>NC_141696.1:227802903-232602903 GCF_964263255.1 Lissotriton vulgaris
CAACACTGTCCGGTCGGTCAAAATAGAAAGTGCGTTCCTGGTACTCTATGCGAAGTCGTGCTGGAAACAGCATCGCATACTTCAGTCCCAAGTCCTGCAATCGACGTTTCACTCCCTGGAATCCCGTCCGTTGCCGCTGCACTTGAGGAGTGAAATCAGGGTACATAGAAATGGAGCCGTTCTCGTATTTCAGTGGGCCATGTCTACGAGAGGCCTGGAGGATAGCGTCCCTATCCCGAAAGTGGAATAGCCTAGCGAAGATAGGACTCGGGGGAGCCCCCGGCTTGGTCTGTCCACCCGGGAAGCGGTATGCACGCTCGACCGCAAGAAACTTACTAAGGCCTGCGGGAGCAAGATGAGTCACAATTAAGTCCTCGACCAGTAGATCCACGGTAGTATCACCACTGTTCTCAGGTACCCCGACTAAGCGAATGTTGTTCCGTCAGGCCCTATTTTCGTACTCCTCCAGACGTCTGGCCATCAGATCATGCGATGACCGCAGGTTGCCGATCTCCGACTGCGCGTCTGCCATGTCGGTGACAAGACTGGAGGCCTTAAGGTCCAAGGCTTTGACCCTCTCATTGGTCTTAGCCAAGTCCGCTCTTATGAGGGTGACATCCACCGCCACCGTGTCTATCTTCGAGACGATAGCCTCATATTGGTGCCCCATGTCCGTCTTGATCCCAGCGATGGCGGCCATGAGATCCTGGAGGGACACCTCCGACGTCGCTGCCAGGTCCGTCTTCGGGTCTTCAAGACTACGGCCAGCAGCATTGGGGGAACCTTTCGGTTGTGTGTAGCGGTCCATGACATTGGACTGAACCGAGCCCCCACGAGTCGGCACCTTTGTCTTGCGCTTCTCAGTATCGGGTTTAGTCGCCATATTGGAAAGAGCGCCCGAAGGGTCTGTCTGGACCTGGTGTAAATGGCAGCGATCTGTAGGTCGCCAAATCAGCACTTCTGCCCAAAATTGTAGCCTGCGAGACCAGGGTCGTGGCCAGAACGCACAGCGGGTCAGGCTACCGTGGTCCGGGATGAGGAGTACGTCCAGGGCAGTCAATTAGGAGGTAGAAGGGAAACCGAAAGTGAAAGTGACAATGACACCGGTGGAGCAAATGTTCGGCGACCGTTGTTGTTGAGTTACGTCTCGGCCAGCCAGAGCAGCTGAGACCCCGGTCCCGTCCGGGGTTAGGCCAGAAAGTGAATGACGACGTAGAAATGGTTCCCGAAGTCCGATCTCAGCCCTGAAAAGTGTAGCAGGATCAGCAGAAGTAGAACTTCAAAAGCCCATCGAAATAATCAGGATCTTAGATGCCCGCGTAGCTCCTCCTCTGCCTCTAAGGATTATTGATGTGCAGTAAGGTGCCCTTTTCTGCACTAAAACAATCCTGCGTGCAATGCAGGCACACTTGCACCATCGTGCAAAGGTGTGTATGTCTGTGCTAGACACTCAATTGTGTGCCAGTTTAAGTGAAAGGACAGGAACGTGCCATATGGCTAAATGATGTGCACTACTGCCTTTCCCAGTGATGTAGCACCGCGCACCTAGGTGACTTGCTGCACTGCACTATGCCCCTTTGGCAAATATATGGTCCCTAGTGTCATGTGCACATAGTGGGAATAACATATTGCAAGGTGTAGATGTAGGAAGGTGGCTACCTGACTATGATTACCCCAGATTTTTTGCCTTGTGTTTAGCTGGTTTTCGACTTAGTTGGCCTGGTTCCCTGCTAATCAGGGCCCCAGGCTATATACTCTCTCTGTAAAATGGATTCCATGTACCCTAGGTGCATAACTAGATTGGCTTGGGTCACCTTATCAGCCCCTGTACAGAGCACTATATGTGCCCAGGGCATAGGTGCATCCAAGGCCTACCAGGGGCTGCAGCATATCTTTTGCCACCCCTGGGTGGCTATCTAAAATTGACACAACTGGCTGATCACTCAGCTGGGGCAAGGTGGTGTAATCACCCCTTGCTTAGATATAGTATGCCTATATCTAAACCTATCTGGACACATAAACCTGTGAGTCACTCCTATTGCAGGCCTTGACAATCCTGAAGGCAGAGTGCGTGGTTTAATGTGAGATGGTGCTCTAGCATGAGCTGAGCCTGTCTGCAGCTGTCGGGACCAATTCCCTTCTTTGTTCCGGGATAATGCCAAACCATATACTCTTAAGTGCATTATATTCCTCGCGGTTATATGTTAACTTTGGTTTGGCTTTATCAATACATGTCGTGTAAGGTGTCATACGATTTGGAATACTATCCCCTCGACAGTCCTGTCGACGGGGATAGCATTCCACCCCTCTAGAGGGGACGACATGTTACTTTTGCTAAAACGCAGTTGATTTTTAAAAGAGCCTCAGATCCACAAAATGGATGCTTCTGCCACAGACACATGTCTGACCTCCTGCTGCTGACCGAAACTCAGCATAGGAGGCCTGGACAAAGGCTTTCCTGTCGCAGGGAGGTGTCACACCACCCCAGACAGGAGATAGTGGATTGTAGCAGGGAAGTTTGAAAGAAACCAGACAGTGCCTGGGGAGCACAAGGCTTCCCCTTGCATAATCCGGTCAAACCGGTTCTGGGGCACACCAGCCCCAGCTCCAGTGTGACCTGGACAAAGGAAAGGGGGTGTAACCGCCCCCCTTCCTGGTCCCACCCATAGGGAGGGACCTAGCAGGAGATCCACCCCTCAGATTGGAATAAGAGTGGGAGCAGTGCCCTAGCACAGCAGATTATCCTGACGAAACATAAGAAACGAAACTCTGGACCCTTCGACATCCTACTCAACGTAGAAGACTGAAGAATCTCCCTTGTGGCCAAGGAGTGACCACCCTGTGCAAACAGGCACCATCCAGCACCTCGACCCTTGCTTTGTTGCGGAACTCGAGCGACAGAGATCGACGAGATCAAGCTTGCCTACCTTCCTCCAGCCCGATTCACAGTCCCTGCAGAGCTGAGACCCGTGGAGGCGACCGGAAGCGTGGGGCATGCCATCTTGAAAAGGCCACGAGACGCTGACTGCGCATCCCACGAGTGACCCTCAAAGCTGTGCACCGGGGTTTGAGAAGCCCCAACCCTGAGCTACACTTGCACCAAAGCTACCCCGTCCACACTCGACAAGTGCTGCGTGGGGCCCTTCTGCTTGTGTTGGCTCGACGCGTTGGCCCGGTCACTTGCCAGCTGGCTTGTGGCCCCTGTGCCGACGAAAACCTTAAACAGACTTGCTTTTCCGGTTGCTCCAGATTTGCACCAGCTCCTGTGAAAAGGAGCCCCCGCTCTGACCCTCCTGGTCTGAGTGAGAAGCAATCTCCCGGTTCTGCGTGGATTGCTTTTGCCAAGTGCTGTTTGCTGCAATCTTGAAGCTGATGGCGCTGACGGCGAGAGCCTGCGTGGGACAGATCGTGACTTGCTCCTGGACATCGCAGATGCCCCAGAACCCACGTGACAGTGGAGAGAAGCTCCTAGACAACCATCTGATTGCGCCCGACATTGCCTGGTTCCTTCCTGGTTCCACCCTGGTCACTGCTGAGTGACCCAGACTCTGTCCCCTCTGCTTTCAGATTCTTCTCGACTTCGATCCACCCTTGGATCACACCGGACACTTCTGCTTCCCATCACCTGCAGCATCTTCAGCTCCAAGCACCAAGAGCCTGCGTGTCAAAACCCGACGCCACTTCAAACCCTGTGCACCCACTTCCTGGGGGTGAGGTAACATTGCAACGCCGGTGTGCCCACATTGGTACACACCTCTAGGGTCTGTGTCTTAAGTTTTGTTCCTCTAGGTTCAGCGGAAGTATCTTTAAACTAACTTTGTGTAACTTTTACGCACCATTGACTTTGCATTGGTGCAAGCCGCACTTTACGTGCTGCACCCGAATCCCGCGGGCTTCTCCCGACTTCAGCATTGCTAGTCCTGACTGCTCCCAGCAATTCTCTAGGCCCTAGGCCTAACCACTGTTCGATTGGTATCTCTTATACCACTTTTTCAATATATGGTTTGAGTGGCCACCCGCCCTCATCCATAATTGTGCAACTTTATATGTTATACTGTGCTTTTGATTTAACGCTTGTGCCCCTTTGCTCATAAAGAGTACTGGGGATTAATTTAGAAATAAACACATATTTTTATAATATATACTTGTGTGGTGTCCTTTCATTTGGTATTACAGGATTGTATGTGGTAAAACAGCTCGCTTAACACGACCTCTTAAGTTAAGCCTTTAAGGCTGCTTAGTCCATGCTACCCCTAGGATAGCTTGTCTAACAAGGTTGACTTACAACCAGACACCATAAGGGATTGTTTGGACTGATACAAGGTGGTTCCAGAATTGGAAACACCACATATCAGGCCAACTTCTCACATTAGACAATGATTTTCAAACTGTCATTCCTTTACTAATCCGGCAATGGCAGTAACTACATAACATCTGTATGCGTAGTAAAGTGCCATTTCACACTGAGTGGATGGACCTACACCATCTGCGCTGGTCAACGAATTGCCCAAATACCCATGTGATACTCCAGACAAGTCCATACGAGTACAAAGTCTATACAAGAGATCAGTGTGAGAGGAGTGTTTCCTCAATGGTGTTCCTAGTTTCGGTATCAGTTAAAGTGACAACTTCAAATGGTGTAATAACCAACCCTGTGTAAATGAGCACATGTATACAGTTGTCGGTTGAACAAAGTTTGAGGATCAACCCTGGAAAATGTATTTCCAAAAGTTCATATGTGACATGCAATGCAAGTGTAGGGCCCATACATGTGCAAATGTCAATATTGGGTAACAATGTAATGCAAATAGTACAAAACACAAGTATGTCTCTGCCATACTGACAGTCTAGGTACACACATACACATAGGTATCAAGCCACATTGACAAATGTGATAGTTCATCAGTTTTGTTGTGTAAATTGGCCAAATTACATGCGTATGAATCTAGCAATGTTAATCTAACAACTTCAAACAAAATGCTGGCAGACATGCCATACATTCATAATTAATATAGAATAAAGTGCAACCAGGCCACATCAATGATGACAAAATCAACGCATAGAAGTACAGAATCCCATGCAAGTTGGAGTCATACACACACATGTGAAAAGTAGTGTTGAGGTTGGTAGTTGAAAGCTACATGTTGTGTCGTACATAAAGATGGCCCACTCCAAGTGCACCATGACAACTTGCCTGTAAAAAAGCATTAGCTGAAGGATGACAAGAAATTGTATAACTATCCACGTTAGATATGTAACATGTGTGTAGCAAAATCACATTCTAAAGTAAGTGAACAATTCAAAGGCTGTGTCAATGGAATGACGGCAAGTTACAGCATCCAAGCTTTCTGACACATAATGCACTCCAATGTGATGCAAAGCTGATTTGAAGCACGTAAAGATTGCTTTACGACCCGCAAATTAGTTTAGTGTCACTGGCAGCAGAAGCATTACATTCTTTTATGCCATATGTCCAACGGATGCGCCAACATTTTTTACGGACATTACGACATGGTGTGCCATACCGTAAATACAGCACTTCCATGTCACATGAAAGTGTCATATCACAGTGCAACTTTCTAATGCATCACTACAGCGATGCGCCAGTTTTCATAAATATGCCCCTTTGTGTTGTCATCCTGGTTTCTCCTTGAATAAAGCCAGACTGATCCGAACTGTCACACGAGCTGCCACTATTTATGTGAATAGCATTACATCTATGATCAGAACAAATATTGGCCTCTATGAACTGCAATTCATCAGGTCTTTGCCAACATTGGGAATAGAGATCCACTCCCTCAGCCCCCCCGTATGGTGTCTAATATGGTCCCAGTGTCCAACACGGCGATGTACAGGCATGCTAGCATTGGTTTGTATCCCTTCCAGCACAAATAACAATCCTGCCCATAACACAGGCACCCTTGCAGCATGGTACACGGATGCCTTGCATAAGGCAGCACACCGTACGACAACGCAGGGCGAGAGCAGAAGTGCACCATTAGTTAGTAGATATGACACATTTCAATGTTCTCCCTTTCATGCAGCTCAGCGCAGAAAGATACATTGCATGAGAGAAAAGTAAAAACACAGCCCTATATTTGGAGCATATCATTCATGAGCCCAATCACGTTCCCCGTAACGATGGCAACCTAAGTCAAGTGGAAATCTATTGAAACAGTAGCTCTAGTTTTCAGCTTTAAAGATGAATTTGCTGAATGGGAGAAAAATGGCACTAAGAAGGAGGTAGAAAATTACCAGGATGTTTCGTTTCCGCACCACAAAAAGCTAAATTAAGCTTGGGCCTCCAATTCATCTGAAAAGATGGCCATGGTGGTATAAATCCATTCCAGACCATTAAGCTTGCTTTTGGTAACACACAAGGGAAAGATTGTGGTTGATACTTCTCTTCTGTACCAACGTATGCATCAAACAGGCTGAAGGACTGGAGCTGGTTAGCGTCTACACTAGGGGTCTCCTTTAACCGGTATACCTAACAATGCCAATCAAAATTCGATTGAATGGAAGTATTTAAATTCCCATTTGTGACCCAGAAGGAAGTAGATCTGAGAAACCTAGGGAAAAAAGGTAGTCATAGCTGCTTTCCTACTAAAATAGAATATTCTCAATTTTCAAGAAAATTGGGGGCATATTTATCAAACAGTTGCGTCGCCCTTGTGCCATGTAATGGGCCGCAAAGGTGATGCAACTACTAAGTAAGATTTATCAGGCCATGCAAGGCCACCATGTGCGGCCCGGAGTCGCTTGATAAAGCTAGGGTAACGCAGCGCAAATTGCTGCGTTTTGTTAGTTTGCTCCACGGAGACGTTCCATGGGTTCTCCCACGCATCCACCCATGGATTTTGACGCATTTCCAGATCTACCATTACTAGTCGACCTGGGAATGTTGTCAATATGCTACACCTCCCCTGATGAGGCGTAACAAGGAGACATCTATGTTTGTCCTGGTTTCTTTCCTCTTTCTCAGTGCTCTGCATTCTGTAGCAGACAGAGAAAGAGAACATTGTTTTTGTGCCTGAAGATGTCCCTTCCTGCACAAAAAATATTCCTGCTTACAACGCAGGCACCCTTGCACCAGGATGTCTGCACTGGCGCGAAGCAACACATTGTGCATCAGCGCAGGGAAAAGACAGGAATGCGCAGTAGAATGTTAATTACAGTGCATCCCTGCACTTTCCCCATCATGCGGCTCAGCAAAGTGGACCGCTGCGCAATTTTTTAAATTATAAATGTGCCCCTTGCATGTGCCGTTTTTCCAAGATGTACAGCGAGGAGTAGGATGGCAGCCTTGGGAAACCACACTACAGGTAAGTGACTATTTCTTTTAAAATTTTTATTAAGGGGGTGGAGACGGGTGGCGGAGCGGAGTTCCACAGGGTTTTTCCAAACTCTGTGGACCTCCGCGTAGTGGCACTACGCTAGCTCGGCCCAGGGGTTAGATACCGAGAGATCCCTCACTTCAGTGGCTATGTTTCAATGACCACCCACATGTGTTTGCCCTGTTTCGTTTGCCTCGAGGGAATCAGGGACGCAGGGTAACTTCTTTATTCCTTTAAACAAAAGGTCATCAACTAATTAAAGGATATCTTTACAACAGGAAATACTCAATTCAGGACCTCCTGTTCAGCCCATGCCCATGGTAAAGGGTGATTAGCTCCCCCCTCAAAACTTCTAGAAACAGTCTTGGCCCAAACAAAGCATGCACAATAAAAAAAAAACAACCACAACTCTGCAAATAAAACACAGGTACTAGACATTAATGTCAGAGGAGAAAAGAAACGGGGTCCTAGACTTGTTAAATCACATACCTCAGCTTTATTAAATGAATGTAAGAAATTGGTTTATTAGTGGAGGAGAAGGGGGGGTGGAAGCCCCACTCACGGAACAACCACAATCCTTGTAAGAGTGAGCCACTAAATTAACCTGTGCTGAACCCTCTGGTAACTAAGAAGCCAAGTGTAAGGTATTTATGCAGCACACAGACAGTAATAAAGTTAGAACATAACAGAAGACAAGAAACCCCCCAAACTAATTTAGAAAAATGGAATACATGTAAATAAACCAATAAAATGAGACCAGAATGACAAAAATCCAATCAATAGAATCAGGGAGATGCAATTTCAAAGTTTTAGGTAAGTATAGCGCCTGAAAGCACAAAGGGCTACTTGCGGTCATCTGATTGTGCGAAAAAGGGGAAAGTCAGAAACTTGGGCCGACTACAATGGAACGTGGGCCAGATACAGGTACCATGTTATTTCCCGTTGTTAGTCCCCCTGAAAAGGTTACTTTCTCAATTCAGGCACAAATGAGTTCTGTTCGTGGCGGAGGCGGCCGCGAGGAGCAGGGAAAGTGTTGCTTATGGGCATTGCTTAAGTGCGAAGAGCAGGCCTGGCGTCGCGGTCAGTCATTGCTGTAGTGTGAAGGTGTGATCGGATGTCACGTACAGTCATTGCTGGAGCTTTTGTGTTGGCGGTCACAGCGGGCTATAACTGCTGTAGAGCAGAGTACAGATCTTACATTGCAAGTCATCTCTAGCAGTCACTGAAGTATGAAGTGCCAGGCACACTAGAGCTTCAAGTTGGCAGTCAACAGGTGGGAGAGTCTCAGAACTAACAGGCGCTTTCACAGTCACGAAGAGCTCACAACTCTAGGATTTCACCTTTCTTTACAGGGGGAGCTCAACTGATGCTAGCCAAGGTTCCAAGACCAGAAGAGGTGCCTCTAGTCAATCAAGAGCTCACTTCAGCAGAGGCCAGCTGGGCTCAGACAGGTCCAGTGCAGCAGGTCAGTTGGGCGGTTGAGCTTTCAGAGCTTGTTGTGTCCCTGTAGCACAGACAGGAATTCAGCAAACTGACCCTTAGAATCACTCACGTTAGCCTGGGATGAAAAGAGTAGGTACAGTCTTCCTTCTCAGACAGCAAGGCAGTCCTCTGGTAGAAGCAGGGCAGCCTGTATTCATAGGGGAGGGGGGGGGGGGGGGAAGGGTGAGGGAGAACCCAGTCATACTCATATCTGGTTCTGGAAAGTTCTTCCCTTCCTCAATCAATGCTCTAAAACAGTCTAGGGTGACAATAGGCTGGTGTCAGGGTGCTTGAGGCAAGCCCTTTGAAGTGACAGTGGGACAGAGCACAGATCCACACCACCCTGCCTGTCTACACCTACACAAACCCCAACAGCAGTACCTTTCATAGTCATGGGACCCAGGATACTGACACAAGGCACAAATGGTTGGGGGAAAAATGCCAAATTTCTAAGTGGCATTTTCAGAACTGTAACTTTAATATCCTCTGTGATGGCAAAGTCAGTGGACGGAACTAACAGAGCTACATGAAAACTCAGCAAGATATTGGCTACATTGGTGGGATATCAGTATTTTTCCAAATTTAGAGGATTGGTTAATCTGTGAATCTACTTTCTCCGAGGCACAGGCTCAGACTGAGGAGATATGCAGGGTGGTGACAGCACAAGTCTCCACTGAACCATGAGAAGTTGCAGACAGTTCCAGCTCAGGAGCTGCAGTTCATTGGGGGCCATTTCCAGACAGACTTGGGGAAGGTGTTTTTGTTCCAATCAAGAATACGAACATTGCAGGGGGCGTGGCTTGGATGCCGAGGAGGTAGGCAGCGTGAGCCCGGAGCTCCGTGCCCGATCCCCGAAAATATCCTGAAAATCCATTCGAACCCCAAGATAAAGGACATAATCCGGTACTAGACGATGCTGCGGAGGGTCCGGGACCCGCGGAAGACGACACCGAGCATTCCCGCAGCAGTATCGTAACTTCGAAAGCTGAACTCGGCCGAGAAGTCGCGGACCCCAAAATGGCGGCGATGGCATGAGATCGCTGGTGACGGAGACATCTGCCCGGAGACCCACTGAAGTTCGCTCCCGGACACGCTAGAGGTGTTGGCGGCCGCGTCGCGCCTCTCCCCCGGCACTGGCAGAACTTTTGGCGCACCCTTGGGCGGTGGTTGAGGACCGTCTCCTAACTGGGGCGACAACGGAGCGACAGTGCCTCGGAGACGAGACCCCGGATCTCGGGCGCAACTGGCGCTGGCCGAGCCACGACCGCTCGGTGCTTCCTGCCTATCGGTGACACTTCTAGACCTGAGAACCCGGCCGGAGGACGGTGCCCGGCGTCGCTTGGAGGGCGACCAGGAACGTATTCTGAGGACCGCCGCCCATCCCGGCCCAGATGGGGAAACCGAAGGGGAAGGGAGATGGCGCGACCGACACTGAGGCGGCGGAAGGAGCGGAGAGGGATCAGGCGGCGTTACAACGGATGCAGGATCGTATCCTGGAAGCCATCGCCACCACAAAGGATGCCCTGCAGCAAGATATAGCTCAGGTGGCGACGGGCTTGGGCCTCCTGAAGGCCGATCACGACAAACTGAAGGACAGGGTGAAATCCGTGGAGACCACGGTTAAGGATTTAGCCCCGGCCCAGGCAACGGTGAAGGCCCAGATGGCCGATGTGATGGACCGTCTGAAGGTACTGGAAAGGAGGGCCGAGGATGCAGAAAACAGGAACAGGCGCAACAACGTGCGCCTAGTGGGCCTGCCGGAGAAAATTGAAGGCGACGACATGGTGGGCTACTTGGATAACTGGCTGCGGACGGAGGTGGCACCTGAAGGTCTGTCCCCCTTCTTCTCCCTGGAGCGGGCGCATAGAGTTCCGGCGCGTCCGCCAGCTTTGGGCCTTCCTCCTCGCCCGGTGGTGTTCAAGTTGCTCCATTACCGGGACAGAGACTGGCTTTTGCAGAGGGCGAGAGAGGCAGGGCCCTTTCAGGTGGAAAACAACAGAGTCACCATGTTCCCGGACTACACGTTTGAGACTCAGCGACTTCGGGCAAACTTCTTGTCCCTCAAGCGAGAGCTCCGCCAGGAAGGCATCAAGTACTCCCTGTTGTTTCCTGCCAAACTACGAGTGGTGGTGGACGGAAAGTCTTTATTCTTCACGACTTCCGCGGATGCATGGGACTGGTGGGACACTTATAAGGCAGGAACGGACGGTGCCAAGGTCAGGGAGGAAGAGGCCAAGGCGGATAGGCCGATCAGACAGTCCCAACGGATCAGGAAGAATCGCAAGAGGACCGGGAAACCCTCGATGTCACAGACGGAGGCGGAGAGGCAGGCGGCCCTACAGGCGGTGGTGGACTTATCTAAAGCCGCCAGGACTCAATCTGGGAAGGGCACGGATTCGGAGGCCCCGGGAACGGGCTCAGAGACAGGACAATCGGAGTTTGGTGGAGCCCGGGGCCCTATTGTGACGCCGCAGACCTCGGGAGAGATACTGGAGGCGTGCTGAACTGGTTTGGCGGAATGGACCCGCTGGTTGGACACCGGGGCGATGGACCCACGGCAGTGGAAAGACATTGATTGAGGTTTTGGGGAACTGTAATGTGGGGATTGTGGGATGGAGCACGCGGGGCTGATTCGTTGGAGGTCTTATAGCATTGAGCCGCGCCTTGCTGGCCCCTAAGGTCATCGCAGTGGGGACTGCGAATATTATCACCTTTCCTTGAGGGGTGGTCGGGAGTGTTGGTTTGGATGGGGGTACTTCCAGTTGCGGGGGGGCCTGTCCTGGGGGGGTGGGAGTTGCGGGCCGTTGGGGTTGCTCGAGGGGTTGTAGCTGTTGGAGGGGTTTGGCTTCCTGTTTGGAGAGGGTGGGGGGGAGGGCCCGTGGTCGCGGGACTTAGGCGAACACTGTTCTTCGTTGTGTGGTCCGGTTGTGTAGGAGGGAATGGCTAGTACTGGAGCATTGAAATGTGTTACCTGGAATGTGCGGGGCATGCAGTCCATGACACGCAGACATAAGGTTCAGGCATACCTCAAGCGTAGGGGGGTTCACATAGCGTTCCTGCAGGAGACGCACCTAAATAAGCAGGAAGGGGCGGCTCTACAAAGGCGCTGGAGGGGGCAGTTATTCTACACGACATTTTCAGCATTTGCGAGGGGGACATTGATCTGGATACGGGCGGGGGTCCCCTTCCAAGTCTCGAAGTCGTCGGTAGACCCAGAGGGCAGATATGTGGCTGTGGAAGGAAGGCTGAGAGGCAGGATGATATCGCTATGCAATGTGTATGCTCCTAATGTAGACCTGCCCGCTTTCTTATCTAACGTTTCGGGCAAATTGGCGGGTTACTTGGCAGGGCCGGTCCTCCTGGGGGGGGACTTCAACTCGGTTGAGGATGTACTACTAGATAGGTCCCATCCCCCGCTTCGCGCATCCCCAGCACATAGGATCGCCAAGCGTAGATTGGAATGGCAGGAGAGCTGGGCCCTCACGGATGCGTGGAGGGCGTTACACCCCACCACTAGGGATTACTCCTTTCACTCACACCTGCATGATTTACATGTGAGGCTGGATGCGTTTCTTTGTTCGGAATGTGTGCTCCCTGCGGTGGGTGGGGCGGAATACTTGGCAAGGACGATATCGGATCACAACCCCTTGTTGATGTCTCTGGAATGGATGGTGACTGTTAACAGCGTACCAACATGGCGCCTGCAACCTGACACCCTGGACGACTTGTTGTTCAGGGAGGCCCTGAGTGACCGTATTGAGAGATATTTTGAGGAGAACAGTGGCTCGGCTTCCACGAGGGCGGTTGAATGGGATGCTTTCAAGGTGGTGGTGCGGGGACACTGTATTGGGCACACGGCAGGGGCACGGAAGACTTTGTTGGATGACTTAGATAAGGCTGAGACGCGGCTGAGGGATCTTGAGAAGAGGCGCCCGAATCACCCAGAATTGCAGGAGGGGCTTAGCAGGGCGCGGGAGGGGCTGGCGGTAGAGCTAGAGCGGCTGCGTAGCTTCGACCACAAGGCGTACGTGACGAGGGCGCATGCGGAAGGTGATAAGGCGGGGGCGATGTTGGCTTGGCTTGCTAACCCTATCCGGGGGGGAGGGCCGATCATGAGGATCCAGGTGCCAGGGGAGGAGCCTTGCCACTCCCAACCCGGGATCCTGAACAAGTTCCGAGCCTATTATGAAGGGCTCTATCTGAGTGGTGATACTGGAGGGACGGAGGAGCTTGAGGAGTTCTTGGACGGGCTGGAGTTGCCGCGAGTGGAGGACTCGGAGGCAGAGGAGTTGGGGCGGCCCATCTCCCTCGGAGAAATAGGTTGCGCTGTGAAACAGATGGCTAGAAACAAGACCCCGGGCCTTGACGGTCTACCGATCGAATTTTATGGCAAATACCTGGAGCATCTTGCTCCACGGCTACGCGAGGTATACAATGAGGCACAGGAGAAGGGCCGACTCCCGGGCTCCATGTGCGAGGCCCTTATGATCCCACTCTTGAAGCCGGGCAGGGAGGGTACGGCGCTGTCCTCGTACCGCCCGTTGTCTATGTTGACGACGGATTACAAA
Source organism: Lissotriton vulgaris (assembly GCF_964263255.1). NCBI lineage: Eukaryota > Metazoa > Chordata > Amphibia > Caudata > Salamandridae > Lissotriton > Lissotriton vulgaris. The sequence continues at coordinate 227,816,291 of NC_141696.1, forward strand.
ATCCTCAGTAAAATTCTAGCCAACAGATTGCTAGTGCATATGACAAGCCTGGTTCATGGTGACCAGTGCGGTTTCATACCGACACGCAACACCACTCATAATATCCGCAGACTCACGAGACTGATGGGTGTGGACTGGCCAGACACCATCTCCCCCTTTGTCCTGTCCATCGACATTGAAAAGGCGTTTGACAGCCTCGAATGGGGATACCTGTATGAGGTGATGCGTCGCTTCGGACTGGGAGACGGATATATACGGTGGACCAAGGTCCTCTACACGGAGGCGGTAGCAAGGGTCCGGGTAGGTGCGCTGATCTCGAGACAATACTCGATCAGGCGTGGCACTAGACAGGGTTGTTCCCTATCCCCGCTACTGTTTGCGTTAGCAATGGAACCCTTCGCTGCGGTAGCCAGAATGGGCCGCCACTACGCAGGTTTGCCTTTTAGAGGGAGGCCACACCTCATCTCACTTTATGCGGATGACCTGTTAATGTTTTTGGCTGATGCCAGCGCTGAACTCCAGGGGGCACGGAGGCTACTGGAGCAGTTCGGTAGGTTATCGGGCCTGAGGGTCAACTGGCCCAAATCCTGTCTGTTCCCCCTGAGGCCGGGAGAGCCTTGCCCACTTACTGCTCAGGAACTCCGGTGGGAGCCGCGCTGCCTACATTATCTAGGGGTTTACATCTACCACACCTCATCCGACCTGCTGGATGGCAACGTAACTCGCTGTATTAACGCCCTGCGTGGATCTATGGACTTCTGGGCGACTCTACCGCTCTCTCTGGCTGGTAGAATTTCCCTGCTTAAAATGATAGCCCTGCCTAGGCTTTTGTACTATTTCCGGACACTGCCGGTATGGATCCCGAGTTCGATTTTCAAACGCCTGAGGTCACTGATCATACTGTTCCTGTGGGGCACGGGCAGGAGACGCATAGCGCTCGACACGCTGTTACGCCCCAAGGATGAGGGAGGTATGGCAGTGCCGGACTTCGAAGGATATTACCTCGCTGCCCAGCTGCAGACTTTTACTCAGGAGGTGGCGAGGGTGTATAGAGGTCCCGAGGGCGCAAGAGCCGAAGGCACCCCGCGACACGTTCTGGCGTATATCACGCTGCACCAGAAACTCCGAGTGGGAGACCTGACGGTTGAGGAGCAGACTTTCCGTCTATGTTGGGACCGGGCCCGTAAGCGGGCGGGTGTCCGCCTTATGTACGCCCCCGAAATACCGCTGGGTATGATCACTGCCCTCCCACATGGAGGTGACTGGTCGCGCCTGCTCGGGTGGGAGGAGGCGGGAGTACACGTGCTGGGTGACCTCTACGAAGATGGGGTGTTGCTGCCGTTTCGGGACCTACAAGAGAGATTTGACCTACCGAGGGGTGACTATCTGCTGCACGCGGCAGTCACAGGCGCCATGCGAGCCCATTGGGGGGAAGGGCAGCAGGAACCGGGTACCTCAATGGCATGCCAGTACGCCATGATGGCGGCGGGAACCTTTAAGGCCGTCACGTGCTTGTACTCGAGAATGCAGCGGGAGGCCTTGCAACCTTTGGCAGCCCTGAAGGCCAAGTGGGAGTTGGACCTCCAGGTGGAGATACCAGACACGACCTGGGGCCAACTGCTGAGGAGGGCGCGGAAGAGCTCGAGGAATGCCAGGTTCCAATTGATCCACTTTTATGTTGTCCACAGGGCATACCTCACACCCGGGAAAATCCAACAATACTTTGGGGCGGCCGACGCTGCTTGCCCTAGATGTAGTACAGCGGGGGCGGATCTTTGTCATATGCTGTGGGATTGCCCCTCTCTGGGCGACTATTGGCAGGAAGTTGGGCGGGCCCTTAACGAGGCGACGGATAGGGATATTCAGTATACTAAAGGCAGTTGGCATCCTCCACTGGTTCCCACATACACCTAGAAATACGATGACGAGTAAATTTATAGATTTAGGGCTTATCTTGGCCAAGCGGGAGATCACACGAAATTGGAAGTCCAGAGTGGGGCCCACGTATAAAAGATGGTATGGGGAGTGTCTGAGATGGGCCGCGTGTGATAGCACCCTGCGATATCAGATGGCCTGGAGGTCGAATGACGAGAAAGCACTGGAAAGGGCGACTGCATGGGAGATGATGGTGCAGGCGCTCAGGGATGTGGGCGATGAGGAGCAGGAAGGCGAGAGCGAACTAGCAGGAGCAGACCCCAACACTATACAGGAGAACACACCTTAGCGATTGTTTGCTTCCTCCTGCAACACACCAGACACTGACACATGGTTACTCAAGCGCAACGCGACCACGGGGGAGGGTGGGTAGGAAGCTGATTTGGAGGGATGTTGGGGCACCAAAATTTGGGGAGGGGCGTAAACCACAAAAGCATTCCAGGGTTATGTGCACGATGAAGTAGTCAGACAATGTAAGAAGTACGAGACCAAGATGGAAGACGAAGCTGCCAGCATCACAAGCGGGGAGAGACCCCCGGAAGGAAGACACAAAATTCCTCAATTGCCTTGGTCCATGTTCATACTGATGTTGATGAATATCTTGTCTGTACTTTTATGTTGGTGATGCAATAAAAATGATGTTAAAAAAAAAAAAAAAAAAAGAATACGAACATTGCAGTCAGAATTGACCCTTTTGTTCAACTGAACGCCAGGTAGTAGTTGCCGGTTCAAGGATTGATGCTGCCAGTGACCGTTCTGCCTTGGTCGAGACTTCCCATATATCCCCTGGTGAATTCTCGGTTGCTGAGATGGTCCCCCAGTTCAGCAAATTACGATCAGCCCATCCCAGTTGACTCTAATCTTGACTAGCAAATGTAGTGGTGGCTGAATGAGGGAATACTTGTGCAAGGGTACCCAGTTTGCCTCCCTGCCAATATGGGTGTAAAGACCGGATGCCAGCAAGTTGAGGTAGGGTTCAGTTCTGGGGCATCAGACAGCATAGGGTCTGGGGTCTACTCAGGAGGTCGAAGCGTCCTTTGATTTTCAGTAGGAAGTTCAGATCAGACAAAATGATGGCAGTAAGCTACCTGAATTATCAGGACAGTGTGAAACTTCCAGCATTGAATGGGTTGGCACAACATCTGGCAGTTGAGTTAGCTGTCACTTAAGAGAAATCCATCTGTCAGGTGTTCAGGGTAAATCAGCTCAGTGTGTTTCCAGTCCACTCATTGAGGTATTTGACAAGGGAAGTGTTTGAGAAACTGGAGAAGTTTGGCATTCGCAAAATAGACCTATTCGCTTCAGAAATGAATGCTCAGCTGTCCCTTTCCTACACAATTATGCCATCCCCCAAAGCCTGGAGTAGATGTAATGTCCTTCAGATGTCCACGGGGCTTGAGCTACGCTTTTCCCATGATTCAGAAAGTTTAGTTGAAGGTGAAGTAGGATCAGACAATTGCCTTGATGGTGGGTCCTTACTAGTCCCATCATCCATGGTATCCATAGCTGCTTAAGTTGGTGATTTTTCCAGTGCGGAGCATTCCCCTAGATTCATATCCTCAGGTTTGTTCACCGATAGCTCTTCCAAGTCAGAGGCACCTCCAGTTGAGGTAAAAGGGTATTTGAAGTAAAGTTGGCTTCTGTTGCAGTAACCCCGCCTGACACTTTTTGCCTGATTCGGATGCATCATTGACTGAGTGCACTGCATTCCTGCTAACCGGGTTCCAGTGCCTGTGTTCTTTCCTAAAACTGTACCATTGTTTCCACAATTGGTGCACCTGAGTCACATAATAGTCCCTTGTAAAAGGTACAAGTGTTATCAAGGGCCTTGTGACCAGAGAGGGTCTCCTCTGGAGGCTTCAGCATGTATTGTGCCACTCTAAGAGACCCTTCACCTAACACAGGCATACTACTACTGCAGTCTGCATGCTTTGGTGCAGATAAAGTGAAGAGTCAACCTGGCACACATCTGTGTGGGCCAGGACTACAATAACTGCAAGAGGCATAGGTAAGTCAATCTCCTCTTCCCCTTCTTCAGTAGGAACAGCATTGAAAGGCGGTGAGCCTCAAATGCTTCCTGTCCTTTGATATGCTGATCAGGGCCTCTCCAGCTAATGGAAATGCCTGCCACCCTGACCAAGCCCCATTTTTTTGGGTGGGGGGGGGGGGGGGGGGGGGGGGTGGGGTTGATTAGCAGGAAAGGCATGTTCCTTCTCAGCCAGGCCCACCCATAAGGTGCCCAGAGCTGAAGTGACCCCCCTCCCCCTCCCCTTTACTTTGACAATCATTCGTATTGTTTTGGAAGACTCTTGCCCATAGGGTTAGGGATATGGCCCCGCCCCAGAGGGAGTGGACATACAAAGGGTTTAAGCACCCTAAAGGTATGTAGCCCATTGGCTACTGCCTTCTGATCCAGTTAAGCCCCAAAAACTAGTATTTAGGGGCACCCTTGAGCCTTAATTCGCAGATTACGGACAACCAACAAAGAAGGTCAAAGCAGAGCCATGCAGCAGCGAAGTCTGAAGACTCCAACTGACTTGGCCCCAGCCCTACTGTCCTGTCTGCAGCCCTCAAAGACCCTGCTAAAGAGAGACTCTTCTTGCAGCCCAGAAACCTCCAGAACCCTGGGAGGACTGCCTGCTTTCTAAAGACTCCTAATCTCCAGTGGACAGCAGACCTATCCAGAAGAAAAACAACTTTCAAGACAAAGAGCTCTGGCTGTGGAACTGCGAAACTGACCACCTCTGCAGCACATGCACACAGCCAGAGTACAAGTAAAAAAAAAAAATTGTAAATTGTGTCTTGTAAAGCGCACTGCTACCCGCACCGCAGGCCTCGTAGCGCTATAGACCGCTGGGGAACCCGTCCTGGCTTTCCCTGTGAGATAGTCCCTCCTGGGGGTCTCCAAGGTGAAACCAGGCATCCCCAGCGTTTGTGTGGGGCCGTTGTGGAGATGAGGCAAGCTAATGCCCAGAGTTGCCGAGTGTGATCTCTGGTCGGAGTAGGCACCGATGCGAGAATTATCAGTCCGCTGATCCTGGTCCAAGACCCTGCCGCGTCGGGAATCGAACCCTGGTCCCGGGCCGTTCTCTGCTCTCGGGTCTGCCGCCTCTAACCAAGTGGCCAACCAGTCCAGAAAAGGTTCCCTAGCGATCCTAAGCAAGAGATTCTTGTGGTTTAACCCCAGTCAGACTCCACGCCGACGCTTGCAGTCTCTGCACCGACGCCCCCAACCTGCACTGGTAATCAGACTTCCAAGGTCAAAGGACACCAATGCACCCGGAGCCCCTGGGCCTTTGGGAGTTCTACTGAAAGTCTCCCAGCGCTCCAGAACACCCCCAACTTTCCTGTGCAGCTCTAGGTTTCTTTTGCCCAGTTTCTCGGCCTGAGCCTGCAGCCTTTTTGAGCTGCCAAGATTCTCCATCTGTTTGCATTGGGTGCCTGACACTGTGTTCACACTCAGCACCAGACCGCCCCTTTGCCGCTGAGGGTGTAAGTTTGGTACTGCCTTGTGGGGGCCACCCCACCTATCATTACTTTAAATCCTGGAGACTGGGTTAACAACAGTTCTACTTACCTCCAAATAGTACCACTTGGATTGCCCCCTTTCGCCATTGGATAACATTGGCACGAGTTTGACATCTGTACCAGGTCACCACAGTGCGACTGGAGGTGCAGTGAGGTCACTTACCTGAACTTGCCTGGTACATATTCTTTTTCCAAAAGCTCAATACCATAAATAGTTTACTTACCTACATATTGCTGATTGTATTTCCTCCCATATGATAACGATGCACTGGTTGAAAAATGCATTAAGTGTCCAAGGATGCACATAACCCCTTCCCTCAGGAAACTCCACTGGCTACCTTTCATGAAGAGATGGCAAAACAAACTACTCACTCAAGCATACAAGGCATTACACAATGAAGGACCAGCATATCTCAACCAACCCGTGACCTTACACCAGCCCACCAGGAAACTCAGATCCCTCACCCTAGCTGCTACCCGTTGCATACACCAGAAATACAGTGGAGGCCACCCCCTCTCCTATCTGGCAACCAAGCCCTGGCACGACCTCCCTGTGCACCTTAGAGCCTCACCGTAGTTCCAGCAATATAGGAAGGACCTCAAGATATGGATGTTCAACCAATAGAACAGGCAGCACTATCCAACAGTGCCTGGAGACCCTCACGGGTAAAGCAGCTGGTCTATACAAAACCAGATTGACTTTTTGCATAGACAATCCGTGATATTGCAAAACTTATTTTACTGCATCAAAGTAGCTTTGGTTCTACATAATAAATATACTAAAAGTAGTATTTTTACAAACAATTGGTCTCAGATTTAGTCATTGTGTGTGTAATCATTTGCCTGTGTGTACAACAAATGCTTAGCACTGCCCTCTGATAAGCCTAACCGCTCACTGATACTACCACAAAAGCTACCATTAGTATCCTCTACTTTATGCCCTGTAACACCTCTGGGGGATCCACTGGACTCTGAATATACTATACCAAAGTTAGGTATAGTGTGCACAGAGCCAGTTTCCTACAGTGTTCACCAGAGGTAGCTCCATTTATCCAACATTCCAGTCGCCTGGCAACACTTAGGGCTTATACAAGACATTGGTAGTCTTTTGAGAGATCATGAGTCTCAAAAGGGGTCACTGGTGTAAGGACTGACAGTCGAGAGGAAAACAAGTTACTTTCCTGCAACTGTAGTTCTACAGTATTGGAAGCTTTCATAGATTCACATACCTGAATTATTTCCCCCGTCGTCGAGACGGGAGTCTCCGGTACAAAAAAAGCAATGGTTAGCAGTATAGCTAACTGAAAAAAGGCCTAGGCCCATTTTGATTTTGCAACCCATAACCGTTATGTAAAAAAGGACCAAACTTTTCCGTTAGCCAATCCGAGCTCCTCACCCTCTAGAACCCTCCTGAGAGAACCTTTTGCCCCTCAGATTTTCGGGCACTTGTGCTTCAACACCCTTTGTGCCAAATCCGAGGTGAGCCTCTCAGGGGAGGAGGGTGTGTGTATGTGAATCTATGAAAACTTCCAATACTGGAGAGCTACAGTTACAGGTAAGTAACTTGTTTTCTTACTCCAGTATTGGAGCTTTCATATATTCACATACCTGAATCAGAATAGCGAGCAGTAAACCTAGCACATTTTGTTTTGTCACCTACTTCTTACAAATAGGTAACCTGTGTTATGCTCTCAAAGACGTAGCTGCATAAACAGATTGTTTATAAAGGATATACCACATAGCATACAACAACAACATTTGCTCATCTCACCAACCAAGAAAGGAGGGTTGACAAGAAGGCTCACCGTTATTGGAAAAGGTTCCTCAGCACAGCTTGTCCCACTGCCTCATCGCCTCTTCCATGAGCGTCCAGGCAGTAATGTCTGATAAAGGTATGCGTACTACTCAAGGCGGCCGCCCAGCAGATGTCCTGTATGGAGACCCCTGAAAATAGAGCAGTAGAGGTTGATACCGCTCTTGTGGAATGTGCACAAACACGTGCACTCAAAGGCTTCCCCGCCGCCTGATGACAGAATTGGATGGCGTTTGAAATCCATCGTGCAATGCCGAGTTTTGACAACGAGAACCCGTTCCCGGGGCACTGAAAGCCACAAATAATGGAGTAGATTTTTTAAAAGTTTGTGTTCTTTGCAAATAAACCTTCATACAACGCTGAACATCCAGTGTGTGGAGAGTCCTCTCTGCAGCCGAAGATGGTTGAGGAAAGAATCTTTTAAGGATCAATGGCTCATTCAAATGGAAATCCGTTGGTACCTTTGGAATAAATTTCAGATTCGTTCTGAGCACCAATCTGTCCTCTCTGAATTACAAAAAAGGTTCTTGCGTTGTAAGTGCCTGTATTTCTCCCACTCTCCTTGCTGTTAGAGCTATCAATAGAGCCACCTTTCAGGATAGGAATTTTAGATCAGTTTTGTGAATTGCCTCAAATGGTGGTTTCATCAATTGTGATAAAACAATGTTCAGTTGCCATAATAGAGGTGGAGGCCTGATAGGTGGATAAACTCTAAACAACCCCTTCATGAACTGTTTTACAATCCTCTCCGATCACAGAGATAGACCCGTTGAGCTTCTCCTGTATCTAGAGATCGCCGCCAAATGCACTTTAATTGATGCATGGGCCAGCCCAGACTTTGCCAGCCTCCGTAAATATGGGATGATCCGACGTGCCTCTGCTCGCAGAGGATGCAAGTCGTTCTCCTGACACCACAAGCAGAATCTTTTCCATTTCATCCTATAGGTTTTATTAGTGCTTTCAGCTCTCGCCTTTGCTAGGATCTCTCTGCATTCCGCTGGAATGCCTAAGCTATGAAATTCTCAGTAGTCAGGAGTCAGGCCGCTAATTGCAGTGATGTCGGGTCTAGATGCCGCACTTGTCCCTGCGCCATAGTCAATAGTGCTGGTATTGGCTGAAGACGTACTGGCTCTGTCTCGGATAACAGAAGCAGTTCCGTGAACCAGTGCTGCCTGGGCCACCAAGGAGCTTTCAGTATCATCCTGCACGGTTCCTTTTTCATCTTCGTGAGCACCCGCGGCAGGAGGGGAAATCGGCGGAAAAGCGTAGGCAAAGACGCCTTACCATGCCATTGAAAACGCATTTCCTCACGATCCCTTCTGGTGACACCAGCTTGCAAAGAATTGGCATTTCTTGTTCTGGGCTGTGGCAAACAGATCCACTGTTGGTCTTCTCCATCTGGCAAAGATTTTCAGCCATGTGTCCTGATTGAGTTCCCACTTGTGACGGGTCATCTTGTGGCTGCTGAGGGTGTCTGCTGTGTTCTGCTCCCCTGGAAAATGTACAGCTTTTAGGGTTCTCGTGATTCATAGCCCATTTCCATATTTTGTGAGCTTCTTCTGACAAAGAGTGATTTCGTGCCCCCCTGTTTGTTTATATAGTGCATTGCGGTCGGGTTGTCTGTCCACACTAACACGAATCGTCCTTCTATACTTTGTAGGAAGGCCACCAATGCCAACCCTATTGTCCTCAATTCCAATAGGTTTATGTGAAGGTGCAGTTCCTGTTTCCATCGGCCGCTGACCTGTAAATCTTGGAGGACTGCTCCCCATCCCTCGAGAGAGGCATCCGTGGTAACCACTAATTGAGATGGTTCTGTCAGGAAGGAAAGACCCACCGAGATGTTGCTTCTCTGAGTCCACCACGTTACCGCCTGCAACATTGGTTGCATGACTGATCTGGTCCTCGAAGGATCCCTTTGCTTGGCACCACTGTAGATCTAATGCCTCCTGTAATGGACGCATTCTCAATCGACACAGGAGAATGAGTTGTATGCATGAAGACATCGTCCTCAGAAGCGATTTGTATTTTCGGACTGAAAGAAACTTTTTCTTGAAGTCTTTGGCCAGAGAGAAAAGTCCCAATGGTCTTTCTATGGATGGGAAGGCCTTGTTTTGTGACGTATCCAGGATCGCCCCTAGAAACTTGATCCTTCTGGCTGGCTGAAGAGACGACTTTTCTACATACAAAGTCAGACCTAGATCCGTAAACAACTCCATGCAAGTTGAAGCTTGAGCCGCCTTCTGCGAAGGTGCCTTTATCAACCAGTCGTCTAAGTACGGGAATATTTGGTGTTTTTGTCTTCGAAGATAAGCTTCCACCGGCGCCAGACATTTTGTAAAAATTCTTGGGCCGATTTGAGGCCGAAAGGCAGCACTTTGAATTGGAAATGATTTTTGGCCACTGTGAATCGAAGGTATTTTCTGTGGGAAGGATGGATGGGAATATGAAAATATGCATCCTGTAGATCTAGGTAGGTCATTTGATCTCCCGGGTTTAAGAGTATCAGAATATCCTGGAGGGTCACCATTCTGAATGATTGTTTCTTGAGATAGGCATTTAGAAATCTTAGGTCCAGGATCGGACGCCACTTGAGAGCATTCTTTCGGATCAAGAAGAACTGAAATAAAATCCTTTTCCTCTTTGGGGAGTTTGGTACCGGTTCTATTTCTCCCTTTCGGAGCATTGTCCGAATCTCCCGACGCATCTGAGCTAGACGTTTGACTTCTTGATACGTAGGAGGAGGAAGTGTAGAAATTCTAGAGTATGTCCGAATTTTATTATGTGGAGGACCCATTTGTCCTATGTTATTCTCTGCCACTGGCGTAAATAATAAGTTACTCTGCCACCCAGTGAACATTTGACGGGGTAGGAGGATAAGAATTCAGAATTGGAAGGTGGTCATTGTCTTTTATTGTGGTCTTTACCTGGACGACCTCCTCGTCCTATCGGAGCAGATATAGAGTAGCCTCCAGACTGCCTCTGGCCATATTGCTGCCGGTAGTGCTGCGATGAGGAAGAATAGGAGGTGTATCTGCCTTGTGGGTATCCACCTCTATAAGAAGTTTGTCCCCTTCATCGTGCGAAAGGGCACCTTCCAATACTGCTACGTACCCAAGGCTTTGGCCGTATCCGTGTCTTTCTTAATACCCTGAAGGGTCTCATCAGCCAGACGCCCAAACAAATCTTCCCCGTCAAAAGGTAGATCTAGAATCTTGTTCTGGACCTCTGGTCTAAAGGCAGTGGCTCTCAGCCAACCCTGGCGCCGTAAAACAGCTGCCCCTCCTAGGGAACGAAAGGCTGTGGTAGCTATGTTCATGGCACATTCGAGGACTTCAGCCGAAGTCCTCTCATCTTCTTGGCTTCCTGTTTACTGTCTTCCAGAAGGAGGTCCACATATGGTGCTATATCACACCACATTTGTCTGTCATATCTGCCCAGGATGGCAAGGGCATTAGCTGCTCTGACTAGAAGAGCTGACATCGAAGAGAACCTTTTACTAGCATTGTCCAAACGCCTTCCCTCCCTGTCCGGAGGTGCAGCAATAGGCGCGGACTGGTTTTTTGCGCTGCCTGTGAAATTATGGAGTCTGGTTTAGGATGACCCAAATACGCTGGAGCGTCCGAGGGTGCCTTATATTTCTTATCCAGCCTAGCGAGCACAGGCGTAACCGTCGCTGGGGTTGTCATCACCTGCAAACCTTCCTTCCATACATGGTCGATGATTGGTATGGATCTAACTGATTTCTGATGGGTTTCTTTAAAATCATAAAGAAAACATTCTACCTGTGTTTTCATTATAGGCAGCCGAAATCTTTTTGCTGCTCTCTCCATCAAGTTGTGGAATCCACCAATATCCACTGGTGGAGAATCCGCCGGCCCTGGAGTGGGTGATGAAGATGGGATTAGATAGTAATCCCATTCTCTGTGGGGCTCGGTTAGTTCCCCTTCTTCATGGTCCTCATCCGTGGTAACCGGATTTTGCATTTGTTGGAAATTAGGAGTTTGCGGAGTAGTGTCCAGTAGCGATTCTCTGCTGCGGACTGGAGTATCCGGAGTAGAACATGGACATGAAAGGGGAACTTCCTGCGGTACTACTGACGGAGGAAACCTTTTCTTGTAATCTGCCAACATGAACTGCAAGTCCATTAACATTGAGGATGGCATAGCGATCCTCTCCTCCCGTGGTAATTGTTGGTACCGATGCTGTGAGAGGTTGTGACATTCTTTATAAACCTCTTCTTCCTCCTGATATTTCACATGGAGTTGTGATGGGCTACTGGCATACCCGAAAGGCCCGTCGTCATCCTCTTCATCGGACTCTTCCTCCTCCATAAGGTGCTATGGAACCAGAGGAGTAATTTTACTTGGGAAAGTCACTGCTGTGTGATCTTCCTCTGTTTTTCTGGAGTTTTTCCAGTCGACGATATCGCCGTCGACACTACCGTCGACGATGGTGTTGTCGTCGTCGACACTGCACCAGTGTCATTCCTCGCAGACGATATAGTAATAGTCGTTGCCGTCGACTACCCCATTGTCATCGACGACGATCCAGTCGTCATCACTGCCATCAATGTTACTGGCGTCGACGCTGACTCAGTTGACACTATCACAATCAATGGTAGCTTCTGTACCTCTGTTGCTGTGGATTTCCTCATCGACGCTCCCGTCGACGATGTCGATTTTTTTCCTTTCTCCTCAGGAATACTGGAGAATGGCTTCCTTGGCCAAAGGTGGGGTCTTTGAAGGCTCAGAAGAGGCTCTCTTGGCTACTTTTTAGTTAGAAGTGTCCTTTGCTCTCCTTTTCCTTTGGCTGAGGAGATTTGGAAGGACTACGCCCTGAAGACCCGAGTGGTCTTTTTTGGGTCTTCTCAGGACGTTCCCCCTGAGGAGTGAGCCTGAGGAGATTTGGTCTTTTTTGAGATGATCTAGATGAAATGGAGGATTCCTGGTCACCATCACTAGAGACCACCTACTATCTGGCCTTGATCTTCTGTAGCCATATCAAAAGGGTTCCCTCACGATCTCTAAGGGTCTTACTAGAGAAAGTGCGACATACCTTGCAGTCCTTTGCTTGGTGGTCCGGATAAAGAAATAAATACAGTCTTCATGTGGGTCATCAGTGTAGAGTCTCTTTTTAGCACAGGTGGCACAGACTCTAAAAAGACCCTTCTCCTTTCCAGACATTTTTCAGAATGTAGATGAGAAACAGTTCTCAAGAATCTCAAATCCACAGGAAAATAGATTGAAATGAAGCTTCCAGAAAGTAGGAAAATCTGAGTTTGAGCAGAGCTCAAAGGAGACTCTCTAGCACAACGTGCCAGTAGAAAATCTGAGGGGCAAAAGGTTCTCTCAGGAGGGTTCTAGAGGGTGAGGAGCTCCGATTGGCTAAGGGAAAAGTTTGGCCTTTTTTTTTTTTACATAAAGGTTATGGGTTGCAAAAGCAAAATGGGCCTAGGCCTTTTTTCGGTTAGCTATACTGCTAACCATTGCTTTTTATGTACCGGAGACTCCAGTCTCGACGACGGGGAAATGATTTAGGTATGTGAACCTATGAAAGCTCCAATACTAGAGTAATTATGGATTCCTTAAAGCAAGGGTTCTACATTGGCCTGGCTATTTCAACCTTGTGGGCTCAATGGGCAGGCAGAGCTTTCAGAGTCCAGATTGTGAGGCGCCGGTGCCTTTACCGGCCAACAAAGTCAGACGACCTCCATTCCACTCTGAACCCACAGAGATCAGCTGCCTCATGGATCCTCCCGGAGTCCCACTCTCTTCAACATCTACATGGCCCCACTCACAGCCATCGTCAGTAACCACAAACTCAACATAGTTTGACACCCAGCTGATCCTCTCCCAAACAAACAGTCGCCAAAAACAACTTCCATGACAGGATAAAGGCTGTCGCTACCTGGATGAAGGACAGCTGCCTCAAGCTCAACTCAGAAGACCGAAGTATTCATCCTGGGCTCCACCCCCTCCACCTGGGATGACTTCTGGTGGCCCACAGAACAAGGATTCTCCCCTTCTCACTCCTCCAAAACCGTGGCATCCTGGACTCCTTGAACCGCCAGATCAATCGTCTCATCCTGCTTTCACACACTACACCTGCTCCGAAAGATATTCAAGTGGAATCCCCACCGAATCCAGAGACAGTCACCCACGCACTCATCAGCAGCAGACTACTACAGCAACGCACTCTACGCTGGCATCACCAAGTAACTCCTCAAGAAACTGCAGTACATTCAGAAAACCTCAGCCAGACTCATCCTCAATATACCCCGCTGCAGACCCATCACCAGCCATCTGAGAGACCTCCACTGGCTCCCAGTCATAAAAAAAATATATATATATATATATAATCACCTTCAAGCTCCTCACACGCCTACAAAGCCCTACATGACAGAGGACCTGCGTATCTCAACCACCGACTAATTCCACGCACCCACAAGAGACCCCTGCTCATTTGGCCTTGGCCACCATCCCACATATCTGAAAGACCACAGCTGGAGCAAGATCCTGCTACCATGTAGCAACGACCTGGAACAGCCTGCCTCTCCACCTCAGTCACTGCCTCAATTCAGGAAGAACCTCAAGACCGGGCTCTTCGACTGAACCAAAGTGCCTTCAGCAAATCAGCAGCCACCCCACCCATTAGGCCCCAGCACCTTGAGACCAGTACAGGTTCGTAGTCTCGCTTTCAGAGTCACTTTATTGATTCAGTTACTAGGCTTTTTTTAAACCTTTCTAAATAGACTAGTGTAAAGATCTCACGTTCCACCTTGGGATTTGCAATTGGTGTTGGATGCTTTGCAGTTTCCTCAGTTTGAGTCAATGGAGCAGGTTTCTTTGAACTTTTTGACTGAAGGTCTGATTTCTGGTGGCTCTAACCTTGGCAAGTAGGCTAGGGAAGTTGATGGCTCTGTTGTGTTTGGAACTATTTTTGAAGTTTCTCGTGGTTTGGATAGTGTTTAGACAGTCTTCAGTTTGTGCTGAAAGTCCTACCATTGTTTCATTGCTCCGAATATGCAGTACTCCCGTCTTTATCCTTGCCCAGGTTCAGGAAAGGAAGTTACTTCATACGTTGTATTTAAGGAAGGCTCTCGGTTTATATGGAGCAGACAGCTAAATTGCGGAAGGGGTTGCCTTGTGTATGACATTTGGCATTACTGGTCTGAAATTGAAGCTGTCCATTGCTACTTTGAGTAGATGGCTAAAATGGTTAATTACGTCCGCTTACAAGGCAAAGAGTGAAGCTCTTCCTACTGTTATTCAGGGACGAATAACTAGGAGTGGCGGCCTCTACTGCAACATTCAAAGGGGTCTCAATGTCAGATGTTTGTAAAGCGGCTACATGGTCCTCGCCTAATACTTTTAGCAAACATTATCAGTTGTGTGTAGGACAGAAACTTTCTATCGATTTTGGGGGTCTGTTCTGGGGGCTTTAAAGTATTTTAGACCCGATTCCCTTTTCGGGTTGTGATGATAATTGTAGCATCATTTTGGCTGATTCATTTAATTGAAGCTGTTTTTTCAGCTCTGTTATTGGCTCATATGGTAATGACCGATGTGGAGATTGGAATGAGGAGGGTAATGGTTCATTACTTACCGGTAACCATTATTCCGAGTTAACAAGCTTCGAGTCACAGTCCAGTTCCCCCTCCCCTCCTTCAATGTTAGAATTAGGGAGTTCAGGAAGTAAGGTTGGTGTTTACAAAATTTATAGGCAGTATGGAAGGCAATGGTAAGTCAGCAGTGTGGGATGGGGAAACAGGGCCTTTAATCTACTTGTTTGTTCTGGTGGGAGAAGCATAAGCTTGTTATGGAAATAACTGACGGGGAGGTCACTGATTACTGATAAGTTACAGGCTATTCCTGTTCTACCTACACCTTTCCTTGAAGTGTTCCTTCTCGAATCAGTTTCCCTCCCCACACCCGCATCTACACTCATTTCCCTCCTCAACTACCTGTGTTATGGGGACAACCCCCAAAATCCACTCCAGGGTTGGTCAATCCCAGACACATCTGCTGATTAATACCTTAACTTAGCTTCTTCCTCCGCCCCCCCCCTTTGCTCCTCCTTTCTCGCCTTTATCTAGCTTTCCTTTCTCCACACCATAGCTCCCTTTACAACACACTTTTTTGCTTTTGTACTCACTATGTCAAGGTAGAGATTACCATGATCCTACAATTTAATTATTTTATACTCCGCATTTTAACTTTCAATACACAAATTTAGCAATGGTCATATGTTCAGGATTTACTTTTATTATTCCGACTCGCCATTCTAGAACACATTTTTCTCTATACAAGAGATCATTTGACATTCTTCAAGTGGGTATTTCTCCAAAAATACCTTTGAGTGTCTCGGGAAATCCACAAAAAAAACACACAAAAAAAGAACTGTCTGATGTAAGTGAAGACCAGCTTCTATTCTCTTTCAGAACCTAAAGGACACCAGCCTTCAGTTCTAGGATCATTATATGGAGGTAGGCAACTTAAGGTTATACACAGACTAGTCAGTGCAATCAAACGCATTTAAAAAAATTAAATGCAAAACAGGTGGTGTGAAACACAACCCCACCAAACATTTTGCCTACAGATTAAAATCTTCTTTGTGTTACGAGTGAAAAGAATCGGGGAAGGTAGTGGGTTACACTCAACTGGCTTTGAAAGGTTACATGCACCACATGCATCTTGAAGGAAGGGAGCGAGCCATAAAGATATCCAAGGCAATGAACCATCAAGGTCTATGGAACCACCATGATATGGGTGCTAGAAAGGACAGACCTCATTTCCACACATACACTTTAAAATTACAGAGTGTCTGTAGCCACTCTGCAGTTATAGTTAGGATTTCCAGATACAAATTCCATGGATTTTTCCTTGCTTATTTTTTTTGCCAGTTTGCCGAAGCTCAACGAAAATCTGCAGACCTATTGCGTTATCTATATTGGCTAATGATGCAAAGTTGAGGTAATTCATTAAGGAGGTGCAAAGAAATAAGCCAAAATACGTTTTTCCACCAGTGAATTTTTCATAGACTTTTTACAAGGACATACCAGCATAATGGCTTTAGGATTCCTATACAAATTGGCAGGATTATACATATAGGGTAGAAAGGATCCTACTGGGTACAGGACATAATTTGGCTATGTCGTTTCAAACTTATAAGGCAGTAAAACGTAGTGATATATTAGGCTGCATATACCATGGTACATGCTAATAAGACAGTGTAGGATTGGCTAATGACTGTCTTTACAAAAGTAAAAAGGCAGCCACGTTGTTGAGCTCACTTAATTTGCTTTGTGGGTTTTAAGTTGAAATTTAGTATACTGCTGTTTAATGAGACCATCTAAAGGCTGGAGGCACTTTAGATAAGTCTGTAAAGGCAGGTCAAAGTAGTTTCATTACTTTATATTTTAAAAAGTTTACGGCGTACCGCAGTGCTACATAGAAAGTACAGCTATACTTTAAATGAAAAAAAAAAGTTATTAAATGCTTTCAGAAAGTGTCCAACGCATATTTGTAATTTTTACAAATTTAATAAAAAACAATTAGAGTACGGCGGTACTACCTAGAAAGTTGTGCGGTACACTGTATCACACTATATTTCACAAATAGTGTATTAGTGTTTTTATGTTTGATATTTCAGAAAATTGACTACTACAGTACTTACACACATTAAAAAGAATTGTACAAAAATGGGTACATTGTAATACACTATTTCATAAATCGAGTGCTACAGTGTAATTACATTTTTTTTTACATATTCATTTTTAGGTCTCGCCGGTCGATGCGCATGCGCATCGAGCAAGCGAGAGTATTGGGACTTATCCACTCTTTCCCCAACTTGCAAGGAATCGTGGCGATTCCTTGCAGTGCCCGTGACTTTTAAGCTCAATGCGCATGCGCATTGAGCTTAAAAGCGCGTGCACATCAGTTCCCTCAGCCGCACTCCAGGCCCCTGCTGCTTTCACACCCCCTCCCCGCTCCGCCCCCTCCCCTGCCCGCCGTCTGTTCCCTCAGCCGTCTGTACCCTGCTGCTTAACACCCTCTCCCCCGCTCCGCCCCCTCCCCGCCATGTCGCATTTCTCCTCCCCCCCTCCCCACAGCAATGCCCTCCTAACACACAGAAGCCCACCTCCGGCCCGCCTTCCTGATTGAACTATACGTAAACTAATTAGGCCCGCGCACAATTCATCACAGGACTTGACGAGGTGGGATGCGTACGAACGAGTCTTTGAAGGTGGAAGATGTTTGCTCCCTCCTGATCTCACCCAGAGCATGAGCCATAACTGGAGCCTGTAGCACGGGAAGCAGGCGGGACCTACCTCAAAGCCTCGCATATTTTTTGTAACAATATTCACAGCAAGATAAAACTTGGACAAATGTCACAGCACCTTCACGAGCACAGTGGCGTCTAAGAAGGTGCATCGTGCGTGTGCCCAGTCACGCAATGCCCTCCTAACAACACACACACCCTCTCCCCCCTCTTCCCGCCATGTCGCAGGTTTGCCGCACACGTTGTGTCCTCAGCCTCCCTATACATGTAAATATTCTCTCATGTACGCATTCTATCTTCCTCTAAATTCAAATATTCTGTCAGGTCCGCCTTAACTCTTCCTCTAAATTAAAATATTCTCTCAGGTAGGCGTTGTGTCTTCCTCTAAATTCAAATATAGTCTTGGGTGCCGTCTCTCGTTATGAGCGACAGGGTCGCTGTCCTTTGCCAGGAAGATTAGCGCTGCATTCAATAACGTGAGACAGGTGCGCAGTCCAGCTGCTCCTTGATAATTGCCAATCATCTGACCCTGGCAAAAGCAATGCAAGCTGCAGGAATTCCAATTATTACCTGTCATAACAGATGCAGCCTCCCTCCCAAGACAAGCAGCCCGAGCGACATTTCGAACACAGATATAAAGAACGCAAATAGGATGTTCGTTCTGTGCAAACATTCAGCAACTCAGGATCTGCACTAACCACATTTACATATTCATAATTTTAAAGAAAAAAAAAGCCAGCAGCATTTCTACATAGTTTTTTTTTTAGTTTTTTTTTTACTGAGTTTTATATAGCGCAAACTTGACTCTGTATCGGGTAACAGAGCACTTCACATAGCACCAGTTGCATTGCACAGATCAGAAAATTTTTAGAAGTACAATGTAGCTTCCCCAACCCCACTCTACTTACTGTTCATACTCTAAATGTTTGAGTTCCCAGAAGCTCAGCGAAAGTCATAGATGATTCTGTTTAAACTTCTGATGGCCATAAACCTAATGAATTATATACCAAATAGTCTCTAATGTATCTTTCTTTTCTAAAAAGGGATAGAGAAGGAACACAAAATGGACATAAACTTGGCCAACTTGCAAATATTTTTAAATTTGTGAAACAATATAGATCTTTGTTTGGGGTCACCAACACATTTTGGAAAGCGCGTAGCACTAAAGTAGAGCACAATATCAAATTTGTGTTTATCGTCCAGATAAAAAACGTAGCCCCATGTCGCATTTCTCCTCCCCCCTCCCCACAGCAATGCCCTCCTAACACACAGTGCTCCCTGATGCAATGTATCTTTTGTTAGTCGCTCGCGCCGCATATGCAACCTATGGGCTTTATTTATAGAAGGTGCAACCTTTTTCGTCATTGCGCTGATAATTACTGAGACTTCTTTTGGCATCATTGCATATTGGGCATAGATGAAAATTATGCCCATCTTACGCTTTTGATCTTTAAAATATCCTAACAATAATTAGGTTTGGACATAATGACTATCGCCACAATATGGCCGCTATGAAAAGAGCGAACTATATGACCCGCGATGGGCACGCCCCCTCCAATTGACGCAGGTGTTCCGGTTTCTCTAGGCTCGCCGCGTTATTTAAACAAACCCAATACCATTGCGGTTTCCTGCCCGGCTCTGTTGCTGTTACGTGCACCAGCGCTCCAGCTAACCGCAACAGTCTTATCTCGGTAAGTCTTACGTTGGCAAGCTGACTTTTAGGCTAGTTCATTCTGTCGGTTTTTTTGCTTCTTGCCGTGACGGGTGGCCCTCTCATTATCTTCGCTTCATACGACATGTAGGAATGAAGGGTGTTCTATGATGGGGGCTTTATTATTTATGACTGCTTGCACTATGCGGATTTGCTGTTTTTTCTTCTCGTTACCTTTGCAGCTTGATGAAAGTATATTGAGAATTCTGCTACTTATCTTTATTTATTGACATTAATATGTAGCTCCCCACAAAAATACAATAGAGCACTTTCTAGCAGGATGTACACATAATAAATATGTAACATATAACAGTAGGCACCCTCAACCCCTCACCCTCACTCACCCTCAACCCCTCACTCATCCTCAACCCCTCACCCTCAACCCCTCACCCTCACCCTCACCCACCCTCAACCCCTCACCCTAACTCACACTCACACTCACTCACCCTCAACCCCTCACTCACCCTCAACCCCCCACTCACCCTCACTCACCCTCACCCTCACTCACCCTCACCCTCACCCTCAACCCCTCACACAGTGCAATAGGTCTCGGAGCATTTGAGTTAGAGCTTTTAGAATGGTTTATGGCTTTTTTTATTTGTAATTCTTTAGCATTGGCTACAGGAAACAAAAATGCTAAAGATTTACAAAAAAAACCCATAAACAATTCTAAAAGCACTAACTCTAATGCTGCGAGACCTATTGCATTTCCAATGCTTGTTTATCTTTATGTAGCTACCCGGGTACTTTCTAGGTACTAGCATGGTACTCTAAACTGTATCATAAAAAATATATCTATACTACTATTATAAAGAGAGAACAGACACCTTTTGGCAAGGTAAACTCGGGAACCACAGCGCCAATCCACACACCCAATATATTGTTGTAATCCTCAGGGTGTGTAGATGGACATAGGCTGTATAAAATAAAAAAAAACGTAAATTAAAAAATTTAAGTTTTAAAACAAAGTAGTCCCCTAAAACAAGCACCAGCTGCGACGTAGCGCTAACCGTGACCTACACCTGCGTGCTGACGTCAGGAGCGGCGTCCAGGAACGTGAGTGACCTGCAGTTGGGTTTCCAGAAGCGGCAGGCCCGGCTCGCTGGTTGACCACTCGTTCGTGCCCCTGCCAGCATGTCCACATTTCCGCCATCTGCTGCCTAAAAGCACCTCATGCTTTCATTAACCTGGTAGTCTGCCTGAGCTGCGAGCGCGTCCATCTCCTCGCCGCGCTCTCCATCCCCGAGTGCCGCCTCCCCTTCCCCACCCATTGCTCTCAGCCCTGATCCCAGCTGGGATGCTCGCAGCTAATGATCCCTGATATGACTTTCCTCTAGCGCTGTAGTTCCCAAACTGTGCGCCATCAGAAGTCACCAGGGCGCCACACACTTCTTGGGAACGTGGGAAAGGTTTTGTACTGTAGCTTTAACTAACACGTGATGCCGACTGCCTTGCATTTGTTTACTCTGTGATTCTTTGGTTTTCGTACTACGGCTCCGCTATAAAGACATGCACTTATCTTTTGTGTAATGTGCATTTTCAGGCCCCGTGTACCCCATATGGGACTGCCATGTGGGGGAGTTACAGAAGCCACACCGGTCGGCGTCTGGAATGCTTTGAACGGTTTGAACCAGCGCATGACGTGTTACAAATAAAGAGCGTGTGGGCTTAGGTGCGGCCAGGCACAATCAGGACAGAGCGAGTGTTTTTGCTAACGTCAGCCACTCTTATAATTGAAAAATCGGGTAAACATGATCATTTTAAGCGAAGGGGTTAAATTACGATCAGCTGAAGTGTTTCTGGAGTTGTGGGGGGGTGTTTGAGATTTCTGGCAAACTGTGCTATGCACATTGTAATCTTTCCTGCCACTGAAAATACCATGTTCTCAGCTTGCTTGCCATATTTTCCAAAGTTAAGGATCCAAACTGCTCATGCTCCATTCTTTAAAAACGTTCACCACTCTGTATATACTGTAAAAGAAAGCATTGAAATGCAGTGGCACACGCATGTTTGAAAACACCCACACTTTTACTGAAATGGGCGTATCTATGATTTTTAAATGTATTTTCAGAGTAGTTGAAAAACTATTGAATGGTGGGCTGCAGCTTTAAAACTTGAATCTTGTTCATTTCAGCCCAGTGACACTGTTATACATATACAGTGCTTTATTTTAATCGAACGCCAGGTGGATACAGTGATGTCTTGAGCGTCGCATGCAACTGGCTGCATGTTAAGTGAGAATGCAGACATCTCCCACTGCAGTCCAATTTACCCACTGAGCTACCTGCAGACGAAATGAATAGGAAAGTTCAAAGTAGCAATTATTATTATGAAATATGATGCCTATCTAACCACACACAGTTCTAACGTGCAGCACCAAATTACTGCAGCTCATGGTAGTGAAGGTTTTTATAGGTCAGTCAGGAGGTTTGCAGGGCTTCGTGAATGAGGACACGATAGGTAGGAGAACATATGAATTTACCCAACTGTGATGGTGCAGGCAAAATCTTTGGTAGCATTTACAGGAAGAGCCACCAGTGAAGACTAACCAAAATTGACGACATTAGCAATGTTTCAAGTATTTGTGCTATATTCAGTAAAAAGCTGCAGCCCTGTGCAGTACACTACATAGGATCTGAACTGCTTAGTAAAGGATACATATTTGGACGGCTTGCTTAGCAAGGAGCAGAATGAAATACAATGAATATTGATATTATGATTATATTTTGTTCATGCTGCTATACCGGTGTATTCCTATGTCTGTCACACTAATCTGCAGGAGTCAGTACGAAGGTGAGCGCACAGCACTGGTGATTTCACTGTCCCACTTTGGGAATATTTGATATTAACAAGAAATGTCCTGCCAGAATTACTTCAATCGTTAAACGGGACTGATTTCTTACATAGCACAGGCACAAATTCACAGCGACACATCTACCTTCCAAGAATGAGCCTTTTCATGACAATAACAAAGCGCTCTCTTTGCACACGGTAAAATAGGAAAGGTGGTTTCTTTGATCAGGAGATATTGATCTTGGTAGTAGTCACAGTGGGTTTACCATTTCAGTGCATTCAGTGTTTAAATAAAATGAGCGCAAAATATGCAGGGTGAAAGGGGGTACTCCTTGACATCAGGTGGCACTACTACGCTTTTTAAACCTGTATTGACAACATATACGGGAAATGTCCGAAAAACAAATGTCAGGTTTTACCCAGTAACGTTTGTGTAGATTCCTTGCTGCCGGTAATGAAACAGAAGCCACAGGTTCAAATAAATAATTTTGCAAATCTAGACACCACATTCCCTTGGTTGGACAGAACTGTGCTGTCTGAACGTAAATAGATTGCCATCTTGTAGTGGCAGAGCCTTGTGCTTTATTAAAAAAATTATTTAAAAAAAAGTAGTCCCTTCGAAGTAGCGCCTGCCGCGACCTGCGTGCGGACATCAGGAGCGCGGGGAGGAGCGGCGTCCAGGAACACGAGAAGGAGCGGTGGACATGGTGCGGGGGAGGAGCGGTGACAAACGGCGGAATGGTGGTGAGGACCGGCGGACAGGCGGGAGGAGCGGTAAGCGGCGAGGAGCAGCGGAGCGGTGAAATGAGGAGCGCGGGGGAGGAGCAGCGGCTGAGGTAAGGCTCCGGGCAGACGGGGGTCGGGGAAGGCGGGTGTCGGGATGGGCGGGGGCCCGGGCTGCTTGACAATGTCAGGGCGGGTGGGGGGCCGGGCTGCTGCACAATGTGCGGTGAAATGAGGAGTGCGGGGGAGGAGCGGCGGGTGAGTTAAGGCTCCGGGCAGGTAGGGTCAGGGCAGGCGGGGGACGGGCGGTGGCCCGGGCTGCTTGACAATGTCGGGGGGCGCGGGGGGGACCGGCTGCTGCACAATGTCGGGGCGGGCGGGGAAGCCTGATTGCTCCCGGACAAGGTCGGGACGGGCTGCTAGTAATGTAATAAAACTAATTTTCCCTACATCTACCGACTTACCTAATTTGCTTCACTCGTGGTTATGCACTTAGTACTACACTAGATTACCACTTAAAACGCAGACTAGGTGTGGGCTAAGCAACATGGCTGCCTTTTACTTTTGTAAAGCTAGTCATTAGCCGATCATATACTGTTCTTTTGAAATGGGATGTACCGCGATATACTGAGAACCAATATAATCACTAACTTTCTGTGCCTTTTAACATTAAGGCTGCTAAACCAAATTACATCTACCAAAAAGGATTCCCACCTGCCCATAATCTATATTCCTGTGAAATTTCATCTACATCCATTCAGCCATTTTTCCCCAGGTCTCTTTAAAATACGCTCCACGACACACCCCTTTCAATCTACGGTAGTACACTCCATTCTAGGACACCCGCTGCACTCTGCCAGACACTCCACAACATCCCAGTTCACTCTACGTCCCTCCACTCTAAGACACTATCACACCTGTCTATAGAAAGCCACTCCATTGTACGACATGTAACTTCACTCTAATATACCACAGGCTGTATCACTCCACAACTCTACTCGTCTATGCCCCCCCACTGTACGCCATGACAATCTATGAAACGCCACTCGACACCAATGTAGGACACTACGCTCCTCTCTACGACACTATTCCACTTTGCCACTCTGCAACTACCACTGCACACCAATTACTGGACTGTCACATACCACTGTACTCTGACATACTACTGCACTTTACTCCACTGTACCAACTACTCCACGCCACTACGCCACTCTACCCTAGCACACTGTACAACATGCCATGACAGTACTCCACTATGCCCCTCCACTGTACACCACATTTACAACACCACTCCAGTTACGCAATTCCTCTATAAACAACACTAAATAATAGTACAACACTCCACTGTACTCCATTTAATGGCACCACTCTAGCATATCACACGCCACGCCACTCCACTCCACTGTACCATATGCCACTGCATGACTCTACTCCATTATAAAACACTCAACACACCATTCTGACAAACCAAAGCAGGACACCACTACACTGTACGACACATTATAACACTCCAATCTAAGATACTCCACTCTACCATACTGTACAAAACGCCACTCCATAAATCTAATCGAAGACACTGTGGAAAACGCAACTCTGACACTACTCTATTAGATGCCACTCACCTACACTGTACAACATGCCAGTACACAGTAATCAACTATAGGACACACCACTCCAATATACAACACTCCACCCTACAGCATGCCACTACACTGTTAGCCACACCGCAACCCTCCATTGTATGATACTGTACGACACGCTACTCCCTCTATGCCAATGTACTGTATGACACTACTCTACTGAATGTCACTTCACTAAAACACTCTTCTCTATTGTATGCCCCTCCACTCGAATGCCACTTCTCTGTTCGACACTTCACTCTACCATAGACCACTTTGACATTCCACTACACTCTACAGCCCTCTAAGACACTAAAACATTCCACTAAACTGTACCAGACGCCATTCCACTCCGACCTTTACTCCACACCATACCACTGCACTCTGCTATATTGTACGTCATTCCACGGCAGTCTCCTCCAATGTAACCTGACGCTCCACTTGACAATTTGAAACATTTTTAAAATAATAATTAATAAAAGAAAGAAATTGAATTAAAAAAACAGTAATGTTACATTTATAAATTAATATAAAAGGGTATAAGCAGTGCATCATAAAGGTGTGAGTTATAGGTAACGCAGTGTGGCTAGCGAGTGGACACCAATGTGTAAGGAGGTGCTAAAGTTCTAGTAATTTGAAGGTGGTGCGTAAATTCTAAATTTAAGGTGCAACTAACTTTAAAATTTCTAATGTTTGTGAAATTCAAGTTTGGTTCGTACAAAGAAGAAAACAAGTTACTTACCTGTAACTTTAGTTCCCCAGTATTGGTAACTTTCATAGATTCCCATGCTTTGTATCATTCCCCGTCGTCGGAATGGGAGTCTCGGTAACAAAAATACCATAGCTGTAGGTACAAAAGACAATGGAAAAAGGCCTAGGCCTCATTACCTTTTGTAGCATATCACTCTCTTTGTGTAAAAGAGACCAAACTTTTGGCCTCAGCCAATCAGAAGTGCCTCACCACTTAGAACCTTCCTGAAGGAACCTCAGAGCCTCAGATTTTCGTAGCCGTTGTGTACTGAGACACCATCTGTGCTGTAGGCTGAGCTTTCCCCGGGGAGGCGGGTGGGCGCATGGGAATCTATGAAAGTTACCAATACTGGGGAACTAAAGTTACAGGTAAGTAACTTGTTTTCTTACCCCAGTATTGGAACTTTCATAGATTCCCATGCTTTGTATCAGAGTAGCAAGCAGTAGCAAGATAATCACATTTTGCATCATAAATAATAGCAGTAGACAACATAACATTAGATACAAAATGTGAAAAAATGGAAGGTGGGAAGACAGGAAAGCTCACCATTAGTGGAAGAGGTTCCTCAGGACAGCCTGTCCAACTGCTGCATCTTCCTGCTGCAGAGATTCCAAGCAGTAGTGCTTGGTAAAAGTGTGAACGCTGCTCCAGGTCGCAGCTCTGCAGATGTCCTTAATTTGCACCCCTGCGAAGAGTGCTGTGGAGGAAGCCACAGATCTTGTGGAATGCGCTCGTATCTTTCCAGTCAGAGGCTTACCAGCAGCCCTGTGACAATGTAATATAGCACTTGTGATCCACCTTGAAACACCCTGTTTGGAGAGTGGAAGGCCTTTACTTGGTCCCCCGAAGGCCACAAACAGTTGGGTAGATTTCCGAAAATCCTTAGTACGCTGTAAGTAAAACTTCAAGCATCGCTGTACATCCAGTGAATGCAAGGCTTTTTCCGCCGGTGTGGAAGGCTGAGGAAAAAACGTCTTCAGAATGACCGGTTCATTCAAATGGAAGTCCGAGGGGACCTTTGGCATGAACCTAGGGTTAGTCCTCATGATGACAGTGTTCCTTTTGAATTGAAGGAAAGGTTCCTGAATGGTCAAGGCCTGTAATTCCCCTACACGCCGAGCCGACGTGAGAGCGAGGAGAAGAGCCAATTTCCACGAAAGGTATTTGATGTCAGAACGATGGACTGGTTCAAATGGGCCCTTCATGAGTTGAGAAAGGACCAGATTTAAATGCCACGTTGGTGGAGGTGGTCTGACCGGTGGATAGACCCTGAACAGACCCTTAAGAAACTGTTTGATTATCCTTGAAGACCATAATGAAGGTCCAGATTCCGTCCTCCTGAATCGTGACAAAGCAGCCAAATGAACTTTAATCGATGAGTGGGCCAGACCAGACTTGGCCAAGGACAGTAGGTATGGGAGGACCTGATGAGGTTTGGAATTGAATGGATCAATGTGTTGCTGTCGACACCAACAACAGAATCTTTTCCACTTAAGGCGGTAAGTTTTGTTAGTGGAAGGGGCCCTTGCTTGGGACAAAACCTCCCTAACTTCCTTAGACAATGGCAGGTTCATAAATTCTCGCTGCTCAAGAGCCATGCAGTCAGGTGTAACGACTGAGGGTCTGGATGTAGAATCTGTCCTTCGGACATCGTGAGAAGATCCGGCAGAATTTGGAGAGGTACAGGAGGAGCGATCGACAGCAGATGGAGCTCCGTGAACCAGAACTGCCTCGGCCAAGCCGGGGCTACCAGGATCATCCTGCACGGTTCCATCTTGAATTTCTTGATTAGTCGTGGTATTAGAGGAATGGGAGGAAAAGCGTAGACAAATGTCTTCGACCAGGGTATCAAAAGGGCATTTCCCAGAGAATTTGGATGGGGAAGCCTGCTTGCGTAAGACCGGCATTTGCTGTTGGTCGGGGTGGCAAACAGGTCGATGTCCGGTTTTCCCCACCGGCTGAAGATTTGTTCCAAAATGTCTTGATTCAACTCCCATTCGTGGGTGACCGAGGATGACCTGCTCAGTTTGTCGGCGTTTTCGTTGAGGACGCCCGGCAAGTGTTCCGCCATCAGAGACATGTTGTGTTGAATAGCCCAATCCCAAATCTGCTGGGCTTCTTGTGACAATGGGCGTGATCTGGTCCCTCCTTCCTTGTTCACATAGTGCATGGCCGTGGTGTTGTCCGTCCTGATAAGCACTTGTGAACCCTCCAGGAGAGGAAGAAACGATTGCAGAGCCAGACGTATCGCCCTGAGTTCTAACAGGTTGATGTGAAGGCCTTTCTCCTGGGGCGACCAATGCCCACTGACATGAAGTGCCTGCAGCACTGCTCCCCAGCCTTCCAACGACGCATCCGTCGTTATCACTTGTGGAGACGGGTCGCTTGCGAAGGATAGGCCTTGGGACAAGTTGTCTAGGTCTGTCCACCATAGGGCCGCATTCTTCATTTCCGGAGTGATCGCCACTGTGTCGTCGAAGGAACCGTGAACTTGCCGCCATTGATTGTCCAGTTGTTCCTGCAAGGGACGCATCCTTAGTCTGCAATGGGGAACCAGTGGAATGCACGACGATATTACTCCCAGCAGAGACTTGTAGCGGCGAACTGAAAGAGACTTTTTTGATTGCAAGTCTTGGGCCATCGTTTGTAACTTGTGCCTCCTTTCCAGAGTGGGAAAAGCTCGTGAAAGCTTTGAGTCCAAGATGGCTCCCAGAAACCGGGCTCTTCTGGACGGGATCTGGCAAGATTTCTCGTCGTTTAGAGTGAGACCCAGGTTTCGGAATAAATTGGTACACGCTTGAACCGCCTGTAGCGCTGCCTCTCTGGACGGAGCCTTCAGCAGCCAGTCGTCCAGATAGGGGAAGACTTGAAACTTGTGCCTCCGTAGGAAAGCCGCTACTGGAGCCAGCACTTTCGTGAATATCCTCGGGGCTGAACGGAGTCCAAAGGGTAAAACCCTGAATTGGTAATGGCTCTTGGCTACTGTGAATCGCAGAAACCTTCTGTGTGCTGGGTGAATCGGAACATGAAAATAGGCATCTTCGAGATCGAGTGTGGCCATGTAATCTCCTGGGTTGATTAGTTTCAAGATGTCCTGGAGGGACACCATCCTGAAGGATAGAGAGATGAGATAGGTGTTTAGCCCCTGAGGTCTAAAATGGGACGCCACTTGTCGAGCGTTTTCCTCACCAGGAAGAACCTGGAATAAAATCCCTGGTTTCTCCGATTCGATGGAACTGGCTCTATCGCCCCTTTTCGGAGCATTTGTTGAACCTCGAGCCGAAGGAGACGCTGGTGTTTTGAAGGAGTGGCTGTCGGGGGCTTGGGTGGCGGAACTTGAGTGAACTCTAAGGTATGCCCTTTCCGAATGATGTTGAGCACCCAACGGTCCGATGTTATGAGGGACCAGTTGTGAAGGAATTTGTTGACCCTGCCTCCAACTGCTGATTTCCTGGAGGAGGGTCCAGTAGGAAGAGCCAGGAGGCCGCTATTGGCGCTTGGACGAGTCCCGTCCTCGCGCACCTTGCTTTCCTTTACTGTAAGGCCTGGAGTAGTTGGTAGACTGGCCTTGCCGCTGTTGGTAAGATTGGCGGTGCTGTTGGGAACCGGATCCTGTGTTGGAATACCGTTGGTGTTGGAAGGATCCTCTATACGTACCACCCCTGCCTCTGGCTCCCTTGAAGGGGGACTTCCTGTACTGAAGTGTTCCTAAAGACCTAGCGGTCTCTGTGTCTTTTTTAATATCTTGAAGGGTGTCGTCAATAAGTTTGCCGAATAGAGCCTCACCATCAAAGGGAAGATCCAACACTTTGTTCTGGACCTCTGGTCGGAACCAAGTAGCTTTAAGCCACCCTTGGCGACGGAGCACTGCCGCTCCAGCTAGTGAACGAAATGCCGTAGTAGCAATATCCATTGCACAATCGATTATTTCCATCGATGTCGCTTCCCCCTCTTTCAGAACTTTCTTTGCCTCCGACATTGATTCAGGAGGTAACTGGTCAAGGTACGGGGAGACATCGCACCAAAGTTGACGGTCGTACCTTCCCAGGATGGCTAAGGCATTAGCCGCTCTCACCAGCAAACTCGCCATCGCTGAGAATCTTTTCCCAACATTATCTAGCCTCCGTCCTTCCTTGTCCGGAGGAGTTGTCAGCGGTGCCGAAGGGTTGCGCGATTTCCTCTGCGCTGCCTGCGAGATTACAGAGTCCGGTTTTGGATGACCTTTCAAGGCCGCTGGGGCATCATCGGTTGCTCTATATTTCTTTTCCAGACGCGGTAGTACCGGCACCACCGTCGCCGGGTGTGTCATGGTCTTTAGGCCCTCTTTCCATACATGATCCACAATCGGAATAGATCTGGCATTTTTCTGGAAAGGTTCCTTAAAGTCATATAAGAAGCAATCCGTGGTGACTTTAGGCATTGCCAACTTAAATCTTGCCGCCGCCCTCTCCATTAGCTGATGGAAACCTCCAATATCCGCCGGCGGGGAGTCCGCTGGCTCTGGATTTGGCGATGCGGGATTGTCAATAATGTACTCATCATATTCCGTGTCAGGAATAGAGACGTGATCCGAATGTTGATCCTCATCCGAAGAGTCATCAACATCATGCGATCTTGGTACCCCAAAGGAATCCTGAGGGACGGTTGTTTGAGGCTGCGGAGAGGCTGGAGCCGAGAGCGTAGGTGGCACCACTGACGCCTGAGTTGTGGAAGGCGTAGCAGGTGTTGACGTAGCTGGCAAAGGCCTACTGGCCTTAGACTTATAGTCCTGCAGCATCCTATGAAGATCCTGTAGGAAAGATGTTGGCACTGAAACCATTCCCTGGTCCGAGTGCCGTTGTTGATAGTGACCATGACTATGATCATGCTCCTCGTGGGTGTATTCGCCCTCTGAGTCGGTGTCCTGACATTTGACAAATAGTTGCGAAGGACTATTGGCATAACTGTATGCATCTTGGTCATCTTCCTCTGACTGACCCTCTTGCAAGAGCATTGTTGGAAGCAGAGGGGACACTGCCCTTGGAGAAGTCATCTCCGGTGTAATCCGCGTCACAGAAATGGTGATACGCTTTTCCGTGGCCAAGATCGTGGGTTCCGTCGTCGACGGTTGTACATACGCCGTCGAGATAGGCGTCGTGGACGTTGTCGTCGACGAGACTGTGGACACACCAGCCGTCGTCATGGTCATCGTAGTGGTCGTCGACGCTCTCGTCGACGAGACCATCGTCGACGACATCGTCGTCATTGTCGTCGACGGGACTCTCGTCGTCGACACTGTCGTCGTCGCCTTCGTTGGTACCATCGTCGACGGGTTCTTCGTCGACGGGTTCTTCGTCGACGGGTTCTTCGTCGACGGGGCCTTCGTCGTCGTCGACTGGATCTTGGGCGTCGACGGGCCTCTCGTCGACGGCTCCTTCGTCGACGGCTCCTTCGTCGACACTTGTGTAGCCGGTGCCTTCGTCGACGGCGCCTTCTCCGCCGACGACGGTCTCGTCGCCGACGGGCCTCCAGTCGATGGCGCCTTAGATGACTTAGTCGACGGGTCTCCCGCTGTCGACGTCTTCGTCGTCGAGGACCTAGAAGTCCTCTCAGAAGACTGGCTTTGAGGCGTTTTGAAGGCTGTGGAAGTCTTCGCGCCAGCAGACTGCGTAGAAGGTCCATCCCTCTCCTTTACACTTCCGTGAGGAGATTTGCTGGGACCTTGGCTCTCAGACTCACTGGGGGTCTTTTTTGAGGCCTTAGAAGATCGACTGACAGAAGAAGAAGGGGAACCCCTACCCCTTTTCACTGACCTTCTAGTAGATGTCATCGATCCAGCATCTTCACTGTCGCTGGAGACAGAATCCTTCCTCGATTTAAGCTTTTGCAGCCATGTCAGGAGCCTACCCTCACGGTCCCGGAGGGTTTTGGCAGGAAAAGAGCGACAGATTGCACATTTACCCACTAGATGGTCAGGATAGAGGCAATAGATGCAGTCCTCATGCTTGTCCTCCACAAACAGCCTTTTCTTGCCACAGGAGGAACAAGGCTTGAAAAGCGCTTTTTTCTTCACAATATCCGACATACTGGCAAACAGCAACAATCCTGAGAAGAATCCAAAAGATCCTGAAGAAAAAACTGAGAAAAAACCTGATGAAATCCTGTAGAAGTTGTAGAAGTTGAGCAGAGCTCAATGGAGACTCCCTAGCACAACGTGCGGTAGAAAATCTGAGGCTCTGAGGTTCCTTCAGGAAGGTTCTAAGTGGTGAGGCACTTCTGATTGGCTGAGGCCAAAAGTTTGGTCTCTTTTACACAAAGAGAGTGATATGCTACAAAAGGTAATGAGGCCTAGGCCTTTTTCCATTGTCTTTTGTACCTACAGCTATGGTATTTTTGTTACCGAGACTCCCATTCCGACGACGGGGAATGATACAAAGCATGGGAATCTATGAAAGTTCCAATACTGGGGTAACGTTTTTTCTAGCTATAACTAAGTTTTAACCTTTTTTCCCATTCTGAGAATATATACATACACGTTTTTTACAGCGGAAAAATAAAGGTTACATGGATGTTGTAATTAGACTCCCATTTCACACGTACAAAACCATTGCAATTCTGCAGTTAAAGTAACTCAACTATAACTTGCGCCACGCTTATGACCTCATAAAAAAATTCACTCATGACATGGTCAGTGACATCACTGACTCACGCATACAACCAGTCACTCACCCACACAGCTACACACATGTATACAGCCAGTCACAAATCCACTCACCCATTCAGCCCCTCAACAAAACCACTCATACAAGCACTCACACCTCCATACAACTACTTACATACCCATTCACACATCCATATAAGCACTCGCATTCACACACCCGCTCACAATACAGCCTCTTACATCAATTCACTTAACCAAACACCCACTCAAACAGCCCCTCACTCACCCATACAGCCACTTATACACACAATCACTATCTCGTGCAGCCATTCAGAAACCCACACACCCACCTATCCAGCCACATACACACCCATTCATTCATTAATACAGCCACTCACCCAGTCACACAGCCACTCACATAATATATGTGTGAAGTACTATCACTGAGTAGTACACCCGGTATACTAATAAAAATTTTGTAGTAGCTTAGTATATATGTTTAACAATCAAAAACTTAGAAAATACTTTCACCCAGAAAGCCAGTCACACCCATTCACAGACCCATAGAGCAACTCGCACACACAGAGACAGCAACAAAGCCACTCCCAGATCCATAGTCTCACACACACCCACCCATACAGCGATCGAGACACCCACTCGCACAGCCACTCCGATAGCATATGTTAGAAATGCTATCACTCATTAGTACTACAGAAATTATACCATTTTAAACATATGTAGTAGCTTAGTATATCTTTAAATTGAACAAACTTTTACGAAACGCTCACATAAACTGGATGTCATTTGGAAGGTCACTGACCAAGTCGCACAAGAGTGCCCGAAAGATTTAAATTCGGAAAGCCCTGAACTTGGCAAACCTTTGTAGCCTAAATATAAAATGTGCTTTCTTATACTTGTATTCAAATAAATGTTACATTAACTATCTAAAACAATACACCCATGCCCACATTGCTAATATACCTACATTAAGGTTTTCTGGCATGTTCTCAAAATGCAGGATAACTTCAGCATATGTACACAAAAAAGATAGTGGTCTACATGACATATTTAATCCACCCAGCAGGTCTCCCAAAGGTTAATAACAAAATTACAAAAAGAGGCAACAGAAGTAGTGTAACTGAATATATTTGAACACCTGTACACTCATAACAATATCCAGATTTTTTATTTTAGTAGTAATACAATACAATTTAAACACTTAAATCATAGAAATTAAGTGCCACTGATAAGTATGGCTTTGCCATGCTAGGTTTAAGAAGGTATGACAAACGTTCAGTTTAGAACTATAGTGTATTGGCTGGAGCTACCACCGTTTATATGCTGTAACAAGTACTGTATGGTGCCGAAAGAAATGGGATTCAGCATTGAGTAATCCCAATTACACCACAAGCAAAACGAGCACCAGCATTTCCAGTTTTCAGGCTTTCATCATTTCCCCCTTTGCCCAAGTCATCTTCTTTCTCATGAACCTGCAAGAAAGCATAAAAACATACATGAATTACTGATTTACTGTATAAAACGGAGAGCTTCACCGGAATATACACATAGCAAAAGCTTATTTGCCACACAAGAAAATAAAACAAGACTATTTGTTAAACAAAAAAAACTAAATGACGCCAGCAATGCTGGTTTAGAGAATGATGAGAAATCAAATGGTTTTCAATGTCAATCAAGTACTACTGCACATGTACTACTCTTTTGGTGTTCTTTGCTAGGCAAAAACAAAACAGCAATGTGTTCCATCTGCTCCAAGCTGCCAAAAACACAAAGAAACCGAATGCTTTATAAAGTAATGTTCACCTATTATTCAAGGGGCCGATACTTTGTGTTTTCATTTGCCCTACCCCTAGCATTGATCGCCATTCTGTTGCAACTAGGACCAGTATAAAATATGGAACTCTCATCACTATTACTAGAACGGAGCTGATGTGGGATTGAGCCTTAACAGATAATATGGCATTCAACTAATTTTTTTTGCTACACAAGCAACTTTTGATACTTGGCTGTTCTACATTCACAAGGTATGTCCAAATCCAGCATGTAACCTTTTAACTTTTTCTTAAATTATGCCTACTCGAAGTTCACATTTATGCATCGATCTACAGGTGTGCTTTTAAAGACTAAGAATGGCGGATGTGAATTCACACAATTTCAGAAAGCCTCCTACCTCACAGGAGGTCGCACCGTGTCGAAATACCAGCTTCGCACGTGTTTGCTTACTCTTTTACTTCAAAACAAGGCTGTTGAATTGGTGCTTGTGACTCGAAAGTTCAAAACCACTATGATAAACAAATAATGCTATTAATCTGTTATTGTCCACATGTTACAGTCAAAGTAGCGAGAGGGTTTGTACACATGCTATTATTGTGGGCAAGAGACACTTAATGTGTGCACTACGACTGCTTTGAATCTAGCATGAAT
Organism: Lissotriton vulgaris; assembly: GCF_964263255.1. Lineage (NCBI taxonomy): Eukaryota > Metazoa > Chordata > Amphibia > Caudata > Salamandridae > Lissotriton > Lissotriton vulgaris. Next base: position 227,850,530 of record NC_141696.1, read on the forward strand.
ACAATGTTTGGTAAATGTAGGCATGGCAGATAGATAATAGCCATATTTATATGTATCCAATGTAGACCGAATGACAAAGGCTAATGACGTTGTTCTTTAGTTAAGGGTTCTTGTGAGCCAGAGGAGAGCAAAAAAAGGCCTTTCTTTGTTTTATTTATTTATTTATTTTTAGAGTTTTCTATAGCGCGAACTTGAACCGGTTAGGTTATCAGAGCGCTTTACATAGCAACAGTTACATGTTATCACAGCAGTTTACATAGAATCAGTTACGTTGCACATTTCAGGATCTTGAACCGATTAGGTTATCAGCGCGCTTTACAAGGACAGCATTCGATGTCCAGAGCCCTCCTCCGCCGTGTAGCGGGGGACCACTTCCAACCCTCCGAAGTCGTCGAGCTGTCGGGACTAGGCTCCTGGAATGTCAGCTGCCCCTTTACAAGGCATTTTACATAGAGTCAGTTACGTTGCACATTTCAGGAACACATTTCTTTTTGCTCTAGTGAGTAGGGTTATCACTTCACACGGGGGAGGGGAACACATGGCTATATTCCAGCAGTTTCACAGTCGATTAGTCGTTAAGGCTATAGTTATAAAGACAGGGAGGGGATACACATGGATACAATCTAATAATCACATAGGATACTAATCGTTAGAGTTGTCTTCTATCCTAACAGGAGGGATGTGACTGGAAGCACTCTAAGGGTAATATATAGGGGTGGTAGAGAGTACAAAGGATCATACTCCATGGACACTCTGACATCTCAGTTGTTCCACAGTATGTACTTTCCACCTGAGCACTCTTTATTCTCAAATATCTTGCTTTATGTGCTAACACTATCAACTCTGTTGCTGTTATGTACTAAAATGGATGGGATTTATGTTCTATTAACTGCTACTAACATAAAATATGATACTGCTGTGTAATGTTCTCTGAAGCCCAATGCCAAGTTCTGTCTCATGGGTTAACTAACTGTGAGCCTTAAATTAATGTTGATCAACCATTGGTTCTTGCAGACATACTCTGCTGCCCCCTGCTGTTGGCATCCTAGGCGGCTGCCACATCCTGCCTTGCTCTACGACTGACCCCGCCCTCGCGCAGCACACACGTCACTTACTTTTGTATAATCTCAACCTTTCTAGTAGGGTTACCTTGGTGTTGTGATTCAAAGGCTACAAAAATGAGGTCCATGTGCCAACCCCCATTGTCCATTCCATATTGTACATTAAAGCAATTCGAACATATAGCACAAAGAGAGCTCCTGCAGGTTATCCTCAAGACAGACCAATACAAGATTGTGTATGTTCTCAGACTAATTCTGCACTTATCTGTCTGATAGCTTTATTTACTCTCTGGTGTAAGGTAATAACCACCTAGAACGCTACCATGAATGTTACATTCTTCAACATACATTTGTTTATACCTTCAAATCGAGGTAACAGTCAAGAAGATTGTTAAAACGCAATGGGAGAGATGAAGTCTTACACAAAAGGGCTAGTCTCAAGTTACACGACAAAAGCATGCTTTGCGGATCATGATGGATAAAGAAAAGAAAAAAACTCATGAGTCTGTTGCGGCTTTGGCCAAGTTAAAATACGCTCAGCTTGGAAAGTTTCTATTTGTTCTCCCTGTTGTGTTCTCCTGGGGCAGTTGTAACTGAGCTTTTCTCCAAGCTAAAACTCCAAGGATCCGGTACCCAATAAACTGAAGTACAGAAGATTTGAATCCCGCACATTATTACATTTGTTGACGAAGGGAGGCCAATCCACCTTGAAAAAAGGACCCGAATGGGGAGTGTTCTTTAAATCATACCCGGAACTGCACTTTAAACACAGGCTGACTGCTACAGAATTCGGTTGCGTTTTCATGATGCACTGCTGAGGGACAAGAGCATACCACTGCATACAAGTGACAGGCCGCACACCCCACCTACTTGAACACCTTGAGCCACTAGCATGTGTGAAAGCTCAAGTGTGTTTACAATACCAACTCAGATGTGCCCTGCTCTGCAAGGCATGGTGTACTCAGTAAATTGGGTTCAAGCTGGCCCATCACTGGTCATTGGTTGCCTTGCTAAATTCCTTGCTTTTGAATGGTAAATCATGCCCATTTGTCCCGTGGTTCCCTTCAATAGCAGCTGGTTCTGTTACAGGGCTCATGTCACTTCGGTTTATTTCAGTTAGTTTCGGGCACTATTTTCTCGTGTTCTGGAAATGTTGCGAATGCGAGCAGCTGACCGCTGTAAATACTTTCTCCTCTCACCCACTGTTCCTGTGTGTTCTCCCCTTCACTTATGATCTACAGAGTCTGGCTCACTGAAGATGGAGTTGAGAAGTTACTAAGTTAGAAATGTGACTTCACTGGTTAGCTCCCTTTCATCGTATCTTTAGTGTTTAGCATTAATTATGTTCCATTCGCTCAGAGCTCAGTTTCTGTAAACAGGTCTGTAAATATTTATCTGGTCAAAAAAGGGGCAGCTGGGTCTCTGTTCCAAGTGGTAATTAGCCTCTCGAAGCAGTGTTGCAGTTGCTTCCGTTCACAGGGGTAATTCCTTTTTCTAGTTCCTCTAGGCAGTGAGGCTAGCTGCTGCTCTGGACCCAGTGGTAATTCCTCACTCTTAGTCCACTAGCCAGTGCTGCTAGCTGCTCCTCTGGTCCAGTTAGCAATTCCCACATTTTAAGTCCTATAGGCAGTGCTGCAGCTGTGTCTCTGTTCCCAGTGTCAATTCTTCACTTTTAGGTTGAGTCTAGTGGCAGCGCGCATGTGCTGCTCGCTCCGCGAGGCATGCTGTGATAGGAGTATGCAGTGGAAGCCCGCCCACACTTGTCATTGGCTTGTGTCATTGTACTTCTTAAATGCTGGCTTCTGATTTGTAAATAGGCTGGTTAGTACCGCCTTGTCTGCATTTGTTACCGCCCATAACGACTATCTTTTACTTGGCTTGTTACACGGTCTGCATTATAAGCGGGTGAGCACTATTTTGTTTAAAGACACTGATGTGGAAAATGTCATCTTGTTTTAATGTATTTGCATGCTAAGGGACACAGCGCTAATCCAGGAGCAGCTGCTGCTATCAACATGCTTCGGCTTCTTCGCTGCCCATTCCCTCAGCCAGTCCGCGCCCGCCTCCTTGATTGGCACCCTCCCTCCCATGAGGGGGCAGGGCTTCTGGGGCAATCTTAGCAAGTGAAAACAAGCATTTGCAATGCAATAGATCTCACATTTACGCAAGTTTGAGCAATTGGCATTGTAAATGACAATGCCTTTTTTTGTTTTAACAACCAAAACAAATAAAAAAGGCATTGTCATTTACAATGCCTATAGCTTAAACTTGCATAAATGCAAGACCTATAGCATTGCAAATGCTAGTTTATCTTCTACAGTGCAGTTACCTGCGTCTGTGGTCCCATGGGACTTCCTCATTCTTAGTCCTAAAGACAGTGCTGGTACTCTGGTCCCTTTGATAATCACTCATTCCAAGTCCTCTTTAGGCAGTGCTGCAGCGGTCTCTGGTCACAGTGTTAATTCCTCATTCTAAATGTTGCAGCCAGTTTTGTTTATTTATTTATTTTTTTAACTTTTTATAGAGCGCGAACTTGACCCGTGAGGGTATCAGAGCGCTTTACAGGTTCATAGAGTAATACAAGAAAGATCAAAGTGGGGAAAAAAAAAATACACCACAATACATCAGAGGGTTATACAGAATCAGGGGTCATATGGTAGGCGGGGAGTCAAAAGGGGAATGTGCAAGGGAGGGGAAGAAAACTGTACATAGGAGCAATTTACACAATAGAGGGGCATACCTTAGGGAGGATGTTACAGGGGTGCTTTACGTTAAGGGACTGAAAAGGAAAAGAAAGCTGTACCACAGTGTGATGTACAGAGTCAAAGAACATGCAATAGAACAGGAAATCACATGGGTACTAAGTCTCTTGGTGGCTGTGGAGCGGGTTAGCCAAGGTATTTACCCATGAGGAAGGATTTAGCCTCTTTTTTGAAGCGTGCCAGGAAGTGGATACTTCTGATGTCAGGCGGGAAGGAGTTCCATATTCTTGGAGCGGTCCCGGTGAAAGCCCGGTTGGAGGTTTTTGTTTTCTTAAAAACGTGCAGGCCGGAGTAGGAGGGTATTAGCCGAACGTGAGTTTCGGCTTCCTCCGGATATCACAAGCTTTTGTGCTAGATACGCCGGAGAGTTGGAGTGTAAGGCCTTGTGCGTGATGCATGCTATCTTTAAGTGAATCCTTGCCTCAAGGGAAAGCCAATTTATCGCTTTAAGGTGGGCGGGTGATGTGATCAAATTTTCTAGAGCCAGTAAGTAGTCTGGCAGCTGTGTGGAGGCAGGCTTTTAAGGGTGCCAGAGTGACCTTGGGTAAACCGGAGAGGGTGGAGCAACCATACTCCAGTCTAGAGATAACTAATGATTGGACTGCTAGTTTTAGGTCGGGAGCAGCTAGAAAGGGTTTCAGTTTCCATAGGTAGCTCAGGTGGAATCTGGCGGATTTGGCCATGGAGTTGATGTGGTTTGTCATGTTAAGGTTGTGATCTAAGGTGATACCCAGTGATTGTCGGGGAACAGTTTAAGGCTGTGATAGCTTTGATCCAAGTCTGTATCTCAGAGTTGCTCTTGGGCAGGGAGATTAGAAGGAACTTCGTTTTATTAGCATTGAGTTTGAGTTGGTTTGAAGCGAGCCATCGGACAGTCAGCTTCAGGGTCTCATTCAGTGCGAGGATCTCCGCGAGTGATGAGATTTTTATGTAGATCTGAGTATCATCAGCGTACATATGGAAGGAGATATTTGCAGTGCGAAGGATTTCGGAAAGAGGTTCCAAATAGAGATTAAAAAGGGTGGGGGACAATGTTGATCCTTGAGGGACTCCCACCGTAACCATGGAGGAGGAGGAGAGTTAACCATTGACCAGGAATCTCTGAGATCGATTTTGAAAGTAGGAACTAAACCAGTCAAGTACAGTGCCATCTAAGCCCATCCTAGGTTTGAGGCGTTCGAGTAGCATCTCGTGGTTGACAGTGTCGAAGGCAGAGGATAGATCAAGGAGGATTAGGAGACATGTTTTGTCTTGGTCCAGGGCTTGAAGAGCATCATCAACAATGTGGAGCATGGTGGTTTCAGTGCTATGTCCTGGTCGAAAGCCGGATTGGCAGTCATCGAGTAGGCGGAAATTGCTGATGTGCTGATTTAGCCGTGTGTGAACACATTTTTCAATCACTTTTGCCAAGAGGAGAATGTTGGAGATTGGTCTAAAGTTATCTGGGGAGGCTGGGTCCAGCGATGGTTTTTTTCAGAATGGGGAGGACTTGGCCTGCTTTCCGTGAGATCGGGATTGATCCTTGCCGGAGAGAGGATTTGATTATAGCAGTCCAGCAAGGAATGATGGATTTGGTAATAGTCGCAAGACAGATCGAGGGGAGTGAGTCGTTGAAATGGTTGTTCGGATTTAAGGAGGAAAGGATATTTGCGAAAGAGTCTTCATCGTAAGGTGAGAATTCGGACCAGTGCGCTAGATTCTTGGGTGAGGTCTGTGTCGGTAACAGTGATGGAGGAGGCGGAAGGTCAATGTTAGGTGGGGGGTGGGAGGGTGGGGGGGGGGGGGGGGGGTAGTGAGGCAGCTTTGAGTTCGGTACCTAAGGTTAGGATTTTGTTTGAGAAAAATTAGGAGAAATCTTTGAAGGAGATGATTTGGGGTTTTCTTTCGCGGTTTTAGAAAGTTTGTTCGATTGGAGTTCGATCATCTCAGAGTTTCTGAGGCCTGTTCTGGGTATTTCCTTGTTCCGCTCTTAAAAACTTTTGATTTGAGGATGTTTTTGTTGTAAGCATTTCTGGCCTGGCGGAGAAGTTTTAGGTGATCTGCCGATGGGTGTTGTCTCCAAATTCTTTTGGCTTGTCTGAGAATTCTTCTCTCGTCGTTGAGGGAGCCGGTGAACCAAGGGTTTCTATCTTTGACTCGAGTCCTTTTTAGTTTAAGAGGGGCTAGGTCATCTAAAATGTTCGACAACGAAACAGTGTAGTAATTATTGAGGTCGCTGACTGAGGTGATGTGAGGAGGGGGGGGGGGGGGGGGGGGGGGGGGGAAGAGTCCGGAATTGTAACGGGTCTCCAGTTCAATTAGGTCTAGGTATTTGGTGTCTCTGACCCAACGTTTTAGTAGCACTAGTTGGAGCCCATGTTTTGAGGGTGCAGGGTAGGAGAAAGGGGATAGCATGGTGGTCAGACAAATCGCAGGGGTCGGTGGATACAAGTTTGACGGTTTTCTCGTTAGAGATGATCCAGTCGAGAGTAGCCCCTTTCGAGTGGGTAGGAAATGGGCAAGCTTGGGTCAGGGCTAGATCTGTCATGAGATCTTTAATGGCGTTGACATGAGGATCCTTAAGGTCGTTCCAGTGCAGGTTGAAGTCACCAAGGAAGATGTCTTTGTTGTTGGGGGAGTGCTTAGCCGTGATAATTTCCATAAGGTAATCAGTGAATTGATTGTTATTGCCTGGGGGTGGTAAAAAGTGTGCAGGTTGCATAGGTGGGTGGTGTTGCTCCAGACAGAGAGGGCTAGATATTCGCAGGAGTCCGTGGTATCCGTTGAAAGCTCTGAGACAAGGAGGTTAGAGCGATCGATGCATGCGATTCAGCCACCTTTTTTTTTCCAAGTGGTCTGTCTAGTCTGGCAATGTTAAAAGTGGGGGGGGGGGGGGGGGGAGGAAGACTAAGGTCGAGGCATGGGGATGATGCATCATTAAGCCATGATTCAGTTAGGATGGCTAGGTCAGTGTTATTGCTCAGAATGAGAGCAGCGACATCGGCGGCATGCTTTACTGCCGATCGGCAGTTGATTAGGAGCCCTGTCAGACCAGGGAGGGAGGTTGTAGTAGCGGGAGCAGACAGGGGTACGGGTGCAAGATTGCTTCTGATCGCCCTTCTATTGCAACGGGAGGCCAGTCTGTGTGGATCGATAGTGACCGTGCAGATGGGGTGTGCGGCACTTACATCTGGTGGGCAGGGAGGGAGAGGGCCTGGATTAAGGTCTTTGAGAATATCTTGTATTTCCTTTTCAGTGAGGTCTAGGGTGTCGGTGGTGACAGGGCAGAAGTTGTAGGAGCGGGTGAGGTCAAGGATTTCCTCCTCAGTTAGATAGCTAGTGTGCTTGCGAGGGCGAAGATGACTTAAGGTAGTTGGTAGCAGACGTTTGTGAAGTTCTGGGATGGGTGGAGGAGAACGCTGAGGCATGAGGTTTGCGAAGGATAGTTCGGCGAGGTGGAGGAGATAGTTAGCTCGAGGATAGAGGAGTGGCAGCTCTGAATTATTTTGGCGGCTCTGGAGTGCAGAGAGCGGATAAAAGTGGATGGGGGTAGGAGGGTTGGGGTGGATTGTGTTGGGAGATATGGTGGATTGTGTGGTAGGGTGGGCTTTGTTAGGATTCATGGAAGAGGGGGTGAGAGTGTTAGCGGTGCTGGCTTGATCTGTTGGGGGGGACGTTATGGAGGAGGGGGGGTGGACAGTTATGGTGGATTGGGTGGTGGGGTTGGATGTGCAAGGAGTCATGGAAGGGGGGGGGGTGAGTATTAGCGGGGCTGGTTTGACCAGCTGAAAGGGACATCGCTAGGGAGGGGGGTTTAGGAGGACAAGGGTGGACAGTGTTGGGAGTCAGATGGGGGTGGATAGAGTGTTGGCAGGGTTGGTTTGACCTGTATCAGCAAGGGTCGCTAAGGACTTAAAGTCGGAAAGTGAGGCAAGGGGGGAGGGGATCGAGGGTCCAGGGTTTATTTCGATCAGGGGGGTTGTAGCAGGATTGAAGATGTTGAGGTGTGCTGTGGTGGACCAGTGTGTTCCGAACGAAGAGGGTGGAGGGGGGAAATCAAGCGTCTCTGGTCCCTGGCGATAGGGGGGTTGATAGGAGTAGTGAGGGGATAAGTGTGCTCTATATTTGGTATTGGGGACGGATTACCGTCGGGTTGGGTGTTGGTCGGCGTTCCAGAATCATGCACATGTTTTCGGAGAGTGGCATAAAGATCTGAAAATTTATCGAGGTTTTTTTGTAGAGGCTTGGATCAGTACAATGGCACTTTTGTAGAGGGTGATAGTTAGGTCAGCTTGTAGTGATACCGAGGGCCCTATTGAGAGCTTAATGCCATAGGGAATGTTCCTGGAGAAGCGAACATTGAGGAGTAGAGAGAGGGTATTGCGCCAGGCTGGAATTTTTTTGGAGTAGAAGATGAGGTCATTGGTGATGGTGCCTTTGTCCGAACAGAAACGTGGGTCGGGATCAGAGCTTCGGGATGGCTTCTCAGGGTGCGGTGTTTGAATGCTTTTGTGGCAGTTTTTGAGAGATTTGAGGGGTAGATCAGGGTGAAGGTGTTTGACCCAGAGGCAGTCAGATCCAGTCCCATCCTGTTAGTTTGGGGTAGGTGCGCTGGTAGGAAGCCGGGTAGGAGAGCAAATAAGTTTAAAGGCTTAAGTCATTCGGAGGGAGGTGCTTGAGGGGTAAGCATCAGTGCTTCCGCTGCACAAGTGGTAAAGGTGTCTTCATTGGGCCAAGTGAGCCGCGATTGTCAGGATGTAATCTATATAGATTTATAGCACCACCAGATTGAAGTCAGGCACGTATTCAGTGAGGATAGTATAGGAAGCCAGGTTTTAAAGTGAAGTAGCAATGAGTCCAGAACGTCACTCTCAATCAGTAATTCCGGGTAGTCACTTAACATCAACGGTATAGCTAATAAGAATTGGTAGCATCGTCTTTTTAGAGTCAGGCATTGTAAGACGACCAAAAGGGAAATGTCTTAAACTGCAGCCATTTTGAAGTCAGGCATTGCTCGGCATCAGTTCAAATAAGAAGAGCTGTGAAGTATACCCAGTTAAACAGCACACTCGCCAGGGCAGCAATGAAGAATCGAGTCAAAAACGACTCATTTTGTGATTGCGGTAATTATGAGGGCATGAAAGGCGACCCAAAAGTGACTTAAACTGCCACCATTTTGAAGTCAGGCATTGCTCTGCACCTTTTAGGATAGGAGGGGCTGTGATGTATAACCAAAAACATCACAGCACACTAGTCGGGCAGCAATGAAAACCGAGTCAAAAGCGCTTTTAAAAAATGACTAGTTTTTGAAATTGGAGTAGTTATGAGGGACTGACAGAGGTGACTCATCCTGTTTGGGGCCCGCCATTTTGCGAGTGCGAGACATCAGCCCATCGTTAATAAAAACAAAAACAAAAGAAATACCTGGCGATTGATTCATAGAGCCTGAGGCGGAGGGGACCCGTGAACATCCGGGTCATGAAGGCAGATGGAAGCCAGGCCACCGGGCGGGGATCGTTACCGATCTCAGAGGTCTGTAGGGACCAAATGCTGATGAGGTCCAAGGCGAGGCAATACGGGCTCCAGGTCGGATCGAAGCATTCAGCAGCGGGGGATCAGTGCCGGTGCTATACCATCGTGAAACAGGGTTCAGATGGGGTCCGAGGTGAGGCAGCAACCGCGGTCTCAGCACTAGTCCGGGAGCCTCTAGGTAGCAAACGGGTGAAGATGTCCTCGAGCAACTAGCGATGTCGCGCCCCAAGAGGCGCCGGAGGGTCCGTTGGAAATTGCTCACATTTTAAGTCCTCTAGGCAGTGCTGCAACTGATTCTGTTCATACATTCACTACAAACCAAAACAGACTGTCATTTACAAGCCAACAGCTCCAACTCTGACAAATGAAGGCATGTTGCATTGCAAACTCTTGTGAATTTTGTTTCGGTGGCACCTCTATTTCACAATACAAAATCTTATTTTTTTGCCTGCACAAGTTCAGCCATGGACTTGCCATCCTATATAGGTCTTCTGTTTGGACATATTTTCAGCACTCATTTAAAGTGGACCATGAGCATAGTAGACCATGAGCCTTCCACAAAGCACTGTAACACCACCAAGTTTCCTTGTGCAAGCTGGACCTACTCTTATTAAAAGGGAGTAGAATTTGATATTCGCGATAATTACCTTGAGGAAATTGGTGTCAATTTCCCTTCAATTCACAAGAAGGTGCCATTACTAAATGTGCTTGACAAGGAAGGGAAGTTACAAAAAAAAAAAAAGGAAGACCTGGGTTCCCACTTCTTAAATTTCAGAAACCACACTATATTCCTTTGGCAGTTAGGTTTTCTATTCAACCTTTTATTTTCTTAAATTTTATTTTTTTTAAGTGGACTCTCATCCATTCTCAGAACCACATATAATTCATACAATACAAAACATTACTACACATATGTACAAATAATTTTTACCAAAATCAATTTTACGACAATCACATAACAATAAACACCAATTGCTCCGTTTTACAATTTCAACAGGACTTGCTGCTAAGTATAATTCATCCCTACCAGCAGCATGTAAAAAACATGTTTGCCTATTTATAAAAAAAAACATATTCACAAATAAAGTTAATTCTTGTGAACTAGGAGGATATCTAAATCGATTATGAAAAAAGCTCTAGTATAAATCCTTCAGATCATGAACACAATAATGGCTAAATGACACAATCATGAATAAATGCTGACGCGTTTCCAGCCGCGCATATATTCTTCACGGGCTTTCATCAGGGCTTTCTTATTATAGGCAAAGGATGAATGATCTTCTTGGAGAACCCTAAGTAGAGGATGTTTATTAATTTCCAAAGTGTGGGTAACAGCCTGCGGCCATCAATCTTAGTTCATGAACGCCCATCAACATGTAAATCCACGTAGGAGCGCTGGGGATCAAGGACTGGGGATCACGGGCCGGATCAGGTTCTGTGTAAAGTTCAGCTGCTAGCCTGGACTCTGCTCTTTTGTTTTCTGCCGATCCTCACTCTTTAAGGGGTCAATGCAGGAGCCGGTCTCCGTGTTTTATCTTTGGATGTAATCAAATACTCAATCGTTCTTCTGCCACAAGCATTTTATTCGCTTAAGCAATCCATGTTGCTCCAAACCTTTAGGCGTCTCCTCTACCCGAACCAAGGAAGGGAAGCATATTTTTAAGTGCACAACTCAAGCAGGGAATACTATAGTCTCAGTTTGGCCTTTTGTAAACATCTGAAAAGACAGTCACTATTGCCACGACAAGACAAATTCTATACAGCTGCACAAAACATGACAATTGCGTCAAGGTAATGTGAATTGGCAAACTTCATTGTCCTGTCTCAGGTTAGAAGAGTTAATCATGGACCAACTTATACCGAAGTGTAGTAGTTAGAAGAATATTCTTCACGCTGCAAGCAATGCAAACCCCAAAGAAGCAATTATAACTGCAGAAGTTGTAGATGAGTCAGACGAATGATTGAGGTAAATGCAACGATTTGAGCTGCAAATGATTTTAGAAATGGCTGGCTGTCACAGAACAAAAATTGAGGCCGGGGGAATCATAGTTCGAGATCATTGTTCCCGCTTGATCAGGAGGGTGCTCCTAGTCGAACCTGCGCTGCAATGCCCTACGGTTCCCCCAAATGGAGGGAAGGGGTTTTTGGGCAAGGGGGCTGCTGCTAGACACGCCGGTTTCTTAACTGTAGACTTGTTAGGGGCAGACAGGCCGGTAGTGCTGGGGCCAAAGCAGTAATAGTTCTCTTTTTCCTGGGTCAGCACGGCTCTTCATTCCTTCTTTCTTCCCCTAATCTGAGGCGGCAAGGTTCAGGGTTGCCCCAAAATACTAAAATTTAGGGTTTTTAAAGGGGTGTGCAGGTTGGGATAAATGGGTTCCTTCCTTGCGGTGGGTACACCCCCTATGCCACACTCCACTGGGAGGGAGCATGAGCCTATCCCCAATTGGCTGAGTCCCCTTATAGTCAAGATGGAGGAGAGCAAGATATGTGCTTCACCTCGCCTCCCCCCACCTGAGGGGTGGGGTTGGCAAAGATGGGCACACCTCTTCCTAGCTTGGTTATCCAGCTGATTTTTCCACGCAAAGTGGGGGTAGAAGAGGTGTGATCCAGTTGCTGGCGGCAGTGACAGCTTCCAAAGGCGGCAGGCCTTTGAAGCGTCCCTTTCATGGACCCAGCACATCCTGGGGCAGAAGGCATGATATTTCTGACTAGAATGGGCTTGGTCTCTGGACTCAGAGCGGAGTCTCGACCCAGAGATCCAGAAACCAGTCTGGTGGTGGCAAATGGCGGGCAGCCATTCAGAAACCACAACAGGGCTTGTCTTTTTCAGGGGGCATCACTAAGATGCCCTATGAGGGCATTTTACATTAAATCCCACACTGGTATCAGTGTGGGTTAAATGTGAGGAGACGTTTTCTATCAAACTTCCCAGGTTTTAGTAAAGCCATCATGGAGCTGTGGGGTTCGTAATGACTAACTCCCAGACAATACTCTTTATGGCTTTACTACACTTACAATGCCCAAGAATAGACTTAGACATGGTAGGGGTACAGTGCTCATGCTACTGTACCCTCACCCGAGGCCTAGTGCACCCTGCTAGAAGGGTGACTTACCTAGGCCTCAGTCAGTGGGTTGTAGGCATGGCACACTACGATGTGTTCCATGTGGAGTCTTCACTTTGCCATTGCAGGCTGTGTATTTTGGTGCAGAGAAGTGTGTGGGTGCCAAGGTGCAGGCCTCCAAGGGTGGCACAACAGGTGCTGCCGCCTTTAGAGACCTTCCCTTGTCACAGTGCCCTTGGTACCTTTTACAAGGGGCTTACGTGTGGCCAGAGATGTGCAGATTGTGGCTACAATGGTACAGGTTTAGGAGAGTACACAGGCCCTGGGAACCTGATTGGCAGGGTCCCAGGTCACAAAGTCAGGTTGCATGAGATGTCAGGCAAAAAAAAAGTGTGAGGTAACATGGCAACAAAGGGGTACTTTCCTAAGCCAAATTTGTGGTTAGAATAAGCCCTCATGGCAGACAGGTTCACTATACATGTTTGAGGAGACATGCCCAATGGTCAAGTTGCACCTTAAGGAAGTAAGTCCGAAAGGTTATCAGAGAAACAGTACTGAAATAGTCGGCTGACCTTAAGTTCCGAGATAGAATGGGTAAGGGAAAGTTATAAGTAGACAAGCCTAGGCTCCCAATATTAGCTTGGGTATAATCAGTAGAGCTTTAGTATAGCCATTAATCTAAGAGCGCAAGACCAGATGATGGTTATGTAGGACAAGGATATTGGTGGTGTTCTTTCAAACTTCCAAACAGTGTTCCAATATAAAACTTTAGCACATTCAATCGTTATAGACAGTCATGAAAAAGGGGCCAAACCCTGTCAAACATAAGGCTCGAAGAATTTTCTTGCTGTTTAAGAGGTCAGGATGTGCTCCAGTAGATGTTGCCTTACTGCACGCATCGAAACCAGCACAAACACCACTAAGGAACTTTTCAACATAGTTGAGGAATTGTCCAACCCGGCTGCCAGTGAAATTACATCCTCACAGAAGCTGTGAGTCAATCTTGCCCACTTCTTCCACAACAAGCTCGCAACCATATACAGAAACTGCGAACCCTAATCCACACCTGTAGACTTCAGACACCAACACCGTAACTGACACAAACCACACACTGATCACCTGGGAACTACAGACCCATGCTTACACCATATCTTCAACATTAGAAACCAAAGATAAGCCAGGAACTCCCCCACCCTACTCAAAACCCATCACTACCACCACATTTCCCAACGCATGGAATCAAGCCGAAGTCAGACCACCACTCAAAAAACCCTCTGCTGGCCCAGCAAACTCAAAAACTAACAGCCAATCTCCCTGCTCCCATTCCTAGCTAAGGTACTAGAAAAGAACAATCAACTCATGACACACTTGGAGCAGAACCAGCTACTTAACATCTCCCAATCTGGCCTCTACAGTCATCACAGCACCAAACCGCCCTGATAACAGCAGACAACATCCAAACCCTCCTTGACAAAGGAGAAACAGCAGCTTTAATCCTCCTTGACCTCTTGGCAGCCTTAGACACCGTATCCCACCACACTGATCAAAAGACTACAACATCGGCATCCAAGGGGGGGCGCACTCAGATGGATCATCTCCTTCACTGGAAGAATGCAGAGGTTCCAGCTTTCACCTCAGAGCCCAAGTAGATCACCTGCGGTGTCCTCCAGAGCTCAACCCTCAGTCCCACGGTCTTCAATGCATATAGGACCCTGGTGGTCAACATAGTCTGATCCCATGGTTTTAATATAATTTCCTACGCAGATGACGACCAATTCATCCCCTCATTTAGACAACGACCCCACCACCATCAGAACAAACTTCCAGAGATGCATGACAAACGTTGCTGACTGAATGAAGAACAAATGCCTGCTGTTAAACAGACCAGACTAAAGTACGGATCTTTGGGAACAGCATGCCTGTTGGCAATCAGACCTAGGACCCGAACCTACTCCCTCCAACCACGCCAGAAACCTTGGAATAATCATTGACAAGCTCACCATGAAAGCACAGATCAACGCAGTCTCCTCTGCCTGCTTCCTCACTCTGCGAATGCTATATTGTGATCTTCAAGTGGCTACCCCTACACAAGAGACACCGACAAGCCCTCATTACCAGCTGACTGGAATACGGCAATGCCCTCTAAATAGAAATCGCTGCACACCTTCCAGAGACTTCAGACCATACAGAATGCCGAAGTTGGACTCCTCTTCAGCCTTCCCCCAACGAACCTACATCACACCCCACCTCATACAACTCCATAGGCTGCTCATAAGGAAGCGATGCAATTCAAGCTGCTGACCAATACACACAAGGCTCTACACAACCAAGGACCCCACCTACATTTACCACCACCTGAACTTCCGCCATCAAAAAGACTACGCTCCGCCTCCCTTTCACTTGCCCATACTACCCACATCTACCGAAGCAGAAGTGGAGGATGCACCTTCTCCCACAACTTCTGGACCATCACCTCGCTTCGAGAAATCCAAATGGACCTCATAACCTGGCTTTTCAAATAAGCCTCTTGGGCTTACAAGCGCCCGGATACCCTATCAGGTGATAGGCAGCGCTTTATAAATCCTGATGGACTGATGTACAGAACTAGTCGAAGCCTCAGAATGGCTTTCTCCAGTTGCGATAAAACTAGCTGATGGAACCCTCAGACTTTAAATAGACCTCAGATCTTTGAACCAGAATAACGGATTATTTTGACTGTCAACATCGGTTATTGAGGGGCGGTAGGTATTTTTGGAAGTTAGACATTAGAAGTGCTTACTACCAGATCCAGCTTCACCAGACTCAAAAGGCATACCATTTGTAACACCCCAATGGCATCTTCTAATGTACGTGGCTTCCTTTTGGGGGTAGTGTCAGTTGCTAAAGTTTTTGATGCATGCAGACAATTTTGAAAAACATCCAAAATGTGTTGTCCCCCACCACGCCACCTCCCTACAAGATAACATTTTGGTGTTTGGCAATACTACTGATGACCACAATGGGAGAGGTTTTAGCAAGTCGAGCAGGGCATGAACCTAAACAAAGATTTGCAGATTCTTTGAGGAAGAGGTAGAATACTTGGGGCATTCCATCTCTACTGCTCCCAGTCAATCCTGTTTTGCCTTCTGATAAGAAATAACTGGTTTTTTTATGGGGTTGACTTAATACTCTGTGAAATTTGTGTAGAATGTTGCCAATAAAATGGAAGACAAAGATTCTCTTAAAGAAAGGGAGCAGTGTTTGTGGGAAGGACCTCAAAGGGCCTCTGTGGAAACTGAACAAGCGATAGCCCAGGCTGGGCTCCTGACAATCTGTTATTACAGCAGATGCTGATGAAATGGGGGATCGGAGGCAGTCCGGTTTCAAATGCATGGTGGCAAGGAAATGACGGTCACTTGGCCCATAGGGACATTGACGTTTTTCACTAACTTAGCATGAGCAGGTTTCAGCTTGCCTGCTGCTTTGCACACATTACTAAAAGTCTTTATATTTTGCAATGTTTTCAAAGACTGCTTTCACGTGAGAACTCACTGTGTTTGCTCTCTGCATGTTCCTGGGATTTTGACTGAACATTATGTGCAAGGCCGAACAATGCCCCATGTTATTTTGTTCTGGCCAGTGCTTAGCCCTTAGACAAAACATACAGATGCAGCTGTTTGGACAGCGTACTTGGGTTTTTAGTGGGATCCACAAATTGGTGACACTTGGAGAGGGATCTTGCCAGGGAGAAGAGCACCCAGATGTAAAGCTACCATCTATAGGCTAATGTATGGGGTCTGCTGACAAAGCCCAGAATGTTTTTTATAACAATACTTCTTCTAAGTAAGGGGAAGGAGGAGGTTATTATAAAAATACACTGGAGCAAGGACTATAGTGTCTGACTGCTATGCGGACTTGTATTATGCATTTTATGGTTGTGGCACGTTTAGGGCATGTTAGTTTGAATAAACATTTTAAACTGTTTCGTGTCTCCGTCAGATCTTATTGTGGATGAGGACAAGAGTGAGCGAAAATGTGTCTTGTTACCGCAATTCCGGAGAGATCTGGGCATGTTGTGTTCTGGGTGCCTAATCATTTTTCTCTGAGTGAGTAGGAAAGCAAATGAGACACTATAGCCAGTCGGTCCTGGGTTTGTGGGTACTAAGGTGGTAGGAAGGCTCAGTCCCTATGCACCAAGGTACCCTTTCCTGTGCACAGTTCTGTATATGTGCAGAATCCCTGCAACAACTGCTGTTTTTGCCTCTCAAGCTCTAACAAAGCCAAAAAAGAACTACTCAATCCTAGAGATAGGTAATTAGGTCAGCGTGGTGTTCTGTGTACTTCAAAATGTGTATGGGGGGGGGAACGAAAATAATTTTAAGGACAGATCATAAGACCTTGCTTAGACTCTTAAGTCCAGGTGGTACAGACAAAGCTCAGCCAGGTTTCGGAAGGTTTGTGACTAGGCTACATAATGTTACACAGGATAGGAGTACATCCCAGATTCGTGAAATTGCTTGTTAGACAATCTTTCATGCTTGCTGTATTGAAGTGAAAATGTAGAAAACTCAAACTAAGAAAGTAGTAGCCAGCGTCTCATGAGAAGGTAGGTCTATATGACACAGTCTCTGAAGTAGAGTTGGTTGCTGCTATGGAGAGGGAGAGCTATGAAGGCAGTGGTGGAGTTGCTCTGGAAGGGAGCAATGAACAGAGTTGTGCACCCGCGAGCATTAGGGTGTGCTGGGAGATTTTGGGTGAGTTTACTGTTTATAATGAACATCTGGTCATACCTAGGGGGAGATTTGTTCCTCCATGGAGAAGGAGCATAATTGATGGGCGTCTCAGAAGAGCCATATTGGTCTAATGACAGCAAAGCGAGCCTCAAAGAACGGTGGTGGTGGTCAAGTCTCAAAGCAGAGGTCACTAGAAATATTAAGGACTGCAGGGTTTGCAGAAAAGTAAAGAAGAGATTGAGTTGATGGAGCAAATCAATATCAGATTGCGCAGAATCCGGTTGTGTCATGGGTTAATGGCAGTTTGGACTGAATTGGCTCTTTTTGCTGCTTTGCTAAAGACCCAGTGTTATGCTGCCATTATGGCGGATGTTCATTCCAAATGATTGGAAGCAATTTTCATAAGCGCAATAATTAATTGTCGCAGTTTTGAAGGAGGTTTTTCCATAGAAGGTGTGCTGCTATACAATATAAAGAAACGCATCTTATTTCATATAAAAGGATGTTGGGGATTAAACAAGTAATAACCAGTCTTCACACCCCCTTCCCCCACCCCAATCCAACAGTCAGGCGGTGAGGTTCAAAGGTAGATTAAGGGGCCTTGAAAAAGGCTGAGACAGATGAAAAAATTATTTTGGTGCATTTTTGGCAGAAGTGGCAGATTAGCACAATCTAGAGAAGTGTCAATGGTTTAGGATTTTTTACATAAATTGATAAGTCCTAAAAACCGATCCCTTACAAGCCCAAATACATAATCCTCAAATTAAGGACAGATTGAGTAAGTGTCTTCACCCAAACAAGCCTACTTGAAGTTATGACACCAGTTTAACCACTTGGCTGCTAGGCGTTTTCCCCCCCCTGTGCTGGAAATTGCCATTTTAGTGGCACCATGACGAGCTCAGCTCGTCATCAGCACACGACACCCGTGGGTGATGACGAGCTGAGCTCGTCATCAGCATCGAAGGGGTTAAGCTAAAAAAAAAAAAAAAAAAAAAACCACAACCTTGATAAAGAGCACCAAAGTAACACATTCAAAACAGCCACACCCGGTGTCTTTTTGCAACACAAGTCACCAAAATGGTTCTTGCTAGCATTCCAAGCGCAAATTAATCAGGTCACTTAAGAACTCAAATTACACATCCACTGAAAGACACTCATGACCAATGTTCCCAATTATTTGTTGGTGTATGCCAGCAGCATGTTTGTCCACTTCTCTTAGGGCTATGTACGCCATAAAAGAACTAGGAGCTAATTAATCAGGTAAAAGCGGGGTGTAATAGCCTTTGTACAAGCTCAATATTAAAGTGACTATTTATTGAAAGACAATGGCCAGACTGGTGTTAAGGTCACCCAAAAGAATTTGTATATAGTGGGCATAGAAGTACACGTGAGCCAGCATGAGGTAAAGAAACTATGGCCTCTGACAATCGTGGCAAGTAAATACGAGCAAAGCATTCTGTGGGCAGAGCCATCTAAAGATTTAGAACGTAATTTATGCAACAAACTAAATTAAAATACGAAATTGTCTGTAATATTCAGATTACTTATTTCTTTAACTTTTCTTAAATGTTATACATTAGACGTTAGCACTGTACTGAATGACATTTATTGAAAATATACATTTTTTAAACATTAATTTAGAAATATTCAAGAATAAGTCTGTGCCGCAGCAATGTTGGCATAAGTTAACCTTGCAAGATATTGGGTTGTGTTCTGCAACAAAAAATGACATTGTTAAATGGGAAACAATATTCCCTATTAAACCACAGAGCAGGGACCTTGTATATCGCACATCCTGAATTTAATCACATACTGGTGCTCTCAGATTGGTCATTCACGGAAAATGAGGCACTGAACTAAACTGACCACACAATTACATACAGAGAGGAAACTGGAATTAGTGACCATACCTCCTGGTACTACTGTGCTCAATTCAGCCTGAGGATGTCTCCTACCAGTCAACAAGGGACAATGGTCGGTGTTCAGCTTTCTCATGAGCTTAAGTGCACTATGTCCAGTCAAAACACATCACATTATATCAAGCAGACACTAGATGTAAATCACAACGTTCAGTGGATATGAAAGCAGAATTGCCGCTCAATTTCTTTTTAATACTATCTATGAAATAATCTAAAAAGAGATTAATGCCTAGGACAGTAAGAGGTGTGGTCATTTGTTGGAGTCCTTGTTTATGAAAAGTTAAGGTGTTGTAATGAAGGATGCCTCAGCCACGGGAGAGGCAGCAACAGGGTTGACCTGAACGGCGATCTACTCCGCCTCATGGACACAGGACACTGATCCATTGAATGAAAGCTACTGAGTGAGGGAAATGGATAGAGAGAGTGTTGGAGGTAGTGATCCGTGCATCATGGACAGTGCTGGAACAGGAAATATTTATAGTGGGCCTACATGAGATGGAGTAGTCGTCCCCGAGAGACCGTCATTGAATGTTAGATAAACTCTACGCCCATGTCAATGAAAGGTTACTAATCCAACTGGATACCCCACATTACATTCCTGTTCTATAACGGAGAGAGAAGAGGGTCCGCTCCGGAAGGTGGGAGAGATGGACTCCAGTATGTAACCAAGCCTGTCTTTATGAATCTAGAAACTGTAGCGTACATCACCTGACTGGCAGTCGCTTAGGTTTTAGTTTTGTTTCTCCATTGTATTGTTGTGTACTTCTATTGTGATCGTATCTAGGACCCTAATTAAATATTCCCGATTTATACCCTGATGTGGTTATAACAAATCATACCCTTATAAAAGGCATAAGAATCATTCATATTTAGTAATAGCCAATGCAATCCAAATACGGCAAGGCTACTTCCTTAGACTCCTAGAAAGTACAACGAGTTCTTTCAACAAACCAAACCTCCAGCAACCTGGGAATTCCCCATGCTTTTGTTTTGATTTGTCCTAGAACTCCTGAGAGTCCGAAAGAACGGCCAGTTCTTAGTGACATCTTTTATTGACGTCTTATGTCCAACCTTACGTCAAACAGCACCTTCCAGGTATAAATATACCCGCGTTTGCCTTAAGCAACACACGGTGGTTTGGAGCAGAGCAGCTATCTACTTATCCGAAGCCCAGCTGATGAGAGTGCCGAAGGAAGCCGTCCCTCCCATTTGACACACTGAAAGAGACGCTGTCTTTTTCTCCTGCCGAGAAAATCCAGCTCCAGTGTTTCCAGTCACCCTTGCGGGTTACTGGGATATCGAGTCCTGAGAGCGAGATACAAGACCTCCTTCATTCTAAAACCAAGGTACGGAGCTGATTAGATCCTTCGAGAATTCTTGAGTCAGATTCTTGACAAAACTAACTTAAAAACTCCTTTACTCCTTCCCACGTACTAGGCTTAGGTTAGGTACACTGGGGTAGGCGTATTTAGAAACATCAGTTGAGTACGTTTAGTCAACTTTTATCATTGTATGTAATTGTATATATTTTATACCTTTTAAGTATCATATGGCTCAGAAACCATGTCAATGCTTTTACAGTATTATTTCAGAATACTCCTTTTACTGTACGCACTTTACTTTATGACAAGTATTGCAATTGTAGCAATTCACTTCTCTTGCATGAGAAAGACGACTTCTCAATAAATAACACCTTTTATTGAAAACGCCTGTCTCTCTATTTCTGTGCACTCTGGTGAAACTAAGTATGCACGATTGACTGAGTGAAATGGCTTTCTATTGTTTTCACACGACTCCGGAGATATACTCCTTATTCTGGGGGAGTAAAGTGGTCATGTTTATGCGGTTGTCAGAAGCTAATCCCTTCTTGTCTAAATCAGGGAAGTTCACTCCTTCCTGTTCATTCGAAAAAGTTTCTAGTGACCTCTGAGCTAGCTGGCAAACCTAATTATGTCTAACTATTTCAATAGAGCCCTAGTCGACCTCAGTCCTACGTCTAAACTATCGTTTATGTTATTCAAATGCGCAGAGCCTATTGGGAAAATAGGAACTACACTACTTTTATGCACAATTCATTTCATAGGAATTGTACAGTACATTCGGCATGGAGATATGGGCAACATGACTTTAATCATGGGCCAATGTTCAGGGCTGGCCCTGGGGTTGTTGCAGGTATTGGGATGGTACTTATTTGGGAGGCGTATTTTTGTCAAGATAAGATCTATACTGATGTAGCGCTAGATATTGGGACCACATGATGACCTTTGACTACCATTGTTTTAATGGACTTTAGGTGTTTTCTTGTATCTACTATATCATTTTTCCTGCATGTGCCCATTTCCTTGAAGATTTTGCTTTCACAAAGTAGAACAGCCTTGCCAGGAACAGAACGTGTGGGATGAGCATTTGAAAGCACAAGAGAGTGTAGTGTAGTTCCTATATTCCCAATAGGCTCTGCGCTTTGGAATAATATATTCAGCAGTGTAGACGTAGGACTGAGGTCGACTAGGTCTCTACTGACTATATTAGACTTAAGGTTTGCCAGCTAGCTCAGGAAGTCACTAGAAACGTTCTCGAATAAACGAGGAGTTTAACCTCCCTGGATAGACAAGAAGGGATTAGCTTCCGACAACCATATAACATGACAACTTTGCTCCCTCAGAATAAGAGTGTATCTCTAGAGTCGTGTGAAAACAATAGACAGTTATTTCACTCAGTCAGAAGTGCATACTTAGTTTCACCAGAGTGCAGAAAAAAGAGAGACGGGCGTTATCAATACAAAGGTGGAATTTATTGAGCAGTCTTCTTTCTCATGCAAGAGAAATGAATTGCAATAATTGCAATACTTAATATAAAGTAAAGTGCGTACAGTAAAAGGAGTATTATGAAATAATACTGTAAAAGCATTGATATGGTTTCTTAGCCATAAGATACTTTAAAATGGATAGAATATATACATACATACATATATACATTGACTAACGTACTCAACTGGTGCTTCTAAATACGCCTACCGCGGTGTACCTGACCTAAGCCTAATACTGGGAAGGAGAAAGTAAGTAGCAGTTTAAGTTAAGTTGGTTTTGCCAAGGATCTGATTCAAGAATTCTCTTTAAGGATTTAGTCAGCTCCAAACCTGGGTAATAGAATGCAGGAGGTCTGGTATCTCTTTCAGGACTCGATATCCCAGCAGCCCGCGAAGGCGGCTGAGAACACCGGAGCTGGATTTTCTCTGCAGGAGAAAAGACAGCGTCTCTCTCAGTGCGTCAAAAGGGAGGGGCAGCGTCCGTGGGCCCTCGCATCAGCGGGGCTCTTGGGCAAGTAGATAGCTGCTCTGCTCCAAAACCACCACTGTGTGTTTGCTTAAGGCAACATTGGTATATTTATACCTGAAAGGTGCCGGGTTTGAAGTAAGGGTGGACATAAGACGTCAATAAAGAGGTCACTAAGAAGTGGCCGTTCTTACAGTACAGGAGTTCTATGATGAAATCAAAACAAAAGCAAATGGGGATTTCCCAGGTTGCTGGAGGTTTGGTGTGTCGAAAGAACTCTGTGCTTTCTAGGAATCCAAGGAAGTAGCTTCTGCCGTGCTTTGGACTGCAAGGGCTATTTACTTAAATATGGATCTGATTCTTATGTCATTATAGGGATATTATTGATTATAGCCGTACAAGGGCATAAAATAGCAATATGGATTCAGGTTCCTAGATAAAAACACAATAAGAGGTGTTGAACGTACCTCTTGGTCTCGGAGTGCAGTGTTTAAACCGCTGGTGCTCATAGGTGCATTATGTTGTACATAGGTTGATTAAGTCAGTGATGCTATAGGCAGTGGTGCGCAAATGTGCATGGTGTTGTACACTGGGAAGTATTATGAAGTTCTTACTATTGGCTTGGACATGCCTTCATGAATAATTTTGACTGTCTAGCTTGAGCTTTTGCACACACAGGCTCCCAGATTACTAAAGTTGTTTAGGCAATTTGCGTTCAAGGTTGTTTTTGAAGATTGTTTTGTGTACTGTTGGAGTCTTTAGCATTGTGTAGATAAGGGTCTGGAACATGTGGGAGCTCAGAAGAATGCATAAACTCTTGCCTTTGAAATGCTTGCATGGAGAGTGGCCAAGTCTAGTAAGTTTCCTTGGCGCAGAGGACGTCCTCTCAGAAACTTCTAGTGCTTGGAGATTATACAACTGGGGTTAGTTGACTTTCAAACATGGATTTTGGCCTGAAAGATGGACGCTTCCACTTAGTGCAGGAACCCGGCTTGCGGAGTTTCTTAAACCCGGCTGCGAATCCCCTAGTCTGAAGTGGGCTAAGATGTAGTGTTTGCAGCCAGTGAGGGGTTTTATTTTTGATTACGGACATTGTGATATGAGAGTGTGTCTGTGTACACAGTCAAGCCTTCTGTGATATATAGATATATATTACATCGTTCTGATTTATTGCAGTGGAAGTCCATATTATTATCTGCTTGCATTTCATCCCATGCATTTAACAGTTGCATTTGCTTACTTATAAGTGTGTTATCATTGCAAATAGAACACACACATTTGAATGTTGGTTATTTGACATCTGGAAAAACTTTCCTGCTAGAGAGTGTTGCACAAATAAAACCCCATGCCTTATTCAGAGAACAGTCTTTCGATGGTTCTCATTTTATAAGAGTGAAACCCCTTTCCTAGTGGTGTTTTTATTGCTTCGCCGTGTTTGTGCCTCCGTGTGGGAGGGCGGAATTTCGATTATGTGGGAGGGCAAAGAAATACAACTGATAAATGTGCAATTCTGAAATAAAGATTATTTGTTTTCTTTTTTAAATGAATGCCTCCGCCTTGACGCTATAAACATGAGGTGTCTTGAGCAGGCAACATTTGTTTATGTGGATGGCTAGGGGCAGGAGCTTCAGCACAACTTCGCGATTACTGGCTGCTCTTTAACAAAATGTGCATCTTTGCTGATAAGGAGAAATGTGTCGAAGCCCGAAGGCAACAAGGGACTTCCCTAAAGCATTGAATGCAGCATGTCTCAAGGGCCTTTGTCTGGTGAGCCAAATGGGCCAGGCACCCCTTTAGTTAGGCTAATTATTGGTGTGTTTTCACTGCCATTATGTGAATGCTCTAAAGCGTGGTGTGAGAGGCAGGAAGGAGGCGCGTGGGCAGGCGCCTAAGCGTGCGCCTTACAGGGAACACAGCTTATGAGCCTTGTGTACACATCTTACTTTAGCTAGACCATTGAACATTAAATATATCACAGTTTAACAAAGGGCCTGCTTATACTACATGATACACCAGCTCATTTCTTAAGTGCACGAGCCTAGGTCAAATGGAGAACAGTATGTAACACAACAAAATTAGTACTTACCACCATTGAGCGCCCAACAATGTTAGAGGGCCCATTTAAGGAGATCAAACTGTCCTCAAATTTGAAATCTGCCACCCCAGCTGCATTCGCCTCGACATTACCGAGGTCTCCAACATGCCTGTCAATAAATAGATGAATAATAAATTAGCAAAAACATTTGCTCCATTTAGCAGAACATCAGTTTCGAAGACAGACGTCGCAGCAACCCTACCACTATTATTTTTCCCCTGCTTGCAGAGAAATGTGATGATTCACTATCTCCAACTAGTGCTTTCAGGTTAATATTTAGGTGCTTCTTTATTCAGCAAGGAAAAAGGTGCATATACATTACCGGGGACGTAAAGATAATTACGAAGAGAACATCTATGGATAATGTGGACTCAGATTTCATCAGAAGTGATAAAATGTTCCACTCTGCAGGTGCAAAGTTCTCAGTAAAATCTATGCATTTGTTGGAACAAACGGTCTTGGTGCCAGTCATGGAATGGGTTTGATCTATGCTGTGTCCCACAAGTGATGGCGAGATCTGCAATATGGGGATGCTCTACTGTGGCTTGTGAGCCCCCTCACATTTGCCTTCTTTCAGCCCCCCGGGGGAGGGGGGGGGGGGGGGGGCTAGTGGGGGAGGGGAGAATTGAGGGAGAGAATTGAGGGGTGGGGGGGTGGGGGCGGCACGCAGCAGCCAGCAACACAGCTAGGGTGTGACTGTACCCCAGCAGGCTCCGGTGAGCACTTGGCGCGGGAGGTGACGTCACCCTCCCTGCACTCCCGAAGCGTGGGCCGCTTTACTCTGGCTTATGAGCCCTACCGACATTTGCCTTCTTTCTGCCCCGGTGGGGTCACGCAGGAGCAGCTGCCCTGGTGAGCCATCAACACAGCTGGGGTGGGACTCGTCTCAGGAGGAGATGTCACCCTCCCCGCGCCCTTAAAGCACTCCAGGCATTCTTATAGCGCGGGACAAGCGAGTGCCCATCCGAGGCCGGGCGGGCCAGGCTATTAACATTCACAGGACAGGTTTAGTTGCGACCAAAGGACATTTGCTGAACTGAATTTGAACTGTGCTTGCAAGGTATTGGGTTTGAATAACGTCATAGGCAGAAAGAGGCCAGGCTGCGCTATACTTTCTTACTGTCTGAATGCGATTGTTAGGGACCCAGCCCTCAACCCTGAAATTTTTACCTGATAATATTTCTCATCTGACTGTTACTATCTTGTGTTGCAAGGTAGGGCTTTAATCAAACATGATGAAACCCAAGACTGGTCAAGGGGTAGTAGGTACACTAGATGCCTTCTTATCAAGGGCCGAATCTGCTCTTGTAGAGAGTGTATTTCTTTATGGAAGGTTTGTATTTCTTAATTCTCTGTTCTGGAATTCTTAAAGTGCATCTTTCAGGCACTGGCTTTGTAATTCAGTTACTGCCTTGTTGTTCATGCCTCATGTCCTGGGTCCTAACTATGGAATAAATCCAGTTTCCTTAATCTGCATTTCGTGGACAATTACTTCATTGAAAGGATTGGATCGCACTTCCTACATTTATTGGCGACGAGGATGGGAGCTCTCATGCACAGAATTGAATTAACAGGGAGCAGATTATCCCAGGATCCGCAAGTGCTACCTAGTCGTCATACCCGTAGCACTTTAAGCTCACAAACAAACCCTGTTGACGGAGCACCATGCACTAGCAGGTCACACTCCCCAAGCCCTGAGCTCCCTAATGTTCAGGCGATATAAGACTTCCAGGTTACTCCGGTTATGCCAAATGTAGTTACGAGGGCCCAGAAATCTAAATCAAAAGGCGGAGGTAGCTCTGCACCCCCGCCAAAGAAAAAGAAAGGGCAGGTAATAACAAAGCGATACAAAAGGGGATGATGGACGGAGCGTTTGAGCCAATCAAACACTCACCCCCCCAGTCAATTGATCTGGGTTTAATCCATCACCATTCTTTAGCTCACTCAGCCAACCCAGTTCAGACATGGCCATATGCAAATCAGTCTGACCTTGTGCCTCATGGGAACAGTCCAGCCCGAACTGCCAAGCCAAGTCTTCCCTGGACCGGAAACAAGCATCACCCCATCAGCAATTGTAAACGTGAAAACAAAGTATTTATCTATCAGGTTAAACAAAAAGTACTCACACCTCTTACTTGGGGCCAGGGCTTGCGGTTATGATGAGTCACGTGACACACTGACCGAGATGCCTCAGCGTCATGCTGATGCATTGGATTCTGCGCAGTTTCTCTTCTGCACAGACTCGAGGTGCGTTTCCCCCGCTGCTTGTTGCAGGCCTGTGTCGAGTGTGGATGCCAGGATTTGCAACTCCGGTGTCTGCCAGGAGCTGAGAATGAAGCAGACAAGTGGGTGCGCACCTTCTGGTGCATGTTAACATCAACAGCCTCCCTGATCGGACTGTTCATCACCAAGATGACAAGGAGAACAGTGACAGAAAGAGACCGCCCGTTGAGTTAATGGAAGATAGTTTAGCTACTTAACAGGCAAGAAAAAGTGTAGATCTCTTCTTGTGCGCCAAAATATGTTGTACTGTGTATGCACACCCTTGTTGGTGCATCCACACTGCTGCCCACGCAAGAAATAGGGGCTCAGAGAATGGCTATAGTTGGCTCTTTGCCTCTTTTCTTCCCCACCTGGCGCACTGCGGTACGATCAGCAAGTGCATTCACCTCTTTATTTCCTAAACCAACCAGGGAGCTCTTGTTTCAAGTCACTGTAGAAAGTTAAAGACTTGAGGGGGCCAGTCATCATGTGGTATTACAGCACAGAAATATGCAGGCTACACCAAATTCACACAAGCGTTAATTAAATGTGTGAAAATAATGCATTACATGATTACAGGACTGAAAAATTTTATCCATTCCATTCTTGCTGCACCTTTTAAAATTATTTCAAACACTTCAGCACAACTTGTATGATGCCAATGTGGGCATATTTCAGTGTCTGCAGACTTGATTTTCAGAGAACTTATTGCTTGTCGTCATTACGAACATTTGCATGTCTTTGATGTCAGGGTACACCGGGGTGCTTCATAATTTACCAATTGAACACTTAAAAATGGGATACATTTCAGTTTAAATTAAGACTAATATCATCATCATCTGTACTTGCAGAAATTTTATGACAAAGATAGATATGTGGCTGACCTGACCAAGCGAGGGCTATAATATCTGGAGAGTTGTATTGTTCACATACTTAGTTTTCTTTCTTTGTAGATTGTAGCCCGACAACTGGCATCTAGCCAAATTATGCTGCCTGTTCCATTAGAAATAGAGCATTGACCATGACTCCATGCTTCTAGAACTGTGTATTTGTATGTATACTGCTGTCATTTCCATAGTTATGCTTCTGGATGGCTTCGGCACACCCACAGGGTGCTGCCGGAGTTTTGCACATTAGTGCACCCCCGACCTCCTAGTGCTCCTGACAGGCCTACATACTCCTGTGCATCTTCAGCATTCTAAGATTTGTACAACTAGGAACCATTTCTAGAGTTGGGCTCCACCGTTCACTCGAGCCATTTCAATACTAGGCTGCACATTTCTCCTTCCTTTGAGACCATTTCCACTGTTCTCCCACCGAAGTGCTTCGTACATTGAACCATTTTAAAGACTGGATTATTAGATCAATTAGGTGGAAGATCAGTGTATGCTCCTGTACAGATGCTGGGGCAGCTCCAGGGTTGCGTGATTATGTAGACTCCAAACTCGCATCTAGAGCAGTCTGTAGAATTGTTGCTGCACAAAGTAAATCTCGTTTAATTTTGTTTTTGCCTTTTAAATGTTTTTGAAGTAGTTTCTTCCTTCATTGCTTTCACACCAAATCACATCCTCTCACAGCGCTGTAAGAGGGCCAGGAAAGTCTGTTGAAGCAGCGATTCCTACACAATTGCCTTTCATGGCCCAATTTTTTTGTTTTCATTGCTTTATTTTTTCTTTTACTTTTTTAAAAATTTATTTTGAAAGTTTTATATAGCGCGAACAAGATCTTTGCAGATAACAGAGCGCTTTACACAGGCATAAATGAGTGGTAGGGTGGGTACACGAGGGAGCAGTTAGGAAGGTAAGGTAATCTGATGTGATCTACCCTGTGGGTTTTTTAATATTGAATATACTGGGATGCTCGTTACTTCCTTAAGGGCGTTTTTTGGGAGATCTTTTTTAAACGGACTTGGGTAAGGTTTGTGCGGTGGATTAGCAATTTTGATCCACCAACCATCAAAAATTTCTTGCTGTTTTATAATATGCTCCGCTAGACGAGGGGTGTTGACCGTTAGGACTGTTTCTGGCTGAGAGCCGTCCGTATTTTTTACAAATCCCACCGACTCAATGTCTTTTGATGTTATTTTTTCTAGATCGGGAATCGATTTGAATAGTTGTAAGATATTCCCTCTATTCAAAATGTCACTAGAGCCTCTTGAGTTGTATACTGGTGTCAATATTATTTGTTCCAATTTCTTTGAATTCATTGATACCATCTTGTTTTCGCTTTTATTTTGCATAGTTTTACGGATAATTTGTTTCTCTTCTCCAATCCTTGTAACTGTTAATTCCTCATGGTTACTGTGAAGATCTCCAATATACCTCTTTTTGCTTGTTGTTTCTACACCAGTTGCAGTGTCTTCTGGCTGATTTCCAATACCATGTCGGTAATCTTCCCTTTGGAGGGAATTTGTAGGATCATTCAGTGAGTTGTTTTTTTCTTGACAAATTGTTCTCCGTATCCTTAAACCTGAGCGGTTGTTTCCTCCGTTTAATGAGATGTTAGGCTCTACTTCAGATAGTGCAATTTGAGTATCACTAGAGTCACTTTGAATATTGCATGGGTAATTCCAGGCTATACATCCCTTTCCATTTTGAGTATTTCTTACTTTAGGGTCCTGGGATGCAGTCTGGTTATCGTGTGACGGCATTTTTTTCCCAAGGGGAAAATTTCCACCGAATATTTTGGCCACATTATCTTTCCGTTTGGTTTCGATGTGGGTTTTTTGCTTGTTTTCAGTCTGTTTATCGGTCTGATTATTAAAGATATTATAATAGTTTTCAACTTTTATGCTCTTGCCCGCAGTATCAAGCTGGATCTCCTCCATCTCACTTTTTTTCAGAGCTGGCTCTTCTTCGATTAAATCTTCCGGATCGAAATCCTGGGATTCTTCTGCTGGGGGGGTATAGATTTACTGTGTTTTGATTTCTTAACTTATTTCTAGCCTTACAGATTTTTTTTCCTTTGTCTCTTTGAGAGTTTATATCCTTGGCAATTTACTTTTTCCTTTTCTGCAATTGTTTGACCATAAAGCTTTTGCATGCTTACGGGGGGTGATTCGGTTTCCACATTCTGCCCTATTGCTTTTCCTTGGTGTTTTGGTTTATTAACCTCTTCTAGATTGCTTTTTATTGTTGTTTGAATAACGTTGTGATCTTCAGCGGGCTGTGTGATTTGACCTGCTCCGGCTGCTTTGCCTATGTTTTTTATGGGAATTAGATCTTTTACATCTTCCAATATAGTATTTACTACATCGGGTATGGTTGAAAGTTTATTTATGATTGGTTCACAGGGGCACTCAAAATAGTTAGTTGCTGCGTGTTCTAGGGCTTTAGTTATTAAGCAGTTCAACGCCGACAACTTTCTGTCTATTCCAGAGACTGCATTGGCCATTACTCCGAGTATGTCAATTTGAGTATCCATTTTGTTTGATTGATATGTCAGCGCTTCTAGTATTAGAGCAGACGTTTGGTAAAATATGTCCCATGAAGTTCCAGAATCATTTTTTCCTTTGACTCTCTTGTGAGGTTATAATCTTTAATTGGACAAGTCAAATCCCCGTTTTTGGGGGTCGCACAAATTTGCTCCCTTTCCCTGTAAGTTGAGTTATTCCTTTCAAGAATTTGTCGGTGTAGATTCTACCACATGGTTTTTTGATATATCCAAGTCGTGGTTTCTTAATTCAAGAAATTTCAGTTTTTTAGTTTTATCAACTTCGACCTCAACTGAAGGTTGTAGTAACGTTTCCCGTACAATATTTCTGGGTTCCCACTCAGGCTGGTTTGAATGGGAGGGATCTGCTGCCAGTGCTGTCATGCTGTCAGTGGCCTTATTACTTGTTTCAAGAAGTTTCCTATTAGTTGTAATGTCCACATTAATCTCTAATGGTATTGGCCTTTTCAAGTCTAAGGGTTGTTGACGCATAGGAGTAGTTAGTACTGGCTCACCGATCTCTTTTAACCATGCCTGTTGGCTGTGCGTCGTTCAGCTGTATTTTATTTATTTTATTTTTAGAGTTTTATATAGCGCGAACAAGATCTTTGCAGATATCAGAGCGCTTTACAGAAACAGTAGGTAGGAAAACAATCTTTTGAAAACAGTGTAATATACGGTAGGGAGTGAGTTGCAAAGTAGGGTAGTACTTGCACAAGAGTATGCACACTAATAACAATCTAGAAGCAATAATATTGAGGCCGTGCAATGACGATTCGAGTAAGATTATAGCACCCCAGAGGGTGAGTAAACACACTGTTGAGAACGGAATAATAGGCAGTAGTGAATGGAATGCAAGTTAGTAGGGCACTCAGTCACAGTGTACATCCCTAGTAACACTCTGGAAACAAATATTAAGGCATCCGTGCTATGATTTTAGTCCAGTAGCAGTCGTATAAGAGTCTAATATAGATAAGCAATCAGGTAGCCGGTAGACTAGGGGCCCTGTATTGTCATTGATCCAGTAGCAATAGGGTTCAGGTGAACCTAGCCATAAGGATGGCTTTTACCTCTTTCTTGAAAAGTACAGAGGAGGGGATAAGCCTAGTTTCTGGCGGGAGTGCATTCCAGATCCTGGGTGCCATTCCTGAGAAGGAGCGTTTGTATGTTTTTTCCTTCCGAAATCTGCGAGGTTTCAGGAGGAGATTCTTTGTGCTTCTGTTGGATCTTGAGCCTCCTGATATAGTCAGTTTGTGAGTGAGGTAGTTGGGTGCCTTGTGGTGTACGGCCGAATGTGTCATACAGGCAATTTTCAGCTGTACTCTGGCTTCAAACGGCAGCCAGTTCAGGGCTTTTAGGTCAGGGGATATGTGCGAGTGTTTTCTTGAACCAGTGATGAGCCTTGCGGCCGCGTTCAAGGAGGCTCGTAGGGGCGCCGTTGTTGTTAGGGGGAGCCCGCTGAGAGCCACAATTCCGTAGTCTATGCGAGGAATGACTAGGGCTTGTACAACAGTTCGGAAGTCCTTGGGTGGTAGGAAGGGTTTGAGTTTTCTCAGCGTGTTGATTTGGAAGTTGGCACCCTTGGTTGCTTTGCTAATATGCTGCTGCATGTCGAGATTGGAGTCAAGTGTGATGCCAAGGGATTTCGCCGAGTCCACGATGGTGGGGTGGACATTTAGTGCGGTTAGATGATTGAGCCAGGTTTGGGTGATGGCCTTTTTCGCAGGAGGCGAGATCAGGAGGAACTCAGTTTTCAGAGCATTTAGTTTAAGGTGATTGTCGGCCAGCCATGCTTGAGTGTTTCTTAGTGTGGCATTCAGAAGTTTGATGTCTTCAGGGGATTGAAGTTTGAGGTAGAGCTGAGTGTCATCTGCGTACATATGGAAGTGTACATTTGATGCTTGAAGCAAGGTGGTGAGTGGTTCCATGACGAGGTTGAACAGTGTGGGCGATAGGGAGGAGCCTTGTGGGACGCCTAGTGTTACGGGCACAGGCGAGGACAATGCATTATTGATCTTGAACTTCTGAGACCGGTTGTGCAGAAAGGAAGTGAACCATTTGAGAACCGTCCCAGATATGCCCATTCTGTTGTTTAACAGCTCCAGTAGATTCTCGTGTTTGACCGTATCAAATGCGGAGGAGAGGTCAAGGAGGATGAGGAGGCAGGACTCGTTGTGATCAAGGATTTCGAGGGCATCATCAATTATGTGTGTCATAGCCGTTTCCGTGCTATGTTTTGCTCTGAATCCTGATTGGTGAGGGTTGAGGAGGTCAAACTGCTCAATGTGTTTTGTCAGTTGGAGTTGTACACATTTTTCTAGCAATTTGGCCAGAGTGGGGATATTGGTGATAGGTCGGTAATTGTTTAGGTCGGCCGGGTCGGCTGTGGGTTTCTTGAGTATAGGCGTGACTTGCCCTATTTTGAGGGAGTCTGGGATGACTCCTTGTTGCAAGGAACAGTTGATGATTTTAGTCCAGAGTGGGAGGAGCATGGGGGTGAGGGCTTTAACAGCGTTGGCAGGTAGGGGGTCTGTGAGGTGATTGGCGGGTTTCAGGTTGCCGAGCAGCTTCTGAATTGATTCTTCAGAGTAGGTGACAAAGGACGTCCATGAAGCGTTGTTTTTAGGTTGAGTGTTAGTTATACCTATGGAGCAGGAGTATTGACTTACGTCGTTGATGAGATCATTCCTTATGTTGTCGGTCTTTTGCTTGAAGAAAGCAGAGAAGTCTTCGCAACTTGGAATATCCTTTGCTGAGCTGTTAGGTTGTGGAGGCTGCATCTTGGTTTGGGTTTTGACTAGCTCGAACAGTTTTCTTGGTCGGTTTTTTGCTTGGTCCAGCTGTTGGCTAAAGAAGCCTGATTTTGATCGTTTGATTTTTCTGAAGTAAGCGTTTCTCTTACTCTTAAGCGCTCTAAGGTGCCGTGCTGAGGGGTCAGATCTCCACGTGCGCTCTGCCATGCGCATAGCACGTCTGTCCTCATTGAGTCTACCATCATACCATGGGTTTGAGTTCTTGGTGGCGACTCTCTTCATTTGCAGGGGTGCGGCTTCATTGATTATTGTAGACATAGTGTTTAGATAATTCGTGCATTGTAGTATGATTTATAGGGTCTCTATCTAGGTTCAATGTTTCACTTGCTGCGCTCTTTGGTTTCATTTCTTTGTTTAAAATGTTTTCATTCGGTGAAACTTCTATGTCAATACCTTTTTCCTCAGGGAGTCTTGATGGTTCGATTGGGGTTTGTAGTTGATGTTTGGATGTGTCTGATTCCATTGACATTAAAACTCCAGTAGGGTTGGTCAGGAAATCAAATTTCTGCGGTATTTTTGTCAACTTTTGAAACATCCGTGCAATTGGCGAGATAAGAGTTTGGGTTTGGTTTAATCCCTTTGTCTGTGCTTTGATATTTTTTTGTACCTTGAGTGCTTGGGTTTTGCGTGCCTTTTTAATCTGGGTGCCTGATGATCTTATCTTCCCAGAACGCATCACTGATTGCTTTGATGCCAATATATCACTTGGGGCAACGCTCCCAAATTTAAGAAAATGATTAGTGGTGGCCAAGAGTAAAGTAAAACAGTGGTAGAGTTCAGTTGATCACTCTTCAGTCTTTGTACAGCTTTCAATCTACTATCAATGGTCCTCCCCTTCAGCAAACCCTTGCCCCCCCAAGCCAGTCTACCCCAGTTTTAGGGCAGCTGCCGTCAGAAAGGGGCAGGACGAGAGTTAGATCTGACAGTAGGGCTGCGATGTTGGTGATATCTGCTTTTTCTTGGCTCAGTGTATATAAGAGGCTCGGCTCCGCTAAAGCGAATATTCCAAAACTGCAACTCAGCCTTAATTAAAAAGAAGGGTTTTAAATGTTTATGATTGTATATGCTCTGTATATGTTCTGTACCCTTTAATCTCTAGACAAATGTTTGCTCCCTCTGCAGCTGCCTGGTCCTTCAAAATCCTTAAGGGGTTCAGTGGCTTTCTAAGCGCCGAGCTGCGCAGCCCCCCTTGCCCTCTCACCTGATCACCCGGTCACCTGTGAAATGATGTACAGCTGTTATGCGCAGCTGTTAGATCCAGTTTGCAGGTGTTGATTTAACTCAGGCACAGCTGACTCTCTCCCTGGTCCAGGGCAGCCTCCAGTAAGCCCTTACACGTCTTAGCGGCGTTTTGAATGCACCTTTTGAATGCACCTCGCCGCAAGAACGAGGTGCTCTGGTGCTCCGACGCCTCCAAAGCTTGTCCCTGCAGAGCATCCGTGGACCCGCCCACAGTTATGCAGTTTTTTTCCTTTTCCCTTGCTCGATGCTCAGTGCAGTGCAGTGCAGTGCAGTGCTCAGTTTAGCCAGGATCGCTGCTTCCACTGCTAACAGAATTGCGGCGACATTACAGTTTGCCAGCTCTCCCCCTTGTCAGCTTTCCCTCCGTAGTGCCCGTTACGCCCTCAGGGCCGCCTCTCACCTCTTCTTTCCCCTGGCCCCCTTCCGCGCTGGTTCAGCCGCTGGTTCTGCCGCTCCGCTCCAAGCACTCACCCAGTATCTGCTGCTGTGAATCAGATGCCGGCTGCACGGAACCCGTGGTGTGGCAGCTCAACTCTCCGCAGCTCCCGCCTCCACCGGGTCGCTCCCGCGTTTACCGCGTGAGAGACAGCATGAATTCCGAGGCTCGTAGCAGCGAGCAATAAGCAGGGCAGAGCACAGGGCAGAGCACAGGGTTCACAGGTGCCCCCTCTTGCTGCCGGCTCGAAACAACCCCCAAAGACGGCTCCGGACCACAGAGGCTCTCACTTCCACTCGTTTGGTCTTGTCCAGCACAACTGACGACTGACGGCTGCTCGTGGGTCGTGGCTCAGTGCTGACCTCTAGTAGACCCAAGTGATACAGTACACCATACAAGAAGATGCATCTCACCATTTCCGAAGAATGACTGACAGTTCTACAGCACAAAGTCTAAACACCAGGCAAATAAAACTAACTCAAAAATGCACTTCATCAGCCCTCAGGCGGGCTTCCAAGGCAGTTAGTAGCCAGAGAAACAACTTGCAGCCGACACAAGAAAATACACCTTACCATAAAACGTTCCCAATTCTACCCATTATCTAAATCTACTTGCAGTTTTCTCCAAGCTTATGCAAGATGGCACCAATGCCAGTTGTCATGTTATAGATAAGCAAGTGAATTTTTCAAAAACCAAACTCAACAAGGCAACGATAGAACAAGCAAAAACACAAGGCTTATTTATTGCACAATAAGAGGTGAAGTAGATAAGCTAATGTTTAAACAGTATCCACATATCTTCAGCCTAAAGAGGCCCCTCGGTCTGTTCTAGGGTGTGAATATTTTTTTCCACGCATTGTGATCAGTTCAGGCGCTCCAGAAATCCTAAGCTTAACAACCCCACCTTAGCAGAAGAAATGTAAACGTGAAAGACCATCATGGGAGAAGTGCTTTCAGATTAATTTGACCCATTCACAGACAAACAATTGTTCCAAAAAGTATGGCCTCAAAAGAAATTATGAGTATTAGAAACGTTTGGCACTGAAAAAGTAGTAAACCTTCTCAGACTTCGAAAGAGCTTTAGGAGACAACTTTGAAAGCTGAAAAGATTCAATCAGAAACATACCCAATGAAAGCACCCACCATAAGATGGAATATCATCATGAAACAAAAACAGGGTGGAAGCACTCTGCATGACATCCTAGCGCGCAGTTCACTCAGATGCATTCTCATAAATGCACTGCAGGGTAACACAATCTTACAGCTTCTACTTTCTCAGTAGGAACTGTGCGTTTGTTGGAGAACAAACATTGAGATAGTGCCAGACTGATCATATGCACCCCCTCAGGATATGCTGGCTTATAGTCCTGCTAGCTCACAGTGCCATCATAAGTACCCCCAAACCTGAGAATAAAACAAATGAATTGGGCAACCTCAGATCAGGACAACCCGACTCCCCAAGGAATCGTGGTGAAAGATGTAGAGCGTCCAATACCCCCCCACCCCCTCCTCAGCCACTCATGCATACCCAGAGAGATACACAGAAGGGTGTCTTAATATTTATTGAACCATCGAGATTCTCATGTAGAATATAAATGCGCTGCAATGTATTAGACAGAAGCAGATAAGTGATTAGCAATAGGAGAACCGTGAAAAGGATAAAAAATGCCACCATTATACTAAAGCTGTGTACATACAGGCTTGCATACAAATACTGTGTATAGTGTACTACTATGCATCCTCTAACAGTTACCTGGGCCAGTGATCTGCCAAAATCCCTTATTGGATCACCCAACTCCCCATTACCTGTGGGTGAAGGTCTTCAGGTCCCAGTCTTAGTCACAATGTGGACATCCCTTCTTAGTGGGAAGACAGGAATCAGCTGGGCTGTCACTTGGACAAACATCAACCTTACTGTGATAGCAGAGTGCTCTTCTGATTTGAACACAGAAATGTGTGTGTATATCTAACAGCATCCAGGATTCCGTGCCAAGGCCTTGGCCAGGCTCACGTGGTTTATCCTCTGGTTATAGTTGTGTCTCCTTATGAATAAGCCACCAACGACATATGCACAATGGACGTTTAGACCTTATTCTTAATGTTAAAGGTGTCAAGATGGTATGCTTACGAAGAGGAGTTGTAAGCAATATGGTTTCAGAGAAAATGCTCCTGCACTGTGTATCAAAAGTCACTGATTAGCAAGGAATGCAACAAGTCAGATTTAAAAACATCAAGATACCAACATGTAGAAAAGCCCTCATTGCAGCACTTAACCAGAGTAACCCTACTTAAATGTGCGGATGGTTACATATACAGCAACATTTAGTGGCAAGGTAAAAACTTTGAAGAGCACTGCTGATTTTAAAACCAATATACCAAACGCTTAACGTCTATTGTAGCAACTGCACTTTCCCCATCAAAATCATCGGCACTGGAAGCTTGTCCCCATGTCAAAAGACTGTTGCAGGTTACCAACATGGCCAAGATACAACCTAGTTATGCACTATCACTTTAATACTTATAAATGTTTACACGCTTCACGTAAATTTACGTATGATGAATGAAGGTGATTTTTTGCTCGATTTTTTCAAGTAATACTTGTGTTCCATCTTAAATGACAAATTGATTGTATGTGGAATGTTTAAATCAATTTGAATCTATCGCTATTGCTATAAAGAAATTACTACTCTGTTGCAAAGGTTTCCACCACGAAAACAGGATTGGGGAATGCTCTAATTTACTCATCCCCAAAAAAAGATGGAGCATCACATAAAAATAAAATTATCTACGACCACTGAATTGTTATGCCACAAAGATACACGACTACTCCTATACAAGAGGTTATACTGCCATTAAACAAAGGGATCATATCAACTAGCTGGATCGCTAGAATGGGCCTTTCCACATTCCTATGCATCCATTTGAGTGCAAACACCTACAGCTTTCCTTAGGTTGGACGAGTCATCAGTTCAAAGTTCTCCCATTAAAAGTGAAGTTAGCATCAAGAGTGTTTACAAAAATGTTGCGTCAGGGGCTGTACACTTATGCTGAATTGGAAAAATATCAATATTAAACCAGCTGGCTGGTAAGGAAAGCAGCAAATCTGCAAACTTGTCACATTTCAGGCCTCTCCTAAATAAATTGGTACGCGAATATGCGTGCATCCGAAAAAGCCACCTTTGAATGGGGTTTGGTAAAACGAAAACAAAAGCCATATGAAAAGGTGCACGTTCTAGTGGAAATTTTGGAATTGTCAAAAACCCCATTTTAATCTGGCCGACCACCAGCTGATGGCGAACAATTTTTCAAGTTCTGACATCAGCAGTTGAAGATTACATAGACCAATCAAAACAGTGAGATAAATCTCCTTCTGGACGTGAATCAATAGGAAGGAAAGCCTTCGATCTGGAGCAGAGAAGTGAGAGAAAATAAAAAAATAAAAATTTTAAAAGCTGCAATGGCACTCATAGGGAAAAAGTCAGCAGACAATAGAGGCTCAAGTTAGAGTCCCAAAACAATCTTTTAATACATCCTCCGCACATTTGTGCATATCATTGCGTTACAGAGGTGGCTTACACTTCTTTATGCTTTATCAGCATATGGGCATTTGTTGTGCTCTATAATATTTATCAAAATTAAACCATGTGATCTACAACATATGCTGTAAACTGAAAATGTTAATTACCTGTAACAAACATTTTTCTTCTACTGGTTTAACAAATTCAGTTGTGTAGGCCCAGCAACCCGGATAAAGGAATTTAGATTAATCATTTAGTAACAAAACTTAGTATTCAAGTACACTGATCACTCAGTCCTGCTACAGAGCGGATTTCGGGGAGAACTTGATCAAGTCATTCAATAGCTGCTTGACACCCAAAGAATATAAACACCCGACATCTTGCAAAACTCCCAACACTGTATGGCAGGAGATGTCGGAAAAACAGAAATACAAATACATGACTGGCAAAGTAATGAATAGCTTCAAGTAGTTTCATTTCGTGTCGCTTTGCAAGATCACTTCAGTTGGACGTGGAGAGCACACTAATGGAGGAGATGGAAGGTTGAACTTTAGTTAATTAGCAGAGGGGCCCCTGTGGAATAATTACAGAACATAGGCTGCAGAGGTTACAAAGTAGACATTTCTTACCTGTCTTTATCACCAGGTGCACCATGGTCTTTGTTTTCTGGGTTGAAGTGCGACCCTGCGCTCATGCAGCCTACAGCAAATCATATAGGGCAGAGAAGAAAATTACTACAATGTAAAGTCTCAAATGCAGGTTCTAAAGAGAAGTGAAAAAACTAACAAAGCAATGATTTTCATATCAAAGAGTATCGATGTGCAGACTGCTAGACAACTTTAACCCGACTACCTCTCACACCTTGCATCATTAAAAGTGAATGCATGCACAAACACAGGCGTACAAGTCTGTGTAGCACCAAGGATACCTACTTGGGAATTATTCTCTTGTATAGGTGTAGGAGGCTGCCTTAGTATGCGGTGCTCACTTAAGTGTAGCACCCTGCACTAATCCAGCCAACCCTTATAGTGATTTTAGTGGTCTTAGACAACCTTAGAAAGCTTGAAGAGGTAGCTCAGGAGGAGTGTAAATCAGCTTATTTTACGAGTACTAATCATATAGTGTAGGTTAAGTGAAAAAGAACCACAGTGTAGTTATAAAAATATATATATTTATTATAAACACATTACAAAATCTTCTATCCGGAGGTATAACCACAATACTTCGATAATAGCACAAATGCACGGCGGTCTCCAGTGGGAGACCAAACCATATACTAAAATAGTGGAATACAAACCAAGATCCAAGTCGAGACCGGACCCAAGGAACCACCCGTGGTAAGTACCCAAGAACCCAATGGAAGCTGTGTGCTAAGTGGGAACCTAACAGCTCACTCAATACAAGTCAATGGGTAAGTTATGGTTACAGTTTTTAAGAAGGACCCTTCTCAGAGGACCCTGGTGAAACCCAGTCGAAGTTGGAAGGCTGGGGAGTCACCCGACCCGTGGATACCCGGGAAACCAGGATACCTACACCAAGAAAGCCAGGTGCTTAGCTGCGAAGTGATGTTGGACACTGCAGTAGACCACAATGGAGGACTTCAGTGAAGATGCCTCTGTCGAAGGTGAAAGAGTCCGGTGGAACCCAAAGGTGGAGTCACGGTGAGGTGCTTGCAAGCAGAGGGGACAGAGCCTATGTCACTCAGGAGTGACAAGGCGGCACTGGAGACAAATGCCCAACGATGTTGGAGCTGCATGTGAGTTGACGGTGCCCTTTAGCTGCAGCTGTGCAGACCAGGAGACGCTGTGGAAGACCAGGAGCAGTTCATGAGCTGTACCAAGTTGGATGTCAAGAGCCAGTGGTTCAGTGTTCAGCAGGGGCACCAACAAGACTTGGTAACAGCAACCAACGTAGTGGCCGAAAAAGGTGCAGTATCGGTACCAGCAAGGTTCAAGTGACTCACCATGTGCTGGCAAGTCACAGCAGGCACTGAGCAAGCCACTAGACCCTCCAGAGGACCACGGGCCGAAAGGAACAGGAGTTGCAAGAGAACCTAGAGCAGCTCAAAGGATGAAGGACCCCCCCGTGTAAAGGATGCAGTGCAGTTGAAGATCTTGGTTGCAAGAGATGCTTGAGGCTGGAGCTTCTTGGAGGGCGAAGATCTCTGGTGAAGAGAGTCAAACTTTGGCAACGGCAAGTTGACGCGATGCACAGGGGTACTGTGCCAGTGGTTCAGATGAGGGATACTGGATTTAAACTTGCTATGAATACAGTGCAGGCATCTATGGAGTTGCATAACCACCACCTGTGTTAGTGAACCTTTCATAGTCCAAAGGAGCTCAGGAAAAGCAGACCGGTCAGCTTTGTTAAGGGGCCTGCAGATGTGGAAAGTGACTCCTTCACTCAAAGGGAGACTCCTTCGGGTGTCTAGGATGGAACAGACCTATAGAAGAACCTGTATGGAGTACAGACGCAGCAGACTGGTAGGGTGACCAGACCAGGAGGCTTCCAAGTTGCAGTCTCAGTTCCCAATGAAGTTTAAAATGCCCAGACGTTTGAAGATTAAATGGTTTCGGATCAGAACCTTGTCCCACAACGAATCTAAGGAACCACTCACAGGTAAGCCCTTAAGTATCCTTAGGAAAGGGTTGGGACTGTTCATGGGTCCCTCCACAGGAGGGGCTGGACAGTGGGAAGGATACTCCCATGTCCTTTGTCCAGTTTCCTGCCCGGGAAGGAACCAACGGCTCCCTGAACAGGTTCCAACTGGAGTATTCAAGGAGGGCACCAAATGTACTCTTCAAAGCAGTCCAGTGGCACTGGCAAGCACCCTCACCCAATAAACGAAGTCCTGTCCGGGAGGTGGTCAAACTTCCATGTGACAAGAAACCTATTGCCCTGCCTTCCCCTGCTAGAGCTTGGCTCAGCAGCAGGAGGGCAGAATTGTTTCTCTGGTCAGCAGCAGCCACAGTTTGCTGTTCGGGTCTAAAACACTGGTACCAGGAGCACGGAGGGCCTCTTATTTATTATATGCAATTCTATCCTGTAGCCAATCTATTCCTGTGTGTGTTTAGGCCTACTAGCAATGATGTCTTGGCCATGAATCTAATTCTATTCTACAGGGC
The DNA here is from genome assembly GCF_964263255.1 of Lissotriton vulgaris. NCBI lineage: Eukaryota > Metazoa > Chordata > Amphibia > Caudata > Salamandridae > Lissotriton > Lissotriton vulgaris. The sequence continues at coordinate 227,891,751 of NC_141696.1, forward strand.
TCTTCAATGGGTTATATAAAGTTATGGATGATTCCTGATTTAGCATCAATCAATCAGGGGTTTGTAAGCGCGCGACTCACCCATGAGGGTCTCAAGGTGCTGGGGGAAGAGGGGGGCAGGGTGTGTGTGTGTGTGTGTGTGTGTAGAGGGGGGGGGGAGGGTGGAGGAGCGCAGCTCCGGTTCAGTCGAAGAGCCAGGTCTTTAGGCTCTCCTAAAAGGTGTGCAGTGTCAGGGAGTGCCTCATGTTGACTGGGAGTTCGTTCCAGGTCTTGGCTGCGATGTAAGAAGGATCTCCCGCCCGCTCTGGTTCTGTGGATGCATGGGGTCTCTGCCAGGAGAAGATCGGTGGAGCAGAGGTTTCTTTTGGCTACGTGGAAGGAGACTACTGTTGAGGTACTTGGAGCTGATGTTGGAGGGATTTGTAGGCGTAGGTGAGAAGTTAAAGGTCTCTCTTTTGGACGGGGAGCCAGTGGAGGTCTCATGGGTGTTGGGTCATGTGTTTGTGCTGTGGTATCCGGAGGAGGAGTCTGGCCGCGGCGGTCTGGATGGTTTAGAGCTTGTGTAGAAGGGTTCCGTGGACTACGGTATTGCCCTCTACGCTGGAATCAAGTCTGCTGGTTACAAGTGCGTGGGTGACTGTCTTTCTGCATTCCGGGGGTATCCATTTGAAGGCCTTTTGGAGGATGCGAAGGCAGTTGAAACTTGGAGGCGACGGCGTTGATCTGGCGGGTCATGGTGAGGGAGGAGTCTAGGATGATGCAGATGTTCTGTGCGTGGTCTGTGGGCTCTCGAGGGCAGAGGGCCACCAGGTGTTGTCCCGGGAGGAGGGTCCAAGGATGAGGACCTCATTTTTCTCGGAGTTGAGCTTCAGGCAGATGTCCTTCATCCAGGCTGCGAGGTCCTTCAGTCAGGCTGTGACGTCGTTCATTCCTTCTTGGAAGCCAAGTCTGGTGTCTTCGGGGTTCTTCGTGAGGGATAGTAAGAGTTGGGTGTCGTCGGCGTATGATACTATGCTGAGCCCATGCTGTCGGACGATGGCAGCGAGGAGGGTGGGGGGGGGGGGGGGGGGGGCGCCATGTAGATGTTGAAGAGTGTAGGGCTGAGTGATGATCTTTGGGGTACCCTGCAGTTGATCTGTGGGTTTGGAGATTAAGGAAGGAGTCTGATCCTTTGGGTTCTGCCGTAGAGAAATGAGCAGATCCAGTTGAGGGCGGTTCCTCGTATCCCAGCGTCGTGAAGTCTGGATGAGAGTGTGCGTGTGAGACTGTGTCGAAGGCTGCAGAGGTCAAGGAGAATGAGAGCCGCAGTGTGTCTCTGGTCGAGATGAATGCGGATGTCATCGGTGGCGGCGAGGAGGGTGGTTTTGGTGCTGTGGTTGCTGCAGAATCCGGACTGGGAGGAGTCCAGGATGGAGTTCTCTTCGATGAAGGTGGTAAGCTGTGTGTTTACGAGCCTCTCTGCGACTTTGGCAGCGAAGGGGATCAGAGAGATGGGCCGGTAGTTTTTCAGGTCAGTTGGGTCAGCCGTGGGTTTGTTGTGGGGCTTGACAGTCTAGATCTTCTCCTCAAGCATGTTATGAGTAACATTTTACCAGTTCTGTCAAACTTTAATTTGGAGGTAGGGCTCAGACCGATTCAGCAAACTCTAATTTCAAAATCTCAAAAGTAACTAAAAATTAATCTGCCCAACCAATATTTACTGGTACTTAACTGCCCTCAAAATGAACACCACCAGCAATGTTGTGGCACTTGTGTTCAATGTATAAGGCTACACACAGTCGTACTATCCAGGAGTTGGCTGGCTAGTGAGCTGGTTGTCAATTCAGCACAAAGGTTCCACTCCTCAACTACTGAGAAGCTTAGCAAATAAGGACTACTAGGTCTTAGAGAAGTGCTTTAACAATCCTGTGGTACTAAATTCCCCACTACAGACCACAGTCTTCTGATAACCAGGTTTTCAAGCTAGGGAGCAAGAGTGAGGAATGCAAAGAGAGAGACAGGTGGGCAGAGTGGAGGAGAATGGAGTAAATAAGAGCGAGAGAGGCAGAGAGACTGAGACAGACACAAGCAGAAAGAGGCAAGCAGGCAGAGCCAGACTTTAATATTACATTCTCAACAGTGTGTTTGTGTCTGAGGTCTATGTAATGCCCACTGTGGGAGCGATCGTCAGGACAGGGAAGGGACGGTACTATCTACTCCTCCTTTTCTCTACTAATTAATGAAGGTATCTTTCCCTTGGGTAAAGGCTAAATAAAATTATAACAATCTTAGAAAAGGACCACAATTATGTGGCAAGAAAAGAGGCCATCAGCCATGCAGGCACCAATTGTCATGCTCGGAGAACAATGCATTGCTCAGTAAATCTTAATATCACCGCTTTGGCGACCCAGGAAGTACCTGTGATACTGTCACTCACCTCGAGTTTCGAGAAGCCAAGGAAGAAAAATTTGATCGCGATGAGCGAGACTATTCATTGGGCAGGGTCATAACATTTGCAAAGAAATGCGATGGACCCAGAAAGGAAATGAATAAAAAGAAACTTAATCCAGCTCAGACACCTGTGAGAGTAGAAACCTCCGAATCAGATATTACAGAGAATGAACTCTCAGGAGAAGATGTAGCTGGTCCCTCTGGAACACGCAAAAAGACTCCTTTTCAGGAGGAGTTCGACCTCATCCACCTACCCTGGCTAAGAGGGGGGGGGGAAAGCAAACCCCCGGAACAAGTCACCGCCAAACAAGGAGCGGGCCGGAAAAGGAAGAGGCAGAGGAAACGTGCCAGTGAGAGAGACCAGAAGCTCCAGGAGGGGAAGATGGTAAATGAAATGGACACGCTCACAATTGTGAACTTAAGTGGAAAACAACTAACAGAAGAATTGGTTCTAAAATTGGGACTTTTTCTGTCCACAGACAAAACTTGAGTTCACACAAACAAGAATAGACCTCTTTAAATTCACGAGAAAATTAAAAATTACATAAATATTTTAAGATCAAGCCAACCATCAAAGAAACAAGACAAATACAAACAAGAATCAAAGACACTGATTTACTGACACTGGACGACCTAACAACCCTATAACTGCTAGAAGAAATGAGGCAAGAAACTGCCAGCGATAACAACACTAGGACTCTAACACAGAGAAGTAGGAGTGGATCAGGAAGCTCCTGAGACTCCATTTAAAACCAGCATCGCAATTCCTGCCGCAAATACCACAGGATGCCATCAACATCTTTTCGGAGGCAGTCATAAAAGACCTAACTAAATTCAGATCAAAGGGGAATTCGGTCAAGCCTGGTTCGGTAAAAAAGAAAAATCTTACCAAAGCACAACCTATTGCTCTTAAAGGATTGGAGGAGGATCCTAATGTCATCTACAAGCCTTCGGATAAAGGAGGAAATATTGTTTTACTATCAAGAGACCAATATGTGAGAGAGGCATTAAGACAATTAACAGATAAAGACCATTATGAACTCACAACAACTAAAAAATATCAAGAAAGTATTACCGAGTATCACACATTGATTCAGAAATGGCACAATAAAACAATGTTAAGCACTGAAGAATATCTGTTTTTAAGAACTATGAATCCTATTATCCCTACGTTTTATCAGTTACCAAAAATCCACAAGGACACAAAGGACCCACCGGGAAGACCCATCGTCTCCTCGATTGGAAGCCTCACTGAAAACTTATCGATCTTCATAGATCATTTCTTGTTTCAGTCGGTGTTATCCTTGAGATCTTACATTCGGGATACAAAAGACTTCATATCACATATTGAGAAACTCACTTGGGTCCCAGGCTACAAACTACTGGTTGTAGACATTACGAGCCTATACACAAGTATAGTGAATTCACAAGGCTTAAAAGCAGTGGAATATTTTCTCAAGAAAAGACCGTTGAAGTTTGCAGGACATAGCACAATGCCATTAGAAATGACAGAATTTTGTCTGTTAAATAATATTTTCCTTTTTCAGGGGGAGCTTTACTGACAGGTCTCAGGGACCGCGATGGGCACCTGCTTCGCCCCCAGCTACGCAAATGTATTCGTGGGCTGGTGTGAGGAGCAGGTGGCCTGGTCCACAGGAAATGCGGAATGGACAGAAAAAATTGTCACCTGGTATCGGTATATAGACGATCTCTTCCTTGTGTTGAGGGGATCGACAAAGTGCGAAATAATATGTGGACCACCTTAATAACAATAATATTAACTTAAGATTTTCAGGCGAAATAAGCTCAGTGGCAGTGAGCTATCGTGACCTCAAAATTGAAATCAGGGACAACAATATTACGACAGCACTGTATCGTAAGCCAACCGCTGTTAACAGCATTTTACATGCTGAGAGCAGTCATCCTAAGAAACTAAAGCAAAGTATTCCTTACGGGGAGCTGTTACGTCTTAGACGGAACTGCTCTCAGGAGCAAGATTTCTTAAAAGGCGCAGGTGATGGCATCGAAAGATTCCTAGTGAGGGGATATGATGCTAAACTTTTAAAGAACACACTAAAGAAAGTGACGAGCATACCGAGAGGTGAACTACTGAAAAAAGATAACAGCAAAAAAGGAAAATGAGAATAAGTTTCGTTTAATAACCACATTTTCTGAGGATACCAATTTCTTAAAGACTACCCTACAAAAGAATTGGCACATACTAAAAAATGATCCAATTATTGGGATGGACATCCCATTGGAACCATTAGTCACCTTCAAGAGAGCCAAGTCCCTTAAGGACAAACTGGTGCATAGCCATTTAGACATTCCACTACCTAGATCTAACACATTAGCATCAATGAAAGGCTTCTTCCCATGTGGAAGATGCAAAGCGTGTGCACATAGCCAAAGAGTACTGGGTTATGATGTTCCTGGTCTAAAAAACAGAAGACCAATTAATAAATTCATTACATGTCAGACAACCCATGTAGTTTATGGTCTACAGTGTCCCTGTAAATTGAAGTACATAGGGAGTACGATAAATGCAGTCAAACTAAGCAATTAGAGCACATGCGTGCTATAGCAAACAAAGATATGTCCTACCCTGTGGAGAGATATTTCACCATCAAACATCAGAGTAATCGGGATTTGCTCCAATATTTTGCATTGGATCATATCCCAGCTCACATAAGAGGTGGGGACATGAAACTAAAACTAAGAAGACTGGAGTCCAGATTCATTATCGACCTACAAACTAAGATTCCCAGGGGCCTGAACAGTGGGGAGGAACTGGCAGTGCACCTAGGAAACTAGGCCAACCTTTTTCATATAGAAACTGAAAAACAGAAGTTAAGTTAAGAAGTATATAAAATATGCCGATACACGGCCTAATTTTGTGAGGTAACTGGCGGCCCCAGCTTACGGAGCCGCCAAACGCCGATCCACAGCAAGATCATGACTTTTGAATGTGCAAGATCAGAAAAAATGGGTGATAACAATACCAGATGTACATATGTTTTAATGGATTGAAAGTTTAACATATTACTATAAAGAATATGAAACCATGACATTTGATACCGTTTTTTAAAATATGAAATAGTACATGTGTTGCACATTCCACGATGGCGCTCACCAAATCATGAAGGTGAATAGCCCTACCTCGCCGTTTACTTCCTATCTGGTAATACTGTGTAAATATATTCTTCCGCAGTTCACATTCTGTGAACACACTGAGGAAAGGAGTTTCCCGAAACGCGTCTGTGCGAGCGTTGTGAATAAAGAATATTACTGACGACTACCCCGTGAGTGCCGTGCTGCTTTCCCGGCTGGGAGAGGGGACCTTCTGAGCGTAATATTAACACGGAGCACCACCGTGTCCTCGGCACCCACCTGGGGAGTACCCCGTTGGTCAAGGGTGCAACTGGAGAGAGTATGAGTAGGAGTATAATATATATTTATTGTGTGCTTCCCGGACCACACTTCCCAGAATGCACAGTCTCATTTGAGCCTCCCATCGGTGGGTGTGTTATACATAAAATGGGGAAGTGGGTCGGCGGTTGCGCACACCGCTTCCGTTAAAGCCCCTGAAGAGAAGCAGATGGAGCTTCGAAACGCGTCGGGCAGATCCCGTACGGAGCGGCGTCTACGAGTGGATCCCCGTCCTCACCTATACATAAACCAAGCTGCTGTTCGCGTACAACTCAAAGGTGGACACCTTCGAATATATGAATATATATATATATATATATATATATATATATATATATATATATATATATATATATATATATATATATATCCACACAGTAGCAGGCGCTCCAATTGAGGAAAACCACAAGGTAACTTTTCAGCAGGGTTTAATGGCAATGTTGCTGGCATGTGGCAGTTCAAAAGCACCTTTCCAAGCATATATACGCCGGACGCGTTTCGGGACCTCTTCCCTTCATCTGCGGCGTGTTGGAGTCACAGCTGCTAGCACTTCGGGTTGTTGTGGAAGCACTGTGCAAGTATCGATAGCAAATAAAAAGTAATAGGAAAATAGAACAAATGGCGCCGTGAATGACCAAAATCGCTATGCAGGACTGCGTTGTAAGTGGGGGTAGTCTTATACGGCGAGTATAGCATGAAACCTACATTTTATCATGAAAAGTAGGGGGGTCGTCTTATACGCCGGAAAATACGATATATATATATATATATTCTTCATAAACCCCCAAGGCAGCACTCCACGAAGGTCCACAAAGGTGAGTTTAACAAAACCTTTATTTAAAAAGCGGCATGGTTGCACCGGATGTTCCTCTTGTATCCCAACGCGTTTTAATGCCAACAAGCATCTTAATCATGGGGCAGCATATGGCAAAGCCTGGAACGGACCTCTGCATTCATTCCCTTATTGGCGTTCATTTTCCAGTAAATAAACCGCCAGGAGTAGAAGTCCCGATTCCATCATTCCAGTATAGCCAGTGTTTTACCAAACTTCCTTTTCTCAGCCGGCTTTCTGCACACTTTCAATCCTCCAGTGGGCCTCTGTGCATATCATCCACTTTATTTTCTGACACCCTCGTGCTGTAAGGGCTTAAGTTAGTTTCCCAGCCCTTCAGAATTTAGTCCGGTTTCAAAAGCGGGTCACTCCTCCTTCATGGAGTGCTGCCTCAAGCCTTGGGGGTTTGTGAAGAAAAAAAAAAATATATATATATATATAACAGCTTGATGTTATCCTTATATGTGTTCCTGCTGAAGCAACATGGGGGCAGGGCTGCTCTGCTCACAGAGCAGGGGACTAGTGGTGGGCACACTTAAGTGTGCACAACGCATTGGCCGGCTGTCTCAGGCCGGCCGGTCATGCCCACACTTAGTATGTTTTCCACCTAGGCTGCATTACCCAGTACAGCGTTGCGATTGGCTCAGAGGAGCCTAGCTGCTTCCTGTTAGGCAGAGGAGAGGCGACGTGAGACAGGAGTGAGGTTAATGTCTGGGGTTTTTTTACACCCCGCCACCCCAGATCCGCGCCGGCCACCACTTTATTAAAGTTTCAAATAACTTGCAGCATATCCAAAACAAAGCTGGTCTCATTTTCCACTTTAAAAATGCTCAGGGGTGGAGTCAACTCCTTCCAAATTCTGTAGAGTACACGCTGGATTTAAAACTTTGTGCCGATATCATAACACTCTGCAGAGACAGGCGCCATCCTAGCTCTACAGAGAGTTCCTGAACAAGCCAAACAGTTTCTATCATCCATCTCCCTAAACTGTCAGTCCCAGAGTCCCAGTGCATTCACTTTGGTAGAAGATCGATGCATTACTCAAGTTCTTTCCTTTGAAATTATATGATACTTCATCTTTAAATACATCTTTTTTAAAGAAACCTGGCTGCTTTAAATTCAGGTGAGTGCACACGAGCCACTTGTTCGGATCTACATTTGGATCTTAGAAATCTATACTTTTCTTGCTCCCCATGTTATTGTAATCCTTTATTCGTAATTTGTTAAAACTAGTAATAAACAGATTGGATTGTGATTTTAAACACATTACCATTTGTGTTATCGCCAAACGCATGGACATGGAAGCCATGTTTGCCAGGAGTCAATCCCTGAATATTTCCTTCAACTGTAACTGGTCCACCTGCCTGAAGGAAAGAGGAAAAAACGTGTCAATAGTTACTAGTCTCAAGCCATTTGTAGTTCTAGCCACTTCATTGCCACTTTTGATAACCAATCTGTCTAGGGACACTGTAATAACTACCTACTATTGCGAATCGAGTAAACAAAAAAAAACAAAATAGACATTTACATTGCAGCAGAAAACAAAGGTTCCCCACCACAGATCCAGCTGAAAGGTATTGTTTAAGTGGATGGCTAACTACATTTGCCCTTTTTTCGCAGCAGCTGTAAATACCTCATCTTTAATTTTTAACATTCAAACCACAGCCTTCAGATGCGCAAGAACAATTTTCCCAATCAAACGCATATAGAAGACTGTGACCCTAAAATGTAAATAGTGCAGAATTCAACTAAGAAATGAATTGTTGTAACGGGCATTGTAGCTAAGAGATAATGTAGAACAGGCAATGATTACCATGATGAGCAAGAAGACTAATCTTTGCAAACTGGTACAGTAAATTATCGAGGCATAACAATTACAACTTCCATTCAGTTGGCGCTCCACACTCAGTCCTGCACAGTGATCCACTTTAGAACAGAAGTAAATCAAATAACTGATATAACAAATGTACATCTTAGTCCTCCAACAGCAGCCCGCTGTGTGGATCGGGCCATGAGCCAGAACACAGTAGAGGCAGGTATGACAAATGTACAACCATAGCCCTCCAGCAACAGGCACTCCTCTCCTTTGTGTGGATCAGGGCCATGAGCCAGTCCACAGTAGCAGCAGGCATGACAATATGTCGAGACTGCCCAATTTTCTCAGCTCATCCTAATAGTGCATCTATCCCACAACTCCCTGCCGCCTTGTGCACAGCATCATATAGTACAGCACATAGGTAGGTTTACATTAGACGTAGCACTCCGCATCACATGCAAACTATAAATTCTATTCATAGATATAACTGGAAAATTATCTCTTTATTTGCAAGTCAATAAAACTGTTACAAATGAATACCAATGAAAAAACAAATTATGAAACTAGATAAAATAACAGCAATTTGATCCTTTTGGTGCGAGTCGTTGGGAGAAAAGCTAAGACATACTAATCACAAAAATTTCGCCATGGGTAGCAAAGTTAAAAACATTTTATTCAAGGATATGAACACAGGTTTTTCCATGGCCCTGTTAACTACAGATGGGGGTGTGGAGTGAGATGCAAATTTTGAAACAGGAGTTTTTATCGTTGGGCTCAAGGGCTGGTTCTGGTTTTTAAATGGCCAAATGCTACTGGGATTTCTACTTGGCTTGTTGAATTCAACATTTTAAACAGTAGTCTAAAAAAAATCTGCACTTCGCAATAGCCAACCGTCTTGGGGAACTTTATGCCATGCCACGTTTAAGAGATGGCATCATCCTTGCTTTGATAACTAACGTGGGATCAAGCAGGTCCTGAAATCATTTCCACGAGTTAGTAAATAGCAACAATGGCACTTTACATTTTAAAAAGTGCCAATAATGGCAATGTCCTCATACTAGACAATGGGTACTCTCAAACATTTGCCAAGGGCCACAACATTTGGTCTGTGATGCGACCGAGGGTCAAATTGATGCGAGAAGGGTGGTGGTCGTAGGAGAAGCAGAGCATTTACATCTAGTGGCTGAATTCCACAACGTGAACCCGGAAAACCTGTAATTAATCCAAGCTTTCCCACTTTACCAAATTGTGTCATCCTAGGAAATGGATTTATTTCACTTTCTCTCTTTTCTTGATTATCACATACAAGAGGAGCTCGAAATACATGACTTCAGGATGTGTACTGTACAAAGCATTCTCCTGTGTTTGATTTAATAAACTATGTTGTTCATGTATAATAGGAACTTAGGCCACCCTAACAGTGCACATAACTGAAGAGCCTCTTGTTCAGTAATGGCATTTTTGTCTGTGTGGGAGAAAGAATGAAGATGGAGAGAGGATGTAGCCTTATGGCTAGAGCGGTCGACGTCAAAGCTGGGGAACCAGGTTAGAGTCTCAGCAACTACGCTCAACATCCTGCGATTCTGGGCAAATCACTTAATCTCCCAGCGTCTAATAAAAAATGAATGTGTCCTTGTGTAACGAAACTGGTGCTATGTACAGAGTTTGGATACCAGATATCTTTGGGTCTAGTTTGCGCTATATAAAAAAAAAATTACATGGTGCATGACAACCTAATTATTTTCCTTAAACTTCAATTAGCCTTTAAATGAAGGCGTGTCAGTTTCTTTAACAACTTTAATGTTTGTGCCGAGTCAAGTGAACAGCATCCAAGTGCTGATGTAGATCAGGGGGCCGCAAATACAGGTCCCCCAGGCCGTACTTAAAGAATTCCTTAATTAGACTCAAATACTTACGGCCAGGTACTTTTTCTACTGCCACAGCGTTTAAGAGCCTCTTACCTGCTCCTCTGTTTTTTTTTTGGGTGGGGGGGGGTGGGGGGGGTTTGATTAAGGGAGGAAGAAAGAAGATACTAATGAGCTTTGCCCATGACCTGACCCAAGATGCTACATGCAGGTTATAGTAAGAGTGTCAAAAAGGCCCAGTTTCAACCAGTGATTTGTGACTAACCTCATTTAACCCGGACCCATTTAGTTCAGTGTAAAGCCTGGACTGCCACACAAAATCTGTGGGATCCCTTGCAAGTGAAACTGCTGCTCAAAGGGGAGATTAGCTGGGACTTTTGTTTTCAAAAAGTAAAAGGACAAAGAAGTGCATCTATGTGGAAGATGCAGCTAAATATTAGGGATTGGAATTGACCCAAGTCCTGGCTTTGGAAAGGATTAAGTCTGTTTCCTAATGCAATTTGTGCCCATTTGCCCTAGATAATGTACAAACCGTATTAGAGCGGCCAGAGTGAGGAAGCAGTTCGGATTTTGAGAAGTTAATGCACTTTGAGGAGTCCTGCCCTACCGAGGCTCCACCCCCCCCCCCCTTAAGATTTTGAGTTCCAACAAAATACGTGCAAACGAAGACAGGGAAGGAATGTGGTTCAAGATGACTTCAGCGACACAAGAACTTCAGTGGCCAGTGGCTATGATTTTCCAGTGCACACCTTATAGTGACAAATATCAAAGGCTCAGTTGGAAGCCTCTGTCTCGGATTTTTTTGCTTCAAAACTGAGGGCGTTATTCAGCATATCCCACCACATGGAGCAACAGTCCAAACATCCTGCATTATCCCCTGAAGAACTCTCGACTTCCATCAGGATAATGTAACCCATTATTTTACTTTTTTAAGAACTGGAAAATAGTGTCCCTATTTCACACTTCCCTGGGGAAATTGGGTTTTTATACCACTGCATTTTGTGAAATAAAACCACAAAAACATGTAATATATGTAACATAATTTAGTGAACTTGGAGGTATTAAGGAAGAATCAAATCATTATCACGGGCAATTAGATAATGTACATCGTGTCAAGAAGGTACGATATAGGCTCCTAAACCAGATCTAAAGCTTACCAGCGTGTTTGTTTAGTGAACATTCACATTGAATTATGTAACATGTAAGTCCAAAATATCGGTTTATCGTTAACCTAGACTAGTCTTCAGGCGATAACCTCGAAACTACCACCATCCCAAATCACCAACTCGCTAAAAGAGGGGGGAAAAAATTGCCACGGTTCAAGTTCACATTTAGTAGTAGCACAGTTCAACAATTCCAAAGTTTGGGTTGCACAAGAGCGAGTGACTCAGCAGTTTACATAAGAAGCGTGGAGCGGCATGCCAGAAGGGAGAGGCGGGGAGCACGCAGCCTTTCCAACAGAAGCGCCTGCCCTGTTACATCACGGGTCATCCCGTTAAGACTAACATGCCAACCACCGCAGTTTGAAATTAACAGTGTGAGCCAGGAGCTTTACACCTTTTGAAGTGACGCGTTTATTTAAACAGATTCAAGTTTACAAGCAAAGACCATCCAGACTTCTGCAGGTTTATGGGCCCCGCTACAAGATCTGCTCGAGGCGCGGTGCGTCCATTGGGGCGTAGGGGCGAAGCCCCACTAAGCCCCATGAACCCACCACGTTGTCACTAGAAGCCAAACACAATTATTTAAAAAAATCGCGCTATCTGCCGGCCGGGAAACCGGGAGACACCCGACCTTCCCGGAGTGCGCAAGGGGGGGGGGCGCTTTGGAAGGATCGGGCTGCTGCAGCTGCGCAAGTGTATTTTTGGGCACAAACATGCCCGCGCATGCGCAGATCGTTTTCTTGTGAATTCCCCCTTAGAGAGAGGACCAGGGGGCGGGCCGCAGCCCCCGGGGTTACACAGGGCGAGGAGTCATGGTGCCCCCCCAGCCAATCCTGGCGCAGGATTGGCTGGTCACTACATAGCCCTGTTACATAACCCCTGACGGATAGCACGGCCGACTTTGGTGATGGGAAACCAGGTTCGAGCCTCTTATCGAACCATAAAAATGTATACATGACTTACACTGGTGTTAAATAAATAGATATTTTAAAAAACAAATAAAAATGATGTTCCGACTAAGGTGTGAAATTGGTGTCGAATAAATACATGTTTTTAAAAACAATTAATATTAATCATGTATCATTGGTGCTGGAGTACAAGGTTCGAGACTGGTATTACACACTGACAAGCTGTGTGCAAGTTACAGGGTCATAAAAATACATGAATGATGGATGGATGCATGAATGGATGCAGGATGAATGATGGGTGGATGAATGGATGGGTGGATGCATGAATGAATGATGGATGCAGGATGGATGCAGGATGGGTGGATGGGTAGATGAATGCATGATGGATGCAGGATGGATGCAGGGTGGATGGATGGGTGCATGAATGAATGATGGATGCAGGATGGGTGGATGAATGATGGGTGGATGAATGGATGGGTGGATGCATGAATGATGGATGCAGGATGGATGCAGGATGGGTGGATGGGTAAATGAATGAATGATGGATGCAGGGTGGATGATGGGTGCATGAATGAATGATGGATGGATGGATGGATGGGTGGATGCAGGAATGGATGCAGGAATGGATGGATGATGGATGGGTGGATGGATGCATGAATGAATGATGGATGCTGGATGGGTGGATGAATGAATGATGGATGCAGGATGGATGGGTGGATGGATGGGTGAATGAATGATGGATGCAGGGTGGATGGATGGGTGCATGAATGATGGATGCAGGATGGGTGGATGGATGGGTGGACACATGAATGGATGAATGATGGGTGGATGAATGGATGGGTGGATGCATGAATGAATGATGGATGCTGGATGGATGGGTGGATGCATGAATGAATGATGGATGCAGAATTGGTGGATGGATGGATGGGTGGGTGGATGGATGGATGGGTGGATGCATGAATGATGTATGGATGGATGCAAGGTGGTTCGGGCTCGCTCGCTGGCTGTGCTCGCTCGGGTGCAATATGCAAATTAGTTTACGCCCCACCACTTTCAAATGTCACCAGCCGCCCCTGGCTCAGGTGCTAAAAGAGAAGGCGGCCGTCAGTGTGATAATGGACATGCCGGTTAACATGCCGCCCATCTGTATGACGCGTAATGCCGTGTTGCGCCACTTTATAAAGGAACTTTGTCACAGAGAGACAAGAGTTGGTTTGTACAGAATTAAACTGATGAGGGAGGCAAAGTGGGATGTCTACTCCCTTTGATGTGATCTCCTTTTACGACTACGTTATGTTTGCTAACTGACTCCTTCACACACTGTTTTTAGATTTACTTTGAACATAGATGTAAGCCACGCGCTACAAAGGCTACAGATCCCGCCCTGGCTACGGTTCAAATACCCGCTAGCAATATACGGAATTGTTGAGTTAGGTAGAACTTAACAGGTCTAATAGTACAGCTAGGAATTAGAGGTGGGAGAGCCAACACATCAAAGGCGAGTCGAGTGAAGGCTCAGGCTTGGCTCTTAGAGCCCGCGCACGCCTCAAGCCATAAACATGTTCCCCATGTGCACATATGTAAAGTATGCAAGTCTCTTCAAAATGAAAAAATAAATTAAAAAAAAGGTATTAAACATATGGAAGCTTTGATATTAATAGGTCACATAACAGCACTGCGGAGTACTTATTAAAAGTGAACTTAGAACAGTTCCTGCCCCACCCTGGCGACAGTGTCATTAGGGAAATATGAGGCAAGTTAGGGGTCATGTGATTCAACCCTGTATGTGACCTGGATTCTTACAGTTCGAACATTACTACTATGTATTAAATCAGACAATAGGGTTGTGTACAGCTGGTATTCTGACGTCGCGCATTTCGAGGTGCTTTCGCATGCGATAGTGTAGAAAAAAATAAGAGGATTTGTAAACTCGAATATCTGCTAAACGATCCGTTATGCTAATCGTGGCTTCCACACTTAACCAAGGTTTTCTGGTTTTACTTTGAACAAATCAGCCACTTAAATGGGTCTCTGTTTAAGTTTCCATTTCTCTATATATTAATACTTTTTTTTACTTTTGTGCACGAGGGTAGAGTAAGTGGCTGGCAGAAGCCACATAAAGGCTTAGCTAGTGGGTTCAAAAGGACCTCGTGCCGAGCAAAAGCCAGGCTTCAGGGTCGAGCATTCAGCGGCTGGAACCAACAGCATGACTGCATGAAACATAAAAGGTCCCCCGTACACGGGGACAAGGTCTAGCATTCCCCGGTTGTCGGGCTGCTTTGAGAGACCGAACCATGCCCCACTTTTAGTCTACTCCCTGCATAGCGGGTCTGCTCTGAACATTGTACACGGGCGATTTTGATGTCCAGTCCAGCTCTGGCCACATAACTCCGCCCACAGTGGAAGGACTCTCTCCATGCGATGGCGCAACCCCCCCCCCCCCCCCCCCGAAACTATGAGGATCTTTCACAGAGCACATTCCTCTAGACCCGTTTGCACACATCTTAAATTTAGTTTGCCGGAGTACCAAAACAATGCCTTTGCCTCCGTTTTCAAAAATCAAATCAATTTTGGCTTTGTTTACACACAGGAGAAGACATAAAACGAGCTGCAGAATTAACCTTAACTACTATTGGTGGCAAACCATGGCATAGTCTACTGTGATGTACACACCAAGATCGACCATAGATTGACAAGTATGGAGATAGCTCACACAAAAGAGAAAGTGCTCTTCTCAGCCAATTAATCAATCAGGGAATTGTACGCGCGCTACTCACCTGTGAGGTGGGTCAAGGGTGGATGGTTCTGCAGATTTGTTTAGCCGAAGAGCCAGGTCTGGAGGGTCTTCCCGAAGGTGTCGGGGGCGGGGGGGCACGTATGATGTCTGCCAGTAGCTTGTTCCAGGTCTTGGCTGCAATGTGAGAGAAGAATCTTCCGCCTGCTCTGGCTCTCTGTGGATGCTTGGGGTTTCGGCCAGTGCAAGGTTGGAAGATCGGAGGTTTCTTTTGGGTACGTGGAAGTTGATTCTGTCGTTGAGGTATATGGGTCCATTGTTATGTTGGCATTTGTAGGTGTGAGTGAGGATTTTGAAAGTGACTCTTCTCCACAGGGAGCCAGTGGAGACTTTGTAGGTGTTGGCAGAGGTATTCGTGTCGGGGGATACTGAGCATGAGTCTGGCGGCGGTGTTCTGTATTGTCTGGAGTTTGCGGAGTAGGGACTTGTTGATGCCGGCGTAGAGTGCGTTTCCAGAGTACACAATGGATCCTAGGCTGCAACCATGGGTTTGTGTCATGGTCTACACTTGTCACCTGACCAAAACTCTGCCCTTGGGGCCCTCGCCAGAATCAAAGCATGCAACTCTGTCGAGGTAGCGCTTGACGACATTACATATTAATTTCCGAAGAAAGTATTTGGTAGGTCTTAAACCAGGTTGATGGGGAGGTCAAGTGTCCATCTGTCCACTTAATGCCATTATTGGATGAGCCTGATTGTCAGAAAGACGCTGAAAACGTTGCATGGAGCATCTGATCACTCACTAAGATGCAGACGTAATCATCATATTGGTTATGGAAGCAAGAAGAGAGAACGCATCATGGTTCTTTGCCATCACAACTTCCAAACAAATTGCTCTCTTCTCCATTCCAGTAGAGCAATCATTTGTTTGCCATCTACATTTATGCTTTACAAAAAAGTGGTTCTGTTGGGTCGGACTTTCTCAAGACAGAAGGACAGTTTATTGGACAGACCGGAGGATTTCAGCCTGAAAACAGTGTGGCAAGCAGACTCAGCGCTCGAACGAGAGGAAGGAAGCTCCTCCGTTGATCCTGCAAGTTATTATCCCCCCCAAGAACTGACTGGCATGCTTGCCACACTGTTTTCAGGCTGAAATCCTCCGGTCTGTCCAATAAACTGTCCTTCTGTCTTGAGAAAGACCCGCCGCGACCACCAACCGGGGCGCATTAGGGTCGAAACGTCGACGAACACCATAGGCCCAGAAAGACCAGGATCCGGATAGAAACTTAGGAATCCTTGGTCCAAAAGCATTATCTGGCCAATGAAGAAATTTGCATACACCTGTACATAGATTGCACTGTATAACTCTGCATCGCACTGAGCACTTTTCACTAAAAGTCACTATTTATTTGACAGTCACTACAAGCATTGAATGTTATCTAAATGAATGATTACAATTCAGATACCAAATGTTTGAAAACTTTTAATACAATTGACTTAATATATGACTTACAGCTGTTGAGCATTCATTATTATTATTTTTGTCAAATTATTGGACTCGTATCAGAGAGTTTTGTTGTGTTTTGTCTTCATTAATTGAATGTTCGCAAAAGTAATTGGTCCGACCCAACAGAACCACTTTTTTGTAAACCATAAATACCCAGGTTCTGAGGGACACAGGGTTACCCCTTTTTCTTAACTATCTACATTTATGCGCCATGAGTACCAATACCAGCCAAAGAAGGACTGCATGCACAATTAGCCAACATGAAATCTGGCAGTTTATGAGCATTTCCGATTGCAACTAGGGAGCATTTTAAAATATGCTTTTGTGCAGATAGTTTCAATAGTTTCATTAAAACCAGAAAAGAACAGAACAGTTGGCAGATCTTGGGGGCACTGAGTGGGGTCTGCGAGGGTCTTTTTTTTTTATATACTGTGCGCTCACATAGTAGTTATTAACTATTTCTGTAAAATCCTAAAACAAAACGTGGTTCTCATTTGCTAAACAACTTTGTGTGAAAATGCACAACTCTACTTAAACTATGCACAGCTGCCCTGAACCAAGTAGCAAATAGCCAGCAGCTGCCACAGGTTGGAAAAAAATTCCCCACCCCGTCTAACTATTATATATTTAGACATGGGACACGGAAATTGGCCATTTTTTTCCCCAAATTGAGAGGACCACCACTACGGTTGTATGATTTACCATAATGTGGGGTTCCGATAACCTTTTGGGACAGAAACTCACAATTTAAAAATTATTCCATCATCATATTTCCCTTATTTTGGTTGAATAAAAACCATAAAAAAATGTAGAGTATAAAAAAACCCATTTGAAATAGAGAAGTAATGAATCGCACAAAATAATTGTGAGAAAATATTTCTAGGTAATACTAAATAATGTGGGAAATTTCTGTTCAACATGACAAGTGTCATATTTAAGATTCATAATATTAGAGTAAAAATGATAAAAAGTAGTTTGAAGAAACCACCCACAGCTAAAATGATTTACAAAGAGGACAAGTGAACTAATAGCTAAAAGGGTACAAAACCAATCATAAATACAATTGAGACAGCACATTAAATATGTAAGAAATATGCTTATTTTAAAAAGCACAATATACCATATTGCTGACAGGTAACTAGTTATTGAATACACCACACAGTCCTTGATGTTGGTTTTACATATTCTAAGAGCTTTATGGCTTTTCCTCAACACCAGAAACTTACAAAGGGGAATAATCCAACGTGTACGTTGTTTAGCCTAGGCCTTACAGAAAAATCACAAGTGTTTAATATTTTCTGCAACTTGACAACACATCGGACACAGATTCGATAGGTTTCCCTTTTTCGTCCAGGAATGAGTAAACCTAGCTAACTGTAATATGCTCAATCTAAATTTAACATAAAGTGCACGTGCATCAGTATTGCTCATACTCTGGTACACATTTGAACATCAAGAGGGAACCTACCAGGGTATGAAACAGTTTTTCAACCAATACAGAATTCCAGTAGGACATTTTCAGCTTCTCCCAAGCACCTTGGGGTAACGCAGAGAGCTGAAGCCAAAAACCTTCCAGACCCAACTTGAATAACCAATTTTTAATATGGACAAGCCAGGGGATCTTCCCAACATGGTGGTCATCTAGTAAGATTGTAATGTAATCCCTATAGGGACCTGGATCCTCATTGGTCCAGAGCCTTATCCAATATTGAATAGGCCTCAACATAGCACTATCAAAAATAGATCTTAGGTCAGATCTAATTGGAATAGTTGGCGCACTGGTGGGGAGTCTTGATTAAGGCATTTTCGGCTTTCTCAATGGTGTTCAGATTACAGTGTCCCCATTAATCTGCCCCATACATAGCTCTCCCACAGGCTTGAATCTTCTATATCTCAAAGGGAGGGGGTGGGGGAGACAGCAAAAGTGGCTGAACTATTGGCAGATCTTAACCCTTCACTGTGAAGTTTTATTTCGTGCCATACCCGAACATCAAAAAGGATGAAATTATGTGGCTCTTCTATTCGCCCCAACTGAATTTTGGCCTTCCATCAAAATCTGATAGAAAGTGACCATTGCCTGGCCTCAACCCAAAAGAGACCAATATATCAATAATCTGGAGGGCAGTAGAACTCATATGGTGTTATCCTTTCAGATTCATTCTCTTCCTTGACAAATTCTAAAGGGGTATAGGGTTTGAAAGATGAATTTTCAGGGATAAGTTATCTTTCTAAAGGTTACTCCTCCTAAATATTTATTAAAAATCAAACTTCACCAATGAATTGTACTTTTAATAAATATGAGCAATAGTCCTGGAATGACTATTCTAGCATTTGCCTGTCAAAAGTCAGATTAAAATGTATCTGTACCTTTCAGATTTTCTAAGATCCAGCTATAGCTTTACGAGTGAAAATAGCTTATGGGGGTCTAATCACAGGAAGGACATGTCAACTTTAAATTTGACTCTTCATAAAGATTAGGCACCATACCTGATCGGTGGCAAGGTGCACTTATGGTGGGTGACTTCGTATCTAAAAAGCAGGGTTTCAAGTCTATAAAAAATGGTATCTTAACAGATTTCACAGTACATATTTAGGTCACTGGAGTGGTACATGGTAGGCCTGAAGTCTTGTTCTACAGGCTGACCTTTTGGACGGCACAATATATGTTACAGTGTACAAGTGCCATTTAAATTCCAGGTCCTTAATGCATTTCCTAAACCACATAGTAATTCTTACAGGAAAGTTAATGTAAATTAGGAATAAGAATTTAACCATGGTGAAATAGGGGGGCACACTTCCCATTTAGCAATTTTAAAGTGCACAGAGTTCCAATGCCGGAAAAGAAGGTTCCAGAAAAAAAGGATAAAAATAAGGGATGGTCATGAAGAAATTACCAATTTGCTACAAAAGTATACGCATTAGGACTCTTCTGGAAGCTGTATCATTCTGAAATCATAAGCATGCATCAATGTACTTGTAAAGCGCGCTACATACCCGCGAGGGTCTCGAGTCGTGCTGAGGGGAGGGGGTGCTGCTACTGCTCGAAGAGCCAGGTCTTGAGGAGTCTTCTGTAGGCGAGTAGGTCTTGGGTCTGCCGTAGGTGGGTAGGGAGGGTGTTCCAGGTCTTGGTGGCGAGGTAGGAGAAGGGTCTGCCGCCAGAGTTTGTTCGTTGGATGCGGGGGACAGCGGCGAGGGCGAGGCTGGCGGGTCGGGGTGTAGAAGTGGAGTCTGCTGTTCAGGTAGGCTGGTCCGGCGTTGTGGAGCGCTTTGTGTGCGTGGGTGAGGAGCTTGAAGGTGATCCTCTTGTCGACAGGGAGCCAGTATAGGTCTCAGGTGGGGGGGTGAGGTGACCGACGATCAGTCGGGCGGAGGCGTTTTGGATGAGTGTAGTCGACGTATGTGTTTGGCTGGGATTCCTGCGTAGAGTGTGTTGCCGTAATCCAGTCTGCTGCTGACGAGGGCCTGTGTCACCGTTCTTCTTGTTTCGGTCGGGATCCACTTGTAGATCCTGCGGAGGGTATTGTAGAAGGAGGACGAGACGGTATTGACCTGTTTAGACATGGTGAGGGAGGAGTCGAGGATGAATCTAGGTTGCGTGCACGGTCGGTGGGTGTCGGTGCTGTTCCCAGTGTGGTCGGCCACCAGGAGTCGTCCCAGGCTAAGGGGGTGGGTTCAAGGATGAGTCTTTGTCTGTGTTCAGCTTCAGACGGCTGTTCTGCATCCAGTCGGCGCCAGCCTTCATTCCCTCATGGAGGCAGCACGGAGACGGCGGCAGGAGCAATGAGGCAGCTGGCGGATGTGTGGTGAGCGACCTGACTGATCAGGGTCAAAGGTCGCTCCTACGCCACTGCGTAGCCCCCTTAAGAGGTGAAAAGGGAGGGGGGAGCAGGGTGCCCACTGGGTATCAGGGGGCTGGGGCAGCAGGGAGGAGGGGGAGACGGCAGCAGGAGCAACGAGGCAGCTGGCTGCTGTGTGGTGGCGTGGGGAGCGACCTTCCTGTGAGCAGGGTCAAAAGGTTGCATCACAATTATTTTGTACCCAATAACAAGACAGACCATTTTCTACTTGTGTTTACTGATCAACAATGACAGACACCCTCAGGAAAGTATAATAAACATATTACTGCACAAAAGTACTTTTGTGAAAGAGGTCGAGCAGCAAATGGCAGCTGCTAGATCCTTCAAATACTGTAAAGAGATTAAAATATGTTATTTCTACAGCCCCCGTGGGATATAGAAAAAGGGAGAAAGCAGAGTAGAAAGGGAGGGGTAGGAAAAAACACAAGGACGAGTATTTAACAGGATAACCAACATATGGAGGAGATCAAGCAAAACCTCAGGACTGAAGGCAGATTTCAGCAGCAAATACATAAAGCGCTTGACGTAAACACTAAAAGATACACAGATTTCTAAAGCAATTGCAATATTGCAGCAGAGGCATGGGTCCCACTCCCAATGTACCCAACTGCAGCGGTTTTACAGCCCTACCACAAATCGAGGGAAGCAGATTCTTTGCGTGCACTACGGCATCCTGTGCACCCCAAAATAAAAGTTGCCGGATTACAATTTTTAATTCCCAGTTTTTCCTTTCTTCGCCGCGTTCTAATTTAACAAAACAAATGCAGAAATAATTTAAATACGCGACTACGATGCTCCCTTTCGAATTAAGTTAGCAATTCCGAAAGGCACGCAGATCCTTGGCAAAGAACACAGTCAGCAACGACGGGCGGGACCGACAGAGGTCAAGGTTTGCACATGGGGGCGGAGGACATAGCACTCTTAGAGCGAACCAAGGTACAAAGAGCCCACGAGGGCATGAGTTCCCCGGCCGGTTTAACGACTCTCTATCCCCGGAAAAGGGGTTCAGTAAGTCTGCCCGAGGTCTAGAAGGCGCGTAAATCATCGCCTTTACGCATGCGCAATCGCCGCTAAGCCACTTTGCAAACGACACAACGCGTACTTTGATGCCCGGACAATATCTGGCGCTTTCCAACGTCAGCAAAATCCGAGTACCCCTGAAACTACGTCACTAACGTCCACGACGGACAGCAAGAGGCATTTACTGGACTTGGAAGACTTTCATTCGTGCTGAAAAATGACTCCCACACCCACAATAATATAACAGGTTTATCCTCCCTCCCCCCCACATTAAGAAATATTCCTTGCCTCATGCTGAGTGAAATAGACGGTGCCAGTCACTCCCTTATCCCCCTTCAGCACGCACACCGCCTTGCCCACCATGGCTTTAACTGCTGGAAGCACTGACAGGTTTCCAGGTCTGAGGATCACACCCTCTCCTTTCAACAGACTAGGAGACGGTACGTCACAGCACTCCGACCAATCAGTAGAAAGGAACTGCGTCACCGCCTTCTCCACCACCGAGTTCTGATAAACAACTAGAGTGCTGACTTCGTGTATTTAGATGATAAAGGAAGACGCAGCGACCGGCGACATGCTGCTGGCATCAGGCACTGACGAAGCCACGGTGTTTCTCGTAGAGCAGGCTGCAGGAATTAGCACCTGAACGACTGTTGGTCTTGTTTTTGTAGAAAAATACACTACATAGTGTAGTGTATTTTTAATGCAAATTTAAACCCTGGTTTAGAGCTGAACGCAGAAGTGCATTTTATATCATTGTTTATCTCAGCATAAATATTAATCTACGGTAAAAGTATACATTGAAGTCGGTTTTGGCACAGCTTGCTGTCAACTTTTCCATGCATGACTAATTTACGCAGCCCATGTGTATGCTGCTTGTAAGCTCTAGTGTTTTGGCCGTACACCTGCATGCAATATGTAATGATGTAATATTTATTGGATCTGCCTGTATCTCCGAAGACGTTTGCAGTTGTTTCACACACGATCGTGCATATGCCCTGGATGTACTTTTGTGACAAGGATTGAGACCAAAAACTGTGCTCTGTGTCTGTGCTCAGAGATACTACATGTGCACCATCTGTTGCAGGGCGAAGTCAGGGCCTCGCACGTGGTCGCTAGCAGCAGCACAGACACACGGACACACAGTTGTCAGGTATGCCGGAAAGACCCCGAGCGGTCTTCCGCCTGTTTATTATATACCTCGAGGCGAGCCCGCCCCGAGGGTGTGGGGATGCGTGTATCAGTGGATACATTGTGTGATAGAGGCCGGATGGCTCTCTACATCCCTCCTTCAATTCAGTTCGTTTCTAGAAACACTTCCACTATGGCGAGGTACAGGCAAAATCTCTTAGTCTCTGGCTTGGACCTGGATTGGGCCTCAGATGGTATCGGCGGCTTCTGCATGCTGGGGAGCTGGCGACCCCAGCCGGGATCGCCTCAGCACTCCGCACTGGAGACAGGGGGCCTAACCGAGTATCTTGAGATGTGTCCGGTTGGCTGGCCCCTTCGTCAGGCCTTTCCTGGCTCGGTCCCGGAGCGGGGGCCTCCGCCCACGGTCCGTCTCCGTCCTGGCTGTCTGGCTCTGTACCCGATGCTTCCACGATGTTTGCGGGAATGCCTGCCGGTCCTCCTGTCTTTTTGAAGCAGGATATGTTGCGGGTGACTGTCTGGCGGCCTCAGCACGCCGTCACCATGGTTCCTTGAACTTTTTCAACTGTCCATCTCTCTGGTTCAAAAGGAGTCCTGAATTTCCACCCTGGATGGCGATCTTGGACCACCACGGTGTCTCCTTCTCGCATTCCGGGTTGTTTTGCATGCCGAGCAGCGCTCGCCTTCTGGTTAGTTAGGAGCCTCCGCGACTGGATGTCTTTGTTGTTCCTTGTCTCTGGTGTCCAGGGGGGTGCTGTCGGTATATTGCCTCGTGGTGCCTTCTTGAATAGGACATGTGCTGGGGCACATTTTGTGGTGCTGTGTGGGCTCTGCCTGTATGCACTTAGAAATTGATCCAGGGCAGCCTCCGGGTCGTTCCCACCATCAACCGCGATCCGGAGGGCTCTGTTTAGGGTCCGCATTAGTCTTTCTACTTCCCCATTGGCTTGGGGCCATAACGGTGTTATTTTCCTGTGCCGTATCCGGAGGTTGTCCATATCAGCCTTAAAGTCTCTCCCTTGAAATGGCGGCCCGTTGTCGGACTTTATTTCTTCGGGGAGCCCCATCGTTGCGAAGATGTGATCAAGTGCCTTTTTGACTTGGGGGAACGCTACTGACGGGATGACTTCTACCACAGGGAATTTTGAAAACGAGTCTATCACCACAAGTGTGTGTCTACCATCCGGGAAGCCCCCGAAGTCGACGCTCAGGTGAGTCCACGGGGTTTGAGGTGCTTCTTCCGTGATGACCGGGGCTGGCGCCGGTTCTAGTCCTGTTATGGTGCAAGCGTGACAGGAGCGTACCATATCATCTCCCATGCTGTCCATGGCGGGGAACCATACCTTGTTTCTCAGCCTGGCCTTCGTCTTGGCCATCCCTTGGTGGCCCACGAGTGCAATGGTTAGCATGTGCCGTTGGAGGCTCTCGGGCACAACAATGAGATGTCCTCGAAGCACGACCCCTTCATCTCCCACGCTTAATTCATTTCGGATCTGCCAGATCTGTTGTCGTGCGTGGCTCACTTCCGGTCTCAGACCTTGGACTCTGTCGAGGAATCGAGTCCAGCTGTTGTCTTCGAGGGCCCGTTTGACTCGAGTCAGCGTCTCGTCAGTGGCGGTGGCCTCTCCTATCTCCTGCAGCGTCAGCGTGTCCGGGCATGCTGCTTGAGATATCATGTGGACAAATTCTTCTGCTTCTTGCCCATCCGCAAGCGGGAGTGCTTTCTTGTCACATCTGGGTGTCGAGACAGATAGTCCGCCGGGTTGTGTGCTCCCGGACGGAACACCAAGTTGAAATTGTAGCCCTGCAGTTGAACGGCCCACCGCTCGATCCGTGGGCCTGCAAGCCTGGATGAGCTGTTGAAGAGTGGTAGTAGTGGTTTGTGGTCGGTCACTATGGTGAACTCCTGTCCGCAAAGGTATAAATGAAAGTGTTGACACGCCCACTTAATGGCCAGGGCTTCTCGCTCGATCTGGGCATATCGAGTCTCAGTGTCGGTTAGGGCTTTGCTTGCATAGGCAACGGGTTTCCATTCGTCTCGGCCACACTTTTGTAGCAGCACAGCTCCCAGGCCCACCGGGCTAGCGTCCACGATTAGTTCTGTCTTCCGACGTGGTTGAAAGTATGCCATTACCGCCTTGTCTAGAAGGCTCGCTTTGATGTCCTGGAATGCTTGATTCGCTGAGCATGTCAATTCCCACTCCTGATCGTGGCGCGTGAGCGCCCTCAATGGTTCTGCCAGGGCTGCTAAGTTGGGGATGAACCGGCCACAGTAGGTGGCCATTCCGAGGAAGCTCTGCACTTCGGATGGATTCCGTGGAGTGCTCGCGGTCCGGATTGCCTCTGCCTTCTTCGGGTCTACTTTTAGACCTTCCCGCGTGAATGTATATCCAAAGAAGTCGACAGCTTCTTGGTAGAAGGAGCACTTCGCTCTGTGCTGGGTCAGTCCATGCTCCTCCAGTCTCTGCAGCGTGGCTCTCAGGTGGGCGTGGTGTTCCTCCAGCGTGTTGGAGTATATGAGGATGTCATCACTCAGGTTGATTACCCCGCTCAACCCCGACAGGACTTCTCTTATCGCGTTCTGAGACACTTCGGCAGCGGATGACACGCCGAAACTCAGCCTCTTGTACCGTCGGAGCCCGATTTGAGTCGAAAAAGTTGTCATATATCAACTTTCGGGTTCAAGCTCCAGCTGGTGGTACCCTGCATTGAGATCCAGCTTGGAGAACCACTTTGCTCCATTCAGGTCGGCGACAATGTCATCCATCATCGGGGTGATATGGCGCTCTCTCTTCACGGCGGCATTGGGGAGTCTCATGTCAACACACAGCCTGATGGCGCCAGGCTGCTTGGGTTTGGGCGCTACGACCAGTGGGGACACCCAGGGAGTCGGTCCGGACACCTTCTCAATGACTCCAGATCTTCTAGTCTTTTGAGCTCAGCCTCTACTTGCGGTCGGAGATTAAAGGGTACCCTTCGGTGTCTTAGGGCAACTGGGCGTACAGAGGTGTCGATGTGTAGTCGAACCTTCTTTCCTTTGAGCTTCCCTTGGCCACTGAATAGCGCTGGAAATTCTTGTAACATGCTGTCTGCGTGTGATTGGTGGACTTGGTTTGCGAAGAATACTAGTCCCAGGTCTTCGGCCGTGTGACAGCTGAGGAGTGTGCCCTTCTTCCCCTCGGTGATATGGAATTGAGCTTCTGTCGAATATTCACCATTGACGATGGTGGTGCTGATGACCCCTCGCAGTGAATGTAAATGTAAATGTAAATGTAAAGTATTTGTAGAGCGCATTGCTACCAAGCGGTTTTGTGGCGCTATTACTCATACCGCTGTGGAACCCTTCCTGGCTTTCCCTGTGAAGTGTCCACTCCTGGGCACCCCCAGGGTGAAGCCAGGCATCCTA
Organism: Lissotriton vulgaris; assembly: GCF_964263255.1. Taxonomy (NCBI): domain Eukaryota; kingdom Metazoa; phylum Chordata; class Amphibia; order Caudata; family Salamandridae; genus Lissotriton; species Lissotriton vulgaris. The sequence goes on from NC_141696.1 coordinate 227,917,866, forward strand.
GCGCTGTTGGGGCCGTTGTGGAGATTAAGCAAGCTATTGCCCAGAGTTGGAGCGTGGGACCCATGATTGGAATAGGCACTGAGGCGAGAATATCTGGTCCGAGGAATTTTTGAGCTCGAGACCCGCCGAGGTGGGAATCGAACCCTGGTCCCGGGCCAGAGCTCTGCATCAAGGTCTGCCACTCTAACCATTGAGCCACACTTCTCCAGTGGTAGTGGGTCAGTGCCACCGTAGGTGTAGATGCGCACGCTCGAGGGAGCAAGCGCGGGCCTGGGTGACATTTGTTTGTATTGTTCGGAGTCCATCACATTCACCGATGCCCCGGTGTCTATGAGCGCTCGCATTTCCGTACCTTCTACCGAGATCGTGCACATGGGTGGTGGTCTTTTCTTCGTGGATATTCTGCTGACGATTGATATTACGTATACTTCGTCATCATCGTCATCTTCGTAGCGCGGTCTTCTTTCTTGAGCTTGACTATCGGGTGGCGGATGTTCAGGCTCCAGCGACAGCTGCCTCACTCTTTGTGTTAAGGACCTGGGTCCATATCCTCCACGCGACCTAGGGGCATTTGGCCTGTATCTCCCTCCTTGACACACTGCTGCAAAGTGGTTCAGTCTGCCACACTTAGAGCATGTTTTTCCTTTGGCGCTGCATGTTGCTGTCATCGAATGGTCTCCACCGCAGTATGCACACTGGGCGTTTCGGGATTGCCATTGGCGCGGACGATTGCCTTGCGGTCTTCTCCGCAATGCGTCCACCCTTTCTTCTTTGATTGGCTTCATCTTGGGAGTTGCCATTTCCATCTCATCGGATCTTGCATCCGACAGTTCATGGGATTGAGCGAGGACGAGTATTTCGTCTAGAGTAATCCCTGGCTGTCTGAGGATGAGTTTTCTGAGCAACTTTGACCGGCACCCCACGATAATTTGATCTCTGATCTCTTCCCTCGGGTTGGCGAACGGGCAGCTACTGGCTAATCGGCGTAGTCTGGCATAATACATGTCTACAGATTCAGCTTCCGTTTGCCAAGCCCTCTTGAACTTAAATTTCTCAAAGTCATTGTTCAGTTGGGGGTCAAAGTTAGCGCTGAGCGCGTCGACAGCTGCGTCATAGTCGTCTTCACCCCCTGTTTCCGGGGGAGTCTCAAAGAGGTCATATATTTCGGGGCCTCCATAGAGGATCAGGAGGGATCTCTTGACCGTGCCGTCCGTCTCACGGGTGCCTTTGAAATACAGGTTAAGACGGCCAAGCCACGCTTTCCACCGCGGTGCCGCGGTTGCCGGGTCAGCCGACTCGCTGAAACGGGGAAGGGGGGCAATCCCTGTGTGGGCATGGCCGATCAGCTGTGGGCTGGTGGCGCGGTCCTGGGGCTGTCCTGCGGGACCTGGTGGTGCTGGGCCTGTTGTGGCCGCTGCGCCTCCTGGCGCGGGGTCCGTCATTGCGTATTCGATTGTGGGCACGTGTTACTCCTCCTCCAGAAACGGGGATGTTAGGTGGTGGAGCCCACTGAGGGCAGTGTGTGGATATGTAGGCGCCAAGCAGGGTCCGTGTTACAGGCAGCAGGACAGAAAAGGAGGTCACTCGGGTTTGCCATTGCTTGTTTTTTTTTGTTTTTGTGTTTGGACCGTGACTGAAAATGGAGATCTCTTGGATTTGCCAATGCTTGATGTTACTGGACCGTGACTCTGGGGGAGGCCACAGCGCGTCGTTGATGACGGGAGAGCAGTCAATCATAAAACGCCGTGATCCACGTCCCACGCTGAGCAGGGCAGGCTGGGCGGCCAAGACAGGCTCGGAGCCGACGTGCACCGTTGCTCCTCTTCACCTCTCCCCCTCTGGGGCAGCGCGCGCGATGCGGTGCGCTAGGGCTACGCGCCTGGGGCCGAGAGGTGAGAGACAGGCCCAGAGTGCGCGCAGCACGGGGGGGCCTCGACTAGGCCGCAGGCGCGCAGCGCGGGTGTGGTCACAGCTGGAGCACTCACCCGATCTTCGCGTGTGGCGAGCCCCGCCAGCTGAACACGCTCCTGTGGAGGAGGCGCGTGGGCGAGCCTCGAGCCAACACGCAGGCTGAGGGACACAGGAGGCAGGCCGTGAACAGACGAACGGCCACAGCGGGTGGGCTCCGCGGCCAGAACTGGGCAGTGCGGGCGGCACGCTTTGAAGCGGCGCCGACGGAAGATGGCCGATGTCCACAGCAGGTGGCGGGGCACGCGCGAGGACGGTACCGGCATCGTCGCCAATGTTGCAGGGCGAGATCAGGGCCTCGCATGTGGTCGCTAGCAGCAGCACAGGCACACGGACACACAGTTGTCAGGTATGCCAGAAAGACCCCGAGCGGTCTTCCGCCTGTTTATTATATACCTCGAGGCGAGCCCGCCCCGAGGGTGTGGGGATGCGTGTATCAGTGGATACATTGTGTGATAGAGGCCGGGTGGCTCTCTGCACCATCCATTGACCAGTACTGTGCGTTCTCTGATATCCACATGGGAGAGAACTTCCCACCAGGATGACAAATCAAGGCGTCTGGTCAAAGGTGCAACTAGAGACAAATTCCAAAGGGGGGGGCTACTAAAAATGTAAGGTGGGGCTGACTCCTCCAGCAATAGACAGAGTTGAGATACAGGGGCTCTGAGAAGGGATAAAGAACAACAAAGCCTCATCAACAAGTAGGGTTTTCGGGAAAATGAAACTTGCTCAGATTGAGCTCTCAGTAACATTTACTAACTGTGTGCGGTGAAAATGATACGAAAAAGACTTAACATGAGGGAAAATGCTACTGCACAAGCGTGTACTAAAGTACTTAGAGTAAGCCGCAAATGCTCATTGACTAACGAAAATAAAAAGGACTAATGCTGCTTATGTGCACGTTATTAATGTCTGCTAGGAAATTGATAAATACTAATATGGGTTACCCAGGGGTGACTGTAGCATTGGGTTGGTGCGTAAGGTAAAACCATTATAAGTGAATAATGTCTGTTTGTTTTTCTAGAAGCATGACTTTCTATTCTGTATGACAAATAATGGGTTAAAGGTGCTGTCAAGAACATAAATACGTTAAAATTATGGAAAATGAGCACGAAGAAGAGAGTGGAACATTACTTTGTCCTTCAAGTCCTGAGTGTCTGCCAAGATCAGAATGAAAGAACAATGCTACAAATAGAGGGAAGCTTCCTCTGCAGAGAGGTGCTCAGCAAAAAAGATATACAGTGATTGAAACATTTTGCCAGAGAAGAGGAATACAATGATGATAGTTTGGAATTGTATTTCCTGGGGTGGAAGCTTAGGTCAAAGATTAATTAAAAACAAAGGGGCATTTAGAGAGGGTATCATGCTGAAAGTGGCGTGACCCTACCTCCCTACCTTAACCAATCAAATGTGAAGAAAATCTGTAGTTTGTTAGATGTGAGGGTTGGACATGTGGGTTTTAGGGTATAACTGAGGTGTCTTGTCAGAGGAGTTTTAGGATTGCTCTGTTGGGAGATCGTCGCTGTCGTCGGTTTTCTGTCCTGTTCCTGTTTACTGATTCCTGACTTAGTCTTTGCCTCTTCAAATCTCTTTGAGGGGCCTTGTAGCCCTCATGGCAAGAGAGTAGATATCCTATTTCCTATTTGGGTTAGTATAGACTGAAATCTGAATTTGCATAATCATTTTGCAAATGTATTTCGACTCTGAAACTTTTGTCTCTTCGCCTATCCACTCCTTTATGCATTGTCATTGATATGAATTTGTCATTTTCTCTTCTGAATGTGTTCTCCTTGTGACGATTAATGGTTCATGCTGTCTATCTGTGTTAATAGCATTTATTTCACAAAATCTAGATAAACATATACATTTACAAATGAGTCTGTCTTTATTAAGAGTGATTCAATTTAGAGTATTATTTTGCCAAATGCAATCACCTATTAAAAGATTTAATCGCCAATTTTGGTAAACTAGAATATGACAATAAATTATTGGAGATTAATACATTTTGTAAAGTCGTTAGAATTACACTAACCCCGCGTGAAGGGACTATGTTGGGTAATGGAAATTGGGCCTAGTCTTTGGAAAAATTATAGTCCTGAATCGGTGGATCAAGGGGCTCTAAGAAGGGGTGAAGAACAACAAAGCCTCATTAACAAGTAAATGGTCTTTTAAAGACCTGTGAAGTACTCGAGTGCGGCTGCAAGAAGAGAGTCACCAGCCCGGAATGTGTCTCAGCCCGGGCTGACACACACAACGGTGGGGCAGAAGCTCTTTGAGGCCAATGGGCGTTGCGTGCCTGCGTCTGGTTGTGGTAAGATTCATTCAACTCAGAGTATCCTCCTCCACATAACCGCACAGAACCTAGCCCCTTTCAGTCAGCTTAAGAACCTGCACATCCTACGCATTAGTTCCTAAAACCTGCACATTTTTAGATCACATTATAACCTTTTCACCATTCCTTTCCTCCCATCACTTTTTCTCCTACCCATCTTCAGTTTCATGCTGGCTTCTGCGTTGTATGTGCAAAATGTCTCCTATACTCTTTACAGCTCATGTTCTTATTTGGACACCCTTATCAGCAGTCTTCAGTCTTTTGATAACATAGTGCTTTATTTTAAGCTGAGTTGAGGAAGCATGGGATCTGTTCTAGAGTGTCTGTTCAGCTAATCTTCCAGAATTAAGAGCACAATTTAACCATGATATCTTCTTAGCATTTTGGTTTAATTAGGAGAAAGTGGTCCGCTTTCCGCTAAAGGGTACTTTGAAATTCTTTTTTCCGTCATCTCGAGCTGAGGTCTTGACACCACAGAACATTATTTGGTCTTTTCATTCAGTTTTCAGAACCATTCCTGCAAACGTCTGTGGTTACCATGTCTGCTGAAAGTTGATTGATAGTGTTTAGAGGTCGTCCTCCTAAAGGGAGATGTGGTACACGGAGAACTGGTTTGAGGTAAGAAACCTTTATTGTGGCAAGGAGACTTGAGTGTAAACAGACTTAGCCTACCTCTTCCGAGTTGGGTAGGTTTACATTGGCAGGAGCGCACCTTCTACAAGAGATGATCTGCAAAATATGATGATAATGCTGGTTAAGGAAGTAGGTTCTATAGCCGGAAATCTGGTGGATCTGTCTTTGGGCTTCAACGTACTCCAAAAATCCCTACTCTGCGCATTAGATAACATGGGTTTTCCCATCTGTTGAAAAGTTCACATCCAAGTTAGCACCCCCTCCTGCTGTTTCTGCATTTGGGGAATGTTACTAATTCCACTTCAAGTCCTTCTGCAGATGCTATGTCAGGGGAAGCCATTAACAAAATGGGGTGACCCAAAACAAGTCATAGACCTGGGTATAATACGATATTGAAAAACAGTGGTCTGTGACTCTTTCTTTCATTAGACTGAATTGATCAGTAGATGATCAATATTTCCATATCATTAAGGGGTATGTCTCTTAGATCATCCCTAATCAATAAATGTACAAAATTCACACAAGAAGAAAAATGAAACAGCAGTAATTACAAAATCAGGGACAATTTTAATTCATTGTATCTCCAAAAAACTATCCAAAGATAGAAGCTTATAGGTTGCCCAAAGAGAGCGTGCAAAGAATAAGGAAAGTGTAAGGTGATTAAAGAAGGGAAAGTTCAGATAAGGACATAAAATTATTCACAAATTTACTGTACAAAGGATCGGTTCCACAGTTCACGGTCATACAATAACCTGGCCTCGAGTGTAAATTTGAGATACAATGAATTAAAATTGTCCCTGATTTTGTAATTATTGCTGTTGCATTTTTCTTCTTGTGTGAATTTTGTACATTTATTGATTAGGGATGATCTAAGAGAAATACCCCTTAATGATATGGAAATATTGATCATGTACTGATCAATTCAGTCTAATGAAAGAAAGGGTCACAGACCACTGTTTTTCAATATCATGTCAGGGGAAGGGCCTAATCCTAATGAGAACTCTCCTTCTGCTGCTGCGGCTGAGGAATGGCACTATCACTAAGATATTCAAAATAACCCTTTCTAGATTCTTCCCTCCTCTATCCCTCTTGGCTCACCTCAAACTGCATTTTGCTACTATGATCTACCAAACATCCCTTTCTAAATTCTTCCCTACTTGACTCATCCGAAACCTCATTTTGCTACTATGATCTCCCTAATCCCTTTCTAGAGACTCTTCCCTCCTCCATCTCTCCTTTAACTCACCCCAGACCTCATCGCACTACTATGACCTCCCAAATAACACTTTCTAGACTGTTCCCTCTATCCCTCTTGGCTCACCCCACACTTCATTTTACTACGACGACCTCCCGAGCAACCCTTTCTAAATTCTTCCCTCATGTATCCCTCCTTTGACTCGTCCAATACCTCATTTTACTAATTGGATCTCCCTAATCCCTTGCTAGGGACTCTTCCCCCCACCATCCCCCCTTTTACTCATCCCAAATCTCATCTTTCTACTATTATCTCCCAAATAACACTTTATAGACACTTCCCTCCATTATCCCATTCAATCCAACTAACAGTCACATGTCCACTGCTCAAATTAACTCCTATTTCCCTATACTAATCCACCACTAATCCTTTTGGGTTCCAGGGTAGAGTGCTACTCACTAAAAAGCGCTTTGGTACCTCGTCAGGGGAAGTAAGCTCTAAATAAATACAATTGCAATACAATTACTGTCAGCTCATCGGTTTAGGTAGCAAAAGATGCCTTTTTATATGTCGCCTGTTAGGGAGAGCGTTTTACCGGTTTCTTGGGCGTTTTGTTAAATTGGTTGGCCAGTTTCCAGCAATGGGTTATACCAGCATCCATATGGGACATGTATTTATTATATAGAGTGTGGCATGAATTTACTGTGTAGTGTGACACAGGTGGCTATGGCCACACTGGGATCCATTTTATCTTTGCTAAATTTTCACTCAGACAGCATATGTGAAGTGCAGGGTTCCCCTCCCCAAGCATATGTCTTTGTATTGGGTCTGACTAAGAAGTGTTAAAGAAAGGCGAGAGAGCGTAATTTAAAGCTATGGATTTTCCCTCTCCCTTTTCCTGGCCCATTGACATCTGAAAGTGCTACTCCCTACAGATTAACAGGTAGTTAAGTGGAGCAGTGTAGTGCCAGAGGCACTCTTATATATCAGGACCTTGTGATATACTTTGACTAACCTTGTTTTAATTGACTTTATATGTTTTAATTTACTCTATCTTGAATGTACAACATCATTTTTTCAGCACATGCATTTTGCCTTGAGATTTCATTTTGTGTCTCTTTGTAGCTTTCAGAGTGGGAGTGTTTTACAGAGTAGGACAGCCTAAGCCTTTCCAGAAACAGAGCATGTGGGAGGTGTGTTAGAAAGCAGGAGAGAGAAATGTGTGGAATGTAACTCTCCGTCTCGGAGTGTAGTGCTATAGGCAGGGATGCCCAAATGTGCATTATGTTGTACATTGAGACATTTTATTAAGTTTTTACTATTGGCTTTGACATGCCCTAAACTCCATCTTGAATTCTGACTGTCTAGCTTGAGCTCTGCACACACACAGACAAGATCCCCTGGTTACTCACGGTATTTAGGTTAGTCATCTCTCCCCTTTTAACAGAAACCTGGGCCAACGAAACATCAGAGCCCGACTGGGTCATTGCTGTACCAACAGGATACGCACTCACTAAGCAGTGTTTTTAGAATGGGGCAAAAGGGAGGCGGCCTAGTAATTATCTATCAGTCTAAGCTCAAAGCCACTTTTGAGCCTATTCAGCTGCCTGGGGCAGAAGCTATGGCCTTTAACAAACACATTTCTAATACTTTGTCCTTTACCGGTCTACTTCTATACAGGCCACCTGGACCGCAAGCCCCGTTTATCCAAGGATTACAGACCCATATGGAATCCTGTCTGGAATATTCTATCTTCACGATATTGGGGGATTTCAATTTTCACCTGGAGAATGACAAGAATGTGGATTCTTCCATTCTACTAGACAACCTGGAAGGTTTCAGACTAACACAGCTAGTCTTTGAGCCCACGCATAAGGCCTTACACACTCTGGATGGTATGTTCACGAATAACCCCAATATCACAGTGGACAAAGTATCAACCCTCATCTGGACTGACAATATGGCTATTCGTTTTAAACTATCTTTTTGGGATAACGGCAGCTTGCAGTCAAACAAATGGCCGCTGACGAAAATAAGATTTAATTTTGACAAATAAAATTGAAGCGTCCAAAAACTCTCTAAGAGAGCTTTTTAAGACCGTCACCGCCTTGTCCAAACCGCAGTAGGTGAATCAATTTGCTCTGGACCAAGCCCCTTGTGATAAAATGGCAAATTTCCTCCAGGAGGTCACAACAGTCTGCAACAAACTTGCTGGTATGGTCCAGGCATCGTTCGGACCCACCTCACCACCGGCGGAGGAGTAAATCTCTGACACCTTGACGTATCAGTTGATCAATCCCTCCTCTTTAACTGTGGACAATGTGAATGAGCTGTTATTAGCTACAAAATCTGGGTCCCTGCTTGATCCCTGTCCCCCCACAATAATACATCTGTCCTCTGATAAGATCAGTGCCAAACTAACGCCGCTTCTGAATAATGTTATTAGGTCAGGAATTTATGCAGTCTCCTGGAAGAAAGCTTGTATTAGACCAATTTTAAATAAACCCTCTCTAGATCCACTAAATGTGAAAAACTACCGGCCTTTATCTTGCCTGCCCCTGGTGGCAAAAATATTAGAAAAATCAATTAATCAAGATCTAATTGGTGTTTTTGGACGCCAGTGACCTTCTGGATTCCACACAGCATGACTTCAGACCAAGGCAGTCCACATAGTCAGCTCTAATCAAGGCAACGGAGGAAATACGCAAACAGTTGGACGGAGGTGGTAGAGCCGTCCTGATACTTCTTGACCTATCAGCCGCGTTTGATACAGTGAACCATCTGGTTTTATCGCAACGGCTGAAGGCAATAGTAATTAAAGAGGCAGCTCTAACCCTTCTTACCTCGTTCCTTACCACGAGGGAACAGAGGAGGTGTGCTGGGATAATTTTACATCAGAGAGGTTTTCACTTCCCTGTGTGGTCTCGCAGGGATCAGCTCTGTCACCAACTCTATTTAACATATATGTTACATTGTTGGCCAAGTTAACACAGGCTCACAGTTCTCGTTGGTGACTCACGCCAACGATACACAGATCATCATCTCCATTTCCTCAACTGTCGAAACTGTGGCAGGGAAATTCCATAGTTGTCTGAAGCAAATCATAGGGTGGATGCATCAAAGTTACCTCAAACTGAACACAACCAAAACTGAGGCCATGGAGTTTGGAACAGGGCCTCCACTTTGGGATCAATCCTGGTGGCCGTCAGAAGCGGGTCACTGCCCGAATCCCTCGGTAAAGGTTAGGAACCTAGAGTTTCCAACTAAATTTGCTGGGCAGATTAACCAGGTGACATCATCCTGCTTTTTCCTGCTGAAAATCTTGCGTAAAGTTCTACCATTCATTCCCTTAGTCCTTGGGAAAGTGGTTATAGTCACCATAGTCCTCTCCTGTGTCGATTATTGTAATGCATCTTTCTGAGCGTGGATAAACCCCAACTGTTAAAAACTTCAATCACTGCATAATGCAGCAGCTCGGGTGCTGCTCAATGTTCCTAAATACCAACACAACTCAAATAGCATTAGGGAGCTTCATTGGCTACCGATTAAGCAGCGCATTGAGTTTAAGGCTTTATGCCTGGTGCATAAAGCACTGTATGGGGGAGGATCTGGGGACCTAACAGAAACTTTTTCAGCAGTATTTACCAAATTGGAAGCTTAGATCGGCCAACAAAGGATTCGTTCAGGTCCCCAAGATCCATAAGGCCAGATGGGGAGGCAGAAGTATCTCATACCGAGCATCGAAGCTCTGGAATTAACTACTATCGATTATAAGGTTTCAGAATTCAAGACCTTGTTTCAGGAAAATGCTCAAGACCTGGCTCTTCTCAGCAAGGGAATGAAGCCGCCTGCTCCCAACTGATAACTTGCTCCCCTGCTTTACATGGAGCCAAGACGCCTCGTCATTCATGCGCTCTACAAGTTTCTTTTTACTTACTTACTTACCTTCAAGATCATTTTCTGTATTTATGGAGATGTTTCAACTTTCACAAGCTTTACTAAGATAAGGAGCTGGAACATGGGGGCATGGAGGAGAATATGTGAGCACTCCTTTGCCTTGGAATCCTTGCATGGAGCTCGACCAGCACCAGTAAGTTTCCTTTCTGTAGAGGATTTCTTCTCATGCATTGGGATGGACGCATCTGCTCAGTGCCGCATTTCCCGGCTTGAGGAATCTCTTGACCCCAGCACTGTGATTTGGTACCCCCAAGTCTTGTGTGGGCTAAGATGAAGATATTGCAGTCGGTGACGTATTTTCTCTAATTATTGGTTTTGTGATGTGTGAATATGTCTGTGTGCACATTCAGGTATTGCCTGGTTCTTGCTTATTGGAATTCATTTACATATGTGTAATAATCTGATGTATTCTGTGTATATATTTTCTATGTTTCCATACTTTCCTTTGACAGGGTTTATTTCCTGATTCTTCCAGTGGACGCCTAGTATCATTATTACTTGCTTGTGTTCCATTTCTCTTGCATTTGATCTGCTTTCAGGTGTTTTCTTGCTTTATGTGGGAGTGCCTCTGTTTCAGAAGGCTGAATTACTTTTATTTGTTGAGTATAAAGCAAGACAAGCAGCTGTCCTTGCCTTTAGGCCCTGGTTTTGGGTTTCTTCAGAATGGAAACTTTTGGTTTCTCTCCCACCCTCTTGCTCATACTAGGTGACATACACAACTACTCTCTGCCAATTTAGTATCAACGTGGGCCAGAAGTTTCCAGCCTGTGTGACAATATTTCTCTATAAGAAACAAGACTGAACACACCAATGGCATATGGGAAATTCTTCAGTGCTCCAGGTTTGAAGTAACTACTGTGAGAGTTGATTTTCTGTTAATATAGTGCATTACAAACGGATTTTATGCTAACATTAGCATGTGTTTACTCTGTCCTCCATCTTGCTTCGATGTTGCAGTATGCCGCGTGATGATTAAAATCATCTTCTGCGCTAAAAAACGTATTAATGTTTACATTACTAAGCAGAGAGTGTTCTCAGAAAGTTATCTTATTGTACCAAATCAAGGACCCTTCTCATCATTCCAGGCGCTTGCTAAAACAAGGTATTGGCTTATCTGCACATCTAAGACTGTGAGAATGACTGCATCGCAATGTATTGCTATCCTGATAGAATCTTCGAATGAATTCTGTAGGACAATCTTTCTTCTAGCTTGTTTTCCTATTGGTCGAAACCGTGAGAACTATACAGTCCCACAGAATGTATGAAAGCCTTTGTCTAAAGCCCAATGAAAGTATGTGGATTTCTGTGACTAGAGAGACCTCTCTTCGACAATCCTTGTCTGTCATTCTTAATAGAATGTCTCAGCCTTGTTATATGGATTTCCCTAGCAAGAAAAAGTGACGCTCCAGCCGGGGAGCACCAAAGGTCGTATTGGGAATACTCTGCTCCCGTTCCTATACATTGGCGCCTCCATGAGTTAAAATTTTAAATATATTTGTGTGCCAGCAGATCTGGTAGCAGAGGTGATAGTTTCGATTGGAGCCGACCCATAATTTTGATAAATGAATTGGCCATAGAACCGAGCACTGTACCTTTATGGTCCAGATGGTTTACCCTGAGATTTAAGTTGACCCAATCCCAATGCGATCCTGATTCTGGTGAGAGGGGGTGATTGAAAAGAACAGCAACATGAGTATCAATAGAGAATGCATGTGAAATAGTAGGTAAGAAGCAGTGCATGTTGGGAGTAGTAGTAAGCACAGAGCAAGGGGATGCAGTGGACAATAATTGAAAACAAATATTATGTGGCTCTGATTGTCGGATATCTTGTAGTGATAATTATTGTACTTCTGATTATGTTTTTGAACTTTTAAAGAGAGGTACCTCAAGTTGAATTTTGAATTGGCAAAAATGCCGGCTAGGAAAGGTGTACTGTGAGGTGCTATCAGTTACACCAAATTAGAAACATAATCAGTTCTTGCGCCAAAGTACTAACCGAGTTTAGTGGCGGTGTACAAGCCCGCTTTGATCGCTGGTTCTCACAGGAGCTTGCTCTCATAAGAGCAGTGTGCAAAAAGCTGGAAAGAGCCTGGTGACTGTACTATAAGGAGGCCAACAAGGTGCTATATAAACAGGCCCTTAATACGTATCACAGAAATATAAAGCGGACACACAGTGCTTTCTATTCTCAATGCATCCAGGAGACCGACAATTTTTTTATTTATTGAGAGTTTCATATAGCGCTAGCTCACCCTGAGTGTATTCGAGTGCTCTACAGTACATGGGAACAACGATTGCAGCATTAATACAAGGATTCAAGGTTGACATGGTCTATTAAAGGGAATAAAAAAAAATTATATGTGTATATTAAAAGGTAATCAAAGTACAACATCATCCATCATTGGGATTCGTGCATGATCAAATGCTGGGTCAATGATCCTGGTGGTGTTGCGGGCTCATTGGGGTAGGTTGTAGTATTTGTTGAGCAGTAGTGCTTTGAGGTTCGGTCTGAAGAAAGTATAGGAGAGATTACAGTGGAGACCTTTGGGAAGTTAGTTCCAAAACTGTGGCGCATTACCTGAGAACAAACGCTTCTGGGATGTGTTTTTTCAGTTTGGGGGCGGGGGGAATGAGAAGGAGACAGTTGAAGCTTCTCAGTGCCTCATTTCTACCCGCTCTTGATAGTTTGTTTTCCAAATATTTAGGGTTTGCAGTGTGAAGGACTTTGTGGGTGATACAGGCTGTCTTGAAGATGCATCTTCCTTCTATGGGGAGCCATTTGAGACTCCTGAGAGCGGGTGACATGTGTTAGAATCTTTTGGTATCTGTGAGGAGTTTGGTGGCTGCATTAAGAGCTGTTCTTAGAGGCCCATGGTGGCTTGTCGGGGTCCCAGTGGCTATGACGTTGCCGTAGTCAAGTTTCAAGGGGACTATTGATTGTACTACAGTCTTTTAAGTCTTCGGAGGGATAAAAGGTTTGATTTTCCAGAGATGTTTTAGTGCCCATTTGGCTCAGTTGTTGATGTGTTGTTTCATTGACATGTTTTTATCTAGGACGTTTCCAAGGGACTTCACAGAGTTGGAGATTGTGAGAGAATAGTTAGGAGCATCCAGGCTCTCAAACCGTTTTTGGATTGATAATTCTTGTCATTGAGAGAGATGAGTATACATTCACTTTTATTGGGGTTCAGTTTCAGTTGGCTGGTGCTTAGCCAGGTTTGTATTTTGTTTAGTGTGGTATTCCGATTGCAAATGCCACTGTAGGAAGATATCTTGTAGTAAAGGTGTGTGTGGTTTGCATATAGGTGATACGTCACACCTGCTTGGTTCAGGATAATTCTGAGGGGTTCCATGTGGAGGTTAGAAAGGGCTGGAGCTGTGATGGAGCCTTGTGGAACTCCTTTTGAAAACAGAGTCAGTTGTTAAAGACAGCTGCTGATTTTTATTTGATGAAAGCAGTTTTGTAAATAGGACGTAAGCCATCTCCAGACATTGATACTGGTGCTATTCTCGAGGGTCTCATGTAAAGCTTTGTGGTTGACTGTGTCAAATGGCACCAATAGATCAAGTAGGATTAAGAGGCAAGAGCCGCCTTCATCTAGCGATCTGAGAATGTTGTCTGATACATTGATCATACATAGTAGTTTCTGTACTACAGCCATTCCTGAATCCTGATGGGAAGGTGTTGTGAAGGTTGAATTTGTCGATGTGTTGATTGAGTTGGATCAAGACTCATTTTTGCAACGCTTTAGCTAGGAAAGGAAGGTTGGTGACAGGTCTGAATTTGTTGAGGTCATTAGGCTCACCTGCTGCAGGTTTTTTAAGAATAGGTGTGACTTGGCCCAGTTGAAAGGATTCTGGAACACAGCCCGACGATACAATAGAGGCATTGATGATTTTGGTCCAGAATGGCAAGATGATGTGGTTAAGGTTCTGTACTAATGAGGAGGGGAGGGGATCGGAGGTATAGAATGTGGGTTTCAAGTTTTCAATTATCTTGTGAACTTCTCCTTCTGTCAATTGTTTGAACTCTGACCAACTTGCATTGTTTTTCAATGGGTAAAGATCCGTCTTGACTTTGGTTATTTGTGAGTTGCTTGGGGCTGAGGTAGAACCTGTTGAGGGAGTTACCATGGTGATGGGTATGTCGTCGACAATAATGGTAAAGAGATTTTCAATATAATATCTAGGTTCACGGATCCAAAGGCGACAGCACCTCTTTATGACATCATTCAGGACCTTTGTATAGACTAAGTGATTTTTTCTATTATAAGATCACTAGGTTCCAAGCTAACTTACTGAACCTTAACAGTACCGATCCAGAGACAGTGTCTAAAAATATACTAGGGCCTAGATGAAACTGGTCCAACTCCAGCGACTTAAGATAGAGGATCTGAAGGCCCAATTTTTGAGATGTAAATCTGGGTCCTCCTCTGAACCATTCCACCTGTATATCCTGAAACAAATTGCTGACTCAATTACACCATCATACCATGAGCTATTCTCAGCCTCCCTCCATTCTAGGGTTGTACTAGACTCGTGAAAGAGGGCTAATGTAATATCCCTGCTTAAGAAAGCTAATGCTGACCCTAAAGTTCTAGTTAACTTTAGACCAGTCTCTCTACTGCCTGCTGCCACTAAGACCCTTGTAAAGATAGTAAACCCCCAGCTCTCAGCTTTTTTGATGGAAGGCAACCTTTTGCACCCATCTCAATCTGGGTTCCGGGCATGACATAGGAGTGAGACAGCAATATTGGAAATTTCAGAATCCATTAAATCAAGCCTCAACTTAGTGCCAATGTGGCCTTAGAGTTCTTAGATTTGTCAGTAGCATTTGACACAGTACACCATGAAATCCTACTACTAGGGTGGAATCTGTGGGGGTTAGCTTGAGTTGCATTGAGCTGGATAGGAGCCTTCCTGGAAGTGAAATTGGCTGAAATCCTTTTCCTCTAAAATAAAACCTTAAAAATGGGGTCATTCCATGGCTCTTCCCTGAGCCCCACTCTTTTTAATATTTATATGGCTCCGCTAGCATTCTTGGTTGAGCTATGTGGCATTAAGGTCATATCATATGCTGATACACACAGTTATTGCTCACATATGAAGGTGATTCAGCAAGTGCAAAAGAAATGTTTACACTCTGCATAGATGCACTGTTGGGTTGGCTTAGAATGAATCAATTACAATGCAATCCAAGCAAAACAGAGAGCCTGTAATTTGACCCCGACCAGATACCAGGTTGAATGGAAGTCTGAGCTAACAACAACACTCTTTTGCCCCCTGCATCCCTCCAATTGAGGTGGCCAAAAATGTGGGTAGATTGTTTGACATTCAGATCTCCTTCAATGCCCAGATTGTGGCAATGAGGATTTTAGGAATGCTCAAGAAATTCCTAGACTTTCTTCCAGGTGATGTGCAGAAAACTGTTAGGGCACTGATTCTCTCGAGGCTGAACTATGTCAATGCACCTTACCTGGGAGTTCCGGACTATTTATTACAACAATTCCAGGCGATACAGAACATGACTATCCATTTTCTGTACAAGCTGTCTAAGCACTCTTCAGTTTCCTAATTTCATGAGCAGCTACACTGACTGCCGGTCCGCAAGAAAGTCCTGTTTAGGGTTTTAACAATAGCTCATCAAGCACTTCACAAAACTGGGAACAGATACTTGAGAACAGACCTGGTAGGGCATTGCGTTCAAGTAATGCACGTTCCCCACTTTAGACAAAAACATAAGGGTGGGGGCCTCTTTTGTGGTTCTGGTTGCGTAGATCTGGAATCAGATACATCTCCAACTCAGGTCTATTGCGGATTAAGTAATTTTCGAGAAATGTCTGAAAATTTATTTATTTACACCCTAATTCATGGTACTCATTCCTCGTTCGACCCCTCGTCCGATCTTTTTTGCCTGGCCCAGGAACACTCATTGAGTAGCCGTGTACTAAGTAAAGTCTACCATTCATTCATTCTAGTGCACGGGAGGCGGACACACTGAGAGTAATGACTTTCTCAGGTTGAGTGTTCACTGATCTATGGAAGCAGGTAGCATTCTATTTGTTATTGAAAAACTTTGTGTAGTTGAAGCAGGCAAATAGAGAAAAGATTGAAAAAGGATCTAGAAGCGATTAGGGCATTGCATCATTAAGATATTAAGATTGGAATTGGAATTGGAAGCGGATTTGAAAAGCGCGTGGCTACCCAGATGCCATGCAGTGATTGGCTTGTGGGCGGCGAAACTACACTGTGGTAGGTTGACCTTTGACAGTAAAGCGCTGGGATTGGGGGACAGAATAGAGTGATTTTCGGTGAGAGTTTGAACCGGGATTTATCACAATTATTGTTATAATGGGTACTCCCTTGTCCAAAAAGTCACTTTGCAAGCAACCGTGTCTGTGGGGCCTTCCTAAATGTTACTCACAGTGCTGTGTGGTAAACCTATTGGGTGGAGTGCTTAGAAGAACTTGGAGCTGAACCACTCCTGACTGTGTCCCACAGTCGCAGTGAATTTGGCCGTTTTCATGAGTTTGCTTATCAGGAAGACATCAACCTATGCCAAACAAGCTCTTACAGCTGGTATGGGCTCCTAACTTTGTTTTGAGTAGGAAACCTCAGCAAAAAACCGGGAAGCCAATGGCAGCCAAACCCCGAATAGCACATCTTGAGGTCAGCTGGTCCATTGCTGGTGCGAGCATTGCAGACTCTCACTTGACTTGGTGTCCACTTGCACCAGAAATGCTCACCATAAAACATCAGAGGCCTGGGGCACTGATCTGAAAATCCCACTCAATCAGTTGTGCATGGAGCACGCCATTTGAAATGGTAAGCCCAGTGACCACTGGGGGAAGTGTAGACCAGACATTTGATACATCACAGACAGATGTAGGAAATAATGAAGAAAAATAAAATTCGACTTCCTTAGCAAATTAAAATGACAATCTGCCTTGGACTTTTAAAAATGACATGCAGGCATTCGGTGCACAAAATAAAAACATGAGGCGTCAAAGGCCTTTAAACTGACGCTTTCTCCTATAATAAGTCAAGCGCTTTTAAAACATGTGGAAGTATAATTCATAGTCAATGCGACTAGTTTAGATTTTGTTTTAAAAACAGAATGTGTTTTCTTAACTTACAATAATTTTTTAACATATGTACAGTGGTAGTGTATAGTTTGTATTAAATTAACTTGAAATAAAAAGAAAACTCGCACAAGAGATTCTCAGAATGACCTCAGAAGACTTCCCGATATTGTGTTAGTTGCTGGTAGAATGTTATTTTAAACAAGAGTTCTATTCATGAACTGACTTAAAGCCTCATTTATTGACTGTAGGAATATACCACACACGCTTTTCAAAATGCATTGCCACAATATGTTCTAATGGTTCCTGTTTAAATAATAATTTTCTCTTGTAGCAAATGTAATGTGTTTAGTCCGAACAACACGGTTAGGAAAGTAGGTCATTTTAAATAAGTTTCAAATGTGATGTGAGGACAAAGCACAAAGCGATAGCCAGCGCCTGATGAATTATGCGTGGACAGGAAGGAGGAGGAGATGTGCCTACCGGAGAATGCTGGATTTCAATTGGAGAAAACCAGAAAAGACCACATGTTTTGTAACAGTTACAGATTTTTAAGCGCGTTCCTAGTTTAGGAGTTAGAGTAACAGAACTAGAGGGGAGACAACTGCCTTCAGACAAGAGCAAAGGAGAAGAGAGATTCTGAAAACGGAGAGCAGATTCCGCTGGAGTGGGGAAGACAAAGCTGCAGAGCAGAATGACATGCTGTGTGACTTTTAACATTTATTAAAATCCCAAGATGTATGCTTTAACTAATTGGCTGTACCAAGGCTTATTTGGTCTGTGCTTTATTTTCTCTTTATGGGAAACATTGCAGTTGTTAATTATTGATTTATTAGCTACATGTTAGTCTCACTCTTGCCTATATTTTTAAGGATTACATCTTCTTATTGACAGAGAATAAAGCGGAACCTTTATACAATAAGTCGCCTACAACCCCAACTGCTTTCCAATGTAGACTATCAAACAGTACCTGGAACATTAACCAGGTGACCTCTGGGTAAAGGGACGGTGCACAGCATGTCACATACAACCCAAAATGGGCTGCCGCATGAGGGTACAAACCTGGTGGCGAAATAAGTTATGAATATGGAGAATAGCCAGTGGGGAATAATAACAATCATGCCAATGATTTGCTGTGTGCAATGGAAGCGAAGCACTTGCTCAGAGTGAACAAAAATGAATTAACATAAGATATCATATGTAATTAAACAAGAAACCCCACCCCCCACCCACTTTCCTTCCGACATTGTCCAACTGAGTGCATGCCTTTGCTAGGGAGACCATCATGTTTCAGGGCAACAATGCTGTGGTGTTGTGGGTCTTCCCTAAGCAGCCAGCACTAATTTAAGGAAACACAGGTATGCGGGCACTTGCATTTATTTTTTAGCTCTTCATGGGGTCTGACTGACATCATTTGTGTCCCAATTCTTTGAACAGGGATTCTTTCATTAATGGAACGCGTTGTATATTTATTTTAATATGAGTTTCACTAATTATATTTTTTCATTATCAATTCTGTAAGCTGGTTGATATTTGACTCCTCAATAAAGACTCAGAGAAAACTCTATATTTACTGATAAAATAAAACCCTTTAAAACTACTCACAATCTCACATTGTTAACAAAAATATTTATTTTTCTATCTGACTACATGCTTGTGTTTATAAAGGAGCTCTTTTGGTCAACATGCGGTGGCAAAGATTCATCACCTCAAGAATATATATTGGTGTAGAAAAAGGGTAATGGTAATTAAAGGTAATTCTGCCACATTTACTAAATTTTCCAAAGAGAGTTTACCACAAGATTTCGGCTAGCAGTTTAGCACAGAAATCAAAGGTATTCTGCAATTGAGGGCGTACAACTAGAAGGGAGAACTTTAGGTATTTGACTTGCCAGCCTTAAACTTGATTAATCTCCTGAGATGAGGGGGAGTTGCCATGATTGCACTAGAAGGAGGTAGGGAGAGTCACTCAAAGACCAGATTGTTCTGCAAGGGCGGCCCTTAACCGTGAGACCAGACAGAACATTGCACCTTCCCAACAAGAGTTCTGCCTGAGAGGGAACAGCAGGGGCTGTGTCCCCAAGCGCACGAATCTAACAAACACAATGCACACATTTCTGAATCTTATGTACAGTACAGTGTTGTGTGTAGAAGTAAAGCAGTTTTAGCTTTAGGGAAAATCACTGATTGTCCCTCAATTTATTTGGTGCTGGCGAAGGGTTTATGAGTCTCTAACCTACACCACCTCCATGAGTAAGCATTTTGCTACTCAACTGCACTACCCTACTGGGTCAAGTGCTAAAGGGGTCCTCAGTTTTGGAAATAGCAGTAAAGTTAAGCCTGAGGTCACCAGTGGTAAAAGGGTCTGATTGAAGTAATTTGAGCTCAGTAACCCCTGTCTCACAAGACACTTCCCACAATATCGATCAAGTACAGATAGAAGACTGGTCTGAGTACAGACTTTCAGATGAGATTTTCCTAGGGCTCTAAAGCTATCTTCAATTGCCATTATGGCCTAACGCCACAAAAAGAGAGACAGGCACTCAATCTTTCACTGACTTATTCATGCACACACATGCACACACACACACCCTCACACTCTCACTTATTCCATTTCTTGCTGTCACTCACTTTTCCTTTTTCTTGTTATCTATTTCTCTCTTCCTGTCCTTCCATCCATCCTTCCATTTAGCCATCTCCATTTCTCAACGCTTTCTCTTTCACCACCAGTCCACCTCGCTTAACTTTTTCTGCTCTTGAGCTGACCAGATTCCAGAGATCTGCAGGATTGTCACCTATTACTGTGCTACGAACCTCAGCCCCAACTCCAAAACCGCCCATACAATCACCCTACAAGTACAAAATAGATAGACCGCACCATGCACCCAGAGTACCTTTGATAAGCCTCAATCAGCCGAATCTCTGACAGAATATCGAGATACAGGATATCGACAGACAAAATATCGACGCTGGAATATCGAAGGCAAGTATATCGACACCCTATCTACAACATGGTAAGTACAAAAATATTGAAACAAAAATATCGATGTTAAAAATATTGTAATAAAATATATTGGGTTTTTTGTTGTTAAAAAAGAAATATAAAGTAAATAATACTTTTATATAATTTAAACTTATGTTAAAATATTGTAGAATGTTTAAAATGAATAAATAATACATATTTAATGTTAAACATTTATTTAAAATTAAACATACAATATGTAATATATATTTAATTAATTATAATATTTATTATTTTTTTAATTAATTTAAAAATATTAACAAATAATATAAATTACCAATACATCAACACTCATAAAATAATAACATAAAAAATAATAAATATTTATATTGAATATATAAAAACGATGAAATATACTTTCAATATTAAAAACAATAATTAAACACAACATTATGTAACATAATTAAAATATTATAAAATACATTAATAAATATAAATTATATTGGAGAGGGTAAGGCTAAAAATTACTATTCAAACTCCATAGGGTGCAGCAATAAAGAAATTGTTGGATAGCGGATAGGTAAAAATTACTATTCCCACTCCAATGAGTGCAACATTAGGGAAAGCGTTGGATAGCGTAAGGGTAAAAATTCCTATTCCAAATGCAAAGGGTGCAACAGTAGGGAAAGCGTTGGATAGTGTAGGGGGTAAAATTACTATTCACACTCCAGAGAGTGCAACAGTAGGGAAAGCGTTGGATAGCGGGCGGGTAAAAATTACTATTCCCACTCCAGTGAGTGCAACAGTAGGGAAAGCGTTGGAAAGCATACGGGTAAAAATTACTATTCCCACTCCAGTGGGTGCAACAGTAGAGAAAGTGTTGGATAGCGGGTAGGTAAAAATGACTATTCCTACTCCAATGAGTGCAACATTAGGGAAAGCGTTGGATAGCGGGTGGGTAAAAATAACTATTCCAACTCCAAAGGGTGCAACAGTAGGGAAAGCGTTGGATAGCGGGTGGGTAAAAATTACTATTCCCACTCCAGTGAGTGCAACAGTAGGGAAAGCGTTGGATAGCGTACGGGTAAAAATTAATATTCCCACTCCAGTGAGTGCAACAGTAGGAAAAGTGTTGGATAGTGTAGGGGTTAAAATTACTATTCCAACTCCAGAGAGTGCAACAGTAGGGAAAGCGTTAGATAGCGGGTGGGTAAAAATTACTATTCCCACTCCAGTGAGTGCAACAGTAGGCGCCTTGATGCCCATTGGGCTGAGTTCTGCGCGTTATAAATTTATTTTCATTTCATTCATTTCATTCATTTCATTCATTTCATTTCATTCATTTCATTTCATTCATTCATTCATTCATTCATTTCAACAGTAGGGAAAGCATTGGATAGCTTACGGGTAAAAATTACTATTCCCACTCCAGTGGGTGCAACAGTAGGAAAAGTGTTGGATAGTGTAGAGAGTAAAATTACTATTCCCACTTCAGAGAGTGCAACAGTAGGGAAAGCGTTGGATAGCGGGTGGGTAAAAATTACTATTCCCACTCCAGTGAGTGCAACAGTAGGGAAAGCGTTGGATAGCGTACGGGTAAAAATTACTATTCCCACTCCAGAGAGTGCAACAGTAGGGAAAGCGTTGGATATCGGGTGGGTAAAAATTACTATTCCCACTCCAGTGAGTGCAACAGTAGGGAAAGCGTTGGATAGCGTACAGGTAAAAATTACTATTCCCACTCCAGTGGGTGCAACAGTAGGAAAAGTGTTGGATAGTGTAGGGAGTAAAATTACTATTCCCACTCCAGAGAGTGCAACAGTAGGGAAAGCGTTGGATAGCGGGTGGTAAAAAATTACTATTCCCACTCCAGTGAGTGCAACAGTAGGGAAAGCGTTGGATAGCGTACGGGTAAAAATTACTATTCCCACTCCAAAGAGTGCAACAGTAGGGAAAGCGTTGGATAGCGGGTGGGTAAAAATTACTATTCCCACTCCAGTGAGTGCAACAGTAGGGAAAGTGTTGGATAGCGTACGGGTAAAAATTACTATTCCCACTCCAGTGGGTGCAACAGTAGGGAAAGCGTTGGATAGCGGGTATGTAAAAATTACTATTCCCACTCCAGTGAATGCAATAGTAGGGAAAGCGTTGGATAGCGTACGGGTAAAAATTACTATTCCCACTCCAGTGGGTGCAACAGTAGGGAAAGCGTTTAATAACATAGATTTTTATTTTAACATACTTCTAAATAATGTTTATATTTGAAATAATGTATAATTAATTTTTCAAATACATCAACATCAATTAAAAACAAATAATATTTAATAAAACAAATTCCATTTGTATAATTAATTGACAATAAATTAACAACAAACACCAATAAATAATAATTATTAAATATTACTCACCAAATAATAAATATTTAAGAATAAATTATTTATCATAACAATAAAATATTATTTAAATTTAAATCAATATTAAAAATTAAAATACATTATACTAATTAATATATATATATTTAACAATTATTTAATTAATTTTTGTAGTTATTAAAAAATATTTACAAATTACAAATATTATTTGACAATTTAAAAATTAATCTATTAAAATAATTAATTACCATTTAATAATTATTTAATACATTAATTATCCATAACTAAAAATGTATAAATAATTATATATTTACAATAAAATTACTTTTCACCCAATACCCCTATAAACGCACAACACTCTCAGATACTAAAACATAACATTTAATTAAAATTAACATTAATTACCAATTAAATAATTAATTTATCAATTAAAATAATTATTTGCCAATTAATAATTAATTACAAAATAAATTATACATAAAAAAATATTTTATTAATTACAATTAAATTACTTCCCACCCTATTCCCCTATAAATCCACAACCCACTCCAGTACTAAAACATTACATTTAAATCAAATTAACATTAATTACCAATTAAATAATTAATTTATCAATAAAAATAATTAATTGCCAATTAATTAATTACAAAATAAATTATACATAAATTAATATTTTATTAATTACAATTAAATTACTTCCCACCCTATTCCCCTATAAACACACAACCCGCTCCGGTACTAAAACATATAATTTTCTTATAAATACATTTATTCATATATAAAATTAATACACATATAATATAATTTATTTTAAATACTTAACTAAAACATATAACACATACATAATAAAAAACAAAAAATAATACAAATATCGAAATTAGTGTCATCGAAATTAGTTACATCGATATATATGCTATCGATATTACTAACTTCGATATTACTTACATCGATATAAAGAATTTCGATATTACTTACCTTAGGGTCGATATTCTGTCCAACGATATTATTGACATCGATATTCTGCACCTTCGAAATTTCAAACACGATATTTTGGTAGGTCGAAATTTAAAACTCGATATTTTGACTGTGTACCCAATCAGCCACGATAGGGCACTCAGCTGCATATTCCCCCAACACCCTCTACACATTGCCTTTCCAAGCACACTGATTATTTATTTATTAAGGAGTTTTATATAGCGCGTGCCGGACCCGAGGGTATCGGAGGGCTTTACAACAGTTTTAACGCAAGAGTCACACAGTAAGGCAGAGATATACATATTAGTTCGGAAGTCCCAGCGTGCTGTGCAACATTGTGGTAAGGAAGTCCTGAGATAACCTTGAAGAGTGCACATTGTCTTGGGCTGAACCTCTTTCAGGGAGGATGGAACAAGGAAGGTGTAGTGGTGCGGGGAAGAGGTAGGTGTTAATGACACAGTGTCATGGTGCTGCAGAGTGCAGGCTTGTCGCTTTGGCATCAGCTATCGGTTCGGGAAGGCTTGGTTGAGGAAGAGGAAAGGAATGGATACTCCTGATATAAGCTGAGATGGAGTTCCAGATTTTGGGCTAGTTTCCAGCAAAGGATGATGCAGCGTTTTTTTGTTTGCGTGTTTTCATAAGGATGAGTAGTAGAGTGTTAGAGCTCCTGAGGTTCCTAGTCTGACCAGCCTTCTTGAGTTTGGAGTCTAGGTAGTCAGGTTTGCCTGTGTGCAGGGCTTTATGCGGGCGGCAGGTAGTTCTGAATCTGGCATGCATTTTGACTGGGAGCCATTTTAGTTCTCTGAGTGTGGGTGAGATGTGATCATATTTCTTAACTCCGGTGACCATTCTGGCCGCTGCATTGAGAGTTGTTTTGAGGGTAGCTAGGTGGGATTTTGCTGTACCGGTGAGGACTACATTATCTTGGTCGAGTCTAGATAGCACCAGTGATCGGGTGGCTTGTTTGAGGTCTTTGGGCGGGATGAAGGGTTTTATTTTGTTGAGTAGCTTCAGATTGAGGAAGGCACTCTTTGCAGAGTTCTTAATGTTTTTTGCCACATCGAGTTTTGGGTCTAGGGTGATTCCTAATTGATAACCAGTGTTGGACTTCTCTTACAGTGTCATTGAGTCTCTGAATGTCATCAATGGAGGAGGTTTCCAGATAGATCTGGGTGTCATCAGCATAAAGGTGGAAGGAGATGTTGGCTTTTTTGAGAAGGTTGGTGAGGGGTTCCATGTATATGTTGAACAGTTGGGGGGGAGAGCACTGAGCCTTGGGGGACACCTCTGCTGATGGGGTGTAGGTCGGACGAAAGCGTTTTGGTTTTTATCCTTTGGGAGCAGTTGTGTAGCAAGGAGGAGAACCAGTCTAGGACCACCTCATCTGCACCTACCCTTTCTTGAAGAGCCTTGATTAGTTTCTTGTGATCAACTGTGTCAAAGGCTGCCGATAGGTCCAGGAGAATGAGTAGGCAGCACTGGTCAGTATCTAGAGACTTGTGGATGTTGTCCACAACGTTATGTATCGCGGTCTCTGTGCTACAGCCTTTTCTGAAGCCTGATTGGTGGGGATCTAGAAGGTTGATGCTGTCCATGTGCTGAGTCAGTTGTAGGAGAACGCACTTTTCGAGGATTTTGGATAAGAGGGGGAGATTGGAAACGGGTCTGAAGTATTTCAGATCGTTGGTGTCAAGGCCTGGTTTCTTCAGTAGTGGCGTGACTTGGCCGACTTTGAGGCAGTCTGGTATGCCGCCAGTTCTCAGGGAGCTGTTTATGATGTTGCATCAGAACGGGGCTAGGGAGATTTTCAGCTTTTTGATCAATTGGGTGGGTATAGGATCTAGGACGTGAGATGCAGGTTTGGAGGTGGAGATAAGTTTGAGAATCTCAGCTTCAGGGATGGGGTGAAGGATTTCCAGGCTTTCGTGGGGTGCTTGTGTGTGCTGACTTTTGTCTCTGTGGCTGCACTTTTGCAAGAGGGATTGAGGTTGATGTCAAGTGAGAGCTCAATCTTGGTAATTTTGTCGTTGAAAAAGTTCGCAAAGTTACCGCACAGGTCTTTGGAGGTCTGAACTGAGGTTGCAGAGGGCTTGGAAGTTTGTTGCCTGATGATGTTAAAGAGTTCTTTGGGCCTTTTTTTCGCTTTGTCCAGAGCGGTGCAGAAAAAGGTGTTTTTTTCGTTGTTGATGTGTTTTTTGTATTTCTTAGGGGCTGCTTTGAGTTGTTTGTTTAGGCTTGTGGAGGGGTTGTTCCTCCATAGTCGTTCTGTAGCCCTTAGTTGTCTTTTTTCAGCCTTGATGTCTGTGTTGAACCAGGATCTGGATGGAATGTTCCTGTTTTTTTTGTTTTATTTCAGGGGGCTAATTGGTCTAGGATGGACGTCATAGTTGTGTTATAGTGAGAGGTGAGTTCCGTTGTGGAGAGATCATCTATGGAGATAGGAAGGAGCGAGCTTACCCTTTCCTCTAGGTCGGCCATGGTGATCTGAGTTAGATTTCTCGTCCATTTGGGGGGTCTTGGGTGGGAGGTTGATATGTGATCGGTTGGGTGATGTGGAATAGGATTAGGTGGTGGTCGGACCAGTTGACGGGCAGGATGTGATCGATTGTGACTGTGTCACTTTGGGCGATAATGGCATCTAGGATTGCTCCTTTGTTATGGGTTTTATACAAGCAGTGTTGGGTAAGGTTGTTGCTGTGTAGCAGCTCGTTCAGGTTTTGGATTAGCGAGTTGTTGTTTTCATTCCAGTGTGGGTTGAGGTCACTGAGAATAAGGTTGTTGGTGTTTCTGAGTGAACAATGCGCAATGAGGTCGGACAAGTGTTCAGTGAATGTGGTGGTGTTGCCAGGGGGATGGTATAGGAAATGGCAGTGTAGAGTTTGGTTGTCGGTTGTGTTAATGTTGGCAGTTAAGCATTCGAAGGTGTTATAGTTAAAGATGTCAATTTCCGTCACGGACATGTTGTTGTTGTGAATGATTGCTACACCCCTGCCTCTTTGGTCTTTTTAATCTTTTTTGATGATTGCAAAGCCTGGGGGCACAAGAGTATCCATTATTGGTGGTGAGCAGTCATTTAGCCAAGTCTGGGTGATGAAGGCTATGCCTATCTCATGGGTGAGGATGGATTCTGCTAGCTCTGTGGCATGTTTGGTGGCTGATCTGCAGTTTATGAGCATGCAGTTGGTGGAGGGTGCCACTTTTTTCGGGGTCTTCCTTAGGGGCCATGGGGATGTTAGTGAGGGAGGCTGGGGGTCTTGGGGATTTCGTAGGGGAGTGGTCTCTTCTGAATCCGGTGATCACCTGAATCTTGGACTGTGGGGTTGGCAGTAGATGGGGTGTCGTACGAGTAGGCAAGATCTGCCGCTTCAATTGAGGACACAGCCTCTCTTGTTCTTTTGGGTCTCTGTATCTGAATCGAGAGGGGGGTTGAGATCCAACTGGGGCAGGGAGCCTTGGGAAGCCTTTGGTGTGTGGGGTTGGGGAAGGTGGGAGTATGGTGGGGATTTTGGGAATGTGGCGAGGTTAGTTAGGAATTTGTTAAAGCCCTGGATTATAGTTGATATCTGGATTTTGAGCAGGGTGAGATGCTGTCCCGTCTCTTCAGAGGTGGGGGTGGGGGGTTTCTGGTCATCCCAAGAGGTGGATGGCCTGACGATGCTGTGTTGCCATCTGGTTATTATTGTGCTGTCCGTTTAGGCTTTGAGCAGGGCAGTGGGCGCGGGATGTGGAGGGTCGTGTAGTGGCTTCCACGTTCTTTTGCATGTGGGTATAGAGAAGTAGTTGGGAGTCTTTGATTGTGTGTTTAGGTCGGTCATTGTTATTTGGGGGAGGTTGTAAGCAGGGGGTGGTCAAGGTGACGGTCAGAGGGGGAAAGGGGAGCCTTGTTCTTGGTGGCAGAGGTGAGGGTGGTGTCTTGTGGTGGAAAGCTGGTGTTAGTGATAGAGGGCACGGGAATGGTAGATGTGATCTGCTCTGCTGGTGGGTCCGACTGTCTGGGTAGAAGGGGTGGGTTGGGTGGGGGAGATGTGCGTGAGAGAGGGCAGTCCAAAGTGAGGGGAAGAGTGAGTCAAATGCCTCTAGGTTGTCGTTGGTGGCTTGAACCAGGACAGTGTTATTGGATTAGATGGTCACAGAGGTGTTCCCGCTCAGCATTGTGTGGTTAGGGATTGAGCTCGTTAGTTTGCAGCTGTGAGGAGTGTTAGTAGTTTTGGAAATGTGGAGTTGTGATCTGAGGATGAAGTTCCCCTTTTCGGGTCCTTCAGTGTGGAAAATGAGATCGATTTTTTTTTTGAACTTTGGAGGAGCAGTGATATATGTCCGCAAATAGTGGTTCTGGGTGTTGTCTAATCAGTTTGTGTTTGAAGTTTTTTTTCACTTTGGGTGAGAGGTTGGGGGGAAAGCTAATCGAGGAAGAGTTCGGGCCATGTGGTTTTAGGTAATTCAGTGTGGGGGGGTTGGAGTGATAGAAGGCAATTTGTCCAGGTTGGACGGGGGGCTAGTTCCTTTAGGGGTAGGTTGGGTTACGTTTCCACTGGGGGAGTCAGGGGCTTTGTCCGATGGTGTACGTTAAATATGGTCGGGAGCCGCCATCCTAGGGACAAGTCACATGAGGCGTGCAGGGGTGTAGTGAGGTGTGCCTTCTGTATATGGGGGTCTGTGCATCGGTAGTTGGCTATTTCCCTGATAGGTGGGACGGTGATGGTGGTGGAGGTAGAGAGTGGGGTAGAGGACAGTGCTCCGCCTAAGTTAGTGAGCTGCCTTTGTTTGGGTATTGAGAGAGGTCGAGGATAGTGATCTGCTTGAATTAGTGAGCCACTCTTTTGGGGTCAGGCATCCAGTTGCTTAACAGCGGGCCCAAATCACCTTGATTGCTGTCGCGGTTGAGTATGGGGTGTGTTGGTGTTCCCTTGGGTTTTCCTGTGCTCATCGGTGGAGTTTGGGCAACGGGGAGAGTCTTGTATGGAGGCCATGAGTGGCCATCCTGAGGTCAGGCAGTGTGCAACCTGGCATGTTGGGTCGATTGTCGATTGATAATTTGCCTTTCTCAAACAAAATACTCAAGATAAGTCCTTAACACTCTCATATACACAATATGCCAGCAAAGCCATGTGGTTGGCAAAACGCTGCCAAATCAACAACATTCTCCCTCACCAAACAAACATTCACCTTAAAGTCATTCAAATAAAGTTAATGCATATATTGTAAACCTTTTGTGTACAATATCTATTTGGCTGATGATGCTGTGTAGGTAAACTGTATAAGGCAATTGACCTCCTAACGCAAAGAAAAGTGGCAAAGCCTTTACATCCATATATATAAAAAAGTCAAAGACCTCTAACACATCAAACATATTTATTAACTACACAAAACATAAGCAAATTGGATATTCAACAAATCGCTACTAACTAGACCCAACCAAATATGAGCAAACATCCATGCACAGCCTATGCATGAAAATCCTAGAACCTTAGAAAAAGGCACTTGAATTGAGGCCCTCTTCAATGCTTCATTAACTGTTGAAAGTGCTGTACAAATGCTGATAAAATGTATCCTAAGGGAAGTCTATTTATATTTTTATGGTTTATACAAATGCAGCAAAATTGCCATACTTGAGTGTTAGTTTCAAGTTTTTAAATCCTCCTTTATTTATTAAATCCGTATAATCAGCGCAGTATTCAAAGGGACCTTATATATCAAACACCAGCCTTCATAAAGCAAATGATATCCAAAACCAGCCTTACATCCAACACCCCTCACTCTGCTTGAAACTTCTCTTTCAAAAACAGTTTTTCTTCTCTCATGCCCCGCCCACTCATCCTTACCAGTTAATTCTTGGCTAGAATCCTGTGGTGGTTTGAATTGTATTTTTTTATAAAACATTTCTCTATTATGATATTTTTACAACATAGACCACCCACCCCGGGACCCCCCCCTCTGATCCGGTCAGCTGTTTACATGTCACAGACGAAAGAAAATTAAGAAAGAGAAAAAAGAAGAAGAAAGAAAGAGAAAGACAAAGAATAAACCAAATCAGAAAACATTGATACATGATTTCCTGGCTTCGACATTAAACATTAGATTACGGTCATATTAGCTTCATTTCATAAGTATAACACTCTATTTTATAATTCTTGGTGTTGCATCCACTGTGTAAGGGGATTCCAGATTTCAAGGCCCTTTTTCTTTCTTTTTGCTCCCTTCCTCCGATTTACTGCTATCTCTAGAGTGTATGAAGCTAGAAGTCTTGCCCGCCACTGTGAAAAAGTCGGGGGATTTGGATCCAGCCTGCTGGATGCTAAGCAGATTCTGTAAACAGCCATGGAAACGAATATGAGCCCTTGCATTCTCTTTGGCCTGATATCCCCGTCCATTCCTAGCATAATTTCTGCTGCTGTGATTTCTATGTTTGAATTCCAGATTTCGGATAAGAATGTTGATATTTCGCTTCTAAGGAGTCCTAGTGTATCGCATGTGGCAAATAAATGGACTATATCAGCCTCTGGTGTCGAGCGTCTAGGTGCACTGGGTACCTTTGCCTGTGCTCCATTTGGCTATTTTGTATGGTGTGTGATATAATTGGAAAAAGGTTTTATAATATTGCACTTGCAAGTTGAGTGACATTAGAAATGATTGATAGAGTTTGAATGCTCGCTGTACCGTGTCCTCATTCATATCTAGCTTATTTTGCCATTTGATAGTATGTTTATCCATATCGTCTGGCAGCAAGGAAACTAGGTTGTTATATATTTCCCCTATTTTTGCTGTGGTGTTTCTATTGAGGATTTCTATTGTCTTAATTTTGTGGAACTCCGCGCTTCCACCACCTTTTTTTGTTAAAAAGTCTCTTATTTGAAGGAATTTAAAGAAATCTCTGTGTTCTAAGCCGACCTCATTCTTTAATTCTTCCAATGATTTAAAGCCTACTGATGTAAAAAAATAGCCACTTCGAGTGATCTCAATATTCACCCATTGTTTCATACAATTATCAGAAAAAATATTTGGTAGATTATAGTTCTGATAGAGGCTCGTATAATGGGAATATCTGCCAACTCCGAGAAGCTTGCGTACATCTCTCCATGCATAATATATGCCGGCTAATGTTTTGAAGCGGACCCTTTTGTAGTGGCAATCAAAGGTGAGTCGCCACAGATGTTCGCCTGCTTCAGTTCCGAGGATGAGTTCTTGTGGAGTCAGAACCTCCCCTTCATGTGTAGGATTCCGATTTGGGGTCAATAGGATCTTACTATATTTCAGGAGTGTGGCCTACCAGTAAACCTTGCGGTTAGGGACAGCAAGACCCCCTCTTACTCTCGGGAGCGATATATATCTGTAAGCTCTGCGTGATCTTGTATAACCCCATATAAAACGAGAAAATATATTGTCTATTACTTTGAATATATGTTGGTCAAAATTTAGGCAAATAGTGCGAAAAAAATATAAAAATTTCGGGAAATAAATAATTTTGATAACATTGCATCTGCCTATTAGGGTTAGGTGTAAGTTATGTAGTCTGCTAAGATTCCTCTTTATTTCTTTCAAGAGTGGGTCTATATTGATTTTGACTAATTGATCTAAATCCAACGTAATTTTTACCCCTAGATATACAGCGTTCCCCACAATCCTCTTGTCTCTGTAATTTGTTTTATTATTGATAATTATCTGCGTCTTACCCTGATTTAATTTATACCCGGAGATCTCGCCAAAGAGGCAAGCCTCTTTTTCCATCATTTTGACGGCCACACGAGGATTACTGGTGGCGATCGTGATATCATCCGCGTATGCTAGAGTCTTGGTGAATCCATTTGGTGTCTTAATGGGCATTATAGCCTGGTTTGTCTCCAGTTTGCGAATAAATGGATCGATAGATATCGCAAACAATAACGGGGAGCATGGGCACCCCTGCCTTGTCCTTCTGGTCACATCTATCCTGTTTGACAGTCCCCCATTTATCATAATGACTGCTTCTGGGTTATGGTACAGGCTACGTGTAGCATTAATGAATCGTTCCCCGATCCCACTCTTTGACATAGCTGTCCATAAATATTGCCAGGAGACCCTATCGAAAGCCATTTCTGCGCCCAAAAGAATAAGCGCCATAGGGTCTCCTGCAACTTCTGCTACGTCAAAGAGTGTGATAACCCTTTGTACATGATCCGCCGTGGATCTGCCGGGGACGGATCCGTGTTGTCAGACCGATATGATCTTGTGGATAATTGGAGCAAGTCGACTGGCTAATAATTTGGCGTACATTTTGGAGTCGCAATTGGTTAGCGTGATCGGGCGATAGTATCCCAGTTCTGCTGGGTCCTTGTTTTTTTTTGGGAAAGACCACGATTTTGGCCCATGCCCATGATTTTGTTGGTTTCCCCCCTTGGAAGACTTGGATCATTAAATCGGTTAAAACATTTTTGAGTGAATTATGAAATCTGACATAGAATTCGGCGTGTATTCCATCCAGTCCTGCTGCTTTCCCTGGGGCTAAGCTGTTGATGGACAGCAGAATTTCCATCCATTGCGGTGTGGTCGCTAGATTATCTTGGTCAGTTTGTGACAGTTGAGGTGTAGTGACCAGCTCTAAATATACGTTGATAAGTTCTTGGTCCTTATTGGTTTCTTTATATAGATCTTGGTAATATTTTTGAAATTCTGACCTAATCTCTTCTGGATCTTGCTTGAGAACATTGTTAGGGTCTTTAATCTCTTTGAATGTATTTGCAGCGTTTTCTTGTCTCGTGCGGATGGCAAGGTGATGCCCTATTTGCTCGCTTAGTTCATAAACTTTCTCTTTTTGGATTGTGGCTTTACATATTGCTTTTTCCGCAAATATTTATGTTAGTCTATTTTTTGCAATGGCCACCTTTCGTGAAGCCGTTTTTATATTTATACCCCCTTCGATTGCTCTTACAAGATCTTCCTCAGCGTCTGTCAATTTCCCTTGTAATTCGGTTATCTTTTGTTTTGCAGTTTGGTTATTCCTTATTGAGAAACGCAGCGTTTCACCCCTGATTCCAGCTTTTAATGTGTCCCACACTACATCTAGCGGTGCGCTACCCAGGTTATCTGCCAGAAATTCCGGTATCCATTTCTCAATAAGTTGGCAGCATTTCTCGTTTATTAGTAGAACCCTTTCAAAGGTCCAATTGTTTGGATGTGTTTGAATTTTGTCGGTGTCAATGGTTAAGATTAATGGGTTGTGGTCTGACAGGACCCTAGGTAATTTATCGATGTGGCACTTGGTGATAATGGAGTGGGAGACAAGCATATAGTCTAATCTGGCAAACTTGAGATGAGGATGGGAGAAGAACGTAAACCCTTATTTATGGGGGTATTTAGATTGCCAACAGTTGAAGAGCCCATGTGTATTACAT
Organism: Lissotriton vulgaris; assembly: GCF_964263255.1. NCBI lineage: Eukaryota > Metazoa > Chordata > Amphibia > Caudata > Salamandridae > Lissotriton > Lissotriton vulgaris. Next base: position 227,950,710 of record NC_141696.1, read on the forward strand.
AGTTGCATGGAAGGCCCGAAAGACCTTGGGCTTCCTCCGCTGGTATTTGAAATTTGGTCCGGATGACCAGTCTGAGGGTAGGTTAAGGTTAAAATCACCGGAGATTACTAGTGGGAGAAGCCAGTGTGATAGTTCACTAGATATGACTTCCAGTAAGTCGGGATCATCCGCGATACAACCATAGATGGAACAGACGGTCAACCTCTTACCCGCGCTGTATTGGCATTCAGTAATTGCCCATCTCCCGAGTTTATCTGCTGTGGAGCGAGTAAATTGGAGCCCCCCACCTGTTGCCAGGATAGCTACCCCAAGGGTAGCTGTGTTGTAGCTGTGATAAGTTTGTATCCCAACAATTGTAGGAGATGGTGTTGCGATCCCTCCACATGAGTCTCTTGAAGACACACGATGTTAGCCCCCATTGATCTTAATCCTATTGCGACGTTCTGTCTTTTTCATGAATCATTTAGCCCACAGATATTTACAGAAACTATTTTTAGCTTAGCCATATACAATTATTTTTTTTTTTGTTTAACTTTCTTTGAAGTTTTTTCTATTTAGGTGATGTGCCTGTTGTGGTGTGCCTATAGTGTGACTTCTACTTATGATTTGCTTTCTTTGGTTTCTTGTAGAACGCATTGCCCGCCCGTCCCTCCCCCCCACCATCCCCTCCCTTGCCGTCCCCCCAAACCCTCCCCTGATGCCCCCCATCCCCCCACCACCCGTTGAGACATCCTGGGTCATAGGGCACCCAGGTGTGGGCGTCAGTGAAGACAGTGCATTTCAGCTTTCCCCGTGGCCTGGTCATGAGTAAGTACATCTAGGGTAGATAGGATAAAGATAAGCTTTTTCACTTTGCTATCAAGCCATCCCAGATATTAAGATATACTTTCCCCCGCTGTTCGACCACTTCTAGTTGTACACCCAAGATCTAGTCCACTGGCGGATTTGTTCCTTTTTGTATTTTTGTCCCTTTATTCCTTTTTATTTGTTTCATGCTTTTTGCTATTTTCCTGTGTTTTGCATGGCGTTCTCTGAGATTTCTTTTAGGTAGGACTCGGCCTGGATTTCGCTTATGAAGCGTTTGGTTGTTCCCTTGTAGATTACTTTCATACGTGCTGGATTTTGTAAGAACACGGTTGCTCCGATTTTCTCAAATGGGGTGAACAGTTGCCTCATTCTCCACCTCCGTTCTACTGTGGCGTGGGCGAAGTCTGGGCACGCGAAGAAGGTAAAGCCTTTGTATTCTCTCTTATTTGCAGGCTCTGCAATGTCATAGATAGCCTCTCTTAAGATGAAATTCCCGAAATTGACCAACATCGCTCTTGGGTATTGAGGTGCCTTATGAGTGCGTTTAGGAACAGCCAATGGGAAGCGATGCGCGCGTTGGATTTCGCTGTTCATTTCCCAGGTTTGAAGTTCGGGAAAAGCTGTTTTTAGTAGATTGGCCATGAAACCTCTTGGATCGGTTCCTTCCGCGCCTTCGTGGATGCCAAGAAAACGCAGGTTGTTTCTCCTGTCTCTGTTTTCTAGATCTTCAACTTTTTGCATCTGGTCTTTAATGATTCCTTCGTGCTCTTTTTCTTGGGTTTTGAGCTTAGTGACGTCGGACTCAAGATTTTCTGTGTGAGTTTCCACAGATGCCATTCGGTTAGAGATTTCAGAATAAGTTTGCCCTACTTTTTGAACAGCTCCTTGGAGTTTTTGTATAGCAGCATGGTTCCTTTTGCTGTCCATCTTAACATCTTTGTAAAAATGCTTGATGGAGTTTAGTACTTCGCTCAGTGATGGCTCAATTGATTTTCCCGATCCGCCGCAATCTTCATTTTGCTGTGGGGCACTTTCTTCAGAATCCCCCATACTGTGCTTGCAGGATTCCTGTTCTCTTGTAGTTTTGGGGGTTGAGCCGTTTCGTGTATGATTAGATCTTTCTTTAGCTTGATCCGTATTGCTCCCGGGATCTGTGGTTTCATCATAAGATGTTTTGCAGTGCCTTCTGTGTCTTGTTCTTTTTTTTCCAGCCTTTTCTTTTAAGTGGTATTTTGACAGGGTGCCTCTGATTTCCCTAGCACTGTGATGTCAGAGACCTCCAAGGTCGCTACTGCTGGTTTATGGCTTGTACTTGTTTCACTTGCTTCTCCCGTTTCACCTGCCTCACTTGATTCACTTGTCACGCTAGAGATGGAGACACCTGTCTCAAAGATGTCCGAGTCGGACTCCTCGAGGATACTTCGGTCTATTGTGGTGGTTTGCTTCCCGGTGAGGATGTTTGTGCCATGGAAGAAGATTGTTCGGGTCTCGGGGGTTCGATTGGAAGCGTAGGCAAGAATTCGCTTTCATCGGGTGTGATTGTAGTCGAGCTAGCGCTCACTTTCTCATTTCCCTCGATAATATCTGGGCACAGAGAGCAGTTTCCTAGAGCGGAATCTGAAACAGTTTTCAGACCCACAGTGGGTCGCCTTGTTTCCTCATATTGTTCATTATGTTCCTTATCGTTGCTGTTTCTCTTTTTTTGCTGGTTTGCTCTGCCACTCCTTGGGCATTGGGCTGAAAATGTTCGATATCCGAGGCTGAGAATCTGCCAGTTGCCCAGTGATTTTTGCAGCAGCTTTCTGATTTTTAATGGTCTGTAGTCTCTTTGCCTTTTTGGCCAATAGCTCCAGATTATCGTTGTCATTATCATATTTTTCGATACCCGTCTCCTTGTCCTTCCCATTTTCCTTCACTTTTCCTTTCACTATATCTTTATCTTTATCTTTGTCCACCTCCTTTTCCGGCTTCTTCTCCGAGTTCTTGTCTGTGTTTTTCCCGGTGTTTTTACTTTTACTTTTATTTTTGTCCTTACCTTTAGGTTTGTCATTACTGTTGCCACTGTTTCTCTCCTCGTTGCTTTCTTTGACTTTGGAGCCTCTGGTTTCCGGTCGTCGCTGTAGATCTTTGCTTTCTGCATATTGTTCGAATTTTGTTTTTCTGAGGCTGCTTTTGGAGATTCTTGGGATTCTTCTTGGTCCGTTAGATGCATAGTTGGCTCTGTTATTTGCTCAATTATTTGTTCGGTTATTTGCTCACCGGCCCCCGCGAGACCAGCCATTTCGTATGTCTGAATCTGTACCTGGACCAAAACCTGCACTTCTACTTGCACGCACGGCTGTGTCTGTGTCCGTTTTTGTTTTGCAGCTGAGGATATTGCTGTAGCTGTAGCTGTTGCGGCGGCTGTGAGGGGTAGTTTAGAGAGTCTCGAGTCCCTTGATGCCGCTGAAACTGATGCTGAAGTTGTTGTGGTAGTTTTGGTGTCTGTTTGTATAGCTTGTACAGCCTGTACAGCCTGTATAGCCTGTGCTCTTATGGCAGTTCTTTTGTTTAATTCTCTCCAGCAGCAGCAGCAGCAGCCAGAGATGGATCGGGCTTTTACCGGTATAACATAGGCTTTAGACCAGGCTGCCCCGGGCTTGATTATCACAGACACCCGAGTGCCGACTGTTGGCGCTTTTGCTGAGCCCCCCAGTTTCAGTTTCAGGGTGACCCTCTTGCCTGACACCAGTGTTTCTACGATCATACGCCTTGTACATTCTATTGCTCAAACTTGTCTCAGCTGATCTCAGCTTATCTTGCGCTGTCACACCACCACCAGATCTTGCTGCCGATCTGCACAGTCTGTACAATCTGTATTGTTCCTGCTCACAGCTGCATCCGCTCTCCTGGAAAGATATTTCCAGCGATTGTGATTCCTTCGTGATATCCGACACCGTGGGCCCTTTTAATCACTGAGTTCTAGAGTGTGAGATGACGAGATGCAGATGACAAGATGCCGATGCAGATGACGAGGGTAAGCTGGAGAGGGGCCGGTCGAGTGCTTGATCGAAGCGCCGGGGCAGCGTGGAGCGGAGGAGAATGAGCCGCGGATCAACTGGGCGTCGGGTGTAGCCACAATTACTGTTTTACCTGTTGCCGGTTACCGATTGTCAGTTTTGTCAGGTTAGTGATGGCTAGTGATGACTAGTGCTTTGAGGGTGTGAAACGATGCCGTAACAAAGCTGTGTCCGGAGAGGAGGGAGCGCCAGAGGCACCCGAGGCATAGATGGGATATGAGCTGGGAGACAGGCTGGCTGGGAGACAAGCTGGGAACCGGTCTGGGATACAGGGCGGGGCGCCAAGCTCATATGCCGTACTCACAGTTGCTCCCAGCCTTCCAGTTCCAGGTCAAGGTCCAGGTCCAGGTCCAGATTCAGGTCAGAAGTGCACACCGCGAAGTCGTGGAGTTTTTTTCTTAATGCCCCCGATCTCCGATTGAGAGCCTCCGTTCTTCGGCTTCGCTTTCACTTCAATGTAGCTCAATGTGGCTCCAGTGCAGTGACCAGGTTGATCTGCTGCTGCTGATCTGCAACTGATCCCGATACCAGTACCTCTCGAGCCCTCCAGCTGCCGCAACACTTTTCTAGAAGTCTTTAGTCTTTTGATTCTTTTTTTTCTCAAAAAAATAAAAGTATATCGGACACTCCATAAGCAGTACGGCAGATACAGAAGCCGGCACCTAGCAGCTAGCAATCTTGATCCGGTGGTACAGTCTTTGGGCCTCATTAGGATGGAGGCGGTTGGTCATTGGGATGTTCCATTGATTGGGGCTCGATTGCTTAGTAAGGAGCTTAGTGCTTAGGCGGCTGCCCGTTGGCGACCAACCCTCCCATACTGCCCTTAAGGCATACTCACAGCGACTTCTGCTGGGTTAGTCAAATGTTGTTAATTGGGAATGTTTGGACGGGAACTAGATGGAGGTTACTAGGTCCTGTTCTGGGGGGGGGAGAGGGGTTGGTTTGTTTCGAAATGTTGGGGGGAGGGCTCATCATCGGTGTTGACGTTTTCCCACGCTTAGGAAGACTGGGATGTGGGCATGGTGGAATGCACAGGACACTGTGGGACAATGGCTGACCTGACTAACTTGAGATGTATAACTTGGAATGTGCGAGGGCTCCACACCATGTCAATAGTGAAAAAACTATATATAATCGTTCTTTTTTTAAGAAGATGGTGAAATAAATAGAACACAGACTTTATAATTTGGAAAATTCTTTCTTGGTTACCATTGTTTGAAGAGGTTAAAAAATACAGATTTATTTCATGAGTTAGTAAACACAATAGGAAAAGATAATTAGTGGTATCTTTTTCCGTTACTTGGTTGGATTATTAGTCCCAAGGCATCATTTTAATTGTTCTCTCCCTAGTGTGACTGCGACACAGGAAACAACGAAGACCACCAGAGAGAGAGATGTAGAATTGCTAAATAGAGTTTGGATCTCTTAACCGAGACTGCACATAACTCCTCCAGATGACAGCATGGCCCTGAGGCGCTGGTCAGAGGTGTAAGAGTATCAGGGCACCAGACAGTAAGAGTTCTGGGGAGGGAATATCCCTGTATTTAATAACAAGCATTGGCATAGCCAATAGGTCTTGCCTTTGGGACCTTATAAGTCACTCACAAGAAGCACAATTTTCTGTATTTTTCAACTTTTAAAAATAAATACAGACAGGAAACAAGTAGTTTTCTTTCTGTATTTATCTGTAAAAATGAGTAAAAACTGAAACTGGGAACCTTATTTATAATCTCCCTAAAGGTCATGATTTCTCCCAAAAGAGTTGTCTTCTGTGCTGCGCCCTCAAAATGACTGCAAATGATTGTGCCATGGTGCCCTCCACATGTTTGCATATTGCACACGGTGGCCACAGTTGTTTTGATATATTATCATTTTGAGTAATAGTTGAACAATACTGCATTAAGTGGTTATAAACTCACACATATATGTGTACACAGTCCCGGCTAGGGTATGTTTCCAGGTCACATTACAGCCATGATGTCTCCAACTGGCACATGGTAGCACTGCCCACCTTGGTTATTCAGTCTATGTGGCATGGTAGCTGTGCTGGCATGCATAAGTTGGCACATGTGACACTGTAGGCTAGGGTTTATCTACAGATGGCACCCGAAGACAATGCTTCTAAACGTGCTCACAGGTGGCATAGGGTGTCAGTGCTAGGACAGAGCTGTCTATAATTAGCACACAATTACTGGTAATTCTCGCCGTGTGGGGTGGTTAAGGACATCTTGGGGACAGTGCGGATGATGGCCAGGAGTCTGTATGAGTATGTATGAATGATGTGTATGTGAAGTGGAGGCGTTGAATGGGATTTGTAATGACTAGGCAATGAGTTTTACTGTGTCTTTTGATTGTATAAGCAATAAATAATATATAATTAATTGTGTTTTTATATATAATGTAATTTATGTTGAAATTTGATCCAAAATAAATAATAAAAATCCTGAAAACGTAATAAATGTTTAAAAAATAATGTTGGGTAAGTAACTATGTTTTTGACTAACTTGGAACTTGAAGCAATGCAGGTTTAGCGGAAATGATACCCGGCCTTGGTTTGAAATGAAGGGGCAAGAGCAGTGACGTAATTTAAAATGATGACCAACCGCAGAACATGATGCGTGGCCCTGGAGTCTCCTATACCTCACAAATATGTATTGGCCTTGAGCTGGACGGAAGCCCACTGAACAGCCAACACTATCCTAATACCCCAGGCAGGGGAGGGCGGCGGGACCCCTGCTAGTGCCCTGTTGCATTATGTAAGCTCCCTTCCTTCCTTCCCCCGCCCCATTCCCTTGCAATCACTCACTGCGGGCTTCCAGTACCGCTCTCGCCCGTGCTGTTGCTGCTCCAGTCCCCCCCTGGACTTCCGCCGCTTCTGCGGGCTCGGCCTGACCACCCTCTGCTCCTGCGGCCTCTGGTTGCATCAACCCCGGTTTGTAGCGGCCCCTGGGCAGGGAAGGGCCTGGAATGCAGAACCGGCCTGAGAACCAGGGCAGCAGCTTCAGGGGGAGGTGGGGAGAGGAAGAGAGGTGAAGACAAGAGATGGACCACTGAGGTAATATAAATTTTTATAGTCAATTGTGTCCCCTAACGTGAACCCCACCGTCTCCATGTACGAGCTTAAAGTGCAGGTAACTTCCCTCCTCGACCTGCTATGAAGACGCAAATACATTTGCGTCCAACGTTAACATGTCCTCTTTCAGATCCACCATGAATGGATCAATAATTCAGTTCCTAAGTATGCCTTGCCAACGTCTTTTCGTGGTGCACCTCCACGTTTTTTCTAGTCCTGCAGAGCTAGGCCCTGATTTCTGCCATCAAGCCCTTTCTGTTCTCTGCCTCCTGAAAAGCTGCAACGTGGGATGCCTCCCTGACCTCTGTCCTACTCCCTGCGTGGCGAGCGGTGCCCGGCTCGACCTGCTTGCCTGCCAAAGACAGTATTTTTGCCTTCAAGTTATCAGTATAGCCGAGTTCAGCTCCTCGAAAGCACATTCCAGTCTAGCAGAATAGATAAACATTTCCCCGGCTGCAGAGCAAAGGGCCCGGCCTCTCTGTCTCCATGCAAGTAATTCATTGCTCCTGTTACCATGGTAGGCCCATGGCCCCTCGCATTACACGCAGACACGTAGTCACATATGCACGCATTAATAGTCAGTATAGAGTAGCCTCTGCCCGAGAGACCTTTCCTTCTAGATAATATAGTTCCCCAAAAACAAGATATCAGATATGATTTAGGAACGAGTTGATCTGACATGCCAGACTTCTGTCTCTTTCCTCTAGTGCTAAATGTCAAGTCCCCTGCACCCTCTAGCCTCACGTCAGTTACGCGTCATGCTGCTGCGCGCGCATCCTTGCCACAGATTTCTGCTGACACTGCAAGATTCCACTATGTATCCACCCACTTGTGTCATTTTCATGTGACGTTTCTAGCACACACCTCTGTGTACGCCCTAGTGCACGCCTTCTGATTACGTATTGTTACGCACATGTGTTCTTATCTCGTTTCTCTCAGCTGTTACGCCTTCTGTATTCATCTCCATTCTGTGCATTAACTATAAAAGTTATACTCTGTCAATAAAGTATGCTCTATCCCTTCCTGATCCTTTATGGTGAAAGGAACATGATATCCTGGTTCGAACCATTCCATTTTATGGAATAAAACCCATTTTGAAACCCAGCTGCCACGGACTTTGTCTCTTTATTTTCGATTGAGTTATTTTTATTGAACTTTACCGCATAGAAATTCCGACGGTAAATTACTATTTACCACATTAATTTGGCGCCCGAACCGGGACCCCTCCCCCACCCCACGTGCCGGTAGGTGCGTTGCAGGCTTTGCCCCCTGCCCCAGCCAAGACGGACAATTATGCGTACCCGCAGGATTTCCTGTATCTCCCTCAGGCCTACGGAGGTGACGGAGACTGCGATCAGCACCCAGACGAGGCGGTGAGGAGTGCGGAGGATCCCGACCAGAGCCCAGCCAAAGAGAACAAGGTCCGAGGTATCTAGAGGCCCACCAGTTCCGAAGTATCTACGTCACGAGTCGAGTCGAGTCCAGTCCGGTCCAGTCCAGTCGAGTTTCCGAGGCCTTCCGTTCCGTGCTTCCCGGTGAGTACCGTTGCTGGGGACGCATCTAGACGGGTGCATTACTATGTATCCGGTAAAGACGGGTTTGGGTACACAGACCCGGTCTGCACTGTTTTAGCAGTGTATCTGTACTGTTTAGCAGTATATCAAGAAATTCAGACATTCAAGGGTTCGATTTTGTTCTCGTTTTAGAGTTCAAGGGTAGTCAATGTGTGTTCAAAATGTTTTTTTATGTGATTAATGTTGTGGTATGAGTGACTGTTTGATATACATTACTGTGTTTCTGTGTCAAAAGTGTGTTCAGGTTCAAGTAAGTATCAAGTATCAAGTATCAAGTTTCCTTCGATAAAGCGCCGGGATACTCCGTGGAGTGGCCGTGCGCTATAGAAGTATAAAAATAACATAACATAACATAACAAGATGCCATTATTCAGTAAATTAAGACAGATAGGAACTAGGAAAGGGATACTAGAGGAAGCAATTCCTGTCCCACCCAGGGACACTCCCGGAAATTTTATGTACCATAAGCACGGCTTTGAGGCCATACTGTACCTAGATTTATGGGCCGATTATACTAAGAACCTAGAAGAGAAATATAGATGGCCCGTTACAGGGACATGGGATGCAGATTGCATCATGAGAGTAGAAGAAGCACTATGGAAAAAGAAAGCCAGACAATCTCAGAAAGACGCTATAGAATTGTGGCGTAAAGAATCGCATAAACGAACAGAAAAAGAATTCAGAAAAGCAGAAAAACATAGGGAAGATTCAGAAAAAGCCCGAGAAAATGAATTAGTTGAGGAAGGTATACGAGTCAAAGCAGAACAAGTAGACCGACAGCGAAACACTCTTGCGAATGGTATGTATCCCCTTTTGGCCGAGGGTTTACCTAAGGCCACCCCGGAAGTACCGAAAGATCTGCCCCCTCCATTAGTTCCGATTAAATTACGCCACAAGACCGCAAAGGACATATTCCTTTCTTCCTATTTAGACGACGTAGCTCCCGCATATACAAATGCACGTGTCCATGTACCACCTGCTGATGGCACCCCGCCCCGAGATAATCTACCACTTCCGCAACAACAAACTCCTCCCGTTCCACATCCTGCGCCTATTCCCCCAGCCCTTCCTGCACCTATTATTCCTGGCATTCATCCACTAAATCCTTTTGGACCTGGCACCTCGGGAGGTGCGACAGGAGGTTTTCAAACACCGCCACAAACACATCGATTGACTTATAAGGATTTAGCAAAACAACGTACACCTCAAACAACGAGTTACGACATACTTAAAGAGCCTCTCACAGACTGTAGATATGATCCAGTACCCGGTAAAGACGACAGAATGATGCTAGCATCAGTACGTCTACGACGAGTTGCAAACTATTTAATGTTATTACCAGGAATGATTGATCATCTAGACAGAATATATCATTTTGTCCAAACGGGGGAAGGTCCTGAAAGTATTGGCGAGGCCATGGCATACCAGAAAGTTGACACTCAAAGTATGATATTACGTTTCTTCATAAACTGCTTGATAAGAGATCAAGATAGGCCCGGTGTAGACAAGGAAGAAATGAACGCACTTAACAAATGGGGTCAGAATATAGCAGACGGAAAGCATGATAAACAGAGTTGTATAGAAAACATGTACAGAAGGATCCGAAAAGCGGTAGTAAAAATACACGAAAGAAGACAGCCTGAAAGAGAAATAGATACAGACAAGAATGAATCCTCGGAGGAGGAGGAACAACCAGAGACCACAGCAGAAGCATTGCAATTACCAGCTAGAGAAATGATAGCATATGTAGGTAAGGGAAGACCCTTTAATAATACAATACGTTCGGTACGTCCAGAAAGCAAGAGACTTTTTCAAGCAGCCATGTCAAATCCGAGGACCCCTGAACATTTGTTTCAGGCTACCGATAAAATACTTCAAGATCGAATGGGGTACCATGTACTCAATTCCATGGATGAACAAGAACTAGCCCGGTCCGCCGTACAATGGGCTGACAATTCTAGTACGTATAATGATGATACAGTAGCTCAGACGTTTTTGAGCCTTTCCCCAGATGAACAAAAATTAGCTAGTGTATACATGATTCAGCATCTCATCACGTTGTTTAAAAGCCAACATTCTGATCCAGGTCCTTTACCGGACATATTGGTAGAACTGCTCTCTAATAGATGGAGAGGCCTAGGTACTGATTTAATTAAAGAAATTCTAGAACATAGACACAAGTATAGTACTTTTCTGAAACCACAGTTTATGTCAGCTCCACCACCCCCAGAAAGAAAAATGTTTTACTTCGACAGACAGAATCCCTTACGAGAAGTACATCCAGTAAGAAAAGAAGATGACACACTAGAACGTGTATATGTATATACACCCCTCACTAAAATAGAATTGCTAGAAATGAAGAAACTAGTACCCTGTCACGATAAAGACCCTGCAGGTTTTCACCGAGAAATTCAAGATATGCTACTCATGGGTGACTACACGTACTCAGATATTATGAAAATGTTAAAGGTACTGTTGCCAGCTGGCATTTACGAGAAACTCAAAGAGAAAGAATGGGAGGTGGGAGATAAAAAGATTAATTGGACCGAAATAGAAGACGAGGAAAATGGTCGTACTCCAGGGTTGGGCCTTGGGGAAAAAGCTAAAGCATTACCAGGATTAATTGTACAGGTTTTGCCAAGATTATTGACAACGAAAAAGGAAGACTGGGACGCAATCTCAGCCTGTAAACAGAAACACGATGAAGACACTAGTGATTTTTATTCTAGATTCGAGAAATGTTTTATTATTAATAGCGGCCTGAAACCAAGTAGCGAGTCATACCCGCACCTTTTTGTAACCAAATTAGTCGAGAATTCCCTGCCCCAGGTTAAGAACCGTGTATATAAAGTCGAGAGTACATGGCAAGAAAATACGCCATCCCAAATGTTACAAATGTTACAGTACCACCAGAACAGAATTAGAGAAGAACAAGATCACGAACAAAGACGTATGAAAGACACGAAAATGAAAATGTTAGTCGCTCAGTCAGTCCCAGCTGACGGTCAGAAAAGGGGTATGACACAGTCTAATAATTCGGCGGCTCCTGTTAAAGGGACATGCAATTACTGTAAACAGCCAGGTCACTATGTAAATGAATGTGCCGTCCTGAAACACAACATATCCACAGGTAAAACTAAAGAGAGACCCCGTCAGCCTAGACAGGACCAGATTCAACATCAGGTCCAGCAACATGTTCCACAGAACACCCAGCCAATGCATGCTCCCCAACAGACAGTACAGACAGTAGCTGTACCACAGCCACAGCCTATTGCCGCGACACAGCAAGTTTCACAACAGATGTACCAGGATGCACAGTCTGATTATCCCGATTATCAGCGATATACATGAAACAGCCTAGAGAGGGAGGTTGGCTTGCCTCTTATTGAAATTCCTGTATATCAAGAGGGTCCTTATGTACATAGTCAAGTATTAGGAAAGGATAGAAAGTTTCTGATTGACACAGGGGCAAGTCGAACAACAATAAGTCACAATGAGGTTCCAGGGGCACCCCTCTCAGGCTCACAGAATGTTTCCCTTGGTTTTTCAGGACAGCCTATTGTTAATGAAGTATCGAAACCTGTTCCCCTAGCAGTTGGTCCATTGTCACGCACTACAGACTTACTACTCACGAAGTCATGTCCCGAAAACTTGTTAGGTATCAAGACACTGAAGGCTCTAGGAGCCGTGATATGTTGTTCTCCGGAAGGAGTTAGACTATTTCTGCGTGACTTTAAAGGTCACTATGTGTTACGAGATTTTGATGACAGATTGAAAAATGTACCAGACCATTTGTGGGCGAAAGGCCCAACTGATGTAGGTTGTATGCACATTACACCATACCGTGTTACACTCAAGCCAGGAGTTGTGCTGCCCCGAATCCGACAATACAAGTTGCCACCCGATGCTGTAGTGGCTTTACTGGAAATCATTGAAGAGCTCATTGCACAGGGAGTGGTTGTAGAAACCGACTCCAATCTATGTAATTCCCCTATCATTCCGATTCTTAAACGTACTGACCCAAATGCACCACCAGTTTATCGGTTGGTGATTGATCTGCGAGAATTAAATAAATGCATTGTGCCACAGTACCCTGTGGTCCCCGACATTTCATCCTTATTGACTGCTATTGATTCAGAGGCGACGTTCTTTACTGTAATTGACCTCAAGAACGCCTTCTTCAATGTCTCCATTGATCCGGAAAGCCAATATCTCTTCGGATTCTGTTTAAATGGCCGAAGCTTCAAATTTGCACGCGCACCTCAAGGATTCACAGAAAGCCCCAGCATCTACAGCCAAGCATTAAAAAGACAACTTGACAGTATTCAAATGCCAGTTAACACTGCCCTACTGCAGTACGTCGATGATCTGCTGATCACCGCTCGTAGCGAACTTGAATGTGAACACGCATCACTGACAGTCTTACATTTTCTGGCTGACAAGGGACACAAGGTTTCCCCTTCAAAGTTACAATTCTGTGTTCAGCAAGTGGTGTACCTTGGGCACTTGCTGTCCAAGAGGGGGAGACAGCTAACACCTGACCGCATCGAGTTAATTGCACACTTACCGCAACCCACGACACAAAAGGAAGTGCGGGCCTTCATTGGCCTCACCTCTTACTGCCGACAATGGATTCCCCAGTACGCATTTCTAGCCAAGCCACTTATACAGTTGACAACACAGGAGGCAGCGACTTCGACTGTCCTCCCTTGGACTCAGGAACACACACAGGCTTTTGATGAATTAAAGAAAGCATTATGCCAAGCACCAGTTTTAGCAACACCTTGTTACAGCAAACCTTTTACACTCTTTGTTACAGAACGTGATGGTACAGCATTGTCTGTCCTCACACAAGATCAAGCAGGTTCACATAAGCCTTGTGCTTATTTTTCGAGTACATTAGACCCAGTAGCCCAGGCTCTGCCTGCGTGCTTAAAATCAGTTGCAGCAACAGCCTTAGCAATCCGACAAAGTGATTCCATAGTGTTAGGACATCCCCTGACAGTACAAGTTCCCCACTCTGTGGAAGTTCTTTTAAACAGGACACAGACTCAACACTTGACTATAGCACGACTGACAGGTTATGAATTGACATTGTTCCAGCCACACATAGAAATCAGACGCTGTAACATACTCAATCCTGCTACATTGTTACCTTCGATTACAACAGATCCAGCTCCACATGACTGTATAGAGGTCATTAATGCAGTAACAAAGCCCCGACGAGACTTGACAGATGTTGCACTGACTAACCCAGACCTGACACTGTACGTGGATGGTTCGTGTATAAGAACAAGCACAGGCGAATTAGTGGCCGCATATGCAGTGACCACTGAAACTGAAGTCAAAGAAACACACCGTATTGATACACTGTCTGCTCAAGCTGCAGAGCTTATTGCTCTGACCCGAGCCTGTATAATAGCCAAAAACAGGAATGTTAACATATACACAGATTCACGTTATGCATTTGGAGTCGTACACGACTTCGGTGTACTCTGGCAGGAAAGAGGTTTCTTGACCTCTCACGGAGCCAAAATCCAGCATGGTCCCCTCATTCAAGCACTGTTAGAAGCAATACATCTGCCTTCAGCCATAGCCATCATGAAGTGTAAAGCACATACTAAAGTTACCGATACCATTACCCAGGGTAACGACCTGGCAGATCAAACCGCGAAACACACAGCTCTGACTCATACCCATGTAGCTGACATGACAAAGACAATAGTTCCGACACCGACACATTGCATGACAGTTAAGGATCCCACACTAGATGTACTTGACATACAGACACATGCTACTCCAGACGAAATAAAGAAATGGACTGAACTAGGAGGGATCCAGACAGATCAGGGATGGGTGACGAAGGGAAAAGCCACATGGTTTCTCCCCGACTCTATGGTTCAAGTTATGATCAACACTGCACATAGTCCAGCACATCTGGGAGAAAAAGCCATGTTAGACAGTTTACAGAATCTCTGGTACAACAAACATTTACGAGCAGCAGCAAAACAGAAAGTGCGTACTTGCATGATCTGTTGTCAGTTCAATCCAGGTAAAAGCATTCCCGTAGAGCAAGGTGGATTCAATCCTCCCGATTACCCTTTTGAAGTCCTCCAGATGGATTATATCCAGATGGAACGATGTCGAGGATTCAAATATGTCCTCGTAGTTGTTTGTGCACTTTCCCGTTGGACAGAAGCATATCCAGTCCCAGATTACACTGCTCCGACCACTGCCAAGCAGCTGGTTCGTGAATTTTTCCCACGGTACGGTTTGCCTCGTGTCGTGTATTCAGATAACGGCCAACCATTCTCGTCCGAATTAATGAAGCAGGTTTCACTCCTGCTAGGATATCAGTGGAAATTCCACTGCGTCCGACATCCCGAGGCAGCAGGTCTCGTGGAACGCCACAATCAGACATTGAAAACACGTCTTGCTAAAATCTGTGCCGAGAAAGGGGTAGACTGGATAGTCGCCTTACCAGTTGCATTGTTTTACATGAGAATGGTTGCACACTCTAGAACAGGGCTATCCCCGTATGAGGTGGTCTTTGGTAGGCCACCGAATATGTGGGGGACGCCTATGCCTCGAAAAATTACTGATGTTGATAGTAATATGTTGACAGATTACCTTGCCTCCTTGATGTCTGCACTACAATCATGTCGTTCACAGGTAGCTGCAGCCTTTCCCGACAACACCGAGGTGAAGCCGCACGAGATTACACCGGGAAACTTCGTTTTTGTACGCAATTTCGACAGGAGAAGCACGCTGGAGCCCCGCTGGCAGGAGCCGAAGCTCGTCCTATTGACCACGAGGACGGCAGTGAAGTTGGAGGGCCGCAAAGGATGGGTCCACATGAGTCATGTTAAAAAACTTTACGGATCGCCGCCAGAGACTGACTCTTCCTCCCCCTCTAAGGACTGCCCAGATTCCAGTGACTCTAAACTTCCCCTGGTAGAGAAAACTCCTCAACAAGAGTATAAATTAAAGCTGAGGTCTAGCAAGTCAGACAGTTTAATTGTTTAAGTCCTCCCCTAGGTGAATCGGTTAGACAGTTTCTGACATGTACCCGTTAGACCCCAATAGAGAGAGAGATAGACAGAAACAGCTCAAGCAACGAGAATATTGTAAATCTCTTCGTAGTCACTGTATTGTGACATTATTGATTATGTTTTTTCTGAGTCTTACGATTATTGCTGCAAGTATTCTGCTCCACATGTATTTCCCTCTTTCCATACATGCACATTTCTTTTCAAACAGCACTGTCGAGCATACCTTCAGTGAACTGCCCCCGCATGAGTTAGCTTACCGACTTGCGCTGCAAAACAATACTTTTATCAGTATGTTACATCATTCTCATCAGACCAGCAATGCTACAAATTGTTGGATATGTGGCCGACTTCCTCCCTATCAGAAATACAAGGGAGTCTTGCCCCTCTTCCCGTGTCCGTTCACACATAATGGTTCCTGTGGTGCCTGGTTTAGTTTAATAAATTCTTTAGACTCTGAGTCCATAGTTTACAAAGGCAGTTGGATATGGGGAAATCTGAACACAGTTCTGCATAAAGCATGTTACCCTAACAAGGAGGGTCTTCCACAAAGGACAGGGACCGATCTAGAAAATGAAGTATATGGATTAGGTAATTATACACTCAACCTCATGATTCTGAATGTTCAGTCTGATACAGGACCAGACTTGCCCTCTATGTCAGTACTACCCTTTAAAGGCGAATTATGTGTCAGAAAGAATGGTTCAGTACCTCTAGGTCATAGTAAATGTACTACTGTGATCGAATTCAGTGATAAAGGCAAGTCTACATTCAAAGCTACCCGCCATTTCTATTTCATTTGTGGTCATACAGCCTATATACGTTTGCCACTAGATTGGGATGGGACATGTTACATTGCATTCCTTCTGCCACCTGTTTTTCTAGCTCCACCTGATTATCATAGAAACTCCCATCTAGTTCACAGACCCAAGAGAGATCTCCCGCTTGTCGACTATACTGAAACGGCATGGGAACGATACACAGATTTCAATAAAGGTTTCTTTCCCTATTTAGGTGCTGTCTTTAATAGTAAATCTATACGTCACTTAACCAGAACCCTCAAGCAGTAGTGAATGAAACTACTTCCGCCCTAGGTAACTTGACCGAGGAACAGTCTGCTATGAGACTTGTCGTTCTTCAAAATCGTCTCGTCCTTGACGTCATCCTGGCCGATAGGGGCGGGGCCTGTAAAGTCCTCGGATCGAGCTGCTGTGTTTTCATTCCAAATAATGCACCGTCAGTATATAAAGCCATCACACGTCTCCATAAGATTGCAAGTCAGATACACCAGAATCCAGGTACCTGGACGTGGTCCGGTTGGTTCTGGAGCGTGTTGTCAGCCTGGGGTTGGAAAGTCCTATCTTTCCTCGGAATAGCCCTTCTCATAGTATTCAGTTGTTGCCTATGTATACAATGTGGGCCGGCGATTTGCGGCTTGTGCGCCACATCCTGTTTTCCTCATCCAAGTCCACGTTCTAAATCCCGTCTGAAAAAGGAAGAGCAAATGATGTTATATGAACAAATAGATGGACTAATGAGGATTGATGTATCATGAAGGGTCCGTAGGGGACAAGGAGGGAATGAGGTAATATACATTTTTATAGTCAATTGTGTCCCCTAACGTGAACCCCACCGTCTCCATGTACGAGCTTAAAGTGCATGTAACTTCTCTCCTCGACCTGCTATGAAGACGCAAATACATTTGCGTCCAACGTTAACATGTCCTCTTTCAGATCCACCATGAATGGATCAATAATTAAGTTCCTAAGTATGCCTTGCCAACGTCTTTTCGTGGTGCACCTCCACGTTTTTTCTAGTCCTGCAGAGCTAGGCCCTGATTTCTGCCATCAAGCCCTTTCTGTTCTCTGCCTCCTGAAAAGCTGCAACATGGGATGCCTCCCTGACCTCTGTCCTACTCCCTGCGTGGCGAGCGGTGCCCGGCTCGGCCTGCTTGCCTGCCAAAGACAGTATTTTTGCCTTCAAGTTATCAGTATAGCCGAGTTCAGCTCCTCGAAAACACATTCCAGTCTAGCAGAATAGATAAACATTTCCCCGGCTGCAGAGCAAAGGGCCCGGCCTCTCTGTCTCCATGCAAGTAATTCATTGCTCCTGTTACCATGGTAGGCCCATGGCCCCTCGCATTACACGCAGACACGTAGTCACATATGCACGCATTAATAGTCAGTATAGAGTAGCCTCTGCCCGAGAGACATTTCCTTCTAGATAATATAGTTCCCCAAACACAAGATATCAGATATGATTTAGGAACGAGTTGATCTGACATGCCAGACTTCTGTCTCTTTCCTCTAGTGCTAAATGTCAAGTCCCCTGCACCCTCTAGCCTCACGTCAGTTACACGTCATGCTGCTGCGCGCGCATCCTTGCCACAGATTTCTGCTGACAATGCAAGATTCCACTATGTATCCACCCACTTGTGTCATTTTCATGTGACGTTTCTAGCACACACCTCTGTGTACGCCCTAGTGCACGCCTTCTGATTACGTATTGTTACGCACATGTGTTCTTATCTCGTTTCTCTCAGCTGTTACGCCTTCTGTATTCATCTCCATTCTGTGCATTAACTATAAAAGTTATACTCTGTCAATAAAGTATGCTCTATCCCTTCCTGATCCTTTATGGTGAAAGGAACATGATATCCTGGTTCGAACCATTCCATTTTATGGAATAAAACCCATTTTGAAACCCAGCTGCCACGGACTTTGTCTCTTTATTTTCGATTGAGTTATTTTTATTGAACTTTACCGCATATAAATTCCGACGGTAAATTACTATTTACCACACCACGAGAGGGTTTGTAACAGAGAGAGACGCGGACACGGGCTATGGTGGAGGGGGGTGGCGGTCTTAAATGGTAAAGCTGGACAGCGTGACAGGGAGAAAGGCAGAAAGAGGTAGAGGGGAAGAACAGGTGAGAAGGGTGCGTGGGCAACAGATTAACGAGAGAAGTGCTGAGAGCGGCCGAGTGAAGAAAGCAAGGAACGCATGGGCGGTAGGAGATCAGAAGGGGTGGATATGCAACAAGCCCGCGAGTGGTGCACGCATGCGCGCCACAGCGAGAGATCTGTTTTCAATTATTGCGCCTGTGTCAGGGCGCGATAATTGAAAACAGATGTGGCCTGTGCGGGTAACCGCAAGCAATAGGCCGTGGGCGGAGCAAAGGCGGGACATGCACCCGCCTTTGCACAATTGCGTGCTGTCTTTCTTAGAAAGACGCACGCAAAGTCCAATAGCCTGGCAGACAAACAAAAGCACACGCACAAGCATATGGTGAGCTTTCTGAAGCCCATTACTAAAAGTCGAGCAAGCAGCGAATGCGCGCTGCCGTAGGCTCGACCTAAAAAGGAAAGAGCCCTGCAGATACAAGAACTAGATAGCACACTGAATGCTATAAATAAGAAAATGCATGAACAAGCCTGAAATATTTAGAGGGGGAAATATATATTAGAATTATAAGACTCTACTTTCAACTGTGGCCACAATCATTGACATAGGCAGTCTATAAAATAGGCCAACTGGCATTGGAGTTCCGACACTAGAACTGCCCCATGAAGGAATTAAACAATCTATAGTAGATTGGTATCACCTGGCAGAAGACTAATTCAGAGGCATCTCACAGCTGGCGACAGTGGAAGAAAGACTTAAAGCAAACCTGACTGATTGGTAATCAGGAACCCTTCGATAACCTTCGATACTTACGGCATGCAGAAAAATGAAAAGTATCAAAGACCCATCAATTAAAGGGGCTTTCCAGAAACAAAAAAGCTGATAAATCCATTGTCAGCTAAATCCTGAATCCTCAGAAGAAAACACATAGCTGCCGCTAATACCTGGTGATTTGGAGGCACCAGCGACTAAATTTAAGAATTTAAAAAAGGCATTGCATCACTGTGGTAGTATGATTCAAGCCACTTTCAGAACTGGATTGCTGTATACAAAAAATTGAGTCAAGAGTGCATCAACTAGCTCTTCCGCAGCATAAAAAGTTTATGAACAGAATACCCTCTTTGTACGAGTAACCCTGCTTGAACATTTGTATCAGTCATTCCAAGGCAAAACAGATGATTATGAAAATCGCTCCCTTCTTAATAACCTATGCATTAGAGGCATGGATTAAAGCAGCCTCATCATCAGTATGTAGTCAACATAAAGAAAACAGCTATAAAATACTGGTGCAATGTATTTAACCCCCTCTACACTCCACAAAATGTTCTCTAGCCCTGACACTTGTTGGCAAGGATGCGGAGGCAAGGGCAATATGACATACATATGTGGTTCTGCATTAGAGCAGAACTATTTTGATAGACGTATTGGCACAAATAAAACATAACAGCTACTCAATTAAAACTGAGCCCCCTAATTTTGCTATAAAAGGAGGAAATTCTGAATATCAACTCACTACCATAGCAAGTAAATTTCTTCCCTACTATGCTTCTTACAGCCAAACGCATGCTTGCCCATTCTTGATAACCATTCCCACCACACCCACCTTCATGATAAATATTTGGTGCAGCAAACCTTGGCAAGTTATGCCACAGAAAAGTTAACAGCAATTGTCCACAACAGAATGGGCAATTTTGAGAGAGTCTGGACACCTTTTCATACATATGTAAAGAACCAAGGAAGCCACAGATTCACATGGCAGCAGTCAGGGATGTAGACCCAGTTCTTCTTCTATATCCTTACAGACTGCTGAAGATGCTAATGGCTAACCAAATACCCAATAGTCATAGACTTGAAACAAACAGTCACTAGCAGGAAACAAAGCAGGAGAGAGTTTTACATATCTACAGGTATATCTCAGAATAGTAAAGTACTAATATCGTTACTTAGGAAAATGATCAAAAATGTATGTCTCATTCTGTTTGCAATAGAAATTGGTACTACCTCTGTACCACAAAACATTTAAATACAGTTTGGAAATGTGAAAGTGAATGGAAAAAATTTCAGTGGTGCTTATACTGAAAATTGCAGGCAGTTCTTCATCAGTCCAGCTGTCAAAGTGATGACCATTTCATGTGTATTTTCATAGACAAGGCTGATAAAACAGAAAATACAAATTTATTCTACTTGTTAGACTTGGCATCTTTTGGTGGGTTTCCCCTGAGTTTTTGCTTTTGACCTCACGGTTTTGACTCTGTTTTTGCTGGCGTAGTGTTTCTGTGCACTTTTCTCACTGCTGATCAGTGGTAAAGTGCAAGTGCTCCTGTGGTAAATGGTGTTATGGATTGGTGTTTCCATGATTGGATATTTGATGTACTTGTCAGTCCTTAGTAAAGTGCACTGAGTGTTCCAAGGCCTGTGAATCAAATGCTAATAGCGGGCAAGAGGCACTGATTGTGCCACCCAGGTGAGTAGCCCTGAAAAGGTAACTCAGACCCGCCATTGTGGAGTCTGCGTGCAGTTTGTAACTGCCATGTTGACTTGGCTATTGCACACACTGGCCAGTCCCTCACCTTCCCTTTTCTTACATGCAAGCCACCCCTAAGGTAGGCCCAAGGTACCCCTGTGGGCCGGGTGTAGTGTATTTGAAAGGTAGGACATACCCTGGTGTGTGTGGCATGTCCTGATAGTGAATTACAGCCACTTTCGTTTTTCGCTATTGCAAGGCTACCTGTTCCCCATAGGACAGAATGGGAGTTTGTTTATAACATTTTATGAACATAACTGGCATGGGGAATTAGGTAGGAAAATAAAGTTTTGTCAATCAATCAATCAGTCAATCAATCAGTGAAATTTGTATAGCATGCTACTCACCCATGAGGTTCTCAAGGCGCTGGGGGGGGGATGGGGAGTCGCTACTGTTCGAACAGCCAGGTCTTGAGTTGTTTCCTGAAGGAGAGATGGTCCATGGTCAACCGTAGGTGCGTGGGGAGGGAGTTCCATGTCTTGGCCGCTAGGTAGGAGAAGGATCTCCCTCCGACAGTGGATTTGCAAATTCGTGGGATGGAGGCTAGGGCGAGGCTGGCCGATCGGAGCTGGCGGGTGGGTGTGTAGAAAGTGAGGCGGCTGTTGAGGTATTTCGGGCCCTTGTCGTGGAGAGCTTTGTGTGCGTGGGTGAGGAGTCTGAACGTGATCCTCTTGCTGATGGGGAGCCAGTGCAGGTCTTTCAGATGGGCATAGATGTGGCTGTGGCGAGGGATGTCCAGGATGAGTAGTGCAGAAGCGTTCTGTATGCGATGGAGTCTTTTCTGGAGTTTGGCTGTGGTTCCAGCGTAGAGAGTGTTCCCGTAGTCCAGGCGGCTGGTGACGAGGGCCTGGGTGAACGTCTTCCTGGTTTCGGTGGGGATCCATCGGAAGATCTTTCGGAGCACACGCAGGGTGTTGAAGCAGGATGATGAGACGGCGTTGACTTGCATGGTCATCGTGAGGGAGGAGTCCAGGATGAAGCCCAGGTTGCGTGCATGGTCACTTGGCTTGAGTGCGGTGCCCAGGGCAGGGGGCCACCAGGCGTCGTCCCAGGCAGAAGGGGATGGTCCCAGGATGAGGACTTCCGTCTTGTCTGAGTTCAGTTTCAGACGGCTGAGCTTCATCCATTCCGCGACGTCTTTCATTCCTTCCTGGAGGCTGGCTCTGGCGGTGGCTGGGTCGTTGGTGAGGGAGAGGATCATCTGGGTGTCGTCAGCATATGAGATGATGCTGAGGTTGTGTAGGCGTGCGATGGCTGTGAGAGGGCTCATGTAGACGTTGAAGAGGGTGGGGCTGAGTGAGGATCCTTGCGGAACGCCGCAGATGACTTCGGTGACCGCGGATCGGAACGGGGGGAGGCAGACTCTCTGGGTTCTTCCGGTGAGGAACGAGATGATCCACTCCAGGGCCGCTCCTTGGATTCCGGTGTTGCTGAGGCACTGTATCAGGGGGCGGTGGCATACAGTGTTGAAGGCTGCTGAGAGGACTAGGAGGATGAGGGCAGCAGTTTCCCCGTTGTCGAGCAGGGACCTGATGTCGTCGGTAGCTGCGATGAGGGCGGTCTCAGTGCTGTGGTTTGCTCGGAAACAGGACTTTGAGGGGTCGAGGGATCCGTTGGTCTCGAGGAAGGCGGAGAGTTATCTGTTTTATGTGAAAACAATCCTAGGCAGTCTAACTAGTAGGTAAACAATTAATCCGACCCAATAGCGAAAGGAACATTCAAGAGTGAATTTATAAAATAAACATACTTTTAATTAACATATTAAAAATCATATAAGAACCTGAACAGAATTCAGACTATATGATGTGATCTGACAAATATCATGACATTGACATATAATACTCAACACGTATATATTTAATACACCAAACTTTTAAAAGAAAGAAAAATTTCCACAGTTTAATAAAAAGGACACCCTAAATCATAAATGGTGCCTTAAGTACAATAACAAAAGAGAACTCGACCCTAGGAGTCTGTACACACTACTACCCAGGGGGTCCTTGTTTCTCTCAATCGGAGAGTTGTCTGTTGACAGTCTTCTCGATGACTTTGGCAGGAAAAGGGAGGAGCGAGATGGGGCGGAAGTTCTTGAGGTCCGTGGGGTCTGCGGTGGGTTTCTTCAGGAGGGCGCTCAGCTCGGCGTGTTTCCAGCTGTCCGGGAAGGTGGCAGATGCAAAGGAGCTGTTGATGATGTTCCGGAGTTGGGGAGCGATGATGGAGTCGGTTTTGTTGAAGATGTGGTGTGGGGAGGGGTCAGTGGGGGAGCCGGAGTGGATGGTGTTCATCAGGCGGGTGGTGTCTTCGGTGCTGACAGGGGCCCAGGTGCAGAGGGTGGTGGTGGGGGGTGCTGGTTCAGTGGTTGGGTGCGTGGTCGGCGCGCCAAAGCTGTTGTGTATGTCAGCGATCTTGCGGTGAAAGAACGAGGCGAGAGAGTCACAGAGGTCTTGCGAGGGTGTGATGTCGTTGTTGCAGGCGCTGGGGTTGGAGAGCTCTTTAACGATGCTGAAGAGTTCCTTGGTGTTGTGGGTGCTGTTGTCCAGTCGTTTTTTCAATGTTGTCCTCTTGGTGGTGCGGATCAGCTGGTGGTGTTTTCGGGTGGCGTTCTTGAGGGCTGTCATGTTTTCTGCTGTCTGGTCGTGGCGCCAGGCTTTCTTGAGGGTGCTGCAGGTTTTCTTGGAGTTTTTGAGGTCGTTGGTGAACCACGAGGCTTTCCTGCTGCCGGATCTGCTGGGAGAATTCTTCAGTGGTGCGAGGTCGTCGGCGCAGTTGGTGAGCCACTGTGTGAGGTTGCGGGCTGCTTCGCTGGGGTCCGTCGTTTTGGTGGGTGGGTTCTGGCTGAGGGCGGTGGTAAGCTGGTCGGCGGTGATCTTGCTCCAGCTTCTGCAGGGAACCTGTTGAGGGTGGTGGTGGGTCGTGGTTCTCCTGAAGTTGAAGTGGACGCAGATGTGATCTGTCCAGTGTAGTCCGGTGGAGTGGCTAAAAGAGATGTGCTTGCTGGAGGAGAATACGGGATCAAGCGTGTGGCTGGCGTAGTGGGTGGGGGTGTTCACCAGTTGCTTGAGTTCGAGGTTGGCGAGGTTGTCCAGCAGGGTGGCGGTGTTGCTGTCATTGTTGTTCTCCAGGTGGAAGTTGAGGTCCCCTAGGAGGATGTAGTCTGAGGAGGTGAGGGCGTATGTGCTGACGAAGTCTGCAATTGCTTCGCTGAATTGTGTGCGTGGTCCCGGGGGTCTGTAGATGAGGGTGCCTCTGAGGGTGGTCGTGGGGTCGGTGTGTATCTTGAAGTGAAGGTGCTCGACGGCAGTGAGGGAGTCGTCAGAGTTGGTCGTGATGCGGATGGTGTTTCTGTGGACGATGGCGATGCCTCCTCCGGTTTGGTTGACGCGGTCCCTCCGGGCGATCTTGTAGCCATCCGGGATGGCTATGGTGATGTCGGGGGCTGAGGAGGCGTTCATCCAGGTTTCTGTGAGGAAGGCGACGTCTGGTGATGTTGTGTCGAGGAGGTTCCAGAGTTCGATGGCGTGCCTGTGGACGGAGCGGGTGTTGAGCAGTATGCACTTGAGGTGGTTGTTGCTGGTGCTTGACTTGGCGGGTGAGGTGCAGGTCTGGAGGCAGGAGAATTTGCAGGGTTGGCAGGTGAAGGGTCCGTGGGTGCGTTTTGGGGTAGCTTGGTCCGGCCGGCATTGAGTGAGTGGAGGGTGGCAGCATTGTAAGTTCGTCGGGTGCGCTGGCATCTTCGAGGTCCAGGGGTCCTGGCGTTGGGCGTGGTCCAGGCGCGGACAGGCGCAGACGGGCTTGCCTTTGGCGCGCCTTCGAGGTACAATCGGCACGCCTGCTGCGCGTAAATGCTGCACGTACGCGCAGGCTCCATATGAGGCAAAGTGGGAGGGAGGAGCAGCTGGGAGGCGGGAGCGGGCGGCCAATGGGGTACAGGAGACAAAATGGGGCGGGGCCGCGAGGGAGCAGCGGCGGAAAGCCGGGGGGGCACACCAGAGGGCAGGGGTACAACCCCAACGTAGAAAGCACAAATAACTATTTAATCAGAAAAAAAGAATGCACAATCACGAAACAATTACAATACAAATGTGGGCAACAGCGAAGAAGAAAAAAAGAGCAGCGGCGAGGGGGCACCGAGGTCAGGGGTGAACCAGTGGTGCCGGGGCAGAGACGCGCTCACAGCTGGCGAGCATTGCGGCGTGGGGGGTGTCCTGGGTCAGGTCACTATCACCTGCGCCGCGTGGGCTCCATATGAGGCCAAGTGGGAGGGAGGAGAAGCTGGGAGGCGAGAGCGGGGCGGCCAATGGGGTACAGGAGAAAAAAGGGGGCGGGCCTCGAGGGAGCAGCCGCGGGAAGCGGGGGGGCACACCAGAGGGCAGGAGTAAAACCTCTACGTAGAAAGCACAAATAACTATTTAATCAGAAAAAAAGAATGCACAATCACGAAAAAATTACAATACAAATGTGGGCAACAGCGAAGAAGAAAAACGAGCAGTGGCGAGGGGGCACCGAGGTCAGGGGCGAACCAGTGGCGCCGGGGCAGAGAAGCGATTACAGCTGGCGAGCCATGCGGCGTGGGGGGTGTCCTGGGTCAGGTCACCTAAACTCAGAATCTAAAGATGCATCTTTTAGTGAAGGTGATTTTTACATTCTGTGTTTCAAAATACCACTTTTAGAAAGTAGGTATTTTCTTGCTCAGTCATCCTGTGTGTCCTTGCTGGAATGTGGTTGCCTCTCTGGGTTTTGGATGACAGAAGGCTTGGGAGCAGGAGTGGCTCCAGATAGTCTAGGTGGGTCAGGAAAGGGCTGAATAGACTTGGTCTGCAATTGGGAAAGGGGGAGATTTCCTTGCACCTCAAAGGGCCTGGTCTGCCTCTGACCATGCCATCTCCACCTCCTGCCAGGAAGTCACACCAGAGAAGGCAGAACTGGTTGTGTGCTAGACACCGACACTCTCTGCCTAAGAGATCACTGCAACCCTGGTCTCACCGGCGACGCCTGCTGACACCACCACTGAGCTGCTGCTCGCACCACGACCTGTGGGCACCGCACTCCGCACTACCTCACTTCACGTCAACGCCTTCGTATCCCTGACGCCGCCGCTCCATGCCAAAATCTACACCGCTTCTTGAACCGTGGTTCGAGGGCACCGCTCGTAAAGTTACACGACGCACTGCCCTCATCCTTCACCGCAGCCTTTGCCTACCAACGCCGGCGCCATCAACTCCCGTTCATCCGCCGACAGCGCTTCAGCAACGAGGACACAGCTTGCACTTTGACCTGCCAGCACTGTGACGAGCACCACATTCACTTCGCACCACGACCCAGGTCTCATCGGCGCCGCCATCTGACGCCGCCAGCGAGCCGCTGCTTGCACCGCGACCTGAGGGCACCGCACGTCGCACCGCAGCACCCAACCCCTACCGACGTCAGCCCTCCTTACTTCAACAGAGAGGAGTTCGATCTACAATGCGTGTGACATCGAGGGCCCCGACGACTCCTGCAACGATCTCCGGAACGGACGCCTGCAGACGCTGTGCTTTTGGAAGCTCAACAAGAGGTTGCTGTCGCCCTGCATTTCTAAAAGGTACTGTTTGCGGGTCTTCCCAACACTGTAGCTGCGGTCAGCCAGAACTGTTTGTATTTGTTTGTTCACAACACCGTGATAGCCCCGAACAGAGCTATCGACATCAAGGAACTGTTTTTCAAGCATATTTTGATAACTGAAGATTTTTAAGTACTGTATTGTGGATTTTTATCGTCTTTGGTCTTGTCTTAAGCATATAAAATTATTGGATATTTTTCTAAACTGGTGTGGTGTCCTTTTGTAGTGCTTACACTGTATTACTGTTGGTTAGGTGCAAATACTTTACACACTGCCTCTAAGATTAGCCTGAATGCTTGTGCCAAGCTACCAAGGGGGTTGAGCAGGGTTTATTTTAGGAGTGTAACTCCCTTATCCTGACTAGAGTGGTAGTTTCTGCCCGACTTTGGCACATGCCCTAGCCTACCAAAATTCCCATTTTTAACTCTAATGGCCTACTAGCACCATGCATCTGTTCCATGATCCGGCAGGGCGTTTCCTGTTTATAACTCCCAGTTACCAAGGCTTACTATTCGAAAATCTCTCGCTGGACGCAGAGGAGGAGTTCTCTCTCTGGCTTTCAGGCGACAAACTTGTGGAAGTAGAGCAGTCACAGCAATCAGAATCCTCATGAGGATTAGTCGCTTGTAAGTCATCCGAATTAAGATTGCCTCTTTTCCACTTTTGTGATGTGTGGTAAGCAGTGATGTGAAAGCACATTCCTTTTGGAGTAATCAAAGTAACATTTGTTTTCTGTTTATGTACGAGGAAAATACATTTGTATTGCTTGGCCGTTAACACTGTTAACTGAATTCTGTTTCAAAAGTTAAAAGACTTTTACCAACAATTAACTGTTCAGAGACAAATATGGATCTCTTTGTTTATCAAGAAACTCGAGGAAAGTACAGTTGTCTTGCTTGGCAGTGTATGCTGTTAACTGCATTCTGTTTCAAAAGTTAAAAGATGTTTACCAACAATCAACTCTTCAGAGAAAAATAAGGCAGACTTTGTTTTTGAAGGATCTCCAGGAAAGCACAAGTATTAATTGTTTATAAGGGTGAGCTCTGTGAGCAACACATTTTCTTTGGCAAATACGAACTTAGATCAAACTATCATTGACATTGCTTTCAATGAATGAATGAATGAATTTATTGTACAGTTAATAAAAACCATTACAAAAAAAAAATGCATTAGTTTAAAATTGGTCAGTATACATGCCTGTTTTAAAAAAACATTAGTAACTATTTATATTCATAAAATATCAGATGTAAGAATATTACTGAACTACATTATACAATTTCCTATTCGTTCTATACAAAATAGCTCTTATTTCAGGAGCTCAATATCAAATTACATCGATCCATTTGCTAGTGTAAAATGGTTCGCACAGCTCTTCCTACTCAAGATCAAAGTTGATTTGGGTCGATCTACTGCGAGTTATGTGAAGCCATTGAATGGAGTGTGACGGATGGTGCAATTACTTGCGTGAGAGTAGCAAAAGTTCTTATAGCCTCTTAACGTTACGTCTTGATCTGAATTTTTAACAACCCTTTACAATGACACCTCTTTTGCTCTCAAAGTTCATAACAAACTTGACTGATCTGCAGATAAATTGTGGA
This sequence comes from Lissotriton vulgaris, assembly GCF_964263255.1. Lineage (NCBI taxonomy): Eukaryota > Metazoa > Chordata > Amphibia > Caudata > Salamandridae > Lissotriton > Lissotriton vulgaris. Next base: position 227,978,897 of record NC_141696.1, read on the forward strand.
TCCGCTGTACACAAAACTTGTATAATGGCAGTTCGACAAGTACGTATTCCATGGTCATTAAATTTTTCCTTTAACCAGCGCCGTTGTTCCTCGTCCAATGTTGGACAGATGCAAAATAGGTGGATGAGGTCTTGTTTTGTGGCACCACATCAGTCACCCTTCTTGGTGTCCAGTTTCATCCAAGCTGGTTGATCTGCATTTGTCGGCAGGTTTCCCATCCTTAAACTAAGGTATTTCAGTTTGATAAATGATGAAAAGGATGCCCCGAAATAAACTACGGGTTTGAGCATAGTGTATGACTGAATTATCATCCAGGCATGTGCGCGGTGACTAAAGATTGACTTGTCATTAGTCAGAGAATGCCTGTTTGCCGCCTTTTTAAGTACTTGCTTGAACGATGATACCGGTAGCTTAGTTTGCCACAATGATGCAAGTTCGGTCGTATCAAGGGACAGATTTAAAAACTTGGTGTACTGGGAATTGGGACTATTTTGCATTGCCTCCCACGTAGCAGAATTGATCTCTGTTTGCCTGTTCATCCAGATGTCATACCAGAACTTAATGGTCTCATACTTTTTTTGCAGATCTTGGGATTGTAGGCCAAACTCGAGTCGGACCTGTGCCGGAGAGGCATTATACGGTAATCTGAATATACGCTTGTAGACTCTAGTTTGAATCTTGTCTAATTGTTGTGCACTTCTCCCATGGTGTAACACACTGCCGTAGGCTATTGTAGGGAGTAGCTTGGCCTTAATGACGGCCAGAAGTGGATTAAACAGAGGGCCCTTTAACTGCTTGGAAATACTGTTGAATGCATGTAACAGTGCTATTCCCTTTTTTTCGATGGCCTCAAAGTGCAAGGAAAAGTTAAGGCGTCTGTCCAGTTGTATTCCCAGGTACTTATAGCTATCCACTACCTCCAGTTTCTTGTTGTCTATGACAAAAAGTGGCAGGGCTTTGCGCTGGCGAGTTATTATCATGATCTTTGTTTTTTGGCTATTTATTTCTAGAAGATTCTGTTTAGTGTATTCAGCCAGTTCATGCAGGAGGCGTTGCAGACCTATTTTAGTCTGACTAAGGAGCACCACATCCTCGGCATAGGAGAGATGTGTCAGCCGTAATGTTCCTAGGTGGGTGGGCGTTAATCCCGTCCAGACTTGTTGTTAGGTCTGCCATGAATAGATTAAAAAGATGGGGCGCCAAGACGCAGCCCTGTTTCAATCCGTCATATGTCCTGATCTTCCGTGTTAGTTGGTGCCCATTAGCGATCTTTACCTGCATCCAGGTATCCGTGTATAAATCCATTATGGGATTTAGAATTGTGTCCGGTAGTCCCTGCTGTTTTAACTTGGACCATAGTAGCTGACGATTGACACGGTCAAAAGCCGCCTTGAAGTCAACAAAGCAGGAGTACAGTGCTCGACGGCTTTGTATACTCTTTTCGGTGATTAAACTTATTGCCATGGCATTAGCCATAGTGCCTGTACCCCTGCGAAACCCTGTCTGATTTACCGGAATCTTCTTATTATCTTCAGACCATTTGGTAAGGTCGATTAGCACAAGAGATGCGTAGTATTTTGCTTCAGCATCAATAAGTGCTATCAGACGGTAATTTGCTGGGTTTTTTCGGTCTCCTCCTTTGTAAATCGGATTTATAATCGCCCCTCTCCAGCTTTCAGGGAGCCGACTTGTGCTATTTATTGACCGAAATAAGATGTTTAATTTGCATGCCCAATATTGGGGGTCCTCCTTATAGATGGCCTGGGGAACACCATTTGGTCCCGGTGCGCTATCTTGCCTGCTTCTTTTAATTATTTTTGATATTTCTGATTCCACGTTAGAGCTGAATGTCTGAGCCCCACCTTTCTGATTGGTACACAGATTGTTTAATTGTGCAAATTAACAATGCTGAGGAAAACGTAATTCAGGAGAACTATAACTGTATTCATGAAGCATCAGTGCTGAGGAAAGCATAGTTGTTCGGAGACTCAAAGGCACAAATAATAAGCAAGTGCTGATGTAAGCGCGGTCGCATGAAGAATCTAAGGCATAGCAAATTGATAACGCTGAGGAAAGCGCGCTCAGTTTTCAGAAGACCTTAACAAGACATAATCATAGCTAGAAAATGCAAGCAATGTGTTATATGTTTTTTGAGAGAACATTGTGGAAAAAGAACAATCGTGTCAAGTCTTTCTTCTCTCAGCATTTCCTGAAAAACAAATAAGGATCACATAATAAGAAAGCTAATCCACCTGTGTGAATTTTGATTTTCAAAACATTTTCTGAAAGTACCGGTAGTATAATACGTGCATACATTATATGTGATTATAAAATGTGAGACATACATATATTATCCACATTTTTCTTACATTTGTTGCTTCAGACCTTCTTTCCAGCAGTCCCTTTATCTCCTTCTTCCCCTCACCTGGCATCTCACAGGTCCTGTGTTAGTTTCTTTCAGAAACCCAGTGATGCCTCAAGGTGGGTCCCTTTGAGCATTATGCCATTCTTGAGAAGTGTCAGATTCAGATACAGAGAGCCCCCACTTCTGCTCCCATTGTACCAACCATGAACTTAAGGGACCAAAATTGCTGCTGTGTCATGGGGGCATTATGTCATACAAAGATTCCTCACATGCTAGAATAAAAGGTTTGACACTGACGTGTTGGAAGGTGGAACTGTTCTAGTTTCACAGATATGCATGAAAAGCTGCCTTTTTGCTGAAATTTTGACCCTTCCCTAATTTTTGTACAGGAAACAACGCAACACGGGGCAATGGTCCTTCAATGATTATTGTGAAATTCTTAAGCCATCAAAAGTGTTCTCTCGAAGAAACACCCTGAGAGCTCTTTCTGTACTATTGAGAACTCCTATGACATGGTCCTTTGTATCAGGTTCTTCAAGTTCTGAACATTTACTCTGTATCAAGTTGATGCTCTCATGAAATGACTTGAAGGGCACGGACTTCTAGACCTCAAGCACCAAACCCACAATCACCACAACAACATATATATTTTTAAAAATGTCAGTATAGGTGTGTTAATTTTACAATGGTAAGTTGCAAAATGAACACTAATGAATTACACATAAAAAATAGCATGTAAAAGCAATATAAAAATACAGGAGGCAGAAGCAATTGTCAACACATGGTTTATAGTACGACAAGTGTAAAAGTAGCTTACCTTAGATCCCGGTGAAAACAGAGTTGATTACTGTCGTGGTCACATAGACTTAGCCGAGGAAAGACACGGACAGTGGGATTCCAAATGGAAATGGAAGTAGGAAACATATAAAAAGGTAAGCTTCTACCTCATTTCCTTCCATTCTGCCAACTCAAAGTTGGATATATCCCCTCTACAGTTTCCTCAGCGGAAAGGCACATCGTTATTGGCTCAGCGGTAATCTTGGTTGGACTCTCACCGACAGCCGCTTCTGCCTATAATGCCGATAATTCCATAGACTCGCCAGCATCTAAATAGAGTGGGTGGACCACCAAGTAGGTGGTCGGTAAAATTGTTGAAAAAGTGACGGTGGAACCAGATCCACCAAGATTTAAATCAGGCCCTATAACCCCAGAAAATAGATATATCAAGTCGAATCACTTACATCTAAAAAGGTTAAACTCAAAATCGTGCAGGTTTATTTAAAATTCAGAATCATTACAGAAGGCAAAGATAGTCAATCTGTTGAAATCAAAATACAAATACCTCTCAAAATGCAAATAAATGGTAATTACCATAGGGAAACAGAGACTGGGCCCAATTCAAGGTTAAATAGCAAAGACTAAATGTAGTCTAGCGCAGCAAAATAATGCATCAGCAAGAAGACAGACATGAAGTGTGCTCAATATAAAGGCAAGTGAACTGGCAAAATATTCCAAGTATCTAGTAAATAAAGAGTCTTAAGTGGAGTCTGCTCTCTAAAGAAAGCCACGGTTTGGCTCAATTCCCAAAAAAAGAATGTTATATAGTTATTTAAACAGAGAAACCATAGTGTCAACATAGTGTAAACAAATTATACATTACACAATATCCAATAGTAAAACAGAAAACATCAATTAGAAAATGACTTTTGCTCTAATGCTAATTCATAATCCCGTATTTTACTACAGCGGAGAAAACAAAGGCACATATAACATTACACACACAACATCCACTAGTCAGACAAGTGGCCTTGTAAAGATACAGCCAATCTCTGCTCCTTCCTTCAGGAACATTAGGAACAAGTTCTATTTAGAACTTGATGATAATCTGTTTTAGACTCAAGTTCACCAGGCTTATTGGCATCTTGCTCTCCCGAAGAATAACTTGACACAGCATCAATATTTGAATTTCAAAGCAAACTCACGCAATCAAAATCAAGCAACCATGAATGACATTGCGTTGGTTCTGTCATGTCTTCCAGGAGAGCCTTGAGGCCCAAATATGGTCAACTCTTGACTCCGCTGCTTCTTCAAGTAACCAGAAAATTTTTGGGAGAACTCTTGCAAGGCTCTTTTGGGCTCCTCTGCATGAAACTACTGTACCCATTTCGTATACTCCCCTGATTGAATAGATTTAATATCGTTACTCCTTAAATGTAGAGCCCCACATTTTAGACAGGGCGTTAGATATTCTCGCGCCCTTTCATAGTGACCCTCCCACTAATAGTCTAATTGCTAAAAGTGTTGCAAGATTGGCCAAGACCTGAATGAGGACCTTAAGTTTTGGAGAACATTTATAGCTCCTTTGTTTACCTTGTGTTACTAGAAGGGGGAGGTGCCCAAGCCTTGGAAATGGGGAATAATTATTTTCATTCATAAGAAAGTTTTATTATTTGAAGCTCAAATCTATGGGCAAGTTATGTTACTGAATTGTACTATTGGTAATCTGTTTGCAGCATCTGTCTTAAATCATTTAGATGAATGAGTGAAGGACATATAAGTCCAGTGGAACAAGTAGGGTTACTCATTAACCATTCCACTTTAGATAATATTACATCTCTCTCAAGTGATCAATGAAAAATATGTACTTGTAGAGGATTTGCCAGTTTACACCACCTTTATAGGTTTCTCCACCACCTTTGATAATGAGGTTAGCGTGATCCTTGCATGTAAAGTAGCTGCCCTTGTAATTCTGGCATGCTTGCCTAGAGGGTTGATTGCTCTGCATACAATAGGTTTTAGCGAATCTACTTTGCGCACCACAACTAGGATTCCCTTTCTTAATGGATTAAAGCTATGGTGCCTATTAGCCAATTTATTATTTTCATACATTGTCTCCTTTGACAGATGAGACTAATTTGACTGTCCTAGTCTATGCTGATTCACTATATTCAAATATGAGTTCACACTTTTTGAAGCTCAATACAGAGAAAAGTAAAATCTGGTCTTTTAATAAATAGCAGAAAACATCTAAATATTGTTGCTGTCTGGAAGGAGTAATGATGGAGCTGGGTTTTTTCGGAATTGGGAACCCGGTTTTTGAAATTCTGATCACAAAAAATGGTTACAATTTGCAACCAGTGTTGTTGCGACAAGGAATTTAAGAACCAAACTATGTACTAATAGGTCAGTTCATAAAGTTCGGATTCGGAGTGGGTTGTAATGTGACTTACCACATGAATTCTAATGAGTTAGATCACAAATTGTGACTCACTCTAGCAAACCACCATGTCTGTGAACACCTTTAAATAAAGTATGTTTTCTTTTTAAACGCAGATAATATCTTTTTTAACATTCAGGGAAAGCATCCCTTTCATACCCCTTCTCTTTTGCAACTAGGTTACTACTACAATATTGACACATGTCAGACTGATTCAGTATATGGTAGGATCACCTACAAAATGGCCATTGCAAATATCTATTTATTTATTTATTTTTAATATTTGTAGAGCGCAGCATTTACCCTTGGGCGTCTTGGCGCTGATGAACCAGTTATTTGTGACAGTCTACATAAGAAGGAAGTGATCATTGAGTGAACAGCCAGGTTTTCAAAAGTTTACGGAATTGTAGGAGAGAGATCATTTTGAGCTCTCAGTCCCATTTTAGAAGTCAGTAAATGTTTATTGACTCCTAAAATGTGATGAATACACAGCAAAAACCTATTTTAAGGTTGCAAGTATTAGCAACCATAAAATACATCTGGACCCTTGTTATATTTTAATGTGCCACTTAAGTCAATATCGATAATCATATTTCAAAAGATTTTTCGCAATTTCATAGTCTTTTTCAAAGCTTTAGGTGATATAAAATAAGTAATTCACTAATGCCCACATGCATCAAACTCCCGTTTTGCGATTCCAAATTTGCGATTTTTACCAAATCGCAAATAAGGAATCGCAAAACGGGATGCATCATTGAAAGTGCATAATATTTGCGATTCGGTAAAAATCGCAATTTTTACCGAATCGCAAATATTATGCGAATTCCAATTTGCGATTTCGCAATTCCCATTGATTCCTATGGGCCAAAAGGCCTATAGGAATCAATGGTAATTGCGAATTCACAAATTGGAATTCGCAAAATGTTGATGCATTCCATGGGTGCAGGGGGGGGTCCAAAGGACCCCCCCCCTGCACCCCTGAAATGTATTTTAAAATGGATGTTTCACACACACATGTCCTAAGGACATGTGTGTCTGTAACATGACACTGTTTAAAATGCTAATTTGAGCATTTTAAACATTTTTCGCAAATTACCACGAGGTTCAACCTCGTGGTAATTTGCACTTGCAATCTTTAAATTCGCAATTTTTTAAAGAATGATGCATTGCATTTAAGGAATCGCAAAATTGCGATTCTTTAAATGCAATTGCATTTTAGAAAATCACATTATTAGCGATTTTGAACAAAAACAAATGATGCATCTCAAAAAGCATTTTTGGAATCGCAAACGGCCGATTTCAAGGAATCGCACCATTTGCGACTCCAAAAATGCTTGATGCATGTGGGCATAAGAGTATTTAATGCAAAGATTCTGGGAACACTTCAATTTGGACTTGAATGCTTTTATTTCTTTAAATTTAATTTGTTTTAAAGATGGTAGGTTGCATTTTTAAATTGTTACTACGTCCTAAAGTAAAGCATATTTAATCCCCCGATTATTTAAAATGAAGTCTAAGGGCATGTGACTCAACAGTCATATCAGTAGTTATTTTTTTAATTCATTCAGCGCAGCTGCTACTCAAAAGTGTTTCCTGACGCTGAAACTAAAATAAACAGGGAAACTAGCTGATTACTTATGTCAAGAGCTTACTCAAAAAAATAAAGTTTAGAAGTCTCCTAAATTAACACCGAGCCGGCTGGTAATGTGGCCACAGAAGTTGTAGCCCGAGTTTAGCTGGTTCAGTCACCACTACAGTTGTAGCCCTGATTGGGTAGGAGAGGGGATGTGGCGTAACGGTCAAAGCTGCTAACTTTCGAACTAGGGAACCAGGTTCGAGTGTCGGCTCAACATCCTGTGATTATGGTCAAATCTATTAATCTACCTGTGCATACGCTCCAATACCTTCAGGTCGAGTTTGTGCTGTATAAAACAGCAAAACAAAAAAACAACACATGAAGGCTTGAAGCGGTTTCTGACAGAAATATTGTCTGTAAGACCAGTTTATTTTATTTGTTAATTTGCAAAGTTTCATATAGCGCTGGCTAGACCCGGAGGTATCAGAGCGCTTTACATGAGGATCAGCAAGTTACAGGATACATGTTTATATCAGTTGAATCAGCGAGTTACAGGTTACATAGTTACAACCGTTTGAATCAAAGAATCACAGAGGGAGGGGGAGTGAAGGAGACACGAATGGGGAGAAGAGGAAAACAATGTCAGATGATCGGCTGGGTAGGTGACGGGCAAGGGGCCAGACTCCTCTATAGCTGCATAGGACAACTCCACCGTGCATATCAGTAGTACTTCCTCTGAGTGTCTCTCAGTCCCTGGTACCCGCTGGGCTTCTTCTCCTGGACAGTCTCTCCTCCTGCAGGCCCAGGCAGACTCCATCCCTCTCTCAGCAGGCAGGCAAGCTTCTAATGTTATGTTATGTATGTTAAGTTAATTAATAAAGCGTGCTTGCACTCCAATGGCCTCCTGCTGCTACTTGCAGACCATTATCTGGGCGGCTCTAGTACACCTCTTTTCAGCTTTTCCTAAAAGCAAAATGAAAGCTGTTTCTGTCACTTATTCTATAACACAGGACCGCATACTGAGAAGGTGCAACCCGAAGTCTACACATTGCAGAAATCAGGAACTTGCAGTAGTAGACTCCCAGGTGACCTTAGCATTCTTGTAGGTAGATATCTTTTGATCTGCTTAGATATGAAATATGGGATTGAGCCACACGATGGATTATGCAGCGAACTTTGCAAGAGATGTGCTGTTAAACTGAGAGCAAGTGAAGGTCTTTGCGAATGGCACAAGTAGAGCTGATTCTAGGTACACTCCACTCAGTCTAGAGTAGACACTTGAGTTTGAATGGATTGTAGGTGTGACAGGAGAGATGTTTTTATGTTGAGATAAACGCTAGTTTAGTCTTGATGCTATAAAGGCGAACTAATGCTATGGTTACGCTCTCCTGTGCTAACTATGGTAAAACAGGACGAATATGATAAGAGATAAAAGGCACATTTTGAAACTGCTGATGATACATCACTTTCCATCTGCAGGGTAGTATGAGTCTTGACTCCCAAACTTTTCACTGTTCAAGCTCCTCTAGCATGTATTGGAGACTTCAGGTGATGTCCCCTCACCTTTGGGAGACTGGCTGTCAGGCAAACACCATCTCTAGTCACACAGCAGTCCTAGTATTCTGTGGAGCTCTCTCGTGCTCATGAAGGGTTTGGAACTGGAACACATATTGGTGGTTTGTGGTCCACTTTCCTACATACTTTCTAGTTAGGGGATGTGGATCAACTATCACCAGTATCAGAACTGGTTTGGAGTGGTTTTCCTTTCAGGTTTCCTTCTCAAGCGGCTCTCCAGACACTGCCTTTATATAAAGGGATGCTTTTTCACAGCAGGTAGCACTGGGGCTGTCTCCGAACCTGAGCATCCACAACACAGACACAAATAAGTTTCAAGTTTCAGCAACTGGCTGTCACCAGTCTTTTTGAGGCAGTAACCAGGGATAGACAAAAAGGGAACAACTACGATAGAAGGCTCCGAACGTAACATAACAGAAACAGCAGTCCTACCCTGATCTCCATCCATTACCCAAATGACAGTGCTCAGAAAGAACTAATCAGAAGCCCTATTCTGACAAACACCCTTATGGAATCCCCAAAGCTGCTCCCTGTCACCATTATCCTTACTTCAGTATCTGGATCTCCATCCTCCAGCCACAGAAATGCAGGCAATACACTTCCACTGTCTGGGGAAGCTGTCCTCATCCTCCATCTTGTGCTGGGCCAAATGAGGGATATCCAAAATAGATCCCACTGGCTTCATTACTCAGACTTTTTCACACAAAGAACCTTACTGCTCCACAAATGCTAAACATGTATACACACTCAACAAACTGGATGACAGTGCAAGGTTCTGGGCATACACATAAGAGTGGAACTTTCCCCAAGAGAAGCCTATAGGTCATACTGTCAGCAATATGTCAGGTGTCTGTCCAAAGGGCAATGATATGCCCTTGGATATATTGGCCCCCCTTTCTGAAGAGGGCTTTGATCTACTGAGCCTAAAAATCAAATCTGGCTCTCCTGTAGACCCCCTCATACCGGCCCAGTTTAGAAATATGCAGGCATTATGCCGCTCACCCTTGTTGGCTCTTATCAACTTGTCACTGGCCTCAGGGAATGTGCCCACCAAGTGGAAACAAGCGGTAGTCACACCCATCCTAAAAAAGCCTACCCTAGATCCTATAAAACCCGAGAATTATCGACCCATCTCACTGCTTCCGTGGGCTGCTAAAGTCACCGAAGCCCACGTGAATAGGATCCTGGCCGACCATCTTGCCAAAGTTAACATCTTGGATCCCACGCAAAATGGATTTCGAGCAGGTCACAGCACGGAGACTGCCTTGTTATACATGGTCGAACATCTGCGCTCCGTGCTGGACACCGGACGAACAGCGGCACTTTTGTTGTTAGACCTGAGTACCCCCTTCGAAACGGTGTCCCACGAGATCCTGTTGCGGCGGTTAGAGGAAGCTGGGGTCAGGGGTGTGGCTTTGGGATGGTTCCGCTCCTTCCTTTCCAATAGATCTTTTCAGGTTGCAATACCACCCGCCAAATCCACCTCTCACCCGCTCACTTTGGGGGTTCCACAGGGATCATCTTTGAGCCCCACTTTATTTAATCTATATGTGAGTCCGCTGGCGGCGGTAGTCAAACGCTGGGGCCTGACAATGGTGTCCTATGCGGATGACACGCAGCTGGCGGTCACACTAAGTGGGGACTCAGCTGTGGACGCCCTCAACTTCTGTGAGGGGCTACGTGCGGTGGCCAATTGGATGAACCAAAATTGCCTCCAATTGAACACAAAGAAGACAGAGGTGATGGTGGTAGGGAAGCAACCTGGATGGTGGAACGACAACTGGTGGCCTCCCCAGCTAGGAATGATCCCTTCTCCTGCTATGGAGATAAAAAACCTCGGGGTCTGGCTGGACCCCACTCTTAGTTTTATCTGCCAGACTAAGAGGGTGGCGGCTTCCTGTTTTGGAATAATTAGGGGTATCAGGCCGGTGCTCAAATTTTTCGATGCCCCCACTAGACAGCTTGTGGTTCAGGCATCTGTACTATCCAGGATAGATTATGCCAGTGCCCTGCTAGCAGGCACGAATAAGGCAGAACTTATGCGGCTGCAACGGGTGCAGAATGCCGCCGCAAGAGCGGTATTAGGGCTGCCTAGACGTTCTTCAGCATCTAAAGCATTGCATACGCTCCATTGGTTGCCTGTTGCACGGCGGATTGAGTTTAAGGTGCTCTGCCTGGCTTTAAAAATGTTGAAAGGCACGGCCCCACCTATTCTAACGAACCTACTTACCCCATATGTTCCCTCTCGATCATTGAGATCGATGGGTCAGAATTTGTCAGTTGTTCCTCGCTTTTTACTGAGCAGGAGTGGAGGCCGCTCCTTCCGAGTAATTGCCGCCAAATTATGGAACGCCCTTCCTAGTGAAATCCGAGCTCTGGAAAATTTATTACAGTTCAGGCGTGCCATCAAAACTTTCCTTTTTAATAAAAACCCCTGATTCTGTTGCATTTTGTGATGTTGTGTTTACCTTTCTTGGCGCCAGGACGCCCCTTTGCTGGGGCAGCTGTGCGCGGTACAAAAACCATTAACATAACATAACATAACATAACATAACAATACAGATAAAAAAAGTCTTGTCACGCTAATAATCCCAAAAACACAATATGCTGATACCACCACCTCCTTTTATGCTATATCTAGGAGGAGACAGTAGCTCTCTGTTTTCTACGAGGGCAAGAGTGGTGCACCCCTCCTGGTCCCAAGACTGGCCCAGAACCTTGCATAGGCAGGGACATTAAGGCCAAAATAAAAAATATTATACCAGAAACATCTAGCTGGGCCCTCAGAACTGGGAAACATGCCTGTATGCCACACAAGGGACCAGAATTGCTAAATATGGCTGTCAGACCTGTCAGCCGTAGGGTGGTTTTCCCCCAAACGTTTAGCCTTACTCCTCCATTTTTGTTGCTGACCCCACTTTTGTTGGCCTTAGGACTGTGCACTTTACAACTGCAAATGAGTGCTAAAGTGTGTGTACTCACTCCCCAAAACATGTTAACATTGGCTGACACTCAACTGGCACATTACATTTACTTTTAAGTGCCAAGGGCCTGTAAATTAAATGCTACTAGTGGGCCTGCAGCACTCACCCCTTATCATCAATGTCGCAAATTGGGTGTTTAGTTGGCAGAGGTACGCACCCTGTCCAAGTAAGGACCACAATGCTGGTCAGGGTAAGTCACAACACAACCTAAATTATCCTGTGCTCACCCTTTGGTAGCTTGTCACATAACAGGCAGGCTTAGCTTAGAAGGAAATGTGTAAAGTATTTGTGCAATACCTTCTACAGTAACACAGTAAAACACCACAAAAAGACTCCACAACAGTTTAGAAAAGCAAGGTATGGCTTTAGAAATAAAAAATTTAGAAATAAAAACAACACCAAAATGACGAAACTCCAATGTGTAGGCTTTGAGATATTAAATTTTAAAGAAATAAATGCAGTAAAGCGCTTAGAAACAAGTAGCACTAAAAAGGTTGCTTTAGATCGCACTGGACTGGGGCAAAATCACAATTCAGGCTGACTGCAATGGAGTGCCAGCCGGCTACAGGTCCCAGTAGGTCCCGGTGAACAAAGTACCTTTACTAGTAGAAAGCAGCGAGATGCATCGATCTTCTTCATGCAGTGAAGGTGATGCGTCAGTTCCCAAGGTGGATGCCGTAGTCGAGAGGTGACGAGTGATGCACCAGTTTCTGCCACGCAGTCGGGGGGGATGCATCGATCTCACCAAGCTGCAGGGATATGCTGTATGATGAGTTGATCTCTGGAGGCAAAGCGCTGGTTCTGAAGCAATGTGCCAATTTTACTCCAGCAACTGGGTCGATTTGACAGTTCTGCTACAGGCAGACAGGAGATGCATTGAAATCCATCTTGCAAGTAGCTGGGCCACTTCTAGTGAGTCAGGCACTGTACCAGGGGTAGATAATTTGATTTGCCTGAGTCTCAAGTAACAGGAGGCAGCCCAACATGCCATTGGAGATCACTTGGAAGGAGGCAGAGTCCAGCTCTTCTTCAGCAGAGTCAGAGAGCAGCAAGCATTAGGGCAATAAACAGAAATACAGGCCTTCCAGATCAGCAGTCCGGTTGAGTCCTTTGAGCAGCACAGCAGTTCTTCTTCTGACAGGTTCAGGTGAAGGGCCAGAAGTGTCTGATGTGATGGGCTCAGAACCCCAGAACTTATACCCAAATATGCCTTTGAAGTGGGGAGACTTCAAAGAAAGGCTTTGAAGTGCATCAGTATCCATTTCAACCCAGTCCTCTCTGCCAGGCTAGCTGTGTGAGGTAATCAGTCCTTTGTGTGGGGTCAGGCCACTACCCTTGAAGTGTAAGTGTAAGCCCCTTCCTGCCCAGGAAGAGCTATCAGATTGCAGATGTATGTAGCTGGGTCCTCAGCCCCACCTACCTTTCCTGCGTTTGTGGCTGTCTGGAGGGAATGCACAAAGTGTAACGGTCTCCCGGTCAAATGTGTATTGGATACAGGCTGCAGGGCACTTAGAGCAGTAAGAGGAGAGAAATGCCCACCCCCTTTTGTACCGCTTTTGGCGCCATAAGTGTGGCAGGGTATGCTCAGACGTTAGTCCCTTTCTCACTTTGCCACTGGATTCAAGCAAGCCGGGCTGAAGACGGCTGGAATGGCAGAAACCGGGCCTCGGAAGCTTGTTTCCGGTCCAGGGAAGACATGGCTTGGCAGTTCGGGCTGGACTGTTCCCATGAGGCACAGGGTCAGACTGATTTGCATATAGCCATGCCAGAACTGGGGTGGCAGAGTGGGCTAAAGAACGGTGATGGATTAAACCCAGATCTTTTGACTGGGGTGAGTGTTTGATTGATTCAGATGCTCCGTCCATCACCACCCCCTTTTGTAGAGGCTTTTGGACGCCATAAGTGTGGCAGGGTATGCTCAGACATGAGTCCCTTGCTCACTTTGCCACTGGATTCAAGCAAGCCGGGCTGAAGACGGCTGGAATGCCAGAAACCGGTCCTCTGAAGCTTGTTTCCGGTCCAGGGAAGACATGGCTTGGCAGTTCGGGCTGGACTGTTCCCATGAGGCACAGGGTCAGACTGATTTGCATATAGCCATGTCTGAATTGGGGTGGCAGAGTGGGCTAAAGAACGGTGATGGATTAAACCCAGATCTTTTGACTGGGTGTGAGTGTTTTATTGATTCAGATGCTCCGTCCATCACCACCCCCTTTTGTACCACTTTCTAAAAGTGACATTTTTAAATCATAATGTTAAATCCAAGGATTTATCTTTTCCATTCTAAAGATATGAAACATGATGCCGCTGCTCCTTTCTAATCAAAATTACAGCTTAAAGGTATTTTAAGGAATTCTCAATGCTGGCATATGAGAGGAGTAGGCCTCACAGCACTGAAAAATGATTTTAGCTGTTTGTCACTACCAGGTCATGTAAAACACACAAATACATGTCTTACCTTTTACTTGGACAGCACCCTGCCCTTAGGGCTTCCTATGACCTACTTTAGGGATGACGTAAGTGTAATAAAAGGGGAATTTAAGGCTTGAGAAGTAGTTTTAAATGCCAAGTTGAAGTGGCAATAAACTGCACACACAAGCCCTGCAGTGGCAGGCCTGAGACCTGGTTGGGGGGGTACTTTGGTGGGTGGCACAAGCAGTGCTGCAGGCCCACTAGTAACATTTAATTTATAGGCCGTGGGCACATGTAATACACTTTTCTAGGGACTTATATGTACATTAAATATGCCAATTGGTTATGAACCAATGTTACCATGTTTTAGGGAGAGTGCACATGCACTTTAGCACTGGTTATCAGTGGTAAAGAGTGCTGAATCCTAAAGCCAGCACAATTGAGTACAGAACAATGGAGGGAGACAGTCAAAAAGTTGGGGGAGCCACCCTAAGGCTGTCAGGTCTTAACAGCTCACCATGTATCAGCCAACACTGCTAGCCTTTCTGAATCCTTCTCTGTCAAGTCTAACAGGTCTTGCCTACGGGGGGTAGCGAACTCTGCACTATCAACTGGTTAAGGGCATGGAAATCTTTTGTTTTCTTCCTTCTCCAAAACTCATTACAATCACACAATACAACACAAATCCAAGTTTTAAATAGAAAACCTTCAGCTGTCTTGCTTTCATTGAACCTGTGAAGGTACTGAGTTGCTTTCAGCTCAGCCCATCTGATCATAGCTTTTTCAATCACCCCTAGTTCATTTGATCAATGAGAGGCATCCTCCCCATGACTGACATTTTTCTGTGGGCAAGGAACTCATTAAAATGGCTTCCTTAGTCACATCCTTCAAAGCCAGCACTCTCCAAGCGCTCTAAAAGCTCACAAACATATCAAAATATACTGACCTTCCCCACACATGTGCACACACTCACTCTCTTGGTACCTTTCAAATCTTTCTGCAGAGTTGAAGATGACATCGGTTTTCCCAGATGTAGCGGTCTCTGTTGCCATCCTAAACTTTTTTGTTTTTTAAGTTTAGGCTGTCTCTCAAATTCTGTCTCTCTTTTTTCTTTTCCTTCCTTTCATTTCTTCTCTCAGAGCCCTTCTTCCTGTCTCTAGTGCTACCTTTCCTCTTGTTCCTGACAAGCTAATCTCAACGTTTCCGCCTCCAATTCCCTGGCATTCTCCTCTTCCTCAGCCCTAGTTTTCTGGTGCGCCAACTGCAAATTGAGTCGCACTCTGATCTAACCCATTCAAGAGAATAACCCCTGTAGTTGGTGACAGTGGTTCCCTTGAAATTGGGAGGGGAGGTGGGCTCTGGTTGGTGAAAATGCTAACCTTGAACTTGGTGAGGCTCAGGGGTTGAATATCTTAGGAAAGGAAATTTGGGAACACGCTTAGGGTGTGTGAGGAAAACTTGTGCTAAGGGTCTAAGAAAGCTTAACAACACAAACACAGCACTTGCTTCTTGGATTCCTACCATGTTCCCTCCCTAGAGTCAGTCAGTTTTTTCCCTGCCATCCATTTTCTTCAACTGTTCCTTAACACACCCACCAATAAGTATCTCCCCATCCTTGTTTCCAAGTACCACCCTCAGCAATCACCATTGTTATGTTATGTTGTTAAGTTGTGAATATATGTAGAGCACACTATCACTTTCGAGGGTAGCCTAGCTCTGAGCAGATGTGTGACTAGTCTAGTCTGGGGCAGGGGTTAATCGAAAAGCCAAGTCTTCGGCTTGTTCTGGAATTCAAGAAGAGTCCATCAGTTTCTTTTCTACTGCTCACTTTCTCTAACTGGACCATACCAAAAACCACTAAAGATGTTGCTATCCTTGTTTTTCTACCCTCTCTCCAAACATAGATCACTCGACTGATCTAAGGACAGGGTGGCAAGGTCTACTTCTACTGGTCTTTTAATTGCCTTTGTACTGTGCAGTTAATGCTGTGTTTAAGGTGACCTTTCGTTCAAGACATTTGAAACTGGAACTGGTAGATCCCACGACTGCCACCAATTGTCAGCCCTGGTTGAGCGCTCCCAGGGCTGACAGGGGCTGCTGGATCAACAATGGTGATTAACTTTGTTTATCACTGGAGTGCTGGCTACCCGTTTTTTTGTATTTGAGTGGAAAGATAAGCAATCACAGGTTTCTCAAGGAGGTAGTGTGGGGGGCAAGAGCTCAGAACTCAACAATCAACCAACAGAGGTAATAATGTATTGTCCAGAAGAAGAAAGTACTTTAATAAAACATTATGAAATATTAGAACATTGGAATGTTGGGATCTCCATTGCAGACAATGGAGTGATCCATGCTTCTACGGGCTGGTAAAGGCCCGCAGAGCAACATTCCAATGTTCTACAAAGGCTTCTCGAAGCTCGGGGGATTTATATCCCCTCGAGCTTCGAGAACCCTTTGTTTAATTTGTTAGAACATTCTACCCTCTAGTGGCAGAATGTTCTAATAGCCCTTTGTAGCAGGGCTATACCGGCTATTAAAGTCCCGCTGTCTCGTTAAAGTCCCTCGCCTTCGGCTCGGCCCTTTAACGATTCAGCAGGCCTTTAAAAGCCGGTATAGCCTGCTACGGCGGGCTATAAGGCTATACTATATACAACAAAAGGGAAGAAAATACAGGGTTAAAATCCTGTTCAAATCTAGGCACCACACCCTTCTGTACCCTCCCCACTAAAAGATATACCCAGCACTGGTGATCCCTAAAGCGTAATGAAAGACACAGGAAACGCTAGTCTCAGGTGCAGTCCCTCAATCACCTCCAAGGCTTGCTTATATGCAGCAACAGTTCAGTTCGTTTTTTCTTCAGTTCAATAATCAGTTGGAAAAAAGTCTTAGTTCGAGCAGGAGGCTTTAGCCCGCTTTTTAGTCTTTCATTTGCACATAGTTCTCAAGACAAAAAGTGAACTACTTTTGGCACTTTAAGCTCTAGTGAGAACAGGAGAAACACTTGCACAGGTCATGCTTAGGTGTTGGCTTTGCAGTTTTTGGGACGCAGCCGTGGTTTTGCTTGTGAGGTGGCCTCTTCCAGCATCTTTCGATATTCAGCAGTTAAGCTGGCTCAGCAGATGCTGCCTCAGGGCTGATTTAGGCTTTTCAGTTTGGTGTGACAGTTGTGGCTTCAAGGACAACCAAGATGGCCACCTTTGCGGTGCCTGATCACGTGCGCTCTGATGACAGCTGTGGCAGCACCAGTCTTTCAGCTGCGGTACAGTGCTGACTTTGCTCGGTGGTTACTTTTCGCAGAAGACTTGATGTGGTTATGATAACAACTTCTTAGGGAGATCAGGAAACCCCTTCCACACACTAATTGCTTCTGGCTCAGTCGTTGGCTATCTCGTGCTCTCTCAGGTGATTCTCGCAGAAGGAACATGCTGGGCTTCTACTCTTGGACAGTCTTTCCACCTGCAGACCAAGCACAATCCTTCCCTCTTTTGGCAAGCATCTAGGCTCTAGAAGGACCCTGGATTCAAGCAAGCCGGGCTGAAGACGGCTGGAATGCCAGAAACCGGTACTCGGAAGCTTCTTTCCGGTCCAGGGAAGACATGGCTTGGCAGTTCGGGCTGGACTATTCCCATGAGGCACAGGGTCAGACTGATTTGCATATGGCCATGTCTGAACTGGGGTGGCAGAGTGGGCTAAAGAACGGTGATGGATTAAACCCAGATCTTTTGACTGGGTGTGAGTGTTTGATTGATTCAGATGCTCCGTCCATCACCACCCCCTTTTGAACCGCTCTAGAAGGACCCTCAGCTCCTTGAGCAGAAAGGGCAGACTTCCAGAGATGTCCCCTCACCTCTGGGAGACTGGTTGCCTTGCAGACACCAACCTTGGTCACGCAGCAGTCCTTCAATTGCTCTGTGGAGCAGTGCCTTCCTTGGTCAAGAAGACCTTTGATGTTATTTCATGTGCATGGAACTTTGATTTTGTTGAGAAATGGGCCATTAGAAGGTTACATTTTATCCCCGGATAGATAAATGCATCATTACCCTCACCAGGTTAGTGACAATGTGAAGACTTGATTTTTGGCAGCTGAATCACGGAGATGCATTTCACAAGATGTTACCTATTCGGATAAATATAATTGAACTCATTCTGTGTGGTTGTTGTAGAGTTATTTCTATTTTTTTTTTTTTGATTTCGTGTAAAATTATAAAGCTAATGTTACTGGAAGTCCACTTCTATTTATTCCGATTTGTATTTCTTTTACTTTGAACATGGGTATCTGTATAATACAGCTATTGAACTGGGAAAAATGGAACAAACACGTTTAACTACTACATGGCCGTGGGAAGTGGCAATCCACAAACCAAGAAAATGACGTATGCTTGCTAATGATTTGTAATAATCAAGATAGTCCAGTTTTAAGGATTCTACATACAATAAACTGACATTCAATACAGTTAAATAGAACTCATGTATACATAGTAATTGCTTATCCTGAAATTCTACCTTGGATTCAGCCCTTCTTGGCCTATAAAGGACAACCCTGATCTACACCCAGGTTGCTGGCTTCTATTTCCGCCTTCGGAGCGATGTGATCTCTTTCTGGGCCAAGCTGCAAGTCATCAGCTTAGCAGCCACCATTACCTCCGTGGGAACCGCACCTAGCTTGGTTCTTGGCTACTCTCCCAGCAAAGGCTCCAATGTAAACTATGCCAACCCCATTCACTGGAAGCTTAAGTGCTTTTTTATGGTGGCCTCGCCCCTGCCACCGGTGCATGCACATGTAAACAAGAAAAACAGTGCTTGAAATTTGAGCACCCACATATTTACTTATTTATTTATTTGAAAGGTTTTATATAGCGCCAGATAGTCCCGGGGGTATCAGAGCGCTTTACATGTGTAAAGCCAAAATGACAGGAATTGTTCAAGAGAAGAGTATAAAAGTAAGCAAAAACAAACATTCCATTGAGGTCTAATAAACAGAGAAACAGCAAAAGCAAATACATGTACATATACTGCCAGGGGGAGCTCTGTGTTACAAGGTCAAATCCCGGCAATGCAAATTCAGCCTTCAATTCTTTTGTGTTCAGTAAACTGAGCACCTTTAAATTGGGTAATACAAACATCTGTTATTTACAGTGCCTAGAGCTGCAGCGGTGTGGTATGAAGCGCTATATACAAACAAAGGGGCATATCAGCAAGGGCTGGCGATAAAATTATTGACGCTTTAGCGTCTGTTTTCGGACGAAAAGCGGCGATATTTTTATTGCACTATCCGCATGGGCACGCTAACGCGGGTTCCCATGCCTCAGTGCTGCTTTCCCTAACGCCCACCTTTGCATCGCCAATGAGATGCAAAGTGGGCGTACCCATGTAAAATAAGGTGGAGAATGCCGCTAACCGGCATTACTCCAATCATCCAGGAAATCGCTAAACTGCTTAGCGATCATTAATGTAGCTCTAACCACGCTTAACGCAGGTTCATGTACACTTGCTTTCAATCTGATTTAGCTATGTAATCCAATGGGAGGTGGATTACATGGCTAAGTCCACCCTGCCCTATCAGCAAGGTATCCCCTGTCGCAGTGCGATTAAATCGCACTGTTTTGTTGCTAACTCTTGGATATCTATCGCTTTGGAGATAAGCGTTGCTGATTGTGCGCTATTGATGGAGCAGATTTCCTCTGCAGTCAGGCATTGTTTTATTTTTGTGCTTCAGACAGACTGCATTTAAATTGCCACGCACATTTTGGTGCAAGTTCAAAACATGGCACGTAGAATAAACATGAAAGTGAGGCCTATTTAGTCTGAAATGCTTCTGCTGAATTAACATGTGTTTTTGCAATGTAGAGAAAAGTGGCCTTTTTAGCTTTGAAGATTAATAGAATATGTTTCTCTCTTCCCAGCTCATCCCATGCAATCTACATTCACTATTTCTGTCTTAATAAACTTTGACTTGTTGCATATTTTGATAAATATTTTAAGTTAATAACACCTATTTTTCTATGTTGCACATTGCACCTTTATTTTGCATGTTGACATAAATAATAGAAAAGCTGCTTTACACTAGTAGCTTGGCTAGGTAAACATTTATACATGACATTAATATTATCTTTTTGTTTATTTTATTTTTGGGGCCTACCATTAAATGGCTGCCTGTGAAACCATCAAAAGCTATGGCTTGCTTTGAATGAGAAGGGAGCATGCGCAGACCGTGGCAGCTTTCCTCATGCCAAGAAGTCAAGAACACCTTGAACTGTACATCCTTGTGATTCTGCCAAATGCACCAGTGTTAGTTAAAAGTGTCCATCTGACTGCGCTTTGGCAGGAAGGAAGGAAGACTATTGAAAATGTTCCCTAGCAATTGTTGCAAACTTATAAAATGTATTTATTATGTATGCTTCATTTGTTAAAAACTGGCATGGTCAGGTTTTTAGAATGTGTCAGGGTGATGAGAACTCATGCCACCATGACTAACCAATCAACATACAGGTTTTCCTGAAATGCAACATTTTGTGTAGTCTGCCAAAATTTTGTGTATAAAAACTGACAGGGGCGGGCTTTTTCTCAGCTCAGCTGGCTTCTAGGCTCATTAGGGGGTGTGTGAGCTCTTGAAGAGAAGGAACAGATTAGGCCAGACAGCCTATGGGTTAGGTACGAGATCGTCACGGGTGCTGCATGGGCGTCCGAAGAGAGTCAGGGGGAGGTTTCTTGCTTGTCATATCTTGGCCACATTCCTTTGAGGTCTTGTGAAGGGCGGGCTGTCTCCCTCCCTGCTTGCTCTTTAGACACAGACAGATGCAGAAGAACAGCTGATTAAATAGAATTAGATGCTAAACTTCAAGTTATGCTTAGACAAATTAATTAGGTCTGAAAAGATTTATTTGACTTATGCATTTATTTTTCTTAATGGGAGATTTTTGCAAACTATTTGATTTTTGATTAGCCTTGCAAGACTATATTTTTTCTTAGAAACTCTTTAACAATCTTGAATGACATTTTGCGCCACATTCCTACATGTTATGCCTATATGCAGACTGTAATGTGTTCTGTATTAATGCTATTTTTCCTGTTTTCCAAATTCTGTAACCTGATTGATGTTACTGATGAATAAAGGGTCAGAAAAACCTAACTTTTGATTAGAAAATAAAACCCTTTAAATACTCAACAACTCTCTTTATTGGCTTAAAATAATAATTGCATTTTTGACTGTTCATGATTAAGTCTCCTGAAGGTAATACATGGTGTGAAGGGCCCAACACCTTTTGAGCGGTAAATTAGAGGTAGCATGAGGGTTTTGCATTGAGAAATTACCAGAAGAAATTACCGCTCCATCACTATCGCCGCAATAGAATCTAGCGATAGCCGGTGATAATTATTCTAGCGCTAAGTGCGCTTAGCGATAATTATCGCCGACCCTTGCTGATATGCCCTAAAGTGTCTAATGAACCTACGCTTTCATCACTGGGTAAACTATAAATCATGTATCCTGAAAAGGAGCTGTACTTCTCAGAGAGCACTTATCCTCAGGTTCCCTTCTGCACATCTCACCTCACCCCAGCAGCGCTTCACCCAAGAATGGCGGTACCTCATAAATCTGAGGTTTATTTTACATGTAGTGCACCTGTGGGATGTAATATCACCTGTACTAAGCTGCATCTTTAATCACCAAGGGAGAATTGTATAGCACTCTATTATCACCCCTTTGGCTCTGTATATTACCCATTGTTATGCTATTTTAATCTGTACAGCACTCTGACACTTGAATTGGTCTTGTTCACGCTATATAAAACTTCATAAATAAAATAATGGGATTTGCCATTATGCAGACCATAAGGAGTGACACCTCCAGCTGCATGTACCAATTGAAATGTGTTTGCTCTCTTCAGCATAGTGCTTGAATATACCATGGGGTGATACCCACAGTAGGAGTATGACTTATATTGTGTATGATGAAGTTTGTTTGTTTGCTGGGGAGCCTCATTTCTTAGAGCATTTTAATGGTCCTTGGATATATTTAGTGCCCATATATTGCAATTCTTTCTTTCTTTCCTCCAGCTGTAGTGTTTTTGTAGTTCCTGCATTGAAGAACAAAGGTGGATTCACCTGCTACAAGTTGTGTTTGCTTTCATTTATTTCTAGTTCCCTTCCTTTATGCTGGGAGAGTAGTCCTCTGGTTGGTATTCACTCTATACCCTTATTTAAGCAGCCTTGTGTGTCTTGCTTTGGAGGATCGAGGTGGGACGACAGTTGTGACCTCCACATTTTTTGTGGAGTTGTTTGTGTGTCTGGTGTACCACGTGGGCATTAGACTCCTCCACTTCCTGTTTCTAATGGCCTCTAACTCAGGGTTAATAATCTTGAAGATTTTGGGATTAAACAGACTGAAGTATCTGAAAGGAGAACTAATCCATCAAGTGCTGTGGACAACGCTGAAAGTGGTTATGTTCAGTTTTGCATGTATAAGTAAGGTCTGGTATGTCACTTGCACAGTAGCTAGTTACCTTCATGTATTATTGCAATCATAGCTCCTTCTAACACCGCTTGAGGTTTTTGGTCTGCAGTGTCCATCCTGATAGTGTCAGAAGATGCAGAACTATGCCCAGGTGATCTACCTATAAGATTGTTTCTGGGCGGTTTTGGATTAGTGCAAAGGAGTTAGTGTGTACCATACATCATGCTGTGAGAGTCTCAAAGGTAAAAAAAATTCTGGTGTTGATAACTCAGACCATGTTAAAGAGACACACAGAAGAACATTCATGAGTGCTACTACTCTCTATTCTCTTAACTCTGTTTTTGTTGAAAATGGTGTTTCTGTTGGGTGCATGAGGTCGAAAGAGGGGTAGTAGTAAAGTAATTGAAGAGTCTGGTTCTTATATTCCCGGGTTAGGCCCATGTGGCGCAGCAGCTAATTTCTTACATAGTCTTCACAATAACATTTCAACCTTGAACTTTTGCACATATTTGCGCTCACAACTATGTTGGATTTGTTTCCCAAAATTAAACTTGTTTACGCATCCAACTTCGCACAAACATTATCACAATGCCCTGAACATCAAATACAAGGTCTTTTTTCCGCACTATGCATTACAGCCTGGGTGGAGAACATGCCCTGTCTGCCGAGCCACAGCGCTCAGACAAATTAAAATGCTTCATTGCAGCATTGTGATTGGCTCAGGGGAGCCTGGGTGTTTTCAGGCTGCTTCCTGTTCCTGCGGGCGGGAGGAAGAGCGGTGCGACAAGGAAGAGCTGCAAGCAGGTAAGTAAAATCTCTTTTTTTACCCTCACCGTCTTAGAATGGACAAACCGTCATGCACACTGATATTTCTCCAACCCAGATCTGCTGCTGGGTGGAGAGAACAGCAGGCACAGGCTCCCAGCTCACAACGGAGCACAAAACAAGCCTGCTCTGCCTAATTCTAGCACTGCTCTCATGGGTAAGAAAGCAGCATTTGGATTGACAGTAGAGGGAGTCTGGGAGCTTCAGCCTGTGCCCAGAGGAACAAAAGACCGGCGAGCAGAAGCCCGGTAGGTAAGTTTATGTTATTTGAAATACGGACGTATTAATACAGTGGTCAGTGTGGATAGGATTTCTAGAAGTCTAATACCAGGAACTTTAGAATCATAGCCTACAAGCCCTGATGAAGTCATTAAGGCACAGATCAGTGCATGACGAAACAGGTGTTGGCTGCTTTTTTGCAAAAAGGATGAATCTGAATTTAGCCTAATGCGGCGGCATTAAAGGGATGGCGTTGAGTACGGACCTCTGTGAACTTTGAGGTTAAATTGGAACTTATCATGGCTCCATAACAATACTATTCTTTGGAAGGTTGATTCACTACACTACGTGTTCATAAAAAGATCAAGGAACCATTTGATATTGACACGACTTTGCAGGCCAAGACAAATTGGATAAGTATATACCAGTGTTTTTCACAAACCCTACATTAATACAGAAACTGGTATATGAGATGATACCATAATAAGCCTTGAGAAAGCCCGAACGGGGCGAAACGCGAGTCAGCTGTGGATCATTATCATTTGAAAAATAAAAGCTTGAACTTTCTACACCTTATGGATTTTGGAAGTTGCTTCTGACAGAGGACATGGACTAACAAGACAACGCTATAATAGCGAAGGGGATAAAAGTGACTATCTTGGATGTGCACTGGTGTTTTATTTGTTTTGAGGTGACCTACGGCCTGGATTGCGGTTGTGCCAGTTGATGCCCTAGGTGGATGTACATCCAACGCCAAAGCTGCACTCTATATTGTTCATTGGGTGTGAAATTGAATTGAAATTAAAACTAAATGTGACTAATGAGAACTAATGTTGATGTGCGGGGCATAATAGCAAATCCGCCATTCTTTGTACCTCACAGTACAATTTTGTTGTTAAATAGACTGTTATATGGCTGTGTCTATTTTGTGATATTTGATTGCCTAAGTACAGTACAATTAATGTTGAAGTTTACTTTAAGGATAGTGCTCAGGGAGGAATTGCATATGCACTAGAGCCTTAAGAGTGGAAAGAATAAGAAGAGAGATAAGACAGAACAGCGAGAATAGGAATGGTGTGTGTGGGCGGGGGAAGAACTTATGTCGACACATTGGTAGGCAAAGTCTAGTTACGAGGGTCGGATTTAAACAAGCAAGCAATTCGGTTACAGGAGCAGTCTACCAGGTTCAGATGGAACAATAGCATACTCGAAGAGGTGCAGCGTCCTAAGTTTGGTAGGTATGTGGCGCGCACGCTCGACTGCAAAGAGATATTTAATCAGAGTTTGCCAGACAGCCTTAAAACGGGTATCGCACACTTGTAGCCGCGCTGTGAAGAGTTCCATAGCTATGACATACCATAAACGCACAAACCAGGCAGCGACTGGGGGGTCTTCATTTTTTTTCTAGTATAACGCTATGAGCTGTTTAGCCGCCTCTAGCATATGTAGTACCAGAATCCAGTCACTTCGGGCGAGTGCCTTCAGGCTAGCAGGCTTGATGCCCAATAGGATCGTATTCGTGGCCTCAGGCAGAGGGAACCCCAATACCCCTTTGATATGGCTAAGGACCTCTTTCCAGAACAGGGTCAAAGATGAACACACCCACCAAACATGAATGAAACCCCCAGATGCAGTCAGACAACTCCAACACAGGGGAGAAGACGCAGGAAACATCTTATGCAAGCGCAGGGGCGTATAATACCATTGAGTTATAATTTTATATGCATTCTCCGCTGCAGGATACTGCGATAGATTTTGAGGATATCTTGCCATAGTCGGCACCACTGCGAGGGTGTAATTTCCACGTTGGACGTCGACTGCCATTGCCGTTGGTACGGGTGGGAGGGCGATGCAGGTGGGTGCTGCAGGTCTGATAGATCCGAGACATCAGCCCCTTAGATTCATCAAAATAACGGACCAGCCGCTCGAAGGGGATGAAGGCGCGAGTAGCTGCCTATTGCATCTCCTTCCCAGATACCCAGTGCCGCAGCTGGGCGTATTGCAATCCTGCCTCCAGTGGGACGCAAAACTCCTCTCTACATTGGGCAAATTTCTTGAGCGTGCCCCCCTCATACAGATCACAGATCACCGATCACCCTGCACCCCCCTTGTGCCCATTTAGCAAAGGCGCGTGTCAATGGTCCGGCGGGAATAACGGATTCCCCTCCAGAGGGGTATGCGGCGAAGGGAACGTTGTGAGACCTCTGCGCTCAGCCACCTTATCCCATATATCCAGAACCGTTCAAGTGGGCACCGCTACATATGCACTTCTAGAGCGCGCCGCCCGTTGGAGCCATGTAAGATCCCAGATGGTTCGCCCAGTCACCACCCGGTCCATATGCAGCCATACCTTCTCACTCACAGTCGTCGTCCATTCCACCGCAAAGCGAAGGTGCGAGGCCCAATAATAATCCACAAGGTTGGGACAGGCCAGCCCTCCCCTGTTTCGCAGTGACATAAGAGGCTTTTGAGAGAACCGTGGCTGACTCCTGCCCCATATAAAGGCCGTAAGTTTGCGTTGGAGGCCTTGTATATGATGCAGCGAAATAGGTGTGGGGAGGCATTGAAGTAAATATAACATTTTAGAGAGAATCGACATCTTAATGGCATTGACTCTGCCCAACCATGACATCGTCAAGGGTTTCCACCTCCGTATCTCTTCTAGGACCGCCTTCGTACACTCCTGCCAGTTTACTTGAGTCCATGTATCTAGAGAGGGAGTCAACTGGAGGCCGAGATAGCGAATGTGATTAGAGGCCCATTGATACGGTGCAAGCTTCTCCAGAAGTGGTATATCCTCCTTTGGAATGGTGAGATTGAGGGTCCAGGACTTGTCGTGATTGATCTTGAGGCCTGAGGCCCGCTCAAAAGCAAAGAGTGCAGTGCTGGAGGGGACTCTTGGGGGCACGTTAATGTAATGATAAGATCATCCGCAAAGAGCGCCACCTTGTTCTCGCGACCTCCAAGGGGGATACCATGTATATCCGGTGGCTGCCGGATCAGCTCTGCTAGGGGCTCCACTATAAGGGCAAATAACAAGGGTGAGAGGGGGCACCCCTGCCTAGTACCCCTATGGATGGAGAAGGGTGCAGTGAGCTGCCCATTTACCCTAATCCTGGCTTGCGGGCGAGATATGGCGCCATGATCCTAGATACCATATTCTGACCTAGCCTGATCTTTTGCAGAACCGCTCGAAGAAAAGCCCAGTCCACCCGGTGGAATGCCTTCTCCGCATCCAGCGACAGGAGGCAGGCCGGTATATCCCAGTGATGCGCTTTCCCCACCAAGTGCGCAATTCTAAGCACATATCTGCCCCCTGCCGATTGCGGATGAAACCAACTTGATCCGGTTCTACTAGCCCCTGCATGTGGGGATCCAGGCGTTTCGCAAGCAATTTATATAAACTTTAAGGTCAGTGTTTAACAAGGCTATGGGTCGGTATGATGCATAAAGTTTGGGATCCTTTACCGGCTTAGGAATGAGCGATATCTCCGCCATACCCATGACGGACAATGGGCCTTCTGTGTCAGTGAAGGAGTTACACAGCCGTAGAAGATGTGTCCGAAGTTGTCTTTGGAACATGCGATAGAAGGACAGAGCCAGGCCGTCCGGACCCGGCATCTTCCCGAGAGGGAGATCCTTTATAGCTGCTGTTAGCTTATCCTCGGTGAGAGGACCCTCACTGAGCCGCCTCCCTGTAGGAACGTACCACCCTGCGCTAGGACTCCCACGCAAAGATGAGAGCAAAAGGGTGCCCCCATTGATAAGGAATGTCCAGGCTTCTTAACTTGTCGGTGACTGGCTTAAAGGCTGGCCGTTGTCGCAGAATATTGGGTGCCAAATCCTGAAAAATCTGGATCCTGTGGCCATCATATGTTAGGCCCTGCATGGCTCGTCCCACCTTGAGGATGGCTACTTCTCTACAAAGAAGTGGACTCTGGTGAGGATGTACGGTAGAACTCCCGGTCTTCCAGCAGGCCCCGACACCCGATGGGCCCGATCTAGGATCGACGGCGAGGCGTCTTCATTCCCCCAGACTTCGTGCAGAAGCTGAGCCACATACGGTAGGTAGGTTGTCCTTCCCCTCCGCTCCGAGAGGAACCCCCCGGATGCGGAGGTTGTTCCACGGACTCCGATTCTCCAGGTCTTCTTGTTTTAGTTGCAGTTCAATATGCTGCTCTTCCAAGGTGGCCAGGCGCTGCCAGATCTGCTCCTGGTCTTCCGTGGGGGCATCAACAGTCTTTTCCAAGCTATCTACTCGGTCACCCATATCCGCTATTTCCTTTCTCAGCTCCTTGACACAGGAGTGCGCTTCAGTGCGCAGGGAGCCAATTTCCATTTTTAACTCTGACATGAAGGATGTCATAAACGCTTGCGCGACCAGCGGTGAGTCCCCACCAGCAAAGGGCCTGACTCGATCGGAGCAGGTGCACTCGTCTTGCCCCACATGGCTACTACTGAGTTGTCCTTGGGAATCGACCCCGGGGCATCCTTGCTCCCTTTAGACCATGTCATCCTTAGGCGGGAAGGTCCCCACAGCGGGCCAACTGTCAGAGGTCGCAAAGGTCCAGAGCAGCGTTCACAAGACCAGGCAGCCGATAAAGGGCTTATGCTATCCACCATAGGAACACTATCACTCCAATACTACAGCGGGTGAGGCGCAGCCCACGCAAAGTAGCCCAGTGAGCGTGGGGCAGACCCCCAGACCAAGGACACCCACCACCCGCCCCCCAGATATCCCAAGGAACAGGTAGGGTGCCGTCACCAGATCCAGACACCCATGGATCTCACTGCACACCACAGAGAGGGGTACATCCCCCGGCTAGCCGTTCCCCAGGTCAGATAGGGCCAATCCGTCATCAAAGTCACTGTGCTTCCCCTCTGTACCCCTCCAGCTGCTTCTCTCCTCCAAGAGCAGTCCTCCTCACCTCCGGCCCAGCCAGTCACGCCTGAGCTGAAGGCCTGACCCCTCCACCCCCGTTGCAGTCCACCACAGCTGCTTTAGGCGCAAGGGTCCCTCCACAGGACCCGGTCACCATCCATCCACATCTGCTGCGTTCCCTGCTGTCACGAAGACCGAAATCCTCTCGCAGGGGTAGTCCAGTCGCTAGACCCGCCACCAGTGACTCCGCCGAACAGGCAGAAACACTAGCAGAAGGGAAAAGGGGAAGTGGACAGAGAAGAGACAACTTGAGATCTTCTGACACCACGTTCAGACTGCTGAGAATAGGTCTTCTGCCGTCTATGCTTCACGGGTGCCTAATACACAGATTGGGGGAGAGAACATAAGCAAC
Source organism: Lissotriton vulgaris (assembly GCF_964263255.1). Taxonomy (NCBI): domain Eukaryota; kingdom Metazoa; phylum Chordata; class Amphibia; order Caudata; family Salamandridae; genus Lissotriton; species Lissotriton vulgaris. Next base: position 228,007,813 of record NC_141696.1, read on the forward strand.
AACCCACCTTAACAACTTTACTCTCTCTCTCTATTTAAATAACGAAACTTGTCCTACCAGGATTTCTCAAGTTATTGCCTCTCTTCTTACAGTGAAATGGTCTACTGCAGGATACTCTTATCTGGAAGAACAGGAGTCAACATTACTAAATGTTCTGCTTATGTTTCTCACCTGCTTTCCCTAAGAAACTTCCTTTACCTGAGAATATCCTTGACCGTGCCTTAATTGGGAGTCTGTTGGAGATTGCTGGCGCTTGAACCTTGGCTTGACTTCTGATAGTCCTTAAATCCGAAGCGCGCAAAAAGGAACCAGGGAGGAAGAAAGGGGGAGGAAAGGAAAGGGGAAGCACAATGAGGGAATGAAGAGTCTTAGTTCGCAGTCACTAAGGGTGGAAGCAACGGTCGCGCAAGTCAATGAAATAGGCTTACGATTTCTTGTTGTGCAGTTCACCCTCGAACTCCTTCTTCTTCTGTAGCGCTGAAGTCTTCTTGAAGTGGTAGGCTAATAGTTCACCTCAGAAAATAGCACACTCCACGATGAATACAATCTCCAGAGAAGTTATGCTTCACCTCAGGAAATGTGGAACTTCGAACTTCTCTAAAGTCTAGAACCTTACTGCTCGACGACTTCTCTAAACTCAGAATTACAATACTAGAGGACCGCTAAACTCCTTCAGAATTCCTGTCACGAATGCTTGACACGGAGTAAGGAAATCAGCGGCCGACTCAGGCAACGAAGCAGTTGAAGTGCGCAGATACAAAACTGCGCGTGAGGCACGTTAACTAGACCTGTCACTTGCCTTAGATTATCTTTAGCGGCCGCACTGCGGCCATCTTAGGGAGGAACTCTGATGATGGTAATGAAACTATTTACAATATAACAGCCACTCTCAACTAAGGGCAGGGATACCACACTTTCACCACCCGGGGTCTAGGAATGGTCTTTGCTTTCTTTGCTGGTTTATGAACAGAGGTGGCAGCAACTGGCAAAACCCTGACACCTGCTGCCGCCCCCCCCACTGACCAAACCTTTATCAACTGTAAGCTATAGCCGCTAAGCTGGGGCAGGTAGGGAATACCACTGGGACAGATTCCCCCTGCTTTTGAGAAGCACAAGCGGGCGATCGGGGTGCACTCGCTGCCCTCCCTTGGCCCCTCAGCCCCAGCGCCAGCCTCTACGCACTTGGAGGGCCTCTTCCTAGTTCCGCAGCAACAGGGTGTTCATCCGGCCAAGCCCGAAGTGAGAACTCGCCAAGAGCCCCGAAGCGCACTTCAATTGGTGGGGCTGTAAGAGCATGGGTCCCGCTCCCGCCTCCAGCTCCCCCGCCAATGCAATTGCTAGTGAGGAGCTATGCAGGCCCCAAATGGCGGGTGGGCGGCGAAGCAATGCAGTCAGCTCCTCTCCAAGCACAGTAACAGTCTCCAGGGGGCCCCAGCTCCTCACCTACTGCACTTACCGGGGGATGTCCATCGGCCGTCACACGATCAGTGCCACCCGTGCACCCGCTGACAGGAATCCCTGCCGTGCAACAGCTGCAGCCCAAGGCACCAAAATGGCGGGCCGCCGCCGCTCGGCGGGAAGTTATGGTGGGCACACCTACAGGCAGCAAAGGCTCTCCAGCTTGCGCGGCACGCGCAGGCTGGTCACAGGTCCTCCGCCGTCGCTCCTCCCGACCTCAGGTGGGCGGTCCGCTGAAGCTGGCTTACAATCGGGCTGCTCGCAGCGGCGGCCGGGCACCCCAGCACTCGGCACGGCCCACGGTCCCCGCTCACCCCCGGCAGCGCTGATCACTTGTCGTGGAGGCCTCTGGGGACGGCAGTCCCAGCATCAAAGGTGCAGCAGCCCCCTCACCACCGATCGCGAGACAGCCCAGCACCTGTGCTGTTCCAGCACTGCCTCCGGCGCTACACCGCTCCGTCCAGCTCACCAGCAGGGTCCAGGGGGCGCCGTCTCACTCCAGACACAGTTAGGCCCCAGTCCCTCAAGATGGCGACCAGGTCCACGTGGGTCTCCCACTCGCCCGAAGTTAGGTTCACCACTTCACCAGTCCGGGGGTTGTTGAGGCTTACTTCTGACTCCCAGAGTCTTCCACCATGCAGGGGGCCCGGTCAGTGCCCCCTCACCGCTATTAAGATGCTTAAATAATGCTTAAAATGTTGGTGGGGGTCCGGAGCTCCCGCGACACACGCCCTACACCATTGCTAGTCAGGCCACGCCCCTCAAGTCCATTTTGGACTCAAGGTTGCATTTTGCACTAAGAAAATTGTGAAGGCCAGGAGTAATTTGGAGGAAAGTCCTAGCCAAAGGGCACATTGAGGGAGTGCTGCTGATTGAGCTCGCAATTCATGTTCCCTTAAATTTAGCGCTATTTCATAGCACAAAATGCATCCCCCTATTTTAAGCTCTACCCCCCTGTGTTTGGCTCTACATCGGAACCTGCTGTAGATAGACTGAACGGGAGCCAGGTTCACCAAAGCTCAGGTCATATGGACAGCTTCTTCTAAATGAGATCACAAGCGTTTCCCACAGGATACCTAACCAGTGTGTCTGGTAGCCCATGCAAATGATCCAGGAATGGAAAAAATAGCCCTTTCCCATAGGAAGAGCTGTCAAAATCTCAGCATTCCTCATTGCAGTCATAGCTTAGGACAAAAATGCGCTGTATATTGTATATGCATGCAGTGGTGTAGCAAGGTCAGGTGGTACCCGGTGCGGAAAATTTCTTGTCACCCCCCCTTGTGTACAAGCTGCAGAGACAGACTTTAGCAGAAAGAAACACCCACTCCCCTTCCTTATCCATATGCTCTCCACCATTTTGTCACCCCCCCTCAGTGATGACACCCGGGGCAGTCTGCACCCACCGCACCTCCTTTCTACGCTGCTGTATGCATGTAACATTATTTAAAATGTCCATTATGACATACAAGCTATATGCATAGACCTCAGACGTATTATTGGCGCCTTGAAGAGAGCAGTAAACTAGATAGAAACACAAATGGAAATGTGAATAGTATAGCAAAAGGTTGATTTAAGTATTGTAAATCACATGCATGCTTTCCAATTAATCAGATCTAGCTGACCTTTTAAACGACTCAAATGATATCATTGTAAAACAAAGGGAAGGTGACAATGTCTGACGCCATAAAATAAACACAGAGGGGGACGTGGCTAGCGCCCAACGGAGATGGTGGTTTGTCTGTAGCTCTCAGACAGCGACGGAGGCAGTTTCGGCCCGACGGCGTGATTTCGCCAAGGCACAACCTAAATTGAGAGGGAAAATGCGTCGGAAGCTTTGAGCTCCACTTTCAAGCCATTTTCAACGTGATTACTACGTTGCAAAGGTATTTTCTGCTGGTATGTTCTAAAACGGAGCGCCGATGAACTTGCGCCCGCCATTTTGTCTCTCCTCACGGAATGAGAGTTGCCGCTCCTTGCTGATGCCTTGAACTTTGAATTTCTTCCCCGCTGGTTGCTGATTCTGCTGCGCTCTGACATGAGTGCTTCTTGCATGCTTCTACTGCTGAACCTGGGCTTTTTCTCCTCGTGAAGGCTTGAAGGTGAACTACCCCTCATAAATACTGGCGGCCATTTTATACATCCGTGCCTTCTGATTTCTTGCAGCTGCTGACTGTCATAAACGTTGCATGAGGTGATTTTGACCTTACACCACTAGTTATGATTTTCGCAGGTTCACAGTTTACAGCATATAAATTATACAAGTAATTGCTTTTCATTTTAGTATTTTGTTGGTCTATGGTTCATTACCTTTTCAACTATTTATTTGTGGGACACTCAAGAAAACGCGCAATTCATTAACCGCAGCGCTACAATGTTGCATTTCACTCCTGCTTTCCCTTTGCATTATGGAGGATTTTTTCAACTAGTTTATTCCTTCTTTGGTTATGTATTTTCTGCCATGTTTTGCACTGGGACCTTACTACTGCTTATTCAATGACTTTTTTGTCAAATTCAGGCCATTTTGTTCGATCTTCCTCCTTTCTGGCTCTCATGCCTCACATGTTTAACTGACTTTTTCATCATATCTACCATTGGTGGCAATCGCTCTGCTTACTTTTAGCTCTCTGTGCTCCTACATGGGGAAACTTCGTAATTTGAAACTATCTTCTGCTACTAAGGTGCCTACTTGTTCAGACTCTGACTCTCCCTCACAGGATATGGAAGAAGGTGCGAAGTCCAGGTCTGAGAGGAAATCAGGAGCAATTTCTAAAACCCACAACGGCAGTAAATTGCCGACAACTTCTGTGTCTTCTAAACGCCTCAAGAAGGATCCTCCCTCTCCAGATAACACCTCTTCCTCTTCCTCTATGGATCTTATTTTGGAGGAACTGCGAGCTCTCAAGCCTTTTGTGGAAACAACAACTAAAACCCTGCAAATTATTCATGATAAATGGTCGTCCTTGGATTCTCGTATCCTTATCCTTGAGCAGTCAACAGAATCTGTGCAAAGTTCCTGTTCTCGTAGCCCATCCATGGAAAGCTGAAATTCTTCAACTTAAGAGGCAAACAGAGGATTTGGAAAACAGAAATCGCAGGAATAACCTACGCCTTTAATGGCTTCCTGAACTTTCAGAAGGATCCAAGCCTACTGCTTTTTTCTAGTCTTTTCTTCCAAAAATTTTAGACACACCTGCCTTATCTTCCATCAATATACAGAGAGCTCATCGCCTTGGTCCTAAAATATCCTCCAAACCTCGTGGCGTCATCAAGTTGTTTCTACAATATACGGATCTCCTACAGGTTCTTTCAGCCACCAAAGCCAAAAAACAAATTATCTGGGAGGGCCATTGTCTCTATCTCTCACAGGATTTTGCTAAGGTCACTGCTGACCGTCGGAGGAAATTTCTTGATATGCACCCACAAATGAGAGCTCTTAATGCCTTTATAATGTGTTTCTAAAGTTCTGTATGCGGAGGTTCGATTGCCCGCTTTCGCTGTTGTCGCCGTCGCCTTTTGACGCTGTCACCCCTGTTTCACGTTTGTTCCCGTAAGTATGTTTTTCAGTTGTCTATTTTGAACATGTACTGTCTTTGTGTTCTCTATCTCTTTCTTTCCTCTTTCTTATTTATCTTTGATCTTTCCTCCCTTTCTTTTTCTCTTTTTTCTTCTTTTATATCGCTCTTGATTCCTTTCTCTTCTCCTATTACTTATTCTTTTACATCTCTTTCTTTATGGACTCAGTAAGCATGCTATTGTTTTATATTTCCTCTCAGTTTTATATTCCGTGTCACTACTTGGAATGTTAAAGGATCAAATAACCGGATTAAGAGGCAGCGGGTATTGTCACACCTTGCTTGACTTAAGACTGATGTTGCCCTTATTCAGGAATCTCATCTCTCAGAGGATGAAGCTCTAAAAATTAAGCGCTGTTGGGTGGGTCATGTTTTCTTTTCTCCCACTAATGATAAGAAAAATTGAGTTTTGATTCTGTTTCAAAAAAAGTTAAATGTTTCCTTAATTTCTCCGGATTTTGATGCTCATGGTCGTTGGTTAATTGTCAAGTTGCTTATTGATAAAATACCCCTTGTGATTTTCAATGTTTATGCTCCCACTGGTATTGATAAGCTTTTCTGGCCTTCTATCTCTGATAAATTAACTACCCTTACAGATTAGTTTTGGTGGTGATTTCAATCACATTTTTGACCCATTCCTTGACCGTCACTCCAAAGTCAAATTTTTACTTTCTAGGATGCATTCCCAATTCACTAAAACTATTCAAAATAATGCATTAGTAGATGTTTGGAGATTATGTAATCCTGATCTTAGAGAATATCGTTTTTATTCCCCTTCACATAATTCTCAATCATGCATCGATTATATTTTCCTTAGCAAATCCTTGACTCAACATGCCATTCATTCTGACATTGGTTCCATTTTGATCTCAGACCACGCCCCAGTACTCATTGATATTGACCTCATCCCCTTTTCTCCTCATCCTGGCAGGTGGCTTTTTAACTCCCCTTTACTTCTCGACCCCATTTTCTGTACAGAATTTACTAAGTTTACATCTGAATTCTTTCTACTTAATCACACTCCTGATTCCACTTACGTCATGGTATGGGACTCCTATAAGGCAGCTTCTAGAGGTTTTACTATTAATTTTGTGTCCCAAAAGAAAAAACTTAATGAGGCTAAATCTGCTCAATTACTCGCTCAGATCAAGCAATTAGAACTCGCTTATCACTCCTCTAATACCGAATCCTCGCTCAAGGATCTCATTGACACCAAAATCTCTTTTAATAAATTTACCACTGATGATGCCTCGAATCAGTTATTGAAATGTAATTCACGATATTATGGAGGTCAAAACAAATTGGGAAAATTACTTGCTAATTATTTAAAAATTCGAAAAGAACGAACAAAACTTGAATTGATTAAAACCTCGACGGGTGATTCTTTGTTTAAAGACAAGGATATTGTTAATGAATTTGTCACTTTTTACAAAAATCTCTACACTCCAGAACTTGTTCCTTCATCAGCTGACCTCCTTTCCTACTTTCAATCTATTCCCCCCCCTCCTTCGACTCATGTGGATTTCGGTCCTTTAAATGCTGATATCTCGCTCTCAGAAATTTCTCTCGCCGTCTCAAAATTGCGTCATGGTAAGGCCCCTGGCCCAGGCGGGTTCACTATTGAATTTTACGGTCACTTTGCCTCTCTCCTTTTACCAAAACTTTTACTTTTATTTCAATTCTTTCTTGATTCTGGTCTGTCGAGCGGCTCTTTTCAACAAGCCTTAATTTGTTTGATCCCTAAGGATGACAAAGATCATTCTTTATGTAAGAATTATCATCCCATCTCATTAGTTAACACCGACTACAAAATCCTGGCTCTTCGGATGGATCCCTTACTCCCCGACTTAATCGGTTCTGAACAATCTGGTTTCGTTAAAGGCCGTCTATCTTCTGACAACTCCTGAGTCTTTTTTGACATTCTCAGTAAAGCCTCTTCTCTAGACCTTCCCCAAGCTGCTATTTCTCTGGACGCTAAGAAAGCCTTTGACAGGATTAGTTGGGACTTTTTGTTTCAGGCACTCACTTGGGCAGGTTTCCCGCCCAAATTTCTATCTCTTATCTCTTTACTGTATTCTAGTCCTCAAGCGTCGATTTTGTTAATGGAATGGTTTCAGATTACTTCGCCCTCCAAAGAGGTGTTCGACAAGGCTGTCCTCTGTCTCCGTTATTATTTGTTTTAGCTCAGGAACCTTTTCTTACCAAAATTCGGCAAGATGATTCTATTTCTGGGTTCCATTTAGCATCTCAACAAGTTAAACTTTCGGTTTATGCCGATGACATTCTTTTTTATTGTTCAGACCCAATCTCATCTCTTCCGTCTTTTCTTCAACAAGTTTCCTCTTTCTCCGCAGTATCTGGTTATCATCTTAACGTCGATAAGTGTGAAATTCTCCCTTTAAATTCTCTATGCCAAAAACATCTCTTCGACCATTTTGGTTTCTCGTGGTGACCAACCAAAATAAAATACTTAGGGGTTTGGTTTGATCCCCTCCTATCTGATACTCTGAAAATAAATTTTGATTAAGTCTCTAAGAACTTGGACACTGCCATCACTCGTTGGAATCCAATCTTTCTGTCCTGGTGGGGACGTTTAAATTCTATCAAAATGATGTTATCACCTCTTGTACCTCTTGTATTATATACTATTTCTATGATCCCAATACATATCCCGATTACTATTTTAAAAAGATTGATTCTATCTTACTAAAATTCTTATGGAACGGTAAACGATCTCGTATTGCTCTTACTTCCATAAGGAAGGATACATCTCAAGCTGGAGTTTGTTTCCCTGACTTCAAGACATATCATCGTGCTTTCTCTTTAAAACAAACGTCTCGTTGGCTTTCCTCTGATCTTCCCTTTTATCCTCCTCTTTGGTTACAAATGGAATCTTCTTTTGTCTCTCCTTTTGAATTTCGTGAAATTTTATCTTTCACGTCTACCATGACTTGTTTTCGTAATCCTATCATTTCTTACTCTCGCTCACTCCTCCTTCCTTATTTATCTTCCTCCTATCCTTCTATCTCTTCGACACATGACCAATCCATCTGGCATAATAAACAGCTCAAGATCCGTAACCGTACTTTCTTTTGGAAAACTTGGCACTCCCATGGTCTACGATGGATCTCTCAACTTCTCTCTCATAATCTTCCCCTTTCTATCTCAGATCTTCAATCCCAATTCTCTTTACCCTATAGCTCTTGCTCACGATACAATACTTTACTTCCTATTCTCATGTTTTATCTTCAATCCTTACCGATCTCTAATGCCATTCCCGTCGATTGTCGCTACATTTCCCAGGCAATTGATTCCTCACCCTCTGCATCCTTTCTTTATAATTTGTTTGCCTTTCTGCAGACAGATCCAAAACTAAAATTGAATTAGACTGGGAACGTGACTTTTCACTAGAATGGTCAATTATCTTATGGGAAAAAATTTGAGCTAAAACCCATAGAACCTCTAGAGCTGCCAATACTACCCAAACTTTATATTTTATTTATAATCGAACTCTTTTCACTCCTCTTGCTTTATCAACTTTTTCCTCTGACACCCCTTCTACTTGCTGGTCATGCCCATGTCCTTCTGCAGACTTGAAACATATGCTGTTGACTGCCCTCCTGTCCTCCAATTTTGGAAATTAGTTTGGCATCAACTCCAAAAATCTTTCAGTTTCAGATTCCCTTTTCCTTAACCCACATCTTTTTAGGTTCTTTATCCCCTGCACTTCCCCACCCTCACCAACATTACCTACTCATTGACCTTTTGATAGTTATTGCCTTCCATCACATTACCTCTAATTGGAAACAAGCCACTAATGTTTCTTTCCGTTCATGGTGGAACGCAGTATGTTTCCATCATCGTCTAGACACTAATTATGTTTCTCCCATTTCCCTAGCAATTAAAAGAGACCTCTTCTGGCTCCCTTTAGTAACTTATCTCTTCTCATCTACCCCATCAGTCATTACCCATGATTTTAATTCTGTTGAAGTACGCAAACCACCTTAATTTCTCCCATTGCCTTTTTTCTCAATATTAATTGCTAATGTTTTTATTGTTCTTTCTTACATACTGTTTCATATATATTCCGCTTTTGTAAACTATTATGCTTGCTTTGTCACTCCACGTGTATGATTTTGGATTCATTCACTTCTTGCTTATTTGTATTTAGTATGTGTAATTCCATTCATTTGTCTCATTCTTGTATAATTTGATGATTTGTCATATTGTCTGTTTTTTCATTCCTGATTTCTTTTTGTGTTTTCTTTAATCTTCAATAAACTCACACTTAAACACAGGCACTTTCTCAACAATTGAAACGGTATACACTCAAAATATCGAGTTTTTAATATCGCTTTGCATCAATATCGAATTAAAAATATAGAACGGATACAATATCAAATGGACAGAATATAGACTACAAAAATATCGAATAGAATAGCAGTAATATCGAAATCAAAATATAGAATGGACAAAATATCGAATGGACAGAATAAAGACAACAAAATGATTGAATTTGAGGTAAGTTAATATTAATTTTGTAATGATATCCAATTTTTTAAAGTGTATTTGTGTGAAAAGTGTATATTTATTTTATAATTTATAATTTTTATGGTTTTTAATTTTTGCGTAATATAATTCTGTAGCGGATTGTGGCTTTATAGGGGAATAGGGTGGGAAGTAATTTATATTTATATATATATAATTAATTAAATATGTTAATTTATTTATTAGTATTTATTTTAAATTAATTTTAATTAATTATTAATTGGTAATTAATTAAAATATAATTGGTAATTAATTTTAATTAATTGATTAATTGATAATCATGCTAATTTTATTAATTTATTTTCTGTAGCGGGTTATGGATTTATAGGGGAATAGGGTGGGAAATAATGTAATTATAATTAATTACATTTCTTAATTTATTTATTGGTATTTATTTTGAATTAATTGATATTTAATTTTTTAATTGGTATTTATTTAAAATATAATTGGTAATTAATTTAAATTAATTGATTAATTGATAATTATGTTAATTGTATTAATTTATTTTCTGTTGCGGGTTGTGGGTTTGTAGGGGAATAGGGTGGGGAGTAATTTAATTATAATTAATTAAATATTGTAATTTATTTATTGGATTTTTGTTGTAATTTTTAATTATTTTTTAATTGTTAATGAATTCATTGTTAATTGGTAAATATTTAGTATTAATAGGTAATTATTGTTTATAATGAATTTTTATTTGTATTTTTAAATAATTATTATATTATATAAAATTGTTAATTACTTTTAATGAATATGTAATCGGTATTAATATTTAATTTAATTTTATTCATATATGAAGTATTTACTTTCCCTACTGTTTCACTCTCTTGAGTGTGAATAGTAATTTTTACCCATACGCCATCCAACGCTTTCCCTACTGTTGCACTTACTAGAGTGGGAATAGTAATGTTTACTCCTACGCTATCCAACACTTTCCCTACTGTTCTACTCTGTGGAGTGGGAATAGTAATTTTTACCCTCCCGCTATCCAACGCTTTCTCTACTGTTGCACTCATTGGAGTGGGAATAGAAATTTTAACCCTCCCGCTATCCAACGCTTTCCCTACTGTTGCACTTTCTGGAGTGGGAATAGTAATTTTTACCCCTACGCTATCCAATGCTTTCCCTACTGTTGCACTCTCTGGAGTGGGAATAGTAATTTTTACCCCAACGCTATCCAACGCTTTCCCTACTGTTGCACTCATTGGAGTAGGAATAGTAATTGTTACCCTCCCGCTATCCAACGCTTTCCCTCTGTTGCACTCTCTGGAGTGTGAATAGTAAATTTAGCCCTCCCGCTATCCAACGCTTTCCCTACTGTTGCACTCTCTGGAGTGGGAATAGTAATGTTTACCCTCCCGCTATCTAACGCTTTCTCTACTGTTGCACTCTCTGGAGTGGGAATAGTAATTTTTACCCCTATGCTATCCAACGTTTTCCCTACTGTTGCACTCTCTGGAGTGGGAATAGTAATTTTTACCCTCCCGCTATCCAACGCTTTCCCTACTGTTGCACTCTCTGGAGTGGGAGTAGTAATTTTTACCCCTACGCTATCCAACGCTGTCCCTACTGTTGCACTCTCTGGAGTGGGAATAGTAATTTTTACTCCTACGCTATTCAACACATTCCCTACTGTTGTACTCTCTGGAGTGGGAATAGTAAATTTAGCCCTCCCGCTATCCAACGCTTTCCCTACTGTTGCACTCTCTGGAGTGGGAATAGTAATTTTTACCCCTACGCTATCCAATGCTTTCCCTACTGTTGCACTCTCTGGAGTGGGAATAGTAATTTTAACCCTCTCGCTATCCAATGCTTTCCGTACTATTGCACTCTCTGGAGTGGGAATAGTAATTTTTACCCTCCTGCTATCCAACGCTTTCCCTACTGTTGCACTCACTGGAGTGGGAATAGTAATTTTTACCCCTACTCTATCCAACGTTTTCCCTACTGTTGTACTCTATGGAGTGGGAATAGTAATTTTTTCCCCTACGCTATCCAACGCTTTCTCTACTGTTGCACTCTCTGGAATGGGAATAGTAATTTTTACCCCTACGCTATCCAACGCTTTCCCTACTGTTGCACTCTCTGGAGTGGGAATAGTAATTTTAACCCTCCCGCTATCCAACGCTTTCCCTACTGTTGCACTTTCTGGAATAGGAATTGGAATTTTTACCCCTACGCTATCCAATGCTTTCCCTACTGTTGCACTCTCTGGAGTGGGAATAGTAATTTTAACCCTCTCGCTATCCAATGCTTTCCCTACTGTTGCACTCTCTGGAGTGGGAATAGTAATTGTTACCCTCCCGCTATCCCACGCTTTCCCTACTGTTGCACTCACTGGAGTGGGAATAGTAATTTTTACCCCTACTCTATCCAACGTTTTCCCTACTGTTGCACTTACTGGAGTGGGAATAGTAATGTTTACTCCTACGCTATCCAACACTTTCCCTACTGTTGCACTCTGTGGAGTGGGAATAGTAATTTTTACCCTCCCGCTATCCAGCGCTTTCTCTACTGTTTCACTCATTGGAGTGGGAATAGTAATTTTAACCCTCCCGCTATCCAACGCTTTCCCTACTGTTGCACTTTCTGGAGTGGGAATTGTAATTTTTACCCCTAGGCTATCCAATGCTTTCCCTACTGTTGTACTCTCTGGAGTGGGAATAGTAATTTTTACCCCAACGCTATCCAACGCTTTCCCTACTGTTACACTCATTGGAGTAGGAATAGTAATTGTTACCCTCCCGCTATCCAACGCTTTCCCTCTGTTGCACTCTCTGGAGTGGGAATAGTAAATTGAGCCCTCCCGCTATCCAATGCTTTCCCTACTGTTGCACTCTCTGGAGTGGGAATAGTAATGTTTACCCTCCCCCTATCTAACGCTTTCTCTACTGTTGCACTCTCTGGAGTGGGAATAGTAATTTTTACCCCTATGCTATCCAACGCTTTCCCTACTGTTGCACTCTCTGGAGTGGGAATAGTAATTTTTACCCTCCCGCTATCCAACGCTTTCCCTGCTGTTGCACTCTCTGGAGTGGGAGTAGTAATTTTTACCCATATGCTATCCAACGCTTTCCCTACTGTTGCACTTACTGGAGTGGGAATAGTAATGTTTACTCCTACGCTATCCAACACTTTCCCTACTGTTGTACTCTGTGGAGTGGGAATAGTAATTTTTACCCTCCCGCTATCCAACGCTTTCTCTACTGTTGCACTCATTGGAGTGGGAATAGTAATTTTAACCCTCCCGCTATCCAACGCTTTCCCTACTGTTGCACTTTCTGGAGTGGGAATAGTAATTTTTACCCCTACGCTATCCAATGCTTTCCCTACTGTTGCACTCTCTGGAGTGGGAATAGTAATTTTTACCCCAACGCTATCCAACGCTTTCCCTACTGTTGCACTCATTGGAGTAGGAATAGTAATTGTTACCCTCCCGCTATCCAACGCTTTCCCTCTGTTGCACTCTCTGGAGTGTGAATAGTAAATTTAGCCCTCCCGCTATCCAACGCTTTCCCTACTGTTGCACTCTCTGGAGTGGGAATAGTAATGTTTATCCTCCCGCTATCTAACGCTTTCTCTACTGTTGCACTCTCTGGAGTGGGAATAGTAATTTTTACCCCTATGCTATCCAACGTTTTCCCTACTGTTGCACTCTCTGGAGTGGGAATAGTAATTTTTACCCTCCCGCTATCCAACGCTTTCCCTACTGTTGCACTCTCTGGAGTGGGAGTAGTAATTTTTACCCCTTCGCTATCCAACGCTGTCCGTACTGTTGCACTCTCTGGAGTGGGAATAGTAATTTTTACTCCTACGCTATTTAACACTTTCCCTACTGTTGTACTCTCTGGAGTGGGAATAGTAAATTTAGCCCTCCCGCTATCCAACGCTTTCCCTACTGTTGCACTCTCTGGAGTGGGAATAGTAATTTTTACCCCTACGCTATCCAATGCTTTCCCTACTGTTGCACTCTCTGGAGTGGGAATAGTAATTTTAACCCTCTCGCTATCCAATGCTTTCCGTACTATTGCACTCTCTGGAGTGGGAATAGTAATTTTTACCCTCCCGCTATCCAACGCTTTCCCTACTGTTGCACTCACTGGAGTGGGAATAGTAATTTTTACCCCTACTCTATCCAACGTTTTCCCTACTGTTGTACTCTATGGAGTGGGAATAGTAATTTTTTCCCCTACGCTATCCAACGCTTTCTCTACTGTTGCACTCTCTGGAATGGGAATAGTAATTTTTACCCCTACGCTATCCAACGCTTTCCCTACTGTTGCACTCTCTGGAGTGGGAATAGTAATTTTAACCCTCCCGCTATCCAACGCTTTCCCTACTGTTGCACTTTCTGGAATAGGAATTGGAATTTTTACCCCTACGCTATCCAATGCTTTCCCTACTGTTGCACTCTCTGGAGTGGGACTAGTAATTTTAACCCTCTCGCTATCCAATGCTTTCCCTACTGTTGCACTCTCTGGAGTGGGAATAGTAATTGTTACCTTCCCGCTATCCAACGCTTTCCCTACTGTTGCACTTTCTGGAGTGGGAATTGCAATTTTTACCCCTACTCTATCCAACGTTTTCCCTACTGTTGTACTCTCTGGAGTGGGAATAGTAATTTTTACCCCAACGCTATCCAACGCTTTCCCTACTGTTGCACTCATTGGAATAGGAATAGTAATTGTTACCCTCCCGCTATCCAACGCTTTCCCTCTGTTGCACTCTCTGGAGTGGGAATAGTAAATTTAGCCCTCCCGCTATCCAATGCTTTCCCTACTGTTGCACTCTCTGGAGTGGGAATAGTAATGTTTACCCTCCCCCTATCTAACGCTTTCTCTACTGTTGCACTCTCTGGAGTGGGAATAGTAATTTTTACCCCTATGCTATCCAACGCTTTCCCTACTGTTGCACTCTCTGGAGTGGGAATAGTAATTTGTACCCTCCCGCTATCCAACGCTTTCCCTACTGTTGCACTCTCTGGAGTGGGAGTAGTAATGTTTACCCATATGCTATCCAACGCTTTCCCTACTGTTGCACTTACTGGAGTGGGAATAGTAATGTTTACTCCTACGCTATCCAACACTTTCCCTACTGTTGTACTCTGTGGAGTGGGAATAGTAATTTTTACCCTCCCGCTATCCAACGCTTTCTCCACTGTTGCACTCAATGGAGTGGGAATAGTAATTTTAACCCTCCCGCTATCCAACGCTTTGCCTACTGTTGCACTTTCTGGAGTGGGAATAGTAATTTTTACCCCTACGCTATCCAATGCTTTCCCTACTGTTGCACTCTCTGGAGTGGGCATAGTAATTTTTACCCCAACGCTATCCAACACTTTCCCTACTGTTGCACTCATTGGAGTAGGAATAGTAATTGTTACCCTCCCGCTATCCAACGCTTTCCCTCTGTTGCACTCTCTGGAGTGGGAATAGTAAATTTAGCCCTCCCGCTATCCAACGCTTTCCCTACTGTTGCACTCTCTGGAGTGGGAATAGTAATGTTTACCCTCCCTCTATCTAACGCTTTCTCTACTGTTGCACTCTCTGGAGTGGGAATAGTAATTTTTACCCCTATGCTATCCAACGCTTTCCCTACTGTTGCACTCTCTGGAGTGGGAAAAGTAATTTTTACCCTCCCGCTATCCAACGCTTTCCCTACTGTTGCACTATCTGGAGTGGGAATAGTAATTTTAACCCTCCCGCTATCCAACGCTTTCTCTACTGTTGCGCTCATTGGAGTGGGAATAGTAATTTTAACCCTCCCGCTATCCAACGCTTTCCCTACTGTTGCACTTTCTAGAGTGGGAATAGTAATTTTTACCCCTACGCTATCCAATGCTTTCCCTACTGTTGCACTCTCTGGAGTGGGAATAGTAATTTTTACCCCAACGCTATCCAACGCTTTCCCTACTGTTGCACTCATTGGAGTAGGAATAGTAATTGTTACCCTCCCGCTATCCAACGCTTTCCCTCTGTTGCACTCTCTGGAGTGGGAATAGTAAATTTAGCCCTCCCGCTATCCAACGCTTTCCCTACTGTTGCACTCTCTGGAGTGGGAATAGTAATGTTTACCCTCCCCCTATCTAACGCTTTCTCTACTGTTGCACTCTCTGGAGTGGGAATAGTAATTTTTACCCCTATGCTATCCACCACTTTCCCTACTGTTGCACTCTCTGGAGTGGGAATAGTAATTTTTACCCTCTCGCTATCCAACGCTTTCCCTACTGTTGCACTCTCTGGAGTGGGAGTAGTAATTTTTACCCATATGCTATCCAACGCTTTCCCTACTGTTGCACTTACTGGAGTGGGAATAGTAATGTTTACTCCTACGCTATCCAACACTTTCCCTACTGTTGTACTCTGTGGAGTGGGAATAGTAATTTTTACCCTCCCGCTATCCAACGCTTTCTCTACTGCTGCACTCAATGGAGTGGGAATACTAATTTTAACCCTCCCGCTTTCCAACGCTTTCCCTACTGTTGCACTTTCTGGAGTGGGAATAGTAATTTTTACCCCTACGCTATCCAATGCTTTCCCTACTGTTGCACTCTCTGGAGTGGGAATAGTCATTTTTACCCCAATGCTATCCAACGCTTTCCCTACTGTTGCACTCATTGGAGTAGGAATAGTAATTGTTACCCTCCCGCTATCTAACGCTTTCCCTCTGTTGCACTCTCTGGAGTGGGAATAGTAAATTTAGCCCTCCCGCTATCCAACGCTTTCCCTACTGTTGCACTCTCTGGAGTGGGAATAGTAATGTTTACCCTCCCGCTATCTAACGCTTTCTCTACTGTTGCCCTCTCTGGAGTGGGAATAGTAATTTTTACCCCTATGCTATCCAACGTTTTCCCTACTGTTGCACTCTCTGGAGTGGGAAAAGTAATTTTTACCCTCCCGCTATCCAACGCTTTCCCTACTGTTGCACTCTCTGGAGTGGGAATAGTAATTTTAACCCTCCCGCTATCCAACGCTTTCTCTACTATTGCACTCATTGGAGTGGGAATAGTAATTTTAACCCTCCCGCTATCCAACGCTTTCCCTACTGTTGCACTTTCTGGAGTGGGAATAGTAATTTTTACCCCTACGCTATCCTATGCTTTCCCTACTGTTGCACTCTCTGGAGTGGGAATAGTAATTTTTACCCCAACGCTATCCAACGCTTTCCCTACTGTTGCACTCATTGGAGTAGGAATAGTAATTGTTACCCTCCCGCTATCCAACGCTTTCCCTCTGTTGCACTCTATGGAGTGGGAATAGTAAATTTAGCCCTCCCGCTATCCAACGCTTTCCCTACTGTTGCACTCTCTGGAGTGGGAATAGTAATGTTTACCCTCCCCCTATCTAACGCTTTCTCTACTGTTGCACTCTCTGGAGTGGGAATAGTAATTTTTACCCCTATGCTATCCATCGCTTTCCCTACTGTTGCACTCTGGAGTGGGAATAGTCATTTTTACCCTCCCGCTATCCAACGCTTTCCCTACTGTTGCACTCTCTGGAGTGGGAGTAGTAATTTTTACCCATATGCTATCCAATGCTTTCCCTACTGTTGCACTCTCTGGAGTGGGAATAGTAATTTTAACCCTCTCGCTATCCAATGCTTTCCGTACTATTGCACTCTCTGGAGTGGGAATAGTAATTTTTACCCTCCTGCTATCCAACGCTTTCCCTACTGTTGCACTCACTGGAGTGGGAATAGTAATTTTTACCCCTACTCTATCCAACGTTTTCCCTACTGTTGTACTCTATGGAGTGGGAATAGTAATTTTTTCCCCTACGCTATCCAACGCTTTCTCTACTGTTGCACTCTCTGGAATGGGAATAGTAATTTTTACCCCTACGCTATCCAACGCTTTCCCTACTGTTGCACTCTCTGGAGTGGGAATAGTAATTTTAACCCTCCCGCTATCCAACGCTTTCCCTACTGTTGCACTTTCTGGAATAGGAATTGGAATTTTTACCCCTACGCTATCCAATGCTTTCCCTACTGTTGCACTCTCTGGAGTGGGAATAGTAATTTTAACCCTCTCGCTATCCAATGCTTTCCCTACTGTTGCACTCTCTGGAGTGGGAATAGTAATTGTTACCCTCCCGCTATCCAACGCTTTCCCTACTGTTGCACTCACTGGAGTGGGAATAGTAATTTTTACCCCTACTCTATCCAACGTTTTCCCTACTGTTGCACTTACTGGAGTGGGAATAGTAATGTTTACTCCTACGCTATCCAACACTTTCCCTACTGTTGCACTCTGTGGAGTGGAAATAGTAATTTTTACCCTCCCGCTATCCAACGTTTTCTCTACTGTTTCACTCATTGGAGTGGGAATAGTAATTTTAACCCTCCCGCTATCCAACGCTTTCCCTACTGTTGCACTTTCTGGAGTGGGAATTGTAATTTTTACCCCTACGCTATCCAATGCTTTCCCTACTGTTGCACTCTCTGGAGTGGGAATAGTAATTTTTACCCCAACGCTATCCAACGCTTTCCCTACTGTTACACTCATTGGAGTAGGAATAGTAATTGTTACCCTCCCGCTATCCAACGCTTTCCCTCTGTTGCACTCTCTGGAGTGGGAATAGTAAATTTAGCCCTCCCGCTATCCAATGCTTTCCCTACTGTTGCACTCTCTGGAGTGGGAATAGTAATGTTTACCCTCCCCCTATCTAACGCTTTCTCTACTGTTGCACTCTCTGGAGTGGGAATAGTAATTTTTACCCCTATGCTATCCAACGCTTTCCCTACTGTTGCACTCTCTGGAGTGGGAATAGTAATTTTTACCCTCCCGCTATCCAACGCTTTCCCTGCTGTTGCACTCTCTGGAGTGGGAGTAGTAATTTTTACCCATATGCTATCCAACGCTTTCCCTACTGTTGCACTTACTGGAGTGGGAATAGTAATGTTTACTCCTACGCTATCCAACACTTTCCCTACTGTTGTACTCTGTGGAGTGGGAATAGTAATTTTTACCCTCCCGCTATCCAACGCTTTCTCTACTGTTGCACTCATTGGAGTGGGAATAGTAATTTTAACCCTCCCGCTATTCAACGCTTTCCCTACTGTTGCACTTTCTGGAGTGGGAATAGTAATTTTTACCCCTACGCTATCCAATGCTTTCCCTACTGTTGCACTCTCTGGAGTGGGAATAGTAATTTTTACCCCAACGCTATCCAACGCTTTCCCTACTGTTGCACTCATTGGAGTAGGAATAGTAATTGTTACCCTCCCGCTATCCAACGCTTTCCCTCTGTTGCACTCTCTGGAGTGTGAATAGTAATATTTATCCTCCCGCTATCTAACGCTTTCTCTACTGTTGCACTCTCTGGAGTGGGAATAGTAATGTTTATCCTCCCGCTATCTAACGCTTTCTCTACTGTTGCACTCTCTGGAGTGGGAATAGTAATGTTTATCCTCCCGCTATCTAACGCTTTCTCTACTGTTGCACTCTCTGGAGTGGGAATAGTAATTTTTACCCCTATGCTATCCAACGTTTTCCCTACTGTTGCACTCTCTGGAGTGGGAATAGTAATTTTTACCCTCCCGCTATCCAACGCTTTCCCTACTGTTGCACTCTCTGGAGTGGGAGTAGTAATTTTTACCCCTTCGCTATCCAACGCTGTCCCTACTGTTGCACTCTCTGGAGTGGGAATAGTCATTTTTACTCCTACGCTATTCAACACTTTCCCTACTGTTGTACTCTCTGGAGTGGGAATAGTAAATTTAGCCCTCCCGCAATCCAACGCTTTCCCTACTGTTGCACTCTCTGGAGTGGGAATAGTAATTTTTACCCCTACGCTATCCAATGCTTTCCCTACTGTTGCACTCTCTGGAGTGGGAATAGTAATTTTAACCCTCTCGCTATCCAATGCTTTCCGTACTATTGCACTCTCTGGAGTGGGAATAGTAATTTTTACCCTCCCGCTATCCAATGCTTTCCCTACTGTTGCACTCACTGGAGTGGGAATAGTAATTTTTACCCCTACTCTATCCAACGTTTTCCCTACTGTTGTACTCTATGGAGTGGGAATAGTAATTTTTTCCCCTACGCTATCCAACGCTTTCTCTACTGTTGCACTCTCTGGAATGGGAATAGTAATTTTTACCCCTACGCTATCCAACGCTTTCCCTACTGTTGCACTCTCTGGAGTGGGAATAGTAATTTTAACCCTCCCGCTATCCAACGCTTTCCCTACTGTTGCACTTTCTGGAATAGGAATTGGAATTTTTACCCCTACGCTATCCAATGCTTTCCCTACTGTTGCACTCTCTGGAGTGGGAATAGTAATTTTAACCCTCTCGCTATCCAATGCTTTCCCTACTGTTGCACTCTCTGGAGTGGGAATAGTAATTGTTACCCTCCCGCTATCCAACGCTTTCCCTACTGTTGCACTCACTGGAGTGGGAATAGTAATTTTTACCCCTACTCTATCCAACGTTTTCCCTACTGTTGCACTTACTGGAGTGGGAATAGTATTGTTTAATCCTACGCTATCCAACACTTTCCCTACTGTTGCACTCACTGGAGTGGGAATAGTAATTTTTACCCCTACTCTATCCAACGTTTTCCCTACTGTTGTACTCTATGGAGTGGGAATAGTAATTTTTTCCCCTACGCTATCCAACGCTTTCTCTACTGTTGCACTCTCTGGAATGGGAATAGTAATTTTTACCCCTACGCTATCCAACGCTTTCCCTACTGTTGCACTCTCTGGAGTGGGAATAGTAATTTTAACCCTCCCGCTATCCAACGCTTTCCCTACTGTTGCACTCACTGGAGTGGGAATAGTAATTTTTACCCCTACTCTATCCAACGTTTTCCCTACTGTTGCACTTACTGGAGTGGGAATAGTAATGTTTACTCCTACGCTATCCAACACTTTCCCTACTGTTGCACTCTGTGGAGTGGAAATAGTAATTTTTACCCTCCCGCTATCCAACGCTTTCTCTACTGTTTCACTCATTGGAGTGGGAATAGTAATTTTAACCCTCCCGCTATCCAACGCTTTCCCTACTGTTGCACTTTCTGGAGTGGGAATTGTAATTTTTACCCCTACGCTATCCAATGCTTTCCCTACTGTTGCACTCTCTGGAGTGGGAATAGTAATTTTTACCCCAACGCTATCCAACGCTTTCCCTACTGTTACACTCATTGGAGTAGGAATAGTAATTGTTACCCTCCCGCTATCCAACGCTTTCCCTCTGTTGCACTCTCTGGAGTGGGAATAGTAAATTTAGCCCTCCCGCTATCCATGCTTTCCCTACTGTTGCACTCTCTGGAGTGGGAATAGTAATGTTTACCCTCCCCCTATCTAACGCTTTCTCTACTGTTGCACTCTCTGGAGTGGGAATAGTAATTTTTACCCCTATGCTATCCAACGCTTTCCCTACTGTTGCACTCTCTGGAGTGGGAATAGTAATTTTTACCCTCCCGCTATCCAACGCTTTCCCTGCTGTTGCACTCTCTGGAGTGGGAGTAGTAATTTTTACCCATATGCTATCCAACGCTTTCCCTACTGTTGCACTTACTGGAGTGGGAATAGTAATGTTTACTCCTACGCTATCCAACACTTTCCCTACTGTTGTACTCTGTGGAGTGGGAATAGTAATTTTTACCCTCCCGCTATCCAACGCTTTCTCTACTGTTGCACTCATTGGAGTGGGAATAGTAATTTTAACCCTCCCGCTATTCAACGCTTTCCCTACTGTTGCACTTTCTGGAGTGGGAATAGTAATTTTTACCCCTACGCTATCCAATGCTTTCCCTACTGTTGCACTCTCTGGAGTGGGAATAGTAATTTTTACCCCAACGCTATCCAACGCTTTCCCTACTGTTGCACTCATTGGAGTAGGAATAGTAATTGTTACCCTCCCGCTATCCAACGCTTTCCCTCTGTTGCACTCTCTGGAGTGTGAATAGTAAATTTAGCCCTCCCGCTATCCAACGCTTTCCCTACTGTTGCACTCTCTGGAGTGGGAATAGTAATGTTTATCCTCCCGCTATCTAACGCTTTCTCTACTGTTGCACTCTCTGGAGTGGGAAAAGTAATTTTTACCCCTATGCTATCCAACGTTTTCCCTACTGTTGCACTCTCTGGAGTGGGAATAGTAATTTTTACCCTCCCGCTATCCAACGCTTTCCCTACTGTTGCACTCTCTGGAGTGGGAGTAGTAATTTTTACCCCTTCGCTATCCAACGCTGTCCCTACTGTTGCACTCTCTGGAGTGGGAATAGTCATTTTTACTCCTACGCTATTCAACACTTTCCCTACTGTTGTACTCTCTGGAGTGGGAATAGTAAATTTAGCCCTCCCGCTATCCAACGCTTTCCCTACTGTTGCACTCTCTGGAGTGGGAATAGTAATTTTTACCCCTACGCTATCCAATGCTTTCCCTACTGTTGCACTCTCTGGAGTGGGAATAGTAATTTTAACCCTCTCGCTATCCAATGCTTTCCGTACTATTGCACTCTCTGGAGTGGGAATAGTAATTTTTACCCTCCCGCTATCCAATGCTTTCCCTACTGTTGCACTCACTGGAGTGGGAATAGTAATTTTTACCCCTACTCTATCCAACGTTTTCCCTACTGTTGTACTCTATGGAGTGGGAATAGTAATTTTTTCCCCTACGCTATCCAACGCTTTCTCTACTGTTGCACTCTCTGGAATGGGAATAGTAATTTTTACCCCTACGCTATCCAACGCTTTCCCTACTGTTGCACTCTCTGGAGTGGGAATAGTAATTTTAACCCTCCCGCTATCCAACGCTTTCCCTACTGTTGCACTTTCTGGAATAGGAATTGGAATTTTTACCCCTACGCTATCCAATGCTTTCCCTACTGTTGCACTCTCTGGAGATGGAATAGTAATTTTAACCCTCTCGCTATCCAATGCTTTCCCTACTGTTGCACTCTCTGGAGTGGGAATAGTAATTGTTACCCTCCCGCTATCCAACGCTTTCCCTACTGTTGCACTCACTGGAGTGGGAATAGTAATTTTTACCCCTACTCTATCCAACGTTTTCCCTACTGTTGCACTTACTGGAGTGGGAATAGTAATGTTTACTCCTACGCTATCCAACACTTTCCCTACTGTTGCACTCTGTGGAGTGGGAATTGTAATTTTTACCCTCCCGCTATCCAACGCTTTCTCTACTGTTGCACTCATTGGAGTGGGAATAGTAATTTTAACCCTCCCGCTATCCAACACTTTCCCTACTGTTGCACTTTCTGGAGTGGGAATTGTAATTTTTGCCCCTACGCTATCCAATGCTTTCCCTACTGTTGCACTCTCTGGAGTGGGAATAGTAATTTTTACCCCAACGCTATCCAACGCTTTCCCTACTGTTGCACTCATTGGAATAGGAATAGTAATTGTTACCCTCCCGCTATCCAACGCTTTCCCTCTGTTGCACTCTCTGGAGTGGGAATAGTAAATTTAGCCCTCCCGCTATCCAATGCTTTCCCTACTGTTGCACTCTCTGGAGTGGGAATAGTAATTTTAACCCTCCCGCTATCCAACGCTTTCCCTACTGTTGCACTTTCTGGAATAGGAATTGGAATTTTTACCCCTACGCTATCCAATGCTTTCCCTACTGTTGCACTCTCTGGAGTGGGAATAGTAATTTTAACCCTCTCGCTATCCAATGCTTTCCCTACTGTTGCACTCTCTGGAGTGGGAATAGTAATTGTTACCCTCCCGCTATCCAACGCTTTCCCTACTGTTGCACTCACTGGAGTGGGAATAGTAATTTTTACCCCTACTCTATCCAACGTTTTCCCTACTGTTGCACTTGTTGGAGTGGGAATAGTAATGTTTACTCCTACGCTATCCAACACTTTCCCTACTGTTGCACTCTGTGGAGTGGGAATTGTAATTTTTACCCTCCCGCTATCCAACGCTTTCTCTACTGTTGCACTCATTGGAGTGGGAATAGTAATTTTAACCCTCCCGCTATCCAACACTTTCCCTACTGTTGCACTTTCTGGAGTGGGAATTGTAATTTTTGCCCCTACGCTATCCAATGCTTTCCCTACTGTTGCACTCTCTGGAGTGGGAATAGTAATTTTTACCCCAACGCTATCCAACGCTTTCCCTACTGTTGCACTCATTGGAATAGGAATAGTAATTGTTACCCTCCCGCTATCCAACGCTTTCCCTCTGTTGCACTCTCTGGAGTGGGAATAGTAAATTTAGCCCTCCCGCTATCCAATGCTTTCCCTACTGTTGCACTCTCTGGAGTGGGAATAGTAATGTTTACCCTCCCCCTATCTAACGCTTTCTCTACTGTTGCACTCTCTGGAGTGGGAATAGTAATTTTTACCCCTATGCTATCCAACGCTTTCCCTACTGTTGCACTCTCTGGAGTGGGAATAGTAATTTGTACCCTCCCGCTATCCAACGCTTTCCCTACTGTTGCACTCTCTGGAGTGGGAGTAGTAATGTTTACCCATATGCTATCCAACGCTTTCCCTACTGTTGCACTTACTGGAGTGGGAATAGTAATGTTTACTCCTACGCTATCCAACACTTTCCCTACTGTTGTACTCTGTGGAGTGGGAATAGTAATTTTTACCCTCCCGCTATCCAACGCTTTCTCCACTGTTGCACTCAATGGAGTGGGAATAGTAATTTTAACCCTCCCGCTATCCAACGCTTTGCCTACTGTTGCACTTTCTGGAGTGGGAATAGTAATTTTTACCCCTACGCTATCCAATGCTTTCCCTACTGTTGCACTCTCTGGAGTGGGCATAGTAATTTTTACCCCAACGCTATCCAACACTTTCCCTACTGTTGCACTCATTGGAGTAGGAATAGTAATTGTTACCCTCCCGCTATCCAACGCTTTCCCTCTGTTGCACTCTCTGGAGTGGGAATAGTAAATTTAGCCCTCCCGCTATCCAACGCTTTCCCTACTGTTGCACTCTCTGGAGTGGGAATAGTAATGGTTACCCTCCCTCTATCTAACGCTTTCTCTACTGTTGCACTCTCTGGAGTGGGAATAGTAATTTTTACCCCTATGCTATCCAACGCTTTCCCTACTGTTGCACTCTCTGGAGTGGGAAAAGTAATTTTTACCCTCCCGCTATCCAACGCTTTCCCTACTGTTGCACTCTCTGGAGTGGGAATAGTAATTTTAACCCTCCCGCTATCCAACGCTTTCTCTACTGTTGCGCTCATTGGAGTGGGAATAGTAATTTTAACCCTCCCGCTATCCAACGCTTTCCCTACTGTTGCACTTTCTAGAGTGGGAATAGTAATTTTTACCCCTACGCTATCCAATGCTTTCCCTACTGTTGCACTCTCTGGAGTGGGAATAGTAATTTTTACCCCAACGCTATCCAACGCTTTCCCTACTGTTGCACTCATTGGAGTAGGAATAGTAATTGTTACCCTCCCGCTATCCAACGCTTTCCCTCTGTTGCACTCTCTGGAGTGGGAATAGTAAATTTAGCCCTCCCGCTATCCAACGCTTTCCCTACTGTTGCACTCTCTGGAGTGGGAATAGTAATGTTTACCCTCCCCCTATCTAACGCTTTCTCTACTGTTGCACTCTCTGGAGTGGGAATAGTAATTTTTACCCCTATGCTATCCAACGCTTTCCCTACTGTTGCACTCTCTGGAGTGGGAATAGTAATTTTTACCCTCTCGCTATCCAACGCTTTCCCTACTGTTGCACTCTCTGGAGTGGGAGTAGTAATTTTTATCCATATGCTATCCAACGCTTTCCCTACTGTTGCACTTACTGGAGTGGGAATAGTAATGTTTACTCCTACGCTATCCAACACTTTCCCTACTGTTGTACTCTGTGGAGTGGGAATAGTAATTTTTACCCTCCCGCTATCCAACGCTTTCTCTACTGCTGCACTCAATGGAGTGGGAATACTAATTTTAACCCTCCCGCTTTCCAACGCTTTCCCTACTGTTGCACTTTCTGGAGTGGGAATAGTAATTTTTACCCCTACGCTATCCAATGCTTTCCCTACTGTTGCACTCTCTGGAGTGGGAATAGTAATTTTTACCCCAATGCTATCCAACGCTTTCCCTACTGTTGCACTCATTGGAGTAGGAATAGTAATTGTTACCCTCCCGCTATCCAACGCTTTCCCTCTGTTGCACTCTCTGGAGTGGGAATAGTAAATTTAGCCCTCCCGCTATCCAACGCTTTCCCTACTGTTGCACTCTCTGGAGTGGGAATAGTAATGTTTACCCTCCCGCTATCTAACGCTTTCTCTACTGTTGCACTCTCTGGAGTGGGAATAGTAATTTTTACCACTATGCTATCCAACGTTTTCCCTACTGTTGCACTCTCTGGAGTGGGAAAAGTAATTTTTACCCTCCCGCTATCCAACGCTTTCCCTACTGTTGCACTCTCTGGAGTGGGAATAGTAATTTTAACCCTCCCGCTATCCAACGCTTTCTCTACTATTGCACTCATTGGAGTGGGAATAGTAATTTTAACCCTCCCGCTATCCAACGCTTTCCCTACTGTTGCACTTTCTGGAGTGGGAATAGTAATTTTTACCCCTACGCTATCCTATGCTTTCCCTACTGTTGCACTCTCTGGAGTGGGAATAGTAATTTTTACCCCAACGCTATCCAACGCTTTCCCTACTGTTGCACTCATTGGAGTAGGAATAGTAATTGTTACCCTCCCGCTATCCAACGCTTTCCCTCTGTTGCACTCTATGGAGTGGGAATAGTAAATTTAGCCCTCCCGCTATCCAACGCTTTCCCTACTGTTGCACTCTCTGGAGTGGGAATAGTAATGTTTACCCTCCCCCTATCTAACGCTTTCTCTACTGTTGCACTCTCTGGAGTGGGAATAGTAATTTTTACCCCTATGCTATCCATCGCTTTCCCTACTGTTGCACTCTGGAGTGGGAATAGTCATTTTTACCCTCCCGCTATCCAACGCTTTCCCTACTGTTGCACTCTCTGGAGTGGGAGTAGTAATTTTTACCCATATGCTATCCAATGCTTTCCCTACTGTTGCACTCTCTGGAGTGGGAATAGTAATTTTAACCCTCTCGCTATCCAATGCTTTCCGTACTATTGCACTCTCTGGAGTGGGAATAGTAATTTTTACCCTCCTGCTATCCAACGCTTTCCCTACTGTTGCACTCACTGGAGTGGGAATAGTAATTTTTACCCCTACTCTATCCAACGTTTTCCCTACTGTTGTACTCTATGGAGTGGGAATAGTAATTTTTTCCCCTACGCTATCCAACGCTTTCTCTACTGTTGCACTCTCTGGAATGGGAATAGTAATTTTTACCCCTACGCTATCCAACGCTTTCCCTACTGTTGCACTCTCTGGAGTGGGAATAGTAATTTTAACCCTCCCGCTATCCAACGCTTTCCCTACTGTTGCACTTTCTGGAATAGGAATTGGAATTGTTACCCCTACGCTATCCAATGCTTTCCCTACTGTTGAACTCTCTGGAGTGGGAATAGTAATTTTAACCCTCTCGCTATCCAATGCTTTCCCTACTGTTGCACTCTCTGGAGTGGGAATAGTAATTGTTACCCTCCCGCTATCCAACGCTTTCCCTACTGTTGCACTCACTGGAGTGGGAATAGTAATTTTTACCCCTACTCTATCCAACGTTTTCCCTACTGTTGCACTTACTGGAGTGGGAATAGTAATGTTTACTCCTACGCTATCCAACACTTTCCCTACTGTTGCACTCTGTGGAGTGGAAATAGTAATTTTTACCCTCCCGCTATCCAACGCTTTCTCTACTGTTTCACTCATTGGAGTGGGAATAGTAATTTTAACCCTCCCGCTATCCAACGCTTTCCCTACTGTTGCACTTTCTGGAGTGGGAATTGTAATTTTTACCCCTACGCTATCCAATGCTTTCCCTACTGTTGCACTCTCTGGAGTGGGAATAGTAATTTTTACCCCAACGCTATCCAACGCTTTCCCTACTGTTACACTCATTGGAGTAGGAATAGTAATTGTTACCCTCCCGCTATCCAACGCTTTCCCTCTGTTGCACTCTCTGGAGTGGGAATAGTAAATTTAGCCCTCCCGCTATCCAATGCTTTCCCTACTGTTGCACTCTCTGGAGTGGGAATAGTAATGTTTACCCTCCCCCTATCTAACGCTTTCTCTACTGTTGCACTCTCTGGAGTGGGAATAGTAATTTTTACCCCTATGCTATCCAACGCTTTCCCTACTGTTGCACTCTCTGGAGTGGGAATAGTAATTTTTACCCTCCCGCTATCCAACGCTTTCCCTGCTGTTGCACTCTCTGGAGTGGGAGTAGTAATTTTTACCCATATGCTATCCAACGCTTTCCCTACTGTTGCACTTACTGGAGTGGGAATAGTAATGTTTACTCCTACGCTATCCAACACTTTCCCTACTGTTGTACTCTGTGGAGTGGGAATAGTAATTTTTACCCTCCCGCTATCCAACGCTTTCTCTACTGTTGCACTCATTGGAGTGGGAATAGTAATTTTAACCCTCCCGCTATTCAACGCTTTCCCTACTGTTGCACTTTCTGGAGTGGGAATAGTAATTTTTACCCCTACGCTATCCAATGCTTTCCCTACTGTTGCACTCTCTGGAGTGGGAATAGTAATTTTTACCCCAACGCTATCCAACGCTTTCCCTACTGTTGCACTCATTGGAGTAGGAATAGTAATTGTTACCCTCCCGCTATCCAACGCTTTCCCTCTGTTGCATTCTCTGGAGTGTGAATAGTAAATTTAGCCCTCCCGCTATCCAACGCTTTCCCTACTGTTGCACTCTCTGGAGTGGGAATAGTAATGTTTATCCTCCCGCTATCTAACGCTTTCTCTACTGTTGCACTCTCTGCAGTGGGAATAGTAATTTTTACCCCTATGCTATCCAACGTTTTCCCTACTGTTGCACTCTCTGGAGTGGGAATAGTAATTTTTACCCTCCCGCTATCCAACGCTTTCCCTACTGTTGCACTCTCTGGAGTGGGAGTAGTAATTTTTACCCCTTCGCTATCCAACGCTGTCCCTACTGTTGCACTCTCTGGAGTGGGAATAGTCATTTTTACTCCTACGCTATTCAACACTTTCCCTACTGTTGTACTCTCTGGAGTGGGAATAGTAAATTTAGCCCTCCGCTATCCAACGCTTTCCCTACTGTTGCACTCTCTGGAGTGGGAATAGTAATTTTTACCCCTACGCTATCCAATGCTTTCCCTACTGTTGCACTCTCTGGAGTGGGAATAGTAATTTTAACCCTCTCGCTATCCAATGCTTTCCGTACTATTGCACTCTCTGGAGTGGGAATAGTAATTTTTACCCTCCCGCTATCCAATGCTTTCCCTACTGTTGCACTCACTGGAGTGGGAATAGTAATTTTTACCCCTACTCTATCCAACGTTTTCCCTACTGTTGTACTCTATGGAGTGGGAATAGTAATTTTTTCCCCTTGCTATCCAACGCTTTCTCTACTGTTGCACTCTCTGGAATGGGAATAGTAATTTTTACCCCTACGCTATCCAACGCTTTCCCTACTGTTGCACTCTCTGGAGTGGGAATAGTAATTTTAACCCTCCCGCTATCCAACGCTTTCCCTACTGTTGCACTTTCTGGAATAGGAATTGGAATTTTTACCCCTATGCTATCCAATGCTTTCCCTACTGTTGCACTCTCTGGAGTGGGAATAGTAATTTTAACCCTCTCGCTATCCAATGCTTTCCCTACTGTTGCACTCTCTGGAGTGGGAATAGTAATTGTTACCCTCCCGCTATCCAACGCTTTCCCTACTGTTGCACTCACTGGAGTGGGAATAGTAATTTTTACCCCTACTCTATCCAACGTTTTCCCTACTGTTGCACTTACTGGAGTGGGAATAGTAATGTTTACTCCTACGCTATCCAACACTTTCCCTACTGTTGCACTCTGTGGAGTGGGAATTGTAATTTTTACCCTCCCGCTATCCAACACTTTCTCTACTGTTGCACTCATTGGAGTGGGAATAGTAATTTTAACCCTCCCGCTATCCAACACTTTCCCTACTGTTGCACTTTCTGGAGTGGGAATTGTAATTTTTGCCCCTACGCTATCCAATGCTTTCCCTACTGTTGCACTCTCTGGAGTGGGAATAGTAATTTTTACCCCAACGCTATCCAACGCTTTCCCTACTGTTGCACTCATTGGAATAGGAATAGTAATTGTTACCCTCCCGCTATCCAACGGTTTCCCTCTGTTGCACTCTCTGGAGTGGGAATAGTAAATTTAGCCCTCCCGCTATCCAATGCTTTCCCTACTGTTGCACTCTCTGGAGTGGGAATAGTAATGTTTACCCTCCCCCTATCTAACGCTTTCTCTACTGTTGCACTCTCTGGAGTGGGAATAGTAATTTGTACCCTCCCGCTATCCAACGCTTTCCCTACTGTTGCACTCTCTGGAGTGGGAGTAGTAATGTTTACCCATATGCTATCCAACGCTTTCCCTACTGTTGCACTTACTGGAGTGGGAATAGTAATGTTTACTCCTACGCTATCCAACACTTTCCCTACTGTTGTACTCTGTGGAGTGGGAATAGCAATTTTTACCCTCCCGCTATCCAACGCTTTCTCCACTGTTGCACTCAATGGAGTGGGAATAGTAATTTTAACCCTCCCGCTATCCAACGCTTTGCCTACTGTTGCACTTTCTGGAGTGGGAATAGTAATTTTTACCCCTACGCTATCCAATGCTTTCCCTACTGTTGCACTCTCTGGAGTGGGCATAGTAATTTTTACCCCAACGCTATCCAACACTTTCCCTACTGTTGCACTCATTGGAGTAGGAATAGTAATTGTTACCCTCCCGCTATCCAACGCTTTCCCTCTGTTGCACTCTCTGGAGTGGGAATAGTAAATTTAGCCCTCCCGCTATCCAACGCTTTCCCTACTGTTGCACTCTCTGGAGTGGGAACAGTAATGTTTACCCTCCCGCTATCTAACGCTTTCTCTACTGTTGCACTCTCTGGAGTGGGAATAGTAATTTTTACCCCTATGCTATCCAACGCTTTCCCTACTGTTGCACTCTCTGGAGTGGGAATAGTAATTTTTACCCTCCCGCTATCCAACGCTTTCCCTACTGTTGCACTCGCTGGAGTGGGAATAGTAATTTTAACCCTCCCGCTATCCAACGCTTTCTCTACTGTTGCGCTCATTGGAGTGGGAATAGTAATTTTAACCCTCCCGCTATCCAACGCTTTCCCTACTGTTGCACTTTCTGGAGTGGGAATAGTAATTTTTACCCCTACGCTATCCAATGCTTTCCCTACTGTTGCACTCTCTGGAGTGGGAATAGTAATTTTTACCCCAACGCTATCCAACGCTTTACCTACTGTTGCACTCATTGGAGTAGGAATAGTAATTGTTACCCTCCCGCTATCCAACGCTTTCCCTCTGTTGCACTCTCTGGAGTGGGAATAGTAAATTTAGCCCTCCCGCTATCCAACGCTTTCCCTACTGTTGCACTCTCTGGAGTGGGAATAGTAATGTTTACCCTCCCCCTATCTAACGCTTTCTCTACTGTTGCACTCTCTGGAGTGGGAATAGTAATTTTTACCCCTATGCTATCCAACGCTTTCCCTACTGTTGCACTCTCTGGAGTGGGAATAGTAATTTTTACCCTCTCGCTATCCAACGCTTTCCCTACTGTTGCACTCTCTGGAGTGGGAGTAGTAATTTTTACCCATATGCTATCCAACGCTTTCCCTACTGTTGCACTTACTGGAGTGGGAATAGTAATGTTTACTCCTACGCTATCCAACACTTTCCCTACTGTTGTACTCTGTGGAGTGGGAATAGTAATTTTTACCCTCCCGCTATCCAACGCTTTCTCTACTGTTGCACTCAATGGAGTGGGAATACTAATTTTAACCCTCCCGCTTTCCAACGCTTTCCCTACTGTTGCACTTTCTGGAGTGGGAATAGTAATTTTTACCCCTACGCTATCCAATGCTTTCCCTACTGTTGCACTCATTGGAGTAGGAATAGTAATTGTTACCCTCCTGCTATCCAACGCTTTCCCTCTGTTGCACTCTCTGGAGTGGGAATAGTAAATTTAGCCCTCCCGCTATCCAACGCTTTCCCTACTGTTGCACTCTCTGGAGTGGGAATAGTAATGTTTACCCTCCCGCTATCTAACGCTTTCTCTACTGTTGCACTCTCTGGAGTGGGAATAGTAATTTTTACCCCTATGCTATCCAACGTTTTCCCTACTGTTGCACTCTCTGGAGTGGGAAAAGTAATTTTTACCCTCCCGCTATCCAACGCTTTCCCTACTGTTGCACTCTCTGGAGTGGGAATAGTAATTTTAACCCTCCCGCTATCCAACGCTTTCTCTACTATTTCACTCATTGGAGTGGGAATAGTAATTTTAACCCTCCCGCTATCCAACGCTTTCCCTACTGTTGCACTTTCTGGAGTGGGAATAGTAATTTTTACCCCTACGCTATCCTATGCTTTCCCTACTGTTGCACTCTCTGGAGTGGGAATAGTAATTTTTACCCCAACGCTATCCAACGCTTTCCCTACTGTTGCACTAATTGGAGTAGGAATAGTAATTGTTACCCTCCCGCTATCCAACGCTTTCCCTCTGTTGCACTCTATGGAGTGGGAATAGTAAATTTAGCCCTCCCGCTATCCAACGCTTTCCCTACTATTGCACTCTCTGGAGTGGGAATAGTAATGTTTACCCTCCCCCTATCTAACGCTTTCTCTACTGTTGCACTCTCTGGAGTGGGAATAGTAATTTTTACCCCTATGCTATCCATCGCTTTCCCTACTGTTGCACTCTGGAGTGGGAATAGTCATTTTTACCCTCCCGCTATCCAACGCTTTCCCTACTGTTGCACTCTCTGGAGTGGGAGTAGTAATTTTTACCCATATGCTATCCAACGCTTTCCCTACTGTTGCACTTACTGGAGTGGGAATAGTAATGTTTACTCCTACGCTATCCAACACTTTCCCTACTGTTGTACTCTGTGGAGTGGGAATAGTAATTTTTACCCTCCCGCTATCCAACGCTTTCTCTACTGTTGCACTCAATGGAGTGGGAATACTAATTTTAACCCTCCCGCTATCCAACGCTTTCCCTACTGTTGCACTTTCTGGAGTGGGAATAGTAATTTTTACCCCTACGCTATCCAATGCTTTCCCTACTATTGCACTCTCTGGAGTGGGAATAGTAATTTTTACCCCAACGCTATCCAACGCTTTCCCTACTGTTGCACTCATTGGAGTAGGAATAGTAATTGTTACCCTCCCGCTATCCAACGCTTTCCCTCTGTTGCACTCTCTGGAGTGGGAATAGTAAATTTAGCCCTCCCGCTATCCAACGCTTTCCCTACTGTTGCACTCTCTGGAGTGGGAATAGTAATGTTTACCCTCCCGCTATCTAACGCTTTCTCTACTGTTGCACTCTCTGGAGTGGGAATAGTAATTTTTACCCCTATGCTATCCAACGCTTTCCCTACTGTTGCACTCTCTGGAGTGGGAATAGTAATTTTTACCCTCCCGCTATCCAACGCTTTCCCTACTGTTGCACTCTCTGGAGTGGGAGTAGTAATTTTTACCCCTACGCTATCCAACGCTGTCCCTACTGTTGCACTCTCTGGAGTGGGAATAGTAATTTTTACTCCTACGCTATTCAACACTTTCCCTACTGTTGTACTCTCTGGAGTGGGAATAGTAAATTTAGCCCTCCCGCTATCCAACGCTTTCCCTACTGTTGCACTCATTGGAGTGGGAATAGTAATTTTTACTCCTATGCTATCCAACGCTTTCCCTACTGTTACACTCATTGGAGTGGGAATAGCAATTTTTACCCTCCCGCTATCCAACGTTTTCCCTACTGTTGCACTCTCTGGAGTGGGAATAGTAATTTTAACCCTCCCGCTATCCAACGCTTTCCCTACTGTTGCACTTTCTGGAGTAGGAATAGTAATTTTTACCCCTACGCTATCCAATGCTTTCCCTACTGTTGCACTCTCTGGAGTGGGAATAGTAATTTTAACCCTCTCGCTATCCAACGCTTTCCCTACTGTTGCACTCTCTGGAGTGGGAGTAGTAATTTTTACCCCTACGCTATCCAACGCTGTCCCTACTGTTGCACTCTCTGGAGTGGGAATAGTAATTTTTACTCCTACGCTATTCAACACTTTCCCTACTGTTGTACTCTCTGGAGTGGGAATAGTAAATTTAGCCCTCCCGCTATCCAACGCTTTCCCTACTGTTGCACTCTCTGGAGTGGGAATAGTAATTTTTACCCCTACGCTATCCAATGCTTTCCCTACTGTTGCACTCTCTGGAGTGGGAATAGTAATTTTAACTCTCTCGCTATCCAATGCTCTCCGTACTATTGCACTCTCTGGAGT
Organism: Lissotriton vulgaris; assembly: GCF_964263255.1. Classification (NCBI taxonomy): domain Eukaryota; kingdom Metazoa; phylum Chordata; class Amphibia; order Caudata; family Salamandridae; genus Lissotriton; species Lissotriton vulgaris. The sequence continues at coordinate 228,041,751 of NC_141696.1, forward strand.
GGGAATAGTAATTTTTACCCTCCCGCTATCCAATGCTTTCCCTACTGTTGCACTCACTGGAGTGGGAATAGTAATTTTTACCCCTACTCTATCCAACGTTTTCCCTACTGTTGTACTCTATGGAATGGGAATAGTAATTTTTACCCCTACGCTATCCAACGCTTTCCCTACTGTTGCACTCTCTGGAGTGGGAATAGCAATTTTAACCCTCCCGCTATCCAACGCTTTCCCTACTGTTGCACTTTCTGGAATAGGAATAGGAATTTTTACCCCTACGCTATCCAATGCTTTCCCTACTGTTGCACTCTCTGGAGTGGGAATAGTAATTTTAACCCTCTCGCTATCCAATGCTTTCCCTACTGTTGCACTCTCTGGAGTGGGAATAGTAATTTTTACCCTCCCGCTATCCAACGCTTTCCCTACTGTTGCACTCACTGGAGTGGGAATAGTAATTTTAACCCTCTCGCTATCCAATGCTTTCCCTACTGTTGCACTCTCTGGAGTGGGAATAGTAATTTTTACCCTCCCGCTATCCAACGCTTTCCCTACTGTTGCACTCTCTGAAGTGGGAATAGTAATTTTAACCCTCTCGCTATCCAATGCTTTCCCTACTGTTGCACTCTCTGGAGTGGGAATAGTAATTTTTACCCTCCCGCTATCCAACGTTTTCCCTACTGTTGTACTCTCTGGAGTGGGAATAGTAATTTTTACCCATACGCTATCCAACGCTTTCCCTACTGTTGCACTTACTGGAGTGGGAATAGTAATGTTTACTCCTACGCTATCCAACACTTTCCCTACTGTTGCACTCTGTGGAGTGGGAATAGTAATTTTTACCCTCCCGCTATCCAACGCTTTCTCTACTGTTGCACTCATTGGAGTGGGAATAGTAATTTTAACCCTCCCGCTATCCAACGCTTTCCCTACTGTTGCACTTTCTGGAGTGGGAATAGTAATTTTTACCCCTACGCTATCCAATGCTTTCCCTACTGTTGCACTCTCTGGAGTGGGAATAGTAATTTTTACCCCAACGCTATCCAACGCTTTCCCTACTGTTGCACTCATTGGAGTAGGAATAGTAATTGTTACCCTCCCGCTATCCAACGCTTTCCCTCTGTTGCACTCTCTGGAGTGGGAATAGTAAATTTAGGCCTCCCGCTATCCAACGCTTTCCCTACTGTTGCACTCTCTGGAGTGGGAATAGTAATGTTTACCCTCCCGCTATCTAACGCTTTCTCTACTGTTGCACTCTCTGGAGTGGGAATAGTAATTTTTACCCCTATGCTATCCAATGCTTTCCCTACTTTTGTACTCTCTGGAGTGGGAATAGTAATTTTTACCCTCCCGCTATCCAACGCTTTCCCTACTGTTGCACTCTCTGGAGTGGGAGTAGTAATTTTTACCCCTACGCTATCCAACGCTGTCCCTACTGTTGCACTGTCTGGAGTGGGAATAGTAATTTTTACTCCTACGCTATTCAACACTTTCCCTACTGTTGTACTCTCTGGAGTGGGAATAGTAAATTTAACCCTCCCGCTATCCAACGCTTTCCCTACTGTTGCACTCATTGGAGTGGGAATAGTAATTTTTACTCCTATGTTATCCAACGCTTTCCCTACTGTTGCACTCATTGGAGTGGGAATAGTAATTTTTACCCTCCCGCTATCCAACGTTTTCCCTACTGTTGCACTCTCTGGAGTAGGAATAGTAATTTTAACCCTCCCGCTATCCAACGCTTTCCCTACTGTTGCACTTTCTGGAGTAGGAATAGTAATTTTTACCCCTACGCTATCCAATGCTTTACCTACTGTTGCACTTTCTGGAATAGGAATAGGAATTTTTACCCCTACGCTATCCAATGCTTTCCCTACTGTTGCACTCTCTGGAGTGGGAATAGTAATTTTAACCCTCTCGCTATCCAATGCTTTCCCTACTGTTGCACTCTCTGGAGTGGGAATAGTAATTTTTACCCTCCCGCTATCCAACGCTTTCCCTACTGTTGCACTCACTGGAGTGGGAATAGTAATTTTTACCCCTACTCTATCCAACGTTTTCCCTACTGTTGTACTCTCTGGAGTGGGAATAGTAATTTTTACCCATACGCTATCCAACGCTTTCCCTACTGTTGCACTTACTGGACTGGGAATAGTAATGTTTACTCCTACGCTATCCAACACTTTCCCTACTGTTGCACTCTGTGGAGTGGGAATAGTAATTTTTACCCTCCCGCTATCCAACGCTTTCTCTACTGTTGCACTCATTGGAGTGGGAATAGTAATTTTAACCCTCCCGCTATCCAACGCTTTCCCTACTGTTGCACTTTCTGGAGTGGGAATAGTAATTTTTACCCCTACGCTATCCAATGCTTTCCCTACTGTTGCACTCTCTGGAGTGGGAATAGTAATTTTTACCCCAACGCTATCCAACGCTTTCCCTACTGTTGCACTCATTGGAGTAGGAATAGTAATTGTTACCCTCCCGCTATCCAACGCTTTCCCTCTGTTGCACTCTCTGGAGTGGGAATAGTAAATTTAGCCCTCCCGCTATCCAACGCTTTCCCTACTGTTGCACTCTCTGGAGTGGGAATAGTAATGTTTACCCTCCCGCTATCTAACGCTTTCTCTACTGTTGCACTCTCTGGAGTGGGAATAGTAATTTTTACCCCTATGCTATCCAATGCTTTCCCTACTTTTGTACTCTCTGGAGTGGGAATAGTAATTTTTACCCTCCCGCTATCCAACGCTTTCCCTACTGTTGCACTCTCTGGAGTGGGAGTAGTAATTTTTACCCCTACGCTATCCAACGCTGTCCCTACTGTTGCACTGTCTGGAGTGGGAATAGTAATTTTTACTCCTACGCTATTCAACACTTTCCCTACTGTTGTACTCTCTGGAGTGGGAATAGTAAATTTAACCCTCCCGCTATCCAACGCTTTCCCTACTGTTGCACTCATTGGAGTGGGAATAGTAATTTTTACTCCTATGCTATCCAACGCTTTCCCTACTGTTGCACTCATTGGAGTGGGAATAGTAATTTTTACCCTCCCGCTATCCAACGTTTTCCCTACTGTTGCACTCTCTGGAGTAGGAATAGTAATTTTAACCCTCCCGCTATCCAACGCTTTCCCTACTGTTGCACTTTCTGGAGTAGGAATAGTAATTTTTACCCCTACGCTATCCAATGCTTTACCTACTGTTGCACTCTCTGGAGTGGGAATAGTAATTTTAACCCTCTCGCTATCCAATGCTTTCCGTACTATTGCACTCTCTGGAGTGGGAATAGTAGTTTTTACCCTCCCGCTATCCAACGCTTTCCCTACTGTTGCACTCACTGGAGTGGGAATAGTAATTTTTACCCCTACTCTATCCAACGTTTTCCCTACTGTTGTACTCTATGGAGTGGGAATAGTAATTTTTACCCCTACGCTATCCAACGCTTTCCCTACTGTTTCACTCTCTGGAGTGGGAATAGTAATTTTAACCCTCCCGCTATCCAACGCTTTCCCTTCCGTTGCACTTTCTGGAATAGGAATAGGAATTTTTACCCCTATGCTATCCAATGCTTTCCCTACTGTTGCACTCTCTGGAGTGGGAATAGTAATTTTAACCCTCTTGCTATCCAATGCTTTCCCTACTGTTGCACTCTCTGGAGTGGGAATAGTAATTTTTACCCTCCCGCTATCCAACGCTTTCCCTACTGTTGCACTCACTGGAGTGGGAGTAGTAATTTTTACCCCTACGCTATCCAACGCTGTACCTACTGTTGCACTCTCTGGAGTGGGAATAGTAATTTTTACTCCTACGCTATCCAACACTTTCCCTACTGTTGTACTCTCTGGAGTGGGAATAGTAAATTTAGCCCTCCCGCTATCCAACGCTTTCCCTACTGTTGCACTCTCTGGAGTGGGAATAGTAATGTTTACCCTCCCGCTATCCAACACTTTCCCTACTGTTGCACTCTCTAGAGTGGGAATAGTAATTTTTACCCCTACGCTATCCAACGCTTTCCCTACTATTGCACTCTCTGGAGTGGGAATAGTAATTTTTACTCCTACGCTATCCAAGACTTTCCCTACTGTTACATTCTGTGGAGTGGGAATAGTAATTTTTACTACTACGCTATCCAACGCTTTCCCTACTGTTGTACTCTCTGGAGTGTGAATAGTAATTTTTACCCTCCCGCTATCTAACGCTTTCCCTACTGTTGCATTCTCTGGAGTGGGAATAGTAATTTTAACCCTCCCGCTATCCAATGCTTTCCCTACCGTTGCACTCTCTGGAGTGGGAATAGTAATTTTAACCCTCCCCCTATCCAATGCTTTCCCTACTGTTGCACTCTCTGGAGTGGGAATAGTAATTTTTACCCCTACTCTATCCAACGTTTTCCCTACTGTTGTACTCTCTGGAGTGGGAATAGTAATTTTTACCCCTACGCTATCCAACGCTTTCTCTACTGTTGCACTCTCTGGAATGGGAATAGTAATTTTTACCCCTACGCTATCCAACGCTTTCCCTACTGTTGCACTCTCTGGAGTGGGAATAGTAATTTTTACCACCTCGCTATCCAACACTTTCTCTACTGTTGCACTCACTGGAGTGGGAATAGTAATTTTTTCCCTCCCGCTATCCAACGCTTTCTTTACTGTTGCACTCACTGGAGTGGTAATAGTAAATGTTACCCTCCTTCTATCCTATGGTAAAAATATTGTATATTTTTTATTAATATTATGTTTATATATATATGTGTTAAAAAATGTAATTGTATGCTCATTTATTTTTAACTTAGATTAATTATTTATACATTTTAAGGTTGTTTAAGTATTTTAAGTATGTTTAAGTTAATTATATTTATTATTTCATTACTTTTACATTACTTTTATGATATTTTAAAAATTCGATATTTTTACTAACTATATTTTTTTACATCAATATTTTTGATTCGATATTTTTGTACTTACCTGTTTGGAGACAGGAAGTCGATATTTTAGTATTCTATATTTTTTACTCAATATTTTGCTACATCGATATTTATGTCATCGATATTATGTCAGTGATCCAATTAAAACACGTTCTGTATTGAATGTGTTGATGTTTCTGTGATGAGGGTTCTAGAGGGCTTGTAGTTGGAGCCTTGTGAGTGAATCTAACCCCTCACTCCCCCTTTAGATACGGCAAAAGTTCTATTTCACTCCCTGTATTCCCAGTAAACAGTATGAAACGTATTCACCTGGACCTGGAGCGCTTAACTTATATTATTGGTGCGGCCCAAACCTCTCTTAACTAGCACTTTTAGGAACGAGACGAGGGACTTTGCCCCTCCTGACTTGTTCTGTTATTTGAGAAGCCCCCACTGCCTGGCTCTGCATATTTGATTGAAACATTTCATTTGGGGATGTGGATGTTGGCTAATGTATGGACTCGTCATACAGTGCTTCTACGCTGGGCATCTATTGTGAACAGAGGGGCTGCTTTTCTCGATTATTGGAGAGAGGTAATCTCTGTTTCTAAGGCAGCCCTCAAGATGTCACAGAGGTTGATTAAAGCCCAAGCAGTAAAGGAGGGTGCGATCCCGAAAGTACATCTAAATATCCCTAAGAAGCAATCGGATCTGTCTAACCGCCCCATCAAACTAACTTCGCTAAAGAAAACGGAGAAAGCGGAGAAATCAGAGAAGAAGGTGGAAACTAAACCGGAGACCCGACTCACAGCGAGCAAAGCTGCGAGAGAGACAGCCTCAGAATCTGAAGTAAAGCGCCAGCGAGCACAAGCGCTTACAGCAAAAGAGCAAATGCGGCAGTCTACGTTACCGGAATCGTTCACAGCGAAGGCACTACCGATAATTCAGGTGCAAGCTCCTGACTCTCAACAGACTGAGGCAGTGAGAGACGACGTGGCAACTCAGCAGGAAGAGACGGAGGCGCGAGCTTTTAGCTCGGTAAACGGGCTGGTTACAGATGCCGGAAACACAGCACGGCATCAGGCAGCGAGGACGCAGAGCGTCGAGGGCTCGGTTGCTCGGCAACCACTGCAACCACGGAAGGCCGAAGGAGACAGCGCGCAGAGTGCCTGCGAGAGCCCAGAGCGGGAGAAGACGAGTGAGGAGACCGCCAGCGCTAGCACAGAAGGTAATGCGCTAGAGCAGCTTGAAAAGCGCAACAATTCACAAATGTTGGATGCACTTAGGAGTGTCGAACTTGGCTTGAACAGCAGAGACTTAACCCATAAAGACACAAGTTGGGGGAGCACACAGAGTCTTAGGGATCTGCAAAATCTGGTAGCAGGCCAGGAGGATGGCAGAGGAGAGAGAGATGACAGGGGCGCCAGGGGTGGCTCCCCTGAGTTCTTTTCTGTCAATGAGGGCTCAGATACTACGGATATCAGCGGCCCAGATGACGAGGAGGAGGAGGGCTCCAGTACAGATCTGTCTATAGATTCTGAAGCAAGTAAAAGCTCCAGGGACCAGACGACTAGGAAGAAAAAGAGAGCTGGAATGAGAAAAGACGCAAGAGGGTCTAGAAGCAGTATGGATAAAAAATTGTCATGGGACTACTCCGCAACTTCAGAGACATATCAAGAAAGAGATCAGAAAGAGGGTGAGAATGGGGATACAGGGAACTCGCAAAATGTGACATTGGAAATGTTGTTTGGTACATTGAAGCAGATGCACTCCGAGGCTAGAGCTGAAAGCAGAAGAGCAAAAAGGGACACAAAGAAGTTACAAGCTTCTATCAGAAGAGTAAGCAGGAAACAGGATGAGGTGGAAGTCAGAGTAACCCAGGTTGAAGAAAGGACTAGTAGAGTGGAAGATGAGGTAACGGATTGGAAAACTTTTAAGGCGGAACAAGAAAAGGTTGTGGTGGACTTGCAGTGGAAGTTGGAAGACTTCGAAAACCGCCAAAGGCGTAATAATGTAAGACTTTTGGGACTGGAGGAAGGGAGAGAAGGTCAGGACCCTAGAGGGTTTGTGATAAAACTACTGTCGGAAGCTTTTCCAGATTCAACTTGGCAATGGGACATCGAAGTACAGAGAGCACATAGATACCCTATGTTTTTAAAGAAAAATCGAGGGGGGCAGGAGAAGGCATTTCCAAGAGCTATCCTAGTCTTTTTAGGGAATTACTTGGCAAGGCAAGAAATAATTGATAAGGCTAGACCTGATGCTAGAATAACTGTGAATGGTAGCACCTTCTTCGCCCGCCCTGATTTTTGCCACATCACTGTTGAAAGAAGGTGGAAGCTAAGGCAAATGATAACTCCATTTCAAAAGCAGGGGGCAGAAGCCTATTTGTTATTCCCTGCAAGGCTGAAAGTTATAAGGAAGGGGTATACAAGGATGTTTACTTCAGAGATAAAAGCGGGAGAGTACCTCAAAGAGATCTCGGATTTAAGAAGAAATGACCACAGATCTAGATCTAGAACCCCGTCAAGATCCCCAACAGCTAGTCCACCGAAAACTCCGTAATATTACTAAAAAGTAAGAATCTACAGAGTACCTAATAGCTAATAGTTAAGGTTTAAGGGTGGGAGAGGGTAGCGACTCTGCAAACTACAGGGGCCACACATAGGTCTGGTAGACCTATTTGCCTGTGGTAAGGGGGGGGGGATCCAGCTGGGGAGGGAGGTAGGGGGGGGGGAGGGGGCGGAAGCCAAGGGGGGGGGGAGATAGACACTTAGGTGAAGGGCACAATCACAGGATAAAGCACATTGCACACAATAGAGAAAAGAAGGATTTGAGGGAGAAAGATTTCACTAGCAGTCCCCTGTCTTTTTTAAAGAATGGAGCCAAAGAAATAATGAACCACGGGAGTTTTGGAATTGTGAGTGAGTGTGGGGAAAAATTGATACATAATGTCCTGTAGGATAATCTCATTAAATATTTGTGGCCTAAATGATTTAAATAAAAGGCTTAAGACTACTGCTTATTTGAAATCATTGAACCCGGATTTAATATGTCTCCAAGAGACCCACATAGAGGATACTAAGGCCTACCTGCTAGAACAGTTAGGTTTTAATATATTAGTAAAAACTAGTCAAAATACTAAAACGAGAGGGGTAGCCATCTTAGGTAAAAAACACGACATGCATATAAAAAGAAAGAAGGCAGATCAATGGGGTAGGTGGGTTTTAGTTGAATTAGTATTTAGAGGGGAAACTATTACGATTGTATCGGTGTATGGCTCTACAAGTGACGACCCCGAGATTTTTCAATACTTGGATACAGAATTAGCGCAGTGGCCTGAACCCATTATATTATGTGGGGATTTGAATATACATGATTCAGACAGCAGTTTTCTAGACTTGGGCAGGAACTACTCAGGAAGGAAAAGGAAAACTCATAGAGCTCTGGGAGATTTGGTAAGAAATAATTCGCTAGAAGACCCATGGGTAAAATATCATCCCAATTTAGACGGGAGTACTTATTTTTCAGCCCCTCATCAAATACTGGTAAGACTAGATTATTTCTTAATATCAAGAAGCATGATGAATAGAGTTAAGATAGACAGGGAGCCGCGGATTATATCAGATCACAACCCATTAGTTTTAACAGTATCAATTGGACAGAAGATGAATAAATCGACCCAGTGGACATTTGATAGAACTCTACTACAAGATCAGGGGTATAAGGATAGAATGAGCAACTGGATTAAGGGATACTGGGAGATAAATAAGGGCACAGCATCACCAGGAATGGTGTGGGACGCCTTTAAGGCAGGCGTAAGAGGGGAAACCCTGAGTTTTGTTATTAAGACACAGCGGGAGACAAAACTAAAGGTGGAGGGAGATATTAAACTAATCAGGGAGTCAGAAGAAGCACTCCTCGCGGCTATTTCTTCTCGCTCCCCCATTGACCAGATCTTGCTGAAAATAGTGGCCCTTAAGGCAGAAACTCTGGAGGGAATGGCTAAAAAGATAGTTGAGAAATATATGGCAAATAAAGAACAGGCCTATGAACTTAATGAACGAGTAGGACATATATTGGCAGTGCGGGCTAGGCAAAGGGAGGGGAGGGCTGATGTCAAGGCAATTAAGAACTCACAGGGGGTTATAGTAAAGGAAGATGAACAGGTTAGAGAAGTTTTTAATCAGTTTTATGCAGAACTCTATGCACAGGATGGACAGGAAAACAGGGAAGAAATAAGAAGCTACTTAAGTGAGATTGAGCCCCCCCGGCTAGACGAGCAAGATAAAAAAATGCTGGAGGAAACGATACAGCTGAATGAATTGGTTGAGGCTCTGGGGGAGTTGCCAACAGGAAAAGCAGCAGGTCCTGACCAGTTGCCAGTAGAATTTTATAAGATTTTTCAATCAGTACTACTAGAAGAGATGTTTAATGTAATGGTATTAGCGCAAAAGGGTGAGGCTATACCAGAGTCTTGGGGAGGAGCAGAGATTATTGTGATCCCTAAAAAGGGTAAACCGACAGACGCTCCGGGGTCATACCGCCCCATAACACTAATGAACGCTGATGTTAAGGTGTTCTCGAAAATTCTGGCAAAAAGGCTCTCAAAGGTCATTGAATCTCTTGTAGCTCCCTCACAACATGGGTTTATTCCTGGAAAGGGAACGACTCAGCACACGAGGCAAGTAATAACGGTATTTGACGCTGCAAATACGAAACATTTCATTTGCTTAAGCCGTAGTAGTACACCATGAGTCACATGTATGACCATTTCCTTTTATCAACTTTGCAAATTTTAGCAAATCGCGATTTGTGAGTCGCAAAACGGAATGTACTAATGTGTTTCAGACACAATTTGCGATTCCCAATAGGGTAGTAAATGATCTGCCTCATCAATATTCATAATGCAGGTCACAATTTGTGACCCATTGGGAATGGGCAATAACACAGGGATGGCAGCCTGCTGGGGACAGAAGACCCCCATGTCTGTGTTTGCTTTTAAAATAAATCATTTTTTTTTTAATGCAGCCCATTTTCCTTAAAGGAAAACGGGATGCATTTCAAAAAGAAAAATGAAACATTTCAGTTTCATTTTTTGAGTAGGCAGTCGTTCATGGGACCACTGCCTGCTTTTAAAAACGTTTTCATTGTCAATCACAAAGTGGAGGGGTTCCTCTGGTGACCCCTTTCCGATTGATTGTCCATTTGCATGTTGATTACCACCTATTGAAGTCGGCTGTAAACTGTAATTGTTTTGCGACCACATTCCGGTCCCAAACAATCGTACATCCCCTTGTGGCTTGTTATAGGAAGGGACACCCTTGGCACACCCCTTCCTGATAGCAACTCGCAAACCCTATTTTGCGAGTCAGTAACAGATTACTGTCTCGCAAAATAGGGTTTATTTTTTTTGTAACATCGTTTTTATTGCAGCACCAAAATAAATGTACAGACATTAAATGCACGGTATAATCAAAAAGATTAGCAAGAAAACACAGTAGTGATTGTCCTTCCCCATCATGACTGGCATGTCCCCAAAAAAGAAGACTGTTCTGCCATTACGCTTAGGTCAGTCCTTGCTGCATAATTCAACGTCCAACATCTTATTAGCAAGAAAAAGTGGGTTGCTTTTGTAATTTTCGCCCCTCCCCCACCCCTATCAAACACCCTCCCCCCATCGCCCCAACAGTTCCAAACTCTCCCCCCCCCCCCCGTGGCCGCGCTGTACAAAATCCTAGGCAGAGTAGAGTCTGGTGTGTTGAGGAAGGCCTTATACATTCGCTAAGGTGTGTCCCTGGGTGTGTTAGCGGGGCTAGCTGCCATTAATTCCTCCATCTCCTCATCTCCCTCATCAGCATCATCTCGGAGCGCCTGTACCATCATTTCCCATGCTGTCGCCCTCTCCATAGCCTTCTCATCATCCGTTCTCCAAGCCATCTGGTACCTCAAAGTACTTTCACACGCTGCCTACCGCAAACATTCGCCATACCATCGCTTATATGTGGGTCCGCTTTCGATTTCCAATTCCTCGTGATTTCCCGCTTTGCAAGGATCAACCCCAAATCTATAAACCGACTGGTGTTTTTATTCTTAGATGTGTGCAGAAACCAATGTAGGACCCCCACTGCCTTGGTGTACTGTATGTCCCTATCCGTTGCATTATTCAGAGCCCTCCCAATCTCCTGCCAGTAATCCCCCAGGGCAGGGCAATCCCACAGCATGTGACCCAACTCCGCCCCAACTGTGTTACACCTGGGACAGGCCGCTTGCTCCACCCCAAAGTATTGCCGTATTTTCCCAGGTGTGAGGTATGCTCGATGAATAATGTAGAAATGTATTAGCTGGAACCTGGCGTTTCTCGAACTTTTCCGTGCCCGTCGTAGCAACTGACCCCAAGTCGCATCAGGGATCTCCATTTGAAGGTCCAACTCCCACTTAGCCTTCAAAGCCGCGAGCGGCTGCAAAGCCTCCCGCAGCATTCTGGAGTATAGACATGTTACCGCCTTAAAGGTCCCGGCTGCCATCATCGTATATTGGCACGCCATGGAGATCACCGGTTCCTGCAACCCCTCTCCCCAATGGTCCTGCATAGCGCCTGTTACCGCCGCATGCAACAAGTAGTCGCCTCGTGGGAGGTCGAACCGCTCCTGCAGTTCCTGAAACGGGAGCAGCACACCATCCTCGTACAAGTCGCCCAGCATTTGGACCCCAGCTTCCTCCCAGCCCAGTAAACGCGACCAGTCCCCTCCATGAGGGAGGGCTGTAACCATCCCCAGCGGGATTTCAGGAGCATACATAAGGCGGACCCCCGCTCGTTTGCACGCCCGATTCCAGCAGAGTCGAAATGTCTGTTCCTCCACTGTCAGATCCCTAACCAAGAGCTTCTGATGCAGTGTAATGTACGCCAGCACATGCTGCGGGGTGCCCTCATCTCTAGCATGTTCCGGGCCTCTATATACCTTCGCGACCTCCTGGGTGAAAGCCTGCAACTGAGCCGCCAGATAATAACCTTCGAAATCAGGCACCGCCATGCCTCCCTCATCCTTGGGCCGCAAGAGGGTATCCAGCGCGATTCGTCGCCTACCTGTGCCCCAAAGAAACGCTATGGTCAGTGATCTCAGGCGTCGGAAAACAGAGCCCGGGATCCATACCGGGAGCGTCCTAAAGTAGTATAACAGCCTGGGCAGAGCCACCATCTTAAGTAGGGAGACCCGACCAGCCAGTGACAGTGGAAGAGTGGACCAAAAATCCATACTCCCTCTCAGGGCGGTAATGCAACGGTTAATATTACCATCCAGCATATCCGTTGGGGTATGGTAGACGTAAACGCCAAGATAGTGCAGACAATGCGGTTCCCACCGGAGTTCCTGCGCCGTGAGAGGGCACGGTTCTCCGTGTCTCAGGGGAAATAGACAGGATTTGGGCCAATTGACCTTCAGGCCCGACAGTCGCCCAAACAGCTCCAACAGACGTCTCGCCCCCAGTAGCTCTGCTTCCGCATCAGCCAAGAACATCAGCAGGTCATCTGCGTACAACGAAATGAGATGCGGCCTGTCCCTGTACATCAGTCCTGCATAATGGCGGCCCGATCTGGCCTCCACTGCAAAGGGTTCCATTGCCAAAGCAAACAAGAGGGGAGAGAGGGAGCACCCTTGCCTGGTGCCCCGTCGCACGGGGTACTGCTTCAAGATCAGGGACCCAACCCTGACTCTAGCTACGGCTTCCATATACAGGACTTTGGTCCAGTTGATGTACCCGTCCCCCAGCCCGAAACGCCGCATCACCTCGTACAGATGATCCCACTCAAGACTATCAAAGGCCTTCTCGAAGTCTATGGAGAGCACAAATGGAGTAGTGGTGTCCGACCAGTGGGCCCCTATCAGCCTTGTAAGTCTGCGGATATTGTGGGTAGTGTTACGCGTAGGGATAAAGCCGCACTGATCCTTGTGAACCAGACCGGTCATGTGGGCCAGTAGTCTATTCACCAGGATTTTACTCAGGATCTTGTAGTCCGTCGTAAGCATGGACAATGGACGGTAGGAGGATAGAGCAGCGCCCTCCCTGCCAGGTTTTAACAATGGGATCATGAGGGCCTCACACATGGAGCTTGGGAGCCGACCAGGCGATTGCGCTTCATTATAAACCAATTGCAATTGCGGGGCTAGGTACTCCAAATATTTACTATAAAACTCAATCGGGAGACCGTCAAGCCCCAGAGTCTTATTCCTAGCCATCTGCTTCACTGCACTCCCTATCTCCCCGATCGTAATGGGCCGACCCAACTTCTCTGCCTCCGATTCCTCCAATTGCGGTAGCTGCAATCCTTCTAGAAAGGTGCCCAGCTCATCCACCCCGCCCGTCTCTCCGCTCTCGTACAAACATTCGTAATACGCCCTGAACCTATCCAGAATCCCGGCTTGGGTGTGGCATAGCTCCTCCCCCACCGCCTGAATCGCCATGATCGGTGTACCCCGCCTGATCGGGTTGGCAAGCCACGCCAGCATCGACCCCGCCTTATCACCTTCCGCATGCGCCTTTGTCATATACGCTTTATGGTCAAAGCTATGCAGCCGTTCCAATTCCACCGCTAGTGCTTCCCTGGCGCCACTAAGCCCCTCCTGAAGCTCGGGGTGATTCGGGCGCTCCCTCTCCTTCTCCCTCAACCGCTTCTCCGCCTTCTCAAGATCATCCAGCAAAGTCCTACGAGCCCCTGCAGCGCTCCCAATACAGTGCCCCCTGACCACCACCTTAAACGCGTTCCACTCCACCGCCCTAGTAGAGGCGGAGCCACTATTCTCCTCAAAGTAGCGCTCTATTCGCTCCCCTAGGGCCTCCCTGAAAAGCAAGTCATCCAAGGTATCAGGTTGCAGTCGCCATGTTGGTACACAGTTAACTTCCACCATCCAGTTCAGGGACAACAACAAAGGATTGTGGTCCGACATCGTTCGAGCCAAATACTCCGCGCCACCCACCGTGGAGAGCATATGTGATGAGCACAGAAACGCATCCAACCTAACATGCAGGTCATGCAAATGCGAGTGAAAGGAATAGTCCCTAGTGGTGGGGTGCAGTGTCCTCCAGGCGTCTCCTAGGGCCCAACTCTCCTGCCACTCCAGCCTGCGTTTAGCCACCCTGTGTGCTGGGGACGCGCGCAGCGGGGGATGGGACCTATCCAAATCAACATCTACCACCGAGTTGAAATCCCCCCCATGAGCACTGGCCCTGCTAGATAACTCGCCAGTTTGAACGAGAGTGTTGTTAAAAAAGCGGGCAAATCCACATTGGGGGCGTACACGCTGCAGAGAGATACCACCCGGCCCCTCAATCTCCCCTCCACCGCTACATACCTACCCTCCGGATCTACCAACGTCTTAGTGACTTGGAAAGGGACCCCCGCACGTATCCAAATCAACACCCCTCTTGCAAAGGCTCAATATGTCGTGTTAAACAGTTGCCCCCTCCACCTCCTTTGTAGCGCAATCCCCTCCTGTCTGCTGAGATGCGTCTCTTGTAAGAACGCTATGTGCACACCCCTGCGCTTTAGGTACGCTTGAACCTTGTGCCTTCGTGTCATAGTCTGCAGACCCCGCACGTTCCAGGTCACACATTTCAGAGCCCCCGTACTGGCCATGTCCCTTTGCACACACAGATAGAACAGTAGAAGTCATCGACCATGCGCGTTTGCCAACCACGTGCTGCCCATCCCTCCCACTCCAAACAAATGAAACCCCCCCCCAAGACAACCGGAGCAACCCCAACTACTCTCGGCTCCCACCCCCCCAGGACAGGCCCCCCCACAATCGGAAGCAACCCCATCCAAACTGTCACACCCAACTACCCCTCAAAGGAAGGCACTAGTGTTCGCAGTCTCCACTGCGATGACCGTAAGGGCCAGTAGGGCGCGGATCGATGTCAAAAGGTTCGTCAAAGCAAATCAATCCCGCACATTCCGCCCCACAATCCCCTCATTACAGAGTCACGAAACCCCAAATAACAGTGTACTGCGCTCACGGGCACAGCGCCCCAGTGTCTGACCAGTAGGCCGCTTCTCCTGTCCAGCATGTCACGCCTCAAGGATCTCCCCAGAAGTCTGCGGTGTCACTATAGGGCCTTTGGCTCCACCAAATTCCGAGAGCCCCGTCTCCGACCCCGTGCCCTGCTCATCAGAGTCCGTGCCCTTCCCGGACTGGCTCCTGGTCACGCTAGATAGGTCCACCACTGCCTGCAGAGCCGCCTTCCTCTCTGTCTCTGTTTGTGTCACGGATGGTTTACCAGTCCTCTGACGATTTTTTCGAATCCGTTGGGACTTCCTGACCGGCTGCGCCACTCTAGCCTCCTCCGCCCTGGCTTTAGCTCCATCCGTTCCAGCTTTATAGGTGTCCCACCAGGCCCAGGCATCCGCCAAGGTCGTAAAAAAGAGCGATTTTTCATCCACCACCACTCTTAGCTTCGCCGGGAAGAGCAGGGAATATTTTATGCCCTCACCACGGAGCTCACGCTTGAGGGACAAGAAGTTGGCCCTGAGTCTCTGAGTCTCAAACGTCTAGTCCGGGAACATGGTGACTCTGTTATTATCCACTTGAAAAGGTCCCGCTTCCCTCGCCCTCTGTAGCAGCCAGTCCCGGTCTCTGTAGTGAAGCAACTTGAACACCACCGGGCGAGGTGGGAGGCCCGGGGCCGGTGGCAGAGCCGGAACCCTGTGGGCCCGTTCTAGGGAGAAGAAAGGAGACAATCCCTCCGGCGCCACTTCAATGCGTAGCCAGTTGTCGAGGTAGCCCACCATATCGTCGCCCTCAATTTTCTCCGGTAGGCCCACGAGGCGAACATTATTGCGCCTACTCCTGTTTTCCGCATCCTCGGCCCTTCTCTCCAGCACCTTCAGCCGGTCAAGGGCATCTGCCATCTGTGCTTTCACCGCTGCGTGGTCCGGAGCCAATTCCTGAACAGTGATCTCCACAGACTTCACTCTATCCTGAAGCTTGTCGTGATCTGCTTTCAGGAGACCCAAGCCCGTCGCCACCTGGGCTATGTCCTGCTGCAGGGCGTCTTTTGTGGTCGCGATGGCCTCCAATATACGGTCTTGCATGCGTTGAAGAGCAGACTGATCACGATCCGCTCCTTCCGCAGCCTCTGTGTCGGTCGCTCCTTCCCCCTTCCCTTTCGATTTCACCATCTCGGCTGCAAATGGTAGCGGCCTCTAGGGTCACCTCGTCACCCCCACTCCACACTGCAGGGCTCCACCACTAGGAAATCTCCTGGACAATAGGATCAGATAGTTCGGATGTGCGTGGCACAGTGGGCTCCACTCCAATCACTCTAGAGAAAGCCGCACTCTAGGGTCCACTGTCGCCGTTGAGCCTTCTGATGCCAGTCTGTGCTCAGATAGCTGGGACCGTCGTCACAGGGCTGCCGCCATTTTATCGCTTCTTCAGCGAACGTAATTGTGGTCACGATGCCCAACAGCACGCATCAGCTTGAGGAAAGTCCGCCCGTGTCCGCTGAGTTGGTCAAGATGGGCCTTTCAATCCATCCAACACCGCCAGTAGCAGGCCAGCAGAAGAGTCCGGCCTCGCGCTCCCGTCGTTTCTTTGTCTCGGGCTCAGGGCGCTATCTTAGCTTCACCCTCCGTGATGACTTCAGATTTTGGGTTTTCCCAGTTTCGCTGGGATCCGTTCAGATAATCAGGATGATATTCGGGATCGGGCGCGGAGCTCCGGGCTCACGCTGCCTACCTCCTCGGCATCCAAGCCACGCCCCTCCTCGCAAAATAGGGTTGATATATGCTACAACCCTTTTTAGCAGTCACAAATGGCTTAAATCTTCATTTGCGACCGCTAAAAACAGTTGTACATGTGGACCAAGGTGCCTAATTTTTCAAATGAATTGAATCTATTTCAAATATTAAAATGCATCATGTTGCTAGTCTTGCCTGAAAGTGCCTGGACCAGGGCTACAATCTGACACAATCTGAAACAAGCAAAGAGGTAGCTTGGTGCACAGCGATAATTTGCTGAGAAAGTTCTGACAAGTTTTATGAAGTTGATATGATTGGGTGCTCCACCAGGTTGCGTAACCGTCCCAGTACGCTTGAACAAATGATGCTTGATTAGCGCACAAACATTGTTAGTGTGTCCCTGTGATTGGGCACACCTTTGGGTTCGTCACAAAAGGACAGATTCCGTTGTTACTGTTTATGATTATTTATTGTTGTTATAAATTTAACAAGTTCATTTGTGTTGTATTTCCATAAGGCAAATATTTATTTCATATCCTTATTTGAATTGATTTGCAATGAAAAAACGAAAATGCTCCGATGCATTTCGGGCAAGGCCCTTTCTCAAGGAGCTTTGTTGGTAAAAATAACATCATTGGTATACGCTGTAATTTATGACATTCATCACACAAGGTCAAAAAAAGAAGATAACGTACAAAACATACTAACTATATCAATGCATTTTAAATTCATTTTAAATTGATTCATATTTAGCGTGTGTGGTGTTGATGAAAAAGTACATGGTAACATGGCAAGGTGTGGGACATCTAAGGGTTCAAAACCAAGATAAAGAAACATACCGAGTGTATTCTATTCACGGCAAGGTTCGGGGCAATCACTGGCTTGCGCTGTTGAAGAAAACAGCTGGATTTAGAATGTGACAATTACGCAATGGCTAATCCACAAAGTGACCCAGGTCGATTTTGCGGCTTAACTTACTTAAATGTGTAGCTCAAGAAGTTTCGAGAATCTTCTTTCGTGTGTTGACTCGAATTGACTCACAGCTGAACTGGGCGTGGGTGTGTTCCCGCGGTGATCGGGAGTTTAAACCTGGCTAGAACCCGGAAGGTTTGTAATGTCAGGAGATAGAAAGCGGACTAATGGAATTGGTGAAATATAGCAGCCATCTTAGCGTGGGTTAAGTTAAGAGCCAAGCAGTGAATGTACTACCTGGGGGGAACAGGTGAAACGTGGTGTACAATGTGAAGACATAGTGTATATGAAAAAAGGATACGGACACAAATTGGTGAAAAGCAAATCAATAAAAACAAATCAATGGAAAACAAACCACACAATTTGTAATGCGTTACGGTATCATGATGAATTCTACAGGTAGCAACTGAGTTCAATGCGGTCATTAAGACTGAATGTTTTCAGAGATTGTAATTGATAAATCCAGGCTGTCTCTCGTTGTAATAAAGTTTTGTTGTCTCTGCCTTCACTTTTTGCAACCAACTCTAATACCATGAATTTCAGCTGAGCAATGTTGTGTCTTTGTTCATGGAAGTGCATGGCTATGCTGGATCGTTCGTTTTTTGTCCGTATGTTAGATTTGTGCTCATTGAGTCTCATTTTGATTTTTCTCTCGGTTTTCCCTATGTAGATCTTTCCACATGGGCACTTTAATAGGTAGATATAGAATCGCAAGTGGCATTAACGTTCACCTTAATGTTATTTCCCCTCATGGGGTGGCATATGCTGCTTCCTTTTATAATGTTATTGCAACTGTTACAGTTGTAACAGGGAAGTGTTCCATTGTATGTAGTCTTTATGGATTCCCTTGATAGAATCTCTTTGAGATTAGCTGCTCTGGTGTAAGCAAAAATTGGGGGATCTGTAAACATGTCTTTGAAATCTGGCTCTGTGGCCAGTATGCGCCAGTGGTTCAAGATGATTTTTTTGTATTGGTTGCTTTGGGTAGAATATTGAGAAACCAAAACCATTCGGTTATCCTCTTTTTTGGTGGCTCTGGTGAGAGCTTCAGTCCTTGAAATGCCGTTTACTCTCTCGGTTGCCTTGTTTATGATGTCTTGGGGGTACCCCCTGTTTTTGAATCTGATACCTGTTTCTTTCATGCAGGTGCAACAAGTTGTGGGATCCGAAGTTATCCGTTTAATACGCAGCATTTGACTGTATGGGAGATGTTTTTTAGGGAGTTCTGGTGAAAACTCGTATGGTGAAGGGTGTTGTTGCGGTCTGTATCTTTTCTGAACAGGTCAGTTGTCAGTCTTCCTTCTGTAACCTCAATGGAAATGTCCAAGAAACTTATAATGTGGTCACTGATGTGCCAGGTTAATTGAATCCTATTGTCTTTGGTATTTAATTCGGTGAGTGCAGCTTCCAATCAGTTCGAACTTCTTGTTTCGGTCTGGTTTGTATCCTTTTCTTTTGCCCCTCCGGGGTCTTCTGTTTCCTCTGGGCCTTCCTCTAAAAAAAGCAATCCCACTACAGAATACAAGAATGAATTAAGGGAACTCATCCTTAAAGCCACAAATGAAGAAATCAGAGATGACAGGACCAGGAAATACCTAATGGTAGAACATCCCCGAAGTCCAACCATCACAATGCTCCCAAAGATTCATAAAAACATGGTGGATCCACCATTCCGACCGATAGTTTCCACCAGAGGTTCCATTCACGAACCGGTGGGCAAATGTTTGGATCGATACCTACAGCCGTTGGTAAAAAGTCAAAAAAGCTACATAAAAGACACTACGGAATTCTTGGCCAAACTATCTGAAATACGAATTGAAGAAGGAGAAGACCTCATTTTATGCACTGCTGATGTGAGAAGTCTATACACATCAATCCCACACGGTGCAGGGATCGACGCCGTGGAAAAAGCAATTCTAAACAGCGACATTCCTACCTCTCTACAACTTTTTCTCATGGAACTGATGATTTATACGCTCTATCACAGTTATTTTACTCATGATCAACAGTGGTACTTACAACTGTCCGGCATGTCCATGGGCAATTGTGCTGCACCAACCTACGCTAACATGTACATGGCTGAGTTCGAAAATACATTCATTTATGGCAACAACAACTGGACAGACAATCTCAAAATGTTCGTTCGTTAAATAGACGATCTTTTCTTCATATGGAAAAACACAAGGGCCGAATTGGAAGCTGCACTCACCGAATTAAACACCAAAGACAATAGGATTCAATTAACCTGGCACATCAGTGACCACATTATAAGTTTCTTGGACGTTTCCATTGAGATTACAGAAGGAAGACTGACAACTGACCTGTTCAGAAAAGATACAGACCGCAACAACACCCTTCACCATACGAGTTTTCACTAGAACTCCCTCAAAATACATCTCCCATACAGTCAAATGCTGCGTATTAAACGAATAACTTCGGATCCCACAACTTTTTGCACCCCCATGAAAGAAACAGGTATCAGATTCAAAAACAGGGGGTACCGCCAAGACGTCCTAAACAAGGCAACCGAGAGAGTAAACGCCATTTCAAGGACAGAAGCTCTCACCAGAGCCACCAAAAAAGAGGATAACCGAATGGTTTTGGTTTCTCAATATTCTACCCAAAGCAACCAATAAAAAAAAATCATCTTGAACCACTGGCGTATACTGGCCACAGAGCCAGATTTCAAAGACATGTTTACAGATCCCCCAATTTTTGCTTACACCAGAGCAGCGAATCTCAAAGAGATTCTATCAAGGAATCCATAAAACAGACGACATACAATGGAACACTTCCCTGTTACAACTGTAACAGTTGCAATAACATTACAAGAGGAAGCAGCATATGCCACCCGATGAGGGGAAATAACATCAAGGTGAACGTCAATGCCACTTGCGATTCTATGAACCTCATCTACCTATTAAAGTGCCCATGTGGAAAGATCTACATAGGGAAAACTGAGAGAAAAATCAAAATAAGACTCAATGAGCACAAATCTAACATACGGGCAAAAAACAAACGATCCAGCATAGCCATGCACTTCCATGAACAAAGACACAACATTGCCCAGCTGAAATTCATGGTATTAGAGTTGGTTGCAAAAAGTGAAGGCAGAGACAACAACAAAACATTATTACAACGAGAGACAGCCTGGATTTATCGATTACAATCTCTGAAACCATTTGGTCCTAATGACCGCATTGAACTCAGTTGCTACCTGTAGAATTCATCATGATACCGTAACGCATTACAAATTGTGTGGTTTGTTTTCCATTGATTTGTTTTTATTGATTTGCTTTTCACCAATTTGTGTCCGTATCCTTTTTTCATATACACTATGTCTTCACATTGTACACCACGTTTCACCTGTTCCCCCCAGGTAGTACATTCACTGCTAGGCTCTTAACTTAACCCACGCTAAGATGGCTGCTATATTTCACCAATTCCATTAGTCCGCTTTCTATCTTCTGACATTACAAACCTTCCGGGTTCTAGCCAGGTTTAAACTCCCGATCACCGCGGGAACACACCCACGCCCAGTTCAGCTTTGCGTCAATTCGAGTCAACACACGAAAGAAGATTCCCGAAACTTCTTGAGCTACACATTTAAGTAAGTTAAGCCGCAAAATCGACCTGGGTCACTTTGTGGATTAGCCATTGCGTAATTGTCACATTCTAAATCCCGCTGTTTTCTTCAACAGCGCAAGCCAGTGATTGCCCCGAACCTTGCCGTGAATAGAATACACTCGGTATGTTTCTTTATCTTCGTTTTTAACCCTTAGATGTCCCACACCTTGCCATGTTACCATGTACTTTTTCATCAACACCACACACGCTAAATATGAATCAATTTAAAATGAATTTTAAATGCATTGATATAGTTAGTATGTTTTGTACGTTATCTTCTTTTTTTGAACTTGTTGATGAATGTCATAAATTACAGCGTATACCAATGATGTTATTTTTACCAACAGAGCTCCTTGAGAAAGGGCCTTGCCCGAAATGCATCGGAGCGTTTTCGTTTTTTCATTGCAAATCAATTCAAATAAGGATATGAAATAAATATTTGCCTTATGGAAATACAACACAAATGAACTTGTTAAATTTATAACAACAATAATTAATCATAAACAGTAACAACGGTATGTGTCCTTTTGTGACGAACCCAAAGGTGTGCCCAATCACAGGGACGCACTAACAATGTTTGTGCGCTAATCAAGCACAATCTGAAACAAGCCCAGTGTTCATTGTCAAAAAGAAGACGTGCTTTGGAAGTTCAGTCAGAGGCGGAGCAAACAATAAAGCAGAAGGTGTAGTGGTACCAGGCCAGGGACCCAGTGGTGTAAATATAGCTGTTTCTTAGTTCCAGTCTTGGGATTTGGGGGGGGGCATCCTTTTTTAGGTCTGGTGTTATAAAATTGGATATATAATATACTTATACATAGGTTCACCCATTGCTCTGCCGTGCCATTCCCATTTTTCTTCCGCCTGCTACAGCATACACGATTGCCCAGTCGGCCCAAGGTAGGTTTTTGATTCGTTAATTTAATGTTTATGCATCTGAGATTCTTTACGTAGAGCTGTCAGTTTACAACGAACATTTCGGGAGCATGGCTGTGACCTCAGCATTTTACATTTTATTTCTTTTTGGTGAGATGACTAAAGTGAGTGGAGGAATGATTTAACCATAAGATTTAAAACATATTATAATAACCCTTCTAATAAGTGTAAATGCAATTGTCGTTTGATCCACATGTTTTGCAAAAAACAGCGCGCAGCTTGAAACATAAGATTTCTTCTAACATAATATGTATTTTGTGCTAATTTTCTCAACGATTGGCAACATCTGATATAAATGTCTCTGTTTGTAATAAAAAGAAAACATTGAACTATTTACAAGCTTAATTTCCTTCAATGAAAACACAGGTGTTTTTTGTCACACTTGCACTATTGCCCAGCATGAAGATTTTATGTAGAAAGCCATCAGCGGTCAGTGACTGACCTGGAACTTTGTGAAGTTAAACAATGGAGTTTTCGCTCTAGGTATGTGATATCAGTCAACTAAATAACTAGGTCAGTAGAGTACATATGCTTGCTTGAATAAATATGAGTGCTTGTGCTCACATTGGCAGTATGTACCCGGATGTGTGAGGATATGGAAAACACCCTAGGCAGACTATTATTGCACAAATAGGAAAAAAAACACAGACAGGTCAATACTGGCTGAGATTATAGGGCTTTACTTTTGCAGCAATCTAGATACTTGCCTAGTGGGCCAATAGCATCCTGGTCGTGGTTCTTTACATTCTTGGACAATAGAGACCTGGACTGGAAATGGGGCGATGCTAACAATATCACCATGACACTGAATTCAGGTGGATTATTCTACAGGCCTCTAGGGGTTTCGGCAAAACTAGCCCTAGGTGCAGTGAGTTCAAATGTCCTCACCGTTTTAACACTGCAGCTCAGCACAACATTTTAGTGTTTCTTTAACATCAAAAACAATCTCTAGATGGCACACAGGTTGACCCGTTTGCCTTTGTGTTTTCATTTCTGGGGTAGGCTACGTTCCGAGGTCTATCTGCAGATTTCTTCTCAACAGTCCCAGGTGTGCGTCGGACATGGTCGCACCAGATCCCACCTTTACAGTGTAGACTCTTTCTTGTGAGGCAGAGTCGGAAGCCTTTCCAGATGAGGCTTGCAAGGCACCGCTGAGACGGGTCTTTACGGCAGTGCCCAACTCAGCTGTGGTGACCCTCATGGTTGGCCTCAGGCCAAAACTAGGGTAACATAAAGTGTGAGGTTGATGGACCTGGCTTTGCCAGCCTTCCTGGAGCAGTAATCAGAAACAGATAAAAGTGAAAGAATAACCTGGAGAATTCCTCGCCTAGAACAACAGTACCAATTTGCAGTGCTAAGAAATAACGATTCAGCATCCCCTTGCCAATCAAGTCTTTATGGAATTTCTAAAGGTAGTCCTGTCTCCACCCTCCTCACTTTATTGTCTAGGGCTTCACTCTCCACTCACCTGATTGGAGGCAATACACTTTCACTGTTTGGGGAAGTCATCCATTTCCTCCACGTAAAGCCATGCTGCATTCAGGGGCTTTCAAAATAGATCCCACTGGCTTTCAGTACTCATAATCATACATACTTGCAGCACTGCTACCATAAATGTTTCCCACGCTCGCTGCACACACAAATGCGCTCAACATGCACACAAGTTGCATATAACAGCAGAACTGGACATGAGACTAGTCAGTAGGCCAACCACTCAATGACACAGATAAAAATATTTGGTCAGACTAAAGAGTAACAAAACCACCACCACTTCATGTATGACACCTGAACACTAGTCCACTGTCTACTGCATGGTAACATTTGGTGCAACGCTCCAGGTCACAAGACTTGTCCTGGACCCCGCGTTATCAGGGATAGTCCTCACCGTTTTAACACTGCAGCTCAGCACAACATTTTAGTGTTTCTTTAGCATCAAAAACAATCTCTAGATGGCACACAGATTGGCCCGTTTGCCTTTGTGTTTTCATTTCTGGGGTAGGCTAAGTTCCGAGGTATATCTGCAGATTTCTTCTCAACAGTCCCAGGTGTGCGTCGGACATGGTCGCACCAGATCCCACTTTTACAGTGTAGACTCTTTGTTGTGAGGCAGTTTCGGAAGCCTTTCCAGATGAGGCTTGCAAGGCACCGCTGAGACAGGTCTTTACGGCAGTGCCCAATTCAGCTGTGGTGACCCTCAAGGTTGGCCTCAGGCCAAAACTAGGGTAACATAAAGTGTGAGGCTGATGGACCTGGCTTTGTCAGCCTTCCTGAAGCAGTAATCAGAAAGAGATAAAAGTGAAAGAATAACCTGGAGAATTCCTCGCCTAGAACAACAGTACCAATTTGCAGTGCTAAGAAATAACGATTCAGCATCCCCTTGCCAATCAAGTCTTTATGGAATTTCTAAAGGTAGTCCTGTCTCCACCCTCCTCACTTTATTGTCTAGGGCTTCACTCTCCACTCACCTGATTGGAGGCAATACACTTTCACTGTTTGGGGAAGTCATCCATTTCCTCCACGTAAAGCCATGCTGCATTCAGGGGCTTTCAAAATAGATCCCACTGGCTTTCAGTACTCATAATCATACATACTTGCAGCACTGCTACCATAAATGTTTCCCACGCTCGCTGCACACACAAATGCGCTCAACATGCACACAAGTTGCATATAACAGCAGAACTGGACATGAGACTAGTCAGTAGGCCAACCACTCAATGACACAGATAAAAATATTTGGTCAGACTAAAGAGTAACAAAACCACCACCACTTCATGTATGACACCTGAACACTAGTCCACTGTCTACTGCATGGTAACATTTGGTGCAACGCTCCAGGTCACAAGACTTGTCCTGGACCCCGCGTTATCAGGGATAGTCCTCACCGTTTTAACACTGCAGCTCAGCACAACATTTTAGTGTTTCTTTAGCATCAAAAACAATCTCTAGATGGCACACAGATTGGCCCGTTTGCCTTTGTGTTTTCATTTCTGGGGTAGGCTAAGTTCCGAGGTATATCTGCAGATTTCTTCTCAACAGTCCCAGGTGTGCGTCGGACATGGTCGCACCAGATCCCACTTTTACAGTGTAGACTCTTTGTTGTGAGGCAGTTTCGGAAGCCTTTCCAGATGAGGCTTGCAAGGCACCGCTGAGACAGGTCTTTACGGCAGTGCCCAATTCAGCTGTGGTGACCCTCAAGGTTGGCCTCAGGCCAAAACTAGGGTAACATAAAGTGTGAGGCTGATGGACCTGGCTTTGTCAGCCTTCCTGAAGCAGTAATCAGAAAGAGACAAAAGTGAAAGAATAACCTTGAGAATTCCTCGCCTAGAACAACAGAAACTGGAAATCCACCCCTCATCCCTACCATGTACCAATTTGCAGTGCTAAGAAATAACGATTCAGCATCCCCTTGCCAATCAAGTCTTTATGGAATTTCTAAAAGTAGTCCTGTCTCCACCCTCCTCACTTTATTGTCTAAGGCTTCACTCTCCACTCACCTGATTGGAGGCAATACACTTCCACTGTTTGGGAAAGTCATCCATACCCTCCATGTAAAGCCATGCTGCATTCAGGGGCTTTCAAACTAGATCATACTTGGTTCCAGTACTCATAATCATACATACTTGCAGCACTGCTACCATACATGTTTCACACGCTCGCTGTACACACAAATGCGCTCAACGTGCACACAGGTTTCATATAACAGCAGAACTGGACATGAGACTAGTCAGTAGGCCAACCACTCAATGACACAGATAAAACTATTTGGTCAGACTAAAGAGTAACAAAACCACCACCACTTCATGTATGACACCCTGTAAAAGAACAATAGTCCACTGTCTACTGCATGGTAACATTTGGTGCAACGCTCCAGGTCACAAGACTTGTCCTGGACCCCGCATTATCAGGGATAGTTCTAGGACTTTGTGCACATGCCAGATAAAGTATGGATCTAGGATCAGAAATAAAAGTAAGGACACTGGTTTAATAGGCAGTTGGGCACTCAGGGTGGGGCAATACCCCCGTTTACAATGAAGGGGATATTCTCTTTCCAGTAAGGACTTATTTTGTATGACTAGTAGTATAAGGCCACTACAAACTTAAACCAACCCAGTATTAAAACTGCCACCATGAACAGACATGTGGCGATGCTCTTTTGCAATCAGTGATTAACCACATGACTGATAAGGCAATTCCCCTCATGTGCTGCACATCCTTGAAATACATTATTTCATGAAGAGCTGAGCTTGTCATGAGCACACCACCAGTGTACTGCATGACGAGCTGAGCTCGTCATGAGCAGCGAAGGGGTTAAACCTGATCATGCACAGGAATCTGAATATTTATGTGGTTACATAATAAAGAGTGTCACGTTGAAGAAAACAAAAAGGTGATGGGTGGATTTAATCTTAATCACTGGTAATTACTCAGGCTGCATTCCAGCCCATCCTTTTTTGCTCACTATGCCACCGTAGAAATAGACTGTTCATATGCATATCAGCTGAGATCTTGCTCCAATAGAAACAATCCAGCCCAAACTGCCAGGCTTAGTCACCTGCAAATAGAAACATAAGCAACCCGGGACAGTTTTGGCATCAAGAATCAAATGTGGATTAACCCAAATCAGAGCCCTCAGCAATACTGTTACTGGACCCTCACATATGAATGACTTTGTCCCAGACCTATCTGGCTTTAAGAGACACTGCTCCATTGGGACACAACCAAGACTATGTCACATACTCATATCCCTCCGCCGTGTGGGATTGATGAGTATAGACTTCTCACATCAGCAGTGCATAAAATGAGGTCTTCTCCTTCTTCAATTCGTATTTCAGATAGTTTGGCCAAGAATTCCATAGTGTCTTTTTTGTAGCTTTTTTGACTTTTTACCAACGGCTGTAGGTATTGATCCAAAAATGTGCCCACCGGTTCGTGAATGGAACCTCTGGTGGAAACTATCGGTCGGAATGGTGGATCCACCATGATTTTATGAATCTTTGGGAGCATTGTGATGGTTGGACTTCGGGGATGTTCTGCCATTAGGTATTTCCTGGTCCTGTGGACAATGATTTCTTCATTTGTGGCTTTAAGGATGAGTTCCCTTAATTCATTCTTGTATTCTGTAGTGGGATTGCTTTCAAGTGGCATGTATGTGTTGCGGTCAGAAATATGCTCCATTATCTTTGCTGTGTTCATACTGGTGTTCACGATGACTAGTGCGCCACCTTTGTCTGCCTTGAGGCACTTGATTAGATTGTTATTGGCTATTTTTCTGAGGGTGTCTTTGTCCTTTTGAGTAATGTTAGGTTGTGTCTTTCTTTGAAAGTTGGTTTTAGAAATGTCTTGTTTAACAAGAGTTTCGAAGGTATTAATACTTTTGTGGCTGCATGGTGGCATATAAGTACTTTTTGGACGTAGGCCAAGCAGTTGGTCAGGTTTCACTTCTGTGGTTGGTGTTAAAACGTTGTTGAAGAAATGTCTCAGCCTCAATTTTCTGGTCAATTTGAATGTGCTTATTTCTAACTCAAGAAGGTTTCTGGAATGAGTCGGAATGAAGGATGTTCCTTTTTGTAGGAGTTTGACTTCATATGGTGACAGTGTCACATCTGAAATGTTGATGTTATGTTATGTTATGTTAAATGGCACTTTTTGAGCGCACTGACACCCGAAGGTTTCCTGGCGCTTGCTGGAGGGACTTATGGAAGAAAAACGAGGAGAGGATTACCCAGAAAGAGTAAACAGGAAAGTTTTAAGGAGTTTCCTGAACTGGAAAAGGGAGGCACTAGATTTAATGGCCTGGGGGAGGGGATTCCAGAATTTAGGGGCGAGAGAAGCAAAACGGCGACCCCCAAATTTATTGATTTTGAATTTGGGAGTGACAAGCAGGTAATGATGAGCTGACCGGAGGGAACGTGCAGGTCGATACAAAGTGACCAAGGATTTCAAGAAAGCAGGAGCAGGGCAGTGAAGGGATTTAAATACCATGCAGCCCATCTTGAAGGCTGCCCTCTCCTCCACTGGCAGCCAATGGAGCTTGCGGAGCAAGTGCTTCGCAGATTGCCACCTAGGGATCTTAAAGATGAGGCGGGCTGCCTGATTCTGCACGACCTGAAGACGGTGCAGAAGAAATCTTGGGAGTGCATGGTAAAGGGAATTGGAAAAATCGAGGCGCGATAGTACAAGGGACATGACGACCTGACACAGAGCCGCATGTGGGAGTAGGTGCCTGATCTTCCGGATCTTTCGAAGTTGGAACATGCACAAAGAGATCGTGGCACCCACTTGAGCTTTAAGTGACAGCTCTGCGTCGATCGCACCCCCAAGCTCCTAACTACCTTGAGTGGTGTAGGAGGGGGACCAAAGCCAAGGGGCCAGAACTGCGGGCCCCAATATGCAGCACTTGAGCCAGGGAGGAGCAGCTCAGTCTTTCCAGGGTTAAGTTTTAACTGGTTTTGATTCATCCATTGTTGGATGTGAGTCATAACGGCGTGAAAGTTGTTAACCGCCTGTGGGGAGTCAAGTGGAAAGACGAGCTGCAAGTCATCTGCATAATTGAAGACTGTGACGTCCCAATTATGGAGAGAACAAATTAAAGGGCGGAGGTAAAGATTAAATAATAAAGGGGAAAGTGAAGAGCCTTGGGGGACTCCGCAAGTGGTGGAAGATTTTGACGCGGTGAAGGGACCTAGACGTACAGCTTGTGACCTGCCTGTAAGGAATGACTCGACCCACCTAAGAGCAGAACCCTGAATGCCCGCCTGTCCGACACGGTGGAGAAGGATGTCATGATCCACCGTGTCGAACGCGGCAGACAGGTCCAGAAGAACAAGGGCCTGTGGTCTCTTAGCATCTGCATTCCCTCTCAGAGTATCCATGACTGCCAAAATAACAGCTTCCGTTGAATGGGCCTGCCTAAAGCCGGCCTGATTGGGCTCAAGGAAGCAAGAATTCTCGATGAAGTTGGAAAAACACCGGGTGACATGGGCTTCCAGGAGTTTTGACAAATAAGGCAACAGGGATATTGGTCGATAGTTAGAGGGTTCAGCAGGATCCGCCCCTGGTTTTTTTAAGAGCGGCACGAGAATTGCTTCCTTAAAGGAGCTGGGAACTGTGCCAGAGATAAGGGATGCATTCAAGAAAGGTAGTATGCATTCTGGCAGCTTAAGGCAGATGTCCCGCAGTACCGAGGGAGGACAGTGGTCATTCTGTGAACCCGATCTTACACGGGTGGCTAATTTCGCTAAGGTAGGGAAGTCTAGGGTAGGGAGCAGAGTGAGGGATAGAGGGTTAGCCAGGGAAGCGCCGGGGAGTGATGACGGCTGTGAGGCAGGGATAATGGAGTCTTTTATTTTAATAATCTTCTCGATAAAGAAAAGATTAAGGGCCTCACAGGTTTCCTTAGTCGGGGTTTGGGCTGGGAGAGTCCTGTCGTCAGTAGTCAACTCATTCATAATTCTGAACACCTCTCGAGATTTATTAGTAGCTGAGAGAATTCTGTCGGAGATATGCTCCGATTTAGCTGAGAGAATAGCTAGTTTATATTCTCTGCGGGCTGTTACATATCTCTGTCTAGATGAATTGGAGTAATCCTGCCTCCATGTACGTTCCAGTTGGCGAACCTCAAGTTTTAATTGCTTGAGGTTGTCAGAGAACCACTGGTTGGCGTTAGGATGTCTGGTGCAGGGGAACTTGATTACTGGGTTACGCCATTTAATGAGGGTGTTGGCATGGAGTGTCTGGTTTATCTTCCTTTTAGATAGGTATAATAACTGTTTGACGCATTGCTCTTTTGTGCGGTTTGAAGTGGCTTGTGTGAGGTCCTCATTAATTAGAGCGTAAATCCGTGCAGTTTCATACTCTCCAAAGGCCAGAGTGCTGGCTCTTTGTTCTGTGGTCTTTGAAATCTCATCGTATTGCATGATGTTGATTTGTAATAGCATGCTACCAGCCTGGAGGGCGGTTAGGTGATGTGTACAAAGATTTCAAAGACCAACACCCTCATTAAATATCATCGCGCACTGCGCATACCACGTGGACTCAGGATTTCACTCAAGCCTTCTTTGTGCAAAAATTCTAAAGACTTTCAGGATAGATGGAACGCTATTCTCAATAAATGCAGCCTAGACTTAATCTTATTAATTGTGGAAGAGCTTTCTGGTATACTCACCGACCTATCTAAAGAAATAATTGAAATCGAAAAAGAATTGGAACAATCAATTTCACCTGAGGAGTTAACAAAAACCTTGGAAGAAATCAAATTACAACTTGACAAACACACCAAAGATATCAACGAAAGGAAAATCCGAAAGTTCCGACGGGACACTTTAGATTACAAATTGGTGAGGTTTACACCTGGGCAGACATATACGCTCAACGACGTCGCAACAAGCCATACAGCCAACAAACGGACACCTCATCTTCAGGCAGTGAGACATCTAACCGCCCACCGAAACGTACCACCTTCAGCTCAACCACACCAAGAAACACCCAGGCAGCTATTCCCAGCACCGACTTAACCACAGATAGCATCCCTACCCAGGAGCCTTTTTTAGAGGAAGGCCCAGAGGAAACAGGAGACCCCGGAGGGGCAAAAGAAAAGGATACAGACCAGACCAAAACAAGAAGTTCGAAGAAAACCACCAAAAAGAAGAATCGCTAGTCATCAACATTTCAGATGTGACACTGTCACCATATGAAGTCAAACTCCTACAAAAAGGAACATCCTTCATTCGGACTCATTCCAGCAACCTTCTTGAGTTAGAGATAAGCACATTAAAATTGACCAGAAAATTGAGGCTGAGACATTTTTTCAACAACGTTTTAACACCAACCACAGAAGTGAAACCTGACCAACTGCTTGGCCTACGTCCAAAAAGTACTTATATGCCACCATGCAGCCACAAAAGTATTGATACCTTCGAAACTCTTGTTAAACAAGACATTTCTAAAATCAACTTTCAAAGAAAGACACAACCTAACATTACTCAAAAGGACAAAGACACCCTCAGAAAAATAGCCAATAACAATCTAATCAAGTGCAAAGATAATGGAGCATATTTCTGACCGCAACACATACATGCCACTTGAAAGCAATCCCACTACAGAATACAAGAATGAATTAAGGGAACTCATCCTTAAAGCCACAAATGAAGAAATCATCGATGACAGGACCAGGAAATACCTAATGGTAGAACATCCCCGAAGTCCAACCATCACAATGCCCCCAAAGATTCATAAAAACATGGTGGATCCACCATTCCAACCGATAGTTTCCACCAGAGGTTTCATTCACGAACCGGTGGGCAAATGTTTGGATCGATACCTACAGCTGTTGGTAAAAAGTCAAAAAAGCGACATAAAAGACACTATGGAATTCTTGGCCAAACTATCTGAAATACGAATTGAAGAAGGAGAAGACCTCATTTTATGCACTGCTGATGTGAGAAGTCTATACACATCAATCCCACACGGCGTAGGGATCGACGCCGTGGAAAAATCAACTCTAAACAGCGACATTCCTTCCTCTTTACAACCTTTTCTCATGGAACTGATGATTTATACGCTCTATTACAGTTATTTTACTCATGATCAACAGTGGTACTTACAACTGTCCGGTATGTCCATGGGCAATTGCGCTGCGCCAACCTACGCTAACATGTACATGGCTGAGTTCGAAAATACATTCATTTATGGCAACAACAACTGGACAGACAATCTCAAAATATTTGTTTGTTACATAGACGATCTTTTCTTCATGTGGAAAAACACAAGGGCCGAATTGGAAGCTGCACTCACCGAATTAAACACCAAAGACAATAGGATTCAATTAACCTGGCACATCAGTGACCACATTATAAGTTTCTTGGACGTTTCCATTGAGGTTACAGAAGGAAGACTGACAACTGACCTGTTCAGAAAAGATACAGACCGCAACAACACCCTTCACCATACGAGTTTTCACCAGAACTCCCTCAAAAGACATCTCCCATACAGTCAAATGCTGCGTATTAAACGGATAAATTCGGATCCCACAACTTGTTGCACCCGCATGAAAGAAACAGGTATCAGATTCAAAAACAGGGGGTACTGCCAAGACGTCATAAACAAGGCAACCGAGAGAGTAAACGCCATTTCAAGGACTGAAGATCTCACCAGAGCCACCAAAAAAGAGGATAACCGAATGGTTTTGGTTTCTCAATATTCTACCCAAAGCAACCAATACAAAAAAATCATCTTGAACCACTGGTGCATACTGGCCACAGAGCCAGATTTCAAAGACATGTTTACAGATCCCCCAATTTTTGCTTACACCAGAGCAGCTAATCTCAAAGAGATTCTATCAAGGGAATCCATAAAACAAACTACATACAATGGAACACTTCCCTGTTACAACTGTAACAGTTGCAATAACATTATAAGAGGAAGCAGCATATGCCACCCCATGAGGGGAAATAACATCAAGGTGAACGTCAATGCCACTTGCGATTCTATGAACCTCATCTACCTATTAAAGTGCCCATGTGGAAAGATCTACATAGGGAAAACCGAGAGAAAAATCAAAATAAGGCTCAATGAGCACAAATCTAACATACGGACAAAAAACGAACGATCCAGCATAGCCATGCACTTCCATGAACAAAGACACAATATTGCCCAGCTGAAATTCATGGTATTAGAGTTGATTGCAAAAAGTGAAGGCAGAGACAACAACAAAACTTTATTACAACGAGAGACAGCCTGGATTTATTGATTACAATCTCTGAAACCATTCGGTCTTAATGACCGCATTGAACTCAGTTGCTACCTGTAAAATTCATCATGATACCGTAACGCATTACAAATTGTGTGGTTTGTTTTCCATTGATTTGTTTTTATTGATTTGCTTTTCACCAATTTGTGTCCGTATCCTTTTTTCATATACACTATGTCTTCACATTGTACACCACGTTTCACCTGTTCCCCCCAGGTAGTACATTCACTGCTAGGCTCTTAACTTAACCCACGCTAAAATGGCTGCTATATTTCACCAATTCTATAAGTCCGCTTTCTATCTTCTGACATTACGAACATTCCGGGTTCTAGCCAGGTTTAAACTCCCGATCACCGCGGGAACACACCCACGCCCAGTTCAGCTTTGCATCAATTTGAGTCAACACACGAAAGACGATTCCCGAAACTTCTTGAGCTACACATTTAAGTAAGTTAAGCCGCAAAATTGACCTGCGTCACTTTGTGGATTAGCCATTGCGTAATTGTCACATTCTAAATCCCGCTGTTTTCTTCAACAGCGCAAGCCAGTGATTGCCCCGAACCTTGCCGTGAATAGAATACACTCGGTATGTTTCTTTATCTTGGTTTTGAACCCTTAGATGTCCCACACCTTGCCATGTTACCATGTACTTTTTCATCAACACCACACACGCTAAATATGAATCAATTTAAAATGAATTTAAAATGCATTGATATAGTTAGTATGTTTTGTACGTTATCTTCTTTTTTTGACCTTGTGTGATGAATGTCATAAATTACAGCGTATACCAATGATGTTATTTTTACCAACAGAGCTCCTTGAGAAAGGGCCTTGCCCGAAATGCATCGGAGCGTTTTCGTTTTTTCATTGCAAATCATTTCAAATAAGGATATGAAATAAACATTTGACTTATAGAAATACAACACAAATGAACTTGTTAAATTTTTAACAACAATAAATAATCATAAACAGTAACAACGGAATCTGTCCTTTTGTGACAAAACGTGTGCCCAATCATAGGGACGCACTAACAATGTTTGTGCGCTAATCAAGCACAATCTGAAACAAGCCCAGTGTTCATTGTCAAAAAGAAGACGTGCTTTGGAAGTTCAGTCAGAGGCGGAGCAATCAATAAAGCAGAAGGTGTAGTGGTACCAGGCCAGGGACCCAGTGGTGTAATTATAGCTGTTTCTTAGTTCCAGTCTTGGGATTTGGGGGAGGACATCCTTTTTTAGGTCTGGTGTTATAAAATTGGATATATAATATACTTATACATAGGTTCACCCATTGGTCTGCTGTGCCATTCCCATTTTTCTTCCGCCTGCTACAGCATACAAGATTGCCCAGTCGGCCCAAGGTAGGTTTTTGATTAGTTAATTTAATGTTTATGCATCTGAGATTCTTTACGTAGAGCTGTCAGTTTACAACGCACATTTCGGGAGCATGGCTGTGGCCTCAGCATTTTACATTTTACTTCTTTTTGGTGAGATGCCTAAAGTGAGTGGAGGAATGATTTAACCATAAGATTTAAAACATATTATAATAACCCTTCTAATAAGTGTAAATGCAATTGTCGTTTGATCCACTTGTTTTGCAAAAAACAGTGCGCAGCTTGAAACATAAGATTTCTTCTAACATAATATGTATTTTGTGCTAATTTTCTCAATGATTGGCAACATCTGATATACATGTCTCTGTTTGTAATAAAAAGAAAACATTGAACCATTTCCAAGCTTAATTTCCTTCAATGAAAACACAGGTGTTTTTTGTCACACTTGCACTATTGCCCAGCATGAAGAGTTTATGCAGAAAGCCATCAGCGGTCAGTGACTGACCTGGAACTTTGTGAAGTTAAACGATGGAGTTTTCGCTCTAGGTATGTGATATCAGTCAACTAAATAACTAGGTCAGTAGAGTACATATGCTTGCTTGAATAAATATGAGTGCTTGTGCTCACATTGGCAGTATGTACCCGGATGTGTGAGGATATGGAAAACACCCTAGGCAGACTATTATTGCACAAATAGGAAAAAACACAGACAGGTCAATACTGGCTGAGACTATAGGGCTTTACTTTTGCAGCAATCTAGATACTTGCCTAGTGGGCCAATAGCATCCTGGTCGTGGTTCTTTACATTCTTGGGCAATAGAAACCTGGACTGGAAATGGGGCGATGCTGACAATATCACCATGACACTAAATTCAGGTGGATTATTCTACCGGCTTCTAGGGGTGCAGCAGAACTAGGCCTAGGTGCAGTGAGTTCAACTGTCCTCACCGTTTTAACACTGCAGCTCAGTACAACATTTTAGTGTTTCTTTAGTATCAAACACAATCTCTAGATGGTACACAGATTGGCCCGTTTGCCTTTGTGTTTTCATTCCTGGGGTAGGCTAAGTTCCGAGGTCTATCTGCAGATTTCTTCTCAACAGTCCCAGGTGTGCGTCGGACATGGTCGCACCAGATCCCACCTTAACAGTGTAGACTCTTTCTTGTGAGGCATAGTCGGAAGCCTTTCCAGATGAGGCTTGCAAGGCACCGCTGAGACAGGTCTTTACGGCAGTGCCCAACTCAGCTGTGGTGAACCTCATGGTTGGCCTCAGGCTAAAACTATGGTAACATAAAGTGTTGGGTTGATGGACCTGGCTTTGTCAGCCTTCCTGGAGCAGTAATCAGAAACAGACACAAGTGAAAGAATAACCTGGAGAATCCGTCACCTAGAACAACAGAAACTGTAAACCCACCCCTCCCCTCTACTAGTTGCCAATTTGCAATGCTTATAAATAACGAATCCGCAGCCCCTTGCCAATCAAGTCTTAATGGAATTTCTAAAGGTAGTCCTGTCTCCACCCTCCTCACTTCGTTGTCTAGAGCGTCACTCACAGGATTGCAGGCAATACACTCCCACTGCTTGGGGAAGTTATCCACACCCTCCATGTATAGCCATGCTGCATTCAGGGTCTTTCAAAATGGATTCCACTAGGTTCAGTACCAAGAATCATAAATACTGGCAGCACTGCTACCGTACATGTGTCACACTCTCGCTGTACACACAAATGCACTCAACATGCACACAGAACGTCAGCGCAAGATTCTGGGTTTCATATAATAGCAGAACTGGACATGAGACTAGTCAGTTGGCCAACCACTCAATGACACAGATAAAAATATTTGGTCAGACTAAAGAGTAACAAAACCACCACCACTTCATGTATGACACCCTGTACAGGAACACTAGTCCACTGTCTACTGCATGGTAACATTTGGTGCAACGCTCCAGGTCACAAGACTTGTCCTGAACCCCGCGTTATCAGGGATAGTTCTAGGACTTTGTGCACATGCCACATAAAGTATGGATCTAGGATCAGAAATAAAAGTAAGGACACTGGTTTAATAGGCAGTCAGGGTGGGGTAATACCCCCGTTTACAATGAAGGGGATATTCTCTTTCCAGTAAGGACTTATTTTGTATGACTAGTAGTATAAGGCCACTAAAAACTTAAACCAACCCAGTATTAACACTGCCACCATGAACAGACATGTGGCGATGCTCTTATGCAATCAGTGATTAAACCTGATCATGCACAGTAATCTGAATATTTATGTGGTTACATAATAAAGAGTGTCACGTTGAAGAAAACAAAAAGGTGTTGGGTGGATTTAATCTTAACCACTGGTAATTACTCAGGCTACATTCCAGCCCATCCTTTTTTGCTCACTATGCCACCATAGAAATAGACTGTTCATATGCATATCAGCTGAGATCTTGCTCCAATAGAAACAATCCAGCCCAAACTGCCAGGCTTAGTCACCTGCAAA
This sequence comes from Lissotriton vulgaris, assembly GCF_964263255.1. Classification (NCBI taxonomy): domain Eukaryota; kingdom Metazoa; phylum Chordata; class Amphibia; order Caudata; family Salamandridae; genus Lissotriton; species Lissotriton vulgaris. The sequence continues at coordinate 228,078,481 of NC_141696.1, forward strand.
TGGGAGGATAAGCAACCCCGGGACAGTTTCGGCATCAAGAATCAGAAGTGGATTAACCCAAATCAGAGCCCTCAGCAATGCTGTTACTGGACCCTCACATATGAATGTATTTGTCCCTGACCTATCTGGATTTAAGAGACACTGCTCCATTGGGACACAACCAAGACTATGTCACATACTCAAAAAAAAATTCAAAAGTGTTTATACAATCAAAACAGCAGTTGTCACTTTGTCGTTATACTTAGGTCAACCTTCTAAAGTTTTCTAAAATCCACTACACACTTTCCTGGCATGAGCATAATAGCATACAGCCTTAGAGCTGTGCTCATAACCTCAGTGTGCGTTAAACAACCTGTAAGGTTCTTACCCCTAGATTCTACATTGTTCAACAATCTGCAATGCCTTAAAACCATCAGTGAAGTTCTGTAAATTTGTCTCTAGCACTCTCTATTTCATCTATTTGGGCACATGCCTAGACATCCACTGGGGGATAATCTGCTGCTAACAGAAGCCTTGGACTTTCTCACAGATTTTGTGCAACAGGCTTTGGCTTTAAGCTGTAACCTGCTTTGAAGAAAACAAAGGTCCTAAGCAAATTTAGGGATATAAAACAAATGTAATATAGAACACGATAGGTTACTATATATTTTTCCTGTCCAGCCGGACCAGGAATTTATTTTAAATGGAATCACACAATATAATTGAATACAAAGACAGCAGTTACTTAAAGTAGGGCACAGTCCTGTACCGTACTAGTGAAAGAAACACAGTGGTAGAAAAAAGGAAATACAAAGAGAGAATTTTCACAGGCAAAGAAAGTGTAGGTAGTGTTCTCCACAGTAGAGCATACACAATGGTACACAGTGGTTACATGTATGTCCACTTAAAAGAGTCGACGTTTCGATCCATTGCTCTGATTAGAAAGGATCATCATCAGGACTAAAAACAAGATTATATTGCCTGGTATAAATAATAAGCCTGTTTAGAGAAAGAACAGGGAAGGAAAAAGGACAATAAAGTTTTTAGGAAAGCCAGGATTTGAGAAGTCAGCATTTTAAATGGTTTGTACACATTTACAGTACTCAGAACCGCAGTGAGCCTATTGGTGTTGCATCTCTTAGAGGGCATGTGCACAGGTGAATCGAACCGTGCAATCTATCTGGAACATAAAGTAATAGCACATTGTAAACCACATTGTGAATTGATTACCGATCGATTTTTACTGCGTGAACGACGGGAGTGCGAAACGCGGTATTTAATTCAATTCAATTCGATTCTAGTGTGAAGGTGCGCTAGTTGTGACTCTGTCAATTGTGTTCCATATCGGGCCGGGCGCATAAACGCATGCAGTGACTGGAGCTATAGACAGGTATTATACCCATAGTGCTATAGCAGAGCCAGGAAACCATGGGCGTGAGTTTTATGCGCGAATGGGGTTGATGGGAGCAGGCATTGTGAATGCCTTGGGAACTGTAAGGCTGTAACCTGCTTTGAAACATACCTCTGCAGCTCACATCAGATGAACTCAGCCTTTACCTTGTTTAATATGAACTATTACTTGCACCCAAAACGTTACTGTTTTTTTATGGTGCACTAAGTAACTTTCAACATGCACAACCACACTTGCCTCCAAGATTTACCATATTTCCATGAAGTGCACGAACATGTGTACACTCAGTCAGTCAGTCAAATTATCTTTATTCGACTTAATTAAAAGTCATACAAAGAGGTTAAAAAACATTTCATGCGGGTATTTTTAGGAACATTTCATACATATTAAGATATGACAGTAAAATCAATTACATTTCATACATATTAAGATATGACAATAAAATCAATTACATTAAGGCAGATGTTGGCATACAAAAGTTAAAAAGGAATAACAATGGTTTTAATGGATATGTTTTTTCACCCTGGCTGCAGCTACCAAGAAGTTAGCTATACAGAAGGTAATGCGTGGGTTAGTCAATGATTGTAAGAAGAGCAAGGCCGGTCTCACTTGTGTGAAGCCCACCTCCTTCAGGACTGGTACCAGATATTTTTTCCTTGGCTCTAAATAAAACCCACAAAACATAACAAAATGCATAGTATCTTGGAGTAAGAAATGATCACAGCTGCACGGTGGAGCTAGTTCCGGTTTTTCCCATGTTTTAAAAGTGCCTAAATAAAAATATAACAAATTAAACCTAAACTTAATTAAAAGAAACCTATGGAATGGTATTGTAACAAAACCAAGATAAGGAGCTAAAGAAGATGACACTCGCTAACTCTATGCTGTATTTGACTGTGGTGTTATCAGTGGTGCCATCAGGAAATGTCATCAATAATGAAATTTGGTATGTCATCGGCAATGTAATCAATGAAGTAATTTATTAAGTCATGAGTGATATACTATGTGATGTCATAAGCAGTGCGTTATTGGGGCACCAGTTATAGCAAACTCAGTAAACTCTAAGTCTTAATTTGAGCACTTTTTGTTTTTAAACATTAGTTTTTTTCTCATTTCAACATCTAACCATAACTTCGCTTTAACCTTTGTATTTTTCATTGATTTATGAATTTTTTTGCGTAAGTTAAAATATCGAGTTTTTAATATCGATTTACATTAATATCGAATTAAAAATATAGAATGGACACAATATCGAATGGACAAAATATATACTACAAAAATATCGGATAGAATAGCATTATTTCGAATTCAAAATATAGAACAGACAAAATATCGAATGGACAGAATATAGACTACAAAAATATAGAATGGGCAGAATATAGAAAACAAAAATATAGAATGGACAGAATATAGACAACAAAAATATAGAATGGACAGAATATAGACAACAAAAATATCGAATTTGAGGTAAGTAAGTTAATATTAATATCTAATTTTTTAAAGTATTTTTTATGTTAGTATATGTGTGAAAAGTGTATATTTATTTTCTAATTTATTTTAATTAATTAATTTTATGGTATTTTATTTTTGCGTAATATAATTCTGTAGAGGGTTGTGGGTTTATGGGGGAATAGGGTGGGAAGTAATTTAATTATAATTAATTAAATATGTTTATTTATTTATTGGTATTTATTTTGAATTACTTGTTAATTACTTAATAATTGGTGATTAATTGAAATATAATTGGTAATTAATTGATCATTATGTTAATTTTATTAATTTATTTTCTGTAGCGGGTTGTGGGTTTATAGGGGAATAGGGTGGGAAGTAATTTAATTATAATTAATAAAAAATTTTAATTTATTTATTGCTATTTATTTTGAACTAATTGATATTAAAATATTTAATTGGTAATTAAATAAAATATAATTGGTAATTTATTTTAATTAATTTATTAATTGATAATTATGTTAATTTTATTAATTTATTTTCTGTTGCGGGTTGTGAGTTTGTAGGGGAATAGGGTGGGAAGTAATTTAATTATATTTAATGAAATTTTTTAATTTATTTATTAGTATTTATTTTGAATTAATTGATATTAAAATATTTACTTAGTAATTAAATAAAATATAATTGGTAATTTATTTTAATTAATTGATTAATTGATAATTATGTTAATTTTCTTAATTTATTTTATGTTGCGGGTTGTGGGTGTGTAGGGGAATAGGGTGGGAAGTAATTTAATTGCAATTAATTAAATATTTTAATTTTTTTGTTCAAATTTTTAATTATTTTGTAATTGTTAATTAATTAATTGTTAATTGGTAAATAATTTGTATTCATAGGTAATACTTTTTAATAATCATTTTTTATTTTTTATTGATTAATTATTACATTATATATAATTGTAATTACTTTTAATTAATTTGTAATTGGTATTAATATTTAATTTATTTTTATTTATATATGAAGTATTTACTTTCCCTACTGTTGCACTCTCTGGAGTTTGAATAGTAATTTTCACCCCTAGGCTATCCAACGCTTTCCCAACTGTTGCACTCTCTGGAGTTGGAATAGTAACTTTTACCCCTACGCTATCCAACGCTTTCCCTACAGTTGCACTCTCTGGAGTGGGAATAGTCATTTTTTTACCCCTACACTATCCAACGCTTTCCCTACTGTTGCACTCTCTGGAGTGGGAATAGTAATTTTTACCCGTATGCTATCCAACGCTTTTCCTACTGTTGCACTCTCTGTAGTGGGAATAGTAATTTCTACCCCTACGCTATCCAACGCTTTCCCTACTGTTGCACTCTCTGGCGTGGGAATAGTAATTTTCACCCCTACACTATCCAACGCTTTCCCTACTGTTGCACTCTCTGGAATGGTAATAGTCATTTTTACCCCTACGCGATCCAACGCTTTCCCTACTGTTGCACTCTCTGGAGTGGGAATAGTAAATTTTACCCTACAAATTTTACCCTGCCACTATCCAACGTTTTCCCTACTATTGCACTCTCTGGAGTTGGAATAGTAATCTTTACCCCTACGCTATCCAACGCTTTCCCTACTGTTGCACTCTCTGGAGTGGGAATAGTAATTTTTACCCCTACGCTATCCAACGCTTTCCCTACTGTTGCACTCTCTGGAGTGGGAATAGTAAATTTTACCCTACAAATTTTACACTGCCGCTATCCAATGTTTTCCCTACTGTTGCACTCTCTGGAGTTGGAATAGTAATTTTTACCCCTATGCTATCCAACGCTTTCCCTACTGTTGCACTCTCTGGAGTTGGAATAGTAATTTGTACCCCTACGCTATCCAACGCTTTCTCTACTGTTGCACTCTCTGGAGTGGGAATAGTAACTTTTACCCCTACGCTATCCAACGCTTTCTCTACTGTTGCACTCTTTGGAGTGGGAATAGTAAATTTTACCCTGCCGCTATCCAATGTTTTCCCTACTGTTGCACTCTCTGGAGTGGGAATAGTAATTTATACCCCTACGCTAGCCAACGCTTTCACTACTGTTGCACTCTCTGGAGTGGGAATAGTAATTTTCACCCCTACGCTATCCAACACTTTCCCTACTGTTGCACTCTCTGGTGTGGGAATAGTAATTTTTACCCCTACACTATCCAACGCTTTCCCTACTGTTGCACTCTCTGGAGTGGGAATAGTAATTTTTACCCCTATGCTATCCAATGCTTTCCCTACTGTTACACTCACTGGAGTGGTAATAGTAAATTTTACCCTTTCCGCTATCCTACAGTAAAAATACTGTAATATTTTAATTAATATTACGTATGTATATATATATATATATATATATATATATATATATATATCTATATATATATATATATATATATATATATATATATATATATATATATATATATATATATATATATATATATATATGTATTAACAAATACATTTGTATGTTTTTTTTAACTTACAAAAATTATTTATTAGTTTTAAGGTTATTTAAGTATTTTAAGTATGTTTAAGCTAATTATATTTATTGTTTCATTAATTTTTAATTAATTTAATGCATTTTAAAAAATTCGATATTTTGACTAACTATATTTTTTACATTGATATTTTTTATTCGATATAGGAGATAGGAGGTCGATATTTTGGTATTCTATATTTTTTCCTCAATATTTTAGTAATTCGAAATTGTTGACTTCGATATTGTTTCAGTGATCCCTTATTATCATTCATAACTTTATTGTACTTTTATTCACTGGTTTTTCAGTGAATATGTATCTATATCTACAGATACACCTATATCTATATCTAAACCTATACCTATATCTATATCTATGTCAATATCTATATCTACATCTATATCAATAATTACAGCTTTGCATAATTTGCATAATTTATTTAAGTAGAGAGAGAAGGGGCTCTCTGAAGAAAGTTTCATCCACTCTGGTGCCAAATCCTGCCTCTGTCACTGCGGCTAGATCTGCACCAGCTTTAGTAGAATGTGTTAGTCCCCCAGTAAGCCAACCAACACAGTGAAGGGAAATATACAACACAAGCATGAACAGGACAACCTTGTACAACCTATGTTGTCATACATGACATTAACATTTCGGTTCAACAAGACATGCACAGTATATTGACAAATGAACAGAAAGTGTTTGAACTAAATCAGTAGGAATATAGATGCATATTCGTTCTACCTCATTCCACATGCATTGCATATAATTGCTGTCAATGAGACAGAGTGAGATGGAGGCCACCAGCAGAGAAAGCATACCCTAGAAACCAATGTAGCATCTCTCCATGAAAGTAGCAGTCTGACATGACCTCGCTATTAGCCGGCGGCGGCTTTCCTGCTAAGGCGCAGGAGTGTTGCCCCCCTGCCAGCACTCTCAAACACGTGAAAAATATAACAAGTATAAAACCCGTTTTATTATTGGTTTATTTTTCTTGTGCCGAGTCTTGGGGGCGGCACCAGGGTGATGACAGGCTGGAGGGGGAGTGGTGGGCACTGCCTTCACTGCACATGTGGGTTTGGCCAGCGTCTCAGGCCAGCCAAACCCACATGCGCAGTGAAACTCTCTCCATCCCCAACTGAATTGCCAGGTTGGAGATAGCATGCACAGGCTCCCAGTCTTTCTGGAAGTGCAAATCATTGGTGCTCAGGCCAATCCTGAAGCTGCTCTCATGGATGAGAGCAGCTTCAGGATTGGACGCACAGCGTGGGAGCCTGTGCCTGCCTCAGTGGAGAGGAGATGAGAAGAAAAGCGCGATCCTGGAGGGCCGCAGGTAAAATCTTTTTTTTTAAATGTATTTGTCCCAGTCATCCTCTCGCTGCGTTTTTTCCCTGACACGAGCCAGTCCTGCCATTAGCTATGACCATTTTTTTTATCAAATCTCCCACATCAGGTGAAGCAGCCTACACGTAATGGTTCTTAAGCCACAGGGTGCCTATTCTCATATATTCACATTAAAGGACAGGCATGGCTATGACACCACTGAAAAGGACCATAGGGACACAGATGATGAATAGGAGCCAGTATAATCCCATTAGGCAATGTTCCTTGGCCATATATCCCTATGCCAAAAGGGATACCACAGCAATTCTAGCACAAGCAATAGTTGCTTCCTGACATACTGAATCATAACACTGCTTGGAAACCCAGAGGCTAATAGAGCATAAGGAAGAGACACCATAGAACCAGAAAAAGCTAATGGAATAATCCATGATGCATGTAGGTGACTAGTGTTGAATGTCCACAAGGGAGTAGGTGATATTAAGGCAGGACGCAGTAAATCACTGAAATGACAAAAACCCAGCAGTGCCCTTGGTAGTATGCACTGCTGCATATTCACCAACAGCAGTCCCATTCTCAGGTTTTATAGCAGTTGCCAAATATGTCTTGCCAGGATTAAGGCATCTAATATGTCCTGCTTCACCTGCACCTTGGTCCTGCCTCTTCATCTGCCTCTATCTAGTCAAGTGACTGGTCATATCCGTCAAACCCTATTCTTAGCCCTAAGAGATGAAGGTGAAACATAGTTCCATCAGCATCCATGGTTCAGAACATAAAACTGCATAGAGACAAAAAGCATACCACATCAGCTATGAAGGCCCAGGTGACAAAAGCTTTGGGGACCATCAACGAATAATCGTTAAATGATTTCCTTATACATTGAAAGCAGAAAGTGCAAATAGAGATATTACAATCTACCTCAGCTAGTCTAGGAGTTCCCAGATAAGGGTCCCATAGCACACTACGCTTTAGGCAGACAAGCAATAGCCCGCTGATGAGGCCCATCAAGACTGCAATGGACTGAGCATGCTTGTGTTCCAGTTTATGTAGCTATAGAAATGCATGGCCTCTCACCTATAAGGATAGAATATTTTTGAAGGGAGTGTCAATCACATCATGACTGTATGGCTTGGATCTATTGCTGGAATACAGAGTGTGTCATCTCTAGGATGGCATAGCTCATTGGATTAGGACAAGTATAATGAGCTCTTAGCATCTAGAACTGGACGATTCAGCAGAATCACAAAGAGATACAATCGCTAGAAGTGGATTATTCAGGGAATTAGCAGAAGGATGGGGAGATAGCGGCTGCGAAGGATGAACTGATTGTTTTTCTGTGGGTAGACAGAGCTGCAGATCCTGTCACTTGTAGCCCATTTGTCTCTGTGGATTGGCACAGTGATCCACAGTATGTCACCCTTTGGATGGGGATGCGCTGAGGAGCTGGCAGATGTACGCAAAGCCTATTTCATGAATAGCTAAGTAGGGTGATAGCCTGTTACCTAAAAAGTATCTTGCATAATACTAGCAAACATATTATAAGCAACAAAGTTATCAGCATAGTTATCAGTCCATAAAAGGCGAATGGTGACATCATACGAATATGCTGAAATGAATAGAAATTAATAACGTCTAATTCACACCCTCCGTATTTAGCATAATATTTTATATCTATGAAGGTCTCCTTTGGGTTTTAGCAGGGCGGGCCCATACCTCAAAATCTCAGTGGCAGGAGGATCACATCATCTTCCACTAGCTCTCTGCATGCGAAGCACATCAAGTGTGTTTTTTTTTGCGTTCAGCACAACAATATAAAACTCGCCTAGAGCCAGATTTTGGCAGCAGCATGTGTGTTATGTCTATAAGGGTGCGAAGATCAGACCTTACAACATCACTGGGTTAAGTTATCCGTGTAGCCTTCAGCACTCACTGTGCAGACAGAGTGCAGAACAAAACTGATATCAGAGCAATAACATATTATTTCTCTATTAAATCACGAAGCTCTTCTGGGTTGAAAGCTAAAACAGCAATTATGTGTCGTGCGCAAAAGTGAAGCAAGAATGAAAACGGCGTGCAAACATTTAATAAACTCATGCTAACTTAACACAGTATGTAGAAAAGAAGTAGCTATATGACACCCCCCCCCCCAATGATTAGAGCACTGTCAAAATCATGTAGTCAGAACCTGGAAGGGGTTTAACCTGAAAACAGAGTTCAATAATAATGAGTTAATCTATTCTCTAAATGTATATATGAAGGCCTATAGGGGCCAAGCGTAATTGTTCCAACCTTTAAAAATATAAGTCAATAGGTCTGGGACGTATATAAAAAAAATGTCATACATGAAAAAAGGCACTGTCCAAAAATATAAAAATGCACATGCCGAAATAAGTAAAAACTCCATGGCATCTCACGATAGAACTGAATATGCAAAATATGCAGCCACAGCCTCCAATATGAAATCACTGTCATCATCCGAAAACAGTTCAGCCATCCAATTAAGTAGTGGGAAGGAACATACGTGCTGCTCCGTCACTGGATCCTCTATTAACATCAGAGGACAACTTGTGGGTTCTCAAGAAAGCTCCTTGCCAAGAACTCATGCGCTGCTGCGATTACATCCCAACGACCCATTAGTCCATGCATCGCTGCCAAGGCCATAATCCTTTCGCCAGAACAAACCAACTCGTGAGCAACTACGGGGCTCATCAGATGATTAAAGTCAATGTCAAGAGACACCGTCAAGCAGAGACACAAATCAAGGGCCCAGTGGAAATCGCAGCTCAAGCAATGAAACACAGGCTGGACACATGTGAAATAGGAAAATCGAAACGATAATCCAAACGCCGTGCTTAAAGTCGCAAGCGGCAGGGTGCCATAGTAATCAAGCATCCGGTTGCGCAACAGTGACAGGAGGGGCTCTACTGCTCCTAATGCAGGATGGGCATCCATTTGTAATAAAACAAAATATCACCAATACGCTGGCAGCTAAAGCCAGCAAGACAGGGAAGCCTCCAAACAAACTCGAAAAAATAGAATGAAAGAAAGCAGGGATGACCCCAAATATTTTTTCAAATGAAGTCACTAGACCGCTGCTAACCAATTTAAAAAAGTGACCAAGGCCGGAAGTGGAGGAGGCATTAAAGATTTGATGAACCAGCTCGCTGAAATGTAACGGTAAATCAGTATTTAAAAGCGCCTGCACTTCTGTGCGTGTGTTAGCTATGTGAAGGACGAATGTTTCTCGGGCCGAACTCAGGGCCACCTCTTTCTGAGACAGAAGGGCTCTTATTCTAGTCATTTCATTGAACTCTGCCTTCAAGGTTGGGATGGGCGGCCAGATGGAAACATCTGAATTCCCATGCGTGGGGGGATACATAACGTTTTTGCAGCACACAACACGTTCAGATACAGTTACCACATAAGAGATACCGACAATTAAACCACAACACTCCTCGTTATTCAACAGCAAATAACTACCATTTGCCAAAAGTGTAAACGTGGTAACAATTGCGGGAAGAGGAGTCCCTTTTAATACACAGGCCAGATTAGGTTGTTCCTGGTTGCAGGAACCATGTAATTGGATGTGTCTGCATATTAATGAATGGTCAGGGGACTCAGTGCATTCTTCCCCATTAAGATAAACTCCTCTGCCGTCTTTCAGGCACCTATATGTGAAAGGAAGAGACCATGCTTCATGGAGGAAGGCACCACCTAACGGTTAATAACGTCCTATTGCAACATGGCGCATACAACTAGTGAATTTGTACAACGCGAATGGTAATGTAATTAACCCGTGGATAAGCCACGTTGCATCAGTGGCCTCAGCAACAGAGAACGGTAAAGATTCCAACCTCTCAATGTGTAACATGGAAAATGATGCATCTCGCATTGAAAGCATGCGCTGTTTGTCAGTCAAATTAAACGGGAAAAAGAGGGAGGAAACGTTCATGTAATTCCAGGGCACACGGCCAGACTTAAGAGTCTGCAGAGTCCACGCAAACTGCATTACAGAACGCAATTGATTTTGGCCATGGAATAAAACAGACACCTCATCATTTACAATATCAACCACTGAAGAAACAATGTTATTCAATGTGTATATGCGGGAAGAAAGCATGTTAATACTGTTATCGACAACTGCAAGCACCTTTTCTAAATTTGCTTGATCAATTGCTCTCAGGCGCTTAGCAGCCTCGATTTGTGAAAGCTTCCAAATTTCATTGTAAGCAGCATAAATCCAACGTTTAGATCTACCGCTTGCCAGGCCCTTTATAAAATCATTAATATCCACCTTATCAGTTAGGTTAGACAGATGTAATTTAACAGCAGCTAATGTAGAATGTTGTAACCAATTCTGACATAATTTGCCAACTGAGTATGTTGTAACAGTGTGGTCAAGATCAAAACGTGGATCAGGCCTGACTTGTGTAAAACCTTCAGTTAAACCCAGAAAGCGACGCTGGCAAGAGTCAGAGCTTCTGTGCCATAGCAGCCAACTCTTTGGATCAAAACTGGACACATTAAAGGATGCATTATTCAGTAATGTTTGCAACTCTCTAATGGAAAACTTTGTGTAATTATCCCAACCAGAATATTCATCTAAATCAGGGACAGCAGGGGTATTTAACTTTTTTTGAAGTAGCCAATCCAAAGCACGTTGTCTGGAAAATAGTAGAATTCAAAAACAACATGTGATTCGGGATGAGACATGCACGGTGCAAAGCCTCAGTGCCTTGTACCTGCCAACTTTTAGAACCCCAAACCGATTTAAGGTCAATTGTTTCCTTCCATAGCTCGTAGCCTTCTACAGCCAATTTTTCTAGAAAGGACTTCGAATACAATAATTTAGTATCGGTAAGTCTAACTTTGGACATGGGTTTCTGTATCATCTTAAAATAAAAGGACTCAGGACTTGATTGATTAAAGTCAGTAAAGTAAGTGTACTTATTTAAAAATGTACTGGAGCTGCCTTGTAATGGGGCAGGGCAATGTTCCCACTGTGTGTAATTTACAGTACCCCTTCTGGAACTTGTCTTATGCAAAAAATGATTACCAAAATGTTGAAAGCAAAATAAATCACCATAAATAGCAGATTCTAAATATAAATCCTCAGCATCAAAGGCAGCATAATATTTTAAATTAGAGAATAAAGATTCTACGGCCTGAACATTCCAATCATCAGAACGTATGTTTTGTTTTACCACATCCCCTATGTTCACTCTCAGTACATTTGGGACATTAACCACTTCAGTGTGGCCATGAATTTGAAATTTAACTGCATCCCACCCAATCCCATCAAGAACCGGCCAAGCTGTGATGTTAACAAAGTTCAAGTCTCTTTTTAGTCTGTGTGCAGAATGTGAATATGATAAGGGGGCCAAAGTTCCATTAAGATGCCGAATTCATGTTCTCTCCTCGACATAGTGTCCATCCATGATACGGAAAAAATAAAACACAAAACCAAAATACGGAAAAAGGTAAACTGAAAAAAGCATTAGCCAAATATATGTCCAAGGGGGAACCAAAAAATGTTTCTTGAATAAAGAGGCATAGATTGCACAACATGAGGGTTTTGTCGAAGTCACTGAAGCAGAGTCAAATGAGAATCTAGAGTCTGTGGCCAAACGTGTTTGTAAGTCAGGCATCGATAAATCAGCAGGATAGGAATAATCGAGGTCATCAATGTTATTAACTGGGAAAGTGTTCAGTAAAGGATTGGAAATGACAGGCATCTCGAGGGACACTTCTGGCTCAGCAGCTGCAGTAATGGCCAAAACAGAATTTCTCACAATCGAAGGACAGGAGACTGCCGGTGTCATGCTATGAAGAATCGTCCACCCTGTGTATCTTGACATTGTCAATAGAGATAAACCTGTTTTCCTTACGACCTGGAAGTGGTGGTAATATGACTGTTCTTGTGCCCTTCACTCCAAGAACGGGGACCGGTGCTCGATAGGAAGGACCAAATTCTTTCTTGTTATCGATCTTCTCTCGAACCAGTTCTCCAACTTTGGGTAGCCAGCCAACTACCGGGATCTGCAACGCATCATCCGACGTGGAGGGCAAATGTTCCCTAGCAAGACTGTCTCTGGTCTTTTGTAGATCCTGTAAAACATTGCAATGTTCATCTACGTCAAAGGCCGTGGCTTGAGCCACGCAGTCTAGACCGTCGAGGTCAGGGACATACATCTTGATACCAAAGAGCATTTCGTACGGGGTCCGCCCACCCAGAGACCTTCTAGGGAGATTATTAAGAGCACGCTGTACGCCATTGAGATGGGCCAGCCAGTTTCTGTCAGTGCCTATAACTCGAGCTGTCAAAGATTGCTTTAAGTCACAGTTCATTCGTTCCACTACACTATTACCCTCAGGTCTGTATGGAGACGAAAACTTGACTTGGACCCCCAACGAAACCATAGCATCCTTATACGCCTTAGAGGCGAAAGCCGGACCCTGATACGAATGGAAGGTACCACAGGCAAAAATCCCTACAAAGACACGCAAATTTCTTATGACAGTCCGTGAATCACTGCTGCGATGGGGCAATACCCACACAAAGCGTGTGCATGAATCAACTGCTACTAAGATATACTTATACGCAGTATCAGAAGAAAAAGGACCACAGAGATCTAAATAAACGCATCCCAGTGGTTTATTAGAAATGTACAACTGTGTCTGTGGCGGACGCGCAGCAGTGGAAGGCTTGATCTGCTGGCAAATGTCACATTGAAGGACATAATCACGCATCTGTTTGTACAGTCCCCGCCACCAGAACCTCTGTTGTAGCTGAGTTACAGTGGCTGAGACACCCGCATGCGCAGACGCCATACCTTCATGAGCCGCTGTAATCAAAGTAGCTCTGCGATCCGAGTTGGGAATTAAACGTTCGCCAACATCAGGAATTTTCACGTAAGGAACCTTATCGGGACTTAAGTGGTATGTGTACTTCGAAAGGAAACTCCGCAGGATATTTACCTCCCTTCTCAGTGGCAGCAACAGCCGCCAAGATATCATCATCTATTTTACTTTTGGACCGTGTAACTGCTGCAACTAAATATTTAGATACTTCTGATTTCGCCGCTTCACCAGCAAGCAAATTACCGACAGCGTGGACTAAATAGGATTTTACAATTTATTAAAAACTGATCGATCTATTTTTTCAGATATTCTCTCTTTGTATCTCAGATGGAAAGATGGAAAAAGATCTTCTTGATATTAAGTGAGCCTTTAAAGAGTAGAGAAATGTTTTACTCAGAGCCCAATTCTAGGATTACTGTCCCCACAACCATAAAATTATTCAAGTCTCCCAATAGGCTGAATATCGGAATAGTGGACAAGCCTACTGGCATTCTTTTTTTAACAATTACATTATTTTCTAACCTACATTCCTGACACGGAAATGCTGTCACTGATTCTCTGTCTAGGTGATATCATAATTCATGGAATTCTAGGACAGTTGAGGATCATTGCTCTACAGGCGTTCATCTACATCATTGCTTACACCTTTTTTTGTATTCCTTCCCAAAAATCACAAAACACAATACAGCTTTGTCAGGATTCATTGATCTCAGTGCACAGAGAAAGAAGCGTTACCAAAGACTTAGGGCCTCATTACAATGTTGGTCGGAAAGGCTCTGACTGGCATTCCGATTTACCTACCCAGGTTGGAACCCATGTTTCCGAACAACTCGGAAACATTTCCCACTGACTGATTACGATGAAAAGGTAATGGTGCGGCCCTTCTGACTTGGTTCTGACCAGCATTTGGAGACTCTGAGTCGGTCGAAGCCGAACTGTCTATGAAGCGTTTTTTCAGCTGATGTATTTAGATGTTGGATTAGGACAGCCTTTCCAAATCGGTTTGTCTGACACTGAACAGCTGTCGGAAACTGACTTTGGGGGCCGTTAGCATGGCCACCTTCACCCGGAAGACTCCAGTTGGAGCCCGTGGGTGTAGCCCTGGGACCCCTCTTCATCACCATGCACAGTGTGGCAGGCACCATGGGGTGCTCGTCACATGGTGTAAGGTTTTCCGCAACCACCCTTTTCTTCAATGGAAGCCTGTGTTGTCAGCCGAAGCACAGGCTCTCACTGAAGTCAATGGGAGTCTGACGGAACGGTGTTCGGAGCCAACGTATTTTGTCGGCCCCAAGTGTAAAGAGGGGTGTCTGAAGGTTCTGGTGGCTAACTCTGAATCATGATGTTACAAGCTTTGACAAATCTGGTGAAGTATGAGCCCAAAATCAATCACTAACACAAAGAAAAGCAGGAATTCATAATGTCACTTAAAATTCTCTCCGTCCTTTGGGAAACATTGTTTACAGATTTATTGTAGATTTACCCATCTCCTAATTTCCCCACAATAAGGGTAACTGTGGATTAGTACACTAAACTGTTCATGTCTCTGCTCTTACCAAACTACCCACAGTGTTCAAAAGGACTGTGATCTTCTGTTATGACGGTTTCAGACCTCATGGATTAGTCTTGAAAATTATCTCTGAATGTGGTCCTGAGCAGTCTCTAAATTTTGGAAATCCCTTTGTAATAGACTTGGCATACAAAGAGTACTGACTTCTAGTTTGCATTCTCAAGCTAATGACCGGACTGAACAATTAAATTCATCATCAATTAGCTTGATTTCTCATTGAAGAAAAATCCATAAAAGTACATAGGACAAACAGGATTACAATAAATTAAACTAAAAACCTCATAGACATATGATCTTTCTTAAAATCCTAAAAAGATACTAAACATAACATAAAATTAATTTCTATTAAAAAGGTTCACATTTGATCAGCGATTAGGTAGACTGTGAGTTTTTACAGCTGCGCATATAAAGGAGGCGGATCACTGACATAATATCGAGGGACAGAATATCGACTAGCAACAATATCGAGGAAAAAATATCGACAGACATAATATCGAGTTTGTATCTACAAACAGGTAAATACAAAAATATTGAGTACAAAATATCATTTACAAAAATATAGTTTATAAAAATATCCACTTTATTAAAAATTAAAAACAGTGTTAAATTAAATTAATATTAAAAATTAATTACTAAAATATACTTAAAAATAATTAAATTAACTTATCATTAAATAATTAATGAAAATTATTTAAAAAAAATTACAATCATATTTGTTAAAACATATATATATATATATATATATATATATATATATATATATATATATATATAGTAACATTATATAATTAAATAATATCCCATATTATTACCGTATGATAGCAGGATTGTAAAAAATACTATTCCCACTCCAGTGGGTGCAACAGTAGAAAAAGCGTTGGATAGCGTAGGGGTAAAAATTACTATTCCCACTCCAGTGGGTGCAACAGTAGGGAAAGCGTTGGATAGCGTAGGGGTAAAAATTACTATTCCCACTCCAGTGGGTGCAACAGTAGGAAAAGCGTTGGATAGCGTAGGGGTAAAAATTACTATTCCCACTCCAGTGGGTACAACAATAGGGAAATCATTGGATAGCGTAGGGGTAAAAATTACTATTCCGACTCCAGTGGGTGCAACAGTAAAGAAAGCGTTGGATAGTGTGGGGGTAAAAATTACTATTCCAACTCCAAAGAGTGCAACAGTAGGGAAAGCGTTGGATAGCGTAGGGGTTAAAATGACTATTCCCACTCCAGTGGGTGCAACAGTAGGGAAAGCGTTGGATAGCGTAGGGGTAAAAACTTACTATTCCCACTCCAGTGGGTACAACAGTAGGGAAAGCGTTGGATAGCGTAGGGGTAAAAATTACTATTCCCACTCCAGTGGGTACAACAGTAGGGAAAGCGTTGGATAGCGTAGGGGTAAAAATTACTATTCCAACTCCAAAGAGTGCAACAGTAGGGAAAGCGTTGGATAGCGTAGGGGTTAAAATTACTATTCCCACTCCCGAGGGTGCAACAGTAGAGAAAGTAAATACTTCATATATTATTTAAAAAAATATAAATTAATATCTATAAAAAATTAATTAAAAGTTATTATCAATTTAATAATTAACCTATTAAAATTACTAATTAACATTAATTATTACAAATAATTACCTATTAATACAAATTATTTACAAATTAACAAATAATTATTTAACAATTAACAAATTAATTAACAATTAATTCAAAATAAATACAATTAAATAAATTGTATTATTTAATTAATTATAAATAAATTACTTCCCACCCTATTCCCCTATAAACCCACAACAGAAAATTCATTAGTAAAATTAACATAATTCACAATTATTCAATTCAATGTAATTAATTGGTAATTAAAATTTTATCATTTACAGATAAAAACTTAATTAACAATGAATTCTAAATAAATACAAATTATACATTTTACATATTTAATTAATTATAATTAAATTACTTTCCACCCAATTCCCCTATAAACCCACAACCCGCTACAGAAAATAAATTAGTAAAATTACCATAATTAGCAATTAATCAATTAATTAAAATAAATTGCCAATTCAAATTTAATTAATTACCAAATATAAATTAAATAACAATTAATTAAAAATTAATACCAATAAATAAATTTACATATTTAATTAATTATAATTAAATTACTTCCCACCCTATTCCCCTGTAAACCCACAACCCGCTACAGAATTAAATTACGCAAAAATTAAAAAACACAAAATTCATTATTTTTAAATAATTTATAACATAAATACACACTTTTCACACATATAATAACATAAAAACACTATAAAAAATTCGATATTATTAAAAATTCGATAATTTTAATAATCTATATTATATACTTCGATATTTTAACTTTCTATATTTTTTACTTTCGATATTTCATTACTTACCTTAAAAACAATATTTTTGCTGTCTATATTCTGTCCATTCGATATTTTGTCCAATCTATATTTATAACTCGATATTATGTCCACTCGATATTTTGGACTCTATATTTTGTCTGTTTACCAAAGGAGGCCATTGCAAAGCACACATATGGTGTCTCTAGCTGTTGCACAACGGACAATGCTGTAATATGACTGCGAAAATAAAATTTCTTTAAAAAGGGGATAATAAATCTCTTTCTTTCCTTTACATAAAATTGACACAAGAATACAATATTAACAATAGATTGTTTTGATATGTTGTGACAAGGGCAGAATTCTAATTGATTCAGAGAAAAAAGATTTGAAGGATAGCCCAACATTATTGTCACATAACCGAAGTGAAATCTTGTCAAAATTAATCGGTGATGATTATTTTCTACAAAAGTGAGATATGAAGATGTACCATGTAACATGGGGGGAATAGCATTATATTCAATTACTGTGGCTATTTCTTTATATCTATTCCATCTCTCTTGTGCACATTTCTCTAAAAAGAGATTTTTTTTGTCTCATATTACTCAAGGTTTCACAGCGTTCAGGTTGGGCATAAAGATCCCCGAGCCCCAAAGACTCAAGAATGCGCCTTACATATTGTAACCATATAATTTTTGAGGCAGACTATATTTTTATGATGTCCATCAAAATAGATTGATTTGGCTCGATGACCTTCCATTTCCAAATGGACAGCCATAATAGCAAAGGGGCCAGTTTAATTGTATTGGTAATATATGGTAATGCTAAGGCTCTATGAACAATAACATTTGAACAAGCCTTTGGGACAGATAATAATCTTTTAGCAAACCCATAATCTACCTTTTGTTGGCTATCCACATGTGTTGTACCCTAGATTGCTGCCCCATACATTGCCACAGAAACTGTTTTAGCCAAGTACATTTTAACCATCTTATGTATTGGTTTGTTACCAAGGTTTGAGGTGAACCTAAAAATTGCAGCTATGCTTTTGCTCATATGTTTGGCTTTTGAGTTCACCATCAATTTCCAGTCTAATTTGGTGTAATTTCTGCTCTTCCCAAACTACCCACAGTGTTGGAAATGACTTTGATCCTCTGTTTATGACGGTTTCAGACCTCATGGATTAGTCTTGAAAATAATCTCTGAACATGGTCCTCAGAAGTCTCTGAATTTAGGAAATCCCCTTGTAATAGACTTGGCAACCAAAGAGTATTGACTTCTAGTTTTCATTCTCAAGCTAATTACCAAACTGAAAGATTAAATTGAAATCTTGAAGAGATCAGAATTTGCTACATCTCGGCTGCCCAATTGAACTGGAGATGCCCAAAGAGCACTTCCTTGCTCTCTGTGCCACTGGAAATAAGCTATACATGGCTGATAAGCCCAACTAAAGGTTCCTTGTGTTCCAGTTTAGGGAGGCATGGCCTGACAGTTTAGGCTGAACTACTCCCAATAAAGAAGGGTCAAGAATGAGTTGCATGTGGCTGAGGAGGCATTGTGGGTGAAAGATGATGGATTTGGATGATGACCAAAGGACTCGCCAGTGGCTGAGTTTAATTCAAGCATTCGACCTGTCACTTTGTTTTTGATGCCCTAAGTTTGATAGGTATGCCCAGATGTGGGTCCCATGTTTACTATGTCATTGGGACCAAGCTATACCTGGCTGATAAGCCCTTTTCAGGGGTAAACTGGCCCTGTGTTGCTTGTTTTCCGGTTCAAGAAAGACCTGGACTGGCAGTTTCCTATTAGAGCAAGTCAAGACTGGTTTGCATATGCTTTGCATATGGCTGGGTCCAAGCTGAGCAGATGCAGTGAGCGAAAAAAACAAGGAATTGGTACAGGGCGTCGAGAAATTGCCCTGACTACTGCCTAGATGTATCATTCATCACCAAAACCTTGTTGTCAGAATCATCTAGACCTGATGTTATCCAGGCGCTACCCTCTGACTTCCATATGGCAAGTCTGGATAGGCAGGACAAAAGCGGGGGAGGGCTAGCAATTATCTACAGGGAGGCACTGTATTGTCACACTGCGCCGCTCAAGATCGCTAACTGTGAGAGCATGCCCTACTCACTAACACAACGGTCCACCTTTCCCCTCTCTGGAATCCTTGTTTATAGACTCACAGGTACCTATACTCAGTTCCTTTGAGCGAGAAGTGGTGGCAGAGCTAGCTGTAGATATAACTAATTTCGCTGTACTGGGTGATTTCAATCAACATGTTAGTGCCGCTAAAACCCTGTTATACGATATGGCCTAACTAAAGCTTAAACAGTTGGTGAACTGCCCCACACCAAGAAGGTCTGGGGTTCAGTAACATGAATGCACTCCAGCTCGAAACCCCTGATGGAGCAAGGTTTCACACGTAAAGTGACTTGCTTGTACTCAACCCTCTCGTAATAACATTAATGTAGTAACTAACATGTTTTGTCTTATTAATATTGCATTTCACGACATAATAGGTATCTAGGGGAAGCTTGACAATGTGCTTTTACCAACGATAATCTGCTTGCACTAAAATGGCTGCTGCTATGCGGGATTTTCTACTGCGCATGCGACTGTCATGCCCACGTGATATGCTTGGAGGGAAAACTTTGCTTCTGCGCAAAAGAACTAAAATGGCCCTTATGTGTCCTAAAGTGCAAGAAGCTTGCACCATTGCTTTGCCAAGCTATCCGTTTCACATAATATATAACGCAATAGTATGAAATAAAATAATGGGAATAGAGTAGAAAGAAGTGGTATACAGTGTATTCATTTATTCTGTGTCTCTAAAACTGTTTCTCTTCTATTTTTACATATTAAATTGGACAGGCCTAAATGCTTTAGGGAAACTGCGACTGCGCAACAAGTTCTGAAGTTACAGAAGCCGTAGCCTTGAATCATGGCCAAGACGGACATGGAAGGCGGTGAAGAATTAACCCTTTGCCTTGACAGAAGAAGCTGAATTGAATAATTTGTTTTAAAATAATCTTTGATACATTTCACTACCGGGAGGAATAAAGAACATGGGTTGATAAAGTTATGGGGAAAACGTCATAAATGCATGATTGACAAGTTGCTTCTTGAAGAATATGGTGTGATGTCTACTCCTCGTTTTTGTCCAATAAAACTGTGGGATTCACACATTTGCAACATTTGGGGGTGGTACAATGACCTGAAAAAAAGTATCACTAGGGTAGGCTTAGTTAGATTGTCCGACTTGCCCCAATAGCTGACCTGTCACTGACCAAACGCACTCAATAGGTGATCGAGAGCAGAGTTGCTGGCGGAGCACTCTTTCAGAAGATTCGATAACCCAATCGGGGTTATTGGGAAGGAGATCGATGACCCAATCGGGGTTCGACTGTTAGCTGCAGAGAGGATTTTCAAAGCTGGTGTTTTGAACTTTAACTGTGGTGCAAGTCTTAGCCTGTGGTGGTCCTGTCCTGATCCAATTTGGTCCGTATCCTGTCCTGGTTCTGATTTCAGGTTTGCACCTGTTCTTACCTGCTGGCACCTGTACTTGGGATTTCTTATTCTTTGGCTTAATCCTTGACCAGATATATGGGCCCAGGTGAGTATGTTGAGCAGGTGAGCCCGCGCTCTATCAGTTATTTTGATAGTGGAGTAGTGGTTAGGGAATAGTGTAGATAGGTAGATAAGTGAATATTGATTGATTATTAGTTATTGATTTATTAATTTTTATTGATTTTATGCGCTAACCAAAACTGTTTGTATCTATTTTTATGTTTTGTCTGGAAACCCCGGGGGCAGAATAGTAGATGGTAAATGGAAGCCATTCTGTAGTGAGGTCACTTGTTTGTAGAAGTAAGTGCATGGTTAGGTAAACCTGAAGCACTGTTTTAGGGATTTTTCTGTATAAATGCGTGAATAATTGATAGCAAAGAGTTCGCTAGTAAAACTTTAGTGCGATATCACCTAGAAAGGGCCACACTGAGCTTGATTGACAGCAAAGGGGTTCATTGGTGAAACTTTGGCCTTGCATAACCTAGATAGGGTAAGCCCGAGGGAGTAACAGGTTCTCTGATGCTTGTGTGAAAGGTAGACTGAAGGGATCTACTTGTAGTGTGTGAAGAGTAAACGAAAGGGAGTTACTCGCAGTAAATTTAAAATCATTATTTTCTTTGAATTAGTTACTCAAACACAGTGGCGAATGTTTTACGTTGTTAAGTAATAAAAATTTACATTTATAGTAAATCAAAATAACTCTCGTAATTACCTTGCAAGGGAGGGAGTCAGTTGCGGAGCTGCGCTGACGTCACTCAGAGCCGTGCTGGTATTGGTTTATACAGCTGGTGTGTAGTTGAGGTAATTTTGTAGAGGAGGGGTGAGCACAGGAGCGTGAGAACTCACCACACGGCAAAGCCATGCAACCATTGGTTGAAGTTATTTTATATTCTAATCATTGATTGGTCACAGAACATAAGAAACGTTTTTGTATTGGAGGTTTTTTGTAAACAAACTGAGTGTCATCACAAAGTAAAGCGGCATAAAATATATGTGGCATTTAGATCCAGGATTCATAGGAAATAGACCAGATAGACAATATCTAGGTTTTGCTAAGGAACAGATGATAAGAGGGAAACCTTATATCATGTACGGGGATAAAAGAAAAATGTTGTTCACCAAGAAAGTTAAACATTTCTTCAAGAAAGATAAGTCAATAAAAACTAGAGAAGGGATTATTATTCTGCCACCAAATACGCCCGCATCATACATGATGGTTGAAAGGGGCTATCATACTTGCATTTGGTTAGAAAATTGGATTGAATACACAAAAGATGATGGAATTTTGGCATTTCCAGAAAATGGTCCCTTTAATGATAGAGTTTTGTATAATTTAGGAACATGCATGAATGAATTAGATCCAAGACCTAGATTAACCCAATATGAGGCATTGGAGAAATAGAGGCTTTTGAGCGAGACAGATTCAGAAGTGATAAGAGTATTAATAGATTTTATCTTAAATTTCCTAAAGAGACAAGAGATAAGCAGATGAAACAATGGAGACAATCTATGCTGGTGGAAGGATTGTATCCTGTCCGAACATTAGAAGAACAAACAGGGAGTAAAAGTACTGAGAAAACGAAAAATCTAGTGACAGGCACTGATCTAGAAGATTATTACTTGGAAGATTTATTAATGAAAAATCTGCCACCTTATAATGAAGAGCAGCATCAGACAAATGCTAGTGCCCCGTTCTTACAATCACCTTTAGTTCCGCAAGTATTACATGAGGCTTCATTAGAGAAAATATTGCATGAAAAGGAACGAGAAGCAATAAATAAGCAAAGGAATGAGTTAATTCAGAAAATTACACAGTTAAATGTCTGCCCTGAAGCCTTCAAAATTCCAGTAACTATAGGTCCAGTTGTTCCTTTATATGGAGAAAAACAAACCAGTCCTAGATCTCCTGTTTTAACTACACCTGTAGTGCAGCCAAGGAAAGAGACATTAATAGTGGATGACCAAGCAAGTGAATGTGGGTCAGAAATGTCTTTGATGGATTTACCTATAAGAGAGAGTTCAGCTAGGAAAACCACACCTGTAAATACCAGAGAAGTGCAAATAGAAAGTTCCTCTGGTAGAAGAAGTGCCCCAGGGGAAATTGAAAGATGGTCCAGAGAAATAGGAAAACCAAAATCACAGTCAAAACATTAAATATTTTTAAATTAAGAGTTGAATTAGAAGAAATGATTGCTGGAAATGTGGGATTAGACCGATTAAATGCACAAAATGAAGATTAATTGTTGTTTATGTGTCGAAGTATCACTCGAAATACAAAAACATTTCATTAAAAATTAACGAGTTTGGCAAATGAAATGGGAATTGACATTGGTAAATCAAAAGTGTTACAGAAACCATATCGAGCAGAGTTCTCTGACAAAGAATTAGAAAACATGAATGTGTCAGGTTGTAAATTGCAAATTAAAGAGTTGCTAACATTGTTGCAAAAATGGGGTGACGTAGACAGATGGAAAGCTAGATGGTTAAAGAAAAAGGAAGAAGCTCTAGGAAAAAGCACAGTATCAGAATATATGTTGAAAGAAACAGAAAAAGTGGAAAGGTTGTGACAATGAGAGAAGTCCAGGTGGAGGTTATGTGTATGTTCCATGGTCCTGACAGGATAGATTGTCATTTACAAATGACTTTCCAAAACGCAGGAGAAGCCTGTAGATTGGTACAGACAGGTCAAAAGATTTGTAAAAGTTTCACAAGTGCTATTAAAAGATCTAGATGGATTATTCAACATTGTTGTTCCTGTTGATTTATGGACAGAATGTAAAATTGCAGTAAACTGGCCAAATGAAGAGTATCCTAGAGACCCAAAAACAGGAGCACAATCAGATGAGGTGATGAGGAAGTATAATCAGGTTATACAGTACTTGAAAGGGAAAGTACCACCAAAAGAGACAGACTGGACTAGAATAGACAGAACTACCCAGAATGAAGCTGAATTTGTGCATGCATATTACGAACGTCTTTTACAGGTTTATAAACAGTATAGTGGTTTGGAGATATTTGACACCAAAGATATGACACATTTTATCTATCGGTTTGTGTATGGACTAAGACCAGAAATTTCGCAATGGATTAAAGATAATAAAATCTGTTGGCAGGCCAAATATGCTAAATATTGTGAAGATGAATTGGATAATAAACGGACAAATTTGGAAGAAAAAGTAATGTGGGCACAGATAAAATTGGTGGAACAACAAGAACAACAATTGAAAAATATGCAGACCCAAGTAGATGGAAATTGTAATAAACCTAGAGGGAAATTTCATCGAGAGGAGGCTAAAAAGAAATTTCCTTGTCATGGGTAGGGCAAGTTGGGGCATTGGAAGAACGAGTGTAAGGCTGTGCTAAATAATAATAATAATTTGAATCCACAGACGCAGAATGAGGTATCGAAAAAGCAGCAAAAGCAGGTAATACAAAATCAGTTACCATTGGTGCCTATGCCAAACATTGGGAGTCAAACAGCATACAGTGTAGATACTACCAACTGGGAAGGAAGAGGTAAAAGGGACACAGTGACACCCCAATTTATTTTGAGTGACTCATACTTTGATGAAGACAGTTTCTGACAGTGCCTGAGAGGGGAGGACGAGGAGTGTGTGCTTGGCGCATCCTTGCAGGTAGATCAGTCAGGTCCATACATTGAAGGGAAAGTTGAAGGAAATTATGTCACTTTTCTGTTGGACACTGGCGCTACCCATTCTACTGTGAGAACAGCAGACGTTCCAAACCTACCCCTTTCGGGAGAAGCGGTCCAGGTAGTGGGCGTTTCTAATAAACAAATGAGTACCCCAGTTACAGAGCCAATGGAAGTCAAAATAGGCAATTTTAAAGATATGCATACATTTGTTGTATGTGACTCTAGTCCTGTAAATCTGTTAGGCAGGGATTTGTTGTGCAAAATGAATTGCCCTATCTTTTGTACACCAAATGGTGTTGAAATTCAAACTCCAGATGAAGACGGAATTTAGAAAATCATGTTAGCAAGGCACGAAACAACTGAAAAAACAAAGTTTACCATTGAAGACTTGCCAAAAGAATTACAGAACACGGTAGATCCTATAGTATGGGATTTCACAGGAAAAGATGTAGGATTAATGGCAAATGTTGACCCAGTAAAAGTAACAGTAAAAGAAGGTGCAGTTTATCCAAATATTTGACGGTACGAAATGAGTCCAGAAATAAAAGCAGGAGTTGCATTAGAAATAAAACGTCTGATTGAAGCAGGAATTTTACAGGAAATAATGAGCAGTCCATGTAATTCACCCATAATTGGCATCAAGAAACCGAGCGGAAAATACAAGGTCGTACAGGACCAACGCAAAAAAAAAAAAATTGTTGTCCCATGTTGTCCAGTTGTACCAAACCCTGCTGTGATTCTGTATCAAATACCATGGGCAGCAGGTTGGTTCACCGTAATTGACCTCTGGCACGCATTTTTCTCGATACCACTGCACCCAGACAGTAAGTATCTTTTTTCTTTCAATTTCGATGACCATATCTATGTTTGGAATTGTGTCCCTCAGGGGTACACAGAAAGTCCATCGATCTTTAATCAGATCTTGAAAAAATGTCTTGAATCTCTAATATTGCCTGGACAATCAGTTTTGGTGCAGTATATAGATGACCTACTAGTGGCATCTAAGAATTGAAAAGATCACTTAGGAAAAGGTGGACACAAAGTATCACCTGAGAAATTGCAGTATTGTACCACATCAGTGCAATATCTGGGGCACCACATAGAGAGAGGTGTCAGAAGGGTTGTCTCCGAAAGAATAAGAATAATTCAAAACATGAATCAACCTCAAACGCAGAAAGATCCGAATGTTTCTTGGAGTTGTCGGTTATTGCAGGCAACGGATTGTGGGATTTGCAGTTCTAGCAAAACCATTGATACAAATGACAAGAAAAAGAGCAAAGGACCCAGTAGAATGGGATGATGAGAGCATGTCATCTTTCCTAAAGTTACAAGATTGTCTGTGTTCAGCTCCAGCATTAGGGATGCCTGACTATACAAAAGATTTTGCATTATTTTGTGACACAAGAGACAAAGTGTGCACTTTCAGTTCTGACTCAGACACATGGTCTGATGAGACGCCCGGTTGCATATTTTTCCTCTACTCTTGATCCAGTGGCAGCAGCATTGCCAAAATGTCTGAAAGCAGTAGCAGCAACTTGTGCGAGTCTTAAGCAAAATGAGTCTATTATCATGGGACATCCAGTAACAGTGTATGTTCCACATGCAGTTGTGATCTTACTGACAAGGTTAAAAACTCAGTATCTAACACCTAGTCAGCTGACTAAGTATGAACGAATTTGTGTAGGTGCAGAAAATGTGACAATTGCTAGGTGTAATATTCTGAACCCAGCAACATTATTGCCTGAATCGCAATTTGCAGAAGTCAAAAATGAGATCGAACATAATTGCATTGACCTTACAGAATACTGTACCAAACCATGCCCAGACATAAGAGAAGAGCCACTAATACATTCAGAATATGAGCTGTTCGTAGATGGTTCATGAAGAAGGAGGTTTGAGTGCTGCTTATGCAGTTTGCACTCTATGGGGTCCAATTGAAGCATCATATTTACCAGGAGTAAAGTCAGCACAGGTAGCATAACTAATTGCATTGACAAAAGCCTGTAAATTCGGGAAAAATCTGAAAGTGACTATTTTTACTGATACTCCAAAACAATAGAGGAAGTATAGAGGAATTGATAGAATCACCCTCCTTGTAGATCCACATAAACAAAAAGATTCTATCAAAAAAGTGCAAGTGTTAAATTTATGGTTTTTATAGTTTTTTAAAGAGGTGTAGAATAAGGCTCTTCCTCAGATTGGTGAGATGAAGGCACTATGTGCTTTTAAAATACCCATCACACACTAAGAATCCCTTAGTGTCATGCTTCATCATTGGGGTCTTCCCGTCCCTCTACGGGGCGGGGCGTGCTACGACCTACGAGGGAGCACTATTTTAGTGATGAAAGACTATGTGTTTGTGCAGTGTCAGTGGAATTAGTGAAGTGTAGGGACCTTATAATGCGAGTAAAAAAAAAAAAAATCCCTGGCTAGTGGAAAAAATTATTGTATTCACTTCCCTGGCTGGGAATGTTAAAAAGGGGTTGTGAGGTAGGGCTGTTGGCACCTACCAGGTCGACATGTTACACAGGCAGTCCCCTACTGTCTGCTCATCAGGACCTCTGATGGTCCCTACTAGAAGGTACTCAGTTCTAAAGTTTGCCTAGAGTCCTACAAACCAATAGCAAAAATAAGCTGGGTGAAGCTTAAAAAATGATTTTTCGAAAAAAAGACGCAATGGTCTTTTCCAAATTCTGATGTGCACTGCTTCAGTCCTGCCCTCGTGCCGCTCCGGTTTTCCTCGGAGCAGCACGAGGGCAGGACTGAAGCAGTGCACATTAGCGGTTACTTGACCGCGTTGAAAGCCCTCGGTTTTGCCGGCTCATGAGGCACGCAATCAGAATTTGGAAAAGACCATTGCGTCTTTTTTTTGAAAAATCATTTTTTAAGGTTCACCCTGGGCCAACTCATGCCCTGAAGCACAAACTGACAGCTTATTTTTGCTATCGGTTTGTAGGACTCTAGGCAAACTTTAGAACTGAGTACCTTCTAGTAGAGACCATCAGAGGTCCTGATGAGCAGACAGTAGGGGACTGCCTGTGAAACATGTCGACCTGGTAGGGGCCAACAGCCCTACCTCACAACCCTTTTTTTTTTTTTTGTAAAATTTTTATTTTGCATAGAACAAAAGGAAACACAGGAAAGGAGCACCGAGGTGCCGCACAGTTCCCCACGCAGGGGGAGCATTCCAAATCAAAACGATGGTGTTGGCACACCGCAAAGATAAATCTAGGCCAGACAATCCAGGTACCTGCAGGGAATAAAAGCAAGAGGTCAAACAGTCAACCATCGGTGCTGTGCATTGTAGAGAGAGGAAGTCCCAAAGTAAGCAGGTCTCTGGGCCTGTGCAGTCCATTCAAATGCACCTACTGACGCGAACGTGCACCTCGGTGACAAAAAGAGAAAGGAAAAAAGGAAAGAAAATACAACTCCCAATCCCCCCTCCCTCCCCCCTCCATGATGGTGACACACACTTACCACATTCATTCAGAAAGCCACACTAAATTTGGAAGAGGTGTAGAGATCTCAAAGATGCTGGGCAAACAGCCGACGGCAGGCCTTTAGATAGGAAGGCAACCAAGGGTCCCCACACATGTGTGAAATTCTTGTAATTACCGAGGAAGATGTCCGCCATTCTTTCCAAGCTTAAAAGCTTCCAAAGCCGTGCGTGCCACAGAGAGATCGCTGGTGCCTCCTTTCGCTTCCATGCCACCACTAACGTGAGCTTGGCCGCCCCCAGGCACAGCCACATAATCTTTTTATCAGATCGTGTTTGGTGTTCAAGACCGGGATCTCGCAGACCCAACAGTACAGAGGCCATAGAGTCCTCTATAGGGTATTGGAGGATATCTTTGATATGTGAGAGGATTTCCTCCCAATAGGGCCGAATCACCGGGCAGTCCCACCAAATATGGCGGAAGTCCCCTAGGAGTCCACATCCTCTCCAGCATTTATCCGAGGTAGCCGGGTAGATGTGGTGGAGCCTAGTCGGGCATAAATACCATTGCGTGAGAGTCTTTAAATGAGCCTCCCTAAGATGTATCGAGTGGTTAAATTGGGTCATATCCCGCCAAAGTGCCGACCATTCATTATCGGTAACATCTCTTCCCACCATCTCTTCCCACTGTTCCATATAACGCGGCCTAGGTGACAGTTCTGATTTAAGCAATAATTGATAGAGGAAGGAGATAACTCCCTTCACGGTGGACGTTCGCAGCAAAAAAGCCTCAAACGTCGAGGGGGGTCTCGTAGCCGCCTCCAGCACCCCCGGCGACGTGTAGCAATTGGGCATGCCGATACCTATCGGTCTGTGGTACCTGATAGTCTCGTACACAGTTAGCGAAGGTCAAAGGGTCTGAGCCATGAAACAGGTGGGTTAGTGCCCTACAGCCACCCTCCCTCCAGGCGTCAAAAGCCCCCTCACTAAGCGCTGGCGGAAAGGCCGGATTAAAATGCAGGGGCGTGAACGGAGATGGGAAAGTCGTCCACCGCTCGTCAGTAGCCAAGGTATCCCAGACCTTCAATGTAGTACCCGTGGGGGTACTAATATAGGCGTTCAAAGGGCGATCCCTCTTCGGCTTCCAGGCCAGATCCCATATAGACCGGCCAGCCACACTCCGGTCCATATGCAGCCAATGTTTTCCTGAAAGCTGCTGCGACCATTCCACCAGTACCCTCAATTGGGCTGCCTTGTAATAGAGATGCAGGTCCGGAAGACCCACTCCGCCCTCCGATCTAGGCCGGCGTAAGACTGCGAAGGACAATCAGGCTCGGCCCCCCTACCGAACAAATCGCAGTATCTGCGTTTTAAGCTGCCGAAAGTAAGCGCTATCTAGCGGAATGGGTAGGGCCTGGAATAAGTACAAATATTTGGGGAGAAGTACCATCTTAATTGCGTGTATCCTACCCAACCAGGATAGGAATTTGGGTTTCCATCTCTCCAATTCGGCTCGGGTCTTCGCCAGGAGGGGTGGGAAGTTGGCCGCAAACAGTTTGCCCACCGTCGGAGTCAGGTGGACTCCCAGGTAAACAATCGACCCGGTTGCCCAGGCCAGTGGTGTCAGCATCCGCACATGAGCCACGTCAGTTTGTGAGAGAGTCAAATTCAGAATATATGATTTGCCATAATTCACCTTAAATCCCGCCACTTCCTCAAATTCTAGGAGAATCTCCCGAACGCAAGGCAGGGAACTTGCTGGATCCGCCCCCGAGAACAAGATGTCGTCCGCGAAGAGCGAGATCTTATGTTGCTCTCCCGTGAACGGTATGCCTCGCACCCCCTCATGTTCTCCCACCGCCACCGCCAGGGGCTCAATGCTAAGCGCGAACAACAAGGGAGAGAGGGGGCAACCCTGTCTGGTGCCCCTCGAGTGTGGCAAGAAGGCCGACAACTGGCCATTCACTACCACTCTCGATCTTGGACTGCAGAAGTTCGCCCTCACCATAGTGATAAATTTGTCTGAAAAACCAAAAGCCGTCAGCGTATTAAACAGGAAACCCCAATCCACCCGGTCAAAAGCCTTTTCCGCGTCCAGGCCCACAAGCACTGCCGGAATACGGAACCTGTCCGCCTTTTCGATTAAGTGAACCACTCTACGAGTATTATCGTGGGTCTGGCGTCCTTTGATAAAACCGGACTGGTCCGGGTGAATGATCGCCGGCATCAAATCCTGTAAGCGGCATGCCAGGATCGCTGAATATAATTTAGCGTCGATGTTAAGTAAAGCTATGGGGCGAAAAGACGCACAGTGCGCCAGATCCTTCCCCGGCTTCGGCAGGACCGTGATCACCGCCTCGGCCAGAGTCCCTGTAGAGGCGCCGGATGTTGCCATATCGTTAAAGAGAGAAACTAGGAAGTCACACAACTCGGTAGCATACGCCTTGTAAAAAACAGGGGTATAACCATCCGGACCCGGTGCCTTGTGCAACTTCAAGTTTTTAATGGCTGAGAGAACCTCCTCTCTAGAGATCGGCGCCTCCAATAATTCGTTTCATTCTTTAGATATTCGGGGTAGGGGCAGACGTTGCAGAAACTCTTTTGGGGATTCTGCTCTCAGGTTATCTCCCGTGTACAGTTCAGCATAAAAGCGTCCAAAAATGTCCGCCTTTGTTTCGTCCCGATGTTGCAGCACACCCGCAGCATCTCTGATGCCTCCTATATATTCTCGCTCTCTCCTATCCCGCAATTGACGTGCCAAGTGCCTGCCCACCTTGTTCCCACAAGAATAGGATTGTCGCCCCAGTCTCAAGAGCGTGAGTTCGGCCCTATTGGCGTAGTGCGCCCTCAATTTCCCCCTCACCGCCGTCAGTAGACGGAGGGTCACCCTCGAGGGGTTGAGTTTGTGAGCTCGTTCGAGCTTGACCACCTCAGCCTCCAGGGCCTCACGGTCTTTCCTCCACAGAGTGTTGAGCTGCGAGTCAAGGCCCAGACACGTGCCCCTGATTGAGGCCTTAAAGGCGTCCCACGTGTTCGAGAGCGAGGTATCCGACGGGGGGTTAAGATCAAAAAATTCCTTAATGGCAAGCCGCAACGCTTTATTGGACGTATCGTCCCTGATCACCGAGGCCGGGAAGTACCACTTCCGCTGTCCTGCACCGGGCGACGACCAGCGAAGGCTAAGCACCAGCAAACTATGGTCCATACGGATATCGGAAGAATGGCGGCATCCACAATGTCCCCGCGCAGTGATTGGCCAAGGAAAATGTGATCTAAGCGGGAGTAGGAGTGGTGTACGTGGGAGAAGAACGTGTAATCCTTTGTAGTAGGGTGGAAAAATTGCCAACCATCAACCAGCCCCAGCTCCCCCACCTCCTGTTGCGTTGAAGCAGAAAACACTCCCGTACCCGCCCTATGTCCCCCTGAGCTGTCCATCTCCTTGTCCCATACCAGGTTAAAATCCCCCAGCAGAAACAAATGTCCCTCCGCAAAATCCCCAACCTTCTGCAACAAGCCTTGTAAAAACTTATTCTGACCAGTGTTGGGAAGATACACCACCACAAAAGTGCATAGTCGTCCCTGAATGAGCCCTTTGACCATCAACCAACGGCCATCCTTATCGTTACGCACCTCTACAGGTTGAAAGTGAAGTGCAGCGCGGAAAAGGAGAGCCACCCCCCTATGTTTCGTGGCAGAGGAAGACCTATAGATAATGGGATATGCCCTGTGCCGTAGACGCAACTCATCCTTTCGTGCCAAATGAGTTTCCTGCAACCCCACTATATCAAGCTGGTGATCCACTACATACTTCCACACCTTCTGCCTCTTCAGCGAATTCATACCCTTGACGTTCCAAGTTCCTATGCTAAGCGGCATAGTCGAAATGAACCCCAGAACGCTCCACTGCCACCCCAAGAGTCCCCTCCCCCGTACTCAGGAGCCCTCTGGACAGAGGCAACACCAGAGGATCAGCTACGTTCCCCCCATTGTAGCCCAAAGCCTCCCGCCCACCCGCAGCAATCCTATCCGCAACTCCAACCTGCCCACACCAATCCAAAGCACTCACACACAACAGCAAGCATCCTCGCAGTAGCCCCCCCTCTTCACCGTCATGGGACCCCCCCCACCCTTCACCCCAAACCCCCCAACTCCCAACCCCCCCACAAAGAAAAAAACAATAGAAAGAACAGGCTCAAAACCGTAAATTCGAAGAAAATACTCATCATGTCCAGAAGTCCAAAGTTCGTGAGGGGCCTTCCAAACCGGAAATGGGGTAGGGGAACCAACACCGTAACCCCCATGGCCATGGTCAGGGGTGTCTCCTCCAAAAGTACATCCATACCCCCAGACCAGAAGGCCGACGCCCCTCCAGCGCCGATCCATCTTCAAAGCAGAGGTCACGCTGCTCCGGAACTTTGCTGTGAGTCAGCCAGGGTAGCCGAGGCCACCAATGCCACCGCGTTGCCCCATTCCTGCAGGCTGGTAGTGCGATCCAGTCGCCGCCGGTCAGGGGAAGCGCCCACTCTGTGCCAGGAAGAAGAGCGGTGGCGCCTCCGAGAAGGGGAAGCGGTCGCTCCCTGAGAGGGCGGCACATCCTCCAGGCCCAAGAGGTCCTTCGCCACCTGGAGGGAGCGAATCTGTGCGAGCCGGTTCTGCCATCGGAAGATAATCCTGAAGGGATGACCCCAAGAGTAGGCGATGTTACGTTCCCGCAAAAAAGCAGTCACTGGACGAAACTCCCTCCGTTTCCGTAGCGTAGAGGCTGCTAAGTCCTGATAAAGCTGAGGTCGGTGGTCCCTGAATTGCTACGATGTGATGTCCCTGGCCTTGCGGAGGATGCGTTCTTTCACCTGGAAATCATGTACACAGACGAGAATGTCAGGAGGGGCCCCCCCCTCGCCTAGGCAACCCCACTCTATGTACTCTGTCCATCTGAATTACCCGCACATCCTCCTCGTCCAATATCTGTAGAAACAACTCCTGAACGTAGCCACGCAGGTCGCCCGCCTCACCATCCCATGGCACTGCTCGAATGCGGATGTTGTTCCTGCGGGAACGATTTTCCAGGTCCTCCGTGTGTGTCTGCAAATCCAAGTTCTGTTTGGTGAGGCGGATGATATCCTGCTGCAACAGATGTACGTCATTGGCCACACTCAAATCATGGTCCTCCAGGGTCGCTACCCTCTCACCTAGACCATCCACGTCCCTCTGTAAGTCCCGCAAGTCGGACGCTAATTGTGCGCGGAGCTCGGAGATGTCTTCCTTGATGGAGGCAAAAAGTTCGGACATAAAGGCCTTCGTCACAGGCGCCTCATCGTCCGACTGCTTCGACGAGCCACTAGCCCCTGGGGATGCCGGTTGCTGCGAGGCCTTCGAAGCGCCATCCTTCCCCGGACGCCCCTTGCGCAGTGTATTGGACATCTTGGCGGGCAGCACTCAGCCCGGACGCCAAGAGGCCAAACAAAATGGCGTGCCTCAGTGTCGGGCCCGAACAGCTCGCTCCACCTCCAGTCCAGAGTCGGGGCCCGCGGTTCCAACGTCCAGGCCTCAAACTGTGGTCCGTAGCGCTTCCGCCTCACTCACACGGCCCACACGGCAGCCCAGGCCTCCGGCCTGCACGTGCTCGCAAGCTTTACGGGTTCCAACGGTGGGCTTACTTGGCGTCCCGCCGGCCTATAGTCTTATGGCGGCCAGTTAGGGATGCCGCTGCTATCACATAGGCCACGTCCTCAACCCAGGCAAATCCGCTCTCGTCTGGGCCCGTCGGTCATCACCGCTGGTCCGGCTCCACGCTCCACCTCCAGTCCAGCTCGGGACCCCACCTGCTGCCGATTCACCACAGCCGCCCTCGACGTGCGCAGCCCCGTTGGCACCCAGGCATCACCGGGCCTCCCCTCGATGGTCACTGCTGGGTGTCGTCGCACCTCCGCCTCAACGCCTCGTGGTCTCGCTCCACGCCACAGGCCAGTATCACCGAACGCCCCCAAGGTGCACCGGAGGCTAGGTCGGCCGCTTCGTCGGCAGGGAGCGCCCCTCCCCTCTCGATCAGCGCAGGGTGGTCTTGGGCGGGATCGTAGGAGGGCCAGTCCTCTCCCAATAGCGGGTGCCGCGATCCACGCGAGGCCGGGGCCTCGTAGGCCTCAAAGCTCAGTCGGTCCCGTGGTCGCCCTAGACGCCGCTCCGCTCATCGACGGCACCGGACCACTCCGCTATGCCAGGGGGATTTCCGCAGCACTTTTGAAGCTAAAACGCTCCCTCAGGACCGTGCTGTAAGAAGCTATGTCGGATCGGCGCCGGAGCGGCCCGGAGAAGCGTCCTACTCCGACGCCATCTTGGCCACGCCCCCCCACAACCCTTTTTTAACATTCCCAGCCAGGGAAGTGAATACAATTATTTTTTCCACTAGCCAGGGAATTTTTAAATTTTTTTACTCACATTATAAGGTCCCTACACTTCATTAATTCCACTGACACTGCACCAACACATAGTCTCATAGTCTTTCATCAGTAAAATAGTGCTCCCGCGTAGCTCGTAGGTCGTAGCACGCCCCGCCCCGTTGAGGGACGGGAAGACCCCAATGATGAAGCATGACACTAAGGGATTCTTAGTGTGTGAGGGGTATTTTGAAAGCACATAGTGCCTTCATCTCACCAATCTGAGGAAGAGCCTTATTCTACACCTCTTAAGAAAACTATAAAAACCACAAATTTAACACTTGCACTTTTTTGATAGAATCTTTTTGTTTATGTGTATTTTTACTGATAGCCAATATTGCTATGGAGTTGTGCATGATTTTGGCCAACTCTGGATGCAGAGAGAGTTTCTGACTTCTTCAAGTACTCCTATTACAAATGGAAATTTTGTGAAAGACTTGCTAAAAGCAATCAAATTACCGGAAACTATAGCTGTGGTCAAGTGTGCTGCTCACCAATCTGGCAACGACAAAGTGACAGCAGGTAACCGATATGCTGACAAAGTAGCTCAATATGGTGCCAAAAATGAAATGGCGATAAATATGAACATTTAACCAAAAAGAAACAGCTGCCAACTTATGTTGCTTGAGAAAGTGAAAACATTGAAGGAAGTGAAAGATTTGCAAAAATGATGCAGACCGGGAAAAAAAGGAAGAGTGGGCGAAAATAGGATGTCAGAGAAGGGCTGGAGATGGTGTCATTGTTTACCTTGATGGGAGGCCTGTGTTGCCAAACTGTATGCTTGCTCCAATGGCTAGGATGTATCATGGTGATTCTCATCTAGGACGAGATGCTATGACAAGATTATTCAGACAAACTTGGTTCAATGCAAAGTTCAGGAGCGTTGACGAGAGTCTTTGCCATAGGTGTTTGGTGTGCCAACAAATGAATCCTGGCAAAAGAACTGTAGTGTTGTCAGGGAAGATTGGAAATTCATAAGGTCCTTTTATTCGAATTCAGATTGATTTCATTCAGTTACCACCTTGCAGAGGAATGAAATATGTTCTTGTCATTGTCTGCCTATTTTCAAAATGGGTGGAAGCTTACCCTACACGTAGGAATGACAGCATCACAGTAGCAAAACTACTACTTAGAGAGCTCATACCACGTTTCGGTTTTCCAGTGACGATTGAGCAAAAGCTGCACTGTGCATATCGCCCAGAGGCTTCTGAAGTGATAGAACAACTGAATGGCACAATCAAGTCAGGATTGGGAAGGATTTATGAATCAACCCGATTAGAGTGGCCAGATGCTTTACCTCTTGTTCTGATGGGACTCAGAAGCATTCCAGACAGAAAAACAGGCTTGAGTCCTCATAAAATACTCATGGGAAGAGCAATGAGGCCGGAATGGGTGCCAGGTCATAAATTGATTAATATATCTGATGACTTAGTACTAGAGTACTGCAAAGAACTGGCTGACCAAGTGCATTCTATCTCTCATCAGGTTGGAGAAGCTGCTGTCACCAGGCAAATAACACCGGCACACGATCTGATTCCATATGAGTATGTTGAAAAGGTGAGCCCGCGCTCAATCACCCCTCTCCCCATAATCTAATCAGACCACTTTATGATTCCCTTTAGGCTCCTGTTACCTCCCTCAATTACATCCGCTCCATCTGTCAGGCGATTAGATTGCACCTGGCATAATCCAAATTAAGAAGGGTGGGAATTGACCTTGGAAACCATATCACCAGACCTTTCAGAGGATGCCACAAGGGCAGCTCTGTAATTCCATTGTTGGATCACTCCATTGTTGGTCAGTGATCCCATTGTTGGATCACTGAATCACTTGATAAAGTTCTCCCAAGAAAACTGTGAAAAATTGCTGGAATCTCTTTAGTTTAATGGCCACTTATCTTCTCTGAAAAAAGAATGCAAACAGATGGAGAGGAAATGGAGAAAGACTTTTGATGATTTAAGTAAAGAGAACTATAGGAAAGCCATCAGGTTATACCACTCGGAAATTAAGAAGGCTCAAACCTTCTTATTTGACACCAAAATGGCTCACTTTGCTAGCTCCCCCAAAAGAATCTTTTGGATCCTCAAAGACATTAAAGTACCGCCCACAGCTTGCCCCAAGCAAAATGCCTCAGTCAAGCAAAGTAATGATCTGGCACGCTTTCTCAGAGAAAAATAGTGTACATCTAATCCTCTTTGCCGAGAAGGCTGGTTCCCCTTACTCTGATAAGATCGACACGAGGGACTCCTCTCTCAATGTACATGGAAAATTTGAGCATGTACTCCTACTTAATAAATGGTTTACATATCAAGCAAAGAATCCCATTAGGATTCTGTTGATTTTTGAGGAAAACAGTCGTCTTGAAAATATTTTTTATTGGTTACGTCATTGTTTTTCCAAAATGTTATTTTTCACTGTACATGATACAACAGCCGACATATATTTCGCCCTAGATGGTCAGTAGGACTAGGGCTTTCTCAAGGCTTTTAAATAGGTCAGAAGATCAAAAATCAGTTTCCTTTGGGCATAATTAGATAGTGTATAAGTCTTCAAACAAACATATTAAATGCTGCAAATTGTGTTAAGTGGCGGAACAGGTATCACGGGTCAATTACTCATTATGAACGCCGAAGTGATCTAGCTAGAGGAGGGATTGACCTGTGGTACCTGTTCCACCACTTAATGCAAATTTCAGCATTTTATATGTTTGTAGGTGTCAAGGGCAGAGCCCTGGAATGGTTCCCCTCCTTTCTGAAGGATCGAACCTTTCAGGTTCTAAATCCATCATACTATTTGTCTAGTCTTCCCCTCAGTTCTGGTGTGCCTCAGGGTTTTTCCTTGAGTCCCATGCTCTTTAATCTGTATATGCTCCCCTTGCTAATCTTGTACAAATTCCCAGGCTGTCAATGTTGCCCTATGCCGATGACAACCAGCGTGTCATGTCCAGTTCACCTGACCAGACGTCCAATACATCCCTCACCTTGTGCTTCGAAGCAGTAGCCAGTTGGATGGCTAGCTGTATACTAAAACTTAACGAGGACAAGACGAAAGTCATGGTGTTGGCCAAAAACCGATGGAGCAGTCTCCCGGGGCACTTTCCAGATGGTCTAAGTAAGCTACCGACCCCCATAGGCCCAATAAAGAGCCTGGGAGTAGGGCTGGACCCCAAACTTACGATGGATCACCAGGCTAGAAAAACAAGTGCAAGCTGCGATTGCAACTTGAGATTACTAAGGAAAGTACTCCAGCTCCTCCCTTTCTCAGCCAGGCTCTGGTACTAGCACCTCTGGACTATGGCAATGCCATATACCTTGGCTCACCATCTTACATGGTCCTAAAAGGCTTGAAACTGTGCCGAACGTGGCGGCTTGACTGCTTATAGACTCACCCAGATATCAGTCAGCCATCAAGGATCTGCACAGGCCCCCGGTGGAGCGCAGGGTAGAGTTTAAGTCCATATGCATCATTCAGAGGGCAATAAACAGCAGAGGTCCACTATTGCTACGCTCACTGGCCTCCCCCTGTGTACCCAGCAGGCCTCTGAGATCAGACTCTGCTCACCTCGCAAAGGTCCCCATCATTCAGGGTGGGCACACCATGTTTTCCTGGCATCCAAGCCCTGGAATTCTCTTCTCCTGCAGCTACTTCATTGGAGCAAGAACTCCTGTGCTGTAAAGCCACGCAGACCTGGCTATTCAAGGGATATTATCATACCCGGGCCAGTATACAGTAGTTGCAGAAGCACTGGGAAGCCTACAGGTAGCCAAGTGCAATACAAAAAGCATAGAATATTCCAGAACATCTTCTGTTCAACATGCCATTGAAAAGGCTGCTTCTGTTGAAAATTGAAAAACTGTCTGATACGTAACATTACACACGTTTTTACTCTGTATGCTGCCAATTGTGATGCTTGAAAATGAAAACAAATAAATAAAAGGATTCAGCTTCAAAGTGGTCCTTCAGGGCCTACTGCGCTTTTCAGCAATTTAAAGTGAAAACCGGATGTAAAATGCTGTATTTGACCCAAATATGTCAAGGTTTTCATTGGGTGAGAATCTACACCCAAACTCTCTTGAGGAAGGCATGCTCGCTCACTGCAGTCCAACTTTGCCCAATGCCCGTGAAGGCGGGGTGCTGCACCAGTTAATGTAGTGGGTAGAAGCTGTCAGAGAAGTTTCAGGCACTTGCGCGTATCTTATTACAAATTAAACAGTGCAGGAAAGTCTTTGTGAGAATCTTCTGTTAAGTAATGAGTTCCTGCCCCCAGTAAAGGAAGGAAGGCTCAACCTGATGGGAAGGTTGATGAGTTCAGCCACTGATGACGTCAGCCCCAGATGGTGACTTTGGCTTCCCAACTTTGGCTTTTATTTCATTTGAGACCCTGTTTCCTTGCATTTTGTGGTTTTGGAGTTGCAAAGCATAAGCTTTCTCTTCTTTTAGAATGGAATGGACCCCAGATTGCTGGATAAAAGCTGAAGGGGTGGGGAACTAGAAGGGGGTTGTTTTCGGATTTTCGGTTGTTATAACATGAGCTCCAGCAAACATATCAGGCATGTCTAGCCAGACCTAAAACCCACTTTCTGTTGGTGGTGTCTCCGACGAGCAGTATCGGATCCCACTAGTGGAGGGAGATAAAAGGAATGATTGGACAGCAGTGTGAGAGTGTGTGACTGGACGATGGCTTGGCTGTGAGTTTCATTTTCATTTCGTTTTAGCAAAGCTTATTAAACACAGTTTTACATTTTCTGGACACTGCAACTAATTATTACTGCAGCCTCACTGAATATTCCTTAATTTACTCATCTAAGGAACCTCTGACCTGCGGGTGACACAAGATGCCAGCAGCGAGTGTTTAACCCACGGAGCAGTGAAATGTGTTGCCTGCTTGAAGCAACTTATTACAACTTTCGGGTTACCATAATATCACTCAAACCCCTGTGTAATCAAACCAGAAGCGCCTCCACGGGGAGTTTGGCTGCTGTTAAAGCTGGCAGAGGAGCAAAGCTTGGTTGAGACATCAGAGCCCTTTACAGGTACGCTGAGGATGCCCAGAGGTGGCGTCACGTGCACGCGAGTGTGAGCTGTCAATCTGAATGATTGACAGCTCACTTTCAGGAGTTTGTAAAGCGCAGATACCCACCAGTGAGGGGCGCTCTCTGGGGGTTCTACGTCACCCCTTGAGGCCTGGTGAATATGAACATGTCTTTAATTAGAGTCAATATCTGGGAAACGGTCTTTCTGGAGGAGCTGTTGCTGCATCCTAGCAGGGCAATGACGTAATCCAAAGTCCTTATGTAATGCAACTGGTTCTTTTGTAAAGCGCTCTGACACCTTCGGGTAATGTTCGCGCTATAGAAAATCGCAATAAAATAAATAAATAAATAAAAAACCCTGCACCTGTCTGCAGAAGCCCCGCCTCCTCCGTGGAGAAGCCCCGCCTCCTGCCGCAGGTGTCTTCTCCGAAGCTTGCCATAGGCCGGTGGCGTCTGTCTCCGCCCCTTCCGCTGACCCCACAGAGGCTATAAATCCCAGGTCCGGCAACTCTCCCATTAATGCCGGTTCTGTTGGGAGGGGGTGTCGATGGGAGTGGGTGTAAAGTGTTTTTAAAAAAACAAAAAAGTAGGTGCAAAGGGTTTACAAAAGAACATAAAAAACAAAAAAGTGGGTGCAAAGAGTTTGTGTTTTGTTTAGTGTTTTACGTGTGTTAGGTTTTTCAGAAAAAGTTATCCCTTTTTTTTGCTTTTTCATACTTTGACTTTCGGATTTAAAAAAAAATTCTAATCTGCTCCAAGTTCTTTGGGGAACAAACAGCAAACTGAGGGCAGGAGGCGTCTGGAAGGGGTTCGAGAGGATGAACTTGTGCGGGGGTCCTGTAGCAAGGGGGGGGGGGGGGGTATGCGGGGGGGAGAGCGGCGCGTTCCTGAAGAAATGTGCGTGTGTGGGGCTGAGAGTCCGCCCCCAAACTGGACCCCACTGCAAACCTCGCTGCTGTCAGCCAGCTCCGTTCAATGTTGGTTCGCGAAGTGAACCCCGTTCCATGTTTGGTTTGGGGGCGGGGGTCGCGGACTCTAAGGACACGTGTCCCCCTATGTGCCCGGACGCGCCTCACTCTGCCCTTGGCGCTTTACACACCGCGTGGTCGGCAGTGTTCAGTGGCTGACATTTTCTCCCCGCCTAAAATGTTCATTTTGTATGCTGTTTGTGTTAAATATTTCGTCTAGATTATTGGGTCAGTTAGAACCGACTAGAACTACAACCCCCAGAATGCACTGTTTTGTCTTCTACATTGAACCGTGGCAGACTTGCCAACCCTCCCGATTCAGACGGGAGACGCCAGACGTGAAGGCTCGTCTCCCGATTCATGCACCTGGAAACCCGACGCCAGCACTAATTAGGTCACCTGCTGCTCTTGGCTGCAAAATATCGAAAACAAACTTTAATGGGCTGTTTCAAAGATGGGCTAGAGTTTCTGTACATGCCATGACAGCAATAAACTCATATTCGAGTTGGAGTTGGGTTGCATTGAAAGTCTCATATTCCAGGCAATGCCCGCCCGCGTCCCTGTGCTAAGAAGCTGTAACTCCTGATGGCTTACTACATTGAAGAGGCCAACGCTTCAGGTCTTTAGGGGAGTGCGCAGCTATTCAGAGGGGGATTCCGGCACTCTGCAAACCGTGTAAAGGGGAAAAAAACACGCAAGGATAAGAGAATTAAGATCCTGGAAATCTGTCTAGAAACATGGTTAACTGGCTGTCGGGTTTCCTAACATGCACTTGATAAAGACACATATTTCTTTAACTGTACAGCTAAATACATCGTTAACTAGTCTGGATTAACTTGTGTGAAATCTTTTATTTTTTTTATTTTATTTTTTACCGCAATTTAAAGACTTTATTTGTGTGATTACATGGAAAACCGAGCGAAGTGAAGCCTTTATTTATGCGCATGTTTTGTAAATAATTCACTCTCAAAATTAAAAGCAATGTTGCACCTCAAATTAGTTAAATACTTTCCCCTTCTTACTCAAATTTCTGGGCGAAACATCACTATTAATTCCAAGTGCGTGTGATTTAATTTCTTTTTTTGAGTTCGAATCATTTTTATTGGAAAAGAAAGAAAACCGTACCGAAAACGAAAGATAAAACCATAATGCAAATGACCTATACGTTTTTACTTTCGATATTTAACATGGCATGTTCACAAACTCTGCTTTTTAACCCATAAAAGTGATAATCAGTCGTCCCAATGGTGAAGCCGTGATCTACCATCAAATACACTATTGTGAAACATTACCTATGAGGCTAAAATTGCTAGAAACTACGCTACATGCCACCTTTTTTAAAATAAACATTTGAGAGACTATGGTCAAGAGAGGGACTTTTTCAACCAGCGTTGAACCTGGTATCATGTTAGTCGCTACTTATTTGATATCCGTTGTCCTACTTGTTTTCAATCATTATATTTTCTGTTATAGCGCCCAACACACAGACCCAGAAAATATTATTGTAAGATTATTGAGCAAACACAGACTACCTGGCCCCTTTGAACATCTGTGCTGTAGTCGACGATACACAGGTGACAAAACGTTCATAACCAATACACGATATTTAAATTAAATGTGACAAATCGATACTTTGACACATATAGATGTGAGATTTAATGTCTGTGTTTCTGCTCTACCTTTCCCCATCCCTTATCATGGACCTTTCATCTCATCTAACAGCAGGGCTTTAAGTGGGATGAAAAAACGCGGATCTCTCAAGGGGGCGTGGCCAATGTAATTAAGGGCGTGGCTTAAAAACACGAGCTAAAAAATGTGTGCTTAGCATAGTGTCTCCCTACTGCTATTTTGCTGCGTCTGACATTGCGTCCAGATATATGATAAAAGAAGTAACATCATACCTACAACTGGCAATGGTTAGTTGCAAAGATAAATAAGCAGCAACTGTGGCTTGTATATAGTATTGAAAAAGGTTCCACATAAAGCCCTGGTGACACCAGGACAATGTTGCTGCTCCTGACTTCTGAGAAGAGAAATCCAGAGAGAAAATGACTCTCTTTCAAGGATTTCCCTTCCCCTATAATGCTAACAAAAAACGGACTGCCTGTGCCAGGGCACAAAACAGAGCCCGATAGAGACCTGTTTCGAGGCCTCCTTAAAAAAAATGCCAGTGCTTAGACCTGGTGAGACCCGGCCCACTTAAAGCCCTGCCTTACAGTTTGTTTTTGTGTGTAACCAACACCCGGGCCAAGCCATGGGTGGCAGGTCAGTCTTTCGTCCTTTCAATGTGGAGCAATCAGCTGGAACATACATTTTGATTTGTTCCCAGAATACAAAGGGGACCCCTGGTGCAAAGCTTCTGCTCAGTAGTGAGGGCGGTCTGCACTTAAAGCACAGTAGAGATCAGCACATCCCCTTTCTATTCATCACGACTAAAAGGGGAAGGCGGCGTGTGCTGCATTGCCCTTCTACCAGCTGGAAAATTGTCAGCACTGCTATTGGACACTGAAAGCTACCTCTCTTAGGCCAACCAAGTGCAGCTGTTTCTAGTGCTTCTGCTCTGCACCCTACTAGCAGTTTTCTTCTTTCTGAGTGAAATTATTTTTCGCTGTGGGTCTCGTATTCTCAACATAATTCTTTTTTTACTGAGGTCTATATTTTCAGATCTCTTTTCATAATGTCGCGCTTTGCAATAGTTGTCGAAGTGGGGGAAAAAAGTAGGGGAACCAAGGGCGGCGAATCAGAGGGTGGAAAAAACTTGCGGATTGGATCAGTGGGCGGAGTCAGAGGTGTGGCCAAAATCCACAAAAGATCCCAATTTGTATTATTTGTTTGGCATTTCACTGACCAGTTACAGCTTATTATGTTATTTAATTCAACCACTGGATACGCATGATTATTTAAGGTTTAATATGAATTGCCATTAAAATACATTCACAAAGTTGGGATATGTTTCCAGTCGCAGAATGTCCCCAATATGCTTAAAAGTGGAAGCAGAAGCCATTTATCTCCGAGCCATGCAGTTTCTGTCATCAACACTTCTACTTTCCACAGGACCAGTTCAAACATGAATAGCAAAATATCCTAGTTTGCAAATGTTTTCTATTTAATTATGATCCTGGCATATTTGACACATAACACATCTGCTACATAATCTGACAATTTTAATTTGCAAATTGTAGCTC
Source organism: Lissotriton vulgaris (assembly GCF_964263255.1). NCBI lineage: Eukaryota > Metazoa > Chordata > Amphibia > Caudata > Salamandridae > Lissotriton > Lissotriton vulgaris. The sequence goes on from NC_141696.1 coordinate 228,122,231, forward strand.
AAACGGATCAAAAGTTACAACAAAATGTGACTTGTGTTGCTGTGAAGTGGACAGCCCTTTGCAAATGTTGACTGATCACCTTTATTAATGCTTTATTTGTATGTCACACTGGTACTAATAAGGCAACATCTTTCCAGAGACTGTTAGCATTTGTAAAATGTCAAAATAATACATTACCAGAAAATATACTGTATTACGCAGCAGCCTTTTTTTGCTGCATAATTTAGTCAACACTGCAGCATAATTTGATCCTCCTTTGCTGCATAATTCCAGTGGCCCCAAAGCAGGCAGCACATGTTAAAAGTGCTTGTGCATGAAGCAGGGAGACTGTGAAGTTTGTGAACTTAGTTTGGTGTGCGTGCAAATCCTGCATTGACGATCAGTGGTGATTTGCAGCTACTACTGCTGAAACTAGGCCAATGGAGGTACCAATGGGTGAGGCGGACTGGCCTCAAGGGCAGGGCTGGCTTTAGCGTTGATGGCGCCCTGTGCAACAATGTTTGTTGGTGCCCCCAAATGGCCAGCTCCGCCACGGATTCCCTCGCTACCACCTTTTAACAGTGCCCCTCAAGTCTCCATAACTGCACACTCTCAGATGTATTTAATTTAACAGCACAGTTCATACCAGTGTAGGGTGTTGGAGCACTTACATTACACAGAGACAATCAATGATGTGTGTAAATCACTGTATAGAAAATGTTACACAAGACAAAGGGCTACAAGGTGTAGGAGTCACATGACAACCATACTAGTAGGCAATATCGATTTAATAGTGATTGGTCTGGAGAAACACCTTGACAATTTAAAATGTAATACTATGGTTGGGGTGTTCTCTTCAATACCAGAACTGAATTTATAAATCAATCAATTAAAACTTTATTTGTTCACATACAAGTCAGTTTTACATTAAAAAAATTAATGTTGTAGGTTAAAATGGAGAAAGTTATAAAAAACACAAAGAATAGACATATTCTGATGGCCCAATTCATGATTGTAAACCCACCATATTATTTCGTTTATGGATCGCCCTTGACAGGAAACGTGCAACCCCATAACGAACGAAGGGGGAAGAAAGCATTTGTAGGTAGGTCAGTGCTGGCCTAACTTGTGCAAAATGGCAATCTTTAAAAAGTGGTAGAATATATTTAACTCAATTCGGTATAAAAACCACACAAACATAAAGTGTAATATCTTGTTTGGAGAAGTTGTCACATGCGCATGGTTGCAAGGAGCCTAACTTTAAGAAGCCTTCATGTACAGTTAGGAAACAGTGGATACAACTAAATCTAAACCTAGATAAAATAAAGCGGTGAGCCAGGTTATTGACAAAATACCAAAATGGTTGGCTTAAAATACCAGGACTTAAGACCATAAAATATCTACACGAAGGTTTCATAAGTTCGTTTGTTTCTCTGTCTAATTGCTTCCAAGTAAGAAATTGAATTTTTACGTTTTTCACAGTTTCAGGTTGCAGCTTTCTAGGATTCCTAAATAGCTCTGGTTGCCCAAGAGTTGAAAGCTGTTGTGAAATATAATTTAACCAAAGGATTTCCATGGCTCCGTCCATACTCATACAATCATCTAAGATTGGTATAAGTTTGGCTTATCTTACGACCAAATGTTTAGCAACCATATAAGGGGAGCTACAGCAATATTGTCTATCAAGTAGCCCTGTCTTAGTTCTTCATGGATAATGAAAGCTGGAATGCTAGGGGGAGCAGCCAATAGTTTTCGTAAATGGTTATTTTCTACCCCCTGGACTTTGCTGCTGTCCTTTAAACCCCACCCCACACCACACTACCATATACTGTCATTGCAAAACATTTCTCATTTTATATATTTAGCAGTGGTTGTATTGGTTTGCTCCCTAATCTTATAGCAAAATCCAGTGAAGCCCCAGTCGCTCTTGCCAAAATATTTTTCTTTAGAGCACGCTGTGCTATCCAGTTGCCCCTGTCAAATAATACGCCCAAGTATGTACAAGTGGGCACATTGGTTAGCACTCCACCTTTACAGGGAAGAGATTTGTTCCCCCTTTTGGGTAACCCATTGACATAATGTGTGATTTTTTAAAAATTAACTGCAAGATCCAGGGCTACCATAAAATCAAAAAAATGGTTTAACTAAGGATTTCAGTCCATTTGGGTTCCAGGCAATTAAAACTGCATCACCCGCATATAAAAGTGCTAGAATAGATTTAGAATCTACTCTAGGAATGTCTAAGCAAGAGTTAGACAGCCCTGCCCCCAGATTATTGATATACAGAGTAAATAAAACTGGGGCAAGTATGCAACCCTGCCGTACTCTTCTTTGTACCTTCCAAGCATTAGATCGGGAGCCATCTTTGTTATATCTCACTGAGGCAGTTAGATTGAGATGGGACCAATGCAAGAAATTTACGAAATTCATGTTTATCCCTGTAGCTATTAATAGGTGCCATAACTTAGACCTGTTTACTCTGTCAAAGGTGGACGTTAAATCCATAAAAGCCAATGGCGTGCATCCTTTTTTGGCTAGGGTATATTTACTGGTAATCATGAGTAGGTTTATGCATTGCTCTACTGTACCGCTCCCATTACGAAAACCAAATTGTAATTTTGACAACACCCCCCTTTTCTTCCAGCCTGGTCGCTAGGCGGTCTAAAATTACTTTCCCCATGATCTTTTCTACGGAGTCCAATAAAGAAATTGGGCGATAACTAACATCCCGGGTCTTCCCTGGCTCCTTTTAAAAAAAATTAGCAATTTCACTTCTGTTGACCAACCCTTACTGCTGCATTAAACACTCCAGTTAAAATGTTCCCCCATACACCCGCATCTGACTTATAAAGGTCCACCGGTATCCCATCAGGGCCTGGAGCCTTCCTGGCGGACATACCCTCAATGGCTTTCTGGACCTCTTTTATATCAACAATCAAGTCTAGGGGTAAAGGGCTCTGTACCCAGAAGTGACCTATATGTTCTGCAACAACCTCTGAGTAAATTTGTTCAAAGTGGCCAACCCACCAATCAGCTGGGATTACACACCCTACTTTTGTTGTTCTGTTGTCTTTAAAAATGAGCTGTTTACCACATTCCAGAATTTTGAACTATCAGCTTGTGAACACCCCAGTGTTAGATCGTCCCAAACCTGATACCTTAGCAAAGCCTTCCTATATTTTATAAGCTAGATTGTAGTCTTTTTTTTTACAGGATTTAATCAATTGAGGTCTTTGGGTATTCTTTTTAGGGCAACCATGAGGGCTTTATGAGTTTTGAAACAGTCGGCGTCAAACCACTTAACCTCATTTGTCCCTGCCTTGGACTTTTTGCTTATTAGCTTATTACCAATTAGCTTACTTAGTCTGTCATAAGCCTCTAATACTTCTGTTGGCTCACTGTGTGTATTTAGACAACACTCGATTTCCTCTTTACCCTCAGTATATAGCTGAAGAAAAAAAAGTTACAGGACAATTTTCTCCAATCTTATCTTTCGGTCCTGGGCCGAAAAACCCAATTAGTCAGAGCTTTTGGCTCCCCACCCCTGAAGACCATGTAGCTTTTAGTTTCCACAATATTAGCCTTGTGGTAACTACAACTGGTTTGAGCCACCCTAACCTCCCGAATATCTTTGTATATGGGGGCTGAGAATACAACATAGTCTACAGTGGAACTGCAACCTCTACCAAAGAAAGATGGAATCACCTCTTTTTCTTCCCCAGGCTCTAGACAGTACAGATTATTGTTTACTAATAAACTATCCAGCCGGGTGCCTTGCCTTGAGTGTTCAAAATAGGCCAGTGGTGGTAAATCTTCATTGGGCTCCCTCTCTATCACACACTTTAATTTACAACAATGAATTTTAAAATCCCCCATTATAACCAGATTGTAGGGAGTATGTCTCCCCTGTGCAAGTTCCTCTAAGAAGACATCGAGACCAGTCAGATGTTAACTCTCAAAATCTCTACAAAACAAGTTAGAAAAATTTACAATCACCAGAGTTGCCCCAACTAAAAAGGTCAGTTCTACTGTCAGAATGTGTGGCGATGGACTGGGGAGACCCTTGATGGTACAGGATAGTTTAAGAGAAATTATGGTGAGTAAACCACCCTTCGCTCTACCAGCGATTGAGGGTGAGGCAGCTTTGAAAAAAAGGGGCAAAACCATCCATTACAAAAGTATCAGAAGTATCCAGGTCTCTTGGGGTGCAATGATGTGGGACACCCTTATTACCATTGACCACTGTTAGTCATCTTTTTTTGCCTTCAAACCAGCAATATTCCATGTCATAAGCATGCATGCCAACGGATCGGTCACTTTGTCACCTAGGGATACTAGCGGGACAATTGGTTGTACTCTTACTAAATCTATCCAAATGAACCCTTTTTACAACATTAGGATAATCAAAGACTGGGGGAAACAAAACATAACACTCTAATTTATACCTTGCAGTTTGCATGCAGCTCTTGGATGACGGTTTATTTCACAGGTCTATGTTAGGATTTTAACTTATAAACTGCAAGTAACTAAAGTATCTCTCTGACAAAAACAGTAAACCCCTGACCTATTTACATTATGTGCACTTTGTGATCTGCGTGGTGCATGTTCTTTGCAGCAGGCACATTAACCATCTGCACTACCTTTCCATGAGTCAAAACTTCATCTAGACTAAACTCTGATAACTCTCTCTATGAAGAACATTAATCACCAGAGTTATCATGATATTTTTGTTTTAGAAAATTGCTGGAGGCCAGACAGGAGGCAGCAGGTGCTTTTAAATCCATGATATACTTGCAAACACGAAGCACCCGCCAAGGTCACAGTGGTCGCACCGCCTTACAGCCTGCCCTTCTCCGAGGTCCTTTCCTGTGACCTCAGTGACAGAGTCAGGGTTGCTCTAGGGTGTGATGCTTCATAGGCCTACCCGCAAGACTTGAGGTGAACCCTCAGTATGGATTGTGGTGGACAGGCCATCAAGCCTTACCCACACTTGCTCTGCTAGTGTCAAGACACCAAGGCTTCTAAGGTCTTGCAGGGCCTTCTAAGGTCTAGCATGGGAATGTGCTCCCTCAAGAGAGTGGTCTGGGGGACTGGTCATGAAGGCTGAACGGGGTTCCCCAGTTCCAAATTCAGTAGCTCTGATCATAGTGCCACTTCCTCTCCCCCACTGAACCCCACACTGTCCCACTGAGAGAAGCTCACACTGCCTTCAACTACAACCCAAATGTGCCCAGCTATAAACACCTGGATGCGATTCAATTCAAATTATGAACTAGACAAGAGCAATATGCTGCCTAATAAAGTACCAGCATCCTGGAAAAGCAAACACTCCTAGGGAATGCAAGATTAAATAAAGCATGTGAAATGTAAGCAGGAACAACATGGTTACTGTAACAATAGATACTTTTTTAATGCACAATTAATTAAAATGTTGGCAATGAGGCCATATAAAAAACAGTATAAAGCGCATATGTTCAATATTATAAAAAAGTAGTAATTTTTTTTTAAAAACTTGGCACATCTTTATGAATTATGGTTCTGTGTGATGGTCAGAATCCAAAACTGCCTTTACTGCCATCAGATATTTCATGAAGCGTGCCGCCAGCTGCACTGATTCACCTTTCATGCACTCGACCAGGGCAGCTTGACATGTCCGTATATTTAATATACCCTCACCCAAATTTGTTTGCCAATAATGGAATCAATTTGATTTTGAAATTTGATAGTGCCTCAACATGCCTCAATACAATGACTGAGCTTTCGAGAATGTAGAGGATTGTAAGACACAATGCATTTGTTTAAATATGCAAAGAGATGAACTCCAGCTTTTGTTCCTGTTTCATGTGCCACGCATACATTTTGAACCATGTGTCCCACAATGCACTAGGATCATCATCCATTGAACAATGATTGGTTCTCCACCATAATACTACATTTACCAAGTTCCTCAGCTTTTGGCAATAAGTAATGGTGTCCGTTCAAACGCCAAATCCCTGCCATTCAGAATGAGCGTACCCGTGGATTAAGTAATATGAAAGACGACTGACAACTTTAGGTAAACCCTGTGTATTATTTCTATGTTTTTTGAAACGCGCCATGTTTGGGAGCAGATTGATTAATTTAACCCGTTTAATGCGCCCGCGATTTTGCGGAAGTGCGACACTTCCGCAAAACGGGCAAGCAGCACTGGGCAGGTAGTGTCAGGATCGCACTCTGCAGGATCCGTATGCAGAAGAAATGCTCCACCTCCGGACCCCCCAAACACCCCGACTGTATATCACAGGGTGTTTAGGTGATACGGTGAGGGAAAAACCCCAAAAGGGGAAAAAACCCAAAAGAAAAGATAGAAGGGTCAGCGGGGGAAAAGAAGCTGCAAAAGAAATACACAAGCATTAATAATGTTCTAAATGCTACTCATTACATTCTCACTATATGTAACACAACCTGAGTCACCTATAATGATACACGTGTTTGCCCCTTCACACAGCAGTGTCTTCTTATGTCCCTCCTGCCCCTGCACAACACAAGAAGCACGATTATGAAATAAAGGCACATGAAACAATGACCTTCCTATATAGTGCTGTCACTCTAGATACATACCCATACAAAGTAAGTAGGCTAACTCTTAATGCGAACACTCCAAAGGAAAATGGAGACTTCAATAAACATTCCCCTAAATAAGGAGTGTTGAAGTAATGTAACTCAAAGTAAACAAGCAGAATCCTCCTCTGCTAGGGAACGTAAGGATAAGTCCCAAATAAATCTCTAGAATAAAAAATGAACTAAACACGGCATGATGTAGTTAAACGCACTACTAACATCCGCTCTAGTATTTGTAATCCACTATGATTAAGTCAATGTCCGGTAACACTTTATTTCGTGCCGGCATTGCGGAGGACTCCCCCCTGCAATCCGTCACAGGTTCATACACATACAACATCCCCATCCGGAGATCGCTGGCAACAGGTGAGCAAATCAACTGTTAGTTCCAAAAACAAGAACGGTGAAAGTCCCTCGCAGCCGCGAGGCTCTGAAATGACTCTAGCAGGAATGAAATCCGGTCAGGTACAGAACAACACAATCAAATGCGCTAATAGCGCGAACACTTTACCCGACTGTTCTCCCTTCTGTGGGCTATAGGAACCTCTGAGTTCTCTGGTTCAACGCGCACCAGGCAAACTGGAAAGTAACTGGAAACGGAAATGAATCCCCGGAACACACAGAATCACAAGCACTGTTCCCTAGTCCCGCCCGCTATATCCTGGTACCGCAAAGGAGCATGGGACCTGTAGTTCTTAGCCCGTATGTCATGGGAGTTGTAGTTCAGGTAGGCGCGGTACTGAGCTGGATCCTGACAGTACGTCCTCCTCCCAGGCGCCTCCTAGGACCAGGCTTGTCGGGAAACCTTGAATGGAAAGACCTGACCGCCCTGGGGGCATGCACATTGTGCCACGGCTCCCAAGAGTCATCCTCAGCTGCATAACCTTTCCATGAGACCAAATACCAAAGCACCCCCCTACGGTGTTCAGAGTCACGAATAGACTTCACCTCGTACTCCAGACCTCCATCGCATTTTACAGGAGGCAGCGCCTTCCTGCGCGAGGAGAGGGCTTTTTTTCCACAACTGCACATAAAACACTGGATGGATTCTCAATGAATTAGGCAATTTCAACTTATACGCCACAGGATTCACTTGCCGCACTATGGGATAAGGACCTATGAACCTTGGATGAAAGACACTCCTCATCTTGAACCGGATGTATCTTGTTGATAGCCACATCCTGTCTCCCACCTGGAACAGAGGACCCCCTATCACGGTGTTTGTCCTCCCATTTCTCGTACACCTCCTTGGCTTTCATCAGATGCTTTTGAACCCCCCTATGCACCTTCCTTAAAGCTATAACACGTTCTCTCACAGTGGGTTGGTTGGTCAACTCAGCGGGGATGTCTATCGGCAAAGTGTTGGCATCATAACCAAAGTTAGCCTTAAAAGGCGACATGCCTGTTGAACTGTGCCATGTATTGTTATAGGACAACTCCGCCATCCATAGTAAATTCACCCAGGATTCATGGGCTGCCTCAAAGTAACAGCGCAAGTATTTCTTCAAGGTCTGGTTTAGGCGTTCAGTTTGTCCATCCGTTTGAGGATGGAAACTGGTAGAGAGCGCCGACTCTATGCCCAATGCCTTGCACCACATTTGCCAAAAGCGAGCGATTAACTGTGGTCCCCTGTTTGATACAATTACTCGTGGAATGCCATGTAACCTTATGACCTGCGAAGCCAGCAATTGAGCGGTCTGATCTGCCGTAGAGAGGTTTACACAAGGTACAAAATGTCCCATCTTCGTCAGATTATCCACAACCACCAAAACTGCTGAATTGCCCTGATCCAAAGGTAAGCCTGTTATGAAGTCCAGACTTATGTTCTGCCAAGGGCGAACAGGGGTGGGCATAGGCATCAATAGTCCTTTCCTTTTGGTGTTCTCTCCTTTTGCTCTGGCACAGGTTTCACACTTCCCTACCCATTTGGAAACATCCAAGACCAAAGACTCCCACCAGAAATGTCTTCTAAGCAGTCTCACAGTCTTGGTAACCCCTGGATGTCCCGCTGATGGAACTTCATGACACCAGCTAAAGGCTTTCATCCGCAATTCCTCAGTAGGTAAAAACAAGCTCTCCCCCTGAAAAGGCAACCCCTGTCTCACCTTCCTGCCAGGTTTCTTAGCAGCCCAACGCTCCCACGATCCAAAAGATCTGGAACTCTTAATGTCTCCCAAAAACTTCTCCGCGCAAACCGCACACACTACCTTGGTAGGAGGGAGTATGGAATGCTGTACTTCCTCAGGCGGCTCTGTACATGCTTCCTGCCTGGACAGTGCGTCTGCTTTTCTGTTCTCTACACCAGGACGAAAAGTTACCACAAAATTATATTCAGAAAAGAACAGCATCCACCGCATTTGTCTTTGCGTTAAATGTCTCACTGAGGTCATATATTGGAGATTCCGATGATCGGTGTTTACTGTCACCGCTTGACTAGACCCCCAGAGGTAAGGTCTCCATTCTTGAAATGCTCTTTTAATAGCCAGCAGTTCTTTCTCAGCTATAGTATAATTGACCTCCACAGGGCTCAATTTCTTTGACAAATAGGCAACAGGATGGAGCTGGCCATTGTCTGAATCTCTCTGGGATAGTATTGCCCTTATGGCTTCATCAGAAGCATCCGCTTCAACTATGAAGGGTCTTTCCAGTACGGGGTGTGCCAACACTGGTGCGGTGGTAAAGGCTCTTTTCAAGGCATGGAAAGCTTCGTCAGCCTCAGAAGTCCATACAAAAGGTGATCCCTTTCTTAACAGTCTTGTGATGGGAACTGCTGTCTGAGAGAAATGCAGAATGAACCTGCAATAATAATTCGCGAATCCTAAGAAACTCTGCACTTCTCTCACATTTCTTGGGGCTGGCCAATCCTGAACAGCCTGTACTTTTCTTTCAGACATTCTTAGGCCATGAGGACTAAGATGTACTCCCAGGAACTCCACTTCCTGCACCCCAAATTTGCATTTGCTCAACTTTACATACAAACTATGCTCTCTCAGTTTGTCCAGAACCTTACACACTTGGGCTGTATGACATGAGACATCCTGAGAGTATATCAAAATATCGTCAATGTACATTACCACAAACTGATGCACATACTCCTTCAACACATCATTTATGAAAAATTGAAATGCCGCCGGAGCATTACAAAGCCCGAAGGGCATCACCAAATATTCATAAAGACTGAATCTTGTCTTAAACGCCGTTTTCCACTCGTCCCCCTCTCTTACACGGACCAGGTGATAAGCCCCACGTAAGTCCAAACGGGTGTAAATATTGGCCTCTCTCACCTGGTCGAGCAAGACTGAAATGAGGGGAAGAGGGTAACGATTGCGTATGGTGTTTTTATTTAATACGCGGTAATCTACACACACTCTCAGATCTCCATTAGCCTTTGCTATGAAAAACAGGGGAGATGCTGCTGGAGAGCGGGAAGGCCTGATAAACCCCAAACGCTCGTAGAGGTCTATGTATTCTTTCAAATGGGTGGTTTCAGGCACAGACAAGGCATATACTCTGCATGTTGGTATTGTAGCCCCCTCCACCAGATCTATGCGGCAGTCATACTCCCTGTGAGGGGGTAAGGTTTCTGCTTTACTCTCACTAAAGACATCGCTATACGCCCTATATTCTTTGGGTAGTTGGACATCTTTTTATGCCGCGGTGGCAGCCAAAAACGGGGTTAACACCGCAACATGAGCCGGTACACATGGTACTAAATGGTCCTGACAAAATTCGGGTACAAAACAAAAGGTCTTAGTCTTCCAATCCACCACAGGATTGTGTTTGTGCAACCAAGGCATGCCTAGGATGACCTCATATTGAGGAGCAGCGATGATGTTTAATGTCAGTATCTCTGAATGCACATATCCATGCAACACCAAAGACAAACCTATTTCACTGGTTCTTTCAGTTATTTGACCTGATGTTAACGGTTGCCCATCAACAGCCAAAACATCTTCAGGGTTCTCTCTTGGGACACGGGTCTATGCTAAACGTGTTACTAAACCATCGTCAATGAAATTGCCTGTGGCTCCAGAATCCAACATCACCATAACCTGATGTTGTTCAAGATCACTTTCAATAGTCATGACTACCACAAGATGTGCTTCAATTTCCTCTGGTCCTGCAGAGGACAGCGAGGTGAGTTTCCATTCCTGTCCCCCTTCAGCCCTGGGTTTGTTTTCTTCCCTTGCTGCCATATCAGACATATGTGAAGATACTGCCACCTTCTTGAACCTGTTATAGCTACCCGAAGGTTTGGGTTTGTAGGGGCATTCCCTAACGTAGTGCCCCTTCTTCCCGCAGTACATGCATAAGCCCTGTACTCGCCTAATCTCTCTTTCTTCTCTTGACAAAGGAGCCCTAAGAGCTCCGATCTCCATAGGCTCAGGAGCAGAATCTGCTCCGCCCGGACTTCTGCGAGGGGTTCGTTCATAACTATAAGTTCCTTTGTCCCAACGTCTTCTACTACCCCCTCTCTCGGTTAAACGGCTATCCAATCTTAACGCCAAATTCACCATGTCCACATATGTGGTAGGTTGTGGATCCACCTGAGCCACCACGTCTTTCAACTCCTCTTTTAACCCTAGATAAAAAAGGGACAACCTTTTCTCCTCTGGCCATTCCGCTTCGGCCACCAACCTGTTGAACGCTGTCAAATAAGGAACCAACTCTCCCTTACCCTGTCGTAATTCTAGAAGTTCTTGATCTGCACTACAAGAAGTATCCCTCCAATCAAAAACCCTCTCAAATTCCGTTCTAAAAGCGGACCAATCTGACAGGATAGGGTCATCACGTTTCACTAAGGGCACCGCCCAATTTGCTGTATCCCCCACTAGATATGAAATAGTGAATGCCACCCTTGAATGGTTCGTAGGGAAAGAAGACGGCTTACATGAAAAGTGCATAAGAACTTGGGTCAGGAACACTTGCACCTTTCGTGGGTCACCGGAGAATCTTTCAGGATTAGCCAAAGGGATGGGAGGTGGTACTGTAACCTGTAAAGAGGAGGCCGGGGCAGAAGCATTAAAAGGGTTACCCCCCAACCTATCCACCTTTTCCCGTAAGGCAGCAGTCTCTGCCTTAGAGGCGGCCAACTCCTGCTGCACCAACACCAGGGCAACAAGGAAGGTTCGGGTCCTATCACTTACTGGCTTGGACCACTCTAATATGACAAACAGAAAAAGGGGGCCAATCAGGTTTTACTTCTTTCAAAATTAGAGACACTCAGCCAACATGTCTTGAGCCGTCAGGAATTTATTTTCAGTTTTTTTCTTTTTTTGGAGTTTGTGATATATTTACTTTTTTTGTATCGAAGAAAGACAATTTGTCAAACAATAAAGAATGCATTCAAAAGGCAAATGTGCACCATATATACATGTGTTCAAATATGTACAACATCAATATTCAATTTGCAAAAGCCCCAGAAACACATTACAAGAAAATAAATGAATTACATTAATAAAATGCCTAACATTCAATATTTAGAATAGGCACCAGTCCTTCAGATAATAGAACACAAGACGGGCGGACAACATAGTTCGTTGAGAGTGCCTGCTAGTCTTGTTAAGCCAGGGATTAGATGTTTATAAGGTTGCACTACTAGGGACAGAGAAGATGGTATTATTTGTGTCCCAGGTGGCACCCTTCCTCTTTACCCCTGGCTCAAGGTCAACACGGTTCGAACCACACGGCGATTCAGGGTTCTCCTCAGGACTTGGACTGGGTGGGGTCGTAGCTGAGTGTAGACTTCAGGGTCGCGATGAATGGGGGCAGCAGCCTAGAATCGGCACACGTTGTTGTTCTTTGAATAGCGATCATGGCGTGTTTTTTCAGGGAGAATGGAGCCTCGCATGAAGTGTGATTTCTTTTTATCAGGCGGGTGGCCGCAGTCTCAATTGGTGTGGCCGTACGCTCCAAACGTTCGAGTTCAGTTCAAACTGATAGAGCGGCGAGCTTCCTTCTCAGAACTGAGTCGTCCAGCAAATGGCGAGGGAGTCCAACACCAGAGCATGCAACACATCCTCCATGGACGCCATTACCCCCACACACGGATCAGGCAGAGTGAAATTCTTGGGCTCGTGATTCTGTCAGGATCGCACTCCGCAGGATCCGTATGCAGAAGAAATGCTCCACCTCCGGACCCCCCAAACACCCCGACTGTATATCACAGGGTGTTTAGTTGATACGGTGAGGGAAAAACCCCAAAAGGTCAAAAAAACAAAAGAAAAGATAGAAGGAAGGGTCAGCGGGGGAAAAGAAGCTGCAAAAGAAATACACAAGCATTAATAATGTTCTAAATGCTACTCTCATTACATTCTCACTATATGTAACACAACCTGAGTCACCTGTAATGATACACGTGTTTGCCCCTTCACACAGCAGTGTCTTCTTATGTCCCTCCTGCCCCTGCACAACACAAGAAGCACGATTATGAAATAAAGGCACATGAAACAATGACCTTCCTATATAGTGCTGTCACTCTAGATACATACCCATACAAAGTAAGTAGGCTAACTCTTAATGCGAACACTCCAAAGGAAAACTGAGACTTCAATAAACATTCCCCTAAATAAGGAGTGTTGAAGTAATGTAACTCAAAGTAAACAAGCAGAATCCTCCTCTGCTAGGGAACGTAAGGATAAGTCCCAAATAAATCTCTAGAATCAAAAATGAACTAAACACGGCGTGATTTAGTTAAACGCACTACTAACATCCGCTTTAGTATTTGTAATCCACTATGATTAAGTCAATGTCCGGTAACACTTTATTTCGTGCCGGCATTGCGGAGGACTCCCCCCTGCAATCCGTCAGAGGTTCATACACATACAACCCCCATCTGGAGATCACTGGCAACAGGTAAGCAAATCAACTGTTAGTTCCAAAAACAAGAACGGTGAAAGTCCCTCGCAGCCGCGAGGCTCTGAAATGACTCAAGCAGGAATGAAATCCGGTCAGGTACAGAACACAATCAAATGCGCTAATACATATATACATAGTATCTCTGCAGGTAGGAACCTGGTTTCAAAGAAAGCCTGTTTTCTGTGTTGCTTTTTTGACCAGGATGTAAGATATGGATTATTGTTTTAATTTCAGCAGGTCTACAATAAATGATTTATAATCTGAAGACAAGACATTCCCATGGCAGGTATTTCAGTAAACCTTAAGCAGTTAAGCTTTTGATTGAAGGAGTAAATATGGAGCAGGATTAATAGTAAGATTCTGTTTAATATTGTTCTAGATAAAACACCATTGCATGTCGGAGTGAAACATAGCACGAATCCAAAAACACAAAAGCCCTGATGAGAGTCCTTTTACTGGGAGGATCAGGATTCGAAACGCGTTGGCAATTTTTTCACAGAGGAACTTAAAATTGAGTATTCGCAAATAACTGAGGGAGTTGAACCGTCTCCCCCACCTTCAAAATATTGTTCCCTTTTGATTACAAAAAATTACTCTGATATATTGATGAGTTAAACATTGTAAAGATTAATTGTGAAGGCATTAAATGCTATGGGGAACAGGTCTGAAGATAAATCACTCCTTATAGACTTTTACCACCCAGCAAGAACAAAGCACCGTTAGTCGATTGCATGTTCTCCCTCAACGCGGCCAAGCTATGGAACACTCTCCCCATTCATATCCGGTCGACCATGCACCATCTTTCCTTTCGTAGACAGTTAAAGACATGGCTCTTTACTTGCCATAGTTAAGACCTCTCTTTCTCCTGCCCTAATTGTCGCTGATAGCGCGGGATGCATATGGGTTGCCAGGCGCTCTGCAAGTATTTGATGATGATAATAATAATGTGCATCTAGGTAGTTTTGTCTATTGTGAATTGTTTTGCAAGTCATGCAGGACATATTTGTGAGTATGCAATTCAATTTGTTTCATTTTTTTGTCCAATTTGGAAGAGCACTGCTTTGTAAATCAATCGAATCCAAATGAAAGGCTAGATAACTCTCTTAGTGTCTTCACATACAGACGCTGAGTCTTGGTATAAATTTTCAATGGTGGTTTAATGTTCCTTTTTTGGAAAAAAGCCAGCCAACGCGTTTCGTTCTGAGAACAGAACTTCTTCAGGGCTGAAAGTTTAAAAAACATATAAAAAGACAATGTTGGTGCTATACAAGAGAACACAAAGAATGTAGACATTGACAGTGTCAACACAGATACAACATGTAAGCGAGCCAAAGTGTTTTGTCATATATACAAAAAAGTACCTATTTTCCATATTAAAAAAATTCAAGTGCTATACAGTATATATTCACAGTGATCTTGATGCTAGCCAAGCTAATTTTATAATGTTTCATGTTTAGGCATTTCAATAAAAGCATTTTTTTGTTTTGTGTTTAACCAGACTCATTTGCATCCCTCTTAAAACCACAATTCAAAGGCGCTACAGGAAAAACTTTTGTCATCATTATCATTATTATTTTATTACTACTAGCTCGTGAAACCGAAACTAAAAGATATTCCATGTGTGCATTTACGATAAGCATGCCAAATCCCACCTTACAATTCATCATCTCTCACCTCTGCATTTTAACTGAATGCGATCTTAATAACATCAAGTAGTGAGATGTTTCTTGGTTCTAGTCTTATTTCCAACCCTCGTTAAAGTCAATGATAAATATGCCCATCTAGATTTTCTAAACATGCGTATCTCCAGCAAATCGATCCCGTAGGGATGGAATCGCAAACGATTGTTTCCAATTATACCAACTATCTGGGACCAACCCAAAGCGAAGAAGACATACAATATCCAAAACCAAATAAAATGCATATAAATAAATAAAACATGCTGCATTTCATACCGAAATGGTTGTTCCAAAGCACACTATTATCCAATCCCAGGGAGGGGGGGGAAGTCCTTTATATCCTTATAATCCTTTTTATTCCTCTTAATCCGAATGCCCCAGACAGAACTCCAACTTAAAAATCCATTTGCTTAGCTCGAATATTAGTCATTTCATTGGGTCGCGAGTGTACCTCGACCCAGTTTACTCCAATGTAGTTGTTTATCTAGATACAAGGATCTGAAATAGTAAAGAGTGCCAATAAGTGTTTTTCTAGGCCCACTCACTCTTAGCGCGTTATTTTTCTATTTGTTTATTCGTTTGTATATTGGGGGACTTCGGCCATAGTCACGGTCTGGACAGTATAAACGGTCACGTATGAAAAGTTTGTTTTCTGGCTCAAACCACAGAGGAGAGTTTGAATACAAATAATTATATGGCACGGGTAGATGGCGTGGGTAATAAGTACTAACGAGAGTCAAAGTAATAGAATGCTCTTGTCATTATTCGTACTAACACCTACCTTAGGTTACAAATCCGTCCTGTTTGGTACAATATATATATTTTTTCGTTTTCCACAGTTCCAATCGATAGATAATATCCTGATAGTCACCTGAGTTATGGGGTTTAAAAAAAAAGTGTCAGACAGAACTGATCAAACTAATAATCAGCTGTCTTTAAGCACAAGCGGCCGTATTTTTTAAAACCAAAATATAATATCAACAGCGTATGGGCATGTGTATTAATTGCACAGCACTACGTTATGATACTAGAGATATCAGACAGACCTAGTCAATCTAATTCGTTTGTTGTTTCAAGCGCAAGCAGCCTTGTTTTTTAAGAAGCAAGGTACAAAAACGGCAATATTCGGACATGTATGTTTACAATGCAGCACTGCGTAGAAAATTAAAATCTTATATTGTTATTACGTTATTCATGGTTTCGCTAATGGGGTACAGTAATAGTCCAATCAAGTAGCAAAGATACACAGCCCATAAGTTAATCGAAGAAGAAAAGTGGGATAATACATACCTAATGTGTTGATCACAATGAATCAACGACGTGGCGTTTTGCAATTTTGAAAAACCCGCCGTCCCTAGTGCTAACTCAAAGTTCCACCTGTAGTAGGTTGTTAAAGATGACGCCACCTGCAACGTGTCCAAGTACGTCGCGGGCCCAATAGATCTATGCCTTTGTGTGTGGTAAATAGTCGGGCCATCTTGGCGCTATCAACCTGGATTTTAAATATACTGAAAGTGTATATATTTACACAGTATTTTATACTATCTCCCTAAATTAAAACTCCCATATATTACAGATTACATAAGTTATTATTATTTATATATAAAGTATTTTGTGGCTTCGTCTTAAATTAAAGCCCCCGTGTGTTACAAATTATACATATTCATCTAGTCGATATCTTGTGGTATATTGAGCCATGTCCCAAAACAAAGTCCTTTTATTTTAATTAAAGAAAATCTGAAAACGCGCTAGGCCATATGCACACGTTCTGCCACATACGATATCTATCACATTGCTTTCTATGTTTAACCGGCCTCGGCAGATATTTTGTGGGAAGTACTGTAAAACCGCAAAAAATGGGCATATGAGGTACAATATGAAGGCTGTTTATAGACACAGGAAATTTCTCAGAACACAAAAGATCATAAACATTAGTGGAAAGTGTTTAACCAAATCCAGAACACATATCCTGGTCAAGTTAATGTAGGCATTGGTTATCTCATCATAAAAATAGGGAAAATGTGAATTTAGTGAGTCCAACCACCGGCTTACAGTAAGGGTACAGGATGTATGGACATAATACTATGTCATCACTACCATGACATAAGGGTCAGAGAAGGTCACTGGGCTATTGTAGATGGTAGTGCATTTCATCTTCCGTATTATGTCCCCTCTCAAGACACCTAAGGCGGCATATCCAAGAGGCCTCCCTCTTGCGCAAAATCAGTTCGCGATTACCACCCCGAGGATGTGGGGGGGATGTAATCAATACCATGAAACCATATATTTCTGATGTCCTAGTGATGTTCTCGCATGTGGTATGCCATTGGGTATTTAAGATTAAAAAAAGGGGGTGGTGATGAACAGAGTGTCTGAATTAAGCAGACCACTCTTACCCAGTCCAAAGATCAGGGCTTGATCCATCACCGTTATTTAGCTCACTGCACCCTCCCAGCTCAGAACCTGGCTATATGCAAATTAGTCTGTCCCTGGCCCAGTGCATCATGGGAACAGGGCAGACCAAACTACCAAGCCAATTCTTCACCGGAAAGGAGACAAGCTTCCGGGGACCGGTTTCTGGCATTTCAGCCATCGTCGGCCCATCTTGCTTGAATCCTGATGGTGCAGTGAGCAAGGGACTCATGTCTGAGTATACCCTGCCACACCTATTGTGGCCAAAAACGATTCAAAAAAGGGGGGGCATATAGCCAGGTTCTGAGCTGGGATGGTTCAGTGAGCTAAAAAACAGTGTTGGATTTAGCCCTGATCTCTTGACTGGGTGAGAGTATTCTGCTTAATTCAGAGACTCTGTCCATCACCACCACTTGTTGTTTAATTATTTTGTCCACCATAAGCGTGGAAGGGCATACTCAGATGTGAGTTCCTTGCTCATTGCACCATCAGGATTCAAGCAAGCCGGGCCGAAGACGGCTGTATTGCCAGAAACCGGTCCCCGGAAGCTGGTTTCCTTCCCAGTGAAAGAATTTGCTTGGTAGTTTGGTTTGCCCTGTTCCCATCATGCACTGGGACAGGAACAGACTAATTTGCATATAGCTAGGTTCTGAGCTGGGATGGTGCAGTGAGCTAAAAACAGTGTTGGATTTAGCCCTGATCTCTTGACTGGGTGAGAGTTTTCTGCTTAATTCAGAGACTCTGTCCACCACCACCCCTTGTTGTTTAATTATTTTGTCCACCATAAGCGTGGAAGGGTATACTCAGATGTGAGTCCCTTGCTCATTGCACCATCAGGATTCAAGCAAGCCGGGCCGAAGACGGCTGTAATGCCAGAAACCGGTCCCCGGAAGCTTGTTTCCTTCCCAGTGAAAGAATTGGCTTGGTAGTTTGGTTTGCCCTGTTCCCATCATGCACTGGGACAGGAACAGACTAATTTGCATATAGCCAGTTTCTGAGCTGGGATGGTGCAGTGAGCTAAAAAACAGTGTTGGATTTAGCCCTGATCTCTTGACTGGGTGAGAGTATTCTGCTTAATTCAGAGACTCTGTCCATCACCACCCTTTGTTGTTTAATTATTGGGTATTTAAGGTCATAGTTCTTAAGTGCCCAAACATGTTCCTGAATTCTTAATTTTAGTGGCCGTACCGTACTGCCCACATAGATCTTATTACATTCGCAGCCAATTATGTAGACCACGTGACTAGTATTGCAGTTAATATAGTATCTTATTTCATACACTCGATTTGTGTTATAATGGCATTTCTTAATTCTGTTTCTGCCAAGTGGGCAGATGTTACAGCCACCACATGTAAAGAATCCATTTGGTGTTGTAGGAAGCCATGTCTTAGTTTTAGGTGTCATTGGGTAACTTGGACATAGCAGATTGCGTAATGTCTTGCCTCTTCTAAAGGTTACTCTTGGTGTGTTTGTGATAACATTCTTCAAATTTGGTATCTCCGTAAGCAAGCCCCAATGCTTTCTCAAGATTTTAAAAATGTTGGTACTATTCTGTGTATATTGAGTTATAAACGCAATTGTCGATTTCTCTTGGGCTTTTTTACGGTTCCCTTGTTTTTTGACCAGAGTACTCCTTCGAGAAACCTTTAGTATTCTTTTGTTTGCCTTGTCTAACACATTTTCATCGTAACCTCTATTTCTGAATCTGTTCTTAAGGTCATCAATGTGTTCTCTAAACTTGTCATCTGTGCTGCAGTTACGACGAACTCGCACCATCTCCCCAAATCGGATGTTGTTGATTACTGAGGTTGGGTGCGCGCTCGACGCATGCAGCGTACCGTTACAAGAAGTAGTTTTACGATACATACTGCTTTGTATCGTATCTTACTTTATGTAAAACAAAATGTCCAGGAATTCAATATTGGTTCTACTGGACTTGATGGTCATTTGTACATTGTAGGGGTTGTCATTTAGGTAGGTGTAATACTCAACCAGTTGATCTTCAGTCCCTTTCCACAACATGATAATGTCATCAATATACCTCCCCCAGAATACAATCATATCGATCAAGGGGGAGGCATATTTACCCCATGCGTGCTCCTTTTCCCACCACCCCATGAACAGTCCAGCGTACGAAGGAGCAAATTTACTCCCCATCGCAGTACCCCTGGCCTGGTGGTACCAGGTGCCACAGTGCAAAAAAATTCCTTGAAAGTATTATCTCAATCCTCTCGATCAACATACCATTATGTTGGACATGGTCTGCCGTTCTAGGTGCCAGAAAGGAAGATACAGCTCTTATATCAAAATGTTGTGGGATACACGTATAGAGTCCGGTCACATCCATTGTTACAAAGAGTAGGTCCTAGTACCAAACAAAGCCATCAAACTTGACCAATATATCTCTTGAATCTTGGATATATGCAGGCAGGTTATTTACAAATGGTTGGAGGAGACCGTCCACATATTGGGAAAGTCGCTCTGTGGGTGAGTTTATCTCTGATATTATTGGCCGTCCTGGGGGGAATTGGCTCGCCTTGTGAATTTTGGGAAGAATGTAGATACAGGGTGCCATAGGATTCGTGACTTTCAAGTATCTACACTCCTCATCTGAAAGAAGGCCAATCTCACCCCAGTCATGGATTTTGGTGTTAATATAAGAGACAAGGGAGGGAATAGGGTTATCATTCAAACTTTTATAACAACTCGAGTCAGCTAACTGTCTGCTGATCTCGTTATTGTAGTCCGTGGTGTTCATAACCACAACATTCCCACCCTTGTCCGTTTCTTTGATAGTAATTGTTTTGTCCTTAGCAAGCCCTTCCAAAACCAGCCTTTCTTTTTTAGTCATATTATGTTGTGTGTTTATGTACTTATTAGGACAATCAATCATCGTATGTAGATCCCTTGATACTCCTTTCTCTAAAAAGGTCAATATTCTTATGGGTATTGGCCGGAATAAATTTAGAGCGTGGTTTAGGCCGCTTGAGATCGTCAAGTCTTCCTCAATGTTGAGATCTGCCCTGATTTCTTGTAAGGAAAGATTATCATCACCTTCAATGGATAACAATAACTGAGCATTTTATAAATCAGAGATGGTAGAAACACAAGAAGACACAGGGACACTCTCATACTGTACAGCAGGATTATCCTGAAAATGATCTTTTAATTTCAAAAGTCGCACTAAAGGTCCACCATTAATTCAGTTGGGTCCCCAACTTGTGATGGTCAAAAGCTCAATCCCTTTTGGAGTATTCCAGTTTCTACTTCTGTCAGAATGCGGTCTGATATGTTGACAATAGTCAAGGTATTACCAGATATTTCTTCCTTATCAGTGCTATCTAGATGTTCAATATTGATTAGTTTTTCTTGGATCGGGTGTCCATTGGGTGTGGTATTTCCACTCTTGTTCCCCCGGGCCTTCCACCTTTTGCCACCCCTCCTGGTTTTGGATCTTGTCTTGTGTTTACTACCTTCTTCCCCTGCCTGATCCTCTCCATCTCCAATAAAAAATTACGTTTAGGAGTGATAGTCAGGGGTGCCCCACCATCTTTTGAGGATGAGATGTCGAGAGAGGAGACCGAACTGCTACTAGCACTAATGGATTCTTCTCTAGCTCTCTTGCCTTCTCCCCCTGGTTTTATGTTGTCAAATTTGTGGGCGAAGGTGTAAATGCGTCCTGTTTTATAGTCCTTATCATCACGTTTTATTTTTCTGAGTTTTTTGTCCCTCAGGTAAATTTGATAGTTACCTAATATGCCATCAAAGATTTCGTAGTTTTTCTTCACTATATCCTTGAGGCTTGACTCATCGATCTCACGTTCTAAATCTACAATCTCTTGTTTTAAGCTAGCGACCTTTTTCTCTGAATGGCGTATTAGGATCCGCATCATTGTATGGGATGACTGTTTAAAATTCTCTTCCCAATCCTTGAGAGCCTCCTCGTCCAGGTCCTCAAAGGTTGGGAAGATCAAAATACGTAGACCCCGTGGGATTTTCTGGTTGTCTAGGTATTTTTGCAGTGTTATACCATCCCACCATCTGGACATTTCCAATTTCTTAAGCCTTTCTAGCTTTAGAAACTTAGCACATAATCCCTCCATAACCGGTTCCCTAATCACATTAGAACTTACAGCTTGACTAGTGCCAAACAGACGTGAAGCCATTTCTTCTCTAGTATCCCTACATTTAGACATATTTGTCTCACAGTTAGGTCAAACGATAAATCTTCACAAAAAATCCTGTAGCAAGTCCTTGAATTGCATAGAAACACCACAATATTCAGTGATAATTTTCTTGGTTCGGATTGTGCCCACAATTGGTCCAAACAAATTATTTATACAACAACAAATCAATTTGTTTCATTGTGCATGAGTGCCATTGGGCCCATCCACCCCGTCCACCCACTCAACCTACTCCACCTACTCCATGGCTGTTGTTGTGTCTGCTTACATTCAGCACTATCCTGACCCGGCACTCCAACCACCGTTGTTCTTGCGATTTGTATCAGTCCAGCACTTCTTGCACTCTTCCACTGTCCTCTTCATCTCTCCAATGGCATTCACCTTGGTGGCAATGTCACACCAGATTTCATTTTTTTCTTGACAATGGCACTGTGGTGGTGACA
This sequence comes from Lissotriton vulgaris, assembly GCF_964263255.1. Classification (NCBI taxonomy): domain Eukaryota; kingdom Metazoa; phylum Chordata; class Amphibia; order Caudata; family Salamandridae; genus Lissotriton; species Lissotriton vulgaris. Next base: position 228,144,386 of record NC_141696.1, read on the forward strand.
AACAGTTCTTGTTCGTGTTCAGTCACCTCTGCAATCAGGACCTTGTTTTCCTGTTTACTGAACTTGGGGTTCCTCTTGGCTTTCCCCTTGTTTTCTGGCTGGTCCTCCTGGGTCTCTGTGGGATTGTTTGTAGCCTCAGAACTGGTCCCAGCTTCCTCCATGTCGCCTCTGGTGTTTGCCATTTAACATTTTTTTTAATCCCGCATGGAGGGCCTTTTATAGTGCATTTTTCATCTGAAAGGTGAAAATGCAGGTGTGGTGCCAATTAGCGAACCGAATTTGCCACGAATTGGCCCACCACAACATTTTTTGCATTGGCGCGTGCTATTTTATTGTCGTCGGGCTACATTTTTCGCCGTCGGGCTACATTTATCGCCATACATTTCCGACGGAAATGGAAGCGATCACTTGTTAGCGGCGCTTTGCTAATACACCGCTGACATGGCGATGAAATCCTGTATTAGATGACGATAGGAACATAAAGCGCTTATCACGTTTTGTGAAAAATATCGCAAGTTGTTGACAATATGCCCCTAAGTATCATCTTTTGGATCCTAGCCCTGGTTACAGCTTTGTCATCTTTCAAAGAAATCGATCAACACAGTATCATTCAAAGAAAGTAATTTTTCAAAGTATATATACAAATTATGATAATACATGAAATATACAAATTTAGTACCAGAACGTAAAACCAATGACCTGTTGGGGTATCAACATTCAGAGTCACAGGAAATTCTTTTTCAAAATGTATGAATACATCATGAATATTTTTGCAAGGTACTTTGGATGTAGAAGGCCCATTATGTTGTGGCCTTTAAGCACACAAAAATAGACAATTATATATCATTAGTTAATAGTGCTGTGTGATTCAAAGCAAATAATTTTTATAGAGATTATTACATATTTGGTTATTTTAGATCTATGCAAAGTTCTTAAACTCTTACTGTCAGTAGCCTAATACTGAAGCAATAGCCTATAAAATATATACGTATATTAGAGCATTCAAAACACAAGACCTACACGGTGATTTATGAGAGATGATTTGTATATGGAAGACAAAGGAGCACATCTTACTTGGCATACCAATGCTGTCTAATTTAGTGGTTGTCTGCAATGTATAGTATCTTGTTTCAAGCATTTGCAAACACATATGTTAAGAATGGTCAATCACTTAAAAATAAATGTCTAAATACAATAAATAGTTGCATAAAAAGCATAACAATTATGGGTATAGTAACAGTTTTTTTCAAGTCAGAGATGAAAAACAATGATTATTGCCTCACTGTGGGTTTTCATGCGCAAAGTTTATTCAGCAGTTTTGATGCAGCATAGATATTTTCTACTCTCATCATGTGATAATGCTTTTCTGCAGTGAGACTTAAATGAGCAATGTAATAAGCAACAAGGCTCATTTCGGCATCCGTACAGTCTTTTAGTTGCTGTCTCGTATACTAGTCTAGCTTGCTGACTTGTTACTGCAGGAACATTGTGCCTGCAAGAGTTATTAATATGTGAAACCTGCTCATTATAGTGGAAGTAATCATGTATTTTATAAAGGTATTATATTGATCATGAGCTTATATCATTCCTAACAATGTAATACTAGCTATAAACAATGTTAAAGCCATCTCTTTGGATGCTTTATAATCCCCATCCATTGAAAACTCGTACACCACTGACCAATAGCAATCTGGGAATTCAAAAAGGCACAGCCAGCATTGCATTAGTACCTTTAATGAAATCAATTAAGATTGTTTGATGGGTTGTATTATGATCCCCCTTTGACAAATCTAAAAATCTATCAATTATTGAAGTTGTCCTCTTTCATTAATATCATGGGCCTAGTCTTTGTAAAATGTTGTTCAAACCACTGCAAGAAAAATGGTAATGAGGTCACAGACCGGCATGAAGTGGCATCAGTGATCACATTCTGTTGCAAAGTTTACGAGTAAAAGTGTAGAACATTTCCTTTTTTCTTGAGGGTCTTCAGAATAGTAATATAGGAATACACAGATGTAAGGATTTGGAGTATGTCTGTATTGTTTTTCTCTTTTCCATCGCTTTTTTATTTTTTATTGTGATTTTACAGTGCATTACAGAGAAACATTAAATTCATTTAATCCGGACATTGTTACAAAACTGGGGGAACGGGCAGAATGAATATATACAATCAGTAAAAAGAATTACATAAATAGAATTAGAATTAGGGAGGATTCAAATCTTCTTAATCCAATTCAAAATATCATAAGATAAAAGCCACATTGTAAGCTAAAATAGCAAATAGAAAGCAAATAAAAAAGAACCGATAGTAAGTAAAGCAGCAATAAAAATCAGATATTTAAATTTTTGCCTCCCGCCATTTTGTAATCGGGGCCCATATCTTTCTACCAAACTCCAGAGTTTTCACCCCTTTTTGTTCATAGAGGCAAGATTCCAAGCAATCTGGAGAGCCACATTTGGAATGATGGGGCCACAGTATCTTTCCACCCTGCAGAAATTAAAATCCTAAGCACAGCCACTGACATGAAGACCCGGGCTTCCTCTTCTTTTCCCAGCTTCAAGCTTGAATCTGTGCCCAGTATCATCAGGGTAGGGGATAGGACGATCTTATGCCCTAGCAGCCCCTTCCATAGTTTCTCGATCTCCTCCCTGACTGGGAACAGGTGGCGCAATTAAAGAACATATTCAGTAGATCTGCTTTTCTCGCCCCACATCTGGGACAGCTATCATTTTCCCTAACCCCCCAGGCGAATAATTTAGCCGGCGTAATGTACAGGTTGAGCACCGTTTTATAATGCTGGGCCCGCAAGTTTGAGGTTTAAGATCTTTTTGTTCAAGTGCAGAGCCAGGTCAACATCCACATCAGGTTTTCCCAATTTCCTAGCCCAAGCTACTTCTATCTTATCCAAATCATCTTGAATTCCCCCCAGAAATATATTATATATTACCTTAATCTTCTTACAGCCCCTGGTCAAGACATCTAACCGAGGGAAATTTTCCGGTGGCGGTGGTTTAGGTCTAAATACCTTAAGGGACCGTATAATTTGGCCATACACAAACCAGTGATTAGCTGGTATTCCAAAACCTACTTTGCAAGACATCAAAACTTGCTACCCCTTCTGCCTCCATAATATCCCGAAATGTCTTGATGCCCATCCCCCTCCAAACCTTCAAAGTACTATCCACCCCCATCTGAGAGAAAAGGCTAGAGTTACATATGTGTAGGTAATAATTAACTTTGGGTATGTTGAAGGCCTTCACACTAGCTTTCCAAACCTGCCAGGCCCCATCCAAAATCTTGAATCTGGCCTTCTTGTAAAATCTCCAGTCAACTTCGCACAGCATTAAACCCAAAGCTTTCCTTCCTAACAATAATTCAAAGATAGAAGGTGGCTACTGGGGTTCACTGCTTACTTCGCCTGAACTTGACTCTAACTGAAAGAGCACAGACATTTGTGCCAATAGGCAGGTCCAGTGATATAATCTTAAATTGGGTAAGGCCAGTCCTCCATTCTCCCTTGGAAGAGACATCATATTAGTAGAGCGCCTGATCTTCCCAAATTGCCAAATAAATCTAATAAACACAGATTCTAGATTCTTTTCTCCTCCAGGAATAAGGGTATGGCCCGAAAGAGGTACAACACCTTAGGAAACATTGACATTTTAACAGCGTTTTACCTCCCTATCAGAGAAAGGTGTAACACATCTATTCTTCTCAAGTCAGCCTCTATAGTTCTGATAAGTGGGATATAATTTTCTTCTACTGTTTTACCAGCAGAAGCATTAATTCTAACACCTAAATAAGTAGCTGCTTCCACAAATCTAGAATCTGATTTAACTATATTATTGGTGCATATTATCTGCGTCTTAGATTCATTGAGCAAGTAACCAGGTCGCCCACCAAAACGCTTGGCGAGATCAGACAATGCCAACATTGCCTGCTGAGGGTTGATAGTAAGGACCGCAAGGTCATCCGCATAAGCCAGGATTTTATTTTCATAACCATTTAAAACCACTGGCCTAATCCTGGGACACCTTAGTATTACCTGAATAAAAGGGTCTATATAAAGGGAGAACAGGATCGGGGAGCACGGGCAACCTTGGCGGGTTCCTCTCTTTAAAGCAAATAATTCCGACTTCTCAACCATAACAGTCACTCTTGCAACGGGATTCGAATACATTGCCTTGAGCGCTCTGATAGTTTTGTCCCCGAAACCTCGCCCTGCCAGAATACCCCAGAGAAAGCTCCAGGCCACACGATGGAAAGCCTTCTCTGCGTCAAGCAGGATCATGGCCATCCCCCCTCCCGTGGCAACATGGGCATCGAAGAGAGCTATAGCCCTGCTAGTATGATCTGTGGTACCACGCCCTGGAACGAACCCATGTTGCCAAGGGGAGACGAGACCGCCAATGATCCTGTCCAATCTTATATCCCAAATCTTTGATACAGCTTGGTATCTGCATTTATCAGAGAGATTGGTCGATATGACCCTGGGTTATCGCTTGGTTTCCCCTTTTTGTGAAAAACTATAATATTTGATTCTTTCCAAGAATCTGGGATCAACCCTGAACAAAGTATCCCTTTGAAGAGATCCACAAGAAGCAAAATAATCTGATTCAACACGTTTATACACCCCCAAAGGTAGACCATCGGGTCCGGCTGCCTTCCCCGAGGCTAGCTCCTGTAATGCAAATTTGACCTCCATCTAAGTGATATCCTTGTCCAATTCCCCTTTTGCTAAATCGTCCAGGCATGGGCCTGTATCCCAACTGTCTTCCCCCTGGGCTCCATCACATTCTTCCTCTTCATACAATCTCTGGTAAAAGTTTCTAGAAATCTGTAAAATCTCCTTGGCCTCTGTGTGCACCTCACCACTCTCGACTATCTTTGTAATTGTATTTTTTGATTTTTCCTGCCTTATGCAAAGTGCAAGGGCTCTACCTGCATGTTCTCCGGTTTCGTATCGTTTAGCTCTGGTAGCTTGATACTCACCAATTGCCTTCTGGGTAACTATTTTCTGTAATTCTGCCTTAATGGCCTGAAGCGTCGAATGACTCTCACTACCATCCCTTCCAAGGGCAATTACCTTAATGTGTTCTTCTTCTGCAGCAGTTAACTTCTCCGAAAGCTGCTCTACCACCTTCCTATCTTCTTTTCTAAGCTTAGCTGAAAAACTAATTGATTCCCCCTTTAAAGATACTTTAAAAGTCTCCCAGACAATATTACGAGATGCGCTATATCTATTTGCAGCAAAAAACACTCCAGTCCACTTCGTAATATGAGCTACAAATCTTTTATCCTCCAGTAATCTCCTTTCAAATGACCAGGATGTCCTTTGCCTTTCAACCATAGTCCTTTCATAAGTATTTACCAACGGATTATGGTCCCAAATCGTCCTCGGTAATTTAGATATACCAAATTTATTAATTTCTGATGCAGAAATGAACAAAAGTCCAATTTAGTATGCTTCTGAAAGGGGTTAGAGAAGTAAGTGAAACCAGGGTTCTGGGGCTCCTTAGACCCCCATACATCCATTAATCCAAGTGACCCCATGAGGGATTTTATTGCCCTGAAGACTCTCGGTTTTCGCCCTGCATAATTTACCTTATCGTTCCATTCAGCTGAGGTGTTTAAATCTCCACACATTATTAAAGGTGTGGGCCAGCTAACTAATTCAACTTCCAAGAAGTAATACATTTTCGGGTTGTCTTCATTGGGTCCATGGACCACACATATAGTATACCCCATTTCCATTTCAGCGATAGCCCATCTACCGCAGCTATCTACCTTAACCTGTTTAACCCCTCCCAGCGACTTCCTGACTAGAATTGCAACACCCCTAATAGTCTAGGATTGTGACGAACAAGCGACCAACTCAAAACCATTAAGGAATAAACGGTTCCTCTTTGCCCATGGAAGGTGGGTCTCTTGAAGAAATAGAAAATCAATTTGATTAAATTTCACGAAAAACGCCAATCTTTGACGTTTCTTCCAATCGTTTAATCCTCCCACATTCAGTGTACATATTCTAACGTTTGCCATCCTGGCAATTACCTTGACCTACAGTAGAATCCTGAGCCTCCTTTCCCCTGACTTTTGATAAGCATATCTTTAATCCGGATTTACCCAAAATAACAACATTGCACCATTTCATCCAATTTTCTTGTTTAACCCAACCAAGCCCACCGTCCCCCTCCTCCCCCCTCCTGCCTGAGCCCCCCATGCCACCCCGCTACAACCCAACCCCTCCAGTAGCACCCCCTTACTCTGTGAGGCGCACAGACCTAGTCTATGCATATGATGAGCGTGCAGTGAGTTTGCGGTGAGGACAAAGTTAACCAAAAATCAGTTGCTACCAACTCCGTGGAGCCCAAACAAAATAACATCTAACCAAGCTTCACACTAAGAGGCCATGTCCCGACTATGGTTCATTTCATAGAACAGTTTTATACCATTGAATTGGGCTAATTACTCAAACTATCAAGGTACTCTTTAGCCTTAATTTCTGAGGCGAAAAACAGCGTTTTCCCATCATTAATAATTTTTAACTGCGCTGGGTTTATCAGAAAGGCTTGGAGTTTTCTGTCCTGAAAGGGCTTGATCATGCCCCTGAGGCACCAATGCCTCTCCACGGTCGCGTGGCAGAAGTCCTGGCGGACGACGAAAGATACCCCATCACTGCTTCTCCTGGCGTCTGGTCTGGCCCGATCTGCGATTGCCTGTCGCAAAATAAAGTTTCCAAGGAAGATCAAAACTGCCCTGGGTTTATCCCCTTCTTTGACATTCCTTTGTACTTTAAAAGGTGTACGATGCACTCTCTGCAGCTCATTTGACCAATCCGAACTGGACAGTTCCGGAAAGGCTTGTTGAAAGAGCTTGATAATATATGCCCTTATGTCAGAGCCCTCGACCCCCCTCTTGGATTCCCAAGACCCTCAGGTTGTTTCTTCTGAGCCTATTTTCCATCTCCTTAAGCTTCCAATGAATGTCCAACACCTGGGAGCATTGGGCTTCGACCTTAGATACAGCATCAGCTACCTCCGTTTCAGTAGACCCCACCCGCTCCTCCAAATTTGACACCCTGTCCCCTGTATTAACACAAACCTTAAAGAGTTTCCGCACCACGCACTGCATTTTCCTCATAGCAGCCTGCGATTTGCGGTTATCTTGTTGCGTCTCCTCTATATGGGCTAATATTTCTTGGTGTATTGTTTCCAAAAGGGACATTTGGGCGTGATCCTCCCTCGGGATACCCTGTAGTGGTAGGACAGCTGAGTGGTCCCAGCTCAGTTCCCATTGTATAGGTGCTTGCCCTCTTGCTGCCACTGAGGATTTTAGCACGGTTGCTGGCTGATCAACTGCCAGTAGATCCAGCTCGGGGTCACTGTCTGAGTCCAGACTTAAACTGTGTTCCTCCTCATCCTCTGGCCACTCTGCTCCTTCTGAAACTGAGTAAAAGGCTTCACTCTGGTCTTTCTCCTTGTCAGGATCGCCTCCGCTGGCTGCGCTACCTTCGGCCCAACCCAATTCAGGCCCCACGGGGTCCGTATTAACCGCCCCTGTAGTCTGCGATGTAGAAATAACTGTCACCCCCAGCATCCTGAGACAAAGACTGGGAGCCCTCCGCTAGTTGTTTCACCTGGGGACACACATTGCTCCCGACATTTCCTCCATTGCTTAATGTATCTACTGCTGGGGTTGCTACCTCTGCTAGCCTTACATTTCCACCCGAGGATTCCGTTTCAGACCCCAAGCTGACAAGTTCTAAAAGAGGGGCAGGATTGTTAGAAGCATCCGCTGAAGATACCAAAGACCCTGTCTCTTGGGGTAGCTGTGGGGTTAGATCGCCCCCCGAGTCTTTGATCACTTTCTCCTTACCCGCTTTATTGAACAAGTCTTTTATGGAGGCGGTGGCTTGTCGAATCTTAGGGGCCCCATGCTGCTTCTTCCTTTGTTGTTGCGCCAGGGGGACTCCTTCGCCCCGTACGTCCTCCGTTTTTTCAGCTTCAATCTCTTCCTGTGGGCGTTTTTTCCTCTGATAACCAGCCTTGGATCCCTGGTTCACTTTCGGGCCATCTCTTTCCCCGTTGCCCTCCTCCTTTGTCGAGGCACACGTCGGTCTCCTTGACTGCGGCAGCACTCCGCTCCAAAATCCGCTCCGCACAGCTGCCTCCCTGTCTGACTCCGCCCTCCCAACCACTGCAGCGGCCTCGGCTGGGGGAGAGAGTCTCCAGTGCTCGAGCCAACGCCCGGAGAAGCTGCCTCGCTGATCCTCGACACGTAAGTGCCGTCCACATTTCACTCTGAGCCTCGTGAATAATCCTGTTAGTGCTGTGAATTGCCGGGCGGGCTCCTGGGATTCCGCTATACAGCCATCAGGCTCCTACTGTGATGCGTCCTCACTGCAGCTCTGCACCAGCCACATTAAGCAGCTGCCATCTTGCCTCGTTTTTCTCTTTTCCTCAGAATTTAGTAAATGAACACAGACTTCCTTAGCTGCTTCAAATCCAGGGTTTTTTTTTACTCTCAGATAGATGAAGTGGTTCTTGGATGCCTTGCTAATATATGGTACAAAAGGGGTTGGTGATAGACGGAGCTTCTGAATCAATCAGACACTCACACCCAGTCAAGAGATCTGGGTTTAATCCATCACCGTTCTTTAGCCCACTCTGCCACCCCAGTTCAGACATGGCTATATGCAAATCAGTCTGACCCTGTGCCTCATGGGAACAGTGCAGCCCGAACTGCTAAACCATGTCTTCCTTGGACCGGAAACAAGGTTCCGAGGACCGTTTTGTTTTGTGTTAGTTTTGTGGCAAAGACTTTTATTAAGTGCTTAAAAGTTTGCGATACATAGTTTTCAAGGAAGTGGTACCTCCCCCTTAGGGAAGGCAGTCCACTTTAACTTTTTAATCATTGCAGATAAACATTTACAAGTCGTCAGATTGGCGTTCAAAATTGTCTGCAGATAGCGTTTGCAGGTTTTAATGGGGCCACTTTAAAGAGTCCAGTGGGGCAGGGGGGGGGTGTTACAGTTCTTCCTCTTCCTCACTTTTCTGCTTGTCCATGGCTGCATAGTCTTTAAGCAGGCTGAGCACCATTCTGCGGCACCCTTCTCGGTTCACCACCTCTCCATTGGTCACCAGGCGGGTCCTGGCGAACAGGAGAATGTCTTTAATACAGCAAAGGAGCCTCCAGCACCCCTGGATAGCTTCCTCGTGTGTGTCCCTGGAAACAGCCCGTACATCATGGACTGTTCAGTAATGTTCTCGTAGGGGATGAGGGCTAGCAGTTCTTGGCGTAAGACAGCCCGTAGTCTCTGGACAAAGGGGCAGGCCCAGAAGAGATGGTGTGCAGATTCCTCTACGGGGCATCCCCTTGGACAGTTCCTGTGCGGGCACAGGCCTCTGCTGTGCATGAAGGACCTTACTGGCAGGCCCCCTTCACAGACATCTATGCTATGTCCTTGTGTCTGTTTGTCAGACTTGGGGAGGATACATTCTCCCACACGTGCGCTGCCGTTGCTGGGGGCAGATCGCTTACTGGTTCGGTGGTGTCCCTGGTCCTGATCAGTTTGCGGATTGTCTTGGGCTTCCGAAGGCAAGGGATGACACAGTTTAGCCCAAATTCACCCACAAACTTTTCCACCTCCCTGTAGTACCATGGTAGGTCCCAGTTGAAAGTTACTGCATTTTCCCACTTATCCCATCCCAGCCATCTCCACACCGGGAGGAGGAAAATGCGGAAGACTTAGTAGGCAGAGTGGTCCTTGTTCATATTTAACAGAGTTATTCGGACGCAGCCACACACAAAGAAAGCCCTGAGGATTGTTGGGATGTCGGGGACTGCCTTCCCCCCTTTGCGGTGCTCCATGTGCATGACCGACCGTTTCACTCTGTCCATCTTTGAGTGCCAGATGAAGTGGAACACCATGCTGTTTATGGCCCGTGCTACGTTGGCCAGGAGTGGCCAGGCCTGTGTCACATATTGCAGCACGGGCAGGGCGTCGTTCCTGAGCACCAGAGCCTTCCCCTCAATGCTCAGGTTTCTCAGGCTCCAGAGACCCAGTTTCTGCTTCACCTTGGCCAAGCGATCGTTCCAGCTCTTTGCTGCTGCCCCTGGTCCTCCAAACCAGATGCCGAGGATGTTCATCAGTCCTGCCTCGATGGGGAAGGGGAGAGGCTCGTTGCAGAGGTCCCATCGCCCGAAGAGTTTGGCCTGCGACTTGTCCACGTTGATTCTCGCCCCTGATGCCTTTCCGAAGTCTGTGCACGCCTCCAGCAGGGATTTGACTGATTCTCCATCCACGCAGAAGAGGGTGACATTGTCCATGTACAGCGAACACTTGACCTCCTTCTTCGCGTTGCCGGGTGTCTGGATCCCTCTGATGTTCTTCAGCCCGGCTTGCTTGAATCCAGTGGCAAAGTGAGCAAGGGACTCACGTCTGAGCATACCCTGCCACACTTATGGCGGCCAAAAGCGGTACAAAAGGGGTTGGTGATGGACAGAGCTTCTGAATCAATCAGACACTCACACCCAGTCAAGAGATCTGGGTTTAATCCATCACCGTTCTTTAGCCCACTCTGCCACCCCAGTTCAGACATGGCTATATGCAAATCAGTCTGACCCTGTGCCTCATGGGAACAGTGCAGCCCGAACTGCCAAACCATGTCTTCCCTGGACCGGAAACAAGCTTCCGAGGACGTGTTTCTGGCATTCTGCAATTTTCACCCCGAGTGTGCTGGGTATACTCTGACGTGAGTCCCAGGCTCTCCACACCACTGGAGTCAAGCTATCCAGGCTGAAGAAGGCTGATAGCCAGAACCCGGTCCTTGGATGCTTGATTCCGGTCTGGGAAAGACATGGCTTGGTAGTTCGGACTGGACTGTTCCCATGAGGCACAGGGTCAGAGCTGATTTGCATATAGCCAGTGTCTAACCCAGGGTGGTGTGGAGTGCAAAAAAATGATGGATTTAGGCCCAGATCCTTGTACTGGGGTGAATGTATGACATTGTTCTACATTCTGTCCATCAACTGTGTTTTTTGCTAATATATGGGGCGTACCAAGACTAGGAAGTATTCATTCTGAGACGATCCTCTTTGGTTTAATTAGAATATTTCTGTGCCTTCTCTAAAGACATTTTGTTCTGTCCACCAATAGATATTCGCTGCCTTACAACCATTGCCAGAGGGGCACGGACATCAGATCCAGCCTGGGGAGTCAGCACCAGTCTAGCTTGAAGCCAAGGTGAAGATAACCAGCACATACGTTGCTGCCAACTAGGACCTCAGTGAAAGCCAAAGCACCTGGATGTGAAATGTGTACCACTGTCTTGTGTGAAAGACGGGGTCACAAATCAGAAAGGAGAAATTGTGGATCTAGTTGTTGATGCCCAGCTGAGAGTCACAGACCGACCAGAACAGCGAGGAGGCTTTGCTTGAGGTGACCCCTTTTTTTTTTTAAACAAGGGTTGCTTCAGAGATCCTAGTATCAGGCCTCCTGAATCCTGGTGCCAAAGTGATTGCAAGTTTGCACCTTTGTTGATCAAGAGATACCTAGGCATACTGGATAATTTGTGGCCCCAACAAAGGAGCAGTGTGCCAACAGAGCAAAACAGAAGTTAGGGAAGGACTTGAGTTTAGGGTACAGGTGCTGTCTCTCTGGTGCCTGTTAGATCAAAGTGAAGAAAACTGGTGCACTGCCTGAGACACTGGACAAGGATCGTTGAAAGACTTTTCTTCTTAAACTGGGCTGTGATTCCTGATTTGCGAGTTGGCAGCTCCACCGTGGGAACAACAAGAGACTTCCTGTGAGACACAAACGGACACAGGGTGAAGTCTCCCCTCTGGCCCCCCTCTGGCTGGTTGTACAGCGGATTCAATTACTCAAGGGCGACTTCTTTTTTTGTTAGTAATGTACTCTTTTGGTCGCCCCATTTTTGAGGAGGAACAGCCCTTTGCGGCTCCTCGTCCTAACTCCTATGGGCCTTTGTGGTCCTCCTGGTCCCCCGGAACCAAGATTGTTTTTGAATACATTGATTGATACTCTAGCCCTCATAAAAGGAACACTAGAAAAGTCTATTGAAAATGTTTTTACTAGATGGTTCTAGGATTTGCTTTTTGCTTAGGGCTGGAAAAAAATAATAATTCTGTTTGTGATAAGTCATTACTCTCTCCTACTATCTGAATGCCCTGTTCCTCTTGTACTTCTGCTTATACCTTATATATACCCACTTAATGAAATGTTTAGAATAAAAATGCCCACCTAGCAATGAATTAGGATATTGATACATTTATGAGAATCAATGTACAAAATAGTGTTCCTACTAGATCATAGGAATATCTTTAGCTCATGCTAAAAGGACTATCTGTTAAAGATTGCAGGAATCTGTTAGCATGTGCCGAAAGCCATTTTGTACTTGGCAGCCATTTTAGTTAGCCATGTGCTTTATCCCTCTTCCAGAGCCTTGCACACGCTCAGAGGGGCCTAGATAGTGTAATGCACCTGCTCCTAGAATAGAACTGTCGGGCTATTCTTGCTGATGTAAGGAGAAATATCTCTCCCCCCACTTTATTGAGCAACCAAATCTTGTATATCCAGATTATTAATTTTCTATGCTGGTATGTGTCTGAACCTCCCCTTGATTTTATGCTGACTAATGTAACCTATGCATATATAAGGCCCTTGTTCTCTGTACTCCTTAGACTGTCTCATACAGTGGCCTGAGGGTTCTGTGTGATGCAGTCTCCCTCATGTGAGGTTATTAAATATGTTATTTTTATATTACAGCTTCTGTGCCAATCTCTTCTTTGTTGGTTTAAAAAGACCAGGTGTATCTGTGAACCCCTTAGGAGGTTTATATTTCTTCACCAGGAGCACGGGCGCCTCAAAAGCTTTCAGACCGGAGTCAGTCCAAATCACTTTCCTGGGCTGCTTCCTGGAAGTCAGCTCTGTCAAGGGTGCAACAATGTTGCCATACACCTTGACAAACCTCTGGGAAAGATTTATGAATGAACCCGATTAGAGTGGCCAGATGCTTTACCTCTTGTTCTGATGGGACTCAGAAGCATTCCAGACAGAAAAACAGGCTTGAGTCCTCATAAAATACTCATGGGAAGAGCAATGAGGCAGGCATGGGTGCCAGGTCATACATTGATTAATATATCTGATGACTTAGTACTAGAGTACTGCAAAGAACTGGCTGACCAAGTGCGTTCTATCTCTCATTTTTAAAATGTACAAAAACACTCAAAAAGATCGTCTTTATGAAGGTTTATTCATGGGAGAAGTCTCAGGAATGCATGTAGATCCAAAGGTAATCATGAAGTGCCAGTAAAACATTCTGACAAGAATCACAAGTGTATTGACATTCTAAAACATTAAAGAGACATAGCAAGGATAATGTAACACATCTTTCCTTCTAAGAAAAAAAAAAAAATAAGTATAATTGAAACACATATTCAAACAAAGAAAGCAGCATAATAGTTACAACATATAATCATTGAGCTTAACAGGCTTTACAATAATCCTCCCAGATAATCTCCTTGAACATGGAGAAGATGTTCCAGTTGACACGGTTGGTGAAGTAGAAACATTAGGTGATACCACATTAGGATTGGATTTGATTGTAGGAGAATCTCCTGGATTGGGTTTGGATGTGGAAACATCACAGTTCCTATTTAACCATAACTTGCGTTCTAATTCATTGCATAAAACAACATTACACACATTCCACTTGCGACCATCATCCAACAGAACACAATTTCCCATAACTTCCAACACCCTTTTTGGATGAGACCATTTAGAAGAACCATCCTTAGACAAACCAAAACGGGACGATCTCACAATATCACCAATAAGAAAAGATCTCTCCACCCTCTTAATTCTACTGTTGTGTCTATCAACATATTTCTGTTGATACACATGCATTCTGTCACCCAGACTCTTTTTAAGAACAGGACTAGAGGCATTAAGCATCCAAGCGGGGGTTACCTTATTGCCAGCAGAACGCCCTTTAAGAAGATGGAAAGGTGATATCAAAGTTGCAGAATGTGGAGTATTGCGGTAGCTCCAAATCATATCTTTGACGGCAAGTTTGCAATCAGTACCCTCAAATGCAGCCAATTGTAAACACTCCTTCAATACTCGGTTGAATCTCTCAACCATGCCGTTCTCTCTAGGGCAATAAACAGCGGTGGTTAAGTGTTTCACACCACACGAACGTAAATAAGCTTGAAATTCATTGGCAACAAATTGTGGACCATTGTCAGTGGTGATGGTTTCAGGAACACCTTCCCTATGAAACAGTTCATCACAAAAATTGACAATATTAGAAGCTTTAATCTCCTTCACGAATGCCACTTCAGGCCACTTACTGTAATCCATTAAAACAATAGCGAATTTCCCAACAATATTCCCAAAACTAAACGGACCACAAATGTCCATAGCTAATCTCTGCCATGGTTTATCAGGAAACGCAACAGAACTAATGTGAGATTCTTGAGAAACATGAGATTTATCACTACATGTGCATGCTGGACAATTTCTGACACGTCTTTCCACATCTTTATCCATACCAGGCCACCAAAAATCACATCGGCACCTCCTTTTCATTCCGGACATTCCCGAATGACCCACATGAACAAGATCAAGCAATCTATCACGTAAACTAGATGGTACAACAAGTTTATCTGCCCTTCTGACTATACCTGTTTCTATATTATAAGAAAGTTCTGGCCACACAGTTTTATATTCAGATAGCTCACAATCGCTCCATGAGAAATTTTTGCATGGTGAGGTTAATCGTACAATTACCTCTTTCAAAATATGGTCATCTTCAACAGCTTTTTTCCAATCTATCTCATCAATGACACCACTACATACTTCTTGAATGGAAGCTACTGACCATTCCTCATCTTGGTCAGATGCGGAATCTTCACTACAAATAGGAAGACGGGATAAACAATCCACATTAACATTTTTAATGCCTGGTACATACTTCATAGAAAAATCATACTCTTGTAGTTTATAAATCCACTTCGCAATTCTAGGAGTAGCTTTCCCACCACCTTTGGTTGAAAATATATCAACAAGAGGTTTGTGGTCAGTTCTTAACTCAAAATTAGTGCCCCATACATAATTTCTAAAGTAATTTACTCCCCAGAAACAAGCAAGAGCTTCTTTTTCAATAACAGAGTACGATGGTTCAGCGCCCTTCAAAGTACGGGAAGCAAAAGCTACCACCCATTCCGATTTGTCCTTACCTTGCATCAAAACCGCACCTAAACCATATGCACTAGCGTCAACAACAATGATGGATTTCTTGTTGGGATCAAAAGGTTTGAGTGCAACAGCGTCTATTATCTCTTTTTTTACGTCTTGAAAAACTGATTGGCATTCAGAACTCCACACAAATGTAACACCTTTTTTCATTAAAGATCTTAAGCAAAAAACCTTGGAAGCAAAATTTTGCACAAATTTTGAATAATATTCCGCGAGCCCTAAAAATGAGCGAAGTTGGTCTTTGTCTGACGGAGATGGAGCATTCTTGATAGCATCTAATAGATTTTTCTTTGGTTTAACACCTTGTGCAGATAAAGTATGTCCTAAATACTCAATTTCATTAGTGGCAAATTTACATTTTTCAGCAGCCACCGTTAAACCTGCATTCTGAAGTTTAATTAATACATCATTCAAGATTTCATTATGCATATTTTTGTCTTCACCCCACACTAATACATCATCTTGAAAGACTAACATGTTAGGTATACCTTCAAGAACTCTAGTCATGACTCTCTGGAAGACAGCAGATGCAGAAGACAAACCAAAAGGCATTCTTAAAAATTGAAAATCTCCCTCTGGAGTAATGAAGGACGTTAAATGACGAGACTCAGGATGTAATTTTATCTGATGATAAGCATTTGACAAATCAATAGACGAAAAATACCTAGCATCTGACAGAAGCAACCATCTCGTTAATATTAGGTAAGGGATAGCGATCTACCCAAATATTCTTGTTTAAATCTCTTAAATCCACACACATGCGCAATTTTCCGTTGGGTTTTCATGCCAAAACTACTGGACTAAGCCAATCTGATGCCTCAATAGGTTCAATGATATTTTGTTGACACAAACGATTCAGTTCTACTTTAAGCTGGGATCTTAACACCAAAGGAACATTGCGTACTTTGTGGACAATGGGAGTGCAATCTGGTTTAAGAATAATACGATGTTCAAATTTCTTAAGACACCCTAATTTTGTACTGAATAAACTAGGAAATTTTTTGTGCCACTCTAACCCGGCATCATCTTGAGTTAGTAAAACTATATCAGACTCTCTTTTGTGCCAATTTGGAGATAATACAATTTTATCCGGATGATTGGGATCAAGAGTCATACCAAGATTCCATACTTCTTTCCATCCTAATAATGCTCTTCCTTTTTCTACAACATAGACAGTACCTGAAGTATTCCTGTCCTTGAAAATTATTTCAGATACAAAACATCCAATAACTGGTAATTTGATACCCAGATAACCTACAGGTGTTCTTTGAACAGTAGGTTTGCCACAAGCTTCCCACATATTTTTATCAATTATGGTATATAATGAACAGGAATCAGCCCAAAGAATTAACGTGTGACCGTTGATTATGATATCACACTTGGGAGGTTGAATTTAATCATCAACATGGTTGACCTCATTCCAAATAGGCATAACTTCTATGTCAGTATCGCTATCAGAGTGATTAAACTGATCAATATAGTTGACAGAATTTTTCCAAGCATTAGGATTGTCAGATCTACACATTTTTGCAAAATGGCCAGTCTTGTTGCATTTAAAACATGTAACATTAGATGCAGGACACCAAGAATTTTCTGAAGTATGTTTTGCATTTCCACCCCTGAAACACAATTGTTTGTTAAAACTTTGAGATTTGCTAGAAGATGGTTTATTGTATAGGTTTATTGTATGACATAGTGTTCTTATTAGTATTGGAAAATGTTTGAGGTCTAATTCTAAAATCACGTTTTATGTTTTGTTTATAGTCAAAAGATTTTGATCTGTTATTAACTACAGCACACACATCATTAGATTCTTTATTATCACTAAACTTAGAGTCTTTGCCATGTGCAGAGCTTAACTCTTTAACATATCTGGAATTATTTTCCACTCTTCTGGCAATTGAAATGGTTTTGTGGAGAGAAGGATCTTTTAAATCTAACAATTTCTCTTGGATTTTAGTATTGTTGGTTCTATTAATAAATTGATCTCGTATAATTTCTTCATGCAAATCCTTAAATTTGCAAGTGACTGCCAATCTTCTTAAAACAGTAACATATTGTTCCACAGTTTCACCAGGTAACTGTGCCCTTGAAAAGAACTTATGTCTTTCTACCACTATACTTGTTTTTTTTCCGAAATTCTCTTCTAAAGCTTTCAGAGAATCAAGATATTCATCTGAAGAAAATATCTCAATTTTTGAAGAATCAAACACAACTTCTTCATCACTAAGGTCTTCATCACCAACATCACATACCTTAGACGTAACTTTATTGGACAGTAAGGGTAATGTTTTTAATACCTTTCTACCTTCTACACCAAGGCTGTGTTTAAGTAGTGCTAATTTGCGTGAAGCTAAAAATACCTCTCCCCCAATGGCTTCTAAATAGGTTTCAAATGATTCACACCAATCCTCCCAGTTCATAGGAGGAATACCAGGGTCCTGTAAGAATTTAGGAGGAGCTAAAATGGTATTGGTTTCCATAATATTAATTATAAGTCAATATATATAATTTTGAAGAAAAGAAGAGAAAAAAAATAAATTAACAAAATAAAAGTAGTCACCGTAGTCTTATTCTTCTTATTGCGTGTTGATTGTAGGTAAAATGCAGTTAAAATCGAGTTTTTAATGAATATGTGGCATGTAAACAGTTAATTCAAGTGAATATCGAAGAGTTGCTAAGCAACGCGCCCCAGAATGCATTGCGGGTCCCAGAATGCATTGCGCGTCATTCGTGTGTTTCCTGGAGTTTGCCGTTGGAATCAAGAAGATACAGCGCATCCACTAGGTAATGTGTTCAAAAATATACACAGCTCGTGCAAGGTTTTGTAAAATGCCAAGGATTCATTTTTTGTTTCACTCGAAACGATAATGCCGCTTTTGCGCGTTTAAAATAGCAGTTTCACGTTACACGCTTCACGCTTCTTTCAAACGCCTCTCTCAAACATTGCCATACCTTCGTAATTGACACGATGAAAATTAACGTCTTCTTGAGACAGTGGCAGGCAGTTCCTTGTAAGCGTCTTTCACAGCGTTTTAGTTGAGGAGTTTTACACAGCGTTCACGTTTTAATTGAAGCGTTGTTGAAGCGTCTTGCAGAGAAATCCTTCAGCATATACAGCCTGATTCATGAAGCGAAATAGCGCCCGCAATGGCTGCGAAAACGCAATTGCGGGTGCAAAACACGGAATCGGCATTCAAGTACGAAATAGCGAAATCGCTAAAAAATAATAGCGATTGGAATAGCGATTACGCTGTAATAGTCGCAGACTCCGGGAAGTCGAGCATTAGCGATACGGAAATAGCGACCAACCACGGAATCTGCGAAATGATTAGCGAAACGCAATATTGTCTCAATCGGCATTCATGAAAGAAATACATTAGCGAAAAGCGCTAAATCGCACGTTTGCGCGGCGCAATTTAAGGACAACTCAAAGCAGGTGGTAACCATAAAAGCCATGATGAAGCTAAATTTGAAAAACTGTTAGCCAATCACCAACAGGTCCAGGCCTGACCAATCACACATAAGGACATTCAGCAGCAGCATTAGGCGTTCCACAATGCCTGGGATGTACATGGTGGTGAGGCGGCGAAGGCTACAGCGAGCAGCACGGAGGAGACGCATGAGGCAGGCAAGGATTTACCGGCAGCGGGTCACCTTGCTGGGCCAAACCAGAGAACAGATTTATGCAAAATACAGGCTGAATGGGGAAATGATCACCTGGCTGATACAAGAACTCGACCCCATCATGCAGCACCCAACAAGGCGAAACAATTCTGTGCCCACACATGTGCAGGTATTGTGCAGCCTGCACCTCCTGGCCTCCGGCAGTTTCCAGGGCATAGTAGCCGCTGCTGGGGGGATATCCCAGCCCACCATGTCACGCTGCCTCCACACTTTTGTTGACGCCATGCTCAGCCAGCTCCACCGGCACATCACATTTCCCACGAGCCAACAGGAATTGGACCTCACTAAACTACAATTTTATAATGTTGCCCATTTTCCCCATGTCCTCGGCTGCATAGACTGTACCCACGTCGCCATCTGCCCACCAGCTGGCCCGGAGTATATGTACCGCAACAGGAAGTCCTACCACTCCCTCAACATACAGATGGTCTGCAATGCCAAGACCATCATCACTGACATTGTGGCCCAGTACCCAGGGAGTACCCATGACTCCTTTATCTTCAGGCACAGCGGACTCCACACATGACTGATCAGGGGAGAGTATGGGGAAGGACACCTACTTGGTAAGTACACTTTGTCGACAATGTCACATTGCTATGAAGTAACTGCGCTGCACAGGCAATCAACATCTGCTCCTCTCATTCAGGTGACAGTGGCTACGCCCTACGGGAATACCTCCTGACCCCTTACCTCAACCCTGCCACACCTCAGCAACGGCGCTACAATGTTGCGCACATCCGGACAAGGAACTGTATTGAAAGGACATTTGGCCTGCTCAAGAGCAGGTTCCGTATACTGCACAAGACAGGTGGGGCCATGTATTACAGTCCTGCAGCGTGCTGCCGCATTGTGGCTGTCTGTGCAATGCTTCATAACATTGCAACCAAGCGCCGGATACCAGTTGACATCTCAGGCAGTGAATCTGAGGGGGACGACCGGCCACCAGCACATGCGCACCATGCACGCGGGGAGAACCCAGCTGAAGGCCACAGACGTCGCAACCACATCACAGCTAACAATTTCTAGCCCACCCCCTTCCCCCACCCCACATATCACAATTGCATGCAAAATGTAATGATTACACAAGGCGAATGTGTGCAGCAAAATAAATGTATTTGTTTGAATCACAAGATAAAAGGGTCATGGTAACAACTATTTTCAAAATCCAGTATTCCTGCATACTGCATGTAAAGGTTCATGGCAGGCTTAGCTTCAGCCTGCGCCTGTGTCCCTGGCACAATGTCATTGGCGCCTCCGGCGCACAATTCCCAGGCGCCTGTGAGGCTCTTCCTCATCCTGGGCAGCTGTACCAGGCGTAGCCCTGGTGCTGCGCCTAGGTGGGGGGGCCTGCGTGGCAGAGTTGCTGCTCACGCTGGAGGCAGCCTCACTCGCATCATCTCCCCCTACGATGGCCGGTAGCACAGGTGTATGCAGTGGGATCACGGCGGTGGTCAAGTGCTCCAGCACCCGGGTAATGTCCTCGCAGCACTGGACCAGTTGGTGCTGCTGGGTCAGAGAGCGCCGCGACAGCTGGGTGGTGGCATTTGCTGCCACATAATTTGAGCGACTATAGCTCGACAGCCGGCTCAACAGCTGGTGGTGGCGCCTGCTTGCAACACTGCGCTGCTTCACCAGCGCTGCAGTATTGTCCTCCATTGCCGCCGTCATGCGCTCCATGGCCGCCGTCATGCGGTCCACCCGCTCGCCCACTCCCGCCACATTGCGGCCGATCTTATGCAGCTGGAGCTGGATGGCTCCTTGCTGCTGCGACTGGCGCTGGTGTAAACGGAGCATTCGCCACTCCACGCTCATGCAGGCATGGAGATGCCCATTGCCCCTCCTGCTGTTTGGCCGCTGTGTAGCGGATCTGGCTGGCCCAGATCGTGTTGGACGAGCTGCAGGTGGTGTAGCTGCTGGTGTTGCAGGTGCGGCAGGCACTGGAGGCACATTGGTGGGGTGCCTGGCTCTGGCAGCCGGTGGGCCTGCAGATGTTGCAGCAGGTAAGGTGGGGGGCCTGGCCTTGGCAGCCGGTGGGCCTGCAGATGTTGCAGCAGGTAAGGTGGGGGGCCTGGCCTTGGCAGCCGGTGGGCCTGCAGATGTTGCAGCAGGTAAGGTGGGGGGCCTGGCTGCTGGTGTTGGCGCAGCGGCAGGGGCTGGTGGCTGGGTAGCGGGTAGGGATTCCTCCTCCTGGGCCTCCTCATCGATCAGCAGCCTCTCGCTGTCACTGCTATCATCCGCACCTGTGAGGGTAAGTGGATACTCATTAGGTGCATGTGACTGTCAGACGTGCAGATGTTACATGCATGCTGGGTGACATTCCCTGGATGGCTGTGGATTTGCGCACTTAGGAACCTTTCTGGCCGCATTGTGGTGGTACTACATTGTGGACATACTACGTCTCCCACAATGCCTCAGGGCATTTCCTGATGCACAACATAGGCATGATTAAGGGCCAATGAGTGAGCCTATTTGGTCAGGGACGGTCATAGGGGACAGGGTCGCAGTCGCATGCCACTTACCGTGGGTGTCTTGGGTGGGGCGGGAGGAGTCCAGAGTGGTCACGCCAACACACGCCTCCCTCTCCAAGGTGTCCTCTACCTGGTCCTCCAGGGGGGTGTTGGGTGGGACAGTCGGTCCACCACCTCCAGTGCCTGATGCCTCACCAAGGCGCTCCGCCGCCCTCTCCTTGGCACGCCCTCGGAGGTCGTACCAGCGCTTTTTCAGCTTCTCCAACGACCTGTCCGCAACGCCCACAGAGTTGACGCTGGAGGCAATCCCCACCCAGATCCTCCGCTTCTCCTGTTCTGGGACCCTCCTGGAGTTGGCACCAAAGAGCTGGTCGTGTTTGGCCACCACCCCTTCTATAAGGTTCTCCAGCTCCTGCTCGGAGAACTTTAGTTTGCGCTTGCGGCCAGCGCTGTTGCTGGGGCCAGGCAGAGGTTCGTCGGACATGGCGGTCGCTATTTCGGCCGGGTCGGGAGTCGCTAACGGAGGTTTAGCGGCAGCTTTCCGTCGTGTACACTCGAATGATAGCGTCACTGTGGTGTTTGGGGGTGGGATTTGGCTGCTTCCTGGTTGTGATGTCATCACGGTGCTAGGAATGCGTCTTCCCGTTTTCCAGATCCCGCGAGAATGCGAGTCGCAATCCCGATCGCACGGGATTGCGAGTCGCAATCCCGTGCGATCGGGAGTGCGACTCGCAATCCCGATCGCTGGTGGCCGGAAATAGCGATTATTCTGCGTTTTTTGTAGGTCGCTAACGGCTTTAGCGCCCGCGTGCGAGTCGCTATTTTTTCCCCGAAAAGTACATGAATGCCGTTTTGCGTTTCCTCAATAGCGAGTCGCTATTATTCGCTATTAGGGACACGCAAAACGGCATGTACATGAATCAGGCTGATAATGTTTAAAAATAAATTAAGTTGCACACGGGTTGAAGAGTAAATGATGTCCGTTTTTTTGAAAGGTTAACAAAATGAACAAAAGATAATGAAAATGTACAAAAACACTCAAAAAGATCGTCTTTATGAAGGTTTATTCATGGGAGAAGTCTCAGGAATGCATGTAGATCCAAAGGTAATCATGAAGTGCCATTAAAACATTCTGACAAGAATCACAAGTGTATTGACATTCTAAAACATTAAAGAGACATAGCAAGGATAATGTAACACTCATCAGGTTGGAGAAGATGCTGTCACCAGCAAATAACACCAGCACATGATCTGATTCCAGGTGAGTATGTTGAGCAGGTGAGCCCGCGCTCAATCACCCCTCTCCCCGTAATCTAATCAGACCACTTTATGATTCCCTTTAGGCTCCTGTTACCTCCCTCAATTACATCCGCTCCATCTGTCAGGTGATTAGATTGCACCTGGCATAATCCAAATTAAGAAGGGTGGGAATTGGCCTTGGAAACTATATCACCAGACCTTTCAGAGGATGCCACAAGGGCAGCTCTGTAAATCCATTGTTGGGTCACTCCATTGTTGGTCAGTGATTCCATTGGTGGATCACTGAATCACTTGATAAAGTTCTCCCAAGTAGACTGTGAAAAGTTGCTGGAATCTCTTTAGTTTAATGGCCACTTACCTTCTCTGAAAAAAAAAATTCAAACAGATGGAGAGGAAATGGAGAAAGACTTAAGATGATTTAAGTAAAGAGAACTATAGGAAAGCCATCAGGTTATACCACTCGGAAATTAAGAAGGCTCAAACCTTCCTTTTTTACACCAAAATGGCTCACTTTGCTAACTCCCCCAAAGGAATCTTTAGGATCCTCAAAGACATTAAAGTACCGCCCACAGCTTGCCCCAAGCAAAATGCCTCAGTCAAGCAAAGTAATGATCTGGCACGCTCTCTCAGAGAAAAATAGTGGACATCTAATCCTCTTTCCCGAGAAGGCTGGTTCCCCTTACTCTGATAAGATCGACACAAGGGACTCCTCTCTCAATGTACATGGAAAATTTGAGCATGTACTCCTCCTTAGTTAATAAATGTTTTAAATATCAAGCAAAGAATCCCATTAGAATTCTGTTGATTTTTGAAGAAAACAGTTGTCTTGAAAATATTTTTATTGGTTACGTCCTTGTTTTTCCAAAATGTTATTTTTTACTGTACATGATACAACAGCCAACATATGTTTCGCCCTAGATGGTCAGTAGGACTAGGGCTTTCTCAAGGCTTCTAAATAGGTCAGAAGATCAAAAATCAGTTTCCTTTGGGCATAATTAGATAGTGTATCAGTCTTCAAACAAACTATTAAATGCTGCAAATTGTGTTAAGTGGCGGAACAGGTATCACAGGTCAATCCCTCATTATGAACGCCGCAGTGATCTAGCTAGAGGAGGGATTGACCTGTGGTACCTGTTCCACCACTTAATGAAAATGTCAGCATTTTATATGTTTGTAGGTGTCAAGGGCAGAGCCCTGGAATGGCTCCCCTCCTTTCTGAAGGATCGAACCTTTCAGGTTCTAAATCCATCATACTATTTGAATAGTCTTCCCCTCAGTTCTGGTGTGCCTCAGGGTTTTTCCTGGAGTCCCATGTTCTTTAATCTGTATATGCTCCCCTTGCCAATCTTGTACAAATTCCCAGGCTGTCAATGGTGCCCTATGCCGATGACACCCAGCTTGTCATGTCCAGTTCACCTGACCAGACGTCCAATACATCCCTCACCTTGTGCTTCGAAGCAGCAGCCAGTTGGATGGCTAGCTGTAAGCTAAAACTTAACGAGGACAAGACGAAAGTCATGGTGTTGGCCAAAAACCCATGGAGCAGTCTCCCGGGGCACTTTCCAGACGGTCTAAGTAAGCTACCGACCCCCACAGGCCCAATAAAGAGCCTGAGAGTAGGGCTGGACCCCAAACTTACGATGGATCACCAGGCTAGAAAAACCAATGCAAGCTGCGATTGCACCTTGAGATTACTAAGGAAAGTACTCAAGCTCCTCCCTTTCTCAGCCAGGCTCTGGTACTAGCACCTCTGGACTATGGCAATGTCATATACCTTGGCTAACCATCTTACGTGGTCCTAAAAGGCTTGAAACTGTGCCGAAAGTGGCGGCTTGACTGCTTATAGACTCACCCAGATATCAGTCAGCCATCAAGGATCTGCACAGGCCCCCGGTGGAGCGCAGGGTAGAGTTTAAGTCCATATGCATCATTCACAGGGCAATAAACAGCAGAGGTCTACTACTGCTACGCTCACTGGCCTCCCCCTGTGTACCCCAACATTCAGGGTGGGCACTCCATGTTTTCCTGGCATCCAAGCCCTGGAATTCTCTTCCCCTGCAGCTACGTCATTGGAGCAAGAACTCCTGTGCCGGAAAGCCATGCAGACCTGGCTATTCAAGGGATATTATTATACCCGGGCCAGTATACAGTAGTTGCAGAAGCACTGGGAAACCTACAGGTAGTCAAGTGCAATACAAAAAGCATAGAATATTCCAGAACATCTCCTGTTCTACGTGCCACTGAAAAGGCTGCTTCTGTTGAAAATGGAAAAACTGGCTGATACGTAACATTACACACGTTTTTACTCTGTATGCTGCCAATTGTGATGCTTGAAAATGAAAACAAATAAATAAAAGGATTCAGCTTCAAAGTGGTCCTTCAGGGCCTACGGCGCTTTTCAGCAATTTAAAGTGAAAACCGGATGTAAAATGCTGTATTTGACCCAAATGTGTCAAGGGTGCCGCTCGTATTCGTGGAACTTTGTTTTTAGCTGGTGTTCTCTTAATATCCCTTGCTTCTGCACTGACCGGGACTGCTGCTGACTCGATAGCCAGACCTCACCTGGAACTTTGGAGCTGCTGCTGGTTTTGCGTGACTGCGAGGCCCACAGGTCATAGCGCTTAGTTAACCTCGCGCACCTGGCGCCTCTTCCCGCCCCCCTCCTACTTAATGAAAGTCCTTTACGCTACTGCGGAACGCACGCGGGACGAAGCCCGGGGCTAAGCCCGGGCAAAGGGCGGGCCATCCAAGGACGGTCGAAGCCGGGCTGGGCCAGACCTTTTGACTCTTCGACCTTTGTACCTTAAAAAGTTCTGTCATCTATTGTGTCAGTGTAGTTCATATCTTGTGAGAATATATTTCTAGTGTTAATTGGTAACTGTTGTTTTGTGACCATGGCTTTACGATCAGGGTAAAAATAGATTTGTTACAGTGAGTACTAATGCTGGTATGGTCACAGGGACTTTGGACCAGTTCTTCAAACGGGCCACTGGTATTTTAGAGATAGAAATAGCCTTTGCTGAAAAACGCTTGTCAATAGACATCTTAAATGTCAAGCGTTCTTCTTTGGGTATGATCGGATCCGCTGTAACACCAGCTCAGCGAAATGGTTCGCCTGTTCTGGTGAATACTAGCCTAATTAGCTGTCCACAGGAGGAGGGGTTGGAGGGCCCTAGTACTGGCTCTATGTTGGGTTCCACTTTGCTTACTCAAACTTCTAGTGATCTGAGTCATAGAACATCCACACCAACGCCCCCACCCCCTACTCCTCGGACAGAATATGATCAGGTACTGAGGGAATTAAATATGATTGTAACCCCTAAGCAGGGAAGAAAAAATAAGAAAGGGGGTGGTAGGAGGCTAGGTGGTGGCAAAAGATCCACGAAAATGCAAACCTCAAGGGAGCTCCCACAGACTGTAGCTCTGTCTCCCATCCAAATTGACTCTGTAACTAACACTGTTTTATCACAGTCTCCTAACGAGGATCTTCTTGGTAAAATGGAAGTTTTAGTAAGATCTCTAATATTACCCTGGATTACTCAAATAAAATTAATCAAGGAAAAACTAGAACAAATAGAGCTATCAACGAAAGGGAATTCTTTAAAACTTGATGTCCTAACTAAGAGCTTAAATAGAAAAGATGTCAGACCCGTCCCGACCATACCCTCAAATAGTAAATCCTCCAAAAGTTGTTCATCCGGTAATAAATGTAACCCCGGTGGTTCAAAATATTCAACCAGCCGCCGGAGAAAAAGGCGTTGTAAGTAAAAAGACCCAAGCTAGTGAGGTAGATAGGGTGGATGCTGTTAAACAGGGACAAAATTTAATACATGGGACTAAACACTCTTCGACCATTGTACCCCAGGGCAAAGATATCCCAAGAAAGAGGCTTTCTCGTGTAAATCTTCCCCCGGAGTCTATGCCCCTGACCATTATTCTAACAGGGGTACCGGAAATTAATTCTGATTATCAGGAATCAGATAGAGCTAAAAAATAAAGTTATTTTTTGGTTTAGAAGAATAGGAGATTACCGCTGGGTGTGAACTCAGAGATCCTTGGTGTTAGGAGAGTGGCATGGCTGGGCCATAACACAAAGGATCTCGAAGGAGATTGCATAATTGTCAACTTGATAGACCCCTGGGTTGTTGATCACATACGTAGGGAACCAAGATTTGCCAGAATAGGAGATATTCAATCCTTGGGTTTGGATTATTTCTACCCCCACGCGACCTTTCGCATGCCACAACTACCACAGATTTTTGGAAGTGGTAGACACATAGGCATCAATGGCTTGGATTGGTTACCGTTAAGTAATAGATTCGACCCTCTTACGGGTCTGGAGGGGGTGGACTGACATCGGAATATTTGCTCCTTTGGTAGTGGGACTGAAGATAGGGATAGGGAAAAGGGTTGCTAGCCCAATGAGGACCAACCAAGACAAAGTAGCTGGAACTGGGGCAAAGACGGGTAGTAACATACACCCATATTTAGATCTGTTGATTACCCCCTTAGAAATGGCCAGGGGAGGGAGAGATTTTGCTGACAAAATAGGAAAGGCATCCTCGGCCATAAAGAATACTAATATTATAGAAACTCAGGGTGGGAAAACCACCATGAGACAGGTTGAGATTGTCCCCTTGGCTGCAGACACTAGGCTACCAGCTGCCCCCCTGAGTGAAAGTGACATGATCCAGCCGAATGTACCATCATTCTTGGGGGGAGCTGATAGTCTGGCCGATGGGCCCCCTTTCCGTTTGATTTCATGGAATATAGCTGGTCTCTCCCGGAGGCTAGAGGACTCGGTATGGTTAAAATTTGTGGAATCCTTTGAGATAATGTCTCCAGGAGACCTGGAGTAGAGGGGACTACGGCTTGGACAGATATCAAACCTTTAATGTTCACGCTGAACCGTCACAAGCTGGAAGAGCTAAGGGTGGTCATATCACTGCCATTTCTGTGAAATATAATATGATCAAAACTGTCATACTGGTGGAATCCCTGGGGTACCAAATGCTCCTGATTAAGAATTTATTTTCAGTACCTCTCCTCCTGATTAACTGGTATTATAACATATTTGATACCCATGTTACTCTGGTTATTGAAAAATTAAATGATGAGATTGCAAAGGTAACAAACACCATATTCCCTCTTTTTATTATGTGGGTCGGTGATTTTAACTGTACTTTGTGTAAATTTAGTGGCAACAGAGTTTGTGGTGTGGTTGATTTAAGTGATAATCCATTGGCGCATTTTAAGCATTCAAAACAAGGGGATGCTTAAATAATATTATCATGACCAATGATCTTTGTGTCCTGGATATGTCTAACTAATAACAAATAGGGCTGGCTCTAATCAGTAAGGCTGAGCCTCAAAAGTACAATCAACAAAAGAAAAATGCCAATACTGATGTGTTCTTTTCGAGCACTTTTTTCTCTCCAAGGTACAGACGACAGTTCAAAACCTGTGGTGCTATTGAATAGCTGATTATTCAAAATGATTCACAAATAAACAACATTTATATTTTAGTGCGCCATTTCAGGTTATATTCATAACCATTGGTGAAAGTTAGGACACAACGACAGTAAAAACTTGAACCAGATCATCACTCTTCAGGCATATCACATTCAAACCACTTTCATTCAAACATCCATAAAATACAAACAAACTGGAATTGAGTGAACCAGTTGAAGAAATCAGGTGAAATATACTGTTAAACAAAGATTCTTAAAGATTACAAAAATGTATACACCACTGTTATTTCACTTTTTGTTAATTAGTTCTCAGAAACTTATAACACTATATGGGTGTATACAAACAAAACTTTGTGCCAAATAACAAGGCTCCAGAATATCCACAGTTGACCCTACACGGTCTACACGTTTCAAATCCGTTATAAATGACAGGATTCTCTTCAGGACCAAAGAACGCTCTGCAGCGGAGACAAAAGTAAAGAAAAACAAAGACCAAATCTCAATTTAAAATTAGCTGGAAAACACCATAAAAACCTCAAGAGTACTACTACACAACAACCTCCGCTCCAGCTTACCAATCGGAAGAACAGTGAAGTTTTGGAAAAGCGGGGTGGCTCCTACATGAAGTGACAAGAAATGAAGAAGCATAGGGAAAAAAGAGACAAATCAAAGAAAAGGGGAATTAGTATCAATCCTGAATTATAAGTAATTGATGCACGTCCTAGGTATCAAGTATCCGAGTGTGTTACCTCAAAAGGGAGTGGCAAGTGTCCCTGTTTGGCAATATTATAGTCTTCAATTCAGGCGCAGCAGGCGGTGATGACCTAAATAAACCACATGCATATGATTTAAGATGTACACTTCGTACATTCTCAGTATCCTAGTTTTTCCATCCGGAGCCGTTCAGGATTGCTTACCGGGCAGAGCTCCTAAGCTGGTTCTGAAAGCAGTTCCAACAAAATTGAATAGTGTTTACGGCGTCGGGGATGAATTCAAAACGCCGTACTGAGGAAACAAAGCCGGCAGACGCCGAATTTAGAATCAAATGGGCCGTGGTGGAGGTTAACCAGTATGCGGGTAGTCTCAAGAAGTCGATTCTTACCTTTTAGGAAGCCAGGTCTAACGCCGAGTGTAAACAATTCGTCAGTCGCGGTACGCAAGATGTTTGCGCATGCGTGGGACTCGGACTGCCGGTTAATGTAGTATCGGTATGCCAAAGGTAGCGCATGCGCGGAGCTCAGGGTGCTGGTTAATGTAGTCTTACTGGGACGCCGAGCTTGAATAAATGTTGGTGGCGTGTCAATAGGGATCTATGCTTGCATGTAAATTATGAAAAAAGGGGATGTCTCAATGAATTGAGAC
Organism: Lissotriton vulgaris; assembly: GCF_964263255.1. Taxonomy (NCBI): domain Eukaryota; kingdom Metazoa; phylum Chordata; class Amphibia; order Caudata; family Salamandridae; genus Lissotriton; species Lissotriton vulgaris. Next base: position 228,173,918 of record NC_141696.1, read on the forward strand.
ATCCCCGTTTTTCATGAATTATCAAGGTCATCGGGCTCACTCACGTGTTAGACCCGTATTCGACCCGTATACGTTGTATTTAATATTGCCATCCAAAAATTCCATGCAAGCATGGCTCCCATAAGGTAAAAAGCAAGGATTCAGTGTTCTATAAGAAAACCCCTAATTTAATATATGGATATATGATATAACCCAAACTTGTTTTGTTGGACTGTCCTATCACAGAGTACTTCACTGAGAAACGTTAATCACTCAACCGATAGCAGCGCTAGGCAATCAAGTCTTTGATCCAGGCGCTTAGATGAATAAGGTATAAAAATATGTTATAAATAGGGTAATTTCTATGCCAGCTTTCCCTTTATTCATAAACAACTTGAGAAATATATCCCTGCAAAAGGTTGGCGAATCTCTATAGGACAATACTTCAAATAAGTACAGAACGATAACATTGGGTGTAAGCCCGAATATTTCTCTGGGTGAAAACTTACATCTTTATGTCAATACAGATGATGACAGAGGCGATACGTATGATAGAGAACTGATACTGTCTAGGATATGCATTATGTCAGATTCAAGTACTTTTTAAACAATATGATTTTTTAGTTCGATTTTACTCACAGAATGTATTCTTTAAATGTCGTTCATGGTGCAAACAAGAGCTGAAATTTAAAAGCTTACAGTATGAATTGAATTTATTATTTCACAACTGTTATGTTTTAATGTCTGCCAATAGGTATTTTTGAAAATAACTTTATCTTTTTGTAGTTGAGAGCTCTTTGGGTGTCATATATATCAAGTAGATCATCCACTTACTGGGTTGAAACAATATTTTTAATTATTAATCTGTTATCGTTTTTAGGGTACTCAAGATATGAAATCCATGTCCTGAGGATGGTCTCCTACATGAAAGAATAGAGACCGAAACGTCTATGGGCCGGGATGCCAGCCACCCCTTCCACCACCAATCCCAATGGGAGGAGACAGACACAGTTTTGAACTTTTGGAAGACAGGGGGGCCTCACGACCCCCCCGGCCGTATTTATTAAAATATGAAACAAAATTTAAAACTTTAAATTAAAACGTTTCATGTATCATGTACAAATTCAACTTCAATTACATTTGATGAAGACAGGTATTCAGGCTAACCTTAACAAATCTTTAATACAAAGATTTCCTCGCTGAGTCTAACATCATGACAAATGCATTACATTCGAATTTGTACATCCTAATATTAAGGGCCAACAGCAAGGTCTTAACCGGTGTCAGATCCCTATCACCAAATTCCCGCCCTCACGTGTGAGTGGTGCATGCGCAGAGGACTTTACCCTCGCAGCCAACTGTAACTTCCCTTGTCGTGGGGGCCCCCTTTCACTCGACGCCATCTTAAGGTCGTCCGAGTTCCCGTGTGAGGTATCAGTAAGAAGGACAGCGTGGACTCCCCCCCCCCCCCCCCCCTTTCCCCCGCACTCTCTTCCGCCGGAGCGGATATCCGGCCCCCGGGAAATTCTGGGGAGGGGAATAAGTAAGTCATTACCCACCCTGGACAGGTGTACCCCATCATCAGAATAAGTGGTCACCCCAGATGCACCCATGAGATATGCTTTGGAGATGAGCAGAGCGAAAAAATTTCTCAATTTTATTGTTGACCCTCTTTACCGAATGGTTCAATCAGACCCCCCAGGATATAGCGGCATGGATTGGCAAATTTAGCGGCACAAAAATGAAAATTTAGCGGCACAAAAACGGAAATTTAGCGGCATTTTATTTTGGGTTTTTTGCAACACCAAACACATATATCTTACTGTTTGAGTTATTTGACAACATGGAGCTATGTACATTTTGTTTATTTACAATTCAGCCCATTTGTTTTAGTTAAAAGTCATGTTAATCTTGGCCATGTACGTTCAGTTCTTCTGAGCCTCCACAGGTTTCAGACTAGGCATGCTGGAGGCAGAGACAGGTCTCGGAGCGAGTGGGACGGGTATGCTCAGACGTGAGTCCCGTGCTCTCCATGCCACTGGAATCAAGCTATCCAGGCTGATGAGGGCTGAAAGCCCGAAACCTGTCCTTGGATGCTTGTTTCCAGTCCAGGGAGGGCTTGGCAGTTCGGGCTGGACTGTACCCATGAGGCACAGGGTCAAGACTGATTTGCATATGGCTGGGTTCAAACTGGAATGGCATGGTGAACAAAAAAACAATGGATTTTGGCCCAGATCTCTGTACTGGGGTGAATGATTAAACGGGTAAATAACGCAAACATCAAAAAGTAGATTCTGCAAATGTCTTCTGAAAGTTTGTCGCACACTATTATCTACAAAAGCAAGTGCTCACAGGTAAACCAAATTCCGTCTTGCTAAAGTAAGGGGTGTTCAGTCGGGACTTCACTTGATACAACCATCAAGATCAACACTGCTCAGCCTGAGGTGTAAGCAAGTCTGTTTGAGTATTTTTGGGGTGGACGACGAGTGTGACTATCGTGTAATAAAAGTATTGTTCTGCCTTTCTTTTAAACAAACCCATGAATGGTTATTCTCCCATTGACCTTAGTGCAGCTAAATGTCTTTCTCACACGAGGTTCTGTAAAACTTTCCAGTAAAACGTGCGTTAAGCTGGTCCGGGTTTTGGGGGGACTGGACGCTTTCCCTCACGTCTCGCCCATTTTTCCACATGCAGTCCTGCCAAGCGTCACGCAATAGGTGTGACACTCACGCATTTCAGTGCAGTGATCCGCATCACCGCACTGAATGCATTTGTCACGCATTTCTTTTATGCAGTGTGTGCCACGCACGTTAACTTCTGGAGTTTTGTTTTTTGTTGTAGCTGCAGCCTCAGTAGGCCCTACTTGTGACTGGACCAAAAGTAGAATGAAGGTAGGAGTGTGTTCTCTTTGAAGTTAAAGACAAACCACACTAGACATGACAGACACATGCTGCTGTCTGCTCTGACCGCACTCGTGTGTGTAAACGATCATCCTAGGGAGTCATAGGTCTCTGGGGACATCCCACCTTATTCCAGTATTTTGGGATTCAGACCAGTGTTTCATGCAAACTGAGAATTTCCTGCCACAGAGCACGACAGAATGGGTGAGAGAAGAATGTCCCCTACATCATTTTTTCAGAGGTGTGACACGACACTAAGACAAAGAGAGAAGGGGAGGGAGAGACTAGTCAGGAAAGCAATAGGGACATTGTATAATAAGGCAGTGGTGTACGATGAAGATGCAGAGGTATCGGAGAGAGAAAGGGTGAAGCTGAGAGGGAAAAGGGTGAGGCTAGGAAGAGAAGATAGAGCAAGGGAAAGCAGGTGCTGAGCAGGAATGAGGAAGAGACATGGGGCAGGGGAGAAACAGGCACTGAAATATATGGGACAAACATGGAGAAGTAGGCACATGGTAAGCAAAACGCTGACAACTGGAAAGAGACAAACTGTGCAAGATGAAAAGGGCTAGGAAAGAGCCAGAGAGCAGAGCAACACAGATGAGAATAGCATGTATACTTTTTCATAATATAATGGACATCGTCACCTTTAGCGAACTATATCAGCCAAGCATTCTCCAATAATATTGGATGTGCATTATATTATGATGTGATATGCAATTGTGGGTATAATCCTTATGACTGAATAACTTTATTTACATTGCTTTTTAGGTTTTGTTTTGGAAGAGCGCAGTGTGTCATCAATCAGCCTGTACCATAAGTAAAGTTACATCTCCTCTGCATTAATTGTAGTCACTGACTGCCAGTCTGTATCATGATTTTATTTGTTTCACAGTAAAATCAGTTTACAAGAGCCCTAAGTTAGTGCCCTTCATTTTCTGGTGCTTTTCAGCAGTTGTAAGGTTTTAGAATTTCTTGTTGCTCAAATGGGTGTAATTTCGGATATTTTAATGTTTCTCTCGTCTTTATAGCTTGATTTTGCTCGCGAAAAGTGTCACTCTTAGTCGCTGAAATGTTACTCATAATTACTTTGAAATTATGGAAATGTCACACACAGCAATCTGAAACCTTGGCAGCTATGCATATGCCATGCCGAGTTTTATTTTGCCCTTGATAGAGGAAAGGGTGTCACTGCTCTCGGCGCAGGAGGGTTGAGAGGTATGGTAAACAGCTGTTCTGAAGTCACTTTCGACCCACAGAAATAACAAAAATAAAAGATTAATGTCCCCCGAAGGGCCGCCACACACGGGGGACGCGGCGGGCCTCGGGGGACATAAATCTTTTATTTTAGTATTTCTGTGGGTCGGAAATGACTTCAGAACAGCTTCTTGTTCCCTGCTAACGGGATCCTGGCAGGGACGGACGTACCTCCTGTCTGTTCGCCGGCCGGCTGTTCTCCTGCTCCGAGTCCGCTTCCCTTGTCTCTGGAGAAGAGGAAGAGTCTTTGTGTGTGTGTGTGTCGCTGCCGCTTCTTGCTGGTCTTCTCCCTCTCTCGGCCGCCGTGGTCTTCTCCCTCTCTCGGCCGCCGTCCTCGACCTCCTCTCGCTCCTTCTCTCGCCGCGAAATCCTGGGGAATGGAAAATGGGTGCGCATGGGGCTGGATTACAGGCGGAAAACGGCGGAGACGGCAAATTTCGCGGGCTTTTGCCCAAATATCGCGGCATTTTAGCAGATCGGCCGATTTCGCGATTTTTTTGCAAATCGCGAAATCGCGATAAGCTGGAGGGTCTGTTCAATGCTGTTGTGGACAAACCAGCCCGCCATACCCTCCTCGGAATCATGTGAGACCAAGCAATCGTACATCCCGGGTGCCTTTTTGCTAACCAGCTAACTACAGAAAGTTTGTGCTCAACTAAAGCTCGTCTGCCCAGTCTTACCAAGTCATTGCCCCCAATGTGCACTATGACTACAGATGGCAGTGACCTGTGCCGCCCTAATAATTTCTCCACAAAACTTTGCGGTCGGTCAATACACAGGCCGCCCTTCCCATGGAAGGACACCCTGAACCCATATTCCACAAATGTGTGGATCGCATCACCTGTCTTGAATATGTCCCCGGCACGCCTCATGTATGAGTGGCCCACGACCCAGACCACACGTCCTCCATTCCGTAATCCTGATGCAGTGGTTAGCTGATACTGGGCCGGTCCCAATTTCCGCCCTGCGTCACAGGCTCGTAAAAATTTAATCCAAACAAAAGACAACAAGCGTGCGTGCACTTCATCAGTAACTTACAACATGTGCAGTCGCACGTACCTCTTGAAACAATTCGAAGACCAGCGGCCTAACTGTTTCACCTTGTCTGCCTGCAGACCTAGAGCCGTAGCTTCGGTAGCGGCCCCTATCCTCAATGAATGAGTCCCAAAATCACTCGGGTTCAAGCCAGCTGCTGCAATCGTAATTGCCAGCACCCTCTGAAACTGAAACCTTGTCAACGGGGTGCCGTCTGTATGTCGCAGCAAGGCCCCCCCCCCCCACGTTGTCAACCTCTGTTTTAGGTAGGCCTCAACATGCCTCACTGGACAACCGGGACTACCTGGAGCGCGCTGCAACACAACACTATTGCCCTGGGCCTCCTGGTCCGTCTTTGACCTGGCTATCGATCAGCAGAGAATCCCCCCTTACTTGGATGTGATCCCTGCGCAGACCTCCTTCCGTATCTCTCGTATTTGCCGCCACTAGTTCGCTCACCCGCAGGGCCCCATAGAACGCTAATGCGAACGCTGCCCGGAATAGTATTACCTCGCTAGGTGAGGAGCATGTCTCTTCTAGTTTAGCCAGCAAGGTGGTCAACTTATCAAATCCTATTGGGTGCCTGTTATCCTTTCTGCACCCTTCTAAGCGCCGCCAGCCGCGCAGAGCCTTCCTGACTAGAAAGGAGTCCGTCGGGTCCCTGATCCTATGGAGCTGAGCCATAAATGATATGGCGGCCTTATACCGAATTGCGGTTGCCGCCGACCGGCCTTCTTCATGAAGTGCCACTAAAAATTGGACAAAGGACTCCTCCTGCCCCCATCTATGCTCCCCTGCCGGACCCAAAAAGGTGCAGTACGAGCGGAACGCCCCTTCATAAGCTTTCCTTGTCCTGGGAGCTAAACTGGCTGCCACGAGGTTTTGTAGTCCGGGGCACCGATTTGCCATAGTGCTTCGGGAAATGGTGCCGCCACTAGCTCCGCTGAGGGTAAACAATCCCTGAAAGCCTGCATTTTGAAACGAGAGAGCGCATCAGCTGCATTATTCAGTACACACGGCACATGTTTTGCCCTGAACTGTAAGTTTAATCTCAAGCATCGTAACACAATTTCTTTCAACAATCTCAATATCCATTTGCAGCGTGCTGCCTGCTGATTAATGCACTCAACCAAAGTCATGTTATCTGACCAAAATACGACCGAGCGTTCTCTGAAATCCCCCAGCCATGCAGACGGAGCCACCCAGATGGGGAAGAGTTCTAGAAAGCCAATGTTACTCGTCAAACCGCTTGTTTGCCACCATGCCGGCCATCTTTTTGCCGACCAACGGTTTCCGAGGATCGCACCAAACCCCACGCTGCCCGCCGAGTCGGCCCATAAGCCGAGTTCCGCCGACGAGGCTGGGGGTTTGCTCCAGACCACTCGGCCGTTGAAGTCCGCCAGGAATGCCAGCCAAATGAGAATGTCCTGGCGAACCTCCGCCGACAGTCTCGTGCGGTGGTGCCCTTCCTTGAGGCCTACCATGGACTGGGCAATGGATCGAGAGAAAGGGCGAGCCATCGGTATCACCCTTAATGCAAAGTTAAGCTGACCCACTGTCTGCTGCAATTGGTGCAATGTCACTCTCGGTCCGGAGACACTGCAACAAGGAAGCCCTGAATTTGGCGATCTTCTCCGCTGGCAGGCGGAAGCACCCCTCCACGGAGTCTAGTTCTATGCCCAAAAACTCCAGGGAGGTAGTCTGCCCCACTGTCTTACCTGGCGCCAATGGAACCCCGAAACCCCGCATGAGCACGCAGAAGTCCTGCAATGCCCTTGCACAGTCCCGAGTGCCCGCTGGGCCGAGAGAGGAAATCATCAAGATAATGCCTCACCTGTTGGTGCCCTGTGGCCTTTGCGAACACCCACTCCAGAAATGAGCTAAACATTTCAAAATAGGCACACGAAATTGAACTCATTGGCATGCACATATCCATGTAGTATGTCCCCTGAAACGTAAAACCCAACAAGCGCTGATCTTGGGGATGCGCTGATCTTGGGGATGCACCGGAAGCAACCTAAATGCAGATTCAATGTCAGACTTTGCTAACAATGCACCGGGGCCTAAGCGATTCAACAGCACCACTGCATCATCGAAAGATGCATACTTTACACTGCAAATTTCAGGATCGATCGCCTCATTGACGGAAGCCCTTTTTGGTGCCGACAAATTATGAATGAGCCTGTACTCCCCCGGGTCCCTTTTTGGCACCACCCCTAATGGGGAGCATACAAAATCAGCCATTGGTGGGTCACCAAAAGGTCCTGCCACTCGCCCCAAGCTAACCTCCTTGGCGATCTTTTTTGACGGCAACCGCCAGGTTGTGCTGAACGGACAGTTGGATCTTACAAGAGGCGGACCCTCAAATCACCCGCCGGGATCCTGAAGCCATATGAGAAGCCATCTCGCAGAATCCCGGCGGACGCATGATCAGGGTATCTGTTCAGCCAAGGGGTCAAAGCCAAGATATCTACAGGCGAAGATATGGACTTCCGGGGCACCGTATCAATCCTGCTTGGTACCCCCTTTGCCTCCGGTGCCATTGGCCCTGGATCGGCAGCTAGTTTCAGGGTGTGAGGTGTTACCACAGCCGGGGCACGCATGCCTGAACCTACACGTTCCTTGCGGCCTGCTACACGTTCCCTTATTGAAACCCCAACACACCCCTCGCTTATTTCCGTTCCCGCCCAATCTAGGCTGAGACTCCCCCCCCCCCCCCGCGTAGTTCTGACGAAAGGGCTGTGACTGTCTCTGTGGAACTGCCTGGAGCCATTTGTGCTTGACCCCGAACCACCCGCTGATCCTGGCAAGAGCTGCGCATGCCATGATACCGTATCCAAACAATCCGAAGTCAATGCTTCGCTAAACTCTTTCGCTTTTCTAAAAGCCATGTCATACCCTTTCCACTCCTCACCTCCATACTTCTCATGGAAGCTCATGATTCTGCTCCGATAACAAGCCAAGTCACTCAACAGTTCTGGTGTACGTTCAGCGATAATTGCTACAAAGATAGAAAAGGCCCTGATCCAGTTCATCATCGACTCCTTGACCCTGAATTCCGCCATTTTTGCCCGCCATACACTGGGGTGCCATAAATCTTTCTGGGTCTTGGCATATTCTAACTCTCGATAATCAGTCAACAGTGAAGACATATTAATGTATTTGTTGGCCCACACCATCTCCTTAGCAACCATGGGAACATGTTGCGCCAAGCTTTCCCGCCTTGAGGGTACCGCGCCCTCCCCCATCATCGGTAGCGATCTCTAACCGGCTTCCGCCGCACTTCCATCCGTGTCCGTCGCCTTATTCTGGTTATCTGCCGGGACCACCTTCGCCACCTGTGGGGAAATAGAAGGCACGTTCGCTGCCCCAGCACCCCTTGTCTGCCGTAACTGTTCAATAATCAGTCTAGCTTCCTTGGCCGGGTCTTCCACAGCCGCGGATCCCCCCGCTCCCTTTTTCAACCAGGGTAACACAGCCGCCAACTGAAGCGCTAATTCAGGAGGCATTTGATCGTCCTCCAGTGGTGTGATAACCTCAGGGATTGGCAATCCCCCAACTGGTGTGGGTACCGGGCTGGACGCTGGCGCTACTGGGATCGGTGGGACCTCCATCGGGACTGGGGCCTCGCTAGGACCTGCTTTCAACCTCTTCTTTTTCCCCTTATCCCCCCCTGGGGTAACGTTTTGCAAAGCAGGCCCTATGACCCTCTTAGGTCGCCCTGTGGGGCCAGCTTGAGCCTCAACTTGTTTCCTGAGGGCCTCTAAGCAGTGACCCAGCTGGTCTACTTTAGCGAACTTTCGGTCCATCGCCGATACCTGGTTCACCAATGTACGCAGCATACGTTCCATCTCGGAGCTCTTCCCAGACTTCTTGCCAGGCATGTCCGCGTTCAACATTAGCTCAGCCTGCCTTCCCGAAGTGACTCGAACTCCAGCTACGCCTTGATGACTGAAACAGAAAAACAACGATTACACGTTCAAAAAACTGCAGCTTATTCCCTTGAGGGCTCACGAGCGACGAGTGGTGCAGCCTTCAGAGCGCAGGAACAAGAGGACACTTCCTTGGATTCCCGCGCCTTTTATCCAGCAGCGGGAAGGCGGGGCCGCGCCCCCATCACGCCCATCGGTACACAGACTTCCGGGTGGGTGTTTAGGACAACCCTTTTTGGGCGGTAGGGGCGTGCTCTGGCCACGCCGCTATGGGCATACCGGCCGGGACACGCCCCCCGCCCACAACCGGGGGATCGCGGCACCCATCCATACATTCGGGGTGACTGAGTGGTCTCCCCTTTCCAGACTTTGGCTTTATCTACCATTGAATGCTCAATTAATTTTGTGATAGGTAGAAAAGCTTTAGCAATTGATGTAGTAAGGACTGTGTAAATTAATGTATTTACCCTTCTGCATTATTGCTGCTCATCTTGTACCCAACATTTTAACTTGATTCAAAAAAAGATTAAATACTTTTTGTCTATATACACCCGTTCTTTGATCTCTTCTTCCACTGATTACTAACAGGTGACAGTTTTTGAATACATGGAATTTTTGTTGTTGCATAACCAGCACTAGTGGGTTCAAATTACTAAGCCCACACGATTTCATTCTCTAAGTTATTTTAAAATTCTTTTGTTTACTAAAATCCCTTGAAGGTACCTTCACCCTATCACACTTCATGTAGGAGCCACCCCACTTTTCCAAAACTTCTCACTGTTCAGATTGGTAAGCTGGAGCTGAGGTTGTTGTGTAGTAGTACTCTTGAGGTTTTTGTGGTGTTTTCCAGTGAATTTTAAATTGAGATTTGGTCTTTGTTTTTCTTTACTTTTGTCTCCTCTGCAGAGCGTTCTTTGGTCCTGAAGAGAATCCTTTCATTTATAACGGATTCGAAACGGGTAGACCGCGTAGGGGCAACTGTGGATATTCTGGTGCCTAGTTATTTGGCACACAGTTTTGTTTGTATACACCCATATAGTGTTATAAGTTTCTGAGAACTAATTAACAAAAAGTGAAATAACAGTGTTGTATACATTTTTGTAATCTTTAAGAATCTTTGTTCAACCTTATAGTTGACCTGATTTCTTCAACTGGTTCACTCAATTCCAGTTTGTTTGTATTTTATGGATGTTTGAATGAAAGTGGTTTGAATCTGATATGCCCGAAGAGTGATGATCTGGTTCAAGTTTTTACTGTCATTGTGTCCTAACTTTCACCAATGGTTATGAATATAACCTGAAATGGCACACTAAAATATAAATGGTGTTTATTTGTGAATAATTTTGAATAAACAGCTATTCAATAGCCACCCCAGGTATTGAACTGTCCTCTGTACCTTGGAGAGAAAAAAGAGCTCGAAAAGAACACATCAGTATTGGCATTTTTCTTTTGTTGATTGTACTGGATATGTCTAAAGCATCAGGAATCCAGGTCATACCTACTTTCCAGGGCTCAGGGGGCCAGATGAGTGTCATTGACTTTGTCATGGTCTCCAGAAGGTATATCCATTTTGTCAATGACTTCCAGATTGAAGCAAACCCCATAAGTGATCACAATCCTTTAATTTTAAGTTTGAGCCCTGCTTTTAAGAGAGTACAGCCCCCTTTCCAGCCAAATAAATTTAGCAGGAATCAGGGGGTAACCCTTAAGTGGGACAAGATAGATGCAAGCCAACTAGAGGTGGAGATTTTTAAATCAAATAAAGCAAGTATAGATGCTTGCTTAACTCCCACTAATGAGCCGGAAGTAATATTTAAGAACTTCGAGGCTCTCCTACGTAATGTGGCATCCCACCTTTCAAAAACTATGGGCAAAAAGAAAGGAAATTGTTGCAAATGGTTTGATGCAGAATGTTCTAGAGCACAAACCAAATTAACAAAGGCTTTACACCAAGTACCAAGGGATAGTGAGTTGGTCAGAAAAGCAAGAAAAATGTACAGAGACGCTATTACTAAAAGGAAAAAAGTTTTAAAGAAAAAGGCCTGGGACGATTTAGGGAGAGCTTCAGAACTTAAGGATAGTCGGCCCTTTTTTGGGAGGTAATAAACCGCGCATTCCTAAATTGCGATGAAAAGGAGAATATGTTGGTGCAGATACCTGGGGATACCTCGGAAGTACACTACGGGGAAATTTTCAATCCAAAAGGGGCGATCCTACAAACAGTCTACGAGGGACGCTGATATTAACTTGGAATCAGCTCATATGCTTAGTCTTTCACTGACTCTCTCAGAGGTAGAGGCCACCTTAAGAAAAGGTACTCCACTAAAGGCCCCAGGGCCGGATTTAGTCCCTTTGGATTTTTTTAAGTATAATACTGAGTTCTGGGCACCACTTCTATTGCAATTATTCAGAGCAGCGGTAGTAGGGCGTATTCCACTTTCTTGGCAAGAGGCGGTAGTAGTACCAATATTTAAAAAGAGGGATAAAAGTGACCCCTGTTGCTACAGACCAATATCGTTAATAGACTCATCCTGTAAGTTGATGGGAAGGGTGATATTGGCGCGCCTGGAAACCTGGGCGGAATCAACAGGTTTAATTGTGGATTCCCAGTATGGGTTTAGGAGGGGAAAAGGGTACCACTGAGCAGTGCTTTAACTTGGCATTAATTATGGGCAAGTACATGAAGGCCAAGCGTGGTTATATCCACTTGGCTTTCATAGACCTGTCCAGTGCCTTTGACACGGTATGTAGAGATAAATTGTGGTCGATTATGGAGTCTATGAGGTTCGAAGAACCGTTGGTTACTCTTCTCCGTAGACTGCATGTGGCCACATCAGTGAGGATCCGATTCAGCCCAGGTGGGGAGAAGACAAAGCCCATCCCATCGACTGAAGGTGTCCGCCAGGGATGTATTTTGGCGCCTTTTTTGTTTCTGGTGTACACCAACGGTGTTGTACGCTTTTTGTTGGAAACCGGTGCAGACTTCCCTCAGGCAAATGGCAAATGGTAAACGGATACCAATGTTATCTTATGCAGATGACATGGTGCTAATGACCCTAACAGCCAATAGCATGGAAACTTGTTTGAATGCTTTTGAAGCTTTTATGCAAAGATTAGATCTAAGGGTCAATTTCACAAAGTCCTTTGCAATGGTGTGTGGACCGAAAGGTGCTAAAACTCGAAGGCTTATTGTGAAGAACTCAACCAAAGTGAAAGTTGATAGTTTTAATTATCTGGGGAACCTATTTAATAAAACTCTGAGTTGGGACCATCTAATCTCAGCTCGTGTCCAAACGACCACGCAATCTATAGAGGCCCTTTTCCGTTTCTCATACAAGTTGGGTCAGAGGCCGATTACAGAATTAAAAGCTTTATATAAAGCTAAATGCCTCCTTGTTGCAATATATGGTGCGGGCGTTTGGGGGACACAAAACCCCAATAAAATCCAAATCATGGAAAATAAATGTATAAAGCGCCTCCTATCTGTCCCACCGGGCACTTTAATATTTTTTGTCATGCTGAGGTGGGTCTTGAATTTTGCAGGAATGTATTAAGCTTGATTATCCTGCGAAGATCCCATGGTTATCATATGTCGGGGATACTTTTCGCAAGATAGGTCTGGGAGACATCTACTTAAATTCTGAAACAGTTGGCAAAGAGACCAAATTAATAATAAAAGAGGCCTATCGTACTAGATTGGGTATGTTGCGAAATAGTGAGAGTGCGATATATGAAGGGGGTAGGCTGCAGCAACAACCTTACCTATCATATATCATGCAGAACTAATGCCATTTTTATTTGACTAGGTTTCGCCTTGAGACTCTGCATTTTCTTTTTGCTTTTCCTAAGCAGGCGGGGTGGTGTGAGAGACTACCTCCTTGCCCCTGTAATAACAAAGTTTCACAAAATACTCTGTACAAATTACAAAAAAAGAATAAGATGCAAAGATCCAAGAAACCGATTTATTAAGCCTGTTTTGTTAACTCTTGGATCTCGCTGTTACAAGGATGGATTTGAATATTTTGTGTCCTTATCAACTCCAGCTATATGTAGTGCTGTGCTCAGTTTTATCAGACTGGCGCTCACATTAGAAATCGATATTGATCAGCATTATGTACATTTATGGATTATTTTTTGGCTTACATTTATGGATTATTTTTTGGCTTACATTTAGAAGATCAGTGTATAGATTGGTTTTACTATGTGTTTTTATTTTTAATATACCCTGAATATACTGAAATTTTAATCTGGATAGAGAACATGTTTACGGATGTTAAAGTAATTGTACGGTCTTTTTAAATTATTTGTGTATTGTGTCCTTCTGAAATTCGTGTATACTTTTATGATTCTTTTTTATGAATCGAAATAAAGTTTATTGAATCGAATCGTGTCAAGGTTTTCATTGGCTGAGAATCTACACCCAAACTCTCTTGAAGAAGGCATGCTCGCTCACTGCAGTCCAACTTTGCCCAATGCCCATGAAGGCGGGGTGCTGCACCAGTTAATGTAGTGGGTAGAAGCTATCAGAAGTTTCAGGCACTTGCGCGTATCTTATTACAAATTAAACGGTGCAGGAAAGTCTTTGTGAGAATCTTCTGTTAAGTAATGAGTTCCTGCCCCAAGTAAAGGAAGGAAGGCTCAACCTGATGGGAAGGTTGATGAGTTCAGCCACTGATGACGTCAGCCCCAGATGGTGACTTTGGCTTCCCAACTTTGGCTTTTATTTCATTTGAGACACTGTTTCCTTGCATTTTGTGGTTTTGGAGTTGCAAAGCATAAGCTTTCTCTTCTTTTAGAATGGAATGGACCCCAGATTGCTGGATAAGAGCTGAAGGGGTGGGGGTGGGGAACTAGAAGGGGATTGTTTTCGGATTTTCGGTTGTTATAACATGAGCTCCAGCAAACATATCAGGCATGTCTAGCCAGACCTAAAACCCACTTTCTGTTGGTGGTGTCTCCAACGAGCAGTATCGGATCCCACTAGTGGAGGGAGATAAAAGGAATGATTGGACAGCAGTGTGAGAGTGTGTGACTGGACGATGGCTTGGCTGTGAGTTTCATTTCCATTTCGTTTTAGCAAAGCTTATTAAACACAGTTTTACATTTCCGGACACTGCAACTAATTACTAATTATTACTGCAGCCTAACTGAATATTCCTTAATTTACTCATCTAAGGAACCTCTGACCTGTGGGTGACACAAGATGCCAGCAGCGAGTGTTTAACCCACGGAGCAGTGAAATGTTTTGCCTGCTTGAAGCAACTTATTACACCTTTCGGGTTACCATAATATCACTCCAACCCCCGTGTAATCAAACCAGAAGAGCCTCCACGGGGAGTTTGGCTGCTGTTAAAGCTGGCAGAGGAGCAAAGCTTGGTTGAGACATCAGAGCCCTTTACAGGTAAGCTGAGGATGCCCAGAGGTGGCGTCACGTGCACGCGAGTGTGAGCTGTCAATCTGAATGATTGACAGCTCACTTTCAGGAGTTTGTAAAGCGCAGATACCCACCAGTGAGGGGCGCTCTCTGGGGGTTCTACGTCACCCCTTGAGGCCTGGTGAATATGAACATGTCTTTAATTAGAGTCAATATCTGGGAAACGGTCTTTCTGGAGGAGCTGTTGCTGCATCCTAGCAGGGCAATGACGTAATCCAAAATCCTTATGTAATGCAACGGGTTATTTTGTAAAGCGCTCTGACACCGTCGGGTAATGTTCGCGCTATAGAAAATCGCAATAAATAAGTAAAAAATAAATAAATAAATAAATAAATAAATAAATAAAACCCCCTGCACCTTGTCGTGTCCCACCTAAATTACACACGGACACTGACTGATTATATAGGAGCTCTTTATTAACATGTAGCTCGGTCCCCGTCCCTACACTAACTGGCCCTTTCCTGTCTTGACCCCACCTCTTCCCCTCTGCCCACCTAGCTCCGCCCACCCCAACTACTGGACTGTCAACTCTATTACATCTCCCCCTTTCTTAACAAAATAGCAGTGAAAGTGAAACTTAATCCATTTCTACGATCAGTCTCTTTGGAGGCTGTACTTGACGTCGGGGTCGAGCCGGGTCGAGCCGGTGTAGACACAATGTTCTCTACCACTGGTTCCTGCACCATGGGGGGTGCAGAGTCAGGTGCGCCAGCCTCTGGGACACTGTGGTTCTCCAGCGTAGAAGCTGCAGGTGTGCAGTCATGTCTTTCAGGAGGGCATTTCCTAAAGTGAGTTGCATTGCGGGTGACTCGCCTATTTTCTGATTCAGCGGTCACCATGGTGCCCTTTTGCTGCACGATCGTGAGAGGCTCGTCCTTGAAACGACAGTCAGTTTTCTGGCGCTGCTCTTGTTTGACGAAAACACTGTCACCTTCCTTGAGGGAGGGTGACCGTGCCCTCCGTTTGTGATCAGCATGTTCCTTCATCTTCTCCTTGTGATACTGATCTGTTGCAGCCATGTCTTTGAGCTGATGGTCTGAGAGGGGTTTCTTCAGTGCTCCTTCCCAGGTTGGGATCCGGGTTCTCGGTGTCCTCCCAAGAATGAGAGTGGCAGGGCATATGCCCGTCGTGGAGTGAGGAGTGGTTCTGTAGGCACAAAGGACTTCGTTCAGTGCCGCTTGCAGATCCTTCTTCTCGGCGGTGGCCTGTTGGAAGGTTTTCTTGATGGTAGACATGAACCTTTCAACAGTGCCGTTGGCTTGCGGCCAGAGCGGGGTGACCCTACGGTGCTGGAAATCCATCTGTTTCGCAAAGTCGCCGAATTCATGCCCGTTGAATGGGGGCCCGTTGTCTGTTTTGATGATTCTGGGGACACCCCAGGTTGCGAAGACCTCTTCAAGTACCTTGAGGGTACAGGTGGCGCTGGTGGAGGGAATAAACTGAGCTACCGGGAATCGGGAGTACTCATCCACGATGACGACTACGTATTTCCCTGACTGTAGAGGCCCATAGAAATCCATTGCAACTTCTTGCCACACCCCGTCAGGTAGTGGGATCATCTGAAGTGGTGCAGGCGGAGTGTTGGGGCCGGTCAGTTGACAGGGGTGACAGTCCTTCAGAGTGTCCTCAACCATCTGGTCTAGAGCTGGAAACCAGACACGCTCTCTGAGTGCTCTCTTGGTGGACACGACCCCTCGATGGCCCTCATGCGCTAGGTCGACGACTCCTTGTCTCAGGGTGGCTGGGATGACTATCCGGTGGTCTCTCAGAAGGAGGCCGTCCTCGGTTATTGAGAGTTCGTCAGAGACGTGTCGGAAAGCCTGGAGTTCTTTCTTGGTGTCGGGATTCTCTTCTTCGTCTTGTGGATGATGTTGGATAGTATGCGTTTCATCACAATTTGTAGAATGGCGTCTTTGTTGGTTGCTTCCTTGATGGTGTGCATTGGTATGGCTGGTGGGCGAGCATGACTTGACACGAAATGAATGTATTCCTCCGCTATGGAAGAAGTTGTCTCTGCAGAGTCCCAGGGGTGGCGGGACATATAATCAGCAGGGTTCTCTCCCTTCCCCGGTTTGTGGACAATTGTAAATGTGTACTCCTGCAGGCGGAGGCCCCACCGCTCAATCCTGGGGGGCATTTTGCACTTTGGATTGCCATAGATCGTGACGAGCGCCTGGTGGTCGGTAATGAGCGTGAAGTGTTTCCCATAGATGAAGATGTGGAAGTGCTCGCACGCCCACACGACCGCCAGGCTCTCCTTCTCAGGCTGGGAATACTTCCTTTCCGGATCGGTGAGGCTTCGGCTGGCGTAGGCAATGATTCTCCGTTGTTCTGAATCGTCGTCATACTGAGCCAGGATCGCCCCTAAGCCCACCGGACTGGCATCTACGGTGATCTCTGTTTTCCGTCTGGGATTGAAGTAGGAAAGGCAGTCAGATGATTCCACCGCCTGTTTGATGTCTCTGAAAGCGCGTTCGCATTCCGGGGTCCAGTTGAAAGGCTGGTTGGCTTTTATGAGGAGCCTCAGTGGGTGACTTATGGTGGCGTAGTCGCGAATGTTACGAGCGCAATAGCTCGCCATTCCGAGAAAGGAGCGCAGGTCGTTCACGTCGGTTGGGCTTTTGGTGTTATTGAGCACAGCCACCTTGTCGGGATCGGGTTTCATGCCGCTCGACGAGAAAATGTGTCCGAAGAATTTCAGTGTTGACTGGTGGAACTCGCATTTGTCTTTATTGAGAGTTAAGTTTGCGTCCATCAGAGCCTGGCAGACACGGTCAAGGGCGATGTCGTGTTCTCGTAGGTTTGTGCCATACACCAGAATGTCATCACTGTAGTTGAGTGAATTTGGGATGTGGTGGATGATCAGGCGTATCGCCTCTTGGAAGATTTCGGCAGCCGAGGAGACGCCAAAGCTGAGACGTTTATACCGGAAGAGGCCAAGATGCGTGGCAAATGTGGTGATGGGGCGAGAGCTGTCATCCAGCTCGAGCTGGTGGTAGCCCTTGTTGAGGTCCAGTTTGGAAAACACTGTAGCTCCGTTGAGTGCCGTAATCATGTCGCTCAGGTGTGGACCGGGGTGCCTTTCCCTTTCGATTGCCGTGTTCGGCAGGCGCATGTCTACACAGAGGCGGACCTTGTCTGGAGTTCCTTTTTTGGGTACAATAACCACCGGGGACACCCAGGGAGTGGGCCCTTCGGTGCGTTCGATGATGTCAGCGTCCAGGAGGTCTTGCAGCTCTTGGGCCACTGCGGATTGCAGATGAAAAGGCACCCGCCGCGGATGTTGAGCAACTGGTTTGACTCGTTCATTGACATGCAGATGTACTTGCCGACCTTTCAGCTTGCCCAGGCCCTGGAACAGTGATGGAAACTTCACGGCATAGTTGGAGCTGTCGTTCACGTTGAATAGGATATGCACCAGGCGCAGGCGCTCAGCAGTCGGGAGGCTCAGTAGGCAGTCGGCATCGGGTCCTTTGATGACGTGGATGACAGCTGGGATAGTGATGCCGCCGTGCGTGAGGGTGGTGTCGAACTTGCCCAGGCACAGGAGTGGTTTTCTTGACATCCAGGTGTATACCCGGACGGGTGCAAAGCGCAGATGAGGTTTGGGAACCATTCGCTCATGTTCGGCAACGGAGATGTAGTTGAGGGATGCGCCACTGTCCATTACGAATTTTGCTGCATGATTGCCCACCATGATGTCAAGTCGTGGGTAGCGTTTGAGCTGATCGTTGTCAGCAATGTTGATATACTCTGTAGTGTAGGACGATCGCCTGGATGATGAAGACCTGGAGTCTCTCGAGGGGGAGCGGCGATCCCATCTGGACCGTCTGGATTCGTGACTGGAGTGAGAAGATGCAGGGGATCGATCAGGTTCATCCTGGACGGCTCTGACATGGTGCCGTTTGGTCTCCGTTCTCGAGGATCTTTGCTGGCTGGCACGTCGGTCATTGCCGCCACGTTTCTCTCTGTGGTAATCGCTGCACATAGCCTCGAAATGATTGGATCGTCCACATTTTCGGCAGCGTTGGCCCATAGCAGGGCATGAGTCAATGTGAGGGTAGTCATACCCGCACCTGAAACACCGTCTTGTGCGTTCAGGTCGTCGATCTCTCCTCTCCGACTCCTTTGGCCGGTGGTCTGTTCGACGTCTGGGTGAGAATCTGGATCGGCGTGATCTGTCACGCGGGTTGCCTCTGTAGTCCTGTCGTCCATGTCGTCGGTCGGAGACACGGTTGGCATGTTCGCGGCTAGTGCTGGGCTTGACTTCGATATCCGCCGCGTTTTCTTCGGCTTGGTCATATATCCGGGAGTTCTCTTCAATTTCTGCCAGCTCTTGTGGCTTCCTTAGCAGTCGTCGCCTCAGCGACTCTGAGTGGCATCCTGAGATTATTTGGGACTTGATGGCTGCATCCGGCGAGAAATTTGTGAAGTCGCAGTATTGGGACTGGCGTCGCAGTCGGTGTATGAAGGAGGTTAGTGGCTCATCCTTGTCCTGGCGCTGTTGGTGGAACTTGTGCCGCTCATAGTCAACATTTCTTTTGTGCAGGAAGCGGTTGTTCAATACATCTTTCACTTTGGCATAGGTGTCGCCGTCGTCGGTTGGGATTTCTCGCACTATTTTGCTGATCTTGCGTCCTCCTAGATTGCGAAGGGTTATTATTTTGTCTTTGTCCGTCTCAATTCTAGAGCCTTCAATGTAGTCCTCAAAGTCCTCCAGCCATTCCTGCCATTTTAGGCCCATGCTACTTCCTGTGGTGATCGTCAAGGGTTCCGGCGCACGCAGATGCGTGCCTTTGATTTCCTTTTTCGCAGAAGGGTTTTGGGCGTCTTGCGCGGGAGGGTTGGACATCTTGGTAGTGGTCCTTCCGGGCTTGCACTTGACTCTGGTCGCGGTCATAGACGTTCACTCTCACTACTGTTTGCTGCAGCTACCAATGCTTGTTTGTTCACTACCGTTTGTTGCAGCTACCAATGCTTGTTTGTTCCACTTGTTAGCACTTGCCTGGCAGTGAGTGCTGAGTTATCAGGACACAGTGCATTAATTTTGGTGGTGCCAGTGCTTGTTTTCGACCTTCGCCTGACTTAAAGATGGCTGCCTTTCAATCAGGTAGGGTTTGTCCTTTGGGCTGCCTGACCTTAAGATGGCCGCCTCCCTCTGCAGTCCACGAGGTTCCTCTCTTTCTCTGGGCACACACACACACTCGGTGTTGGGGAACTCACGGTTGAGCTGGGCAGACCTCCACTCTCACGGCGGGTTTAAGGTAAATGTTGTCTGTCCTGCGAGGGTTGCTGGCCTCGCGCACCGCCTGCTGCTTGGCTGGTCTTTGCTGTTGCCGGCCGATTTAGCGCTGGCTTCTGTGTGGTGCTGCGTGTGCTTGGGGGCTCTTCTTTCGCCTCCTCTCGCCTTCGCGGCGTTGCAGGCTCACCTGGGCAGCGTCGGAGTGGGCTTCCGGCCCCCCGTCAGTCTCGACGCACTGCAGGCTCTTCTGCGCGTCCAGCGCGACCGGCGTTCTGGCGCTCTTCACTCGGCGCCCTTTCTGCTGCGTTTTCTGCGCTCTGATTCAGCGCTCTCTCAGGACACTTCAGCGCTCGTTCGCTGGGTTGCTGTGTCTCCTCTCGACCCTCTTCCACTCGCGAGGGGAGATCAGGCCACTCCTGGGGGGCTCGTCACCGGCGCCGCAGGGGCTACGTTGCAGCGGAGCTCACTCCACGCTGCAGGACGGGGCACTCGTGGGTGGGGGGTTCTTTCCGATCCCACCCTCGTCGCCAGCTGTCGTGTCCCACCTAAATTACACACGGACACTGACTGATTATATAGGAGCTCTTTATTAACATGTAGCTCGGTCCCCGTCCCTACACTAACTGGCCCTTTCCTGTCTTGACCCCACCTCTTACCCTCTGCCCACCTAGCTCCGCCCACCCCAACTACTGGACTGTCAACTCTATTACACACCTGTCTGCAGAAGCCCCGCCTCCTGCCGACAGAAGCCCCGCCTCCTCCATGGAGCAGCCCCGCCTCCTCCGTGGAGCAGCCCCGCCTCCTGCCGCAGGTGTCTTCTCCGAAGCTTGCAATAGGCCGGTGGCGTCTGTCTCCGCCCCTTCCGCGGACCCGCAGAGGTTATAAATTCCAGGCTCCGGCACCTCTCCCATTAAAGGCGGTTCTGTTGGGAGAGGGTGTCGATGGGAGTGGGTGCAAAGGGTTTACAAAAGAAAATAAAAAACAAAAAAGTGGGTGTAAAGGGTTTGTGTTTTGTTTAGTGATTTACGTGTGTTAGGTTTTTCTGAAAAAGTTATCAGTTTTTTTTGCTTTTTCATACTTTGACTTTCGGATTTTTTTTAAAAATGCTAATCTGCGCCAAGATCTTTGAGGAACAAACAGCAAACTGAGGGCATGAGGCGTCTGGAAGGGGTTCGAGGGGATTAACTTGTGCGGGGGTCCTGGGGGGAGGGAGGAGCGGCGCGTTCCTGAAGAAATGTGCGTGTGTGGGGCTGAGAGTTCGCCCCCAAACTGGACCCCACTGCAAACCTCTCTGCTGTCAGCCAGGGCGGCTCCGTTAAATGTTGGTTCCCGAAGTGAACCCCGTTCCTTGTTTAGTTTGAGGTGGGGGTGGGCGGACGTGGACTCCACGGACACGTGTCCCCCTGTGTGCCTGGACGCGCCTCACTCTGCCCTTGGCGCTTTCCACACAGCGTGGTCGAAATTTTCTCCCCCCCTCAAATGTTCATTTTGTATGCTGTTAAATATTTCGTCGAGTTTATTGGGTCAGTTAGAACCGACTAGAACTACAACCCCCAGAATGCACTGTTTTGTCTTATACATTGAACCGTGGCAGACTTGCCAGCCCTCCCGATTGAGGCGGGAGACGCCTGATGTGAAGGCTCGTCTCCCGCCTCCCGATTCATGCACCTAGAAACCCGACGCCAGCACTAATTAGGTCACCTGTTGCTCTAGGCTGCAAAATATCGAAAACAAACATCAACAGGCTGTTTCAAAGATGGACTAGAGTTTCTGTACATGCCATGACAACAATAAACTCATTTTCGAGTTGGAGTATCTTAGGTTAACGGGTTGCATTAAAGGTCTCATATTCCAGCAAATGCCCGCGTCCCTGTGCTAAGAAGCTGTAACTCCTGATGGCTTACTACATTGAAGAGGCCAACGCTTCAGGTCTTTAGGGGAGTGCGCAGCTATTCAGAGGGGGATTCTGGCACTCTGCAAACCGTGTAAAGGGAAAAAAACCACGTAAGGATGAGAGAATTAAGATCCAGGAAATCTGTCTAGAAACATGGTTAACTGGCTGTCAGGTTTCCTAACATGCACTTGATAAAGAAAAATATTTCTTTAAATGTACAGCTAAATACATTGTTAACTAGTCTGGATTACCTTGTGTGAAATCTTTTTTTTACCGCAATTTAAAGACTTTATTTGTGTGATTACATGGAAAACCGAGCGAAGTGAATAAAGCCTTTATTTATGCGCATGTTTTGTAAATAATTCACACACTCAAAATAAAAGCAATGTTGCACCTCAAATTAGAGTTAAATACTTTCCCCCTTCTTACTCAAATTTCTGGGCGAAACATCACTATTAATTCCAAGTGCGTGTGATTTAATTTCTTTTTTTGAGTTCAAATCCTTTTTATTGAAAAAGAAAGAAAACAGTACCGAAAACGAAAGGTAAAACCATAATGCAAATGGACCTATACGTTTTTACTTTCGATATTTAACATGGCATGTTCACAAACTCTGCTTTTTAACCCATAAACGTGATAATCCTAGTCGTCGCAATGGTGAAGCCGTGATCTACCATCAAATACACTGTTGTGAAACATTACCGATGAGGCTAAAATTGCTAGAAAGTACGCTACATGCCACCTTTTTTAAAACAAACATTTGAGCTACTATGGTCAAGAAAGGGACTTATTGAACCTGGTATCATGTTAGTCGCTACTTATTTGATATCTGATTTAGACTCGATTTGTGAATTTTGCGCTGTTTTCACTTTGTTAGCGCGTTTCCTTCTAGCGCTCGGCTGTGCTCCCCCCTCCGCCTCCATTTTGTTTATTATTGTTGCCCTCGTGAGCCCGACCCGCCTCCCAGCTGAACCGCCCTCCCACTGACCGTAAACAGCGATCCCCTACCTGCATACAGCGTGACTCGCTCCTCTCCCTCGAGCAGGGTGGTCGCTCCCAGTGTCCCCTGGTGACATATGGTATCGTTTCTGCTGCCTTACTTTTGAACTGCTG
The DNA here is from genome assembly GCF_964263255.1 of Lissotriton vulgaris. Taxonomy (NCBI): domain Eukaryota; kingdom Metazoa; phylum Chordata; class Amphibia; order Caudata; family Salamandridae; genus Lissotriton; species Lissotriton vulgaris. The sequence goes on from NC_141696.1 coordinate 228,196,701, forward strand.
AATAACATTGCCTGCTGTATGCCTGTGTGCCGCTTGGCTTGATTTAGACTCGATTTGTGAATTTTGCGCTGTTTTCACTTTGTTAGCGCGTTTCCTTCTAGCGCTCGGCTGTGCTCCCCCCTCCGCCTCCATTTTGTTTATTATTGTTGCCCTCGTGAGCCCGACCCGCCTCCCAGCTGAACCGCCCTCGCCCCTCTCCTTCCACCATCCATATATGACAGCTGTTCCCGCGCGCAGCGTTTACGCGCAGCGACCGCGCCCAACCCGCGCCGAAGGTGCGCCAAAGGTAAGCCCGTCTACGCCCGTCCGCGCCTGGACTGCGCCCAGCGCCAGACTCCCTGCCCCTCGCACTGCCCAGCCCCCCCCGCGTTACCTACGATGCCGCCACCCTCCTAGCCCTCAACCCCGGTCGCGCTCCCAACTGCGTCCTAGCCGCTCCTGGACACACCCATGGACCTTTCTCCTGCTACTCCTGCAAATTCAGCGGCACCGACCACATCTCTGCTACGACCACACCACAGATCCCCGACCCCAACCACCTACGATGCATCCTTCTCAGCACCCGATCGGTCCACAGACACGCAATTGACCTATGGAATCTCCTAGACACCATCTCTCCGGACATCGCCTTCCTTACGGAAACATGGATGAATGCTTCCTCCGCCCCAGACATCACCATTGCCATCCCTGAAGACTATAAGATCACTCGCAAAGACCGAACCAACCACACAGGAGGAGGAATCGCTATCGTCCATAAGAAATCTATTCGCATCTCAACCAGCTCAGACGTCAATCTCGCCAACTCTGAACACCTTAACTTCCAGATCCACATAGACCCCAAGACCACCCTCCTCTACAGACCACCAGGACCCCGCGCAAAATTCAGTGAAGACATTACGGACTTCATCACCCCACACGCGCTCCCCTCCAAAGATTACATCCTTCTGGGAGACCTCAACTTTCATCTTGAAAAGACCAACGACCGCAACACCACCACCCTCTTGGACAACCTCGCCAACCTCGGACTTAAACAACTAGTCACTTCCCCCACCCACATCGCTGGTCACACACTCGACCCCATCTTCACATCCAGCAATCACGTCTCCTTCAGCCACACTACGGATCTCCTCTGGACCGACCACAGCTGCGTTCACTTTACCTACAACAAGCCGAAACCCATCAACCACTCCCAACCCACCCTGCAAAGAAACTGGAACAAAATCACCACGGACCAAATCTCCGCATCGCTCCTTCGAAACTCCCCAGCCCTCTCTTCTAACGCCAACGAAGCCGCCGCCAACCTCACCCTATGGTTATCCAACACCGCCGACACTTTAGCTCCACTGAAAAAACGTCAAAGCAAACCTGGCAGCAAGAAAGCTTCATGGTTCAACGATGATCTCAAGAAGTCCAAGAAACTCTGCCGCTCCCTTGAAAAGGCCTGGAAAAAAGACCCAACCACCAGCACCAAGGACGCCTTCAAAAGCGCCACCCGGACTCACCACCAACTGATCCGAAAAGCCAAGAAAACAGCATTCAAGGATCGACTTGACAACAACGCCCACAACAGCAAAGAACTTTTCAACATCGTCAAGGAATTTTCCAATCCCTCGGCCAACTCCAACGACATCACCCCCTCTCAAACCCTCTGCGACTCCCTAGCCTCTCTTTTCCACAACAAGATTGCAGACATCCACAACAGCTTTGACAACCAACCCGGAAACCAACCCACCCTACCATCTGCTGACCATCTTCCCCCCATGAACACCCTTAACGCCTGGAACCTAATCTCCACTGAGGACACCATCCACCTGATGAATTCCATCCACTCAGGATCCCCCACAGACCCATGCCCTCACCACATCTTCAACAAAGCAGACTCCGTCATAGCACCGCACCTCCGAGACGTCATCAACTGCTCCTTCAACTCCGCTACCTTCCCAGAAGACTGGAAACACGCCGAACTCACCGCCCTTCTGAAAAAACCAACAGCGGACCCCACCGAACTCAAAAATTACCGCCCCATCTCGCTTCTTCCATTCCCGGCCAAAGTCATCGAGAAAGCAGTCAACAACCAGCTCGCCGCCTTCCTCGAAGCCAACAAATCCCTCGACCCCCTCACAATCTGGCTTCCGAGCAAAACACAGCACTGAGACCGCCCTCATCGCAGCAACAGACGACATTCGAACTCTACTGGACAATGGAGACACAGTCGCCCTCATCCTCCTCGACCTCTCTGCAGCATTCGATACAGTCTGCCACAGCACCCTTCTTCAACGCCTCAACATCGGAATCCAAGGAAAAGCACTTGATTGGATCACCTCGTTCCTCGCCGGAAGAACCCAGAGAGTCCGCCTTCCTCCATTCAAGTCCGAGGCCTCTGAAGTCATCTGCGGCGTACCTCAAGGTTCCTCACTCAGTCCCACCCTCTTCAACATATACATTAGCCCCCTCGCGGCCATCGCACGCCAACACAACCTCAACATCATCTCTTACGCGGACGACACTCAACTAATCCTTTCTCTCACCAATGACCCCAGCACCGCCAAAACTAACCTTCACGAAGGAATGAAAGAAGTTGCCGAATGGATGAAACAAAGCCGTCTGAAACTGAACTCAGACAAAACAGAAGTCCTCATCTTAGGTACATCCCCCTCTGCATGGGACGACTCCTGGTGGCCGGAAGCCCTCGGAAAAGCACCCATCCCGACAGACCACGCACGGAACCTCGGCGTCATCCTGGATTCTTCACTCTCAATGAACAGACAAGTCAGCGCCGTATCCTCTTCCTGCTTCAACATCCTTCGCATGCTCAGAAAAACATTTCGCTGGATCCCCTCCGAAACAAGGAAGACAGTCACCCACGCTCTGGTCACGAGCCGACTGGACTACGGAAATACCCTCTACGCGGGCACTACCGCAAAACTCCAGAAGAAACTCCAACGAATCCAAAACGCCTCAGCCAGGCTCATATTAGACATCCCACGCAATGAACACATCTCTGGACACCTTAAAGACCTCCACTGGCTACCCGTCAATAAGAGGATCACTTTCCGGCTGCTTACCCACGCACACAAATCTCTCTACGACATCGGACCAGATTGCCTCAACTCTCGGCTGTCCTTCTACACCCCATCCCGCCAACTACGCTCTTCCAACCAAGCCCTCGCCACTGTACCTCGCATCAACAAGACCACCATGGGAGGCAGATCCTTCTCATACCTAGCTGCTAAAACATGGAACTCACTCCCCGCTTACCTTCGCCTCACCCAGAACCACCTAGCGTTCAGAAAGCAGCTTAAAACGTGGATATTTGACAAATAATCTTCCTCCCCTTCCTAAGCGCCTTGAAACCCTCCGGGTATGTAGTGCGCTATACAAATTTTATGACTTGACTTGACTATCCGTTGCCCTACATGTTTTCAATCATTATATTTTCTGTTATAGCGCCCAACACACAGACCCAGAAAATATTATTGTAAGATTGAGCAAACGCAGACCACCTGGCCCCTTTGAACATCTGTGCTGTAGTAGACGATGCACAGATGACAACGCTCATAACCAATACGCGATATTTAAATTAAATGTGACAAATCGATACTTTGACACATATAGATGTGGGATTTAATGTCTGTTTCTGCCCTACCTTTCCCCACCCCTTACCATGGACCTTTCATCTCATCTAACAGCAGGGCTTTAAGTGGGATGAAAAAACTCGGATCTCAAGGGGGCGTGGCCAATGTAATTAAAGGCGTGGCTTAAAACACTTGAGCTAAAAATGTGTGCTTAGCATAGTGTCGCCCTACTGGTATTTTGCTGCGTCTGTCATTGCGTCCAGATATGATACAAGAAGTAACATCATACCTACAACTGGCAATGGTTGTTAGTTGCAAAGATAAATAAGCAGCAACTGCGGCTTGTATATAGTATTGAAAAAGGTTCCACATAAAGCCCTGGTGACACCAGGACAATGTTGCTGCTCCTGACTTATGAGAAGAGAAATCCAGAGAGAAAATGACTCTTTCAAGGATTTCCCTTCCCCTATAATGCTAACAAAAAAACGGACTGCCTGTGCCAGGGCACAAAACAGAGCCCGATAGAGACCTCTTTCGAGACCTCCTTGAAAAAAACTGCCAGTGCTCAGACCCGGGCCACTTAAAGCACTGCCTTACAGTTTGTTTTTGTGTGTAACCAACACCCGGGCCGAGCCATGGGTGGCAGGTCAGTCTTTCGTCCTTTCAATGTGGAGCAATCAGCTGGAACATACATTTTGATTTGTTCCCAGAATACAAAGGGGACCCCTGGTGCAAAGCTTCTGCTCAGTAGTGAGGGCAGTCTGCACTAAAAGCACAGTAGAGATCAGCACACCCCCTTTCTATTCATCACGACTAAAAAGGGAAGGCGGCGTGTGCTGCATTGCTCTTCTACCAGCTGGAAAATTGTCAGTACTGCTATGGGACACTGAAAGCTACCTCTCTCAGGCCAACCAAGTGCAGCTGTTTCTAGTGCTTCTGCTCTGCACCCTACTAGCAGTTTTCTTCTTTCTGAGTGAAATTATGTTTTGCTGTGAGTTTCGTATTCTCAACATAATTCTTTCTTTCTTTACTCAAGTCTATATTTTCAGATCTCTTTTCATAATGTCGCACTTTGCACTAGTTGTCGAAGTGAGGGAAAAAAAAGTAGGGGAACCGTGGCCGGCGAATCAGAGGGTGGAAAAAACTTGCGGATTGGATCAGTGGGCGGAGTCAGAGGTGTGGCCGAATCCACAAAAGATCCCAATTTGTATTATTTGTTTGGCATTTCACTGACCAGTTACAGCTTATTATATTATTTAATTCAACCAATGGATACACAGGATTATTTAAGGTTTAATATGAATTGCCATTAAAATACATTCACAAAGTGGGATATGTTTCCAGTCGCAGAATGTCCCCAATATGGTTAAAAGTGGAAGCAGAAGCCATTTGTCTCCGAGCCATGCAGTTTGTCATCAACACTTCTACTTTCCACAGGACCAGTTCAAACATGAATAGCAAAATATCCTAGTTTGCAAATGTTTTCTATTTAATTATGATCCTGGCATATTTGACACATAACACATCTGCTACATAATCTGACCATTTTAATTTACAAATTGTTTGTAGCTCAAACGGATCAAAAGTTACAACAAAATGTGACTTGTGTTGCTGCGAAGTGGACAGCCCTTTGCAAATGTTGACTGATCACCTTTATTACTGCTGTATTTGTATGTCACACTGGTACTAATAAGGCAACATCTTTCCAGAGACTGTTAGCATTTGTGAAATGTCAAAATACATTACCAGAAAATATACTGTATTACGCTGCAGCCTTTTTTTTGCTGCATAATTTAGTCAACACTGCAGCATAATTTGATCCTCCTTTGCTGCATAATTCCAGTGGCCCCAAAGCAGGCAGCACATGTTAAAAGTGCTTGTGCATGAAGCAGGGAGACTGTGAAGTTTGTGAACTTAGTTTGGTGTGCGTGCAAATCCTGCATTGACGATCAGTGGTGATTTGCTGCTACAACTGCTGAAACTAGGCCAATGGAGGTACCAATGGGTGAGGCGGACTGGCCTCAAGGGCAGGGCTGGCTTTAGCGTTGATGGCGCCCTGTGCAACAATGTTTGTTGGTGCCCCCAAATGGCCAGCTCCGCCACGGATTCCCTCGCTACCACCTTTTAACAGTGCCCCTCAAGTCTCCATAACTGCACACTCTCAGATGTATTTAATTTAACAGCGCAGTTCATACCAGTGTAGGGTGTTGGAGCACTTACATTACACAGAGACAATCAATGATGTGCGTAAATCACTGTATAGAAAATGTTACACAAGACAAAGGGCTACAAGGTGTAGGAGTGTGGAGTGGTGTGGCTCACTGGTTAGAGGCGGCAGACCTGGAAGCAGAGGACGGCCTGGGACTAGGGTTCAATTCCTGACGCAGCAGGGTCGTGGACCAGGGTCAGCGGACTCGATAATTCTCGCCTCTGTGCCTACTCTAACCAGGGATCACACTCGGCAACTCTGGGCATTAGCTTGCCTCATCTCTACAAAGGCCCCCCACAAACGCCGGGGATGCCTGGTTTCACCTTGGAGATTCCCAGTAGGGACCATTTCACAGGGATAGCCAGGACGGGTTCCCCAGCGGTCTACAGCGCCACGACGCCTCAGGGCAGCAGTGCGCTTTACAAGACGCTTACATTTACATGACAACCATACTAGTAGGCAATATCGGTTAATAGTGATTGGTCTGGAGAAACACAAACTGAGAATTTAAAATGTAATACTATGGTTGGGGTGTTCTCTTCAATACCTGAACTGAATTTATAAATAAAGCAATTAAAACTTTATTTGTTCACATACAAGTAAGTTTTACATTAAAAAAATTAATGTTGTAGGTTAAAATGGAGAAAGTTATAAAAAACACAAAGAATAGACATATTCTGATGGCCCAATTCATGATTGTAAACCCACCATAATATTTAGTTTATGGATCGCCCTTGACAGGAAACGTGCAACCCCATAACGAACGAAGGGGGAAGAAAGCATTTGTAGGTAGGTCAGTGGGGCCTAACTTGTGCAAAATGGCAATCTTTAAAAAGTGGTAGAATATATTTAACTCAATTTGGTATAAAAACCACAGAAAAACAAAGTGTAATATCTTGTTTGGAGAAGTTGTCACATGCACAAGGTTGCAAGGAGCCTAACTTTAAGAAGCCTTCATGTACAGTTAGGAAACGGTGGAAACAACTAAATCTAAACCTAGATAAAATAAAGTGGTGAGGCAGGTTATTAACAAAATACCAAAATGGTTGGCTTAAAATACCAGGACTTAAGACCATAAAATATCTACACGAAGGTTTCATAAGTTCGTTTGTTTCTCTATCTAATTGCCACCAAGTAAGAAATTGAATTTTTACGTTTTTCACAGTTTCAGGTTGCAGCTTCCTAGGATTCCTAAATAGCTCTGGTTGCCCAAGAGTTGAAAGCTGTTGTGAAATATAATTTAATCAAAGGATTTCCATGGCTCCGTCTATACTCATACAATCATCTAAGATCAGGGGCGGTGGGTGACATTTGAAAGTGGTGGGGCACAAAGTGATTTGCATACAGCACCGTAGCGAGCGAGCGAGCCCGAACCCCAAAAGGGCATATGGGGGGGATTACCCCCCAGAAAATTTTGAGCAAAAAGAAGAAAAATCGTGCATTTCCAAGCAAATTTGAGAAAGCAGGAAGGTTAATAAAGCAATTGTGAAAGTGCAGTTATTACATTAATAGATGGCATAACATAGGTAGTTGCTTATTCAGTATAACCACAGAGCTTCATACATTCCGTCCTATTATGCTCAGGTGCTGAATTCAGACTATAAGATTTTAAATAAATACCAGCTTGAAATACCATGTTTTAACAGTGTGGCTCACGCTCGCACCATGCACAGCTTGAGGCAATTAAATAAAGGCATGTCAGTCGCAATGATTTAGATTATCAGCTTTCAGTAGTTTTGGGGAATTTAGTTCTGTGGCACTCGAGCTGTAGTTCGAATTTTAATAGTCATTTTAAAATCATTGATGTGACTGTATGTGTTTTAGAATCACTCTGATAACTTGAGCACTTACTTGCACTCACCAGGGACTTTAAACAATCATCCGAGGGCTGTTCTCGCTCTGTTTGAACGCAACCGGCACTCCAGCCAATCGCGGTTGTGGAGGGCGGGACAGGGGCGGCACCTTACAGAGCGTCGAGCGGTTAGCCCTCTAGACCTCCGCTTCCTGGAGGGTATTTAGGCTGCGAGGAGGCCGGCGTGTTTGCGGTAGGAGTCGGTGGCAGCTACTCCCCGCTGGGCGCCGAGCCTTACACAAATTGAAAGCATTTCGCTTCAGAGCCATTTTATGTAGTTTTGGGGAATTTAGTTCTGTGGCACTCGAGCTGTAGTTCGAATTTTAATAGTCATTTTAAAATCATTGATGTGACTGTATGTGTTTTAGAATCACTCTGATAACTTGAGCACTTACTCGCACTCACCAGGGACTTTAAACAATCATCCGAGGGCTGTTCTCGCTCTGTTTGAACACAACCGGCACTCCAGCCAATCGCGGTTGTGGAAGGCGGGACAGGGGCGGCACCTTACGGAGCGTCGAGCGGCAGGCGCTCTAGACCTCCGCTTCCTGGAGGGTATTTAGCCACTCGTCGGCCCCAGCGCGCAGCGATGGCGCGCAGGGTAGGCGCCTCTGACTGCGCCGAGCCTAAGACCAGCCCGTCTGTGCCCGTCCGGGCCAGGCCGGGTCATGGGGCAGGAAACGCTGCTACAGGTATGATCTCTGTGGATCAGCTAAGGGCTCTTCGCCCTAGTAGCAACAGGAAATGTACCGTTTTAAACCCTTCCCTAACAGGTACACAAGCATGTCCTCACTGTGAATTTACTCTATCTAATGTTCAGCCCCACCCAGAGGTTACACGTAGTCACAAGTTACCTACTCAATCCTCTGATCAAAACCCCTGTGTTTTCACTTTTTATACCGTCAACTGTAGATCTTTACCCCAGCATAAATCAGATATTTTCCATCTATTAGCCGAGGAAAAACCATGTGCGGTGTTTTTAACGGAAACCTGGCTGCATGAAAGTGCAGGTCCGGATGTAGCCGCCGCCTTGCCTACGACCTATGCTATTGCTAGAGTAGATAGAGTGGGACATGTTGGAGGTGGCATTGCCGTGATTTTCAATAGGGAGTTTAAATGCGACCTTGAATTGGCTAATATTCCTGGATGCGAAGCAGCATTTTTAAAAATTTCACTAAACCCAAATTTTATGTTCTCTGGTTTTTTAATTTATCGCCCACCTGGAAATAGTAATGCTTGGGCTGCGAACTTGGCCAATTTAATTTCGCCTTATTTTCTCAATGCCCACAACTTAACTATACTGGGTGATCTAAATCTCCACTTGGAGGACAAATCAAATAGTACAGCTATGAACCTCCTGGAGGATTTCACCGCTCTGAATATGACACTGCGCAATGAGGGACCTACTCATAAAGCAGGACATTTGTTGGACCCTATTATATCACACATACAGGAGTTAAAATGGCTTAAAACTGACCCCATTTGCTGGTCTGACCACTTTCTAACTCTCTTTAGCATTACCCTCAGAGAACCCACGCAGCTATGTTCCACCCGGCCTCCGATCCTCATGAGAAATTGGAAAAGGCTGGATCTGACTGAGCTGCAGAATGCATTAAAGACATCCCCCCCTGTCATGGGTTGCGATATGGATAAAAATGCGTTTGAAACCCATACATGGTTGGAGAGGGCAGTTGACACTTGTCTACCTATTGCCAGGTGTAGAGGGAATGTACATCGCCCACCTGCTCCCTGGTACACTGAGGATCTTAAATTAGAAAAGAGTAAGTGTAAGGCACTTGAACGGAAATGGCGCAAACACTATGACCCTCTAAAAAAAGAGATCTACCGTAAGGCCAGAAACCTTTATCACTCGGCCTGTACGAGAGCCAAAGCCTGTTATGTAACGGAGACCATTAACACTGCTGCTAATAAAGCACGGACTCTCTTTAATACTGTTAAAGAACTAGCTGGAGCAAACTCTATGGCTGCTGCATGCCCCCTCACCACCCAAAAATGTCAAGACTTTCCCACCTATTTTGTGGAAAAGATTGAGACCATCATTGCCAATATCAATCCTCCTACGAGGGATGGCAGAGAGGATCCGCCTCCAGTTAGGTCAGTAGGGTGCCGGCTTGATTCCTGGCCACCCATTACTTTGGAAACTTTGAAATCCCTAGCTACCTCTATTAAGTCAGGCTCCCCATGTGACCCTCTCCCTATCAGCATTCTAAGCCAACTGGATGACTCTGCTCTGAATATCATTTCTGAGACATTAAATGCCTCTATTCATCTGGCAAAAGTTCCAGCGTCCTAGAAACACGCCATGGTCAGCCCTCTGCTGAAGAAGCCTTCTGCTGATCCTGAGGTGTTGGCCAACTACCGCCCCATCTCCCTGCTGCCTGCTTTCTCAAAAATTCTGGAGAAACATATTCACGGTGTACTTACCACATTCACGGAGAACAACTTGCTCCATTTCTCCCAGTCAGGTTTCAGGGCTGGCCATTCCACCGAATCCGCCCTCCTGGGAGTCACCGAGAAGATTAGGGGGCTCATGGACGATGGGCAAACGGTTGCACTTGTCCTACTCGATCTGAGTGCGGCCTTCGACACCATCTCACACGACAGACTGCTTACCAGACTGAGTGAGGATGGTGTCGGAGGGGCAGCGCTGGACTGGATTGAATCCTATTTGTGCAACCGGACGTTTCAGATCTCGTCTTCACAGGCCCAGTCAGACACCTTTTGTTCGCCCCATGGCGTGCCTCAGGGCTCAATTTTGAGTCCGCTATTTTTTAATCTGTATCTCCGCCCTCTCGCCGATCTAGCGGAGCGAGTTGGTCTAGAACTAATGACCTATGCGGACGATTCGCAGATTATTTTTTCTCTTACTAATTCGGATCCTTCATCCCCTTCTGCGCTGAAACTAGGTCTTTATGAAGTCTTCAGCTGGATGTCAACGAACCAGCTGAAGATAAATGGGGAGAAGACTGAGATCCTTCTCTTAGGTAAAAATAGAGACCTTTGGCAGGATACTCACTGGCCGCCATCCCTGGGCGCTTTCCCTATTCCAGCTACCCAGGTCAGAAACTTAGGGGTGCACATCGATGACACACTATCGATGAAACAACAGGTCAACAAAGTGGCTGGTACTTGCTTCACTATCCTCAAATGGCTGCGGAAGATTATCTGGATGTTGCCTGCTGATACCCAGAAGACCATGGTCAATGCCCTCATTACATCACGGCTTGACTACGGTAACATCCTTTACCTGGGTTCCAACTTAGCCCTGATCAGACGGCTTCAGCTTGTCCAGAACTCCGCAGCCAGGTTGCTGTGTAAAATCCCCAGGACAGCGAGGATTTCTAAGTACCTTAAGGACCTGCATTGGCTCAGGGTGGAGAACCGGGTTCGGTTCAAAGCCCTGAGCTATATGTTCAAAATAAAGGCAGGAACCGCACCAAAGTATTTGGAAAAATTAGTCAGGCCCTACTTTCCTGCACGTAATCGCCGCTCTCTAAATGCAGCAAACTTTGCGGTACCCAGATTTAAACTGGCCCGAGTGGGAGGGAGATCCTTTTCCTATCTGGGACCAGTCCTCTGGAACTCCCTTCCCCCAGTTATACGAAAGGAGGAAAACTTTGCCAGCTTTAAGAAAAGCGTTAAAACCTGGCTTTTCAATAAATAATTTGGTCTCTGGCCGTCTTGCTTTCTGTGCTGTTTGGTTCTTAGTCCTGGCGCCTGGAAACCCTTTGTGGGTATCTGCGCGCATTACAAATGCAAAAAATAAATAAATAATAAATAAATTTCACAAAGTGCTAAAACAAATGCCGTCCTGAACAGTGCCGTCCTGCCGTCCTTAGCAGTGCCCACCACATATAGTGCCCAGTAACCACCTAATGTCCTAGGTCCAAAAGAAAAGGTCTCACTATCTACTACTGCCATGTTCGAGTTGAATTGAAATATGTAGGCAGCTTCAAAAAGACTCAATATAGGTAACATGCGCTATTAAAAAAATAAAACACTTTCACAAAATACCTAAGAAGGTGTACAATTCACAGGGACTGGGCAGACACAATCACTATGCGTGGCAATTTGGGTATATTTTAGTCTTGCAACTAGCCCGAGGTAGGGGCAGACAGCTAAACAAGTCTGGTTGCCTGAAACAAATGTAAATGTGCTCAACTGGTCGAATTGCGTTTACGCCTGTTTTGGCTGTAATTGATGGCATCACTTCAAACTTTCTGACAATGCAACCTATCTTAAACTGTCAGTGATGGAACTTTCAAATATTTACGTACATATTCACATTGTTTTCTGGCACAGACTTGGACCTCCTAGCACTAAACATACATAAATCATGGAGAATTGAAAAACAGGATGAGATTTCCTTAAAAAGGCATATGTTAACACATTTTTGTAGTATAACACTAATATGTACTTATGAGTGTAGTGTTTAGTTATACATGGCTGCTTAATTTGCTAAATTGTGACAGGCATCCATGTATGCATGTTCAAGAGTTGAATAAACACAGAAATATACAATTTAACGGCTCCATTTATTCTCAAAGTCCAAAATAAACATTGAAATATATACCAGTTATATAGGCAAAAAATAAATAAGGATAAATACAGACGGAAATGTTAATAAAATAAATACATAAAACCAGGAGCCCTAATCATGATGGATGATCAGGGGGATATGTCCACACCACGCAAACCTGTTTCTCTCAACACAGATACAGGACACAGATTCTTGTCCTCCGGTGAATCAGCCACAAAAAAGACCTGCTTCAAGATATCATATTATGTATACCACTGTATACACTTTGTATACCATTGCCACTTTCCTCATAGCAAGAGTAGGTCATATGCACTCATCCACAGTGCAAGCTCCCTGTAGCACACACAGAAGGCGAGAAGCTGGCACTTCGAGCTTCTCACACACACACACACACAGAGCAGGAACAGCTAAGGGACCAGTAGTGCAAGCTGCCCTAACACAAAAAGCAGGTGCATTCGTAAGCTTTACTCACACACTCACACACACACACACACACACACACGCACACACACACACACACACACACACTAAATATTTGTTTCCACGATACAGATCTGCACTGCAAGCTTCCCACACACAGAACCGGGCCCGGATGCCTGCCATGATTCCAGTTATCAGACTGTTTATAATACTGAAAATAACAGTAAAATGTGCCATAACGCTCACAGCAGATACAATTCAGCCGTCTACTGAGAAAGCATCACTCACACACAGGTGCAGGTATTCATAGAACCAGATTCCCTCCAAATCAGGTGCAGTGCAAAGAAGAGCCACAGTCCAAACTTCCCTAACATAAAGAGCAGGTACAATACAAGAATCTGCAGGGTAGGTTTCTCAAATACACAGAGGAGTTACCCTAACGAGCATTCATCACACACTGTCAAAACAGGACAAGGATGCTTGGCCTTATGTCAAGCATCACAGAGGCCGAGGGCACTCAGTCTTTCTTCGGCATCTTGGAAACTCTCCACAACTTCTGCCAGCGGCTCCTGCTGCTCCTCCCGCAGCCCCTCCAGGGACGACTGGCACCGGGAGGTTGTGGGGGGGGGGTCACAAACCGGGCCTGGTGAACACATGAATGCGGTAGCTATTTTTCCAGTACAGGGTGCCAGCACAGACTACAAAAGCCCTTTTCTGAAGATCCGAACAACCTTCATGACAAACACCCCAGTTAAGATACCACACAGTGAGTTCAGTTGAATACCAATAACAGAGGGTCTGGCAAAGACTCAGGAGACAAAGAATTCATAACAAAGGCCAAGAAGCTAAATACATGTCTTTTGTTGCCGCAAAAGGAGGCAGATGTTCCACACTTGGCCCATGACCCAGAAGCAACATCCAACCAGAGAGAGCTCATCGCTTATTTATTTAAAACGATCATCCAAACGCTGACGACTTGTGTATGACAGCAGTAAAAAAAAAAGGACTAATATAACGAATGGCAAAAGGTACAATTCAACAACGGTGTTTATGGTGGTAGGTGAGGCAATCGTGAAGATCATCGCTTTCAGAGTGCAATAGTAGTGACATCCAGAGTCAGTAAGCATCACACACAACCAACCACACCACGCGTTCAAATCAGCACACGAAGCAGTTACATGTCCGAATCTGAAAATCCTGAACTGAGGACCATTTAGTGGGGATATAAACGAACAAGATGGATACTTAACAGTCTTCTGGATAGAGAAGGGTACCTGGGTTGCTTCATCCCCAACTCTAACCCCCTCTCTCATAATACAAGTATAACCATAGGTCAGACATTCGCTATTACTGTTAGACTCAACAAACATGACTCAGTTTGACAACCTACTTGCAGGAGGCGGTGCAAAGTTTGCTCCTACGGGTAGCAGGAGTCCCTTTTGTTACCAGTTTTAACTACAGACCTTCACCCCCTTATAAATAAAGCAATATGACATGGAGCTCTAGCCACCGTGAGATGAATTGAGTCAAAAGTATGCCATGCCACCTTGGGAAACCCACTAAGGCTTAGAGAAGATGGGCATAGGTCAAATCTGGTCACAAATTAAGTCGATTCAAGTGTACAGGTGGTGGGGCTCGTGTGGTGTGCGGCTTGTAGGAAAATGGAATACTCCCAATGAGAGATTGTTGCAGTCTTTCCGCCCAAGCCACTGTCTCACCTCCCAAGCACCCAAGGTCTGAAATTGCGCAAATGATAAGATGCCCTGGCACAGCTACCTAAAAATCTAAGCTCCTGAATTAGTCAACTTCAACAAACTGAAGTTCTGTGGTCTAGAAAGTAACAACCTGGAAAGATTAAATCACACCTGCGGTTTAAAGCACAGCTGTGAAAGATTACATAGAAAAAGAAAAGGCTAGTCAGCATAGTGACTCTAGGAGAGCTCGGGGACCTGTCAGATGAGTGAGGGAAGCTAATCATGGGAGGAAAAGAGCAGTAATTGTATACCTGGCTTTGAAGTGTGTATGGTCGGGGCACCCCGCATGTGCATCCTCCCCGTGACCCTCCCCTCACCCTCACCTCTCATGCATCCCTCTGCAACTTACATTCTCTTCTAATAACTTATATTTCAAGGAGGCCCTTTCACCCCCCCCTCCAACACAGACCCCCTGTTCACGGTCTCTGATGTGGGCTTGGTCATCATTTAACACGAAACAAGCTGCTAATTACGAATCAGTAAAGAATCGGTGCTAATAGTGCCCACACCGCCAGCGCTCACTGCGCACATTAACACTTATATACCAAGGAAACTCATGAGACATATTTGTGGGAAAGCAGTGGTGCAGGTTTATTTCGTATAACAGGTAGCTGATAAGGTGGGTCATCTTACAGGCGATCCAATGCGGCAGCCCCTCGCTGACCCGCATGCCTAAGGAGCCATCTTGCACGGCGAGGCGATGCTCTGACGGTGCAGTAAATTATTACTTTTTCATTATACTCCCGCCCCCCCTGTCAGGGCGGAGCGATGAGGCACACCCCCGGTCGGTTCAGGCCCCCGACCGCCCGAAGGACTAACGGGGCGCCACCGCTGTTTCCTGGAACCCCCTCGGCTCCAGGTTCTTGGCTCAGGCACCCTTACTGTGCCAGGCAGAGGTATTTAGACTGTATCCTTCTGCCGCAGAGGTACCCCTACTGTCCATCTGCTTCCAGATCGCCCTGTACTCCGCCACAGCTCTGGAGGAGGCCCCCATCGATGACAGAGCCCCCCACCTGCCGCTGACAGGGCTTCCTGTAAGTCTAGGAGAAAGACATCCATACCCAGCCCAGACAAGTGCACCCCGTCGCTTTCATAATATCCTTCAGTCCTTTCCTGTATCAGCGCATGCCTAATGAACCCCTGGCCCCTCCTCTCCATGAATTTCTGCATGGACCTGTTGACCCTCTTCCGGCCTTGCTCTATAGCAACTACTGACCGTGCTCCCCTCCAGGCCTTGCGGGGGACAATCTCCGACCATATTAACTCCGTTGCTCCCAATTGGTTAGTTATAACTGTCACATCCCTCTGCATGACTTCTATTAAGGCTCTCCTCCCCACTGTGACCAGATCATTCCCCCCCAGATCGATAATGAGGATGTTGGGAGGACCGCCCCGCGCTGCTAGGCATTGGTCAAGCCTGCGCCTCAGCTGACCCCATCTCATTCCCGGGAAACCCAGCCATAGAATTTGTGTCCTTGCTAAAGCCAGATCCATCTCCTGCATATCGCCCACTGCTCCAGCCTGGTAACGTAAGAATGGCCCATCACCCACACGTAACAATCAGCTGCAAGAATAGACACCGTTGACATTAATGGTTTATTTATAAGTGAACACTGCACTACAAGCGAACAAGTGGCTTTTCATCACGTCACACATACATTTCTGCACTACAAACAAAAAATTGGCTTTGCATAACTACATAACTACATAACAACACACAACACACAACAATGACATGCTCATGGGAACCATGGCCTGCCGCTCAAATGGCTCCTCATCCCAATCTTGCATGAATAAGCATGGCCCCTGTGGCCAGAAGTATTCAGGGGCGGACGTATCGCTGATAGCAAGAGGACGACCACCTCCCCACCCTCTTGACACCTTCCTCGCCCAGCCCTGTATGCGGCGGTAGCCCCCCCTATCCTAAATGAATGGCTGGAAAATTTCCGACCTGCATCGGTATCTGACAAGCCTGCTCTGTCCATCACTGTGGCCATTACTCGCTCCAACTGGAATTTGGTCAATGAGTGCCGTCAGCATGAATTAAGAAGGTGCCCGCCAGCAGAGGCCTGATCTTCAGGTACTCCCTGACCAAGGTGACCGGGCAATACCTGGGATCCTCAAATGCATGTAACGTGATGGCCACACCCTTCCCCGCCTGATCAGTTTTGGATTTACATAGCCACAGCACTAATGAATCCCTGGCGCAGACGTCCATCATGTCTAAAGCTCTCCCTGATCTGTCAGATTTGGTTTTGGCCACTAGCTCGCTGGCCCTAAAGGCACCAAAGAACGCTAAGCAGAAGGCTGTCGAGAAGAGCTGCGCCTCGAATGCCGAATTCGTGACAGACGGCACCGTGTCCAACATGCGCTGGAGAGCGGGGAACTCAATTCCTGCCCTTCTGTCGGGGAACCTGACTTCATCCCTGGCCCACCCTTTCAGTGCTGCCCTAATCTTGAATGCCCCCGTTGGATCCTGTTCTCCATTTAACTGGGTCTCATGTTTAAGCGCTGCCAGGTGGCTGCACACCCAGGATTGCGACTTGCCAGTCTCCCTTGCCCATACTACAAAAGCCTCCACTTGTTCCATTGTACTTAGGGCTGATGCTCCCAGGGACAGGATCACTGCACGGAAAGTGGTCAGTTGGGCCGCATATCTTCTCCTGGTTGTCTGGGCCAGGGAACGTTGTCCCATCATCTTCAACCGTTCCCCCACTGAAGGAGTCGCCATAGAGTTGCCGGGAATGGTGTCATCTCCTCCCCCGCCTGCGGCCATGCCTCTCGGAATCGTGACAGCTGAAAGCGAGAGAGAGCGTTAGCTTCCACATTCTTGACACCTTCGACATGCCTAGCCCTGAACTCGATGTTATTCTGTAACCCAGCCCTGACTAATTCCCTCAGCAGACTTAAAACTAACGGGCAGTTAGCACTCAGACCATTGATGGCTTGGACCACGGCTAGGTTGTCCGACCAGAACACCACCTTCTTGTTGCCCAGTCCTTCCGGCCATAAATGCAGTGCCACCACAATGGGGAATAGTTCCAGGACAGTTATATTTGCAGTCACCCCTTTCTTGCGCCACGCATCCGGCCCCTTCATGGCACACCACTTTTCTCCAAAGATCATCCCAAATCCTACCCTACAGGATGCGTCTGAAAATAGACATAAGCCTTGGCTGCTTTCCCAGGGAGCCCTCCATATTACTGTGCCATTGAAACTCTTCAGGAACTCGTCCCACATTTGTAGGTCTGCTCTCAACCCCGGTCCCAGACGTACTAAGTGATGCTTCTTCTTCACGCTGGCCGTAGCCTTTGCCAACCTGCGGGAAAACACCTTACCAGCCGGTATGACCCTTGCTGCGAAGTTCAATTTGCCCAACAGACTCTGGACCACCTCAAGTGTTGCACTACCCTTTCCAATCATCATGGGCCTCTGCGCATTCCTGGGAACCGTCCCTGCCAAAAAAGAGGAAATCGTCTAGGTAGTGGGTGACTTGGGAAATACCATGCCTGGCCGTGAGGGCCCACTGAAGGAAGGAACTGAATGCCTCGAAGAAGGCGCATGAGACCGTTAAACCCATGGGCATGCAGCGATCGAAAAAGAATGCCCCCTGCCACTTGAAACCCAGCAAGTGTTGACTGTCTGGGTGAACAGGTAGGAGGCGGAACACTTTTGCTCATGTTCCTACTTTTTTGTGTCACCCTCGCTTTGTGTTCTATGAAAACATATGTTTAAACCAGAGCTGAATGTCCGTATGGTCCCCCCCCTATGTCTGGGCAGCTGGCCATGGTCTTCCTAAATTGTTGATCGTAAGAGAACCAGCCCATCCCTCCGGACTCTCTTGCCCCCTGCTGGATGGAGTTGGCATACTCCATCAAGGCCTCACTCTGAGCTGGGTCCTTTTGTACTATGATAGCTGCTAATATGTTGAATGCCTCGGTCCAGTTCTCAATAGTTTTTTCGGGCCAACGCTGAAATCTAACCTTGTCCTCCTCTTTCTTACCCATCCTCCTTGTGTCTGCACCTGCGTTGTCATGCATTAACAGAGTAAAAATGTCAATATATTCCCTCCTTCATATACCTTCTTTAGCAGCCTGGGGTACCTGTCTGGCCAGGGAACAGCCGCCTTTTGACTTCATGCCAGGTCGCCCCAAGCCAGCTGGTTGACCAGCCCCTACTGGAGCCGAAGAGGCCCCGCCCGATGTAGGTCGAGCCAGCCCCCCTGAACCAACCCAGTCACCTGTACCATTCGCCGTGCTTGATGCTGCCCCCTCTGTGGCAGGTGCTTGGCCGGCAGCCTGCGGCATGATGGGGGTGGTACCCTGAGGGATACTGGGGGTGACACTTTGAGGTACGATGGGGGCGGCACTTTGAGGAACACTGGGGGCGACACTTAAGAGGAACAATGGGGGCAACACTTTGAGGAACAACGGGGGCGACACTTTGAGGAACAACGGGGGCGACACTTTGTTGGGCGACTGCTGACCCACTCTGAGGGTTAAAGGCATTGACAATCTGAGGGGTGACCGTGAGAATAGGGGCGACACTTTGAGGAACCATGTTGGCTGCACTCTGTTGGGTGACTGGTGAGACACTCTGAGTGTTAAAGGCGTTGACGACCGGGTTGGCGGGCGGCAATACTGGTGGTCCGGCCAGCAATGGTGACCCTGCTAGCAGTGGCGGCCCTGCTGTCAATGACTGAGCCCATACTTGACTCACTGGATCCGCTGATGCCGGCCCAGGAAGTGGGGCCAACCTTTCTTGTGCTGCTGCCATGGCGTCTAAACGTTTTTGAAACATTGCCATTAAACCCATCATATCGTCCATTGTCTTACCCATTTGGGCCAAGTCCGTTATTCCTGCCGCTGACTCATGTACCACAGTAGGTACCCCGGGCAAATCCGCTGGCAGCACAGCGAGGGGGGGGGGGGGGGGTGGCGACGCCGGCTGATTGTTATGTGCTGGCACGGCCGGGAATTCTCTCCGGGTGATCTTCAGCTTGCGAGTGGACCGACGCGTCTCCTCTCCCGAGGTGCCCGGGGCGTCCTCGAGGGCCCCAGGTCGGCCAGCCTCCTCTAGCCTACGCGCCTCAATGAAACCTTGTGCCCATGCTGGCCCTTTAGTCTGCGCGACCGCCAACAATTCCGCCCACAGCCCATCCTGAGGCAACGTAGTGCCACGGGTGCTCATTGCGAAGGTTTCTACCCTTCCGGGTCCCTAAGGATGAGAAAGTACCTGAAGTTGAGCTACACATTCCCGCGTCACTCCCCCCCGTGGCATCGTGCCTTCCTAGCAGGATCTGCTGGCCTGCGTCCGTTCCGCTGGCAGCCACCTGCCCTGTTTCAGAAAACCAACTGTCGTAAGCAACCCGTGCATTACCTGCTGCTCTTTCAATTTCAGCCACTGCCAATCCTTGCCCGCGTTCCCGAGCGCAATCTGTAAAACAATACTGCATTATTTATCGTCAAACCGTATTGCACGCGAGCACACCTGTAAAGAAACCCGCGTTACACAATGCACCACTCCTTTACGTGACCCGCATTACCCGAGTGTGAATTGTACGTCGCGACCAAACTGCCCCTTCGTTCAATGAGCTGACCAATGGACCTTGCCCTCAGCAATTACCTGTAGATCTACGCCTTTCTCCCAAGTAGCTGCTAATCCTTGCGACGTGTTCCAAGCGTTATCTGAAAGAACAACACAACCGTTACTCATCCTGTACACTGCACTTGTGTATCAACAGGCTTGTGACCATTCGGCCAATGCCTATCACCACCCTCCCTAGCCGGGTGTCGGTACCCAAGGACGTGAATCCGCCTGCATGCCTTCAGCGAAATGCATCTTTTAATATCCTGCTCACTAGCCTAGCAAGTTCATTATACCTTCCTTTTACGTGGACCCCGTTAGTGTAAAAAGGAGCTAGTGTAGAAAGGCCAGTAGGCAGTGTACACCCATCCTACACCCTACCCGAGGAACGGAAAGAGTCCCGGGCATGTGCCTTATGTAAAGAAATGTCACACATGGCAATCTGAAACTTTAGCAGCCATGCCGAGACGGCGTGCAAGCACAGGGAAAGGAGCGTGTTACAGTGTACTATAGTGTACAGTCTGAAGACTAAACCGTGAATCAAAAAAGTTAGATTCTGAGTTCAGGTTCATGGAACAAGGAATTACAGCGTGGGAATGGATTTACAGGTCGTAAAACCACATGGAATATAATTTTCAAGCTAACTAATATTATTGCACCATTGCCAAACTAACTAACATTATTGCACCATATGACACACGTGCAATTTTAATGGTTTCTTTTGGTTGATGTGTTTGTTTCTTCTTGTCTGTATACATTGCTGTTAGCATGTTTTTAAATCGAGTGTGCCTGTGGATATGTCTGAAGTATGTGTGTGGCTCAATATGCAGCTTTCTTTACATGGTACGGATTAATATATTTGAATAAAAACTTTTGTATTCGGTCTCATATGTGTGTTTGACCCAAGCATCCGTGTGCCACATATAGCATGCTGTAAACTAATAGATGTGAGTGGCCCTATATTCTGTACATTTACATATTTTATCTGCCCAGTGGAACTCATTCTCAGTTGCAGGGGGGCCCTGTCTTTACACTGAACTGTGTTTGTGCCTGCAGGTGTGTAGTGTACTACGTTTGCGCTATTCCCACAGTATGCATGTTCTAATCATGTTCTAGTGTACATGGATGCACGTATGGCACTCCTGTACACGGGCGACTTTTGCCCATAAGCCAATGTACCTCCCTATGTTGGTAAGTTCACACACAGTATGCATGTTCAATCATGTTCTAGTGTACATGGATGCACGTATGGCACTCCTGTGCACGGGCGACTTCTGCCCATAAGCCAATGTACCTCCCTATGTTGGTAAGTTCTCTTGGGCACTTCTACACCAATTAAGGTTTCTTGCTGTTGGGACGAAGGGGGTGGGTGTTGGACCATTGCACTGAATATGAGTAAAATCTCAACTCTCCTGCTGAAGACGAGCACTTGATGCATGAAATACTTTTGTCGTGGCCTTTCGAAGCACAATAAATTAGAAAGGACCATGCATCGAAATAACCCTGTCTTTAGGCATCACAGTTTAAGTTAAAATATTTGTCTCTAGTTAAGTAATGGAGCAGAACCAGACTGAATGTAATGTGTCCTCCGCGCCAGGTTCCTGAACAGTCGTGTTGATGTGCACTGATTGCTTTTAATACAATTGATTAGATATGTGTTAGACAGTTGTAGCACAGACTGAGGCGGGGCCAGCACATGACATTTTCGTGCAAAAGACTCCCTTTGTTCACACGAGAAAAGGCATATTTAAAACCCTTTCCAGCGAATTCCCAGAACTGTCGGATGGCGAGCGCGAGATCCTGCTTCCATTACCTCCATATTCTCTACAAGAGCATCCTTGGTCATTCTCAACCTACTACCTTTCTTTATTAATACATGTCCCTCTGCATACTCTGAATCATTGTTCAAAATCTAAGTTTCTTCTTCCTGTACCTCACCCTCTCTGTGCACATCCTCCGACCTCCTCGTTCTCTCTTCTTGCTGCTAGGATTTGAAGCTCTCTTTCCTTTTTGTTCCAGCTGCCCTCTCACAGTACTAGTTTTACTACTGTGTATTTTTAGCACAGATTCTTTACTGATTCGTAATTAGCAGCTTGTTTCGTGTTAAATGATTGCCAAGCCCACATCAGAGACCGTGAACAGGGGGTCTGTGTTGGAGGGGGGGTGAAAGGGCCTACTTGAAATATAAGTTATTAGAAGAGAATGTAAGTTGCAGAGGGGTGCATGAGAGGTGAGGGTCACGTGGGAGGATGCACATGCGGGGTGCCCCGACCCTACACACTTCAAAGCCAGGTATACAATTACTGCTCTTTTCCTCCCATGATTAGCTTCCCTCACTCATCTGACAGGTCCCCGAGCTCTCCTAGAGTCACTAGGCTGACTAGCCTTTTCTTTTTCTATGTAATCTTGCACAGCTGTGCTTTAAACCGCAGGTGTGATTTAATCTTTCCAGGTTTTTACTTTCTAGACCACAGAACTTCAGTTTGTTGAAGTTGACTAATTCAGGAGCTTAGATTTTTAGGTAGCTGTGCCAGGGCATTTTATCATTTGCACAATTTCAGACCTTGGGTGCATGGGAGGTGAGACAGTGGCTTGAGCGGAAAGACTGCAACAATCTCTCATTGGGAGTAGGTAATTAAGTCTGAGATAAAACGAAACTAGACTCTAGTTTCGTTTTATCTCAGACTTAATTACCTCTCTGCAAAAGTGTCTCTGTCCGACAGCGCAGGCCGATTTCAACCTACGGAATAATCACCCATGGACAGAAAAATACAATTCTACTAATCAATATGAACGAGGACCGGGTGCGATGAAATAATTACCGGAGCTTAAAGGTGCTACAAATTCAATTTTGGGAGAAGCTGCTGTGGCAGTAAAGCTCCCCCGACTCACATCAACCCAGTTCCCCCCTGCGCTCACCCATGTACATATGATGAAAAAGAGCGCAAAAGACCGTCAAACTGTAAACACGGTCACTTACCAGCACTTACTGGAGGTGCACAACAGGGGTATCTGGCTCTCGCCGGGGTCTGCTTACTTCCAGCTCCTCCTGCCCGGGGTCGCGCCACTCTGCCCCCGCCCACCCACGCGCGGCATCCAATAATGGATGTAGCGTGGTGGACCAGCCAATCCTGGCGCTGCATGCAGCACCAGGATTGGCTAGGGGGGCACACTTGTGCTCGCCCTGGGCAGCCTTAGAAAACCCGGCCCGGCTGAAGCCGCACCCCCGGCCCCTTCTCTATGCTTGGCTGGCTTGCTGGTATCAGCGCATGCGCGGGCAAGTCTCAGCCCGGTAGAATAATGCGCACAGTGCTGGCCTGCTGCAGACTGTCACTCAAGCAGCTGCAGCAGACCAGCAGACCCGCCCCCCCCACCCCCTGCGCACTCCGACCGCAGCGCACCATTCCATTACCATGATCCGTGTCACTCCCGCGCTGCTGAAGAATTACTGAAGTGTAATTATATGTATTATTAGCTTTAACTTAAGCTTCCACGGTGCGTCCAGGGCTTAGTGGGGCTATGCCCCAACGCCCCAATGGACGCACCGCGGCTGTCTAAGATTGGTTTAAGTTTGGCTTATTTTACGACCAAATGTTTAGCAACCATATATGGGGAGCTACAGCAATATTGTCTATCAAGTAGCCCTGTCTTAGTTCTTCATGGATAATAAAAGCTGGAATGCTAGGGGGAGCAGCCAAAAGTTTTCGTAAATGGTTATTTTCTACCCCCTGGACTTCGCTGCAGTCCTTAAAACCCCACCCCACCGCACACCACCCCACCCCACACCACACTACCATATGCTGTCATTGCGACACATTTCTCATTATATATTTTTAGCAGTGGTTGTATTGGTTTGTTCCCTAATCTTATAGTAAAATCCAGTGAAGCCCCAGTCGCTCTTGCCAAAATATTTTTCTTTAGAGCGTGCTGTGCTACCCAGTTGCCCCTCTCAAATAATACGCCCAAGTATGTATAAGTGGGCACATTGGTTAGCCCTCCACCTTTACAGGGAAGAGATGTGTTCCCCCTTTTGGGTAACCCATTGACATAATGTGTGATTTTTTAAAATTAACTGCAAGATCCAGGGCTACCATAAAATCAAAAAAATGGTTTAACTAAGGATTTCAGTGCATTTGGGTTCCAGGCAATTAAAACTGCACAACCCGCATATAAAAGTGCTGGAATAGATTTAGAATCTACTCTAGGAATGTCTAGGCAAGAGTTAGACAGTACTGCCCCCAGATTATTGATATACAGAGTAAATAAAACTGGGGCAAGGATGCAACCCTGCCGTACTCCTCTTTGTACCTTCCAAGCATTAGATCGGGAGCCATCTTTGTTATATCTCACTGAGGCAGTTAGATTGAGATGGGACCAATGCAAGAAATTTACTAAATTCATGTTCATCCCTGTAGCTATTAAAAGGTGCCATAACTTAGACCTGTTTACTCTGTCAAAGGTGGACGTTAAGTCCATAAAAGCCAATGACGTGCATCCTTTTTTGGCTAGGGTATATTTACTGGTAATCATGAGTAGGTTCATGCATTTCTCTACTGTACCGCTCCCATTACGAAAACCAAATTGTAATTCTGACAACACTTCCCTTTCTTCCAGCCAGGTCGCTAGGCGGTCTAAAATTAGTTTTCCCATGATCTTTTCTACAGAGTCCAATAAATGAATTGGGCAATAACATCCCGGGTCTTCCCTGGCTCCTTTTAAAAAAAAAAAAAAAATTAGCAATATCACTTCTGTTGACCAACCCTTACTGCTACATTAAACACTCAAGTTAAAATTTTCGGCCATACACCCGCATCTGACTTATAAAGGTCCACCGGTATCCCATCAGGGCCTGGAGCCTTCCTGGCGGACATACCCTCAATGGCTTTCTGGACCTCTTTTATATCAACAATCAAGTCTAGGGGTAAAGGGCTTGGTTCTGCAACAACCTCTGAGTACATTTGTTCAAAGTGGCCAACCCACCAATCAGCTGGGATTACACACCCTACTTTTGTTGTTCTGTTGTCTTTAAAAATGAGCTGTTTACCACATTCCAGATTTTTGAACTATCAGCTTGCGAACACCCCAGTGTTAGATCTTCCCAAACCTGATACCTTAGCAAAGCCTTCCTATATTTTATAAGCTAGATCGTAGGCTTTTTTACAGGATTTAATCAATTGGGGTCTTTGGGTATGCTTTTTAGGGTATCAATACAAAAAAGATCCCTGTACCCTGGACATGGACTAGCATTTGTCTAAAAAGGCATTCTTATGTACTGGAAAATATACCATTAGATTCCAAAACACCCTCCTACTCTGCACTGAGTTAGGCGTGTTCTTCACGTGCCTATCCGTCCAAAACAAAACATTGTTCATATTTTTGACCATAAAAGAGGGAGAATCCGGACTGCTTTCAACTCGACACGACCAACTATGACTGCTCAACTGAAGCAGTACGTGATCCCACACTTACAACAAACATGAAAAAATGTGTGGTGAAAAGGAAGGCACCTCACGGGAGAACACCCTCGGGGGCCCTTGGCAGATGTTTACCAGTTTTATGTCCCTTTCTCATCATTGGTTGCCATTCCTCTTCAAAATGAAGTGTCCAAAAACCAAACGTGTTATGTGCAAAGAAGACAGGTGCAAGACAAAAACATTCAAGGAATCACTCCCTGATATGATAACAGAAAAGTGTTTAAAATCAACAGTCACATCAAAGTTACAAATTTATTATTAGTGATGGTGTGTACTGGTGAAATAAAAAGGCTGGTAGCTTAACATTGCATACCAATACCCATAGCCAACATGTTTCACTGCCCTACAAACTTATCGGCAGATTCATCAGGGCTCACCACTTGGTCACTGCACCAGTATTGGACATCTTCACAGTGGAAACTGTCGAGTTGAAAAACAAGGCCATAATTAAAAACCACCTTTGGACAACACTCTTACTGTTCGTAGTATATGTAACTTATGTACTGGCTCATTACCCTTATCCAGCCATGTCCTTTCATACCAGCTGGAGGAGGAAGAAGCTCTCAGTCTACTCGTTGATTGTTTCTAAGCATGGGCGAATTTTGCGAATCTGGCATTCGCGAATTTTGCGAATTTGCGAACTCGCAATCCGCAAAATCCGCGAATTTGCGGATTTTTTTGTGTTCGCAAGGATTTCTGCCAGTTCGCAAGGATTTCTGACAGTTCGCGAGGGTTTTGTAACAGTTCGCAATCGCGAACCTACATGTCGGCTCGCAACGGTCCCGATTATGTTGTTTCTACGTCTGGTTCATCATCATAGGTTCCCAGCACCCTCTGTTTCACCCCTGCCACCCCCTGTTTCACCCCTGCCACCCTCTGTTTCACCCCTGCCACCCTCTGTTTCACCCCTGCCACCCTCTGTTTCACCCCTGCCACCCTCTGTTTCACCCCTGCCACCCTCTGTTTCACCCCTGCCACCCTCTGTTTACCCATGCCACCCTCTGGTACATCAATGCCTTATGCCACCCTCTGGTTCATCATCACTGTAGATTATGGGGGGAAAAAGCAAGCACACCTGCCTGCTTCAACTGACATGAATTAATTTGGGGTTGATTTATTAATGTGTCACTGTTTTAAAATTCCAGTCTGGCACCTGCATCCTTATCTGTAATTTGCTTTATGTTGCAGTGCAATTTTTTTTTCCAGGACCTTTGTGGCCTACTTGTAGCTATTCTATGAGCCTGCTGTGAGCGTCAGAGCAGGGTCATACAATTGTTGCAACTAGCAACTGAACTCTGGAGGGGCCCTTGTCAGGAAGTACTACAGGGAACGGTTACTAATGATTAGTTTGAACTTTTGAACCTGCTTTCACTTTTGCAAAACTCGTTTTTCTGCAGAGCAGCATTACAGCAACTTTAATGCCCCACCAAGCTTATATGAGAAAGTTGATTTCTAATCCAAAGTTATCCAAAGAAAATCAAAAGGCCTCAAATCTAAAAAAGTGCAGGCAAATGTTAACCTGAGGAGTTATTCTGATAAAAATAATCATTTTCAGAAGGTCTATGCTGCTTGCTAGTAGATTTCTTGTGCGGAATTGCAATTTTTGTAATTTCGCGAGTGCGAGATTGTTGCTGCCCGCCGCACCTACATGTTCGCAATTGCGAACTTACACCGCAAAGAAAAAAAATCCGCTGCGTGCGAATTTGCGGGAAATTCGCGAATCTCGCGGATTGCGAATTTACCGAAAATCCGCGAGCGTAACGGATTTTCCGCCCATGCTTAATTGTTTCATCAATCTATAATGGATATTATACATTGTCGCCAGTGTTTAAGAGAGAAGCACATCCGCTGTTTATTAAACATTGCTAGGCGATCAACGCCACTCTCTCAGCTTTGTACATACAATCCAGAGATGTTTTGCCCTTATCTAGGAGCTCACACGTAAACTGAACATGTTCAATCGCAGCCCGTGTCTTGCCACATAAACACGCGCACTAGGTATAACGCACTATGAAACACCTGCGGCTTAAAGATCTCTTTATAACTGCCCCCAGGTCCTCATTATGAATGTGGACTAACGAGACCCAATTGTGCTCAACCATCGATCCCACGTGTATATCTCATAAGTGACACCGGCACTCCAGAGCCCACTGTTCACATGCGGACCAATTATAATCACTCACGGCCCGTATTTTATCACAGCCGATCGTGAAAGTCACACGCGCCAAGTATAGCGCACTACGGAGACCATGCCGGTATAAAGGTCTCTTCCTACCTGCCCCCAGGTCCTCGTTATGAGAGTGGAATGGACACTGATTACGCTCAGCCGCCGGTCCCACGTGCATATGCCAAATGTAGCACGGCTAGTCTTTCGGCATTACAAAAAGTATTACACATCGCCCCCAAACTCCTCACCATACATATGATACTCAGGGGCCGTAAATCATCCCAGGAACATTGTTATACACACCGAGCACAGGGGTTTGAGGCTATACAATATTGCACCTATCCACTAGTATCACACTAATATCTGCAAATTTTAGGTGCTAAGGACAGGAGATCCATAACCCCTAGATCTCCCTGAGACTGAAAAAGTCTCAAACAAACATAATTTTTCACAATGTCCAGCACTCTTTAACAATGTAAGAACGATCTATTTCTGTATAGTATAATAACAAAATAACTTTTCTTTTTGATGCATAATATAGAGTCACAATATTTCATTCAGTCAATCCTGGTAAGTTATGAGTCTTCAGTGGATGAATAGTAAATTCTTTATTTGATTCAAAAAGCATGGATTCTGTCTTCATAAAAACAATGTTGTAGCCGGTGCCTAGTACGCGTTTCGTCCAAAAGGACTTCTTCAGGGCTGCAAATGACATATATATATATATATATATATATATATATATATATATATATATATATATATATATATATATATATATATATATATATATATATATATATATATATATATATATATATATATATATATATATATACATTAATCACAATTTATACACATATACATTTTTCATAATCTACTTATGCTATCTATTTTTTTATAAAAACCAAAAACATATATATACTATTTACATACTTTATACATAATTTACATTCATTTAACATTCAGTTTTGAACCAAAAACAACTCCACTGAAGCATTTCCTTCTTTCAAACATAGTCTCTAGTTTGTTCTATTTTGGGATTGAAATTTCTATATTCTTTGCATAAGAACAGGACTAGCTAACATATATATTCACGGTCTGGTGGGTAGAGCAGAAATTATTACCGATGCTGGAATGAGCAGTAAGAAGAACATTTAGGTGACCATAACATTTTCTTAAAAGAGGTGACCATGACATTTTCTTAATAAAGGGAGAGATTAGAATCTTGTTGTTATAGCTATGCACCTTATTTTTTAATCCTTTAGATGTTAGATGTTTCCCTATTGATCATAATCTAGTCAGAACATGCATTATATTTCTTACCAGGTAAGTCAGTGTCTGGATTTAAGTAGGGCTTATCTGTTTCTTCTCATGAAGGATTATTTGTGAGTCACTTCCTTAATATACTTTCGCAACCATTGTGACGAATATCTATGAAAAATATTTATACAATTTGTTCAGTATTGTGGGAAAATCCCTCCTTAATTTAAGTGCAATGGTGATGCAAGACAGAACAGAGTATCATACAAATTTGTTGTGAGACACATAAATATGTGTCTGCTGATACATTATATATTAGCCTACCTTGTAATTTGTCAAATAGCGTCTTTCTGTTGGGGGTCACGTGTCTGTGATGTATATCTCACAATGTCTTGAGCAATGGTCTTTAATGTGCCGGATTCTTATAGATCCAACATGCTATAAAGGCAAATAATATGTGCTTTATTCAATTATATTTTAGGCTAAAAGAGCGAATATTTGCATTATGTAAATGTTTTAAGCTAGAAAACACATCATGATGCGTCCACAGTTTAATTTTAAAGAATGGTGGATATTATAAGTTTAAGAGCGCCTTTTAGGCAGGTGCCACCATAAGATTAACATCCAATAATTAAGATAGAGTAATGTACTGACTATTTTAACAAAGAAACAGATCTATTACACGACATAAGGATCTTTGTAAAAAACGATGTATGAAATTTCCATGTCATTATTGTCTATGGCAGTTTTTAGCAAAAAAAGGCGATCTCTAGCTATCATTATTAGATTCAGAGGTCAGATAAGAAAAACGCTCTTTAGTCTGATCTATCCAAGGCATATGGAGCAGAGTAACCCCTTTGCACTTACTTGTGTGTTGGCAAATCACAGACTTCGTGGCGTCGTAACCACAGCGGCTTGCAAATGAACGCATTCTGTCTTGGATTTAAATAGCCCGCTATGATGTCCTAATTGTGCACAGCTGGTCGTACTTTTAAAAAAACGCCATCCTTTGCGTTAGCACGTAGGCACCATCTTTGAATGTACCTGTGCGCTCCGTTGTTTAATGCAAGTTGTAGCGATTTTGTTTAATAAAAGCTATATCGACTATTTCAAGTCTGATTTTCTTAATGTGATCTTATGCTGACTTAAGCGCCTGTTTATTCACAGATCAAAAAATACCGACAACGTACTTATTTCAGTGCGTGGATACATGGGCACCATTTTGGGATGGTTTTGTTTTCAGTGTTGGCATGTGAAATCTTTTACATTTGTCTATATATTTAAAAAAACTGATATAATACATGTCTATTTTACGAAACATTAATTATTTCTATTTCAGCATTTATTTGCGAATATTAGTTCAAATCGACATTTGTTCATTACATCTGACACGCGGTCATCTGCATATTCCAAAATAGGTATTATTGTTTGAATCTGTACCCAAATCAATTTTCCAAACATATGCTAAATAGTTGTTAGGGCAGAGAAAAAGATCGACGGCGTTTTTAACGTGTGCCTGTTTTCCATACCAGAGTACACAGGCGCCATCTTGGAATGGTTTTATTTTATTGTCGAGTCCACCTCAAAATATTATACGTCCATCTGTATATCTGGAAATGCTGTTATAATACATGTTCAGTCATTGGGCATTATTTATGAATATTAATTCAACTTAGAGTCTTTCCATGGTGTATGATACGCAATTCTCTGCATATTATATATTGAGTATTATTATTTGAATCTAAACAAAGTTAACATTCCAATCATATGTTTAAGTAGACATTAGGAAAAAATAGTAGTAACTATTGGCTAATTTTTCAGACACCACATCCATTTTGAACACTATTTTGTAGTGGTTTCTAATATCCTTATTCTAATGTATTAATCTGTTATTTTATTTTTATTTATAAGTGTCATAATTTTCACATATGACTTTGAGGTTTTCTGATCCTTGCATTAAGTTTTGACGAATATATTTATATATGGTTTAAAGAGGAGTTAACCAAGAACCTAGCTCTTTTTTGTTTTGACAAGCCTGGGCATAATTTTGATTATGATTAATTATATATTTTCTAGTTGCTTGTTTGTATCGGTTTTGTATAGGTTTTGACGAATATATTTATATATGGTTTAAGGGTGAGTTAACCAAGAACCTGGCTTTTTTGTTTTTGTTTTTGTTTTGACAAGCCTAGGCACAGTTTTGGTTATAATTAATTATATATTTTTTTAGTTGCTTATCTGTATAGTACTACCTCCAACCTGTTAGCTGTAAATTCTGAGTGGATATAGGTATATACTGGTGGAGTATCTATAGCAACTAGATATACTGTTTTGAACAGCATATTTTTGTTGTTTACATGTATAGGGGAGGGAAGAGCCATTTTTGAATATTCGGATCATTTATAAAAAATGATGCAATTCATTGTTAATATTAAGTCCCAGTGTTGTCGCCCGTAGGCGACAAATCCATCCTGCCTCTGCCTTTCTGAGGTTTGTTTCCCTATTTCCTCCTCGAAATGGGCTTTTTATATGTTCTAGAGCATGGAACCATATATCCCTTTTCTCGATGTTGTTCCTGTATGTGGACGGCTACAGGATATTTTGTGTCTCTGTTTTTGATTGCTCGTACATGCTCTTGTATTCTGAGTTTTAGGCTTCTAACACTACTACCCACAACTTTTTCCGCAAGCACATCCTAAAACATATACTGTATGGGTTGTGTTGCAATTTATGAAGGTTTGTATTGTGTAATTTTTAGAGGTATTATAGTTGAACTCAGTCTTTTTATTGAGTCCAATCTTACACACTATACAAGACCCACAGATGTGGAATCCAACTGGTCTAGTTGGTAACCAATTTTTTGAGGAGGATTTGCTGTGTATTAGTTACATAACTAGGACATAGTTTTTTCTTTAATGTTTCCCCTCTCCTGTAGTTCCTACCGGCATCGGTCCAGACTTAAGTAGGTGCCAGTTCTTGCGAAGAATGTTATCAATATGATCACTGTATGCATTGTATTCTGTTATAAATAGTACTTAGTCTTTTTTATTATTGGAACTGTTTATTTTGGATTTGAGGGTGGACTTTCGATGTACCTGAAGGGCCTTTGATTCTGCTTTTTTTAAACATTGTTTCGAATATCGCCTTTCGGTGAAATTGTTTTGAATTGTACTGAGTTTTTTCAGAAAATTTGGGTTTTCTCTAGTTTCTATGAGCCCTGATCATTTCCCCGTAAGGTATCGCATTGATGGTGCTTTTTGGATGTGCGCTCTCAGCATGCAAAACACTATTGCACGCAGTGGATTTCCTATGAATATCACTGTGTATTCTGGTGTCTTTTATGTACAGTCTTAGATCAAGGAAATCAATTTGTCTTTCAGAGTGGTTCATGGTCAACCTTACATTGAATTGATTGTTGTTAAGGTATTCAAGGTAACCAGTTAAGTCGAGGACACTTCCATTCCAAATTAATAGAATGTCGTCAATATATCTTCCGTAAAATATGATGTTATCAATCCATTGTCTGGAGCCTGGTCCCCAGGCATGCTCTGCCTCATACAAGCCCATGAAAAGGTTTGCATAAGACGGAGCAAACCTGGATCCCATGGCTGTCCCCTTCTTCTGCAGGAACAATGTGCCATCATGTAGAAAAGCGTTCAAGTCCAAGATCATACGAGCCATCTCGAGTAGCATGAAGGTGTGTCCTAGATTGTTAGCATTCCGTTTGTAAAGAAAATGTTTTAAAGCTCTCAGACCACAGTCAGTTTGATGCACGTGTATAGGCTTTCCACATCGAGTGTGACAAATAGTAGATCTGGACTATCCCAAAGGAAGTCCTCTAATTTACAAAGAACATCACCGCTATCCTTCAGGTAGGCTGGTAAGTTTTTGACAAAGGGCTGTAGATATTTGTCCACATATTCTGCAAGGCGTTCCGTTGGCCCTCCATTCTCTGATATAATTGGTCTTCCGGGGGGAAAGCCTTCCCCCCCCTTATGAATTTTGGGAAGTACATAAATGCACGGAAATCGAGAGTCTCGTGCTTGTAGATATCTGTGTTCAGTGTCAGACAGTAATCCTGATTCATGCCAAACTTCTAGGCATGAATTGATATTTTGTTCGATTTTTTTTAATCAGATTTTCAGTCAATTTCATGTAGCAATTTGTGTTCCCTAGTTGTCTATCTATTTCATTTAAATAGTCGGATCGGTTCATGATAATAATATTCCCACCTTTGTCAGCCTCTCGAATGACCAAGTTTTTGTCTTCCTGTAAAGCATTGATGATATCTCTATCCTTTCTAGAAATGTTATAAGTATGCTTGCAATGTGATTTTGGGCCATGATTATCTTCTAGTTGATGTAACTGTTGTGTAACCTTCGTATAAAAGTCATCAATAAAAGTGTCCTGAGGTCTAATGGGTACAAACTTGGACTTCAATCTTAAACCACTATCATTGCTGACATCCTCAATTATGTCTAGCATATTGGCTGTATCTGTAATGTCAATGTTATCATTTTCCCCATCCAGAGTGGCCAATAGATGCGTTGCATGTAAATCATTAATAGACATTGTTGACAGATTCATTTCAGTGTGCAGGACATCACATACAACAGATTGATGCTCCCAAAAAATTTTTAATCTCAATTTCCTTACAAATTTATACAGATCAACGTGTAGATCAACAAAGTTGCAAGTGTTGGTTACACAGAAGTTAAGACCTTTTTGTAATGCAGCATTTTCTTCATTAGAGAGGACTCTGTCCGACAAATTAACAACATGCAATTGATTTGAAACACAATCATTGTTAGTATCACTTCCTATTTCCTCAATTGGGTCTTGCTTTGTAATCTTGTTTGCACTCCTTGTTTTTTGTTTCCTCCCTCCCGATTCTGAATTTGTGTTTTTCTTTTTGTTGCCCAGCCTGTATCGCTGGACTTCTTTTAAAAAAAAACGAAGAGCTAGAGGTATTTTGGTTACTTGTTCCTTCACCCGGGTCACTATCAATTGAGGACAGGGAGGTACTACTTGAGGATACACTGGCCGCTCTTTCAGTACTATTCTGTGCAGTTGTTGGCTTTGGTGTAACGTCATCATATTTCTTTGAAAAAGTAAATATACGCCCATTGGCATAATCTTTTTCATCCCTCAGAATTTTTTTCAACTTTTTCTCTTTTAGATAAACTTGGTATGCCGCCAGTTCCGTTTTTAGGATGTCATAGTTTTTAAGTGTTGCATCCTTCAAATTCATATCCATTATTTCTTTTTCAATTTTAGATATCTCCTCTTTTATCTTATTCACTTTCCTTTCAGCATTAGTTATGAGAATCCTCATCATACGATAGGAGGCGACATAAAGACCTTCCTCCCAATCGTCCAACAAATCCTGTTCCAAATCTTCATAATTTGGAAAGATGAGGATCCTCAACCCTCGAGGTATTTTTTTTGTTCTCAATATATTTACGCAGGGTCGCCCCATCCCACCACTTGGCGAGTTCCTGTTTCTTTAACTTTTCTAATTTATAGAATTTTTCTTTTAGTCCCTCATTCTTTGGAGCTGAAACTTTGGGAGCACTTGTGTTGGGACCTTTGGATTTAAATAGGTCACCCAACATCTCTTCTCGCTTATCGTCAAAATCCATATTGTGAATGGATAGTGCTAATTTAGCCCAATTAATTAATGTTATACACACCGAGCACAGGGGTTTGGCTAGCGTATCTGGTCAGTTTTTAACCAAATCTCCTCCCACTCGATCCTGTGAACATACACGGGACCAGGGTAAAAAGTATGGGCGCCATCTTGTAGTGGTGTATTCACATCATAGTTCATCCTATGTTATTTTACCAACCCTTTAAAGAAAATAGGGAACGTTTTAATTTACGAATTTACTAACAGTATTCATAGCGCCAAAATATCTGGGAAAAGATATTTGTCGGAATTTTCCCAAATTTAAAAACAAATAATCGGGACTTGATGTAAACCCTCACTTCTATTATGTACTGTTTATTCGCAAGAATACCATAGGATGTATTACAGTCAATAATTTACTTTACTGACTTAGATGGCTTCTTTTTTGCTGTTTATCTTTCATTACAACATTATCAGTATTGTAAAACTTTGTCACAAATTCGTACTCCAATTCTCAGAAGGTTACTCTCACAGGTGGGGCAACAGCTACATTAATCCCACCGCCTCCGTACAGTTTTGTGTTCATTGTACTAATACTGCGGACTCGAAACCCAGATCAATTTAGGTTCGAACGATAAAGGACTATTGATGAACACCAGAGCAGCCCACAGAGAATTCATTTCTGACCAATCAGGCATAGAACACAGTTAATTAGTATGGATTATCTAACTCTGTTCCGTTCAATAATTTCGTTCAGCCCACGAGTGTCACTTCCTTCCCTAAAAATCCATCTTGCCTCCTTGGCTAACAGTACTGCTTCAATATTGGAGGGATTGACCTTGATTCTCTCAAGTACCGTCCACGTGAATCCATGTTTCTCCACAAAACAGTGCTGAACCAATTTGGTTGTTAGTTTGCCTGCCTTTATTGTGCTCAGGTGTTCCTCAATACGGGCTTTTATTTTCTGTGATGTAAGGCCAATGTATTGAATGCCACAGCTGCAAAGTAATCTGTAAACCATGTTAGTGGTATTAGTTATTGAAGTGGTTGAGAAACCACTCCTTGCCCAATGCCAAAGTCACACTGTTGCACTTCCTTGTAAGCGGACACACAGAGCATGACCCACAGGGGTAATGCCCATTTGGAATGGTTGTAGGTTCATTTCTTGGTGTTGCCCTGTCACGAGTATGGACAAGCCTGTCCTTAAGATTGTTAGATCGTTTAAAGGCAAATCTGGGAGGTGGCATCGAGAAGGTAGAACTGGATAGGATATTCCAATGTTTCCTTATGGATTGCCTAATTTTGGTGGCCATAGGATCAAAGGTCATAACTACTGGCAGGCAATCCTCTCTTTCTCTGCTAGTATGTTCCAATAAGGCACTACGAGGTGTGTTGAGTGCCCTTTTGCTTATTAGCCTTGGACTTTTTGCTTATTAGCTTATTACCAATTAGCTTACTTAGTCTATCATACGCCTCTAATACTTATGTTGGCTCACTGTGTGTATTTAGACAGCACTCGATTTCCTCTTTACCCTCAGTATATAGCTGAATATAAAAAAAGTTACAGGACAGTTTTCTCCCATCTTTTCTTTCGGTCCTCGGCCGTGGGCCAAAAAACCCAATTAGTCAGAGCTTTTGGCTCCCCACCCCTGAAGACCACGTTGCCTTTAGTTTCCACAATATTAGCATTGTGGTAACTAAAACTGGTTTGAGCCACCCTAACCTCCCGAATATGTTTGTATATGGGGGCTGAGAATACAACATAGTCTACAGTGGAACTTCAACCTCTACCAAAGAAAGATGGAATCACCTCTTTTTCTTCCCCAGGCTCTAGACAGTACAGATTATTGTTTACTAATAAACTATCCAGCCGGGTGCCTTGCCTTGAGTGTTCAAAATGGGCCAGTGGTGGTAAATCTTCATTGGGCTCCCTCTATCACACACTTTAATTTACAAAGATGAATTTTAAAATCCACCATTATAACCAGATTGTAGGGATTATGTCTCCCCTGTGCAAGTTCCTCTAAGAAGACATCGAGACCAGTCAGATGTTCACTCTCAAAATCTCTACAAAACAAGTTATAAAAATTTACAATCACCAGAGTTGCCCCACCTAAAAAGGGCAGTTCTACTGTCAGAATGTGTGGCGATGGACTGGGGAGCCCCTTGATGGTATAGGATAGTTTAAGAGAAATTATGGTGAGTAACCACCCTCCGCTCTACCAGCGATCGAGGGTGAGGCAGCTTTGAAAAAAAGGGGCAAAACCATCCATTACAAAAGTATCAGAAGTATCCAGGTCTCTTGGGGTGCAATGATGTGGGACACCCTTATTACCATTGACCACTGTTAGTCATCTTTTTTTGCCTTCAAACCAGCAATATTCCATGTCATAAGCATGCATGCCAACGGATTGGTCACTTTGTCACCTAGGGATACTAGCGGGCCAATTGGTTGTACTCTTACTAAATCTATCCAAATGAACCCTTTTTACAACATTAGGATAATCAAAGACTGGGGGAAACAAAACATAACACTCTAATTAATACCTTGCAGTTTGCATGCAGCTCTTGGATAACGGTTTATTTCACAGGTCTATGTTAGGATTTTAACTTATAAACTGCAAGTAACTAAAGGATCTCTCTGACAAAAACAGTAAGCCCCTGACCTATTTACATTATGTGCACTTTGTGATCTGCATGGTACATGTTCAAACTCTGATCACTCTCTCAATGAAGAACATTAATCACCAGAGTTATCATGATATTTTTGTTTTAGAAAATTGCTGGAGGCCAGACGATGAGGCAGCAGGTGCTTTTAAATCCATGATATACTTGCAAACACGAAGCACCCGCCAAGGTCACAGTGGTCGCACCGCCTTACAGCCGGCCCTTCTCCGAGGTCCTGTCCTGTGACCTCGGTGACAGTCAGTGTTGCCCTAGGGTGTGCTGCTTCATAGGCCTACCCGCAAGACTTGAGGTGAACCCTCAGTATGGATTGTGGTGGACAGGCCATCAAGCCTTACCCACACTTGCCTCTGCTAGTGTCCACCTGCTGGTGTTAAGACACCAAGGCTTCTAAGGTCTAGCGGGGCCTTCTAAGGTCTAGCATGGGAATGTGCTCCCTCAAGAGAGTGGTATGGGGGACTGGTAATGAAGGCTGAACGGGGTTCCCCAGTTCCAAATTCAGTAGCTCTGATCATAGTGCCACTTCCTCTCCCCCACTGAACCCCACACTGTCCCACTGAGAGAAGCTCACACTGCCTTCAACTACAACCTAAATGTGCCCAGCTATAAACACCTGGATGCGACTCAATTCAAATTATGAACTAGACAAGAGCAATATGCTGCCTAATAAAGTACCAACATCCAGGAAAAGCAAACACTCCTATGGAATGAAAGATTAAATAAAGCACGTGAAATGTAAGCAGGAACAACCTGGTTACCATAACAATAGATAATTTTTTAATGCACAATTAATTAAAATCTTTGCAATGAGGCCATATAAAAAACAGTATAAAGTGCATATGTTCAATATTATAAAAAAGTAGTACTTTTTTTTTAAACTTGGCACATCCTTATGAATTATGGTTCTGTGTGATGGTCAGAATCCAAAACTGCCTTTACTGCCATCAGATATTTCATGAAGCGTGCCGCCAGCTGCACTGATTCACCTTTCATGCACTCGACCAGGGCAGCTTGACATGTCCGTATATATTTAATATACCCTCACCCAAATTTGTTTGCCAATAATGGAATCAATTTGATTTTGAAATTTGATAGTGCCTCAACATGCCTCAATACAATGACTGAGCTTTCGAGAATGTAGAGAATTGTAAGACACAATGCATTTGTTTTAATATGCCAAGAGATGAACTCTAGCTTTTGTTCCTGTTTCATGTGCCACGCATACACTTTGGACCACAATGCACTAGGATCATCATCATCATCCACTGAACAATGATTGGTTCTCCACCATGATACTACATTTACCAAGTTCCTCAGCTTTTGGCAATAAGTAATGGTGTCCGTTCAAATGCCAAATCCCTGCCATTCAGAGCGAGCGTACCCGTGGACTAAGTACCATGAAAGACGACTGACAACTTTAGGTAAACCCTGTGTATTAATTTCCATGTTATGAAACGCGTCACGTTTGGGAGGAGATTGATTAATTTAACCCGTTTAATGCGCCTGCGATTTTGCGGAAGTGCGACACTTCCGCAAAACGGGCGAGTCCGCGTCAGCCGATGGCAGCACTGGGCAGGTAGTGCTACCGATGGCAGCATGGAAGGGGTTAAAACTTCTGCTTTCAGTAACAACATACTGTGAGTGGTCAGTTTCAGTAAGCCAGCGAGCTACTTCTGTGGGAGGCTGCTTGACTCCAGGGGTAAGCGCATACTTAAAATGCGCTGTTTAAGCAACAAAAACGAAAAAATTGAGTAGAGATTTTACATTGTGACATCCCGTTTACAGTAACGTGTTATAGGAAGAAACGGAGGGGAAGAACAGAAGGGGTTCAAAGTGGCAGCTCGTCTCCCAGGTACACCTATGAGTAGTTAGAATGTTATTCAATAAAAAAATCTTTCTTTACATTTAAGTAGGAATTCAGCTGGAACAGAAGTCGTTTTGTTTTACAGATACCCCACAGTGAACAGCTACGTTATATTCAAGCAGGGGATACATAGTATCTCTGCAGGTAGGAACCTGGTTTCAAAGAAAGCCTGTTTTCTGTGTTGCTTTTTGACCAGGATGTAAGATATGGATTATTTTTTTAATTTCAGCAGGTCTCCAATAAATGATTTATAATCTGAAAACAAGACATTCCCATGGCAGGTATTTCAGTAAACCGTAAGCAGTTAAGCTTTTGATTGAAGGAGTAAATATGGAGCAGGATTAATAGTAAGATTCTGTTTAATATTGTTCTAGATAAAACACCATTGCACGTAGGAGTGAAACACAGCACCAATCCAAAAACACAGAAGCCCTGATGCAAGTCCTTTTACTGGGAGGAGCAGGATTCGAAATGCGTTGGCAATTTTTTCACAGATGAACTTAAAATTGAGTATTCGCAAATAACTGAGGGAGTTGAACGGTCTCCCCCACCTGCAAAATATTGTTCCCTTTGATTACAAAAAATTACTCTGATATATTGATGAGTTATACATTGTAAAGATTAATTGTAAAGGCATTAAACGCTATGGGGAACAGGTCTGAAGATAAATCACTCCCTTATAGACTTTTACCACCCAACAAGAACAAAGTACCGTCAGTCGATTGCATGTTCTCCCTCAACGCGGCCAAGCTATGGAACACTCTCCCCATTCATATCCGGTCGACCATGCACCATCTTTCCTTTCGTAGACAGTTAAAGACATGGCTCTTTACATGCCATAGTTAAGACCTCTTTCTCCTGCCCTAATTGTCGCTGATAGTGCGGGGATGCATAAGGGTTGCCAGGCGCTCTGCAAGTATTTGATAATAATAATAATAATGTGCATCTAGGTAGTTTTTGTCTATTGTGAATTGTTTTGCAAGTCAGGCAGGACATATTTGTGAGTATGCAATTCAATTTGTTTCATTGTGCATGAGTGCCATTGGGCCCGTCCACCCACTCCACCCTCTCCATGGCTGTTACCCTGTTGTTGTGTCTGCTTACATTCAGCTCTATCCTGACCCGGCACTCCGACCACAGTTGTTCTTGCGATTTGTATAAGTCCAGCACTTCTAGCACTCTTCCACTGTCCTCTTCCTCTCTCCAATGGCATTCACCTTGGTGGCAATGTCACACCAGATTTCATTTTTTTCTTGACAATGGCACTGTGGTGGTGACAAACAGTTCTTGTTCGTGTTCAGTCACCTCTGCAATTAGGACCTTGTTTTCCTGTTTACTGAACTTGGGGTTCCTCTTGGCCTTCCCCTCGGTTTCTGGCTGGTCCTCCTGGGTCTCTGTGGGATTGTTTGTAGCCTCAGAACTGGTCCCAGCTTCCTCCATGTCTCCTCTGGTGTTTGCCATTTAACATTTTTCTTTATCCCTCATGGGGTCCTTTTATAGTGCATTTTTCATCTGAAAGGTGAAGGTTTGGTGCCAATTAGAGAACCGAATTTGCCCCTAATTGGCCCACCACAACTTTTTTTTGCATTGGCGCGTGCTATTTTATTGTCCTCGGGCTACATTTATCGCCAGCCATTTCCGACGGAAATGGAAGCGATCACTTGTTAGCAGCGCTTTGCTAATACACCGCTGACATGGCGATGAAATCCTGCGTTAAACGACAATAGGAAAATAAAGCGCTAATCGTGGTTTGTGAAAAATATCGCAAGTTGTTGACAATATGCCCCTAAGTATCATCTTTTGGATCCTAGCTCTGGTTACAGCTTTGTAATCTTTCAAAGAAAATCGATCAATACAGTATCATTCAAAGAAAGTAATTTTTCAAAGTATATATACAAATCATGATAATACATGAAATATACAAATTTAGTACCAGAACGTAAAACCAATGACCTGTTGGGGTATCAACATTCAGAGTCACAGGAAATTCTTTTTCAAAATGTATGAATACATCATGAATATTTTTGCAAGGTACTTTGGATGTAGAAGGCCCATTATGTTGTGGCCTTTTAAGCACACAAAAATAGACAATTATATATCATTAGTTAATAGTGCTGTGTGATTCAAAGTGAATAATCTTTATAGAGATTATTGCATATTTGGTTATTTTAGATCTATGCAAAGTTCTTAAACTCTTACTGTCAGTAGCCTAATACTGAAGCAATAGCCTATAAAATATATACCTATATTAGAGCATTCAAAACACAAGACCTACAAGGTGATTTATGAGAGATGATTTGTATATGGAAGACAAAGGAGCACATCTTACTTGGCATACCAATTCTGTCTAATTTAGTGGTTGTCTGCAATGTATAGTATCTTATTTCAAGCATTTGCAAACACATATGTTAAGAATGGTCAATGACTGTTAAAAATAAATGTCTAAATACAATAAATAGTTGCATAAAAAGCATAACAATTATGGGTATAGTAACTGTTTTTTTCAAGTCAGAGATGAAAAACAATGACTATTGCCTCACTGTGGGTTTTCATGCGCAAAGTTTATTCAGCAGTTTTGATGCAGCATAGATATTTTCTACTCTCATCATGTGATAATGCTTTTATGCAGTGAGATTTAAATGAGCAATGTAATAAGCAACAAGGCTCATTTCGGCATCCGTACAGTCTTTTAGTTGCTGTCTCGTATACTCGTCTAGCTTGCTGACTTGTTACTGCAGGAACATTGTACCTGAAAGAGTTATTAATATGTGAAACCTGCTCGTTATAGTGGAAGTAATCATGTATTTTATAAAGGTATTATATTGGTCATGAGCTTATATCATTCTTAACAATGTAATACTAGCTATAAACAATGTTAAAGCCATCTCTTTGGATGCTTTATAATCCCCATCCATTGTAAACTCGTACACCACTGACCAATAGCAATCTGGGAATTCAAAAAGGCACAGCCTGCATTGCATTAGTACCTTTCATGAAATCAATTAAGATTGTTTGATGGGTTGTATATTGATCCCCCTTTGAGGAATCAAAAAATCTATCCATTATTGAAGCTGTCCTCTCTTTCATTAATATCATGGGCCTAGTCTTTGTAAAATATTTTTCAAACCACTGCAAGAAAAATGGTAATGAGGTCACAGACCGGCCTGAAGATGCATCAGTGATCACATTCTGTTACAAAGTCTACGAGTAAAAGTGTAGAACACTTCCTTTTTTTCTTGAGGGTCTTCAGATTAGTAATATAGGAATACACAGATGTAAGGATTTGGAGTATGTCTGTATTGTTTCTCTTTTCCTCAGAATTTAGTAAATGAACACAGACTTCCTTAGCTGCTTCAACTAGAGCAATAGGTCCAGGTTTTTTTTTCTCCCAGATAGATGAAGTGGTTCTTGGATGCCTTGCTATTATATGGGGGGTACCAAGACTAGGAAGTATTCATTCTGAGATGATCCTCTCTGGTTTCATTAGAATATTTCTGTGCCTTGTCTAAAGACATTTTGTTCTGTCCACCAATAGATATTTGCTGCCTTACAACCATTGCCAGAGGGGCCCGGACATCAGATCCAGCCTGGGAAGTCGGCACCAGTCTAGCTTGAAGGCAAAGTGAAGATAATCAGCACATACGTTGCTGCCAACTAG
Source organism: Lissotriton vulgaris (assembly GCF_964263255.1). Lineage (NCBI taxonomy): Eukaryota > Metazoa > Chordata > Amphibia > Caudata > Salamandridae > Lissotriton > Lissotriton vulgaris. The sequence goes on from NC_141696.1 coordinate 228,239,398, forward strand.
GACCTCAGTGAAGGCCAAAGCACCTGGATGTGAAATGTGTACCCCTGCCACCGCCTTGGGCGAAAAACGGGGTCACAAATCAGAAAGGAGAAATTGTGGATCTAGTTTTTGATGCTCAACTGAGTCACAGACCGACCAGAACAGCAAGGAGGCTTTGCTTGAGGTGACCCCCTTTTTTTTTTTTTTAAACAAAAGTTGCTTCAGAGATCCTTGTATCAGGCCTCTGAATCCTGGTGCCAAAGTGATTGAAAGTTTGCACCTTTGTTGATCAAGAGATACCTAGGCATACTGGATAATTTGTGGCCCCAACAAAGGAGCAGTGTGCCAACAGAGCAAAACAGAAGTTAGGAAAGGACTTGAGTTTAGGGTACAGGTGCTGTCTCTCTGGTTCAATACACAAAAAACCCTGTCTCCTTAGGTGGCCTAAGTATTTCTGTTCAAGAGCAGAGAATATCTTGCGTCCAATTCTTATGCTACACAACCCTTTTTATATCTACATTTGAGGGTATGAATGAGTGTCTCCCTTATTTTAAAACCTCTTTCAATTCTCAACTAGCAGTAAAAAAGAATTTATATAACCACAAGTCCTAATGTCTGCGCACCAAATCACCAGTACATAGAAAAATGTGTGGATGACGAAATGACCCCTCACAGGCGCACCATCATCGGGGTAACTGGTAGGTACTCACCAGGTTAGGCCCCTTTTCTCATCATTGGCAATCATTTCGTCCCGGAAAAATAACAAAAAGGAAAATAAAGTGTCCAAAACCAAAATTTGGGAGTGAATAAGTGCAAAGTAGTGAGTGACATCCTCACTCACTAATGACAGAAAGTGATTAAAATCGACAAACACACTTCTCTCAAACCTTTATTCTTATTCCTAGATGTGTTAGGTCTAATTAAAAAGGGGAAAAGGTAGCTAGTATTGCATACCCACATCCACTGCCAACATGTTTCTTTGCCTATGAACTTGTGGCAAATTCTTCAGGGCTGGACTCTGTCACAGCACCTCTGTTGGACACCTGTTTCTTTTTACACTGCCAAGTAGAGAATAAGGAGAAGGAAAACACATCCAAAACACATTAAAATGCACCCATAATGCACCTGAAGCAGCTCCATACGTTCAAAGCACTTGCTACAAAACTTTATAGTTACCCTCTGTCAGCATAAGTCTCTCATACCAGCTGCAGGGGTACACAACTTTATCTCAAAAACTCCTTAAGTGAGTCCTCTGTGGGATAAACCCAACGGTTGTTTTATCAATCTGAAAGTATTATATGTTCAAAAATGCAAATGCTACTTACCAGTATGCATCTGTTCTTGGCATGTAGGGCTGCTGACATTCATATCTGTGCATAGATCGCCGCCTAGTGTTGGGTCCGGATGATTGCACATTGTTGTCCTGGAAGAGTCTTCGAAGTATCACAAGATAGGTGGCTCCTCCCCTGGACTACAGTTCGCATGGGCATCGACTCCATCCCCAGTTTTTAGCCATTGTGGCCGAGATGGAGTGAACTTTGTGAATGATGACCATCCCATGAAATGATATGTAAACACTGCAGCTGTTACAGGCGCCGGGGAGGAGGGCGGGCGATATGAATGTCAGCAGCCCTACATGCCAAGAACAGATGCATACTGGTAAGTAGCATTTGCAGTTCGAGGCATGTGGGCTGCTGAATTCATATCTGTGCATAGAATACATAGCAGTCCCTCCATTAGCGGCGGCCGCCTGTGCCAGCTGCAGCAGTTTGGAAAAGTGTCTTGAGAACAGCCTGTCCTACAGCTGCCTGCTGTTTGGAGTGCACGTCTACACAGTAATGCTTGGTAAATGTGTGTGTGGTAGACCATGTGGCTGCTCTACATATGTCCTCTAAGGGAATGTTTCCAAGGAAAGCCATAGAGGCCCCCAACTTTCTGGTGGAGTGGGCTCTTGGTGGAATGCTAAGAGTGCGTTTTGCCTTTGCATAGCAGATTTGAATACATTTGACGATCCACCTAGCAATACCAGCCTTGGAAATAGGGTTACCTTTGTGATGTGGTGCAAAGGCAACAAAAAGCTGCTTAGTTTTCCTAAAATCCTTGGTTATCAAGGTAATACATTAGGGCCCGTTTAACGTCAAGGGTTTGGAGCATCCGCTCCGCCAGTGACTCTGGATTTTGAAAGAAAAACGGCAACTCAATGGTTTGGTTGATGTGGAACTGAGACACAACCTTGGGTAGAAATTTAGGGTTAGTGCGGAGCACTACCCTGTTGGAATGAACTTGGAAGAAAGGCTCTTGGATTGTGAGGGCTTGCAGTTCACTAACCCTCCGTAGCGATGTAATTGCTACAAGGAAAGCCACTTTCCATGTCAAGAATTGAATATCGCAGGAATGTAGTGGCTCAAAGGGAGGACCCATCAGTCTTGTAAGAACCACATTGAGGTTCCATTCAGGAGCTGGTGGAGTCCGTGGCGGAATGACTCTTTTGAGGCCTTCCAGAAATGCTTTGATGGCAGGCACCTTGAAAAGTGAAAGGTGCTGTCTATTTTGGAGGTATGCGGCCATCGCAGACAGGTGAATGCGAATGGAAGTATATGCCAGATTACACCTGTATAGATGGAACAGGTAACAGATGATGTTCTGAATAGAAGCATCTAGCGTATCAATGTTGTGGTTTGCGCAATAGATGACAAACCGCTTCCATTTCGCTGCATAACAGGCTCTAGTAGTGGGCTTCCTAGCCTCCCGAATGATGTCCATGCAATTGGGAGGAAGGTTGAGGTAGCCAAACTCTAGGACTTCAGGAGCCAGATCGCCAGGTTGAGCTGTTGCGGGTCAGAGTGCTGAATGTCGCCATGGCTCTGCGTCAGAAGGCTGGGTGTGAGATGCAGCCTTTGATGCGGTACCACTGACAGTTCCAGAAACGTGGTGTACCATGGTTGGCGAGCCCAAGTTGGAGTAACCAGGATGAGTCATCGAGTGCTGCCTGAGTTTGCGCGCCACCAGCGGAATCAGAGGTGCTGGGGGAAAAGCGTACGCAAATCTGCCTGACCAGTTCATCCATATCGCATTGCCCTGTGACTGTGGGTGTGGGAACCTGGCGGCGAAGCTTTGGCATTTTGCGTTCTCCCTTGTGGCGAACAGGTCTATCTGTGGATGACCCCACCTTTGGAAGTACGGTTGGAGAACTGATGGATGTATCTCCCACTCGTGCATTTGGTGGCTGTGCCTGCTGAGCAGGTCCGCCATCTGATTGTGTTTGCCTGGGAGATGCTCTGCCATGAGGAAAATGTTCCTCTGAATGGCCCACTTCCACATGCTCTGAGCCAGATGAGACGGCTGCGGAGAGTGTGTGCCCCCCTGCTTCTGAATGTAGTACATGGCCGTCATGTTGTCCGTCCGGATCAACACGACCTTGTTGCACAGATGTACTTTGAATGCCTTTAAGGCCATGAAGATCGCCATCAGTTCCAGTACATTGATGTGCATCTTCCTTTGCTGCTGCGTCCATAGTCCCTGCACTGTGTATTGGAGTACATGCGCTCCCCATCCCTGGAGAGAAGCGTCCGTTGTCAGGATAATCTGTGGCACAGGCTCTTGAAACGGTCGGCCCTTGCAAAGGTTTCGTGGATTCCACCAATGCAGAGAGTTGTATGCCCGACCGCTCACCAACACTAGGTCCTTCAATTGCCCGTGAGCCTGAGTCCACTGACGTGCTAAGCACTCCTGAAGCGGACGCATATGTAGTCTCGCGTGCGGGACTATGGAGATGCAGGAGGCCATCATGCCTATCAACTGCATGAACACTCTTGCTGGAAGCGAGTGTTGAGGTCTGAATTTTTGGATCAGCGACTGAATGCCGCCGACTCTCACTGAATTTGGCTGTGCTGTGGCCGCCAGAGTGTTTATGGTAGCACCCAGATACTGCTGTATGTGGGCGGGCTGGAGATGGGACTTTGGGTAATTCAGTGAGAACCCCAGATTGTGCAGCAGGTGAATGGTGTGGGACACGTGGTCGGCGCATTGCTGGGCCGACTTCGCTTGAATGAGCCAGTCGTCCAGATAGGGGTAGACGTGGATGTTTTGACGTCTCAGATGTGCCGCCACAGTCGCTAGGCACTTTGTGAAAACCCTGGGCGCTGTGGTAACCCCAAAAGGCAAAACCTTGAACTGGTAGTGCTGGTTTTGCATGGTGAACCTGAGGTATTTTCTGTGTGAAGGATGTAGTGGAATGTGGAAGTACGCATCCTTCAGGTCCAGAGTTGCTAGGAATTCCCCTTGCCGAAGCAGTGGGAGAACTTGCTGCAGCGTGAGCATATGGAAATGTTCTGATAGAATGTAAAAATTGAGCGGCCGGAGGTCTAGGATGGGCCTGAGGGATCCGTCCTTCTTTGGAATCAGAAAGTACAGGGAGTAAACTCCCGCACCTTTTTCCTGCAGGGGCACGAGCTCTATTGCCCCTTTTTGCAGCATGACATTGACTTCTTGCTGCAGCAAGTGCTCGCCGGACATAGGACGGTTTTTTGGGGGTATGTTGGGTGGAGTGGATGTGAGCTCCAGACAATAACCGTATTGAATAAGAGTTCTGACCCACCTGTCCATGGTGATGGACTTCCACACGGGCAGGAACTGCTGGAGTCTCCCCCCGACCGGTGTTGCGTGGTCGGGGGCAGTGACAAGGCGTCACTGTTTGTTGGCGGCGGAGGACCTGGAGCTGTTATTTCCACGTCCTCTGCCTTTGACGTTGTTGCCACGGTATCCACCCCGACCTTTGTTGGTATAAGAAGTTTGGGTGTTGGTCTTGTAGAATTGTGTTGACTGTGAAAGTTGACCCCTTGAGGTGCCTCTGTTATTGGAGCGACGAAAAGAACCACCCCGAAACTGCTGGGACTGCAAGGCACCCATAGACTTCGCAGTGTCGGTGTCCTTTTTCATCTTCTCGAGAGTGGTATCAACCTCGGGGCCAAACAGGTGGTCTGGGTTGACCGTCTGGTTCAAGATGGTAGTTTGAATGTCTGGCTTGAACCCGGATATCCTTAGCCATGCATGTCTACGAAGTAGAACGCTAGTGTTAATTGCTCGCGAGGCGGTGTCAGCACGTCCAGAGCGCACTTAATTGAAGCATTGGTGATAAGCTTCCCCTCCTGTATCAACATCTCTGCTGCTTCCTTATATTGATCGGGTAAGTGCTGTAAAAGGGTCTCTAGAGTATCATAGTGTGCCCTGTCATAACGCGCTAGTAGCGCCTGTGTGTTGGATATGCGCCATATGTTGGCTGCCTGCGCAGCCACCCTTTTCCCAGAAGCCTCAAATACTTTTGATTCCTTGTCTGGGGGAGGAGCATCACCCGTAGTTTGTGAGTTGGCTCGTTTGCGTGCATTGGAGACGACCAGGGAATCCAGAGGCAACTGTCCCTTGATATAAGTAGGATCAGTGGGCGCTGCCTTGTACTTCTTGTCGATACGTGGGTTGATGACTCTTGCCCGGGTGGGCTCCTTGAAGACCTCAGCCGCATGTTTCAACACCCCTTTTAGCATTGGCAAAGTCTTTACAGTTTTTTCAGAGACTGAAAAGGTGTCAAAGAGGAAGTCGACGTCCACTGGGTCAGCATGGAGATCGACGTCGTGATTGGCTGCCGCCCTTTCAATGAGGGCATTGAAAGCTGCAGAGTCCTCTGTTGGGGAAGTCTTGGCTGAAAAAAGCTGAGGCTCTTGTCCTGAATGCGGGTCCCCAGGATCGCCACCAGCAGACCATGGTTCAGTCACATCCTCTGGGTCTGAGTAGACGGGATAGCTATACTCATCCTCGTCGTTGCCGTCACCCTCCTCTACATGTGAATGAGAGGGTGAAAGTTCCTGTGCCTGTGGTGATACGGGCTCCATAGAGGCAGAGGCACCAGCAGAGTCCATCTTTTTCTTGAGTGGAAATTGGTAATGCTCCAATTGTTGTTCAGGGGTGATCTTCCTCTTAAGGAGAGAGCTTGCCAGTTTTGGCGTCGATGATAACTTCCTGACGCTCCTCTTCTGCCAGCGGTCGTTGCCGTGGGCTTGGGACCACTAACGATGGCTTCGGCGTCGAAGACACTTTCAGGGGCACTCCGGCCCCTGGTTTTGCTGCAAAAGCTTTCGGCGCAGTTTTTGGTGGCAAAGTGAACAGAATAGGCGTTGGCGCCTTTGCCGGTTTTTCTAGAGGCTTGGGCGGCACAGGGTCCTTCGAATCGAGTGCTGCGGCCCCCTCCCTAATACTTTGAAGGGACTCCGCAACCTTCTTAGTAAACGAGGCGGAGGGACGCGCCGGCTCGAGAGAGTCTTTTGAAGCTGGTTTTGAGGTGGCGACCGATGACGCGCTCTTCGGAGTCGACGCCGTTGCCCCCTTGGCCTTGTTGAGTGGAAGCGAGGCAGTGAGGGACTTGGGGTCATCCTGCCGCTTCTTCGGGTCGAGAGTGGACTTCTTATGGTCGTCGACCTTCTTGGTATCGACTCGACTCTTATGTGCGTCGACCGTCTTCGGCGCCGATGCAGCTGCGTCGGTCCCCTTAACCTTCGGCTTCGATACAGTAGCCTTCGGGTCGGCCATTTTGGGGTGGCTCTTGAGCTCGACAGCCATCTTGGATTTCTTCGGGGCCTAGGCCTCCGAAGTCTTCGACCCGACCAGCATGACTTGCGCTTTCGGTTTCGATACGCTTGGCGTCGAGACCGTTGGTTTCACTTTCGGTTTTGGCTGTACCGTGAGTGGCGCCGTATCAATGTCCGTGGCCGGGCCGGAAGGCGGAGCCGTGGGACGGGCATCAAGGCTTTGGGTAAGGCCCGAAGGCAATCCCTCGACCTGGGCCTTATAATGTTGGCTGGCCCTGGAGTCAGTCTGAGGAGGCTCTTCCTCCGAGCTATCCTCTACTGTGGCAAGGGCCCCGTCGTCGTCCCCTACCTCCTCGACGACTTCATCGAAATCCTCGTCTTCCGCGTCTTAGTCGTCCTCGATCTCCGACGCCGGGTTAGATTCTGTGATCTCCTGGATAGTGTCGTCCCCGACATCCTCCGCGTCAAAGATGTCTGTAGGAGGCGGTGCCGATCGTTGGGCCTCCAGGCGCGCAGCTCGGCAGAGCTTGAGTGTTTTCTTGGACCGGAACTTGGAGCAGGCCATACACTTGGCCTCGTCGTGGTCCGGCGACAAACACTTATTGCACACCGGGTGTACATCGATATGCGAATACTTCGAGGCACACACCGGGCACCGTTTAAATGGACTTCGTTCCATGATGGAAGAGGTTGGAGCGTCGAGTAGGCCCGTCCGCGCCGAAAGCACGCGGAAGGGCAGTGTTGGTTCGGAGCCGAAGAAAATACGAACCCGAACGATAGACAATACCGACGCAAGTCCTAAAGACCTTTTGGTCTCGAGCAAAGTAAGTTTAACAACTATCGATTCCGACAGAGGGAACCGAAACACATCCGAGCCCAATGGCGGAAAAAAACAATCTGGGGATGGAGTCGATGCCCATGCGCACTGTAGTCCAGGGGAGGAGCCACCTATCTCGTGATACTTCGAAGACTCTTCAGGACAACAATGTGCAATCATCCGGACCCAACACTAGGCAGCGATCTATGCACAGATATGAATTCAGCAGCCCACATGCCTCGAACTTGCATGTTAATACATAGTACTCAACAACCTCAACTTCAAGTCTTTACCATCAAAGTGTGATTACTTTTGACCAAATCAGTCAATTTCTACACTAATCGGTCTTTATCATATGACATTTGCCTGCGTTTTCCTGATAGACTACCCAGCAAATCAACCTCCTTACATACAAACAAAAGAATACCATGGTTTATATTCAGCTGTACCCACTACCATGTGTTGCAATATCTTCCTCGCAATGCCTATCATGATCGTATCCCCTTACTCTCTCAATCCCTTTCACTGTCTCGTGATCTGCACACAACAGCACTGGGCCATACCGACCATGACCAGGTTTCTCCGCTCCTCACCCGTTGAAGCTTCACGGAGCGCTAAGTCTCCTGCCGTGTTTGTGGTGTCCATAACCGTGTGTTTATTGCCGGTCATGTGGTGCCTCATCGTCACGCGATTTACGTCACGCGGCGTCAATCGTGGCAAAAGAGCGTCCGCCATATTGGATAGGGCCAAAAAGCTATCAGTACAACGCTGGTCCCTGCTAAGAGCCGAAAAAACTTCATTTATTGTCCAATGTTCCTTCGTAAGCCGCAAGTTTTTAAAAAACGATCATTATTTTAAATTAGTGTAAATTTATCTACACTATCCCTGTTTTGTTGTAATTACCCCAACATTTTTTTATAATCAGAGTGTTTACAATTACTCACTGACAAATCATAGGGTATACACTTCTTACCAAAGCATCTAGGCTAATGCAGCTCCCTGCTAAAAACACTGAGAAACCACCTTGACTTCTGGTGATGAATGTACAATGGTGGTGTGGGAGCCACAAGAAGGTTGACTCCTGTCACATTTTGTAAATATTCTCCTTTAACAACCTTTAAGAGCCACAACAAGCAGCCCGTCGGACTCCAATAGGTTCACATTCTTTTAATTCAACTTCTTATAATTCAACAGGAGGTGAGAGGTCAGGACAATACAACAAACACCAGGGAGCCCCTAGATGTTCTAAATAGGGGAGATCTATTTGACCCTATTCCATTCAATGACTTTGTTTAATCCCAACTGATCACTTTTCTCCCGATAAATCCACCTAGCTTCCTTAGAAATTAAGATGCTTTCAATATTCTGTGTTGCCATGACCCTTTCGAGCACTACCCATGTGAAACTATGTTTTTCATTGAAGCAATGTTGTACCAACTTGGTAGTTAGTTTTCCCGCTCTAATGGTGCTGAGGTGTTCTTGCACCTGATTTTAATCTTGCGGGATGTTAACCCAATATACTGGAGACCACATTCACAGCATAAACGGTAGAGTTTATTAGCGGCGTTAGAATTGCTAAAATGATTTAAAATACACTCTCTTCCTGAAGTCAGAATCATACTTTTGGTCTTTTTTGTCAAGGAACATACAGAACATGAACCACAAGGAAAATGGAGACAGTGGTGTCAATCATGTGCCCTTCAGTCAGATTACGAGTGTGGACCAGCTTGTCTTTTAAATTCCCGGATCTTTTGAATGCGAACCTCGGAGGGGGCATCTAGAAATCCTTATTTGACAATAGAGACCAGTGCTTGCGAATCGATTGTCTGATCTTAGTTGCCATGGGATCAAATGTCATGACAACCGGAACGCACTCCTTTTTTCTCTCGCACGTTCTTCTCCAGGAGAGCACTCGGGGGTATTGAGTGCTCTTTTCTTAGCATGTCTGACCAGTCGGGTAGGGTAATTCCTCTGATTGTTCCAAATATGTCTCCGTCGTGGAGCAAATCCTTCGGTAACGAAGAAACTGCCCCACTGGGAGATTATCCCTAAGTGTGCTCTTGGGTAATATGAGTCATATAGAAGAAGGGAATTCCTGTCTGTCAATTTCTGATGTACATGTTGTGAGAAGTTGGCCTGATATGTAGTGCTCACTATTCTAGTGATCACTGTGTATCATTCCAAACGACCCTTATTGATGATTGGTTGTAAGTCAACCGTTAGACCAGCTATCCTAGTAGCATGGACAAGAGAAGTCTTTAGGCTAAACTCTAGAGGGCGTGTTAAGCCAGCTGTTATACCATCACATATACCCCTTGAACACCAAGTGAAAGGACACCACACAAGTTGTTATGAAAATAAAGTATATTTATTTAGAACACAACAGCCCTAGACTCTTTATGAGGACAGGGCGCTAAGCACAATACAAAGCTCTTAGGAAAATACTGGAAGTTGCACAATTTACACAAATGCCCGAGGGGCACGAAAAACCATATACTCTAAAAGTGGAATGCAAAATTACTAGCAGGTAAGTACTACTCTAATAGGCTTTAGGATCGCTAGGAATGGACTACTGAACCTTCAGATTACTAGCAGGAGGCCTAGGGAGATCGGGGGCAGAGTGTGCACTCTCACGCGGGATGCGGGACAAAGTCTATGGTTGCTAGATTTCGTAAAGTTAGTGTTATCGGACGAATCCGACTAGGTAGAGCTGAAACGAAAAAGGCTCTGGACACTTAGATAGTTAAGCTATGCTGGAGCACCAAAATGCTCAGGTTACCTAGCCCAGGGGCTGCGGATGCATAGGTCTGAAAAGACGTCGGGAATCCTCGTTGCAGTCTATGGAGCCTGAAAGAAGTTGTTGCTGGCAGGCGACCAGTGTTGAAGTTCGAAGTGATCCAAGCCTGGATCGAAGATGAAAGACACCTGTAAGCAGAGGGGACCAAGTTCTGAATCACTAGCCAGTGATTAGATGGGCACCAGGATGGCACCGGACGAAGTCACCTCGACCAGGTGACTGGGCGACGCTGGGCTCTGCAGTCTCACGGACCAGGAGGCGTTGTCGGCGACCAGGATGGAGGTGCGAGCTGTCCCACGATGGTATCTGCTGTCGACGTCGCTGGACCCAGGATTGGAGCAACAAGTCTTGGCAAATGCAAGCCCACGCGGTGGACTCAAAATGGCGTCTGGAGTGGACCAGGAGGGTCCGGGGTGCTCCTCTGTTGGAGGGGAGCAAGGGCCAGTCTGGAGCAACCAGACCAGCGGTGTTGTTGTCGTGGTGCGTCGTCAAGAGGGCTACAAGCCAGCAGGCAAGTAGCCGGACAAGGCGGTGAGCAGCAAAGAGCAGAAGGGCCCCACGCAGATCTGGTGGATGCTGGGGGGCTGGACTTTGGTGCTGGGGCTGCTCAGGGTTAGGGCTTCTCAAACCCCAAAGCACTCACCCGAGGATCCCTCTGCGGTCATGCTGGATAAGAGTTGTGCAGTTCTGAAGATGGCCGGTCCCTCGATGTCTCGTCACACCCACAGATCTCAGCTGAGCTGACGATGTAGGTAGAGGTAAGAGGTGCCAGGGAAGCCGGGTCTCGTCGTGCTGGTCGGTCGGATTCCTGAGGAAGGACGTGCAGCAAACCGCAGTGGTCTTAGCTGGTGACCGCAAATTCAGGGTGACTACTCCTTAGTCACAAGGGAGAAATCTTAGGAAGAAGTCTTGAGTTCCTTTCGTAGAAAGTAGTTTCAGGATTCAAAGATGATCTAATTTGGAAAGGTCCCCGCTCCCACCTTTATACTAAAGAAAGGGGCTGGTACGGGACTAGGTCCTGCCCATGGGTGGGACCAGGAAGGGGGGTGGTTACACCCCTCTCCCATGCCGGACTTTCCCCAGCTCAGGGGCTGGTGTGCCCCTGGAACTGGTTCAAACTGGCAGATGCACAGTGAGCACCGGGGTGCCACTTGCAGTCACCTTCCTATTCAGCCCTGCCTACCTAGGATACACAAAACCCTGTCTGGGTCGGTGCTAGCACCGCCCCTGACAGGAAACCCTTTGTCCAAGCTCCCCTCGCTGGAAGGACTCCCAGCTGCAGGGGGTCAGACTCGTGTCTGTGGTGGCAGCATCCATTTTGTGATGCTGAGGCTCGAGTTAACTTTAACCGGGGTTCACAATTACATACATGTCGTGTCCCTCTAGAAGGGTGGAATGCTAACCCCAGAATTGGCAAGGGGTTAGTATTCCAATTCGTATGACACCTTACTCGACATGTTTTGATAAAGCGATACAAAAGATAGCAAGGTAACCGCGAGGATTATAATGCACTTAAAAGTATATGGTGCGCGTTATCATAGAACAGCTATTAGGACTTGGTTCCGCAAGCTGCAGACGGGCTCAGCTCATGCCAGAGCACCATCTCACAAAATTCCAAGCACTCTGCCTTCAGGATTGTTAAGGCCTGCCATAGGAGTGACTGATACGAATACATGTGTCTATTTTAGGGTTAGATATAGGTATACTATATCTACAACAAAGGGTGATTACACCACTTTGCCCCAGCTGTCGTGCAGCCAGTTGTGTCAGATTTAGATGGCCAGCCAGGGGTGGCATAATACATGCTGCAGCCCCTGGTAGGCCCTGGGTACACCTATGCCCTGAGTTACAGGGTCTGATAAGGTGGCCCAGTACCAATTGGTAAATGCACCTAAGGTACACGTGTCAATTTAGTGAGAGAACAGCAAGGCTGTGGGTCTGATTAGCAGGTCCACAGCCAGAGAAGTCGTAAACCAGTGAAGCAAAAAGCAAAAATCTGGGGTGATCATAGGATTGCAGACCCTACTCTCCTACATGACCCCCCCCCCCCCCCCAAACTTTGGGACAATAAACTAACCTTGACCAGGTGAGTCTTCTTGCTCTAAGTGGAAATACCTGGAGAGCCCATCTGCATTGCCATGATCAGTGCCAGGTCTATGCTCCACTGTAAAATCCATCCCCTGTAGGGAAATGGACCACCTAAGTAGTTTGGGGTTTTCACCCTTCATCTGATTTAGCCACAAGAGGGGCTTATGGTCGGTCTGAATCTTGAAATGAGTGCCAAACAATTATGGCCTCAGTTTCTTCAGGGCCCAAACCACAGCAAAGGCCTCCCTCTCAATAGCTGACCAATATTTCTCTCTGGGGGTCAGCCTTCTGCTTATAAAAGGAATGGGCTGGTCATGACCATCAAAATTCAGCTGAGATAGAACAGCTCCCACACCCAACTCAGAAGCATCCGTTTGGACAATGAATGGTTTGGAGTAGTCTGGACTCTTTAGGATAGGGGCTGTGCACATGGCCTGCTTTAGGTCATCGAATGCCTTTTGACAGCCTGCTGTCCACTGAACTTTTTTTGGCATCTTTTTGCTTGTCAGGTCATTAAGTGGAGTCACAATTGATCCATAATTTCTGACAAATTTCCTGTAGTAACCAGTCAGGCCCAAGAAAGCTCGAACCTGAGTCTGGGTGGTTGGAGGAGCCCAATCCTTGATGGATTGTATCTTGCTCTCCAGTGGCTGAACCTGGCCTCCACCTACAAGGTGGCCCAGGTATACAACCTGTGTCTGCCCTATCTGGCACTTTGTGGCCTTGATAGTGAGACCTGCTGCTTGCAGTGCCTCTAACACTTTCCTCAGGTGGACCAGGTGATCCTCCCAGGTGGAACTAAAGACAGCTATATCATCAAGATATGCTGCACAGAAGTCATCCAGCCCAGTGAGAACTTGATTCACCAGCCTTTGGAAGGTGGCAGGTGCATTTTTCAAACCAAAGGGCATTACCACAAACTGATAATGCCCACCAGGGGTAGAAAATGCTGTCTTGGGCTTGGCATCTTCAGCTAACCTGATTTGCTAATACCCAGCTGTCAGGTCAAATGTACTTAAGTAGTTGGCAGAAGCCAATCTATCTATCAGTTCATCTGCCCTTGGTATTGGATGGGCATCAGTCTTAGTGACGGCATTGAGGCCTCTGTAGTCTACGCAAAACCTCATCTCTTTCTTACCACCCTGGGCGGGCGTGAGGCTTTGGCACTAGAACTACTGGACTAGCCCAAGGGCTATCTGAGGGCTCAATGACTCCCAGCTCCAACATTTTCTGCACTGCAGATTTGATGCAGTCTCTTTCATGATCAGGCTGCCTGTAGATTTTACTCTTGACTGGCAAGCTGTCACCAGTGTCAACCTCATGGGTACACCAATTGGTTTGACTGGGTGTCAGAGAGAACATATGTCTAAAGGATTGAAGAACTTGTTTGCAATCCTTTTGCTGATGTTCAGAGAGGCTGCCACAAAAGACAACACCATCTACTGACCCATCATCAGGGTTCTGAGAGAGCAGGTCTGGGGGAGGGTCACTCTCCTCCTCCTGTCCCTCATCTGTGGCCATGAGCAAGCTCATGTCCTTCCTGTCGACATATGCTTTGAGCCTATTCACATGGAGCACCCTGAGGGGGCTCCTGGGAGTTCCAAGGTCCACCAGGTAGGTGACCTCTCCCTTTTGCTCAATGATTGTGTGGGACCCAGACCATTTGTCTTTGAGTGCTGCTGGGGCCACTGGCTCCAACACCCACACCTTCTGTCCAGGCTTGTACACAGTCAGGACAGCCTTTTGGTCATGCCAAGCTTTTTGGAGTTCTTTGCTAGCCTCAAGGTTTTTGGAAGCCTTTTCCATGTACTCAGCCATCCTGGAGCGGAGACCAAGTACATAGTCCACTATGTTGGTTGCAGGCTTTTTGAGAGGTCTCTCCCATCCTTCCTTCACCAAACACAGGGGTCTTCTTACAGGATGTCCATACAAAAGTTCAAAAGGGCTGTAGCCAACCCCCTTCTGTGGGACTTCTCTATAAGCAAATAAAAGGCAGGGTATCAGGACATCCCATCTACGCCTGAGCTTTTCAGGTAGTCCATGAATCATCCCTTTTAGGGTCCTGTTGAACCTTTCAACAAGCACATTGCATTGTGGATGATAGGGTGTAGTGAACTTGTAGTTGACACCACATTCCTTTCACATAGCAGTCAGATATCCTGACATGAAGTTTGCACCTCTGTCAGAGACAACCTCCTTAGGGAAGCCCACTCTGGAGAACACTCCAACTTGGGCTCTTGCCACAACAGGTGCTGTAGTGGTCCTAAGGGGAATATCTTCAGGATACCTGGTGGCATGGTCCACCACCACCAGTATAAACTTGTGCCCTGATGCTGTCTGGGGTTCCATTGGACCAACAATGTCAATCCCCACTCTTTCAAAGGGCACCCCCACCACAGGCATTGGTATAAAGGGGGCCTTTGTTGTGCCACCTGACTTACCACTGGCTTGGCAAGTGACACAGGAGCGACAAAACTCCTTGGTATCTTCATTCATATGAGGCCAGTGAAAGTGTGAGACAAGTCTGTCCCAAGTCTTGTTCTGGCCTAAGTGTCCTGCAAGGGGAATCTCATGGGCCAAGGTAAGAAGGAAACCTCTGTGACAAGGGGACGACCAGCCTCCTGGTTGCACCAGGCTTGGGGTCTCTTGCTTCAGAGTATAGGAGTCCATCATCCCAGTATACCTTGTGGGTACCTGTGGCGTTCCCTGCAGCCTCAGCAGCAGCCTGCTGTCTGAGGGGTTCAAGAGAAGTGCAGTCTAACTGTGCCTTCCCCAGGTCTTCTCTGGAGGGTCCCCCGGAACCCAGAAATTCAACCTAATCAGGTTCAAGTTCTTTAGGCTCAGTTTCCCTCAGCTCTTTGATTTCAGCCTCCTCTGATCACAAGGTCTAAATAGACAATGGTGGAATGGCTGTAGGACCATGTGAACTTTAAACTCTGGTCTTGGATGTTAAGCCATTAAAAAAATTCTAATAGCAGTTCCTCCGTGCCAGACCTGACCCAGAGCACATCGCCAATATACCTCTTCCAGAGGTGGAAATTCCTCTGGAAGGGATTGGTGTCCGGGTCGACGACGTGCTCCTCAAATTGTCCGACATAAATACATGCCAGACTAGGGGCCATAGTGGCCCCCATCGAAGTGCCCGAAATCTGCAGGTACAGCTGGTCTTTGTAGTTGAAAAAGTTCCTAGTTAATGCCAGTTCGACACACTGCATCACAAATGATTGTGGTGCGTCGTATAACCATTCCTCGGCCCCCAGGGCGCGGGCTGCTGCCACCAGCGTAGCGTCCTGGGGGATACAGGTATACAATGACTCAATGTCAATCGTCACTAGGTACTCACTGGTGGGGTCGAACTGTGTATTTTCAAGAATGTTCAAATCCTTAGTTGTATCTTTGATAAAAGATTTTTGATTAATAACTGACTCACGCAGAAAAAAAGTCTGCATACTGAGTAAGTGGTTCCAGCACAGACTGAATGCCTGAAACGATAGGGCGCCCAGGAGGCGGGCGTGTGGGCTTATGGACTTTAGGAAGTATGTAAAAGGCCGGAGTTCTGGGTGTGTCATTACCAGAAACGCCGCAGAAAATCCACTTGTTCTCCTTCGCTTTCCCCACCATTTCTCGTATGGTTTTGAGTAAATCCTGGGTGGGATCACGGGCAAGGGGCTGGTAGTTGGAACAAATTCCCAATAATTTCATTACTTCAGTGTCATAATCACTAGAGTTCAAGACAACCACAGCACCCCCTTGTCGGCTGACTTGATGGTCAAGAAGTGGTTGTCCTGAAATCTCCTAACAGCCTCCCAGTCATCCCTTGTCATGTTTTTATATTTCGTGGCTGTATTTTTTTGACTTGATTTTGGTAGTATCTTGCAGTACTTTCATCTCAAACTGCTACTTCCGGGCCCACTGCCGAGGACGGATGGCAGAATACGGAAGGTCTTTTAAGGTTGGTGCCAAAAAACCGTGTCGTATTTTGCTCTTTATTAGCAAAAAATAAATTTGATTTGATTTTTCGCAAGGTCTCATGGAATTCTGCATTTGAAGGAATCTTGATTAGGAGTGGGAATAAAACCTAGTCCCTTATTAAGTACTCTTTCTTCACTAGAAGTCAGCAAATGGTCAGATAGATTCATCACAATGTTAGTTACAATTCGGTCCGTCCCCTGCTGTGAGTCACTCTGGGGGAGAACAACTGCCATTGTTGGGGTTGATTGCCTCTCCCCTCTCCTCTGTCTCTCTCGTGCCTGTTAGATCAAAGTGAGGAAAACTGGTGCACTGCCTGAGACACTGGACAAGGATCGTTAAAAGACTTTTCTTCTTAAACTGGGCCGTGATTCCTGATTTGCGTGTTGGCAGCTCCACTGTGGGAACAACAAGACACTTCCTGTGAGACTCAAACGGACACAGGGAGAAGACTCCCCTCTGGCTGGTTGTACAGCGGATTCAATCCCCAAGGACTTCTTTTTTTGTTAATAATGTACCCTTTTGGTCGTCCCATTTTTGAGGAGGAGAGGCCCTTTGTGGCTCCTAGTCCTACTTCCTATGGCCCTGTGTGGTCCTCCTGGTCCCCCGGAACCAAGATTGTTTTTGAATACATTGATTGATTGATACTCTAGCCCTCATAAAAGGAACACTGGAAAAGTCTATTGAAAATGTTTTTACTAGATGGTACTAGGATTTGCTTTTTGCTTAGGGCTGAAATAAATTAATAATTCTGTTTGTGATAATAGTCATTACTCTCTCCTGCTATCTGAATGCCCTGTTCAATTTGTACTCCTGCTTATACCTTAAAAATACCCACTTAAGGAAATGTTTAGAATAAAAATGCCCACCTAGCAATGAATTAGGATATTGATACATTTATGAGAATCAATGTACAAAATAGTGTTCCTACTAGATCATAGGAATATCTTTAGCTTATGCTAAAAGTACTATCTGTTAAAGATTGCAGGAATCTGTTAGCATGAGCTGAAAGCCATTTTGTACTTGGCAGCCATTTTGTACTTGGCAGCCATTTTAGTTAGCCATGTGCTTGCCATGTGCTTTCTCCCTCTTCCAGAGGCTTGCACACGCAAGAGGGGCCTAGATAGTGTAATGTACCTGCTCCTAGAATAGAACTGTCAGGCTATTCTTGCTGATGTAAGGAGAAATATCTCTCCCCCCACGTTATTGAGCAAACAAATCTTGTATATCCATATTAGTAATTTTCTATGCTGGTATGTGTCTGGACCTCCCCTTGAATTTATGCTGACAATGTAACTTATGCATATATAAGGCCCTTGTTCTCTGTACTCCTTAGACCAGGGGTCCCCAAACCGGTCCTGGAGGGCCGGATCCATGCCAGATTAAAAAAATTACTACATGTATCTCAATGGGGATATCCAAAAAATCTGGAATGGATCCCGCCCTCCAGGACCGGTTTGGAGACCCCTGCCTTAGACTGTCTCATACAGTGGCCTGAGGGTTCTGTGTGATGCAGTCTCCCTCATGTGAGGGCATTAAATATGTTATTTTCATATTACAGCTTCTGTGCCAATCTCTTCTTTGTTGGTTGAAAAGGACCAGGTGTATCTGTGAACCCCTTAGGAGGTTTATATTTCTTCACCAGTAGCACGGGCGCCTCAAAAGCTTTCAGATCAGTGTCAGTCCAAATCACTTTCCTGGGCTGCTTCCTGGAAGTCAGCTCTGTCAAGGGTGCAACAATGTTACCATACCCCTTGACAAACCTCTGGTAATACCCAGTAAGTCCTAAAAAGGCTCTCACCTCTGTCTGGGTCTTGGGGGTGCTCCCAAGCCAGGATGGTTTCAATCTTGGGCTGTAGGGGCGCCACTTGGCCGCTCCCAACCTGGTGTCCCAAGTACACCACGGAACCCGTGAGGCCTGCCTTCCACAGCGCCAACAACCCTTCCCAGAGGTAGCACAAATGTTCTTGCCAACTGGTGCTGAACACTGCGATGTCATCCAGGTAGGTGGCACTGAACTCTTCCAGTTCAGCCAACACCTGGTTGACCAACCTCTGTGGCAGGGGCATTCTTCATCCCGAAAGGCATAACCCAGAACTGAAAGTACACATCTGGTGCGGAGAATGCTGACCTCTCTTTTGCCCCATCAGTCAAGGCGATCTGCCAGTACCCAAATGTTAGGTCAAACGTTCTGAGGTACCGTGCAGCCCCTAGCCGATCAATGAGCTCATCAGCTCTGGGGATGGGGTGCACATCAGTTCTTGTGTCTGAATTGAGCCCTCGGTAGTCCACACACAACCGGAGTTCTGGTGTGGCAACCTTTGGGACCAAGACCATTGGGCTGGCCCAAGGACTGTTAGAGGACTCAATCACCCCTAACACAAGCATCTTTGAGTTCTCCTCTTTGATGCAAGCTCTCACCCTGTAAGATTTGTGCTTCACAGGAAGACTATCCCCAGTGTCTAAATCATGGATGCACCAATCAGTGACACTGGGAACCAGGGAGAACAGATCAGAAAACTGTCCCAGCAACTGGCGGCAGTCATTCTGTTGTTCAGGGGTCAGGGTCAAAGAGGGGTTCACGTCATCCACTGACCCATCTCGCTCTGTTGCAGACAGGTCAGGAAGAGGCTCGGTCTCCTTCTCCATTCCAGTATCTGTCGCTAGGAGCATGCCCACTTCGGACCTCTCCAAATGGGGCTGCAGGCAGTTGACATGCAGGACCCTCAAGGGGTTCCTAGGAGACTGCAAGTCCACTAAGTAGGTAACAGGACTTTTGCACTCCACCACCTCAAATGATCCAGTCCACTTATCTTGCAGCACGCAAGGCTCCACTGGGGCCATAACCCACACTCTCTGACCAGGCTGAAGCTCTACCAGGGTGGCGTTCTGGTCGTACCACCGCTTCATCTCCTCCTGGCTGGCTTTCAGATTCGCCTCAGCGAGTTGTTTGAAATGCCTAGTCTGGTTCCTGAAGGGCAGATGGTAGCTATATATATATCCTGGGGAGGTTTCCTGGGAGATTGCTCCCAGCCTTCCTTGACCAGACTCAAGAGGTCCTCTCACTGGGTGTCCATAGAGAAGCTCAAAGGGACTGAACCCTAGAGATTTCTGTGGCACCTCACGGTGTGCAAACAACAGGCATGGTAAGAGGATGTCCCACTTACACCTCATAGATTTCTCAAGCCCCATAATCATGCCTTTCAGGGTTCGGTTGAATCTCTCAACCAACCCATTTCCTTGGGGGTGGTAAGGAGTAGTAAACTTGTAGGTTACCCCACACTAGTGCCACAGGGACTTCATATACTTGGAAATGAAGTTTGTTTCTCTGTCAGACACTACCTCTCTAGGGAATCCCACTCATGAGAAAATTCTCATCAGTGCCTGTCCCACCACTGGGGCCGTCACTATCCTCAGAGGTATGGGTACTGGGTGTCCACCAAGACCAAGATGAACCTGTTGCCCATGGCTGTCTTGGGGTCCAGTTGCCCCACAATGTCAATACCCTCCTGCTCCAAGGGGGTGCTTACCACAGGGAATGGCTGGAGAGGAGCCTTCTGCTTCCGCCCACTCTTTCCACTTGCCTGGCAAGTTTGACATGTCTTGCAATGAACTCATGTACATTTGGGGCCAATGAAAGTGGGTGTCAAGTCTCTCAAAGGTCTTGTCCTGCCCCAAATGTCCTGCCAATGACACATCATGAGCCAGCCCCAGTAGGAAGGCTCTGAAGCACTGGGGTACCACCAGCACACGGGCTGACCCAGGCTCAGCTAGCTTAGGCTCACTATACAGGAGACCATTCTCCCAGTATATCCAATGTGATCCAGACTCATTGCCTGGCTTGCAGCAAACCCACAAGAGAAGGGCATTCTCTCTGCTCCTTGCAGAATTCTTCCCTGGAGGGTCATCCTTCCTGCTGCTAATAAGTCAGCTCCGGCAGGTCCCCCAGTTCAGCTACTTGTTCCTCCTGTAGGGACATCTCCCTCAGGGTCTACCTCCTCCAGGACCGTGGGATCTTCAGGGGCCAGTTTCCCGTGCCCCCTGCCTCTTCTCTAAGGCAGGTTCCTGGGCCTCCCTCTCAAGCTCCAGGTCCTCTTGAGCACCCCTATTGGCTGACATTGACCGCATGGTCACACACGTCCAGTCAGGCAGACTCAACATTTCGAAGTGAGTACTCTGCACCACCTTTCCCCCAGGTGAGCTCTCCAAATCGTTCCCCAACAGTCAACAGGCATGGCGGGCCTCACAGCTACCTGAAGAGTACCAGAGACTCCCCACTCAAAGGGAACCTCAGCCATTGGACAATGGATCTCTGAGTTGTTGGCGGCAGCAACTCGGCAAAATGCATGGGGACAATCCGCTCTTGAGACACCAGGTTTACCACTGCCCATATTTCTTAGTGTTGTTGGGCAGTTGGGTCCCAGGGACCAGCTCACAGTCTCCTAAAGAGACAAGTGACATCTCTGCGGGACCTACCCACCTTGGACACCAATCTCCTCCCCCGAGGCTACACTCACCATCTGCCAGGGTGGAGTACCAGGGGGTGCTGTTTTTCCAAACTGGGGGCACTGTGGATCATTTGCCTTATGACCCAGGTCTCCACACTTTTTTTTTGTCCTCATTTCACCAATAAGCTTCTGCAGATCTTAAGAAGCCGTTATTTTCCAACTGAGCGCCCTACGGCTTACTGTACTTTCTTAGGTCAATCCGACCGGCCCATTTGATGAAGGCTTAGTGTAATCATATGACGTGGGGAGAACCAGCAAAGATTATATTATTCTCAGGTCTCTGCCCCAGCTCATAAAGGGCTGCCAGAGGTTTATGGAGCTATCCCCATTTCCATCCTGATCTAGGCGGGCCATAGCAAATGAGGCTTTAAGCCACTTCTTTCTTAGGGTGATGGCTGTTTTCCCCTCCACACTTGTAACATTTCAGGGGTCCCTTGTGAACAGTGTTACCTGTTGGGCCCTTTGCTTTCTCTCAGGGGGAGGCTTGGAACCTTTCCCTTGGTCCCTGGGGAATTACTTTGGGGTCGTCCAAACAAAAAGAGAGGCAGGGAGAGTAGTGTGACACTCTTATTTCCTGGTATTAATCAAATAAACAAGAAAAGAGTGTCCAATGGTGTAGACAACCACTATCGGGAGCAAGTCAAACGGCTTCACTTAAGGCGTTCAGGAAAGCCCTCACACACCACCTAGTGATGATATGCTTCATCCTCGGGCCCCAAATAAGAGACAGAGTGTCTCTTTTGTGTGCTACGACGCCAGATTTTACTGCGTAGGGGGTTGGTGAGTTCAGGCAGTGTTGTGTAAAGATAACTAGTGAGTGATGGATGGTTAAAAGTAGTCCGTAGTGTATCAAAAATTAACTTTATTCTGGAGATCACTAGGGACAGGATAATTAAGTTATGTGTAGGAAATGAGTCCCCACTTAATTAAGTGGTAGTTTCCTAGTAATCAGTCGACATGCTTCAAACACGAAACAGTATGAATTTACATGGCATTCATCAGGACTTCAGCGTGTACTAAACCCTGGTGGAATGGACTCTCTAAGGCCCACCCTAACCTAGGGACGTGAAAGTGAAAATTAAACGAAATGAGGAAAATTAAATTTTGGCCATGTTGTGTTCCCTAGCGCGTACCCCACCGACTCCATGTACGAGTTAAAGTGCATGTAACTTCCCTCCTGTACCAGCTATGAAGACGCAAATACATTTGCGTCCACCGTCAACTTGTCCTCTTTCAGATGCACCATGAATGGATTATATAGCCCGTTCCTAGGTATGCTATGCCACCGTCTTTTTGTAATACACTTTTCACTTTTTCCTGCTCTAGCCAGAGTAGGCCCTGAATTCCTGCCATCTGAACCTCTTTTGTGGCTCCTGGCTCTGCCCAGGCTACCTCTGTACTCGTGAACTCTGTCCTACATTCAGCGCGGCCCCTTGCGCTCAGCTCAAGCCTGCTTTCTGCCAAGACTGACTATAACCTTCGAGTTATCTGTTCCGCCCCCCGAGAATACATTCCTGCCTACTAGATCCTGTAAACATCCTCTCCAGCTGCAGAGCCAAAAGGCCGATCTGTCTTAATGCAAGTAATTCATAGCCTCCGTTGCCATGCTTCCATGGAAGGCCCCGTGCCCCCACGCTTCACATGAAGACACTTAGGCGCTCATACACGCATCCACAGTTAGCATAGAACAGCTTCTACCCTAGAGACCTTTCCGCCCAGATAGTATAGTTCCTAAACATCAGATATCAGATACGATAAAAGTACAAGTTGATCTGACATGCCAGACTTCTGTCTCTTTCCGTCAGTGTAAATGTCAAGTCCCCTGCACCCCGTCAATCACACGTCATGCAGCTGCGCGCGCACCCAAGCTTCCGATTTCTGCTGACATTGCAACATTCTGTTAGCACCACCCCTTGGTGCCACCCACTTGCGTCACCTATCAGTGACGTTTCTAGCACACACCTCTAGTTCACGCCTAGTTTACGCCTCTTGATGATGTACTAGTACCACGTGTATACTGTTATCTTGTCTTCTCTCAGCTGTTACGCCTCTTACATTGAACATTATGATGTAAATCAAGTATATAAGCTATGTATTGTCAATAAACGAGAGCGCGCTCATCTATCCCTTCTGACACCCCTGTGGTGGTCAGAACACGATATCCTGATTCCTTTATGAGGAATAAAACCCTTAGAAACTCTAACACCACGGACTCTGTTTTCTTTCCTTCTGATTGAGTTATTTTTGATTAAGTACTTACCTGCATAGAAATTAAGAGAGTAAATTAATTATTTACGTCATTTTGGCGCCCGAACAGGGACCCCTCCCCCACCTCACGCGCCGGAAGGTGCGTTGCAATCCGTGTCCCCTGCCATCAGTTAGACGGACTACACGTGTACTGGCAGGATTTCCTGCATCCCCCTCTGACCCACGGAGGTGACGAGGACTGCGATCAGTGCCCAGACGAGGCGGTGAGGAGTGCGGAGGATCCCGACCAGAGCCCAGCCGAAAGAAGCAAGGTCCGAGGTGTGAAGAGGCCCACCAGTTTTCCGAAGTTTTCCGAAGTTTTCCGAAGTTTTCCGAAGTCCCGAGTCGAGTCCAGTCGAGTTTTCCGAGGCCTTCTGTTTCCGTGCTTCCCGGTGAGTACCATTGCTGGGTCGTATCTAGACGGGTTTGGGTACGCAAGTCCGGTCTGCACTGTTTTTAGGCAGTGTATCTGTACTGTTTAGCAGTATATCGAGTCTTCCGAATTTTTGCACTGTTACAGCAGTGTATCCGTACTGTTGAGCAGTACATTCAGTTAGCTATGTCCTCAATGTTTTCATGTGATTAATGTCGTGGTATGAATGTGACTGTTTAAACGTGTATTATTGTGTTGTTCATGTAATAACAGCTGTCAAAAAGTATCAAGGAATAAAGATCTAGCGTTCAGTAATAAGGATGCCGTTCCTCAGCAAGCTAAAACAGATCGGAACTAGGAAAGGGTTACTAGAGGAAGAAATTCCTATCCCCCCTAGGGACACTCCAGGCAATTTCATGTATCAAAAACACGGCATAGATGCCATATTATATCTAGATTTATGGGCCGATTACACCAAGCACCTAGATGAGAGACACAGATGGCCTGTTACCGGAACGTGGGATGCCGAGTGCATCATGAGGGTAGAAGAAGCATTATGGAAAAAGAAAGCTAGACAATCTCAGAAGGACGCCATAGAGTTTTGGCGTAAGGAATCACGTAAGCGTGCCGACAAAGCACTCCGTAGAGAAGACAGACTTAAAGAATCAGATAAAGAACGAGAAAACGAATTAGTTACTGAAGGGATCAGAGTAAAAACAGAACAAATAGACCGTGCCCGAAATAATCTTGTAAACGGTATGTATCTTGCAGCAGATGGCCCATCCGATACTGAATCAGAGATACCGAAAAACTTACCGACACCATTAGTTCCAACTAAAGTAATGCATAAAACTACTAAAGACATATTCCTGGAATCGTATCTAGAGGATGTAGCACCAGCTTACACCAATCTGCCTGTTCGCGCCCTGCCTACTGACAGGGATGGGGGTGGCACTCCGCCCCCAGATAATGTTCCGCCGGTACCCCGACAGACCTCCCCCGCTCCGCCACCTCCGCCACTTCCTCCACTCAAGACGGATCTACCGAAACCAGTACTACCTGATCTTACTAAAAGACAGATTCCAGTCCAGATACAGACTCCGCGGAGAGATAATGCCCAAGCATCCGCCTCAGGAGGTGCGACAGCGGGTCTACAGACCCCGCCACCGACACACAGATTGCATTTAAAGGACACACAGAATCCTATCCAGTCTCCCCACTACTCATCCCGGCTTGAGGCATTGAAAGATAGGATGTCATTCTGCAGATATGATCCAGTACCCGGAACAGACGATCTAATGGTATTAGCATCACTGCGCTTAAGATCTGCCACCGATAGCTTGCTATGCTGTGTGGGAATGCAGGAAGCCCTCGACAGACTATACAAATTCATACAGACAGGGAAAGACCCCGACAGTGTCCAAGCTGCCATGTATAAACAGAAAGTTGACATTCAAAAACAGATATTACGATTCTTCATTAATTGTGTAATAAGAGAACGAGATAGGCCCGGGACAGATCAAAGTGAGTTAGACGCATTGAACAAGTGGGGCCAAAATATAGCAGAAGCAAAACATGACAAGGGGACTTGCATAGCCGCTATGTCCCAGAAAATTAGAAAGGCAGTATTAGCTGCACACCAGGAAGAAACTGATAAAACTTCCTCCGAGGAGGAAAATGAAGATGAGACATCAGGAAAGTCTACAGACATTATAGCATATGTAGGTAGGGGAAACTACCTTAGGAAAGGTGTCCGTCCGGAGAGCAAGAGAGTTCTTTTCTCCGCTTTAACAAATCCGAATTCTTCTGAACATCAGTTCCAGGAAACTGATAAAAGACTTCGAGATCGAGTAGGGTACCATGTACTCAATTCTATGGATGAACAGGAACTAGCCCGGTCAGCCGTGTTGTGGGCCGAAAACGCAGACATATATAATGACGACACGTTAGTACAGACATTCTTGAACCTTTCCCCGGAAGAGCAGAAAATAGCAGGTATATACATGATTCAGCACCTCCTCATCAAGTTCAGAAACAATCATTCTGATCCAGGTCCCTTACACGAAACATTAGAAGCACTACTCATGGATAGATGGAGAGGTTTTAGTACCAAATTAATACAAATAATTCTAGAACAACGACGTAAGTATAACACTTTTCTGAGCCCTGAATATGTTCCCGCCCCGCCTCCAGAAAGAAAAATGTACCACATGCAATGCGGTGGTGGCATTGAAAGCCAGAATCCCTTACGAGAAGTACATCCAGTTATGGGTGAGGATCACACCCTGAAACGTGTGTATGTTCACACACCACTGACTAAGTTAGAGCTGTTAGAGATGAAGAAATTAGTTCCGTGCCATGATAAAGACCCTGCAGGTTTCCACAGAGAGCTGAAAGACATGTTACTGATGGGAGATTACACGTATGATGATATTATGAAGATGTTAAAAGTACTGTTGCCCACGGGCATTTACGAGAAATTAAAGGAGAAGGATTGGGAAGTGGGGGAGTCAAAGATAGCATGGGCGGAGATAGAAGACGAAGAAAAGAAACGGGTCCCAGGGTTAGGCCTTGGGGATCTGACAAAAGCATTACCAGGTTTAATAGTACAGGTTCTGCCAAGATTATTGACAACTAGGAAGGAAGATTGGGACGCAATCTCGTCCTGTAAACAGAAACCAGATGAAGATACTAGCGATTTTTATTCAAGATTGGAGAAATGTTTCATTATCAATAGTGGTCTAAAAACTAGTAGCGAGTCATATCCACACCTTTTCGTAACAAAATTAGTAGAGAACGCCCTACCACTAGTCAAAAATAGAGTGTACAAGGTTGAAAGCACTTGGCAGGCAAATACGCCATCACAGATGTTACAAATGTTACAATATCACCAGAATAGAATTAGGGAAGAACAAGATCAGGAACAGAAACGTATGAAAGACACGAAAATGAAAATGTTAGTAGCTCAGACAATTCCAGCCGAGGGTCATAGGAAAGGTGGGGCTCAGACCAATCATTCTGCCGCTCCCGTTAAAGGGACATGTAATTATTGCAAGCAGCCAGGTCACTACGTACATGAATGCCCAGTCCTGAGACATAACATCGAGACAGGTAAAACTAAAGAAAGACCGCGTCCGCCTAGACATGAACAGGGTCATCAACAGACCTCACAGAACGGACAGCCAATGCAGAATACACAGCCTATGCATGATCAGTCCCATACAGTACAGACAGTAGCAGTACCACAGCCACAGCATGCTCAGACACAGCCCACTGCCGCAACTAGAGAAGTCTCACAACAAATGTACCAGTATGCCCAGTCGGCATATCCGGATTATCAGCGTTATACATGAAACAGCCTAGGGAGGGAAAGTGATTTGCCTCTTATTGAAATTCCTGTAGATCAAGAAGGTCCTTATGTACATAGTCACGTATTAGGAAAAGACAGAAAGTTTCTAATTGACACAGGGGCAAGTCGCACTACTATAAGTCATAATGAAGTTCCAGGGGCACCCCTCTCAGGCTCACAGAATGTTTCCCTTGGTTTTTCAGGACAGCCTATTGTAAATGAAGTATCAGAACCAGTACCACTAGCTGTGGGTCCATTATCTCGAGTTACAGATTTGTTACTTACGAAATCATGTCCCGAAAACCTGTTAGGAATCAAAACACTGAAGGCTCTAGGAGCCATAATTTGCTGTTCCCCGGAGGGAGTCAGACTCTTTCTAAGGGATTTCAAGGGTCATTATGTTGTACGTGACTTTGATGTCAGACTGAAAAATGTACCAGATCATTTATGGGCAAAGGGCCCGCTGATGTAGGTTGTATGCATATCACACCATACCGTGTTACACTCAAGTCAGGAGTTGTTCTACCCAGAATCAGACAATACAAATTACCACCCGATGCTGTAGTGGCTTTACTGAAAATCATTGAAGAACTTATCGCCCAGGGAGTGGTCGTAGAGACGGACTCCAATATCTGTAATTCACCCATCATTCCAATTCTTAAACGTACAGACCCCAATGCACCACCAGTATACCGGTTGGTGATTGATCTTCGAGAACTGAACAAATGCATTGTACCACAGTATCCTGTGGTCCCCGATATCTCCACCCTGTTAACTGCTATTGATTCAGAAGCGACGTTCTTTACTGTAATAGATCTCAAGAACGCCTTCTTCAGTGTACCCATTGACCCGGAGAGCCAATATCTCTTCGGATTCAGTTTAAATGGACGAAGTTTCAAATTTTCCCGCGCACCTCAAGGATTTACAGAAAGCCCCAGCATCTATAGTCAAGCACTGAAAAGACAACTAGATAGTATCCAAATGCCAGTTAATACAGCCTTACTACAGTACGTCGATGATCTGCTGATCACCGCACGAAGTGAACCCGAATGTGAACAAGCATCTCTGATAGTTTTGCATTTTCTGGCCGACAAGGGACACAAGGTGTCTCCTTCGAAGCTACAATTCTGTGTTCAGCAAGTTGTGTACTTGGGTCACTTGCTGTCCAAAGTGGGGAGACAGCTCACTCCCGATCGCATTCAGTTAATTGTAAACATGCCCCGACCCCAGTCACAAAAGGAAGTACGGGCCTTCATAGGCCTCACTTCGTACTGCAGACAATGGATTCCTCAATATGCATTTCTAGCTAAACCACTCATCCAGTTAACGACACAGGAGGCAGCGACTTCGACTGTCCTCTCTTGGACTCAGGAACACACACAAGCCTTTGAGGAATTAAAGAAAGCTTTATGCCAAGCACCCGTTTTAGCGACACCATGTTACAGCAAACCGTTTACACTTTTTGTTACAGAACGTGACGGTACAGCATTGTCTGTCCTCACTCAAGATCAAGCAGGTTCACATAAGCCTTGCGCTTATTTTTCAAGCACATTGGATTCAGTAGCACAGGCACTCCCTGCATGCTTAAAGTCAGTAGCAGCAACAGCATTAGCAATCAGACAAAGCGATTCAATTGTTTTAGGTCATCAGTTAACAGTACAAGTTCCACATTCTGTAGAGGTTCTGTTAAACAGAACCCAGACTCAACACTTGACTATAGCACGACTGACAGGTTACGAATTGACATTATTCCAGCCACACATAGAAATCAGACGCTGCAGTATCTTGAATCCAGCAACATTGTTACCTACAGCTATGACAGATCCAGCTCCACATGATTGTATAGAGATTATTAATGCAGTAACAAAGCCCAGACGAGATTTAACAGATGTTCCATTGACAAATCCAGACCTGACACTTTATGTGGATGGTTCATGCATGAGAACAGGTACAGGAGAGTTAGTGGCCGCGTACGCCGTGACCACTGAAACTGAAGTTAAAGAAACACATCGTATTGATACACTGTCTGCCCAAGCAGCAGAGCTCATCGCTCTGACCCAAGCCTGTATTTTAGCGAAAAACAGAAATGTTAACATATACACAGATTCCCGTTATGCGTTCGGAGTCGTACACGACTTCGGCATGCTCTGGCAAGAACGAGGTTTTCTGACCTCTCATGGTACAAAGATACAGCATGGTCCTCTCATTCAAGCACTACTAGAAGCAATACATCTGCCTTCAGCCATTTCAGTCATGAAGTGTAAAGCACATACTAAAGTCACAGATTCTGTTTCCCAGGGTAACGACCTGGCAGATCAGACAGCAAAACATACCGCACTGACTCACACTCAGACAACTGACACGACAAAGACAACAGTTGGTCCGACAAACTGTATGACAGTCAGGGATCCCACACTAGATGTTATTGACATTCAGACACATGCTACTACAGACGAAATAAAGAAATGGATCGAACTAGGAGGGGTCCAGACAGATCAAGGTTGGATGACGAAGGGAAAATCTACATGGTTTCTCCCTGACTCTATGGTTCAAGTCATGATAAATACAGCACATAGTCCTGCCCACCTGGGAGAGAAAGCAATGCTAGACAGTTTGCAAAATCTCTGGTACAATAAACACTTACGAGCAGCCGCAAAACAGAAAGTGCGTACTTGCATGATCTGTTGTCAGTTCAATCCAGGTAAAAGCGTCCCTGTAGAGCAAGGTGGATTTCATCCTCCCGATCACCCTTTTGAAGTCCTCCAGATGGATTATATCCAGATGGACCGTTGTCGAGGATTTAAATATGTTCTCGTAGTTGTCTGTGCTCTGTCCCGCTGGACCGAAGCATACCCAGTCCCAGATTACACTGCTCCGACCACTGCCAAACAGTTGGTTCGTGAATTTTTCCCACGGTACGGCTTGCCCCGTGTCGTGTACTCAGATAACGGTCAGCCATTCTCGTCTGCCCTAATGAAAGAAGTTTCCTTGTTACTGGGATACCAGTGGAAGTTCCATTGTGTCCGACATCCAGAAGCAGCAGGCCTTGTAGAAAGGCATAATCAGACATTAAAGATTCGCCTTGCCAAAATAATGTCAGGACAAAGGGGTCGACTGGATAGTCGCCCTGCCGGTGGCACTATTCTATATGAGGATGGTCGCCCATTCGAGATCAGGGCTATCTCCGTACGAAGTGGTCTTTGGCAGACCACCGAATATGTGGGGGACGCCCATTCCTAAAAAGATAACCGATGTTGATTCTAATATGTTGACAGATTACCTTGCCTCCTTGATGTCTGCACTCCAATCATGTCGTTCACAGGTTGCCGCAGCCTTCCCTGACAACACCGATGTTAAGGCGCATGATGTCCGCCCCGGAGACGTTGTTTTAGTCCGAAACTTCGACAGGAAAAGTCCGTTGGAGCCCCGCTGGAAATCTCCAAAGATCGTTCTTCTAACAACGAAGACCGCAGTCAAGTTGGAGGGCAGAAAGGGGTGGGTCCACCTAAGCCATATCAAAATATTCCCAGGACTGAAACCGGAACAAGACACACCCACCCCCACCAGAGACTGTGATCCCAAAGACTTTACCGAAGTTAAAAGAGAAAAGACTCCTCAAGAACAATACCGTATGAAATTACGATCTAGCAAGTCAGACAGTTTAATTGTTTAAGTCCTACCCTAGGTGAATCGGTTAAATAGTTTCTGACATGTATCCCCTAGATCGAGTTAGAGAGAGAGAGGAAAAGAAAAGAACATATTGCAAATCACTTCGTAGTCACTGCATAGTGACACTAATAATCATGTTTATTCTCAGTATACTAATCATTATTGCTAGCATCTTGTTACCTATATACTATCCTATTTTCAAGCGTGAACAATCTGCTTACAATGTCTCTGCTGAACACACTTTTAGTGAGTTACCTCCTCATGAGCTTTCTTACAGATTTGCGCTGCGCAACAATACATTCATTAGTATGTTACATCATTCTCATCAAACTAACAATGCTACAAATTGCTGGATATGTGGCCGACTCCCTCCCTACCAGAATTACAAGGGTGCCCTGCCTCTCTTTCCGTATCCGTTCACTCACAATGGCTCCTGTGGAGCATGGTTTAAGATAATTAATTCTCTAGATCCCAACATTGCTGTTTTCGATGGGGGTTGGGTTTGGGGAAACCTGAACTTGGTCCTACTAGACGTCTGTTACCCGGATAAGGAGGGACTCCCCATTAGAATAGGAACTGATCTTGAAAATGAAGTATATGGATTAGGTAATTATACAATTAGCCTTATGATTCTTACTGTCGAATCCGAAGCCACACCAGTTCTACCTATTATGTCAGTACTGCCAGTCACTGGTGAATTATGTATCAAGAAGAAAGGTTCAGTACACTTAGGTCATAGTAAATGCACTACTGTGGTTGAATTCAGTGATGATGGAAAATCATCTTTCAAAGCTATCAGTCATTCTTACTTTGTTTGTGGTCATACCGCATACATTAGCCTACCTCCAGATTGGGATGGTACCTGTTACGTTGCATTCCTCCTGCCACCTGTCTTTCTAGCTCCTTCTGATTACCATAGAAATAGCAATCTAGTAAAGAATAGACCCAGAAGAGATGCCCCCCTTGTCGACTACACAGAAACGGCATGGGAACAGTACACTGACTTTAATAAAGGATTCTTTTTCTTTTTAGGCCCTGTCCAGAATAGTAAATTAATTCGCAGATTGACTAGAACACTTGAAGCCGTAGTAAATGAAACTACCTCCGCCTTAGGTAACCTAACAGAAGAGCAGTCCGCTATGCGGGTTGTTGTTCTTCAGAATCGTCTTGTAATTGACGTCATCTTGGCAGATAGAGGTGGAGCCTGTAAGGTCATCGGGTCAAGCTGCTGTGTTTTCATTCCACAGAATGCACCATCTGTATATCAAGCTATCACCCGTCTCCATAAAATTGCAAATCAGATACATCAGAATCCAGGCACCTGGACTTGGTCCGGTTGGTTCTGGACAACGTTAACAGCTTGGGGATGGAAGATCCTATCCTTCCTAGGCATTGGCCTAGTCCTAGTATTCAGTTGCTGCCTATGCCTGCAGTGTGGGCCAGCGATCTGTGGACTGTGTGCCACATCCTGCATTGAGCATTCCAGTTGTCTCTCAAACAGTCAAAGAAAGAGAGATGAACATATAATGTTAAAAGAACAAACTGATCGATTTATGAGGATCGATATTTCATGAAGGGTCCGTAGGGAACAAGGAGGGAATGAGGAAAATTAAATTTTGGCCATGTTGTGTTCCCTAGCGCGTACCCCACCGACTCCATGTACGAGTTAAAGTGCATGTAACTTCCCTCCTGTACCAGCTATGAAGACGCAAATACATTTGCGTCCACCGTCAACTTGTCCTCTTTCAGATGCACCATGAATGGATTATATAGCCCGTTCCTAGGTATGCTATGCCACCGTCTTTTTGTAATACACTTTTCACTTTTTCCTGCTCTAGCCAGAGTAGGCCCTGAATTCCTGCCATCTGAACCTCTTTTGTGGCTCCTGGCTCTGCCCAGGCTACCTCTGTACTCGTGAACTCTGTCCTACATTCAGCGCGGCCCCTTGCGCTCAGCTCAAGCCTGCTTTCTGCCAAGACTGACTATAACCTTCGAGTTATCTGTTCCGCCCCCCGAGAATACATTCCTGCCTACTAGATCCTGTAAACATCCTCTCCAGCTGCAGAGCCAAAAGGCCGATCTGTCTTAATGCAAGTAATTCATAGCCTCCGTTGCCATGCTTCCATGGAAGGCCCCGTGCCCCCACGCTTCACATGAAGACACTTAGGCGCTCATACACGCATCCACAGTTAGCATAGAACAGCTTCTACCCTAGAGACCTTTCCGCCCAGATAGTATAGTTCCTAAACATCAGATATCAGATACGATAAAAGTACAAGTTGATCTGACATGCCAGACTTCTGTCTCTTTCCGTCAGTGTAAATGTCAAGTCCCCTGCACCCCGTCAATCACACGTCATGCAGCTGCGCGCGCACCCAAGCTTCCGATTTCTGCTGACATTGCAACATTCTGTTAGCACCACCCCTTGGTGCCACCCACTTGCGTCACCTATCAGTGACGTTTCTAGCACACACCTCTAGTTCACGCCTAGTTTACGCCTCTTGATGATGTACTAGTACCACGTGTATACTGTTATCTTGTCTTCTCTCAGCTGTTACGCCTCTTACATTGAACATTATGATGTAAATCAAGTATATAAGCTATGTATTGTCAATAAACGAGAGCGCGCTCATCTATCCCTTCTGACACCCCTGTGGTGGTCAGAACACGATATCCTGATTCCTTTATGAGGAATAAAACCCTTAGAAACTCTAACACCACGGACTCTGTTTTCTTTCCTTCTGATTGAGTTATTTTTGATTAAGTACTTACCTGCATAGAAATTAAGAGAGTAAATTAATTATTTACGTCAGAAAAAGGGGTGTAAAAGTGCAAAAAAATGTTTTTCTTCCTAATGACTCCTGGTTTAGGAGGATTCCATCTTTTCGGTTTCTGCACCTGTGGAAAAAAAGACAAGGACAGACATGTAGGACAAAACATACATAGAATATCGATGTTGATCGCTCATGTCAATCCAAAGTGCTCCAGTGTGTGGTTTACGAGACAAATTGTAGTAAAATAACAATATAGTTATCACCACCTTGGTCTCAGACTTTGAACGCTAAAGGTGGGTAATGCTGTGTTAAGTACGTGCTATGAAAGGTAGTTAAAAAGGAAGGGTATTTCCTTGATCGCTATCAAAGTAAAATGCAGACATGTGTAGACCAATCGGGGATCTCGTAGTTATATGGACCAATAAGGATCGATGTAGACTGTTGTCATAGTGACAGCACACTCACAGATCGAAGATCAAAGAGTTCTTTTCTTTTCTTTGGTGAAATGGAGGCTTGGTCAGGTGCTCCAATCGAGAGCCCGTTGTTAAGGGGCCCGAGAGTTTGATGACACTAACAACCAGTTAAATTGGCAAAAAATCTGAAAGGGAGGGATATTGTATTATCCCTAAGTTATGAGGACGTAAGAACAACAGAGGGCCCCTGATAATAATTTTATCACAGAGTTCCAAGGGATGTCGTCATTTAATCCGAGGATGTGGGTTCCAAGTCTGTAGACCCAGCGCTGTTCTTTTTCGAAGAGGAGGTGGTTGATGTTGTTACCATTACTGATATGTTCAATGACTGTCCGTTGCATATCGTTTGTTGTGTGGTTGAGTTCTAAGAAGTGTTTGCTCATTTTGGTTGTCGATTTTTTACATCTGATATTTGATCGATGCTCACAGATTCTCTATTTGACCCTTCTGCTGGTCATGCCTACGTAGCGTAGTTCACAAGGACACGTAATGAGATATATTACGTTCTGCGTGTTGCAATTGGTATGGTCTCTCTGTATCCACATCTTGCCAGGCTTGAGTTGTAATGTTTTTGAGTGCGTTGTCAAGTGGCAAACACTGCAGTTATAGCACGGGAAGTGGCCGACCACTCTCGGAAGGCCCCAGGTGTCAGTCACCGATCTTACTGTTTCTGCAGTCTTTGGTTTCGGTTGTGTATGGACCAATGCATCCTTTAGGCTGCAACCTTTCTTAAAGGAGAAGAGAGGTTTTTCCCAAGTTTTATGAGTACTCAAAAGTATTCTCCAGTTCTTGTTGATTTGATTTTTTTTTTATCAAGTTTGACAGTGAACTATGTGTCGTTACACATGTCAATGGGATTTCTTTTGTGTTATCGACCCTGTCCTCAAGTAGCGCTTCCCTTGGCTGGTTACGTGCTCGTTTGTAGCCTTTGTTCAGGATTGTTTTAGGGTAGCCTCTGGCTTTGAGTTTCGTTGTGAGATCAGTAGATTGAGTTTTGAAATAATGTAGTTCAGAGCAATTCCTCCTAAGCCGTAGGTACTGGCCGTAGGGCAGGTTTTCTTTTAAAGGTCAAGGGTGAAAACTAGTATACTCCAGTAGGTTGTTTTTAGCCGTTGGCTTGCGATACGTCTTGGTGGTAAACCTTGTTCCCGAAACTCGGATTGTTACATCCAAGTAGGTAGCCTCAGTTTTGCTGGTGGTATATGTACATTTAAGATTGGAGTCAAGAGTGTTGACCCAAGTAAGGAAGGCCTGTAGCTGTTCATTGTCACTGGTCCATACAACCAGGACATCGTCTATGTAGCGCCGCCAGATTCTGATGGACGCAGAAAAGGGGCTATCTGGTTGCAAGATGTATTTTGCTTCAAAATCTGCTACATAGAGGCCTGCCACACTGGGGGCAAATGTGCTGCCCATAGAAGTTCCAGTGCATTGGAGGAAGAGGTTGCCTTTGTAGGAAAAGAAGTTCTCTTTAAGTGCCAAAGTAGCACAATCCAGGATGAATTTCTTAGAAGCTTGGTAGTTCCAAGTGACAGAGTCTAGTGCTGCTCCCAGGACCCTGATGGTATTGTCCTGGGGAATGCTCGTGTATAAGCTCTCAATGTCAAGCGTGACTAGTGGCACAGTATTTTCGATGAAACTCACGTCCTGGAGTAACTGGAGGAGGCTCTTAGTGTCCTTAAGATAGGTTGGGGTACTTTGGACTATCGGCTTCATATAATGGTCGCAGAAGCGCGATAATGGCCCCAAAAGGGAGCCAATCCCTGAGACGATCGGGCGTCGGGGTGTTGGCATCCGATTTTTATGCGTCTTTGGAAATGTATAGAAATAGGGGGTAATATTCTCATTGGTGCTGAGAAAATACGCCTCATTTTTTGAGATTTGTCCATCTTCTTCTGCTCTTCTTACTAGTGCCGAGATCCGTGTTCTCAGGTCCTCTGTGGGATCTGCCATCAATGGTTTGTAGTTTTTCCTTTCGTCAAGAAGTAGTCGACATACCTTATCATAGTCAACAGTGTTCTGTATGACAAGGCCACCGCCCTTATCTGCTGGCTTAATTGTGATGCTTTGGTCGTTTTGCAGATCTTGTAGTGCACGGTATTTTGCAGTGGTAAAATTATTGAAAATGGTTGGATCTTGGCAAGTTTCAAGGTCCAGAAAAACTGCCTGTTCAAATGCAGTGATAGCTGCCGGCACTGTGTGTGGCGGGGGTTGAAAGTTGAACTCAGTCTGAGTCCAGTGTCACCATTCCGAAGGGCTTCATTAGGGTCTTCCTTGCCCTCAAAGAAAGCCTTGAGTTTTAGCTTCCTAAAGAAAGCGGCAAGCTCGCAATGGAGTCTGAACTTGTCCGGTCGGGATGTGGGGATGAAGCCTAGTCCTCTTTCTAAGACTTTGGTTTCAACCGGTGATAGGATTTTGTCGGAGAGGTTGGTTATCAAGCTCAGATGCTGCTCGTTCCCGGCTGTTGGTCCTTGTTGCGGGTGTGGTTGCTCACCGTGTCCTTGTCTTCCCAAGACACTTGGTTCGTCCCTCTTCTCTTCCCTCTTATTCTCTCCTGCCCAAGTCTAAAAAAGGCTGGCCATATTGGGGAGCGAAATTGGTTGGTGGCATGAAGCCTGGGTTTCATCCCATCATTGGATAAGGCGGTTGGTGGAAGGGGAATTGTTGTCCCATACCCACCATTTGTGGGGGTATCGGCCATCTCTGTGATTTGTTGTGATATGCAGGCTGCCCTCTGGTGTTGTGGTTTCCTCTTTTACCTCTCTTTCTCCCTTGTTTATAGGAACCAGTACTTGAGCCACTGCTATTTGATGAATCATCATCCGATTGGTCAGTGTTACTTGGGTTCCTAGTGGGTGGTGTAAAAGAAGCCGCTGAGTAAGGGCAGACCTTCTCAAATTCGATTTTTGCTAAATCTTTTTGAAACTTGGTGACTTTGGCTTGCATTAAGTTTTCTTTGTACTCATTTAGATCTTTGTTGATTTCGTCCAGCTTTTTCTTGAAACCTGTAATTGTTGTTTTAAAACTGGCCTCAGTCTCTTGAATTTCAACCAGTAGGGTCTCGGAAAGTCTCAGAGCTGTTTTAATTATAAGGACGAGCCAGTTGCGGGTACAGTGCCACGCGATCATGGCCCATTCTTTCCTGAAGGTGGCATCATTAAGGAAAATCCTAGGGGCGTTGGTGACTAATAGCCCTCTAGGACTGTGTTCTTAAGGAGGTACTGTTTTAGTGTGGTACCATGGAGAATGGTACGTATTCTGGCGCGTTTGTCTTCAGTGAGCTTTTCCCATTCAGAGGTATGGGCTATTGCCTGTGAGATTGCAGGGTCAGCAAATAGGTTCGAGTCAGACAAGATGTCAGCTATCTCTGACTCGGAGTACGTTAAACCCAGGTTCGACATAGTGACCACACGGTAATGAGAAATAGTTTTAAAATTGGGAAAAAAGCCAACCAAGGTAGGCTTGGGTAAGAACAGCTCTCACAGCTCTGCGCTGCTAAGTACGTCCAAACAAAAAGAGAGGCAGGGAGAGAAGTGTGACACTCTTATTCCCCGGTATTAATCAAATAAACAAGAAAAGAGTGTCCAATGGTGTAGACAACCACTATCAGGAGCAAGTCAAACGGCTTCACTTAAGGCGTTCAGGAAAGCCCTCACTCACCACCTAGTGATGACATGCTTTATCATCGGGCCCCACAAAAGAGACAGAGTGTCTCTTTTGTGTGCTACGACGCCAGATTTTACTGCGGGGCGGGTTGGTGAGTTCAGGCAGTGTTGTGTAAAGAGAAATAGTGAGTGATGGATGGTTAAAAGTAGTCCGTAGTGTATCAAAAATTAACTTTATTCTGGAGATCACTAGGGACAGGATAATTAAAAGTTATGTGTAGGAAATGCGTCCACACATAATTAAGTGGTAGTTTCCTAGTAATCAGTCGACATGTTTCAGCCACGAAACGGTATGAATTTACCTGCCATTCATCAGGACTTCAGCGTGTACTAAACCCTGGTGGAATGGACTCTCTAAGGCCCACCCTAACCTAGGGACATGAAAGTGAAAATTAAACGAAAAAGGGGTGTAAAAGTGCAAAAAATTAAAAAAAAATGTTTTCTTCCTAATGACTCCTGGTTTAGGATTCGTCTTTTCGGTTTCTGCATCCGTGGAAAAAAAAGACAGGGACAGACATGTAGGACAAAACATACATAGAATATCGATGTTGATCGCTCATGTCAATCCAAAGTGCTCCAGTGTGTGGTTTACGAGACAAATTGTGGTAAAGTAACAATATAGTTATCACCACCTTGGTCTCAGACTTTGAACGCTAAAGGTGGGTAGTGCTGTGTTAAATACGTGCTATGAAAGGTAGTTAAAAAGGAAGGGTATTTCCTTGATCGCTATCAAAGTAAAATGCAGGCGCAATCGCGCTAACAGGTTAAAATTTCTCACTTATGTGGTGTTCAGGATTCACACCATGGGTCACAGGAGGGGGGTGGAAACGTAATTGGCACACCCTGCAATTTGTCGAAACAAAGGGAGTAAACGTACAGTCAGTCGTATAACATTGGGTAGGTACTTAGCTCAGTGGAGTAATCAGTAGACGTTTTTCGCTTCTACTCACGTTCTCGACGCTCGGCACCCGCTGTGTACCTGCATCTACCCTCGACTGGACCCCGAAGCAGTGGCGTAACGAAACTGACGGGGGCCCCCCTGCAAAGTGCATGGAAGGGGCCCCCAACACTTCTGACCCAGTCAAGAGCTCTCATGCCCACCTGTGTACAGTGCCAGAGGGGTCCCCATTGAGCTTGGGAGGCCCACCCGCACAGCGGGGGCTGTTTTTACGCCATTAGTGTGCACCACGCTTGACAGTGACCAGCACTATTTCATTGAGGCACTGATATACCCGCTGCTCTGCAAGCAGGTGCGGCCTGCTACCTGACAGCTAAAGTTGTAAGGATCTCCGTGGAAAAGGAGTTTAATCATTCTAAACACACTGCTTGTATATGCCCATCTCTTTGATTACTGCTTAACCTTTTTGCCTTGTAGGGTAATGTAAACGCACATTCTCAAAAGACATTGTGGAATACGTAAAGCAGTACTCCAGTAGTACTACTTCACATACTACAAAATGCAATTCACAAACCCAAGGCCAGAGATTTCGAACCCTGCTTATCCAGTCTTTTCCACACATATGTCTGCGCCCTGTGGCTGAGATGATCACACACATACGTGTAGGATTTAGTAGTCAATGTGAGTGATGGAAAATAGGGAATAATTGCTACAAAATGAGTGGGATTTACAGAAATTTAAAAGGGTTTAGGGAGGGAAGTGCTGATATAGAACACACAGCCATAAAAGAGTAAGCCATTCGCTAATTCACAAAATACACTTCAAATTCTACTACAGCCCCAAGAGTGACAAAATAGGGTTAAATGTCTGTAATGTTCTCCAACCCAGACATGGTGTAAGTCAAGCACCACACGTGGCCTGCCTCTGGAATGGAAACACTTCCACTGGAAGCATTAGAGGTAGGCTATAACACTATCACCCCATAAGGGCTAATTCTACATTTTATTATTTTGAATATATTAGTCATACATTTTGAATAAAGTCAATTACATTTTAACTTAGTTTAAAAAGTCTAATAAACAAAATCAAATTAATTAAAACCATAACTTATAACCAAGTGTTACAAATTAAATAAAAATGCAGGCGAGGGTAGGTAATACTTTTAAAATAATATTTTAAAAAAGAATTAATATATTTAAATTAACTTACAATTGAATACCAAGGTAATTTT
The DNA here is from genome assembly GCF_964263255.1 of Lissotriton vulgaris. Classification (NCBI taxonomy): domain Eukaryota; kingdom Metazoa; phylum Chordata; class Amphibia; order Caudata; family Salamandridae; genus Lissotriton; species Lissotriton vulgaris. Next base: position 228,278,813 of record NC_141696.1, read on the forward strand.
AGGAGGTAGTGGCTTATATCTTTTTCCATTAAGTAGTCATAGGTTAATATTTGTTTAAAAGTATGTTCTATTTTTGTTTTTCATTAATTTGATTTGCTTAAATTAAGATTAATAAACATCCCTGTGTTTTGCTATAGGGAGATCTCAATACAGGTGGAGGAGTTCTCCACAAACAGGACAAACGTTACTAACAGTAACTTTCATATATAAATTCAGTCGTAGGAGTCTTCCTCACCCCTTATAAGAGGTCGGAAGCTGTTAAGTCTAAGTCTACACCTGGGATAAATCTACACTTGGAAATGGTAAACATAAAAGGTGTAGAGATTTACACCCATATGTAATTGTAGAGCTACACATGAGTGGATCTACACATATAAACTTATTTTTGTGAATTTGGCCTATAGTGTGCATTTCGAGGTGTAAAAGAAAAATGAAATACCACCACTTTAAAGGGGTGCAGAATTTCTCTGTGGAGATATGGTTTTAAAAAGTACAATGCAGATTTTCATGATACATAATCATGGTAATTGTTCATCTGCGGTCAATCTCCCTGAGTAAGTATGATGCAGCAGGTGCACTTATAATAATAACATAATTTTAGGTCTCATCCAAGACAGCACATTTGTTGTCTCTTGTCTGACCTTTTGTCTTCTAATAGTGGGCTCAGAAACTTTATCTCTTACCATTTGTTGGCTTTATTGTCACTCTTGTGTGCTTCTTTTTCTTGGTCAACTGCCATAGGCTTTCTTCCTCTTTGTGTATTTTTCCCTCCCCTGAGGCATGATCGCGTTACTTGTGTCCTTTAAACACTCATTTTTATAAGGTGCTACTTTTTTCCTTGTGGTTAAGCACTCTACATCGCCCGCCTGTACTATTCACCTCGGTGTTCCTCCAGCCAATTCTCTGCTGTACATCTGATTATCCCCAGCATCTTCCTGCCACCCTCTGTTGCCTGTCTGCTAGCCCTGAGCACCTCCCTTCTACCCTTCTTTGTCTGTGTGCTTGCTCCCAGCCCTTCTCTACAGCCCACCATTTGTCCGTCTGCTTGCCCCACCCCTCCCCATCATCCTCTGTTGTCCATGTTGATCCCCATCCACTCTCCTGCCATTGTCTGTGTTGCCCCCCACATGCCTCTTTCCGCTGTCTACGCTGCTGTACAACATGGTTAAATAAACATTAACGTCAATACCTCTTGTAGGAGACACCTATTGGCTTTGCTATTGCTTGTTTACTCTAGTGCTGCTTCTTAACACATTTCTGCCACTTGTAAGCACTGTAAATAAGAGGTTTTCTATCACTCAGTTTAACGGCACTCAATCTACCGACCTTCAAAAAAAATGAGGGCTGGGGTAACTACCTTCCGGCATAATTGAAATATACAGATTTCTTGCAATTCCATAACTACTCCATGGTGCATCCGTTGTCGCAAAACATATTGTACAACCAAATGTCTGTACTTATTGTGTCATCGCAATGCAGAGTGTGAGTAGCTACACAATAATAATCCATGCAGAAGAGTAGAGCACACAAAAGTACACCAAGCATCTTCTCACACTAAAGACCAATCGGGAAAAGCTTAGCAATAAGTTGCAAGGATGCTACATGTATTAAGTCTATTGAAAAACTGCTGTACACACACAAAGGCACATAGTCTTGAAAATACAATGGCAAATCGGATCCCACTTGGAAGTCCGAGACAGCCGCAGGAATCCATAGTTTTTTTCCATCTAAACCTACAAGTGAGATGCAGAGGTAACAATAATGAGTAGCTCACCTACAGGTTGTGGAGGCAGTTTGGGGAGTTACTGGAGAGGCTGTGTTCAGGAGTTCACTTTTGGCAGCTGCTTGATTCTGATGAATTTTGCACTCTCTGTAAAAGGGCACAGCAGGGTTACGCAGGGTGGCTGGCTGGATCTTGCTGCAGTGGTGACCTGAGACTCCTGTGAGCAGAGTCCTGCTGGTCACTACTGGTTCAAAAGCACTCATGTCCCAATGCCTGGTGTGGGGACGTTGTTGCTGCGTCATAGAAAAAAAGGGAAATCCAGAGAGAAAATGTCTCTCTTTAAAGGATTTCCCTTACAGGTACAACGATCACCTATGCGACCTCATGCTGTAACGTTTCCAGCAGTGAAAACATGCGCACATCTATTTTACACCAGTGCGTATACTCAAACCTGACACTACAGAAAAATAAGCATTTGTAATGCAATAGGTCTCGCATTTGTGAAATTTTAAGCTATTGGTAATGTCAATGCCTTTTATTTATGTTTAAAAAAAAAACCATAGATAAAAGGTTTGTCGTTTACAATGCCAGTAGCTCAAAATCTCGCAAATGTGAGACGTATTGCATTACAAATGCTGGTTTCCATAGCCTTGAACAAAATGAAATACAAAGTGTGTGGATTAGCTAGCTAGGTAGTTTGACCTGTAACTCTTGTAAATGTGTGTATACGCAAACACAATGTCTACATAGCCTTAGCAATTGCAGGACCTCCACCTTTTGCCCCTGTCCCCCTCCTCCCGACTCCGTCTCTCTAGTGGGAGCAGACAGCGACCTACTCCTGGGCATGACTGGTAGTACAAATAAATTATGTCAAACTTCAGAGGCGTCTGAAAGGTGAGCATATCCATAAATGCTGGCAGCCCTTTGAGAGGGGGTGGGGGGTGGCAGTACGAAGGGGGCTCCATGTCCGCGCATATCTTTGTGTTGTACAGTTTAACTAAAACCAGCTCTAATCTTACCTCATGCCCTGCCCACCCCTTTTCTTTTTCTCTCACGCCCCCTCGGAGGCATAGCCCATCACCTTAGAGGCCCCTGGACCCCAGGAGCGGGTCTCAAGAGAACCCGGCTCCCCCCCCTGCCCCTCCCCCTTACACCCCGAGAGTCCCTACCTATCAGACACCTGGTGTTCCATCGGAGGTGGCGGGGCGGCATGCACGCCAAGGTTTCCAGCATTTCTAGAAATTCAAACTGGAGAGGGAAAGTAGGAAGGAGTACAGGCTGCAGATGAAGAGGGGGATACAGGCTGCGGAGAAAGGGTCGAGAGGGTTGCAGGGTGCAAAAAAGAGTGCGCGGGTGGCACAGGAAGTGTGTACAACCTGCAGAAACAGGAGTGGAGAGAGAGTGGTGCAGGCTGCTGAAAAAGGGGTGGGGAACAGTCAGCAGGGAAAGAAGGCACAGGCTGCAAACAGGGGTGAAGTGGAGCGCAGGACCCAGAAAGGGAAGAGAAGTGGGCAGGCTGGAGGCGTGTGGGACAGGTCACAGTAAAAATTGGAAATACGGGGTGCAGGGGAACTTAAAAGAATTAAGAAGGGTGCAGACTAGGAGGGAAGGAAAGGGGGCTTAAAACAACGAAGAGAGGACAGGAGAGAGGATCGGAGCGAGAGAAAACGGGCAGCGAAAAGGCGAGGGAGGAAGTACATGAAGCAACAGAGAAGAGAGTAGACAAGAGACGCTGGGATGGGTTTACCATTCCCAACAAACAGGGCGGTGGAGACCGACGGAGGAAGAATGATGTGGTAACAAGCATTTACAATGCAATGGTTTTGCCTTTGTTAAAGTTTGAGCTGTTGGCAAAGCTCTTTACCATTTTTTTTAACATAAATAAATGGCATTGTTATTTGCAATGCCACTAGCTTTATCTTTCGCAAATGACACCTACAGAGAGTCCCCAACACACACCCACACAGAACCCCCCCACACACTGCGAGCCCCCCCACACACACTGTGAGCTCCCTCCACACATTGTGAGCCTCCCCTATACACTGCGAGCCACCCCCTACATAGAGAGCCCGCACACACCGAGAGCCTCCTCCACACACTGAAAGCCCCTCCCCTACACACTGAAAGCCCCCCCCCCCACACAGAGCCCCCCGCCCACACACAGAGAGCCCTCCCCTTGTTTGGCAATGTACACTAAGCCCTTAAAGTTTTATAAAGCTTTGGAGAGAGTTATTTGCAACTGTTCATTATAAAGAATATATCCGTTTCCAACTATACAATGGTGGACATTATATCTTATTCAAGCCACTCTCAGATGGACGCAGGCAGCTGCTTAGAAACCTTTTTAAACAGCATACACAATGAGGTCAAGGTCTTAGAATGCGAATGCACGTACTGTTGTAAAACATGAATAAGGCACATGAGGATGACACACAGAACCATGCATAGGCACAATATTGCACAGTGACTTTACTAGTTTAAATAACCATATAACTTCTGAAGAATATGAAGATTGATGTATAAAAGGTTGCATGGATAAATGGATGTGTGAAAATGTGGGTGGATGATTGATGGGTGGATGGATAGAAATGTGGATGTCTAAAGGATGGATGGATGGATGGAAGGATGAAAGGGTGGATGGATGCAGGATGGATTGTTGAAAGTGTGGATGAATGGATGGAAGGATGCGTGGAAGGATGAAAGGGTGGATGGAAGGACGGATGGAAGAAAAGGTGGATGTATGGATGGATAAAATGTTGCATGGATGAATGATGTATGGATGTGTGAAAATGTGGTAGGATGAATGCTGTATCTCATTCACATTGTTTAGCTTGTTGTGAGTATTATCACTGGAGTAGCAGTTCTAATGAACGTGGGATGTTTTTTTTTTACCATTCTTTCTGAAGGTATGACAGATGAATTTGCTACAGAACATAGAATGAGTGCATGTGGTATAGCTTCTTTCAAAAAATTTTTTGCACAGTAACATATTTTAGGCATTTTGCTCAATTTGCTATAGAACATAGAATGAGTGCATTTGTTGTAGTCTCTTTAAACTAAATTTGCACAGTAACATATCTTATGTAGTTTGTAAATAATAATGCAAAGACAAGATAAGGTTTCAAAATTTTATTTAAGTAAATATATTTACTATTATTGTATGAAAGCAAATTAAACTTTAATGAAAATACAGTTTTTTTTGCATTGTTTATGAAACATAATTTGAATATTTTCTCTTTTTACTTCCATTTACAGTAAAGTATTGTGTCCTTTTTTTCAACTCATGAATTTTTAGTATGTATCCGTTTTGAAAAATGACTAACATTTTTTGGCAAGTTATGCATTAGAGCTTCTTGAATGTTGTCAATGTCAGCTGGTATATTGAAGAAGTCCATTAGAATAGTGTTATTTATTTCCACAGATTGTACATTTTCGGCGTTCTCAATATGTACATTTAGTGTACAGTTTTCCTGATTTGCAGTTTCTAGCCCCTATATAGTAAGATTTATTTCTTGTGGTGGTTGTATTTTCTGTGAAGGAAAAAGAAAAGTTAGTTGATAAACATTTTTGAAGTTATTTTGTTTCTTTTTTTTTTTGTTGTGTTGACCTAAGGAAAAAATTATTGTTATATGCAGGCTTAAATCATGTTAATAAGTTGTGAAGATATTTGAAGAAAGGATAGACGTGAGTAAAGATAGTGCAAATGTATAATATAGTGTGTATAATAGAGGATTAGAGACTGTTTTGTAATGTTATAGCTATTTTAGTAAAAGTACGTATTAATAGTGAGTAGTAGGTACTAGTATTGTGTTTTAGGTAGCATTGTAAATAGTGATTATAGTTAATAGTGCAGTGTGAGTAGAGTTTGTGAGTTATTAGTATGTAGCATTTACAATGCAATCTTTTTGCCTTTGTTAAAGTTTGAGTTATTGGCAAAGCTCTTGACCTTTTTTTTTTTTAAAACATAAATAAATGGCATTGTTATTTGCAACGCCACTAGCTTTATTTTTCGCAAATGACACTCACAAACACCTACAGAGAGCCCCCCAATACACACCCACACAGAGCCCCCACACACACTGCGAGCTCCCTCCACACACTGTGAGCCTCCCCCACACACTGTGAGCCCCCTGCCCACACACAGAGCCCCCTGCTCACACACAGAGCCCCCTGCCCACACACAGAGAGCCCTCCCCTTGTTTGGCAATGTACACTAAGCCCTTAGAGTTTTATAAAGGTTTGGAGAGAGTTATTCTGCTACTGTTCATTATAAAGAATATATTCGTTCCTAACTATACAATGGTTGACAATATATCTTATACAAGCCACTCTCAGATGGACGCAGGCAGCTGCTTAGAAACTTCTTTAAACAACATACACAATGAGGTCAAGGTCTTAGAATGCGAGTGCACGTATTGTTGTAAAACATCAATAAGGCACTTGAGGATGACACACAGAACCATGCATAGGCACAATATTGAACAGTGACTTTACTAGTTTGAAAAACACCATAACTTCTGAAGAATCTGAAGATTGATGTATAAAATGTTGCATGGATTTATGATGGATGTGTGAAAAGGTGTGTGGATGTGTAAAGGATGGATGTATGGATGTATGGATGGAAGGATGAAAGTGTGGATGGATGCAGGATGGATTTTTGAAAGTGTGGATGAATGGATGAAAGGATGCGTGGAAGGATGAAAGCGTGGATGGAAGAAGGACGGATGGAAGAAAAGGTGGATGTATGGATGGATAAAACATTGCATGGATGAATGATGTATGGATGTGTGAAAAGGTGGTGGGATGAAAGGGTGGGCATATGGATGTATAGATGATAGGGTGGATGGATGAAGGATGGATGTATGGATGGGAGGATGAAAAGATGGATGGATAGATAAAACGTTGCATGGATGGATGTGTGAACAGGTAAGTAGATGATAGGGTGGATGAAAGGGTGTGTGGATGGATGTATAGATGGGAGAATGAAATGTTAGATGGATGTATGGATGGAGAATATGTTGCATGGATGAATGATGGATGGATGTATAGAAGGGTGGATGGGTGAAAGATAGATGTAAGGATGGAAAGATGAAAGGGTGGGTGGATGGATGTATAGATAGGAGAATGAAATGGTAGATCGATAGATAAAAGGTTGCATGGATGAATTATGGATGGATGTGTGAAAAGGTGGGTGGCTGTATGATGGGTGCATGGATAGAAGGGTGGATGTGTAAAGGATGGATGTATGGCTGGAAAGAAGAAAAGGTGGATGAAGGATAGATGGATGGAAGGAAGGATGAAAGAATGGATGGATGTGTGAACATTTGAGTGGATGAATGATGGTTGGATGTGATGAGGTCTAACAGGCGCATTTGTTGCTGTCCAAAGTTGAGGAGTACCAGTTTCTAGAAACCTTTGTTGGAAGGGGTCCTTATGCCTAAAAATCTTTTACAAGTGTGTCTCGCTATCAAAAATTTTGAAGACCTCTGCCCTACACACACTTACACAGAGCTCCTCACACACCCACCCAGAGCTCTTTTCACACTGCAAGCTTTTTCCATACACTGTGAGGCACACACACTGCGAGCTCTTCTCACAAACGGGGAGTTTCCACACACATTGCGAGCTCTACAGACTGCAAGCCCTACACTCTGCAAGTATACACTGCAAGCTCAACACACTGTTTGGCATTGTACATGAGGCCCTCAGTCTATACTGCTTTGGAGAGTTATTTTGCAACTGTTTATTATAAAGAATAGATTCTTTCTTAATTTTCCAAAAAACTGATATTGAAAGACACTTGCAGGTGTAAGTCTTTTTGAAGTAACTTGTTTTTTGACTATTTTCTTTCGAAGCTCACAATGCTTATTGTTGACTTGAATTGCCCATATTACAAATGTAATGTGGGACAATATATTTTAGAGGAGTTCCAATGAACTTGTGATTTGTAAATTTTTTTACTATTCACTCAGAAGTTAGAAGACAGATGAACTTGCTATAGGATATACAATGAGTGCATTTGTTATAGCTTAAAAAAAATGTTTGCACAGTAACATATGTTATGCACTTTGTAAATAGATATGGACTGTAAGTGCCTATCTAATTCACATTGTTTAGCTTGTTGTAAGTAATATCAGTGGAGTAGCAGTTCTAATGAAGGTGGGATATGTTTTTTTAACCATTTTTTCTGAAGGTATAAGACAGATGAATTTGCTCCAAAACATAGAATGAGTGCATGTGGTATAGCTTCTGTAAACAAAAATTTTGCACAGTAACATATGTTAGGCATTTTGCTCAATTTGCTATAGAACATAGAATGAGTGCATTTGTTGTAGTCTCTTTAAACTAAATTTGCTCAGTAACATATCTTATGTACTTTGTAAATAATAATGTAAAGACAAGATAAGCTGTACAAATTTTATTTAAGTAAATATATTTACTATTATTGTATGAAAGCAAATTAAACTTTAATTAAAATACTGTTTTTTTTGCATTTTTTATGAAACATAATTTGAATATTTTCTTTTTTTACTTATATTTACAGTAAAGTATTGTCCTTTTTTACAACTCATGTATTTTTAGTATGTATCCGTTTTGAAAAATGACATTAACATTTTTTGGCAAGTTAGGCATTAGAGCTTCTTGAATGTCGTCAATGTCGGCTGGCATATTGAAGAAGTCCATTAGAATAGTGTTATTTATTTCCACAGATGTAAATTTTCGGCGTTCTCAATATGTACATTTAGTGTACAGTGTTCCTGATTTGCAGTTTCTAGCCCATATATAGTCAGATTTATTTCTTCTTGTGGTGGTTGTATTTTCTGTGAAGGAAAAAGAAAAGAGTTAGTTGATTACATATGTTTGAACTTCTTTTCTTTTTTTTTTTCTTTTTTCTTGTGTTGACCTAAGGAAAAATTTCTTGTTACATGCAGGCTTAAATCATGCTAATTAGTGAAGATATTTTAAGAAAGGATAGATGTGAGTAAAGATAGTGAAAAGGTATAATATAGTGTGTATAATAGAGGATTAGAGACTGTTTTGTAATGTTATAGCTACTTTAGTAAAAATACGTATTAATAAATAGTGACTAGTAGGTACTAGTTTTGTGTTTTAGAGTAGTATTGTAAATAGTGATTATAGTTAATAGTGCATTGTGAGTAGAGTTATTGAGTTATTAGTAGAGTGTGTATGAGTTCTTTAGTGCATTGTCAAATTTTTTTGGGAGTATTTAAGTTATTGGCGTACTAGTATAAAGAGAATTAGAAAGGGACAAAAAATTGTGTACTAAAGTGTTAGTATTAAAGTCATATCTGTAAGTGATAGTTGGGCATTATTAGTAAGTTATTTTGAAATAGTGAATGTTATTTTTCCGTAATAATGTGTTTTTTTATGGTGTGGGTAATAAAGAGAGAGTAGTAAAGATTGAGTAGTAGATTTATTAGGGGAGAGTATTAGTGAGTTTTATAGTAGTGATTAGTAGACTATGTAGTATAGCTTAACCGATTTAGATAGTGAGTATTAGAAGAGAGAGTTCGAGGGAATTGTAATTAGTGAATATAGAGTTCGATAGTGTTTTAAAAAGTAAATAGTATAGATTGAGTAGTAGAGCAAGGTATTAATAGTTTAATAATTTGTACTTACTTGAAATTGTGTATTTCTTGTTGTGTTAAACATTTTATTGCTGTTAAATTCATGCACTGTCAGGTGCGTCATCTATATGTAGGATCCAATTTCTATCGGGAGGTCTGTGGCATCTCTCCAAAGAGTTATTTTCACTGAGTCCGTTGTATCTTTCACAGTTATTGATTTAAGTTTTGTATCTTGGCCAGCGATAATAATTGTTTTTGTTTCTTCTTCCTGTAAGACAAAAAATTGGTAATAGAAATTTGTTTATTATGTTAGTGTTGGTGTGTAAGAGTGTGGGTGTTAAAGAGTGGGTGTGAGTGTGTTGTAGTAGAATGTGTGTGTTAAAGAGTGTGTGTGAAAGTGTGATTTTTTTATGAGAGTGTGTGCGAAAGAGTGTGTGCGAAAGAGTGTGTGCGAAAGAGTGTGTGCGAAAGAGTGTGTGCGAAAGAGTGTGTGCGAAAGAGTGTGTGCGAAAGAGTGTGTGCGGAAGAGTGCATTTGCGGAAGAGTGCATTTGCGGAAGAGTGCATTTGCGGAAGAGTGCATTTGCGGAAGAGTGCATTTGCGGAAGAGTGCATTTGCGGAAGAGTGCATTTGCGGAGGAGTGCATTTGCGGAGGAGTGCATTTGCGGAGGAGTGCATTTGCGGAGGAGTGCATTTGCGGAGGAGTGCATTTGCGGAGGAGTGCATTTGCAGAGGAGTGCATTTGCAGAGGAGTGCATTTGCAGAGGAGTGCATTTGCAGAGGAGTGCATTTGCAGAGGAGTGCATTTGCAGAGGAGTGCATTTGCAGAGGAGTGCATTTGCAGAGGAGTGCATTTGCCGAAGAGTGCATTTGCCGAAGAGTGCATTTGCCGAAGAGTGCATTTGCCGAAGAGTGCATTTGCCGAAGAGTGCATTTGCCGAAGAGTGCATTTGCCGAAGAGTGCATTTGCAGAAGAGTGCATTTGCAGAAGAGTGCATTTGCCGAAGAGTGCATTTGCCGAAGAGTGCATTTGCCGAAGAGTGCATTTGCAGAAGAGTGCATTTGCAGAAGAGTGCATTTGCAGAAGAGTGCATTTGCAGAAGAGTGCATTTGCAGAAGAGTGCATTTGCAGAAGAGTGCATTTGCAGAAGAGTGCATTTGCAGAAGAGTGCATTTGCAGAAGAGTGCATTTGCAGAAGAGTGCATTTGCAGAAGAGTGCATTTGCAGAAGAGTGCATTTGCAGAAGAGTGCATTTGCAGAAGAGTGCATTTGCAGAAGAGTGCATTTGATGAAGAGTGCATTTGCTGAAGAGTGCATTTGCTGAAGAGTGCATTTGATGAAGAGTGCATTTGATGAAGAGTGCATTTGATGAAGAGTGCATTGATGAAGAGTGCATTGATGAAGAGTGCTTTGATGAAGAGTGCTTTGATGAAGAGTGCTTTGATGAAGAGTGCTTTGATGAAGAGTGCTTTGATGAAGAGTGCTTTGATGAAGAGTGCTTTGACGAAGAGTGCTTTGACGAAGAGTGCTTTGACGAAGAGTGCTTTGACGAAGAGTGCTTTGACGAAGAGTGCTTTGACGAAGAGTGCTTTGACGAAGAGTGCTTTGACGAAGAGTGTTTTGACGAAGAGTGTTTTGACGAAGAGTGTTTTGACGAAGAGTGTTTTGACGAAGAGTGTTTTGACGAAGAGTGTTTTGACGAAGAGTGTTTTGACGAAGAGTGTTTTGACGAAGAGTGTTTTGACGAAGAGTGTTTTGACGAAGAGTGTTTTGACGAAGAGTGTTTTGACGAAGAGTGTTTTGACGAAGAGTGTTTTGACGAAGAGTGTTTTGACGAAGAGTGTTTTGACGAAGAGTGTTTTGACGAAGAGTGTTTTGACGAAGAGTGTTTTGACGAAGAGTGTTTTGACGAAGAGTGTTTTGACGAAGAGTGTTTTGACGAAGAGTGTTTTGACGAAGAGTGTTTTGACGAAGAGTGTTTTGACGAAGAGTGTTTTGACGAAGAGTGTTTTGACGAAGAGTGTTTTGACGAAGAGTGTTTTGACGAAGAGTGTTTTGACGAAGAGTGTTTTGACGAAGAGTGTTTTGACGAAGAGTGTTTTGACGAAGAGTGTTTTGACGAAGAGTGTTTTGACGAAGAGTGTTTTGACGAAGAGTGTTTTGACGAAGAGTGTTTTGACGAAGAGTGTTTTGACGAAGAGTGTTTTGACGAAGAGTGTTTTGACGAAGAGTGTTTTGACGAAGAGTGTTTTGACGAAGAGTGTTTTGACGAAGAGTGTTTTGACGAAGAGTGTTTTGACGAAGAGTGTTTTGACGAAGAGTGTTTTGACGAAGAGTGTTTTGACGAAGAGTGTTTTGACGAAGAGTGTTTTGACGAAGAGTGTTTTGACGAAGAGTGTTTTGACGAAGAGTGTTTTGACGAAGAGTGTTTTGACGAAGAGTGTTTTGACGAAGAGTGTTTTGACGAAGAGTGTTTTGACGAAGAGTGTTTTGACGAAGAGTGTTTTGACGAAGAGTGTTTTGACGAAGAGTGTTGTTGTGAAAGTGTGTGTTTGTATTACTGTGTTTGTGAAAGAGTATGGCTGTGAAGTGATGGAGATAGTAAATAGTGGTTGTGAAAGTGTGTTTGTGAACAGTTGTTGTGATAGTGTGTTTGTGAACAGTTGTTGTGATAGTGTGTTTGTGAACAGTTGTTGTGATAGTGTGTTGGGGTGTAATAGTGTTTGGGTGTAAGAGTGTTTGGGTGTAAGAGTGTTGTTGCGAAAGTGTTTGTGCGTATGATTTTTTGTAATAGTATTTGTTAAAGACTGTGTAAGTGTTTTGTAAAGGGTGTTGTATCTTGTGTGGGTGCAATAGTGTGCTAGTGGTAAAGAGTGTGTGTCTTTAATATTGTTCTAGTTAAAGACTGTGTTGTAGAAAGTAGTGTGTGTAAGAAGGGTGTATGTGTAATAGTGTGTGTGTGCAATAGTATGTAATAGAGTGTTGTTTTGGAACTGTGTGTATGTGAAACAATGTTTGCTAGTTTTTGTTTGAAAGATTGTGCGGTAAGTATTGTGTGCAAGAGTGTGTGTGAAAGAGTGTGTGGTATATAGTGTGTGTGAAAGGGTGTGTGTGATAATTTTGTTTATTTTTATAAGCTTACCTCTGCAATTGTCCCAGAAATGCTCATTAATGAGCGTAGTGAAGCTGTTTTAACTGTTTTTATAGGTGATATTGGTGGAGCAGGGGGTTGTAGGATATATTCTGCCTCTTGTATAATTTCTTGAGGTATAGTTAAGGGGATCATGCGGGATATTTTCGTTTGTTTCGTGATGATAATCACATTGTTTTTGGATAAGAAATTTCGAATCATAATAGCTTGTCCTTCTTTAGTTTGCTGGTAAAATGGCTCATTGTAGCATGTTGCTTTAATGAAACTACTTTCATCAGCTAGAGCTAGATGATACATGACTTTGTTCTCTTGTTTAGCATTTGTATAGTTTGTTTTTGTTGAACATTTTACAATGTTGGCTCTGATTGTTTTTTGGTACGGTTTGTTGTCTTCATGTTTAGATTTTTTGAGGTCTTGTAAGGAAATCATCTGAAACGAGAGTAAATGTTAGTACACATTCTGAACATAAATGTTTCCCCTTTTGCTATTACCTGTAATAAAATGTTATGTTATGTTATGTTAGCAGTTTTGTAAAGCGCAACAGCTGCCCTGGCAACGGGGCGTCCCGGCGCTAGAACCATCATAACCAACTGGGAGAAAAAAAGGAGAGAGAACCTACATGGGGGGGAAGAGAAGAGTTTTGATAGCTTTGCGGAAAGCCAGTAGGTTGTCAATGCAGCGGATGTGGAGGGGGAGGAAGTTCCATAGTTTGGACCCTAGCAATCTGAAGGAGCGTCCTCCTATGCAACAGTACTTCGTGTGGGGGACCAGTACTAGGTGTTGCCCTTTGGAGCGGAGGTTGCGTTGGGGATTGTAGGGTGTTAGCAACTGGCGAAGGAGCTCTGGTCCCTCAGCACTCAGAATTTTATAGGCAAAGATGAGGGCCTTGAATTGGATACGGGCTTCTACCGGTAGCCAGTGTAGTCTTTGGATGGTGGCTCTCGCGGAGAACCTTCTCGGCAGACCTACTATAGCCCTGGCGGCGGAATTCTGAATTCGTTGGAATCTCTTGATCTCCGCTTTGTTAGCTCCTAGTAGCAGGACACTCGCGTAGTCCAGCCTAGACAAGATGGTCGATTGTACGATGAGTTGTCTCGTTTTGGAATCGAAGAAGCCTAAGATGGGATGAAGGCTTCTCAGCAGTCCAATGCAGGTCGCGGCAACTTTTTTAGTGTGAGCCTGGAAGCTGAGTGTCGAGTCCAGCCAGACTCCCAGGTTTTTTGCCAGATTTTTAGGCGGGGGGGGCTGGGCCCAATGAGTGGGGCCACCAAAGGTTGCTCCAGCTGTTGGAATTTTTGCCCATGAGAAACACCTCAGTTTTACCTCCATTAAGTTGAAGGCAATTGGCTGTCATCCAGTTGGCGACGGCGGTCAGTCCATCCCTGAATCTAGTGGTATCGGGAGAGGGAGCCTCATTAAGGCTGATGACCAGCTGAGTGTCGTCGGCGTACGATACCATTATGAGGTCCCATTTTTTAGCAACTTCCGCCAGAGGTTGCATGTAAAGATTAAAAAGGGATGGGCTGAGGGCAGAGCCCTGCGGGACTCCTTGGCCTATATCTTGGGGTTGGGAAATGAAGGGGGGGGCCGATACCTAGAAGGATCTGTTCGTGAGAAATAGCATGTTAATGAAGTGTTGGCATTTTAAATTGCCACCCATAATGCTTTGTGATCACTATAATATGATTCTAATGCACCTAATGATGTGATCTAGTGTTCAATTGTAGTCTGCTGTGTATTGTTGTATTTTTTGCTGGCATTAAAATTTCTGCAGCATATATTCTAATAGCAAAGTTCTGTTTGGTGACATTTGTGTTAAATCTATATTGAAGTCTCCCATGATGACATATTTCGACTTTGGATACAAGTTAATTATCTACTTAAAACTTGTAATAATGTCTGCAAAGGTACATGTGGTGGTTTGTACAGTATAATAAATAAGTATTCAGAATCATTAAGATGCTGAGTGAAAAATAAAAAGTCAATTTCGTGTTGTGTTTCATATATTGGCGATAAAAGCATGTTTTTCTTGTAATATATGGCAATACCATGCTTTGTTTGCTGGTTGTGAAATATATCAAATACTAGGTGATATTGTTCTATTTAGAACGTATTCTTATCTGCTTTTCTAGTTGTGTTTATTTCAGTGAGGCATATAATATCACTGTTCATGATATTTTTGTCTGATTTAATAGCAGTGTAATTTCTTTGCAAGGACCGTATGTTATGGACAATTATATTACACTGTTGTTTATAGCTATCTAATTGTGGTACTGATATTTGTAATTGCATGTGTGTTCTTAAACGTGTCATTTCTTCATGTACTTTTGGATGTACAGCTATTTTGTCTTGTTGAAAGTTTCTAATGTATATGTTGGCTAAAGATTTAGCTCTGCTTAAAGCTACATAATGCATATGATGGTGGCGGGGCGGTATGCACGCCCAGGTTTCCAGCATTTCTAGAAATTCAAACTGGAGAGGGAAAGTAGAAAGGAGTACAGGCTGCAGATGAAGAGGGGGATACAGGCTGCGGAGAAAGGGTCGAGACGGTTGCAGGGTGCAAAAAAGAGGGCGCGGGTGGCACAGGAAGGGTGTACAACCTGCAGAAACAGGAGTGGAGAGAGAGTGGTGCAGGCTGCTGAAAAGGGGGTGGGGAACAGTCAGCTGAGAAAGAAGGCACAGGCTGCAAACAGGGGTGAAGTGGAGCGCAGGACCCAGAAAGGGAAGAGAAGTGGGCAGGCTGGAGGCGTGTGGGACAGGTCACAGTAAAAATTGGAAATACGGGGTGCAGGTGAACTTAAAAGAATTGAGAAGGGTGCAGACTAGGAGGGAAGGAAAGGGGGCTTAAAACAATGAAGAGGGGACAGGAGAGAGGATCGGAGCGAGAGAAAACGGGCAGCGAAAAGGCGAGGGAGGAAGTACATGAAGCAACAGAGAAGAGAGTAGACAAGAGACGCTGGGATGGGTTTACCATTACCAACAAACAGGGCGGTGGAGACCGACGGAGGAAGAATGATGTGGTAACAAGCATTTACAATGCAATGGTTTTGCCTTTGTTAAAGTTTGAGCTGTTGGCAAAGCTCTTTACCATTTTTTTTAACATAAATAAATGGCATTGTTATTTGCAATGCCACTAGCTTTATCTTTCGCAAATGACACCCACAAACACCTACAGAGTCCCCAACACACACCCACACAGAACCCCCCCACACACTGCGAGCCCCCCCACACACACTGTGAGCTCCCTCCACACATTGTGAGCCTCCCCTATACACTGCGAGCCACCCCCTACATAGAGAGCCCGCACACACCGAGAGCCTCCTCCACACACTGAAAGCCCCTCCCCTACACACTGAAAGCCCCCCCCCCCCACACAGAGCCTCCCGCCCACACACAGAGAGCCCTCCCCTTGTTTGGCAATGTACACTAAGCCCTTAAAGTTTTATAAAGCTTTGGAGAGAGTTATTTGCAACTGTTCATTATAAAGAATATATCAGTTTCCAACTATACAATGGTGGACAATATATCTTATTCAAGCCACTCTCAGATGGACGCAGGCAGCTGCTTAGAAACCTTTTTAAACAGCATACACAATGAGGTCAAGGTCTTAGAATGCGAGTGCACGTACTGTTGTAAAACATGAATAAGGCACATGAGGATGACACACAGAACCATGCATAGGCACAATATTGCACAGTGACTTTACTAGTTTAAATAACCATATAACTTCTGAAGAATATGAAGATTGATGTATAAAAGGTTGCATGGATGAATGGATGTGTGAAAATGTGGGTGGATGATTGATGGGTGGATGGATAGAAATGTGGATGTCTAAAGGATGGATGTATGGATGGAAGGATGAAAGGGTGGATGGATGCAGGATGGATTGTTGAAAGTGTGGATGAATGGATGGAAGGATGTGTGGAAGGATGAAAGGGTGGATGGAAGGACGGATGGAAGAAAAGGTGGATGTATGGATGGATAAAATGTTGCATGGATGAATGATGTATGGATGTGTGAAAATGTGGTAGGATGAATGCTGTATCTCATTCACATTGTTTAGCTTGTTGTGAGTATTATCACTGGAGTAGCAGTTCTAATGAACGTGGGATGTTTTTTTTTTTACCATTCTTTCTGAAGGTATGACAGATGAATTTGCTACAGAACATAGAATGAGTGCATGTGGTATAGCTTCTTTCAAAAATTTTTTTGCACAGTAACATATTTTAGGCATTTTGCTCAATTTGCTAGAATGAGTGAATTTGTTGTAGTCTCTTTAAACTAAATTTGCTCAGTAACATATCTTATGTACTTTGTAAATAATAATGCAAAGACAAGATAAGGTGTACAAATTTTATTTAAGTAAATATATTTACTATTGTATGAAAGCAAATTAAACTTTAATTAAAATACTGGTTTTTTTGCATTTTTTATGAAACATAATTTGAATATTTTCTTTTTTTACTTATATTTACAGTAAAGTATTGTCCTTTTTTACAACTCATGTATTTTTAGTATGTATCCGTTTTGAAAAATGACATTAACATTTTTTGGCAAGTTAGGCATTAGAGCTTCTCGAATGTCGTCAATGTCGGCTGGTATATTGAAGAAGTCCATTAGAATAGTGTTATTTATTTCCACAGATGTAAATTTTCGGTGTTCTCAATATGTACATTTAGTGTACAGTGTTCCTGATTTGCAGTTTCTAGCCCATATATAGTCAGATTTATTTCTTCTTGTGGTGGTTGTATTTTCTGTGAAGGAAAAAGAAAAGAGTTAGTTGATTACATATGTTTGAACTTCTTTTCTTTTTTTTTTTTCTTTTTTCTTGTGTTGACCTAAGGAAAAATTTCTTGTTACATGCAGGCTTAAATCATGCTAATTAGTGAAGATATTTTAAGAAAGGATAGATGTGAGTAAAGATAGTGAAAAGGTATAATATAGTGTGTATAATAGAGGATTAGAGACTGTTTTGTAATGTTATAGCTACTTTATTAAAAATACGTATTAATAAATAGTGACTAGTAGGTACTAGTTTTGTGTTTTAGAGTAGTATTGTAAATAGTGATTATAGTTAATAGTGCATTGTGAGTAGAGTTTTTGAGTTATTAGTAGAGTGTGTATGAGTTCTTTAGTGCATTGTCAAATTTTTTTGGGAGTATTTAAGTTATTGGCGTACTAGTATAAAGAGAATTAGAAAGGGACAAAAAATTGTGTACTAAAGTGTTAGTATTAAAGTCATATCTGTAAGTGATAGTTGGGCATTATTAGTAAGTTATTTTGAAATAGTGAATGTTATTTTTCCGTAATAATGTGTTTTTTTATGGTGTGGGTAATAAAGAGAGAGTAGTAAAGATTGAGTAGTAGATTTATTAGGGGAGAGTATTAGTGAGTTTTATAGTAGTGATTAGTAGAATATGTAGTATAGCTTAACCGATTTAGATAGTGAGTATTAGAAGAGAGAGTTCGAGGGAATTGTAATTAGTGAATATAGAGTTCGATAGTGTTTTAAAAAGTAAATAGTATAGATTGAGTAGTAGAGCAAGGTATTAATAGTTTAATAATTTGTACTTATTTGAAATTGTGTATTTCTTGTTGTGTTCAACATTTTATTGCTGTTAAATTCATGCACTGTCAGGTGCGTCATCTTTATGTAGGATCCAATTTCTATCGGGAAGTCTGTGGCATCTCTCCAAAGAGTTATTTTCACTGAGTCCGTTGTATCTTTCACAGTTATTGATTTAAGTTTTGTATCTTGGCCAGCGATAATAATTGTTTTTGTTTCTTCTTCCTGTAAGACAAAAAATTGGTAATAGAAATTTGTTTATTATGTTAGTGTTGGTGTGTAAGAGTGTGGGTGTTAAAGAGTGGGTGTGAGTGTGTTGTAGTAGAGTGTGTGTGTGAAAGTGTGTTTTTTTATGAAAGTGTGTGCGAAAGAGTGTGTGCGAAAGAGTGTGTGCGAAAGAGTGTGTGCGAAAGAGTGTGTGCGGAAGAGTGCATTTGCGGAAGAGTGCATTTGCAGAAGAGTGCATTTGCAGAAGAGTGCATTTGCAGAAGAGTGCATTTGCAGAAGAGTGCATTTGCAGAGGAGTGCATTTGCAGAGGAGTGCATTTGCAGAGGAGTGCATTTGCAGAGGAGTGCATTTGCAGAGGAGTGCATTTGCAGAGGAGTGCATTTGCAGAGGAGTGCATTTGCAGAGGAGTGCATTTGCAGAGGAGTGCATTTGCAGAGGAGTGCATTTGCAGAGGAGTGCATTTGCAGAAGAGTGCATTTGCAGAAGAGTGCATTTGCAGAAGAGTGCATTTGCAGAAGAGTGCATTTGCAGAAGAGTGCATTTGCAGAAGAGTGCATTTGCAGAAGAGTGCATTTGCAGAAGAGTGCATTTGCAGAAGAGTGCATTTGCAGAAGAGTGCATTTGCAGAAGAGTGCATTTGCAGAAGAGTGCCTTTGATGAAGAGTGCTTTGATGAAGAGTGCTTTGATGAAGAGTGCTTTGATGAAGAGTGCTTTGATGAAGAGTGCTTTGATGAAGAGTGCTTTGATGAAGAGTGCTTTGATGAAGAGTGCTTTGATGAAGAGTGCTTTGATGAAGAGTGCTTTGATGAAGAGTGTTTTGATGAAGAGTGTTTTGATGAAGAGTGCTTTGATGAAGAGTGCTTTGATGAAGAGTGTTTTGATGAAGAGTGTTTTGATGAAGAGTGTTTTGATGAAGAGTGTTTTGATGAAGAGTGCTTTGATGAAGAGTGCTTTGATGAAGAGTGCTTTGATGAAGAGTGCTTTGATGAAGAGTGCTTTGATGAAGAGTGTTTTGATGAAGAGTGTTTTGATGAAGAGTGTTTTGATGAAGAGTGTTTTGATGAAGAGTGTTTTGATGAAGAGTGTTTTGATGAAGAGTGTTTTGATGAAGAGTGTTTTGATGAAGAGTGTTTTGATGAAGAGTGTTTTGATGAAGAGTGTTTTGATGAAGAGTGTTTTGATGAAGAGTGTTTTGATGAAGAGTGTTTTGATGAAGAGTGTTTTGATGAAGAGTGTTTTGATGAAGAGTGTTTTGATGAAGAGTGTTTTGATGAAGAGTGTTTTGATGAAGAGTGTTTTGATGAAGAGTGTTTTGATGAAGAGTGTTTTGATGAAGAGTGTTTTGATGAAGAGTGTTTTGATGAAGAGTGTTTTGATGAAGAGTGTTTTGATGAAGAGTGTTTTGATGAAGAGTGTTTTGATGAAGAGTGTTTTGATGAAGAGTGTTTTGATGAAGAGTGTTTTGATGAAGAGTGTTTTGATGAAGAGTGTTTTGATGAAGAGTGTTTTGATGAAGAGTGTTTTGATGAAGAGTGTTTTGATGAAGAGTGTTTTGATGAAGAGTGTTTTGATGAAGAGTGTTTTGATGAAGAGTGTTTTGATGAAGAGTGTTTTGATGAAGAGTGTTTTGATGAAGAGTGTTTTGATGAAGAGTGTTTTGATGAAGAGTGTTTTGATGAAGAGTGTTTTGATGAAGAGTGTTTTGATGAAGAGTGTTTTGATGAAGAGTGTTTTGATGAAGAGTGTTGTTGTGAAAGTGTGTGTTTGTATTAGTATGTTTGTGAAAGAGTATGGCTGTGAAGTGATGGAGATAGTAAATAGTGGTTGTGAAAGTGTGTTTGTGAATAGTTGTTGTGATAGTGTGTTTGTGAATAGTTGTTGTGATAGTGTGTTTGTGAACAGTTGTTGTGATAGTGTGTTGGGGTGTAATAGTGTTGATGTGTAAGAGTGTTGATGTGTAAGAGTGTTGATGTGTAAGAGTGTTGATGTGTAAGAGTGTTGATGTGTAAGAGTGTTGATGTGTAAGAGTGTTGATGTGTAAGAGTGTTGATGTGTAAGAGTGTTGATGTGTAAGAGTGTTGATGTGTAAGAGTGTTGATGTGTAAGAGTGTTGATGTGTAAGAGTGTTGATGTGTAAGAGTGTTGATGTGTAAGAGTGTTGATGTGTAAGAGTGTTGATGTGTAAGAGTGTTGATGTGTAAGAGTGTTGATGTGTAAGAGTGTTGATGTGTAAGAGTGTTGATGTGTAAGAGTGTTGATGTGTAAGAGTGTTGATGTGTAAGAGTGTTGATGTGTAAGAGTGTTGATGTGTAAGAGTGTTGATGTGTAAGAGTGTTGATGTGTAAGAGTGTTGATGTGTAAGAGTGTTGATGTGTAAGAGTGTTGATGTGTAAGAGTGTTGTTGCGAAAGTGTTTGTGCGTATGATTTTTTGTAATAGTATTTGTTAAAGACTGTGTAAGTGTTTTGTAAAGGGTGTTGTATCTTGTGTGGGTGCAATAGTGTGCTAGTGGTAAAGAGTGTGTGTCTTTAATATTGTTCTAGTTAAAGACTGTGTTGTAGAAAGTAGTGTGTGTAAGAAGGGTGTATGTGTAATAGTGTGTGTGTGAAATAGTATGTAATAGAGTGTTGTTTTGGAACTGTGTGTATGTGAAACAATGTTTGCTAGTTTTTGTTTGAAAGATTGTGCGGTAAGTATTGTGTGCAAGAGTGTGTGTGAAAGAGTGTGTGGTATATAGTGTGTGTGAAAGGGTGTGTGTGATAATTTTGTTTATTTTTATAAGCTTACCTCTGCAATTGTCCCAGAAATGCTCATTAATGAGCGTAGTGAAGCTGTTTTAACTGTTTTTATAGGTGATATTGGTGGAGCAGGGGGTTGTAGGATATATTCTGCCTCTTGTATAATTTCTTGAGGTATAGTTAAGGGGATCATGCGGGATATTTTCGTTTGTTTCGTGATGATAATCACATTGTTTTTGGATAAGAAATTTCGAATCATAATAGCTTGTCCTTCTTTAGTTTGCTGGTAAAATGGCTCATTGTAGCATGTTGCTTTAATGAAACTACTTTCATCAGCTAGAGCTAGATGATACATGACTTTGTTCTCTTGTTTAGCATTTGTATAGTTTGTTTTTGTTGAACATTTTACAATGTTGGCTCTGATTGTTTTTTGGTACGGTTTGTTGTCTTCATGTTTAGATTTTTTGAGGTCTTGTAAGGAAATCATCTGAAACGAGAGTAAATGTTAGTACACATTCTGAACATAAATGTTTCCCCTTTTGCTATTACCTGTAATAAAATGTTATGTTATGTTATGTTAGCAGTTTTGTAAAGCGCAACAGCTGCCCTGGCAACGGGGCGTCCCGGCGCTAGAACCATCATAACCAACTGGGAGAAAAAAAGGAGAGAGAACCTACATGGGGGGGGAAGAGAAGAGTTTTGATAGCTTTGCGGAAAGCCAGTAGGTTGTCAATGCAGCGGATGTGGAGGGGGAGGAAGTTCCATAGTTTGGACCCTAGCAATCTGAAGGAGCGTCCTCCTATGCGACAGTACTTCGTGTGGGGGACCAGTACTAGGTGTTGCCCTTTGGAGCGGAGGTTGCGTTGGGGATTGTAGGGTGTTAGCAACTGGCGAAGGAGCTCTGGTCCCTCAGCACTCAGAATTTTATAGGCAAAGATGAGGGCCTTGAATTGGATACGGGCTTCTACCGGTAGCCAGTGTAGTCTTTGGATGGTGGGTCTCGCGGAGCACCTTCTCGGCAGACCTACTATAGCCCTGGCGGCGGAATTCTGAATTCGTTGGAATCTCTTGATCTCCGCTTTTGTTAGCTCCTAGTAGCAGGACACTCGCGTAGTCCAGCCTAGACAAGATGGTCGATTGTACGATGAGTTGTCTCGTTTTGGAATCGAAGAAGCCTAAGATGGGATGAAGGCTTCTCAGCAGTCCAATGCAGGTCGCGGCAACTTTTTTAGTGTGAGCCTGGAAGCTGAGTGTCGAGTCCAGCCAGACTCCCAGGTTTTTTGCCAGATTTTTAGGCGGGGGGGGCTGGGCCCAATGAGTGGGGCCACCAAAGGTTGCTCCAGCTGTTGGAATTTTTGCCCATGAGCAACACCTCAGTTTTACCTCCATTAAGTTGAAGGCAATTGGCTGTCATCCAGTTGGCGACGGCGGTCAGTCCATCCCTGAATCTAGTGGCATCGGGAGAGGGAGCCTCATTAAGTCTGATGACCAGCTGAGTGTCGTCGGCGTACGATACCATTATGAGGTCCCATTTTTTAGCAACTTCCGCCAGAGGTTGCATGTAAAGATTAAAAAGGGATGGGCTGAGGGCAGAGCCCTGCGGGACTCCTTGGCCTATATCTTGGGGTTGGGAAATGAAGGGGGGGGCGATACCTGGAAGGATCTGTTCGTGAGAAATAGCATGTTAATGAAGTGTTGGCATTTTAAATTGCCACCCATAATGCTTTGTGATCACTATAATATGATTCTAATGCACCTAATGATGTGATCTAGTGTTGAATTGTAGTCTGCTGTGTATTGTTGTATTTTTTGCTGGCATTGAAATTTCTGCAGCATATATTCTAATAGCAAAGTTCTGTTTGGTGACATTTGTGTTAAATCTATATTGAAGTCTCCCATGATGACATATTTCGAATTTGGATACAAGTTAATTATTCTACTTAAAACTTGTAATAATGTCTGCAAAGGTACATGTGGTGGTTTGTACAGTATAATAAATAAGTATTCAGAATCATTAAGATGCTGAGTGAAAAATAAAAAGTCAATTTCGTGTTGTGTTTCATATATTGGCGATAAAAGCATGTTTTTCTTGTAATATATGGCAATACCATGCTTTGTTTGCTGGTTGTGAAATATATCAAATACTAAGTGATATTGTTCTATTTAGAACGTATTCTTATCTGCTTTTCTAGTTGTGTTTATTTCAGTGAGGCATATAATATCACTGTTCATGATATTTTTGTCTGATTTAATAGCAGTGTAATTTCTTTGCAAGGACCGTATGTTATGGACAATTATATTACACTGTTGTTTATAGCTATCTAATTGTGGTACTGATATTTGTAATTGCATGTGTGTTCTTAAACGTGTCATTTCTTCATGTACTTTTGGATGTACAGCTATTTTGTCTTGTTGAAAGTTTCTAATGTATATGTTGGCTAAAGATTTAGCTCTGCTTAAAGCTACATAATGCATATGATGGTGGCGGGGCGGTATGCACGCCCAGGTTTCCAGCATTTCTAGAAATTCAAACTGGAGAGGGAAAGTAGAAAGGAGTACAGGCTGCAGATGAAGAGGGGGATACAGGCTGCGGAGAAAGGGTCGAGACGGTTGCAGGGTGCAAAAAAGAGGGCGCGGGTGGCACAGGAAGGGTGTACAACCTGCAGAAACAGGAGTGGAGAGAGAGTGGTGCAGGCTGCTGAAAAGGGGGTGGGGAACAGTCAGCTGAGAAAGAAGGCACAGGCTGCAAACAGGGGTGAAGTGGAGCGCAGGACCCAGAAAGGGAAGAGAAGTGGGCAGGCTGGAGGCGTGTGGGACAGGTCACAGTAAAAATTGGAAATACGGGGTGCAGGTGAACTTAAAAGAATTGAGAAGGGTGCAGACTAGGAGGGAAGGAAAGGGGGCTTAAAACAATGAAGAGAGGACAGGAGAGAGGATCGGAGCGAGAGAAAACGGGCAGCGAAAAGGCGAGGGAGGAAGTACATGAAGCAACAGAGAAGAGAGTAGACAAGAGACGCTGGGATGGGTTTACCATTACCAACAAACAGGGCGGTGGAGACCAACGGAGGAAGAATGATGTGGTAAAAAGGAGATGAAAAGATAAAAACATATGGATTGGGAATTGGCGAGATAGGAGGAGCGGCAGTTTAAACAAAGTGGGAAAGGCAGAAGAGGCAAGGCCACTGCTGAGTGCCAGGGTGCTTTTTACGAGTGAGCTGAGTTTTCTCATATAGCGCTCCCTGCGACTTGTGGCACTAGGTAGAGGTGGGACTCTCAGCAGCCCAAATGTTTGCACAGGGTGATCCTCCGAGCTCAGTTTTGTCCTCGCGTCCTCTAGCCATGACCTACCAGCCCCACTCAAGGCGCTACAGGCACGGGTCAATGGGCATTGGGGAGATGCAGAAACATGGGACACGGATGCATGTTGGCATGACGGGCACAGAGACACACTCATGTGACTCTGTTATGCACCAGTGTTCGGACAGCCTGTACTCTTGTGTGACCCTGTTGTTCACTAGGTATCAACACATGGTGTGCTCTTGTACAAGGATTTAAGTGTGCCACGTCTCAGGCATACTTTTGAAAACCGACTTTGAGACGGTTCCACTCCAGGTTCTATTTCCACGTCCTCCACTTTACAGGCAAAAAACGGATCGACTTCTGAATAGCACCATAACAAGCACCCGCCATTGCCTCGATAAGACTCACTCACCTGAGGGCTGAGGCCTGGCCTGCCACCTGAAGCTTCTCAATTCCGACATGCGCACTTTTAATTGGGCTTCACAATGCGCATGACAATAGACCAATCCCACCCTGAAGAGTGCGCAGACGCAGAGAGTGGAGGAAACAACTGCACGCCGCGCACCTACCACCATTTCCTCTTTAATTAATGAAGGGCCTTAGACTGAGGGCCCGCCGGGGCCAGCTCTTGAGCAGTTAAACCTGTGCACTATTTAATAAATGAAGAGCTGCCTCTGAGGCCCGGCCGTGCATAGCATTTAATTTTTTAAGAGGCCGATCGTGCGGAGCAAAGGGGCCCCCTGGAGCGCGAGGCCCCCCCTCAACACGTGGGCTGCGGGGGCCTGTGTTACGCCCCTGCCCCGAAGATGTAGAGGTGAGACCAGGAGAGCGTTAAATAGGTTAGTGCGATGATCGTCTTCCGGGTGGGCGCGGTCGGGCTACGTGTGTAGACCAATCGGGGAGTCATGCCGTCATCTGACGATTATTGGCACGTGATCTCGTAGTTATATGGACCAATGTAGACTGTTGTCATAGTGACAGCAGACTCAAAGATCAACGCCTTAAGTGAAGCAGTTTGACTTGCTCCTGATAGTGGTTGTCTACACCATTGGACACTCTTTTCTTGTTTATTTGAATTACTTTGGGGCCCTTTATGGAACTCCTTCTGTTTACCCTTGTCCCCCAACTCTCTTCTGCTGCGGACCCTGCCCACCTTTGGCGGAGTCTCCCACATGACACTTGTGGACCCGTGTGCTCATCCAGCGGTCCGCCTCTTCAGCAAGCTTTCTAGGGTTAGTCAGCCTACTATCAATCAGGTGCTGGTGCAGCTCTGGAAAACAATTACTGGACAAGTGCTCCCATGCAATCAAATCGAAGAGCTCCTAAAAATCATTAACTTTGCCGCCCTTCACCCACCCATTCAATGCTCTGCAAAAGAAAGTGACATATTCCACCGAGGTACTGTCCATACTCTCAGGGCCCACCATGCTAACTCATGGGGAACCCTTCTCCTCACTGACTACAAGAAGGGAACTGGTCTGTGTGGTGTGATAGATAGACCGACAGTGTAAGAGCAACTGCAGTTCACCAATAATACATAACTCACACAATCTCAGGCTTGAGTGTGGTTTCCATCAGCCCACCCATTTGGCGGAACTTTGTCATCTGGAAAACCATGAGAGCTGGGTCACCTACAGCCAAAGATGGTACTTGGGCGTAGATACTGGGCCTCCTGCTCTCAAAACAATCTCAGCCTTTTTATTTGTTCAAGGTACATGAGGACTGATGGAGTGCAGTGCAAGTGAAAAGAACGTGTGTGTAATAAAAATGACTAAGGGCCATATGTATGAAGCCAAAAATCAGTCGCAAACGCTGCGATTCATTAAAATAGAGTTTGCGACAATAAAAATAGCTAATCCCAATGTATCAAGGCAAAAATAAGGAATCGCAAATTAGCGATTCCGAAACGTTGCGCTTGGTGAAATGGAGGCTTGGTCAGGTGCTCCAATCGAGAGCCCGTTGTTAAGGGGCCCGAGAGTTTGATGACACTAACAACCAGTTAAATTGGCAAAAAATCTGAAAGGGAGGGATATTGGATTATCCCTAAGTTATGAGGACGTAAGAACAACAGAGGGCCCCTGATAATCATTTTATCACAGAGTTCCAAGGGATGTCGTCATTTAATCCGAGGATGTGGGTTCCAAGTCTGTAGACCCAGCGCTGTTCTTTTTCGAAGAGGAGGTGGTTGATGTTGTTACCATTACTGATATGTTCAATGACTGTCCGTTGCATATCGTTTGTTGTGTGGTTGAGTTCTAAGAAGTGTTTGCTCATCTTGGTTGTCGATTTTTTACATCTGATATTTGATCGATGCTCACAGATTCTCTATTTGACCCTTCTGCTGGTCATGCCTACGTAGCGTAGTTCACAAGGACACGTAATGAGATATATTACGTTCTGCGTGTTGCAATTGGTATGGTCTCTCTGTATCCACGACTTGCCAGGCTTGAGTTGTAATGTTTTTGAGTGCGTTGTCAAGTGGCAAACACTGCAGTTATAGCACGGGAAGTGGCCGACCACTCTCGGAAGGCCCCAGATGTCGGTCACCGATCTTACTGTTTCTGCAGTCTTTGGTTTCGGTCATGTATGGACCAATGCATCCTTTAGGCTGCAACCTTTCTTAAAGGAGAAGAGAGGTTTTTCCCAAGTTTTATGAGTACTCAAAAGTATTCTCCAGTTCTTGTTGATTTGATTTTTTTTTTTATCAAGTTTGACAGTGAACTATGTGTCGTTACACATGTCAATGGGATTTCTTTTGTGTTATCGACCCTGTCCTCAAGTAGCGCTTCCCTTGGCTGGTTACGTGCTCGTTTGTAGCCTTTGTTCAGGATTGTTTTAGGGTAGCCTCTGGCTTTGAGTTTCGTTGTGAGATCAGTAGATTGAGTTTTGAAATAATGTAGTTCAGAGCAATTCCTCCTAAGCCGTAGGTACTGGCCGTAGGGCAGATTTTCTTTTAAAGGTCAAGGGTGAAAACTAGTATACTCCAGTAGGTTGTTTTTAGCCGTTGGCTTGCGATACGTCTTGGTGGTAAACCTTGTTCCCGAAACTCGGATTGTTATATCCAAGTAGGTAGCCTCAGTTTTGCTGGTGGTATATGTACATTTAAGATTGGAGTCAAGAGTGTTGACCCAAGTAAGGAAGGCCTGTAGCTGTTCATTGTCACTGGTCCATACAACCAGGACATCGTCTATGTAGCGCCGCCAGATTCTGATGGACGCAGAAAAGGGGCTATCTGGTTGCAAGATGTATTTTGCTTCAAAATCTGCTACATAGAGGCCTGCCACACTGGGGGCAAATGTGCTGCCCATAGAAGTTCCAGTGCATTGGAGGAAGAGGTTGCCTTTGTAGGAAAAGAAGTTCTCTTTAAGTGCCAAAGTAGCACAATCCAGGATGAATTTCTTAGAAGCTTGGTAGTTCCAAGTGACAGAGTCTAGTGCTGCTCCCAGGACCCTGATGGTATTGTCCTGGGGAATGCTCGTGTATAAGCTCTCAATGTCAAGCGTGACTAGTGTCACAGTATTTTCGATGAAACTCACGTCCTGGAGTAACTGGAGGAGGCTCTTAGTGTCCTTAAGATAGGTTGGGGTACTTTGGACTATCGGCTTCATATAATGGTCGCAGAAGCGCGATAATGGCCCCAAAAGGGAGCCAATCCCTGAGACGATCGGGCGTCGGGGTGTTGGTTTCCGATTTTTATGCGTCTTTGGAAGTGTATAGAAATAGGGGGTAATATTCTCATTGGTGCTGAGAAAATACGCCTCATTTTTTGAGATTTGTCCATCTTCTTCTACTCTTCTTACTAATGCCGAGATCCGTGTTCTCAGGTCCTCTGTGGGATCTGTCATCAATGGTTTGTAGTTTTTCCTTTCGTCAAGAAGTAGTCGACATACCTTATCATAGTCAACAGTGTTCTGTATGACAAGGCCACCGCCCTTATCTGCTGGCTTAATTGTGATGCTTTGGTCGTTTTGCAGATCTTGTAGTGCACGGTATTTTGCAGTGGTAAAATAATTGAAAATGGTTGGATCTTGGCAAGTTTCAAGGTCCAGAAAAACTGCCTGTTCAAATGCAGTGATAGCTGCCGGCACTGTGTGTGGCGGGGGTTGAAAGTTGAACTCAGTCTGAGTCCAGTGTCACCATTCCGAAGGGCTTCATTAGGGTCTTCCTTGCCCTCAAAGAAAGCCTTGAGTTTTAGCTTCCTAAAGAAAGCGGCAAGCTCGCAATGGAGTCTGAACTTGTCCGGTCGGGATGTGGGGATGAAGCCTAGTCCTCTTTCTAAGACCTTGGTTTCAACCGGTGATAGGATTTTGTCGGAGAGGTTGGTTATCAAGCTCAGATGCTGCTCGTTCCCGGCTGTTGGTCCTTGTTGCGGGTGTGGTTGCTCACCGTGTCCTTGTCTTCCCAAGACACTTGGTTCGTCCCTCTTCCCTCTTATTCTCTCCTGCCCAAGTCTAAAAAAGGCTGGCCATATTGGGGAGCGAAATTGGTTGGTGGCATGAAGCCTGGGTTCCATCCCATCATTGGATAAGGCGGTTGGTGGAAGGGGAATTGTTGTCCCATACCCACCATTTGTGGGGGTATCGGCCATCTCTGTGATTTGTTGTGATATGCAGGCTGCCCTCTGGTGTTGTGGTTTCCTCTTTTACCTCTCTTTCTCCCTTGTTTATAGGAACCAGTACTTGAGCCACTGCTATTTGATGAATCATCATCCGATTGGTCAGTGTTACTTGGGTTCCTAGTGGGTGGTGTAAAAGAAGCCGCTGAGTAAGGACAGACCTTCTCAAATTCGATTTTTGCTAAATCTTTTTGAAACTTGGTGACTTTGGCTTGCATTAAGTTTTCTTTGTACTCATTTAGATCTTTGTTGATTTCGTCCAGCTTTTTCTTGAAACCTGTAATTGTTGTTTTAAAACTGGCCTCAGTCTCTTGAATTTCAACCAGTAGGGTCTCGGAAAGTCTCAGAGCTGTTTTAATTATAAGGACGAGCCAGTTGCGGGTACAGTGCCACGCGATCATGGCCCATTCTTTCCTGAACGTGGCATCATTAAGGAAAATCCTAGGGGCGTTGGTGACTAATAGCCCTCTAGGACTGTGTTCTTAAGGAGGTACTGTTTTAGTGTGGTACCATGGAGAATGGTACGTATTCTGGCGCGTTTGACTTCAGTGAGCTTTTCCCATTCAGAGGTATGGTCTATTGCCTGTGAGATTGCAGGGTCAGCAAATAGGTTCGAGTCAGACAAGATGTCGGCTATCTCTGACTCGGAGTATGTTAAACCCAGGTTCGACATAGTGACCACACGGTAATGAGAAATAGTTTTAAAATTGGGAAAAAAGCCAACCAAGGTAGGCTTGGGTAAGAACAGCTCTCACAGCTCTGCGCTGCTAAGTACGTCCAAACAAAAAGAGAGGCAGGGAGAGAAGTGTGACACTCTTATTCCCCGGTATTAATCAAATAAACAAGAAAAGAGTGTCCAATGGTGTAGACAACCACTATCAGGAGCAAGTCAAACGGCTTCACTTAAGGCGTTCAGGAAAGCCCTCACTCACCACCTAGTGATGACATGCTTCATCATCGGGCCCCACAAAAGAGACAGAGTGTCTCTTTTGTGTGCTACGACGCCAGATTTTACTGCGGAGCGGGTTGGTGAGTTCAGGCAGTGTTGTGTAAAGAGAAATAGTGAGTGATGGATGGTTAAAAGTAGTCCGTAGTGTATCAAAAATTAACTTTATTCTGGAGATCACTAGGGACAGGATAATTAAAAGTTATGTGTAGGAAATGCGTCCACACTTAATTAAGTGGTAGTTTCCTAGTAATCAGTCGACATGTTTCAGCCACGAAACGGTATGAATTTACCTGCCATTCATCAGGACTTCAGCGTGTACTAAACCCTGGTGGAATGGACTCTCTAAGGCCCACCCTAACCTAGGGACATGAAAGTGAAAATTAAACGAAAAAGGGGTGTAAAAGTGCAAAAAATTAAAAAAAAATGTTTTCTTCCTAATGACTCCTGGTTTAGGATTCGTCTTTTCGGTTTCTGCATCCGTGGAAAAAAAAGACAGGGACAGACATGTAGGACAAAACATACATAGAATATCGATGTTGATCGCTCATGTCAATCTAAAGTGCTCCAGTGTGTGGTTTACGAGACAAATTGTGGTAAAGTAACAATATAGTTATCACCACCTTGGTCTCAGACTTTGAACGCTAAAGGTGGGTAGTGCTGTGTTAAATACGTGCTATGAAAGGTAGTTAAAAAGGAAGGGTATTTCCTTGATCGCTATCAAAGTAAAATGCAGGCGCAATCGCGCTAACAGGTTAAAATTTCTCACTTATGTGGTGTTCAGGATTCACACCATGGGTCACGGGAGGGGGGTGGAAACGTAATTGGCACACCCTGCAATTTGTCGAAACAAAGGGAGTAAACGTACAGTCAGTCGTATAACATTGGGTAGGTACTTAGCTCAGTGGAGTAATCAGTAGACGTTTTTCGCTTCTACTCACGTTCTCGACGCTCGGCACCCGCTGTGTACCTGCATCTACCCTCGACTGGACCCCGAAGCAGTGGCGTAACGAAACTGACGGGGGCCCCCCTGCAAAGTGCATGGAAGGGGCCCCCAACACTTCTGACCCAGTCAAGAGCTCTCATGCCCACCTGTGTACAGTGCCAGAGGGGTCCCCATTGAGCTCGGGAGGCCCACCCGCACCGCGGGGGCTCTTTTTACGCCATTAGTGTGCACCACGCTTGACAGTGACCAGCACTATTTCATTGAGGCACTGATATACCCGCTGCTCTGCAAGCAGGTGCGGCCTGCTACCTGACAGCTAAAGTTGTAAGGATCTCCGTGGAAAAGGAGTTTAATCATTCTAAACACACTGCTTGTATATGTCCATCTCTTTGATTACTGCTTAACCTTTTTGCCTTGTAGGGTAATGTAAACGCACATTCACAAAAGACATTGTGGAATACGTAAAGCAGTACTCCAGTAGTACTACTTCACATACTACAAAATGCAATTCACAAACCCAAGGCCAGAGATTTCGAACCCTGCTTATCCAGTCTTTTCCACACATATGTCTGCGCCCTGTGGCTGAGATGATCACACACATACGTGTAGGATTTAGTAGTCAATGTGAGTGATGGAAAATAGGGAATAATTGCTACAAAATGAGTGGGATTTACAGAAATTTAAAAGGGTTTAGGGAGGGAAGTGCTGATATAGAACACACAGCCATAAAAGAGTAAGCCATTCGCTAATTCACAAAATACACTTCAAATTCTACTACAGCCCCAAGAGTGACAAAATAGGGTTAAATGTCTGTAATGTTCTCCAACCCAGACATGGTGTAAGTCAAGCACCACACGTGGCCTGCCTCTGGAATGGAAACACTTCCACTGGAAGCATTAGAGGTAGGCTATAACACTATCACCCCATAAGGGCTAATTCTACATTTTATTATTTTGAATATATTAGTCATACATTTTGAATAAAGTCAATTACATTTTAACTTAGTTTAAAAAGTCTAATAAACAAAATCAAATTAATTAAAACCATAACTTATAACCAAGTGTTACAAATTAAATAAAAATGCAGGCGAGGGTAGGTAATACTTTTAAAATAATATTTTAAAAATGAATTAATACATTTAAATTAACTTACAATTGAATACCAAGGTAATTTTAGGAGGTAGTGGCTTATATCTTTTTCCATTAAGTAGTCATAGGTTAATATTATTTGTTTAAAAGTATGTTCTATTTTTGTTTTTCATTAATTTGATTTGCTTAAATTAAGATTAATAAACATCCCTGTGTTTTGCTATAGGGAGATCTCAATACAGGTGGAGGAGTTCTCCACAAACAGGACAAACGTTACTAACAGTAACTTTCATATATAAATTCAGTTGTAGGAGTCTTCCTCACCCCTTATAAGAGGTCGGAAGCTGTTAAGTCTAAGTCTACACCTGGGATAAATCTACACTTGGAAATGGTAAACATAAAAGGTGTAGAGATTTACACCCATATGTAATTGTAGAGCTACACATGAGTGGATCTACACATATAAACTTATTTTTGTGAATTTGGCCTATAGTGTGCATTTCGAGGTGTAAAAGAAAAATGAAATACCACCACTTTAAAGGGGTGCAGAATTTCTCTGTGGAGATATGGTTTTAAAAAGTACAATGCAGATTTTCATGATACATAATCATGGTAATTGTTCATCTGCGGTCAATCTCCCTGAGTAAGTATGATGCAGCAGGTGCACTTATAATAATAACATAATTTTAGGTCTCATCCAAGACAGCACATTTGTTGTCTCTTGTCTGACCTTTTGTCTTCTAATAGTGGGCTCAGAAACTTTATCTCTTACCATTTGTTGGCTTTATTGTCACTCTCGTGTGCATCTTTTTCTTGGTCAACTGCCATAGGCTTTCTTCCTCTTTGTGTATTTTTCCCTCCCCTGAGGCATGATCGCGTTACTTGTGTCCTTTAAACGCTCATTTTTATAAGGTGCTACTTTTTTCCTTGTGGTTAAGCACTCTACATCGCCCGCCTGTACTATTCACCTTGGTGTTCCTCCAGCCAATTCTCTGCTGTACATCTGATTATCCCCAGCATCTTCCTGCCACCCTCTGTTGCCTGTCTGCTAGCCTTGAGCACCTCCCTTCTACCCTTCTTTGTCTGTGTGCTTGCTCCCAGTCCTTCTCTACAGCCCACCATTTGTCCGTCTGCTTGCCCCACCCCTCCCCATCATCCTCTGTTGTCCATGTTGATCCCCATCCACTCTCCTGCCATTGTCTGTGTTGCCCCCCACATGCCTCTTTCCGCTGTCTACGCTGCTGTACAACATGGTTAAATAAACATTAACGTCAATACCTCTTGTAGGAGACACCTATTGGCTTTGCTATTGCTTGTTTACTCTAGTGCTGCTTCTTAACACATTTCTGCCACTTGTAAGCACTGTAAATAAGAGGTTTTCTATCACTCAGTTTAACGGCACTCAATCTACCGACCTTCAAAAAAAATGAGGGCTGGGGTAACTACCTTCCGGCATAATTGAAATATACAGATTTCTTGCAATTCCATAACTACTCTATGGTGCATCCGTTGTCGCAAAACATATTGTACAACCAAATGTCTGTACTTATTGTGTCATCGCAATGCAGAGTGTGAGTAGCTACACAATAATAATCCATGCAGAAGAGTAGAGCACACAAAAGTACACCAAGCATCTTCTCACACTAAAGACCAATCGGGAAAAGCTTAGCAATAGGTTGCAAGGATGCTACATGTATTAAGTCTATTGAAAAACTGCTGTACACACACAAAGGCACATAGTCTTGAAAATACAATGGCAAATCGGATCCCACTTGGAAGTCCGAGACAGCCGCAGGAATCCATAGTTTTTTTACATCTAAACCTACAAGTGAGATGCAGAGGTAACAATAATGAGTAGCTCACCTACAGGTTGTGGAGGCAGTTTGGGGAGTTACTGGAGAGGCTGTGTTCAGGAGTTCACTTTTGGCAGCTGCTTGATTCTGATGAATTTTGCACTCTCCGTAAAAGGGCACAGCAGGGTTACGCAGGGTGGCTGGCTGGATCTTGCTGCAGTGGTGACCTGAGACTCCTGTGAGCAGAGTCCTGCTGGTCACTACTGGTTCAAAAGCACTCATGTCCCAATGCCTGGTGTAGGGACGTTGTTGCTGCGTCATAGAAAAAAAGGGAAATCCAGAGAGAAAATGTCTCTTTAAAGGATTTCCCTTACAGGTACAACGATCACCTATGCGACCTCATGCTGTAACGTTTCCAGCAGTGAAAACATGCGCACATCTATTTTACACCAGTGC
Source organism: Lissotriton vulgaris (assembly GCF_964263255.1). NCBI lineage: Eukaryota > Metazoa > Chordata > Amphibia > Caudata > Salamandridae > Lissotriton > Lissotriton vulgaris. The sequence continues at coordinate 228,312,954 of NC_141696.1, forward strand.
GTATACTCAAACCTGACACTACAGAAAAATAAGCATTTGTAATGCAATAGGTCTCGCATTTGTGAAATTTTAAGCTATTGGTAATGTCAATGCCTTTTATTTATGTTTAAAAAAAAAACATAGATAAAAGGTTTGTCGTTTACAATGCCAGTAGCTCAAAATCTCGCAAATGTGAGACGTATTGCATTACAAATGCTGGTTTGCATAGCCTTGAACAAAATGAAATACAAAGTGTGTGGATTAGCTAGCTAGGTAGTTTGACCTGTAACTCTTGTAAATGTGTGTATACGCAAACACAATGTCTACATAGCCTTAGCAATTGCAGGACCTCCACCTTTTGCCCCTGTCCCCCTCCTCCCGACTCCGTCTCTCTAGTGGGAGCAGACAGCGACCTACTCCTGGGCATGACTGGTAGTACAAATAAATTATGGCAAACTTCAGAGGCGTCTGAAAGGTGAGCATATCCATAAATGCTGGCAGCCCTTTGAGAGGGGGTGGGGGGTGGCAGTACGAAGGGGGCTCCATGTCCGCGCATATCTTTGTGTTGTACAGTTTAACTAAAACCAGCTCTAATCTTACCTCATGCCCTGCCCACCCCTTTTCTTTTTCTCTCACGCCCCCTCGGAGGCATAGCCCATCACCTTAGAGGCCCCTGGACCCCAGGATCGGGTCTCAAGAGAACCCGGCTCCCCCCCCTGCCCCTCCCCCTTACACCCCGAGAGTCCCTACCTATCAGACACCTGGTGTTCCATCGGAGGTGGCGGGGCGGCATGCACGCCAAGGTTTCCAGCATTTCTAGAAATTCAAACTGGAGAGGGAAAGTTGGAAGGAGTACAGGCTGCAGATGAAGAGGGGGATACAGGCTGCGGAGAAAGGGTCGAGAGGGTTGCAGGGTGCAAAAAAGAGGGCGCGGGTGGCACAGGAAGTGTGTACAACCTGCAGAAACAGGAGTGGAGAGAGAGTGGTGCAGGCTGCTGAAAAAGGGGTGGGGAACAGTCAGCAGGGAAAGAAGGCACAGGCTGCAAACAGGGGTGAAGTGGAGCGCAGGACCCAGAAAGGGAAGAGAAGTGGGCAGGCTGGAGGCGTGTGGGACAGGTCACAGTAAAAATTGGAAATACGGGGTGCAGGGGAACTTAAAAGAATTAAGAAGGGTGCAGACTAGGAGGGAAGGAAAGGGGGCTTAAAACAACGAAGAGAGGACAGGAGAGAGGATCGGAGCGAGAGAAAACGGGCAGCGAAAAGGCGAGGGAGGAAGTACATGAAGCAACAGAGAAGAGAGTAGACAAGAGACGCTGGGATGGGTTTACCATTCCCAACAAACAGGGCGGTGGAGACCGACGGAGGAAGAATGATGTGGTAACAAGCATTTACAATGCAATGGTTTTGCCTTTGTTAAAGTTTGAGCTGTTGGCAAAGCTCTTTACCATTTTTTTTAACATAAATAAATGGCATTGTTATTTGCAATGACACCCACAAACACCTACAGAGAGTCCCCAACACACACCCACACAGAACCCCCCCACACACTGCGAGCCCCCCCCACACACACTGTGAGCTCCCTCCACACATTGTGAGCCTCCCCTATACACTGCGAGCCACCCCCTACATAGAGAGCCCGCACACACCGAGAGCCTCCTCCACACACTGAAAGCCCCTCCCCTACACACTGAAAGCCCCCCCCCCACACAGAGCCCCCCGCCCACACACAGAGAGCCCTCCCCTTGTTTGGCAATGTACACTAAGCCCTTAAAGTTTTATAAAGCTTTGGAGAGAGTTATTTGCAACTGTTCATTATAAAGAATATATCCGTTTCCAACTATACAATGGTGGACAATATATCTTATTCAAGCCACTCTCAGATGGACGCAGGCAGCTGCTTAGAAACCTTTTTAAACAGCATACACAATGAGGTCAAGGTCTTAGAATGCGAGTGCACGTACTGTTGTAAAACATGAATAAGGCACATGAGGATGACACACAGAACCATGCATAGGCACAATATTGCACAGTGACTTTACTAGTTTAAATAACCATATAACTTCTGAAGAATATGAAGATTGATGTATAAAAGGTTGCATGGATGAATGGATGTGTGAAAATGTGGGTGGATGATTGATGGGTGGATGGATAGAAATGTGGATGTCTAAAGGATGGATGTATGGATGGAAGGATGAAAGGGTGGATGGATGCAGGATGGATTGTTGAAAGTGTGGATGAATGGATGGAAGGATGCGTGGAAGGATGAAAGGGTGGATGGAAGGACGGATGGAAGAAAAGGTGGATGTATGGATGGATAAAATGTTGCATGGATGAATGATGTATGGATGTGTGAAAATGTGGTAGGATGAATGCTGTATCTCATTCACATTGTTTAGCTTGTTGTGAGTATTATCACTGGAGTAGCAGTTCTAATGAACGTGGGATGTTTTTTTTTTACCATTCTTTCTGAAGGTATGACAGATGAATTTGCTACAGAACATAGAATGAGTGCATGTGGTATAGCTTCTTTCAAAATTTTTTTTGCACAGTAACATATTTTAGGCATTTTGCTCAATTTGCTATAGAACATAGAATGAGTGCATTTGTTGTAGTCTCTTTAAACTAAATTTGCACAGTAACATATCTTATGTAGTTTGTAAATAATAATGCAAAGACAAGATAAGGTTTCAAAATTTTATTTAAGTAAATATATTTACTATTATTGTATGAAAGCAAATTAAACTTTAATGAAAATACAGTTTTTTTTGCATTGTTTATGAAACACAATTTGAATATTTTCTCTTTTTACTTCCATTTACAGTAAAGTATTGTGTCCTTTTTTTCAACTCATGAATTTTTAGTATGTATCCGTTTTGAAAAATGACTAACATTTTTTGGCAAGTTATGCATTAGAGCTTCTTGAATGTTGTCAATGTCAGCTGGTATATTGAAGAAGTCCATTAGAATAGTGTTATTTATTTCCACAGATTGTACATTTTCGGCGTTCTCAATATGTACATTTAGTGTACAGTTTTCCTGATTTGCAGTTTCTAGCCCCTATATAGTAAGATTTATTTCTTGTGGTGGTTGTATTTTCTGTGAAGGAAAAAGAAAAGTTAGTTGATAAACATTTTTGAAGTTATTTTGTTTCTTTTTTTTTTTGTTGTGTTGACCTAAGGAAAAAATTATTGTTATATGCAGGCTTAAATCATGTTAATAAGTTGTGAAGATATTTGAAGAAAGGATAGACGTGAGTAAAGATAGTGCAAATGTATAATATAGTGTGTATAATAGAGGATTAGAGACTGTTTTGTAATGTTATAGCTATTTTAGTAAAAGTACGTATTAATAGTGAGTAGTAGGTACTAGTATTGTGTTTTAGGTAGTATTGTAAATAGTGATTATAGTTAATAGTGCAGTGTGAGTAGAGTTTGTGAGTTATTAGTATGTAGCATTTACAATGCAATCTTTTTGCCTTTGTTAAAGTTTGAGCTATTGGCAAAGCTCTTGACCTTTTTTTTTTTTTAAACATAAATAAATGGCATTGTTATTTGCAACGCCACTAGCTTTATTTTTCGCAAATGACACTCACAAACACCTACAGAAAGCCCCCCAATACACACCCACACAGAGCCCCCACACACACTGCGAGCTCCCTCCACACACTGTGAGCCTCCCCCACACACAGAGCCCCCCGCCCACACACAGAGAGCTCTCCCCTTGTTTGGCAATGTACACTAAGCCCGTAGAGTTTTATAAAGGTTTGGAGAGAGTTATTCTGCTACTGTTCATTATAAAGAATATATTCGTTCCTAACTATACAATGGTGGACAATATATCTTATACAAGCTACTCTCAGATGGACACAGGCAGCAGCTTAGAAACTTCTATAAACAACATACACAATGAGGTCAAGGTCTTAGAATGCGAGTGCACGTATTGTTGTAAAACAGTTAAGGCACTTGAGGATGACACACAGAACCATGCATAGGCACAATATTGCACAGTTAAAGTTTGAGCTATTGGCAAAGCTCTTGACATTTTTTTTAACATAAATAAATGGCATTGTTATTTGCAATGCCACTAGCTTTATTTTTCGCAAATGACACTCACAAACACCTACAGAGAGCCCCCCAACACACACATACACAGAGCCCCCCACACACATACACAGAGCCCCCCACACACTGCGAGCACCCCCACACACACTGCAAGCTCCCCCCACACACTGTGAGCCTCCCCCACACACAGAGCCCCCCGCCCACACACAGAGCCCCCTGCCCACACACAGAGAGCCCTCCCCTTGTTTGGCAATGTACTCTAAGCCCTTAGAGTTTTATAAAGGTTTGGAGAGAGTTATTCTGCTACTGTTCATTATAAAGAATATATTCGTTCCTAACTATACAATGGTTGACAATATATCTTATACAAGCCACTCTCAGATGGACGCAGGCAGCTGCTTAGAAACTTCTTTAAACAACATACACAATGAGGTCAAGGTCTTAGAATGCGAGTGCACGTATTGTTGTAAAACATCAATAAGGCACTTGAGGATGACACACAGAACCATGCATAGGCACAATATTGCACAGTGACTTTACTAGTTTGAAAAACACCATAACTTCTGAAGAATCTGAAGATTGATGTATAAAATGTTGCATGGATTTATGATGGATGTGTGAAAAGGTGTGTGGATGTGTAAAGGATGGATGTATGGATGGAAGGATGAAAGTGTGGATGGATGCAGGATGGATTGTTGAAAGTGTGGATGAATGGATGAAAGGATGCGTGGAAGGATGAAAGCGTGGATGGAAGAAGGACGGATGGAAGAAAAGGTGGATGTATGGATGGATAAAACATTGCATGGATGAATGATGTATGGATGTGTGAAAAGGTGGTGGGATGAAAGGGTGGGTGTATGGATGTATAGATGATAGGGTGGATGGATGAAGGATGGATGTATGGATGGGAGGATGAAAAGATGGATGGATAGATAAAACGTTGCATGGATGGATGTGTGAACAGGTAAGTGGATGAATGATGGATGAAAGGGTGTGTGGATGGATGTATAGATGGGAGAATGAAATGTTAGATGGATGTATGGATGGAGAAAATGTTGCATGGATGAATGATGGATGGATGTATAGAAGGGTGGATGGGTGAAAGCTAGATGTATGGATGGAAAGATGAAAGGGTGGGTGGATGGATGTATAGATAGGAGAATGAAATGGTAGATTGATAGATAAAAGGTTGCATGGATGAATTATGGATGGATGTGTGAAAAGGTGGGTGGCTGTATGATGGGTGCATGGATAGAAGGGTGGATGTGTAAAGGATGGATGTATGGCTGGAAAGAAGAAAAGGTGGATGAAGGATAGATGGATGGAAGGAAGGATGAAAGAATGGATGGATGTGTGAAAGTTTGAGTGGATGAATGATGGTTGGATGTGATGAGGTCTAACAGGCGCATTTATTGTTGTCCAAAGTTGAGGAGTACCAGTTTCTAGAAACTTTTGTTGGAAGGGGTCCTTATGCCTAAAAATCTTTTACAAGTGTGTCTCGCTATCAAAAATTTTGAAGACCTCTGCCCTACACACACTTACACAGAGCTCCTCACACACCCACCCAGAGCTCTTTTCACACTGAAAGCTTTTTCCATACACTGTGAGGCACACACACTGCGAGCTCTTCTCACAAACGGGGAGTTTCCACACGCATTGCGAGCTCTACAGACTGCAAGCCCTACACTCTGCAAGTATACACTGCAAGCTCAACACACTGTTTGGCATTGTACATGAGGCCCTCAGTCTATACTGCTTTGGAGAGTTATTTTGCAACTGTTTATTATAAAGAATAGATTCTTTCTTAATTTTCCAAAAAACTGATATTGAAAGACACTTGCAGGTGTAAGTCTTTTTGAAGTAACTTGTTTTTTGACTATTTTCTTTCGAAGCTCACAATGCTTATTGTTGACTTGAATTGCCCATATTACAAATGTAATGTGGGACAATATATTTTAGAGGAGTTCCAATGAACTTGTGATTTGTAAATTTTTTTACTATTCACTCAGAAGTTAGAAGACAGATGAACTTGCTATAGGATATACAATGAGTGCATTTGTTATAGCTTAAAAAAAATGTTTGCACAGTAACATATGTTATGCACTTTGTAAATAGATATGGACTGTAAGTGCCTATCTAATTCACATTGTTTAGCTTGTTGTAAGTAATATCAGTGGAGTAGCAGTTCTAATGAAGGTGGGATATGTTTTTTTAACCATTTTTTCTGAAGGTATAAGACAGATGAATTTGCTCCAAAACATAGAATGAGTGCATGTGGTATAGCTTCTGTAAACAAAAATTTTGCACAGTAACATATGTTAGGCATTTTGCTCAATTTGCTATAGAACATAGAATGAGTGCATTTGTTGTAGTCTCTTTAAACTAAATTTGCTCAGTAACATATCTTATGTACTTTGTAAATAATAATGCAAAGACAAGATAAGGTGTACAAATTTTATTTAAGTAAATATATTTACTATTATTGTATGAAAGCAAATTAAACTTTAATTAAAATACTGTTTTTTTTGCATTTTTTATGAAACATAATTTGAATATTTTCTTTTTTTACTTATATTTACAGTAACGTATTGTCCTTTTTTACAACTCATGTATTTTTAGTATGTATCCGTTTTGAAAAATGACATTAACATTTTTTGGCAAGTTAGGCATTAGAGCTTCTTGAATGTCGTCAATGTCGGCTGGTATATTGAAGAAGTCCATTAGAATAGTGTTATTTATTTCCACAGATGTAAATTTTCGGCGTTCTCAATATGTACATTTAGTGTACAGTGTTCCTGATTTGCAGTTTCTAGCCCATATATAGTCAGATTTATTTCTTATTGTGGTGGTTGTATTTTCTGTGAAGGAAAAAGAAAAGAGTTAGTTGATTACATATGTTTGAACTTCTTTTCTTTTTTTTATTCTTTTTTCTTGTGTTGACCTAAGGAAAAGTTTCTTGTTACATGCAGGCTTAAATCATGCTAATTAGTGAAGATATTTTAAGAAAGGATAGATGTGAGTAAAGATAGTGAAAAGGTATAATATAGTGTGTATAATAGAGGATTAGAGACTGTTTTGTAATGTTATAGCTACTTTAGTAAAAATACGTATTAATAAATAGTGACTAGTAGGTACTAGTTTTGTGTTTTAGAGTAGTATTGTAAATAGTGATTATAGTTAATAGTGTATTGTGAGTAGAGTTTTTGAGTTATTAGTAGAGTGTGTATGAGTTCTTTAGTGCATTGTCAAATTTTTTTGGGAGTATTTAAGTTATTGGCGTACTAGTATAAAGAGAATTAGAAAGGGACAAAAAATTGTGTACTAAAGTGTTAGTATTAAAGTCATATCTGTAAGTGATAGTTGGGCATTATTAGTAAGTTATTTTGAAATAGTGAATGTTATTTTTCCGTAATAATGTGTTTTTTTATGGTGTGGGTAATAAAGAGAGAGTAGTAAAGATTGAGTAGTAGATTTATTAGGGGAGAGTATTAGTGAGTTTTATATAGTGATTAGTAGAATATGTAGTATAGCTTAACCGATTTAGATAGTGAGTATTAGAAGAGAGTTCGAGGGAATTGTAATTAGTGAATATAGAGTTCGATAGTGTTTTAAAAAGTAAATAGTATAGATTGAGTAGTAGAGCAAGGTATTAATAGTTTAATAATTTGTACTTACTTGAAATTGTGTATTTCTTGTTGTGTTCAACATTTTATTGCTGTTAAATTCATGCACTGTCAGGTGCGTCATCTTTATGTAGGATCCAATTTCTATCGGGAAGTCTGTGGCATCTCTCCAAAGAGTTATTTTCACTGAGTCCGTTGTATCTTTCACAGTTATTGATTTAAGTTTTGTATCTTGGCCAGCGATAATAATTGTTTTTGTTTCTTCTTCCTGTAAGACAAAAAATTGGTAATAGAAATTTGTTTATTATGTTAGTGTTGGTGTGTAAGAGTGTGGGTGTTAAAGAGTGGGTGTGAGTGTGTTGTAGTAGAATGTGTGTGTTAAAGAGTGTGTGTGAAAGTGTGTTTTTTTATGAAAGTGTGTGCGAAAGAGTGTGTGCGAAAGAGTGTGTGCGAAAGAGTGTGTGCGAAAGAGTGTGTGCGAAAGAGTGTGTGCGAAAGAGTGTGTGCGAAAGAGTGTGTGCGAAAGAGTGTGTGCGAAAGAGTGTGTGCGAAAGAGTGTGTGCGAAAGAGTGTGTGCGAAAGAGTGTGTGAGAAAGAGTGTGTGCGAAAGAGTGTGTGCGAAAGAGTGTGTGCGAAAGAGTGTGTGCGTCAAAGAGTGTGTGCGTCAAAGAGTGTGTGCGTCAAAGAGTGTGTGCGTCAAAGAGTGTGTGCGTCAAAGAGTGTGTGCGTCAAAGAGTGTGTGCGTCAAAGAGTGTGTGCGTCAAAGAGTGTGTGCGTCAAAGAGTGTGTGCGTCAAAGAGTGTGTGCGTCAAAGAGTGTGTGCGTCAAAGAGTGTGTGCGTCAAAGAGCGAGTTCGAAAGAGTGCATTTGCGGAAGAGTGCATTTGCGGAAGAGTGCATTTGCGGAAGAGTGCATTTGCGGAAGAGTGCATTTGCGGAAGAGTGCATTTGCGGAAGAGTGCATTTGCGGAAGAGTGCATTTGCGGAAGAGTGCATTTGCGGAAGAGTGCATTTGCGGAAGAGTGCATTTGCGGAAGAGTGCATTTGCAGAAGAGTGCATTGATGAAGAGTGCTTTGATGAAGAGTGCTTTGATGAAGAGTGCTTTGATGAAGAGTGCTTTGATGAAGAGTGCTTTGATGAAGAGTGCTTTGATGAAGAGTGCTTTGATGAAGAGTGCTTTGATGAAGAGTGTTTTGATGAAGAGTGTTTTGATGAAGAGTGTTTTGATGAAGAGTGTTTTGATGAAGAGTGTTTTGATGAAGAGTGTTTTGATGAAGAGTGTTTTGATGAAGAGTGTTTTGATGAAGAGTGTTTTGATGAAGAGTGTTTTGATGAATAGTGTTTTGATGAATAGTGTTTTGATGAATAGTGTTTTGATGAATAGTGTTTTGATGAATAGTGTTTTGATGAATAGTGTTTTGATGAATAGTGTTTTGATGAATAGTGTTTTGATGAATAGTGTTTTGATGAATAGTGTTTTGATGAATAGTGTTTTGATGAATAGTGTTTTGATGAATAGTGTTTTGAAAGTGTGTGTTTGTATTAGTGTGTTTGTGAAAGAGTATGGCTGTGAAGTGATGGAGATAGTAAATAGTGGTTGTGAAAGTGTGTTTGTGAATAGTTGTTGTGATAGTGTGTTTGTGAATAGTTGTTGTGATAGTGTGTTTGTGAATAGTTGTTGTGATAGTGTGTTTGTGAACAGTTGTTGTGATAGTGTGTTTGTGAACAGTTGTTGTGATAGTGTGTTGGCGTGTAATAGTGTTTGGGTGTAAGAGTGTTGATGTGTAAGAGTGTTGTTGCGAAAGTGTTTGTGCGTATGATTTTTTGTAATAGTATTTGTTAAAGACTGTGTAAGTGTTTTGTAAAGGGTGTTGTATCTTGTGTGGGTGCAATAGTGTGCTAGTGGTAAAGAGTGTGTGTCTTTAATATTGTTCTAGTTAAAGACTGTGTTGTAGAAAGTAGTGTGTGTAAGAAGGGTGTATGTGTAATAGTGTGTGTGTGAAATAGTATGTAATAGAGTGTTGTTTTGGAACTGTGTGTATGTGAAACAATGTTTGCTAGTTTTTGTTTGAAAGATTGTGCGGTAAGTATTGTGTGCAAGAGTGTGTGTGAAAGAGTGTGTGGTATATAATGTGTGTGAAAGGGTGTGTGTGATAATTTTGTTTATTTTTATAAGCTTACCTCTGCAATTGTCCCAGAAATGCTCATTAATGAGCGTAGTGAAGCTGTTTTAACTGTTTTTATAGGTGATATTGGTGGAGCAGGGGGTTGTAGGATATATTCTGCCTCTTGTATAATTTCTTGAGGTATAGTTAAGGGGATCATGCGGGATATTTTCGTTTGTTTCGTGATGATAATCACATTGTTTTTGGATAAGAAATTTCGAATCATAATAGCTTGTCCTTCTTTAGTTTGCTGGTAAAATGGCTCATTGTAGCATGTTGCTTTAATGAAACTACTTTCATCAGCTAGAGCTAGATGATACATGACTTTGTTCTCTTGTTTAGCATTTGTATAGTTTGTTTTTGTTGAACATTTTACAATGTTGGCTCTGATTGTTTTTTGGTACGGTTTGTTGTCTTCATGTTTAGATTTTTTGAGGTCTTGTAAGGAAATCATCTGAAACGAGAGTAAATGTTAGTACACATTCTGAACATAAATGTTTCCCCTTTTGCTATTACCTGTAATAAAATGTTATGTTATGTTATGTTAGCAGTTTTGTAAAGCGCAACAGCTGCCCTGGCAACGGGGCGTCCCGGCGCTAGAACCATCATAACCAACTGGGAGAAAAAAAGGAGAGAGAACCTACATGGGGGGGAAGAGAAGAGTTTTGATAGCTTTGCGGAAAGCCAGTAGGTTGTCAATGCAGCGGATGTGGAGGGGGAGGAAGTTCCATAGTTTGGACCCTAGCAATCTGAAGGAGCGTCCTCCTATGCGACAGTACTTCATGTGGGGGACCAGTACTAGGTGTTGCCCTTTGGAGCGGAGGTTGCGTTGGGGATTGTAGGGCGTTAGCAACTGGCGAAGGAGCTCTGGTCCCTCAGCACTCAGAATTTTATTGGCAAAGATGAGGGCCTTGAATTGGATACGGGCTTCTACCGGTAGCCAGTGTAGTCTTTGGATGGTGGCTCTCGCAGAGCACCTTCTCGGCAGACCTACTATAGCCCTGGCGGCGGAATTCTGAATTCGTTGGAATCTCTTGATCTCCGCTTTGTTAGCTCCTAGTAGCAGGACACTCGCGTAGTCCAGCCTAGACAAGATGGTCGATTGTACGATGAGTTGTCTCGTTTTGGAGTCGAAGAAGCCTAAGATGGGATGAAGGCTTCTCAGCAGTCCAATGCAGGTCGCGGCAACTTTTTTAGTGTGAGCCTGGAAGCTGAGTGTCGAGTCCAGCCAGACTCCCAGGTTTTTTGCCAGATTTTTAGGCGGGGGGGCTGGGGGGGGGCTGGGCCCAATGAGTGGGGCCACCAAAGGTTGCTCCAGCTGTTGGAATTTTTGCCCATGAGCAACACCTCAGTTTTACCTCCATTAAGTTGAAGGCAATTGGCTGTCATCCAGTTGGCGACGGCGGTCAGTCCATCCCTGAATCTAGTGGCATCGGGAGAGGGAGCCTTATTAAGGCTGATGACCAGCTGAGTGTCGTCGGCGTACGATACCATTATGAGGTCCCATTTTTTAGCAACTTCCGCCAGAGGTTGCATGTAAAGATTAAAAAGGGATGGGCTGAGGGCAGAGCCCTGCGGGACTCCTTGGCCTATATCTTGGGGTTGGGAAATGAAGGGGGGGGCGATACCTGGAAGGATCTGTTCGTGAGAAATAGCATGTTAATGAAGTGTTGGCATTTTAAATTGCCACCCATAATGCTTGTGATCACTATAATATGATTCTAATGCACCTAATGATGTGATCTAGTGTTGAATTGTAGTCTGCTGTGTATTGTTGTATTTTTTGCTGGCATTGAAATTGCTGCAGCATATATTCTAATAGCAAAGTTCTGTTTGGTGACATTTGTGTTAAATCTATATTGAAGTCTCCCATGATGACATATTTCGAATTTGGATACAAGTTAATTATTCTACTTAAAACTTGTAATAATGTCTGCAAAGGTACATGTGGTGGTTTGTACAGTATAATAAATAAGAATCATTAAGATGCTGAGTGAAAAATAAAAAAAATAAAAGTCAATTTCGTGTTGTGTTTCATATATTGGCGATAAAAGCATGTTTTTCTTGTAATATATGGCAATACCATGCTTTGTTTGCTGGTTGTGAAATATATCAAATACTAGGTGATATTGTTCTATTAAGAACGTATTCTTATCTGCTTTTCTAGTTGTGTTTATTTCAGTGAGGCATATAATATCACTGTTCATGATATTTTTGTCTGATTTAATAGCAGTGTAATTTCTTTGCAAGGACCGTATGTTATGGACAATTATATTACACTGTTGTTTATAGCTATCTAATTGTGGTACTGATATTTGTAATTGCATGTGTGTTCTTAAACGTGTCATTTCTTCATGTACTTTTGGATGTACAGCTATTTTGTCTTGTTGAAAGTTTCTAATGTATATGTTGGCTAAAGATTTAGCTCTGCTTAAAGCTACATAATGCATATGATGGTGGCGGGGCGGTATGCACGCCCAGGTTTCCAGCATTTCTAGAAATTCAAACTGGAGAGGGAAAGTAGAAAGGAGTACAGGCTGCAGATGAAGAGGGGGATACAGGCTGCGGAGAAAGGGTCGAGACGGTTGCAGGGTGCAAAAAAGAGGGCGCGGGTGGCACAGGAAGGGTGTACAACCTGCAGAAACAGGAGTGGAGAGAGAGTGGTGCAGGCTGCTGAAAAGGGGGTGGGGAACAGTCAGCTGAGAAAGAAGGCACAGGCTGCAAACAGGGGTGAAGTGGAGCGCAGGACCCAGAAAGGGAAGAGAAGTGGGCAGGCTGGAGGCGTGTGGGACAGGTCACAGTAAAAATTGGAAATACGGGGTGCAGGTGAACTTAAAAGAATTGAGAAGGGTGCAGACTAGGAGGGAAGGAAAGGGGGCTTAAAACAATGAAGAGAGGACAGGAGAGAGGATCGGAGCGAGAGAAAACGGGCAGCGAAAAGGCGAGGGAGGAAGTACATGAAGCAACAGAGAAGAGAGTAGACAAGAGACGCTGGGATGGGTTTACCATTACCAACAAACAGGGCGGTGGAGACCAACGGAGGAAAGAATGATGTGGTAAAAAGGAGATGAAAAGATAAAAACATATGGATTGGGAATTGGCGAGATAGGAGGAGCGGCAGTTTAAACAAAGTGGGAAAGGCAGAAGAGGCAAGGCCACTGCTGAGTGCCAGGGTGCTTTTTACGAGTGAGCTGAGTTTTCTCATATAGCGCTCCCTGCGACTTGTGGCACTAGGTAGAGGTGGGACTCTCAGCAGCCCAAATGTTTGCACAGGGTGATCCTCCGAGCTCAGTTTTGTCCTCGCGTCCTCTAGCCATGACCTACCAGCCCCACTCAAGGCGCTACAGGCACGGGTCAATGGGCATTGGGGAGATGCAGAAACATGGGACACGGATGCATGTTGGCATGACGGGCACAGAGACACACTCATGTGACTGTTATGCACCAGTGTTCGGACAGCCTGTACTCTTGTGTGACCCTGTTGTTCACTAGGTATCAACACATGGTGTGCTCTTGTACAAGGATTTAAGTGTGCCACGTCTCAGGCATACTTTTGAAAACCGACTTTGAGACGGTTCCACTCCAGGTTCTATTTCCACGTCCTCCACTTTACAGGCAAAAAACGGATCGACTTCTGAATAGCACCATAACAAGCGCCCGCCATTGCCTCGATAAGACTCACTCACCTGAGGGCTGAGGCCTGGCCTGCCACCTGAAGCTTCTCAATTCCGACATGCGCACTTTTAATTGGGCTTCACAATGCGCATGACAATAGACCAATCCCACCCTGAAGAGTGCGCAGACGCAGAGAGTGGAGGAAACAACTGCGCGCCGCGCACCTACCACCATTTCCTCTTTAATTAATGAAGGGCCTTAGACTGAGGGCCCGCCGGGGCCAGCTCTTGAGCAGTTAAACCTGTGCACTATTTAATAAATGAAGAGCTGCCTCTGAGGCCCGGCCGTGCATAGCATTTAATTTTTTAAGAGGCCGATCGTGCGGAGCAAAGGGGCCCCCTGGAGCGCGAGGCCCCCCCTCAACACGTGGGCTGCGGGGGCCTGTGTTACGCCCCTGCCCCGAAGATGTAGAGGTGAGACCAGGAGAGCGTTAAATAGGTTAGTGCGATGATCGTCTTCCGGGTGGGCGCGGTCGGGCTACGTGTGTAGACCAATCGGGGAGTCATGCCGTCATCTGACGATTATTGGCACGTGATCTCGTAGTTATATGGACCAATGTAGACTGTTGTCATAGTGACAGCAGACTCAAAGATCAACGCCTTAAGTGAAGCAGTTTGACTTGCTCCTGATAGTGGTTGTCTACACCATTGGACACTCTTTTCTTGTTTATTTGAATTACTTTGGGGCCCTTTATGGAACTCCTTCTGTTTACCCTTGTCCCCCACCTCTCTTCTGCTGCGGACCCTGCCCACCTTTGGCGGAGTCTCCCACATGACACTTGTGGACCCGTGTGCTCATCCAGCGGTCCGCCTCTTCAGCAAGCTTTCTAGGGTTAGTCAGCCTACTATCAATCAGGTGCTGGTGCAGCTCTGGAAAACAATTACTGGACAAGTGCTCCCATGCAATCAAATCGAAGAGCTCCTAAAAATCATTAACTTTGCCGCCCTTCACCCACCCATTTAATGCTCTGCAAAAGAAAGTGACATATTCCACCGAGGTACTGTCCATACTCTCAGGGCCCACCATGCTAACTCATGGGGAACCCTTCTCCTCACTGACTACAAGAAGGGAACTGGTCTGTGTGGTGTGATAGATAGACCGACAGTGTAAGAGCAACTGCAGTTCACCAATAATACATAACTCACACAATCTCAGGCTTGAGTGTGGTTTCCATCAGCCCACCCATTTGGCGGAACTTTGTCATCTGGAAAACCATGAGAGCTGGGTCACCTACAGCCAAAGATGGTACTTGGGCGTAGATACTGGGCCTCCTGCTCTCAAAACAATCTCAGCCTTTTTATTTGTTCAAGGTACATGAGGACTGATGGAGTGCAGTGCAAGTGAAAAGAACGTGTGTGTAATAAAAATGACTAAGGGCCATATGTATGAAGCCAAAAATCAGTCGCAAACGCTGCGATTCATTAAAATAGAGTTTGCGACAATAAAAATAGCTAATCCCAATGTATCAAGGCAAAAATAAGGAATCGCAAATTAGCGATTCCGAAACGTTGCGCTTGGTGAAATGGAGGCTTGGTCAGGTGCTCCAATCGAGAGCCCGTTGTTAAGGGGCCCGAGAGTTTGATGACACTAACAACCAGTTAAATTGGCAAAAAATCTGAAAGGGAGGGATATTGGATTATCCCTAAGTTATGAGGACGTAAGAACAACAGAGGGCCCCTGATAATCATTTTATCACAGAGTTCCAAGGGATGTCGTCATTTAATCCGAGGATGTGGGTTCCAAGTCTGTAGACCCAGCGCTGTTCTTTTTCGAAGAGGAGGTGGTTGATGTTGTTACCATTACTGATATGTTCAATGACTGTCCGTTGCATATCGTTTGTTGTGTGGTTGAGTTCTAAGAAGTGTTTGCTCATCTTGGTTGTCGATTTTTTACATCTGATATTTGATCGATGCTCACAGATTCTCTATTTGACCCTTCTGCTGGTCATGCCTACGTAGCGTAGTTCACAAGGACACGTAATGAGATATATTACGTTCTGCGTGTTGCAATTGGTATGGTCTCTCTGTATCCACGTCTTGCCAGGCTTGAGTTGTAATGTTTTTGAGTGCGTTGTCAAGTGGCAAACACTGCAGTTATAGCACGGGAAGTGGCCGACCACTCTCTGAAGGCCCCAGGTGTCAGTCACCGATCTTACTGTTTCTGCAGTCTTTGGTTTCGGTCGTGTATGGACCAATGCATCCTTTAGGCTGCAACCTTTCTTAAAGGAGAAGAGAGGTTTTTCCCAAGTTTTATGAGTACTCAAAAGTATTCTCCAGTTCTTGTTGATTTGATTTTTTTTTTATCAAGTTTGACAGTGAACTATGTGTCGTTACACATGTCAATGGGATTTCTTTTGTGTTATCGACCCTGTCCTCAAGTAGCGCTTCCCTTGGCTGGTTACGTGCTCGTTTGTAGCCTTTGTTCAGGATTGTTTTAGGGTAGCCTCTGGCTTTGAGTTTCGTTGTGAGATCAGTAGATTGAGTTTTGAAATAATGTAGTTCAGAGCAATTCCTCCTAAGCCGTAGGTACTGGCCGTAGGGCAGATTTTCTTTTAAAGGTCAAGGGTGAAAACTAGTATACTCCAGTAGGATGTTTTTAGCCGTTGGCTTGCGATACGTCTTGGTGGTAAACCTTGTTCCCGAAACTCGGATTGTTATATCCAAGTAGGTAGCCTCAGTTTTGCTGGTGGTATATGTACATTTAAGATTGGAGTCAAGAGTGTTGACCCAAGTAAGGAAGGCCTGTAGCTGTTCATTGTCACTGGTCCATACAACCAGGACATCGTCTATGTAGCGCCGCCAGATTCTGATGGACGCAGAAAAGGGGCTATCTGGTTGCAAGATGTATTTTGCTTCAAAATCTGCTACATAGAGGCCTGCCACACTGGGGGCAAATGTGCTGCCCATAGAAGTTCCAGTGCATTGGAGGAAGAGGTTGCCTTTGTAGGAAAAGAAGTTCTCTTTAAGTGCCAAAGTAGCACAATCCAGGATGAATTTCTTAGAAGCTTGGTAGTTCCAAGTGACAGAGTCTAGTGCTGCTCCCAGGACCTTGATGGTATTGTCCTGGGGAATGCTCGTGTATAAGCTCTCAATGTCAAGCGTGACTAGTGTCACAGTATTTTCGATGAAACTCACGTCCTGGAGTAACTGGAGGAGGCTCTTAGTGTCCTTAAGATAGGTTGGGGTACTTTGGACTATCGGCTTCATATAATGGTCGCAGAAGCGCGATAATGGCCCCAAAAGGAAGCCAATCCCTGAGACGATCGGGCGTCGGGGTGTTGGCATCCGATTTTTATGCGTCTTTGGAAGTGTATAGAAATAGGGGGTAATATTCTCATTGGTGCTGAGAAAATACGCCTCATTTTTTGAGATTTGTCCATCTTCTTCTACTCTTCTTACTAGTGCCGAGATCCGTGTTCTCAGGTCCTCTGTGGGATCTGTCATCAATGGTTTGTAGTTTTTCCTTTCGTCAAGAAGTAGTCGACATACCTTATCATAGTCAACAGTGTTCTGTATGACAAGGCCACCGCCCTTATCTGCTGGCTTAATTGTGATGCTTTGGTCGTTTTGCAGATCTTGTAGTGCACGGTATTTTGCAGTGGTAAAATAATTGAAAATGGTTGGATCTTGGCAAGTTTCAAGGTCCAGAAAAACTGCCTGTTCAAATGCAGTGATAGCTGCCGGCACTGTGTGTGGCGGGGGTTGAAAGTTGAACTCAGTCTGAGTCCAGTGTCACCATTCCGAAGGGCTTCATTAGGGTCTTCCTTGCCCTCAAAGAAAGCCTTGAGTTTTAGCTTCCTAAAGAAAGCGGCAAGCTCGCAATGGAGTCTGAACTTGTCCGGTCGGGATGTGGGGATGAAGCCTAGTCCTCTTTCTAAGACCTTGGTTTCAACCGGTGATAGGATTTTGTCGGAGAGGTTGGTTATCAAGCTCAGATGCTGCTCGTTCCCGGCTGTTGGTCCTTGTTGCGGGTGTGGTTGCTCACCGTGTCCTTGTCTTCCCAAGACACTTGGTTCGTCCCTCTTCTCTTCCCTCTTATTCTCTCCTGCCCAAGTCTAAAAAAGGCTGGCCATATTGGGGAGCGAAATTGGTTGGTGGCATGAAGCCTGGGTTCCATCCCATCATTGGATAAGGCGGTTGGTGGAAGGGGAATTGTTGTCCCATACCCACCATTTGTGGGGGTATCGGCCATCTCTGTGATTTGTTGTGATATGCAGGCTGCCCTCTGGTGTTGTGGTTTCCTCTTTTACCTCTCTTTCTCCCTTGTTTATAGGAACCAGTACTTGAGCCACTGCTATTTGATGAATCATCATCCGATTGGTCAGTGTTACTTGGGTTCCTAGTGGGTGGTGTAAAAGAAGCCGCTGAGTAAGGGCAGACCTTCTCAAATTCGATTTTTGCTAAATCTTTTTGAAACTTGGTGACTTTGGCTTGCATTAAGTTTTCTTTGTACTCATTTAGATCTTTGTTGATTTCGTCCAGCTTTTTCTTGAAACCTGTAATTGTTGTTTTAAAACTGGCCTCAGTCTCTTGAATTTCAACCAGTAGGGTCTCGGAAAGTCTCAGAGCTGTTTTAATTATAAGGACGAGCCAGTTGCGGGTACAGTGCCACGCGATCATGGCCCATTCTTTCCTGAAGGTGGCATCATTAAGGAAAATCCTAGGGGCGTTGGTGACTAATAGCCCTCTAGGACTGTGTTCTTAAGGAGGTACTGTTTTAGTGTGGTACCATGGAGAATGGTACGTATTCTGGCGCGTTTGACTTCAGTGAGCTTTTCCCATTCAGAGGTATGGTCTATTGCCTGTGAGATTGCAGGGTCAGCAAATAGGTTCGAGTCAGACAAGATGTCAGCTATCTCTGACTCGGAGTACGTTAAACCCAGGTTCGACATAGTGACCACACGGTAATGAGAAATAGTTTTAAAATTGGGAAAAAAGCCAACCAAGGTAGGCTTGGGTAAGAACAGCTCTCACAGCTCTGCGCTGCTAAGTACGTCCAAACAAAAAGAGAGGCAGGGAGAGAAGTGTGACACTCTTATTCCCCGTTATTAATCAAATAAACAAGAAAAGAGTGTCCAATGGTGTAGACAACCACTATCAGGAGCAAGTCAAACGGCTTCACTTAAGGCGTTCAGGAAAGCCCTCACTCACCACCTAGTGATGACATGCTTCATCATCGGGCCCCACAAAAGAGACAGAGTGTCTCTTTTGTGTGCTACGACGCCAGATTTTACTGCGGAGCGGGTTGGTGAGTTCAGGCAGTGTTGTGTAAAGGGAAATAGTGAGTGATGGATGGTTAAAAGTAGTCCGTAGTGTATCAAAAATTAACTTTATACTGGAGATCACTAGGGACAGGATAATTAAAAGTTATGTGTAGGAAATGCGTCCACACTTAATTAAGTGGTAGTTTCCTAGTAATCAGTCGACATGTTTCAGCCACGAAACGGTATGAATTTACCTGCCATTCATCAGAACTTCAGCGTGTACTAAACCCTGGTGGAATGGACTCTCTAAGGCCCACCCTAACCTAGGGACATGAAAGTGAAAATTAAACGAAAAAGGGGTGTAAAAGTGCAAAAAATTTAAAAAAAATGTTTTCTTCCTAATGACTCCTGGTTTAGGATTCGTCTTTTCGGTTTCTGCATCCGTGGAAAAAAAAGACAGGGACAGACATGTAGGACAAAACATACATAGAATATCGATGTTGATCGCTCATGTCAATCCAAAGTGCTCCAGTGTGTGGTTTACGAGACAAATTGTGGTAAAGTAACAATATAGTTATCACCACCTTGGTCTCAGACTTTGAACGCTAAAGGTGGGTAGTGCTGTGTTAAATACGTGCTATGAAAGGTAGTTAAAAAGGAAGGGTATTTCCTTGATCGCTATCAAAGTAAAATGCAGGCGCAATCGCGCTAACAGGTTAAAATTTCTCACTTATGTGGTGTTCAGGATTCACACCATGGGTCACAGGAGGGGGGTGGAAACGTAATTGGCACACCCTGCAATTTGTCGAAACAAAGGGAGTAAACGTACAGTCAGTCGTATAACATTGGGTAGGTACTTAGCTCAGTGGAGTAATCAGTAGACGTTTTTCGCTTCTACTCACGTTCTCGACGCTCGGCACCCGCTGTGTACCTGCATCTACCCTCGACTGGACCCCGAAGCAGTGGCGTAACGAAACTGACGGGGGCCCCCCTGCAAAGTGCATGGAAGGGGCCCCCAACACTTCTGACCCAGTCAAGAGCTCTCATGCCCACCTGTGTACAGTGCCAGAGGGGTCCCCATTGAGCTCGGGCGGCCCACCCGCACCGCGGGGGCTCTTTTTACGCCATTAGTGTGCACCACGCTTGACAGTGACCAGCACTATTTCATTGAGGCACTGATATACCCGCTGCTCTGCAAGCAGGTGCGGCCTGCTACCTGACAGCTAAAGTTGTAAGGATCTCCGTGGAAAAGGAGTTTAATCATTCTAAACACACTGCTTGTATATGCCCATCTCTTTGATTACTGCTTAACCTTTTTGCCTTGTAGGGTAATGTAAACGCACATTCACAAAAGACATTGTGGAATACGTAAAGCAGTACTCCAGTAGTACTACTTCACATACTACAAAATGCAATTCACAAACCCAAGGCCAGAGATTTCGAACCCTGCTTATCCAGTCTTTTCCACACATATGTCTGCGCCCTGTGGCTGAGATGATCACACACATACGTGTAGGATTTAGTAGTCAATGTGAGTGATGGAAAATAGGGAATAATTGCTACAAAATGAGTGGGATTTACAGAAATTTAAAAGGGTTTAGGGAGGGAAGTGCTGATATAGAACACACAGCCATAAAAGAGTAAGCCATTCGCTAATTCACAAAATACACTTCAAATTCTACTACAGCCCCAAGAGTGACAAAATAGGGTTAAATGTCTGTAATGTTCTCCAACCCAGACATGGTGTAAGTCAAGCACCACACGTGGCCTGCCTCTGGAATGGAAACACTTCCACTGGAAGCATTAGAGGTAGGCTATAACACTATCACCCCATAAGGGCTAATTCTACATTTTATTATTTTGAATATATTAGTCATACATTTTGAATAAAGTCAATTACATTTTAACTTAGTTTAAAAAGTCTAATAAACAAAATCAAATTAATTAAAACCATAACTTATAACCAAGTGTTACAAATTAAATAAAAATGCAGGCGAGGGTAGGTAATACTTTTAAAATAATATTTTAAAAATGAATTAATATATTTAAATTAACTTACAATTGAATACCAAGGTAATTTTAGGAGGTAGTGGCTTATATCTTTTTCCATTAAGTAGTCATAGGTTAATAATATTTGTTTAAAAGTATGTTCTATTTTTGTTTTTCATTAATTTGATTTGCTTAAATTAAGATTAATAAACATCCCTGTGTTTTGCTATAGGGAGATCTCAATACAGGTGGAGGAGTTCTCCACAAACAGGACAAACGTTACTAACAGTAACTTTCATATATAAATTCAGTCGTAGGAGTCTTCCTCACCCCTTATAAGAGGTCGGAAGCTGTTAAGTCTAAGTCTACACCTGGGATAAATCTACACTTGGAAATGGTAAACATAAAAGGTGTAGAGATTTACACCCATATGTAATTGTAGAGCTACACATGAGTGGATCTACACATATAAACTTATTTTTGTGAATTTGGCCTACAGTGTGCATTTCGAGGTGTAAAAGAAAAATGAAATACCACCACTTTAAAGGGGTGCAGAATTTCTCTGTGGAGATATGGTTTTAAAAAGTACAATGCAGATTTTCATGATACATAATCATGGTAATTGTTCATCTGCGGTCAATCTCCCTGAGTAAGTATGATGCAGCAGGTGCACTTATAATAATAACATAATTTTAGGTCTCATCCAAGACAGCACATTTGTTGTCTCTTGTCTGACCTTTTGTCTTCTAATAGTGGGCTCAGAAACTTTATCTCTTACCATTTGTTGGCTTTATTGTCACTCTCGTGTGCTTCTTTTTCTTGGTCAACTGCCATAGGCTTTCTTCCTCTTTGTGTATTTTTCCCTCCCCTGAGGCATGATCGCGTTACTTGTGTCCTTTAAACGCTCATTTTTATAAGGTGCTACTTTTTTCCTTGTGGTTAAGCACTCTACATCGCCCGCCTGTACTATTCACCTTGGTGTTCCTCCAGCCAATTCTCTGCTGTACATCTGATTATCCCCAGCATCTTCCTGCCACCCTCTGTTGCCTGTCTGCTAGCCCTGAGCACCTCCCTTCTACCCTTCTTTGTCTGTGTGCTTGCTCCCAGTCCTTCTCTACAGCCCACCATTTGTCCGTCTGCTTGCCCCACCCCTCCCCATCATCCTCTGTTGTCCATGTTGATCCCCATCCACTCTCCTGCCATTGTCTGTGTTGCCCCCCACATGCCTCTTTCCGCTGTCTACGCTGCTGTACAACATGGTTAAATAAACATTAACGTCAATACCTCTTGTAGGAGACACCTATTGGCTTTGCTATTGCTTGTTTACTCTAGTGCTGCTTCTTAACACATTTCTGCCACTTGTAAGCACTGTAAATAAGAGGTTTTCTATCACTCAGTTTAACGGCACTCAATCTACCGACCTTCAAAAAAAATGAGGGCTGGGGTAACTACCTTCCGGCATAATTGAAATATACAGATTTCTTGCAATTCCATAACTACTCTATGGTGCATCCGTTGTCGCAAAACATATTGTACAACCAAATGTCTGTACTTATTGTGTCATCGCAATGCAGAGTGTGAGTAGCTACACAATAATAATCCATGCAGAAGAGTAGAGCACACAAAAGTACACCAAGCATCTTCTCACACTAAAGACCAATCGGGAAAAGCTTAGCAATAGGTTGCAAGGATGCTACATGTATTAAGTCTATTGAAAAACTGCTGTACACACACAAAGGCACATAGTCTTGAAAATACAATGGCAAATCGGATCCCACTTGGAAGTCCGAGACAGCCGCAGGAATCCATAGTTTTTTTCCATCTAAACCTACAAGTGAGATGCAGAGGTAACAATGAGTAGCTCACCTACAGGTTGTGGAGGCAGTTTGGGGAGTTACTGGAGAGGCTGTGTTCAGGAGTTCACTTTTGGCAGCTGCTTGATTCTGATGAATTTTGCACTCTCCGTAAAAGGGCACAGCAGGGTTACGCAGGGTGGCTGGCTGGATCTTGCTGCAGTGGTGACCTGAGACTCCTGTGAGCAGAGTCCTGCTGGTCACTACTGGTTCAAAAGCACTCATGTCCCAATGCCTGGTGTAGGGACGTTGTTGCTGCGTCATAGAAAAAAAGGGAAATCCAGAGAGAAAATGTCTCTCTTTAAAGGATTTCCCTTACAGGTACAACGATCACCTATGCGACCTCATGCTGTAACGTTTCCAGCAGTGAAAACATGCGCACATCTATTTTACAGCAGTGCGTATACTCAAACCTGACACTACAGAAAAATAAGCATTTGTAATGCAATAGGTCTCGCATTTGTGAAATTTTAAGCTATTGGTAATGTCAATGCCTTTTATTTATGTTTAAAAATAAAAACATAGATAAAAGGTTTGTCGTTTACAATGCCAGTAGCTCAAAATCTCGCAAATGTGAGACGTATTGCATTACAAATGCTGGTTTGCATAGCCTTGAACAAAATGAAATACAAAGTGTGTGGATTAGCTAGCTAGGTAGTTTGACCTGTAACTCTTGTAAATGTGTGTATACGCAAACACAATGTCTACATAGCCTTAGCAATTGCAGGACCTCCACCTTTTGCCCCTGTCCCCCTCCTCCCGACTCCGTCTCTCTAGTGGGAGCAGACAGCGACCTACTCCTGGGCATGACTGGTAGTACAAATAAATTATGGCAAACTTCAGAGGCGTCTGAAAGGTGAGCATATCCATAAATGCTGGCAGCCCTTTGAGAGGGGGTGGGGGGTGGCAGTACGAAGGGGGCTCCATGTCCGCGCATATCTTTGTGTTGTACAGTTTAACTAAAACCAGCTCTAATCTTACCTCATGCCCTGCCCACCCCTTTTCTTTTTCTCTCACGCCCCCTCGGAGGCATAGCCCATCACCTTAGAGGCCCCTGGACCCCAGGATCGGGTCTCAAGAGAACCCGGCTCCCCCCCCTGCCCCTCCCCCTTACACCCCGAGAGTCCCTACCTATCAGACACCTGGTGTTCCATCGGAGGTGGCGGGGCGGCATGCACGCCAAGGTTTCCAGCATTTCTAGAAATTCAAACTGGAGAGGGAAAGTAGGAAGGAGTACAGGCTGCAGATGAAGAGGGGGATACAGGCTGCGGAGAAAGGGTCGAGAGGGTTGCAGGGTGCAAAAAAGAGGGCGCGGGTGGCACAGGAAGTGTGTACAACCTGCAGAAACAGGAGTGGAGAGAGAGTGGTGCAGGCTGCTGAAAAAGGGGTGGGGAACAGTCAGCAGGGAAAGAAGGCACAGGCTGCAAACAGGGGTGAAGTGGAGCGCAGGACCCAGAAAGGGAAGAGAAGTGGGCAGGCTGGAGGCGTGTGGGACAGGTCACAGTAAAAATTGGAAATACGGGGTGCAGGGGAACTTAAAAGAATTAAGAAGGGTGCAGACTAGGAGGGAAGGAAAGGGGGCTTAAAACAACGAAGAGAGGACAGGAGAGAGGATCGGAGCGAGAGAAAACGGGCAGCGAAAAGGCGAGGGAGGAAGTACATGAAGCAACAGAGAAGAGAGTAGACAAGAGACGCTGGGATGGGTTTACCATTCCCAACAAACAGGGCGGTGGAGACCGACGGAGGAAGAATGATGTGGTAACAAGCATTTACAATGCAATGGTTTTGCCTTTGTTAAAGTTTGAGCTGTTGGCAAAGCTCTTTACCATTTTTTTTAACATAAATAAATGGCATTGTTATTTGCAATGACACCCACAAACACCTACAGAGAGTCCCCAACACACACCCACACAGAACCCCCCCCACACACTGCGAGCCCCCCCCACACACACTGTGAGCTCCCTCCACACATTGTGAGCCTCCCCTATACACTGCGAGCCACCCCCTACACCGAGAGCCTCCTCCACACACCGAGAGCCTCCTCCACACACTGAAAGCCCCTCCCCTACACACTGAAAGCCCCCCCCCCCACACAGAGCCCCCCGCCCACACACAGAGAGCCCTCCCCTTGTTTGGCAATGTACACTAAGCCCTTAAAGTTTTATAAAGCTTTGGAGAGAGTTATTTGCAACTGTTCATTATAAAGAATATATCCGTTTCCAACTATACAATGGTGGACAATATATCTTATTCAAGCCACTCTCAGATGGACGCAGGCAGCTGCTTAGAAACCTTTTTAAACAGCATACACAATGAGGTCAAAGTCTTAGAATGCGAGTGCACGTACTGTTGTAAAACATGAATAAGGCACATGAGGATGACACACAGAACCATGCATAGGCACAATATTGCACAGTGACTTTACTAGTTTAAATAACCATATAACTTCTGAAGAATATGAAGATTGATGTATAAAAGGTTGCATGGATGAATGGATGTGTGAAAATGTGGGTGGATGATTGATGGGTGGATGGATAGAAATGTGGATGTCTAAAGGATGGATGTATGGATGGAAGGATGAAAGGGTGGATGGATGCAGGATGGATTGTTGAAAGTGTGGATGAATGGATGGAAGGATGCGTGGAAGGATGAAAGGGTGGATGGAAGGACGGATGGAAGAAAAGGTGGATGTATGGATGGATAAAATGTTGCATGGATGAATGATGTATGGATGTGTGAAAATGTGGTAGGATGAATGCTGTATCTCATTCACATTGTTTAGCTTGTTGTGAGTATTATCACTGGAGTAGCAGTTCTAATGAACGTGGGATGTTTTTTTTTTTACCATTCTTTCTGAAGGTATGACAGATGAATTTGCTACAGAACATAGAATGAGTGCATGTGGTATAGCTTCTTTCAAATTTTTTTTGCACAGTAACATATTTTAGGCATTTTGCTCAATTTGCTATAGAACATAGAATGAGTGCATTTGTTGTAGTCTCTTTAAACTAAATTTGCACAGTAACATATCTTATGTAGTTTGTAAATAATAATGCAAAGACAAGATAAGGTTTCAAAATTTTATTTAAGTAAATATATTTACTATTATTGTATGAAAGCAAATTAAACTTTAATGAAAATACAGTTTTTTTTGCATTGTTTATGAAACACAATTTGAATATTTTCTCTTTTTACTTCCATTTACAGTAAAGTATTGTGTCCTTTTTTTCAACTCATGAATTTTTAGTATGTATCCGTTTTGAAAAATGACTAACATTTTTTGGCAAGTTATGCATTAGAGCTTCTTGAATGTTGTCAATGTCAGCTGGTATATTGAAGAAGTCCATTAGAATAGTGTTATTTATTTCCACAGATTGTACATTTTCGGCGTTCTCAATATGTACATTTAGTGTACAGTTTTCCTGATTTGCAGTTTCTAGCCCCTATATAGTAAGATTTATTTCTTGTGGTGGTTGTATTTTCTGTGAAGGAAAAAGAAAAGAGTTAGTTGATAAACATTTTTGAAGTTATTTTGTTTCTTTTTTTTGTTGTTGTGTTGACCTAAGGAAAAAATTATTGTTATATGCAGGCTTAAATCATGTTAATAAGTTGTGAAGATATTTGAAGAAAGGATAGACGTGAGTAAAGATAGTGCAAATGTATAATATAGTGTGTATAATAGAGGATTAGAGACTGTTTTGTAATGTTATAGCTATTTTAGTAAAAGTACGTATTAATAGTGAGTAGTAGGTACTAGTATTGTGTTTTAGGTAGTATTGTAAATAGTGATTATAGTTAATAGTGCAGTGTGAGTAGAGTTTGTGAGTTATTAGTATGTAGCATTTACAATGCAATCTTTTTGCCTTTGTTAAAGTTTGAGCTATTGGCAAAGCTCTTGACCTTTTTTTTTTTTAAACATAAATAAATGGCATTGTTATTTGCAACGCCACTAGCTTTATTTTTCGCAAATGACACTCACAAACACCTACAGAAAGCCCCCCAATACAAGCCCCCCAATACACACCCACACAGAGCCCCCACACACACTGCGAGCTCCCTCCACACACTGTGAGCCTCCCCCACACACAGAGCCCCCCGCCCACACACAGAGAGCTCTCCCCTTGTTTGGCAATGTACACTAAGCCCGTAGAGTTTTATAAAGGTTTGGAGAGAGTTATTCTGCTACTGTTCATTATAAAGAATATATTCGTTCCTAACTATACAATGGTGGACAATATATCTTATACAAGCTACTCTCAGATGGACACAGGCAGCAGCTTAGAAACTTCTATAAACAACATACACAATGAGGTCAAGGTCTTAGAATGCGAGTGCACGTATTGTTGTAAAACATTAAGGCACTTGAGGATGACACACAGAACCATGCATAGGCACAATATTGCACAGTTAAAGTTTGAGCTATTGGCAAAGCTCTTGACATTTTTTTTAACATAAATAAATGGCATTGTTATTTGCAATGCCACTAGCTTTATTTTTCGCAAATGACACTCACAAACACCTACAGAGAGCCCCCCACACACTGCGAGCACCCCCACACACACTGCAAGCTCCCCCCACACACTGTGAGCCTCCCCCACACACAGAGCCCCCCGCCCACACACAGAGCCCCCTGCCCACACACAGAGAGCCCTCCCCTTGTTTGGCAATGTACTCTAAGCCCTTAGAGTTTTATAAAGGTTTGGAGAGAGTTATTCTGCTACTGTTCATTATAAAGAATATATTCGTTCCTAACTATACAATGGTTGACAATATATCTTATACAAGCCACTCTCAGATGGACGCAGGCAGCTGCTTAGAAACTTCTTTAAACAACATACACAATGAGGTCAAGGTCTTAGAATGCGAGTGCACGTATTGTTGTAAAACATCAATAAGGCACTTGAGGATGACACACAGAACCATGCATAGGCACAATATTGCACAGTGACTTTACTAGTTTGAAAAACACCATAACTTCTGAAGAATCTGAAGATTGATGTATAAAATGTTGCATGGATTTATGATGGATGTGTGAAAAGGTGTGTGGATGTGTAAAGGATGGATGTATGGATGGAAGGATGAAAGTGTGGATGGATGCAGGATGGATTGTTGAAAGTGTGGATGAATGGATGAAAGGATGCGTGGAAGGATGAAAGCGTGGATGGAAGAAGGACGGATGGAAGAAAAGGTGGATGTATGGATGGATAAAACATTGCATGGATGAATGATGTATGGATGTGTGAAAAGGTGGTGGGATGAAAGGGTGGGCGTATGGATGTATAGATGATAGGGTGGATGGATGAAGGATGGATGTATGGATGGGAGGATGAAAAGATGGATGGATAGATAAAACGTTGCATGGATGGATGTGTGAACAGGTAAGTGGATGAATGATGGATGAAAGGGTGTGTGGATGGATGTATAGATGGGAGAATGAAATGTTAGATGGATGTATGGATGGAGAAAATGTTGCATGGATGAATGATGGATGGATGTATAGAAGGGTGGATGGGTGAAAGCTAGATGTATGGATGGAAAGATGAAAGGGTGGGTGGATGGATGTATAGATAGGAGAATGAAATGGTAGATCGATAGATAAAAGGTTGCATGGATGAATTATGGATGGATGTGTGAAAAGGTGGGTGGCTGTATGATGGGTGCATGGATAGAAGGGTGGATGTGTAAAGGATGGATGTATGGCTGGAAAGAAGAAAAGGTGGATGAAGGATAGATGGATGGAAGGAAGGATGAAAGAATGGATGGATGTGTGAAAGTTTGAGTGGATGAATGATGGTTGGATGTGATGAGGTCTAACAGGCGCATTTATTGTTGTCCAAAGTTGAGGAGTACCAGTTTCTAGAAACTTTTGTTGGAAGGGGTCCTTATGCCTAAAAATCTTTTACAAGTGTGTCTCGCTATCAAAAATTTTGAAGACCTCTGCCCTACACACACTTACACAGAGCTCCTCACACACCCACCCAGAGCTCTTTTCACACTGCAAGCTTTTTCCATACACTGTGAGGCACACACACTGCGAGCTCTTCTCACAAACGGGGAGTTTCCACACACATTGCGAGCTCTACAGACTGCAAGCCCTACACTCTGCAAGTATACACTGCAAGCTCAACACACTGTTTGGCATTGTACATGAGGCCCTCAGTCTATACTGCTTTGGAGAGTTATTTTGCAACTGTTTATTATAAAGAATAGATTCTTTCTTAATTTTCCAAAAAACTGATATTGAAAGACACTTGCAGGTGTAAGTCTTTTTGAAGTAACTTGTTTTTTGACTATTTTCTTTCGAAGCTCACAATGCTTATTGTTGACTTGAATTGCCCATATTACAAATGTAATGTGGGACAATATATTTTAGAGGAGTTCCAATGAACTTGTGATTTGTAAATTTTTTTACTATTCACTCAGAAGTTAGAAGACAGATGAACTTGCTATAGGATATACAATGAGTGCATTTGTTATAGCTTAAAAAAAATGTTTGCACAGTAACATATGTTATGCACTTTGTAAATAGATATGGACTGTAAGTGCCTATCTAATTCACATTGTTTAGCTTGTTGTAAGTAATATCAGTGGAGTAGCAGTTCTAATTAAGGTGGGATATGTTTTTTTAACCATTTTTTCTGAAGGTATAAGACAGATGAATTTGCTCCAAAACATAGAATGAGTGCATGTGGTATAGCTTCTGTAAACAAAAATTTTGCACAGTAACATATGTTAGGCATTTTGCTCAATTTGCTATGGAACATAGAATGAGTGCATTTGTTGTAGTCTCTTTAAACTAAATTTGCTCAGTAACATATCTTATGTACTTTGTAAATAATAATGCAAAGACAAGATAAGGTGTACAAATTTTATTTAAGTAAATATATTTACTATTATTGTATGAAAGCAAATTAAACTTTAATTAAAATACTGTTTTTTTTGCATTTTTTATGAAACATAATTTGAATATTTTCTTTTTTTACTTATATTTACAGTAAAGTATTGTCCTTTTTTACAACTCATGTATTTTTAGTATGTATCCGTTTTGAAAAATGACATTAACATTTTTTGGCAAGTTAGGCATTAGAGCTTCTTGAATGTCGTCAATGTCGGCTGGTATATTGAAGAAGTCCATTAGAATAGTGTTATTTATTTCCACAGATGTAAATTTTCGGCGTTCTCAATATGTACATTTAGTGTACAGTGTTCCTGATTTGCAGTTTCTAGCCCATATATAGTCAGATTTATTTCTTATTCTGGTGGTTGTATTTTCTGTGAAGGAAAAAGAAAAGAGTTAGTTGATTACATATGTTTGAACTTCTTTTCTTTTTTTTATTCTTTTTTCTTGTGTTGACCTAAGGAAAAATTTCTTGTTACATGCAGGCTTAAATCATGCTAATTAGTGAAGATATTTTAAGAAAGGATAGATGTGAGTAAAGATAGTGAAAAGGTATAATATAGTGTGTATAATAGAGGATTAGAGACTGTTTTGTAATGTTATAGCTACTTTAGTAAAAATACGTATTAATAAATAGTGACTAGTAGGTACTAGTTTTGTGTTTTAGAGTAGTATTGTAAATAGTGATTATAGTTAATAGTGCATTGTGAGTAGAGTTTTTGAGTTATTAGTAGAGTGTGTATGAGTTCTTTAGTGCATTGTCAAATTTTTTTGGGAGTATTTAAGTTATTGGCGTACTAGTATAAAGAGAATTAGAAAGGGACAAAGAATTGTGTACTAAAGTGTTAGTATTAAAGTCATATCTGTAAGTGATAGTTGGGCATTATTAGTAAGTTATTCTGAAATAGTGAATGTTATTTTTCCGTAATAATGTGTTTTTTTATGGTGTGGGTAATAAAGAGAGAGTAGTAAAGATTGAGTAGTAGATTTATTAGGGGAGAGTATTAGTGAGTTTTATATAGTGATTAGTAGAATATGTAGTATAGCTTAACCGATTTAGATAGTGAGTATTAGAAGAGAGTTCGAGGGAATTGTAATTAGTGAATATAGAGTTCGATAGTGTTTTAAAAAGTAAATAGCATAGATTGAGTAGTAGAGCAAGGTATTAATAGTTTAATAATTTGTACTTACTTGAAATTGTGTATTTCTTGTTGTGTTCAACATTTTATTGCTGTTAAATTCATGCACTGTAAGGTGCGTCATCTTTATGTAGGATCCAATTTCTATCGGGAAGTCTGTGGCATCTCTCCAAAGAGTTATTTTCACTGAGTCCGTTGTATCTTTCACAGTTATTGATTTAAGTTTTGTATCTTGGCCAGCGATAATAATTGTTTTTGTTTCTTCTTCCTGTAAGACAAAAAATTGGTAATAGAAATTTGTTTATTATGTTAGTGTTGGTGTGTAAGAGTGTGGGTGTTAAAGAGTGGGTGTGAGTGTGTTGTAGTAGAATGTGTGTGTTAAAGAGTGTGTGTGAAAGTGTGATTTTTTATGAAAGTGTGTGCGAAAGAGTGTGTGCGAAAGAGTGTGTGCGAAAGAGTGTGTGTGAAAGAGTGTGTGCGAAAGAGTGTGTGCGAAAGAGTGTGTGCGAAAGAGTGTGTGCGAAAGAGTGTGTGCGAAAGAGTGTGTGCGAAAGAGTGTGTGCGAAAGAGTGTGTGCGAAAGAGTGTGTGCGAAAGAGTGTGTGCGAAAGAGTGTGTGCGAAAGAGTGTGTGCGAAAGAGTGTGTGCGAAAGAGTGTGTGCGAAAGAGTGTGTGCGAAAGAGTGTGTGCGAAAGAGTGTGTGCGTCAAAGAGTGTGTGCGTCAAAGAGTGTGTGCGTCAAAGAGTGTGTGCGTCAAAGAGTGTGTGCGTCAAAGAGCGAGTCTGTCAAAGAGCGAGTTCGAAAGAGTGCATTTGCGGAAGAGTGCATTTGCGGAAGAGTGCATTTGCGGAAGAGTGCATTTGCGGAAGAGTGCATTTGCGGAAGAGTGCATTTGCGGAAGAGTGCATTTGCGGAAGAGTGCATTTGCGGAAGAGTGCATTTGCGGAAGAGTGCATTTGCGGAAGAGTGCATTTGCGGAAGAGTGCATTTGCGGAAGAGTGCATTTGCGGAAGAGTGCATTTGCGGAAGAGTGCTTTGATGAAGAGTGCTTTGATGAAGAGTGCTTTGATGAAGAGTGCTTTGATGAAGAGTGCTTTGATGAAGAGTGCTTTGATGAAGAGTGCTTTGATGAAGAGTGCTTTGATGAAGAGTGCTTTGATGAAGAGTGTTTTGATGAAGAGTGTTTTGATGAAGAGTGTTTTGATGAAGAGTGTTTTGATGAAGAGTGTTTTGATGAAGAGTGTTTTGATGAAGAGTGTTTTGATGAAGAGTGTTTTGATGAAGAGTGTTTTGATGAAGAGTGTTTTGATGAAGAGCGTTTTGATGAAGAGCGTTTTGATGAAGAGCGTTTTGATGAAGAGCGTTTTGATGAAGAGCGTTTTGATGAATAGCGTTTTGATGAATAGCGTTTTGATGAATAGCGTTTTGATGAATAGCGTTTTGATGAATAGCGTTTTGATGAATAGCGTTTTGATGAATAGCGTTTTGATGAATAGCGTTTTGATGAATAGCGTTTTGATGAATAGCGTTTTGATGAATAGCGTTTTGATGAATAGCGTTTTGAAAGTGTGTGTTTGTATTAGTGTGTTTGTGAAAGAGTATGGCTGTGAAGTGATGGAGATAGTAAATAGTGGTTGTGAAAGTGTGTTTGTGAATAGTTGTTGTGATAGTGTGTTTGTGAATAGTTGTTGTGATAGTGTGTTTGTGAACAGTTGTTGTGATAGTGTGTTTGTGAACAGTTGTTGTGATAGTGTGTTGGCGTGTAATAGTGTTTGGGTGTAAGAGTGTTGATGTGTAAGAGTGTTGTTGCGAAAGTGTTTGTGCGTATGATTTTTTGTAATAGTATTTGTTAAAGACTGTGTAAGTGTTTTGTAAAGGGTGTTGTATCTTGTGTGGGTGCAATAGTGTGCTAGTGGTAAAGAGTGTGTGTCTTTAATATTGTTCTAGTTAAAGACTGTGTTGTAGAAAGTAGTGTGTGTAAGAAGGGTGTATGTGTAATAGTGTGTGTGTGAAATAGTATGTAATAGAGTGTTGTTTTGGAACTGTGTGTATGTGAAACAATGTTTGCTAGTTTTTGTTTGAAAGATTGTGCGGTAAGTATTGTGTGCAAGAGTGTGTGTGAAAGAGTGTGTGGTATATAATGTGTGTGAAAGGGTGTGTGTGATAATTTTGTTTATTTTTATAAGCTTACCTCTGCAATTGTCCCAGAAATGCTCATTAATGAGCGTAGTGAAGCTGTTTTAACTGTTTTTATAGGTGATATTGGTGGAGCAGGGGGTTGTAGGATATATTCTGCCTCTTGTATAATTTCTTGAGGTATAGTTAAGGGGATCATGCGGGATATTTTCGTTTGTTTCGTGATGATAATCACATTGTTTTTGGATAAGAAATTTCGAATCATAATAGCTTGTCCTTCTTTAGTTTGCTGGTAAAATGGCTCATTGTAGCATGTTGCTTTAATGAAACTACTTTCATCAGCTAGAGCTAGATGATACATGACTTTGTTCTCTTGTTTAGCATTTGTATAGTTTGTTTTTGTTGAACATTTTACAATGTTGGCTCTGATTGTTTTTTGGTACGGTTTGTTGTCTTCATGTTTAGATTTTTTGAGGTCTTGTAAGGAAATCATCTGAAACGAGAGTAAATGTTAGTACACATTCTGAACATATATGTTTCCCCTTTTGCTATTACCTGTAATAAAATGTTATGTTATGTTATGTTAGCAGTTTTGTAAAGCGCAACAGCTGCCCTGGCAACGGGGCGTCCCGGCGCTAGAACCATCATAACCAACTGGGAGAAAAAAAGGAGAGAGAACCTACATGGGGGGGAAGAGAAGAGTTTTGATAGCTTTGCGGAAAGCCAGTAGGTTGTCAATGCAGCGGATGTGGAGGGGGAGGAAGTTCCATAGTTTGGACCCTAGCAATCTGAAGGAGCGTCCTCCTATGCGACAGTACTTCGTGTGGGGGACCAGTACTAGGTGTTGCCCTTTGGAGCGGAGGTTGCGTTGGGGATTGTAGGGCGTTAGCAACTGGCGAAGGAGCTCTGGTCCCTCAGCACTCAGAATTTTATTGGCAAAGATGAGGGCCTTGAATTGGATACGGGCTTCTACCGGTAGCCAGTGTAGTCTTTGGATGGTGGCTCTCGCGGAGCACCTTCTCGGCAGACCTACTATAGCCCTGGCGGCGGAATTCTGAATTCGTTGGAATCTCTTGATCTCCGCTTTGTTAGCTCCTAGTAGCAGGACACTCGCGTAGTCCAGCCTAGACAAGATGGTCGATTGTACGATGAGTTGTCTCGTTTTGGAATCGAAGAAGCCTAAGATGGGATGAAGGCTTCTCAGCAGTCCAATGCAGGTCACGGCAACTTTTTTAGTGTGAGCCTGGAAGCTGAGTGTCGAGTCCAGCCAGACTCCCAGGTTTTTTGCCAGATTTTTAGGCGGGGGGGCTGGGCCCAATGAGTGGGGCCACCAAAGGTTGCTCCAGCTGTTGGAATTTTTGCCCATGAGCAACACCTCAGTTTTACCTCCATTAAGTTGAAGGCAATTGGCTGTCATCCAGTTGGCGACGGCGGTCAGTCCATCCCTGAATCTAGTGGCATTGGGAGAGGGAGCCTCATTAAGGCTGATGACCAGCTGAGTGTCGTCGGCGTATGATACCATTATGAGGTCCCATTTTTTAGCAACTTCCGCCAGAGGTTGCATGTAAAGATTAAAAAGGGATGGGCTGAGGGCAGAGCCCTGCGGGACTCCTTGGCCTATATCTTGGGGTTGGGAAATGAAGGGGGGGGGGCGATACCTGGAAGGATCTGTTCGTGAGAAATAGCATGTTAATGAAGTGTTGGCATTTTAAATTGCCACCCATAATGCTTTGTGATCACTATAATATGATTCTAATGCACCTAATGATGTGATCTAGTGTTGAATTGTAGTCTGCTGTGTATTGTTGTATTTTTTGCTGGCATTGAAATTGCTGCAGCATATATTCTAATAGCAAAGTTCTGTTTGGTGACATTTGTGTTAAATCTATATTGAAGTCTCCCATGATGA
This sequence comes from Lissotriton vulgaris, assembly GCF_964263255.1. Lineage (NCBI taxonomy): Eukaryota > Metazoa > Chordata > Amphibia > Caudata > Salamandridae > Lissotriton > Lissotriton vulgaris. Next base: position 228,347,583 of record NC_141696.1, read on the forward strand.
CATATTTCAAATTTGGATACAAGTTAATTATTCTACTTAAAACTTGTAATAATGTCTGCAAAGGTACATGTGGTGGTTTGTACAGTATAATAAATAAGTATTCAGAATCATTAAGCTGCTGAGTGAAAAATAAAAAGTCAATTTCGTGTTGTGTTTCATATATTGGCGATAAAAGCATGTTTTTCTTGTAATATATGGCAATACCATGCTTTGTTTGCTGGTTGTGAAATATATCAAATACTAGGTGATATTGTTCTATTAAGAACGTATTCTTATCTGTTTTTCTAGTTGTGTTTATTTCAGTGAGGCATATAATATCACTGTTCATGATATTTTTGTCTGATTTAATAGCAGTGTAATTTCTTTGCAAGGACCGTATGTTATGGACAATTATATTACACTGTTGTTTATAGCTATCTAATTGTGGTACTGATATTTGTAATTGCATGTGTGTTCTTAAACGTGTCATTTCTTCATGTACTTTTGGATGTACAGCTATTTTGTCTTGTTGAAAGTTTCTAATGTATATGTTGGCTAAAGATTTAGCTCTGCTTAAAGCTACATAATGCATATGATGGTGGCGGGGCGGTATGCACGCCCAGGTTTCCAGCATTTCTAGAAATTCAAACTGGAGAGGGAAAGTAGAAAGGAGTACAGGCTGCAGATGAAGAGGGGGATACAGGCTGCGGAGAAAGGGTCGAGACGGTTGCAGGGTGCAAAAAAGAGGGCGCGGGTGGCACAGGAAGGGTGTACAACCTGCAGAAACAGGAGTGGAGAGAGAGTGGTGCAGGCTGCTGAAAAGGGGGTGGTGAACAGTCAGCTGAGAAAGAAGGCACAGGCTGCAAACAGGGGTGAAGTGGAGCGCAGGACCCAGAAAGGGAAGAGAAGTGGGCAGGCTGGAGGCGTGTGGGACAGGTCACAGTAAAAATTGGAAATACGGGGTGCAGGTGAACTTAAAAGAATTGAGAAGGGTGCAGACTAGGAGGGAAGGAAAGGGGGCTTAAAACAATGAAGAGAGGACAGGAGAGAGGATCGGAGCGAGAGAAAACGGGCAGCGAAAAGGCGAGGGAGGAAGTACATGAAGCAACAGAGAAGAGAGTAGACAAGAGACGCTGGGATGGGTTTACCAATACCAACAAACAGGGCGGTGGAGACCAACGGAGGAAGAATGATGTGGTAAAAAGGAGATGAAAAGATAAAAACATATGGATTGGGAATTGGCGAGATAGGAGGAGCGGCAGTTTAAACAAAGTGGGAAAGGCAGAAGAGGCAAGGCCACTGCTGAGTGCCAGGGTGCTTTTTACGAGTGAGCTGAGTTTTCTCATATAGCGCTCCCTGTGACTTGTGGCACTAGGTAGAGGTGGGACTCTCAGCAGCCCAAATGTTTGCACAGGGTGATCCTCCGAGCTCAGTTTTGTCCTCGCGTCCTCTAGCCATGACCTACCAGCCCCACTCAAGGCGCTACAGGCACGGGTCAATGGGCATTGGGGAGATGCAGAAACATGGGACACGGATGCATGTTGGCATGACGGGCACAGAGACACACTCATGTGACTCTGTTATGCACCAGTGTTCGGACAGCCTGTACTCTTGTGTGACCCTGTTGTTCACTAGGTATCAACACATGGTGTGCTCTTGTACAAGGATTTAAGTGTGCCACGTCTCCGGCATACTTTTGAAAACCGACTTTGAGACGGTTCCACTCCAGGTTCTATTTCCACGTCCTCCACTTTACAGGCAAAAAACGATCGACTTCTGAATAGCACCATAACAAGCGCCCGCCATTGCCTCGATAAGACTCACTCACCTGAGGGCTGAGGCCTGGCCTGCCACCTGAAGCTTCTCAAGTCCGACATGCGCACTTTTAATTGGGCTTCACAATGCGCATGACAATAGACCAATCCCACCCTGAAGAGTGCGCAGACGCAGAGAGTGGAGGAAACAACTGCGCGCTGCGCACCTACCACCATTTCCTCTTTAATTAATGAAGGGCCTTAGACTGAGGGCCCGCCGGGGCCAGCTCTTGAGCAGTTAAACCTGTGCACTATTTAATAAATGAAGAGCTGCCTCTGAGGCCCGGCCGTGCATAGCATTTAATTTTTTAAGAGGCCAATCGTGCGGAGCAAAGGGGCCCCCTGGAGCGCGAGGCCCACCTTCAACGCGTGGGCTGCGGGGGCCTGTGTTACGCCCCTGCCCCGAAGATGTAGAGGTGAGACCAGGAGAGCGTTAAATAGGTTAGTGCGATGATCGTCTTCCGGGTGGGCGCGGTCGGGCTACGTGTGTAGACCAATCGGGGAGTCATGCCGTCATCTGACGATTATTGGCACGTGATCTCGTAGTTGTTGGACCAATGTAGACTGTTGTCATAGTGACAGCAGACTCAAAGATCAACGCCTTAAGTGAAGCAGTTTGACTTGCTCCTGATAGTGGTTGTCTACACCATTGGACACTCTTTTCTTGTTTATTTGAATTACTTTGGGGCCCTTTATGGAACTCCTTCTGTTTACCCTTGTCCCCCACCTCTCTTCTTGCGGACCCTGCCCACCTTTGGCGGAGTCTCCCACATGACACTTGTGGACCCGTGTGCTCATCCAGCGGTCCGCCTCTTCAGCAAGCTTTCTAGGGTTAGTCAGCCTACTATCAATCAGGTGCTGGTGCAGCTCTGGAAAACAATTACTGGACAAGTGCTCCCATGCAATCAAATCGAAGAGCTCCTAAAAATCATTAACTTTGCTGCCCTTCACCCACCCATTTAATGCTCTTCAAAAGAAAGTGACATATTCCACCCAGGTACTGTCCATACTCTCAGGGCCCACCATGCTAACTCATGGGGAACCCTTCTCCTCACTGACTACAAGAAGGGAACTGGTCTGTGTGGTGTGATAGATAGACCGACAGTGTAAGAGCAACTGCAGTTCACCAATAATACATAACTCACACAATCTCAGGCTTGAGTGTGGTTTCCATCAGCCCACCCATTTGGCGGAACTTTGTCATCTGGAAAACCATGAGAGCTGGGTCACCTACAGCCAAAGATGGTACGTGGGCGTAGATACTGGGCCTCCTGCTCTCAAAACAATCTCAGCCTTTTTATTTGTTCAAGGTACGTGAGGACTGATGGAGTGCAGTGCAAGTGAAAAGAACGTGTGTGTAATAAAAATGACTAAGGGCCATATGTATGAAGCCAAAAATCAGTCGCAAACGCTGCGATTCATTAAAATAGAGTTTGCGACAATAAAAATAGCTAATCCCAATGTATCAAGGCAAAAATAAGGAATCGCAAATTAGCGATTCCGAAACGTTGCGCTTGGTGAAATGGAGGCTTGGTCAGGTGCTCCAATCGAGAGCCCGTTGTTAAGGGGCCCGAGAGTTTGATGACACTAACAACCAGTTAAATTGGCAAAAAATCTGAAAGGGAGGGATATTGGATTATCCCTAAGTTATGAGGACGTAAGAACAACAGAGGGCCCCTGATAATCATTTTATCACAGAGTTCCAAGGGATGTCGTCATTTAATCCGAGGATGTGGGTTCCAAGTCTGTAGACCCAGCGCTGTTCTTTTTCGAAGAGGAGGTGGTTGATGTTGTTACCATTACTGATATGTTCAATGACTGTCCGTTGCATATCGTTTGTTGTGTGGTTGAGTTCTAAGAAGTGTTTGCTCATCTTGGTTGTCGATTTTGTACATCTGATATTTGATCGATGCTCACAGATTCTCTATTTGACCCTTCTGCTGGTCATGCCTACGTAGCGTAGTTCACAAGGACACGTAATGAGATATATTACGTTCTGCGTGTTGCAATTGGTATGGTCTCTCTGTATCCACGTCTTGCCAGGCTTGAGTTGTAATGTTTTTGAGTGCGTTGTCAAGTGGCAAACACTGCAGTTATAGCACGGGAAGTGGCCGACCACTCTCGGAAGGCCCCAGGTGTCAGTCACCGATCTTACTGTTTCTGCAGTCTTTGGTTTCGGTCGTGTATGGACCAATGCATCCTTTAGGCTGCAACCTTTCTTAAAGGAGAAGAGAGGTTTTTCCCAAGTTTTATGAGTACTCAAAAGTATTCTCCAGTTCTTGTTGATTTGATTTTTTTTTTATCAAGTTTGACAGTGAACTATGTGTCGTTACACATGTCAATGGGATTTCTTTTGTGTTATCGACCCTGTCCTCAAGTAGCGCTTCCCTTGGCTGGTTACGTGCTCGTTTGTAGCCTTTGTTCAGGATTGTTTTAGGGTAGCCTCTGGCTTTGAGTTTCGTTGTGAGATCAGTAGATTGAGTTTTGAAATAATGTAGTTCAGAGCAATTCCTCCTAAGCCGTAGGTACTGGCCGTAGGGCAGATTTTCTTTTAAAGGTCAAGGGTGAAAACTAGTATACTCCAGTAGGTTGTTTTTAGCCGTTGGCTTGCGATACGTCTTGGTGGTAAACCTTGTTCCCGAAACTCGGATTGTTACATCCAAGTAGGTAGCCTCAGTTTTGCTGGTGGTATATGTACATTTAAGATTGGAGTCAAGAGTGTTGACCCAAGTAAGGAAGGCCTGTAGCTGTTCATTGTCACTGGTCCATACAACCAGGACATCGTCTATGTAGCGCCGCCAGATTCTGATGGACGCAGAAAAGGGGCTATCTGGTTGCAAGATGTATTTTGCTTCAAAATCTGCTACATAGAGGCCTGCCACACTGGGGGCAAATGTGCTGCCCATAGAAGTTCCAGTGCATTGGAGGAAGAGGTTGCCTTTGTAGGAAAAGAAGTTCTCTTTAAGTGCCAAAGTAGCACAATCCAGGATGAATTTCTTAGAAGCTTGGTAGTTCCAAGTGACAGAGTCTAGTGCTGCTCCCAGGACCCTGATGGTATTGTCCTGGGGAATGCTCGTGTATAAGCTCTCAATGTCAAGCGTGACTAGTGTCACAGTATTTTCGATGAAACTCACGTCCTGGAGTAACTGGAGGAGGCTCTTAGTGTCCTTAAGATAGGTTGGGGTACTTTGGACTATCGGCTTCATATAATGGTCGCAGAAGCGCGATAATGGCCAATCCCTGAGACGATCGGGCGTCGGGGTGTTGGCATCCGATTTTTATGCGTCTTTGGAAGTGTATAGAAATAGGGGGTAATATTCTCATTGGTGCTGAGAAAATACGCCTCATTTTTTGAGATTTGTCCATCTTCTTCTACTCTTCTTACTAGTGCCGAGATCCGTGTTCTCAGGTCCTCTGTGGGATCTGTCATCAATGGTTTGTAGTTTTTCCTTTCGTCAAGAAGTAGTCGACATACCTTATCATAGTCAACAGCGTTCTGTATGACAAGGCCACCGCCCTTATCTGCTGGCTTAATTGTGATGCTTTGGTCGTTTTGCAGATCTTGTAGTGCACGGTATTTTGCAGTGGTAAAATTATTGAAAATGGTTGGATCTTGGCAAGTTTCAAGGTCCAGAAAAACTGCCTGTTCAAATGCAGTGATAGCTGCCGGCACTGTGTGTGGCGGGGGTTGAAAGTTGAACTCAGTCTGAGTCCAGTGTCACCATTCCGAAGGGCTTCATTAGGGTCTTCCTTGCCCTCAAAGAAAGCCTTGAGTTTTAGCTTCCTAAAGAAAGCGGCAAGCTCGCAATGGAGTCTGAACTTGTCCGGTCGGGATGTGGGGATGAAGCCTAGTCCTCTTTCTAAGACCTTGGTTTCAACCGGTGATAGGATTTTGTCGGAGAGGTTGGTTATCAAGCTCAGATGCTGCTCGTTCCCGGCTGTTGGTCCTTGTTGCGGGTGTGGTTGCTCACCGTGTCCTTGTCTTCCCAAGACACTTGGTTCGTCCCTCTTCTCTTCCCTCTTATTCTCTCCTGCCCAAGTCTAAAAAAGGCTGGCCATATTGGGGAGCGAAATTGGTTGGTGGCATGAAGCCTGGGTTCCATCCCATCATTGGATAAGGCGGTTGGTGGAAGGGGAATTGTTGTCCCATACCCACCATTTGTGGGGGTATCGGCCATCTCTGTGATTTGTTGTGATATGCAGGCTGCCCTCTGGTGTTGTGGTTTCCTTTTTTACCTCTCTATCTCCCTTGTTTATAGGAACCAGTACTTGAGCCACTGCTATTTGATGAATCATCATCCGATTGGTCAGTGTTACTTGGGTTCCTAGTGGGTGGTGTAAAAGAAGCCGCTGAGTAAGGGCAGACCTTCTCAAATTCGATTTTTGCTAAATCTTTTTGAAACTTGGTGACTTTGGCTTGCATTAAGTTTTCTTTGTACTCATTTAGATCTTTGTTGATTTCGTCCAGCTTTTTCTTGAAACCTGTAATTGTTGTTTTAAAACTGGCCTCAGTCTCTTGAATTTCAACCAGTAGGGTCTCGGAAAGTCTCAGAGCTGTTTTAATTATAAGGACGAGCCAGTTGCGGGTACAGTGCCACGCGATCATGGCCCATTCTTTCCTGAAGGTGGCATCATTAAGGAAAATCCTAGGGGCGTTGGTGACTAATAGCCCTCTAGGACTGTGTTCTTAAGGAGGTACTGTTTTAGTGTGGTACCATGGAGAATGGTACGTATTCTGTCGCGTTTGACTTCAGTGAGCTTTTCCCATTCAGAGGTATGGGCTATTGCCTGCGAGATTGCAGGGTCAGCAAATAGGTTCGAGTCAGACAAGATGTCAGCTATCTCTGACTCGGAGTACGTTAAACCCAGGTTCGACATAGTGACCACACGGTAATGAGAAATAGTTTTAAAATTGGGAAAAAAGCCAACCAAGGTAGGCTTGGGTAAGAACAGCTCTCACAGCTCTGCGCTGCTAAGTACGTCCAAACAAAAAGAGAGGCAGGGAGAGAAGTGTGACACTCTTATTCCCCGGTATTAATCAAATAAACAAGAAAAGAGTGCCCAATGGTGTAGACAACCACTATCAGGAGCAAGTCAAACGGCTTCACTTAAGGCGTTCAGGAAAGCCCTCACTCACCACCTAGTGATGACATGCTTTATCATCGGGCCCCACAAAAGAGACAGAGTGTCTCTTTTGTGTGCTACGACGCCAGATTTTACTGCGGAGCGGGTTGGTGAGTTCAGGCAGTGTTGTGTAAAGAGAAATAGTGAGTGATGGATGGTTAAAAGTAGTCCGTAGTGTATCAAAAATTAACTTTATTCTGGAGATCACTAGGGACAGGATAATTAAAAGTTATGTGTAGGAAATGCGTCCACACTTAATTAAGTGGTAGTTTCCTAGTAATCAGTCGACATGTTTCAGCCACGAAACTGTATGAATTTACCTGCCATTCATCAGGACTTCAGCGTGTACTAAACCCTGGTGGAATGGACTCTCTAAGGCCCACCCTAACCTAGGGACATGAAAGTGAAAATTAAACGAAAAAGGGGTGTAAAAGTGCAAAAAATTAAAAAAAAATGTTTTCTTCCTAATGACTCCTGGTTTAGGATTCGTCTTTTCGGTTTCTGCATCCGTGGAAAAAAAAGACAGGGACAGACATGTAGGACAAAACATACATAGAATATCGATGTTGATCGCTCATGTCAATCCAAAGTGCTCCAGTGTGTGGTTTACGAGACAAATTGTGGTAAAGTAACAATATAGTTATCACCACCTTGGTCTCAGACTTTGAACGCTAAAGGTGGGTAGTGCTGTGTTAAATACGTGCTATTAAAGGTAGTTAAAAAGGAAGGGTATTTCCTTGATCGCTATCAAAGTAAAATGCAGGCGCAATCGCGCTAACAGGTTAAAATTTCTCACTTATGTGGTGTTCAGGATTCACACCATGGGTCACAGGAGGGGGGTGGAAACGTAATTGGCACACCCTGCAATTTGTCGAAACAAAGGGAGTAAACGTACAGTCAGTCGTATAACATTGGGTAGGTACTTAGCTCAGTGGAGTAATCAGTAGACGTTTTTCGCTTCTACTCACGTTCTCGACGCTCGGCACCCGCTGTGTACCTGCATCTACCCTCGACTGGACCCCGAAGCAGTGGCGTAACGAAACTGACGGGGGCCCCCCTGAAAAGTGCATGGAAGGGGCCCCCAACACTTCTGACCCAGTCAAGAGCTCTCATGCCCACCTGTGTACAGTGCCAGAGGGGTCCCCATTGAGCTCGGGAGGCCCACCCGCACCGCGGGGGCTGTTTTTACGCCATTAGTGTGCACCACGCTTGACAGTGACCAGCACTATTTCATTGAGGCACTGATATACCCGCTGCTCTGCAAGCAGGTGCGGCCTGCTACCTGACAGCTAAAGTTGTAAGGATCTCCGTGGAAAAGGAGTTTAATCATTCTAAACACACTGCTTGTATATGCCCATCTCTTTGATTACTGCTTAACCTTTTTGCCTTGTAGGGTAATGTAAACGCACATTCACAAAAGACATTGTGGAATACGTAAAGCAGTACTCCAGTAGTACTACTTCACATACTACAAAATGCAATTCACAAACCCAAGGCCAGAGATTTCGAACCCTGCTTATCCAGTCTTTTCCGCACATATGTCTGCGCCCTGTGGCTGAGATGATCACACACATACGTGTAGGATTTAGTAGTCAATGTGAGTGATGGAAAATAGGGAATAATTGCTACAAAATGAGTGGGATTTACAGAAATTTAAAAGGGTTTAGGGAGGGAAGTGCTGATATAGAACACACAGCCATAAAAGAGTAAGCCATTCGCTAATTCACAAAATACACTTCAAATTCTACTACAGCCCCAAGAGTGACAAAATAGGGTTAAATGTCTGTAATGTTCTCGAACCCAGACATGGTGTAAGTCAAGCACCACACGTGGCCTGCCTCTGGAATGGAAACACTTCCACTGGAAGCATTAGAGGTAGGCTATAACACTATCACCCCATAAGGGCTAATTCTACATTTTATTATTTTGAATATATTAGTCATACATTTTGAATAAAGTCAATTACATTTTAACTTAGTTTAAAAAGTCTAATAAACAAAATCAAATTAATTAAAACCATAACTTATAACCAAGTGTTACAAATTGAATAAAAATGCAGGCGAGGGTAGGTAATACTTTTAAAATAATATTTTAAAAATGAATTAATATATTTAAATTAACTTACAATTGAATACCAGGGTAATTTTAGGAGGTAGTGGCTTATATCTTTTTCCATTAAGTAGTCATAGGTTAATATTATTTGTTTAAAAGTATGTTCTATTTTTGTTTTTCATTAATTTGATTTGCTTAAATTAAGATTAATAAACATCCCTGTGTTTTGCTATAGGGAGATCTCAATACAGGTGGAGGAGTTCTCCACAAACAGGACAAACGTTACTAACAGTAACTTTCATATATAAATTCAGTCGTAGGAGTCTTCCTCACCCCTTATAAGAGGTCGGAAGCTGTTAAGTCTAAGTCTACACCTGGGATAAATCTACACTTGGAAATGGTAAACATAAAAGGTGTAGAGATTTACACCCATATGTAATTGTAGAGCTACACATGAGTGGATCTACACATATAAACTTATTTTTGTGAATTTGGCCTATAGTGTGCATTTCGAGGTGTAAAAGAAAAATGAAATACCACCACTTTAAAGGGGTGCAGAATTTCTCTGTGGAGATATGGTTTTAAAAAGTACAATGCAGATTTTCATGATACATAATCATGGTAATTGTTCATCTGCGGTCAATCTCCCTGAGTAAGTATGATGCAGCAGGTGCACTTATAATAATAACATAATTTTAGGTCTCATCCAAGACAGCACATTTGTTGTCTCTTGTCTGACCTTTTGTCTTCTAATAGTGGGCTCAGAAACTTTATCTCTTACCATTTGTTGGCTTTATTGTCACTCTCGTGTGCTTCTTTTTCTTGGTCAACTGCCATAGGCTTTCTTCCTCTTTGTGTATTTTTCCCTCCCCTGAGGCATGATCGCGTTACTTGTGTCCTTTAAACACTCATTTTTATAAGGTGCTACTTTTTTCCTTGTGGTTAAGCACTCTACATCGCCCGCCTGTACTATTCACCTCGGTGTTCCTCCAGCCAATTCTCTGCTGTACATCTGATTATCCCCAGCATCTTCCTGCCACCCGCTGTTGCCTGTCTGCTAGCCCTGAGCACCTCCCTTCTACCCTTCTTTGTCTGTGTGCTTGCTCCCAGTCCTTCTCTACAGCCCACCATTTGTCCGTCTGCTTGCCCCACCCCTCCCCATCATCCTCTGTTGTCCATGTTGATCCCCATCCACTCTCCTGCCATTGTCTGTGTTGCCCCCCACATGCCTCTTTCCGCTGTCTACGCTGCTGTACAACATGGTTAAATAAACATTAACGTCAATACCTCTTGTAGGAGACACCTATTGGCTTTGCTATTGCTTGTTTACTCTAGTGCTGCTTCTTAACACATTTCTGCCACTTGTAAGCACTGTAAATAAGAGGTTTTCTATCACTCAGTTTAACGGCACTCAATCTACCGACCTTCAAAAAAAATGAGGGCTGGGGTAACTACCTTCCGGCATAATTGAAATATACAGATTTCTTGCAATTCCATAACTACTCTATGGTGCATCCGTTGTCGCAAAACATATTGTACAAACAAATGTCTGTACTTATTGTGTCATCGCAATGCAGAGTGTGAGTAGCTACACAATAATAATCCATGCAGAAGAGTAGAGCACACAAAAGTACACCAAGCATCTTCTCACACTAAAGACCAATCGGGAAAAGCTTAGCAATAGGTTGCAAGGATGCTACATGTATTAAGTCTATTGAAAAACTGCTGTACACACACAAAGGCACATAGTCTTGAAAATACAATGGCAAATCGGATCCCACTTGGAAGTCCGAGACAGCCGCAGGAATTCATAGTTTTTTTCCATCTAAACCTACAAGTGAGATGCAGAGGTAACAATAATGAGTAGCTCACCTACAGGTTGTGGAGGCAGTTTGGGGAGTTACTGGAGAGGCTGTGTTCAGGAGTTCACTTTTGGCAGCTGCTTGATTCTGATGAATTTTGCACTCTCCGTAAAAGGGCACAGCAGGGTTACGCAGGGTGGCTGGCTGGATCTTGCTGCAGTGGTGACCTGAGACTCCTGTGAGCAGAGTCCTGCTGGTCACTACTGGTTCAAAAGCGCTCATGTCCCAATGCCTGGTGTAGGGACGTTGTTGCTGCGTCATAGAAAAAAAGGGAAATCCAGAGAGAAAATGTCTCTCTTTAAAGGATTTCCCTTACAGGTACAACGATCACCTATGCGACCTCATGCTGTAACGTTTCCAGCAGTGAAAACATGCGCACATCTATTTTACACCAGTGCGTATACTCAAACCTGACACTACAGAAAAATAAGCATTTGTAATGCAATAGGTCTCGCATTTGTGAAATTTTAAGCTATTGGTAATGTCAATGCCTTTTATTTATGTTTAAAAAAAAAAACATAGATAAAAGGTTTGTCGTTTACAATGCCAGTAGCTCAAAATCTCGCAAATGTGAGACGTATTGCATTACAAATGCTGGTTTGCATAGCCTTGAACAAAAGGAAATACAAAGTGTGTGGATTAGCTAGCTAGGTAGTTTGACCTGTAACTCTTGTAAATGTGTGTATACGCAAACACAATGTCTACATAGCCTTAGCAATTGCAGGACCTCCACCTTTTGCCCCTGTCCCCCTCCTCCCGACTCCGTCTCTCTAGTGGGAGCAGACAGCGACCTACTCCTGGGCATGACTGGTAGTACAAATAAATTATGTCAAACTTCAGAGGCGTCTGAAAGGTGAGCATATCCATAAATGCTGGCAGCCCTTTGAGAGGGGGTGGGGGGTGGCAGTACGAAGGGGGCTCCATGTCCGCGCATATCTTTGTGTTGTACAGTTTAACTAAAACCAGCTCTAATCTTACCTCATGCCCTGCCCACCCCTTTTCTTTTTCTCTCACGCCCCCTCGGAGGCATAGCCCATCACCTTAGAGGCCCCTGGACCCCAGGAGCGGGTCTCAAGAGAACCCGGCTCCCCCCCCTGCCCCTCCCCCTTACACCCCGAGAGTCCCTACCTATCAGACACCTGGTGTTCCATCGGAGGTGGCGGGGCGGCATGCACGCCAAGGTTTCCAGCATTTCTAGAAATTCAAACTGGAGAGGGAAAGTAGGAAGGAGTACAGGCTGCAGATGAAGAGGGGGATACAGGCTGCGGAGAAAGGGTCGAGAGGGTTGCAGGGTGCAAAAAAGAGGGCGCGGGTGGCACAGGAAGTGTGTACAACCTGCAGAAACAGGAGTGGAGAGAGAGTGGTGCAGGCTGCTGAAAAAGGGGTGGGGAACAGTCAGCAGGGAAAGAAGGCACAGGCTGCAAACAGGGGTGAAGTGGAGCGCAGGACCCAGAAAGGGAAGAGAAGTGGGCAGGCTGGAGACGTGTGGGACAGGTCACAGTAAAAATTGGAAATACGGGGTGCAGGGGAACTTAAAAGAATTAAGAAGGGTGCAGACTAGGAGGGAAGGAAAGGGGGCTTAAAACAACGAAGAGAGGACAGGAGAGAGGATCGGAGCGAGAGAAAACGGGCAGCGAAAAGGCGAGGGAGGAAGTACATGAAGCAACAGAGAAGAGAGTAGACAAGAGACGCTGGGATGGGTTTACCATTCCCAACAAACAGGGCGGTGGAGACCGACGGAGGAAGAATGATGTGGTAACAAGCATTTACAATGCAATGGTTTTGCCTTTGTTAAAGTTTGAGCTGTTGGCAAAGCTCTTTACCATTTTTTTTTAACATAAATAAATGGCATTGTTATTTGCAATGCCACTAGCTTTATCTTTCGCAAATGACACCCACAAACACCTACAGAGAGTCCCCAACACACACCCACACAGAACCCCCCCACACACTGCGAGCCCCCCCACACACACTGTGAGCTCCCTCCACACATTGTGAGCCTCCCCTATACACTGCGAGCCACCCCCTACATAGAGAGCCCGCACACACCGAGAGCCTCCTCCACACACTGAAAGCCCCTCCCCTACACACTGAAAGCCCCCCCCCCACACACAGAGCCCCCCGCCCACACACAGAGAGCCCTCCCCTTGTTTGGCAATGTACACTAAGCCCTTAAAGTTTTATAAAGCTTTGGAGAGAGTTATTTGCAACTGTTCATTATAAAGAATATATCCGTTTCCAACTATACAATGGTGGACAATATATCTTATTCAAGCCACTCTCAGATGGACGCAGGCAGCTGCTTAGAAACCTTTTTAAACAGCATACACAATGATGTCAAGGTCTTAGAATGCGAGTGCACGTACTGTTGTAAAACATGAATAAGGCACATGAGGATGACACACAGAACCATGCATAGGCACAATATTGCACAGTGACTTTACTAGTTTAAATAACCATATAACTTCTGAAGAATATGAAGATTGATGTATAAAAGGTTGCATGGATGAATGGATGTGTGAAAATGTGGGTGGATGATTGATGGGTGGATGGATAGAAATGTGGATGTCTAAAGGATGGATGTATGGATGGAAGGATGAAAGGGTGGATGGATGCAGGATGGATTGTTGACAGTGTGGATGAATGGATGGAAGGATGCGTGGAAGGATGAAAGGGTGGATGGAAGGACGGATGGAAGAAAAGGTGGATGTATGGATGGATAAAATGTTGCATGGATGAATGATGTATGGATGTGTGAAAATGTGGTAGGATGAATGCTGTATCTCATTCACATTGTTTAGCTTGTTGTGAGTATTATCACTGGAGTAGCAGTTCTAATGAATGTGGGATGTTTTTTTTTTTACCATTCTTTCTGAAGGTATGACAGATGAATTTGCTACAGAACATAGAATGAGTGCATGTGGTATAGCTTCTTTCAAAAAATTTTTTGCACAGTAACATATTTTAGGCATTTTGCTCAATTTGCTATAGAACATAGAATGAGTGCATTTGTTGTAGTCTCTTTAAACTAAATTTGCACAGTAACATATCTTATGTAGTTTGTAAATAATAATGCAAAGACAAGATAAGGTTTCAAAATTTTATTTAAGTAAATATATTTACTATTATTGTATGAAAGCAAATTAAACTTTAATGAAAATACAGTTTTTTGCATTGTTTATGAAACACAATTTGAATATTTTCTCTTTTTACTTCCATTTACAGTAAAGTATTGTGTCCTTTTTTTCAACTCATGAATTTTTAGTATGTATCCGTTTTGAAAAATGACTAACATTTTTTGGCAAGTTATGCATTAGAGCTTCTTGAATGTTGTCAATGTCAGCTGGTATATTGAAGAAGTCCATTAGAATAGTGTTATTTATTTCCACAGATTGTACATTTTCGGCGTTCTCAATATGTACATTTAGTGTACAGTTTTCCTGATTTGCAGTTTCTAGCCCCTATATAGTAAGATTTATTTCTTGTGGTGGTTGTATTTTCTGTGAAGGAAAAAGAAAAGAGTTAGTTGATAAACATTTTTGAAGTTATTTTGTTTCTTTTTTTTTTTGTTGTGTTGACCTAAGGAAAAAATTATTGTTATATGCAGGCTTAAATCATGTTAATAAGTTGTGAAGATATTTGAAGAAAGGATAGACGTGAGTAAAGATAGTGCAAATGTATAATATAGTGTGTATAATATAGGATTAGAGACTGTTTTGTAATGTTATAGCTATTTTAGTAAAAGTACGTATTAATAGTGAGTAGTAGGTACTAGTATTGTGTTTTAGGTAGTATTCTAAATAGTGATTATAGTTAATAGTGCAGTGTGAGTAGAGTTTGTGAGTTATTAGTATGTAGCATTTACAATGCAATCTTTTTGCCTTTGTTAAAGTTTGAGCTATTGGCAAAGCTCTTGACCTTTTTTTTTTAAACATAAATAAATGGCATTGTTATTTGCAACGCCACTAGCTTTATTTTTCACAAATGACACTCACAAACACCTACAGAGAGCCCCCCAATACACACCCACACAGAGCCCCCACACACACTGCGAGCTCCCTCCACACACTGTGAGCCTCCCCCACACACAGAGCCCCCCGCCCACACACAGAGAGCTCTCCCCTTGTTTGGCAATGTACACTAAGCCCGTAGAGTTTTATAAAGGTTTGGAGAGAGTTATTCTGCTACTGTTCATTATAAAGAATATATTCGTTCCTAACTATACAATGGTGGACCATATATCTTATACAAGCTACTCTCAGATGGACACAGGCAGCAGCTTAGAAACTTCTATAAACAACATACACAATGAGGTCAAGGTCTTAGAATGCGAGTGCACGTATTGTTGTAAAACATTAAGGCACTTGAGGATGACACACAGAACCATGCATAGGCACAATATTGCACAGTTAAAGTTTGAGCTATTGGCAAAGCTCTTGACATTTTTTTTAACATAAATAAATGGCATTGTTATTTGCAATGCCACTAGCTTTATTTTTCGCAAATGACACTCACAAACACCTACAGAGAGCCCCCCAAACACACCCACACAGAGCCCCCCACACACTGCGAGCACCCCCACACACACTGCGAGCTCCCCCACACACTGTGAGCCTCCCCCACACACAGAGCCCCCCGCCCACACACAGAGCCCCCTGCCCACACACAGAGAGCCCTCCCCTTGTTTGGCAATGTACACTAAGCCCTTAGAGTTTTATAAAGGTTTGGAGAGAGTTATTCTGCTACTGTTCATTATAAAGAATATATTCGTTCCTAACTATACAATGGTTGACAATATATCTTATACAAGCCACTCTCAGATGGACGCAGGCAGCTGCTTAGAAACTTCTTTAAACAACATACACAATGAGGTCAAGGTCTTAGAATGCGAGTGCACGTATTGTTGTAAAACATCAATAAGGCACTTGAGGATGACACACAGAACCATGCATAGGCACAATATTGCACAGTGACTTTACTAGTTTGAAAAACACCATAACTTCTGAAGAATCTGAAGATTGATGTATAAAATGTTGCATGGATTTATGATGGATGTGTGAAAAGGTGTGTGGATGTGTAAAGGATGGATGTATGGATGGAAGGATGAAAGTGTGGATGGATGCAGGATGGATTGTTGAAAGTGTGGATGAATGGATGAAAGGATGCGTGGAAGGATGAAAGCGTGGATGGAAGAAGGACGGATGGAAGAAAAGGTGGATGTATGGATGGATAAAACATTGCATGGATGAATGATGTATGGATGTGTGAAAAGGTGGTGGGATGAAAGGGTGGGCGTATGGATGAATAGATGATAGGGTGGATGGATGAAGGATGGATGTATGGATGGGAGGATGAAAAGATGGATGGATAGATAAAACGTTGCATGGATGGATGTGTGAACAGGTAAGTGGATGAATGATGGATGAAAGGGTGTGTGGATGGATGTATAGATGGGAGAATGAAATGTTAGATGGATGTATGGATGGAGAAAATGTTGCATGGATGAATGATGGATGGATGTATAGAAGGGTGGATGGGTGAAAGATAGATGTATGGATGGAAAGATGAAAGGGTGGGTGGATGGATGTATAGATAGGAGAATGAAATGGTAGATCGATAGATAAAAGGTTGCATGGATGAATTATGGATGGATGTGTGAAAAGGTGGGTGGCTGTATGATGGGTGCATGGATAGAAGGGTGGATGTGTAAAGGATGGATGTATGGCTGGAAAGAAGAAAAGGTGGATGAAGGATAGATGGATGGAAGGAAGGATGAAAGAATGGATGGATGTGTGAAGGTTTGAGTGGATGAATGATGGTTGGATGTGATGAGGTCTAACAGGCGCATTTATTGTTGTCCAAAGTTGAGGAGTACCAGTTTCTAGAAACTTTTGTTGGAAGGGGTCCTTATGCCTAAAAATCTTTTACAAGTGTGTCTCGCTATCAAAAATTTTGAAGACCTCTGCCCTACATACACTTACACAGAGCTCCTCACACACCCACCCAGAGCTCTTTTCACACTGCAAGCTTTTTCCATACACTGTGAGGCACACACACTGCGAGCTCTTCTCACAAACGGGGAGTTTCCACACACATTGCGAGCTCTACAGACTGCAAGCCCTACACCCTGCAAGTATACACTGCAAGCTCAACACACTGTTTGGCATTGTACATGAGGCCCTCAGTCTATACTGCTTTGGAGAGGTATTTTGCAACTGTTTATTATAAAGAATAGATTCTTTCTTAATTTTCCAAAAAACTGATATTGAAAGACACTTACAGGTGTAAGTCTTTTTGAAGTAACTTGTTTTTTGACTATTTTCTTTCGAAGCTCACAATGCTTATTGTTGACTTGAATTGCCCATATTACAAATGTAATGTGGGACAATATATTTTAGAGGAGTTCCAATGAACTTGTGATTTGTAAATTTTTTTACTATTCACTCAGAAGTTAGAAGACAGATGAACTTGCTATAGGATATACAATGAGTGCATTTGTTATAGCTTAAAAAAAATGTTTGCACAGTAACATATGTTATGCACTTTGTAAATAGATATGGACTGTAAGTGCCTATCTAATTCACATTGTTTAGCTTGTTGTAAGTAATATCAGTGGAGTAGCAGTTCTAATGAAGGTGGGATATGTTTTTTTAACCATTTTTTCTGAAGGTATAAGACAGATGAATTTGCTCCAGAACATAGAATGAGTGCATGTGGTATAGCTTCTGTAAACAAAAATTTTGCACAGTAACATATGTTAGGCATTTTGCTCAATTTGCTATAGAACATAGAATGAGTGCATTTGTTGTAGTCTCTTTAAACTAAATTTGCTCAGTAACATATCTTATGTACTTTGTAAATAATAATGCAAAGACAAGATAAGGTGTACAAATTTTATTTAAGTAAATATATTTACTATTATTGTATGAAAGCAAATTAAACTTTAATTAAAGTACTGGTTTTTTTGCATTTTTTATGAAACATAATTTGAATATTTTCTTTTTTTACTTATATTTACAGTAAAGTATTGTCCTTTTTTACAACTCATGTATTTTTAGTATGTATCCGTTTTGAAAAATGACATTAACATTTTTTGGCAAGTTAGGCATTAGAGCTTCTTGAATGTCGTCAATGTCAACTGGTATATTGAAGAAGTCCATTAGAATAGTGTTATTTATTTCCACAGATGTAAATTTTCGGCGTTCTCAATATGTACATTTAGTGTACAGTGTTCCTGATTTGCAGTTTCTAGCCCATATATAGTCAGATTTATTTCTTCTTGTGGTGGTTGTATTTTCTGTGAAGGAAAAAGAAAAGAGTTAGTTGATTACATATGTTTGAACTTCTTTTCTTTTTTTTTTTTCTTTTTTCTTGTGTTGACCTAAGGAAAAATTTCTTGTTACATGCAGGCTTAAATCATGCTAATTAGTGAAGATATTTTAAGAAAGGATAGATGTGAGTAAAGATAGTGAAAAGGTATAATATAGTGTGTATAATAGAGGATTAGAGACTGTTTTGTAATGTTATAGCTACTTTAGTAAAAATACGTATTAATAAATAGTGACTAGTAGGTACTAGTTTTGTGTTTTAGAGTAGTATTGTAAATAGTGATTATAGTTAATAGTGCATTGTGAGTAGAGTTTTTGAGTTATTAGTAGAGTGTGTATGAGTTCTTTAGTGCATTGTCAAATTTTTTTGGGAGTATTTAAGTTATTGGCGTACTAGTATAAAGAGAATTAGAAAGGGACAAAAAATTGTGTACTAAAGTGTTAGTATTAAAGTCATATCTGTAAGTGATAGTTGGGCATTATTAGTAAGTTATTTTGAAATAGTGAATGTTATTTTTCCGTAATAATGTGTTTTTTTATGGTGTGGGTAATAAAGAGAGAGTAGTAAAGATTGAGTAGTAGATTTATTAGGGGAGAGTATTAGTGAGTTTTATAGTAGTGATTAGTAGAATATGTAGTATAGCTTAACCGATTTAGATAGTGAGTATTAGAAGAGAGAGTTCGAGGGAATTGTAATTAGTGAATATAGAGTTCGATAGTGTTTTAAAAAGTAAATAGTATAGATTGAGTAGTAGAGCAAGGTATTAATAGTTTAATAATTTGTACTTACTTGAAATTTTGTATTTCTTGTTGTGTTCAACATTTTATTGCTGTTAAATTCATGCACTGTCAGGTGCGTCATCTTTATGTAGGATCCAATTTCTATCGGGAAGTCTGTGGCATCTCTCCAAAGAGTTATTTTCACTGAGTCCGTTGTATCTTTCACAGTTATTGATTTAAGTTTTGTATCTTGGCCAGCGATAATAATTGTTTTTGTTTCTTCTTCCTGTAAGACAAAAAATTGGTAATAGAAATTTGTTTATTATGTTAGTGTTGGTGTGTAAGAGTGTGGGTGGGTGTGAGTGTGTTGTAGTAGAATGTGTGTGTTAAAGAGTGTGTGTGAAAGTGTGTTTTTTTATGAAAGTGTGTGCGAAAGAGTGTGTGCGAAAGAGTGTGTGCGAAAGAGTGTGTGCGAAAGAGTGTGTGCGAAAGAGTGTGTGCGAAAGAGTGTGTGCGAAAGAGTGTGTGCGAAAGAGTGTGTGCGAAAGAGTGTGTGCGAAAGAGTGTGCGCGAAAGAGTGTGCGCGAAAGAGTGTGTGCGAAAGAGTGTGTGCGAAAGAGTGTGTGCGAAAGAGTGTGTGCGAAAGAGCGTGTGCGAAAGAGCGTGTGCGAAAGAGCGTGTGCGAAAGAGCGTGTGCGAAAGAGCGTGTGCGAAAGAGCGTGTGCGAAAGAGTGTGTGCGAAAGAGTGTGTGCGAAAGAGTGTGTGCGAAAGAGTGTGTGCGAATAATGAAGATGAAGATGAAGAGTGCTTTGATGAAGAGTGCTTTGATGAAGAGTGCTTTGATGAAGAGTGCTTTGATGAAGAGTGCTTTGATGAAGAGTGCTTTGATGAAGAGTGCTTTGATGAAGAGTGCTTTGATGAAGAGTGCTTTGATGAAGAGTGCTTTGATGAAGAGTGCTTTGATGAAGAGTGCTTTGATGAAGAGTGCTTTGATGAAGAGTGCTTTGATGAAGAGTGCTTTGATGAAGAGTGCTTTGATGAAGAGTGTTTTGATGAAGAGTGCTTTGATGAAGAGTGCTTTGATGAAGAGTGTTTTGATGAAGAGTGTTTTGATGAAGAGTGTTTTGATGAAGAGTGTTTTGATGAAGAGTGTTTTGATGAAGAGTGTTTTGATGAAGAGTGTTTTGATGAAGAGTGTTTTGATGAAGAGTGTTTTGATGAAGAGTGTTTTGATGAAGAGTGTTTTGATGAAGAGTGTTTTGATGAAGAGTGTTTTGATGAAGAGTGTTTTGATGAAGAGTGTTTTGATGAAGAGTGTTTTGATGAAGAGTGTTTTGATGAAGAGTGTTTTGATGAAGAGTGTTTTGATGAAGAGTGTTTTGATGAAGAGTGTTTTGATGAAGAGTGTTTTGATGAAGAGTGTTTTGATGAAGAGTGTTTTGATGAATAGTGTTGTTGTGAAAGTGTGTTTGTGAATAGTTGTTGTGATAGTGTGTTTGTGAATAGTTGTTGTGATAGTGTGTTTGTGAACAGTTGTTGTGATAGTGTGTTTGTGAACAGTTGTTGTGATAGTGTGTTTGTGTGTAATAGTGTTGATGTGTAAGAGTGTTGATGTGTAAGAGTGTTGATGTGTAAGAGTGTTGATGTGTAAGAGTGTTGATGTGTAAGAGTGTTGTTGCGAAAGTGTTTGTGCGTATGATTTTTTGTAATAGTATTTGTTAAAGACTGTGTAAGTGTTTTGTAAAGGGTGTTGTATCTTGTGTGGGTGCAATAGTGTGCTAGTGGTAAAGAGTGTGTGTCTTTAATATTGTTCTAGTTAAAGACTGTGTTGTAGAAAGTAGTGTGTGTAAGAAGGGTGTATGTGTAATAGTGTGTGTGTGAAATAGTATGTAATAGAGTGTTTTGGAACTGTGTGTATGTGAAACAATGTTTGCTAGTTTTTGTTTGAAAGATTGTGCGGTAAGTATTGTGTGCAAGAGTGTGTGTGAAAGAGTGTGTGGTATATAATGTGTGTGAAAGGGTGTGTGTGATAATTTTGTTTATTTTTATAAGCTTACCTCTGCAATTGTCCCAGAAATGCTCATTAATGAGCGTAGTGAAGCTGTTTTAACTGTTTTTATAGGTGATATTGGTGGAGCAGGGGGTTGTAGGATATATTCTGCCTCTTGTATAATTTCTTGAGGTATAGTTAAGGGGATCATGCGGGATATTTTTGTTTGTTTCGTGATGATAATCACATTGTTTTTGGATAAGAAATTTCGAATCATAATAGCTTGTCCTTCTTTAGTTTGCTGGTAAAATGGCTCATTGTAGCATGTTGCTTTAATGAAACTACTTTCATCAGCTAGAGCTAGATGATACATGACTTTGTTCTCTTGTTTAGCATTTGTATAGTTTGTTTTTGTTGAACATTTTACAATGTTGGCTCTGATTGTTTTTTGGTACGGTTTGTTGTCTTCATGTTTAGATTTTTTGAGGTCTTGTAAGGAAATCATCTGAAACGAGAGTAAATGTTAGTACACATTCTGAACATAAATGTTTCCCCTTTTGCTATTACCTGTAATAAAATGTTATGTTATGTTATGTTAGCAGTTTTGTAAAGCGCAACAGCTGCCCTGGCAACGGGGCGTCCCGGCGCTAGAACCATCATAACCAACTGGGAGAAAAAAAGGAGAGAGAACCTACATGGGGGGGAAGAGAAGAGTTTTGATAGCTTTGCGGAAAGCCAGTAGGTTGTCAATGCAGCGGATGTGGAGGGGGAGGAAGTTCCATAGTTTGGACCCTAGCAATCTGAAGGAGCGTCCTCCTATGCGACAGTACTTCGTGTGGGGGACCAGTACTAGGTGTTGCCCTTTGGAGCGGAGGTTGCGTTGGGGATTGTAGGGCGTTAGCAACTGGCGAAGGAGCTCTGGTCCCTCAGCACTCAGAATTTTATAGGCAAAGATGAGGGCCTTGAATTGGATACGGGCTTCTACCGGTAGCCAGTGTAGTCTTTGGATGGTGGCTCTCGCGGAGCACCTTCTCGGCAGACCTACTATAGCCCTGGCGGCGGAATTCTGAATTCGTTGGAATCTCTTGATCTCCGCTTTGTTAGCTCCTAGTAGCAGGACACTCGCGTAGTCCAGCCTAGACAAGATGGTCGATTGTACGATGAGTTGTCTCGTTTTGGAATCGAAGAAGCCTAAGATGGGATGAAGGCTTCTCAGCAGTCCAATGCAGGTCGCGGCAACTTTTTTAGTGTGAGCCTGGAAGCTGAGTGTCGAGTCCAGCCAGACTCCCAGGTTTTTTGCCAGATTTTTAGGCGGGGGGCTAGGCCTAATGAGTGGGGCCACCAAAGGTTGCTCCAGCTGTTGGAATTTTTGCCCATGAGCAACACCTCAGTTTTACCTCCATTAAGTTGAAGGCAATTGGCTGTCATCCAGTTGGCGACGGCGGTCAGTCCATCCCTGAATCTAGTGGCATCGGGAGAGGGAGCCTCATTAAGGCTGATGACCAGCTGAGTGTCGTCGGCGTACGATACCATTATGAGGTCCCATTTTTTAGCAACTTCCGCCAGAGGTTGCATGTAAAGATTAAAAAGGGATGGGCTGAGGGCAGAGCCCTGCGGGACTCCTTGGCCTATATCTTGGGGTTGGGAAATGAAGGGGGGGGCCGATACCTGGAAGGATCTGTTCGTGAGAAATAGCATGTTAATGAAGTGTTGGCATTTTAAATTGCGACCCATAATGCTTTGTGATCACTATAATATGATTCTAATGCACCTAATGATGTGATCTAGTGTTGAATTGTAGTCTGCTGTGTATTGTTGTATTTTTTGCTGGCATTGAAATTGCTGCAGCATATATTCTAATAGCAAAGTTCTGTTTGGTGACATTTGTGTTAAATCTATATTGAAGTCTCCCATGATGACATATTTCGAATTCTGATACAAGTTAATTATTCTACTTAAGACTTGTAATAATGTCTGCAAAGGTACATGTGGTGGTTTGTACAGTATAATAAATAAGTATTCAGAATCATTAAGATGCTGAGTGAAAAATAAAAAGTCAATTTCGTGTTGTGTTTCATATATTGGCGATAAAAGCATGTTTTTCTTGTAATATATGGCAATACCATGCTTTGTTTGCTGGTTGTGAAATATATCAAATACTAGGTGATATTGTTCTATTAAGAACGTATTCTTATCTGCTTTTCTAGTTGTGTTTATTTCAGTGAGGCATATAATATCACTGTTCATGATATTTTTGTCTGATTTAATAGCAGTGTAATTTCTTTGCAAGGACCGTATGTTATGGACAATTATATTACCCTGTTGTTTATAGCTATCTAATTGTGGTACTGATATTTGTAATTGCATGTGTGTTCTTAAACGTGTCATTTCTTCTGGACTTTTGGATGTACAGCTATTTTGTCTTGTTGAAAGTTTCTAATGTATATGTTGGCTAAAGATTTAGCTCTGCTTAAAGCTACATAATGCATATGATGGTGGCGGGGCGGTATGCACGCCTAGGTTTCCAGCATTTCTAGAAATTCAAACTGGAGAGGGAAAGTAGAAAGGAGTACAGGCTGCAGATGAAGAGGGGGATACAGGCTGCGGAGAAAGGGTCGAGACGGTTGCAGGGTGCAAAAAAGAGGGCGCGGGTGGCACAGGAAGGGTGTACAACCTGCAGAAACAGGAGTGGAGAGAGAGTGGTGCAGGCTGCTGAAAAGGGGGTGGGGAACAGTCAGCTGAGAAAGAAGGCACAGGCTGCAAACAGGGGTGAAGTGGAGCGCAGGACCCAGAAAGGGAAGAGAAGTGGGCAGGCTGGAGGCGTGTGGGACAGGTCACAGTAAAAATTGGAAATACGGGGTGCAGGTGAACTTAAAAGAATTGAGAAGGGTGCAGACTAGGAGGGAAGGAAAGGGGGCTTAAAACAATGAAGAGAGGACAGGAGAGAGGATCGGAGCGAGAGAAAACGGGCAGCGAAAAGGCGAGGGAGGAAGTACATGAAGCAACAGAGAAGAGAGTAGACAAGAGACGCTGGGATGGGTTTACCATTACCAACAAACAGGGCGGTGGAGACCGACGGAGGAAGAATGATGTGGTAAAAAGGAGATGAAAAGATAAAAACATATGGATTGGGAATTGGCGAGATAGGAGGAGCGGCAGTTTAAACAAAGTGGGAAAGGCAGAAGAGGCAAGGCCACTGCTGAGTGCCAGGGTGCTTTTTACGAGTGAGCTGAGTTTTCTCATATAGCGCTCCCTGCGACTTGTGGCACTAGGTAGAGGTGGGACTCTCAGCAGCCCAAATGTTTGCACAGGGTGATCCTCCGAGCTCAGTTTTGTCCTCGCGTCCTCTAGCCATGACCTACCAGCCCCACTCAAGGCGCTACAGGCACGGGTCAATGGGCATTGGGGAGATGCAGAAACATGGGACACGGATGCATGTTGGCATGACGGGCACAGAGACACACTCATGTGACTCTGTTATGCACCAGTGTTCGGACAGCCTGTACTCTTGTGTGACCCTGTTGTTCACTAGGTATCAACACATGGTGTGCTCTTGTACAAGGATTTAAGTGTGCCTCGTCTCAGGCATACTTTTGAAAACCGACTTTGAGACGGTTCCACTCCAGGTTCTACTTCCACGTCCTCCACTTTACAGGCAAAAAACGGATCGACTTCTGAATAGCACCATAACAAGCGCCCGCCATTGCCTTGATAAGACTCACTCACCTGAGGGCTGAGGCCTGGCCTGCCACCTGAAGCTTCTCAAGTCCGACATGCGCACTTTTAATTGGGCTTCACAATGCGCATGACAATAGACCAATCCCACCCTGAAGAGTGCGCAGACGCAGAGAGTGGAGGAAACAACTGCGCGCCGCGCACCTACCACCATTTCCTCTTTAATTAATGAAGGGCCTTAGACTGAGGGCCCGCCGGGGCCAGCTCTTGAGCAGTTAAACCTGTGCACTATTTAATAAATGAAGAGCTGCCTCTGAGGCCCGGCCGTGCATAGCATTTAATTTTTTAAGAGGCCGATCGTGCGGAGCAAAGGGGCCCCCTGGAGCGCGAGGCCCCCCTCAACGCGTGGGCTGCGGGGGCCTGTGTTACGCCCCTGCCCCGAAGATGTAGAGGTGAGACCAGGAGAGCGTTAAATAGGTTAGTGCGATGATCGTCTTCCGGGTGGGCGCGGTCGGGCTACGTGTGTAGACCAATCGGGGAGTCATGCCGTCATCTGACGATTATTGGCACGTGATCTCGTAGTTATATGGACCAATGTAGACTGTTGTCATAGTGACAGCAGACTCAAAGATCAACGCCTTAAGTGAAGCAGTTTGACTTGCTCCTGATAGTGGTTGTCTACACCATTGGACACTCTTTTCTTGTTTATTTGAATTACTTTGGGGCCCTTTATGGAACTCCTTCTGTTTACCCTTGTCCCCCACCTCTCTTCTGCTGCGGACCCTGCCCACCTTTGGCGGAGTCTCCCACATGACACTTGTGGACACGTGTGCTCATCCAGCGGTCCGCCTCTTCAGCAAGCTTTCTAGGGTTAGTCAGCCTACTATCAATCAGGTGCTGGTGCAGCTCTGGAAAACAATTACTGGACAAGTGCTCCCATGCAATCAAATCGAAGAGCTCCTAAAAATCATTAACTTTGCTGCCCTTCACCCACCCATTTAATGCTCTGCAAAAGAAAGTGACATATTCCACCCAGGTACTGTCCATACTCTCAGGGCCCACCATGCTAACTCATGGGGAACCCTTCTCCTCACTGACTACAAGAAGGGAACTGGTCTGTGTGGTGTGATAGATAGACCGACAGTGTAAGAGCAACTGCAGTTCACCAATAATACATAACTCACACAATCTCAGGCTTGAGTGTGGTTTCCATCAGCCCACCCATTTGGCGGAACTTTGTCATCTGGAAAACCATGAGAGCTGGGTCACCTACAGCCAAAGATGGTACTTGGGCGTAGATACTGGGCCTCCTGCTCTCAAAACAATCTCAGCCTTTTTATTTGTTCAAGGTACGTGAGGACTGATGGAGTGCAGTGCAAGTGAAAAGAACGTGTGTGTAATAAAAATGACTAAGGGCCATATGTATGAAGCCAAAAATCAGTCGCAAACGCTGCGATTCATTAAAATAGAGTTTGCGACAATAAAAATAGCTAATCCCAATGTATCAAGGCAAAAATAAGGAATCGCAAATTAGCGATTCCGAAACGTTGCGCTTGGTGAAATGGAGGCTTGGTCAGGTGCTCCAATCGAGAGCCCGTTGTTAAGGGGCCCGAGAGTTTGATGACACTAACAACCAGTTAAATTGGCAAAAAATCTGAAAGGGAGGGATATTGGATTATCCCTAAGTTATGAGGACGTAAGAACAACAGAGGGCCCCTGATAATCATTTTATCACAGAGTTCCAAGGGATGTCGTCATTTAATCCGAGGATGTGGGTTCCAAGTCTGTAGACCCAGCGCTGTTCTTTTTCGAAGAGGAGGTGGTTGATGTTGTTACCACTACTGATATGTTCAATGACTGTCCATTGCATATCGTTTGTTGTGTGGTTGAGTTCTAAGAAGTGTTTCCTCATCATGGTTGTCGATTTTTTACATCTGAAATTTGATCGGTGCTCACAGATTCTCTATTTGACCCTTCTGCTGGTCATGCCTAAGTAGCGTAGTTCACAAGGACACTTAATGAGATATATTACGTTCTGCGTGTTGCAATTGGTATGGTCTCTCTGTATCCACGTCTTGCCAGGCTCGAGTTGTAATGTTTTTGAGTGCGTTGTCAAGTGGCAAACGCTGCAGTTAGAGCACGGGAAGTGGCCGACCACTCTCGGAAGGCCCCAGGTGTCAGTCACCGATCTTACTGTTTCTGCAGTCTTTGGTTTCGGTCGTGTATGGACCAATGCATCCTTTAGGCTGCGACCTTTCTTAAAGGAGAAGAGAGGTTTTTCCCAAGTTTTATGAGTACTCGAAAGTATTCTCCAGTTCTTGTTGATGTGATTTTTTTTTAATCAAGTTTGACAGTGAACTATGTGTCGTTACACATGTCAATGGGATTTCTTTTGTGTTATCGACCCTGTCCTCAAGTAGCGCTTCCCTTGTCTGGTTACGTGCTCGTTTGTAGCCTTTGTTCAGGATTGTTTTAGGGTAGCCTCTGGCTTTGAGTTTCGTTGTGAGATCAGTAGATTGAGTTTTGAAATAATGTAGTTCAGAGCAATTCCTCCTAAGCCGTAGGGCAGATTGTCTTTTAAAGGTCGAGGGTGAAAACTAGTATACTCCAGTAGGTTGTTTTTAGCCGTTGGCTTGTGATACGTCTTGGTGGTAAACCTTGTTCCCGAAACTCGGATTGTTACATCCAAGTAGGTAGCCTCAGTTTTGCTGGTGGTATATGTACATTTCAGATTGGAGTCAAGAGTGTTGACCCAATTAAGGAAGGCCCTTAGCTGTTCATTGTCACCGGTCCATACAACCAGGACATCGTCAATGTAGCGCCGCCAGATTCTGATGGACGCAGAAAAGGGGCTATCTGGTTGCAAGATGTATTTTGCTTCAAAATCTGATACATAGAGGCCTACCACACTGGGAGCAAATATGCTGCCCATAGAAGTTCCAGTGCATTGGAGGAAGAGGTTGCCTTCGTAGGAAAAGAAGTTCTCTTTAAGTACCAAAGTAGCACAATCCAGGATGAATTTCTTAGAAGCTTGGTAGTTCCAAGTGACAGAGTCTAGTGCTGCTCCCAGGACCCTGATGGTATTGTCCTGGGGAATGCTCGTGCATAAGCTCTCAATGTCAAGCGTGACTAGTGTCACAGTATTTTCGATGAAACTCACGTCCTGGAGTAACTGGAGGAGGCTCTTAGTGTCCTTAAGATAGGTTGGGGTACTTTGGACTATCGGCTTCATATAATGGTCACAGAAGCGGGATAATGGCTCCAAAAGGGAGCCAATCCCTGACAAGATTGGGCGTCCGGGTGGTGGCATCCGATTTCTATGCGTCTTTGGAAGTGTATAGAAATAGGGGGTAATATTCTCATTGGTGCTGAGAAAATCCGCCTCATTTTTTGAGATTTGTCCATCTTCTTCTGCTCTTCTTACTAGTGCCGAGATCCGTTTTCTCAGGTCCTCTGTGGGATCTGTCATCAATGGTTTGTAGTTTTTCCTTTCGTCAAGAAGTAGTCGTCATGCCTTATCATAGTCAACAGTGTTCTGTATGACAAGGCCACCGCCCTTATCTGCTGGCTTAATTGTGATGCTTTGGTCGTTTTGCACGTCTTGTAGTGCACGGTATTCTGCAGTGGTAAAATTATTGAAAATGGTTGGATCTTGGCAAGTTTCAAGGTCCAGAAAAACTGCCTGTTCAAATGCAGTGATAGCTGCCGGCACTGTGTGTGGCGGGGGGTTGAAAGTTGAACTCAGTCTGAGTCCAGTGTCACTATTCTAAAGGGCTTCATTAGGGTCTTCCTTGCCCTCGAAGAAAGCCTTGAGTTTTAGCTTCCTAAAGAAAGCGGCAAGCTCGCAATGGAGTCTGAACTTGTCCGGTCGGGATGTGGGGATGAAGCCTAGTCCTCTTTCTAAGACCTTGGTTTCAACCGGTGATAGGATTTTGTCGGAGAGGTTGGTTATCAAGCTCAGATGCTGCTCGTTCCCGGCTGTTGGTCCTTGTTGCAGGTGTGGTTGCTCACCGTGTCCTTGTCTTCCCAAGACACTTGGTTCGTCCCTCTTCTCTTCCCTCTTATTCTCTCCTGCCCAAGTCTAAGAAAGGCTGGCGATATTGGGGAGCAAAATTGGTTGGTGGCATTAAGCCTGGGTTCCATCCCATCATTGGATAAGGCGGTTGGTGGAAGGGGAATTGTTTCCCATACCCACCATTTGTGGGGGTATAGGCCATCTCTGTGATTTGTTGTGATATGCAGGCTGCCCTCTGTTGCGGTTTCCTCTGTTACCTTTCTTTCTCCCTTGTTTATAGGAACCAGTACTTGAGCCACTGCTATTTGATGAATCATCATCCGATTGATCAGTGTTACTTGGGTTCCTAGTGGGTGGTGTAAAAGAAGCAGCTGAGTAAGGGTAGACCTTCTCAAATTCGAATTTTGCTAAATCTTTTTGAAACTTGGTGACTTTGGCTTGCATTAAGTTTTCTTTGTACTCATTTAGATCTTTGTTGATTTCGTCCAGCTTTTTTTTTAAACCTGTAATTGTTGTTTTAAAACTGGCCTCAGTCTCTTGAATTTCAACCAGCAGGGTCTCGGAAAGTCTCAGAGCTGTTTTAATTATAAGGACGAGCCAGTCGCGGGTACAGTGCCAAGCGATCATGGCCCATTCTTTCCTGAAGGTGGCAACATTAAGGAAAATCCTAGGGGCGTTGGTGACTAATAGCCCTCTAGGAGCCGTGTTCCTAAGGAGGTACTGTTTTAATATGGTACCATGGAGAATGGTACGTATTCTTGCGCATTTGACTTCAGTGAGCTTTTCCCATTCAGTGGTATGGGCTATTGCCTGCGAGATTGCAGGGTCAGCAAATAGGTTCGAGTCAGACAAGATGGCAGCTATCTCTGACTCGGAGTACGTTAAACCCAGGTTCGACATAGTGACCACACGGTAGTGAGAAATAGTTTTAAAATTGGGAAAAAAGCCAACCAAGGTAGGCTTGGGTAAGAACAGCTCTCACAGTTCTGCTCTGCTAAGTACGTCCAAACAAAAAGAGAGGCAGGAAGAGAAGTGTGACACTCTTATTCCCCGGTATTAATCAAATAAACAAGAAAAGGGTGTCCAATGGTGTAGACAACCACTATCAGGAGCAAGTCAAACGGCTTCACTTAAGGCGTTCAGGAAAGCCCTCACTCACCACCTAGTGATGACATGCTTCATCATCGGGCCCCACAAAAGAGACAGAGTGTCTCTTTTGTGTGCTACGACGCCAGATTTTACTGCGGAGCGGGTTGGTTGAGATCATGCAGTGTAAAGAGAAATAGTGAGTGATGGATGGTTAAAAGTAGTCCATAGTGTATCAAAAATTAACTTTATTCTGGAGATCACTAGGGACAGGATAATTAAAAGTTATGTGTAGGAAATGCGTCCACACTTAATTAAGTGGTAGTTTCCAAGTAATCAGTCGACATGTTTCAGCCACGAAATGGTATGAATTTACCTGGCATTCATCAGGACTTCAGCGTGTACTAAACCCTGGTGGAATGGACTCTCTAAGGCCCACCCTAACCTAGGGACGTGAAAGTGAAAATTAAACAAAAAAAGGGTGTAAAAGTGCAAAAAATTTTACAAAAATGTTTTCTTCCTAATGACTCCTGGTTTAGGATTCGTCTTTTCGGTTTCTGCACCTGTGGAAAAAAAGACAAGGACAGACATGTAGGACAAAACATACATAGAATATCGATGTTGAACGCTCATGTCAATTCAAAGTGCTCCAGTGTGTGGTTTACGAGACAAATTGTGGTAAAGTAACAATATAGTTATCACCACCTTGGTCTCAGACTTTGAACGCTAAAGGTGGGTAGTGCTGTGTTAAATATGTGCTTTGAAAGGTAGTTAAAAAGGAAGGGTCTTTCCTTGATCGCTATCAAAGTAAAATGCAGGCGCGATCGCGCTAACAGGTTAAAATTTCTCACTTATGTGGTGTTCAGGATTCACACCATGGGTTACAGGAGGGGGGTGGGAATGTAATTGGCACACCCTGCAATTAGTCGAAACAAAGGGAGTAAACGTACAGTCAGTCGTATAGCATTGGGTAGGTACTTAGCTCAGTGGAGTAATCAGTAGACGGTTTTCGCTTCTACTCATGCCCTCGACGCTCGGCACCCGGTGTGTACCTGCATCTACCCTCGACTGGACCCCGAAGCAGTGGCGTAACAAAACTGACGTGGGCCCCCCTGCAAAGTGCATGGAAGGGGCCCCCAACACTTCTGACCCAGTCAAGAGCTCTCATGCCCACCTGTGTACAGTGCCAGAGGGGCCCCCATGGAGCTCGGGAGGCCCACCCGCACCGCGGGGGCTCTTTTTACGCCATTAGTGTGCACCACGCTTGACAGTGACCAGAACTATTTCATTGAGGCACTGATATACCTGCTGCTCTGCAAGCCGGTGCGGCC
Organism: Lissotriton vulgaris; assembly: GCF_964263255.1. NCBI lineage: Eukaryota > Metazoa > Chordata > Amphibia > Caudata > Salamandridae > Lissotriton > Lissotriton vulgaris. The sequence goes on from NC_141696.1 coordinate 228,378,560, forward strand.
TGCTACCTGACAGCTAAAGTTGTAAGGATCTCCGTGAAAAAGGAGTTTTATCATTCTAAACACACTGCTTGTATATGCCCATCTCTTTGATTACTGCTTAACCTTTTTGCCTTCTAGGGTAATGTAAACACACATTCACAAAAGACATTGTGGAATACGTAAAGCAGTACTCCAGTAGTACTACTTCACATACTACGAAATGCAATTGACAAACCCAAGGCCAGAGATTTCGAACCCTGCTTATCCAGTCTTTTCTGTACATATGTCGGCGCCCTGTGACTGAGATGATCACACACATACGTGTAGGATTTAGTAGTCAATGTGAGTGATGGGAAAATAGGGAATAATTGCTACAAAATGAGTGGGATTTACAGAAATTTAAAAGGGTTTAGGGAGGGAAGTGCTGATATAGAACACACAGCCATATAAGAGTAAGCCATTCGCTAATTCACAAAATAGACTTCAAATTCTACTACAGCCCCAATAGTGACAAAATAGGGTTAAATGTCTGTAATGTTCTCCAACCCAGACATGGTGTAAGTCAAGCACCACACGTGGCCTGCCTCCTTAATGGAAACACTTCCACTGGAAGCCTTAGAGGTAGGCTATAACACTATCACCCCATAAGGGCTAATTCTACATTTTATTATTTTGAATATATTAGTCATACATTTTGAATAAAGTCAATTACATTTTAACTTAGTTTAAAAAGTCTAATAAACAAAATCAAATTAATTAAAACCATAACTTATAACCAAGTGTGTTACAAATTAAATAAAAATGCAGGCAAGGGTAGGTAATACTTTTAAAATAATATTTTAAAAATGAATTAATATATTTAAATTAACTTACAATTGAATACCAAGTTAATTTTAGGAGGTAGTGGCTTATATCTTTTTCCATTAAGTAGTCATAGGTTAATATTATTTGTTTAAAAGTATGTTCTATTTTTGTTTTTCATTAATTTGATTTGCTTAAATTAAGATTAATAAACATCCCTGTGTTTTGCTATAGGGAGATCTCAATCCAGGTAGAGGAGTTCTCCACAAACAGGACAAACGTTACTAACAGTAACTTTCATATATAAATTCAGTCGTAGGAGTCTTCCCCACCCCTTATAAGAGGTCGGAAGCTGTTAAGTCTAAGTCTACACCTGGGATAAATCTACACTTGGAAATGGAAAACATAAAAGGTGCAGAGATTTACACCCATATATAATTGTAGAGCTACACATGAGTTGATTTACACATATATACTTATTTTTGTAAATTTGGCCTATAGTGTGCATTTCGAGGTGGAAAAGAAAAATGAAATACCACCACTTTAAAGGGGTGCAGAATTTCTCTGTGGAGATATGGTTTTAAAAAGTACAATGCAGATTTTCATGATACATAATCATGGTAATTGTTCATCTGCGGTCAATCTCCCTGAGTAAGTATGATGCAGCAGGTGCACTCATAATAATAACATAATTTTAGGTCTCATCCAAGACAGCACATTTGTTGTCTCTTGTCTGACCTTTTGTCTTCTAATAGTGGGCTCAGAAACTCTATCGCTTACCATTTGTTGGCTTTATTGTCACTCTCGTGTGCTTCTTTTTCTTGGTCAACTGCCGTAGTCTTTCTTCCTCTTTGTGTATTTTTCCCTCCCCTGAGGCATGATCGCGTTACTTGTGTCCTTTAACCGCTCATTTTTATAAGGTGCTACTTTTTTCCTTGTGGTTAAGCACTCTACATCGCCCTCCTGTACTATTCACCTCAGTGTTCCTCCAGCCAATTCTCTGCTGTACATCTGATTATCCCCAGCATCTTCCTGCCACCCTCTGTTGTCTGTCTGCTAGCCCTGAGCACCTCCCTTCTACCCTTCTTTGTCTGTGTGCTTGCTCCCAGTCCTTCTCTACAGCCCACCATTTGTCCATCTGCTTGCCCCACCCCTCCCCATCATCCTCTGTTGTACATGTTGACCCCCATCCACTCTCCTGCCATTGTCTGTGTTGCCCCCCACATGCCTCTCTCCGCTGTCCACGCTGCTGTACAACATGGTTAAATAAACAGTAACGTCAATACCTCTTGTAGGAGACACCTATTGGCTTTGCTATTGCTTGTTTACTATAGTGCTGCTTCTTAACACATTTCTGCCACTTGTAAGCACTGTAAATAAGAGGTTTTCTATCACTCAGTTTAACGGCACTCAATCTACCGACCTTCAAAAAAAATGAGGGCTGGGGTAACTACCTTCCGGCATAATTGAAATATACAGATTTCTTGCAATTCCATAACTACTCTATGATAACTACTCTATGGTGCATCCGTTGTCGCAAAACATATTGTACAACCAAATGTCTGTACTTATTGTGTCATCGCAATGCAGAGTGTGAGTAGCTACACAATAATAATCCATGCAGAAGAGTAGAGCACACAAAAGTACACCAAGCATCTTCTCACACTAAAGACAAATCGGGAAAAGCTTAGCAATATGTTGCAAGGATGCTACATGTATTAAGTCTATTGAAAAACTGCTGTACACACACAAAGGCACATAGTATTGAAAATACAATGGCAAATCGGATCCCACTTGGAAGTCCGAGACAGCCGCAGGAATCCATAGTTTTTTTCCATCTAAACCTACAAGTGAGATGCAGAGGTAACAATAATGAGTAGCTCACCTACAGGTTGTGGAGGCAGTTTGGGGAGTTACTGGAGAGGCTGTGTTCAGGAGGTCACTTTTGGCAGCTGCTTGATTCTGATGAATTTTGCACTCTCCGTAAAAGGGCACAGCAGGGTTATGCAGGGTGGCTGGCTGGATCTTGCTGCAGTGGTGACCTGAGACTCCTGTGAGCAGAGTCCTGCTGGTCACTACTGGTTCAAAAGCACTCATGTCCCAATGCCTGGTGCAGGGACGTTGTTGCTGTGGCATAGATAGAAAGGGAATTCCAGAGAGAAAATCTCTCTCTTTAAAGGATTTCCCTTACAGGTACAACGATCACCTATGCGACCTCATGCTGTAACTTTTCCAGCAGTGAAAACATGCGCACATCTATTTTACACCAGAGCGTATACTCAAACCTGACACTACAGAAAAATAAGCATTTGTAATGCAATAGGTCTCGCATTTGTGAAATTTTAAGCTATTGGTAATGTAATGTCAATGCTTTTTATTTATATGTTTTAAAAAAACAAAACATAGATAAAAGGTTTGTCATTTACAATGCCAGTAGCTCAAAATCTCGCAAATGTGAGACGTATTGCATTACAAATGCTGGTTTGCATAGCCTTGAACAAAAGGAAATACAAAGTGTGTGGATTAGCTAGCTAGGTAGTTTGACCTGTAAATCTTGTAAATGTGTGTATACGCAAACACAATGTCTACATAGCCTTAGCAATTGCAGGACCTCCACCTTTTGCCCCTGTCCCCCTCCTCCCGACTCCGTCTCTCTAGTGGGAGCAGACAGCGACCTACTCCTGGGCATGACTGGTAGTACAAATAAATTATGTCAAACTTCAGAGGCGTCTGAAAGGTGAGCATATCCATCAATGTTGCCAGCCCCCTAAGGAGAGGGGGTGGGGGGTGGCGGTACGAAGAGGGGGCTCCCTGTCCGCGCATATCTTTGTGTTGTACAGTTTAACTAAAACCAGCTCTAATCTTACCTCATGCCCTCCCCACCCCTTTTCTTTTTCTCTCACACCCCCTCGGAGGCATAGCCCATCACCTTAGAGGCCCCTGGAGCCAGGAGCGGGTCTCAAGAGAACCCGGCCCCCCTGCCCCTCCCCCTTTCACCCCGAGAGTCCCTACCTATCAGACACCTGGTGTTCCATCGGAGGTGGCGGGGGGCATGCACGCCCAGGTTTCCAGCATTTCTAGAAATTCAAACTGGAGAGGGAAAGTAGAAAGGAGTACAGGCTGCCATGAAGAGAGGGATACAGGCTGCGGAGAAAGGGTCGAGAGGGTTGCAGGGTGCAAAAAAGGGGGCGCGGGTGGCACAGGAAGGGTAAAACGGGTGTACAACCTGCAGAAACAGGAGTGGAGAGAGAGTGGTGCAGGCTGCTGAAAAGGGGGTGGGGAACAGTCGGCAGAGAAAGAAGGCACAGGCTGCAAACAGGGGTGAAGTAGAGCGCAGGACCCAGAAAGGGAAGAGAAGTGGGCAGGCTGGAGGCGTGTGGGACAGGTCACAGTAAACCTTGGAAATACGGGGTGCAGGTGAACTTAAAAGAATTAAGAAGGGTGCAGACAAGGAGGTAAGGAAAGGGGGCTTAAAACAACGAAGAGAGGACAGGAGAGAGGATCGGAGCGAGAGAAAACGGGCAGCGAAAAGGCGAGGGAGGAAGTACATGAAGCAACAGAGAATAGTGCCCACACCGCCAGCGCTTGCTCCGCACTGCGCACGTTACACTTATATACCAAGGAAACTCATGAGACATATTTGTGGGAAAGCAGTGATGCAGGTTTATTTCGTACAAAAGGTAGCTGATAAGGTGGGTCATCTTACAGGTGATCCAATGCGGCAGCCCCTCGCTGACCCGCATGCCTAAGTCGCCATCTTGCACGGCGAGTCGATGCTCTGACGGTGCAGTAAATTATCACTTTATTTCGTTATACTCCCGCCCCCCCTGTCAGGGCGGAGCGATGAGGCACACCCCCGGTCGGTTCAGGTCCCCAGACCGCCCGAAGGACTAACGGGGCGCCGACGCTGTTTCCTGGAACCCCCTCCGCTCCAGGTTCTTGGCTCAGGCACCCTTACTGTGCCAGGCAGAGGTATTTAGACTGTATCCTTCTGCCGCAGAGGTACCCCTACTGTCCATCTGCTTCCAGATCGCCCTGTGACTCCGCCTGCAACATAAAACATGACCATTAAAAGATTCACAATATTCACCCGCCGCTCTGCAGCTGGGTCAGGGTTCAGGGTGGGAACAGCGCAGAGCAGCCTAGGGAACCAGACGCGGGAAGGAGAGGCCGAGCAAAGTTGCTGGGCCTGCTATATACCCCCGGGAACACCCCCGTCCCCAGGAGAGCCCTCCCTATTGGCTGTTGGCGAGGAGGGCGGCTCAGGGGGGTTGGCGCGCTGCAGGCTCCGCTCGCCCGTCGTTTGGGACTAAGGTGCTGTCCCGCCCATGCCCCCCTCCGTGTCGCGCGGCCAGCGGCATAGTGCCCACACCGCCAGGACTAACGGGGCGCCGACGCTGTTTCCTGGAACCCCCTCGGCTCCAGGTTCTTGGCTCAGGCGCCCTTACTGTGCCAGGCAGAGGTATTTAGACTGTATCCTTCTGCCGCAGAGGTACCCCTACTGTCCATCTGCTTCCAGATCACCCTGTACTCCGCCACAGCTCTGGAGGAGGCCCACGTCAATGACAGAGCCCCCCACCTACCCGGTTACTGACACCCTGCCGCTGACAGGGCTTCATGCAAGTCTAGGAGGAAGACATCCATACCCAGCCCAGACAAGTACACCCCGTCGCTTTCATAATATCCCTCGGTCCTTTCCTGTATCAGCGCATGCCTAATGAACCCCAGGCCCCTCCTCTCCATGAATTTCTGCATGGACCTGTTGACCCTCTTCCGGCCTTGCTCTATTGCAACTACAGACCGTGCTCCCCTCCAGGCCCTGCGGGGGACAATCTCTGACCATATTACCTCCGTGGCTCCCAGTTGGTTAGTTATAACTGTCACATCCCTCTGCATGGCTTCTATTAAGGCTCTCCTCCCCACTGTGACCAGATCATTCCCCCCAGATGGATAATGAGGATGTTGGGAAGACCGCCCCGTGCTGCTAGACATTGCTCAAGCCTGCGCCTCAGCTGACCCCATCTCATTTCCGGGAAACCCAGCCATAGAATTCGTGTCCTTGCTAAGGCCAGATCCCATCTCCTGCGTATCACCCACTGCTCCAGCCTGGTAACGTAAGAATGGCACATCACCCACACGCAACAATCATCAGCTGCAAGAAAGGACACAGTTGACATTAATGTTTTATTTATAAGTGAACACTGCACTACAACGAAAAATTGGCTTTTCATCACATCTACACATAAATTTCTGCACTGCAAACAAAAAATTCGCTTTGTATAACTACATAACAACACACAACAATCTCTACTTCTGACATGCTCATGGGAACCATGGCCTGCCGCTCAAATGGCTACTCTTCCCAATTTCACGTGAATAAGCATGGCCCTCTGCGGCCAGAAGTATTCAAGGGCGGACGTACCGCTGATAGCAAGAGGACGACCACCTCCCCACCCTCTTGACACCTTCCTCGCCCAGCCCGGCCCTGTATGCGGCGGTAGCCGCCCCAATCCTAAATGAATGGCTGGAGAATTTCCGACCTGTATCGGTGGCTGACAAGCCTGCCCTAGCCATCACCGTGGCCATTACTCGCTCCAACTGGAATTTGGTCAATGGTGTGCCGTCAGCATGAATTAAGAAGGTGCCTGCCAGCAGAGGTCTGATCTTCAGGTACTCCCTGACCAAGGTGACCGGGCAATACCTGGGATCCTCAAATGCATGTAACGTGATGGACACGCCCTTCCCCACCTGATCTGTTTTGGATTTGCGTAGCCACAGTACTAATGAATCCCTAGCGCAGACGTCCATCATGTCTAAAGCTCTCCCTGATCTGTCAGATTTGGATTTGGCCCTAGCTCCCTGGCCCTAAAGGCACCAAAGAACGCTAAGCAGAAGGCTGTCGAGAAGAGCTGCGCCTCCAATGCCGAATTCGTAACAGATGGCACCGTGTCCAACATGCGCTGGAGAGCGGGGAACTCAATTCCTGCCCTTTTGTCGGGGACGCTGACTTCATCCCTGGCCCACCTTTTCAGTGCTGCCCTAATCTTGAATGCACACGTTGGATCCTGTTCTCCATTTAACTGGGTCTCATGTTTAAGTGCTGCCAGGTGGCCGCACACCCAGGAGTGTGACTTGCCAGTCTCCCTTGCCCAAACTACAAAAGCCTCCACTTGTTCCATTGTACTTAGGGCCGATGCTCCCAGGGACAGGATCACTGCACGGAAAGTGGTCAGTTGGGCCGCATATCTTCTCCTGGTTGTCTGGGCCAGGGAACGTTGTCCCATCCTCTTCAACCGTTCCCCCACTGAAGGAGTCGCCTTAGAGTTGCCGGGAATGGTGTCATTTCCTCCCCCGCCTGCGGCCAGGCCTCTCGGAATCGTGACAGCTGAAAGCGAGAGAGAGCGTCAGCTGCCACATTCTTGACACCTTTGACATGCCTAGCCCTGAACTCGATGTTATTCTGTAACCCAGCCCTGACTAATTCCCTCAGCAGACTTAAGACCAACGGGCAGTTGGCACTCAGCCCATTGATGGCTTGGACCACGGCTAGGTTGTCCGACCAGAACACCACCTTCTTGTTGCTCAATCCTTCTGGCCATAAATGCAGTGCCACCACAATGGGGAATAGTTCCAGGACCGTTATATTTGCAGTCACTCCTTTCTTGCGCCACGCATCCGGCGACTTCATGGCACACCACTTTTCTCCAAAGATCACCCCAAATCCTACCCTACCGGATGAGTCTGAAAATAGACATAAGCCTTGGCTGCTTTCCCAGGGAGCCCTCCATATCACTGTGCCATTGAAACTCTTCAGAAACTCGTCTCACATTTGTAGGTCTGCTTTCAACCCCGGTCCCAGCCGTACTAAGTGATGCTTCTTCTTCACGCTGGCCGTAGCCTTTGCCAACCTGCGGGAAAACACCTTACCTGCCGGTATGACCCTCGCTGCGAAGTTCAATTTGCCCAACAGACTCTGGACCTCCTCAAGTGTTGCCCTACCCTTTCCAGTCATTGCACCAATGTCCTTCCTCAGGTCACACACCTTGTCCGCTGGGAGTCTGGATTCTCCTCTAATGGTATAAAGTTCTATGCCCAGGAATGTCAGTATCTGTGCAGGCCCTTCAATTTTCCCAGGTGCTAAGGGAACACCTAAATGATCCGACAGGACTTCAAAGGCTTGCAGGGCCTCTGCGCATTCCTGGGAACCGTCCCTGCCAAAAAAGAGGAAATCGTCTAGGTAGTGGGTGACTTGGGAAATACCATGCCTGGCCGTGAGGGCCTACTGAAGGAAGGAACTGAATGCTTCGAAGAAGGCGCATGAGACGCGCAACCCATGGGCATGCAGCGATCGAAAAAGAATGCCCCCTCCCACTTGAAACCCAGCAAGTGTTGACTGTCTGGGTGAACCGGTAGGAGGCGGAACGCTGACTCGATGTCTTCCTTGGCTAACCACGCTCCCTTGCCTGTCCTCCTAATCAAGTCAATGGCCATGTCCAGCGAGCAATAGGAGACCGAACACGCCCCTTCCTCTAACCAATGATTGACTGAATTGCCCTCCGGGTAGGATAGATGGTGGATCAACCTGTATGCCCCGTGCTGCTTTTTTGGAACCACACCTAGTGGAGAAACTAAAAAATTTTGTAACGGGGGTGAAGGAAATGGCCCTGCCACCCTCCCCAGGTCAACCTCCTTCCTGATCTTGTCACTGACCACCTGTGGTAAGTCCATGGCCGATTTCAGATTCAAGGCGTCCCTGGGTCAAAGGGGGCCTTTGTAAGGAATTCTAAAGCTGTCAACAAAACCATCAACTAATAGCATTCGCTCTTTTACAAATGGATACACCCTGAGTAATGGCAAGATGTTCTGCAACACTATGGGAGATGGACCTTTGGTATGCTCCGTCCCCTTTCCCGGCTGAGGAAACGCGTCATTGGCAGTCTCATTGCTGAGCTCAGTTCGTCCCCTGCCCTGTGACACTATGAAAGGTGGGCCTTTGGTGTGCTCTGCCCGTTCTCTATGCTGTGAAGGGAAATTGTAGCCTGTCTCGTTGGTATGCTCAGTCCGTCCATTCTGCTGTTCAGGTAACCTATTGTCGTGCGCCATCCGCTCCCTGTGTCGTAGCGGGGGGGGGGAGTTTTGGCCGCTGGTGCAGGCGATTGCTGCATGTTGGGCACCGCATTTGCTGCATTCATGGGCAAACTTACACGCCCTTCCCCAGGTACATATCCCATTATTGAACATTCTGCATGTTCCTGAGTTAAACGTCTTGGACCGGCTCCATGTCCCCTCCCCCGCCCCCCCGAAAGGGCTGTTGGAAAGACCGCCTTGGAAATTGCTCCCACTTTTGCTCATGTTCCCACTTTTTTGTGTCACCCTCGCTTTGTGTTCTATGAAAAGTGTCCCTCTTGCTATTCCCAGTCCTGCACATATGTTTAAACCAGAGCTGAATGTCCGTATGGTCCCACCCTATGTCTGGGCAGCTGGCCATGGTCTTCCTAAATTCTTGATTGTACGAGAACCAGCCCATCCCCTTGGACTCTCTTGCCCCTTGCTGGATGGAGTTGGCATACTCCATCAGGGCCTCACTCTGAGCTGGGTCCGTCTGTACTATGATAGCTGCTAATATGTTGAACGCCTCGGTCCAGTTCTCAATAGTTTTTTCGGGCCAACGCTGAAATCTAACCTTGTCCTCCTCTTTCTTCCCCATCCTCCTTGTGTCTGCACCTGCGTTGTCATGCAGAGTCAAAATGTCGATATATTCCCTCCTCCATATACCTTCTTTAGCAGCCTGGGGTACCTGTCTGGCCAGGGAAAGGCCACCTTTTGACTTTGACACGCCCCCCCTGGAGCCGAGGAAGCCCCGCCTGATGTAGGTTGAGCCAGCCCCCCCCGAACCAACCCCGCCACTTGTACCATTCGCCGTGCTTGATGCTGCCCCTTCTGTGGCAGGTGCTTGACCGGCAGCCTGTGGCATGATGGGGGTGGCACCCTGCGGGATAATGGGGGTGGCACCCTGCGGGATAATGGGGGTGGCACCCTGCGGGATAATGGGGGTGGCACCCTGCGGGATAATGGGGGTGGCACCCTGCGGGATAATGGGGGTGGCACCCTGCGGGATAATGGGGGTGGCACCCTGCGGGATAATGGGGGTGGCACCCTGAGGGATAATGGGGGTGGCACCCTGAGGGATAATGGGGGCGGCACCCTGAGGGATAATGGGGGCGACACTTTGAGGCACAACGGGGGCGACACTTTGAGGCACAACGGGGGCGACACTTTGCTGGGCGACTGCTGACACACCCTGAGGGTTAGAGGCGGTGACAATCTGAGGGGTGACCGTGAGAATAGGGGTGACACTTTGAGGAACAATGGTGGCTGCACTCTGTTGGGTGACTGGTGAGACACTCTGAGTGTTAAAGGCGTTGACGACCGGGGTGGCAGGCGGCAGCACTGGTGGTCCGGCCAGCAATGGTGACCCTGCTAGTAGTGGCGGCCCTGTTGGCAATGACTGAGCCCATACTTGACTCACTGGATCCGCCGATGTCAGCCCAGGAAGTGGGGCCAACCTTTCTTGTGCTGCTGCCATGGCGTCTAAACGTTTTTGAAACATTGCCATTAAACCCATCATATCGTCCATTGTCTTACCCATTTGGGCCAAGTCCGTTATTCCTGCCGCTGACTCGTGTACCACAGTAGGTACCATGGGCATCTCCACTGGCAACACAGCGGGGGGGGGGGGGGGGGGGGGTGGCGACGCCGGCTGATTGTTACGTGCTGGCACGGCTGGGAATTCCTTAGGGTGATCTTCCGCTTGCGAGTGGACCGACGCATCCCCTCTCCCGAGGTGCCCGGGGCGTCCTCGGGGGCCCCAGGTTGGCCAGCCTACGCGCCTCAATGAAACCTTGTGCCCATGCTGGCCCTTCAGTCTGCGCGACCGCCAAGAATTCCGCTTACCGCCCATCCTGTGGCAACGCGGCCCCACGGGTGCTCATTGAGAAGACTTCTACCCTTCCGGGTTCATACGGATGAGAAAGTACATGATGTTGAGCCACACATTCCCGCGTCCACTACCCCCACCTGTGGCACCGTGCCTTCCTAGCAGGATCTGCTGCCTGCGTCCGTTCCGCTGGCAGCCACCTGTCCTTGTTTCAGAAAACCCACCGTCGCACGCAACCCATGCATTACCTGCTGCTCTTTCAATCCTAGCTGCTGCCAATCCTTGACCGCGATAAAATCCGAGGTCTTCCCTGGCTTTAAAAAAAAAAATTGGCAATATCACCGCTGTTGACCATGAAGTATGTTGACCAACCCTTACTGCTGCATTAAACACTCCAGTTGAAATTCTCACCCATACACCTGCATTTGACTTTTAAAGGTCCACCGGTATCCCATCAGGGCCGGGAGCTTTCCTGGCGGACATACCCTCAATGGCTTTCTGGACCTCTTTTATAGCCACAATCGAGTCTAGAGGCAAAGGGCTCGGTACCCAGGAGGGACCTATATGTTCAGCAACAACCTCTGAGTAAATTTGTTCAAATTGGCCAACCCACCTATCATCTGGGATTACACACTCTACTTTTGTAGTTCTGTTGTCTTTAAAAAATGAGCTGTTAACCACTTTCCAGAATTTTGCACTATCAGCTTGTGAACACGCCTGTGTTAGATCGTACCAAGCCTGATATCTTAGCGTAGCCGCCCTTAATTTTAGAGCTAGATGATAGGATTTTCTACAGGATTTAATCAATTCTGGGTCTTTGGGTATGCTTTTTAGGGCAACCATGAGAGCTTTGCGTTTTGGAACCGTCGGCGTCAAACCACTTTACCTCATTTGTCCCTTCCTTGGACTTTTTGCTTATTAGCGTACTACCAATTAGCTTACTTTGTCTATCATAAGCCTCTAATACTTCAGTTGGCTCACTGTGTGTATTTAGACAGCACTCAATTTCCTCTTTGCCCTCAGTATATAGCTGAAGAAAAAAAAGTTCCAGGACAATTTTCTTCCATCTTATCTTTCGGTCCTGGGTCATGGGCTGAAAAACCCCATTAGTCAGAGCTTTTGGCTCCGCCACCCCTGAAGACCAAGTAGCCTTTAGTTTCCACAATAATAGGATTGTGGTCACTAAAACTGGTTTGAGCCACCCTAACCTCCCGAATATGTTTGTATATGGGAGCTGAGATTACAAAATAGTCTACAGTGGAAATGCAACCTCTACCAAAGAAAGATGGAATCACCTCTTTTTCTTCCCCAGGCTCTAACAGTACAGATTATTGTTTGCTAATAAACTATCCAGCCGGGTGCCTTGCCTTGAGTGTTCAAAATGGGCCAGTGGTGGTAAATCTTCATTGGGCTCCCTCTCGATCACACAGTTTAATTTACAACAATGAATTTTAAAATCCCCCATTATAACCAGATTGTAGGGAGTATGTCTCCCCTGTGCAAGTTCCTCTAAGAAGACATCGAGACCAGTCAGATGTTCACTCTCAAAATAGAGTTATAACATTTTACAATCACCAGAGTTGCCCCACTTAAAAAGGTCAGTTCTACTGCCAGAATGTGTGGGGATGGACTGGGGAGACCCTTGATGGTACAGGATAGTTTAAGAGAAAGTATGGTAAGTAAACCACCCTTCGCTCTACCAGCGATTGAGGGTGAGGCAGCTTTGAAAAAAGGGGCAAAACCATCCATTACAAAAGAATCAGAAGTATCCAGGTCTCTTGGGGTGCAATGATGTGGGACACCCTTATTACCATTGACCACTGTTAGTCATCTTTTTTGCCTTCAAACCAGCAATATTCCATGTCATAAGCGTGCATGCCATGGGATCTGTCATTTTGTCACCTAGGGATTCTAGCGGACCAATTGGTTGTACTCTTACTAAATCTATCCAAATGAACCCTTTTTACAACATTAGGATAATCAAAGACTGGGGGGAAACAAAACATAATACTCAAATTTATACCTTGCAGTTTGCATGCAGCTCTTAGATGACAGTTTATTTCCCGGTTCTATGTTAGGATTTTAACTTATAAACTGCAAGTAACTAAAGGATCTCTCTGACAAAAACAGTAAACCCCTGACCTATTTACATTATGTGCACTTTGTGATCTGTATGGTACATGTTCTTCACAGCAGGCACATTAACCCTCTGCACTACCTTTCCATGAGTCCAAACTTCCTCTAGATTAAACTCTGATCACTCTATCTAGAAAGAACATTCATCACCAGAGTTATCAGGATATTTTTGTTTTGTAAAATTGCTGGAGGCCAGACAGGAGGCAGCAGGTGCTTTTAAATCCATGATATACTTGCAAACATGAAGCACCCGCCAAGGTCAGCACCCGGTGTGGTCACAACGATCACACTGCCTTACAGCTGGCCCTTCTCAGAAGTCCTGTCCTGTGACCTCAGTGATAGTCACGGTTGGTCTATGGTGTGCTGCTTCATAGGCCTACCCGCAAGACTTGAGGTGAACCCTTAGTATGGATTGTGGTGGACAGGCCATCACTATTAACCCACACTTGCCTCTGCTAGTGTCCACCTACTGGTGCTAAGACACCAAGGCTTCTAAGGTCTAGCGGGGCCTTCTAAGGTCTAGCATGGGAATGTGCTCCCTCAAGAGAGTGGTCTGGGGGACTGGTCATGAAGGGTGAACGGGGTCTCCCAGTTCCAAATTCAGTAGCTCTTACCATAGTGCCACTTCCTCTCCCCCACTAAACCTCACACTGTCCCACTGTCAAAACTTTGGAAGATTGCAGCGCATTAGGTTAAAGTGTCAATCAGCAGGTAAGGACCATATTTAAAATGTAAAAGCGTCGGAATGGGGTATATACTTTGGGGAGCACAAGGCCATGTTTAAGTTGAAAACATGGAACTTTTCAGAATAATAATATAGATTGTTTAGCAACACCGTTAGTGTGGTGTACGTAGCACCTTAGATTGCAAACGTCAATGCCTGTTCAGAGTAAGAAACAGGTTGTCAGGCAATTGGCAAACAAAGCCTTAACAGGTAAGATATAATGTAAAATTCGGGGGTGCATAATGTATTAAGCAGGGATTGATAAATTTGGGGACCAATATGTGAGGGTACAAAAGTTAGTCCCAAATGTACTGTGAGGGTATCATGGGCGATAGGAATGACATGAAAACAGGGACAAGTGGGATGACTCGGACGGTCACAAGTGCAGAATAGAGTTTCCAGCTGCAATTTATCATCCGATAGTAGGGGCGGTCGTTTAGTGTGAAGGAGTATGGGGAGTGATGAAGAGCTAACTCATAGGGAACCAGAAGTTAAGTTTTAGTTTTAAAGTCAAACCGGATATAGGTTGCAGATTGATCAGCTACACTCAAAGAAGGCCTCCAAAGGTGTGGAGTGAAGAACGTCCTTTTTAGATCTCGCCTACGCAGTGCGGATTCACTGATTAGGCAAAATGACCTATTGCTGTCGCCTAAGTTTTTGAGCCAAACACGTGCACGCGTTCCATTACCTTCAAAGGCAGCGTCTGCACGTGAGGCGATTCACTTGCAGGAGCGAGCACCACCATATGGTAGCAGTATCTCTCCCTCAAGTGAATCGCACAGGCCCCCCCTGCTGCCACGCAAGGCGCAAGCTTGGGCTTCTTTTTCTGCGCGTGCGCACACTCCTGGTCGAACTTCTGCAGTGCGCACCTCTGAAAGCTATATGCGTAGAACACATTGCCTGGTCAGGTCATCATTAACAAATACTGTCCACATTTTCACGGGTTTTTGATGCCCTGTCGTGAACCCAGCAAAAGCTGCCAAACTGTCTGCTGTTTACATTGACCGTGCGTTACTTCAGGCGAATGCCTTTTTTTGTATTTTTCCCAGCCATAGACTCGACGCTCTCTCACGAGCAGCTGGGGTCGCTGCATAACTGCAGCACCATAGGTTGGGTAACTGTACTGTGGGTGGCTGGTTTTTCTTTGCACTGTGATACTGTTAGTTGTTAATGAATCCGTTCTAGTTGCAGGACTGCAGTTACAGAAATTGTACATCTCCCGAGTGTGATTAGTTAAGCCAGTCCAGTCGTGTGCTTTAGTTTAGTCCTGAATTTGTAGTGCTACCCTGCCTGCGCATTTCCTAATGCAAATGAAAAACATGAAAGGGATGAGTTACTCACATGGGACCTGTGATACGTCTAAGCTGTGTCAGAGTAAAATGAAGTAAAATCCGAATTTAAATTATGATTTGACAACTCTTCAAACTTTAGTTCAGATCCGTTGAGATGTCAAACGACCCTGTAATTTGCAACACGATCAGAAAGGTGTATTACAATTTTTTTAATCCGGCAGAGCTTTCCACTCGGGCACATATATAGATTCAATCTGTAGTTGCCCGAGTGAGAAAAACTGTAGGATTGTATATTCGCCTTATACGTCACGAATATGAATGTAGTGGGTGGAGACTCCACAAGGCACGTGGTGTCATGCAAAAAGTATGGCGAAATGTCACGCAACAATCCAAGATCGCTGCTCGACAGCTAGAAGTCTGTAACTACAGTGGCAAGGGTCAGAACGACAAAGCTTAGCAATGACGGGGTTGGTAACTTGCAGTAATTGCTGGTGCATTTGCATTATGTCGCAAACACAGGGAGAGCAGAAAATCAGCTGCAGTCAAAAAGTGAATATGGACATTTCAGCACCCTCCCACCCCCTCCATTTTATATAGCCCATTAGCCAGTCCCACACATTTAATATGGCTCTTTTGCCACTCCCTCAATATTTTGAGCTTTTTGGTGCAACTCTCTAGATAGCGAACCCCAAGAGCTCCTAGAATCGAATGGACCCAGGTGAGGGGATGCTGGCAGGGCCAGTTTAGGTGGAGACAGCGAGAGGGGAGAATTTAAAGGCGTAATACTCCCCGCTGAAGAGACAGGAGAAAACAAACTAGTGCAGTGGTTTGTATTCTTGTTGTAAAGTTCCCTTATACATTCTGCTATCCCAAAATGCCTGCTATTCCTGAATTTACATGTTCTAAAGTGAACTGTCGGGAGCTCCTGTGCGGGCCGTGACTGAGCACTACCCTCCCTCCGAGAACCCACGCTGCACTTCCTGAAACCAATTTATACAGATAAGCCCTTTTTCTCTCCACACCTCCCTGAACTGTATATTTAACAATTCACCTCTTTGCAATACAATATCCTCTTTTCACTTCCTCCTTAAAGCACTTCCTTGTGTCTCCTTCACTTCACCCACTCAAACACAGAGTGCCCCCACTCGCCTCTAAGCACCGCATTTTCTTAAAGAAGTGTAGTGGGCTACACGTGAATAAGCTATAAGAGATAGCCGTGATTAAAAGGGGAACATGTGTTCCGATTCAGGATCAATGGACCATGTGGTCGGTGATCCTGCATTGAATGCAGAAATGATTAAAATACATTAAGATTTGTCTCGCTTGTAAGTTACATGTGGTCGGCACCATGGGTCATGGGAGGGGAGTGGTAGCGTAATTGGCACATCCTTCAGGATGGAAAGAATGACATATTCATGATTGGGAAAATAGCCAGAATTTTACTTGGCTTAGGCGTGATGCTGAAAGTAAGTATTCGGTCTAGCGTTTCTGAATTACTCACCCTCTCGGAACCTGCTGCTCCCTCGACCGGACCCCGACAATGAGGAGCGGGGACGGCGAGGGAGTGTAAATGTCATGAAAGTATCGCGGCTCACTTCCTGGATGGGCGTGGCCGCGGGTATCTGGGAAACGGTGTCTGAACGGTTAATCGTCTAATCCGCCGGACGGTGACGCGCCATGTGACGAAGGCGGGAGAGTTTTTAGACTAGAGCGCTTCCTTCGTGTAGTTTAAGATTTAATTAACTTTATTGCTCGTGTCCTGATTAACAGTTGACACGGAGAGGAGTTGATCAGACTACCGTGTAAGGCTACAGCAAAAAGGGGTGTTGCTTTATTCTACTGGATCATTTGCGATCCATGCAAAAGGAGAGCTATTAATCGTGTAACTGTATATATACACACCGCGCATCAGTAGGGACATGCCCCAAATAGGGGAATTCTTACCTAAAGATTCGCACTGGGCCAAGATGGGATGTAATATAAGCCCAGAGTGCACATTCACGGTTGGTTATTTATTTATGTATGGGAAATTACTTATGCTCTTATCTGTGTAAAAAAACGCTCTTAGCAGAGAAACTCAGAATTATTGGTAGAGGGGATTCTTATTCTTCCAGTGGGATAGACTTCATTTTAGCACAGAGTTCAACGGAATCTCATCATTAAGACCAGTGAGATGGGTCCCCAAATGATAGACCCACCTTTGTTCTTTTTCAAAGAGTCTGTTTGTGATGTTATTGCCGACAGTAATCTGCTCTATCACAGTCCACTGTAGGTCGTTGGTGGTATGATTACTGTCCAGAAAATAACGGCTCATTTTGGTAGTGTTTTTTTACATCTGATGTTACTCCAATGTTCTCAGATTCTCTGCTTGATCTTGCGAGTAGTCATCCGAACAGAGCGCAGATTGCAAGGGCAGGTAATGAGATAAATGACATTGAGGGAGTTGCAGTTGGTGTGTGCCCTTTGTGTCCACACTGTTCCCTCCTCTAATGTCAGTGATTTGGAAGGAGTTGTGAGATGACAGACGCTGCAGTCTGAGCATGGAAAATGCCCTGTTATTTTAGGTAAACCCCATAAGTCCGTGATTGAATGTATCTTAGGTAATGCGTTTGCTTTTGGATGTGTGTGGACAAGTGCGTCTTTGAGACTGCGTCCCTTTTAAAATGAGAACAATGGTTTCTCCCAGGTCTTCCCGATACTTGTTATTATCTTCCAGTTTTTGTTTATAGATTTCTTCATGATGTTGGAGAGGCTACTATATGTGGTCAAACATGTTAGTGGAACTTTCTCCGACTGGTCGGTCTTGTCCTCCAAGAGGGCCTCACGTGGCTGGTTCCGTGCTCTCTTATAGGCCTTGCTAAGAGTCGATACAGGGTACCCTCGGAATTGTAGTTTCTCAGTTAAGTTAGCTAACTGTTCCTTAAAATCATTAAGGTCACTGCAAATGCGCCTGATTCTCAGGTACTGCCCAAAGGGCAAATTCTCTTTTAGTGGGCGTGGGTGGAAGCTCGTAAAGTCCAGCAAATAATTTTTGGCGGTGGGCTTGTAATGGGTCTTAGTTGAGAGACTGGAGCCCATGATAGTAATAGTAACATCCAAAAAGACAATTTCTGTCTTACTGGTAGTATGTGTAAACTTCAAATTGTAATCCAGGGTGTTAATCCAGATGAGAAAGTCATCCAGCTGTTGGTCAGTGCCCCTCCATAACATTAACACATCATCGATGTATCTCTTCCACAATTGTTTGGAAGGGATAAAGGGTCCATTGGATGGTAAGATGTATTTAGCTTCAAAGTCCGCGACGTACAGTCCCGCTACACTTGGAGCGAATGTACTCCCCATGGAAGTACCCGTGCTTTGAAGAAAAAGCTGTCCTTTATATGAGAAAAAAATCTCCTTCAGGGCTATGGTGGCACACTCAAGGATGAATGCCTTAGGTGTCTGGTAATTCCAGACAATGGAATCCAAAGCCGCCCCCAGGACTTTGATGGTATCATCCTGGGGGATGCTAGTGTATAGACTTTCGATATCTAAAGTCACCAGTGTTACTGTATTTTCGGTGAAAGTGATCTCTTGTAAAAGCTGTAATAAGCTTTTCGTATCTTTTAGATACGTCGGAGTATTCTGTACAATTGGTTTAAGGTATTGGTCACAGAAGCTTGACAGCGGTTCTAATAGAGAGCCCATACCCGAGACGATTGGTCTTCCAGGGGGTGGCAGTCTATTTTTGTGTGTCTTAGGCAGCGTGTAGAAGTATGGGATCACATTGTTGCTTGTACTTAGAAAATCCGCCTCATTTTTAGACAGTTGTCCGTTTTTCTCTGCTCTTTTTTCAAGATTGGAGATCCTTGTATTTAGGTCTGGTGTTGGGTCTCTGTTAAGGGGGATGTAGTTTTTCTTAACATCTAAAAGATCCCTGCAGGCTTTGTCAAAGTCCGTGGTGTTCTGTATTACTATTCCACCGCCTTTATCGCTGGTTTTATGGTGATCTCCTGATCATTTTGAAGATTCTGAAGTGCTTGGTACTCAGCAGTGCTGAAATTGCCAAATCTTGTAGGTTCGTGGCATGTTTCCAAATCATGGAATACAGCCTGCTCAAAGGCAGTGATAGCTGCCGGGACAGTATGTGGAGGAGGCGTAAACGTGGAGTTTGGCCTTAGGCCTGTATCTCATTTACGGACCGCTTCATTGGAGTCTTCCTTTCCTTCGAAAAAGGATTTTAACTTGAGTTTGTGAAAGAAGCTTGCAAGCTCACAATGGAGCTTGAATTTGTTCGGGCGTGCAGTGGGGACGAAGCCAAGGCCTTTCTCGAGGACCTTTGTTTCCATTGGTGTCAAGGTTTTGTTAGATAGGTTGGTTATGAGGCTCATTGTCGGCTTGTCCCTGGTTGTGGAGTCTTGCTGCGTGTATGGTTGCCCACAGGATTGTCTTCTTCCCATGAAACCTGGTTGGTTCCTCTCCTCTTTCCTCTTCCTCTCCGGCCCCTCTCTAAAAAATGGGGCTGGTATTGGTTCTGAAAATTCGGGGGTGGCATAAAGGCCGGGTTCCAGCCCATAAATGGGAAGGGTTGTTGGTAAGTGAATTGGTGATTTCCTCCACCCATCTGGGGGGTAGTGGCCATCCTTGCTGTTGATTGAAATAGCCAGATCTTCTTCTGTTCCCTCGAGTGCCTCTATTGCCTCTTCTTTTTTTTCCTTGTTTAAAGGACTGCTGGAGCCGCTACTATTCGATGAATCTTCATCTGAATGGTCAAGGTTACTCTGGTTCCTTGTGGGTGCTGTATAATTGGCAGCTGAGTAGGGGTAGACTTTTTTCAAATTCAAACTTCAGGTCTTTCTGAAATTGGTAACCTTTGATTGCATAAGGTTCTCCTTATATTCGTTTAGTTCTTTATTAATTTCTTCTAGCTTTTTCTTGCAGCCAGTGATTGTGGCTTTAAAGTGGGATTCTGTCTTGTATTTCAATCATCAGGGCTTCAGAAAGTCTCAATGCTGTTTTTATTATTAGTGCTACCCAATCGCGGGTACAATGCCACGCGATCATGGCCCATTCCTTGCGGAAGGTAGCATAGTTCAAAAAGATGCGCGGGGCATTAGTAACAAGGAGGCCTCTAGGGGCCGTATTCGTAAGTAGGTACTGTTTTAAAATTGTACCGTGGAGGATAGTTCGGATTCGATCACGTTTTAACTCTGTGAGTTTCTCCCATTCGGAAGTGTGGGCTATCACTTGCGAGATAGCAGGATCCGCAAATAATGAGGAGTCTGACAAGATTTCTGCTATTTCCGACTCTGAATATGTCAACCCCAGATTAGCCATGGTGTGCACGAATAAGTAGAGACAAAAAGTGGTAAAAAAGCTGGGATGTAGGAGAATCGTCACCAAGCTTAGTAAAAACAGCTCACAGCTATACGCTGCTAAGTACAGAACAACAAGAAGAGAGGTAGGGAGAATACGGAACCACTATTAGTCCCCGGTCAAATGTTAACAAACAAAAAAAGAGTGTTCAATGGTATATCGAGAACCACACTTGGAGCAAAGAAAAATATTTCACTGGCCTTGCTATTAGTCAGTTAGGAAAGCCCTCACTCACCGACCTGGTCGATGACATGCTTCATCATCGGGCCCCACTGAAGAGGCCGAGTGCCTCTTCAGTGTGCTGCGACGCCAGATCTGCTGCGGAGCGGGTTTTTTATGAGTTCAGGCGTGATGTGAAATTAATTAGTGATAGTGTGAAATAAAAAATGTCTTAGGTGTATAAAACAATTATTTATTATATGATCACTCGGACATTGATAAAAGTTAATGTTGGAAGATGAACCCAAATTAATTGGCAGGTTAATTCCAATAAATGATTACATCAGTCAACATGTTTCTGCCTTTGAAACTGTAATTTTACCAGGCATTCGTCAGGACAACAACATGGACTAAACCATGGTGGTATGAGCACCCTAAGGCTCTCACCCGACCACGGGACGTGAAAGTGAAAGGTGAAAAAAGTGCAAAAGGAAAGAGCATGTTCCTTGCCGTTAACTCCTGGTTTAGGAGGCTTACTAACTTTAAAGATACTGCACCTGTGGAAAGAGGGACGTAAACAAACACACAAGACA
This sequence comes from Lissotriton vulgaris, assembly GCF_964263255.1. Classification (NCBI taxonomy): domain Eukaryota; kingdom Metazoa; phylum Chordata; class Amphibia; order Caudata; family Salamandridae; genus Lissotriton; species Lissotriton vulgaris. Next base: position 228,399,536 of record NC_141696.1, read on the forward strand.
GGACACACAGTTAATAGCTGGTCTGTTTTAGAGTATGCTTGCAGTGCTCCAATTGTGATACAGCTGTAGGTGGCAGGTAGACGCTATAGTTATCACTAACCTCTGCCCATGGGAAGGCTAACACTGGCTTAAAGGAGTGTAGTGGGCTACACGTGAATAAGCTATAAGAGATAGCCGTGATTAAAAGGGGAACATGTGTTCCGATTCAGGATCAATGGACCATGTGGCTGGTGATCCTGTATTGAATGCAGAAATGATTAAAATACATTAAGATTTGTCTCACTTGTAAGTTACATGTGGTTGGCACCATGGGCCACGGGAGGGGGGTGGTAGCGTAATTGGCACACCCTTCGGGATGGAAAGAATGACATATTCATGATTAGGAAAATAGCCAGAATTTTACTTAGCTTAGGCGTGATGCTGAAAGTAAGTTTTCGTTCTAGCGTTGCTGAATTACTCACGCCCTCAACGCTAGGCACCCTCTCGGAACCTACTGCTCACTCGACCGGACCCAGACGATGAGGAGCGGGGACGGCGAGGGAGTATAAATGTCATGAAAGTATCGCGGCTCACTTCCTGGATGGGCGTGGCCGCGGGTAGCTGGGAAACAGTGTCTGAACGGTTAGCCAATCGTCTAATCTGCCGGACGGTGACGCGCCATGTGACGAAGGCGAAAGTGTTTTTAGACTAGAGCGCTTTCTTCGTATCGTTTAAGATTTAATTAACTTTATTGCTCGTGTCCAGATTAACAGTTGACATGGAGAGAAGTTGATCAGACTACCGTGTAAGGCTACAACAAAAAAGGGGTGTTGCTTTATTCTACCGGATCATTTGCGATCCATGCAAAAAAGAGAGCTATTAATTGTGTAACGGTATATATACACTCTGCGCATCAGTAGGGACATGCCCCAAATAGGGGAATTCTTACCTAAAGATTCGCACTGGACCAAGATGGGATGTAATATAAGCCCAGTGTACATTCACGGTTGGTTATTTATTTTTGTATGGGAAATTACTTATGCTCTTATCTGTGTAAAAAAACGCTCTTAGCAGAGAAACTCAGAATTATTGGTAGAGGGGATTCTTATTCTTCCAGTGGGATAGACTTCATTTTAGCACAGAGTTCCACGAAATCTCATCATTAAGACCAGTGAGATGGGTCCCCAAACGATAGACCCACCTTTGTTCTTTTTTTCGAAGAGTCTGTTTGTGATGTTGTTGCCAACAGTAACCTGCTCTATCACAGTCCACCGTAGGTCGTTGGTGGTATGATTACTGTCCAGAAAATGACGGCTCATTTTGGTAGTGTTTTTTTTACATCTGATGTTACTCCTATGTTCGCAGATTCTCTGCTTGATCTTGCGAGTAGTCATCCCAACATAGTGCAGATTGCAAGGGCAGGTAATGAGATAAATGACATTGAGGGAGTTGCAGTTGGTGTGTGCCCTTTGTGTCCACACTCCTCCCTCCTCTAATGTCAGTGACTTGGAAGGAGTTGTGAGATGACAGACGCTGCAGTCCGAGCATGGAAAATGCCCTGTTATTTTAAGTAAACCCCATAAGTCCGTGATTGAAAGTATCTCAGGTAATGAGTTTGCTTTTGGACGTGTGTGGACAAGTGCGTCTTTGAGACTGCGTCCCTTTTAAAATGAGAACAATGGTTTCTCCCAGGTCTTCCCGATACTTGTTATTATCTTCCAGTTTTTGTTTATAGATTTCTTCATGATGTTGGAGAGGATACTATATGTGGTCACACATGTTAGTGGAACTTTCTCCGACTGGTCGGTCTTGTCCTCCAAGAGGGCCTCACATGGCTGGTTCCGTGCTCTCTTATAGCCCTTGCTAAGTCGATACAGGGTACCCTCGGAATTGTAGTTTCTCAGTTAAGTTAGCTAACTGTTCCTTAAAATCATTAAGGTCACCTCAATTGCGCCTGATTCTCAGGTACTGCCCATAGGGCAAATTCTCTTTTAGTGGGTGTGGGTGGAAGCTCGTAAAGTCCAGCAAATTATTTTTGGCGGTGGGCTTGTAATGGGTCTTAGTTGAGAGACTGGAGCCCATGATAGTAATAGTAACATCCAAAAAGACAATTTCTGTCTTACTGGTAGTATGTGTAAACTTCAAATTGTAATCCAGGGTGTTAATCCAGATGAGAAAGTCATCCAGCTGTTGGTCAGTGCCCCTCCATAACATTAACACATCATCGATGTATCTCTTCCACAATTGTTTGGAAGGGATAAAGGGTCCATTGGATGCTAAGATGTATTTTGCTTCAAAGTCCGTGACGTGCAGTCCCGCTACACTTGGAGCGAAGGTACTCCCCATGGAAGTACCCGTGCTTTGAAGAAAAAAGTGTCCTTTATATGAGAAAAAATTCTCCTTCAGGGCTATGGTGGCACACTAGGATGAATGCCCTAGGTGTCTGGTAATTCCAGACAATGGAATCCTAACCGCCACCAGGACTTTGATGGTATCATCCTGGGGGATGCTAGTGTATAGACTTTCGATATCTAAAGTCACCAGTGTTACTGTATTTTCGGTGAAAGTGATCTCTTGTAAAAGCTGTAATAAGCTTTTCGTATCTTTTAGATACGTCGGAGTATTCGGTACAATTGGTTTAAGGTATTGGTCACAGAAGCGTGACAGCGGTTCTAATAGAGAGCCTATAGCGGAGACGATTGGTCTACCGGGGTGGGGGCAGTCTGTTTTTGTGTGTCTTGGGCAGCGTGTAGAAGTATGGGATCACATTGTTGCTCGTACTTAGAAAATCCGCCTCATTTTTAGACAGTTGTCAGTTTTTCTCCGCTCTTTTTACAAGATTGGAGATCCTTTTCTTTAGGTCCGGTGTTTGGTCTCTGTTAAGGGGATGTAGTTTTTCTTCACATCTAAAAGATCCCTGCAGGCTTTGTCATAGTCCGTTGTGTTCTGTATTACTATTCCACCGCCTTTATCCGCTGGTTTTATGGTGATCTCCTGATCATTTTGAAGATTCTGAAGCGCTTGGTACTCACCAGTGCTGAACTTGCCAAATCTTGTAGGTTCCTGGCATGTTTCCAAATCATGGAATACAGCCTGCTCAAAGGCAGTGATAGCTGCTGGGACAGTATGTGGAGGAGGCGTAAAAGTGGAGTTTGGCCTTAGGCGTGTATCTCCTTTACGGACCGCTTCATTGGGGTCTTCCTTTCCTTCGAAAGAGGACTTTAACTTGAGTTTGCGAAAGAAGCTTGCAAGCTCACAATGGAGCTTGAATTTGTCTGGGCGTGCAGTGGGGACGAAGCCAAGGCCTTTCTCGAGGACCTTTGTTTCTATCGGTGTCAAGGTTTTGTTAGATAGGTTGGTTATGAGGCTAATTGTCGGCTTGTCCCTGGTTGTGGAGTCTTGCTGTGTGTGGTTGCCCACAGGATCGTCTTCTTCCCATGAAACCTGGTTGGTTCCTCTCCTCCTCCCTCTTCCTCTCCGGCCCCTCTCTAAAAAAGGGGGCTGGTATTGGTTCTGAAAATTGGGGGGTGGCATAAAGGCCGGGTTCCAGCCCATAAATGGGAAGGGTTGTTGGTAAGGGAATTGGTGATTGCCTCCACCCATCTGGGGGGGGTGGTAGTGGCCATCCTTGCTGTTGATTGAAATAGCCAGGTCTTCCTCTGTTCCCTCGAGTGCCTCTATTGCCTCTTCTTTTTCCTTGTTTAAAGGACTGCTGGAGCCGCTACTATTCGATGAATCTTCATCTGAATGGTCAAGGTTACTCGGGTTCCTTGTGGGTGCTGTATAATTGGCATCTGAGTAGGGGTAGACTTTTTCAAATTCAAACTTCTTCAGGTCTTTCTGAAATTGGTAACCTTTGATTGCATAAGGTTCTCCTTATATTCGTTTAGTTATTTATTAATTTCTTCTAGCATTTTCTTGCAGCCAGGGATTGTGGCTTTGAAGTGGGATTCTGTCTCTTGAATTTCAATCATCAGGGCATCAGAAAGTCTCAATGCTGTTTATATTATTAGTGCTAGCCAATCGTGGGTACAATGCCACGCGATCATGGCCCATTCCTTGCGGAAGTTGGCATCGTGCAAAAAGATGCACGGGGCATTAGTAACAAAGAGGCCTCTAGGGGCCGTATTCGTAAGTAGGAACTGTTTTAAAATTGTACCGTGGAGGATAGTTCGGATTCGATAATGTTTTAACTCTGTGAGTTTCTCCCATTCGGAAGTGTGGGCTATTACTTGCGAGATAGCAGGATCCGCAAATAATGAGGAGTCTGACAAGATTTCTGCTATTTCCGACTCTGAATATGTCACCCCCAGATTAGCCATGGTGTGCACGAATAAGTAGAGACAAAAAGTGGTAATAAAGCAGGGATTTAGGAGAATCCTCACCAAGCTTAGTAAAAACAGCTCTCACAGCTGCACGCTGCTAAGTACAGTACAACAAGAAGAGAGGTAGGGAGAATACGGAACCACTCTTAGGGCCCCATTAGGATGGCGGGCAGGCTTTGCCCGCCCGCCATCCTATCGGAAATCGGGACCGCCCGCCCTAAGGGCGGGGTTCCCGCACGCACCATTAGGATGTGCCCGCCACTGTGGCGGGCACATCCTGTATTTTTAGTATTGTGGCGGGCGGAGCTCTGTGCTCCGCCCCCCACAATACTAAAAATGCTTTGTAGCATTTACATAATCAAAGCGGCAGGCACCGCGCGGTGCCTACCGCTTTGATTATGTAAATGCAGGGGGGTACCACAGGTACCCCCCGTGTGCCACCCCCCTTTGGCCTTGAAAAATGCCCATTGTAATATTGCGGGCGGTGTCTGACAGACACCGCCTGCATGTTACTCGTTTTCCGCCCCGGCCGTAAGGCGACCGGGGCGGAAAAGTGGCGGGCGGTGTTTTGCTCCGCCGTGGTCCCCCCCGCCATTCTAATATGGCGGGGGGAATACAGGGAAGGATGGCGGGTGGATTTCCCCCACCAGGCTGGCGGTGGCTAGCGCCAGCCTGGCGGGGCAATCCGCCCGCCATCCTAATGGAGCCCTTAGTCCCCGGTCAAATGTTAACAAACAAAAAAAGAGTGTTCAATGGTATATCGAGAACCACACTTGGAGCAAAGAAAAATAATTCACTGGCCTTGCTATTAGTCAGTTAGGAAAGCCCTCACTCACCGACCTGGTCGATGACATGCTTCATCATCGGCCCCACTGAATAGGCCGAGTGCCTCTTCAGTGTGCTGCGACGTCAGATCTACTGCGGAGTGGGTTTTTTTGTGAGTTCAGGCGTGATGTGAAATTAATTAGTGATAGTGTGAAATAAAATGTCTTGGGTGTATCAAAAAATATTTATTATATGATCACTCCGACATTGATAAAAGTTAATGTTGGAAGATGAACCCAAATTAATTGTCAGGTTAATTCCAATAAATAATTACATCAGTCAACATGTTTCTGCTTTTGAAACGGTGTAATTTTACCAGGCATTCATCAGGTCAACAAAATGGACTAATCCCTGGCGGTATGAGCACCCTAAGGCTCACCCTACCACTGGATGTGAAAATGAAAGGTGAAAAAAGTAAAAAAGTGCAAAAGGAAAGAGCATGCTTCTTCCCGGTAACTCCTGCTTTAGGAGGCTTACTAACTTTAAAGATACTGCACCTGTGGAAAGAGGGATGTAAACAAACACACAAGACAGAACACACAGTTAATAGCCGGTATATATGCTGGTAATATGCCCAAGTCTGGCTGAGGGGCTGCTAAGTACTAAACTCTGGTCTTTTTCACCACTCTGAATCCCTGATAAAACACTGCACAGCATGTCCTGTAGGTACAACTGGTATACACCGAAAGTCTGACTGACTTCAGCCACCTGGTTAGCTGGGTCGCCATAACATGCACCACTTATTTGGGTGCACAGTACTGTCTTTCCTGGTCCTAGTGACTCAAGGTCTCCTTGCACTGAGGTGCTTGGTACATTTCTATTCTCAGAAATATACGAATGGAATTGATCATCTTTCATAAGTTACACATAATGAAGCAGCTCAGTAATGAGTCTTGTCAGTGTCTATGTGAGCGTAGGCCGACGATACCCAAATTGTCCTCTCCGTTGCTGCCAATCAACAGGAATCAGCTGCCAATATCCGCAAATGCATGCCACAAGTTAACAACTGGATGCCGTGCAGCTGCTTAAAACTAAATTCTGACAAAATGAAAATAATACTACTGTGAAACAAGGTCCCCTTCTGGTCCCTTGATTGGTGGGCAGTCAATCTTGGAACGGTTCCGACCCCTTCTGACTCCATTCCTATTACCTTGCATTCCAACTCCACTTCTTCTGTGGTCTTTGCAGGGTGCTCTCTGTGTTCTTTGGACCAACAGGTCGCACACATCATCGCACAGTCGACTTCACAAATAAAATTGAGGTTGTCCCCATGTTGTTTGCACAGACTTGCTGCTGGTACATTGAGTATCTTTAGATAATGTGAAAGGTCTGCTATTCTCAGACATTTCCATATCTGGACCAAATAGTTCATGGCACTCTGGGTACCATTCGTCTCCGCTGTCCTTGTAGCTGCTTAAACAGGACAGGCAGAAACGGTGTCCGCATTTCAAGGTCACAGGGACTGTTAACAGCTTCCTGCAGATGGTGCAGGTGGCCTCCTCAAGGAGGGCAACCCCGGGGTTTGTGTCCTCGATTTCTGGTCTGAGCTGTGCTGGTTTCTCCTTCTGACAGGATTGTTGTTCTCCCGAGGCCTTACTGTGGGAGGAGCTGCCAGGCGGTGATGTGGGGAGGGGGAGGGGCAGGGTGGGGGTAGTAATCTATGGATTACGGAGGATTACAGGTAAGTAAACATTTAAATAAATAAAACTAATTTTGTTGCGTGCACTGCATCCCCAAATGCGATGCTGTGCACGCAATGAAATTCTTTTTATTTGTGTTTACTTACCTGTAAAGCTCCATAATCATAAATTACTACCTCCCACTATGCCCCTCCCCACGTCACCGCCCGGCAGCACTCCCAATGGGAGTGTAGCATGGCATCGGCGAAAGCTCCGTCTCCCTCTGCCGGCCCTGCTTGGTATTCTAAAGGTGTGTTGTGTGAGAGGAGGGGGGGTCAATGGGAGGTGTTGGTATAGTTGGGCGGGGTGGGGGGGAGGCATGCAGCTCCGGTTCAGTGTCACCTCAGGGCCTGGATCGGCTCCCTCTATCACCGGAGCGGGGAGGGTTGCTGGCAGTCCTCTAGCAATCACGGGCATGGGGACCAGCATGCGTACGGAGGAGGTGCGTGAGTGAATGTAATTCCCATGTTTACCGTTGGAAGCAGGGTCGCCCAGGACACTGTTGTAGGGAGTCCAAATGCTGTGCACGCACTGACCGTTTACAGGACTTGTTAGTGCTGTACTCTCCCAGTTAATATTTTCGAGAAGGGCGGGCACTTTCCGTATACAGGCCTTGTTTGGTCCTATGAAGTGCTCGTACTTTCCCAGGGCGGCAGCAGAGGTGTAACTAGCGGTGCGTCTTAGAAACTGTAGGGCAGATTTACAATAACTGGCGCATTTCTGCATATCAGAAGGGATGCGCCAGTTATGGTGCGCCGCAGCTCCGCCACCATGTATGCGCCGCATTTACAATGCGGTGCACCATGTGGCAAAACTGGTGCCCCATGGTGAAGCATCTGTGCCGTAAAGGCAGCAAATTGCTGGAGTTGCGCCGCAGGCACAACGCGGCTCCAGCAATGCTTTGGGGGCCCCCATCTGATAAATGTTGCGTCAATCCTTACGCCTGCTTCAAGCAGGCGGAGGGTTTTGACGCAGCATGGGCTCAAAAGTGACTGAGTGAAATCTTGTAGATTTCACTTAGGCACTTTTAGGAGGCGTTCCTGCACCGTAACACCCCCCCCCCCCCCGTGCAGGAATGCCTCCTTCTGGCGCGGGGCTTTACAACGTGACGCATCTCCCAGATGTCAATCAGCTTTTCATTCACTTTGAGGAAGTCTTCTTTTGCCTTTTCAAAAATCAGTAAGCTGTGCCCAGGGGTGATCTTTTCTTCTGTAAACTTTGTATTTCCAATCAATATTAGGAAAGACATAATGAATAACAGGATTCGGCCATTCAATAGTAAAGAAACATAATAAATTCATGATGTTTTAATTGGGAACGTGCAATGAGAAGAAATGTTACTGTTTACAATCATCTAATGACTATTTTACTTTTCATTCAATCGATGGTGTCAGGATTGTTGAAGGAAAGGAATCTTTCTACATTTTCCAGCTTAAATTAAATAAATATAAATACAGATAACATTTATCATATACTTTACTGAATATAATACTTATTAGTAGTAATACGAGTAGTCATGGTAGTGAAAGCTTTTTTGCATTACCTCTTGCTTGCAGTTGGAGACTGGGATTTTAGATAGTTTCTGAAAGCAACTAACAGTTTGCAGTCCAGGGAATGTTTCTTATGTCACACGTTGTTCACCATATTCCGAATAGTAGTCAGCCACTTCTGTTGGATTGAATAGTGAAATGTTTTTAAAACAAACAGATGAAATCAAACCGATAAAGAAGGGTCTAGGGCAAATTTCTAGACCTAGCATGTGTGTCCATGGGTCTATAACAAATAAACCTTAATAAGACATGAACCAACAAAATCCACACAATCGGAGTGTGAAAGAGTACCTCAGAGGTACACCTAATGGAGAAGGATACCCATCATTCACTGTCCGATACCGCCCTAGTCATCATCTGGGCTTCCTTACACCCCTGTCATCGTGAATCATAAAAGAAGTAAATAGGGACTAGATGTATACGTCCAGCATCTAATTATGAAGCACAGAGTACATTTGGAGATGTTGAGTGAAGGTATCAAGTGAAGAATGAAAGGATTGCAGTGCATAAAAAAGTGTGAAATAATCAGTGAGTTAAAATTGGGTAAATGAGAGAAGCATGAGTTTATTACCGCTCAGTTGCCCAAAGAAACTAACTAATATTGGGCTTATTGAAGCCATGTACTTTACTATTCTAGATTCGGCTACTGTTATTCTGGCTGGCATCTTAGTGTACAACCCCCCCCCCCCCCCCCCCCCAACGCTTTAGCCTCATCATTAGCAACACTATTACACATGATAGCGGATCTCTCCCTTAGACATTCGCACTTTATAGTACTAGGAGATTTTAACCTTCATGCTGAAAACCCCTCATGCTCACAAGCATCTCATTTACTGGAGACCTTGCAGGGCCTGACCTTGACCCAATTAGTTCAGGGCCCGACCCACATAGCGGGACACACTCTTGATTTGATATTCACGAATCACTCTGGGATCACAACTCTTCCCTCACTTCCCCGGATCATTACCTCCTTCCTTTTGATCTAACTCCTCCCCTATTACCCATCCCGTCAACTCTTGATAGGGAATTTGGGAGAAAATGGCATAAAGTAACACGTGCTGCTGTTGATCCTCTTTGCTTATCAGTTTGATCCTCTCTCAAAGGACCTTAACGAAGAAGTGGCTAAATTCAACTCCCCCCTTTTACTTGCCATTGATGCCATTACCCTGTTAAAACCTATCACCTCCGCCAGATCTAGTCCATCTGCACCTTGGTTCTCCCCCACTTTGCGAGAGGAAAAGAGCCGTTGTAAACAGTTGGAACGCAAATGGCGGCAGACATATGTTCTTGAGTCTAAAACGATTTATAAGACTGCCCTAAAAAAAATGCAAAAATTAAAACGGTCCACAATGAGAGATTTTTCCACCCAACAAATTAAGAATGCAGAAAACTCTAATTACTCTAAATACTTTTTAATATTGTCAATGACTTTGTTAACCCTCCCGCCATGATGTTTCAGAGTTCCCCTAGCCAGGTCCTATGCAATGGGCTATTGGACTACTTTCAGGACAAAATTATTAATTTACCATCCTCATTCACTCCTGTTGTGGCCCCCCTCTTCCCAGTGACCCTGATTCTCAGAAAGTTTCGCTGAAGTCTTTTAAGGAGCTTACTACTGAGACTGCTTTGAGTCTGCTTGTCCAGTGCAAATCGGGGTCTCCTTTAGATCCTGTCCCTGCTAAGGTGATGGGCAATCTGGCCCTTCTACTGATCAGCCCACTCCTCTCTATTTGGAACTCTTCGTTATGCACTGGTCAATTCCCGACTGCATGGAAACAGGCAATGTTCAGTCCCGATTTTGAAGAAAGCAGATGCGAATCCCACGCAATTCTGTAATTACCGACCAATTTCTCTCCTTCCTAATCCGGGAAAAATCCTGGAAAAGGCTGTCCAGAAACAATTGCCGGACTATCTAGAAGCCAACCAATTGTTACATGACTCGCAGTCTGGATTTAGAACAGGTTTTAGTACCGAGACTGCTATTTTAGAGGTGTCTGAGACGATTCGTGAGTGTGTGGATAGGGGCGAGGAGGCCATGCTGGTCCTCCTCGACCTATCCGCCACTTTCGACACAGTATCTCACGAGATACTGTTGGATCGGCTAGGCCAGACTGGAATTGGAGGCTCTGTGTTGACTTGGATCAGATCTTTCCTTACAGGTCGGACCCAGAAGGTCTCTCTTCGACCTTTTGAATCAGAGGGTAAACCTCTACTTTGCGGAGTGCCTCAGGGTTCTGCTTTGAGCCCTTTGTTTTTCAATGTCTATCTCGCACCTCTGGCGAAGGTGGTGGAATCTTGGGGGGTCAGAGTGATCTCCTACGCTGATGATATTCAGCTTGTGTTTTCATTTAGAGATCACTCTGACATCAATTTTACCAATTTTCGCCACTGCCTCAGCAATATCTGCTCCTGGATGACCTCTAATCATCTTAGACTTAATACCGATAAGACAGAGGTTTTATTTTTTAATCAGAAAACCGCGCTGCCTGCCATTCAGTGGTGGCCGACTGTACTTAATCCTCCTCCGGTCCCAGTCCAGACAGCTCGAAATCTGGGCTTTCAATTTGATAATGCACTATCGTGAAAATCACAAATTAACAAGGTCACAGCAGCTTGCTTTGGCAAACTGCGCATGATCAGGAAGATCTTTCCATACCTCCCACTTAATTCCCGCAAAACTATTATTCATGCCCTGATTACCTGATTACATCGCACCTAGATTATGCCAACAGTCTCTATGCTGGCGCCCCTTGTATCAAATTGAACGCTTACAAATAGTACAAAATGCTGCGGCTAGACTGATTGGCAATATTCCTTTTCGCCACTCGGTTGCATCATATCGGAGGAAGCTGCACTGGCTTCCCATTGCCCGTCGCATTCAGTTCAAGGCTTTGATTTTTGCTTTTCGTGCCCTCAATGGGTTGGGCCCGGGATATTTGAGAAAGGGGCTTAAACTGTCCCAGTCTGTCAGGTCTCTGAGATCGAATAGCCTACGCCTCCTGGTGGTGCCCAGTTTTCGTCATGCTAGAAGTGGCGGCAGAGCGTTTGGCGTAATAACCGCTAAACTCTGGAACAGCCTCCCACTGGATCTTAGGTTTATCTCCTTTGAATCACTGTTCCGAAGCAAACTGAAAACCTGGTTGTTCACTATCTCTTAAGTAGCATCGTTTCTTTCTAGCTTGCAGTCTACAGCGCTGGGACACTCCCGTTGGGGGTAGCCGTGCGCTTTATAAGCTTCATAATAAATAAATAAATAAATAAATAAAGCTAAAAACAGTGCAAAGGGATGGCAGTTTTAACAAATATCTGCCAATATCGTTTGTGTGGTCAACATGTTTCAGCAGAAAAATAGGACACTATTGTCCTCTGCCTTCGTCAGGACCTTAATCAATAAGTGCTATTGCAATAAGTAAATATAAAGGAAAATGATGAAATCAATGATCCATTTCACCTGGATTCCTAGGTATCTGGTCACACCTCCTGTATGTGGATTTCTCAACCACTGTTGAAAAAATATGTTAGTTCCATGTCAGAGAAAGGGAAAACAAAAACAGAAAACATTAGTGTGTATGTAACGAAATCCTAATTTGGCACCATTCTGCACGTGTTACCCCGAAGTTAACAGACAACACAGCTGTATGGAATATACAACTGTTCCTGCTAACCTAGTTAACAGGAGAGTACGGCCTCACCTCACCTGGCTACAAGTCAGTGAGATGAAGCACCGCTCTATTAAAAACAAAAATAAGGCATAGACATGACCAATGTCACATGACCCACGTCACATGACCCACTCCATGCGGTAAGTATGTGCATGTCAGGACAATATATACCATCCCTGTCAGTAGCGATAACTTGGCAAAATGAGTCATAATGATCCTCATATAGTCAAACAAATGCAATATTTCATCATTGCTAGTAGTCGTTGTGCCTGCAGAGACTTTTCCTTGTATGACAAATGGGAATTCCATGGACACTATCATAGCATCTTGTCGCATATGGAGTGCTTGTTTTCAATTCAGCACACTATCTATATTCAAAGAATAGCAAAATTGTCATGTCTGTCAGCATTCTTTTAGCAAGATAAGCCGCGTTCTACTCTGTTCAGGTAATACTCCACACCTAGCCCCAGTGCACTCTTATCAAAGAATTATAAGTAAAGGCCAAACACGTAGGACCCTTCAGTTAACCGTGCCTTATTTAGTCCGTACTCCGATAAAAGGACCGTCGGACCCTTCAGTTGCCCATAATCTGCTAGAACCAGATCGTTATGTTTGCAGAACGCTTTAAAGTATGACCGAGAATGTTTTTGTAAAATAAGACCTCATGCTCCCTCTACAGTGGCTAATACTAACACATACACATCACACGCCAGCTCCTACTCTAATAATAGACACACACACTGCCAGCTCACCTCTCCGTCAGTACTCCAGACGGTCTACCGAGCCGTCTCAGGGAGGTGACCGGCAGTGTGCAAACGCCATCTTTATTCGTCAATAGATCATGTGACGCGGAATGGCAGTCACGTGATCGTGACCATGCGTGCAAAGGACTGTGGGAGATGGAGTTTTGTGGTTCACAATGCATGCCAATCATAACAGCAAAAACAATGTTATTTCGAGTAATTTTTCAGCTTATCTGTTGTCTAGTGAATGAATATCACAACCATTATTTATAAAGTGTTATTTAAGTATTAGAAAAACACACATAAAAACCTTGTTCGTGTTCCATCTGTCAATAAAACTTTATTGACAGTGTTGTAATGAACATAACTTCTATATGGTAGCTATATTTGAATCTACACGTCCACTGTAGTGATCCACAACCATTTGTCTTATCCATACATAGAAAGTAATTCAGTATCGATACAACCAAGAATTTTAGGGAAGAACGAGCCCTGACAAGATTAGTGCAGCAATATCGAGAAAAGGGCTTTAGTAATAAGCAGAGTCAAACTTTCCTGTATATGCTCCCTTCCATTACAGTTTTAGTCATTGAATTTAAGAGGAGAGAAATGAGAAATATATGGCATTGGATTATGTAACTCCATACATTTTATATGAGAACAACCACAAACCTGTTCCTCTAAGGTGTCAGTGCCAATTGAGAATTAATGTATTGCCTTACAGTGACATCCAAGGGATTTCAACGTTCAAACCCTCTTTATCAGTCCGTAGCCTGAACACCCATTTCTGTTCCTTGATCAGCAGATATTTATAAATATCTGTCACATGGTCTTGGATGAACGGCTGTTCTAAAACCGTCCACTGGATTTCAGTCGGACTGTGTTTAGCTTCCAGAAAATGGCTTGTCAATCTTGTAGCTTGTTTTTTACAGCGTACTGTGCTTTTGTGTTCAGAGATACAAAATTTGATTTTACGTGTCATCACGCCTATGTATCTTAGCTGGCATGGGCAAGTAATCATATATATTAACTTCTCACTATTACAATTAGTGAACTTCTTTTGTTGCCACGGCGACAAGTACCTATGTCTATGGTAACTGATTTGCATGTCTGCAGGCAAGCTGCGCATGTCCCACATGGATGGGGCCCCTCGACAGCTGGTAGATCCCACAACGTGCCAACAGCACGTTGTGTTTTGTTTTCAGGTCGTGGGTGCACCAGTTGTCTTTAAAATAAGGACCACGTTTAAAAGCGAAGAGAGGGGGATGTGTGGACTCTTGTCCCGTGTTTTTAAAATCGACCAATGTTTCCTGACGACTTTCTGTATGTCATTTGACATTGTGCTATAGGTGATAACAAAAGTCAGTCTTTAAGTGTTCTCTTTTGGCATTGCCGGTTCCAACAGTGCTTCTCTGTTATTATTAGGAGCACGTTTCAGGGATTGGCGCACCAGCTTTTTCGGTCGAGTGAAACTCGGACCTATTGTTGTCAACCCAAAAGCTGACTTTTTACGAGCGGATTTTCGAAAGTTCACGTGAAATCACGTGACCACAAGCTCCTTCGTGCAAGAGCTTGCATTTCACCCACAGGCTTCCCCTGCCAGCAGCATTTGCCATCACGGCCACAGGCCGTGACTTCAAAGGGTTCCGCTGCCCCGCCCCCTGCTTCACGGCCATCTGTTCTCCAGTACCTCAGGACTCACCACAGGCCTGTTAATTAACATCAAAGGCTTCCCCAGCGTGCGCTCAGCGGGCCTCTTCTCTCCCTACCACTTAACCCTGCCCCCACCACCTCTCGATATTGCTGCTTGAGCTTTTGCTATTTAAACTTGTGACCCTTCTGGCTAACTGCACAGTCAAGCCGATAACATTTTCCCCATGCCTCCCCACTTGTTTAGGACTTGTTGTCTCATCTCTCTCCCTTCCTACCGGATCCTTCCCTACCCCCTCTCCCCCCTGCTACTGGAACAATTTGTATTTCAGGGTTAACTATTGCTCATGCAACACTATCTGTCATCCAGGTGCTTCATACTGTATGGAAATAGCTGCATTTCTCTTTTTGCTTCAGTGGACACCATCTCATATCTGAGGCCTTTAACCAATGTCGAGCCGGCACCCTATGAATTCCACAATAAGCAGTTTTAATGTTCCCTTAATTGGTATGGGCTTACAATTCTGAATGTGCAAAATGCATTTAGTAAAGCTCACGTCACATCTGGCTGAAGATTCCAGACGTGACAAGCTTGAAGGTAATGCACCCTTTAAGCCTGTCCACCTCTAGCCTCAGGCCTTCGGCCTCCTGAACGTGCATCACCCTTTGCCCCCCCCCTTTACCTCCCCCCTTTACCTCTTGCCGCCCCCCACCCACCCTCCCCCATCCTTTGCCATCCTATTCTTCCTATAGTCTCCGGCGATTTCAAGAGGCCCCGTTAGGTGTGCTGACCGTTTCCAGAATATATTTTCTCTTTGCAATCTGCTGCTTGTAGTTCAACTTCTGTTATGGAGAAAGACAAAAACAAGTGCCAGAATGAAAAGCAACTGCCACGAATAGGTGTCAACTCACACCTCCCCTGGGTCACTTTCCGACCTTTTGGGTTTTGTTACTTTTCTATCATTTGCAAAATATCCCTCACAGTCATACGTCACTGAATGTCGTTTCTCCAAGCAACCGAGCACCCTTCACATTACATTACTTATCTCATGGTTTGTTTTGCTACATCAGCTTTTTGTCAATGCCAACAAACATGTGCCCTAATTTCTGGGCAGCGACTAAATCCCAAAGCCCTCTCTCGCGGCCTTTCTCTAAACATGCAGCCTGAGGTTACACCTCTGAGGACTGCATAAACCCTTATTATGGTAATCCCATAATCACCTGCGCTAAATCTACCTTCTCAAGGCACGGGCCGGAAACACACAGGCACGTCCTGTCAGCACGTGCTGTGACCAGGCTACAAGGAACAATAATCTCACCCTGTCACAGACCAAGGCACAGAGGGCTCACGGGTGCATCCCAGCTTGATTGTCTTGCCATGTACCCAAAACTGCGCACTCCATGACAGTTCTATTGCACATAGAAGGTAGCAGGCAGATGTGGGGGGACTGCGTCAAAATACAAATCTAAAAGGCATGAGACAGACACATTTAGAACAAAGAGAGGCATGTGGCTGTATTACTGAATATGCTTTCAGGGCGCAACTGTGGTAGTTTTTTTACAGGAACCTTCCCTACCCCCTCTCCCCCCTGCTACTGGAACAATTTGTATTTCAGGGTTAACTATTGCTCATGCAACACTATCTGTCATCCAGGTGCTTCATATTGTATGGAAATAGCTGCATTTCTCTTTTTGCTTCAGTGGACACCATCTCATATCTGAGGCCTTTAACCAATGTCGAGCCGTGGTTATTTGTAATATCAATACATCTAAGTCAAGTAAATACAAAACATGGTGCATTACAAATGCTATAGGTGTCACATTTGCGAAAGTTATAACTATTGGCATTGTAAATGACAAAGCTATTAATTTAGCTTCTTTCGAAACCAACACATAAATAAAAAAATTGTCATTTACAAGACCAATAGCTCAAACTTTCATAATGCGAGACCTATTGCATTGCAAATGCTTGTTCTGGTATTTCCTTGATTTCAACTGTTCGGCCAAGGAGGAAGAGTGTTCTCTAAAACCTTCTTTCATAGAGCAATTTCTTTGAATTCTCAGGAACTGTCCATACGGAAGGTTATTTCTTAGTGACCTGGGATGACGGCTATCATAACATAGCAGTGAGTTGCGTGCCATAGGTTTTCTGTACAGTTCTGATGTATGACCCGAAGAGGTAGCTGATATCAACAGATCCAAAAAGGCCAGCTGATTTTTGTCATGCTCCACTGTGAATCGCAACAAAACATTCCTGCGGATAAGCCATTTTAGAAACAGATAAAGATATTCAATGTTTCCTCTCCATATGACGAAGTTATCGTCAATATAACGTTTCCAAACTCGTATTGAGTCACAATAAGGATTTGTAGATGTTAAAATATGTTTCTGCTCAAAGTGATGGACATGAAGATTTGCTAGACTTAGAGCGAAGGATTTGTAGATGTTAAAATATGTTTCTGCTCAAAGCTATGGACATGAAGATTTGCTAGACTTGGAGCAAAAACGCTTCCCATACTTGTGCTCGAAGTCTGCAAATAAATTGTGTTCTCAAAATGAAAAAAAGTTCTCCTTTATAGCAAGACTGGCGCATGCCATGATGAACTGGACAGGAGTGATGGAATCAAAATTCCTCTCTGTCAGTAGAGTGGTAATCACCTCCAAGGTGTCGTCCTGAGGGATAGAGGTATATAATGATTCTACGTCAAATGACACCATATGATCTGTCATGATGTCAAACTTAAGCTCAGGTAATAGACGAAGAACATCTTTGGTGTCTTGTTGGAAGATGGGCATCTCCTTGACCATTGGGCACAGAAAATGGTCTACAAAAGTAGACATGGGTTCTAAAATGGAACCTATTCCTGAAATAAATAGGACACCCAGGTGGAGGTCTCTGTGCCTTATGAACCTTGGGCAGGGCGTAGAAGTATGGCATATTAGGATGTACAGTACGCATGAAGCCTGCCTCTTGTGGTGTAATCCAACCTTCTGCCATGGCTTCTTCTACCACGTGAGTGATGGTGGTGGTTCCAATTCTTTCTGTTGGATCTACAGTGAGAGGAAGGTACGCTCTTCTGTCTTGTAATTGTTTGAGACACTCTGCCCGATAAGTGGTGGTATCTAATAGGACAATCGCACCGCCTTTGTCGGCTGGTTTGATTGTCAATTCTTCATCAGACCTAAGGCTGTGAAGGGCTTGTTCAATTTTAGGTAAATTAACAAAGGAATGATTTTCCTTTTGGTACAGTGTGGTCTTTCTCCACTGCTTGCTCAAACGCTAAAACTTTAGCAGGCATGCCTTGTATTGGTGGATTAAAGGTGGATTGTTTTTTGAGGACAGTATTGGTATCCGTTTTCTCCATCTCATCTCTACTATGTTTAGCAAAGAAAAAATGTAGTCTGATTTTTCGAAAGAATTTTGCCTTCTCAATAAGAGTTTGAAAGCGATCACCTACATGTGTGACTACAAATCCTAGTCCTCTGTTCAAGACTGCATCTTCTCTCTCTGTTAGTGGTCTCAAGCTCAAATTCATCACGAGGCTGTTCCAGCACTGGTCTCCGGTTGATCTTGGGGTTTCTTCTTGCCACTCCAGAGCCATCAATGGTGTTGGGGGGCTCCAGTGGACTTGTGCTTGTTGTCCCCGTTTCCTGCCTCTGGATCGACCCCGGCCAAAGCATAAAAAAGGCTGAGTATTAAACTTTACTGGAAATTGTTGCGGGGCAAAAGCCCTGGCCTCCATAACTCCACTGATTGGGTTGCCACCATTGAGGGAATTGGTTCTGATTGCCACCTCTCCATTTCTGTTGATTTCCTCTGCCTCAACCCCTTGTGGATGCATTACTTTTAATGGAGGAGTCTAAGTCACTGGAGATATCATCAGAACTAGAAGTACCATATGTCGACCCTCCTCTACGTCTGTTTCTGTGAACTCTTGTCGTACATATGAGTCGCTTATGTATGGGTAAATTTTCTCTGCAGAAAATCTCACCAGGTCTTTTTTGAACTTCTCTATTTTAGTGACTAAAATGGAGTCTATAAATTCTTTGTTATTCTTGTTTGTCTCCTCTTGGCTTTTTTTGAACAAGGTACTGGTTATGGTAGTCTTTATTTGTGATTCTAGAACTTTAATTTCAACAAGGATGGTGTCAGCCACTTTCTCGGCAGTTTTTATTATAGGATAAGCCAATCTCTTGTGCACCTCCAGGCTATTAAAGACCAGGCCTTGAGAAATTCCTCATCATTCAGAAAAAGCCTGGGAGCATTAGTCACTATCAGCCCTGTGGGGGCACAATTGCCCCGTAGATATTCGCCCATAATAGCCCCATGTATTGCTGTATATGAGTGGGATTTTTTGAGGCCAAGAACTTTTGCCCACTCGTCCTCATTGCTGCAAATCACTAGAGGTATGGTATTCAATATGCTGGGTTTATCCAACAGTATAGATTGTACCTCATTGTCATCAAAGGCTAACCCTCAATTCTCAGCCATTGCACCAAGATAATTATATTTTATTATGACTATGAATAACTGGTAGGAAAGGTATAATTTCACGACAAAATGCACAATACACAAAAAGAGCTAAACATTATGATTCATAAGGTATAAAACCTAACTATTTCTGAGAGGTTGCTAAAATTTGGGACCCGCAGCCTTGGCTGCACAAGAACATGAAAAACTGATAAAGAGGGGTCCTAGGGCATATTTCTAGACCTAGCATGGACACAGGCCCCAACAGTTTATAAATTACTATCTGAGATGCATGTGGTGCAAATAGATTTTGGTCATTTGAACTTACGGTTGATATCATTCAACAGCTTCTTCCTCTTTTCTCAGGTGTACAGTTTCCTTGTCTTCATCTGGTGTTTTAGGGAGTCTAAAAGTAAGGCATATAATTGAGCAATAAAGCATGAAGTGAGCAGCTGCAACAGTTAATAACATACAGGTTTCTTCAGATGACAATGTAACTTGCACGGATGGAATAGTGATCCTCTTAAATCCTAAGTCATGTGCTAGTAAAATAGAGAACCTAAATTAATTTTAAAGGTTTCAGGGTTCAAAATTATGTATGATTTCACATAATGCAGTAGAAATGCAAATAGTTTGGCGATTCTAATGGTAGCAAACTAGTAATAATGATCAATGATTTGAAAGCAAAAAAAAATATGTAACTTGCATAAGAACTTGATCAACAGGCTTTCCAACAACAAAACACCCATTTGTTTTCAGCATATTGATGACGTTTTTTCTGGTGTCTTCATTGAAAAGAAGCTCGAGATAATCATCGGTGTACATTCTTCCATTTAGTAGATGACCAATCATTGATTCCCTTACCTCATTTACAACTGTTGCAATTTCTTCAGGAGTGCTTTTCTTCATGGAAACTCTGGCCAAGTGAACTGACAACTGTTCACAATTTTTAAAGCACTTTTTGCAAACCAACAAAATGCGATTTGCTTTGCTGAAAAGCAAATAGAAAGGGCATGTAATGAGTAACAGATTGTAGGGCAAAACAAATTCAGTATCCTTGTTATATGCTGCAAAAACATGAATTCAATGCATTAAAATATCAAACATTGCAAAGACCGCACATTACTTTAGAGGGAAATATATTCGAAAGGTTTTAAGGAAAAAAGGAATCTGGGTAGCACTAAATGATCCAGACCACCTGTATCTGCCTGTAGTCAAGTACAGGATTTTATGGGGGGGGCTGCTAGTTATATAGATATTCAGGGGGGAGAACATTATCTGCAAGGATTGCTTTGGCTAATGTAAAGTAGGGTTACACCTCCGTAGTGTGAGCTCCTCCCACCAGCTCCCACCTCATGTTGTGCATCTGGGAACAACGTCACACCTCATTAGGGCCAGCTCCTCCCACCAGCTGCCAGTTTCCAGCTCAGGCTCAGTATTTCACACCTCCCCAGTATCAATTCCTCTCACCTGCTGGCAGTTCCTGTTGTGCTTGGTGCAATGCCACAACTCACTAGTGTCCACTCCTTCCACCAGCTCCCAGCTCAGGTTACTCAAATGGAAGAAGTTTCACACCAACCTGAAGGAAAAGCACACACATTCATCGCAAGAGCAGAGATGTGCTAAAAACATCCCTTGCAGTTGAAAAACTGCAAGTTTAAAAAAAATGTGTAGGTGTGCAACATGTGAATAAATCAGAATTTTACTGTCACAATTTTAAGACGAAAACATTTTCCCTATTTCTTTATTTCTTTATTTCTTTTATTATTTTAGCTATTTTTTATATGCTATGGACATGCACATTAACACACTGGAGTGGACAGATCTTCACATTCCAAAAGTTTCTAGCATATGTGGTTCTTGAGATATAAATGTATAAATATATTTGTACGTTAAAGACTTTGCAGCAAAAACTGAAAATATCCAAACATTTTTCTAATTCCCCCCCCCAACCCCCAGTTATTTCCCTACATGCTGCTGGCATGAAAAATTAACACTAGTTTAGGAAGGAGGGGCCCCTGCCTAATGGGATGAACCCTAGCAAGGAAACAATGTTTAGGAAAAGGAAGAATAAAATTGCACCAGGTTTTGTGCCTGTTGTACTTGAGTGAAGAAGACCATAATGCTAATGACTGAACTCGCACTATGTTTTGTCTTGATATTTTCGATATTTTTATTAATTATATTATCTTCATTTTTTTGTAGAAAAATATTTTTGTATTGTTATAAATTAATTAATACATACACATTTTCTGGTTCATGTGACATAGATGTTGTGAATGAAATAGCAACAGTGATAACAAACAATATAAATAATTTACAAAATACAGAAGTGCATTCCCATTTCAACGCGTTTCGGCGTCAGCCTTCTTCAGGAAGTCTGTATTCATTTACAATTACGTTGACTATGGAACAAAAGATAAATGTCATTAGCAAACTAGCAAAGTCTTCATTATTCACATGATGTAAATTTCATTTCTCTTGATACTTTATTCGGCTCAATCAATCTCTCTTAACATCCGGTAAAAGTAGTCTAACTAAGCCAAAAATGTCATTTATATACATGAAAAATATAAACATATTAATACATTGCTTTGCCTATGTACAGTGCAAGGTTATATCTCACCAAAAGCCTGTTATAATCTATACAATATATACATATTTACATCTAGTTGATATGCTTGTCTGACAAATGGTGGAGAACACAGGAAATAACAATGTATGCCTATAGATGAGACACTAAACCAATTTATATTAAACCTCGGGGGTTAATGTGAAAATATTAATACATTGCTTTGCCTATGCACAGTGCAGGGTTATATCTCACCAAAAGCCTGTTATAATCTATACAATATATGCATATTTACATCTAGTTGATAAGCTTGTCTGACAAATGGTAGAGAGCACAGGAAATAACAATGCATGCCTATAGATGAGACACTAAACCAATTCATATTTAACCTGGGGGGTTGACAGCGAATAACTCCTGTGAAGGGATAGGGTCTGGAGAAGGAAACTGACTGTTAAAAAGCTGATTATCTATTGAGAAGCAATGCATAGTTACAGATGGGACTGTCTCTAAATGGAAAGTAGGCTAATGTACATTGCAATTACAATGGCCTAAAGAAAATAGCCGAGGGTATTATAAATGTGACGATACCTGAATAGTCGAGAATACAGAATAGATGACTGGAATCTTTAGTTATAACGGGTAAAAATATCACCAACACTGTAGGGTACGTAGACTTAATCTAACATGACCAGCAGAGAAATTGTAACAAAACAAGGGTACAGTTAGTATTGGTATATGCAGAATGTCTACTTAGTTGCTATGAAATATCACTGAATATGTACCTTGTGAGAAGAATATCCTCATCGTGTAGATAAAACAGTGAGTAGTTGCAAGGGTATGATGAAGAGGAGCAACGTAGCCCGTTCAAAGTCACTGAAGAGCAAGATTAATAAAGAGATACAAACATAATGTAAGTGGCCGATCTATTATGGTTGGAAATTAATAACAAGACCAAAGGTTACCAAGCTCTTCCTACCTGAATGAGATAATTGGTCCCAACCTCATATGGGGTTCTGATTTATTTGGGATATATGAATTCCGTAATAATTCTTGCATAGGCAACATCTAGGGGAGATGATAGAGTATTTATTTACAATTACTGGTTAACGTTACAGTTCGACAAAGCAGCAAACTATTCCCAAGGCCTGAATGTGGGGTGGAGACACCAATTCTGATTGTGGCCGGTAGGGGTCTACTGCTTGTGTTATTACCTATAACAGTCCGAAAACACCCCGCAACACAGCCAGGTAGGTGCTGCTAACACGCAGATAAAAGGAGGGAAGAAAGTTATATAAGCTACCAAATAAAGACCCTTCTCACTATAGTGGCGACTATCTGAACAATCTAAGCAAATAACGGGAAAAACCCCAACGGCATGCTGCAACACTTACTTGGAAATAGAAGCCTGGGTACATGGAGCGGTCGTCTTACATCAGGTCCCTTGCACAACATGACGTGATTAAATGGTCCATTTTAAGCGTAGGGGCTTGGCGCAAAATCGATTTAAGTCTCGCGATATTACGGACATAAATATTCGAATAAATTGTAGCCCGACGGCAATACCAAGCGTAAGGAAAATATAAGCGCCAAATTATAAGGGTTGACTCTGACTATAGAGATGAAAGAGGTGGTCAGATACTTCTATACATGTCACCGATCCCACTAGTGGTAGCAGTGAATTGAAACTGAAGGAATGACTGATTAGCAGTAACTGACAAATGCCCAATTAGTGTGATGTCGTACTACTTGTGAAGGGCTATGATACGCGGACATCTTGCCGGTAATGTGGAAAAAATGGGCGCCATCTTGCAAAGGTTAGATCTGTGTCTGTAGCGGTGGCAAGACGGTAAAGAAAAATTTGTTTTGAGTGTCAGAGATCCCACTTATGGTGGTAATAAGCTGAAACTAAAGGAAATTGTTAAGTCGCAAATCCTAGTACCTGTCTGAATGTTGCGGAATCGTACTATGTATGAGTAACGGTGGCACTATAACATGTAACCGGTGGTTCGTCAGGCTTTAACCTCATTGTTATCCGAGTAAATGGCAGGAATAAAAGTTTGTGGTTGCTTCCGTGCCACAACCTATTAACCAGGTATCTGTATGGGATAGAACAAAGAAGACGGACTGCCATATAGTAATGGAAGGGGTAGTGGAACTAGCACTGAGAATGATGCCGACTGAAAATACTGGAGTTGTCTAGATGTTGTCTCGATAAGGACCTTTCGTTCTAAAACTCCGATCTAAAATTCGACAGGCACTGCTGAATGGGTAGTCTCTGGCATTATGAACAAAGGGATGAGCAAAGAAAAGTCATGCTAGAAACAAAAATAGGAGTGATAGAAAAGGAGGCAATTGTCTCAAAAGAGAAGACAATAAAGAAACAAACTTATTGTGTAACCTCAGTGAATGGATAATAAATTATTATAATAAAGTGTAAAAATATGAAGTTCACCTGGATAATTATACATATAAAGTAAATATGTCTTGGATGTGTCATCTATAGGCACAATTCAATTACAGCACATGGAACAGATCTATATATCAGAAGTTATAGAAACACATTAATTGTAGTCAGTTGCCATCTTTGAATTCATGTTATGGCCTGTTCCCATGGTATTTCTGCATTCAATCCTGTTACTGCTGTCCCCAATAAAAAGATCCAGTACACCTCACATAGTTTCCTTATCTTATCTAGATCTAGGCCTATCCTCGGGCGTTTCCTCTCCAGGATATACCAGGACATATTATCAGGTTCATGGTTCTGCTCTAGGTAATTAGTGACCATGGGGGCTATTAATTTGCGAGTCCCGATTGCAGACCAATGTTCTGTCAGTCTAACATTCAGAGCTCGGCCTGTCTGTCCCACATAGCCTTTTTTGCAGGGACAAATGATCAAGTAGATCACGTTGGAGCTCTTACAGTTGTTAAGGTCTAAGGGTCTAATGAGCTGTTTGTTAAAAAGCAAAGTGGGACCTTGGATCGCTGAAGCACATTTACAGTTTGAACAATTGAGAGTGCCTGTGACTGGTTGTATATTGGTCAGTGATTGTTGCCCACTTGTGGTGCTTGTTGCAATACGTGATCGTACAATGTGATCTTTTAAAGATTTATTTCTTTTATAAGCAAACATGGGTTTAGGTAACTGTTTCTCTTTGGGTCTGTTCACATTTAATATGTGCCAGTGGGCACAAACAGTTTGTCGAATTCGTTCGTTGAGAACTGAGTGTTTGGTGATAAACTCTAGGTTGGGGGTTGTTTTGTCTTTACTTGGTGACAACAGATGCTGTCGGTCATAAAAGCGAGGCCGCTTATATGAGTCCCGAATGATTTTTTTCGGATATCCTCTGGACAGAAATTTTGACTTCATCATGAGGGATTTATCATCATAGTCCGATAAATTCGTGCAGTTACGTCGTAACCGAAGAAATTCACCAAATGGAACACTGTTTTTCTGTATGGTCGGATGGTAACTGTCATAATGAAGTAATGTGTTTCTAGCTGTGGGCTTAACGTATAAGTCCACAGCAAGGGCTCCATCCTGATGTTTAATGATGACATCTAGATACTCTACTTGTGTCCTGTCTGCATGATGAGTAAACCTGATGTTATTGTCGCACAGATTTATCCATTGAAGGAATAGATCTAAGTTATCCTCATTATCAATCCAAATACAAAATACATCATCTATGTATCTCGACCAATTGGTCACAGATTCATAGAATGGTGCGATTTCATTAAAGATGACCTGGCTTTCAAATAGGGACATATAAATATTGGCAATCGTGGGAGCGCATGAAGCACCCATGCTGATTCCTTGCTGTTGCTTTCAGAGATTGCCATTAAATTCAAAGATGTTGTCCATGAGCACAATCTTCAGACATTCTAGAACAAATAAAGTTGGACAAATGATGTTGTATGTTTGTTTGTAAAAACCAGTGGGTTGCTTCCAAAGCTCCCATGATGGGGATATTACTGTATAGTGCTTCTATATCCATAGTGACTAACAGTTGGGAGGTGTTGCAGAATCTTACATTTTCCACTTGGTTAATGATATGTCTGGTGTCCTGTACATATCCCGGGATACGGGAGATGTGTCGGCATAAAATAGCGTCCACATATTTAGCTAAAGGCTCTGTTACTGAGCCAATAGTAGTTACTATGGGCCTTAAAGGAGGGTCAAGACTGTTTTTATGAACCTTCGGAATTCCGTAAATGCTAGCTAGTTTTGGATTAGTTACATTTAGATATTCCCATTCATTTTTACATATCTCTCCATCCCTCAGGGCTTTGTCTGTGATTTTTTAAATTTTGTTCTTCGTCTGAGTTGGGGGGTCTCTGATAATTGGTGCATAAAATCGGGTATCGCTCAACATTTCTTCCATTTTGGAAACGTAGCTAGAAGTATCATAGAATACGATCCCCCCTCCCTTATCGCACGCTTTTACTGTGAGGTTCTTATCTGCTTTGATGTCTTTTAAAGCTTTGTACTCTACTGCAGTAAGGTTAAAAGGTGTTTTAGGGATGTGGTTGGTGATATTCGTGAATTTTTCAAAAATGATTTGCTCAAATATAGTAACCGGAGGAGGTAATTGATCTACTGTTGGGGTGAAAGATGATTTAGGTCGTAGCCCTGACCGATTAAATACATCTGATGTTTCATCTTGTCCTAGAAAAAAGAATTTGAGCCTAATCTTGTGTAGAAAGGACTGCAAGTCTCTAAATAGATCAAATATATTCAGTCCACAATGTGGAGCGAAAGTGAGTCCTTTGGATAGAACAGAGATAGTGGACAATTAACACACCAGGGTGGGCTGATTTCCTCTAGATTCTGAAAGTTAAATTAAGTTTGTAGCATTCCACCAGGATGGGTCCAGTACTCAAAAGGAAAGCTCCAAAGTCCTGCTGCTTTTGTAATTCAACCCCCAGCCACTGCTGCTAGCAGCAGATAGCAGCCTCTGGTTTATACCTCCATTTTGGGCTGGAAAACCAGCAGGAATAACTGGAAGACTGAGATGTTCCCACCTCTGCCAACTCCACCCCTAAGTTAGCGGAGGTGAGGTAAAGCACATCTTTCTGTCCCTTCCATCTTGAAGATGTGGAGGCCCCTCCAATTAGAGCTTAGACTGCGCCCCTTCCCACAGGAATGTGGCATAATTGAGGGTGTAGTCACCCATGTAAGGTGCCCATTGACCATACCAGCTACTCCCCTAAAAGTAGTATTTAGGTGGTCCCCCCGTCTGGGAACTAGTTACTGCTGACAAAAGAAGAAAAAGGACAAAGAAGACCCATGCTGAAGAATACTGAAGATGCCCACTGACTTGTCCCCGGCTGGTCTGCAGCCCTTGAGCATTTTGAAAATAAACTTCACCTGTCTGGCAGTCAGTGACCTCCACAAACCCTGGGAGGACCTCCAACCTCTGAGCATAGCTGTTCTGTCCACAAAGCAAACAAAACCAAGGTCTATGATGAACTCTGGATCCACAATCCTCGACCACTCTGCACCCAACGCCTTTGCGCTGTGTCCAGGTTGCTCACAAATCCAGAATGGTTTCCCCAGTGATCTTGACCTCAAGTCCAGCATTGGCTGAGCCATCCTGGACCCCACGACGACGCCTGCTGACTAAATCCAGAGGATCCCCCCCACTGAAACTGGTTTCAAAGGACACCCCTGCATCCAAAGCCCCTGGCCTGGGCCTTGGTGAAAACAGGGTGTGCGTCTACGACCCTCAACACCTCAACTTACCTCTGCTGTTGCTGGTTTCCTCTGTGCAATCTTCTGTTCGACACCTGTAGCCTGTTTGTCAAACTGAGAACAACGAAAAAAATCCATGTTGCGCTGGTTGGGGAGCATTCACGATACTGCTATCGCAGTTGGAAAATCTTACAACAAACATTGAGAAAGGAAGAAGGCAGAGTAAGTGCTTGTGACTTTTAAAGAAATCTTATAATAAGGGTTTAAAATTATATAATGTTATATAACCCTCAAGTACTGCCAGTATCTGCAGAACACTTTACAAGACGAATGCCGACAGAACATCAAATCAACCATTTCTACCAAAAAATGGAATGCAGAAGATATCATTGAAGGTTGAATTCCTACAGAAACCAGAAAATAGGACATAAGCAATGAAACAATAGCATCTTTAGTTGAGCATCAGCCTTGGAGAGGGCTTGATATCACAACTGGTTGGTTAGAAACAGGAGTCAAGTGATGAAGCATGTCATGATGGAAATGTGGGTGAGGATTCCTTATAAGCCTAAAGGGCTGTCCCATGCAGGTTAGTCATGTTTTGTGACCAATTACTATCTTATCTAGTTCTGCTCACATTTGGGCTACCTCATCTCAGAAAATATTGTCTGCCTATATGACAGTTAGTGATCCTGGGGTTTGCCTTGCCTGGAGGTAAGAAAAACGCCTTTCAGTACAAAGGGTACATAAAAACCATTTAAGTATCAGATATGAGCTTTCTAATAAATAGATTTAGATATTGTTTTGTACAGGGAACTGGGGTGTATGCTAGACAGTATTTCTAACTTTACTTTATAATTTTTCGACAGCTTTTGTAAATTTTTGTTATCAACTCTCATTACAGTTTTTTGTTCCTATGGACATCAGGAACCCATATTATACTTCGGGTGATACATCAGCAGTGCCTGGAACTCAATTCTAGCATCCAGCCACCTGTTTTAGTAATATTTGTATAATTTATATGATGTTCAGGGGAAAGAGTCGCTTCTTCTACACAAGAGTATGGAGCTCTGAGTCGGGTAAGATGTCAGGTTTTTCTCCTTGGCCAGGGGTGAAAAATATCTTCTTATGATAGAAAATGTGCATACACCCTTCAAAGCATCAAAGCTGACCTTTCTAACAAGTGTATTAATGTTCTATGTACCCACCAAGTGACTCTGATATGCAGGCCGAGCAATTTGCAAAATAAGCAAAACTTGTCAAACATATTTTTGGGCAGCTTTTGCTAATTTTTGGTATTAACTCTCATGTCAGTTTGTGGGTCCCTGTGGATATCAGGAACCCATATTTTACCTCAGGTGATCTAGCAGGAGGTCTGGCTCCCAATATTAACATTTTAAACTATTTTAAATATTACCTGAAGCAAAAAAATGCCAAGGTCCCACTACAACATTGGTGCATCAAAGTGTGCAAAAATACAAAAAAATTGATTAAAATGAAAACAATGTTGCAGAGGTTCAATAACATCCTAAACACATACTGAATGAAAAGTTTTATAAATAAAGTTGAAAGCCTTCATTTTTATTTTCAGGGGGACAAGGTCACTTTTGTGAAGGAAGTCGTGGAACTCTGAGCGGGGAAAAAGTTCCGCTTGACCACCAGAGGTCAAACATTTTCATAATACAAAATAATTTTATAAGTATATAGGTGCAATTGCAGTGTCTCGTGTACCTCCAAAATGAAGTTCTAACACTTTTGAAGTCTTCTGAAGCAAAAAATGACTGTATCCCAAAACATCATTGGTGCATCAAAGTGTAAAAAAGACACTCAAGAATGGATTAAAATGAAAAAAAAACTGTTACAGTGACTTAAATACTTCCTTGACACTTAATGAATATATCAGAACGAATAGTTTTATAAGAAGTTGAAAATTGGCCTTTTTGATTTTCAGGGGGACAAGGCCATTTTTGCCTGGACTTCAGTCCAATAGTGGGAAATCCCCGGACAATCCAGAAACATATGGAGATCATCTGCGGCCGGGTACTTGCACCTATGGCAGTGGTATTCTAATCCTGTCATCTTAAGTTAGTTTTCCAGGTGTCCAATATACCCTATATGCGGAATATGCGGTATAAAGCTGATTTCTTTTAAGAGCGGTGGATTTGACCACTGCCTGCAACATAGTGAAAGAATCGCCCCAGATGTCCCCAATATTATTAGTAAATGTAATGTATGTAATGCTTATTAAGCGCAGCTGTCACCCGAAAGGGTATCCTGGCGCTGAGACCATGTCTAACCGTCATGCGAGGTGAAGTTTACATTGCTCTTGGGAACAGGTAGGTCTTACGGTCCCTTTTAAAGGAGGGCAGATCTTGTTTGCTTCTTAGTGCCAAAGGTAAGGTATTGCATAGCATGGCGGCTGTGAAACTAAAGGCACGGCCGCCCATCCTCACTCTATTGATTCTGGGAGTTCTTACCAGGAACGCCGAAGATGATCTCAAGGGTCTGGCAGCTTGGTACCATGAGAAAAGGTTTTGAATTGGTATTGGTCCTAGTCCATGGAGCGCCCTGTATACAAGGCATAAAGCCTTGAAGGCAATCCTCTGCTGGACCAGCAGCCAATGTAGATCAGCTAGTGCTGCAGACGATGAGGCTGATCGTGGCAAAGACAGAGCCAATATAGCAGCTATGTTTTGGATCCTCTGCAACTTTAAGATCAGGGTCTTAGGGGCTCCCAGAAGTAGTGCGTTGCAGTAGTCTAACCTACTGAGAATGGAACTCCGCACTACCTCTGCTCTGGTATCCCGGGGAAGTATTTGTAGGATCTTCCGAAGGGCACGCAACAGGCCCATGCAAGTCGCTGCAGTCTTGTTTACAGAAGCATCAAGCTGTAAGTTGGGTTCAAACTGAACTCCTAAATTACGAGCTGCTTTTGCAGCTTCCACCGAACCCGGGATAGAAGTGGGCCAAAAATTGTCTGGTAAACCGCGAGGGAGGCGGTCTAGGGAACAGTGGAGTACTTCCGTTTTCGATCCATTGAATTGGAGTGAGTTAGCTCGTAGCCAGTCAGCTGTCGCCGACATACAGCGGTGAAAGGTATCCCTCGAAACTGTCTCAGTGCCCTCAAGTGAGAAAATCAATTGAGTGTCATCGGCATAATTGATGACTGATATGCCGAATGACTTGATTAGTTCTACCAGGGGTCGGAGATATAGATTAAAAAGAATCGGGCTAATCGCCGACCCTTGGGGGACACCTTGGTTCAGCTGGCGGGTGGCTGATCTAAATGGTGGTAATGCCACAGCTTGCTGTCTGTTGCTAAGGTACGATGTTATCCACTTAAGGGCCAGACCGTTTACTCCCACGTTTTGAAGACTCGCCAAGAGGACGTCATGGCTCACCGTGTCGAACGCGGCCGACATGTCAAGCAGCACTAGAAATGCTGACTTGCCCCTGTCGACACGCGTTCGTAGATCGTCCAACACTGTGACCAATGCGGTCTCGGTGCCATGGGCCGGTCAGAAGCCAAATTGGGCTGCATCCAGACAGAAGTTAGTTTCCAGAAAGTTGGACAAGGCTCTCGTTACCCATTTCTCAAGAATTTTTATCGCGAATGGTAGGAGCGATATAGGCCTGTAGTTGGCCGGGCATAATGGGTCAAGAGAAGCCTTCTTTAGCAGTGGGGTCACTATTGCCAGCTTCCAACTGTCTGGAACTAACGCTGTAGTCAGTGACTGTCAGCAGATGGAGTGGAGGAAACAACTCATCTTGAAAGGCCTTCCAGATCTTATGGGGCATTGGATCAAGTGGTGAGCCTGAAGATACGCCGTTGGCCAGGGCACAAAATTCCTCTAGCGAGGGAATAGGAAAGGAAGATAACCGGGAGGGACCTGCCTTGTCTTTTCCCCATACCGTTACCGAATGACAAGGATGTTCTAAGGGAGGGGGTGGAAGTGGCGCAGACTGTCCGGTCACTGAGAGTCCGTTCAGGATAATCCTGATTTTTTCCTCAAACGTGGTGGCCAAGGAATCACAGAGTTCCTGTGAGGCCGGGATGGCTGACACTGTGCAGGGTGGATTAGATAAGTTGTTAACCATCTTAAATAGGGTCCGCGATTTATTAGTGGCCTTCGCCAAAGTGTCTTCTAGGAATTTGGCTTTAGCATTTCTTAGTTGGGTCTTATATGCCTGCAGAGCCGTTTTATAAGCTGCTCTATCCAGTTCCTTATACCCTCTCCTCCAGGTGCGCTCTGCCTGTTTACAGCGGAGTTTATGCTGTCCAAGATCCGCAGTGAACCAGGCATTAGCTCCTCTTGGTCTATTCTTTACCTTGCGCATAGGGGCCAGTTTATCTAAGGAGACCAAGATTTGTTGGCAGAGAGCATCGTAACTCTTATTCATGCTACCCTCCACCTGGAAGGTCATAGGTAGTAAGGTTGGTCGGGTCGAATCCCTCAGCAGACGAGACCATTGTCGAGAAAACTTAGTGCCATTCAAAGTACTTGATTTCAGCAGAATGGGCAAGACAAAGGACATATTGATCAATGCATGGTCAGTCCAGCATTGAGCCACGATCTCAATTACCACAACCAGTTCCTTGTCAGCAAAAACCAAGTCTAAGGTATGCCCCTTATGTGTAGATGATGAAACCAGCTGAGCGAGTTGTATATTACCGCAAACTTGGCAAAGTTCCCTATAAGCCAGATCATGAGGGCCAGAGGGCCAAAGGTTGAAATCGCCCAGAACTAAGAACTTGGCATGAGAATTAGAAAGATCATAGATTAGATCGATCAGTGACTGCAGGGCTGTTGTGGTCGACGAGGGGGTCTATAGTATTGACACCACAGACACTACCCCATAGTTTTTGAAGTTCGGATTCCATGACTCCACCCACTTCCAAAAGGGCCCAATACCAAAAGGAAATCTCCTGTTTCCAACCTCCCCTCCTTGAAACAGAATCAAATTTGGAGCTTAATTTTTCGTGATCCCATGAGTTCATTGCCCACCATCCCGACAGCTGGTAATACTTAAATCTAGTGAGCGTGCCACCTGTTATACCAGAAAGGCACTCCCCAGAGTAGAATGCCTTCCAATTTCAGTGGCCGAGAAAGTTGATCTCTAAGACAATCAGGGGTGCCCCAGGAGTCCCAAATTGGGGCCTGGCATACATAATAAGAAATATTAAAGCTTTTCCTGATGTAAAGCCAATTTTTTAAAGCAGCATCCAGAATCTTGAGCCTGACTTTCTTACAAAACTTGGGATCCCCAAATTTGAAAAGGAAAACTCTTGCCCCTGGGGGATGTTGTGTAGTAAAGCCCGAAACAATAAACCTAATGAGGATGAATCCATCTTGTTGGCCAGAATTCTAAAGTTTTTAAAATGAAAAGCGTGACAGTATGTGAGTAAATCCGGTAAAGCCAGACCGCCCGTGTTTAGACTTCTCCTAAGCTTTTTCCAAGCAATACTAGGGGACTTAGTGTTCCAAATGAAAGAACCAATTTTTCCCTGTAATTTCGCAATATCTGAAACCATAAAGGATAGCGGAATGGAATTTAATAGAATGGTTATTTTTGGCAAGATGATCATTTTTATAAGATTTACTCTCTCGAAGATGTTTAAGGGGAGACTTGACCACCGCAGGAGCAAGCTACAGACATCTTTAGAAACCCTAGTCCAGTTGATCTTAGATATATCTTCAATTTTCTGTGCTAAGTGGATCCCAAGATACCTAATTCGGGGCTTAATTCACTGTGTTTCAGCCTCTTGGTTCCATTCCATAATCTCGGTTTGGTCTTTGTTTATTCTATAACCCGAGATTCCCCCGAAAAGTTTGGCTTGATCTACTAATCTAGGAATAGCTTCTGCGGGGTTGATTGTGTACATAAGCAGATCATCGGCGTATAAAGCGAATTTTAGCTCCAGATCCGCAATTTTAAAAGGTTTAATCTGAGTGTCGGTCCTAAACCGACAGACAAAAGGTTCGATATAAAGATTGAACAACAGAGTTGACAGAGGGCACCCCTGTCTAGTGCCTCTAGAAATAGTAACCAAGTCCGTCAAAGCTCAGTTGACTAAGATTTTTGCCTGAGGGGCAGAATAGAGAGATCTGACTGCTGAAACAAAATTACAGGGGGAATCCAAAACTAAGCAGGGATTCCCATAGGTATGACCAGTTCACCTGGTCAAAAGCCTTAGCGGCGTCAATAGCAACTAGCATCAAAGTGAGCTTCTTATCAGTCGCCACATCTATTGCCCCAATAACTTGGAAAGTTAGTTTGTTCAACTGTCTGCTGGGGATAAAACCCCTTTGATCCTGGTGTATTATTGTTTTAATAATTCTTGCTATCCTTGATGCCAAACCCTCAGCAAGAAAATAATCACATCTTTCCCCATAGGAGAAGTTTTGGAGCTTGCTAGCATCCCACCTCTCTTTTAGAATCTTGTACAGGCTAGCTTTAAATTCTGCCCCAAGTCCATCTAGCTCGTTTTGTAGACGTGGTACTATATTCTGGGAGACTACTGAGGCCCTCTGCAATTCTTGTTCTTTTTCCTTAATCTTACAGAGGTGCTCCTCCTCCAGCCTTCACGTAGATTTATTTTTCCTAATCATCAATGAACTTAGTAATCCTCTTAAAACAACCTTAAAGGCCTCCCAAACAACCTGGTCGTTTGCAGTGCCACAATTATGCCTAAAATATTCTTCTGAATGGGGCGCTAGGTCTAACTTAACCTCATCCTTCAGTAGCAAAGATCTGTCCAGAGTCCACCTTCTCTGGCATTCTTTTTGTTTGAGGTTAACAATCAATTCCAATGCAGAATGATCAGAGAGTATAGCTGGAATGTAAGAAATTGAAAAATCCCTTTTACGCCCATTTATTACTCTCCATATATCTAACAAGTTAAATTGTTTAATGATAGTTCCATGTATGATTTGCGAGGAGGAGTGTATTTAGCCTTTGAGGTGTGATCTAATAACTCATCAAATATCAAATTAAAATCTCCCCCTAAGATAATGGGTGCTGCTGTACCAAAAAGGCTTTTTTTTTTTAAACAAGACAGGAGTGTAACCCTTAGACCAAGTCAGGACTGGGTAGATAAGGTGCAATTAGAAGACAATGTCCTGAAAGGTAAATGTCAATAGGCAATTAATCATAGCATGCACATAGCATTACTTAGGTGGACAAGAAGGAGAAACTCATAGTTTTGTCAAAAAGAACTTATTCAGTTTTATGTGGAAAACATTCATTTCATGGTCTGATACAGTGCACTATTTATTCACGTTTGTTGCACCAAGGCCCATGTGGTTGTCATTACATTCTATGCAGTGCTGTTTTTCTAACTGTATCCGACCATGAAATGTTTTCCACATAAAACTGAATAAGTTCTTTTTGACAAAACTATGAGTTATCTCCTTCTTGTCCACCTAAGTAATGCTATGTGCATGCTATGATTAATTGCCTATTGACTTTTACCTTTCAGGACATTGTCTTCTAATTGTACCAAAAAGGCTGGCTTTTAATTTCAGGAGAGCCCCTGAAATATCTTGATTCCGCCCATAGTAGACTGCACACACCAGTGGGGTACCCCCTATTGATAGCGTGGCCACCAACCACCTCCCAGATTGGTCTGTATCGAGCTTCTCCACTTTGATCCATGCATTGCTTCTAATTATTATTGCAACTCCCCGGGTGCTGCCCCTTTCTATCGAATAGAGAACATCTTGGACCCATCTGAGCTTGCCAAACCCCAACTTGCACTCATGTGCTTCTAAGTGAGTTTCTTCTAAAAAGCAAATATGAGCTTTACAGATGTTGAGGAATTCACTCACTGCGGACATCTTTCTCCGATTTCTTAACCCATTCACATTCCAGCTGATTAGCTTGATTTTATTAATGGTGCTACCCATCTTGGGAGTTCCTTAAATCAACCGAATTCTGTTCCCACACAAACGTTATACTTTCCTTTCTACACACTTGTATGAGGATTAATTTTTATATTTTTTCCCTATTGCACCCCCGTGTCTCCCCCCATGAGGAACCCACCCTTTTCTCCTTTTGCGATCCTAGTCACCTATTTGGGATCACGCTTGACCCAACACCAAGACAAAACCTTCTTATGTGAACAGCATTAGACATGATGCCTAATATGCTATGACTCTCTTATAATTATGTACAAACTTTCTCTCCCCCTTTTTTTAAAATTTATTATTTTATTTAGCTCTACTCTATTAAATTTTAATTGCTCCCAATAATTTACCATATAGGAAGGGAGGACACCAGGTAATATACCGCAAAAATCGCAATTCAAGTTCTACCCTCCATCTAGATAACCCCTTAATGGGAGTTTTCTTTTATTAAGATCAGAAAGGTATCGACTTCTTGGGGGGTAGTAAAATTGTGGAGTTTTTTTCTCTACATCACCTTCAATAATGCGGGGAACTTCATCCTGACATGCGCACCCAGACTCCTTAACTCGGGCATTCTAGACCCCAGCTCCCATTGCCTATGTGCAGTTATTTTACCCACATCGGAGCAGATGAGGTATTTCACTGAGTCAAGTTGGAGTATCGTGTCGGTTAGCGCTCTTCCTAGTATCAGCTCCTTGATTAAATAGGTATGGAAATTAACTAAAATTTTCCAGGGGGCTTTCCTGTCGGGGTGCTGCCTAAAGGGATCTCTTTGAACTCTTTAAATTTCTTTCTCGAGGTCTATATCTGGTCTGTCCTTTGTACTCCCTCTCTGAGAAGTTTACAAATGAATGTTTTAACGTCCCTACTCTCCGCCCCTTCCGGGATCTTCAGAAATTTTAAGTTGTTCCTTCTAGCGTGAATCTCAAGTCTCTCTATATCCATTTGGAGTGATTTGGTCTGCGCTTTTAACCCCACTATATCTTTTGTATGCCCTTGAACTACATCTGAAAGCGTGGCCACTTCTGTTTCCAAGACTCCAGTGCGTTTGCAAATTTCGGCGATTTTGGTTTCCAGTGTTTCACATTTCTCGTGGATTCCTCTCTGGTTCGCCTCAGAGATCTCAAATTTAGAAAATAAGTCCCCTCTAAGGGACTGTAGCAGCAACTCCAGCTGTAATTGCCCACTATTCGAATTCTCAGACCCTGCACCGAGAGCGCCTTGGTTTGTTTTTTCTACGTCGGTGCCAGGCATTAGACATAGGGCTGATGGAGAGCCTACTACCATACTGGTGTTGATATTGGTACTAATAATAGAAGTAGGATCTGGATCTGGGTCTAAGTCTGGGTGCTGAGTCCGGGTAATAGGTGCAGATATAGCCGGGAAATCAGTTAATTCCAGTGTGGGGGAGATCTCTCCAATGTCAGGGTCACAGGTTAAGAGAGAGTACCAATTTTTCGGTGGAGATATCAGGGGGAGTGTTTATAGGAAGGTATGGAGGTACTCTTCAGCCCCTTAGAGATAGCCACTTGCTCCATTATCTTAAAATATGATTTAAGCAAGGGCGTAGTTTTTAGGGGGGGGCAAGGTCTTTAAAAGTCTGTGTTTTAAGCTCCCCCACCTTCGTATTTTTTTTCTTCTTCAAAGGGGTCAATGGGACTACAACTCCCACCTCCCCTGAGTTTCATCCCTGGTCTACCTGTAAATTTTTATTCTGCAACTCTAACTGGGAACGCAGCTGGTACCTGTTAGCCAAAAATGTTCATTCCCCCCCCCCCCCCCCGTCTTCAGTAGCCGTGGTCCTAGCCTTAACTCTGCTACTCGTGGCTGGTCCTTGTCTCACAATCGTATCAACACTACCAAACCCTGGGGCAGGAGAGTCGTTTTCCATAGGCAGGACCTGAAAAGTGCCCAGCTCCCTTCGCGATGAAAGGCTGATGCCCTCTTGAATAAATCGCTGCATGCAGTCCCTCCCTACCCCCACTGACCGTGTTGCAGCAGCTCCTCGCCCCTCAGGGGGACGGAAATCAATTTACATAGCTGCTGCCCTGATCCTCCTCCACAGCCTTGCCCGATATCCTCTGTGGCCTCCGTATAGCTCGAACGCCTCTGGCTCCACTTCCACCTCCATCTTCGTCCCCATGCGAGTCTCGCCTCCCAGGTCTCAAAGCCCGGCTCCACCGACGCAGACCCGGCTCAAAAACCAAAACCAAACCAAAGCAACGAGGGAAAAACAAAAGAAAATTCAGCTGCATGTCACCCACTACGGTTGCAAAAGTTGGAATCGTATCCATCTGCATCAATGAAAGTCAGTTGGCTCGAGGTATTCTCCTGGTCGGACCTAGGGCTCCCGCGACCGGCCTCAGCCCGCCACCATGTTGTTCCTCCCTCGCATCAAAATGTGCACAAATGCTAAAAAATTGATTAAAATGAAAACAGTGTTGCAGTGGTTCAATACCATCCTAAACACATACTGAATGAAATACATCCAAACCTTTAAAAAACTATATAGGTGCAATTGCAGTGTCCTGAATACCCCCAAATGCATTTCAGGCACTTTTGAATCATCCCTCATCACAAAAATCATCAATTAACCAACCAACCGCCAGTGCTTCAAAGTGCTATAAAATTGCCTAAAATGGAAAAAAAGCATATCACAGTAGACAAACGTCCTAAACAAAATATATATCTCCATTTTTAAATCCTTTAATAAAAGTTACTTTTTCATGCATCACTAGTAATGCACACCAAATCTGCGATACAGCACTGGTGATGCATTTGTGAAGCTCATTTGTATCACCTGTGCGCAACCCTGGGTAGCTGTGGCTTCAAGCAGCGAGCCTTTACAAAGGAACACAGTGTAAAGCATTTAACAGCACCAAACCACTCAAATCAAATCAGCATAATTTGTATAGCGCGCTACTCACCCATAAGGGTCTCAAGGCCCTGAGAGGGGGGGGGGGGGGGGGGTGCGGGTCGCTACTGCTCGAACAGCCAGGTCTTGAGTTGTTTCCTGAAGGAGAGATGGTCCCGGGTCAGACGTAGGTGAGTGGGGAGGGAGTTCCATGTCTTCTCTGCCAGGTAGGAGAAGGATCTTCCTCCGGTGGTTTTCCGAAAGCGTGGGACGGAGGCGAGGGCGAGGCTGGCGGATCGGAGCTGGCGGATTGGAGCTGGCGGGTGGGTGTGTAGAATGTGAGGAGGTTGTTGTAGTATTTCGGGCCCATGTCGTGGAGAGCCTTGTGTGCGTGGGTGAGGAGTCTGAACGTGATACTCTTGTTGACGTGGAGCCAGTGAAGGTCTTTCAGGTGGGCAGAGATGTGGCTGCGGCGAGGGATGTCCAGGATGAGTCGTGCTGAGGCGTTCTGGATGCGCTGGAGCATTTCTGTAGTTTGGCTGTGGTTCCAGCGTAGAGGGTGTTCCCGTAGTCCAGATGGCTGGTGACGAGGGCCTGGGTGACCGTCTTCCTGGTTTCGGTGGGGATCCATCGGGAGTTCTTTCGGAGCATGCGCAGGGTGTTGAAACAGGATGATGAGACGGCGTTGACTTGCTTGGTCATCGTGAGGGAGGAGTCCAGGAAGAAGCCCACGTTGCGTGTGTGGTCCGTTGGCTTGGGTGCGCTGCCCAGTGCAGGGGGCCACCAGGAGTCGTCCCAGGTGGAGGGAGATGTTCCGAGGATGAGGACTTCTGTCTTGTCTGAGTTCAGTTTCAGACGGCTGATCTTCATCCATTCTGCGACGTCTTTCATTCCTTCCTGGAGGTTGGCTCTGGCGGTGGCCGGGTCGTTGGTGAGGGAGAGGATCAGTTGGGTGTCGTCGGCGTAGGAGATGATGTTGAGGTTGTGTTGGCGGGCGGGCGAACCAAATAAGTCACACAACATGAAAAAAAATCTGACACCAATTTATAATGGCTATACATGGGGCGTTTGTGGCATTTGTGCAGTATAGACTCTCCCAACTCTTTGTGATAAGCATTTCATATTTTTTGCAGTTATTTAATCTTATACAGTCCTTCCTCCACAGATCTGATCTCACCATTAGTCACACACAATCTCTTCTGTTTGAACTATGCGATTTGCAGTGACATTCCTTCATCAATAACAGACTCCACTCCACCATTAACTCTGTGTATATCATTTAATGTGTTTATCATCTGTGGTTACTTTGAAAGGCTTCCAACTCTGGATTATATCCTGTACAGCTGTGGAATTCCTTATCTATTTGCTCTAATTTATAAATCTTATTAACCTCTCTTCTGTTGCTTGCCTTTGTGGGAAATATTCTGAGATTTAAGGAAACACAATTCTTTTCATTTCTAAAATGAAAACTTAGCAATCCATTTCAGTAAAAGTTCACTTACTCATTGTTCCTAATTTTGTATTAATTGCTGTTTCATTCGCCATTTGTCATATGCTTTGCTATCATGAACCCCAACCACTGTAGTTTGTTCTTCTGTGCTCAGAGGGTTCCCAGTCGAATATAATGGAAATTCTTTTTCAATACTCGTGAGCAAACAATCCACATTTTTGCTTGACACTTTTGATTCAGGCTGATCGTTTTGCTATGCCATTTAAATGTTAAATAATATTGAAATGATGGCACAAATGTATTAGCATACTGTTTATTTAATGTGAAATGATTTTCAAAAAGGATTCACATGTCTTGTTGTTTTAAGTATGCTACATGCTTGAACATCTATAGGTGTCAGTAGCCTACTTCTAAAGCAGTAGCTTTAAAAATGTATATGTATATGTAAAGTAAACTCTATAAATAATTAAACATTTGATCTTTAGTTGCTCATAAATGTAAGACAGATTGTGTTTTGAAGTTGTCGAGACAGGTATTAGATAGCATAACTTTAACATCTCTTTAGATGATGCTGCAATATGCATTGGAGGCTCTTGCTTCAAGCATCTGCAATTGAACATAAGAATAATAATAATAATGGTTCGTGATTGTTTGAAATAACTCTCTGCATACAATAATTACTTGTCCCACCGGACTCGGCGCATGTTCTGCTAAGGTTGTTTCAAGAGGTACCTTCAGGATACTCTCCAGACACAACCTTTGTGTAGAGTGATGGTTTTCACAACAGGTAGCACTGGGGCTGTCTCGATCCTGTAGCATCCACAACAGAGCCATTAAGAGGAGTGAGGTCTCTGCACCTAGATCAGTTTGGGATCATGCAGCACATTGGGCTAAAACATCAAGTTGCAGTTCTGCATAAACTCCAGATTAACTAATAACCGGTTGAGAAACATTTGGGATACAAAGCATCTAAATGAGGAAAAAACAATGTGCGGCGCATGTAGTACATAAGTTAAAAAA
The DNA here is from genome assembly GCF_964263255.1 of Lissotriton vulgaris. Lineage (NCBI taxonomy): Eukaryota > Metazoa > Chordata > Amphibia > Caudata > Salamandridae > Lissotriton > Lissotriton vulgaris. The sequence goes on from NC_141696.1 coordinate 228,439,912, forward strand.
TACCAATAACTAAGCAGTAGGCAGCGAAAACATTAGAAATAGAAGTATCAAAGTGAGGTAGATCAGTTTAGAAGCACATAGTGCATAAGGTTAAAAACATTTGGTAGAGCATAGCACCTTAGGATAAAGTAACTACTAACAGTTCGGAGGGAAAAAAATAACAGTTTGTCAAGCAGCAGGTAGGGAAAAACATTTAAAATGTAAAAAGCGTCGAAAAGAGGTAGATCAATTTGGAAGCACGTAGAGCATTAGGTCAAAACGTTTGGAAGCACGCAGCGCATTAGGTTAAAGTGTCAATCAGCAGGTAAGGACCATATTTAAAATGTAAAAGCATAGGAATGGGGTATTAAGGGCCCGATTCACAGAATGAACTTAAGACTAAATCCTAAACTTACTACAATTTGGTATTCATAGAATGCACTTACTACTTTCGGGATTCACAGAATGAACTTACTACTTTCGGGATTCACAGAATGAACTTACTACTTTTGGAATTCACAGAATAGACTTACGTCTACTAACTTTACGTCCGCCGCCGGGCCGTAACTTCCGCCACCGGGCCGGATTTTACGGCACTTTGGCGGAATTGACGGCACATCATCGCAAAATCCGATTACGGGCCGTAATTTACGATTACGGGCCGTAATTTACGATTACGGGCCGTAAATTACGATTACGGGCCGTAAATTACGATTACGGGCCGTAAATTACGATTACGGGCCGTAAATTACGATTACGGGCCGTAAATTACGATTACGGGCCGTAATTTACGATTACGGGCCGTAATTTACGATTGTTGGCAGTTGGTCATGTTAGGCAAGGGTAAACACCTGGCCAAGGTCCACCCATCCCCCAACATGGATCAGGTGACACACAGCAGCCAATTACAGCCCTGCAGCATGTATGAATGCAGAGCAGACACAAACAATCCCTTTTCAGGATGTCACTGAACGTGTTTGTAGCACTACCCCTTGCAATGTGGCTAAACTACTTGAGGAGGAGGAGGAGGAGGAGGAGGAGGAGGAGGAGGAGGAGAGCAGAGAGGATCTTCAGGCAGGGGATCAACCTATATGGAATGTCCAGCCAGGATGTAAGGGCCAGGTACCGTTTCCCTCCTGAAGTCATCCTGGATATGGTATGCGAGTGGGAGCAGGAACTTGACTCTGTGACCTGCTGCTCACATGCAATACCAGCATACCTCAAGATCCTTTCTGCCCTCCACTTCTTTGCTACTGGGTCCTTCCAAAGGGTCACCAGTGACCATGTGGGCATTTCCCAGGCGAGCCAGTCGCGGTGCCTGCATCAGGTACTGAGATGCATCACTGATAGAGCCCCCAACTACATCCAAATGCCACATACACTGGCCATGAGACAAAGGGCAGCAAGAGATTTTTATCTCCTTGCATAATTCCCACGTGTGCTGGGTGCAATTGATTGCACCCATGTGGCCCTTCAGCCACCCCGCCACATTGCACACATCTTCTGCAACAGACACAGATGGTATTCCATCAATGTTCAAGCAGTCTGTGATGCCAATGGAAGGTTCATCAATGTGCATGCAGTGTTCCCAGGCAGTACACATGACAGCTTCATATTCCACATGTCACCTCTTGCTCGGCGAATGGCTGCTGGAGAATTTGGTAACATGTGGCTGCTGGAGAATTTGGTAACATGTGGCTACTGTAAGTACCAAGCAGTGAAAATGAGTGATATGCATCATTGAAATGTCTGAATGCCCCCCAATAGTAACGATTGTACAATAAGAAACATGTCCCAACAGACACTGCATGTACGAACGTATAGATCATGTTCTGTGAAAGTCAAAGAGTGAAATGTTAACAACTGCCCTTTCTTCCCTCCTCAGGCGACGCTGGGTATGCACTCTCTCCACAGCTCCTCACCCCTTACAGGCGTGCTAACACTGTACCTCAGCGTAGGTACAATAGGGCACTCATACGTACTCGAGCCATCATCGAGCGCACTTTTGGTCTGTTGAAGTCGCGATTCAGATGTCTCGACCGTACAGGGGGTGTGCTTCTGTACTCCCCAGTAGTCGTGTGCAAGATCATACTAGCCTGTTGTGTTTTGCACAACATTGCTCTAATGCATGGCTTACACATGTCTCTCGAACCTCCACTAGCTCTGAATGTGGGAGCCCGGGCTATTGCACATGACCGACGTCAGGGCATGCAAGTCCGTGATCAGCTCGTTGCCACGTATTTCGCATGAGCAACCTGTAGTGTCACGGACAACATGTGGTTTGCTGTCTGTTGTCAATGAAGAAATGTGGACAGACACAACAGTGTCCATAAACCCCACCCTGAGACGACTTTGCAAACCACATTAACTGCATGCAAATCACAGCTGCTGACAGAAGTCAAAAGGTGGATTGTGCCTCAGGTCATGTGCCCATGTCAGCGAGCAGCGTAGTGGACATCTCTTAAACAAACTATTCACGCTGATGACAAACAATACATGTCCTGAGAGACATACCTGGACCTCCTAAGGATGGGTCACCAAATCACAAAAGGTTGCATACTCAGGCCTATGATCACAACAGAATTGACTCCCCCACAAATGATGGGCCCAGAATGTGAGTGATGAAGTCATGGGAGAATCATGCACCATGGGTCAGATTTACAATAAGAGTTGCATCTCTGCATATCAGCAGGGATGCCCCAGTAATTGTGCCTCACAGCAGACATCCCTTGTGCCATCATGGATGTGCCGCATTTACAAAGCTGTGGGACAAGTATAGACAGAAGTGTAAAGCATATGCTGTCATAAAGGTGAAGAACCACTGGAGTTGGGTCGCAAGCGCAACGCAGCTCCAGCAAGGCAAGCGGCGAGCCGATGCCTAACGTGCTGCATCAATCCTTAGGCCTCCTACAAGCAGGCGCAGGGTTGTGATGCAGCATGGCCATGAAAATGACGGAGTTAAATCTTGTACATTTCACGCTGCCACTGTTCGGAGGCGTTTGTGTGCAGGAACGCACAACTGCGGTGCAGGGCCTTACAATATGACATATATTAACAGATGCGTCACGTTGAAGATACCCCACAGCATGCAGGTGGCGTAGCGCTGCTGCGCCACAAAAGTGACGCTACTGTGGCGCAATTGGGGCACACATGGCTCGTATAGCTGCCCCATATGTATCTGACATTGGACCGTTTTTTTCTGACCTCTGTCCGTCGGAACGTGTTTACTCTTAGGACAGGGTGCATTCTTTTTCCAAGAATAAGTAGCCCATTCCAAACTGCAGATTTGTAAACTAAAAGTCTCTAAGTGGAATACTCTGAATATGTAAAACGAAGCTCCAGATATCAACATATCGATGTTTGTGGAAGACTATTTTCTGCGTTCCGGAAGTTTTTAAATATCCTTATGAATGAGAGGTTTGCATCGTCTGGCTTGCCCCTTCAAAACAGCTCGCGGCCCCCGCTTCGCGGGCGCCGCTCGCAGCTGTGTGCAGAGTCCGTGACTTTCATCTCTACACCCTGTTCGTTTGCCTTCCACAGTGATTGAGTGGAACTTTGGAAATATCACCGTCGCCGAGGAGAGTGTGAGGCGCTTTCGACAGGGGCTGGGACTGCGAGACCCAGGGTTCCGCGCAGGACTAACGCAGCGCACCTGGAGTCTCTTCCCGCCCCTGCTCCTCCCTGTTTGCATCGTCTGGCTTGCCCCTTCAAAACAGCTCGCGGCCCCCGCTTCGCGGGAGCCGCTCGCAGCTGTGTGCAGAGTCCGTGACTTTCATCTCTACACCCTGTTCGTTTGCCTTCCACAGTGATTGAGTGGAACTTTGGAAATATCACCGTCGCCGAGGAGAGTGTGAGGCGCTTTCGACAGGGGCTGGGACTGCGAGACCCAGGGTTCCGCGCAGGACTAACGCAGCGCACCTGGAGTCTCTTCCCGCCCCTGCTCCTCCCTGTTTGCATCGTCTGGCTTGCCCCTTCAAAACAGCTCGCGGCCCCCGCTTCGCGGGAGCCGCTCGCAGCTGTGTGCAGAGTCCGTGACTTTCATCTCTACACCCTGTTCGTTTGCCTTCCACAGTGATTGAGTGGAACTTTGGAAATATCATCGTCGCCGAGGAGAGTGTGAGGCGCTTTCGACAGGGGCTGGGACTGCGAGACCCAGGGTTCCGCGCAGGACTAACGCAGCGCACCTGGAGTCTCTTCCCGCCCCTGCTCCTCCCTGTTTGCATCGTCTGGCTTGCCCCTTCAAAACAGCTCGCGGCCCCCGCTTCGCGGGAGCCGCTCGCAGCTGTGTGCAGAGTCCGTGACTTTCATCTCTACACCCTGTTCGTTTGCCTTCCACAGTGATTGAGTGGAACTTTGGAAATATCACCGTCGCCGAGGAGAGTGTGAGGCGCTTTCGACAGGGGCTGGGACTGCGAGACCCAGGGTTCCGCGCAGGACTAACGCAGCGCACCTGGAGTCTCTTCCCGCCCCTGCTCCTCCCTGTTTGCATCGTCTGGCTTGCCCCTTCAAAACAGCTCGCGGCCCCCGCTTCGCGGGAGCCGCTCGCAGCTGTGTGCAGAGTCCGTGACTTTCATCTCTACACCCTGTTCGTTTGCCTTCCACAGTGATTGAGTGGAACTTTGGAAATATCACCGTCGCCGAGGAGAGTGTGAGGCGCTTTCGACAGGGGCTGGGACTGCGAGACCCAGGGTTCCGCGCAGGACTAACGCAGCGCACCTGGAGTCTCTTCCCGCCCCCTGCTCCTCCTATTAAACCGTGCCCCTGACGCATAGCGGGACGCGTGTGCGGGACGCCGGACGAAGCCCGGACAAAGGGCGGACAGTCTTAGACAGTCCGAGACAGGCTGAGACTGGACTGGACACGCTACTCTGCCCGTACTGTCTTCGTTCAGTGTGGTTCTGCAGTAAGACTATTTATACTTATATTTATTTCCTGGATATACCATCATCCACTATAACATTCTTGTTACTTGGTTACTATTACTCACTTAAGAAGAATGCCTAAAAAGAATTTAGCGGTGGGAGGTAACTCAATAGAAAACTATATGATACAAGTAGTCTCTAAGATTAACAACGAGAGGCGCGAATCGTTAGGTCTTAGCCTGTCCCCTAACTTATCTCCCCTAAGTTCTTTACCTGATTCACCCTGGATTGATATACCTTCCCAGGTTGAGGGAAGTGCAGTTTTAGACTCTGACACCCTAGAACATGGCATTTCAAACCTGAGTACTCACACAACACAAGGTCAAGATATAGCTCGGGCTAATGATTTGGATTGTCAGGTAGTTGACACTGATCTAGACCAAGATCAAATTGTGCAGGAGAGTGAGCAGCCAAATAATGAAGCCGATCCCCCAGTTCTAGATCATGCGCCACGTGCCATCAGAAAATGTAGAAAAACTCAATTATACCGTGGTGGAGCTCTTCTAGGGAAGAAGAGGGCTGTGTCACCTGTGAGAAATAGGGATAAAAGCAGGGGGAAAGTAGATGAATCTGAGAAGCATAATATGGATGAGGAGTTATTATCAAGGTTAGCTGATCTAATTGACACTAAACTTAAAATCTTAATTAAACCAGTAGTGACCAAATTGGACAAGCTAACTGCTGATATAAAGAAACTAGGTGCTGATCAAAAAACGTTAGCAGAAGCTGTGTCTAATATATCAGACACAGTTACCAGTCTTGCTTTTCCTGTAAAAGAGGCTCTTCTTCCTTCATCTGAGGGAGGTACTACTTCAAACATTATACACGCAAATTTACAGGAACAGCCTTCAACTACAGTGACACATCACCTACTGCCAGGAGTTACAATACCCCCAATTCCGCCTGTAATACCTACACCTATTACAGAAGAAGTCACGGTACAGTTTCTGGAAGACGCGGCTCCACTAGTACTGGTACTGGCTAACGTCCCCCCACTAGCCCCAGATCAAATAGAATCCCCCTCGGCAGTAACAAGTAAGGCCCTGCACTGGTTATCAGGTAATATGCAGCTGGCCCCGTGGGGGAAGCAACAGCTAGCTGGAGACATTAAGTCAGCCAGAAGAGTCCCTTGGATAGGTCAAAACCCTAAAAAATTCAAGGGCGACTGCATTATTATAAACTTTACCAATTCTGCAGTTTTACCAAACATCCTGCCAAATATTTTGCCGCCGCAGCGCAGAAGAGGTACTATCATTCCTCTCACCCTAGAATTTTTCGGCAAAAAACAGCGGAGCATGTCCTATCCTAAGCCTACTCATAATTTTACTAGGCCTATATGGCCAGCGACACCAAAAGGCTGGGGTTTTGAGGTTCCAACTAACAACTGGGGGTATAGTCAGGATAGAAGGGAACGTCCAACACGGCCACCCCTCCCAGATCAATATTACCCTACTCATTTTTTTAATAATCACTTTAACATCCCCACCTCTAATAGGTATGGCATCTTCTCAGACGAGGGGGGATTGGATGGGGTGGAATGACTACCTGACACACCAACTAACCTCTTCCCCACCGACCGAACGCCAGAAGTTATAGACCTCGTAGATATCCCTCAAGGGTTAGATGGGGGCTTGGATGGCAGGAATCAATCAGATATACCAGGTTTTTCCACTGATATAAACCCAGCCTGCCCTCAAGCTTGTTCTTCGGCTAACCCCGGAACAGACCGGGTTCGCTGCTGTATAGGCCTAACACCTATTACTCAAACTGCACGTGGAAATGTGGCTATATCACAACACGAACCAATTAAATACAAAGAGGGGCTATTATCCTGGAATATAGCTGGTCTGCAGGATAAACTGTCTAATGTAGAATGGATATCTTTTGTTAAAGACTACCCCGTTATTTGTCTCCAAGAAACCTGGGTAGTGGGGGAAAATATATACATTGACGGTTATGAGAGCTTTATAATCTCGGCAGTTCCTTCATCTAGTGGTAGAGCTAAAGGGGGTTTGGCAATCTTTGTTAATTTGTCACTTATATGCCTTAAAACTGTACATCACTCTGGCAATAATAATATCCAGGTTGTTGAATTTAAGAGGGGCAGTACAAGTTTTGCTTTGGTCAACTTTTACAATGCAGTGAGTCAGTCTGGTGATTGCAATATTGAGTCATTGCGTGAATTCCTAAGGGCCAAAGATGATTCCCTTCCCCGCCTTAAGATAATAGCGGGTGATTTTAACACTCATGTATGTGGGAATCCTAACCTGAGTCCTGCCGGTCATTTGGGCTGTAACCAACTGGAAGGAATACACTTTGATCACTCGCGAAGGGGTTCATGCTTAAATGACTTAGTGAATGAATATAACCTTTTTACTGCTATGTCAATAGTTGAGGAACAGACTGTATTTTCAACCCCTACTTTTAAAGGTCACGCCACAGGGTCATATATAGACCATATTCTTTTATCGGCAGAATTTGTTAATTTTGTTGGGGTTTTTTTGATTATTCCAAGCATATTTAGCGATCATAATCCTTTATGTATAACTATGGGTGTGAATTTATTTGAAAAACATATCACTCGAAAGGACTGTGGTACTACTAAATGTATTAATGGCAAGCGACGTTTAAAGTGGTCAAAGGTGGACTGTAAGCAATTTTATTCTTCTATTAATAATGTATGCCACCATGATCTGATAACGTGTACATCTACTGCTTCAGCACCATTACAAATTCTGATGTCCTTCAATGAGATTACTAAAAAGGTGGAGTCACTTTTAACGTTACCTACTAAGAGGATAGCTAATTTATCCAATAATCCAAAATGGTTTGACAGTAACTGTTCGAAGGCCAGTCGTGAGCTTAAGAAAGCATTAAAAACAAAGCCGAGAGATCCCTCAACCATTAGGGTGTTGCGGGTTGAGTATAAAAAGTCTCTTGCCATTCGCAAACGTGCTGTCAAGAAAAACGTTTGGGAGTCTTTGTTAGATCCAGAGATACTAAAAAACAGTTCTAAGTTCTGGGAGATCATTAACAAGCCCTTATTTGATCATTCCAGCATTTCAAGTATAGGCACTAATATCCCAGAAGAAGTTTGGATTAACCACTTCAGCTCCATTTTTAAAGGTAACGGCTTCCAGGTACAATGTAGTCCAAAAGAAATTAGTGAAAAATCCTTGTTCTTCACAATTGATGAGGTAATAAAGGGCATAGAAGGCCTATCGAACAACAAGGCCCCAGGACCTGACGGTCTCCCCCCTGATCTTTTCAAATCTTGTAAAACACTCTGGGCACCGGTCCTTACAGCTGTTCTTAATGCTGCTGTGCTCTGTGGATGCCCAAAATCATGGGGGGTATCCACTATCGTACCTATTTTTAAAAAAGGAGACCGCAGTAGCCCTGCCTGCTATCGACCAATATCTTTAATAAACTCCGTGGTTAAAGTTGTGGGAGGAGTAATATTGAATAGATTGGTCAGATGGTCAGAAGAAAATAATATAATATCTTCAATCCAGTATGGATTCAGGCCTGGTCATTCTACGATCTCACAATGTTTAAACTTATATCTCATCATTGCGAAGTATACTAAGGCCCGAAGAGGAACGATCCATATGGCGTTCATGGATCTTTCCTCGGCTTTCGATTGTGTGAGCCGGGGAAAACTCTGGGACGCCATGCTAAAAATGGGTGTGGACCCAAACCTGGTCGATTTGTTAGATGATATGCACTCGGACACCAATGCAAATGTCAGATTCACTCAAGACCTGAATGTGACCAAAGACTTTGGGGTGCATCGTGGTGTCCGTCAAGGCTGCATCCTGGCCCCATTTCTTTTTAACTTGTATATAAATGATCTGGAAGAGCATCTTTTAAGCACCAATACGGACTTCCCGTATATAGGACGTAGGGGGCTGCCAGTCCTTTTATATGCGGACGACGCAGTTCTCCTATCAAGAACAGCAAACGGACTTCAAATCCTATTAGATTCCTTCCATTCTTTTATGGCCTCAAGAGAGTTAAGCATTAACAACTCTAAATCATACATAATGAAGGTCGGACAGGGAAATAAAAAAGTAAACTGCTTAAATGTAAATGGTGTACGTATTCCTACCACACGTACATTTTCCTATCTCGGGGTCCTCTTTGACAGTCAACTAAACTGGGGTCCCGTGATTGAAAAAAAGAAGGGAGAAGTCACTAGGGTAAACGCGGCAATAATGGACTTTTCTAAGAAAGTGGGCAATAGTCCAGTTGCCGCCCTACTCCAACTTTATCAAGCCAAGAGTATCTCCACAGCGTGCTATGGTAGTGAAATTTGGGGTTATGTTCCTCCGGATCCCCTACAGACTGTTGAGAATAATTTCTTGAAATCAGTATTAAGGGTTCCTAGGGGCACGGCCAATTTTTCCGTGCACGAGGAACTGGGGGTTTCTTTCGTAAGTGACAAGATTGCTGTTAACCCCATGTTATGCTGGATGAATTGTTGGTTAAATGATAACATTCCACTAACCCAGCTTATTTTAAGAGAGTCACTCACATGGGACAACAGGATGAAGGTCCCCTGGTTAAAGTATCTTTTTAAGTGCTTTGCAGATCTAGGTCGCCCTGATCTCTTTTTATCTCCTGAATCGATCACTAAACAGGATGTTATAACGGTCAAGAAAGCCTTTATTGATCGCAGAATTCAAGATAGGGAATCACGTGAGCTCAAAAAAGAAAGTGTTCGTAATCATGTATTAGTAAAGAGCACCTTGCTCATGGAACCCTATTTATCCTGGCAATTGTCCAGCTATGACCGTTTCTTACTGATCAGGTTCAGGTTTAATTTGTTTCATTTCTTGCTGGCTGTACCTAGGGGATCTCACCGTGGACAAGTGTTGCCGGCTTGCGGCTGCGACGACATGTCTCCGCAAGACCTGGCACACTTTCTTTTCTTTTGTCCCTTTTATACTGTACCGAGGAATTTATATTTAAAACCCTGTTTGAAAAAACTAAATTTTACACAATATCGTCCTGCACTGCACTTTCTACAGTTATTAAGTTGTGAATATTCCTTGTATTTATGTAGTTTTTTAAAATTGGCAGTAAAATTTAGAAATAGTATGGAAGGATAAAAATAATATATGAATTGCTATTACCTCTTTTTTACAATGGACTCCGCCAAATATTCTGAATGCTTGTTGTATATTTGTCTTCACCTGCTTATTTTACAACTGTATTTTATTTCTATGTATTAACGTGTTATTTTTACATGTAGTATAAATGCTTTTATGGTTGTCAATTCGCACAACCGAATAAAGTTTATTGACTTGACTTGACTTGTATCTGACATATCCACACTTCTCCACACCAATGTTACATAACACTTCATTCAACTCTGATACTGAGTACTCAATATGAACTACATGTCCCATAATGCAAAGTATGAGAATAGGAAAGTGGGATGGATGTTGTGTCAGCCCCCTACCCCCTGTCAGTGCAGAAATGACATGAAATGATCTGTTCCCCCTTTTGATACATATTCATGAATCACACCTGCATTGTCATTTCACTTTCCCCTACATCAGAACAACAGGATGGCAGTGGATTTGTTTACTGAATTTGGATGGCCCAGGATGAATACAAAATGGCTGCAAAATACTTCCTGTGATGTATTTCCTGTCTCCCTCTACCTGTATAACATTTCCTGTATGATTATAATGTGTTCCGGGTCATTTTCGAAAGTTACGGCGCAAAATCGTAATTTCCGGTGTCGCATCGTAATGCGTGTGCGCATAAACGACGCCCCGGAACCGGAAACTACGATTTCGGGCCGTAAATTATTAAATAAACTAGAACACATCATTTCATATTGGCAAGGTAATACATGTAGTGGGAGACATGAAATACATCACAGGAAGTAGTTGGCAGCCATTTTGTGGTCATTCTGAGTCATCCTCTATCACTGCTCAGATCCTCAGGCATCCTGCTGCTCTCATCTGACCTATTTCCCCATAATGGCTGAGGACTATGAGGAGAGAGCCCCCCCTTTCTCATACAGGGAATTGGACATCTTGGTGGAGGGGGTTCTGGAGAAATTCCCTCAGCTATATGGGGACCCTGAGCACCAGCTGAGCACTGCAGCCCGGGGCAGGCTATGGACCAACATCGCCGAGCGCTGCAGTGCAGTGGGAGTCTTCACCAGGAGGGGTAGGGCGTGCTGCAAGCGCTGGGAGGACCTGAAGCGGTGGGCCTGTCACAAGGCTACGGAGCTGGCTGGCCTGTCCTCCCAGCACCATGTACATCGTCCTCGCCTCTCACCACTGTATAGGAGGGTCCTGCGAGCAGCTTGGCCGACCCTCCATGCTCAGCTGGAGGAGCACGAGCAGCATGGACCTAGTAAGTGCATCATATGCAATATGAGTCTGGGAGCATGATGTGAGTGAAACAGTGCTGTACCATTGTGTGTCCCATGCCTCCATTAGCCAATTCCATGTCCAAGCAGCAGTCACCAAGTTTCAAGAGGCACACTGTGGCATATGGAATATGCAGGCCAGAGTGCATTTTGGGAGTTGTAGTTTTCTCATGCCAACTGGGTAAATGAGCCACACTCATGCATTCATATTGAATTCTGCTCTACCAGCACCACTACAATTGAACCAAGTCAATCATAACGGATTTGTGCATTGGATGAGCGATGGTACAGAGACTGTCCAGTCTGCACATGGCCGGCCATTGGGGATTGAATGTTGTGATTAGCATTGCACATGTAGAGTTGTGTTCCAATTGAGACAGATCATCCTGTGCCTTGGAGTCAAGACAGATTCTGAGATCCTTGCATCACTCACAAGTTTTCATAGGTTTGCAAGGCGTGTCCACTGACAGACGTCTCCCCCCTCAGTGGCCTGTATGACATTTTACATGTACAGGTAGCTGTCACAACCGGCCACCACTGTTCAGTGGTGTACTGCACTACCTTTTAAGTCAAGTAAGCCACTATGTGGCACTGGATTGTCCGTAGATGTGTGGGGACATCAAAAGGCTAGACACACAATGTAGCTAGAGGAGTACTCCAGACCCCACGTGGATGAGTGACCCACATTTGTCTTGTCCCATACAATGCTCCAAAGCAGATGACACTTGTCCAGACGTTAAATAACTGCAAATGCATATCAATGGCCAATATCTATTATATCTGGACTCTTCATGTTCTCCTCTGGTGGACTTGTAGTAGAACTGGCATATGTAGCAGTGACATGACAAACAGATCACAACAATGCCAAGGTTGAGGTTTGGATAATGCAGTTGCGCAAGCCACAATAATACGCATGAGATGTCCATGCCAAGGACATGTGAGGAGGAGGAGGAGGAGGAGGAGGAGGAGGAGGAGGAGGAGGAGGAGGAGGAGGAGGAGGAGGAGGAGGAGGAGGAGGAGGAGGAGGAGGAGGAGGAGGAGGAGGAGGAGGAGGAGGAGGAGGAGGAGGAGGAGGAGGAGGAGGAGGAGGAGGAGGAGGAGTCAACATCTGCACGCCAGGGGGTTTCACCCACCCGGGATGAAGAAGAACACGACACTGGTACTATGTCCCGGGTGGAGGCTGTGGATATTGAAGGGGGGGTGAAGGACCGGACACCTCGGACCATGATGTGGGGATAGCCACTCACCCACACATACATCACCAGTGGGTCATGAAGAGGTGTCCCCGGGGCAGACCAACGTTCAATCTGGGCCTGCCATCTGGCCCTCCCTACCTCTAGAGTCCCCCATGCCATTGGGGGCTCCAGCTCCATCCCCTGATACCTGTCCCCCTCCTCGTAGCCGCCAAGCCGAACGTGAGGCACTACATCCCTTCTGTCGCCCCCCGTGCTGGTGCTGTTCCTCCTGTGGCTGTGCCAGGGGACTTGAGTTGGATGGTCGAGGGTCAACCTGACATGTCCGCTCACATTTTGATACAGGTGTGTCTGGAGATACGCTCGATGCGAGCGGACATAGTCCGATCTATGGACAACCTCGGCACCCAAGTCAGTCCCTCAAAGCGGACCATGTCCAATCTATGGACAACCTCGGCACCCAAGTCCAGTCCCTGAACACAGCCATTACGTCTTTCATCTCCCAAGTGCCTTCCCATACCACCGTCAATGTGTCCCCCTGTCCATTGCCCCACACTGTTTCCCCCCCATAGTCCTCGTGTGTCACGTTCCCATGTGGTGCCTGTTGCAGCATCAGCCAGCCGTGTGGATGTGTCCGACCCTGAGGATCTAGACATTGTGGTCCTGGAGGATGACCAGAAAGACACTTTACTGTTGGACTGAGACATTGTTTTGGACGAAGATTTCTTTTTCCCCTTGTGAATAGACTGGTTCCCATGACGCTACCTGACGTATTATATTTGTTTTGCCCCACCCAAATCCAAGTTCCCTTCTCCTTCTGCATTAAGATCATCATTTGTTTTCCTTTCTCCCTTCCAAACGGACAGTTTGTTTGTGTTCCTACATAAATAACTTTGCAGAATTAGACTTTGTCTGACTAGTTTGACTTCATTTTGAATGTCTGTTCCCAAATATAGACACATATGCTATGCACATTACAACGTGTTGCTATGATGTGTTAAATTTGTACCTGTCTCACACACACACACACACACATGCCTACATTGTCAGTAGGAACATGGTACACAACAGGATATTACTTTAGTAGATTTTTATTGTCAGAATACTCCTAAGGAGCCCAAAACAAATTGGCCATGTCAATGGCGATCTAGTCTGCGTTTCCGCAATAGTGGGGGGGAGGAACGCGGTGAGGGCTGAGGTTGAGGTTGTCGCCTTCGTGTCTGTGGGTGTTGTCCAGGCTGATCAAGAGGTGCAGGTGCCGATGGTGTCTGCACATTAGGTGTCTGTGGCTGTACAAGTGCTGGTTGTTCAGGTGGTTGGAGTGACTGTGCAGAGGTTGGTGGTGTTTGGGCAGGTAGTGGGGGTGGTGGGAGTGACAGTCCAGTGGTTGGTAGTGGTTGGGCAGGTAGTGAGGGTGGTGGGAGTGACAATTCAGAGGTTTGTGGTGTTTGGGCAGGTAGTGGGGGTGAGGGGACTGACAATTCAGAGGTTTGTGGTGTTTGGGCAGGTAGTGGGGGTGGTGGGCGTGCCTGTTCAGGGTACGGGTGTGTTTGTGTACCTTGGCTGTGGTGCTGTGCAGTTGGTGTTACAGGTATGGGGATGTTCTGTCCTACAGGCCGCCATGATTGTTCCCCTCCCTGCGTTGGCCGTGAAGGTAGACTTTGGATCACTCTCACCAAGCCCTCCATCATCTTCATGGCCAAGGCATGGCATCTTGTACTCTCTTCCCTTTGGATGGATATCAGGGCTGTCATATTTCTAGACATTTCCTGCCAAGTGCTATCCATCCTATCCAAAGCCTGGCCCACCCTGTCCACCACCTGAGGGAATTGGGCCATGTCCTGCAGGGACCCAGAAATGTCTGACGGGGTAGCCCCTATGGCCCAAATGTCCTGCCTCACATCTGCCTGCTGTCAGAAGTCCTGCTCCCACTGGCCACCATCGTCACATGCAGGCCCCCCTCTGCTGGTGTCTGCCAGGGATGAGATGAGCAGGTCCAACAACAGGGGGGGGGGGTGGCAGGTAGAAGTCTGTGGGCAGGAGAAGGGTGCCCAGGGGATACCTTGTCCACAACAGGGCTGGTACTTCCCACAGATGATGGAGAGGGTAGCAGGGATACACTGCGTAGGGAAGAGTAGATAGGGGAACCACCATGTCAGTCCCGGACGTGAGGGCTGTGAGTGAGTGATGTCTGTGAGTGGATGTGTGGGAGCCGTGGCTGGTTTGATTTATGCCGTGGTATTGATGGTTTGAGAGGAGGCAGACGCACGTTGCTTGTCAGAGGATGTGAGGCCGTGATGTCAGTATCATCATCCCCGGAGTACATTGATATGTACTCATCATCCTCCTCATAGTCAACTTCCTCTTGACCTTCATCCTCCTTCTCTTGGGCATGAGTTGCAGCCGACATTGCTGCCTGGAGGATCAGGGGATTCTCCCCTCGGATTGCCCGTCAGCCAGCACTGGTTGTCGGTCTGTCAGCCTTTCCCTCAGCATCATCTGAAACACAGAGGTTGCGACTGTATTGGTGATTGACAAGGTATTACATGTGCAGCAACACCAGGGTTGTATTTACTGCACTTTGCATCAGCAGATGAGGATCATGTGATCAGGTTAGGGTACCACCACAAATGGCCGCTCACACCATAGCACTGAGGTGTAACACAGAGATCTACATGATACTAGCAAACTCACCAGCTCCAGCCACAACTCTCTGTCCCTTTGCGTTCCCTCCTGGTGTATCCTGCTGCACCTGTCTCATCATAGTTGTTGTAGACATAGCTGTAGAGGGTAGAAACAACATTCTCAACGATCTGCCTCACCAAATGACAGACATGCATATGTGTCACTCCTGGTCTGTATTTCACTTTGTAATCAACAACTGTTGATTCCATGTAGAAGGGGATCTCGATCTCTGTCATGGCTTTGTAATCTAAGCTGTTGACACTCCTCATGCCCGATTTACCTGAGGGACAGGTGCGCAACGGTTTCACATCTGCAGCAAGGATGTCATGCATCCCCTGGGATGGTGTCCGCTGCAGTGGTCTCATCCTGTCAGCACCTGTGATGAGAAATACATGTCCATATTTTTGTACAACAGATTGTAGCTATGAGATCAAGGGCCATATGTATGAACACATTTTCCCATAGACACAGAATGGGTAAAACCCTTTGATACATATGGCCCTAAATTACATTCTCATTAGCCATTTGTGGATAATCAAGGACGATGTGCAGCATGTGTATCTCATTGACTTAACATGTGGGCACCTGCTCACAAGCAGCCTTTGCAAGCTTACAGCCATGCAGCACTGACATCAATAGGATGACACATCAACTGACGAACTTGTATGAGAAGGTTACTGATTTCACCCTTACCATTGTGACTGATTTTTTTCATGGGTGTAATGTTGTCTGTTGAAAAGTCAAAAAGGAGTTCATGCGTGAGATGTGCAGTTGTCAGGAGCCTGATGTTGCCCATTTGTTCTTCCCTACCCATGAGGTCACACAGCTCATTTTTGAATGAGAGAACACAGATTACTAATGTCCATCCTTTGAGTGTTCTCTGTTCTCATGCTCCATTTCCAACATCATGGTACTACTTACGTGACAACAGATAGTGTCTTGTGCAGCTGACATCCAAACCTCAAATTTCATACACTCACCTATACATGTGATTATGGTAGAAGGGAGGCAAGCAGAAGACAACATTTGGTTTAGATCACACATTGCAGATGAGGTGAGAAGCTTTGAATCTTCCCACCTGCACTGGATTATCCTGTTGCTCTTCAGCCAAATTATTTTGCTGGTGTAACAGCATGAAGATTCACCTTAGCAGCCCCTACACCCATCTCACAGGTACACAACTGGCACCAGTGTGTGCCTCAGCCATACGAATTGCATATTGGTTTGACCATGCTAATTTTGCTAGGGATTTAGCATATCATTGAATTGCAAGCCTGTTGTGTTGTGGACGTTTCTTATGACACATTGTTCTATTATATGTCCATTGTGCACACACTTGGCATACATTTTGTGTCAGCATCTCATTTGCCACCAGGGTCTGATCGGCCGTGTGTTCAAATGCCCTATGTGAGCATATTGTGATGCAGGATAACAGTGTTGTACAACACATACGGTGGAGGTGAAAGGCACAATTAATAAGCATTCAGCAAGCTTGACTTACCGTGGCCCAGCACCGGAGCAGTATGTGGTCCCTGGACAGATGTCAAGTCCAACCTAGTAGCAGAAGTCAGTGGCGTCTTGGGTTCTGGGAGGACAGCATTGTACCTACAATGATAAGTTTGTTTCGCAACTTTACATTCCTGCTGCCACATGTGATGCATTCAATTTCTGGCACAGGACGGGCACAAGCAGTCATGGTCACCACTGTTGCAGAAGTGTGTCATACATTATGTAATGAGTGATCCCACATATAACTTAGATTGGGCCCACTACCTTGATGCTACCTATATCACAATTACATGCCTATGAATCCAGAGGTAAAGTCCACTATCGTGTTTTGTTGGTGTCCTGAAATTATCCATCCAATGTACGCAGCACATGATTGTAGGAAGGTACATCCTGACTATGGTTGCCCCCAACTTTTTGCCCTGTGTTTTAGCTGGTTTTGGACATAGTCGACCTGGGACCCTGCCAATCAGGACCCCAGGCCTACTGCTCTCTCTTTAAAATGGATTCCATGTACCCTAGGTACATTTCCAATTGGTACTGGGCCACCCTATCAGACCCTGTAACTCAGGGCATGGGTGTACCCAGGGCTGCCAGGGGCTGAAGCATGTATTATGCCACCCCTGGCTAGCCTCCTAAATTTGACACAACTGGCTGCATGACAGCTGGGGCAAAGTCGTGTAATCACCCTTTGCTGTAGGTGTAGTATACCTATACCTAACCCTAAAATGGACACACAGATTCCTATCAGTCACTCCTATGGCAGGCCTTAACAATCCTGAAGGCAGAGTGCTTGGAATCGTGTGAGATGGTGCTCTGGCATGAGCTGAGCCTGTCTGCAGCTTGCGGAATCAAGTCCTAATAGCTGTTCCATGATATCGCATACCATATACTCTTAAGTGCATTATAATCCTCGCGGTTAAATGCTATCTTTGGTATTGCTTAATCAAAACATGTCGAGTAAGGTGTCATACGAATTGGAATACTAACCCCTCGCCAATTCTGGCGACCGGGTTAGCATTCCACCCTTCTAGAGGGACACGACATGTATGTAACTGTGAACCCCGGTTAAAGTTAACTGAAGCCTCAGCTCCACAAAATGGATGCTGCCACCACAGACACGAGTCTGACCCCCTGCAGCTGGGAGTCCTTCCAGCGAGGGGAGCCTGGACAAAGGGTTTCCTGTCAGGGGCGGTGCTAGCACCGTCCCAGACATGGTTTTGTGTATCCTGGGTAGGCAGGGCTTTTCAGGAAGGTGACTGCTGAGTGGCACCCCGGTGCTCACTACGCATAGGCCAGTCAGAACCAGTTCCAGGGGCACACCAGCCCCTGGCCTGGGGAAGTCCGGCAGGGGAGAGGGGTGTAACCACCCCCCTCCTGGTCCCACCCATAGGCAGGACCTAGTCACCGGGTCAGCCCCCTTTTTTAGTATAAAGATAGGAGCGGGCCCCCTGTTCAAATTAGATCATCTTTGGAATCAAGACACGACTTTCTACGAAAGGACATCAAGATTTCTTCCTCAAGATTCTCCCTTGTGGCTAAGGAGTAGTCACCCTGCATCAAGCGGGCACCATCCTAAAGAACCACTGCGGTCTGCTGCAAGTCCTTCATCACGAATCCGACGACCCAGCTCGACGAGACCCGGCTTCCCTGGCACCTCTGACCTCTACTCACCTCTACAGCAAAGCTGAGAACCGTGAGTGCGACGAGACCTCGAGGGACCGACGATCGCCAAGACTGCACGACATCTTTACTGCAAGCCCACCGTGTCCTCCACTGGTGAGTGCTTTGGGGTCCGAGAAGCCCCGACCCTGCGCAGCTCCAGCACCCAAGGTCAGCCTCCCTGCATCTCCACGATCTGCGTGGGGCCCTTCTGCTGTTTGCTGTGCACCGCGCTGTTTGGCTACTAGCCGGCTGGCTTGTGGCCTTCTGAACGACGCCCGACGACATCTCTGCTGCTGGTCTGGTTGCTCCAGGCTGGCCCTTGCTTCCTTCTTCAAGAGAGGCACCCCGGACCCTCCTGGTCCACTCCAGACGCCATTTTAGGTCCACCGCGTGGGCTTGAATTTGCCAAGGCTTTGTTGCCCAATCCTGGGTCCAGCGACGCCGACAGCTTCTATCTTCGTGGGACAGCTCGATCCTCCATCCTGGACGCCGACAACGCCTCCTGGTCCGTGAGATCTCCGAGCACAGCGTCACCCACTCACCTTGTCGAGGTGGCTACCATCCGGTGCCCTCCTGGTGCCCACTGACTACTGGCTAGTAGTCTCGAACTTGGTCCCCTCTGCTTTCAGGTGTCATCTATCTTCAAGATCCAGGCTTGGATCCAACTGAACTTTCTTCACTGGTCACCGGCCAGCATCTTTTCTTCCGGCTCCTGGTCCGTCTACGAGGATTCCCGACGTCTTTTCAGACCTATGCAGCTGCAGCCCCTGGGCTAGGTAACTTCGGCATTTCGGTGCCCCAGCATAGCCTCACTATCTAAGGGTCAGGATCCACTGTCGTTTTCTCCCTACCAGGTCGGGTTCGCCCGAGAACACTAACTTTGCAATTTCTAGCTACCATAGACTTTTCTCGCGTGAGAGTGCACACACTGCACCCGAGTCCCCTAGGCCTCCTAGAAGTAATCTAACGATTCCCTAGTCAAGTCCTAGCGATTCCAAAAGCTATTAGTACTGTACTTACCTGCTAGTAATTTCGCATTCCACTTTCAGAGTATATGGTTTTCCGTGCCCCTCGGGCATTTGTATATACTGTGCTAACTTAAGTATTTTTGTAAGAGTTTTGGTTTGTGCTTAGTACCCTGTCCTCATAAAGAGTACAGGGCTGTTGTGATCTTTAATAAATAACTGTTTATTTTCATAACACTTGTGTGGTGTCCTTTCACTTGGTGTTCAAGGGGTATATGTGGTATAACAGCTGGCTTAACACGCCCTCTCGAGTCTTTAGCCTTAGACTGCTCGTATCCATGCTACTAGGATAGCTGGTCTATAAGGTTGACTTACAACCAATCATCAATAAGGGTTGCTGGACTGATACATAGTGTTCACTAGAATAGTGACCACTGCATATCAGGCCACCTTCTCACAATGATCAGCTGTGTGGACTGTGCTGAATAAAGTATGTATGAAAGATTAGAAGCTGGACAGTGTATGCATAGTCAATACTACAGAGACTGGTATCTCACTGTTTGGTCTTCATTTCTGTATTGGTGCAAATGCTATTTCTTGATTAGGTCTACAAACACTATTACAATATGGTGTGTACACCCTTTTGACTTTTTGTGGCCCTCGATTACAGGATTGCTTTCCCCGTTCTGGGTCTGTTGGTGTAATACATGTTGTGTACCACATTTACAAAGGTATGATGAGGCAAGACATTTTATAATTTGTCTTTCGCTGTTCACAAATGTCATATGTTAAAGGTGAATGTCTATTGACAACTCCAATTGTAATGACGATGTATGCATTTTGACCATCTCCTGTCCACTTTGACTTACCAGTTAATGTGGTTGACATGCCTTCCTCGGTACGTTGGCGATTCCTCCTATGCGATGCGGTGACCTCTGCTACTGCAGTTGTCTGTACTCTGGTTGGATGTGTCAATGGGTGAGAAGAGAGAAAAGTAGACAAATCTGAAAAGTGCTTGTGTAACGTTTAGGGGATTTGCCCATATCTTCTGTGTGATAACAGTATTGCGCGGAATTGCAGCAGACGGGGCAGGTGGGAGCAGTGGTGTGTTGGGGATGTAATGGCGTGGCAGAGTGGAAATTAGACAACAGGATATGTGTTGGACATATTTACAGCAGAGGATACTCTCACCATCTGCTTTGTGATTTAGGCTGGCACAGGGTGATGTACTTTTTGGAGTTTTTGTGGCAGGTTTACAACCCCCTAGAAAATGAATTTACACTATTGTTGCATCACTTCTGTGACACAACGGTGGTGTACAACAGACAACACATTTAGGATTAGTCGCAACGTGACGCTACTATGGTGAATCGTCATGTTGTTTGGCCCTGCGCAACGTCAGCTTGGAGGTAGGCAGGGTGTGCACTCCTTTGGGATATGCCGTGTCCAAGTGAGTCAGTGTAATCTACATGATATCACAGTATCACTTATCAGAGGCCGCTGCGACGCAACCTTACGCCTGCTTGAAGCAGACGTAAGGAGTGGCGCAGCACGTTACGTATGGGCAGTGCAAGGACATTGTTGGAGTTGCAACGCTCTTGCGACACAACTTCAGCAAAGCCCCCCCTGGACACCATCAGATTCAACACACATCTGTCTATCCCTGCACCACCATATGTACACGACACATCCGTGTTTGCGCAAGGGTTGAATTGCATGTCACATTGGTATTGGCGCTTCCCTGCTAATGTTTGTCTTTAGCTAATTTATTTATGTAACTTATATTTAAATTTCTATTTGTCATTGCACATTTTCAGTCAATATGTACAGTTATTGAATTAGCTGGGTTGTGTATGTATGGCATCAGTACTGTGCACATGTTTTTAATAGGGTGGGGGGTATTAGCCTTTTCTGATGTGACGTAAATAATTAATTTACTCTCTTAATTTCTATGCAGGTAAGTACTTAATCAATAATAACTCAATCAGAAGGAAAGAAAACAGAGTCCGTGGTGTTAGAGTTTCTAAGGGTTTTATTCCTCATAAAGGAATCAGGATATCGTGTTCTGACCACCACAGGGGTGTCAGAAGGGATAGATGAGCGCGCTCTCGTTTATTGACAATACATAGCTTATATACTTGATTTACATCATAATGTTCAATGTAAGAGGCGTAACAGCTGAGAGAAGACAAGATAACAGTATACACGTGGTACTAGTACATCATCAAGAGGCGTAAACTAGGCGTAAACTAGGCGTGAACTAGAGGTGTGTGCTAGAAACGTCACTGATAGGTGACGCAAGTGGGTGGCACCAAGGGGTGGTGCTAACAGAATGTTGCAATGTCAGCAGAAATCGGAAGCTTGGGTGCGCGCGCAGCTGCATGACGTGTGATTGACGGGGTGCAGGGGGCTTGACATTTACACTGACGGAAAGAGACAGAAGTCTGGCATGTCAGATCAACTTGTACTTTTATCATATCTGATATCTGATGTTTAGGAACTATACTATCTGGGCGGAAAGGTCTCTAGGGTAGAAGCTGTTCTATGCTAACTGTGGATGCGTGTATGAGCGCCTAAGTGTCTACGTGTGAAGCGTGGGGGCACGGGGCCTTCCATGGAAGCATGGCAACGGAGGCTATGAATTACTTGCATTAAGACAGATCGGCCTTTTGGCTCTGCAGCTGGAGAGGATGTTTACAGGATCTAGTAGGCAGGAATGTATTCTCGGGGGGCGGAACAGATAACTCGAAGGTTATAGTCAGTCTTGGCAGAAAGCAGGCTTGAGCTGAGCGCGAGGGGCCGCGCTGAATGTAGGACAGAGTTCACGAGTACAGAGGTAGCCTGGGCAGAGCCGGGAGCCACAAAAGAGGTTCAGATGGCAGGAATTCAGGGCCTACTCTGGCTAGAGCAGGAAAAAGTGAAAAGTGTATTACAAAAAGACGGTGGCATAGCATACTTAGGAACGGGCTATATAATCCATTCATGGTGCATCTGAAAGAGGACAAGTTGACGGTGGACGCAAATGTATTTGCGTCTTCATAGCTGGCACAGGAGGGAAGTTACATGCACTTTAACTCGTACATGGAGTCGGTGGGGTACGCGCTAGGGAACACAACATGGCCAAAATTTAATTTTCCTCATTCCCTCCTTGTTCCCTACGGACCCTTCATGAAATATCGATCCTCATAAATCGATCAGTTTGTTCTTGTAACATTATATGTTCATCTCTCTTTCTTTGACTGTTTGAGAGACAACTGGAATGCTCAATGCAGGATGTGGCACACAGTCCACAGATCGCTGGCCCACACTGCAGGCATAGGCAGCAACTGAATACTAGGACTAGGCCAATGCCTAGGAAGGATAGGATCTTCCATCCCCAAGCTGTTAACGTTGTCCAGAACCAACCGGACCAAGTCCAGGTGCCTGGATTCTGATGTATCTGATTTGCAATTTTATGGAGACGGGTGATAGCTTGATATACAGATGGTGCATTCTGTGGAATGAAAACACAGCAGCTTGACCCGATGACCTTACAGGCTCCACCTCTATCTGCCAAGATGACGTAAATTACAAGACGATTCTGAAGAACAACAACCCGCATAGCGGACTGCTCTTCTGTTAGGTTACCTAAGGCGGAAGTAGTTTCATTTACTACGGCTTCAAGTGTTCTAGTCAATCTGCGAATTAATTTACTATTCTGGACAGGGCCTAAAAAGAAAAAGAATCCTTTATTAAAGTCAGTGTACTGTTCCCATGCCGTTTCTGTGTAGTCGACAAGGGGGGCATCTCTTCTGGGTCTATTCTTTACTAGATTGCTATTTCTATGGTAATCAGAAGGAGCTAGAAAGACAGGTGGCAGGAGGAATGCAATGTAACAGGTACCATCCCAATCTGGAGGTAGGCGAATGTATGCGGTATGACCACAAACAAAGTAAGAATGACTGATAGCTTTGAAAGATGATTTTCCATCATCACTGAATTCAACCACAGTAGTGCATTTACTATGACCTAAGCGTACTGAACCTTTCTTCTTGATACATAATTCACCAGTGACTGGCAGTACTGACATAATAGGTAGAACTGGTGTGGCTTCGGATTCGACAGTAAGAATCATAAGGCTAATTGTATAATTACCTAATCCATATACTTCATTTTCTAGATCAGTTCCTATTCTAATGGGGAGTCCCTCCTTATCCGGGTAACAGACGTCTAGTAGGACCAAGTTCAGGTTTCCCCAAACCCAACCCCCATCGAAAACAGCAATGTCGGGATCTAGAGAATTAATTATCTTAAACCATGCTCCACAGGAGCCATTGTGAGTGAACGGATACGGAAAGAGGGGCAGAGCTCCCTTGTAATTCTGGTAGGGAGGGAGTCGGCCACATATCCAGCAATTTGTAGCATTGTTAGTTTGATGAGAATGATGTAACATACTAATGAATGTATTGTTGCGCAGCGCAAGTCTGTAAGAAAGCTCATGAGGAGGTAACTCACTAAAAGTGTGTTCAGCAGAGACATTGTAAGCAGATTGTTCACGCTTGAAAATAGGATAGTATATAGGTAATAAGATGCTAGCAATAATGATTAGTATACTGAGAATAAACATTATTATTAGTGTCACTATGCAGTGACTACGAAGTGATTTGCAATATGTTCTTTTCTTTTCCTCTCTCTCTCTAACTCGATCTAGGGGATACATGTCAGAAACTACTTAACCGATTCACCTAGGGGAGGACTTAAACAATTAAACTGTCTGACTTGCTAGATCGTAATTTCATACGGTATTGTTCTTGAGTAGTCTTTTCTCTTTTAACTTCGGTAAAGTCTTTGGGATCACAGTCTCTGGTGGGGGTGGGTGTGTCTTGTTCCGGTTTCAGTCCTGGGAATGTTTTGATATGGCTTAGGTGGACCCACCCCTTTCTGCCCTCCAACTTGACTGCGGTCTTCGTTGTTAGGAGAACGATCTTTGGAGATTTCCAGCGGGGCTCCAACGGACTTTTCCTGTCGAAGTTTCGGACTAAAACAACGTCTCCGGGGCGGACATCATGCTCCTTCACATCGGTGTTGTCAGGGAAGGCTGCGGCAACCTGTGAACGACATGATTGGAGTGCAGACATCAAGGAGGCAAGGTAATCTGTCAACATATTAGAATCAACATCGGTTATCTTTTTAGGAATGGGCGTCCCCCACATATTCGGTGGTCTGCCAAAGACCACTTCGTACGGAGATAGCCCTGATCTCGAATGGGCGACCATCCTCATATAGAATAGTGCCACCGGCAGGGCGACTATCCAGTCAACCCCTTTGTCCTGACATATTTTGGCAAGGCGAATCTTTAATGTCTGATTATGCCTTTCTACAAGGCCTGCTGCTTCTGGATGTCGGACACAATGGAACTTCCACTGATATCCCAGTAACAAGGAAACTTCTTTCATTAGGGCAGACGAGAATGGCTGACCGTTATCTGAGTACACGACACGGGGCAAGCCGTACCGTGGGAAAAATTCACGAACCAACTGTTTGGCAGTGGTCGGAGCAGTGTAATCTGGGACTGGGTATGCTTCGGTCCAGCGGGACAGAGCACAGACAACTACGAGAACATATTTAAATCCTCGACAACGGTCCATCTGGATATAATCCATCTGGAGGACTTCAAAAGGGTGATCGGGAGGATGAAATCCACCTTGCTCTACAGGGACGCTTTTACCTGGATTGAACTGACAACAGATCATGCAAGTACGCACTTTCTGTTTTGCGGCTGCTCGTAAGTGTTTATTGTACCAGAGATTTTGCAAACTGTCTAGCATTGCTTTCTCTCCCAGGTGGGCAGGACTATGTGCTGTATTTATCATGACTTGAACCATAGAGTCAGGGAGAAACCATGTAGATTTTCCCTTCGTCATCCAACCTTGATCTGTCTGGACCCCTCCTAGTTCGATCCATTTCTTTATTTCGTCTGTAGTAGCATGTGTCTGAATGTCAATAACATCTAGTGTGGGATCCCTGACTGTCATACAGTTTGTCGGATCTGTTGTCTTTGTCGTGTCAGTTGTCTGAGTGTGAGTCAGTGCGGTATGTTTTGCTGTCTGATCTGCCAGGTCATTACCCTGGGAAACAGAATCTGTGACTTTAGTATGTGCCTTACACTTCATGACTGAAATGGCTGAAGGCAGATGTATTGCTTCTAGTAGTGCTTGAATGAGAGGACCATGCTGTATCTTTGTACCATGAGAGGTCAGAAAACCTCGTTCTTGCCAGAGCATGCCGAAGTCGTGTACGACTCCGAACGCATAACGGGAATCTGTGTATATGTTAACATTTCTGTTTTTCGCTAGAATACAGGCTTGGGTCAGAGCGATGAGCTCTGCTGCTTGGGCAGACAGTGTATCAATACGATGTGTTTCTTTAACTTCAGTTTCAGTGGTCACGGCGTACGCGGCCACTAACTCTCCTGTACCTGTTCTCATGCATGAACCATCCACATAAAGTGTCAGGTCTGGATTTGTCAATGGAACATCTGTTAAATCTCGTCTGGGC
The DNA here is from genome assembly GCF_964263255.1 of Lissotriton vulgaris. NCBI lineage: Eukaryota > Metazoa > Chordata > Amphibia > Caudata > Salamandridae > Lissotriton > Lissotriton vulgaris. Next base: position 228,465,758 of record NC_141696.1, read on the forward strand.
TTTGTTACTGCATTAATAATCTCTATACAATCATGTGGAGCTGGATCTGTCATAGCTGTAGGTAACAATGTTGCTGGATTCAAGATACTGCAGCGTCTGATTTCTATGTGTGGCTGTAATAATGTCAATTCGTAACCTGTCAGTCGTGCTATAGTCAAGTGTTGAGTCTGGGTTCTGTTTAACAGAACCTCTACAGAATGTGGAACTTGTACTGTTAACTGATGACCTAAAACAATTGAATCGCTTTGTCTGATTGCTAATGCTGTTGCTGCTACTGACTTTAAGCATGCAGGGAGTGCCTGTGCTACTGAATCCAATGTGCTTGAAAAATAAGCGCAAGGCTTATGTGAACCTGCTTGGTCTTGAGTGAGGACAGACAATGCTGTACCGTCACGTTCTGTAACAAAAAGTGTAAACGGTTTGCTGTAACATGGTGTCGCTAAAACGGGTGCTTGGCATAAAGCTTTCTTTAATTCCTCAAAGGCTTGTGTGTGTTCCTGAGTCCAAGAGAGGACAGTCGAAGTCGCTGCCTCCTGTGTCGTTAACTGGATGAGTGGTTTAGCTAGAAATGCATATTGAGGAATCCATTGTCTGCAGTACGAAGTGAGGCCTATGAAGGCCCGTACTTCCTTTTGTGACTGGGGTCGGGACATGTTTACAATTAACTGAATGCGATCGGGAGTGAGCTGTCTCCCCACTTTGGACAGCAAGTGACCCAAGTACACAACTTGCTGAACACAGAATTGTAGCTTCGAAGGAGACACCTTGTGTCCCTTGTCGGCCAGAAAATGCAAAACTATCAGAGATGCTTGTTCACATTCGCGTTCACTTCGTGCCGTGATCAGCAGATCATCGACGTACTGTAGTAAGGCTGTATTAACTGGCATTTGGATACTATCTAGTTGTCTTTTCAGTGCTTGACTATAGATGCTGGGGCTTTCTGTAAATCCTTGAGGTGCGCGGGAAAATTTGAAACTTCGTCCATTTAAACTGAATCCGAAGAGATATTGGCTCTCCGGGTCAATGGGTACACTGAAGAAGGCGTTCTTGAGATCTATTACAGTAAAGAACGTCGCTTCTGAATCAATAGCAGTTAACAGGGTGGAGATATCGGGGACCACAGGATACTGTGGTACAATGCATTTGTTCAGTTCTCGAAGATCAATCACCAACCGGTATACTGGTGGTGCATTGGGGTCTGTACGCTTAAGAATTGGAATGATGGGTGAATTACAGATATTGGAGTCGGTCTCTACAACCACTCCCTGGGCGATAAGTTCTTCAATGATTTTCAGTAAGGCCACTACAGCATCGGGTGGTAGTTTGTATTGTCTGATTCTGGGTAGAACAATTCCTGACTTGAGTGTAACACGGTATGGTGTGATATGCATACAACCTACATCAGCTGGGCCCTTTGCCCATAAATGATCTGGTACATTTTTCAGTCTGACATCAAAGTCACGTACAACATAATGACCCTTGAAATCCCTTAGAAAGAGTCTGACTCCCTCCGGGGAACAGCAAATTATGGCTCCTAGAGCCTTCAGTGTTTTGATTCCTAACAGGTTTTCGGGACATGATTTCGTAAGTAACAAATCTGTAACTCGAGATAATGGACCCACAGCTAGTGGTACTGGTTCTGATACTTCATTTACAATAGGCTGTCCTGAAAAACCAAGGGAAACATTCTGTGAGCCTGAGAGGGGTGCCCCTGGAACTTCATTATGACTTATAGTAGTGCGACTTGCCCCTGTGTCAATTAAAAACTTTCTGTCTTTTCCTAATACGTGACTATGTACATAAGGACCTTCTTGATCTACAGGAATTTCAATAAGAGGCAAATCACTTTCCCTCCCTAGGCTGTTTCATGTATAACGCTGATAATCCGGATATGCCGACTGGGCATACTGGTACATTTGTTGTGAGACTTCTCTAGTTGCGGCAGTGGGCTGTGTCTGGACATGCTGTTGCTGTGGTACTGCTACTGTCTGTACTGTATGGGACTGATCATGCATAGGCTGTGTATTCTGCATTGGCTGTTCGTTCTGTGAGGTCTGTTGATGACCCTGTTCATGTCTAGGCGGACGCGGTCTTTCTTTAGTTTTACCTGTCTCGATGTTATGTCTCAGGACTGGGCATTCATGTACGTAGTGACCTGGCTGCTTGCAATAATTACATGTCCCTTTAACGGGAGCGGCAGAATGATTGGTCTGAGCCCCACCTTTCCTATGACCCTCGGCTGGAATTGTCTGAGCTACTAACATTTTCATTTTCGTGTCTTTCATACGTTTCTGTTCCTGATCTTGTTCTTCCCTAATTCTATTCTGGTGATATTGTAACATTTGTAACATCTGTGATGGCGTATTTGCCTGCCAAGTGCTTTCAACCTTGTACACTCTATTTTTGACTAGTGGTAGGGCGTTCTCTACTAATTTTGTTACGAAAAGGTTTGGATATGACTCGCTACTAGTTTTTAGACCACTATTGATAATGAAACATTTCTCGAATCTTTAATAAAAATCGCTAGTATCTTCATCTTGTTTCTGTTTACAGGACGAGATTGCGTCCCAATCTTCCTTTCTAGTTGTCAATAATCTTGGCAGAACCTGTACTATTAAACCTGGTAATGCTTTTGTCAGATCCCCAAGGCCTAACCCTGGGACCCGTTTCTTTTCTTCGTCTTCTATCTCCGCCCATGCTATCTTTGACTCTCCCACTTCCCAATCCTTCTCCTTTAATTTCTCGTAAATGCCCGTGGGCAACAGTACTTTTAACATCTTCATAATATCATCATACGTGTAATCTCCCATCAGTAACATGTCTTTAAGCTCTCTGTGGAAACCTGCAGGGTCTTTATCATGGCACGGAACTAATTTCTTCATCTCTAACAGTTCTAACTTAGTCAGTGGTGTGTGAACATACACACGTTTCAGGGTATGATCCTCACCCATAACTGGATGTACTTCTCGTAAGGGATTCTGGCTTTCAATGCCACCACCGCATTGCATGTGGTACATTTTTCTTTCTGGAGGCGGGGCGGGAACATATTCAGGGCTCAGAAAAGTGTTATACTTACGTCGTTGTTCTAGAATTATTTGTATTAATTTGGTGCTAAAACCTCTCCATCTATCCATGAGTAGTGCTTCTAATGTTTCGTGTAAGGGACCTGGATCAGAATGATTGTTTCTGAACTTGATGAGGAGGTGCTGAATCATGTATATACCTGCTATTTTCTGCTCTTCCGGGGAAAGGTTCAAGAATGTCTGTACTAACGTGTCGTCATTATATATGTCTGGGTTTTCGGCCCACAACACGGCTGACCGGGCTAGTTCCTGTTCATCCATAGAATTGAGTACATGGTACCCTACTCGATCTCGAAGTCTTTTATCAGTTTCCTGGAACTGATGTTCCGAAGAATTCGGATTTGTTAAAGCGGAGAAAAGAACTCTCTTGCTCTCCGGACGGACACCTTTCCTAAGGTAGTTTCCCCTACCTACATATGCTATAATGTCTGTAGACTTTCCTGATGTCTCATCTTCATTTTCCTCCTCGGAGGAAGTTTTATCAGTTTCTTCCTGGTGTGCAGCTAATACTGCCTTTCTAATTTTCTGGGACATAGCGGCTATGCAAGTCCCCTTGTCATGTTTTGCTTCTGCTATATTTTGGCCCCACTTGTTCAATACGTCTAACTCACTTTGATCTGTCCCGGGCCTATCTCGTTCTCTTATTACACAATTAATGAAGAATCGTAATATCTGTTTTTGAATGTCAACTTTCTGTTTATACATGGCAGCTTGGACACTGTCGGGGTCTTTCCCTGTCTGTATGAATTTGTATAGTCTGTCGAGGGCTTCCTGCATTCCCACACAGCATAGCAAGCTATCGGTGGCAGATCTTAAGCGCAGTGATGCTAATACCATTAGATCGTCTGTTCCGGGTACTGGATCATATCTGCAGAATGACATCCTATCTTTCAATGCCTCAAGCCGGGATGAGTAGTGGGGAGACTGGAAAGGATTCTGTGTGTCCTTTAAATGCAATCTGTGTGTCGGTGGCGGGGTCTGTAGACCCGCTGTCGCACCTCCTGAGGCGGATGCTTGGGCATTATCTCTCCGCGGAGTCTGTATCTGGACTGGAATCTGTCTTTTAGTAAGATCAGGTAGTACTGGTTTCGGTAGATCCGTCTTGAGTGGAGGAAGTGGCGGAGGTGGCGGAGCGGGGGAGGTCTGTCGGGGTACCGGCGGAACATTATCTGGGGGCGGAGTGCCACCCCCATCCCTGTCAGTAGGCAGGGCGCGAACAGGCAGATTGGTGTAAGCTGGTGCTACATCCTCTAGATACGAATTCAGGAATATGTCTTTAGTAGTTTTATGCATTACTTTAGTTGGAACTAATGGTGTCGGTAAATTTTTCGGTATCTCTGATTCAGTATCGGATGGGCCATCTGCTGCAAGATACATACCGTTTACAAGATTATTTCGGGCACGGTCTACTTGTTCTGTTTTTACTCTGATCCCTTCAGTAACTAATTCGTTTTCTCGTTCTTTATCTGATTCTTTAAGTCTGTCTTCTCTACGGAGTGCTTTGTCGGCACGCTTACGTGATTCCTTACGCCAAAACTCTATGGCGTCCTTCTGAGATTGTCTAGCTTTCTTTTTCCATAATGCTTCTTCTACCCTCATGATGCACTCGGCATCCCACGTTCCGGTAACAGGCCATCTGTGTCTCTCATCTAGGTGCTTGGTGTAATCGGCCCATAAATCTAGATATAATATGGCATCTATGCCGTGTTTTTGATACATGAAATTGCCTGGAGTGTCCCTAGGGGGGATAGGAATTTCTTCCTCTAGTAACCCTTTCCTAGTTCCGATCTGTTTTAACTTGCTGAGGAACGGCATTCTTATTACTGAACGCTAGATCTTTATTCCTTGATACTTTTTGACAGCTGTTATTATATGAACAACACAATAATACACGTTTAAACAGTCACATTCATACCACGACATTAATCACATGAAAACATTGAGGACATAGCTAACTGAATGTACTGCTCAACAGTACGGATACACTGCTGTAACAGTGCAAAAATTCGGAAGACTCGATATACTGCTAAACAGTACAGATACACTGCCTAAAAACAGTGCAGACCGGACTTGCGTACCCAAACCCGTCTAGATACGACCCAGCAATGGTACTCACCGGGAAGCACGGAAACAGAAGGCCTCGGAAAACTCGACTGGACTCGACTCGGGACTTCGGAAAACCTCGGAAAACTTCGGAAAACTTCGGAAAACTGGTGGGCCTCTTCACACCTCGGACCTTGCTTCTTTCGGCTGGGCTCTGGTCGGGATCCTCCGCACTCCTCACCGCCTCGTCTGGGCACTGATCGCAGTCCTCGTCACCTCCGTGGGTCAGAGGGGGATGCAGGAAATCCTGCCAGTACACGTGTAGTCCGTCTAACTGATGGCAGGGGACACGGATTGCAACGCACCTTCCGGCGCGTGAGGTGGGGGAGGGGTCCCTATTCGGGCGCCAAAATGACGTAAATAATTAATTTACTCTCTTAATTTCTATGCAGGTAAGTACTTAATCAATAATAACTCAATCAGAAGGAAAGAAAACAGAGTCCGTGGTGTTAGAGTTTCTAAGGGTTTTATTCCTCATAAAGGAATCAGGATATCGTGTTCTGACCACCACAGGGGTGTCAGAAGGGATAGATGAGCGCGCTCTCGTTTATTGACAATACATAGCTTATATACTTGATTTACATCATAATGTTCAATGTAAGAGGCGTAACAGCTGAGAGAAGACAAGATAACAGTATACACGTGGTACTAGTACATCATCAAGAGGCGTAAACTAGGCGTAAACTAGGCGTGAACTAGAGGTGTGTGCTAGAAACGTCACTGATAGGTGACGCAAGTGGGTGGCACCAAGGGGTGGTGCTAACAGAATGTTGCAATGTCAGCAGAAATCGGAAGCTTGGGTGCGCGCGCAGCTGCATGACGTGTGATTGACGGGGTGCAGGGGGCTTGACATTTACACTGACGGAAAGAGACAGAAGTCTGGCATGTCAGATCAACTTGTACTTTTATCATATCTGATATCTGATGTTTAGGAACTATACTATCTGGGCGGAAAGGTCTCTAGGGTAGAAGCTGTTCTATGCTAACTGTGGATGCGTGTATGAGCGCCTAAGTGTCTACGTGTGAAGCGTGGGGGCACGGGGCCTTCCATGGAAGCATGGCAACGGAGGCTATGAATTACTTGCATTAAGACAGATCGGCCTTTTGGCTCTGCAGCTGGAGAGGATGTTTACAGGATCTAGTAGGCAGGAATGTATTCTCGGGGGGCGGAACAGATAACTCGAAGGTTATAGTCAGTCTTGGCAGAAAGCAGGCTTGAGCTGAGCGCGAGGGGCCGCGCTGAATGTAGGACAGAGTTCACGAGTACAGAGGTAGCCTGGGCAGAGCCGGGAGCCACAAAAGAGGTTCAGATGGCAGGAATTCAGGGTCTACAAACACTATTACAATATGGTGTGTACACCCTTTTGACTTTTTGTGGCCCTCGATTACAGGATTGCTTTCCCCGTTCTGGGTCTGTTGGTGTAATACATGTTGTGTACCACATTTACAAAGGTATGATGAGGCAAGACATTTTATAATTTGTCTTTCGCTGTTCACAAATGTCATATGTTAAAGGTGAATGTCTATTGACAACTCCAATTGTAATGACGATGTATGCATTTTGACCATCTCCTGTCCACTTTGACTTACCAGTTAATGTGGTTGACATGCCTTCCTCGGTACGTTGGCGATTCCTCCTATGCGATGCGGTGACCTCTGCTACTGCAGTTGTCTGTACTCTGGTTGGATGTGTCAATGGGTGAGAAGAGAGAAAAGTAGACAAATCTGAAAAGTGCTTGTGTAACGTTTAGGGGATTTGCCCATATCTTCTGTGTGATAACAGTATTGCGCGGAATTGCAGCAGACGGGGCAGGTGGGAGCAGTGGTGTGTTGGGGATGTAATGGCGTGGCAGAGTGGAAATTAGACAACAGGATATGTGTTGGACATATTTACAGCAGAGGATACTCTCACCATCTGCTTTGTGATTTAGGCTGGCACAGGGTGATGTACTTTTTGGAGTTTTTGTGGCAGGTTTACAACCCCCTAGAAAATGAATTTACACTATTGTTGCATCACTTCTGTGACACAACGGTGGTGTACAACAGACAACACATTTAGGATTAGTCGCAACGTGACGCTACTATGGTGAATCGTCATGTTGTTTGGCCCTGCGCAACGTCAGCTTGGAGGTAGGCAGGGTGTGCACTCCTTTGGGATATGCCGTGTCCAAGTGAGTCAGTGTAATCTACATGATATCACAGTATCACTTATCAGAGGCCGCTGCGACGCAACCTTACGCCTGCTTGAAGCAGACGTAAGGAGTGGCGCAGCACGTTACGTATGGGCAGTGCAAGGACATTGTTGGAGTTGCAACGCTCTTGCGACACAACTTCAGCAAAGCCCCCCCTGGACACCATCAGATTCAACACACATCTGTCTATCCCTGCACCACCATATGTACACGACACATCCGTGTTTGCGCAAGGGTTGAATTGCATGTCACATTGGTATTGGCGCTTCCCTGCTAATGTTTGTCTTTAGCTAATTTATTTATGTAACTTATATTTAAATTTCTATTTGTCATTGCACATTTTCAGTCAATATGTACAGTTATTGAATTAGCTGGGTTGTGTATGTATGGCATCAGTACTGTGCACATGTTTTTAATAGGGTGGGGGGTATTAGCCTTTTCTGATGTGACGTAAATAATTAATTTACTCTCTTAATTTCTATGCAGGTAAGTACTTAATCAATAATAACTCAATCAGAAGGAAAGAAAACAGAGTCCGTGGTGTTAGAGTTTCTAAGGGTTTTATTCCTCATAAAGGAATCAGGATATCGTGTTCTGACCACCACAGGGGTGTCAGAAGGGATAGATGAGCGCGCTCTCGTTTATTGACAATACATAGCTTATATACTTGATTTACATCATAATGTTCAATGTAAGAGGCGTAACAGCTGAGAGAAGACAAGATAACAGTATACACGTGGTACTAGTACATCATCAAGAGGCGTAAACTAGGCGTAAACTAGGCGTGAACTAGAGGTGTGTGCTAGAAACGTCACTGATAGGTGACGCAAGTGGGTGGCACCAAGGGGTGGTGCTAACAGAATGTTGCAATGTCAGCAGAAATCGGAAGCTTGGGTGCGCGCGCAGCTGCATGACGTGTGATTGACGGGGTGCAGGGGGGCTTGACATTTACACTGACGGAAAGAGACAGAAGTCTGGCATGTCAGATCAACTTGTACTTTTATCATATCTGATATCTGATGTTTAGGAACTATACTATCTGGGCGGAAAGGTCTCTAGGGTAGAAGCTGTTCTATGCTAACTGTGGATGCGTGTATGAGCGCCTAAGTGTCTACGTGTGAAGCGTGGGGGCACGGGGCCTTCCATGGAAGCATGGCAACGGAGGCTATGAATTACTTGCATTAAGACAGATCGGCCTTTTGGCTCTGCAGCTGGAGAGGATGTTTACAGGATCTAGTAGGCAGGAATGTATTCTCGGGGGGCGGAACAGATAACTCGAAGGTTATAGTCAGTCTTGGCAGAAAGCAGGCTTGAGCTGAGCGCGAGGGGCCGCGCTGAATGTAGGACAGAGTTCACGAGTACAGAGGTAGCCTGGGCAGAGCCGGGAGCCACAAAAGAGGTTCAGATGGCAGGAATTCAGGGCCTACTCTGGCTAGAGCAGGAAAAAGTGAAAAGTGTATTACAAAAAGACGGTGGCATAGCATACTTAGGAACGGGCTATATAATCCATTCATGGTGCATCTGAAAGAGGACAAGTTGACGGTGGACGCAAATGTATTTGCGTCTTCATAGCTGGCACAGGAGGGAAGTTACATGCACTTTAACTCGTACATGGAGTCGGTGGGGTACGCGCTAGGGAACACAACATGGCCAAAATTTAATTTTCCTCAGATGCAAAGGTTTCTGGGACTTGTGGTGCTACGTAGTGGGTGACACATGAGTCTATGACTAACCAACTGGGCACTAGCTTATGCCGATGATGTAGCCGTGCTCTTCCCAAGACCGGCTTCGGCAATGCCTGAGATCGAACATTTGTCAGTGGTATATGGCTCAGTATCCGGGTATAAATTAAATGCTGCTAAGACCCGGGTTCTAACAGATGTTACATATTTAGGGGTACAGATCAAGGCCTCGCCTGCGGCTACGGTAGAATCTAATTTCCAGAAATTACTTAGCGGGATTCGTAAACAACTGGATCAATTCGAATGTCTTCATTTAATGCTTGTAGGCAGGTGTAACACCTTGAAAATGATGGTATTACCTAAGATTTTATATTTCTATTGATGTATGCCATTAGAGATCCCCCTGGCATATATTGCACAACTCCAGGCGATCTGTATGAAATTTTTATGGGCTCGGGGAAAGGAGCGACGCGCAAAATAAATAAATAAAAATGGTGTTGCCAAGGGCTGTTGGAGGTTGGTCGGTACCTGATTTTCTTTAATATTATTATGCCTGCATGCTCTCCCGTATGAATATTCTGCTTACAGGGGTAGGACCTATGGAGCGAGCATTGCAACCATCAATATATGGTTTGTTAATGGGCTCGGAAGCCAGGAATCGTCTTTTTCTTAATACGGAATGGAACTATTACAAACGTACCAGATTTAAGGTGGTGGCTCCTGCCTTTAAAGTCTGGAAGGTAATTAAAAATTACTATAAAATTGAAAAGACCTCTTTATATACCCCATTGATTGTCCCGATTTTCCACCCCAGTATATGCTGGGATAGGATAGTGGTGAGTTGGCGAACAAGAGGCTTAATCATAGTCTGGGATTTGTATACAAGGGATGGTTTAACGTCATTCAGCCAGTTAAAGGAGCAATACCAACTCCCAACTACACTTTTTTTTTTAATATTTGCAAATCCGTGAGTACCTAATGAAAATTGATATAAGCACGACACCTAACCCACTTATTGAGGCTAATAAGAAAGGTGCTCGGATTGGAGTACTTTATAATCTAATGATAAAGGCTAAGCCTAACGACTTGGAAGCACAAGTGTGTAAATGGGAAAGTAGGTTAGGAAGTCAAGTAATTCCGCTTGAGAGGTCAATAGAAATATCTGGACGAATACTTATGTCTGCTAACCTAGTAACGCAACATTGTAAAACCTTGTTTTATCTGTATCGTACTCCAGACAAAATCTCAAAGTGGGGGAGGGGGGACGGCAGAGACCCAGAAGGAAAATGTTTCAGATGCGGTGCCCATCAGGCGGATGTAATGCATATATTTGGCACATGTGTAAAATTAGGGGAGTTGTTTGGACATGTAAATAAGTTCTTATCTGAGATTTTGAGTACTCTTCTTCAGTTATCTTTAATGCAAATTTTGTTGGGTACTGACACTGGGGGTGTCCGAATCGACCCCATGGATAACACCGATTTATCTGATTTTTTTGGCAACAGCGGTTCTAAGACTCTGTATTGCTTCTTGTTGGTTACAAACTGACTCCCCCCTCATTTGAAGCCTGGCGAACTCGGTTTTTATTTACTTATAATATGGAATAATAATTGTATGCTATTAAGGGAAGGCGGAAAAAGGCTCTGGGGCAGCAAATATGGGGACCGGTCAGAGCATATATGCAGGCAGAAGATTGATTAATCCTGACAGTTTTTGTCCCTTGTTTAATATTCACAATTGTATTTCTTTTCCATTTTATAATGTACAAAACACTTGATTTATTGAGTTTGTTATGCTGTTGATTGATGGCCAGACCAGGTTTTTGTACATGCCTATTCTCTTTTCTGCCTTACTGTTCCTTTTTGTATTTTCTTTTATGAAAAGAATATCTACACTGCTCTTGTAACCCCACAACAGCGTGATGATAAGTTATATGCTGTATTTTGTATTCGTGATCTATACCTTAATCCAAAAATAAAAAAAATAAAAAAAAGAATAAAAGAAAACCATATATTTATATACACTTTGAATAATTTCCATGATCACTTTGACAGTGTAACACAGACAATCTCTTCATGCACTTTTTCTTTTCATTCCACTTACCTGGTACCACGTAGCGGACATCACTGACAGGCAGCCCATGGACCAAGTGGGGGTGTATAGTTGTGAGGATATCCTCCGCCAGTGGTGTGAGCTGCAGGCGGGGTCCAGGGCATGCAGCAGGGAGGATTCTGCTCAGTTCTATCCTGGAGTATTTCTCCTTGACCCTCTGCCTTTCGTCCTGCCACTTTTTTTTAATGTCCTGCACTGTGCGCCTGTCCTCCCCCAGGGCTGAGACAGCAGTGGCTATCTGCTGCCATAGTTCTTGCTTCTGTGCCCACTGGTGCAGTATGGTGGTAGCCCATATAGGCGCTTGTGGTGCCTGACTATGTATTCCACAAGCATGGTGGTCTCCTCTACTGTGAAGTTTTTTTTTCCTTCTCATCTCCATGTTCTGTGGCACTGGAAGCATTGTGGTAACAGTCTCTCTGTGGCCAAACCTGTTCCTTCACTGTGTGCTGCTTTTATGTGTTTTGTGGTACTGGTCAATTAGTGTAAATTGGCTTCAGCTGGAGCGTGGTGGGGGATGGTAGGCAGTGGCAGCATACACCATAGCAAAATGGAGCTGTTGGCTGGGATTGGCTGCTGTGTGTCAGCTGATCCATGTTGGGGGATGGGTGGACCATGGCCAGGTGTTTACCCTTGACTAACATGACTAACTGCCCGTAATCGTAAATTACGGCCCGTAATCGGATTCTAAGATGATTCGCCGTAAAGTCCGCCAGAGTGCCATAAAATCCGGCCCGGTGGCGGAAATTTCGGCCCGGCGGCGGACGTAAAGTTAGTAGTCGTAAATTGATTCTGTGAATCCCGAAAGTAGTAAGTGCATTCTGTGAATCCCGAAAGTAGTAAGTTCATTCTGTGGATCCCGAAAGTAGTAAGTGCATTCTGTGAATACCAAATAGTAGTAAGTGCATTCTGTGAATACCAAATTGTAGTAAGTTTAGGATTTAGTCTTAAGTTCATTCTGTGAATCAGGCCCATAGTTTGGGGCGCACAAGGCATGTTTAAGTTGAAAACAACATGGAACTTTTCCAAATAAAAATACAGATTGTTTAGCAACACGGTTAGTTTGGTGTGCGTAGCACCTTAGATTGCAAATGTCAATGCCTGTTCAGAGTAAGAAACAGGTTGTCAGGAAATTGGCAAACAAAGCCTTAACAGGTAAGATAGAATCTAAAATTCAGGTGTGCATAATGTATTAAGTGGTGATTGATACATTTGGGAACCGATATGGGAGGGTACAAAAGTTAGTCCCAAATGTACTGTGAGGGTGTCATGGGCGATAGGAATGACATGAAAACAGGGAGAGGTGGGATGACTCGGATGGTCACAAGTGCAGATTAGAGTTTCCAGCTGCAGTTCATCCTCAGATAGTTGGGGCGGTCGTTTAGGGTGAAGGAGAATGGGGAGTGATGCAGAGGTAACTCATGGGAAACCAGACATTTCAGTTTTATGGTTTAAATCTTTTATTGAAGTTTTAAAACAGAAAAAACATACAGACCACATTTCCCCCTCGAAATGGAGCAGTCAAGCTCTTCTTGCGGGACCTGGTCAGAGATGCATAACAGTGAGAGTGACATCAAGTCCAGACATGTAGGGTCTTTGCAAAGGGTAAAAAAGTCCAACCCCCGCACCCCCCTCCTTGTCCACAAAGCAAAAGAAAAAGAAAAGGGGAATCACCACTCCACTAAGGGAGAGTAGCAGCCAGACCTCAGCCCCGTGTTTTGCGCCCATGCACTGGGCCCTCGGCTCTTCGATCGTAGTGTCAGCTAGGCACAATAAGCGCAAGTAGCGAGGGCAGCTCAGTTCCCTAAACTCCCCCGTGAGCAGAGTCAAGAATGGTCGCCAAAGTTCCGCAAACTCCTTTCTTCTCCCTGCCCTTGCTAAGGACAACTTCTCCATCCCCAGAACCATCCACAGCCGGTGCAGCCAGCCGTTATGTGGGGGAGGTTGTGTGGTCCTCCAGTGTGCCACGATGTTCTGCACGGCGGCCCCCAGCGCAATCGCTATAAGCCTCCCTCTCCTAGATTTCAATGGGTACATCAGGGTGTTGGGGAGTCCTAACAGAATGTAAGCGGGGAATCTAGGGAGCTGAGTATCCAGATGGGAATCTGTCATCTAAGATCGAACTCCAGTAGGGTTGCAGGCGGTCGCAGCTCCAAAGTAAATGTTCCAAGGTGCCAAGCCCCCCACACCCCCTCCAGTAGCGGTCACTAATGCGGGGATCCCATTGATGTAAGCGTTCAGGTGTATGGTACCAATAGGTGGCCACTTTAGTCAAGGTTTCGGTGGGGCCCATGTGGTAGGCCGAGCGCCGGGCCCTGTGATAGATGCCCTCCCATTCTTTGTGCATGAGTGATCCCCCCAGGTCCCATTCCCACCTGTTCCTCCCTGCGTTATGTGAGTAAATGTTTGTGAGGAGGACCTGCTGGTATAAGTCGGAAATCAGCTTCTTATCAGAGGTTCGTGTAACCAGCCATTTTTCATACGGGGTGAGGGGGCGTTGCGCGACCGGTCTGAACTCTGGCTGCAAAGCCCAGTGTCGGACCTGAAGAAACGGTAGGCGGTCAAACTCCGGTATTCCATAGTCCTCCTTCACCTGCTGAAAGGAGAGGATACTGTTTAAGTCGAACATATTTCCCAGAGCCCTGCAGGATGAGTGTCTCCAGGCTACAAATGCCTTGGGGTCCTGCCCCGGGGAAAACTCGGGATTATCGAACAGCTGGGTCATCGGGGAGGGAAACGAGGTGAGCTTGTGCCGGGTCGCCACCCAATCCCATACATTCAAGACAGTGCTAGTAATCTGTGATGTGTATAAGTTGGGAGGGCGGTGGCATCTGAGTATAAACGGAACCCCTTGTAAGGGCCTGCCCGCCACAGTTCACCAAGGCTCTACACTTCCTTCCTCAGTTCCCTGACTTCCCCGGCCACTTCCTGCTTTAGGGACTTGAAGTCGTCTCTGAGAGAGTTAAACAAGGATTCCAGAAAGGACTTAGTGATGGGTACATGGTCCTCGGAATGCGCCGGTTGAGTTTTGTGACCTCAGGTGAGGATGGCCCTTTATCAGACTTGGGTTGGGTCTTTGCTAGCATTTCGGGGAGTATCTGATTCCCTTTCTTCCTGAGTCCCACCATGTCATGTTTAGCCCCTTGTCCAGTCCCACCCGGTGGCGATCAGGGAGTTTGGGGAGAACCTTGAAAGTCTGTGGTTCAAGAGCGCGTCCCCTATCCGCACCGCTGCGAGTGCTAACACAGCCAAGAGGCCGAGGCCCCGCAACTGCGGCCCTGGCGTTATCAAGGGGTAGCAAGTCCGTGGGTTGCCTCTTCAGGGATCCCCCGCATCTCACCTCCGGCCTCTGATGATCACCAGCCAGCGGGCGGTAGCAGGCAAGCAGGCTCGTGCACCGGGGTAGGCCGTCCCCGCTCCACCAGCCAAATATCAACTCGTGCCCTCAGATGTCCCCCGGGTGCCTAAATGTGCGCAGGGCAAGCAGTGGACGGGGCCTCAGTCTCCGATGGCGCCACAGAAAAGCGTGTGGCCCCACTACCACCTCACCGGTGCAGCGCGGTCCCTGGGCCCAGCTGGTCCCAACACCGGGAGCTCGATTATGCCTCCCGAGCCTCCTCCTCATCAACCCTCCGTCGCTCTCCTCTCCTCTGTCCGCCGGTGTGCTGCAACCCGTCTTTCTCGAGGGTGCCAAGGCCACTGGCAGTCCAGGCTCCAGCCCCCCAGTTACTGAGGAAGGTCGGGCCCAGGGCTACGCCTGCTGCTCTGCCTGGCTGGCTCCGCCGCACGCCGCTGGGGGGTCACGGCAGCCGGCTCCTGCTACAGCCTCCTCAAGAGCCACCCTGGACTCCGCGCTGCTTTCCTTCCTGTCCCTCCAGTCGCCCAGGCCCGAAGCCCGGGCCTACAGTTTCGCGACTCCCGGCCGGCTCCACCTCAAGTCGCCAGGAGTGTCGCGATGTAAATGGTGTGCTCCGGGCACCGCTTCCGCACACTGGGGACGATCAGGCCAGGCTGTGATATGGGCTTCGGCTGCGTCACCTGGACAGGCCCGGGACCGGGGCCTCAATTTTCGCGACTCCCGGCCGACTCCTCCTCACACCGCCGGCCGAGTCGTGATGGCAGCGATCAGTGCTCTGCGTCGGCCCTGGACCCAGGGCCGCGATCAGTAGGGCCTCCGCGCAGGATACACCGGTGGCAGAAAGGCCCTGTCGATGATCGGAGGCCGGTGCAAGGCAGGTCACAGCTCCGGACCGGCCGCCATTTCAGAAGTCGCGGCCGAGCAGCCCCTCGCCTCCAAAGCAGTCCCGGGGGCCGCGCCGACCCAGCGACAACACTCCGGGGGCAACAGTCGACTGTAGTCACTGGGCAGCCGAGGTAAGTGGTGCTTGGGGGGCTCAGGCTGCACTGTAAGGGGCTCCAGGGGAGATCGGGGCAGGGAACCACTGAGACCTGCGTCCGATCGGTTCGCCATTTTGGCCACACCCTGACATTTAAGTTTTAAAGTCAAACAGGATATAGGTTGTAGAGTGAGCAGCTACACTCCAAGATGGCATCCAAAGGTGTGGAGTGAAGAATGTCCATTTTAGGTCTCTCCTACGTAGCGCGCATGCGCTGCTTAGGCAAAATGACCTATTGCGGTTGCCATGGCTTTTCAGCCAAACACATGCACACGTTCCATTGCCTTCAGTGGCAGCGCCTGCACGTGAGGCGTTTTACTTGTAGGAGCGGGCGCCACCATATGCTAGCAATTACCGCTCCCGCAAGTGAATCGCACAGCCCTTCCCCCCCCCCCCCCCCCCCCCGCTGCCACGCGAGGTGCGCACGCTTTTGCTTATTTTTCTGAACGCGCACACTCCGGATCGCGGCCGAACTTCTGCAATGCTCACCTCTGAAAGCCATATGCGTAGCACACATTGCCTGGTCAGGTCATCATTAACAAATACTGTCCACATTTTCACGGGTTTTTGATGCCCTGTGTTAAACCCAGCAAAAGCTGCCCAACTGTCTGCTGTTTTCATCGACCGTGCGTTACTTCAGGCGAATGCCCTTTTTTGTAGTTTACCCAGCCATAGACTCGACGCTCTCTGAGGAGCAGCTGGGGAAGGTGCATAACCGCAGCACCATAGGTTGGGTAACTGAACTGCGGGTGCCCGGTTTTTCTTTGCACTGTGATATTGTTAGGTTCGATGAATACGTACTGGTTACAGGACTGTAGTTACAGAAATCCGACGTCTCACGAGTGTGATTAGTTAAACCAGTCCAGTTGTGTGCTTTAGTTTAGTCCTGAATTTGTAGTGCTACCTTGCCTGTGCATTTCATAATGCAAATGGAGAACATGAACGGGATGAGTTACTCACATGGGACCTGGAAAACGTCTAAGCTGTGTCAGAGTAAAATCCGAATTTAAATTATGATGTGAGAACTCTTCAAACTTTAGTTCAAATCCATTGAGATGTCCAGGTGGAGAAGTGTGGCTCAGGGGTTAGAGGCAGCAGACCCGGAAGCTGAGATTGGTCCTGGACCAGGGTTCAATTCCCCACCTCGGCGGATCTTGGGCTCAAAAATTCCACGGACTTGATAATTCTCGTTCCAGTGCCTACTCGACTCACGGGTTCACACTCTGCGACTCTGGGCAATAGCTTGCTTAATCTCCACTACAGCCCCTCGCGGCGGGATGCCTGGCTTTCACCTTGTGGATACCCTGCTGGGGTTATCTCACAGGGGAATACCAGGACGGGTTCCCAAGGCAAGCGCCTTGATGCCTTCGGGTGATACGTGCGCTATATAAATCGCAATACATTTACATTTACATTTAAATTTACATCTGCGACACCATCAGAAAGGTGCATTAATATTTTTTTCTTTATCCAGCAGAGCTGTCCACTCGGACAGATATATAGATTCAATCTGTAGTTGCCAGAGTGAAAAAATCTGTAGGATTTTAGATTTGCCTTATACGTCATGAATATGAATATAGAGGGTGGAGACTCCACAAGGCACGTCGTCTAATGTAAAAAGCATGGTGAAATGTCACGCAACAATACATGTTCTCTTCTCGACAGCTAGAAGGCTGTAACTACACTGGCAAGGGTCAGAACGACAAAGCTTAGCAATGACGGGGTTGGTAACTTGCAGTAATTGCTGATGCATTTGCATTATGTTGCAAACACAGGGAGAGCAGAAAATTTGCTGCCGTCAAAGTGAATATGGGCGTTTCAGCACCCTCGCACCCCCCCATTTTATATAGCCCATTTAGCCTCCCAGTCCCACACATTTAATATGGCTGTTTTGCCCCTCCCCAAATATTTGGATTGATTGAAACACTACTCAATTGCCACAGGCCACGCACACTCAGCTTTATGGTGCAACTCTCTCGATAGCGAACCCCTCAAATTAACCTTGGTGAGGGGGCACTGCCAGGGCCAGTTTAGGTGGAGACAGCGAGAGGGGTGCGTTCAGAGGCGTAATACTCCCCACCGAAGAGACAGGAGGAAACAAACTGGTGCAGTGATGTTTGTATTCTTGTTGTGAAGTTCCCTTACACATTCTGCTATCCCAAAATGCCTTCTATTCCTGAATTTATATGTTCTAAAGTGAAATGTCGGGAGATCATGTGCGGGCCGAGACTGAGCACCACCCTTTCTCCGAGAGCACACGCTGCACTTCCTGAAACCAGTTTATACAAATAAGCCCTCTTTCTCTCCACACCTCCCTGAACTGTATATTTAACAACTCACCTCTTTGCTCTTCAATATCCTCTTTTCACTTGCTCCTTAAAGCACTTCCTTGTGTCTCCTCCACACAGTGCACCCCCTCGCCTCTAAGCACCGCATTTGCTTTCACTTTTACCTTGGCCATAAATTAACAAATCTTAAACTCCTCCACACACATTTAAATAGAATCACAAATGCAAGTAGAATACATGACCTTTGATCTGTGCGCTCAGCAGGGGGGCCAAGGATTGGATGACCATGTATTCTGGACAAAATACAAATAATAGTGGAGGGTCAAAGGACTGAATTTTCTGGAGAAAACGACTATGTGTGAGAATCAGTGGCAATAGTCCACTAGACAGGGTACATCATTCGTGGTTATTGAAAAATACCCATCAGTAGCTCTTCCTTGGCGCCCTTTTCATCATATGGGTTCCTTCTAACCATGAAGGATAGTATTTTGGTATGGTCAATTGGGACAGCATAAGGACCAGTGATGGTATAACCGGGTCACCGGGAGCTTCTGAAAAGCAGTGCGAGGGTGTGTGTAAAAGTGCAAAAAGTGCAGGATAGTGATATTAAAATTAGATAACTATGAGGAAAAATTATTTATTAAAGACCTCAGTGTTTCTAAGAATTTAAAACGAGCGAAATTGGTAGTTTCACCTAATAGCTACCAACAGGTTGGTCGACATGACATGTTTCAGCAGATTTTTGGATCACAGAGGTATCCACTGCATTCCTCAGGACCTGTATCGCTACTGCTAGTGGTGTGTTAGAAAATTATATAGAAAAAGGAAATCTTTCACCTGGGTACTAATGAAGGATCATTCTCCCAGCATATTGTGCAGGAGAGTACTGCCTCACCCCACCTGGCTCACAGCTCAGGTAATTGAAGCACCGCTCTGTCCGTCGGTACTTCCAGCGTTCCTCTGGCTGTAAGGGGAGGTTACCAACTGGATTCTGTGCAGCTGCTTAAAACTAAATTCTAACAAAACAAAAATACTACCACTGTGAAACAAGGTCCTCTTGTGGTCCCTTGATTGGTGGGCAGTCAATCCTTGAACGGTACCGACCCCTTCTGACTCCAGTACTCTTACCTTGCATTCCAGCTCCGCTTCTTCTGTGGTCTTTGCAAGGTGCTCTGTGTTCTGTGGACCCACAGGTCGCACACATCACTGCACAGTCGAATTAACAAATACAATTGAGCTTGTCCCTATGCTTTCTGCACAGATTTGCCGCTGGTATATTGAGTATCTTTAGATAATGTGAAAGGTCTGTTAGTCTGCTGTTCTCAGACATTTCTATATCTTGATCAAATAGTTCATGGCATCTCTGGGCACCATCGTCTCCACTGTCCTTGTAGATGCTGGAACAGGACAGGCAGAAACTGTGTCCGCATTTCAAGGTCAAAGGGGCCGTTAACAGCTTCCTGTAGATGGTGCAGGTGGCCTCCTCAAGGAGCGCCGCTCCGGGGTTTGTGTCCTTCTTTTCTGGTCTGAGCTGTGCTGGTCTCTCCTTCTGACAGGATCCTTGTACTCCGAGGCCTTACTGTGGGAGGAGCTGCCAGATGGTGATCTGGGGAGGGGCAGGGTGGGGGTAGTAATCTATGGATTACAGAGGATTACAGGTAAGTAAACATTTAAATAAATAAAATGACTTTTGTTGCACCCGCACTGCATCCCCAAATGCCATGCAGTGCACACAATGACATTTGTTTAATTTATGTATGTGTTTACTTACCTGTAAAGCTCCATAATCCATACATTACTACCCCCCCACCCTGCCACTCCCCCTCCCCAAATCACCGCCCGGCAGCCACTCCAAATAGGAGTGTGTTGTAATGTGCTTATGGCCATTTCAGTCTCTTCATTGTGGTTCTCTCTCTGCCTGCTCAGCCTGCGATGATGTCACGTAGAATGTTGGGGTTGCTTTGTATGTGGTGAGATTCAGTTGGTGTGATGGGCTGAGCAGAGTGGAACTTGCTCCTGGTGGGGCATTACCAGAGACTACCTGATTTGCTATAGATCTTCTTGCAACTGAAAGGCTGTAATTTACTACAAGAATAAATCTACTCTTTACATCAACAAGACATGTCTCCACCTCCTACCTCGTTTTAACACTGGCGACGATTCAAAGAACCCATTGAGCTACCTGACTTGTCTTTTTAAACTGAAGTAAGTGAAGCTGATTAACTAGATGAAGAGGCGATTTTAAAAAGGATTTAAAGTTTTGGTACTCAAAGACTTAAAGACTTAAAGATTTCAAGTATGTAAAATGGATGACACTAAGCACCCCATATGCCCCACCAGTGACCCTATCAACGGTCGCCCTCAACACTTTGTGTCAGTTTCTTCCCATTTTAACCAAGTGAGACACTGTCTACTGTGAAGCCTCAAGCATTTGAAGTGTCAGGATCGGAGAAATATAGCAGCAGTGTTGGAGGTTTTAGCTGTTTTCTTTTAAAAAAAAAGGGGCAAAGTTGCCTCCTTGTGATCTGCTGTGCTGCTGGAGTAGTACGATATGTCATAGAGCGGCTGTGAGGAGTGTGGCGCACAGTGCGGCCCATTAACTCAGTTTTCGTTCATGGTTTAATGCCATGAAGAGTGAGCTGGGCTGTGCTGGACTTAGAATCTGTTTCTTTAAGGAGTAACTGTATTTAATGCTTGCTGTCAGTTTCTTCCGTCAGCGTGAAGTTATCTAAATTGCCTGTTACTTGGTTTGTCTTTGTCCGGAGGCATAAATCGAGCCTCAGAGATAGTAGTACTTGATTCCAGCCACTGAGTGGTGCTGATGTCATATCTACTTTAATTTTGGGAGAAATTTTCGCTGAACTATGGCAAAAATGAAGTCTTACCTGCTTCTTTCCATTAAATGACGGTTGATAGTTGCCGAGTGGATTCGTCTTTCTCCTACCGCCTCAGTTAGTAACTAATGACGTCACAGAATCTTCTGAGGGTATTGGTGAGCCTAAGCGCAATAGAACCTTCTCAACAAGATATTACAGAAGCGTTTCTTACGCTGCTCCGTTTTCACTACGCTTACAGTTGGCCATTCTGGACTCTCTGGTTCGCTGTGAGTCATGCGTGTGATGTCATGGGCTTTAATGACATCGTGCACACAAGCCACCATTTTGAGTATCCTTAGTTACCGGCACAACGTTAGCAGTGATCTTATTTTTGACAGGAAGCAGCTAAGTTTTTTTTTTTTATTGACAGCTATGTTCCAGCATCTGAATTAGTATACTGCAGCATATGTTATGGATATGGATATAGTCAACTGTAACACGTCAGGAGAAGGACTTCACGTTAAAATATCCGAAATACTATTTATCTTACAAATGCTTTGTGCGTATCTCTCCATCTATAGTAAAATGGCTCGAGAGCATAGATCGAGTTCTGGCTTTCACTACAAAATGACAAGGATTTTCCATGACCTCCAGTGAGACAGTTCGTATATCAGACAAGGTGTACTTTGCCGCCACATTTTGGATTTTGACAATGTGTTTTGCTTGGAGAGACCTCGGTGAACAACAGCAGTGAATTCTGTGAACAACTCCCTCCATACCCGTATAACGGCGTTGACTACCTTATTTATTTCAGTTTATTTTGTTGTAGTTCTTAATTGAAAGTGGATGAGAACTGATGTTTACCGTATGCTTCTTGGGTTGTATCTTTTGTGGGTGGTGTGTCCATTGCTTTATGTTTTCGTAATTTTGGAAGGTCACTTTTTGCTTTGTTTCTTTCGCGTTTTGCTTTTGGGTGACTGTTTGGTTTGCATGAATGTTTCTTTGTTGTCTGTTTGGGATGCCAGAGCAGTCTGTCTTTGGTGTGTCATGGGTTAAAGGACACCCTGCAGTTATTTTGGGTCTAAGGTTATTCCAGGTTTTTGATTTCCTTGGTGTTATGTACACTTGCTATATAGACTGTGTGTGATGTGAGTATTGCACTTGTGGGGTTAAAGGATACCCTAAGTTATGTGGGGTTAAAGGATACCCTGACTTTTTGGTTTTTTGACTTGCTTTATGTTAGGTGTCCATGCTACACACGTGGGGTTAAGGGATACCCTAGGTTTTGGTTGTTTGGTGTTATGTTTATACGTTACTCAGACTGTGTGTGACGGGTACACATGTGGAGAGTTACCTCAAGTGTAGTCTAACTCCTCTTATCACTCTTGTTACCCTTGGTTTTTGGGATTTGTGCAGTTAGGGTTGTAGATCCCTGTCTTGCCCCAGTTCATGCTGGTTTAGTATTGTGCTTGATTTGTTTTACTGCAGTTTTTCTACTGATTTTGTGTATGGCACATTAGATATTGTGTGCGGTTTTGGATTTATTGGTTTTTAAGAAGGTATTTCCTTGTTTTGCATTTCTTTTGTTTATGATCATTTTCAGGGAGAAGAGGTATTATATTGTGTTGATACTGTGTCTTCTTTCTGTCGTAAGTGCGTTTCCATCTATGCATTTTTTTTGTGCTTATGATCATCAAAGGGGAGGGATGTGTTGGTTGTATTTATTAATGCATTCTCATCTTCTCCTTTTTTCTTTTGAATGTTTAGGGGATGTTTTGGTTTTATATATTATACATTCTCTTTTTCTTCCATTCCTTTGATTGTTTGATTATTAAGAAGGGGGATGTGTTGTAATGTGCTTATTGCCATTTCAGTCTCTCCATTGTGGTTCTCTCTCTGCCTGCTCAGCCTGCGATGTCACGTGGAATGTTGGGGTTGCTTTGTATGTGGTGAGATTCAGTTGGTGTGATGGGCTGAGCAGAGTGGACCTTGCTCCTGGTGGGGCATTACCAGAGACTACCTGATTTGCTATAGATCTTCTTGTAACTGAAAGGCTGTAATTTACTACAAGAATAAATCTACTCTTTACATCAACAAGACATGTCTGCGCCTCCTACCTTGTTTTAACAGAGTGCAGCCTGGCATCAGTGAAAGCTCCGTCCCCCTCTTCGGCCCCTACTTGGTATTTCACAGGTGGTGGTATGGGAGAGGAGGTGGGGGCAATGGGAGGTGTTGTTACAGTTGGGCAGGGAGGCATGCAGCTCCGGTTCAGTGTCCCCTCAGGGCCCGGATCGGACCCCTCAATCACCAGAGCGGAGAGGGGTGTTGGCAGTCCTCTAGCAATCAGGGGCAGGGGGACCAGCATGCGTACGGAGGAGGTGCATGAGTGTGTGTAATTCCCATGTTCACCGTTGGAAGCAGGGTGGCCCAGGACACGGTTCTAGGCGCTACACCTCCCTGGGAGTCCAAAGGCTGTGCACGCACTGATCGTTTACAGGACTTGTTAGTGCTGTACTCTCCCAGTCAATATTTTGGAGAAGGGCGGGCACTTTCCGTATAACAGGACTTCTTTGGTCCTATGAAGTACTGGTACTTTCCCAGGGCGGCAGCAGAGGTGCAACTAGCGGTGCGTCTTAGAAACTGTGGGGCAGATTTACAATAACTGGCGCTTCCCTGCATATCAGCAGGGATGCGCCAGTTACTGTGCGTCGCAACTCTGCCACCATCGATGCGCCGCATTTACAATGCGGCGCACCATGGGGCAAAAATGGCACAGATGCGTGATGCATCTGTGCCGTAAAGGCAGCGCATTGCTGGAGTTGCGTCACAAGCGTGACGAGGATCCAGCAATTCTTTGAGGGGCCCTATCTGGTCAATGCTGCGTCAATCCTTACACCTGCTTCAAGCAGGCGCAGGATTTTGACGCAGCATGGGCTAAATAGTGACTAAGTGAAATCTTTCAGATTTCACACAGACACTTTTAGGAGGCGTTCCTGTGCCGAAACGGCCCCCCTGCGCAGGAACCCCTCCTTCTGGTGCAGGGCTTTACAACGTGACGCAACTTCCAGATGCATCACGTTGTAAATATCCCGCACCATCGCACATCTTTTGCGCCGCTGCTGCATCACAAAAGTGACGCAACAGGGGCGTAAAAGAGGAGCAAGGGGCTTGTAAATCTGCCCCCCGGGTGGTGACCTCGGAGGTTTCCAGAGTAATTGCCATTAGATTGTTTCCTTCTTTAAAGGGCACAATTTCAAGAGGAGGACGCGGCATGCAGGTGCGTTGTTTGTTGTCTGAAATTCAACTTAGAGGATGCAAATTTTGTTCAAACCACTGCAAGAAAAATGGTAATGAGGTCACAGACCGGCATGAAGATGCACAGTGATCACATTCTGTAGTATTTACACAAGCGGATTACTGCTCAAATAAGCAGACTTTAAAGCAACATCAGGATGTGATGGCATTATCTAAATTGGTAGTATTGGGTGAGTAAACATTCAATCATGCTGGAACGTGCTGCGACGGTGCCTGTCTGAGGCTTACGTGTGAACCTTTAGACTGGCACTGCCGTGACTCTTCTGCAGCACCACCTGCCTACCAAGAATTACAATTGTAATCTGGTGGGCGATGTGGGTATGGATTTGGCAGTCTCCTATGAGGCGCTGCCATGGAGGCCTGTGGGAGGACCACCAATGTCGTAATCTGGCACTTTAATATTCTACATTTATGCAGAGTGACCATGTAGGCTTCAATGCAGATGCATTGTCTGATTCCATTTAGTGTCTTTGTTTACATACATGAAATACTCCACAACACACACTCTGTACATGCTTTAAGAGCAATAGTGCCTCTAAATAATACAATACCACCAGTGTATCCTGAAAGGAGAATCCCTGATTGGCATTTAGCTATTCATTCACTTTGAGGAAGTCTTCTTGTGCCTTTTCGAAAATCAGTAAGCTGTGCCCAGGGGTGATCTTTTCTTCTGTTAACTCTGTATTTCTAATCAATATTAGGAAAGACATCATGAATAACAGGAGTTGGCCATTCAATAGTAAAGAAACATAATAAATTCATGATTTTTGAATAGGGAACGTGCAATGAGAAGAAATGTTACTGTTTACAATCATCTAATGGCTATGTTATTTCGCATTAAATCGATGGTGTCAGGATTGTAGAAGGAAAGGAATCTTGCTACATTTTCCAGCTTAAATTAAATAAATATAAATACAGATAACATTTATCATATACTTTACTGAATATAATACTTATTAGTAGTAATACGTGTAGTCATGGTAGTAAAAGCTTTTTTGCATTACCTCTTGCTTGCAGTTGGAGACTGAGATTTTAGATAGTTGCTTTCAGAAACTAACAGTATGCAGTCCAGGGAATGTTTCTTATAAGTCACACGTTGTTCATCTTCCTCCGTATAGTAGTCAGCCACTTCTGATGGATTGAATAGTGAAATGTTTATAAAACAAACGGTTCATGAATGACTATCTGAGATGCATGTGGTGCAAATAGATTTTGGTCATTTGAACTTACAGTTGATATCATTCCGCAGCTTCTTCCTCTTTTCTCAGGTGTCCAATTTCCTTGTCTTCACCTGGTGTTTTAGGAAGTCTAAAAGTAAGGCATATAAGTGAGCAATAAAGCATGAAGTGAGCAGCTGCAACAGTTAGTAACATACATACAACGTAACATGCACGGATGGAATAGAGATCCTATTAAATCGTAAGTCATGTGCTAGTAAAATAGAGAACATATATTAATTTGAAAGGTTTCAGGGTTCAACATTTTGTATGATTTCACATAATGCAGTAGAAATGAAAATTGCTTGGCGATTCTAATGGTAGCAAACTAATAATAATGATTAATGATTTGAAAGCAAAAAAAAAATATTTAACTTGCATAAGAACTTGATCAACAGGCTTTCCAACAACAAAACGCCCATTTGTTACCATCATATTGATGACGTTTTTTCGGATGTCATCATTGAAAAGGAGCTTGAGATAATCATCAGTGTCAATTCTTCCATTTAGTAGATGACCAATCATCGATTCCCATACATCCTTTACAACTGTTGCAATTTCTTCAGGAGTGCTTTTCTTCATGGAAACTCGGGCCTAGTGAATTGACAACTGTTCACAATTTTTAACGCACTTAGTGCAAACCAACAAAATGCGATTTGCTTTGCTGGAAAGCAAATAGAAAGGGCATGAGTAACACATTGTAGGGCAACAGGTTGTCAGGAAATTGGCAAACAAAGCCTTAACAGGTAAGATAGAATGTAAAATTCGGGGGTGCATAATGTATTCAGTGGAGATTGTCATGGACAATAGGAATGACATGAAAACAGGGAGAGGTGGGATGACTAGGATGGTCACAAGTGCAGATTAGAGTTTCCAGCTGCAGTTCATCCTCAGATAGTCGGGCGGTAGTTTAGGGTGAAGGAGAATGGGGATTGATGCAGAGGTAACTCATGGGAAACCAGACATTTAAGTTTTAAAGTCAAACAGGATGTAGGTTGCAGAGTGAGCTGATACACTCCAAGATGGCCTCCAAAGGTGTGAAGTGAAGAATGTCCATTTTAGGTCTCGCCTACGCAGCGAGCTTGCGCTGCTAAGGCAAAATGACCTGTTGCTGTCGCCATGGCTTTTCAGCCAAACACGTGCACGCGTTCCATTGCCTTCAATTGCAGCACCTGCACATGAGGCGATTTACTTGCGGGAGCGAGCGCCACCATATGGTAGCAATTATCGCTCCCGCAAGTGAATCGCACAGCCCCCCCGCCACTGCCACGCGAGGAGCGCGCGCGCGAGCTTGTGCTTATTTTTCTGCGCGCGCGAACACTCCCGGTCGAGGCCGAACTTCTGCAATGCTCACCTCTGAAAGCCATATGCGTAGCACACATTGCCTGGTCAGGTCATCATTAACAAATATTGTCCACATTTTCACAGGTTTTTGATGCCCTGTGTTGAACCCAGCAAAACCTGCCCAACTGTCTGCTGTTTACATCGACTGTGCGTTACTTCAGGCGAATGCCCTTTTTTGTATTTTACCCAGCCATAGACTCTATGCTCTCTGAGGAGCAGCTGGGGAAGGTGCATAACCGCAGCACCATAGGTTGGGTAACTGAACTGCGGGTGCCTGGATTTTCTTTGCACTGTGATATTGTTAGTTTCGATGAATCTGTTCTCGTTGCAGAACTGCAGTTACAGAAATACGACGTCTCACGAGTGTGATTAGTTAAGCCAGTCCAGTTGTGTGCTTTAGTGTAGTCCTGAATTTGTAGTACTACCCTGCCTGTGCACTTCATAATGCAAATGGAGAACATGAACGGGATGAGTTACTCACATGGGACCTGGGAAACGTCTAAGCTGTGTCAGAGTAAAATCCGAATTTAAATTACGATGTGAGAACTCTTCAAACTTTAGTTCAGATCCATTGAGATGTCAAGCAACCCTGTCATCTGCGACACCATCAGAAAGGTGCATTATTATTTTTTTTTTATCCAGCAGAGCTTTCCACTCGGACACATATATAGATTCAATCTGTAGTTGCCCGAGTGAAAACATCTTTAGGATTGTAGATTTGCCTTATACGTCATGAATATGAATATAGAGGGTGGAGACTCCACAAGGCACGTCGTGTAATGTGAAAAGTGCGGAGAAGTATCACTCAACAATACAAGATCTCTTCTCGACAGCTAGAAGGCTATAACTACACTGGCAACGGTCAGAACGACAAAGCTTAGCAATGACGGGGTTGGTAACTTGCAGTAATTGCTGATGCATTTGCATTATGTTGCAAACACAGGGAGAGCAGAAAATTTGCTGCCGTCAAAGTGAATATGGGCATTTCAGCACCCTCCCACCCCCTCCATTTTATATATCCCATTTAGCCTCCCCAGTCCCACACATTTAATATGGCTGTTTTGCCCCTCCCCCAATATTTTGATTGATTGAAACACTACTCAATTGCCACAGGCCACGCACACTGAGCTTTATGGTGCAACTCTCTCGATAGCGAACCCCAAGAACACCCAGAATCAAATTCAAATTTACTCTAACCCTATTTACCCAGGTAAGGGGGGCACTGCCAGGGCCAGTTTAGGTGGAGACAGCGAGAGGGGTGCGTTCAGAGGCATAATACTCCCCGCCGAAGAGACAGGAGGAAACAAACTGGTGCAGTGATGTTTGTATTCTTGTTGTGAAGTTCCCTTATACATTCTGCTATCCCAAAATGCCTTCTATTCCTTAATTTGTATGTTCTAAATTGAAATGTTGGGAGCACCTGTGCGGACCGGGACTGAGCACCACCTCCCTCCGAGAGAACGCGCTGCACTTCCTGAAACCAGTTTATACAAATAAGCCCTTTTTGTCTCCACACCTCCCTGAACGGTGTATTTAACAACTCACCTCTTTGCTCTACAATATCCTCTTATCACTTCCTCCTTAAAGCACTTCCTTGTGTCTCCTCCACACAGTGCACCCTCTTGCCTCTAAGCACCGCATTTTCTTTCACTTTTGCCTTGGCCATAAATTAACAAATCTCAACCTCCTACACACACATTTAAATAGAATCACAAATTCAATTAGAATACATGACCTTTGATCTGTGCGTTCAGCAGGGGGGCCAAGGATTGGATGACCATATATTCTGGACACCTTTTTGACCCCCTGACAGGCACAGTGCAAAAGTCGTATCTCCTTCAGCCTCAACCCCTGAGAGCCCTCATTCATGTTATCAGTTATAAAGACCTGAAGGCGACTCAGTCGAGGGTATGTACTAAACATGTGTAATGATTGTCCTTTTCTTTAACAAAACAATGCACTGTCATTTAACACAGTGCATTGAGGGAGTTGTAGCTATTGGTTGTTTTTCAACTGCGTCATTGGGCCAATTAGCAACTGAATACAATGAGGTGTGAAAGGAAAGACCAGGACTGGGCCCGGTGCAGGGTGCCCTCGAAGGCACAGATTCTCTTTGTAGAATTACGTAGTGTCAGTGGCTCTTAGTACTGAAGTGTTTCTGATAACACGAGAGGTGCCCTTTTGAGCTATGGAACACTGGGTACTGGTTCCAGTTACTGCATAGTAATCCCCTGTCCCCATACAAGCAGTGCTTAATTTGAGCCGGTGGTTTCAGTGTTTGGCACGGGCACATATTTGTCAAAAACGGTACTTATGACAGCTGCTGCATTCCAAAACTGTCTGGCTAATTTAGAGATTAGCAGTACCATAGGTTATTTTTATAAAGTAAATACAAAATGGCTAACAGCTGCCAGACAAGCCATTCTTATAGCTTTGGGGGCCTGGAATAGCGCGAATGTTAGCAGCGCTAGCAGGGGCAAAGGGTGAGGCAAGGAGCAGTGGCCTGCTGACGAGGGGCTCAGGCACTTTTTTTAAATTTTACAAATTAAACACTGCATACCAGGCATGGACCTAAACAAGTGGTCACTGGTATGTATAGTCTATAAAGTGAGGCATGCAATGGAGATTGAGCAAGAAGGAATGCATAGACACAAAAAATAGATCAATAGATTGCACTTTCAATCTGCTTTGCTGTGGCTGTTCTTCTGTGTGGAAATCTATTTTCCCCTTTCTCTCCAACCAGTTTATTTTGTTCTGGCATCTGGCATTTTACCACTGCAATAACTGAGGGACCCGGATTAGGACCTAGCTGCATGAGGTCAGTTCTGAAACAGGAGCCCATTTTTCACTGTAGAGCTACTGTAATTGACACTCTACCTGGCCTATATATGGGCATAACATTGCCATTTCCCCACCAGGCATGTGTTTCTAGAAGAGCAGCCAAACATGTGTGTATGGTGGCAAATATGCCAAAGTCTGGCTGAGGGGCTGCTAAGTGCTAAACTCTGGTCTTTATCACTACTCTGAATCCTTGACACAGCACTGCACAGCATTTCCTGTAGGTACAACTGGTATACATCTTAAGTCTGACTGACTTCAGCCACCTGGTTACCTGGGTCACCACAACATGCACCACTTATTTTGGCGCACAGTACTGTCTTTCCTGGTCCGAGTGACTCAAGGTCTCCTTGCACTGAGGTGCTTGGTACATCTCTATTCTCCAGAAATATACAAATGGAATTGATCATCTTTCATAAGTTACACATAATGAAGCAGCTCAGTAATTAGTCTTGTCATTGTCTATGTGAGTGTAGGCCGACAATACCCAAATTGTACTCAGTTGCTGCCAATCAACAGGAATCAGCTGCAAATATCCGCAAATGCATGCCACAAGTTAACAACTGGATGCTGTGCAGCTGCTTAAAACTAAATTCTAACAAAACAAAAATACTACCACTGTGAAACAAGGTCCTCTTGTGGTCCCTTGATTGGTGGGCAGTCAATCCTTGAACGGTACCGACTCCTTCTGACTCCAGTACTCTTACCTTGCATTCCATCTCCGATCTTCTGTGGTCTTTGCAAGGTGCTCTGTGTTCTGTGGACCCACAGGTCGCACACATCACTGCACAGTCGAATTAACAAATAAAATTGAGCTTGTCCCTATGCTTTTTGCACAGATTTGCCGCTGGTATATTGAGTATCTTTAGATAATGTGAAAGGTCTGTTAGTCTGCTGTTCTCAGACATTTCTATATCTTGATCAAATAGTTCATGGCATCTCTGGGCACCATCGTCTCCACTGTCCTTGTAGATGCTGAAACAGGACAGGCAGAAACTGTGTCCGCATTTCAAGGTCAAAGGGGCCGTTAACAGCTTCCTGTAGATGGTGCAGGTGGCCTCCTCAAGGAGCGCCGCCCCGGGGTTTGTGTCCTTCTTTTCTGGTCTGAGCTGTGCTGGTCTCTCCTTCTGACGGGATCCTTGTACTCCGAGGCCTTACTGTGGGAGGAGCTGCCAGATGGTGATCTGGGGAGGGGCAGGGTGGGGGTAGTAATCTATGGATTACAGAGGATTACAGGTAAGTAAACATTTAAATAAATAAAATGACTTTTGTTGCACGCGCACTGCATCCCCAAATGCCATGCAGTGCACACAATGACATTTGTTTAATTTATGTATGTGTTTACTTACCTGTAAAGCTCCATAATCCATACATTACTACCCCCCCCACCCTGCCACTCCCCCTCCCCAAATCACCGCCCGGCAGCCACTCCAAATAGGAGTGTGTTGTAATGTGCTTATTGCCATTTCAGTCTCTCCATTGTGGTTCTCTCTCTGCCTGCTCAGCCTGCGATGATGTCACGTAGAATGTTGGGGTTGCTTTGTATGTGGTGAGATTCAGTTGGTGTGATGGGCTGAGCAGAGTGGACCTTGCTCCTGGTGGGGCATTACCAGAGACTACCTGATTTGCTATAAATCTTCTTGCAACTGAAAGGCTGTAATTTACTACAAGAATAAATCTACTCTTTACATCAACAAGACATGTCTCCACCTCCTACCTCGTTTTAACACTGGCGACGATTCAAAGAACCCATTGAGCTACCTGACTTGTCTTTTTAAACTGAAGTAAGTGAAGCTGATTAACTAGATGAAGAGGCGATTTTAAAAAGGATTTAAAGTTTTGGTACTCAAAGACTTAAAGACTTAAAGATTTCAAGTATGTAAAATGGATGACACTAAGCACCCCATATGCCCCACCAGTGACCCTATCAACGGTCGCCCTCAACACTTTGTGTCAGTGTCTTCCCATTTTAACCAAGTGAGACACTGTCTACTGTGAAGCCTCAAGCATTTGAAGTGTCAGGATCGGAGAAATATAGCAGCAGTGTTGGAGGTTTTAGCTGTTTTCTTTAAAAAAAAGGGGCAAAGTTGCCTGCTTGTGATCTGCTGTGCTGCTGGAGTAGTACGATATGTCATAGAGCGGCTGTGAGGAGTGTGGCGCACAGTGCGGCCCATTAATTTAGTTTTCGTTCATGGTTTAATGCCATGAAGAGTGAGCTGGGCTGTGCTGGACTTAGAATCCGTTTCTTTAAGGAGTAACTGTATTTAATGTTTGCTGTCAGTTTCTTCCTTGAGCGTGAAGTTATCTAAATTGCCTGTTACTTGGTTTGTCTTTGTCCAGAGGCATAAATCGAGCCTCAGAGATAGTAGTACTTGATTCCAGCCACTGAGTGGTGCTGATGTCATGTCTACTTTAATTTTGGGAGAAATTTTCGCTGAACTATGGCAAAAATTAAGTCTTACCTGCTTCTTTCCATTAAATGACGGTTGATAGTTGCCGAGTGGATTCGTCTTTCTCCTACCGCCTCAGTTAGTGACTAATGACGTCACAGAATCTTCTGAGGGTATTGGTGAGCCTAAGCGCAATAGAACCTTCTCAAGAAGATATTACAGAAGCGTTTCTTACGCTGCTCCGTTTTCACTACGCTTACAGTTGGCCATTCTGGACTCTCTGGTTTGCTGTGAGTCATGCGTGTGATGTCATGGGCTTTAATGACATCGTGCACACAAGCCACCATTTTGAGTATCCTTAGTTACCGGCACAACGTTAGCAGTGATCTTATTTTTGACAGGAAGCAGCTAAGTTTTTTTTTTTTATTGACAGCTATGTTCCATCATCTGAATTAGTATACTGCAGCATATTTTATGGATATGGATATAGTCAACTGTAACACGTCAGGAGAAGCACTTCACGTTAAAATATCCAAAATACTATTTATCTTACACATGCTTTGTGCGTATCTCTCCATCTATAGTAAAATGGCTCAAGAGCATAGATCGAGTTCTGGCTTTCACTACAAAATGACAAGGATTTTCCATGACCTCCAGTGAGACAGTTCGTATATCAGACAAGGTGTACTTTGCCGCCACATTTTGGATTTTGACAATGTGTTTTGCTTGGAGAGACCTCGGTGAACAACAGCAGTGAATTCTGTGAACAACTCCCTCCATACCCGTATGATCGGCGGTGACTACCTTATTTATTTCAGTTTATTTTGTTGTAGTTCTTAATTGAAAGTGGATGAGAACTATGTTTATCGTATGCTTCTTGGGTTGTATCTTTTGTGGGTGGTGTGTCCATTGCTTTATGTTTTCGTAATTTTGGAAGGTCACTTTTTGCTTTGTTTCTTTCGCGTTTTGCTTTTGGGTGACTGTTTGGTTTCCATGAATGTTTCTTTGTTGTCTGTTTGGGATGCCAGAGCAGTCTGTCTTTGGTGTGTCATGGGTTAAAGGACAACCTGCAGTTATTTTGGGTCTAAGGTTATTCCAGGTTTTTGATTTCCTTGGTGTTATGTACACTTGCTATATAGACTGTGTGTGATGTGAGTATTGCACTTGTGGGGTTAAAGGATACCCTAAGTTATGTGGGGTTAAAGGATACCCTGAGTTTTCGGTTTTTTGACTTGCTTTATGTTAGGTGTCCATGCTACACACGTGGGGTTAAGGGATACCCTAGGTTTTGGTTGTTGGTGTTATGTTTATACGCTACTCAGACTGTGTGTGACGGGTACACATGTGGAGAGTTACCTCAAGTGTAGTCTAACTCCTCTTATCACTCTTGTTACCCTTGGTTTTTGGGATTTGTGCAGTTAGGGTTGTAGATCCCTGTCTTGCCCCAGTTTATGCTGGTTTAGTATTGTGCTTGATTTATTTTACTGCAGTTTTTCTACTGATTTTGTGTATGGCACATTAGATATTGTGTGCGGTTTTGGATTTATTGGTTTTTAAGAAGGTATTTTCTTGTTTTGCATTTCTTTTGTTTATGATCATTTTCAGGGAGAAGAGGTATTATATTGTGTTGATACTGTGTCTTCTTTCTGTCGTAAGTGCGTTTCCATCTATGCATTTTTTTGTGCTTATGATTATCAAAGGGGAGGGATGTGTTGGTTGTATTTATTAATGAATTCTCATCTTCTCCTTTTTTCTTTTGAATGTTTAGGGGATGTTTTGGTTTTATATATTATACATTCTCTTTTTCTTCCATTCCTTTGATTGTTTGATTATTAAGAAGGGGGATGTGTTGTAATGTGCTTATTGCCATTTCAGTCTCTCCATTGTGGTTCTCTCTCTGCCTGCTCAGCCTGCGATGTCACGTGGAATGTTGGGGTTGCTTTGTATGTGATGAGATTCAGTTGGTGTGATGGGCTGAGCAGAGTGGACCTTGCTCCTGGTGGGGCATTACCAGAGACTACCTGATTTGCTATAGATCTTCTTGTAACTGAAAGGCTGTAATTTACTACAAGAATAAATCTACTCTTTACATCAACAAGACATGTCTGCGCCTCCTACCTCGTTTTAACAGAGTGCAGCCTGGCATCAGTGAAAGCTCCGGCCCCCTCTTCGGGCCCTACTTGGTATTTCACAGGTGGTGGTATGGGAGAGGAGGTGGGGGCAACGGGAGGTATTACAGTTGGGCAGGGAGGTATGCAGCTCCGGTTCAGTGTCCCCTCAGGGCCTGGATCGGACCCCTCAATCACCGGAGCGGAGAGGGGTGTTGGCAGTCCTCTAGCAATCAGGGGCAGGGGGACCAGCGTGCGTACGGAGGAGGTGCATGAGTGTGTGTAATTCCCATGTTCACTGTTGGAAGCAGGGTGGCCCAGGACACGGTTCTAGGCGCTACACCTCCCTGGGAGTCCAAAGGCTGTGCACGCACTGACCGTTTACAGGACTTGTTAGTGCTGTACTCTCCCAGTCAATATTTTTGAGAAGGGCGGGCACTTTCCGTATAACAGGACTTCTTTGGTCCTATGAAGTACTGGTACTTTCCCAGGGCGGCAGCAGAGGTGCAACTAGCGGTGCGTCTTAGAAACCGTGGGGCAGATTTACAATAACTGGCGCTTCCCTGCATATCAGCAGGGATGCGCCAGTTACTTTGCTTCGCAACTCTGCCACCATAGATGCGCCGCATTTACAATGCGGCGCACCATGGGGCAAAAATGGCACAGATGCGTGATGCATCTGTGCCGTAAAGGCAGCACATTGCTGGAGTTGCGTCGCAAGCGTGACGAGGCTCCAGCAATTCTTTGGGGGGCCCTATCTGGTCAATGCTGCGTCAATCCTTACACCTGCTTCAAGCAGGCACAGGGTTTTGATGCAGCATGGGCTAAAAAGTGACTGAGTGAAATCTTGCAGATTTCACTCAGACACTTTTAGGAGGCGTTCCTGTGCCGAAACGGCCCCCCTGCGCAGGAACCCCTCCTTCTGGTGCAGGGCTTTACAACGTGACGCAACTTCCAGATGCATTACGTTGTAAATATCCCGCACCATCGCACATCTTTTGCGCCGCTGCTGCATCACAAAAGTGACGCAACAGCGGCGTAAATGAGGCGCAAGGGGCTTGTACATCTGCCCCCCGGGTGGTGACCTCGAATGTTTCCAGAGTAATTGCCATTAGATTGTTTCCTTCTTTAAAGGGCACAATTTCAAGAGGAGGACGCGGCATGCAGGTGCGGTGTTTGTTGTCTGAAATTCAACGCAGAGGATGCAAATTTTGTTCAAACCACTGCAAGAAAAATGGTAATGAGGTCACAGACCGGCATGAAGATGCACAGTGATCACATTCTGTAGTATTTACACAAGCGGAATACTGCTCAAATAAGCAGACTTTAAAGCAACATCAGGATGTGATGGCATTATCTAAATTGGTAGTATTGGGTGAGTAAACATTCAATCCTGCTGGAACGTGCTGCGACGGTGCCTGTCTGAGGCTTACGTGTGAACCTTTAGACTGGCACTGCCGTGACTCTTCTGCAGCACCACCTGCCTACCAAGAATTACAATTGTAATCTGGCGGGCGATGTGGGTATGGATTTGGCAGTCTCCTATGAGGCGCTGCCATGGAGGCCTGTGGGAGGACCACCAATGTCGTAATCTGGCCCTTTAATATTCTACATTTATGCAGAGTGACCATGTAGGCTTCAATGCAGATGCATTGTCTGATTCCATTTAGTGTCTTTGTTTACATACATGAAATACTCCACAACAAACACTCTGCACATGCTTTAAGAGCAATAGTGCCTCTAAATAATACAATTTCTTAGTCCTTGTTGCCGCCCGGACAGGCTGAATTGTTAAGGCTCCCGACTTTGTAGACGGACCAGAGCAGGCGACAGACTCCGCAGTCCTGGGACCTGCGAGGAGCAGTGAAAGAGCACAGGGTGGAAACACTGTCATCCGCTCTTTCTTTGAGCTGTACTTGTGGCGGTGCCAGGCTGCCAGGCGGTGAATGGGAATGGGAAGGGGGTTGACGTATGCTCCAGACAGCCCGGACTTATAGGGAATCCCTATTTTGTAAGCAGAAACAGGCTTTATTTTGTCCTTCTCCTGCCTGAAATTGCCTCTGCTTCAATAGAAATCAACGGGGGACAAAACATGACCCCAATCCGACTGACAAATTGGGGACCTATCACAGTAACTGTCCTCTCGAAATCCCAGCCAGATAATTGAGGCTTCGTGTCTAAAACACTGATCTCTGTATAACCTGCAGGTTTGCACATGCCAATTATGTTAGATAAGGTCTTAATTAAGGACCTTGTCTGTAATATCTTGTGCTATATAAGTAGTTGCTAGTTATCAGAGCCTAAAACTAATTGACCATGTATCATTTTCAAATGTGGCTGTTTTGCACGAAGGGATTCTCACCTGCTTCTCTTATCCATTGTGTTTGTGTTATAAATTACTGGGTGAATTCAGGGATAACAAAGTGTCCCATATCACGCTCATGCTATCTGTGCCTTGTTTGAGTTGGATGTATTACATGATCTGAGTCTTCTATTCAGTTGGGTATTGTTTTTCGTATACTAGGAGCTTGGGAAAAGGGATGTATAATGTTAAAGACAACTACGGCAGACTACAGCGGTGGGCAGGCTACTTGCGCGCTCTTACGCTGAATGCACTTCTTTTAAAAATTTGCACAACCCAGCTGATTGATAGCTGTGTTGCGCACTCTTTGTATTTTAAAACTGTTCTTTGCTGATTAAAAGCATCGCGCACTTTGCGTGTTTTAAAACTGTTGTATGACGATTAAAACCCCCGCGCACTTCGTGTGTTATTAAATTGTTCCATGCTGACTGATAGCATTGCGCCTGCACTTTGATCTAGTATACTGGTAACCCACCTCCATCTTCTTCGCTCTTGATCCCGGTCCGCCCCGGCTGTGTGCCGTTTGAGCGGAGGGTCAGCCCACGAGCGACACTTCCTACCTGGTCCTGCACCACTTCCGCCCTGCCTCTCCACCGTGCAGGTCAGCGGTCTAGTGGCTCACGGCAACTAGACATAAAATGGCGACCTGGAGCAAGCGCAGCGGACGAGCACAGCGGGAGCGCCGACTTCGCGCCGAAGTCGCGCATAAGTCAAGCCCGTCTGCGCCCGTCCGCGGCCGGCCGGGGCTAGGGGCACGTCACTCTGCCCACGGTATCATCTACTCCCCCGCAGAACTTCTCTGTCTCCAGGGCCCATGGCCGTTAGCCTCCACCACCTGTACCCGTATCTCCTCCCTTGGTTTGTCTCCTGCTCTCGCCATTCCTCCTCCTCATCACACTCCCCCTAACCCTTCTGAGGGTGATGTTATTCCTGGACCCCCTAAAACCCTTTCAGCCTATTATCTGAACACCCAATCCGCTGTAGCCCACTCGCATGAATTGTCGGTGCTGCTGGACCTCCACGCACCAGACATTCTGTTTCTCACTGAAACTTGGTTTTGCGAAGACTCTCTCCCCGTCTTATTGGCAACTTTACCAGCGCCATACTATGCTTTACGCTCAGATCGCCCTAATGGCAGGTCCGGGGGCGGCATAGCGGTCATCGCCCGAGCCGACATCCCCTTTCAAACCCTCTCTCTGCCAGAGATTGCTACCACAGAGTACCTGGCTATCCGTACCACTTCCACTACCCCCCCTCTCACCTGTTTACTTATCTATCGCCCCCCCCCCCCCCCAATCGCCCTTATTGTTTCTCCCCAGCTTTTTGGAAGTACTTGCTACGATCACGGTAAATAACTCCTCCATTCTGCTCCTGGGTGATTTCAATTTCTGGCCCACAGACCCCACAGAATGTCCTTCCTCTAAGGAATTTTCAGACACTCTTCAATCTCTCAATTTCACATCCCATATCCACTCCCCCACCCATGTTAAAGGACATATCCTAGACCAGATATGGTCCTTGAATTGCCCCGTAAAGTTTTTATCCATCTCACCTTGCACATGGTCGGACCATCACCTGATCTCATTTGCCCTGCCCATCCACCCCCCGGTCAAGCCCCCACTTCCTAAAAATGTCTGGGTCCGGGCTTGGGGGCGAGTAGACCCCGACAATCTATCTGCCTTACTCACCGCTTCTTACCCCCTCCTACAAGGTCTATCCACTCTCTCCCAAGTCACGTCCATTGATCAGTGGCTCACCTCTGGTTGTGACTCCATCGCCCCCCTGAAGCGGGTTACCTCAAAGCGAGAGAAGGATGCAAACCTGTGGTTTAATGAGGACCTCAAGACCATCAAATTAGCGGTACGCAGAGCGGAGCGCGCCTGGAGGAGAAACTATTGCCCCTTACTTCGATTGGAGTTCACTAACATCCTGACCCAATATAAACAGGCCATCTTGGTGGCGAAAACAGCCTATTTTTCCTCCAAAGTCCTCGCCGTGGAGAACCAATCGAGGGAAATCTTCTCGATTGTGCACAACCTGGCATTCTCTGACAGAACTACTCTGAAACCCACCCCCTCTCCGGAACTCTGTCACTCCCTTAACAACTTTTTCATCCAAAAAATTATCACCATCAAAGCTAATATTCCTTCCCCTTCTCCTACTTTTGTGGATCCTCAGTGTCCTCCCCCCAAGGGACAACTTGATGCCCTTCCTCTCCTGACCAAGGAAGCCCAGACTTCGATAATCCCTTTAGTCAAATCTGGTTCCCCCCTAGACCCTTGCCCCTCCCACATTCTTCGTCACATTTTTTCCTCCTGTTCCGACCCCCCCCTTCACCTCCTCAACAGTTCACTTTCTCAGGGCGTTGTACCCGCCCCACTGAAAACAGCAATCATCGTCCCTATTCTAAAGAAACCGGGCGCGGACCCCTCAGTCCCCGCCAACTATCGCCCCATCTCCCTCTTGCCATTTTTGGCAAAAGTGCTCGAGCGCCATGCCACCTGCACTCTGAGCTCTTTTGTGGAGACGCATGAGGTCTTAGCCCCCCGCCAGGCCGGTTTCCGCCCCGCACACTCTACGGAGTCCGTAGTACTTTCGGTCCTTGATAACCTCAGGGAGGGAATGGATACCAACCAGACCCAGGCCCTGGTCCTCCTCGATCTCTCAGCCGCCTTTGACAAGGTTGATCATACCATCTTACTTTCCCGTGTCAAGGCGGCAGGGATCGGAGGTACCGCCCTGGTATGGTTATCCTCCTTCCTGAGGGATCGCGCCCAGGCAGTTCGCCTGGGTGACTTTACTGCGGACCTCCGGAAAGTTCAGTGCGGGGTTCCCCAAGGCTCTTCAATCTCACCCCTTTCGTTTAACCTTTACATCTTATTTTCTCACTGCAGCAGATGGAGGTCACCGTATATAATTATGCGGATGACCTCCAACTTGTCTTTAATCTGTCTTCTTCCCCGTCTTCTGTCTCTAATTTTAAATCTACTATGATTCACATCCGAGACTGGATGAACCACAACCATCTGAAACTCAACCCAGACAAGACTGAGCTGGTGTTGACGGGTGGTTCATCCAGTCCCTGGTCTCCTTTGTTTTGGTCCCCTTCCCTAGGCTCTCCACCTGTCCCCTCTACCTCAGTAAAAACATTAGGCATCAAGCTCAATCCCCAGCTCACCCTTCACTCCCAGGTTAGTTCTGTGGTGTCCTCTTCCTTTCTTTCACTGCGCACTATACGCAAGGTGTCCCGCTTCTTTTCTTTTCACGCTTTGAAATTGATTACCCTAGCAGTGGTCATCTCCCGCCTGGATTACGGCAACGCCCTATATGCCAGTATACCTGCATATAGCCTACAGCGGCTGCAGCAGATTCAGAACCAGGCGGCGCGCCTGGTGTTTAAATTACCAAAGTCCCACCATGTCACCCCCCTTCTCAAATCTCTGCATTGGCTCCCAGTCCGTAAACGTGTCCAGTTCAAGCTGGCCTCTATCCCCTTCCAAGCTCGACTGGGCACGGCACCGGCTTTTATCTCTTCTGAGATTATCCCCTATGTCCCTACCAGGGAACTACGTTCATCCACCCAATCCCTTCTCACAGTCCCGCGATTCCGGAGGAAGAAATGGGGAGGATCGAAATTTGCGACCCTTGCTCCACTCTTTTGGAACTCCCTGCCTCCTGAGCTCAGAGCCTTAACTCTTTATCCGCAATTCAGGAAACCGCTCAAAGCTCACTTGTTCACCAAAGTCTTCAATTAGCCGCCCTCTTGCAGCTCGAATTCCTTTATTTTAGCTTCTGCCATTTCCGCCTTGTTATCTGCAAGTTGTAGCGCCATGAAACCGCTGGGAACGTGCGCTTTATAAATAATTTTAAATTCAAATACCACCAGTGTATCCTGAAAGGAGAATCCCTGATTGGCATTTAGCTTTTCATTCACTTTGAGGAAGTCTTCTTGTGCCTTTTCGAAAATCAGTAAGCTGTGCCCAGGGGTGATCTTTTCTTCTGTAAACTCTGTATTTCTAATCAATATTAGGAAAGAAATCATGAATAACAGGAGTTGGCCATTCAATAGTAAAGAAACCTAATAAATTCATGATTTTTGAATAGGGAACGTGCAATGAGAAGAAATGTTACTGTTTACAATCATCTAATGGCTATGTTATTTCGCATTAAA
Source organism: Lissotriton vulgaris (assembly GCF_964263255.1). Taxonomy (NCBI): domain Eukaryota; kingdom Metazoa; phylum Chordata; class Amphibia; order Caudata; family Salamandridae; genus Lissotriton; species Lissotriton vulgaris. The sequence continues at coordinate 228,506,173 of NC_141696.1, forward strand.
TCGATGGTGTCAGGATTGGAGAAGGAAAGGAATCTTGCTACATTTTCCAGCTTAAATTAAATAAATATAAATACAGATAACATTTATCATATACTTTACTGAATATAATACTTATTAGTAGTAATACGTGTAGTCATGGAAGTAAAAGCTTTTTTGCATTACCTCTTGCTTGCATTTGGAGACTGAGATTTTAGATAGTTGCTTTCAGAAACTAACAGTTTGCAGTCCAGGGAATGTTTCTTATTAGTCACACGTTGTTCATCTTCCTCCGTATAGTAGTCAGCCACTTCTGATGGATTGAATAGTGAAATGTTTATAAAACAAACGGTTCATGAATGGCTATCTGAGATGCATGTGGTGCAAATAGATTTTGGTAATTTGAACTTACAGTTGATATCATTCCGCAGCTTCTTCCTCTTTCCTCAGGTGTCCAATTTCCTTGTCTTCACCTGGTGTTTTAGGAAGTCTAAAAGTAAGGCATATAAGTGAGCAATAAAGCATGAAGTGAGCAGCTGCAACAGTTAGTAACATACATACAATGTAACATGCACGGATGGAATAGAGATCCTATCAAATCGTAAGTCATGTGCGAGTAAAATAGAGAACATATATTAATTTGAAAGGTTTCAGGGTTCAACATTTTGTATGATTTCACATAATGCAGTAGAAATGAAAATTGCTTGGCGATTCTAATGGTAGCAAACTAATAATAATGATTAATGATTTAAAAGCAAAAAAAAAAATATTTAACTTGCATAAGAACTTGATCAACAGGCTTTCCAACAACAAAACGCCCATTTGTTACCGTCATATTGATGACGTTTTTTCTGATGTCATCATTGAAAAGGAGCCTGAGATAATCATCAGTGTAAATTCTTCCATTTAGTAGATAACTAATCATCGATTCCCTTACATCCTTTACAACTGTTGCAATTTCTTCAGGAGTGCTTTTCTTCATGGAAACTCGGGCCAAGTGAATTGACAACTGTTCACAATTTTTAAAGCACTTGGTGCAAACCAACAAAATGCGATTTGCTTTGCTGGAAAGCAAATAGAAAGGGCATGAGTAACACATTGTAGGGCAACAGGTTGTCAGGAAATTGGCAAACAAAGCCTTAACAGGTAAGATAGAATGTAAAATTCGGGGGTGCATAATGTATTCAGTGGAGATTGATAAATTTGGGAACCGATATGGGAGTGTACAAAAGTTAGTCCCAATTGTACTGTGAGGGTGTCATGGGCAATAGGAATGACATGAAAACAGGGAGAGGTGGGATGACTAGGATGGTCACAAGTGCAGGTTAGAGTTTCCAGCTGTAGTTCATCCTCAGATAGTCGGGCGGTAGTTTAGGGTGAAGGAGAATGGGGATTGATGCAGAGGTAACTCATGGGAAACCAGACATTTAAGTTTTAAAGTCAAACAGGATGTAGGTTGCAGAGTGAGCTGATACACTCCAAGATGGCCTCCAAAGGTGTGAAGTGAAGAATGTCCATTTTAGGTCTCGCCTACGCAGCGAGCTTTCGCTGTGAAGGCAAAATGACCTATTGCTGTCGCCATGGCTTTACAGCCAAACACGTGCACACGTTCCATTGCCTTCAATTGCAGCACCTGCACATGAGGCGATTTACTTGCGGGAGCGAGCGCCACCATATGGTAGCAATTATCGCTCCCGCAAGTGAATCGCACAGCCCCCCCGCCGCTACCACGCGAGGAGCGCGCGTGCGCGCGCGTTTGTGCTTATTTTTCTGCGCGCGCGAACACTCCCGGTCGAGGCCGAACTTCTGCAATGCTCACCTCTGAAAGCCATATGCGTAGCACACATTGCCTGGTCAGGTCATCATTAACAAATACTGTCCACATTTTCACGGGTTTTTAATGCCCTGTGTTAAACCCAGCAAAAGCTGCCCAACTGTCTGCTGTTTACATCGACTGTGCGTTACTTCAGGCGAATGCCCTTTTTTGTATTTTACCCAGCCATAGACTCTATGCTCTCTGAGGAGCAGCTGGGGAAGGTGCATAACCGCAGCACCATAGGTTGGGTAACTGAACTGCGGGTGCCTGGATTTTCTTTGCACTGTGATATTGTTAGTTTTGATGAATCTGTTCTCGTTGCAGAACTGCAGTTACAGAAATACGACGTCTCACGAGTGTGATTAGTTAAGCCAGTCCAGTTGTGCGCTTTAGTGTAGTCCTGAATTTGTAGTACTACCCTGCCTGTGAACTTCATAATGCAAATGGAGAACATGAACGGGATGAGTTACTCACATGGGCCCTGGGAAACGTCTAAGCTGTGTCAGAGTAAAATCCGAATTTAAATTACGATGTGAGAACTCTTCAAACTTTAGTTCAGATCCATTGAGATGTCAAGCAACCCTGTCATCTGCGACACCATCAGAAAGGTGCATTATTATTTTTTTTTATCCAGCAGAGCTTTCCACTCGGACACATATATAAATTCAATCTGTAGTTGCCCCAGTGAAAAAATCTGTAGGATTGTATATTTGCCTTATACGTCATGAATATGAATATAGAGGGTGGAGACTCCACAAGGCACGTCGTGTAATGTGAAAAGTGCTGAGAAGTATCACTCAACAATACAAGATCTTTTCTCGACAGCTAGATGGCTATAACTACACTGGCAAGGGTCAGAACGACAAAGCTTAGCAATGACGGGGTTGGTAACTTGCAGTAATTGATGATGCATTTGCATTATGTGCAAACACAGGGAGAGCAGAAAATGTGCTGCCGTCAAAGTGAATATGTGCGTTTCAGCACCCTCAAACCCCCTCCATTTTAAATAGCCCATTTAGCCTCCCCAGTCCCACTCATTTAATATGGCTGTTTTGCCCCTCCCCCAATATTTTGATTGATTGAAACACTGCTCAATTGCCACAGGCCACGCACACTGAGCTTTATGGTACATGTCTCTCGATAGCGAACCCCAAGAACACCCAGAATCAAATGGACCCAAGTGAGGGGGCACTGCCAGGGCCAGTTTAGGTGGAGACAGCGAGAGGGGTGCCTTCAGAGGCGTAATACTCCTCGCCGAAGAGACCGGAGGAAACAAACTGGCGCAGTGATGTTTGTATTCTTGTTGTGAAGTTCCCTTATACATTCTGCTATCCCAAAATGCCTTCTATTCCTGAATTTATATGTTCTAAAGTGAAATGTTGGGAGCACCTGTGCGGACCGGGACTGAGCACCACCCTCCCTCCGAGAGCACGCGCTGCACTTCCTGAATCCAGTTTATACAAATAAGCCCTTTTTCTCTCCACACCTCCCTGAACTGTATATTTAACAACTCACTTCTTTGCTCTTTTCACTTCCTACTTAAAGCACTTCCTTGTGTCTCCTCCACACAGTGCACCCTCTTGCCTCTAAGCACCGCATTTTCTTTCACTTTTGCCTTGGCCATAAATTAACAAATGTCAACCTCCTCCACACACATTTGCATAGAATTACAAATGCAACTGGAGTACATGACCTTTGTGCGCTCAGCAGGGGGGCAAGGATTGGATGACCATGTATTTTTGACCCCCTGACTGGCACAGTGCAAAAGTCCTATCTCCTTCTGCCTCAACCCCTGAGAGCCCTCATTCATGTTATCAGTTATAAAGACCTGAAGGCGACTCAGTCGAGGGTATGTACTAAACATGTGTAATGACTGTCCTTTTCTTTAACAAAACAATGCACTGTCCTTTAACACAGTGCATTGAGGGAGTTGTAGCGTTGGTTGTTTTTCAACTGCTTCATTGGGCCAATTAGCAACTGAATACAATGATGTGTGAAAGGAAAGACCAGGACTGGGCCCGGTGCAGGGTGCCCTCGAAGGCACAGATTCTCTTGGTTGAATTAAGTATTGTCAGTGGCTCTCAGTACTGAAGTGTTTCTGATAACACGAGAGGTGCACCTTTTGAGCTATGGAACACTGGGTACTGGATCCAGTTACTGCATAGTTATCCCCTGTCCCCATACAAGCAGTGCTTAATTTGAGCCGGTGGTTTCAGTGTTTGGCACGGGCACATATTTGTCAAAACCGGTACTTATGACAGCTGCCGCATTGCAGTGCTGTCTGGCTAATTTAGAGATTAGCAGTACCATAGTTTATTTTTATAATGTAAATACAAAATGGCTAACAGCTGCCAGACAAGCCATGCTTATATCTTTGGGGGCCTGGAATAGTGTGAATGTTGACAGCGCTAGCAGGGGCAAAGGGTGATGCAAGGAGTAGTGGCCTGCTGACGAGGGGCTCAGGCACTTTTTTAAATTTTACAAATTAAACACTGCATACCAGGCAACGACCTAAACAAGTGGTCACTGGTATGTATAGTCTATTAAGTGAGGCATGCAATGGAGATTCAGCAAGAAGGAATGCATAGACACAAAAATGAGATAAATAGATTGCAGTTTCAATCTCTGCTGTAGCTGTTCTTCTGTGAGGAAATCTATTGTCCCCTTTCTCTCCAGCCAGTTTATTTTGTTCTGGCATTTTACCACTGCAAAAACTGAGGGATCCGGAACAGGACCTAGCTGCATGAGGTCTGTTCTGAAATAGGAGCCCATTTATGGCTGTAGAGATACTGTAATTGACACTCTGTCTGGCCTATATATGGGCATAACATTCCCATTTCCCCACCAGGCATGTGTTTCTAGAGGAGCAGCCAAACCTGTGTGTATGGTGGCAAATATGCCCAAGTCTGGCTGAGGGGCTGCTAAGTGCTAAACTCTGGTCTTTATCACTACTCTGAATCCCTGGTACAGAACTGCACAGCATGTCCTGTAGGTACAACTGGTATACATTGAAAGTCCGACTGACTTCAGCCACCTGGTTAGCTGGGTCACCACAACATGCACCACTCATTTGGGCGCACAGTACTGTCTTTCCTGGTCCGAGTGACTCATGGTCTCCTTGCACTGAGGTGCTTGGTACATTTCTATTCTCCAGAAATATACAAATGTAATTGATCATCTTTCATAAGTTACACATAATGAAGCGGCTCAGTAATGAGTCTTGTTAGTGTCTATGTGAGTGTAGGCCGACGATACCCAAATTGTCCTCTCAGTTGCTGCCAATCAGAAGGAATCAGCTCCAAATATCCGCAAATGCATGCCACAAGTTAACAACTGGATGCTGTGCAGCTGCTTAAAACTAAATTCTGACAAAATGAAAATACTACTACTGTGAAACAAGGCCCTCTTCTGGTCCCTTGATTGGTGGGCAGTCAATCCTGGAATGGTTCCGACCCCTTCTGACTCCAGTACTCTTACCTTGCATTCTAGCTCCGCTTATTCTGTGGTCTTTGCAGGGTGCTCTCTGCAACAGGTGGCACACATAACCGCACAGTCGAATTAACAAATAAAATTGAGCTTGTCCCTATGCTTTTTGCACACATTTGCTGCTGGTATATTGAGTATCTTTAGATAATGTGAAAGGTCTTTTAGTCTGCTGTTCTCAGACATTTCTATATCTTGATAAAATAGTTCATGGCACCATTCATCTCCGCTGTCCTTGTAGCTGCTGAAACAGGACAGGCAGAAACTGTGTCCGCATTTCAAGGTCAAAGGGACCGTTAACAGCTTCCTGCAGATGGTGCAGGTGGCCTCTTCAAGGAGCACAGCCCCGGGGTTTGTGTCCTCCATTTCTGGTCTGAGCTGTGCTGGTCTCTCCTTATGACGGAATCCTTGTACTCCGAGGCCTTACTGTGGGAGGAGCTGCCACACGGTGATGTGGGGAGGGAGAGGGGCAGGGTGGGCGTAGTAATCTATGGATTATAGAGGATTTACAGGTAAGTAAACATTTAAATAAAGAAAACGAATTTCGTTGCACGCGCACTGCATCCCTAAATGCCATGCAGTGCACACAATTAAATTTGTTTAATTTATGTATGTGTTTACTTACCTGTAAAGCTCCATAATCCATACACTACTACCCCCCCCACCCTGCCCCTCCTCCTCCCCACATCACCGCCCGACAGCCACTCCCAATAGGAGTGCAGCCTGGCATCCGCGAAAGCTCCGGCCCCCTCTGCGGGCCCTACTTGGTATTCCACAGGTGGTGGTGTGGGAGAGGAGGTGGGGTCAATGGGAGGTGTTACAGTTGGGCGCGGAGGCATGCAGCTCCGGTTCAGTGTCCCCTCAGGGCCCGGATCGGACCCCTCAATCACCGGAGCAGAGAGGGGTGTCGGCAGTCCTCTAGCAATCACTGGCAGGGGGACGGAGGAGGTGCGTGTGTGTGTGTAATTCCCATGTTCACCGTTGGAAGCAGGGTGGCCCAGGACACTGTTCTAGGCGCTACACCTCCCTGGGAGTCCAAAGGCTGTGCACGCACTGACCGTTTACAGGACTTGTTAGTGCTGTACTCTCCCAGTCAATATTTTTGAGAAGGGCGGGCACTTTCCGTATACAGGACTTGTTTGGTCCTATGAAGTACTGGTACTTTCCCAGGGCGGCAGCAGAGGCGCAACTAGCGGTGCGTCTTAGAAACGGTGCAGCAGATTTACAATAACTGGCACTTCCCTGCATATCAGCATGGATGCGCCAGTTACTGTGCGCCGCAACTCCGCCACCATCGATGTGCCGCACCATGGGACAAAAAAGGCACAGATGCGTGATGGATCTGTGCCGTAAAGACAGCGCTTTGCTGGAGTTGCGTCGCAAGCGTGACGCAGCTCCAGCAATTCTTTGGGGGGCCCCATCTGGTCAATGCTGCGTCAATCCTTACACCTGCTTCAAGCAGGCGCAGGGTTTTGACGCAGCATGGGCTAAATAGGGACTGAGTGAAATCTTGCGGATTTCACTCAGACACTTTTAGGAGGCGTTCTTGTGCCGAAACGGCCCCCCTGCGCAGGAACCCCTCCTTCTGGTGCAGGGCTTTACAACGTGACACAACTTCCAGATGCGTCACGTTGTAAATATCCCGCACCATCGCGCATCTTTTGCGCCGCTGCTGCATCACAAAAGTGACGCAACAGCGCGTAAAAGAGGCGCAAGGGGCTTGTAAATCTGCCCCCCCGGTTAGTGACCTTGGATATCTCCAGAGTAATTGCCATTAGATTGTTTCCTTCTTTAAAGGGCACAATTTCAAGAGGAGGACGCGGCATGCAGGTGCGGTGTTGGTTGTCTGAAATTCAACGCAGAGGATGCAAATTTTGGTCAAACCACTGCAAGAAAAATGGTAATGAGGTCAGACCAGCATGAAGATGCACAGTGATCACATTCTGTAGGATTTACACAAGAGGAATACTGCTCAAATAAGTAGACTTTAAAGCAACATCAGGATGTGATGGCATTATCTAAATTGGTAGTATTGGGTGAGTAAACATTCAACCATGCTGGAACGTGCTGCGACGGTGCCTGTCTGAGGCTCACGTATGAACCTTTAGACTGGCACTGCCGTGACTCTTCTGCAGCACCACCTGCCTGCCAAGAATTACAATTGTAATCTGGCGGGTGATGTGGGTATGGATTTGGCAGTCTCCTATGAGGCGCTGCCATGGAGGCCTGTGGGAGGACCACCAATGTCGTAATCTGGCCCTTTAATATTCTACATTTATGCAGAGTGACCATGTAGGCTTCAATGCAGATGCATTGTCTGATTCCATTTAGTGTCTTTGTTTACATACATGAAAATACTCCACAACACACACTCTGCACATGCTTTAAGAGCAATAGTGCCTCTAAATAATACAATACCACCAGTGTATCCTGAAAGGAGAATCCCCGATTGGCATTTAGCTTTTCATTCACTTTGAGGAAGTCTTCTTGTGCCTTTTCGAAAATCAGTAAGCTGTGCCCAGGGGTGATCTTTTCTTCTGTAAACTCTGTATTTCTAATCAATATTAGGAAAGACATCATGAATAACAGGATTTGGCCATTCAATAGTAAAGAAACATAATAAATTCATGATTTTTTTTGAATTGGGAACGTGCAATGAGAAGAAATGTTACTGTTTACAATCATCTAATGGCTATTTTACTTCGCATTAAATCGATGGTGTCAGGATTGGAGAAGGAAAGGAATCTTGCTACATTTTCCAGCTTAAATTAATATAAATACAGATAACATTTATCATATACTTTACTGAATATAATACTTATTAGTAGTAATACTTGTAGTCATGGAAGTAAAAGCTTTTTTGCATTACCTCTTTCTTGCAGTTGGAGACTGAGATTTTAGATAGTTGCTTTCAGAAACTAACAGTTTGCAGTCCAGGGAATGTTTCTTATAAGTCACACGTTGTTCATCTTCTTCCGTATAGTAGTCAGCCACTTCTGATGATTGAATAGTGAAATGTTTATAAAACAAACGGTTCATGAATGGCTATCTGAGATGCATGTGGTGCAAATAGATTTTGGTCATTTGAACTTACAGTTGATATCATTCCGCAGCTTCTTCCTCTTTCCTCAGGTGTCCAATTTCCTTGTCTTCACCTGGTGTTTTAGGAAGTCTAAAGGTAAAGCATATAATTGAGCAATAAAGCATGAGGTGAGCAGCTGCATCTGTTAATAACATACATACAATGTAACATGCACGGATGGAATAGAGATTTTCTTAAATCCTAAGTCATGTGCTAGTAAAATAGAGAACATCTATTAATTTGAAAGGTTTCAGGGTTCAACATTTTGTATGATTTCACATAATGCAGTAGAAATGAAAATTGTTTGGCGATTCTAATGGTAGCAAACTAATAATAATGATTAATGATTTAAAAGCAAAAAAATATATTTAACTTGCATAAGAACTTGATCAATAGGCTTTCCAACAACAAAACGCCCATTTGTTGCCATCATATTGATGACGTTATTTTGGTGTCATCATTGAAAAGGAGCTTGAAATATTTATCAGCGTAAATTCTTCCATTTAGTAGATGACCAATCATCGATTCCCTTACCTTCTTTACACCTGTTGCAATTTCTTCAGGAGGTGCTTTTCTTCATGAAAACCCGGGCCAAGTGAATTGACAACTGTTCACAATTTTTAAAGCACTTTGTGCAAACCAACAAAATGCGATTTGCTTTGCTTGAAAGCAAATAGAAAGGGCATGAGTAACACATTGTAGGGCAACAGGTTGTCAGGAAATTTGCAAGCAAAGCCTTAACAGGTAAGATAGAATGTAAAATTCGGGGGTGCATAATGTATTAAGTAGGGATTGATACATTTGGGAACCGATATGGGAGGGTACAAAAGTTAGTCCCAAATGTACTGTGAGGGTGTCATGGGCGATAGGAATGACATGAAAACAGGGAGAGGTGGGATGACTAGGATAGTCACAAGTGCAGATTAGAGTTTCCAGCTGCAGTTCATCCTCAGATAGTCGTGCGGTCGTTTAGGGTGAAGGAGAATGGGGAGTGATGCAGAGGTAACTCGTGGGATATTTAAGTTTTAAAGTCAAACAGGATATAGATTGCAGAGTGAGCAGCTACACTCCAAGATGGCTTCCAAAAAGGTGTGGAGTGAAGAATGTCCATTTTAGGTCTCGCCTACGCAGCGCGCATGCGCTGCATAGGCAAAATGACCTATCGCTGTCACCATGGCTTTTCAGCCAAACACGTGCATGCGTTCAATTGCCTTCAATGGCAGCGCATGCACGTAAGGCGATTTACTTGCAGGAGCGGGCGCCACCATATGGTAGCAATTATCGCTCCCGCAAGTGAATCGCACAGCCCCCCCCCTGCTGCCACGCAAGGCGCGGGTGCGCTTATGCTTTTTTTTCTGGGCGCCCGCACACTCCCGGTCGCGGCCAGACTCCTGCAATGCTCACCTCTGAAAGCCATATGCGTAGCACACATTGCCTGGTCAGGTCATCATTAACAAATACTGTCCACATTTTCACGGGTTTTTGATGCCCTGTGTTAAACCCGTGCGTTAATTCAGGCGAATGCCCTTTTTTGTATTTTACCCAGCCATAGACTCGACACTCTCTGAGGAGCAGCTGGGGAAGGTGCATAACCGCAGCACCATAGTTGCGTAACTGAACTGCAGGTTCCTGGTTTTTCTTTGCACTGTGTTATTGTCAGTTTCGATGAATCCGTTCTGGTTGCAGGACTGCAGTTACAGAAATCCGACGTCTCACGAGTGTGATTAGTTAAGCCAGTCCAGTTGTGTGCTTTAGTTTAGTCCTGAATTTGTAGTGATACCCTGCCTGTGCATTTCATAATGCAAATGGAGAACATGAATGGGATGAGTTACTCACATGGAACCTGGGAAACGTCTAAGATGTGTCAGAGTAAAATCCGAATTTAAATTACGATGTAAGAATTCTTCAAACTTTAGTTCAGATCCATTGAGATGTCAAACAACCCTGTCATCTGCGACACCATCAGAAAGGTGCATTATTATTTTTTTGTTTTATCCCAGCAGAGCTTTCCACTCGGACACATATATAGATTCAATCTGTAGTTGCCCGAGTGCAAAAATCTGTAGGATTGTAGATTTGCCTTATGCGTTATGAATAAGAATATAGAGGGTGAAGACTCCACAAGGCACGTCGTGTAATGTAAAAAGCGTGGCGAAATGTCACGCAACAATACAAGATCTCTTCTAGACAGCTAGAAGGCTATAACTACACTGGCAAGGGTCAGAATGACAAAACTTAGCAACGACGGGGTTGGTAACTTGCAGTAATTGCTGATGCAGTTGCATTATGTTGCAAACACAGGGAGATCAGAAAATTTGCTGCCGTCAAAGTGAATATGGGCGTTTCAGCACCCTTCCACCCCCTCCATTTTATATAGCCCATTTAGCCTCCCCAGTCCCACACATTTAATATGGCTGTTTTGCCCCTCCCCCAATATTTTGATTGATTAAAACACTACTCAATTGCCACAGGCCACGCACACTGAGCTTTATGGTGCAACTCTCTCGATAGTGAACCCCAAGAACACCCAGAATCAAATGGACCCAGGTGAGGGGGCACTGCCAGGGCCAGTTTAGGTGGAGACAGCGTGAGGGGTGCGTTCAGAGGCGTAATACTCCCCGCCGAAAAGACAGGAGAAAACAAACTGGTGCAGTGATGTTTGTATTCTTGTTGTGAAGTTCCCTTACACATTCTGCTATCCCAAAATGCCTTCTATTCCTGAATTTATATGTTCTAAAGTGAAATGTTGGGAGCACCTGTGCAGACCGGGACTGAGCACCACCCTCCCTCCGAGAGCACTCGCTGCACTTCCTGAAACCAGTTTATACAAATACGCCCTTTTTCTTTCCACACATCCCTGAACTGTATATTTAACAACTCACCTTTTTGCTCTACAATATCCTCTTTTCACTTCCTCCTTAAAGCACTTCCTTGTGTCTCCTCCACACAGTGCACCCTCTTGCTTCTAAGCACTACATTTTCTTTCACTTTTGCCTTGGTCATAAATTAACAAATCTCAACCTCCTCCACACACATTTGCATAGAATCACAAATGCAACTGGAATACATGACCTTTGATCTGTGCGCTCTGCAGGGGGGCCAAGGATTGGATGACCATGTATTCTAGACACCTTTTTGACCCCCTGACAGGCACAGTGCAAATGCTGTATCTCCTTCAGCCTCAACTCCTGAGAGCCCTCATTCATGTTATCAGTTATAAAGACCTGAAGGCGACTCAGTCGAGGGTATGTACTAAACATGTGTAATGACTGTCCTTCTCTTTAACAAAACAATGCACTGTCCTTTAACACCTTGAATGCTACAGCTAATCCTCCTGGATGCTGACCTCTCTTGATTCCCATTGTTCATGACGAGCTCAGCTCGTCATGAGCACACGACCAGTGTACTGCATGACTAGCTGAGCTCGTCATGAGCAGGGAAGGGGTTAACACAGTGCATTGAGGGAGTTGTATCATTGATTGTTTTTAAACTGCGTCATTGGGCCAATTAGCAACCTAATACTATGATGTGTGAAAGGAAAGACCAGGACTGGGCCCGGTGCAGGGTGCCCTCAAAGGCAGAGACTCTCTTCGTAGCATTACGTAGTGTCAGTGGCTCTCAGTACTGAAGTGTTTCTGATAACATGAGATGGGCACATTTTGAGCCATGGAACACTGCGTACTTGTTCCAGTTACTGCATAGTTATCCCCTGTCCCCATACAAGCAGTGCTTAATTTGAGCCGGTGGTTCCAGTGTTTGGCACGGCCACATATTTGTCAAAACCGGTACTTATGACAGCTGCCGCATTGCAGCGCTATCTGGCTAATTTAGAGATTAGCAGTACCATAGTTTATTTTTATAATGTAAATACAAAATGGTTAACAGCTGCCAGACAAGCCATTCTTATAGCTTTGGGGGCCTGGAATAGCGTGAATGTTGGGAGCGCTAGCAGGGGCAAAGGGTGATGCAAGGAGCAGTGGCCTGCTGACGAGTGGCTCAGGCCCTTTTTTTTAATTTGACTAATTAAACACTGCATACCAGGCATGGACCTAAACAAGTGGTCACTGGTATGTATAGTCTATAAAGTGAGGCATGCAATGGAGATTGAGCAAGAAGGAATGCATAGACAAAAAAATGAGATCAATAGATTGTACTTTCAATCTGCTTTGCTGTAGCTGTTCTTCTGTGAGGAAATCTATTGTCCCCTTTCTCTCCCGCCAGTTTATTTTGTTCTGGCATCTGGCATTTTACCACTGCAATAACTGAGGGATCCGGTTCAGGACCTAGCTGCATGAGGTCAGTTCTGAAACAGGAGTCCATTTTTCGCTGTAGAGATACTGTAATTGACACTATATCTGGCTTTTATATGGGCATAACATTGCCATTTCCCCATCAGGCATGTGTTTCTAGAAGAGCAGCCAAACCTGTGTGTATGGTGGCAAATATGCCCAAGTCTGGCTGAGGGGCTGCTAAGTGCTAAACTCTGGTCTTTATCACTACTCTGAATCCCTGATAAAACACTGCACAGCATGTCCTGTAGGTACAACTGGTATACACCGAAAGTCTGACTGACTTCAGCCACCTGGTTAGCTGGGTCGCCATAACATGCACCACTTATTTGGGCGCACAGTACTGTCTTTCCTGGTCCGAGTGACTCATGGTCTCCTTGCACTGAGGTGCTTGGTACATTTCTATTCTCCAGAAATATACAAATGGAATTGATCATATTTCATAAGTTACACATAATGAAGCAGCTCAGTAATGAGTCTTGTCGGTGTCTATGTGAGTGTAGGCCGACGATACCCAAATTGTCCTCTCAGTTGCTGCCAATCAACAGGAATCAGCTCCAAATATCTGCAAATGCATGCCACAAGTTAACAACTGGATTCTGTGCAGCTGCTTAAAACTAAATTCTGACAAAATGAAAATACTACCACTGTGAAACAAGGTCATCTTCTGGTCCCTTGATTGATGGGCAGTCAATCCTGGAATGGTTCCGACCCCTTCTGACTCCAGTACTCTTACCTTGCATTCCAGCTCCGCTTCTTCTGTGGTCTTTGCAGAGTGCTCTCTGCAACAGGTGGCACACATAGCCGCACAGTCGAATTAACAAATAAAATTGAGCTTGTCCCTATGCTTTTTGCACAGATTTGCTGCTGGTATATTGAGTATCTTTAGATAATGTGAAAGGTCTTTTGGTCTGCTGTTCTCAGACATTTCTATATCTTGATAAAATAGTTCATGGCACCATTCGTCTCCCCTGTCCTTGTAGCTGCTGAAACAGGACAGGCAGAAACTGTGTCCGCATTTCAAGGTCAAAGGGACCGTTCACAGCTTCCTGCAGATGGTGCAGGTGGCCTCCTCAAGGAGCGCATCCCCGGGGTTTGTGTCCTCCATTTCTGGTCTGAGCTGTGCTGGTCTCTCCTTATGACGGAATCCTTGTACTCCGAGGCCTTACTATGGGAGGAGCTGCCAGACGGTGATGTGGGGAGGGAGAGGGGCTGGGTGGGCGTAGTAATCTATGGATTATAGAGGATTACAGGTAAGTAAACATTTAAATAAATAAAACGAATTTCGTTGCACACGCACTGCATCCCCAAATGCCATGCAGTGCACACAAATAAATTTGTTTAATTTATGTATGTGTTTACTTACCTGTAAAGCTCCATAATCCATACATTACTACCCCCCACCCTGCCCCACCTCCTCCCCACATCACCGCCCGGCAGCCACTCCCAATAGGAGTGCAGCCTGGCATCAGCGAAAGCTCCGGCCCACTCTGCGGGCCCTACTTGGTATTCCACAGGTGGTGGTGTGGGAGAGGAGGTGGGATCAAGCGTGATGCAGCTCCAGCAATTCTTTGGGGAGCCCTATCTGGTCAATGCTGCGTCAATCCTTGATTGATTGATTGATTGATAAAAATTTATATTGCGCAAGACAATGACCCGAAGGTATCAAGGCGCCTAACAATAACATCAAAAGTCTGGATCAATCCTTACACCTGCTTCAAGCAGGCGCAGGGTTTTGACGCAGCATGGGCTAAAAAGGGACTGAGTGAAATCTTGCAGATTTCACTCAGACACTTTTAGGAGGCGTTCCTGTGCCTAAACGGCCCCCCTGCGCAGGAACCCCTCCTTCTGGTGCAGGGCTTTACAACGTGACACAACTTCCAGATGTGTCACGTTGTAAATATCCCGCACCATCGCGCATCTTTTGCGCCGCTGCTGCATCACAAAAGTGACGCAACAGCGGCGTAAAAGAGGCGCAAGGGGCTTGTAAATCTGCCCCCCGGTTGGTGACCTCGGATGTTTCCAGAGTAATTGCCATGAGATTGTTTCCTTCTTTAAAGGGCACAATTTCAAGAGTAGGACGCAGCATGCAGGTGCGGTGTTTGTTGTCTGAAATTCAACGCAGAGGATGCAAATTTTGGTCAAACCACTGCAAGAAAAATGGTAATGTGGTCACAGACCGGCATGAAGATGCACAGTGATCACATTCTGTAGTATTTACACAAGAGGAATACTGCACAAATAAGTAGACTTTAAAGCAACATCAGGATGTGATGGCATTATCTAAATTGGTAGTATTGGGTGAGTAAACATTCAACCATGCTGGAACGTGCTGCGACGGTGGCTGTCTGAGGCTCGCGTATGAACCTTTAGACTGGCACTGCCGTGACTCTTCTGCAGCACCACCTGCCTACCAAGAATTACAATTGTAATCTGGCGGGCGGTGTGGGTATGGATTTGGCAGTCTCCTATGAGGCGCTGCCATGGAGGCCTGTGGGAGGACCACCAATGTCTTAATCTGGCCCTTTAATATTCTACATTTATGCAGAGTGACCATGTAGGCTTCAATGCAGATGCATTGTCTGATTCCATTTAGTGTCTTAGTTTACATACATGAAAATACTCCACAACACACACTCTGCACATGCTTTAAGAGCAATAGTGCCTCTAAATAGTACGATACCACCAGTGTATCCTGAAAGGAGAATCCCTGATTGGCATTTAGCTTTTCATTCACTTTGAGGAAGTCTTCTTGTGCCTTTTCGAAAATCAGTAAGCTGTGCCCAGGGGTGATCTTTTCTTCTGTAAACTCTGTATTTCTAATCAATATTAGGAAAGACATCATGAATAACAGGAGTTGGCCATTCAATAGTAAAGAAACATAATAAATTCATGATTTCTGAATTGGGAACGTGCAATGAGAAGAAATGTTACTGTTTACAATCATCTAATGGCTATTTTATTTCGCATTAAATCGATGGTGTCAGGATTGTAGAAGGAAAGGAATCTTGCTACATTTTCCAGCTTAAATTAAATAAATATAAATACAGACAACATTTATCATATACTTTACTGAATATAATACTTATTAGTAGTAATACGTGTAGTCATGGTAGTAAAAGCTTTTTTGCATTACCTCTTGCTTACAGTTGGAGACTGAGATTTTAGATAGTTGCTTTCAGAAACTAACAGTTTGCAGTCCAGGGAATGTTTCTTATAAGTCACACGTTGTTCATCTTCTTCTGTATAGTAGCCAGCCACTTCTGATGATTGAATAGTGAAATGTTTATAAAACAAACGGTTCATGAATGACTGTCTGAGATGCATGTGGTGCAAATAGATTTTGGTCATTTGAACTTACGGTTGATATCATTCCGCAGCTTCTTCCTCTTTCCTCAGGTGTCCAATTTCCTTGTCTTCACCTGGTGTTTTAGGAAGTCTAAAAGTAAAGCATATAATTGAGCAATAAAGCATGAGGTGAGCAGCTGCAACTGTTAATAACATACATACAATGTAACATGCACGGATGGAATAGAGATCCTCTTAAATCCTAAGTCATGTGCTAGTAAAATAGAGAACATCTATTAATTTGAAAGGTTTCAGGGTTCCACATTTTGTATGATTTCACATAATGCAGTAGAAATGAAAATTGTTTGGCGATTCTAATGGTCGCAAACTAATAATAATGATTTAATGATTTGAAAGCAAAAAAAAAATATTTAACTTGCATAAGAACTTGATCAATAGGCTTTCCAACAACAAAACGCCCATTTGTTACCATCATATTGATGACGTTTTTTTGGTGTCATCATTGAAAAGGAGCTTGAAATATTTATCAGCGTAAATTCTTCCATTTAGTAGATGAAAAATCATCGATTCCCTTACCTCCTTTACACCTGTTGAAATTTCTTCAGGAGTGCTTTTCTTCATGGAAACTCGGGCCAAGTGAATTGACAACTGTTCACAATTTTTAAAGCACTTTGTGCAAACAAACAAAATGCAATTTGCTTTGCTTGAAAGCAAATAGAAAGGGCATGAGTAACACATTGTAGGGCAACAGGTTGTCAGGAAATTTGCAAGCAAAGCCTTAACAGGTAAGATAGAATGTAAAATTCGGGGGTGCATAATGTATTAAGTAGGGATTGATACATTTGGAAACCGATATGGGAGGGTACAAAAGTTAGTCCCAAATGTACTGTGAGGGTGTCATGGGCGATAGGAATGACATGAAAACAGAGAGAGGTGGGATGACTAGGATAGTCACAAGTGCATATTAGAGTTTCTAGCTGCAGTTCATCCTCAGATGCTCGGGCGGTCGTTTAGGGTGAAGGAGAATGGGGAGTGATGCAGAGGTAACTCGTGGGATATTTAAGTTTTAAAGTCAAACAGGATATAGGTTGCAGAGTGAGCAGCTACACTCCAAGATGGCTTCCAAAGGTGTGGAGTGAAGAATGTCCATTTTAGGTCTCGCCAACGCAGCCCGCATGCGCTGCATAGGAAAAATGACCTATTGCTGTCACCATGGCTTTTCAGCCAAACACGTGCACGTGTTCAGTTGCCTTCAATGGCAGCGCATGCACGTAAGGCGATTTACTTGCAGGAGCGAGCGCCACCATATGGTAGCAATTATCGCTCCCGCAAGTGAATCGCACAGCCCCCCCCTCCCCCCTCCCGCCACGCGAGGCGCTGGTGCGCTTGTGCTTATTTTTCTGGGCGCGCGGAAACTCCCGGTCGCGGCCAGACTTCTGCAATGCTCACCTCTGAAAGCCATATGCGTAGCACACATTGCCTGGTCATGTCATCATTAACAAATACTGTCCACATTTTCACGGGTTTTTGATGCCCTGTTTAAACCCGTGCGTTAATTCAGGCGAATGCCCTTTTTTGTATTTTACCCAGCCATAGGCTCGACACTCTGAGGAGCAGCTGGGAAAGGTGCATAACCGCAGCACCATAGTTGCGTAACTGAACTGCGGGTGCCTGGTTTTTCTTTGCACTGTGTTATTGTCAGTTTCGATGAATCCGTTCTGGTTGCAGGACTGCAGTTACAGAAATCCGACGTCTCAGAAGTGTGATTAGTTATGCCAGTCCAGTTGTGTGCTTTAGTTTAGTCCTGAATTTGTAGTGATACCCTGCCTGTGCATTTCATAATGCAAATGGAGAGAATGAATGGGATGAGTTACTCACATGGAACCTGGGAAACGTCTAAGCTGTGTCAGAGTAAAATCCGAATTTAAATTACGATGTAAGAATTCTTCAAACTTTAGTTCAGATCCATTGAGATGTCAAACAACCCTGTCATCTGCGACACCATCAGAAAGGTGCATTATTATTTTTTTGTTTTATCCCAGCAGAGCTTTCCACTCGGACACATATATAGATTCAATCTGTAGTTGCCCGAGTGCAAAAATCTGTAGGATTGTAGATTTGCCTTATGCGTTATGAATATAGATTGTGGAGACTCCACAAGGCACGTCGTGTAATGTAAAAGGCGTGGCGAAATGTCACGCAACAATACAAGATCTCTTCTAGACAGCTAGAAGGCTATAACTACACTGGCAAGGGTCAGAACGACAAAACTTAGCAATGACGGGGTTGGTAACTTGCAGTAATTGCTGATGCAGTTGCATTATGTTGCAAACACAGGGAGATCAGAAAATTTGCTGCCGTCAAAGTGAATATGGGCGTTTCAGCACCCTTCCACCCCCTCCATTTTATATAGCCCATTTAGCCTCCCCAGTCCCACACATTTAATATGGCTGTTTTGCCCCTCCCCCAATATTTTGATTGATTAAAACACTACTCAATTGCCACAGGCCACGCACACTGAGTTTTATGGTGCAACTCTCTCGATAGTGAAACCCAAGAACACCCAGAATCAAATGGACCCAGGTGAGGGGGCACTGCCAGGGCCAGTTTAGGTGGAGACAGCGTGAGGGGTGCGTTCAGAGGCGTAATACTCCCCGCCGAAAAGACAGGAGGAAACAAACTGGTGCAGTGATGTTTGTATTCTTGTTGTGAAGTTCCCTTACACATTCTGCTATCCCAAAATGCCTTCTATTCCAGAATTTATATGTTCTAAAGTGAAATGTTGGGAGCACCTGTGCGGACCGGGACTGAGCACCACCCTCCCTCCGAGAGCACTCGCTGCACTTCCTGAAACCAGTTTATACAAATAAGGCCTTTTTCTCTCCACACCTCCCTGAACTGTATATTTAACAACTCACCTTTTTGCTCTACAAAATCCTCTCTTCACTTCCTCCTTAAAGCACTTCCTTGTGTCTCCTCCACACAGTGCACCCTCTTGCTTCTAAGCACTGCATTTCTTTTCACTTTTGCCTTGGCCATAAATTAACAAATGTCAACCTCCTCCACACACATTTGCATAGAATCACAAATGCAACTGGAGTACATGACCTTTGATCTGTGCGCTCTGCAGGGGGGCCAAGGATTGGATGACCTTGTATTCTGGACACCTTTTTCACCCCCTGACAGGCACAGTGCAAAAGTCGTATCTCCTTCAGCCTCAACTACTGAGAGCCCTCATTCATGTTATCAGTTATAACGACCTGAAGGCGACTCAGTCGAGGGTATGTACTAAACATGTGTAATGACTGTCCTTTTCTTTAACAAAACAATGCACTGTCCTTTAACACCTTGAATGCTACAGCTAATCATCCTGGATGCTGACCTCTCTTGATTCCCATTGTTCATGACGAGCTCAGCTCGTCATGAGCACACGACCAGTTTACTGCATGACGAGCTGAGCTCGTCATGAGCAGGGAAGGGGTTAACACAGTGCATTGAGGGAGTTGTAGCATTGGTTGTTTTTAAACTGCGTCATTGGGCCAATTAGCAACCTAATACAATGATGTGTGAAAGGAAAGACCAGGACTGGGCCCGGTGCAGGGTGCCCTCAAAGGCAGAGACTCTCTTCGTAGCATTACGTAGTGTCAGTGGCTCTCAGTACTGAAGTGTTTCTGATAACACGAGATGGGCTCATTTTGAGCTATGGAACACTGCGTACTGGTTCCAGTTACTGCATAGTTATCCCCTGTCCCCATACAAGCAGTGCTTAATTTGAGCCGGTGGTTTCAGTGTTTGGCACGGGCACATATTTGTCAAAACCGGTAGTTATAACAGCTGCCGCATTGCAGCGCTATCTGGCTAATTTAAAGATTAGCAGTACCATAGTTTATTTTTATAATGTAAATACAAAATGGCTAACAGCTGCCAGACAAGCCATTCTTATAGCTTTGGGGGCCTGGAATAGCGTGAATGTTGGTAGCGCTAGCAGGGGCAAAGGGTAATGCAAGGAGCAGTGGCCTGCTGACGAGTGGCTCAGGCCCTTTTTTTTAATTTGACTAATTAAACACTGCATACCAGGCATGGACCTAAACAAGTGGGCACTGGTATGTATAGTCTATAAAGTGAGGCATGCAATGGAGATTGAGCAAGAAGGAATGCATAGACAAAAAAATGAGAAAAAATGAGCTCAATATATTGTACTTTCAATCTGCTTTGCTGTAGCTGTTCTTCTGTGAGGAAATCTATTGTCCCCTTTCTCTCCAGCCAGTTTATTTTGTTCTGGCATCTGGCATTTTACCACTGCAATAACTGAGGGATCCGGATCAGGACCTAGCTGCATGAGGTCAGTTCTGAAACAGGAGCCCATGTTTCGCTGTAGAGATACTGTAATTGACAGTCTATCTGGCCTACATATGGGCATAACATTGCCATTTCCGCACCAGGCATGTGTTTCTAGAAGAGCAGCCAAACCTGTGTGTATGGTGGCAAATATGCCCAAGTCTGGCTGAGGGGCTGCTAAATGCTAAACTCTGGTATTTATCACTACTCTGAATCCCTGATACTGAACTGCACAGCATGTCCTGTAGGTACAACTGGTATACATTGAAAGTCCGACTGACTTCAGCCACCTGGTTAGCTGGGTCACCACAACATGCACCACTCATTTGGGCGCACAGTACTGTCTTTCCTGGTCCGAGTGACTCACGGTCTCCTTGCACTGAATTGCTTGGTACATTTCTATTCTCCAGAAATATACAAATGTAATTGATCATCTTTCATAAGTTACACATAATGAAGCAGCTCAGTAATGAGTCTTGTCAGTGTCTATGTGAGTGTAGGCCGACGATACCCAAATTGTCCTCTCAGTTGCTGCCAATCAACAGGAATCAGCTCCAAATATCCGCAAATGCATGCCACAAGTTAACAACTGGATGCTGTGCAGCTGCTTAAAACTAAATTCTAACAAAACAAAAATACTACCACTGTGAAACAAGGTCATCTTCTGGTCCCTTGATTGATGGGCAGTCAATCCTGGAACGGTTCCGACCCCTTCTGACTCCAGTATTCTTACCTTGCATTCCAGCTCCGCTTCTTCTGTAGTCTTTGCAGGGTGCTCTCTGCAAACGGTGGCACACATAACCGCACAGTCGAATTAACAAATAAAATTGAGCTTGTCCCTATGCTTTTTGCACAAATTTGCTGCTGGTATATTGAGTATCTTTAGATAACGTGAAAGGTCTTTTAGTCTGCTGTTCTCAGACATTTCTATATCTTGATCAAATAGTTCATCGCACCATTCATCTCCGCTGTCCTTGTAGGTGCTGAAACAGGACAGGCAGAAACTGTGTCCGCATTTCACGGTCAAAGGGACCGTTAACAGCTTCCTGCAGATAGTGCAGGTGGCTAACAGCTTCCTGCAGATGGTGCAGGTGGCCTCCTCAAGGAGCGCAGGCCCGGGGTTTGTGTCCTCCATTTCTGGTCTGAGCTGTGCTGGTCTCTCCTTCTGACGGAATCCTTGTACTCCGAGGCCTTACTGTGGGAGGAGATGCCAGACGGTGATGTGGGGAGGGTGAGGGGCAGGGTGGGTGTAGTAATCTATGGATTACAGAGGATTACAGGTAAGTAAACATTTAAATAAATAAAACGAATTTTGTTGCACGCGCACTTAATCCCCAAATGCCATGCAGTGCACACAATGAAATTTGTTTAATTTATTTATGTGATTACTTACCTGTAAAGCTCCATAATCCATACATTACTACCCCCCCACCCTGCCCCTCCCCCTCCCCACATCACCGCCGGGCAGCCACTCCCAATAGGAGTGCAGCCTGGCATCAGCGAAAGCTCCGGCCCCCTCTGCGGGCCCTACTTGGTATTCCATTGGTGGAGGTGTGGGAGAGGAGGTGGGGTCAACGGGAGGTGTTGTTACAGTTGGGCGGGGAGGCATGCAGCTTCGGTTCAGTGTCCCCTCAGGGCCCGGATCCGACCCCTCAATCACCGGAGCAGAGAGGGGTGTCCGCAGTCCTCTAGCAATCACGGGCAGGGGGACCAGCGTGCGTACGGAGGAGGTGCGTGAGTGTGTGTAATTCCCATGTTCACCATTGGAAGCAGGGTGGCCCAGGACTCTGTTCTAGGCGCTACACCTCCCTGGGAGTCCAAAGGCTGTGCACTCACTGACTGTTTACAGGACTTGTTCGTGCTGTACTCTCCCAGTCAATATTTTTGAGAAGGGCGGGCACTTTCCGTATACAGGACTTGTTTGGTCCTATGAAGTACTGGTACTTTCCCATGGCGGCAGCAGAGGAGCGACTAGCGGTGCGTCTTAGGAACTGTTCGGCAGATTTACAATAACTGGCGCTTCCCTGAATATCAGCAGGGATGCGCCAGTTACTGTGCGCCACGACTCCGCCACCATCGATGCGCCGCATTTACAATGCGGCGCACCATGGGGCAAAAACGGCACAGATGCGTGATGTATCTGTGCCGTAAAGGCAGCGCATTGCTGGAGTTGCGTCGCAAGCGGGACGCAGCTCCAGCAATTCTTTGGGGGGCCCTATCTGGTCAATGCTGCGTCAATCCTTACACCTGCTTCAAGCAGGCGCAGGGTTCTGACGCAGCATGGGCTAAAAAGTGACTGAGGAAAATCTTGCAGATTTCACTCAGCCACTTTTAGGAGGTGTTCCTGCGCCAAAACGGCCCCCCTGCGCAGGAACGCCTCCTTCTGGTGCAGGGCTTTACAACGTGACACATCTTCCAGATGCGTCACGTTTTAAATATCGCGCACCATGGTGCATCTTTTGCACCGCTGCTGCATCAAAAAAGTGACTCAACAGCGGCATAAAAGAGGCTCAAGGGGCTTGTAAATCCGCCCCCGGTTGGTGACCTCGGATGTTTCCAGAGTAATTGCCATTAGATTGTTTCCTTCTTGAAAGGGCACAATTTCAAGAGGACGACGCGGCATGCAGGCACGGTGTGCGGTGGTTGTTGTCTGGAATTCAACGCAGAGGATGCACATTTTGTTCAAACTACTGCAAGAAAAATGGTAATGTGGTCAGACCGGCATGAAGATACACAGTGATCACATTCTGTAGTATTTACACAAGCGGAATACTGCTCAAATGAGCAGACTGGGGAGCGACCACTGCGCCTCTGGCCTGGTCGCCCCCTCGCTCCTCCACGCTCCTGCTCCAGAGCCCCCTGCTGACTGTATTCTTCACCGCCGCCGATAGCAGCACCCCAGCCGCCGCAGGGCCACCCGCTCAGCCTGATCCCGTTTTTCCCGCCGCTTCCTGCCTGCGGCCCCGCCCCCTCACCAGACGATTGGCGAACGCGACCCCGCCTCCCAGCTGACCCGCCCTCCCAATTCCTTCTTATGTCGCCCCCTCAGCGACCGCGCAGCCCGAGCACCGAAGGCGCGCCAAAGGTAAGCCCGTCTGCACCCGTCCACGTCTGGACCGCGCCCAGTGCCAGGACCCCTGGCCCCCGCAGACCCCAGCCCACCTGCCGGACCTACGACGCCACCGAACTCTACGCACTCAGCCGGAAGAATCCCGGGGTGCTACCGAGCCACCCCGAGACGCACCCACGGACCCTTCTGCTGCAACGCCTGCAAGTTCACCTGCCTACGGACCTGCACCACTCCAGCAGTGCTCAAGACCTCGACGAGCAACAGCAGCAGCCACCTAAAGTGCATCCTGCTCAACACCCGCTCCGTCCACAGACACGCCGTCGAGCTCTGGAACCTGCTCGACACTACTTCTCCAGACGTCGCCTTCCTCACGGAAACCTGGATGAACGCCTCCTCAGCGCCCGACATCGCCATCGCCATCCCAGACGGCTACAAGATCATCCGAAAGGACCGCATCAACCACACCGGAGGAGGCATCGCCATCGTCCACAGGAACACCATCCGCATCACGACCAACACCGACGACACCCTCGCAACCGCCGAGCACCTGCACTTTCAGGTCCACATCAACCCCAAGACCACCCTCAGAGGCACCCCCGGGACAACGCACACAATTCAGCGAAGACATCGCCGACTTCATCAGCCCGCACGCCCTCTGCTCCGCTGACTACATCCTCCTAGGGGACCTCAACTTCCACCTGGAGAACAACAACGACCGTAACACCACCACCCTGCTGGACAACCTCGCCAACCTCGGACTCAAGCAGCTGGTGACCACCCCCACCCACTACGCCGGACACACACTCGACCCAGTCTTCTCATCCAGCAAGGACATCGCCTTCAGCCACGCCACCGGACTCCACTGGACGGACCACAGCTGCGTCCACTTCAGCTTCGGAAGGACCACGATCCACCACCACCAGCAACAGGTTGCACGCAGGAGCTGGAACAAGATCACAGCCGACCAGCTCGCGACCTCCCTGAACATGAACCCTCCCACCAGCACAAAGAACCCTAGCCAGGCGGCCACCAACCTCACGAAGTGGATCAGCGACTGCGCTGACGAGCTTGCCCCCCTGAGGACCCTGCCCAGCAGACCCGGAAGCAAGAAAGCCCCATGGTTCACCGACTAACTCAAGAGCTCCAAGAAGAACTGCCGAGCCCTCGAGAGAACCTGGCGCAGAGACCCAACACCGGACAACATGACTGCCCTCAAGCTCGCCACCCGAAAACACCACCAACTCATCCACGCCACCAAGAAAACTGCATTCAAGGAACGACTGGACAACAACGCACACAACAGCAAGGAACTCTTCAACATCGTCAAAGAGCTCTCCAACGCCAACGCCGGAAACGACATCGCCCCTTCGCAAGACCTCTGCAACTCCCTCGCCTCCTACTTCCACAACAAGATCGCGGACATACACAACAGCTTCAGCACTCAACCAACGAACACCACGACCGAACCACCGCCCCCCACCACCACTCTCCGCGCCTGGACTCCGATCAGCACCGAAGACATCGTCCGCACGATGAACTCCATCCACTCCGGATCTCCGACCGACCCCTGCCCTCACCACGTCTTCAACAAGGCCGACGCTGTCATCGCACCCCACCTGCGGGACATCATCAACACCTCCTTTGACACCGCTACCTTCCCGGAGAGCTGGAAGCACGCCGAACTCAGCGCCCTACTCAAGAAGCCATCAGCCGACCCCACCGACCTCAAGAACTACCGCCCCATCTCGCTGCTCCCGTTTCCTGCAAAAGTCATCGAGAAGACCGTCAACAAGCAGCTGGCCGCCTTCCTCAAGACGAACGGATCCCTCGACCCCTCGCAGTCTGGATTCCAGGCCAACCACAGCACCGAGACCGCCCTGATCGCAGCCACCGATGACATCCGAGCGCTGCTCGACAACGGAGAAACAGCGGCCCTCATCCTCCTCGACCTCTCCGCGCCCTTCGACACTGTCTGCCACCGTACCCTAGTACAACGCCTCAGCAACGTCGGAGTCCAGGAGAAGGGACTGGAGTGGATCATCTCCTTCCTCGCCGGAAGGACACAGAGAGTCCGTCTCCCTCCGTTCAGATCTGAAGCCACCGAAGTCATCTGCGGCGTCCCTCAGGGCTCCTCGCTCAGTCCAACCCTCTTCAACGTCTACATGAGCCCCCTCGCAGACATCGCACGCCAGCACAACCTCAACATCATCTCCTACGCCGACGACACCCAGCTGATCCTCTCCCGTACCAACGACCCCGCCACCGCCAGAGCCAACCTTCATGAAGGGATGAAAGAGGTAGCCGAATGGATGAAGAACAGCCGCCTGAAACTGAACTCGGACAAGATGGAAGTCCTCATCCTGGGATCCTCACCCGCCGCTTGGGATGACTCCTGGTGGCCCCCCGCCCTAGGCAGCGCACCCAAACCATCAGACCACGCACGCAACCTGGGCTTCATCCTGGACTCCTCCCTCTCCATGACCAGAAAAGTCAACGCCGTCTCCTCGTCGTGCTTCAACATCCTGCGCATGCTACGTAAGATCTTCCGGTGGATCCCCACCGAGACCAGGAAGACGGTCACCCAGGCCCTCGTCACCAGCCGTCTGGACTACGGCAACTCCCTCTACGCCGGAACCACCTCCAAACTCCAGAAGAGACTCCAGCGGATCCAGAACGCCTCAGCACGACTCATCCTGGACATCTCCGTCGCAGCCACATCTCCGGACACCTGAGAGACCTGCACTGGCTCCCGGTCAACAAGAGAATCACCTTCCGTCTCCTCACCCACGCACACAAAGCCCTACACAACCAAGGCCCAGGATATCTCAACAGCCGCCTCAAGTTCTACGCTCCCAATCACCAGCTTCGATCGACCAGCCACCCCCTCGCCCCCGTCCCCCGCATCCGAAGAGCCACCACAGGGGGAAGGTCCTTCTCCTACCTCGCTGCCAAGATATGGAACTCCCTCCCCACCCACCTCCGCCTGACCCAGGACCACCTCGCCTTCAGGAAGCAACTCAAGACCTGGCTGTTCGAACAGTAGCGGACCCCCCTCCCCCAGCGCCTTGAGACCCTCTGGGTGAGTAGCGCGCTATATAAATGCGATGATTGATTGATTGAGACTTTAAAGCAACATCAGGATGTGATGGCATTATCTACATTGGTAGTATTGGGTGAGTAAACATTCAACCATGCTGGAATGTGCTGCGACGGTGCCTGTCTGAGGCTTACGTATGAACCTTTAGACTGGCACTGCCGTGACTCTTCTGATGCACCACCTGCCTGCCAAGAATTACAATTGTAATCTGGCGGGCGGTGTGGGTATGGATTTGGCAGTCTCCTATGAGGCGCTGCCATGGAGGCCTGTGGGAGGACCACCAATGTCGTAATCTGGCCCTTTAATATTCTACATTTATGCAGAGTGACCATGTAGGCTTCAATGCAGATGCATTGTCTGATTCCATTTAGTGTCTTTGTTTACATACATGAAAATACTCCACAACACACACTCTGCACATGCTTTAAGAGCAATAGTGCCTCTAAATAATACAAAACCACCAGTGTATCCGAATAAGAGTAATCATGGTAGTAAAAGCTTTTTTGCCTTCCCTCTTGCTCGCAGTTGGAGACTGAGATTTTAGATAGTTTCTGAAAGCAACTAACCGTTTGCAGTCCAGGGAATGTTTCTTATAAGTCGCACGTTCATCTTCTTCCATATAGTAGTCAGCCACTTCTGTTGGATTGAATAGTGAAAGTTTATAAAACAAACTGTTCATAAATGACTATCTGAGATGCATGTGGTGCAAATAGATTTTGGTCATTTGAACTTACGGTTGATATCATTCCGCAGCTTCTTCCTCTTTTCTCAGGTGTCCAGTTTCCTTGTCTTCACCTGGTGTTTTAGGAAGTCTAAAAGTAAGGCATATAATTGAGCAATAAAGCATGAAGTGAGCAGCTGCAACAGTTAATAACATACATACAATGTAACATTCACGGATGGAATAGAGATCCTCTTAAATCCTAAGTCATGTGCTAGTAAAATAGAGAACATATATTAATTTGAAAGGTTTCAGGGTTCAACATTTTGTATGATTTCACATAATGCAGTAGAAATTAAAATTGTTTGGCGATTCTAATGGTAGCAAACTAATAATAATGATTTAAAGATTTGAAAGCAACGAAAAAAATATTTAACTTGCATAAGAACTTGATCAACAGACTTTCTAACAACAAAACGCCCATTTGTTTTCAGCATATTGATGACGTTTTTTCTGGTATATTCATTGAGAAGGAGCTTGAGATAATCATAAGTGTAAATTCTTCCATTTAGTAGATGACCAATCATCGATTCCCTTACATCCTTTACAACTGTTGCAATTTCTTCAGGAGTGCTTTTCTTCATGGAAACTCGGGCCAAGTGAACTGACAACTGTTCACAATTTTTAAAGCACTTTGTGCAAGCCAACAAAATACGATTTGCTTTGCTGGAAAGCAAATAGAAAGGGCATGTAATGAGTAACACATTGTAGGGCAAAAAAATTATAGTTATATGCTGCAAAAACATTAATTCAATGCATTAAAATATCAAACATTTCAAAGACCGCACATTACCTCAGCGGGAAATATATTTGAAAGGTTTTAACCGCATCGCTGCTGCAGCGATTTTTGCGCTGTGCGGCTTTTTTTCAAAAGCTGCGTTACATGACGAGCTCAGCTCGTCATCAGCACACGCCACCCGTGGGTGATGACGAGCTGAGCTCGTCATCAGCATCGAAAGGGTTAAGGAAAAAAGGAATCTGGGTAGCACTAAATGAACGAGACCACCTGCATCTGCCTGTACTCAAGTACAGGATTTTGGTGGGGGGAAGGCCTGCTAGTTATACAGATATTCAGGGGGGAGAACATTATCTGCAACAATTGCTTTGGCTAATGTAAAGTTGATTTATACCTCCCTAGTGTGAGCTCCTCCCTCCAGCTCCCACCCCAGGTTGTGCATCTGCGAACAACGTCACACATCATTAGGGCCAGCTCCTCCCACCAGCTGCCAGTTCCCAGCTCAGAGTATAAGAAATGATGCTAAGAGGGAAGGGGACCCAGTTGAAGGAAAATGATTGTAGCTCAGGCTGGGAAAATGGGAAGTATTTCACACCTCCCCAGTATGCACTCCTCTCACCTGCTTGCAGCTCCTGTTGTGCTTGGTGCAATGTCACAGCTCACTAGTGTCCACTCCTTCCAGCTCAGGTTACACAAATGGAAGAAATTTCACACCTGCCTGAAGGAAAAGCACACACATTCATCGCAAGAGCAGAGATGTGCTTAAAACATCCCTTGCAGTTTAAAAAAAAAATTGAAGGTGTGCAACATGTAAATACATCAGAATTTTACTGTCACAATTTTAAGACGTAAACATTTTCCCTATTTCTTTTTTTTTCAGCTATTTTTGTATATGCTATGGACATGCACATTAACACACTGGAGTGGACTGATCTTCACATTCCAAAAGTTTCTAGCATATGTGGTTCTTGACATATAAATATATTTGTATATTGTACTTTGAAGACTTTGTAGCAAAAACTGAAAATATCCAAACATTTTTCTAATTTTCTCCACCCTTCCCCTCTCACCCCCAGTTATTTCTCTATATGCTGATGGCATGAAAATTAACACACCAGGGTGGGCTGATCTCTACATTCTGAAAGTTAAATTAAGTTTGTAGCATTACCCCAGGATGGGTCCAGTGCTCAAAAGGAAAGCTTCAAAGGCCTGCTGCTTTTGTAAATCAACCCTCAGCGACTGCTTCTAGAAGTAGATGGCAGCCCCTGGTTTATACCCCCACTTTGGGCTAGAAAACCAGCTGGAAATGCTACAAGACTCTGTGGTGTTCCCACCTCTGCCAGCTCCACCCCTCAGTTAGGGGAGGTGATGTAAAACACATCTTTCCAGCTTGAAGATGGGGAGGCCCCTCCAATCAGAGCTGGGACTGTGCCCCTTCCCACAGGAGTGTGGCATAATTGAGGGTGTAGTCACCCCATGTAAGGTGCCCATTGAGCATACCAGCTACTCCCCTAAAAGTAGTATTTAGGTGGATCCCCCCACCTGGGAACTAGTTACTGCTGACTAAAGAGGAAAAAGGACAAAGAAGACCCATGCAGAAGAATACTGAAGATGCCCACTGACTTGGCCCCGAACGGTCTGCAGCCCTTGAGAATCCTGATAATACCTTTCACCTGTCTGGCAGTCGGTGACCTCCACAAACCCTGGGAGGACTGCCAACCTCTGACGACAAGAACTCCTGAGCATAGCTGTTCTATCCACAAAGCAAACAAAACCAAGGACTATGGTGAACTCTGGATCCGCAATCCTTGACCACTCTGCACCCAACGCCTTTGTGCTGTGTCCAGGTTGCCCACCAATCCAGAATGGTTTCCCCAGCGATCTTGACCTCAAGTCCAGCATTGGCTGAGCCCTCCTGGACTCCACGACGACGCTTGCTGACTAAATCCAGAGGATCCCCCCACTAAAACTGGTTTCAAAGGACACCCCTGCATCCAAAGCCCCTGGTCTGGGCCTTGGTGCGAACAGGGTGCCCTCTACGACCCTCAACACCTCAACTTACCTCTGCTGTTTATGGTTTCCTCTGTGCAGTCTTCTGTTCGACACCTGTAGCCTGTTTGTCAAACTGAGAACAACAAAATAAAATCCATGATGCGCTGGTTGGGGAGCATTCACGATACTGCTATCGCAGTTGGAGAATCTTACAACAAACTTTGAGAAAGGAAGAAGTGAGGAGTAAGTGCTTGTGACTTTTAAAGAAATCTTATAATAAGGATGTAGAATTATATAATGTTACATAACCCTCAAGTACTGCCTGTATCTGCAGAACACTTCACAAGACGAATGCCGACAACATCAAATCAGCCATTTCTACCAAAAAATGGAATGCAGAAGATATCATTGAAGGTTGAATTCCTACAGTAACCAGAAAATGGGACATAAGCGATGAAACAATAGCATCTTTGGTTGAGTATCAGCCTTGGAGAGGGCTTGATATCACAACTGGTTGGTTAGATACAGGAGTCAAGTGATGAAGCATGCCATGATGGAAATGTGGGTGAGGGTTCCTTATAAGCCTAAAGGGCTGTCCCATGCAGGTTAGGCATGTTTTGTGTCCAAATACCATCTTATCTAGTTCTGCTCATATTTGGGCTACCTCATCTCAGAAAATATTGTCTGCCTGTATGACAATTAGAGGTCCTGTGGTTCAGGGGTTTGCCTTGCCTGAAGGTAAGCAAAACGCCTTTTAGTACAAAGGGTACATAAACACTATTTAAGTATCTGATATGAGCTTTCTAATAGGTATATTTAGATATTGTTTATACAGGGAACTGGGGTGTATGCTAGACAGTATTTCTAACTTCCCTTTATAATTTTTTGACAGCTTTTGCAAATTTTTGTTATCAACTCTCATGACAGTTTTTGTTTTCCTATGGACATCAGGAACGCATATTGTACCTCTGGTGATAAAACAGCAGTGCTTGGAACTCAGTTCTAGCATCCAGACACCTGTTTTAGTAATATTTGTATCATTTATAGGTGTTCAGGGGAAAGAGTTGCTTCTTCTACACCAGAGTATGGCGCTCTGAGTCGCGTAAGATTTCAGGTCTTTCTCCTTGGCCAGAGGTGAAAAATATCTACATATGATACAAAAGGTGCATACACCCTTCAAAGCATCAGAGCTGAGCTATCTAACAAGTATTTTAATGTCCTATGTACCCACAAAGTGACTCTGATATCCTGGCTGAGCTATTTGCAAAATAAGCAAAACATATCAAACATATTTTTCAGCAGCTTTTGCTAATTTTTGGTATTAACTCTCATGTCAGTTTGTGGGTCCCTGTGGATATCAGGAACCCATATTTTACCTCAGGTGATCTAGCAGAAGGGTCTGGCTCCCAATATTAACATTGTAAACAATTTTAAATATTACCTGAAGCAAAAAAATGGCTAGGTCCCACTACAACATTGGCGCATCAAAGTGTGCACAAATGCTAAAAAATTTATTAAAATGAAAACAGTGTTGCAGTGGTTAAATAATATCCTAAACACATACTGAATGAAAGTATTATAAATAAAGTTGAAAACCTTCATTTTTTATTTCAGGGGGACAAGGTCACTTTTGTGAAGTAAGTCGTGGAACTCTGAGCGGGGAAAAAGTTCAGCTTGACCACCAGAGGTCAAACATTTTCATAATACAAAATATTTTTTAAAGTATATAGGTGCAATTGCAGTGTCCCGTGTACCTCCAAAATGAAGTTATAACACTTTTGAAGCCTTCTGAAGCAAAAATGACTGTATCCCAAAACATAATTGGTGAATCAAAGTGTAAAATAAACACTCCAAAATGGATTAAAATGAAACAAAACGGTGTTACAGTTGCCTACTTATGTCCTAGACACTTAATGAATATATCAGAACAAATAGTTTTATAAGAAGTTGAAAATTGACCTTTTTTATTTTCAGGGGGACAAAGTCACTTTTGTGTCCGAAGTCATGGAACTCTGAGCAGTGTAAAAGTTCAGCTTGCCCCCCCTTATGGAGGACGGACAAATAAAATACATCAAAATCATTTAAAAACTATATAGGTGCAATCTCAGTGTCCTGAATACCCCCAATTACATTTCAGGCACTTTTGAATAATCCCTCATGACAAAAAATATCAATTAACTAATCCATCACCAGTACTTCAAAGTGCTATAAAATTGCCTAAAATGGAAAAAAAGCATATCACAGTAGACAAACGTCCTAAACAAAATATATATCTCCATTTTTAAATCCTTTAATAAAAGTTACTTTTTCATGCATCACTAGTGATGCACACCAAATCTGCGATACAGCACTGGTGATGCATTTGTGAAGCTCATTTTTATCACCTTTGCGCAACCCTGGGTAGCTGTGTCTTCAAGCAGCAAGCCTTTGCAAAGGAACACAGTGTAAAGCATTTAACAGCACCAAACAACCAAATAAGTCACACAACATGAAAAAAATCTGACACCAATTTAAAATGAGTATACATGGGACGTTTGTGGCATCTGTGCAGTATAGACTCTCCAAACTCTTTGTGAAAAGCATTTCATCTTTTTTGCAGTTCTTTAATTATATACAGTCCTTCCTCCACATATCTGATCTCACCATTAAAATCACACACAATCTCTTCTGTTTGAACTATGCGATTTGCAGTGACATTCCTTCATCAATACCAGACTCCACTCCACCATTAACTCTGTGTATATCATTTAATGTGTTTATCAGCTGTGGTTTCTTTGTCAGGCTTCCAACTCTGGATTATATCCTGTACATCTGCAGAATTCCTTATCTATTTGCTCTAATTTAAAAATCTTAGTAACTTCTCTTCTGTTGCTTGCCTTTGTGGGAAATATTCTGAGATTTAAGGAAATAAAATGCTTTTCATTTCTAAAATGAAAACTTTCAATCCATTTCAGTAAAAGTTCACTTATTCATTGTTTCCTAATTTTGTATTGATTGCTGTTTCATTCGCCATTTGTCATATGCTTTGCAATCATGAACCCCAACCACTGTAGTTTGTTCTTCTGTGCTCAGAGGGTTCCCAGTCAAATATAATATAGTGCACCTCGAAGACTATCTTGGCGCCTCTAGAGTGTATGCGTGTGATGGCTTCTAACATAGGTTAAGAGCAGGGCACAAGTCATAAACAAGCATTTACAATGCAATAGGTCTTGCATTAATAAAGTTTGAGCTATTGGTGTTGCATTATTTAGCAATGCCAATAGCTCAAACTTAAATAATGCAAGACCTATTGCATTGCAAATGCTTGTTGAAGTAGATATAGGTGCTTGTTGTGTTGCTGTCGCAGTGTGTGTGTGGAAGCGGGCGTGCACACAGGGCAAGCACCACGCGCCAGTTTTGCATCAAATAATAGGCATAGAGCGCTCACCCCTGTGTCTCTCACAGCATCCAGGGGGCGGGCAGGGGTCACTATTGCAGAAGTAGAATCACACAATGGCTGCAAACTGTGGCGCGCCCAGGCCACAACGCCAGCAAGGGATGTGTGCCTTCAAGCCCTTATTGAGTAATAAAAGACACACAGTACTGGGGTGCAGCTGCCCTGTTACACTCCTGGGCTCTGGCACCACTGCACCTGTGGCAGGCACTTTCGTTGGCTACGACTCTGGTGACTAATGTTCAAACTGAGCACTCCAAACTATCATCACAAACACCACGTTTGGCAGCGTTGTGTCTGTTCTCCCAAAGAACCCCCTCCCCCGCCCCTGCAGCGCGGGGGCCGTGTTACGCCCCTGCCTGCTACATGCTTCACAAAGGCTGGACTGGCACCGGGCCACTCTGTGGAATCTCATAGGGCGCAGAGTAGGGCAAATGCAGCCCCTCCTACCAGAGGTGAAGCAAATGTTTCCAGGTTCCTCAATTTTCAGTGTAAAAGAGTCAGAATGCCCCATCATCTGCCCATTGGTCACTCTTTAGTCCATGGGGTCAAGTGCAGAGACGGCTTTATTTATTTTTTAGGTCTGGTATCAGCCAATACTTTAGATTTCTCTAAACTTCTATGTAACATGTGCATCCTATGAGACAGCCGCGGCATTCGGACATTTTACAGGAGCACATCCGCACACAAAGTAGTTCCCTTCAGTAACAGGGACTACTGTGGCAATATGTGCTTTTTGGGACTAAAAATAGAGTTTTGGTTTTGGCTATTGTATTTTTATATCGAGGAGCGTGCAACAGCTTCTCCTTCAAAATGTATTTCTCTTTAGAAAAATACCTGAAAAAACAACACATCAGACCTATTGGTTTTGTCACTGCTTTTCTTTTGTTTTGCACTCTAGGCTTCAGTTTTTTCCGTTTCAATAAGCTTTATTCGATTTTCACAATGTTAAAAATCATAAAAGCAAATTCATACAAAAATATATCTATACAATCCAACAAGCATAAATAACAATTAGATTAAAAGAGTATTAAATCAGTGTCAGTGAATCAATCGAATAATTAGTAATTCATAATGAATTTGGTCGTTTTAGAACACTTTTTAAAAACATTGTCATAGTCATTATACATAGTGGGTTTCCCAGTTGCTGCAAGTTCAAATACGCTGGCCTACATTGCCGCCAGGCCCCACATCTCAAATATTGTTTTATCCATCTGGAGCGTTCTTTATTATACAATTTGCAAAACAAGACCAGGTGGAAGGTAGTCTGGGAAGATACGTTGTCACATGGGCATACGGCCAAAGTTCTATTCCAGTCGTTTTTAACTGGAAATGTCACTAAACGATGGAATACGTTAAACCTAAATCTGGTCAAGACAAAGCGATCAAACCCCAAAGTCACAAGGTTTAGGTATGGTTGCATTCTATGGGTTGTCAACAGCAGCAGATGTTCGGGCACAGTTTTTTTGGTGACCTCTCCTTCAAGCCTTAATATGTTAAAGTGCTCCATGCATAATTTTTTCAGGACTTTCTTTGGGATTTCCCCAATTTGTTTGGGGTTACTGTACCATTCTGGCCTGTCGATGTCGGTTAGGACCCTCCTAACATACTCAAGCCATTTAATGCATTTTACATTGTCGAGGGCCATAACATCGCTCATTATTCCCTGATTTAGGCCTAGTTCTTGTATCGCCCAAACTCTGCGACAGAGCAGAATTGATTGGATTCTAATCAGGTCTGTTAGATGGTCCATGCCTAATTCAGCGTGACAGTTATAAACAGATGTGCCCTTCGGGAGGGCCAGAAGGTATCTAAAAAAGTTATTTTCAACAATTTGGAGCGATGTTACGTCCTGATACCCCCATATCCCTGCTCCATAGAGAGCAATACTTCTGCATTTTGCCACGTATATGTTGAGCATGATTTCAGGTTGTTTTTTACCCAATTTGCTTGCGAAGTTTGTTACAGCCGCAATCGATCGTTTAAAAGCTAGGGTCCTATTTTTCACCTCAGGGCCCCAAGCCCCAGATACATCAATTGTAACCCCCAAGTATGGAAATGTTTTAGTAGATTGTACTTGGAGACCTGCCACTTTAAGTTGATTACATCTGGCGCCACCTTTACCACAGCACATCACAAAGGACTTCTTAGCATTAAGTTTAAGGCCTCTTGCCTCCATAAATTCTACGAACTTGGTTAAGGCCTTTTGGGCACCCACCTTCGTTCTAGCCATTAACACGGCATCGTCCGCATACAGGAGGGAGAAGATCTGCCTATTGCCATACTTCGGTGAATCAATATTACTGGCCCCCAATTCCTTCTCTAAGCTATTAGTATATAATGAGAAAAGGAATGGGGCCAGCACGCAGCCTTGTCTCACCCCCTTCTGTATGCGGAAAGACCCGGTGCATTCCCCACCCAGACCATACCTTACTTTGGCCGTTGCGTTTGAGTATAATTGTCTCAAGAAGAGAACAATAGCTGGGTCTACATTCAACTCCTCTAGTGTTTCCCAGAGTTTTGTGTGTATTACACAATCAAATGCGGAGGAGAGATCGACAAATATTGAGTAGAGACAACCATCTTTGGCTCTAGTGTACTTCCCTTGTAGCAATACGAAGTTTAAAACCTGTTCGACCGTACCCATCCCTGCCCGAAACCCATATTGTACGGGTGTTAAAATGTCCTTTTCCTCAGCCCATATCTGTAATTTAGTCAAGACCACTCTCCCTGCGATTTTCATTAATGAGTCTAGGAGAGATATGGGTCTGTAGTTTGATGGGCTTTCCCTGTCACCCTTTTTATATATAGGATTTATTACTGATTCTGCCCATGTTTTAATAAAACTTTTGTCACAACAGGCACCTAGGACCCGCAAACAAAGTGGGGCCCATAGGTCGGTATTCATCTTGTAAAGATCACTAGGGATCCCGTCTGGGCCCGGGTCTTTATTATTCTGAGTAGGATTTATGGCCATTAGTACCTCGTCTAGGGTAAACTCGATTGGAATGGGACAATGGTAATTCGCTAATTGTGGTTCCTCTTGGGTATTGCAATAAACATTTGAGAAAAATTCTACCCATGAATTTTCACCGATGGCTATTTCCATCCTAGCTGCCTCTTTGTTATTGAGGAACGGTATATTAACAACCTGCCAAAATAGTTTCACGTCTCTACTCTCTGCAGCCTTCACTAGATCTTGCCATGCTTTTTCTTTAATTGTTTTCTTTCGTTGGTGCCTAGCTGAATTATATGCCTTTCTGAGTAACCTTATTGCCTCATGGTCCCTTGTCGTTTCACTCAAAGCTAGTTTGAGGGCCCTATGTGTCTTGGTGCATTGAGAATCGAACCAACCCTTAGCATTATTGCTTTTTTTGGGGCCGGTCCTAGTTAGCACACCCTGGGTGATAGTAGAAATATTGCTAAATGCCTTCAAAATTTCTTCGTATGTAGACTTTTCCTCTAAACATACCAAGATTGAAGGTAAGGCACCTCTCACTATTTTCTGAAGGGTTTTTACAGGGTCTGCCATGCTCCATTTCAGAGCGAGGCCGTTTTGCCGTGCTACAGCGAGATCTTGCGACCATGCCAGGGTCTCAGTTATTGTGGTGATCTTAGTTCCTGGGGCACTAACAAGCATTTTCAGCGGCAAATGGTCACTCAATCCGATGATGGGGGTCTCATACTTAACCACCCGGCCGCCAAACCTATTCGGCATAATGATAAAATCAATGATTGAGTGATGTCCCCTTGCTAAAAAGATGGAGGTGAACTCTACCTTGGGGGAGCAGAGCCTATTTGCAAAGCCAAGACCGAAATTGGCCATAATGCCATTCAATATTTCCCCTTTTTCATTATGTTGAAAGTGGCTCCTGCCCGCATAATCCCCCTCCCCATATTCCTGGAACCCACATGTTTCACTATCCCATAGGTTTACGTTGAAATCACCTACCCAAACCCATATTAAATCTTGCCCTTTCACACTTTTTATCTCCCTTATTGCTCGTGTCAGGTTTGTTAATTCTTCCGTGAAGTCGGAGTTCTTTTTTTTTTTTTTGTTTTTTTTTTGTTGTTTTTGGAACCTTTATTTGTAGCACATGTAGTTACAGGTATGGGCCTACAACCATCCCGGCCAGCCGCTAAGCATAGCTGGAGTAAAGCCAGCACTATACGTAATTATAGCAGTTCGAAAATTGGGATAAGAAAATAACAGTACGGAGCTTGCAATCATACACAACAGTTGAAAATCAGGATTCGAGAGCTTCATTTTTCCAAATAGGAAACTAAAGAAGCGTCGCACAATCGTACTCAGTCCCCCAATAATGCGCAAAACAGGATATCTGCAAACAGTAGTGATATGAAGGAGTCATCGGGGGGCAAGATATACAAAACAGGAGAAAGGTAAATGCAGCCCCATCGGGCAACAAGTCTAACCCCAACCCCTCCACACCAAACAGATCACAAAGAGCATGAGTGACGACGACACTAAAAAGGAAAAAAGACTAAAGGGCCATAGAAACAAATATCGACCGAGACCCCACCCCACAACCCCCACCCTGCACACCCGCAGAAGGCCATGTTCTACCCCCCCAGCAGCGTGCCTGTCGCCCTAATAGAGACCCGAAATATAGAAAGATAGGGAAAGAAAGCAAGAAAGTAAGAGGAGGAGGGCCCTCATCATGCGGCTCAGCCCCGCCCCTCACCCCTACACAATGGAAATCACAGAATGGAAATAATACTGTACTGGAGAGTAACAAACCCCAAGCATAAGCACGATGAGATATCGATCGAACCGATCCACTGCGCCGTCTGTCAATAATATTACCAAATGACCCTTAACACATAGACTCGGTTGCCGATGCACTCAATATGGTACACATTGTTCAGTAACAATCCACAACAAAAAGTAACAAATGACAGAAGTGTTTTGAACAAAAACTCTCATGAGGGGTAAGTCTTGGAGTCTTTAATGCAGTATGCAGCCAGCCGACACGTGTTTCATCGCATTCGCGATTCCTCAGGGCTGAAATGAACAGAAAGTTGACAATGGAGCATGTATCTCGTATGAGTATGAATACAAAAAAGACCTGGTTCTCTGGTCTTTACATACTTAGTTTGTGCCTCTACTTCAGTGAGTGTACAACGATACATCTATAATTCCTGAGTGCCACCCCAACACATCCGTGTCGCAAGTGTGAGAATTATCATTCTTATCACTAATCGTGTGGGTGAACAGTGAAAATTGTGTTGACACACCAATAAACTCGGATAATTCTCAAAAGAGACAGAGTCTCTGACTAAAGAGTGGTCTATCTGTGTGCGACCCAATCATACAACATGCTAAGTGATGTGAAGCTCTGACTCTCAGCGTAGAAACATAACATACCTAGATGGCTGTGTCCAGGTCAAATAAGGTCTAATTAATCACCAAGGAGAAATAACAAAACGAAAACAGGGAAAATCTCATCACTAACGGTAAAACTTCATGTATAAAGGCAAAACAGTTACTGTGATGGGGCTGTGAGAAAAAACGAGAGATTGTAGCTCACCGCTCAGCTGGTGATAATTCCGACCCAGCCGGGCCCTTGACCGTGAAGATACTCGGTATGAGTATATATGCAGATAGGTACGATTCTTTAACCAGATTAGGTAATCCGAGTTATTGCAGGCAAATTGGCATTTCATAGTATCATGAATACAGCCATATCATAGAGCTAGTCCTTCTATGTAGCGTCAAAACAAGCGACTCGAAATATCTATATACAAACAGCGCATTTGAGCCTATCACATGGTCGACATAGTTATCATGAGGATGATCCCTACTATTCTCCCTCCTAAATCAGTATGGCATTAATCGTATCCACCTCCAGTATGGTTCTACATGGAACAAAAAGAGTTCAATATAAACTTACATTGGTCGACCTTGACTTCTTATCAATCTCGGAGGTCACAGTAATTGTAATTTTAGAGTTGATTACCGCCCACGTCGAACAGGGTATTGTTCTGCAAAATTGGGGGCCATAATAAATCATTTGTCCCATTCACTATTTATCTATATCAAGGTTACTTAGGTGCCACAGTATGTGTGCTTACCTATATGGCAGGGAAAGTCTCGTGTGTGCCGTTTACGGTTGTAGCCTCAATATACGCCCCAAGCTGAAAGTGAACAAAAATAGAATTGGAGTCATGCTCCGCGTGTTTAAATGATTGGTATCCGATAACGAGTGTATTTGCAGTGATGTCTGGCCTGCTTACCTGTGTAAAGCAGAGGAGCGGCGTGTAGCGTGTCTGGACCCCCGAGCCGTGTTCCTGTTTGGACACGTGATCGGGTCCTAGGAGACGTTAAATGCGTCTCCCCGTAACGTAATCGGAAGACTAGACCGATTGTAGTCTTTCGGAAAGCCTCCATGTTGGAATCCATATCGATCCCCGGAGTTTGTTAATTATGAAAATAACCCATATTGAGCGATTGAAAAAGTAGGAGTATACTGGTCCTACGATCAAGTAACGATATGCACCAGTAATATGAGGGGAGGATAGAATTATGAAAGTAGCACAGCGTATATTTAAAATGCCGATTTTGTAATCGGTCAAGCGCTGATTGTGATAGTGAGGAAAACAGCGGATTCACTTAAAATATCATAGGTCGACGCAAAATTGGCGGCGTAAGGAAAGGGGGAAATAAATAAATCGATCCCCCAGGTGAGCTACATCGTGAGCACCGTGAATGAACATAAACAAACTACAGGTGCTTGTCCCAGTCACACGTGGATGTCTACATTACGATACAATTATGCATCATCGTGTTAAAAATCTCTTTTGTATATACATGAGTAGAACACAGGTTACCACGTGTGAAACAATCCAAAAACACATATTAATGTCAAACAAAGTACAGGAGAGTTTTTCTAGCATGATGGAATGGTAACAGTATGTTGACAATATCACAATTCATACAAAACTTAGGGTACTACTGATTTTC
Organism: Lissotriton vulgaris; assembly: GCF_964263255.1. NCBI lineage: Eukaryota > Metazoa > Chordata > Amphibia > Caudata > Salamandridae > Lissotriton > Lissotriton vulgaris. Next base: position 228,546,497 of record NC_141696.1, read on the forward strand.
ATCAATTGTCACGTGTCACAGTACCATTTCAACGTTGGACATCATGTAGTTCAATTCCCCAGGAAATATTGCATCTCCTGATCATAATTAAGACCCCGTTCTACAGATTTAAGACGCATAATCCAGGTTGCCTCTGTGCGTCTAAGTCTCAATTCGCGGTTGCCACCTCTGACGTCTTGAGGGACTGTGTCTATGCCAAAGAATTTGGCCACTTTATTGGTCCTATCTCTTTGGCAGGAGGCTATATGCAAGGCCACCGGATATTTCGGATCACAGTTCACTATTGCCCTTATATGTTCCATCATTCTCTCTTTCAGTGGTCTGATGGTGCTTCCTACGTAAAACTTTCCACATTCACATTCTATGACATAAATTACAAATTTAGTGGTACAATTGATGTTACTCTTAATGACGAAGGAAACACCATCTGGACCCATGAAACTAGTTATGCCATGTTTAGCCCATTTACACATGCTGCAAAATACGCATTTATAAAATCCTAGGCTATGTTGTGTCATCCATGTTGTTTGTTTGGTATCTCTAGGTACCGTGGGACTCAATTTATTTCTTAGTGTATTGCCTCTTCTGAATGAGATTTGAGGTCTATCTGTAATACAATTAGTAAGGGCTCTTTCTGATCTTAATAGGCCCCAATGTTTGGTCAAACTTTTCCGTAAGGCGTCGTGAAGTGAGTTGAAGTCAGTTACCATCCTGATTTGTTCCCTTCCAGACGTGGTAGGTTTATGTGTACTGGTAAGAGTATGTATTCTCTTAACTTTTTTAGCTCTTTTTTCAGCTTTCAAAATAGTCTTTTTGCTATAACCCCTGTTATAAAATCTTTCCTTCATGCTAGTCAAACATCTCCCGAACTCACAGTCCTCACTACAGTTCCTTTTTGCCCTGAGAAACTCGCCATAGGGTATGGCGTTTATTTGATGTGAGGGATGAGAGCTTGAGGCATGCAAGACTGCATTGCATGCAGTGGATTTCCTGAAGAGTCTACTATGCAGACAGTTGGATGATACATAGAACTCTATATCCAAAAATTCAATATTAGTTCTGCTCCAATTCATCGTGAATTGGATTTTCCAAGTATTATCATTCAGATGTCTGAAGAAGTCATTCAGTAGCTCCTCAGAGCCAGACCAGATTAGGATGCAATCATCAATATATCGACCCCAAAAAATTATGGAGTCGATATATTGAGCACCCTTTTTGCTCCAAATAAGATCGGATTCAAGTGCGCCCATGAATAGGTTGGCAAACGAGGGTGATATGTTTGAGCCCATGGCCACTCCCTTCTTCTGACAGTACCAGTTTCTGTCAAACATAAAAAAGTTGTTTTTGAGTGTTAGTTCAATCATTGTAGATAACATTACCGTATGTTGCCACAGTGTGGCCGGTCGGTTGTGAAGAAATTTGTTCACTGCCTGTATGCCTAGATCCAAATCTATACTGGTATACAGTGAGACTACATCTAATGTGACAAGTAGAGATCCCTCTTGCCATTGGATGTCTGCTAAGGTGCTCAAAATATGTTTACTGTCCTGTATGTAGGAAGGCAGGTTTCTGACAAGGGGACCTAAAAAAAGATCCACATATCCGCTATCCTTTCGGTAGGACCCCCAATGCCAAAAACAATTGGTCTCCCTGGTGGAAAAGGGAGTTTTTTGTGAACTTTGGGAAGAGTATATAGCCATGGATAGGTTGGTCTAAACACTTTGAGATACAGAAACTCTTCCTCGTTTAGTAACCCAGACTGTTTCCATTTTAAGAGTTGTGAATTAATCTCTATTCTTAGGGGACCCATGGGGTTATACGTAAGGCGTTCGTAGCAGGATTCATCTTGTAGTTGTTGTGAGATTTCATGTTGATAATCTACACGATCCATTATCACTACGTTGCCCCCTTTGTCCGCTTCCCTGATTGTTATGGTATTATCATTCATCAGTGTAGTGAGTGCATGTCTTTCCCCATAGGTAAGGTTATCTTTGTATTTGAACATCCTGTCCTTTCGATGACAATTCAGGTTATCCAGATCCTCTACCACACGTTTATGGAAGTTGTCTATGGCATTGCCACCAGGTAGTGTGGGAATCCACTTGGATTTAGATTTTAACCCACTGACAATGCTGTAATCTGATTCTATATCCAATTCCTCCAATAACCGATCCATATCCAGAGGAGAATCCTCCATATCAGTTAATGACAACAGAAGGGTTGTATGCACATCTTTTATTGACAGGGAATCAGAAGTACTTGGTACAGGTGTAATTCTCATTTCTCTCTCCCTTTTCTCTGATCCAAAGAAATGTTTCTTTAATTTTAGGTTCCGAATAAACTTAAAGAGATCTATCTTAAGCTTACAAATGTCTCCAGTGGCATATGGGTTGAAGTTTAGTCCCTTACGCAAGAGAGAGATCATATCAGGAGTGAGATGTAGTTTCGAGAGATTGATGACTTGTACACCCTGATTCTCTACATTTACTGATTTTTGTTGGCTCCTGATCTCAATTTCCTGCGATAGTCTTCTGAGCTTGCTGCCCCTCCCTCTCCTTGTTTTGGCTCTGACTGGTTTCTTGGGGGCACGTTTCTGTTGCCCTTTCGTATGCGTAAAACCTCCTGAAAAAAAGCTGGCATGTTCTGTCTATCTTGATTATCTGAGTCCCCCCCCGTAGTGTTAACGGAATTAAGAGAGGTATTACTAGAAGACAAGGAGGCAGGTTCTGAATTAGTTTTATTCCTATTATCAGTTCTAGAACTACTCGGGATCAGGGAGACATACTTCTTATCAAAGGTAAAAATTCTGCCACGTGTGTAGTCCAACTCGTCCCTTCTTAGTTGCCTAGCTTTTCTATTTTTAATATCCGATTGGTGTTTTAAGAGGATTTCATCCAAAATTGTATAATTCTTAATTGTTGGTTCGGGCAAATTCAGATCTTTAATCTCTTGTTCCAGATTAGCTATCTCTGCTTGGGCGGTAATCAACTCTAAAATTACAATTACTGTGACCTCCAAGATTGATGATAAGAAGTCAAGGTCGACCAATGTAAGTTTATATTGAACTCTTTTTGTTCCATGTAGAACCATACTGGAGGTGGATACGATTAATGCCATACTGATTTAGGAGGGAGAATAGTAGGGATCATCCTCATGATAACTATGTCGACCATGTGATAGGCTCAAATGCGCTGTTTGTATATAGATATTTCGAGTCGCTTGTTTTGACGCTACATAGAAGGACTAGCTCTATGATATGGCTGTATTCATGATACTATGAAATGCCAATTTGCCTGCAATAACTCGGATTACCTAATCTGGTTACAGAATCGTACCTATCTGCATATATACTCATACCGAGTATCTTCACGGTCAAGGGCCCGGCTGGGTCGGAATTATCGAGAGAACAAAATGTGATGTAGAGATCACTGCAAGGCGCGCATTTCTACATGAAACTGTGCAGTTTCTTCCAAAACTTCAAATCAAAATTCCAAAACAAGTTGATTTGAATGCTTCATATAGAATTTATTTCATTCCAATTGCAAAAAATTTTCAAATTGATTATTCATATGTTGTGTTCCACATACATCCTCGCATTACTTGATGCTTGCCCAATGCATTTCGGGTTAACGAGTGGTAACCCTTCATCAGGGGCCTATAAATGAAAAACATACAAGACCATCACTGTCAGGAAAACAGAGCCATGGGGTCATCACGACCAAACATATATAACATAGTATAGCACAATACCAAACGCTCATTGCAACATAATAAAGCATGAACACTGTTTGAAAAAGCCAAAGGCGCGCAACATAACATAACATACTTCACAGGACACTGTTGGCAAAGAAAAGACAAAATGAAAAGATGCATAGTCTCGTGATGAGATTGGCGATTGGAGTACTGAGTGCCAGAACGGAGAGATGCGAGTTTAAGCAGAGAGACAGACTGTAGGCAGAGAGAGAAAGCTTACCGCAACCAACGCGAGTAATCGTCTCAATGTTCCGAGCGCGGAACCGGTCCGATACTGAAAGGACCAATGGGAAGGGGTTTTATAGAGATATCGGGAGGTCACGTGGTCTGGTTACAAAGAGATACGGCGCGAAACGGAAATAAAGAGATACGGAAGGCAATGTAAAAAATAAAAATCGTGTGGTGCACCACAAAGGATGTTAAACCAGAACGGAAAAAAGCGAATAGTGTGAAAAGCGGCGAACCGCAATCTTACAGCGCGCGGAAATGCCTCGCGGTATTCAAAGGGGTGATTGGTCAATAGGGGTCACGTGATCTGGCTGAAAGGAAAAGTAAACAAAGATCGATGCGGGTCGGAATTATCACCAGCTGAGCGGTGAGCTACAATCTCTCGTTTTTTCTCACAGCCCCATCACAGTAACTTTTTTGCCTTTATACATGAAGTTTTACCGTTAGTGATGAGATTTTCCCTGTTTTCGTTTTGTTATTTCTCCTTGGTGATTAATTAGACCTTATTTGACCTGGACACAGCCATCTAGGTATGTTATGTTTCTACGCTGAGAGTCAGAGCTTCACATCACTTAGCATGTTGTATGATTGGGTCGCACACAGATAGACCACTCTTTAGTCAGAGACTCTGTCTCTTTTGAGAATTATCCGAGTTTATTGGTGTGTCAACACAATTTTCACTGTTCACCCACACGATTAGTGATAAGAATGATAATTCTCACACTTGCGACACGGATGTGTTGGGGTGGCACTCAGGAATTATAGATGTATCGTTGTACACTCACTGAAGTAGAGGCACAAACTAAGTATGTAAAGACCAGAGAACCAGGTCTTTTTTGTATTCATACTCATACGAGATACATGCTCCATTGTCAACTTTCTGTTCATTTCAGCCCTGAGGAATCGCGAATGCGATGAAACACGTGTCGGCTGGCTGCATACTGCATTAAAGACTCCAAGACTTACCCCTCATGAGAGTTTTTGTTCAAAACACTTCTGTCATTTGTTACTTTTTTGTTGTGGATTGTTACTGAACAATGTGTACCATATTGAGTGCATCGGCAACCGAGTCTGTTGAATAAGGGGTAGTTTCCTCTACTCTAATTGAGTGGTTTTAGGGTTCTCCACTCGCCGATTTTGCACCTGAAGAATAGTGAATCTGTATTGTGTGCGTATATACGGGCAGTGCACCTGGAGCGCAACTGATCCAAAAACCTTCAGAATCCATAGACCCTTAACACATCATCCCTGTCCCTGTCTGGCAGTGGCCCCGCCAGAAATCCTCTCGGTAATCAATTTAGAGCACAATCGTGAGGGTCCAAACAGTATGAGCGAGTCCGGCAGGGGTGCAGCCATGGAAGAGTACAACAATCCAAGCCCATCAAGGTATAAACAGCAAAGATCCGACACTATCAACGCTGGTCCCGGGAGCCTCCCGAAGCTCACAAATAACCACACCATCAAGGAGAGGAAAGTCACACAGTCCAGCCACCGCTGCGACACGACCAAGCCAGTCCAAGAGGAGAAACAGCACTCCGCTGCCAGCTGGACAAATGTCCCAAGGAGACATCCAGACGAGCAATCAAGTCGGCCCGCTCGGGCACGGGAGCCCGATCCTCAAGCGGCCCCCGGTGCCCCCGCGGAACCGAAACTTCCTCCATGGGCTCAGCAGTAAGTTCACCGGCAGTCCCGTGGAATCGGGGCGTGGCCGCCAAGGACAGTGAAACAACAATGGCGCCCATTCTTCCGCCCAAGTCTCGAGCAAGGCAAAGCATAGTCTCGTGCAAAACTGTTAAGGCAGCCATCACGTCTCGGGAAATGACCTCCTTTGCGTGTGGCGAGCCTCCCGGCCCCATCCGTACATCAGCCGTCCGACTTGGGCTCAGGTCGTAATGGAGGGCACCAGCCGCCATCTTGATCCAGCAGGTCCCGTCCCTCTTCCACACTCAGGGACCAGGCCTCACCACGGGGGCGCCACGGGATGCATCTCCAGGGCAAACAAACTGTGGGGCAGGCCCCTGAAAGGAGAGCCACCAAAAGGCTAAAGTCCCGGTCGGGCCGCGGGAGTCGCCCGCCAATATCGGGGGCAGACCTTGGTTATGCCCGGTCAACAAAGTTTGGGGAGGGGGGCAGAAGTCAAGCGCCCCCTCCGACACAGTGCCACCCCACTGCTCCACAAGGTCGCCGCAAGCGGACCGGGTCTTCGCCACCAGAAGCGGTCTTTTACGTCAATGGCACCCACCGGCAGGCCCCTTATCGACAGCAACGGCCGTTGATGCTAGCGCCGCGGCCGGAGGCCCCGCCGAGGCAACGCCCCAGTCCCATCACCGCATAGGCCGTGGAGCAGACGGGGACAGTTCTCAGGATCCGCTGCACACCAGAACTCCGGGAACAAACGATAGGTGTTCGTTTTCCTTCTCCTAGCAAAGTATGCCTTCACGGCTCAGGATAGACTTCAGGATAGACTTGTGGGGCGAAAGGGCTCACGGAGCTGAGCGACTATGCGGCCATCTCGAATGCCTGCTGGGCTCCTTCCCGGAGTTCTTAATATTGTTATAAAAATTAACCACAATCAGTACATCAATGGGGTTTAATGAAATAGTGACCAATTGGAAGTAAGATGAGCTTATTCTTCCAGGGGTGATACTGGAGTTTAAGCAGTTGGATACATACACACATAACCCCCCCTTATGCCTACCATTGCTAGAGGGTACAGCGGGGACATGGAAGGTCCTAAATCCATCTAGGTGTAATTCAGTTAGCACCCAGGTTTCCTGGACACATAGGATGTCGATGTTACTCACTAACTCCCCCCACGCTATGTCTTGGACTTTATTTACTAGCCCACACACATTCCAGGACACTACGCTTACTTGGCGTTCATGTGTGCTTATACATTTGGGTTTGGGTATATTTTTTACCTTTATCTATTTTACACGGTATCTTCTTTCCTGTGTTACCTTTCAACTTAGCCTCGTCGATTAGGTTTTCCTTGGCTAGAGCATCATTTCCAATCTTACTATTGCGCTTAGTCCTAGTTTCCATATCTCTGATTATATTTACCTTGGTTTTCGGAAGCGACTGACCGTGACCAGTTCTAGGATACTCAGGTGCACCCTCTTTTCTGCCCCCATATTTGCTTCCCAATTTAGAGACTGGTGGACAGAGTTATTCATTCACGTCCAGGCCTGAAAGGGGTTCAAATAGGGTGTGTATCGGAATATTCCAATATTCATTTGGATTTGTGGGATAGTGATCATAATCAAAGGGAAGAAAAGATCTGTTTTGGCGTTGAGGTGGAAAGAAAGGCGGGAAATTGTTTGTGTGGTGTCTTATGGTAGTGGGATACTGTTTACGATTGAAAAATTGCTGGGGATCGGGGCGACCCCGTTCTGGGGGACAAGTGCGGGACATCAAAGCTTCAGGGTAGAAGTAACTCAGGTTTCGAGAAGATACACTGCCCTCCTTTCTACCAGGGAACCAATCACTAATATGGGTGACAACTCTGTGGTCCCTAAAGTTTATTATTATCACGCCCCCCTCTATGTCTTTAGGTCTCACACCTACCCAGCCACACCGTCTGACGGACCCTATAATCCCCGTTTAAATGTGGTGGGAGAGGTCTATTATTCCGCAGCCAGTGTATAACTTTATTTTTAAGGCTGGTGTTGGGCTCTATGCTACCCACTAATACCGCAGGGACACCGGTCAGAATGATAACGTAATTAGATGATTCTGGTGGTAAATCAACGTTTTTCCTAAAGTTTGATTTTACAGAGTTCTGTATTGGTGCATTTGCTTGCATGTGGTCTATGGGGACAGGGGCTTTCAGGGGACCTGGCTTAGCCTTTGCTTAATGCGAAGCTTGTGTGGCCACTAGTCTAGGGGTGTTATTATATACAGAGTTTTTTTTAGATATAGAGTTATCCTCTCGTGGAATCGAAGTATTCTGTGTTGGTTGTTTAGTTGATGGACGGATTTTCCTTGAGATGGTTTCTTTAGGGGCTTCCCTTGGATTTGAAGCTGCTAGAATACGATCTATGTTTTCCCCTAGCCTTTTAACTCTCTCTAAGAGTGGCAACATTAGAGATTTAAAAAGGCGTTCGATGTCCTCCATTAGCCCTTTAGTCGTCAGTGCTTCTGGGAACATACTCATGTTATTTTTTGTTTTTGGCCCACTTGATACGTCTTTCTCTGTTTCCTTGGCAGTCTTATTTGATGTGTTCGTTGTTGGTAAAGGTGGATTTAAGTTTTTAGACCCTTTTCTAACCCCTATATTCCTCCTTCTTTTCCTTGGTGGCGAGTGATACACTTCCTGACATCTCTTATTTTGTGTCTTTTCTTTGGGTGCACTAACTATTTGCAGTGATTGTGTCACCATTGGTGCCGCCTCCTCCGAAGGTGGGTTTGATACAGGGAGTGAGGCACTTATGTTGGACTGGGAGGCTTGATCCAGCACTATGGGGGAGTTCAGGTCAATTAAAGAGTGCGATATAGATGGTGACCCATTTATAGCATTGATTGATTCATTAATAGTTAAAGGGAGTGACCCATCCTGGAAGTTCAAGGGGATATCATTGGTGTTAAATAAATCTACGTCTGAATCCCCCACAGGTAAACGGTTATCTAATTGAGGGTTTAGCGCCTCTTTTTGAACCAAGGTTGGGGGCTTATTTTTGAGAAGTTCGATAGAGAAGCGGCGCTCAGCTCGTTTCTCGGCCAGCGCTATCTCTCTATCTATTTCTCTAGTTGCCCGTGCAAAGTACTTATCTAAAGGCCCGAGTATAGAAACCCCTACGGTTGAGGGCAAAGGGTTCAATACATCTGTAGACATCCTAGTGCCTCAGTTCAATGTCAATGTGGATGAAAAGGTATGGCAGTTAGATCAAAGTACAAAATGGCACAAAAACCCCTATATAAGGTTTTCCCTTTGATGGAAATAAGGCCAAACTGATATCAGCTTACAGTTGCGATGACCGGGAGGCAAGGTAGAAGCGTGGATCAGATGTTAGGGGGTGGGCCCAGCCCAGCCTCCTTCGGCCCCTGACGGCCACAGACGGCCCGCCCTTTGCCCGGGCTTCGCCGTCTTTATGGCCCCTCCTGGCGCTCTAGTCGCGCCAGGACAACGCACCGCCGCAAAGGCTGCCTGGATACGTAGTCCCAGAGCGGCGGCGCGGTTGGTGGTGGTGACCTGCGGCGCTCCTGCGCTCAACCGGTGTTTTCTGGTGCTCGTGGTGGGTACAGGTCGCTGTGTTTCCTCGTGTCCAAATAATTGTTTTAGTCTCCCTCTAGGCTTTTCAAACCTAGGTTGATAATGGGATTTAGAAAACTACACATACCAGAATGCATATGTAAACAGATCTGCCTACATCAGAAGTAGCCATTAAGGATAATGGGGTAGCCCTTAAAGTCAAGGCAGACCTGGGCGCAATACGGGAATGAAAACTATAGCCCGTGACAAAAAATTAAACAAGATTTACAAATTGGGGTTGTGTGGGAGCACTACATCCTAGTTATTAAATAACAAAACAATGATCCTATGTGTTCATACCAATTTATGTATGCACAGGGATTAGTGGACCACACAATTAGGGCGCCAAAATACTGTAATCAATAAACAGATATTTATTTTGCATAAATCAAAAGTCACTTTTCAATGAACGAAGGTTGAGCACAGAAAAGAAAAGGGGAGGGTAGTGGAAGTGGGAGGTGAAAGTAAAAATCAAAGAATGAAGGAGATAATTTCATATTTTACACGTTCTTGTAATAAAGACCAGTCATTGCAAGCCTGTCCATCATATATTTACAAGTAATCTGTAAATTTCAATTGTGCACACAAGGCAGTTTCCAGTGAAATGACAAAGAGAATATAGGTACAGGTCTTGGTTAATATGTGAGCGTCGACTGGGGCATACGGTCATCCTAGTATATGTAGAAACACGGCGCCTGCGTGACGTGCACGCTGCCGTCCGCAGGGAAAATCAAACACAGAGGCACTGATCGGGCCCAGATGCGAGGAGCAGAGCAAGTGAGGAAACAAGGATGCATCCTTGCATGGCATTTTGAGCGGTTAATGTCCACCATAACAACGGCAGCTAGCGGCCAAGCTCGAACCCACCATGGTGTGTCATGCATTATGTACAAAAGGTTAAAGTGGCAATAAAATTATTTCTATTTACATACACATGTGATCAATATTTACACCGGTACATGAACAGTAAAGATATTTACAAAATTACATATCCCATCTTGTCAAGTAAACAACGGCACATGGGAAATAAATAAATACATAATTACATAAAACAAACATGTCATATCCTGGAGCCCCAGGTAAAAGCACATTAGCCAATGTGTAGTGTGTATTTCACAGTGTGTGTAATGCGTCAGAAACGTCTAAACTGGAGATCAATTGTGCAAGCTCGCGGCTTGACGAGCAATTTCCTCATACTCGTTCAATACTTTCAAAATAGTATTGAAAAGGTGCATCCACTTACATTCCCGGAAATTGAGGTTATATCTAGGGCAACCTCCCCTATGGTTTGCATGTACTTTTTCGATCACCCACCATCTAATGCTTTTCGCAGTGTGGCCAAACTGCGTAAAATGCTCTACTAGAGGGGCTCCTTGTGTAGAGCATCTTATTTTGCTACAATGTTGCAAAATACAACATTTTACCTTTTGAGTTGTCTGGCCTATGTATAGAAAATCACAAGGGCATTGGATAGCATAAATGACCCCCAATGAGTTGCAGTTACTATGTACTTTATGGGTGTAGGTGCAATCATTATGTGTGAAAGATTGAATTTCTTTCGTCATTGGGCAAGCCTTACAGCTCCCGCACTTACAATGGCCCACAACGGGAGGAATGCGCCATAAATGGGTCTGTACACTCAATTTTTTAGATGGATGTAGAGATTTCACTAGAGTGTTCCTAAAGCGTTTCCCTTTCTGGAATGCATGCAAGGGTGGCTCTACCATGTTTAGTTCATACGCAATCATGTGCCAATGCTTGTTGATGGTCTTTTTTATTTGAGTACTTTTGGTGCAGAAGGTGGTAACACAAGTCAGTCTATTCTCAACGGTGTTAGGCTTAGTTCTAGGTGTTAGTAGAAATTCTCTATGATTGTACCATGCTCTTTTTTGCGCCTTTTTGAGTAATCTCAGGATATCCCCTTGCTCGTAATCTTTTTAGTAAGTCACAGGATTCAGAGAAATAATCTTCCTTTTTAGAGCAATTACGCCTCACCCTTAAAAATTGGCTGTATGGCAATTTGTCCCTCAAGTTGCGGGGATGATGGCTGGAGTATCTTAGTAGGGTGTTGCGTTCCCTTGCTTTGGATAGAGTGTGGTGTGGAGTGTCCCTTCCTCCGCTTTAATGGTAATATCAGGAAGGTGTATTTCACTGGGGCTATGCTCATTGGAGAATTGCATATCTTTAGATTGATTATTGAGCCAGGCAGGGAAAGCTTTAAGTTCTATTTCTGTCCCATGCCACACCATTAGCACATCGTCGATGTATCTGCGCCACATTGAAACATTGTCTCAATAGGGGTTGTCGGCATTCAGGATGTATTTTTGCTCATAGGCGTCCATAAATATGATGGCCAGATTGGTTGCAAAACTTGCCCCCATAGCCACGCCTTTAGTCTGGTAATAACAGTTGTCTTGAAACATGAAAACATTCCTGCTCATTGCAATGTCCAGTAGTGTAATGATGAAATCATTAGGGATTCTGGTGGGTTTAGGTAATCTATCCAGAGCTAGTCTAATCACTTCAAGAGCCTCCTCCTGAGGAATGCTCGTATATAATGATGAGATATCCATTGTGATCAATAATTAATTGTCCCTATTAAAGGGACGGTTGTCAACTAAGTGAATGGCTTCCATGGTATCTCTAATGTAAGTGGGTGTGTTAATGGCAATCGGCTTCAGGAAGTGGTTAACGAATTTGCACAGTGGTTCTAATAGTGAACCACACCCTGATATAATAGTTCTTCCCGGGGGGTTCTCCATTCGTTTGTGAATCTTAGGCAGTGTATAGATGGTTGGCATACGTGGGTGTTTGTTATTGAGGAAGTCATGTTCATGCTTGCTTATGTATCCTTCTTGTAGGCCTGTCCTAGTAGCTGCCATGATTACCTGCCTTACTTTGTTACTGGGGTCTCTCGTCCGTATTGTATAATTCTCATCGACTCCTAGTTGGCTCATGATTTCCTGTCTGTAGTCAGTGGTGTTTTGAACTACTATGGCTCCACGTTTTATGACAATTTCTGTGTTATTCTTAAGTGAGGAAATAGCCGAGCATTCGTTCTTTGAAATGTTAAATTAAACATATTCCCTTTGTCCTGCCAAGAGCATGACATCTCGCATCACTATTTGTTCGAAAGCCATAATTTTGTTAGACATCATCTGTGCTGGGTGATTGAAGTGGGCGGGGGTCTGAGACCGGTGCTAGTCGATGCTGGATTGTAAGGTGTCTTCATGAAGTGGTATTTAAGTCTTACTTTTCTGAAAAATTTATGTAGTTCCAGTTTAAGATTGAAACGGTCACGTAAGTTTGTCGGTACAAATGATAAACCCTTCTGAAGGATGGTTTCTTCATCCTCATTCAGTGTGTATCCTTAGAGGTTAACAATGTGTTTTTTTTAATGTTGGTACAGTTATTCTTTTACAGACTAGCAGGTCGTTTATGTGTTTCCATCCAATTATGACTCTCCATATGGACCATTTTCTTTATTAATGAAACACAATATGCATTTATATGTCTAGGTTCCTGTTATGCTAATGATACATTTCTGTATAAATCTTGGAGTGAGGCTGATGATTTTTTCTGTCAATTTTTGTGCAAACGTTTTGATCTATTGATCAAAATTTGTCATGTACATAGTAGTTAAATGTATATATATTAGATATGTGGCTTTGTAAATATAATGTACATAGTTGTGTATCCGTTCTTCCAATCTTCATTGAATAAGACTGTAATTCCAAAGGTGTAAGGTTTTAGTAGACATTGTTGCCTTATGATGCCCACTGTAGATATTTGACTTTCACCTATATATTTTTTAATTGTAGTGCAATAGACGGTCACCTAATGAAGGCTGCCAAGCCGAAACGCGGTAGTGTTTACCGCATTGCCTCCATCGTCTTTTATGAATTTCTGTAATGCTGCTACATGAATAATGGATCATGCTTGGAACGCATAATAGTATAAAATATGATAAATAATTGCAAAATCTTTTTTGAAAAATAAAATAGAAAAATCTTTTCACTAAGTTGGTGATGAGTCATTTTCCTGTGGGTAGCAAATTATATTTTCAATCAGTTGTTGATTGTTTCATAGTGTGTCCTTACTTGGCTATAGACCTTTTCCAAAGTTAACAATCGGGTTAGGGGCATTTTGTTCTATCACTGGTAATGTTATCGTCGTGTTCTGATGTCCCCGTGTATCTCTGAGGGGTAGTGCACCTGTTTCTTCCCTCTCCCCTTGCCCCTGTTCCATGTTCGTTCATTCCTCTCGGATGGGCCCAAGACCGGCCCCTCCCCCTGTATTCTGTCCATTGTGCCCCGTCTAAAAAAGAAGAGGACTGCTGTTCGTGTTGTCCCTGGGCGTATGATTTATTGTTTGTCCCTCCTCTCTCATTTACGCTATCTGAGCTATTGCTAAAAGTGGAGTTGGAAAAGGTGTTATATCTTCTATATCCTCCCCTCCCTCTACTGGTATACCTTCCTTGTGTGTCTTGCTTGTGGTACCCTTCCTGGAGGTATGGGTTAGTGTTCTTTTTATCGTATTGTTGGATATCACATGCTTGTTTGTTAGCATAACACTAGCATTACTCAGCAACATATATAGCATCACTCACGGCCACCAGAGCAATTTTCCTCAACACAGTCGCATCACTCACTAACACCATAGGATCACCTAGCATCACCACAGCATCATTCAGCACCACAACAGGAACACTTTGCACCACAACACCATCACTGAACATCACTACAGCATCATGTAGCACCAGAGCAGCATCACTCAGCAGCACAACTGCACATTCTATTGTAGTGGTGCTGTTTGACGATGTTGTGCTGTTTGTTACAGTGATAGTTGAATTATATATTGTGTTGGTGTATAGTGTTAATGTGTTGGTGCTGAGTGATAATGTGTTGGTGTAGAGTAATGTTGTTGTGTTGTGTGGTGGTGCTTGTTGATGCTGGTGTTGTGTTGAGTGATGCTGGTGTGTCAAATTGTTGGTGTGGTAGTGCTGTGGTTGTACTTATTGGTGTTGTGTTGGTGCAGAGTGTTTGTGGTGTTGCAGAGTGATGTTGTGGTGTTGCGTGATACTGGAATGTTTCAGAGTGATGGTGTGTCGGTTCTTAGTGATAATGTGGTGTTGTTTAGTGATAATGTTGTGCTGATGAGTGGTGCTGTGTTGGTGCTGAGTGCTGCTGTTGTGGTGCTGAGTGGTGCTATGGTGATGCTGTGCTGTTGAACCCTGGTACTGTGGTGGTGTACTTAGCGCCACCACAGCACCATTGCAACACTAGCATTACTGAGCACAACACTAGCATTACTCAGCAACATATATACCACCACTCACCTCCACCAACGCAACTTTACTCAACACAGTTGCATCACTCACTAACACCATAGGATCACCTAGCATCACCACAGCATCATTCAGCACCACAACAGGAACAGGTACTGAGTAGTATTGTATTGGTGCAGAGTGTTTGGTTTGTGGTGTTGCAGAGTGATGTTGTTTGGTTGTTCAGTGATACTGGAATGGTGCAGAGTGATGGTGTGTTGGTGCTTAGTGTAATGTGGTGTTTCGAGATAATGTTGTGCTGATGAGTTGTGTGACTACATTTTTTTTGTTCAGATTTGTTGTACTAGTATTTTTCCTCACCCAAAACCAAGTCACCATACAAGTTTAATTTTTTTATTTCACACATTTATTATTTTGTACACACATTTGTTTTTTAAATTTACTCTGTTAAAAATGTATTAGCATGTGAACACTAAAGTCTTTGTCAGAACATATTTCTTCCTCTTTTACAATTTTAATTATTTGTCTATTACAAAAAACAACTTCACAAGTTTGAGGCACAAAATGTAGAAGTGCATCTCCAATGTTGTCCACCTCTTCATCCAACATAAACCATTGAATGAGTATGTTATTTTTTATGCCCATCGACTGATAAATGTCTGTGTTTGTAACTCTTATTGTTATTATACTTGTGTCTCCTTTGGTCCTTTCTACTCCATAAATTTCAATGTCGATTGTTTCCTCTGGTGGTGCTGTTACCTGTTTTAAGAAAAAACAAAATCAAATCATTAGTAAATTGAATTGTCGTTTTGTTATTTTTGTGTATCTACAGTGTGATGTTGTGAGTTAGAGTACGTTAGAGTGTGTTTGAAAGGTAGTGTGTTTGTGTGTGAGAGAATTTGTGTTGAATTGTGTGTGGAAGAGTGTGTGTGTGTGAAAGAGAGTATGTGTATGTATGTGTGAGTAAGAGAGTGTGAGTAAGAGAGTGTGAGTAAGAGAGTGTGAGTAAGAGAGTGTGAGTAAGAGTGTGAAGGTAAGAGTGTGGGTAAGAGTGTGGGTAAGAGTGTGGGTAAGAGTGTGGGTAAGAGTGTGGGTAAGAGTGTGGGTAAGAGTGTGTGGTTAAGAGTGTGTGGTTAAGAGTGTGTGGTTAAGAGTGTGTGGTTAAGAGAGTGTGGTTAAGAGAGTGTGGTTAAGAGAGTGTGGTTAAGAGAGTGTGGTTAAGAGAGTGTGGTTAAGAGTAATTTTTTCCTTACTTGTAGTTTGCTGTGCCTTGTTGTATTCAATGTTTTCTGTGAATTAAATTCATGGACCGTCACATGAGTCAATGTCACTAATCTCCAATATTTATGTGGAATCGTGTGGCTTCTCTCCACAATGTTACTTTGATGTCATCCGTAGCATCTTTTAAAGTTATGGATTTTAGTGCAGTATCCTGTCCATTGATAAATACAGTTTTTACGTCCTCTTCCTAAAAGACAACATTATAGTATTTATTTTAACGTTTAAAAGTTAGAAATCGAGTGAGTGATTTATTGCTTTGCCCATAGTAACATACTGTTTACTCAGTAAAAGAGTGTGAGTAAGAGAGTGTGAGTAAGAGAGTGTCATTAATAGAGTGAGAGTGTGAGTAAGAGAGTGAACACTAAAGTCTTAGTCAGAACATATTTCTTCCTCAGCTTTCTCTTTTACAATTTTAATTATTTGTCCATTACAAAAAACAACTTCACAAGTTTGAGGCAAATAATGTAGAAGTGCATCTCCAATGTTGTCCACCTCTTCATCCAACATAAACCATTGAATGAGTATGTTATTTTTTAAGCCCATCGACTGATAAATGTCTGTGTTTGTAACTCTTATTGTTATTATACTTGTGTCTCCTTGGGTCCTTTCTACTCAATACATTTCAATGTTGATTGTTTCCTCTGGTGGTGCTGTTACCTGTTTTAAGAAAAAACAAAATCAAATCATTAGTAAATTGAATTGTCGTTTTGTTATTTTTATATATGTACAGTGTGATGTTGTGAGTTAGAGTACGTTAGAGTGTGTTTGAAAGGTCGTGTGTTTGTGTGTGAGAGTATTTGTGTTGAATAGTGTGTGTGTGGAAGAGAGTATGTGTATGTATGTGTGAGAGAGAGAGTGTGAGTAAGTGTGTGTGAGTAAGATAGTAAGAGAGTGTGGGTAAGAGAGTGTGGGTAAGAGAGTGTGAGTAAGAGGGTGTGAGTAAGAGGGTGTGAGTAAGAGGGTGTGAGTAAGAGAGTGTGAGGAAGAGAGTGTGAGGAAGAGAGTGTGAGGAAGAGAGTGTGAGGAAGAGAGTGTGAGGAAGAGAGTGTGAGGAAGAGAGTGTGAGGAAGAGAGTGTGAGCAAGAGAGTGTGAGCAAGAGAGTGTGAGCAAGAAAGTATTTTTTTCCTTACTTGTAGTTTGCTGTGCCTTGTTGTATTCAATGTTTTCTGTGAATTAAATTCATGGAGCGTCACATGAGTCAATGTCAAATCTCCAATATTTATGCAGAATCGTGTGGCTTCTCTCCACAATGTTACTTTGATGTCATCCATAGCATCTTTTAAAGTTATGGATTTTAGTGCAGTATCCTGTCCATTGATAAATACAGTTTTTACGTCCTCTTCCTAAAAAACATTATAGTATTTATTTTAACATTTAAAAGTTAGAAATCGAGTGGAGGATTTATTGCTTTGCCCATGGTAACATACTGTTTACTTTGTAAGAGAGTGTGAGTAAGAGAGTGTCATTAATAGAGTGAGAGTGTGAGTAAGAGATGAACACTAAAGTCTTAGTCAGAACATATTTCTTCCTCGGCTTTCTCTTTTACAATTTTAATTATTTGTCCATTACAAAAAACAACTTCACAAGTTTGAGGCAAATAATGTAGAAGTGCATCTCCAATGTTGTCCACCTCTTCATCCAACATAAACCATTGAATGAGTAGGTTATTTTTTATGCCCATCGACTGATAAATGTCTGTCTTTGTAACTCTTATTGTTATTATACTTGTGTCTCCTTTGGTCCTTTCTACTCCATAAATTTCAATGTGGATTTTTTCCTCTGGTGGTGCTGTTACCTGTTTTAAGAAAAAACAAAATCAAATCATTAGTAAATTGAATTGTCGTTTTGTTATTTTTATATATGTACAGTGTGATGTTGTGAGTTAGAGTACGTTAGAGTGTGTTTGAAAGGTCGTGTGTTTGTGTGTGAGAGTATTTGTGTTGAATTGTGTGTGGAAGAGAGTGTGTGTGTGTGAAAGAGAGTATGTGTATGTATGTGTGAGTAAGAGTGTGAGTAAGAGAGTGTGAGTAAGAGAGTGTGAGAGTAAGGCAGTAAGAGATTGTGGGTAAGAAAGTGTGAGTAAGACAGTAAGAGAGTGTGGGTAAGAGAGTGTGGGTAAGAGAGTGTGATTAAAAGAGTGTGAGTAAGAGTGTGAGTAAGAGTGTGAGTAAGATAGTAAGAGTGTGGGTAAGAGAGTGTGGGTAAGAGAGTGTGGGTAAGAGAGTGTGGGTAAGAGAGTGTGGGTAAGAGAGTATGGGTAAGAGAGTGTGGG
This sequence comes from Lissotriton vulgaris, assembly GCF_964263255.1. Classification (NCBI taxonomy): domain Eukaryota; kingdom Metazoa; phylum Chordata; class Amphibia; order Caudata; family Salamandridae; genus Lissotriton; species Lissotriton vulgaris. The sequence continues at coordinate 228,564,570 of NC_141696.1, forward strand.
TAGGACAGTAAGAGTGTGGTTAGGAGAGTGTGGGTAAGAGAGTGTGGGTAAGAGAGTGTGGGTAAGAGAGTGTGGGTAAGAGAGTGTGGGTAAGAGAGTGTGGTTAAGAGAGTGTGGGTAAGAGAGTGTGGGTAAGAGTGTGGGGGTAAGAGTGTGGGTAAGAGTGTGGGTCAGAGAGTGTGGGTCAGAGAGTGTGGGTCAGAGAGTGTGGGTCAGAGAGTGTGGGTCAGAGAGTGTGGGTAAGAGAGTGTGGGTAAGAGAGTGTGGGTAGGAGAGTGTGGGTAAGAGAGTGTGAGTATGAGAGTGTGAGTATGAGAGTGTGAGTATGAGAGTGTGAGTATGAGAGTGTGAGTATGAGAGTAAGAGTGCGTGAGTAAGAGTGCGTGAGTAAGAGTGCGTGAGTAAGAGTGCGTGAGTAAGAGTGCGTGAGTAAGAGTGCGTGAGTAAGAGTGCGTGAGTAAGAGTGCGTGAGTAAGAGTGCGTGAGTAAGAGTGCGTGAGTAAGAGTGTGTGAGTAAGAGTGTGTGAGAGTAAGACAGTAAGAGAGTGTGGGTATGAGAGTGTGAGTATGAGAGTGTGAGTATGAGAGTGTGAGTATGAGAGTAAGAGTATGAGAGTAAGAGTGCGTGAGTAAGAGTGCGTGAGTAAGAGTGCGTGAGTAAGAGTGTGTGAGTAAGAGTGCGTGAGTAAGAGTGCGTGAGTAAGAGTGCGTGAGTAAGAGTGCGTGAGTAAGAGTGTGTGAGTAAGAGTGTGTGAGTAAGAGTGTGTGAGAGTAAGACAGTAAGAGAGTGTGGGTATGAGAGTGTGATTAAAAGAGTGTGAGTAAGAGTGTAAGAGTGTGGGTAAGAGAGTGTGGGTAAGAGAGTGTGGGTAAGAGAGTGTGGGTAAGAGAGTGTGGGTAAGAGAGTGTGGGTAAGAGAGTGAGTAAAAGTGTGAGTAAGAGAGTGTGAGTAAGACAGTAAGAGAGTGTGGGTAAGTGTGTGAGTATGAGAGTGTGAGTATGAGAGTGTGAGTATGAGAGTGTGAGTATGAGAGTGTGAGTATGAGAGTGTGAGTATGAGAGTGTGAGTATGAGAGTGTTAGCAAGAGAGTAATTTTTTCCTTACTTGTAGTTTGCTGTGCCTTGTTGTATTCAATGTTTTCTGTGAATTAAATTCATGGACCGTCACATGAGTCAATGTCACTTAATCTCCAATATTTATGTGGAATCGTGTGGCTTCTCTCCACAATGTTACTTTGATGTCATCTGTAGCATCTTTTAAAGTTATGGATTTTAGTGCAGTATCCTGTCCATTGATAAATACAGTTTTTACGTCCTCTTCCTAAAAAACATTATAGTAATTATTTTAACGTTTAAAAGTTAGAAATCGAGTGAGTGATTTATTGCGTTGCCCATGGTCACATACTGTTTTCTTAGTAAGACAGTGTGAGTTAGAGAGTGTGAGTAAGAGAGTGTCATTAATAGAGTGAGAGTGTGAGTAAGAGAGTGAACACTAAAGTCTTAGTCAGAACATTTTCCTTCCTCAGCTTTCACTTTTACAATTTTAAATATTTGTCCATTACAAAAAACAACTTCACAAGTTTGAGGCAAATAATGTAAAAGTGCATCTCCAATGTTGTGCACCTCTTCATCCAATATAAACCATTGAATGAGTGTTATTTTTTATGCCCATCGACCGATAAATGTCTGTCTTTGTAACTCTTATTGTTATTATACTTGTGTCTCCTTTTGTCCTTTCTACTCCATAAATTTCAATGTCGATTGTTTCCTCTGGTGGTGCTGTTACCTGTGTTAAGAAAAAACAAAATCAAATCATTAGTAAATTGAATTGTCGTTTTGTTATTTTTGTGTATGTGCAGTTTGATGTTGTGAGTTAGAGTACGTTAGAGTGTGTTTGGAAGGTAGTGTGTTTGTGTGTGAGAGTATTTGTGTTGAATTGTGTGTGGAAGAGAGCGTGTGTGTGTGAAAGAGAGTATGTGTATGTATGTGTGAGAGAGAGAGTGTGTGTAAGAGAGAGAGTGTGTGTAAGAGAGAGAGTGTGTGTAAGAGAGAGAGTGTGTGTAAGAGAGTGTGTGTAAGAGAGAGAGTGTGTAAGAGTGTGAGTAAGAGAGTGTGAGTAAGGCAGTAAGAGTGTGGGTAAGAGAGTGTGGGTAAGAGAGTGTGGGTAAGAGAGTGTGGGTAAGAGAGTGTGGGTAAGAGAGTGTGGGTAAGAGAGTGTGGGTAAGAGAGTGTGGGTAAGAGTGTGGGTAACAGTGTGTGGGTAAGAGTGTGTGGGTAAGAGTGTGTGGGCAAGAGTGTGTGGGCAAGAGTGTGTGGGCAAGAGTGTGTGGGCAAGAGTGTGTGGGTAAGAGTGTGTGTGGGTAAGAGTGTGTGTGGGTAAGAGTGTGTGTGGGTAAGAGTGTGTGTGGGTAAGAGTGTGTGTGGGTAAGAGTGTGTGTGGGTAAGAGTGTGTGTGGGTAAGAGTGTGTGGGTAAGAGAGTGTGAGGGTGTGAGTGTGAGTAAGAGAGTGTGAGTAAGACAGAAAGAGTGTGGTTACGAGAGTGTAAGACAGTAAGAGAGTGTGGGTAAGAGAGTGTGAGTATGAGAGTGAACACTAAAGTCTTAGTCAGAACATATTTCTTCCTCAGCTTTCTCTTTTACAATTTTAATTATTTGTCCATTACAAAAAACAACTTCACAAGTTTGAGGCAAATAATGTAGAAGTGCATCTCCAATGTTGTCCACCTCTTCATCCAACATAAACCATTGAATGAGTATGTTATTTTTTATGCCCATCGACTGATAAATGTCTGTGTTTGTAACTCTTATTGTTATTATACATGTGTCTCCTTTGGTCCTTTCTACTCCATAAGAGTGTGGGTAAGAGAGTGTGGGTAAGAGAGTGTGGGTAAGAGAGTGTGGGTAAGAGAGTGTGGGTAAGAGTGTGTGGGTAAGAGTGTGTGGGTAAGAGTGTGTGGGTAAGAGTGTGTGAGTAAGAGAGTGTGAGGAAGAGAGTGTGAGGAAGAGAGTGTGAGGAAGAGAGTGTGAGGAAGAGAGTGTGAGGAAGAGAGTGTGAGGAAGAGAGTGTGAGGAAGAGAGTGTGAGCAAGAGAGTGTTAGCAAGAGAGTATTTTTTCCTTACTTGTAGTTTGCTGTGCCTTGTTGTATTCAATGTTTTCTGTGAATTAAATTCATGGAGCGTCACATGAGTCAATGTCAAATCTCCAATATTTATGCAGAATCGTGTGGCTTCTCTCCACAATGTTACTTTGATGTCATCCATAGCATCTTTTAAAGTTATGGATTTTAGTGCAGTATCCTGTCCATTGATAAATACAGTTTTCACGTCCTCTTCCTAAAAAACATTATAGTAATTATTTTAACATTTAAAAGTTAGAAATCGAGTGAAGGATTTATTGCTTTGCCCATGGTAACATACTGTTTACTTTGTAAGAGAGTGTGAGTAAGAGAGTGTGAGTAAGAGAGTGAACACCAAAGTCTTAGTCAGAACTTATATCATCCTCGGCTTTCTCTTTTACAATTTTAATTATTTGTCCATTACAAAAAACAACTTCACAAGTTTGAGGCAAATAATGAAAAAGTGCATCTCCAATGTTGTCCACCTCTTCATCCAACATAAACCATTGAATGAGTATGTTATTTTTTATGCCCATCGACTGATAAATGTCTGTGTTTATAACTCTTATTGTTATTATACTTGTGTCTCCTTTGGTCCTTTCGACTTCATAAATTTCAATGTTGATTGTTTCCTCTGGTGGTGCTGTTACCTGTTTTCAGAAAAAAACAAAATCAAATCATTAGTAAATTGAATTGTTTTGTTATTTTTGTGTATGTACAGTGTGATGTTGTGAGTTAGAGTACATTAGAGTGTGTTTGGAAGGTAGTGTGTTTGTGTGTGAGAGTATTTGTGTTGAATAGTGTGTGTGGAAGAGAGTATGTGTATGTATGTGTGAGAGAGAGTGTGAGTAAGAGAGAGTGTGAGTAAGAGAGTGAGTAGGAGAGTGTGAGTAAGAGAGTGTGAGTAAGATTGTGAGCAAGAGAGTGTAAGAGTGTGAGTAAGAGAGTGTGAGTAAGAGAGTGTGAGTAAGGCAGTAAGAGAGTGTGGGTAAGAGAGTGCGAGTAAGAGAGTGTGATTAAGAGTAAGTAGGAGAATGTGAGTAAGATAGTAAGAGAGTGTGGGCAAGAGAGTGTGGGCAAGAGAGTGTGGGCAAGAGAGTGTGGGCAAGAGAGTGTGGGCAAGAGAGTGAGGGTAAGAGAGTGAGGGTAAGAGAGTGAGGGTAAGAGAATGAGGGTAAGAGAGTGAGGGTAAGAGAGTGAGGGTAAGAGAGTGAGGGTAAGAGAGTGAGGGTAAGAGAGTGAGGGTAAGAGTGTGAGGGTAAGAGTGTGAGTAAGAGAGTGTGAGTAAGACAGTAAGAGAGTGTAAGACAGTAAGAGAGTGTAAGTAAGAGAGTGTAAGTAAGTGTGTGAGTAAGACAGTAAGACAGTGTGGATAAGAAAGTGTGAGTAAGACAGTAAGAGAGTGTGAGTATGAGACTGTGAGTAAGATAGTAAGAGAGTGAGGGTAAGAGAGTGAGTAAGACAGTAAGAGAGTGTGAGCAAGAGAGTGTGAGCAAGAGAGTGTGAGCAAGAGAGTGTGAGCAAGAGAGTATTTTTTTCCTTACTTGTAGTTTGCTGTGCCTTGTTGTATTCAATGTTTTCTGTGAATTAAATTCATGGACCGTCAATGAGTCAATATCAAATCTCCAATATTTATGCGGAATCGTGTGGCTTCTCTCCACAATGTTACTTTGATGTCATCCATAGCATCTTTTAAAGTTATGGATTTTAGTACAGTATCCTGTCCATTGATAAATACAGTTTTTACGTCCTCTTCCAAAAAAACATTACAGTAATTATTTTAACGTTTAAAAGTTAGAAATCGAGTGAGTGATTTATTGCTTTGCCCATGGTAAGATACTGTTTACTTCGTAAGAGAGTGTGAGTAAGAGAGTGTGAGTAAGAGAGTGTCATTAATAGAGTGAGAGTGTGAGTAAGAGATGAACACTAAAGTCTTAGTCAGAACATATTTCTTCCTCGGCTTTCTCTTTTACAATTTTAATTATTTGTCCATTACAAAAAATAACTTCACAAGTTTGAGGCAAATAATGTAGAAGTGCATCTCCAATGTTGTCCACCTCTTCATCCAACATAAACCATTGAATTAGTATGTTATTTTTTATGCCCATCGACTGATAAATGTCTGTCTTTGTAACTCTTATTGTTATTATACTTGTGTCTCTTTTGGTCCTTTCTACTCCATAAATTTCAATGTCGATTGTTTCCTCTGGTGGTGCTGTTACCTGTTTTCAGAAAAAACAAAATCAAATCATTCGTAAATTGAATTGTCGTTTTGTTATTTTTGTGTATCTACAGTGTGATGTTGTGAGTTAGAGTACGTTAGAGTGTGTTTGGAAGGTAGTGTGTTTGTGCGTGAGAGTATTTGTGTTGAATTGTGTGTGGAAGAGAGTGTGTGTGTGAAAGATAGTATGTGTATGTATGTATGTGTGAGAGAGAGAGAGTGTGTGAGAGAGAGTGTGTGAGAGAGAGAGTGTGTGAGAGAGAGAGTGTGTGAGAGAGAGAGTGTGTGAGAGAGAGAGTGTGTGAGAGAGAGAGTGTGTGAGAGAGAGTGTGTGAGAGAGAGTGTGTGAGAGAGAGTGGGTAAGAGAGAGTGGGTAAGAGAGTGTGTGGGTAAGAGAGTGTGGGTAAGAGAGTGTGGGTAAGAGAGTGTGTGGGTAAGAGAGTGTGGGGGTAAGAGAGTGTGGGGGTAAGAGAGTGTGAGTAAGGCAGTAAGAGAGTGTGAGTAAGACAGTGGGAGAGTGTGGTTAAGAGAGTGTGAGTAAGACAGTGGGAGAGTGTGGTTAAGGGAGTGTGAGTAAGACAGTAAGAGAGTGTGGGTAAGAGAGTGTGAGTAAGACAGTAAGAGAGTGTGGGTAAGAGAGTGTGAGCAAGAGAGTGTGAGCAAGAGAGTGTTAGCAAGAGAATAATTTTTTTCTTACTTGTAGTTTGCTGGGCCTTGTTGTATTCAATGTTTTCTGTGAATTAAATTCATGGACCGTCACATGAGTCAATGTCACATAATCTCCAATATTTATGTGGAATCGTGTGGCTTCTCTCCACAATGCTACTTTGATGTCATCCATAGCATCTCTTAATGTTATGGATTTTAGTGCAGTATCCTGTCCATTGATGAATACAGTTTTAACGTCCTCTTCCTAAAAAACAACATTATGGTAATTATTTTAACGTTTAAAAGTTAGAAATTGAGTGAGTGATTTATTGCTTTGCCCATGGTAACATACTGTTTACTTAATAAGAGAGTGTGAGTAAGAGTGTGTGAGTAAGAGAGTGTAAGTAAGAGAGTGTGAGTAAGAGAGTGAACACTAAAGTCTTAGTCAGAACATATTTCTTCCTCGGCTTTCTCTTTTACAATTTTAATTATTTGTCCATTACAAAAAACAACTTCACAAGTTTGAGGCAAATAATGTAGAAGTGCATCTCCAATGTTGTCCACCTCTTCATCCAACATAAACCACTGAATGAGTATGTTATTTTTTATGCCCATCGACTGATAAATGTCTGTCTTTGTAACTCTTATTGTTATTATACTTGTGTCTCCTTTGGTCCTTTCTACTCCATAAATTTCATTGTCGATTGTTTCCTCTGGTGGTGCTGTTACCTGTTTTAAGAAAAAACAAAATCAAATCATTAGTAAATTGAATTGTCGTTTTGTTATTTTTGTGTATCTACAGTGTGATGTTGTGAGTTAGAGTACGTTAGAGTGTGTTTGAAAGGTAGTGTGTTTGTGTGTGAGAGTATTTGTGTTGAATTGTGTGTGGAAGAGAGTGTGTGTGTGTGAAAGAGAGAATGTGTATGTATGTGTGAGAGAGTGTGTGTGTAAGTGTGTGAGTAAGAGTATAAGAGAGTGTGAGTAAGAGTGTGAGTAAGGCAGTAAGAGAGTAAGAGAGTGTGGGTAAGAAAGTATGAGTAAGACAGTAAGAGAGTGTGGGTAAGAGTGTGGGTAAGAGAGTGTGATTAAAAGAGTGTGAGTAAGAGAGTGTGAGTAAGATAGTAAGAGAGTGTGGGTAAGAGAGTGAGGGTGAGAGAATGAGGGTAAGAGAGTGTGAGTAAGAGTGTAAGCAAGAGAGTGTTAGGAAGAGAGTGTTAGCAAGAGAATATTTTTTTTCTTACTTGTAGTTTGCTGTGCCTTGTTGTATTTAATGTTTTCTGTGAATTAAATTCATGGACCGTCACATGAGTCAATGTCACATAATCTCCAATATTTATGTGGAATCGTGTGGCTTCTCTCCACAATGTTACTCTGATGTCATCCATAGCATCTTTTAAAGTTATGGATTTTAGTGCAGTATCCTGTCCATTGATAAATACAGTTTTTACGTCCTCTTCCAAAAAAACATTATAGTAATTATTTTAACGTTTAAAAGTTAGAAATCGAGTGAGTGATTTATTGCTTTGCCCATGGACATACTATTTACTTAGTAAGAGAGTGTGAGTAAGAGAGTGTGAGTAAGAGAGTGTCATTAATAGAGTGAGAGTGTGAGTAAGAGAGTGTGAATAAGAGTGTGAGTTCGAGGGTTTGACTAAGAGAGTGTGAGCAAGAGAGTGTCATTAATAGAGTGTGAGTGATTGTGAGTAAGAGTTTGAGAGAGTGTGAGAGTGTGATTAAGAGTGAGTAAGCGAGTGTGAGTAAGAGAGTGCCATTAATAGAGTGAGTGTGAGTAAGAGAGTGTGAATAAGAGTGTGAATAAGAGAGTGAATAAGAGAGTGTGAGTAAGAGTGTGTGAGTAAGAGTGTGTGAGTAAGAGTGTGTGAGTAAGAGTGTGTGAGTAAGAGTGTGTGAGTAAGAGTGTGTGAGTAAGAGTGTGGGTAAGAGTGTGGGTAAGAGAGTAAGAGAGTGTGGGTAAGAAAGTGTGAGTAAGACAGTAAGAGAGTGTGGGTAAGAGAGTGTGGGTAAGAGAGTGTGAGTATGAGAGTGTGAGTATGAGAGTGTGAGTATGAGAGTGTGGGTATGAGAGTGTGAGTATGAGAGTGTGAGTAAGAGAGTGTGGGTAAGAGTGTGGGTATGAGTGTGGGTATGAGTGTGAGGGTGTGAGTGTGAGTAAGACAGTAAGAGAGTGTGGTTACGAGAGTGTGAGTAAGACAGTAAGAGAGTGTGGGTAAGAGAGTGTGGGTAAGAGAGTGTGAGTAAGAGAGTGTGATTAAGCGAGTGTAAGAGTGTGAGTAAGAGAGTGAACACTAAAGTCTTAGTCAGAACATATTTCTTCCTCAGCTTTCTCTTTTACAATTTTAATTATTTGTCCATTACAAAAAACTTCACAGGTTTGAGGCAAATAATGTAGAAGTGCATCTCCAATGTTGTCCACCTCTTCATCCAACATAAACCATTGAATGAGTATGTTATTTTTTATGCCCATCGACTGATAAATGTCTGTGTTTGTAACTCTTATCGTTATTATACTTGTCTCTCCTTTGGTCCTTTCTACTCCATAAATGTCAATGTCGATTGTTTCCTCTGGTGGTGCTGTTACCTGTTTTAAGAAAAAACAAAATCAAATCATTAGTAAATTGAATTGTCGTTTTGTTATTTTTGTGGATGTACAGTGTGATGTTGTGAGTTAGAGTACGTTAGAGTGTGTTTGGAAGGTAGTGTGTTTGTGTGTGAGAGTATTTGTGTTGAATTGTGTGTGGAAGAGAGTGTGTGTGTGTGAAAGAGAGAATGTGTATGTATGTGTGAGAGAGTGTGTGTGTAAGTGTGCGAGTAAGAGTGTAAGAGAGTGTGAGTAAGAGTGTAAGTAAGGCAGTAAGAGAGTGTGGGTAAGAAAGTATGAGTAAGACAGTAATAGAGTGTGGGTAAGAGAGTGTGAGTCTGAGAGTGTGATTAAAAGAGTGTGAGTAAGAGAGTGTGAGTAAGATAGTAAGAGAGTGTGGGTAAGAGAGTGAGGGTAAGAGAGTGATGGTAAGAGAGTGTGAGCAAGAGAGTGTTAGGAAGAGAGTGTTAGCAAGAGAATAATTTTTTTCTTACTTGTAGTTTGCTGTGCCTTGTTGTATTTAATGTTTTCTGTGAATTAAATTCATGGACCGTCACATGAGTCAATGTCACATAATCTCCAATATTTATGTGGAATCGTGTGGCTTCTCTCCACAATGTTACTTTGATGTCATCCATAGCATCTTTTAAAGTTATGGATTTTACTGCAGTATCCTGTCCATTGATAAATACAGTTTTTACGTCCTCTTCCAAAAAAACATTATAGTAATTATTTTAACGTTTAAAAGTTAGAAATCGAGTGAGTGATTTATTGCTTTGCCCATGGTAACATACTGTTTACTTAGTAAGAGAGTGTGAGTAAGAGAGTGTGATTAAGAGAGTGTGAGTAAGAGAGTATCATTAATAGAGTGAGAGTATGAGTAAGAGAGTGTGAATAAGAGAGTGTGAGTTCGAGGGTGTGACTAAGAGAGTGTGAGTAAGAGAGTGTCATTAATAGAGTGTGAGTGATTGTGAGTAAGAGAGTGTGAGTAAGAGTTTGAGAGAGTGTGATTAAGAGAGTGTGAGTAAGCGAGTAGGAGTAAGAGAGTGTCATTAATAGAGGGAGTGTGAGTAAGAGAGTGTGAATAGGAGTGTGAATAGGAGTGTGTGAGTAAGAGTGTGTGAGTAAGAGTGTGTGAGTAAGAGTGTGTGAGTAAGAGTGTGTGAGTAAGAGTGTGTGAGTAAGAGAGTAAGAGTGTGTGTGTAAGAGTAAGAGTGTGTGAGTAAGAGAGTAAGAGTGTGTGAGTAAGAGAGTAAGAGAGTGTGAGTAAGAGTAAGAGAATGTGAGGGAGAGAGTGTGAGGGAGAGTTTTTAGTTTTAGAGTTATTAAGAAAGAGGATATGATTTAGAAAACTAAGTAGACATGTTATTTTTGCGAGATTACTAGATACCCGCCTTTATACTTACTTCTGAAATTGTTCCAGAAACAGTCATAAGACTTTTTAAAGTTGCACGTTTGATATCCTTAATGGGAGAAGCAGATGGTGCTGGCGGTTGTAAAATGTTTTCTGCTTGTTGGATAATTTTGTCTTTTAGGTTCATTGCTGGGAATTTGGTGACTTTGCTTAGATTTGTAATAAGATTTGTTTTGTTTTTGATGATGAAGTTGCGTATCAGTAGTCCAAAATTATATTTTGTCTGCTCATATAATTCTTCTTGATAACAAATACCTTTGATTGTTCCAGTTTTATCAGCTAGAGCCAAATGAAAGAGAACTTTATGTTCTTGTTTTGCATTTTTGTATGTTGTTTTTTCTGAACACTTGATTACATTGACTCGTAGGGTTTTCTGATAACGCTTGTTGTCATCGGTATTAATGTTAATGATCTCCTCAATAGACATCATCTGAAAAATAAAGTATGTTAAAATCATTCTCAAATACAAACCCATATTGCTTTATGATCACTGTAATAGCATTCTAATGTTCCATAATTGTGTAGTAGGTCCTTAGTATAGATATGATCTAAAATGGATTGGTAGTTAGTTGTTAATTGTCTGAGTTGTTTACATTGTAACTTTTCTTCAAAGAATCCAATGACTTTGTTAGTGTATGAATTTTGTATAGATACATCCACATTGAAATCTCCCGTAATGATAAATGTGTGCGTGGGGTAAAAATTTGTAATTAAATCCAAAAGAGAAGTAATATGTGTATGGGGTGGTTTGTATATTATAATAATAAGGTAATCTGTGCTATTAATATGTACTGTAAAATGTAAAATGTCTATCCCTTCGTGTGTTTCATAAATAGGCAATATAAATAAAAAAATGTTGTAGTACATTATCATTCCATGGTTTGTGTTATATGTATGAAATTTATCAAATATAATGTGATGATATTGTGCTATTGTAAAATCGCTAACTGTTGCCTTCCTTATAGTGTTGATCTCAGTTAAGCAAATAATGTCAGCTTGCAATATGTTGCTATCAGCTATCATTGATGTAAAATGTTTCTGAAGTGATCTTATATTGTGTGTGATGATATTAAAATGTGCAGTGTATGTATGTAACTGTGTGATAATTATTTCAAGTGGCATTCCTTTCCTTAATCTGTGCATTTCTTCATCAACTTTTGGGTGTACTATAATTTTCACCTCATCAAAGTTTTGGACATATACATTCTGTATTGATTTCGCTCTGCTAATAGCGACATAATGCAAATGATGAATTTTGCTGTTATTAAAGTGAATATAAAGTGGTTCTATAGTTTCACCTTGTGTGCGATGTATAGTCCGTGCTGATGCTTGGCATAAAGGAAATTGCTTCCGTATAATTGTAATACATTTCTTTGTGTATTGGAAATGTCTAGCTATAGCATGTATTGGTGTCCATGTCTTTTGAATGTGTGCATGATATAAGTGCTTATATTGTTGCCTGGCTGTTTGTCCTATACTCTGATTGTCAAATGCCACCCAAATAATACTAGGAGTATTGTTAATTAATTCAACTAATTGCACCACACCAGTTGCGCCATTAGTTAACCCATCATTTACATCCTCCTTGCAACTTAAATCATAACGTAGTTGTAAAGCTATGTGTAATGTATGTGCAAACCCCATAGTTTTTTGTGGATCATTGGGCAATTGCTTAAGTATCGTTTTTTTTAAATTTTTTGACAAATCTGAACTTACGGTATCGCTAGCTACTGTTATGTAGACTGGATAATGATTGCTATGTTTCTCCAAAACTCTCCTGTTCATTTCATTGACTTCCATATTAGTAGACATGATATATGGTATTGTTTCCAAGAGACCCTCATCAGGTGGTATTTCCCTTTGCTTAATTTGTAAAATATCTTCCTTAGTATGCTTCCCCTCCCTTAATCCGTTTAGCAGTTCAGCAAATTGAAGATCCTCTTTTTGCCGCATAATTTTTGTTAATTCAAATACTTTGAAATGTTCTTTCCATAAGTTAGTACTTAAAGGGCCACACAACAGTGTAGAATCCTGAAGAATTTATCTGTCAAATACAGGTATCAATTGGTAAAAATCACCTATGGCTAAAATAGAAATTCCTCCAAATGGTTCATTAGATGATTTTATTTCTTGTAGCCTGTTATGTATAAAATGTAACATACTTTGACCCACCATTGATATTTCATCTATAATAACAACTTTAACATGCATCATTTCAATTTGTAGAGCAGTTCTATGTTCATGAGTTAGTTGTTTATAATTCAAACTTTGTGACACAGGTATTTTAAAAGTACTATGCAGTGTTTTTCCATTAATATTATGGGCTGCTTTTCCAGTTGGAGCAGTAAGTAAGATATAAACATTATCAGGATTTTCACCTGCCTTTGTGTTATAGTAGCGTAGTAATGTTTGATATAGTGCAAAAAGTATAGCATGGAGTGCTTTTAGTTTTAAACCAATGCAAATGATGGTAAACAAAATTTAGTTTTTCCCCAGTTAAGTTTTGCATGATTTCTTTGTATTTATCATCAGGTAAAATAAAGTTATTTGAGCTTTGTTCTTCTGTGACAGTTCTACTTCCCAAATCTAATGCCAAATCATAGACATGTTGCTTTTCATGATTTGCCCCTTCTGTGTCTATATTTCCTGTTGGTGTCAGAGGAGTTGATATTAGATTTTCATTACACTCGTCATTAATAATGTTTGTACCCGCCCCATGATGATGGTTATAGATTTTAAGTTGTGCGTCGACAATGTTTTTAACTTCTAGATACCTCTCATAGTAAGTATCCTTGTTTTTTTGTATTTTATGTTCATCCCTCCATGGATAGTGCAACATTAATATTTCTCTGATACTCCTCTGGTTAATTTTTTTTGTTAAATCTGCAAAAAATTATTATTTTCCCTCTTGCTCGCTTATGTAAAGCATATTTAATATTTATATTTTTATTTTCTCTTTTCTCTTCACTACATTCTATTTCTAATTCTTCCTCATCTGAGCTGTAAAAGTTTCTTTCTGCAAGTAAATCTTCACAATCATTGATTTCTCTGGCATAATGTTTTTTTTTTACATAGTTAAAATTTGCAGCATAATCGGCTAGCTTTCACATCTCTAATGATTTTGGCCTCTTGCAGTACTTAACAATAATATTTTCACATTGGATGTCAGTGGAATTTTCTGGCAACTTATTAATAGTTTCTATATCACGCATTAAATAAGTCCTTTTTTCTGAACGGCTAGTATTAATAAATACAAATGATCGTGAGCTTATCCTTAATGGTATTTGAAGAATTAGATATGCTGCTTCATGTGCACTAATTTCTGTACAGTTGAGGAATTTGCTTCCTATATGTTTAAGTTGATCTCTGATATTACTATTGCTTTTAACCACTTTTGCAGCTTGTGCAATAAGTTTGCCAATTCATCTTTGAGATTTACTGATATATGAAATAATGTAGACAGCACAAGCATCAGGATCAAGTATAAACTGCAAGTCTGTTTGCTCGCCAAGCTTTTAAAATAGTACTATTGTAGTTATTGATGAAGCATTCGCCTGGTGTTCTTTTAAAAAAAATAGTTGTTTTTTGTAAGGTAGTTTGTATAGAAGTAACATAATCTTTATCATCCATCTTATTTAGATCTAAAAATTCTTCAAAAGAAAGTTTATTCAAAGTAGTAGTATTCATTGCTTCATGGATAATTCTTATATTATCTTTCCATTGCTTATCTGTCCCCTCAAGTGTTAATGGTTCTAATATGAGAGTTCTTGACATTGGATATCTTGGATATTGATATTTGCATGTCCTTTTCTCTTTACGTCTGCAATTTTTAGTGTGACCATGCCTTTGTAGATTTATTAAAGGTTGTAAAACAGGATCATCGGAATTATTACATATGATATACTGGTCAATGAAGCTATTGACTTCCACCATTGGTGAAACACCATATAGTGGTGCATTTTTTATCCAGAGTAATGCATGTATATGTGGAGAACCTCTTTGTTGGAATTCGACTCTGTAAAAGTAGTCCACTATTTCCCCAATTGGATTTGCCCCGTTCATCAAAACACAATTAAACAATTGCCTCACTTGATAGCCAAACTGTCTTGCACATGTTATTGGATCTTGTTGTATTAATTAAAATTTTGTTTCCCAAGACATGTTTGTGAATTCTTCCTCTGTGCATTCCTTTAAGTTGTTAAGCCTCAATAGTATATTTATTAAATGTTGCCATTTTGTTTCAGCAGCAGATAAAGTAAAAAAAAAAGGTGGGTATGCCAAGTTGTCTTATCATAGCAAAAATATCTTTTCTGCAACCTTCCCAATATGGAGGTGAACTGTGTATAGTTTTTAAAACTTTGTAACCTTCATTAAACTGCAAAACATCTTCAATATTATATTTTATATATTTTGCAGTAATTGTTTTCCCATCTGTAAAATATATTCCTTATAGAAATGTTGATTTTACCTTGAATTTGCTTAATATGTAATTTTTTAAGTTTAAAGAAGAGATTACTAATAGATTTTGCTACTCTCCTATCATAACTTCGTAATTGATTGACAAATAGTACTATAATGTACTGGCATGTGTCTTTCCTTATTGTTTGGCCTCCATTCACCACAAAAAATAGTAGGGAAAGACAAAAATTCGGAATCTTTTTCCTCATATAAACCTCTTGGCGTGTTATGTTCAGCTGGAGCTAAACTTAACACATTCACAGAATTATTAGTAATAGTTTCATTTGTTAACATAGTATCTTAATGTCCTGCTTCCATGTTGTCTGAACTATCAGATGAATTGTTTGTCTCTGAAGTATCATTCTGATTGTCTTTTTCTGGAGGTATATATCCCAGTCTGGGTTAATAGTAACACCATATTCAATAAACATTTTACTATTTGTTGCTAGCCATGTAGTTGCCTTTTTGACAGTATTTTGCCTAATAATTTCATAATGAGTGTATGATTTATACACTAATTTCCTTTTTAATTTAACAGGGATTGTCATGGCGTCATTAATTTGCCTTGGTAAAATGGTAACAGTTGTCATAACATCTGCAGGTACATTAACTACAGCACCTGATAATGATTTTTGAAATCCGCGTGGCAATGTTCTAATTTGTAGGAATGGTATCCTAGGCGAAACTAATCTTTCTTCTAACTCATACAATTCTAATTCAGTTGGTACTTTTCGGAACCCCATACCATTTAGAATTGGGCATGGTGGTATTTTATCTTTCTTGATATAATAATAGCAAGTCATACAAATGAAATTTGTTTTCTGGTTACTAATGTCACACTTTTTAAACATTTCTGTTTGGCAAACAGTGCATGTATTTTTCACTGTTGGTTTATGCCACAACTGATTGCAAACCATACAAACGTACTCTGGGCCATGCAATATTTCTCTGTGAAATTTGCGAATGATTGTATGGATTTCTTTACGCGGTTTACGGATTTAGTCCTGCTTTAAGCTAGCTATATTTTGTTGAAGATATTTTTTTTTAGTGTTGCTAATGTCTTCCTGTGTAGCATTTGAAGGTTTCCTTTTTACTACTCTTTCTTGACCTATGCTGAAGTTATCTGTGTTTTCTCTAGATATATTATTTGTTTCCTGTATAGAATTACTAGTTCCTGCTAACTGAGAATCATGAATAGTATTGCTATTCTTGTCCTTACCTTGAATCATTAAATTGCCTGAAAAAATTGTTTTTGACTTTAGAGTATTTTTTGAAGTATCTTTAGTAGTATGCACAAATAAATGTTTTACTTGAGGTAAATGACTATTTTTCATGTGAAGTGTAACTGCTTTGCCAAAAGACTTTTTCTTAATAATTTTTATATCTATTGGTGTTAATTCAAATTCTACACATTTCTGAGACAGATTGTTAAAGCTATATGCTAATTTAACAACATATTGAATAAGGCCTTCAAAAGAATAAAATTCAAGCGCAACACATGTTCCATTTGAATGAGGCATGCCTTCATTGTCCCTGCTATGTGAATCAAATACAAAGTATGTTTGCATATGTTTAAAAATCGAAATGAAATATGCACTCATACAAGGTAGCACCCCACAGTGCTTACTAGGAGTTACATTTAATGCTGTGCTAATATCTGGGTAGTCTTTATCAAAGCGTTTAAGGACATCACCATAGTAAGGGTTCCGTAGCGTAAGGGAATATATCTGTTGATTGTGCTCAATATATTTTGGCAATTCATCAGGATGCATAAGTGTTTCTTTGGTAATACAATGGATTTGTAAATATAATGCGTCCCCAAGGTCCATAATATAATGCAGATCATTGGAGTTCCATGTATTTACTGGTTTGCATAAATTATGCAAAACAGCAAAAGTACAATTTGGTAAGCATTGCTTCCCTTGTGATTTGCTATTAAACCTTGTATTCCCTTGATGGTAATTTGCTTTCAAGCATCTATGCATATTATAACTTTAAATAAAAGGTTATTGTCAATGAATACAAATGTTTTCCTTGTTAGAAAAACGAATCTATTTTTTGTGTGTAAGGAAATTACATTTAACAATTTTTAGCCTAAGACAAATTTCTTATACCTTAACGTGTGGTTGATTGCAGGCCGCTCGAAGAATCTGAATGGAGAATACAGAAAAAGTGTTATAATGTAATTAAGTAAAAATATTTTTATAAGCTAAAGTAATTTGTGTGAAAACAATTTTTAGAAACTGAAAGGATCGTTGGCAGAGTGTGTGATTGAAAGAGCGGGTGTTGATGAGAGAGGGAGAAAGTGTTTTGACAGGGGGGAATAGAAAGATAGTTCTAGAGGGTTGTTTATTGAGAGAGTGTTTTAGAGTCTGTTGGTTGGTTGAATCTATGGAGGGATTGAAAGATGGATGAATGGATAGATGCAGTGTGATGGATGGATGTATTGTGATTGTTGGATGTAGTGGTATGGATGGATGTAGTGTAATAGATATGTGGAGTTGTATGGATGTTTGGATTGATGTTGTGGGATGTATGATTGGATGAATAGAGCGGGCTGAAATGATTGGATGGATGTTTTTTGGAGCGTTGGTGGATAGATGTTTGTAATGGGGGGATGGATAGATGGATGGATGTAGTGGTGGGATGAATGGATGGAGAGGGGAAATTAATGGATGGTTGGATGGATGGATGGATGGATGGATTGATGGATGGAGTGTGGTTGGATGGATGGATTTGGGGTGATGGATGGATGGAGTGGGAGGTTGGATGGATGAATGGAGTGGGGAGATGGATGGAGTGTGTGGATGTAAGGATGTATGGCCGGGATGCCCGCCACCCCCTCTCAACACAATCCCCAAGGATGGGAGAAGTCGGACACAGGTTTGAACTTTTGGAAGGCGGGAGGGAGTCACCCTCCCGGCCGTATTTATTAAAATATGAAACAAAATTTAAAACATTAAATAAAAGTTTCATAATCATGTACAATTTTACATTTATTACATTTCGTTGAAGACCTGTTCTTTGGCTAACCTTAACAGATCTCTAATACAAAGGTTTCCTAGCCGAGTCTAACATCCTGAAAATGCATACATTCTAAATTAAAATTGTACATCCTAGCATTAAGGGCCAACGGCAAGGTCTTAACCGGTGTCAGATCCCTACTACCAAAACTCTCGCCGTCACGGTGTGAGTGGCGCATGCGCAGAGGACTCTACCCTCGTTGCCAACTGTAACTTCCCTTGTCGTGGTGGGGGCCCCCTTTCCACTCGACGCCATCTTAAAGGTCGTCCGAGTTCCCGTGTGAGGTATCTGTAGGAAGGACAGCGTGGACTCCCCCCCCATCCCCACACTCTCTATCCGCCGTCGCGGATATCCGGCCCCCGGGAAATTAGTAGGAGGGGCATCTAGCCGCCTCCTCCCTGGGAGCGGCCTATGGCTGTCTCCCCCTAGGCGACCCATCCTTAGTGGGTGCCGCCTCCCCGTGGGAGGGGCCAATGGTCACCTCCCCCCGAGCGCTCCCATCCATTCTGGGTGGCGCCCCCCTCTAGGGACCTTGAAATTACTGCTCACCGATCATGACCTTACCGCCCGACCAAAATAAATACGACAGTTGTTTACCTACTAAAGAAGGAAAAAATTCTGACATTTCCTCGATGTGTCATCGACTGCTCACTCCTACCAAGAAAAACATTATCCTACAGGCAGAAGTCACATCCTTATCTTAAACATTCCTTTACTTTTCTACAAAGGAAAAAAGGCCTATCTCAGCAAAACTTTATTTAAAACAAACATTGCCATAAGGGGCTGGTGGGTGGGTCAAAATTGCTGCTTGTTCCGTCGAGGGCTCACGAGCAACGAGTGGGTGCAGCCTTCAGAGCACAGGAACAAGAGGACGCTTCTTCGGATTCCCGCTCTATTTATTCTTCTGCGGGAGGGCGTGTACCCTCCTCCGGTACGCCTACTGGGCGTGGTCTTCGGTGTAGGTGTCTAGGACAACCCCTCTTGGGCGGGTAAAGGTGCGCCCCGGCTGCGCCGCTTCGGGCATACCAGCCGAGCCACGCCCCCCACCCAAAATGGCTTCCCGGGGGGATCGGGGCACCCAACCATACGTTCGGGGGGACCGAGTGGTCGCCCCTTTCCATATGGCCGGGATGCCCGCCACCCCCTCTCAACACAATCCCCAAGGATGGGAGAAGTCGGACACAGGTTTGAACTTTTGGAAGGCGGGAGGGAGTCACCCTCCCGGCCGTATTTATTAAAATATGAAACAAAATTTAAAACATTAAATAAAAGTTTCATAATCATGTACAATTTTACATTTATTACATTTCGATGAAGACATGTTCCTTGGCTAACCTTAACAGATCTCTAATACAAAGGTTTCCTAGCCGAGTCTAACATCCTGCAAATGCATACATTCTAAATTAAAATTGTACATCCTAGCATTAAGGGCCAACGGCAAGGTCTTAACCGGTGTCAGATCCCTACTACCAAAACTCTTGCCGTCACAGTGTGAGTGGCGCACGCGCAGAGGACTCTACCCTCGTTGCCAACTGTAACTTCCCTTGTCGTGGTGGGGGCCCCCTTTCCACTCGACGCCATCTCAAAGGTCGTCCGAGTTCCCGTGTGAGGTATCTGTAGGAAGGACAGCGTGGACTCCCCCCCCCCCTTCCCCACACTCTCTATCCGCCATGGGAAATTAGTAGGAGGGGCATCTAGCCGCCTCCCCCCCTGAGAGGGGCCTATGGCCATCTCCCCCGAGGCGACCCATCCTTAGTGGGTGCCGCCTCCCCATGGGAGGGGCCAATGGCCGCCTCCCCCAGGCGCTCCCATCCATTCTGGGTGGCGCCCCCCTCCAGGGACCTTGAAATTACTGCTCACCGATCATGACCTTACCCCCACAGGCCAGATAGTTGACCGACTATCCGGCCCCCCCTACTCCTCCTAAAGGTCATGCTTCCTCAAACCCCTTAGCCATGCTATGAAGTCTCCTATGAGTAAATCATTACCCTCCCTGGACAGGTGAACCCCGTCATTCAGATACATGTGATCACCCCGAATACACCCGTGAGGAATGCTATGCAACTGCGAAGAGCGAAACAATTTACCAATTTTATTGTTAACACTTTTCACCGAATGGTTCAGTGCTGACACCGAAAGGCCCCCCCGCCATACCTTCCTGGGAATCATGTGGGACCAGGCAATCGTGCACCCCGGGATTCTTTTAGCCAACCAGCTAACAGCAGACAAAATTTGTTCAAACAACACTTGTCTACCCAGTGTCACCAAGTCATTGCCCCCCAGGTGTACTATGACTACAGATGGCGGTGACCTTTGCCGCCCTAAGAGACCCTCAAAAAATGACTCAAATTGGTCAAAACAGAGCCCGCCCTTCCCATGGAAGGCCACTCTGTACCCGTATTCCCCAGCTGCGTGAGTCGTGTCACCTGCTTTGAATACGTACCCGGCGCGCCTCACATATGAGTGGCCCACGACCCATACCACTCTCTCTCCAGACGGTGGTCCTTGACCGCTGGTCTCCTGGTGCTGGGTCGACTGCAAATTCCGCCCCGCATGACAGGCTCGCGAAACTGTAATTCAAACAAAAGACAAGAAGCGTGAGTGCATGTCAATTGATCTTTACAACATGTGCAATCGCACATACCTTTTGAAGCAATTCGAGGACCATCTTCCCAACTGTTTCACTTCCTCCGCACTCTGACCCCTGGCTGTAGCCTCAGTAGCAGCCCCTATCCTAAAGGAGTGGGTCCCAAAATCGCCCGGGTCCATGCCCGCAGCAGCGATTGTCAGTGCTAGCACCCTCTGGAACTGAAACTTCGTCAGTGGGGTGCCATCCTTGTGCCTTAGCAAACTCCCCCCCCATGTAACCGCCCTTAGTGCCAAGTATTCCTCTATACACTTTATCGGGCACGTGGGGTACCCTCGCGCGCGCTGCACAACAACACTAGTTCCCATAGCCCCCTGGTCGGTCTTGGACCTGGCTATCGAGACCACCATCGAATCACCCCTAATTTGGACGTGATCCCTGCACAAGCCTCCCTCAACGTCTTTCTTATTCCTTGCGACCAGTTCGCCCACCTGCATAGCCCCATGGAATGCTAATGCAAAAGCTGCCCGGAACAGAACTGCTTCGAAATGGGAGGCGCATGTCTCGTCTTGCTTCGCTACCAGTAGAGACAACCTGTCCAAGCCAATCGGGCGCCTCGCATCTTGCTTGCGACCCTCGAGGCGCTGCCACCCGCGAAGGGCCTTCTTAACCAAAAAGGAACCCGTTGGGTCTTTTATGCCATGCACCTGCGCCATGAATGAAATGGCCGCCCTATGCCTATTGGCCGTTGCCGCTGATCGGCCTTCTCTGTGCAGCGCTACCAGGAACCCCAGGAAGGATTCCTCCTGACCCCAGCTCTGACTCCCTGTTGGACCCAAAAATGTGCAATAGGAACGAAATGCTCCTTCGTATGCCTTCCTTGTCCTGGGGGCTAAGCTTGCTGCCACGAGGTCTTGTAATCCGGGGAACCGATTAGCCATAGTGCTTCGGGGAATGGTGCCGCCACTCGGTCCGCTGTAGGCAGATAACCCCTGAACGCCTGCATATGTGAACGAGAGAGTGCATCAGCTGCATGATTCAGTACGCCTGGCACATGTTTCGCCCTGAACTGTACATTCAGTCTCCTGCAAAGCAGCACAACTTCTTTCAACAATCTCAAGATCCATTTGCAGCGTGCTGCTTGTTGGTTAATGCATTCGACAACAGTCATATTATCAGACCAAAACACCACTGAGCGGTCCCTGAAGTCGTCAAGCCATGCCATCAGAGCAACCCAAATGGGGAACAACTCCAAGAACCCAATGTTACCTGTGAGACTGCTGGAGTGCCACCACGCCGGCCATGTTTGCGCCGACCATTGATTACCTAAGATGGCGCCAAAACCCACGCTCCCCGCTGAGTCAGTCCACAGACCTAGTTTGTCTGAAGACGCTGGCGGCTTGTTCCACACTACTCGACCGTTGAAGTCCGCCAGAAATGCCAACCAAATGCGCATATCCTGGCGAACCTCTGCCGACAGTCTCGTTCGGTGGTGCCCCTCTTTGAGACCAACCATAGCTTGCGCAATAGAGCGTGAGAAGGGGCGGGCCATTGGTATCACCCTCAAAGCGAAGTTAAGCTGACCCACTGTTTGTTGTAACTGGTGCAGGGTCACTTTCTCCCTGCCCAGGCATTGCGTCAAGGAAGCCCTGAACTTGGCCACCTTTTCCATCGGTAAACGGAAACATTCCTCCACAGAATCGAGCTCAATTCCCAGAAACTCTAGTGAAGTAGATGGTCCAACCGTCTTACCTGGTGCCAATGGGACTCCAAACTCCCTCATGAGGATGCAGAAGTCGTGCAGCGCCTGCGCACATTTCGTATCGCCGGCTGCTCCCAAGAACAGGAAGTCATCAAGATAGTGCATAACATGCCTATGCCCTGTGGCCTCGGTGAATGCCCACTCTAAAAAACAACGGAACATTTCAAAATTGGCACAAGAAATGGAGCAACCCATAGGCATGCGTTTATCCATGTAATAACCCCTGAAATGCAAAGCCTAGCAAGCGCTGATCCTGTGGGTGTACCGGGAGCAACTGGAACGCCGATTCGATATCTGATTTCGCCATCAGCGCCCCGGGGCCCAGGCGATTTAACATGGTCACGGCATCATCGAACGATGCGTACCGCACTGAACAAACTTCTGGGTCAATGGCTTCGTTCACCGAGGAACCCCTTGGAGCAGACAGGTTATGAATAAGTCTAAACTCCCCTGGGTCCTTCTTCGGGACAACCCCCAACGGGGAACAGATGAACTCCGCCACCGGCGGGCGATGAAAAGGCCCTGCCACTCGCCCTAAGCTGACTTCTTTTACAATTTTCTTTTCTGCCACGCTTGGGTTGTGCTGTATCGATAACTGGTTTTTACAAAAGGAGTCCCCCCGAAAATCCCCCGCCGGGATGTGGAAGCCATGTAAGAATCCCTTCCTCACCACCCCGGCGGATACATGATCAGGGTATTTGTTCAACCAAGGAGTCATAGCCATGATATCAACGGGTGTAGGCAATCGGTCACAACGTTCCACCTCACTCCTGCTTAGACCCTCCTTTTCCTCCCGTCCAGCTATTTTTAGATCTACATGTACTCTCCGGGTGTGAGGAATTCCCACAGCCCGCACACACATGCTTGAACCTACATGTTCCCTGTGGTCTGTTACAGTTGCCGCGATTGAAGCCCCAACAAACCCCACGCTTGCCGCCATTCCCGCCGGTCTTAGGCTGGTAATCCCCACCGGCGCCCGCTCGAAAGGGCACCGCGGGCTTTTGGCGGACGACCCCTGACCCACTCCCACCTGGCGAGGACGTACCTGCCGCCCCTGGCAGGAGCTGTTTGTGCCATGACACCGAGTCCAGGCAATCCCAAGTCAAAGTAGCATTGTATTCTTTCGCTTTCCGGAATTTCATGTCATAACCTTTCCATTCCTCCCCCTCATACATTGAATAAAAATCCATAATACGATTTTGATAACATGTTAACTCAGTCATCAGCTCGGGTTTGCGTTCCCCCATAACTGCAGTAAATATAGAAAAGGCCTTAACCCAGTTCGTTACTGTCTCATCCACCCTGAATACCGCCATCTTGGCGCGCCAGACGCTCGGGTGCCACAAATCCTTCTGGGTTTTAGCATATTCCATCTCGCGATGGTCAGTTAATAATGAAAACATGTTAACATATTTGTCTCCCCATATTAACTCTTTCGTGGCCAAAGGGATGTGCTGTGCCACCTTCTCCCGCCTCGAGGGTAATGAACCCTCCCCCGCCATTGGCAATGCGAGCTTACCCGGTTCGGCCGTTGTTCCCGCCGTCTTCTCGTGACCAACTGCAGGTCCTACCGGTGCCACCTGTGGGGAAACAAGAGGAACATTCGCCTTGGCGACACCTCTCGACTGCCGCAATTGCTCGATTAGTAGTCTGGCCTCCTCGGCCGGGTCTCCAGGGGCCACTGATCCCCCTGCTTTTTTCTTGAGCCATGCCGCCAACTGGATGGCCAATTCGGGAGGCATCTCCTCATCATTATCGGGAGTAATCACAACCGGGATCGGCTGCCCCATATCTGGATTTGGTACCGGGTTGTCTACCGGCATGAGGGGGGCGACTGGGGGTACCTCTGGAACCGGGACCTCCCCCGAAACCACCCTCTTCTTTTTTTTTTTTTTTTTTTTTTTCTTTTCAATTTTTGAAAACCTTTATTGGTGCATCAAAGAAATACAAATAGTGGCCTACAACCCTCAGGCCGGCCACAAAACTGTTAAGCACAAGAGCATACAATATCGCGACTCAGTAGCATATCAATTTCAAGTAGCAAGCATTTAGCAGTTACACTGGGGGTAACGTGCTACCGCGCCTCAGGAGTGATGAAGGTTAATTTTTAAGGTTTTCGTAGCAAGCATCAATGGCCAACTATTCCATTACAATAAGAGAACAAAAGCGAAGAGAAATAGGAAAGAGATAAATGAAAAGGAAAAACAAGGCACCATAGGAACAAAAAGGAAACGAAAAACCCATCCCCCAACCCCCACCCTACACGCATGCGAAGGCTACGGCCTATACCCCCCCCTGCAGCGCGTCTGTCGCCCCATAAACCCGAAATATAGAATAGAGAAGAAGAGGAGGAAGAAAAAGTATAATATCACCTTAGATATAGGGAGCAAGAAAAGAATTTCTAATCTAAAACTCCCATAAAATAACTAACCCCGGAGGAGGGCCATATGGACTAAATCCCGTTCTCCACCACCCGCTCAAGATCTACACCACAATTACTATATCAGAGCGATTACAAGAGACCTTGCCACTAAAGAGGAGGGACTCCTAAGCAGCGCCCCTACAGACATCCAGACTACGTCCCAACCCGAGTCCCTCTCAGCTGATCAGAACAAATATAGTATCACCCTCAGTCACAGTTGTCTCCGGACTCCCAGCCACCAATTACATCCACATCGTGTGAAGAACCAGAACTCTGTTGCATCAGGTGAAGCCCGAAGTGAAAACAAACATGTTAAGCAATAGCAATCGCAGTCGAGAATAGAGGATTTCACAAATGTAGCAACACCAATGTGGCAGCAAGTGTTTCAGTCCGGGTCCCAGCCAGTCAATCAAGCAAAAGCAACGGGAGAGACCACTGCAGCCCCGGTCGAAGCGTTTGAAAAGGTCTAGGAGGGCGTCCATTAACAAGAAAAACAAGCTTTCCTAGCCCTGGCCCGATTTCAAGTGTCCCCCTGTACGTGGCTCCGGAGATGAGTCCGCCCCAGATAGAACAAAGGGGTAAGATGGCCGCCCTCGGCAAGAAGAAGGTCCCCTAACACAAAATGGACGCCACCAGCCAGATGCAAAGAAAGCGATACAGAAGAGTGCTGCTCCCAATGCCGCCCAACAGTGAATAAACCAGTTGAATAAAATCTCACCCCACTTGCGATATACAGTCAAGGCGAGTAGCAACAGAGCCAGAGGATCCACAAGCAGGAACAGCGATTTAGTATCCAAAAATGAAAGCTGAGGCAGGGTAGGAAACATTGTAGCAGTGGAGGTATGGACTGACCATAATCCGATAGAATAGTCGCTGTCAGGAAACTGTTCCAGTTCGCAAGTAGACGGCAACATTGTTATTATTATTATTATTATTGGGACATTTGTAGAGCGCTGCGATTACGCACACCGGCGTGTCCACGCGCTGAAAGTGGGAATAGGCAGATGACAGGGAACACAGGAAACTGCGCGGGCCATTATTTAGTGTAAAGATAAGTTTTTAGTTTTGCTCGGAATCTAGCCTCCTCTGGTTCCAGACGCAGGTCCGTTGGCAGTTTGTTCCAGTTGGTTGCCGCCAAGTATCTGAAAGACCTGCCTCCCATGCGGGCCTTCTTAATTCTTGGAATCCTCAGTAGGCCGCCCCCTGTAGATCTAAGCGCACGTGTTGGTATGTACGCTTCGATCAAATTCGTCAGAGGGTCAGGTGCCCTGCCATTCATGATGCGATGACAGGTGCAGAGGGCTTTATACTCCACTCTTCTCCTCACAGGGAGCCAGTGTAGCTGCTGGAGGGCCGCCTTGGAAGGCGCCCTTTTAGGCAATCTGAGAATCAGACGCGCTGCCGCATTCTGCAGCACTTGCAGGCGGGCCATGCTTTTTTCTGGGGCCCCCAGGTACAGCAGGTTCCCATAGTCCGATCTAGCTGTCACCAGGGCATGGACCAGGGTTTGACGGGCTTCAAGCGGGAGTAAGTCCAGGACCTTTCTCAGCTTCTTCAGAATCCCGAAACAGACTCCCACCACCCGATTAATCTGGGGGCCAAATGTGAGACCTACGTCAAACCACACCCCCAAATTGCGCGCCTCTAGGCAGGGGGTTGGGGTAGGTCCAAGGCAGGAAGGCCACCATGCCGGCGACCAGGCAGACTGGGCTCTCCCCACCACCTGCACCTCTGTCTTGCTGCCGTTCAGCTTCAAGCAATTGTTGGCCATCCATTCGGCTAGATCTTTCATGCACGAACGGAAGCCATCGGCAGCAAGACAGGGCGCATGCGATAGGGAGATTACCAGCTGCGTGTCGTCGGCATAGGAGACCAGTTGGAGGCCATAGCTCTCCACTATTGAGGCAACAGGTGCGACATACACATTAAAGAGGGTTGGGCTCAATGACGAGCCCTGCGGCACGCCTTGGCCCAAAGGCACCACCCTTGAATAGCAGTCTCCCTGCCTGACTCGAAAGCTTCTCCCATTGAGAAAGTCTTGGATCCATCTCAGCGCGGTGCCAGAGATGCCACCTCTGTTCAGACACTGTAGCAAGATGTTATGTGCTACAGTGTCGAACGCCGCGCTGAGGTCCAACAGGATCAAAGCCATAGTTTGGCCTGCATCCACGCCCTCTCTCAGATGTTCCGAAGCCATGAGAAGGGCGGACTCGGTGGAATGTCGTGGCCTAAAGCCAAAGTGCGTCGCATGGAGCAGTCCCCTTTCTTCCACGTGCTTCATAATTTGGGTATTGACCACCTTTTCCGCCACTTTTGACAGAAAAGGCAGGAGGGAGATGGGCCTCAGATTTTCTAATACCTCGAAGCCTAAGTGGGGTTTCTTCCGGAGCGGGAGCACCACCGCCTGTTTCCACCCGTCCGGCAGCTTTCCTGATCCGAAAGATACGTCGAGGATGTGCCTTATATAAGGCTCCAAGACTTCCAGACTGTCTGCCAAGCGTTTTGGCGACACCGGATCCCACGGGGACCCTGATGTAACAGAGCGGCACACCGCTAATAATTCCTCAAGAGGAGGGGTGCAAAAGTGTGTAATATGCCCTGCCGTCTCTGTGTCCCCCATTGCTACCTCCAGGTCAGACCCTGTCGACCGAGTAGGCCGAGTAGACCGAGATGGCAATGCAAGGGGGGGGAGCAGTCGGTGCAGCAAGGGGAGTCGGTCGACGTTGTACTCTGCAAACCGGGAGCGGCCGCATCCAGCTTCGCGCCGAGAGCGCGAGAACATTCAAGCCATTCCGCCCGTAAGTCAACAATCGCTTCGAGAATGGTGGCGGTGGTGAGCACAGGTGGCTGAATCAAGGCATCCACAGTCCGCAGCGCGCCCCAGCGATCCACATGCCTTCCGAGGCCATGCGGGGCGACCCAGTCAGGGGCCGAGATGAAATCCACCACTGTCACAGGGGGGACGGCCGCCATTTTCCAGATAAGTAGGGGAGCACCGGAGGCGTAGGCAAGTCGCGCAATAGACAATGGGGGGGGCCGAACTAACGGCACGGTCCGGGCACCGCACTACATCGTGACAACTGACCCGATCCACCTCGTGTAGGCTCAGCAAGAAAAAGCGCCAGGGCGAGTCACAGCGGCCAGTTCCTCGCCGACAATGAAGAAACCCCCAGCGCGGCTCACCTCGGCACCGCACAGAGAAGGGGTAGCGGAGCGGACCCTCAGTCGGTCAATTCACTCGTCCCAAGGGAGAAAACCCAGTGAGGGCGCAGCCACAGTCTGCAGAGCGGCAGGGGATGCCAGTGTCACCGCTCGTCGGTCAGCCGCAGGTCCTCCAGCTGCTCAGGCGGCACACAGCAACAAAGGGTCCGGTCCCCGGGTAGACAACGGACGGCGGGCAGGACGCCTGTATCTCCGTCTTGCAGGCAGGTGGGGAAACCGGGAAAACACCCCCGGCAGCAGCGCGCTTCCCCCGTGCTTCGACGGTAGCGCCGTGAAGGATAAGGATCAGGATATTAATGCCGGGAGTACAGGCTCGGGGAGCCGGGCGTCTACACGTCCGTCTCCGCCGCCATCTTGGCTCCTCCTCCAACCACCCTCTTCTTGACCCGTTTCCCTCTACCCTCAGGGACGACTCCCGGCAAGGCCGGGCCTATTACCTTCTTAGGGTGACCCGGGTTGCTCAGTGCAGCCAGCTGTTTTTTGACCTCCGTCAAACCTCTACCGATCGATTGGACTTGTCCGAGTTTTCGGTCCATGCAAGCCATTCGGTTCGACAATAGGCGTAACACCTTGTCCATCTCGGAACCCTTTCCCGCTTTCTTGCCAGCCATGATGTCGAGTATTCTGCTCCTAGCCGATCGACGAGGTTCCGGACTCTTCGAACTCCAAGTAACTGAAAGAGAAACAACAAGATTACAAGTTCTCAAAATTGCTGCTTGTTCCGTCGAGGGCTCACGAGCAACGAGTGGGTGCAGCCTTCAGAGCACAGGAACAAGAGGACGCTTCTTCGGATTCCCGCTCTATTTATTCTTCTGCGGGAGGGCGTGTACCCTCCTCCGGTATGCCTACTGGGCGTGGTCTTCGGTGTAGGTGTCTAGGACAACCCCTCTTGGGCGGGAAAAGGCGCGCCCCGGCTGTGCCGCTTCGGGCATACCAGCCGAGCCACGCCCCCCGCCCAAAATGGCTTCCCGGGGGGATCGGGGCACCCAACCATACGTTCGGGGTACCCGAGTGGCCGCCCCTTTCCATATTGGTTGGCCGAATGAATGAATGGTGATGTATTTGTAGTTGTGTGTTATTTAATTTTGAGTGTGTGTTGCGCATTGGAGATGTAGGCTGTGGTTTGATTAATCAGAAGAATGTGAGAGAGGCTGTGTGTTCCGTTTTTCAAAAATTATTCACTTTTTATGTATCTAAAAACAAAATTAACATAGAAATTGTATTTGTGGTTACAAAACTGTAAATATTTAAATTAAATTTTTTTTGTAAGTATGCTACGTATGTAAAAACGTTTTTTATTCTGAATGTAAATTATTTTGAATATACTTTTTTTTTATAAAAAAGTAAGTGAAAAATTTGAAAAAAATGTAAGGGTTGTGTGTTTATGTGACATCAATTTGTGACTGAGGCATGCGTGTTTGAGAGGGAAGGGGGGAGTTAGTATGCAGTTGAATGGTAGAGAGGATGTGTGATTTTTTGTCTTTTCAGTGGAAGCTGAGAGCGTGTGTTGCAAAGGCAGTTTATGCGTTGAAGTTGTGAGCGTAATTTTCATTGAGGTGTGGCATAGTTGTTTGAGCTATCAGTGTGTTTGAAGGTTTCGAATGTCTGTGGTATGTGTGTTGATAAAGGAATTGGAGAGCGAGGCGTGCGTGCTGAAGAGGGGTGGGGTTTAGTATGCAGCTGAGTGTGAGAGTGTCTGTGTGATTCCTGTTTTAAGTGTAAGCTGAGGCTGTAGGCACTGCGGAGCCGGCTCATCGTAATTACTGTTTTGGATCGAATCTGCAAATGAATGCGTTCTGCGTGAAATGTAGTATGTGGAGGCAGATGTGTTTGCGTTTAAAACTAATAGTTGAGTACGTACGAGAGGCTGTGTATATTAAAGCCAGTTTATGCATAGAAGTTGTGAATGAAATGTTAATATAGGTGTGGCGAAGTGGTATGATCTGAGTGTGAGTTAGAAGGGATCATCAGAGTTTAAAATCGAAACTGTGTAGCAGTGTGACAATGTATATTGATCTACAGTAAAGGGTGATGTGTGAGTGTGAGTTGTGTTTTACTCCTGTGTGTGTGTGTGTGTTAGGACGTACCAGGTTGTGGTGAAGTGCAGGTTGTGAAGCATTCCGAAAGTGAGCAAAAGTATGCAGTTGAATTGGAGAGAGTCTGTGTGATGTGATTAGTCTTTGAAGTGTAATCTGAAGCTGTATGTCGCAAAGTCAGTTTGTGCATAGAAGTTGTGAACGAAATGTTCACACTGGTGTGGCGTAGTGGTATGAGCTGAGTGTTATTTTGAAGTTATAAAAAGTCTGGGGCCTGTGTGTTTATGTTAAAGGAATTGTAGAGCGAGGCGCGCGTGCTGGAGAGGGGTGTGTGTTAGTATGCAGCCGAATGGGATAGTGTCTGTGTAAATAGTGTTTTAAGTATAAGCTGAGCCTGTTTGCATTCTGAAGCAGGCAAATCGTATTTACTGATCTCTACCGTAGCTGTGAATGAATGTGTTTTGCGTTAAATGTACTATGTGGAGGTAGATGTGTGTGCGTTAAAAAGTAATGAAAGAGGATGTACAAGAGGCTGTGTGTGTAAAACGCAGATTGAGAATAACATTTTTGAAAGAAATGGTGAGAGGTGTGGTGGAGTGGTATGATGTGAGTGTGCGTTAAAAGTGATCATCTGAGCCGAAAATCGAATCTGTGTATCTGCTTGAAAATGTGTAATGATCTCGAGTAACGGGTGATATGTGACGTTTTGTTAGCTGTGTGTGTGTGTGTGTTAGTTCGTAACAGCTTTGGGTGAACGAGAGGCAGTGTATTATTGGTAAATAGAGCGATAAATTGGCTGCAAAAGGGTCAGTGAAATGTTTGCAAGTGTTGCGAGCTGTGTGTGACTTTTTATTAAGCATTGGCTGAGTAACTAGAGGCTGTGTAGCAAGAGTCAAATGTATGTTGGCCCCCGCAAACTACTCTTTATATTACAAATTTTAAGTTGCGCCTTAGCATGTACTTACATGATATATTCTTGTGCGGTGATTAGGGTTTTTCCTTAATTTAAATACAGAATGTGTACGATGATCCTAAAAAAAAAAAAAGTAAAGGAAATAAAATACATTAAGTATCACGTGCTTATAACCAAGATATTTACACCGTCAGAACTAACGTTGTGCTTTTTAATGTCTTACAAGAGATTGCAAAAGAACAATTCACCCTTCAATTTTAAAAAGTCTTAATGTATATTGAATTAAGAATTAAATAATTCCTAAAAAGACTATGATGTAACTAAATCTTAAAGATAGAAAGTGACATGTAGCGTAGTCTTCCAGGATCTGGTTGTTGGTAGCAGTTAATACAGCGTCGTCCTGTAGGTCACTGTTGTCTCCCCGCACCAAAAAAGCACTAAGTCTTAAAGTGAGTGTTATCCCTGCTTAAATAGTGGCAAACGACGAAAAAGACCTGAAACAAAGGATGAAAAGTGAATCTCCTTCCCTTGCCCGAAGGAGAAGTCCCCCAAGAGAATGTGTCTGACTTCCAAGTGTGAAAATTTGAAGGTGTATGTAGATGGAGTTTCGGCAGTGGCGCGACTGTAGACTTTCCTGGCCAACTCCCTTAATCGCACCTAGGACCTCGCTTAAAAAAAAAAAAAAAAAAAGTAGAGCGCCTTTTTCAGTGTTAAAGTAGTTGTTTGAAATGTGTCTTCAAGTTTACACTGCAAAATCTTACCTTTAATGTAATAACAATGTTCAACTTTATTTTAGAACTGTTTTTCGATATCTTAAAAAAGTGTATTCCTTTCTGAAAACTGAACGCAGATGCGGATGCGTGCAATGAGGTACTTGTTGTGTGTGTGTCTAGTGTAAAAGCATGCCATGGGTGTTGCTGCTGTGTCTGTACGTGTTGGAGTTATGCAGTAAGTGCTGTTGGTGTGTGCCTTCTGGAAGCATGTAGGAACAGCTGGTGTTGTGTGTGCCTGGACTGTAAATGTGCCGGAACAGCATGTATTATGTGTGCAAAGCAAGTAATAACATTGAACGTGAATGTGTGAGGGCAAGTCATTAACAATGTAAATGAATCATTACTGTAAGCACGCAAACATTGTTTAAAAATGTAAATTTAATGTCTGAAGGCTGAATGTAAAATATCCACATTAAACGTCTGTGAGCTGGACAGTGAGGGGTCGGTGTGTGAGTAGACAGTTTACTGGACGATATTTTTTTTTTGGTGTCTGTAAAGTATACTTTTTATTATGTCATAAACGTAAGATGCACTAGTGTGGATGTATTTAGGCATTTTTTTGCGGATCTGGTGGCTGAGTGTTTGCAAATAAAAACATATGGAGAGCTATGCACGTGCTACATAGAGAGGGGGTGGTCTCATTAGCCAGCGGAATGTCATATAAGATGTGCCCTTCGCGCTTTTATAAAATAAAACGTATTCACCCTAACGAAAGCTAAGTAATAACATTTAATGTGAAGATCTGGGTGCAGAGTGTCAAGTTTTCCAAGCAATGTTTTAGTATTTGCTTTAAAAATGTAATAACATTTGCAGTGCATGTTATCTTGTGACAGTGGGATTTGTGTTTCCGGGCATTTCTTTTTGGGGGGGTTTGTAGAGATCACAAGAGCTTTGCATCCTGCTGTTCAAATGAGCATTTCACAGATGCTGCCCAACAACAGATTAGAATCTTTACGACGGTGCTTAAAGCTCTCCACTATTCTCTTGTAGTTTCGTTTTCCAAAGTCTGAAAGTCTGTGGCCTGAGTGTTTATGTTAATGAAATTGCAGAGCGGGGCGCGCGGTAGAGAAGGAGTGAGGGGATGAAGGAATTAGTCAGCTGGATGGTAGAGAGGCTGTGTGTTTTGTGTACTTTGAAATCAAAAGTTGTTTTATGTTCTCAATTCAAGTTATAACATTTAACGTGCAAGTTTGTTTGCAAAACGTAAAATATATAAAGAAACCGTTATTTTAATAACGTCGACATTTTTTTTTAAATTTACGTGCAAATCTGGAGTCTGCATGGTAAGTAATAGCATTGAGCAGCCGTACGCTGGGGAGGGAGTGTTTAAATAAGTAGTCAGCAAAATAAGAGAGAGTCTGTGTCTTTCGTCATATTGGATGGATGTAGCGTATAGTATTGTTGTGGGGCTATAAGTTATGCTGTGGTGATGCAATGGATAGTGAGGGTGATAGATAGATTGACTGATTGTGAAGGATAAATAGAGGTAGGGCAATAAAGAGACAGGGTATAGGTGGATGGATGAGTGGGGGGATGGACGGATACAGTGGGAGGATTAATGGCTGGATGGATGTATTTATGGATGGAGAGGGGGGATGGATGTAGTGAGGGGATGGGTGGAGGGGGTGAAGGATGGATTAAGTGGGTTGCTGGATGGATGTTTGGAGTGTATGGATGGATGGAGTAGGGGGATGAATGGATGGATGGATGGTTAGATGAATGAATGGATGGAGTGGGATGGATGGATGTCCTAGGATGGATTGATAAAAATGTGTGTGTTAAAGCAAAATTTGAGAATGGCTGCAAGCTTCATGTTGTCAGCGTGCACAAAGTAAACAGCCAATGAAAGGAGAGTCTGTGTGAGGGAGGGGGTAGTATGAGCGAGAGGCGCATGCAGGGAGAGTCTGCTGGACAGCTGAATGCAGCGTGCAGAAAGAGCCAATGGGAGAGAGGCTGCTAGAGAGAAGGGGGTGGGTGGCTGTGGGATGCCTGATAGCGTGCTAGAGAGCAAGAGGGGGATGATCAGCGCGAGGTGTGCGAGTCAGGTGAAATGAGCGTGGACTACGTGGAGAGCCAATGGGAGAGAGGCTGTGGAATAAGTGTGGTGGCTGGAGGATGCATGATGGCGTGATCAGCTTGAGGCGCGCGAGTCAGCTGAAAAGAGCGTGGACTAAGTGGAGAGCCAATGGGAAAGAGGCTGTGGACTGAGTGTGGTGGCTGTGGGATGCGTGATTGTGAAGTGAACAGCCAATGGGAGAGAGGCTGTGGACTGAGTGTGGTGGCTTTGGGATGCGTGATAGCGTTCTCGAGAGCAAGTGGGTGTGATCCGCTTGAGGCGCGAGATAGAGAGGGAGAGGGTGAGTGGACTTAAAGTGACAAGCCAATGAAAGAACGTTAAAAAAGTGCACGGGGGTGTGATCAAAGTGAAGCACGAGCTGGAGAGGGTGGGAGGACTTAAAGTGACGAGCCAATATAACAGCTTAAAAAAAAGCATTGGGCGAGAATGCTCGTACTTGTGTTCACGTGCACTGCATCAAATCGCCAGTTTGGTTAAACTCTGGATAAGCCACTATATCTCTCGCCAGCTTGAATGCGCAAGCGCATCGGCAGGCGAGACCTAAAAAGGGATTCAATTATATAGTGCTTGCTACCCCCAAATGAGGTGTTGAAGTGCTTTTTTCAGCGAGTAGCACACTACTCTTAACCATGTTAGGAGTGACTGATTCTGCTTTAGTCTCAGCCCCAGTCAAAATCCCGGGTCAACTACATTTCCCAACCATCATCCTATTGAGAAATAATCTCCTTTCACTTTTAATATTCAACATATGACCTCTAATAATCTAAAGTCAGCTCTTACCCAACAAGTCTTTCATTTTGCCTCTATCCTCTTTTGAGTTTTGAAAGCACGACTCTGAATAGGTAGCCCACATGATCTGTTCGCACAGTAGATTGCATGAGTACAGAGGGCTCGGACACAGTTCGCTGCATATGTTGTCATGTATGTTACCGGGGCATTTCACCTTGTATCTGTTCCTGTTTGTGCACCTGAGCATATTTCCAAACGCATGTTGACATTGGTGTATTGTCATGTTTCTGCATGTAGAGGCGTACCAAGAATGCTACGAAAATACATTTAAAACGACAAAAAAAGTTCCATTCTCTGGGTTGAGTTAAAAAAAAACTGCTGTAATTGGGGTGCGGCGCACCATTCATTCCTTTAGACCCCTGTGTCACTGTACTTGAGGAACCATTGTTTTACTACGCCTGTGTCACACCAATTCCTGTACATGGCTGTGTCCTCAGCAACGTTCTATACATGCATTCTGATATGTTTCCACACATGTAGTGGTCATTGCACCACATGTCTGTATACATGTGCATAGGTAGGATTTTTTGTTTCTATACATTTTTCCATGCATATGTTTTTATACAAGAACTAACACAAGCTTTCTAATGTGTTCCTGTGTATGAATCCATAATTTATGGATGTATGGCCCAAGAAATATTTGTCATGTTTATATGCAAATATTAAAGCATGTTTCCATACATTTGTTTCTATACTTGGATTTATAATGAGGCCAAACTCTGGTAGATAGGGGCCCTGGGCCTAAATCGGACAGGGGAGGGGGTCTGCATGCTTTCATCCCCTATGATTTAAGTAATGGGCCCCACTCAAGCTCCATATCTATACAACCTCTCACCGACCTATACCACCACTCACAAAGCCTCTCACAGACCCATACAGATACTCACACACCCATACAGCTACTCACCAACCAATGCATCCACTCATACACCCACTCACAGAATGATACAACCAAACACATAACCACTCACTCAACCACACACAGACACACACACAGACACACGCACACACAGATACTCACAAATCCACTCATAGACTAATGCACCCACACACACTCACAGATCCATGCACACGCTCACACACTTACATAACCACTCGCTCACCCACTCACATAGCCATATAACAACTCACACATCCACCTACAGATCCACACAGACCCTCACAGCTATTCACACACCCACAAAACCCCTCACACACATACTCACACACCCTTTTGCCCACACAGACATCCACTCACACATCCACTCACATACCCATACAGTCACTGACACACCCTCTCACACACCCATACAGTCACTGATGCATCCACTCACAAACCCAGAGAATTACTCACATATCCACAGAGCCATTCATACACACACTCCTTCATCCACCCATCACATCATTTAAGGTCAAACTAATGTTCTAGTACGCTGTGTTTTATTAATATATCTTTTTTTTAAAACAAAATGTACAAATATAGTAAAAAAAAGTCATTTTTTAAGTATATTTTACCCAAAGGGCGTATTATCACAAGAGCAAAGGGATGAGATAGTCATCAACTTACAAACAGCATACCAATTTAGTTCATCCCTGTCCTTATGCGAGGTTGAGGACGCCCTAGTAAAGGGTATTCCTCAAAAACCCCTGGACCAGATGGGGTGCCCCTGGATCTATTTAAAATTCTCAACTTTGGGGCCACCTGATGCTTAATGTTTTTAAAACAGTAATAGTGGGTCGTAGTCCATTAACATGGAGAAATGCAGTGGTAGTCCCAATTTTTAAGACCGTAATGACCCTGCATGCTATAAGCTGATCTCTCTAATTGACGCCACGTGCAAGGTTACGGGGAGGGTAATCCTTGCACGTCTGGAGTCATGGGCCAATGCCAAAGTACTCATATTGAGTAACCAATATGGCTTCAGGAGGGGGATAAGAATAAATGAACAGTGCGTCAACTTGTCCATGATTATGATCAAGTACATGAGGGCCGTGCCGGGTGGGGTCGATCCACCTGGCTTTCCAGGACTTGTCCAGTGCTTTCAATACAGTGAGCGGGGGAAGTTGTGAACACTGATGGAAAATATGGGGTTAGAAGAACCCCTCATTACGCTGTATGCAGGCTACAGCGTTTCCAATGTGGCTATTTATTTTGGTCCTGGAGGAGAGAAGACTAGACCCATTACTTCCACTGAATGGGTATGCCAGGGCTTTATTCTGGCCCCGTTTTTATTCCTAATATATACAAATGGTTTGGAATTATTCCTGTTAGAACAGCAATTGGACTTCCCAAGTATAGAAGGCAAAAGGGTCCCATTGCTGCCCTATGCGGACAATACAGTTCTAGTGACCCTAACGGCCAATAGCCTTCAAAAATGTCTGAATGCGTTTACTGAATTTATGATGGCATTGGACCTAAAGGTAAATTTTAGCAAATCATGTATTATGGTATGCCGACCGAATCAAACAAAAACAAGAACATTTATAGTTAAGGAAAAAAACTATTGATAAGGTACCAGATTTTACCTACCTGGGAAATGTTTTTAATAAATTAACTTTGGCCCATCTAATTGTGGCTAGAATTCAACATACCAGCAGAATAATTGAGGGGCTGTTTCGTTGTGTGTGCAAGCTTTGACATAGGCCGGTAGCAGAAATATATAATTATATAAATCAAAATGTCTGTCAGTAGCTACTTTTGGGGCAGGAGTATTGGGCTACCATAAAAGTTCCCAGAAAAATAAGTATTTTTGCACGATGGCAATGTGGGTGTTTAGGGTGGACGTCAAATAAAGGAGCTGCATACACACTCAGTCAGTTGTTGAGATATTTCCATAGTTTATACATATATAGACAGTGGGGATTATCAATACATAGTATCCAAAACATATACATACAGAGTATATCAAGTGACAGTGTGTCCCAAGTGAATAATTTGTGAGAACCTATACTCCTATAGTGAAACATAAAAAAAAGGTTTCTGTTTCGAATTTGATTTTTATCAGAAAGAGGCGACCAAGAATGAAATGTCTATAGTAAATGTACAATAGTTGGAAGTATAGGCAACTATTATGCGTTGTCTGTTTCTTTTTATCTGTCGACGAAGTTTCGACTCTTGGTGGATGTCGGGTCTCTTCAGGACTTGTCAGTATGGGGACACCAATGCTGTATAATATATCGAGATTGTCAGCTCGTGGACCAACGTTAGGATATTTTCTCATACGACAATTAAAACAAATGCGCTTTGATTAGGAACTGGGAGTACCTGAGGTAGGTTTGCGCTGCTTGATAATAGGTAGTTGGTAAAAGTGGCACCTTGTAGCGGAAGTGAATACTAAAAACTCACAGGGTTCCCGACCGGGAGCTGTGGAAACGTGACAGAATGAGAACTTGTATGAGGCTCATTCGAACAGTGAGAGAGGACACGTGGTATAGTAACAATGAATTGCGTATATAGAACTACTTACCCCTTGGAGGGGAGTGCAGGGCAGGCAAATATGTGTGAGAGCTCAGTCCGAAGGATCCGTAGTGGGGGAAGCAGGGGGCTGTGAAATGAATTGGGTACCAGGCGTGGGTCAATACAGAGAAAGTCTGTGTTTGTAATTAAAGGTGAATGAGGTGAAAAACAATTCTTACCGAAGTGCGCACTGTGGCACTATCTCTTTAGGAGTGGATGCTAGATTAGGATACGCGGTATTCTACGTCAATGGCGGTAATACAACCTTGACGATGTGGTCCCTGTAAAGAAGAGTCTACTGTTAGTCTCTTCATCTCTTGCGGTTACCAAAAGGGCCTGGGTTTTACCTTGCATTGTATAGTATTCAATAAGGGCCTCCGTGCACCATTGCTGCTCTCTCTGGTACGATGACAAGGAGCGGCCGCGCCGCGTTGTCTTTTATAAAAACAGTGCGAGGGCTAAGGTTTTGGCAGAGAGTGGGGGCTGGCATGTGGATGACCGAGCAGAGATCTGTTCTGTGAATCCGCGATCACACCAGCAGCTGAGGCATTGACATAGCCGACAGACTATGAATTCCACGATGCTTGTATATGATTATGAATTATGTGAAGCATATATAGGTGTTACGAGAATGCCAGGCATCTGGAGTGTGCTTATTGTATATGATCTTGGAATCTGCAACCGGTGGGTCATCATCCTCACAGTATGTGTGGCGGATGTGTTTAAAAATGCAAAGAACCAGGCAGTTTGTACATCAATGGCAGGAGACTGACCCTGTAATCCTGGTGGACAGCTGTTATAAAAACTAATGAATTATAATCTGGTATTTTAAGTCGTAACAATAACACAACGTGGTGTATTAAAATAGTGCAATCATAATAGATATACAAATTGATACCATTGATTATTCATGAATTGGTTAATAGCATTGCATGTATGACAGTTAGTTATATACAGAGACAGTAGGTTAGTGTAATGGACATTGTCATCCTTCTATTGGTATCGCTATTGTGTAATAAGTGCTGCAATCGTCATTTTAACATTTCTACTGCCTAACAAGACCAGATAGTGGCTTAGTGATTACATATGAGTTAGGTATTGACTTCGGGAATCTTTGCATGTCTGCCTATTAACCCGTTGTGTGCTCATGACGAGCTCAGCTCGTCATGGCATACACCTCTCGGGTGCTCATGACGAGCTGAGCTCGTCATGGCCCGTGGAACGCTCAGGTGCTGGGAGAATTCCCCTGCTCTGCTGAGCTTTCCACGGGAGCCAATGCACCTGTGACGAGCTCAGCTCGTCATGAGCACCCAAGAGGTGTATGCCATGACAAGCTGAGCTCGTCATGAGCATGCGGACGCTGTGCGCGCCCCCCTCCCCCCAGCACAGCAGGGAATAACCCAAGCAGTGAAGGGGTTAAGTGAAGCCGGCCAGGATATGTGTACAGCGTGGTGTCTATTAGTCATGGTATGTTTGCGGCAGGGCATCTTTTACAACAGATGTGTTGCGCAGATGTGTTCTGTGTGCTCACAATACTGTTCTAGCCTGCTGGGGGGTAGATGTACCATTCTATATGTGTGCGGTCATAAGTGGTCACTATGTAAGCACCCAGTACTATATACCGGCAGAGATATGACTAATCCTAGCCATTCCTCTGCAGAGTGGAGCCCCAGTGTGATTGAGTTAATGCGTTCTATCCAGCGGCATTCTAGGCTTTGAAGGATTTGTGACAAGTCTCCCCCTCTGGGTGACATCTGGACCTTATCAATGACTTGCCATTTGAGCTCATCCGCTGTGTGAGATTTCTCCAGATAATGGTTGACCAGTGGGGCATTGGGAACAGAGTTCTTGATTCTGATACGCTGCTGTCCAATGCGAGCTTTAATGGCCTGTTGGGTTTAGCCTACGTATGGGAGTCCGCACGGGCAGGTGATGCAGTAAACCACATTTTTTGGTATTGCAATTAGAAAAGAATTCTAGGTCTTGCCTTACTTTTCTATGCTCAAATGTTTTCGTATTGCAAGTAAGTGGACAAGCTACACAGTTGCCGCATTTGTAATTCTCTTTGACTTCTGGCAGGCCCCATGCGGTATGCAATGTTTTTACAGTTTGTGTGGGACCTTCTAGGGAGGATCTGATGAGATGGTCTTTTACGTTTCTGCCTCTCTTAAAGGCGAACATCGGGACTTCTATACTAGGCTCTATACTCTTGATAATATGCCAGTTCTTGGTAATTAGTTTGCGTAACTTGTTGGTGTGTATGCCAAACGTGGTGACGCCAATGAGTTTATTTATGGTGGACTTCTCTTTATGTGTGAGTAGTGTTTCCCTCGGGCAGAACCAGGCTCTTTTGAGCGAGTTTTTGACTAAATTTTTGGGGTAACCTCTACAGAGTAGTTTGTTTCTAAGTATGTTTGCCTCTTTCATATAGTCATCTTTCTTGGCACAATTGCACCAGAGTCGTAAAAATTGGCCATAGGGTAAAACC
Source organism: Lissotriton vulgaris (assembly GCF_964263255.1). Lineage (NCBI taxonomy): Eukaryota > Metazoa > Chordata > Amphibia > Caudata > Salamandridae > Lissotriton > Lissotriton vulgaris. The sequence continues at coordinate 228,604,555 of NC_141696.1, forward strand.
ATCTTGCAGAGCCCTGGGATGGTGGCTATTGTACGTTAGTAGCATATTGTGCTCCGTGGGTTTCCTGTGCAGGGATGCATATAGTAGGCCTTCCTTGTGTTGTATATTCAAGTCTAGAAAGGCCACACTTTATCTGTGGATGTTTGACATAAAGGAGAGGTGGGTCAGCACTGTGTTCAGAGATATGACAAAGTCTAGAAATTCGGAGTGACTGCCCAACAAAATGAGGAAGATATCATCTATGTGTCTCTTCCAGCACAGAATGCTGGGGTGGTACATATTGTTACGGGTAAGTACATATCTGTGTTCTACATAGTCCATGTATATGTTTGCCAAATTTGGGGCAAAAATTGCCCCCATGCTGGTACCGGAGCACTGTTGATAAAAGGTGCCCTCTGAGACAAAATAGTTGTATGTCAGAGCTATGTGTAGTAGTCCAATGATGAAGGAAGTTTGCACTTGTGTAGGACGTGGTCTAGTATCTAACAGATCTTTAATTACTTGTATGCATTCTCTTTGTGGTATATTCGTGTACAAGGAGGTGATGTCCAGGGTGGCTAACCATTCATTCTCTATGTTGTACGGTCTCCCTTCCAGCAAGTTAATCATGTGCATCGAGTCACGGACATATGAGTTTTGCAGAGGAACAAAGTCTTTAATAAAAAGTCTATAAATCTGCCACTGGGCTCGAGGATGGAACCACACCCTGAAAGTATGGGCCGTCCTGGGGGATTCGTGGTGTTTTTATGTATGTTAGGGATTGTGTAAAGCACTGGAGTTCTTCGGTGTTTGGCATTGAGGAATTCATATTCTTTTTTGCTCACATAGCCTAGGTTGACTCCCTCAGTGGTGATGTCGAGGATTTTCTCCCTAATGGTTTCCAATGGGTTAGTATCTAATCTTTTGTAGTGTCTTTCTTGTCCAATCTGGCTTCTGATCTCAGTGTTGTAATCTTTTCTGCTCTGTATAACTATTCCTCCACCCTTGTCAGCTGGTTTCAAGGATTATAGAGTGATCATTTTTTAGATTAGTCAAGGCTTTGCGTTTGTCTAAGGTGATATTGTATGGAATGTATTTGTGATCATTCTTCATATCATCTTTATACCATTTAGCACCACTCTTTCAAACTCCAACAGCTCTGAGGGCATCATGCCATTTGTGGGATAGAATGTGGACGGAGGTCGTAGATTGGTGAGGGAATCATGTGTATATTCATCTTTACCCAAAAAGAATAGTTTCAATCTTATTTTCCTAAAAAATTGGTACATTTCTGTTTTAAGGTTGAAAAAGTAAGTAGATTCCGTGATAACAAAGGATAGTCCTTTACTGAGCAGAGATATCTCAGATGATGATAGCACATGTTGAGGCAAGTTGAAGATTGGAATGCTTTCTCGACCTAGTATGGCTGGGGGCCCCATTGGTAATGTTTGTTCCGAGTTTGACGTTCGCCTGGATGTTGGTACCAAGTCTTTGTTTTTCACTTGCCACCCGATATAAAAAAGGCTGCCCTGAGTGACTATCTTGTCGGCTGGGTCCGGGCTGGGCGTCAGAGTCACTACGCAGTTCATTGCCACATATAAGTTCTCATTCTGTCACGTTTCCACAGCTCCCGGCCGGGAACCCTGTGAGTTTTTTGTATTCACTTCCGCTACAAGGTGCCACTTTTACCAACTACCTATTATCAAGCAGCGCAAACCTACCTCAGGTACTCCCAGTTCCTAATCATAGCACATTTGTTTTAATTGTGGTATGAGAAAATATCCTAACGTTGGTCCACTAGCAGACAATCTCCATATATTATACATCATTGGTGTCCCCATACTGACAAGTCCTGAAGAGACCCGACATCCACCAAGGGTCGAAACGTCGTCGACAGATAAAAAGAGACAGACCATGCAGAATAGTTGCCTATACCTCCAACTATTGTACATTTACTATAGACATTTCATTCTTGGTCGCCTCTTTCTGAAGAAAATCTTATTCGAAACAGAAACCTTTTTTTATGTTTCACTATAGGAGTATAGGTTCTCACAAAATATTCACTTGGGTCACACTGTCACTTGATATACTGTGTATGCATATGTTTTGGATACTATGTATTGATAATTCCCACTGTCTATGTATGTATAAACTATGGAAATATCTCAACAACTGACTGAGTGTGTATGCAGCTCCTTTATTTGACGTCCACACTAAACACCCACATTGCCATTGTGCAAAAATACTTATTTTGTATGTGTTCCATATTTATCCACCGGAGCCATTGTTGTTTTGCCATAACCTTACACCTAGGCTCCCAGTGAGTAGGGTTCCCTTGTTCTCCCTCCCAATAAAAGTTCCCAGAGTCAGATTTTAGAGAACACAATTTTAAAAAGATTACTGATTATTCCTAGCAGTTCTTCAACACTTTATGGTCACTCTGAAGTGGGTCTGAATTATGTAAAGGATAGCATAAATATTGCCCCATTGATTTTATGGGGAAAAATCTGGACTAATGAGGACTTATTATTCTCAAGGAGTATCCCTAGAGATTGTATGAATCTTGATAACGCAATATCACTCCCCTGGCTTTGTTATGCCAAATGATACTTTTTATAAAATAGGCTTGGAAAATTATTATGACAATCCCGATGGTATCCAATCAAACATGAAACAGGTTATAAAAAATGCATATCGTACTGTTATGTTTGTTTAACCAGAATTATGGAATACCAGATCATGCGTTTCAAAGTCAACAGCAATTTTATTTCTATTTTACCTTGCATGTTCAATTGCTTTTCCTTATGACTAGATTTCGCCTTTGCACAATTCACTTTCTTGTGGCTTTCCCTAAACAGGCAGGTTGGCGTGAGAGTCTAACCCCCTGGCCCTTGTAATAATTTAGCCCATCAGAGCACAATGCGCTTTATGCTGTTTTGCACACTTTATAAAGACCCAAGGGTACGTTTCATCAAGCCCATTTTGAATGAATCTGTCCCTGTTTGTATAAGGAGGGTTTTAATCACTTGCTGTCATTGTCCGCTGCTGCCATCTGCAGCGCTGTGCTTAACTATATTAGAATCGCATTTCTAATCAGGAAATGCTATCAATATTAAAATTAATTCAAGTCTTTCATGATTTTAAGGGTTTTAATATTTAGTATGAATGTGCTGTAGAACGATAGGAGGTTTTAAAATTCTTTTTTGGAAAAGGGGGTGGTGATGGACAGAGTTTCTGAATGATGCAGAATACTCTTACCCAGTCAAGAGATCAGGGCTTAATCCATCACCGTTTTTTAGCTCACTGCACCATCCCAGCTCAGAACCTGGCTACATGCAAATTAGTCTGTTCCTGTCCCAGTGCATGATGGGAACAGGGCAAACCAAACTACCAAGCCAATTCTTATACTGGGAAGGAAACAAGCTTCCGGGGACCGGTTTCTGGCATTTCAGCCGTCGTCGGCCCGGCTTGCTTGAATCCTGATGGTGCAATGAGCAAGGGACTCACGTCTGAGTATACCCTCCCACACTTAGGGGCCGATTATGATGGCGGACGGACCTGAGTCCGTCCGCCACCATAGAGAAGGAGGGACCGTCCGCAGGGGCAGCGGCGGTCCCTCCATGCAGATTAGGATGTGACCGCCAGGGTGGCGGTCACATCCTCTATTTTTACCATTGCGGCGGGTGCAGCTTCAAGCTGCACCCGCCGCAATGTTAAAAATGCATGTATTACATTTACATGCACAAAGAGGCAGGCACCGCGCGGTGCCTGCCGCTTTGTGCATGTAAATGTTGGGGGGTACCATAGGTACCCCCCATGTGCACCCTCCACCCCCCCGACACCCTGGGGGCCCGCAACGGGCCCCCAAAAGCCAAAGTCCACATGCTTTTCCACGGCGGAAAAGCCGCCACGGAAAAGCATGTCTCCTAATTTGGCTGACGGTGTCTTGCAGACACCGTCACCAAATAGCCCTCCCCACCCCGCGGATCAGTGGCGGACGGACCTGCAGTCCGCCGCTGGTCCATCCGCAATCCCACCGCCATCCTAATCTGGCGGTGGGTGCTCTATGTGGCTGCAGCGGTGAATCCTCATACTCCGGGACGGCGGTGGCTTCCGCCGGCCCGGAGTATGCGGATTCACCGCAATCATAATGAGGCCCATAGTGTGGACAAAATTGATTTTGGAAAAGGGGGTGGTGATGGACAGAGTTTCTGAATGATGCCGAATACTCTTACCCAGTCAAGAGATCAGGGCTTAATCCATCACCGTTTTTTAGCTTACTGCACCATCCCAGCTCAGACCCTGGCTACATGCAAATTAGTCTGTTCTTGTCCCAGTGCATGATGGGAACAGGGCAAACCAAACTACCTAGCCAATTCTTATACTGGGAAGGAAACAAGCTTCCGGGGACCGGTTTCTGGCATTTCAGCCGTCGTCGGACCGGCTTGCTTGAATCCTGATGGTGCAATGAGCAAGGGACTCACGTCTGAGTATACCCTCCCACACTTAGTGTGGACAAAATCGATTTTGGAAAAGGGGGTGGTGATGGACAGAGTTTCTGAATGATGCAGAATACTCTTACCCAGTCAAGAGATCAGGGCTAATCCATCACTGTTTTTTTAGCTCACTGCACCATCCCAGCTCAGAACCTGGCTACATGCAAATTAGTCTGTTCCTGTCCCAAACGGTGATGGATCAAGCCCTGATCTCTTGACTGGGTAAGAGTATTCTGCATCATTCAGAAACTCTGTCCACCACCCCCTTTTCCAAAATCGGTTTTTAAATTCTTAGAATAAGCGCTGGGGTAATATGACTTAGGAAAATACTATGTGTACTGTATTTTTTAATCTCTGCACAAAAACTTTTTTATGTACATCTTTGTCTCATTATTTAATGTCTGTATGCAAACTTTTATGATTCAATCGAATAAAGTTATTTGAACTGAACTGATTCACACACCAACACAGCCATTCAAACACACACACTCACTCATTCATCCACCCATCACATCATTTAAGGTTAAACTAATGTTTCAGTTTGCTATGTTTTATTAATATATCTTTTTTTTTTAAAACAAAATGTACAAATTTATTTAAAAAAAGTGTTACAGACATATAATAAATTCAGGAAATATGATTAAAAAATAGTGCACATTCACCAAAGAAAAAAAAGTTATATGGTCGTTATAGTTAAAAATACCACTACAAAACCATAGAAATTCACAGAAAAAAACAAAAGGTTACAGGGACGATATAGTTAAGATATAAAATTAAAATAGCTGTAGAAATTCACTGTATAAACCAAAGGGTACAGGGACATTATAGTTAGGTTCAGATTTTACACACACAAACCCATAGAAATTCAGCAGTTACAGTTGATATGAGCTAACTATAACATACTTCCCCCACAATGCACTGCTTAAGACCTCACATATTACATCACTCATGACCTGCTCAGTGACGTTTTTGTGATGATCTGTCAAATGTTCTTTCACCTTATATGACCCACACTGTGTTGATGGGGGGATGATTTAAACTGTGTGGCGGACTCCATGCTCGATAGACCCCTACCCACCATTGCACAATTCCCGTTGTGGCACGCTGCACCAATGTGCAGGGAGTGGCAGGTGCATCTAGGGACTCATTGGCACCTGGAGGGTTGCATACCCCCTTAATAGGGATTATTCATTTAATTTGGGCCTCCATAAGCTACATGTCCATCTTGACACATTCCTGAGTACTTCTGATGTTCATGTATCATTTGTGAGTGTTAAATTCTTGTCCAGGACAGTGTAAGATCGCAATACCCTTTTGTTATCCATTGCTTGGACCTCCACTCGTACCTGTATACCAGTGGCAGCTGCTCGGGTTGGAAGCAGTGGGTGGGGGCAGAATACAAAAATAAGCACAGACAAAAACACCCAAAAACCTTACTTACCTACTGATGCAGTCGCCGCGTTACTCCTCTTCTGATCCTTGACTCCAGGGCTGGGTGCACACGGCACCGGCTCCCAGATGCCAATCCTGACGCTGCTCTCATGCTGGGAGTGGTTTTCCCAGCATGAGAAAAGCACTGGGATAGGTCCGAGCGGCCTGGTTTGCATCCCAGACAGTGCCTGGGAGCCTGTGGCTTTTCTCCACCCATCTTTACAACTCAGCCAGGTGGAGAAATGCTAAGCGTGCCTGACTGTTTGAGTGGCTTAAGATGGCAGGCCAATCCATCATGCTCACTTAGTAGTGCCCATCACCCTCCTCCCCACTGCAGTTGCACATAGACTGCATGGCGCGTCCACCCTATGACGTGCACGCTGACAGCATGTAGTTAACAAGCATTTCCAATGCAATAGGTCTCGCATTGAAGCGAGGTTAAGCTATTGGCATTGTAAATGAAAATGCCTTCTATTTATGTTTTAAAAACCAAAACAAATATAGCAGCCATAATAGGTACACAGTACCAGATTCAGTTGAATGACCAATTGATCATATACATTGTCCTTAATGAGGTCAGTAAAGTCAGAGCGGCTTGTACCTCCAGTTATCAAGTCCACATAATCAGTGTGTACCATAATTTAAAAATGCACGACTGTTTCAACATTATTAAAATTTCCTTCATTTGTTTCAAACCGTGCAAAATAAATAAATATTAAACAGCCTTAAAACGTCCCGAATTATACATCCAGGGCGACATGATATGAACTCCCATAAGTAAAATCATATCAGTAACATCCTGCCATATTCATAAAGATCTGAGTGCCTCAAATAATCAAACAATCCTCAATAAAAATCCTGCAATAGCATTCACTTTATCCAGACCATAATTAGAAATCAGATAATGCAGGGATTTCTCTGGCAACCTGGGACATAAACTTCTGTTGCCTGAACCAGACGCTCATCATAAACCTACTTACAGCAAAAACAATGGTTGTTGTGATACCGGATTTTAGTATCCTTAATATACCCCAATAGCGTCTGATTCCCAAGTTACAAGAAACAGGGCGAATGCATTTTCTGCGGAGGAGGTGATATTCAGTACAGAAAAATGAAATATGTTCAACAGTCTCCAGAGCATAACCACAGGCTGGGCATGTAGCTGAGTCTGTATTAGTAGCCCATGTATTAAATAACCTTAAGGGTAGACAACCAAGCCAAAATCTTACATAGAGACTTTTCGCCCCGAGGTGGCGTAGTCAGATCATAAAAGAGCTCGAACTTTGGAAAATACTTAAAGCTAAAAACTCGGTGGTTAGGCACCTCACAATTCTGGTTGTGACATACCGTTCCTCCAAAAAAGCCAGTACTGAGCTTTCACAAAGGCTGTATCTTGTTTAATAATGCACTCCGGGCAATCCAAGAGGTGAATCAACCCCAGTGATCTACACCAAAATTTGACAGGTTGTTTATGCAGGAACTGCTAATACATCCCCTAATGAGGCACTCCGGGGGTGATCAATTGTATTGATTCAAAATATAAATGAAAAGCTTAATTCATTGATCCTTAGAAAGTTTATTCAAAGTCTTTGCACTGATATTCACAGCATATCAGGAACAGTATGAATCCATAAGGTTAGTATGTGAACTGTCTCCAATGCATTTCGGGCAGAAATGCCCTTGGTCACGGAGTGCTGTGGAGGAAGGCAAAGGGAAATGGGTAAGGGAGAGGCTCAAGAGTTAAACTGTGGTAAGGGGTCAGGGCTTAACCGTGCGCTTAGTGAGGGGGTGTGGGTATTTAAGTCGCTGAAGTGTATTCATAAGTGCTCGGTAGTTATACGTGAGGAACAGGGTAGTGTGGGAGGATTTAGCCGCGTATAATTTAAAGTAGCCGAATAGTTGGCTTATAAAGTAAACCGCGCCTGTGGGAGACTTACTTCATCATAGCGCGTAGCGAGGCCCGCTATCCTTCTGGTTGTTCGATCGCTGTCGGGTGTGTTTGTGGGTGGAGGGTATTCATGCAGCGTGATCGACGAGAAATAAACAAAGGACTACAGTAGTAGAGTGAACGACGGTGGCCATATTGGAAGGGAGTGTGGGAGGGATAGAGGGGATGTGTGAAAAAGATTAACAATGCAGAGCAATGTAAACAGAGACTATATTACAACAGTATATCAAAGATCTCATCTATATTCAATTCGATCGTTGAGACCATAAGGTTTCAGGGTCTGCAAACGATAAATCCATTCCAGTTCTCGTTTCAAAAGTAGTTTATGGTTGTCGATTCCTTCTTTTTTGATGACGATTTCCAGTACAATAAATTTAAGTTGTGCGATGGTGTGGCGTGATTCAACATAATGCATGGCAACATTGGATTTTTCAAGTTTTAGTCGTATGTTGGACTTATGTTCGTTTAAACGTGTCTTGATTTTACGTTCAGTTTTGCCAACGTATAATTTCCCGCAAGGGCATTTTAGGGCGTAAATCAGGTTCGTGGAGTCACATGTGGCGTCGACTTGTAATTTTATATTGTGGCCTTTCATGGGATGTTGGATACTGTTGCCTCTGATAACACAATTGCAATGATTACAATTGAGACAAGGTTGGGTTCCACGATGTTGTGAGGGACTTTCTGTGGGGTTAGATAGAATCTCCTTAATGTTTCTGCTTCGGGTGTGAGCAAAGATTGGTGGGTCTTGAAAAATGCCCTGGAAATCAGGTTCCATCTGGAGTATGGGCCAGTGTTTGAGTATGATTTTTTTGTATGCAGGACTGGCTGTGGAGAATTTGGAGACTAGTACCATACGTTGTTCTGTCTCTTTGCTGGTTTTCAACAGACTGTCTTTCCTGGGGATTTTATTCACACGACTTTGTGCTTCACAAAGGATGCTTTCAGGGTATCCCCGATTGCGGAACCGGTCATGCATTTCTCTGATGCGTGTTTCAAATGTAGTTTCGTCAGATACGATGCGTTTGACTCGCAACATTTGGGAAACCGGCAGGTGTTTCTTCAGAGAGCCTTGGTGGAAACTCGTAAAATGCAGGGTGTTGTTGCGGTCTGTGCTTTTTCTATGGAGGTCAGTGACTAAACCTTGAGGTGTGACTTTAATATGAACATCTAGGAAGGCAATGTCCATGTCGCTGATTTGCCATGATAGGTTGATCCGTGGGTCCTTGGTGTTGATTTCAGTGAGTAGTTCATTAAGTGAGTCTTTGGTATCAGACCACATGATAAACAGGTCATCAATGTACCGCACGTACATTTTGGAATTTTTTTGAAAGATTGGGTTAGTGTATATGTGGTGGTTTTCGAAGTTCTCCATATATACATTCGCATACACAGGGGCGGCGCAGTTTCCCATCGCCATTCCGGATAGCTGTAAGTACCATTGGTTGTCTAGTTTGAAGTAGCTATGATAAAGAATAAAGATCATAAGTTCCATTAGAAAGGTTTGCATGGATATGTCAATATTGCTGTTAAGCAAAGCTTGTTCAATTGCTTCGATCCCCCCTTGGTGGGGAATTGAGGTGTAGAGTGAAGTTACATCGGCTGTACAGAGGATGATGGGTTCATTATCACGCAGTTGGATTTGTGACAATTTCACTAGGAAGTCAGTGGTATCCTTAATGTAACTGACTGATTTGGTGACAAGTGGTTGTAGGTACTTATCAATGAACTTGCCGGTAGTTTCATGTATCGATCCCTTTGTGGACACAATTGGTCTAAAAGGTGGGTCCATTCGATTTTTGTGTATCTTGGGACACATGTGCATAGTCGGGCTTTTAGGATGGTCACGTAGTAGGTAGTTTTTAGTACGTTCTTCGATAGTGCCTGATTGGTGAGCTTTGTTAATGATATCTTTGAGGATATTTTGGAATTCTTTGGTAGGATTGTTCTCAAGTGCCATGTAGGTCATGGTGTCCTCAATATGTTCATGTAGTTTTTTAGTGTACATGCTGGTATTCAGAATCACTAACGCTCCTCCCTTGTCGGCTTTCACACATTTAATTTGTGGGTTGTTGGCAATTGTTTTGAGGTTGTCACGATCTTTGTTAGTTAGATTCTGCAATTTCCTGGGTGTTTTGAAATTAATCTTTTGCAGATCTTTGCGGACCAAGGTTTCAAACAGGTCAATACACTTGTGACTGCTGGGTGCTTGATAAGTACTGGGTGGTCGTAAACCTTTGAGTTCATCCTCCTTCTTCGTAGTGATTGGTGGTATTACATTGTCAAAAAAATGGCGTAGTCTTAGTTTCCTGGTGAACTTGAAGGTACTCACTTCGAGTTCCAGGAGATTAGTTGGGGTTGTTGGGATGAAAGATGTTCCTCTTTCTAGTAGATTCATTTGATAAGTAGAAATGTTGGTATCAGAGATGTTGATAACTAGACAGTCTTTTTCGGTTTGAGGTCCTTCTTGGCGACCGTACTCCGCGTGGCAGGTGGGCTCTTTTCTTTTTCTTTTGGTCTTGCTCCGCCTGAGTCGTCGAGTTGATCTGGGCTTACCTCTAAAAAATGACTTGTGTTGGTTTGTGCTTGGCTGGTGGCTGATGTGCTGGCTTGTTCAGCGTTAGATGTTGATCTAAAAGTTGGAGCTTTTCTTGATGATCGACTTGTTGAATCTGTGTCTGATGACGATGTGTCCGTTTGGGTGTTGAACGGTCGGTTGCGCCGTCTTTGGGCGTACACATCGGCCCAAGAATAGACTTCATCAAGCTTGTAGTCAAGCCTGTCCCGGCGGAACTTTCTCACTTTGCGTTCATTGATTTGTTTTTGGTGTTTGTCAAGGATGTTTTTGATGTCATTTAAAGTGGACGTCAGTTCCTCGGGTGTTAATACGTTTTTTAATTCGTTGTCGATCTCTTTCATCTCTACTTCCAAGTCTTTAAGTATTCCAGCCAATTCCTCAACAATCAATAATATTAAATCGAGGCTGCATTTATTTAGAATTCCGTTCCATTTGTCAAGAAATGTCTTGGAATTTTTGCAAAGTGACGGCTTCAACGCTATTCGTAATCCACGTGGGATTCTGAGCGCCCGGTGGTATCGAAGTAATGTGCTCGCGTGGAGCTTCTGATTGACATGACGCTTGGACAAATATAGTAACTGCTTAATGCATTGCTCCTTGTTTCGGCTGGTGGTGGAGGGGCTGATGTCTTCCTTGATCAGCGAATAAATTCGATCTCTTTCAGATTCATCATATGCCAACGTGTGAGCTCTAGCTTCAGTACTTTTACAGATTTCTTCAAATTCCATTGTGAAGGTGTGCTACCCGCCTGGGGCGGAAGTTCAGATTGACACAAGGGAGAAGATAGGGGGTGCACTGCTGGGTTGAATAACGTTTTGGAAAACGTATGAGTTAAGTTCTGGGTGCTCTCAAGGGTGGTGTTATCCGTCCAAACACCAGAGAATAATTGACAGGTTGTGTATGCAGGAACTGCTAATACATCCCCTAATGAGGCACTCCGGGGGGATGTACGTTTAAACGAACATAAGTCCAACATACGACTGAAACTTGAAAAATCCAATGTTGCCATGCATTATGTTGAATCACGCCACACCATCGCACAACTTAAATTTATTGTACTGGAAATCGTCATCAAAAAAGAAGGAATCGACAACCATAAACTACTTTTGAAACGAGAACTGGAATGGATTTATCGTTTGCAGACCCTGAAACCTTATGGTCTCAACGATCGAATTGAATATAGTTGTTATCTTTGATATACTGTTGTAATATAGTCTCTGTTTACATTGCTCTGCATTGTTAATCTTTTTCACACATCCCCTCTATCCCTCCCACACTCCCTTCCAATATGGCCGCCGTCGTTCACTCTACTACTGTAGTCCTTTGTTTATTTCTCGTCGATCACGCTGCATGAATACCCTCCACCCACAAACACACCCGACAGCGATCGAACAACTAGAAGGATAGCGGGCCTCGCTACGCGCTATGATGAAGTAAGTCTCCCACAGGCACGGTTTACTTTATAAGCCTACTATTCGGCTACTTTAAATTACACGCGGCTAAATCCTCCCGCACTACCCTGTTCCTCACGTATAACTACCGAGCACTTATGAATACACTTCAGCGACTTAAATACCCACAACCCCTCACTAAGCGCACGGTTAAGCCCTGACCCCTTACCACGGTTTAACTCTTGAGCCTCTCCCTTACCCATTTCCCTTTGCCTTCCTCCACAGCACTCCGTGACCAAGGGCATTTCTGCCCGAAATGCATTGGAGACAGTTCACATACTAACCTTATGGATTCATACTATTCCTGATATGCTGTGAATATCAGTGCAAAGACTTTGAATAAACTTTCTAAGGATCAATGAATTAAGCTTTTCATTTATATTTTGAATCATTACAATTGATCACCCCCGGAGTGCCTCGTTAGGGGATGTATTAGCAGTTCCTGCATACACAACCTGTCAATTATTCTCTGGTGTTTGGACGGATAACACCACCCTTGAGAGCACCCAGAACTTAACTCATACGTTTTCCAAAACGTTATTCAACCCAGCAGTGCACCCCCCATCTTCTCCCTTGCTACACCAAAATTTAACATGGAGTAGCCAGGGAATCTGTTTGGCACCACTTAAATTTAAAGCTTCTCATAGTGATTCACAACATTCTTCTAAGTCCAGAGTGGGCCATAGTCGCAGCAAGTAAATCAATGGTTTTATTGCGGCCAACTCTCTTCAACCCTAGGTCAAAAAACAATGGAGTACTAGCTGGGACAGAGACAAAGGAATTTGGCAAAAATGTTTTCACTCTGTCTACATGACCCCAGAGCTCTTCACCATAGAGTGCTGCATTTTAAGATTTAGATCCGGTAAATTTCCAGAGCGGGAGTAGTCAGCCACTAGGAAGCCTGTTTATGGAATCAGAGTATGGGTTTGGGTTTGTGACATGAAGTTAGGTAATTTTTCTCAAGTTGGTGGTCCCAGCACAGAGTTTCTGTTAACCTAACTCCAAGGTAATCAAACTTGTTCTCCCTATCAAGGGCTTTTCCTGCTATCTTCACTGGTCTTGTTTTTACCCTTGTTCTTACCAAATATCATGTGCTTGGTTTTATCCACATTTAATTAATGGCACCTGTTCTCACAAAATGGCAAGAATTGATCGATTAGCTTCTGCAATCCCATTGGAGTCCTAGAAATAAGTTTTGAGTCCTCAGCGGACAGCAGCAATTGTGTTTTCTGACCCTTTAGCAATGGAGAATCGTTTTCATAATCCTGCAGTTTGTTGACTACCTCATTTATATAGAGGAAGAACAATGTAGGTGCGAGCATGCAACCTTGGCGTACCCTGCGCCAAATTGGGATCTTGTCAGTAATTTCACCTGATCTCCCCCACCTAACCTGTGCATAGTTACCCTTGTGCAGCCTCACAAGCAGATTTACCAGGTATGACTAGGCTCCTATCCCTAGCAGAACTTCTATGGCATTTCTTGGGGCATGGATCAATGCAGCTCAGAGGTCAACAAAAGCAATGTACAGTTTTTGCTTATTTAATAGTATGTACTTCCAAATAAGTAAGGTAAACCGAAACACCTTGGTCACATCTGCTGGTTTTAGTACAAAATCCTGCTTGGTAGGAAGACATGATCTCGTTGTCATTTATTCAAATTAACAATTTGTCCAAGACCTGTCTGGCAAAGATTGTTTGAATGTTGTCTAATAAACTGATCGGTCTATACTTCGATGGAATGGAAGCCTCTCCTTTCTTGTGTATAGTTATTAATTCTGCCCCTCTCCAGGTTTCTGGAACTACTATTTACTGATCTGATAATTTGGGGTCTTGATGAATAATAGTCAATCACCCATACTGGGAACTCCATGATTATCATATGTACGCCTTAAAGGATAATACTCATGGTAGGTGTTCTTGTCCCCTCCTCTAGTATATGGTATTTATACAGGTCTCTTACTTACGTTCCAAGGGTTAAATTTCACTGTTGTTACTTTTCTCTTTTCTTTCTCTTTACTTATCGCATAACTATAGACATACTATGCTCCTCCTAGTATCTTAATTTAAACATGTTCACTCTTTGGTTTCTGTAGCCTCACCAGGCCCCTTTCCCAAAAACGTATTGAAATTTTTGGAAATGTATTAAAATGTATTTTTAATAAAGTCCTTTTTGTATATACTATTTGATAACATATGAAAAGTTTTCAAATATTCTTAAGGTTATTTTTGTTATTGTCTTTGTATGTGTTGTTGAAGTTTTATTTTATTCCCTGTTTTTTCCATTTATTTTGTTAAAGTAGGTATATGTTGTTTTTAATTGTCTTGTGATACTGTGCTGTGTTTTTATACTATATGTATTTATATATTTTACAGTCCTGATGAAATTCACATGAGGTGAACAAAACGTGTTGGCTGTTCTGCTTGTTGTGCAAGAATAATAAAAAACATTCTGAACAATACAAGACGGAATTGGACTGATATTTGTGAATAATAACTGTGTGGTGCACCTCATATAAATTGGTAGCAAGCTTATTATGCCATCTTCCACCCCTATCAGCTTCAGAACACATTTTAAGAAGCCTACATTGGCTGCCAATAAAAAAGCGTGTACAATTTAAACTTCTCTGTTGACCCACAAGTCTCTATATGGCATTGGTCCTCAGTATCTACAGAATAAACTAAACTGGTATGCCACGAGGAGTCTCGGGTCCAGCGGGAAATACCTGCTACATCCCTATCGTATTCATACTGCCATAAGTAATTTTCATACTTAGCCCCCCAATACTGGAACCAGCTCCCATCACATCTCCGTGCTAACACAGAATTATAGAGGTTTCGAAAAAGCTCTTAAAGCATGGATGTTTAATCTGTCTTAGTTTATTTTAAATATCATTACCTTAGCTCCTGTCTAAATATTGGCTACAGCGCCTAGAGACCCTTTCCGGGTGATTTTCAGTGCTCAATAAATATCAAATAACAATAAGTACCTCAGAGAGTGAGGAAACTGTCAATGGAAGTTGTTTTCTACATGAGTTTGAGTAATAAGTCTCGCAATAAGGAGGGTGTGGCTTGGTAAGATGTGCCTCCACAGAGCTCCAGCTGGCAGAATATTAATCCGACTGATAATACTACTCAAAACTGCTTGCCTCAGGTCAGCGCTGACCCCCCGAACTGGCTTCCCCCATTTGCTTCCTGTTTTGTGACGTCCGTGTTCCCGAGAAGCAAAGACCCGGACTGCAGGGCAGAGCCTGCATGCTCAGAGCAAGGCCCAGAAATCATTGGAGCACTGGGAGCCCGTGAGACGAGGGCCCACGGGGTTGCCGCCACCCTGTTGCTCTGCTACCCGATTTCCAACACACCTGGAGTACCCTGGTGACGGCCTGGAGGCACAGACATGATTGGAGCCTGCCCGCCTGGCACCAGGAGCCTGGCCGTAATATTGCTAGCTCGATGTGTCATGTAGTTTCCAGGAATCCCCTGGACCCGCGGATTTTAGTTGACCTAAACCAAGGGCTTGGTGTGCAAACAGACTCCGGACACCCCCACATGTTATGTCAGCCGTAAGACCCGCTAGCTCTGCAGTGTCACCACCACCCCCCTGTACCTTACAGTGGTGTAGGTGGTTTTTGGCTACCACTGATTACTTGGCATTTTGTTTTTTGCCCTCTGGACCACATATAGGTGATTGACCAAACTTCAGCCTGCACCCAATACCCTTGCTGTTTAGGATAGCTTTCTGTCCCAGTTTTTCCTTTCCACCACCGAATTGGCCTCGGTATTGTAGGGGTAGGAGTATCGCAAGGCTAGGCCAATACTTCCTATGGCTTCCTTGGAAGCCTGTGAGCAGAACTCAGGGCCATGGTCTGAATGTAACATGCCAATTGCGTATGCCCCGATGAAGACTCACAAATCCTTTAAAAGGGTTCGGGCATCAGCCAAACGCTGAGGCCAAACCCATAGAGATCTAGAGCATGAATACACTGCCACCAATATATACTTGAAGGCCCCATCTGAATTTATGGGGCCGCAGTGGTCCAAATAGACACATGCGAGGGTTCTGTCTGAAATAAGTAGTGGTGTCTGCGGTGGCCGTGCAATGGTGGAATTCATCTGTTGACAGATGTCGCACTTCAGGATATAACCCTTGGTCTGTTTAGTGAAACCTGGCCACCAGTATCGCTGCTTTAACAATGAAATTGTTGCAGTGACTCCTGTGTGTGCAGAGCCCAGACCCTTGTGTGCATATGGACTTAAACCTAATCTGCGATCCATGTTTTGTATGACCCTATCCCCCAATCCTGGACATCTAATTTATAGGAGTATTTGACTTGGGCCCAGTCCCATTGCAGGAGACATTTACCTGGTATAAGCCCGAGAGGCAGCTTTGCTCCTCTAGTGCAAATCTGATAATTACTACCAGATTTAAGAAAAACAGGATGGGAGAAGAGCTTTTGGTGTGGCTGCTGCATGCCTCTGGAATAAGTTGCCCCAGAATATCAGGCAGGCCAATTCCCTGACCTGCTTTAGTAAGAGTCTGAAAACCTGGCTGTTTCCAAGGGTTGAACACTAGACCTTCCCACTAATAAATTGGTCTGTTCCTGTGGTGGCTATCTTCCAAGTCTAAGCACCAGGATACCCGTAGGGTGACAGTTCACACTATGTGAGTTTAAAATAAAAATTATATTAAACATATGACCTCTAAAAATCTAAAATCAGCTCTTACCCAACAAGTCTTTAATTTTGCGTCTCTCCTCTTTTGAGTTCGAAAGCACGACTCTGAAGAAGTATCCCGCGTAATCTGTTCGCACAATAGATTGCAAGAGTACAGAAGGCTCGGACACTGTTTATAACTGAATCATAGCTTTTGTCATGGACATTATAGTGCAACAAAGTATTACCTCCAGAAACGTAGCATTTACGATAATTATAGCTGGAGAGAAGAGCCAAGAGAAACAGCGAACACTTACAATTAGGGCCTGTATGACTGTTCTTTGAGTGGGCCTGGGCAATATCCACAGCATTTTTTTCAGCCACTTAAGGATGGTAAAGCAGGTCGAAGCGACCTTTATCGCTTGCTGCCTTGTAGTGAATTGGTCATCTATGACAATTCCAAGATTACGGACTGATTGCGAGGGTTTAGGGAGATCACTCATTTGGGGCAGCCAGTGTTGGGGGCCCCAGAGATTTCGGTTTCTGCCAAGGATGAGGACCTCAGTTTTCCCACCTTTAAGTTTCAGCTGATTCGAAAGCATCCAACCTGCTATCTTTTGTAGCCCTACTTGGAATGATGACACATTAGATATCTCATTGGAGGACAAGGAGAAGATAAGCTAGGTTTCATCAGCATAGGAGAAAACTAATAACCCAGCTTCTTCAGCAATTGTGGCCAGAGGGCTAACATAAATGTTAAAGAGTAGTGGGCTTAGTGTAGATCCCTGTGGTACTCTATACGGGGAATCATGGGCCTTTGAGCTAGCAGAAGGAGAGAAGACCTGAAAAGTCCTATCCGATAGAAAGCTAGCCAACCATATGAGTGCTGTTCCAACAATGTCCCAGGAATGTAAAGTTTGTGAACAGGTGGTATGAGATAGTGTTGAAGGCAGCACTCAAATACAGCAGTATGATTGCCATAGTTTCTCCCGTGTCCAGTCGGTTGCGAAGGTTTTCAGTGACGCCAAAGATTGTGGATTCTGTGGAGAAGCCTGCTCTAAATCCAGATCGTGATGCATGGAGGATTTTTTGTGAGTCTGCAAACTGTGATAGCTTCTGGTTGACATGTTTCTCAAGGATTTAAAAAAATGCTGGAAGTAGGGAAATGGGGCAGTAATTAGAAAGTTCTGCTACATCAGAATTTGCTTTTTTCAGCAGGGGTAGACCATGGCGTGTTTCCAGCCACTGGAACTATTGCTTCCTGTAGTGATGGGTTAAGCAGTTCCATGATAATACGTACTGGAAGTTCCAATTTTTGAAGAATGGAAATAGGAAGTGGGTCTTTTGGTGGAACCAGATCTGAGGTCGGCGAGGATGCTGCTAAATGATGGTGTATCTAAGGGCTGCCAGCTTTTCAGTGTCATACCAGGGGTGGCAGTGGAGGACTGTGACATAGAGGAAGTGGGACTGCTCAATGTGGGTGTACTTGGTTTTAAAAGCCGCTCAGTATTCGAAGGCATATTCTTATATTCTGTATACATTTTTTCAATCTTTTCAACAAAGTAATCCGCCAGGTTTTCGCATTGAGCTGTATTAAGCTCCAGAGGTGAGGGTTGGCAGGATGCCCCTGACAACTCTTTTACAACTTTAAATAAGACTTTAGGATTATTGTGAGCTAAAGTGATAGTGTGATTTGCATGCTCCGCACGTGCAGTTTTACATTGTTTATGGTAGTCCTTTTTTGCCTGTTTGTAGGCAAGGTTTGGCTCTGGTGCATAGTCCTTTCTCCAACAAGTTTTGCATGTTTTAACTATTTTTAATTGTGAGAGAACCATGGGGCAGGAGGGCGGTGATTGCTCATTTTTTTGTTGGACATAGGTAGACATGTGAAACAAAGCACAAGGTGGCAAGGCTCATATGCATAAAAATAATTCTAATAATCCCTCCAATCTGATGTAAACTATTCAAGTTGTGTGCTCCAAGGAAGAGGGAAGCCACTCATACCCCCAGAAAAAGGACCAGGAGACTGTTCCTACAACAGCAAACAAGTTATCTTGAGCACTACACAGTGTGTATCATACAGGTAATACTTTATTGTACAGTTAATAAAAACCATTACAAAACCAGCAATGATCAAAACAATTATAAATATTTATAGCATCATGGGGAATAATACTTGTGGTAAGTTATTAAAAAAACTTCGATTAGACGATACTAAAAATAAGAGTTTAAAAAGTAGTTAGGAAGAAATGTTCGTCCGCAGTCTGTATCGTGAAATCAAAGTTCAGTCAGTCTTCTTTCACTTCCGATGATTTATTCTTGAATTATATTATGGTCTAATCCAGGTAGCACAATAGCCAACATGTGTTTCATCAGATCTGATGCCTCTGCATCTCTGACTTCATCAGGGCTATAAGCAAATTGACAACATATGTTTGAGTCACACTAGAAATGTTTACATAAGATCACCACCACTACATCACCCATGTGTTTTGGCGATCTCAAAGTGATTCATGAATAGTTACAAACACCCAAACAAATTGTCAAATAAGAAACCATGTAGATATATGTATCACAGAGAAGACGGAATTAAAAATAATACAATCCTTTCTTCCATGAGAGATTTCTACACAAAATCATATTCTCATGGTATGGACACAAAACACAAGGAACATCCATACATAAAGACAAACAAATCCATTATATATCGTCTGTAAATCACCATCCAACACGTGAGTAACACCAGTTATCTATTTAGTCATTCGAGACAATGAGCTCACCTTAGAAATGTATCTCAATTCCATAATAACCATTATTACTGTACTCCAGACGTCAATAATAATCAGATATTGTGACCAGTAACAACCTGTGTAAGGCACATATGGTTAAACTATTGCTAGATACAAAAAATCCTTACCAATAGTCTTAAGTCTTCCATCCAGGACAACTAGTAACCACAGTAGGTCCTTCTGACCTGTAAGTAATACAGACGCGTCAAGAAATTCGATCTCGTACCCAAATATATACCTATTATTTATATATGGAGACACATTTTAAAATCCAATTCATGTAATAGGATATCCTATCTGGTGAAATCACATCACAAAAATACACACTTCATGCTTGACAGTTAAATGCAGTCTAATCCATTCACAGCAATGGCAGTTGCATACATCGTTCTTAGTACATGGTTCGTATACAACATTAACAGAAGACTCTACATCTATAATAGTTACCATAGGTGACCTGTGGAGCATTATAATCCTCCCCGTACTGTACACATTCCTGCGTGAACCATAATGCACAGCCACATGTACCTTAAACATACAGACCAAATCTCAGTTAAGTCTCAAAACCCACCAAGTATTATCAGGAGCACATAAGTAATGATATGACATACGTCCATTCACACTTGAATTCGCGCTCACAGTTAAAAAAACTAATTTTATCTGCTATCACACACATTTTATTTATAGTACTCACCCGAGTGACAGAGTACTCATTACTTGTTTTACTGGCATCTCACTCGGGCACCATCTTAAGTCTCTCTCTTTTATAGTCAGCTCAAGGGTCGTATCTTGCATATTGTTTAATTGTTGTATCTTGTCATAGTTGGTCCTTATCGCGGACCGTAGTTATCTGCTGTTGTAATCAGCCCTACGTCATGCATTCCATTTTGGAATGTCAGTGTTCCCTCTTATGTGACGTCACCCCTGCCCCGGTCATTCTCTCCCCTATCCTCCGTCCCCGCACCTGCCCTGTTCTTCCTGTCCCTAGTGGGCCTTTCCATTATATATCAATAAAAGACTTTTACCTTCCTCCGTGGCCTGTACCTGCTTTTCATACATAAAGATTTTCATAAAGAATAAATACCTGCTACACTCATAAAAGCCCCAATATCCGGAAAAGAAGCTGTCAATCACAACACTAACCTTACACAAGATGGCCGCCAAAAGTTCATAATAAAAACGGAGTTCAATTTGACTAGCAAGACGTAATTCGGGACCCTTCATTATGTTTATATTCACAATGGAAAACTTTATTGCTATCACTGTCGTACAGACTACCATCTGTTGGTTTACCAGTCCTTTACAGGAAAAAAGACAAACATTGCAAACATATGCAAAACACCATGTCAACAGAAATGTTTTTTTTCTTCTTTCGTCCTATTTTAAAGTTGTAAGATATCCTAACCATTTTGAATATCTTCCGAATTAAAACGAAAATTCTTATGAGATTAATATTAACTCCACATGAGCTCCAGAGCTCAAAATAACTATGCAAGTTCATGACTGGATATCATAAAGAGCTATATAGGTACAGTGTGGCCACATCCTACCCTAAATATCCCTCATATCCCTAAAATGCTCTATAAGCCCCTATTCAGTTGCAGGGCCCCTAAATCTGGGTACAACGTAAATGGTGAGCTCATTCTCTCAGAATAGCCAAATAGTCAAACGCAATCTATTTCTATATCAGGAAGTAGAGCAACCTCATAGAACCCCATTTGGAGATTCTGAAATCAAGCTAATCAACATGCAGATATATACATAAATGCATATTACACAGAGGATAAACAGCACATCATTTTTTTCTCAATGTAGCATGAAACAACAGTTGATGCACAGTCAAGAGTTATATGTTTCGAAAAAGCAACATCACAGGCAGTATGTTAATGTTTCACCCTATGTTGAGTCCACGCTCCACAGATTTCAATGTCATTATCCAGCGTGCCTCATTTAGACGCAATCTTGACTCCCTATTGCCGCCTCTGCCATCACTGGGAGTCGTCTGTAGGCCATAGAATCTGAATTGCAAATGTTTACCCTGAGTAGTACATTCACACATATGCTGTGCCAGCGAATATCATGTTTCTTG
The DNA here is from genome assembly GCF_964263255.1 of Lissotriton vulgaris. Taxonomy (NCBI): domain Eukaryota; kingdom Metazoa; phylum Chordata; class Amphibia; order Caudata; family Salamandridae; genus Lissotriton; species Lissotriton vulgaris. The sequence goes on from NC_141696.1 coordinate 228,625,966, forward strand.
TTGTTTTACTGCTCTAAAATGTTCCATGATTCTCTCTCTGATTGGTAGAAGAGTGCTCCCAACATAAATTTACTCACAATTACAAATTAATATGTATACTAAATACTTCGTCATGCAGTCAATGTGGTTCTTGATTTAAAAAATAGGGGAGCCATTGAAGCTAAAATCTTTAATGCTGTCAATAGCTACCTTACACATACTGCAATGGCCGCATTTGTATGAGCCAATAGTCATAGTATGTAACCAAGTTTCAGATCTCAATGTGGGTGGGTAACTTGGACTAATAATCCCTCGTATTGAGTTGCCTCTTTTATAAGTGATGCTGGGATAATGTTTAACATAGCACTGTAAATCCTTGTCCATTCTCAGCAGGGGCCAGTGTTTCTTTAATATGTGGTACAACTTATGGGAGTGGGGATGATAATCATTAATCAATCTTACAATACCAACCTTTTTTCCCCTACTCGTATCCACTCTATCTTTCAAAGCGTCAATACATCTCAAATTCCATGCCCTAGTCTCAACCTGATTCACCAAATCTTTTACGTAACCTTTTTTAAGAAAACGTTCCCTGATGTCTTTCAAATTCTGGTCAAAAGTATGACTACAGTTTTTACGGGCCCCTAGCATCTCGCCATAAGGCATGGTTGATTTGGCTCTTAGGGTGGGCACTATCCGCATGTAGCACAGAGTTACATGAGTTTGACTTGTCGTACATGCGGCTGTGGATATGATCTCCTGTAATATATAGTTCCACATCAAAAAACACTAGCTCTGTTGCACTCTTGGTCATAGTCAACTTCATGTTATAGTCATTATTATTACGGAACTCAAACAATTGGTCCAATTTGTATGAGGAGCCTGTCCAGATCATTATGAAATCGTCGATAAATCGACCCCCAATAGTCTGTCATCTGTCCCTTCACGGCTGCGTGGTCCCCAGATGTGCACCACTTCGAACCAACCCACAAAAAGGTTGGCGAAAGACAGTGCAAATCTGGATCCCATTGTGGTACCGCACAGTTGTTATACCATGCACCATTGAAGAGGAACATGTTGTTTTTAAGTATTAGTCTAGACAATTCAATCAACATATCAGAATGAGAAATATATTCCACTGGCCGTTTGTCTAGAAAATATCCTAGGGCATACAACCCCTTATGTTCAATATTGGTGTAAAGTGAGACAACATCAAACGATACTAAGGTCATGCCAGGTTCCCACTTTACATCACACAACATGTTCATCAGATGCTTCATATCTCGTATATACAAGGGTAAATTAGAAACATGTGGTCACAAGTAAACATCAAAATATATGAGAATATTTTTTCTGCAGGCCCCCCAATCCCTGATGTAATTGGTGTACCGGGGGAAATTGCAGTATTTTATGCACCTTAGGTAAGGTATACAAGCAGGGAAACCTGGGTCGATCAACCACTAAAAACCTGAACTCATCCTCACTTATAAGTTCCTGCTCACGCCAATCTTTCAAGTGTCCATTGATAACACGGGTGATTTCATATATTGGGTTACTAATCAATTAAGATGTAACACTTGTTGTCTCTGAGTTGCTCAAAGATCTCATTAGCCTAGTCAGTTTTAGTCATGACCACCATACACGTGCCTTTATCGGCTTCTCGAACAATGATACTCTGATCTTGTGCAAGATCATACAGAGCTACCCTTTCTTGGGGGGACAGATTGTCTTTAAAGTGTTAGTTCTTATGTTTATTTTTACTATCTTGCCACTTGTCAATATCTGATAATACAGCTTTATAGAATAAATCAATGTTATTACCACTATATAGCTGTGGAGTCCAACGTGATTTAACTTTAAGAACACTGTCCTCACTAAGGTCATGGTGTAACTCAAGTTCTTGTAATAATTTGTAAACCGTTACAGTATCTTCTTCATTCTCGGTAATTGACAACAGCAAAGCAGTGTTCTTAATATCTGCTATAGTACAAGACATCAATAGTTTGTCACATACAATATTTGTGTTAGGCAGTTCTCTGTTTGCAATTTTTTTATTTCAGTTGTCTTATAAACCTCTACAGATCAATTTTAGTGTCAACATCATATATTTTAATAGGACAAAACATCATACCCTTGCTGAGTACCCAAATAATTTCCCTGTTAAGCTCTTATCAGATAGGTTGACTACCTGCATCTCAAATCCCATTTCCCCATCTATTTCTGTTTGTTCCCTGATCTGGCCTGCATGCCTCGTCTTTCTCCTGGTACAATGTCCCCCTCTACACCCTCTCCTGGTTTTGATGTTTCTCCTCCTTTTGACCTCATAATTTGTTCCTTGTTGCCCATCCTTATTCCCTTAAAAAAGCACTTAATTGGTTAGAGGTTCCTTCTCCAGGGTCCTCATCCCCACTGCTTGAAATATTAGTAGTTGATGTTGCACTCCTCTCACTGAAATAGGATGACCTACTAGTACCTGATGTAACATCTTGGTTGACCAGATAATCAAAACAATTAGCAAATGTAAAGACACTACCTACCAAGTAATCTGCCTTGTCTCTTTTGAGCTTGCGTGCTTTGCGTTGTTTGATATCATCCTCATGCTTACTGAGGATCCCTTCTAAGATTTCATAATTTTTCTTGGTTGCCTCCTCCAATTTCAGATCGATTATCTCTCTTTCTAGTACATCAATCTATCCCGCTAATTTGTCAACCTTCCTACTTGCGTTCTCGATAAGGATATTCATTAGATTATTAAAATTGCTAATTAGTTCTTTCTCCCATTGAGCTAAGAGGTCTGGCTCCAAATCATCAAAGGTTGGAAAAAGTTGTGAGCAAAGCCCACGAGGCACCCTACGGTAACGCCTCAATGTTTCTCCGTCCCACCATTTCGATGCTTCCACTTTCTTTAACCTCTCCAAGCGAATAAACTTCTACTTTAATCCCTCTTTAACCTCTTTAACTTCGATGTTTCCCTGGGTAACCCCTGCACTCAAGTCCTTAAATGGATCCTCAGCTACTTTGTCTCTATCTCTCCTCAAACTCATTTTGAACAAACCACTCAGTTTCTCCTGGTTTTCTCAGGGATATAAATGCTGCACACCTTAAATTAACAAGAAAAACAAAGCACAATGTGGCAAGGCTCTTATGCACAAGTTTTTTTTCTAATAATCCCTCCAATCTGATGCAAACTATTCAAGTTGTGTGCTCCAAGGAAGAGGGCAGCCACTCATACACCCGTGAAAAAGGACCAGAAGACCGGTCCTACAACAGCAAACAAGTTATCCTGAGCACTACACAGTGTGCATCATCAAATCAAAGCCCAGTCCTTCTTCTTTCAATTCTGATGATTTGTTCTTGAAGTATATTATGGTCTTCTCCAGGTAGCACAATAGCCAACACATGTTTCGTTAGATCCGATGCCTCCGCATCTCTGACTTCATCAGGGCTATAAAGAAATTGACAACATATGTCTGACTCACACTAGAAATGTTTACATAAGATCGCCTCCACCACATCACCTATGTGTATTGGCGATCTCAAAGTGATTCATAAATAGTTACAAACACCCAAACAAATTGTCAAATAAGAAACCATGTAGAAATATGTATCACAGAGAAGAGGGAATTAAAAACAATACAATCCTTTCTTCCATGAGAGATTTCTACACATAATCATAATCTCATGGTATTGACACAAAACACAAGTAACATCCATACATAATGACAAACAAATCCATTATATATGGTGTATAAATCACCATCCAACACGTGAGTAACACCAGTTATCTATTTAGTCGTTCCAGACTATGAGCTCACCTTAGAAATGTATCTCAATTCCATACGTCAATATTACTATACTCCAGACGTCAACTATTTTTAATGAATTATTATATAATCTCGAGTATAAGAACAATAATAATCAGATATCATGACCTGTATCATCCTATGTAAGGCACATACGGTTAAATGATTGCTAGATACCAAAGATCCTTACCAATAGTCTTCTTTAGTCCTCCATCCAGGACCATTAGTAACCACAGTAGGTCCTTTCTGACCTGTAAGCTCATTTTTTGTGTCCACAGAGGCCATCAACCAATCTGAATATTGTCCTCCTTCGCAATTTTTGAGGGAGTAGCCGGAATATTAAGAAGATGTTGATTAAATTGAACAATATCTAAATTTTTAGCTAGGCTCTATGAGAAACTATCCTGTAAAGTACGTTATGGACCCCTTGGTGAATGTACCCCCTCCCATAAAGTCTCAAGAGGCATTCAACAGGGTTATGTTTTAGCTCCTTTTTTATTTTCATTATTTATCAACTAGGTCGACTCAATTTTGAGTCGGATCCCTGCGGATGCACCACACATAGGAGGGAAGGTGGTCCCCATATTATTATATGCGGACGACGCTGTTTTAATCTCACGTACTCAGATCGGTCTACAACGTCTTATTGACAATTTCATGTTATTTATTGAAAGCAGGAGACTTAAGGTGAACAAAACTAAGACTTTTGTGATGCATTGTGGGAGTAAGGCCAAGTCAGCAAGCTCTAGTTTCTTTATTGACAAGGTTAAAATGCAACAAGTTAAAACTTTTTGTTACCTTGGGATTACATTCTCAGGGGATGGCAAATGGCAACATGAGTTTGATAATATCAGTTTAAAGATGAACAGGAATACCAGTAGTATTTTTAGATTTTCTACAAAACTGGGGGACAGAAGTATAAAAGACATGATGGCAATTTACAATGTACGTTGCACCTCATCGACTTTATATGGTGCTGGTGTATGGGGGCACTAGCACAACCCAACACTGCAGGGAGATGAAAATAAACTTCTTAAAAAATTACTCTGCGTACCTACCTCGGCATCCACTGAATTAGTACATAAGGAGGTAGGAATAGAATATATCTCTGACATAGCTGCATTACGCCCCCTGCTGCTATGGCGCTCTATTTGGGCCAAAACAGAAACACAGTTTACACAAGAGATTATTCGCGACTGCCTGAGGCTTGATCATGTATCCCGTATTTCTTGGCTCAAATATATTTATTACTGGTATAATCTCCTGCTTGACTGTAATATTTTTCTTGAACCTGAGAATGTAGTTTTAATCCCCAAAAAAGAAGTAAAAACAAGGTTTCTTACATGGAGAACCGTGAAAAGATGTCTTGAAAGCTATCGAGTGTGGCCTTTTACAGGGATTTACAATTAAATATTGGTTTTCAGTCCTACTGTTTCATCGTGACTCGAAATTCTCACCGTTTTGTTTTAACGCGCTTAAGATTGGTTATTGCACACCATTTAGTAGCTTTTCCCAAAATGAAATCCCGATCAGACTCTGTATGTCCATGTGACAACATTTCAAGACAGAGTTCCTGCCACTTTTTATTATTTTGTAAATTTTATTCTTCATATAGGAAATTTTATTTAAAACCTATCTTTTTTAAAAACCTTGTTCTTTCCACAAAAACAGCAATGAACTTGATATGTTCTTTGGAAAGCCCAGACATTTGCTTTTTTGTTGCGACATATATATTGAAATGTACAGCTACCAGGAAATCCATAGTCATCTGATATTATTTGACTGTGTTATAAGACGAAATTTGACCTGTCTGTACATTCAAATCTGTATGTATACTTTGAATTAAGCAATATTTTCTGGTAACTATTTGGACTCATTAGGAGAAGAAGCACTACATTTGTATGATAGAATTTTAATGTATTCCAGGGTTTTAATGCGATATAAATATTGCCTTTGTATTTGTTAACAGATGGAAAATTTTACTCATGAATTGTAGTGTCAAAAGGATATATAAATGAACTGTCCATTTTAGGCTAATTGGTGATTTTTTAAATATTTTAAGTCATTGAAAAGTTTATGTGCTTGTTTTGCTTATATGGTTATGTCTTATAACCCGAATAAAGCATTTTAAACTGAAACTGATTCCTGCCATATTTTGTGCAAATCGTGATACCAGTTTAAGAAACAGAAAAACAACAAATGCATGTATGTGGTTGATGTTTGCTGTCATATTCGAACAAGTGAGAATGCTGCCAATTGTTTTTTTATAACTCTTTTTATTGATGACTTTTATCAACATTACTTTCTTCAAGCTTGTTAAACCGGTATCATATGGCTGCACATTTTGGGTTGTGAGGGTTTCACCATCGATACTAAAGGTATGCCTTTAATATATATCTGCTGTTGATAACATCAGGCACATCCAGGGAGAGGACGGGGGGTGGGGAGGTTGGGGGGGGGGGAGAAGCACAGATTTACCCGCTGTAAGCATTCCATTTACCCCATATTCGTATCCATATTCTGGGGCACCCCCTGGAAACGTGTACCGTTTTTTCCCGGAACATACACCAGTCCATATCCTAAGGCTGCCAATTTAGAGTGATTAAGGCGAAATATGGGTCTGAACACAAAGAAACATTAAAACAAACAATGCAAAAGACAATTCTGTGCAGTAAAGCAATGCCTCAAATATGTTACATGGCAAAACATCCAAGTTGCCAAACATTAAGTGACTTGTCAAAAAATCGGCACCAGCTGAGCAAAGGGAATATAAAAATTAGATGATCACACCCCGAGGAGACGGAAGGCAAGAATTAATAAAATGCCGTAGGAATCTTGTAAGAGATGGGGAGAGGCAATCAAAAATCTCCTGATAGAAAGAGTTGTCACATATCAAAAAGATGCTATGCAAAAAAAGGTAAATCCTGACTCAAATGTGGACTATGAAAGGTACACTTTCAACAAAGTGACACACTGCTTGGGCAAAACAATGGGTGAGTCTTGCAGAAGTATTAGAGTGAATTCCTCAGTTGAATGGAACCAAAGAGAGCTACGGTGACCCCCTTCTCCGGGCTTGCTCCGAGAAAATGGAACGCTCTCCCGCCAGAAATCGGAACAATTCCTTTGTCCTTCTCTTTTAAAAAAGGAGTCAAACGTTTGCTCATGGAAAGCCACTGGAGACGATAGTTCTGTAACTTTTTTAACTTTTTGAAATGGCCCTACATCTTTGACCTTCCCTACCTGCAATGCAATCCGCTTACTGTTCATGATGCTGACATGCATGTTTTTGCATAGTTTGATGGTTTTCTACCTGCTCAAGTCCAACCAGCAGACAACGTTGTACATTGCTCTGTTACCTGCCGGGTCAGTAATCAAAGGCTCTGTCATGAATAGACATGTAAGTCAATAGTTCTGTAACCTCACATACTATTTAAAATGACCTCACGACTTTCACCTACCTGACCTTCGTTGCAATCTACCTATTTTATTTATTTATTTATTTGGAGTTTTATATAGCGCATAGTTACCCTAGGGCATCCCAGCGCTTGTCCAGGTGCCAACAATTAACAAGAGGCCGGTTCAGCAACGTCAGGCAGGAAACAGATGAGTTTTTAGAAGTTCACGAAACCGAAGAGTACAAGTCTCTGAGCGCAACCTCAGAGGAAGCGCGTTCCACAGGGTGGCTGTATTGACCGAGAATCTTCTCCCGCCGGTACGGGCCCTTTTCACTCTGGGAATTTGGAGCAGATGTTTCTGGTCAGAGCGCAACGCTCTATTAGCCTTGTAGGGCACAGCTAAATTCCTCAGGATAGGAGGTCCCTGCCCCTGAAGAATTTTATGCGCTGTGCAAAGAGCCTTGAATTTGACCCTTTCCCGCACCAGGAGCCAGTGCAGTGCCTTCAAAGCAGGTTTAGCTGACTGCATCCTTGGCACATTCGCAAGCAGCCTTGCAGCAGCATTTTGGACCTGCTGAAGTTTATTAAACGTTGCTTCAGGGGCACCTAGAAAAATAGCATTGCTATAGTCTAGTCTTGATACAATAAGCCCCTGAATAAGCAACTTCCTGTATTTTTTTCGCCTGAGTCCTGAAAGAGAGGTCTTGCTCTAACCAGACCCCCAAGCTCTTAATCTCCTCTTTAGGACTCAGGAGCTCTCTCGGACAGCTAGGCCAGATAGTCGGAGGGAGTGAGGGAATCTTATACCCTAGCAACATTATTTCGGTCTTAGAACCGTTCAACTTTAGAGCTGATTCACACATCCAGGTGTGAACTTTGGACATACAGGAGTGCAGCGAATCAGGATTATCCACAAGTTGGGATAGAGCGACCACCAGCTGAGTATCGTCAGCATAGCTGACGATTTTGATACCAAATGGGTCCACCACGTCCTCCAGGGGGGCCATATATACATTAAACAATGTAGGGCTAAGGGAAGAGCCCTGTGGAACACCACACTGGAGGGGGATAGATGCTGACCGTTCACTGCCTTCCCAAACCTGGTAAGTCCGACCACAGAGAAATGACCGAAGCCACTTCAGAGCCACACCTGTAACCCCTACATCGGACAGCCGTTGGATCAACACTTGATGGTTCACAGTGTCGAAAGCCGCACTGAGGTCCAAGAGGATCACTGCCACTGACCCTCCTGAATCCAGAATGCTCCTGGCTTCCTCAACGACTGCCAGAAGAGCGGTGTCGGTGCCCTGACCTGGCCGGAATCCAGTTTGTGAGTCTCGCAGCAGGCCATTGGACTCCAAGAAGCCTGACAACTGGCGGTTCACCAACCTTTCGGCGATCTTGCAGAGTCCAGGAAGCAGGGAGATGGGCCTGAAATTTGCCAAATCCGAAGGATCCAGATTTGGCTTCTTCAGGAGAGCCTTTACCACTGCTCACTTCCAGCTCGGTGGCACCAAGCCCTGGGCAAAGGATGCATTAATTAGGTCCGTAACAGGGACCGCAATAGTAGTTGCTACCTGTTTCAGGAACCTCATAGGGGCCGGGTCCCTAGGGGAACCGCTCTTCATGGAACTCAATACCTTAAGGACTTCAACCACTGATATTGGCCCAAAGGTGTCCAGATGGGCAAGAGCTCCTCCTGGCTGACTACCCGTATCTATTCTCTGGACAGCCTGGGGCAAGGCGCTTAGAATGTTCTCTATTTTCATATGAAAATAGTCCGCCAGCTACTTGCACTTCTCACCTGGGCTGTCATGAGTTAACAGGGGCTCGGGAACTTTAAGAAGTTCCTTTACCACTCTGAAAGTCTCTCTGCAAGAGTTAGAGGAACTTTTTATTCTCTCCTCGAAGAATTGGGCCTTAGCACGACGAAGAGCGGATTTATACGCCCTAATTGCTGAGCGATACTCCTCTCGACTGGCTACCCCCCATTCTTTTCTCCAGGTCCTCTCCAACTTCTTACATCCCTTCCTAGGGATTCGTAACTCGGGTGTATACCATGGGACAGAACCCATTCTCTTCTCCCTCTTTAACACTCCCTTTTTAGAGAGAATGGCATCAAGGGATCTGGTCAGCCACTGATCGAGGTTCGCATCTGCCATTACCGGGTCCAATACTAGGGGAGGACACGTACATTCGAGGTTAGTAATCCAGTTATCCACCGATAGCCTGGACCAGGCTCTTTCCAAAGTATGGACCCTGGGGAAAGGAGTGGCCAATGAATCAGCTTGCCAAGTTACAGGGACCAGGAAGTGGTCTGACCAGGGGAGAGGATAAGAGGGCCTGGCCCTAAGACGGGGAATGTTCCTAAAAATTGGGTCAAGCAGATGGCCCTTATTGTGCGTAGCCCCCGCATTGATTAAACTCATCTTGTAAGCTTTCAAATCACACTGCAGGTCTAACGCCACTAAATCTGCCGGGTCATTAAAGTGGAGATTAAAATCTCCCAGCACCATAAAGTTGGTTGTGGTAGAAGCCAAGAGCGTGACTGTATCCATTAGGGAGCTGACAAAATTGCCCACACAACCCGGTGGGCGATATACCAGTACGCCTGACACCGACACCGTAGGAGACGTCCGCAGGGAGAACTGGCAGCTCTTGCAGTCCGGCACCCCACCATTGTGAGCCCTGCACACAAATGTGTCCCTGTATAAAATGGCAATACCGCCCCCTCGCCCCACAGGTCTATCCAGATGGTATATTAGAAAGCCTGGGGGAGGGCTCGCACTATATCCACCCCAGAGCTGGATGTAATCCATGTTTCCGTCAGGAACAGAATGTCTAGGTCGTGGTCTTGTATAAGGAAATTAATTTCTAATGCGTGGCTCGAGAGGGATCTACAATTCAACAGAGCCATCGACAGGGTATTCTTTCCCTTATCTGGTTGGGTCAACTGACATACCCTATAGCCAGAGAAAGGTTTAGATCCTTTGTAGACGTACTTACAAGAAGTATCTTTAGGGGGGCGCAATGACATAATGTCCTCTCGAGTATATGTCATCCTTATTTCTGGAGTTTTTGCCAGGGGTCCTGGCCCTAAGCCCGTCTGGGCCCGGACGGGCACAGACGGGCGGGACTCTGGCGTGACTCCGGCGGTGATCTGGCGTTCCGGCTGCGTGTATCCGCTGCGCGTCAGCATGACCTCCTTAAGAGGAGGTCGAGTGTCCTTGTGACGCTAGAACGTCCAAACAAATGGCACCGCCAGGCGTCCTTCACTCACCCAATATGGCCGCCAAGGTGCCGAGTGTCCGGGAAAAAGGACCCGCAAAAGCAAGGTGGGTTTAGTTATTACTGTGCAAGTGAGTGGGCAGCAGTCTAAAATCAGGGGAGAAGGTAAACCATAAATAAAAAGAAATACAAAACCGGGGAATTAAAAACGCCTAGTAAGCAGGCAGAAACAACAGCAATGAGCGCAACGCGCTGTGACGGCTCTAGTCAGGTCAAATTAGTCAACATGCTGATGCCTATTTTCCGTTGTCTGTAATCTGCTTCTACCGTTTATGCGTAGGTTTCGATGATGTTTTCCCACTCAAGCTTAACTAGCGGGTGAGGGTGTACAGCCCTCTGATACTCTTCCGTGTCATGTTCGCACTTTATAAAACTTTTCAAATAAATAAATCTGGTGTTTGGAGCATTAGTTCGAGAATATGACACTGTTCTGCCGCAAATTTGCCAGATACTCTCTGACACAAATCTCATATTGACCGCTGGAAAATGTGAGTTTCATAAGACAAAACTCAGGGGCATATTATCAAGAACGGTGTTAAAATTATCGTCGGTTTAGCGGCAGAAAACTGCAGCTAAAGCGGCGATAATGGGCTTGATAATATGCCCTTGAGAATTCCAATAGAAGTCCATGTTCTGGTGTGAACATGGGCTTCTATTGGAATTCTTCAGGGAATATTATCAAGCCCATTATCGCCGCTTTAGCGGCAGTATTCTGCCGCTAAACCAGCGATAATTTTAACGCCGTTTGTTAGAACTGAGATTTCTGGTTGGCTAAGGCTTACGCCAAAGCTAGGCAGAAACCACCATTCTAGTCCGGGCAAGGGAATCACACACCAAGATAACCCCTGCTCACCCCCTTGGTAGCTTAGCCAGAGCAGACAGGCTTATCCCGGAGGCAATGTGTAAAGCATTTGCGCACACACACGACAGCAACAACATTCTAGGCACACCACAAAAGGAACTCCAGACAAGGTTATATAAAAAGAACTTTTGTATTGTCAAAACACATCAGATAGTATCACACAATATACATTGTGCCAACTGGCACAGGCAGTATTCACAAGGGATTATTTACACCAGGATAGGGCCACGTGGGCCACTGTCAGAATCCCCACTTAGTAGAACTAGCACTTAGAATAACTGTAACACCAAATAACAATTATAGATCACAACAAGTAACCACTGGTAACAGGTAGGTACACACTACGCAATACTAATAACCATAGGCCTAGATCACGCATGGACACCTAACCTCTCTAGTATAACATTCTAGGCAAAGCAAACTTCTAAGCATGAGCACCTTTAGAAGTCTAACACAAGCATAAAGGCAAAGCACATTACGCATAATCACATTTAGGCCTAAACAGTATAACTACAGTAGCAATCTCTCACTAGTCTAAACACATTAGACTCTGCCTCCTAAGAATAAATCACATTTAGGGGCGTAACTCACAGTGAAGTAAACTCTCACTAACATAAACCTACATAGGTAAAATAACCTCATAATCACATTGCGCAAAAATCACATTAGGCAATTACCAGTATAAACATAGTAACATCACATTGCGCAAAAATCACATTAGGGCCTTGCGCCCTACCCACTTACCAGCCCCCTCACCAACTGGCCATCTCAAGAAGGGGCTCAAATGCCCCGTGTCCAGAATGTCAGGGCGCGTTGCCACGCAGCGCCAGTCAGGGGTGCGTCACCAGCGTAAACCTAAACGCTGCAGCTGCCCACTACTTGCTGGGCAGCTGGGAACAGTAACAGGGCCTAAACGTTGCAGCTGGCACTAAGTGCTGTGCAGTTGTAGAAGGCCTGGCACCTCTGTGCCATCTCTGTCCCACACAGGGACTCTCTCTCCCACACATTGCGCCTAAACGGTGCAGCTGCCCACTAATTACTGGGCAGCTGGGATCTCCGCAAAACTGCACCATGGGCCCTCACTGGCCCTCTATAAACAAACTGCACCGCAGGGGAGGGAGCCACACAGGCTCTGAAACAATATATGGGCCTTATGGAGCCCTCGGAAAGAAAGGCCCTCCACGGTGGAGCCCTCTGGCTCTGGAACAACTGTGCCCCAGGAGCACACTGGCTCCTTAAACAACCAAATACGGCCCCCAACGTTGGAGCCACGGGGCACAGAACCATGTGCATTGGGGTACTCGTGGGCTAAAAGGACAATAATGCCCTCGTGAGCCTTGTGGGCTCAAAATACCATAATGCCCCAGTGAGCCTCGTGGGCTCAAAAATACCATAATGCCAACGCTGGAGCGGCCCGCTGCTGGACGGGGCCACTCTGACTGATGCGGGGACCTTACAACAATTCTGCCCCCTTGATGGAGCGGCCCTCTGCCAGATGGGGCCGCTTAGCACCTTCAATGTGCCTGGGGCAGGCACCAACACGTCGGAGCCCCAGCACCACTCACCGGCTATTTTTCTTGTAGGCGGTGGTCTGCCTCCTTCCCGCTCAGGCTGCAGGCTCCTCTCCACTTCACCCGGGCCTCCACTCCGGGTGCCCGGGACTAGGCGCTTGGCAGTTTGGGCTGGATTGTTCCCATGAGGCACAGGGTCAAGGCTGATTTGCATATGGCCATGTCTGAACTGGGGTGGTGTGGAGTGCAAAAAAACGATGGATTTAGGCCCAGATCTCTGTACTGGGGTGAATGTATGACATTGTTCTGCATTCTGTCCATCAACTGTTGTTTTTGCAGCCCAGCGCTGCAGGCATAAAATAGCAGCGCGTTCTAAGCGCTAGGGCAGAGTCACAAGCCTTCTCCCTAAAAAGCGATCTTAGGGCGCTTAGGCTTCAACAAGCCTTGGTAAAGGCATGAAAGCAAGGCAAAGGGTCCCGAAAGTCCTGGGCAGCAAGTCCATCAGGTACCCAGGGGCTGGGCAGGGCCCAGGGAGGCAAGCCTTCCCCTGGGCCCAAGCAGCAGCACGCCCCTGGCAGGATTCAAGTAGCAAGACAAGAACATCTTCAGGGGTTCACAGCACCCTTTTTATACAGCACAATCCTTTGTCTAAAGGTGCAGGGTGGGGGCAAAACCAGGCGCAGCTGGTTTTGGAGCACTGTGATGTGCTCAGCCACCCATCCCATTCACTAGTCAGGCTAGGGCCATCAGTCGCACCACAGGGGGGGGGAGCCAGCATTGTGTGGGGAAAGCCCAGCCCTATTCAGGTCCCAGGTGCACCCCTCCCTCACATCAGCATGCTAATCTCTCCACTCACTACCGGGGCAGACCCATCCAGACTCCTGTAGCCAGGCTCACCAGCCAGCTCCAGCCAATCACGTGCCAGCACACTCACTGCACAAACATGCCAACTTCTAGAAGTGGCACTTCTACACTAGACACAATCGTGCCGCATACATCATTACGCAGCATTCAATCTCGTGAGTTCCCACATACCAAACTCGACCATGCACTCCCCACACATCAGGAACTACCATGGTCACACATATTCCCCATGCATTCCTATGGGAGGGCAGGTCACTCTCACCACACACACAGAGAGCGCACGCACTTTACACTGGACCACAGTGAAAAAGTGCGCAGAGACCTAAAATCACTAACACCAGGTTACAGAAACAGGCTAGGCAAAAGCAAAAAGTTTCGGGGTGAACCTGCCAAAAAGGGGCCAGGTCCAACACAACCCCCTTCCAGCCAAAATGCACGGTAGACCAACCATTCCCTTGATGGGCTTCTCTGCTTTGGGCGACAAAACACGGACACGGGCCCGCACGGCAGGGACACCCTACGGTTTCTACGCCACTCTGAACCCACATGGATCTCTCTCAACAAGAGCTCTCTGGCCCAACTAGGATACCCCACTGGTACTCTCTAGTCGTCCACGGCCAGGACCAGGCCCTAGGCCATCCAGATGTCACAGGTCCTGACCACTTCACAGAGTGGGGGGCAGTAACCCCTGGCACACAATAGCCATTCTCCACTCTCCTTCTCAGTGTAGCTCCAAACTACCACCGATCCTTCAACCTAGGGACCATACCCTCAGGCTGACCAGAGGTCACGGGCAAGAATTCCCCACCCTACCTCTACTTCTCGGGTTCTGCACCCTCCCAGGGAAGCACCCACCAGAACACAACTCTCCCACCAGTTCAGGACCTCTCTCCATCGACTGGTCTACCACCTGGGATCTGGAAACTATTTCACTTCAGAGGTACAAAGCACACAGCACATTCCCTCTTCAAGTAGGTGGGGGAACACAGCACACAGCAAAGTCCCCTTTCCTCTACCTTAGTGGAAACAACAAACTGCAGGTGAGCCCCAGATCACACAGCAAGGGCACCCCCTCGGTCTCTTCAGATGATCTACTTTGGCAGAGATTCCTTCTTGACCTGGAAGTTTCCTAATCTCCCAACCTAGGGTCTAAACCCTCAAGCTGCACCGGGGTCAGAGACAAGGACACCGTCCCTCTGCACCCCCTTCCAGAGTTCTGCACCCTCCCACCTTGGAGCGGTACCCCTGGAAGCCAAAACCGGTTAGGACACTGATTACAGATGCCCTTCCCTCCAGGTCAGGCTGAATCTGAACCTGGCCTCCCCCTCCTCGGGGAACGACCTCCAAAGGCCCCAGAAATGGTCAAGCACTCTAGATGGTCAAATGCCCAGCGAGCCAGGACTTCTGCACCCTCCCACTAGGAGTGGTACTGCCCAACACCAGGACCGCCGGAGTTCTGGTTACAGACGCTCCCCGTCCTCTAGACACAGGAAGATCCTCCTCAAATGACCTGTAAGTACAGCCTATGCCCCTGACCTGACGCTCCCTTAGGGAACCCTCCAGGCCCTGAAACAGGGTTTCGGGCCAACGTGGGACACACCGTCCCACACTCACTCTGCCTCCCCTGAGACAGGATGTGAGCCCCTACACCCCTACCAACCTACTGGGACCTAGCTGAGCTACACATGAACCTCTTCCCCTACACAGGATCATCAGATACACAAGCCACTACTTTTAGAATCACTCCACAATGCCTCTGCAAGACATCTAGCACACCGCCAGAAGTCCACCTTCTCGTCCAGTGCCTCTGCAGGACCTCCTGCACACCACCAGAGGTACACCTCCCGTGCAAGCTTCTTTTATCAAAAAAACTCACACCAACTCCTCTAGTTCAACACACCACTCATCCACACACTCCCCCACCAGACTGGTGAGACAGTTCCTCACTGCCCCTGACTCTCAACCTGTACCCCTCTTACTGAGCACCAGGCACCATACTCTGGGAACTGGGAATGGGACTTCACGCACTGGACACATTTTAGCTGCCACCACTGGATCCTACCATACTGGGGAATCCAGACACACACACTACACTAAGGGGATAACCACCCTCCCGAGCAAGCCATTTCTCCTCCACACTCCCTCTCTTCCATCTATCCACACCTCTGGGGACAGGAACAGGGATTGGGCACTGGACCCAGCAAGGAATTCCTTATCTATGGGAACCTCCCCCTCTACTGGCGTCCCGCCCTGTCATTTTCTCTCATCTGCCACTAAACATAAAGTGCAGGAACACCATTTGAAAATGACACTCTTGAGGAAAAACAAAATCATAAACAATAATCCCAAACATGTGACTATCTAGAAAATGCAGTGTTTTGTAATGTAGCCAGCTGTCGCTGTGGTACTGCGAAACACAAGTCCTAATCCTCACCACTGTCCAACAATGTTAGAACTGGGATTTCTGGTTGGGTAAGGCTTACGCCAAAGCCAGGCAGAAACCACCATTCTAGTCAGGGCAAGGGAGTCACACGCCAAGATAACCCCTGCTCACCCCCTTGGTAGCTTGGCACGAGCAGACAGGCTTATCCTGAAGGCAATGTGTAAAGCATTTGCGCACGCACACGACAGCAACAACATCCTAGGCACACCACAAAAGGAACTCCACACAAGGTTATATAAAAAGAACTTTTGTATTGTCAAAACACATCAGATAGTATCACACAATATACATTGTGCCAACTGGCACGAGCAGTTTTACAAGATCATCCGAAAGGACCGCACCAACCAAACAGGAGGAGGCATCACCATCGTCCATAAGAACACCATCCGCATCACATCCAGCTCCGACGATAACCTCGCTACAGCTGAACACCTTCACTTCCAGATCCACACCAACCCCAAGACCACACTCAGAGGCACCCTCATCTACAGACCACCAGAACCCCGCACACAATTCAGTGAAGACATCACTGACTTCATCAGCCCACATGCCCTCACCTCCGAGAACTACATTCTACTGGGAGACCTCAACTTCCATTTGGAAAAGAAAAACGACAGCAACACCACCACCCTCCTGGACAACCTGGACAATCTCGGACTCAAACAACTTGTTGACACCCCCACCCACCTTGCCGGACACACGCTCGACCCTATCTTCACCTCCAGCAAACACATCTCCTTCGATCACACCACAGCACTCCATTGGACGGCCCACAGCTGCGTCCACTTCAGCTACAAAAAGACCACGAGCCACAACCCCCCACATCCTATACCTCGAAGAAACTGGAACAAAATCACCACCGACCAGCTCTTCACTCCACCAAAACCCCCCTGCCATATCATCAGACCCAAACCAAGCAGCCACCAACCTCACACAATGGATCACCCACAGCGCTGATGTATTAGCACCCTTGAAGAACCATCTATTCAAGCAAAGTAGCAAAAAAGCCTCTTGGTTCAACGATAACCTTAAGAAATCCAAGAAGCTCTGCCGTACTCTCGAGAAAGCCTGGAGAAAAAACCTAACCACTGACAACCTGGCCACCTTCAAGAACGCCACCCGCAAACACCACCAACTGATCCGATCCACCAAGAAATCAGCATTCAAGGATCGACTCGACAACAATGCCCAAATCCGCAAGGAACTATTCAACATTGTCAAAGAATTTACCAACCCCACCGCCGGCACCAACGACATCACTCCCTCCCACGACCTCTGCGACTCTCTATCCTCATTCTTCCACAACAAAATCGCCGACATACAAAACAGCTTTGAAAACCAGTACGAAGACCAGCCCACTCCACCCACCTCCGAACCAAAACTGCACTCTAACAACCTTTGCGACTGGAACCCAATCACCACTGAAGACCCCATCCGCCTGATGAACTCCATCCACTCAGGATCGCCAACCGACCCATGTCCTCACCACATTTTCAACAAAGCAGACTCCATCATCGCACCCCATCTCCGCGATGTCATCAACTGCTCCTTCCACTCCGCTACCTTCCCGGAAAGCTGGAAACATGCCGAACTCCGCGCCCTTCTGAAGAAACCCACAGCAGACCCCACTGAACTTAAGAAATACCGCCCCATCTCGCTCCTCCCATTCCCTGCCAAAGTCATTGAGAAAGCCGTCAATAATCAGCTCGGTGCCTTCCTTGAATCCAACAAATCCCTCGACCCCTCACAGTCCAGCTTCCGAGCCAAACACAGCACCGAAACCACCCTCATCGCAGCAACAGACGACATTCGAACTCTACTGGACAACGGAGAAACAGCCACCCTCATCCTACTCGACCTCTCCGCAGCCTTCGACACAGTCTGTCATAGCACCCTCATTCATCGCCTCAGCAACATCGGAATACAAGGGAAAGCATTGGACTGGATCATCTCGTTCCTCGCCGGAAGAACCCAAAGAGTCCGCCTCCCCCCTTTTACATCAGAGGCCACTGAAGTCATCTGTGGCGTACCACAAGGATCATCACTCAGTCCCACCCTCTTCAACGTATACATGAGTCCCCTCGCATCCATCGCTCGCCAACACAACCTCAACATCATCTCCTACGCAGACGACACCCAGCTGATCCTCTCCCTCACCAAAGACCCAAACACCGCCAAAACCAACTTACACGAAGGGATGAAAGAAGTAGCCGAGTGGATGAAGAACAGCCGTCTAAAATTCAACTCCGACAAAACGGAAGTCCTCATCTTAGGACCATCCCCCTCTGCCTGGGACGACTCTTGGTGGCCACCGGCCCTGGGAACCCCACCCAAACCTACGGATCACGCACGTAACCTGGGCTTCATCCTGGACTCCTCCCTCTCGATGACCAGACAAGCCAAGGCTGTCTCATCATCTTGCTTCAACATCCTCCGCATGCTCAAAAAAATCTTCTGTTGGATCCCCACCGAAACAAGAAAGACAGTCACCCACGCACTGGTCACCAGCTGACTGGATTACGGAAACACCCTCTACTTCGGAACCACAGCCAAACTACAGAAAAAACTCCAACGAATCCAAAACGCCTCAGCCAGACTCATATTGGACATCCCTCGGCAAGCTCACATTTCTAGCCACCTGGAAGACCTCCATTGGCTCCCCGTCAACAAGAGAATAACGTTCTGCCTTTTCACCCACGCACACAAAGCCCTCTACGACCAAGGACCCAAATGCCTCAACACGCGACTGTCCTTCTACACCCCCTCCCGCCAATTACGATCGTCCAATCAAGCCCTCGCCGCTATTCCGCGCATCCATAAATCCACCATGGGGGGAAGATCCTTCTCCTACTTAGCGGCCAAAACCTGGAATTCTCTCCCCACCCACCTCCGCCTTACACAGAACCACCTCGCCTTCAGAAAGCAACTAAAAACTTGGATATTCGATAAGTAAAGCACCCCCCTCCCTCAAGCGCCTTGAGACCCTCTGGGTGAGTAGTACGCTATACAAATCTCTGAACTTGAACTTGAACACCAGGACAGAGCCACGTGGGCCACTGTCAGAATCCGCACTTAGTAGAACTAGCACTTAGAATAACTGTAACACCAAATAACAACTATAGATCACAACCAGTAACCACTGGTAACAGGTAGGTACACACTACGCAATACTAATAACCATAGGCCTAGATCACGCATGGACACCTAACCTCTCTAGTATAACATACTAGGCAAAGCAAACTTCTAAGCATGAGCACCTTTAGAAGTCTAACACAAGCATAAAGGCAAAGTACATTACGCATAATCACATTTAGGCCTAAACAGTATAACTACAGTAGGCAATCTCTCACTAGTCTAAACACATTAGTCTCTGCCTCCTAAGAATAAATCACATTTAGGGGCGTAACTCACAGTGAAGTAAACTCTCACTAACATAAACCTACATAGGTAAAATAACCTCATAATCACATTGTGCAAAAATCACATTAGGCAATTATCAGTATAAACATAGTAAGATCACACTGCGCAAAAATCACATTAGGGCCTTGCGCCCTACCCACTTACCAGCCCCCTGGCCAACTGGCCATCTCAAGAAGGGGCTCGAATGCCCTGTGTCCAGAATGTCAGGGCGCGCTGCCATGCAGCGCCAGTCAGGGGTGCGTCACCGGCGTAAACCTAAACGTTGCAGCTGCCCACTACTTGCTGGGCAGCTGGGAACAGTAACAGGGCCTAAACGTTGCAGCTGGCACTAAGTGCTGCACAGCTGTAGAAGGCCTGGCACCACTGTGCCATCTCTGTCCCACACAGGGACTCTCTCTCTCACATTGCCCCTAAACGGTGCAGCTGCCCACTAATTGCTGGGCAGCTGGGATCTCCGCAAAACTGCGCCATGGGCCCTCACTGGCCCTCTATAAACTAACTGCACTGCAGGGGAGGGAGGCACACAGGCTCTGAAACTATATATGGGCCTTCTGGAGCCCTCTGGCTCCTCTAAGAAAGAAAGGCCCTCCACGGTGGAGCCCTCTGGCTCTGTAACAACTGTGCCCCAGGAGCACACTGGCTCCTTAAACAACCAAATACGGCCCCCAACGTTGGAGCCACGGGGCTCACAACCATGTGCATTGGGGTACTCGTGGACTAAAAATACCATAATGCCCCCGTGAGCCTCGCAGGCTCAAAAATACCATAATGCCAACGTTGGAGCGGCCCGCTGCTGGACGGGGCCGCTCTGACTGATGCGGGGACCTTACAACAATTCTGCCCCCTCGCTGGAGCGCCCCTCTGCCAGATGGGGCCGCTTAGCACCTTCAATGTGCCTGGGGCAGGCACCAACATATCGGAGCCCCAGCACCACTCACCGGCTATTTTTCTTGTAGGCGGCGGTCTGCCTTCTTCCCGCTCAGGCTGCAGGCTCCTCTCCACTTCACCCGGGCCTCCACTCCGGGTACCCGGGACTCGGCTCTTCCTCCGCGCTGGTGGCCCCGGGGCTCTCCACAGCTCACGAGAGCCCCGGGCCGCGGGAGAGCTTCACCTCCTCTTTTTCTGGCGCCACCGCGGGGCTCTTGCTTCCACATGGGAGTCCAGCTGTCTGCTTGCGCCGGTCTTCACCCGGTCCCCATCTCGGGACCGGGACTTCCTCAGCTGGAGACGGCGAGGCTCCGGGACTTCCTTTTCGGACACATCATTTCCTGGTGAGGTGCAGGCCCCGCTTCCGTCCCCGCGGGCCTGCCTGACTTCCGGTTTTTGCGGAGGGCCGAAGCGGTGATTTCTCTTGCACAAATGCATCACCATAAGCGGGGTGAGCACCCGCGATGAGCCCAGGAAGGGGGGAATACCAGCACACGATGCAGCCCAGCGCTGCAGGCATAAAATAGCAGCGCTTTCTAAGCGCTAGGGCAGAGTCACGAGCCTTCTCCCTAAAAAGCGATCCCAGGGCGCTTAGGCTTCAACAAGCCTGGGCAAAGGCAAGAAAGCAAGGCAAAGGGTCCCAAAAGTCCTGGGCAACAAAGTCCATCAGGTATCCAGGGGCTGGGCAGGGCCCAGGGAGGCAAACCTTCCCTGGGCCCAAGCAGCAGCACGCCCCTGGCAGGATTCAAGTAGCAAGACAAGAACATCTTCAGGATGTCACAGCACCCTTTTTATACACCACAATCCTTTGTCTAAAGGTGCAGGGTGGGGGCAAAACCAGGCGCAGCCGGTTTTGGAGCACTGTGATGTGCTCAGCCACCCCTCCCATTCACTAGTCAGGCTAGGGTCATCAGTCGCACCACAGGGGGCGGAGCCAGCATTGTGTGGGGGAAAGCCCAGCCCTATTCAGGTCCCAGGTGCACCCCTCCCTCACATCAGCATGCTAATCTCTCCACTCACCACCGGGGCAGACCCATCCAGACTCCTGGAGCCAGGCTCACCAGCCAGCTCCAGCCAATCACGTGCCAGCACACTCACTGCACAAACATGCCAACTTCTAGAAGTGGCACTTCCACACTAGACACAATCATGCCGCATACATCATTACGCAGCATTCAATCTCACAAGTATGCACATACCAAACTCGACCCTGCACTCCCCACACATCAGGAACTACCATGGTCACACATATTCCCCATGCATTCCTATGGGAGGGCAGGTCACTCTCACCACACACACAGAGAGCGCACACACTTTACACTGGACCACAGTGAAAAAGTGTGAAAAGACCTAAAATCACTAACACCAGGTTACAGAAACAGGCTAGGCAAAAGCAAAAAGTTTTGGGGTGAACCTGCCAAAAAGGGGCCAGGTCCAACACCGTTCTTGATAA
Organism: Lissotriton vulgaris; assembly: GCF_964263255.1. Taxonomy (NCBI): domain Eukaryota; kingdom Metazoa; phylum Chordata; class Amphibia; order Caudata; family Salamandridae; genus Lissotriton; species Lissotriton vulgaris. The sequence continues at coordinate 228,647,911 of NC_141696.1, forward strand.
TATGCCCCTAAGATTCTTAGGTCACATGTTTTCAGAGAGAGTGAATGACACCATTCTAGAAAAAGTGAAGCCACTCAAGATCCCACACATCCCACAAGAGATAAGTGAATCTAGGTCCGTCTGGGGATGGCCAGCTACTGTGCATGTTAAATAATCACTATGCTACAGTGAGTGCACCATTCTGGAAACTGATGAAACAGCACAAGAAATTCATATGGTCCACGGAATGTGGCAAAGGCTTCCAGAGCATCAAAGAAGCGACAGAAGAGGCATCAGTCATGGCATACTTTGACTATTGATTTGAGCTGTCTGGAACTCAGTGCCCAGAGGCACAAAAAGTAGCAAGATAAACACAAATAATTACTTGATAGAGTGGTAATCTTAGTCAGCCGGAGTCTCTCAGATGTGGACAGAGCAAGCTTGCAACCTGAAAAGAACTTGGAGGTGGTGTTTGCATGTGAATACTTCCACATATTTCTGTACATCAAGAAATTGACCATAATAATAGATCAATAGACTCCACTAACCATTTTAGCATCCAGAAAGCTAAAAGCCCCCAGGAATGAAAAGATAGGGAATAAGATTGAAATTACAAGATTATTCACCAACTGGGTTACTCAAAACAACCCGGCAGATTATTTGTCCAGGTGCCCTTTGAAGAAAACAAAACTAAAGTCATCAGTAGCAGAAGAATAACCTTATGTCCCGGTGAGGATCAGCAAACCACAAATACTGTCAATGAAGCAAGTGATGTCAATCACCAAAGAAGATGACAATGTGAAGGAAATTAAAAAAAATCTGGTTAACTCACAAAAATTGTCTGAGAGAAGTTTACAGTAGTGGCAGAGGAACTTGTTCTCTAAGGATTGCCATCCCCACAACTTTAATGAGACAAGTAGTTCATATAATGCATGAAGAGCATCGGTGTAACAGTAGAGCACTGAGGGTAGATCTGGGAAACAACAAAGTTTCCCAGATCTACTCTTCTTTCCCGATAGCTGCCACAAACTCAGGAGCAACCGACCAATCTTATTCGAGACACCCTTCCCCCCCAGACCAGCCAAATCTTGAACATTTCCCCCCTTTAGACCTTGATACCCTTGACAAACTGGCACGCCAAGTCAAACCTGGCTCCCCTCGTGATCCAGTTCCACCGGAGATCTTGCTCCAAGCAAGCCAAGCCATCCTACCTGTAATCCTGGATCTACTAAACTCCTCCATTTCCTCCTGTACAGTGCCCACTGTATGGAAGAGAGCCATGGTGTGGGCACTGCTAAAAAAGCCCAACCTTGATCCAGATGACCACTCCAGCTACCGCCCTATCTCACTTCTCCCCTGGGCAAGCAAGGTCCTGGATAAGTATATAAACGGCCAGTTAGTTCAATTCCTTGAGATCAACTCACTACTGGATACGTCCCAGACAGGCTTCAGACCTAAGCACGGTACTGAAACCGCCTTGCTAGCGGTCACCGAAGAATCACGCAGGATACTTGATCAAGGAGGATCAGTGGCAGTGATCCTCCTTGACTTAAGCGCAGCCTTCGATACAGTCAACTACTCCACCTTGCTGAACCGTCTACACAATATCGGAGTATCAGGCGATGCACTAAGGTGGTTTGACTCCTTCCTGACCAACAGATCTTTTCAGATCTTTGACGGGGAAACAGTGTCAGCCAGCAAATCACTGAGCTGTGGGGTGACGCAGGGCTCTTCGTTAAGCCCTGCGCTGTCAACATATACATGAAACCACTGGCTGGGGTCGTTGAACCGCACGGTATTAAAATCATATCGTACGCCGACGATACCCAGCTAGTGGTTTCTCTGGCACAAGAGAGTAACAGGCAAACTCCGGAAGGCCTGTTGAAATGTTTAGAGGATGTCAAGGAGTGGATGACAATTTCCTCTCTAAAACTTAATGGAGATAAAACTGAGCTCATGCTCCTGGGCCCAGTCTCACCAGTGCCATTCATCTCCCTATGGCCCCCCTGTCTGGGTACCCCTCCTACCCCTAAGGAAAGTGTAAAAAGCCTAGGAGTATGGCTGGACAAAAGTCTCTCTTTCTCCACTCAGGCCACAAAGCTATCTGCCACATGTTTTGGCCTACACAGAACACTGAGGAAAGTTCTACCCCTTTTGCCAATGGAAGCCAAACAAGTGGCAATACAAGGCCTGATTCAGTCCCGGCTAGATTCGAACAATGCCCTATATGTGGGTGCCCCTGAGATGACCTTACGAAAGCTGCAGGTGGTACAGAACTGTGCAGCCTGCACCCTGCTACAGATCCCACGCACTCAGTCAGCCAGATCCGGATTAAAAAGTCTGCATTGGTTACCAGTGAGGCAGAGAGTGGCATTTAAGGCACTATGCATTGCCCATCGGGCCTTCTGGAAGACAGGCCCAGCTATCAATGACAATTTAGTCATTCGTTACCACCCAAGTAGAAACCTTCGCTCCACGGAGGCTTTCTTGGCTGTGGTACCCAGAGTCAGGAGAGCTAGGGCCGGAGGCAGGATGTTCTCCCTGAACGCCTCAAAGTTGTGGAACTCACTTCCTCTACAACTCCCCTCCAACCCGAACCTGCTCTCATTCCGCAAACAACTGAAAACCCTACTGTTCGCAAGGTCCACCTAATTCTAACCTCTTCTGCACTGCCCACCTCTGTCTACTTACTCAGCGCTTGGACGCCCTTGGGCAGCAATCGCGCTATACAAATCTATATACAATACAATACAATACAATACAATACAATACGATACAATGTGGTTCCCAAAGTTAGACACAATGATTGAGGCCGCTCTCCAGGAGGGCCATAAATAAACCTTACAGTTGAACAGACCAATGCAACTTGAAATGCATGACGTGCTCCAAAGGGAGTGGATTTAATAACTGATGACTTCTTTGGTCTCATGACATCTGGAAAATATGTGCCAATGTTCATAGATTAATACTCTTAGTCTCGGTTGGTGAAAGTCATAGTATCCACTAGTGCCATAAACGCAACCATGGTATTAGATGACATCTTTACATGCTGGGATATCCAACATACCCTAATGTCAGGCAATGGACCGCTTTTCACCAGCGAGAATTCCAAGAATTTCTAAGCCAACTGGCAATAGTGGTTTGGACATTGAGTGTTTGTACACCAGCCTACCCCGGGAAATCACTCTGAATGCAATGGGGGGGGGGGGAAATCCTGTACAATGAATATTGGCATTACAACACCCCATAACACTTGGTACGAGAGTGCATGAGATTGCCATTAACTGAAAACTCCAAGGACACTCTACCTGCAAACCCATGGGATATTGATGGGCAGTACTTCAGTCCCTATTGTGGCTGGATGGTAAGTACACCATTTTGAGGACAAGTTTGTTCTCCACAACCACAACCATTTCAGATACTACATGGCATTATGGAAATGATACATTGACGATGTGCTGATTGTCTGGGAAGGAAATGAAGAGACTGCACAATTTTGTTTCCTGACTAAACACCTGTGATCAACACTTGAATTTCATCCATACAATGACCTTCTCTTCTATTTCTGGATATTAACATCTTTTCAGAAGATGGAGACCTTTAACACATACAAAAACCCACAGAGTTTTGGAGTTTAATAGCTTCCACCCCCACCCACTATGTGAAAACCTCCATTATGGTCAATTTCTACGACGTAGGAGAATTACAGTAACATCGATTTGTAAAGAACGGTTGGAGGACCTTCCTACCAATCTGAGAACCAGGGGCTAACCGGATCCTATTATCTCAAGAAGTTTGAAGAGAGCTTGGAATAAAAATAGGGAGGGAATCCCCAAACCCCAACCTAGGAGCAAAGGCACCATGTCCTAACCTGCATTACTACATATAACATACCTTCAAATCATACTAGAAGTATCAACAAAAAGAATTGGTGCATCATGAACTCAGGACAACTCAATTTTGAACAACCAAGGTTTGCCCATGAGAGAGGTCACAATCTGCATGACTAGCTCGCACACACCAACCACAGGTCCCCTCCAACAAAACAGCAACTGTGTCAACTCAACACTGCAGGGTCTTGAACCAATTATGGGGCATTTTCCATGCAGTACATGCAGCGTATGTCATTTAACATCCCCAACAAAAACCATATATCTTGCCCTGGGAAAGCCATGGATGCTGAGGCAACACACACATTGTAATATGTCACATGTCATATGCATGAATGCATATCTGTGTAACAACATATATATTGGGATGTCCTGAAGAAAGATCCAGAAAGGAGAACATCGAAGTAACACAAATTGAAGAACGGCAGCGACTATAATGCATAACAATAATATTTCACAAAACCATTCAACGAAGGACTTAAAATGAGTGATCCATGAAACATTAGAAAATCCCAACAAACAGGACAAAAAGATTCTCTTTGAAAAAGAACAATGATGGATTTTCCATCTCCAGGCACATAAAATGGGTCTAAACAATGAAATCCCTTGGCTGGCCTTTAAGAAATGAGCAGCTACATAGCTAATACACATGATGCATTTTAAGCTCTGCCAGAAGGCACATACTCCAGAATGCAGGGATTGGAGGTCTGATAGGTATCACAAAAGGGCAGAACCCTTGACAAAGTCATTGCCGGCACCCACGGGAGGAGGACGCCTTTTCCCTTTGAAGATTAGAAAATTCCTCAACATGTATACGGCTTAAACGTTTTCTTCACAGGGTGTGACAATGGAATTTGCCCATCTCCAATACACCCTATGGGGCCTTTAATAGCCTGTCATTAAGTTATCTTTCTCACACTTCTGAACTAATGCTAGTGTAATGGTGCTTGTATGCGCGTCGAATCCGCACCATTCACATAAGAGATACTGGTTAACATAGCCTTGATGGCTTACACCTTAACATTTGATCATTGTGAATGCTAAACCTTTATTCTGCTGCTTTGTGAACTACACCTTGAAGTTTTATTGGGTCTGCAGTACTCAAAGGTAGTTAGATGGGATCCAGTTTCTAGATCAATATATTTAGATTTATCTTTCCTCCATGTTGTTGTGTTGTGATTCTTTTTTGATTTACATGTATCAGGCCAATAGAACACAAGATATGTGTACGTTTGGGATATGCACCACACTCACAATAACACAATGTATACTTCGCATACTGCTCATGTATAAGATTCAAGATCAGGGATAGTGCCCCTATGCTTGGAGAAACCACAGAGCTCTGTGGTATTGACGAGCATAATTGGCCTGGGTCTAACTGGCTGAAACATGTAGACCATTCTTGCTGATGAGGTAGGAGACCCTTAATTGATCACCATTTGACATCCCTCTGGCTTTTAACCTTACCCAAGTTGCCTGAAACTCAATAAAAGGTTTACCCAGAGACCTGAGGTAATTTCATACTTCCAATACAGATCTCCCTGGAAATGTCTCTGTATAAGAACTCCCTCCCTTGGGGGGTTGAGCCCACCCAGACATACTAGGTGCTCTGGGTTAAAACTCAAGGATGAAGCATGCCACTGGAGAATTCTAGCGGGTGAGAGTCCTTTAAAAAATAAAAAGTATTCCCAGGTTAGGAGAGGTGTCGCCCTGGCTCCACTCCCCTTTTTTATGTTGGGAGCCTAAGAGATAGACATAAGAGAGGGAGCCTGGGTGCTGGGAAAAAGCTGCAGAAAAAGAAGTCTGAAACTCCATGTGACTTAGAACTCTTAACTGATGGAGAAGAAAGTCAACATGATTTTGGCTACTCGCACCAGAAAATCCATCACTCAGAACTTATCACATTTCAAAATCCCTTACTGCATATGAACACAAGAAAGAGAAAGTAGAAGAGAAAGAAGTGAAGAGGAAATGCAAAGGGTGACAAGAGTGGAATCACATGAAGGACAGGAACCACAACTCTGATGCAATAGGAGCAACGAAAGTCTAGACGCAGCATTGTTCATCCACACACAGACTGACTGAAGTAATGGACTTGACAGTGTAAACTGGCATGTTTTGCATTATTTATTTATTTATTTATTTCAAGGGTTTTATATAGCGCTGCTGGACCCTGGAGTATCAGAGCGCTTTACAACAGAGTTAGACACAGTAAGATAAAGTAGCAATATATGCGGACTTAGCAACGGGATACAGTATTGCAAAAAGTATATGATAAGGGGGGGAGTAAGAGACAGGTACAAATTAAAATAGGCGAAACAGTTAACAGGGGAGAAGATGTCGAATTCAGACAAGGTGGGGGGAGGGTATAAGAGTAGAGAAAGTTGACATGCTAGTTACCCCAATATTTGTTGTGGAGAAGTAGTTTGAGTTCTTTTTTGAAAAGAGAGTAGGAGGGGTTGCAGCGAAGGTTTTTGGGGAGTGAGTTCCAAATGGTAGGAGCATTACCAGAGAATGCACGGGATTGAGTTTTTTGACAATTAAGTCTGGGTGGGATCAGGGAGTCGGTGCTTCTCGGGGACCTGGTGCAGCCTGCTTTTTTTAGTTTGGTTGCAAGGTAGGCGGGGGTGTTTTGATGAAGAGCTTTGTGGGTGATACAGGCAGTCTTGTAAGAGGATCTTCCTTCAATTGGGAGCCAATTAAGATTTTTGAGGACGGGTGATATGTGGTCAAATCTTTTACAGTCAGAGATAAGTCGGCAGCTAGATTGAGGACAGATTTAATCGGTGCAAGATGGGTTTTAGGGGTGCCGGCAAGGGTGGCGTTAGCATAGTCAATCCTGGACAGGACTAGCGATTGGACAACGATTTTGAAATCATCGGCTGGAATGAAAGGTTTGATTTTTTTTGATGTGGAGAAGGGTGAAAAGAGCACTTTTGGCGGCATTCTTAATGTGGGGGATGAGGTTGAGATTCTGGTCGATGCCGATGCCAAGGGATTTAATAGAGTTAGAGGTGGAGAGGGAGCAATTGAGAGCTTTGATATCATTGATCCAGATTTGGATGGGAAGGGTATTGTTTTTGGGGGTGAAAAGAATGATTTCTGATTTTTGGGGTTCAGTTTGAGATGGTTTAGATGGAACCAGGCTTGTACTTTAGTTAGGGTGGCATTGAGGTGAAGGATGTCGTTGTGGGATTTGATCTTGTAGTATAATTGGGTATCGTCGGCGTAGAGGTGGTAACTAATTTTAGCTTGTTTGAGAATGAGGGTGAGTGGTTCCATGAAAAGGTTGAAAAGAGTTGGGGAGAGGATGGATCCTTGAGGGACCCCGAGTGAGACAGGTTGAGGATTAGAAAGGAAGTGGCTAAGCTTGATTTGCTGTGATCTGTTTTGAAGGAATGAGCAGAACCATTTGAATGTTTTGTGAACCAATGGGGATGTGTACTCTTCTGTTGTTTGTATATGTGGTGTCACAGATTAATTGATTTGATCTGAAGTGACTTAGCTGCACTGTATATGCTTGTTGCCGATGTTGTGAATGTTTACTGTTGTGGAGCGCTGTGGCTCGGATGCTCTGTATAGACTTGTTATCTTTGATGGGAACATTTACTGTTGTAAAGTGCTCTGGTATTTTCGTGTCTAGCTAGCGCTATAAAAAACTCAAATAAATAACTAAATAAACCTGAGTAGTATCTGTTTTTCCAAACAAGACGGCATATAAATCAAATAGGAGGGAGTGCCCTGGGGTTGGAGGTCATTGGCCCCTCAGTACACTGGTCACTCCCCAAAGAAAGGGGGCAGGAAGTGGCTGAGGACAAGCAGGAGTGCTGGGGTGACCATAGAGGGCCCTGAGACAAGGACAGGGACCCTTGCAGATTTGTGTATTCCTAATCAATAATGCAAATAAAGAATGTTCCTGAGTTACTGGCTGTGTCTGGAGTGATGAGGGGCTGAGCCGCGGACACTCAACCAACACTCACCAAGGAGGGAGTGCTCCTGTCTTGGGCTTTTCTTTTGCAAATAATTGTTTGCTGGTGTATCAATTCAGTTGGATCAATTAGGGGAAATCACGACTTCAACTACCAGATTGAATTTGACTATTAAACAAAAAGCTATAACAGGGCCACTGCATAGCTGCCGAGGTTTCAGATTGCTACGTGTGACATTTTTATAATTTTAGTGTAATTATGAGTGATATTTCAACCACAAAGAGTGACACTTTCTCGCGAACAAAATCAAGTAATAAAGACAAGGTAAACATATAAATATCAGAAATGACACCCATTTGAGCAACAAGAAACTAAGAAAATTTTAAAACTGCAGTACATCACAGAAATGGAAGGGCACTAACCTAGTGCCCTTGTAAACTGATCGTAATTTTGGGAATATGCAATGCAACATTTGGTACAGTCAAGATCTTTCAACATGGATATTCAACCCCTCTGTGCGAAATCACTGTGGTAGTGTTAATTTAATAATACCTTTTCTCCAGTAATGTTACAACACTACTGTGCCGCACCTAGGCTGGGAAAAATAAAAAATAATGCATTTGCCGAAGGCCTTGAGAAGTATCTCTATGTCTGCTCAGCCGGCTGCATACTCTCTCACCTGCTGCACAGTATAGAAGCCAGTCTGTCCCCACTTACGACTGGCGGGGACCTCTGAATGAAAAACTGGTCACTGGAATGCTTATTTGTCTTTTGTGCATTAATGGGAACCTTTTCTCTGAATCAGAGATGCTTCAAGCCTGCATGGTTTGTTTCTGTTAAATAATTGCTTTAATTGGATTTGTAGGCGAGTATGAGAGGCGTGCCTGCCCTAAACACCACGGGGCAGATTTATGATGCCCTTGCGCCGCAATTGCGTCACTTTATTTGACGCAACTGCGGCGCAAACAATGCGCCCTATTTACAATGTGACGCATCTAGGAGATGCGTCACGTTGTAAAGCCCTGCGCCATAAGGAGGCGTTCCTGCGCAGGGGGGGGCGTTCCTGCGCAGGAACGCCTCCTGAAAGTGGCTTAGTGAAATCTATGAGATTTTACTCAGTCACTTTCTGGCCAATGCTGCATCAAAACCCTGCACCTGCTTGAAGTAGGCGTAGGTCTTGATGCAGCATTGTGTAGATGGGGCACCCCCGAGCATTGCTGGAGCTGCGTCACGCTTGCGACGCAACTCCAGCAATGCGCCACATTTCCGGCACAGATGCGTCACGCATCTGTGCCATATTTGCACCATGGTGCGCCGCATTATAAATGCAGCGCACCATGGGTGGCGTAGCTGTGGCGCACTGTGGCGCACGTTTACTGGCGCATCCCTGGGGATGCGCCAGTTAACATAAATCTGCCCCCACCTGCTCAGCCTCTCCCAGACTCAGAGCAGTGTTCAGGAGTTCTAGTGTTGCCAGGCGACATCAAGAATTTCTAGGGGTCCGGGCTGGGGCGCGGACTGAGGGAGGAAATCAACATCGGAAAGCACTAGAAATGTGAGCGCACCACTACACTACACTGACCTAGTGAAATAGCTCAGTACTGTAGCAGCAATTTATATACGGCAGTTACGAAGAAGTGTTTTTAAGATGCAATTGATAATTACAGTAATAGATTTCTTGCTCTCCCAGGCACTTACTAAAACATCATGATGATCCTCACTGGGCAGCTGAGCCCGACTGGGGTGGCGAGGCACGGTGCGCTGGGTGAAGGTCCTGGTTGTGTGAGATATTACGGCTGTCGCTGTGCCATTAATCATGCTGCACCCACTCTCACTGCCTCGATGATACTGACTCATGCGTCAGCTCTGTCTGTGGCCAAATGGTGCAGGTGGGATCCGATTCCAGATTGGATTCATGAGCCATCAACGGCGGAAATCCATCACCTCTTCCCCGCACCCCGCTGCAGTGAGCAAAGCGAGTTCAGGAGCTGCGCAATTGAACTTCAAAAAGCGCAGGTGGCAGCAGGAAGACGGACCCTGACTCAAGGTACTCTATTGTGTCTCACTGTCAGTTAGTGTCTACTTCACCATTGGGCACTGACTGCAGTGACGTCAGTTTAAGTTCGGCGCCACGTGCGTCGGCCCGAGAGTATGCCTAACTTGGATTCAATTACATTGTAGCAGTACTGGCAGAGCTGCAAGCAGATTTAGCCAGCCTCCTTAGCCTCTGCCTACCGGGAGCAGTGCGCACGGCGCTGAGAGGCACTGCAGCTCAGTCCATCATATGTGCATTATAGCAGCGATCCACGTGGCAGCTGAGGAGGCGCTATAATGTGTGACAATGCATTTCAGTGCGGTGATGCGGATCACCACACTGAAATGCGTTACACTAACGCCTGATGCGTGATACTTGGCAGGGCTGCCACTGTGCCTTCCTTTAGTGAGATGAAGTCATGTGGCACTTTACTAGCCTTAAAGAGAGTTCTCATTTTGAGAGAGTGAGCTGTTCATACCGAATGAATTTATGTTGAATCTAGCGCCCGTTTCTTTCGGCATACAAATATCACTGCAAGGAAGTCTCTCTACTTTCGCCTTACTTTGACAATGTTCTTTCGTTCTGCCTTTCTACTTAAAATTCTTTTCGCACCATCATATCACAAGTATTTGGGATTTAATAATTGTAGCATTGTGTTGATGTTATTACGTTTCTGCAATACATTAATTGGCAATTCATTAGATATAAAAGAACTTTTCTGGGTTTTCCCTCTTCTTTCTGGTTTGTTGTCAACAGAACTCGCGATGAGAAATCACACGCCCAGTAACTAGAGCAATACTCAAATGACTAGTACTGCCAAGTTTAGCCAGCAGATAGCAGTGCTGTACAAGAAATGAGCACGGTAACGGTAATTTATTTTCACAACCGGATTACTTTTTAGAACAAAAGACATTTATGCTGAAATACATTGCGAAATCATTTTTATGTCGGTTACGTATCTACAGAAACACACCATGTCCATACCTTTAGGGCGTTTAAATATTTGTACCATCGCCCGTACTAAGCCAAGTGACATTTCTTTTATCTCGACTGGTAAATTGTCACACTTAGTTTATGATTAAAGAGAAAGGCAGTGGTGAAGAGATTAGAAGAAAGGAGAAAAAGCAGTGTGATAAGCAGAACATGAAGTTCAAACACAGAATAAAAAAATGTGAAAAACAATTTTCACGACCTTTAGCCATCACTTATAATTTGTCTTTGCTTTTTAAAAGGGATGCAATTGTATTCAAAGCATTAGAAAATAATGGCAACACCGCAGGACTGAGAAGAGCACTTAGATACAGCGACGGGGGATCTCCGCCGTGTAAACGGAAGGTGTGGGCTTGAAGTAGCTCTCATCCATGAATTAGGAGAAACATACAGCGGGATATCAACAACTTGCAATGTGATGGGAACCAATCCCGTAGTATCTCTCTCTCGGCTGGAATGCTCGAAAATTCTGGCCGAGAGAGTGCTCTTCTCAGTCCTGTCCTGATGAAGACTCCACCGTGAGGATACTATTTAACCCCTTTGCTGCGGTGGCTATTCCGCCGCAGCGCTAAAGGGGCGGGGCGGCTGCGCGGCGGGCGCATGCTGGTGACGGAGCCGCTCCGTCACCAGCCGCGGTTGAGCTATGCTGGTGACGGAGCGGTTCCGTCATGACCCGCCTCGCTCATTAGAACGCCCGCGCAGGCGCGAAATCAGCGCCGCGCAGGCGCGGCGGCTGGGCCATGACGGAACCGCTCCGTCATCAGCACAGCTCAACTGTAGCAGATGACGGAGCGGTTCCGTCATCAGCAGGGGAGGGGTTAATCCTGCACCTAGGGGTCGAAATGCCGACAACATACAGACCTCATGCAAGACAAACTCTGGCGACAATGTTAACCCCTTCGACGCTCATGACGAGCTGAGCTCGTCATGTAACGCGGGTTTCCGCAAAAGTCAGCGCACAGCGGGAAAACCGCTAACGCGCAAGGTGTTAAAAAAAGTGTTTGTCCATTAGAGCTATGTGTATTTTTAGGAACATTTGACCTACCGCAGGCCGGAAAAACTTTCACCATGCATAATTGATGTATAAATGTCACATATACCTTTTCCCTGTCCTCCACCCACACGCAATCCCTTCTTCTTTCCCCATCTGCATCAAGAGCACTGTCATATATTGCACTGTAATCATAATGAGCAACGGTGTTGCCATTATTTGCTAATGCTTTGAATACAATTGCATTAGATGCTTCGGTTCAAAAAGTAAATAAATTGGACTTATGCCATAACAAACAATGGGTGATTGCTACTATATACTGTTTGAATAGAAGTTCTTTGCTACCGTGACCACACCTTTTTGTACTGCACTATTGACCCAGGTCGGGTAGTGGTGCCCCAGCCCACACTGCCTAAAGGACACACAGGGTACTGCCTCATACTGTGACGAGAGAGTGAGCACCAAATTCCTTCTCCCTTTTGTTCTGTCCTCAGTCTGAGACCAACTGCAAGGGGGGGTTCAAGAGGCCGCATCATCTTATGATTAGGCATACCTGCAAACCTGAACAAAAATCTTACAGAGTGGGGAGGGGGCGTGGCCTCGTGCTGAGAAGTACTTAAGAGGCACTTTGAACCCCACACCGCCCCAAAGACCCCTCCTCCCTCCAAAAATAAAAAGCTTGCTGAGGCTGGTGCCGATGCCCTGGGATGTTTTCACACCCCTTAATGGACATTGGCTGTTCCAAGCCTTGGAAAACGAGCTGAAACCACTATTTACATTGGTTTTTAGCTAATTTTCCCTGCCACAGTGTGATATTGGCTCCCACCGGGTGGCCGTGTGGTGGGAGCTGATATTGTGTGTCACACGGTGGCACAGAGTGAGCTAGTTTTGTGGTATATATTTTTTTAACATCTTTTTCCATATTTATTTTTTGTCCATCCTATTGGTATTTATCCATATTTTTATTTTGTGTTTTGAGAATAAATGGAGGATAAAAAAAGGAATATTTCCATATTTAGTTAACTGAGAAAGCATACACTCATGCTTTGATGCTTCTCACGTTTTAGCAAATTAAGCAGCCAAATCTAGCAAAAAACAACACCCACAGGTAAATATTAACATTATATAATAATAATTTTAACGTATGCCTGTATGTTAGGAAATCTAATACTATTTTGTAACTCCTATTGATATCTACCAGCTCAGCGATTGCCTGAATTCATGAAGGACAGGATGGAGAGTCACTCACAAGAAGCATCATTTTCTGTATTGTTCTGCTTTTAAAAAGACATACAGGCAGGAAACACATTATTTTCTGAACTTAATTATCTGTAAAATTCAGTAAAAATGGAAAACTGGGAGCTTTACTTATGGTAGATGCTAGAGCCCAGATGGACACCACATCCTTTGCAACACTAGACTATTAGATGAGTTGATGAACAAAACTCTAACGAATATAGACGGCAAGAGGCATCCAACAGGAAACAGCGTTCTCCACTATAGGAAGACTACCAACTACAGTCACAGTCCCTGAAAGGTTGTGATGGTGGTGCATGAGGTCAGAGGGCACATCGCTCCGTGCCCCTGTACCTTCAGGGTTTGGCAATAGTACTAGGTATTTGTTGATAGATGTCTGTCATGCCCCAATGCAGGTACCCTGCTACCGTGATGCTAGGGTGTTTGCGTTAAAATCAGGTTGGTTGTGTGGGGGAAAACACCTTCCTTCTCGGAAACAGCGCTTACGCCACCCTATGGGGAGGCGTAGGCTTAATGCTGCATTCCCAGATTTACAGTGTGTTGTAAATCTGCGTATATGTCAAATGCCACGGGTGCTGCATGGGAACACCCACTGTAACGCCCATGACACGCCTCCCCATCGCAGTGTGAGGCAACGCAGCGACTTGCGCTGCTTTGTCTCACACCATATTTACGAGGCAAAGAAAAATCACGCAGGGTGGCTGTACTTGGCCTCATAGATATGGGTAAGCCCAGTGCGCCGTTGGATCATCATAAAAAAGTGATGCTCTGTTGGCGCACTGGGCTTTTAAATAAGACCCAAGCTTGGCCCACTCGACAAGTGGGTGAGATTCATTAAGGGACTTTGGCGGGACAGAGATGCTTGCTGGCATGTTAGTGTGTTTAAACATGGACAATTACTGGTAACCGTTTACTGATTTGGTTCTGCAGTGCCATGGTTCCAACAGGAGCAACTACAGACCAAGGCCCAGATTTACAAAGATTTTATATTGGGTTTGCATTCCTTTTTTAATGCAGATACAACGCAAAATCATTTTTTGGGGGTTTGCAAACTTACACAAATTGCATTGGTTTGCTAAAAAAGAAATGAATACCAGTGCAAAGTGCTGTTTTACATTTCTCTGCTTCAAGGTAGTGTCCCATGGATGGTATATGTGTGTTTCCATGCCGCCACGCATGGTTTTTGATGCAAAGAACTATCTACTAACAATGGTAGACAGGGTTTTGTGATAAAAAAAACGCCACATGAAAGCAGGCGTAAAAAAAAGAAATACTTGTATTTCTCCTTTCTTTGCATGTGTCCTGCACTGTACAGCACAAAACCAAAGTAGGGCACATTTTACAGCTTGTTTAGGCATAGAATTTTGTTCTAGAAGAGTACCATTCCAGTATAAAACCTATACTAGGTTTGTGAAAACACCCTTGCACCAAGATACAAAAGTGTGTGCGTGAAGTTCAGCAGCCTGATTGTGCGCCGGCGCTGGGGAGAGTAGAGGAGAGTGCATTATCTCTGTAGATATGGCGCTATCCTGCTCTCTCCCTTTCACGCAACACATTGAATCAGCTTTGGGTGCTGCACTGCGTTCCATTAGACTTTTGTACATCTGGGCCCAGAGGTTATAGTCCAGTGGCATCTTGAATTTCTCTCCTGTTTGGACCAGTACTTGTTCTTCTATTCTGAGCAGAGTCATGGCTCCTCTCCTGCACCTGGTCCTGTCATTACTGGCTTGCTCAGTGATCTCTGGCATTGTGGAACTAGGAAACCATGTGCACGCCATCAGGACAGTAACACACACTGCCTGCGCAAAAAGAGAGGGGACAGGAAGTGGCTGAAGACAAGCAGGAGGTGGGCAGTAGCTGGGCCGAGTTTGTCTGGTCTTGAGGCAAGGACAGGAACCCTTTCTGGTCTGCTGTACTCCTGGTCATAGATGGAAATAAAGAATATTTATGAGTTACCAGCTGTGACTGAAGTGATGGTGGAGGGGCAGAGCCACGGATACACAACACAACACTCACCAAGGATGCGATGCTCCAGTGTTGGGCTTTTTTTTATACAAGTAGTTGTTTTAGAGTGTATTAGTTCAGGTGGATTAAAAATGGAAAAACATGACTAGAACTCACAGAATGCATTAAGTTATTAAACTAAGATCCAGGACAAGCCCACTGTGCCTTTCCTTAGTGGTATGGGCCGATAAGTCCTTGGGGGAAGTTAAACCTTATGAATCTTCAGATTACCTTTCAGACATACATACATTTGATGACATCAAAAAAGCACTGGCCAACTATCACAACTACCCCCATAAAGCTGCTAATTTAGTGCCTCAGTCAAAAGCCTGCAATATCAGACTTACTAAACAACAAGCCCCCTTGTACATAGCAATGCCTAGAAGTGAAAATCACTAATTGCAAAATATTGGAAAGGAGGTGTTGTAAGACCAAATCAACTATTGATAGAGGTGCATACTAAGTAGTTCTTCTAAAGTATCACAGGAAAGTCAGGTAGGTGCACAGATGTCATATTATCTTGAGGACTGAACAAGCTAGCAACTCTGCGTTAGAGTTATTTAAAGTGCTGACAGATGAATCCGCCAGCCTGCAAGCTAGTAATACCGGCGTCACACGAGCTATGTGTATCTCTTGCTAACTAGTTCAAGGCATTAGATTTCCAGAATATATGAAGAATTTTCAGAGAGAGGCCCGACAAATCGCAAACCATAATGTACTACCATCAAATGCCCCCACCCTGCTGGATAGGTTTGATGTAATCTCCCAAGAATAAGTGCGAGAAATGCTGGGAAAATGTTAAATCAGGGTCACCGTTAGATCCCTATCTGGTTGACATAGACTCTTCCTAGTCTTCTTTGTTAATCCCTTACATTAAAGATTTACTCAATTTATCTCTGAATTCAGCTAAAATGCCAAAGACTTGGAAGTCAGAATTAGTCTTTCCCGTCTTAAAAAAAGCTAATGCTGACCCAAACGAGTACGCAAATTATTGGCCCATTTCACTTCTTCCTTTTCTTGGTAAGATTTCTGAGGGATTAATTGATAAATAACTCTACAAATACCTAGATGACAATTGCATACTGGACCCTTCACAACAAGATTGGAGAACAATTCACAGCACAGAGACTGCGCTCCTGGCAGCTATTGATTCCACTAGGACACTGGTGGATGAAGGCACTCCGGCGATGCCGGTATTACTTGATTTGTCAGCTGCCTTCGATACGGTCTCCCATTCCATCCTTATTCAGTGACTGTATGAAATAGGAATACATGGAAATGCCCTAGCATAGTTTAATGATTTTCTGGCTGACAGGACCCAGGTGATCTCAATGTAACCCTTCAAATCTAGGTCATTCGGAAGTGGTAAGGGAGGTCCTCTGGGATCCTCCCCGAGTCCTACACTTTTTAATATGCGAGTGGTCCCCGCTTGCAAAGATTGTCAAAGCCTGCAGATTTGAAATAACATCTGACGCGAATGACAGCCACTGATGATCTCATTTGGGCGAGCTCTAGAGACCTCCAAAGATGGATCTGTTTATTGTCCGAGAAAGGTGGCGACCTGGATGAGTGAGTTGTTTACAACTTCATGGAGGAAAGACAGAAATCCTCCTCTTTTGGAATGTGCAGGAACTTTTCTCAGATGACTGGTGGCCGAAAAAATTAGGTCAAGAACCCTGCCCCATGAGAGTGACAAAAAAAACCTGGATTTTTAGTGGATAATAAGTTCTACATGATGGAACAGGTGACCTCTATTTGTGGTACTTGTTTCAGCACCTTACAACTGCTTAGAAAAGTGTTTGGCTTCCCATGAGATCCAGAAAAACACTTGTCCAGGCCCTCATCATGAGTCGTCTGAACTATGGCAATGCCCTTCTGGTAGAGGCAAATGAGACCCTCCTTTCCAAATTACAGGTGGTACAAAACACTGCAGCCCGACTGATCTGTAAACTTCCATCTGGCTGCCCCTCAGTACCCACTTTAAGAGCACTACACTGGCTGCCAGTGGGAAAGCGCTATCAGTTCAAACTCTTGTGTCTTAAAACACTTCTCAGGAATGGCCCCGCATATCTGCAATCTAGGCTTGCTTGGCACTGTCCGAGTAGAAACTTGAGATCCATGGATAAAGCCCTCCTGAACCAATGACGTATCTGAACGAACAGTTATGGTGGTTGCTCTATGTCTATGCTCCTCATCACTGAAATTGCCTTCCTTTTTTCATTCATTCCTGACTCGATTTTGGAAGGTTTAAAAAACTGTGAATACTTGGCTTTTCTAAACATCTCAGGTACTTTAATTCACATCCACCATACTAGCTCAGGGATACTCTTTTGCAGTGAGCACCCGCGGTCGGTAGTGGGATTACCGGCCGGGCGATGACATGGGGAGGGGGAGGGGCAGGGTGGGGGTTAGTAAACTATGGATTACGGAGGTTTACAGGTAAGTAAACATATAAATAAATAAAACGAATTTCGTTGCGCGCACTGCATCCCCAAATGCGATGCAGTGCACGCAAAGAAATTTGTTTTATTTATTTATATGTTTACTTACCTGTAAACCTACGTAATGCATAGTTTACTAACCCCCACCCTGCCCCTCTCCCTCCCCACGTCACCGTCCAGCAGCTACTCCCACTACCGACCGCGGCTGGCAGTGAGTCGTAGTGCAAATAACATAACATAACGTAACAAAACATAACATTACGTGGAGTCAAATGGAACCTTACTAGCCTTTAAGAGAATGCTAATATGAGAGACTGTGCTCGTAAAGCCTTTAGAATTTATGTAAAATCTAGATCACATTTGTTTGGGAATGGGCATAACTCAAAGCATATTATTGAACACAAATCTCTCTCCGTCTCTCTCTTTTCTTTTTACTTTGACAACGTTTCTTGGCTGTGCCTTTCTTCTTAAAAGGCTTTTCGCACTATCGTATCAGAAGTATTTATTTGTGATTTAATGATTTCAGTATTGAATTGATGTTATTAAGTTTCTGCAAAACATTTATTGTGAACACGTGACATAAATAACCTCAGTGTTTCCCCTCTTCTTTCTTGTACAATAACATCATCACAAGGCATAACCAGATGTATTGTCAACAGAACTCGTCATGAGAAATCACACGTCCAATAAACATCAATATAACTGAGATGACTAGTACTTCCAAACTTTGCCAGCAGGCGTCAGTGCTGTACAAGTTAAGGATGATTTAGTTGAACTACTGGATTACTTTTCAGAGCGAAATAAATTTACACCGAAATAGATTTTCCTTGTTAAATGGGAAATATTTTGTGTTTGTCACGTATCACAAAAAACACAATGTCCTCATCTTTGGTGCATTTAAATAGATGTACCATCGCCTGTACTAAGTCAAGTGCGAATTATTTTTGACTCGAATGGTACATTTTTACACTTTTAAATTATTTTTACATTGAAAAGCAGCGGTAAAAGAGATTAGAAGGAAGAAGAACAATGTCAGTGGGATAAGAACATGTATAACAGCAATACAATTCTTAAAACAGATTTCAGGACAATTTCACCCATACTTCTAATTTGTCTTCATTTTTAAAACAAAATTTCCAGATTAATAATTTTCTTGACCTTGTACTACATTGAGACAATGCTTTTGTTTCAGACGCAGCAAGTAACTCACACCCCAGAGTTTTTAGGGCTCCTCCCCTCCAAATACTATATGTTTTTTTAAGAATGAGGTAAATCAATTCTTTTCTAAACATGTAAGAAGTGTCTACAAGAGGCTCTGAAGAAAAACTCGTGATATATTAAAATGATTTGAGTTCTGGTACAGAATGCAGGAGTTTTATTTCCCCCTAAAGGACACACAGGGCACAGTCTGGTACAGTGGTGCTGGAACAATTTTCAGAGTGGGGGTGCCGCTGTCAATGTCACCTCACTAAATTCATAGGGACCATGAAAATCCAGGCACCACAGTAAATTAGCCTCACCCTTTCAGCAGTAGAGTGGTATGATTGCAGCATGCAGCCGGTGTTGCCTTTTGGAGCACACTGTTGCAAGTATGTTACAGAAGCATGGTGTGGTAGCCACAGTCATTTACATACAGCACATTTCCATTGAAATAGCTACTAAATTCGCAGAGACCTGCAGATTTAATGATACAGCTGTGTAATGCACAAAGGATGATTTTGAAAATCGACTAAGTAGAGTGGATAGATTCGTTTAAATCCTATTAAAATATTTGGTTCCATCACACTTACGAATTAAAAGAAAAATTGACATAATTTGTGCTTTTCTAATTGCTGACATATTTGTACAGTTTATTTAAAGGTATTTCCAATTTGTGCGTTCGAAAAAAATTAACATCCTACAGCTTTTTCCTTCAAACACTCAATACTCCAGCAAGGCTGTGGCACAGTTCACTTTTAAAAATCCTGGCACTGTGCAGTCAGAGAAAGTTTCCTAATTGCTAAAGATATTTGTACATTTCATGTACAGGTATTTACATTTTGGGCGTTCAAGAAAAAAACTAACATCCAATAGCTTTTTCTTTCAATCTAAGTGTACCCCACTAAGGTTGTGGGGCAATTGATTTTTAACAAATCCTATCACTTTGCATCAGGGAAAGGAAAGTTAACACCAATGCCATGTTAAAAGAATAAGGAGCAATTTGTTAGAAGGCATAGCCTGATATTTGACCTCTGTCTTTGAACTCACAGCGATGTGACAAGATAAAAACAGAAATTAAAGGCATCTTTACTGCTCATTCACATTCTGAACTCCAGCATGGATATTTTGGGAGTGCTACATCATCCCTCCCCCCAACGTCCAATGACTATGGCCAGTGATGAGAGTGAGGGCACAAGCGCTTCTCTCCCTTTTAATATGTCATCAGCCTGACACCAACCGCAAGGGCATGTTCAACAGGCGGCCGCAGCATCTTCTGTTAGGCGCCAGAGCCTACTTGGACGCCACGCCTATCCCAACGCATGACGGTTAGATGAGCTGATGAACGAAACTCAAACGAATATGAACAGGTATCAACCAGGGATCATTATAGGAAGACTTCCAACAGATCACTGACAGAATATTGGAGACATAAATATCGTGTGGACAGAATATTGTGTCAAAAATATCGAGGATCAAATTATCGAGAAGGTACATACATATAGGTAAAAATGATTTACTACTCTTAGCTCCAAATCTACATACCTTGAAGAAACATATATTGTCATGGTACAAGTATGTGGAGTTAAGTGTAGTAACATTTTGCTTACCCATAGGAACTTACCTTCACAATATTTGTGTCCTCAGTATTCTTGACTTGATATGCTGTATTTTGGACCACAATATTTCAGTTTCCGATTTTCTGTCTGAATACCCCTCCAACTACATTCAAAGTCTCTGAAATGTTGTGATGGTGGTGACTAAGGTCATAAGACACATCACCCCGTGCCTCTGGGTTTGGCAGCAGTACTAGCCATTGGCTGGTGTTGTTGGTCTGATGTTCTTGGGAAGTTGGCTGTTCTCCCCTGGAGGATTCAAGGTTGACCCACTTGACAACTGGGAGGGACTTTGGTGAGACAGTGTTGCTTGCCAGCTTGTTAAAGTGTTTAAACTTGGACAATTACTGGTTACAGTTTCCTGATTCAATTCTACAGTGACCATGGTTCTAAAGGCACCAACTACAGACCCAGGGCCACATTCCAATGGCACTTGGAATATCCTGCTTATTGACACTTCTGGACACTCCTGGACCACTGCTAGGTCCTCTCTGCTCCTCTCCTGCACCTGGTCCTGTCATTATTAGTGCAATGTCTCACTCAGTGTTCTTTGCCATTGTGATAATGGGACTCTATGTGCACACCATCAGGTTAGCACCACATACTGCCTGGTAAAAACGCATCGAGGCCAGGGTGTGTTAGGTGTGCAATGTGGTGGGTTCCTATATATGTGAAGGAACGTATCACTTGCCCTCGACATCTTCTGACTTTTCCACACTTATTTTGTTTTTAGAATATGAATGAAATGCTCCCCTTCACCCTTGGGCTGAGGATCATGTAGCATGAGTTTTTCTGATGGTTGAATTTGAGATTTCAGGAATAGTCCTTGGAACGAAGGCCAATTATCAATAAGATTTGGGGGAGCCCAAGCATAGTGGTCAAGAATATCAACTTAGGGTAAGTAATATCGATTTTAAAAATATCGAAGTGTTTAATATCCTTTGCCAAAATATAAGGCCCAATTCTGATCTTGCTGGGACGGCTACGAATGAGATCCATAGTGTGCGAGTCCGATTCAGAGCCCTTGTTTCCGACCTAATTGTCCCCCGTTCGGGATGAGCAAGTACGATGCGAGTATCTCGTACGTGCCAAGCGAATCACCTCTGAATTTGTCCATCCGACTCGTCTGGAGCCAAATTCTACTGTGCAATAGAGCCGGATTGCGAGCCAGCGAGTACGATGCTCAATTCGGACAGCTGTATCGACTCGGCCTCAGCGAGATGAAGCATCTGTCGGAATTGGACCTCGGGGGCCAGAGCAAACCCCCTCCACCCGGAGCCCTCCGAATCGGTCACGAGGGGGGGGTGTGCATCGGTTCCTCGATCATAGCATGCACAGTGTGGCAGGCAACATGGGGTGCCCGCCACAGTGTGCACTCTTTTCCCCACACACCCCTTTTTTGCTATGAGAGCCTGTGTACACGTCCGTACACAAGCTCCCATAGGGTGCTAAGGGAGTCTTTGCGAACTGAGGGTTCCATTAGGATGTCGGGCGGATCGCCACCGCCATGGTGGCGGTGGTGATCCGCCCGATAGAAATGACCGCCCGCCACCCTTTTCCCCCCGCCAAATTACAATGGCGGGGGGGACCGCAACGGAGGGAAACACAGACCGCCACTTTTCCGCCCCGGTCGCATTGCGGCCGGGGCGGAAAATGATTAATATGGTGACGGTGTCTATGAGACACCGCCAGCCATATTACAATGGCAAGTGTGCAATGCCTTTCCGCAGCGGCAATGCCGCCACGGAAAGGCAGGGGGTGTTCACTCTGGGGGCCCCCTGTGGCCCCCGGAGTGAAGGCCAAAGGGGGGTGGCACGGGGGGGTACCTGTGGTACCCCCCTGCATTTGCTTGATCAAAGCGGCAGGCACCGCGCGGTGCCTGCCGCTTTGATTATGCTCCGCCCGCCACAATACTATAAATACAGGATGTGCCCGCCACTGTGGCAGGCACATCCTAATGGTGCATGCGGGACCCCCGCCCTTAGGGCGGGCGGTCGCCCGCCCGCCATCCTAATGGGGCCCTGAGTCTGTAACCATGCAGTTGCATCGTACTCGCTTGGTCAGACTCGGGCGATATGCTAGGAAATCCCTCCGGATCCGATTCGTACGAAGGGCTTTCCTAGCGAGATAAGAATCGGGCTCAAAGTTGGTAAAAATATACATTTTTTTATTAATGTTATGTATTTTAGTATATATTTTAAATGTATGTGATGTATGTTTTTTGTTTAAGAATTGTTTGCATTTTTAATATATGTGTTAATTTTTTTTTATTTATTCAATTTTTCGATTTGAATTTTACGTTTTTAGTTCCGTATCGGGCTGGGGCTTATAGGGGAACAGGGTGGGAAGTTATTAAATCATGTTAAATTAATTGATTTTTTAGAATTAATATTTATTTAATTGAGCTGTTATAGTGTTAAATGCGTAAAGTAATTAATTAATTAATAATTGGTTGTCAGTCAGTCAATTAATAATAATCAATTAATTGGTAATTAATTATGAAAATTGTGTAATTGATTTTAGATGTGTGTATAGGTGTAAAGGATCGAAGTAATTTATTTTTAATTGATGAATTATTAATTGCTTATTAATTATGGTAATTGTGTAATTAATTTTAGGGGTGTGTTTTGGTGTTTATAGGTGTAAAGTGTGGGAAGTAGTTCATTTGTAATTGATGAATGAATAATTGTTTTTTAATTAATTATTATTAATTAATTGGTAATCATTAATTTGTGTATTTAATTTTAGGTGTGTGTGTTTGCGGTTTATAGGGTAAAGGATGTTAAGTCGTTTATTTATTTTTTATTAATAATTATTTGTTAATTGATATTAATTAAATTATTTAAAATAAATTATGGTAATTGTGAAATTAATTTTAGGTGCATGTTGTGGTTTTTATAAGGGTAAATGGTGGCAAGTAGTTTGTGTTTAATTAATTAATATATACTTGTTAGTTAATTGTAATTATTTAATATTTATTTTGGGTAATTGTTTATTTTTGTGTTTTTTGATTTTTATTTTAAAGGTGTAAAAGGGTGGGTATTAAATATATTTTAATTACGTTATAATAAGTTGTTAATAGGAATAGTTTTTAATTAAAAATACGTTTTAATTGTGTTTTATTATTATATAGTTTAATTTACCCCTCTGCTATCAAACACTTTCCCTACTGTTGCACTCATTGGAGTGGGAATAGTAATTTGTACCCCTCCACTATTCAACATTTACTCTACTGTTGCACTCACTTGAGTGAGAATAATAATTTTTACCCCTCCGTTATCCAACACTTTCCCTACTGTTGAACTCACAGGAGTGGGAATAGTAAATGTTACCCCTCTGCTATCCAACACTTTCCCTACTGTTGCAATCACTGGATTGGCAATAGTAATGTTTACCTCTCAGCTATCCAACACTTTCCATACTGTTGCACTCACTGGAGTGGGAATAGACATTTTCACCCCTTCATTATCCAACACTTTCCCTACTGTTGCACTCACTGGAGTGGGAATAGTAATTTTTACCCCTCCGCTATCCAACACATTCCCTACTGTTGCAATCACTGGAGTGGGAATAGTGAATTTTACCCCTCCGCTATGCAACATTTTCCGTACTGTTGCATTCACTGGAGTGGGAATAGTAATTTTTATCCCTGCGCTATCCAACACTTTCCCTACTGTTGCACTAACTTGACTTGGAATAATAAATGTAATCCCTCCGCTATCCAACACATTCCCTACTGTTGCACTTATTGGAGTGGGAATAGTAATTCGTACCCCTCCACTATTCAACACTTACTCTACTGTTGCACTCACTTGAGTGGGAATAGTAATTTTTACCGCTCCGTTATCCAACACTTTCCCTACTGTTGAACTCACAGGAGTGGGAATAGTAAATGTTACCCCTCTGCTATCCAACACTTTCCATACTGTTGCACTCACTGGAGTGGGAATAGACATTTTCACCCCTTCATTATCCAACACTTTCCCTACTGTTGCACTCACTGGAGTGGGAATAGTAATTTTTACCCCTCTGCTATCCAACACATTCCCTACTGTTGCAATCACTGGAGTGGAAATAGTACATTTTACCTCTCCGCTATGCAACACTTTCCGTACTGTTGCATTCACTGGAGTGGGAATAGTAATTTTTATCCCTGCGCTATCCAACACTTTCCCTACTGTTGCACTAACTTGGAATAATAAATGTAATCCCTCCGCTATCTAACACTTTCCATACTGTAAAAATAACAGGTGATGGACAGAATGCAGAACAATGTCATACATTCACCCCAGTACAGAGATCTGAGCCTAAATCCATCGTTTTTTTGCTCACCCTGCCTTTCCAGTTTTAACCCAGCCATATGCAAATCAGTCTTGACCCTGTGCCCCATGGGAGCAGTCCAGCCGGAACTGCCAAGCCAAGTCCTCCCTGGACTGGAAACAAGCATCCTGGGGCCGGTTTCGGGCTTTCAGCCCTCATCAGCCTGGATAGCTTGATTCCAGTGGCATGGAGAGCACGGGACTCACGTCTGAGCATACCCGTCCCACTCGGGGTGACAAATGCAAAAATAACAGGTGATGGACAGAATGCAGAACAATGTCATACATTCACCCCAGTACAGAGATCTGAGCCTCAATCCATCGTTTTTGCGCTCACCATGCCTTTCCAGTTTGAACCCAGCCATATGCAAATCAGTCTTGACCCTGTGCCCCATGGGAACCGTCCAGCCCGAACTGCCAAGCCAGGTCCTCCCTGGACTGGAAACAAGCATCCTGGGACCGGTTTCGGGCTTTCAGCCCTCATCAGCCTGGATAGCTTGATTCCAGTGGCATGGAGAGCAGGGGACTCACGTCTGAGCATACCCGTCCCACTCGGGGTGACAAATGCAAAAATAACAGGTGATGGACAGAATGCAGAACAATGTCATTCATTCACCCCAGTACAGAGATCTGAGCCTAAATCCATCGTTTTTGTGCTCACCATGCCTTTCCAGTTTGAACCCAGCCATATGCAAATCAGTCTTGACCCTGTGCCCCATGGGAACAGTCCAGCCCGAACTGCCAAGCCAGGTCCTCCCTGGACTGGAAACAAGCATCCTGGGACAGGTTTCGGGCTTTCAGCCCTCATCAGCCTGGATAGCTTGATTCCAGTGGCATGGAGAGCACAGGATTCACGTCTGTGGCAGGGTATGCTCAGACGTGATTCAAGCAAGCCGGGCTAAAGACGGCTGTAATGCCAGAAACCGGTCCTCGGAAGCTTGTTTCTGGTCCAGGGAAGGCATGGCTTGGCAGTTCGGGCTGGACTGTTCCCATGAGGCACAGGGTCAGACTGATTTGCATATAGCCATGTCTGAACTGGGGTGGCAGAGTGGGCTAAAGAACAGTGATTGATCAAACCCAGATCTTTTGACTAGGTGTGAGTGTTTGATTGGTTCAGATGCTCCGTCCATCACCACCCTCTTTTGTACCGCTTTTGGCCACCATAAGTGTGGCAGGGTATGCTCAGACGTGAGTCCCTTGCTCACTTTGCCACTGGATTCAAGCAAGCCGGGCTGAAGACGGCTGTAATGCCAGAAACCGGTCCTCGGAAGCTTGTTTCCGGTCCAGGGAAGGCATGGCTTGGCAGTTCGGGCTGGACTGTTCCCATGAGGCACAGGGTCAGACTGATTTGCATATAGCCATGTCTGAACTGGGGTGGCAGAGTGGGCTAAAGAACGGTGATGGATCAAACCCAGATCTTTTGACTGGGTGTGAGTGTTTGATTGGTTCAGATGCTCCGTCCATCACCACGCCCTTTTGTACCGCTTTTGGCCGCCATACGTGTGGCAGGGTATGCTCAGACGTGAGTCCCTTGCTCACTTTGCCACTGGATTCAAGCAAGCCGGGCTGAAGACGGCTGTAATGCCAGAAACTGGTCCTCGGAAGCTTGTTTCCGGTCCAGGGAAGGCATGGCTTGGCAGTTCAGGCTGGACTGTTCCCATGAGGCACAGGTCAGACTGATTTGCATATAGCCATGTCTGAACTGGGGTGGCAGAGTGGGCTAAAGAACGGTGATGGATCAAACCCAAATCTTTTGACTGGGTGTGAGTGTTTGATTGGTTCAGATGCTCCGTCCATCACCACCCCCTTTTTTCTACCACTTTCCATACTGTTGCACTCATTGGACTTGGAATAATAAATGTAACCCCTCCGCTATCCAACAATTATTCTACTGTTGCACTCAGTGGAGTGGAAATAGTAATTTGTACCCCTCCGCTACCCAACACTTTCCGTATTGTTGCACTTACTGGAGTGGGAATAGTTATTTTTATCCCTCCGCTATCCAACACTTTTCCTACTGTTGCACTGACTGTATTGTGAAATGTAAGTTTAAACATTTTTTAATACTGACATTTTTTAATTTGTTCTAGATTTTTCAAATTTGTTTAAAATCATTGATATATATTTTTATTTTTTTATGTAATTTTAAACTTTTAACATAAATTAAAAATAATAGTTTGTTATTTTAAAGTAAATATGTATATATATTTCTAAATAATTATGCTTGTGTGTTTATCCTTTTTTATTAAGTTTATTTGCTATATTTTATTAAAATGTATATTAAATGTATTTTGTTTAAAATTACATGTAATATTTAATGTATTTAATATATTTAACAGTTATATAAAAGTCGATATTTTATACATCAGTACTTTTTACATCGATATTTTTTAGTCCATTTTTTTGTATTTGTCTGTTTAAGTATAGGAGTTGATATTTTTGTAGTCTATATTTTTAAACCGATATTTTTTACATCGATATTTATGGCATCGATGTTGTGTCAGGGAACCCATGATGTGGTGTCCTTGATGAGCAAATTGTAGAAAATATACATTTTACTATTCTTAATTCCACATATTTGTACCTTTATTTTATATCTATTATCAAGATACACACACATATGCAGAGTTAAGTATAGTAAGTCTATACTTTACAATGTATTATTGTAACAATATTGTTGTTGTTGATCATCTGGCTACACTATTTTTGTAGCAGTATGTTTAAACTCAATATTCCGGTAGTATACCCCAGGTCCATCTTTGATGAAATAACACACCTGTTTCATCCTGATGGCTAGATTGGGGATGAACCTGCTGCAGTAAGTTGCCATGCCTAGGAAACTCCTGAGATTTTGTGGTGGTTTGGAGTGCACCAGCTATCTTCATGCCTATGATATCTGGCCTCTCCATCCGAAACTACGTAGTCAAAGAATTTTAGATTGCTGTTCAGAAAATCTTACTTCTTTTTATGAAGTGTCCAGTACAGTTGGACATTTTTGAGAGGGTGGCTCTCAGTTTCTGGTATGGGTGTGGTGTATATCAGGATATCAAGAGAGATATTCATGATGGTTAGGGCCTCTGGAAATGGCACACTGGAATACTTTGGCAGCTGATGAGATGAAAATATAATTGTAATTTCCTTTATGTAGCCCTCTTTGTGGCTTAATGAACATGTGGTTCCAAGGATAGATTGGAGTTCATGGTCACTCTGGGGTTTCATACCTCCCTAGATGTCACTGGTGAAATCTTCATTTCTATGGGTCCGGTTGTTGTAAATGGGTAACTTTTTCATTGTTGACAAGTCTGATCCCAGTTTTGCACGGCTGAATTTAAGATCATCACCCATTCATCAAATACTTGTATAAACTTTTCACGTCTAGATGTTTCCACATCCTAAGGATTTCCAGTTTTAGGATGACATCTGTGCCATCCTGTGGGTGTAATGTGTAAGGTTGAATAAGCTGCTCTGGTCTGGTAAGAGGATGAATAGAATTGGCATAATGAGTAAGCCTTGTGGGACACCTCAATATGGAGCATGATGAGTGGAAGCGAATGGTGGTACTGCTACCAAACTGCCTACATATGATATAAAAGCAAACCTTTTTTACAATATTCTCCATATGCCAAGCGTTCCTAATATCACTAGTAGCATATAATGATGGATGTGTTAAAGGCAGACAATAACTCCAAAAGTAGCATTGTTGACACTCTTTTTTGTCTACTGTTAATTTCAGGTCATCCCAAATGGATAGAAAGGCTGACTCTGTGTTTTTGCCTGACTGGAACTTAGATTGCTTGTCTGAGAGTAAATTGGTTTCCTCAACAAAGTTGGAGATATGGGTGAACATTTCTCTTTCAGTCAGTTTTTCTATGAATGGTTCCTTAGAGATCAGACTATAGTGACCAAAATCAGTTTGATCAATGTTCTTGATGATTGCATTCAGGTAGTAGGTCTTGAGTTCAAATGGGAAGATTTAGCCAGCACGTTCCTTACTGCAGGCCTACGACATGCGTTTAAACGGTATGTTTGGAAATGTTAGCGGATGCGGGGTCTACTGGAGGTCTGGATGGCCTGCTTGCTTTGATCAGTTCACTGCGTTCAGTGTTGCATTACTGTTGAAAGGAGATTAGTATCTGGTGGATGTTTAGATCTTTTATTCTGCTGTTCCAGTCCTTTGTAGGTTGCAAATTGTTTGTTTCATTCTCGAGGGTGTCTTCTACTATTTTTGTTATGGAGATAAACTTATTGGCAGTGGCTTCACAGAAAGCTTTGAGTATCGTGTCTAGGTTGTGGCTTGTTCTTGCTTGAGCACTTTGAGAGAAGACTATTTGTTATTTTTTGGGACATTTTGCTTTGGTGTTCTACCCAGAGTAGATGTGTATCTTTATGTTTTTGATTACAGACTGGTGTGTCCTGTTATCGTGTGGTGGGAGGGTTTTGCACCAAGTTCAATTTTCACTAAGCCCCTAATGAAGACAGAGAGGAAATAGGTTACTGTAATGTTAGTGAGTGCAGAAATGCTCTGCTCCCTTCAACTATGACCTAAAGCCAGGCCCTGTTGAAGGCGTGCGCACAAGAGGCCATGTGTGACACCACAACTTCTTCTGCACTTCTGAGAGTTTGAAAATATGCAGTTAACTTGCAGATTCATGTCCTGGGGTTTTCAGGTATACTCAGTTGTAGAGTCTGCTAAAAGCAATGGCCAACAGAGCTGAACATGAAGCGGTCCAGACCTCCTTAGAAGTTCAGAGACAATTATATTAATTAACCCCTTGAGTGCTTATGGTGGAACCATGCCGTCATGAGTCATGGGCAGTGTGTGCTCATGACGGCGTGGTTCCGTCCACCCACACAGCACTAATTTCCCACCTATGGGGGCGAATTAATGAGCGGGCGTGGTCATGACTGAACCACGTCGTCATAAGCACACGCCCCCCGCGACTCATGATGGCGTGGAGCCTTCATGAGCACTAAAACACTGCACTCACCTCCTAGCCCCCCCGCGCCGCAGCGGAATTTGCGCCACGGCGGAATTCGCGCCGCAGCATAGGGGTTAAGACTCTGAAATGCTGAGATTTTCTCACCCAATCACAATGCTTAAAATGCATGGACTGTATATTTTAGATGTATTGGTGGACATGTGACATCCCTTTCCTCATTGTCTGATACAGATGAACCCCTTAGGTTTTCCTGTGCAGGGGGATTGTGATATGAGAGGTGTTTTAAATGTTACGCCTTTTATTTTGGGTGACTACCGTGATCGTTTTGTCCACCATAAGCGTGGAAGGGTATGCTCAGATGTGAGTCCCTTGCTCACTGCACCATCAGGATTCAAGCAAGCCGGGCGGAAGACGGCTGTAATTCCAGAAACTGGTCCCCGGAAGCTTGTTTCCTTTCCAGTAAAAGAATTGGCTTGGTAGTTTGGTCTGCCCTGTTCCCATGATGCACTGGGCCAGGGACAGACTAATTTGCATGTAGCCAGGTTCTGAGCTGGGATGGTGCAGTGAGCTAAAAAACGGTGATGGATCAAGCCCTGATCTGTTGACTGGGTAGGAGTGTTCTGCTTTATTCAGAGACTCTGTCCATCACCACCCCCTTTTCTGAATCGTTTTGTCCACCATAAGCGTGGAAGGGTATGCTCAGATGTGAGTCCCTTGCTCACTGCACCATCAGGATTCAAGTAAGCCGGGCCGAAGACGGCTGTAATGCCAGAAACCGGTCCCCGGAAGCTTGTTTCCTTTCCAGTAAAATAATTGGCTTGGTAGTTTGGTCTGCCCTGTTCCCATGATGCACTGGGCCAGGGACAGACTAATGTGCACGTAGCCAGGTTCTGAGCTGGGATGGTGCAGTGAGCTAAAAAACGGTGATGGATCAAGCCCTGATCTGTTGACTGGGTAGGAGTGTTCTGTTTTATTCAGAGACTCTGTCCATCACCACCCCCTTTTCTGTACCGTGATTTAAGGCACATGTTCCCAGGTATGTCACTGTGATATTGGTTACATATGATTTCCTCAAACCTTTTTTTGCCTTTATAAGTTGATGTGAATGAAAACAGTTTTGTTTTGCGGTTTGTGCTATTATTTGGTATTAGTATACACATTGAGTAAAATATAAAGATTTGTTTGAGAAATTATTTCTTGCTTTTAAAAGTTATTTATTAGTAGAGTGGGTTGATGTACAATTGATTGGGATATGAAAGTGATTATTGAAAAGAGCAAGACGCATGTATGATAGGGGCCTGGAGTAATCACAAGGCTGTGCAAATTGATTGATGCATCTATGGTTGATTGGGGGTATCTCTTTGTTATCGGTTTGTATACTGATCTTTTCCCCTGATTCCTTAATTGGACCAATCCCCACACGAGAGTTCCTGTATGAACCATAGTTGTTCCCTTATTATTATTAGTTTAGCTATAGCCTGGCACCATGCCCGGCGTGCAAGGATGAAAGACATGGTATATATTTTGTGCCAGCCACATCCCTCCCCATCACAGACTTGAGCTAATATTTATCAGTGCCCCACACTTGCCTCCCCCATTGTTTTGCTCATTTGGTGTGGTCCTTTGGCCTTTGAGATGGTTGTAGATGTGGCCTCAAGCTGTAGCAACATTCATTCCCTTTGGATGGGTGGGTTGGGTCTCTAGGTATAGGTTCAGGTTCCTCAAGGGTGAGTCTGGCTGCAGACATGGAGCAGTGTGGTGGAGGGCTGGTTATGAGTGTGTACACTGCCCAATCTTTCTGCTCAGCTCCTTCTGGATTTTTCTTGCTGTCCCTTCAGACGTTTTTGTGGCCATAAGTTCCTTCCCACTTCTAAAGTGGTTATGTTGCATCACACTCACTCATGTCCTCAGTTTGCTGTGTCCATTGTACCTTTCCTATTGACCACCACCCGTGGCTCCCTCCTTAATGGCATTTTAAACTTCCCCCTACTGTGGGGGTTACTGACAAACACCGTGTAGCTGGTAGTTTGTTGCTGCGCCGGGCTCCTCTCACCCTACTGGCAGCATCATTATTGATCCATTGTCAACTCAATTTGACTCAATTTGTGGTCTGGTGATGCCAGAGGCCAACATGGAGACACTGGAATTGTGTCTTGTCCAATGTCCTGCCAAACAGCATGGGTGCAGGTGCCCAAAGTGATGTTTAGTGTGGGGTGTTGCAGTTCAGCTGCATGAAATGGTGGCCAATAAGATTTTGTATTTATTTGAAAGGCAGCATGAGCAAGACTAAACATTGATTGTAGCCAAGCTTGTGGCCCTTTGTTTATTGGAAGCAGGGCTGAGACTGTCCACTTGTTGGACACATGGGGGTGTTCCACAAGACACTTTGGGGCATATTTATCAAAGGTTTGCTTCACCCTTGCGCCACGCAAGGTAAGGCAAGGCTGACGCAAAACCTAGATGAGATTTACCAGGCCGCGCAAGGACCCCTTGAGTGTCCCTGCGGTGCGGTGCTTGGTAAATCTGGAGTAACACAAGGCAGAGCAAGTCACTCCCTTGAATTACTCTGCCCCAGGGAGGCGTTCCATGAGTGGAGCATGGGTGTTCCCCCCCACATCCACCAATGGATTTCGTCACATTCCCATGTTTACCATAAGTGGCAGAGCTAGGAATGCATCAAAATGCTATGCCTTCCCAGGGGAGGCATAAGGAGGAGAAATATCTTTATTTTGCCTTGTTTTTTCCTCTTGTGTGCTGCAGAAAAAGCCTCAAAGGATTGTTTTTGTGTAGGAAGGTGTGCCTGCCTGCAAAGTGGACACCCTAGAACCATGTCTAAAGGTGACTGTGTTGGCGCTGGGCAGCTAAAAGTGCACCACCTTTGGTTGACATGGAGTGTGAACCCCACTTAAACAATACATATATACATATATATTAATTAGAAAAACTTGATCCCACTTCTGTGGTGGAGCCCACCATGGACCATTTAGGCCCAGGGTGTGGGAAGCCCAATGATGAAGCATGCCAAAGTTCGATGTGGGTGAGAGCCCTGCATTTCACAGAGAGATCTCTGTATAAGGAAAAGGCATCACCAATAATAATTGCTGAACCTTTTTGACGTGTGTTCGCTTATGTTGGGAGGAGGAGGGTTTGGATTAAATACCCAGGGCCGGATTGGAAACAGAAACCGGGCCTGGCAAACTGCTCAGCTGCCCCCCCAATCCCCGGGATGAGGGGGAGTGAGGGTAAGCAGTTTCCGAGGGCTGGTTTAAGCAGAATATGTTGCAGGGGGCCGATACTGCCCACCCTGGTAACAAAAACGGCCCCCCAAGGGCCAAAACCGGCCGCCACCCTAATAGCCTGCCTGGGAAACGCCCGGTGCCCGCTGTGGCCAGTCCGGCCCCTGTAAATACCTCTCGCTCCTTTTATTGTGGAATGCTTAATCTGATCAACATGTTCAACAACACTACAGTGCTATTGAGGCTGTTCATAGATTTTTGCACTAGTCCATAGAGTGCCCCTAAACCCCAATAAACCGCAATAAAAGTTACCACTTGGCACAGTTTCAGTCATACATTGTCAAGGAGAAGTTACCCCCGGGGCAAAGGATTAGTGTTGCTACTGAAACCAGAGAATATTATTGTTAAGGCCTTGGGAATCAGTGCATAGACAATATATGCAATGCTGTTCATACATAAGCCATTTTAGCTCACATTAATCCAATTTATCAATCACAAGCCACTCCAATTGGCTCTCTGTTTGGTTAAAGTCAGTGTCTTCTGCATTTTATGGTACTCCTACGCTCAATGATATGTATTCTGACCTTCCATGTAGTCATATCAATGTCCGTAAGTTCAAAGATATTGAATGACATGAATTACATTAGTTGGGGTGCAGATATTTTAGCAACCACAGTGTCTTTATTCCTAGATCCAATTTCTTCACTTTTTCCATAAAGACACAGATATTGCATTTATCACATGGGAAAAGGCTGTGGACCAGGAGCAGGATCCATAGAGGCCTTTCTATGTAGCTGACTGTTTGCTGCTTTGGTCTTGTGTGGATAATTCTGTCATATGAGGATCTCTCTCTTTTGAATGAGAACATTGGTTATTGAAAGTGAAGGTCCCCAATGTCACTATCCTTCAACGCTTATTGATGATCTTTCAGACAGAATATGAATGAAGGTTGTGAGTAGTATGCATATTAATCTAACTGAACTCTTTTTCTCAAAGGCTTGTAGAGTTGTTGTCTGTGCGCGTTAGATACTTGTTTCCTAGCTCAGTGGGTGATACCAGTGGGATGCTCTTTTTTCAAAAGTTTATTAGTGAGCTTATCCGAGCATGATGAACTACTTCCCCGCTAATTCATAAACTGGCTCAACAAAAGGAGTTCTTGAATTTTACAGCGACCATTAGTTGCAGAGAACTTTCCTTTTTCGACCTGAGGGTCTTTGCATGCGGTCAAACCCTGGAGGTCTGCTATAAACCAATGGATTGTGAGAGGTGTGGCGCAATGGCCAGGGCAGCTGACTCCACAGTACAGGGCTCACGGTTCGATTCCCGGTCCCGGAGGAAGCTCAGCCCAGCCCAGCCCAGCCCCCTGTGACTCTGGCCAATAGCTCGCTTAATCTCCCTGACAGCGCCTTGAGACCCTTATTTTATTTATTTATTTATAAAGTTTTGTATAGCGCGAACAAGACCCAGATGAGTATCACAGCACTTCACAATTTGGAGTGTTGTAAATACGAAAGGGATTCAAACCAATGACATTTTAGAGTGCATGCAAGGAACAGTGACAGAGGGCTTATCAAAAGACATCACATTTAAGTAATACAAAGCGTGCTGGGAGAAGAACACACATAACTTATGAGAGTATAACCAAACAACTCTGGACTTCACAAGTGATACAAATAAGCCATGTTCAATTAAGGCATGAACTTGTTCATAAAAATATTTTCACGTCCTTTTTTTAAAGAAGCCACTGACAAGATTCTGCCTTCGGGGTGATTAGTTGATGCTTTACCAATACTGGGTTATTATTATTATTATAATGTATTGGAATCATTTGGTATGTTTTGACAGCTTCCCACCTATGATTCCTTAGGGATCACTTACTCCAGGGCTAGTTTGTCATACTGAGGAGGAAGTGCACTAACAAAACAGACTTCAAAATGCATGTGGGTAGGCTCACTATTACACTTTGCTGGTTATGATGTTTACTGTCTACATTTGCAATAAACATGTGTTAGACGTCTATGCGCTATCCTAAGTGTCTCTTTTCTTTTACACCCTGGTAATGCTTATTTTGCGGTGATTACCCATGAGTAGAAATATCAGTTTATGAACTGACATATGGAACCATGGCTTCCTCCAAAGGAATGCATATTTTCAGATTTGGTCCCTGAGACTTTACATAGGACAAGAATTTTCAATGCTACCGGTCTCACATTTGTGAATGTTAGAGCTATTGGAGTTGTAAATGACAATGTTTTTTATTAATGTTTTTTTTGTTTGCAGTGGAGTGACTATTTAAATAAAAAAGTGCACAACATATCATAAAATAGGCTTTTACAGCAACTGTACAGTAAAGCTATGGCTATGTTAACGTAAACTAACTTGGCAAAGTAAAAGATCTGTTTAACAGTAGACCCATTCAGTTTTTCCTGAGAATTATCCACATTTCACGTGATTAGTTAAATGTAGCAATAACACGTTTACCCCAGTAGGATTACCTTTGTAAGGTATGCAACCTTTACAACGCAACTTTTACCACGCAGTGCTGTTACAACGCATGTATTACAACGAAAACCATTACAACGCATTACACGGGGGGCGCTCTAGGATAAGGAATAGTTTTAATTTACTATCCAACACCTTGCCTAGTGTCCACGGGGACTGGAGTTGGAATAGTAAATTAAACTATTCACTATCCAGCACCCCCAAGTGTAATGCGTTGTAAAGGTTTTCATTGTAATACTTGCGTTGTAACAGCATGCGTGGTAAAAGCATCCGTTGTAATGTCATACATCCCCTTTGTAAATATAAACAAGAAATTGATCTGTCTAAGAGTCAAACATCATTTATGTAAAAATAAAACATTACGGTGAGGCAACTGTGTTCTGTGCAGCCGGGCTGTCTGTTGATTTTAGGATTTAGTTTGAAACGTGTATGGTTGGTTGAATGATTAATTTTTTATAGTTTGTGCACACATTTATTAAAATAATATAGTGCACAAATTAATTTTTGTATAGAACAATTATTATACTTAACACAAATGAAACATGGCCTCTAAAAGTAAACTGCGATATGTATGTGATACTTTACTTTCATTTGTATTGTATCGATATTAGAAGGGCTGTCGCGTTAATCGTCCTGTTCTAAAAATAAATATACTGTATCAATCACAATATATGCATGATGTAGAGAATAATTTAAGTATGATTTCATAATACTTTAATTAAAAAACTAAACGTGCCTCGTAAGCGTTATTTAAATTTGGTAACAGGATACGTATATGTCAAGTCAAGTCAAGTCAGAAAATTTATATAGCGCGCTACATACCCAGAGGGTCTCAAGGCGCTTGAAGAGGGGTGGGGAATTACTGGGAATACACACCACACACACACCACACACACATATACACACAAGCACTACCAACATGGCAGATACGTATAAAGCTTACCTCAGTTTAACTCTGCAGCTAAGTAGGTCAATTTATTTCACAGTGAATAATTAGCAGCTTAAATGTGATTTCAAAAATACACTTTCCATTTAATTAAATGAGTTTGTGTGATTTTTTATGTGAGAAACGTACCAAAATAACAGGGAACCCCATTAATAGCAAAGTGTGCATTTAAATTATAGATGGTACGAACATTCAGATATTTTCAGATTTTCTATACCAACCTCAGAGGTAAAGATACAGGAGTTTATGCGATCTTATGATGCAACTTTCTTTTCTATAACACAGCCAAAAGTGGGACCTAGGGTATCGCTATTTAGAAATGTTTTTTTCTTAGCAGAAGGGATATGATGTATAGTAATGCATTGTCTGAAATACAAGAGCACACTGAAGATTGGCTGCAGCCACTGGAGCAAATATCAGGTTTCACACAGCAGAATACTACATTTAAGCTTACACACATTACTTAATTTAGTCTGGTGGTACAACATATATATATGCTCTGGCGAGGGACCGGTCCCACCCTTCCTGCTCACTCGTAAGAAGAGAACAGTGCACAGCCATCATTGTTGAATGAAAAGCGTGGTGTTCTGTGCTGCTTAAAAAAAAACATAGAATTTTGAAAAAAAATTAGTTGGGTGAGCAGCGCCACAGAAAAGAAAGGCATGCGGCTGCTGTTGTTGAAGATGAAGCACAGCATGTGGCGCTGCCTAATAAAAATGTACTATTGAAAAAATGTAGTTGGGCGAGCCGTGCAAAAGAAAAGAAAGCAGTGCAGCGGGCATTGTTGAAGATGAAGTACGGTGTGCCACACTGCTTAAAAGAACATGCAATATTGAAAAAATGTAGTTGGGTGAGCAGCGCAAAAGAAAAGAAAGGCCATTGTTTGATATGAAGTGCATGACACTCGGCCTAAAGAAACATTTAATATTGAAACAATGTAGTTGGTGAGCTGCGCAAAAGAAAAGAAAGGTGTGTGGCAGCGATTGTTAAAGATGAAGCTCGCGCCACCCCATGCTGCTTAAAAAAGCCATACAGAGATACCATGTACACAGCTGTGGAGCAGGGAGGGGAGGGAGCGTCTTTAAAATATGAAGTGTATTATCCATAATCGGGCGTCACCCAAAGCCAGAAAAATATGCGGACTCTGCTTTGCAGAAGTGGGAGAGCATGTTGTGCCCGCAACAGCAGCTAGGAGAAAGTTATTAAGACAATTGTGCTCACCAACTGTAAATAAAACATACTGAGCAACAACACATATTACAGGGGCAGTCCTTACGGGAGGTTACAACAGAAGAAACAAATTAACCAATGAAAAAAAAACAATTTCTAAAAGACAGTCGAAGAAGCCAATAAAATACATGGGAGGGGAAATGGGGGGAGCTTAAAGCCAATATTCTGAATACAACATGCCTCGAAGAGACAGCGCAAGTGCTGCCTAGGCGAGACCTAAAAAAGCCCTACAGTCAATAATGTTTCAAATAGTGGAGATGCCCTCAACCACCATGCCAAGTAAAAAGATCCCTAGTGAGTGAAGGTTTTTGCTTTCACACAAGAAAAAGCAGATGATTTTCTTCATGATATCAATAGTAATAATAAACATGGTTTATTTATTTTTATTTATTTATTTAAAGAGTTTTATATAGCGCTGGCTAGACCCGAAGGTATCAGAGCGCTTTACATGAGAATCAACAATGTAACAGAACAAGTTCAACAAATTACACAATAGATCAACAAATAAGCAATACAATTAGGAGGGAAGAGAAAGGAGAGAGAGAAGCAGTGAGGGGGCAGGGGCGGTGAGAAAGGGAGGATAGGGGAAGAGACAATAAGGAGAGACGAAAAGAAGTCTGTCTAAAGACCGACTGGGTAGGTGACGATCAAGGAGGGAATCCACGGCCCATCTCCTCTATAGCTAAACCAGGTAGCTCCATCGGGCGTCAGACAAAATAGTTCAGTCTCAATACATTGAGAGAGGAGAGAAGGAGAGACATAACTAGAGGGTGGATGCAGGAGGAGACGACAGGAGAGACGAAGGGAAGTGCAACAATGTGGTTCAACAATATAACAGAAAAAGATCAACAAGTACACATTACATCAAACAATCAGCAATACATTGGGAGAGGAGAGAAAGGAGAGAGAAACGTAGTGGGGGGTCGGGGAGGTGAGAAAGTGATGATAAGGGAACAGCCAACCGTAGAGACAAAAGGAAGTCTGTCTGAAGACCGACTGGGTAGGTGACGACCAAGGAGGGAATCCATGGCCCATCTCCCCTATAGCTAAACCAGGTAGCTCCATCGGGCATCAGACAAAATAGTTCGGTCTCAAGTGTCGAGGGAAGAGGTTCACTGAGAAACAGGGTGGGGACAAGGGGCGGGGCAGGTGTTGGCAGAGGACAGAAGCTGGAAATAGTAGGAGCGGAGAGGGCCTCAGAGTGATGAAGAGTATCAGTAAGCATTTAGGGCATCACTGTATTCAGATAAAGATGTTAAATATGTGGACCTGGTGATAAAAAAAGCCTTATGAAAGATCAGATTTTTCACAGTAAAGGCTCTTCTTCTTAAGACCCTGTGTGCTTTACATATTTTCCATAGTTCTCGCAGGAAATACACATATGCTGCCATCGCTACCTCATTCCTTTGCAATCAGAGAAACGATTTTTAGTTTACAAAGATCATTTGCCCTTTGGGATGCAGGCAGTGCTTAATTTGAGCCTGTGGTTGCAGTCATTTTAGGACCTGCCGCGTATTTTTCCTCATCAGACCTTAACTCAGCAGAGCAAATAAGAAAAAAAAATCAAAAGGAGGAGTAAAATTAAGATGGAAAAACAGTGACGAGGGGGGACATCAGGGGTGAAAATAACCGACAAGAGTGGAATAAAGCAGCAAGGTGCAAGGAGTTTGTTGTGGTGTAAGAAAAAGCCAGGAGATGGAAACACGACTATTCAGCCCTGGGACTCGGCATTTGGGATCTCCAGCTGCGGTCTTCCGAGAAAAACTTGGGGCACCTGCACTTACTATTTTAACAAATTAAGCACTGCAGGTTAGGCTTTTAATCTTTACTGGAAAGTAACCCAGAGTCTTTGGTGGGGGCCAGTCTCAGGTGGGCTGAATATTTTTTCCCAGTACATATCAGTAAGTAATGGAAGCTGAGGGGGGCGCAGGTTTAACTTGATTAAATGTTTCGATGATTGAAAGGTTTCCTAAATGTTCTATGCCTTGACACATCAACAGCTCACTCCAGTGGGTGCTTCTACGAAAAAACGCGTTCCATCACAAAGAAAGAAAAAAAATCCCAGAACTTGATTCACTCTGACTAACTGCTGCGCGATATTTTTGTAACAAGGCTCTGAGCGGGAAGCCTCTGGAACATTCTATACCAGAACATGTATTAGGGCTGATGGTGTGTTATGACTCACGCGCCTCGCTAGCAGCACCTGCGAACAAATGCTGCTTTTTATACTGAAAAACAAGTCCTGCAGAAGGCGAGGCGAATAAAGGGCCTCAAACACGGGCATGATTTGGGAGAAGTCATTCACTTTGAGCCGATGGTCGCCTAATACAAAATGATACCCTAAAACCCCTTGCAAAATTTGTAGGCCAGACATCTTTTTTTTGTACACCATCACTATACAACTTGTACCAAGTGCACAGTTAACATCCCTGCTTCATACACAGCCTTCGGTAGCATTTCCCAGTTCAGAATACATACCTCATTGCTCAATGTGGTGTCTCAGCGTAGTTGTAGTGGTTCGGTGCATCATGCTGCACAACTATGCGCTCCTGGCTATGCTGTGCAGGCCAGACATGGTTCACATCACCAACAGCCACACCAACTAGTCCAGCCTCCCGTTGCCAGAGACAGGAGGCCCAGCAGCACACCTGATGGCACAGCTGTGGTGCAAGGCTCAGTGGCGTAACAAAAGTTGAGGGGGCTTCCCTGCAAGGTACATGGAAGGGCCCCGCTCTGGATTTAATATGGAGCTATCAGGCCTGAGTACTGTGCTGAGGAACCCCCTGCAGCTCAGGGGCCCTGCGCACTGCGGGGGACACAGGCAGGCCCGGACTGGCCGTAACGGGCACCGGGTAATCCCCCGGTGCGCCGCATGGGTGGGGGGCGGTTTTGGGCCCCTGGTGGCCGATTTTGTTACAGGGCCGTTTGGGCAGCAAAATCGGCCCTGTAACAAAATCGGCCGAAAACCGGCCCTGGCAGAGAGCTCGGCGGCACCCCCAACCCCCGGGGAGGTGGAGGGGGGTGGGCCGAGCACTTTGCCAGGCCCTGTTTTGGTTCCCAGTCCGACCCTGGACACAGGGGCCTGTGTTACGCCCCTGGCTAGGCTGCAGTGCGGACTCCAGAGGCCAGGCCACATGAAGAAGTGGGTCACGGCTGAGGCAAGCAGCGGACAGTGGTGTTTCCTTCAGTTGCTAGGTTTTCTCCACCAGGTACAAGTATTGTGAGTCATCAATTGATACCAGGATAGCATCTGATGATCAGGCTTCACTGTCACATTCATCCATGAATACAGATTGGCAAAGAGCTAGAGAAATGGTACTCATGTGCTGCCCAGAAGACCTGCCCTTCCCTGCCCTTCCCTGCAGTCGGTTCATCCATTGGGGTTCTGGCTCATCCATTCAAGGACACAAATCAGCACTCCTCTCGTCCGATGATTTTTCTGGTGACCACATTTACCCTTCATTCATGGAACTTCACATTACCATTCATCCATGAAAACAGATTAGCGTGAGTCTAAACTAAGGACCTGCAATTGTCTGCATTTAACTCTGGTGATACTCACCTGCCCATTCATGAGGCTTCATTCACTCAGTTATCCATGATGGGTCTAAAGCAATGTTTAGAGGGATGTATGTCAGTACAACTCGATCATTTTGATCGCAGTACTTTACATCGCGGATTTTACAACGCAAGTCGTTAGAACCACTTGCGTTGGAGGGCGCAAATTGAGGAATATTATAATTTGATATTCCAACACCAGTCCACGTAACATTAGGGAAGGTGTTGGAATATAAAATTACAATATTCCTTAACCAACAGTGCAATCCAGCGCAAGTAATAGTAACAGTAATGGCAGCGTGGTAAAGGTCGTGCGGTGTGTAAATACTGCGTTGTAAATGACGTTTACCGTTTAGAGCACCGCGTAAAGGCTCTACATTTAACTGTGGTCAGAATCATTGATCCATCCATTAATCTGTACCCTCTCATCCTAGGCTGAGCATTATCCCTGTACACCAATGATGAAGCCGTGTTTACATTCATCCATCTATTCATCAAGCATGACTCTTCCTGGCTTGCAAGGGTAGTTATTGTCATGGTCCTGCACCACGTAAAGGCTATTATGCCACACTGCTCAACTGAAACTTCCTTGGAGTAAGACTAAAAACCCTGGGCCTCATTTATGAGCGTAAGACTGACGCAGGCACTAACAACATGGGACTTACCCATGTGAAAGTACACATTGCTGGATTTGCGTCACACTCCAGCAATGCGTCACTTTTGCGCCTACAGATACGTCAGAAATACTGACGTATCTGTAACTCCTTGCGACATTATGCGTCATATTATAAATATGACACATCAATCATGTCGAAAGGAGTTTGCACTGAGAAGTGACGCATCGCTGCTTTCAAGCAGCGATGCATCATTTCTCATAAATGAGGCCCCCTCTCTGGGAGCACTGAAACACCACGAGTGTGTGTACCAAACTGAGCTGCTGCTGTTCAGGTCACGCGCACTTTTGCTCTATTTTTTGGACTTGAGAAAAACATTTTGCCATAACATGTTTTAAAATGTGAAGATGGTATTGTGTGGAATTATACATACATTTTGGCCATTTCGCAAAATTTCTGTAAACAAAACATCTTTTGTTCTGTCTCTAGACCTATGATGTTCAGCACCAAATCCAGATTATGTATTGACATCCATCCATCCATTCATTTACCAAGCTGCGCTCTCTCATTCTCCATAGACTGAGCAGCGTGTATCTAGAGCGATGATGTCTTCCACCATTATAAGGGCCCTGTAAATTACTGGTCAGGTTCATCAACCCATTCATCCCCCTTCCCATGCTTCTTCATAAAAATTTTAAAGCGGCGCCATCATGCGTCTCTGGCACTTGATGAACGAGTGTAGGGCCTGGAAGAAACTCAGTGCTGTGGGACGAGAATATGTCGGAGACGAGACTCAGACCCAGCCCTACCAAAATGTAAAGTCATCAAGCTCACAAAAAACGCATTTTTCCAGCTTATCAAACTAGCATTGAACGCCTGTTGATGGGTGTGCATCTGTTCAAGAGTTTAGCCCACATATGTACCT
The DNA here is from genome assembly GCF_964263255.1 of Lissotriton vulgaris. Lineage (NCBI taxonomy): Eukaryota > Metazoa > Chordata > Amphibia > Caudata > Salamandridae > Lissotriton > Lissotriton vulgaris. Next base: position 228,690,510 of record NC_141696.1, read on the forward strand.
TGTGTAATTTCTTATTAGGAAATTGCTATTTAGCGATTTCCTAAATTGTGATTTCCTAATGGCGAATGTGACTCTGTAGGAATCACTATTAAGAAATCGCAGTTTACATACATTCCATTTTATGATTCCCAAGTAGTGATTTCCATGGATTCGCTGTTTGCGAATTGCAAAATTGGAATTTTGTACATATGGGCCAGAATCCGTAGCTACTAGGAAAGTCATCAAAAATAATCTCTGTGATAAATTGGACAGAGTCTCAAGAGGAAAAGAATGAGGGTCCGATTTTATATTCTGGCAGAAGTCCTGTTGTTCCGTCAGGGCAACAGAGTAGATTACTCCATCACCCTGATGGAGGGACTGCCCGCCATACTTATAAATGACTGGTAAGATGGCGATTATTCATAAAGCACTGTCAGGAACCACCATCACAGCAGTTCCTGACAATGCTTTTAACTGTTTGGTGTAAAGCTCTGCCAATATGAAGGAGCCTTGCACCAAACTTTTTTCTTTTTTTATTTTCAAAAAGAAAATTCCCAAACTGGATTTTCTTTTTAAAATTAAAAAGTAGTCCTCTCCTTGCCATGAGAGTCTGGTTGGGGGTAATTATTTCATTTTTACTGTCCCTCACCACAAGGGTTGGCCTAGTAGTAACCAACAGTAAAAAAAAGTCCAGATGTATGTCCCATCATGACTGGACGGGTGGGCATGTAGCCATTTCTCTGGGTGCCCTTACTCTGTAGGTCTGTCAGAGATGTTTGGCTATGGCGGTGATGGAGTAGTCACCGCCGTAGCCAAACCAATGGTCTGCCCGCATTTAATTTGGATGGGTGGACCTTCATGTTGGAGATATGTATACTTGTTGCTGTTGCGACTGTGCATACATACCGCCAACATATGATTGAGGCTTTAGGGGGCTGACTTTGATGTTGGTGGGATTGCCACCGACAGGTTGTCGGTGGCGGTCCCACTGACAGACTGCCCTTCGGTCCAACCACCACTTTATGATGCTGCCTCCAACAGGAATCTACAATCCTGTTTTAATCGTATCCCTTGAATGACACCGCTGTCAGGATTAGAATGTTCCTTTCCTACAGCCCCGTCCCTCGTGGGCCACTGCAAAGTTGCCCTGGGGGAAAATGTAATGCCCTCACACACATCCATGCACCATGTGCCATGCACCACATACACAGATGTTTACAAGGTGCTCTTTTACACTGCGGCTTTTGCTGTGGATCTTTTCCTGGGCTGCAGAAGAAGCCATTGTCGTAAAGAGCACTTTCCGACCACCAGCACTGCAGTCCTATTGTAATTGGGCAGTCGGACCACTGCCTGTTTGCCGGGTGCTCTCCTGATCGCTGTGATAGTGGGTGACGGTCTATCTGCCCGCTATCATAATCGGGCCCTAAGTCTCCTAAAATATAACTGCCAGGATCACAAAGGAAGCCATCAGCATCTTAGGTAGAAAATGAAAAATCTCCCTCTGAAATAAACTGGACAGAGTCTCAAGGAAGAAAAGAAAAGGCATCTAGCTCACCCACTAAACCAGGTTTTTTTTATACACGTTTTAAGAATAGGTGATAAGCAAAAACTACAAATTCAGCATGGCATGACTAGTGATAACACATATTGGCCAAATCAGAGATTAGAGTGTCACAATAATGCACAGAATACTAACCCACTTTTAAGAATGGCTCCAGGAGCTTCTGCGCTATTGCTGTCTGGAAATGCACAACACAATATAAAATATTTTTCAAACAATAACCCATACACTAGAGTATTCTACTAGGCCCACATCGAAACTGTGGTGGAAATGTTCTTGGGGCTACAACATTTAATATACGAAGAAAGTTTCAATCACAATATATGCACTCTAATGAAAATAACCAGTTACATCACATTATCCTGTGCTCTGCAAAGACAGTGGGGAGAGAAAATAACCGGAGGACATTGATTGGGAGGGGGAATGAACAGAAGCGAGATGAACAGAACATCGAAACAACATCCATATTAAAAAAAAATTGTGTATTTTCATGAAAATGTGGCACAACTAACCCACATTCATAAATACATTTCTTAATGGCAATTTTTTTTAAGTGCATCGTTAATATCTCAGCATTTATGCCTAGAATTCATCATACAAGTCACTAGTCTTCAAACTATTTTGTCACCCAAAATTGTGCATTTAGAAAAAAATTGGACAACATCAAACTCCCAACCTAGGTCTGCTAAAGATGAGATACAAATCTTACATTGTGGGCTCAATGAAATGATCCACATTCATGGATGAATCATCAACTGAGATAAGGAAAGTAGGCCTAGATGTATGAAAGTTATAAATAGTGATTTCCTGATTGCAATTTTCTTGTGAATCACAATCAGGAAATTGCTATTTCTAAGTTATGAAATTCTTTTGAGTTTCAAGCGATTCCCAGTGGGCCGCAAATAGATCTACCTCATGAATATCAATATGGTGGGTCGCAATTTGTGACCCATTAGGAGTCACAGCCATCACAGGGATGGTGGCCTGCTGGGTCACCAGATCACCATGTCTGTGATTGCTTTTAAATAAAGCAATCTTCTTTTTTTAAGCCTATCTCATTTTCCTTAAAGGAAAACAGGATGAGTTTAAAAAGAAATACATGAAACTTGGAAGCTTAATTTTTTAAGAGTAGGCAGTGGGTGTGGGACCATTGTTTGCTCTTAAAAAATATTTTACCAACCATTCTCAAAGGGGAAGGGGTCCTTTAATGGGTCCCTTCCCATTCGTGAAGGGATTACCATCAGTCTTCAATTGGGGGCAAATTACCAATGTTTTGTGCCCGCATTTTGGCCACAAAACATTCATACATACTGTTAGAAATGGGATTTCTGGGGGCGTGGCCAAGATGGCGTCGGAGTAAGACGTGCTTTCGAGTCTCTCCGGCGCCCGACCAGCTTAGCATTGTATAGCATCGCCCACGGGGTGCTAACCGGCCTTCGGATACCCGCAGAGGCCACTGACATCAGGTGGAGCGGTCCGGAGCTGCCGGCGGGGCAGCAGGAGACCGGAGAACGCCATTGTGGGAGAGTCGACATCCGGCCTAGTAAGCACCGGCCTTGCGTGAAGGGGAGGCCGACCCGTGAGTGCGGAGGCGCTGATGCCGGCTGGGCGTGGCATCGCGGAGCCGCGGGTCGCTCCTGCCCTCCCTATCGCACACCAGTACTGTGGCACACCATCGAGGCACTGAGGCGGTATTGGGCGCTCTGTTGCAGCTGACCGGAGGGACTTGGTGGCCGACCAGCCACGTGGAGAGTGCACCTCCGGCTATCGGCAGAGCTGTGAGACACCGGGAGCGGCCATTAGTGGAATGCACCGAGGACGCCACTTGCAGCCACTGGTGGAGGGGGACGTCCCTACCGCACCTGCGAGCGACTTGGCACTCTGATGTACTGACCGTAGCGTGAAGCGGCTCAGGGCCGGAGGAACTATCCCTGCACTGTGGACCCCGATCCGGCCAGAGGGTGGATCTAGACCTTGAGGACGCCGCAAGGCTCCACGACTGCCACGACCACGGGGCCTTCTGGTCGGATTATAAGCCATCTGGGGCCGAGGTACGGTCTGTGATTCCCTGGGGAGCCGGGAGACAGGAGCTGGTGGATCCGGAGACCAGGGACACGACCAGAGGTGGTGCGGCCTATTTCGCCTTGCGAACTGACAGACTAGCCTGCTCTGTTCCCTCGACGGCGGCTGAGACATAGTCTTGAGAGGAGTGCGGGGGAGCGTTGCTGGAGCCGGGGGCCCGGACTAGTGGCCCCGATCTATAGTGGCGGAGAACCCGGGATCGGTTACCGGACGGAAATGTCCTTGCATTGACTCTGGAGGGCGCCTTCTGGCGGGAAGCTTTTGCGACGCCATCTTGGCCAGGCGGCCATTGACTGTGGCGCAGATACAAGGAGGTCGAGACTGAATACCTGGTGGGATCTTACGCTGCGCCTGAGCACTCTTTGTCCCTGGAGAGGGTACGATAGCCCTGGTCCCACGACACAGCCGGACCTCCATAATGTCCACCACGCTTCGCAAGGGAAGGCCGGGTAAGGACGGTGCCTCCAAGTCCTCGCAGCAGCCATCTTCCCCCGGGGCCAGTGGTTCGTCCAGGCAATCGGACGATGAGGCGCCCGCCACCAAGGCCTTCATGACTGAGCTGTTCACCTCTATTAAGGAGGACATTTCTGAGCTTCGCGCCCAATTGGCATCAGATCTCCGGGAGGTGCGGAGAGATGTAGATGGAATTGGTGAACGGGTGGCGACCCTGGAAGATCACGACTTGAGTGTGGCAAATGATGTGCACCAACTACAACAGGACATTATTCGTCTTACGGAACAGAATTTGGATCTGCAGGCTCACGCGGAGGACTTGGAGAATCGTTCCCGAAGGAACAACATTCGCATTAGGGCGGTCCCATGGGACAGAGAAGCTGGAGACCTGCGAGAGTATGTCCAGGCCCTGTTCTTACAGATCTTAGACAAAGAGGATGTGCAGGAAATTAAAATGGACAGGGTGCACAGAGTCGGTCTACCTAGAAGAGGGGGGGCCCCCTCCGGACATCCTCGTTTGTGTGCATGACTTTCAGATGAAGGAGCGTATCCTGCGGAAGGCTAGGGCCATCTCCTCCTTACAATTCAGGGACCACCATCCGCAGCTCTACCAGGACTTGGCGGCATCGACACTCCAGAAGAGGAGAGAATTCCGCCCGGTAACTGCCTTCTTGCGGGAGCGCAACATCTCGTACTCCTGGGGGCACCCCTTCCTGTATCATATTTCGATGGCAAAATAGGCTGGAGCAAATTCGCTCCTTGCAGGTCGCGAAGGATCTCCTGGGCCTAGAGGACGTTCCTCCCTCTCAAGCGGCACATCCCTCCCCATCGAGGAGACGACATCGGTCTTCCTCATGGCATAGAATTGGTTCTTCCCCGAACCGGAGGCGTCCGGACCGCACTGCTAGCTTGCAAGAAAGGGGTGCTGCGGTGGTGTCGGTGGCCTCGGCCACATTGGCAGATTCTCAACAGAGCTCTGGAGCAGTGTGATCCCCGATTCTGTGATGGTTGGACGCCGGAGGGTCTCTGGCCCTAAGGTCCCGGGGTACTATGGTACTTTTGGAGAAGACACCCCGGACCGTGGCCCTGGGGGTCCCCGAATTGGTGCCCCCACCCCGATCCCAGTCTGATGCGGACCTTGTGAATTGTGGCCCATTGGAACTGCTGAGTACTTTGTTCAGGTTTAGTGCCTTGAGTTTTGTCTTCTTGACTTTTTGTTTGCAGGGGGGGCGTGGGGGGTGGGGAATTCTGGGGGTTGGGGATGCAGGGGGAATGTTGGGGTCGGGGGGAGGGGGGAGTGTGGTGGCGACCAAAGACGATGTGTGTGGGGCATTGTTGGTACTAGTGGTGTTCTCCATTGCAATTACTATCTTGTGCTGTGCTGAGGATTATACAATTTCTGCTGTTTGCATGGGGAAGGACTGTTTGGATCGCTGGGGAGGGGTGTGTGCGGTTCCCCATGGACGGAGGGTGCTTGGGACATTGTACTTGGTGTCTCTATCCGATTGTTCTCAGTATATAGAGCTCAACGTGTCATCTTGTCTGAGGGGCTTTGGGAGATCCGGTGAATTTGATTTGCTGGAGGGGGGGGGGGTGGACTAGAGTTTGGAGGAGGTTGTTGGGAGATGGGCCCGATCCAGGGGTGTGTAGACTGGTGGCTGGCGGGGACCGGGGAACGGGCTCTGAGTATCTTAGCAAATATACAGAACGGAGTCTCATGCCATCATTATGCCTATTAGTATAGGTACCTGGAATGTGAAGGGTCTCAATTCCCCACAGAAACCCCAGAAGCTCTGGAAGTATCTATCAGATCACCATCTGGATGTGGTTGCCCTCCAGGAGACCCACTTGGCCAGGAGAGATGAACTGAGACTCCGGCATAGACATTTCCCCCTTATCTATAGGGCGTTGGCATCCACCAAGCATAGAGGGGTGGCCCTCCTATTCCGGGCCTCTCTCCACTTTCAGCCCCTGGGGGTGAGTGGTGATAAGGAAGGTCGTTGGCTAATGGTGAAGGGGTCATTATATGGCCGCCAATGTACATTTGTGGTGGTTTATGCTCAGAATGCTGGCCAAAATGTTTTTTTACAATGCTTGATGGACAAGATGGGGGACTTTGTGGAAGGGCACTTGATACTGTTGGGGGACTTCAACATGGTGTGGGACAGGGATTTGGATAGCTCGGGGGCGCGCAGAGCAGATACTGGGGTCTTTTCGGAAGAAACGCAGCGACAAATAGGCGAATTGGGATTGGTGGATAGCTGGCGCTTCGTGCACCCTCAGACCAAGGATTATACATTCCTTTCTCATGTCCATCGCTCGTACTCTCGTATAGATCACATTTTTGTTAGCCAGGCCCTCAGGGGAGATGTCCAAATGGCTAGTATTTTTCCACTCTCTGTATCTGATCATAGCCTAGTGGTGCTTGGGTTACATTGGTCTGTGGGGGGGGACGGCTGGCGGAAGTGGTACTTCCCAGCAGCGTTGGTACGGGATGAGGTGTCTTGTAAGGAGCTGCGAAGGGCTATAGGAGATTTTTTCGCTCTTAACCCACCTTCTGATACATCAGTTTATACCACGTGGGATGCGTGCAAGGCCTCTATACGAGGTACATGCCTCGCCCTCAATGCGAATCTTAACAAGCTTCGACGGAAGGAGAGGGAGGCTCTGGAGGCGGAGCTTGCTACATTGGAGCAAGCGCACAAGTCGAACCCCTCTAGGGTGACCCTCCGTCCGCTTACAGCGGTACGAGGGAAATTGAGAGCCCACTACAACAACCGGGCTGAATTTACCCTCCTACGTCTCAGACGCGTCTCCTACTCCCAGGGGAACAAGGTGGGGCGTCACTTGGCCCGGCAGCTTTGAGATAAACGTGAGAGGGATTACATTGGGGGCATACAGGACCATACGGGTTCTGTCCGGCATAAGGATGCAGACAAGGCGGCCCTTTTTGGCCGCTTTAACGCAGATCTCTATTCGAGCGACACCCTTGATCCAGAGGCCCAGTCTGCGTTTTTGGGTGGTCTTCCTATCCCACAGGTCTCCAGGGAATGGAACGATTTGCTGTCTTCCCCCATCTCTAGGGAGGAGGTACTGGACGCCATTAAGGCTCTGAAGCTCCACAAGGCCCCGGGTCCTGACGGTTACACGGCCCTGTTTTACAAGACGTTCGCGTCGGACATCTGCGATTACTTGGTTTCCCTCTTCAACGCGATGGCGTCTGAGGGAAGAACCTCGGACACTATGGCTGAGGCTCTGATTACCATCCTCCCCAAACCGGGGAAGGATCTTACCAAATGCGCATCTTATCGCCCGATAGCGCTCCTCAACCTGGACGCTAAGTTGTACTCATCTATACTTGCTAGCAGGTTACAGGATTTGATGCCGGCTCTGATCCACCCGGACCAGTCCGGGTTTATAAAAGGTCGACAGACTCACGACAACTTGCTGCGCGTAATCCATCTGATTGAGAAGGCTGAGCGATTTCGCATACCGGCGGTGTTAGTAGGGCTCGACGCGGAAAAAGCCTTTGATCGCGTTGATTGGGGTTTTTTACATCGCACACTGGAAGCCTTCGGGTTTTCACCCCAATTCATAAGAATGCTTGAGGCCAATTACAACAACCCCACCTCCCGGGTACTGAGTAACGGACATAGGTCCGGGAGTTTCCACCATTCCCGCGGGACGCGTCAGGGTTGCCCGCTCTCGCCACTTCTCTTCGCGCTAAGGATAGAACCCTTGGCCCTAGCGATTCGGGAGAACGAACAGATCTTGGGCCTCCCCTTTACGGGTGAACAACACAAGATTTCGCTCTTCCCGGACGACGTGTTACTTTCGGTTCGGGATCCGGCGCTATCGTTACCCCATGTCCATGCAGTGCTTTCTGATTTTGAAACGGTGGCAGGGTTCAGAGTCAACTTCGATAAATCGTATATTCTGAACCTGACTCTACCGCCCGAAGAGGTGCACCGGATTCGGTCGCTTACTCCACTCTCATGGTCGACCTCATCCCTGTTATATCTGGGTGTGAGGCTGACCTCTACCCTGGGCGCACTGTTTCAGGCCAACTTCCCTCCGATGCTGGCGGCGATACGTGCGGAGCTGGAGAGATGGAAACCGAAATATATCTTGTGGTTGGGTAGGATTCATGCGCTTAAAATGGTCCTCCTACCTAAACTCCTATATCTCTTCCAGGCACTGCCCATTTCGATAGGGGTGGATTATTTCCGTCGGCTTAAGACCTTGATGTTGAAATTTGTCTGGCAAGGCGGTCGGGCGCGACTTTCTTATGCGGTTCTTCGACGTCCGTGGGTGGAAGGAGGGGTGGGGTTCCCGGACATGCACTTGTATTATAAGGCTGCCCAATTAAGAGTACTGGTGGAATGGTCCCAACAGCTTTCAGAGAAGCACTGGCTCCATATGGATCGGAGTGTGGCCGGAAGATCCATCTGGGACCTAGCCTGGAAACCTAAGGTGGACCGGCCCAGAAACGCGTATATTAGCACCCCCACCAGCATGGTGTTGAAAATCTGGGACACGGTCAGTGGCGACGATCGATGGACCACATTCCCGTCCCCATTTACTCCTATCCATTTCAATCCGGCTTTTCCTCCGGCACTGACGGATGGACCCTTTGGTGTCTGGAGAGAGGGTAGTTGTAGGGCCCTCACCCACCTGTTTCACGGTACAACGCCTCTTACCTTCCATAATTGTATGCGGGACTATGGTGTTATGCCTAATGAGCGCTTTCGTCATCTTCAGCTCCTCCACTGGGCAACGTCACCTGGGGTGGTGGATGCCGCTACTAGACCATTGATGAAGTTTGAAACTTTTATTCTTCGCACGTCCACCATGAAGGGGACGATCTCCTTCCTTTATGGGTTACTACTAGACACCGCGGTGCGCCCCGACCTCGATATATGGACCACTGGGAGAATACATTAGGGAGGGACATTTCTGACAACGAATGGAGGAGCCTCTGGTGAGATGTGGCGGCACATAATCATTCCACAGATCTTAGAGAGGCTCATATGAAGCTTATTTTTGATTGGTATCTGTATCCTTCCAAATTACATCGGATATTTCCAACGACCTCGGATAAGTGTTGGCGAGGCTGCGGGATGTTGGGTGACTTCAGCCACATCTGGTGGGATTGCCCCACCATCCGGCCATTCTGGTCCGAGATCCTCTCCCACATCAAGGATGTGATGGGTTACCCAATCCCAGATGCAATGGAATTTGTCCTGTTGGGACTTAGAGATCCGCAACTTGAACATCAAACGAGAGCTGATAAACGCATTATATGGCTGTGCCTTGGGGCGGCCAAATTGACTTTGGCAGCCGCCTGGAAAAGCCCGACAGCTCCGGCCATTTCTTTATGGCATGCACGGCTGTGGCGATTACTGAGTATGGAGAGACTTTCAGATATCTTTATGGGGAAATTTAAAAACTTCATGTTCAACTGGGGACCCTTAGTTAGGTTTTTGTCTCGAGGTTTGCTTCAGCAGTTTGCCCCTCAGCGCTTCGTGCGCTACACCTCTTCCAAATTTAATCGCCTGCCTGTATGATGATGTTCTGAATGCATGATGGTCGCCACCACTAGGGACAGGGCGGGGGTGGGGGGGTAGTGGGGTGGGTGGGGTGTTGAGTTGGGATTGTTGATCTTCTTTTGGTTGCGACACAAATCGCATATGGAGACGCACTGCACGGCCTTCCTCTATGATTGTGATCATGTTTGGGACACCCTTTACTTCTGAGAACCTTGAACTAGCTACTGAGACATGGGTGCACCTCCCGATCGATGGAAATTGGCAAACAATGACGCTTGCATTGCTTTTGCAACGCTAGTTGCCGTCCCTTTTGCTGTAATTTTGGTCTTTTTCTTTGCAGTAATGTTCTACAGCACCCCCTGTGTGGGGATATATGGCGGAATGTCGCCTGTTCCTTTATTCTTATTCTCCTTCTTTCTTGCCCTTTTTTCTACTTAAAACCTTGCAAAATAAAAATGTTATAAAGAAATGGGATTTCTGGTTGGCTAGGACTTACGCCTAAGGCAGGCAGAAACCACCACTCTAGTCAGGGCAAGGGAGTTAAACGCTGAAGATAACCCCTGCTCACCCCCTTGGTACCTTGGAACGAGCAGTCAGGCTTATCCCAGAGGCTATGTGTAAAGCGTTTGCGCAACAAACACACAGCAGAAACACACTAGGCACACCACAAAAGGAACTCCACACAAGGTTATATATACAAATTCCCTTTGTATTATCCAAAACACATTATAAGAGTAATCACACAATACATAAACTGTGCCAACTGGCACTAGGCAATATTTGCAGGGGATTATATACACATGACAGGGCCAATTGGGCCACTGTCTGAACCATCACAAAGCACAAATAGTAAATGTAGAACATAACCAGTAATTACTGGCAAAACACTGTACTCAGCATTATATCCTGCAACATAAATCATATCAATTAATCAGTTTCATATCTGGAATAAAATACAACCTCATAAGCCTAAACACATTAGGTAATAATATCCTCACCAGCATAAACACATTAGGGAATAATATCCTCACCAGCATAAACACATTAGGCAATAATATCCTCACCAGCATAAACACATTAGGCAATAACTTCATAAGCATAAACCTCAGATTAGGGAATAACCTCCTAAACATAAACATCAGAAGCATAAATCATGGTGCATAAATCACATTTATTCCAGGCACCACATAATTCATATTAGGGCCTGGCGCCCTACCAACCCAACTGACCCCCTGGCCAACTGGCCTTCTCAGAGGGCTCAAATGCCCTATGTCCTAAATGTCAGGGCTGGCTGCCACTGCAGCAGGATCAAAAGTGCACAATTTGCACTGGCCTAAATGTAGCAGCTGCCGCTAATTGCAGTGCAGCTGTGCAGATCATTGTGGGCACTGGCACTCACTGTGCCCTCTGAACCCCCACTGGGACCCTAAAAACAAATATTGCCAAAATGTGGCAGCTGCCGCTAGTTGCGGTGCAGCTGTGACAATAAAAAGAGGCACTGGCACTCACTGTGCCCTTTGGGTCCCCACTGGGGCTCTGCCAGCAAATATGCCACAGTTGCAGCTATCCACACTGGTACGGTGCAGCTGTGGACAAAGGAGACACTGGCACCCTGGGGCCCCGCTCTGGGGCTCTCTAAACAAAATTGCCCCCAATGTTGGAACGGCCTGCTCTCTTGCGGGTCTGCTCAGGAAATAGGTACCAGCAATGTGCCTCGATCAGCACCAACAATGCTTGCCCCACTCAACGGGTCTGCTGGGGGACTCTGCCCCTCCCTGCTGCGGGGAAGCGTGAGGCTCCGGTCTTCAAGCTCCTCCTTTGGTCAGAGACCGGTACGGGGGATCCTTTCTACTTCGCCCGTTCCCCTCTCCTGGGACCGGACTTCGACCTGTAGCCAACGAGGCTCCGGACGTGCATGGGGCGCAGGCCTGGCCCACAACCAGGCACCTTGCCTCGCTTCTGGGCCGTGGCGGTGATGCTCTCTTTGGCCGTAATGTGGGCTGGGCACCCGCTTTGAAAACAATCACAGAAGCGGGGTGGGTACCCCCCAACACCACCAAAATGCGGGGTGGGCACCCCCCTTGAAAGGCACCACATGCGGGGTGGGCACCCACCTCTTAAATAAGCATAAATGCGGGGTGGACACCCATGAATAGCCACAGAATGCGGGGTGGGCACCCGCTCCTTCCCACAACAATGTGGGGGAATTTCTACATCGGGATTCCCTCTCCAGACCTCGCAGCTCAGCGCTCCAAAGCAAAACAGAGGCACTCCACGAGGCGCTAGGTCCTAGACTTCAAAAAGAAAAGGTCCAAGGCAAAGTTCTGGGGGCTCAGCTGGGCCCAGGGAGGCCAGCACACAGGGCCCTCCAGCAGGGAGGCAAGCCCTTGGGGCGGTTCCTCCTGGGCCCCCAGCAGCAGCAAGCCCCAGCAAGTACAGGAACAGCACACATCATGGGGTCACAGCCCCACTACATATATTCTCCTTTGGTGCAGTACAGGGCTTGGGGGAACTAGCAAAAACTGGTTCAGGGGGGAACTGGAGCACTCTGTTTACCAGGCTCCTCTTATCCTTTGTCAGGTGGGGGCTCGGTGATCAGACACACCACAGGGGCGGAGCCGCATTATACAGGGCAGGCACAATCCTATTCAGGGTCAGGGGACTACTCCTCCTGCTACTCCAAATGCAGATGTTCCATTCTACCTAGTGCTGACTCACCCTGCCCCTCTTGAAGCCACACACACCGCACCAGCCCCTGTCACTCAAAAGTCAGGCATGTAATTCACATCAGGTAGGCAGACACATAGCACACAGAAATGCTAACTTCTAAAATTGGCATTTCTAAAATAGTTATAATAAATCTGCGCACACCATTGCGCAGCATTTATTATTACCATTCCAAATATACTAAACTTGACCACGCTGCTCATCTCATGTCAGGAATTACCACTGAAAAACGTATCCGGGAATCCCCAATACATTCCTATGGGAGGGCAGCCCCACAGTAGTGAAAAACCAAAATGGCTGTTTGTCACTACCAGGAAATGTCACACACTTAAGGTACATGTCCTATCTTTTACCTACAATGCACCCTGCCCATAGGGCTAGCTAAGGCCTACCTTAGGGGTGAATGACGTGTAGTAAAAGGGGGGTCACAGACATGGCACACACTTTAGGTGCCACGTTATAGCGGCAGTTACAATGCGCGCACAGGCCCTGCAATGGCAGAGCCCTGAGATAGGTTTGAAAGTCTACTTTGGTGGGTGGCACAATCAGAGCTGCAAGCCCACCAGTAGCATTTAATTTACCAGCCCTGGGTATATGAGATACCACTTTATAAGGGACTGACAGGTAAATTAATTAGGCCAAACAGGTGTAGACCAATCTAACCATATGTAACACAGAGATCACACTTACTTTACACTGGACAGCAGTGCTAAGTGCCCAGAGTCCTAAAACCACCAACACCATGTCAGGGAAAAAGGCTAGGAGAAAGGCAAAAGCTTAGGGATGACCCTGCAAAAAGGGCCAAGTCCAAGACATACCATTCCAATTCGTTATTTAAAAGGGATGCCCTCAACACGCCTCTTTCAAAGATCAAATTGCAAAATCCAAATTGCAATTCAGTAACCAGTTACTGAATCGCAATTTGGGCTTTGTACATGCCAAAAGCCTTTTTGCGGTTGCACACAGCCCGATTCTGCAAATCAGGCCGTTTGCGACCTCAAAAATGCTTCAAACATCTAGCCCATAGTTCTTATCACCTTCACAGACTAGAAGTTTAGTTGGTGGTCTTTTAGTAGCAAAGGTGGCAGAAAGGGACTTGGATGCGATTGTGTGGGGAGGCAGAAAGGCTCATCATGGTGGTTTGATCACACCAAAGGCATAATGTCGGCCACAGATAACTTGGTGACATTCGTAAAGATAGGGTGAAAATGTGACCTGCTGAGTGAGTAGGGGCTGAAACTTTTTTTGGTAGCTCCAGCGCAGACAGGACATCAATGAGAGTTACTGAATCACTAAGGTGGGTCTAGGTGGTGATTTAAATCACCCAAGATCGTGGCATTTGCGTATATAAGGAGCAATTATAGCAGCTAAGTTGCTGCAGAAGTTGCTTTTAGGACCTGGCAAGTGGTAAATTAAAAAAATTGAATACTTTGAGAGAGAATAACATGCATTTAGCACCCTTGAGGAGTATGGAGTGGTTAACAGTACACAAAAGTGAGATCAGAAAATAACTAGAACAAGAACCTCCTAATTTGTTAGTCCTGTCATAGGGCACAACAGAGAATGCCTCGGGGATGGCAGTAGGGAAGTCAGGGCAGGAGGCCTCGTTTAACCAGGTTTCAGTGAGAAAAAAATCTTCTGGCTCATTGCAGCTAATAAAATCCCATTTATTCCGTCTAAGCTTTGGGAGTGATCTAACATGTATCGAAAAGAAAATGAGAGTGGTCTTCAAGGTGGCTGTTCCTTTGTTTTCAGATGAGTATTGTATGTTAACAGGCCTTTTACATAAAATACATGATAAAGGGCTGACAGTCTTGTTAGGGTCCATCGTAGAGCAGAGAGAGGACCTAACGGCAGGGTCTAGAAAGCAAAGCGAGTAGGGAAGATAAGCCAGGCGGAAACAGTGCTCTAGCTAAAACAGACCAAGGAACTCAGCGCTAGGCATGGCCGGAGTATGAGCAGGTGCAAACAGGCTTACCTTTGGCATACAAGTAGAATATTTGCACTGGAGCTATATTTATAAATGGGCAGAGGAGCAGGCGTCTTAGGGGGAGAAGGAAGTAAGGCTTGGCTCCTCCTAGGATGTTAGGCAAAATTGACCAAAGAAAATGAGACTGCCAAAAGTAATGCTTAAATAAAGAAGCAAAATCAAAATAAATAAAAAATAGGCCAGGTAACCTCTGCAACTAATACATGGAAATTAGAACAAAAGATAAAAGAAAGAAGTACTAAAATAACATTAGGGTCGTGAAGGGGCGTGAGGAGAGACAAGTGGCTGACCGGATGCCAGGTTGACCATCAAAGGATATTCTTCATCCATGGAGAGACACAGTGCCCAGAGGATGCCTGGGAGACATGTCTAGGTAGCAAAACGCTGCCGGGCCACCAGCAGAAAAAGATGCAAACAAGGCTGAATAGATGGTCACTGTGGATCCTGGAACAAGCCTGAGGAAGCATGTCTATGCAAGACAGTTCCAGCATTTCCAGAGAGAGATAAGATTCAATTGAAGTTGAGTAGCTTATCACTATAGAGTGAATACTTAGAGGCATGATCTTGTGTATGTGCACTGCGAAGAGTCAGCTAAAAGGAGAGATTCATTAAGCACGGTCAGTGAGACATGAAGCTTAATGTATAGTTGTTCTCAATTTAGCTGCTTTAAGGAGAACACATAGTCAAATGAAGTGTGATCCATCCAAAAGTAGACTTGTTGGACAGCCTACTATTTTTGTACTGGTGAGTATATACATGTGTGCTCTTGCAAGACCATGTCATTATAGAGCTGGTTGTGAGGAGACTCTCTTCGTGAAGCGCTTTAATAGTAGAGACTAGTGAAGAGTGCTCTACTGAGCAGCAAGTGTTTTTCGATGTTGCTGCCACAGACAGTTGTAAAGTGCATCAAAGTTTCCAAAGCTTGGGGTTTACTTTTAGAACCACTTTGCACTTGACTGCACCTGTGAATTTGCACAATTCTCTTATTACTACTTGGAGTGACCTGAGAGGTACTGTGCTGGGTGTTTCTTGGAGAAAAAACATGCATTTTTCTAGTAAGGCAGTTCTTGGTCACCATCAAAGATCTTACCTCGACATTTAATATTGACTTACAGCAAAGAAGAAAAATAAATGTTAGCTTCTTCTAGGTGGGCACACTGACCTGCTGTCTTGATGTGCTCTAAGGCTTCTTTACCTGTGACTGGGATTTGTGTCTATTTTAATGATAACACTTCAGATCTCCGCTCAGCCAACACTCCAAGAGATGAAACACTTACAGCAATCTATTCCACACCAATGAGTTGCAGAACTCAGCAATAAAGTACCCCAGGGCTCTCATTACTTGTGTCACTGACCTCCTGATGCGGTAATACCAATACTGCTGGATGTAATAATTTCCAGATGTGATATTATTGACTGAGAAATCTGTGTTTTTGCACAGATTTGTACATATTTCCCTCAATTTTTGTTTGTTTTCTCCATGAAGATTTCACCAGTTGTTTCCTGGGTGAACAGGGGTTAGCAGATGAGATATGGATGGTATTTTCATCGAGCTAACTTGGTCCACCCAGAGGAATCTCTATATAGTACTGAGGCGAAGATCACAAAGTCATTAACCGCATCGCTGCGGCGGCTTTTCCCGCTGTGCGCGGCAGATTTGAAATTACCGCGTTACATGACGAGCTGGCCTTGTCATCCGCGCACGACAGGTAAGCGCCATGACGAGCCCGGCTCGTCATTAGCCTCGAAGGGGTTAACATTGCATTGACAGTGAAGCAGATTTTGCCCCACAGTAACGATAAAGAGGAACAGATTGCAAAACAATTAAGGTTTATTAACTGATTAGTAAAGCTACAATCTCCAAGCAATCAGGCAAAAATCGATGTTCACCTGAATACAACATACGTCAGTATGATCCAAGCGGTTCAAATAGTAATAAGTATATTGCATAATAAACTGTAACATATGCAAATGAAGGCGAAGACTTGTTTTCATTGAGGAAATTCCCTATTTCTAAGCTAAATTTGTGGGCAGGTAAGGGAAATTCATCAAAAGCAGGTGTCAGCAAATATAGCATTGAAAGAAAAAACAGATAAAGGTTATAATTCAAATTAGAAGCAATGTGCTTACTCTTGATAGTGTCTCTATGAGCAGAAAAATAAGAAGTATTGGACTCAAGAAAAGAGAAAGGACGTCCACCGGCAAAAGTGGACAGGGGCAAGTGATCTAACTAAGTAACAAGTTTCACACATTTTTTCTGAATGACACAGTCTTCAGGTTCCCACAAAACTCAGTGTTCTCTCTGTACTTTGTGTTGGTCTCCTTCTCGAGAATAATAATGAGCCAACGTCTTCTATCACTGCGACGTTCACAATATCTCACAAAGGAGTATTCATCTCCTCAGTTTCTCATCTACTGTGAGTGTTGATGTCAGTGTCCAAACCAAATAATTGCTGCTCTACGACCTTCAAAATGTAAGCTAGCAAAGAATAACATTTTAATTGAGCACAGTAGTGACTCTGGCATCTGAAACAGAAAAGCGTTATGCGCAGCAAACAGAAATACGTTTATTTCAAAACGGTGTGAGACATCTATGCCCACGCATGTCAACTATACAGCGCATTGCGTTGCCTTGCGTTACTTTGCGCCGGGGAGGCGTTCCATGTGTGGGTCTTGGCCGTTGCCATGGATTTTGGCACTTTCCCAGATTTACTAACGCTAATAAACCTGGGAACATGTCAAAATACTACACCATCCCCAGTGAGGCGTAACGAGGAGAAATAAACATATTACTCCTTGCTACATGCTAATCGTTCTGCAGCACACATAGAAAGAATAAAAAATGCCTCTAATTATTGTTTTTTGTGCAAGTCTCCATTATGGTGCAAGGGTGCCTGCATTGGCGCTAGTCTGCACAGAGTGCAGTAGCAGAATGAGAGCGCAAAAATGCGTAATACGTTTGTAAATATGGAGCATTTCTGCTGACTCCCTTTCACTCAATGCATCGCAGCAACTTTGCATGCTACCCTGTGTTGTGTTACATAGTAGTAAATATGCCCTCTGATCTGGGATCTGGCAAAGATAGTACCACCATTCCCTGAGAACTAATTAGTCGTGTCACCATGGCATCTCATCTTGAGTAGCTTTTGTAGAAAGGTACTTGGTCCCTAAAGAGAGATAGGACCTTAAATGCCTTATCTTTAATCATTAGCATGCAAGTTAATGAAGGGGCCATGGACATATGGCTTAGATAGACAGTGCCAAAAACCCTACCTTTCTGGTCAATTGCCTGGTGTACGTTAGTCTCTGGAAGGGTCCTTTTTGGATCATACTGAGAAACCTGGTGAAAGATGGAGCAGAGAACAGAATGAAAGGGGTGAGACATAAAGTTGAAAGTCTGATGTGCCAGTGAAATTAAAGGAACCTCTTGTGCTCATGACAAATTGGAACGATGAGGTAAGAGTCCTTATGTTTTAGCCTCCTCTCCAATTTCCTGAAGAAAGAACAGTCCTGAGATGAACAATAAGTGACCGTTCTTGTTTGTTAATTTCTTTTCCTTTTTTTCGTCACATTTGGGAACAAAGAACCCCATTAGGACGCTCTTCTGTGGGTCCCTTGGATAGAAAGTTTCCTATATTCTATATGAGCTGTGATTCCTCTACACATAAATAAACTGGTCTTAGAGATAACCTTGAAACAAAGAAGAGAAAATATATTTAAAAAAAACATGTAAGCTTTAAAGAACCCAAGAATTAATTGAAATTGTTTGCTAAACGTAAAGAAACACATCATGCAACCAATTAACAGAAAGAAAAAAAAAGAATGCTGACCGTTCTCTTTTAGGGAAAGAAGTAGGGTCATTGGTATTGCCGAATCTGGCCACCCCATGGGTATTATTGTAACCGGTTACTGCAGTGATAATGGTTGGTGCAACAGCTAGACCTACTGGCTTCACCAAGAACATATTTCCAAACCACCCTCTTCAGACATGGCTATACTTTGTTAAGTGAGGAAAAACCTTGACCTGTGTAATAATAATAATAATAATAATACAGCATTTTATAGAGCGCGAACAGCTACCTCACACGGAGGTGTCCCGGCGCTAGAAGAACAGGCATGGTCAAAGGGCCAGACGTCAAGTGCCTAGGGCGGTTGGTTGAAGAGCCAGGTCTTCAGCATCTGCTTAATGCAGGACTCGGAGGGGGCCTGCTGGAGTGCTGGGAGCAGGGAATTCCATAGTGCCGCCACATTGGCTGAGAAAGTTTGTCCTCCCAACCGAACCCTTTTTGCTCTTGGAAATGCAAGCTGCACGCGGCAGTTGGAGCGGAGAGAGCGGGCCTGGGTGTATCTCGGCAGCCTAGCTTTTAGGTAATTTGGGCAGGTGCCATACAGAGATCTAAAGGCCAATGTGAGTGCCTTAAATTTGATCCTGCTGGCTACTGGTAACCAGTGAAGTGAGAGAAGGTGCGGAGAGACCGAATGCATAAACGGAATCCGCATTAACAGTCTCGCAGCCGCATCCTGGAACAGTTGCAACCGCTGAATTAGGTACTTTGGTAGGCCCAGATAAAGGCCGTTTGCGTAATCCAGCCTCGATGTCACTGTGGCATGGATTACTGTTTTTCGACAGCCCTCTGGTAAAAGTCGCAGAATCTTCCGAAGATTCCTCAACTTACACAGACAGCAACCAAATACCTGCTGGATGTGCGAGGCAAAGGACAAACTGTCGTCCCACCGCACCC
The DNA here is from genome assembly GCF_964263255.1 of Lissotriton vulgaris. Taxonomy (NCBI): domain Eukaryota; kingdom Metazoa; phylum Chordata; class Amphibia; order Caudata; family Salamandridae; genus Lissotriton; species Lissotriton vulgaris. Next base: position 228,709,593 of record NC_141696.1, read on the forward strand.
CCAGATTTTTTGCCGTTTGGCTAGGCGAAGGGGCCTGTCCCATCTCCGCCGGCCACCAAAACTCCGAGGGTGGAGGGGAGCCTTTGCCAAAAACGATCACTTCCGTCTTGTTTGCATTAAGTTTTAATTTATTTGTGTTCATCCAGCACGCAACGTCTTGGAGACAGCCCTTGAAACTAGAAAAGGACCCCTGCGACACCTCCGAATACGGAAACACCAGTTGGGTGTCATCGGCATAAGAAATTGCCTTGACCCCCCAATTGGCAATCAGCGTGAAAAGTGGAGCCAGGTGGATATTAAATAATAGTGGGCTGAGTGCCGACCCCTGGGGGACTCCACAGCTGAGGACCTTAGGTGTTGAAGATACGGTCCCCAGTGCCACCTTCTGGGTTCTCTGAGTCAGATACGACTGTATCCACCCCAGTGCCTGGTCCTGGATGACTACCTCAGCCAGTCGCCTCAACAGCCTTGCGTGGTCGACAGTATCAAAGGCAGCCAACAGATCCAGGAGTACCAGCATTGCTGAGTTTCCTGAATCCATCGACCACCTCACTGACTCTGCCACCTCAATCAGTGCTGTCTCAGTGCTGAAGCCGGGTCTAAAGCCTGATTGCGTCTCATGCAATATCCTATTTTCTTCAGTAAATTTACTTAACTGCCGCTGGATTACTTTCTCAAACATTTTGCCTGGCACTGCCAACAGAGAAATCGGACGAAGCTTACTAAGGTCCGTGGGATCCCCATTAGGTTTTTTCTTTAACGGGAGGAGGGTGGCATGTTTCCAAATCATCGGGAACACCCCTGAAGAGATGGACATATTCCAGATGTGCTGTATTGTGGGAGCCACAAAGTCAGCAATGGTGCTCCAAAGCTTAGGTGGACATGGGTCGTCAGGTGACCCTGACTTACAACGACTTAGTTCCTGCATAACCGAGTTCAGAGCTATCGGCTGGATTTGTGCCAAAGTTTCAACAGCCACCTCTTTGACAACCAGATCCGTCTTCACCATTCTTCTCTCCGGGCCGAAACACTCATAAACTCGTTTAATTTTGCAGTCATAAAAATCTGAGCTGCTATCGCACAGTGTGGCTGACGGGGCGACCTCCCTCTCAATACACCTTGTTTTGAAAGAAGACTGTACCACCTTAAAGATTTCCATACTCGAGTGTTCTGCTTGCTGAATTGATTCTGCAAAGAACTGTTTTTTTGCCTTTCTAATAGCCTTCTGCAGTTTTTTGGAGGCTTCCTTATATCGGGCTTTTTCTAGGGTCCCGTAGTTAAATGTGTTCGGCGGGGGTGTGGCCTAGCTATGGTGGGCGTGGCCTGAGGGATTCCAAGTGATGGCGGCAAAAGTTAGGTTGTATCCCGCAGCAGCGTTAAGATCCGCTGCGCGGGAATGCCCAGAGAGTGGCGAACAAGTGATAGTAAGTGCCCAGAGGGAGAGGGTCAGAAAGTTAAAATACACAGTATCACACTTTAATGTTTTAAAAAAAAATACGATCCTCTCCCGGCATCCGCCTCAGGAGAATGCTGTCTTCTGACTCGCGCTAGCGTTCAGCGCGCTTTAAATGCGTTCGGCAGGGGGCGTGGCCTAGCTATGGTGGGCGTGGCCTGAGGGATTCCAAGTGATGGCGGCAAAAGTTAGGTTGTTACCCGCAGCAGCGTTAAGATCCGCTGAGCGGAAATGCCCAGAGAGTGGCGAACAAGTGATAGTAAGTGCCCAGAGGGAGAGGGTCAGAATGTTAAAATACACAGTATCACACTTTAATGTTTTTAAAAAAAAATACAATCCTCTCCCGGCTTCCGCCTCAGGAGAATGCTGTCTTCTACCCATTTTTACCCATTTTTACCCATTTTTACCCATCTTTACCCATTTTTTTGATAAAATAGTCACTAAAAAAGCAAACCCTGAGCGTCTAGACCGGTCTCTGAGTGTGCAAGTCCACACACAATGTATAATCAATCCTAAGTACCAAGACATTGTGTTTTTTCATCAAAATACCCATGTGGGCTTTATCAGCAAAACTCAAAGCTTGTTTTGCTTAGTTAGAAAAGACAGTCTACTGAATCCCTAAACTCCTTCGCTTGTTCTATGAGTTCTAAAATATTAGTAAGTGGATCCACAACATCTAAAAGCCTATCCTGGCAGGAGACTGAGAGACGCACTTTATGGACCTTAGAAACAAATTACCAAAAAGGTAACCATTACGGTCAAAAAGGTAACCATTTTAAAATCTAACATAGGGGCAGCAATGGAATTGGTGTGCTGAATAAAAGATGGATCAAGCATAGAGTTAACATTGGCACGTAGAATAAGTGTCACTAGTTCTGGGGTAGTCCAATCTTTAGAGACATGGGCCATAGACTTTTGTATTTTTTGGTGGGTGAGAAACAAAGCAGAAAGTACTGGATTAATTCCATTATTATTGTCTGAATCAGTAGTATTATAATTAGCATATCATATTTTGAGCATTCACTACAACCATATAAAGTTATTTCAATCCCTAGTATTGTACCTCCAGACATGAGGATCAAAGGATTCATTATATCTCGATATCTTAGAATGGTTAAAACCTGCTAATAACAATACTGAAAGAACTAAAAACACCTCAGTTCTCATTATCTGAATTAGTGATATTATCGTCCTTTTGTGCATTCTCCGAAACAACATTCGGGTAATTTCTGTGTCTTGCAACCTCCAGACGTGAGGGCTACAGAACTGGTTGAATCTTGGTAAATTTAGGTGGTTAAAAACACAATTCCAATTGAGTTGAAAATCCATTACAGGGGTCTCCAAACTTTTCTGTACTGAGAGCTATTTATGTGCAATAAAACACATAAACAGCTACTAATATTATTAGTGCAGTATAATTTCAATTTCTTTATATGTATATTAATTCAACCAAGCAAAATCTTTTTAATTTAATAAGCTGGGCTGCACACAGGTGAGCTACTCAGAGCTAGCTCACAAGCTACTGGTTGGAGACCCCTGGTGTAGAAGGCACCTGGTCCTTAGGAAGCTACACATGTTTATATTTAATGAACATTTACCTTCTTTGGTTGAAGTCTAATTTTTTTTACTGTAGAGACAGACTCGCCAAACAAGTCCGCATCTTCAGCATAGGATGTTTGCAGCCTGCTACTACCTACAATTGAGGGTCAAGTTTCCATAAATTGCACAGTCGAAGAAGCCAATATCTAAAGCCATGAACTTTAACAAAAAAATAAAGAGCGAAGCATATAGGTTAGATTTTATTAATTCTTTCACTTCAAAATCTGAATTATATGAAAAGTATCAGGCCCTTCAAAACTATTGCCATCAATCTCAAATTGACATGAAATCCAGTGCAACAGTATTCACACAAACACATATACTAGAATACAAGGTTTAGAAATCAGAAGAGCTACACTCATGTAAGCTGTAATTTTCATTGTTTTACTGACTATGCCATGCACCAAACAATCTGATTTCTATATGAACAAGACTATAAACCATTTCACTTTTAAATGTTTTTGCCAATGATTCCTCATAGAGACATGAACAGGCGTCTCATTCACAAGTCATAAATGCTTGTGGGCTATCATGGGATCTATAAATAATAAATTGTGGGCAATCATTGGATCTATAAATAATAAATTGCTCCAGTGCTGAATATACTCTACAATAGCAATGCATGCTTGTCATTGTAGTGCCCCTGCCATGCCTTTTGATAAGCCCAAGTAGTAAGAAAAAGAAAATAGTGACCCCAATTTTTTTCTAGATACATAAAAACAAAGCAAATGAGAAGCACAGCTTTGCGAAACAGCCCAACACACTACGAAATATGCGATAAACATATTTAAAAAAATGTAACAATAGAATACAGAAAGGAGAGACATGAAGTTCTTAACTTGTGGCTGAACAGCAAGAAAAGAGGCTGTACATTCCTGGTTCATGCTGTATATAGAGTAAGCTCATGATGGATTGGTGGCTTCATGTCCCCTCATCTGCTGTTTGTGACTTAGGGTTTAATGGGTAGTTTATTTTTTAATTTTTTAAATTTTTGTTCTTGGTATAACATAAAGCATAATATTAGTTATCAGTCTTGTAATATGAAATGGTTACTGTTGGACCCGGCCCTTTGGGCAGGTTCACCCCTAGACTTTTTGCTTTTTCCTAGCCTGTTTCTGGAACCTGGTGTTGGTGATTCTAGGCCTCTGCGCACTTTTTTCACTGTGGTACAGTGTAAAGTGCTTGAGCTCTCTGTATGAAGAGTGAGTGACCTGCCCTCCCATAGGAATGAATGGGGAATATGTATGCCCATGGTAGTTCCTGTTGTGTGGGGAGTGCAGGGGTCGAGTTTGATATGTGTGAACTCGTGAGAATGAATGCTGCAAAATGATGTATGCAGCATGACTGTGTCTAGTCTAGAAGTACCACTTTTGGAAGTTGGCATAATTGTGTAAGTTGGTGCTAGCGTGTGATTGGCTGGTGAGTCTGCCCAGGAGTGCCTGGACCTGCTGGTGGATGGACTGTCCGGTTTGAGTAGGACAGGGTCTGCAGGGTCTGCAAGGCCCCAGAGGAGGGGGTCTGAGTCAGCCGTGGATGAAAGGCCCCTCGGCTGTCAGGGATGGGAGGAAAGAGCGTCTGGTGGTGCCGGGCCGTGCCTGTCACCCACCCTGCTAGCTCTCCTTCCTGACGGCCCACTGTCACCTCTGGCCCTGAAGCTGTCAGGAAGACGAAAACCAGAAACATTCCAGCACTCAGGGTCCCTTGCACAAAGTACTTCAAAGGCATTTCTGGCTATAAGAAGGGGATGAGTCTCCTTCCAAGTTGTTCTTGTTCTAGCTCTTGTGGCTGACTTGGATCTACCAGGGGTGGGCGCTGCCCAGCCCCTGGGTGCCTGGATTCCTGGACTCCTGGGGGACCCTTCTGCCCTGCCTGGGCTGAAGGGGGGACTTGGCTTTGCCCCTGGGGAAGCTCTGGGACCCTGGCAGCATGGAGAAGCTGCCTTTTCCTGGGGAGAGCGCTGGAGTTGATTTCTAGCGCCTGGAGGCGCTGGGCTTCCCCCTGAGCGCCTGGGAGCGCTCTGCCTGCTGTCTAGAGCTCTGGGGCGCTTAACTTCCCCCACGCGCTTGAGAGCGCCGTTTCTGGACTTTCTAGCGCTTAGGAGCGCTTTTCCCTGCTTGTTTATAGCGCTGGATGCGCTGAGGATTCCTGCCTGCAGGGATATAATTAGCTACGAGTGCCCACCTCGATCTGTCGCGGAGGAAAACAAACCACGAAGGGGCCGCGACCGGATTGGCCGAGACCCGAGGAGAGCCGTGCTCTGATTGGCCCGTGGATCTGCGAGGCCGCGCTGCCATTGGTTGGCGGCCTCGCGTCATGAGGGGCTCGGCGCAGGAGCCGCGACGTGATTGGCTGGGCCGCGCCGAGGAAGAAGGAAGATGGCGCTGCCTGCCGGCGGGTCGGCCGGGCCCCCGTGAGCTAAGGGAGCCCGGCGGCATCTGAGGAGACGAGGCGGCCAGTTGGCAGGGCTCCCGTGTACCGAGGGAGCCCTGCAGGAAGAGAGAAGTTCGACCGCCCCCGTCCTGCAGCGAGAGGAGGGCGTCTGAGCGGCCCGGCGGGGCTCCGTGGTGGAAGAGGAGCCCCGCGCTGGCCAGAAGAAGAGAGCCGCTGCCCGGAGGAGCCGCCCCTGAGGCCCGGTGAGTTGAAGGGCTGGGGGGCTCCGTGTGGACCGGGTGAGACGGGGGCAGTGCTGTTGCTGCTCCGTGAAGGAGCAGATGGGTTCTCGTGGTGCCGGTCGAGGCACCAAGGAAGGGCGGCCCCGAATGGCAGTGGGTCGCCCCACCGTGAGCACAGAGCCCGCGAGGGGCTCTTGAGGGCCCGCATTTCTTCGTGTTGGTGCCGGGTTGGAGGCACTACTTCAGGGCGGCCCCGGATGGCAGCGGGCCGCCCCAACGATGTGTAGAGCCCGTTTGGCTCCAGAGAGGGCCATATTCGAGAGGGGGGCTTCGGGGCATATTTTCGGTGCTCGTCCCCTCCTGCCCCCGAGTGTGAGGGCTAGAGTCCGGTGAGGCTCATGGGGACCCCATTGCTTTAAGAGCCGGTATGGCTCCAACGTTTGGCATGTTGCTTTAGAGCCTCTGTGGCTCCAACGTTTGGCTCAGTGTTGTTTTGAGAGCCTGTGTGGCTCAGGTGGCGCAGATTTGGTCTAGGGGCTACTGAGAGCCCTGCCACAGCTTTTTGTACACAGGTGCCCAGCACTTTGTGGGCACCTGCCACGTTTAGGCTTTTGGAACTTTGAGACTGGCACCCTGACACTGAGACTCAGGGCGTCTGAGCCCCAACAAGGCCATTGGCCTATGGACTGCCACAGGTAGTGGCTTATGTGAGTTTGCGCAATGGTATGGTTATTGCACCTCTGAATGTGATCTTTTGCATCATGTGTTATTCCTGCACCTCTGAAGGTTTTTAGGCCTCATGTGATTTTTGCGCTATTGCTTTACTCTTGACACCTCTGAATGTTTGATGCATTATGTGTCTTTCTTTTCATGCGCTGCACCTCTGAATGTTTAGTCATCATGTGTCTTCTTGCGCTGCACCCCTGAATGTATTGTGATTACATCATGTGCTCTGTCCTTAACACCGCTGAATGTGTAGGTCTATACATCATGTGTTTTCTTTCTTTACTGCTCCTCGGAATGTATATTCATGCATCATGGGTAGTGTGTTCTGAGTTATACCCCTAAGTGGATTTCATCCTTAGGTGGGTGTTCTTTCTAGTACAGGTGGTCCTAGTGAGGTCCTGGGTACCTGCGTGACATGCTCCTAAGGTGTTTAGGGTTGCGTAGTGTGTACTTACCTGTTCCCAGTAGTTACTGGATGTGATTCATAACTGTTACTTTGTGCTACAGTGATTTTATACACTTATTTTAATTTCTAAGTGCTATTTCTAAAAGTGCTGATTATGACAGTGGCCTATGTGGCCCTGTCTTGTAAATAATCCCTTATGAATGTTGCCGTGCCAATTGGCACAATGTACATGTGTGATGTTTATCTGATATGTGTTTTTACAATACAAAAGTTATTTTTATAATAACCTTGTGTGGAGTCTCTTTTGTGGTGTACCTAGTATGTTGTTACTGTTGTGCGCTGACGCAAATGCTTTACACATTGCCTCCGAGTTTAGCCTAGACTGCTCGTGCCAAGCTACCAAGGGGGTGAGCAGGGGTTATCTTGGCGTGTGACTTCCTTGCCCTGACTAGATTGGTGGTTTCTGCCTGGCTTTGGCGTCAGCCTTAGCCTACCAGAAATAGCCAGTTCTAACATTGGTGGGTCAGCGGTGCGGATTTGGGACTTGCGTTTGCTCAGTGCCATAGCGACAACTGGCTACATTACAAAACTCTGCAATTGTTTTTTTCAGATAGTCACATGTTTGGGATTATTGTTTTTGATTTTTTTTTTTTCCTCAAGAGTGTCATTTTCAAATGTGTTTCTGCGCTTTATGTTTAGCGGCAGATGAGAGAAAGTGACAGGGCGGGACGCCAGTAGAGGGGGAGGTTCCCATAGATTAGGAATCCCTTGCTGGGTCCAGTGTCCAATCCCAAATCCTATCCCCATGTGTGTGTGTGTGGGTAGATAGGAGAGAGAAGGGGTGTGAGGAGAAAAGACTAGCTCAGGGGGGTAGTTGTTCCCTGGGCATAGTGTGTGTGTCTGGATTCCCCAGTGTGGTAGGATCCAGTGGTGGCAGCTTAAATTTGTCCGGTGCGTGTGAAGTCCCATTCCCCGCTCCCAGAGTTTGGTACCTGTGTCACGTGTGGTCAGGTTGAGGAATCAGGGGTGGTAGAAACTGCCTTACCAGTCCGAGGGGGGGGAGTGTGTGGATGGGTGGTGTCTTGAACTGGAGGAGCTGGTGTGAGTTTTTTTTAAAGGAGCTTGCACGTGAGGTGTACCTCTGGTGGTGTGCAGGAGGTCCTGCAGAGGAACTGGACAAGAAGGTGGACGTCTGGCGGTGTGCTAGGTGTCTTGCAGTGGCATTAGGGAGTGATTCTAAAAGCAGTGGCTTGTGTATCTGATGATCCTGTGTAGGTGAAGAGGTTCATGTGTAGCCCAGCTAGATCCCAGTAGGACGGTAGGGGTGTAGGGGCTCACGTCCTGTCTCAGTGGAGGCGGAGTGAGTGTGGGACGGTGTGTCCCACGTTGGCCTGAAACCTTATCTCAGGGCCCGGAGGGTTCCTTAAGGGAGCACCAGGTCAGGGGCCTAGGCTGTACATACAGGTCAGTTGAGGAGGATCTTCCTGTGTCTAGAGGACGGGGAGTGTCTGTAACCAGAACTCCGGCGGTCCTAGTGTTGGGCAGTACCGCTCCTAAGTGGAGGGTGCAGAAGTCCTGGCTCGCTGAGCATTTGACCGTCTAGAGTGCTTAACCATTTGTGGGGCCTCTGGAGGTTGTTCCCCGAGGAGGGGGGAAAGCCAGGTTGGGGTTGTGGCCTGATCTGGGAGGAGTACTGGAGGAAAGTGTGTCGCTGATACGCCGCTGGCGTGTGCTCTGTCTAGCCTGGGATATACTGAGAATCACCCTGTGATAGGGAGTACTGGAGGAAAGTGTGTCGCTGATACGCCGCTGGCGTGTGCTCTGTCTAGCCTGGGACATACTGAGAATCACCCTGTGATAGGGAGTACTGGAGGAGAGTGTGTCGCTGATACGCCGCTGGCGTGTGCTCTGTCTAGCCTGAGACATACTTGGCCTGTAGTAATGGAACTGGAAGGGGGTGCAGAGGGACGGTGTCCTTACTTCTGACCCCGGTGCAACCTGAGGGTTTAGATCTTAGGTTGGGAGATTAGGAAACTTCTAAGTCAAGAGGAATCTCTGCCAAAGTGGATCAGCTGGAGAGACTGAGGGGGCTGCCCTTGCTGTGTGTTCTGAGGCTCACCTGCAGTTTGTTGTTTCCACTAAGGTAGAGGAAAGGGGACTTTGCGGTGTGCTGTGTCCCCCCACCTGCTTGAAGAGGAACGGTGCTGTGTGCTTTGTACCTCAGAAGTGAAATAGTTTCCAGGTGGTAGACCAGTGACGGAGTGAGGTCCTGATCTGGTAGGAGAATTGTGTTCTGGTGAGTGCTTCTCTGTGAGGGTGCGGAAACCCAGAAGTAGAGGTAGGTTGGGGCATTCTTGCCCGAGACCTCTGGTCAGCTTGGGGGTGTGGACCCTAGGTTGTTGGATCAGTGGTAGTTGTAGCTACACTGAGAGAGAGAGTGGAGAATGGCTATTGTGTGCCAGGGGTTATTGCCCCCCGCTCTGTGGATTAGTTAGGACCTGTGATTTGAATGGTCTTGGCTGTGGATGACTAGGGAGTACCAGTGGAGTGTCCTAGTTGTGTCAGAGAGTTATTGTTTGGAGGTAACCAGGTAGGTTCAGAGTGGCGAAAAACCGGAGGGTGTCCCTGCCGTGCAGGTCCGTGTCCGTGGTTTTTGTCGCCCAAAGCAGTGAAGCCCATCAGTGGAGTGATTGGTCTACCCTGCGTTTTGGCTGGAAGGGGGCTGTGTTGGACCCGGCCCTTTGGGCAGGTTCACCCCTAGACTTTTTGCTTTTTCCTAGCCTGTTTCTGGAACCTGGTGTTGGTGATTCTAGGCCTCTGCGCACTTTTTTCACTGTGGTACAGTGTAAAGTGCTTGAGCTCTCTGTATGAAGAGTGAGTGACCTGCCCTCCCATAGGAATGAATGGGGAATATGTATGCCCATGGTAGTTCCTGTTGTGTGGGGAGTGCAGGGGTCGAGTTTGATATGTGTGAACTCGTGAGAATGAATGCTGCAAAATGATGTATGCAGCATGACTGTGTCTAGTCTAGAAGTACCACTTTTGGAAGTTGGCATAATTGTGTAAGTTGGTGCTAGCGTGTGATTGGCTGGTGAGTCTGCCCAGGAGTGCCTGGACCTGCTGGTGGATGGACTGTCCGGTTTGAGTAGGACAGGGTCTGCAGGGTCTGCAAGGCCCCAGAGGAGGGGGTCTGAGTCAGCCGTGGATGAAAGGCCCCTCGGCTGTCAGGGATGGGAGGAAAGAGCGTCTGGTGGTGCCGGGCCGTGCCTGTCACCCACCCTGCTAGCTCTCCTTCCTGACGGCCCACTGTCACCTCTGGCCCTGAAGCTGTCAGGAAGACGAAAACCAGAAACATTCCAGCACTCAGGGTCCCTTGCACAAAGTACTTCAAAGGCATTTCTGGCTATAAGAAGGGGATGAGTCTCCTTCCAAGTTGTTCTTGTTCTAGCTCTTGTGGCTGACTTGGATCTACCAGGGGTGGGCGCTGCCCAGCCCCTGGGTGCCTGGATTCCTGGACTCCTGGGGGACCCTTCTGCCCTGCCTGGGCTGAAGGGGGGACTTGGCTTTGCCCCTGGGGAAGCTCTGGGACCCTGGCAGCATGGAGAAGCTGCCTTTTCCTGGGGAGAGCGCTGGAGTTGATTTCTAGCGCCTGGAGGCGCTGGGCTTCCCCCTGAGCGCCTGGGAGCGCTCTGCCTGCTGTCTAGAGCTCTGGGGCGCTTAACTTCCCCCACACGCTTGAGAGCGCCGTTTCTGGACTTTCTAGCGCTTAGGAGCGCTTTTCCCTGCTTGTTTATAGCGCTGGATGCGCTGAGGATTCCTGCCTGCAGGGATATAATTAGCTACGAGTGCCCACCTCGATCTGTCGCGGAGGAAAACAAACCACGAAGGGGCCGCGACCGGATTGGCCGAGACCCGAGGAGAGCCGTGCTCTGATTGGCCCGTGGATCTGCGAGGCCGCGCTGCCATTGGTTGGCGGCCTCGCGTCATGAGGGGCTCGGCGCAGGAGCCGCGACGTGATTGGCTGGGCCGCGCCGAGGAAGAAGGAAGATGGCGCTGCCTGCCGGCGGGTCGGCCGGGCCCCCGTGAGCTAAGGGAGCCCGGCGGCATCTGAGGAGACGAGGCGGCCGGTTGGCAGGGCTCCCGTGTACCGAGGGAGCCCTGCAGGAAGAGAGAAGTTCGACCGCCCCCGTCCTGCAGCGAGAGGAGGGCGTCTGAGCGGCCCGGCGGGGCTCCGTGGTGGAAGAGGAGCCCCGCGCTGGCCAGAAGAAGAGAGCCGCTGCCCGGAGGAGCCGCCCCTGAGGCCCGGTGAGTTGAAGGGCTGGGGGGCTCCGTGTGGACCGGGTGAGACGGGGGCAGTGCTGTTGCTGCTCCGTGAAGGAGCAGATGGGTTCTCGTGGTGCCGGTCGAGGCACCAAGGAAGGGCGGCCCCGAATGGCAGTGGGTCGCCCCACCGTGAGCACAGAGCCCGCGAGGGGCTCTTGAGGGCCCGCATTTCTTCGTGTTGGTGCCGGGTTGGAGGCACTACTTCAGGGCGGCCCCGGATGGCAGCGGGCCGCCCCAACGATGTGTAGAGCCCGTTTGGCTCCAGAGAGGGCCATATTCGAGAGGGGGGCTTCGGGGCATATTTTCGGTGCTCGTCCCCTCCTGCCCCCGAGTGTGAGGGCTAGAGTCCGGTGAGGCTCATGGGGACCCCATTGCTTTAAGAGCCGGTATGGCTCCAACGTTTGGCATGTTGCTTTAGAGCCTCTGTGGCTCCAACGTTTGGCTCAGTGTTGTTTTGAGAGCCTGTGTGGCTCAGGTGGCGCAGATTTGGTCTAGGGGCTACTGAGAGCCCTGCCACAGCTTTTTGTACACAGGTGCCCAGCACTTTGTGGGCACCTGCCACGTTTAGGCTTTTGGAACTTTGAGACTGGCACCCTGACACTGAGACTCAGGGCGTCTGAGCCCCAACAAGGCCATTGGCCTAGGGACTGCCACAGGTAGTGGCTTATGTGAGTTTGCGCAATGGTATGGTTATTGCACCTCTGAATGTGATCTTTTGCATCATGTGTTATTCCTGCACCTCTGAAGGTTTTTAGGCCTCATGTGATTTTTGCGCTATTGCTTTACTCTTGACACCTCTGAATGTTTGATGCATTATGTGTCTTTCTTTTCATGCGCTGCACCTCTGAATGTTTAGTCATCATGTGTCTTCTTGCGCTGCACCCCTGAATGTATTGTGATTACATCATGTGCTCTGTCCTTAACACCGCTGAATGTGTAGGTCTATACATCATGTGTTTTCTTTCTTTACTGCTCCTCGGAATGTATATTCATGCATCATGGGTAGTGTGTTCTGAGTTATACCCCTAAGTGGATTTCATCCTTAGGTGGGTGTTCTTTCTAGTACAGGTGGTCCTAGTGAGGTCCTGGGTACCTGCGTGACATGCTCCTAAGGTGTTTAGGGTTGCGTAGTGTGTACTTACCTGTTCCCAGTAGTTACTGGATGTGATTCATAACTGTTACTTTGTGCTACAGTGATTTTATACACTTATTTTAATTTCTAAGTGCTATTTCTAAAAGTGCTGATTATGACAGTGGCCTATGTGGCCCTGTCTTGTAAATAATCCCTTATGAATGTTGCCGTGCCAATTGGCACAATGTACATGTGTGATGTTTATCTGATATGTGTTTTTACAATACAAAAGTTATTTTTATAATAACCTTGTGTGGAGTCTCTTTTGTGGTGTACCTAGTATGTTGTTACTGTTGTGCGCTGACGCAAATGCTTTACACATTGCCTCCGAGTTTAGCCTAGACTGCTCGTGCCAAGCTACCAAGGGGGTGAGCAGGGGTTATCTTGGCGTGTGACTTCCTTGCCCTGACTAGATTGGTGGTTTCTGCCTGGCTTTGGCGTCAGCCTTAGCCTACCAGAAATAGCCAGTTCTAACAGTTACATTAACTTTGCCCTTGTCCTAATCTCACTGTGCACCGTGCAGTGCTCATAATGTTAGTATTGCGTTCATAGTGCCCCTCCGTGATGCGAACGCCACGACACTGTCTTCCAAAATCTAACTCACTCACACTATCCGTGCCTATGGTTTCTGCATGTGTTGTATTTCAAAAGTACAAGCCAACATATTGTTACCACAACTCACCAGTTAGACTATAAGGCATCATCCAACGATACTCAGCTAAACTGCAAAACACAACAGCACTTGGTAAAAACAAGGCCATGATAGCACTTATGCCCTAGAGACCAACCACAAACTACTCATTAACTATCTCTCCCATTCCTTCCTCGCAGACAAGAGCAATGAATCCCCCAGTCTCTCCATAAATGGCCAAAATATTCTACCACCTAAGTGTTCTCATTCAACTGCTCCCATTGCGACTTGTTAAACCCGTTATACTACGCCCTCAAAGTGAGAATTTACCTTAGTACCAGAAAAAGAGCCTCTGAATATTGTTGTCATGCTCTTTTTCAACTATAGAATCATTTCGAGCATCTCTGACTTTTATGTAGTAACAAATCGAGAATAATATGTTTAGAGACAAACTGAACTTAGTTTAACATTGCCTGCCATCATGTCGATATTCCTGCATTGTTTTCAACAGAACCATGTTTGAACAAGTATATAAGCATGCATATAATATAGTTGTAAGTGTAATAAGTTCATATACCACCATTATATTATGTAAAATATATGATATATTCATAATTGTGATACATTTTTGTTTACTATGGGGAGTCATACTCATTGCAAAGCTTATATCCTATGTTAGACAGACCTGCCTAAAATGTGATTCTACTGTAACTTTGTTGTGAAACTAAATGTATCTAGAATTTACATACATCATACACTACATATGTACACACAGACACAATCTCGTTTTCGAACTATGAAATTAGGATATGTCACATAACTCAGGTATGTTCACTGGGTGAAAATGTATCTATGCATCACACTTAAAATACAAAATTAAAAGTTGCTGTTATGTATATGCAAAGGCAATCTAGGTTTCAAAGTGGCTGAAATTAGCTGTCACATAACTTAGGTATGTTCGTTGGGTATGTAGGTACTTGTGTTTATAATCATGCTCATTATGTGAAACATTTCATCTTAACTTTGTGTTTGAGACCTTTTAGTGCTAATGCATCTAAATGTTTCATCCAATAATACTACCGCTGTGCAAACACACTATCCTTATCTTGCTGCTAAAATTAGTTCCAAAATTTGAAATCCAATTTTATGGATATTGTGTCCACATTCTTGCCAATGCACTGCCACAGGTCCCTTGATGGTTGTTCTTGATGTTGCTTTTATGTTCTCTTAATTGCATTTTTGCCTTCCGGCTAGTCTTATTGCGTAATCCTTTTCACATGTTCACTTAATCAAATAAATAAAGTTGTTAGTATCACATTGACTGAATTGCTTTTAAGATATTTCTTCCCATGTAAGGATGTTGTACAGTTGGCCCTTCTATGATGTTATTGCAGTACACGCAATTCCAACATGGATAGGTTTCCTTTTTGGTGGTTAGCTTTATTTTTTGCTTGGTGTCAGCTGTGGATTCAACCCTTAAAATGTAATTCTTTCTATTCTTATTTCTAGAGTGAGCAGAGGCCAGTTTGTGTGGGATGAGTGTTTGTATTCATGAGTCATTCTTAATCAATTCCCAGTATTTCAAAATCATTTTCCTAACCTTTCACTTTACTTTGAGAATTTGTTACTGAAGACCAATTTCTTATCCAATTTTCTAAATGTCAAATGCCGAACAATCAACGCTGCATTTGCTTTAATCCGTTCCTGTGCTTTTCTTAATTGGACCTATTTGTAGCTTCCTGCCCTGAATCTTTCCAGCAATGTCAGATTTGAAATAAATTTTGTCGTGAACTGAATTAGGTATCTTAATATTGTCAGCAAGGACTCTACCATATGTAGAACAACTCATCAATTAATATTGAATGTAATTTAATATCAGCGGGTAGGGAGGCTCCCTCCCCCAACACACATCTTAGGGTGAACAAAGCAAACACAAAGAGATGATGGATGGAGGACTGATGCTTTTCAGACACTCAACCCCAGTCAAGTTGGCAGGGTATGCCCATACGTCGGTCCGTTACTCACTTTGCCACTGGATTCAAGCTAGCCTGGCTGATGAGGGCTGTTAGCCTGAAACCAGTCCCAGGATGCTTGTTTCCGGTCCAGGAAAGACATTGCTTGGTAGTTCTGGCTAGACTGTTCCCATGAGGCACAGGGCCAAGACTGATTTGCATTTAGCTGTGTCTGAACTGGGGTGGTGAAGTGAGCTAAAGAATGATGATGGATTCAACCCAGATCTGTGACTGGGGGTGAGTGTCTGAAAAGTTTCAGTGCTCCGTCAATCATCTCCTTGTGTTTGCTTTGTTCGCCCTAAGTTGGCAGGGTATGCCCAGACATGGGTCCCTTGCTCACTTTACCACTGGTTTCAAGCTAGCCTGGCTGAAGAGGGTTGTTAGCCTGAAACCAGTTCCAAAATGCTAGTTTCCGGTCCAGGGAAGACATGGCTTGGCAGTTCCGGCTGGACTGTTCCCATGAGGCACAGGGCCAAGACGGATTTCCATATAGCAGTGTCTGAATTGGGGTGGCGAAGTGAGCTAAAGAAGGATGATGGATTTAACCCAGATATGTGACTGGGGGTGAGTGTCTGAAAAGTTTCAGCGCTCCGTCCCTCATCTCCTTGCGTTTGCTTTGTTCAGCCTAAGTTGGCAGGGTATGCCCAGACATGGGTCCCTTGCTCACTTGGCCACTGGATTCAAGCTAGCCTGGCTGATGAGGGCTGTTAGCCCAAAACGAGTCCCATGATGCTTGTTTCCAGTCCAGGGAAGACATGGCTTGGCAGTTTGGGCTGGACTGTTCCCATGAGGCACAGGGCGCAGACTGGTTTGCATTTAGCTGTGTCTGAACTGGGGTGGCTAAGTGAGCTAAAGAATGATGATGTATTCAACCCAGATCTGTGACTGGGGTGAGTGTCTGAAAAGTTTCAGTGCTCCATCCATCATCTCCTTGTGTTTGCTGTGTTTGGGACTGGGCCATGGGCTGGTTATGCCTGAAGAATGAAACAGAGAAGGCCATATAGCTAAAATACGGAAAATCAGAGAGAGAGGGACACCCAGAAAAAAATAAGCATGAGAGAGAGAAAGCTAAAGGGAAAGGATGAGAGGAAAAAAGCTAGCTAGAAAAGGGAAACAAAGAAAGAATGTGAGGAGGAAGGATGGGTGACAGAAAGGAAGGAAACATCCAATTAAAGAAGAAAAAAGGGCACTTAAGGTGGAAGTGGCAAAGTATGAATAGATAGAAGGGTGAAAGATGGAAACATGGCAGGTTGAAAAGTTGAGTGAAAGAGTGAGACTGAACAGATGAAAGTGTGAATAAACAGATTGGGAAGAGTGAATGGATGGATGAGTTAAAGTGTGGATGGATGGATACATGAATATATTGATGGATGGATTAGTGAACAGATGTATGGCTAGCTAGTTGGATGAATGAATGGAAAAAGCATGAGGAATGGGTGGATGGAAAGGTGAAGAGATAGACAGACGACTTGATTGATGAATGGATGTAAGGGTGAATGAATGGATGGACAGATGGATGGAAAGAGGGTGTAAAGGTGAAAGGAATTATTGTAAGGACAGTCGGGGTTGCTTGCTTTGCATGCACTTTGTAATTAGAGATATGTTTCGAGTGACTTTTCTCCTGGCTACTGCCTTGCTAAATATTATCCTGCCAACCAGCCAGTGCTTAATGTGTAAAAGAATAGGTGAGGGGTTCCACATTTTCTTTGGGAGCCCACTGCTTCTGAATGCCTGGTTTGTTTCTATACTGGTCATGTATACTTGCAGTGCACCAGTTATTTCTGCAATATGTACCCGACCTCAGATGTTAATGCAACCAGAGGCCACACTTTTTCTTGTCTACGATTTGGGAAAAGT
The DNA here is from genome assembly GCF_964263255.1 of Lissotriton vulgaris. Lineage (NCBI taxonomy): Eukaryota > Metazoa > Chordata > Amphibia > Caudata > Salamandridae > Lissotriton > Lissotriton vulgaris. Next base: position 228,726,344 of record NC_141696.1, read on the forward strand.
GAAACGCGATTCAGACATGCTTTTACCTGCACGGACCACGACTGGCTAGAACTCAAGTCTTTGATACGCAGACTATATTTAGATTGTAGCAGCAAAACATTAACTCTGAGCTATCCCACACTTTAGATGAAACGCTCTATATCAGTCATTTCAGTGGTGTAGTAAGGTGACGTGAGCCTAATGTACTCATGGAAAGTGGTCCTACCCGTCCCTTTTAGGTAGTAAAATACTGCCATAACATACCAAGTGATTTACCCAGTGAGCTACATCTTTCATTTTATTTTCAGTTTGGGACTACCACCAACTAGATTTTAAAAAACTGTAGACCTGGCCCTGCTCTGCTAAAAAAGTGCTGGTGCTGAGCACCGGAAATCAATGGCTCAAATTAAGCACTGCATTGCAGCATTATTAAGCACATGTTGATCTTCCCAGTGGAACATAAATATATTTGCATACGCAGGTGCTGCAGAAGAACCAACCCAAGTTCCAGTTATTTGCTAGTAATACTTGCATTAATGAATTGAGAGAGAAATTGTTCACTTTCAAATCTGTTTGGATCTTTAGAGATTCTGAATTTTTGTGACCATTTACAAATACATAACATTAAGCCTTGCTGCAAGAAGATGGAACAGGGACCTCTTAGGTCAATCAGCTACAGATTTCTAAATGCATGACATGGTGCTACCCTAGCTGTAACAGTGGAAGCTGGGTAAGACTCCTTTCAGCACACTGCCTCTTGTTTGCCCTGAAATATCATTCACTACCAGCGGTGGTCGGCACAGGTAAGCACAGTGGGACGGGGCAGGGCGGGGCATGGTGGAAAGCCGACAGATGAAGGAATATGTATTATTTATTTATTTAATTATACCGTCGTATGTCGACTTCCCCCCGCAACCCCACCCCGCACTGCCCCCGCCCCACTGTGTTTATCTGTGCCTGCCGCCGTTGTTTACTACTAATAATGAAAGGGAAGGTTGTCTGGAATAAAATTCTAGAAGGTCAGGAGGATACCTCTTTATGTAAACTGGAAAGTGCAAGGATCTCTAAGATCTAGGAAAAGTATTGGTCTTGCAAGGAGGTATGAGGTCTGACAGGTAGCACAAGGCAGGCTGATTCACTTCAGCGCTGTCAGGGCAGCAACCTGCCAAAGGCTTTATCTTTCACCTTTTCATCTGCAGGGTTCCAGTTTGTCTAGGGTCTGAGCCATGCCAACTAGGGCTCGCCCGACTGGTGCGTGTCCACCTTTGTGAGCCTTAAAGAGTTTGAGAGGGGCTAGAGCATGAACTCCTGCAGGGCCGGACTGGGAACCAAAACCGGCCTTGGCAAGTGCTCAGCCGAACTTCCCCCCACCTCGGGGATTGTGGGTGCCGCCGAGCTCTTTGCAATGGCCGGTTTTCGGCCGATTTTGTTACAGGGCCGATTTTGCAGCTATGCTGTAAAACAAAAATGGCCCCCAGGGGCCCCAAACCGGCCCCCACCCTTGCGGCGCACCCGGGGATTGCCTGGTGCCCGCTACGGCCAGTCCGGCCCTGAACTCCTGCTAACAACTTTTGGTATCCTTCTACCTTGCAGGCCTAGGTAAAATCTGGGGCTTTTAAAGATTTTGCAACTTCTGCTGAGGTTGCCACCCTTGATTCCTCTTCCACTTCCTTCCTTGTTAATGGGGTGTATTTATTCTGCAGTTGACAGCATCTTTGCCTTTAACCGCTTTGCTGCAGCAGCAATTTCCCTGCGGTGTGGAAGAATTCTACGCATGCGTGGTTAGGACGGCCCCCGGACGTCCTCCGCACATGCTCACCGTGACGTCAGATGGCCGGGGGCCACCCGACGCATGGAAACAGTTAAAAACAGGTGCATGACTACTGCTCCTGGGACCAATTTCCGTTCTTGACGCACACACATGCACATGTGCGCACACACACACACACACACTGTGCTGTGGTCCACGCAGCTACCAAGGCAGATCTCTCAGTGAAAGAATAATTTTCCTCTGCAGTATTCAATGATTGTAATGAGAATGCAAAAGCAGGTACCTCTCCATCACTACTTTGTGGCAGCATAGTTTCCACACTGTATGCACTCGCATCCACTGAAAAGAGTGTTTGTTGGTTCATCAAATGGGTTGTAGCTGCCTATATGTGTTGGTCCTCATTACAATTACAATTTGTGGGACTCCCTCTCTCACATACTCACCAATCACCAATCACATGCGATGCATTTCATAACACGTTAACTGCACCTTGTTGGTCATCATGCACAACATGAAAACGCCTTTCACACAGGCTAAAATAAAAACAACTCCCTTACAACCACACACCTTACACAGTGTGACTTGCTATCCATGTGTGTTAGAGGTCAGCACCCCACATATACGTGGTAATGCTACATACAAATGCAATAATACACTACAATGCCATTCTGCACCATTCCCCACTTCCTTCTCCCTTGGTGGGGGCTGAGCTCGGGCAGAGGCAGTGACTGAGAGGGGGCCTGTCCTCAGAGTAAGTACCTCTGTTTGAAGTCAAGTCTGTACTCCATGTTCCAACAATGTAAAAAGTAACATTCTCTCTGCATCACCACTATTCCTACCACTAAATACACAAACATCTGTCCTTGCGTGTCACATGTCACTCCTTACTATAGTTTTGCAGTTTTGTAGCTCTGTGAATTATTGGTATTAGAAGGATAAAAAGCAAATGTAGCCACATGTGGATGTGAACTCCTGACCTTCAAGTTAGTCATAGTTTTCCACGATTGAGATAGTGCCCAATTAAGACATCTTGACGGTGTCACTTGTTAGCCACGTTTATCAGCTAATACAATAGATCAGTGGGCTAATGCACCCATTGCAGAGATCAAGAAAGCTGTGTGTGTTCCACAGGTCACATATTAAACTCCTAGTAAAAGAACTCAGAGGATTGATCGATTTATTGATGAGTTCTGGGTGTAATCACCAGACCACACGTTCTAATATTGGCAAGACAACTCAGTGGGTTATTCATGCATCGCAACGTCCTGCACGCAACACATAGATTATGTGTTTGAACCCACGCAGGGGCTATTAACCTCTCATTCCTTCAATAGTGATAACATTAAAATAAGTATCAATTACCAACCATTGAAATGCACCAAAACAAATTCCACTTATGTTGTAACAAACATAAAGGTCATTGTTAGTCCAATAATAGCAAGATGGCGGCTAATTTTTCAGAATGGGCTGCTGGCGCTAAATATTGTTTACATTACATATTTTCTTCTGTTGTGTCTTGAAGTGCAGCTGTTATATCTGTAGATGGGGAACTGTCTCTTTTCTTTAGATGTTTATACTAACAGCAGTTCTCGCCTTTAAGAAGTCGGGCCTCCATCTGCGCTGAATGGCCTCTCTGGGGACCCGTATTGGACACACCCATGCAGAAACAGAGGGGAGGGAGTGAGTGTGCACTGAAAGCTTGGTGACCAGCAGGTCAAATGTCTCAATAACAACTCCATGTTGAAACGTTGGTAGTGAAGTTAACGCCTAAATCCTGTCCTGGAATGGAAAAGGCAAATCCCAAATAGAGAGCTCCGCCCAGCTGCCCGCCATGTTGAATTCAAACTATAATTTCCTGAGGAATGACAGTAATTATTCCCGTGCAATTTGCATCAATAATAAGTCATTCACGCTGGCAGCGATACACCATTTTGGAAAGCGATGCCCAGCAATTTCACTCTTCCACATGAATTACCGAATGGGTTCAGTTTTCTAATTTGAAATGTTCTAATGTCAAAGATGTTTCTCGCTCTGAAAAAGAAAAAAAGGTCCTTTTGTGAATCAGTTCATGTCGGTTTGCGTGTGATTACAACTGTGGCAGCTGCGCCAAATGAGAGGGGACAGATTCCAATATGATTGTCAATCGACTTCTGAATTGAAATAGGCATTTTCCCCTTAAAGTAAAAGTTACTGAAATAGCACAAAATACAGCACATGTATGGGGATTAGAGTACCCCCCTGAAGCAGTGGTTGAAGGGGGTGGGATCTGTTGGGAATGACTTACCCAACGTTTTTTAATTTTTATAAAAACAGTTGCCCTACTTTTTGCTGAAGAACAACCACCCCTGCTAGACTGCGGTGTCTCTGGATGAAAGGGAAGGGTGGATGTCTCCTGTACAGTGAAACCAACGGAGAGGCGGAGAGTTAAAGAACGAATTATCCTTTTCCCCAGGGTCCCTTCTAACTTGAAGAAAAGCAAATAGGTGCAATCCTTTAATTAACAAATGTAAAGGGTGCTTGGCAGCCAGTATATGCATCAATTGATGGAGTTGTTTGATGCTTCGTGGTGTCAAAGAAAGAGTGTCTGAGTGGGTCTGTGAGCGGGTATCAGAGTGTCTGAGCAGGGTTGCGACTCCCTTTATAAGTGTGTGAGTCAGTCTGTGCATAAGTGCATGAGTGTCTGAGTGGGTGCATGGGTCTGTGAGTGGGTGTGTGAGTTTGTGAGCACATCTGTGAATAAATACATGAGTGTCTAAGTGGGTCTGTGAATGGGTGTGTGAATGTTTCGGTGGGTCTGTGAGTGAGTGCATGATTCTCTGAGTGGGTCTATGAGTGAGTGCATGAGTCTCTGGTTGGGTCTGTGAGTGGCTGCGTGAGTCTGAGTGGATCTGTGAATGGGTGTGTGAGTGTCTAAGTGGGTTTGTGAAAGGATGCGTCAGTGTCTGAGTGGGTCTGTGAGTGGGTGAATGAGTCTCTGAGTCAGTTTGTGAGTGGGTGTATGAGTATCTCAATGGGTCTGTGAGTGGGTGCATGAGTCTCTGAGTGGGTCTGTGAGTGGATGTGTGAGTGTCAGAGTGCTTTATGTGTTGCCCTCTTCTGCTCTGTTTTGCCTTTTCTGCTTGTTTTCTGCCCTCTTGCTTGCCTTTCCTGTTCGTTTTTCTGCCCTCTTCTGCTCTGTTTCACCTTTCCTGCTTGTTCTTCTACCCTCTATTTTGCCTATGTTGCTAGTTTTTCAGCCTTTTGTTTTGCCTTTGCTGATCATTTTTCTGCCATTGGTTTTGCCTTTTCTGTTTCTTTTTTCTGACCTATGTTTATGCTTGTTTGTCTGCTCTTTTTTGTTTTCTCCCTCTACAATGGGGAGGGGGCAGTGTTAATTTCAGTGGGGGAGGGGGTGCAGCCCGGAGACCCGATCTCTTGAGGCCCGGCCTTAATGCAATGGGGAAGGGGGCCACACGGCCCCCCTTCCCGGGCCAATTTAGGTCCCAGGGAGCCCATCCCCAGGGCCCAGGCATATGTCCCTGGGTGCCCTGGTCCTAGCCATGGTATCAAAGCATAGACGCCCGTACCAGTCTTAACGTCACAGAGGATTGCTCACATTTGATATCTATAAGTGTGCTGAGCTGTTTTTGTTCTATGGTCCTAGCCAGGGCACCCAGTGTGACAATGGGGATCACGGGGCGCCTCAAGGCCCTGCAGTTCCAGTCGTTCCCCGTCTCTTGCGGGAGCTGGCCTTGCTAGTTCACGGAGGGAGCTGCTGGAAAGGCATCCCCTTTCGTGTAGGAGCAATCATTTTACCTCTTTCCCTGATCGCATGCCTGTGGGTAGGGAAAGTAATGCATCCTCCGCTTCCAGTGGGCGGGAGCATATTGACAGCTTCCACCTGCTGGAACCGGAGGGTTTGCTCTGACTTAGCAGGTGCTGTCAAAGCTCCTGCCAAGTCAGAGCAAATTCCTATGTCCTAGGGGTGGGCACCCCAGGACATAGCAGGAGCCGGTCCTGGGGTGTGGAGGTCCCCATGGTCATAAATGGCTCCAGGAGGGGGGTCCTGCGGCCCCCTCCCACTTCAAAATATGTTTTTGGCCCAGGGAAGGTGGTGGTCCCCAGGGTGCGGGGTCTGTGTGGCCCCCTGCACTGTTATTAGATTAGCCCCAGGGAGGAGATGGTCCCCTGGCCACGGGTGATCTGGGCGGACCCCTATATTTGCCCCAGGGAGATGGTGGTCCGTGAGACGGGGGGGTCCATGCAAAAACCAGAAACGTTCAATGCGCAGCAAGACTCACTATGAATCTTTTACTTGAAAAGTTTTGTGAAGATTCGTCAAATGACGCCAAAGGTATAGGCAAGTCAAGCTTATTCTGTAGAAACATGTTCCGAACTATAACTACCTACTGACGACTGCCAGCAGGTAGTAAATATATAAATGTGATCAAGGCCACTGAGTCAGCTGTAATGTATTATGGTGGCCAAAAGCTGAATACACCTTAAAGGAAACTCTGCTGTGTGGTGTCCGCTCCAGTCGTGTACAGAGATTCAGGATTGGTTTCGGGGGAACAAAAATATATATATATTCATTTAATTTAAAGTTACAAGAATTATTTAACAATAAAGCTTCTTTATTAGTGTTGAGTGGTTAAGCTGCTATCCATGGAAACAGGATACCTGAAATTTTACATGGGCTTGCACACTTTTGAACAATTAAAGTTTATAGCAGTAGACTGTCAATATTATGCACAACTTATTATTATTATTATCGTTATTATTTTTATTAATAATGTTGTTGTTATTATTCAAGAGGGATATTTATATTTACAATTTGCTTTTTCTTAGAGTCAGGGACGCAGTTTCAAATAATTTGACATGGCAGAGGCGTGTCTGCAATAAGTTTGTTACAGAGAACCTTGTTATTGGGGAGGAGCATGCCACACAGGTGCTGTACTTAGAGCAGTCAGGTGTGAGGGGTTCTACTGAGGCCTGGTTACAGTAACCAGGAGGTAAATGGGACCCTGCTGGTGGACGGCCCATGGCACTGACTTTTTTTGCAATACACACGTGTGCACCATGCAAACAGGCACACTAAGGGCTTGATTTGGCATTTTGCAGACAGGCACTCTGTATCACGTCCACCTAATTACATTATAAGCAGGTGGGTCGGTATATCTGTCATGTTTGCAAGAGAGTACTCGCCTGCCAAATGCTAAATCAGGCCCTTAATGTGCCTTTTCTCATGTTGCACTTATGTATATAGTGTAAATCACATCAGTGCCAAAGCTGCCCTCTAGCAGGGTTCAAAATATATCCTAATGCACTTGTGATAAGGTGGGCAGGATATCCATCACATTTGTTAGAGAGCCAAACCCTATATCAGCCCCTAAAATAGTTGCCCGAAAAACACACATTTTTGTCTCACCCATGAATTGTAACCTGGGTCTTTAGGCTTCAAAGTGAGTGCTACAAACTATAGATGTCATCCCCTCTTCAGTGACTCCAGTGCACTGAGTTCCTGAGTCTTGTCACAACTACTTGTGGCTTTGTCAGTCACTGTGGCAAGATTGACACTTTCTTCAAAAAGCTTTCCATTGCTGGCATGACACCAGTGATTGTCATAGACCTGAGATACATTTTGATGCAATTACAATTCCAGGATGATAAACCTGTAAGTAAGGCCCAAGTAGACAGAAGTGTTTTTTCTCTATTACTACCTGGGTGCATGCTTTTTGGTAATATCAGAGGTGGACATACAGCTCTGTCAACTGTAGTAATGTGCCAATTATTAAGCACATCGGTATCATCCGTTTTGGCTTGTAACTGCGGTTCATAGATTACATTCAGCGGGGTTCCTCTCTCCCACACCTACATAAACATTATGCTGTCTTAGACTCACACTGCTACCGCATTAGTTGTCCTTGGACTAATTGCTGACAATTTTCTCCTTTTTCAGACCCGCCAACGCTATGGTTATAAAAAGCTTTTCAGAACTGCAAAGGTTCCTGCAGAAAGTACATCTTGCCATGAAAGGATTTTTTTTTCCTTCTGATGTTTACCTTTTGAGCTTAATGACACATGCCTTCGAATTTTTTTATAGTATTAATAATTCTTTTTGGCATACAAGTGGCCATTTACAGGATAGAGTGCACAGATATTTGCCCAATAAATATGTTTGCCTTAAATATATATATCCTAAATATACATTTTAGCAAGTGCAAAACAACTAGTATTAACAGTATGGTAATTCTCCTTGCTTTCCCACCTTCACTTCCCACACAGGATCAAAAACAAAGAAAACACCCTTTAAAGCCCACCCCTTCAAGACATACCATGCCGCCCATGCCTGCAAGCGCTTTAGAGCCCCTCATAGGGGTAGTAAGCACTACATGAATGTTGGAAAACGATACAATGCAAGTGACTGAGAACTGTCTACACCACATGCAGGGTCAGGGGCATGTTCTTCCAAAGGATGCTCCCTCAAAAAAGACTTGTGTGAGGCTTGCACGAGCATCCTCATTGGTGTGCACTACGCACTCCCTATCTGTGAACCACCTACTTCCAGGTTATAGGTCCTCTATGCTAAATGAGGAGAAGGTGACTTGGTGTTGTGAAGGAAGTAGAGCAAGGAATAGGATAACAACCGGAATAACCATGTAGCACATTTTTGCTTACCCTCTCATCCCTCTCTCCCTTGATCCCACATGGTTGGGAACCTAACTCAACAGACTCAACAAAACTAAGTATAAGTATAAGTTTGCCAGAGGAGCCATTAAGCAGTTGGGATGTGCAGAAGTTCATGTCAAAAGGCTGTATCACTCTGGAAGACGCATCCAGTAAGTAATGCTTACAAAAGGAATGTGAGGTGGACCCTATGGCTGCTTTACACGTATTTGCAATTGGCACATGCATTTGGAAAGCCAAGTGAGCTCTGGGTGAAGGAAGAGAATGCAGTCCAGATTCTTGAAGACCTTCCTGATGTTGAGTATGAGGAAGGTCCGGATAGGTTTAATTAAAACTCCTCAATTGTACTACATTCATGAAGAGAAACTGGTCACATCTCTTTCCAGTCTTCAAAGTCAACCCCTCACAGCTGCTACTCCTTCAGATGTGACTCTCTTTTTCTCATCTATCAAGTGCTCAACATTTCAACAATGACAACATCACAGCCAGGAACCTTGTAGCCCACATGCAGCATTCACCCAAACGTTAAACCACTAACAAAGGAACAACAGGGGACATTAAATAGGTGTCCTTTTCAAAGGTAATACTCAGCCATAAGAAAAACATTATACACTATCGAACTGCATACCATACACTGTCTCTTCTACCATGTACCTACCCATGTAGCTTTCTATGTGCTGCAAATGTTTTAGGTTGCTTTGCCCATTTATTCAGCTGTCCTTGAATGTAGGTCAAGCACATAGTCCACAATATCTAGCTTCGGCTCTTTGAGAGGTCTCTCCCAGCCTTCCTTCAACAGACACAGTGGTCCTCTCACCGGATGACCAAACAGAAGTTCAAAGATACTAAAGCCCACTCCTTTCTGTGGCACTTCTCTGTAAGCGAAAAGTAGGCATGGCAAAAGAACATTGCATCTTCTGAGTTTTTCAGGGAGTCACATGATCATACCTTTCATGGTCATTTTAAATCTCTCAGTTAGACCATGGGTTTGTGAGTGATATGTGGGGGTAAACTTGTATTCATCAGTTTTGTTTAACCTGAAGCACACCCTTTCCTTCTTGATGCTCACATTTATTGTTTTCTCATTTTTAGCATGCAACACTCCTGTGCGCTCCATCCCAAAATAAGCGCCAGCATTACGAGTGAATTTTGTGACACACAAATTGCGTGTCACGAAGGAGTTGCTCAGCGATATACACATCAGTAGACAATATCAACACGTACTCCGTAGTTTATCCAAGTTAGTCCAGTTTATTCCAAGGTTTCATTCTTTTTTAACCACCACATCAAAGGCAAAAAAGTGTCCATGCGTCATGCATCTTAATACGCTGAGATTGCCCATCCGGGCCTATTCACAGGCAAGTGCTGAAACTTCATGATTATGAAACGCGTACTTTTGCCCAATGCATTTCGGTCCCTACAACCTTCTTCAGGGGCATCTATGGTATTTAAAAAAAAAATCAATATATATTTCAACTAACAGTTCATATACAAATAAAGTCTACAGCAAAACATTTCATCCCTTCTCCCTTGTGTCCCTTCTGATAATATAAACATAATGTGCTTAAGGCCATTAAACACTATATTCATTTGAATGTCACCCCACGCTCAGCCCACATGAATTTTAGGTAGCCAGACATGGAGGTACTACCTCTGTCTGACACTACCTTCCTAGGAATGCCCACCATAGTAAAGATACTGATGAGTGCCCTGGCAACTGCAGGAGCAGTGACAGCCCTAAGTCGAATTGCTTCAGGATACCTGATGGCACGATCCACTACCACAAGTATAAATCTGTTTCCTGATGCTGTTGGATGGTCAAGGGGACTATGTCAATCCCTACCCTTTCAAACGGAACTCCAACCACAGGAAGTGGATTTACCGGGGTCTTTAGGTGGCTACCGGTCTTGCCACTGGCTTGACAGGTAACACAGGTGTTGCAAAACTCCTTCACCTTCTGGGACATGTTTATCCAGTAGAAGTGGGTGGCCAGCCTACTCTAGGTCTTTGCATGGCCAAGATGCCTAGCTAGGGAGATGTCAGGGGCCAATTAGAGTAAGAACTCTCTGTATTGCTGAGGCACTACCTCTCTCCTAGTGGCACCAGGTTTTGGATCTCTGGCATCAGTATACAGGAGCCCCTCCTCCCAATAGATCCTGCGAGAGTCACTGACATCTCACTTTTCCTGTGCACCAGCGTGCTGTCATAGGGTCTCAAAAGTGAGACAGCTCTTCCCTAGAGGGTCCCCGTGAGCCTAGCAACCTTGATGTGTAAAGCCCAAGTTCCTGGGGCTAAGTTCCCTCTAAGGGTGACAGGTCCTCTTCCTGAGGAGAGGGGACCTTAGCTTGTGGCTGCTCAGAAGTTGGTTTCCAAGCCTTCTTGTCTTTTCTCTTGGTGGATTGGGCCATTATTCCAGGCTCCAAAGCCTCCTTTTTACACTCTGTTTTCTTGTTTTTACACGCACCCATTCAAGTATTCCCACCATGGCTTCATGGGATCTTAGCTCTATCTCCGCCATGCTGAGGTCTCCAAATAATTCCCTAGCAGACATTCAGCAGGAGTTGCAGAGGAGATGACCACCTTCTTCTGGCCAGTATTCCCTCTCCACTCTAAGGACACCAAAGCCATGGCATGAACCTTAGTATGGTTATCAGCAGTATGGTGACTGGATAAGTCTGTTCAGCCAAATACTGCTCAGGAGATATCAGTTTTTCACTCACCATGGTGACACTTGCACCTGAATAATATCACAAAAAAGAGAGAGGGGGGGGGGGACCAGAGAGCTAATTACGGTCCAGTGTCCATGCTCCCTATAACAACATGTAAACCCATAGAGGACACTGTTCCTATGGCCAGGTGCAAAAAGTCACCCATGCCCAAAGAGAAAAGAGGAAAGAGAAGAGTGAAGGATATCCTAGGTGAAGGACCCACTCTGCTAAGGGAAGAGCACTCTTTGTCCTCTGTTGCCCTCACACACCCCGCAGGATGTCATGCTTCATCATCGAGTGGGATGGGTATGCTCAGACGTGAGTCCCATGCTCTCCACACCACTGGAGTCAAGCTATCCTGGCTGAAGACGGCTGATAGCCAGAAACCGGTCCTAGGATGCTTGATTCCGGTCCAGGAAAGACATGGCTTGGCAGTTCGGGCTGGACTGTTCCCTTGAGGCACAGGGTCAAGGCTGATTTGCATATGGCCATGTCTGAACTGGGGTGGTGTGGAGTGCAAAAAAACGATGGATTTAGGCCCAGATCTCTGAAAAGGGGTGAATGTAAGACATTGTTCTGCATTCTGTCCATCAATTGTTGTTTTTGCATTTGTCACCCCGAGTGGGATGGGTATGCTCAGACGTGAGTCCCATGCTCTCCACACCACTGGAGTCAAGCTATCCTGGCTGAAGACGGCTGATAGCCAGAAACCGGTCCTAGGATGCTTGATTCCGGTCCAGGAAAGACATGGCTTGGCAGTTCGGGCTGGACTGTTCCCATGAGGCACAGGGTCAAGGCTGATTTGCATATGGCCATGTCTGAACTGGGGTGGTGTGGAGTGCAAAAACAATGGATTTAGGCCCAGATCTCTGTACTGGGGTGAATGTATGACATTGTTCTGCATTCTGTCCATCAATTGTTGTTTTTGCATTTGTCACCCAGAGTGGGATGGGTATGCTCAGACGTGAGTCCCATGCTCTCCACACCACTGGAGTCAAGCTATCCTGGCTGAAGACAGCTGATAGCCAGAAACCGGTCCTAGGATGCTTGATTCCGGTCCAGGAAAGACATGGCTTTGCAGTTCGGGCTGGACTGTTCCCATGAGGCACAGGGTCAAGGCTGATTTGCATATGGCCATGTCTGAACTGGGGTGGTGTGGAGTGCAAAAAAACGATGGATTTAGGTAGGCCAAGATCTCTGTACTGGGGTGAATGTATGACATTGTTCTGCATTCTGTCCATCAATTGTTGTTTTTGCATGCTTCATCATTGGGCGGTGCTCCTCGTAGGGCCGGCGCTGCAATTCCCTAAGGGCCCCCTGAAGGGTCACTTTGTCGGAGATCTTTTAAGGACTGCCGGATGATGCGTGCAGGTGTGTGAAGAGTAGGTCCACTATGGAGGGTGAAGGTAGTGCATGCAATAGTGTAGAAGATTAATAAAGGGTCATCATACAGCCAGTGTGAAACCGATGTACCCTTATCAGAATCAAAATGCTAAAATAAAATGTTCCCCTTGTGGCATATTAGGCCCGGGTGTCATTGGTCATAGGTCGACATGTTTCTTGCCATAAGGGTCAAATGCACTTCATCAGGACCAGAACTAAAATTGAGGTGCACGTGAGACAAAACATAAAATATAACCTCCATGTAGATCAGGGCAGTACCCTGTATATCTTCACTGTGGTTACAACGTAATGATGGAGGCCGCTCCTGATCAGTACCTAGGAAAGAAAAAACAGGATAGATAACAGGCATGTGCATCAAAAAAACTTGATGCATCATCAGTGTGCCACAGCTGTGTGCACAACAACCACATGTAAAAAGAGAGAGGCAGGTATACGAATAACACTATTACATAGGTGGTGCTTAATGGAATGACACCCCTGAAAAGGTAAGGAAGTTCTGCCTAAAAACAAAATGATGGTTAATGATACTTAGAGGTGAAAGGTAAAGAGCAGGCCAAACAACCTCTACCCAGAGTAAGTACAACCCTGAGATAGATACCACAATGAGGGGGCGTTGAGTCTTCACCAAAGAGTACCGTAACAACTTCTCCACAAGTTTGCGGTGTAAACTGCCTGAGAGTTACCGGGCTAGAATGACAATAGAGAGGACAGAAATTCTGTCAATTACATTTCCCCAGTAAGCGAGTAGTAAACAGTTAAGGCTCCGTATATAAAAGATTCAAAGTTCGTAATCAATTCCCGGTTCTGACCCGGTAATAGCCCATGCGAGCCTGCCCCGTCCACGTAACTGCCAAATAACTTCACCTAGGATTTCCTTCACTCTTCTCTTTCCTCTTTTCTCTTTGGGCATGGGTGACCTTTTGCACCTGGCCATAGGAACACTGTCCTCTATGGGTTTACTTGCACCTGAATCCCTCAGATCTTCTACTCTAACCCCATTGATAGGTGGCTGTTGTCTGTATTTGTCCAGGCTACTGGGCCAAACAGCAAGGGCAGCTACATCCGCCCCACCCTCTGAGAATAAGGTAAATTCAGTGTGCTCTTTGACCTAGTTAGGGCACACCAAGGATCCCACCTTGAGACTCACTATTCCAGTGGTAATTGGGGTGCACTAGTGGAAACCTTTTTGGGATAGGAAGAGTCCCCAGTTTGGTATCAATTGGCTTTACTGTTGACACACCAAGTCTTTTGGGATCTCAGTTCTTACCCTGGTACCCATCCTTGGATTGTGAAGTGACTCTGAGCCCACACTCGTGAACTGGTTCTTGCGGGCCTTTAGAAGACTCTTTACCACTTTCTTTAGACTGTCACACATCTTTGCCTGGGGAGGATTAGCAACCCCTTTCTTTTTGTCACCCCCTCCATGAGACTTTTTGGACACCCTAGTCTTGACCCAATAGTCATCCTTCTTTTCCAACTCCTGGGGAGGGACCAAACCTAGGTCCACCAAGTATTGATGCAATTTTTCAGAAGTACAGTTACTCAACAGACGTTCTTTCAAAAGTAAATTCTAAAGCCAATCATAGTCTTGCACTGTACTCCCCTATAACCGGCCACCTAGTGTTTTGACAAAAATCAACAAAATCAACCCAGGACTGACTCAAGGTTTTATGAGTCTCCCTGAACTTGATCTTATAAACTTTATTCAGTTGTTTTTCTGAACCATCAAAGTATACAAAAATCCATCTTTATTATCTCAATGTAAAAAATTTTTACAGAAAGAATAAAATTCATGTACATATTATCATAAATAAGCATGAGATTAAATGGTAAATGCAATAAAACAATGTAACTTCCTATTAAAAATTCATACTATATTACATGTAGAAACTACAATCTAATATACAGGACACAATTCATCATTTTCTCTAGTCATATTTTCCACTATTGCATTTGGTTCCATTGTTATGGCAATCCAGTGCAGCCTAAATTACAAACTTCTGGCACCTAATCCAGAGGTAAAATAAAAACCGGCTTACTGCAAAGACTATTGGGTCAGATGTACCTGTCTTAAAGATTCTTTAACACCTTAGCTGCTAGAGGTTTTCCCCCCCAGTGCTGCACTTGCAAATTCACCATTGTTCATGACGAGCTCAGCTCATCATCAGCACAGCTCAACCGTGCCTCATGACGAGCTGAGCTCGTCATGAGCATCGAAGGGGATAAGCAACCCGATATTGTCTGTCTCTAAGATTTAAGCTTATCGGTCGTATCCACCTCCTATGGATCTGTTGATATCTCTCTAGCTCTTTGAAGTGGATGCTCTAGTTCTTCTTGGGGCCTAGAGTGGCCTGGCTTACCTCCAAGTACAGGTTTAAGTAAGATGTTTATACTGTTATCCTCTTCCTCTGGGCTATTGGAAGGGGAGTCATCCCCACAGGTACTGTTAGCATGGTCATGGTCAATGTTGTCAGCATATTCTTCATTTTCCTGGGCTCTATCAAACTCAGTAAGTAATGCCTGAGCTTGTGCTTTGGTTGGTCTAGACCCAGCTGCAGTTTTGCAAGTCTTGCAGAGGTCCCTTTAGCTGCTTCAAATTAAGTTGCAGGTATGGGGTCAGGTTAAGTTCCTCGACTCTTTCCTCTGAGGTTGACATGTTTGACCGAAGTTGGGACCCTTTTAAGAAAATATAAAAATTTTAAAACAGATTTTTAAGTCCTACCTACCAGTATCCTTTTAAAAAATTTAATACAATGGACAGAGGGACTTAACACTAGGCCCTAACATTTCAGATTAGACAAATTTGGAATAATCAAAAATTATTTTTGACTAAAGTTAATTGTAGGTTTCTTTATGGAATCACCTATTAACCTAGTGGTATCAGCAAATGCAAAGTCTTGTACCCCACCACTGATCCACCAAAATTATTTACACTATGTTAAAAGCCCAGACGACCCTCATTGGTTTACAGGTCTTAAATTAATAATCACAAATGCTCTCTTTTGTGGTGGTGTGGGCAAGCATTTAGGCTTATCAGAGGGTGGTGTTAAGCACTTGCTATACACACAAAGCCAATAAATTAGACACTTAAGAAGAAAAGCAAGACCAATTTAACTTAGAAAAATACCAAGCATTTTATATATATTTTAACACCAGGAACTTCGTGATTGGTTAAGTACTTTTTGAGTTATCAATTTTTACAGGTAAGTACAAATGTCACACAAATGCGTTTTTACTCAGTAATGCTTTCCTATGGTGAAAAAAACATATACTGCATACAGGTACTTCCAAATGTGGTCCTGGTGCAGAGATGGCGGATGGGTTGTTAGTCTTGCATGCAACACTGTATGCAAAGAGAAGGAGGCACCTAGAA
The DNA here is from genome assembly GCF_964263255.1 of Lissotriton vulgaris. Lineage (NCBI taxonomy): Eukaryota > Metazoa > Chordata > Amphibia > Caudata > Salamandridae > Lissotriton > Lissotriton vulgaris. The sequence goes on from NC_141696.1 coordinate 228,742,245, forward strand.
ACAGGCTGCAGAGGGGGACTTGGGGATAAGTCCGGGAGCTCCCAACGGGGTGGCTCAGTTTGGGAGGGTCTTGAGAGCAAGGAGGCACAGTCGGTGTTTGTGGACCTTGGCCAGGGAGCTAGAGTGCAGAGGGTTTTGGTGACTGTTCCCTTGTTTTCTAGGTGCTCATGGTTCTCAGTCAGCCCTGCAGATGGGGACAAAACAGGACAACTGGGCCACTCTCAGCGCTTGCCTCTGCAATGCTTTGGTTACTGCAAAGGGTCCAACACCCCGGGTATTGGTGCAGGGCGGCTCCTGGGGGTCCTGGCGTCTTTAAACTTGGTGGGGAAACTGATCTTCCCTTTGGAGCATGGTGACCTCCTCCTCGATGGCTGCTGCATCGGTGGACCCAGTGGTCAGCAGAACGATGAACCGGAAGTAGGGGTCTGTGCCTGCTGGTTGCAGGAAAGTGGCTCCTCCACTTCAAGGAAGATGCTGGCTGGTTCGCAAAGTGCTGGCAGTCCTCTGAGGCTTCTGGAAAATGTACAGCTGCAGCATGTGTCGGTTCTCTGTGATTGTCAGGACAGGAGCAGACAGGAAGTGTTTGGTGCCAAAAGTCCACAGGTAGTCTGCTGTTCTCGTTTCTTCAACTCTTCTTTTTCCTTCTTCTTCAGTCAGGGGAATCTGAGTTCCTGGTGTCAGGGGGCCACCTAAATACGGAATTTCGGGGTGTTAAGGGGAGTGAAGGGCAGTAGCCTATGGGCTACTTACCCTTGGGGGTCACTACACCCCCTATATGACCACTTATTGTGGGGAGTAGGCATAGCCCTGTACCAGAGTTCCTAATTCCACCAAAATCAAAATGGTGGAATCCTTTTTTTCTTGGAGCACATCAGGCAGCCCACCTTAGGGGGTGTGAGTAGCCTGGTAGTGCAACACATCCACATGCATAGCTAATTTCCTGCCTTTCCTGGTACCACATGAGCCTCAGGGCATTGGGTGGCATCTCCAAGGTCTGGTTGAAGCCGCGGTCACATATCAAAGGTGGCAGGGGCTTGGAAGCTCCTGGCCTTGATATGCAGATTCACAAGCCATCCAGGTGGAGGAAGTGTAAACACCTTCCTCTGGAGCAGGCATTGTGTCTGGCCTCTGAGAGAGTAGGCTTTCATCTGCAGCGAAGGTCAGAAACAAGTCTCCGGTGGCAGACTGGGCAATACCAGTCAGCCAGCACACTATGAGGCTGGTAGGTTTTCAGAGGCACCTCTAAGGTGCCCTTTGGGTGTATGTTTTAATAAATCCACTACTGGTATCAGTATGGATTTATTACGACCAGGTGATTGATATCAAACACCATAGGATTCAGCAAAGCCACCATGTAACTGGGGAACTCGTAATGACCAGTGCCCAGTCCATATACTTAAGATGGCTTCCGTGTTCACTTGTACTATCTTGTAATTGAACTAGACAGCATGGGGCATATCTGTTCATGCAGATCTGTCCTCAAATGCAATATAATGCACCCTGCCTTAGGGCTATAAGACCAGCAGTAGGGGTAATTTTCACATATTGCATGCTGTATCTGTGGGCATATGTCACACTATGGAGCTAGGTCCTGGGACGTGGGGTAGGCTGGACCCTTTGAATATCTATTAACAACAACAATTGCCTACTCCACTTTTGCTTACAACCGCTATAAACAAACGAATAGCAATTCTAAGTTTGTTTGGGTACCTTTATTTTACCCTTTCTACTTTTTCTATAACTTCATATTCATGATTTTAAGTTTTTTATATGTGAGAAAGAAACTAATACGTTCTACACAAACTGACATATATACATACAATAAATGTACAAACAACTATACATATTCTATATACATTTCTACACTAAACCACAAATTGCAAAAAAACAATCAATAAATCTTTGCAAGGTTTTTAAAAAAATAATCACTATACATTACACCAATTAAGGACAATGTAATAATCAATCTAAAGAAAGAGAGTAAATTGGTCAATTTAATGATCCTGCACTGGTCGGTTTTCACTAGATGTTCCTACTCTCTCCTTCTCTAGGCCAATCTGTGGACATGGCACACAGGGTGTGTGCCATGACCTGTTTTCACATTTATTTGCACCATTTCATGAAGTGTACAATTGCAATCTGCATGAGTTAGGTGATGGGTCTCCAGGGGTACCATTTACGAAGGACTTACCTTGGTGCCAAAGGTTTTGCCACTTGGGGAACAACTGGACAGTTGCTTTGTTTTAGGGAAAGAGCACTGGCACTGGGGAACTGGTTAGCAGGAACAAAGTGCACTTCAGTCAAAATTGCATCAGAAACTAGGCAAAAAGTGGGGGTGACCATGTCAAAAAGGGGCACTTTTCTACACTACACATATATTGTTCTGTTGTGTGCCTGTTGCTCTTACTGGGATTGAATGTGCTTCTGTATTTTTTGGTTATTGATCTAACATCTGCTCTGCTCTTGCAGACATGATCATCACTCTGGTCCTAGATTCAAACTCTTTAAACCTACTCGGTGCCCTCAACTTCCACCTACCGGACCAGAACGATCCCAACTCCATCACCCTCCTAGAAGACCTCAACTTCCTGGGGCTCATTGAGCAGGAGAACGATCCCACCCAAATGGCCAGATATCTCCTTGACCGCATCATCACTGCCTTCTTTAATATACCGGTTGCCAAACCCACCCTGCTCACCTGGACGGACCACTCCCTCATTCACTTCAGCATGCACCTGTCCAACCAACCCAGAACCGCCAAAACCCAGACCGCATGATGCCACTGGAACAAGATTCCGGAGGACAAATGGATCTCTGAGCTTCTTTTGCAGTGACTCCACCACCACATCGATTAGTGTGAGCCATTGGAGGCCTCAACACATCAATTATATTCTTCGTAGACTCCCTGGCTCCTCTGAGAACCATTCCCACAGCTCACTTTAAGCAGCAGCCCAGCTGGTACACTGAGGACCTCTGATTCATGAAGCGTCACTGCAAGGATCTTGAGAGACAGTGGCTCCACTCCCATGACAACACCGACAGAGACTCCTGAAATTCGGCCTTCCGGATCTACCACCAGCAGCTCAAAACCTCCAATTACCTAGGCCTCAGTGAGTAGATACATAACATCTCCAACTCCACCAAAGAAATGTTTTCCATTGTAAAGCATTCTTGCCCCCATTCCAGCTCCATGATCATCACCCCTTCCTTAGAACTCTGCAAACAACTATCCAGCTACTTCTCGAATAAAATCAAGGCCTTCTACAACAAATTCACCCCCGAAATGGACTGCTCCTCATTTGAGTTCCTCCACTGTGAGGACAACACATCCTGGAAACCACCACACTGACCTGTTGGCCAGTTAAATCCACCATGGAAGCTGCCAACATTCATGCTCTTCATCCCGTCGGACCCATATCTACACTACATCTTATCCAAAGATCTTGACCCCATCTGCACAGCCCTTGCACCCATATTCTACCTACCACTCGTCACGACTACCTACCCAGACTCTTGGAAACATGCCACCATCCTTACACTCAGGAAACCATTGGTGGTCCCCATGGCCAAATACAGACCATTCTCCCTCCTATCTGACCCGACCAAGGTCTTGGAGAAGCTGGTCAACGACCACCTGGTCAACCACCTCAATGCAAGCTACCATGTAGACCACTCCCAATCTGGATTCATACCCAACACCAGAACCAAGACAGCCCACATCGCAGCCGCTGATGACATCCGCCTCATCATGGACAAAGGTGACACAGCAGACATCATTTTATTAGACCTGTTGGCAGCATTCCACACTGTCTCACACTCCATCCTCATCTGCCGGCTCCGTGAGGCCGGAATTAAATGCCCGGTGTATGAGGCTCAGCCTAGCCCCTTACCTGTCCAAGGCCACCAAGCTAATCTGCAGCGTCTCCCAAGACTCCTCCCTGAACCCCACCCTGTTCAAAATCTTATTGATCCCTCACATCAGCATTATTTGCTTCCATGGATTCCGCATTATCTCCTATGCAGATGACACCCAGCTCAACTTCTCACTTTCAGATGGCACACCTACCACCCAAGCAAACTTCCTCTGATGCAGATAGTGGACTAGATGAACAAGAACTGACTCAAACTCAACAGTGACAAAACTGAAGTGGATCAATTCAGCATAGGCACTTCACTCTGGACCCCGGTCTTATGGCCGTCTCAGCTCCAAATAGTACAGAACGCAGCAGCCAAACTCCCACTCAACCTACTTCTCCACACTCTAACAACCAAACACATAAAAGACTTCCAGTGGTTCTCTATCCACAAGAACTCCCTTTGTAAACTCCTCACTCACGCGTACAAAGCTCTACACAACCAAGTCCTAGCCTACCTCCAAACCTCATCCACTTCCACACGAAGTCCAGACCCCTTTGCCCAGATAGCCTACTACTTGCCCACGTCCCCCGCCTGCGTGAGACAACGCTTGGGGTTGCACCTTCTGCCGCATCGCCCCCAAATAAAGCTTGGAAAGAGTTCCCCTTCTACATCAGGGCTGCCAGCTCTGACCCCGAATTATGCAAGAAACTAAAAACCTGCCTCTTCCAGGAAGCCCATCTCAGGCAGGCCTGGCCATCTCCTTCTGGGGTGCCGACATACCTTCACGGGTGATATGCGGGCTCTACAATTCTGAATAACATAACAACATAACAATAGTGACGTGGCCCAAAGGGTAATATTACCGACTTAAGACATTTTTGACTAAATAATTTGAATTGTTCATTTTTTAAAGATATTTAAAAATGTGTGAGAGGATTTATTGAAGATGACGTCAATTTGGCTTTAAACTGGAAAGCAATCACTGTTTTGATGGTTGGGTACAGATTTGTTACAGTAGCCTGGCATTTATCCACTACATGGTTTTGACAAGAACGAGTCAAGTTCTTTGCGAGATAGCATAACATTTTACATGTCTGAATACCGTAGACAGTGCCAAGGCATACATATCTGTGTCATAATAGATTATTGATTGACAGTTATTTGGTGTAGCATAAAAGTACACAAGCAATTGTAAGTAGCGTTTCTGTGCGATTTTGTAGAGTGCACATTTTGACATTTGCATGGTTTCCGAGCCCTATGGAGTCGGGTACTTTCTACCTTCATTTTGGAGAATGCCTTGCAAACGAGATTCTGTTTGGTTTGTTGAGCTTCGCCATCTGTGCAGTTGTGGCTCTGTTACACTTTCCAGCAGGTGTGTGAAATTGGTCTGCCAATCAGTTAAAATGTTAGATGAGTATGGCCGGAAGTCCTACCAAAAGGATTGGGCGCCATCTTGGTTTTTTGAACTGTCATCGATTTAATAGCATGCAAGGACTCGAGACAACGCATTTTCCCAGATTCACGAGAGTGTAAGTTAAACAGTAATTCATGGACACTACTCTTGGCTGCATTACACCATCATTAAAAGGGTTGTCATTCATACGTGTTGCGTCTTTCAATCATGCATTCGTCCACTTGGCAATCGCCGTGATTAACAGTGATAAGGTTAAGGGTATTACGTTTCAGCTCGCAGCATATAAAGACTCATGCCAAGGCACCATTCATTCATCATTTAATTCGCGCGAAAGCTCTGGCTGGGTGACAGCCGCACTCATAAAAGCGATTGTGTGCATTTTGTTGACATGTCATGAGGTAACTCCGTCATTGTGAGAGGAGGCCTGCTTGTGTGCACAGGTGCTGATGGACTGCTTGAAGAATGCACCGGGACCACCTTTGAACAGGAAGTATTTGTTTTGGCCACTCCCGAAAAACGGGTTTGGCAGCATTTCTTCACTGGATACTCACACAATCGCTAGTGGCTTTGGATCGGGGCAAGATGGCCGCTGACAGGCTGTAGGGAGAGGACGTGTTCTCCCTTCTCCCCCTGAGACAGCTTACCGGGTGAAAAGCTGAAAGGCGATGCGCGTTTTTCGGATCAGCGGACTGCGTTTTTTTCGGAAGCATAGACCCATGCGTGTGGAAAAGAAGGACAAGAAGACATGCTGCACAGTTTGAAAGTGATTTTCTCGACTGGTACTGTAACGGAATACACTCCGTACACGAAGACTACAGCCTCCTTAACGACGGGATCAGTGTTGGTGCGGTCATTGGATGTAGCAAGTCAGCTGATGGTGAAGGCTTCTGTTTGGAGACAGAAGCGGTATCGAAGGGCGGTAGACGCCGTATTCAGTTTGTGGCGGACAATGGCTCCGAAGATTGCCAAGAGCCTGAGGGACGAGAAAGAGAAAGCTGCCTGGAGCGAGTCAGACGCTCCGGCAGCTAACCTCCGAGCGAAGAAGCTGATGCGGTCGCAGGAAAAGCGGGAGGAGTTGCGCACTGCTGCTGAGCAGGGTAAAAGCGCCGGCAGGATCATCGAGACTGACATCATGGCGGGAGAAAAGAAGAAGAAGAAGGAGAAGACCAAGGCGGCATTTAATAAGGGAAAAACCTCAGCACAGGCAGCCATGAGACAACCTTCAGTATATGAGGCATTCTCGTCAGCTGGTACGGTCAGTGCGTGTGGGATATTGGAGGGGACATTAGCTGCCGAGTCAATCCCAGCAGAGTCTGCTGCAAGTTTACCGAGTGCCCTCACAGCTCAGCACTCGATTGAAGGCGGGCTCACAACAACAACGGATCCTCACTGCCCCAAGACAACCGTAGAGGTAACTGATGTTGTGAATGTGCAAGGAATGGGTGAGGAGGCTGCTGCACTGCCAGTAGGGGTAATGACACAGAAGCAGGGGCAGGAGCAAGGGAACACTAGAGAGAGTGATACCCAAGCGGAGCAAATGGTTAAAGAAACTTGTGATGAAGAAATGCTGGCTTCGCAGGAAATAGAAAAAGAAGCGGTAGATAATGTCGGCAGTGTTACCCACCAGGCTGAGGGAAATTCTATGCTCGCTGCTGCTGCCAATAGGATCCCTGCACTAACAGAGGTACTGTCAGAAGCTTTAACAGAGAGATCCAGAGCTGCTACCCTGGATGAAGTAAGCACTAAAAATCTGGCAGTTATTGAAGGAGAGATGAACTCCGCACCTAATATGAATAGCCCAGTCACAGGGGCAGTAGGAAAGAATACGGCTACTTTAACTACTGATGGCACAGTGGTAATACCAGGTTCTCCAACTGATGAATGTTTTTTTTCCGTAAACGAGGGAGAGGGTGATGAGGATGAGGAGGTGGTTGGAGAAGAGGAGGGGGATTCAGAGGACTCCTCTAGCGCTGAAGAGACGGAGAGCGACCAAACAATGTCGGGGTTAGTGACAGAAACTGTAGCCACATCAGAGTCTGGAGAGGCTTTAGTCCAAGAATTATCTGCAAAGCGTAGATCAAAAATTCTGACTAAAAAACGAAGTAAAGTAAAAGACATTGTGAGTTCTATGAATCTTGATGTTGCAAAGAGACTTGATTGGGACTATTCGGCTACGTCACAGCTGTACCAAGAGTCTGCCGGGGGGTCAGCAGATAAAAATATGGACACTTTAGGGGTACATGAGCAAAGTATGGAACGAGGATCTAGAAATAGTGGAAGCCAGAACCAGAGCCAGAGCCAGAGCCAACCCCAGGGGGAAACACCACAAAAAGGGTTTGAAATGATGTTTACAATGTTGAAGCAAATACAAACTGAGGCGAGAGTGGAAAGCCGTAGAGCCAGGCAAGAGAGCAAAAAGATACAAGGTTCTCTCTGTAAAGTAAATAAATTATATGTAGATCTGGCAGGGAGAGTCGCAGAGGTAGAAGAAAGAACAGGGGGGCTGGAAGATGAAATAAAGGGTTGGAAGGAATTTAGGCAGGAACAAGAGAAGACCACTACCGATATGTTATGGAAGATGGAAGATTTTGAGAATAGGCAGCGCAGAAACAACATCAGACTTTTGGGTATTGCGGAAGGAAGAGAAGGGCAGGATGTTAGAGCCTTTGTCATAGAGCTTCTCAAGGGTGCAATTCCTGATATAAAAGGTTGGGACTGGGAGTCAGAGATTCAGCGTGCTCATAGGTTCCCTTTCACACAGCGTAAGGGGGATGCTTCAAATAAGCCTAGAGCGATACTTATTTACGTAGGAAACTATCTCTTGAGAGAGGAGATAATGGCGAAGGCGAAACCACAGGCTAAATGTAGGTATAAGGATATTGAATTTTTCGCTAGGCCAGACTTCTGCCATGTAACGGTAGAACGGAGGTGGAGGCTGCGGGAACTGATATCACCATTTCAAAAGATTGGATGTGAGGCATATCTAATGTTCCCCAGCAGACTGAAAGTGGTAAGGGATGGTCAGTTCAAAATTTTCTACTCCGAAATTAAAGCAGCTGAGTTTCTGACATGGTTAAAGGAAAGGAATTCTCAGAATCAATCACAGTCTCACACGCAGGCTGAAAGAGAGCGAGCGGTAGCTCTGGTTCCCAAAGGAAAATAGAAGTTAGAATATGTATATGTCTGTATAAAAATTGAGAAGAAGAACAAAGAATAGAGAAATGCACTGTATGGAAAATGTATATATGCACGCTGTAAGAAGGTTTCACCTTGTTTGTATAGTTTGGTAAAGGAAGGGGGGGGGAGGGGTCACGGTGGCCCCGCACAGTCACAGCTGTCACACATAGGTCTTATGGACCTATTTGCCCGTAGGGGGGGTGGGATAGTCAGGGTGGGGGCTCAGGGGGGGGGAAAGGGGGGGGGGAGAGGAACAACAACAAAAAAACTGGTATTTTTGCAGAGGTAAAGTGACTTGGAATATAAGGATCAATAAAACAGAGAAACTATGTGAGTTGTATTTGGCTGTTAGCCCAATTTGTTTAAGGAATCATTTTAGTATAGGTATAACTAAGGATAGATTACCCAGAAAACCAGGATGAGTACTCGAATAATGACGTGGAATGTCTGCGGTTTAAATGATAAATTAAAAAGGCAGAAGGTGGCTGTCTTGATTAAAAGCCTAAGACTAGATTTTTTAATACTCCAAGAGACGCATATACAGGCGTCCGAAATTCAACTGCTTGACCAGCTAGGTCTTACTGTTATAGCACACTCCAGGCAGGGGGCCAGAAACAGGGGGGTGGCTGTAATGGCAAGACAAAGAGACATTACTACCAGGAAAAAATGGGAGGATGCTTGGGGAAGGTGGGCTTTAATAGAATGTTTGATAGGAGAACGGTGGGTAACCCTAGGTTCTATCTATGGGTCTACAGGAGATGATTCGGAAATCTTTGAAGAGATTGATATTGAGCTGGCGACTTGGGCCCCATATGTAGTGATAGGAGGGGATTTTAATATTAACGGCGCAGGGGGATTGGGTCTGGGGCTGGGACCTCCGGTTAGGTATAAAGGAAGGAAGAAAAGAGTGTTCCAAGCAGTTTGTTCCTTAGCTAGGAATAACGGGCTATTGGATGTTTGGGATACTCTTAATCCAGGACAAGACGGCTACACGTACTACTCAGCACCACATAAAGTTAGTGTAAGATTAGATTATTTTTTAATTAGTAGTCAAGGCATAGATGGTGCAGGAATTGAGAGATTACCAAGATTACTCGCGGATCATAATCCCCTAATTGTCACCTTAAAGGGTTTGGTAGTGGCAAGGAGGGTCTCAGAGTGGACATTTGAAAAGGCACTGTTGGAGGATGAGGCATATATTAAACACATGAAGAGCTGGATAAATGAGTTTATGACAACAAATAGAGATACAGCAGCCGTAGGGATAGTATGGGATTGTTTTAAGGCAGGGGTGAGGGGGGAGACTATTAGCTTCAGGGCTAGGAGAAGGAAACAGGAGAGGGAGAGAAATGATGGATTAAAGAGGGAATTATTATTAGTGGAGGAAGAACTAAGTAATAGACCAGACGAGAGTAGTAATGGAGGTGTATCAGATCCTGTTCGTATGAAGCTCGCGAAACTGCGAATGGAAGCAGAAGAATATATAGCAGTGAAGGCGGCAAAACAATATGTGGTCAACAGAGAGAACTCTTATGAGATGAGTGAAAGGGTTGGTAAAATGTTAGCCATTAGAGTAAGGCAGAAGGTATCACTCGGAGAGATAAAAGCAATAAAGGACAGCGCAGGAGGAATTGTAACAAATGTGAAACAAATAAGAGAAGTCTTTAGGAATTTTTATGCAAATTTATATAATGAAACCGATGTAAAAGATCCCAAAGATATAATGGAATATTTGAATCACTGTGAAGGGGTTGAGCTGGATGAAATAGAGAAGCACAGGATAGATAACCCACTAGACCAAGAGGAAATAAAAGGTGCTTTGAAGAGTTTACCATCTGGAAAAGCGGCAGGGCCAGACAAGATTCCACTAGAGTTTTACAAGGTGTTCTGGGAGGAGTTAGGGGAAGATATGGTACGTACTATGACACAAGCACAGAAAGGAATGTCAATACCAAACTCCTGGTCCGGGGCTGAAATAGTCGTTATCTTAAAGAAAGGAAAGATACCCACCGAACCGGGATCGTATAGACCAATTACGCTCATGAACACTGACACTAAGGTCTATTCAAAAGCGCTGGCAATAAGATTTGCCAGTGTAATAACACCATTAGTAACTGTTACCCAACACGGATTTATACCTGGACGAGGGACTACGCATCATACACGAAAATTAATAACTCTTATGGATAAAATGGAGACTAGCGGGGAGCCGTTTTCGGTTTTATTGCTAGACGCTGAAAAAGCATTCGATCGTGTATCCTGGGTATATTTGTGGAGTGTATTGAAAAGAATGGGGTTTGGAAAAGGTTTTCTTACAGCAATAAAGACCTTGTACAGGGACCCAGTAGCCACGATCAGAATAAATTCGGGAACAACGGAACAAGTAAAAATAAATAGGGGTACTAGACAGGGATGCCCGTGTTCCCCGCTACTATTCGCAGTATATTTAGATCCGTTGATACGTAGATTAGAAGCAAATATGAGTATACCTCCAGTGGCGACACTTAGGGGGGACTGTAAGATAATAGCCTACGCCGATGACGTGGCTGTTGTAACACCATTACCCACAGAGGCTATTAGACATGTGGAGTTGGAGGCTAAAGAATTTGGGAAAGTGTCAGGATACTCTCTGAACACTGGAAAAACACAAATTATAAAAAATAATAAGGCTATATGTGAGGATTCACGGGTGGTACAAACAGGAACGTATCTGGGTATAATTATAACTACAGAATTAGGAAAGCTAGTAGAGTTAAATATAGACCCCATTATACGTAAAGTGGGGAAAGAGCTAGATAGACTTAATAACCTACATCTTACACTGGCTGGCAGAGTAAATATCATTAAAATGTTAATACTGCCGAAATTCCTATATCTGTTTAGGACAATTCCGCTGTGGTTTGATAACCTTTGGTTCAAAAAAACTGAACGAATGATTAATAGATTCATCTGGTCTAAAGGCAAAACTAGGAGAGCTGCAAGATTTATGGCACTTCCACGTGACAGAGGAGGATGGGCCCTACCGGACCTAAAACTCTACTATTGGGCTGCAGCCTTACAATATATGACAGGGTTAATAGGTGGCGCAGAAGCGGAAGGAGAAGATGACTTGGGTTCATTAGCTATATATGGTATACTGATGGGAGAAGAAGTTAAAAATATATTTTTGAAACATTTTGACACTGCTTATTTTAAAAGAACACGATTCAAGACCATTTTGGGCGCACATAATATTTGGAAGGGGTTTGTGAAGAAATTTGGACTGGGGAAATTTAATAGATACACGAGGATAAGAGAGAATACACTATTCCCTGAAGATATATTTTCTGACTTAGTGTATACAGAATGGTATCGAAAAGGGATAATAAAAGTGGGGGATCTGATGGCCCCACAGGGGATGAAACAATTTACAAACTTACAGGCGGAATATGATTTGTCAACAAGACACTTTTTTAAATATTTACAAGTAAGAAGTTTCCTTCAAAATAAAAGGGGGGAGGGAGAGGATTTGAGAAAAATTGTATACTGGAGGTAATACATAATGGAGCAGACTGTACAATCAGAAGGTTCTACGCAGAGCTACTCGAATCCAAAACAGATGACATGGTTAAATGGGGGCAAAATTGGTCGGTGAAGTTGGACATAGAGCAGGAGTGCTTTAATATATCAGTAGAACTAGGAAAGAATATTTTGTGCTCTGCGTCGCTGCAGGCTCAGCACTATAAAACGATTTTTCGGTTATATTACACTCCAGCAAAACTTGCACAATGGGGAGCGACTACTGGCATAAATTGTCCTAGATGCAGAAGCTTAGAGGCAGATGTTATTCATATTTTTGCAACATGCCCATGTCTTGTGACAATATTGAAAGAGATAGAAACATTTTTTCAAAGGGCATTGAAATTATCTATCAATTTAACACCTGCAATTATTTTATTGGGGGTAGACTCGGATAATGAATATGAAGAGGGCAACTACTTCATCTTTGTTGCCATGGCAGTCTTTAGATTATGCATTGCCTCAGCCTGGCTAGAACAATCTCCACCAGTATTCCAACAATGGTTAGCCAAGCTCCTAAGTATATATAATCTTGAAAAAGCAATATATTCTAGAAGAGGAAAGAATTCAAGGAAACTAGGATTGAAAATATGGGAGCCAATAACGAATTGGAAGGAAGAAGTATAAAATGTATATAAAGTGTATATAACATGTATATAATGTCCAAAAGGATATGGGGATATAAGGGAGGGGCAATGGTATCAATACGAAATAAAGTGATGTATAATTTGTTTATATGTAAATATGTAAGTTCAAACGGATTGGTTGACTTTGAGCTCAGTATGGATTGTGTGAATATTAAGGTATGAAGGAGGAGTTTTCAGGTGTAATATAAGATATAATGTGTCATATGATGTGTATACTTTAACTTTATATATTTGTTATTTCTTACTCCCATGGTGGAAGCATTGTTGAGTTACTTTTGGAATCTGTTCCTCACCCCCTCTCTGTTCCAGAGGGGGAAAAGTAATTGTAAAAACTTGTTAATAAAGAGATTTAAAAAAAAAAAAAAGGATACTCACACAATCTTCAAATCCCTCTGCTGCTTGCTTTTGTTTTTTCCTTTGCTTTGATCTCAGACCTGCCTTAATTTAGCATTAAATATAAACCTGGCACATTTTCCAGCTGTAAGTTGACATGGGTGACTGGATAATAGCCCTGGACTGCTGAGTCACCACAAGTCCAACTCAGAGTAGGATGTCAGCCTTCTTAGGAAAGTTCTATAGATGCTGAGGGGAATATTTATGAGAGGTTTGCATTCATGCTTGCACCACGCAACATGGTACATACATGACGCAAACCTCGAAGTCAGATTTATGAAGCCACGCAAAGCCACTTTGAGTAACTTTGAATAGCTTCATAAATTTGGAGTAATGCAATGCAGCGCACAATTCTGCGTTTACTCAGTGCAAGGGAGGCATTGCATGGGCATTGCGTGGGTGTTCTCAAGCAACTCTCATGGTTTTTGATACATTTCCAGATTTACCAAACTTGGTAAACATGGGAATGCGCCAAAAAGATACACCTCCCCAGGAGAGCTGTAACGAGTAGAAATATCTTTATCTCTCCTCGTTCTTTCCTCTTTTGACGTGTGCTGCATTCTCCAGCACACATAGATAGAGGAATATGTCCCTCAGGATTGTTTTTGTGCAGGAGTAGTCCCCTTCCTGCACAAAAACAATTCTACATGCAACCGGGGCACCCTTGCACCATGGTGCAAGGGTGCCTGCATTGACACATTATCACTAGGCTGCAAAAGGGTGCCAGGGCAGGGGGAAAGGACAAGAATGAGCCGTATGCCGTAAATACAGTGCATTCCTGCCCTTTCCCTGTGACGCCGGGCAGCACCTTGCTGCACTGACATGCGCCACAATCTGCATAAACATGCCCCTTAGTTCTCAGGAGGCAATGCCTGAAATAGAAAATGGGGAGATAAGTGCTCGCTCTTGAGATTTTTGAGTAACTTTCAGTGCCAGGTCGAATCTTGTCTGAACCTTCTCAGCTCACAGTCAATAAACTGATGATAAAGTAACAGTATAGGTACAAAGAGAGGAGAAACGGGCTATTACTACTTAGAGGTAAGTAGAAGGTCCAGCTGCAGCTAGTGCCCACAAGATCAAGGTAAATCAAGAATTGCTGAGCTGTTCCTGAAAAGAGGGGGAATGTATGTGCCAAGAGATAAGGTGGATATTGTTAGGGTAAAGAAGAATTACCCCTGGGTATCCATTTTGTTGTATTTAATGCCCTCACACACCTTTGCAGGTGTCATGCTTCATCATTTGGGCCTACCCCTCGCCGCTGGATCCGGCGGCGAGGGGTAGGCGCTAGACGAGTAGCTCAGGAACTCCCAACCTTGCGGTGGAAGACCTAACCTGAAGCTTTACCCGCTGGATACTGTTGTTATCTGAACATTATACTTTTTTTTGGTTTCGCCTGTCGAAAGCTGCGCAAGCAGCGTTTCGCGCAGGCGAAATCTTTTGTTTTGCAGTATGGATGTTTGTCCCGCCTCTGTTTCCCATTGACTAGCTCCATAAATGGAGGCTAGCCATTGGAAAACAAAGGCGACCGTCATTCTGCGAGGCGACTCGTGGGCGTGTCTGAGAATTTTTCTCATACGGCCCCTTTTGTCACGTCAGTGCGGCGGTGGGCGGGGTTTATTTTTTTTGTAGTCCATGTTTCATTTGGTCATTCTGCGGCCGACCGCCGCCGGAGGAAGTCCAGGTCCAGGTGAGTGCTTTGATCGTTCCCGCCCCCATCCCGCTGTCCTGTCCGTGCCTTTCCCGCCCCCCTCCCGCTGTCCGTTTGCCCGTTCCCGCACCCCCCTCCCGCTGCCTTTTTGCCCGTTCCCGCCCCCCCCGCTGTCCGTGTGCCCGTGCTTTATGCTTGTCTGTTTACTTCTTCCACGTTGTACTCCCGACAGCTTCATTTTCGGTTTCGGGGAGGGGTTTCAGAGCAGGCCAAAGGGTTGTTATGGCAGTTGTAACCCCCCGTAGCCACACGGTGCAGCCCGCTGCAGGCTGCGGCCTGAATGGGGCAGCAGTTGGACGCCGCTTTCTCTGCACCATTTGGCGTGGTGATGCGTCATCATTTTATCACAGTCCTGCAAAAAGTCGGCATGCGGGAGGCAGTGCGCTGCTGCGCGAGAGTGCCTTGGAGGGTGTGCTGCAATTGCATGACTGCCTTTCCTTTGAGGCAAGCGCGTGCTGGTGAACTTCCCCTGCAGTGAACATGTCCACTTTGAGGAAGACTGTTTCAGTACTTGTTGGCATCAAGAGCGGGGCTCCATTTCCATTACATTAGTTTTAATTTCCCACGCCTCTTAAGTGGTCTGGTGCCGAAGTACAATAATGAAATTTTGTAGATCCAGTTTTGTGTCCTGTTTCGAGAGAGAGGGGTGTTGTGTAAAATGCAGTTGGTGAGTGTGAATTGTTGGACCTCGACGCGTTGCGCTTCAAGTGGTGCCATCATCACGTGATTACAAGATACATTTTTCTGCAATCCTGGTTTGTGCATCCGCCTTTCTAGCCAAGGGCCTCATAGATGCTCGTGCTTATGGCCCTCTGCAGGACGCTTTGCGGGCTAGATGCACGCATGTAGTGTGTTTATATTTCCGAAGTTTTTCCTAAACTTAATTTAACACGTGTCCTCTCCAGGAAGAGCTGTGTTCTTTGTGCGTCCATCGTGCTAACAATCCTGGCTGATTTGCTTAATTGCCTCAACCTGACCCTTTTCCGAAGTGTCTCCTCTGTGTGCTGAGCATTTCAGATGAAAGGTTCCTGTTGCCTCGGCGGTCTGTTCATCAGATCTCCGACTGACAGGCTGTTGAGAAATACTCACCTTTCAGGAATGCTTCAACCACGTGGCCGTGAGAGCTCTTGAAATAGTCTTCTCTTTGTTACTGGATCTTTTTCTGTTCAGGTTCACTGCGGGAAGTGTGTGCATCCGATTCCCAAAACAAACACTGTTCAAACGCATTAAAAAAAGGAAACATTGCGCTGAAGTTGTTTATGTCACTGTGTTCTAAACGATATTTCTGAGCTTGTATACAAATCGTGGCAGTGGGTTTGTTTGAACTTGATTACAAGCAAGACAGTTTTCAGTTGTTTCATGACGCATCATTCCCATTTTTTACAGAATGCTTTTTGTTGGTTTGTGTAGAACTAGGTTAACCTTATTGCTGTGAAACATTTGCTCATTCCTTTTCAGCATCCTTAATCTATCCTTAAACATAATCTGTATTTTATTCCTCCAAAGCACTGATATTCTCACACCCATAGCACTAGTCCTCTACGACTCCACCCTCCAACTCCATCCTCACCATAAAACTCCACCCTCACCCTACCCTCCACTACTCTACTCTACTCCTCTCTCTACTACTCTCTCCACTACTCTCTACTACTCTCTCCACTACTCTCTACTACTCACTCTCTACAACTCACTATCTACTACTCTCTACTACTCACTCTCTACTTCCCTCTAATACTCACTCTCTACTATTCAACTCTACTACTCTCTACTACTCGCTCGCTACTACTCAATCTTTACTACTCACTCTTTACTACTCTCACTACTCACTCTACTACTCTACTACTTACTCTACAACTCTCTAATACTCCCTACTCACTCTACTACTCAATCTCAACTACTCTCTAGTACTAACTCTAATACTCTACTACGCATTCTCTACTACGCTCTCTACTACGCACTCTCTACTACACACTCTCTACTACTCACTATTACTCACGCCACTACTTACTCTTTACTACTCGCTCTTTACTACTCGCTCTTTACTACTCGCTCTTTACTACTCTCTCTACTACTCTCTCCTACTCCCTCTCCTACTCCCTCTAGTACTAAACTACTAACTCTACAACTCTCTAATACTCCCTACTCACTCTACTACTCACTCTCCACTACTATCTACTCACACTCTACTAATCACTATACTCACTATTCACTATAGTACTCTACAACTCTACTACTCACTACTACTGACTCTCTATTAATAACTCTATTACTCTCTAGTACTAACTCTAATATTCTACAACACACTCTCTACTCCACTAATTCGCGCTCTCTACTAATCACTTTACTACTCACTATTACTCACTCTACTACTCAGTCTCTACTACTCACTCTACTACTCACTTTCTACTACTCTCTACTCACACTCTACTAATCACTCTCTATCTACTACTCACTATCTACAACTCTACTAATTCTATACTACTCGTTTTGCTTGCAGGAATCGGGAGGCGGGAGACTAGCCTTGAAATCGGTAGTCTCACGCATAGGGAGGGGTGTCATGTCTGGTACTAAGCAAGATTTACAAAGAAAGTAAGGCCTAGGCGCAGCAGGTTGGGAAGAGTAGTTTGCTGCACGGCGCACAAGCGATTGCTGGTACAAGGGGGAAGTGTGGGGGCGCATGAAGCCACATGAAGCAAATAGCAGGTGAATGCGCGCTCCCCCACGTTTATTTATGGTATGGTTTGAACATGTCCTAACCATCTGGGACATTTTATAACATCTCTATGCCACTGAAGGTACCACTTCCCCGATTTAAAACTTGACCATACTGCCTGCGGGCCACCATCATGAAACCAGGTGTGGCGAGTAGAGTTCAACGTGCACGCGGCAGATGATGAAGCTTTTTAAAGGTCTGAACAATCAGTTTGCTTGTATAATGTGTTACACAAGATTGCCGTGCACCTACAGGGCACGCGATCTGCATGTGTTATGTGCATGTTTGCATACAACGTTTTTTGGCCAGTCGTCACTCGAGTCGAAAGTGCTGTATAGTTCAGTTTAGACAGCAGGTGAGGTTCCGTGGGGCTCAGGCTGGAATGTGCTGACGCAGGACCCTCGGTGTCTCTTTCATATGCTAATGAGTTTGGAAAGCATTGCACCCCACAGCAGGGGGTCTTGTCCCATAACAAAGCCTACATTTCAGCTCCTCTCCTGGCAGGGGTCACAGGAGACAGCCAGGCTTCCTCCCGCCTTGGCACAACACACCGGGGGAAGATGATCACATTAGCATATCTATCGAATCTGGGGAGCAACCCCGCCCCCCGTCGAGTTCCCCCTCCCATTCTCCCGGGTCTCCCCCAAGAAACAGGCTTTAAGAAGCTGAGAGGGTTGGGGCTCACAATCCTACAATCCTGAGCGAAAGCAGAGCAAGATGGCGGGCCTTCTGACTCTGGCAGGTGCGACCAGCGAGGAGAGGGGGCTCCGCAGGGACCCCGGGGCCAGCGCAGAGCCCGAGGTATGGCAGCTCTTCATTCCGGTGCTCTCCCTCTCGCCCACCGTGCTGGGCCTCCAGAGACACCAGGGGCACCAGGGCCAAGGAGCGCCCCGGAGAGCTGGCCTTTGGGAGCCAGAGGATGGCACAGAGGTGAGAACCGATGACTGTGCACTAGAGGGCAGCCCCGTTCACCACTGACGGCTGGGCAGGCCAAGAGGTGGCGGGGCTGGGGTAGGGAAGGCGGGGAGCGTGCGGATTAAACCAGGGCAGTGGCTATGATGATCGAAAATCAATCTCACTTAAAAAACACAAAAATGTATTTCAGGATTATGCCAACTTAAGTCAGCAGTTCTCAATTGATATATAAAGCGGAAAACCACACTCCTTAATCGTGAAATGCAGAGCCCTCTTGCACACTCACAGAGGATCGGGTTTATTATCCACCTACCATGGTTTCTGTATTGCCAACAGGGGCGCAGTTATAAATAGTTCAGCATGTGCAGTTGCACCGGGACCTCGTGAGTCCGAGAGGGCCACTTTTAGTATTTTTTAATTTTAAACCAGGAGATCAACGTCTGGGCAATTACTTGTCTTGCATTGGGGCCTAGGGCTCCCTTGCTACGTCTTTAATTGTCGAGTTGCCTGTAACGCACAGGACGCTGTGAGGAAGTGGCCGTTTTAAAGGACAATCGAACCTTGCCATGGACTAAAAGTGGACTGCAACACCCACGATCCTTTACTGTCTCTCCTGAGGAAGACGGGAGCGCTGAGTACCGTAACCCGGAAGAGGAGGAGAAACTACCCGGATGCGGTACGGCAGAACGAATGACAGAACGCCATAAAGAGGCAAGGGCGGAGACAACCGTCGTCCACGCCGAAGACGGAGAAAGGAGTACAGAGAAGGAGACCGAAGACGCGGGACCCGAGGAGACCCAGTTCAGCCCCGAACAGGACGTCGAAGACAACAGCTGGTGCGAGGACTGGTGGTGTCGGGTGGATGCTGGAGAGCGGCCGTGACTCTAGGAAGAGTTACGGCAGGGTTGGTGAGTAATACCGACTCGAGGGAATTGTATCGGGAAGCGGGAGGAAGAAGACACTGGGAGGGAGATTGAGCGTTCATGACCAATGTTTGATAAGGGCGTTGTGCAATTGTGTAAAATGCCAAACCACGAGTATCCACACGGGGTATTTTACAGTGCATGGCGTTACGTTTATTCTTGACGGTATTTACTTCTATCGGCACTGTGCACTATTGTCGAATCTCGCCCTGACCCTATGAAGGATCTTACGTATGAGCACTCACTACCTTCCTAAGCACTATAAAGCTTCTGCAAATATCCTGAACTTCCTCTATCCTGATTTCTCCCACTTTCCCTTCCCCCACACGTTACCCCATTCATTTTTCCAGACCCTAGTCACGAAAGGTGTGGTGACGGTATTGCTGCTATTCCAGGAACTTTATTTAGAGTTATCACGAAACCCTCCTTTATTTCCCTTCTCTTATGAGCCACCGGGGCAAGCCACCACATCCTGAAGATCTGACAAAAACCACCCGAGCCCTTTCATCGCCTGACACCTCCCCAGAGACCTCAGAGGAAGAAGAAGAAGACGACAAGTTTGAAGATTCCCTACCAACTCCCGTCACCTCATCCGTTGTATTCAATAAACCTGTTTCTTTTAAACCTCCACTACCGCCTCCACGCCTGTTTATCAGACCCGCCCTCTTACACGTGGTGTCAGAAGTGAGATCTGAAGGCAAGATGGAGGCCGCCATGGCAAAGATGGCCGAAAATCAGGAACACCTGGGAAAAATCATGGAACGATTTCTAAATGTTGTTGAAGAAGACCGGGAAAAGATCCAAAAAGTTATTTCGGGTCAAGGACAAACACATGAGGCTGCTATGGGCAAACTTACTGAAGTACTAGGACAACAAAAAGGCCCAACCACCCTACCTTCTGTAGTGCTACAAAGATATGTAGCAGGAGAAGACCCTGATTTTTTCTTTAATAATTTTGAGAGAATGGCCACCGCAGCCTCCTGGCCGGCAGAAAAATGGGGCCAATACTTAGGACCTTTGTTATCGGGTGACTTACAAGCAGCATACCAGGCAGCAACTCTACAAGGTGCAGTACCTTATGCTGACATTAAGAAGTGTATCTTGGAAAGATTAGGTATAGATGAAGAAACATATAGGGTGAAGTTGAGGCAAATGAAAGAAGGGCCTCAAGAAACCCCACGTGCTCTGTATTTCCGAGTAAAGGATATGACGGATCGATGGCTTAAACCTGCTACTACAGATAAGGACGGAATCATGGCCAAGATCTATCTAGAACAATATCTGACCTCACTACACCCCCCAATTCAAAGATGGGTGCGACAACAGGCTAACCTCACCCTAGAAACCGCTGTTGAAATAGCAAGTGCTTATCATAGAGCTTTAGACTTCCAAAAAGGAAAAGACGAGACTGCAGGGAAAACCGGAAGCCATACTGGAGTTAGACATCCCCGGCCTACTATGCAAAAGAAACCTGAAACCCTGACTTTCATTCCAAGTCCTCCCCCTTTGAGTGCTCCATTCCCTATACGTCCACCAACTACAGGTCCACAATGTTTTCAGTGCGGAGGAATGGGTCATATAGCGAGATTTTGTCCACAGAAGGAAGAACCTATGGAGATAGGAATGGTTCGCAATTACTACTGCTCCCCTAAAGAAAGAAAATCACCCCCTTACAGATGTACCGTGTCAGTAAATGGACAACCTTTAACTGCTTTAGCTGATACGGGGTGCTTACAAAGCGTAGTCAGACCTCAGGATTTGGGGAATACGCTAGGACCCATAGAAGGAATGGTGGCTATTAAATGTGTTCACGGCGACACGAAACCCTACCCCACTGCTCAAGTACAAATTCAACATTCTCAGGATGATGGTACTCCCATGACTGTGGGGCTTATACCACGTTTACCGGAACAAATAATCCTAGGGAATGATTATCCCAAGTTGACCGAATTACTACAAAACGCTCCTAAGTCCGAAGACAACTGGTTATCCACTGCACCTTTCTCCACCGATACGGGGAAGGAGTGGCCCCCGTCTAAAGAACGGAAGAGTAGAAGGCAAAGACGGGCGGAGAAAGGGAAAGTTCCCGTAGTTATGCCGATTATCCCTGAAGAGAATCCCTGGGAGACAGACAGGAATTTTCATGCTGCTCAGAGAGAGGATCCCATACTCCAAGAAGCATGAAGTAAAGCCCATGACAGTGAAGAGCCGCAAAACGTATGTCCATACTTCTTTGTTAAAGGGGGCTTACTATATAGGAAAGGGGGTCCCAGTCAAAAAGCCCAGTTGTTAGTCCCCAAACTATTTCAAGATAAAGTGTTATATCTAGCACATAGTCATTTATTGGGGGGACATTTTGGCGCACAGAAAACAGAGAAAACCATTCTAGAACGGTTTTACTAGCCAGGAATATACCAACAGGTGAAACAATACTGTAGGGAGTGCCCAATTTGTCAAAAAGATAGTTGATACCAACCTCCCAGAGTACCTTTGCATCCCCTTCCTGTTATTGATGAGCCATTTAGTCGAGTAGGCATGGACATAATAGGACCCTTGTTGCCTTCACGCAGTGGTTGGCGTTATGTATTGGTGCTTGTGGATTATGCTACTCGATTTCCAGAAGCAGTACCCCTTCGACGACCAGATACTGCTAATATATCAAAAGCTATGATTGGAATCTTTGCTAGGAGGGGATTTCCAAAAGAGATTCTAACAGATCAGGGAACTCCTTTTGTTTCTAAAATGATGAGAGACATTTGTACTCAGTTGGGTGTGAAACAAATTAAAACAGCAGCCTATCACCCCCAAACAGATGGCTTGGTGGAAAGATACAACGCCACCATTAAGACCACGCTGAAAAAGTTACTGGCGTTAGAAGCCCGGAAGTGGGAGGATATGCTTCCATTAGCACTCTTTGCCATTAGATGTAAGGAACAGAGAAGTACCCGATACTCTCCTTTTGAGCTATTGTACGGACACAAACCCCGTACTTTACTTGACATGGCTCAAGAACAGTGGGAAAAGGAGCCTGACAATACAAAGCTCCTTCCGGAGTATGTCTCAAACTTAAAGACGCATTTGAGACAAATTCGAGATATTGTCGGCACTAATCTGGAGAATGCACAGAGTGACCAAAAGGGGCAATACGATAAAGGGACTAAGACTAGGTCTTTTCAGATAGGGGATCTTGTGTTACTCATGATGGCCACCTCAGATCAAAAGCTGTTGGGACAATGGCAAGGGCCTTATAAAGTCATTGCACAGGTCACTCCTGTTACCTATCGCATTGAAACTGATGCCAACAAACATATAACCCAAATCTATCACATTAATTTGCTTAAAAAGTGGGAAGGACCCGCACCGACAACGGTACATGTGATAGAGTCCTCAACTCCCTTGTTTCAACAGAGTATTGATGCTGAGCTACCAAACCCTCAGAAAGAAGAGTTGATTCAGAAATTGTAAACTCTGTCCCATGTCTTTTCCACACAACCTGGGAGGGTTACTTTGATCGAACATGTCATAAAAACTCCACCGGGGAAAAGAGTTAAGTTAAGACCCTATCGTATACCTGAAGCACGTCGACAGGTGATACGAGAAGAAATACAAAACATGTTACAAATGGATATTATTGAACCTTCTAGGAGCGAATGGAATTCGCCCATTGTACTGGTACCCAAACCTGATGGGTCAGTCAGATTTTGCATAGACTTCCGTGAAGTGAATAAGATTTCTGACTTTGATACCTACCCCCTCCCTCGGGTGGACGAAATGGTAGAGAGAATAGGGAGAGCCAAGTATATTAGCACCTTAGATCTATGTAAGGGCTACTGATAAATACCTCTCAGAAAGGAAGATAGGGAAAAGACTGCATTTTCCACCCCAGATGGATTATATCAATTCAAGGTAATGCCGTTTGGTTTACACGGGGCACCAGAAACTTTTCAGAGAGCCATGAATATATTGTTGAGACCCCATACCAACTATGCTGGGGCCTATATTGACGACATTGTGATATACAGTGATAACTGGGAACAACATCTGTCACATTTATCTCAAGTGGTCCAAACTCTAGGGTCATATGGATTGAGGATAAATCCTGCTAAAAGTCATTTGGCTGCACAGACAGTAAAATATCTAGGTTATTTACTAGGAGAAGGAGTGATAAGACCACAAAAATCAAAACTGACAGCCATTTCACAAATACCACTCCCCAGAAACAGAAAAGATTTGAGAGCCTTTTTAGGGCTGTTAGGGTATTATAGAAGATTCATCCCTAATTTCTCTCAGCTGGCTGCTCCTCTAACGGATCTGCTACAGAAAAACAGTCAAACTGAAAAAATCCTGGAAGTCCCCCCGGCTGAGGTAGTAAGAGCTTTTAACACTTTGAAACAATCTCTAACGTCAGATACTGTTCTGATCAGTCCTGATTATACCCGACCATTCATTCTACAGACAGACGGGTCAGACCAAGGTCTAGGAGCTGTTCTATCACAAGAAACTCAACATGGGGAGAAACCGATCTTATATATCAGTCGCAAATTATTCCCACAAGAAAAAAACTATGCGACTATTGAAAAAGAGGCCCTGGCCATCAAGTGGGCCATCGCATCCTTAAGGTATTATCTGGAAGGGAGGGAGTTTACACTCTTTAGTGATCATGCCCCTCTAGAATGGCTAGCCAGAAATAAAGGCCATAACGAACGAGTACTTAGATGGTTTCTCTCTCTACAATGATACAGATTTCAAACCAAACACAGAAAAGGAAAGGAACAAGGCAATGCTGACTACTTATCTCGATATCCCCAAAGTACAGACTCTAGTAGAAGGACAGCAAGGGAAAGGGGATGTGAGGAAGTGGCCGTTTTAGAGGACAATCGTACCTTGCCATGGACTAAAAGTGGACTGCAACACCCACGATCCTTTACTGTCTCTCCTCAGGAAGACGGGAGCGCTGAGTACCGTAACCCGGAAGAGGAGGAGGAACTACCCGGATGCGGTACGGCAGAACGAATGACAGAACGCCATAAAGAGGCAAGGGCGGAGACAACCGTCGTCCACGCCGAAGACGGAGAAAGGAGTACAGACAAGGAGACCGAAGACGCGGGACCCGAGGAGACCCAGTTCAGCCCCGAACAGGACGTCGAAGACGACAGCTGGTGTGACGACTGGTGGTGTCCGGTGGATGCTGGAGAGCGGCCGTGACTCTAGGAAGAGTTACGGCAGGGTTGGTGAGTAATACAGACTCGAGGGAATTGTATCGGGAAGCGGGAGGAAGAAGACACTGGGAGGGAGATTTAGCGTTCATGACCAATGTTTGATAAGGGCGTTGTGCAATTGTGTAAAACGCCAAACCACGAGTATCCACACAGGGTATTTTACAGTGCATGGCGTTACGTTTATTCTTGACGGTATTTACTTCTATTGGCACTGTGCACTATTGTCGAATCTCGCCCTGACCCTATGAAGGACCTTACGTATGAGCACTCACTACCTTCCTAGGCACTATAAAGCTTCTGCAAATATCCTGAACTTCCTCTATCCTGATTTCTCCCACTTTCCCTTCCCCCACACGTTACCCCATTCATTTTTCCAGACCCTAGTCACGAAAGGTGTGGTGACGGTATTGCTGCTATTCCAGGAACTTTATTTAGAGTTCTCACGAAACCCTTCTTTATTTCCCTTCTCTTATGAGCCACCGGGGCAAGCCACCACGTCCTGAAGATCTGACGAAAACCACCCGAGCCCTTTCATC
This sequence comes from Lissotriton vulgaris, assembly GCF_964263255.1. Lineage (NCBI taxonomy): Eukaryota > Metazoa > Chordata > Amphibia > Caudata > Salamandridae > Lissotriton > Lissotriton vulgaris. The sequence goes on from NC_141696.1 coordinate 228,767,306, forward strand.
GCCTGACACCTCCCCGGAGACCACAGAGGAAGAAGAAGAAGACGACAAGTTTGAAGATTCCCTACCAACTCCCGTCACCTCATCCGTTGTATTCAATAAACCTGTTTCTTTTAAACCTCCACTACCGCCTCCACGCCTGTTTATCAGACCCGCCCTCTTACAGACGCGTAACCAGGCCCTCGCCCAGGCACAACGCGATTAGCTCAGTATTAGACTCTACGGGGCAGCACTGAGCTTGGTAAATACAAGCTGAGTAAACAGCAGCGAAGGCTCCCGCCCTACTACTAACTGCTGGGGGATCCTGAGTATGCCTGGGTTAGAACTCCCAATCACTGCAAATACCTTTGCACAAACCTAAAGCCCGTGTGCGTCAGGGGTGGCAAGTGGCAAGCAACGTCCGATTGCTCAATCATGTACTCACTAAACCTTTACACTGGATATATATGTGTGCGTGTGTAGCATTCCTTCAGCCGTTTTCTGTTCCCATCGCATGGCGTACCGGAGCGTTAAATCGGTGCTGAGGGGACCACGCCGATTAGGGTACCCCCTCCCATATTTTGTATAAGATTCATGACTATCGATGAGACACGGAAGTCTATGGGACCCGTAAACATATCCCGAGGTGGGGGTCATTTTGCGTTTAGCCACTGCCCCAGAGTAGTGCGTTTTTTATCTTGAAAATTGAGCTCCCGTCGTAGAACTCTTGATGAGACAGACTTATTTTCCAGTGCGCTGTTAAATGCGAGATTTGATTCTGTTTTTTATACAGATGTTTTCATATTAATTTCATTTTCCCATTTCTTCTCCTCCCATCTTCTCTTTATTCCACCTTTTCCTCTTGGCACATTTCTTTCCACTGCCGCTGCGATGCTCATTCTGCCTGTTCAGCCCATTTATGACGCAATTTGATTCATTTCGCTCCATACCGTCTACTGACCGTATCGAGTATCTCCCGGGATATTTAATGCTCTTTCATTACCCCTAGTCTCGATTCATCACTACTCCTTGACGTGTCTGAGGGCCTACTTACAAAGGCAGTTTGGAGTATGTTACGTAGTACTCATTAGTACTATTTATAAACTGTGACATGCCTTTGTCGGATGCCCGAAACACATCAAATAGGAATATTTGGGAAATATTAATATACAGTAGGCACACATGGGAAAATACTTTGCTCATTTCTAGGTCGGAGCTAGCTAGACTGCAGACATCTTGGGGATATTCGGAAAGCTTCCCTGAGGATGCATCCTACCCGTTGCTTACCATTGTTATTTTAGTTGGTAGCTCACATTTTCTTGTTGGCTTTATTTGTTTTAGGCTGTCCAGTTTGAGTTTGTCCCCTTACCCTGTCACAGCAACTCCCCCCACTTCCAGTGCTGCCTCTCTGTAACCAGGCCTGTAAATCTCTTACCCTTGTCACATTTGCTCTGCATTCAAAGACAGAGTCAAACACCAGGCCCCGCTTCCGTGGGAGCTTGGTGTTTACTTTTCATTTTTTTAATTTCAAATTCAGAGAATTTATGTTACAATCATGCTGCCTACTGGGGGAATTCTAAAGTGTGGCGGAAATAAATATTTTAATACACTTCAAATAAATCAATACACTAGGTGATGTCATTTCCACACTGTGCACTGTATACTTTTATCAGTAAAACTATACATCAGTGCAAATATAATAATCATTTCAATTGAAGGTGTGGTCTTCCACACCATGCGTACTCCACAATACCCCACTCTACTCTGAACCACTTCATGCCACTGCCCTCTACTCTGCGTCACTCTGCTTTATGCCACTCTGCTCTGCACTATGTGCCACAGCACTCTACTCTGCACCTCGACACTCTACGCCACTGCACTGTATGCTACTGCAATTTACCCTGCACCACTCCACTCTACCTTGCACCATTCCATATACCCCTTCACTTTACTCTGAAACAATCTACTCTGCGCCACTTCAATCTGTGCTGCACCACTCCACTCTGCGCCACTCTATTCTACCGTGTACCACTCTACTCTATGCCAGTACACTGCCAACTTTACTTAAAAACACGTCGAAGACAACAGCTGGTGCGAGGACTGTTGGTGTCGGGTGGATGCTGGAGAGCGGCCGTGACTCTAGGAAGAGTTACGGCAGGGTTGGTGAGTAATACCGACTCGAGGGAATTGTATCGGGAAGCGGGAGGAAGAAGACACTGGGAGGGAGATTGAGCGTTCATGACCAATGTTTGATAAGGGCGTTGTGCAATTGTGTAAAATGCCAAACCACGAGTATCCACACGGGGTATTTTACAGTGCATGGCGTTACGTTTATTCTTGACGGTATTTACTTCTATCGGCACTGTGCACTATTGTCGAATCTCGCCCTGACCCTATGAAGGATCTTACGTATGAGCACTCACTACCTTCCTAAGCACTATAAAGCTTCTGCAAATATCCTGAACTTCCTCTATCCTGATTTCTCCCACTTTCCCTTCCCCCACACGTTACCCCATTCATTTTTCCAGACCCTAGTCACGAAAGGTGTGGTGACGGTATTGCTGCTATTCCAGGAACTTTATTTAGAGTTATCACGAAACCCTCCTTTATTTCCCTTCTCTTATGAGCCACCGGGGCAAGCCACCACATCCTGAAGATCTGACGAAAACCACCCGAGCCCTTTCATCGCCTGACACCTCCCCAGAGACCTCAGAGGAAGAAGAAGAAGACGACAAGTTTGAAGATTCCATACCAACTCCCGCCACCTCATCCGTTGTATTCAATAAACCTGTTTCTTTTAAACCTCCACTACCGCCTCCACGCCTGTTTATCAGACCCGCCCTCTTACAGACGCGTAACCAGGCCCTCGCCCAGGCACAACGCGATTAGCTCAGTATTAGACTCTACGGGGCAGCACTGAGCTTGGTAAATACAAGCTGAGTAAACAGCAGCGAAGGCTCCCGCCCTACTACTAACTGCTGGGGGATCCTGAGTATGCCTGGGTTAGAACTCCCAATCACTGCAAATACCTTTGCACAAACCTAAAGCCCGTGTGCGTCAGGGGTGGCAAGTGGCAAGCAACGTCCGATTGCTCAATCATGTACTCACTAAACCTTTACACTGGATATATATGTGTGCGTGTGTAGCATTCCTTCAGCCGTTTTCTGTTCCCATCGCATGGCGTACCGGAGCGTTAAATCGGTGCTGAGGGGACCACGCCGATTAGGGTACCCCCTCCCATATTTTGTATAAGATTCATGACTATCGATGAGACACGGAAGTCTATGGGACCCGTAAACATATCCCGAGGTGGGGGTCATTTTGCGTTTAGCCACTGCCCCAGAGTAGTGCGTTTTTTATCTTGAAAATTGAGCTCCCGTCGTAGAACTCTTGATGAGACAGACTTATTTTCCAGTGCGCTGTTAAATGCGAGATTTGATTCTGTTTTTTATACAGATGTTTTCATATTAATTTCATTTTCCCATTTCTTCTCCTCCCATCTTCTCTTTATTCCACCTTTTCCTCTTGGCACATTTCTTTCCACTGCCGCTGCGATGCTCATTCTGCCTGTTCAGCCCATTTATGACGCAATTTGATTCATTTCGCTCCATACCGTCTACTGACCGTATCGAGTATCTCCCGGGATATTTAATGCTCTTTCATTACCCCTAGTCTCGATTCATCACTACTCCTTGACGTGTCTGAGGGCCTACTTACAAAGGCAGTTTGGAGTATGTTACGTAGTACTCATTAGTACTATTTATAAACTGTGACATGCCTTTGTCGGATGCCCGAAACACATCAAATAGGAATATTTGGGAAATATTAATATACAGTAGGCACACATGGGAAAATACTTTGCTCATTTCTAGGTCGGAGCTAGCTAGACTGCAGACATCTTGGGGATATTCGGAAAGCTTCCCTGAGGATGCATCCTACCCGTTGCTTACCATTGTTATTTTAGTTGGTAGCTCACATTTTCTTGTTGGCTTTATTTGTTTTAGGCGTTCCAGTTTGAGTTTGTCCCCTTACCCTGTCACAGCAACTCCCCCCACTTCCAGTGCTGCCTCTCTGTAACCAGGCCTGTAAATCTCTTACCCTTGTCACATTTGCTCTGCATTCAAAGACAGAGTCAAACACCAGGCCCGCTTCCGTGGGAGCTTGGTGTTTACTTTTCATTTTTTTAATTTCAAATTCAGAGAATTTATGTTACAATCATGCTGCCTACTGGGGGAATTCTAAAGTGTGGCGGAAATAAATATTTTAATACACTTCAAATAAATCAATACACTAGGTGATGTCATTTCCACACTGTGCACTGTATACTTTTATCAGTAAAACTATACATCAGTGCAAATATAATAATCATTTCAATTGAAGGTGTGGTCTTCCACACCATGCGTACTCCACAATACCCCACTCTACTCTGAACCACTTCATGCCACTGCCCTCTACTCTGCGTCACTCTGCTTTATGCCACTCTGCTCTGCACTCTGTGCCACAGCACTCTACTCTGCACCTCGACACTCTACGCCACTGCACTGTATGCTACTGCAATTTACCCTGCACCACTCCACTCTACCTTGCACCATTCCATATACCCCTTCACTTTACTCTGAAACAATCTACTCTGCGCCACTTCAATCTGTGCTGCACCACTCCACTCTGCGCCACTCTATTCTACCGTGTACCACTCTACTCTATGCCAGTACACTGCCAACTTTACTTAAAAACACGTCGAAGACAACAGCTGGTGCGAGGACTGTTGGTGTCGGGTGGATGCTGGAGAGCGGCCGTGACTCTAGGAAGAGTTACGGCAGGGTTGGTGAGTAATACCGACTCGAGGGAATTGTATCGGGAAGCGGGAGGAAGAAGACACTGGGAGGGAGATTGAGCGTTCATGACCAATGTTTGATAAGGGCGTTGTGCAATTGTGTAAAATGCCAAACCACGAGTATCCACACGGGGTATTTTACAGTGCATGGCGTTACGTTTATTCTTGACGGTATTTACTTCTATCGGCACTGTGCACTATTGTCGAATCTCGCCCTGACCCTATGAAGGATCTTACGTATGAGCACTCACTACCTTCCTAAGCACTATAAAGCTTCTGCAAATATCCTGAACTTCCTCTATCCTGATTTCTCCCACTTTCCCTTCCCCCACACGTTACCCCATTCATTTTTCCAGACCCTAGTCACGAAAGGTGTGGTGACGGTATTGCTGCTATTCCAGGAACTTTATTTAGAGTTATCACGAAACCCTCCTTTATTTCCCTTCTCTTATGAGCCACCGGGGCAAGCCACCACATCCTGAAGATCTGACGAAAACCACCCGAGCCCTTTCATCGCCTGACACCTCCCCAGAGACCTCAGAGGAAGAAGAAGAAGACGACAAGTTTGAAGATTCCATACCAACTCCCGTCACCTCATCCGTTGTATTCAATAAACCTGTTTCTTTTAAACCTCCACTACCGCCTCCACGCCTGTTTATCAGACCCGCCCTCTTACACGTGGTGTCAGAAGTGAGATCTGAAGGCAAGATGGAGGCCGCCATGGCAAAGATGGCCGAAAATCAGGAACACCTGGGAAAAATCATGGAACGATTTCTAAATGTTGTTGAAGAAGACCGGGAAAAGATCCAAAAAGTTATTTCGGGTCAAGGACAAACACATGAGGCTGCTATGGGCAAACTTACTGAAGTACTAGGACAACAAAAAGGCCCAACCACCCTACCTTCTGTAGTGCTACAAAGATATGTAGCAGGAGAAGACCCTGATTTTTTCTTTAATAATTTTGAGAGAATGGCCACCGCAGCCTCCTGGCCGGCAGAAAAATGGGGCCAATACTTAGGACCTTTGTTATCGGGTGACTTACAAGCTGCATACCAGGCAGCAACTCTACAAGGTGCAGTACCTTATGCTGACATTAAGAAGTGTATCTTGGAAAGATTAGGTATAGATGAAGAAACATATAGGGTGAAGTTGAGGCAAATGAAAGAAGGGCCTCAAGAAACCCCACGTGCTCTGTATTTCCGAGTAAAGGATATGACGGATCGATGGCTTAAACCTGCTACTACAGATAAGGACGGAATCATGGCCAAGATCTATCTAGAACAATATCTGACCTCACTACACCCCCCAATTCAAAGATGGGTGCGACAACAGGCTAACCTCACCCTAGAAACCGCTGTTGAAATAGCAAGTGCTTATCATAGAGCTTTAGACTTCCAAAAAGGAAAAGACGAGACTGCAGGGAAAACCGGAAGCCATACTGGAGTTAGACATCCCCGGCCTACTATGCAAAAGAAACCTGAAACCCTGACTTTCATTCCAAGTCCTCCCCCTTTGAGTGCTCCATTCCCTATACGTCCACCAACTACAGGTCCACAATGTTTTCAGTGCGGAGGAATGGGTCATATAGCGAGATTTTGTCCACAGAAGGAAGAACCTATGGAGATAGGAATGGTTCGCAATTACTACTGCTCCCCTAAAGAAAGAAAATCACCCCCTTACAGATGTACCGTGTCAGTAAATGGACAACCTTTAACTGCTTTAGCTGATACGGGGTGCTTACAAAGCATAGTCAGACCTCAGGATTTGGGGAATACGCTAGGACCCATAGAAGGAATGGTGGCTATTAAATGTGTTCACGGCGACACGAAACCCTACCCCACTGCTCAAGTACAAATTCAACATTCTCAGGATGATGGTACTCCCATGACTGTGGGGCTTATACCACGTTTACCGGAACAAATAATCCTAGGGAATGATTATCCCAAGTTGACCGAATTACTACAAAACGCTCCTAAGTCCGAAGACAACTGGTTATCCACTGCACCTTTCTCCACCGATACGGGGAAGGAGTGGCCCCCGTCTAAAGAACGGAAGAGTAGAAGGCAAAGACGGGCGGAGAAAGGGAAAGTTCCCGTAGTTATGCCGATTATCCCTGAAGAGAATCCCTGGGAGACAGACAGGAATTTTCATGCTGCTCAGAGAGAGGATCCCATACTCCAAGAAGCATGGAGTAAAGCCCATGAGAGTGAAGAGCCGCAACACGTATGTCCATACTTCTTTGTTAAAGGGGGCTTACTATATAGGAAAGGGGGTCCCAGTCAAAAAGCCCAGTTGTTAGTCCCCAAACTATTTCAAGATAAAGTGTTATATCTAGCACATAGTCATTTATTGGGGGGACATTTTGGCGCACAGAAAACGGAGAAAACCATTCTAGAACGGTTTTACTAGCCAGGAATATACCAACAGGTGAAACAATACTGTAGGGAGTGCCCAATTTGTCAAAAAGATAGTCGATACCAACCTCCCAGAGTACCTTTGCATCCCCTTCCTGTTATTGATGAGCCATTTAGTCGAGTAGGCATGGACATAATAGGACCCTTGTTGCCTTCACGCAGTGGTTGGCGTTATGTATTGGTGCTTGTGGATTATGCTACTCGATTTCCAGAAGCAGTACCCCTTCGACGACCAGATACTGCTAATATATCAAAAGCTATGATTGGAATCTTTGCTAGGAGGGGATTTCCAAAAGAGATTCTAACAGATCAGGGAACTCCTTTTGTTTCTAAAATGATGAGAGACATTTGTACTCAGTTGGGTGTGAAACAAATTAAAACAGCAGCCTATCACCCCCAAACAGATGGCTTGGTGGAAAGATACAACGCCACCATTAAGACCACGCTGAAAAAGTTACTGGCGTTAGAAGCCCGGAAGTGGGAGGATATGCTTCCATTAGCACTCTTTGCCATTAGATGTAAGGAACAGAGAAGTACCCGATACTCTCCTTTTGAGCTATTGTACGGACACAAACCCCGTACTTTACTTGACATGGCTCAAGAACAGTGGGAAAAGGAGCCTGACAATACAAAGCCCCTTCCGGAGTATGTCTCAAACTTAAAGACGCATTTGAGACAAATTCGAGATATTGTCGGCACTAATCTGGAGAATGCACAGAGTGACCAAAAGGGGCAATACGATAAAGGGACTAAGACTAGGTCTTTTCAGATAGGAGATCTTGTGTTACTCATGATGGCCACCTCAGATCAAAAGCTGTTGGGACAATGGCAAGGGCCTTATAAAGTCATTGCACAGGTCACTCCTGTTACCTATCGCATTGAAACTGATGCCAACAAACATATAACCCAAATCTATCACATTAATTTGCTTAAAAAGTGGGAAGGACCCGCACCGACAACGGTACATGTGATAGAGTCCTCAACTCCCTTGTTTCAACAGAGTATTGATGCTGAGCTACCAAACCCTCAGAAAGAAGAGTTGATTCAGAAATTGTAAACTCTGTCCCATGTCTTTTCCACACAACCTGGGAGGGTTACTTTGATCGAACATGTCATAAAAACTCCACCGGGGAAAAGAGTTAAGTTAAGACCCTATCGTATACCTGAAGCACGTCGACAGGTGATACGAGAAGAAATACAAAACATGTTACAAATGGATATTATTGAACCTTCTAGGAGCGAATGGAATTCGCCCATTGTACTGGTACCCAAACCTGATGGGTCAGTCAGATTTTGCATAGACTTCCGTGAAGTGAATAAGATTTCTGACTTTGATACCTACCCCCTCCCTCGGGTGGACGAAATGGTAGAGAGAATAGGGAGAGCCAAGTATATTAGCACCTTAGATCTATGTAAGGGCTACTGATAAATACCTCTCAGAAAGGAAGATAGGGAAAAGACTGCATTTTCCACCCCAGATGGATTATATCAATTCAAGGTAATGCCGTTTGGTTTACACAGGGCACCAGAAACTTTTCAGAGAGCCATGAATATATTGTTGAGACCCCATACCAACTATGCTGGGGCCTATATTGATGACATTGTGATATACAGTGATAACTGGGAACAACATCTGTCACATTTATCTCAAGTGGTCCAAACTCTAGGGTCATATGGATTGAGGATAAATCCTGCTAAAAGTCATTTGGCTGCACAGACAGTAAAATATCTAGGTTATTTACTAGGAGAAGGAGTGATAAGACCACAAAAATCAAAACTGACAGCCATTTCACAAATACCACTCCCCAGAAACAGAAAAGATTTGAGAGCCTTTTTAGGGCTGTTAGGGTATTATAGAAGATTCATCCCTAATTTCTCTCAGCTGGCTGCTCCTCTAACGGATCTGCTACAGAAAAACAGTCAAACTGAAAAAATCCTGGAAGTCCCCCCGGCTGAGGTAGTAAGAGCTTTTAACACTTTGAAACAATCTCTAACGTCAGATACTGTTCTGATCAGTCCTGATTATACCCGACCATTCATTCTACAGACAGATGGGTCAGACCAAGGTCTAGGAGCTGTTCTATCACAAGAATCTCAACATGGGGAGAAACCGATCTTATATATCAGTCGCAAATTATTCCCACAAGAAAAAAACTATGCGACTATTGAAAAAGAGGCCCTGGCCATCAAGTGGGCCATCGCATCCTTAAGGTATTATCTGGAAGGGAGGGAGTTTACACTCTTTAGTGATCATGCCCCTCTAGAATGGCTAGCCAGAAATAAAGGCCATAACGAACGAGTACTTAGATGGTTTCTCTCTCTACAACGATACAGATTTCAAACCAAACACAGAAAAGGAAAGGAACAAGGCAATGCTGACTACTTATCTTGATATCCCCAAAGTACAGACTCTAGTAGAAGGACAGCAAGGGAAAGGGGATGTGAGGAAGTGGCCGTTTTAGAGGACAATCGTACCTTGCCATGGACTAAAAGTGGACTGCAACACCCACGATCCTTTACTGTCTCTCCTCAGGAAGACGGGAGCGCTGAGTACCGTAACCCGGAAGAGGAGGAGGAACTACCCGGATGCGGTACGGCAGAACGAATGACAGAACGCCATAAAGAGGCAAGGGCGGAGACAACCGTCGTCCACGCCGAAGACGGAGAAAGGAGTACAGACAAGGAGACCGAAGACGCGGGACCCGAGGAGACCCAGTTCAGCCCCGAACAGGACGTCGAAGACGACAGCTGGTGTGACGACTGGTGGTGTCCGGTGGATGCTGGAGAGCGGCCGTGACTCTAGGAAGAGTTACGGCAGGGTTGGTGAGTAATACAGACTCGAGGGAATTGTATCGGGAAGCGGGAGGAAGAAGACACTGGGAGGGAGATTGAGCGTTCATGACCAATGTTTGATAAGGGCGTTGTGCAATTGTGTAAAACGCCAAACCACGAGTATCCACACAGGGTATTTTACAGTGCATGGCGTTACGTTTATTCTTGACGGTATTTACTTCTATTGGCACTGTGCACTATTGTCGAATCTCGCCCTGACCCTATGAAGGACCTTACGTATGAGCACTCACTACCTTCCTAGGCACTATAAAGCTTCTGCAAATATCCTGAACTTCCTCTATCCTGATTTCTCCCACTTTCCCTTCCCCCACACGTTACCCCATTCATTTTTCCAGACCCTAGTCACGAAAGGTGTGGTGACGGTATTGCTGCTATTCCAGGAACTTTATTTAGAGTTCTCACGAAACCCTTCTTTATTTCCCTTCTCTTATGAGCCACCGGGGCAAGCCACCACGTCCTGAAGATCTGACGAAAACCACCCGAGCCCTTTCATCGCCTGACACCTCCCCGGAGACCACAGAGGAAGAAGAAGAAGACGACAAGTTTGAAGATTCCCTACCAACTCCCGTCACCTCATCCGTTGTATTCAATAAACCTGTTTCTTTTAAACCTCACTACCGCCTCCACGCCTGTTTATCAGACCCGCCCTCTTACAGACGCGTAACCAGGCCCTCGCCCAGGCACAACGCGATTAGCTCAGTATTAGACTCTACGGGGCAGCACTGAGCTTGGTAAATACAAGCTGAGTAAACAACAGCGAAGGCTCCCGCCCTACTACTAACTGCTGGGGGATCCTGAGTATGCCTGGGTTAGAACTCCCAATCACTGCAAATACCTGTGCACAAACCTAAAGCCAGTGTGCGTCAGGGGTGGCAAGTGGCAAGCAACGTCCGATTGCTCAATCATGTACTCACTAAACCTTTACACTGGATATATATGTGTGTGTGTGTAGCATTCCTTCAGCCGTTTTCTGTTCCCATCGCATGGCGTACCGGAGCGTTAAATCGGTGCTGAGGGGACCACGCCGATTAGGGTACCCCCTCCCATATTTTGTATAAGATTCATGACTATCGATGAGACACGGAAGTCTATGGGACCCGTAAACATATCCCGAGGTGGGGGTCATTTTGCGTTTAGCCACTGCCCCAGAGTAGTGCGTTTTTTATCTTGAAAATTGAGCTCCCGTCGTAGAACTCTTGATGAGACAGACTTATTTTCCAGTGCGCTGTTAAATGCGAGATTTGATTCTGTTTTTTATACAGATGTTTTCATATTAATTTCATTTTCCCAATTCTTCTCCTCCCATCTTCTCTTTATTCCACCTTTTCCTCTTGGCACATTTCTTTCCACTGCCGCTGCGATGCTCATTCTGCCTGTCCAGCCCATTTATGACGCAATTTGATTCATTTCGCTCCATACCGTCTACTGACCGTATCGAGTATCTCCCGGGATATTTAATGCTCTTTCATTACCCCTAGTCTCGATTCATCACTACTCCTTGACGTGTCTGAGGGCCTACTTACAAAGGCAGTTTGGAGTATGTTACATAGTACTCATTAGTACTATTTATAAACTGTGACATGCCTTTGTCGGATGCCCGAAACACATCAAATAGGAATATTTGGGAAATATTAATATACAGTAGGCAGTGGGCACACATGGGAAAATACTTTGCTCATTTTTTAGGTCGGAGCTAGCTAGACTGCAGACATCTTGGGGATATTCGGAAAGCTTCCCTGAGGATGCATCCTACCCGTTGCTTACCATTGTTATTTTAGTTGGTAGCTCACATTTTCTTGTTGGCTTTATTTGTTTTAGGCTGTCCAGTTTGAGTTTGTCCCCTTACCCTGTCACAGCAACTCCCCCCACTTCCAGTGCTGCCTCTCTGTAACCAGGCCTGTAAATCTCTTACCCTTGTCACATTTGCTCTGCATTCAAAGACAGAGTCAAACACCAGGCCCCGCTTCCGTGGGAGCTTGGTGTTTACTTTTCATTTTTTTAATTTCAAATTCAGAGAATTTATGTTACAATCATGCTGCCTACTGGGGGAATTCTAAAGTGTGGCGGAAATAAATATTTTAATACACTTCAAATAAATCAATACACTAGGTGATGTCATTTCCACACTGTGCACTGTATACTTTTATCAGTAAAACTATACATCAGTGCAAATATAATAATCATTTCAATTGAAGGTGTGGTCTTCCACACCATGCGTACTCCACAATACCCCACTCTACTCTGAACCACTTCATGCCACTGCCCTCTACTCTGCGTCACTCTGCTTTATGCCACTCTGCTCTGCACTATGTGCCACAGCACTCTACTCTGCACCTCGACACTCTACGCCACTGCACTGTATGCTACTGCAATTTACCCTGCACCACTCCACTCTACCTTGCACCATTCCATATACCCCTTCACTTTACTCTGAAACAATCTACTCTGCGCCACTTCAATCTGTGCTGCACCACTCCACTCTGCGCCACTCTATTCTACCGTGTACCACTCTACTCTATGCCAGTACACTGCCAACTTTACTTAAAAACACTGCACCCTATGCCACTGCACTTTTTGCCAATCTACTGTGCATCACTGCACTCTATATGCCACTATAGTCTGCTCTACACCACTCTACTCTGCATCACTGCTCTCTACTCTGCAACACTGAACTCCACGCCACTGCAGAGTGCAAGGGAGTGCAAGGGAGTGCAAGGGAGTGCAGAGTGACTAGGGAGTGCTAGAGAGTGCAGAGTGACTAGGGAGTGTTAGGGAGTGGAGAGTGACTAGGGAGTGCTAGGGAGTGGAAAGTGACTAGGGAGTGCTAGGGAGTGCAGAGTAACTGCAGAGTGCTAGGGAGTGCTAGAGACTGCAGAGTGACTAGGGAGTGCTAGGGAGTGCAGAGTAACTGCAGAGTGCTAGGGAGTGCTAGGGAGTGGAGAGTGACTAGGGAGTGCTAGGGAGTGCAGAGTGACTAGGGAGTGCAGAGTGCCTAGGGACTGCTAGGGAGTGCTAGAGAGTGCAAGGGAGTGCAGAGTGCTAGGGAGTGTAGAGTGCTAGGGAGTGCGAGGGAGTGCAGAGTGACTAGGGAGTGCTAGGGAGTGCAGAGTAACTGCAGAGTGCTAGGGAGTGCTAGGGAGTGGAGAGTGACTAGGGAGTGCTAGGGAGTGCAGAGTGACTAGGGAGTGCAGAGGGACTAGGGACTGCTAGGGAGTGCTAGAGAGTGCAAGGGAGTGCAGAGTGCTAGGGAGTGCAGAGTGCTAGGGAGTGCGAGGGAGTGCAGAGTGACTAGGAAGTGCAGAGTGACTAGGGAGTGCTAGGGAGTGCAGAGTAACTGCAGAGTACTAGGGAGTGCTAGGGACTGGAGAGTGATAGGGAGTGCTAGGGAGTGCAGAGTGCCTAGGGAGTGCTAGGGAGTGCAGAGTGACTAGGGAGTGCAGAGTGACTAGGGACTGCTAGGGAGTGCTAGAGAGTGCAAGGGAGTGCAGAGTGCAAGGGAGTGCAGAGTGCTAGGGAGTGAAGTGTGCTAGGGAGTGCGAGGGAGTGCAGAGTGACTAGGAAGTGCAGAGTGACTAGGGAGTGCTAGGGAGTGCAGAGTGACTAGGGAGTGCAGAGTGACTAGGGAGTGCTAGGGAGTGCAGAGTGACTAGGGAGTGCTAGGGAGTGCTATGGAGGGCTAGGGACTGCAGAGTGACTGCAGAGATTAAGCTAATGGCAATGTAAATGACAATGCCATTTATTTATCTGTTTTCAAAACCAACACATAAATACAAATTTTGTCATTTACAATGCCAATAGCTCTAACTTTTCCTAAGGCGAAACCATTGCATTGAGTGCAAGGGAGTGCAAGGGAGTGCAGAGTGACTAGGGAGTGCTAGGGAGTGCAGAGTGACTAGGGAGTGCTAGGGAGTGGAGAGTGACTAGGGAGTGCTAGGGAGTGGAGAGTGACTAGGGAGTGCTAGGGATTGCAGAGTGACTGGAGAGTGACTAGGGAGTGCTAGGGAGTGGAAAGTGACTAGGGAGTGCTAGGGAGTGCAGAGTAACTACAGAGTGCTAGGGAGTGCTAGGGACTGCAGAGTGACTAGGAAGTGCTAGGGAGTGCAGAGTAACTGCAGAGTGCTAGGGAGTGGAGAGTGACTAGGGAGTGCTAGGGAGTGCAGAGTAACTGCAGAGTGCTGGGGTGTGCCAGGGACTGCAGAGTGCTAGGGAGTGCTAGGGAGTGCAGAGTGCCTAGGAAGTGCTAGGGAGTGCAGAGTGACTAGGGAGTGCAGAGTGACTAGGGACTGCTAGGGAGTGCTAGAGAGTGCAAGGGAGTGCAGAGTGCAAGGGAGTGCAGAGTGCTAGGGAGTGCCGAGTGCTAGGGAGTGTGAGGGAGTGCAGAATGACTAGGAAGTGCAGAGTGACTAGGGAGTGCTAGGGAGTACAGAGTGACTAGGGAGTGCAGAGTAACTAGGGAGTGCTAGGGAGTGCAGAGTGACTAGGGAGGGCTAGGGAGTGCTATGGAGTGCTAGGGACTGCAGAGTGACTGTAGAGATTAAGCTAATGGCAATGTAAATGACAATGCCATTTATTTATCTGTTTTCAAAACCAACACATAAATACAAATTTTACAATGCCAATAGCTCTAACTTTTCCAAAGGCGAAATCATTGCATTATAAATGCTTGTTAGGTAATGACAGCTTAAGACAGGCTATTCACGGAAAGAACGGTAACATAGGGATACAACTAACCCCCCCCCCCCGTTTTCCCCAGTTATTTTATGGTTTTAACTCACACTAGTGTATACTCATAATACATTAGGGATTCCTGTAGACAGTCACTCCGTAGATACCTGCTAAATAGTTCCATTGGTCCTGAAGAATGGCCTGTTAGTAAACATTAGCGAGAAACATGTTGACCGGACATTAGCACACTCTGGAAGATCTCAGGAAGCATAATACTCCAGGCTCACCTTCCAGATTCTCTTTTTAATTAAAGCAGCGGACCACCAGAATAAATCATTCATTGGTACCCTTAGCTTTATTTAAATCACCTTATAACGTACATTCTTTACTGGCCCCACACCCGCACTTCACCTGTTGGAAAAAGATCTCCGCTAAAGAGCCCCTCTTTGAGGTGTTGCCCGTTGGGTATTGCACCGCCGACCCAACGAGGAGCAGGCCCAAATGATGAAGCATGACACCTGCAAAGGTGTGTG
This sequence comes from Lissotriton vulgaris, assembly GCF_964263255.1. Taxonomy (NCBI): domain Eukaryota; kingdom Metazoa; phylum Chordata; class Amphibia; order Caudata; family Salamandridae; genus Lissotriton; species Lissotriton vulgaris. The sequence goes on from NC_141696.1 coordinate 228,782,581, forward strand.
AGGGCATTAAATCCAACTAAATGGATACCCAGGGGTAATTCTTCTTTACCCTAACAATATCCACCGCATCTCTTGGCACAGATACACTTGTTATACACAAATAATGAAAAAACAAAACTGCAATAGCAAGGTCTATATAAAAAGTGGAATTGTTTTTGTCACAACCGATAGTTTTTAACTGTTTAATAGTTCACATTTATTAGGAGGCTCAGCACAATTTCGATCCGTAAAATTTCTGACTGCCACGATTTCATGTCTTTGGAAGTATGTATTACTGTTCTGGCTGCAAACACCTTTTACCACCGCATTATGAAAGCAGGTTTCTGGAGATTTTATCTGACAAGAACGCTTAGGCATATTCATTGTGTGTTTTTTGTTGTGTTGGGGATGTGCTCAGTTTTTATTCAGCATATTGCAGATTGATTTTGTTGCAATGTACTGTGTATGTATTGTTGCATTCTGTTTTGATTGGTTTGCTGCATTCCCATCCTATGTCCTAATTGTATCATTATGTTGCTTTGTGCATCTTATTGTGCTATGTTTTGTTGTTTACTTTCGATATTTCGACAAATATTAACAAAGGCTGCTACATTTTCAGCTGAAAGCTGCACATGCCATTAAATGATCTGTGACAAGAAGCAATATACCACTGACTAATGTGATAAAATAGCAATGGTCAACGGTTTAAGACACCAGTCAGCCTATGACTGTGGCAAAGACTGGTTTTCAATTAGAATTAAAGTACTTAAAGTTGGGCAAACACAATTTTTCTCACTGTGATTTTTTAAAAATAACTCAACAGCTTTCCCACCTTCATAAAGTTGACTTTTTTTTTTAAGTGTGCAGTTTACAGACTCTTCAAAAAAGGATTTGTAGGGAAAAAGCAAAAAATCTTGTCAAGTACAATTCTCCTGCTGCCCTGAATGCACAAAATAAAAAAATTAAAATAACATCAAGCTTTTTTTTGGGAGAAAAATGTCCCAATTTTGTGAGTGAAATTTATCTCACAGAATAGGCCTGCAAACATTGCAACTTCACAAAGTGAGCGTGCAGCATATTTTATTTGATCTGTTTGTGAGGCTTTGGTGATACCTTTTCATTATATCTATCTCTATTTACAACAATACAGATAAATAGAAATGGATAATGTAAAGACTAAAGGCTCCGAACCATCCAGCACAACCATTTTACCTTTGTCCCTGAATGTTTTGCTGTCTTTTTCGTGCCTGGATTCCTGGGGCCCCTGATCCAAAGGGACCCACAGAAGTGTAAATCGGTGTCCCTCATGCTTTGGTTTACTCTGAGAGGCCACATGCTGCATTGGTCTTCCTACCCTGTAATATCAAACTTGTAACCCCACTTGACCCCCTCTTCACAAACCCTGACTGGTGGTAGCAATTTAGGTTTTTGAGTGCAGTGACTGCACCAGGCAAGGTGCCTACTGCCTTCCTGGTGTAAACTAAATCCAGAGGCTTTGAGTAGGCATGGGTCCTTCTGTATTGTTTTGAGTTTGGAATGTTGATGCACTCTATGGGTATAACATTTGCACTATTGATCGCAATCATCAGAACACATGCATAATGTAAATGCTTTGTGAGCACTGCTGGTGCACTCGACTTTAAAGCTACCTGTAACTATTTGTAAACAATATTTTTTGAAAGAATGACAGTTGCAAAATGGAGGATGGATGCTCCTTGCAGTGGACAGTTCCATCCCTGCTTTCCTCTTTCTCTGTTGGTTCTTTGTTTCCACAGCTGTCTGAAAGCGAATACTCAAGTTTCCTGCCAGAGCAGTATCCTTGAAGATGTATTAGGCTATGTGCATGAAGACAGTGGTCAATGCAGTACATTCTTGGCCCATCCCAGGCGCCTATGGGGAGAGAATCTATGGCCCAGAATGACTGGCTTGGACCCTCTGCAACTGGCAGATACATTGGCTTGCAGTGGGTTATTGCTCAGCTTGTTGCTCTTGTGGACATCTTTTGGATCTGGAACTGCATGGACTCCTGCAATTGGGGCTTATTGAATGTGTAGGTAGGCCCTGCCCATTTACTACTGGCTAGGAATAAGCCTAAAGAACCCAGATAAAGGTCTGCTGATCTGCTGTGCTATTGACCATGCTGTGTGGAAACTCCCAGTCAGCCCAATGACTCGAAAACCATGGACATAATTTGTTGAAGGTTTCTTTGCCCCTCAACTGAGACCAGAGGAACACTGTCCAAGAAATTTTCTGTTACAAGAGCAGAAGAGACAACTCTTATTATGTTTGCTTCTTCATTAACACTCCTGTTGCCGCGATCCAGTATCTGGTCTGCTTGACAGGCAGCAAAATTGAGAAAGTGGTCCTTTGTCCCTGTAGGCTTAGAACATATTTCTTGGGGCCACACTATGGCCTCTCTTTCATTATTGAGGTTTATCCCCCTGCAGAGGAACCATTGACTGGAGCCGCTAGGGTCCTGATAATGCCATTTTGGGTGAGGGACACCACTAACTCTAAACTCAGTAAACACGCTTAAAGATCTCAGAGACACCAACCCAGTGATTGGGTGCTGTGTATATTAATGCAATTGAATTTGTTTTGAGTCTTGTTGGACTTGGCCCTTCTGACAGGTTCACCCCTAATCTTTTTGCTTTAGATCTGTGATCTGTGTGGATGATTTTCTGGTCTGTGCGCACTTTTTCCCTGTGTCCCAGAGTAAAGTGCGTGCATGTAGTTAGGCTGGCCTGCTCTCCCATAGGAATGCATGGGGAATGTCTGTGTCTCTGGTAGTTCCTGATGCGTGGGGAGTGAAGACTCGAATTTGGTATGTGCGAGCTCGTGAGAATGAATGCTTCGCAATGGTGTATGTGGCATGTGTGTGTCATGTGTCGAAATGCCACTTCTAGGACTTGGCACATTAATGTAAAATATGCCTGGCGTGTGATTGGCTGGAGCTGGCTGGTGAGTCTGGCTCCAGGAAGGCTGGATGGGTCTGCCCGGTGGTGAGTGTGAGATTAGCATGTTGATGGCTTGGGAGGAGTGCACCTGGTCCCTGATGGGGCTGGACTTTCCCCACACAATGCTGGCTCCACCCCCTGTAGTGCGACTGATGACACTAGTCCTGCGATTTAATGAAGTGGGTGGTTGAGCTATCAAGGGTACTTCAAAACCAGCTGCGACTGGTTTCTCCCCCACCCTGCACCTACAGACAAAGGAATTTACAGTATAAGAATGGGCTGTGTCCCCATACAATTTGTTCTGCTTTTGGAACCTTGCCAGAGGGGGCTGCTGCTGTTGCTGGGGCCAGGAGGACCGCCACTTGGCTTGTCTCCCTGCCTGAAAACCCAGTGTGCTGGCTCTGGGCCGAGCCTTGCCCCCCTGCCTGCCTAAAAGACTTTGTGCTGGACCTTGTGCTTGGGGAGCGCCTTCCCCTTGTCCCCAGCGCTAGGAGCGCTTTATTTCTGCCTCTTAGGGCTGTGAGCGCTTTTCCCTGCCTGTGTAGCGCTGAGAGCGCTTCTCTTTGTCCCTAGCGCTTGGGAGCGCTTTTCTTTGCCGCGAGAGCGCTTGGGACCGCTCCGATTGCCAAGCCGGTGCCACCCGGCATTTGCCCGCTTGGATTGCCGATTTTTGGCAAAGCGAGTGCCCACCTCGCTTTATATCTTAATTGAAAGCACGAGCCTACCCGGCATTGCCCTGTGATCACCGCCGCAGCACCGGGCCGAGACAAAGAGCCGCCGAGAGAGGCTTGCCGAAAGAGCCGCGCTGGGATTGGCCCAGCCGGCCGAGCCTCCCGCCGCGTCATCGGAGGGAAGAGCGAAGGAGCAGGAAGTGCCTGCCGCGTCTTGCCGAGGCTGCGCCGGAGTGCTGCAGGGAGCGAGGCTCCCCGAGTAAAGAGGAGCCCCGCGCTGCCCAGGAGAAGCCGGTGAGTGGGGCCGGGAGAGTGAGTGGAGGGAGGAGGGCCTCGGGGCACATTGCCGGTGCCCGCTCCTCCCCTCCGATTGTGTTAGAGCCCCGAGAGGCTCGCAGGGCGCCTAGTGGTTTCGAGCCCGGAGAGGCTCGTGGGACATTGGCCGTTGCTCCTGAGTCCCCCGTGAGGGACTCCAACGAGGCCCACAATTGAGATTGGAGCCCCGAGGCTCTGGGGGCATTATTTTGATCCTGAGTCCCCCATGAGGGACTCCAACAAAGCCTGCAATTAAGATTGGAGCCCCGAGACTCCTGGGGGCAATTTGTTTATTTAGAGCCCGAGAGGCTCCCGCCCTAATTGTATTTACGAGCCCCGAGGCTCGAGGAGGCACCTTGATTTTTACGAGTCCCGAGAGGCTCGAGTGCCGGCACCCTTGTTCCTTGAGCCCTGAGAGAGGCTCCTGAGCGCCCATCATTGTTTTAGAGCGCAGAAGCTCTAAAGTGCCAGCATATTTGTTTTGTGAGCCCAGAGAGGCTCTTAGGGGACACGAGTGTGGTCAGAGCCCCGAGGCTCCCACACAGGACTTGCCCTCACCATTGTTCTTGTGCCCATGAGGCTCCAACGTTGGCATCATCTTTGATTTACAACTGTCCAGCATTTAGTGGACAGTTGCTATGTTTAGGCTTTGTGTTCTGTGCTGCCTGCGCAGCCTTCCCTGACAATTTGGACTCAGGGCATCTCAGCCCTTGCGGGGCCAGTTGGCCTGAGGGACAGTTCTAGTGTTGTGCTACAGGCACCCTGCACATTGTGATTTACTTGCTTATTTGATTCCTGCGCAAGTGTTCTACCTGCACCTCTGAATATGTTTTAATGCCTCATGTGCAATATGTTTATGTTTTATCCCCTTTGCTAAAAGTGACCTGCTTAGAGGATTGTTTATGTCATTACCTTTGCTAAGAGTGACCTGCTTAGGTATTCTATGTTTTATCCCCTTTGCTAAGAGTGACTTGTTTAGAGGATTGTTTATGTTATTACCTTTGCTAAATGTGACCTGCTTAGGTGATTTTTTAGGTTTCCTTCCCTTTGCTAAAAGTGACCTGCTTAGGTGATGGTTTTCCTTCTATAGGTCCTGCTGATAAGGTCCTAGTTCCCTGCGTGATTTTCCTACAGTGTTTAGGGTTGCGTAGGAGGTATTTACTCTTTACCAGTGATTACTGGTTGTGTGCTGCATTTACTATTTTAGTGCTACAGTCATTATATGTTTATGTGCTAAGTGTTATACCTACAAGTATTATTTCTAAAAGTGCCTACCCCTGACAGTGGTCCACGTGGCCCTGTCCTGTACATAATCCCTTGTAAATTCTGCCCGTGCCTGTTGGCACATTGTAAAGTTTGTGTGTTATCTAATGTGTTTTGGTGTAATACAAAGGCTATTTTGATATATAACCTTTTGTGGAGTTTCCTTTGTGGTGGGCCTTGGGTGTTGTTGCTGGGGTGCGTGCGCAAATACTTAACTCATATCGCCTCCAAGTTTAGCCTTGCTGCTCGCGCCACTTTACCTAGAGGGTGAGCAGGGGTTATCTTGGCGTGTAACTCCCTTGCCCTGACTTGGGAAGGGTGGTCTCTGACTGACTTTGGCGCAAGCCCTGGCCAGCCAGGGATCCCATTTCTAACAAGTCTGCATTGTTTTAGGGGTTCAGGAGCACCACTTATACCAAAGTTACTCCTCTGTTATGCAGTGAATGTGATTGCAGCGAGTATCACTTCAGGCTCTCCTCTGGACCCGATCCCACATAAGATGAGGAAAGTCTTCCGGAATGAGCTCTTCCCATATCTTTACCAAATCTGCTGTCAATCTCTAACTAATAATTTAATCAAAAAGAGGCTAGCTGAGGTGAAGGGGAAGGGGGTTGTTTAAACAGTATTCTAGTTTAAAGGTATATGTGACTCAGTTTTGTTTTGTCAGACGGTTATGGTCCCAGTACCCGAAGGTAGGACAGACTTTAATACCTGGGCCTCCGTCAGCGGTTAAAAATAAGGCAGGTGGACGTTAGAGGCGAGTTACGACCTCCCACGTCCTTGGTACGTCAACATGTTTCAGCCAGTGCCTTATGGATATGCTGGCTTTCTTCAGGACGGAGGCCCAGATATTAAAGTCTGTCCTACCTTCGGGTACTGGGACCCCCGCCAAGCCGTTTTAAACTCACATTCAAGACATTCTTCACCGCACACACAGTGATATACCTGCTCCGCTGTCTCCAGGCGTCGTAGCACACCCGGGACACGTTAGGTGTCACTGGGTGGGCCCGATGATGAAACATGCCACCAACTAGGTTGGTGGGTGAGGGCTTCATGAGCACACCTACCAGGTGCCATAACCGTCTGACAAAACAAAACTGAGTCACATATACCTTTAAACTAGAATACTGTTTAAACAACCCCCTTCCCCTTCACCTCAGCTAGCCTCTTTTTGATTAAATTATATATAATACGGGGATACGGGCTGGCTAACTGGTCCTCTCTCTCCCTCTTGATACACGACAATCTCTAACTAATGGCATAGTACCTAATTGCTGGGAAAGGCAGTGGTGTCCCCCCTATTAAAGAAAGATACACTGGACCCCCAATGCCCATCTAACTATAAACCTATCTCCCTGCTACCGTACTTGATTAAGATCCTAGAAAGGGTAGTGAGCAAATCCCTATCGAAACATCTGGAGGAAAATAATTTCTTGGACAAGGTCCAATTTGGATTTCGGCCAGGACATGGCACCAAAACCACCTCGGTGACAGTCCTGGATGACCTGAGAATGCGGGCTGACAATGGCCAAACAGCCATTTTAGTGATATTGGATATGTCACTCGCATTTGATATGGTCACCCATCAGATTCTGATTAGGAGGCTGAGGAGACTGGCATTGCGGGCAAGGCACTGAACTGGATGCAGTCCTATCTTTCAAATAGACAGCTGGCATTGACTTTGATGCCTTTCTTCTCCAAAGATAGCCCCGTAAAACTTGGGGTTTCACAGAGCTAAGCCATCAGTCCAATTCTTTTTAACCTATATCTGTGCCCTCTCATTTCTCTCATTAAATCCTTGGGCATTGATGTTATAAACTACGCAGACGACACTCAGCTCGTCTTCTCCTTTGAGGGTAATAATGCAGTCCTTCTGGAGAAATTCCATAACTGTATGCGAGAGACAGCAGACTGGCTCAGAGACAACTCGTTACAATTTAACATGGATAAGACGGAGATACTTTGCTGCGCTTCTAGTAGAGTCCCTCGCCCTCTACCAGCAATCGACCACTACCTAACAAGAGAGCACGCGACTTGGGAGAATTACTTGACAGTAATCTACAACTTGACTCTCATGTGAATAAAACCGTGAGCACCTGTCTATCTTTGCTTCAATCTCTCCGAAAAAGACTCCCTTTTTTACCCACCTCAGTTAGACCTCAAGTGGTACGGAGTCTAATCATGAGCAGATTAGATTACTGCAATGCCGTACTCCTAGGAGATCCAGCTTCATTGCTGAAAAAATTGAAAAGAATACAGAATATGGCAGCCAAGCTTGCGTTAATTAGACAACGTAGTGCATCAGCCTCGCTTGCCTTAAAAGATCTTCATTGGCTGCCTATGGCGCAGCGAGTACATTTTAAGTCGCTGTGTATCGTCTACAGGGCGATACATAAAACTGGACCCAAGCCTTTACAGAAGAAATTCCAATGGTATTCCCCAGTTAGAAGCTTATGCTCCTCTTCAGCCAATCTGGTATGTAGTGCTCATGTCAACAGAGCAAGACTGGGCTGCAGATCTTTCAGCCTTGCGGCATCCCGTCTTTGGAACTCTCTACCAATTGAGCTGAGACGAATGAACACTTTAGCGCGCTTTAGGAAGGAGTTGAAAACTAGACTCTTCCCTAGAAATTAATTCCTAGATGATCTTCAAGTCTGTTACACACAGTGTCTTTTTGGTAATCCCAGCGCCAGGATACCGTTGGGTGGCAGCTGGGCTATAAAAGTGTTCCCTTACATTACATTACATGTATGGAAATCATATTTTGTTAGTGTTCACAAGCATTATACATTTCCAATCATTGCTTAATCTTGCCATAATTTTCGTAACTCTATTGTTGTGTTATTGTGTTGTTTACTTTTAGGATAGTGCAGATGTTCACAATCATTTAGTGACCTCAAACAATAAAAACTGTGAATAGCCATGGACCCTATTGTTCTCCTATATTGTGTTGCACTGGCATTTTGCCGTATATATGTTTTTGCTCCAGTTTTCACACTAAGGGCCCCATTACGCCAACGCGCAGACCCCATGATGCCACTGGAACAAAATTCCCTGAGGACAAATGGATCTCCGAGCTTCTTTCGCAGTGACTCCTTCACCACATCAACTAGTGTGAGCCATTGGAGGCCTCAACACATCAATTATATTCTTTGTAGACTCCCTGGCTCCTCTGAGAACCGCCCCCACAGATCACTTTAAGCTGCAGTCCAGCTGTACACCGAGGACCTCTCCTTCATGAAGCGTCACTGAAAGCATCTGGAGTGACAGTGGCACCACTCCCATGACAACACCGTCAGAGACTTCTGAAAATCGGCCTTCCGGATCTACCACCAGCAGCTCAGAGCCTCTAATTACCTAGGCCTCAGTGAGTAGATACACAACAGCTCCAACTCCACCAAACAACAAGTTTGCCTTTGTTAAAGCATTCATGCCCCCATTGCCAGCTCCATGACCATCACCCCTTCCCATGGCCAGATACAGACCATTCTCCCTCCTATCTGACCCAACCAAAGTCCTGGGGGTGCTGGTCAATGCCCACCTGGTCAACCACCTCAATGCAGCCACCATGTAGACCACTTCCAATCTGGATTCATATCCAACAACAGAACCAAGACAGCCCACAACACAGCCGCTGATGACATCCGCCTCATCATGGACAAAGGTGACACAGCAGACATCATTCAATTAGACCTGTTGGCAGCATTCCACACTGTCTCACACTTCATACTCATCTGCCGGCTCTGTGAGGCCGGAATTAATTGCCCGGTTTATGAGGCTCCTCTCCTTCTTTTCCGATGCACCCATTCAGTCAGCCTAGCCCCTTACCTGTCTGACGCCACCAAGCTAATCTGCAGCGTCTCCCAAGACTCCTCCCTGAACCCCACCCTCTTCAAAATCTTTATGATCCCTCACACCAGCATTATTTGCTGCCATGGATTCAGCATTATCTTCTACGCAGATGACACCCAGGTCAACTTCTCACTATCAGAAACACACCTACCACCCAAGCAAACTTTCTCCGATGCAGATAGTGGACTAGATGAACAAGAACTGACTCAAACTCAACAGTGACAAAACTGAAGTGGTTCTATTCAGCATAGGCATTTCACTCTGGACCCCGGTCTTATAGCTGTCTGAGCTCCAAATAGAACAGAATGCAGCAGCCATACTCCCACTCAACCTACTTCTCCACACTCTAACAACCAAAAACATAAAAGACTTCCAGTGGTTCCCTTTCCACAAGCACTTCCTTTCTAAACCCCTCACTCACGCGTACAAAGCTCTACACAACCAAGTACTAGCCTACCTCCATAACCGCATCCATTTCCACAGGAGTTCCAGACCCCTCCACTCAGATAGCCTACTTCTTCCCTATGTCCTACGCATACGGTGAGACAACGTTTGGGGTTGCACGTTCTACCACATCTCCCCTAAAGCTTGGAAAGAGTTACCTTTCCACATCAGGGCTGCCAGCTCTGTCCTAGAATTATGCAAGAAACTGAAAACCTGCCTCTTCCAGGAAGCCCATCTTAAGCAGGCCTGGCCATCTCCTTCTGAGATGCCAGCATACCTTCACAGGTGATATGCGGGCTCTACAAATTTGAATAACATAACAACATGACAATAGTGATGTGGACCGAAGGGTACTATAGCCGACTTTCGAAATTTTTGACTGAATAATTGGAATTGTTCATTGTTTAAAGATATTTAAAAATATGTGCGGAAGGATTTATTGAAGTGGTGAACAACCTTTACAACGAAACTTTTACAACGCACTACCATTACAACGCAACCATTACAACGCAAACCATTACAACGCATTGCGCTGGGGGGCGCTCTAGGATAGGGAATACGTTTAATTTACTATCCAACACCTTCCCTAGTGTCCACGGGGACTGGAGTTGGAATAGTAAATTAAACTTTTCACTATCCAGCACCCCAAAGCGCTATGCGTTGTAAAGGTTTGCGATCTAAAAACCGGGTTGTAAAGGCATGCGTGGTAAAAGTATGCGTTGTAACGTCATACATCCATTGAAGTTAACCTAAATTTGGTTTTAAACTGGAAATAAATTACTGTTCCGAAATGGCAGCTTTGAAGTTTGTGGACAGATATGTTACAGTGGCCTGGCCTTTGTCCACAACATGGCTTAGACAAGAACAAGAAGAGACCAGCTGCCACTTTAGTCGTCAAGTTATTTGATGGAGAGAATAGTATTTTACGATACTGAATACCGGAGACAGTGCCAAGGCATGCAAATCTGTGTCATAATAGATTGTGCGTAGAGTTGCCAGTTATTTAGTGTAGCATAAAAGTACAAAAGCAAATGTTAGTCGCGTTTATGTCCTTTTTGTGGCGTGCATATTTTGACATTAGCATGGCTTCGGAGCACTGATGGAATCGGGTACTTTCAACCTTGATTTCGGAGATTATCTTGCAAACCAGATTCAATCTGGTTTGCTGAGGTGCGTCATCTGTGCAGTTGTGGCTCTGTTACACTTTCCAGCAGTTGTGTGACATTGGTATGTCAATCAGTTAAAATGTTAGATGGGTATGGCCGGAAGTCCTACCAAATGGATTGGGCGCCATCTTGGTTTTTTGAACTGTCATGAAGTTGAAGTTGAAGTTGGGGGAATTTATAGAGCGCTCGTACACCAAAAAGGTTTCATGGCGCTATGAGGTAATCAACTTCATAGCACTCAAGACCTCGGTACATCGAATTTCCCCAAATTCAAAAGAGTGTAAATTACACAATATTTCATGGACCCTCCTCTTGGCTGCATTGCACCATCATTAAAAGCGTTGTAATTCATATGTGCTGCGTCTTTCATTCATACACAGGGTCGGATTGTTAACGCAGGCACTCGGGCAATTCCAGAGGGCCCGTGTCCAGTTCCAGCTGTAGGCTGCTTTTTTGAGCAGCCTGGGGGCCGATTTGGGTTGTTTCTGCGTTGTTTGGATACCACCAGCAGCCCAGTGGGGGCCTGAGTGGCCTTTCTGGGGGCAGATGGGCATCCTTTACCTCCCTTTTATCAAAGGGCAGAGGTATCACTCCCATTCTCTCGCTGGGCTTGCCAAATAATGTGTGCATACTGAGCAGGTGCAGGGGGCCTGAGCAGAAGTGGCCTCCCTTGTTTTTTTTTTTTAACTCTTTTTATTATTTAACCAAGTAACAAACAGAAATAACACTCAGGTGGAAGCCAGCAATAGTTACATACGTTAGGTCCATTTGGTACAGGAGTAGTCACATTACAATAACTGTTAGAGATCAAGGAGATCCCGGTGCGTCCAAATCCAGACTCGACGTAGGTGCCTCACAGATATCCCTGCGGTGAGCATTCCACGCACCCCATATCTTCCCCCATTTACGCGGGCAGCCCCTGGCCAGGTACACCGCGCTCTCTCTAAACATGCACCAGTCAAGATCGTCCACCCACTTCCCAATCTGGGGCGGCTGACGCGTCCCCCATAACTGTGCAATATTGCGTTTAGCCACCATACACGCCAGCGTAACTCACTGCTTCTGATATTCATTGAGGTCCGTTGGCTCCCACACATTTAACAAACATCTCTGTGCCTCAAGGCCCACTTCCTGTCCCAGCAACCCCCTCAATTCCTCGTGTACTGCCCTCCAGTATGTCTGCACATAGGAGCAATTCCAAATGATGTTAATCAGGGTACCCTCCTCTGAGGTTCCGTGACAATTGTAAGTGGTGTTTCCGACTCGTACGAATATGGTCGAGTCTGGTATCTATGAACCGCAAATGACGAGTTTAGTAAGTGTGCGCAGTTTCGCTGTGCTAACTTAAGCCGTTCGTTTGTTACGTGGGCTTTTTATCTGTACCCACGGGTTCCATCTTAGATACGGCATCCATTTTGTCTCTTGCCCTCAAGTAGTCAGCGAACGGACGCTGTCCGCTTCGCGACCCTGGGACTCCCAAGATATTTGCGGAAGACACATGTCCTTTGAAAGTGTCTTTATGACGAGGGGGTTGCTGCTGTAAGGCAGGTGGCGCCGCTCAAGGCTCATCTTGCCGCACGGACTTATTGTCTCAGCCGTGCATCTCATTAGGCACGTCCCTTTGATGCCTGTATCTCGTGCTTCCCGACACCTCCCCTTTTACACCCTTTCCGATCTCCCCACTGTCTCCGTCTTCCTCTGCACCTGTCTTCGTTCCTGTTTCGATCTACTTGATTGTTGATTGGAATTTGCAAATGGTGGGAAGATGGGTTTTTACAGTTGGGAACCGCCAAATGTTTCCGCAGTTATGTTCCGGACCTTATGTGTTTTCAAAGCGACCAAAGCGACCCCTCTGGGAGCTCGATGTGGGAACTGAGTTGTAAACCTTTGTATTCAATGTTAGCCTATGGGTAAAAACTGTATAAAAGGAGCGATCCACATAACCAATTTGAAGCAGTCTCCCCGAACTACACTCGATGTACTTCCTGTGACTTCTGTGTTCCCTGCAGTAAATAAACCTTGACTCTTTGACACCGAAGGAAGTGTCCCGTGTCTCTGTGACTTGTACGCCGGAACAGGTTGCCCACGAAGGTTTCAGGTGTTGTGCCCTGGCACCGCTGGGTCCAAAAGAACCCAGTCCTTCAGTTGGCGCCCAACGTGGGGCTGCATCAGTGGTACCGGTCCAAGCCCGACGATCGTGAGGAACTTCGTGTGAAATCTCCGAGGGAAGGTGCACCCCGCTTCATCGATCCTGTTGTCGAAATAAGTGGCCCGAAGACTTTTCCCGCGAAGATTCCCGCCTCCTGACGGCTGCGACGGACTGCTGCCCTGACTGTAGACCTGTTTTGGCGCCTGGCGTAGACCTTGGTATAGCGAGACGATTGACGGGCCTTCCTGAGGACGCCATTGATCTTTGAGTTAAGTATTTGTGGGTCGCTCCCAGAGTCTTTTGTTGTAGACACTTTAGCGAGTGTCTTTGTTGTAAACACTAGTGGCTTTGTTGTACACGCTGTGTGAGTGTTTTTGTCGGTGACACTTTGCTAAGCGTACTTTGTTGTTGTATTTGTTTGACGACTGCAGCCGCCAAAGACCGAGGGTTTTGTTCTTGCTGGGACTTGGTAAATCCCGTAACCCTTGAAGTTTGTGAAACTCGGCTAGTGTGCAAGATGCCTGGTCGCAGTACTTTGTTCAGTTGTTGTAGACCTTGTGGTGCGGATTCCCTGCTGGAGGACTCGTGTCCGATACCTCCGGTTGGAACTCCTACTTATGACTTATATAGCAAACATGGGCTAGGCCCGATTGCTTTTAACGATTATTGGATAAAATATACAAAGAAAGACGGCGATCTTCGTTGGCCACCTCACGGTAGCTTCGAAGCGTCGATCTTAGATAATTTGGAAATAAAGTTGTTCGAACGTAAATCTAGGCCGGCCATGTTTGATGCCTTTCGGTTGTGGCGCAAAGAAGCCCGACAGAAAGAAATCAGACAGAATAAACGTAGCGAGCGAGATAATGTTGCTACCATTGTGAAGAAAGCTGAGCAGTTTCAGCGTGATAAGGAGGATAAGGATAAGGAAGTGTTTGAGAGGCTACAACGTATGACCATAGATAAATGCTATCCTGCTTTGCCTACGGAGTCGGATAAGAAGGAAGAGGCAGTTGAGGATCCTTTAATGTCCTATCTTATGAAGTCGCCACCTCCGTACGTACAGGGTACCGCAGCTCCTGTGGTCCCTGCCGTACCTGTTCTTCCACCTGTTATTCCTCCACCCGTTCCTCAACCTGCACCCGCTCTTCCGACTGTTCCTGCTCCTGTGTCTGTTTCTATTCCTACTGCTCCTCCGCTTCCACATACTCCTACCCACGCTACTGCTCCTGTGTTGTTAACCCCTGTTGTTGCTAACGTTTCTATTCCTCCTCTTGTTAGTCCTGTGTCTTACTCTTGTCCCTCTACTCGTAATCGCAGTTCTCCCGTTGCGGCTGGCTTCTTTCAGTCGCTCGGACCTGTTTTTGGGTCCGCTGGTTCTGATGGTCCACCTCAGAGGCGTAGTCAGCTTCCTGGTAATAGGGAACGCGCTGCGCTATACAATATGGCGATGGGTTGGATAGACAATCCGCAGAGAAATCCACCCCGAGTTGTTCTTGAAACATTTAGTCAATTCAACATACCGACTCAGAGATATGTGTTTGACGAAATGTGTAAACTCCTGCATGATCAGATAGCGGCTGTTGCGCCTGACGAGGTGCTGACCGCCCTGTCTAATCTTCGGCTTCAGTTCGCAACTGGACTGATAGTCGATACTAATGTCCGACGTGCTCTTGAGCAGTTGCTGTCTTTTCGCCTCGCTCCTATTCCTCACGCACTGTTTGTTGAGGATCTTGAACGCCAACAAGCTGAGTCTGGCCAATACCCTATGCGTGAAGTTCCGCCGGTTTGGGTACCTGCTGATAATACTGATGTTAATAACATAATAGCGGCACATTTCCAGAGAGTATGGATACATCTCCCATGGAAACGATCGGAAGTGCTTCAGGTGAAACAAACTTTGCCTGATCCTCGCAAAAATCCTGCGGGGTATTACAAAGAATTGTCGCAGCTTGTGGATGCTACGGTAATGAATCTTGCCGATATCGACATGTTGTTTGGCAATGTCGTACCGCAACCGGTATGGGCTAAGATTCGTCACCAAGATCACACAAATGAATTAGGTGGTGATTGGGCTGCCATTACAGCGGCAGACGCTGGACAAGTGGCTGCTGCTAAACCCGACCAGTTGATTGAACTTCTTCCCCAGCGAATCATTACGTTAATGAAAACGCTTATGCCAGCTATGAAGGTAAATTGGGATAAGTTGTCAGCCTGTAAGCAAAAGAAAGATGAGAGTGTTTCAGACTTCTTTACGAGGTTTGAGGAAACATTTGTTGATCATAGTGGACAGGATATGGGTACTGAGGGTGGACAAAGGCTGTTTGTGGATAAATTTGTATCGAACTTATTGCCCGACTTGTGCAATAAATTGAAGAATTCAGAAAGTGCGTGGGCCGTTTCTACCTCAGCTCAGATTCTGGCTACGGCACAATATTATGAAAATAGAGAGAAAGAAGAGAATGACCGAGCTGATAAAAAGACAAAAGAGCTGAAAACTAAAGTGTTGTTACAACAAGCGTATCCGCCGCGTTCTAATCAGAATGCGTCTCAGCAGAATAGATCTCAGTCGCAATCGAATAGATCGCAGTCGCGTAATGATTCCTCTTTCAACAGATCTTCGTTGGGGTACAATCAATGTGCTTATTGTAGACAGGAGGGACACATTAAATTTGATTGTCCTGCTTTAAACGATCGTAATAGCGGTAATTCGTCTAGAGGAGGCCGTGGTGGTTCCCAGAATGCATCACGCGGTAGAGGTCGTGGTACTCAGAACGACCGTTCTGACAACTCGTCGAATTCTAATAATTGTTTCGATCAGCGTGGATCATCGCAAGGACGATCTGCGCAGTACAATGTAGACGATTATTACGTCGATCAGGGGACTGACGACAGTAATTACTAGGACAGCCGAAGACAAGGAGAGGGAGTGGTATCAGTTCCGGTTGATCAGAGAGGGCCTTACGTCGCAGTTGCTACATTGGGCGTCGTTGAGCCTTTTCTGTTGGACACTGGTGCAGCGAAAAGTTCCATTATGCGTTCGAAACTCCCTGGCGCACCTTTGTCTGGCTTAACAAATGTATCCGTTGGATTCTCTGGCGCCCCCGTTAGCAATCCAGTTTCACGCCCTTTGTCCCTTAAGATTGGGCCTCGTGAGCTCGAAGCTCCGTTGATTTTGACCACTGGTTGTGGTGAAAATCTTTTGGGTCTGGATTTGCTTAAACGTTTGTATGCGACTTTGTATTGTTCTCCTGCGGGTGTAAAGCTTACGTTAGGAGAGAGAGTGGTCTCTCCCATGTATTTGTCCCTCGATAAGCTTCCACCGGAATTGGATTCTCTTCCTGCGTCTTTGTGGGCGACGGGTCCAAACGATGTGGGCCTACTTGATATCTCCCCTTATGTTGTTCAGTTGAAATCGAATGTACGATTGCCACGTATTCCCCAATACCGTATCTCCCTTGATGGTGAACGAGCCTTGTTAGCGATCATCTATGATTTGATCGAGAAAGATGTTATTGAGGAGACTCGGGGAAACGTGTGCAATAGCCCTGTACTGCCCATTCTTAAACGTACTGATCCTACCAAACCGCCTGTTTATCGTTTTGTTATCGATTTACGGGAGGTAAATAAAATTGTGGTTCCTCAATTCCCTGTTGTGCCTGACATCACGGCGCTACTGACTCTGATTCCAGCTACTGCATCATGGTTTTCGGTGATTGATTTGAAAAATGCGTTTTTCAGCATCCCGATCGCCGAAGAGAGCAGGGACCTTTTCGGTTTCTCTCTTGGTGGACGTAGCTTCCGGTTTAAACGCGCTCCTCAAGGCTACTGTGAAAGTCCATCGATTTACAGTCAAGCCTTGAAGGGACAACTGGATGCGTTTCGGTTGCCGGTTGGTGCGGCCTTAATCCAATATGTCGACGACTTATTGGTGGCTGCTGATACTCAGGACATTTGCAAAATTGCTACGGTGTCGTTGCTGCAACATCTCTGTGAGCTAAATCACAAGGTGTCACCTTCTAAACTCCAATATTGTTGTCAAGAAGTAACCTATCTAGGTCACTTATTGTCAAAGGAGGGAAGGAGATTGACCCCAGAGAGAATTGCAGCGATTGCGCAAATGGCTGTGCCACAAACCCAAAGAGATGTACGTGCCTTTCTAGGTATCACATCGTACTGCAGGCAATGGATTCCTAATTTTTCATTGCTAGCGAAACCATTGGTGGCTCTTACGTGCAAGGATGTTTCAACTCCTTTACCATGGACGGAAGAATGTCAGAAAAGTTTTTCTGAATTACGTGATTCATTGTGTTCGGCTCCTGTGTTAGGTACCCCTGATTACAGCAAACCGTTCACGTTATATGTTCACGAGAGAGAAGGCTGTGCGTTGAGTGTCTTAACGCAACCTTTTGGTGGTAAGCAACGTCCATGTGCATATTTTTCCTCGACCTTAGACCCGGTAGCTAGAGCATTGCCGAGTTGTTTGAGAGCAACTGCGGCAGCTGCGGTCTCAATCCGACAATCAGCAGGATTGGTCATGGATAATATGCTTACGGTGATGGTTCCGCATGCAGTCGATACTCTTTTGAATCGTACGAAAACTCAGCACTTAACGAGTGCGAGGTTGTCTGGGTACGAATTGACGCTCTTGGCAAGCCACATTCACATAAAACGTTGTAATGTCCTAAATCCGGCAACTTTGTTACCAATTAGTGCAGAGTCAGAAGAAGTAGCAGAACATGACTGCTACTTGCGTACAGAAGAGGAAACAAAAGGTCGAGTGGACCTTAAAAACACCCCATTGGAAGACCCTGACGGCACCCTGTATGTGGATGGGTCATGTTTTAAATTGCCGAATGGTGATGTAACTACTGCTTATGCTGTTGTGACGTTGAATACTGTTGTTGAGACTGCGAGATTGAATCAGAATTCTGCCCAAGCTGCAGAGCTGATTGCTCTTACTAGAGCATGTGTATTAGCGAAAGGGAAACGTGTGAATGTGTACACCGATAGCCAGTACGCTTTCGGTGTAGCGCATAGCTTTGGACGATTGTGGCGAGAGCGTGGTTTCTTCACGTCGCATGGCACGAAAATACAGCATGGCCAGCTCGTGAACGATCTTTTGGATGCATTGACTTTGCCTGCTCAAGTTGCGATTGTTAAGTGTAGTGCGCATCGTAAAGTGACGGATGATGTTGGTCGTGGTAACGCGTTTGCAGATGAGATTGCTAAGGAGACTGCCCGGAACCTTAGCACTCGAATGTATGTGACGAGTTCGGTTAGGTGGCCTACAGAATCGAGTATGTGTGAGAATACTATAGAGAGCGTGAAAGCAATTCAGAATGAGGCCACCGATACGGAAAAGACGAAGTGGAAAGAAAGTACGGGAAAGTTGGATGCGAATGGTTGTTGGATTGATTTATCAGATAAGAAAAGATGGATGTTGCCTGATGCGTATGTGCTGGCCGTTGTGACAATGGCACATGGGTTAGCACATATTAGCGCGAAAGGTATTTGCAAGTTGTTGGATGATGTGTGGAAGAATGATGGCATTACAAAGTGTGCTGAACGTCTGGTGAAGAATTGTATGGTGTGTATAATGTACAATCCTGGCAAAGGAACCCCAACTCCCCCTGGCAGTTTTGCTCCTTCTTCGTATCCCTTTGAGGTGATCCAATTGGACTTCATCCATATGGAGCGATGCAATAACTTGAAATATGTTTTGGTTGTGGTTTGCGCATTCTCCCGATGGATTGAGGCCTATCCCCTCAAAGACAATACTGCTTTGTCTACTGCGAAAATCCTACTGAAGGAATACTTTCCTCGGTATGGAATGCCTAGAGTCGTGTGGTCAGATAACGGAAGTGAGTTTGTTGGAAGTGTGATGAAGAGTGTGTGTAAGGGCCTTGGAATTAATCAGAAATTCCATAGTGCCAATCATCCCCAGTCAGCTGGATTGGTTGAAGGGTACAATGGCACCCTTAAACTAAAGCTAGCGAAGATTCAGGCTACGACTGGACTTTCGTGGCCTGACGCTTTGCCTCTAGCATTACTGTCAACTAGGGCGACTGTACACTCCCGAATAGGGCTGAGTCCCTATGAAATAGTGTTCGGCCGTCCTGCGAATGTGTGGGGGGTTCCTAGGCCAGGAATATTTGTTGATCTTGAGTATCCGATGTTGATTGACTACTTACATGACTTGACTGCTAAACTGAGGTTAATTCATCAACAGGTTTACGACGCCTTGCCGACGCAGACGGAGGGTCCAGGCCACCAGCTCCAGCCCGGTGATTGGGTTGTCACCCGTAATTTCTCACGCAAGAAGAATCTGGACCCCCGCTTTGTTGGACCTTACCAGGTGCTCCTGGCCACGAGGACTGCCGTTCGTCTTGAGGGGCGGAAGAATTGGGTACATGCTACCCATTGTAAGAGAGTCCCTATTCCTTTGCCGGCAGACCCGTGGGTAAGGAAAGGCATTGCGTCGACAGAAACAGAAACATTGCCGGCGTTTGTACCTTTTAGCGACGCACAGCTTGTTGGTGAACACTCAGCGCAGCAGAAAGCCATTGTTGAAACATTGTCAGCAAAAGACTCAAGACCAAATCAACAAACTGATCAGCAAGACGTTGTCTCTTCAACGGATCCTTTGTTCGACGAGCAGATACGTCCCGGGAAACATCGATATTCTTTGCGTTCTCGCATTAAGGACTAATAAAATTTCTTGCTTTGCTGAAATTGATAGCTGCAATATCCTCGTTTCCCCTGATCAACTTTGAACATTTCGTATCATCGAAAAATTGTTTGTACATGTATTAAGATTTTTTGTATCTTTTTCCTTCCACAGCTGAATTATTGTGCTAATTAAATACATATTGTGTATTGAGGGCCGTAGGGCCGCGCGCGTACTTCATTCTGGACAGTAGGCCTTGACGCTAGGTTAAAGGCCGTCGGTTCCTAGGAACTCCTGGGGATTGACCATTGCTGCACAGAACGAAGTGCGTCAAGAAACGTTGCGGACGGTCGTAGGGAAATGGCATTTTCGAAGCTGAACGATTTGGAAGGAGCTCAGGCGTATAGAGTCAAACTGCAGAAACTCAGTCGTACTAAATGTTTTGTATTCCAATTGTTTGTATTGTTTTTAACTGCTTCTGCATTCTTGGCGGGTGGGGTGTATTACGCTATGTCTTACTTTTTACTTCCTACCCCTACTCCTACTTCTTACCCTAATCTTACTTTTACTGCTACTACTGTTTCTCCCCATTCCTTTCACATCCTACCGGAACACGAACAGGCTAGACGTGTAGAATTCCGCAACAATTCCTTTATCCAGCTCCTCCACCAGCATCAGTTAGTGGTTAACACTACTAATTGTTGGGTGTGTGGGTTGATGCCACATACTACGGGTAAGGGAATTCCATATCTGGTGTTACCGTATAGTTCCCAAGGGTCAGCTCGAGCATTCCAAACAATGCTTCGAAGCGCACTAGGTTTCCACCCCTCTCCAGAACGTTCCCCCAAACCTGGACCTGCCTCGTACCAGTGGGTGCTATCGATGGCAATACAGGATTTGGAAGATGAGATCCATGATGCTTTTCTCATCCCTAAGGAAGAGGTACAAGCCTATAGGGTCCTGAGTAGAGGGGAATATAGTATGTTCACCAATGAAAAGCAGCTTAAAAGCTCGCCTCCAATATGGGTCGTACCCCACACTGGTAATCTTTGTCTTGTGGGTCGTGGTTCGCAAGCCTCACTTGGAGTAAGTGCTTGCATTGAAAGTTACGTTCTGCCAATGTCCCCGACCCCTGTGTTTCTGGCTGCCAAGGGTACGTACTTCATCTGTCATGATCGTGCATATACATGGTTGCCCTCAGACTTCATGGGCTCATGTTTTGTTGCAAATCTGTTGCCTCCGACGTTCACTGTAGATGCCGATTACCATAAGACTAGAGTTGTACGAGGCGTAATTAGCGAAGAGGATACTGCCGGTCAAGAGGCAGGAGACTTTTTCAAGGGTTTCCTCCCGTTTTGGGGACCTATGGTTAATAGTAGGAACCTGAGACATTTGACTCGAGTGGTAGAATCGACAGCTAATGTTACTGCCAGTGCCCTTGGTAATATCACCACAGAACTTCAGGCGGAGAGACTTATGACGTTACAAAACCGTATGGTTTTAGATGTCGTTTTGGCAGATCGCGGTGGGGTATGTAAAGTGATCCATTCGAGCTGTTGCATTTTCATTCCAGATAATGCTCCTACTGTCTATCAAGCCATCTCGAAGTTGCATAAGATCTCCGAATCCATACACGTGGATGTAGGGGATTGGACGTTACTCGGTTGGTTTTGGGGCCTGATGTCGACTTGGGGTTGGAAGATTCTGATGATCATTGGAGTTGTGGTAGTGTTCCTGTTCACGTGTTGCCTTTGTGTGCAGTGTGGCCCTGCCTTATGTGGCCTTTGTGCTACAACGTGTATGAGACAACCACCTGTTACCAAGGGGACTCGGTCGGACAGAGTTATGCTACAACGACATCTTGATGGTCTGATGAATATCGAATATGATTCCGACTAGTGCTTGCCTACATGAGGGCAAAAGGAGCGTCTGAGGTTCCGTGACAATTGTAAGTGGTGTTTCCGACTCGTACGAATATGGTCGAGTCTGGTATCTATGAACCGCAAATGACGAGTTTAGTAAGTGTGCGCAGTTTCGCTGTGCTAACTTAAGCCGTTCGTTTGTTACGTGGGCTTTTTATCTGTACCCACGGGTTCCATCTTAGATACGGCATCCATTTTGTCTCTTGCCCTCAAGTAGTCAGCGAACGGACGCTGTCCGCTTCGCGACCCTGGGACTCCCAAGATATTTGCGGAAGACACATGTCCTTTGAAAGTGTCTTTATGACGAGGGGGTTGCTGCTGTAAGGCAGGTGGCGCCGCTCAAGGCTCATCTTGCCGCACGGACTTATTGTCTCAGCCGTGCATCTCATTAGGCACGTCCCTTTGATGCCTGTATCTCGTGCTTCCCGACACCTCCCCTTTTACACCCTTTCCGATCTCCCCACTGTCTCCGTCTTCCTCTGCACCTGTCTTCGTTCCTGTTTCGATCTACTTGATTGTTGATTGGAATTTGCAAATGGTGGGAAGATGGGTTTTTACAGTTGGGAACCGCCAAATGTTTCCGCAGTTATGTTCCGGACCTTATGTGTTTTCAAAGCGACCAAAGCGACCCCTCTGGGAGCTCGATGTGGGAACTGAGTTGTAAACCTTTGTATTCAATGTTAGCCTATGGGTAAAAACTGTATAAAAGGAGCGATCCACATAACCAATTTGAAGCAGTCTCCCCGAACTACACTCGATGTACTTCCTGTGACTTCTGTGTTCCCTGCAGTAAATAAACCTTGACTCTTTGACGCCGAAGGAAGTGTCCCGTGTCTCTGTGACTTGTACGCCGGAACAGGTTACCCACGAAGGTTTCAGGTGTTGTGCCCTGGCACCGCTGGGTCCAAAAGAACCCAGTCCTTCACCTCGCCGCATTCTCTCCTGCATTCTCCACTCTCAGCCCGTCCCATTCGCACCAAACGCATGCCCGTCACATAAGTCCTATGCAGGATTTTCAGCTGAACCAGGCGCAATCTCATTTGTATTGCCACGACCTTGGGAGAGGACACGGCCTCAGTCCAGTCCCCCTCATCAAGTTCCAACCCGTCTGCAGTCCACTTCGCCCTAAGCTTCACGAGTGGGTCCCCGATATTATTAATCAGTTTTTGGTAAATGAGGGATGTAGTCTTCTCAGGCAGGTGGCCGTCCAGAACCCGGTCCTCAAGGGAGGAAGCCTCAGGGAGTTCAGCACCCTTCGGGACATGCGTGACCAAGGCGTGTCTCACTTGCAAGTACCAGAAGTACTCGTTTTGATGCAGACTATACCGGGCCGCCAAGGTCTTGAACGGCAGGATAGAATCTTTCCCCCAGACGTCTTTAATCTGGGAGATTCCGAGAAGGTGCCATTTATCGAACCCCTTCGACTTCCACAGGCTCCCCAGCTTCTCCGAGTTAAACAAAGGGGTGGAAAGCGTGAGCCTCCCAGCCCATCCGAGACTCCTGGTGGCCACATGCCAAACCCTCACCGCATGAGCAGTCGGACCAATCAATGGATACTTGCCCATCCTCGCATGCAGCGCCCTGCCGATCTCCCCACCAGGGGAAAGGCTACGATCCATGGTGTAACCGGGGTCGCCTAGCACGCCATACACAATATGGTTGATGGCAGCTAGCTGTGAGGCCCAATAATATTTGCGCAGATCAGGGAGACCAATACCCCCGTCGTACCATGCCAAGGTCAATTTGTTAAAGGCTATGCGAGCTCCACTGTCCCATAGGAGGTGTCTCTGCAAAGACTCAATCCCCTTGAAATAGGAAGCAGGCACCGGGTCCATCGAGTTTTGTAGGGCATAAAGGAATCTCGGCAAGGACATCATTTTGAAGAGAGTGGCTCTACCAATCAAGGATAGCGGGAGGGCGCGCCAGCGTTCTTCGTCTGTCTTACACCGCGCCAGTGGGACGACCAGATTACGATCAAAGCGTTGCTTCAGATCAAGTGTGACAAAAATCCCTAGATATTTAAAGCCTGCTGTCTCTACTCTAATGGGACAGGACCACGGAAGTTCAGGGGGGCCACCGGCTAGGGTAAATATCACTGACTTGTCCCAGTTAATCACCAGTCCCGAGTACCTCCCAAAGACCTCAAGAAGATCCAGGAAATATCGGCGAGAGGTCTTAGGTCTCGTGAGGTAGAGCAGGACATCATCCGCGTAGAGGGAGATCTTGTCCTCCCACTCAGGCATCCACCTTATGCCCCGTATCGAGGGGTCCCATCTCACCCAAGCCGCCAGTGGCTCCATAGCTAGCGCGAAAAGCAATGGGGACAATGGACACCCCTGTCTGGTGCCCCTACCCACGGCAAAGTCCTCCGACTTACTGTTGTTGACCACCACTCTAGCCAGCGGGGATGCGTAAAGCAACCGTACCCAAGCTATGAAGTTCACGCCAAATCCCATCTTTGCCAACACCGCGAATAGGTAGGGCCACTCCACTCTGTCGAAAGCCATGGAGGCGTCCAGGGAAACCATGATCGCCTGTTCCTGCAGTTGACCGGCCGACCCCAATATACTATGGAGTCTGCGCAAATTCAGCACGGTGCTGCGCCGCGGCATGAACCCTGACTGATCCGGATGTATCAGTGAGGAGATCACTTTCACCAGTCTGGTGGCCAACAATTTGGCCAGGATCTTGGGTTCGGCATTCAGGAGGGAAATGGGCCTGTAGAAAGAACATACCTTCGCAGGTTTGCCAGGCTTGTGAATGAGCACGATATTGGCCACCCTTTGGTCGTATGGGAGTACACCCCGGTCTCTACTGTCGGTAAACATTGCCCTCAGATAGGGAGCAAGTTTATTGGCACTGAGTTTGTATAGTTCGACCGGAATGCCGTTCGGGCCAGTGGCTTTGCCGGACTTGACCTGACGGATAGCCTGAGCAACTTCGTCATCCGTGAACGCAGAATCGAGGAAATCACGGTCTTCTTCAGATAAACTCTGCATAATTATATCTCTGATCATTCCCCCATTATCGACTTCTGTAAACCTGTCTCCCGCGGCATAGATCTCTTGAAAGTATTTCGCAAATTCATCGGCCACAGTCTGCGGGTTCGTAAGCCTACCAGAGGACCGACTCTCCAATTCAGGCACTAGTTGGGACGGACGTTCTCTCGCTCGAGCCAGGCAATAAGCTTGCCCGCTTTGTCTCCGTGATCATACACACGGCACTGCGTTGCACTGTGATGCGCTAAGGCTCCTTCCCTAGCAAGATTCCTATATTCCTCCTCACAGACACTCAAGAGGTGGAGGCCGGTCTCCGTGGGAGTCTCAGCCACCCGCCTCTCCTGGGAGAGAACCTCTTCCTCCTTCCCGAGCAGCGCAACCAACACTTCTTTCTTCTTCTTAGAGACAATGGATAACACCTCCCTTCTGGCCACCGCCTTAAATGCTTCCCACAGCGAACTGGGGGAATCGACCGATCCGACATTCTCAGAGAAGTACCGTTCGGACATGTGGCGCACCTCCTTCGCAATGACTGGGTGTTTCAGCCGCCAAGCCTCTATTGGAGCTATCCTGCCCACAGCCGGAAGCTCCAGTGCAAGGCACAACCAGACCGGAGAGTGATCAGAGACACCCCTCCCCAAATGCCTGACCTCTGACACATACAATGCCATCGCCGCTGGGAGGAGGACGTAGTCCAAGCATGAGAGACTGCTGTGTGCAGCTGAAACATGAGTGTAGTGTGTCGTGCTGGGATTACGGACGCGCCAGCAATCAATCAGTCCCAACGTACTCATAAATTCAGACAACCATCTCTGCGCCTGTGACAGCACCCGCGGGGGGGCCGATCAATCACACCATCCACCACCGAATTAAAATCGCCTCCCAATGCCAGATGACCAAGAGGAAGGGTAAGAAAGATGGCCCCCAAATCTCGGAACGTCTCGGCCTAGAGAGCAGGGGGAACATAAATCGATAAAAATGTGACTGCATGACCCCCAACAAGTCCCGACACTCCAGCATAATGACCTCTCTGATCTACTACAGAAAAGGGGAAAGAGTTTTTGAACTGTATCCCCACACCCCCAGAACCAGTCGTGTAGCCAACGTGTACTACTAGTTTGTAACCACCTCTGTGCATGGTCTTACACTTGTTCCCCACTAAATGAGTCTCTTGGAGCAGGACTACGTCTGGGGAGTTCCTTTGGACTAGCTGACTGACCATCCCCCTCTTGATCTTATCACCCAACCCGTTGACGTACCAGCTTAGCACCTTGATCCCCGATCCCCCAAACTCACCTCTCCCCGAACCCATGTACTTCAAATAGCAAAACTACGTTTCCACCTGAGCAAAGAAAAGACCCAGAACGACAAAAATACAAACTACACTTATACCGACCTCCCCTCCCCCCCCCCCTGCACCCCTGCATTTGGCTACCACCCCCCAACTCGCAGTGTGTCTGTCGCCCCATAATAAAACTAAAGACTATCTAAAAATAGATCAGAGGAGGATATCGGTGCCCCGCCTACCCCATGAATCTGAAGCTAACTCTTAGAAATGCAGCTATAACAGTGGGAGCTATCTGAAAGCCTTTCCCACTCCGCTGTTAACGCCATGCCCAAATAAAGTTCTGCGTCACCCAGAGTATCTGCCATCATGGAGCTTCTTCTTCTCCACCGTCCTGATCCCGGGGGGTCTTGCGGGCCAAGCTCTCAACCCAGTCGGATGCTATCTCAGGATTGTCAAAGAACCAGACCTTCTCGCCCGCCTCAACTCGAAGCTTGGCCCGATACAGCATGGCATACTTGAAGTCTTGAAGTTTCTGCTTGACCCCCCCGAAGCTCTGCCTCTGTCTCTGTACCATTTGCGGGAAATCAGGAAAGAAATTCACGGTTGAGTTCTCAAACTTCAGGGGCCCATTGGTCCTCGGCGTCTGCAGGATAGCGTCTCTGTCCCTGAAGTTCAGGACCCTGGCGATCATAGGCCGAGGCGAAGCCCCCGATTGTAGTCTACCTCCGGGGATCCTATGAGCCCGCTCCACCGTGAAGAAATTACTGAGTCCCTTCGGCTTCAAATGGTTCATGATTAAATCCTCCATAAACAAATCCGGGGCAGGCCCTTCGGCTTTCTCCGGTATCCCGATTACTCGCACGTTGTTCCGTCAGGCCCGTCCTTCGTAATCGTCCAGCTTGCGGGCCACCATCTCGCTAGAGGCCTTGAGGCCCCTCACTTCCCTCTGAAGCTCAGCCACATCATCAGTCAAGCTCGCCGTCTTAATATCAAGCGATTTAACCTGCTCTCTGGTCTTAGTGAGATCAGTTCTGATGAGGTTAACCTCGATGGTCACGGTATCGAGTTTGTGGTCCAGCGACTCCATACGTTTACCCAGGGAGGTTTCGACCCCTCGTATAGTCGCCATTAGGTCAGACATCGTCAGTTCCGTAGTTTGACCCGATGACTCCCCCCCACCGTCCTGCGACTTCCCGAGGGCGACAAGGGAGTTCCTCGGCTGCGCATAACGGTCCATCTTATTGACCTGGACAGTTCGGGAACCTCTGGTGTTCTTCGGCTGCTGTTTATCGAGGTCCGGCTTGGTCACCATCTCGGAACGGACACAGGAGGAACCCCAGACCACAGGGGTACACGATCCTCAGATACGTCCTAGTACGCCAGTGCAAGTATAATGGCCCGAACTCCAGCGGCCACGACCCGATCCCAGTCACTTCACTCCACTGCTAACGATCGTGATCTGAGCGAAGCGCCTCAAGTCGAGGCACAAGGAGCACTATCAAGCCAAGAGGTGCGACTAAAGGCGACCACGTACGGGCATGTCCCCTCTCCACTGGCGAGGGAAGCGCCAACAATTCCCGTAGATGGAGTTACGGACCGGCGACTCCCGGTGGCAGACCCCGCTGTTGTTGCACTAGAGCCCGGACCGCCCCCAACTCCAGGTCCCGGGCCCCAATTCTGAAGGCCGCAAAGTTTTCAGACGATGTTTCTCGGGCTCCCGGGGGTCTCGAGGAAAACTGAAAACGGCAGTCGTCTCCTCACGCGTTTAGCAACATTTCCCCGTCAATTATTCTCAGGATCTCGGACAGGATAGATATCGGGGGGCGGGGTGCACTGGAGCCCTGAGCTCACGCGGCCATCTTGGGCGCTGCGAAGCTCCTCCTCCGCCTCCCTTGTTTTTAGGTGTATGTCACCAGTGCACTATTTTATACACCCTCCCCTCTTTTTTTAAATAAAATTTTGTCAAAGCAGTGTTTTGCGAAAGGCAAAATGCATAAGTGGGGCACTTTTTTTTAGCGTGCCCGGGCGGATTTTTATTCCCAGTCTAACCATGTTCCTACATTCGTCCACTTGGCAATCGCTGTGAGTAACAGTGATAAGGTTAAGTGCATTACGTTTCAGCACACTGATGCTGCTCGCAGTATATGAAGACTCATGCCAAGGCACCATTCATTCATCATTTAATTCGCGAGAAAGCTCTGGCTGGGTGACAGGCCGCACTCATAAAAGCGATTGTGTGCATTTTGTTGACATTTCACCATGTCGTGAGGTAACTCCGTCATTGTGAGAAGAGGCCTGCTTGTGTGCACAGGTGCTGATGGACTGCTTGAAGAATGCACCAGGACCACCTTTGAACAGGAGGTATTTGTTTTGGCCACTCCCGAAAAACGGGTTTGGCAGCATTTCTTCACTGGATACGCACACAATCTTCAAATCCCTCTGCTGCTTGCTTTTGTTTTTTCCTTTGCTTTGATCTCAGACCTGCCTAAATTTAGCATTAGAAATAAACCTGGCACATTTTCCAGCTGTAGGCTGACATGGGTGACTGGATAATAGCCCTGGACTGCTGAGTCACCACCAGTCAAACTCAAGAGTAGGATGTCAGCCTTCATCGGAAAGTTCTACGGATGCCGAGGGGAATATTTATGAGAGGTTTGCATTCATTCTTGTACCACGCAACATGGTACATACATGACGCAAACCTCGAAGTCAGATTTATGAAGCCACGCAAAGACACTTTGAGTAACTTTGAATAGCATCGTAAATCTGGAGCGATGCAATGCTGTGCACATTTCTGCATCGCATTACTCAGTGCAAGGGAGGCGTTCCATGGGCGTTGCGTGGGTGTTCTCAAACAACTCATGGTTTTTGATGCATTTCCAGATTTACTAAACCTGGTTAACATGGGAATGAGCCAAAAAGATACACACGGACTCGTCAGAACCATCTCAGCTCACGGTAAATAAACTGATGACGTAGTAGAGTAAAGTAACAGTGACATTTGTTATACACAAATCCTGAAATAACAAAATTGCAATAGCGAGCGCCATACAAAAAAATAGAATTGTTATTGTCGCAACCGATAGTATTTATCTATCTCAAGGTTCACATTTATTAGGAGGCTCAGCACAATTTCGATCTGTAACATTTCTGACTGCCACTATTTCATGTCCTTGGCAGTATGTATTGCTGCTCTTGCTGTAAACACCTTTTACCTCCTATTATTAGGAAAGCAGGCTTCTAGAGATGATAATGTGTGACAAGAATGTTTGGGAATATTCATTTTTGTTGTGGTGGGGATGTGCTCGGTTTTTGTGCTGATTTTGCGGCATTATTGCAGTGTGATTTTGTTGCAATGTACTGTGTGTGTATTGTTGCGTTCTGTTTTCATTTGTTTGTTGCATTGCCATGTTATGTCCTAATTGTATCATTATGTTGTTTTGTGCATGCTATTGTGCTATGTTTTGTTGTTTACTTTCGATATTTCAACAAATATTAACAGAGGCTGCTACATTTTCAGCCGATCGCAGCACATGCCGTTAAATGTTCGGTGACAAGAAGCAATATACCACTGACTGACTAATGTGATAAAATAGCACTGGTCAACAATTTAAGACACCAGTTAGCCCATGACTGGCAGAGACCGGTTTTCAATTAGAAATTAAAGTACTTGAAATTGGGCAACCGCCATTTTTCTCACTGTGACTTTTTAAAAATAATTCAACAACTTTTCCACCATCATGAAGTTGGCTTTTTTTTTTTAAGTATGCAGTTTACAGACTCTTCAAAAAAGGATTTGTAGGGAAAAAGCAAAAAACCTTGTCAAGTACAATTCTCTTGCTACCCTGAATGCACAAAATAAAAAAATTAAAATAACATCAAACAGTTTTTTTGAGAAATATGTCCCAGTTTTGTGGGTGAAATTTATCTCACAGAATAGGCCTGCAAACATTGCAACTTCACAAAGTGAGTGTGCGGCATATTTTATTTAAGATGTTTATGAGGCTTCGGTGATACCTTTTAATGATATCTATCTCTATTTGCAACAATGCAGATACATAGAAATGGATAATGTAAAGACTAAAGGCTCTAACCCATCCAGCACAACCAGTTTACCTTTGTCACTGAATGTTTTCCTGTCTTTTTTTGCATGGATTCGTGTGGCCCATGATCCAAAGGGACCCATAGAAGTGCAAATCGGTGCCCCTTATGCTTTGGTGTACTCTGAGAGGCCACTTGCTGAATGGATCACTGGAATAGTATCGTCAGTCAAAATATCAAGGTATCAGAATATCGTGGTCAAAATACTGATGGACAAAATATCGACTTCCTATCTCCATACAGGTAAGTACTAAAATATTGATACAAAAATATCGTTGTTTATAATATAGTTGTATAAAATATTGTTTTTTTTAATGTATTAAAAATAATATGAAATTAATAAAATTATAAATATAATTAAAGAAGACATAGAATTATTTAAAAATTGTTAAAATTAATAAATAATAAATATAATGTAAAAAATATATCTATTAACTTAATAATAGCAATACATAATCAATTAATTATAAAATGTTAAAAAACATGATTAAAATTATAATTACATATATATATATATCTTAATAAACCTGTAATATAAATATATAAAGTAATTTTATATATACAAAATTAAATAATTAAAATTATTATTTAAAAATATAAATATTTCAGTAGGAAAAATGCTGCATAGTGTAGGGGATACAATTACTACTCCCACTTCAACAAGTGTAACAGTAGGGAAAGAGTTGCGTAGCGGGACTGTAAAAATTACTATTCCTACTCCAGGAAGTTCAATAGTAGGGAAAGTGTTGGATAGTGGGTGGGTAAAAACCATTATTCTCACTCCAGTGAGTGCAACAGTAGGGAAAGTGTTGGATAGCGGCAGTGTAAAAATTACTATTCCCACTCCAGCGAGTGCAGCAGTAGGGAAAGTGTTGGATAGCGTAGGGGTTTAATTTAGTAGTCCCACTCCTGCAATATAATTAACATTAATTAACAATTAATTAATTAAAAAAAATACCTCCCATCATATTCCTCTATAAACATCACCATCAATTTTGTAAAATGTTAATGAATTATATAATTAATTATCAATTAAATAATTATCTAATAACAATTTACAATAAAAGGAATAAACTTCAAATATAAATTAATTCACACCATTAACACTATAAAATACCTTTAAATAAATATTATATAAAAAATATTAAACATTTTAATAAAAATTAAATTACTTCCCACCCTACTCCTCTAATCCTACAACCCTCAATGCACCCCTAAAAAAGTACACAATTAACATATTAACAAATTAATTAATACTTACTATCTAATAACTGTTTTAAACACAATTTACATAATTACCAATACATTATTAATTGTTAATAATTAATTTATAGGTAATTACGAATTAATTAATTAACACAATTAACAATATAAATTATTAAACACAACAATATTAATTAATTAATTGATTAAGTAATTAATTTAAATTAAATTACTTCCCACCCTATTCCTCTATAAACCCATAACCCCCTATGGAATGAAATTCAGCAAAAATCAATTAACATATAATTAATTAATTTAAAAAAATCTTAATGAATATATTATAATTACATTACTTCCCATCCTAGTCCCCTATTAACCCACAACCCGCTACGGAACTAAAATACGCAAACATAATTTAACATAAAGTTCAAACATACATTACAAAAATAATATATACTTTTAACACATATACTAAGACTTCAAAACCCTAAAAAAGAAATCGATATTTTTAGCAACGATATTATGACTGACAATATTACTAACTTCAATATTATTAACAACGATATTTCTTAACTGCATATCGATATTCTGCACCACTATATTTTTGAAAGTCGATATTGTGTCATCTCGATATTTAAAACTCGATATTTTGCCATCTCAATATTTTAAATTCGATATTTTGTCTTTTTACCGGTAGCAATTTAGGTTTTTGAGTGCAGTGGCTGCACCAGGCAAGATGCCTTCTGGCTTCCTTGTGTAAACTAAAATCAGAGGCTTGCAGTAGACAGGGGACATACTGTATTGTTTTGAGTTTGGGATGTGATGCACTCTATGGGTATAACATTTGCACTGTTGATCGCAATCATCAGAACACATGCATAATGTAAATGCTTTGTACGCACTGCTGGTGCACTCAACTTTAAAGCTTCCTTTAACTATTTGTAAACATTAATTTTTGTAACACTGACAGTTGCAAGATGGAGTATGGATGCTGCTTGCAGTGGACAGTTCCATCCCTACTTTCCTCTTTCTCTGCTGGTTCTTTGTTCCCATAGGTGTTTAGAAGGGGCTTCTCAAGTTTCCTGCCAAAGCAGCCTCCTGAAAGATGTATTAGACTACGTGCATGAAGACAGTAGTCAATCCAATACATTCTAGGAGCATCCTAGACTCAATAAGGGTCATTAGGATGGCGGGCGGACTTTGTCTGCCCCCAGGCTTCCGGAGAATGGGTCCGCCCGCCATAGGTGCGGGGGTCCCGTTGATGGCATTAGGATGCGCCCGCCACACTACTGGGCACATCCTGCATTCTTGACATTGCGTAGGGCGGTGCTCTCAGCACCGCCCTCCGCAATGCCAAGAAGGCATGTTGTGCACTTCCATGCACAACGTGGCAGGCACAGCGCGGTGCCTGCCATGCTGCGCATGGAACTGCAGGGGGGTACTATAGGTAACCTCCTGTGCCCCCTACCCCGTAGAATCCCTGGGGGCCCGCTATGGGCCCCCTATGGTGAAAACCGCCTGCCTTTCCGTGACAGCAACGCCACCACGAAAGGCACAACCCCGCCTATATGCTAATATGGATGGTGGTGTCTCCCAGGAACCGCCACCATGTTAGCAGCTTATCAGTCCAGTCGACTCTGCGACCGGGCAGAGAACCGGTGAACGGTCTTTCCGTCCGCCAGGGCCTCCCCCCCCCCCATGGCAATGTGGCAAGGGGGAAATCCTAAGTGGGTGGAGATTTTTAGCGATCCGCCCGCTATCCAAATGACCTCCCTAGTTGGGGAGAGAATCTATGACCTAGAATGACTGGCTTGGACACTGTCATCAACTCCTCCTTCGACACCGCCACCTTCCCGGAGAGCTGGACGCATGCCGAGCTCAGCGCCCTACTGAAGAAACCAACAGCGGACCCCATCGACCTCAAAAACTTCCGCCCCATCTCGCTCCTCCCTTTTCCTGCCAAAGTCATCGAGAAGATCGCCAACAGACAGCTTGCCGCCTTCCTCGAGACGAATGGATCCCTCGACCCCTCGCAGTCCGTCTTCAGAGCCAACCACAGCACCGAGACCGCCCTCATCGTAGCCACCGACGACATCCGAGCCCTTCTCGACAACAGGGAAACAGCGGCACTCATCCTCCTGGACCTCTCCGCCGCGTTCAACACTGTCTGCCACCGCACCCTAGTCCAACGCCTCAGCAACACCGGCATCCAAGAGAAGGCATTGAAGTGGATCATCTCCTTCCTCGCTGGAAGAACACAGAGAGTCCGCCTCCCCCCGTTCCGAGGCCACCGAAGTCATCTGCGGCATTCCGCAAGGATCATCACTCAGCCCCACCCTATTCAACGTCTACATGAGACCTCTCGGAGCCATCGCACGCCAACACAACCTCAACATCATCTCCTACGCCGACGACACCCAGCTGATCCTCTCCCTCACCAGAGACCCCGAGACCGCCAGAACCAGCTTCCACGAAGGGATTAAAGACGTCGCCGAGTGGATGAAGAACAGCAGCTTGAAACTGAACTCAGACAAGACGGAAGTCCTCATCCTTGGACCATCACCCTCCGCCTGGGACGACTCCTGGTGGCCCCCAGCCCTGGGCACCGCCCCCAAGCCGACAGACCACGCACGCAACCTGGGCTTCATCCTGGACTCCTCCCTCTCGATGACCAGACAAGTCAACGCCGTCTCCTCTTCATGCTTTCACACCCTCCGCATGCTCCGCAAGATCTTCCGATGGATCCCTCTCGAAATCAGGAAGACGGTCACCCAGGCCCTCGTCACCAGCCGGCTGGACTACGGAAACACCCTCTACGCCGGAACCACAGCCAAGCTACAAAAAAGACTACAACGCATCCAGAACGCCTCCGCCCGACTCCTCCTGGACATCCTTCGACGCAGCCATATCTGCGGCCACCTGAGGAACCTGCACTGGCTCCCCGTCAACAAGAGGATCACGTTCAGGCTCCTCACCCACGCACACAAGTCTCTCCACAACTTGGGCCCCAAGTACCTCAACGACCGCCTGACCTTCCACACACCCACTCGCCAGCTACGGTCCGCTAGCTTCGCCCTCGCCGCCGTACCACGCATCCGAAGAGCCACCGCCGGAGGCAGATCCTTCTTCTACCTGGCAGACAAGACTTGGAACTCCCTCCCCATCCACCTTCGGCTGACCCAGGACCACATCGCCTTCAGGAGACAACTCAAGACCTGGCTGTTTGAGCAGTAGCGGCCCCCTTCCCCCAAGCGCCTTGAGACCCTTCCGGGTGAGTAACGCGCTATACAAGTGTTATGATTGATTGATTGATTGGACCCTCTGAATCCGGCAGATGCACTGACTTGCAGTGGGTTATTGCTCAGCATGTTGGACATCTTTTGGATCTGGAACTGCATGAGCTCCTGCAATTGGGCTTATTGGATGTGTAGGAAGGCCACACCCATTTACTACAGGCTAGGAATGAGCCTATAAAACCCAGATAAAGGTCTGCTGACCTGCTCTGCTACTGACCATGCCGGTGTGGAAACTCCCAGCCAGCCCAAAGACTCCAGAGACATGGACATAACTCGTTGAAGGTTTCTTTGCCCCTCAACTGAGACCAGAGGAACACTATTCTAGAAACCTACTGTTACAAGAGCAGAAGAGACAGCTCTTATTATGTTTACTTCTTCATTGACATCCCTGTTGCCTTGATCCAGTATCTGGTCAGCTTGACAGACGGCCAAATTGAGAAAGTGGCCCTTTGTCCCTGTAGGCTTACAATCTATTTCTTGGTGCCAGACTATGGCCTCTCCTTCATTATTGAGGTTTATTCCCCTACAGAGGAACCATTGTCAGGAGCTGCTAGGGTCCAGATAATGCCATTTTGGGTGAGGGACACCACTAACATTAAACTCAGTAAACATGCTTAAAGATCTCAGAGGCACCAACCCCGAGAATGGGTGCTGTGTATATTAATGCAATTGAATTGGGTTGAGTCTGCATTGTTTTAGGGGTTCAGGAACACCACTTATGCCAAAGAAACTCCTCTGTTTTGCAGTGTTTGGAAATCATATTTTGTTAATGTTCACAAGCATTATACATTTGCAATCATTGCTTATTCTTGCCATCATTTCCATAACTGTTTTGTTGTGTTATTATGTTGTTTGCTTTTAGGATTGTGCATATGTTCACAATCATTAAGTGACCTCAAACAATATATACTGTGCATAGCCATGGACCCTATTGTTCTCCAATATTGTGTTGCACTGGAATTTTGCTGTGTATTGCGTTTTTCTCCTGCTTATACACGAACTGTATTGACATATTCAGCGTTCTGAGAACAAAAACATTAAAATAATATTTTAAACAGATTGTGTACTCAGAACTCTGTACCATTCCAAGACTAGACTTGTCCAATGCCTCCTACCTTGAGTTAGTTCTTGACTACTTGACCATGTCTACTCGAAGAGTGATGAATGTAGCATATTGGTACTGTAAGCAGTAGGATAATGGGGTTCTGGAGCTGACCTTGAACAGAAACTATGTGATATGCAAGGAGGTGTAAGTGTATGGTTATGGGAAGTATGATGTAATGCGCAGTGGGAGAGTGAATCTTAAAATATAAAGTAATGCTTAACCGGAGCTCCCGTGTGGTGTAATCTATGTGTATGCTCCAGGGCTGGGGAAGACACTACAACTGGCGATGAGTAGGGGCTTCTGACCTGGAAAAACACACAACTGCTCTCCCTAAGAGTTTGCAATGGTACGGCAAGCTGCCTGTGTGTGCCACGTGTGCCCAGAATCAACGTAACAAAGTTTGAGACCGGCACATGTGGAGTCTTTGCCCTGGACCAGCCCATACACGGCCGCAGAAGAAATCGAAGGCCCTGAACTGGAGCATTTTCAAATGCCCGTCAAAATCACCGGTTAGGTGGTCGACAGAGACACTGTGTTGTGCCATGCCCTGAATACAGGGCAATTAGTCAGACGAAGGAAGAAATAACGATAATGTCAACAAGGTACAAGAAACAGAGAACTTACTCACCTGGGTGTTTAAAGCATACTTTGACCCATACTGAGGCACAAGGCTGGTGCTTGCAGAAGTTGTTGAATCCAGCCTGCACTGCGATCACCTGGACGGCACATGTCAACACAATGGTGGCAGAAGGGAGCGCAAAATACAATGCAGCTGTGTTCCTGAAGCCACCACCTCCTTTCGACACTTCTAAAAAGCAGAACATTGGTGCCAGGTGGGCTGCATGGTTCAAAACATTTGATGACTTCATAGATGCGCTAGAGGAAGAAGATCACAAGAAGATCATCAAATATTTGAAACTCTTTGCAGGTGATGGAGTGAAAGATGTGCTAAAGAAAGTTTCACAGACTGATGTAACGTCGTACTGAAAAGTAAAAGCAGCGCTCAAAGGCAAGTTCAATCCAATGCTGTGAGAAAGTGCCATCTTTCTTGCACTGGTATGCCCCCACTTTTTTCTGAACTGCTGATGTACTTTGACTGAGTGTGGCCTGGGTTCCTGCCAACCAGGTACCCAGGGCCTGTGTTCCTTCCCTAAAAGCTGTGTTGAAACTAAAACTCAATTGGCATCTCTGGCCACCTGTCAGCCCCTAGTAAATGGTACCTTAGGTACCCAGGGCATGGTGACCAGAGAAGACCCCTGAGGACTGCAGCACTGATTGTGCCACCCTCAGGGGTACCTGTGCACTGACACCCACACACTGTCTTTGCAGGGTGAGTGTCTAAGTACAGACCTAAACACAGAGTCGAGATGGCACACATCCCTGTGTGCCATGCCCACAAAACCCACTGCCCTGGCATCCTTCAGTCACCCCTCTAGCTGGGTGCCCTATGCCAGAGGTGTGGGCACAGGTGCATGAGCCCTGTGCCCCTACAGTTCCAAGGGCCAATCCTGGGCACTGTAAGTGCAGTGATGCCATTAAGAGTATATGGTGCTGGGAGATTGTCATTACGAACTTCACAGCACCATAATGGCTACACTGAAGACTGACAAGTTTGGTACCAAACTTCTCAGCACATTAAATCCGCACTGATGCCAGTGTGGGATTTAATGTAAAATGCACCAGAGGGCAGCTTAGAGATGCCCCCTGAGAACCTAACCTACAATCCACGTCTGGGATGAGTGGCTTCAGAGGCTGCTACACAGCAGACATGTTGATGGACCCCTGGGCGGAGTGCCCCCGCTCTCCTGGGCCTGCAACAATGCACATCCTGGGCGAGGTGCTAGGTCTCCTCCCCCAGGATGGGCAGGGGGAAGCTTCAAAGGCATGCAGCCTTTGTGAGCTTCTCCAGACCATTTGCTGTACCCAGCAACTGGCCCCCACCAGATCTGACCCCCACTCTGGCGGGAAAAACTACATCAGGAAGGGGGTGTGCCAGCCTGTGCCAACCCCACCCCTCAGGTGGGGGAGACGAGGTGAAGCACGACCCCGGTCTCCGGCCATCTTGAAGATGGGGAGCCCTACCCAATCCCTGCCCCCCTTCCACAGGAGAGGAGCAGGCTAGGGGGTGTACCCACCCCAGGACAGGGACCTATTGGTCCCTGCCCTTGCCCTACCTGTAACGCCCCTAAATTCAGTATTTAGGGGCTCCCTGAACCTACCTTCCTCAGATCCTGACACCAAAAGAAGAAAGAAGATCAAGAAGAAGAAGACCCGCCGCGCAGCTGCTAACAACAGGACAACAACAACAGACTTGGCCCCAGCCCTATCAGCCTGTCGATCCTGGAACCTTCTCCTGCCTAAATCCTGGCGACTCCTGCGGACAGCAACCTTGGGACACACAGAGGACCTGCCTGCCTTGACCTTCTTAAAAACTGGGACTCCCATCAGTAGAGGCTCTGCTACAACAACCCCCATAGGTGCCAGCCAGAAAGCTCCGGACCAGCCCACTCTGCACCCTCCAAGCCCGGCCCATGCCCAAGTGATCCAAGACACGAGGACGTCCCCCCGGTGACTTGGACCTGAAGTCCAGTGCCCAAAGACCCTCCTCGTTGAACCAGACGATGCCTGCAGACTCAGAACCAGGGGCCCTCCCAACCGCGACCAGCTGAGCGTACCCTTTTCTGACAGCCAAAGACAACCCTGCACCCGGTGCCCTACAGCCCCCTGTGCATCCCTTTGGTGCTCCAAGATCCCAACTTACCTCTCGACGTGCTGGTCACCCCTGGAGAATCTCCGCCCCTGGGCCTGCAGCCTTTGCTCCCTTTCGACCTTTTCCATTGGATAACATTGAGTGCCCGACGGCTCAAAAGCACCCTGCACCCAGCCGCCCGAGTACCGCTGGCTGTGCCACCTTTGTCCTATCCTGTTTCCACTTTGCCCTGAGCAAGTGACTAGGAGCTCACCTCCCAAAGTCTTGTGGCCTGCTAACCAGCAGCCACCAACCGAGGCCCCCTGACCCCCAACGGATAACATTGGGCCTAACTACCTTTGCACCCGGCCGCCCCTGCGCCGCTGAGGGTGGACCAACTGTACTTACCTGACCCTGGGGGACCCCTGAGTCTATGTCCAGAACCACAACTTCACCAGTCGAGTACTCACCAGGAAACCGTTAACTCACTTACCTGCCATTGAATAACATTGACTGGTTTTGACTCAGAAAATCTTCTGTGTCTACTTTTGAAAACTTAAAATATTCATATAAAATCATCCGAATTCCGAATTCTGAAATACGCACATGTGATCAGGAGAGAAAAAAAAACTGATGTGGGAGCACACTGCTTCACCTCCCACCAATTTTCTACTTGAAGGCTCCCTCGAGCCGCTGTGGGCTGACGAGCTCGTGGAGAGGCACCTGCGTGCCTGAAGAGATACTACGTTCCAAGGATACGGCAGCCTGCTCAGCAACCCCAAATAATGCCTAATCTCTGCTGATGACAGATAATAATCTAGAAACACGTGACCAGAGATGGCCAGCACCAATCTGCACCCACTTGGTGAAACACTCTGAAGACTTTGCAAGTGCACTCGCTTGTCGGACTGCATCTACCATGATGCTTAGAGGCGACCCTGCTGGGAGGTGAAGCAGTGTTCTCCCACACCAATTTTCTACTTGAAGGCTCCCTCGAGCTGCTGTGGGCTGACGAGCTCGTGGAGAGGCACCTGCGCGCCTGGAGAGATACTACGGTCCAAGGATACAGCAGCATGCTCAGTAACCCCAAATAATGCCTAATCTCTGCTGATGACCGATAATAATCTAGAAACACGCATCCAGAGATGGCCAGCACTAATCTGCACCCACCTGGTGAAACACTCTGAAGACTTTGCAAGTGCACTCGCTTGTCGGACTGCATCTACCATGATGCTTAGAGGCGACCCTGCTGGGAGGTAAAGCAGTGTGCTCCCACACCAATTTTCTACTTGAAGGCTCCCTCGAGCCGCTGTGGGCTGACGAGGTCGTGGAGAGGCACCTGCGCGCCTGGAGTGATACTACGTTCCAAGGATACGGCAGCATGCTCAGTAACCCCAAATAATGCCTAATCTCTGCTGATGACCGATAATAATCTAGAAACACGCATCCAGAGATGGCCAGCACTAATCTGCACCCACCTGGTGAAACACTCTGAAGACTTTGCAAGTGCACTCGCTTGTCGGACTGCATCTACCATGATGCTTAGGGGCGACCCTGCTGGGAGGTGAAGCAGTATGCTCCCACACCAATTTTCTGATCAGGAGAGGAGCCAGTCCTGTACCTTATAGCCCAGAACTGAACCACAAAAGTAATCCCTAGCGGGTTTACTAGTAACTTGTATTTTCTCCATAGGAATCCATTGTCTGCTTTTCTATGAAATTTCTTCTGTCTACTTTTGAAAACTAGATATATTCTTTAAAAATCATACGAAATACTGAAATGTAATTACTTACCTGTTTTGAGCTGAGACCCCAGTGCTGGCCCCAGGAGCCCAGTACTGGATTATTAAAGTGACAAGATCGTACTTTACCTGCAAACTGAATTTTCTCCCATTGGATAACCTTGCCAGATTTCTGTTGAAAAGTTTTTAAGTGTGAACTTTTAAAGTAGCTTTTTATTCCTGAAAAGTCACTGCAATACCTAAAACGTTTTTGCTAAACTGTTTCCAGCTTACACCCCAGGACTGAATCTAGCAGCCAGTCCTGGAGTTACCAAAGTAATCCACAATGTAATCAACTGTGTTTATTCAAGAAAATCCATTGTGCTCAATGCTAAATTGTGTGTAGAATTGTGTTGCTTACTGCAACCCTTGTACCTATTGTGTTTACCAAGTTTATTGCCTTTCTGCAAAGTACTGAGACCTCTCATATTTAGAACAGTATAACTTGATGCCTGTTGGTTCTAGAAATAAAATAACTATATCTTTCATATAAAAATAATTGGCCTGGAGTACAGTCTTTGAGTGTGTGAACCCCTTTGCTGACTGAGTGTGTACAACAAATGCTTTACTCTGTCCTTTGGTACTGCCTTACTGCTCGACCAAGGTACCACTTTAGAGAGTAAAGTCACACCTGGCTTTAACCTCTGTTATACCTCTGGGGTTGGTGGACTCTATACACACTGTACCTTATTTTGGTCCAGTATATATAGAGCCACTTGTTGATTATAAAGGATAACTCTTCAACCAAGCATGACAACAGGTTGGTGAAACAATAGATGAGTTTGTTGAAAGATTTGATGCACTCATTAATCATTGCAAGTTCTGTGACTACACAGACAAAGAAGCCATGTGCTTCAGAGTCATCTGTGGCTGACTTTCAGATGCTTTTAAAAGGCACACATTGAGGTAAACATACAATCTAGAGAAAATGCTGATGGCTGCAAGAGCAGAAGAATGAGCAGATCGACAAGCTGCTGACATGGAAGCAGAAACAGCACACAAGGAATCAGTATTGATTGTTAAAAGCAAGCACAAGCATAAACAAGAAGCACTTAAGTCGACATCTTCAAAGAAATCAAAGCTGTGTTTTTCCAATGTGAATTTTTGTTTCCCCGTGAGTCCTAGGGCTGTTCTCCAGAGCCCACAAAGTACATTCACATTCACAAGAGGTCTTGAATGCTCAACCTAAAAAATCAACTAACATTGTTATTTTGCTCTGAATCAGGTTACAGGAATACATTGAGGAAACATACTGGAAGGGTAAATTCCTGTAATAGGAAAGATGTAATACACAATTATCCTTCGCAAATGCCTAGTCAAAAGAGCAAAGAACACATGCAAAAGTAAACAAAATAATGGACTTTATGTTAGAATTGCATTATGATGGGAATGAATAGAACCATACATCATGCTATTGTTAATAAACATCAAAGCTTATGACTATTACATGTTTATCAACAATATTTCAGGAACTGATCAATTTCAATTTTCTGGGAGCATCTAGAGTATAAGTGACTAACATGTTTCTTCCCTTCAAATAGACACACACACGTCACACAACTGGACAAACTCAAAGTTATAGGACTTTCAGCAACAACATTGAATTCAATCAGCCTACCCCTGCTGGGAAAAGGGGAGGAAAATTAATTATATTTCATTTTGTTGCTCAGTAAATGAAATAATAAATGGACAGAAATTATCATATAATTATAAAATGAGTCGTGTATCTGCTTCAAGTGGGCACAAACCAATAGTAAATAGGAACCGAGAATGCGAACAACTCACCAGGGCTGCAGAAGAGCTTTGAGTCGCCTCAACTCACCTCCATAGTGTAGGCGTCCGGATGACCAGGCTTCAGGTACCTTGTAAAGAGGATGTAGTCTAGTTTGCCAAAGGGGCTACAAGAACAACATGTACCAAAAGAGGCATGGAAAGTCTACCACGTGTGAGACAATTAAATGCAAAAGCACTTTGGTGAGGAACTATTGATGCAAGTAGCATGTCAAAGGACTTACAGTAGGAAACAGCCATCACATCACTGCGTTGTTACATTGCAGTACGATTACAATGCAAGCCGTTCCAACAACTTGCTCTAGGGTGTACTCTAAACTAAGGAATAGTATAATTTACTATTCCAAAATCTTCGCTACTGTTGCACAGACTGGAGTTGGAATAAGTCCAGCTCGCGCCCTAGAGCAAGTTGTTGTAACGACTTCTGTTGTAATGGTACTGCGTTGTAACAACGCGGTCGTTGTAACAACCGCATTGTAATCTCATGCGCTTTAAATGCATGTGATGTAAACAGCTATATTCCTGACAGCAGCTTTGTAGGTTCCCAGGAGTCAATAGTAGTGTGTGTGTGGTGAAAATTGCTCCATCATTCTGCGTCCAATAATTATACACCTAAGTAATTTTCCCATTTCTGCTGCACCTTATTTATGGACCTGTTTGAAGTGTGTCATATCAAGATATGGAGGGTAGAAAGTTTCCTAACAGTAAAATCAATGAATTAAGGGGCATATGTACAAGCCCCTATCACCACCACATCTCCTATAGTGATGTTGTGGTGGCGATAGGTGCTGCGCCTTATGTACAAGGCAGCGTTAAATCACTTAACATGGCTTAACACTGCCTTGTACATAAGGCCCCCTTAAATGCAGTGGCTAGCGTGAAAGGGGAGTGCAGTGGGTGTTGTGGTGGGCGTTCCACCGCAACACCCATTTTATTTGTCACTGCCCTCTATGTACAAGGGTGGCGTACATGAGGCAGCGCTAAAATTAAGACCAGGAAAACCCTGTTCTTAAGTTGGTGAAATGAGGAGAAATGCATTATTCCTCCTCGTTTTTGCTTTTTCCACGTGTGCTTTCCTGTGCAGCACACATGAAAAAAGCAAAATGCTGT
Organism: Lissotriton vulgaris; assembly: GCF_964263255.1. Lineage (NCBI taxonomy): Eukaryota > Metazoa > Chordata > Amphibia > Caudata > Salamandridae > Lissotriton > Lissotriton vulgaris. Next base: position 228,825,328 of record NC_141696.1, read on the forward strand.
GATTTGTTTATGCACAGGAAGGAGTCCGTTCCTGTACATAAACAAACCTTTCTGAAAAGTGCCATTTTGTCACTTTCATGTCAATCAATCAATCAAGCCATCCCCGTGAGGGTTTCAAGGAGCTGGGGGGGGGACGGAGCTGCTACTGCTCGAATAGCCAGGTCTTAAATAGCCTCCTGAAGGTTAGTACATTTTCGGTCTGCCGTAGGAGGGTGGGGAGGGTGTTCCAGGACTTGGCGGCAAGGTAGGAGAAGGAACTGCCACCGGCGGTCGCTCTTTGGAAGCGGGGGACGGTGGCGAGAGCGAGGTCGCGGAGCGGAGCTGGCGGTTCAGGGTGTAGAAGGTGAGTCGTCTGTTGAGGTATGTTGGTCCGATGTTGTGGAGTGCTTTGTGTGCGTGGGTGAGGAGCTTGAAGGTGACCCTCTTGTTGACGGGAAGCCAGTGCAGGTCTCTCAGGTGGGGTGTGATGTGGCTGTGGCGAGGGATGTCGATGATAAGGCGTGCGGAGGCGTTCTGTATGCGTTGCAGTCGTTTCAGCAGTTTGGTCGGGGCTCCCGCGTAGAGGGCATTTCCGTAGTCCAGCCTGCTGCTGGCGAGGGCCTGGGTGACTGTTCTTCTTGTGTCGGTGGGTATCCACCTGTAGATCTTTCTGAGCATGCGGAGGGTGTGGAAAAAGGAGGATGTGATGGCGTTGACTCGCTTGGTCATGGAGAGTGTTGAGTCGAGGATGAATCCCAGGTTGCCTGCGTGGTCGGTGGGTGTCAGTGCTGCTCCCAGGGCAGTCGGGCACCAGGAGTCGTCCCAGGCTGAGGGGGTAGGCCGAGAATGAGGACCCACGTGTTGTTTGAGTTTAGCTTTGGCGATGGCTTTCATTCCTTCGTGGAGTTTGTTTTTGGTGGTGCAAGGGTCTTTGGTGAGGTAGAGGATCAGCTGTGTGTCATCGGTGTAGGAGATGATGTTGAGGTTGTGTAGTCTGGAGACGTGGGCGAGCGGGGGCATGTAGATGTTGAACAATATCGGGCTGAGGGATGATCTTTGGGGAACTCCGCAGATGATCTTGGAGGCTTCGGATCGGAAGGGGGGAGGAGGACGCTCTGTGTTCTGTCGGAGAGGAAGGAGGTGGTCCAGTCCAGTGTTTTGCCTCGGACTCCTGTGTTGTGGAGGCAAGTGCGTAGGGTGCGGTGGTAGACCATGTCAAAAGCGTCTGAGAGGTCCAGGAGGATGAGGGCCGCGGTCTCGCCGTTGTCCAGCAGGGCCCTGATGTCAACGATGGCGGCGATGAGGGCCGTTTCGGTGCTGTAGTTGCTGTGGAACCCGGACTGGGACAGGTCCAGGATGTTTTTCTCCTAGAGGTAGCAGGTCAGCTGTTTGTTGGCGGTTTTCTCGATGACCTTTGCCGGAACAGGAGCAGGGAGATGGGCTGGAAGTTCATGAGGTCCCTCTGGCCTGCCTTGGGTTTCTTGAGCAAGGCGTTGATCTCGGCATGCTTTCAGCTCTCCGGGAAGGTCGTGGTCTCGAGGGAGATGTTGATGGCCTAGCGGAGGTGGGGTGCGATGGTGGCGCTGGCTTTGTTGAAGATGTGGTGAGGGCACGGGTCTGACGGGGAGCCGGAGTGGATGGTACTCATGATTTTGATGGTATTGTCGTCGTTGAGGTTAGTCCAGGTGAGCAGGGGTCACTGTGGGTGGTGGCCGTAGGGTCTGAGGTGTTGTTGGCTGCCGTGATGGTCTGGTTGTCGAAGCTGTCATGGATGACTGCGATCTTGCGGTGGAAGAAGGAGGCAAGAGAGTTGTACAGGTCTTGCAATGGTGGGATGTCGTTGGTATTGGCGCTGGGGTTGGAGAGTTCCTTCACAATGTTGAAGAGCTCTTTGCTGTTGTGTGCATTGTTGTCACGGTGGTCCTGATGGAGCAAGGATTCGCACATAAAGTGCCTTGCTTGAACTCATGAACCTCAAATAATGTTAATAAAATAACCAACATGTTTGTTTTACTAATTTTGCACATTTTTCATTATACGGGGCGACCGAGTGAAGCTTGCTTATGTGTTTATTAACCTTAATACGCTTGCCAACTAAAATGGCCGCTGCTATGCGGGAATTTAGACTGCGCATGCGTCGTTCATACCCATGTGACATGACGTATTCAATGTCTTGGTGGGAAATTAATTGCACATGCGCAATGAAGCTAAGATGGCTGCTCTGTGTTCTCACATGCTTAAAGCTTGCATTGCTGCTTTCGCTAAGCTGTCCGTTCTGCATAATCCTAATGCTATAGTTTATTATAAAGTAATGGGAGTAGTATAGAAATTCATGGTATACAGTGTATTCATTTTTTCTATGTTTTAAAAATGTTTTTTTCATTTCATGTACACTTTGAAAACTTGGCCTTTTTTGTAACGCTGTGCTCCATTTTGAATTAAACTGCGTCTGCGCGTGATCTGCGAGTCTCCAGAGCAGATGATCTTTGAATCATCGCCAAGGAGCTGATTGACTGAGAAGATGCTCCTGGGAACCTGAACTTCAACCCATATTTCAGCTGTAACAAATGTATACGAATATTGTGTTCACCATTGTTAACTGAAAAGCATATGTCATGAGAACCTGGAATTTAAGGGGCGGGTACAGAAATTGAATATTAAGCCTGAGAAAGTCTAAAATTTAGGTGGTGTGATGACCTAACCTCTTTGTCCAATCAAAATTGGGGATCCTTACACTTGCAACATTGGGGGGTTGTACACTGACCCAAAAAACAGTATAACTAGCATAGGTTTAGCTAGAGAAATTGTCCGACTTGTCCGAATAGCTGACCTGTCACTGACCCAACGCACTTTATAGGTGACTGAAAGCTGCAAAGCACTTTGATGGGAGGTTCGAGAAAACCCAATCGGGGTTTTGGGAAGTGATAGTGCTGCGAAGCACTTTGCTGGGAGGTTCGAGCGTTGCAACCGAAGCTGCGGGTGTTGGTCGTACCCTTTGGTGAACGCGGTCCTGATCCAAAATTCTGGGGTTATCCTGTCCTGACTGTCCATGAGCTGTACCTGCTCGCCTACTGGCACCTAAGTCCTTGGGGTTTCTTCCCGTCTTATCCAACTGACCCGTGGGCAGAGTTGGTCTTTATTCTATCCTAGGTAAATATAAAGTCTGTGTGGGTGATTTGCTTTCCTATATTTGCATTCCAAAATTCGCGAATATTGCAAAGCTTAGTTGCATATGCTCCTTTTCTCCCCTGTCCCTTTGTAAAAGAGATATTCATGTATTACTGACCTTAGCATGTTCCATTTTTTTCAACCTACCTTTAGTAAATGCTTAATTGTTTCTATTTTAGTATATGTTCTTTTTTTCACCCTCCCTTTAGGAGATAAGCTGAATTTAATAGTATGTTCCAAATCTTACCTACCCTATAGTAGTGATCTAAATTGAATATCTAAAATAGCATGTTCCTTGTTCTTACCTTCTTTTTCAGTTTAAGTTCTTAAATGCTTAGCATACTCTATCTCTTGCAAAGTTATACGTTGCTTATGATTTTGATTATAGATAGTTTAATTTGCTTCAACTGGATGCTCATTACATATGATGATGAAGATGATTAGATAAAACTTTGAATCTACCCAGAGTCTGTGGTTATTTTACAAATGTTATAAATGTGCTTGAGTACCTAATTTATAACTCAACTCCCTGATCCTAGGTGTTTAGGTTCCTAGTATCTACATTGCTAGGTTATAGATATAGGAATCAGAAGTATAGAAATCTCAAGTTATACTGATAGTAGAGCATGAGTTACCTAATTGCTGTTAAGGTGTATGAAAATTATGGGCCCAGGTGAGTATTAGTCAAAATTTCCTGGCTGGGTGTCATGTGCCCTCTATCAGTATACCTTTCTGGTAGCAGAGGATGATTAGGGATTAGTTAAAGTTAGTTAGTTAGTTAGTAGGTTAAAATTCATATTTTATTGATCGATCAAATGTGCTATTATTGAAATGTTTATTTGATGCTGCTATATTGAAGTTTATGTACTAACTAAAATTGTGCGTACCTGTTATATGTTTTGTCTGGAATCCCGGGGGGCAGAATAGCGGGTGATAAATAGAAGCCACATCGCAGTGAGGTCAGTGGCTCGAGGAAAATTAGTGCATGGTTAGGCAGAACTGGAAGCACTAATTAGGGTTTTCTGCATGAATAATTGAATAAGTGATAACAATGAGTTCGCTAGCAAAACTTCTATTGTGATATAACCTAGTAAGGGTCACACGGAAGGAGTAGCAGGTTCGTCGGAGCTTGATTGATAGCAAAAGGGTTCGCTGGTGAAACTTTCGACTTAGTATATATCTCTGAGTGGATGAGTCGAGGGAGTAGCAGGTTCTCTAATGCTTGTGTGAAGGATAGGCACAAGGGATCTATCCGCAGTATATGAAAAGTAGGCAGAAGAGGTTTACTTGCAGTGAAATAAATCTTTCCTTTCTAGACACTCGAGTACAGTGGCAAATGTTTTACGTCTTAAATTAAATAAAGCACTTGCACTTTAAAGAAAGAAATTGAATTTCAGTTACCTTGTGAAGGAGGGAATCAGTTGCGGAGCTGCGCTGACGTCACTCTGTGCAGCGCTGGTATTGGTCGAAACAGCGGGCGTGTAGCTGAGATAGTATTGTAAAGGAGGGGTGAGCGCAGGAGCGTGAGAAACGTGACTCACGCGGAAAAGCCGTGAATCTATTGGTTGGAAATTACTTGCAACCACAGTGTTGATTAGTTGTCGAGAAAAATAAGACGCGCTAGAATTGGAAGTGATTTTGTAAACAAAGAAAACTTGTAGAAAGTATATGTGGTATCCAACTTTCCCAGAGATTAGACCTGATCCCACATACCAGGGGTTTGCAAGAGAACAGGCGATATGAGGTAGACCTCGCAAAATGTACGGAAGCAAGAGAAAAATGACTTTCTTAGACAAAGTTAAAAATTATTTCAAGGAAGACAAGCCGATTAAAACTAGAGAAGGAGTTATTATTCCACCACCAAACACTCCAGCATCTTTCATGATGTTTGACAGAGGTTACCATTCTTGTGTATGGTTAGAGAATTGGGTGGAATATACCAAAGATTATGGAATTTTAGCATTCCCTTTAGAAGGTACATTTAATGAAAGAATGTTGTTCAACTTGAGAACCCGAATGAATGATTTACATCCCAGACCTAGATTGACACAATATGAGGCCTTAGAGGAAAGGGAAATAGAAGCTTTTGAGCAGGACAGACCAAGAATTGACAAAGGGTTAAGTAAGTTTTACCCGAAGGTTAAAAGAGATACCAAAGAAAAAAGAATGAAAGAATGGAGACAGAATATGCTAGTGGAAGGACTTTACCCAGAACTAACGGTAGGGGAGCCTTTGGGAGGTAAAACAACTGAGGAAACTAGACATTTAATGACTAATGATGATTCCGATGATGATTACCTGGAGGATTTATTAATGAAAAATCCACCACCGTATAGTGAAGAAACGAGAATAGTAAACCCAAATAACCCATTCTTTAGGCCTCCCTATAATGAGGGGTCAAGCACATCAAATCCGACTGCTCCGTTTTTTAAGCCACCTTTAATTCTGCAAGTGATTCATGAGACCTCCATCGAGAGGGTACTACAAGAAAGAGAGAAGGAAGCTTTAAATAAACAGAGAAGTGAATGAATTCAAAAGATATCCCAGTTAAATACAAGTCCTGAGGCTTTGAAAATTCCAGTAACCATTGGCCCAGTTGTTCCATTGTACGGAGATAAACAAGCTAGTCCAAAGGCTCCAGTTATAACGACATCAGCAGTACAGTCAAGAAAATAAACTGATAGTAGATGATCAGGCAAGTAAATGTGAATCAGTAACTTCCTTAATGGATTTACCAATACGAGAGCCTGAAAGTGGTTCCATGAGAAAAACCACACCTGCACCCGCAAGGGATGTACAGATAGAGACTTCATCAGGAACGAGAAGTGCCACTGTAGTGACTCATGAAGAAATAGAAAGATGGACCCGAGAAATAGAGAGACCAAAAATGCAGCCCAAGCCTTTAGACATATATAAATTAGGAATTGAAATAGAAGAATTAATGTCAGGAAATGTGGGACTGGAAAGATTAAATACCTTTAGTGAAGACAAATTGATGTTCGTCTGCAAAAGCATCACTAGAAATACAAAAGTGTTTCACGAAAAATTAATGGATATGGCAGCTAGCATGGGTATTGACATTGGCAAATCTAAAGTGTTGCAGAAACCTTAACGAGTAGAATTTTCTGACAAAGATTTAGAAAACATGAATGTGTCAGGAAAAAAGGTCCAGATCAGAGAACTGATGAATGTAATGCAGAAATGGGGTGAACTAGAGAAATGGAAAGCAAGATGGGCAAAGAAAAAGGAGGAAGTGCGTTCAAGACAATTGGCTTCAGAATATGTTTTAAAAGAGACAGACAAGGTAGAAAAATTATGTCCTATGCGAGAAGTACCTGGTGGAGGATATGTACATGTGCCATGGTCCAGACAAGATATTGTATCATTTACAAATGACTTCCCAAAATTGCGAGAAAAACCTGTAGAGTGGTACAGACAGGTCGAGAGATTTGTGAAAGTTTCAAAATGCCTCCTGAAAGATCTAGATGGTTTCTTTGACATTGTAGTTCCTGTTGATCTGTGGACAGAATGTAAAATTGCTGTTGATTGGCCAAATGAGGAATAACCTGGAGACCCAAAGACAGGGGCTCCTTCCGAAGATGTCATGAGAAAGTACAATCAGTTGATGTTGTACCTAAAAGGAAAGGTGCCTGCAAAGGAAACAGATTGGACCCAAATAGATAGAACTACTCAGAATCGAGATGAAACTGTACATTCATATTATGAGCGTCTGTTAAAAGTGTTCAAAACGTATAGTGGCCTGGATAATATTGAAATGAAAGACATGACCCACTTTATTTATCGATTTGTGTTAGGGTTAAGGCCAGAAATCTCTCAGTGGATCAAAGATAATAAAATCTGTTGGCATGCTAAACCAATTGATGAAGTCCTTAAATATGCTAAATACTGTGAAGATGAGCTAGAAAATAAGAACAAGCATTTACAATGCAACGGTCTCGCCTTCGCAAAAGTTAGTGCTTTTGGCATTGTAAATGACAGATGTTTTATTTATGTGTTGGTTTTGAAAACAGATAAATAAATGGCATTGTCATGAGTAGTAGAGAGTGAGTAGTAGAGAGTGAGTAGTAGAGAGAGTAGTAGAGAGAGTAGTAGAGAGGGCAGTAGAGTGAGTAGTAGTGAGTGAGTAGAGAGTGAGTAGTAGAGAGTGAGTAGTAGAGAGTGAGTAGAGAGTAGTAAGTGAGTAGTAGAGTGTGTAGTAGAGAGTAGTGGCCCCAACCCCCCCACCCCAAACCCCTGGCCTAGGCCTTGCACACTCCCCCCAAGGCCAGAGGAGGGGGGGAACAGACTGGACCCCCCTCCCCTTCTTTGAACGCTGTGCTCCTGTAGTCTTGTAGCTGCCACCAAGGCCAGAAGGGGGGGGCAACCTGCACCCCCTCCCCTTCATGCCTATAGTCCTTAGATTGTGTTGGGCTCTGCTCAGCCTGATCCCCGCCCCCTGTTTTTTTTTTTGCCCCCAAGTACTTCACAGGTCCTTAAAGACCATCTGCGAGTTAATGAGACTTTGTTGTCCCCCCCCCCGTCTAAGAGGCCCGAGTTCTCTGAGTTCACCAATTCGCCCTCCTCTGTAAAACCAAACCATCCTGTTCCTATGAAAACCTTCTTTTATTTTAACTAAACAATGGCCTCCTGTAACCTAACATTTCTTTTGTAATTCATTCACTTGTAATTTTCTCCCCTGTATCCTCCTGTTCCCATTGTACCGCGCCCTGGCACCTTCGGGTAAAGTCTGGGCTATCTAATGCTGCTAGGGAGGGACCACTAGATAATCTTGCAGCTAGTACTAACAGGGCGCAAGTACTGCCGGAACTGAGCAGACCACCGTAAAGGCACACAAAAACCGAGTGGGCACTCCACGGCGCCGCCCCTCCCCCCACCACCCCCGCATCTCCCCTTGACGTCTGCCCCGGCCGCTAAACAGTACTGGCCCGACCCAAATTTCCAACCCCCATCCCAGCTCCAATTGTTGACCTGGTAAAGTTCGCGCTATAGAAAATCGCATCAAATAAGTAAATTATGGCCAGGCAGTTCTGTCTGTTGTCTCGTTCATTAACCTTCGCAAGCACAGGAGGGGGGGGGGGCAGCTCCCTGGTGGCGACCCACCATGCTCTCGTCCCAGCCGCACCCTCTTCCTGTTGTCCTGCCCCTCCCCCAACGCATTCACTGCATCGGGCAATAGAAAACCTGTAAATTGCACTGCAGTCTAAATTAGAAGTGGATGCTACAAACTGGCCGAACTGAGAATGTGTGGCATGCTAGTGAAAATCAAATAATAAAGAAAACATAACAAGGCGTGCTAACCGAAATGCACTATTCTGTAGTTTCGTCAAAAAACAAGTGTAGCGAGTAGCCAACTCAAGGTACGCTTTCCTTGAAATCTAAAGGAACTAAGGAAGAAATGCCCTCAGTTTCGTAAAGCGCCGACTTTCCTCTTGCAATCACGTAGTAAATAAAGTCAGTTACTAACGACAGCCAGCGTATCAGGTGTGTCCAGCAGCACGCGTTGAACACCATCCGACATGTGAAGGGTATAGAGTGAACGGTTTTGGGTAGTTTATTAATTCGGAATAAGTTTCGTTCAATTTGCACCAAGTCGCGTTGTATTTCACCAGCACATCCACGTTACACATAGGGTGCACACGCCCTCCGTACCTACCTTTCCTATACTGCTAACTTTGAAGTGATCCTTTTGACATTACACAGTCTGGGCCCCAGTCCTCGCTTGTGTGCGGAACGAGACCCTAGTAGAGCAATGAAGCGTTGAGGCCGCCAGGGGTGTGCCATGCTTCCCTCCCCTCTCTATCCACTATTGTGCTCACTTTAACTGCCGATCTGTGTCCCCCCCCCGCGGGCACATTGCTCATGCCATTGTCCTAAATGCCCCCACACACGCTTACTGGAAACAATGCTTCGGAGTTTAACTTTCGCTTATCACGCTCTTCCCCGCCGATGCCAGGACTGGGACCTTCACTCTCTCGACTTGTTCTGTAGCCATACGTATCCCTGTTGTGCTGACCCTTGCCTCCTTATTTGACTACCACGGGGGAGGAGGGTCCCCAACTCCTTGCCGGCAATTCTCCAAGCTCCCTGCACCATTAACCCCTCTCCTCCCCCACGCCCCATATCTGCCGCGCCTGGTGGAGCAGGCTCCGCCCCCCCCACCAATTCGCCAGCCCTTACCATCGGCGGCCCTCCCTGCTCTCCTCATCTTACAAATTCCTTTCCTTTGCTGATTCCCTCCCTCCTGTCAATAACCTCCTACGCTGTGTCTTCCCTGGCTGCCTGTGTTGGTGCCCCATCCCGCCCCCTACCTTGTGGCACCCTGTTCCTTTTGCACCCTGCCCCTCCTCCCCCAACCCTCCCAGCCCAAACCCACACGAATTTCACCGGGACCGCGCCTGACATTCTAAGCATCCATAGTTCAACTTATTGTTATCCCTTCATGGCAAAGTTAAACTTTTTCTCGTTCACTCTGCTAGGACCCCCCAAAGGCCACCAAGTTCCTTGTTACACAATCTATGCCTAATTCCTGCAGTATACCTTTAGTGCCTATTCGCCACGAGTGCCAATCAAACGATATGCTGATGCTACACATGTATAGCTCTTCTTACTTATGCTCCCTTTGCATCGGAGGCCTATTCTCCGAATGGCACCTAATTGTACGTCTCTCGCCTGCGCCCATAACCCTATCTCCCTACATTCTTTCTCCTGGACGGCCCCCTCCCCCCAACCCGATTCATCCCTCCTTTACCCTGCAATCCGACGCCCATTATGCCTCCTCCATTGCTACCTGCTTGGCGCCCTTTTTCGCTATCCTTGCATGTACGTTCTTGCGCATCCCATAGTCACTCCGCACCTTCCTTATCTACCTTACGGTTATTATATTTAAGAGTTGACATCGCCCTCTTACTCGAATGACGTTACCTCTCCGTGTAACCGCAACCAAGACCTCTGCCGGCAGCTCTTGCATACCCATCCCGATCCCTTGAAACTGCACTTAACGTCTAGACGTAGACCCTCCCCCCGACTTTCGTCCACCGATCCGTCTTTCCAACCCGCTCCCCAGCATTCCTTCCCTTGACCGCCGCAGTCCGGGACCCGACCGCCGCCCGCCCTGCACCCATTTACCTCTTGTCACCTCCCGAGCCCTCCCTTCCAAAACAGAGCCCCCACTGATTCGAAGCTGCCCCCCGCCTACGAATGAGTACTTCCCAACTCACCTCCAGCAAACCTGACACCCTCTGTGATTCGCATGCCCAACCGGCATTTACCTTTCCCCCACCTGGCCTGCATCCCCATCTACCCCCTTCTTGTCCTTGAGTCTCCGCCCCGGGCGCAACCCAACCGTATCCACCCGCCCTGTGGCAGAGCACACCTTTACTCTTGGTCCCCCTGACATCGAGCCCTCCGTGCCGTCATTTATTTTCTTCCCCTTATTGTTGAGGGCCACTGTCTGCGCGGCACCCTGCGCCATCACCCCGTGTCGGCAGTTCTGCCCACAAGCCCTCACCCGCCCCTCCACTGAACACCCCTCCCCACTGTCCTGCCAAGCCACCCTTGTGCTCCCGACCCCAACCACCCATCCACGAACCTCCCCTGCGCCCCCAACACTTTACAAGCAGTCACCCTTTCCCGAGTGCCACTCCCTGCGCACAAGTCCCGAGGCCCGCCTCTCCCAGACTTCACACCTACTCTACTGCGCTCGGCCTCACCCCCTCTGCTGTTATTATTGTTGCCTGAGCACCATGGCAACCCTGCCCCATTCCGACGCACGCTACTGTCCCACAAGACGCCGATTCGACCATCTCTGTGGGTGATGCCTTTGTCACCATTACTTGGAAACTCTGCGATGTCCTTGCCTGCGCGTGGCACGAGCCCCTCGGACAGCACCCCATTCCAGCCGCAAAGAGCCTTGCATTTGCCCACCCAGAAACCAACCCCCAGAATAGTCCAGGCCTGCCCCCCCGCCCGCTCTTAACATTTACTTGCATTGCACCACTGAGACCCCCGGCCCAGCCACTGTCCCCCTCCCCCTGGGGAGTGGGGGCTGAACCAAGGGGCACAGTGCATCTGTAGAATGCCATTACGAAACCAATCGGGAGGCGAGTGGGGGTTGGCCGTGCAGGGCCTGCCCTGCCCACAGAATGCCATGATGAGAAAAGGGGTGGGATTTTTAAAAGAGACCCAGAAACACCCACAAATCGCGTCGTGACGGGGGAAAGAGTGATTGACAACCATCTCTTCCAATGGCTAGCCTCCATTTATGGAGCTAGCCAATGGAAGAGAGAGGCGGGACAAAGCCCCGTACTGTCTGACACAATATTTCGCCTACGTGAACACTGCTGCGCAGTGGACGCCAGGCGAAACCTAAAAAGGAATTAAAAGAAAGAGTCGTGTGGGCACAAGTAAAATTAGCAGAGCACCAAGAACAGCAGTTAAGCAAAATGACAAATACTCAGAATCAGAGCTCTGGGAGTGGGGTAAAACAGAGGATAAAAATGAGCAGAGAAGAGGCCAAAAAGAAATTCCCCTGCCATGGGTGCAGAAAGATGGGGCACTGGAGGGACGAGTGTAAGGCTGTGGAGAATGATAATGTACAAATTATTGATTTAAATCCACAGGCACAGAATAAGGTGCCACGGAAGACACAGCAACAGGTAAAACAGAATCAGTTGCCTCGTGCACCTAGGCCAAATTATAGGAGCAAAGCACAACAGGGTGAAGACACTGAAGTTTGGGAAGGAAGGGAGGATAGAAATGCAGCAACTTCGCAATTTCTGTTAAATGATACATTCCTCTGTGATGAACCATACTGACGGTGCCTGAGGGGGGAGGACAAGGAGTGCGTGCTTGGCGCCTCCTTGCCGGTGGACCAGTCAGGGCCATACATTGAAGGAAAGGTTGAAGGAAATGACGTCACCTTTCTGTTGAACACTGGTGCTACCCGTTCTACTGTGAGAACAGCAGACGTTCCAAACCTACCCCTCTCGGGAGAAGCGATCCAAGTAGTGGGTTTTTCTTATAAATTAATTAGTACCCCAGTTACAGAACCTATGGAAATTACAATAGGGAATTTAAAAGAGATGCATAGATTCGTTGTCTTTGATTCAAGTCCCGTGAACTTACTAGGACGAGATTTGCTGTGCAAAATGAACTGTACCATCTTTAGCACTCCAAATGGTGTCAAAATTCAGACCCCAGATGAAGATGGAATATATAAATGAATTCTGATAAGACCCGACTCAGAAATTAAAAGATTGACAATACAAGACTTTCCAGAAGAGCTCCAACAGACAGTGAAACCAGAGGTATGGGATTTTACTGGAAAAGGGATCACTGAAATAATATCGACGGACACAATATCGACTTGCCAGAATATCGTGGACAAAATATCGACAGTCAAAATATCGAGTTTGTATCTACAAACAGGTAAGTATAAAAATATCGAGTACAAAATATCGTTAACAATAATATAGATGTAAAAAATATCGACTTTATTAAAAACAGTGTTAAATTAAATTAATATTAAATTTAAATTACTAAAATATACTTAAAACTACTTAAATTTAATTATAATAATTAAATAATAAATTAAAATAATAAAAATAATTTTTTACAATCTTATTAGTTGACCCTGAACCCTAAAAATACCCCTTTACCCAAAAACCCCAAACTGACCCTGAACCCTAAAAATACCCCTTTACCCAAAAACCCAAAACTGACCCTGAACCCTAAAAATGCCCCTTTACCCAAAAACTGAAAACTGACCCTGAACCCTAAAAATACCCCTTTACCCAAGAACTGAAAACTGACCCTGAACCCTAAAAATACCCCTTTACCCATGAACTGAAAACTGACCCTGAACCCTAAAAATACCCCTTTACCCATGAATTGAAAACTGACCCTGAACCCTAAAAATACCCCTTTACCCATGAACTGAAAACTGACCCTGAACCCTAAAAATACCCCTTTACCCATGAACTGAAAACTGACCCTGAACCCTAAAAATGCCCCTTTACCCAAAAACTGAAAACTGACCCTGAACCCCAAAAATACCCCTTTACCCTAAAACTGAAAACTGACCCTGAACCCCAAAAATACCCCTTTACCCTAAAACTGAAAACTGACCCTGAACCCTAAAAATGCTCCTTTACCCAAAATGTATCAATATTATTTAATTACCAATTAATTATTAATTAACAATAACAATAAAGTAAATATATTAGAACATTAGCTGTAATTATTTTAATAATTAATATTATTTTTTCCAAATTAATTACTTAAAAATAACACAAAATTAAATATATTAAAAATTTACTCTAATTAATGTAATTAACTAATTGCAAATAATTAATTAACAATTAATTACTAATACAAAATATGTTCAAAATTATATTAATTAATTAACTAATTAATATTAATTAATTATCAATTAATTATTAATTAAAAATATTAACAAACATATATTAATTATTTAATTATTATTAAATTACTTCCCACCCTATTCCCCTATAAACCCACAACCCGCTACAGAATTACATTACGCAATTATTATAAAAACAAAATTAATGTAATAAAATATTTTATAACATTAATACACACTATTCACACATATTATTACATAAAAATACACTATAAAATATTATATATTATTAAAAAATTCGATATTTTTGCTATCTATATTTTATACAGTCGATATTACTTCACTTACCTGAAAAACGATATTTTTGTAGTCGATATTATGTCCAGTCGATATTTTGTCCAGTCTATATTTAAAACTCGATATTATGTCCAGTCGATATTTTGGAGTCGATATTTTGTCTGTACACCCTGGAAAAGATGTAGGATTAATGGCAAATGTTGACCCAATTAAAATAACCATAAAAGAAGATGCAGTTTACCCGAATACTCGACAGTATAAAATGAGTGCAGATGTAAAAGCAGGGGTAGTGATTGAAGTACAAAGGTTATTGGAAGTTGATATCATACAAGAGGTGTTGAGCAGTCCTTGTAATTCGCCCATAATCGGAATAAAGAAACCAAGTGGTAAGTACAGGGTAGTACAGGACCTGCGCAAGGTTAATAAAATTGTTGTTTTTTGCTGTCCTATTGTGCCAAACCCTGCAGTGATCTTGTACCAAATACCATGGAATGCTGGATGGTTTACTGTCATTGATTTATGCCATGCATTCTTTTCAATTCCATTGCATCCAGACAGCAAATTTCTTTTCTCATTTGAATTCGACAGTCATGTTTACGTCTGAAATTGTGTTCCTCAGGGGTACACAGAGAGTCCTTCAATTTTAAATCAGATTTTGAAAAAATGCCTTGAATCCTTAGTATTGCCTGGAGAATCAGTCCTGGTGCAATATATAGACGACCTTTTAGCAGGGCTTAATTTGTGCCGGTGCTTTCCGGTGCTTAGCACCGGCACTTACTTGACAGGGCCAGGTCTACAGTCTGACTTGAGGCACACTGTGCATGTCACATTTTTCAATTTAATGTACTGTACACTTACTAGCTCCACTACTATTTAACTCCTCGAGGATCGTGCAGCCGCATCGTGTGTTTCACATTACATCTCTAGTCCAGAGTGAGTCAGCTGGCGCCGGCGGTTAACAGTGCTGCTGTGTCGGACACTAAACCTGCCCTGAGCCCCGCCCCCAGATTGAGGAGAAGAGTCACATGATCATCATTAATCATGGAACTGTTGATGGCGGCACCGCACTGCGCTCACGGCAGCCTTAGCCACTTGCCTGTGGCTGGAGGGCCCAGGCCGGAGGACACTGGTTTGGTCTCGATTTTGGTAGTTAGTGGTGGGCTGTTCAACGACCTGCGCAGATTTTTTCTCTCACTGCTGCCACGCCCCAGCATAACCGCCGCAGCGCGCAGCAGTCAGCACACCACGAGAGTAACATCGCCTCAAGTCGGCATGCCTACCCGACCTGACTACGACCCAGTGTGGTGTTGAGGCGGACATCGATCAGCAACATCGGTCTACTAGACTAGAGTTCTGTGCAGGACCAGTGTCTGACTGGTAGTAATTCATATTAAGCACCAGGCAGGCCTAAAATCAGTAAAGAAATTTTATTTATTATTTGTTTACATTTGTAATGCGCACAGCTACCCAACAAAGGGTTTCCCGGCGCGGTAGATCCCAATAGCAATGCGGTTACAGAAAACTAGATGTTAAAGAGCCATGTTTTTAAGGCTTTTCTGAATTTGATGTAATTCGACTCAGACCGCAATGTATGTGGCATTGAATTCCAGAGAGAAGGTCCTAGAAATGAGAAGGACTTGCCACCCATGCGTGACAGCCTGGTCCTTGGAATTTCAAAATTATTTGCAGTGGAAGACCGAAGAGATCTGGAAGGACGGTAGGGGCGCACCAGGTTTTGCAGATATTTAGGAGCGGTGTTGGTGGAAATCCTGTGCATAAAACATAGAGATTTGAATTTAACTCGGTTTTCAATTTTTAGCCAGTGTAACTTCCTGATGTATTTAGTGGTTGGAGTAGAGATGGGAATTTTACAGAGTAGTCTGGCTGCTGCATTTTGCACTGATTGCAACCTGCGGACAGTGGCTTTGTTCGCCCCCAGGTACAAAACGTTGCCATAATCTAGCCTAGATGTTATTAGGGCATTGACAACTGTTTTCTTGGTGTTTTCAGGCAGCATCCAACAGATCTTTTTTAGCCATTTTAATATGGCAAAGCAGGTGGCTGAAGTCTTTACCGCTTGCTGATGTAAACTGAGTGAGTCGTCAATAATGACGCCCAGGTTGCGAGCATGAGTAACCGGGGTAGGGGGGGTGCCCATTTCAGTTGAAAAGAAAAGGCTGTGTGTGTACGTGCAGCCAGTGTGAGTGTGCCCCTCGCCTCCCGCTGTCCCGAGTGAGTCCCTGATGGCCGGCCGACCGGCCCGCCCACCACAGGTAACGTACTAACTTACTTTAGTAGTGGTACTTTACTGTACTAGTAGCTGCTACTAGCGATGCCAATATACCATCATTGCCTAGTTGCCATAAAAACCAGCGCTGCTTTTAAGTGCCTGTGCCTAGAAGGGTGTAGTGGTGTGTAGTGGTGACTGTACTGGCGTGAGGGGAACAAACTATACATTGTTACTTTGTTGTGGGTGAGTTTTCCTACTAATCAATTTTTATGGGAAATATGTCCAGCAACAACAGCTTTGTGTAATACTTGTCTGCGCAGTGATTTTGAAATCAAACTTTCCCAAATGTGTGACATTGACAAGCAAGGTGGAGTTTGAAAGTTACTCCCTTTATTAGTTAAGTCCATTTTCGTAACTTTGTCATGTCCTAGTGGTCACGGCTCTTGGAAATTCAGAGGTGCTCGGGCCTTCAAGGACAGAAGATCCGGCTTTCCTTCCCCACGTCCTACTATGACTACTGCGGCCCGACTGCCGTTTATGAAAATGTACATTTTAATGTAGATATCCTCTGCCCCTGAAGGTTAGGGTGAATGATGTTTAGGGGTTGGGTCAAGACTGGTGTGCAGCAGCACAACCGAGCTCAAAAACAACGGCATGGAATGACACTAATGGAGAGTTCGAGAGGCAGATTTACAAGCCCCTTGCACCACTTTTGTGTCACTTTTTACATGAGGAAAAGTGACACAAAAGTGGCGTCAATGGACTTGTAAATCTGCCCCGAGTGCTTGGAAGCGCCGGCTGCAGCAGTTCAGTTAGTCACTCATTAGATGTCTCGGGGTCTCCCTCGGTGAAAGGTGCCCGAGCTCACTGTATCTAGGGGCACAAGGCATGACATCTGGGGTCACTTGCCTTTCTATGCCAAGTTAATGTGCCAACAAGTCAAGATGAACTGCTTCTTGGAGGCAGGGCCGAGGCTGCCTAGCATCGGGTCATCTGCTTTCAGTAATGGGACAGAAGAGCTAAAATAATGGAATTGAATGCTGAGCAGAGACGCTCCTACAGGTTACAAATGTTGGCTCAGGCATTTCCCTTGCTGCCTATCTATTTGCAGTTTCTATGATAATTCAGGGACACACATTTGGAAGATGGTTGTGTTTTTTATGTAAAGTCCGACCAACACAAAGTCTGGATATAAATACATTTATCCCTGATCTGGAGATCCCCGCCACGTGAAAGTTTTGCACAGCCAGGTCCCTGAAGTATGACATAACGTGTATAGCGCAGAATAACAGATGTTTATTGTTACTCAAATCAATGGTCTCATTTTATCGACATAAGAAGGATGAAAGGCTGAGTGGATCCGCCAGGATTTGAATGTGTGACCACGAGGTCGAACACGGGCCCTGTACAATGGGCGCATAAGTCCACTAAGCCACAAGACCCAATGTATGCATCATTCGATGTGCATCCTGCAGAGTGTGCGCAGCTCTAGGTGTGACCCTCGGCAGAAGTTAAGTCCACTACACCCACTGAGTTAGGTTAAGACAGTGCTGCTTACTGTGGGACAGAGATCCAATGAACACCGAGAAACAGTTAGAAAAGGCTAGCCTGTCTCTAGGACCGTGTCATGGCTGCGCCTTTCCTTATGAGTCAGATTAATGTATATATGCACGTTTTAATTTTGGAGTGTGTGGTGGTGACGTGACTGCCGTGACACCCCGAGCCGACTCGGCTCACCTGATTACCGTGGTGGTAGGGGTGTTGAGGCAGGTACTGGAGGCCCGGCGGGGCAGCTAGCCTCCGTCCGTTGGCCTCACATAAGATTGATTAACTGGATATGATTATTACTACAGTTATACACACACTTTTGTTTAACCGTCCCCCTAGTCCTAACCAAAGTGATTTTTCGATAGGGCCTGCCGGAGTAGTGTAAAGCCATGGGCGGGGCGGGCCCTGCCCGGCGTGTCCGCAGAGCAGCCAGTGTTGTACTTGTTGTCCAAAATGGCGTGCGGCTGCACACAAATTACTTCACTTGACTTGACTCTTCACTTCTCGGGCCGTTACCCACGAGGAAACGCAGTTTGGACTACAGGCAGCCCCATTTGTGTGGATTTTGCTTCATCATGGTGTGTGGAGGACAGGGAGCTGCAGTGCAGCCCGGTGTGTGTTTTTTGTTGTAGACTGGTGTGTGGAGGGTGCTGCAGCCTGGTCTGTGGTGGGTGCTGCAGCCTGGTTTGTGGAGGGTGTTCTAGCCGGTGATGCATGACAGGTTTTGCAGCAAAGTGTGGGAACTGGGCTGCACTGTGCTGTGTGGAGAGTGCTGCTAGTGTGGGTTGCTTTTGGTTTCGTTTCTGCGTGGTGGTCTGGTCTCAGTCACTCAACAAATGGCTGGGTACCGGGCCGGCGCCTGGCATGCTCTGATGCCACGTAATAACCTTGGCTGCCTTGCCTAAACATTCCCTACTGGCTCTGGTCTCTCTTCCTTCAAGTTCCAAGAGTCCATCAGGGTCAGTTCAGTTGGTGGATTCGGTATTTACAGAAGGCAGGGGATTGTGATGGGTTCCAGGTTAGCGCCTCCACCCCCCATGCGTCTCATGGATTCATAAATACTGCTGGTAAAGGTAACAAGCATTTACAATGCAACGGTTTCGCCTTCGGAAAAGTTAGAGCTATTGGCATTGTAAATGACAAACTTTTTATTTATGTGTTGGTTTTGAAAACAGATAAATATATGGCATTGTCATTTACAATGCCAATAGCTTACTCTGTCGCAAATGCGAGACGTATTGCATTTGCACACACACACACCCACACAAGAGCCCCACACACACACAAGAGCCCCCCACACACACACGAGGCCCACACACACACCACACAAGAGCCCCCCCACACACCACGCAAGAGCCCCCCCCACACACACGCAAGAGCCCCCCCCACACACACACACACGCAAGAGCCCCCCACACACACGCAAGAGCCCCCCACACATGCAATAGACCCCCACACACGCAAAAGCCCCCACACACGCAAGAGCCCCCCACAGACACAAGAGCCCCCCACGCACACGCAAGATTCCCCCACACGCAAGAGCCCCCCACACACACGCAAGAGCCCCCCACACACACGCAAGAGCCCCCCACACACACAAGAGCCCCCCACACACACAAGAGCCCCCCACACACACAAGAGCCCCCCACACACACAAGAGCCCCCCACACACACAAGAGCCCCCCACACACACAAGAGCCCCCCACACACACAAGAGCCCCCCACACACAAGAGCCCCCCACACACACGCAAAGAGCTCCCCAAACACACGCACAGAGCCCTCCGCTCCATTTGCATCAGGTGTGAGGCTCCTGACTGCTGACAGCCAGGAGACTCCAACAAAAGGAGGCTTATGACCTGCTATAGGCATTGTAAATGACAATGCCATTTATTTATGTTTTAAAAACAAAAGCATAAATAAAAATAATGTCATGAGCAATGCCAATAGCTCTAACTTTAAGAATGCCGAGACCATTGCATTGTAAATGCTTGTTCCCTTTTGGCGGCATCTATGTAATTGGTACACAAGCTCCTCCCGCTGCCAGTATTAGAATAAACCCTGTGGATTGAATGGGCATGAAGTCTCATCTCTCCTTTCACCTACCTGACCTTGTGTGATTTGAATGTAGGGGCGCTGTATTGTACAACGCTTAAAACCCCAATATTCCTAATCTGGCGCTTTTCAAAACCACCAGACACAATGAACGCACCTGAACGCCTTGAAGTGAACCACTTTGCAGGATGAGCTATGAAGGAACTTGATCCCGTCACCGGGAGGAGGATGTATGGTCAGTCGGGATGCCCTATGGTCCAGGTTTGGCACGTTCCAGGAATGGAAGTCCATCACTACAGCGCTGTCATCAGGGACATTTTAAGGATTTTGGGGGCTCTGGGCCAAACGTATTTTTGGGGACCCTGTTTGGAACATCTTGGATTTATGATCCAGTTTCAGGTAGTTCGTGCCCTCTTTGGCCAGATCACTGACAGTGCACAGGGGCACTCGTCCAAATTCAAAATGTGTGTTTATATGTAATATTCGGAGACAGTGAGGTGTATTTAGAATATCGTAACATAGCAGCAGCTCACACATAAGAGGGTGCAGTGGGTTCGGTTTCACATCTCAGGGGGTTCAGTGGTACTGATCCCCCTCGAGCTCCAGGGAATTGTGGGTCCCAGGCTTCCTTAAGTAGTCTTCAGGCTTATGGACCGATAGCATGAGGGAGTCTCCGAGACACAGAGGGTGAAAGCGAATGAGAGCAAAAGAGTGAGGAAGAGAGGTAGGGAGAGAGGGGGTACGGAGAGTGTGAGGGAAGAAGAGAGGAAGGGAGGGGGGCAGGGGAGAGAGGGAGGGGCGGAGGGAGAGAGGGAGAGATGGAGAGAGGGGGAGAGAGAGGGAGGGAGAGAGGGAGGGAGAGAGGGAGAGCGAGAGGGAGAGAGGGGGTACAGAGAGGGGGGTGCGGAGAGTGTGAGGGAGGAAGAGAGGAAGGGAGGCAGGGGGGAGAGAGGCAGGGAGAGAGGCAGGGGGGAGAGAGGCAGGGAGAGAGGCAGGGAGAGAGGGAAGGGGGGAGGTAGAGGGAGAGATGGAGAGAGGGAGGGAGGGAGAGAGAGACGAGGGAGGGAGAGAGAGAGGGACGGGGGAGAGAGGAAGGCAGCGAGGGGGAGAGAGGGAGGCAGCGAGGGAGAGAGAGGGAGGGACAGAGAGGGAGGGGGCGGGACAGAGAGGGAGGGAGAGAGGAAGGCAGGGAGGGAGAGAGGGATGGACGGAGGAAGGTAGAGAGACGAAGGGTGGTAGAGAGAGGGACGGACGGAGAGAGGGAGGGATGGAGAGAGGTAGTGAGGGAGTGAGGTGGGGTGGGAGGTGGAGAGGGAGGGAGGTGTTGAGAGAGGGGGACTGGAGAGAGGAATGGAAGAAAAGAGGGACGGAGGGAGGAAAGGAGGGAGGGAGGGGAGGGAGAGGGAGGGAGGAAGAAAGGGAGCGAGAGAGGAAAGGAGGGAGGGATGATGAGTAGGAGGGACAAAGAGAGGCAGGGAGGGAGAGAGGAAGGAGGGAGGGAGAGAGGGGGAGACGAAGGGAGGGAAGAAAAGAGTTAGGGAGGGAGAGGAAGGGATGGAGAGAGAGTAAGAAAAAGAAAGAAGGAGAAATAGCAATGAAGTGAGAGGGGAGATAAAGTGAGAACGAAAAAAAGAACAAGAGCTAAAGAGAAAGGAGAAAAAGCAGAATGGAAAGGGGTGAGAGTAAGAGAGAGAGAGACACACATGTAGAGCAGGAGCGAGACAATGTGAGAGACCGAAAGAGAGGGAGCACGAGAGCGAGCGAGCAGGAAACAGGCAAAATAAGAGAGATGAAGAGCTAGAGAGGGAGAGAAGAGACGCAGAGAGAGGGGAGTAGACTCTGTGTACCTTGTGAGAGAGAGGGGCAAGTAGACGTCACCAACAGCAGAGCTGACGCTCCCCCCTGGGTCGGTAGGTACTCACACGGGTCAGCGTGAGAGGCACAGCCTTGCAAGCGCTATGTTACAGTCTAACTAACTACAAAACAAAGCGCTATGTTACAAAGTCCAACTAAATACAAAACAAAGCGCTATGTTACATGGTCTAACTAAATACAAAAGTAAGCGCTATGTTACACAATCTAATTAAATAGAAAACAAAGCGTTATGTTACACAGTCTAGCCAAATAAGAAACAAAGCGCTATGTTACAAAGTTCAACTACATACACAACAAAGCGCTATGTTACACACTCTAGCCAAAGTCAAAACAAATTGTTTAAGGAAAACGAATCTGACATTAAAATCACCCGTGAAAAAGAGAAAGGAATGCTAAGAAAGGGTCCGACCAGAAATGTAGTTTAAGCTAGACCCCCCACGAAGCACTGACATTTCACAATAGCACTGACTGTAAGAAAGGGAGCGAGAGAGGAAAGGAGGGAGGGATGATGAGTAGGAGGGACAAAGAGAGGCAGGGAGGGAGGCTGGGAGGGAGAGAGGAAGGAGGGAGGGAGAGAGAGGGGGAGACGAAGGGAGGGAAGAAAAGAGTTAGGGAGGGAGAGGAAGGGATGGAGAGAGAGTAAGAAAAAGAAAGAAGGAGAAATAGCAATGAAGTGAGAGGGGAGATAAAGTGAGAACGAAAAAAAGAAGAGCTAAAGAGAAAGGAGAAAAAGCAGAATGGAAAGGGGTGAGAGTAAGAGAGAGACACACATCTAGAGCAGGAGCGATACAATGTGAAAGAGAGACCGAAAGAGAGGGAGCACGAGAGCGAGCGAGCAGGAAACAGGCAGAATAAGAGAGATGAAGAGCTAGAGAGGGAGAGAAGAGACGCAGAGAGAGGGGAGTAGACTGTGTACCTTGTGAGAGAGAGGGGCAAGTAGACGTCACCAACAGCAGAGCTGACGCTCCCCCCTGGGTCGGTAGGTACTCACACGGGTCAGCGTGAGAGGCACAGCCTTGCAAGCGCTATGTTACACAGTCTAACTAACTACAAAACAAAGCGCTATGTTACAAAGTCCAACTAAATACAAAACAAAGCGCTATGTTACATGGTCTAACTAAATACAAAAGTAAGCGCTATGTTACACAATCTAATTAAATAGAAAACAAAGCGCTATGTTACACAGTCTAGCCAAATAAGAAACAAAGCGCTATGTTACAAAGTTGGGATCTCTCTGGGGGCAGTGGATAAATAGAGCTTCGGATGGGGGCATCCTTTAGAAGGGTTTCTAGCACCGGGAAGGGGCGTGAGATAGAGCCTCGAATCGAGATGCGACATGACTGGGGGGTAAGACCTGGGCCATGGGTGAGGGGAATAATACTTAAAAGAAATCTCAGCCTGTGGAGGAGAAAAACTGTAAGAGTTGGGAGGGTAGAGGAAAGGGCGCATGGCAGAGCTTGTCACTTGAGGCCGTGGTATATGGTTCCAGAAAATCGGGGTTCACCGTAGAGATTTTTGCTTTCGGCAGAAAGGGTAAGACACGCCAGGCCTGGGGTGGCCAGAAACCCTTTCTGATGTTTCATAGTTCTAGAGGGAAAGGTGCTCTGGGAGGAGCAGGGAGTGCACGGACGCAGCCCCAGGTGGCTTGGTTCCCTCGCTGGCTCTGCTGGGGGAATGGGATATGTGCAGATGTGGGTATGAAAAGGTGGCATTGTCCACGCGGCCACGGAATATACGTGCAGTGGGATTTATTGAGCTGTGTTGTGACATCTCGGGTGTTACATAGTTGTGGAGGGGGGCAGATTGTGGTTCGGGGGAGGGTGCTGCCGAGTTCCTAGACTCGGGCTTGTGCTTTCTATTAGAAACTGCAGCTTTCCAAGGGTTCCAGGTCCGTATGCTGGTGTTTTTAGCAGTGCTCGTCATACAGGGGAAAGTGCCAATTCTGAAGCCCCACACACACTCATGCCCGATGTGCCTACCTTCACTTCCAGCAGTTACCCGAGTGGGGAAGCTTGTTTTCCATGCGCAGCGCAGACTTCCAGCGCTCGCCGTGGCTCCTCTTCTCGCGCTGGGCGGCGGGGGGGGGGCGGGCACTTCCGGCCGGCCGCGCTGGGATTGGCCGGCCGGCTGAAGAAACCCCCGGGCGGGACGGGATACCAATATATGTTTGTGAGGACAGGGGGGGGCGGGAGAGGACGAGGGGGGCGGGCGGGAGTTCCTAGACTCGGGCTTGTGCTTTCTATTAGAAACTGCAGCTTTCCAAGGGTTCCAGGTCCGTATGCTGGTGTTTTTAGCAGTGCTCGTCATACAGGGGAAAGTGCCAATTCTGAAGCCCCACACACACTCATGCCCGATGTGCCTACCTTCACTTCCAGCAGTTACCCGAGTGGGGAAGCTTGTTTTCCATGCGCAGCGCAGACTTCCAGCGCTCGCCGTGGCTCCTCTTCTCGCGCTGGGCGGCGGGGGGGGGGGGGGCGGGCACTTCCGGCCGGCCGCGCTGGGATTGGCCGGCCGGCTGAAGAAACCCCCGGGCGGGACGGGATACCAATATTTGTTTGTGAGGACAGGGGGGGGCGGGAGAGGACGAGGGGGGCGGGCGGGAGAGGGCGAGGGGGCGGGAGAGGACGAGGGGGGCGGGAAAGGACACGGACGTCGGGAGGGAGGAGGGAAACGTGGGGACGGCGGGAGGAGGGACACAAGGCAGGACAGCAGCAAACACGGCCCGGCCGGACCAGACACGGGGGCGTTCCCGGCGTCGCGTGACGTCGGCAAAAGCCAAAGAATCTCGGGAACGCCCCCGTGTCTGGTCCAGCATTGAGGGACGCCTCTCTGTTCCAATGGCTAGCCTCCATTTATGGAGCTAGCCAATGAAGCAGAGAGGCGGGGTAAAGTCACCCATACTAGAAACTACAGATTTCGCTGGAGGAGGAGCCTGACGGCTCCGCCCCCCAGCGAAACCTAATAAAGGGGCCATCTCAACAGGTAATCAAGGGCGGCCAGACGTGGGGGTCGGTGCACAGTGCTCTCCGCTGGCCTCGGCTCGCGGCATCGAGGCAAGGCTGGGCACAAGGGCCAGGGTGCGATGTGTGCGCGTGCTGCTGAGCAAGTCTGAGCAAACAGGGCTCCGGGTCCCTTTAGGGCACATGGGGCATCAGGTACAGAACCGGGAGTTGTCACTGGAGGGAAAGGGGAGCAACGGAGGGAAAGGAGGCTCATAGAGGAAGGAGATGAGGGCTGGCAGCGAGGAGGGGTATGGAAATGGTGAGGACCGGTGGAGGGATGAGAGAGTTCAGAAAAGAGTTGTGGACAGAGAGTTGAGGGGAAAATGTGAATGAATGGTTCTTAGGTGTTTTAACACTAATTTTTCCATGCAGTTTTTAGCTGGAGTTTAAACATGTGTGTTTACAATTCCAAGTCCAAGTACATAGTGAAACCCTTTTCAAGAAAATCGTGAACATGGTTCAGGAGAACGCCAGACCACTGGTTTCAACAGTGCCTGCCTTGCAGGACCCGTGCAAGGACACAGGACAGTTTTTTATGTTACAAATGTCTACTATAAGCATCAAGTCAACCAGACGTGAAAGAAAAATGCTTTCTCTCGTTGCTCAACGGTCCCAAATAATCACGATAACAATGACAGAGCAACACCAACGACGATAAACACCAGGCAGCCATTGCTTTACTGGGTAAAGGAGGTTGCAGGACCTGCTAGCGGAAAATATTATTAATTTAATTGCCTTTGGGTATTTTTATATAGCGCTTGCACTGACTTGCACCTGCTCCAGAGTTCCTAGCAGGGAAAGGGGAGGGTGTGAATAACATCACTGCATTATGAATTAAGAGATCACAGGTCAGTGCTTTATGGAGAGTGCAAGCTGTATACTTAGAGAACAAAAAGAAAGACTTCAGTCCTTTCAGAATTTTTGAACAGTGCTTAATTTATGCAGGTGGTTTCCAGTACTAAGCATTGGCACTTACCTGACAGGGCCAGGGCTATTGAATTTATATCCCTTGTGAATGGCCAAGAAATATACCTACCTGTCCCTTCCACCGCCTCCTGTTCGGATGCATGCCTGTCTGGCTCACAAGTCTTCAGGAGTGCCAGTTGAGGATGGAGGTGGAGCCAATATATTAAGTGGGTGGAGCCAGTGTAAGAAGTGGGTGGAGTTGGGGAGGTGGGTGTGGCCTTCTACAAAATGTTTAGCACCTGCACCTAATATTTTACAAATTAAGCACTGCCTTTTAGTGGCTTCTGGAGTGGTAGAACAACTGAATGGCACTATCAAATCAAGATTGGGAAAAATGTGTGAATCTACTCAAATGGAATGGCCAGATGCTTTGCCATTTGTTTTGATGGGACCCAGAAGTATTCCGGACAGGAACACAGGCTTGAGTCCCCATGAGATACTGATGGGAAGAGCAATGCTGCAAGCATGGGTGCCAGGATACAAACTGATATGCATATCTGATGATTTGGTACTAGAATACTGCAAGTAACTGGGTGACCAAGTGCTTTCTGTCTCTCACCAGATTGGGGAAGACGCCGTCGCCAGATCAACAACTCCAGCACATGACTTGAACCCAGGTGATTGGGTCGTAATAAAGAAAAATACTCGGAAGAGTTGCCTTGCACCGAAGTGGGGAAAACCAAGACAAGTAATCCTGGTTACCACAACAGCTGTGAAATGTGCAGGTGTGCCACGGTGGATCCATGCCAGCCATACGAAGAAAGTGACAGAACCTGAAGAAACTGAGGCTGAAGGTTGTGCAGCTGAGGGGTCTCAAGAAATTGGTCCTGAAGTAGCTGAAGAAGAACAACCGAGCTCCAGTCAAGATGAATGGGTCCCAATAATCGACCTGACTCTAGATCCAATAAGAACAAGAAGCCAAACCTACTTAGATAGAGAGTGGGATAGAGAGGACGAGACAGGAATAGAAGGAGAAAATCAGATCATCGAAATCCAAATCAAATCTGATGATGAGGAAGACCAGATAGGGAAAGAACAGATTATTGAAACTCCTCCAGGAACTCCAGTGCCTGAAAAGGGACAGATAGAAATCAGAGCAGAAGTTCAAGCGGAAGAAAATCAAAAGTTCGAAGTGCTTGAAAAGGATCAGATAGAACTAGACAAATGTGTTCAGGGAGAATAAATTGAAACAAAACAAAGCCAAATCCAGCATACACCTGAACAAGGCCAGTTTAGCAACCAGGCAGAAGAAGCTGAAATAAGACCTGGAACTAGTCAGACAGGAAGGGAAAAAGAAGACAATGAAATAGATGTGCCACAACTGAACGAGAATACAAGAATACTTGAAGAAGGCCAAAGCACAGTGCCAGTTAAAAGATTCAGAAAAGGAGATAAAGTACCTAGATTTGTCAAAAGACTGAGACTAAGACTAAAGACTATTGACGAAGAACTTGAGCAAGAAAATCAAGACCCCAGTAAAACTGAACCATCTGTGATAAAACCTACGAGAAGAAGTGCCTGAATAAAGAGACTGAATAACTAGTATCAGAGTCCTGAATGGACTTATCTGGTGTTGGAAGACTTCGAAAATCTTGAAATAAGTGACGAAAGTGATAAGGAATTGATTACTGACCAGACTGACAAAGAAGTGAAACCAACCTGAATGTTGCCCTGAGTAAGTAACCTATGCAAAGTTACAAAGAGGTGTTGAAGCTTCTTTTGAGTCAAAATGTCTGATTCCTCTGTGAATGGAAGACCGAGACGAAATTGTTGTAAAACATGCTGCAAAGTATGTTTATGTAGTGTAGCATTAGTACTTATACTATGGATAGGACTAACAATAACTATTCCTTACATGATGAGCAGAGATACTAATTTGTACCCTACTAAATCAGTGACAAAGGACACAGAAGAGCTGCAAACTAAAAATACACCACAAAGAGTAGATACACAGGAAAAAGCACTTAGCCTTAGACAAACTAAAATGGACTTAGATGCACCAGATGAGGAAGGACTGCTTTATAGTAGAATCAAGAATAGAACTCATTTAAAAGTATTTGCAAACCTTTTAGTACATTACCTAGAAGCAATGGAGATAGAACGTCTGTATGAAGCTACCTACTTCAGTAGCTGAGGGTGTGACATACCATCACTTGCCACTAACATTTGGAATTTCCTGTAGTATTCTAGCTAGTTTATTCTATAAGAGAGGACCTTTACAGTATTATTACTCTAATTCAGATGTGATATTTTCTGAACTTCCTATGCGTGGAAATCTAAATCCTGTACATACTAAGAGTGATGTAACACGTTATATGGGTAAATACTTTCTAACTAAAGGTACAATAGATTTAGGTGAAGCACATGGAGATAACTTAACATGTTCATTACACGAACAAGAGCAAATGTTTCTAAATATGGCAGAGAAAAGAAGAGAAAGTTTCCAAAGAAAAGCAAATGACAAAAGGCAGAAAACTCCTAAATGAGCTGAAAATATAGGGAGCACCTCAAATGGTGGAGCTAATGCCGCTATTTTATTTATTTATTTATTTATTTATTTATTTATTTATTTATAACAGTTTTCTATAGCGCGAACTAGACCCTTGGGTATCAGAGCGCTTACCATCACATGGTCTATATAATAACAGCATTGTGAATAACACACATAAAGGTAACCGGTAACAATATAGTATATATCGGAACAAACATATAAAGGGCAGATGTAAGACTGCCGTCAGTGTCTTCTTGCTATGGGTCATTATCTATATGATTCCCAGAATGTTATCCCAATGACCCTCACTGTTGAGTCGCCGATGGCAAAATGCCTACATACTGGAGGAATTTGTTCATGAGAAACGTCCTAGCTTCCTTCTTGAATGTTGCAGCGTTCGAGATCTTTCTGATGATCGCAGGAAAGGAGTTCCATATTCTCGGGGTTGCACCAGAGAATAATCTCTCATAAGTTTTTTTCTTCCTGAAGATAGGTGGTCTCAGCATCAGCATATTGGCACTCCGGACAGGTCTGTTTCCTCCTGCAATTTTTATTTTCTGGGCAAGATATCTGGGTGTGTTGTGCTGAATTGCTTTATGGGCGATACATGCCATTTTTAGTTGTATTCTGGCTTCGTATGGTAGCCAGTTTAGGGCTTTCAGGTGAGAGGAGATGTGGTCAAATTTTCTCGATCCTGTGATAAGTCTAGCCGCAGCATTGAGGCATGCTTTTAAAAGAGCTGTGGAGATTTTTGGAAGGCCTGCAAGTGTTGTGCATCCATATTCAATTCTTGAGATCACCAGAGATTGCACTGCTAGTTTTAGGTCGTTCTCTGATAGAAATGGCTTCATTTTTCTTAAATAGTTCAGATGAAAGCATGCGTTTTTTGCCATTCCTTTGATGTGGGTTTTCATATGAAGGTGTTCATCCAGAGTGATTCCGAGAGACTTGGCTGATTCAACTAGCGTTGAGGTGCAGTTCAACGCTGTGATCATTTTGGACCATCCTTTCACTTCTGCTTGATTCTTTTGAGGTGCGATGAGTAAGAATTCATTTTTATTAGCGTTTAGCTTGAGGTGATTGCAGGCTTGCCAATTTAGCGACATTTTGAGTGCCTCATTCATGATGGTAGTGTCTTCCAGCGACGCGATCTTGATGTAAAGTTGCGTGTCGTCCACGTACATATGGTAAGATATATTAGAATTTCGTAGGATTTCTGTAAGTGGTTCAATGTATAAGTTAAACAGTGAAGGAGATAGAGTTGATCCTTGGGGTACTCCAATTGTATTTGGGCAAGAAGGGGAAAGAGATTTGTTTACTAGGAATCTCTGAGATCTCTTCTGTAAGAAGGATTTGTACCATTCCAATACAGTGCCTGAAATTCCCATCCTGTTGTGAAGTCTGATTAGAAGTTTTTCGTGGTTAGCTGTGTCAAACGCCGATGACAAGTCCAGGAGGATGAGTAGACAAGATTGGTTGCGATCTAGTGCTTGAAGTGCATCATCGATTATGTGAAGGATTGCTGTTTCCGTGCTGTGGCCAGTTCTGAATCCCGATTGGCAGTCATCCAATAGAGAGAAGTTGTCTATATGTCTGCTTAACTGATTTTGTACACATCTCTCTATTAATTTGGCAAGAAGAGGGATGTTGGTCACTGGGCGATAGTTATTTGGATCAGCCGGGTCTGCTGTGGGTTTTTTGATGATCGGGACTACTTGTCCTGTTTTGAGACAATCTGGGAGGACCCCTTGGGAAAGTGAGGCGTTAATAATTTCAGTCCAGATAGGAATCATTATATGGCTGATTTCTTTCAAGCATTTTGATGGTAGCGGGTCGTTGAAGTGATTGTTTCGTTTTGTGGCAGCGAGCGTTTTGGTAACCTCATTCTGGTCTAGTAATGTGAACATGTCCAAGTATGCCTTGTTTTTTGTCTCATTGTTCGCAGCGTGCTGTGCAGGTTGTGATGATGTTGTATTGTGGTTGGGGTTATCTGCGGCGATCCTGAGTTCTTTTTCCAGTTCATTGGCTTTGTTGTTGAAAAAGGTTGAGAATTCCTTGCAGCTTAGTTTTGTTTTAGTGATTTCTTGGGCAGATTTTTCCAGTTTATTAGATTGTAGCTTTATAATCTCAAACAGTTTCCGTGGTCTGTTTTTGGCGTTATCCAGTTCCGATCAGATAAATTCCTTTTTTGAATTGATGATCTTTTTATTGTATTCCTTTCAGATCTTTCTGAGGGATTTCAGCTCCGGGGAGGACGGATATTGTCTCCATTTTCTTTCTGCACGTCTCAGTTTTCGCCTACCTTCGTTCAGTATTCCGTCGAACCAAGGGTTTTTAGTCTTCTCCGAGACTCTTTTCAATTTGAGTGGTAAGGTGGAGTTGACTATTTGCGATATTGTGGTCGTGTAGTGGTTCGTTAGATTCTGTATGTTGTCAGGAAGGGTGAGGTCTTTTTTGCAACTTTCCCTTAGCATATCCATGTTTGAATCTCTGGTTTCACGTATCCATCTTTTAATTTTGCTAGGATGAGTGGCTTTTATCTTCTCCCTTGATGGAATTAAGAATGTTATGGCGTGGTGATCTGACCAGTCGCATGGAACTATTGAGAGGATAGATATGTCATTATTCTTTGAAATAATCCAGTCTAGTGTTGTTCCTTTTTCGTGTGTAGGTTCCAGACAGGCTTGTGATAATTTTAGCTCTGTTAGAAAATCTCTAAAGGCGTTGAGCTGTTTGTCGTTGTTGTCGTTCCAGTGTAGATTGAAATCACCTAGAATTATGTTATTGATGTCTTTGCTAGAGTTGGTAGTGATGATCTCCATTAGTTGGTCTATGAAGTTCATATTGTTTCCCGGTGGGTGATATATTGCATGTAGGTTGCAGATCTGTTTGTTAGCCGCTCTTAAATGGAGCCCAAGGTATTCACATGATTCGAGCGGGTCTGATTGAAATTGGCCAATTTCTAAATTTGATCTGTAGATACAGCCAATACCACCTCCTGACTTTTTTTGTCTGTCAAGTCTCAATATGTTATAGTGCGGGGGCACCAGCAGGTCTAAGACTGGGGGCAAGCATTCAGACAGCCAAGTTTCGGTAAGGATAGTAACGTCTATTCCCTGGTTGATAATGATATCAGCAATGTCAGACGCATGTTTTATTGCCGATCGGCAGTTGAGCAATAGGCATTTTAAAGATTTTTCTGTATCATCTGTGATCCTATTAGACGTATCGGTGGTTAGTTGGATTTGTTGTAGGTTGTTGAGATTGGGTTTCCTTCCATATCTCGTGGATGTTCTATTTGCGTCAATCGGTACTCTTTTAATTGCCTGCCCCCTAGTGGGGTCCGTCTGTTCATACTCCCTGAGTAGTGCATGTATTTCTGTTTCCGATAGAGAGTTTTGATTCCTTTCTGGTCTGTTTTGTCTGGTTGACAGTGGCATCGCTCTCTTCATGCTTTTGATTTCGGATGTGTTTAATAGCTGTTTGATGTGTTCTATTTCCGTGTGAGTGTTTTCTGTGATATCACGTAGTTTTTCTATCCCTTTCAAGGCGTTTAATAGATCCAGTGAAGAGATACTGATTTGTGTTTGGATCTCGTGAATTTTTCTCATGATCTTAGGTGACCTGATGTGATTCTTAGTCCGTAAGTTTCGCTCTTCACGTTTACCGTCCCTGAATTTCCGTACTGGTCCAAGTCTTGTTATTTTCTTAATTCTTTCCTTAGGTTGGTTTTCTCCTCGGGCTATTTTTGCTGGGATGGGCGATTGGTCTAAGCTTGGTGATCCAGCGTTGTTGTTGATGTTATATGTGTTTCGTGTTCTCTCGATTTCATTCCTTGTCAGCTTACTTTCCGTTCCGCAAGATGTTCCTGTTTGAGTAACCTGTTCCTGGAGGTCTCTGGAAGTAGTACTAATTAGATCAGATTTCCGTCGGTTACTGGTGGAATTTCTAATAGTGGAGCTATCGTCGGAAGAGATTGCTGGGATGGAAGTTCTGTCTAGGCTTGGTGATCCTGTGTTGTTGTTGATGTTATATGTGTTCCGTGTTTTCTCAGCTTCATTCCTTGCCAACGTACTTACTGTTCCGCATGAGACTCCTGTTTGAGAAGCCTGTTCCTGGAGGGTTCTGGGTGGGGTGCTAACTTGTTCCATTCTCCGTTGATTACTGGTGGAGTTTTGAATTGTGGAGATATTGTCGGATGAGATTAAATTATCTTCTGACAGGTTCTGAGAGTGTAATGGTCTGGTGACTCTTAATTGCAGTGATTGATCTGGTTTCTGGCGTACATATGTTGTAGTGTCTACTCTACTGGTGTTGTTGGGAGTGTCCGGGTTGTCTTCTATGTTTCTCATGTGTATTAGTGGCTTCGTGGACTCTACGTTTCTTTTTAGTGATGAGAAAGAGTTGTCAAACTCTTCCAAGTTGTTGTTAGAGGCTTGGATCAACACTATCCCATTCTTGAGGATAGTAATGCAGAGGTCGGCTCTCAGGTTGGGTGATGCTCTGGTCATATATTTTGCACCATGAGAGATGTTAGTAGTAGATTTTATATGGAGTAACGTTGTAAGGGCATTGCGCCATTTCGCCTTTCTTCTGGTGAAGAATATCCTATCTTTCGTGATGACTCCTTTAGCCATACACACGGAAATGTCAGAGATCAGTGTGTCAGGGTTTTTTCTCATAATGTTATGCTTACATTTTTTGGCTGCATTTTGGGAAAGATGGGTTGGGTATTTTATGATGTAGGTGTTTCCACTTGTCTGTTCCAGGTAGTTTTCCTCCATTTCTGTGATATGTAGTGAGTTCTAAAATACGTTTCCCTTATCTAGTAGGTAAGAGTTTTCTCATAGATTAAAGCAAGATTATAATTATAGAAATACCTGGGTGAATGAAGATCTCTCTCGCCTGTGATCTATATTATCTATATATATATAGATCTATATTACTATCTTTTCCAGGGATATACATCTTCATATATAATTTAGTTTAATTGCTGACTTTTCAAAGGACCGACGTGATTTCTATATATTGCGTTTTATAATTAATTTAGAGGGCTTTTCAAGATGTCCGACGTGATTGTTATAGCTTCTGTACTGATGCCTTTTTCTATTTCTGATGTTTTAGTCTTCTTTTACTTTCCATGAATTCAACCCAAAATAGCTTCTTTCTCCTTGTCAATGTTAGAAGTCCTTTTTTTCTTTCACCTGTTGTAGCTGACTTTCTAGCTTTTTTGTCCTTTTTCACTTTCCCAGATTAGGTCCATGGGATAGCTCCTCTCTCCTTGTCAGCTGTTTGGAAGACCTCTTTTTCTCACTTCTGTCATGGACTGGCTTTCTCTATGTGTAAATCCGCTTTCGCTATCTCTGGGGTTAATTCCGCCATTTTGGGTTAATTTTACTCTTATTCGATCAGCACTATCGTTATGCACTTATGTTAAATGTCTGCTGCGGCCGCCATCTTAGGGTCAGGCGCGCCGCTTCGTAGTTTCCTTTCGTTTCAGTGATTGTAAATTAATAAATAAACCCCGGTGCTTCCTCAAGGTTTTTGGGTCTAAGTGCATATATGTTGCTGGATTTCGAAAAGAAGGGGAAACTTTGTCTTCACAGAGAAAAGACTAGTTACTATAATAACATATTCATTGGTTCCAGTGAATGCGAACACAATTACAAGGTAATTGGAGGTTGGGGTTAAAAAAATGGGTCAGAACCTGTGTTTCCTGGAATCTATTATATATGTGGGAACAAGGCTTATTTCAAATTGCCAGATCATTGGTATGGAAGCTGTTATTTTCGTATTGTCTTTCCAAAAATATACCATGTAAATGAAGTCACTGGAAGCAATGAAAACACTCATGGATTAATACATAGTAAAAGAGAAAGTGTTGGAGAAATAATAGGTGATATATTTAGTGCATTGATACCTACAGTGGGAGTGGCTCTGAATACACACAGAATCTGCAAATTGTCAACAGTAGTAGATCGGTTATCAATTGACACTGCTGGAGGTTTCCTGGTGGTCAATACTGAATTGGTTGTGGTCAGATCTATGGTTTTATAAAATCGATTTGCTCTTGACACCCTATTGGCGAAAGAGGGCGTTGTCTGTAGAATGTTGAAAGCGCAACATTGTTGCATGTATATATTCCAGACAAAAGTGTTGGAATCAAGAAGTACGTGAAAAACGTAACTAATTTGGAAAGAGAGCTCAAACCACTGGAGGTTGATAGTGCCTGGAAAAGACTAACTGATGGTTTCTCCTCTGTAGGTAGTTGGTTTTCTAATCTAGGTAAAAGTCTTGTGAGTAAAATACTGATGCCAATAGCGGGAATAGGTTTATTAGTGTTCATTATAATAATTTGCTGGAAATGTCGAAAGCACAAAAAGAAATATACTATCAATAGGAGAGGAATAAAAAGAAATGTTGAAGAACTCAAACTAGAAGAAATGAATAATCAAATTTATAAAAGAGTGAAAAATTCTCATCCTAAAAGAAAGAAAGCTAAATAGAAAGTTTAAAGAGATTGAAATGGGTGAAATGTGAAAAGTTGGCATCTGGTTTCATTAATAGTGATGATAGTAAATATAATCAAAGAGGGGATTGATGGAGCAAGGATTCGCACGTAAAGCGCCTTGTTTGAACTCATGAACCTCAAATAATGTTAATAAAATAACCAACATGTTCGTTTTACTAATTTTGCACATTTTCCATTATACGGGCGACCGAGTGAAGCTTGCTTATGTGTTTATTAACCTTAATATGCTTGCAACCTAAAATGGCCGCTGCTACGCGGGAATTTAGACTGCGCATGCGTCGGTCATACCCATGTGACGTGACGTATTCAATGTCTTTGTGGGAAATTAATTGAACATGCGCAATGAAGCTAAGATGGCTGCTCTATTTTCTCACATGCTTAAAGCTTGCATTGCTGCTTTCGCTAAGCTGTCCGTTCTGCATAATCCTAATGCTATAGTTTATTATAAAGTAATGGGAGTAGTATAGAAATTCATGGTATACAGTGAAATAATTTTTTCTATGTTTTAAAACTGTTTCTTTTCCATTTTATGTACACTTCGAAAACTTGGCCATTTTTGTAACGCTGTGCTCCATTTGAATGAAACTGCGTCTGGGTGAGATCTGCGAGTCTCCAGAGCAGATGACCTTTAAATCACCGCCAAGGAGCTGATTGACTGAGAAGATGCTCCTGGGAACCTGAACTTCAACCCAGCTAGAAGAAGCTGAACTGTACTACAGTTGTAACAAATGTATACGAATATTGTATTCACCAATGTTAACTGAAAAGCATATGTCATGAGAACCTGGAATTTAAGGGGCGGGTACAGAAATTGAATATTAAGCCTGAGAAAGTCTAAAATTTAGGTGGTGTGATGACCTAACCTCCTCCTTTGTCCAATCAAAATTGGGGATCCTTACACTTGCAACATTGGGGGGTGGTACACTGACCCGAAAAACAGTATAACTAGCGTAGGTTTAGCTAGAGAAATTGTCTGACTTGTCCGAATAGCTGACCTGTCACTGACCCAACGCACTCAATAGGTGACTGAAAGCAGAGAGCTGCAAAGCACTTTGCTGGGAGGTTCGAGAAAACCCAATCGGGATTTTGAGAAGTGAAAGTGCTGCGAAGCACTTTTCTGGGAGGTTTGAGAACCCAATCGGGGTTTTAGCAGATTCCTTGCAGAGAGGGAGTAGTGCAGGCGTTGCAACCGAAGCTGCGGGTGTTGGTTGTACCCTTTGGTAAACCCGGTCCTGATCCAAATTTTGGGGTTATCCTGTCCTGACTGTCCATGACCTGCACCTCCTCGCCTACTGGCACCTAAGTCCTTGGGGTTTCTTCCCGTCTTATCCAACGGACCCGTGGCCAGGGTTGGTCCTCATTCTATCCTAGGTAAATATAAAGTCTGTGTGGGTGATTTCCTTTCCTATATTTGCATTCCAAAATTCTCGAATATTGCAAAGCTTAGTTGCATATGTTCCTTTTCTCCCCTGTCCCTTTGTAAAAGAGATATTCATGTATTACTGACCTTAGCATGTTCCATTTTTTTCAACCTACCTTTAGTGAATGCTAAATCGTTTCTATTTTAGTATATGTTCCTTTTTTCACCCTCGCTTTAGGAGATAAGCTGAATTTAATAGTATGTTCCAAATCCTACCTACCCTATAGTATTGATCTGAATTGAATATCTAAAATAGCATGTTCCTTGCTCTTACCTTCCATTTCAGTTTAAGTTCTTAAATGCTTAGCATACTCTTTCTCTTGCATAGTTATACGTTGCTGGTGATTTTGATTATAGATGGTTTAATTTGCTTCAACTGGAAGCTCATGACATATGATGATGAAGATGATTAGATAAAACTTTGAACCTACCCAGAGTCTGTGGTTATTTTACAAATGTTATAAATGTGCTTGAGTACCTAATTTAAAACTCAACTCCCTGACCCTAGGTGTTTAGGTTCCTAGTATCTACATTGCTAGGTTATACACATAGGAATCAGAAGTATAGAAATCTCAAGTTATGCTGATAGTAGAGCGTGAGTTACCTAATTGATGTTAAGGTGTATGGAATTAATGGGCCCAGATGAGTATTAGTAAAAATTTCCTAGCTGGGTGACCTGCGCGCTCTATCAGTCCTTGAAGGAGGTCTTTTGGGCGGATCTGATGAGGTGATGGTATTGGCGCATGGCGTTTTTGTGGGCTGTTTTGCTCTCCAGTGTCTGTTCGTGGTGCCATTTCTTCTCCAGTTTTCTGCAGTTCTGTTTGGAGGTCTCGAGGTACGGAGGTCCGTGGTGAACCAGCTGGCATTCTTGTTGGTGCATCTGTTGGAGGGATTTTTGATTGGGGCGAGGGTGTTGGTGCAGTCGTCGATCCAGCTTCTGAGGATGCTGGTGGCGGCATCGGGGTTGGTGCGGTCTGTGGGTAGACTTCGGGTGAGGGTGGTGTTTATAGCTGGTCTTCCGTGATTTTGCTCCAGATGTTGCGAGGGATATGTTGGGTGCGGTGGTATGTGGTGGGTTTCCGGAAGGTAAAGTGGATGCAGCGATGGTCGGTCCAGTGGAGTTTGGAGGTGTGGCTGAAGGAGACGTGGGAGCTTGCAGAAAAGATGAGATCAAGTGTGTGGCTGGCGGAGTTAGTGGGCGTTGTCCCGAGCTGTCTTAGTCCTAGGTTGGCGAGGTTGTCAATCAGGATGGGGGAGTTGGTGTTGTTGTTGTTCTCGAGGTAGAAGTTTAGGTCTCCGAGGAGGATATAGTCCGTGGAGGCGAGGGCGTGCTCACTGACGGAGCCGGCAATGGAGTCACCTAACTGTGGCCAGGGTCCAGGCGGTCTGTAGATCAGAGTTCCTCTGAGGGAGGTGTTGGGATCAGTGTGGATGTTCGGCAGTGTTGAGGGTGTCGTCGGAGTTGGTCGAGACTTTGATGGTGGATTTGTGGATGATGGCGATTCCGCCTCCTACTCCGTTGGTGTGGTCTCTGCAGGTGATCTTTTAGCCATCAGGGATGGCTATGGCAATGTCGGGTGCCGAAGAGTCATTCATCCAGGTCTCTGTCAGGAAGGTGTCGTCCGGGGAGGACGTGCTGAGCAGGTCACAGAGTTCGACGGCGTGTTTGCATGCGGAGCAGGTGTTCAGGAGTATGCATCTGAGGTGGTTGCGCAGTTCCGGCAGGAGAAGGTGCTTGGCTGCGCTTTGGGCGGCGAGGAAGCAGGTATTTGATCGCCTGGTGTTGAGTGCGTGGAGGGTGCCTGCATCGTAGTGGTGTCGGGTGCCGTGGGGTTCGCGGGGGCAGGGGTTCTGCCGCTGGGCATAGTGCAGGTGTAGAAGGGCACGGACGGGCTTGCCTTAGGTGCGCCTTTGGCGCGCCGCATAGCGGCCGCCTTAAGAAGGGGAGGTGGGAGGGAGGAGCAGCTGGGAGGATGGAGTTGGTGAATGGGCAAGTGGGGGCGTGGCTGCAGGGGACGCAGTGGCGGGAAGAATGGGGGCAGGAACGGCAAGGGAACAGAAGGCAAAAGGGGCACAGGGCACAGAATACGAGGGGAAGAGGATAAAAACGAACAATTAAACAGTGCGGCAGAGGAAATGCCATACAAGCAGGGGGCGGGGTCGCAGGGGACGCTGCGGCGGGGAGAAATGGGAGTAGGAGTGGCGAGAGGGAACAGAAAGCAAAAGGGCACGGGGCACAGAACACATAACACAAAGGGGAGAAAGATGAAAAACGGAACGGAACAATTAAGAATTACACAGTAAAAAAATAATACAGTAAATAATAAGGATAAAAAAGAATACAGTCATCACATTAGCAATTCTTCCCTGCACACAGACACCCTTGCACTCTAGTGCAAGAGTGCCTGTGTTGGCGCTAAGTTGCAAAACTTAGCACCATCGCAGGGGGAAACGCAAGGCTGCACCACATTCTTGAAAATATGGAGCAGCCTTGCATTTCAGAAGTGGTAAAATGTGTCCTTAAGCCAAGGAGGCTAACGACACGCTCTGCCACTTCCTTGTACATATCCCCCTAAGGGTTTCATTTGCTGCATGTGTGTCAGGGATTTTAAGTAACAGAGCCTAATTATTTCTGTCATTTTCTGCCAAGCTGGGAAATTGTAGAAAATCAAGTCTGGTAGAACAATATTGGTTCCCAGAAACATAAGTTATAAATCTCCCAACAATGTACAGCTGACAAACTGTGACAATACCAACACAAGTACATAATCTTTTGAACAACTACCTGCCCACTCAGATAAAGGCAAAGTTGTGATTACCTTTCCACGAACATCACCTTATCATTCTTGGACAGAGCCTTATCCAGCCACATTTTCTGCAATACACTGACTGGATCTGGAATAGAGTCATAATCCCTTGTGTCAGCACTGGTTTCTAGAGCCCTCAAGCTGTCTCATAGTTTGCTTAATTATCTCAGACACGAAATCTAGTTAGAAAACGCCTATTGAATCTGCCATGTGTTAAAAATTGGCCGCACTGTAACAGGACTCTAAATGTGCGGTCGCAAGCCCAATCTTCACATGCGGCTGACATAATTTCTGGAAGGCTATCCCAACTTGTCTATTATTCCTATAACAGGAACTATCAGCTTGTTGACTTCCCAAGATACCCCTTGTGTGATATATACAGGCATGACTTGGAATATATACAAAAGTCGGGCTGGTAGGATATTTTTGGCAAAACCAGTATACCCTTCAGAGGCATCAAAAACGACCCCATCATGTCAACCATTTCATTATATGTTTCTGTGCTTATACCACATTTCTATTGCAGAGGGCTGGTATCGTCCCAACCCATGAATCAGGGTATCTACACAGCATATTAGTGGTTTTTATCGGTAGTGCGGTGAGTTGATCCTCTAGGCAGCCTGACAAAGGATAGCATACTTATTTCTCCCAATGTATTCTAAGTTCTGAAATCATGCCAACATCGTCTATCTCTTCCAGTAAAATGTGAAATGCTAGAACTGGGTCTCTAATGTAGAGCAACTCATCGCCTGCATATTGGCAATGTACTTTGGGGACACTCATGTCTGTTTTCTCATACAAACCAGTGGTTTCGTTGTCAAAATAGTTGAGGGGAATCTGTTATGTTTTTCTGCATATCTCTGTAGATTTGGATGGCATCTTTTTAGTCCTTATACATGCAGTTTGGGTTGTGTGCAAACGTTAGTTCATTTCATCATTCCTAAGAACTCCTAATTTAAAGTACAAACTCTTTATATGTAGGGGGTGGGAGCACACTGCTTCACCTCCCAGCACAGTTCACGCCTTAGCATTATGGTAAATGCAGTTAATTTTAAATGCTTACTTGTGTTTTTGCTGAAGTATTCACCCAAAGTTGGTGCAGGTTAGTGCCGTCAATCTCTAGACATATGTGTTTCTGGATATCATCCTTCAAGTGCCATTCACAAGTGTGGGGTTCCTTAGAACACTCACACTGTTCCAGCTGCCAAAGGGACTCACTGCTTCCCGGGCTCTGCCTTTATCCTGTGGATAACATAATCAACTATATCTCACTCTACTGTTCAGCTAACCTCCTCTGATCAAAGAGAGATGTCTTTAGCAGTCATATATAACCAGAGAGGGCATGTGCTGTCTTTTTTCATTTTGCCTTCCTTATAAGAGGTTCTTTTAGGGGTGACCGAGTGGATCTTACTGTGAGGGCAGTAGAATTTTTATATGGGGCATGTGCGTGAAAAGTATCCTTTAAATTGAGGTTGGATAGTTTGGCCACTTTAGCTCTGAGACATTACAAAGTCGTCTTCTAGGTTGACTGCACAGTGCACTCATGTGTATTCGACCTGTTGTTCAAGAATTTTTATCTGTTGTGAGAGAGAGAGCCATGGCGTGAAGCGTGGCTCAGTGGTTAGAGGCGGCAGACCCGGAAGCTGAGATCGGCCGTGGACCAGGGTTCGATTCCCCGCCTCGGCAGGTCTCGGGCTCAAAAATTCCATGGAGTCGACAATTCTCGCTCCGGTGCCTACTCGACTCACGGGGTCACACTCTGCGACTCTGGGCAATAGCTTGCTTAATCTCCACTACGGCCCCTCGCGGCGGGATGCCTGGCTTTCGCCTTGTGGATACCCGGCCGGGATATCTCACAGGGGAATACCAGGACGGGTTCCCTAAGCAAGCGCCTTGGGACCCCTGGGTTAAAGTGCGCTATATAAATCGAAACACATTTACACATTTACATTTACATGGCAGGTGGAATTTGAAAGGGCGGAGCAGTCTTAACAATCTTCGAGTGGGAGAACTCTCAGTGGCCATCTTGGGTCTTGTGGTCAGGCAATAATTGTCTTTTTTGCTCGGTGGCTTATAGGCCTCATCAGCTTACTCGAGAATGGCCTCCACTATTCTACCAAGAGAGAGCATTGGCTATCTTACAAAAGACAATTACATTAGTGTTTCTCAAAATGTGGCTTGTGAGACGAATTTTTGGGGGTCGGGAAAGTTCAAGCAATAAATAAAGATGCCTTTAAATTCTGTGTTTATCTTGTCACATTTGCAGTGCTTCAATGGCAGAGGTCAAATGTCAGGCTATGTCTTTTGTCAAATGTCAGGCTTATTCTTTTAACCTTTGATTGGTGTTTGCTTTTCTTTCTCTGACGACAAAGGGAAATTCGTTTTTCAAGTGAATTATGTGACATTCTTAGGATGTCGTTTATTGCAACATATACATTGCAAATACCAGTACACGAACTGTATACATTCAGCATTTAGGAAAGCAAAAATTAAGTATATGTCTTTTTGTTAATTTTGAAGTGTGCTGTAAACAGATTTTAACAGGATTAAAACAAAGAAAGTCACTTTGTTTAGTTATGCACAAATTATAAATATTTACCGAAACCCCATTTCCACACAGTATAATTTGAGTGCTTTATGCAATATAGTTTAATCAGTGAAAGTGTATGTCTGTGCAAAGTCAGTGGCAATTTCAATGAAAAATTAGCTTTTTGTAAATAACAAGGGGCTACCACACAATGCTTTAGTTACATTAAAAAATTCCCCTCCTCATGTCCATTAAAGGTAGGTGGGTCGTGAAAGTGTATCGTTCTACAAAGTGGGTCAGGATACTGAACAGTCTGGAAACCAATGATCTACAGGCTGTTTCACCCAGAACTGGGGTTGGAGCTAGGGTAACAGCTCTTAAAACCCTTTTTATACAAACCACTGTGAGAACACACATCTCAAAGAAAGGGCATAACCAACTGAATATTTTCTAGACAGTAGAATTAAGCCTGCAGCCTGCTGACTCACTTTTTCGTGTGCCAAAAACCAGAAAAGGATCTACTAGGAAACACCCTGATAAGAAGACAGGTTGTTGACATACATAAACAGGACAAGAGTTCATAAGGGAAAAGCCTTAAGTGAACCTGAAAGGGAGTCCCCAAGTGGGCGCCTTGATTCCTGTTTAGTGCTTTTTGCAGATATAAGTAATATTATAAATTGATAAA
Source organism: Lissotriton vulgaris (assembly GCF_964263255.1). Classification (NCBI taxonomy): domain Eukaryota; kingdom Metazoa; phylum Chordata; class Amphibia; order Caudata; family Salamandridae; genus Lissotriton; species Lissotriton vulgaris. The sequence continues at coordinate 228,867,289 of NC_141696.1, forward strand.
TGTAGTAACAGAGATGTAAACACTTTTTACCTTTCATAAAACCTTTATTTTGATTTTGGCATAAAAGCAGGTAGACAAATAGATCAAACTTAATGACAACTAAACCACAGCAAATTAGTCAGCGCCTTTCAAAGGTCAACACACACCTTGTGTGATGGGGCCGGGTTCCCTGTTTCCAATTTACTCTGGAACCCTCGGTCAATGGACAGTTGGTGCCTGCTTAAAAGTGTAGAGGGGAGAAATACTTTTCAAAACCAATTCAATTACCCGATAATTCATGACTCCGAAGAATCACAGACTCTAAGTTTTCGGTTAGGGGACTTATTACAAAGCCAAAAATAATTGGACATACAGACACCTCAGGAGGAGGTGGTTGTAAAAGTACATTGAAACTAATACAAAGCCAAATCTGCGTGCACGGTTTAGTCGCTGGATCATGAAAAGAATGATAAATTCCAATACCAGGACGCAGGCAATAAGTGCCCCCACTTCAAGATCAGACTTCGTTGAAGGTTCGTAAGTGTAAAGCATTTGTTTGTCCCTACACTACTACTAACATGACATTCCTACTTAGCATTCCCCAGGAAAGTTAGGAAAAGGTGTCAGTGCGTGAAGACTTCCTAATAAGTGCACTCACGTTGTATGGGTCAAGTAGCCTAATGCTACAGAGCTCGTTCTAAGATGCTTCTTCTCCCTCCATCGATCTCCTCTCTTCTCCTAACGCAACCCCAGGGCACTGTCCCTAATTCAAAACACCAAATCATAAAACACGCCCATTAGGCATCATCCGATCGCCTAATCTTCTGGGCGCCTCCTCATAGGTAGTTTTCCATTTAAAGAAATAATGAAAAGGAGCATATAATCAAATGTAGTACATTTATAGATTATAAACAATATCAAATTCATGCGATTTGAAACAAAATTAAAGTGCGGGGAGTCTTGAAATTTCTTTTCTTCATATAATCTTTATTTTCATTTCCAATCAGAAGCATAAAGCCCAGCCAATGCGTTTCGTCCAATAGATGAACTTCATCAGCGATGTGAATCAGATCACGAAGATCAGCAAAGCAATCTACGAATTTGAAATCTTGAAAGCCAAGAATCTTGTGATGTCTTGTTAATAATTTATATCCAAGTTGGGTGACAGCTCATGTAAATCACCAAACAAGTTTAGTGATCTTTATAAATATGCATCGATATTCCAATCGCACCAATGTCTCCTGGATTTTCTAACGATTATTGCCTTCTATCCATGCCGGTATCATACGAAGTCGTGCCCAAAGTACTGTCCGACTGACGGTGAAATTTCAAGACTCCCGCACTTCAATTTTGTTTCAAATCACATGAATTTGATATTGTGTATAATCTATAAAGGTACTATATTTGATTCTATGCTCCTTTTCATTATTTCTTCATTCTAAGAGAATTTTTTTTCTTGTGTAGTGTGACTTCTATAGCAGTGTGGTTACGAAAAGAGGAGCATTACGATTTAAACACTCATAGGAACTAATATACTGGTGCAACCATTTAAGCTCACACTGCAGTTCCTCCAAAAAATGGTTTTCCATTTAGTTTCGATACTTTCAGCTCCTGGCTCGATGACCTTGATTCCCAGGCCTTCTCCAATGAGAAAGAACACCGTCTCACATTATCAGCAGTCCTTGTACAAAGGTATCTGCTCCTTCCCGAGCCCAACTCCTAACACGAAAGCGTTATTGTTACTAACAAAGATGAATTTCTCCACCAGCAACAGAAACGTGAGAAAAGACAAATCCAACATGCACATGAAATTCAGCTTTTAAATCTAATACGAGAGCTTCCTGGGAGAATACATTTCAGGCCTACAGAAAGCAGCCAACATAAGAGTAGGGCACTTAGGCCCACATGCATCAATATCGGCTTTTGCGATTTCTAAATTGCGAAAAATAGCGATTCGCAATTTAGAAATCGCAAAAGCCTATGCATGATTATTTTTTCATTTTTTATGCAATTCGGTAAAAATCGCTATTTTTACCGAATCGCATAAATTACCGAAATACAATTTGCGAATTCGCTATTCCCATTGGTTCCTATGGGCCAAAAGGCCCATAGGAAGCAATGGGAAGGCATTAGCAAATTGCGATTTTCACTTTGAAAATCGCAATTTGTTAATGCATTTCATGGGTGCAGGGGGGGTCCAAAGGACCCAAAGGACCCCCCCATGCACCCCTGAAATGTATTTTTCGCATCATGTTGCACACACACATGTCCTAAGGACATGTGTGTCCGTAACATGAATGTTTTAAAAATGCATTTTCTGCGGTTTTTTACACTTTTTGCAAATTTACCGAGTGGTTCAACCACTCGGTAAATTTATCCCTCTAATTGCGAATTCGCAATTTAAAAAGTAATCATGCATTGCTTTTAAGAAATCGCATATTTGCGATTTCTTAAAAGCAATCGCAATTTTAGAACTCGCAAAAATGTTGCGATTTCTAAAATTGCTTGATGCATCTCAAAAAGCATTTTTGGAATCGCAAACGGCCGATTTTAAGGAATCGCACCGTTTGCGACTCCAAAAATGCTTGATGCATGTGGGCCTTAGGCCTTATGAAACTACATGTAAATAAACATTTTACTATGCATTTCTAAATCAACACGTTACATGAACAGATCAAATACATGACTAATTGTGGGCCTCATACATGAATTCAGCATGTTAATGTTTTCTACTAAATACATATATGTTGCAACATTAATTTCTTCACGTTTACATGAAAAGTATACTTAGCACACCACCTTTCACATTATTATATTACACATTCTACTGTCCCACGTTAATACGACAAAAGAATAAATGCAGGTGCGAACTACTCATGATTATGATGCACCCCTACAAATAAAAGAGCACTATCCCGCTCTATCAGTCGTAACTGGTAGATATTTAAAAACATGTATCAGATAACCTCCAGCGTGTTTTCCCTCGACACCGGAAGTACATTGTTGCTTCTAAGGCTTACTGTACGGATACGGCATTCATTGTTTATACTCCTTCAGCAGGTGGTTGAGTCTTTATTATACTAATTAAAGGGTCATTTGAAACCACATAATTAGCTGCCCACGCTTCGGCTCTCTGCTGTCAAGCCATCCCGGCTCATGGTATAATTTACCTCAACAGAGCCTTGTGCACAGCGCCAGAAGCCTTAAGTGAACATGAGGCCTCTCACATTCAGAGGTATGTCATAATTAGGGCTCCCCGTCCACTTTTTTTTTGGGCCATGGTATTGATCCCTATATATTTTGTGTATAGTGAACAGATGAGATGGTAACTTGTATTCTTCTGCATTTACTTAACGTAATGTAAATGTAAATGTAAATTGATACTTGTATAGCGCACTACTCACCCGCAAGGGTCTCAAGGCGCTTGTACGAATACCGCTGTGGAACCCGTCCTGGCTTTCCCTGTGAGGCATCCACTCCTGGGCACCCCCAGGGTGAAGGCCAGGCATCCTTAGCGTTGTGAGGGCCGTTGTGGAGATTAAGCAAGCTATTGCCCAGAGTTGCAGAGTGGGACTCCATGATTGGAATAAGCACCGAGGCGAGAATTATCAGGTCCGTGGAATTTTTGAGCCCAAGACCCGCTGAGGCGGGTCTTGGGCTAAAAAAAACCGAGTATAATAGCATACATACATGGTCAGATATGTATTGATTTAAGCACATCTTATTGACATGTGTAACTTCCCATGCTGCCAACATATACAGATATTGGCATGAAATAAGCATGAGCGGATTTTGCGGATTGGCAATCCGCGAATTTTGCGGATTTGCGGATTCGCAATCCGCAAAATCCGCGAATTCCCGCGAATTTGCGGATTTTTTTTTTTTTGTGTTCGCCCGTGTTTCTGCCAGTTCGCGAGGGTTTTTACAATTTCGCAATTTGCGAACTTACCTGTCGGGTCGCAAGTTTTGCGAACTTGTTGTTTCTACGTGTCCAGCCTGTTTGGGACACTCTTCTTCATCACTGCCACTCTCTGTCACCACTGCCACTCTCTGACTACTCATGCCACCCTCTGGCCCACCCATGCCACCCTCTGTTTCATCACCACACCCTCTGGTTGTCCAGTGTACATTATTTTCGGCAAAGCAAAGCACACCTTCCCTGCCTCAAGTGACCTGAATTAATTTGGGGCTGATTAATGTGTCACAGAATATTTTTTTAGCTGGCACCTGCTTCCTTAGTGCGCCCTGATTAGTGATCTTTTGCACTTGCTAAGTGCTTTCATTGTTGCAAAATTAGTTACAACACCTGCCCTGCCCCAACTGACAATAATGAATTAGGGGCTGATTAATGGATTTTAACTTCCAGCCTGGCTCCTGCTTGTCTCCCTTAGCTGTAATTCAGGACCTTTGTGGCATATGTGTAACTATTCTGAGGTTCAGAGCAGGGTCACATAATAGTTTCAACTGGCAACTGAACTCTGGAGGGGCCCCTCAGGAAGCACTACAGGAAATGGCTACTAATGATGTGCCTGAACTTTTGAACCTGGTAAGTAGTTACTTTCAGTTTTGCTAAGATCGTATTTCTGCAATTTTGCACTTATTCGCGGGGCGCGAACTCACGCGAACAGTGCGAGCAGCGCGAGCAAAATCCGCTGCTCGCGGATTTGCGGATTTTGCGGGAAATTCGCAAATCTCGCGGATTGCGGATTTCCCGAAAATCCGCAAAATCCGCGAGCGTAACGGATTTTCCGCCCATTCTTAGCATGAAAGTCATCAATCTCAGTATGGTGAGTCATTTAAAAGAAGCCACATTTTCTGTATTTTTCCACCTTTACAAATAGATACAGACAGGAAAGACAATGTATTCTGTAAAAATCAGAAAAAACGGAAAACTGGGAGCCCTAGTCATAATATCATGGGTGAAATATGCACCTGCAGCTATAGTATGAAAATAACAGTGGTCACAAAAATGTCAAGGTAAGTGTAGATTTTATGCAATAGCTCTATATTGACATTTTAGATAAATCTTTATGTCAGGATACTGTATCCTCATACCATATTTCGCTTCATGCACGAAAACTGATGTATGTGGCAATACAACATTTACAATACAAATTTAAAGTTAGTCAGGCAACAATTGGTAGTGACATTTTAAACTTGAGTTATGAACTTTGAGTTTTACATTTCGAATTTTAAATTGTGAATTTGGGGGATGGGCTTTGAAGAGTGAGGGGCCCCCCTTCACTGATGTGTTGGTATGCGCTTGCTGCATCTGTGGGGAGGGAAGGCAAGGGCATCCGGGCGGTGTTGGCATGCTGTACTACAAGGGGACGGGGGGATGCATGTAATGAGCCAAAGTGCTGTTAAAACTCAATTCGGTGACCTCTGGTGGCCATAAATCCGACCTGACCAGCAATATAGGACCCCAGCTTGTGAAAGCGGTTGACGCCCAGCTCTGTACCATATGTATCTGGTCTAACCACATCACCCTCCGCTGACGCCACCCCAGGAGGTGGGGATCTCACTTTGCCCAAGCAGAGGAGAAGCAGACTTCCAACTCATTGCAATGGCGCCATTCGCAAGCACAAAAAAGACTAGCAAGTGAACCTGCTACATGTTTTGTCTGTGTTGGGGCGGGGCATCAGTCCAAAAAGGCGTGTTTCTGGTCTGTTAATTTATTGCCGGCCTGTGACTTGCCTAACAAATTCAAAAACTGATTTCCAGAAGGGCTGGAGCTGCGTGCACTGCCACACCACGCCAAAGAAGTCTGTTTGGACTTCGGCGCATCTAGGGTATTTGTGGGGGTGGTAACAAATACCCGGTGTAGCCTGGCCGGGGTTAGGTGCATGCGATGGGCATAATTTTTTATTTTTTTATTCAGATAGTTTTATTTATTTTACAAACGTAGTGAAAAACAAACCAATACAGAAGGAGCCCGTACATTTCAGGCGTCCTGTGAGGTATTGGACAAGACAATAAGGGCCTAAATATGATGTCTGTCGGAGTTGCCTCTGACCGATACCGTTTTGGGGAAGGAACCGCCTTGGCAGGGTATGCCCAGATGTGGGTCCCTTGTTCACTTTGCCACTGGATTCAAGCTAGCCTGGCTGATGATGGCTGATTAGCCAGAAACCGGTCCCAGGATGCTTGTTTACGATCCAGGGAAGACATAGCTTGGCAGTTCGGGCTGGACTGCTCCCATGAGGCACAGGATCAGACTGATTTGCATATGGCCATGTCTGAACTGGGGTGGTGGAGTGATTTAAAGAATGATGATGGATTAAATCCAGATCAGTTGACTGGGGTGAGTGCTTGCAATGTTCAACACTCGGTCCATCATCCCCTTTGGTTTTGCTTTGTTCGCCCTAAGTAGGCAGCGTATGCCCATATGTGGGTCCCTTGTTCACTTTGCCACTGGATTCAATCTAGCCTGGCTGATGGTGGCTGATTAGCCAGGAACCGGTCCCAGGATGCTTGTTTCCGATCCAGGGAAGACATAGCTTGGCAGTTCGGGCTGGACTGCTCCCATGAGGCACAGGGTCAGACTGATTTGCATATGGCCATGTCTGAACTGGGATGGGGGAGTGATCTAAAGAATGACGATGGATTAAATCCAGATCAGATGACTGGGGGTGAGTGATTGCAATGTTCAACACTCGGTCCATCATCCCCTTCGGTTTTGCTTTGTGCGCCCTAAGTAGGCAGGGTATGCCCATACGTGGGTCCCTTGCTTACTTTGCCACTGGAATCAAGCTAACCTGGCTGATTAGCCAGAACCGGTCCCAGGATGCTTGTTTCCGGTCCAGGGAAGACATGGCTTAGTAGTTCGGGCTGGGCTGTTCCCATGAGGCACAGGGTCAGACTGATTTGCATGTGGCCATGTCTGAACTGGGGTGGCAGAGTGAGCTAAAGAATGATGATGGATTAAACCCAATCAGTTGACTGGGGGTGAGTGTTTGCAATCTTCAACACTCCGTCCAACATCCCCTTTGGTTTCACATTGTTAGCCCTAAGTTGGCAAGGTATGCCCAGACGTGGGTCCCTTGCTCACTTTGCCACTGGATTCAAGCTAGCCTGGCTGATGACGGCTGGTTAGCCAGAAATAGGTCCCAGGATGCTTGTTTCCGGTACAGGGAAGACATGGCTTGGCAGTTCGGGCTGGACTGTTCCCATGAGGCACAGGGTCAGACTGATTTGCATATGGCCATGTATGAACAGGGGTGGCGGTTAGCGATGATGGATTAAACTTAGATCAGTTGACTGGGGGTGAGTGTTGCATTATGAGACACCACCCACTTCTTCTGTAGCCCTAGATACAAAACTACCACCTATCTCAAAGCACCTGGACAAGGCCTTGTGGCAATGTAAGTGCTCTACAACAATATCAAATAAAACAAACATTGCCAAAGCCAATAGATACACATCTTGCAAGCTGGTGCAAATGCTATTTTAAAAAAATCTTATTGCAAACATATGCAACAAACAAAAAGAGAAGCAAAAAAGAAAACATGCCGCACATCTACTTATCAGCAATATCCTTGCGATTAAGAAATGTAATAAAAAAAAACAATTGCATATACTTTAAGCATAACAGTACAGGGAGGTTGCTATCAGTTACGCAAAAGGTGGAACAGCATGGGAGCTCAGGGTTCTGGGGGCCCCTTTCACTGGTGCTGGTAGTAAGGTTGAGGGCAGCCATAAAAACCCTTGGTGGAGGTTCAGATGAAGAAAAACCATAGCATAGGCATTTATACATTAGACCAGAAGCATATACTGTGTGTGAAGGTGCAAACTGACTCACAACGGGCAACTTCGTTCGATGAGCCAATTCTTTTCAAATGAAGATCTGTGTTTACTATTCCCTTCTCTTGGTGCATGTAATGGTATTTGGTAATGCTAACTAGTGACACTTTTGCTGGGGTACATGTGAAAGGAGTAGTGCACAGTATTCCAGAGATTTTCTAACACATACCTAAATAAAGCTGCTTTACGAAGTCAAGCACACACAACTCAAAATATACATCAGCAGCATGAAAAATACAATCAAAGCATTTAAGTCAGGTGATGTCGCTGGCCAGCACCAACAATTGCGACTTCCTTTGTATTAAATTGAGTATTAATAACATTTTGAAGGTTTAAATAAATGCCAAATACATTTTACCTCACAAAACAAATACATTGATTTTAACTGTACAGGTGCACAAAACGACAAAATACATATTTAACGTACAGAACGAAATATATCTGCGACTGCAAAAAAAATATTTGTATTGCAACAAGTATGTATTAGTAGCCAGTAAGAGTGCTACATAAGTGCAAAGAGAAATGACTCAGTGCTCACACATGAAATTAGTGGATATAAATAAAAACGACACATTTGAAATGAAATGAAAGTAATCTTATAATGCGCAACTAAGCCCGAAGGCATCAAGGCACATTTAATAGTCAATGGCTATTACAAGCTGATTAGAAACGAGAAACAGTGGTTGATCCCCTCTGTTCCTTTAGTTAGTAGAAGATAAAACAGCCCAAATGTATTATGATGTTCATATTTTGACCCTATGGAGTTAAATTACACAGGTTAGCATCTAGGCGGAGTCTAGGACATTGGTGGGGGTGGCGCAAAAACCATCCAGACATGAATAAATCAGTTACTTACTGGTAATCTTCATTACTCCAAATCATAGTCCTCCCCATCCTTGTCCTAACAAGATGAGGAGGAACTGTATCCCACACAGAGCTTTAGACAAGAAAGCAGAAAGTACCGCAGTCTGCTCTCTGTTTGAGTCTACGTAGACCTTGAGAGCCCACTCACTTCCCCTCACACCTCCTGTATATAGCAAGGCATACCAGTAGCTCTAGGAGGTGCAAAACACTCGAATAAAGTGGACTAGGACAGGGAGGTCTATGATTCTGGGTAATGAGGATTACCAATAAGTAGTTGATTCATTACCCATCATCCGGCCTCCCTGTCCCAGTCCTAACAAGTTGAAGACAGCACAAGTTGAACATTTTGCACTAACACCACAAGTTAGATGCTCAAAATAAGGTTTTATTTACAACTATGATTACTTCATTGCTGTATCAACGACGACTGAACCAAAATGTGAAAAGATTGAGGTAAGTCCAAACGATCATGCGAAATAAATGTTTGAGGGTTTTGCCACGTGGCCGCTCTACGGGTATCCAATATTGATGCCCCTCAGCCTCAGACCAAGAAGCTGGCAGTGCCCTTGTAGACCTCCCTGAACATCCTGTGGACGATTGGTGTTAGCGGAACCATAAGCTTGTTCAATGGCCACCATCCCCATCTACTCACGGGAGGAGTTGATCATGCTTTTCTTTTGTTAGCACCTCCAAAATAAATTTTAAATAATAGTTAGAAACCCAGAAGGCCTTTGCTCTTTACAAGCTCGGCTTGTCGTCCAGCACCAGCATGCATGTAGGATCCAAAAGGCCACACTTGAGGTCTCTACGTTTCAAATGAGAGCAAAAGGCACGGTTGTCGCTGCAGAATGGTCAGCTGAATGGGATATGAGATGATCTTCCATAAGTAATGGTCCCTCCACCCATTTTGCTGTATGAAGTATGGATCATGTCTGCTGATGGCACAACAAACATGCGATGATCGGTCGGGTGTGTTGAGCGCTTGCTCTGTGTGAGCAAACCTGGTTGGCTTTCTGGAATTCCAGGGGTTCTGGAAGCTGCAAGTTTTTAATCTTTGGAAACATCGCAGAGAGGTAACTGAGCATATCCTTCTTTTCCACCCACTCTGGTATGGCATAAATTTGGAAGTTGGCCCTTTAAAGCCAATGACCTTATGGCAAAAGGAACCCAATGTTTTCCCCTCGTCTGGCATGCGGCCGTTTTAGGATTCCACTGCATCAAGTCTGTAGGTCCACTTTATCATGGCAAGTATACATTTGGAACCCTCCTGTCACATCGATTTCACTTCGCATGTGAAATTGAACATTTTGACATACATTTTGGTGAGGTTGGCTCCGATGGCAGATAGTTCCTTGAGAAGCATCTTCGTAGTAAGATCTGGCAGATTCTTGGAACCTGTCCGTTGAATTGGAGTGAGTGACCACCTTGGAAAACAGCAGTTGCCAGCCCACAGACTTACCCTGCGACATATGGTGCAGTCGAACTGAGGCATACTATATTGTCGAATTTGGTGTAATCAATAGCCGTTGAAAGATCTGGGCCACCAAGATCGTCCACAACTGTACAATTTGTACAGAAAGGCGCTTTTGAACTTGCCAATCTCCAGCACCGTGGACCAGGTTATGTGAGGGGAGTAGCATTCTGTTGAAGCAAGCTGTATTTACTCGAGAAGTCCTGATACCCTATGCAGTCTTAATGGAGTTAGGATTAGGTCCACTAGGCACTTTCGCAATGACTGGGGACACAGTCAGGTGGTGCTTCAATAACATGGAAGAGAGGAGTGTGGTAGGTGGTCTTCACTGCGCTTGCTTATCCCCCAGTCTCTCTCAGCCCTCTATGTATGCTTTGGTTGGTCAGAAGTCGCATGAAGTCTATCCGGGCTTCCTAGGGTCATGTGGTGTAACAATGCATTGCGGGCAGTCCTGAGGATTTCCAATAGAGCAGTTCAAGGAAACTGTGTCCTGCATAAAATATGCCCAGGGCCAGAGTAAGCAACACTATCAGGGCTGGCCCCCAACTCACCAGGTGAATGTCTCAGAGAGACCAGCTGAGGTGCCTTCAGGACACAGGCTTTGGAGATTCATAGTATGGTGTCCCAGCAGGGGGATTGGTGCAATGTTACTTGTGGCACTGGGCAAGTCCACTCAGAGATGCAGCTTACCCGGATCTCCAGGCAGGTCACAGTATTGTTGCACAGCTCACGGCCGCTTACCCGATCTCCTATTGTGTAATCCCAAAGCGGAAGATTGGGATACCACTACTACCACTGCTGTAGGGGGTCGCTGTGAGAGAAGGAGCGATTGTTGAGACTCCAATCACAGCCAGTCTGCCTAGTTTATTACCCAGGGAGGGAGGAGTCAAAACCCCAATGTTGTTGCTTTTTCGCTCTGGTGGGTGGAGGGGCACATTCGTGGGGTGTCGGAGTGCCCTGGACCCGCTGTGGGAGGTCTCCTCTGTAGCCATCTTTCAGTGTGGAGTCTAGCTGCCATCGAGTCCAGCCTTAGGCCGTGGGCTTGGGTCTTCAGGGTGCAGTCCCCTAGAAGCAGATCGCCATGTCCCTTGTGTCAGCAGGGGCTAAGCACACAGTCTGATCAGTGGTGCGAGTGCTTTAGATGGCGGGGCGAGAGGGCAAGCTGTCACCAACCCAGAGCTCTAATAGAGAGCAGCCATGGGGGTCGGCTCCAAGCTCTACCTCCAAAGTATGTGCCTCTGATGGAAGCCCAATTCTAAGTGGTGCACTCACTTAAACTTTAATGGTCATTTCATGTTGGTGATTTTGTCCCTATGGATATCGCACTCCATGCTCTTTTCTCCAAAATTGTAGAAAGTGGGTGAAAACCCAGCAATAGCTGCAACATAGTGATTTTGGAGGCATTGCTGTTGAGAGAGGTAGTCTCGAACGGTGTTGTTCTCTCTTGCTTAGCTGATGTTAGCAATGCAGGGGGGGTTGCAGCTGCTTTGCTGCCCATACATGGGTATTTCAATGCTTTGGCCGGCTGAGCAGTGGATCAGTCAGCCTCGACTAAAGATAGTGGCTCACCGCATGTCCAGGGAGGTCTGATTCTTTAAAATTCTGAAACTCTTTTACTGTCAAAGCCTTTACATGCTGCAAATGTGATATATGAGATCATAAGCAGGGCATGTTGCATGCACAAGTTATAGTTAGTTGAGTGAAATATAACTGGTGAATATCAGTGTTTTTTTGTATTACAAACATGACATCTTGACTGACATTTTCAACTAACTATATTGTTTCTTTAACCTTTGAACCTTTAGTGAATTTCTAGGTTTTTTTAACATAAAGTTAGATATTATTTGCATACCTAACAATAATGTCACTAGACTTAGTTATTTTCAGTGAATTTCTGTGGAAGTTTCAATGTAACGTTTGATCAATTATAATATCATTGTAAACATTGTTTTTTCCAGTGAATTGAATTTTTTTGTAATATAAAGTAAGACCGTATTAACATACTCAACTCCTTATGGTGGCAAACGGATCACTGACATAATATCGATGTCAAAAATATAGAACTACAAAACTATCGAGTAAAAAATATAGAATACAAAAATATCGAATCCCTATCTCCAGAGAGTGCAACAGTAGGAAAAGCATTGGATAGCGTAGAGGTAAAATTACTATTCCCACTCCAGAGAGTGCAACAGTAGGAAAAGCATTGGATAGCGTAGAGGTAAAATTACTATTCCCACTCCAGAGAGTGCAACAGTAGGGAAAGCATTGGATAGCGTAGGAGTAAAAATTACTATTCCCACTCCAGAGAGTGCAACAGTAGGGAAAGCATTGGCTAGCGTAGGGGTAAAAATTACTATTCCCACTCCAATGAGTGCAGCAGTAGGGAAAGCGTTGGATAGCATAGGGGTAAAAATTACTATTCTCACACCAGAGAGTGCAACAGTAGGGAAAGCATTGGATAGCGTAGGGGTAAAAATTACTATTCCCACTCCAGTAAGTGCAACAGTAGGGAAAGCGTTGGATAGCGTAGGGGTAAAAATTACTATTCCCACTCCAGTGAGTACAACAGTAGGGAAAGGGTTGGATAGCGTAGGGGTTAAAATTACTATTCCCACTCCAGAGAGTGCAACAGTAGGGAAAGCTCTGGATAGCGTAGGGGTAAAAATTACTATTCCCACTCCAATAAGTGCAACAGTAGGGAAAACATTGGATAGCGTAGGGGTAAAAATTACTATTCCCACTCCAGAGAGTGCAACAGTAGGGAAAGTAAATACTTCATATATGAATACAAATAAATTAAATATTAATACCAATTACAAATAATTTAAAATAATTAACAATTTTATATAATATATCAAATAATCAATTACAAATACAAAGGAAACTATTTTTTATAAAAATGTACCTACTAATACAAATTATTTACTAATTAACAATAAATTAATTAACAATTTAAAAAATAATAAAAAATTACAACAAAAATAACCAATAATTAATTTAAAAGTTTAATTATTTAAAATTCAATTACATCCTGGCCTATTCCCCTATAAACCCACAACCGAAAATAAATTAATAAAATTAACATAACTATCACTTAATCAATTAATTAAAATTAATCACCAATTATATTTTAATTATTCACCAATTAATAATTAATTAACAATTAATTCAAAATAAATACCAATAAATAAATTAACATATTTAATTAATTATAATTAAATTACTTCCCACCCTATTCCCCTATAAACTCACAACCCGCTACATAAAATACATGAATATAATTAACATATTTATCAATTAATCAATTAATTAAAATTAATCACCAATTATATGTTAAATAATTACCAAATAATAATTAACAATTAATTCAAAATAAATACCAATACATTAATTAACATATTTAATTCATTATAATTCAATTACTTCCCACCCTATTCCCCTATAAACCCACAACCCGCTACAGAAAATACATTAATATAATTAACAATTATTCAATTAATTAAAATTAATTACCAATTATATTTTAAATAATTACCAATTAATAATGAATGAACAATTATTTGAAAATAAATACCAATAAATAAATTAACATATTTAATTAATTATAATTAAATTACTTCCCACCCTATTCCCCTATAAACCCACAATCCGCTACAGAATTATATTATGCAAAAAATAAATACCATAAAATTAATTAATTAAAATAAATGATAAAATAAATATACACTTTTCACACATATAGTAACATAAAAACACTTTAAAACATTGATATTAACTTACTTTCCTCAAATTCGATATTTTTGTTGTCTATATTCTGTCCATTCTATATTTTTGTTGTCTATATTCTGTCCATTCTATATTTTTGTTGTCTATATCCTGTCTATTCGATATTTTGTCCACTCTATATTTTGGATTCGATATTAATGCTATTCTATTCGATATTTTTGTAGTCTATATTCTGTCCATTCGATTCAGGAGGGGCCAAACGCTCACGGACCCCCATCCCATATTCTTCTTTTTTTCAAATTGGTGTTTTTAGTCCCGCTGGACTCCTGCAGTAGCATATGGGCCACATTGGCTCCTGTGAACTTACATTCAGATTTTGTGATTAAGCAAAAATAGTAAACTTACTCAAAAGTGTAAATTACTCAAAAGTGTAAGTTACATTTGTAAATCAAGCCTTCAGCTTTGTCAATACACATCTACCGCCTCGCAACCCCAGGCTTGTGTTCTCACCGTCAAGTCACATACTGGGCTCGGCCTGTCTAAGTAAGTTGGAAGGTTTCTCCTATAAGCTCAGCAGTCTTGACTTGAATCTTATGTTCTTCTTTTGTCTTCTTTCCACAGTCTGCCCTGCTTATGACCTTTCTTCTGCACTGAATGTCAAGCTAGTCGCTAGGTGAGTCAGAGGGAGGCGGCCCACGCAACCATTCCCAGGTGGGTGAATCACTCCCTTCACTCACCGCCCCTCTCCCGGCTTGAGAGCAGCCCACCTACTTCTCAAGACACAGTTCATTATTCAGCTGGGACAAAAACAGACCCTGCCTCAAATGTAAAATATACCAGCCTGCCACAGTCCTTGCTTGAGCACTGAGGAAAGCTCTCGGTGTCCAATTGTAAGTCTAACCATTATCATTTTAATGTCCTGTTTGTGTTTTGTAGATAGGAGATAACTGGGTCAGCGTGGGAAGAGATCAGTGATGTGCAATGACATTTTGCTGGTGAGTAGCATGCAGGTCTGAACATTCATTCACCCTCTGGGCGCTCTGCAGCTGCTAACGCGGCTCTCATTGTTCAGCACTAGTCAAGGTTTCCTAGATTAACACTGTGTTGTTGGGTGAAATGAACCTGTATACCTGGGTGGAGTGTTCCAGATACAAAACCCAGTTATGTCCTCATCTGCACATACTCCACCCTCAAGTGCTGAGGACTGAAGAAGTTCTCTGACACTAAGTTCACAATCACATCCTCACCACTTCACTTCCTTGGATGCTCTCAGGAGAGGCTAGGGGCTATTTGAAGCTTTTTTTAAATTAAATCAGGGTTAGATGCCCTTAGAAAATGTTGCCCCAATCCACTAAAACAGTCTCGGTTATTCCCATTTCAGTTGTTATTTCATTAGATGAGATTCACACTGGAAAGTAAGTTCGCTTTATTTAGTGAACATTTATTGCTAGAGCGTTTGAGTACCGCGCTGACCAACAGTTTGTCTACAACTCCAACAGTAGCAGTAAAGCTGGCAGGATTGAGGCACAGCTAGAGCTGACAGAACTGAGGCACAGCTAGAGCTGACAGGATTGAGGCACAGCTAGAGCTGACAGAACTGAGGCACAGCTAGAGCTGGCAGGATTGAGGCACAGCTAGAGCTGACAGAACTGAGGCACAGCTGGAGCTGGCAGGATTGAGGCACAGATAGAGCTGGCAGGACAGAGGCACAGCTGGAGCTGGCAGGATTGAGGCACAGATAGAGCTGGCAGGACAGAGGCACAGCTGGATCTGGCAGAACTGAGGCACAGCTGGATCTGGCAGGACAGAGGCACAGCTGGAGCTGGCAGGACAGAGGCACAGCTGCAGCTAGCAGAATTGAGGCACAGCTGGAGCTGCCGCTGGCAGGATTGAGCAAAAACAACAGGTGATGGACCGAATGTGGATCAATGTCACACACTCAACCCAGTGGTGTGGAGTGCCTGGGACCCACGTCTGGGCATCCCCAGCGCACTTAGGGCGGAATAAGCAAAAACAACAGGTGATGGACCGAATGTGGATCAATGTCACACACTCAACCCAGTCCAAAGATCTGGGCCCAAATCCATCGTTTTTTTGCACTCCACACCACCCCGGGTTAGACAATGGCGATATGCAAATCAGCCCTAAGTGCGCTGGGGATGCCCAGACGTGGGTCCCAGGCACTCCACACCACTTGGAGTCAAGCTAGCCGGGCTGATGAGAGGTGTTACCTCGAAACAGGTCCGGTCCTCGGATGCTTGATTCCGTTCTGGGAAGGACATGGCTTTTGTAGTTCGGACTGGACTGTTCCCATGAGGCAACAGGGTCAGAGCTGATTTGCATATCGCCATTGTCTAACCCAGGGTGGTGTGGAGTGCAAAAAAACGATGGATTTGGGCCCAGATCTTTTGACTGGGGGAGTGTGTGACATTGATCCACATTCAGTCCATCACTTGTTGTTTTTGCTGGCAGGATTGAGGCACAGCCGGAGCTGGCAGGACAGAGGCACAGCTGGAGCTGGTAGCCCTGAGGCACAGTTGGAGCAGGCAGGACTGAGGCACAGACGGAGCTGGCAGGAATGAGGCACAGCTGGAGCTGGCAGGACAGAGGCACAGCTGGATCTGGCAGGACAGAGGCACAGCTGGAGCTGGCAGGACAGAGGCACAGCTGGAGCTGGTAGCACTGAGGCACAGTTGGAGCAGGCAGGACTGAGGCACAGACGGAGCTGGCAGGAAGGATGCACAGATAGAGCTGGCAGGAATGAGGCAGAGCTGGAGCTGGCAGGATTGAGGCACAGATAGAGCTGGTAGGAATGAGGCAGAGCTGGAGCTGGCAGGATTGAGGCACAGATAGAGCTGGTAGGAATGAGGCACAGCTGAATCTGGCAGGACAGAGGCACAGCTGGAGCTGGCAGGACAGAGGCACAGCTGGAGCTGGTAGCACTGAGGCACAGTTGGAGCAGGCAGGACTGAGGCACAGTTGGAGCAGGCAGGAATGAGGCACAGCCGGAGCTGGCAGGATTGTGTCACAGATAGAGCTGGCCGGAATGAGGCAGAGCTGGAGCTGGCAGGATTGAGGCACAGATAGAGCTGGCAGGAATGAGGCACAGCTGGATCTGGCAGGACAGAGGCACAGCTGGAGCTGGCAGGAATGAGGCACAGCTGGAGCTGGTAGCACTGAGGCACAGTTGGAGCAGGCAGGACTGAGGCACAGATAGAGCTGGCAGGAATGAGGCACAGCTGGAGCTGGCAGGATTGAGTCACAGATAGAGCTGGCAGGAATGAGGCACATCGGAGCTGGCAGGACAGAGGCACAGCTGGAGCTGGCAGCACTGAGGCACAGCTGGAGCTAGCAGGATTGATTGAGGCACCGCTGGAGCTGGCAGGACAGAGGCACAGCTGGAGCTGGCAGGACAGAGGCACAGCTGGAGCTGGCAGGACAGAGGCACAGCTGGAGCTGGCAGCACTGAGGCACAGCTGGAGCTAGCAGGATTGATTGAGGCACCGCTGGAGCTGGCAGGACAGAGGCACAGCTGGAGCTGGCAGGACAGAGGCAAAGCTGGAGCTGGCAGCACTGAGGCACAGCTGGAGCTATCAGAATTGAGGCACAGCTGGAGCTGACAGGACTGAAGCACAGCCGGAGCTGGCAGGATTGAGGCACAGCCGGAGCTGGCAGGATTGAGGCACAGCTGGAGCTGGCAGCACTGAAGCACTGCTGGAGCTGGCAGGACAGAGGCACAGCTGGAACTGGTAGGATTGAGGCACAGCGGGAGCTGGCAGGACAGAGGCACAGCTGGAGCTGGCAGGACAGAGGCACAGCTGGAGCTTACAGGAATGAGGCACAGCTGGAGCTGGCAGGGTTGAGGCACAACTGGAGCTGGCAGGAGAGAGGCCTGGTTTATTGGGGTATAAAAATGCCACAGGACAATCGAAACTGGATCGAATTAATTATTCTTTGTCTAAAGCGTCCTTTGGATATTCGCTTAGTTGAAAAAATGGGTTTGTTTTAAGGCGGCTTAGTTAGCTGTTTAAAAAGTTTTGCTGTGTTATTATTTTATAAATGTTTTTATCAACTAAACAATACATATTTTCTTCAGTGCCTAAGACCATGGTAGAACACAAAGAAACCACTAGGCACACTGACGTCTTGGTTGGCATGCTTGATGTTCTCTATCCTCCTCTTCCTTCTTCTTCTCCAGTGTTTTTGTCTGACTCCAGGTCTATGGGGCACATGCATCAATATTGCATTTTGCGATTCCTTAATTGCGAAAAAAAAGGAATCGCAATTAAGGAATTACAAACTGCAATGCATCAAGAAATCGCTATAAAAATAGCAATTTCTTAAAATTCCTTAATTGTGATTCTCTAATTGAGAATCGCAATTAAGGAATACCTCCCATCCATTCCTCTGGGCCTAGAGGCCCATAGGAATGAATGGAAAGACATTCTTAATTTGCAATTCACCATTAGAAATTCGCAAATTAAGAATGCAATTTCAAGGGTGCAGGGGTGTCCAACGGACACCCTGTTGCACCCCTGAAATCTGCTTAGAAGTACATTTTGCACACTCACATGCCCCAAGGGCATGTGTGTGTGTAAAATGGAACTTTGAAAAATGCACTTTAGTGCATTTTTCAAAGTTTTTGTAAATTACCATGAAGGTCAACTTCCTGGTAATTTGCTCCTCTTATTGGCGAATTCTCAAATTTTTAGAGTTTGATGCATTGCATTTAAGGAATCTAAATTTGAGATTCCTTAAATGCAATCGCAATTTAAGAAATCGCAATGTTGCAATTTCTTAAATTGCGAAAATTATAAAAATGTTAATGTATCCCAAAAATGGGAATTGCATTCGCAAACGGACGAATTTTGCGATTCGCACCATTTGCAAATGCAATTTCCTTTGATGCATTTGCCCCTATGTCTCTACCAAATCGTTATTGATGGGGCACTTCTTGAGTCCCATTGGAGCCTGCTGGAGAAAGAGGAAAATAGCATCTCATTAAAAATTATGCACACATGCACATGCAGCTTATAGCCAATGTTTTCAATGCTACCTGCACCCCCGCACCCTCCACACACACACACACTTCAACCATGTGTACTGGCATCATGAGGCCTATCTGGAACATATGAACATTTGCTTTCTGAAACCCAGTGTCATGGGCTACAGACTCACATGCACTGTGGTGTGGGATACTCTGACTGACTATGAACATGGCAAAGATGCTCAATGCTGTCAGTCCTAAACTTCAATAGCAGGAAAGAGGGCCATCCCTAAGACAAGGCCTCTGGCACTGACATGGGAAAATGTTCCACAATGAATGTACAGATGTGCGAGGAAGGAGCACGTGCTAAATTATTGAGAATAAATGGTCCCAGACCTACATTTCCGAGACACCGCTCTGCACAAAAGTGCTTCTATACTCATCTAACACACTTTGACAATACATGATCACATGCACTCGCTTAGAAGCTGGGCATAGATGTGAATGACAGGCATTACCCTTGCCTAAAAGGTCCCTGAGAGGTCACAATGGATGTCACGGGGCAGCTATTTTAAATTATAGATTTGCGCGTTGAAGGTGACCACTCACTTCGATTGAACCAGGAGGAACCTGAGGGTGGAACACGGAGTGTATTTGTAGCATGCATTTGCCAGGGCCTAGATAGGAAAGGGGGCAGGCTTTGTGTGAGGTAAGATTGACAACAAGGTAAAGAGCCTGAATTAGCCCACCTTCGATAGCCACTAAGTGTCCTGTCACTTTGGAAACACAAATACAACCACACAGTTGACATTCTAGCAAGTTGTGATGAATCACAGCATATCACTGACTGCACAACTAATTGTGCAATTCACAGAGAGAAACCAATAACACTGATTGCAGAACTACTCTTGTTGACACATATGTGGTTTGACTGAGTGCTGACGTTGACCCATGTCAGGCCTGTGTTGCTCATGAAGTCCTGTTTAATACATTGCATCCTGCTACTTGCATCTGTAACTCTCCATTAATAAATTCTGGACTAGAAAGTACAAACCATAACAGCTTGGGGTTTCGCACCCGAGCCAGCTGCGTAACTGCGCATGTCATCATGCATGGCTTACTCCTCAGAGCATTATGCTACCGAGGTAGGTGTTTTGTGGCCAGTCATTCAGAGTGTATAACCAGAGTTGAATTAAATCACTATCCCCAACCAGCCAAATGGCTCCAAGGGACTTTGGTTGGATCACCTGCATGTAAAGCATTCTCACCCATCTAAATATTATTCGGGAAACAGCAACAGCAACCGTTACAACGCATGCCATTACATCGCATGGCGTTGCAACAAACAAGGTGTGCAGCAGTGGGTAGAAGGTGTTGGATTTAACTCCAACACCTTCCCTACTGTTGCACACACTGGAGTTGGAATAGAAAATATATCTATTCCAACTTCCAGTGCTTCCCCGACTGAAAGTCTATGTAAAGGTTGGCGTTGCAACGGCATGAGATGTAAAGGCATGCGTTGTAACATCGCATATTCTAATATTCACCTTGATTGACTTCAGAGTGATTACCCTCCACAAACACAAGATTTCACCCTCATTTGAGACTCACTACTGTGAGACATATTTTAGGGTCAAACCCTTAATGTCAAAGGAGGTGGATTGTGTTGCTTGAATATGTAATGCAATGACATAGAGTGAGATCCCAATTGGGTGAATGGAATGATGAGACTGGTTGGGGTGACTCAACCAAATGTAAGTGGTTTAGGGAATGCATTTACCATTTTTCTGATGAGTACCCCACAGTCCATCGCTGGGTATGTCTATGTTGGTAGTCAGTTTTTTGTTTTTCCTTCTCAAGTAGCTTGTCTTGGTGTGAAAGCACAGGAAAGTCACTACCAAAATACTCTGAAGTAGCCAATGTCAGGATACAATAATCTTGTGCTCTATGTTCTGTATCCCCTCTTCTGTCTCTCACTGCCTCGACCAATGACCGCATACACAGGAATATGAGGGGCAGTTGTAAAAACTGGGAAAGGAGAAAGGGATAAGAGAGAAAACAGAGACACTGGACTCTACCCGTCTGAATCGTCAACCTTGCTGGTGTTTGCAGACTATATATTTGGTAACTTGGAATGAAAGCTCTGCACTTAACTCATAGAGTAAATGGATATTACTTAGCAGTGTCTTCCTTTAACGAATTTTCTGTACTTTGGTGTAAAATTAGCAATTCTTGAAACCAAACATTCAGATATTGACTACCTAAAATCTATGTTGCATAACAATAATTAACTACGACAAGCACTGACAATGTGTACTCTCTGTTGAAGATGAGTGACACTTTCAATTTGACTTGTGTAGCACTGCAGGGTAGGTAATTAACAAATGTTAAATATTTCTACTATTCCTTTTCTAGCAATTTGTGTAAACGTACTAGAAGACCTTATCCTTTGATACGTATATGTGAGATGAGTACATAGTCCTGGCGTACAGTCCTTCTTGTTCCATCACTGAAAAAGTTAAAGTAACATTTTCAAAAACAGAAATCTCATAAGAGTCCATATTAATGTTCAAATAGTTGCAAGCCCCTTGTCCATTAGGAGCACGACTTCCAGAACTATTTCTTTGTATTTCCAATTGCCATCGAGACAATACAAGGAAGAAACTGACCTTTAACAATGGAAGCCATATATCTGGATATTAAGGTCCTGGCTGCAGAAACATTTTATTATGATTGCCTAGCAATCATTGGGGGCCACAAGTGGGGTAATACCCAAATGTCCAAGATGGCCTCTGTGTCTTGAGACTATGGGGCTGTTTATGATGGCGGTAGGATGAGCGTCCGACTGCCTATGTGTCGGGAACGGAACCAGTCGACTGGGAGTCTGCGGTCCCGCCAGGCAAATTACGATCCGACCGCCGTGGAGATGGTCGGAAACATGTCTCTTAGCATTGAGGCTTGTGCTGCGGCCCAAAAAAGGGAATTCAAGAGTAAATCATTAATCAAATAATATTGCATAGTTCAGCATTTCCTAAAAGCATTTATTTATTAAAGAAGAAAATTAACTGAAAGGAAAATGGAAGAGGCCTAGTCTAGCCTAGTAGTGTGATTACAATAGAAATGAGTGCTTACTGCGAACATCATGCTACACATTAATTTTTCAATTTAAGAAAAGGCACATTTTCCTACATTTCATTTTATTAAGCATTTTCATGTTAATATGTAGTGTAAATTATGGCATTTATTTAAGTTAACTTCTTCTACTCTATTAATTTACTGTATAAAAACCAGACCTGGCTTGGCAAAAGCTACCAGATTCATGTGGGAAGCCCCTTGCAGTGCACTGCCACCTTCCACAAAGACAACAGTCTCTTCATCTCTTCCCCGCCACTGTAGCCTCCCAGTGCGACTTGTTACCCCATGATCGGGCTGTGTGGGCGGGCATATACGTGCTGAAGTGAAGTGGCAGTGGAAAATAGTGAGAGGACTAGATTGATGGTGCTTTGTCCCAATACTTGTTTCCTGCCACTAATGCTCCCAAGTCTCCTAAAGCATATGAGGACATCTGGCTGAAAGCTGTAATAATCATTAACTAATTTCAGTGCCTGAACATCCCTATACAAACCAGGACTGGTCTTCAGGCTCATATCCTTTCCAGCCACTTGAGAACTGGCAATGATGATCCACTGGGCCTCAAGTTCTTGTGTTGTTCCAATTTTATCTTTATGAATTCGTAACACAGTAACAAATAATTTTTAAAACATAAGCAGCGTGCAAAGGATTCTCGCTCCCGGCTTTCTGCCTCAGGAGTGTTCTATATTGATTTCCAGAGTGAGGTCTCTAATATTCTAAGTCAGTTTGCAGCTATGTGTATGTACTTGATGTCCTGCTTAACTACCCTAGATGCCTTTGTCAGCCAACTTTGCTTTCAAATTTAGTGGCAGACACATGCTGGAGTAAATGTACACACAAACGACAGATATCCCCATGTTTTAGTGGAGTCCTGAGAAAGGATTTTCACACCATGGAAACATGTTTTTCCATGTGAAACAAAATGGACAAACAAGAAAAATTAGGAAATGACAATCTGCAGTACAAAGCATAGAGGAATAGGAGCACATCAGTAAACTGAAAATACATTTTAGATAAATTCAAGAAAATGGTAGGTGGAAATCTAGGATGCGAAGAGTTCCACAAAAGGATCTGGCCTAAAGTTATGACTACTGATATGACTTGAATAGGGAATGCATTTGTATTCTTCAATTTCAAATCTGGGCCAGCCTGTGCACTGGTATTTCTTGCTAATTCTTTCACAGCTTGGAAGCCTGTGTGAAGAAGTAGGCAAAAGATTTTGGAAAAGAGTTTTGTCTGAAATTTGATTTGGGAAGCTGGATGAGACAGACGCGAGTGGAACGAGAGATGAATCAACTTTCAGACAACACTCCCATTCTGCAACCCATGGGACATATTAAATCGCTGTACTTCGACGGAACAGCTGGCTCATGATGCTACGTGACTCAGCCGTTCACTTGGCTGACACAGTGCGTTTCAGACTCCACCCTGTTATACTCCCATAGGAAGACTCAGGGGCATATTACCAAGCAATAGCGATAATTATCGCTATGCATGGTTAGCGGCTAAAATTATATCGCCGCGCTCCGGCAATTTTTACCTCTGAAATACCTTGATATTATCAAGGTTTATCTCAAAAGCGGTAAAAATACTGTGAAATGCATGAATATCGTTGAAACAGCGATATTCATGCATTATCGTGACAATGCTCTTAGCCATGTTATCCACCTTCCATTGGATAACATGGACAAGAACTGCTCTGGGCAGGCGTTAGCTTTTGGAGATATTCGCGCTTAGCGCGAATATTTCCAAAAGTAAGGCTTTGTTGATAATTGGAGATAGCGATATTAGCGACTGATTCCAGTCGCTAACATCTTGGCACGCCCACTTTGCATGTCATTAGCGATAAATATAGCTGACATGCAAAGTGGGCCCCAAGATGATCGCTATCTCCTACTAGCTGTCGCTAACTGGTGTTAGCGACGGCTAGGTAATAGGGCGATAAAATTATCGCCGCTTTAGCGGGAAAAAGTCCCGCTAAGGCGGCGATAATGGCCCTTGGTAGTATGCCCCATAGTTATTTAGCCAGCACCGAAAAATGACAAAAACAGACTATGCACTCAAAACTAGCAGTGGCCCATTGCACATTTTCGCTTTTGTGGTATTCTTTCAGCTGCACTGTCGACCTTTGTATCCAAGGCAGGGGTGGCCTTGGGAATGGGTGAGCTGAGCCCGGGTCCAGAGCGCCAATATTCTGCGGGGCGCAGCAGGGCGCTGCCTGACTTAATGTCATGCAAGCAGCAGCTCGTCTGTCCCACTTGGTCTCAATCGGGTCTCGTTAAAGACTTTGTAATCATCCCTTAATGTACCTCAGCATAATTATTAGCACCACATCAACCCCCTGCCCTCCTCCCATCTTCCTAATACCGGCTTCCATCACACCGCAATAACCCCCCGCCCCCACAACAAACACATTTTCTTTCCACCCAGAGTGCAGGCGGTCAATCCAATTTAGGGCCGGCCATGATCTAAGGTGTATGGGCCGAGGTAATTATTGACATCAGTTGAGCATCTCAGTGATTTGGATCGGGCCGGTAATTGGATCTACTAGCCCCATTGGCATTAAAAGGGACTTGAGGATTTTCCCCTGCAGGCTTTGTCTGCACAAAATGCTTGCATGAAATACTGAATAAAAATACGTGGCAGTCAACCATGGAACACCGATTTTGGCATGTTATTCCTCAAAAACAAATACCAAAGAGTATTTCTGCTCCCCAGAGTTACTGATGCCCAGAGAATTGGTACTCTAGTAAAGGGGGAACTACCAGGAGTTTTTCCATCCCTTTTTTAATATGCTTCCAATAGTAGTTTAATTGCATCACATGCTAAAACTGGAACTGATGTTGGTGAACACCATGCACTTGTGCAAGAAAATGGAAACAAGATGAGGAGAACACATCTAAGCAAGGCTACTGGAATTATGGGATTCTGCACACGCACAAAAACAAATTGTAGCTTGAAGGGATCAAAAGTTACTAAAAATGTTCATCTTGGGGGAAATTTACAATGAAATAGCGCAGAAAGCAATTTTTCTGCACCGAGCTGCACATTTAAAAAAATGCAGGAATGCGCCATATTTACAAGAATACGGTGCGTCCATATGGCCGGGATGCCCGTCACCCCCTCCCAACACAATCCCCAAAGGATGGGAAGTCGGACGCAGTCTTGAACTTTTGGAAGGCGGGAGGGAGTCACCCTCCCGGCCGTATTTATTAAAATATGAAACAAAATTTAAAACATTAAATAAAAGTTTCATAATCATGTACAATTTTACATTTATTACATTTCGATGAAGACATGTTCTTTGGCTAACCTTAACAGATCTCTAATACAAAGGTTTCCTAGCCGAGTCTAACATCCTGCAAATGCATACATTCTAAATTAAAATTGTACATCCTAGCATTAAGGGCCAACGGCAAGGTCTTAACCGGTGTCAGATCCCTACTACCAAAACTCTCGCCCTCACGGTGTGAGTGGCGCATGCGCAGAGGACTGTACCCTCATTGCCAACTGTAATTTCCCTTGTCTTGGTGGGGGGCCCCCTTTCCACTTGACGCCATCTTAAAGGTCGTCCGAGTTCCCGTGTGAGGTATCTGTAGGAAGGACAGCGTGGACTCCCCCCATTCCCACACTCTCTATCCGCCGTCGCGGATATCCGGCCCCCGGGAAATTAGTAGGAGGGGCATATAGCCGCCTCCTCCCCTGGAAGGGGCCTATGGCCGTCTCCCCTTAGGCGACCCATCCTTAGTGGGTGCCACCTCCCCGTGGGAGGGGCCAATGGCCGCCTCCCCCCGGGCGCTCCCATCCATACTGGTTGGCGCCCACCTCTAGGGACCTTGAAAATACTGCTCACCGATCATGACCTTACCGCCCGACCAAAAAATAAATACGACAGTTGTTCACCTACTAAGGAAGGAAAATATTCAGCATGTCTAATTGTATCAAGACTGTTTACTCCTAAAAGAAAAAACAGTATCCTACAGATAGAAGGCACATCCTCAACCTAAACATTCATTTACTTTTATGCAGAGGAAAAAGGGCCTATCACAGCAAAACTTTATTGCAAAACAAACATCGCCATAAGGGGCTGGTGGGTGGGTCAAAATTGCTGCTTGTTCCGTCGAGGGCTCACGAGCAACGAGTGGGTGCAGCCTTCAGAGCACAGGAACAAGAGGACGGTTCTTCGGATTCCCGCTCTATTTATTCTTCTGTGGGAGGGCGTGTACCCTCCTCCGGTACGCCTACTGGGCGTGGCCATCGGTGTAGGTGTCTAGGACAACCCCTCTTGGGCGGCTAAAGGCGTGCCCCGGCTACGCCGCTTCAGGCATACCAGCCGAGACACGCCCCCGCCAAAAAATGGTTTCCCGGGAGGATCGGGGCACCCAACCATACGTTCGGGGGGACCGAGTGGTCGCCCCTCTCCATATGGCCGGGATGCCCGTCACCCCCTCCCAACACAATCCCCAAAGGATGGGAAGTCGGACGCAGTCTTGAACTTTTGGAAGGCGGGAGGGAGTCACCCTCCCGGCCGTATTTATTGAAATATGAAACAAAATTTAAAACATTAAATAAAAGTTTCATAATCATGTACAATTTTACATTTATTACATTTCGATGAAGACATGTTCTTTGGCTAACCTTAACAGATCTCTAATACAAAGGTTTCCTAGCCGAGTCTAACATCCTGCAAATGCATACATTCTAAATTAAAATTGTACATCCTAGCATTAAGGGCCAACGGCAAGGTCTTAACCGGTGTCAGATCCCTACTACCAAAACTCTCGCCCTCACGGTGTGAGTGGCGCATGCGCAGAGGACTGTACCCTCATTGCCAACTGTAATTTCCCTTGTCTTGGTGGGGGGCCCCCTTTCCACTCGACGCCATCTTAAAGGTCGTCCGAGTTCCCGTGTGAGGTATCTGTAGGAAGAACAGCGTGGACTCCCCCCCATCCCCACACTCTCTATCCGCCGTCGCGGATATCCGGCCCCCAGGAAATTAGTAGGAGGGGCATATAGCCGCCTCCTCCCCTGGAAGGGGCCTATGGCCGTCTCCCCTTAGGCGACTCATCCTTAGTGGGTGCCGCCTCCCCGTGGGAGGGGCCAATGGCCGCCTCCCCCCGGGCGCTCCCATCCATACTGGGTGGCACCCCCCTCTAGGGACCTTGAAATTACTGCTCACCGATCATGACCTTACCGCCACAGGCCGGATAGTTGACCGGCTATCCGGCCCCCCCAAACTCCTCCTAAAGGTCATGCTTCCTCAAACCCCTTAGCCATGCTATGAAGTCTCCTATGAGTAAAACATTCCCCTCCCGGGACAGGTAAACCCCATCATTCAGATACATGTGATCACCCCGAATACACCCATGAGGAATGCTATGCAACTGCGCAGAGCGAAACAATCTACCAATTTTATTATTTACCTTCTTCACTGAATGGTTCAGTGCTGACACCGAAAGGCCCCCCCGCCATACTTTCCTGGGAATCATGTGGGACCAGGCAATCGTGCACCCCGGGATTCTTTTTGCCAACCAGCTAACAGCAGACAAAACTTGCTCAAACAACACTCATCTACCCAGTGTCACCAAGTCATTGCCCCCCAGGTGTACTATGACTACAGATGGCGGTGACCTTTGCCGCCCTAAGAGACCCTCAACAAAAGACTCGAATTGGTCAAAACAGAGCCCGCCCTTCCCATGGAAGGTCACTCTGTACCCGTATTCCCCAGCTGCGCGAGTTGCGTCACCTGCTTTGAATACGTCCCCGGCGCGCCTCACGTATGAGTGGCCCACGACCCACACCACTCTCTCTTTAGACGGTGATCCATGACCGCTGGTCTCCTGGTACTGGGTCGACTGCAATTTCCGCCCCGCGTGACAGGCTCGCGAAACTGTAATTCAAACAAAAGACAAGAAGCGTGAATGCATGTCAATTGACTTACAACATGTGCAATCGCACATACCTTCTGAAGCAATTCGAGGACCATCATCCCAACTGTTTCACTTCATCCGCACTCTGACCCCTGGCTGTAGCCTCAGTAGCAGCCCCTATCCTAAAGGAGTGGGTCCCAAAATCGCTCGGGTCCATGCCTGCGGCAGCGATTGTCAGTGCTAGCACCCTCTGGAACTGGAACCTCGTCAGTGGGGTGCCATCCTTGTGCCTCAGCAAACTCCCCCCCATGTAGCAGCCCTCAGTGCCAAGTATTCCTCTATACACATTATCGGGCACGTGGGGGACCCTCGCATGCGCTGCACAATAACACTATTTCCCGTAGCCCCCTGGTCTGTCTTGGACCTGGCTATCGTGACTACCATTGAATCACCCCTAATCAGGACGTGATCCCTGCACAAGCCTCCCTCAACGTCTTTCTTATTCCTTGCGACCAGTTCGCTCACCCGCATAGCCCCATGGAACGCTAATGCGAAAGCTGCCCGGAACAGAACTGCTTCGAATTGGGAGGAGCATGTCTCGACCAGTTTCGCCATGAGTAGGGACAACCTTTCGAAGCCAATCGGGCGCCTCTCATCTTGCTTGCGACCCTCAAGGTGCTGCCAGCCGCGAAGGGCTTTTTTCGCCTAAAAGGAACCTGTTGGGTCTTTTATGCCATGCACCTGCGCCATAAATGAAATGGCCGCCCTGTGCCTATTGGCCGTTGCCGCTGATCGGCCTTCTCGGTGTAGAGCTACCAAGAACCCCAGGAAGGATTCCTCCTGACCCCAGTTCTGATTCCCTGTCGGACCCAAAAATGTGCAATAGGAACGAAACGCTCCTTCGTATGCTTTCCTCGTCCTGGGGGCTAAGCTTGCTGCCACGAGGTCTTGTAATCCGGGGCACCGATTAGCCAAAGCGCTTCGGGGAATGGTGCCACCACTAGGTCCGCTGTAGGTAGATAACCCCTGAACGCCTGCATATGTGAACGAGAGAGTGCATCAGCTGCATGATTCAGTACGCCCGGCACATGTTTCGCCCTGAACTGTACATTCAGTCTCATGCAAAGCAGCACAACTTCTTTCAACAATCTCAAGATCCATTTGCAGCGTGCTGCCTGTTTGTTAATGCATTCGACAACAGTCATATTATCAGACCAAAATACCACAGAGCGGTCTCTGAAATCGTCTGGCCATGCCATCAGAGCAACAACAATAGGTAATAGCTCCAGGAACCCAATGTTACTTGTGAGACCGCTGGAGTGCCACCACGCCGGCCATGTTTGCGCCGACCATCGGTTACCAAAAATGGTGCCAAATCCCACGCTCCCCGCCGAATCAGTCCACAAACCTAGCTCGTCTGACGATGCTGGCGGC
Source organism: Lissotriton vulgaris (assembly GCF_964263255.1). Taxonomy (NCBI): domain Eukaryota; kingdom Metazoa; phylum Chordata; class Amphibia; order Caudata; family Salamandridae; genus Lissotriton; species Lissotriton vulgaris. Next base: position 228,896,558 of record NC_141696.1, read on the forward strand.
TTGCTCCATACCACTCGACCGTTGAAGTCCGCCAGAAATGCCAACCAAATGCGCATATCCTGGCGAACCTCTGCAGACAGTCTCGTACGGTGGTGTCCTTCTTTGAGACCAACCATAGCTTGTGCAATAGAGCGTGAAAAGGGGCGGGCCATTGGTATAACTCTTAAGGCAAAGTTAAGCTGACCCACTGTTTGCTGTAACTGGTGCAGGGTCACCTTCTCCTTACTAAGGCAAAGCTTCAGGGAAGCCCTAAATTTGGCTACCTTTCCCACCGGCAAACGGAAACATCCCTCCACAGAATCAAGCTCAATTCTCAGAAACTCAAGTGAAGTAGATGGTCCAACCGTCCTACCTGGTGCCAATGGGACTCCAAACTCCCTCATGAGGATGCAAAAGTCATGTAGCGCCTGCGCACATTTCCTGTCGCCGGCTGCTCCCAAGAACAGGAAGTCATCTAGATAATGCATAACATGCCTATGCCCTGTGGCCTCGGTGAATGCCCACTCTAAAAAACAGCTGAACTTTTCAAAATAGGCACAAGAAATGGAGCAACCCATCGGCATGCATTTATCCATGTAATAACTCCCTTGGAAAGCAAAACCTAGCAAAGGCTGATCCTGTGGGTGTACCGGGAGCAACCGGAACGCTGATTCGATATCTGATTTCGCATCAGCGCCCCGGGGCCCAGGCGATTTAACATGGCGACGGCATCATCGAATGATGCGTACCGCACCGAACAGACTTCCGGGTCAATGGCCTCGTTCACCGAGGAACCCCTTGGAGCAGACAGGTTATGGATAAGCCTAAACTCCCCCGGGTCCTTCTTCGGGACCACCCCTAACGGGGAACAGATGAAATCCGCCACCGGTGGGCGGTGAAAAGGCCCTGCCACTCGCCCTAAGCTGACTTCTTTTGCAATTTTTCTCTCTACCACACTTGGATTATGTTGCGCTGATAACTGGTTTTTACAAAAGGATTCCCCTAGAAAATCCCCCGCCGGGAAGTGGAAGCCGTGCAAGAATCCCTTCCTCAACACCCCAGCGGAGACATGATCAGGGTATTTGTTTAACCAAGGAGTCATAGCCATGAGATCAACGGGTGTAGGCAATTGGTCACAACGATATACCTCACTCCTGTTTGGACCTTCCCTTTCCTCCCGCCCCGTTATTTTTTGATCTACATGAACTCTCCGGGTGTGAGGAATTCCCACAGCCTGCACACACATGTTTGAACCTACATGTCCCTTGCGGTCTGTTACAGTTGCCTCGATTGAAGCCCCAACAGACCCCCCGCTTTCCACCATTCCCGCCGGTTTTCGGCTGGTGATCGCCACCGGCGCCTGCTCGAAAGGGCACCGCGGGCCTTTGGCGGGAAACCCCTGACCCACTCCCGCCTGGCGAGGATGTTCCTGCCGCCCCCGGCAGGAGCTGCTTATGCCATGAGACTGAGTCGAGGCAGTCCCATGTCAGAGAGGCATCATATTCTTTCGCTTTTCGGAATTTCATGTCATAACCTTTCCATTCCTCTCACGCATACATTGCATAAAAATCCATTATACGAGTTTGATAACAAGACAGTTCAGTTAATACCTCGGGTTTACGTTCCCCCATAACTGCAGTAAATATTGCAAAGGCCTTCGCCCAATTCGTTATCTTTTCATCCACCCTGAACCCCGCCATCTTGGCGCGCCAGACGCTCGGGTGCCACAAATCTTTCTGGGTTTTAGCATATTCCATCTCGCGATGGTCAGTTAATAACGAAAACATATTGACATACTTGTCTCCCCATATTAACTCTTTTGTGGCCATAGGGATGTGCTGTGCCACCCTCTCCCGCCTTGAGGGTAATGAGCCCTCCCCCGCCATTGGCAAAGCGAGCTTACCCGGTTCGGTCGTTGTTCCCGCCGTTTTCTCGAGACCAACTGCCGATCCTACCGGTGTCACCTGTGGGGAAACAAGAGGAAGATTCGCCTTCGCGGCATCTCGCGACTGCCGCAACTGCTGGATTAGTAACTTGGCCTCTTCGGCCGTGTCTCCGGGCGCCGTAGCACCCCCTGCCTTTTTATTGAGCCATGCGGCCAACTGGGTGGCCAATTCAGGAGGCATATCCTCATCGTTAGCGGGGGTGATCACAACCGGGATCGGTTGACCCGCGTCTGGGATTGGTAACGGGCCGTTAGCTGGTGTGACAGGGGTGACCGGGGGCACCTCAGGGACCGGAACCTCCCCTGCAACCGCCCTCTTCTTGACCCGCTTCCCTCTACCCTCGGGGACGATTCCCGGCAAGGCCGGGCCTATTACCTTCTTAGGGTTACCAGGATTGCTCAGTGCAGCCAGTTGCTTTTTGACGTCCACCAAACCTCGACCGATCGCTGGGACTTGTCCGATTTTTCGCTCCATGCCAGCCATTCGGTTCACCAACATGCGTAGCACCTTATCTGTCTCGGAACCCTTTCCTGCCTTCTTGCCAGCCATGGTTTCGATTATCCGCTCCGAGTCGATCAACACGGTCCTGGACTCTTCGCCTTTAAGTAACTGAAAGAGAAACACAAGAATTACAAGTTCTCAAAATTGCTCCTTGTTCCGTCGAGGGCTCACGAGCAACGAGTGGGTGCAGCCTTCAGAGCACAGGAACAAGAGGACGCTTTTTCAGATTCCCGCTCTATTTATTCTTCTGTGGGAGGGCGTGTACCCTCCTCCGGTACGCCTACTGGGCGTGGCCATCGGTGTAGGTGTCTAGGACAACCCCTCTTGGGCGGGAAAAGGCACGCCCCGGCTACGCCGCTTCGGGCATACCAGCCGAGACACGCCCCCGCCCAAAAATGGTTTTCCGGGAGGATCGGGGCACCCAACCATACGTTCGGGGGGACCGAGTGGTAGCCCCTTTCCATGTGCTCTTCCCTACGTTGGAGATAAAACAACAGCCATGCACCAATGCAGGCACCATTGCACCATGGTGGTAGAGTGCCTGCGTTACAGGGATGATTGTGTTTGTACAGGAAGGGACACCTTCCTGCACAAAAACAATAATTAATGGTGTGTTGCTCTTTCTATGTGTGATGCAGAATGCAGCACACATAGAAAGAGCAAAAAATGAGGAGAAATAAAAGTATTCCTCCTCGTTGCTTCACTCTTATGCCTCCCCTGGGGAGCTTAAGTTGTTGGTGCTGCCTCAGATTTGTAGATCCTTGTAAATCTAGAGCAATATCAAGAAGCAATAGGTTTTGTGTGGCAATGCCCACAGCAACATCCATTGCCTGCCCCTTTGCTGCAGAAACCTGCATTGAGATGGACCATATTTACAAGGTGATGTTAAGCCACGCAAAGTGGCATAGCACCGCCTTATAATATGGAGTAGGGCACAGCACCACCGGAGTGTCGTAAAAAGTGATGCTCCGGTGGCACAATGTCCTTGTAAATATGCCCCCATATGTCTGTGAATCAAGAAGGGCAAAGAAATCCTCATTCCACGGCTTAATGTTGGTAGCTGAGAACTCCATCTTTGAATACTTCCAGAATATGAATAAACGCCAGTCCTCTTACTAACAGCACTTACTCCTTCCAAGGACCTCTTCAGCAACCTCATGTTGCTCAAACTATGCAATAGCATCCTCAGACATAAAATTCCTTCATCTGTTTCTCCTGTCACCCCTGGAAACTTTGCAAAGCTCCAGTTCCACGTCCACTCCTTCCGTCAGCACACCTATGGGCCTCTCCCACATTTTCAACACACTCCACTCTTATTTTTCGATTATGGTTAAGGATGGGGTATGGCAGCAGAGAGCATCACATGCTCTCTGTATCTCTGATGGGGATCAAGCAGTGGGTGAGAATACAGCATTTACAGCCCAATCCCAAAGCAAATCTAAAGCTGGATTTTCTGGCTGGTAGAATTTGGTCTGGTATTTCTGCACTCAAGACTGATGCTAAAAAGTTAGAATCTGTTAGGAAAGTCCCAAAAAGAGAATATTTGAGATTTACAAATGCCGCATATTTGCAAATCTGATGTCTATTAAGGGTTTGATGCATGTCATTACAAACAGTCTCGCAACAAGTTAAATTTTAAAACAGCAATATATGTTACAAACAGTGAAGATGAAGTTAAACACAGCTCAATGCAGCCTGGTTGCAAGACAAAAGACAACACGAAGGAGAGTCTGTGTTACTAATTGGTTAAAATGTTCACTTTGAAAAACTGCTCTCCCAGCTAAAAGCAGCATCATATCAAAAGTTTCTCTTTGTTACATATAAAACCAACAACAGGTAATGTTTATGATAAACTGATTTAGTCTTATCTCCAAGAGTTCATGTATGATCCAAGTCTTGCAGGCCTTTTATCTTTATCAAATTATCTGAACTTTTCCCAGAGGCCTATGTAAACAGAAAACACTTACTTAACACTTCATTTCCTTTGTCCTCAACCAGCATGTGCAGTAAGGCAACATTCTGTCTTTGGATTGGCTGCTGCTAACCAATCATTGTGGAAGGGTCTTTCAGAACATTGAAAGTGTCTTGGTATGACAGAGGGCTGAAGAAAAAGAAAGATAACTGAAGGATTAAGGATAAGAAGTAGGGATGATGGTTGAGAAGCAGGGATGATGGATCAGCTGCATGGATGAAAATTACGGATGATGGTTGGGAAGTACGGAAGATGGATGAGAGTTTGTCTAACTGAATATTGTGGGATAAACTATTGTTGGCAAATATATTTTGTCAAAAATATTGTTTACTATAATATTGTGTCGCTATATGTATAAAGGAAAACATAAAAGTATAGAGTCAAAAATATTGGGTAAGAGTGTATTGCCTTTTTTTTCATACGGACTGCTTTATCAGATGTGGACTGACATCGTGAACGGGGTTAGGGGGGGACCCGGGTGGGGGGTAGTTCTTATGGGGTGGGGGGCATGGGGGTTATTCGACAAACCTGATTAGTGTTGATTTCTAAATTGATTGCTTATCTCTGTATTTCGATCTTATGCTCACGGTTCCTCCGATGTTCGGAGTACCGTGGATTGTTTTTGCAATCTTCCCTAATACAACAATAAAATTTGTTCTGAAAAAATAAATATTATGGAAGGATATATTATACAAAAACAGGTAAAATATTGTTTTTTTAATATATGTAAACTTTAAATAAAAAAACTTAGGATATTAGAATATATAAAAGTCATATAGTGTAAAATAAAGTTTTCATCAGTTATCTCAGCACACACATATATATATATATATATATATGTTTCAATGTCTGCTCAAGAACGCTGACGGCGGCCCCTCGGGAAGTGGCACCAATGCTGGCCGAGCACGCCGGTGCTAAAAAGCTTTCAAAAGTTCAAAAATTACAAGTGCTCTCAGTTCGCAAAATAACGCAACTCCACTGCAATCTCCAAGGGTGTTTATTAAACTAACAACATGTTTCGGCTGCGGACAGCCTTGATCACGTTAGTTTGAAAATGAGCAGTTTCCTGTTGATATTCCCAAGGTTCATGGTCAAAGAAACAGGACTTAGTGACTGGCTTCGTCAGTGTGTCGTTACAAGATAATAACATACATATAAGCGATTGTAACATCAATTACTGTATTCAATAGTATCCAACACTTATTATGGAATAAAATGAAATAAAATAAATTACATTTTATACATTGTACATACTTAATTGTACATATCAAAATTCATTTGTGCCCGTAATGTACCCTCTCCTGTTGACTGCACAGAACGAGGTAACTTTTTAGGATACATTCGCACCAACGTGGTCAAAATAAATAAACTGAGGCGACCACCGCCATTATTGTAGTCGCGTATCGACTCAAGGACTACATGTTGCTATGACAACCAAGCGCAAACAAATGTGGGGCTCGGGAACTGTGTTGCAACCCGAAGCCAAAGCGCTTACCTCAAAACAGTGTATATGCGCTATGAGGCGAGGAGAATGCCATCACATGCTCAATGCCTGCGCAATGATGTACTTGTGGGCAAGCAAATAAGATTAAACGATACATGTGTGTTAACCTCCGTCTGTGGGGTAAACGCGTTAAATGCAGCCGCATATGAGTAGCAAATGTGAGCCGACATGTAACAAAAAGTAAACCACACAACATTGTAAGATGCACATGGTGCGTGATGATCTCAAGTCTATGTTTGTCAAATACATTAATACATTGGTGTTAAAGACCAAAATTATCTGGTGTGTTTATACTGGACAAATACCACAACGCACAAATGAAAAGTTTGTGAAGGGAATTGTCAAAATCCCAAGTCCAAAGTGCCAAGTCCATGGTGTGCAATTGCCCCCACAGTGGGGCCTACCTTGTAGGAAACTGCCTAGATGTCAAGTGAAGAAATAAAGTGCTCCCAAAAGTGAGCGTCCAAAATTTTGCTGGACAATTGAAAAGATTATTTGCTGAAGTTCTTTGTGGACACAAATCTGTAAAAAGGAGACATGAAATGCCAAAATTCAGTGCTCAACATATATAACAAACTCACTAAAAACATCTTAAATAAATAAACAGTGCATGCTAATCGATGGAAGAAGTAAAATTGTTGCAGATATTAACAGAGAGGAGTTGACATTGTGTAAGGTGCTATACTTTGAGGTGAACTGCTAGCTCCTCGTCCTGGTTGAGGCCCCCCGGTGTTTTGGTTTGGAATACAATGATGTATTTAGACTTCTTCTGTCTCAATTTAAGGGTTCTGTCTCCTCCCCGGGGACTTCTCTCAATTTGTTCCAGTATGTGAAAGCTCATTTCAGCTGGATTAGAAAAGTGTACCTCAGCAAAGTGTCTTGCCACAGGGTATTTTTCATTTTTATTGGCAATGGCACGATAGTGTTCAAGCACACGATGTTTGGCTTGTTTGGTGCTACTGCCAATATACCAGAGCCCACAAGGGCAGACAATGACATATATAACAAAATCTGTGCTACATGTCAAGAATTGAGTCAGCATTCTAGTTGTACCATTATATGTGACCGATTTTTTGTGGATACTGTGCCTGCAGGCCTTGCAGTGGCCACAAGGAAAGAAGCCTGATAATCCCAAATTTTGAGTTTTGGGATAAACAGTTATGTCACTTTTTACCAACATATCACGTAGAGACCTGCCTTTTCTATACGTGATACACGGTGCATTTGATAAGTCCTTGCCGATAACACTGTCAGCAGTAAGGATATTCCAATTGTGGGATACTATTTTACGAATTTGTTTTGATTCAGTACTGTAAGTGAGGATAAGGCGTGTCTGGTCCTCCTCACTGGTGGTCTCAGTTTCATTGTCTTTCTCTTGTAATGTATCTGCTCTGGGGATACCGTCAGCGCGTACTTTGGCTCTTTTGATGACCCATGTCGGGTAACTCCTGTCTTTAAATCTTGCCATCATTTCACGGCTGATCTTTTCGTAACCCTGGTCTGTACTGCAGTTTCTTTTGGCCCTGAGTAGTTCACCAAAAGGGATACTCCATTTGAGAGTTTCAGGGTGACTACTCAGGGCATGCAGCACGCTGTTACCTGCAGTAGATTTTCTGAATAAGCAAGTCTGTAATTTGCCTTTAACTACCTCTACTTTGACATCAAGATATTCTGCGGTACTCATACTGATATTACTTGTAAGTACAATATTGAGATCATTGTCATTAAGTTTATTAACAAACTCATTTGCCATTTCCGGGGACCCACTCCAAATGACAAAGAGATCGTCAATGTATCTCCACCATGTATCCACAAATGGCCAGAAGGAACCTAGGTTGGGGTCTGACTTGATGCTTTGCTCCCAGTGGCCCAAAAAAAGGTTCGCAAAACTGGGGGAAAGCATGAACCCATCGCGGTCCCAGTGGTTTGTCTGTATAGGACACCATCAAAAACAAAGAAATTGTTACATAGACAGTATGACATCATATCCACTAACATTTTACTGTGTTCTCTAAAACGCAGTGGACGCTCAGACAAAAAACTAGCACAAGCATGTAGACCCTGTTCATGGTCAATAATCGTGTACAGAGATTGTACATCCATGGTTATCAACAGATTGTTCTCCTTCCACTTGACCAATGGCAATTTCTTCAAAAAGTCTTTTGTGTCCTTAATGTAACTAGGAAGTGCTTGTACCCAATCTCTAAGAAAAAAGTCAACATACTTTGAAATGTGTTCCGAGACACATCCCCTAGAAGACACAATGGGTCTCCCCGGTGGATTGGTTGTGTCCTTGTGGAGCTTGGGGAGGAGATAGAGGACTGGTAGTATAGGATGGTCATTTTTTAGGTACCTATATTCCTCCCATTCAAGAATGCCTTGATCTTTCCATTCAATGAGTTTTTCCCATAGGATCAGTATACTATTGTTGTATAGATCATATGAACTAATAGTATAATACTTAGTATCACCTAGTTGTCTTAACGCTTCTTTGGTGTACATATCTCGGTCCATGATAACAATGTTCCCTCCCTTATCTGCTGGACGGATGACTATCGTTTTATCCTCCATAAGGGAAGTCAGAGCCTTTCTTTCTTGTACATTGAGGTTTTGCTCCCTCATAGCTCCTCTGCCTTTCTTGCTTCTATGGGTACAAATGTGTTTGTTAACACAATCCTGAAAGGTATCAAGATTATCATGCGGCATAATCGGGATGAATGTTGATTTAGATTTAAAACCAGATAGTGCACTATCATCCGTCACAAATGCCGCCTCATTGAGCATCTGGGTGACGGAACCCAAGTCTGTATCTTCCTCATTGGCTGGCTGGCCCTGGTCTAGAGTGATGATATTGATTATACTGTCAACATCACTGATAGTGAAGTTTTCTTCTCTGGTGATAGGGCTATGCCCTCGATTGTCATAGTTCTGATTCAATCTTTTCAACTTATGCCATTTCTTTAATTTAAGTTTGCGTATAAACTTAAAAATGTCAATGCGTGTGGTGCAAAAATCAAATGGCATAGAAGGGCAAAAGGAAAGACCAAGACTCAAAGTCGATTTTTCTAAGTAAGACATTTTTCTTTTGGATAGATTGATCACTGTTTTATTTACCAGTTCGTCGTTGTTCATTGGCCTCTCTTGGAGCGTGTTACGATGTTTCTTGCGTCGCCTGTTGCTTTGTCTTTGTTCCCACCTCTGGAAAAGCCTCTTCCCCCGGTTGTTCCTCTTCCGCCTCTTCCCCGTGCTCGTCCTCTGCCCCTCGGTGTCTGTGAGATTGGTGTCGGAGTCTCCACTTCCGCCCGTCTGCTCCGGCGCAGGTGGCGGTATTCCTCCAAAAAATTCACCCTTTGGGGGCGTGCATCGGGTGCTGTGACTTCTTCCATTGATACATCCGATTCTGCACCACTGGAGACCACAGATGTTTCCACATTGGGCGGTGAAGAAGTTGTAGCGCTGGTTTTGCTTGGATACAGATGATCATATTTACGACTGAACGTCAGGATTCTGCCGCTCTCATAATCATTGTAGTCACGGTCAAGCTTGCGTTCTTTTCTCGCTTTGATGTCTTCTTCGTATTTTTTGAGGCGTGTTTTCATGGGGGTAATTAGATTATTGGCTGTATCTTCATCAACCTCGGATTTGATACTTTCCATCAGGTCGTTGATTTGTTTGAGAAGTTCCTCACGGTCAACCCACGCATATTTGACCAGGATTTCAAGCATGCGTTTGGAGCTCAGAGCGGAGTTGTCTGACCACTCTTTCAGCATTGCTGGGTTGGGCGTTTCATAGGTGGGTGTGGTGAAGATCCTTAAACCACGTGGCACCATATCCTGATCTATATAATTTTGGAGTGATATATATATATAAAATGCATATATATATATATATATTGAGATAGATAGATAGACTTTATTAACAAAGAATAATTAAACAATTTTTGAAATACATTTCATTCAAAATATTAAGACTGCACAAAATGTAATAATAGTAAACATGTATGACCAACATAAAATGTAACCTAATGTTAATATTTATAAAAACATAAAATATTATTATTTACAATAGCACATTAAATATACAAATTAAAATTTAATAAAATGGGTAAATATATACATCATTATATATTACATACAAATAAGTTATATAGTTTCAATTAATGAAACTACAAACATAATATAAACAATAACAAAACATAAATTGTAAACACATATTACAAAATGTATTATTTAATTTGACCTATGTATTAAATAGTAAAATATTAAACTCAATTAAAAGAAACTCATTTTACTCAAAATAATGTATGTTCCAAAATACAAAATAATGAAAATAAAAACAAACAATATACAAAATAGTAATAATAGGAATCCAGATTCACCAACTGTGGGGAAAGTGGTGGACCTCAGAGTGGTTAGATTTAAAATCTCCACTTCAGTATAAGCAGTAGTAGGAAAAATGTTGGGTTTCAGAAGAGTTAGATTTACTATTCCCACTCCAGTCTAAGCAACAGTATGGAAAGTGTTGGACTTGGGGGGGGGGGTGATACTCTTCCCACTCCAGTCTAGGCAACAGAAGGGAAAGTGTTGGACTTTGAAGAAGTTAAATATACTATTTCCACTTCAGTCTAAGCAACAGTAGGGAAAGTGCTAGACTCTGAAGAGAAGAATGACTTTGAAAAACTTTAGCACAAGGAATACAAAGAATATCACATTAATATCTGAGATATTATTCATGTTGTAAGACAACTGTCACTACTTTGACTGTGTTGCTTTATTATTTACTCACACATTCATTTCTAATAAACTACAGAATCTACTTTTATTGTGTGAATTCATTATTTTCTTACATCACAAATTTATATTGTCATTACATTGGAGGATCTATCACAGACTCCATCAGTTTTCCTCCGAGTCTAGGTGAAACAGCTATGCCTTGGGACGACTAGACAGAAGCTTCTTAGAATTACTTGTGAGCAGTTGATGATGATGTTTTTGTGTTGAAAAGTAAACTAGTTATGTTAAGAAACAATCTGGGTATGGGAGTTTAGGAGACCCGAGAGCAGAGGACGGCCCGGTACCAGGGTTCGATTCCCGGCGCGGCAGCTTTCTGGACCAGGGTCAGCGGACTCGATAATTCTCTCGCCTCGGTGCCCACTCTGATCAGCGATCACACTCGGCAACTCGGGGCATTAGCTTGCCTCATCCTCACTAACGGCCCCACCAGACCGCCAGGGATGCCTGGTCTCACCCTGGAGATACCCATTAAGGGACCATCTCTCAGGGAAGCCAGGAAGGGTTTCGCAGCGGTCGAAGCGCCTTGGGACCCTCCGGGTAAGTAGTGCGCTATATAAATGCCTATACATACATACATATACATACATAAGGTAATTGAAGTTTGTCTATTCCTGATACATCAGAAGAAGGCAACACGGAGTTGGAGGTAGATGTTGTTAATGGGAGGGCACTTTGTGCACTATAAGAGAGCTACTGCAAGAATTTAAATATAGTGGCAGAAAGACAATTTTTCCCAAGAGGCCAGTTGCAATGAGAGAGAACAATCTGTGGGGTGTATAGGCAATTTAGCAGCCACCTGCAGATTTCAAGATTTATGGGATGATATATTATTAAATGTGACTGCAAATTGGAATGTTAAGGAGAAACTATTGAATTTAGATGAGGAACCTGAATTAGAAAAACTATTACTATTTTCAAGAGGTAGAAAGCACTTGAAAATGCTTAATCCAAAAACATCTGAAGTGGAGGAAGACGAATGACTGTAGTGATGAGATCTCAACAATGAATGTGGTCATGAGGAGGAAAGGAAACCACTATGCTATTATAGTGAATTGTTCTGACAATAAAAATGAAATAACAGTATTAAAGATGTTGTAGTATGAACCATCTTCCATCATTTACAAACAGTTTTGCCATCAATGCCAGGTATTATTGCTCTAGGAAGACAGGCCATTTTTCTCATCTGTTTAAGGCCATTATGATGGGGGATGTTAAGTGCCTATCAATTTCAAGCAAGAGCGTGAAGTTTATTAAATATGTTAACAGGTAAGACAATTAAGTATTAGTAGTTGTCAATTTAAGGAAATTAAGAGGGGTGTGAATGGTATTTAAACCTTGTAACCCGTCTAAGTGTAAAGTTAAGTCATGGGTGTCGGGTTGATGTGGGCTGAGTCTTGTTCACTGTATACATTAATTGATTGGAAGGCTTAAAACATTTTGAAATGGAAAAAACATTGATGAAATCTGATGTGCGTAATCTTGGTGTGACCATCGACAATGGCCTATCCATGAAAGATCAGGCAAACAAAGTGGCAGCCACCTGTTTCACCATTTTGCGGTGGCTGAGAAAAATCTTTTGGATGCTACCATCTAACACCCAGAGATCCGTTGTAGATGCCTTGGTGACCTCCAGGTTGGACTACAGCAACGTGCTTTACCTGGGGTCCGCCAGGGCGGTCACACGTCATCTCCAATTGGTCCAAAAGGCCACCGCACGGCTCCTTTGTGGTTGCTGAAAAATTTATCACATCACAAAACGCTTAAGGGAGCTCCATTGGCTCCGATTTGAAAGTCGTGTAAAGTTCAAGGCTTTGAGCTACATGCATAAGATCAAGGCTGGGGTAGCTCCCCTGTACCTTCAGTCCTTAGTCAAACTCTATACCCCCTCTCGTTCTCTCCGTTCCTCCTCTCAATGTTTATTTTGCGTACCTAAGTACAGACTTTCCAGAATGGGTGTCAGTTCCTTTGCAAACTTAGGACCAAGACTTTGGAACTCTCTTTCTCTGGACATCCGTATGGAGAACTGTCATGCCCGCTTTCGCAGAGCCGTGAAAACATGGCTCTTTAACCAATAACATCTTACTGGATAGTTCTTGCTGCTTCTGCCTTTCAGCGCCGGAAAACCCTTGCGTGTAGCTGTGACGCTTTATAAACTCAACAAATAAATAAATAAATGTAGCTCCAATGGGTTATTGTGGTGCTAGTTCACCAGTTGTGAGGTATTTTGAAGGAAAACTGGAATTTAAGAGAAGGAGAACAGCAGGTAAAGTGCATATGGTCAAGAAGTAAAAAGTGTTGCTTGGGTGGAGAGAGCAAAAGAATGACTTTGAATCCCACCTATCCTGACCTAGTTTTTATGAAGAACATTTCAGCTGTTGACTTGTGGAAGACAGACTTTCTAGAAGTTTTTCAGTTAAAGTTGGGCAGGTGGAAAGGGTTTGCGCGTCTCATTGTTTGGAGACAAGGTTTCTTACCAAGGTGCATTAGGTAAGGAACTTGCTGTTGACATTAAGAGTGTCACTTAAGGATTAATCATGGAGATTGTGTGATGAAGGGATCATTGACCCCATAGAATCCTCTAAGTGGTTGAGTTCAATAGTTTTGGCCCATATGCATATGTGCCACAGGCAAGAAATAAAGATCCTTTTTGGCAAATTCAGTCACTTAACTCTCACACATATACCAAAAAGAAATAGCACCAAAACATACACAGGAATTAAAATAAGTTTTACTAAACTCAGTGAGGGCCAAATTATTTTCACAGTTTATTATAAATTCATTAAAAACACTACCAGAACTATTGGAGCGCCTTAACCTTGGCCCGGTGTTCCTGTCGTACTTGCGATTGCTATACATCAACGTCACGGCCTCAGTCCGAGTGGCCGGGGCCGCTTCCGGGCGTTTTCGAATTGGTCGGGGCACTCGGCAGGGTTGCCCATTGTCCCCGTACCTGTTCGCCCTTGCAATGGAGCCCCTGGCGTCCCGAGTGCGGGCTGATGCCCAGCTACGCGGGTTTGTCTGGAATGACGACCTGGTGGATAGGATTGCACTCTATGCGGACGATGTCCTTTTCTTTCTCACCGACCTACAACGCTCGGGTCCCCGGGTTCTGGAGGTCATGCGCGTCTTTGGCGAGATCTCCGGCCTTCGACTCAACCTTCATAAATCGACCCTGTGGGTGCTGGGCGGCGGAGTCATGACTGACCCTGGGCTGCGGGACTGCGGGTGGCGACGGATGGTCTGAAGTACCTTGGCATATTTCTATCGGAGTCGCGCGTCAGGGCTTGGGGTCGTGGCGTCCTGCCAGTGTGGGAACGGGTCCAGGCCGATGTCAGGACTTGGTCCAGAATGCCACTTACCATCTTTGGAAGATCGGCCATCTTCAAAATGGTGGCGCTTCCGCGTCTGCTATATCAACTTCAGAATTTTCCGTACCCTATCGGCCCACAATGGTTTCGCCAGGTCAACTCTGTACTGGGTCGATTCCTATGGGCTGGCGGTGCGGCCAGGGTGGCGTTGAAAACGTGCTTCTTGTCTACTTATTGTGGTGGCCTGGCCACCTCTGACCTCCTCTCCTACTACCAGGCTTCTCAACTGCTTATTCTTAATGAATGGTGGTACAGTGATAGGGGGGACCCGGCGTATGCCTTGGAACGGTCGCTTATGGGTGACAATACACTCCACACCATTCTGTATTCAGCTCGCCTGCGTCGCGTACTGCCGTCGGTTACCAGAGTGGTCTTCGCTGTGTGGAGGCAGGCCCTACGTCGCATGGGCTGGTGGGGCAAGTTAACGGCCGAGACACCGCTCTGGCACAATGGTCTGCTCCCGGAGCTGGCGGCCCTGGCCGGTTTTGAGGGTTGGGAAGCAATAGGTATCACGTTACTGGGCCAGGTCATGTCCGGCACTACCCTTAAATCGTTCGAGGAACTCCGCACAGAGTTCCAAATGCCTCAGTCCCAGTTTTTCCGCTACTTGCAGCTGCGCCATGCCCTCACCCCGAGCATTGCCAACCTAGACTCCTTACCGGAGTTCAGCCCGGTCGAGGCAAAGGTGTTTATGGGGGATCTGGGGGACAGAAAGTTTTCCCGGATATACCAGACGCTGGTCATTCATTGCTCCTCTACCCTACACTCTCTTCGGGCGGCATGGGAGGTGGACGTTGGCCCTCTCGATGAGGACGATTGGAGGTTGGCGCTAGAATCCCCACGTGGAACCGCCATTGCTGTACGGCTCCGACTCATCCAATTTAAATACTTGCATCGGGCCTACTATACCCGTGAACGATTGTGGAGAGCTGGGTTGATTGCATCCTCGGAATGTTTGCGCTGTGGGACGGTGCCTGGGTCCCTGATACATACTGTGTGGTCGTGTGGTCGGCTGTCTGGTTTCTGGAGAGGTGTGTGGAGTTGTCTGTCCGAGGTCCTGGGCTGGGACCTTCCCCGCACCCATCGGCTGGGATTATTGCACGTCATGGATGGCATCGGTGGGAACATATATAAGCGCCATCTGCTGCTTTTGGGGCTTGTTGTCGCCAAGCGGGACCTGGCCCGGGCGTGGAAGGCGGTGAGGGCCCCCCCCCTGTCTGCGTGGAAAGCTGGGCTGGACTACTTCATGGGCCTGGAAAGGCCGATCTTTGAGGCGAGGGGCTGCCCGCGCAAACACTACAAAATTTGGAAGCGATGGGCCGACTACTGGGGTCTGTCACTGGATCCCCCAGCAGAGCGAGAGGAGGACATTTGATGGCAAAGACATTGTTGGCCCGAGTCTGCGACGCTCCAGTCGCACTGCACCTACACCTTTTATTCTATTGCTATGTGTACACGTGTGGATGGGGGATGGGGGGGAGTTTGGGTGTTGGGGGGGTCGGGGTTGGGGGGTAGGGTGGGTTGGGGGGGTTTTTCATACTGAGCCTATTCTTAAGACCTGCTTGGACATTTGCTACCTATGTGATTTATTGTACCGATATCGTTGTGGTGATCTCCGGCCTTGGGGGTGCCACGTTTTTATTGCTCATTTGCTCAATAAAATTGGTTGTGAAAAAAAAACACTACCAGAAACATCAACTTTAAAACAACAATTTGCTACTTACAATTATAAAAGCATACAAAGCATTTCATTAAACAACTCACACACAGACACCCCCAAATTAGAAAAACCTTTTCATTAAACAAACACAGCGGGATCACATATTAGACAGTTGTCTCATGTCAATAAACAGTCACTAGTCTGTAACAGATCATATGTTAAAGAAGGAAGAATATCTCATCTGCTCAATTATCTTCAATTAACAAATTTCCCAAAGAACTGGTGTAAAAATAATTTTCTTTCTAAAGCATTGATGCGTTTCAGTGGGTACTAGTATTTGACAGCCACCTTCTTCAGGAAACCCGATATCTCCCATCCACAATTTCCTATCTATACAATGCACAGGAAAAAGGGGAAAAAACAAATACATTGCACATTATTCTTAACCCCCATTTTACAATATTTATATCCAGTTGATATTATACATAATTACATACACCCTCACATATATGTGTCAATTTGCGTGACCTTAACAACTGCATTTGGATCGATCGTCACCCATTGCGAAACATAAATAAGAAATTGAGCACACTAGAGGAGAGTAAAGCTTATTGATTCTAGATTTATCAATAGCATCAGATTGCACTACATCCTAATTGTAGATATTTGATGACTTTCATCACACCAGAGGTCGCATTAAGGTGTCGGAGGATGCCTTTCGGCCTGGCATCAGCTTAAGCGGTAGTTCAACAAATGATGGAAAAAATTATGCCAGAATTTGGATGTTTCAAAAAAGGGGGTCACGTCCATTACGGGGGCCTGGTAGGATGTAATAAAGTTTACAAAAAAGGGTACCTGGCCACCAATTTACAGTACTGCTTTTTTATTTCAGCAGGTTAAGGTGCAACGCATTCAGTCACTGGACCTAACTTCGTCACTTGGAATTACTTCCAATTTTTTTTAAAACATTTTGCTTTTCAATAGAGCGTTCAAAAGATGCATTCTGCATCTTACAGAAAAAAGTTGTGGTAAACATGTGAACAAAATTTTGCAAAATATAAAAAAAACACTCTGAAATATGGGTACATAACATTACAAATCATGTACATTTCACATTACAGACAATTACACCAGTCAATATTAGTGATACACAAGCTGCCTCTAACCAAAGTCCTTGCACTTTGTTTATATTAGGGGGCAAGCCAACAATGGGAAAAAGAAGTTTAAGTTCTCTCTTTGGGAGTGTCTCGCATAAAAACTCCATAAAATGCTGCAGAGTTCTGCTCTGCCCTACTGGTTACCACTTCGACGTGCAAAAATTATTGTAAATTAGACCACAGTAAATAGAAAGGTCATCACATTCGAGTACAGAGCAGGTGTACTTCTGCTCACTTTTTGGAGTCATTGCTTTTGTAGAAATCCTATCAAATCCCCGGGCTACTAAGAATGCTTTCTGCACGCATTAACTCCCTGTACAGAGCGAGAGTGAAATAGTGTGTGCAGGTTTGCATGCATATAACTGTAGGCATGTTTTATGTTAAAACTATGCATATGAACGATAAAACGCGTAGTACCTTAAAAAGCTTAACCTTCCTGGTGATGCAAGATCCTGCAAGACAAAGGGAAGCACACCGGTGACTTTGCCAGCTCTCTCAGAATCCTTAAAGCCCTTAAGTCCGGCTCTCTCACGATCCTTGTGTGGCCAGACTATTATCTGAGGTGGCAGACACCATTAATTCAGAGGTGAATCTCATGGTTAACAAATGACTGTGTGAAGCATGTGTGCCAAAAGCATGGAAACATGCCTTGATTCTTCCATTACTTAAGAAGCCGTCACTCGACCCATTGGTCCCAGAGAACTACCGTCCTATCTCGCTTTTGCCAAGTTTGGCTTAAGTATGCGAGAAGGTGGTCACGTTCCAACTTACCAACTTTATTGAGGGGGCAGGTTTGCTTCATCCGGCTCAATCTGGCTTTCGTGCTACTCATAGCACGGAGTCTGCATTGCTAGAGGTCACAGAGTCGATTCGGGAGTGTTTGGATGCCGGCGGGAGAGCAGCATTGGTTATGCTTGATCTCTCTGCAGCGTTCGACACGGTGCCTCATGCCATGCTCCTTGATCGCCTATCCTATCTCTGGGAGGATCTTGCAATGGATTAATTCCTTCTTGGAAGGAAGGCTGCAGCAGGTTTGGCTCCCTCCGAGTGCCTCTGTGTCCATGCGGGTATCCACTGGGGTGCCGCAGGGGTCATCGCTTAGCTCTCTTCTATTTAACATCTACGTGACTCCGTTGGTTAATCTGGCGGAGTCACTGGGGGCTAAGGTGATGGCCTATGCCGACGACACCCAGCTGTTGTTTACCTGGAGCAAGGAGGATGACTCTGTCACGAGAGCCCAACAGTGCTTGTCTTCGGTCTTTCATTGGCTGGCTAATGCTCAGCTGAAATGCAATGAAGGAAAGTCTGAAGTACTGCTGTTTGGCTCTTTTGCGCCAGATTTCAGAGAGAGACTCTGGCCTTCGGACTTTCCTCGCCTGGCTGAGAAAAACGGTGTAGCCAAAAACCTTGGCGTCTGGTTCGACGAGAATCTGAACTTTATGACGCATGTAAAAAAACTGGCTGGCACCTATTTTGGTATGCTGAAAAGTTTGAGGAAGTTTCTTCCTTTTTTGCCTAGTACAGCCAGAGAGATGGTGGTTCGTGCCTTGATTCTTTCCCGTTTGGATTACGCCAACGCCCTCTTAGTTGGCAGCCCGAGTTTCCTTGTGAACAAATTACAAGCGGTACAAAACTCGGCAGCCAGACTTCTTGGGGGTTTTCATCCAGGCACAGTGTTCTGACTCAGTTACGTTCACTACACTGGCTTCCTGTAGAAACTCGCCTGAAATTTCAAATGCTGTCAATTGCTCAACGGGCCCTTTATGGTCTTGGCCCTATCTATTTGCAGAAAGATTTGCTTTCTACATACCAGGTAGACAGTTATGATCGTCTTCTCAGATGCTGATGCAGACTCTGAAGTTTAAGCGCCAGCGACTGGGGGGAAATTCCTTTGTGCGCAAAGCTGGATTGGCATGGGATATGCTGCCATTAGCCTTGCGGGCCATCCAGAATCCACTGCTGTTCAAGAAAACCTTAAAAACCCTGCTGTTTTAATTGGTCAACTGTGTATTTTCTTCCTTTTTGATGTAAGCGCCGGGACACTTCTGAGTAGCTGTGCACTCTACAAATTAAAATAACATAACAACATAACATAACTAGCACATCTCCGAGTGTAGCACACAGAGGCAGAAATGTGGCTTAACAATGTCTGCCTGCGGTCAAGGTCAGGCAGAGGGAAGTAAGTGACATTGCTCTTACGCTTAGCTCAGCCTCTAAGGTGTAAACTAGTGGCAGTGTAGAAATGAAACCAGGAGCCAAGTCTAATTCACACCCCAAAAATATACAAAGGAAATTAACAGGAAATAAAATCTTGCGGTAGGACTGAACAAATGAGGTGTAACGCAGCAATTCCTCCAGCCTCACTGCCTGATTTCATGATGGGATTTACTCGTACTGGAGTAGGCTCGCTCCACTGGTAAATAAACGTAGTGCTCTGAGGGCCGCGGCGGCTAGTGCTCGCAGGGACAACCACGTCCCGACCGGGTAGGAAGCAGACACAGCAGCTCTATTCTCCAGAGCACGGACCATGTACCCGTAGAGCACGCTGTGAAGAAGTACATCTCAATTGTAGGTTGAATAAAAGGTTTATTTATTCTTATAAGAGGAAGAAAGGATCTCATCCACAGGAGACACAGGCAGGCAGCAACTGACACAGTCCTGGCCACAATTAGAATCATAACATAACTACATCATGAGATTCTATGAATAACATTCTACAATGAGTAAGACACAGATGCAAACATAGAGAAGGATACCACACATGCCCACTCAACGCGTGACCAACAGCAGCCCTTTGATCAGCCTTCACAGTCAAAGGCTCTCCTAGGCTTTTTCAAACTTCTCTTGGTAACCAATTGGGCCAAACTGTGTTTGCTCCTCCTATTTTTTTCACCGCCAAAGAGAGGTTTGACACGCATTAAAATGGTAGAGGTGGCCGGCGGGGGTAAACTCCGCCACACCTCGTATTAAGAGTTTTTTGCCAAACTCCATGCGCCCGGAGAGCGGAGTTGGCAAAACTCCCCAAACTCTGCTGGCAGAACGGAATTCTCCACCCACCTCTAGTTCTGCTGTTGCTTATGCTCCCATCTGAAGGGTAATTGTGATTTCAGTTAAGGCTGGACAGTTCCTATTGGAGCAAGACCAATATTAGTTTTCATATGGCTGGTTTCTGTCTAAAGTGCCTTAGCAGAGAACATATAATGGTCTGGAAAGTGACCTAGAGCAATTACCAGTGGCTAAAATTAATTCAAGCATTCCTTCTCTCACCTTGCTTGTTGCAGTACACACCTTATAACGGCAATACCAATAAGTGGGTCTTGTGCCCACACTACCACAGGACTTAGCCATACCTCACTATCAATGAGGCCTACGTAGGTTGAAACCGGTCTGGGCTTGCCTGTTTTCCCATTTGGGGGAGACCACGTGTTAGACCTGTCAGCCTTAGGGTTGTCTTCCTTCAAACATTTTGACTGTATCCCTCCATTTTTGCTTGCTGACTCTGTGCACGTTACCACTGTAAACCAGTGCTAAAGTGCTTGTGCTCGCTTCTGTAAACATGGTGAAATTGGTTTACACCTGATTGTCATTTTTTAATTTACAAATAAGTCCCTTGTAGAGTGGTATTTATATACCTAGGGCCTATAAACTAAATACTACTAGTGGGCCTGCTGCACCTATTGTGCTGCCCAGTTAAGTTACCCCTTAAATCACGTCCCAGGCCTGCCATTGCAGCATGAATGCAGTTTTAAACTGCTAATGCAACTTGGTAATGTAATCCCCTTGCCAAGCCTTAAAAACCATTTTATTGCAATATATGCCAACCCAAAGGTAGCTCCTAGGTAGCCCACAGCAAATGATGCATTGTAATTAAAAGGTTTGACATGTTTAGGTAGTTAAAAAACGCCTACATTTGTTTTTCACTACTGCGTGGTCTGAGTGTCCCACAGGATAATATTGGGTTGACTTACTACATGCTAACATTTTATTGGGAGTAGGTAGGCATTTCATGTTTGGTGTCTGAGAAATTGTAATTAAAAATCCTCTTTAATGGTAAACCCAGATTTCAAATTACAATTTTGAAAATTCCACTTTTAGAAAGCTGCTATTTTCATTCCCTTTGCTATTTGGTGCCTGCAGCCCATCCTTGGTCATATGACTGGGTGTAGTTGGCAGTTAGACTTTGTGAATTCCTCCCAAACATTCACCCACTAAATGGATTAAGTGTGCCTGAGTGGGCATCTGCTGGCAGGATGGAGGGATGGAGCTGGGCACAGCCCCACTTGCAACTGAGTAGGCTGCCCTCTGCCTTTACACAAAGGATTTGCCACCACTGCATTGTCTATGCAGCCAACTTGGAAATTCCAAGGACTTCAAAGAGAAACCTCTAGAAACTTCTCCTACTTGAAAGGAGGCACCAGGGATAAAAAGGTGACCTTTAACGCCACTCCTCAGTTCACTGTTTGGACCTGTGGAAGGACTCTCAGAGGACTACCTGCTGCTGTGTACTTCACAAGACTGCTCTGCTGCCTCTGGAAGGACTGCTCTGATGCCTGGTGCCCACCTTGAACTCTCCGAGGCCTACTCTGCTGTTGAAGACCTGCTTCTTCACCTGAACCCAGGACTACCAGAGTCACTCCAAGGGGTAGTTTGCCTGCCTCTTGTTCAGATCCACAGGAACCAACAGGCTCCCATCATGTTGGTCCCGCACTTGGACTGAGCCTGAGTGAGTCCTAACCGCTCAAGTAGTGCCCCTACAGTCCTGGACGCTTAGTGGGGGGAGCTTAAGGAGCCCAGCTAGCCAAAATCCAAAACTTGGGAAAAGGTTTGGCTAAAAACTGCTCTGAGACCTGAGAGATAATTGGGACCAGCATACCTTATTGAAGAGACATAAGTAGCCCGTTCTGGCAGTTCTGGCTGGACTCTTCCTAATGAAGCAGAAGCAAGACTGATTTTCATAAGACAGGTATTTTCCTAGAGCAGCATAGTGTGTGAAAATAAGTCTGGAAGGCAGATTAGAGTGATTGCCAGTGGCTGAGATTTTTCCAAGCATTCCTTCCATCATCTTTGTTTTTTACAGTAGATTCTCTACGTTTGACGAGTGTAATGGCTATAGCCAGACATGGGTCTCATACTCACTGTGTCACAGGGCTTAAGCTACACCTCACTGTTGAGACCTAAGTAAATTTAAACTGGTCTTGGCTGCTTTTCATTTCTAGAGAGGACCTGGTCTGGCAGTTTCGGATAAGCTGTCCCTATTGGATCAGGAGTAGAACTGATTTGCATATGGCAGGTATCTGTCTGGCCATTATGATATAATGTGGTAACCCACAATTGTCAAGGACCTGGGTACAATTGAAGTTACAATTAATTTATGGAAGACATTTCATTAGTCAAAGGGCATCAGGTACCTATAGAGTTGACATTTGTATCATTAATGTACCACCATTTTCTTTATATTGCAAACAAGTATATCCTTCAAAAACACGAAGACACAAAATATCGCTCCAAAGGGGAGCGTTTATTATTTAATTACTTTTATAACAGATCACCATATTCAATGCTCCAAATAGAGAAAGAGGTTGCTCCAATGGGAGTGTGAAAGAGAAAAGTGCTTGCGTGATAGGATAGATATAAAGGAAGGGAATCCAACAGATAAATTGAAGCGCCTTGACACCCTCGGGTATATGTTGCTGTATATAAATACTTAAATAAATAAATAAATAAATTCAATAAACAATCAATTATACATTCAGGTATCCTTGGTAAAACTGGTCGCGGTTCATAGTGGCACCAGTTTTACAGATAGGCTTGTACCTTATGGATTTACACATATTCATTATATGATTTTCTGATGGCACACAGAGAGCATTCAACTGTGAAAAGAAAGTGCTGGGATGATGTCAGGTATAGGCCCACTGGGGGAGAGTGTCGATGTTTCAACCCTGGTGCCATGAGGCTAAATTATATCCTCTGCAGGCGAGTCTTTTTCAGGGCGGTGGGAGGGGTTGAAGGCAACCTAGGGTGAGGTACAGTCCGGATACAGCCCCTAAAATGGCAGTAGGCAATGGATTTGCGTCGTGGTAAAGGTTAGTTCCTGAAAGTAACGGCTGCAGTGTTGACGAAATCAATCACGGGTGAAAAATCGCCTACAGCATCTCATGAAGAGGTTTTCACGCAGCCGAGGGAATTCCAGCTGGCCTTGACTCGAATGTCACTTTTTCCAACATTGTGGTGGCGTTAAGTCCTTCGCCTTAAATCCGCCTTGTAAATAATGCCCCTTTTCACGCAGCACTTCGCGTGCAATGAGTGTTACAGTGGGCATTCCCTGCAACACCCATTGCTTTTTGATTCTGCCCCATATTTACAAGGTATGGGGCAGCACCAAAAATGTTGCCGGGGAATACCTGGTCCTAAGCAGGTGATACGGGGGAAATGTTTATTTTCTCCTTGCATTATGCTCTTTCCATGTGTGCTGCATTTTGCAGCACAAATAGAAACAACAACTCGCCTCTAAATATTGTTTATGTGTATGAAGGTGTTCCTTCCTGCACATAAACAATCATCTCTGCAGCGCAGGCACCTTTGGAACATGGCCCAAGGGTGCCTGCGCTGGTGCTAGGCAGTTTCTTTAGCACCCGTGCTAGGGGAAACACAGGGGTGCGACACATTCTTGTAAATACGGTGCATGCCTGCATTTTGAAACTGGTGTGGCTTCACCAATTTTGGCGTAACACTGCGCTCTGCCAGTTTCTAGTAAATATGCCCCCAAGTTTTGTGGACGAAGTTTGACTCCATGCCGACTGATAATAATGTGGAGCTTTTAGGGGCTTAAACTGTTGTTTAGAGTGTATGGGTGCCCCTAATATTCAGTGTACAGTGAGCTATTTTATAGAAAGGTCATGAGAGAGAAGAACTGCATAACTCTACAGTGCGCCCTGATCCTTCGAACCGACCCTCCAGCAAACCCTGGAGCCACTGGGCCTAGGCTTGTGGGGACTTGTGTATTTGAGGCAGCACCAGCACAAAAATAGAGAGATGGTTTAGAAACAAGAGCTTTCCAGAGGACAGAATCACAGGCCCACATACAGACAACAGAACGAACAATTGGAGAGGATGCACAGAACCCTGGCTGCAGGAGTACACACATGCTTTCTGACGTCTAAGCAAGCTGTCTTTTAAAAGTATCTGGAGCAGAACTGGGTTGCTTAGCAACATCCATAGAAATGTGAGCGTTTAATAATGGGTGCAGTGATTTAGCTGATAGGGAGGGCGCAGGTTAACAAAGCCTTGAAGTATGAATGTTGTGTATGGAATTAAATCGCTGAAGGAGTTGTCATTATTTATGTCCTTTTCAAATAGAGAGTGTGTTCAGCATGAGAAACAGCAATGAAACAAAACCTTAAACATTTCCTGAGAAGAGGCCATTGTTCAATCTTGTAACTATACAAACATCCTGTGTACACGCTCTGCACTGCTTGATATTGTTAGGTGTAGTCTTTTTTGCATTCTTTATGTACCCCTACCTCCCACCGCCTTCAGTGCTCTTACTTTTCTGCTCCTGGAACATGTATTGGGTGACATTCTAAAAAAAAAGTGGCCAATGGCAATTGTTCTTGACAGTCGTCTGCTACCAGTGCCTGAGATGGAAATAGAAAAGTGCAGGCACTAACTAACCTAGAGTACCTGTTTGCCACTGAGAAGTGTTGGTACTATCCCATTAAAATTATTGCACCCCTGCAGAGATGTGACTGTACTCTTCCTTTAAAATTAAAAAGTGCAGGTACGATGGGGCAGATTTACAAGCCAATTGCGCCTCACTTATGCTGCCGCTGCCTCACTTTTGTGACGCAGCGCCGGCGCAAATCCTGCACCATGGTGCGGGGTACTTACAACGTGATGCATCTGGGAGATGCGTCACATTGTAAAGCCCTGCACCACATGTAGGCGTTCCTGCGCAGGGGGATGGGGGGGGGGGGGGGCTAGAACACCTCCTAAAAGTGGCTGTGTGAAATCCACAAGATTTGACTCAGTCACTTTTAGGTCCATGCTGCATCAAAACCCTGCGCCTGCCTGAAGCAGGCGTAAGGATTGACTAGCATTAACTAGATAGGGCCCCCAGAGCATTGCTGTAGCTGCGTCGCGCTTGTGACGCAACTCCAGCATTGCACCACTTTTACGGCACAGATGCGTCACGCATCTGTGCCGTTTTTGCCCCATGGTGCGCCGCATTGTAAATGCGCCGCATCCATGATGGCGGAGCTGTGGCGCACAATAACTGGCGCATCCCTGCTGATTTGCAGGGATGCGCCAGTTATTGTAAATATGCCCCTCAGTACCTGTGAGTACATGCCTATTTAAAGCACTACCCTGCACTACCCAGCTACAGTGTGATTTGAATAGTGCATTGAGCTTAATTCAAAAGCTGTTTTTCGAGGCTGTGCTCTCCGTTAAACCTATATGCTGGCACTGATACTCCTTCCGCTAATCTGGAAGATATGTTTACCTCACACGCGTGCCTTGGCTGCATCCCACCCCTTCACATTATTACAGGTTGGGCAGTCCTTAGAGGGGTTGTACGGCTTTTGAGTTACTGCTTATGCTTGATACTGGTCTTTTTTTTTTATCCGCAACATTGCCATTTTTTCAGGGTTATAAAATATCCTAGGTTGTCCTGTTCATCCTGCATTCTATTACTGTTTTGCTGTGTCATTGGTCTATAAAATAGCAACATCATTTACAACCTGTTACTAGGTTTCACAGAGCGCAAACTTGCGAAGTTTTTTTTCCTTTTTTAAAGGGCAGCTTTAGGAATCCTTTGTGACAACAGGAAACTGTTTCCAATGCAGCAAGGGGGAGTAAGTGGACTGCTGCCGCTCAAAAGCGGCCTACAGCTCCACGAGTCCACTTCTTTGGCAAAGTTCCTTTCTTCGAGTTCCCCATCACTCCATTCCCATAATTCAGCGCTACCCTCCAGCCATGATGGCATGCACCATTCTAGTTCCCTGCTGTGCCTACGAGGGGGTTTACAGATACCTCACTATTTGTGGGCGGGACATCCCGCATATGGAAAGTAGTATAGTTCATAGAGCCAGGAGGGCTACACTTCATCTCAGCGAAGTTTAGATTCTTCGTCATACTTCATGGAGTAACAAGTTTTACCTACACCCAAAATTAAAACCCACTGCAAACTGCTAACACTGTGCAGGTTTCAGGGTGTTAAATGATTGTTTAGAGTACATGGATTTCTATGATATTTGCTGCACAGTGATCTAGACCATCTGAGTGACTTGGCAGAATATGTGGCCATGTGGTAGGAGCTGTGGCATATTGGGCAGTAGCGCCAAGAATGGTAGAAAGGTGACAAGAGATTCTGTGCATGTGTAATGTATAACAATGGAGGATGTTGTGTGTCTTGGGCATTAGAAATAGGTAATTGGTAAACATGCAAGCAGCTCAGTCTTGATCAGACTCAAGTCTGGATCCCAAAAGTCAAATGGCCTGGATCTTTCCCTCCTGCTCTTCATCTCTGTGAATGGTGGAAGAATGGTTTAACACGCTTACCGTTTGTATGAGCAGCAGTTGTAGGGAAGGTGGCTGATCTCCTGTAGAGCTTTGATTCTGTTTGACCTTGTTACCTGTGCAGTCAATGGGGTCCAGGAAGCATTCCCTATGGTATAAGGTAGTTATGGAGTTTTTGGTGGGCCCATACCAGTCTTTAACTCAATGGGCTCTCAACTCAAACTATGGTAACAAAATCTCTGTATTTACATTGACAGCACTCTTTCTGTGAGATCTCAAGTCTAGTCTGTAGTGGGCATCTGCTTTGGCCTACTCTCGTATGTTGAGTACATTTCTTCCTTTTCTTTCTTTGGACACCAGGAAAACCGTGGTCCAGGCTCTGGTTACCTCCAGACTGGACTATGCCAACATTCTGTATTTGGGCTAACCTGGTCATCTCCTTCAGTGCCTCCAAGTGGTTCAGAATGCTGTGGCTAGACTGGTCCTTATGCTCAAGCCCAGGACTCACATGCCCTGCACCTAAAGAAATTACACTGGCTCCCTATATGCAAAAGGATTAAATTTAGGGCCCCAGTGCTGTTCTTTAAAGCCCTTTAGGGATGGGGCACTGGTTACCTCAGGACAAGAGTTATCCACTACTTGCCAGCCAGAATCTGAGGTCATCCATGGGCCTGGCCTGTGTCCCAAGAGTACGCCTAGCCCGGTCTGGGGGTAGATCTTTCAAGCTCTTGGGAGATCAAGCTTGGAATCGACTCTCGTCCTCTCTCAGATCTGCAGCATTTAAGAAACTTCTTGAAACTTGTTTTTTCAATGGCTGGGGGGCAGGCTGTCACTTTAGGCTGAGATTAGCAGTGGCAGGACTCTCTTGCTGAGTAGCCGGGCTCTTTATAAATGTGCATCATTCATTCAGGGCTGGGCCCCACAAAATCCTTTACCCAGTCACATTATCACTAGAAAGCTGGATGCAGCCCAACCCATCCCCAAATATGACAGCAAATAAAATGAACCGTGCAAGCAGAGAAGGAGGCAGAGAATGGCAGGATAGGCATACCTGGGAAGAAGGAGGGACCTCGGGACAGGTAAAGCAACATATTTTGTACATTTATTTTATATTTAGTCCCTTTTTATGAACCTTTTAATGCCCCTCTACTTGAATAAGACGAGACTGAGAATGGGTACCTGGGATTATTTTAATTGGCTTTTTATTTTGTTTCTTGGGGGCCATTGAAAAGATACATAATATTGTGAAACCTTAAGATGTCTCTGTGTTGCTCGCATAGAGAAAGTTCATGGATCTAATTTCACCCCCCCCCCCCACCGAAAATCACCGGGGTTGGATTTCTAACACCCTGGTCCAAGGTGCCAATACAATTTGATTATCGTAATTATAACGTAGGTGCAAAGGATTCAGACATTTCTAACATTTCTACTTATCTTTAAATCTTCACACTTTCTATGAAGGAAATAGAAAAGTCTGAACAAGAACTGTCTCAGTGTTCAAGACAATCTAAGGGTCAGAATGTATTGGGAGGGAGTTATATGTCGTTTAACTACTTCTACACTGGTTCTCTTTTTCATTTTAAGTATGCAAATGCCTTGTTAATGGATATATAGGAAATAAGTTGATATTGATAATGCAGAGCCTTTTTCAAGATTTCTAATTTATTTGTATGATGGATAATCCAGTCTGTTTGGGGAAATTATGATGAAATGTGTGTTTTGGGGAAATTAGGTATAGGGGTGGGCTTAACTTGCAAAGTTTGCTGTAGCGGAATCACGTGAAATTACAGCAACATTATGTGACCTTGCTCAGAATCATGCGAGGAGTGTAACTCATCATGTAGAGCTATTTTCTTTGCGGAAAATGCACCCTTGCATTTAAAATGGACCTGAGGATGCCTTTCTGAACTAAGAAATGGTCCTAAACTAAATGCAGCAGAACATGAACAGCAACAGCCACCAGCTGCTCTCGCTCGCTAAATTCATTGTTCCTGTGCTCCTGTGCTATGATTTTTGTGCCAAATTACTCATAATTATGCGAACGAGCATAAGCACTTAATTTCTGGTAATTTCATATGAAAAGAGTAAGTGGAAATTACTGAGAATATTCCAATTACTTTTACTCCAATGTAATCAAAATTCCCCCGAACCCTAGTCTGGCATTATCATTCTAGACATGTAACAATCCTGTTTGTGTCATACGCATTGCTTCGTGATTCCATCTACATTCATTCATATTTATTTTTGCTCATTTTATCAGAATGTATCCATATGTATTTTTGGGTTCGGTAAAAAAAAAATAAGCTGTGACTTCAAAATTGAACAATTGTTTAACCTATAAAAATATAACCTAACTTAAATGCCTGCCAGATTCTAGCTTGATGTGCACCCATGAATAGTGCAACAACCAGGGGCGTTGCCTGGTGAGTAAGATTGGGGGGTGTGAGCTTCATCTTTCCCACCAATCACGCTATTAAAATACATTATATCAGAAGCAGGGCACAAAGGGGAAGGGGGGCTTAAGAAGCAGTAGGAAGGGAGAGAGGGCAGATTGTGAGGGGTACTTAAAACTCAATATTTTGTAAAATAACTATTTTTGTGGGTGTGTGTTTTGTCTACATGTGTTTTAAAAAATTCCAAGTGAAATCGAACAAACAACTCACCATACCCGACTTAAAGTACCTGTACCCGGATATTTGCAACAAAATAAACACCCAAACACCCACCCTGAAGCTCGCCTCTGGCAACAACATTAATCCAAAAACCATTTGCACATTGTTAGTTAAGGTTCTTTTTAACGCTAGTAGCTTGGCAGTCAGTAATGGAAGTCATTCAAATAAAGATCTATTTTCAGTTTTTCTGTTATTAAAATAAATATAGATATTAACACAGTACATGTAGAAATCAGTAAAAACGGAAAACCGAGAGTTTTAACTAAGCGTATATTGCAAAATTATTTTGCTATGTTTCACAACAGCATAACAATCATACTAGTTGTCAACACCCATACCGGAAATCACAGAAGAAGAGTGTGAGAATATCCTGACTCTTGGGTTTCTTGCACAACCAATAGATCCTCATATTCCTCGAAAGCCAATTAAGTAGAGATCTGAAATCAGATCTTGCGATCAGGGCCTTTTGAGAAGGGGAGGTTGATATTTGTTGCAAGCATCTCAGAAATGAAATCCTGTGGGTCTGGTTATTTGTCACTTCCTCCAAGATACTCTTAAGGCCATGAACATAACTAACTCATCTTTCATAGAGCTCTGATGGCCAGATTCACAAAGATAAAGTTAGACCAACAGTTTATCTAACTTTACTACTTTTCAGTGTTCCCAAAGGTAAGTTACAAGTAGTATCTTTATGACTATGGAGTTTCCGCACTCGGGCGGGGTTTCCACACTCGGGGCAAATGCCGAACAAGCAAAATTCTCTTTTTAAGTGACCCGAGTTGTGAGATATCTGATTGTGAATTGGCACTTATTAATCCAAAGATATTTCAATGTATTATTAATACAAACTGTTGCTTCTTATGTGTATTCACCAATTTGACTACACACCTATAGAGCTGTATGCTTTTTATCACAAGAACCCAGATAGTTATGCCTGTTTCCATACCACAGAAGTGGGAATTCTACATTTGTGTACAATGATCCGGGGATTCATGCTTTCAGGAATAGGGTATTGGTAACTGTAAACAGGGTGATATCAGTAAAGAGCAACCCAACTGGAGCTCTCACCATCCATAAACTCCTAGGCGAATGACCACTAGAATGAGCACTAGAGACTACTCACTCCCAGTCAAGATTTGGGGATGGTAGAGAGAGAGAGAGAGAGAAACACTGGACTGAAGTTCACTCTTGGAGTGGATTCTGTGTAGGTCGGGAGCAGTACAGGAGACCTCACTAGCAGGCAGGGGCTGAGGAGCATCACCCCACTGTCTCAGAGCCAACAGCTGAAAAATAAAAAGATATTCTATCAAGAGTTTATTTTTCAGCAGCTGGCTCAGCCAGCGTGTCTGTGGAGGGGCAAGGACCGGGGCCATGGGAGGTGGGAGAAGGACTGGTTGTGCACTTCTAAGTGCACATGTGTGTTTAGCCGGGTTGTCTCACGCCGGCCAAAAACACATGCACGCTTAGGTTTCGCCAACCCGGCTGTAACGAACAGCCAGGCTGAAGAAACAGGACAGATTCCTGTGCCTGCGCTGCTCTTATATCATGATAGCAGAGTTGGGATCACACAGGGAGTCTGTGATGTTGTCTCAGTGCCTGCTGAGACAAGGAAGAAGAGCACTGAGTCGCTGCACGAAAGGCGGCGGGCAGCTTCAGGTAAATCTTCTTGTTTTTCTTATTCTTAAACTTTCACCCCCCCCATGCTCTCGCTTTCTCACTTTCCCCCCGTGCCCCCTCCACCCGCCCCACCACCTAAAAAAAGAAAGCAAAGATAACTTCCCTGTTAGCCGGCAGTCCGGCTGCCGCCTCTCTTCCGTCCTCTCCTTCTGTGAACCGAAAACACACAGGCTCCCAGACCAATGATAACGCTGCTGTCACTAGCATGACAGCAACGTTGTGATTGGTCTGGGCACCATGGGTTGGCGCTCAGACAGCGAGTGGAGGCCTGTGCATGTTCTCCCCCCAGGGTGTGCAATACAGCTGGATGCAGAACATACTAAGTGCGCATGACTGTTTGGCTGACCAAATCATCATGCGCTCTTAAGTGCACTCACTACTCCTCCGCCTGCTGGCTATGATGACAGTCAAGTCCCGCCCCACCCCAGCCCCAGCCCAAAACTGGCTTCAGCAGGGAAAAATGAAATGATAATAACATTGTGTTATTATCATTTTGTTTTTCCTTTTCCCAAGTCATCCTTCATTTGTTCACATTTCTCTGCTGAGACAGAATCATGATACCAGTTAGTTGGGAAACATTGCTGTACTTCTATTCCTCCTCACTTAAAGAGTGATAGCATTGTTATGGATTAAGGGCCTTACTCTTACTCAAGAGATCTAGTTAAAGATATAATGTATGTCATTCAAATGCAACATGCACACTATCAGCTGATAAATATCCCATGAAGACATAAAGATATGTGAGCAGATTGCATGGATGGATTTCATGATTAATGGCATAGACCAGCAGCGGCTCTTCCACTAAGGCGGAGGAGCATCACCCCACTGCCCCCGAGCAGTTGAAAGAGGAACAATGTTTCCTACTTCAGTGGCTCAGTTTTGGATGGAGCTGAGCTCTGTGAGACCAGAGCACTGCAAGGGGAGAAGTGGTGAGTGCATGCTAAGTGGGCCCGTCGATTTGGCCGGCCCTCTCGAGATGTCCATAGCATCAAGCACCCTTTGAATGATCTCCATGCATGCCCAGGCCTCCAGCCCCTGTTTAACTGCTGAACCACAGCGCTCAGACCAATCACGACAATGCATTGCAGTGTTGTGATTGGCTCTGGGGAGCCTCTGAGCTCGGGTGCTTCCTGCTGCTGAACACTAGGAAGATTATGAGGACCGGAAGGGTGTATTTATTTATTTAAAAATCTTTTTAATTCCCCACCCCATCAATCCCGTCCGGTAGCTGCGACTAACGGCATAGACATGACTCTACTTGCTGAATAAACAACAGAAGATATGATTTGAGTATTTGTAACATAGCTTTGATAATTATAAGGCAGAAATGCTTGCCTAAATCACTTTCACTTACAATCTCATAATGATGGTGTATTCCAAGGTCAGATCTAGGTTATCAGTAGTATTATCACTCCATATAATATCCTGTATATATGCAAAAATATCATGTGTCAAATTCATTGGTCAATCTGTGACTTTATTTTGAATAAATGTG
Source organism: Lissotriton vulgaris (assembly GCF_964263255.1). Lineage (NCBI taxonomy): Eukaryota > Metazoa > Chordata > Amphibia > Caudata > Salamandridae > Lissotriton > Lissotriton vulgaris. The sequence continues at coordinate 228,928,801 of NC_141696.1, forward strand.
CTGAATGATTTGTACATTGTTTTCCTTTTTTGTGCGTTACATTTAAAACTTTAAATAAAGTTTTAGTGGATATAGGTATGGGGTAACATAATATAACACAAGGCATTTGTTGTGAACTCCATAGACAAGGTCCACACATGATAAGAATCCAGGCAACCTACATTCACTTTAGCTGAAAGGGTTAGGTTGCCTCTCCTGACACCCAGCAAGTGTACAAATCCTAGTCTTGTAAAATACTGGTGGGATTTACTTAGTCATTTCAGTTCCTCGCTTGACTTCTTAAATGTATTCTCCATTGCGTTTTCTCATATCCTGTGTCTTCTTTCAATGTGTAAGGTTTTTTATGCTTGACCTTTTCTGGCACATCATTTTCTCACAGTTCACTTTTAATATATCAAGTAACACGTACATAGATATTATTTCTCTAGAAGTATCACATATTTAATTAGTACTTACAAAGGAATCTTTGGAAAGGGACATAATAGCAGAAAATATTATTAGATAAGACAAAAAGATACCAATGACCTAAAAATGTGAAAGATAAAAAGAATTATTAAAAGTTTCACTTCAATAGATATATATTCACAGATCTATTTAGACTTGGGCAGGCGGCCCGCTGGATGGTCAGCTCAGTAGACCTTATGACCGGGCAAGGATCGCCTGCTCAATTTCAAGATCCCCCCAGGCAGACCGGGATCTCTGTGCCTTCAGTGCAGTCGCTGGTGCATGGGTTCTACTGAAGGATTTGAACAGCGGGTGGCATGTTTGTTGCACCTACTTGGCAAAGATTTCTGATTTCAAGCAACAAACTACAACTTTAGGAGTTTATTGCTTGAAAAAGAAAGGTCAGAGTCTATTCTCATGACTGCCAGGCTGGTTGGAGACTGGTGACAGATGCTCTGGGGTAGCCTTGTTTCAGACAAGATGAGACAAAAATTGTAAAATCCTTGAGCCAGCTAAGAGCATGAGGGAGGATGTGGATAGCAGGCGGGTTCACCCCAGGATCTCCGTTTGTTCCCCACACACTGCCCTTTCATGGGCCTGCCCTCTGTTGCACAGAAACAAGACACAGGAGAAAAAACACAGAGTCCAATAGTGTCCTGTGGGAGTGTTTTCAGTGGTGCACATGATGGAAGCTGCCTTCTACCATGCAAGGTTGATTGTGCTGATGGACTGGGTATGGGGTGTTAGACCTGTCAGCATTAGGGTGGTCTGCCACCAAATCTTTACGCTTCTTCCTCCCTTTTTGCTGATCTCGTTTTATGTTGGCCGTATGACTCTGCACACAGTAACACTGACAAATAGGGCTAAAGTGTATGTGCTCTCTCCTTAAAGCATGGTGAAATTGGCATACACCCAATCGGCATATTTAATTTAGTTGTAAGTCTCTAGTAAAGTGGTACTACATGTACCCAGGGAATGTAAATGTAATGCTACAAGTGGGCCTGCAGCACTCATTGTAACCTTTTAAACATGTCTCAGGCCTGCCATTGCAGCCTGTGTGTGCAGTTTTACACTGCCAATTCCACCAGGCAAAACAAACATTTGCCTGGCCTTAATCTTCCTTTTTAATATATGTAAGTCACCCTAGGGTAGGTTTTAAACAGCCCATAGGGTAGGATGCAGTATATTTAAAATGTGGGACATGTACTTTTAACTTTTGCATGTCCTGGTAGGAAAAACTCTCAAATTAATTTTTCACAACTGCAAGGCCTACTTCTTCCATAGGATAACATTGGGTTAACATATTACATTTAATAAGTGGTAACATTTAATTGGGAGCAGATAGGAATAATGTGTTTGGAGTTTAAAGAATTGCAATTTAAAGCACTCTGTCATATATAGCTGACAGTTGGTGTTTGTATATTGATCCCAGGCAGTGAGACAAAGGAGTATAGGTTTTGGCAAGATAGGCCATCTCAGGCTTGATGAGGGAGAGGAGCTCTCACCTACCACAATTACGTACAAAGGTTCTGCTTGAGCACTGCCCCAAAGGGTTGACACTAGTCTGTTGTGCTACCAGACAAGATGGGGCAAGGGCAGGGAAAAAGGAAATTCCAAACACCTCTGGGGGTGGAAACGTGCAGAACCTTCTTCTACTTCAAAGTGGACACCAGGTATACATATTGGACCCTCAGATCCAACTCTTCAGTCCACCTCTGGACCTGTGGAAGGCTTGGAGCTGCTCTGCAAGAAGGGCTGCTACACTGCTGCCCTGCTTGCTGGGTGAAAGAACTTGACTTGTATCTTGAACCCAGGCCGGCAGAGTGACTCCAAGGGTTAGCCTCAGGGACAGAAAAGGCTCTTACCACCTTGAACCCAGCACCTGGATTCTGTCTGCTGTGAGTCCTAGCCCCCCAAGTAGTGCCATCCCAGTCCTAGGTCCTTGGAAGTGGACCTGAAGGTGCTCTGCCAGCCTAGCTCTGGTGCTATGGGCAGAACTAATGCAGTGCGTCACATCTCCTTGCAGCTCTGCTTTGGAACCCTCTCGCATAATGCATTTCCCTACACAGGACTTTGCATCGCAGTTGGCGGTCTCCTCGGAACTGCCACAGCACTCTCATCCTCGACACAGGATTCACATTGCAAGTACCTTGTTGACAGCATCATCGATGACAATGCAGGACTTCACATTACAGCCTCACAGCTCCTTGGAACAGTAGCTGCTCTACGCATCCTCTATGGAGAATCTCGAAACACTCTGCAACCAGGATTTAAGGTACTTTGTACAGCGGGCCTAACTTGGTCCTTGTATCGAGACCATACTCTATCACGGTCAGCCTGAACTTGTGATTTTGGCCCAGTTTGGCGCTACTAGATAACCACAGTTAGCTTTTTGTGTTTTTAGGCCCTATTTTTACGTAAAACTTTAAAAGTGCATTTCTCGGGTTCTACTGATTGGATTTCTGTTGTTTTGGTCTCAAATATTTTATTCACATTTACTCTATTTTTCTAAATTAGCATGGGGTTTTTCTTGTATTGTGTTTTCACTGTATTAATGTTTGCAGTGCTGCAGAAATACTTTACACATTTCCTCTAAGTTAAACCTGACTGCTTGTGCCATGCCACCAGAGGGTTAAGCACATTGTGATTTCTGTTTGAGTAGGGTTTCACCCTCCTGAACCAGTAATCCAATTTCCAACATGGGGTTTGCACCTTGCAAAACCTCTGGTGCAAATCCAAGTACAAACAACACTCGAGTGGATGGAACTTTATTTCTGATTAAGTCTTAACATCGACAGTTCAACAGCATTTCAGTAACAGTGAAGCACAATTTGCCCCACAAGGATGACATGGAGAAGTTTATTTGCAAACCCTGAACGTTTATTAGCAGATTAGCAAAGTTGCAAACACAAATCAATCAGATTTTTTGTAAATCATTAATCATCTGGTTACATCATTGTTCAATATAATCCAAAGCAGGTCAAAATAGCAATGCGAAGACTAGTTTTTTAAAAATATAGCCATAGGCAAATCCGAAAGGTTCAGGGCCATATGTACAAAAATTAGGAATAGCGATTTCCAAATTGTGATTCTTACTTAATTGAAATTTGGAAATCTCAATTCCTAATTTTTTAAAGGGTACAGTTGAAAATAGCAATCCCTGGTGTGGTCACAAATCGACCTACCTCATGAATATGAATGAGGTAGGTCGCACTTTGTGACCCACTAGGAATCACAGCAATCACAGGGATGGTGGCGTGCTGGAATCGGCAGACCACCATGTCTGTGATCACTTTTTAATAAGATAAACAATTTTTCTTTGAAATGCAGTCCGTTTTCCCTGAAGGAAAATGGGAGGAGCTTTCAAAAGAACATTGAAACTTTTCAGTTTCATTTTGTAAGGTCAGGCAAGTGGTCCTTGGGACCACTGAATGCTAATAATTTGGTTTTTTTTTAATTGTCAGAAGGAAAGGGATCCCATGGGACTCTTTTACAAAAGGTTGCTCTTACCTTTCAATAGTCAGTAAAAAATAAATCAATGTTTTGTGATCATAATTCAATTGTAAAACATTAATACATACTACTGCGATTTTGAAGGGATGCCCTAAAAACTCCGGGCCTCATTTATGAGGCCTTGTGTCAGTTTTGCGCTTCCGATGTGTCACGTTTTGTGACGCATCGGCGGCGTAAACCATGCATCCTGTTGCGCACTATTTATAAAGTGACGCATCTAAGCAGATGGGTCACTTTGTAAACCCCTGCGCCACATTATTCCTGGGTCAGGTATAATGTATGCAAGGGGGGGCGTTCCCCCACAAAAAGCCTTGTAGAAATGACGCAGTGAAATCTATGAGATTTCACTGCGTCATTTCTAGGGCCCTGTTGCGTCAAAATCTTGCGCCTGCCTCACAGCAGGTGTAAGACTGACGCAGGCCCTTTCACATGGGGCTTGCCCCATGTGAAAGGACTCATTGCTCGAGTTGCGTCACTTTTGTGACACACTCCAGCAATGCGTCACTTTTGCGCTTACAGATACGTCAGAAATACTGATGTATCTGTAACTCCGTGCGACATGATGCGTCATACATTAAATATGACGCATCAGGTATGTCGAAAGGAGTGCGCACTGAGAAGTGACGCATCGCTGCTTTCACGCAGCGATGCGTCACTTCTCATAAATGAGCCCCTCCACTTCCAAATACCGAATTGCAAACCCAAATTCTGATTTATTAACAAGTTACGAAATCGCAATTTGACTTTTTTTAATTCTTTTTTGTGGTTGCTAACAGCCCGACTCTGCAAATCGGTTCATTTGAGACCTCCTTAACAGCTTTGGACATATCGCCATTTATTTCCTTTAAGAGAAATTCCCTACAACTAAGCTAAGGGTTCAAATGAGGTCGTGGAGGTTTTAAGCAGCAGGTGTCAGCAAGTGAAGCCATTAAAGGCAGAACCAAATGAAGGTTCTGTTAGACAAAGAAGAGATAGACTCCCTCGATTGTTTACCTCCATGAGCAGGACACATTAGCATGGAGTCTCAAGAGAGGAAGGGGCATCTTCTCTCAAAAGATTGGATAGGGTCATCTGTATCAAGAAGGGGACAGGAGCAATCTGGATCTGGCTAAATTAACAATGCACCAATAAAGCATAAGATTTAACAAATTGTAAAACATCCCCCAGTTCCCAAGAGACGGGAACCAATCAAATTTCAGCAATCTATCGATATGGTGCAGCCACCCCCTCTGTCATGCATCACGCAAAGGAGGCTCACAGGCTCACAGGCCTTGAGAGATATCTCGCCCAGGCTTGTTTATCGTGGTTGGGCCGTTCCCCGCACAGGTGCAAAAGACTCATTATATCACTTTCGGTGAAACTCACAAGTATAAACAGTGTGCATAGAAGCAAATACATTGGCTAGATTAAGGTAGCTCAGCTCCTGGAACAAGAGATAAAATGTGGCAACGCAGGGAAGTCAAAGTCACATTTGAATTTATTAGCATCTATTATTTTAACTAAGGCCTACATTGATTATGGCTAAATTAACATGAACACACTCCAACTATGATTACCTGTTAATGTGAAACTCACTAAGTATGATCTGAATTAACATGAAAATCACATCTCAAATAGGCGTTTATAATGTGCATTAGTATAATTTGTTAAGCAAAATGAAAAATAGTGACAGCGAGTCACCCGTGCTAATCTCAGGATCCAGAGGCATGCCCTGCAGGCTGGTCCCATGCAGGGAAATCTGGAGACCGCCAGGGGGACTCTCACTATGACCTACTTGCTCAAAGTTCAGCAGGCCACCAGGTAAAATGTTTAATTCAGTGCAGTCAACTGAGACTACTGAAGTAAAGGTGCTGTGTCTCCCACTTCAAGTGTTTTATGAAGGGGGAGCCACCAGTTTATAGAGGTTCTCCTGCTCTCCTAAACTCTAAATGATGCCTTCATTCTTTTTGCTCTGAATACAAAGTCTCAGAGAATCAACCAGGATGAATGCTACTTCCCCCATATTTCCTTGATCTTGATGTTACTGCTCCTGGCTCTAGCAAAATGAAACACAGGTCCGCTAAAGCTCACGCACATGAATACAATGTGATGCCCACGGCCTGCAGTAATCGTATGAGTTGGTGTTATATTATGTTATGGTACATTCCATTATGTTACGCTACACTACTTTCTGTCATATTATGTTATGTTGTTATGTTAGGTCATGTTAACGTGAAAAGCGCATTTAATCTGGGAGGGTATCCTGGCTTTGATGAGAACCATGGGGTGTGGTGTTGCTCTGACTAAGGTCTATTTAAATATGCAAGTTTTCAGTTTCTTCCACATTCTGGGACTGAGCTGGATGAAGGGAGAGTTTGTCCCATGCCAAATATGAGAAAACCTGGTTGTGGTCTCTGGTTCTTCAGATGCAGTGGACAGCTGTGAGCAGGGAGTTGACTCTCCAGAGGTGTCTGGTGGGGGTGTGGAAGCTGATGCAGCTGTTGATGTAGGTGAGACCTTGGTTGTACAGTGCTTTGTATGTGTGTATGTGTGTGTGAGTAATTTGGACAGTGCATGCTTGAGGATTGGGATCTAGTGTAGGTCTCTGAGGTGGGTGGAGATGTGGGCGCCAGGTGGAAGGTTGAGTGTGAGTCTGCTCGTACATTCTGAACGATCTGGAGAGCTGCTTGGTGAGTTGAATGGAGATTCCATTTTAGAGTCCATTTTCATTGTCGAACTTAGTGGTGATAAGTGCCTGGGTGATTGTTCAACAGATGTTGAGAGGAAGCCAGCTGATGATTTTCATGAGGATTTTGAGGATGTGGAAGCAAGAAGAGATAATCAAGCTGACTTGGCTGGATCTCAATATGTGCGAGTGGGTCCCGGTTCTGATGACCACCAGGCCAAGTACCAGAGTGTTGTGTCCTTATCTAAGAGTACCACTACCCAGTGGCGGTGCGTCCATTAAGGGCGCTGGGCCGTTGCCCCACCAGCCAGCCGTCCGACCGTGCCTGCAGCTCCCTCCGTCGGTTTTTGTGAACTTAAGTAAACTGAACTCTCATTCAGTTTACTTAAGTTCGGTCAGAGATGCCCTGCCTATGTAGAATAACTGAACTGACAATGCCTGTCAGTTAGCATGACGTCGGGCCGCCCACCCCCTTCAGAGTCTGAAGGGGGTGGGCGGGCGGCCCGACGTCATGCTAACTGACAGGCATTCACATTGTCGTCAGACATGGGACACAAGTGGGGCACAAGTGCGCATGAGTGGGCACGGAGGGCGAATTTTTCTCCGTGCCCACGCACGCGCACTAGTGCCTGCTGTGGCTGGGGCAAAGGCTCAAGTTCCGTTTTCTAATGGGCTGGGCGGGCAGAGAGCAGCTGTGCCCTAAAGGCGCCAGGATTGGCTGTGAGTAGGGTGACCAACCGTCCGTAAATTTCACGGACAGTCCGTAATTTCGGCTGTCTGTCCGTTGTCCGTGAAGGATTCTTTAACGGACGCCATTTGTCCGTCATTTTAACCGGGCACCGGTCGCCTCACCCTAAAAGCCGGCACAGCTTGCCCCAACCCCCATCTTGACTCCGAGGCTGTTCCAAAGCTCCGATACCCCGCAGCATTGGAGAGGCACAGCGGGGTGTTAACCCTCACACCTTCAGCTCTTGATGAGCTGTTAAGAGCTGCTCGAAGGTGTCTAAGAGGAGGGGCTGTAGGTTCAGGAGCAGGGGGCATCCATTCACATGCAAACAGCCCTGGATGCGCCATGACTCTGCAATTTAGAGGGGCCTCACACATTCCATTTCTGCCCAGGACCTCAAACATCCTAGACTCGGGCAGATAACACCGAGGCAGCACGTGGTTCTCTTCACAGAGCTTATTTACTGTCACTAAATTGTAAACAAACCTCGGTTCTTCAAACATGCAGTCTATAATGTAATAAAATAAAGAAATGGCACAATCGTACCCACACTGATTAACAAAGTATGGAGGACAATCAGTTCAATCAGTTCTCTTAGAGCATCTCCTGTAAGTACAGTACATCACAGTGGGGGATGGCATTTTGGGTGGAAGGGTAGCTGAATAATGGATGAGGGGAAAGATGGATGAGGGGATGGATGGAGGGGATGGATGGAGGGGATGGATGGAGGGGAAGGATGGATGGATGGGTGAATGGGTGGAAGGATGGATGGATGATGAGTGGAAGGATGGATGGATGGTGAGGGGAAGGATGGATGGATAGATGAATGGATGATTGGGTGGGTGAAAGGATGGATGGATGGAGAGTGGGTGGGTGAAAGGATGGATGATGAGTGGGTGGGTGAAAGGATGGATGAATGATGGGTGGGTGAAAGGATGGATGGATGGATGGATGAGTGGATGGATGGATGATTGGGTGGGTGGATGGTGGGTGGGTGAAAGGATGGATGAGTGGATGGGTGGTGAGTGAAAGGATGGATGAGTGGATGGGTGGGTGGGTGGGTGGATGGTTGGGTGGATGATGGGTGGGTGGGAGGGTGGATGAGTGAAATGATGGATGGATTGATGGATTGATAAGTGCAAGGGTGAATGAATGGACGTATGAGTGAAAGGGTGGGTGTAAGGATGGATGAGAAGAGTGAAATGGAGGGTAGATGGACAAAAGGATGAATAGATGTGTGAAGGAGTGAAATGATAGATGGATGAGTGATAGGGTCAATTGATGGTTTCATGAGTGGATGAGTAGATAGATGGGTGGGTGGGTGGAAGGATGGATGGATGATGAGTGGAAGGATGGATGGATGATGAGGGGAAGGATGGATGGATGATGAGTGGGTGGGTGAAAGGATGGATGGAGAGTGGGTGGGTGAAAGGATGGATGATGAGTGGGTCGGTGAAAGGATGGATGGATGGATGATGAGTGGGTGGGTGAAAGGATGGATGGATGGATGAGTGAATGGATGGATGGATGAGTGGGTGGGTGGGTGAAAGGATGGATGAGTGGATGGGTGGGTGGGTGGATGGTTGGGTGGATGATGGGTGGGAGGGTGGATGAGTGAAATTATGGATGGATTGATAAGTGCAAAGGGTGAATGAATGGACATATGAGTGAAAGGGTGGGTGTAAGGATGGATGAGAAGAGTGAAATGGAGGGTAGATGGACAAAAGGATAAATAGATGTGTGAAGGAGTGAAATGATAGATGGATGAGTGATAGGGTCAATGGATGGATTCATGAGTGGATGAGTAGATGGATGGGTGGGTGGATGGATGGATGGATGGAAGGAAGGAAGGATTGCTAAGTGAAAGGGTTGATGGAGAGAGAAAGGGAGGATGGATGGATGACTAAAAGAGTGGATGGGTGGAAGGATTAGTAAATGAAAGGATGGCTGGATTGGTGAAAGGGTAAATGGCTGGATGGATGAGTAAATGGATGGATGGTATGAAGAGTGGATGGATAAGTGTATAGATGGATAGGGTGAAAGGGTGGATGGATGGATAATGGATGGATGAGTGAAAGGATGGAAGAAGGGATGGATGAGTGAAATGATAGATGGAAGGATACATGATGGATAGGTTTGCAAATGGTTGAATATGTTTGGAAATGGCTCGGCTTACTTATATACTATTGCGCAACCTCGGATGTGTCTGTAAAACTTACCTATTGTCTAGAAGTTTTGTCCTGAATTTTGACCTCCTGTCCTGAATTTGTGTCCTGAATTTTGACCCTTTGTCCTGAATTTTTACACTCACCGTCCTGAATTTGCACCAATGCCAGTTGGTCACCCTAGCTGTGAGGGCTCGGCAGTCGGCGGAAGTTCCTGTAGGCGGCTAGGCGCCAACAGCAATCATGGGACCTGGACACCGGAGCACAGAAGGCGCGGTCCCGGACCTGGTAAGTTTTAAAAATTAAAATGTTGTATTTGTTAACCCCAGCCCTGCGCGACATGACCCATTTTGTTTGCAAAGGGAGAAGGCTGCGGCGTGCATTTAAACTGATCAGGTGATTGTGCGATTTTATAAAGCTTAATCTGATCAAAGTAATTGGGTGGCAGTGGGTGGGGGGTGGTGCCTGAGGTGGTCCACGCGGGGCTCCACCTGATCTTTGTAAAGCAGATCTTTCTATTTGGATGGCATCCACCACTACCGCTGGCGAGCCTCTTGCGCTCTAAATCTGGTATTAATTTATCCACATGGGAAGGGAAGGCCTAGTCGGCCTCACTGGAATCACGAACCTGGCACCTTCTGGCTGCACGCGTGTCAGCTGCAGACGCATTAACCATCCAGCTGTATCGTACCTTGGCAGCTGATCTCTCTCGAGTGCAGTCTCCGCGCCCCTACCTGGTGCTCTGCCTCTGGGCAGCCTTTGGTGATTAGGGGAGTCAGTGTGAGCGCGCAGCTGGGCCTGCACCCTGCGAGCTGGCTCACCCAAGCAGACGGGAAACTGTGGATTGGTAGCGAGTCTCTGGGCTTCGCTAATCCACTGGGCAATGCCTGAGCTGTGGGGGAGGGGGGGGGGCACCCAGTTAGGCCGGCTAAGGATCTGCTTGAGTACTGTCTTTCCTAGGGCTCTATTCAGGTATGGCTGGATGAGTTTTTTTGTATGATTTCGTTTTCAACTAAATGTTACAGTTAGCTTCTATTGTTTTGATGTCTTTCTACCTGCCCGGGCTACATAGGCTCGTGTAAAGTTTGCATAGATCATGTTACTAACTTCCGCTCCTCCTCCATGTGGGTTACGTGCAATTTTGACTTTCCATTAGCTGTGAAGGGTGCTCTGTGTCGCGACGCATAGGATTCAGCGCATGTTCGTCAGATATAAATTGAATGCGCGCACTCGAGCCTGCAGCAGTTCATGCTGAGGTGAGTCACAGCCAAGTGCCCCTCGGGTGCCCAAGGCGCTGTAACAAAGCCCGGAACGCAGCACAGAATTACTTCAAAAGTTTAGAATCTGGATTTGTGGCAGGTGAGAAGAGGCAGACAAAGGGTACTTTGAATGAAGATTCTGAAAGTGTCAGTTTGTCACACTATTGTGCCTCAAAACAGCTCAGACACGTGAGACACGTCAGTTTAGATGATATGCCCATTCATTTTTTGGCCCCTCTCCGGAGATTGCCCATAATAACGTTGTTTTGTTGGTAACCTACTGGTAAAAAAAAAATAGCCGTATCCCTTTTAATAAAATATACAATGTTGCCATGACCCCCACGGCACGACCGCGAGTATTGCAAGAGGCTGAGCAGTGTGCCTGTGTGAGTCCGGGGTGAGTGATGTCTGTGTGAGTGCAGGCTAAGCAGTGTGCCTGTGTGAGTCCAGGGTGAGTGATGTCTGTGTGAGTCCGGGGTGAGTGATGTCTGTGTGAGTGCAGGCTGAGCAGTGTGCCTGTGTGAGTCCAGGGTGAGTGATGTCTGTGTGAGTGCATGGTGAGCAGTGTGCCTGTGTGAGTCCAGGGTGAGTGATGTCTGTGTGAGTGCAGGTTGAGCAGTGTGCCTGTGTGAGTGCAGGTTGAGCAGTGTGCTTGTGTGAGTCCAGGGTGCGTGATGCCTGTGTGAGTGCTGGGTGAGTGATGTCTGTGTGAGTGCAGGGTGAGCAGTGTGCCTGTGTGAGTCCAGGGTGAGTGATGCCTGTGTGAGTGCAGGGTGAGCAGTGTGCCTGTGTGCCTGTGTGAGTGCAGGGTGAGTGATGTGGATGGGTGAATGCTGGCTTAGTGATGTGTCAGGGAAGGGCGAGTAATGGGTCTATGAGTGCAGGGTGACTGTGCCTATGTGAATGCAGGGAGAGAGATGTATCTGTGCAAGTGCAAAAAGACTTGTCTGGCTACTCCCAGAGATGTATTCGCCAAGCCACCTCTTTCTCAAATGTGCTTCAGAATGCACCATTTGCCCACTCTTTTTTCAAAATGTTCTCATGGCAGAACCCCCCCGAACCCCCCAAACGCCCCATAGGTGGTTCGGCCTGGCTTGCTAAAAACTCGCTCGCCACAGTTCAGTATTTACGCCTCACCACTTTCAAATGTCACCAGCCGCCACTGCCACTACCATATTATGAGAGTTGAGCTTTTTGCCTGTGCATTTTGATGGAGGTTGCTAGCAGAATACTGCTTCTGAAGCATTGCCCCTTTTCCTCTGTACACCAGTGTGGCTGACATGAAAGAAAAGGAAGATATTTGACACAAACATTGGTGTGTCAGAGATTGTAACCCCGGATTGCCCTCTAAGTGGAGACCAGTCCAGAGGCCTCTGCCCTGAAGAAGGGAGGCAAGGGCTGCCACCCAGACTCTTAGCTTGGGGTTTCTTCACGGAGAGGCTGTGGGGCTGAAAGATCAACTTGGTGCTGGGACAGCAGGCTAGAAAATGGTGTGGTAAGTGTGAGGGTGGCCTTATCTCAAGACAGAGATTTGTGAGGGTGAATAATTGTCAACTCCCTGAGGCAGCCTGTGGCCTTGAGGAGGTTCTCAATCATGTGCTGTTTACCACTGCGAATCCATTTATTTCCTATCACTGCCCCCTCAAGGGCCAGCTTTTTGCTGCCTGGGACTCAGACAAACGAGAAAAGAAGCAGGCCCGACGTGATCCAACAGAGTTCTGTGGGAAATCCTGAGTGGGCCCACAGGACATGATTTCCCTCCACCACAAGAGTGTATTTTGCCAATAGAAAGATCCAGAGACAGTGAATGGCTGGAGAGCCTGCAGGAGGGTTGAGAGCCATAATGGTGGAACCCTGCTGTTTTTACCTGAGATGCACAGCTTGGTGGCGGGGATAGGTGTGGCGCAGTGGCCAGAGTGGCTGACTCCAGAGCTCGGGGCTTATGGTTCTATCTCCAGAGTTAACGGCAGCTCAGCTCAGCATCATGTGACTCAGGGCAATAGCTCACTTAAACTCCCTGACAGCCCCACAGTGCCGGAACACCCTTAAGGGTGATAAGTTTGCACTTTACAAATGTGGAATTATTATTATTATTATTGGTCAGTGGGTGCAGCGCTTGGCCTTGAGTAGTTTCGGTGAGGCCTTGCCTGTCAGACCGAAAAAGCAACCCTTGAATGTTTTGATATCATAAGCTGTTAAAGGACCAAGCGAGGCACACCTCTTGGTTTCACGCTGTTGGAGGAAACACGTCGGGTTGCCACTTGGGTTTTTTGGCATAAAAAAAGTAGTGCTCTTGAAGTCACTTTGGCACCTCGAGGAACTGACGTCCCAGAGGTGTGCGTTGTAGACAACATAGTCTGGAGTTGTAGAACTGTGGAGACTTCTATCAACTGTGCTGTGAAAGTTACTCCTTCCCCTGGGATGTGTTACTAGTAAATATGTACTGAATTTCCTTTCTGTGCCTACAGGGAGAGCAAACAATATGGAGGTGCCAATAAAGTACAGCAGTATGCATTCGATTGCAGGGGATTCTTTGCACCCACGATGATGAAGCATCAACTGATTAAAGTAGCCCAGACAAACTGTGTACCTCTATCCAAATGAAAACTACATATTTTATAGCTGAAGAGCCAAAGATCCCTGAGTTGAATATGTTTTCACAAGTATTAACCCTTGAAACATCCATAGATGCTGTTGAATGCTGACCTAATATGTCTGGAGATAATCAATTTTTTTTAAAGGGCAGCTTTAGGAACCCTTTGTGACAACAAGAAACTGTTTCCAATGCAGCAAGGGGGCTCAACAGCGGCCTACAGCTCCATGAGTCCACTTCTTTGGCAAAGTTCCTTTCTTCGAGTTCCCCATCACTCCATTCCCATAAATCAGCGCTACCCTCCAGCCATGATTGCATGCACCATTCCAGTTCCCTGCTGTGCTTATGAGGGGTTTACAGATACCTCACCATTTGTGGGCGGGACTTCCTGCATATGGAAAGTACTACAGTTCATAGAGCCAGGAGGGCTAGACTTCATCTCAGCGAAGTTTAGATTCTTCGTCATACTTCATGGAGTAACAAGTTTTAGCTACACCCAACATTAAAACCCACTGCAAACTGCTAACACTGTGGAGGTTTCAGGGTATTAAATGATTGTTTAGAGTACGTGGATTTCTATGATATTTGCTGCATAGTGATCTAGACCATCTGAGTGACCTGGCAGAATATGTGGCCATGTGGTAGGAGCTGTGGCATATTGGGCAGTAGCGCCAAGAGTGGTAGAAAGTTGACAAAAGATTCTGTGCATGTGTAATGTATAACAATGGAGGATGTTGTGTGTCTTGGGCATTAGAAATAGGTAATTGGTAAACATGCAAACAGTTCAGCCTTGAACAGACTCGAATCTGGATCCCAAACGGCACTGACCTGGATCTCTCCCTCCTGCTCTTCATCTCTGTGAATGGTGGAAGAATGGTTTAACACGCTTACCGCTTGTATGAGCAGCAATTGTAGGGAAGGTGGCTGATCTCCTGTAGAGCTTTGATTCTGTGGCACCAGGGTTTGACCTTGTTACTGGTGCAGTCAATGGGGTCCAGGCAGCATTCCCTATGGTATAAGGTAGTTATGGAGTCTTTGGTGGGCACACATCAGTCTTGAACTCAATGGGCTCTCAACTCAAACTATGGTAAAAAAAATCTCTGTATTTACATTTACAGCTCTCTTTCTGAGAGATCTGAAGTCTAGTCTGTAGTGGGCATCTGCTTTGGCCTACTTCGTATGTTGAGGACATTCCTTCATTTTCTTTCTTTGGACACCAGGAAAACCGTGGTCCAGGCTCTGGTTACCTCCAGACTGGACTATGCCAACATTCTGTATTTGGGCTAACTTGGTCATCTCCTCCAGTGCCTCCAAGTGGTTCAGAATTCTGTGGCTGGACTGGTCCTTATGCTCAAGCCCAGGACTCACATGCCCTGCACCTAAAGACATTACACTGGCTCCCTACATGCAAAAGGATTAAATTTAGGGCCCCAGTGCTGTTCTTTAAAGTCCTTTAGGGATGGGGCACTGGTTACCTCAGGACAAGAGTTAACCACTACTTGCCAGACAGAATCTGAGATCATCCTCCATAGGCCTGGCCTGTGTCCCAAGAGTACGCGTAGCCCGGTCTGTGGGTAGATCTTTCAGGCTCTTGGGAGCTCAAGCTTGGAATCGACTCCTGTCCTCTCTCAGATCTACAGCATTTAAGAAACTTCTTGAAGCCTGTTTTATCAAGGGCTGGGGGGGGCAGGCTGTCACTTTAGGCTGAGATTAGCAGCGGCGGGACACTCTTGCTGAGTAGCCGGGCTCTTCATAAATGTGCATCATTCATTCAGAGCTGGGCCCCGCAAGATCCTTTACACAGTCACATTATCACCAGAAAGGTGGACGCAGCCCAACCCATCCCCAACTATGACATCAAATAAAATGACAGTCAGAACCGGGCAAGCAGAGAAGGAGGGAGAGAATGGCAGGAAAGGCATACCTGGGAAGAAGGAGGGACCTTGGGACAGGTAAGGCAACACATTTTGTACATTTATTTTATATTTAGTCCCTTTTTATGATCCTTTTAATGCCCCTCTACTTGAATAAGATGAGACTGAGAATGGGTACCTGGGATTATTTTAATGAGCTTTTTATTTTGTTTCTTTATTTTGTTGTCTCAGTGTTCAAGACAATCTAAGGGTCAGAATGTTTTGGGAGGGAGTTATATGTCGTTTACCTACTTCTACACTGGTTCTCTTTTTCATTTCTAAAAATGCAAATGCCTTGTTAATGGATATATAGGAAATAAGTTGAAATTGATAATGCAGAGCCTAATTCAAGATTGCTAATTTATTTGTATGATGGATAATTCAGTCTGTTTGGGGAAATTATGTTGAAATGTGTGTTTTTGGGAAGTTAGGTATAGGGATGGACATAACTTGTGAAGTTTGCTGTAGCTGAATCACGTGAAATTACAGCAAAAATATGTGACCTTGCTCAAAATCATGAGAGGAGCGTAACTCATCATGCAGAGCTATTTTCTTTGCGGAAAATGCACCTTTGCATTTAAAATGGACCTGAGGATGCCTTTCTGAACTAAGAAATGGTGCTAAACTAAATGCAGCAGAACATGAACAGCAACAACCAGCAGCTGCTCTCGCTCGCTAAGTTCATTGTTCCTGCGCTCCTGTGGTAGGATTTTTGTGCCAAATTACTTATAATTATGCGAACGGGCATAATCATGTCATTTTTGGTAATTTCATATGAAAAGAGTAAGAGGAAATTACTGAGAATAATCTAATTACTTTTACTCCTATGTAATCAAAATTCCGCATTAGCGTTCTTGGCATATAGCTATCCTTTTTGTATCATACGCATTGCTTCGTGATTCCATCTGCATTCATCCATATTTATTTTTGCTCACTTTATCAGAATGTATCCAGATGTATTTTTGGGTTCGGTAAAAAAAATAAAGTTGTGACTTCAAAATTGAACAATTATTTAACCTATAAAAATGTAACCTAACTTAAATGCCTGCCAGATTCTAGCTTGATGTGCAACCATGTATTGTGCAACAACCAGGGGCGTAGCCTGGTGAGTAGGATTGGGAGGTGTGAGCTTCATCTTTCCCACCAATCATGCTACTTAAAATACATTATATGAGAAGCAGGGTACAAAGGGGAAGGGGGGCTTAAGAAGCAGTAGGAAGGGGGGGGAGGGCAGATTGTGAGGGGTACTTAAAACTCAATATGTTGTAACATAACTATTTTTGTGTGTGTGTGTTTGTCTACATGTGCTTTAAAAAATTCCAAGTGAAATCCAACAACTCACCATACCCGACTTAAAGTACCTGTACCCAGATATTTACAACAGAATAAACACACAAACACCCACCCTGAAGCTACGCCTCTGGCAACAACATTCATCCAAGAACCATTTGCACATTGTTAGTTAAGGTTCTTTTTAACACTAGTAGCTTGGAAGTCAGTAATGGAAGTCATTCAAATAAAGATCTATTTTCCGTTTTTCTGTTATTAAAATAAGTATAGATATGAACACTGTACATGTAGAAATCAGTAAAAACGGAAAACCGAGAGATTTAACTAAGCGTATATTGCAAAATTATTTTGCTATGTTTCACAACAGCATAACAATCATACTAGTTGTCAACACCCATACCGGAAATCACAGAAGAAGAGTGTGAGAATATCCTGACTCTTGGGTTTCTTGCACAACCAATAGATCCTCATATTCCTCGAAAGCCAATTAAGTAGAGATCTGAAATCAGATCTTGCGATCAGGGCCTTTTGAGAAGGGGAGGTTGATATTTGTTGCAAGCATCTCAGAAATGAAATCCTGTGGGTCTGGTTATTTGTCACTTCCTCAAAGATACTCTTAAGGCCATGAACATAACTAACTCATCGTTCATAAAGCTCTGATGGCCAGATTCACAAAGATAAAGTTAGACCAACAGTTTATCTAAATTTACTACTTTTCAGTGTTCCCAAAGGTAAGTTACAAGTAGTATCTTTATGACTATGGAGTTTCCCCACTCAGGCGGAGTTTCCACACTCGGGGTGGATGCCGAACAAGCAAAATTCTCCTTTTAAGTGACCCGAGTTGTGAGATATCTGATTGTGAATTGGCACTTATTAATCAAAAGATATATCAATGTATTATTAATACAAACTGTTGCTTCTTATGTGTATTCACCAATTTGACTACACACCTGTAGAGCGGAATGCTTTTTATCCCAAGAACCCAGATAGTTATGCCTGTTTCCATACCTCAGAAGAGGCAATTCTGCATTTGTGTACAATGATACGAGGATTCATGCTTTCAGGAATAGGGTATTGGTAACTGTAAACAGGGTGATATCAGTAAAGAGCAACCCAACTGGAGCTCTCACCATCCATAAACTCCTAGGCGAATGACCACTAGAATGAGCACTAGAGACTACTCACTCCCAGTCAAGATTTGGGGATGGTAGAGAGAGAGAGAAACACTGGACTGGAGTTCACTCTTGGAGTGGATTCTGTGTAGGTCGGGAGCGGTACAGGAGACCTCACTAGCAGGCAGGAGCTGAGGAGCATCGCCCCACTGTCGCAGAGCCAACACCTGAAAAATAAAACGATATTCTATCAAGAGTTTATTTTTCAGTAGCTGGCTCAGCCAGCGTGTCTTTGGAGGGGCAAGGACCGGGGCCATGGGAGGAGGGAGAAGGACTAGTTGTGCACTTCTAAGTGCACATGTGTGTTTGGCCGGGTTGTCTCAGGCCGGCCAAAAACACATGCACGCTTAGGTTTCACCAACCCGGCTGTAATGAACAGCCAGGCTGGAGAAACAGGACAGATTCCTGTGCCTGAGCAAAGCGTCATATGAGTCTGGGCTGGCTAAAGCCCGCGCTGCTCTTATATCATGATAGCAGAGCTGGGATTACACAGGGAGTCTGTGATGTTGTCTCAGTGCCTACTGAGACAAGGAAGAAGAGCACTGAGTCGCGGCACGAAAGGCGGCGGGCAGCTTCAGGTATGTCGTCTTGTTTTTCTTATTCTTAAACTTTCACCCCCCCCATGCTCTCGCTTTCTCACTTTCCCCCGTGCCCCCTCTACCCGCCCCACCACCTAAAAAAAGAAAGCAAAGATAACTTCCCTGTTAGCCGGCAGGCCAGCTGCCGCCTCTCCTCCGTCCTCTCCTTCTGTGAACCGAAAGCACACAGGCTCCCAGACCAATGATAACGCTGCTGTCACTAGCATGACAGCAACGTTGTGATTGGTCTGGGCACCATGGGTTGGCGCTCAGACAGCGAGTGGAGGCCTGTGCATGTTCTCCCCCCAGGCTGTGCAATACAGCTGGATGGAGAACATACTAAGTGCGCAGGACTGTTTGGCTGACCAAATCATCATGCGCACTTAAGTGCACTCACTACTCCTCCCCCTGCTGGCTATGATGACAGTCAAGCCCCGCCCCACCCCAGCCCCAGCCCAAAACTGGCTTCAGCCGGGAAAAATAAAATGATAATAACATTGTGTTAATATCATTTTGTTTTTCCTTTCCCCAAGTCATCCTTCATTTGTTCCCATTTCTCTGCTGAGATAGAATCATGATACCAATTAGTTGGGAAACATTGCTGTACTCACTCCTCACTTAAAGAGTGATAGCATTGTCATGGATTAAGGGCCTTTCTCTTACTCAAGAGATCTAGTTAAAGATATAATGTGTGTCATTCAAATGCAACATGCACACTATCAGCTGATAAATATCCTATGAAGACATAAAGATATGTGAGCAGATTGCATGGGTGGATTTCATGATTAATGGCATAGCCCAGCAGCAGCTCCTCCACTAAGGCAGAGGAGCGTCACCCCACTGCTCCCCGAGCAGTTAAAAGAGGAAAGAAAAATGATAGCGCAGAATTATTATCATTTATTTTTCCTACTTCAGTGTCTCAGTTTTGGATGAAGCTGGGCTCTATGACACCAGAGAACTGAAAGGGGAGAAGTGGTGAGTGCATGCTAAGTGGGCCCGTCGATTTGGCCGGCCCTCTCGAGATGTCCATAGCGTCAAGCGTAGTTTGAATGATCTCCATGCATGCCCAGGCCTCCAGCCCCTGCTTAACTGCTGAACCACAGCGCTCAGACCAATCACAACACTGCATTGCAGCATTGTGAATGGCTGTGGGGAGCTTGAGTGCTTCCTGCTGCTGAACTCGAGGAAGATTATGAGGAGCGGTAGAGGCGGCGACCGGCGCAATTCCAGGTAAGTGTGTATGTGTTTATTTAAAAATCTTTTTAATTCCCCACCTCATCACTCCAGTCTGGTAGCAGCCGCTACTGGCACAGACATGACTCTACATGCTGAATCACCAACAGAAGAAATGATTTGAGTACTTGTGACATAGCTTTGATAATTATAAGGCAGAAATGCTTGCTTAAATCACTTTCAATTACAATCTCATAATGATGGTGTATGCCAAGGTCAGATCTAGGTTATCAGTAGTATTATCATTCCATATAATATCCTGTATATATGCAAAAATATCATGTGTCAAATTCATTGGTGAATCTGTGACTTTATTTTGAATAAATGTGCTGAATGATTTGTACATTGTTTTCCTTTTTTGTGCGTTACATTTAAAACTTTAAATAAAGTTTTAGTCGATATAGGTATGGTGGTAACATAATATAACACAAGGCATTTGTTGTGAACTCCATAGACAAGGTCCACACATGATAAGAATCCAGGCAACCTACATTCACTTTAGCTGAAAGGGTTAGGTTGCCTCTCCTGACACCCAGCAAGTGTACAAATCCTAGACTTGTAAAATACTGGTGGGATTTACTTAGTCATTTCAGTTCCTCGCTTGACTTCTTAAATGTATTCTCCAATGCGTTTTCTCATATCCTGTGTCTTCTTTCAATGTGTAAGGTTTTTTATGCTTGACCTTTTCTGGCACATCATTTTCTCTCGGTTCACTTTTCATATATTAAGTAACACGTACATAGATATTATTCCTCTAGACGTATCACATATTTAATTATCACTTACAAAGGAATCTTTTGAAAGGGACATAATAGCAGAAAATATTATTAGATAAGACAAAAAGATACCAATGACCTAAAAATTTGTAAGATAAAAATAATTATTAAAAGTTTCACTTCAATAGATATATATTCACAGATCTATTTAGACTTGGGCAGGCGGCCCGCTGAATGGTCAGGTCAGTAGACCTTATGACTGGGCAAGGATCGCCTGCTCAATTTCAAAATCCACCCAGGCAGACAGGGATCTCTGTGCCTTCAGTGCAATCGCTGGTGCATGGGTTCTACAGAAGCCACTGAAGGTATTGAAGAGCGGGCGGCATGCTTGTTGCACCTACTTGGCAAAGGTTTTTGATTTCAAGCAACAAACTCCAACTGTAGGAGTGTATTGCTTCAAAAAGAAAGGTCAGAGTCTATTCTCAGGACTGCCAGGCTGGTTGGAGACTGGTGACGGATGCTCTGGGGTAGCCTTGTTTCAGACAAGATGAGACGAAAATTGTCAAATCCTTGAGCCAGCTAGGAGCGTGAGGGAGGATGTGGATAGCAGGCTGTTCACCCCAGGACCTCCGTTTGTTCCCCACACACTGCCCTTTCATGGGCCTGCCCTCTGCGGCACAGAAACAAGACACAGGAGAAAAAACAGTGTCCTGTGGGAGTGTTTTCAGTGGTGCAGTGATGGAGGCTGCCTTCCACCATGCAAGGTTGATTGTGCTGATGGACTGGGTATGGGTGTTAGACCTGTCAGCATTAGGGTGGTCGGCCAGCAAATCTTTACGCTTCTTCCTCCCTTTTTGCTGATCTCGTTTTATGTTGGCCGTATGACTCTGCACACAGTAACACTGACAAATAGGGCTAAAGTGTGTGTGCTCTCTCCTTAAAGCATGGTGAAATTGGCATACACCCAATTGGCATATTTAATTTAGTTGTAAGTCTCTAGTAAAGTGGTACTACATGTACCCAGGGAATGTAAATGTAATGCTACAAGTGGGCCTGCAGCACTCATTGTAACCTTTTCAACATGTCTCAGACCTGCCATTGCAGCCTGTGTGTGCAGTTTTACACTGCCAATTCCACCAGGCAAAACAAACATTTGCCTGGCCTTAATCTTCCTTTTTAATATGTGTAAGTCACCCTAGGGTAGGTTTTAAACAGCCCATAGGGTAGGGTGCAGTATATTTAAAATGTGGGACATGTACTTTTAACTTTTGCATGTCCTGGTAGGAAAAACTCTCAAATTATTTTTCACAACTGCAAGGCCTACTTCTTCCATAGGATAAAATTGGGTTAACATATTACATTTAATAAGTGGTAACATTTAATTGGGTGCAGATAGGAATAATGTGTTTGGAGTTTAAAGAATTGCAATTTAAAGCACTCTGTAATGTATAGCTGACAGTTGGTGTTTGTATATTGATCCCAGGCAGTGAGACAAAGGAGTATAGGTTTTGGCAAGATAGGCCATCTCAGGCTTGATGAGGGAGAGGAGCTCTCACCTACCACAATTACGTACAAAGGTTCTGCTTGAGCACAGCCCCAAAGGGTTGACACTAGTCTGTTGTGCCACCAGACAAGATGGGGCAGGGGCAGGGAAAAAGGAAATTCCAAACACCTCTGGGGGTGGAAACGTGCAGAACCTTCTTCTACTTCAAAGTGGACACCAGGTATACATATTGGACCCTCAGATCCAACTCTTCAGTCCACCTCTGGACCTGTGGAAGGCTTGGAGCTGCTCTGCAAGAAGGGCTGCTATACTGCTGCCTTGCTTGCTGGGTGAAAGAACTTGTCCTGTATCTTGAACCCAGGCCGGCAGAGTGACTCCAAGGGTTAGCCTCAGGGACAGAAAAGGCTCCTACCACCTTGAACCCAGCACCTGGATTCTGTCTGCTGTGAGTCCTAGCCCCCAAGTAGTGCCATCCCAGTCCTAGGTCCTAGGAAGTGGACCTGAAGGTGCTCTGCCAGCCCAGCTCTGGAGCTATGGGCAGAACTGATGCAGTGCGTCACATCTCCTTGCAGCTCTGCTTTGGAACCCCTCTCGCATAATCCATTCCCTACACAGGACTTTGCATCGCAGTTGGCGGTCTCCTCGGAACTGCCACAGCACTCTCATCCTCGACACAGGATTCACATTGCAAGTACCTTGTTGACAGCATCCTCGATGACAATGCAGGACTTCACATTACAGCCTCATAGATCCTTGGAACAGTAGCTGTTCTACGCATCCTCTATGGAGAATCTCGAAACACTCTGCAACCAGGATTTAAGGTACTTTGTACAGTGGGCCTAACTTGGTCCTTGTATCGAAACCATACTCTATCACGGTCAGCCTGAACTTGTGATTTTGCCCCAGTTTGGCGCTACCTGATAACCACAGTTAGCTTTTTGTGTTTTTAGGCCCTATTTTTACTTAAAACTTTAAAAGTGCATATCTTGAGTTCTACTGATTGGATTTCTGTTGTTTTGGTCTCAAATATTTTATTCACATTTACTCTATTTTTCTAAATTAGCATGGGATTTGTCTTGCATTGTGTTTTCACTGTATTAATGTTTGCAGTGCTGCATAAATACGTTACCCATTTCCTCTAAGTTAAGCCTGACTGCTTGTGCCATGCCACCAGAGGGTTAAGCACATTGTGATTTCTGTTTGAGTAGGGTTTCACCCTCCTGAACCAGTAACCCAATTTCCAACATGGGGTTTGCACCTTGCAAAACCTCAGGTGCAAATCCAAGTACAAACAACACTCGATTGGATGGAACTTTGTCTCCGATTAAGGCTTAACATCGACAGTTCAACAGCATTTCAGTAACAGTGGAGCACAATTTGCCCCACAAGAATGACATGGAGAAGTTTATTTGCAAACCATGAAAGTTTATTAGCAGATTAGCAAAGTTGCAAACACAAATCAATCAGATTTTTTGTAAATCATTAATCATCTGGTTACATCATTTTTCAATATTATCCAAAGCAGGTCAAAATAGCAATGCGAAGACAATTTTTTTTAAAAATATAGCCATAGGCAAATCCGAAAGGTTCAGGGCCATATGTACAAAATTTAGGAATGGCGATTTCCAAATTGTGATTCTTACTCAATTGAAATTTGAAAATCTCAATTCCTAATGTTCTAAAGAGTACAGTTGAAAATAGCAATTCCTAGTGTGGTCACAAATTGACCAACCTCATGAATATGAATGAGGTAGGTCGCACTTTGTGACCCACTAGGAATCACAGCAATCACATGGATGGTGGCGTGCTGGAATCGGCAGACCACCATGTCTGTGATCACTTTTTAATAAGATAAACTATTTTTCTTTGAAATGCAGTCCATTTTCCCTGAAGGAAAATGGGATGAGCTTTCAAAAGAACATTGAAACTTTTCAGTTTCATTTTGTAAGGTCAGGCAAGTGGTCCTTGGGACCACTGAATGCTAATAATTTGGTTTTTTTTTTAATTGTCAGAAGGAAAGGGATCCCATGGGACTCCTTCTCATTTACAAAAGGTTGCTCTTACCTTTCAATAGTCAGTAAAAAATAAATCAATGTTTTGTGATCATAATTCAATTGTAAAACATTAATACATACTACTGCGATTTTGAAGGGATGCCCTAAAAACTCCGGGCCTCATTTATGAGGCCTTACGTCAGTTTTGCGGTTCCGATGCGTCACTTTTTGTGACGCATCGGCGGCGTAAACCATGCATCCTGTTGCTCACTATTTATAAAGTGAAGCATGTAAGCAGATGCGTCACTTTGTAAACCCCTGCGCCACATTATACCTGGGTCAGGTATAATGTATGCAGGGGGGGGGTTCCCCCACAAAAAGCCTCGTAGAAATGACGCAGTGAAATCTATGAGATTTCACTGCGTAATTTCTAGGGCGCTGTTGCGTCAAAATCTTGCGCCTGCCTCACAGCAGGCGTAAGACTGACGCAGGCCCTTTCACATGGGGCTTGCCCCATGTGAAAGGACTCATTGCTGGAGTTGTGTCACTTTTGTGACACACTCCAGCAATTCGTCACTTTTGCGCTTACAGATTCGTCAGAAATACTGATGTATCTGTAACTCCTTGCGACATGATGCGTCATACATTAAATATGACGCATCAGGTATGTCGCAAGGAGTGCGCACTGAGAAGTGACGCATTGCTGCTTTCACGAGCGATGCGTCACTTCTCATAAATGAGCCCCTCCACTTCCAAATACCGAATTGCAAACCCAAATTCTGATTTATTAACAAGTTACGAAATCGCAATGTGACTTTTTTTTAATGCTTTTTTGTGGTTGCTAACAGCCCGACCCTGCAAATCGGTTCATTTGAGACCTCCTTTACAGCTTTGGACATATCGCCATTTGTTTCCTGTAAGAGAAATTCCCTACAACTAAGCTAAGAGTTCAAATGAGGTAACACATCCCACAGTTACCAAGAGACGGGAACCAATCAAATGTCAGCAATCTATCGATATGGGGCAGCCACCCCCTCTATCATGCGTCACGCAAAGGAGGCTCACAGGCCTTGAGAGATATCTCGTCCAGGCTTGTTTTTCGTGGTCGAGCCGTTCCCCGCACAGGTGCAAAAGACTCATTATATCACTTTCGGTGAAACTCACAAGTATAAACAGTGTGCATAGAAGTAAATACATTGGCTAGATTTAAATCAACTAAAATAAGGTTGCTCAGCTCCTGGAACAAGAGATAAAATGTGGTAACGCACGGAAGTCACATTTGAATTTATTAACATTAATTATTTTAACTAAGGCCTACATTGGTTATGGCTAAATTAACATGAACACACTCCAAAATGATGACCTGTTAATGTGAAGCCCCCTAAGTATGATCAGAATTAACATGGACATCACATTTTAGATAGACGTTTATAATGTGCATTAGTATATTTTGTGAAGCAAAATGAAAAATAGTGACAGCAAGTCACCCGTGCTAATCCCAGGATCAGGAGGCATGCCCTGCAGGCTGGTCCCATGCAGGGAAATCTGGAGACGCCCAGGGGAACTGTCACTATGACCTGCTTGCTCAAGGGGGAGGAGGCCGCCAGGTAAAAAGGTTTAATTCAGTGCAGTCAGCTGTAAGTAAAGCTGGTGTGTTTCCCACCGCAAAGTGCATCGAGTGTTTTGAGAAGGGGAAGCCCAGGGGCGGCCTTAGGCATGTGCAAGCTGTGCACCTGCACAGGGCCACCAAACCCCAGGTGCCACCACGCCAATACATATCCTTAATATAATAATCCTCTGAGGATGGATACAGATTTGTGTGGCGGCCCCTGGCAGGGATTTGGCGGCCTCCAGCTCAGTTCCACTTCCAAACACCCTGACACCCCCCCTCTTCACTGGCCTCCCCCACCCCCGGACCCCCTCTTCCGGGGCCCAGAACCTACGCTCCCTGCCCAGAGCCTAGAGCCGCCCCTGGGGGAGCCTCGCCAGTTTAGAGAGGTTCTCCTGCTCTCCTAAACTCTAAATGATGCCTTCATTCTTTTTGCTCTGAATACAAAGTCTCAGAGAATCAACCAGGATGAAGGTTATTTCTCCCATATTTCCTTGAAGTTGATGTTACTGCTCCTGGCTCTAGCAAAATGAAACACAGGTCCTTTAAAGCTCACACACATTAATACAATGTGATGCCCACAGCCTGTAGTAAAACACCAAATAAATAAATAAATGAATTAATGGTATGAGTTGTGTTACATTATGTTATGGTACATTACATTATGTTATGTTACGCTGCTTTAAGTTATGTTATGTTGTTATGTTAACTTGTAAAGCGCATCTCACCCAGGAGGGTATCTTGGCTTTGATGAGAATGGTGGGGTGTGGTGTTGTTAGCTAAGGTCTATTTAAAGAGGCAAGTTTTCAGTTTCTTCCAGAAATCAGGGACTGAGCTGGTGGTCCTAGTATGTAGGGAGAGTTTGTTCTATGCTTTTGGAGCCAGTTAAGAGAAAGCTCAGTCGCTGGCTCCTGTTCTTCAGATGCAGGGGACAGGTGTGAGCAGGGAGTTGACTCTCCAGAGGTGTCTGCTGGGGGTGGAAGCTGATGCAGCTGTTCAGTTAGGTGAGACCTAGGTTGTACAGCGCTTTGCATGTGTGTGTGTGAGTAATTTGGACAGTGCATACTTGAGGATGGGGATCTAGTGTAGGTCTTCGAGGTGGGTGGAGATGTGGGCGCCAGGTGGAAGATTGAGTGTGAGTCTGCTCGCTACATTCTGAACGATCTGGAGAGCTGCTTGGTGAGTTGAATGGAGATTCCACTTTAGAGTCCATTTCCATTGTCTAACTTAGTGGTGATAAGTGCCTGGGTGATTGTTCAACAGATGTTGAGAGGAAGCCAGCTGATGATTTTCATGAGGATTTTGAGGATGTTGAAGCAGGAAGAGATAATCGAGCTGACTTGGCTGGATCTCAATAGTTGTTTGTTGACCATAATCCCCCGGTTCTTGGCTTGGCTAATCGGTGTGCGAGTGCGTCCCGGTTCTGATGACCACCAGGCCAAGTACCAGAGTGTTGTGTCCTTATCTACGAGTACCACTACCATATTATGAGAGTTGAGCTTTTTGCCTTTGCATTTTGATGGAGGTTGCTAGCAGAATACTGCTTCTGAAGCATTGCCCCTTTTCCTCTGTATACCAGTGTGGCTGACATGAAAGAAAAGGAAGATATTTGACACAAACATTGGTGTGTCACAGAATGTAACCCCGTATTGCCCTCTCAGTGGAGACCAGTCCAGAAGCCTCTGCCCTGAAGAAGGGAGGCAAGGGCTGCCACCCAGACTCTTAGCTTGGGGTTTCTTCACGGAGGAGCAGTGAGAGGCTGTGGGGCTGGAACATCAACCTGGTGCTGGGACATCAACCTGGTGCTGGGACAGCAGGCTAGAACATGGTGTGGGAAGTGTGAGGGTGGCCTTATCTCAAGACAAAGATTTGTGAGGGTGAATAATTGTCAACTCCCTGAGGCAGCCTGTGGCCTGGAGCAGGTTCTCGATCATGTGCTGTTTACCGCTGCGAATCCATTTATTTCCTATCACTGCCCCCTCAAGGGTCAGCTTTCTGCTGCCTGGGACTCAGACAAACGAGAAAAGAAGCAGGCCTGACGTGGTCCATCAGAGTTCTATGGGAAATCCTGAGTGGGCCCACAGGACATGACTTCCCTCCACCACAAGAGTGTATTTTGCCAATAGAAAGATCCAGAGACAGTGAGAGGCTGGAGAGCCTGCAGGAGGGTTGAGGGCCATAATGGTGGAACCCTGCTGTTTTTACCTGAGATGCACAGCTTGCTGGCGGGGATAGATGTGGCGCAGTGCCCAGAGTGGCTGACTCCAGAGCTCGGGCTTATGGTTCTAGCTCCAGAGTTAACGGCAGCTCAGCTCAGCATCATGTGACTCAGGGCAATAGCTCACTTACACTCCCTGACAGCCCCACAGTGCCTGAACACCCTTAAGGGTGATAAGTTTGCACTTTACAAATGTGGAATTATTATTATTATTATTGGTCAGTGGGTGCAGCGCTTGGCCTTGAGTAGTTTCGGTGAGGCCTTGCCTGTCAGACCGAAAAAGCAACCCTTGAATGTTTTGATATCATAAGCTGTTAAAGGACCAAGCGAGGCACACCTCTTGGTTTCACGCTGTTGGAGGAAACACGTCGGGTTGCCACTTGGGTTTTTTGGCATAAAAAAAGTAGTGCTCTTGAAGTCACTTTGGCACCTCGAGGAACTGACGTCCCAGAGGTGTGCGTTGTAGACAACATAGTCTGGAGTTGTAGAACTGTGGAGACTTCTATCAACTGTGCTGTGAAAGTTACTCCTTCCCCTGGGATATGTTACTAGTAAATATGTACTGAATTTCCTTTCTGTGCCTACAGGGAGAGCAAACAATATGGAGGTGCCAATAAAGTACAGCAGTATGCATTCGATTGCAGGGGATTCTTTGCACCCACGATGATGAAGCATCAACTGATTAAAGTAGCCCAGACAAACTGTGTACCTCTATCCAAATGAAAACTACATATTTTATAGCTGAAGAGCCAAAGATCCCTGAGTTGAATATGTTTTCACAAGTATTAACCCTTGAAACATCCATAGATGCTGTTGAATGCTGACCTAATATGTCTGGAGATAATCAATTTTTTTTTTAAAGGGCAGCTTTAGGAACCCTTTGTGACAACAGGAAACTGTTTCCAATGCAGCAAGGGGGCTCAACAGCGGCCTACAGCTCCATGAGTCCACTTCTTTGGCAAAGTTCCTTTCTTCGAGTTCCCCATCACTCCATTCCCATAAATCAGCGCTACCCTCCAGCCATGATTGCATGCACCATTCCAGTTCCCTGCTGTGCTTATGAGGGGTTTACAGATACCTCACCATTTGTGTGGCGGGACTTCCCGCATATGGAAAGTAGTACAGTTCATAGAGCCAGGAGGGCTAGACTTCATCTCAGCGAAGTTTAGATTCTTCGTCATACTTCATGGAGTAACAAGTTTTAGCTACACCCAACATTAAAACCCACTGCAAACTGCTAACACTGTGGAGGTTTCAGGGTATTAAATGATTGTTTAGAGTACGTGGATTTCTATGATATTTGCTGCATAGTGATCTAGACCATCTGAGTGACCTGGCAGAATATGTGGCCATGTGGTAGGAGCTATGGCATATTGGGCAGTAGCGCCAAGAGTGGTAGAAAGTTGACAAAAGATTCTGTGCATGTGTAATGTATAACAATGGAGGATGTTGTGTGTCTTGGGCATTAGAAATAGGTAATTGGTAAACTGCAAACAGTTCAGCCTTGAACAGACTCGAATCTGGATCCCAAACGGCACTGACCTGGATCTCTCCCTCCTGCTCTTCATCTCTGTGAATGGTGGAAGAATGGTTTAACACGCTTACCGCTTGTATGAGCAGCAATTGTAGGGAAGGTGGCTGATCTCCTGTAGAGCTTTGATTCTGTGGCACCAGGGTTTGACCTTGTTACTGGTGCAGTCAATGGGGTCCAGGCAGCATTCCCTATGGTATAAGGTAGTTATGGAGTCTTTGGTGGGCACACATCAGTCTTGAACTCAATGGGCTCTCAACTCAAACTATGGTAAAAAAATCTCTGTATTTACATTTACAGCACTCTTTCTGAGAGATCTCAAGCCTAGTCTGTAGTGGGCATCTGCTTTGGCCTACTTCGTATGTTGAGGACATTCCTTCATTTTCTTTCTTTGGACACCAGGAAAACCGTGGTCCAGGCTCTGGTTACCTCCAGACTGGACTATGCCAACATTCTGTATTTGGGCTAACTTGGTCATCTCCTCCAGTGCCTCCAAGTGGTTCAGAATTCTGTGGCTGGACTGGTCCTTATGCTCAAGCCCAGGACTCACATGCCCTGCACCTAAAGACATTACACTGGCTCCCTACATGCAAAAGGATTAAATTTAGGGCCCCAGTGCTGTTCTTTAAAGTCCTTTAGGGATGGGGCACTGGTTACCTCAGGACAAGAGTTAACCACTACTTGCCAGACAGAATCTGAGATCATCCTCCATAGGCCTGGCCTGTGTCCCAAGAGTACGCGTAGCCCGGTCTGTGGGTAGATCTTTCAGGCTCTTGGGAGCTCAAGCTTGGAATCGACTCCTGTCCTCTCTCAGATCTACAGCATTTAAGAAACTTCTTGAAGCCTGTTTTATCAAGGGCTGGGGGGGGCAGGCTGTCACTTTAGGCTGAGATTAGCAGCGGCGGGACACTCTTGCTGAGTAGCCGGGCTCTTCATAAATGTGCATCATTCATTCAGAGCTGGGCCCCGCAAGATCCTTTACACAGTCACATTATCACCAGAAAGGTGGACGCAGCCCAACCCATCCCCAACTATGACATCAAATAAAATGACAGTCAGAACCGGGCAAGCAGAGAAGGAGGGAGAGAATGTCAGGAAAGGCATACCTGGGAAGAAGGAGGGACCTTGGGACAGGTAAGGCAACACATTTTGTACATTTATTTTATATTTAGTCCCTTTTTATGATCGTTTTAATGCCCCTCTACTTGAATAAGATGAGACTGAGAATGGGTACCTGGGATTATTTTAATGAGCTTTTTATTTTGTTTCTTTATTTTGTTGTCTCAGTGTTCAAGACAATCTAAGGGTCAGAATGTTTTGGGAGGGAGTTATATGTCGTTTACCTACTTCTACACTGGTTCTCTTTTTCATTTCTAAAAATGCAAATGCCTTGTTAATGGATATATAGGAAATAAGTTGAAATTGATAATGCAGAGCCTAATTCAAGATTGCTAATTTATTTGTATGATGGATAATTCAGTCTGTTTGGGGAAATTATGTTGAAATGTGTGTTTTTGGGAAGTTAGGTATAGGGATGGACATAACTTGTGAAGTTTGCTGTAGCTGAATCACGTGAAATTACAGCAAAATTATGTGACCTTGCTCAAAATCATGAGAGGAGCGTAACTCATCATGTAGAGCTATTTTCTTTGCGGAAAATGCACCCTTGCATTTAAAATGGACCTGAGGATGCCTTTCTGAACTAAGAAATGGTGCTAAACTAAATGCAGCAGAACATGAACAGCAACAGTCACCAGCTGCTCTCGCTCGCTAAGTTCATTGTTCCTGCGCTCCTGTGGTAGGATTTTTGTGCCAAATTACTTATAATTATGCGAACGGGCATAATCATGTCATTTTTGGTAATTTCATATGAAAAGAGTAAGAGGAAATTACTGAGAATAATCTAATTACTTTTACTCCTATGTAATCAAAATTCCGCATTAGCGTTCTTGGCATATAGCTATCCTTTTTGTATCATACGCATTGCTTCGTGATTCCATCTGCATTCATCCATATTTATTTTTGCTCACTTTATCAGAATGTATCCAGATGTATTTTTGGGTTCGGTAAAAAAAATAAAGTTGTGACTTCAAAATTGAACAATTATTTAACCTATAAAAATGTAACCTAACTTAAATGCCTGCCAGATTCTAGCTTGATGTGCAACCATGTATTGTGCAACAACCAGGGGCGTAGCCTGGTGAGTAGGATTGGGAGGTGTGAGCTTCATCTTTCCCACCAATCATGCTACTTAAAATACATTATATGAGAAGCAGGGTACAAAGGGGAAGGGGGGCTTAAGAAGCAGTAGGAAGGGGAGGAGGGCAGATTGTGAGGGGTACTTAAAACTCAATATGTTGTAACATAACTATTTTTGTGTGTGTGTGTTTGTCTACATGTGTTTTAAAAAATTCCAAGTGAAATCCAACAACTCACCATACCCGACTTAAAGTACCTGTACCCAGATATTTACAACAGAATAAACACACAAACACCCACCCTGAAGCTACGCCTCTGGCAACAACATTCATCCAAGAACCATTTGCACATTGTTAGTTAAGGTTCTTTTTAACACTAGTAGCTTGGAAGTCAGTAATGGAAGTCATTCAAATAAAGATCTATTTTCCGTTTTTCTGTTATTAAAATAAGTATAGATATGAACACTGTACATGTAGAAATCAGTAAAAACGGAAAACCGAGAGATTTAACTAAGCGTATATTGCAAAATTATTTTGCTATGTTTCACAACAGCATAACAATCATACTAGTTGTCAACACCCATACCGGAAATCACAGAAGAAGAGTGTGAGAATATCCTGACTCTTGGGTTTCTTGCACAACCAATAGATCCTCATATTCCTCGAAAGCCAATTAAGTAGAGATCTGAAATCAGATCTTGCGATCAGGGCCTTTTGAATAGGGGAGGTTGATATTTGTTGCAAGCATCTCAGAAATGAAATCCTGTGGGTCTGGTTATTTGTCACTTCCTCAAAGATACTCTTAAGGCCATGAACATAACTAACTCATCTTTCATAAAGCTCTGATGGCCAGATTCGCAAAGATAAAGTTAGACCAACAGTTTATCTAAATTTACTACTTTTCAGTGTTCCCAAAGGTAAGTTACAAGTAGTATCTTTATGACTATGGAGTTTCCCCACTCAGGCGGAGTTTCCACACTCGGGGTGGATGCCGAACAAGCAAAATTCTCCTTTTAAGTGACCCGAGTTGTGAGATATCTGATTGTGAATTGGCACTTATTAATCAAAAGATATATCAATGTATTATTAATACAAACTGTTGCTTCTTATGTGTATTCACCAATTTGACTACACACCTGTAGAGCGGAATGCTTTTTATCCCAAGAACCCAGATAGTTATGCCTGTTTCCATACCTCAGAAGAGGCAATTCTGCATTTGTGTACAATGATACGAGGATTCAT
The DNA here is from genome assembly GCF_964263255.1 of Lissotriton vulgaris. Classification (NCBI taxonomy): domain Eukaryota; kingdom Metazoa; phylum Chordata; class Amphibia; order Caudata; family Salamandridae; genus Lissotriton; species Lissotriton vulgaris. Next base: position 228,961,365 of record NC_141696.1, read on the forward strand.
GCTTTCAGGAATAGGGTATTGGTAACTGTAAACAGGGTGATATCAGTAAAGAGCAACCCAACTGGAGCTCTCACCATCCATAAACTCCTAGGCGAATGACCACTAGAATGAGCACTAGAGACTACTCACTCCCAGTCAAGATTTGGGGATGGTAGAGAGAGAGAGAAACACTGGACTGGAGTTCACTCTTGGAGTGGATTCTGTGTAGGTCGGGAGCGGTACAGGAGACCTCACTAGCAGGCAGGAGCTGAGGAGCATCGCCCCACTGTCGCAGAGCCAACACCTGAAAAATAAAACGATATTCTATCAAGAGTTTATTTTTCAGTAGCTGGCTCAGCCAGCGTGTCTTTGGAGGGGCAAGGACCGGGGCCATGGGAGGAGGGAGAAGGACTAGTTGTGCACTTCTAAGTGCACATGTGTGTTTGGCCGGGTTGTCTCAGGCCGGCCAAAAACACATGCACGCTTAGGTTTCACCAACCCGGCTGTAATGAACAGCCAGGCTGGAGAAACAGGACAGATTCCTGTGCCTGAGCAAAGCGTCATATGAGTCTGGGCTGGCTAAAGCCCGCGCTGCTCTTATATCATGATAGCAGAGCTGGGATTACACAGGGAGTCTGTGATGTTGTCTCAGTGCCTGCTGAGACAAGGAAGAAGCACACTGAGCCGTGGCACGGGAGGCGGCGGGCAGCTTCAGGTAAGTCTTCTTGTTTTTCTTATTCTTAAACTTTCACCCCCCCCATGCTCTCGCTTTCTCACTTTCCCCCGTGCCCCCTCTACCCGCCCCACCACCTAAAAAAAGAAAGCAAAGATAACTTCCCTGTTAGCCGGCAGGCCAGCTGCCGCCTCTCCTCCGTCCTCTCCTTCTGTGAACCGAAAGCACACAGGCTCCCAGACCAATGATAACGCTGCTGTCACTAGCATGACAGCAACGTTGTGATTGGTCTGAGCACCATGGGTTGGCGCTCAGACAGCGAGTGGAGGCCTGTGCATGTTCTCCCCCCAGGCTGTGCAATACAGCTGGATGGAGAACATACTAAGTGCGCAGGACTGTTTGGCTGACCAAATCATCATGCGCACTTAAGTGCACTCACTACTCCTCCCCCTGCTGGCTATGATGACAGTCAAGCCCCGCCCCGCCCCAGCACCAGCCCAAAACTGGCTTCAGCCGGGAAAAATAAAATGATAATAACATTGTGTTAATATCATTTTGTTTTTCCTTTCCCCAAGTCATCCTTCATTTGTTCCCATTTCTCTGCTGAGATAGAATCATGATACCAATTAGTTGGGAAACATTGCTGTACTCACTCCTCACTTAAAGAGTGATAGCATTGTCATGGATTAAGGGCCTTTCTCTTACTCAAGAGATCTAGTTAAAGATATAATGTGTGTCATTCAAATGCAACATGCACACTATCAGCTGATAAATATCCTATGAAGACATAAAGATATGTGAGCAGATTGCATGGGTGGATTTCATGATTAATGGCATAGCCCAGCAGCAGCTCCTCCACTAAGGCACAGGAGCGTCACCCCACTGCTCCCCGGGCAGTTAAAAGAGGAAAGAAAAATGATAGCGCAGAATTATTATCATTTATTTTTCCTACTTCAGTGTCTCAGTTTTGGATGAAGCTGGGCTCTATGACACCAGAGAACTGAAAGGGGAGAAGTGGTGAGTGCATGCTAAGTGGGCCCGTCGATTTGGCCGGCCCTCTCGAGATGTCCATAGCGTCAAGCGTAGTTTGAATGATCTCCATGCATGCCCAGGCCTCCAGCCCCTGTTTAACTGCTGAACCACAGCGCTCAGACCAATCACAACACTGCATTGCAGCATTGTGAATGGCTGTGGGGAGCTTGAGTGCTTCCTGCTGCTGAACTCGAGGAAGATTATGAGGAGCGGTAGAGGCGGCGACCGGCGCAATTCCAGGTAAGTGTGTATGCGTTTATTTAAAAATCTTTTTAATTCCCCACCTCATCACTCCAGTCTGGTAGCAGCCGCGTCTAGCATAGACATGACTCTACATGCTGAATCACCAACAGAAGAAATGATTTGAGTACTTGTGACATAGCTTTGATAATTATAAGGCAGAAATGCTTGCTTAAATCACTTTCAATTACAATCTCATAATGATGGTGTATGCCAAGGTCAGATCTAGGTTATCAGTAGTATTATCATTCCATATAATATCCTGTATGTATGCAAAAATATCATGTGTCAAATTCATTGGTCAATCTGTGACTTTATTTTGAATAAATGTGCTGAATGATTTGTACATTGTTTTCCTTTTTTGTGCGTTACATTTAAAACTTTAAATAAAGTTTTAGTCGATATAGGTATGGGGTAACATAATATAACACAAGGCATTTGTTGTGAACTCCATAGACAAGGTCCACACATGATAAGAATCCAGGCAACCTACATTCACTTTAGCTGAAAGGGTTAGGTTGCCTCTCCTGACACCCAGCAAGTGTACAAACCCTAGTCTTGTAAAATACTGGTGGGATTTACTTAGTCATTTCAGCTCCTCGCTTGACTTCTTAAATGTATTCTCCAATGCGTTTTCTCATATCCTGTGTCTTCTTTCAATGTGTAAGGTTTTTTATGCTTGACCTTTTCTGGCACATCATTTTCTCTCGGTTCACTTTTCATATATTAAGTAACACGTACATAGATATTATTCCTCTAGAAGTATCACATATTTAATTATCACTTACAAAGGAATCTTTTGAAAGGGACATAATAGCAGAAAATATTATTAGATAAGACAAAAAGATACCAATGACCTAAAAATTTGTAAGATGAAAAGAATTATTAAAAGTTTCACTTCAATAGATATATATTCACAGATCTATTTAGACTTGGGCAGGCGGCCCGCTGAATGGTCAGGTCAGTAGACCTTATGACCGGGCAAGGATCGCCTGCTCAATTTCAAGATCCACCCAGGCAGACAGGGATCTCTGTGCCTTCAGTGCAATCGCTGGTGCATGGGTTCTACAGAAGCCACTGAAGGTATTGAAGAGCGGGCGGCATGCTTGTTGCACCTACTTGGCAAAGGTTTTTGATTTCAAGCAACAAACTCCAACTGCAGGAGTGTATTGCTTCAAAAAGAAAGGTCAGAGTCTATTCTCAGGACTGCCAGGCTGGTTGGAGACTGGTGACGGATGCTCTGGGGTAGCCTTGTTTCAGACAAGATGAGACGAAAATTGTCAAATCCTTGAGCCAGCTAGGAGCGTAAGGGAGGATGTGGATAGCAGGCTGTTCTCCCCAGGACCTCCGTTTGTTCCCCACACACTGCCCTTTCATGGGCCTGCCCTCTGCGGCACAGAAACAAGACACAGGAGAAAAAACACAGAGTCCAACAGTGTCCTGTGGGAGTGTTTTCAGTGGTGCAGTGATGGAGGCTGCCTTCCACCATGCAAGGTTGATTGTGCTGATGGACTGGGTATGGGTGTTAGACCTGTCAGCATTAGGGTGGTCGGCCAGCAAATCTTTACGCTTCTTCCTCCCTTTTTGCTGATCTCGTTTTATGTTGGCCGTATGACTCTGCACACAGTAACACTGACAAATAGGGCTAAAGTGTGTGTGCTCTCTCCTTAAAGCATGGTGAAATTGGCATACACCAAATTGGCATATTTAATTTAGTTGTAAGTCTCTAGTAAAGTGATACTACATGTACCCAGGGAATGTAAATGTAATGCTACAAGTGGGCCTGCAGCACTCATTGTAACCTTTTCAACATGTCTCAGACCTGCCATTGCAGCCTGTGCGTGCAGTTTTACACTGCCAATTCCACCAGGCAAAACAAACATTTGCCTGGCCTTAATCTTCCTTTTTAATATGTGTAAGTCACCCTAGGGTAGGTTTTAAACAGCCCATAGGGTAGGGTGCAGTATATTTAAAATGTGGGACATGTACTTTTAACTTTTGCATGTCCTGGTAGGAAAAACTCTCAAATTATTTCACAACTTCAAGGCCTACTTCTTCCATAGGATAAAAGTGGTAACATTTAATTGGGTGCAGAGAGGAATAATGTGTTTGGAGTTTAAAGAATTGCAATTTAAAGCACTCTGTAATGTATAGCTGACAGTTGGTGTTTGTATATTGATCCCAGGCAGTGAGACAAAGGAGTATAGGTTTTGGCAAGATAGGCCATCTCAGGCTTGATGAGGGAGAGGAGCTCTCACCTACCACAATTACGTACAAAGGTTCTGCTTGAGCACAACCCCAAAGGGTTGACACTAGTCTGTTGTGCCACCAGACAAGATGGGGCAGGGGCAGGGAAAAAGGAAATTCCAAACACCTCTGGGGGTGGAAACGTGCAGAACCTTCTTCTACTTCAAAGTGGACACCATGTATACATATTGGACCCTCATATCCAACTCTTCAGTCCACCTCTGGACCTGTGGAAGGCTTGGAGCTGCTCTGCAAGAAGGGCTGCTACACTGCTGCCCTGCTTGCTGGGTGAAAGAACTTGTCCTGTATCTTGAACCCAGGCCGGCAGAGTGACTCCAAGGGTTAGCCTCAGGGACAGAAAAGGCTCCTACCACCTTGAACCCAGCACCTGGATTCTGTCTGCTGTGAGTCCTAGCCCCCAAGTAGTGCCATCCCAGGCCTAGGTCCTAGGAAGTGGACCTGAAGGTGCTCTGCCAGCCCAGCTCTGGAGCTATGGGCAGAACTGATGCAGTGCGTCACATCTCCTTGCAGCTCTGATTTGGAACCCCTCTCGCATAATGCATTCCCTACACAGGACTTTGCATCGCATTTGGCGGTCTCCTCGGAACTGCCACAGCACGACTCATCCTCGACACAGGATTCACATTGCAAGTACCTTGTTGACAGCATCCTCGATGACAATGCAGGACTTCACATTACAGCCTCACAGCTCCTTGGAACAGTAGCTGCTCTACGCATCCTATATGGGGAATCTCGAAACACTCTGCAACCAGGATTTAAGGTACTTTGCACAGCGGGCCTAACTTGGTCCTTGTATCGAGACAATACTCTATCACGGTCAGCCTGAACTTGTGATTTTGCCCCAGTTTGGCGCTACCAGATAAGCACAGTTAGCTTTTTGTGTTTTTAGGCCCTATTTTTACTTAAAAATTTAAAAGTGCATATCGGGGGTTCTACTGATTGGATTTCTGTTGTTTTGGTCTCAAATATTTTATTCACATTTACTCTATTTTCCTAAATTAGCATGGGGTTTTTCTTGTATTGTGTTTTCACTGTAATAATGTTTGCAGTGCTGCATAAATACTTTACACATTTCCTCTTAGTTTAGCCTGACTGCTTGTGCCATGCCACCAGAGGGTTAAGCACATTGTGATTTCTGTTTGAGTAGGGTTTCACCCTCCTGAACCAGTAACCCAATTTCCAACATGGGGTTTGCACCTTGCAAAACCTCTGGTGCAAATCCAAGTACAAACAACACTCGAGTGGATGGAACTTTATCTCCGATTAAGTCTTAACATCGACAGTTCAACAGCATTTCAGTAACAGTGAAGCACAATTTGCCCCACAAGGATGACATGGAGAAGTTTATTTGCAAGCCCTGAAAGTTTATTAGCAGATTAGCAAGGTTGCAAACACAAATCATTTAGATTTTTTGTAAATCATTAATCATCAGGTTACATCATTGTTCAATATAATCCAAAGCAGGTCAAAATAGCAATGCGAAGACTAGTTTTTTAAATATAGCCATAGGCAAATCCAAAAGGTTCAGGGCCATATGTACAAAAATTAGGAATAGCGATTTCCAAATTGTGATTCTTACTCAATTGAAATTTGGAAATCTCAATTCCTAATTTTCTAAAGAGTACAGTTAAAAATAGCAATCCTTAGTGTGGTCACAAATCGACCTAACTCATGAATATGAATGAGGTAGGTTGCACTTTGTGACCCACTAGGAATCACAGCAATCACAGGGATGGTGGCGTGCTGGAATCGGCAGACCACCATGTCTGTGATCACTTTTTAATAAGATAAACTATTTTTCTTTGAAATCAGTCCGTGTTCCCTGAAGGGAAATGGGATGAGCTTTCAAAAGAAAATGGAAACTTTTCAGTTTCATTTTGTAAGGTCAGGCAAGTGGTCCTTGGGACCACTGAATGCTAATAATTTGGTTTTTTTTTTAATTGTCAGAAGGAAAGGGATCCCATGGGACTCCTTCTCATTTACAAAAGGTTGCTCTTACCTTTCAATAGTCAGTAAAAAATAAATCAATGTTTTGTGATCATAATTCAATTGTAAAACATTAATACATACTACTGCGATTTTGAAGGGATGCCCTAAAAACTCCGGGCCTCATTTATGAGGCCTTGTGTCAGTTTTGCGCTTCCGATGCATCACTTTTTGTGACGCATCGGCGGCGTAAACCATGCATCCTGTTGCGCACTATTTACAAAGTGACGCATCTAAGCAGATGCGTCACTTTGTAAACCCCTGCGCTACATTATACCTGGGTCAGGTATAATGTATGCAGGGGGGCGTTATGAGATTTCACTGCGTCATTTCTAGGGCGCTGTTGCGTCAAAATCTTGCGCCTGCCTCACTGCAGGCGTAAGACTGACGCAGGCCCTTTCACATGGGGCTTGCCCCATGTGAAAGGACTCATTCCTGGAGTTGCGTCACTTTTGTGACACATTCCAGCAATGCGTCACTTTTGCGCTTACAGATACGTCAGAAATACTGATGTATCTGTAAAACTCCTTGCGACATGATGCGTCATACATTAAATATGACGCATCAGGTATGTCGCAAGGAGTGCGCACTGAGCAGTGACGCATCGCTGCTTTCACGCAGCGATGCGTCAATTCTCATAAATGAGCCCCTCCACTTCCAAATACCGAATTGCAAACCCAAATTCTGATTTATTAACAAGTTACGAAATCGCAATTTGACTTTTTTTTAATGCTTTTTTGTGGTTGCTAACAGCCCGACATATCGCCATTTGTTTCTTTTAAGAGAAATTCTCTACAACTAAGCTAAGAGTTCAAATGAGGTCGTGGAGGTTTTAAGCAGCAGGTGTCAGCAAGGTAAGCCTTTAAAGGCAGAACCAAATGAAGGTTCTGTTAGACAAAGAAGAGATAGACTCCCTCGATTGTTTACCTCCATGAGCAGGACAAATTAGCATTGAGTCTCAAGAGAGGAAGGGGCATCTTCTCTCAAAACATTAGATAGGGTCATCTGTATCTGTATCAAGAAGGGGACAGGAGCAAACTGGATTTGGCTAAATTAGCAATGCACCAATAAAACATAAGATTTAACAAATTGTAACACATCCCCCAGTTCCCAAGAGACGGGAACCAATCAAATGTCAGCAATCTATCGATATGGTGCAGCCACCCCCTCTGTCATGCATCACGCAAAGGAGGCTCACAGGCCTTGAGAGATATCTCGTCCAGGCTTGTTTTTCGTGGTCGAGCCGTTCCCCGCACAGGTGCAAAAGACTCATTATATCACTTTCGGTGAAACTCACAAGTATAAACAGTGTGCATAGAAGCAAATACATTGGCTAGATTTAAATCAACTAAATTAAGGTTGCTCAGCTCCTGGAACAAGAGATAAAATGTGGTAACGCAGGGAAGCCACATTTGAATTTATTAACATTAATTATTTTAACTAAGGCCTACATTGATTATGGCTAAATTAACATGATCACACTCCAACTATGATGACCTGTTAATGTGAAACTCACTAAGTATGATCAGAATTAACATAAAAATCACATTTTAGATAGGCGTTTATAATGTGCATTAGTATAATTTGTTCAGCAAAATGAAAAATAGTGACAGCGAGTCACCCGTGCTAATCCCAGGATCAGGAGGCATGCCCTGCAGGCTGGTCCCATGCAGGGAAATCTGAAACGGCCAGGGGGACTGCCACTATGACCTGCTTGCTCAAGGGGGAGCAGGCCGCCAGGTAAAAAGGGTTAATTCAGTGCAGTCAGCTGTAAGTAAAGCTAGTGTGTTTCCCACCGCAAAGTGCATCGAGTGTTTTGAGAGGGGGAGCCCAGGGGCGGCCTTAGGCATGTGCAAGCTGTGCACCTGCACAGGGCCACCAAACCCCAGGGGCCTCCACGCCAATACATATCCTTAATATAATAATCCTCTGAGGATGGATATATATTTGCGTGGCGGCCCCTGGCAGGGATTTGGCAGCCTCCGGCTCTGTTCCACTTCCAAACACCCTGACCCCCCTCTTCACTGGCCTCCACCCCGCCCGGACCCCCTCTTCCGGGGCCCCCTACCTACGCTCCCTGCCCAGAGCCTAGAGCCACTCCTGGGGAGCCTCACCAGTTTAGAGAGGTTCTCCTGCTCTCCTAAACTCTAAATGATGCCTTCATTCTTTTTGCTCTGAATACAAAGTCTCAGAGAATCAACCAGGATGAAGGCTATTTCTCCCATATTTCCTTGAAGTTGGTGTTACTGCTCCTGGCTCTAGCAAAATGAAACACAGGTCCTTTAAAGCTCACACACATTAATACAATGTGATGCCCACAGCCTGTGGTAAAACACCAAATAAATTAATTAATGGTATGAGTTGTGTTACATTATGTTATGGTACATTACAATATGTATGTTACGCTGCTTTAAGTTATGTTATGTTGTTATGTTAACTTGTAAAGCGCATCTCACCCAGGAGGGTATCCTGGCTTTGATGAGAATGATGGGGTGTGGTGTTGCTCTCGCTAAGGTCTATTTAAAGAGGCAAGTTTTCAGTTTCTTCCAGAATTCAGGGACTGAGCTGGTGGTCTTATTATGAAGGGAGAGTGTCTTCCATGCTTTTGGAGGAACGGTGTTTATCTAAGGGGTCACTCTACGCAGTTTTTGTTGTCCTCAAATCAGCTTTTGCTTTAGTCCCCCGTCCCATGTTGTGGAAGGTCTTGGCCGATCAAGGAATGCCCCCCGAGCTGCTGACCCTTGTTGTCCGGTTGCACGAAAATAATTTCGCAAGAATTAGATGGGGAGGCCAGGGTGAGGTCACTGAAGTGTTCCCTGTCGAACGAGGCGTCCGGCAGGGATGCGTCTTGGCTCCTACATTATTTTCACTATACATTAATGGTATAGTGGACCACCTTAGCAGATCTCCCAGAGATGCGCCTGTCTTATCGGGGACCCGGGTCCCAGTACTTATGTATGCGGACGACACGCTGATCATCTCACGCACTCCAAGTGGGTTGCAGAAGGCTGTTAATGTTTTCGGGGCATTCTGTGAATCGCGTTGACTTGAGATTAACATCTCTAAAACCAAGTTCATGTCTCTGAATTCACGGAAAAAATGTAAAGGTAAAATTATCCTTAATAATATCCACCTAGAGGAAGTGGAGGCTTTTACCTATCTCACTGCAGAGTAATATGGGGTGGAAATCCCACACAGACATGGCCACCTTGAAATTTCATCAACTTGCGGGAGCCCTAGCATCCAAACACAAAACTTCCTTTACAAAGCCTATTACACCTGTCTTGGAGATTTACCAAACAAAAGCATTAAGCGCCACCTTGTATGGATCAGAGCTCTGGGGATTTTCTAACCTAACCCAACTAGCAATATTAGAGAGGAAATTTCTACTAGGGTTGGTTGGCGTTCCGCAAAGTACCCCCACAGTCCCGCTGCTGTTTGATTTAGGCAGGAAAAATGTGGTTGATATAGCGAGACTGAGGCCACTATTGTATTGGAGGGGTATTTGTACCACCCCAGAATTGGCTCATTACACTATAGCTTTGAGAGATGTAATGAAGGCAGATAGATTCCATGTAATCCAGTGGCTCAATGAATTAAGAATACTTTTAAAAGATTTGGGACTTATTCAGCTATGGGAAGATTCTGACACGATAATATTCCCATCAAAAAAGCTTCTGAAAGATAAATATTGGGTAATGGTCTGGGAGAGAGTCCACGTGGGTAGTACCAGTACCAACCTAACTGGCCACTTCCTTGATTTCAAACCACGTCCTCTCTGTGAGGCATATTGAGATACTATTGAAAGGCCTCAAGACCGTAAATTATATTTTCAATTCAGAATCGGCGCACTTACAGTAAAAGCTTTTAGCTCTAAATGGGCATTATTAGGAAGTGATAAATGTCATAACTGTAAAAATAAGGTTGAGACCATAGCACATATATTTTTTGAATGCCCTCTCTACTGTGCTCCGCGCCGTAAATGGTTAAAACCCATCTGTTTAAATCTGGGCACACGGAAGCATAAAGATGCCCTAGGAATACTAGAGTCTGACTGCTCACCCTGCATAGCTGTAGCAACTGCCACATTTTTAAAATGGGTATGGATAATACGCACTCACACTTTCTTACCTCATGCTGACAGCTAGTAATCACCTGTGCTATACATGAAATCTTCTTTTAATCATGTAGTAATTTTTAAATTAATGTTAAATGATTCATTTTTAAGTAATATATTCGTCTATAAAAACTACAGATACAAGGTATTTAATATTTTTTTATTATGTGTTGTCCATGTACTATTTATAGCGTAATGTACAGTGATGTCTTGTGTGCTGCTTTTATGACAATCTGTCGAATAAAGCTTTTGAAATTTGAATTTGCTTTTGGAGCCAGTTAAGAGAAAGCTCAATCGCTGGCTCTGGCTCTTCAGATGCAGGGGACAGATGTGAGCAGGGAGTTGACTCTCCAGAGGTGTCTGCTGGGGGTGGAAGCTGATGCAGCTGTTCAGGTAGGTGAGACTTAGGTTGTACAGCGCTTTGCATGTGTGTGTGTGAGTAATTTGGACAGTGCATGCTTGAGGATGGGGATCTAGTGTAGGTCTCTGAGGTGGGTGGAGATGTGGGCGCCAGGTGGAAGGTTGAGTGTGAGTCTGCTTGCTACATTCTAACCGATCTGGAGAGCTGCTTGGTGAGTTGAATGGAGATTCCACTTTGGAGTCCATTTCCATTGTCGAACTTAGTGGTGATAAGTGCCTGGGTGATTGTTCAACAGGTGTTGAGAGGAAGCCAGCTGATGATTTTCATGAGGATTTTGAGGATGTGGAGGCAGGAAGAGATAATCAAGCTTACTTGGTTGGATCTCAATAGTTGTTGTTTGATGACCATAATCCCCCGGTTCTTGGCTTGGCTAATCGGTGTGCGAGTGGGTCCCGGTTCTGATGACCACCAGGTCAAGTACCAGTGTGTTGTGTCCTTATCTAAGAGTGCCACTACCATATTACGAGAGTTGAGCTTTTTGCCTTTGCATTTTGATGGAGGTTGCTAGCAGAATACTGCTTCTGAAGCATTGCCCCTTTTCCTCTGTACACCAGTGTGGCTGACATGAAAGAAAAGGAAGATATTTGACACAAACATTGGTGTGTCAGAGAATGTAACCCCGGATTGCCCTCTAAGTGGAAACCAGTCTAGAAGCCTCTGCCCCGAAGAAGGGAGGCAAGGGCTGCCACCCAGACTCTTAGCTTGGGGTTTCTTCACGGAGGAGCAGTGAGAGGCTGTGGGGCTGGAAGATCAACTTGGTGCTGGGACAGCAGGCTAGAAAATGGTGTGGGAAGTGTGAGGGTGGCCTTATCTCAAGACAGAGATTTGTGAGGGTGAATAATTGTCAACTCCCTGAGGCCTGGAGGAGGTTCTCGATCATGTGCTGTTTACCACTGCGAATCCATTTATTTCCTTCCACTGCCCCCTCAAGGGCCCGCTTTCTGCTGCCTGGGACTCAGACAAACGAGAAAAGAAGCAGGCCCTACGTGATCCAACAGAGTTCTATGGGAAATCCTGAGTGGGCCCACAGGACATGACTTCCCTCCACCACAAGAGTTTATTTTGCCAATAGAAAGATCCAGAGACAGTGAGTGGCTGGAGAGCCTGCAGGAGGATTGAGAGCCATAATGGTGGAACCCTGCTGTTTTTACCTGAGATGCACAGCTTGGTGGCGGGGATAGATGTGGCGCAGTGGCCAGAGTGGCTGACTCCAGAGCTCGGGGTTTATGGTTCTATCTCCAGAGTTAACGGCAGCTCAGCTCAGCATCATGTGACTCAGGGCAATAGCTCACTTAAACTCCCTGACAGCCCCACAGTGCCTGAACACCCTTAAGGGTGATAAGTTTGCACTTTACAAATGTGGAATTATTATTATTATTATTGGTCAGTGGGTGCAGCGCTTGGCCTTGAGTAGTTTCGGTGAGGCCTTGCCTGTAAGACTGAATAAGCAACCCTTGAATGTTTTGATATCACACCCTGTTAAAGGACCAAGCAAGGTGCACCTCTTGGTTTCACGCTGTTGGAGGAAACACGTCGGGTTGCCACTTGGGTTTTTTGGCATAAAAAAAGTAGTGCTCTTGAAGTCACTTTGGCACCTTGAGGAACTGACGTCCCAGAGGTGTGCGTTGTAGACAACATAGTCTGGAGTTGTAGAACTGTGGAGACTTCTATCAACTGTGCTGTGAAAGTTACTCCTTCCCCTGGGATGTGTTACTAGTAAATATATCCTGAATTTCTTTACTGTGCCTACAGGGAGAGCAACCAATATGGAGGTGCCAATAAAGTACAGAAGTAAGCATTCGATTGCAGGGGATTCTTTGCACCCACTATGATGAAGTATCAACTGATTAAAGTATTTGAATTTGAATTTAAAAATATTTATAGAGCGCAACATTCACCTGGCGGTTTCTTGGAGCTGTGAAGGGAGGGTACCAGAGGAGAAGGATGACAGCCACAAATTCAAGAGAATGGAAACACTTTACAGAGAGAAAGCCTGTTTAAAAAGAAAAGTCTTGAGATCTTTCCGAAAGGGAAGATAATGCGTGGGTGATCTAAGATGGTCGGGGAGAGAGTTCCAAAAGGTGGGTGCCAAGGTAGAAAAGTTGGCCCCTCCCCACTTTTTGCGCTTATAGCGAGGGACCAGCAGGAATGACTGTGAGGAGGAACGTAGCTCTCTGGTGGGGGTGTACTCCCTGATCAGGGAAGAAATGAAGGCGGGAGCCGAGCCCCATCGTGCCTGGAAAACCATACAACCTATTTTAAATAGGGCTCGCTCCCTAACAGGCAGCCAATGAAGCGCCTTCAATAAAGGGGTTGAGTGGTGGAAACGTGATAGGCCATAAACTAATCGAGCCGCCTGGTTTCGGACCAGCTGGAGTTTCCGCAGACTGTACGCCGGAATGCCATTGTAGAGGGCATTCGCATAGTCCAGCCGGTGTAACACCAAGGCGGACATGATCAGTTTAAGTGCCATGGGAGAAAAGAACCGGGAGACAGTGCGGATAGTACGAAGGGTGAGAAAGCAAGAAGAAACACCAAAACTAACCGGTGAGTGAAGAGTGAGGTGATTGTTAAGCTTGACACCTAAAGTCTTAACTGTGGAAGAAGGAGTGGGGGGGGGCCCAAAAGAAGAATGCCAAAACGAAGAGTTCCAGGGACTGGAACAACCGTAGTCCAGACAAACTGTGTACTTCTATCCGAATAAAAACTACATATTTTATAGCTGAGGAGCCAAAGATTCCTACCCCTTGAGTTGAATATGTTTTCACAAGTATTAGAAAAACCCTTGAAACATCCATAGATGCTGTTGAATGCTGACCTAATATGTCTGGAGATAAGCAAGGTGTCAGAAAGAGTGATCTTAGTGGAAACTACAGAAATGGGTATATTGGATGTGGTGAACAACTCCAGGCAGTGGTGAGTGAACTCCAGGAGGGCCTCAAGAGACTTTAGGTCCATGCTGAAGCTGCTGAAGGGAGGTCCACGTGCAACAGTGTTTGAATGATTGGTTTCCAAGGATGATCAGAAGGATCAAGACAATAATTTTTCCTTAAAACATGATTATTCTCTGTCACAGAGGCACACAGAGTCTCTGTTGTGCCTCCCACTTGCCCCTGTGACTCCTCTGCCCAGTGATATTACGTCCCCTCAATTACCAAGGTAGGGAAACTATCTGGATAGCAGTGAAGTAAAAACAAGAATTTTAGTTTGATAACTCAACCATAATGCTCCTCCTTACCAGAGATGCGACAACTGTGTTATGATGAAAAGATGCTACGTATTGAACTTTAAATATGTGAAGATCTTCCCCGCTAAGTAAAAGGTACTGTCAGATGACTAATCCTTATTTCTCATCTCACCTGGGAAGGCAGGGGTTTGACTAGGCAAATATCACAAGTTCTTTATCAAAATATTTATGAGGCTTTGAAATGCCTTCTAGAATATAGATGTTCCTCTCATCAAATGGAATATGGTGTAGTTAAAGAGTCCCAGGGGGTTAGTAAAGACAGGCTTCTCTTGTAAAGTCAATGGAAGGTCCACGTTTGCACATGAAGTCACAGGATAGGTATTCCCTTTGGAGGTGTGGTCCAATTGGCCCGTTTTAATGCAAAAGCAGGTTGAATCATCAATTTATGTGACAAAGACGATTGGGCAAACTCAGAAGCTATAGGCAGTGTATAGAATATGTCTAGGTGTCATGTTTTTGACATCCCCTTTCTGATGTCCACTAGGGGTGCATCAGATTCTAAGAAAAGGCTAGGATGTCGTGACTAGTGTTACTTGCGTTTACCTTATGTTCTACCAACATTACTATTCTAGGGATGGCCGTACATAAGGTGCCAAAGGACCCAACACATTTTTGGAGCTTCTGCAGTGGAGTGTCATGAGCAGTACAGAAATCGAGTCACTTAGCAAGAATGATCAGGAATGATATTCTCCTAGAAGGATGTTGCCTTTATAGTGCACTGCAACAGCATCATGTGAGCACTCTAGAAATAGTGCTTTATCTTAATGGTGCAGTATTGATTAGTCTCACCTTTACTCATGAGCTGTGTTGCAGAATCTATAGCCGGACTTTATTCCAAGCCAGTTGGTCATTGACAACTTGGAGAGGCGTTTCAGTGTGCCACTGAGCCCCTTTGACCCCACTAGTCTAAGTAGTAACTCATTCCCACAGTGTGTTACACTCATGAGCTCACGTCACTTTGTAGGCACACGCATGTGGTGTGTGCACCTAAAAAATGACACGGATGGCTTTTATTTATTTGCTTTAGGTGTGCTGCCCAGCTTTTTGGAGGCTGTGCAGCTTGGTTGAAAACCATAACCATGCCAATAGGCCATAAAAGTGAGTCTTATTGACTTTGCCAATGCTTGCTGTTTTATTTGGTTGGTGAAATTTGGGGATGTTAATGAAGCTCCTGACTTGAAATACATTCCTTTGAGCCCACTTGCCATGTGTTCTTTTGTGAGGACAGCAGCCTCATCAAGGAGCAGAAAATGTGTGGAAACTCATAATCCAGCCATAATGGGCCTAGCTGTGAGCTATCAGCTGTCATGGTGGGTGGAACCCTCCATCACCCAGCACCACAAAATGCAAGAGGGCCTGCACATAGAGTGCAGGTACATGTATGTTTATGGGTTATGGTCCTGGTAACATGAATACAAAAAGTTTGTTTCCAAATAAAGGAGACGCGTGGGCAAATGTGTAAATAAGCTAAATGTAATTGCCTGTGCAAAGAATTCTGAGAGACATGAAGACCAGAATCAGCCTGTCAATCATCTCCACGAACATAAGCAGCGAACCGCGAGATGACAAAATGTACCTCGAGCTCTATGTGAAGCAGGCACAATATTTTCCAGAATGTTTATTGTCAACAATATTATTTCTCATTTTGTAAGCCGCATAAAGGCAATTTATTTTGAACACAGGAAAAATATGTGTCAGAAGTAACTCTGCTTGCATTTTGTAACATCTTCGGTAAGGACTGGGCTGGTGGGAGGTGCTCGAAAAATGTAAACAGACAAAAGACCGTCAACATTTAATGGAATGCACTGTGCACCTGGCGCCCTTGGTGTGGTTTTAAAAAATGCACAGTAAAAGCAGACATTTCCACCCAGAAGGCGAAGCATGACAACAACGGGGTGCAGAGTTGCGGGAGCTCTCAGACTGAAGCAAGATGCTCGCTACCATGGAGCAGCCATGACAAATGGTCCATGTTTTGGCATCCATATTTCATAGGAAATTAAGCAAAATACGTCATGGATGTAATTGCAGACCCTGTCGCAACTTTCGAAGATAACACACCAATAAAAGCACAAAAGGCGCCAGAAGAAAGGCTGTGACGCCGAAGCAGCACCCACCCTGGCCATTCCCATCTTTTTCTGTGTGTGTCGTGTGGTGATGTTCTGTTATTCTTTCTTTAGATAACTTTATTTCGGTCGTAGACCATAAAGGTGCAGATAAAATACATACAGAGCACAATAATAAAATCCATAAATATAAACAGTTAGATTAGGTGGTTAAAAAGTTATTAAACAGTAAGTTATCAAAAGAGACTCAGGTAAAAAAAAAGGAACAAAAAAGAAGGGGGGCAGTTGGTACAAGTTATTTCCATTGAACCTTAAAGAAAGCCTTTCCTTCTGCGCCACATACCATGTAGGAACCTGGAAACAGCAAAGACAACGGGGGGAGGTATCATATGTTAAGACACTGCACGCCTGCAAACTTTGCCTAAGTCCCAAGTTTCTACATAGGGGAATCAGCCAACATTTTCGTATTTTACTGTACGCCGGGCAAAAGAACATAACATGCACAACATCTTCTCGGGTACGGTTGCAGGCTGGACAGCTTCCCTCATCAATGTTGGCCCATTTAGAAGTAAACGCCCTAATGGGCAGACAGCCGTGTCTCAGTTGGGTGTATAATTTCCTTACGAGGGATGGTTGCACTACATCTAGGTATTCCTCCCTCTGGGAATCAATTTTGACTAACAGAAACGCAGCAGAGAGCCTACCCAGAGTTGTCAAGCACTGTAATGCATAGGTGTTTTGATACCTCACATAGGCCAGCAACTCTGACCTAGGTAGCCTCGGGCAGCTCAGCTCGGGGGTCTCCCATAGCTCGGGCAAACCTACATAATAGGAAAGACCCTTGATATGGGATAACCAAGGAATGTTTTTGTTCTTTATTTGTCCCCAAACCTCAAGAAATTCCGCTCTAAAGGCTGAAAGCTCGGGTACAGACCAGAGCCTTCTCCAGTAGAGCAGGGGTCATGCAGCTGCCAGTTCCTTAATAGACTCCAGGCGGTGTACTTTGAGGTAGGCCCACCAAATTTCTCATAAAGGACTGTTCAACCTTTAAGAGGCTCAGTGTATTCTTGTGTCCCCAGAGTTCTGCGCCATATACAGCTGCTGTCCTGGCCTGGAGTCTATAGATCTCAAGGACAGGAGCAACAGGTTTAATATCCGATGTTTTGTGGAGTTTACCAATACCCCCTATAGTCTGTGAGAGTCTCAGGGCAGATTTAGATATTTGGCGGCCCCAATCAAAGTCCTCTGTCAACGTAACACCGAGGTCGACAAAGGTTTTTACCCGTTCAAGGGGGATGCTGTTCAGAACAGGGTTAGGGCGGGTATGCAATTTATTCCATTTTAAGCAGGGGGTCATGATTTATGCATTAACATTTCATTTATTTTTCCAAATTATATTTAAAAAGCAGCTAGTTAGTGCATTATGCGTTGTTAATATTAAATGAGAGAATACAGCAAATCAGTAGGGCTTCACCCTTTCTCCATAACTATGTTGAAATGTTTGAATTGGGGAATGAGTGAGCCTTGGGGCACACTGAGCTAACCTCGGTGTCTTGTCATGGAGGACACAGTCATGAGTCAGTACCTATAAGCAGACTTCTGGACGAGTGTGAATCTTCTATTTGTATGGATGATCCGAGGCTGCACAATGTTATCCCCTCACCTCTGACCCCCCTAACCCACCCCGCAATAAAAACTGTGGGTCCGATTCACGGAACTAATCTGAGAAAAAATCCTAAACTTACTACTTTTGGTTTTCACAGAATGCATTTACTACTTTTGGTTAAACTTACTACTATTGGTTAAACTTACTACTTTTGGTATCCACAGAAGGCATTTAGTAGTAGTAAGGTTAGTTTACTACTACTAAATGCCTTCTGTGAATAACAAAAGTGGTAAGTTTAACCAAAAGTAGTACATTTAACCAAAAGTAGTTAGTGCATTCTGTGAATACTAAAAGTAGTAAGTTTAGGATTTTGTCTCAGATTAGTTCTGTGAATCGGGCCCAGTATGAGCATGTATATGGCAGTAAGGTGACAAAGGAGCCTGCTTCCTGCTTTTCTTGTCGTGTCACCCTCACTCCCACCCCCTCCACAGCATCAGTGTATTGTATCACTAGCGTAGCAAGGGTGCTATGGACTTTGGTGCGTGAAAGAAAAATGGCCGCTTTGACTGCTGTTGGTGTAGCAAAATCAGAGGCGTAGTTTCAGGGGGGTGTTTGGGGTGTTACAACCCTCTTATAAATGGTAAATAGTTGGGTATAGGTACTTTCAGTCGGGTATTGTGAGATGTTTTTTTACATACAAATAGAGAAAAACACACACACTCTCTCTGTTTTGAAAGTCCTCAAAAATATTGGTGATTTTAAAAAATAGTGTGTTTTCTCTCTTAGTACTCCTACAAATCTGCATTCTTCTCCCTTTCCACTGCCCCTTAAGACCCTCTCATGCGCCCGGCTTGCTGTATAATGTATTTAAACATTATATACCATCCTGATTGTCGGAAATTCTGAATTTCTCTCCCCCCCGACCCTTCCTCCAATCTTATTGACCAAGCTAGGCCCCTGAGTAAAATTAAAGTGCATCAATTGCCAGGGTTTAATGTGCCCTTACGCCACTGCACCTGCTGCACCAATGGTAGAGACTCCATTTTTTTGCATATTGGATCTTTGCTGCTCCTCTCTTTACCGTGTTCACATGGCGATGCTTTGGGGAGACGAGCTGAGGGAGACTATCTCCACCAGAGGTGGTCATGGAAAGGCCTTTCTCCGTGTAGCCGCCTTCACAGATACCTGCTTGCCTCAATCACTTTAGTCCTGTCTGCATCCACCATCACACAGCCCTGCTTCCACCTTCACACAGGCTCACAGCCCTGCTTCCACGACCACATAGACTCAAAGCCAAGCTTCCACCATCCCATAGGCTCACAGCCCTGCTTCCACCATTATATAGGCTCACAGGCCTGCTTCCTCCATCACATATGCTCACAACCCTTCTTCCACCATCACATAGGCTCACAGCCCTAGAGTCTACCATCCAGCTGTTTCTCTTCACTGTGTGGGCAACATTTCTGGAGCGATCAGTATAGAGATCAACTTCTCCGCCCCAAACCTCACCCTCTTTCTCCCTTCTTCAGTACTTCTTGATGCTGATGCAAATGCACTCTGTGGCATTTGCACACTATGAGTGGGGAGTGTCACTGTTATTCCTCTCTCTCTCCACCCCCCGGGGTACCTTTCTTCAGGGATAGACACATAAGTGCATTATGACCTCAAGACCTGGTCCACCTCCCACGTCCACCCATCTCCTTTTCTCAGCTCTTGTTTTTTACCTTCGACTGCCATCTTCATCCATTCTCTTGTTTTCAGTTCATGGGTTATGCCATGCTCGCCCTTCTCGCCATATATTTGTTAAAATGCATGCTTAAGTAGAGGAAGGAGTGGGACTGGGATGAGCCATACATTTTAAGTTTTAAAAAGTTAAGTTTATTAAGTAGGAAAAAGGGGAATAACAGAAGGTTCACAATATAACATAATGACAATGTACTAAAAACATTTGAATAATAATAAGATAGAACAGGAAAATATTTGCAATTATATGCAGTATGCAGGAGAAGGGAGAAGGGAGAAAGAACATAGAAAGGGCAAAAATAAAAGCACTTCTCATGTGATGAAACTAGCATAATTTTAAACAGTAGTGAAATTACAAAAATCATGGAGCATATTTTAGCAGGGAAATAAAAAAAGCAAAAACATTTTACTAATAGAATCAACTCTCTAATAAAAAAAATGGTTTCAAGAATGTTTAGATACTTCATCAGTTACGGGTTGATGTATGAAAGTTTTTAAAACTGAGGAATTTAAAAAACTGGTTACTGGAGACCAAAGAGAATTTCGTTTTACCGTTAGAGACTTTGGGGAGTATACACACTATCTAGTCTAGGATTATAACAAACACCATATCACCATGCTTGAAAGGAGATATGTAGAGCGTTTTAATTTTTAGTAATCTGTTGACAAGTGACAGCAATTAATAAGTCTACAATTTGCATATTAAAAGTGCAACATTGCCAATCATCAGAAAGACTACCTAAACATTAATTATTAAAGGATAATGGTATATGTGTATGAAAAATAGAGTTAATTAGTTTCCATACTTGTAACCAACATTGATAGATGGTGGGACATTTAAATAAAATGTGTTTACTATCAGTAATAGCTTAAGAACAGGACAAACAAGACAATGGAGTGGAGCTACCAAACTTGTGTAAAGAAGCAGGCGTGATTAGAGGTGGTTATAAGAGCCATACATTTTTATCTCAAATCAAACTATTCTTTACAAGGTCTTCTGGTGTCCACACACTTTTGTGATTATTTAGCCATTATTGATCATTTGCATTCATCAGGGTAATTACACTTTTATTAGCATCTTTAAGAGAACCAAGAATGGCTGCCTGCTCGTACCTTTATGAGTTTAATGCAAAATGGTTTAAAAGATAAAAAGGATCAAACAATGTACACTCATTGCATGCTGGGAATCAGACTTGCCGCCAGCACACCTAGGTGTAATTTGCCAACAACGAGCCTTCCCTTTGGTCCTAGTTCAGTAATTATAGAAAACAAACAGGGAATTTCTCGTTGCTTTCTGTCTTACACCAGTGAGTTGTGAAATTTGCAAGATCTGTTCGCATCTTCTAAACTGCTCATGCATGCTGTGGTATCTCCCAGTTTATGAAGGTTTTCACAGAAAAAACATCAAATTTCCAGCGGCAAGCAACCACCTTCAATCCAGAGCGCAGATATCCAGATTGGACCAAACAGGTTAGTTGTGCTAAAATGACACTAGATTGTTGGAATTGAGTACAGGTGAACTTTGTATATTTGGCACCTTCCCGCACTTCTCCTCTCAGGGGACCTGTATAGAATTTGCACATATCATTGAGAACATTTACACAAGTGTTGGTTGTTCACATCTTTCCAACCCTGCAAGTTCTCCATTGGTTGCATATATTCTGATACATCAAATGTATCGGCTTCTTCATCTCTCGCATCATTCCAACCCTGCAAGTTCTCAATTGGCTGCATATATCCTGATACATCTCATTTATGGGCTTCTTCGCCTCCCACATCTTTCCAACCCTGCAAATTCTCCATTGGCTGCACATGTCCTGATACATCTCATTCATGGGCTTCTTCGTCTCCCTGGAGGCTGTCCACTACTGCACTGTATTGTGTTGATATTTGCATATTGTTTCCTTACCCCTTCTGAGGTCAAAAGCTCATAGTGATGGCACTGGACCTATCTTCCTCCAACTGAAAATTCCAACACAGCTGTAGTACTATTTTGAAACGTACACATAACACTCAACATCTACTACATAGATCACAAAATAAATCCACACTGAACGAACCATTGTCTTGCATTGTAATGTAGCATTTGTGGAGCACTTACAACTGATACGTGGGGCACTATAGCACTTACCCACCACATGAAGAGCAAGCTACACCATGTAGGATGTGTGGTTGGAAGGGTGTTCATGCATGCATGATGACCCCCAAGTTGCAGATATCGATGCAGTGTCGCAGTCTCTGGTGGTGTAATGGGTAAGAGCATGTGGGAGAGAGTTGCAAATTATAATTGTAATAAGATCTAACCAGTTTTGCCGCAGGTGCTGGTGGATCCTGTGTACCTGTAAACCAAAAACAGGTTAATCAGAGAATTCCCAGTAGTCCATATGGCGACATGTGCCAGGCAGAAACCACAGCAAATGTGGTCTTTTTCACAACCTGGGCTTTATGTCCTTGTCCTGGTTACAAAGGGCCATACAAGTGCTCCAATGAAACACCATAATGCTTTAGAGGTACTATGTAATATGAATATGAACTAAATACAGATGGAAACTTGACCCTGTGGATATGATTTAACTTTGCTGTTTAATATAAGATGTAAAATGGGACATATCCACGTCTTATCTGATGGCCAGCTTTTTAGCAGTTCGGCTTTTTACCAAATTACAGGGTCTACTGCACGAGTGTCATCAAATCACAATTAATGCCCTTGGCGGGCAGTGCTTTATCAACCAATCAATCAATCGGGTTTCCTATAAAGCCTGACTACTCACCGTAAGGGTCTTAAGGCACTGAGTGGTGGGGGGATGGTGGATCTATCTTTCAGTCCAAGAGGCAGGCCTTGAGGTCATTCCTGAATTGCAGCAGAGATGGTGATGGCCTGAGGTATAGAGGCAAGGAGTTCCAAGCCTTCGCAGCGAGGTAGGAGAAGGCTCTTCCTCCTGCCATGGACTTATGGATCCGTGGGATGGTGGCCAGGGCCAGTTGGGCGGAGCAGAGATGTCTGGTGAGAGTGTAGAAGGAAATGTGGTGGTTGAGGTATGCATTTCAAGTGCTATAGAGGGCTTTGGAAGCGTGCTTTAGGAGCTTGAAGGTAATTCTTTTGTTTATAGGTAGTCTGTGTACCTCTCAGGTGGCCGGTCATGTGGCTGAAGCATGGGATGCTCAGGGTGAGTCTGGTGGAGGCGTTTGGAAGTTATGCTGTTTCTTTAGGAGTTTCTGGGTGGTGTCGGCATAGAGCGCGTTGCCGTAGTTGTGTCTGCTGCTGACGAGCACATGGGTGACCATTTTCCTGGACTCGATGGGGATCCACTTGAAGATCTCATGAAGCAGGTGGAGCGCGTGGAAGCAGGAGGACGAAACAGCAGAGATTTGGCGACTTATTGAGATTGAGGAGTCGGGATAATGACGAGATTTTTGTGCGTGGTCCGTGGGGGGGCATTCCAAGCACTGCAGGCCACCAGGTGGAGGGGTGGATCCCAGAATGAGGACTTCGGGCAAGTCTGAGTTAATTTTGAGGCAGCTGTCCTTCATCCAGGTGACGACTGCCTTCATCCTGTTGTGGAAGTTGCCCTTTTGGCTGTGGGTTTGTCTGTGAGGGATAAAATTAGCTGGGAGTCATCGGCGTGGGAAACTATGTCAATTTTTTGGCTTCTGACGATGGCTACAAGCGGGCCATGTAGTGTTAAAGAGAGTGGGGCTCAGGGAAGATCCCTGAGGCATTCTGTTGTTGATCTCTGTGGGTTCTGAGTTGAACGGTGGAAGTCTGACTCTCTGTGTTTGGTTGGTGAGGAAGGAGCAGATCCATTCTAGGGCTTTGTTGTGGATGCTGGCGTCGTGAAGTCTTATGCAGAGGGTATGGTGTGAGACAGTGTTGAAGGCAGCTAAGAGGTCCAGGAGGATGTGGGCAGCAGTTTCACCTCAGTCAAGGAGGGTGCGGATGTCATCTGTAGCGGTGAGCAGAGCAACTTGGTGCTGTGGTTGCTTCTGAAGCCCGATTGGGAGAGGTCCAAGATGTGGTTCATTTAGATGAACCACATTGGACGTTGATGGCTTTCTCGATGACTTCGGCTGGGAAGGAGAGCAGAGAGATGGGTCTGTAGTTGTTGAGGTCCGTCTGGTCGGCAGAAGGTTTCTTCAGCAGGGGTTTAATCTCTGTGTGCTGCCAGCCATCAGGGAAGGTGGCGGACCCGATGGAGCAGTTGATGGTGCAGCAGAGTTTGGGTACGATGGTGGTGCTGGCTCTGTTGAAAATGTGGTGTGGGCAGGGATCGGAATGGGGTCCAGAGTGGATGCTCTGTATTATCCTGAGGGTGTTATAGGTGAGGTTGGTACAGTTCGGCAAGGTCTACTGGGGTCTGGCGCAATTGGTTGTGGTGGTTGCGGATGGGGTGGGTGGGTCTTGGTTTGCGAAGCTGTCATAGATCTCCCTGATCTTACGGTGGAAGAAGGTGGAGAGGTTGTCGCAGAGGTCTTGAGCTGGGGGAATGTTTGCTATCTCTGTGCTGGGTTTGGTGAATTCTTTGATCATGGCGAAGAGTTTTTTGCTGTTGTGTGCATTGATGTTGATCAGTTTCTGTATGGCTGCTTTCTTTGTTGTTCTAAATAGGTTGTGGTGTGCATTGACAGCAGTATTGCAAGTTGCGTGGTCTGTCACCTTCTTGCTGCTCCTCCATCTTTTCTCAAGTTGTCTGCAGGTGTGCCTGCACTCTCGGAGGGTGGGGGAGAACCCGCTGGCTTTCTTGGAGGATTACTTGCTTGAGGGTTTTCTGAGGGGAGCCCCTGTGTTGGTACAGTCAGAAATCCAATGGTGGAGTTTGCGTACTGAGGTGTTGGTGTACGTGGATGTCGATGGTGGGTTTTTGCTGAAGAAGGTGGTTAGCTGGTTTTATCCCATACTAGGGCAGTATATGAGTCCTGAAAGCTGACAGGCTGAAAATGTGACTGACACAGTGGCAATGTGTAAGTAAAAGACATTTTGATTGTAATGCTTCTGGCCACCCAGCTTCATATTTTGTATTAACATGCAGTGCTGGCATGCAAGAAAACGTAGCATTATAGTGGGAAAATTAGTAAATTTAGAAGAAAATGTGTTTCCGACTATGAAATGGCTAGAAGATTTGTTTGAGCCCATTTTATCTTATATCAATGTAAGAAAATCAAAATCTATAAGCTATTCGATGCATAATAGAGGTAGCAAAAGGAGCTATTCACTAAATGAATGCAATATTCCTGCTTCACTGACCCATGATATTGAAGTTGACACCTTTTCATTACAAGTTTGACAATTGTCTAGTTTCACTGGGCTTTCTCTCCTTGCACTTGGAACACTCCAGGCTTAAACTTTATTCTGCGTAACATTTTCTTTATGAATGAATAGTATTGTTTTAAAGCTTTTCTTATGGCATTAACTCTGCAAGACACATTATACTGAATGGTCTGAACAGTATGCAATGTTTTCAGGTAAATCATTGGGTGTCTCTGTCAGATCAGTGTCTCAGTTTCAGAGGCCTAATGATGCCTTGGACATGGTTTTGCTGGATTGTGGTTATGCCAGGCTTTTGACTGTAACATGGCTCCGATGATGTCATGCTTACAATGTCAAATTTGGAAAAGAATGAGTGCATGGCCAAAAATTTGCTTAGAAGCCTGCGGTTGATGCTACTGAGTATCGGGGTTGCTAAATACCACGGCTGCCTAGTCTTTATTCCATCTCATACTTATTTCCTCCATCCCCACCTGCTCTCTGTCCTTTATCCCACTCCTGCAGGTTAAGTTCCATCTCTGCTTCTCCTTCTGTCACTGTTTTTCTGTCTTTCTCTTCTCCCTTATTTCCCTTTTTGCCTTTTTCTTACTCTAGTTCACTCTGTGTCAAAGTCTGATGAGGAAAAGTAAGTCCAGGTCCCCAAAAATTTGTGCATGTGGACTCCACCTGCAACCAGTCTTGAATACTTAAAATATATCAAGGCTCTGTCCACACTATGTCTCCAAAACTCCCTGAAAGCAAAAAGAGCAAATGATGGACGGAACACTGAACAATGCAAACATTCACCCCAGACACAAAAATCTGGGCTTAATCCATTGTTCTTTTGCTCACCACGCCACTGCAGTTTGGACCCAGCCATATGCAAATCAGTCTTGACCGTGTTCCTCATGGGAACAGTCCAGCCTGAACTGCCAAGCTAGGTTGGTAACAAAGCAGTAGGTGAGGCTACGGTCTGTGATTACAGATCTCTTGCTGACGCCGTTGGAGGGGGGTGTTTGCTGCCCCCCTGGAGATGCATGAATGCCCTGTTTTTTTAGATGGGGAATATATCTATGAATAGATGCTGCGGCCTGCTCTTCTCACTGATGGAGTGAATTGTGGCCAGATTGATGCTCGCTTGCTGGGAGCAGCGGGTATGCGCCAGGTCGTAGCGCTTTCTGCTAAGGTGAAGGGCAGAAGTGGAATGTTTGCAAGGGATAAGCAAACACATTGAACTTTTATTTGTTGAGTTACAGGTGTCCATTTGAGAGCAACAGCTCCACTAGAAATAGTAGAGGTGACCAGTGCCCTCTTCAAGGAATCACCATGAAAATAGAAATAGGGAACAAGGATGGCAGCCATCTTGAATAGGTCTTTAGTTCTCCTTTAATTGGAAATAGAAATAGTATGCATTCCTCTTATGTAGTTAGCAGCCAGCTTGGAGAGGTCAGGGCTATTCAATTTCCGTACTTCACTTTGAGCAACCACATTGAAACGGTCTTCCTGATCAGACCTTAGAATCTGAGATGGGCTGACTGCCTTCACCCCCTACTTATGGGAATTTGTCTGGAGTTGGCTTGTGGACACTGCCTCCTCCCTATATGGCAGACATTGAAAAGTGCTGATACACCCCATGCGCTTGGAGTGTCCTCCTGGACTGGGTCAAATGATGTCTACTGTAAAAAAAAATGGGTGGTGGGGGCCCTGATCTCTATTGAGTCTAGGGTTTTCACTGCTATAAATGATCTCTTTTGAGACTAGGGCTTATACTGATATAAATATCGTATACTGCAGTAAATATGGCACTCTAGAGTTTATTGTATATACTGCATAGAATTGTATGATAACTACCACCCCAGCCTACTGCTTGATTCCTGATTATGACTCAGCATTACCACCATTCAGCATTACCACCATTCAACCATGCGCCCCCCTAACCCCACCCGGAACTCTAATCTCATGTGTTACAGACGCAACTGCTGGTCCATTAACTACCCAAACAAAATGACCAGTAATGCAAAAAAGAACTTCATGTACAGTACTCTAAAACAACACCCAGAAACAGTCATTGTAGAGAACTACCACTCAGCGACCACAGACAACACAAAAACTAACTTCATTTTTTACACTAATCGCCCGACTAAATGGAAAGCCACCTTCTCTCTTCACCTTCAAGTCGCCAAGTTAGTAATCATTCCCTATGGTGAAAAAATCTCCATTACCATATCCCCAACCTTCAAAGGGGAACTCACCATTTCCATCTACAGAACTGGAACCATTCCCATACAGGCCATCGACCCGCACCTCACTGCTTTTGACTGCCACTTTCCCACACTTCTCTCCTCGGTAACTCAACTGGGCCATCAAACCCTTTCTCCCCTATCCCCCTCCACCTTCACTAATAACATGGAACTGACCCAATCTCCCTGTCCTGAAGAACCTCTCCTCAACTCATGGACATCCACCATCACTCACTACAATCACACTCCCCCTATCATTACTCTCCGTTTGCCAAACTCCCACCATTATCACATCAATTGATCACACCAGGAACACCAAACTCACAATTAACAAACAGCACAAAGCCGATCTTGACAGCTTGGTCTCTAATCTTAGCCCTCCTATGACTGTAATCCCCACATACACTCCCCTCTCCTACCCCTGATAATCTGAACCCTCCCTCACAATCTACCCCTTCCTCCTACACAGATCCTGTTCCCACGACACTTATCCAACGTCATCTCCAATCCAGTGGTCACTCTCCCCCCTACTACCACTGCACACTCCCCTTCTGCTGTCCCACATCCTCAGGCACAACCTGTGTCCTCCGCTTACCTCACTGACAACCCCTGTGACATGCCCATGTCCAACGCCTTCACCAATCCAGCAGACACTTTCCCTCCTATTATCACTGCCCACCCCCTTCCGCCGTCATAAACCCTCATACACAACTTGCCTCTTCCACTAATCTCACTGACACTCCCCGGAACTCTGAATTTCTACCTAGAATTTCTCTCCCTCCTCACTTGGGCACTAGTCCCACTTCTACCCCTCTGAACCCCTTGATTGGGAACATTACAAATCTGTCTCCCCACAATCCAACCACTCCCCTCTCCTAATCCCACGGAATCCATCCAGTCCCTGACCCACGTTCACTCTCCCTCCATAGACCCAAGTCATTCTGGGCCCCTGCCTAAAACCTTTAACTTTTTCAGCTCTATAGCACAGCAACTGAACAGAATGGAGCGGAAAATTAACTCCCTTCTGGCCGATTTCATTTACTTACAACAAAACCTCCTCAACAGGACCAAGCCACAATGCTCCCTCTCCCCGGGTAGGTTTGCTCCTACCACACTCAATACCTCTCCCATGGCCCCACAGAACACCCCTCGAATCTCCAGTCCATCAGCGAGTCAGGCACTTCGACCCAACCTTGACAGCCAACCCATTTCGGTACCGAAACCTGATGAGATCACCAACTCTGACCTCGCATTGAGACAGAAGTCAGCCCCTCTCCCCATCCCTGTTATTATTATCACAAACAGAATCCCTAAAACTGTCCACTCGCCCAGACCTCCTACTCAATACTCTTCTATCCACTTAACTCCCCCCATCACCGTGGCTCCCCACCCTCTCTCATGCATGCTTCTAAACCGCAGATCAGCTGTACAACACGCCACAGACATTGCTGAAGCTCTACTCGCTGAAGAAATTGACATCGCTTTCCTCACAGAATCCTGGTTCAATGTCCACTCCACCCCCATTCTTGACATTCTCACACCTCCAGGGTATAATATCATCAGTCAAGGGAGGCCGATCAAAACTGGGGGTGACAAGCCATCATTCACAAAGCTGGAATACAGATTACCAAACTTAAACATGCAGAATACCTTTTGTTTGAATACCTAGGTGTCGAACTCACTGCCAGGGGCCCCTCGCCGATCAACTCCCCAACCATCTACCATCCTCCTGCAGAACGTACCCTTTTCCCCAAAGAACTAACAGACCTAATAACACGGTTCTCCATGACAGACACTAAAGACGTGTTCTAGGTGACCTCAATAGCCACTGGAACAACCCAGAAGACTTCACTGTCTAAAACCTATCCAACCAACTTGAAATATATAGCCTCAAATAACTCTGCAGTAAACCAACTCACATCGAAGGTGCAACACTGGGCGCGATCCTTACCAACAATGAACTGGTCTCTTTGAGAGCGATTTCTCCCATTGACTGGTCTGACCACCACCTCATTCTGTTCAAGATTGACGCACTCGTCAGCCACCAACCTATTAGTGATGACAAACCTAAACACTGGACCAGAAACATCAAAGAAGTCTCTTTATCCGAACTTGAATCCAGGATTCATGCCCATCTTCAAAGCCAACCCTCATCATGGATGGCCGATGACCTCACTACACACTTTAACTCAAAAATTACAGAGGTTTTAGACCAAATAGCTCCACTCAAACTCAAACAATTGAGGCAAATTAAATGTAAACCCTGGTTTAACGTGGATCTGAATGATGAAAGGCGTCAACTCAGACAAACAGAAAGGTCTTGGAGACTTAACCCCTCGACCTTGCACCTAGCACAACTTAGATCTGCTTGGCAGGCATACAAAAAACAATTTTTTTGTGAAAAGGCGTCTTTCTTCCGCAGCCAACTAGATCTGACGAAACACAGACGAGAGAACTCTTCAACATTGTCAAAAGCCAAACAAACTGCACTCCCTCTCAAGAAATCAAAGCCACCAAAGAGCGATGTGAAGAAATTGCCACCTTCTTCTCTAATAAAGTCTTAAAAAATGATAAATCCTTCATCCAAATCGCTAACCCTCCGTCCCTCTTAACCTGCCCCCCTTTAACCACCCTTGACCATTCATAAAGAGTTTCTACCACTGACAAGCAGGTCTGCCTCCAGCGAAAAAACAATGTGCATTGGTCCGACTTTGTGCTAATGTCGGAAAACGAGGTCTTCATTATAATCTCTAACCTTAAACCTTCCTCCCACACTATGGACCCTCTCCCATCCACAATTATAAAATAACTCAACCACACTATTTCCCCTTTCTGGACAAAAATCATCAACGCTTCTCTCTCCTCAGGCTGTGTCCCAGACTCCCTTCAACTAGGACAAATCACACCCATTCTCAAGAAACCTGGGGCCGACTCTAATGAACTTAACAACCTCAGACCTATCTCAAACCTCCCATTCCTTGCAAAAGCGTTGGAGAAATGTGTTCTCCACCAACTCAACAAACACATTGATGAGTTCAACCTCCTCGACACCTTTCAATTAGGATTCAGAAAAGAATGTAGCACGGAAACAGCTATGCTCACCGTCTCTGACAATATTCACAAGGCTTTAGATGAAGGTGCTGCCTGCCTACTCATCCTTATTGACCTATCTGCGGCATTCGACACAGTAAATCATCCAGCTTTTCTGGAGACCATGTCGAAGCGCTCCGGCATTAATGGCACAGTACTAAAATGGTTCACCTCCTTCCTGCAACACCGCTCGCAACAAATTAGAATCAACTCCTGTCTCTCGAAGCCAACAAAAGTCACACTTGGGGTCCTGCAAGGCTCGATCCTCTCCCCGTCCCTCTTGAATCTCTTCATGGAGCCCCTCACAATCATCTTGAAAAAAGCAGGAGTGAATTACCACTTTTACGCTGACACTCAAATCTTTTTCAAAATCAAGTCTCCCAGTGACATCTGACACCGCAATGTCACTCTAACCGAGATCCATACTTGGTTCAACGCCAACCACTTAAAGTTCAACCCAGATAAAACTGAACTAATCCTATTCTTTCCAAAAAAGCAACCATCGACCAATCCAAGAGTGGCTCAAGAATCTGGTTGCCCTAAACTGCCCCCTTGTCCCATCCGACTCAGTTAAGTCTCTAGGCATCACCCTTGACAACAACTTATCAATGGAGGCCCACATCAAAAACTCTGCAAAAGGTGCTCTTTTCTCTCTAAAACACCTCATGAAATTGAAACCTTTTCTTCCCCATGATGACCTCAAGACTGTAGTCCAATCCCTAGTTCTCTCTAAAATCGACCACGGGAACGCCATACTAACAGGGACTACAAAAGCTCACCTATCCCCACTAAGGGCAGTGCTGAACATGGCCGCTCGACTTATATCTGGAGTAAAAAGGTTTGAACACATCACTCCTGCTCTCAACTCCCTCAACTGGCTTCCCATAGAAGGGAGGTGTATTTACAAGCTGGCCTGCATCACACACAAAACCCTTCACTCTCCGGCCCCCAACTACCTGAACAACAAACTGGTAAGAGCAGGTCAATCCAGAATACTGAGAAGCTCCAACTCATTCCTTCTTATTCCTCCGAAACTTAAAAAGAAAACCACCCAATACCGATCGTTTTCAGGCAACGCTCCCAGGATATGGAACGCTCTCCCTAGAGTCCTCAGATGCAATCCCACCTTCTCCTGTTTCAAAAGGGACCTGAAACTCCATCTCCTTAAAAATTATTTCCTGACCAACGTCAACTAACATAGACTTCAATATCCGAGTTGACTCTTCCCTCTCTTAACATTCAAGGATAGTTGGTGACCGGACTGAGCTAACCACTTTTTTTTAATTTTATTTTTTTATTATTCTCTCCCCTCCGATGCGCTGTGTACTTATTTTTCATACTGTATTTCTTTTTTTCTCTGGTTCTGCTTCCTTACTGCCTGCCTACTATGTAATGCAATTTCCTTCTGTTTTTTTAACCGTGTGTATGTAAAGCGCTCCGATACCTACGGGTCAAGCTAGAGCTATATCAAACTTTTAAAATAAATACAAAATAAAATAAAGACCCTCCTTGGACTGGAAACAAGCATTCTGGGACTGGTTTCGAGGCATCAACCCTCCTCATCCAGGCTAGCTTGAATCCAGTGGAGCAGTGAGCACGGGACCCAGGTCTGGACATACCCTTCCCACGTAGGGCGACAAAAGCAAAAGGAACAAATGATGGACGGCTTGCTGGACAATGGAAACATTCACCTCCAGTCACAAAGATCTGGGTTTAAACCATTGTTCTTTATTCAGTATTCCATCCATCATTTGATCCTTTTCCTTCAGTCGCACTAAATGGGAAGGGTATGTCCAGACGTGGGTCCCATGCTCACTACACCTCTGGATTCAAGCTAGCTTGGCTAATGAGGGGTGATGCCCAAAACCTGTCCCAGGATGCTTGTTTCTGGTCCAGAGAGAACCTGGCCTGGCAGTTCAGGATGGACTGTTCCCATAAGGAACAGGGTCAAAACTGATTTGCATATGGTTTGGGCCAAACTGGAGTGTCATAGTGAGCAAATGAACGATTAAATAAACCCAGATCCTTGTGACTGGGGTTAGTGTGAGCATTGTTCAGCATTCTGTCCATCATTTGTTCCTTTTGCTTCTACATATACCTGAGCACTCTGTATGGTGAGGCCCTGTTTCTGTAGAAATACAAAAATGTGATAGGTGGAATGCTTTTATTAATTACAGTAGCTGCTAATTACACAGCTCCACAGTCAAGACCATCTATTTTATGCTTTCAGTGCTACGTTAGATAGAGGCAGGCCAAATACAAATCAATCATGGTTCTGCTCCAATAGGAACAGTTTAGCCCGAGTTGCCACACCCAGATCCCTTCTAGACATGAACACAAGCAACCCCAGAACATATCCAGCCTTTTTGTCCTCATCAGCGAGGATCAGCTTGAGTCCAATGGCTTCTTCATCTCCCGCACCTTTCGAACCCTGCAAGGTCTCCACTGGCTGCACGTGTCCTGATACATCTCACTCACTGGCTTCATCCCCTGCATCTTTCCAACTCTGCAAGTTCTCCATTGGCTGCATATATCCTGATACATCTCGTTCATGGGCTTCTTCATCTACCCGGAGGCTATCCAGTCCTGCACTGTATTGTGTTGGTATTTGCATATTGTTTCCTTACCCCTTGTGAGTTCAAAAGCACTTAGTGATGTTATCGGACCTATCTTCCTTCAACTGAAAATTCCAACACAGCTGTAGTTCTCCTCTGAAACATACACATAACATCTACTACATAGGCCACAAAATAAATCCACACTGAACGAACCATTGTCTTGCATTGTAATGTAGCATTTGAGTAGCGCTTACAACTGATACGTGGGGCAGTGGGGGCACTGAAGCAATTACCCATTTGGAGAGCAAACTACACTGTGTAGGATGTGTGGTTCGAAGGGTGTTCATTTTGTTTTGAGCATAGGTGGGAATTGCATTCATGCATGCATGATGACGACGAGGTAAGGATATCGACGCAGTGTCGCAGTTTCTGGCGGTGTACTGTGTGAGGGCATGTGAGAGAGAGCTGCAAATTATAATCGTAATAAGGTCTAACCGATTTAGCCACAGGTGCTGGTGGATACTGAGTGCCTGTAAAAAGTGCTTAAAATGGGCCGGTACTGTCCGGTACGGAGTACCGGCACTTTTTTATTTTGAGAGGGAGAGTACCGGCATTTCTCAAGAGAAATGCTATACTTTCAATTGGAGAGTACCTACATTTCTCGGAAACAAGCAGGTACCTTCACTCATATTTTTCCATTTCAAGAATTGCCTATAAACCAAAAACAGGGGTGACCAGAGAATGAATGCCCAGTAGCCCATATGGTGACATGCGCCAAGCAGAAACCACAACAAATGTGGTCTTTTTCACAACCTGTGTTTTGTGTCCTTGTTCGGGATACCAAACAAGTGCTCAATGAAACACCTTTATGCTGTGGAGGTACTGTGGAATATGACTATGCAATAAATACCAATGGCAAACTTGACCCTGTGGATAAGGTTTAACTTAACCGTTTAATATAAAATGGAAAATGGGACAAATCCGTGTCTTATCCGTTGGCCAGCCTTTTAGCCTTTCTTTAACCTTTTTTTTAACCAAATTACAGGGTCTATGCTAATTTGGAACTCCGTCAACTCAAATAGCCTCCTCATTGTATGCCTCGGGAGTGTTATTAGCAGTTAGTAGTTAGTGCCGCTAGAGGGCAGTGTTTCTCCCATACTAGGACAGTACAGAGTCTTGAAAGCTGACAAGCTGAAAACGTGACTGACGCACTGGCAGTGCGTAGGTGAAAGCCATTTACGTTTTAATGCTTCTCATCGCCCAGCTTCATATTTTGTATTAAAATGCAAGAAAACGTAGAACCATATTGGGAAAATGAGTAATTTTAGAAGAAAATGTGTTTCCGGCTGTGAAATGGCTTGAAGATTTGCTCGTGCCCATTCTAACGTATATTAATGTAAGAAAATCGAAATCTATAAGCTATTCGATGCATAACAGATGTAGCAAAAAGAGCTATTCTCAAAACGAATGCGATATTCCTGCTTCACTGACCCATGATATTGAAGTTGACACCTTTTCATTACAAGTTTGACAATTGTCTAGTTTCACCGGCAGATTCCTTCACTGCGCCCCTTGCACATGGAACACTCCAGGCTAAAACTTACTGCTGCGGAAAGCTTTCTTCATGAATGCACAGTATCATTTGAAAGCTTTTTTTAGGGCATTAACTCTAGGAGACACATTATACTGAGTGGTCTGAACGGTATGCAGCGTTTTAAGGTAAATCATTGGGTTTATCTGTCAGATCAGTGTCTCAGTTTTCAGAGGCCTTGTGATGCCTTGGACATGGTTTTGCAGGTTTCAGGTTATGCCAGGTTGTTGACTGTAACATGGCTTACAGTGCCTAATTTGTAAAAGAATGAGTGCTGGGCTAAAGATTTGCTCAGAAGCCTGCGGTTGGTGCTACCGAATATCAGGGCTGCCAAATACCGGGGCTGCCTAGCCTTTATTCCACCTCATACTTCTTTCATCCATCCCCAGGTGCTCTCAGCCCTTTATCTCGCTCCTGCAGGTTAATTTTCATCACTGCTTCTCCTATTATCACTGTTTGTCTGTCTTTCTCTCCTCCCTTCTTTCCCTTTTTTGTCTTTTTCTTTCTCTGGGTCACTCTGGGGGGGTCAGAGTCTGATGATGAAAAAAGTAAGTTCAGGTCATCAAAAATGAGTGCATGTGGGCTCCACCAGCTCAAATTAAGCCCTGCATGTTTACGAGTCTTGAATACTCAATATATATGAAAGCTCTGTTTGCGCTATGTCTCTGAATATGCCTTGGCATTCTGTAGAAATCAAAAATATGATGGGTGGAATGCTTTTATTAATTAGGGTAGCTGCTAATCACTCAGAGCCGCAGTCAAGTCAGTCGATTTCTTACCTGCTGTGCTACATTGGACAGAGACCAGCCATTGGCAAGTCAATCATGGTTCTGCTCCAATCGGAACAGTTCAGCCCAAGCTGCCACACCAGGGGTCATATTGCAGAAGAGCCCCGGGAGCGCAACAGGCATTCATGCCCGCTTTGTGCACCCATGTGGCACTTTGGTATTACAGAAGGGGCCGCAGACGCTTGTGCGTCCCCTTCTGTAATACCAATAGCGCTGGTGTACATAAAGCACAAGCTCAATATTACAGCCTCGAAAGCAGAGGCAAAGAAGCAGCCAGGAGACGCACTGACAGTGTGCCACCTAAAAGGTGGTGCACTGTCAGTGCTCCCCCTGATGGCAGCCCTCTGGAGGGGTGAATGGGGTCCCATGGACATCCCCATGCAGGCGGGTTCAGTCACTCACTGCACCCACCTGCAATGGGATTTCATTCCCCCTTAAAAGTGCAGTGGGTTGCCACCTGTCCAGTGAAACACAGAGCAGCCACTCTATTTTTCACATGAATGCACTGTTCTGGAGTGTATCGTGCATTCACAGCTGCCCTAGAGGCAGCACATTTATCGTAATAAGGCGCATTGTCCTTTTTTTGTATTACTTTATTTATAAATTTTGCAAAAATACAAAATTCACAAAAATACAAATTTCAATCACATACAGAAATAAAAGCGCAGGTCACATCCATTATACGCCGTCCAGCGTCAGACTGTAAAATTATAAGGAAGGTTGTGGGCACAGTGTGGTATAAGTTAGTACTTAAGTATCACCGCCCAGGGAAAGTTGAACTAGTTGGACAAGCCAACGTGCCTCATATTCGTGGAACGTGGAATGTCCACCATGTCACAATAACTGTACAGCAAATGGGTATTAAACAATAAAGCAACACAGCATTAATCATCCTGTATTTCAGCCTCACTATGCCTCGACTCCTGATATTGAGCAAAGAGGCCCCCAAAACTCAATGGTCGGGAGCTTGATGGAAGCAGCTCATTATAAACGTCCGACTGAGTGTTACAATACACCATATTGCTTTTCCATTCAGCCACTGTGGTAGAGGCCCTCGCATCCATCTCATAGCGAACCTATGCTTAGCTAAAAGTAAGCCCAATAAGGCGCATTGTCCTTGTTTGCACCAGGCACACCTTTTAAAAAGTGCTTCCAGCACAAACAAGGAAAATGCGCCGTCTGTATGGTATGGCTCCAGGCCCCCTTGAGACAGGATCACAAGCAACCCCAGCCCTCATCAGCAAAGTTCAGCTTGAGTACAATGGCAAACTGGGGAGTGGCTCTGTGCATAGCGCCATTCTGACACTGGGTAGGCTCTGAAGGGCATATTTGCTTATTTTTCACACAGGTCAGCAAGCTAAATTGCTGCACTAAATGTATGAATAGAAGCCAGCAGAAATGTGCCATAACTTATATATGGATGTATATGTAGATGAGGGTATTGCACTGAAAATTTGAGTGCAATACCCTCATCTACATATACATTGATATTCTACTGCACCCGTAGGGTATTAGCACCATTGAGAAAGATGTTGTTTGACTCAATAGCAGCACTAACGGACAATCGGGCTAATGTTAAAGCATATACACCGGATGAAGCGACACAAATTTACAAGTTAATTAAGGAGACTAAATCATTTGATGCGCAAGGAGGCTCAGTTATACAGCAACTGAAACAATTGGAATATCTGTCTAAGCGTGAACTCAATCAACGGTTACAGGCAACTACCCTCATTCAGTACCATCGTGTTAGAAGAATCCCGCGAGGATTAAGGCTAGCAATCAGACCTATGCTCTACAGACTCAACAGTAATCCACAATTTATGGAGAAATGGTACGAGATCCTGAATAAATGTTCGTTGGATTTAATATTATTGCTCATCGAGGAACTCGCTAAAACAATAAAAGATCTAGAGGAGGAAATATACAACATAAAAAAAGACTTGTCTGAAAGGATAGAAGAAGATGATTGGAGTAAGTATCTGGAAGAAATTGACACAAAATTGGAAAAGTATGGTAAAGAACTACAAGAGACTAAACTGCGTAAATTTAAATGCGATACCATCGATTATAAATTAAATGAGGCCTATACCTGGGCAGAAGTTTATGCAAAAAGACGATTTGCTGGGAAAAAGCAACAGACAACTTCATCCCAAGAGAGTATGGTGTCTGATGGTGACACAAGCACCTCAAGACAACCTTTATCGCAAGACCAGGCACGAAAAAAAGACACAGAAAAAACAGTAACGATAGACTTGGCATCCACATCCTCTTTGGATCCTTTTTTAGAGAAGGGTACGAACCTCGGCAAACCACCAGATCAGACAACGCCACAGATTGGCGACAAAAAACGAGAAGAGGACAAGGCAAAAGAAAAAGAGAAAGAGCAAGCAAAGAAACAGGGACTACGGAGTCAGAGCAAAACATAGTTATCAACATTTCCAAATACACATTATCCAAATTTGAGATCCAGTTACTAAATAAAGGACCCACTTTTGTAAGCACATATCGGACGAATGAACTGGAAACCGAAGTGGCCTTCTTCAAATTCATGAGAATATTGCGCTTAAAATATTTCTTCACCATTCTGAATCCTATTGAATCACCAGATAATGTAGCTGAACAATTCAAACCAAAAAGCAATTTTATGGCACCAGTTTCCCATAAAAGTTTGGATTTATTTGAAACATTGGTCAAGGCAGACATGACAAAAATTCAATACAAAAGCAAATTAAAAAATCTGACACGAGCGGAGCAAAGTGCTTTGCGTACCCTAA
Source organism: Lissotriton vulgaris (assembly GCF_964263255.1). Lineage (NCBI taxonomy): Eukaryota > Metazoa > Chordata > Amphibia > Caudata > Salamandridae > Lissotriton > Lissotriton vulgaris. The sequence goes on from NC_141696.1 coordinate 228,999,026, forward strand.
GTAACAACAAGGAGATTACTATTCAAAAGGCAGACAAAGGGGGAGGCCTTGTCATTATGGACACCGAATTTTACATCAAAAAAGGGAATGAACATGTGCAAGATGCTGAAGTTTACCACAGACTTTCACAAGATCCGACAAACGAGATATGCCAAAGTCTGGATTTGATCCTGGATAAAGCTGAGGAATTAGGTTGGATTACATTGACAACAAAAAGATACCTCAGACAAATCTACCCAAGGAGACCAAAAATTTATTTTTTGCCAAAAGTGCACAAACAACTACAAAATCCCCCCATCAGGCCTATTGTATCTGGCTGCTCGTCAATTTTCGAAAATGTGGGCATTTTCATTGATGCACATATGCAAACATTCATACAGAATTGGCCTACATACCTGGAGGACACATCACATTTCCTGAGAAGCTTGACCTCACTTAATCTGGAAGAACAAGAGAATTTAACACTTTGTACAATTGATGTTGTATCATTGTATACATCAATTCCTCATAAAATGGGCCTTGAGGCTATGGAATGGGCATTGTTGAGGTCGGACAATCCTGTAGAGACAAAATATTTGATCATGCAACTGCTAGAGTTTTGTCTAAACAACAGCTATTTCATTTGGCAAAATGATTATTACACCCAACTAAGTGGCACTGCTATGGGTTTCCCGGGAGCCTGTATCTATGCAAATATATTCATGGAAGACAGTACTTGGAATGAAGGCATCTTATACTATAAACGGTATATAGATGATATTTTCTTAATCTGGAAGAAACCAATCGCAGATCTCAAGAGAAACATTGATAGCTTACATTTAGTGAATCCTAGAATAAAGTTCACTAGCCAAATAAGCAATACGACAATTCCATTTTTGGATGTATCAGTTGGATTAAAGGGCAATATCATCGTCACAGAACTATACAAGAAACCCACTGACAAGAATACATCACTGCAATATGGAAGTTTCCACCCGATGGCTTTAAAAGATAATCTTCCAATATCTCAATTCATGAGAATAAAAAGAATTTCATCCGATGAAATACAATGCTTAAGAAACTTTGAACATCAAAAACAATGTTATCTCGACAGAGGATATCCAGAAAAACTCATCATGAAGCAAATGGAAAGAGTAAAGGTAATACCACGAGGGGAATTACTGCAAAAGAAGATGAAAGTTCCTAACAAGAGAATGGTATTCACGTCTAAATACTCTACTGCCTCTAGAGAAATTAAAAGAACTATAAACAAAAGATGGGATATTCTGCAAATGGAAAGTGATTTTGGAACACTATATGAGCAAAAACCATTGTTTGCCTACAAAAGATCACAAAACTTAAAAGAACTCTTGAATAAATCAGAGAAAATGGAACCTTGTGTAGAAACTTTCAAAGGCACAACAAAATGTTACAACTGTAAAAACTGTAACAATGTAATTACCGGAAGCGCATTGCAACACCCACGGACAGGAGAGAAGATTACATTGAGACACTCAGCAAACTGTAATGCAGAACATGTGGTATATTCAATCAAGTGCCCCTGCGGGCTGATATATGTTGGAAAAACAGATAGAAGATTGAAAATCCATTTATCGGAGCACAAAGGCAGAATCCGAAACAAAAACATGACGTCGCCACTTGCAAGACATTGGGCTGAGATGAATCATACTATAGCGCAAATACGCTTCCAGATAATTGAACAAGTTCCACAACGATTGGGACAAGACAATACAAAAATTCTATTGAGAAGGGAGATCTTCTGGATTCGTAGACTTCAGACTGTGGCCCCTGATGGGCTCAATGATAAATTGGACATGATATGTTTTCTATGATCTCTAATCTTAGTATGGCTATGAATGATCTGAGCTTACAAGTATGAATCTAGCATAGAGTCACTTAAAACAGTTCGTAATAATACCCAAATTCACATACATACATCAGTAGCCGAATTCTCAAAGGAGAAACTAACACAGTGTTACATTACAACGGGCGGCGGCGAGCAGGCTGCTCACTGCCTAAACTCTGTCCACCCGCCCTTCAGGAAAACGAGACGGGAGGCGAGTGGCAAGGGGCCCGCAAGGCGAGAGAAGCAGCGGGAGCAGGCAAGGTGAAGCGGCCCCCGCTGCTGTTACTGCTGCTACCTGGGAGCCACCTGGGGTTGCCTTGGAGCTCGCTTGGAGCTTGGAGCTTGGAGCTCATTAACGCGAACATCGGGCTGGGACCCACAGCCACTGCCTGAAACGCCCTGCACTGTCAGCACGACCAACGGCCAGGAGGACGAAAGGGAGCACAAGCTACTCACCAACAGGCACGGGGCACGGACTAAGGACTAAGGATTTAGGGTAATGTGTGGGGGGGCGAAGCACGCACGCAAGCGCGGTGCCGACAGCGGCTACCGTGAAGAAAGAGCCTGGGGGGTTGACCGACAGGCAGTCTGACTGACCAGCGGCCCCCCTGTGTGCTCCGCTCGCAGCAGCCAGCCAGCATCCCCCCCTTTTGCCAAAAGGAAAGCAGTACCTGACAAAGCGGACACAGCGCCTGAACTGTAAGAGGCAGCTGACATCCACAGGAGAGCGAGTCGAGCAGAGAAGGACCCCAACACCGCCACCAGCCGCGCGCCGCCTCGGGACTGCATATCCCGACAGTCTCAGCGGCGGCGCGTTCCCCGACGCGTCACACGCGCCGGGAGGGGCAAATAAAGCACACAGCCCTCGGTGGAGCGGGGGGAGCCGTTTCATCTCATTGCAAAAAGGAAAGCAGTACCTGACAAAGCGGACACAGCGCCTGAACTGTAAGAGGCAGCTGACATCCACAGGAGAGCGAGTCGAGCAGAGAAGGACCCCAACACCGCCACCAGCCGCGCCGCCGCCTCGGGACTGCATATCCCGACAGTCTCAGCGGCGGCGCGTTCCCCGACGCGTCACACGCGCCAGGAGGGGCAAATAAAGCACACAGCCCTCGGTGGAGCGGGGGGAGCCGTTTCATCTCATTGCCAAAAGGAAAGCAGTACCTGACAAAGCGGACACAGTGCCTGAACTGTAAGAGGCAGCTGACATCCACAGGAGAGCGAGTCGAGCAGAGAAGGACCCCAACACCGCCGCCTCGGGACTGCATATCCCGACAGTCTCAGCGGCGGCGCGTTCCCCGACGCGTCACACGCGCCGGGAGGGGCAAATAAAGCACACAGCCCTCGGTGGAGCGGGGGGAGCCGTTTCATCTCATTGCCAAAAGGAAAGCAGTACCTGACAAAGCGGACACAGCGCCTGAACTGTAAGAGGCAGCTGACATCCACAGGAGAGCGAGTCGAGCAGAGAAGGACCCCAACACCGCCACCAGCCGCGCCGCCGCCTCGGGACTGCATATCCCGACAGTCTCAGCGGCGGCGCGTTCCCCGACGCGTCACATGCGCCGGGAGGGGCAAATAAAGCACACAGCCCTCGGTGGAGCGGGGGGAGCCGTTTCATCTCATTGCCAAAAGGAAAGCAGTACCTGACAAAGCGGACACAGCGCCTGAACTGTAAGAGGCAGCTGACATCCACAGGAGAGCGAGTCGAGCAGAGAAGGACCCCAACACCGCCACCAGCCGCGCCGCCGCCTCGGGACTGCATATCCCGACAGTCTCAGCGGCGGCGGGTTCCCCGACGCGTCACATGCGCCGGGAGGGGCAAATAAAGCACACAGCCCTCGGTGGAGCGGGGGGAGCCGTTTCATCTCATTGCCAAAAGGAAAGCAGTACCTGACAAAGCGGACACAGCGCCTGAACTGTAAGAGGCAGCTGACATCCACAGGAGAGCGAGTCGAGCAGAGAAGGACCCCAACACCGCCACCAGCCTGTGCCGCCGCCTCGGGACTGCATATCCCGACAGTCTCAGCGGCGGCGCGTTCCCCGACGCGTCACACGCGCCGGGAGGGGCAAATAAAGCACACAGCCCCCAGCGTCGCGGGACGCGAGCGGGACGCCCGGGTCTAAGCCCGGGCAAAGGGCGGGCCCTCTACGGCCCTCCAAGGCCTGATAAGGCCGGGCTGGGCCACCCCCATTCAGTGTCCTGCACAGTAATACACCTTTCCGGCTTGTGACGATGCCTAAATCGGGGACTGAAGGCCACAAAGCTGTTGAAGGGAGCTCAATCCTGGGTCCATTGGATAAATTCTTTTCTAAAGCAATGGGTGAAAAAGATAAAGATAGAGACCTGGCCCTGGCTGAGCGCCGCATCGCACGGCGACAATCTATAGAGCTACTGAAAAACACCATCCTAGATCCTTGTTTGATACTCACCCCCGAGCCTCTCCCTTTACATTCGACCTTGGAAAACACTGACGGGGACCCATTGAACACAGATAACGTTCCATTATTGTTTCAATCTTATTTCTCCCCGAAAAATGGTACATCCACTCCATCCCCTTTACACTTGGCGAATAATACAACCACTGCATCCATCGATCTTATCGATCTGGTCACTCAAAATTTCCCAAAAACTGCTGACTTTGTTCCACCTGATATAATAGTAGTTCCGTCCCCCCTGGACACACAAAAGCTAACCATGTTTCAACCATTACCCGTTGTTTTAAGGCCAGACAAATCCTTACCCACCAAAAATGTACCCAAAAAGAAACAGGCTACCATCCGATCTCCACCTAAAAAACGACGAAAAAGAGCCCCAGTAAAAGGGATTCCAAAAACCCACATATCGGCTAAGGACCAATTAACCAAAGAATTGTTACAAATTGTAGAGGGAACATCCATTTTACCGAGGGAAACACTTACTTCTTGCGTGCCCCCTACAATTAAGGACTTTGTGGACGCAATGGAACACCTTATCAAGGCACTATTAATACCAATCCTTGAGAGAGTGAAGAGAATAGACACTCAGCTGGACACCCTTTCAGGAACCCAGACACAAAACCAGGCTGGTAAAAGGGCCCAAGAAGCTCCTACGAGCTTCAATAATGGAGATAAAACCCAGAGCATAGTAAAAACCTCCTTGCCCATAACTAAGCCCACTTCTTTGACAGCTGGAGAACAAAAGACTAATAAAGAACAAAAGTCCCTGGTCCAAAAGTCCAAGAATGACATGACCCCTTCTAACCAACAAAAAACCCAACCATCAGACCCAACTAATAAGACGGCATCAAAACAAAACCCAGTTCCCCTCCCAAAAGCGCCTCCTAATACTCAGGCACAAACGCTACAAATAAACTCCCTTATGGCTTCGGCAAAAATGGGCAATACCCAGCCCACTCTAGAAAAAAATAAATCTGCCGCACAATATGAAAAACGTCCACGTGAAAGGTATGCTGACCTTCCCCCCGAGGCATCACAAAACGTTATAGTATTAACGGGGGTCCTACCATTATCCGCTACAGGAGGTCATGAAAATCACCATAGCCTAAAAAACAAGGTGATTTTCTGGCTCAGTGAGAACCGACCCCTACCTCCCCACATAAACGGCGATATTATAATGGTAAGAAGAACAAACTGGGTCGGAATTCGCCCAAAAGATATTGATGGGGACGTTGTAATTGTCACATTTAAAGACCCAAGGGTCATTACACATATCACAGATTGGTTTTCTGGGTTTAGCAAGGGTCCAATATCGCCTAAACCTCTGGCTTACTTTTACCCTGAATCTCTAATGCCGCCTAAGCCACATCAATCAAAAATTTACTATGACAAATCCTCACTGGCACACCCTAGAAGACCATTTTATGACAGATATCCCACAAGGCACCGAGTAAGGGATCAGACATCTTTCCCCTTTACTGACTATAGGCAACTGCCGACACCACGATACAACCCTGCGGGCTATGCTCATCCTTCCCCATTCATAAATCCGTCCTGGGACTTTCCCTGCCATAACTTTTATGAGCCACTCTACGGTCTTGATGATGTAGAGTGACTCCTTCAAGGCAAAGAAGAAAACCAGGGTAGTATGTATGCTGTAAGATCAAATGACCATCTCAACGCCATTCAGGATGATCTGGATGATAGGCTTGACAAAAACCTTTCAGTTAATGGGGCTAGAAATAGAGAAAAATCCATTGATAGGGACAAAGTTAAAGGTGCACTATGTTTAGGCCCAAAACCCACTGACAACGTCCCCTCGTCACAAATGGGACTCAGGAATAAAACTTCCTATTTGCATTTCCTCTCTTGGATCTTGGCGGGTCTTTCCACAAAAGTCACATTACCAGACTGGATTAAGGTGGTTAACCAGTATTCCATCCTGTGGGGAAACACTTACCTTTGCCGCCACCGCCGAGAGTCAGTCTGTACCAGCAGCAGGGAGCACCAGGGAGCTCCGACAGCCATCGCCGCCACCGCCAAGAGTCCCAAGGCACCGGACTCCGCGCCGCCGCTCCGGGAGACCACAAATCCCGGCAGGCAACGCGGCGGCGCGTGCAGAGTGACGCGCCTCGCGCCCAGAGAGCGCCAACGAGGGAATAAAGACCGGCAAACCCGGCAGAGCGGGGGGAAACACTTACCTTTGCCGCCACCGCCGAGAGTCAGTCTGTACCAGCAGCAGGGAGCACCAGGGAGCTCCGACAGCCATCGCCGCCACCGTCAAGAGTCCCAAGGCACCGGACTCCGCGCCGCCGCTCCGGGAGACCACAAATCCCGGCAGGCAACGCGGCGGCGCGTGCAGAGTGACGCGCCTCGCGCCCAGAGAGCGCCAACGAGGGAATAAAGACCGGCAAACCCGGCAGAGCGGGGGGAAACACTTACCTTTGCCGCCACCGCCGAGAGTCAGTCTGTACCAGCAGCAGGGAGCACCAGGGAGCTCCGACAGCCATCGCCGCCACCGCCAAGAGTCCCAAGGCACCGGACTCCGCGCCGCCGCTCCGGGAGACCACAAATCCCGGCAGGCAACGCGGCGGCGCGTGCAGAGTGACGCGCCTCGCGCCCAGAGAGCGCCAACGAGGGAATAAAGACCGGCAAACCCGGCAGAGCGGGGGGAAACACTTACCTTTGCCGCCACCGCCGAGAGTCAGTCTGTACCAGCAGCAGGGAGCACCAGTGAGCTCCGACAGCCATCGCCTATACCGCCAAGAGTCCCAAGGCACCGGACTCCGCGCCACCGCTCCGGGAGACCACAAATCCCGGCAGGCAACGCGGCGGCGCGTGCAGAGTGACGCGCCTTGCGCCCAGAGAGCGCCAACGAGGGAATAAAGACCGGCAAACCCCGCGTCGCGGGACGCGAGCGGGACGCCCGGGGCGAAGCCCGGGCAAAGGGCGGGCCGTCTGTGGCCGTCAGTGGACTGCAGTGGACGGGCGGGCCACCCCTCTAATAATCGACTTCTGATATAAAGGTGAGAAATAACTTTGGAGTACAAAATGAGTGAGAGTAACATCACTGATGCTGAAAATAAGGTTATTGACACTTCTGTCTCCCTCATCACTTCCTTTGAGTCAATGATAGACTCCGCTTTTAATGAAATAGTGGAGACTGAGAGAAGGTTTTCCATGGGTTCCCATCCCACTTATAATAAAACGCCCATCATAAGTATCACCAGCTGTCCTAAAGGAGATGTCCACATAAACCCGGAAATTTTAGTGGTAAAATCATCACATCCCTGTGTTGATGTGCCCACTATTATGGATGATGAAAATACTGTCATTTATATAGCACAAGACTCCGCTTCCACAGCATCAGCGGTAGCAATATCTAAATCCCTACGGACAGTGACATCTCCAGTTTCCCTCCAGACAGAAAATGTCTCCACCATCACAACTCCGCAGGATGATGTTATTATTCTGGACAATACCAACTCTAGTTGTAATAAAACGGGAAGGGCAAAGCGCAAAAGAGGCACAACTAAGCAATGTGCCAATAAAAGGAAACAGCCCCTATTCCACAAAAACCAGCCGACACCGCAAAGTCTGTGGAATAAAAATAAACCTACAGGGGCAGAAACTGTCCTTACAGAGGAACTAGATCCCGATGATATGGGCAGTACTTCTGATGTATCCACCACTCACCAGCACGGGAATTCTAAAACTATATGGACCCAAACAGCATTAATGGGTGATAACTACAATCTATCTAGACAGAATGGGAACATAATAGAAACTATAGTCGACACTATTTTTAACCGGATTGAAAAGCAAATGATAAGTCAGTTTAATAATATTTTTAAAAGACTGGATAGATTAGACAATCTGGTCAAGACTGGGGAAACAAAAAGGAAGGGGTCAATTATCTTGGACCAAGTTAGAGCAGATCGTCTCCTGAAGGAATTGGAAAATACAAACAATATACTGTCACTAAAGTCACAAGACACCACCAGTACTTCGGGTGGGGTATTGACCAATCCTGCCTCTTTATCCCCATCCTCTACGTCGTCAACAACTAAACCCGTAATCACTAAAGGAGGGCCAACTGTGAATAAAGCTAACTTAACAAAACCAATTCCCATACCTGCTCCCAGGAAAGCTGTTATTCCATCTACTTCTAACATTCCTGTTCCAAATAGCAACAATGGCCCAATTAAACCAACTACAGCCCCAAATGTGACTACTGCAAATAACACCGTGGGGACCGGCCACCAAGGGTCTACCAAATCCTTTAAACATCAAGGACCAGCCTTACATCTGCCACCAGATGCTTGTCCTTTTGTTTTGATTCTAGCGGGTGTTCCACCATTGAGGGAGGATCAGGGGGAATCTTGGGTGCAACTGAGAAATAAGAGCATAGACTGGCTGACTAAACACAAAGGTGTTGGATTCGATATCTCAAGAGAGATTATATCTGCACGTAGGGTATCGTGGGTTGGCCCTTTACTCAAGGACAAGGAAGGTGACTGTATAGTTCTTAACTTTAACAACCCGGGGACCGTAAGAAACCTCCTTAACAGAAATTGCAACTACTCAACCATCTCTACTGTTGCAACCATGTTACCCCTGAGTTACTTTTATAGACAATTGGCCACACAACCACGCCCACAGCTTATGCAATTCCCTTTGCCATCAATGCATTTCCAACCACCACCCATGCATTTTCAACCACCATCAATGCATTTTCGGCCACCACCTATGCAATTTCAACAACCTTATTTCCCATTTCAAACGCATAATAGATTTGCACCCCTTTCAGATTTGGATATGCAAGGCTGACCATCCTTGAGTATATCTGATAAATTACCACCGACGTCGTCATCCGATCCTGTGAGTGCTCCTGAATCCTCGCCTCAAAGTAGCCCGAGAGAACCTCCTCAGACCCTTGTTCATCTGCCTTTGGACTCCAAATTATCCTTAGTCAGCTGGAACATAGCAGGTTTAAAATCTAAACTGAAAATCATAGAGTGGCACAATTGGGTTGATAATAATTGTGACATACTGTTGCTACAGGAAACTTGGAGCACAACATCACCAACTATTGAGGGTTTTTGTTGTTATAATCTCAAGGCTTCCCCTTCTCATATGGGGCGACCTAGTGGGGGATTATCTATTTGGTCCAAAATAAAATATGGGGTGCAAACTAAGTTGATCCCAACACCAGGTAATTGCTGTTTTATGGCTATAATGTACATTAACAGATTGAAATTATGTATTATCAATTTTTATAATAATGATTTTGTTAGCCATCCAAATGTTAATTTTATAATATTGTTTAATTTTATAGATGAAATTATGGGGGGGCAAAAGTACGGATCCTTTGATGGTATTTGCATCAGTGGGGATTTTAACGCACATATGTATCGCCATAGTCCGATATGTAAAAATGGGGAAGAATTGAAAAATCTTATAGCTTCCCGTGACCTAGTTAATGTTATGGATGTCGTAGGTACTAGTGCAAATAACATAACAACTCCCACTTTCATAGGTCAGGGTAATGCCTCCACAATAGACTATATTTTCACATGTCCAAGATTAGGTGAAATAATTTTAAAAGCAGAAGTCGTCTGCTCCATTTACAGCGACCACTACCCGATTAGAATTAATCTACATAATCCCCAGACCTCAAGGGTTGCAGCGAAGTTAGTGGTAGGGCCTTCAAATCTAACATTATCAACGGATAGACTGAGACTAATATGGAAGGGAGCCGATAATAAAGGAATACTCTCCAGAGTAGTTAAAAAACACCCCGAGACAGTTGAGACTTGTCTGTCCCATATTAGTCCTAGTAATGAGGTGGTTGGCGCTTTTGGTGACCTATGCAGGGCAATTAGAACGGAATCCTCCAAACCCGTAAGGCAGAACACCGCCCAGGTACCTCGTTGGTTTGATTCCTCCTGCTCTAGGGCCAATAGGGATTTGAGGGCAGCACTTAATACCAATCCAAGGGACTCTCAACTAGTGAGAGAATTAAGATCAAAATATAAAAGTGCTTTACGAATTAGATCGGAAGCCCTAGTATCTAATCATTGGGAATCCCTCACCCAAGCGGCCAAACTGAAGGACACAATGGGTTTCTGGAAAGAAGTTAAGTCTTTAAGATCTTTTGGCTCCAACATCTATCCAATTAATAGCAACATAACAGGCGAGGCATGGGTAGAACATTTCTCCCAAATCTACGCCTTATCAGCTACCCCTCTAGATACTGTCCCTATACTTCACAGCACTGAACCTCTGATTTTTTCATTATTAGAGGTTGAGGATGCAATTATTGATAGTGCTAGCAATAAAGCCCCAGGCCCCGATGGGCTTTCAATTGATCAAATAAAATCAGAAATTAATTTCTGGGCACCCCTTTTATGCAACCTATTTAATAACCTAAATGACAGCACAATCCCCGAATCCTGGTCGAACAGTGTCATCGTCCCTATATTTAAGAAAGGTGACAGGTCTGATCCCGCCTGTTACCGTCCGATCTCACTGATTGATAATACATTAAAAGTCCTGGGAAGGGTAATTTTTAAACGGATAAGGGACTGGGCTGATGATAATAACGTCCTCCATTGTAGCCAATTGGGATTCAGAAGTAAAGTAGGAACTGTTGAACAATGTTTAAATTTAAATTTAATTATGGCTAAATATATCATTGTCAAAAAATCCCCTCTTTATTTAGGCTTTATGGATTTGAGTTCTGCGTTTGATTTTGTTAACCGTTCTAAGTTGTGGTCACTTTTGCTCGATTATGGTTTAGACGACTCACTGGTGTATTTTCTTTCTCATTTACATAGGGATTTAAAAGCGCGAGTAAGAATTAATAATGATGGCGATTTATCTGATGATATCCCTATCAGCAGAGGAGTCAGACAGGGTTGCGTACTTGCCCCACTGCTTTTTATTTTATATATTAATAGGTTAAGTAGTACCTTAAGTGAGACCATTAAGGATGTCCCAATAATAAACGGCTCCCCCATTACTACGCTACTCTATGCGGACGACGCTGTATTAATGGGGCGTACACCGAATGCTTTACGCATTTTAATTTCTAGGTTTGTTACCTTCATGTCCGATCTTGGTCTAAACACCAATTTTAAAAAATCCTTTATAATGAATTGCGGACCTAAGAAGTATAACATCACATCAATTAAATCCGGCAACGATATGTTAAAATGCACCAGCACTTTCCCCTATTTAGGGTTGCTATTCTCCAACTCAGGTTTATGGAATCAACATGTTGCCTTTGCGTGTAATAAAATCGGCAAATCAATAAACTCGATCTTATCCCTCCGACAACCAAAAATGGCTGACGTTGTTACCCCCCTTCTTACCATTTATCGCACCCAATGCCGACCAACTGGGACTTATGGAGCTGAAGTTTGGGGCTATTGTAACATCTCGGCCCTCCAGGTGGAGGAAAATCGGTTTTGTAGGAGGGTGTTAGGGGGAGTCCCTTGTGCTCCCACTTTGATCTGTCACAACGAATTAAGATTGCCATATATTGCCGATTTCATTAAGTCAAGGCCTGCCCTTTTTTGGATCAAAATATGGCTAAATCCAGCGGCAACACTAACGCGCAGTATTATAACTGACTGCTTGTCTAGCAATAGATCAAATTATATACCCTGGCTTAATGCTGTTCAAAACAGCTTGCAGCGTGTGGGACAAGGATCTTTATTTAGCTCCCCTGATTCCATTATACCTGCCCACAAGAATATTATTAAACGGGCACTTATGGATTTATATATGGAGGAAAGGATGAGTTCAGAATCTGTCAAACCAGTGGTTAGTAGATATTTATGTAACATTGATTTAGGTGTTGACAATTCACATAATCCCATAAGATATTTGTCAATGCCTATTGGAAGATGGAATCGGAGTCTCCTATTTAGGTTTCGGGAGGGAAGCATAGTCTATCTGCTTAGCTTCCCTATTGGCTACAACAAAAAACTTGAAGAGTTGGATTGTCCCTGTGTTTACGGTGGAAAACAAAATTTACTACATTATCTCTTCTTCTGTGGCCATTATAAATTGTACACTTGCCAATATTTAAAACCAATCCTTCGTAAGTACAATTTAAGAGACTCTATTCCTGCTCTGCAATTTTTACAACTGTTACACACAGACGATGTTATTCACTCTGTCAGTTGTTTCATAAAAGCCTGTGTAAAATCGAGGGCATGTATGGAACACGGTTAATGGACAATAGTATTATGCCATCCAATGTATCTGTGCATTTTAGAATTATATCAGCTATTAAATAGTGACTCCACTGTAAATATGTTTGTTTTAAACTAAATTGTCGTTGGAGAACACAAGTATATCTGAAATTAGGGACACTAAAGGAAAAATGCTCCTTTTGTATTATGTAGTATGTATTTTGCACTGTATACACTATGCACTTTATGCCATATATGCTGCTTAACCAAATTGGATAAATTGTTTTTAATCCTTAAATGTGTTTTTAAAATGTTTTTAATGTTTTTTCTTTCTGTATGTACTTTTATGGATGTACTAAATCCGAATAAAGATCATTTGAATTGAATTGAATTGAATATTCCATCCTGTGCTTTCAGGAAACTTGGGTGATTTCTCCTATCCATCTACAGGGTTTTCAAACATTTCATTCACCTGCGTCTGTGAGTAAGCAGGGCAGACACAAAGGGGGACTTTGCACGTATATTAGTGTAGCAGTTGCCAATAGGATTAGAAAAACTTTACTTAGGGACTCATTCCAAGTAATTGTCATGGATATCGCCCCGTCTCTCTCACTCTTAATTGTTAACTTTTATAACAACTTGACCGTGGAACAATTGGAGAAAGCAGTGGACAACCTACATCAAGCCCTCTTAACGATCAAAGCAACTTCTGGAGGAGAGTGTGTAATACTTTTCATGGGCGATCTTAATTGTCACATCTGCCCTAACACGAGAGACGCCTGCGATATCTATGAGTCATATGAACTTGACTCTGCCGATGCTATTTTCAATCATCTCCAACACACAAAATCAGGGGATCTGCTTAATAAATTTGTGACCTCTCTCAATTTACATCTAGCAAATGAGCTTCTTCACACCCCAAGATCCCTTAAAACAACCTTTCATGGCAGAGGAACGAACTCTATTATAGACTTTATATTCTTCTCAAAAAAATCATGCTTCGCTAATATCAGGCTGGGACACCCTCAATCACCCTTATAGTGATCACTATCCTTTGTCTATATCTGTTGAGCTTCCTTCTCTAACTACGGGTCAAAAAAGCTTAGAGGTAAGATATGATCAACCAATTCAAATTGGAGCCACAAACGGTTATACTGTTAAATGGACAAAAATCAACCCAACTAATCTTCTCAAAAACCTAGTCACCAAGAGGAGGGAGGAGATTCATATCTGTCTCTCTAACAACAATAACCCCAATGACATCTGTAAAGCTTTCATCAACATCCAGGCTACACTGAAAGAATTACTGACGCGCCAGTATAAATCCGGACCTATTGTACACAAAGGGTGGTTTGATAAGAAATGTTCCATGGCTCTAAAGTCTTTAAAGAACTTGCTGCGTATCACACCCAAACCACTTCCAGAAATACGACAGGCCAGGATCCAATATCGCCAAGCTATGAAAAATAGAAAAAGGGAACTGAAAAGGGAAGCATGGCAGAATTTGGTGACAACATCTGTAACCGGGGACATGTCAGCCTTCTGGAAACTTATCAACACTCCCCTGCCGTGGGTAGTTATGCCTGAGAGGTATTTGGACATGGCAATAAATGGCGAGACGTGGGCGGCCCATTTTCAAAAACTATACAGCAATCCCACTTGCGCAATTAACTCTATACCAAATTGCATCTCATCATCAATCTTAAACTCATCCCCGGAGAGCACTAGTAAAATTGTATTCTCGCACAAGGAGGTTGAACTGGCCATTAGGGAAACACCCCCTGGGAAGGCACCTGGTCCGGATGGCATTCCGGCAGATGTGTACAAGGCAGAAATTGAATTTTGGGCCCCCCTATTGACTTCTGTTTTAAATTCCATAAATACTTTTGATCTACTTCCATCTTGGGCTAAGGCAATAGTAATACCAATCTTTAAAAAAGGAGATAGACACTTGCCATCGTGCTATAGACCAATATCCCTGCTCGATACCCTAATGAAAATTGTCGGACGTATTATCCTGAAACGAATAACTAATTGGACAGAGGATAAGAACATACTGTCGAACTTGCAATATGGTTTTCGTTCTGGCAGAGGAACAATAGAACAGACCCTCAATTCACACCTCATCATGTCTAAATATGTCGATACTAAAAAGCGAAGCCTGTACATAACGTACATAGATTTAACTTCAGCATTCGACTGCGTCCTTCATGACCAGTTATGGGGCATTTTAAAACAACTGGGGATAGATCCATCAATTCTCCTATTTATTAAAGCCCTGTACAGAGATGCCGGTGCCAGAGTCAGATTTGGCCTGAAGGGAGACTGTTCGCCACGCTTTAACATCAATAGAGGGGTTAGGCAGGGGTGCATTTTAGCCCCCCTGCTTTTCTCCCTCTAAATAAATGCCATTGGCGAACAGCTCAAAAACATCGAATGTGACTTCCCAAAAGTAGGTGGTCAATCTATCCCAATTCTGCTATATGCAGACGACGCGGCTATTCTCTCCCAGACCAGAGTGGGCCTACAAAAAGCTGTTTCTGCATTCACAGTGTTCATGAACGATAGGGGCCTGAAAGTCAACATAGGAAAAACTTACACAATGCTATGTAATAAAAGGCATAAAAAAATCTCTTGCCCCGTGTTCATTGAGGGCCAAAGACTCGAGACTGTGGAGGCATTCACATACCTGGGCATTTGTTTACACAAAAAACTAACATGGAAAGCGGCAATAGAGAAGAGGAAACTTGCTTTTGTAAGAGCCATCGGTGGACTCCGAGATTTTGCAGGAAAAATAGGGGGGAGGCCTGTGAAACAACTAATAACTATATACAAAGCAAAATGCGCCTCTACTGCCACCTATGGGGCTGGTCTTTGGGGAATAGATAAAAACATCTCATCGCTACAGATAGTGGAAAATCAATTTTTAAGATACCTTCTGGCCACCACAAAAGCAACTTCCGTGTATATGATGCACATTGAATTGGATCTGCCATACATATCGGACATTATAAAATCTGAGCCTCTTCTCCTCTGGCACAAAATTTGGACTACCCCCGAGACCGCCTTGAACAGAGAAGTTATACTAGACATCAGAAAACTGGAAGGGGCCAAAACCGTCAACCAATCCAAATGGCTGACCTATGTCAAAAATCTCTTTGCGGAGATTGGGCATCCAGAGTGGTTTACGGATCCTTCACTATTGGAAGACATCTCAAGAAAAACCCTAAGAAAGACCCTAATGGCCCACCTGGAAACAGCTAGATGGAATAAGCAAAAACATCTTAATAATATTCAGGCTTATCAAAGGGTGACATCCCATAAGGGTCTACAATTATACCTCTCTTCGGATTTCTCCTGCTACTCGAGGATGTTGCTTACCAGATTTAGACTGGGTAAATTTTTCCGACTTGTAACTTTCCCTACACGTAACGATTGGACACAGATTCTCTGCCCATGCCCCTGTGATGAATTGTCAACCCAAACTAACATCCACACTATTCTTTTCTGTAAATATTATATGTCTCTGAGGAAAGCCCTTTTGTTACCCCTGTTAAAGAGATGGGGTATTAGGTCTTGTAAAATCGCCTTCGAGCGTCTGCAAGAACTTGAAGACCGGGAGGTGATCTCTAAAATGGAACAGTTTTTAAAATTACTGATCAAATTTAGGAAATCCCTAGAAGGATATGGGTGTTAACAACTGTCGTTTTTAATGCTGCTTTTAAATGCTGTTTTTAATTGATTTCTTAAACAGTGTGTTTTTACCAATTCCTAAGTAATTGATGAATTTTAAATTGAAATTCTATGTTTTTCTCTTTTTATTATCTTGTTTTTAAAAATATTGTATAATAATGTACGCTTATATGATATTTCTTTGCTGAATATCGAATAAAGCTTATTTTGAACCTTGGAACCTTTGAACATTACAACAGGTTGTAATAACGCACACTATGTATAAATTTCTTTAAGCACTGAAAAATGTTATTATTTGCAACGATTATATGTGCCAGTATAATAATTTCACTTCAAAATGTAATGTAATTTATTCTTCGAATGTATCCGTGATGAAGATTGAGATATGAATTTTCTTTATTTCTTTTTTATATTCTATTTTCTTTATCTCCTCTAAATTAATGCTTTACTGTTTCTTCATAAATATACACTACGAGCACTAAAAACAAAGGGTCCGAACAATGAATACATTAGCCAACTACATTTCCACTTAGTAATGACTTTTACTACTTTTTTACTAGTGCGACAAAAAGTCTAAATAGCAAAAAGAGACCCGTCACATCAAACGCGCTATCGGCAATAATTACAATAGTAATTTATTCGAGTAATGGGTTCAACAGTCGAAAATAACCCCATTCCATCATGGCTGCCGCAATTTTCCGAGCTTAGTCCCTCTTCATTGTTGAGTGATTCAGCTCAACATGGTAAAAGGACTGTTCACGCACTCGCGTTATTGAAAACAACACCCTAGCAAGAACGCTAACACGGAGCCGGTTACATCGCTTCTCGGTAAGCTAATTTTAACCAACCCACGTATTGTGGCAACATGCTAAGGTTATTAGTTTTTTTAAATAACAGCTCGTTAAAACCAATATTCTTTCATTTTTTCTAGTATGAGAGAAAAACGATGTAAGCGAGTCCTTAAACGCTAACTTCTATACTCACAGGTAAATCCATTTTTTTTAAAATAATCTCGTACAGATACCATACTGTGTGGCAATAGACTTATTGTACTTTCCTCATTTGTTTAAACCCCAATAGAATTTATACGTTCGGCTACGTGCACAAGACTAAACAGGTGAGCTTTGTGCCTTTAGTTAAAACGCATAAAGCAGGCATGAAGAGGAGTGTTTTTTTGACGTGTATGTCTTTAATCATTTACAGATAAACTCGTTCAACTCAGAAATTCAGGTAATTTCTGTGAACACCGTTCTTTATCACGTGACAATTTTTCAAGTCGAACTATGTGACTTACTCTTTATTCCTTTCCGTTTTTTGACCCTATAGATTCTATATCTATTTAGCAACACATATACATCAAAGACAACCAGTTACCAGGGTAAGACATTTGATAAATCATTTTAAACCCGCACAGCACAATTTTTCTAAAACATCAAAATTAGTAGAGCTTCCTATTCTTTTCTTTCCTTTTCTCTAGACCCCTGACGAAGGGGTGTAGACCCCGAAATGCATTGGGTTACAAGTGTAATTGTGTTGTACTGAAACTGTTTTGGAGAATTGTATATGATTTATTTACATTGACTATTGATTTTTGATACAATGTTCACAAAATGACATGAATGGATTTTTATTGACTAAATTTGTGATGATTTAACAACAAAGTAAAAATTTGATTAATGGTTTCATTTGTATAAATAACTAATCGTTGTGCGCACTGGAGTCCTGGAGATCTAGCGATCCCAGGCCACATTCATAGATAACTTAGATATGGAGCATTTCTGCTGACTGTGTGTTGCCTAGCACTAATGCAGGCTTCCTTGCACCAAAGTGCAAGGGTGCCTGCATTAAAAGAAGGATCATTTTGTGCAGGAAGGGACACCTCCCTGCAAGAAAACAGTCCTTAATGGCGTTTTGTGCTCTCTATGTCTGCTGTGAAATGTAGCACAGGTGGAAAGATGGACGTGGAAGTCCACGCTCCACCCATGGAAGGTCTTCCCAATGCAAGGTAATGCATTGCAGCACTATGCGCGGCCTTGCGTTACTTTGCATGTACCAAGCCAAGCAAAGTGGCTTTGAATGTTATGTTATGTTAATAACATTTCTATAGCGCACAGATGCCCCAGCCAAGGGGCGTCCCGGCGCTTCTGGAAGGGTACCCAGACACAACATAGCAGTATGATGGAGGAAACACACAGATCAGGATCCTAAGAGACATGGGGGAACAGATGCGTTTTGATGGCTCTCCTGAATTTCAGCAGCTCATCAATTTCGCAGCCAAGACTCGGAAGGAACGTCCTCCCGCTCTACACAGTCTGAATCGTGGGACCACAGCCAAGTTTTGGTCCATGGATCTCAAAGGGCGCTAAGGAACATAAGGCTTCAGAAGATTTTCAAGAATCGGGGGGGGGGTGGCCATCCTGAGGATCTTGAACGACAGGCACAGGGTCTTAAAATAGATCCTCTGTGTCACCGGCAGCCAGTGAAGAGAGCGGATGGTACTCTCTGCAGAGCAGAACCTGGGTAGCCCCACCAGGGCTCTGGCTGCAGCATTCTGGATACGTTGCATCCGCGCGATTTCAGCCTGGTTGGCCCCCAGCAGTAGTGAGCTGGCGTAATCAAGCCGTGGTAGTATAGATGCTTGAATGACCAGCTGCCTGGTTGAGGCATCAAAGAACCTCAGGATAGGTCTCAGCCCTCGTAAGATGCCAAAACAGGTGGCCGCTACTTTTTTCGTATGGCCACAGAAGCTGAGGGCAGGGTCAAGCCAAACCCCCAAGTTCTTTACCTCTGTCACTGGAGTAGGGGTTACACCCAGCTCAGGGGGCCACCACTTATCACCCCAGAGATCCGCTCGCTTGCCCACTATCATGACCTCCGTTTTTTGGCATTAAGCTGGAGACAGTTGGTATTCATCCAGCTGGCCACTGCCAGGAGTCCTTCCCTGAATCTGGGGGCATCACGGTCTGAGTCCCCACTCAAGGTGACCGCCAGCTGTGTGTTGTCAGCATAAGAGGCCATGGTCAGACCCCAATGTTTGACGACAGCAGCCAGCGGCCTCACATAAAGATTGAATAATGTGGGGCTCAATGACGAACCCTGAGGCACACCCAGATCCAGGGGATAGAGTTTGGACTCAAACTGTGGAGTGGCAACCTTGAAGGTCCGATCAGATAGGAAGGACTGGAACCAATCGAGTGCAATGCCCTCAACACCTGCCTCTCGTAGACGTTGAAGTAGAATTCTGTGCGAAACCGTGTCAAACGCTGAGGTCAAGAAGTATCAGTGCCGCAGTCTGACCGGAGTCGAGCACAGAACGAAGATGTTCCGTCATAGAGAGCAGGGCAGTTTCCGTGCTGTGGCCCGCATGGAACCCATTCTGGGAAGGATCCAGAATACATTCCCTCGCAAGATGTTCAGTTAGCACCTCATTCACATGGGCTTCCGCAATTTTCGTGGCCCAGGGAAGGAGAGAGATAGGGCGATAGCTCTCAAGTTTGAGGGGGTCTAGGGTAGCCTTTTTGAGTATGGGTGTCACAACAGCATGTTTCCACTTTATCGGGACGGTGCCCGAAGTGAGGGAGAGATTAATGAGATGGCATACTGGAGGGAGGCAGACAGCAGCAGATTCTCTGAACTGGACAGGCTTCAATGGATCCTCTGGTGAGCCTGATTTAATTTTAGAGGCCAGTTTGTAAAATGCCTCCATCGGCAAACTAGGTAGTGAGGATAAAGCCTCACCTATGGGAAGTGTGGGACTGGAAGGCTCATCTCCCTGATTAATGGTGGGAAAGACGCAATAAATTGCTTGAACCTTTTCCATTAAAAAAGCAGCCAGATTTTCGCAGTGGTCCACAGAGCAGACTTCTGCTGCAGTGGCTCTTTTGGCCATCAAGTCCTTAAGGACTTTGAAGATTAACTGGGATGTATTGGGGCTATTTCTAAATTCCTGGGCGTAGTAGGCCGCACGAGCTCTACATACCGCTCTATGATATAATTTAATTTTACAAAGATAGGCAGTTTTTTTCCCAGCCTCATAGGATTTCCGCCATTCCCTTTCTGCCTGTTTACAGGCTTTTTTTAACAGAGCCAGGGAACTGTCGTACCATGGGCTGGGTTCTCTGGAACGGCATTTAGTCCAAGCAGCGGGGATCAGAGCATCTAAAGCACTGGAAATCCAATCTCAAAAAGCGTCATACCCAGCTTCAACACTAAGGTGAGAGCCTAATGGGTTGACCTCCAGGAGATGATGAAAATCCTCCAGTTTGAGTTTCTTCCAGTGACGTTTCATCACTACTCTATCTTGGGGCTTAAACGGATGCTCTTTAATCACAAGAGAGATTTTCACCAGAAAATGATCAGTCCAAGCTACAGAACTGGGCCTGGTTACCTTGGCCCCAGTTAAATTAGTGAAGAAAGGATCAAGAATATGGCCCCCCAGATGCGTGGGGAAGGTGACCAGTTGATTAAGCTGAAGGGCCTCCAAATCAGCCAAGGTACTGCTGATAGTGGGCATATGGGCGCAGTCAAAATGAAGATTAAGGTCTCCAAGAATGCAAATGTTAGCGCAGCCCAATGCCAGGGAGCTGACAAATTCTGGGAGAGCCTTTCGAAAAGCAGTGTCACAGCCAGGAGGACGATAGATTAAGAGACCGGACAGAGTGAAGTGATGGCTGATAGAAATTCTAAAAAAAGCGCTTTCACACCCCACTAGGTCTACTACCCTCCATTCACATGGATAGCAGGATTTTACTACTACAGCAATGCCACCGCCCCTAGATAACCGATTATGTGTAAAGATGGAATAATCAGAGGGGAGTGCAAATTAATGGCGGCTGCATCGGCTTCTTAGAGCCATATTTCCGTCATAAAAAATACGTCTGGTAGTTCCTCACTAATGAGATCATAAAGTTCTGCATGGTGCTTCGGAAGGGATCTAATGTTCAGACTCCACACCGTGATATCTTGAGGGACCGAAGGCCTGCTAGGGGGGGCTTAACTGGGGAAAGCTCTCTAAAGGCACGAATAGGAGCAGGGGCAGTAAGGGACCATGTCCCACAGGTACAGGTATGCGGGCCACAGAGGGGACTAACCGGCTCATGGTGGCAGCGAGGGATAGAATGGCTAATGCCGAACAAGTCGGCCCGGGAATAAACATACCTCGGCAGCATTTACAGATGAGACCCTCACAAGCAGAGTACCGCCACGCCTGATGCCGCCTTAGCGCGGATGGGCGCAGACGGGCAGGACTCTGGCTTGACTCTGGCTTGACTCAGGCGCGATGAGGGCGCTCCCGCTGCGCGATACCGCTGCGCGCAAGGGACTGGTTTAAGAAGGTAGAGCGCGTGTCTGCTGGGACACTAGACCGCTCGGAATGGCGGCGAAAAACGTCCCAACCACTCACAAGATAGCGGCTGATTCCAAATAGACCAGGAAACCCCTGACCCGGACCCGCCAAAGCAGCGGTGATTCCACAATTACAATGCAGGTAAGAGGAGATGATGTACGATTTAAAAACAGGGGATAATAAAAATGAATGCAACTAAGAGAAAAAAACGGGTAAATAAAACGCAGCGCACCTGCAGCACAGTGCAAACATATGCGTGTCCTCAAAACGCTCTGTGGAGCAAAGGTAGCGTGTCCAGACTGACCCCCTCAAAGGACCGCCTTAAGAAGGTAGAGCGCGTGTCTGCTTAGACACTAGACCGCTCGGAATGGCGGCGAGAAACGTCCCAACCACTCACAAGATGGCGGCCGATTCCAAATAGACCTGGAAACCCCAGACCCGGACCCGCCAAAGCAGCGGTGATTCCACAATTACAATGCGGGTAAGAGGAGATGATGTACGATTTAAAAACAGGGGATAATAAAAATGAATGCAACTAAGATAAGAAAACGGGTAAATAAAACGCAGCGCACCTGCAGCACAGTGCAAACATATGCGTGTCCTCAAAACGCTCTGTGGAGCAAAGGTAGCGTGTCCAGACTGACCCCCTCAAAGGACCGCCTTAAGAAGGTAGAGTGCGTGTCTGCTGAGACACTAGACCGCTCGGAATGGCGGCGAAAAACGTCCCAACAATTCCAAGATGGCGGCCGATTCCAAATAGACCAGGAAACCCCAGACCCGGACCCGCCAAAGCAGCGGTGATTCCACAATTACAGTGCGGGTAAGAGGAGATGATGTACGATTTAAAAACAGGGGATAATAAAAATGAATGCAACTAAGATAAGAAAACGGGTAAATAAAACGCAGCGAACCTGCAGCACAGCGCAAGCATATGCGTGTCCTCAAACCGCTCTGTGGAGCAAAGGTAGCGTGTCCATGGCTTAGTAAATTACAAAAATGATTTTGCGGCTGGGCTGCGCCACAAATGTGCGCAACCCCTATGTAAAATCTTAGTAAATCTGGCCCTCAATCTGCTCACACTCATTAATCCATTGGTTGGATTAGAGAAAAGTTCTGAATTTTCCAGAGTTCTTCTTATGCCAGGGTTCTGTTCTGTGGAATGGTTTCACAAATTCGTTTTATAGGGAAACTATTTTCTGCAAACAATTCTATTGTGTCTAATATTTTTATGTTATACTTGCTTCACATTTGAAGATTAAGTAGATATAAATCCTAGCTTCTTCGTTTTATCTCATTGTTTGATTTTGGCAAATAAATTCATGTTATTGTTCCTGCAGAGCACTTTACACTTAGATTTATTTGAGGTATCAGTAAATCGGAGCTTACATTTTACAAATGGATGAACTCTGCTTAGAATTTACTATATGGGTTATATAAATATGTGATCAGTGTGCATGTAAAATGATCTTCTAGTAAATTCTGGAATTGAGAAATGTCTAGGTTGGGTGTGCTATTACTACAGTGTTTTATGGGTACAAGCACTTGAAAAATGCATTTCTCAGTAGAGAATGTTAGGATTTATACATATGGTTTTTGGTTTTCCACATATTTTTTGTATTAAGCAGAAAGTGTTTTTTGCTTGTAAAGGTCTGTGCAAAATCCTCTAGGATTGATTGCCTTGGGATATCAACGGGACTGTGCTCTTCAGGGTTTTTTAGGGATTGACAGTAGGGTGACAGAGCCAGTGGCGTAGATAGACCTACACCCACCCGGGCGGCCCCTAAATTCAGGGGGGTTGGCCGACTTGTTCGGGAATGTGTGGGGGTGGCGGCCGACGGACGACTTGTTCTATGGGGGTGCGACTGACAGATAACTTGTTCAGAGGAGGAGATGGGGAGGGGGAGGGCTGGCGGCTGACGGACTACGTATTCGAAGGGAGTGGGGGGATGTGGTAGTTGGCAGACACCACTTACTCACCTCTACTCCCCTCAAAAAGAGTTCCACCCGGGTAGGACCGCCCCCTTCCCCTAACTACACCACTGCATAGACCTATAATGGACCTAGACTGATGGAGCTGGATTAACTCTCTTTGCTAGGTTTATGTCGGTGGTGCCCTGAAAATAAAGTGAGTCCTCCACACAAATACTTTGCTAGACAACATTTTCTTTCAAACAAGTGAAAACTCTTCTCTTTTTTTTCTATCCTGGCTTCCAACAGTTTTATAAGTTCCAATATTCACAAATACAGAATTAATAGTACTGATACAATTCTGCAAAACATTAAAAATACATTTTTTTATGGGAAACAAGTGCTCCAGTTCATATGAAAAATAAATAATAGTATATTCGATAATCATGAAAGGAGATTAATAAGAAACTTAATAACGACACAAGCATTTAAAGTATGCCATATACAAACATGATTCATCATCAAATAATCAAAAAGTACTATTAAATAAAGCCTATAGCAGTCTAAACATTCAACATCACAAACTTAAAGAGAAATCTAAAACTTACATTTAAAACGTTCAGTGTCTATATTAGGTCCATATTTCACACAGATGGGAGTCATAAAGTGTTTTCTCTCTGAATAATATTTTGGACAAAACCTTAAAGCATGATATAAAGCACAACATTCCACAAAACAACCATGGCAACATGACATGATTTAACTTTGTGTAATCTATATCAGTGTAGAAATGAACTTGTGATGTCATTGTTGTTATCTTCAGTATCAAACACTCTATTTCAACTCTGTTTATTTTTAATGCGCTTAAGCATGGGCTTCGATTCACCAAAATGCCAGGGGCAGCGACAGTGACATCAGACACCCTTTAACCATAATCATATCACAGGAAGTTACATCATAGGAACCCTGATTTTCTTCCAGGAAGGCATGACACTAACATAAAAACAATAGGGAATATGCGTTGGATAGTATCCTCAAGTAATGCAAAGTTGTGCTATGCGCTGCTTTGTGTTATTTTGTATCAAGGGGCCATTCCTTGCAACCACCCAAGCGATAAGATGCAAACCTCCACCTACAAACATTAGTAGATAGGAATTTGCGTCAAAATGTTATGCCTCCTAGAGACACAGGTGTAATGAGGAGAATTCTTTTTATTTCTCTTTGTTTTTCCAACTTTGTGTGTGCTGTCTTATACAGTACACATACAAAGTGTGAAAAGCCTTAATGAATAGCTTTTGTACTGGATGGGACCTCTTTCAGTACAAAACATATGCAGAGAATTTACATATCCTTGCACAATGGTCGAAGGGTGTGTGTTGGCCAGTGGTCGAAGTAGGGGAAAAAAAGTAGGGGAACTGTCGGTGGAGCATCAGGAGGCGGGAATAACCAGAGGATTGGGTCAGTGGGCGGAGTCAGAGGTGAGGCTAAAAAGACCAAAACATACCCATTTTTAGTATGTTTGGCATTTCACTGACCAGTTACAGCTTATAACGTTAGTTAATACAACCAATGGATACACATTTATTTGAGGTTTAATATATTAGTTAATGACATTAAAATACATTTACAATGTGGGATACGTTTTCAATCACAGAATGTCCCAAATACGCTTATAAGAGGAACCAGGTGCCATTTGTCTCCGAGCCATGCGGGTTCTTTCATCAGCACTTCACCCTTTTCCTAACCATTTCTGAACATAAAATTTGGGTTTAAATTCTATGACAGGAGTCCCCACATGTTGGGGAGCACTGTTGAGTACATCATTCTGTGCCCCTTGATCAATGCAAAATTGTAGTCCTATATGTTTTATGTGCTTCACGCAACTTGTAATGAAGCCAGCATTAGATGCCTTCTGGTTTCCTGTTATTGTATCTAGAAATAGCACTACAAATGAATATAGACACCTAAAACAACCCAGATGTGTTGGTTTTGCAGATGCTTTTAGCATTATCAGATGAATGAGATACAATTATTATGTTAGTAATTTGTGTAATTTCTACTCACGTTAGTTAGCAATGAGAATTGCAAATGCATCAATTCTGAAATTATGAGACTCAAACAGTGGTAGAGGCAGAAATAGGTAGTGGTCCTCGGATTATCTCAATCAGTTATTTTCTCCCCTTGAGACTACTATTCTCTTCAATCACTATTAGACACCTTCATCCTTTGTCTCTCCAAAAGCACTGTAGATGTCTAGAAATACCACGCAACAGAGGCTGCATGAGGACGGTCAAACATGAATGGCAAAATATCCTAGTTTGCAAATGTTTTCCACATAATTATAGCTCTGCCATATTTTCCACATAATACATCGGCTGCATAATCTGATGGTTTTAACTAAAACATTGTATGTAGCTCAAATAGATCAAAACATGTGACTTGTGTTGCTGTGAAGTAGAAAGCCCTTTACAACGGTTGACTGGTTACCGTTCTCACTGCTGCACTTGTATGTTAAACTGATACTATTAAGGCAAAAGCTTTGCAGAGACTGTAGGATTTGTAAAAAAGTCAAAATAATAAAGTATCAGAAAATGTACCTCACATTACCCTACAGCCTTTCTTTGCTGCAAAATTTAGCCAACACTGCAACATCATTGTGTCCTCCATTGCTGCATAATTGCAGTGGCCCCAAAGCAGTCAGCACATGTTAAAACGTGCTTATATTTGTCCATGAAGCAGAGAGACCATGAAGTTTGCGAACTTAGATGTATATATACGGGAATGGTGGCACACAGCAATGCAGCAAGTTATTTTGCTGTGCTGCCCTGTGTCACAGGGAAAGGGCAGGAATGCACCATATTTATCCAATACGGTCCATTTCTGTCTTTTCCCCCTGTTCTGGCACCGTTTCATCAGCCTAGCACCAATGCAGGCACCCTGTTGCATGCAGGATTGTTTTTGTGCAGAAAGGCTCACCTTCCTGCACGAAAACAATCCTGAGAGGCGATTTTCTCTTTCTATGTGTGCTGCACATATAGAAGGAGAAATAAAGATATTTCCCCTTGTTCTGCCACCCTTGGGGAGGTGTAAAAGTTTTATACATTCCCAGGTTTACAAATCTTTGAAAATCTAGGAAGGCATCAAAAACCATGGGTGTTGCATGGGAACACCCACCGCAACGCGTCCCTTGTGCAGAGGGAGGCAAAGCGGTGATTTGCACTGTGCCACATTACTCCATATTTATAAAACCATTCAAAGCCATGCAAAGTGGCTATGAGTGGCTTCATAAATATGACTTGGAGATTTGCGTCATGCATTTACCACGTTCCGTGGTGTAAACTGGATGCAAGATCCTCGTAAATATGCCCTTTAGTTTGGTGTACGTGCAGGGATTTTACTCATGACAATAAAGCTCTTAACATCAGAATAAAAACAGGCACTGCCTAAGCTACTTTTATCTCACTGTTCATCCATTAGGCACACTGCTAAATCCTGCGTCCCATAACTGGGTAACCGCACCTCCGAGGTCATCACGCATGACAAGGAAGCACTTCCGCGTGGGATCAAAACAAAGATCACACCATATCAGTCTCGACAACGACGCTCAACATCCTGTGATTCTGCGCAAATCACTTAATCTCCCCATGCCTAACAAAAATAAATATGTCCTCATGTAACAAAACTGGTGCTATATAAAGCGATCTGATACCGAAAATCTTCGGGTATCGTTCACGCTATATAAAGCTCCCCCCCCCCAATTTATTTTCCAAAAACATTGATTTGACCAATAAAATTTTATGATGATAAATAATAGTGAATTTCAGGTAAAACAGCACCGAATTTCCACCGGCCATATTGAAGCTTAGACACAATGCAATGAGTAGTAATGTAGTTGACCTCGACTTTATATCCCAGGCAGGTTGAACTATGCAATTCTGCGGGCGTGTTTTTTCTGCAAAATAATGGATTAGCCACATAATACATAACTTGCTGATTTTATCAAAATTTACTAATAAACACGGCGACGTGTTGGTGTAGGTGGGGGGCTTTGAAAAAGTTGACTGGTCACCTTTTAATTGTCTATTTCAGTATTTGAGTGCCCTCTCGAGTTGAACGGCAGTTTATTAATGTGATTTTAAACTGACAAAGCTATTGTTTTTGAATTGTTAACCCCTTCGGGGCTGATGACGAGCTGGGCTCGTCATGGCGTAGCCTCCTCGCACGCTGATGCCGAGCCCAGCTCGTCATGAATAATGGGATTTAGAAAATATGAGCATGCGAGCAGAATTCCGCTCGCACGCATGTGGTTAAACACACCTCGAATGTTATATGTGATTATCTTCATTGATGTACCTGTCCATATAATGCCAGCTTCTATAACTTTGCTCTGTATTTTGATTCACATTTATTGGTTCCCTGAGGCAATGCAGGCCAGAGTGCCGAAATGCGTTTTTACTTAATTTATGAGTGTGTTGCACGCATACGAAGACAATATATATGTGGCGAGTGAGAGGTGAACATAGGAAACATACCGTTAGAGTAAAATACATATTTACAGGTTGTGCCTGCTGATGCACAGTTTGGTAAGAGGGAAGACAGGTATTACCAAGTTATCAGTTGTCAGTAGGTGAGTTCTCAAGCCTGAAAAATGAAGTTAGAGGGATGGCTACCCACAGGTTGGCAAGGCGAGAGCTCCACAAAAGGGGCTCAAGCAGGCTGGAAGACCAAAATAAGTGGTTTGGGGGAAACAAAAGACATAGCATTATATGGGATGGGAGATACACACACGGGCACACCTAATATTACAAGCATCTACATGCTACAGGAAATACCTGGGAACACATCTTATAAGAGAGATCTGAACATACCTTCTAACGAGGGCAGTAACTTGGGCATATAGTCCATGTGTGGCATGTGGGGGCACAGAGCAAATATAGATGTAACCGGTGACACTGTGGCTGCCTATGCTATCTGTCACTGATATGGCATTGTAGAGCAGATATGGTCTTGTAGAGCACAGACGACTTTCAAATGGTCTGAGGTTTCCATCCCAGAGTGCATCAGCTTAGGCTCATAGGTATGTCAGCAGTATCACTGGCACTTCATTTCTATACTGCACCAAGACCAACTTCAGCAAGCATTTGCAATGCAATAGGTCTCGCATTTGCGAGATTTTGAGCTTTTGGCATTGTAAATGACAATGCCTTTTATTTATGTTTAAAAAACCAGCAATAATAAAAGCTGTCACTCAATGAGGTGTAAATCACACTCTAGCAGCAGGGCCACTAAAGGTAGCCATTTTTGTGCGATGATTGATTGCTCCCACAGTGTTGCTTTGCAGGCCCATGCCCCAAGACATGGAGGGGAAGGGGGAGGAGGTCATGGCAACTGCAAACGCCTTTCTTAATGTGCAACACACAGGGCTGCCGTCCTGGGATGCATGTCTAAAATAAAGAAGTAGGGGAACGGTCTGTGTTACATTTAAAAAGTAGGGGCATGGTGTGCCCTTCCAATCTCGCCCACTTTTACCACTGGTGTTGGCGCATGCCTACCAAATGTGTGCCTGTGCAGAGGTAAAGAAAAAATGCACTATATTTGATTAAATATGGCACATTTTTCTGTTCTCACTTTGACGCAAGGCAGTGCAGCAAAGAATAGAAAATCTGATCACACACAATATCACTACCTGTCACTTGGCTCTCACTTGGCTTCACTCACACACACATGCTTACACATAGACACACTTGCTCACGCACATGCATGCAAATTCTTTCTATAACTTAAACACTCTGCCACCGCAAGTACGCATACAACATACATTTTAAACTATTTTTGCTTACCACAGCTGCCACCAAAGGCCCTAAGTGCTCCATTTTTTATTACACTAATAGTGAAAAATACGATATTACACACTATTAATATAATGTAAAAGGGGAAGACATTAATGAATGTGGAGCCATGCATGTGTACTTGGCATTGATGTTGCTAACGCTCAAGCAAGGGGTTGCAAAAGCAGTGCCAGGGGTCTCAAGGGGCAAGCCTGGGGTTCCAACTACAACCCCTGGCGACCCCTAAATGGCATTCATGTGATTAAGGGTACCTGAAATATCCTATTTAATATACAAATTATTTATTCTTGCACTGCATTTTATGATGCTAAGAAAAGTACACATTTCAAGATGGGGTTTTTGTTTCAGATGAATGGACCAGTCGATTACAGGGAGTCAGGATCAGTCTGCGTTCGAGAAGATTAGTGCCCCATTTCTGCAGCCATAGGCAAAGCAGCATGGTGCACTCTTTGAATATAGATGAAAAAAGTGATGGAATTCTTACTTGAATGCCAGAGGTCACTCTTGATTCCACCTACAAAGCCCCAGCTGCACAAATGTGCCACTATGCCACTAGACTGAAATGGAAAACGGACGACCACAATGTGCCCTGCCACTCTGAATAAAAAAACGAATTTAGTGTTCTTTTACCATGAAAACTATAAAGAAAGACTAGAGTGACTGAAAACAGAATGGGGATTTGGGGGTCAGCTGACCACAGGGAGGTCTGACACCCGTGATTTTTATGGAAGTGGTGTAGTCCAGGGAACTGCACAAACTGCACAAGGATTTAGGGCTATTTTTGGGCTACACACGTAGTCCAACATATATACGGGACTGCCAGTTTGGGTGCCAGCCACCATTTTATCGTGGTAGCACGGTGGCTGGTAACAAGGCAGGAGCTTTTTGTCCCCACCCACCCGTCTCTAAACTAAGTCTTTGGAGGAGGGGGTTCCTTTCCTCAGGATTCGTAATTCCTTATTTTGGCCCTGGTTTGTTTTATTGGTCCAAGTGCGCAGGGGAAGTTATGTGTTCAGGTTGTCATTTGATTCAGGTTCCTTAGCGGTTGGCTGAGAATTTGCCATGATTTACTGAAGTTTATTGTTTGTCAGCAGCAGTTCCGGCTGAAGGGGAACGGGTATGAAGTTCACGCCTGGACTACATTGGAAGTTCAAGGTTAGGTGGAAAGTTCAATGATGTTCCAAGGGTAGCTGAGGTAGGAAAAGGCAATAGAATTTAGAGTTCCCACTTACAGCCAATTTAGGGGCGGGGGTAGTTTATCATAGGTGATATAAGATGTATAGTGAGGTCATAGTTTTGGAAGGCAAAAGGCCCAGGTGATGTTGTAATGTGCACCTATTTCAATAAAGTGGCCTTTTTCACACAATCCTGGTGTCAGTGGTCTGTGCTGCCCCCTCATCCCCAAAGAAGCATTTTGAAATATTTTATCATTATTTCCAACACTAATATGATACTTTTTCCATAAAGTGGAAAAACAACGCTCATTATCTGGTGCTTTACTATATATATGTTCCTGTCAAAGTTGTACAATTTGATCTTTTTAAATTATTTTTAAGCGCTGCATTCATTGGCTGGTACTTTACTATAAATATGTTCCTGACAAAGGTGTGCGCTTTGATTCATTTTAAAGATCTTTTTTACCCTTGTGATAGAAATAAAATACAATACAGATGAGTCACCATTCTTGACAGATCTAGTCTTCTGTTATAAAGATATGCTTAATATGATTCACACCTTATAATTTTTTTCTTGATGAAATACATTGTTCTGCCGACATATGACTAATTATGTCACCAGTGAACAATATGATTCATTATAATTGTAGTGTTTCCGGTTTCTTTATATTATGCATTTCTTAACAGGTTTGTTATAAAGGCATTTTACACTGTGTCCTCCATATAAAATGCATCCCTTTTAAACTGTACCATTGGTTGAGTAAGTCTGGGCCACTAATAAGGTCACTGATGTGTGCCCGCTACCCTTCCAGCTCCTTCACTTGCCTATTTCCGGAGGCTAGCCCGCCATTTTAGGTCAATCCCAGCCTGCAGGCAGTGGAGCCATCCATTGCAGCCACAGGGGGGAGCTTCCCGCGCTAATCAACCAAGACAACAATTGTACCGTATGGATTTGCCGCCTATTGACTGCCACATCTCCATAGTCTAAATAAACGCAGCTGATTAGGACCCAGTGACCTGATTTTTAGCGTCTGAGCCTCCAGGAAGCCGTGTAATGTGTTAGTAAATAATCGCTTGTCCTTTTCTAACCTCCTCTTTTTTTTACTTTCTGTGAGTGGATGGATATGTTTATTCTAAAAATGTGGTCTTGCTTCTTTAACTATATAAAAAAACAGCTAGCTGGGTCCTATTTTATAAGAAGTATAGCAGGATTTTTTTGGCCATTTGCCATTTTTAGGATGTTTTTTAGATCTAGGCGCAGCTGTGTGCGAGCCCTAGAGAGTCCCGCAGCTCTTCCCAGAGTAGTATTTGTCTCGCCATCTTGCTACTGCTTGCTTGATGTGTCATTCCGCCTCCCTTGGAGTGCTTGCATTGGAATGCATGAGAGACTATTTTAGATCAGAAAAGTATACCGAATCCCAAATGATATTGTTTATCTAATACACAAGTTGTATATGGAAAGAAATCCTTCATTTAATTTTTTCACTGCATTAGACTTTTTAATGTTCTAGTCAGAAATTGTTTGTGAGTCACACAAGCAGGTAAACATATATGCTTACCCCCTTACCCTCCACACACACGCGCATAAGGGCACACAATAGAGTTTCTTAAAAATAAAACAAGCATTCGCAAAGCAAATATGTTTGACTTTAATGTGTTAACAAATGGGCATGTGCAAATGTAGTTCACAAGCATTTGCACATTAAATCAGGCTTATTGGCTTTGTCAGGGCTAGTTTTTACAAATGTTATTTCCAATCCATTTAGAACTGGGATTCCAGATTTGTTTATCAAAGAACTATCCTATTTGTTATTTCTGGTTCACTGTAGTAGTCTTGCTTCATTGGTTTTGCAGTTCATCAGAATGGCTGATTATGAATGCTCAGATAATTCTAGCCCCTGTGCAAATATGTTTGCATAGTTGAAATTATGAGCTGTTAAGTCAACAGAGAGGATGGTGGCTTCGGGCTACTGAGAAAGCGGGGTCTCAACCAGGATTCAAACAGTCTCTGAATGTTCAGCTACATGTTGCTCCCCGGTATGAAGCCATTTTTGCCACCCATATCAGGCCACACAGATGTGGCTGTAGTTGGTTTGTCAAGACCTTGCTAAGTATTATATCATCTAAATTTAGCTTTGATAATGGCCTGTATGAGGACACCTTCTTGTCATCTCCACCCGGCTTGGCAACCAATACTATTAAGTCTTCTCTAACTGTCACCAGTAGTACACCCTCTCTAGTGCTTCTGTATAAATTCACAGGACTATGTGTTAACATGTATATGTTAAGTAAAACTCTGCCAGGAGATGATCAATATCCGGTGTTTTGCCTCTGGCCATGTCCTTGAGCACCTGCAAGATTTCATCCTTCATTAGCAGACCCCCCAATGGTTCACTGTCCTTGTCCTGTAGCACTATCAGGTATGCCCTATTTAGGAACCTCTCAATTTCGTCAGCGGTTGTGAGTGTCTGCGTATTTTATAGGTTTTGGTAATGCTCAGTGAGAAGCTTGTGAATTCCCTGTTGGGTGTATATGAAAGCGCCAGTAATGGTTTGTACAAGCCAATAGCCTACCTACTCTGCCACCTTCCACATGGCTGGTACCTAGATATTTCTTATATGTGATAAAGCATAATTTCTCACAAATAATCCGCATGGCTTACCCTTTCGGTCAACAGTCTGGGTTTCACCTCTGGGTTACTTAAAAATATATTCTCAAAAGTGTGCATGGAGACTCTAATGCGATCAATTCCCTCTCAAGTGTTTTTCTAACTCAACAGCTTGACTTAAACAATGTCCCTGGCACCACTAACTTGAAAGCTTCCCATTCAGTCTGCATCCAGGCCGGTATATGGTGGTTCAGAGTAAAAACTTCTCTAATGCTATCTGCCAGAGGGGCTTAGAACGTGAGTTCTACAGGTATGATGTCTGCAGACTCCGGATAGGAATCTGCACCAGCCTCTCACCATCAGAAAGGCCATTTAGAGAGGACTATGGTCAGACAATGTGCGGCTAAGGCATTCAAAGTTTAAACGCACCATGTCAGAGAACACATCACCTTGCCTATTCGAACGTGTAAATCATGCACTGGGGTATAAACTGAGAACTCAGGGTGGTTACCATTCCTTATTCTCCAGGTTTCACACAAATTCCAGTTTCTGGCCCATTCCCTGAAACTGTGTGCTATCTTATGGTTGGGTGGAGCAGTGGAGGACAACATCAACTACACAATTATAATCACCCCCCAACATCAGCAGAGTGAGGGTATCTTCTGTCAGAGTCCAGGAACTAAGGAACTGAATCCTTTCCAAATTTGGCACATACAAACTGCCCAGTGCAACAAAGAGGCCATCCATTTGCCCACGTACTATATCATACCTTCATTCTCTTTCAATATGCCTTGCTATTGAGCTCAATAGCAAGGCATTTTTATCCATACTGGTAAGCCCCTCGCGTCGGACCCGTGGCTTATATCCGAGACCCTCCAGCTTCTTCTCAGAGTGATCATCTCTTTATATGTCAGGTATGTTTCCTGGAGAAAGGCTATGTACACATCCCTATGCTTTAAATATGCATGGATCCTATATTGTTTCATGACATTACCCATACCTTTAATGTTCCAAGTAAGTAGACTACAGGTATTTATGATATGTGTCATGTGCAGTGTGGTTAAATATCTCTGAATATGTCCAGCTGGAATCGTCTCTGCGGACATTGAGGTGTGCTATTGTGTGCTGCACCAGTATTACCGCATGGCAGGGCACGGGTAATTTCCTACGATTCATTCTAGGCTGGACCCCACAAAAAAACTAATCCCAACTCCCTCTCCCCAGGTCAGATTACAACAAAAATATAACTAACTAGTATTCAAGGCAAATCCTCTTGTCTAATGGCCAAAGGTTATTTGAAGAGGGGAGCATAGGCTATACAATAACACAACTTCCTTGCTTGCTAACCATCCCTTTTCATGTTTTTATCCCTTGATATATGTGTTGTTGTCCCTCAGCTGGAGATCTCTTGTCTCTTCAAATTTTAGGTTGGAACATACAAGCATGCCTTCCTATTGTTATATCGGGTCCCCATCACTCTTTTTTTGACATGATCACCACACAGAGCAAACACCTAAGTGGAGTGCTTTAGGTGCTATCTGACATTGTAGGAATCAGTATTGGGTCCTTCTGACTCTCCCCTAGAACTGTTTCTGAGACCCAGGAGTCCCCTACTAGGACTGTGCCGTTATCACTTAGGCTTTTGCCTCTGTGTCTCGAAGCTCGATGCCGCGACCACTGAGACTGCATGTACTGTTTCCACTTCCTGTTTTAGAGCCCTTGTAGCATCGATGTTTCCTCATCGTCTTTGCCTTCGACTGTAATGGAGAGGCGGTTATTTCCAGTCCCTGCCGTCAGTTTCCGTTTTTAGGTCGAGCCTGGGCAGCGCATGAGCGGCTCTGCGAGGCATGCTATGTTCAGGTATGGATTTGAAGCTCTGCCCATTTACTGCCAATCTCTTAAATTGGCTCCTGTTACTGTCCTTTCTAAATCATTGCTTTTGATTTATGAATAGGCTTAGTAGTCCCTCCTTTGTACCGCCTTATCAGCATTTGTAATCATTTCACTACCTGCAGATTCCTTAGTCGAAGTGGAGGCATTATATTCCACCGAGTGTGTCGGGGTTTCAACTGGGCTTGATCATGCTCCATTTGGGGAGTCCTTCATAGATATTAAACGACTCATCTCCGCAAGTGGTCTGTGGCTCCCTCCACCTATTTTACAGGCCCCCAGGACATTCAAGGTTGCTGGTCAACCAGGTCACACAGTCCACTCGTGGCCCAGAACCTACAGATCACTTCTAGTAGGTTAGGCTACATCCAGAGGCGGCGCGCACAGTGGCCACTCAGCCAACCCATGCGCATCAGCGTCCAAGCCGGCTTTTCCTCATTGGCTACAATTGAATGTATTTCCGATGAGAAGCATGAATAAATGAAGCTGGAGTTACTGATAATCTCAAGGACTCTCCTTAATCATGCATGACAGATTGCATTGTTGCGTTCCTTTTAGTGATTACAGTGTTCGCTATATATGTTGAAAGTGCTGAATTGTATTTTGTTTGTTATAGTGAATCAGGATATTTCTGATAGAGAGCTTATGGGGTCTGAAATCTCATACTAGCGCTCTCGCCTTCCTAGTGAAATAATTGAACAGTGTTACTATTTAGGGAACAGTGGTAGGTGCGTGCTATCTTGGTTTGCCTCAACCATCAGATTGTAAACCATTTGTTACAACCCATTTCATTAGTATTCTCTTCTGGGCTGTGACAAGAGAGAACCTCTCGCCAGTCTCACTCTTATGACATACAGGCAAGGCCCGTTTGTGCAATCCAGCGCGTACCACAAGCCAAATTGTCGCTGTTCTGTGGGTAGAGTGAGAGAGGTGGGGATTGTGATTAAAAGAGCACAACTATCCAATAGGATAGAAGTCGGGTAAAGATCAGAATCCTGCTGATTACTTTTCACGAATACCGCTACATCGTCACAGTTCGATATCCAAAAAGGCTGAGGAGTACATTAACTTCATTGTTTGGTCCAGCACACCAGCAGCCCTATCCATTGAACACATTATTGCTGCTACTAATGCTGATGAGATCATGCTTATCCTCCAATACATCATTTCAACCCAAACATGGAAGAAGAATGCTGGACCTTTTGCTGACAATGCTGAATTTCAAAATCTCAAAAATATACAGGATAAACTGTTCATTACCAGGGAAGGTGTTGAATCGTCATATCTGAGAGCCTAAGTCAGTAAGTCATGTAACCAGCCCATAAAGGACACTGTGACATTGTAGCCACCAAAAGAGCCCTAAGCAACTTAGTTTGGATCCCACACCCTAGACTAGCAAATGGAGCGGGAACTAAAAAAGTGCCATCTTTGCAACTGCCTTTCTCCCAAAGCAAAGCAGTACCCATTGACAATGTCTGACCCTCCACACATGCTTGGAGTTGCAGTTGATTTCTTTGGCCTGTTAGGAAACAGACATCATGTCGTAGTCATTGATAAGTATTCACGCTTTCCTTCAGTAGAGGAGTTATCATCACCAACCCATGACAAGGTCATCGAGCGGCTGGATGACATCTTTGCAGTGAGGGGTATCACCACCATTCTCAAATCTGACAATGGTCTGTCATTCAATAGCAAATAACTCAAGGAGTTTCTAGTCAGACTAAATGTCAAGCATCAAAAGAGTACACCTCTGTGGCCCCAATTCACGGGCACCCTCAAAAGGGTCATTCAACGAGCGTTAATGGAGGGGATCTAGTTAAATGAGCTTATGTCGATCCCTCCTTGCTTATTGGTCAACTCCTAACTCCACAACTCGTGAGAACCCTGCCACTTTGCTCTTTGGGTGAGCATTCGGAATCAAACTGCCATAGTAGACAGCAGACCGATCCTTGAGTGCTGATAAGGCTCATGTAACAGACACTTCTCAAAGGTGCAAGATGAAAACATATGCTGATCGGTGTTGGCGAGCTCTGGAAAGTGAAGGTGACCATGTCCTGGCCAAGCAGAAACAAAAACGGAAAACAGACACCCATTGTGCTGTCGATTCTCTGAGGCTCGTGATGTGTAAAGGACACATGGTGACGACACATTGTCCAGGAAAGTCCATCCCATGGGACTTGTCACACTTTAAGCACCTACCTTGACTTTCGTCAGCTTCTGCAATCATGAATGAGGTGACCCCGCCTAACAGTCAGGATCAAGCCCCAGAACCTCTGCCATCGGTGCACAAAGAGAGCGTATCTCAACCATCTCATACCATGCGATCTGGCAGACTGGTGCGAGCGCCTCAACGACTTTTTGAGGAAACGTAATGTGACTGTTATTTGTATTTTTTATTTAACACAGGGGAAGATGTAGTTTCATTGGACTGTTCTAGGACCCTTGCAGTTCTGGTCGGAATCAACAGAGGAATTACTTAACCTGCTGGGAGGTTTTAATGATGTGGGTATTAATGGGTACTGATACAAGGAGACTGGCATGGAGTCGCTGATATAGGACAAATGCATTGATACTGACACTGGAACTCTACGATGGACATTGAACACTGTAACCCTAGCAAGTTTTAGTGGCACAGTGACTCTGCCTGGGTAAATAGGCACTGAAACTGGGACAATAGAACACTGGTGGGGACACTGAATGCAACATGAGGACATTGATAGTGTGCTGTTGACTTTAGCATGTGAACAATCTAATGGGAAAACTGTCATAGACACATTGACATGAGAACATTGATACCGAGGCACTGATACTGTGTCATAGGTAGATGGAGAATTGGGGCACTGACATTGAAACTGGAACATTGTTGAGGGAAACAAACTTAGCCAATAGGAGTTCCCAGAATTTCATTTTCTGGCACTGGGAGAAGGCACATGCTTTCCGCAGTCACAGAATAGGATAGGGTGTCTCTAATCAGACCAGGCCTCCAGGCCTCCTCCATGTACAGGAGAAAAGGGGTTCTCCTTTTCCTTGCTGGTTGAGCCTTGTTCTTCATTTAAATTGCACTGCCCGCCCCCTGGCTAGTCAGTTTGAAAGCCCTGTGCAGGAAGCCACAGATAGAGAAAGAGACAAAGACAGCACATAGTAAAGGTCTGGACCCGAAACTATGCTCCCCACTTCACTGTCAGTGGCTTGGAATCTAAGAAGTGCTTAATTTGTAAAACCAAAACAAATGCAGGAATCTAACTTTTTTTTATGAACCTGCTGCTTGCTGGTGTTATCAACTGCCCGCTAAGTTTTGATTCTACCTTATGCTTTTTCAACCCCCCCCCCCACTTCTCGTCTCTTTTCCTACACTTGCAGGTTCATTTTCATCCCTACTTTTCTCTTTTGTCATTGTTTTCCCATCTTTCCCCTCCTTCTTTCATTTCCCTTTTCTCCTTTCTCTCCATTGGTTTAAGTTTTGGTCAAATGATGAAAATTACGTCCAGGTCCCAAAGAATGAGTGTGGGAACGCACTGCTTGACCCACCTGCACAAAAAATCTTTTGAGTTTAGTATATTAGACAATAATGTTGTGCCTTTTGTGACAAGAATCTAATCTGCATATTGTGTGCACATGACAGCAAACGTGCACGTTAGTTCACAAATGCCATTGTCATCAGGGAGGGGTTGTGGCATCAATTTTTCTAAGTTCATCTTTAACAACTATCACTTTAAATTTGCAAGGCTCTTTCGTTTGCGCTAATGGCTTAGTGTTGTGTTGTGCGCGAGTCAGCGCGAGTACATGCTTGGTGCGAGGTTTCCCCTCGTGCATTAACCACATGGACTCGCGCCGACTCGTGCTATTGTTTTTATTCAGTTTGGTCTCGAGTGTTATTATTATTTAATTGTGCATCACTCGAGACCATCTCCAGTTGTTTGCTATTGTACTGTATGCTCTAACTGTATTGTGTCAGTTACTGGCGATCTTCTCTGAGACCGGAGCTGTATGCAGGGAGTGCTTCATTTGTACCATTAAACTCATTTCTACAACTTCTATTTGTTGATATTTACTCAACAAACTTGGCGACGAGGGACGGATAGAGATCAAGTAGTCATGCACTCTAAAAATGAAACTATACAGGAGAGACTTTGGATTAATGGTGATGAGAATTTAGATTTTGTTTTATCCATTGTCAGAAAGGCTGAACTTTCCTGTAGAAGCGCACTACAAGTTAAAGGGAAGGAAAGTTCTGTCAGTAAAGATGTTGTTGCAAAAATTAATCAAAAATATGACAGCAAAAACAGGGATGTTTTAAAAAAGAAGCAAATGTTTTCTTCTAAAGCTAATTCTGAGGTTGCAAAGAGTAATTTGAAATGTTTTAGATGTAACAGCAAATCGCATTTAGCAAATGATAAAACTTGCCCAGGTTTGAGGCAAAAGTGTTCTAATTGTGGGTTAAAAGGACATTTCACTTCTGCTTGCAGAAGAGGTAATGTTAATCAAAAAGTCAAGTGCATTGAGTTGAATGAGAATAGTGATGAAGATGATGTTACAGATGACTCCAATGACTGTTCATTTGTCTTGAACATAAAAGATTCTATTGTTTTAAATGTAAATGACCATTCCATTAAGAAAAAGCCATTGTGCGACATGGTTATTGGAGGTGTAAAGATTAACATGTATGCAGATTCTGGATCACCTTATTCTATAGTGTGTGAATCTGTCTGGAAAAAATTGTTTGAACCTAGACTTGGCAGTCACTTAGAAGAGAGTGATATTAATCCTGAAGGATATTCTGGTGGAAGGATAGATATCTTAGGTTTCAGAACGTTAGTTTTCAGATTTAAGAATAGAAAATGTATTGCAAAATTGTATGTTTCAAAGAAGGGTCCCTCAGTCCTTAGCTGGTTTGACTTTGGCAAACTTGACATTGTATTAGACCCTAATAGTCCTACTCCAGTGATGTTGATTGATGAGCAAAATGGTATCTCTTCTTTGATGTTAAGTAAATTTCCAAATGTTTTTTCCAAAGACATTGGGAAGTTAACCAGCTTTAAACATGAAATCCGTTTAAAGGACAATGCTTGTCCTAAAATACATAAGGCTCGTAATATTCCCTTTGCTGTCAGAGAGGAGGTTAGGAGTGAATTAAATGCTTTAGTGGAAGGAGGCATAATAGATAGAATAGAGTCCTCTGAATGGGTTTCGCCCATAGTGGTCGCTAGGCGAGCTAATGGCAAGGTGAGATTATGCATTGACCTTCGCCACCTTAACAACAATATTGTTGTAGATCAATTTCCCCTTCCCCGCATCTCTGAAATGTTGTCTGTGGTTGGGGGGTCTAATATTTTTTCTACAATTGACCTATCTGCTGCGTATCACCAGATAGAGTTAAGTGAAAAGAGTAAGGATTTGACGGCATTTATTACACCATTTGGGTGTTTCAGATTCAACAGGATGCCTTTTGGACTGGCGTCCGCAGCTGCAATCTTCCAGAGGGTCATGCAAGATATTCTGAAAGATTGTAAAAATGCCATCTGTTTTCAAGATGACATTTTGGTGTTCAGTGATGACAAAGACAAACATATTATGGCTTTAGAGGAAGTTTTGAATGCACTTAATGTACATGGCCTTACCATTAAGCATGAGAAATGCAAATTTGGTGTACATTCTGTAAATTACTTAGGCCATGAATTATGTGCAGAGGGTATCAAGCCTAAATCTTCACTTTTAGAAGCGATTAAATCAGCTCCTCACCCTTTGTCTAAAGATGATGTAAGGTCCTTTTTAGGGTTAGTTGAGTTCTACGCAAGGTATGTACCTGATTTCTCGTGCAGAACATATAATATCAGACAATTAATTAAAAATAGAGTTGTCTTTGAATGGACTAGTGAGTGTGAGAAAGAGTTCAGTGATGTGAAGAATGCAATCTGCTCTGCAAGTGCATTATCCTGTTTTGATCCTTCTCTGGAAAATATTATTACTACCGATGCTAGCGCAAAAGGGCTAGGTGCTGTATTTTCGCAAAAGAATAAAGAGGGAAAAGAGGTTATCATTGCGCATGCTTCAAGGGCACTTACTCCTGCTGAGGAAAAGTATTCCACAATAGAAAGGGAGACTTTAGCGTGCATTTGGGCTTTGGAACATTTCAGAGTGTTTGTTTGGGGTAAGGAATGCACTCTTAGAAGTGATCATAAACCGTTAGTACGGCTACTTACTACAGAAGGCATGTTAAGAGCTTCAGCCCGTATTGCACGCATGTCCATGCGTTTGCAGGATTTTATTTATAATATACAATATTTACCAGGAAGAGAGAATGTTTCTGTAGATTTTTTGTCTAGGATGCCCTTACCTATTCAAGAGGATTTACATAATGAATGGGACAATTTCCAGATTGCCATGATACATGATGAGGGTCCCATTTCTATTGATCAGACCTTGTGGAAGGAGAAATTTGAGGGTGATGACATTTTAAGAAATGTTGCCAGTTATATCGTTGGTACTTGGCCTGAAAAGAAGTGTTTGAGTGCAGATTTGATAAGCTTCTGGGAAGTAAGGTCAGAACTTTCATGTTGCGGGAACATCATTAAAAGAGGTGAACGCATTGTACCACCGGTGGGTGTAAGGAAAATTATAGTTTTACAGGGTCATGAAGGTCATAGTGGCATGGTTAGAACCAAGCAACAAGTTAAACATTTATTTTGGTGGCCAGGGATGGACATGTTTATTGAAAGGTTGGTTAGAAATTGTGTGGTATGTGCCAATTCTGATAAGTCCTTAGTTACCTTAAAACCCAATATGGGTACACACAATATTCCTAATAATCCTTGGGAAACCATTGCCATAGACATTATGGGTCCCATTGGCTGCGAATCCAAGTATGTTATAGCGGCTATTGACATATTCTCAAAATGGCCCATTATCAAAATTGTCCAGAAGATAGATACTGATTCGGTCTTGTGTTTCCTAGATAAAGTTTTTATTGAAGAAGGGTTACCTGTTAAGATAATATCGGATAATGGAGTACAATTTATCTCCAAGAAAGCTAATGATTATTTCTCAAGACTTGGCATCGTTCACTCTACCACCTCTTTATATAATCCCAGTGGGAATGGGGTTATAGAGAGATTCAATAGGGTTCTGAAAGGGGCCATACAAATCACTAGTAGTGATGACAAAACATGGGAAGTAGAGATTTTTAGGAAGGTATGGATGTACAGGACAACCACGAACTCTATGACTGGGTATTCTCCTTTTGAGATCATGAGAGGAAGAGTTCCTAGGACAAAGGTGAATCCTTCGTGGTTGGTGAAATCCACTCCTTCCAATGTGGATTTGAGTGTGGTCAAGGAGAACCTTATTCGCACTCATTGTTCAAACAAAAAATACTTTGATGAGAAATGTGGTTCAAAAAAAGATCCCAAGGTAGAAGTGGGCATGATGGTAAAAGTCAAGAAACCATGGAAGGTCAAAAAAGGAGAAAGTTCATTTATGGGTCCTTTTGAAGTTTCAGAAGTCTTGAAAAACTCTGTGAGATTATCCAATAATAAGGTTTGGAATCTGGGCAGAATTGCTGTCCTCAAGGCTGACAAGGATGTTTACTGTAAAGAAGTTATTCCTGAACATCCTGATTTTTCTTTTTTGGATGAGGATTCCTGTACTGCAGATGTTTTACCATGCTGTTCTAGTAATTGTCTAACCAACCAGGATTCTGCCTCCACTGTTATTTCCTGTCCAGATAGCAGTGTCATCAATCAAGATGTTACTGTCCAGTATGGTGTTTCTTCCTTACCTAAAAGAGTCACTAGGAAACCGAAGTGGTTGTCTGATTTTGTTGATTTTATTACCAGAAAATTGTAATTCACTGTTTTTTTTTCTTCTTCTCTTTCCTCATAAGGGGGGAAGGTGTGTTGTGTTGTGCGCGAGTCAGCGCGAGTACATGCTTGGTGCGAGGTTTCCCCTCGTGCATTAACCACATGGACTCGCGCCGACTCGTGCTATTGTTTTTATTCAGTTTGGTCTCGAGTGTTATTATTATTTAATTGTGCATCACTCGAGACCATCTCCAGTTGTTTGCTATTGTACTGTATGCTCTAACTGTATTGTGTCAGTTACTGGCGATCTTCTCTGAGACCGGAGCTGTATGCAGGGAGTGCTTCATTTGTACCATTAAACTCATTTCTACAACTTCTATTTGTTGATATTTACTCAACACTTAGTTTTCCCATATTAGAGCACTTAGACATACGTGAGCTCAGGATGTAGAAAAATAAATGCTTTTTTGTATAGTGCGCATCCTGAGCTCACGTTTAAAGGCGCTCACATATGCGTAAATGAAGTCACTGGCATAGATAAAAGCACCTTGAGAGCTGTAGGAAGCTCAGGATGTGCGCAGGACAAAATAGGGTTCCTTATTGTACAGCGCAATAGTGCATTCTGGGACTTGTAGTGGTTTTCTTTAAAAAAATTATAAACAGCCCAGAAACGAAATAAAAGTTGAGATGGTATGAAAGCGACCAGCGTCAAATGGCCACTGACTTAAATACCTTTATGCAGTCACTGCTGGTGAGGGTTGGGGCACGGCGCAGTCTGAGTGACTTGGCTTCTGTGCACGGCAGGGTGGCCAATCAAAACCTCCTGTCTTGTGCACTGCACACCTGTCACTGACTGAATTCCACCACCTTCTGCAGCGCTGACCTACCTAGCCCACCTGGCTGGCCTGACATTGGCAATGTGGACTCACTGGAGAGAGAGAGCCTGGCTTGGTGAACTGGTGGTCACTGGGTCTCTCCCTCTCTCTCACTGAGGATTTGAGAGTCAAGAGTAGTGCTTAATTCGTAAAACAAGTAAGTGTCAGGGCCCCCTTCAGGAGGGCTCTGCAGCTTGTACCACCCATTGTCCCGGGAAGCACTGCCGGTGGCAGTACCAACCAGGCGCACAACGCCCATAGGGTTCAACGGGCTTCAGCTGCCCCCCTCAGCCCGGGCTGAGACAGCTCCCCCACACACACACACTCAGACTGTTCTCAAGCTGCTGTGGGCTGGCTGGTCTGTCGTTTTATCGCAGCCACACCAAGTATTTCACAGGTCTTTAAAAGAACCATTTGCTTGATAACTGAGGCTTTGTTTTTTTTTCACCCATTCCAAGAGCCCCTGCATTTCCACTCTGCCTATTACTTAAAACTGTAAATTACTTTTGCTGCCACAGTGCGAGAATGCATTTCCTGAAAAGTAACCTGAGGCTTTGTTTTTTGCAGTTTTATACAGCTTGAGCTCCACCAGAAGGCATTGAGTCACTTTTGCATGAGCACCAGTTACATTGTACAAGGACACCTTGCTGGAAGCATTAGCCACCCCCACCTGAAATGTGGCTCTAGTTGCGCCCCTAGTACAAACACACCTACGAATATTACACTCTTTCAAGTGTGCCACTTCCTTCTCTTCCAGGCCCCAAAGCTACAAGAATGGCTTGGGTGGTCAGTATTAGTCATTTTATTGTACACTGAATGAATAAGCAACTGTTTTTGTGCTCAGCTGTAAAAAGCACAAACAGTGTCAGGG
Source organism: Lissotriton vulgaris (assembly GCF_964263255.1). Lineage (NCBI taxonomy): Eukaryota > Metazoa > Chordata > Amphibia > Caudata > Salamandridae > Lissotriton > Lissotriton vulgaris. The sequence goes on from NC_141696.1 coordinate 229,043,521, forward strand.
ACAGATCCAACCCTTCATCGCATCTACCAGGACAGAAGTGTGCTGTGGCTGCCATCTGTCCCAAAATCTGCAATGACTGAAGTGTTTTGGGCTCAATTTGCCCCAGAATCTGTGGTCAAAGTAGTCTTTAAACTCTCACCACACTGAGCCGTTTTTAGGTCGTCCCCGGGCAGCACATGCGCTGCTCTGCGAAGCATGCTGTATTGAAGTAGGGACTTGAAGCCCTGCCCACTCTCCGCTCACATTTTTCATTGGCTTATGTCAATGTCAACTGTAAACTGTGGCAGTTCTTTGGTCAAAAGGCTTAGTAGTCCCTCGTTAGTATCACCTTGTCTCATTTTGTAACCTCCCATGGCAACACCCCCTGTTATGTGTGTTGTTGCTCTGTAGGCCTTAATTGCAGCCTCCGAGCACTATTTTCTCAAATAGCTTTGTCCTGCCGGCTGTTGCAGGCAGGACACGATCTCTCCTAATGCTTTTTAAAAATGTCATAGCATGCATTTGCAATGCAATAGGTCTCACATTGGCGAGAGTTTAAGCTATTGGCATTGTAAATGACAGTGCCTTTTATTTATCTGTTTTAAAAACAACACATAAATAAAAGGCATTGTCATTTACAATGCCAATAGCTTAAACTCTCGTAAATGTGAGACTTTTGCATTGCAAATGCCTGTTTAAAAGATATTGGTGGAAGGGGGAATGACACTCCTGTTGAACCCGAGCTCCATTTTGTGATGTAGCTGTTTTTTTCGGCCTTATCCCACAGAATGGCTACTTCTTACTACGGGTCTGCTCCTGCTTACCATTCGCAGTGTTTCTCCCACATATTTTGCCTGATTTAAGGCTCTCCAACCCTCAGTACATTCTTTTTGCTTCTCCCCAATACACTACAGTACCTCAAATGCTCAAAGTGCATCTCTCCCACTCACTATCTAAACAGTGCTTCTCTTTCAATCACTAGCCTCACTGCGCTTCTTGTCCACTCACTCTGTGCATAGTGCATGTCCTCCACCTTCCCTGATTCCACTTTTTCAGACCTAGAAGTACTTAAAGGTCAGCGTTCAAAATGTAAGCATCTGATTGTGAGTGGCCAGTTTGTCTCTCAGTCAAGAAAGGTAGTCCTATGGCAGAGTAAGTCAGAAGTCAGGTCTGTGCCTTGGAAGAAGCTGCATAGCTGCATGCCTTTGAAAGGTGTGTAGGGTTGGGAAGGAATCAGTCACAAGTCAAGCACCTGCCACAGTTAGGCCATATGGCTAAGAAAGAGTGTGTCGTGTAGCAGGGTTCTGGGCTGAAAGCGCTTTGGTGGTGGTGACGTTAGCCACCAGTCAAACAATAAAATCAGTGAATAACCATGAATTGGAGTAAAGTGAGGCATTCTATGATCTTGCTTTAACAACATAGCATCTAAGTTAGAAAAAAAAGTATACTGCCTGGACTTGTTCAGAAAAGACAAGAACAGCTGTGAATATGTTGATGAATACCTCAATCAAGTGCTGTCAATCACCAGCATTATAAAATCCCTCTGTTCATGCTGTGAGTAATTCATTAGGATACAGATAAAAGTGGAAGGGGGATCCTAGGTAAAAACACTCCTTGAATAACCATAAGAACCTTACTTCACAGAAAATGTTACAAGCAATCAAAAAGGCAGAAGTCCTACCACTGGAGTCAAGCTATCCTGGCTGAAGACGGATGATAAATGTGAACAACAAGGACCCCCTGTTCAAATACTGGATTTGTAAAGCAGGGAAATAAACAATGTGTGAAAAGAATAACGCACTTGATGATATAACTAGGGAACAGACCAATATGTAAAGCACAAAAATCAATTAAAAATTTAACAAGTTCGATTTATTAAAGAAATTACAATATCAATTTTTAAAAACACAATCAATACACTGTATCTATAAAAATACACATAATTGTGTATGAAGGAAATATTCGTGACGCAATTTTACAAAAAAATACATAAGAAACATAGGTGGCAAACAATACAAATTATCGACGCGCGTTTCGGCGTTAACAGAACGCCTTCATCAGGAGCCACATTCAATCTGTAAAACATATTTTTAAAAAGAGTTAGAGACAACTCTAGATCATGAAAAACTCATAGCAAACAAGCAAACAATTATTTAAAACATCTCATTGTGCTTACATAACAAGGAAATCCCTACAAGAAACAGCTACCAATTGTAGCTGCAACTGATACAGACTAATTTTCCAACGGCTGCGGGACGCTGATCGAGACCTTAGGCGCGGCGCCCGCAGGTTGTAGTCACGGACCGGACTCTATCCTTTCCCGGTAAGCATTTGGCTTGGATATGCCCCGCCGCCTTGTTATTGCTCAGCTTGAGGTGCCGGCGCGGTAAATTTGTATAATTGAGTCCGGTTTTTAATTCATCTTAGGAAAAAGCACGTGCAATCCAACGGCTGTGAGACGCCGCTAAAGACCCAAAGAGACGGAAATATCCCTGGCGTCTTTCAGGTTGAAGTTACGGCTCACATTCCGTTTATCCCCGGTAAGCTAGCTAATGAGCAGCACACGATTTGAGAGCTAGATGAGTTACATGAGCCGCAGTAATATTTTGTAGTATAATAATTGTTTGCGCTCTACAACCCTCTTAGGAATCGACTTAGATATACCAACGGCTGCGAGACGCTATAAAAATACCTCAGATTGTGACCTATTTGGCTCTTGACAGGTTGAAGCCACGGCTCGCCTTTCGTTTGTTCTCGGTAAGCAAGATATTATGCTGCTTTGAAGTTACTTACCTTCAATGACTTGCTCGATAATAATGATATGTGCCCTTTACCTTTAGCACGTTGTAATTACACCGGCTTTACAGAGGATTTCTGGGTAGTGATCGTTTCGACATCAACACACTTTTAAACATATATGGTAAGCAATTGCCATCCCAGACATTCGGGTGCTATGTGGGACTATTTACCTAATGTAGGAGAGATTTTCGATACCCCCCTCTTTTCTGAAAACATGTGACATAGGGGCGTTCATCCTTTCCGCACACCCCCATGGGAATTTTTTTTTTTTATAATGGGGGATAAAGTAAAAGAGTTACCTGTGAAATGAACCTATACAAAATAAGCAAGAAACCATAAAACTGAGCTATAACATCCATCTAGAAGTGCGATAAATTGATCTCAATCCTCCCTAAAAATTGAATTATAGTGGTATATATGGTTAATGAATACATCTTTTTTCAGACCAAAACTTTTAACCAGGTGACTTAGAGTACCGCTAAGAAAATAGATGCCGGATGTTATCCAGAACCAATAGAGAACACCCATCTCGTGTTCACTAGGTAAGAAGATAGAGAAGAGGTTATGTCCAGACAAATACCATCTAAAGGATGGAACAACTTTAATAAAAGTGAATAAAATATACTCTATAACTGTTAGTTGATAAACGACAGGTATTCTGATGTCATTTAGACTTAACCAAATCCCCCCCCCCTGCACCCCCTTTTTTAACTATATTAATGGGTTGAATTACTGCTCAAATATACATTAAATTAGTCTGTATCAGTTGCAGCTACAATTGGTAGCTGTTTCTTGTAGGGATTTCCTTGTTATGTAAGCACAATGAGATGTTTTAAATAATTGTTTGCTTGTTTGCTATGAGTTTTTCATGATCTAGAGTTGTCTCTAACTCTTTTTAAAAATATGTTTTACAGATTGAATGTGGCTCCTGATGAAGGCGTTCTGTTAACGCCGAAACGCGCGTCGATAATTTGTATTGTTTGCCACCTATGTTTCTTATGTATTTTTTTGTAAAATTGCGTCACGAATATTTCCTTCATACACAATTATGTGTATTTTTATAGATACAGTGTATTGATTGTGTTTTTAAAAATTGATATTGTAATTTCATTAATAAATCGAACTTGTTAAATTTTTAATTGATTTTTGTGCTTTACATATTGGTCTGTTCCCTAGTTATATCATCAAGTGCGTTATTCTTTTCACACATTGAAGACGGATGATAGCCAGAAACCGGTCCTAGGATGCTTGATTCTGGTCCAGGAAAGACATGGCTTGGCAGTTCGGGCTGGATTGTTCCCATGAGGCACAGGGTCAAGGCTGATTTGCATATGGCCATATCTGAACTGGGGTGGTGTGGAGTGCAAAAAAACGATGATTTTAGGCACAGATCTCTGTACTGGGGTGAATGTATGACATTGTTCTGCATTCTGTCCATCAATTGTTGTTTTTGCATTTGTCACCCCGAGTGGGATGGGTATGCTCAGACGTGAGTCCCATGCTCTCCACACCACTGGAGTCAAGCTATCCTGGCTGAAGACGGCTGATAGCCAGAAACCGGTTCTAGGATGCTTGATTCTGGTCCAGGAAAGACATGGCTTGGCAGTTCGGGCTGGACTGTTCCCATGAGGCACAGGGTCAAGGCTGATTTGCATATGGTCATGTCTGAACCGGGGTGGGGTGGGGTGGTGTGGAGTGCAAAAAAACGATGGATTTAGGCCCAGATCTCTGTACTGGGGTGAATGTATGACATTATTCTGCATTCTGTCCATCAATTGTTGTTTTTGTAGAAGTCTTAACATAGCAATTATCCAGCTTAAAAAATTGACTAAAACTGAGAAAAACACACCTGAATTGAGGTATAACATCATCAAAAGTTTAGCAGACAGTGCTTTGGGGGTAAATGTTATTTAGCCACTCTTGAAAACAATTGTTTCAAAACCAGTGTAACATCTCAAAGATTAGAATAATCTGTTTTCCTGGCTTATTTCCCTCATTGGTTGACACAGTATGAATTGCTCAATTCTGCTCCTATCAACGCAGGGTCCTCTTGGATGCAAAAATTATAGCATCCTATAAGAGCTTGACACATGAGGTGTTTGCAATTCAGATGCAAGAGTTATGTGCTTTAATAAAATATTTGCAGAATAGTTTTCAGCTCTTTTTGGCTTGTATCACTTTGGACTCTGAAAAAAAAATCGTCTTCAGTGAGTCAACCAACAATCCTAGAAAGTCTGCCTCTCTGCTTCATTTCAAATCTAGAATATCCGAATTAATGTCAAACTGACGCCCATCGGGTGGGATTATGACTCTCACCCCAACCAGGCTAGTGAAAGAGGCTAAGTTAATTAGCACATTGTGTAAATGGTTGTTGGTTTGCAAGGCATCTTACCCATGTATTGAAGGAAATGGTGACCATTTGATTCTTATAAATGTATATATCCAATGGGGTTCACAAAAAGAATATGATACAGAAACGGAGCTCTTCAAAAAGGATAACTAAACTAAATTAACTAAATTAAATGAAATGTATGGGAAGGGCACAATGGTGATAATGGGTGACTTTAACCATAAATTAAACTATGGAAAATGATATCACTGGTTTGAGGAAATCCTGAGCTCTTACAATATAGGGTCAGCAAAATTTCCCACGCGTTTATCCACTAATCAGGATGAAGTATTAGGGAAGTTTCTGGGTTCTATAGGATTAATATGTCTAAATGGTAGGAAGGACCCAGACCGACCGGCTAAACAGACTTTTAGAGTAGGCAATCAACAGTGCCTTATAGATTATATTTTTAATCAGGCCTGGAACTATGGAATGGTAAAAAAGTTCCGGGTAATTAAGCGCAGGGACAGTGATCATAACGCTCTGTACTGTGAATATTTAAGGGGGCCAACAAGTCCATGTGAAAGAGTGATTGTCCAAAATGTGTAATATCCAAGGCGCCTGACTACAAAATAGACGGAAGAATACATTGAGAAATTAGTACGCTTTCAACAAAATTTAAAGTAGGATAGCGTTGAAGGCCACCAGGTAGCATGGTACGTGGATAAATTAGCTCAGGCGGTGCAATGTCTTAGAGTGTATCTAAAAGATAAGAAACAGGTTAAGGTAAAGCCTCATTATAACAATGTAAGGCCCAGGTGGTTTAACCTAGCATGTCAGAATAAACAAGCATTTACAATGCAATGGTTTCGCCTTTGGAAAAGTTTGAGCTATTGGCATTGTAAATGACAAAATGTGTATTTATGTATTGGTTTTGAAAACAGATAAATAAATGGCATTGTCATTTACATTGCCATTAGCTGAATCTCTCGCAAATGTGAGACCTATTGTACCCTACGGACGAGCTCAGCAGACAGCAATTACTACTACACAAACACACCCAGAGCCAGCCACACACACCCAGAGCCAGCCACACACACACACACACACACCCAGAGCCAGCCACACACACACACACACACACACCCAGAGCCACACACACACACACCCAGAGCCACACACACACACACACACACCCAGAGCCACAGACACACACCCAGAGCCACACACACACACACACACCCATGCATTTTTTCAGTCTGTAGATTTAACATCATTCTATATACCGATATATTTAGTATATGAAAAGCAGAATAGATTCTGGTGTAGTCACTAACGTGGTCTGCATAATTAATCCGAAGCTGAAAGGAAATAGAAGACTGCACGAAGGAAGATGCTTTAATCGATGTGCGCGAGGAAACATATAAATGTTGTGTTATGGGTTATGCTATATTTTGTATGATGCAATAACATTTCTACAGCATACATTGTCATTGTAGTAGGACGTCGTAGCACAAGGCCGCAACACAAGCCCTTGCAGCCCTTCCGGCGCATGGGGGACCCTCCTGAGGGGCCCCAAACCTTCAACAAGCATTTGCAATACAATTGCGGCACTCATGCTTTAGCTGTAACATCTCCAGCTAAAGCGTGGGTGCTCTGATTGCTTCAAAAGTAAAGAAATAGAAAAAAAACTTTGTATCTATTTATTTACTTTTGACGCAATTGAGGCACCCCCTCCTCAGCTTGAGATGTTTACAGCCAAAGCAAGAGTGTTGCCTTTGAAACCAAAGTAAATGAAGAGAAAAAAATGGCAGGCGCATGTTTTTTCTCTTTATTTACTTTGGTTACAATCGCCGCATTTGCGCTATAACTGTAAATATCTTAAGCTAAAGCGGGTACGCCGAATGGTTCAAAAGTAAAGAAATGGAAAAAAACTGTTTTCTGTATTTCTTTATTTTTTGAAGCAATCATGGCACCGCGCTTTAGCTTAAGATGTTTACAGTTAAAGCTTGAGTTTGGCGATTGAAACCAAAATAAACAAGCCATCCCCGTTCATGGCAATTTGAAGTGCACACAACGTAAGCAATCAAGTGGCTGTCCCATCACTGTTGAATGCTTATTTATCATGATGGTGGAACTATAAATCACAGGAAAGATTCATAGTTGCATACTCCGGCCACCGAAAGACAATTTAACAACCACACGCGATACATGCTAAACGTTACACTGACATATGCATTACAATCTTTGCCTTTTAGTGTTCTTGTCATTTTTAATCTCTGCGTGCCACTGAATACGGATAATGTTTTCTTACTTATTATTCGGCATGATATATCTTTCTGCTTAACATAATAATTCATATAAACTGATTCCAATACAGCAAACTGGGCAAGTATTGCCTACCATGTGATTACAACATTAATTCTAATTTTACTTGTTTATTATGTTTTTTTGGCCTTAATTTATCACATTATGTCTAATCGTATTATTTATTGGGAGTAATTGTAAAAATTTGATATCTGTCATAAACTGAATACTTACTATATGTACGACTGTCAGAAAATGCATCAAGAAAGATTGCTCGGGAGGGGAGGAGCTTCGCGGGCAACCAAGATGGCCGCGTGAGCTCGTAGCTCCGAAGACCCTCCGATCCTCCGCATTAATCCTGTCATCTATCCTGTCCCACATTAGTGGGAATCTGTTGCGGTACTGCTGCTGATGCGGGATCCGTTCTCTGATCGAAGATCTGAGCTTCCTACGCGGAGTTACACCGTGTTGAAGATTGGGGATGACGATGCCATAATAGCCTGGCATAACGTGGGCAACGGCGGTGCTTCTACGCGGTGGCAGTCTGAGGAGGTGGAGGTTGCCCCGTTCTGCACTAGCGGCCAAACCAGATTACCCAGCGGATTGACGTGCTGGAGAGGCGGTGGAGGCGAGTACTGATCTCTACAGACTTGGGGCTGCAGGGACGGCCGGATTCTTCTCTGGACTGTGCTACCCCCATCGCCCAACATGGCGGGCAGAGGTGATCCGGACAAAGGGAAGCCCAGGGTCAGCAGGAAACCTTCCCTCTCGCAGCCCACTATTTCTGACCGCTTCACCCTCCCGAAGGGATCGCCTGGAGCCTCAGGCCGTACTAAAGACGCGCAGCGGGATGTGTCACCGGACGACTCTGAACCCACCCTCCGGGATGTCATGGGGGCCATTGCGGGCATCAAGGCCGAAATGCATAAACAGCATGAAGATTTAACGCATAAGGTCGACACGTTGGCGATTGAAGTCAACCTCATCAGGGCCGATCTCGGCAAAACTAATGACAGAGTCAAGTCGCTCGACATAAAGGCGTCGAGTTTGACTTCAGATGTTACTGACCTGCAGTCGGAGATTCGGGACCTGAAGGCCACGAACACGTTGTTTGCCCGCAGGCTCGACGACTTCGAAGGACGGGCAAGGCGCCAGAACGTCCGTATTATAGGTGTGCCGGAGGGCGCCAAAGAAGACGCTGCCGATCTTTTTGTTGAGAATCTGGTACTGAAGCACTTAGCTCCAGGTGGACTGAGCAAGTTTTTTCGGTGGAGCGGGCGCACAGACTACCTGGAGGCCAGCCGATACTGGGAGCATCTCCGCGCCCCATCGTCGCCAGAGTTTTCAATTTCAGGGACCGGGATGCGATACTGCAGGCCTCGAGGAAAGGTGGTCCATTAAAGTTTCAAAACGCCGATGTGAACTTTTTCCCCGACTTCACTTAAGCGGTGCAGAAACGCCGGCAAAGCTTTATGGGCGTCAAGCGGAGGCTGAGGGATATGGGGATGAAGTACTCTATGTTATTCCCGGCAAGACTTCGGATAGAACATGGCGGCCGGGCGATGTTCTTTGACATGCCGGAGGCTGCTGGGGACTGGCTGGACACTTTGCCTCAACGACGGAGTGCCCCCGAGGATCAGTCGGAGGGGGCGTCGGGCGGACCTGATCTTCATGAGTGAACGATTTTTCTCGGACTTCCTTTGGTGGATGGACCTGCACATGCAATCAGTCGCGAACCATTGTCTTTTTATAACTGCTCTTTTCATGATCGGGGATACCGGGGGGGATAGGATGTCTCCTTTCTCCTCGGGGGGCTTTCCGTAGAGTAGTTTTTGGGGCGACAGGCACACTGCTAGTTTGGGGGGCTTTTTAGTCTAATGCAGGGGTGCAGGGTGGGGGGTAGTTGTTTTGATTGTTCCTTTTGTGTTTCTCTTTCTTCCCCTTTGTTATGGCAAGGTGACCATTCTTCTGATTACTATGTAGCGGTGACTGTTTTCTGGGGGGGGGGCGTGCTTTGATGATGGGGGGTAGGACGTTAAATGTACTGAGTTGGAATGTGAATGGGCTGGGGGATCGCATAAAAACGTGGGGTGGTATTGCAAATGTTTAAAAGGTGTGTGCCCGATGTCATATTGTTACAAGAGACGCATCTCATTGGTAATACGTGCCAAGCACTCAATAGGAAAGGGTTTAAGATGGTGGCTCACTCAGGGTTCTCTTCGGGGTCCCGAGGGGTGGGGATTATGGTGCGCATGTCTCTCCCGTTGGAGGTGGAGACTAGTGTGGTTGATGATAGAGGCCGTTACGTGCCGTCACGGGTAGATGGGAGGGGCGTACCCTAGTTTTGGTTTCTGTTTATGTCCCCCCTGGCTTACAATCGACGACCTTTCAGGACCTTGGGGGCGCCATCTTGGGCCTGCCGGAGGTATTGCTCATAGTTGGTGGGGATTTCAATGCAGTTGTGTCAGGGACCCTTGATCGTTTTCCATCTAGAGATCTTCGTGGTGCGCAATCTTGGCTCCCAGACTTCCTGAGTACCATGGGACTTATTGATTGTTGGAGACTTCTTCATCCCGCCCAGCGGCAATATTCCTTTCACTCGGGTGCGCACGGAAGCCTCTCCAGGATTGATTATATTTTGGCTCCGGCTGCCCAGGCTTCGGCCGTCTCCGGGGACCGCCTGATGGCCAGAGGCATATCGGACCATTCCCCGGTCTGGGTGTCCTTTGATTTTGGTATCATGGCAGCCTCTAGAGTAGCACCGATCAATCCTTGGTATTTTCGTAACCCCAAAACTCGTGACCTCCTAGCTAAGGCCATTGACCTGTATTTCTCTGAGAATACGGGCTCGGTGACGTCGGCCTTGTCCCTATGGGAGGCCTTTAAAACTGTCCTGAGAGGAGAAGCCTTCTCCTTAATAGCCGAGGTGCGCAGACGCAGGGATGAGGATGTGGTGCGGTTGGAGTCCGAGATTGAGGTTCTTGATTCTCAACTGGAAACGGATCAGACACCTACCCTGTTACATGTCCTCTCCTTAAAGCAGTCGGAGTACCGGGCCACTGCTACTGACGCAGCCAAGGTGATGGGCAGAGAGCAACAGGGGAGGATCTACGACGCAGGGGATAAGGCAGGCAAGCTTATTGCTTGGCTGGATCGGAAGTAGATGGCCTCCCGTGTGGTGCCCGAGGTGTTGGGTGACGACGGGGTGGTTGTTACTGACCCCAGCGCTATAGTTTCGGCCTTTGCCGACTACTTCGAGTCCGTCTACACATCGGTTTCCACCTCGACTGAGTCAGAATCGGCTTCTTTCCTGGATGGGATTGAGCTTCCTTGCCTGTTAGATACCGAGCGTGATGACATGGATAGGGGCATTACGGCGGACGAAGTGGCGCTTGCGATACGCTCCCTACGTTCTGGTAAAGCTCCCGGCCCCAATGGTCTTCCGGTGGAGCTTTATAAGATTAAGGCTGATACCATTGCTGTACCTTTGCGACCTATGTTCCTGGAGGCTCGCGAGGTTGGCGAGCTCCCGCTGGATCAACGATTGGCTACCATCGTGGTTATTCACAAGGAGGGGAAGCCTAGGGACCTTTGTAGGTCGTACCGCCCGATCTCCCTGCTAAACGCAGAACCTAAAATTCTGGCTAAGTTATTGGCCAACCGGCTGGTGGGTGTGATCGCTGATCTGGTTCACCCGGATCAATCGGGATTTATACCCCATCGTAACACCGCTCTCAATCTTAGGAGGCTTCACGCGGTCATGGCACGGGTCAACAGACTTGGAGAGCCGACCGTCCTGGCATCACTGGATGCAACGATGGCGTTTGATTCCCTTGAATGGAATTACCTGTGGGCGGTGCTGTCGAAGTTTGGGTTCGGCCCCAACTTTATCAGTTGGGTTAGGCTTCTATACGCCTCCCCGCTGGCCAATGTAATGGTCAACGGCCGTGTATCAGCTTCCTTTGCCTTGCGCAGGGGCACCAGACAGGGCTGTCCGCTGTCGCCTCTTCTTTTTGCTCTAGCGCTTGAGCCGCTCGCTGCCTGGATACGCACCCACCCAGACATCTGTGGGATTAAGTGGTCCCCGGGCTTTGAGGACCGCGTGTCGTTGTACGCGGACGATATCCTGCTCTATCTTACCTCCCCTTGTCGGTCCTTGATTGTGGCCTTCGACGTGCTGGGTACTTTTGGAGGATATTCGGGCCTAGTTATTAACTGGTCAAAATCCTACCTTTACGTGCTTAGTGGAGAGACCCCACGTCTTCCTAGGGGCTGTGCTATACAGGTTGCGCAGCAGGGATTCAAGTACCTGGGTATTTATATATCAACTGATGCCCGGGCACGATACTCTAATAATTTGCTTCCCCCTCTTGCGCGCCTTCGGCGCGACGTGGAGGGCTGGAAAAGACTGCCGCTGTCCTTGCTCGGACGTGCGGCATTGTTTAAGATGATGTCCCTGCCGAGATTCTTGTATGCGCTTCAGAACACACAGGACCCCGTCCCTTCCAAATATTTTAAGGAGGTTGAAGGTCTGCAGCGGACCCTCTTATGGGAGGGCAGGCCGCGTATAGCTGTTGTCAAGCTGACGATCCCTTGGTATGATGGCGGTATTGCTTTGCCTGATATCCGCAGGTACTACTGGGCCTCTCAACTGGCCGCTCTTAACCATGGCTTTTATGGACCGGCTGATAGCCCGGGGTATGCCATGGATCGGTGGCTCCTGGACGACGGGAAGTACTACAGAGCACTATACTCAAGATCTCTGGATGGAAAAATGACTGGTCCCACCAAGACTGCTGTGCACATTTGGAGGGCCATTTTGAAAGCACTGGGCTGGAAGGGTAGGCTTATTATGGCCACTCCACTCTATGATTCTGACTTGTTGGGCAGGATGTGGCACACGAAAGGGTTTGACCGGTGGGATCTCATTGGGATCTCCAAAGTAGATGATATGATGGCCAGGGGGGAGATAAAGTCTTTTGACACTCTGCAAACTGAATTTCAACTGGGAGCCACAGAGTATTTCAGATACGCTCAATTGAGACACGCCCTTGCGGCAGCACTGCCGGTTGGAGAGAAGATCCCCGAATCATCCCCGCTGGAGGATAGGGTGCTGGACGGCCATATGCCAGATAGTGCCATTTCACTGATTTATAAAAAGTTGATTAATGTTCGTACGGACCTTTTGTTGGGTGTAAGAGACCAGTGGGTGCGTGATGGAATTGAGCTGGATGATGAGGACAGCAGTGTGCGGTGTCTTCCCCCAAAGAAGTGGCAATTTCGGCTAGATTGCGTTTGGTTCAGTTGAAGATCCTCCACAGAGTCTATGTGACTAGCCCCAGGTTAATTCATATGGGACTCTCGGTGGACGGTCTTTGTAGGCGTGGCTGTGGAGAACTGGCCACATTTTTACACACCATCTGGGAGTGCCATGTTATAGCTTCTTATTGGGAACGTGTGCATGCAGTGATGCATGAGGTGACTGGTGTAGATCTGCCTGCGGAGGCCCCGCGTTGCTTGTTAAATGTGTGGGGTCCAACGGACTTCAATAATGCCCAAACCCAATGGGTCACGCTGGGGAACATGGTGGCCAAGCGGGATATCGCTCAGAAGTGGGGGGCCCCAACTCCCCCCTCCGTGGAACTGTGAAAGACCAATATGGATTGGTGCATGCTCCGTGAGAAGACAGTGTATGTGGCCCGGGGAAAACCCAGGAGGTGGAGAGTGATTTGGGGGGCCTGTAACGAATATAGGGGTGACCTTTGTGTACCTCCCGATGCCGATCCGATAGAGGTTCGTCTTTCTCCCTAGTCCTCCCTTCCAACCAACTTCTCATTTCGTTGGCATTCTGACTCTCTTCCCCCCCGTCTTTGCTTGCTTTTAATAGTTTGGTTACTCTAGGGAGCCGTTTGGCCCTACCCACCTCCCGGAACTAGGTGTTGTCACTTTTGTACTGTTCCTTGCCAATTCCTTTCTTTTAATGTTCCCTTTTTCGTTAGTATTTTTCTAGGTTTATTGTATCCATAATATAAAATTAAACCTGATGTGCTCCTTTGATTCGATTTGTGCACACCTTTCGTCCGTTCTCTACAACGCTGCCTAGCCTCAGGGATGTAAGGCTGAATAGCTGTGTGCTTTGGACTATAAATAAAGGTTTTCCAAAAAAAAAAAAAAAAAAAAAAGAAAGATTGCTCGTTTAGAAAATACTATAGGTTGCCATGTCTCCATAACCTAATTATGTGTCTACTTATCTACCACCTTTTGAGCTGTGTGCCAAGTTCAGCAATTGCACTTCACACTGCTACGTGATAAAGGAACAGTGCACGTTTACACTTCGGTTATCACAAATCATAGTGCACGGATTATGCGTTATGCCTCAAGGTTCCAACAGCTGCAGAACCTACATAGGACTGACTACTTGATATATGCACACTATATATTTATATATATATTTATTAAAAATAGCCACGCCCCCGTATTTATTTAGTTTTATCTCTCTCGAGGACACTGCATGGCACACTGAGCAAGTGCTACAGTGGTTATTCTGCACTGCACTCGTCTCTTTAATGCATTAAAAAGCATTCTCTTATGCAGCCCGTTCCCACAGACCATTCTTACGCAAAGCACCGCCCCCCCCCCCTTTGCGTATCCTAAGAGTGTGTAAATTGGGGGTCCTTTGAGGGCAAGCCTATTGAACTCAATTGATGCATTTTCGGAAGGTGAAGAGGTTCCTCTGTGACCCCATTGAAGTTTAAGGAAGGCATTGCTCGTTTCCTGGGCGGAGTTGGCGTAGTGGGGCTTCGCGGAGCTACGCGAAGTTGGCGAGAAACTACGCCCACCTCCGCACTCCGCGTAGCCCCACTCCGCAAACACCACTGGCCGCCAGCCCCGCCACCCGCCTCCCTTCCGCCCTCCCTAAATACTTTCAAAGAAAGGAATCAAATAATTTAAAAAGCACTTACCTTGCCGCCGCTGCCCGCCGCGTCCCCGGGGCTCGCTATCTTCCGTCTTCCGTCTTCTTTAGTAATGCGCATGCGCGGGCGGCCGCGCATGCGCATTTTCCCGTGAAAATGCGCATGCGCGGCCTTCGGCCAGGCGAAATATAAAAAAGGGCCATCCGGAAAATAGAGCGACGGCAGAGGATATGTTATGATTATGGGAATTTAGAGATCCTACTCAAGTTGAAGAAAGAATATAAATCATTAGTAAGGAAGCAGAAAATTGTTTTTAAAGAGAAAGTAAAAGTAAAAGAAACAATCAAGAAGTTGAATTTATCGCGTGCAGCATGTCCCGACAATCTCCCCGCCATCCTAATTAAAACTCAAATAGATTGGTGGGCAGGTTTTTTATCTCATATGTTTCCTTGAAGTGGGGCATGCACCTGGAGGCACAGAAAGTAAAAGCACACTTAGCGGTATGTGTGTTGAAAAGATTTAATCACAGTTATGGTGACATGTCCCATAAACCTCAATTGATGGCCTACAAAGCAATTAGTTCCCCGCAACTCCAATATGGTTCAGAAATCTTATGTATTGATGGTTTAAGCTCCTGAGATAAAGATGAAGGGAAATTATTTAAATCTTTACCTAGCTCGGCAATGATCCAGGCAATTAGACTGGAACTAGGCCTGACTTCGTGGAACATTCAGGTGCAATTAAGTCTACTCAGATTTTGGAATCGTTTGGGTATTGGGGAGGTCCCAAAGGTATCTCAATGGTCCATGAAAGAGATTCAATCCAGTGAGGGAAAGTGGGCTAAAGCCACAAGAGGCAAACTTCAGACCATTTGGGACCACCTGAATGTGGCAATAGATCCGAAGACATTGCAAATCAATGTAACAAAGAGTGTACTTAAAATGCAGGGTAAAGAATTGTCGCGAGCAACTGACAGAGAGTATTTGAGTAAGAAAGACTCTGTCAAATTTATGAGTATTAACTGGGAGAAAGATATAAGCTATCCTTACCTAGACACATTACCGAATTGTTGGTTAAGAATGGAAGTACTAAGGATTAGAATCGATATTAACCCGGCAGCAATAAATAGTGCAATAAAATCTGGCCTAATGCTCAAGATGGAAAATGTATGTGCAATATAGGGATGAAATGTAACATTTTACATATTTTATTGGACTGTCGAAAATTTTTACATTAACGTAAATTACTACTTCGTCCGATGTGTATGATGTAAGGGCGCGTTCACAAGCATGGAATCTTCTCGCTGATATGGAAAATTTAGATATTGCGATAGCCATTGGGAAATATATGCAGGGTGTATATAAGTTCCCTGGTGTAATAGAGGCTTAAGAGAAGCGAGGCGCCTTGCAATTTAAAATGAAATTAGAGGTTTTAAAATTGGTAGGAATTAAGGTTTAAGGATAAATTGATTTCTATTGCTGAAGAAAATGACTTTGTAATGTGTAGACTTTTTTTAAATGATAATGTATGTGCTGTGGTTTAAAGACCAAATGGTTTAAATAAACTTTACTTTTGAACTGAACTGAACTGACATTGTAGGGGAACAAATTCTTGTGGCAAACAAAAATCAAGCGTATCCAGTGGATACCAAGGGACTGATGCGCATTTTCATGAAACACCACGGAGCTGAAGATAGACCCAAACGTCAGCAAAGTGAAGTGATAAATGTGAACCAGGCATTAGATTTTAAGCGGCCATCTGTATACAGGGAATGTCAGACAAACATCCTTCAGGTCCAATGTTGCCATCTAGTTTTCTGTTAATAAGATGCCTCGAAGATAATATTGTTTCCATCCTGAAATGACAGTAAAAGAAAAAACATTAAAATCAAACTGTAATTTTCTGTCATTCTTTGAGAGGAAAGTATTGCACAGGAAACCAGTGGGATGCCAGAGGGACACTTCTGTGGTCTTGTCCTGTAAGAGCTCCACAATTTCTCAAGCATCTTGACAGAATCTTCCAAGAAGTGAATAGATTTGAGATAGGACGTCTGAAATTGAGAGGCATAACATTTTGCATAGAAAACCTATCGTACTTTAGGTACCTAGGGATTTATATTTTTTCTTTCTAATAATATTGAAAAATACACTATTTCACTATTTTTGCGTATTTGTGGAGGCACTCTAGCCATTGAGGAGTTTAACAGTTCCTTGCACTCTGACAATTACATAAATACTCTTTTTTTTTATATTTAAAGACCTTTATTGCACAAGATTTCAGTTACACAGCTTTTATGGCCTACAACCCATAAGGGCCGGCAGCATAGAGTTGCAATCAGATGAAATGCGATTTAGATAACACAGCCTTCCGGCCGGCAACCCTGGGGTCTGGCGGCGTAGTACAATATATACATGTATACATCTCTTGGTGAGTAGTTTGTCTAGTAAGCAGGCCTGTGTGGTTTTTTAACCTTTTTAATCTGCTTGTGGTGCTGCCGGTGTTCCGATATGTCTCCGGTGTCTGTGCCAGAGCTGGCGTTAGGGGAACTGACAATTGTGCTCCGGGATACCGTTGTAATGGTTACAGGTATTTGATGGTATAGCTCACTATGGCAAGAAAGTGGTCACATGGGGTCGGCGGTGTCTAACAGGGACTGCCTTTTCCATGGTCGGTGTGTCTAGTGATCTGTCGTGTGCGGAGTCCCCCAGTAACAGCTATAGAAGTATGGGTGTCGATGGCAAAAAGCATTGTCCTGGTTCGGGTGTTGATGTCCAGAGGGGTGCTTATCTCAGTCATGCCCCGCAGGCCGTGTGTGGTGGGGGTTGCATTATGTCTCTGCGGCGGAATGTGCGGGCGGCAGCTGGGACGTAGTGTCCAGCGGTGTAATGATAGCATGTGGACTGTTGTATTCTGTAGCAATAGAAGGCCTGGTCTGAGAACTCGACCAGTAGGGTAACAAATATGCGAACCAGAACAGTGGAAGAACTGCAGTAGGGAGAGAGAATGAAAGCATAAGCGTCGGTCAGTGGGTCAGGGGGGGGCAGATGCCGCAGCTGTGGCGAGGGGGAATCAGAGGGTCCTATTTGGAATGTGGCAGGATAGGCATTTGAGAGTGTGGGGGTCTTAGTCGGGGTCCGTGGCTATCCTTTCCAAGGCACGAAATCTGGCCGTGTGTCCCGGGCCTTGTGCTTGGAAAGCATGATAGGTCAGAGTGAGGGAAATCAGTCTGACCTTGGCGACTAAGCGTGTGGTGTGGGCTATAGGGCTGATAACGTAAGTGCAGGGGCATTGTGATTCCAGCATGCGTGGCATTACGGGACGGTGGGATCTCCAGTGGTGGTGTGGGTGTGGCGATGTCCAGTGGTGGGTGGGGGGGAGATGGTTAGTGTGGTGGTGCCTCTCAGTGTCTTGTGTCGCTGTGGAGGTTTGGGGTGAGTCAGCTCAGGTTATCCCCTGCTCCAGACAGGCTTGTTGGAAGGATTTAAGGAGATCGTCCCAGAGTTGTACAATGGGGAATTTCCGGAGGCCCGCTGTTTCCTCTCGGAGGAGCACTGTGCTCTCTGCCCGCGCCCAGTTAGTGAAGGACGTATACCAGTGTTTGACATGTGGTGGGGCGCTGGCTTTCCAGTGTTTGGTAAGCAAGCGCTTGGCTGTGATCAGGCCCATGTCCCAGAACCGTGTAGCTACTTTATTCAGTTTTGTGCGTTTGTAGAGTCCCAGTATGCAGGCCTCCCATGTGCGCGGCACGTGCTCATCAGTGCTTTGTGTGAGTAGTGATGTGACCTCATCCCAGTATGATTGAATACTAGGGCATTGCCAAAGCATATGAATGATATCTGCTCCTATCAGGGAGCACCGCTGACAGGCAGTGTCGGCTATTGCAAAATATCTGTTGATCTTGTCGGGTGTGAGGTAGGCCCGGTGCAGGATGTAAAATTGGATGATTTTGAAACGGTGGTTCCGTGGGATATTAGTTGGTCCAGCCAACACCATCGCCCACTCCTTGTCGGTCCAGTCCCGTCCTCTGTCGGCAGCCCACTTCTATCGTAGTTGCGTGGTGGAGGGTTGTGTATGGATCAGTAGGGCCTGCGCCAGCCAATGCACTATGTGGGAGCCGTTGCCCATGACATGCAGATACTGCATGAAGTGGTGCATTGGCAGCTCTTCAGCTATATCGCCCCACGCGGTAGACAATGTGTGAATGAGGGACGCATTTAATAAGAATTGCCCGGCCGGTAAATTGGTGCCTGCGGTGAGATCTGCAAAGGAAAGCAGAGCTCCGTCTTCGTAGAGGTCTCCCAGCGTTTCCACTCCCGCTTGTGTCCAGCTGGCTAGTGGGGCCTCTGTCAGCGCTCCTGTTGTTCTGGGTGTGCCCAGTAGTGGGATTATCGGAGTATATGGCTTCGTTGCTCGAGTGAGTCGTAAACATCGTAGAAAGCACTTGCGCGCCTCTGCTAGGTGCAGTTGAGAAGGACAGGCGGAGTGGGTCAGAGGATGAAACAATGTGCAGACCTGTGTTTGTGTCCAGATGGCGGTGTCCGTGGCCGTGTCATCTAGGTTCTTGCCGCACAGCCATCCCGATACCAATCAATCAATCAATCAATCACGGCATTTGTAAAGCGCGCTACTCACCCGGGAGGGTCTCAAGGCACTGGGGGAGAGGGGTAAGTTACTGCTCGAACAGCCAGGTCTTGAGCTGCTTCCTGAAGGAGAGATGGTCTTCGGTTCGCCGTAGATGGGTGGGGAGGGAGTTCCAAGTCCTGGCTGCCAGGTAGGAGAAGGATCTTCCTCCGGCGGTGGTTCTGCGGATGCGTGGTACGGTGGCGAGGGTGTGGCTGGTCGATCGTAGCTGGCGGGTGGGCGTGTAGAAGGTCAGGCGGTCGTTGAGGTACTTGGGGCCCAGGTCGTGGAGAGCCTTGTGTGCGTGGGTGAGGCTTCTGAACGTGATTCTCTTGCTGACGGGGAGCCAGTGCAGGTCTCTCAGGTGTCCGGTGATGTGGCTGTGTCGGGGGATGTCCAGGATGAGTCGCGCGGAGGCGTTCTGGATGCGTTGGAGTCTTTTTTGAAGTTTGGCTGTGGTTCCGGCGTAGAGGGTGTTCCCGTAGTCCAGTCGGCTGGTGATGAGTGCCTGGATGACGGTCTTCCTGGTTTCAGTGGGGATCCATCTGAAGATCTTGCGGAGCATGCGCAGGGTGTTGAAGCATGAGGATGAGACGGCGTTGACTTGTCTGGTCATAGACAGGGAGGAGTCCAGGATGAAGCCTAGGTTGCGTGCGTGGTCCGTTGGTTTGGGAGCGGTGCCTAGGGCCGGGGGCCACCAGGAGTCGTCCCAGGTGGAGGGTGATGATCCCAGGATGAGGACTTCCATCTTGTCTGAGTTCAGTTTAAGGCAGCTGTTCTTCATCCAGTCGGCGACGTCTTTCATCCCTTCGTGTAGGTTGGCTCTGGCGGTGGTGGGGTCGTTGGTGAGGGAGAGGATCAGCTGGGTGTCGTCAGCGTAGGAGATGATGTTGATGTTGTGTTGGCGTGCGATGGCTGCGAGGGGGCTCATGTAGACGTTGAAGAGGGTTGGACTGAGTGAAGATCCTTGTGGTACGCCGCAGATGACTTCCGTGGCCTCGGATCTGAACGGAGGGAGGCGGACTCTCTGGGTCCTTCCGGCAAGGAACGAGATGATCCACTCCAGTGCTTTCTCTCGGATTCCGATGTTGCTGAGGCGCTTCACTAGGGTGCGGTGGCAGACAGTGTTGAATGCCGCAGAGAGATCCAGGAGAATGAGGGCCGCTGTTTCCCCGTTGTCGATCAGTGTTCTGATGTCGTCGGTGGCTGCGATGAGGGCGGTCTCGGTGCTGTGGTTGGCCCGGAACCCGGACTGCGAGTGGTCGAGGGATCCGTTTGTCTCGAGGAAGGCGGCAAGCTGTCTGTTGACGGTCTTCTCGATGACTTTGGCCGGAAAAGGAAGGAGCGAGATGGGACGGTAGTTCTTGAGGTCGGTGGGGTCCGCCGTTGGTTTCTTCAGGAGGGCGGTCAGCTTGGCGTGCTTCCAGCTCTCCGGGAAGGTGGCGGTGTGGAAGGAGGAGTTGATGATGTCTCGGAGATGGGGTGCGATGATGGCGTTGGCTTTGTTGAAGACGTGGTGTGGGCATGGTTCGGTTGGTGATCCGGAGTGGATGGAGTTCATTGTGCGGGTGGTGTCTTCGGTGCTGATCGGGGTCAAGTTGCAGAGGGTGGTGGTGGCGGGCGTCGGTTCGGTGGTAGGGTGCGTGGTCTGTGCGTCGAAGCTGTTGTGTATGTCGGCGATCTTGCGGTGGAAGAACGAGGCGAGTGAGTTGCAGAGGTCTTGCGAGGGAGTGATGTCGTTAATTCCGGCGCTGGGGTTGGAGAACTCTTTGACGATGCTGAAGAGTTCCTTGTTGTTGTCCAGTCGTTCTTTGAGTGCCGTCTTCTTTGTTGGGCGGATCAGCTGGTGGTGTTTGCGGGTGGCGTGCTTGAGGGCGGTCCTGTTGTCTGTGGTCTGGTCGAGCCGCCAGGCTTTCTCGAGGGTGCGGCCGTTCTTCTTGGAGTCCTTGAGTGCGTCGGTGAACCAGGGGGTTTTCTTGCTGCCGGGTCTGCTGGGAGGTTTCTTTAGAGGTGCGAGGTCATCGGCGCAGGCGGTCAGCCACTTGGTGAGGTTGCGTGCTGCTTCGTTGGGGTCCATTGTGCTGGTGGGAGTGTTCTGGTTGAGGGAGGCAGTGAGCTGTTCGGCGGTGATCTTGCTCCAGCTTCGGCGGGGAACCTGTTGTGGGTGGTGGTGGGTCGTAGTTCTTCTGAAGCTGAAGTGAACGCAGCTGTGGTCGGTCCAATGGAGTCCGGTGGCATGGCTGAAGGAGATGTGCTTGCTGGATGAGAAGACGGGGTCAAGCGTGTGTCCGGCATAGTGGGTGGGGGTGTTCACCAGTTGCTTGAGTCCGAGGTTGGCGAGGTTGTCCAGCAGGGCGGTGGTGTTTTGGTCGTTGTTGTTCTTCAGGTGTAAGTTGAGGTCCCCTAGGAGGATGTAGTCGGCGGAGGGAAGGGCGTGCGGGCTGATGAAGTCTGCAATGTCTTTGCTGAATTGCGTGCGTGGTCCCGGTGGTCGGTAGATGAGGGTGCCTCGGAGGGTGGTCTTGGGGTCAGTGTGTATCTGGAAGTGCAGGTGTTCGGCTGCGGTGAAGGTTTCGTCGGAGTTAGTCGAGATGCGGATGGTGTTCTTGTGTAAGATGGCGATGCCTCCTCCCGTCTGGTTGATGCGGTCCTTCCGGGTGATCTTGTATCCGTCCGGGATGGCAATGGCGATGTCGGGCGCTGAGGAGGCGTTCATCCAGGTTTCGGTGAGGAAGGCGACGTCCGGTGCTGTCGCGTCGAGCAGGTCCCAGAGTTCCACGGCGTGCCTGTGGACGGAGCGGGTGTTGAGCAGGATGCACTTCAGGTGGTTGCTGCTGGTGCTCATCTTGGTGGGGTGGTGCAGTTCCGGTAGCAGGTGAATCAGCAGGCTTGGCAGGCGAAGGGTCCATGGGTGCGTCTCGGGGTTGCTCGGTAGCAGGCAGGGTTTCGGTCGGCATTGAGTGCGTTGGGAGTGGCGGCGCCGTAGGTCCTTCGGGAGGTCTTGCATCGGCGGGGGCCAGGGGTCCTGGCGCTGGGCGTGGTCCAGGCGAGGACGGGCGCAGACGGGTTTGCCTTTGGCGCACAATCGGTGCGCCCGCTGCGCGTGAACGCTGCATGTGCATGGGGGTGACATAAGAGGGCAGCCAGGAGGAGGGTCGACGGCGGGTCGGCCAATGGGCTGTCGGGGGGCGGGGCCGCAGGGAGGCAGCGGCGGGAAACTCTGGTGCTCTGGTGCGGGCGGGCGGCTCAGCGGCGGCTGGGTCGCCCGGGCGAAGGCAGGCAGGCAGGCAGGTAGGCAAAGTTGAGGCAGCAGGAGGAGCGTGGGGGCGACCAGGCCACAGGAGTGGCACAGTGGTCGCTCCCGAGGGGTGGACGTGGCTCCCTTAAGAGGGCAGCCGGGAGGAGGGTCGGCGGCGGGTCGTCCAATGGGCTGTCGGGGGCGGGGCTGCAGGGAGGCAGCGGCGGGAAACTCTGGTGCTCTGGTGCGGGCGGGCGGGCCGCTCAGCGGCAGCTGGGTCGCCCGGGCGAAGGCAGGCAGGCAGGCAGGCATTGCATCTGCGCCGCTAGGTAATACAATTCCATGTTAGGGACTGCCAGGCCGCCCGATTCAGTGGTCATGTATAGTTTTGTTAGTGCCACGCGAGGCCATCCCGTGTTCCAGACTAGTCCACGAAGTAGGGTCTCCAGGTCTCGAAATATCTTATTGGGGGCATACACCGGAATATTAGCGAAGTAGTACAATAGCCTTGGCAGGACTATCATCTTGGCTAGGGACATTCAGGGGTAGAGTCTTCCAGAAGCCGATCTGGGCACGGATAGAGGCTATCGCCCGTATCAGATTCCCCTCCAGGACGTCTGCTGGGTTCCGGTAGATGTGAATTCCCAAATAGCGGAATGTGGTGGAGTACCATTGTAGCCTCTCACCTCCGAGACATATATCACTTTCAGGTGTGTCCGGGTGGAAGGAATAGGCTCCTGACTTGGACCAGTTGACTCGCAGTCCCGAAATGCTCTCGAAAGTTCGGAAAATGTCAGCTATAGATCCAGGGATGTTGGTTAAATCCTTGACGTAAGTAGCAGGTCATCTGCATACAGTGAGATCGTGTGGATGCCATCGGCCATTGGGATTCCCCACTCATCTCCTCGTGTCCGTAGAATTGTAGCCAGGGGCTCCATGGCCAAGGAAAACAGTAGGGGGGATAGGGAGCAGCCTTGCCTGGTACCCCTCCGTACACGGATAACGTCAGAGAGTAGGTTGCCAGTGCGGACACGTACCGTAGGTCTTTGGTAGAGTAGGTCCACCATGCTCTCATAATCGCCTCCCAGTTCGAATTTTTCCATCACTGCCCTCAGGTACGGCCACTCCACGGAATCAAATGCTTTTTTGAGGTCCAACACTAAACACCCCGCGCGTGACCAGCGTTGGACAGCATATTCCTGCAAACGGAACAGGCAACGGATGTTATAGGAGGTGTGCCGTGCTGGGACGAAGCCGTTCTGATCGTGATTAAGCATGGGCGGAAAATCCGTTCCGCTCGCGGATTTTGCGGATTTTCGGTAAATTCGCAATCTGCGAACTCTCGCGAATTTACCGAAAATCCGCAAATTTGCACGCAGCGGATTTTTTTTCTTGGTGATACAATTTTGCGGCGTGCGGCGTTCACTTACCGTCATTCATCGTATGCCGAGTTGTTTTTATCAATATTTTGCGAGTGCTGCGCCATTTTGGATCTTGCTGCGGGATCCTGCTGAAGTTTGGCGACCGCGATTACGTAATCGCGGCTTGCCACCTTGCACAGCACGCATCGCGAGAGTTCGCAATTGCGAACACATAGATGCGGCGGGCAGCAACAATCTCGCACTCGCGAAATGCAGAATTTGAAATTCTGCACAAGAAATCCACCAGCAAGCAGCATAAACCTTCTGAAAATGATGATTTTTATCAGAATAACTCCTCAGGTTGACAGTTGCCTGCACTTTTTTTTGCAAGGAGTCCATTTTGGGGGGGAGGGGTGGGAGGAAGGAAGTGCCCCACAGTCTCCAACTTCCTGTTCCTGTCCAGCAGGCTCCTTCCAGTGCTTTCTTCTTGTGCTGGTCACTTTCATTCGGATTCTTGACCTGGAAGGATTACTTTTTGTGGATGCTGCTGGATATTTGGATTTGAGGCCTTTTTGATTTTCTTTGGATCACTTTTGGATTAGAAATTTCACAAGTAAGTTTGTTTGGGGCATTACAGTTGCTGCAACTACAATTTTGGAATTTTCGATTTTTGGGCTGTTGTTGGGGCCTTTTGACCAGGGGTAGTGAGTGGCGCATGGGCCTAGTCTTTCTGTGCGGTGTCTTGAATTTAAACATCATGGAGGGCATGGATGGCATGGGATTGTGCTGATTTTTCTGTGTTTTTCGATTTTTGGGCTGTTGTTGTGGCCTTTTGACCAGGGGTAGTGAGTGGCGCATGGGCCTAGTCTTTCTGTGGGGTGTCTTGAATTTAAACATCATGGAGGGCATGGATGGCATGGGATTGTGCTGATTTTTCTGTGTTTTTCGATTTTTGGGCTGTTGTTGGGGCCTTTTGACCAGGGGTACTGAGTGGTGCATGGGCCTAGTCTTTCTGTGGGGTGTCTTGAATTTAAACATCATGGAGGGCATGGATGGCATGGGATTGTGCTGATTTTTCTGTGTTTTTCGATTTTTTGGGGTGTTCATGGGGACAGGCCATGTGGGTGGGGGCCATTTTGAGTGCTGGTACAGGCAGTCTCTGGCCATGTGCTTGGAGGCAAGGGGCCATTTTGAATGCAGGCAGTGTTCTTAGGCCTGCAACCATTTTGCCTAGCTTTCAACCATTATGCCCAGGGGTAGTGAGTGGTGCATGGGCCTAGTCTTTCTGTGGGGTGTCTTGAATTTAAACATCATGGAGGGCATGGATGGCATGGGATTGTGCTGATTTTTCCGTGTTTTTCGATTTTTGGGCTGTTGTTGTGGCCTTTTGACCAGGGGTAGTGAATGGTGCATGGGCCTAGTCTTTCTGTGGGGTGTCTTGAATTTAAACATCATTGGGGGCATGGATGGCATGGGATTGTGCTGATTTTTCTGTGTTTTTCGATTTTTGGGCTGTTGTTGGCGCCTTTTGACCAGGGGTACCCAGTGGTGCATGGGCCTAGTCTTTCTGTGGGGTGTCTTGAATTTAAACATCATGGAGGGCATGGATGGCATGGGATTGTGCTGATTTTTCTGTGTTTTTCGATTTTTTGGGGTGTTCATGGGGACAGGCCATGTGGGTGGGGGCCATTTTTAGTGCTGGTACAGGCAGTCCCTGGCCATGTGCTTGGAGGCAAGGGGCCATTTTGAATGCGGGCAGTGTTCTTAGGCCTGCAACCATTTTGCCTAGCTTTCAACCATTATGCCCAGGGGTAGAGAGTGGTGCATGGGCCTAGTCTTTATGTGGGGTGTATTGAATTTAAACATCATGGAGGGCATGGATGGCATGGGATTGTGCTGATTTTTCTGTGTTTTTCGATTTTTGGGCTGTTGTTGGGGCCTTTTGACCAGGGGTACTGAGTGGTGCATGGGCCTAGTCTTTATGTGGGGTGTCTTGAATTTAAACATCATGGAGGGCATGGATGGCATGGGATTGTGCTGATTTTTCTGTGTTTTTTGATTTTTTGGGGTGTTCATGGGGACAGGCCATGTGGGTGGGGGCCATTTTGAGTGCTGGTACAGGCAGTCCCTGGCCATGTGCTTGGAGGCAAGGGGCCATTTTGAATGCAGGCAGTGTTCTTAGGCCTGCAACCATTTTGCCTAGCTTTCAACCATTATGCCCAGGGGTAGTGAGTGGTGCATGGGCCTAGTCTTTCTGTGGGGTGTCTTGAATGTAAACATCATGGATGGCATGGGATTGTGCTGATTTTTCTGTGTTTTTCGATTTTTGGGCTGTTGTTGTGGCCTTTTGACCAGGGGTAGTGAGTGGTGCATGGGCCTAGTCTTTCTGTGGGGTGTCTTGAATTTAAACATCATGGAGGGCATGGATGGCATGGGATTGTGCTGATTTTTCTGTGTTTTTCGATTTTTGGGCTGTTGTTGGGGCCTTTTGACCAGGGGTACTGAGTGGTGCATGGGCCTAGTCTTTATGTGGGGTGTCTTGAATTTAAACATCATGGAGGGTATGGATGGCATGGGATTGTGCTGATTTTTCTGTGTTTTTCGATTTTTTGGGGTGTTCATGGGGACAGGCCATGTGGGTGGGGGCCATTTTGAGTGCTGGTACAGGCAGGCCCTGGCCATGTGCTTGGAGGCAAGGGGCCATTTTGAATGCAGGCAGTGTTCTTAGGCCTGCAACCATTTTGCCTAGCTTTCAACCATTATTTTTTTTTTTTGTCCTCATATATGCCACCAGAATATATATGCTCTAGATGGGTCTCGCTGTTGCCTCTTATACTGTTGTTTTTCTTTCTGGTCCACCATGGAAAACAGTATCATAGCGAACAGGGGTTCCCAGAGGCAGGCTGTTTTCCTTATCCTACTCCTCCAGACCTATTTTGGGCACCCTAGGCCTGGTGGAGGACAGGACCTACACAACCTCTGGCATAATCACAGGACTGCTCACCTATTTATCCAGACCATCAGTTTAGACCAGACATTCTCCAAACTCTCGCTGCGGCCAGCCTGATCCATTTTACACACTTCCATTAGGTACTTCAAACATACTGCAAATCTAGGGGGAGCCGCTGACTTCCACTCCATACATATTTGTCTCCTTGCAATAATTATTGTGTAAAAAATGCATTGAGTATCCAAATCCTTGATGTTATATTCTTTCAGAAAGCCAAAAAAGACTAATCTGCGAGAACATGCAATAGTTGTTGAAAGTACATCTCCCAAGAAATCCATTATCGCTTTCCAGAAATTTTGAATGGCTGGACATTCTAGAAAAATGTGGATATCATCCGCGGCGTTCTGGTTACAGCGGGGGCAATAATAGTTGTTTTGTGTTATCCTGTGTAATTTAGCCGGAGTCCAATAGACTCTGTGAGCCGTAAACAGGTGATTACGCCTTAAATTAGCGGGTTTAATTAGCCTCTGTGAAAGGGAAAAAGAGTCTAACCATGCCTTACAGACTTCTTCAGGGGGCTCTGCTATGCTGTTTCCCCATAACTTTACTATCTCCGGGTACAGTTCAATCTCCTCTTCTTTGACCATTGAATTGTACCAAAAAGATAACTCTTTTACCCATTTCCCCCTTCTGCCGATTGCCTCAAAAATATCTGTATCTTCCTCCCTTTGCATACTTTGACTAGACCACCAAGCGGACAGCTGGTAATATTTAAACCTAGTCAACTGTCCCACCGTAAGCTGTGCCAGCGTGTTCCAACTCATTAGGCCCGAGTCTGCCCAGAGGTCTCCCCATTTTTTGAAGCCAGCTGTTTTCAAGGGTTGTGATAATTGATCCTGGAGGCATTGAGGTGTGCCAGGAGAATCCCAGATCGGGGAATGTGTATGATAATAGGAAATATTAAATGTCTTCCTCATAAAACCCCAATTTTTTAATGCAGTCTGTAGGATTTTAAGGCGGATTTTTTTGAAAAATTTCTGGTCTCCAAACTTGAAAGTGAAGTAATCATGGTCGTAGGGTAAATCAGTTAATAAAGCTTGAAACAGGCGGCCCTGTGATGATGCGTCCAACTTGTTTGCAAGAAGCCTAAAATTTTTAAAATGGAATGCATGACAGTATGAGAGAATGTCAGGGAGGGCTAGCCCTCCTATTTTTAAACCCCTCCTTAATTTCTTCCATGCGATTCTTGTTGACTTGCAGGCCCATATAAAGGATCCAATTTTGCCCTGTAAAATGTTGATGTCTTTCAGTGAAAATGAAAGGGGGATGCAATTAAATAAAAAGGTCAATTTAGGAAGAATTGTCATTTTGATAAGGTTGACCCGACCGTAAATGTTTAAAGGCAAGTTCCCCCATCTTGTTAAAGTTTTATTAATATCTTTAACCACCTTCTGCCAACTGAGAGAAGTGGTATCATTTAAAGATTGAGTTAAGTGGATTCCCAGGTACCTCATACTCTGTTTTGCACCAGCTATATGTGTGTTGTTATTCCACCCCATGATCTCTGTTTTATCCTTATTAATCTGGTACCCGGACAGTTTCCCAAATTCCTCGGATAAAAAAAATAACCTTGGGATTGCTTCCGAGTGATCAGAGGTATATAAAAGAAGATCATCAGCGTACAACGCCACCTTCAAAAACAAATTTCCAAGCTGGAATGGTTGAATAATATTGTCCTCTCTAATCCCGCAAACAAAAGGCTCCATATAAACATCGAACAGAAGGGGGGACAGAGGGCAACCCTGCCTAGTGCCTCGTGATATATCAAACCACTCAGATAAAATTCCGTTAACTAAAACCTTAGCCTTAGGGCGGTGATATAAGGATCTGACCGCCTCTATGAAAATTTTGGGGAGCCCGAAGGCCGCCATTGTGGCCCAAAGATATTTCCAATTGACCTGGTCGAAGGCCTTAGCCGCATCTATGGCCACCAGCGCCAGTGGGAGATTTTTAGCATTAGCATAATCTACCGCCCCTATAGCTTGAAACGTTAATTCATTTAACTGTCTTGAATTTAAACATCATGGAAGGTATGGATGGCATGGGATTGTGCTGATTTTTCTGTGTTTTTCGATTTTTTGGGGTGTTCATGGGGACAGGCCATGTGGGTGGGAGCCATTTTGAGTGCTGGTACAGGCAGGCCCTGGCCATGTGCTGGGAGGCAAGGGGCCATTTTGAATGCAGGCAGTGTTCTCAGGCCTGCACCCATTGTGCCTAGCTTTCAACCATTATGCCCAGGGGTAGTGAGTGGTGCATGGGCCTAGTCTTTCTGTGGGGTGTCTTGAATTTAAACATCATGGAGAGCATGGATGGCATGGGATTGTGCTGATTTTTCTGTGTTTTTCGATTTTTGGGCTGTTGTTGGGGCCTTTTGACCAGGGGTACTGAGTGGTGCATGGGCCTAGTCTTTCTGTGGGGTGTCTTGAATTTAAACATCATGGAGGGCATGGATGGCATAGGATTGTGCTGATTTTTCTGTGTTTTTTGATTTTTGGGCTGTTGTTGGGGCCTTTTGACCAGGGGTACTGAGTGGTGCATGGGCCTAGTCGTTCTGTGGGGTGTCTTGAATTTAAAATCATGGAGGGCTTGGATGGCATGGGATTGTGCTGATTTTTATGTGGTTTTCGAGTTTTTGGGGTGTATAACTGAACTGATGTTCCTCTGTCTTCCATTGCTTTTAGGCGCACAAGACTCAAGAGAACCACCAGTGCCAGGAAGAAGTCCTGCAGCGGTGTGTGTGTGTGCAGCATAACGTCACGCGACGTCACGTCTGGCCACAGACAACTCGTGCAACTGCGGCCTGCTGTTCTGACTTCTGAAGAAGATGGCCCCAAAAAAAGTTCCCCGTAGCGCCTCTAGCAAGAAAGTTGCCAGTAAGGAGCAGAAGAAGCAAGTTACCAAGGAGACTGGTGTGCCGCCCGCCACATTTGTTTGAGTAAAAAAAAAAGTACGCCTGCAGCAGCAGCGGGATCTGCTGGGGACCAAGCTGGGAGCAGCTCCCCTGCACCATTGGGCTCAGTGCCACCACCACCACGCCAACTTAAGTCCAAGCCCTTGAGTGCTGCAGAGGCACTTAGTCTAGTTGTTCAATCACCATCGACCAGTGATGTTGGCTCATCGCAAGAAAGTAGCAGCAATGTCCCTCAATCAACACAGGTTGTTGTAACTCATCTGACGAGTGTTGAACAACCACAGCCGCAACAACAACCACATGTGCAAGTACAAGCCCAAGTACATGTGGAAGGAGAGGCAGCGCAAGGAGATGCGCAAGCAGAGGTGCATGGAGGGTCACAAGTGCCCACAATAGTTGTTCCTCCCGAAGTAGGGGCACATCAGGAAATCGACAATCAAGCCGAGGTATCATTTGAGGAAGCCACTCCTCCTGATGATCATTCATTGTCTTCCACATCCCTAGCAAGGAAAAGATCAAGGGTGGTGTCTACATCTTCAAGCCCACCTCCTTCTAATGATACAGATCTAAATTGGGAACCATCACTGCCGTCTGAGAGTGAGGCACACCATGATCTGACAAAGGTAGTTAAGCGTAAAAGGAAGGTCGTCGAAAGACTCATAGTTATGGAGTGTGATGAGGCTCAACAAGAAGTGGTGGATACTCCTGCTGATGAAGACTCTCACGACGATGACGCAGTCATCATAGGCTTCACTCCAGCCTCAGCGGGCATGCAGCAAACAGACATTTTGACCCTAGCCCAAGAAGCTGCTGAGCGTGATGATGATGTTGTCGACGAGGAGGCAATGGAAACACCACAATCATTGGAGTTAACTAGTACACCAACACCTACCGCTTCAATATTTCTTCCTCGCCAGAAGGGACCTCCATCCACCTCGACCTCAATTAGTGGTGGTGAAAGTGCACAACGTAGTAAAGTTCGGCAATCCACATCCTCCACTTCATCTGGCATTAGCAGCATGACCACCACCAGTATCACCGCCTCCTCCGGCCCCCACAGACATTTCAAGTCCGCAGTTTGGGACTTCTTTAGTGTTTGCCCAAAAAAGGAAAACTTTGCCATTTGTAGCATTTGTAAGCATGCAGTTAGTCGTGGTAAGTTTGGTACCAACTATGGTACCGGAGGACAGAGAGGTAATCTTAAGAGACAGCACGCTGTCCAATGGTTTGCGCACCTAAAGGAGATCAAGGAAGCCCGAATTGCAAGTCAAGAAAACGTTGATGTTTCATCTGATGATGACGAGGAGGAAGAAGTGTCAAACACTTCACTTACACCCAGTACCCCTGTCAGCAGCACACCCCCTGTGAGCCACACTAAGAGTGTGGGAGAGAGTGAGACACCAATGCGAAAAAGTTCATCAGCGAGCGAAACTGGGTCGAAGAAGTCATCATCATCATCCCGTAAAATGGTCCAGGCCAACATTAGAACCATGTTGTTTTCAGAAGCGCCATATGAACGCAACCACCCACTGACGCGTCTGTATAACACTAAGCTGGCTAAAATGCTAGCTCTGGACTTCTCCCTTTTTCTTTTGTAGAAGGGGTTGGTTTTCTAGAATTAGTGGCAGCGCTCAGCCCTAAATGCAAGGTTCCTAGCCGGTTCTATTTTGCCAGAGTTGCGGTTCCAGCACTACATGAAGATGTGCTGGAGGTGATTGGGGCAGCTTTGCAGAAGAGTGCTGTTCACACTATACATCTGACAACAGACATGTGGACCAGTGGTGCAGGCGCTGATTACATGTGCATCACTGCACACTGGGTCTCATTTTCAGGGGTTAAAGCAAAGCTAAACGCAGGTGTTGACCCAGACCAAGTTTTTAAAGCTGCACGGAAACATGCAACACTAGCCATGTTTGGCTTGGAGAAACGTCATACAGCAGAAAACATTTTGAATGAGTTTAACACAAAGGTCTTTCACTGGCTGTCCCCAAAAAAACGCCTGATTGGTTATGTTTCCACGGATAATGGCGCCAATGTAGTTAAGGCCATGGATCTGGGTGAATATTTCAGAGTGCCGTGTTTGGCGCACTTTATAAACCTGGTTTTTAACAAATTCTTGAGTGATGAAGACAGTCCAGTGTGCGAGTTAGACGCCACCTGCCAAAGAATGCGCAACCATTTCAGCCATTCTTTTAAGGCCCGGAAGCATCTGAGGAGCCTGCTACATGAACGTCGAATGCCAGTGAAAGCACTCATCCAGGAGGTGCCAACACGTTGGAACTCAACCTTCTACATGCTTGAGCGTCTGTATGAGCAGTATACGGTACTCGATCACTATTTCTTAACACTGGGTACAGCTCAGAAGGACCTGAGGCTAGATGCGGCGCAATGGAACCTAGTTAAAAGCCTGACAGACATGCTTCGTCCTTTTGAGGTCTTCACGCGTGCAGTCTGCAAGGAGGACTGTAATTTGGGAAAAGCTATCCCATTGTTGCGCATGCTGGAGCACCAACTGAAGGTGGTGTCTTCTATGTTTCAAAAAGAAAAAAAAAAGCAAGACGCTTTTGTTTTGGAGAAGAAATTATTAGAGCGCCTACTTGGCGATGAACGTCTTAAAATGATCCACTCAGAACAGCATTACATTTGTGCTACTATTCTGGATCCACACTACAAAAAGGCGCTGGCAGGCCGAGCATTCTTTCCTTTTGATGATGAAGATGTTACAAAGTACAAACATTGGCTAGCCTTGTCAGCCATGAGGTTTGAAAGAGAACAGCAGCAAATTGAAGGAAAAGGCAGTACATCAGCATCAGCAGGCCATCCCCAGTCAAAAGAATCCACTTCTGCACCTGTGGCTGTGGCACAAGTGACCTCTCAGTCGTTAAAGACACCGGCAACCGGATCATCTGCACCAGACACAACAGTAACATTGGGTGAAGAAGAGGATTGGATAAATCAGCTTGGGTTTGGTTCTCAAAAGGTCCCAGCAAAAAGTAAGCAAAGTGGAGGAACCGTGGAGAACCTTCAGTCGATGGTGCAGGACTATCTGAATGACTCAACAGAGGTCTATCTTAATGCTGACCCATTGGCGTATTGGCATGGGAAAAAAGAATTGTACTCGAGTCCTTTGAACAAAAATAATCAATTTTGGTGATAAACCCCTCCCTTTTAAGCTATTCTTCTTTTGATTTACTTCAAAAAAGAATTGTGGGCACAGCTCTCCAACCTGGCTATAAACTACTTGTCTTGCCCACTCGCAAGCGTGTCTTCTGAACGTGTTTTCAGTGCTGCTGGTGGCATTGTAACTTCCAAACGGACCCGCCTCTCACCCAAAAATGTGGAGAGGTTAACAATGATCAAGATGAATCAGCACCTCATACCACCAGATTACAAAGTACGAGAACACACGCCGGATGAAGACGAGGAGGACAGCAACTTAGATGAGGGAATTTCTTCTCTGTTAGGTGACACTGACCTACTCCTGCCTGAATTCGCAGAGTATGAGGACGAACTCTTATTCTTATTCCCTGACACCGAGCCCTGAAAATGAGCCAATGAATCAATAACTTTCTTTTTCGTCCTTATTCACTTTTATTCCTGTGTGTCTGTCTTTCTTTGTTTTGCACAGTTAATATAATTAAAACTTTAATGACCTAATCACAAAAACAAGCCCATCAGCAGAACTGTCTTCACTTGTTTGCTTATTGATTTGAAGGTGCCACAGTCTGCATTCCTCAGGTTCACAAGTTCACAAGAACATGCTTCTCTATCCTCCTCCTCCAGACTCCTATTTCCCTCAAAGCAGAGGGCTGGATTACGCCCAATGAAGAAAGACTCTGCACTTGTGGGGGTGTTCTACTTCTTTGCGGGTGAGTTGGCGGGTCTTGGGGCCATTGCTGGGAAGCTCTAATACCAGATAAAAGTGGTTTGGACCAAATCGGAGGCGAAATTTTTTTTGCGTTTTTGCTGACTTGCTTGCCTTTGAGGTGCTCTTTGGGGGGGGTTCCGGGTGTTTGTGGGTGAGTTTTGGGGTCTGGGAACACTGCTGGGACAGTCTAATTTTGATTGCATTTGCTTTTCAGGAAATCCGTGGTGGAAAACTGGAGTTATGACCTAGCTGCACAGCGCGTTTGGACCGAAGGCCGATAAATATTGTAAGTATGAGATTTTCCTTTTTGGCTGTTTGGGGGTGTTGTGCTTTTTTGCGGGTGGGTTGGCGGGTCTTGGGGCATTGCTGAGAAGGTCTAATACCAGATAGAAGTGGTTTGGACAAAATCCATGAGGAAAAAGTTTTTGCTATTTCTGACATTTCGCTCAATGTAGCGTTTTCGGGGCCCGGTTTTCTGGGCTTCCTGGTGTTTGTGGGTGGGTTCCGGGGTCTGGGAGCACTGCTGGCTATTGATACTTTTGTTTGCAAGAGGTTTGAAGCAAACCCATGGTGGCAGAGGGGAGTTAGGGCCTATCTGCAGAGCGCGCGCGGAGTGATTTTGGAAATTGCCATAAAAATGACTAAGTCCCCATTTTTGTACTTTTGCTTTTTGGCTGTTTGGGGGTCTTCTACTAGTTTTCGCCTGGGTTGACGGCTCTGGGGCCATTTCTGGGATGCTCTAATACCGGATAAAAGTGGTTTGGACCAAATCGGAGGCGAATTTTCTTTTGCGTTTTTGCTGACTTGCTTGCCTTTGAGGTGCTCTTTGGGGGGGGTTCTGGGTGTTTGTGGGTGGGTTTTGGGGTCTGGGAGCACTGCTGGCTATTGATACTTTTGATTGCAAGAGGTTTGAAGCAAATCCATGGTGGCAGAGAGGAGTTAGGGCCTAGCTGCAGAGCGCGCGCGGAGTGATTTTGGAAATTGCCATGAAAATGACTAAGTCCCCATTTTTGTACTTTTGATTTTTGGCTGTTTGGGGGTCTTCTACTAGTTTTCGCCTGGGTTGACGGCTCTGGGGCCATTGCTGGGAAGCTCTAATACCAGATAAAAGTGGTTTGGACCAAATCGGAGGCGAAATTATTTTTGCGTTTTTGCTGACTTGCTTGCCTTTGAGGTGCTCTTTGGGGGGGTTCCGGGTGTTTGTGGGTGAGTTTTGAGGTCTGGGAGCACTGCTGGGACAGTCTAATTTTGATTGCATTTGCTTTTCAGGAAATCCGTGGTGGAAAACGGGAGTTATGACCTAGCTGCACAGCGCGTTTGGACCGAAGGCCGATAAATATTGTAAGTATGAGATTTTCCTTTTTGGCTGTTTGGGGGTGTTGTGCTTTTTTGCGGGTGGGTAGCCGGGTCTTGGGGCATTCCTGGGAAGGTCTAATACGGGATAAAACTGGTTTGGAGAAAATCCATACGGAAAAGCCTTTTGGAACTTTTTGTAACTTAGGGTTCGTTAGGGTTAGCCCTAGCAGCAGGATTGCATGTGTTTCGGGGTGTTCTAGATTTTTGCAACTGAGTTCTGGGGTCTTAGAGCACTGGTGGGAATGTGTAATTTTGGTTGCAAGTGATTTGAAGAAAATCCATGGTGGGAAAGGGGGGATTTGGCATAGTTAAAGAAAGCGTTTGCCACTATTCTTAACTTAGGGCTCGTTAGGGTTAGCAGTATTTGTATTGCATGTGTTTGGGTGGGGGGCTGTTTGTGGGGGGGGTTGCGAGTCTTGGAGTGATGCTGGGTATGGATACTTTTGCTTGCTTGCAAGTGGTTTGAATACAATCCACGGTGGGTAAGGGGGGATTTGGGCCTACTTTTACTTTCAAAGTACGTTTTGTCACCCGTTTTCTACTAGGCCTCGTTTTTTGAGATCTAATTGGGGGCCTTCTACATTTTTGCGACTGGCTTTAGTAAGGGTCTGGGTGGGGGAACTGCTGGGAAGGTCTAATTGTGTTCTAAAACACAGTTTACAGTACACCTAGCTTGAGGGGAAAGATCCGCTAAATTAATTTGCCCATACTTATTTATCCTTCAAAAGGAGACTCAGACAGAGTACGCACTTTCAAAAATATTGTACTGTCTATTAGGAAACTCAAAGTGTGACTTTTTGCACTACACAGCGTACATACCTTATATTTATTTATCAGTGGTGTTCTAATATCACTTCCTGTTTTTCCATCAATAATTACAGGCCGGGTTTCAGTCTGTGCAATGGGAAAAAAAGGATGAAGTCAGGCTTCACATTAGCGAGCCGCAATTCGGCATCCGCCAGGCAGGCAGTGGACAGGGTGTCTTCTGGTCACCAACATTGATGGACGAAGCGTCAGCTGGAATGGAGGAGTGCCGCTAATAAGAGGAATGTTTTGATGCGTGCAACTTACTTACCAAATTCAACAGGACAACTACAACAACATACAGATACAGTATCCATTCTTTTCAAATTATTTTTTAAGTAATGTTATTGCTGTGAACTTCTATGAGTGTGACTCTGCATTTCTTGGATCTCTCTCTGCTTCTAAATTGATCCCTACAGCCATTCTATAGGTTTTACTTCGGCTATTTTTTAAACCTAATTTAATGTAAGAAGTGTTTCTCTGAGTGCAGAGATAGGCAAGTGAAAACGCTGCAGCCCTGTACTGTCGCATTCTGTCATTCACGGTTGTCGAAAGTACTACTTACTTTTCAGTAACAATGCATGCAGTGGTGCATGCACTTCCTTTACGTCACTTAAAAGATTTATGGTTAGTTTTGTACCCAAAGATTTCTTTATCTTCAATTATTGTTTGAACATGCTGTGCTTTTTTTTTCTTCTCTCAACAAAACCTACCCAAAAAGAAACCCCCATTCCCATCCATTTTCCAAACCCTAACCCTCTTCCCCCGGGCTGTGTGGTTTTGATTGATGTGTGACTAAATGACAGCAATAATTCCACACACTCCCTGGGGAGGATAAGGTCATAGCAACAGGCTGGTGAAGGAATCTG
Organism: Lissotriton vulgaris; assembly: GCF_964263255.1. Taxonomy (NCBI): domain Eukaryota; kingdom Metazoa; phylum Chordata; class Amphibia; order Caudata; family Salamandridae; genus Lissotriton; species Lissotriton vulgaris. The sequence continues at coordinate 229,079,886 of NC_141696.1, forward strand.
TGGATATATTCTAGACTTACTCAGCTTCAGTACTATTTCTTGTAGTAGTAGCCAATGTCAAAGAAATTCAACGCAAGTACTAGTTATACTTTCAATACTTTACCATTTGTTAGGCTACATTGTGGCACTGTTCTAGTGTACTGTCACCTGCTATATTCTCTATCGTACCGTTGTAATGCTCCAGTAAGGACAAAGCAGGTTTCATTTTCTTTTTTTCCATAGGCATGCAACTGCCACTGTGTCACACCACTAGTACCACCGCAATGAGGACATTTCATCCGCCCAGGATTGCCAACCTTAATCGCCATTTCCCGTGGAGCCAGCCCTGGGCCTAGCCCTACTTTCAAACACAAATTACAGGTAAGATAAGCGTTTGGTGGGAGGTAGTATAATGGAGTATTAGGAGAGACGAGAGATTGACGGTAGTACTACTAAAGTCCTAGGACTCTTGAATTCACTTACTCTGTGAGAGGCACTTAGTGTTGAAAACATTTAGCCATTTACACTTAAAGGAAGAAAATGACACAGACTTAAATTTCAGGAAAACAAACTTACTGTTAAACCCCCACCCACCAGACTCAAAAGCAGTAAAAAACAGATATGCTCAGATAAAGTTTCAAAAAGTATATTTTTGTAGCCCTAACAAAATAATCTCCTGCAAGACCCTCCCTAACCCCAACGATTGTCCTTCAAAAGTCCCAAAAACAACCCAACTCCCAATTCCCACCCCCCAAAATTCTCTAAAAAAGGGGCAAGGGACACTACGGCAGGATGCTGTTCACTTTAGCGGCCAGGGCATCAGACTCCTTGCGGAGGGTGGCATGGTCGGAGCGGAGGCCCTCCACCAAGGTCTTATATGTTAGGACCTCCTGCTCCAGGTAGGACACTCTGAGGCATAAGCGGTGCTGGCGTGCCTTGCAACTCCTGTGGGGGGCAGCTGCTGTCTTTGCTGCTCGGCGGTGGCGGTTGGCTTTGGTAGCCCGGCTCCGTACCGCTGGAGCACTGCGCTGGCTGGCAGCCCGTGGGGGCACGGAGGAGGATGCAGCTGTCCCAGTGGATGTACCAGTAGACTGCGTGTCCTCCTCCTCCAGGGCCACCAGCCGCCGATATTCGGCGACAGTGGCATCCAGCCTCCGTTGCCGGGCCATTCGAGCCAGCTCCTTCCTTGTTGGTTTTGTTGATTTGGAAGGAGCAACTATATGAAGAAAGAAAGACATAGTCTGTAACCAATGCTTCTTAAGATTAACACAAAATGATTGAGCAGAAAGTTGTGTCACAGTACAACTAGCAACTTGAAAGCACAGTACATAACTATTGAGGCCAGTATCTATCTAACCTCCCACTTCTTCATCCTTGCTCTAACATTAGTGGGAGTTTAAGGAACAAATTCTACGAGCACTATGGACTTCCATTACAGTCGACTATGACAGTACACCAGTCTTATTCTTCTTCTTCTCTCTTGTTTAGGAAAATTGGTACGTTATCTTATGCAAGCCGGCATAATGCCAGCGCAGTGAACTTGCACCCGAGAAAAACAGACGCACACCATGATGAGTGAGACAGACTTGCGTTACTGTACCGGTCCAGTACATGCAGGTGGTGAAGCTCTTACTTTTCTTTTACGGGTGGCACTGAGAATACTCTGTTAAAAGGGCTACTGCTTAATTAATTTAACTTTCACCCTACAGTGCAAATGAGTACTAGAAAAGGAAAATGAAGAAGCTAAATAATCTGATTATCTATCACTTCACATGGGATGTATTTGATTATGTATGGGATGACTTTAGGTGCTTTGCTTTTTATTGAGTGAACAGTGATACACCCACACATGAATGACGTACTACTACTAAACTAAACTTATTAAGAGAGGTAGGGAGTGTCCACCGTAATAACCGGATATATGCTGTGCTTACAGTTGCAATACAAACTACTGCTACTATTCATGGTAGTATTTGGACAAAATTACAACTTCTTTTCCTTGCCTTTCCTACACTGGAACGGACGTGCGGGTGCGGTGTTACATGCTCTTCAAAGTAACACTTAGTTCATCCAGTGACCGTCTTCTCTCTCTAGATACACATATGCTATCTAAGAGTCAGATAGTACCATGATCCAGGCATCCATCCATTCAAAGTATATGCACACATACATTTTCTGTTTCACCCACCCAGGCTTTTCTCCTTCCACCCATCCTTGCTTCATCATTCACCCAGCCATGCACCATACCATATTCTTTCCTTCCCAGCCACCTCGGGGACCAAGCAAACAGATATCATTCTTCTTTGCCAGTCATCATTAAATTTCTCGTCCTTCCACACTTACTTACACCCTTCTTTCACTTTTCGTTCATCCCATCCATCAATTTCATCTCAGATCTGATTTGGATTCTTCTCGCCAAAAACTTCACAGCTAAGTCGAAGTACATTTAGAGGTGGCTACTACCTGGTTGATTTATAAAATACCCGTGCAGAAAGCACACTCTGCAGTCTTCAATCTCAATAAGTAAGGAATATATAGCTTACCTCTGCCCGCCACCACCGTGTGAACCCTCACAGGCACATTGGTGTCGTCCGGCACTTGCACCGCATCCTCCCCAGAAGTGTTCCCCTCATCCAGCACCACCACCTCCGTGCTGGCCCCGCCACCAGATGTTCCACCTACAAAGTACATTTAAGAATGTTAGAATACACCACTTACTACTATATAATATTTGGTCTAGGAATAAAGAAATGTGAAAAAAACTGAAAACAATGTAATAATTGGTGACTGTCTACTCTAAAGTAAAAATGTCCCCTTTTCCAGGGAAGGCTGTTGTCTTGCTGCACTTTTTGGCACAACTGATGAATGCTTGCTTTTTATTTTTAACACGCACCACTTTTTTTTCCTAACAGACAGAAGCTTGACTTCTAAGAACATGAGCAAGATCAAGTTCAAACCAGGTGAGAGCTCGGCTCGACCACAACAAATGTGTTCAATTAATTGTCAGCACTAAGCACTTTTCCATTTTCAGTTAAACGTTTAGTTTTATGACAAACTTGATTTTAATAAATATGTTTACTTTTAATAAAGCTTTTAAACTTAAATAGACTCTGTGGTTTTTGGTCCTCCAGACTAGAGTGGCTGAGCTAAAGGTTTTGCAATTTTTGCAAGCATGAGTCCGTGCCTCTGACACTTCTTGACTCTGACTCCGTACTCTTGTCCTGCGTTGGATATTCATCATTGGGGATCAATCATCGGTGGCTTTGGGAGCTAAATGACTCTGCCACACTATCTAGTCAGTAAGGAGATTGGGGGTTCTACTACAAATTCTGTTATCACTGAGGTATGTGGAAAGTCTAACAGCGCCTATTATAATTGATAAGCTAAGCAATGCATTATTTAGTGTCCATAGTTCTGTTTGTGCAGATTTGTCCCTGAAACAGTAGTAGAATGGATTGTCCTCCTATCCAAACCAAAAGTAAAGTAGTATCTTATTCTTTCTTGGTGGTCATTCACCTTTTTATTGTTGGCAATTGTCAAAGCATAAACATTTAGAAGACTTGAAAAGACATTATGGACAATCCCAGAGGACTGCACTCAGTGCATAGAGCTATTGCTGACTAGAATGGGAGTCCAATGGAATTGCCAAATGTGCAATCTTAGTTAGCTACACAGACAGACTAATAAGAATAATCTAGTAGGGGGGCGGAGCTAGCCGGCGTTCATGGTGGACGCTTAAGTGCGGAGCTCTGCGCTAGCGCTGCCGAATATCTGTCAAATATCCTCCAAAAGCGGCGAAAACTGTGGGATTCCGGCGGGGGCTGCCTCCCCTACCCCCCGCGGACCTCCGACGCGACTTTTGAAGGGTTGCGTGTGCGGGTCCCCCCGGCGACGCCGCCGACCGGAGAGCTGCGGACCAGGCCGGGATCCCCGCTCTGTCCTGGGAAGTGAGGCCGAGTTGCGTCACCCGACGTGCGGTCCCAGAGAGAGGAAGCCCCGCTGAGGTGCGTGCATCGTGGCCGGCGGTGGCCGCGACCCCCTCAGCGCACCGCGACCACACTGCGGACCCCTGCTGTGGCAGCTGCACCCCCGGAGGGGCGCGGAGGACTCAAGCGAGTGCCAGCGGCGTGGTAGACCCATCGGGAGAGCACACGTGGCGCCGGCGGAGTCCGGCGTTGTCACGGGCGCCATTACATTCTGCCGGGGAGACCCGCCCGACAGCCCGACCGCTCGGAGGGAGCCCTAAGGAGCGGCGGACAGCTTTGGGGCAAAGGACCCCCACCACGAGCCCTGCACCCTCGATCTGACTGGGGGGTCCTGGTACTGAGGCACGCTGTGGGGGAGAGCAAGAGGCGAGTGCCTACCTTGGCCTGTGGCGGCGCTGGGCACGCAGGCCTGAACGCGACAGGGACCTGGACGGACGGCCTCTAGCGCCGGCCAGTGCACGGGGAGAGCTCCCGCATCGTCCCATTGGGGGACCATCGGCACTATAAGGCCTGTGGACACTGGCCTCCCTATCCGCTGCAGCGATGGGCAAGGGCGATAGGACGCAAACGAAACTCTCGTTTGATCAGAGGAAACAGAAGGCGCCGGAGCCTCCGGCGGCCTAGTCCCCGGGAGCAGCTGCAGACCCGAGCACCGCACTGTGCGCAGAAATTAAAGGAATGCTCAACACGATGGAGAAGGGCCTACAGGAGGGCATGTCGGCCATTGGCACCAAGATTGACGCCTTGGCCTACCGGATGGATCGAATGACGGAGAGGGTGGATAAGCATGCGGAGAGGCTGGACATGGCAGAACGCAGGCTGACGGAGGCGGAGGAGGCACAGACAACGTGGGATGCTGATCGCAAGCAGTTTGAAAGGCTGCTACAAGTGATACAGGAAAAATCGGAGGACTTAGAAGCTCGCTCCAGGCGGTCCAACATACGCGTCACGGGTGTGGCGGAGTCGACCCAAACGGGAAAGATGGAACTATTTGTTGAGAAACTCCTTAAAACTCTATTGGGGGACGACACCTTCTCCCCCATGTTCATAGTGGAACGAGCCCACCGCACCCTGGGACCGAGGCCTCCTCCAGGGGCGAACCCTAGGCCGATAATAGCGAAACTCCTCAACTACAGGGACAGAGACGCCGCCCTCCGTGCCGCTAGAGAGAAGGGGGAGTTGCAGTACGAGGGAATGACCATTTCGTTATACCCTGACTTCACCTCTAAGGTACAGGAGGAGAGACGGCGATTCGTCCCCTATAAGCAGCAACTCAGAGACCTGGGCTTGGACTATGCCATGTTGTACCCGGCGCGGCTGCGCATCAACAGGCAGGGCCACTTGCATTTTTTCACCGACCCTAAGGAGCTGCAAAAATCCCTGAAGCAATGGATCAAGGAGCACAGAGAGGACCGGACGACGCCTGCGGAGGAGCGTACTGGCAACGGAGACCTGGATGAGCAGGACTAGTGAAAAGGAGGGGCGCAGTGGTCCCTTCGGAAGGCTCGGCTAATTGAGGCCCTGCGATAATCCTCGTCTGTTGGACCGGGGGGAACCCACTCTGAGCGCTCCACTGCAGTGAGCGGACTTCTGGACATGGTACTGCGGGTGAGATCTACACAAGCCACACGGGTTATGGTGGAGGGCGGTACTTTCCATGACACTGTTAGCCTGTTCCGGGGTGGTGTTTATGGGGCCCTGTCACATTGAAAGATCGGTGCGATCCGGGGGGGGGGGGGGGGGAAGGCCCGTTAAGGCGGGCACGATACTGCTCTCATTACTTGAGGCCGCACTAGCGATTGGGGGCGATGGCGCAGGGGCGGCCTATTGACATTGCGCAGAAGGTACGACCGGACTGTGGTCGATTAGGACATTGAGTGTGCTACCTCTGCCCTGGCGCTCATAGTGCTTGCGGCTCTTCTTGAGACTGCTTGGGGAAGTTTGAAGACGGGTGGGGGGGGTGAATGCAGGGATCTCGGTCACACTAGGTTGGGGTTGGTTGACTGTGGGAGGTGGGGGGCAATGGGGGTTCTGAGTTCGGGGATGTTTGAGATGTTTGGGGAAAGGTCCGACATGTGCTCTAAAATGTTATGTTCTGCAGGGTGGGTGGGCGGCTGCTGCTTCCGGAGAGGGGTGGCCCTCGTCACTACACTACAATTGATGTCCTCCTCCACTGTTAATGGCTAACACGACACAGGCAGACTTACTATGTGATACGGAGTCCCTCAGGGCTCTTACCTGGAATGTGAGGGGATTAAATGATTACCGGAAACTCCGCAAGGTGCTGCACTACCTACAGAGACACCACATAGACTTGGCGCTGCTGCAGGAAACACATCTGCCCAACGCCAGCAAGATGCTAATGCACAGGGGGCTCCAGGGTCACTCCACTTACGCAGGCTTCACCACACACGCTAGAGGGGTCCTCACCTGGGTCAACCCGAAATCTAAGTTATCCCTTGCCCTGGTAAAGGCGGACCCGGAGGGGAGATTTGTGTTGAGCAAGTGCACGGGCAAGGGCCACAACCTGCTGGTCATGAATGTCTATGGCCCGAACTATGACTCCCCTGACTTTTATGCAACGGTTGCGGAACATTGTACTGAATGGGCCGCTGGTAATATGATCTGGGGTGGGGACTTCAATTTTACTTTTAGCCCTATCTAGATAGGTCTGCGGGCCCTGCCAGGCGCCCGGCGGCGCAGCGCATGCAGGCAGAAATGTTGAAGCTGAGTCTGGTAGATGTATGGAGAGACAGAAATAGCGCCAAGGGGGGGTATACGCACTACTCAGCGTACCACAATATCCATACCAGGATTGACTACTGGCTGGCCTCACACTCCCTGCTCTCCATGGTCAGGGGCTGCAGTGTGCTTCCCCGCACTCTGTCGGACCACTCACCGGTGCTGTTGGTGCTGCATACTCCCCAGCAGAGAATCCCGCCATTCACGTGGCGTTTCCCACCCTACTCGTTGCTGGATGAGGCTTTCAGGGCTGACCTGGGCGAGGACATAGATACTTTCTTCGCCACCAATCTGGGATCAGTGGACAGCTTCGGGACGATTTGGGAGACATTTAAGGTGTACGTGCGGGGGGTGGTCATGGCGAAGCACTCCGGGGTCCTGAAGGCAATTAGGAACAGGCTGAAATATCTGGAGGGGCAGATAGCAGACTATGAACGCCGCCAGCTGATTGACCCATACCTGCATGGGGATGGGACCCTGCAAGAACTTTTGAGAGAGTTCCACGAGGAAGCGGACAGGGAGGTACGACATTTAGGAAAATATGCGACAGCGCGCACGTATGGCGAGGGCGACCGCCCAGGTGCACTGCTTGCCAGGATTATGAAAGGCACTAGGCGCAAACAGACAATCGCGGAAATGCGAAACTCAGGGGGGGAGACACTCACGGAGGAGACACACATTCTGGCGGAATTCAGGAGATTCTACGAGGAGCTATACACCACTAAAATCTCGGGGGTGGAGGACCAAATTGACAACTACCTCAGCTATATTAAGATGCCATTCCTTGAGAATTGGCAGAGGGAATTCCTGATGTCCCCTATACACTGCGAGGAGATATCCGATGCGTTGGCCACCATGAGAGTGGACAGTGCCCCCGGGATAGATGGTCTGACGGTGGCCTTTTACAAGGCGTACAAAGATAAGTTGCTCCCCCACCTCTCCACCCTCTTTGACGAAATTTGCGAGAACGGAGCTATGCCACCCTCCATGCGGGAGGCACTGATTGTCACCATACTTAAACCTGGTAAGCCCAGCGACCTGCTAGGCTCGTACCGCCCGCTGTCCCTTCTTAATGTGGACGCTAAACTCTACGCAAAAGTGCTGGCTACCAGACTGGCACTGGTGGCGCCCGGGCTGGTAGCCCCGGAGCAGGCTGGGTTCATCCCGGCTAGGAACCTCACTTACAATATTCGCACGGTCATGGGGGCCATGCAGCATACTAGGCATGACACTAAAGCCATTGCGGTCTTTCTTGACATGGAGAAGGCCTTTGACTCTGTGGAGTGGCCCTTCATGCGCAAGGTACTGCAGAAGCTGGGGCTGGGAGAGCTCTTCCTCCAACTGCTGGGCGCCCTTTATCACCAGCCCACGGCTAGAGTCAGATTGGGGGATGCAGTCTCGGAGCCGATCTCCATCAGCAGGGGCATGAGACAGGGGTGCCCCCTTTCCCCGCTACTCTACGCCCTTGTGGCGGAGCCACTGGCGTGTGCGACTCGGGAATACCACTCGTATGAAGCCATCAACTACCCCACCTACAAGATTGGTATTTCCACATATGCGGACGACACCCTGCTCTATGTCAGGGACCCGGCCAATAACCTTACGTCGGTGCTGAGGGAAGTTGTGAGGTTCGGCGCGCTCTCCGGACTGAAGGTTAACTGGACGAAATCAGTCGCCTTCCCACTGACCCCAATCACTGACCCCTTCGAGATGGACTACCCGCTCCAATGGTCCACTGAACCGATAAGATATCTGGGCATTATGCTCCACACGGACCCTGACGTCATGCTGAGGGAAAACTACGGGGTTGCATACAGCAAACTCGTGGATGACGTTGAGCTCTGGATTAAACTCCCGTTGTCTCTGATGGGCAGGATTGCCTTAATGAAAATGGTCATTCTCCCGAGGTTTCTATTCCTATTCAATAATCTTCCGATTGTCCTCTCGAAAGCCTTCTTCGCAACCCTAAACAAACTCCTGGTGAGATTGGCGTGGGCCGGGAAACAACCTAGGGTGCAGTGGAGGGTACTGCAATTGCCGTACGAGCAGGGGGGATTAGCTGCCCCGGACCTGGAACGCTACTATAGGATAGCGCAGGCCTCCCACCTCCACACTTGGATACATGGCAGCCAAGATGTTCCGCACGTGATTCTGGAGCGGCTGTTCGCAGACCCTACTCCGCTTCCTGCTACTATTTGTGGCCCCCAAGACCGCAGGGTTGGCGTGCTGGACTCCCTTCTGTCCACCAATCACGCATGGCATTCCATTCTGCAGAGGCAAAACAAAGAGCTGATGTACGCTCCTAACATGCCTATACAATGGGCGCTCTGGCTGCCAACCTTGGCGGAACCGGGTGTCCATAGGGCTCTCCGTGAACTAGGTGCTCTCACTTTGGGGGACCTCTTTGAGCATGGACAGGTGAAGACGTGGGCTCAGATCTCGCATCGGAGGGAGAGCTCCACACTGCTCCAACGCTTTCAGTACCACCGGGTCCATAGCGCCCTATTGGAACTGCTGGGCCCTGACATGGAGGAACCCCCCGCAGTCCCGGAACTGATGTATGTCATAGACACCGTGTCTCCGAAGAAGCTGGTTACTAGACTATACAGGATAGGACACGAGCACACGGCCCTGCTCTACACGAGGGCGCGACTAGCCTGGCAGACTGACCTGGGCACCCACGTCGATGACGGCATGTGGGCCTACTGCTGTGCGGCCACCAGGCGCATCTCCCTGAACGGGAGGCACCGTTTGATCCACTTTAAGTTCTTGCAAAGGGTATACCATACGCCGGAACGGCTCCACAGGTACGGTCTTCGTGACACCCCACACTGCGAGAGGTGCCAGGCCCAGGTTGCGGACTTCCTGCACATGGCCTGGAGCTGCCCGGGGGTCCAGAGGTATTGGACCGGCGTATTCGCTGAATTAAGCACTATAGTGGAATTGGACCTGGCAATGGACCCAGCCCTTGCTCTACTGGGGTACACGAAATTGGTTCCCGTCGCGGTTAGGAAACTGGTGAGCATGGGAATGCTCCTGGCGAAGCGGGTAGTCGCATTATGCTGGATGAGGGGGCCATTACCTACACTCAAGCGATGGGTTAGCGACATGAAGTACTGCAACACGCAGGCGGAAATATACAGTGAGCTCCTTCCGCCCAGAAGTCGCCCCAAGAACTTCTGGGGGCTGTACCAGACCTACTTGTCCTCCAAGCCGGACGGGGAAGTCTCGGAGGAGGGTGAGGGGGAGGAACGAGGGAGTGACGTGCAAGAGCCACCTGATTCACAGGACCAGGGTGTTCCCCCGCACAACTAGAGCTCTATAAGCGGTAGGGGGTACCCCATCCCTATAGGTGTGAGAACAGGGGGGAGGCACTCCGGATTGAGGGAGAGCGGTATGCCGCACTAGCTGCCATAGATGATAGTGACGCCTGAAAGCTTGTTCGGGGAGCACAAATGGGGGACCAGTTAAGGGGAGGGCGTGTTTAGTGGGTTTGGGGTTGGTTGGGCGAAAAATTTAAACTGTACTGCTTTGCTCATTTATTCAAAATGCACGCTACTTTGCAGATGGTACGAGCCTACAGAGGAGGCCCTGCTTCTACTGACCTCCGGCGACCTCTCACATTGGACTCTATGATATTAAAGTGTCATGATACATGTCATTGTTGTTGCACGGAGACCTATTGCCGGCCCGAGATGGGTTGTAGGCGAGCGCTTATTTGTACTTTGTGATGTGCTTTTTCATGATAAATATAATAAAAAAAAATAAAAAAAAATAAGAATAATCTAGTAATACCACAGGGAGTCATAGTCGAGGCAGGATAAGAATTTAGATACAGTCTACAAGAAGAGCAAAGACGATTAAGAAAAAATCGAATGAGGAACGCTAGGAAAAAATAGGTATCTATATTAAAATTAAAACTTACCGGGGTCAGCAAAGGAGCCCTCGCCTGACCGATCCTGTTCAGCAGCAGCAGCAGCAGCAGCAGCCTCCTCCAATGCCCTCTTGCCCCTGGGGGGAGCTGATTTACAATATGAAAGAAAGAAAGACCAGAAAACATGGATGATATTTGTCAACCAAATCAAACATTTCAAAAGAACAATAACAAAATATTTTGGCGAAATAGCAAATAGACAACTATTCCACGGGATATATTGACCGATATCATGTGGTCTACTACGTTATTAGTATTGCTTGATTTGCGGACCGTCGACTTGGAAAGTTCTTATGTAACTCACTAAACAAACTACTAAAAAGGTTCGCCTAGGACTGGCAGGCAGCAGTCCGCAGCACGCGAAGTGACAGACAAAGTCCATTGTGATTGCAGATCAGCGACAACACTAAAAAGTTTCCTACTACATTAACCAGTCATTAAAATACTCAAACTATCAATCCACCACCACTATTTCTTCTTATCGCCATGTGTACAAAGGAAGGACTGGACTTGAGTCTGTAGGGGCTGATTTAGAAGCCCCTTGCGGCTCTTTTGCTCCATTGTTGCGTGACTTTTGTGACGCAGCGGCAGAACAAAAGAGGCGCCATGGTGCGGCGTATATTAACAACGTGACGCATATGGGAGATGCATCACGTTGTAAAGCCCTGCGCCATCAGGGGGCGTTCCGGCGCAAAGGAGGGCATTCCTGCGCAGGAACGCATCCTAAAAGTGGCTGAGGGAAATCTACAAGATTTCAATCAGTCACTTTGAGGACAATGATGCGTGACTCAAACCCTGCGCCTGCTTGAAGCAGACGTACGGCTTGACGCAGCATTGGGGAGATAGGGCACCCCAGAGCATTGCTGGAGCTGCGCCATCGTTGCGGCACAACTCCAGCAATGCGCCGCCTTTACGGCACAGATGCGTAACGCTTTGGTGACGTTTTGGGCCCATGGTGCGCCGCATTGTAAATACGGCGCACCATGGGTGGTGGTGGCGTGGCGCACAATTACTGGCGCATCCCTGCTACTTTGCAGGGATGCACCGGTAATTAAAAATCTGACCCTTAGTGTCTAGCATTACGCAGTTCTTTAAACTACACTCATACATAATTTCACAGGCCAATGAAATGAACACAAAATCGAAAACAAATAAGCATAGTAGCAACACTACTGAGAAGGAGAGCAGTGCACCTGAAATGCACAGAAGATTTTGAAATATAATTTACCTACAATGTAATCGGCAGCATTATTGCTCTTGGTAAAAAACAGATATTTGCAATATAATAACACACAGAGCAGGAGAAAACAGAGTAGTAAAGAAATAGCTACTACTACTCACCAAGCCCGGGGATCTCAAGGCCAAGCAGGTCGAGCAGATCGCGTTCCCGGTCCAGGACATCCGTCCAGCGGTGGGTGGCCTGGTTGTAGGTGCGCCGGACCCGAGAGTGTTGGTACATGGCCCGGCACACCTTCTCCCACCGCTTCCGGCGCTCCTGGATCCCGTACCCGCTAGCGATCTTGCCGCCTGCCATGATGGTCCTGGGGAGGCGGCGCTGAACATAAAAAACTAGTGCGGCCACCTCCTCCGGGCTGAAGATCTCCCGGGCAGCGACCTGCTCCCCCCTCAAACGCCCGCACGGGAGCCGGGCACGGGGTGCGGGACCCTTCCCCTTCTCAGGGTGCTTCCCGGCTCCCTTTACCATGGTCTGGGCAGAAAGGAAGGTAAATAATAAAGAAGAAATAGAATAGGGAAGAAGAAAAGAAAAGAGTTTAAAAAAGTAGTTTAAAATTAACCAAAAGAAGCAGAAAACACAAAAATATAGAGCTAGAAAAATAGAGGGATAGATAATAAGTAAAATAGATTAAAAAAAACTTCAAACAAGCAAAGGATGGCAGAGATTCAGAGAGGATACAAAAAGCATGAGTAATCAACTGAGGGGGGAGGAGGAATTGTTGTCCATTCATTTCCCCATGGCAGAGGGGGCAGAGTCAGCACAATCAGCGGATAACTCTACACGTGCGGCTTAGAACCACAACGGTGTTCTTGACCCCCGTTGAGGCGATACGTATCCTCGAAAAAGATTTGAGAGCAATTAACTCAGTGTTAAATACAACACTGCCAATTACTACACAAGTGGTGTAAGTAATCTATGTTTGTTTGTCCTGACGAAGGCTCCATAGACCCGGCTGGGCACTAGGGAGCTGAAACATGTCGACGCTATTCATAAACTGGTATAGTGAGATCCAGTAACTTTTTCCCATATCTATACCCACCACCTTTTTAAGGACAGACTTAACCTCTTTCCAATAAAGTCCTTTTATAGGTTAAGTTTTGTTTTTTAACAACACTATTTTCCCTTATATTTTATTGCTTTTTCTCTGGACACTGCTGCCAGAATCTGAGGTTGCCTCATGGTGAGGCTGGCATACAGCACGAGATTGGACATCCAATGACAATGCCACAACGCTAATGTGGGGCGGAGTACAGTAATATACCGCATTCGAGCGACATAGCGTTTATGAGGGTGATCCATGCTAACCAAAGGTTGAGCAGTTACAAGTGTCCATTCCACCACTGGATTACCTGATACAAAAAGCATGCCCAGAACCATAGCAATGAATGAGAAACAAGATGGCCGCGCCCGTTCACGACCGCGTGGGTAAGTTCGCGCGAGATTTTCCTCGCGATCACATGCGAAATTGTACTAGCGAGCCGCACACTTTGCGAGATTACACATCGTGCCCGGAAACGGAAATACGTCATGCAAACAAGATGGCCGCGCCCGTGAACGTCCGTGAGGGTAACTTCACGCCGTTGCGCTACAAGCGGCTCGCTAAAACGCACAAAACCTTGCGAACTAACACGCCGCAAAAAAACAAATCGCATATTCACACGAATTCGTGGCTTCCGAATTCGATCTCGTGCAAGTTCGCGCCCCGCGAATCCCGCGAAATTGCAGAAAAACGAGTTTTGCAAAACTGAAAGCACTCAGCAGGTGCAAAAGTTCAAACTCATCATTAGTAACCATTCCCTGTAGTGCTTCCTGACTGGGGCCCCTCCAGAGTTCAGTTGCTAGTTGCAACAATTCTATGACCCTGCTCTGACCCTCACAGCAGGCTCATAGAATAGCTACAAGTAGGCCACAAAGGTCCTGGAAAAAAAAATTGCACTGCAACAGAAAGCAAATTACAGATAAGGAAGCAGGTGCCAAACTGGAATTTTAAAACAGTGACACATTAATAAATCAACCCCAAATTAATTCATGTCAGTCGAAGCAGGGCAGGTGTGCTTGCTTTCCCCCCCATAATCTACAGTGATGAACCAGAGGGTGGCATTGATGTACCAGAGGGCGGCATGGGTGAAACAGGGTGGCAGTGGTGAAACAGAGGGTGCTGTGAACCTGTGATGATGAACCAGACGTAGAAACAACATAGTCGCGACCGTTGCGAGCCGACAAGTAAGTTCGCAATTGCGAACTGGTACAAAACCCTCGCGAACTGGCAGAAACCCTTGCGAACACACAAAAAATAAAATCCGCGAGAATTCACGGATTTTGCGGATTGCGAGTTCGCAAATACGCAAATTCGCGAACGCCAGATTCGCAAAATTCGCCCATGCTTAATCGTGATGTACTAGATGTGGGACCACAGGGGCCAGTCGCCGGGCCAGCGTGGAGGCAAGTATTTTGTAGTTCAGGAGGGCCAGGGGGCGATAAGAGCCCACTCACGTGCTATCCCTGCCAGGTTTAGGTTTGGATATTAAGTTGGCTTCATTAAGCGTGGAAGGGAGGGAGGAGTCTTCCGTAGCCGTAGTGTACATTTTCAGGAGCTCTGGAATAAGAATGTCCGAGCCAGCCTTATAAAATTCAGCCGGCAGCCTGTCAAGGCCAGGGGCCTTGCCGTTGGACAGCTGGAAGATGGCTTCGCGGAGCTCTTCCGGTATAAGCGGGGCTCTTAGCTCGTCCTGTTGTGCAGCGGTCAGCTGTGGCTTGCTACATAAATACTCATATCTGTAACAAAATGGTCTGCAATCAAAACTCTGCATTCTGTGAACCCGACCTTACAATAAAGTTGGTTTTCCCAATTTAGAATCTTTTTACCACACATTGGCAATAGGTCTCAAAGCCAAAAGGCATAGCTATTAGATTTGCCAATGCTTTTTTATCACTACTTTTATGGGACAGCAAGCGTTCATGATATATCACAAAACAAGGGTCCCTGAACTCAAGACCCTCAGGGGTTAAGCCCAAAGCTCTGGGTGTGCTTGGAATGGCTGAGAAATGACTCCCAGACACTGCTGTTGTACCCTGTGACGATGTACTTCAGTAAGGTATAAAAAAGTTGTGGGGCGAGGTGCTGCAACTTACTTGGTAGTCCAGCATACCATAACAGCCTCCTGGTGGTGACCCTGATTTCATAGGCACCCCTGGAGCAAATACTTAAATTAAGAAAAACCATAATGGGGTGTATAGACTGTCTATTGTTTTATTTCTCTTTTTTTTCTTTTTCATGCAAAGCCCCCACCCAGCAGGAATAATTTGCTGAACCGGGTGTTCATGCCTTGAGAGGCTGGTCAAGCTGGTTCTTGCCTGGCACACTCTTCTTCAGTGCCAACAGGGAGCGACTTTGTTCTCTCTGTCTCTGGCCTGCCTGTTTACCTGTCTGTAGGCCACACTTATAAGGATATCCTTTCTGGTTTAATTGAAACCTTACCAAGGCTATTACCTTAAAAAGATAGTGCTTTTTTTGTTTTGAACTAATTATCCCCTCAAGGGCCACAGAGTGCCTTTCTTCCTTGTGTGTTCGACTAATTCTAGAATTTCTACTGCATCTGGTAACTTGTCCTAAAATGTTGATAAGACCAGATCAATGCCTTTTCGGCAATAAGAAATCTGCTGCCAAATGTATCAAAATGTTGCACAACGCACTGCAGCAAGACAACTTGCTGCGCTGTGTGACTGGGAGAGCCACGTGTACTAAGATATGATGCATTTTTGCTCTCTCCCTGCGCTAGTGCACTGTGTGCAGCCTAGTGCAAATGCTGGCCTATCCTTTCACTCATACATTGATCACATTTTATGGGTCATCTTATGGGATTGTCTTTCGTCCAGGTCACTGCGAGAACTCCTGTTCTACCACGCATATCTCTTTTGCACTGACTCGTCTTTCAGAGTCCACTTTTCGTTGTTGTTACTGCAGGCACCACAACGCCTATAATCACATTGTTTTTGCATCTTTACTTTGCTGTTTTGGTGTCTTGCTTTTGCTATTATGCCTAGTACATTTCACACTAAGGGTCCGATTACGATGTTGTTCGGAAGGGCTCCGGATGGGTTTCAGTATTGTCGAATCAGATTCGGAACCCTTGTTTCCGACCAAATCCGTCAGTTCTCCCACCGACCAATTGCAATGTCCAGAAACCGTTTGAGCAGTCCGAATTGGTTCCAAAAGGCATTGGGTCGGTTGGAGTCTTTTGGAGCCGAATCGTTTAGCTCACTGGTTTTGAGATGAGCGATTACGAGGACTGATTCGGACAGCCGTTCCGAATCGGTTTGTCCAAGACTAAACAGCTTTTGGAATCGGTCTTTGGGGGCCCGTTGTGGGCCCCCTTCACCTGGAGGTGACCGAATGTGGCCTGTGGGGGTACCCAAGGGACCCTCTTTACAAACATGATCAATGTGGAAGGCACCAATGGGGGTACCCGCCATCGGTGCAAGGTTTTCCCCAACCACGCCTTTTTTCAACGGAAGACTGTGTTCTCGTTCGGAACACAGACTCTCATTGAACTCAATGCTAGTCCGACAGAACGATGTTGGGAAGCATCCTAATCGGACGTCCAGACTCGCAGGACCCAATTTGGTAGGAAACGAGTCTGGAACTGATTTGTTTGAGACAGTTTCCTAATGACAGCGTAATCAGTCCCTTAGTGGTGGGTCTTCTGCTTCTCTCTGTCTATCGGATCCATTTGGTTGCTCTGTAGGTGCTGGTGTACCCTTATGTACCCTACCATCCTACACACTGACATTATGTAACACTTCATTTATTCATTGAAGTGACACACCTATGCTGTACATGCTTTGATGTGGATAACTTGGAGAATTATACTTAGCACAGCTCACACCGGTGAAGAATTTATTTAATTAGATGCTTCCTGTATGAATATATAGATTGATGGTGTGATGGACCTGGTTTCCACAGCGCTATGTGATATGTAACCAGAAGGTTTACTTATATTGCAGTGACGTTGTCAATCTTAGTAACTGGGTGTATTACTATGGCCGGTCCCCATAAATACAATCAGTTTCAGGTAATTTCATATTTGGCATTGACATGGGTGATGAAGGAATAATAGACTGTATTTTATATATTGCATCATAGTTTTAATCTTATGGATACAGCCATGTCTTATTTGATATTTTAGCCTTGGTTAGGCCGAAAGGATGTTTTCTTATTTGATGAAAAACTTGTTTGCTGGAAACCGCTGAGGAAGAAATAAAACAACAATGGCTGTAAACCTATCTATGGCTGACACGAGTTTTATTTAAGGACGTCAACAAATATGGAGATTTGTCACTGAAGGACAGTTTGAGAGAGTGCACACTGGTGTCTGGACTACCATAAAAATATTGGTAAGGTGCCAAAGTACCCATACTAGAAGCCAAGTAAGATGGCACCCGCTCCAGCCCAACCTCCCCTTCAATCTCTTCCCCCCCTCACCCCCCCAATCCGGCAACGATTTGAAATTGAACTGTACTGAATAATCATTTATTAGGTACAGTGTGAGTTAATTTTCCTTTGCTACCCATTTCTGCTTTTCATGAACTCTCATAATGTAAGCTCAATTAAAGTGGTCTTTACTACCAAATTAGTGACAAAGGGCTTTGTACATTGCACTTTTTTCTACATTCTTACTCATTTGTTCATAAAGATATATGGTGCTGTAACAATTCACAACTTACTTTGGTGAATTTGTGATTTGTATGAGATTAGGTTCGAACACAGGTTTATTGTATAATCAGAGTGACAAATGTAATTAAAAAAAAAAGAATTTAACTAGGTGCAGTTAAAAGAAGGCCTTCCCATGGGCAAACATGGCATGAAAAGAAATGTGTATTTCATAATTTCATGAAGATGAAAATGTCGGGCTCAAAAATTAACTTGAGAAGAATGTGCATTTCATGCCTATAGTTTCACAAATGTGACATTATTGTGCATGAAAGGAGATGCATTATATTTGCATTCTGAAGGACCACACGGAAATGTTGTATTCCTAGCTAAAATAATACATTGATACATTGAAGAGCTTGATCCTATTTTGTCTCAGCAGTCCAAAGCTTCTCAGGGAGGAGGAAGGCGTAAGCCGGGCACAGACAGGGCACAGGGTCACATCCCAAAATACATCAGCAAGCCCCAATAAATGTTTGTCCAGTCAAATACTTGCTTTAATGTAACAAGCATTTACAATGCAATGGTCTCGTCTTTGTTAAAGTTAGAGCTATTGGCATTGCAATTGGCATTGCAATCAGCATTTTTTTCTTTTTTTTTAAAAAAACATAAATAAATGGTATTGTCATTTACAATGGCAATATGTGACCACTAGAGAGTAGTAGAGAGTATTAGCAGTGATTAATAGTTAGCTGAGAGTGACTAGTTTATTAATAGAGAGTATACTTGTATAGAGTAGAGTAGGAGTGAGTTGTAGGCAATAGTAGTTAGTGATTAGTGTAGATTAGTAGAGAGTAGTATAGAGTGAGTAGTAGATAGTGTGTAGAGAGCGTGTAGGAGTTAGCGAGTAGTGGAGACAGAGTAGTAGCGAGTAATGAAAAGTACTATATAGAAATAGATGTAGTGTAGTGAGTCGTAGATAGTATATGGAGTAGTATATCTATTTAGTAGAGTGATTAGTGAATGACTTTTAAGATAGAGTATATATTAGAGAGCATTAGTTAGTTAGTACTTTTGTGTATTAGAGTGTAGCAGAGAGTAGTAGAGAGTGAATATAAAATTGTGGATAGTGTAATGGAGTGAGTTGTGAGGAGTGTGACTTGTATGTAGTAGAGACTAGTTAGAGGGTGTATTAGAGTGTGATTAGTAGAGTGAGTAGTAGAGTGTAAATTGAGAGTATTAGAGAGTAGTAGAGATTGAGTAAAGTGTGAGTATCTTACAGTAGTAGTAGAGTGAGTAGTTAGTAAAGTGTAGTAGAGTATTAGATAGTTATAATACAGAATATTATAGTGAGTAGTAATGAGTGAGTAGTATATTGTAGATATAGTTATTAGTATAGTGTGAGTAGGGCATTATAAACTGAGTAGTAGAGCGTTAGTATTAGAGAGTGAGTTGTAGAGTGAGTAATAGTGAGTAGTAGATAGTTTTATAGAGTGTGTAGTAGAGTAGTAGTGAGTACTATAGAGTAATAGTTATTAATATTGTAGAAAGATAGTAGTATAATTATTTTGAGTAGTAGAGAGTGTGTAGTAGAGAAATATTATTAGTGAGTAGAGCAGTAGAGAGTATTAGGTATTAGGGTATTATAGAGTATTTGAGTGAGTAGTATAGAGTATTTGAGGTGTGGCGAGTGAGTAGTATATTGTAAATATAGTTATTAGTATAGTGTGAATAGGGTATATTAAACTGAGAAGTAGAGAGTTAGTAGTAGAGAGTGAGTTGTAGAGTGATTAATAGTGGCTAGTAGATAGTTTTATTTTAGAGGAGTATAGAGTGTGTAGTAGAGTAGTAGTGAGTACTATAGAGTAATAGGTATTAATAGTGAGTATCACTGACTAATAATTTTCTTGAGAGTAATTGTGTAAGTAGTAGTAAGTAGAGTTAGTTGTATAGAGTGAGTAGAGAGTGAGTAGTGGACTTATTAGGCAATTTTAGAAAGTTGTATCATCTCAAACACAACGATTGCAGAGTTCAAACAACCCCACACACAATACCTTCAGCACCACAACCCCTGGGATAACATAAAAAGCAGCCCAGTAGGATTCAAGGATTCACAGCATCTCCACCGCAGCCCTGGGCCGGGAGGAATACACATCACCACAAATCAATCACGGGGTTTTCGAACCTTCATAAACCTAGGTTTGAAAAGAAACACATTACGAGGAGAAGTGTGGCTCACTGGTTAGAGGAGGCAGACCTGGAAGCAGAGGTCAGCCCGGGATAAGGGTTCAATTCCCAGCTCGGCGGGGTCTTGAGTCCTAAAATGTCCATGGATCTTGAGTCCTAAAATGTCCATGGACTCGACAATTCTCGCTCTGGTGCCTACTCGATTCATGGGTTCACACTCTGCGACTCTGGCCAATAGCTTGCTTAATCTCCACAATGGCCCCTCGCGGCGGGATGCCTGGCTTTCACCTTGCGGATACCCTGCCGGGGTATCTCACAGGGGAATACCAGGACGGGTTCCCTAAGCAATCGCCTTGATGCCTTCGGGTGATACGTGCGCTATATAAATCGCAATACATTTACATTTACATTTACGATCCTAGATTTCAGATCACCTCTCAGGGGAACCGGAGAGTATTTCCCCAACAGCCCTTGGGTGAATGCTCTGTAGCCTCCTCCCTCCCCTTAATATTCACCGGGTTGAATAAGAGTGGACCCCCTCCCCCACATCACTTCCCCAAGGATCCTTACCTGGCTGGTGCTGGCGGCTTCTTACAGCATTAGCCGGCTCCTGGCCCACTAGCAGCAACAGGAGGAGGGGGAGATACCCCCAGAGCCCCCACGCTGCCGACATTACCGCCCGCACACCGGGCCTCAGCTCTGGCTCTCACAGAATTCAGCAATCACTCCATCCCATACTGCAAGCAACCTGAGAGGCCTTGCGCTAGCTCCAGCCAACCCTCCGGAGTGAGGGGCGGGGCAAACACAACGAAAAGAGCGCGCAGGCGCGAGACGCAAGAGGGGGTGGGCCAAGTTATGTCTCATGGCACATGTGCTGACAGGAACGACACATACTAGTAATACGTCTGAGAGGGTGCAGGGCGCAACTACTAGGCAACTCAAGATTGAAGGAGTGGGTTCCAACCCTATATCAGAGTCTATTGTACTATGCTTTTAGTCTCGCGCTCGAGGCAGTAAACACTGTTCTGCTACTAATGTACAATTCTACATCTAGTCAGAATATTTTGGAAAAGTGTGACTTTCTTCCAAAACAGGCGGTGAGGCTAATTCGCAAAGTCAAATTTTAGGGTATGCAGAAAAATGTGGGGCTGGGCGTTGCAATAGTAATTCAGTTGCCTATCGCCTGCTGCTCTGAGGACACAACAGCAAGGAAATAACATGAGCCATGAGAAGAACCTCCTCGCATGTGCGGAACCGAGGACGAGCAACCTGAGAGGACCCAGCGTGAAGGGCAGGGGGCAGCAGAGGGCACTGGACGCGCTGCACGTAACTCTCGCGCTTAGGATGAGTCCTGAACGTATTCTAGGAAGCCAGGGTAGTCCTTGTGTTGTGTGTCAGTGAGGCCTGTGGGCAAAAAAAAACCTAGATGGCTGCTTTTATAGATAGTGATTATCCCCCAGTTGTTAGTCTAATCTTATGGGGCTGCTGCCCTGTCACGTCTTGTCATGCGCGGTAGTAAGAGATTCTTAACTTGTCCTCAGCTGGAAGTGCAACGGAAGCTCCTCCGTTCCTGCTCCCCAGCCGCATTTCGGATGAAGTTTGCAATGGTGAAGCTTTAAGCGCCGAAGCAGGGGCGTTGTTGTGCTCGCACAGCCACTGCTTTCGTTTTAGCCGCAGGGCGCACACGTACTCTGCAGTAACCCCGGCTCCCTCCCGGGTCAATTTGTGTTACCCGGCCTCATTTACATTACAACTTACATATTATGTATGTTTTTTTAGAGGTATTAATATCAGTTTTCCTTGTAACACTAACCATTTATGTCTTCACCCTCCGCGCTGATCCAGGAGGAGGCGAGGCGAAGGAGACAGCGAGACGGGCAGCAGGAGTCTGTAAGCCCGTCATTTTCAGACTGGAGGGCGTGTTTTTCTTTCTCCCCTCTTCTCTATTGGCTGGAATGTAAACAATGGGTGTGTTTTTGACTGTTGTTTACCATTCCAGCCAATGGAGAAGAGGGTAGAAAGAAACTAAAAAACACGCCCCCAATCCGAAAAAGACAGGGCTTATAGCGAGAGAATGACATCACTGAGACCTCTTCTCCAATGGCTGGCCGCCGTTTAGGAGGCCAGCCAATGGAGAAGAGGGGTGGGCCTTAACCTCGCTACTCAGAGTCATTAAATCTCGCCAGCGAGACTGCGCATGTGCGCAGCCTATGCTAGCCGAGACCTAAAAAAGAGTATTTATCTACTAACATAAAGTAAAATACAACACATGGTTAATAATAATATACACTGCCTTCTTGAGGCAAGCCCACTGGATTTATGTGGATAATCTTTCCAGTCACACTTCTGTGTTTATGGCTGATGGTTACTGCCAGTCACACGTAGGGACATCCAAAGTAGGCCCAGCAATGGTGTTAATGTCTTAGTTCTACGGAGGCTGTCTTGCAGAGTCCCAGGGACCCCGTACTGGAGTGCATCAATCAGAGGAAGTTCCCCCGGGGCCCAACAGTCAATTTGTCAATCTTACCCGCTCTCGCAGAGTTGCGGTTCAGAGTCTCCAGGCAAACCTCAGCAGCCTGACTGTGTCCAGACAGCGGTCAGCTGCGATCATGGCGGTCGCCATGCTCGGGGCTCTCCCAATGCAGTCAGTCTCTCCTGGAATCAAGGAGCTGGTCTCCGATGCTCCCAAACGGGGGGCATTGTAATAGTTGCTCTAATCTCCACGGACCACGGCCCACATTGTTTTCTCAGGTGCATGTGGAATCAGGGTGACGGCCCTCTTCCTATTTTGCAGCCCCTCCCTCCTGTCACACATGTAGTCACAGAGGCAAATATAGGGCAGGGCACTCTCAATACATGGGGGCCCTCATCTAGCATATGGGTATCACGGGCAGTACGGTTATGGTGACTGCCGTCTTCAGGTCACAGCGCTGAATCTGGTTACAGCCCTCCTTTTCTGACAGTGCCACACAGTGCGGCGCCAAGGGCGGTAACCCTTATTCTTCACCACGGCCCCCACCGGGCAAGGGGGTCGTGGAATTTGGTGCACAGCCTGGCAGCCCGTCAGTGCAGCAGTCCCAATGGACCAGAATCTCACCCTCCGCTCCTGGGTTCCACGCAATGGAATCCCTACTGGACCTCGCTCCCTTCATGCACTCTCCTTCACCTTACAGGGGCCACAGGTCTTGGGTCAGACAGAAGCTCCAGGCTTGAGGCGGCTGTTCCTGATTCTCCTGGGTGATGTCCCGTCACACAGCATGGCAGACCACTAGTAACCAGTCCTGGTCACAACAGGAAAAAACTCGAACTGAGCTTCTCCACGCAAATGTACAGCTCCAGTGTGAAATTTGAGAGTCTCCATCAGACTCTCAATTCAGGGAAAACGCAAACCAGCCCAGCAATTTACGTCAGACCAGCAGGGGTTGAAGGGCATGTGCAAAACCACACCCCATCCTTCCGGCCTACTGAGAAAACGCCCGGGGCCCACTACGGCCAATCCGGCCCTGTCGCAATTTGAGTTCTCAAATTAACCATTGTTTGGAGTATACAAACATGTTATAAAAAAGAGGTAATGTTTACCCATATTAATATAGCATAGGGGGAAGTGAACACAAAAATAACGATAAAGTGAAACCTATGCAAATAGGAAGTATTAGAGGACCAGAGAATCTAACTCAGAAAAAGAGACAGCAGGAGTAAATCCTGTATTTCTTTTGTGAAAGAAAAGGACATGATGGGGTTTATTTATTTTTGTGGGTAGGCCAACAATTCAAGGGGAGTTTTATTAATCTAAAAAGGATGGGTTTGGACTCTCTCAAAAATGATTTTAAATATTCCACAGTTTTTTGTCTTTGGACACCAATGGATCTGCCTCCATATTTCTGAAGTTTAAATCTATGTAGAGTGATAATGTTTAACTGTGATGTGATTATGGTTTAAAACATTTCGTATAGTTCTTGAGGTTACCCTGGGCTTCAGTTAACTAGTAATCTTCATCATTGGACATGGGTTTTTGTATTTCATCCTTGCCTTAACTGTAACCCAGTGGTGGAATTTCAGTTTTTTAAGGTTGAGGTAATACCTTAACATTTATTATAGAACTCATTGATATTTACAGATGAGATTTTGTTGAAGTCCTGTAGCAACAATATTGCAGTAAGCCAGTAAGGCCATCACCACCGATCTTGCCAGTTCTGTCTGGTGGGATCTCCGGAGGAACGGTAGCATTTTGCTACACATAGAGATTTCGCCATCAGTATTTTTTACCACTTCATTTAATTGCATGCATTTAATTCTAGGACTTAATTTCACTTATAACACTGTAGCTATGTACTAGAAAAAAATCAAAGTACTCACATGCTGCCTGACTGCATGGCATAAGACTTGTGGCAATTGGGCAGCTGTGTAATGCTCATATCAGATATAAGTTGTGATCAAGATATTTACACATAGTCAATTCTATGAATGCCAACAGCTGAGACCCACCCATTACCATGCACATGGCACACTTAAGAGAGCTACCAGAGTTGAGTAAACTATATGCAAAGCTTATTATAGGTTGAATAGCAAACAGAAAGGCCTCAGAGGTATACAGCAGACTAGTGGTCCACACCTCTTTAGTAAACAATGTAAGACATAGGAGGCAGACATGTGAGAATTGACAAATGAGGAAAAGCACAGCTCCAAAATGGTACCAAGAGAGTTATTTATCCTACTATGCTTTGTATTGTATTGTATTGTATATGGCATTTATAAAGCGCAACAAACACCCTTCGGGTACACTGGTGTTTTATTTAATCCAGTTTAATTGGCTTCATCGTGTTTACTACAGTAAGGAAAGTGTCTGAAAAATGAAAGGAGGCACTCCCGTGATTTTTGAGTCTACTCACAGAGAATGGGGACATTTTGAGGTAACTAAGGGCTGCCAAAGTTATCCAAGACTCATGTGTGATAATCACTATTACCTGTCAAATGGTTCAGGTTACAGGAATGCCACTTGATGATGACACCTAGGGTAGAGGACCTGGAACTTACGAAGGCTACCAAAACTATCATAAACCAGCGCCAGCCACCCTGCCCATTTAGAACCAGGTAGGAGGTATTCAGCTAGGCACTTATTAGATTTTAATCTTTAAAAAAATGAGTGTGAACATTTCCTGGATGCGGATAGAATCATGGGCCCATTGTCATGCTATAAATGTAAGACCCAGATATCTTTTTGGGCTAAGGAGAAGAGAGTTGATGTAGTTAAGGGTGATGGTCATCAGAGGTTTATCAAGGGAGGTTTGATAAACGCACGTTCATTAGGCCTACATGCCCTGGAGGTCAGGGAGCTGATCATGGACAAGGACCTGGACTTCTTAGGTATAACTGAATCCTGGTTAAAAAAGGATTCAAATTTCGGATATTTCAGTTGCTCTGCCACCAGACTTTACAATATGCAGGTTGGATAGAAAAAGTGGGTGGGGGGAAAGAGTAGCCATCTTACATAAGAAGACCCTACCCTGGAAAGTTTTCTCGCTTCCAGGTCTTAGCGGAGCAGAACATATAGGTTTCTGCTGCACCATTACTAACACCTTCTCCTTCTCAGGGGTACTGGTGTATCACCCTCCAGGTAACAGCAAGGCCTTCTTGGACTCCCTTGGTGATGCGCTCAGTGAGGCTATGCTCAGGTATGCCAACTTTACACTCCTCAGTGATGTCAGTTTTCACTTGGAATGTAGTGACAGCCCAGGGATTTCACCCTTTGTGGAGACGATGCAGCTGCTGGGCATGGAGCAAATGGTTCAGGGGCCAACCCATAGGGCAGGGCATACTCTGGATGTGATCTGCACTAACCTCAGCACACTCCAGATTGGAAAGCCATCCCCACAGATCTGGCTGGACCACAGTTTTATTCCATTATATATTCCGATCCGTGTCAAGGGGCATAGAGAAGGGAAGACAGTGATAGGGCCCCCTAGGAAAGAGTGGCAGCGCCTGCTCACAAATAACTTGTTGCAAATAGTGGCACAAGACAAGGTTCCTACTCTCACAGGGGCTCCTAATGAGGATATTAGTAGGTTCCACGATTGGATGTCATTGATAGGGGAGGAATGGCTTCCATCTGGTTGTCCAGTTGAACTAAGTAAAAGGAAACCCCATAGGGACCCCTGGTTCTCGAAAGAACTAGAAGAACTTCACCTGCAATTCAAGCAGTTGGAACGCAGATGGAGAAAGGGTTATGAAGAATCTAATTGTCTGATCTTTAAAAAATTTAGGAAAAGATACCATGCAGCCATTAAGTCAGCAAAAAAGTCTTACTTTGATAACCAAATCACCATGGCAAAACATAACCAAAAAGAGATCTTTACAATTGTAAAATCATTCATTGACCCCAAGGGGGTACATATTGAAATTCCTCCCTCCCAAAAGTTATGAGAAGACATCGCAATCTATTTCGACAAAAAGATTAAGGCCATCCAAAAGAACTTTGTGACCCAAGACCATTTGGAGCCTTTTGAGGCACAGGGGACCTCAAATAGGGATGGTAGTGCAGGGCTCCAAGCTTTTGAATCGGCCACTCTTTTCCAGACTAAGGAAGCGATCTTGGCCTGTAAATCAGGATCCCCTCTGGATGCTTGTCCACCGATGCTCTTACATCATATAATTGATATTTTTAACCAATTGGTAAAGATAACCCCTTTCATCCAAAGGATTGGTGGCCAGACGACACCACAGCGCCGCCATGTTTTGAAATTGACCGGGACCTGTTTTGGGTTCATAAAAACTTTGAGAATGTTTTTTAATTTGATTCCCCTGGTGTCTAAAAATACTGTAGCAGTGGCCCTTATATTACCGAGACTGGACTACTGCAATAGCCTCCTTGCAGGAATCAACAAAAATATCCTGAGGAGACTACAGGTGGTCCAGAACGCAGTGGCCAGATAGGTTTTAGGACTACCACGCAGGGCGTCAGCTTCAGCTGCACTGATGACCCTTCACTGGCTTCCGGTCTATAAAAGTGTCTTGTTCAAACTCCTACTGATAACTTTTAGAGCACATCGTCACCTAGGTCCAGGATATTTTTCAGAAAGATTTAGGCCTCACACCACCGTAAGAACACTAGAGTCCACCACTGCTAATTTGCTCAGTGTTCCAGCATTCAGATTAGCTACTAGAGGCGGAAGATCAGCGACTATCTTGGGAACAAAAGCCTGGAACCGTATGTCCAAGGAGCTTAGAGCTATTAGACAGGAGGGACCGTTTAGAAAACTGTTAATGACGTGGATATTTGGTCTATCAGATGTTTGCTGCCAAAATTTAATTTAGGCTTATGTCATCCACTTGATCTGCTGTTGCCTATAGCGCCAGGAGACTCCGTCAGGAGTGGCAGTTCGCGCTTTACAAAACCTCTTTTCATTTAATTTCATTTCATTTCTGGCCAAGTGCCATACCACTAAACACTGTAAAGATGAAGAGGCAGTCACAATAGTTTACTACTACAATATTGAGTTTTAAATATCAAAAAGAAAAAATATCATGACCAGAATATTGACTATGAGAATATTGTGAAGGCAAGTATATGTAGGTAAGTATATGATTACTATGCTATCCTTATCTACACAGCTATGTTCCTTGACCAAATACATATAGGTGTACATATATTACAAAGTGGTCATCCCTAACATGTAGTTATAGTTAGGACAGACTTTTTATAGAAAAATAATTTTTTGTTTTTCTAATAACTTCGGTGCCATTTGAAGACTCTTTACAAAACTGTCCAAAAAATCCACTTCAACTCCTTCCTGGAGAGTTTCGGGGTGATTTGTCAAGCGGGCCAGTAACAAAAGGGGTTTTTACAAATCACAATTTTCCATGCAATTTCCCTAGGGATTTGTGAACAGCCTTACAGCCAAGACAGCTGAACGAAATGACACCAAATTTGGCAGAAAAATACATCTTTACCTAGAAAGTATGCTTTTTTGTGATTTGGTTTAATTCAATTCAGTGATTTTTGAGAAATGTATAGATATTGGGACCGTTAGGCTGAAATTCCAAAATTTAAGCCACCTATTTGGCTGAGGGAACTTTTTCAGAGTGAGAGGGGCTAAAAGTTAAAACCAACAAGCATTGGCATAGCCAATAGGTCTCGCTTTTGGGACCTTATAAGTATTTAGTTATGCAGCACAATATCCTTGGTGCAACAACATCAACTGCTGCATGGCTAAACACTTATAAGGTCCCAAAGGCGAGACCTATTGGCTATACCAATGCTTGTTTGAGTCTGGGCAATAATGCTCAACATCCTGTGATTCCTTAATCTCCCGTGCTTAACAAAAAAACAAATCTGTCCTTTTGTAACATAAATAGTGCTCATGTAAAGCGCTTTGATACCTTCGGGTCAAGTAAGCGCTATAAAAGACTCCGAAAGGAAAAAAAAACATGTAGAGTACCATGTATGTCAAGTCGACAGCTATTGTGTAGCATCATGCTGTACATGAAAGCTGGCTGAACAGGCTTCGTCCCTAATGGCAACATTAAAAGCTGGTATTTCCAAACACAACTACAAATCCCAGAATGAAAAGTGGTATTGACTTATATACCTAACGTTGTTACACGACATCGGCCCTTTGTAAAAAATCAGTTTTTTACTCCAAAAGTTATAATTTGCTGCTGGAAGGGAGCTTGTGTTTCCAGCACCACACACAAGGTTATGCTGACAACTCTGGGAACAGTTGTAGCTGGCCAGCAGTCAGCCAGCGGCTTCCATGTGGCCGCAGCTGCCCCCCCACCATATGTGAGTATATTCTCAGCCTCGTAGAATCCTGGGACAAGAGACCGGCCCTGGAAGTGAAGGCGCAGACGACACAGGCTTGATAATGCACAGACAGGTAAAACATTAGCCATGGCACCCCGAGGGCAGCCTCGTCGCGCCAGGCAGCGTGCAGCCGAGGAGGAGGGGTGAGCCAGCCTGGTTTGTTTACCAACGACTAGAGCGTGTTTGCGAGCTTCGGAAAACGAGATACCACTTCCAAAAGCTATTTTGGGGTATATTATGGCGTAAATTGTCGCAGTTATTTGGGTGAAGAGTGAAAAAATAGCAATAAAAGTTAAGGAGACCAGCTGTTGTGTTTAGACGCTATATTGCGCCATCGTGGAACTTTAAGGACATGTCGTAGCACTTTGGGGTACTGCAGAAGTGCACGT
Source organism: Lissotriton vulgaris (assembly GCF_964263255.1). NCBI lineage: Eukaryota > Metazoa > Chordata > Amphibia > Caudata > Salamandridae > Lissotriton > Lissotriton vulgaris. Next base: position 229,108,790 of record NC_141696.1, read on the forward strand.
CAACGGAATATACATAAACAAGCATTGCCCGCGCGGCTGCTTGGGCGGCCTGCAGGTAGTGCATATAGAGGCTGGTTGGGACGAGGATGCCACTAAAAGGTGGCAGTGTCCACAGTTTACAGTGTAGGGTACAGTCAAGAGACCTGCTAAGTACACAGAAAAGCAATACTCGTGTAGCAAAAGAAAGTTGCCACCTAACTGGAGGCTAGGGTGTGACAGAAGGCTGGGAAAATGGACAGAGCCGAGAGAGTAGCAGTGTTTAGGTCATGTCAATGTCTGTACCTAAATGATTGAACTAGTAACAGGTCAGAATTGGTCGCAGATGGCAACTTTAGAAGAATAGGTCTGAACGCACTTAGGATGTATAACAAATTCAGACTCACATAGCTTACATGCATCCATTAATGCAGCTTCTATGCCCTGCATCTCAACAGATCTTACTAGGTCTCTATGAACACTGCGCCAAAAGTAAAGAATGTAACAAATGCAGCCGTGAAAAGATGAAGCGCTGCAAATGAAGCAGCAGTGAACCTTTCTTCAAGCCGGCCCACGAAGTAAACAAATCAAACACTAATCACTACAATCCAAAAAACACGAGCAGCAGAGGCAAACAATACAAGTTTTTTCCAACCATGTCCTAATGTTGATGAGGAACATGCATCAACCCAGACGGACCCTTTCCTCTCAAACCCTTACATACCTTGAGTTACAGAGTAAGTTAGCCAAACCCCTGCCTCAAGGAGTTACTATGATAGCACCAAATCTAAAGAATGCAGTCAAGATGTCAATGACGCAAATAAATCCAGTCATGTTAATGACATATAGGAACTGTTGAAGACCCGTTCTCTCCTCAAGCTCCATTGCTTTTACCTGTTACTAAGCTTCCTCTGTGGGCTTGGTACAGCAGTTCGGTCTCTGATGCCTCTTAAGCACTGCTGCTGACTTCGGGACTCCTCGAAACCTGCCTCGGGGCGGCCAAGATAGCTGAACATAATCATGGCGTGAAGAGAGAGAGGGGGGGGGGTGCTGTTTGACCAAGCTTTGGGCGAGGGCACCATGAGCAGCCAGCCCCACCGGCTTAGTGTGCAGGCACCAAGCTCCAACTGCAAGCAGCAGAACTGGCACCACTGCCGAGGTGGGCAGTAGTAGGCCAGCCCCCAGTGTAACAGTAGAGCGGCCCAGGCAGCTCCCCACGCAGTGTCGCACAAGCACCAAGGTCGCACTGGGGGCTGCAGGCGTGCACACTCGCGTTAACAAAAGCGCTAGGCCAGCCAGTAGCACTTTGAAAACTCAACTTCTAAATGTCTTGCAGAGCAGCGCATGCGCTGACTCAGCGAGACCTAAAAACATTGACTGTGTCGCAAACCAATGAGGTCTTAGTGGGGTCAGAATAAAAAGGAAGGGACTTGTATTTTATTAAATTACCACCAGGGTGGGCCAGAGCACAAAGCGCAACAAGCATTTATATTTTAATAGGGGAGAGGGGCGTGAGGCCTCCACGTGCCAACTTATACCACCCTTTTAATGAATGCTGACTACTCCATGCCAATAGTTAACACCTACTGGGATGAATCAGCCGAATGCATCCCAAAACTCCTGTACTACCAACTGGATATTCTAGAAAGTATTTGTAAAAGGTAATCTGTTGTTTCACATTGTTGTGAAAAAAAATATCGTGTTTTACTAGTTAGGTGGAATGTTTATGTGATTTCCATGTTTTCTGGCTCAGCTGGCTGCTGGATTGCAACATATTGTTATATGTGATTTTTCGTTGGAATACGTGGGCTGTGGTTTATTTGGAAGATTGCAAGAGAAGCTGGTTCCGGTTTGGTAGGCCTGTCTCTGTGGCTTTTGTTTATTATGCCCTGCAGTTCTTCCCACCCACCTTTTCCGTTTCATGCACAGTACCGAGAGAAAGGTGATACCTGTCAGACCCAAGGAGGCTGTGAGGAGCTCAATTGTGTAACAGTTTCTCAGGGTTCTGTTTTCACAGCCTAGAAAGAAGAAAAGGTGGGTTGCTAAGGAACAGCTCTAGTATGAGAACAACTTTTCAGAGCAGCAGACATTACATCTCCAACAATCCGTCGTACACTAGGGGGTGGTGCTGCCTTGGAACAGAAGTACAAAACGTGTGTGCGTATGTATGCACGTAACAGGTTAACCTCCGCTTGCAGATAATGAACACAGGTGAGAGGAAACAAAGCCTCACTCAGGCTCTTTGAACCACTTCCGGTTTACCTGGAAACCTTTTTTTTTTCAAAGTTGCTCAGGTTTTTTGCGCCTTCTTATTGATATTCAGACGGCTGTAGGTCCAGTTACTTCTCGTTGTTAATTTTCTTCAAAAGTTTGTGTATTTGCAGGGAGGATTTCAACCGTTCTCTCAGCACATGGCTATTTACTGTTTCTTATAACTTTTGTGTTTAGACTTCGTAGGGAAGCTTTGTTTTTTTAAGCCTTCTACCCTCATTAGCTACGTTTGACCAATGTTCAGGCAAACTGCCCTCTTCTTGGGTTGTTTGCTCACACAATTTCCTATGGCAAATACCTAGAGGAATTTGCACAGTCAAAAAGTGCACCAAGGGGAGTACAGTGAGGTAAGACTGACCAAAATAATGTTTCTGTACATTCTGTCCCATGGTACAAGAAACTAGTGCAAACGCCAACCCAATCCCATTTGGTAATACTGTTTGATAATGGTATTTCCTGCCTGCCACATTTTATCGCCGATTTTACCAAAAAAACTCGCAATGAGGGGCCTGGTAAAATGTACTTGGATGCTTTTTTATTGAAAGTTGAACCACGAGTATGTTCTAGCATTACAAGTATCTCAGAATACAGTTCATGACGACTTACTTCTTTTCAGTGAGTTAAAAAAATTATGTGGTAACACATTTCCTATCATTTTTCGTCTGTGCCTTTCCTGCTGAATACTTCTTGTTTTTGGATCTCTTCCGAGGACTGTAGAAGTGCAGGTTTCTACTCGGTTACATTTTCACAGCAAAGTATCTCATTACCTGTCAGTTAAGCCTTTTCAGAATAGTAAACACAAAACTTTGTGCTTGCACAGCGTTTGTGCTTGGGGCGTGTTTGAGCCACGCCCGAATAGCACAAGCCACCTCTTGCACACAAGTAAGAGAGGAGGGAACAGGCCGATAAAGTTGTTAAAATAAAACCGGAACTGTTTCTGCTGAGAAAGGTTAAGTTGTTTGTACACTGTGTTTGCTATGGAATGATATACCTCTTAGAATGTCCCTGATTCTTGCGTGAGTGGCAATGAGCGACAACGCCATTCCCCAATTTCACGCTGTAAAAGTCCCAAATGTTGGTAGGTAGTCACTCTTTCACTTCTTCACACAGAGTTCATTCACACATCCACTGATTAATTCCACCAGTCAGAGGCAGCTTCCCTTAAGTCTGCCAGAAAACATGCCTCATTCTTGGCGTCTGCTTGTAAATATTGCCATTGCAAGCAGTGCCATCTTAATGCATGGACATGCTGGGCAGTTGCCCTGGGGCCCCACAAGCATGAGGCCCCATGCAGACATAATTTAACTATAATTTTCAGTTAAATATTTTTATTCCTGTGAGTGATTGTATAGGCAGGGCCCAGTGCACTACTATGCCCAGGGCCTATAATGCTATTAAGGCGTCTCTGACGCTTACACAGCGTGTTCCACGTTCCTAGCATGTTCTAAGTTCTGTTGTGCCTGTTGCAAATTGACTTTAAATTTACTATGGAAACAAACAATGGGGCATATTTACAAGGGCAATGCGCCACAGCAACATCACTTTTAACGACGTTCCTGCGGCGCGATACCCTGCTCCATATTTATAAAGTGGTGTTAAGCCTCTTTTTTTGGCTTAACGCCGCGTTATAAATATGGTACCCTTTCATGCAAGTATCTGAGTGAAAGGGGCGTGCAATGGTATTGCTGTGGGAATTCCACCGCAACACCCATTGCTTTTTGTCTCTGCCCCAGATTTAGAAGAATGTGTAAATCTAAGGCAGCGCCAAAAACAAGTGCAAGAGCAAGCATTAGAATGGCGAAAAAGGGGAAATACTTTTATTTCTCCTTGTTTTTGCTTTTTCTATGTATGCTGCAAGAGCAAAATGCCACAAATGATTGTTTATATGCAGGAAGGTGTCCCTTCCTGCACCTAAACAATCATTCCCTGCAATGCATGGCACAACCCTGCGTTTTAAAAATGTCAGAGCGTGGTGCTGCCAATTTTGGCGCCGCTCTACGCACCAACATTTCTTTGTACATATGCCCCAATGTGTCTCCACCTTCTACCATGAACTGGCTTTGAGCAGCTGAAATCTGCATGTGGAATACAGATAATTAATAATTCCAAGTCTGCCAATCAGAACTAATAGTTCACTTTTAATGAGGGCCATATCATTTTGCATGTGTCATTGCAGCACCCCCCATGAAATCATCTTTTTCTTTGGCATTCGGGTCCATTTCCCCAGAGACAGGAAGTCTGCCCCCACCTTTTTGATTCCCACTCCATAGTTCACATTGTAGTTAATTACGCCTAGTCGCTACATGACTCTCCAAAAAGAAACAACAATCACAAAAACGTTCAACAGAAGAGATTAGACAGAACACAGAACATAGAACATATATTCAACACAGCCAAGATATGCCAAAATGTTGTATCACAACAGAGCTAACAGAAGACCTTATACAGAAGTTTGAACATGCATCTGACACAGGCCACATAAGCTCAGGGCAGTGCTTGTCTTCTCGACAACCCACACACCAGTACACAACAGAATACATGCTAGATCAGTTCTCTGGTACATGTGGAATTCAAGAGCAAGTAGGCAGCCTTTGTGACAAGTAATACTGGTGTCTCTGAAGCCATAGATTTGCTCCTGCAGACATCCAGTACCTTCCAAATCTAATTTTCTCAGGGGCACCATTTGTCTTTGGTTGTTCCACTCACATGCTATAGCCATACCACCCTGAAAGCACCTGATCTCGTTTGATCTCAGAAGTTAAGCAGGGTTGGGCCTGGTTAGTACCTGGATGGGAGACCGCCTGGGAATACCTGATACTGTAGTCCGTTCTTTAGCGCCTTGATGCCTTTGGGCAACTGCTGTGCTCTATAAGTCTTATTGATTCATTCATTTCACTCTTTCATTCACACATAATACATGTGGCACAATACACATGCTAAATTACTCAAAGGACACCCAGTGCACTCGGTGAGGTTTCTAGCCAAAATCAATGATAACTCACTGACCCCTCAGTGATTAATATACTCCATACAAAATCAGTGACAACCACAAGAAATATGACTGACAATGACAGCTAACCAACCAATCAGACTCTCAACTTCAATTGATTCAACTTCAATTGAATTCAATGACATTTAGAGCAGAAGGTGGCTGGGCTCCTGTAGCGCCACAAGGCCATACCAGTGGGAGGAAGTGCGCTATACAAATAATTTTAACATAACATAACATAAATGTATTTCTGTTAGTGCATGCACAAACACATACAGCTTGCAGACACTGTAGACATTCCTTGAACAGCTAACAAGGCTATCAAACGTTTGCAGACATTTCTAATAATGGACTCCACTCCACACACAGATCTGCCAATCTTGAACCACAGAATACTTTGGTTCGCAGGTGCTACTGACTGACCGTGAATCAAATGAAATTGCCTTTTCACCTTCCTTTTATTTCTGCGGAAATGCAATTCTAATACCCACATTACGTGCATCAGTTGGTGCTGTACACTCCAATTTAGAATCCAATCCTTTCAGCAGAATTGCAGGGCAGTTTCACAATTTAAGAACTTCCTGGCACTGTTTGCTTAATTTAAACTGCACAACTTTTCCCATCAATTTTCATAGAGGATGTGTGCAATTCTCTCCTTTGATGACCTGCTAATAACACATCTCCAACTTCCTCTTCTGTTTCTTGCACATGCTGGCAAAATGATCCCCACCCTGCAGTTATTACACAGCATCCTTATAACTGGGCATTTCTAGCTGTTTGTGAAATTGTGGTAAGGGCCACAATGGTAGAATATAATTGCCTTCTCCATGGGTAGAAGGTCCCTTTAATTCTGCATTGATATGGCTGCTGCAACAGTAGTACGCAATGAGTTCCTACACGTTTTGATATACCCTTCTTTGCAGCATTGTGATAGCTGCCACAACAGTAGCACATAGTGGCCTCAGGACAATATACAATCATAGTGGGGGTGGGACATCAGGGTAATGTAAATGGCCAGTGGCGTAACGCAAAATGATGAAGCCCCCCGCAACATATGTTCGAAGGCCCCTGAGGCTCTCAGTTTTTACTGATGTACTTTGGCCTTGTTGCTGAATGGGGCCACATTGAAAGGCTGGGGGTTCACTGGATGTTTGGGGTCCACTGCACCTCAGGGGCCTGGGTTGTGCCCCTGGAAATAGCACTAGTTCCTCAATAGTCAACAACAGAAGTTGGGCTGTCAGAACACATTAATGGGCCCTACAGCCCTGTAGAACTCTGTGCCACATTAATACCTATTTTGGTGAAATTGTGGACGTGCTTGGTCTATTTCAACTGTGGTCCATATTGCCTTGCCCAGAAACGTTCAGAAGTTCTGCAAACAAATCTTCAAAACCAATCTCATCCCTGGAGGAGAAGGAATCCCTTGAGAAACGCGCCCATGCGTGGATAGTGCTAAACAGTCACACCTCCCTTAAGCCACAGCAATACCTGGGCGGGGCCTTCAGCAGTAGGATTGAGGCTAACTTTTTGCAACATCACTTAGGCGTCCTCCCCTATAACGCGCATGCAGTGCCATGGTTAAGAGCAGGAGGAGATCCCATGTAGGCTGTGTGGTCTACCAAAGGAGGATGCAATTCACATCATTTGCTTTTGCAGGTCCACCGGAATCCTGAGCCGCTGATGGCTCAGGCACTTTTGGAACCAGGCAAGGGACCGCAACTGCAGACAAGCCATATTAACTTGCTTAAACGTTGGAGTTCTCCGAGTTATCTCCTGAACAGTAAAGTGCCTTCAGGGGGTTGCCCAGGCACTAAAGAAAGCACCCGAATTGCTAGGGCAGCTATACCAGCCTCGAACACCTGCTCCCTACGGCAACGAGGGTGCAGTTTCCTTTTAGTTACACCAAATATGGCCACTGGCTTAAGTCAACCCCAGTCTACTTTACTGCCCTATAACATCTATTTTGCTCAAGTCATCCTCCTTGCACCAATAACTTTTTCTACCAATGGGACATACAAAGCATTTGCACTGATGAACATCTATAGTAAGCCAACCACTTTTACTATCATTTTAAATACGCTTTGCACAAGTTCTCTCTCTGCTAAGCAGACCTGCCGGCGTCCTTAAGTAGGTTAACGACAATCATTTTTATACGACTGTCCCCTGCACAATGAAAGACTTCAATAGCGTAGTCGAAAAACCGAATGGCCGGCAAGCAGCTCTTTGCACATTGCACATTGCACAGAGAATGTCCCCCAACACCCCAGCTCGCAGTCTTGGACACTGAACACCTTCTCTTCCCTACCTGTCTTGGACGTTTTATCACTTTTAATGCACTTATTTATTTATTTATTTATTTATTTGCTCGTCTTTTAATGTAATGGTTTTAACTAACCGAACAATAAAGCTTACTTTGACTTTGGAACTGGCGCATTCACCTAAGGTGTGCATATCTATTGGTATGAATACTTTAATCTGAGAAAGAGTTTAAAAAAAATCCATCATTTGTACGAATAGATTTCTTGATACAATATTGTTATCATATATTCACATTCCCTGCTTGATTCATGTGAAAAAGAACAATTGTGCTCATTTCTCCTGATTTCATCCTTTTTCATGATGACACCATCTTAGTATTAAATAGTAGTACTTCCTCAAGGCTGATGGAACTCCTCTAGTAAACTTTCCACTGGTATTTATGAGTTTCTTGCTATTCTGAAGAATAGCTTCTTCGCATTGAGGTGTGTTTCCTACAACACGTATGGTGTTGGTAGGGGAAGAGCACAGTGTGCATGGGTTCTGATTATGCAGCGGTCAATTAAATCCTGGTGTAGATGACTCTTACGCCTGCTGTTAAGCCTTGAGGAAGCCATAGACTGTACTATAACTCACCGCTGCGCTGTTGTCATCATGGACAAAAGATAAAATTAGAAAAAAACAATCAATGTGTTTTTTATATTTAACCAGCCTGGAATGTTTATATATGAGAACAATACATATATATGTACACTTAAGTCATGTTACTCTATATCAAATGGTACATATGTACGCGGTAAAGGTAGTTATGTTGTCAATAGGCAGAGAGTTTAATCAGCATTTCAGTGGTTACTTTTATCTTGTTGTTTTTCAGGTTCAGGCATGTCAGTTTCGTACTAAAGACACAAAGAGCTGGTTACACAGTGATGTTGTAAAGCATATTCTTTCGCGGTTGAAGTCAGGTGCAGGATGTTAATGACAGGCCATGAAAGGCTCGACCTACCATTGTCTTTGGCTTTTTATATCAATTTGCAGTGCATGTGCCCAGATGAAGAGGCAGAGAGCGATATCAATTCTATTTGTTTTTTATTCCCCTTTCACCGCTTCTATTGTTCGTTTCACATATCACACTGTATGTGGTCAGTAGTGGTTGTGGTGAGGGGTGGAGGAGTGTCTCGTTCCTATCGGATCCAGAGTATAAGGTTAGTACAGATGCTAAACTTTGGACTACATTTTTTAAATCCACACTGATAGCTTCAACAGGCTGTAAGCCAAGTAGCTGAAATGGGGCGTTAGTTTACCCATTTTTATGAAGGAAGATAGTCATGACACAGTGATTTCTTTAATCAGTGTTTTGCCAGTTTGACTAATAACTTTCTAATATTGTGGTGGGAGCTTTAGATAAATGGGTGTTAATAAGTCATATTCTCCCACTGAAACGTGTAGGCTTTCAAGCTGGCTAAGCCGGTCAAGCAACTATGGATCATATTTTTGCTGTAAACCATTAGCACAAAACTATGCATGAAACAACAAAGCGCAATACATTACATAAGATGTATGGAAATGATTATGTACATGATGATTACAAAAATACATTTTACACACATTACATTTCAATTTTTTAGGCCGATGGAGATTAGGTAATTTGTCCAGAATCACACAATGTTGAGGCAAGCACCAAGGAAGGGATTCCAGTGTGGGTCCCCAGGTTCCACAGGCAATAGCTCTAGCCGCTAGTCCACAACTCATCACATGTACAGGCACTTTAGCAGTATGTATTATGGATTTTAAATCCACATTTGATATGGTTGAGAGAAATTTATTATGGATTAAATTATCCAAAAAACGCATACTTTCCGTTTGAATTGCCTTACACTCTCAGACCTGGGCTTCTTTCTTCCAAATAGTGATGAACAGGTTTGTCCAATATACATGCGGATTCACTGTAGATATAACGGTCCTGATTCACACAGGTAGTTTCCACTTTGAGTAAGTTTACACTTTTAAGTAAGTTTACTTTTCGGTATTCACAACTAGACTTTTCTAGTACCATAGATTGACACTTACTTAGGGAAAGTCAGGAAATATTGCCAGTTTCCTGTACCTTCAGCACTCACCCCTATGGTGCTTATTTGATTTCAAGCAATCCCATATGAGGTCTTAGAGACTTATATTACCCCACAAACATCTTTTTTTGAAAAGTTTGATTTCCATACTCCTTTATTCAAAGTATTTCAGTACCATTACAGTCCAATTTCATACTCTTGTTTTGAGAAAATACAGTCAACACATGTTTCTGGGCCATCCCCTTTCCCAGGGCTGCAGACAAAGATAAAAACAACTCTTTTTTGAGCAAGTTTAGAAACATATAACATTCCTAAAAAACAATCTTCAAATTGAGTAGATCAATCAACATCATTACATCCAATGTGCAAAACTGCGATTTATAGTGCACAATATACCAATTACAATAAAGTCCATTCAAAATGTCCAAATTAACTAATCATTTTCTGTACTTAACCTGCTATTTCAAAATTAATGGGTTGTAAGATCAATCTTCATACTCTCGAATTTCTACTCCTTGTTGTCATCTCTTACGATGCTCCAATTATATATATATATATATATATATAACGCTCCAATTCCTCTTTTCTTCAAAAGAAGACAACAGCACTCGAGAGGTACTTTCAAACGTGCAGGTTTATTTCATGCAGGCACTCTCCACAGACGCGTTTCGGCGTGTTGCCTTCGTCAGTGTGGTAACAGTGATTTTTTACTTTTGGATGGATTAAATACACCATTTTCACTTTCTCACTCTGTACATAGAGATAGATAGAGGACAACCCCACTATAGACGCTATAGGCGCCATCTTAGAGTGTGAAATGTGCAACCTAAAAATTATCGCAGATTGTACAATAAAGCCCATTGATGGGCAAATCCATACAGGTAGTGGGTATAAACAATAGATCATAAGTTTCTGATGTAAACAACGAAAATAGAGCCGTGGATCGGCTAGGGTCCTCTATCTAATACACAATGGTCCACCAATGTCTGCAGACAATCACCGTATGTTCTTGCCATATGAGTCACAGAAGCAGTACAACTCACAATGTTTAAATCTCAGTTCATCATCATAATTATGTAGGTGATAGAAAATTCCAAAATCCTCAGAACACATTATTGTTAGGTGCTAAGACATGTAAAGGTTCTAGGGAAGGGGAAAACCCTGGGAGAATGATCAAGGTCCATTCAACAATAATTCATGATTAAAACTAGTGAGTGTTCTGCCAATTAGACGACAATAGTACACAAAAGGTATGTGCTGAATAAACAAATATGAATACCTTCACAAAGCAAACAAAACAAACAAACAGCCACTTCAGTGATCATCGGATTCTACATCACATTACAGTTGTGTTTAGAAATCAATTATAGGCCATCAAGTTATCCAGAGTTCTTACTGCTGTACTTCCCTGATAATTCTTACAGATGGGGAAGTGATATGGACACTGTATTCCTATTTTTATTTATTTTTATTTACCCAAATGGAAAGCCATCTCCTCCCCTGCGTTTAAGCCCCTGGGGTACTTCGTGGAGAGGTCTATTATAAACCTTGATTCAAGTCTACGGAGTCGTCTGAGGCGATCTCCGCCCCTCATATTAGGTGGTATGGTATCAAGACCGAAATATTGTAATAGTTTTCGATCTCGTCCATGGACCTCCGCGAAGTGGCGGGCCACTGGGTAACTGTGGTCTGCCTTGTCGATGGCTCTCAAGTGCTCCATAACCCTTAGCTTCAGTTCTTTAATGGTGCTGCCTATGTAGCGGAGGCCACACGGACAGAGTAAACAGTAAACAGCATATTGTGTGCTGCAGGTGATGAATTTTCTAATGGGTATACTCCTTCCTGTATCTGGTATAGTATACGAGAGAACTCTCTTGCTACTCGCACAAGCTTTGCATCTCCCACAGGGAAAAAACCCTTTTTGATCTTTTAAGGTGTTTACCCTAGGGGGAGGTTTTTCCAGATGGCTCCTGACGAGTATATCACCCACAGACCTAGCTTTACTGAATGTAACTAATGGGTTAGGTGGGAGATCATCCTTTAGTACAGTGTCCGTTTGCAGAATATGCCAGTTCTTTTTAAGCATTCTTTTCAGGTCATTTGCTCCTGTAGAATAGGGAGTGATCAACCTAAATTTATTGATGGTGGTGGTTCTATTTCTTTCACGGCCAGATCCATCTGGTCTGGCAGTGAGTAAACTCCCTCTTGATTTCTTTTTTGCCCTTTTCAGCGTATCATACAATAGGTCTTCGCCATACCCCCTTACCATGAAGCGGGATATACATTCAGAGCGGCCGCCTCGAAATCACAATCTCTGGAGCAGTTTCTACGAATTCTCAATAGCTCCCCATAGGGGATGCTATTGACAAGTTGCGGTGGGTGACTGCTGCTGGCAAAGAGTGTGGAATTGCCAGCAGTTTCTTTCCTAAACAGGATCGTGTGTAGTTGCCCATCTTCAACAAACACCTTCAGGTCCAAATACTCCGCTGCCACAGGAGAGATGGATCCAGAGAAATGTAAGTTGAGAGTATTGTTGTTGAGCAGTTTGATGTATTCAGTGGCTGTTGTAACATTGCCATCCCAAACGATGAAAAGGTCATCGATGTATCGATGCCAACACACGATAGAGCCCACCTCCTGTCCAACCTTGCAGCTCCTGGGTACTTGCTCCTCCCACCAGCCCACAAAGAGGTTCGCGTAGCTGGGAGCGAAGCAAGTACCCATCGCCGTCCCTGACTTCTGTAGATACAGTTGTTCTTCGAACAGGAATACGTTATTGGTTAGGCAGAATTCAACAAATTCCGATATCATGAGATTGTGTCTGGCGAAGCGCATCTGGCGCTGTTCTAGAGCATGTCTTATTGCTTTCAAGCCCTGTTGGTGTTCAATGATTGTATATAAGCTTGTGATGTCAAGCACCACAAGCAGATATCCTGGATTCCACTGCAAATCTTGTATTTTCGTCAGGAAATCCTTTGTATCCCTGACGTATGATTTTAGATTTAACACCAAAGGGAATAAGATATATATATTCACTGAAAAAACCATAGGTTATAGACCATATATAATCAGGCTTTGCTAATCCCCCAAGGGAAGCGAGTGGGCAGTCTAAAGATAAAAACAAAGAGTCCTCTAAAGGTTCCCAAAAACTTGTGCAGAAGGATGGGCCTAGAGACAATATACAGTCAAAGGGAGGGCACCAGGGTAAAAACGGGGTTCCCAAGAAGGCTTTGTGCTTTAATTACAAAAGCCAATAGGCACAGAACTGGAGACCCTAATTGTCCCAAAAAAGGTTACCACTAGCGCACCTGCAGCTCCTGCTGCAGTAGTGAGTCTCCAGGTTGGATCCTTGGTGTGCCCTGACCATGTCAGAGAGCACACTGAAACCACTTTAGTCTCAGACGGTGGGGAGGATGTAGCTGTCCTGGTTGTCTGGCCTAGTAACTTGAAAAAATACAGACAATAACCTCATATCAATGGGGTTAGAGTGGAAGCACTGATGGATATAGGTGCAAGTGTCACCATGGTGACTGAAAAACTGAAATCCCCAGGGCAATACCTCACTTGGAAGACCTATCTAGTCAACACTGCTGAAATCCAAACTAAGGTGCATCCCATGGCAATGGTGTCCTTAGAATAGGGTGGGTGAAGGTGGTTGTATCCTCTGCTATTCCTGTAGCCGGTCTGCTAGAAAAATGATCTGGAGTTCTCAACATGAACTGAGATAGAATTGAATACCCATGCAGCCATGCTAGGTATACCTGCATGGGTGTGCGTGAAACCCAGAGCACAAAGCAAAGTCCAGGGTGAATTAGAGGCCTGATATAATGGCCCAATCCTCCAAGAAAAAGGCAGGAGGTCTGGGAAATCAACGTCAAATCAGACACCCAACCGCCCTATAGAAAAAGGAATGGGAAAAACGCGTTTTGGGACCCCCCTTTTTTTCTCGGCCCCCCCTTGACGAAACCCCACCCAATTTTCAGGGGCTGCTCAGAAAAAAAAATGTGCCATTTTCCAGAAAATTTCAGCCAATTCCGTCCACAAACGCCAAAGCTATTCAACATAGAATTTTCAGAAATCCCATAGGAAAAAAATCCTAACTATATATATGTGTGTATATATATATATATATATATATATATATATATATATATATATATATATATATATATATATATATATATATACACAATTTCCTTCTGAATATATGTCCCATTCATTGGACTCCTAAACATCTTATTCTTCCCATTTGGCTGCTATCTTATCAACTCAGAATTACTAAAAATGCATTTACAACTCACATTACTAAATCTGCTTATAATCATGAATCCTCTTTGGCCAACTCTTTCACTCCCCATATATACACTGCATGAGAATTTGACAGGGTATATAAACTCAACCAAGTAAATTCATGTAGTATACTATTAACAAGAGTTCAATCACCAAATCTTGAGTCTGTATCAGCAGATAATGATTCCCCCAATCAAATGGTATCTGTAATAGCGAAATACCGATCTATTAAAAATCATCTCAATGCACCTGAAAGAAACAATGGTACCATGTACAAACTACCCAGACTGCCACAACATCCCATTACAATCAAGTCTATATTCCCTAGGACTCACCAGGAACATGCAGATTTCTCCACATACAGCCCCGTAAAATGGTAATCAAGTATTTCCCCTCTTGATACTGTTCTATAGTACCCACCAAAAATGGTAAACACGTGGTCTAAGCCAAAAGTACCACCCTTTTCTCCATAGATATCACCAACAAAATGTGTGAAAAAAAGACTACCATCTTTCACCGCATTTAACTCATTAAAATAGAATTACTTCCATTCTACTGAACTGGATTTCCAAATTTCATATTTTAAATGTACATCATTCTCATACTTTGAAACTGATATCCTTTTCAAAAGCTGCAGCAATATGAACAAATCACAATTGTTAGAACCAATATATCACAATCCGTAAAACAAAATCCCATAAAATCTGAGTTTAGAACCCCAGCACTTTCAGTTATTATGCCAATGTACTAGACCACTATGCTGTCACATGCCACATAAAAACCATGGTCTCAATATCCTCTTTAGGGTGAATTGAACATTTGTTCTAACTCAGAAATCACCATATTTAATAAAAGACAAACTCATATTGCTTGCGAGTACCGAGTCCTGCTATTCCATATGCGCACAGCACAATTGATGAGTCTCTATCTCTTTTCCAAATTCAGCACCATTACCCAGTCCCGACAGTGGAAACCAAACCATTACCTCATCCACCTGAAAGCTGGGTTTGGAACCCTAGTACTGGGTTTAGAATCCCAGTGTATCTAATCATTCTATCACTCTTCTAGATTGAAGTGCTGTCAGGGAATACACATCATCCTTGCTCAGAGGTCTTGTCTAGGGTAAATTATCTAACACTCCATCTGACAGATAATTTACCTTAGACTAGACCGCTGAGCAAGGGTGATGTGTTTTCTCTCATTGTGCTGATTATTTTGAGTGCCTTACGTTTTGTAGTGACTTACAATTTTGTAGTAAGTGCAGTACTACATGTGACTACCATTGGTACTGTGAAAACCTTGCTTAGAAAATATTGAAGGTAGAGACTTACAAAAGTGTAAGTGTTAGACATGTCAGCCAAGTGTGGTCTTCTCCCAATCGTTTTGCCTTCCTCCTCCATTTTTGGCTAATCGTGTTTTTGTTTACCTTAGGGCCCTGCACACTTTATCACTGCTAACCAATTCGAAAGTGCATGTGCTCCCTCCCTAGAACATGGCAACATTGGCTTATCCCTATTTGGCATATTTAATCTACTTGTAAGTCTCTAGTAAAGTGGCAGGCACTACATGAGCGCAGGGCCTGTAAATTAAATGCTACCAGGGAGACTGCATCACTGATTGTACCACCCACTTAAGTAGCCCTTTAAATGTGTCTCAAACTTGCCATTGCAGCCTGCGTGTGCAGTTTTAAACTACAAGTTCGACCTGGCAAAATGAACCTTTTGTTAGGCTCCAACCTGCCTCTTAAATACATATGTCACCCCTAGGTAAGCCCTGGACCGACCAGAGGGCAGGATGCAGTGTATTTAAAAAGTAGGACATGCAATTTTAAGTTCTACATGTCCTGGTAGTGAAAAGTAAATTCATTTTCACTACTGCATGGCCTATCCCTTCTAGAGGATAACATTGGAGTTACCTTACTACATTCAATAAGCTGTTATTTTCAAATGGCAACAGGTAACCAGTTCATTTTTGGTGTGTTGGGAATTGTAATGAAAAATGCTAACTTATGGTAAAGGCGGATTTTAAATTGTAGTTTTGAAAATGCCACTTTTAGAAAGTGGTTATTTTCCTGCCTTAGCCATTTACTGCCTGTTGCCCTGTACCTGGGTCAAATGACTGGGAGTAGCTGACAGTTGAGCTTTGCGTATTTCTCCTAGACACACAATACAGAGCCTAGTTGGGTCTGGGTGGGCCATTGTAGGAAAGTTCCCCTTTTAGACAGAGTAACCCCCACTTTTGTCTGGTAAATTATGCAATTTTGACAGAGGGTCACTGGGTTCCTTCTATCCAGGTCCCCAGTACATGATCTCTTTTCCTAAAACTGTAAAATTGTTATCCCAATCGGCAATACATTTAGCACTACCTGTAAGTCCCTAGTAAACTGTACCCCTAGTACCTAGGGCTGGGATGCTAAAGAGGGTCCCTAAGGGCTGCAGCATGTATTGTGCCACACTAACGGACCCCTCACCACACTCATGCAAACTGGCAATGCAGGCTGGGTTACATGGTTCAGACAAAAGTGAAGACACAACATGGTACACCTGTGTGTCATGCCTGAAGACACTACATGCAATATATGTACCTAACCCCTAAAGCAGGCCTTACATCCCTAAGGCAGGGTGCATTATATTACATGTGAGGACATATCTACAAGAGCAGACATGCCCCAGTGTTGTTCATGTCGATTCCTGGGCATTGCCAGTGAACAGGGAAGCCATCTTGAGTATATGTACAGAGCACCGGTGATTACAAGTTCCCCAGCTACATGATGACTTCACTGAAACTAAAGATGCTTGATATCAAACATCTTGTATTAATAAACTCACACTTAATACATGCACTCAGAGGGTACCTTAGAAGTACACCCGAAACCCTACTAACCTCTAGGGTACTAGCTGGCTGATGTAGACTAGTCTGCCACTGACTCCCTGCAGGTGAGAGCCCACACTCTGAGGGCAGAAACAATGCCTGCTCTGTCCAGAGGTGTTGTCACCTCTTCCAAGCAGGATGACTAATAATCAGCTTATCAAGGCAGGCGAGAAAACTAGCTAGTCAGGAGGTGTGTTCACTGTCAGGCCAGTTCCACCCCTAAGGCGGGCTACCTGTTGTGAACTCGAAAACTAGAATTCCACCACCTTGGTTTTTGGTGGTATTAGGTTCACCAAGTCAGGGTTAGGCCCACTTGCCACAGGAAGAGGTCATATAGGATGTGTAGACACCCTAAAGGTGAGTAGCCCATTGGCTACCACCTGTCACTCTCGTTAACGCCTCTAAAGTGAGTATAAGGTGGCACCCCTGGTGCTAGGAACTCAGATCCAACAAACCCAGAAGAAAAGGACAAAGAAGAGCCACTAAAAGGAGAACTAAAGACTTCCTGTAGACTTTTTAGCACCTAACCCTGCCTGCCTGCACCAGTCTCGACAATGGTGAAGAACCTGACTCGTCCTGCAGCTGAAACTCTATCAATAACCCTGGTAGACTGCCAGCCTTCACTAATTGCCAACAATCTCCCTTGGAGTAGAGGAGCTACTCGCCTGCAGTCTAAAGGCACCAAAACAGCAGAGTCCGGTTTTCAGTGCTGCTGCACACTGTTCATACCAATGCAGCAGCCTCCCAGGAAGAGGCCACTGTACTCCAGGAGGTCAGATCCATTTCCCCAGCAAGTGAGAAGGTGCTCAGCTCCAATAAACGGGGTACAACCAAAGCCTGCTTGAGTCTAATCTGTTCTCCAACGCCTCAAGACTGAGAAGCCCTCGAGGGACACCAGCACCACAGAGACCTAGTTCCAGAGTGGCCCAGTTAACCTGATTTTTGCACCCTCGACCAGTGAGACAGACAACCGCAAGGACCCATGATGCACAAGCCCAACTGACCTAACCCCTCTGCACCCCAGTGCCTTGGCCCAGGTTTTTGAGAACTGCTTGGGCAGCCTGGCTTTCTGGGACCTTATGAACTGAGCCCCCGTTGGGAGCTCACGGACATGTCCTTAAGTCCCCTTCTGCAGCCTAGTTTTAGGTGCTCCCCGTTTCCTTTGGTGTATTGGGCTACCAACTCGACCAGCACCTCTGCACACAGAGGCCCCAGGGCAGGTAAACAATAACTGCTGGTAGTACTTTGGACCTTACCCCTCTATCACCTTAAGTTCTCAAGGGCAAATACTGCAATTACCTACATACCGTGTATGCCTTTTTCTCCCATAGGAAACAATTGAGCCTAAAGATGTATTTAAGGGAATAATTTACTTACCTGTGAAAGTCGATATTTTAAAAAGTACTTATTTGCTTATGAAGTTCTTGGTATCAAAATTCATATAAAATGCCAGTTATTGTTTTCTAAATTAGTTTTGGATTTATTCTTTGAGTGTGTGTCTCATTTATTGCCTCTGTGAGTATAACAAATGCTTAGCACTACCCTCTGATAAGCCTAAACTGCTTGCGCACACTACCACAAAAGAGAGCATAAAGGGCTAGATGTAGGTAGGAAAGATTTACTGATTTTAAATTACCGAATTTTACCGATTCGGTAATTTAAAATCGGTAAATCTATGGGTCCGACATGTAGGTATTCCAGATGTGCTGGAATACCGACTCGGATGAATTCGGTATTTACCGATTCGGTAAATACCGAATCGGTAATGCCCATTCATTCCTATGGGCTTTGAAGCCCATAGGAATGAATGGGCATTACCGATTCGGTATTTACCGAATCGGTAAATACCGATTCACACAAGGGTGCAGGGTGTGTCACTTTGACACCCTCTGGCACCCCCAAAACAGGCACGGGTGCCATGTGGCAGGCATACCTGCCCTAAGGGGAGTTCTGCCTGTCACATGGCATAGGTGTGCATGCACACATGTGCATGCACACCAGAATCTGTATTTTACCATCAAATTGGATTTGATGGTAAAATACCGATTTGTTAAGGCTCCTGGGACTCTGAAGAGTCCCACCTACATATGGGTGGCTCCGAATCGGTAAATTTACCGATTACTTATTTTACCGATTAGGTAAAATTACAGAATCGGTAATTTTACCGATTCGGTAAAATAATGCCCCCTACATACCATTCGCCTATTTACCGATCGGTAACGGCTGAAAATACCGATTTTCGGCTGTTACCGACTGATCTACATCGGGCCCTTAGTGTTATCATTTTTGCCTCTGCAAACCAATAAGGCTTTCCTGGACTGTTTACACAGTGTACCTCATTGTGGTCTACTATATAGAGAGGCATCTTCCTACATTGGTGGTTCAGCTGTGGTTCAGACTTTGCATTTGCTGATACAACTTGGTCAATAGGTGACTCCACAAAGTAAATCCACAATTGACATTAGTTAAAAAAATATTTCAGAATTTTTTCGATTTTTCTAAATTGCTGATTTGAACTGTTTGCTTGCTGAGCACGATAGAGCCATGGCAAGGGAAATCCTAATGGAACAGGGGATGGAGATTTCAGTGAGGATGATGAGTCCTCAGATTCTCTTGCTGACAGCACATCTATTGGAGTACTACTGACAGTACCTCAGAAAAAACAGAAGTGGAATATCCTGTTCTTCAAAAACTAGCTAGGAGAATAACCATGAGGCTAAAATCTTAGCCATAGAAAAAGAAAGAGCTGAGATGGGCCTAGGACCCATCTCTGCTGGCAGCATAATATTAAACAGGGAGAAAGATTAACCTTTTCACCATAAAATCTGGAAAGGTATTGTCCCCACATATGTAGAAAGTGTGGTATCGCCAAGTGGTTTATAGTCTTTGAGAGGGCTTGAAAGATGAGGAAACTGAACCAGAAGTATTGGGGCTCTGCACCCTGGGAGCTGTTCTCCGGAGAGTGCCGGGATAGAATCCTGACACTTAATGAGGTGGATGCTGAGTCCTCTGACCTCATGAAGGATACCCTGATTGAGGGCTTTGGATTCACCACTGAGGAGTATAGGATTAGGTTCAGGGAGACTCACAAAATCTCTCAAAAAAAGTCAGACTTGGGTACATTTTGTTCACTTCTCAGTCAAACACTAGGTCACTGGTTGAAAGGAAAGCAGGTGCAAGACAGTGGTGTCGATTACAATGTCGTTAGAAAAGGCTCCGAAAGGCATTTGATTTGGTCAATGTGACCAAAAGAAAGGCTTTGCTAATCCCCCAAGGGAAGCGAGTGGGCAGTCTAAAGATAAAAACAAAGAGTCCTCTAAAGGTTCCCAATAACTTGTGCAGAAGGATGGGCCTAGAGACAATACACAGTCAAAGGGAGGGCACCAGGGTAAAAACGGGGTTCCCAAGAAGGCTTTGTGCTTTAATTACAAAAGCCAATAGGCACCGAACTGGAGACCCTAATTGTCCCAAAAAAGGTTCCCACTAGCGCACCTGCAGCTCCTGCTGCAGTAGTGAGTCTCCAGGTTGGATCCTTGGTGTGCCCTGACCATGTCAGAGAGCACACTGAAACCACTTTAGTCTCAGACGGTGGGGAGGATGTAGCTGCCCTGGTTGTCTGGCCTAGTAACTTGAAAAAATACAGACAATAACCTCATATCAATGGGGTTAGAGTGGAAGCACTGATGGATACAGGTGCAAGTGTCACCATGGTGACTGAAAAACTGAAAACCCCAGGGCAATACCTCACTTGGAAGACCTATCTAGTCAACACTGCTGAAATCCAAACTAAGGTGCATCCCATGGCAATGGTGTCCTTAGAATAGGGTGGGTGAAGGTGGTTGTATCCTCTGCTATTCCTGTAGCCTGTCTGCTAGAAAAATGATCTGAAGTCCTCAACATGGGCTGAGATAGAATTGAATACCCATGCAGCCATGCTGGGTATACCTGCATGGGTGTGTGTGAAACCCAGAGCACAAAGCAAAGTCCAGGGTGAGTTAGAGGCCTGGTATAATGGCCCAATCCTCCAAGAAAAAAGGCATGAGGTCTGGGAAATCAACGTCAAATCAGACACAAGCTCAGGTCCCCTCTGCTCAGTGAAAAGACCTGTCAGCCTCAGAGGGAACTGAGCCCAAGGAGCTTGGGCCCAACATGTCAGAGATCCTAGGCTCAGGGGTACCCTCTTGGGAAGATCTGTGCCAGAGACAGAGGACCTGTCCCACTCTTGAGAGTCTGAGACAGCAAGCTGCTGACCAGGAAAATGGAGATGTCAGTGGCTACCACCAAAACGAATGGGAGAAGGGACTTCTGTACACTGAGGCCAGAGACCCCAAACCTGGTGCCACTAGGAGAGTGGTAGTGCCTCATCAGTTCTGAGAGTTCTTACTTTCTTTAGCTCATGACATCCCCTTAGTTGGGCATCTTGGCCAGACCAAAACGTGCAGTAGGTTTGCCTCCCACATCTAATGGCCAGGCATGGCCCGTAAGGCGAAGGAGTTTTGTGACTTCTGTGTGGCCTCTCAAGCCAGTAGCAAGGCTGGTGACCACCTACAGGCCCTCTAAATTCAACTTCCAGTGGTTGAGGTTCCCTTTTAAAGGGTAGGGATTGACGCTGTTGCCCCCCTTGACCCTCCAAAAGCATCATGGAACAGATATATACTGGTGGTTGTAGATCATGCCACCAGGTACCCTGAAGCTATTCCACTTAAGACTGTCACTGCTCCTGCAGTTGCCAGAGCCCTCTTGAGGTTTTTACAAGAGGGAGTTTTCCTAAGGAGATGGCATCAGACAACCATAGTAACTTCATGTCTGGCTACCTAAAGACCATAATAAATGAATGTGGTGTGACTTACAAGTTCACTACACCATATCATCCACAAACCAATGGTTTAGTTCAGAGGTTCAACAAAACCATGAAAAGCATGATTATGGGACTCCCTGAAAAACTCAGAAGAAGATGGGATGTCCTTTTGCCACACCTGCTTATCGTCTACAGAGAAGTGCCAGAGAAGTGCCACAGAAGGGAGTGTGCTTTAGCCCATTTGTACTTCTGTTTGGTCATCCTGTAAGGGAATTATTATGTCTGGTGAAGGAAGGCTGTGAGAGACGTCGCAAAGAGCTTAAGCTATGCATTGGTGACTATGTACTTGGCCTACATTTAAGGATGGCTAAGCACATGGAGAAAGCATCCAAAAACCTTGAGGCAAGCCAAGAGGTCCAGAAGCTGAGGTTAATTTTTAGGGCTCAGGGCAGAGGGGAAAGGGACAGTTTACAGGGCAGGGGCAGTTTTAAACCTCAGGGTGGGGGGGCTGGGTCAGGGTACTTTAGGGAGTTAGGGGACAGTTTTTACCTCTCAAGGCAGAGTAGGCTGGGGCGTGGGGTTAACGTTTAGGGCGCAGTACAGGGGGAAAAGGAAGAGTTATAGTGAAGGGGGCAGAAGTATGATCTTTAGCATGCATGCCTCTTTGCCCATAATGTCTTTACCACGAAATTGCCTGGTAAAAGCATGCGTGGTAAAGACGCAGTTGTTGTTGAGACCTCGTGGTGCAGGCATGCGTTGTGCCATCATACCATCAATATTTGGAATTTTTACTATTTCTTTAGAGCAGCATCTGAGAGTTATGTGTCCTGAAGAGATAATATAAATTATTAATGTTGTCTCTCTTGCTTGAGCTCATCTGTGGCCACACAACATTAGACTTGATCTACTGATTTCTGCTTTATGTGCCATTCGATCCTTTGAAATCCATTTGTGCATGTGTCTGTGGATAGTGACATGTCAGCCTCAATTCTTTGCATCAACTACTCTATATACGTATTATATGTTATTTTCTTGTCGATTTCTGGGCCTACATTTAAGGATTTAGATTTTCTGATTATAAATATGTACTCTGGGTAAAATCAGAAGTTTTCTATTCTGCTATTGTTAGTCCTATCATACGGTACCTAATTAGTACACATTTCAATGATTCTACTGCTATGCAAATAGATTTTTTATTTCTCTGTTTGAAGTTTGTTGCCCTAATATTTTTCTTTTTGTTTGTTTGCTTTTAGAACAATAATAACAATTGTACATACAAAAGCAATATGTTGCTGGAGCGCAGTGGTCTCTTGGTTCTGTGGGGCAGACCTTACAGTACCTCAGCTTGAGAGGTCATCAACTGAGCCAAGACCATCCTCAGAGTACTTGAGAAAGATCCCCCAAGGTGGTTGCCTCCCGTTTTCAGAATGGAGAATTTCTGCAAGGTTTTCGCTCATTACTCTCAAACCTGCAAGTCTCTTTTTCGTGCAATAACTGAAAGCGGCAGATTCATATCCAACTCTGGATGAACCAGAATCAATTGAAGCTGAACCCCGGTAAAACCGAGCTCCTCCTCCCTGGACTCAGTCACGCCCATTGGGGCTTGCAGTTCTGGCCTCCGGAGCTCGGCTCTCCCCCTATCCCTGCAAAAACAGTAAAGAGTTTGGGTGTAATCATTGACGCCGAACTCTCCCTCCATGCCCAAGTTGGCGCGGTAGTTTCATCTTGCATGTACCAACTTCGGAGGATCCGCAAAGTCCGTCACATTTCTACCCCCACCCCCCCCCCGCTGCACTTACTCAAACTGTTATCTCACTGGTGCTCTCCCGCTTGGACTTCTCTAACTCCATTTATCACGGTCTCCCACAATTTCTGCTACATCGCCTCCAAGTCGTCCAGAATCAAGCGGGCCGCTTGATCCATGGAACCCCCAGATGGCAATCAGCCAAGCCTCTGCTCCATAGCCTCCACTGGCTTCCAATAGACCAAAGGGCTGCCTTCAAGGTGGCATGCCTCACCTTTAAAGCCCTTCATTGCTCTGGCCCTGCGTTCCTCAAATCCCTCATCCATCCTCACTGCCCTACACACAACCTCCGATCAGCTCACCGTGACTTGCTAGTCACTCCTAAAAACAAAACTAAGAAATTCGGCGGTCGCCGTTTCTCCTACCTAGCTCCTGTGCTCTGGAATCTTCTTCCTCTTTCAATCAAATCCTCTTCTTCCACCTTAACTTCAGAAAATTATTAAAAACCTACCTTTTCCCACCCCTTAGCTAGGTTTTCCCTCCCTGCGCTCCCTCCTCACTTACTCTGTCTATCAGCGCCAGGAAGCTTCGGCGTCAGTGCGCTTTACAAATTGCACCTAAGATAAGATACTATGGACCAGATTTACCAGTTTCTAACGCAGCGCAGTGCAGCAGCCACAAATGCTGCGCTGGGTGAAAAGGCAAGAGAAGGAGAACGCCATATTTCCTGAAATATGGCACTCTCTTCTCCTTTCTCTTGCACCCGTGCTGTAATTTGATGCTGTGCGCCAATGGGACATCTTTGCGCCATAGTGCAAGGGTGTCTCCGTGAGTCAAGCATAGGTTTTGTACTGGAAGGGTACCCTTCTAATACAAAATAGTATGCTTAGACTAATTTTGAATATTTTTCCACTTTGTATGTGTGCTGTACAATGAAGCACACATGCTAAGTTGGAAAATAAATGAGAAAAAAAGCATTTCTACTTGATATTTATTTATTTATAAAGTTTTATATAAAGCGCGAACATGACCCTTGCGAGTATCAGAGCGCTGTGCACATGGCGAGTACATGAATAAACTCTGTACAATAGAAGTCAACACAGTGGCCCCCATAAGAAATACACAATCAAGATCAGGGACCCGGTAGTGGGCTATATTAGATCCAATTTTCTAGGTGTAAAATATTTCCTGTAGCATTTATCAAAACAAACAAAAGTGAACATGACACAACATAATATAATAATTGACAAACATGCGGGGAGGGGGCCCACAGGTATAAAACAATTAACAACCAAACCTAAAATGCACGGAGAACAAAAGTTGGGATAAATGTTCGATGAGTCAGCAAGGGGACATAAAAAGGAGCATGATGCAGCAGTTAAGGATCACTCCGGAAAATCAGTTTGGCTTGTTTCTTGAAATAGACAGTGGAAGGATTAGCTCTAGTCTCAGTAGGCAGAGCATTCCAGATTCTTGGTGCCAGTCCGGAGAAAGCACGATTGTACGTACTTTTCTTCTTGAATTTGGGTGGTTTCAAGAGAAGAGTGGACGTGCTTTTTAAGTTCTGCCTTGAGCCAGAAAGAACGAGCTTGTTCACTAGATAGGCTGGAGTGCTATAATGCAAGGCTTTATGTGTGAGGCAAGCTATTTTAGAGTGAATCCTTGCTTCAATAGACATCCAGTTAAGCTGCAAAAGATCTGGTGTAATGTGGTTGTGTTTTTGAGCCTGTGATGAGCCTGGGCGAGGCGTTGAGAGTAGCTCTGAGAGGGGCCAAGCTCGCTTTTGGCAACCCTGCAAGGGTCACCAGACTATATTCAAGGCGTGATATCAATAGGGATTGTATTGCAGGTTGTAAGTCTTTGGTCGAAGGAAAGGTTTGATTTTCTTGAGGGTGTTAAGATGAAAGATGGCACCCCTAGTAGTGGCACTGATGTGAGCTTGCATGTTAAGTAATTTGGCTAAGGTAATGCCTAACGATTTAGCGGAATCAACCATGAGACGGGTGCAGTTAAGGGCTATGAGTTGCTTTAGCCAGTCCAGAGTAGGTGCAGAGTGATTGTGGGGGGCAATCAGCAGGAATTCAGTTTTGAGGGTGTTCAACAGCAGATGGTTCTGGGTTAACCATTGTTGAGTTTGCGAAAGAGCCCCATTTAGAATTTTAATGTCATTAAGTGAGGAGATCTTCAGGTAAAGTTGCGTGTCATCCACATACATGTGGTAGAGAATGTTAGACTGGCTTAGAATGACAGTGAGTGGTTCCATAAAATGGTTGAAGAGCGTGTGCGATAGTGCGGATCCTTGCGGAACTCCAATCCTGACCTGGGTACTGGAAGCAAGGGATTGGTTTAGTTTGATCCTTTGAGTGCAGTTGTGTAAGAAAGAGATAAACCACTTTAGGCCCAGACCCGCTAAACCCATCCTCCGTTGTAGAAGATTAATCAGTGCTTCATGTTTGATGGTGTCAAAAGCAGAGGACAGGTCCAGCAGGATCAGAAGACAAGGGACATTCTGATCAAGGGATTTCAGAGCGTCTTCCACAATGTGCATTAGTGCAGTTTCAGTACTATGTCCTGCTCTGAAACCAGATTGCTAGATGTCCAAAAGTTGAAATTTCTCTATATGGTTGCAGAGTTGCTTGTGGACGCATTTTTCGAGAAGTTTGGCTAACGTCATGATGTTAGTGATAGGTCTGAAATTATTGGGATCAGATAGATCTGAGTTGGTTTTCTTAGTGATGGGAGTGACTTGCCCAATTTTGAGGCAATATGGTATGCTCCCCTGTAGAAGGGATTCATGAATAATCCGCGACCACAGAAGTAGAATTGTCAAGGTAAGGTCTTTAAAAAAAATTGGAGGCGGCGAATCATTGAAGTGGTTGACCAGTTTTAGAGTGGCCATCTCGTGTCGTAATTCTGTGTAATCTGGCAGGATAAAGGAATTCCAAGAGGCGCCATTTTTGGGGGAACCTCCAAAAGAAAAGGAGACGGCTGAGGGAACTAACCGCTCCTCTGGAGAAGTGGTGAGGTTTGGGGGGAACCCATGGGAGTGACCGGTAGGAGCTCAAATTCAATTTTCCTAGCTTTTTCTGAGAAGTGCACTGTGAATTCCTCCCCGCTAGGAAGTGGAGTCACGGAGGACAGGTTTGGTTTGGAAGTGTGGTTAGTTTGCTGATTCAAATAGCATCTTGGGTCTGTTTGAGGCACTGTCCAGTTGCGCTCTGGAGTGGTCGGTTTTTGCGAGGCAGATTTATTTATTGTAAGCGCTTCTCGTTTTTCTTAGCTGAAAGAGGCTGGTGGTGGAAGGGTCGTTTCTCCAAGATCTCTCTAAAAGCCTAAGTTTGCGGCATTCATCATTTAGGGAACCTTAAACCAAGGTTATGATTGTTTGAGGGGAATCCTTTTAAGTTGTTTTGGCGCAAAGGTGTCAAAGATATTGGTCATAGTGCTAATGTAATGATCCGAAAAATTATCCAGGTTAGTCATGTCAGGTGGAGGCTGAAGTCTGTTCATGGTGATGGAAGTAAGAGCATTGATGTTTACGTCTCTCATTTGTGAGACCATTGTTTCTCTTTAAGTGTTTGACCCTTTCTGCTAGTCGACTTTTCCAGTATGTGGCAGACAATTTGTTAATGATCCAACCAGTCGCAAGGTAGGATGTCCTTCAGTTGTATGAGATTGTCTCTAGCAATGATGAGGTCAAGGGTGGTGCCTTTAATGGGTGTGGGTCCCTTACAGAACTGAGAGAAGTTGAAATCTGCCAGGAAAGTCTTAAAGTAGTTGACTGACAGATCATTGGTGTCATTCCAGTGGAGGTTAAAGTCTCCCACGAAGATATGGTATCTCTGATCAGAACCTGAGTTAATGAGCTCCATGATTTGCTCTATGAAGATCAAATTGTCACCAGGATGATGGTAAATCGCGTGGAGCAATGCCCCCCTCCCCGATTTTCCGTGGACGATCACCTCTGATAAAGGTATAGACAGGTGGTACTAAAATGTCCAGAACAGGGGAGGAGGCATCATAGAGCCAGGTTTAGGTGAGAATCAGTAAGTCCAGATCTTGCGCTAATATGAGTGCTGTAAGGTCAGAAGCATGTTTCACAGCTGATCTGTAACTGAGCAGCATGGCATTAATGTGAGGGGAGGTGTTAATCTCTTCAACATGAACAGTATTTATTTGTCGAAGATTTTCATTATTAACTGATCTAGAGTTAACCCTGGGTTCTTTGTCAGGGTCAGTGGAAATAACGGGGATGTTGATAATGGAGCTAGAGGAGGTGACAGACCCCGAGCTACTATACGAGAATACAAGAGCGTGGATGTCTTCCTCCAACAGCAGAGGATGAAACCTACGAGGTCTGTAGTCATGGTTGGACAGAGGCCTAGAGATCCACCTGGGACTAGATGTGGATCGGAAAAAGGATGCTTCATCCCCAACCCTGCATATTTTAGGAGTGTAGCAATGCCCATTCACAAGTGGAGGGTGTAGATTCCATATCCTCTATATCTTCATGGAGAACTGTAGAAATGACTGCATGAACTCTTTGACAATTAGAAGGTCATGCTTGAGGTCTGCGAACTTCTCCTCCAGGTAAGGCCCATTAAGGTACTCCTCCGCAGCCCTAGTAAAGGACGAAGGATGGGAGCCAGAAGCTTCTGGGAAACTGGACAGTACTGTGGGACCCTTACCACACTTACAAGGGGGGGATAGAGTTCTGCTCGATCGTGGATTTGTCATCAACCAAGGATGGACTATCAGCAAGAGATGAAGCAAGCGGGAGCTGTACCGAACCCGGGTAGGGTTTTGTAGCCGGCATGTTGGTTTCAAGACAGACAATAGGAGAAGCACAGGAGGTAGACACGGGTGTCAAAGGGTAACGTGGAGACGGAACCGCATCTAGGTCCAGCACCCTGAAGGTGGGAGAGCCTGAAACTGGGGGAAGAGAGGTAGGGTTATTATGGTTGGAGGTGTAGGGGTGTGGTCCACAACACTTTTCTTGTTGGCGCTAACGGGCCGACCAGTGTGTAGGGCCGGAGACGTGACAATAGACGTCCGGCAGGGGAGAAGAAGAGAATTCCTAGGAGCAATCCCTGGGTGGACATCACTTGGGTCAGGGCTCTCAGAGCCCAGTGGGGGAATAATCGTAGTGTCCGTGATCGAGGAGTGCGTGCTAGGAGTGTCCTCTGAGTTGTTAGTAGATGTGCACGAAGCAGATGGTGAAGATATAGCAGTGTGGTTATTGCTCTAATTAGAGATAGCAGTCGAGTTTTTAATCCTCTTAAAGATATTGTCAAAGCATTTGAGATTTCTATCCGTGAATAAGTATGTTCCTATTATTATATAAGGAGATGGTCAACTCAGCCTTAAGGGCAGGGGAGGGTAACGTGGTTAAGCGGAAACCATGAAGAGTTTTGCCCAGGAGCTTGGTATTCAGCATAGAAGTTAGAGATTTTCTCCAATGCGCTCTTCTATTAGTGAAGAACATGAGGTCAGTCACCACAGAGCCCTGAGAGGTAGTAAATGTGCCTGATATAAGTGTTTCCGGCCAGCGTTTGAGGAGGTTGTGTTTGTAGTTCTTTTTCGATTTCAATGATAAATTGGGGGGGTATATGATCTTACAAGCATTCATGCCTAGCTGAGCAAGTATCTCAGAGGCGCCAGCTGTGCTTTGCGACATGATGAGTTTAGGTCACAGATAGCTGAGGAGAGAACGTTCAAGTGAAAGTGTGCTCTCTAAATCGAGCGGGTAAGGTAGTGGTAGTCAGGAAATAAATAGAAGACATAGGTACCCCAAAAAACCATACAAGTCAGGAGTAAGACTGACAACCACCATTATAAAGATGGGTTGGACAAGTATCACTCTCTGGCCTTTACAGCGTTGCAAGAAGGCCTCCCCTATATCCATAAGAGTGCTAGTTGGCCTAGAGACAGTCCTATATAGCATCAGATGATATTAGGTGATTCCAGTAAACAAAGCACGAGTGTCATTGATAGCGTCTGGTTGAAGTGTGTGCATTTTCTGACGCTAAACTCTGTCCATTTTTTTTTACTAAATAGGGTTTAGCGTCAGAAGCCTTAGGTGGGTGCATTGGAACGCCCATTCACCACCCATGGTACACCCGCCTTAGCGCTAAGTAATGCAAAGCGGTGCTACCTAAGTAAATCGGAAAAAAAGATGTTGTGCCGATTTGCATCACTTTTGTGACATAAAGACAGCGTCAAATCTTAGTAAATCTGCACCAATGTTGTGATGGAGGTAGAAGAATATTAAATAACGCTAGTATTACGATTAGTGATGAAACATGAACAGTTTACATCTCCAGTCACCCGTCATCTGCAGATGTTGCCTGTACTTTTCAGAAGCCTTGAGGTGCAGCTATGTGTCAGTGGAGGAAGAGCGAAACAGTGAAATCCCAACTGGGATTTGATATCTGGGACAACTTGTCAGGATTAAGCTTCAGGCATTTATGGAGGCTTGATGGATGGAACCTGAAATACCTGCTAATTAGCAGAGGCGCTGCAAGAAGTATTGCGGTCAAATAATCAAATAATGTGAGGGAAGTACCCCTGTGGTCAGCTGTTTCAAATGCATGATTTCAGTTCCTAAGGCTAACAGGTTCATTGTGTTCTCCCAGTGGACTCTCAGTATTAAAAACTAAAAATATTGTTGTTAATGTTGGTAAGGTGTTTACTGCTGTTATTAAAGAAACATAATAATGTCTTAATGAAGTTGATTTGTCTAGCTCGGCTGATGCGAGACCAACACTTGCCATTCTTTGCTATATTATGTTAAATAAGTTTGTAATGCACAGTGGCACCGAAATTGTTTGCACTATATAGATATAACACATGGTGTATGTGGAAAAATTAAGCCAAATTGACAAACAATTTGAAATGAAGTTCCTTTATATAATAAATACATTGGTCTTTGTAAATTATTTATTTGTAACCATATTTTGCTGTTTTACAACTGTAATCAACACTTTTTATTTGCAAGCCAATAGTAATACATGTCACTTCATATTCCACTAAACTTTGTTGAATTAATCATAAATGGCTCATCGGGACATTTCCAACATACGTGTGTCATTCCTAAGTATCGCTGTCACACGATTACAAATATCTGTTATTTATAATCCACTACCACTTTAAGTGTAGTGTCTGCTGTGGCGGATAATATCTGAGCTATCTAAATCTAGTTGTTGCAGGGGAGGATGAATTGTTGTGCCTGCAGTACAATTTGTGAGTCTAACCGTGCACTCCACACTTGCACCTCTTGCTAACTTAAGGATCTCACTCCTGGGCACCTCGATTGCTTCTGAGAGTCTCCACTCCCCCACAATTGCCTCATTGTCTTCTGTCCTCACTCCAGGAACTGTTACTCCTGTTACTCCTGTTACGGAGTAGAGTTCACCCGGGGCGGTGAACTCCACTCCGTTCGCGGAGTTTGCTGAGTTTCCCGCACTCCGTGTTACGCAGAGCTTGTGGAGTTCTGGAAAACTCCCCTCTGTGTAGCGGAGCAGAGTTTTTTCCCTAGCTTCTGCTTGTCAATGTCAAGTTGGCGAGTGCAAGCGAGAAAAATCCACCTCCCGGCGAGATTTTTCCTCGTTCGCAAAACTCAGCCCAGGCTTAGCTATGAGTCTGCACGATTCCAGGTGGACCTCCGTGGAGTTGAAAGTCCTCAAACAGCTGTTCTTGCTCCACTCCAGCCCTACAGGCCTTCAGCCAATGCAGGGATACAGTTGCTGTCCTGTGTTTGCTCTTTCAGCCCTAGGTAGAGTTGTGTCAGATTTTGTGGGACGGGGCTGCTGAGGTCGGAGAGCAAGTGTCGTGTCACCATGCTGTTTGGTCGTGTCCACCAATGTTTTAAATTCTTATGCACTGATCTATTAGGGTGGAAACATTCTTTCTGTGAGTCAGGAGCCTTCATTGCCAAACATGATCATGAAGAATACTTCGAGGGGGCGTGGAAAGATATGCAGCCCACATGACTATGAGGCCTCACAGGCTCAGTCTAGTGGCCTTTAAATTGCTACCTGTGGAATGGTGCATTAGCATTGCACCAGATTGGCCACCTCATTGGACTCTGCCACCAACAGGAGATGACCACTTTATAAATTAGGAGGCAAGAATGCTGTGGTCAGCAGCAGGGTTTTAGTTGATCGAAGACAGTGGACTCAACTAGTCAAATTGATCCAATAAAAGAATGTAATTGAAAAATTTTAACCAAAAACATGTAATTTTTTTTACTAAACAGTAATCATTAAACCTTTGGTAAATCTTGGTAGCCCTTGTTTCTCCTTTTCCTGAAAAGGCATTTTCTTTTATTGGTTTTTATTACTTCACTTCATGCAGGTGGGTAACCGAAGGAGCTTGCTGGTTAGTTTACGCCATCCTTTTCCAGTGCATTTTGTCAAAATACTGAGTTTTGTCTTATTTAAGTAACTGATAGAATTAAAACACTGATGCAAACACTCATATGGTACATTACCATGTCTCCTGCTTGCATTAAACTTTTACCAGATAATATTTTGGCACAATGGACCTCTGTTGGGCATTAAAAAGCACCAGAAATTAGAAGCCAAGTGAAAGAAGAGTGGACACGCATGGTGGCAACCGCAGAGACAGGGCCAGATTGGCCGTAGCGGGTACCGGGCATTCTCCCCATTGGGTCACCTAGCTCGGAGACGGTTTTGGACCCCTGCGGGGGCCTTTTATGTTACCGGGGGACGGTTTTGCAGCATAGCTGTAAAATCTGGCCCCTGTAACAAAAGCAGCTGCAGTGTTTTCCCCGCATACCCGACGGCCGGTCGACCCAATTGCCAGGGCC
Source organism: Lissotriton vulgaris (assembly GCF_964263255.1). Lineage (NCBI taxonomy): Eukaryota > Metazoa > Chordata > Amphibia > Caudata > Salamandridae > Lissotriton > Lissotriton vulgaris. Next base: position 229,140,881 of record NC_141696.1, read on the forward strand.
GGTTTGCGTTCCCAGTCCGTCCCTGTGCACAGACGAGGGAGAAGATTTGCCAAACTTACCCAACACAGCAAGGGAAGTTGCTGCGCTGTCTTGTGTCAAAGGACAAGAGCAGCAATGTAGCTTATCTACTTCTACTCTCTCATACTGCTGGTGTACTTCTGGCTGCCTTGTACCAACGCAGATACCCTTGTGTCATGCCGCAAGGGTGCCTGTGTTGTGGTCAGAAATTTTTTTGTGGAGGAAGGGATACCGTCCTGCACAAAAACTATTCTTAGAGCAGGGGGGTCCTCCATTTGAGCAGAAGAGCGACGTCCCACGGAAATGCCACAGAGACGAAAAATGAAAAGGTACTGAAGTTAATTCATTACCATTTTACTTTTTGTCACCCTATCCCGAATGGAGCGTCGGGATGAGGGCGGGACTGCTGCTGACTGCCAGCAGCAGAGAGAGCAGGGCACTTTCATTTTGAAGTGTGCATTTCTTTTTTGGCCGGCCTTCTGGTGACGGCCAGCCACACTTGCACACTTTAAACCTCTCTAACCCAGCTGTTTTAAGACAGCTAGGTTAGAGAAAGCAAAGCCTCTGGTGCTCTTCTGAGCTCTGATAGAGGCCATTTCCACCAATCCTGGCTCTGCTCTCATGCTGGTGTGAGCAGCGCCAGGTTGGCTTGGGAGTTTGGAGCTTGCCTGCCTGCCTCGAGGAGAGAAGACCATTGAGGAGGACCTCACGCTAGCAGGTAAGTACTTTTAATTCTTTTTTTTTTTATGTCCCACCCACTCTACCACCCTCAGGACAAGTCAGCAGCCACAGTCTTAGAGGCATATTCCTCTTTGCATGTGTCCTGCAAAATGCAGAATACCAAAGGAATATTCCCTCAAGACCTAAATAATTTAACAAATTACAAATTCTCTATTTTGAATCAAAGCCTGCAACACAAGGTGACAACACATACTTATTTCATAGTTCTGATTTTTATTTCTTTTTCCTTATTTAAAAAAAAAAAATACTTATTTTTTATACAATATTTCTTTCAATTTATGACAATCCTTATACCAAAAGAGACATATAATTCATAAAAAATGCAGCACACATACAAAGAGGAAATAACGAGGAGAGATAAAGATAATTCTCCTTGTTATACTGGTTTTGGGTAGCAGCACCATTTTGGCACAAACCAATGTTTACTGACTTTAGTAAATATGGGTTTGCGTCAAAATACATGGGTGACCCATGCTCCACCATAGGGCCGGTCGTAGGACTTTTGGGGCCCAGGCGAAAGTGAAGATGTGAGGCCCCTCTAATTTGCATGTGACATCACAAGAAGTTCACAAAATGAGAGGAACCGGTAGCTTTTTTAAGCAGGTCCAGCACGCGTACTCCCTAATGAGATTAAATATATCAAGTTGGTGTGCAGTTCCTTGGTGCGAATGGGTGTCAGGTCTGAGAAAACTTTTTCTCAGATCTGAACACTCTCATTCTCACCAAGGAACTGCACACCAACTTGATATATAGCTTCACAAGAAGTGACATCACAGGACTTCTAATCTTCTTTGGTATCGCCAAGGGACCTTAAAGGTGCATATCAGTCACATAGATAAAAAGATAAATATCCAAATGAAACAGGTCAGTCTATTTTAAAGCTGTATTAAGTGGATTATATTAGTCACATTGAACGGAAAGGTTAGTCACAGGTCCCAAAGATGGACTTCCTTACTCGATGTTAACTGATTGTTTCCAGTTTACTACTGATAAAGGTCCAGAGCACAGTGGAATATTATTTGAATTGCATCACTATGGTAATAATTATGCAACTTGGAGAAGGTTGGCTCAATGATTAGAGCGGCAGACCCTGAGGTCTAGCCCGGGACCAGGGTTCAATTCCCCGCCTCGGCGGGTCTTGGGCTCAAAAATTCCAGGGACCTGATAATTCTCGCCTCAGTGCCTATTTCAATCATGGAGTCCCACTCTGCAACTCTGGGCAATAGCTTGCTTAATCTCCACAACGGCCCCCACAACGCTAAGGATGCCTGGCCTCCACCTTGGGGGTGCCCAGGAGTGGACGCCTCACAGGGAAAGCCAGGACGGGTTCCACAGCGGAATTCGTACAAGCGCCTTGAGACCCTTGCGGGTGAGTAGTGCGCTATACAAGTATCAATTTACATTTAACCGGATATAGCTAAATAAAGTTAATACATGTACTTTTTCATTTTTATTAGAAAGCTTTATAAATCACGGGGAAGTCACCCCTGCACTGAAAAGGCTCCTAACACCCTTCTCCTGAGGTTGCGAGCCAACACTTTTTTTGGCTTTACTAATGCCCACTTCCCCACCCACTGTTTTGCTTGACCACACCCCTGAACCCACAGAAATGCCACCACGCCCTTGGATGTGGGAGGTCAAAACACCTCCCTTGAAAAATACATTTGTTATGTGATCAGATTGGGGAGGTGGCACCAGAGGACCAGGTGGGCTGACTGATAGTGTGGCATTTCACACAGAAGCAGGGCCCCATGTTTTCAACCTGAGAGCAGGGCCCTTGGCAGCTGCCCGCATTGCCATGCTTAGGGCCGGCCCTGCCCAGACTCTTCCCTTCTCTCACTGGTTCAGCCTGTCGCAAGCGCTGCTGCTCTTCCCTCAAGCTTCTTGCTCTTTATTGCTGTTGTGCCCCATCTTTGTCTGCCACCTCTCTGCTGTACTTTTACTCAATCATCTCTCACCCACCTCTTATCTTAGTTCTTTCCTTTGTCGTATTCCCTTAATATACACTGCTACTCCATTGTCTGTGCTTCTTTCACCCTCTTCCTTTATCCTAGAGGAACAAAGTTGCCACGAGCTGGTGTTTTAACCCTAAAGCCCGTACCTTACCTTCGCCATGAGGGGGCGAAACACGTGTCGGCTGTTCATGTCCTATGCAAAACAATAAAGGTACCTTTCTGCAACGAAAAACAGCTCTGTCCTTTGTACTACAACACCTGGGAACGAATATTAATTCTGAAAAATTCTTGAGATCTTCTTTGGAGTACACACTCATTTTTCCTTAAAACCTTACCTTACCTGTACATACTTCAAACAACAGGTATAAATAGAAAGTACTTTTAAATATGTTTTAGGGGTAAATTAGCAGTGACTGACTAATACTTAAAGTAAAGAAAGGCAGAAAGGCCATGTTACAAATGATTACATACTATTATTTTAGAATACAATTTAGTATGACGTCTGGGCCTTTGCAGACTTCTAAAAAACCTCAAATGGCCGGTATGTTTCTCTTGGAAAGCATGGGACCCTAAGGGGAGAACTGTTCATTGTGATGCATTTCTGCCTTTTATTGTGAGGCCTGCAGGACACCCTGCTTTTCATTCTTGCAGAGGCAGGGCTCACTTCACACCTAAGGCCACTTTACACACCCATCTAATCGCTGTTATGCAGATGCATCGATTGGTTTACTGAAGGCCTTTCGACCAATGACTGCAAGGACCAGGGGAGGGGCCCCCCTCTCTTGGGCCTCACAGCATTGTAGCACCATCATAACAGGGTCTCTTAAAAGGCACTGTGCGAGGCCCCCCTTGCAAGTTAACAGGCGCTGGGCCCTGGGCAGCTACCCACACTGCCCACACCAAGCGATGGCCCTGCTCCACCCATGTAACATCACGCCAACGCAAGGTCATACAAAGCAGAGTTATGCATTGCGTTGCGTTACTTTTCTTTTGACAAAGTCAGGCAAAGCCATGCAAACCAGGCTGCGTGTCGCTTTGCAAATAAAAAAATAGATTTTGCATTGGGCTGTAGGAGAAAAGTGATGCAACCCCAACGCAAAATCTTAGTAAATCTGGTCCGAATTATATAACCACACACCTGGGGTGTAGCTCTTCCGTACTTTGGGCTTCAAATGTGTGTCAGACAAATGAACATGAAACCTAATATAAGCCTTAGATTGGTGCCCACTGAACTTCATGACAATACCCATCTCTGATTCAAGGCTGTTTATCTGTGGAATGCCCAATGGGCCATTTCCAGAAACACCAGGTCAGCGTTTTGTTATATCGGTGGAGCGCCCACGGATTGTGGGTTCTACATTCAGATATCAGCTGTTTTAAATATTCAATGTGTCTCACTGGATAATCTTCACAGCTAGATACTCCACGTGTCTTTTGGCTGAAGTTTCTGCCTTTCAAGAAGAATGCACACTGCCAATTCCCCAAACATTTGCGCATCTGTTGATACATTTCCAGGGATTAGAATGCATCATCTACTTTCTGTTACTAATTTTCCAATTGTTAGTAAGATGTGCAGAAGAAAGAAGTGAAACAAAGGGCGATTATTCTCTGGGTATCAGAAAATAAGTTTACTGTAATACTTATTTGGCGCTGAGAGTTCTGTTAGAAGTTATTGGCACTAATTCTTGACATTTTAGAAGAAGTGCTTGTTACAGGAATCGCTAATAACATTAACCTTGAACATGACTCTGTCCCAACACATAAAAGAGCCTTTATTTATTAATGACAGCCTCGCTCCTGGGACATTCACAGCTTCCAGCTGCGGAGAACAGATCCACAGAGGGCCTCACATTTGGCATGAATTCTTTCTTAACGTTCCTGTCTTACTTGGTTACAGGACTGAGGAGAATAAAACATCTTTCTAGAGTTCTGGCACAGATGAAACCGATCTGATGTGCACTTGGCTTTGCTCCTCAGCATCTAAGATAGAGCTAGAAGAACATAAGAGTCAAGGCTTTGCTGAACGAAAATAGCCCAAGCTTGTAAAAAGTGATGGTGTTCTGCAAAATAGCTATATATTTTCTGCGGATGGGGTCATGAATGCGACTCTTGTTCCCACTCGGTTTGACTTGCAGTAGCAAATCTGCATCCAACCCCCCCCCCCCCCCCCCTTCCTCCAGACCCATTTCTGATTTTTCCGGTACTGCAAGGTCAAAAGCCTGGAGCCTGATGTTGATCAGCACAAGAATAGCAAGACAGAGGAATCTTAATACAGGCACTGCCTCAACCTGGCATCCGGGTTATATGGAGTATGCTAGGAGTGTATGGCTCTGCCTGAGCTTTAACTCCCAGATTCTTTTCCAGGTTAGAGACCAGCGGCGACTGCTGCCACATAAGTGGCGGGAGGGGGCGAATAATAAAAATTAAAGAGACTTACCTGGCTCCGCCGGCCACGGTGCTCCTCTGCTGGCTGCCTCGGTGACCCTCTGTGATGTAGCACACAGAACAGGCTCCCAGATTCCCTCACCCAATCCTGATGCTGCTTTCATGCTATACCAAGCATGACAGAAGTACGGGGATTGGCCTGAGTAGGTTGGTCTGACACTCCCTCAGGCACAGGGAGTCTGTGCCGTTTCTCCACCGGCTGTAGAATACGACCGGCCAAACTGACATGTGCACTTGCAAGTGCCCACCACTCCTCCTCCCTGCCATGGTCTTACCCTAGACTGGCATCGGCTCAGTCAGTAAAATAAAATGATAATAAAAGTCTTCTATTATCATTTTATTTTTGTTGGCTAGCAGTTGGGCGATGCTCCTCCGCCATTACTCGGGAGCTGCCGCTGTTAGACACTGCGTTCCTGTGTCACTGGATTCCATGACTTATTAGTAAACATATAACACAGCACCTTTTCAGTATGCCACTGGTTCAACTACATTCAGTATGAGCCTGTCATTGACCAAGGCAAATCATTGATCACCTAGTCCATGCTCCTTCCTTCCATAGGGAAGGCCAGGCCTTTCCTCCCTCTACTGTACATTTAGCCACTTTATTTGCCTTCATTGTACCACAGCATGGCGGTTACAAAGGTTTTTCTGTGTTCAAGTTGTACCTCTTGCCTGGCTGGATCATATATGGCCTTTTACTTTTTTGTGTGTGCAGACGGGCAAGAACAAGACCCCTATTCAGACATCGTTTCCTTTGGTCAATGAAGGAATGCCTTCTGGTGGTAAGATTTCAGTCACAGTAGATCTGTGAGATTTTGGACCTCAGGCTTTAGGGAGAAAAGACCTTTCATATCAACTTCATTGAGGCAAACACCAGCCTACTTTACTGAGGCCCTCTCTGCCTTTGGTTCAGGGCAGAACCACTGTCGTTTTTACTTACAAACCAATTGCTATCTTGTTGTACATCAACAAGCATGGGCTACTCAGCTACCCCAGCTTTGTCTTTTGGAAGTGGAGGTATGTGTCTCTGCCAGTGAACTCAACTATATGCAAGTCCACCCAAGATGCTTCATGGTTTTAGTCTGTTGTTCATCAGCAGAGGTCACACAAAGCGAAATCCCAACCGGATTGAAAGTGGCTAATGACACTTCATTCCAGGCCATATGATGATCAGCAGTGTTTCATGGCATGTTACATGTGCTCACCCCCACTCCCAACCACCTCAGACCCTAACATTATTGGTCTCCCCTTCCACTCCTTGCGCCAGGCATTGTCCCCTGAATCTGGGTCCATTTTGAGTGTGTCCAATTTCACCCTACTCCGGCCCACACCAGCGAGACTAACAGTTTATTTAGGGTAGTGAACGTGGAATTTGGGATGTGGCAGAATGCATTCTGTAGTGCTTACAGGCACCGAGGCAATATGACCATTCTAGCCAGTGCAATTTGTCCCATGATGGAGAGGGGGAGCTAATTTCAGAAATGGATTGACTCCTTCAGTTTCACAATTATAGCCCCTATGTTTAGGGCGTAATGGTCTTCAGGCCGGTGTCTCACTTACATGCCCAGATATCGAAATAATCGATCTCCCAACTGAACTCCACCGTTGGGAGGTCCTGTACAGCTCCCTGTGTCAGGGTGGCCAAGGGGAAGATGACAGATATACAGTGGTTGATGAGGAGGCCTGATGACTTTCTGAATGAGTGCGATACCCCAGTAAAGCTGGAATTGCCTCTTCCGGCTGACAGATATAGAGTAATGCATCATCTGCATAGAGGGATACCACGTGGGTACGACCGTCAATGGTAATTCCACATCCAGACATATTTTCTCCGTAGCCGAATTGACAATGGCTCCATTGCCAGGGTGAATAGTTACAGGGAGAGAGGGCACCCCTGCTGAGTGCCTCTCTCAATAGTCATGCACTGCGATATTTGGTCACCTGTGCACACGTGAACTCTTAGTCTCTGGCAGAGCATTTGGACCCATGTGATGAACCAACCGGTAAGCCCTATTTTATTGAGAACCTCCATAGGTATTTCCACCATAGGGTGTTGAATGCTTTCTCAATGTCGAGGGCGACTACTGCCACCCTATCAGTGCCACCAGTCATCGAGTGTAGCACATGCGAGAGGTGGCGGATATTCTGTGCGTTCCCCTTCCTGGTATAAACCTGCACTGGTCTTTGTGCACCAGTTGGGATACGACTGTACTGAGGCGAGTTGCAAGAATCTTGGCTAGCATTTTTGCGTCAACATCGAGCATAGACAGTGGCCTGTATGATCCGGGATCCTGTGCGTCTCTACCTGGTTTTGGGAACAGAACTATGCGGGCATCCCTCATAGACTCTGTGAGGATTCCTGTTACCATAGCTTCTTGTAGGGTCTCTAATAGTCTAGGGAGTATTAAGTTGCTGTACGTCTTGTAAAATTCTACTGGTAGGCCGTCTGGGGCTTTGCATCTGGCCATGCTCTGCACTGCCTCGAGTAGGTCATCTAATCAAGGTTGGTGGGCTGAACAGTCTACAGGGGTTCGAGGTATATTGTGGCTAGGTGGGCACACAAGCACTTGTCAATTCCTGCCTACATATTGATTAAGGTCCCGTCTGGTTGTGTTAGTGTCAGGATTAGCGGGGCGGGTGACCCCTTTTCAGTAACCGTGCTAGGAGTCTTCCCGATTTGTCACCTTCTTTCGGAAAAGCTGGCGATATTCCTGCATGGTGAGACAATCAAGTCTGTCCCATATCTCACTCACCCGGCGGTAGGCCTGCAGTGGGGTGGCGGTGGCTGCAGTCCATGTTGCAACCGGGAAAGTTTGTCTTTTGCTTACGTTAATTCTCGCTTTAACTTCCTTCTTGTCCCCCCAACTTTGGAAAGGCCCTCCCCTCGGATCATCACCTTAAGTGTGTCCCATTCTATATCTTGGAGTTGGCAGCGGACCAGTTTGAGTTAAAGAATCCTGCGATTGTTTCTCTAAGCTCCGTTTGGAACATAGTGTCTCAAAGCACATCTGGGCTCAGCCGCCAAATGGGCAGCTTCGGTCGGGTGCAAGCTGGACCCCACTCAAGCAGATCGGAGGCGTGGTCAGAAAGAAATCGCGTGAGGATACGATCTGTACAGCAGCTGTTGTGGCCTTGCCAGAGAGGAGAAATCGTTCTAATCTACTGTATGCTTCTCATGCCGGCGTATAGCAGGTGTATCCTCTTGCAAGTCTGGGTGGGTCTCTCACCAGATATCTAAGCATAGCATGTGACGCATCACTTCCTGTAGGGCAAAGGTCATGTTAGGCTTGGTGTGCATTTTTGGGGGGCATCTATCAAGTCTACCATCAAGCATACAGTTGAAGTCTTCTGCCCATATGATAGGAATAGCCGCATATGTAATGAGGAGATTTTCCAGTTGCAGGAAAAAGTCACTGTCGTCTATGTTTGGGGCGTATATGTTAACTAGGCACCTCCATTTCATCTAGTGTGCCATGTATTACTATATATCTCCCCTTTATATCTGCTGTGTAGCTATGCATCTGGGAGGGAACCTGGGGTGCTACCCACACTAGTACCCCCTTGCATGTGTAGAAAATGTGGAAGCGTATAGTTGTCCTCTCCATTTATTGTGTAGTTTTTGAATTTCAGGATCTAATAAATGGGACTCCTGTAACATTACTATTTGTGCCCCTTGTGAAGGAATTAAGCCCCCTCTTGTTCCATGTTATAATCTTACATTTTCCCTTTTGGCTGGTTATCTGCACCCAGCCGGCCATTTCTACTCTGTGGTCCATCACCGTCACTGCTGTTAAAAACGTGGAAATTCCCAGTAACAATTTGGCCTTCCCCACCCCCCAGGGAAGCACTGTATCAACAATTTGTGCATTCCCAATCAATGTAAAGCCCTGAAGTCTATCCCCATTTCCCAGACCCCAAACACCATGCAATACCATTAGGACTACATTAGCATCAGAATCATATATCCCATAACACATGATATCCAACTGCTGATATGATCTAACTGTAAAATATCCACACTATAACATTGATCCACCCTCCCATCTAAAACACATATACTACACTCTCAATCATCTGAAATTGTGATTACAGCCAAAATGGGTTCAAAATGCGTCAAGCCACAACCGTGGACCACTCACCACTCCACCTCAGCTCTAGGTCTCCAAGCATACCCCCATACTCTCAACACTTATCCACCAATGTAATCATTCCTCACATTTATACTTAAAAGATACTCTGACTAGCACACATAAGTTAGGGAAAAAGAGAGATGATAGAATTAAGGTATGGCAGAGAAAGAGAAAAAGCAGTGAAGTAGGTGAAATGAGGAGACAAAAGGGGAGAGAGAGAGAGAGAGGGCACAACTCCACCCATCTTATATTAGCGTCCAGCACAACTACCACTTATACTGGCCCTTACATCAGACCTCCAGCATCACCCAACCACCACCTTAGATTCAGTCGCACAGTTCACACTCCAGCTATCGTTGCATACAGATTCCTCACTCATGGTTGCAATTATGTTATCTTGACTGGAGCTAGCTTAGTGTTCATCTAGTTGTGCCATATCTTCCACCACATCACCCGTGCTGGCATCAGAACTGGGCGCTGTGACCACCTCTGCCAGGGCTCTTGCCGCCTCTCGATCAGCCTGTTGTATGAGAGGGTCCCTACGGGGCATCCACTGGTCGCAGCCACTGGTGCAGGCGGGTTGCAAGTCCAAAGAGCCATCATGGCGGACCACCACTCCATCAGCCGAACGCGACGATTTTCTGGACCCCCCCTCCTTCTGCCATTGGTTCTTTCCACTATTCCAGTGCCTGGTATATTCGATCTCTCCTTCGCCCTGTAGACCGTCCTGCCTTCTATCCGAACTTCCAGCCAATCCCATGCGGCCTCAGGTGTAGTAAAAAAATGTGCTTGTTCGTTATGCATCACCTTTAGTTTAACAGGATATAGTAGCGCATATTGTAGGCCCATCGTCCTGAGTTTCTGCTTCACTCCACCGAAGGATGCCCTTTGTTGTTGAGTTAGACGTGTATAATCTGGAAAGATGCAGATTACATGGTTCTAGTAGGTGGGGTCACCCACCTGGCATGCAGCTCCTGGTATGCAGTCTCTATCTCTATAATTAAGGACTTTGGCGCTAAGGGTTTAGGGAGGCTTGCCCATGTGTGGCATTGGTATGAGTGCCAGTGAGCCCTTTTGATCTCAAAAAAGGACGACAATTGTGCAGTGGGGAGGTTGTCCCTGACCCATTTTTCCAGGAATAGTTCCGGGGTTCTGCCCTCGGCGCTTTCCGGGAACCCCATAAATCTGAGGTCTCCTCTTCGTGACTGCCCTTCGACATTTTCTGCCCTGTGCTCCAGCAGGGCTATTTTGGAAGCCAACTCTGCAACAGTTGTTTTTTAGTGTGGAGACTTCTGTTTCCAGTTTGGCTATGTTCTGTTCTGTGGCCAGGGATCTCTCTGCAACTGTGCCAAGGTCAACCCTTAGTAAACCAACATACAGTGACATTGCGTCAATTTTGGCCTGGACCACCGTGCTTGAAGCTTCCATGGCTGTGAGGATTTGAGCCCCTGAGTGCTCAGGTTGTAGATTTTCATGTTCTGAAGTGGGGGCTTCTCACGGGTTGTCCAGTTTCGATGAGCCCCTCGTGCAGTGAACTGATCCATCTTAGTTTGTTGTACTTCTCTTTGCGGCCTGTTTTTGCCCATATTTCACTGTTGTCAGAGTGCAGAGCATCAGGCGGATCTTCCCAGGTGTGTATTATAGTTGATGAACCAGCCCAACCTTAAATCGTGCAGTGGATCTGTGGACCTGTTGGATTTGTGGGTGCAGGAGAGGGCCAGGACAGGCAGTGGGTCCATTATATAGCGTATATTGTGGACCTGGGTGTGGTTCTTAAGTTATTCCAGTGCATTACTCCCCCACTCACCCATGTATGGGGTTGGTCTGCCCGGTTGGGTCCAGTAATTTCCTGCAGAGTTTTTTTTCTGTGAGGTCCCACTGAGCTGCAATTGGGTTACTGGGGAGTGAAGAATCCTTCACTGATTATGCTGGCTCGCGGGGATATCAGGATTACGATGAATTCAGTTGGTCAGTGCTCATGCCTTAATTCCCCCATCTGTCGTACATATCAGCCTCTGACTGGGCCCAGGCACATTAGTTATCGAGTAGTCCAGCAATTGGAGGGCTGACCGCCTGTGGGGCAGCCTCTGTCCTCCCCACGTCCCCACCGGGTCCTCCTTCCATGTTGGTCTTTAGGGTGGGCCCCACACCTGCTGTTGTAACCCCAACACCAATGTGTCTGCGTCTGCCGTGTTCACTCACTCTGGAGGCCCCTATTTAGCTTGTCTGTGTGGGCCCTGTTACTGTCGCTCCCCCGCTATCCCATCACTACGTCTATGGAGCCCTGGAGGGTAGGTGTAGTGGAAATTCAGGTCCTCAACGGCTGCTGGGCCAGGCTTCCATTCCCCTTGTGTAGTGAGCTGCTCGTGCTGTGGGCATCCGGCCCCAGCGGCGGCCCCTGGTCATGGGCAGGCCACCTGCTCAAGCCCAACCTAGCAGTCTGTTTTCTGCGCAAGGCACGGAGGGCCCCGCACTCACCTCATTCCATCCGCACGGGTACCGCACACCCACCGGCCCGCTATCTCACCGAGGAGGGGGCCGTATCGGTCAGCTGTTTGTCTCATTCTTGGCTGCAGCAGTCTCTAGCCCCATTCAACAGCCTGTGTATGCAGCGTGGTGACCACCGTGCCTGCACGCAAGGCCCCGATGTAGGCCGTTGCTCTAGATACAGGCCACACCCACAGGCATGGTCTCTTGGCTTTCCTTCTGTGGAGCTGTCGGCCATTCTACCGCGGGGTCACGCCAGTTCATGCCCTCCGAGTTATTTGGGCTCCGGGCAACCATGCCGGCATGTGGCAGCTGGGCTGGCAGGTTATTTTTGTAGGATTAGCCAATGGGCGGTTCGAAGAGCTCTTTAACCCCTCCCATGCTCGTGACGGAACGGTTCCATCACAAGCCTCGGGTGGGCTGTGCAGGTGACGGAACGGTTCCGTCACGGCCCGCTCGCCACGCCTGTGCTGCGCGAATTCCACGCCTGCGCTGGGCGTTCTGAAGAGGGGGCGGGGCCATGATGGAACCGTCACAAGCACAGCTCACCCGCGGGCCGTGACGGAGTGGTTCCGTCATGAGCACGGGACCGCCGCGTGTCCCCGCCTCCCCCTTAGCGCTGCGGCAGAATAGCCGCCGCAGCGAAGGGGTTAAGGTGTGTCCGCTCAGGCTCCATCTTGGCCACGCCCCACAAGATACAATGTTAACAGAACTAGGACACGCATTTTTTGTCCTTTGCTTAGTACGTTTCGGAAAACTTTCTTTGAGAATGTTTTGTGTGGACTCTTGTGAAACTAGCAAAGTTTATTTTAGCTTTGGAATCAACAATAATATCATGTGACCTAGGATGACGTTTAAACAAGCTAGAAGACGATTTAAACATCGTTAAATATTAGCAATAGCTCAAATATAGGGCATTATTTTATTAATAGAAAATTAGCACTCCCAAGACGGAGTATGGACCACCATAGAGAGCTCCATGTGTGTAGACCAACACTCTCAGCTGAATGGCCTCATTACCACGGTGATTTCCATTGTGGGCAAAGATTATGAAGACGGTTTGAAGGAGGAGGAAAGCAATATCAGGCCCAGTATTACAGGATGGTAAAATACCGTCCAACCCAGGACTGGCTTTAGGGCAGTGCAACCAGTGCAAGTTGGGGCTGAACTTGGGGTGGGAGAGGGGGGACAGAATTGTGTTTAGAACTAACGTATGTGTTTGAAAGCACCTGTCTCATCAAAGTATACCATGCAGATCACAGAATTGTATTTTATGTGGATAGATCCGTGGGTCACTGCTTTTGTCACAGAGATCCATTTTTTACTTGCAGTTCATAAGTTAAAATCCTAATAGAGCACAGGAACCTATGAACTGTCATCAAAGAGCTGCATGCAAATTGCATGGTATAGGTTAGAACGCCATTTTTTTCTCCAGTCCTTTGTTATCCTAATAATGCTAAAAAAGAGTTTGCTTGAATATAAATATATTCTTATTAGTAAAAACATTCTCAACCACTGTGGTACGTTTTAAATCCTGAGTTTGTGCTTCTCCAGACTGGACACTTAAAATTTACTGCCTACTAGTACTGGATCAAATGTCATTTCTATACCTAGTCTTATGTAACATTTCCTATATACTGATTTACGCTTGTATTATCATTGTCTCTGTATAATGTGTGTGGGATGTAAAGTGCTCTGATACTCTACACTGGTATGAGAAGTTCTATAAAAGAAATGAAATGCATGTGAGGGAGATGCTATGGAGAGATGAGGGGCACTGTTGGAGAGTGGTAGTGAGAAGCCATGGAGACGAAGGTCATGGGGGGGGAGAGGGCACCAAAAAAGATTGTTGCACTGGGCGCCACCAGAGCTAAAGCCGGCCCTGATCCAAGCCAGCCTAGAATGAATAAAAGCAACCCCTGACACATGTTTTGCTCTTATTAGAGTTTGTCAGAGAGATATAGCTTTGTCCAGACACAGCCGGTATTTGGTTGTGTGCATTGCGAAACCATTTCTCGGTGCACATCTGTCCTTTAAAACTTGAAGAGAAATTGTAAAACTCATTATACGAGTGCTTCTCAATGCATGTAATGGTGCTGTATTCAGATTTAAATTGCAGCTGCACAACCCAACCTGACTGGTCGTTGTGGAAGAGAGCTGCAGATGGGCTGAGTTCTCTTTGCATGAACTCACAGGGATCTGCAGAGAAAAAAAGGGAGATAGTCACCTTCCTATGAGACCAGATAGGAGATAAGAGAGGAATGTCCTTCATTGAATCTTCAAAAGAACTGGAAGGGCTAGGACACAGGAAGGGGAAAGGATTATTAGCCTGTCCTCCATTGAAGCCTAAGATCAGAGGTTACTAAGCCAGTTTAGACGAGCCCAGCATTGGTGTTCAATGGTAGGGGGCCAATGTAAATGGGTTAAAAAAGAGCAGCACAGTTTGTGAATGTTGCTAGAAAAAACTTTTACAAAGGTTAAATGGACCACTCATACAGTGGGGTCTTGGTCATAATGGAGAAACGTTCATACATTGATGGTGTAAGAAATTAAAATATAGGCACCCCCCCGCACCTCTGTTACGTGCTTTATTTGTGTTTCAGTCATACGTGTTCGACTGGAGACAGACAAACGTCCGCTGCATGTGGTTTGCTTGAGAGGCTTGAAAACAGGCCCTCTGAAGTGGGTGGGACGTGTGTGTGAGGCCGGATAGCTCTTGATCCCAGACTGGAACACAGATGGAAGTCTCAGAAGAAAAGGATAACCAGACTCTCAAATTTGTGTGGTCTAGGACTTGGAAGCAAATTGAGTTTGTTGAACTGTGGCTGGGAATGTGACCCACCCCAACCAAGACTTGTGAGTTTTGCTCTATAAATGGTTCAGTGTCAGCAGAACTCCACAATACTGCTCAAGGTACCAAAAGACTCTTTCTACTGCAAGTTTCCCAAAGGACTGTGCCCCCTAGTACCAAATACCTTGTGTAAGTACCCCTCCTTCTGTGGCATGGATACCGCCTGCCTCTCTGCACTGTTTGCTTCTGCTCTTCGGCTACTGAGTTGTCAGTTCTGAAATACAAAGCAAGAACAATCTCCCTCAAAAGTAAGCCTCAGACCAGCTCAAAATATTCCATCAGAGGCTACTAAAACAGAAGTTTGATTCCAACATTTCTGATTTTAGTATTATATTAACATAAATGTGTTTATTCAAAATAGAAGATATTATTAATCTGGAAACAACTTAGCTTATTTAGCATGCTCACCTTTGTACATATGATTGTACATCTGCCTATGCACTTTCAAATGCCTCACATTACCAGACCGCATGAGACCCTGCGCTATGAACTTCCATATGTTAAGCTGCTCCACTGCACTTAGCGGCAGCTGATGTGCTGCTGTCCTGCTCTACACACTGCTCGCTAGTGCCCACCGCAGCGCCTAACATGATGCCCGCCTTCCTACCTGATGAAACACCTCCCTCTAAATATTTGGCACCACACACTGTGCTCTGCTCCTGGGAGAGGACAAACTCAAACAGCAGTAGGGTTACTTCACTACTGTGGGCCTGATTCACAAAGGTGAAATTGTATGTTTACTACTTTCTCGTAATTCACAATCTACATGCAGTTTCACTACTCTGCACTCCTTATACTTTTGTGTGTGCAGAGTTCCCCTCACCCAGAGACTCCACAGTTGGGTTGAGAACTCTGTACATGTCAATGTAGGGAGTGCGGGGTTGAAAAACCCTGCACCTAGATTGTAAATTCCATTTGGTAGTATTCTTTGTAGTAATGCAGTTTGTGAATCAGGCTCTGTGATGGTAATGTGTTCTCTGCATACATTGGTGCTATGGCTTAACTAGTCTCGTCTGGTGATCTAGTCTCAATGATATTTAAGGAAGGACTAAGCAACTAGGATCGCAGCTATTAATCAAACAATGATCCTTATTGAGGAGATATCTAGAACAAGGGATATTCAGTCCGTAAAGAGCCTTAAAAAAGCCCCAAGCCTGCGCCCCACATACGGGGTGAAACACATGTCCACTGTAAAATGGCAGAACTATGAATCTTCTAACTAAAATGCTCACTATAACATGAGCGAAAGAATAGTAACTTATTCCCAATGTTCAATTGTGTGTTATTTTCTGTCATAACTTCATGTTAATCCAAAGTTTTAACTTTTTTGTATATTTGTGAGAATTATTGTCTTTGCTTGTCTGGTAGTTACAACTCGTTACTTTTTTTATTCTCATCACCACCGTTCAATCGATGCAAGATAGGTTTCAACCCCTGCCACCTCTCCAGGTCTATCCACTCTCTTTATGTATCATAAAGCGTCCGCATTTCGCCAGATTGAAGGCAGAGACCATTTTCAGCCCGCAAGAAGATACATTGGTAGAATCCTTAGACTTCTCCTTGGCTCCAGCCAGTCGATTACCTGTAGTTGCATCTCATTACAGTAAACATTACAGGATAGTGACCACACAGTGCTCTCTCCAGCTCTTTTGACTTTCCACTTATTACTTTCTTCCATCCACCAGTAGAGTATGTCCATCTTTCTGAACACTGCAGGCCCTCCAAAGAATGCTCACATCAATGTTAATGCGGTTAGAAAAAACTATGTCCCACTCTGATCACAATCTTGAAATCCACACGATCATTCTAAAGTCTCAAATACATCAAAATGGTATACTTCTGAAAACAAAGCAATGCAATAAATCAGGAGAACAAATTAATATTCTGCCAGTAACTGTTAATACTGACCCCAAGTGGATTCCTCAAAAAATGGCATGTGAAACTCAACCAGGTAGAAGAAGACAGAAGAATTCCTCATCAAATCCAGATTCTCTGCCTTGCTTTCCCCTCTTTGATAAGCATAAAGCACATTGTAGGAGCGAAAATCAGCCTGAAACGCAAAGCGGGCCTCCGTAAGACCATCAATCCCTCCAAGAGTGGTAGGAACTTCTAAAACAAGGAAAAAATGCAAAAGAAAAAAAACCTTACTAAACAAAGCTCTCTACGTATACAATGTTATCCATAGACTGCAATAAACGAGCTAAAAGTAAACAATGTCACTAGAGTAAATAACAGTATAACCCAACACATACTTGAACAGGGGGTGCAAGCGTCACCAGCTCCCCATTCTACCAGAAGTGCTGTATGGTGTGCTTTCTTCATGCCCCATACTTCATTAACCCACATATAGAGTTATTCAAAACTACAATCTTTTTCTTCTCCCAAAATCTAATTGGTTTATATTCCAAAAACTCGACCTGCAACCATAAGAATTGAATTTTTGTCTAATCTGATCCCTTCAATGGTATTAAAAGATTGCAATATCCTGCATAAAACTGGTTACGATGTGTGGGGTATAGGCCACTCAATCATCCCTAACAGGAGATCTAATCAAAACCTTGTGATGGAGACTAATTACTCCTCCTCTCCTATCCTCGCTTACGACAGTGCTATCAATGGGGATTGGTCAATACCTTTATTATACAAGTTGATCATAAAGGTAGACAAATTAGAACTAATAACCAGTCCCATCAGCTTTAATATCGATGAAGCGTCTTGGCCCTGGCTCCCGGGAAGCTAAACGAATATAAATCGAATAAAGTTTTTAAACTTCCTTTTTAGAAATAATTTGTAGATAGTTTCCTGGAATTTAGCAGGGTTGAGAGATGAAAAAATTAACACATTATCCAATCTATACCCGTCAATCCTCTTCCTCCAAGTGACCTGTTCCAGTGCCAAATCCATTATGAACTGTTACTATGTAACTGATGTTCCTGTACAGACGGAAATGAAAGGGCATGTCAGAGGCTATCTCTCTATTCTCCTCTCTACAGACTTCAACTGGGACTTTGAAATCGTACTCCTGATTTGTAATAATGTACAATGTATAAAAATAAGAATTCCATAGATGAATAAATCTTATGCAAACATACTCTTTCTGTTCAACAGTAATGTTGCTCTAGGTCTGCAAAGCAATTATCTACTGATCCAGATTTTTGCTAAATGTAATCCATACTTGAGAACAAACAAAATGTCCAGATAATAATGAGGGGTGATTCCAACGCTAAATTATCGAGTGCTGCACTGAATACCCAGAAGAACAAGAACTCGATGAAGCCTGGAATATTCCCGATTCCATCTACCCTCTCACTTGAAAGGCCTACAAACGCGGTAAGTTGCTCCTCCATTTACTGCTGGGCATACATGGGTGATCCTGGATGGAAGAGTTAGCAGGGACATCCCAGCATTATTCACTGGTTGCTAAGCGCTGGAAATGGGACTTCAACAATTGATCTAAAACAATGTCGGTTTCATTGGAACTCTCACACTGTCATCAGCATGAATAATATAATTACCTTTGTTTGGATTACAGTTTATCAGATGAAGCAAAGTTAATTCATATATATACGAGGGCAGAATGTCTGCAGCATTACATGAGATTGAGAGATTAAGGGCCTCATTATGATGGAAGTCTGGCTTTCGTCTGACCCCCATCCTTTCGGAAATGGGACTGCCCGACTGGCTGTCAGCGATCCTGCCATAGGAATTAGGATGCGACCGCCTTCAAGGCGGTCGCAATCTGTATATTTTGTATTGTGGTGTGTGCTGCGGGCATATCTCTACTCCATGTGGCAGGCACAATACGGTGCCTGCCACATAGTGCAGAGATATGTAGGGGGGCACCACAGGTGCCCCCCTGTGCCCATGTCAGAGGGCCAGGAGGAAGAGAGTCCACTACGGGCCCCCAATGCCCCTTTCCTCCTGCCTTTTCATTGCAGGTGTGATCCCCCAAGTCCAGACTGGCTTTAGTTCCAAACATTCAGTGATGGATAATAGCGGAAAAGTCCATACCCTGATCAATAAATATGTTGTGTTGAATCGCAAATTTCAAATTCTGTTTTAGTTGATTTCTCGACAGCATTCGGAGGTTGGACAGACCAACCCTCTGAAAGAAACTGGTCCTACTGGGAATTTGCTCAAACTTACTAAGACTGATCATCGTATTCCACTCTACACCTGCTGCAAAGTCTTGCTGGGTGGGAATAACGGTCTGTCCCCAAAGCTTTACACCGAGAATGGTTTGAAACAGGGCTGTATATGACCTCCTTTACTGGTTTCAATTTAGCTGAATGATTTATCAACCCAATTTACCAATATCAAGTATTTCTCTCTATGAATTGCTTCACAAGACCTGCATGTTGTGTTGTATGCAGACAATGTTGTCATTTTCAATCTCACCTCAACTGGTCTCAAACCAAACTTGAATGCATTATATCTGTATGCAGGGGTAATCTTTAGGAAAAGAAATATTTCAAAGACTAAAGTGATGCAGTGCCTTTCATTTTATTGGAACCTTGGTAGAACCCCTCAAGACACTGTGCAAACATACATCTATCACATGTGATTGCATCATCTTATTTTTTTCGTTTTACATTTCTTTAACTGTCCTTGCCTGTGGTTGTCACGGATGTATGACGTTACAACGCATACCATTACAACTACCTACCATTACAACGCGACCATTACAACGCATACCATTACAACGCATAGCGCTTAGAGGTGCTGGATAGTGGTAAGTATAATTTACTATTCCAACTCCAGTCCCCGTGGACACTAGGGAAGGTGTTGGATAGTAAATTAAACTTATTCCCTATCCTAGAGCGCCCCCCAGCGCAATGCGTTGTAATGGTATGCGTTGTAAAAGTTGCGTTGTAATAGTAGGTAGTTGTAAAAGTTGCGTTGTAACAGGTGTATACCGGTTGTCACAGTTTAAAATTGTAGTTTTAACCTGCCAGTGACCTACTTGTAGGACACCCCCGCGCCGCACGGCCACCAGCTGCTGCGTGTGCCCCCTCCGCCCTCTGCCTCGCTGCCCAGCTGCTGCCGCCTGACCACGCCCCCTCCCTCGAGCCTCTAGGTCCGTGGTAGCTCCTGTGCCCTGCTGTCTTTCTGTTAGGCTTAAGTTAGATCTGTATTGCTTTATTCTGTGTAATATTGTCTTTTTTCCTTAAATTGTCAGCATTGTAGTTTCTGTCCCTCTGTTCCCTCCCTGCTCCCCGCTACCGCCGCTAAGCCCCGCCCCTTTTGCCTTCTGTATCCCTCCCCGCTCCCGCCTCCCAGCTGCCCCGCCCACCCGCGCACTTCGCCATATATGGCGACCGTGCGAACGCGCAGCGGTCACGCGCAGCGGGCGCGCCGATTGTGCGCCGAAGGCGCGCCAAAGGTAAGCCCGTCTACGCCCGTCCGCGCCTGGACCGCGCCCAGTGCCAGGACCCCTGGCCCTCGAGGACCCCGACCGACCCGTCTGACGTACAACGCCGCCACCCTCATCGCACTCAACACAGGCCGAGCCCCGGGATGCTGCAGAGCCACCCCACGACGCGTCCACGGACCCTTCAGCTGCAGCACCTGCAAGTTCACCTGCTTCCGGACCTGCCCGACACCAACACCTGCCATGCCGATCACCAGCAGCAACCACCTCAAGTGCATCCTGCTCAACACCCGCTCCGTCCACAGACACGCCATCGAACTCTGGAACCTCATCGACACCACAGCCCCCGACGTCGCCTTCATCACGGAGACCTGGATGAACGCCTCCTCAGCACCCGACATCGCCATCGCCATCCCAGAAGGATACAAGATCACCCGGAGAGACCGCAACGCCAACCAGGTGGGAGGAGGCATCGCCATCATCCACAAGAACACCATCCGCATCACGACCAGCACCGACAACACCCCACCCTCCGCCGAACACCTGCACTTCCAGATCCACACCGACCCGAAGACCACCCTCAGAGGCACCCTGATCTACCGACCTCCGGGACCACGCACTCAATTCAGCGAGGACATCGCCGACTTCGTCAGCCCGCACGCCCTCCCCTCCGCCGACTACATCCTCCTGGGGGACTTCAACTTCCACCTGGAGAACAACAACGACTGCAACACCAGCACCCTGCTCGACAACCTCGCCAACCTTGGACTCAAGCAGCTGGTGTCCACCCCCACCCACCTCGCCGGACACACACTCGACGCCATCTTCTCATCCAGCAAAGACATCGCCTTCAGCCACGCCACAGAACTCCACTGGACGGATCACAGATGCATCCACTTCACCTTCAGAAGAACGACGATCCACCACCACCAGCAACAGGCTGCCCGAAGAAGCTGGAACAAGATCACAGCCGACCAGCTCGCCGCCTCCCTGAGCCAGCACCCTCCGGCCAGCTCAGCGAACCCCAGCCAGGCCGCCGACAACCTCACGAAGTGGATCAGCAACTGCGCGGACGAACTCGCCCCACTGAGGACCCCGCCCAGCAGACCCGGCAGTAAGAGAGCCCCATGGTTCACCGACGAACTCAAGAGCTCCAAGAAGAACTGCCGAGCCCTCGAGAAAGCCTGGAGAAGGGAACCCACGCCGGACAACAGGACCACCCTCAAGCTCGCCACCCGGAAACACCACCAACTGATCCTCATCGCCAAGAAAACGGCTTTCAAGAACCGACTGGACAACAACGCACACAACTGCAAGGAACTCTTCAACATCGTGAAAGAGCTCTCCAACCCCAACGCCGGAAACAACGACATCACCCCTTCGCAAGACCTCTGCAACTCCCTCGCCTCCTACTTCCACAACAAGATCGCGGACATACACAACAGCTTCAGCACCCATCCGACCCACGCCACAACCGCAGCAACGCCACCCACCACCACCCTCCGCGTCTGGACCCCGGTCAACACCGAAGACACCGTCCACACGATGAACTCCGTCCACTCCGGATCTCCGACCGACCCCTGCCCTCACCACGTCTTCAACAAAGCCAACGCTGTCATCGCACCCCACCTGCGGGACATCATCAACACCTCATTCGACACCGCCACCTTCCCCGAGAGCTGGAAGCACGCCGAACTCAGCGCTCTACTGAAGAAATCTACAGCAGACCCCACCGAACTCAAGAATTACCGCCCCATCTCTCTACTCCCGTTTCCAGCCAAAGTCATCGAGAAGACCGTCAACAAACAGCTGGCCGCCTTCCTCGAGACGAATGGATCCCTCGACCCATCGCAGTCAAGTCAAGTCAAGTCAAGTCAGAGAAATTTATATAGTGCTCTACATACCCAGAGGGTCTCAAGGCGCTTAGGAAGGGGAGGAGGATTACTAGTCAAATATCCACGTTTTAAGTTGCTTTCTGAATGCTAGGTGGTTCTGGGTAAGGCGAAGGTGAGCGGGGAGTGAGTTCCATGTTTTAGGAGCCAGGTATGAGAAGGATCTGCCTCCCATGGTGGTTTTGTTGATGCGAGGTACAGTGGCGAGGGCTTGGTTGGAAGAACGTAGTTGGCGGGAGGGGGTGTAGAAGGACAGTCGTGAGTTGAGGCATTCCGGTCCGATGTCGTAGAGTGATTTGTGTGCGTGGGTTAGCAGTCGGAAAGTGATTCTCTTATTGACGGGTAGCCAGTGGAGGTCTTTCAGGTGACCAGAGATGTGTTCGTTGCGCGGGATGTCTAATATGATCCTGGCTGAGGCGTTTTGGATTCGTTGGAGTTTCTTCTGGAGTTTAGCGGTAGTACCTGCGTAGAGGGTGTTTCCGTAGTCCAATCGGCTCGTGACCAGAGCATGGGTGACTGTTTTCCTGGTTTCGGTGGGGATCCAACGAAATGTTTTTTTGAGCATGCGAAGAATGTTGAAGCAGGATGAGGATACGGCGCTGACTTGTCTGTTCATTGAGAGTGAAGAATCCAGGATGACGCCTAGGTTCCGTGCGTGGTCAGTCGGGATGGGTGCTTTTCCAAGGGCTTCCGGCCACCAAGAGTCGTCCCATGCAGAGGGGGATGTACCTAAGATGAGGACTTCTGTTTTGTCTGAGTTCAGTTTTAGACGGCTTTGTTTCATCCATTCGGCAACTTCTTTCATTCCTTCGTGTAGGTTAGTTTTGGCGGTGCTGGGGTCATTGGTGAGAGAAAGGATTAGTTGAGTGTCATCCGCGTAAGAGATGATGTTGAGGTTGTGTTGGCGGGCGATGTCCGCGAGGGGGCTCATTTATACGTTGAAGAGGGTGGGGCTGAGTGAGGATCCTTGTGGTACGCCACAGATGACTTCAGTGGCTTCGGACTTGAATGGTGGAAGGCGGACTCTCTGGGTTCTTCCGGTGAGGAACGAGGTGATCCATTCTAGTGCTTTTCCTTGTATTCCGATGTTATTGAGGCGTTGTAAAAGGGTGCTGTCGCAGACTGTGTCGAATGCTGCAGAGAGGTCGAGGAGGATGAGGGCGACTGT
Organism: Lissotriton vulgaris; assembly: GCF_964263255.1. Taxonomy (NCBI): domain Eukaryota; kingdom Metazoa; phylum Chordata; class Amphibia; order Caudata; family Salamandridae; genus Lissotriton; species Lissotriton vulgaris. The sequence goes on from NC_141696.1 coordinate 229,163,939, forward strand.
GTCTCCATTGTCCAGTAGAGTTCGAATGTCGTCTGTTGCTGCGATGAGGGCGGTCTCAGTGCTGTGTTTTGCTCGGAAGCCAGATTGTGAGGAGTCGAGGGATTTGTTGGCTTCGAGGAAAGCGGCGAGCTGGTTGTTGACCGCTTTCTCGATGACTTTGGCCGGGAATGGAAGGAGCGAAATGGGGCGGTAATTTTTGAGTTCGGTGGGGTCCGCTGTGGGTTTTTTCAGAAGGGCGGTGAGTTCAGCGTGTTTCCAGTCTTCCGGGAAGGTGGCGGAGTTGAAGGAGCAGTTGATGACGTCTCGGAGGTGCGGTGCTATGACGGAGTCTGCTTTGTTGAAGATGTGGTGAGGACATGGGTCTGTGGGGGATCCTGAGTGGATGGAATTCATCAGGCGGATGGTATCCTCAGTGGAGATTGGATTCCAGTCGTTAAGGGTGTTCACGGGGGGAGAATGTTCAGCAAATGGTTGGGTGGGTTGGTCTCCGGGTTGGTTGTCGAAGCTGTTGTGGATGTCTGCAATCTTGTTGTGGAAGAATGAGGCTAGGGAGTCGCAGAGGGCTTGAGAGGGGGTGATGTCGTTGGAGTTGGCTGAGGGATTGGAAAATTCCTTGACGATGTAGAAAAGTTCCTTGCTGTTGTGGGCGTTGTTGTCGAGTCGATCCTTGAATGCTGTTTTCTTGGCCTTTCGGATTAGTTGGTGGTGAGTGCGGGTGGCGTTTTTGAAGGCGTCCTTGGTGCTAGTCGTTGGGTCTTTTTTCCAGGCCTTTTCAAGGGAGCGGCAGAGTTTCTTGGACTTCTTAAGATCATCGTTGAACCATGAGGCCTTCTTGCTGCCAGGTTTGCTTTGACGTTTTTTCAGTGGTGCTAAGGTGTCGGCGGTGTTGGATAACCATAGGGTGAGGTTGGTGGCGGCTTGGTTTGGGTTAGAAGAGTGGGCTGGGGTGTTTAGAAGGAGCGATGCGGAGATCTGGTCGGTGGTGATTTTGTTCCAGTTTTTTTGCAGAGTTGGTTGGAGGTGGTTGGTGGGTTTCGGCTTGTTGTAGGTGAAGTGAACGCAGCTGTGGTCAGTCCAGAGGAGATCCGTAGTGTGGCTGAAGGAGACATGATTGCTGGAGGTGAAGATGGGGTCGAGTGTGTGACCTGCGATGTGGGTGGGGGAAGTGACTAGTTGTTTAAGTCCGAGGTTGGCGAGGTTGTCTAAGAGGGTGGTGGTGTTGCGGTCGTTGATCTTATCAAGGTGAAAGTTGAGGTCTCCCAGAAGGATGTAATCTTTGGAGGGGAGCGCGTGTGGAGTGATGAAGTCCGTGATGTCTTCACTGAATTTTGCGCAGGGTCTTGGTGGTCTGTAGAGGAGGGTGCCTCTGAGTGTGGTCTTGGGGTCGATGTGGATTTGGAAGTGAAGGTGTTCGGAGTTGGCGAGGTTGGCGTCAGAGCAGGTTGAGATGCGGATTGATTTCTTATGGACGATAGCGATTACTCCTCCTGTGTGGCCGGTACGGTCCTTGCGCGTGATCTTATAGTCTTCAGGGATGGCAATGGTGATGTCTGGGGCGGAGGAAGCGTTCATCCATGTTTCTGTTAGGAAGGCGACGTCTGGAGAGATGGTGTCTAGTAGATTCCATAGGTCAATGGCGTGTCTGTGGACCGAGCGGGTGTTGAGAAGGATGCATTGTAGGTGGTTGGGGTCGGGAGTCTGTGGAGTGGTCGTAGTGAAGTAGTTGTAGGTGCCGCTGAATTTGCAGGAGTAGCAGGAGAAAGGTCCATGGGTGTGTCCAGGAGCGGCTTGGACGCAGTTGGGGGGGCGGCCGGGGTTGAGGGCTAGGAGGGTGGTGGCATCGTAGGTAATGCGGGAGGGCTGGGCCGCGTGAGGGGCAGGGGGTCTGGCGCTAGGCGCGGTCCAGGCGCGGACGGGCGTAGACGGGCTTACCTTTGGCGCACCTTCGGCGTGTCCGTAGCGCGTGGACGCTGCGCGTTGGGACATCTGACATTAATGGACAGTGGAGGGGGCGGAGTGTGGGAGGGTCAGCAGGGAGGCGGGATCAGAGAGGCGGGTCAGGGGAGAGCCAAACACAAAATGGAGGAATGAAAGTAAACACAAACAGCGAAGGCACAGTGCAATGCTCGCCAGCAATCTATCAAAGGCACCTAAAAGCTGCACGAAGTGTTACACAAACACAGAAGTCTAGGCGATGAATGAATACACAGCGCTAATAAATAAGCACAATTGGATTTCCTAGGTGCTACACGATAAAGATCTTCAAAGCGCAACAGTATCCAAGGCGCTGCAATGTAAATGTAAATGAGCGAGAGCTTCAAAGCGCGACTATGCACAGAGCGCGAGGCAGATAATACTTAAGTTTTTAGAGCGCTTCAAGAGTGAGGGCTTCACAGCGCGATTATGCACAGAGCGCGAGGCAGATAATACTTAAGTTTTTAGAGCGCTTCAAGAGTGAGGGCTTCACAGCGCGATTATGTTGCCTGAGGCTGCGATACCAGGTGCAGTCGGGAGGTCGAGGATGAGAGAGGTTTCAGCTGCGGGCAGTTTGGGCTGCAGAATGATCGAGCAGGGAGCGTGGGGGAGCAACCGTTCCGGACGGAATCCAGGCGGTCACAGCTGGGCAGGGACTGAGGAGGGTCAGCTATTCGTGTGTGGGAGGGTCAGCAGGGAGGCGGGATCAGAGAGGCGGGTCAGGGGAGAGCCAAACACAAAATGGAGGAATGAAAGTAAACACAAACAGCGAAGGCACAGTGCAATGCTCGCCAGCAATCTATCAAAGGCACCTAAAAGCTGCACGAAGTGTTACACAAACACAGAAGTCTAGGCGATGAATGAATACACAGCGCTAATAAATAAGCACAATTGGATTTCCTAGGTGCTACACGATAAAGATCTTCAAAGCGCAACAGTAGTCTGGATTCCGTGCCAACCACAGCACCGAGACCGCCCTCATCGCCGCCACTGACGACATCCGAGCCCTGATGGACAACGGGGAAACAGCGGCCCTCATCCTCCTAGACCTCTCCGCGGCTTTCGACACGGTCTGCCACCGCACCCTAGTACAGCGCCTCAGCAACGTCGGAATCCAGGAGAAGGCGCTGGAATGGATCGTCTCCTTTCTCGATGGAAGAACACAAAGAGTCTGCCTACCACCGTACAAGTCAGAGGCCACCGAAGTCATCTGCGGCGTCCCTCAGAGATCCTCACCGAGCCCGACTCTCTTCAACGTCTACATGAGCCCCCTCGCGGCCATCGCACGCCAACACAACCTCAACATAATCTCCTACGCCGACGACACCCAGCTGATCCTCTCCCTGACCAACGACCCCGCCGCCGCCAGAGCCAACCTGCACGAAGGGATGAGAGAGGTAGCCGAGTGGATGACGACGAGCCGCCTGAAGCTGAACTCAGATAAGACGGAGGTCCTCATCCTGGGCTCCTCGCCCTCCGCCTGGGACGACTCCTGGTGGCCCCCCGCCCTGGGCACCGCACCCAAACCGACGGACCACGCACGCAACCTGGGGTTCATCCTGGACTCCTCCCTCTCCATGACCAGGCAAGTCAACGCCGTCTCCTCGTCGTGCTTCAACATCCTGCGTATGCTTCGGAAGATCTTCTGGTGGATCCCCACAGAGACCAGGAAGACCGTCACCCAGGCCCTCGTCACCAGCCGACTGGACTACGGCAACGCACTCTACGCCGGAACCACCGCCAAGATCCAGAAGAGACTCCAGCGCATCCAGAACGCCTCAGCCAGACTTATCCTCGACATCCCACGACACAGCCACATCCCCGGACATCTTAGAGACCTGCACTGGCTCCCGGTCAACAAGAGAATCACCTTCCGCCTCCTTACCCACGCACACAAAGCTCTCCACGACCAAGGCCCGAGCTACCTCAACAACCGAATCAACTTCTACACTCCCAAACGCCACCTCCGATCCGCCAGCCACGCCCTCGCCGCCGTCCCACGCATCCGCAGAGCCACTGCAGGAGGAAGGTCCTTCTCCTACCTGGCCGCCAAGACCTGGAACTCCCTCCCGGCCGACCTGCGCCTGACCCAAGACCACCTCTCCTTCAGGAAGAAGCTCAAGACCTGGCTGTTCGAGCAGTAGCGGCACCCCCCACCCCCAAGCGCCTCGAGACCCTACGGGTAGGTAGTGCGCTCTATAAATTTCTTTGATTGATTGATTGATTGCCAGTGATTGCATAATTTATTCCATGTTTTTGTGTTTAAACTTGTGTTTTTTCTTGTTGTGACTGCTTCCATTTAACCTGTTGAATTGTGGGATTTCCAGTCCAAACTCTGTAGTTTTTCCCTCTCATTCCCTGTGACTATCAGTTTTTCCCTCCAAATGTCTAATTTGCTCTGTGCTAAGACCTGTATGTTAAGCAGTACACCCCCAGTGACCATTTTGTGTTAACAAGTCAGTGAAACCAGCCCCCCTTCCTCCCTGAGACAGCAGTAATCTGCTTTAAACTGTTTAAACTGTGTTTAATAGGGACTGTGCACTTCGTTTTATGGCCAGGAGAGGGAGTATAGTTTTATACAAATAGTGTTGTTAGAGGACAAGTTTGTTGGGGCCTTACCTTCAGAAGTCCAAAGTGTGGATTGAGCCGGTCTGTCTTCTAGGAGACTTCTGAACAGAGGAGCAGCTTCAAACTCCCTGGCCAGCAAACGTTGTCTGCGGTAGCTGGGACCTTATATAGTCTGATGTTGTTTGGTACATGTGTACACTGATTGGTGGTTGTATCTGATGTTTCTATTGGATTAGGGTTAGTGTCCTCATTGGTTGGGCATTTGAGTGTTCTGATTGGTTTCTGGCTCTGTGATTCAATCAATGTAGGGTTGGGACTAGGGCTAGGGTTAGGATTTCTATTGGAAGTAGGGACTAGGGCTTCCTGTGTTATTGGTTGTTGGGAATAGGTGTGGGACTAAGAGTAGGATTAGGCTTTCTATTGGAAGTAGGGACTAGGGCTTCCTGTGAAATTGGTTGCTTGGACTAGGGTTGAGACTACTGGTAGGGCCAGGGCCTCTATTGGACGTAGAGATCAGGGTTTTTTACAGATTAGGTGCTTGGACTAGGGCTAAGATTCGCTGTAAGCTCCTCCTCTCCTATTGGTTCTAGATTTTAGGGCTAGTGCTGTGATTGGATAGTGTTAGGGCTAGGGTTCCCATTGGCTGAAGGGGTCACCTAACTACTAGGGCTATAAACAGCCAAGGCTTAGGGCGTCTCAGCCCGGGCGTTGAATCTAAGGGTGGAGAGGACAAGGCGGAGTGCCTGTTTGAGCCTGTTTAAGGGTGCAGAGGACAAGGGTGAGTGCCTGTTTGAGCCTGTTCGAGACTGGTCAGAACCAGAGCCAGGAATGCTTCCCATTTTCCCATTCATTAATACCCACCCTATGTATTTGTCCCTCTGTAGGTAAGCATTTATTTTCACTATAGATATGTACCTATCTTTGTGTATTGCTTTGTATAAACATTTCCATAATTATGTTATAAAAACAAAAGAAAAAAATCATCTTTGGTCTACATGTACTTGCTTCCATTGTGCATCTATGTACCTCCATGTGCTTGGATCTGTGTGTCTTTTACTTTTCTCCTGAAAAAGCATATCCAATGCACTACCCTATTTCTCATCCGCTACCTCTATCAATAGCTTTAATCTGAATATACTTACCTCCTTTATGCATCTATATACTTTCAATGTACTTATGGATCTATATATTTATCACTTTCTTCTAATTTGGCATTTCCAATGCATTACCCTATTTCTCAGCCTATACTTATCTCAATATATCTTCTAGCCCAACTTTCTGACTCATCTCAAACTTCTTTCTACTACTCTTTCCAATTCACTACCCTATCTCTCACCATATACATCTATCATTATATCCTCTACACCCACTTTCTCATTTATCTCAAACCCCATACCACCACTATGTTACCCAAAATAAGCCTTTCTTGGCTCTCCTACTCTACCTCTCCTTACATCATCTAACACCTTTTTACTATACCGATCCCCCAAAACAAACCTTTCTAAACTATTCCCTCTGACACTTCCCCTCCAAAAAAACCTTTTTACTCATCCAAAAGCCTCCTCCTACTGCTATGACCTAAATAAATTAATCCTTCACTCTTCTATCCCTCCACTATCCTTTTCAATCAAAATATCAGACTAGCATGTTCACTTCTCTAATTCCATATTCCACTATACTAATTCACCACTAATCCTTTATGGGTTCCAGAGTAGAGTGCTACTCGCCAACAAAGCATTTCAACACCTCATCAGGGTTACAAGCGCTCTATAAATGCAAACCTTTTTTCCTTTTTACCCCTCCCCAACCCTTCTCAATCCAAACAATTGACTAACATATCCACCACTCAAATTACTTCATATTTCACTATACTAATTTTCAACACTAATCCTTTACGGCTTTTTGGAGTAGCCTGCTACTCGCCAGAAAAGCGCTTCAACACCCCATCAGGGGTTAGAAGCGCTATATAAATACAAACCTTCTTTCCTCTTCTATTCTTCTGCTATCCTTCCGAATCCAAATAACTGACTAACCTATCCACCACTGAAAATTTACTTGCATGTGTCACTATACTAATTCAACACTAATCCTCTATGGGTCCCGGAGTAGCGTGCTACTCGCTGAAAAAGCGCTTCGACGCCTCGTCAAGGGTAGTAAGCGCTATACAAATGCAATTACAATAACAATATAGGCAATAAGGCCCTGGCCCACATAGGTCTTTTGAATACATTTTATAATTCCTTTGTAAGGCGCCATTTTAAATTGCATCAAGCAAACGTCTCCTCTCAATGTTCTTTCCAATGCAATATAACAACGGCAGAAAAACTGATTACATTGCCGAAATGTATGTGCTGAACAATTGTATGTCAAATCTTTTAAATAATCTTTTATTTATAATGATGTGATGAAATTATGCACAGTCTTAAATTTTTATTGTCCAACATTGTTTTTCTAAATTGAGGTCAAAATCAATAAACTTAACTTGACTAGCAGAGATTATGTATTATTTTGCGGGCCACTAAATAAATAGAAGAGATAAAAAATGTGGCGGATGGCTGGATAAAGAGCCACTTCTGGTGCAAGGCACTTAGGGGCACATTAGGATGACGGGCGGATCGCCACCGCCCGTATGGCGGGCGGTCCCTTTTTATGAGGGATCCGCCCGCCATCCTAATGTGCCCCTAAGGGTCTGATTACGAGCTTCGCGGACGGATTACTCTATCACAAACATGACGGATATCCAGTCCGCCGTATAATGAGTTCCCTTATATCCAATGGAATATAATGGAACTCGTAATACTTTTGGATGGGATATCCGTCACTTTTGTGATCGAGTAACCCGTCCGCCAAACTCGTAATCTGGCCCTTAGAGTGAAATACACTTGTGACATGTTGCTGTTTTCCTTTTGTTAGTCATTTAAAACCCAACTCTCACTTTTTCCACAAAACAAAGTGGGGAGACTACTGAAGGTTCTGGATAGTTGCTTGAAGTCTGAGAGGGTGAAAACTGTTGTGGCTCTATTGACGGAACAGTTTTATTTAGGGTCCAAGATCCTAGTCCAGCTCCTGAGAAATAAGAACGTCGGCGATAAAATGTCGCCCTCCATACCCTCTATTCAGACAAGTATACTTGAAAATAAAACACATGCATTTGGGGTTATTCATGTTTGGTGTTTTGCTATTGATGGTTGTTGAATTTATAAATGCTTTGTCAAATGCCTCATTCAGAAACAGACCCTCGAGTTGAGAAGTTATCATCCTGAGAGAGTAATTTAGGCTCTTGCTCCCAGTGTTATTTTAAGGATTTTAGGGGCCTCTGGCAAAACTATTTTGGGGGCCCCATCAACTTTGCATTTATTACCCACTTTTTTCTCATTCAAGCCCCATGTTGCCTAAAATAGTGAGTTATGGGGCATATTATCAAGCAGGGCGTTAAAATTATCGCCGTTTTTGCGGCAGAAAACTGCTGCTACAGCGGCGATAATGGGCTTGATAATATGCCATGGAGAATTCCAACAGAAGCCCATGTTAACACCAGAACATGGGTTTCTATTGGAATTCACAAGGCCATATTATCAAGCCCATTATCGCCGCTTTAGCGGCAGTTTTCTGCCGCTAAAACGGCGATAATTTTTAACGCCCTGCTTGATAATATGCCCCTATATGTTAAAGATTAAGATAAAAAAATACACAGAAGTGATTTAGAGAGAAATGTACTTTCTCAAGGGGCCCCTCGGAAGGTGGGGGCCCTGGGCAATTGCCTATTTTGCCTATGCCTCAAAGCGTCTCTGCTTGCAGGAGGCAGACCTGGGGAGTTCGGGGTAGGCAGCCATCCTTCTCTGTAGGATGAGAATGTCAACTCTTCAGCACACCAAGCCTGATCTGACTGGAATTATAAAGCAATATCTGTCACCGCCCACAGCTTCCTGCATCTCAGCTTTCTAAATGCATCCGTCAAGGCAGAGGCATGTTGTGAAAGGATGTTGTAATGTGTGAAATATAAACAGAAGACAAACACCAGTGTTTATACTGTCAGGGCGGCCAAGGAAGGCATTAAGTGAATGCCTGAACTGCTTGGACAGGGTTCTTAAAGTTTAGCTTTGAAATCAAATCCCACACAGGCTGAGGATGAACCCACTTTTTAACTTTAAACAGTTGTTTCCAATTGACCGGTTTCTAAATTTGGATTTTTTTTTTTAGAATATGATGTTTTTGGCTGAACATATATTTGGCCAGTAGCCAGCTGGCCCCTGTCAGAAGGATCTTCAGTCTGGTTGCATTCAAGAGTGGCTAACGTTATCTTTTCATTGTGGAGCTAGTCAATAGGATAGCAGCAAGCAATTGCTTCCATACATAGCCTGTAAGGGATAGCCTGTGACATGCATTGGAACAAATTGGATGGTTGAACTCCGGTATCTCAAATATTCTCCATTCATTGCATAAACGTGCGCATCTCAAAACAGTCCCTAATTATTACCAAAAAAACTTACAGTTCTCATCTTTTAAATATAGTTTTGTGTCTTTATAGCTGCTTTATAATTGCCAAGAGTATTCGTTTGGGAATTTGATCCTCCTCTCCAATCTAGGAATACTGAAGTGGGTTGTATGGTGTTTCAACACATGCTTTTACAACGCATGCCATTACGACGCAACTTTTACAACGCAAGTCGTTACAACGACTTGCGTTGGGGGGCGCTGGATAGTGAATAGTTTAATTTACTATTCCAACTCCAGTCCCCGTGGATAGTAGGGATGGTGTTGGATAGTAATTAAACTATTCCCTAGCCTAGAGCGCCCTCCAGCGCAATTCGTTGTAATGACTTGCGTTGTAAAAGTTGCGTCGTAATGGTAGTGTGTTGTAAAAGTTGCGTTGTAAAGGATGTTTCCCAACGAGGTGCAATCTTTGTGCTGAACTGCAGATTAAATTTTACTTGGGCCAAACATAACTTTACTTTTATTTGCCAGAGTAGGGCACTAATGGAGAAACTGCTTGATGGTACGTTATCAAAACTATAAAGCATTCTTTCCTGTAATATGCCAGTCTTACAAGGGCTTGAGGGAAAGGTGTGCGGCTTACCTGTGCCGGATAGAAGATGGAAAGAGAGATGACATCCTCATACATCCCAGGGAGTTCACTATCCAGTCCAGCCTACAGCTCGGTCAGCTCAAAATCCTAAATAGGGTGCTTGTATCCTGTGCTAATGTCTCCTCCATGAGATGGATATGCAACCCTGTATGCATAATTTGAAAACTGAATAGAGGCATTTGATCATTATATCTGAGATAGTGCTAGCTTCCACAGTCCAATCAGAGTTCACGCATTCTGGTAGTGGAGAAAACATTGAGATCCCATATGGTTGTTTTAGCAAAAACGGGGCGAACGACTTGGCCTAATATAAATTGACCGTCTGCATGATGGGCTGTATGTAGGCTCGAAGTGATATAGACTGCGAATGGATAGCAAACAGGTGTCTGGTCTGAAAACCTGGAGGAGAGGGTTGCATTGATGTACAACTATTAAAAGAAGGTCGATTTGTGAGGGACATGGGTGCCAAAGGAAATGGGAAAAATCTGGGTGCCATGATGAGAAGACTAAGGGATGAACATACTTGAGGTTGGCTATTGAGTCATTGGATCTCTGCAGTTGATGGGGTTACATTCTCAATATACAGTGTTCTGGATAAGTCTCCTTTGCTCTCCCACACTATTGTGACTTATCTGGAATTCTTTGTTAATGTCTCATGCTCATGTTTCATGCTCCAATTATATTTGGTTTATCTGCAATTAATAAATAAGCTTATTTTTATATCTATACTACTATTATAAAGAGAGAACTGTGTCCTTTGAGCCAAGTAAACTCGTAAGGAGCACTGGGAGGAGCGACGTCCGAAGAGCGGCGGACATGGCGCGGGGGAGGAGCGGTGACCTGAGGAGCAGCGGACAGGCCAGCGGCGGTGCGAGCAGTGGAGAGGCGGACATGGCACGGGGGAGGAGCGGCGGCGGACAGGCGGTGAGGAGCAGAGAGGCGAGGAGCGGTAAACTGAGGAGCGGCGGATCAGGTAAGCCTCCGGGGACAATTTCGGGGCAGGCGGGTGTCGGGCCGCGGTGAGGAGCAGAGAGGCAAGGAGCGGTAAACTGAGGAGGGGCGGATCAGGTAAGCCTCTGGGACAATGTCGGGCTGCTGGGCAATGTCGGGGCAGGCGGGGGTAGGGGAAGCCTGCATGCTCCCGGACAAGGTCGGGACGGGCTGCTAGTGTATTTATATTTTGGCTGATGGGATGTCCGTCACCGTTGTGATGGAGTAACCCGTCCTCCAAGATCGAAGTCTGGCCCAAAGTGAGTGAGTCATGCAGAGATTATCACAATATATATCATATCACATAATAGAACCAGTGGATTATAACTTTTCTGTCCAAAACCTAAAAGATTGTTCACTTGCTGTTGTTTTCCCCGCCTCTATAGTGCAGGTTGACTCTAACAGGAAAAGTAGGCCAGGTAAAGATATCCGGTGTCTCTGTTTCTCTCTATTTGTTGTACAATCCTACACTTCCCCCAATCTATTTGTGACTGGCATATAAATCCTTTTCATGGTCATCATTGGGTTCAGGGAAGGGAGGATGTTTGCATCACTCCGGCTAGATCCTGATTGCCAGGTTAGTGCAACCTTGATACAGAGTTAATGTGAGTGAGTGAATGAATGTAAGTGAGCATGAGCGAGTGAGAGTGTGTCAGTGACTGTTTTATAGTTTGTGAGTCTGCCAATGTACCAAGGTTACTGACAATAATTCCTGATTTATGGAGGCATCAATGGTATATTGCTGGCCCTATCATACAATTATATTTATTGTAAGCTGTAGCACTCATAACAAAATGTTGGCACTGGTGTACTGGATGTAATTCTTGGGATAATGCGCACCATGGCAACATTTTGGCCCTTGGACAATGAACGTAGTTCTTGGCATAAGGTACACCCTTAGCAAAATGCTAGCGCTGGCATACTGTAGGTATTTCTTTTCATAAGGGCCACAGGTGGCCAAATGCTAGTGATGGCACATTAGAGGTAATTGTTGGCATATGAGACACCTGTGGCACAGTTCTGACAGTGGCATACTGGAGGTAATTTTTAGCATAAGGGGCACTCATGGCAACATGCTAGCATTGGTATATTGGGGTAATTCTTGGCATAGGGACAACTGAAATAAAAAGACCATTATTGACATACTGTAGGTAATTCTTGGCATTTAGGACAACTGTAGCAAAATGCTGGTGCCAGCCTACTGGAGGTAGCTCTTTGCATTAGGGTGGATAACCAAGGCAAGAGGGGCAGGCAACCATGACAAATTGCAGGCGCTGACAGACTAGAGACAATTCTTGTTATTGAGTCATCCATGATGTATGATACCATTTGGCGCAAAATTCTGATACAGGCATGTATGAAATTCTCATAGTAAGGAACGACCCACTGCACATGGGAAGCACCCATGTCAAAATGTTGGGCAAGGCACAGTGGACTTAATTATTCAACACCCACCGCGCATTTTGAAAATAATGGGGTAATCTCTTGGGGAGCGTCAGGCTGCATTGGCTTGGCAGTACTATAATATTTAAAGTGCACCTTTTCTGAGCCTATGCCTTTTTGAGGTAAATTGAGGTGTAATTTTTGCGTTAAAACTGCACTTTGTGACCCCCATCCCCTAACCCTCCCAGTAAAAATGATTTGCTTGCTGGAATCTGTGTACACCACTTTCAAAGATCACCATCCACCAGATCACCATCCACCACATAGGTGTATGTAGAAATCATTTAGGATATGCATGTAATACTAACTGTTAGAAATGGGGTATCTGGTTGTCAGAGTTTGCACCCTGTACAACCATCACTCTAGTCAGGGTAAGCTAGATACACACTATAAGATAACTTGTGCTTACCCTCTGGTAACTTGGCACAGAGCAGTCAGGCTTATCTAAAGGGGCAATGTGTAAAGTAATGTGCAGCACACAAATACACACACACACAAACACACACACAGAGTAACAAAATGAAAACACCACAACAATATTCACACAGGGTTAGAAAAAGATATTATAATATTATGAATTAAAAAAAGACAACAGCAACAAAAATCCAATAAGTAGAACCCGAGGTATGAATTTTTAAAGATTAAATCAAAATCTAGTGCTTAAAGCCAAATAGCGCTTAGGGGTTACTTGAGGTTGTGCTGGACCAGGGTAAAAATTAAAAATTCAGGCCGACCGTGATGGAGAGCAGGTTGGCTACAGGATTCACGTAGGTGTCACTAAGAAAGTACTTTCGATGGAGCAAGCATCAACATCAAAGATTCAATGCACCTGTTCCGATCTGCGCAGGCGATGAATGCTTCGTCGATGAACCCCTTTACGATGCAGGCACTGCGTCATTGTTGAGCCGTGCTGCCCGGCGTTGTCGAACCATGCAATCCGTTGAATCGATGTTGTGGATCAGCCTTTATGTCGGCGTCGAAGGGCAATGCGTCGGTTACAACTGTTGCAAAGTTGTCACTGCGTCGCTTTTGAATATTGTGGACAGGAGAAATCACATTTCAAGGGCCCAGAACTGGACTGGCACCACTTGCAGGGCAGGATTTACAGATGGCAGAGTCCAGTTGCTGTTGCAGAGTTGAAGGAAGTATTTGATGGTCCTGAGACTTCAGAACAGGGGCAAGCCAGCAAGTGCTTGGAGTCACTCTGGGTTCAAGTGAGATGGGTCCAGTCCTTATCCTCAGTAGGGCAAAGATTAGCAGGCCGCAGGGTAGCACAGCAAAGCAGAATAGCAGTTCTTCCAGAGCAATAGTCAAGCAAAGGGGCAATCCTTGTAGCACATCAGTCTGTGCTCCTGGCAGAGTTCTTCACAGGTCCAGTAGTGTAATGGTAGTGTCAGAGGCCCAGTACTTATACCCAGTTGTGCCTTTGAAGTGGAGGGTGACTTCAAAGCAGGCCCTCAAAGTGCACAGGTCCCCCTTTCTTCCCAGCCCTGGCTCCATTCTAACAGCAGGGTATAATCAGCCCTTAGTATAGGAAACAGGATACTGCTGATTCAGGTGTAAGTGCCCGCTCCCCCTCTCTTCCTGTCCTGGAAGAGATATCAAAATACATGTGAATGCCGATGTGTTCTTTGTCACACCCACCCTTCCTATGTTTGTGGCTGTCTAGAGGGAATTCCCAAATTGTAGCTGACACCCACCCCAGACGTGAACTGGATACAGGCTACAAGGCACACAGAACAGTACGAGCAGAGAAATGTCCACTTTCTAAAAGTGGCATTTCTAAAAAAGTTGTATTAAATCCAACTTTACCAGTAAAGAGGATGTATCATTACCATTTGAAAGATATGAAACATGATGCTTTCTAATCAGGAATTACAGATTAAAGTGTGTTAAGGAATCCCCAATGTTAGCCTAGGAAAGAAGGAGGTTTCACAGTAGTGAAAAACGCATTTGGGTGTTTGTCACTACCAAACTTACAAGTACATGTCCTGTCTTTTACTTACACAGCATCCCACCCTGAGGGCTGACTGGGCCTACCTTAAGGGGTGACTTATGTGCAAGAACATGGTTTAAGGCTTGGCAAGTGGTTTTAAATGGCAAGTCAAAGCGGCAGTAAACTGCACACAAAGGCCTTGCAATGGCTGGCCTGAGACAGGGTTGGAAGGCTACTCGTGTGGGTGTCACAATCAGTGCTGCAGGTCAACTACTATAATTTAGGTTACAGGCTCTGGGTATATGGTATAGCACTTTGGAAGGGACTTACAAGTAAACTAAATATGTCAGTTGGGTATACACCCATGTCATCATGTGTATGGGAAAAGCATAGGCACTTTAGCATTTGCCAACAGTGGAAAAGTGCTCAGAGTCCTAAGGCCAACAAAAAGATAGAGGATAAGAGGAGGTAAGAAGGCAAAAGGTTTGGGGGAAGACTACCCTAAGGACGGCAGGTTTAACACTTACTCTATTCATACCAAAGATCACATAGATAGCTTTTGGCATTGATTGAGGAATATGTTAATGAATAAGCATAATATATCTGTTAATGCAGCCAATATACATTATCAACTTTCCATATTTTAGCATATTTCTTTTATATCTGCCATGAATTCTCAATTCTGATTCTTTGTTGTAATATACTATAAATTATTACCCTGTTTCCTTTCTACCTTCTCTGTTTTATCTTTTGTACTCTTTCATCCTAGTTTTGCTTTTCAGATATCATGTTCTAATTCCTTTAATTATTATTTAACCCCTTTAATTGTTCATCGAAATGCATTCCATTGTGTAAGACAGACTTTTAGATTGACTGATACATTGATGTATGCATAATATTTTTGTTATTGTTCCATATTTATTATTTATGCTATATAACTATTTATGCTATTCCAATAAAATATACTTTGGGTTAGGTTACACAAATGTGCATAAGTTTGTTATAACATTTATCATAGTTTTATTTTACATGTAGATTCATGTGTGTGTGTGTGTGTTTATATATATATAGATAGATATGTGTCAAACAAAGTTGCCCCACCGTTGAGAGCGCACTCAAGAACCAGGCGAATGCCGTTGTTTTGAAACAGTATCCTTTATTACGGCAACCAGCATAAAGTGTCCTGAATAGTTCAAAGCCCTATGCGGTTCTGCCACTCACTGGAGAGTTGGAAAAACTGTTTAAAATCAATGTTACAATGTGGCAGAACCCACTGAAGGGTTTTATTTATGATGGAGAGTACTACGAGTCCCAGAAGGCTAAAGCGGGGACCAGGCCCACTGGAGGGCGTTACAAATGTTTAAATTGAGTAAAATGGCAAAATAATGAGGACTTTAACTTTCACTCTTTCTGCCCTAGGTGACATGCTGATGCCTGTGAACAAGACGCAGGAGCGTCGAAACGCGTAGGGCTTTGAACTATTCAGGACACTTTATGCCGGTTGCCGTCTTAAAGGATACTGCTTCAAAACAGCGGCCTTCGCCTGGTTCTTGAGTGCTCTCTCAACGGTGTGGCAACTTTGTTTGATGTGTTTCCGGTCGGGAGAACGCACCACCGTTACAAATATGGAATGTCTCCTGCAGATCGGGCTGCGGTAATGATTACAGAAGATTCAGTTTTTGTGGAATTGAGACAGTATTTGTTGTCCTGAGACCCACTGGAGAGTTGTAAAAACTGCATAAAATCAATGTTACAATGTGGCAGAACCCACTGAAGGGTTTTATTTATGATGGAAAGTACTACAAGTCCCAGAAGGCTAAAGCGGTGACCAGGCCCACTGGAGGGCGTTACAAATGTTTAAATTGAGTAAAATGCCAAAAAAACGTGGACTTGAACTTTCACTCTTTCTGCCCTAGGTGACATGCTGACGCCCGTGAACAAGACGCAGGAGCGTCGGAATGCGTAGGGCTTTGAAATATTCACTTTATGCCGGTTGCCGAAATAAAGGATACTGCTTCAAAACAGCAGCATTCGCCTAGTTTTTGAGTGCGCTCTCAACGCTCCCATACCTAATACCACTTTAGTAAAGTGGTAATAGGTAGGTAAAAATAATTATCAATTAAAATATATACATATTTTTTAAATACAGGGTACCGCAGTACTATCACAGTACCCACATAAAAAATAAAAAAACTGACATACACTATAAGACACTATATTTTAGGAATATAGAGTGCTAAAGTGTATTTGCAATTTTTTAAATATTTAAATATACACAGAAAAATGTACAGAGTAGTGTGTTAATATGTTTAAATTATTGAGCTACTGTAAAAAATACGTACCTCACAGTACACTGCTATAACAATTATTAGAAATTTATAGACAAAAATATTAACCTTACAAAATGTTTTTGGGATACTCAGTATTTTTAAAATAGGTTAAATAAAAATGTATAAATATTTTTCTCTACCTATTACCACTTTACTAAAGTGGCAATTGTTAGGGGAAAAATACCAAACCTAATAATTACCTAAATCGGAAGGCATAACGCAGAACACGGACAAAGCATACCTGAAAATAAGATAGGTGCCTTTAACTTTGGTAAACCCATAATAGCCAATCAACTCATGACCTGTGATCACTATGTAGCGTGGGAGTACTGCTAAATACCCCCACATTTCGTAAACTACCACTACAACAGATATTACTAACTTTAAATACCTTAAATACTTACACAATTTACCTACACTACCCAAAGAAATCTTCTGCACACCATATTATGTAATCCGCCCACAGTAAACGCAGCCATCAAAAAATCACATAACCACATAACTAGTTCTCAGCACCACATACTGTGGTATACCATGAACGTACCACAGTATACCATACCACAATATATAACAAATATTTACACAACTTATAACTTTAACATGTCTTAAACTGTTTACATATACAACCAGAAAATTAACATTTACAGGGTATAATATATTGTACAGAGATTTAACAGTGACATCTTTTCACTCACTTTAACAATATGATTCCTTTAATTTACACACTCTGGTTTACACCACTATACTGTATACCAGTTGACTTTACGCCACTTCACTCTACTCTATTTACAGTATACCACTCCAGTTTATGTTATGTCATGTTATGTTATGTTATGTTATGTTGTTTGTATTTGTAGAGCGCCTGGTTACACTGACCCAGTGTGCCCCAGCGCTAGATAACAGCCATAGAAGCCAAAGGCAACATCTAGACAGCCAGATGACATATTAGATTAAACCATAGGAAACAAATAGGTCTTCAGACCTTTCCGAAAGGTGGATTCAGATTCCTCCAGCCGGATGTTCTGAGGAAGGGTATTCCACAACTGGGCCGCCACATACCGAAACGAGTGGCCGCACATCCTTGATCTCCTAATCTTAGGGACATGCACCATTCCTCTCCCACTTGATATAAGCAATCTGGTAGGTGCATAGGGAGTAAGAAGGTCATGCAAAAGCACAGGACCCTTCTTCTGTAAAATCCGGTGGCTAACAACATGGCCTTAAACTTCACTCTCTCCCTATTGGGAAGCCAGTGAAAGGAGGTAAGCGCTTTCTTTGCAGATGCTTGCCTTGATAACATAAGAACAAGTCTTGCATCTGCATTCTGGATACACTGCAATTTCCGTATGCACTTGTCAGTTGCACCCAAATGCAGGAGATTGCAGTAATCCAGGCTCGAAGTCACCAGTGCATGCACCATGATATTTCTAGATGCAATGGGAAGGGTATCCAGGGTTTTCCAAAGACCTCGTAAAATGCCAAAACAGCATAAAACAGGTTATGTCACTCTAACTTACATAACTACATTTTTTGCTAATCCAGTGTACGTTACTCTACTCTATTCCACCCAACTCCATTGTATGCCACTTCACTGTACACTACTATACTCTAAGCTATCATACTGTTCATCACTGCCTTCTAATACACTTTTGTATATGCCACTTTACTGGATGCCCGTATACTATACTGCTAGCAACTGTATGGTTTTCCACTGTATGCAACTTCACTTTACGCTATTCCCCTATATGCTATTCCACTGTGCCCCACTTTATGGTACACTACTGGAGTGTATGCTACTCCACTGTATGCAACTCCATGACACTTTTTTGTAATAAAATGCGATATATGCCCCCGGACTGTGCCACAATCCCCGGTATGCTATTTCATTTTACATGAGTAAAGAGATGCTGAAAGCCGACCTGGGATCCAACGCGGACAGTGGCACTTGCATAAATGACCTTATCTTCTATTCCAAAAGAATCGCCGCCTGGCGCAAAACCCTAACACACCTTCTTAATGTTCGCTAAACGAAAAACATTCCATATGGCGCCAAACTCACAATTGCCCCCTCTTCTACCCTCCGAGCGGACCTTACCATCACCCTCTACAAAAATGGCATCATTCTAATCCAAGCCTCATCCAATAACCTTAATAAATTCGCGGGTCTTTTCACCCTTCTTAGAAACTATGTGCACAACACGGATAAGGTAACTAACTCCCGCACCAAAGGCCCTCCGTCCTGCCAGTTTACTGTGCATAGCCACTCGCCTACCCCCACCCCTATGGCTTCCTTCTCTGTTCATCCTACCCCCCAGCATATCCACTGACCCTGGCCATGGATTCTCCCCTACACATTTGATTCCCTCCCACCTAGCGCCCCCCACCAACTGGGAGGTTGGTTCTCTCCCAAAAACCCAGAACTCAGTTTGAACTAGCCCTTCATCGGCCCCCAATATTGGTCAACCTAACCATGACAGCTCGCCTCCCGATACCTCCAACAGAGTTGCCCCCAGACCTCTGCTCACCTCCCCACAGCCATCTTCAATAACCGCGAGCTGGTTACGCCTCCAAAGACACTTGAATCGGCTCAAGCTAACCTCTCTCCACTGCCACCTTAATTTGCCACTGTCACTGCTCCTGAACCTTCGCACCCCTCCCCTCTAGCACTCCCAGTCTATACTGATCTCGAAATTCTACACTCCAGAGCGACTAATCTAACCCAGAGCAGCCATAGCTCCATTCTGGATCTTGTGAACCTTCTCCTTGCCAAACTCGCCCTTGCTAACCTCAAGCCACCTCAAGCCACCTCAATCCTCCCCCCTAAGATCGCTGAGCCTCCCATGCACCCACCTCCGCTTCCTCTGAGACATATTCGCCCGCGCAAGCAACCCTGCCACCTTTCAGAAGTGGAATCCCGAGCTCTTGCACTCACTTACAACACCACCACTGTCACTTCCACTCCATTAGGCCTCACGGGAGACGAAATCCTAGCTATCCTCCAAGACCACAACCCTGTCCAAGACATCCCTCGCCCTCTAGATACGAGTCCTGAACACCCTATCTGCACGGTCACCATCAACCCCAACAGGCCAGCTACCCTTCAAACCAGAAGTGTGGTTAAAAGCAACCTGACGCCTGTACTCCTGTCCGTTTAGACCCCTGACACTCCCCCAGACTCACCATTATCTGGCCTATTAATCAATGCAGATCGGCAGTTAAACATGCCTCTGATATTGCTGACCTCATCCTGAACAAAAACGTAGACCTAACTATACTAACCGAATCCTGGCTCAATGAATACTCTTCCCCTTGCCTGGATTTATTAGTCCCTCCTAACTACAACATTGCTAGACATGACAGGCACTCCAACAGGAAAGTTGGAGGCATCGCCTGTATCTTCCGATCCTCCCTCTTGGTCACAGAACTCCTAGTGGACTCCACTGCATCCTGCGAATATCTCGCCCTCTCCATTTCCAGCTAATCATTACATCTTTGCAACTTGCACATCTTTTACCACCCCCCAGGCACGAACAAGTCTTTCACCGATCACCTCTTGGACATCATCACAACCAAGATTCCCTCTAATGCCAAAGAGATCTTCCTTGATAATTTCAAACTGCATTGGAACGACCCTAAAGATCCCTATGTCAATGCCATCAAAGACCTCCTAACTGATCAAGCCCTGTGTAGTAAAGAAAGGTACGCGGTAATCAGGTTCTAAGATTCATTGAATACAGCCCCACAGGGAGTAGCTTCAGTTAGGTTTAGCAGGAATTAAGACAGCTGGGAACCGGGGGAGAGGAGAGGAGGCATTAGAATGTTGGGAGAGCAAATGGGAGGGGGTATACACAAAGAATGCTCTCGCACAGTAGAGTCCAGGCAGTTACTGTCACACGCTGGCATAAGCGCGTGAAAAGAATGCAAGTTGATTACAACACATCTTCCTCTCTTGGATGTTTAACAATTATTCACAAACAAAGTCATCAAAACGTTTGGGTCTGTTGATAATTGTACCAAACCTTCCTATGGGACAGTGGTGATCTGATGCGACCTCAGTGTCTGAGTGGGGATCGCTATTGGTCCTACCAAACCTGCCCCTACGGTGCTGACTGTGAATCACCCTCGCCACTCCGATCAAGCTCAGGAGCGCGCAAGTTGATATCCTCAAACTGGTCCGATGAGCGACACTCTGTGGAGTCAGTGGTAAATGGTGGAGTGTGATTTAGTACATCTTCACTAGTGGAACAGCCTCTATTGCTACTTGGCATGTAACTATGGGCGTCAACATCATCACCGTAATCCACCCACAGATCTTTACCTGTACTGTTGGATTGGCTCAAGCCTGAATCATCTTTGGTGGTTCTAAAGGACTGATAATGGTTGAGCTCACTCCTAGTGGAATGACATTTAGCTAATCTGTTCAAGTGCCAAACTTTCCCATCGCTGAGTCTGGCAGCGTTGTTGTATTTTTTGCTGATGTGCAGGGGGGAAGTGAATCTCTTTCAGGGACGCTAACAATGATACGGAACCCCTCGTATCTACAACCTCCGATTCCTCTGTCCTTTGCAAGCTTGATACAATCCCACTTTTGGACATTCCTGCCTTGGATAAACTCATCCCCAAAATCACCTCTGGTACCCCCAACGATCCAGCACCCCCTCAGACCCTCACTAAGGTCAAGGACACTATTCGCCCGGTCATATTGGACGTTCTCAACACATCCATCACCTCTAAATCCGTACCACCTTCATGGAAGTGCGCGATGGTGAGGGCTCTGTTGAAGAAGCCCAACCTCGACCAGAACAACTTGGCGAACTACCGTCCTATCTCCTTACTCCCCTGGCTGAGCAAACTGCTAGAGAGGCACGTAAATCACACCTTGATGAACTATTTGGAGTCTAATAGTCTTCTGCAGGCCTCTCAGACAGGGTTCCGTCCTCTGCATGGGACTGAAACCGCTCTCTTAGCGGTGACGGAAGAGGCAAGAGCTGTGTTGGACCGGGGTGGAAAAGTCGCCATCATCCTTTTAGATCTCAGCGCCGCGTTCGACACGGTGAACCATGTCACGCTATTACAACGACTGGCGGACATGGGCGTGTCGGGCGCGGCCCTGGAATGGCTGACATCCTTCCTGGCTGACCGTTTCTTCCAGGTCTTTGAGGGCGAGGCGGTGTCTCCTAAACACCCACTCAGGTGTGGGGTCCCTCAGGGCTCCTCCCTGAGCCCTACCCTGTTTAATGCCTACATGGAACCCCTAGACAGGATTGTCCATCCCTTCGGTGTGCGTATCGTCACCTACGCGGACGATACCCAACTGGTGGTCTTTCTAGACCACTCTGAGGGATCGTCCCACACCCTAGGCCCCTGTCTGGAGGCTGTTGCCAGATGGATGCAATCTTCCTGCCTAAAACTTAACGGGGAAAAGACAGACGTCATCCTATTGGGCAATCCTTCTCCCTCTGTTCTTGCCTCCATCTGGCCACCATGTTTGGGCCTGCCCCCCGTCCCCAAGTCCCAAATAAAAAGCCTTGGGATCTGGTTCGACAAAGCTTTGGACTTTTCAGTCCAAGCCACAAAGACCGCCGCCACCTGCTTTGGGCTTATGAGGATGTTGCGGAAGGTGCTCCCTCTGCTCCCATTCCAGGCAAGGAGGATCCTGGTCCAGGCCCTTATACTCTCCCGCCTGGATTACGGGAATGCCCTCTACATGGGAGCTCCGACCTTTGCCACCCAGAAGCTCCAAGTCACACAAAATAGTGCGGCCTGCCTACTCTATAACCTCCCTCGCTGGCAGTCAGCGAGGAATGCCCTAAGGGAGCTTCACTGGCTCCCTATAGTGGCAAGAGTACAATTTAAGGCTATGTGTATCCTACACAAAGCCTTTCATCGCCAGGTCCCGCCATTCTGCATCCCTTGGCTACTCCCTACGTCCCGTCCCGTTCCCTTCGCTCCTGCACCCTCCGGCTGGCCACTTCCGCCAGAGTCAGGAAAGCTCGATGGGGAGGCCGCTCCTTCTCCCATACTGCGGCCAAACTCTGGAACACCCTCCCTCTATCCCTTCGAGGCAACAGTAACCACCTGTCCTTCAGGAAATCCTTGAAAACACACTTGTACGCCAGATTCTGCTGACCTGCCCTGAGCCCGCGTTAAGCAAATTCAGTCACAAGCGCTACGAGGCCTCCGGGTAGTTTAGCGCTATACAAGTGCAACTTTCATTCATTCATTCATTCATTCATTCATTCATTCATTCATTCATTCATTCATTCATCTACTTTCTCCCTTCCTAGTTTTCCTTTCCAGGCGAACTTTAACAAGGTCACCAATCTTGAAGGAATGTTCTTTGACAGCATGCCTGGAGTCATACCAATCTTTGTAGCTCATCTGTGCTTTTTCTATGTTGTTCCTGATGGTTTCAGGTGACCATTCAATTTGTTTGGAGGCTGGCATCCAGCCTAAATATTTGCTCAAGGGTTGTCTGCTTCTCATCAGGACAAAGGGTGCCAAGTTGGTGCTGGCACATGGGGAAATTCTAAACGTCCATATGAGTTTGAAGATTTCTTCTTCCCAGTTGAGATTTGCATTCCGGAATAGTTGAATATGTCCTTTAATGACTCGGTTGAAACGTTCAACAAGGCCATTACCTTCAGGATGATAGAGTGAAGTGGTGAGGTGGGTGATACAATTTCTTTCTAAGAACGCTTTAAATGTTACAGATGAGAACTGAGGGCCGTTATCAGTGAGCAAGAATTTGGGCAATCCCTCACTCAGAAATAGCTTGTCAAGAAACGAAATGACTGAAGAACTGTCGGTGCATGAAACAATTTTGATTACAGGCCATTTTGAAAAATGATCCATGACAACCAGGATATACTTGATAACTCCATCGTGACCTTCAGTGGGTCCGGTCCTGTCCAAGCCAATCCTTTCCCATGGCATTGTTGGTGGCTTGATGGGAGACAGAGGAACTCTTGAAGTTTTCAGACTCTTGTCTGAGTCATTGCAATCCACACAATCTCTGATTAGGATTTCTACCTGCTTATCGATTCCAGGCCACCAATAGTTGCATCTGAAGCTTTGTTTGGTCTTTTAGATACCTAAATGACCTATATGGCATAAATTGAGTATTTTGTTTCTGAGTGTGAACGGGGCTATAGCTTTACCAATTCTGTACAACACCCCATTTTCCAGACTAAGTTCATTCCTTATTTCCGAAAAAGCTTTGGTATTATCGTCCAGACGCTTTTTCTCAGGCCAGGAACTCTTGATATATTCGCACACTGTAAGTAAGGTGGGGTCTCTTGACATGTGTCCTTTCCATTCTTCTGATGATATTCCATCAAGTTCTGAGTCGAATAGCAAGGCTACTTTATCAGCATCCTCTTTCTCGTTTATGACTTCTTCGTGGGGTAGGGCTAACCTGCTTAGGAAATCAGCTACCTTGTTCCTGACCCTAGGCCAGTATTCAACCGTATGTTGAAGTCCAATAGTTTGACTGACACTTTGCTGAGTCTTGGGAAGCATTTTGCAGCCCGGATGCCGAGAGGATCTTGATCAATGGTTTGTGGTCAGTATGCATCCCATACTCGTCGCCACTTGTAGTAAAGAAAGGTACGCGGTAATCAGGTTCTAAGATTTATTGAATACAGCCCCACATGGAGTAGCTTCAGTTAGGTTCAGCAGGAATGAAGACAGTTAGGAACTGGGGGAGAGGAGAGGAGGCATTAGAATGTTGGGAGAGCCAATGGGAGGGGGTATACACAAAGGATGCTCTCGCGCAGTAGAGTCCAGGCAGTTACTGTCACGCTCTGGCATAAGCGCGTGACAAGAATGCAAGTTGATTACAACACCCTGTCTCAAGTCTGCTCTCTGCCAAATCACTCAAAAAGGGCCACCCTTGACTGGATCATCTCTAAGGATTCCTCAGTCAAACTTGTCTCCATAGACCCATGTGACTGGTCCACCACTACACCATCTCCTTCATTTTACCTGGGACCTTCAAGTCAAAGACACCGCAATCGGTGATTCCCAAACGCTGGATCAGAGACGCTAAAAACCTTGACCGTATCAAACTGAAAGCACCCTGCAAATCTGATCTCCCCCTCTCGCACATAACTACGGTCAGTGACCTCAATGATCATTACTCAGTTTCCATATCGAACATCCTGGATGATATGGCCACACTAAAACTAAAAAGGTCACAAATCAAAGACAGAAACCCCTGGTTCTCTGATTCCCTCAACTTGGAGAGTTGATCCCTACGACAATCTGAAAGAATCTGGAGACAGCAACCCTCCGCTGCGCACCTTAAACTTCTTTGTCAGGCGAGAAACTCCTACAATAAGCACATCCTCAATTAAAAAAAAAAGAATACTTCAGATCGGAATTATGGAATGCCAAGAACAGACCCCGCAAGCTCTTTGAACTGGTCAAACACCAATCTGATAAACTGGCTAAATCTCAGAAAGAATCTCCTAAGTCTCTAATATCTTCAGAGGAATTCTCCTCTTTCTTCACTGATAAAATCATGGCACAAGGAATCGTACTCAATACCGCCGCTTACTCTCAACCCCTTCCTGACCCCCCACCCTTTCTGCACTACCCTCACTGGCCCCACCTAAAAACCAAGCTCACTGGACCGACTTCGAATACTATGACGAAGACTTCATCTCTAAAATTCTCTCTACCTTGAACCCAAATAACCACTTCAATGACCCGCTTCCATCTAACTGCCTCGCCGCTGCCTCACAAGCCATTGTTCCTTGCTGGACTACAATAATCAACGCCTCTCTTCAGAAGGGTTCGATCCCGGACCCCTTGAAAGCCGGCCAAGTCCTCCCTATCTTAAAAAAGCCATCGCTGGACCCTGTCCCCCTTGACAATTTCAGACCTATCTCCAATATCCCTTTGTTAGCCAAAGTGTTAGAGAAGTGTGTCCAACCGCAACCACGTCAGCACATCAACAACTTCCACCTACTTTATGACTTTCAATCTGGATTCAGACCGGGGCACAGCACTGAAACTACTATGCTCCACATCGTGGATGATGCCCTCCAAGCCCTTGACCAAGGCAAAACATGCCTTCTAATCCTCTTAGATCTATCCTCCGCCTTCGATACGGTCAACCATGAAAAACTACTCGAACGCCTTAAACTCAGGATGGGGCTAGATGGCGTTGTCCTAGAATGGTTTAGTTCCTTCCTCCATAACCGATCTCAGAGATTCCTCAATAACGGCACCTTATCAGCTTCCACCCTGGTCACAGTTGGAGTCCCCCAAGGTTCAACCCTGTCACCCACCCTCTTTAATCTTTACTTAGAGCCAATCACTGAAGTTCTATGTACCGCCAAAATCCCCTACCACATGTACGCGGACGACACCCAAATTTACATCAATATTGCATCACTCGAGGAGATCCTTGCCCTGACCGAGACCCTGAAACTAACTGTCAATGGCTAGCCGCTAACCAACTGAAACTCAATGCAAAGAAAACTGAATTTCTCCTGATCTCCCCTTCAAAAGCCAACCCAGATATTCAGACATGGATAAAAGCCATCGCAGCCTTAAACTGCCCGCCGACCATTGTGGACTCTGCCAAATCCTTGGGCATACTCCTCGACTGTAACTTGACATGCAAGACCACATTAACTCAATGGCTAAATCAACCAGATTCCACCTGAGCTACCTGTGGAAGCTAAGGCCCTTCATCGATGCTCCTGATTTAAAAATGGCAGTCCAAGCACTAGTCATCTCGAGACTGGAATATGAATGTTCAACCCTCACGGGATTACCCAAGATCTCCTTGGCTCCTCTGAAAGCCTGCCTCAATGCGGCCGCAAGACTACTCACAGACACTAGGAAATTTGACCACATCTCTCCACATATGAAAGCACTAATCTGGTCCTCTATAGAGGCCAGAATACAGCTGAAACTGGCGTGCATCACACACAAGGCCCTATACACAAACTCCCCTGCCTATCTGGCACAGAAACTTGAAAAGACATAGAGGCAGCACCAGTTATAAAGTAATTCACAGAAGCAAAATGTTGTGAAAATATATTCTTCTTTTTATTAATCTTTTTGTTTTAAGGTGCACAGGACAGCCAACGCGTTTCGCTCCCCACCTTGGGAGCTTCGTCAGGGCAGAGTCAAAAAAGTATTGCACAATCAGTAGTGTACTAGTCCAGGCCAGGCAGTATATGGCTCCGTCAATAATCCAGATAAACAGAAAGTAAACTGTCAATCAGGATCCAGAGAGTTCTTATCTTATCTTAGGTGCCATTTATAAAGCGCGCTGTCGCCGGAGCTTCCTGGCGCTAGTGACAGAGTGAGTGAGGAGGAAGTACGGGGTGCGGGAAACCTAACTGAGGGGGGGAAAGAGGTGCGTTTTTAGCAATTTCCCAAATTTAAGAAGGGATGTAGAAGATTTGATTGAGAGGGGGAGAAGGTTCCAGAGTGCAGGAGCCAAATGAGAGAAGCGGCGGCCTCCGAATATTTTAGTTTTGATTTTAGGGGTGACTAGCAGATCACGGTGGGCTGAACAGAGGTTGCGTGACGGACAGTGAGGGTGGATGAGGGATTTGAGGAACCCGGGGCTGGGGCAGTGGAGAGCTTTGAAGGTGAGACAGGCCACTTTGAAGGTTGATCTCTGGTCCACCGGGAGCCAATGAAGGCTGCAGAGCAAAGGCTTGGCTGATAGCCATCTAGGGGATCCATGGATCAGGTGGGCCTGATTCTGGACGACCTGGAAGCGGTGTATCAGAAATAGAGGGAGACCATGATAGATTGCATTGGAAAAATCCAGTCGGGAAAGCACAAGTGACATAACAGTTTGAGTGAGTGCTCCAGGGGGAAGAAGATGGCGGACCTTACGGATCCTTCAGCGTTGGTGCATGCAGGAGGATACTACAGCTCCAACTTGGGTTTTGAGGGAAAGTTCGGCGTCAATGATTATGCCCAGGCTTTTTACAGCTTTGGCTGGGATAGGGGGAGAGCCGAGCTCTGGGGGCCAGTACTGTGGGCCCCAGAGGGTATGACTGAGTCCCGGGAGGAGGAGCTCAGTCTTGCCGGGGTTTAGTTTTAGTTGATTCTGGTTCATCCAGAGCTGGATGTGAATCATGACCTCGTGAAATGTTTTTATGGCATGAGGGGAGTTGAGGGGGAAGATGAGTTGCAAGTCGTCTGCGTAGTTAAAAACTGTGATATCCCATTCCAGAAGGGATTGGATCAGTGGTCGAAGGTACAAGTTGAAGAGGAGCGGGGAAAGGGAAGAACCCTGGGGGACACCACAGGAACTGGGAGTCTTGTTGGCAGTGTAAGGACCCATGCGGACTGCCTGTGTTCTTCCAGTAAGGAAGGACTTAATCCACTCGTAAGCTGTGCCTTGGATGCCCGCCTGCCCGACACGGTGGAGGAGGATGTTATGGTCCACTGTGTCGAACGTGGCCGACAGATCCAACAGGACCAAGGCCTGGTGGCGTCCACCGTCCGCGTTGCTTCTGAGTGTGTCGAGAACTGCCAGGATGACAGCCTCTGTGGAATGGGCGGGTCGGAAGCCCGCCTGATTAGGCTCCAGATAGCAGGAAGTTTCGATGAAATTTGACAGGCACCGAGTGACACGGGCCTCCAAGATTTTGGAGAGGTAGGGAAGGAGGGAAATAGGACGATAGTTCGACGGCTCTGTAGGATCGGCACCAGTTTTTTTTAGGAGGGGTAGTAAGATGGCCTCCTTGAAAGAGGTAGGAAAGATTCTGTGGCGAAGAGATCTGATAAGTAAATTTAGAATGTCGACAGATAGATTGAGACATACATTCCGCATAATGGATGGTGGACAACAATCATTGGGGGAACCGGATTTGACACGGGTGGCAAGTTCCGCTAGGGAGGTGGAGTCCAGAGCGGGAAGGGTGGAAAGCGTCATGGGGTTTGTAGAGGAAGTGTCCAGTGGGGATGACTGGAGAGGAGGTGGAGTGCACATTTTAATTTTTATGATCTTTTCCAGAAAGAACAAGTTTAAGGTATCACAGGCCTCTTGAGTAGGGGTCTGAATCGGGAGGGTTCTATCATCAGTGGTTAGCTCATTAAGAACTCTGAACACCTCCTTGGATTTGTTTTCTGCCGAGGAGATCCTTTTAGAAAAGTGATCTATCTTTGCCGATCTGATGGCTGCCTTGAATTCATTGCGTGCGATCAGATAAGATTGTCTGGCTAGATCTGAGTAGTTGCGTCTCCAGATGCGTTCCGACTGGCGGGTTTTCAGCTTGTGGGCTTTGAGCTCATCAGAAAACCACCTATGAGAATTGCGGTGCCTGGTGCGGGGAAATTTGACTAAGGGAGCGACTAGGTCGCTGGCCGATTCTAGCCAGGAGACTAGATTATGTTCTAGTTTGTCGATATCGTCGGAGGGGTCTATACGAGAGTGAGCAAGAGCGGTAAGAAAGGCACGATAATTTGTGCAAGACTAAGCGCCGTGAAAACCAATTGGTGTTGGGTGAGGTTTCAAATCTGTTAGAATATATTGGGGCGATATAAGTGTAAGGTTCTTGGATAAATTGCAGAGATGAGGTATTTCTTGAGAGGTTGGCAGACCTTAATAAGCTGCCAAACCGACCTGTTCTCAAAGACATGTATCGTCCACAGTAAATCCCCCGTCTGAGACGCCATTCTATCTGGCACAGAAAATTGTGATATCTGGAGGAAGCAGGAACTCCCGGTCCGCTAGAAACCTCCTGCTCCAACCTGCCAGCTTTCAGAAAAAAAGAACCTACAATAGGGCATTCTCCAGAGCAGCACCAAGAATTTGGAACTCTCTCCCACCTGACATCCGAAAAATCCCTTGTCTATCACGTTTCAAGAAGGAGACCAAAACTTTCCTCATGGGTAAAATCCTGGGCTACTGGCCTGCTTGCATCTACCACAGTGTGCCTGTCGAATCCAAAACTATTGCTTCTTCCTCAGATTACGAGCTCACCCCGACAAGTAAATGTGGGGCTTCTGTTTTTACTGTTCCTAATATAACCGTAACCATACATTTTTGTCCCCTTTATCTCTGTGCTCCTCAGCTACCCTGCCCCGCCCCAAAAGTTTTTATATATTGCTGTACTTGAGACAGTTTTGTTTTGCTTATCGTGTAACCGTGTGAAGCGCTCTGATACCCTAACGGGTCAAGTTTGCGCTCTATAAAACATTAAAATAAATAAATAAATACGTTCTGCGCCACTCCATTAAACAACTCTTCACTGTACGTCACAAGACTCTTCAACTCTATAATTAACCCAAATTGATTGTACAATACTCTACTGTATGCTACTCCACTTTATGCCACTTCAATGTACATCTCAACACTTAACACCGGTAAGCTCTACGTTATGACACCAAACAGTACTCTATTCTACGGTACTCCACTATATGGCACTAAACTTTGTGGCTACTCCAGTATACGCTATAGGACTCTAGCCTATTACACTGTACCCCACTGTAGTGTACGATGTTCCACTCAATGTACGCTATTCCAGTTTATGCCACTCCACTGTACGCTATTGCAGTAAACGATATTCCAATATATGCCCCTACACTCTAACAACACTCCTGTGTATAGCACTCCACTGTACGCCAGTACAGTGGACAAAAATACACTGGACAATATTTACAGCACGTAACGCCACTTTTCAACACTACACTCTGTCATTCCCCAGTGCACTATATGCCACTACACTATGCAATTTTACTTCAAAACATTACACTCTACCACACTTGACTTTACGAAAGCCACTGTACACCACTAAACTTTACCCCACTCTACTGTATCACACTCCACTGTATGCCACTCCACTGTACGATCTTTCAGTATACGATATTCCAATATATACCCCTACACTGTACAACATTCAATTGTAGAGCTCTCCACTATATGCCAGTACAGTGTATGCAAATACACTCTAAAATAGCTACAGGATGTAACACCACTTTACCATACTCCACTCTATGCTATTGCAGTCTATACCACTGTACTGTATACCACTACACTCTATGCTAATCCAATATATTCAAGTTCCCTCTACCCCATTCCAATGTATGTGACTCCACTCTACACCACTCCGCTGTATGCCATTCCACTGTATGCCATTCCACTGTATGCCTCTCCAGTATACTTCATTCCACTTTACTCCACTATCCCACTCTACACAACTGTACTGTTTACCACTACACTCTATGCCACTTCAATATACGCCACTCTACTGTATGCAAATCCACTCTACTGTATGCGGCTCCACTCTACAACACTCTGCTGTATGCCATTCCAGTGTTCGCCACTCCAGTATACCTCATTCCAATTTACTCCACTATTCTATACCACAATACACTGTACCACAGTACCCTTTACAACACTACCCTCCACTATATTGTACCACACTCACTTAATAAAACTACACTCTGTTATATTACTTGTTCCTCCTTCCTCCTCCCTTATTTCTTATAACATCTCTAAGTAGAGTTTTCCCTTACACCTCTTGGTTTTACCCCTGCCCTCTTCCCTTTTCCTTTCTTGGTATTTCCTTGCAGTTAGCCTAGACTGCGCTTTTGAAAGTTGGGGTTTGGAATGTGGAAAGCAGGCTGCGACTCGGAGAGGCGGGAAGCGCAAGGCAGGTGGTTATATTATTTTTATTATTTTACTTTCCCTATCTCGTCGTCTGTCCAATCCCCCCCAACCTGCACCGCCCTGCCCCCGCCCCACCGCTGTTACCTGTGTGGGCCGCTCCTGATGCTGTAACATCACCTTTCAAGGAGAATAGACATGTAGAATTCAAGGAGTCTCAGCAACATTACTGTGCTTAGATTAATATCCTTCAGGAAATTATTATACAGATATTTGATAAGAATGTTTACTTTCCTGTGGAACTCTTCTATGCTGATTTGGTATGTGCTTAGCCCTGAAAGCATTACACATGCCCTTACTCCATCTTTCCACCATTTCTTTCTGATTTAGGAGGTAAATTACACCGTGCCAGATGGGAAATTCACTGCCTTCAGAGAGTTCTTCTGAAGGCAAAGAAGTTCTCTGAACAGGTGCCATGTTGTTTTTGGTCTGCTTGACACACTTTTCTGTTTTTCAGAAACAAACAACAGAGGCGGGGCAGGTTTCTAAAAAGCAAAAAAAAAAAATGGGCCAGATACACTGCAAGTTTTGTCTCCGAGTGCATTGGGGGTCTTTGCATTGTTTCCTGATCAGGACTACCAGTCTTTAGCTGGTGATCCTGAACAGGAAACAAATACATCGGAAGGAACAACCTAAACAGAGCCGGCCTTTCGACGTACATTGACTTCCAGCTCGTTGGTGTACAGGTGGACGATCAAAGGTTTCCTTCAATAAAGCCAGCCTATGCTCCACCTCCAAAAACTTGGGGCTTCACCTACCTCTAAATGAGATAGATGAATTTGGTGGGTGGTAGCACGGTTGATTTATGGCTGGACTCCTGCTGCACCAAACTGTAAAGGAGGGCCTTGGCCTCTAAGCTTTGGTGCTGTGCATGTTGACACACACCACCAAGAAAGCGTCACTGATGTGCCCCTAACTATTCTGAAGAAATATTCTCTTTGTTACTGTGGACAAAGGAGAGCATGCTTGTATTGTGCATTCAGCGGTTAGAATAGGAACATCCATTTAGAGGAAGTTAAATCCCACCAGGCATTTGCAACTTACCACTGCATAGTCTCTATGTGGGACCTTATTAGAAACAACTCTTTAATTGGTGTGATATTTATGGATCTTGATAAAATGTGACTCTGCCGACTTTTAATTTATTGGTTGCCGTAAATACCACCCAATTGCAAGTTTTTGGAGAATAACATGTGGATATTGCACCAAACATATCCAGTAGCGGCTGGCACGGATCAGGGGTGGCGAGGCGGGGTTGAGGGGGAGGGGTAAGGTGATATTAAAAAAAAGAAAAAATACTTACCTTACCGCTGTGTTTCTCCGTCATCTCTTCTCAGGTCGGGAATGGAACAGGAAGCAGCCAGGCTCCCCTGACCGATCACAATGCTGCAATGCAGCGTTGTGATTGCTAAGCACTCAGTCTCCCATGACCAATCACAACGCTGCTGTGCAGCATTGTGATTGGTCTGAACCCTGTGGTTCGACATTCAGCCAGGGACTGGGGGCCTGAGCATGTTCTCCTCTCAGGCTGTAATGCAGCCTGCATGGAAAACATGCAAAGTGTGCATGAATGGCCGGCCCAAGACGGCTGACCAAACAGTCATAGTGCACTAAGGAGGGTGCTCCCACCCCTCCCTTTCCCTGCTCTGTGAGCAGAGCAGCCAGGTCCGGACTGGCAGTTGCGGGCACCGGGCAATCCTCCGGTGTGCCGCAAGGGTCGGGCCGCTTTTGGGCCCCTAGGGACGATTTTGCTGCAAAATCGGCCCTGTAACAAAATCGGCTGAAAACCGGCCCTGGCAAAGTGCTCAGTCGCACCCCCAACCCCCGGGGGGCCGGCCGAGCACTTTGCCAGGGCCGGTGTTGGTTCCCAGTCCGGCCCTGAGAGCAGCCCCGCCCTGTCATGCAAAGCTGCCGCAGCAGGACAAAACAAAAAGTTAATAACATTACGGAAGTATCATTTTATTTTTCCTTTCTTTCACTGCTTCAAAGCAGTGGGGCGGTGTTCCTCCGCTTGAGCGGAGGAGCTGCCACCGAACATATCTGCCCTCATTGTTGCAGCCCTACCATCCTTCGCGCAGCCGCAGATCGACTGGCGCTAACTTGGCAGTAGTACTTTGTGCTAACATAGCTCGGCTTAAGGCCCTCTCTTTTGATTACCATGATGTGAAATTTCCTGCTGACCCATCTGAGGATGGAAGCATCTGAGGTGATCTTTCCTAAGAGGCTCAAAACCTGGCTATTTTCTCGATTTTAGGATAGGTTCGGCTGTCTGGTCTCTTGTCTAGCCCATGCTCTTCTTAGTACAGTCTCCTTAGCTCTAGAAGGGGGTCTGGTCCTAGCGCGTGGACAGACCGTGGGGTGTACCCCCTGCGCTCTAGATGACTCATTATTATTCATTTCCAACCCCTAAACAACAATGTCAGGTTTCACCGGCCATTATTTATCACAGAACTCATAATTGTGATATCTGTTAAACAGGAGTCACCTCTCAAGTTAACTCATTTGCAATGAAATGTCACTTAATCCCGCGCGCCAGCAGGGCGATAACTTAAATGCACTCCAGAAGTGTATTCACAAGGCATGGTGGCCCCAGTCTGTCAACACCTTCAGCTGAGCCTGCATATTCGAAACACAGAAGATAAAAACTATTATTGTCTTTTTTTTTTTTAGTTAAACAATAACGGGTTTTTCCGTTTTGTATGTCTCAAGAGTCTGTTAACTCCTCACTTTGGAAGACTAGGGACTTTTAATGGTTAGATAAGAGTTAATAAGCCATGTAACATCATTCATAAAATGGGCTTTTATTCTGTAATCGCAGCTGTCAGGCAGTCTTGGCAGGAGCTACGGAGCTCGCGGAGATCGTAAACGCGTGCGCAGAGGGAGTGTTTCCTGAAACCCAAGAACTATTTTCTTGGAGTAAAGGAGAGGCCAAAAGAAACATTATACTCTGGTGCAAGTTCTTACAGCGAGGTGGAAATTGCTCCAGGGACTGCGAGCACGCGCCTAGACATGCGCCGCCGGTGCCCTTGTAGAGTGCTGGTGGCCCTGCTGGTTTGCAGGAGAGGCAGGGGCAGCCAAAGGGGTAAAATGGGTTGGTTTTGGCTCATGGTGAATTAAGGATTCAATTATTTTGTATGCCCCCTGTTCTTTATAGAAGCATCATCCAGGATGTTCTTAGAGTGTTTTGTAGAGTGCAGAGGAACAGAGCACATCTGTGGTTCTATATTTTACAGGGGTCGGTGGAGTTTATTGTGTTGTCGGACTATTGATAAAGCATTAGAGCAGCCTAGTGCAATACTATCATGGAATTGTGGGGCATATTACCAACGAGTAGCGATATTTATCCCTAACGAGGCTTTGCAACGATTTTTTTTCTCTCTAAGCATCGCCGGAGATTATCGCTGAGATAACTTGCTATTAGCAACGTTTATCTCCAAAGCGATCATTTTTCCGGCGATAGCGTGAATATCGCTGAGAATACAGCGATATTCACGCATTTGCAACAAAATGCTCTTAGCCATGTTATCCACCTCCCATTGGATAACATGGCTAAGAACTGGTCTGAGCAGGCGTTAGTTTTTGGCGATAGCGGGAATATTTCCAACACTACGCCCGCCTTGCTAATAGGCGATAGCGGCGTTAGCGACTGTTTTCAGTCGCTAACAGGTTGTGTACACCCACTTTGCATGTCATTAGCGATAAATATCGCTGAGATGCAAAGCTGGCCCCAAACCGCTCGCTATCGCCTAAAAGCTGTCGCTAACTGCTGTTAGCAACAGCTTGCTAATAAAGCGATAGAATTATCGCCGCTTAGCGGCCGAAAACGGCAGCTAAACCGGCGATAATTGCCTATCGCCCCCCTTGGCAATATGCCCCTGTATTTCTATAGCGCTTACTAACCCTGACGAGGCGTCGAAGCACCTTTGTAAAATAAACAATCCTTGGTGTTCGGCGAGATGAGAGTTAGTGATGTAGAATGCAGAGGGGGAGAGTGAGGAATAAGACAAAGATAAGGGGTGAAAGGAGAAACAGACACCAGGCTCACTGAAATATTGAGGAGAGCCCCGGGCATCGGGCTAGCCTAAACTCCTCTTACCTGATCCTCCCTGAATGTTGTCTAGTTTGGGTGATTTCTTGGATGCAATTACAATACAGTCCAATCCAAGGAGGGTGAAGACAAGCGTCTCTCCTGTTTGCCCCAAATTGTATTGTAATTGCATTTATATCATGCTTACTACCCCCGACGAGGCGCCAAAGCAATTTTTCAGTGAGTAGCATGCTACTCCGGAACCCATAAAGGATTAGTGTTGAATTAGTATAGTGAAATTGGTGTCAGGAAAGGCAAAGGGCCAGAATCACTACCTCAGAGTAAAGCCATTTACACGCTATGCCTCACCATACACCACTTACCAAACCCACTCACATCAAGGACCACATAAATGCACATGCCAAACTCATGCAGATTACACCAAAAGCTTCGGTCACTAACACGCACCACCAACAAAACCAGCCTTTCACCTCATGTTCATCAACACGTATTCTGCAGTCCTCCATCCATCTGACACTGCAAACAACAAAATCTGGACGCACAAAAACATGGCTCCCCCACACTTTAACTTACACCTTCAATGTACTCATCGCCTCAGGCTACAACATCCAACACTGTGTCCTTGCTATTATCCAGAGAGTAGGTTGTTCTGCCGTCTAAGTGATAAAGCAACATCCAGGCAATTCAGTCTCCTGAACTGCCACTTCCAGCACACACCTTTCCAGACAGCGACCTTTAACCTGTCCTACAGAACTACAGAGCTCTCAGTGTTGGCTTCAAATTGCTAGGTTGGAGCTAAGATTTCTCTCATTTGGTCTATCCAGGTGCCTGGTACATTTCCAGCATGACTAGTAAGGCCTTGTTTTTTCCTCAACAACCTATCATACTTGTCTTTTAATGTTGTGATATGTACTGGTATTTCACCCCATGTCTATATACAACTTGGTACCTTATGATTACAAAAGATAAGCTAAGACTCTTTTTGGTTGATCGCACCCATCTATTGATTGATTGGACTGAGCTATCACAGACAGTCTGCTCCCCAGAATGCAACTGACTATTGTCCTTATGAAGACCCAGTTACGTTAGCTTTTTATTGGGTTGAAACATCAGTAATAATTGGTTCGTAGTTCCTCTTAATCTATAAGAAGGCATCCATCACTATAAATGTGTCCTTTTAGTGCACCCAACTTATTCTTTTTGCACATTGGAAGTACGAGTCCTGCATCTTCCCTCACAATAGATTGCAGGAGACTATTTTGTACTTTTGCTTTTGGAAACATAAAAAATGTGTATTCGTTAAATTTAAATGCATTCAGAATTGTAAAGCCAATGTATAAATTCAATTGGATTTTATATTTGTTGTTAACCTGTGATATAGTTCTAATTCACATTGGGGTCAGATAAAAAGTTGGACTACTGACCTCAAAATCGTATGGGAATACTGTTTCCAGTGAAATCATTGTTCGTGCAGGAATATGTGGTTGACACATTTCCTCCCTTTTTTGGAAATTATAAAATAAAAGGCGACCCTTGATCTTGCCAGGTAGGTCGCTCCCCCCCAGCTACAGCTTCACCTGCTTTTGCCTTCCGTTGCCCTTGTGTGCCCTTTTTGCTCCTTCTGTGCCCTGCTGCCCGTTTCTGCCTTCTCAACCCCGTGACCCCTGTTTTCCTTGCCCACCCCCCTCGCCGCTCCCGCTCCTGCCGCTGCATCCCCTGCTGCCTCGCCCCCCTCCGTGCCCATTTGCTGCTCCCTGCCACCCACCTCCCAGCTGCTTCTCCCTCCCACCTCCCCTTAAATGGCGGCCGCTGTGCGGCCGCGCGCAGTGGGCGTGCCGCTGGTGCGCAAACGGCAAGCCCGTCTGCGCCAGTCCGCGCCTGGACCGCGCCCAGCACCAGAACCCCTGGCCCCCTTACAAGCCATGAAGACCTTCTCCGATATGACGCCAGCACCCTCAATACTCTCAACCCAGGACGGATCTCACCTGCTGCAGGGCCGCCCGAAGCGCACCCACGGTCCCTTCGCCTGCCGGAACTGCAGCTTCTACTGCATCAAAGACGCCGAGACACCCACCACAACAGAACACAACCAGCTCCGATGCATCCTGATCAATACCCGCTCTGCACGCAAACACGTCGTCGAGCTCTGGGACCTACTCGACACCGCATCTACAGACGTCGCCTTCCGGACCGAGACCTGGATGAACAAAGCCTCCTCTCCAGACATCGCCATAGCCATCCCCGACGGATACAAGATCGCCCGCAGAGACCGCACCAACGGCCTCGGAGTCGGAATCACCATCGTCCATAAGAAGACCATCAGGGTCTCTACAAACACAGACGACACTCTCAGGACCACCGAACACATGCACTTCCAGAACAGCATGGACCCCAATACCCCCCTAAGAGGCATCCTCGTCTACAGACCACCCGGACCCCGACCAAAATTCTGCGACGCCATCGCCGTCTTCATCAGCACGCACTTCCTGACCTCCACCGCCTACATCCTCCTCGGAAACCTAATCTTCCATCTGGAGAGCAACAACGACAGCAACTCATCCACCCTGATAGACAACCTCGCCATCCTCGGACTGGAACAGCTCGTCACGACGCCAACCCACATCGCTGGATACACGCTCGACGCCATCTTCTCCTCAAGCCCCCACGTTTCCTTCAGCCACGTCTCCGAACCCACCTGGACTGACCACCACTGTATCCACTTCACCTTGCGGAAACCCATCGCACATCACCGCACCCTACAGGCTCCCTGTTGCTGCTGGGGCAAAATCACCGAAGTACAACTACAGACAATCCTCACACTCAACCCACCGACCAACCCCTCCAACCCCGATGATGGTGCGCGCACCCTCAGACGATGGATGGACGACTACGCCAACACCTTAGCCCCGCTGAAAAAGCAAACCCTCAAAGTCACCAGCAAGAGAGCCAACTGGTTCACCCCAGAACTCCTAGCATCAAAGCGCACCTGCCGGAAGTTGGAGAACATATGGCACAGCGAGAAGTCGCCGGGCAGCCGCGCAGCCCACAAAGACGCAATCCGTAACCACCACCACCTCATCAGGACCACCAAGAGGACCTCCTTCAAAGACCGCCTTGACAACAACGCACACAACAGCAAAGAGCTCTTCAGAGTCGTGAAGGAACTCCCCAACCCCAGCTCCAACGCCAACGACATCCCACCGTCGCAAGCCCGGAGCGACTCCCTCGCCACCTTCTTCCACCGCAAGATCACCGACATCCATGACATCTTCAACCCCCGGACGACCCTAACAGGCCCCAACACGCCGGACCCACCACACCCCACCGACCACGACCCCCTGACTACCTGGGCCAACATGAGCATCGAAGACACAATCAAGACCATGGGCACAATCCACTCCGGCTCGCCGTCTGACCCTCTTCCACACCACATCAAAGCCGGCAGCTCCATCGCACCCCACCTGTGCAACATCATCTACCTCTCCTTCGAGACCGCGATCTTCTCTGAGAGCTGGAAGCACGCCGAGATGAACACCCTACTGAAGAAACCCAAGGCGGACCCAAGCAAACTCAAAAACATCCTGCCCATCTCCCTGCTTCTGTTCCCAGCTAAGGTCATCGAGAAGATAGTCAACATCCAGCTCACCCGCTACCTCGAAGACAACAGCATCCTGGACCCCTCCCAGTCAGGATTCCGCAGCAACCACAGAAACGAGACCGCCCTCATCGCCGCCACAGATGACATCAGGATCCTAATGGACAACGGTGAGACGGCGGCCCTCATCCTTCTGGACCTCTCCGCCGCCTTCGACACCGTCTGCCACTGCACACTACGCACACGACTCCTCTCCGGCAGAACCCGGAGAGTCCACCTCCCCCGTTCCGATCCGAAGCCTTCGAGATCATCTGCAGTGTCCCGCAAGGATCCTCCCTCAGCCCAACGCTGTTCAACATCTACATGGCACCTCTCGCACGCATCGCCCGACATCACCACCTCAACATAATCTACTACACCGACGACACGCAACTGATCCTCTCCCTCACCAAGGACCCCCTCACTGCCAAATCCAACCTCCACCAGGGAATAAAGGCCGTCGCCAACTGGATGGAGGATAGCCGCATTAAGCTGAACACAGATAAGACCACGATCCTCATCCTCGGGCCCAACCCTTCAGCATGGGACGACTCCTGGTGGCCCGCATCGCTGGGGACACCCCTGAACGTACCAACCATGCATGCAACCTGGGAGTCATCCTCGACTCAAAGCTCACCATGACCAAACAAGTCAATGCTGTCTCCTCCACCTGCTTCAACACCCTCATTATGCTCAGCAAGATCTACAGATGGATCCCGACAGACACAAGGAAACCTAGTCATCAGCAGACTCGACTACGGAAACGCCCTCTACGCTGGAGCCCCGACCAAACTCATCAACAGACTGCAGAGAATCCAGAATGACTCTGCACACCTGATCCTCGACGTCCTGCACCGTGACCATATCACTCCCCACCTGAGGAACCTGCACTGGCTCCCCGTCGACAAAAGGATCTCCTTCAAGCTCCTGATCCATGCATACAAGGCACTCCACAGGACCGGCCCAGCCTAATCAACAGTCGACTCTCCTTCTACGTACCCAACAGGAATCTCCGCTCCGCAGACCTTTCCCTGGCCACCGTCCCACGCATCTGTAGAGCCACAGCCAGAGACAGATCCTTCTCCCAACGGGCTGCCAAGACCTGGAACACCCTCCTCCTCAACCTATGACCAACGGAAGACCTTCTAACCTTCTCAACTCGAGACCTGGCTGTTCGACCAGTAGCTGACTCAAGACCTGGCTGTTCGACCAGTAGCAACAGCACCCCCCCTCTCCCCATCCTCAGTGCCTTTAAACCCTTGCGGGTAAGTAGTGCGCTTTACAATTTATTTGATTGATTGATTGATTGAAAGGAATTATGACAAACAATAAAACAATAATAACTAACAATAAAAAATATTTTTTTATTGTTTGTCATAAATCGTTTTTGTTTTTAATTTCAATAGGTACAGTGGTACGTTCAAGATAATACTACATTTCTTTAAAAAATATATATACAACACTAAAAACTCTTTTCACAACCTATTCACACTTTTGTAAACTGCCTCATTTGTCCCTATATCTGAAAAAACATAGTAATATGGTATACATAATATTTAAACACAGAACACACCCAAAGTGTGCTATAACAAAATGGCAGCCTTTTGCATTTGTACAGGCTTTAATTCGCCAATAACATACTACTTTGCCAGCGGTATGTACCTCAGTATACCACGAAATTACAGTGGTATCCCGATGCCCAATAAATCACTAAGCTTTTGTGCATTCTAATTTAAAAACTACTGTCCCAATTTACAAAAGAGGACCCTTTCCTCCCCATAATCTATATTTCTGAAAAATTACAGGTAAAACCGTTCAGCCAACACACTGCTCTACTCTACAATGCACCACTTCACTCTATGGCACGCCACTCCACTCTACGTTATTCTACTGTATGCCACTCCACTCTACACCACTCTACTCTATGCCATTCCCCTCTATGCAATTCCACTCAAGGTCACACCACTCTACGCCACTCCAATATATGCCCGTCCACTGCAAGACACTGTAGAAATAGCACTCTATGAAATCCACTCCACTTTACTGTATGACACACCACTCAATTCTAAGCCACTCCAATCTTCTCTATGACATGCCACCTGACTCTACATGACTCCACTTTGCACCACTCCACTCTACAGAATTCCACTCCACTCTGTGCTGCTCCACTTTACACCATTCCACTGTGCACCACTCCACTCTACACCGCTCCACTCTACGCTATTCTATTCTACACCACGGCACTCTATTCCACTCCACACTCCCCCCTCCACTCTACGCCACTCCACTCTATGCTATTCTACTCCATGCCCCTCTACTGTAAGACACTGTACCACATGCTCCTCTATGTCATGACACTCCACTCTACCCTATGACTCGCCACTCCACTCTATGCCACTCCACTCTACTCCTCTCTACCACACACTACTCACTCTATGACACGCTACCCCCCTCCACTCTGCAATATGCCACTCTATGCCTCGCCACTCCACTCCACTCTATGACTCTCCACCCTATGCCATAACACTCAATGCTATTCCACTGTACACCATTCCACTCTATGCTATAACACTGTATGCCACAACCCTCTATGCCATGACAGTCAACGCCACAATGCTGTACGCCGCTCCACACTATGCCACCACACTCTCCCATAACACTGTGTGCACCATACTCTAAATACTCTATGATACAACACAACACTGAATGCCACTCCACTCTACTCCACTCCACACTATGCCACTCTACGACACTCTACTTCACTCTGATACTCTGCACCCCTCCACTATACCACCCTCTATTCCACTCTATGGCACTCCACTGTACAACACTCTTCTCCAATCTATGGTACTGAAGGACACTCTACTCCACTTTATGCCACCATATGACACTCTACTCCACTCTACGCAACTACGCCCCACATTACTCCACTTTACTCTACTCTAAGCCACTCAACTCTACGACACTCTACCTCACTGCACTTTATGCCACTCTACTGTAAAACACTGTACTGCACTCTATACCATTCCACGCTACTCCACTTTACAACGCTTTCCGACATAGTACGATATTCCGCTCATCTCCATTGTACAAGAAGCCACTTACCTCTGTGACACTTTACTCCACTCTATGCTAAGCCCTTCTACTCAAATTCACCTAATGCCACTCTACAGTATGACACGCCACTCCACTGTATGACAATACTCCACTCTATGCTATGCTATGCCACTCCACTCCACTCCACTGTACACTTTACCTGACTCTATAGCACTGTACAATGCTCCACTCTACCCTACTCCACTCTACAACACTCTACTCCACTTTATGTAAGTCCAATTTAGATCACTCTACTACACTCTACACCTCTCTACAAAATAACACCCCGCTTATCTGACTCTACTCTATGAAACACTACCCGCTCTACTGCATGCCTTCGCTCTACCCCATTCCAATGTATGCCACTAAACTCTACCACACTCTACAAAAATCTCCTCTATGCCACTCCATTCTACAACACTCTACTCCAGCCTATGGTACTCCACTCTAGGAAACCTTACAACACTCAACAACATACCACTCCACTCCACTCTACTGTATGACATGCCACTCTATTTATGACACTTCACTCAACTCTATGCTATGCTACTCCACTCTTCGTCACTTTACTGTACAACACCCCAAACAATGCCACTCTATAAAAATGTACTCCACTCTATGCCACAGCAACACTAAAGGCCGCCCTCCAGAAAATCACGGGGGCTCCGTTGCTATGTTGCTTGTGTTTGAAGCTACCTCACACCTCGGCCAGATCAACATTTTATGATAAAATGTCTAAACACATTAACTAAACCAATACATCCTCCGAAAAATGAGAATACTTAAATAATTTGCTATATTTTGACTAAACTCAAAATCTTTTAAATGTGGGGTGGAACTGGATTCTCTGCTAGTTTGCTTAGATTTTCTGATCTCACATGCATGAAAGTGTTTACGCTCATAGGGCCCGGTTTACAAAGGTA
Source organism: Lissotriton vulgaris (assembly GCF_964263255.1). Classification (NCBI taxonomy): domain Eukaryota; kingdom Metazoa; phylum Chordata; class Amphibia; order Caudata; family Salamandridae; genus Lissotriton; species Lissotriton vulgaris. The sequence goes on from NC_141696.1 coordinate 229,206,620, forward strand.
AACTTACACCTTTGTGCAAGTTCACTACCTTTCGGTATTCACAAATGTAAACTTAGACCAAAAGCCTACATTTACGACTTTCGGTATTCATAAAGGACATTCATGAGTAGTATCTTTACATCCGCCTCAAGGTGGAATCGCAGCACTCAGGGCAAAGTTTCTGCAATCAGGTCGGAATCTCCGCACTCGGGGCACAAACTCCATACTCGGGGAAGAGGAAGTTTGCTTTCATTCTGACACACCTGAGTCAGTGCCAACCATCCCCCCCAACGAGCTCCAGATGAAACTTCTTAGACCTACAGTCAATACGAGCCTTGCTGCAAATATAAAAGCAGAGCTGCCACAAACAAACCCTTCAAGACCTTTCAACATATTGCTGAATGTGTTTGTTGGTTTGCCCTTTGCCATGCAGCAGGACGATTTGAGGAGAAGTAGGAGAAGGAGAGCAGAGAGGATTTTTTGATAAAGAATAAACCTCTTTGGGATGTCAAGCCAAGATGGCAGGGCCAGATACCATTTTCCCTGATTTCATCTTGGACATGGCTTATGAGTGGGAGTAGGATCTTGACTCTGTGACCTGCTGCTCCCATGCTTTCCCAGCCTATGTCAAGATCCTAGCAGCTCTCCATTTTATTGATAAGTGGTCATTCCAGAGGGTCTCCAGTGACCTTGTGGGCATCTCTCAGGCAAGCTAGTCCCGATGCATGCATTTGATACTGAGCTACATCAGTAGGAGAGCCCATCTCCACTTACGAATGCCTATACACTGGACAGAAGGCAAAGGGTAGCTAGGGATTTCTACCCCTTTCCCGCTTCCCGAGTGTGCTATGTACAATATATTGCATCCATGTGTCTCTTCAGCCACCTCACCACAATGCACATATCTTCTGCAACAGACACCGCTGGCACTCAATTAATGTGCAGGGTGTCTACGATGCCAGTAGTAGCTTCACAGATGTCCATGCAGTGTTCCCAGGCAAAACCCATGACAGCTATGCATTCTGCAAGTCACCTCTTGCCCGGTGGATGGCAGTAGGACAATTTGGCAACATGTGGCTTCTGAGTAAGTATCAAGCACCACACATGTCTGATATGATTGATTGCTTTTTAATATACAAATCTTTCATACAGCACAATTTCTTATGCCACATACATGCCCCCAACACACACAGCATATACCATTCCATACATTATCTACTGTACAGATGCAAGAGGGACGAGTACAAATATTCCCTAATTTTCCTCTTTAGGTAATGCTGCATATGCACTCTCCACTCTCCACTCATCTCCTCACACCATACAGATGTGCAACCACTGTACCTCAGCAGAGATACAATAAGTCACACATACATATGCAAGCCATCATAGAGCGCACTTTTAGTCTCCTTAAGTCACGATTCAGATGCCTTGACCGTACGGGGGTGCTGCTGCCCTCCCCTGAAGTTGTGTGCAAGATAATAGTAGCCTGTTGTTTCTTGCACTACATAGCAATAAATCATGGCTTACACCAACGTCTGGACCCCCAGCTAGGTCTGAATCTGAGCAACCGGGCCACTGTAAAAACAGAGGGCAGGGTATGCAGATGAGTGACCAGCTAATTGACACTTTTTTTCTCCTGAGCAACCTGTTGTGTTACAGCCTTCATGTGGTTTGCAGTCTGTTGTTAATTATGATAGTTGGACATGTAAAACTGTCCATGACTTCCATCCTGAGACTACTTTGTAAGCCATGCACAATGTCTGTAAAGAACAGCCATTGACAAGAGTCAAAAGATTGGCCATGCAATACGTTATGTGCAGGTCAGTGATTAGTGTGGACAACATCTCTAAGAATTCCATTGCCTCTGGGGATTGAATACGAATGCATGTGTTAGACCTCCCTCGACCATTTGACAATGGGGGCCTGATTCACAAAGGGCCTTTGCACTCGGGCCGAGGTGCCACAGTTGTCGAGGAGTCTACGTACTCAGGGCTGAATCGCTACAATGAGATTTCTGGTATAGAGTCAAAATATCGAGTTTTTAATATTGACTCGACATAATATCGAGTAAAAAATATAGAATGGACATAATATCGACTAGACATAATATAGACTACCAAAATATCGACTAGAAAATGTTAATATCGAATAGAATGGACATAATATTGAATCCAAAATATAGAATGGACATAATATCGACTAGACATAATATAGACAACAAAAATATCGAATTTAAGGTAAGTTAATATTAATTTTTATTTTTTGTGTAATATAATTCTGTAGTGGGTTGTGGGTTTATAGGGGAAAAGGGTGGGAAGTAATTTAATTATAATTAATTAATTATGTTATTTTATTTATTGTTATTTATGTATAATTAATTGTTAATTAATTATTAATTGGTAATTAATTAAAATATAATTAGTAATTAATTTTCATTGATTAATTGATAAATATGTTAATTTTAGTAATTTATTTTCTGTAGCGGGTTGTGGGTTTATAGGGGAATAGGGTGGGAAGTAATTTAATTATAATTAATTAAATATGTTATTTTATTTATTGTTATTTATTTAGAATTAATTGTTGATTAATTATTAATTCGTAATTAATTAAAATATAATTGGTAATTAATTTTAATTGATTAATTGATAAATATGTTAATTTTAGTAATTTATTTTCTGTAGCGGGTTGGCGGTTTATAGGGGAATATGGTGGGAAGTCATTTAATTATAAATAATTAAATATGTTATTTTATATATTGGTATTTATTTAGAATTAATTGTTAATTCATTATTAATTGGTAACTAATTAAAATATAATTGGTAAATAATTTTAATTGATTAATTGATAAATATTTTAATTTTAGTAATTTATTTTCTGTAGCGTGTTGTGGGTTTATAGGGGAATAGGGTGGGAAGTAATTTAATTATAATTGATTAAATATGTTATTTTATTTATTGTTATTTATTTAGAATGAATTGTTAATTAATTATTAATTGGTAATTAATTAAAATATAATTTGCAATTTATTGTAATTGATTAATTGATAAATATGTTACTTTTATTACAATATTTTCTGTAGTGGGTTTTGTGTTTATAGGGGAATAGCTTGGGAAGTAATTTAATTGTAAGTAATTATATATTTTAAATATTTTTTGTGTCTAATTTTTATTTATTTTTATATTGTAAATTAATTTATTGGTAATAGATAAATAATTAGTATTAGTAGGTAATTTTTATTATTAGTTAGTTTTTATTTGTAATTTTAATTGATTAATTAATATATTTTATAAAATTGTAAAATATTTTAATTATTTTGTAATTGGTATTAATATTTGTTATTTATATTTATATATGAAGTATTTACTTTCCCTACTATTGCACTCACTGGAGTTGGAATAGTAATTTTTACCACTACGCTATCCAACGCTTTCCCTACTGTTGCACTCACTGGAGTGGGAATAGTAATTTTTACCCCTACGCTATCCAACGCTTTCCCTACTGTGGCACTCTCTGGAGTTGGAATAGTAATTTTTACCCCTACGCTATCCAACGCTTTCCCTACTGTTGCACTCACTGGAGTGGGAATAGTAATTTTTATCTCTACGCTATCCAACGCTTTCCCTACTGTTGCACTCTTTGGAGCAGGAATAGTAATTTTTCATCCCTACGCTATCCAACGCTTTCCCTACTGTTTCAATCACTGGAGCGGGAATAGTATTTTTACTCCTACGCTATCCAACACTTTCCCTACTGTTGCACTCACTGGAGTGGGAATAGTCATTTTCACCCCTACGCTATCCAACGCTTTCCCTACAGTTGCACTCACTGGAGTGGGAATAGTCATTTTTATCCTTACGCTATCCAATGCTTTCCCTACTGTTGCACTCTCTGGAGTAGGAATAGTAATTTTTATCCCTACGCTGTCCAACACTTTCCCTACTGTTGCACTCTCTGGAAAGGGAATAGTTATTTTTACCCCTACGCTATCCAATGCTTTCCCTACTGTTGCGCTCTCTGGAGTGGGAATAGTAATTTTTACCCCTACGCTATCCAATGCTTTCCCTACTGTTGTTCTCTCTGGAGTGGTAATAGTAATTTTTACTGTCTCACTATCCAACGCTTGCCCTACTGCTGCGCTCTCTGGAGTGGGAATAGTCATTTTTATCCCTATGCTATCCAACGCTTTCGCTACTGTTGCACTCTCTGGAGTGTGAATAGTAAATTTAACCCTCTCGCTATCCTACGGAAAAAATATTGTATATGTTTTGTTAATAATATGTATATATATATATATATATATTCGTTGCCGCACCCGCTTTGAAGAGTGCACGAGCGCTTTGATGGAGAAGTGAGCCCCGCAGCCGAAACTGCACACGCTTAGCACCGCCAAGCGACGACCTGGGAGGAGTCGAAAATCGGCAATCATACAGGTTGTGGGGAGTTGGAGAGTTACCCGTCCCCCGCTCCATCACCGAGACGCCGCCTGGCTGGCGAGGGGAGTCCAAGCAACTGTTCTCCGACTTCAGCTGAGTACTCGGAATCAAGACGCTATATGCGATAAAGAGTGTGGCAGGAATACATATACCAGAAGCCACTGCGGCCAATGCCCAGCCCATCCAGAGGCGTGTCTTTATAATTTAGTAAGGTGTATCCTGCAGCTTTCCTACATACAGATCGTCGTCCTCTGAAGAAGAAGGCAGGAGCCTTCGAAACGCGTCAGGATGTACAAGACGATATAGGACTAATATGAACTTTTTACCGGTGTCCCCAGGCTACACCAGCATGCTGTGAGTGAATAAAGCTGTTGACCTGGATCCCCGCGAGTGTGGCCTGTGTTCTTACACGTGAGCTTATATATATATGTATATATATATATATATATATATATATATATACAGTCCAAATCCCCTTCACCTGGAAGAAGAAAAAGCCACACATAGGTAACCTGGTCCAGCACACTTTATTGCGCGGCTTTCTGGCATGACGCGTTTCGTAATAAAACTTTTTCAAATGCCTTCAATCCTTGAATGCTCGCCAATGTCCACCTTTTAAACAAAATGTCTTGCTGCGATTGGCTGCTGACACCTGACAGGTACTAGGGAGTATCCCAAAACTCGGCACTCCGGGTCTCAGGAACGGCAGTCACAAGGCGTCTGTACTGCCCCAGTGGGCGGTCACTGCCTATACTCCCTCAATGCACCTGGATGTTCTTGTGGAGAAAGCGGCTGGCCTGCACCTTCACCCCCCCACACCCCACAGTTGCAGACTCGGAACATTCCAACAGTGCAGGCAGTTCCCTCGTGCAGTTCACGGTCCAAAACTGGTAGGCTGCTCCCGTGAAGCGTGGTGGTTCGGCGTTTCCCCAGACAATGAGGTGTTACCAACAAAGCACTTGCCACTGCTAACACCGAACTTCCTTTGTGGGGTGGGGGCTCCAAATGCGCTGTGGCCGCGCACAACATATACAGTCCAAATCCCCTTCACCTGGAAGAAGAAAAAGCCACACATAGGTAACCTGGTCCAGCACACTTTATTGCGCGGCTTTCTGGCATGACGCGTTTCGTAATAAAACTTTTTCAAATGCCTTCAATCCTTGAATGCTCGCCAATGTCCACCTTTTAAACAAAATGTCTTGCTGCGATTGGCTGCTGACACCTGACAGGTACTAGGGAGTATCCCAAAACTCGGCACTCCGGGTCTCAGGAACGGCAGTCACAAGGCGTCTGTACTGCCCCAGTGGGCGGTCACTGCCTATACTCCCTCAATGCACCTGGATGTTCTTGTGGAGAAAGCGGCTGGCCTGCACCTTCACCCCCCCACACCCCACAGTTGCAGACTCGGAACATTCCAACAGTGCAGGCAGTTCCCTCGTGCAGTTCACGGTCCAAAACTGGTAGGCTGCTCCCGTGAAGCGTGGTGGTTCGGCGTTTCCCCAGACAATGAGGTGTTACCAACAAAGCACTTGCCACTGCTAACACCGAACTTCCTTTGTGGGGTGGGGGCTCCAAATGCGCTGTGGCCGCGCACAACATATACAGTCCAAATCCCCTTCACCTGGAAGAAGAAAAAGCCACACATAGGTAACCTGGTCCAGCACACTTTATTGCGCGGCTTTCTGGCATGACGCGTTTCGTAATAAAACTTTTTCAAATGCCTTCAATCCTTGAATGCTCGCCAATGTCCACCTTTTAAACAAAATGTCTTGCTGCGATTGGCTGCTGACACCTGACAGGTACTAGGGAGTATCCCAAAACTCGGCACTCCGGGTCTCAGGAACGGCAGTCACAAGGCGTCTGTACTGCCCCAGTGGGCGGTCACTGCCTATACTCCCTCAATGCACCTGGATGTTCTTGTGGAGAAAGCGGCTGGCCTGCACCTTCACCCCCCCACACCCCACAGTTGCAGACTCGGAACATTCCAACAGTGCAGGCAGTTCCCTCGTGCAGTTCACAGTCCAAAACTGGTAGGCTGCTCCCGTGAAGCGTGGTGGTTCGGCGTTTCCCCAGACAATGAGGTGTTACCAACAAAGCACTTGCCACTGCTAACACCGAACTTCCTTTGTGGGGTGGGGGCTCCAAATGCGCTGTGGCCGCGCACAACATATACAGTCCAAATCCCCTTCACCTGGAAGAAGAAAAAGCCACACATAGGTAACCTGGTCCAGCACACTTTATTGCGCGGCTTTCTGGCATGACGCGTTTCGTAATAAAACTTTTTCAAATGCCTTCAATCCTTGAATGCTCGCCAATGTCCACCTTTTAAACAAAATGTCTTGCTGCGATTGGCTGCTGACACCTGACAGGTACTAGGGAGTATCCCAAAACTCGGCACTCCGGGTCTCAGGAACGGCAGTCACAAGGCGTCTGTACTGCCCCAGTGGGCGGTCACTGCCTATACTCCCTCAATGCACCTGGATGTTCTTGTGGAGAAAGCGGCTGGCCTGCACCTTCACCCCCCCACACCTCACAGTTGCAGACTCGGAACATTCCAACAGTGCAGGCAGTTCCCTCGTGCAGTTCACGGTCCAAAACTGGTAGGCTGCTCTATATACTATATATATATGTGTTTTAAGAAAAATTATAGTTACATTAATTATTTATTAATTTTAAGTTTATGTATTTTAAGTATGTTTAAATTAATTATATTTATTATTATATTACTTTAAAATTACTTTTAAGATATTTGAAAAATTCGATATTGTGACTGTCTATATTTTTTCCTATCGATATTTTGGAGTCAATATTTTTGTACTTACCTTTTTTGAGATAGGAAGTCGATATTCTGGCATTCTATGTTTTTACCTCGATATTTTGGCAAATCGATATTTTGACTGTCGATATTCTGTCAGTGATCCGAGATTTCTCAATACAGCGATCCCATCCAAAGTGCAGAGACTCCTTCACAACTGGGGGGGGCTCCGCCATAAGAGTAGAGGCCCTTTATGAATCTGACCCCTTGTATGTGTGTGCTCTGCAACTCAGGTGGCAGTGTGGCCATATGTCTGTCATATGTAAACCATGGTTCAAGTTGACCTCTGTATTGACATGGATAGTCCATGCTCATAGCGGCCATGTTTTGCAGTTCCATATGTGATGTGCTGCTCCAGGCCAGTTCTAATTTTTGTGGGAACTGGGACTTGTGTTGCTGTTTCACTAGGGAATGAAAAAGACTACAAGTCCCGGAAGTCATGAAGGGACCTGGGAAACTTAGCAGGGCTGTGTGATTAGAAACTGTCTCCCTCATGAATGCAACTAATGCCTACTAGCCCCATTCAAAAATGACTAGGCATTTTATATTGTGTGTAATGCAGAATGCATCACACATGAGGTCTAATGTACCCCTATGATGATATGTTACTGTCTCATGTTAACTTAACAGTTACCTTACGAGACATATGCCATGGAGTGGCTGCCACTGTCTGAGCTGGTAATGTTGTACTAACACTCTCCCCGCTCTTATGGCACATCTAAGCCCATCACAGGTACAAAGACACACTACCCTGCAGCACACAGCTAATTGACTCCAGATCTCGTTGTGCAATGTAGCACTCCTCTGTCCCCACATAATTCCAAGGCTACCTATCAAGCACCCTCTCAGTTAGTATGGTCATATCAGCATCACAGAACGTGTGAGGGCCTTGGTGCCTTGTCCTCAGCTCCCTCATCCTGGTTGGGGGTGGTGGGTTCACCAGTGCAAAAGGATGGTAGAGGATCTTGCTTGGAGGTGTGGAGGGTTCAGAATGACCATAAAATAGCTGCCTGCACCCCCCTGTATTGAAGCGTGTTGGGATGAAATATAGAAACACATAATATGGACCTGATTCACAAAGGGCCCCTACACTCGGAATTCTCATTGTGAAGATTCTGACCCCGAGTGCACAGACTCCTCCACAAAATGTGGACCGCATGTACCTTAATCAAAGAGGCAAACTGTAATGAGATGTTATGTAAAGTGTACCTAAATCCTCTTCCCTTCCTGAATTGAGCTTCCTGCCCTTCTTTCACACTTTTTTTTCTCAATTTCTAGTTCAAGAAATGTTGTTATCCGGCTCGTTTTCAGAGTCTACGGCCCGAGTGCGGACAGTTTGTCTCAGATGCGGAAATTCCGCAATAGGGCTGAAGACTCAGGAAACGGGGCAGTACCTAATGTTTTAATACAGGAAATGGCAAACAGGAAATCGAAGGCAAGAAGTTCATGCCAAGAAATTGCACACAGCCATTTTATGGTCATTCTGAGTCATCTTGCATCTTTCACGCCCCCCAAAAGGAGGGTGATACTCCGGAGCACCTCATAAACTTTGAAACTACCACAAAAGCGCTGTGCGTCCATCTATACCCCATTTTAGTTATATTCTTCTGACACAGTTTGGACCAGCACGCCTACAAATATGGATGAAATAATACGTCTCACAGACTCCAGAGCGGAAACCTTTGCTTATACCAACGAAGAAGCCGCTAGAATATATGCACTCATCAATGAAGAATCCACAGAACTATCCACCACTCGCACTAAGGAACAAAACATAAGGCAGTTATTATATCTTTCCAAAAAGGAAATTAATCAACGCCTGCATGCAAGCACATTGGTAAAATACCACAGGGCAATCAACAATGATGGCCTGTCCCTTCTACGCTCTATGGCTACAGAGATTTTTATATTTTTTGAAGTCAGACAGAGAGTATCCATACACCTTCTATCTGTGTAAAACTGCACTTCGTTGCAAACTAAAAAGATATTGTTCAATTAAGTGTGTGTGTGTGTCAGAATTCCCCGCCTATACCCCTGTACCCTCTCTCATACACCAGTGAAAAAAGGGGAGGGAAGGTTGACAGTGCCTCACGGAAGCAACACCAAGGGGAGGATTCCGACAGGCTGGTACTCGCCTGATTCCTCACTTCTCATCATTGGCTACTGTCAACCCATAAATAAAATGGGAGAAAAAGATTGTGCAATCAAACCATAATGTGTTCTACGTGTGAAATAACCCAATGTGATATTCTGTATCCCTACCAAAATGAAATACAGATGAATCACCCTTTAAAAAGAGTAAAGCTAACTGGCAACTCAGTCTTTATTCTGTGCTGTTAGCCTACTCTATTAAAAGTCAACCGACATGTTTCATCACTGTTTACTACTTTACCAGTGATTTCTTCAGGGTTTCGGGTCAGCATGTGATTTGCACGTTTTAAATTCTTCCCTTATTGTACCTGTAGTCGGGTATAAGACAAACAACACACACATATGTATCATACATTTATCATGTCTCAACATATAGCACCGTTAACGGTGCGGATAACAAAGTAATTACTGTGCATCTGATTACTGGCTGTATTAGATGATACATTACCAGGTGGCCTCCACTGGTGTGCCTACCCGGCCCCCGTGGAAGAATATATCGCCTTTCAGAGCCCCTAAATTGAATGGGTCTCTTTCACCGCCCGTTGGGTTGGTATCTGTGATAAAACAATTGTGGGATATAAGTAAACTCGTACAGATTGTTCCTTACTCATACCCATCTCATTCATTCGTCCTCATGTCAGACTCACAACCCGTTTTTCTCGCATGTTAACAAGCTTCATTCATTATGCCATTAGCAGCTTCCACTGCTTTTCTCAGTTGTCCATAACACCCTCGAGTCTAACTGCTGCTTCCCCTTACCGTTAGCGTGCACCGGTGTGGTCTCAGCTCACCCCTAGTGTAACGCTACTGTGCCGGGGTTCCGTATACATCCGCCATTTCCTGATCACGTGATCATGACGCACATCGAGCACGCCCCTACTGCGTGGCGTGTCACCGTGACAAAGCGTGAGCGCCATTTTGAATCGGGCTCTATTGCATGTAAAGAAAGGACTCTGCCCTGATCCCAGTGCTCTGAGGTTGATTTGACATATTGGGCTACCATAAAATATATAGAACGCAATTTGCAATATATGGCTGTACGTTATTATTGTTTGCCAATATTTTAATCACTACTCCATATCTTTTATATATTTATTAAAAAATAATCGGTGTTATTGGGTAAGCCTTTTGCCAGAACTCCACCCCTGCATCCTCATCCACGGGTGTACATGCTGCTAGGCACAAAATAGCGCGCACAATGTTATCACATAACTGTGATACACTACACTCTAAGGGTTATCTGACTGAAGGTATAACCCTCATCATTGTTGCACATACTAGAGTAGAATCCTTATAATGCTGAAACTTTATTCCACTCAATAATATCATTGAGCCCCTGCTCGTCCGTGGATTCTTCAAAAATCCAGCGGGCCTCTTTTTCGAGCAGTCTATTGCTCATATTGTGCAGATCTCCTTGCACCCTTTCGATGACAACCCACCGTAGGTCCCTGGGCTGGTGCTTATGTTGGGCAAAATGTTGTACAAGTTTGGTGGACAGTTTCGCTGCTTTTAGTGTGCTGAGGTGTTCCTGGATTCTGACTTTGATCTTCCTAGTCGTTAATCCAATGTAGTGCATGTCGCACGGGCATGTTAACCTGTAGATCACATTGCATGTGTTGCAATTACTGAAGCTATTTAGGTGCCATGTCTTCCCATTAGTTCTTATAATGGCACTAGTTTTTGTAGTGAGGGGGCAAATCGTACACTCACCACACGGGTAATGGCCAGGTGGGAGGTTAGAATGTGGCAACTTCTCCTGTGGGCGTGTGTGGACCAATCGGTCCTTCAGGCTTGATGATCGTTTGAAAGCAAACCGTGGGTGCGGCATTCGCATGGACTTGGTATTTAAGAGATGCCAATGCTTTCTCAATATTTGGCGGATCTTAGTAGAATGTGGTCCAAAGGTGGTAATTATAGGAATACAGTCCTCTGATTCCTTGACACGTCGGTCAAGAAGGGCTTCTCGAGGAGTGTTTAATGCCCTTTTCTTGGCCTGGTTCACAATTTTTCTGGGATAATCTCTGGCTGCAAGCTTGTCAGCCAACCCTGCAGTCTGCTCTAAAAAGGTTTCAGTTGTAGAGCAGTTACTACGGTACCTCATAAACTGCCCTATCGGGAGATTATCACGCAAGGCCCTGGGATGGAATGACCTGTAATGCAACAGAGAGTTCTTATCTGTTGGTTTTTGGTGGACCGATGTAACAAGTTTATGGTCTCTGGCATATATATCTAAATCTAGATATGTCGCTTTTTGGCGGTCCACAGACCATGTGAATCTGAGGCAACTATCAAGATTGTTAAGCCATGCTAGAAATTGATCAAGTGTTTCAGAGGATCCTCTCCAGATGCACAGTATGTCATCTATATATCTCTTCCAGAGGACAATGTTCCCCTGGAAGAGATTGGCTGTGTGGTAGATGTAGTTCGCCTCAAAGTGCCCGACATATATACATGCCAGGCTGGGGGCAAAAGTAGCCCCCATCGAGGTCCCGGAGGTCTGCAAGTAGAGTTGATGTTTGTAAGCAAAGAAATTGCGTGTCAAGGCTATCTCAATGCACTGTAGTACAAAAGTTGGTGCAGTGTCATAGAACCACTCGAGTTCCCCCAGGGAGCGAGCTGCTGCCACCAGCGTCGCCTCCTGGGGTATATTCGTGTATAGTGACTCGATGTCGATCGTCACTAAGAGGTTCTCTTCAGGATCATATGTGACTGACTGCAAGTGTCTCAAAATGTCAGTTGTATCCTGGACAAATGAGGGTTGTGTAATTACACATTCTCGCAGAAAAGAATCTGCGAACTGGGACAGAGGCTCAAGGATGGAGTTGATACCAGAGACTATCGGCCTACCACAGGGCACAAAGAATTCCAAGGGGTCTCAGGATACCTCTTAAACCTTCATTATGTAAGAATGGCCAGAAGTTCAAAGACAGATGGTAAGCAATCCTTAATAAATGCAGCTTGGACCTGATACTGTTAATTATTGAGGAATTGTCCAACATATTGGAAGAAGTGTCCAAGGAGATATCTCAAGTAAAAGTAGAATTGGAGAACAGCTACACAAGTGAGGAATTAACCAAGATCATGGAGGATATCAATCAACAACTATCCAGACATACCACAGAAGTAAGCGAACGCAAAGTGAGGAAACTAAGGAGAGACACCATTGATTACAAGATGGGAGAGGTTTATACGTGGGCAGAGATCTACGCCAAACGACGCCAAAATAAACCATATTCAACCAACACGGAAACATCATCATCAGAAGATGACACAATTAATTTACAAGGTAGAAGAGCACGGTTTCCTCCTCAGAAACCCACGACTAACATCCAGACTACATCAGTGGGTCCTGAAATTCCGTCAACATCCATGGAGCCTTTTTTAGAGGTGGGCCTGGAACAAGAAGACCCAGGCGGGCAAAAAGAAAAAGAAAAAAACAAAGAACCTCCACAGACCCGCACGACGACCAGCAAGAAGGACAAAGCCAAGGGGAAGCAACAGACAACCTAGTTATCAGCATCTCTGACTACCAATTCAACACCACCCAGATAAGGACCTTGCAAAAGGGTACCTCTTTCATCCCAACGTCCAACACCAACAGATTAGAACTGGAAATCTCCTTCTTCAAGTTGATGAGAAAGCTCCGTCTTAAACATTTCTTCCAAAACGTCGCTCAAACCTCAGACGATACAGAGCCAGATCAACTTATGGGCCTTCGCCCGAGAAGTACTTTTTTAGCCCCTGTCTCACATAAATGTCTCGACACCTTTGAAACCCTCGTAAAAAACGACCTTACTAAACTCAATTGTCAACCTAAATCCAAGCACAAGAATCTTACTTCCAAAGAAATTAACACTCTCAAATCAATTGCATCAAACAAGGAAGTGACATGTGTTAAAGCTGATAAGGGCGGCGCCATCGTCATCTTAAACACCACTTACTATGAAGAACAGGCATCCCTCCACCTCCTGCACACCAACACTTATCTTAAACTATCATGTGATCCAACCAGAGAATACAAGGAAATCCTAGACTTAATCATCAGCAAGGCTCTGGATAATGATGTTATAACCTCTGAAACCACCAGATACCTTACCACACAACACCCCAAAAGCCCAAGATTTTTCCTGGTGCCAAAAATACACAAGAATCTCCAAGCGCCTCCGTGTAGGCCTATAGTCTCCACGTGTGGAAGCATCCATGATCCAGTGGGTACATTTTTGGATAAATACTTTCAACCCATCGTCACTGCCATACCTACTTTCCTAAGGGATACAGCAGATTTTCTGAACAAACTCAAAACCGTGGAAATAGATGATTTCAGCAATATAATTCTCTGCACAGTAGATGTCTCATCTTTGTATACATCCATTCCACAATCCATGGGAATAGAAGCCACAGAACATTGTTTACTGAGGACAGACTTCAACCAACAAATGAAACTTTTTTTGATGGAGTTATTAGAATTCACCCTACTCCACAGTTACTTCACTTGGAAGGAAGAGTGGTTTCAACAACTAACCGTAACATCTATGGGCAATTCGGCAGCTCCTGCCTATGCGAATATGTTCATGCACAGGTTTGAACAGGACCACATTCTCAGCAAAACAGTATGGAAAGACCATCTGAAAATGTTCGTCAGATTCATCGACGACATATTTCTCATGTGGCAAGGCCCTAAAGACATTTTGACTAATGAACTAATCCAACTTAACTCTATAGACTCACGGTTACAATTTACATATGAAATTCAGCAACAATCCATCAATTACTTTGATGTTAAGATCACTAACACCAATACTGGATTTGAAACAAGCCTGTTCCGCAAAGCAACCAACAGGAATAATACGGTACATTGCTCGAGCTTCCACCCACAACCTCTCAAGAATCATTTACCGTACAGTCAACTCATCAGAGCCAAAAGAATAACCTCCAATCCAGAAAGATTTCATGAAGAAGCCAACATCATCACAGCACGCTTCAAAGCCCGAGGGTATCCTAACCCAGTCCTTGAGCAGGCCAAACAAAGGTGTGCCACAAAATCCAGAGATGACTTACTGAACATATCCACCACACCGAAACCCGACGTCATTACCATGGTTTCTAAATACTCCACAACCAGTCATAAATTCAAACAAATCATCAAAAAACACTGGGGTATACTTAGAGTGGAACCTGATTTCAACAAAATTTTCGAAATGGAACCCATCTTTGCTTATTCACGATCTAAGAATTTGGGGGAACTCATTAAACATCCCAAAGCCACAAACCTAACATTCAAAGGCACCAATCCCTGTTGGAATTGTAACCACTGCAACAGTGTCATTAAAGGCACAACGGTAAGTCACCCCATGAAAGGGCACCAAATCAAGATTAGAGCTACAGCCACATGCGATACAGCCAACGTAGTTTATATGTTGAAGTGCCCATGCGGCAAAATTTATGTTGGACAAACAGAGAGAAAACTTAAAATTTGACTCACAGAACATAAATCCAACATAAGAACCAAACAAATGAAATCGACCATAGCACAACACTTCATCGAAGCAGGACATGGTATTAGCCAATTGCGTTTTTGCGCATTGGAAACTGTTACTAAAGAATCCGGCAAAGACAATCACAACGAACTCTTAAAACGTGAAAATTACTGGATTTTCACATTATCAAGTATGAAACCTCATGGACTTAATGACTGAGTCGAGTATACATGTTACTTATAAGCCCCTCCTTGGGTTTTTCCTGATTGCGATTAATGGATAGCTCTGTATATTCAATTCACATATGGTAGCCACCATTCATATTAATTTTCATTCAGTTTTATCTATTTTCATTCACACTAATTTTCATGACACAAATTTCATTTTTCAGGTTTTTTGTTACTCTGTTCATTTATTTCCTATGTTCTGATGTTAATATAGTATTATTTCTTTCCCATTAGGTTCCATTTTCGAAATTAGCATATGAATAATGTATCCTTGTGTTGATTTCAGTTTCATTCCCTAGCGTCGATTAGTCCGTTTTCTATTACACTCCACACATTCTGCAGTCCTTCTTTTGTATTTGCCGATTTCTTACCACGTCCCATTAACGTCACGAACACCATGGTAACCCCGTACTGTTCTAATACTTCCGGGGTTTGAATACTCGTTCCGACCGGACAACAGAGCGTGTTACTTTTATGCAACTCTCCAGTGCATGTCACGGGAAGACTTCTACTAACCGGCACCCGTGTATCCCCAGATCACATCGGTGTGTTACCCTGATTTACCTCTCTCCCGCATGTTGGACTTACTTGCACCCGCGTTTCACGCTATTTTTCGGATTCACGTTCCTCTACCACTTATCTTTTCTAAACACCGGACAGTCACGTATCCGGCACCTCGGTTTAGATTCCGGCACCTTGTTTTTCTTAAATTAGGCACTTTTAATAGGGCACTCTTTTTTTCCACTATTTTCACTATTACTGCTTCACGGGTATATCCTTCTTTTTAATAGCATAGCATGTTCATTTTATATGAAGGACATTTTCTCAAACTTTCCTCGTTTTCTTTTCTTCATTGATAGAATATTCATCCCCTAGAAGAAGGCATCCTCGTTATGCCGAAATGCATTGGGATTTATAAGAGTGCATTTGTTGATATTGAAAGACTTTCTTTGAAACAATGATTTCCTTGTGAATACAACAAAATGAACAGAAAAAATAAAAACAAGCATTGGTAAAACATCTGATTTCTATCTTGGTGAAACCTTCATACAAGGACTAGCGGGGAGCCCGGGGGACACTTCTCACTGTATGAGTGGTGCTTCTCTTGCATTCTGAGTCATCCTCACCCCCAAATAGGGCTCCTCTGCCATCCTGCTGCTCTGTTTATCCATACTGCCTCCAACATGGCTGAGGGACTTGATGAGAAGGCATTCCCTTTCACAAAGGCAAATTAAGTATATTAGCTGAGGGGCTGCTTGATAAGTACCCTCAGCTTTTTGGGGGCCCAGAAGGCAAGCTAAGCAAGGCAGTACGCGCACGATTCTGACCCGACATTGGTGTGTGCTGCAGAGGGCATATTTCTACAGTGGGCCTGATCCTGCCTCAAGCACTGGCAGGATCTGAAACGTTGGGCTCGAATCAAAGCCCAGGAATTAATGGGCCTGTCCTCCCAGCTCCATATGCACATGGCTCACCTTACACCACTATACAGGATAATTCTGAAGGCAACCTGGCCGACCCTCTAAGCAGACCCTCCTGGATTTCGCGATTTCGCGGTTTGCAGCGAAATCGGCACTTTTGTAAAAATGCAGTGATTTTTACAAAAATGCAGCAAAATCGGCACTTTTGTAAAAATGCGCAATTTTTACAAAAGTACCCACGAAATCGGCATTTTTGTAATTGCCCGCGAAATCCAGATATCTTCAGACTCCCCTTCTATTGGCCCTCAGACAGGAATTTCCGGCCATAGTGACCAAGCTGAACCGTCTTCTAATTTACAAATTCTTATTTACAGGAACATTAGCAAAGGTTGGATATCCCTACGATTTTCCTTACGATGTTCGTTTTTCGAGGTTCACAAACTTGCACAAATCTGTGAAAATCGTTTGCTTATAATACTCGCTAGAGTTTACCTCCTGAGCACAATGTTCAGGAATAAAAAATATGGCGGAAATGGGCAGTCTCCGATTTTAATGTTTTGGCCCTTTTTCTCAACTTAGAAAGGACACGAGGAGAACTCCCTTCATTTTCAGTTGCTGAGACTACGGGTGCACCTGGGCTATTTCACACTCTATGTTCACACTTACAACTCTATTTTTAGCATTACAATGGGCAAATTCAGTTTGAGAGGCCAGAATGAATGTTTGGGAATACTCAGAAAGTTTTATGGGAGACCATCACATTCCATTTACTCGCCTCCGTGAGCGATCCTGGATGCACCCATGACTCCAACTCAATGTTTTAAACTTAGGACTGCGAGGATCCTGCTATATTGGCATATTTTTATTTATTTGCGAGGACCCTGGTTTATTGTGGTTTTCACAGCAATATTGTGGGGATTTATAGATGGAAAATGCCACGAAATATATTACTATAAATCAGAATTTGAGAAGTCCAACCTCAAATCTCAACTTTTTGCCGTGATAGTTGTACCGAACGCTGGAGGTTCTGTAAATGTTCATGTAGGCCAGGGCAATAGTGATTTTTACCAGACCATTGGCCTAAACAGAAGTGGACTTACATGTGGAAGAGTCACTACTGCTTTAATCAGGTCAGTGCTAATGAGTGTTAGGGTGAGCTTCATATATGTGATTTCTTATATATTTAAATTTCTCCCCATCAGCTCCACAAATTTGGTAAAAAACATAACTGACTAAATGATAATGTTAAAGCGCATACATGTAATCAGACAGTAGAACCGTTTGTGTGGTTGTTACATGAATTGCAACACACTATTTAAAGTAACACAGCCTCCTTCAATAAATAATCCAAACTTGGAGATAGTCAATAGCTGAAAATTGCAAAAATATTGTAACACTATACAATTACTGACATTTCATTTTTTTTAACTTCTGCGACATTTGGCTGCCATAGTAACAATACTTTTGAATCCTTGAGCAAGAATCATTTTTACTTCTCTTCCATATACAGCTTTATCTTTTTTTTGGCAAGACCTATTGTCTACAATACATTGATCAACGTTAGAGTGAGCTTTGGGTCAGCACCTTACTCATGACTGGATGGCTTTGTTGTCTATCTCTCTTTCCTACCCTTGAGTCAATGGCCTTTATCCATATTTTTGTGTTTGTCCACTCAGGAGCATTTCAGTCTCACTGTGCTCCGATATATCTTGCCACTGCTGATCCCAGACTTTGCTATGCAGTAGCTGTGAGGGACTATTTTTTCTCTGTCTCTACATCCGTCTCTCCATACTGCTGCTTTCTCCCCACTCATTGACCTTTCTCCACCCAACCCTCGTGTTTTACTTTTTAACAATTTGTTTTACTTTTCAGTGAGTGCTCAATCAAAATGTTTTTGACCATTTCTCAATGACCGCCTGTAGGTGGGTACCTAAGAAGGGAGTTCATTTTATTTTGATATGTCCAGTTGAAAGATGACTGCTGGCACATCACGAAAAAAAGGAAAGAAGCCAGAAGGGGAAAACGGAAGTACACCTTGAAATGTAGCACTTTATTTTGCAATTTATGCCCCTGGAGCCCGCCGCACACTGGGCATATACAAACAATTGGCCTAGAGTTCAGTTCTTGAGTGTGTGAAACTTTTTGCTGACTGAGTGTATACAACAAATGCTTTACACTGTCCTCTGGTACTGCCTTACTGCTCGACCAAGCTACCCCTTTAGAGAGTAAGGTCAGACCTGACTTTAACCTCTGTTATACCTCTGGGGTTTGTGGGCTCTATTCACACTGTACCTTATTTTGGTCCAGTATATATAGAGCCACTTTCTAACATTGGTGGATCAGCGGTGGGATACAAACTCGCATTTGTTAGACTACTTGGTTACCATCAGATCACACAACAGAACCCATAAATTGCCTTAGAATTCTGAAATAGTTTTTTCCAAAAACTAAAAGTCTTGAAGGGTCTTGCTTAAGCCCCATTCGAATTTTAGAAAATAAAAGTCACTATAGTCAGGGTAGAGGGTTAGAACTATCAGGTTAGAATGTCTCAACCACCCCCAACTATTAGTGAAGGTAATGTTGCACAGGACCTGGTGGAGGAGCTCGACCACACACCTTATTTACACTTAAATTTCAGAGAAGTTAGGTCCTTATGCAAACTGAAAAATATACCAATGGGCCTGCATCCAACCAAAGTACCAAAGTAGGGTGCCAAGAGCTCCTGACTGAGTATGCTAAATGCCACCCTTCTGAACAGGGTGATGACCAGTCAGAGGAAGAAGGGGTGTTAAAGGAGGATAAAAATTCACCCCCCAATCATCTCTATGGAGAGGAGGGTCCCTGTACCCTTAACTCCAAGAATCACCCCTGGGACCCTAGAGCCTACACAGGTGGGCCAGGGCCCAGAGAAAACATTGGGACTAGTCCCAGTGAAGAGGACAGCTTGTTAGCCAAGCTGGCCAAGAGATTAGATCTAGAGTCCAGACTCCTGGCTCTGGAAAAAGAAAGGAAAGAGATGGGCTTAACCCCTATCTCTGGTGGCAGCAATACCAATAACAAGGATAGAGAGGAATCTAATGATCCTAAAATCCCCAAAAGGATTGTCCCTAAATTTGAGGAAGGTGGTGATATCACCAAGTGGTTCACATCCTTTGAGAG
Source organism: Lissotriton vulgaris (assembly GCF_964263255.1). Taxonomy (NCBI): domain Eukaryota; kingdom Metazoa; phylum Chordata; class Amphibia; order Caudata; family Salamandridae; genus Lissotriton; species Lissotriton vulgaris. Next base: position 229,226,282 of record NC_141696.1, read on the forward strand.
GTCTTGTGATATGAGAAAATTGAAGACACCTCTATGGGGGGCACTCCTGTGGGAACTGTTCTCTGGTAACTGCAGAGACAGGCTTCTGACCCTCTCTGGGCCAGGTGCAGGGTCTTATGACCTCATGAAGAAAACTCTGATTGAGGGATTTGGACTCACAACTGAGGAGTATAGAATTAGGTTAAGGAGGGCTCACAAAACCCAGACCCAATCCTGGATAGATTTTGTAGACTACTCGGTAAAGACACTGGATGGTTGGTTAACTGGACACAATGTGCATGACTTTTCTGGACTTTACAATTTGGTTATGAAGGAACACATTTTGAGTAATTGTACAAATGAAAAGTTGCATCATTATTTGGTAGACCTAGGTCTAATTTCTCCCCAAGAATTGGGAAAGAACGCATACCATTGGGTCAAGACTAGGGTGACAAGGACAACCACTGGGGGTGACCAAAAAAAGGTGGTTACAAAACCTCCCAGGGGAAAGGTGGTAAGAATCCTCAAGATAAAAAGTCTGAGTCTTCCAAAGGTCCCCAAAAACCTGTACAGGTGGGTGGGTCCCAAACTACTCCCTATGTGCCTCAGCCGTATGGGGGGAAGAACTTTGATCCTAACAAGGCCTATTGTAACAACAGTAAGAAATTGGGACATTTAACTCTAGACAAAAACTGCCCCTACAACAAAGCCACTAAGGCACCCAGTACAGCTACTCCAGGGACAGCCAGTCTACAGATGGGATCAGAGGAGTGCCCAGAGCAAATCTGGGAATACACTCAAGCTAGTCTAGTCTCCTTGGGGGAAGTGGAGTTTGCCAATGTAGCTGGGTTACCACCCAACTTGAAAAAGTATTTGCAATACCCCTCTATTAATGGGATGTATGACGGTACCACACGTACTTTTACAACGCGTACCGTTACCACGCTACTTTTACCACGCAAGTCGTTACAACGACTTGCGTGGAGGGGCGCTGGATAGTAAATTATTTAATTTACTATTCCAACTCCAGTCCCCGTGGACTCTAGGGAAAGGAGTTGGATAGTAAATTAAAGTATTTACTATCCTGGAGCGCCCCCCAGCGCATTTCGTTGTAACGACCTGCGTGGTAAAAGTAGCGTGGTAACGGTACCGCGTTGTAAAAAATGCGTGGTAACCGTTGTATACCCTATTAATGTAACTGGAGTAGAGGCCCTGAGGGATACAGGTGCCAGTGTCACTATGGTGAAAGATATATTGGTTTCCCCAGGGCAATACTTGATTGGGAAAACGTACCCAGTCACCAATGCTGACAGTGTTACCACTAACCGTCCTATGGCTATGGTGACACTAGGTTGGGGGAGGTTACTGCCTGAAACTAGTAGTGGTCTCTCCACAGTTACCAGCTGACTGTCTGCTTGCAAATGATCTGGAAATTTCAGCCTGGGCTGAGGTTGAGCAAATAACCCATGCAGCCATCCTGGGTATCCCTAGACTGGTATGTGTGCAAACCAGAGCACAGAGCAAAAACAAGGGTGAACAAGTAGGTTTAGAGCCTGAAAGTATGGCCCAACCAACCAAGAGAAAGAACCAGAAGACTGGGGGACCAGCTTCTACACAGCAAACCCCCCAGGCCCCCTCTCCTCAGGGAGGGGACTTGGCAACCCTATAGGTAACTGAGCCCATGGAGCGAGAACCTTACCAGGTTGAACTCTTGGACCCAGGGGGACCCATTAGGGAAGAGTTGTGCCAGGGTCAGCAAGACTGCCCCTCTCTTGAAAGACTGAGGCAGCAAGCTGTTTCAGAAGCACAGGGAGATGTCAGTGGTACCCACAGAGCTTATTGGGAAGAGGGATCACTGTATGCTGAGTCAAGAAACAGCACTTCTGGAGCCACTAGGGGAGTGGTAGTGCCACAGAAGTACAGGGAGTTCCTCCTAACTGTGGCTCATGACATCCCCTAGTTGGACATCTGGGGCAAAACAAAACTTGGGAAAGGCTAGTCAGTCACTTGTATTGGCCCCAGATGCACCAAAAGGTGTAGGAGTTTGTGAGCTACTGTGTCACCTGTCAGGCCAGTGGCAAGACAGGTGGCCACCCAAAGGCCTCCCTGATACCACTGCCTGTGGTGGGGGTCCCCTTTGAAAGGGTAGGGATGGACATTGTGGGTCTACTTGAACCTCCCACAGCCTCAGGGAACAAATTCATTCTAGTAGTAGTGGATCATGCTACTAGGTACCCTGAAGCAATTCCCCTTAGGGTTACTACAGTTCCTGCAGTAGCCAAGGCCCTCCTGGGTGTCTTCACCAGAGTAGGGTTTCCTAAGGAGGTGGTTTCAGACAGAGGTTCCAACTTCATGTCTGCTTACCTGAAACACATGTGGAAGGAGTGTGGTGTGCAGTACAGGTTTACTACCCCATACCATCCACAAACCAATGGCCTTGTTGAGAGATTCAACAAAACATTGAAAGGTATGATCATGTTACTCCCTAAAAACTTAAAAGGAGATGGGATGTCCTGTTGCCATGCCTGCTTTTCTCTTATAGGGAAGTGCCACAGAAGGGAGTAGGGTTTTCCCCCTTTGAACTTCTGTTTGGCCATCCTGTAAGGGGACCACTTTGTCTTGTGAAAGAGGGTTGAGAGAGGGTTCTCTAGGAACCCAAGCAAGACATTGTAGACTATGTGGTTGGCCTGGGGTCCACAATGGATGAGTATATGGAAAAGGCATCCAAGAATCTCGAGGCCAGCCAGAAGCTTCAGAAGCAGTGGTATGACCAAAAAGCTGCACTGGTTGAATTTCAATCTGGGGAACAGGTGTGGGGTTTGGAGCCAGTGGTACCAAGGGCTCTCCAGGACAAATGGAGTGGCCCTTACCCTATCCTTGAGAAAAGGCGTGAGGTCACTTACCTAGTGGACCTGGTCACAAGCAGGTCACCCAAAAGGGTTATCCATGTGAACCGCCTTAAGCTCTACCATGACAGGGCTGACATCACCATGCTGATGGTGACTGATGAGGAACAGGAAGCAGAGAGTGAACCTCTCCCTGATCTCCTCTCTTGCAGCCCAAAAGATGGGTCAATGGATGGAGTAGTCTTTTCAGACACCCTCTCTGCCCAACAGCAGAGTGACTGCAAACAAGTTTTGTAACAGTATGCTGGTGTCTTTTCCCTGACCCCTGGTCTGACCAACTGGTGTACCTATGATGTGGACCCTGGTGACAGTAGCCCTGTCAAAAACAAAATCTATCGACAATCAGACCATGTCAAGGAAAGCATCAGAGCTAAAGTCAGAAAGATGCTGGAGTTAGGGGTTATTGAACCCTCTGAGAGCCCCTGAGCTAGCCCAGTGGTTCTGGTCCCCAAACCTCATCCACAGGGTGGAAAGAGAGAGTGAGGTTCTGTGTGGACTATAGAGGGCTCAACTCTGTCACCAAGACAGATGCTCACCCCATTCCAAGAGCAGATGAGTTGATAGACAAGTTCGGGGCAGCCAAATTTCTCAGTACCTTTGACTTGACTGCAGGGTACTAGCAGATTGGCATGGCCCCAGGAGTAAGAGAGAAAACAGCATTCTCCACACCTGATGGGCACTATCAGTGTACTGTAATGCCTTTTGGGTTAAAGAATGCCCCTGCCACCTTCCAGAGGTTGGTGAATCAAGTCATGACTGGGTTGGAATCCTTTAGTGCAGCCTATCTTGATGATATTGCTGTCTTTAGCTCCACCTGGCAGGATCACCTGATCCACCTTGGGAAGGTTTTAGAAGCCCTACAATCTGCAGAGCTAACTATCTAGGCATCCAAATGCCAGATAAGGCAGGGCACTGTGGTGCACTTGGGCCACCTTGAGGGTGGAGGCCAGGTACAACCCTTACAGCCCAAGATCCAGAGCATCATGGACTGGGTAGCTCCAACAACCCAGACCCAAGTCAGGGTATTCCTTGGCTTGACTGGGTACTACAGGAGGTTTGTGAAGGGAAATAGGTCCATTGTGACTCCCCTCTCAGAACTTACCTCCAAGAAAATGCCCAAGAAAGTAAACTGGACTGTTAGCTGCCATAAGGCTATTGACACTCTGAAAGAACAATGTGCCACGCACCAATTCTAAAAGCACCAGACTACTCCAAGCAGTTCATAGTGCAGACTGATGCCTCTGAGCTTGGGATAGGAGCGGTCCTATCCCAGATCAATGAGGAAGGCCAAGACCAACCTGTTGCTTTTATAAACAGGAGGCTACTCCCCGGGGAGCAGCGTTGGAGTGCCATTGAGAGGGAGGCCTTTGCTGTGGTTTGGTCCCTGAAGAAGTTAAGGCCCTACTTGTTTGGGACTCACTTCCTGGTTCAAACTGACCACAGACCTCTCGGATGGCTAATGCAAATGAAAGGGGAAAATACAAAACTACTAGGATGGTCCATCTCCCTACAGGGAATGGACTTTGAAGTGGAACACCGACCTGGGACTTCCCATGCCAATGCAGATGGACTTTCCAGGTTCTTCCACTTAGACAATGAAGACTCCCTAGGGCAAGGTTAGTCTCATCACCTTTCGTTTGTGGGGGGGGGGGGTTGTGTGAGAAAGTGCGATCTTTCTTGCGTTGGTATGCCCCCACTTTTTTTCTGAACTGCTGATGTGCTTTGACTGAGTGTGCCCTGGGCTCCTGCAAACCAGGTGCCCGGGGCCTGTGTTCCTTCCCTAAATCTGTGTTGAAACTAAAACCCAATTGGCCTCTCTGGCCACCTATCAGCCCCTAGTAAATGTTACCCTAGGTACCCAGGGCATGGTGACCAGAGAAGACCCCTAAGGGCTGAAACACTTATTGTGCCACCCTTAGGGTCCCTGTACCCTGACACCCACACACTGCCTTTGCAGGCTGAGTGTCTAAGTACAGAACTAAACAGAAAGTCGACATGGCACACATCCCTGTGTGCCATGCCCACAAACCCCCTGCCCTGGCATACATCAGTCATCCCTCTACCTGGGTGCTTTATGCCAGTGGTGTGGGCACAGGTGCATGCACCCTGTGCCCCTACAGTACCTAGGGCCATTCCTGGGCACTGTAAGTGCAGTGCTGCCATTAAGAGTATATGGTGCTGGGAGGTCGTCATTACGAACTCCACAGCACCATGATGGCTCCACCGAAGACTGAGAAGTTTGATATCAAACTTCTCAGCACAAAAAAACCCGCACTGATGCCAGTGTGAGATTTAATGTAAAAATACTAGAGGGCATCTTAGAGATGCCTCCTGAAACCTAAACCTACAATCCATGTCTGGACTGAGAGGCTGCCTCAGCTGTCACACAGCAGACATGTTGCTGGACCCCTGGGTGGGGAGCCCCCGCTCTCCTGGGCCTGCAACAATGCACATCCTGGACAAGGTGCTAGGTCTCCTCCCCCAGGATGGGCAGGGGGAAGCTTCAAAGGCCTGCCGCCTTTGTGAGCTTTCTACAGACCATTTGCTGTACTCAGCAACTGGCCCCCACCAGTTCTGACCCCCACTTTGACAGAAAGACTGACTGGAAACTCTACGTTAGGAAGAGGGGTGTGCCAGCCTGTGCCAACCCCACCCCTCAGGTGGGGGAGGTGAGGTGAAGCACGACCCCGGGCTCCGGCCATCTTAAAGATGGGGAGCCCTTCACAATCACAGCGAGGCTCCTGCCCCCTCCCACAGGAGAGGAGAAGGCTAGGGGGTGTACTCACTCCAGGACCGGGACCTATTGGTCCCTGCCCTTGCCCTACCTGTAACACCCCTAAATTTAGTATTTAGGGGCACCCTGAACCTTCCTTCCTCAGATCCCGATAAGAAAAGAAGAAAGAAGATCAAGAAGACGAAGACCCGCCGTGCAGCTGCTAACAACAGGACGACACCCACTGACTTGGCCCCAGCCCTACCGGCCTGTCGACCCTGGAACCTGCTCCTGCTAAATCCCGGTGACAGCAACCTCAGACAACCCGGAAGAGCTGCCTGACTCGGCCCTCTAACAGACTGGGACTCCCATGAGCAGAGGCTCTGCTCCAACAACCACACCCCTGGTGCCAGCCAGGAACCGTGTATCCAGCCCACTCTGCACCCGCCAAGCCTGGCTTGTGCCAGAGTGATCCAAGACCACGAGGATGTCCCCCTGTTGACTGGGACCCGAAGTGCAGTGCCCAAAGACACTCCTCGATGACCCAGACGACACCTGCAGCCTCAGAACCAGGGACCCCTCCAACTGCGACCAGCCGAGGGTAAGATTTCCCGACACCCAAAAACACCCCTGCACCTGGGGCCCCATGGCCCCCTGTGCCCTCCTTTGGGGTACTCACGTCTTCTCCACGATCCCAACTTACCTCTCGAAGTGGTGGTCGCACCTGAAGAATCTCCGTCCCCGAATCTGCAGCCTTTGTTCCCTTTTGACCTTTCCTATTGAATAACATTGAGCGCCCGACGGCTCAAAAGCACCATGCACCCAGCTGCTCGAGTGCCACTGGAAGTGCAACTACTACCCTACTCTACTTCCCCACTTGCCCTGAGTAAGTGACCAGGAGCTCGGCTCCCACAGCCGCGAGGCCTGCTTGCTTGCAGCCACCAACCAAAGGCCCCCTACCCTCCATTGGATTGCTTTGGGCCTACTCTCTTTGCACCCAGCTGCCCCTGTGCCGCTGAGGGTGCACCTACAGTACCTTTCAGACCCTGGGAGACCCCTGAGTCTATGCCCAGAACCTTAACTTCACCAGTCGAGTACTCACCTGGAAACCGATAACTCACTCTCCTGCCATAGGATAACATTGACTGGTTTGACTCGATAACTCACTCTCCTGCCATAGGATAACCTTGACTGGTTTGACTCGAAAAATCTTCTAAGTTTTGAAACTCTAAACATTCTTCTAAAATCAGTCGAGTAACGAATTTCGAATTACTCACCTGGAATCAAGAGAGGAGCCAGTACTGTACCTTTCAGCCCAGTACTGAACCGCAAAATAAATTTTAACAGTACTTACCCATAACCTGAATTTTCTCCCATAGGAAACCATTGACTGTTTTTCTCTAAAATTTCTTCTGTCTACTTTTGAAAATTACAAATATTATTTAGAAATATTACCAATTACTGAAACGTAATTACTCACCTGTCTTAGGTAGAGACCCCAGTACTGATCCTAGGAGTCCAGTCCTGGATTACACAAGTAACGAGAACCTACTTTACCTGCTACTTGACTTTCCTTCCATTGGATAATATTGCTAGTTTTTCACTGAAAAGTTTCTGTCAACTTTTAAAATACCTTTATATTCCTTAAAAATCATTGCAATAACTAAAACGTTTTTACTAAACTGTTTTCAGATTAGCCCCCAGGACTGAATCTAGGATCCAGTCCTGGTGTTACAAAAGTAATCGATAAAGTAATCAACTGCATTTATGTAGAAAAACTCATTGAGCTCAATGCTAAATTGTGTTTAGAATTGTGTTGCCTACTGCAACCACTGTACCTATTGTGTTTACCAAGTTTATTGCCTTTCTGCAAAGTAATTACCTGAGAGTACTCATATTGCGAAAAGTATATTTTGATACCTGTTGGTTCTGATAATAAAACAACTATATATTTTGATATATAAACAATTGACCTAGAGTTCAGTTCTTGAGTGTGTGAAACCTTTTGCTGACTGAGTGTGTGTACAACAAATGCTTTACACTGTCCTCTGGTACTGCCTTACTGCTCGACCAAGCTACCACTTTAGAGAGTAAGGTCAGACCTGACTTTAACCTCTGTTATACCTCTGGGGTTTGTGGACTCTATAGACTGTACCTTATTTTGGTCCAGTATATATAGAGCCACTTTCTCACAACCCCCAAGCTCCCTTTCGAACTGCAACCCTTCTAGCATCAGCGCAGACCTCATCCACATCAATTACCATACATTTTGGGCCCTAGAATTTATTTTGCGCGTATCCATGTAATGGCTTTTCAACCCAGTTGTGGCTACTCCTCTTCATAAGAGACAATAGAAGCAAATAGGTACATTCTGTTTTCACTTGCTATGCATTTTGATACATCCTTTCATTAGCCAACATGTTATGAAGTGGTATACACTTATGAGCCACATGCGAGCATATGGAGATGAGTGACAGCAGTGATATATCAGACAAACACCACATACAGCAAACATTTTATTCACTTTTTAGGAGCATGAGCATTTGGTAAAGTCATTCTTAGGTATACTTACCAGGGTCCGCATCCGCCCAGTGCGTGGTCCCTGACCAGATGTCACGGCGTATCTGTAGCAGAGTCGCTGTTGGCTCTATTTTTCTGGACAACGACACAGGGCCTACAATGATATGTGTGTGTTTCAGTTTACATTCTTGTTGACATGTGAAGCACAACATTTCCTATTTCAGTTCATAGGTTTGGGACAGTCATAAATGCCCTTTGTGAATACCGAAAATTTCGTAAACTTAGACTTTTGGTCTAAGTTTGCCTTTGTGAATACCGAACAGTAGTAAACTTACACAAAGGTGTAAGTTTAGCTTTGTGAATCGGGCCCATAGATTATAAGGGCCAAGTCCAGAATACAGTCTTTTTTCTACGTAACTTCAGTTGGTCGAACAATGCAGGGAACACGAAAATATTTTCGATTTAGTCAGCTCAACCAGTCTATTAAATGGATATTAAATGGAAGAAAAAATGTAAGACTTTTGGGCCCATGCTTGAAAACAATTTATATCTGTTCCTGAGTTCTCAAAGGAGTCATCATAGATTCATGAAGGACATAAAAAGGACATAAAAAGCTTTCTGTTAAAAAATGCCCTTCGCTGGTTGGACGCCATGATGGCACACACTGCCCTGTCACTGAGCCATCGAAATGTTTTAATTTCATAGCCACTGTAGTACAGCCATCCAATCTATACTGACCACACTGAAGTAACTGGAAGGGTACAGGCTCCATGATTCAAAACTCCTAAATAATGGATAGAAATATAACAATTTAGAGAAAATTACCAAAGATGTTTATAATTGTTAATTTATTTTTATTAGAAGGTCCTATTAAAGTTGTGGGATTTCCTTAGTTTGGAACACTTTGGTCTTAACAGCGTTTTCCATTCTATCAGTACCTGTATGTACATTGACACAGTTCTAGGAGTTTTTAATTAAAGATTAATTAAAAACAAACAAAATATCTATAGATACAAACATTTTTGTTGAAAACATTTAATAGGAATTGCAGCCAATCTATCTCCATAATTGTTTTGGACTAGAGAAATAACTTTTTTAGCTCCAGCACTAGACTATTAGGGCTAGACCTTTCAGGCCTGGGATCCTTCCTGGGCATACTACTTCAGCTTGTACCATTATGTATAATAAAACTTTACGTTTAGTTGTTAATACTGTGATGGACATAAAATGGTTTAACTAAAAATGTGTTTTCTAAAAACACATTTTCAAAAAATATTTTGGCCTTAATCTTTCAATCAGTTTGTTTATCGATAAGTAGCTTTCTGCCAAATAACCTTTCTACTTTGTTCAGGAATTAAGGGCCTGTTTACAATGTCGGTTGAGAATTGGATTGAAACCGCCCAGCCATAGATCGGCGGTTCCGACCGCACAATTTGGATGCGACCGACCTATGGGCGGTCGGAAACATACATTTTTCAATGGCAGCTTGTGCAGCGGGCGGCAAAGGTCCACAGCACAAGCTGCCATTGATGTTTTTAAACATCCCTGCACTGTGTGGCACGGGTGCCTGCCTCACGGTGCACGTGTGTTTAGGGGCGGTCACCATAGGTACCCCCTGCGCCCAATGCGGAGGGCCAGGTGGGATAGGCGAACTGCTGGGGGCCCCCAAAGTAATTTTCCAACAGCAATATCATGTTGTAAAGGCGTATATGGAAAGGCTGTTGGAAAGTAACATCATAATTCCGATGGCGGAGATGAGGCTGGCTCTGTCGTCGTTATGGAATTTTGTTCTTTCCTGATGCTCCGACAGGCTCCTTGAGCCCATCAGAACAGCAGTGGGCGGACCCTCTGCCCGATGCCTCCTCCACTGCATCGAAATGTGGCTGGCAGACCACAGAAGCAGATATCAGGCATACCCCAACCGACGGTCAGGCGGTTGCGCTCCACCTGGCATCGTAATCAGGCCCTAAGTATCAGTTTTTTTAAAATAAGTGCAGGTCTACAAAGAATGACATCCCCATGCTAGTTATTTGACACCAGAATGGCACAACATTTCAGAAACGAGCCGAGAGGGTTCAGGTTGAAACTGAAGGACGTTGGATGTGTCTATCACCTCTGAGGGACCCCCCCAAATCTGTAGCTTTAACTTTTTTCAGAAAGCCACATTCATCATGGCCTCTTGTTGGTGGTGAAGTGTTGATGATGGGAAAGACAGGCCCACTTTAGTCCACTTTGTCCACAAATTCAGTTCTCCTTTTCAGACACACACTGATCAGGCCTATCTCGAGGACTTCTCGCCTTTGCGAGAAATTCCAGATTGTGATAATGCTTTGGCTCACAGATGCTGTCATGTTCCCTCCTCTGAATTTCTCAGAAAGCTATAAAAAGCACAGGCGCGCTAGCACACGGAAGCAGCAGCAGCAGCAGCACTGCAGTTTTTCAGTAGGAACAGATTATTTATTCCTGTGTTTTTTTCTGAAACCGTGATGAAACTGTATGTTTGCTTTTTACCCTCGCTTTTTGGTCCACTCTCGCTTCACTGTAGGAATGTAAGTGGATAGGACATACAGAAATACAGCCGAGGAGCGCCACGAAGATCAAACACCATAGAATATGTTTTATGAGCATAAATCTGTCTTCTAATAAAGTTCATTGCCTGGTGACTTCCAAAGCTTCCTCTCCATGTCCTCTGCTTACACTCTCCCCTCATGATGAAGGCCTGCTTTACGGGAAGCAAGATGGGATTAGTTGCAGCTGCTTTTCCCAGAGACAGAAAGAGGGCGTGACCCCCCAACATGACAAACATCAGAGGATACCAGGTTTAGATGAAGTTAGGACATTTCTCGCGCATTAGTAACCAGGTTGAACGTTTGCTTTCCTATTACCAGTGGTCTGGCCCAAGGACCCTTGGGTGAACTGCTTCCCTGTATGGATGTCCTGATGGACCCATAGCTCATAGAGTCCTTGAGGCAGCTCTAAGGGAGCGGATCGCTGCTTATCCCGCTAAAACCTCAAAAACAAAAAAACGCGGCCAGATCCTTCACCGGCAATGCGCCCAAAATATGGAACTCTATCCCCCCCACATCAGAACTATTCCCTCCTTCACTAAATTCAAAAGACAGCTCAAAATCCTTTTAGTCGATCGATCTCCAGCGATCTGATAGGATCTATCGGAGTGCTGAAAATGACTCCGGCTGTGGGTTAACAAGTCCTTGTAATGGACCCACTGATCATCTTCTTTAACCACATGGCTGCTGCCATGATTTTTCCCGTATGCTGGAAATTGCTCTTTTGCTTCACTTATGACGAGCTCAGCTCGTCATCAGCACACGACACCCGTGGGTGATGACGAGCTGAGCTCGTCATCAGCAGCGAAAGGGTTAATTCGACTCACACCCGGACTGTCTCACTGTTTTGCTATTTGATATGCTCCCTTGTGCTCGCTTATTGTAATATGTTATGCTCTCGCATGTTTTGCTATGCAATTGCTGTGAAGCGCTCCGATACCCTCCGGTCAGGCTAGCGCTATACAAAACTTCATAAATAAAAAAAATATGGTTCTGGTGATATAACATTAAACGATACTGCTTTTAGCTCTCAGCCCAGAACTTCTATTACAAATGCTTCTTGGCTGTATTGAGGATGTATTGTTAAGAGTAGTCAAAAGAATTAACTTGAAATAAATCACCATGCCTTTCACTGATTACGTTGCAGCATTTTGGTGGAGTTTGCCATGTTGTGATTATAGGCACATTTCCCTAGACAGGTGAGTTCTGGCACTAGCCTTGCTCCCCGCCTTACCTGTGCCAGGTTCTCTGATCAGGGCTTGCCCTTTCAGACACCCGCTGCGATGCAGCTTTTCCGAGACCTCAGCACCCTGCACTCATGCTTCTACCTTCTGCCTCTTTCTGCCTCCGTCTCCACTCTCCTACAACTCTTGTTTTACTTTGCTGCTTCTCACCTATTTGCTTCTTCATTTCGCTCTATCACTCATGCTTCCTCTGGCCTCCTGGGCACTCTTTCTTATTGCTCTCACAATATTTCTTTGGCATCTCTTGCCTCTTCTCTCACCACTCTCACCCTATCTCTTTTGTACTTTTTGCCTATTTTGTTCACCACTCTCACACTATCGCTTTTGCCCCTTTTGACTCTTTCTTTCACTTTCTCTTGCCTCTTTTTCACCATCTCCTTCGCATCTCTTTGCATCTTTTTTCACGAATTGCTTTGCACCTTTTGCCACTTTCCTCTTCTTTCCTATTTTTCCTCATTACCCCCCCCCCCCCCTCTACTCTGCTCTCTGCAGCCTTCTCCATCTCTTTTTCACCCTTTTGCACCCTTGTATTCTTCTATGGCCTTTCTGCACTTTCCTACCTGGTGCTCCCATGTTCTCCTGCTGCAGGCTACCGCCCTTGCCATTCCAAGCCCCACCATCTGCCCCAGAGGTCCTTCTCTCTCCTAGCCCTACTTAATGGTAGTCGACAGGTGCAATGCGTGCCAAAGACAAGCCCGGCTGTACCTGTACTTGCCCCAGCCAGTGCCAAGACCCCTGGTCCTCCTCCATCCCACCCCAGCGCCAGATGTTATCTGGCCTCAGACCTCCACGCTCTAAACAATAGACGACTGCTTAGTATCTGTAGCCGATCCTTCCCCACGTGCATAGAAGGCACATTTTACTGTGCCTCCTGCCATTTCTCCTGCACATTTCCAAGCCCACAACCTCTGCTCTCCTCATCACCGAAGCTGGAACCTTCCGCATGACCTTTTCACCGGACCATCTCTTCCTTCCTGAAACTTGGCTCCACCTATGTTGAGTCCCAACATCGCAGCGACTAATGCCGCACCTTAGCTTTGAGATCGCAAGGCAGGACAGAACCTACAACCGGGTGGAGAACTAGCTATCATCTACAAAACAAAATCCACTGCTTATCACATCCGCTAACTCCATCAACCGCACTGAACTCCTGTCTTTGAAGCTCAATATCTCCAGCAACAGAACCCTGGAGGTGGGGGAGGGCTTACTCAACCCACCTCCAGGACCAAGATTCAACTTTGGAAATGCCATTGCATACCTCATCATCCCATTGGTTCTAAACTCCTGCTCTTTCATCCTCCGCACCAACCTCAACTTCCACCTGGAGGACCTCACTGGCTAGAACACCAGCAACCGTCCGGAAGATCTGTACACCCTCTGGCTCAGCCAACAAGTCAAGGACTCCACCTACATTACCAGACATTTCTTTGACTACATTTACACCAATTTTCCTAACATCATGCTGGACAAGCCCACCCCCTCACCTGAATTGACTACTGCCTCATCCGATTCAGCCTACATCTACTCTACCAATGCAGAACCACAACCACCAAAAACTCTTGACACAACCGTGACGAGGTCCCAAAGGGAACCTGGATCACAGTACTTCACACCTGCCACCCTCTGCACCAAGATGCCCTCCCCGAATCAATCAAACGTTTCGATTCCTGAATAAACACCTGTGCAGGCACCTTGGCACCACTCAAAATCATCACCACCCCATGAACTAGGACACAAGCCACCTGGTACATAGAAGATCTTCAACTCTTCAAACACCATTGCAAACAACACGAACACCGATGAAGACACACCCAAGATGAAAACAACAGAAACACCAGCAGATAATCACTCTGGACCTACCACCAGTGACTCAGATCCTCCAAGGGTAAACAGACATAATATTGATTCCAAAATATAGACTGGACATAATATCGAGGTAAAAATATAGACTAGACAAAATATCGACCAGACATAATATAGACTACAAAAATATCGAGTTATATCGATATTAATAGCCAAAATATCGAATCAAAAATATAGACTAGACATAATATCAACTAGATAGAATATAGACAAAAAAATATCGAAAATAAGGTAAATTTTTTATAATTTGTAATAATTGTGTAATATAAATCTGTAGCGGGTTGTGGGTTTATAGGGGAGTAGGGTGGGAAGTAATTTAATTATAATTAATTAATTATGTAAATTAATAATATTTGTTAAATTATTATTAATTGGAAATTAATTAAAATATAATTGGTAATTAAAAATAATTGATTAATTGATAAATAATTAATTTTTAGTAAATTATTTTCTGTAGTGGGTTGTGGGTTTATAGGGTGGGAAGTAATGTAATTATAATTAATTAAATATGTAAATTAATAATAATTGTTAAATTATTATTAATTGGTAATTAAATAAAATATAATTTGTAATTAATAATAATTGATTAATTGATAAATAATTAATTTGTAGTAAATTATTTTCTGTAGTGGGTTGTGAGTTTATAGGGGATAGGGTGGGAAGTAATTTATTAATAATTAATTAATTATCTAAATTAATTAAAATTGTTAATTAATAATTGTCCATTAAATAATATTTAATTGGTAAATAAAAGTAATTGGTATAGGAAATTAAATTTACTTGGTAATAATATTTCTATTAATTAAATTTATTTATGAAGTTTTTACTTGTTCTACTGTTGCACTCACTGGAGTGGGAATAGTAATTTTTACCCCTACGCTATCCAACACTTTCCCTACTGTTGCACTCTTTGGAGTGGGAATAGTAACTTTTACCCCTACGCTATCCAACGCTTTCCCTACTGTTGCACCCACTGGAGTGGGAATAGTAATCTTTACCCCTACGCTATCCAGCGCTTTTCCTACTGTTGCACTCACTGGAGTGGGAATAGTAATTTTTACCCCTACGCTATCCAGCGCTTTCCCTACTGTTGCACCCACTGGAGTGGGAATAGTAATTTTAACCCCTACGCTATCCAGCGCTTACCCTACTGTTGCACCCACTGGAGTGGGGATAGTAATTTTAACCCCTACGCTATCCAGCGCTTTCCCTACTGTTGCACCCCCTGGAGTGGGAATAGTAATTTTTACCCCTACGCTATCCAGCGCTTTCCCTACTGTTGCACCCACTGGAGTGGGAATAGTAATTTTAATCCCTAAGCTATCCAGCGCTTTCCCTACAGTTGCACCCACTGGAGTAGGAATAGTAATTTTAACCCCTACGCTATCCAACGCTTTCCCTACTGTTGCACTCTTTGGAGTTGGAATAGTAATTTTTACCCCTACGCTATCCAGCGCTTTCCCTATTGTTGCACCCACTGGAGTTGGAATAGTCATTTTAACCCCTACGCTATCCAGCCCTTTTCCTACTGTTGCACCCACTGGAGTGGGAATAGTAATTTTAACCCCTACGCTATCCAACGCTTTCCCTACTGTTGCACCCACTGGAGTGGGAATAGTAATTTTTACCCCTATGCTATCCAGCTCTTTCCCTACTGTTGCACCCACTGGAGTGGGAATAGTAATTTTTACCCCTACGCTATCCAACGCTTTCCCTACTGTTGCACCCACTGGAGTGGGAATAGTAATTTTTACCCCTACGCTATCCAACGCTTTCCCTATTGTTGCACCCACTGGAGTGGGAATAGTAATTTTTACCCCTACGCTATCCAACGCTTTCCCTACTGTTGCACCCACTGGAGTGGGTATAGTACATTTTACCCCTACGCTATCCAACGCTTTTGCTACTGTTGAAATCACTAGAGTTGTTACAATAAATGTTAACCATTTTGCTATGCTACGGTAAAAATATTATATATGTTTATTTAATAATATGTTTTTATATATATATATATATGTATTATTTTTTTAATTTTTTGTAATTTACATTAATTATATATTAATATTACATGTATTTAATAATTGTAACTAAGTTTATATTAAATATATTTATAATTATATTAGTTTTAACTTAATTTAAAGACATTTAAAAAAAACGATATTTTGACAGTCTATATTTTTGTAACTCGATATTTTTGAGTCGATATTTTATTACTTACCTGTTTGAAGATAGCCAGTCGATATTTTGTCCCTCGATATTTTATCATCGATATTATTGTATCTCGATATTTTTGTGGTCGATATAATGTCAGTGATCCGAATTCACCTTCCCAACCGCCAGGTCCTCGACCATCATCCTCACTCAGGATCCCTGCTCCCAGCTCTCCTGCTACTTCAGATACTAAATCAGCAGCTCCCCAACTTGCCCTGTTCAACATTGCCACCCTCAAACCAGAGGAGATAAGTAACTGAAGGAATCAACCCATCTGTGCTGCCCTCATCCAGATACTCAGTGACTCACTCACAACTGCAACTTTCCGGGATGCAGGCAAAGCTAAAAGCTACTCTGGCAAACAACAGATTTATCTCCTTGCTACCCTACACGCAACATGGAAAAACTCATCAGTAGGAGACTGGCTGACTACCAGAGCAACAACAACCTCCTTGACCCTTTGCAATTCAGAATTAGATCCAGTCACAGCACTGAGACCACCTTTGCACTGCTACTGATGACATCTGCCTTAACATAGACAAAGGAGAGGCAGCGGGACTCATCCTCCCCAACCTCTCTGCTGTATTAGACCCCGTCTCTCACCTAATCCTCATCCAGTACCTCCACGAAACTGGCATACGCAAACCTTCTCTCCGATGGACCAGATCCTTCCTAAACTGTCAGCCTAAATCAGTGCATCTCTTCCACGTCCAACTTGATCTGAGGACTCCTCCAAGGCTCCATGCTTAGCCCCATGTTCCTCAATATCTACATGGCACCGCTCACCAACATCGTCTGTGGCCATGGCCTCAGCATTGATTCATATGCAGGTGACACCCAGCACATTCTCTCCCTCTCTGACGACACCACCAACATCCAGTTGAAATTCGACACATGCATGTCTGAAGTCACCAACTGGATGAAGACCAACTCTCTGAAGTTCAAGTAAGGCAAGATGGAGATGGGCCGTGTGGAGTCGATGAGCTGTCACTGAGGAAATGCGTTGAACAGCAACAGGTCGATGAGCCCTTAACAAAGAGATAACATAACATACCAAAGTGCATTTGTGAAGCACACGTTCACCCAGAAGGGTATCTTGCCGCTGAATAACAGATGTTTAGTGTTACCCACCTTAATGGTATTGATTTTATCAACCTCAGAATGATGAAAGTCTGAGTGCACCCATCAGGATTTCAACCTGTGACCACGAGGTCAAACAAAGGCCCCTATAGAGGTAGCTGACGACGCTGGTGTTCCGCATTCAACTTTGTTTACCACAGTAGCATTAGTCCACTAAACCACCAGACCCGGCAGATGCAATGTGAGGTCCTGTGCAGCTGTGAAGGGAGCCACTGGGGCTTGCGAGCACTTGTGAAGAAATGCGTCAGCGTCAATGACAAGATGCATCGCACTAGATTGGAGTCGATGGCAATCTGTTCCATGCTGTGTCGAGATGCAGTGAGATCAGGGCCGGACTGGCTACCGGATATTTTGGCATTCTGCAGAGCTGGGGGCTGATGTCACTGCAGTGGGGGCTATTTTCATAGATGGAGACCTGCGTGTGCTTCGAAATCAACAATGCAAAACGAATTTCGTTTTGCACACGCATGTCCCGATCAACAAAATCAGCCACCAGCTCTGCAGAAGGCCAAAATGTCCGATAGCCAGTCTGGCCCTGAGTGAGATGTGTAGACGTAGCCTGTTATGTCCACGTGGCTTACAACAGGGGGCCAGCCAACTGACCCTTGGAGATTTATTGGAGTTCTGGGTACACACAGACAATTTGGATTCAGCAGAGCAGTTCACAGCAGCAGAAGAGTCCTGGTACAGCAACAGCAGGCCTTGGGCAGCAAAGCAGTCCTTGCTCAGCAAGCAGGTCAGCAGGTTATACTTCACAGCCGGGCAGTCCTTCTTCCTGTCAGAGTCCAAAGGTCCAGAAGTGGTCTGATTAGTTAGGTCTTAGGGTATATCTTTGGTGCCAGCTTTGAAGTAGGAGACGTTTGGTTCTACTTCGCACACCTGCACCCACAAACCTATCACACCAATCACCATCAGCACAGACAGCACACATGCACCCACACACCCATCAATACCCACCATCCTTACACACACACACACACACACCTGATGCACCCACAGACACCTCCACCCCATCCCCTATCCCCTAGGCATCCACTACATACATACACACTACACACAGATGCCCACACTTACCTGCACAGCACACACCTGCACCAACAACAGGCCCACCTAAACCAAACACATCCACTCCCTCTACCTCCCATCCTCAACCCACTAATGAATATCCCATAGCCTCTGCCTGTGACCAATACTTCATTTCCCTTGGACTTTGCCTTGTTAGACACCCCCTCCCTCCCCCGAAGGAAAAGACCCCCTTTTACCATACCCATATCAATCCCTTCTACCTCAGGAATTACCCCCCGAAATCCCAAACCAAAGGGAAGAAGACACCAAAGCCCCTCCCAAAACCAAAAAAAAACTTCCAGGGCAAAGTCCACCCCTCCCAAGCCCAAGACCCCCTCCAACTTTGAGGTGCCTGGCATGTCCACTAGATGCCCCTTCCTGGAGAGATTTCCCTGGCAGTGTTTTGTAGGCAAGCTGGTGGCAAACCTATTGGTCACCTGCCCCCACAAGCACCCATATGGACTGGCCAATGGGCCAACAATAAAAAAAGTATTGATCAGAATAAAGCCGACCCTTTTGTTAGAAACAAAAGTCCTGCCACTTTTTCTGATATCATTGTAAAGTGACTATGTACTTTGTAATGTGTGACTACAGCTTTGGCTCTTACATCTAATTTGCTGTGTAATTAGCAGGGGGTTGTAAATACTGTAAATGGCATTGGTGATGGTATACCACAGGAGAAGGCTAACTGTTCCAAGGATGGACATGTTGGATGACATGAAATTAGGTGGGATGTCATATAGTGGGTATTTCTACTTCTCTTGGACAATGTTGACCTCATTTGTTTTGAACATCTCACAATGATGTAGGTTAGATATGTGTTTGATATGTTGAAGTAACAAACGTGCTTCACCACACATGGAAGAATTATGTAGGCCTAATGTTGTATGATTTCTAATGGGCATATGTCCACATATGTGTGTTGAACTTTTACCTAAATCATCTTCCTATATCACACAATCACTTCCGGCTGTGTTTGCTTAGCCGACTTGCGCTTCTGCATTGCCCTGATTTGTATGGCTATTGGTTATGATAATGTTAGTCCCTGATATCCTTCAATCCACTGCTACTGAGCACATGGTCCTATGGAGTCAGATGCGACTTGGACTGTGGCCCAGGCCCTCAGGCTGTCAGGAACACATGTGGTGCAGTAAGTACTGTCATGTATGGGTACTTTAAATTCAGACAGAAATTCTTCATGACATCTCTTTCTTCCATGGTTGAAAGATCTGGGAATGGCAGGTACACTTGAGCCTAGCATCTTCTTACTGTTCCAGACTATCTATATGTGTGGTGTACACATATTTGGACTATGCTCACAGTGTCTGCAGTAACATCTGTGAGGAGAAAGCCAAAATAATTATGTGAACAAACAGTAGTGGATATGTTAGCATTACACATCCATTCACGCATGTACTGACTCACATCAATGTTTACCATTAATTACTCATTCTGGATTCCACATGTGTGAATTTCGGCGAAGTATACATTGTACATACTCGAATTTTATCAAATACACCGACCTATCCTATATCTGTTGAAATAAACGCATTTTTTCTGTCATCACAGGGGTCAAAATAACTGTGGTAATCGTGGGGACATCAGCAGGAATGCTGTACAATCTCGTTTATGAAGTGGTTGTTACAGAGCATTGGTCTACAACCTCTGTACACATTTCCCAACATACTTGTAGTGGTGGTGACACTGAGAAAATTTGAGGAATCCTCTCATTTCAAACTCCAAAATGGCAGTTGCCTGACATCGCTTATTGGACATTTAGAATTAACTACCAGCGGCGGATGATGACTGTGCAGTAGGCGGTGTATTCTACGGCAGACACAGCTATTGGCTAACTTTTGGACTTGGCCCTTTTTGCAGGGTCATCCCTAAACTTTTTGCCTTTCTCCTAGCCATTTTTAGGTCTCGCCTAAGGCATTGCTTTAGCAATACTTGTTGGCGAGATATTATGTAGGGGCTTTAAAAAATGCACCCAAAGGCTTTTCTAGGCGGATTGCCTACAGTGCATGTGCGCCGGGCACGCGCACCATTTGTCAGCCTCATTAAGTGCCCGAGATCACTTTCGCCGGCAATCACTTTAGCAGCGCCCCTTTGAGGTTCTCCTTCAAAGAACATCAAACATCAAAGAACTTGTGTCACTTTCGCCTGCAAAAACTTTAGCAGCGCCCCTTTGATGTTCTCGTTCGAAGAACATCAAACATCAAAGAACGTTGTTGTGTTAATGCTTTGCTGCGCCTGTTTGACTTACAATGTGCTTTCTCTTTCCACAAACTCGATGTTTGCGTTCCTTTATTTTGAGATGTTTTTAGTATTAATGTCACTAAACATCCCCACACATACACACACAACCCCCCACACACACAACCACACAACCCCACACACACAACCCTCCACACACACACAACCACAACCCCACACACACAATCCCACACCACACAACCCCTCACAACCACAACTCCACACACACACAGACAAACACAACCCCACACACACACACCCACACACACACAATGCCCCCACAAACACATCCACACACAACCCCACACACAACCCCCCCACACACACAACCCTTCACACATACACAACCCCACACACACACAACCCCCCACACACATACAACCCCCCCACACACACAACCTCACACGCACACTCAACCCCCCCACACACAACCCCCCAAACACACACAACCCCCCACACACACAAGCCCACAACTACACAACCCCACATATACAACCCCCACACACACAACCCAACACACACACAGCCCCACACACTCACAACCCCACACACACACACCCTCTCTCCTCTCTTTCGAGACCCTTAAACGAGTGGTAGTTGCACTGATCTTATCCAGATTGGATTACGGAAACTCGCTCTACCTCGGACTCCCAGACTACCAATTGTCTAGACTCCAGATCATCATGAAAGACGCGGCCCGCCTAGTGTTTAAGGTTCTGTGCCGTACTCATGCCTCCCCCCTCCTGTGCCAACTTCACTGGCTTCCCATCAGGCAAAGGATCAAATTCAAGGGCCTCTGCATTGCTCATAAAGCCGTGTATGGCAAGGCTCCGGAATACATCAAAAAGGGCTTAACCAACTATGCCCCCACGAGAGCACTTCGCTCTTCGGAAGCTAGGATGTTAGTCTGCCCCCGCTCTCGTCTGGTATCCCTTGGAGGCAGAGCTTTCTCTACCATCATCCCACAGATCTGGAACAAACTCCCTGACAACCTTCGCAAAGAACACTCCCTGCTTCCCTTTAGGAAATCACTCAAAACCATTCTCTTCAAGGAAGCCTGGGTCACACAGTAAAGTACTGTCTCCCTACCAGTAATCCAGAGCAGATTCTTCTCTCTTAGCGTTTAGAGTTTTGGTGATAATGCGCTATATAAATGCAAATTACAAATTACAAACCCCCACACACAACCCCACACACACACACAACCCCCCACACACACACAACCCCCCCACACACACATAACCCCACACACAACTCCTAACACACACAACCCCCCCCACACACAACCCTCCCCCACACACACACAAGCCCCCACACACACAACCCCACACACACACACAACCCCCCACACAGAAACACACAACCCCACACACACAACACAACCCACACACACACAACCCTACACCACACAACCCCCCACACACAACTCCAACCCCACACACACACAACCCCACACCACACGACCCCCACACACACAAATGACCACACACACAACCCCCCACACACACAACCCCCACCCCCTCAACCCCCCACACACACAAACACACAACCAAACACGCGCAAAACCCCGCCACACACAACTCCACACACACACAACCACACACACACAACCACACACACACACACACCACACAAACCCACACACACACAGCCACACAACCCCAAACACACACAACCACAACCCCACACACACAACCCCACACCACACAACCCCTCACAACCACAACCCCACACACACACAACCACACAACCCCACACACACAACCCTCCACACAAACACAATCACAACCCCACACACACAATCCCACACCACACAACCACAACCACACAAGCAACCCCCCCACACACACACACAATGCCCCTACACACACATCCACACACAACCCCACACACAACCCTTCACACATACACAACCCACACACACACAACCCCCCACACACATACAACCCCCCACACACACAACCCCACACACACACAACCCCCCACACACAACCCCCCACACACACAAACCCACAACTACACAACCCCACATATACAAACCTCACACACACACAACCCGACACACACAGAGCCCCACACACTCACAACCCCACACACACAACGCCCCACACACACACAACCCCACACAAAAACACACAACGCCCCACACACACATAACCCCACACACAACTCCTCACACACACAACCCAACCACACACACAACCCTCCCCCCCACACACACAATCCCCCCACATACAACCCCCCACACACAACCCCACACACAACCACACAACCCCCCACACACACAACACAACCCACACACACACACAACCCTACACCACACAACCCCACACACACAACTACAACCACACACACAACCCCACACCACACAACCACCCCACACACACAACCCCCCACACACACAACCCCCACACACACAACCCTCCACCCCCTCAACCCCTCCCACACACAAACATACAACCAAACACGTGCAACCCCCCCACACACAACTCCACACACACACAACCACACACACACACCACACACACACCCACACACACAGCCACACACTCACACACACAACCCCACACACACAACACCCCACACACAACCCCACACACACAACCACACATACACACACACAACCAAACACACACATCCCCACACACACAACCACACACCAGGACAGCAAAACATAGCATAGTAAAACAAAACATAGTATAGCATACCAAAACATAGTATAGCATAACAAAACATAGTATAGCATAACAAAACACAACAAAACATAGCATAACAAAACACAACAAAATATATTATAGCATAACATAGCTTATCAAAACAAAGCATAGCATAGCATAACAAAACACAACAAAACATAGCATAGCATCACAAAACATAGCATAGCAAAACAAAGCAAAGCATAACAAAGCATAGCATAACAAAACACAACAAAACATAGTATAGCATAACAAAACATAACATAGCATAACAAAACATAGCATAGCAAAACGCAACAAAATAGAGCATAGCATAAAAACAACAAAACATAGCACAACAAAACATAACATAGCTCAACATAGCCTAGTAAAACAAAGCATAGCATAGCAAAACAAAGCATAGCAAAACAAAGCATAGCATAACAAAACATAGCATAACATAACAAAACACAACAACACATAGCATAACAAAACAAAACATAGCATAGCATAACAAAGAACAGCATGGCATATCATAACAAAACACAACAAACCATAGCATAACAAAACATAGCATAGCATAACAAAGCATAGCATAGCATATCGCAACAAAACAGAGCATAGCATAGCATAACAAAAAACAACAAAACATAGAACAACAAAACATAGCATAGCATAACATAGCATAGCAAAACAAAGCATAGCATAACAAAACATAGCATAGCATAACTAAACACAACAAAACATAGCATAACCAAACAAAACCTAGCATAACAAAACAAAGCATAGCATGGCATATCATAAAAAAAGTCAAGTCAAGTCAAGTCAGAGAATTTATATAGCGCACTACATACCCAGAGGGTCTCAAGGCGCTTAAGGAGGGGTGGGGAATTACTTGTCAAATATCCACGTTTTAAGTTGCTTTCTGAATGCTAGGTGGTTCTGGGTAAGGCGAAGGTAAGTGGGAAGTGAGTTCCAGGTTTTAGCTGCCAGGTAGGAGAAGGATCTACCTCCCATGGTGGTCTTGTTGATGCGAGGTACAGTGGCAAGGGCTTGGTTGGAAGATCGAAGCTGGCGGGAGGGAGTGTAGAAGGACAGTCGTGTGTTGAGGCATTCTGGTCCGATTTCGTAGAGTGCTTTGTGTGCGTGGGTTAGGAGCCGGAAAGTGATCCTCTTATTGACGGGAAGCCAGTGGAGGTTTTTCAGGTGACCAGAGATATGTTCTTTACGCGGGATGTCTAATATTAGCCTGGCTGAGGCGTTTTGGATTCGTTGGAGTTTTTTCTGGAGTTTAGCGGTAGTCCCGGCGTAGAGGGTGTTTCCATAGTCCAGTCGGCTCGTGACCAGAGCGTGGGTGACCGTTTTCCTAGTTTCGGTGGGGATCCAACGAAATGTTTTTTTGAGCATGCGAAGAATGTTGAAGCAGGATGAGGAGACGGCGTTGACTTGTCTGTTCATTGAAAGTGAGGAATCCAGGATGACGCCCAGGTTCCGTGCGTGGTCTGTCGGGATGGGTGCTTTTCCAAGGGCTTCTGGCCACCAAGAGTCGTCCCATGCGGAGGGGCAGGTACCTAAGATGAGGACTTCTGTTTTATCTGAGTTCAGTTTCAGACGGCTGTGTTTCATCCATTCGGCTACTTCTTTCATTCCTTCATGTAGGTTCGTTTTGGCGGTGCTAGGGTCATTGGTGAGTGATAGGATCAGTTGAGTGTCATCCGCGTAGGAGATGATGTTGAGGTTGTGTTGGCGGGCGATGGCCGCGAGGGGGCTCATGTATACGTTGAAAAGGGTGGGGCTGAGTGAAGATCCTTGTGGTACGCCGCAGATGACTTCAGTGGCCACTGACTTGAATGGTGGAAGGCGGACTCTCTGGGTTCTTCCGGTGAGGAACGAGGTGATCCATTCCAGTGCTTTTCCTTGGATTCCGATGTTTCTGAGGCGCTGTAGAAGGGTGCTATGGCAGACTGTGTCGAAGGCTGCGGAGAGGTCGAGGAGGATGAGGGCGACTGTGTCTCCATTGTCCAGTAGAGTTCGAATGTCGTCTGTTGCTGCGATGAGGGCGGTCTCAGTGCTGTGTTTTGCTCGGAAGCCGGACTGTGAGGAGTCGAGGGATTTGTTGGCTTCGAGGAAGGCGGCGAGCTGGTTGTTGACAGCTTTCTCGATGACTTTGGCCGGGAATGGAAGGAACGAGATGGGGCGGTAATTTTTGAGTTCGGTGGGGTCCGCTGTGGGTTTTTTCAGAAGGGCGCTGAGTTCAGCGTGTTTCCAGCTTTCCGGGAAGGTGGCGGATTTGAAGGAGCAGTTGATGACGTCTCGGAGGTGCGGTGCTATGATGGAGTCTGCTTTGTTGAAGATGTGGTGAGGGCATGGGTCTGTGGGGGATCCTGAGTGGATGGAGTTCATCAGGCGGATGGTGTCCTCAGTGGAGATTGGGTTCCAGTCATTAAGGATGTTCGAGGGGGGTGAAGGTCCAGCAGATGGTTGGGTGGGTTGGTCTCCGGGTTGGTTGTCGAAGCTGTTGTGGATGTCTGCAATTTTGTTGTGGAAGAATGAGGCTAGGGAGTCGCAGAGTGCTTGAGAGGGGGTGATGTCGTTAGAGTTGGCCGAGGGATTGGTAAATTCCTTGACGATGTTGAAGAGTTCCTTGCTGTTGTGGGCGTTGTTATCTAGTCGTTCCTTGAAGGCGGTTTTCTTGGCCTTCCGGATCAGTTGGTGGTGTATGCGGGTGGCGTTTTTGAAGGCGTCCTTGGTGCTGGTGGTTGGGTCTTTTTTCCAGGCCTTCTCAAGGGAGCGGCAGAGTTTCTTGGATTTCTTAAGATCATCGTTGAACCATGAGGCCTTCTTGCTGCCAAGTTTGCTTTGTCGTTTTTTTCAGTGGTGCTAGGATGTCGGCGCTGTTGGATAGCCATAGGGTGAGGTTGGTGGCGGCTTGGTCGGGGTTTGAGGAGTGGGTTGGGGGGTTTAGAAGAAGCGATGAGGAGATCTGGTCGATGGTGATTTTGTTCCAGTTTCTTTGCAGAGTTGGTTGGGGGTGGTTGTTGGGTTTGGGCTTGTTGTAGGTAAAGTGAACGCAGCTGTGGTCAGTCCAGAGGAGAGTCGTAGTGTGGCTGAAGGAGACATGATTGCTGGAGGTGAAGATAGGGTCGAGAGTGTGACCTGCGATGTGGGTGGGGGAGGTGACCAGTTGTTTAAGTACGAGGTTGGCGAGGTTGTCCAGAAGGGTGGTGGAGTTGCGGTCGTTGTTCTTTTCAAGGTGAAAGTTGAGGTCTCCCAGAAGGATGTAATCTTTGGAGGGGAGCGCGTGTGGAGTGATGAAGTCCGTGATGTCCTCACTAAATTGTGAGCGGGGTCCTGGTGGCCTGTAAAGGAGGGTGCCTCTGAGTGTGGTCTTGGGGTCGATGTGGATCTGGAAGTGAAGGTGTTCAGAGTTGGCTAGATTGACGTCAGAGCTGGTTGAGATGTGGATGGATTTCTTATGGACGATAGCGATTCCTCCTCCTGTGTGGCCGGTACGGTCCTTGCGTATGATCTTATAATCTTCTGGGATGGCAATGGTGATGTCTGGGGCGGAGGAGGCGTTCATCCATGTTTCTGTTAGGAAGGCGACGTCCGGAGAGATGGTGTCTAGTAGATTCCATAGGTCAATGGCGTGCCTGTGGACCGATCGGGTGTTGAGCAAGATGCATTGCAGGTGGTTGGGGTCGGGAATCTGAGGTGTGATCGTAGCGGAGTTGTTGACGGTGCCGATGAATTTGCAGGAGTAGCATGAGAAAGGTCCATGGGTGTGTCCAGGAGCGGCTTGGACGCAGTTGGGGGGGCGGCCGGGGTTAAGGGCTAGGAGGGTGGTGGCATCGTAGGTAATGCGGGAGGGCTGGGCAATGCGAGGGCCAGGGGGTCTGGCGCTGGGCGCGGTCCAGGTGCGGACGGGCGTAGACGGGCTTACCTTTGGCGCACCTTCGGCACGGCCGTAGCGCGTGGACGCTGCGCGTGGGGACATCAGACATAAATGGTGAGTGGAGGGGGGCGGAGGAAGGGAGGAGCAGCTGGGGAGGCGGGTGCGGGGCGGAGAGGAGGGGCTTGCTCCAAAGCACAAACAAACAAAATGGCAGGGGAAGAAAATACGAGCTGGGCGAGCTTGGGGCCACAAAAAGATTAAGCAAAGGAGAGAAGGCACAGATGAACGAGCAGCAGTATAAACGGTACCAGCTTAAGAAAGCGAGCGCAGTGCAAGATGAGATATGCAAATGATACCAGTTAAATGCGGGCGGTTACAGGAGGATAAGCGCTGCGATGCAGGTAATGAATGAATAGCAGTGCTATAAGTGCTAGAAGCGCTACGATACCAGCCAGCAGTATTCAGTCAGGGAATCACTCGTGAGGTGAGGATGGCGCTGAGGGACTCGGCAGAGCGCGAGTGAGCGGCCGCCTCTTACAGCGTAAGGGAGGTCACAGCGCTTTGATCAACGGGGCAGTGGTAGTCAATCTTGGAAGGGAGGAGCAGCTGGGGAGGCGGGTGCGGGGCGGAGAGGAGGGGCTTGCTCCAAAGCACAAACAAACAAAATGGCAGGGGAAGAAAATATGAGCTGGGCGAGCTTGGGGCCACAAAAAGATTAAGCAAAGGAGAGAAGGCACAGATGAACGAGCAGCAGTATAAACGGTACCAGCTTAAGAAAGCGAGCGCAGTGCAAGATGAGATATGCAAATGATACCAGTTAAATGCGGGCGGTTACAGGAGGATAAGCGCTGCGATGCAGGTAATGAATGAATAGCAGTGCTATAAGTGCTAGAAGCGCTGCGATACCAGCCAGCAGTATTCAGTCAGGGAATCACTCGGGAGGTGAGGATGGCGCTGAGGGACTCGGCAGAGCGCGAGTGAGCGGCCGCCTCTTAGCATAGCATAGCAAAATAAAGCAAAGCGTAGCATAACACAACAAAACATAGCATAGCATAACAAAACATAGCATAGCATAACAAAACACAACAAAACATAGCAAAACGAAACTTAGCAAAACACAAAACATAGCATAACAAAGCACAGCATAAAACAAAACATAGCATAACATAAAACACAACATAGCATAGCATGACAAAACATAGCATAGCATAACAAAACATAGCATAGCATAACAAAATAAAGCAAAGCATAGCATAGCACAACAAAACATAGCTAGTATTGATAGAGCGCGCAGGTCACCCGACTAACTTTATTACCAAATAATGCACACTTGGGCCCGTAAAAATATTTCTCTATACTTTAATCAGGTAACCTACACACTACTATCAGCAATTCAGTTCTCTTCTGTTTATTCACGTGTATCTGACTTATCAATCCTCGTTACAGCTACCTAAGATCACAATGGATCAAGGAGCTAGCCGTGGAATAAGTAGACAACACAATGCAATATACAATTTTCAATAATGTTTGTACTCTTTATAATAACCACAGACTCCAAAGTTTTGAAAACCTTTATCTAATCATCATCATTATCATATGCCATGAGCCACAGATTTACACAGATCAAACTGTCTATAACTAGAATTAGAAATATCGTATAGCTATGAATGAGGGTAAGAATCATTTAGAAATTGAAAATTAAAGGGAAGGAGAAATAAGGAACACGCTATTTTAGATTAATAGACTTTCACAACTTTACTAACGGCGGGTAAAGAAAAGGAACATACTAATCAAAGTAGACTTTCGAAATTCACTAACGGTTCAGAAGAAACAAAACTATTTGCTTTATCCAGATGTACTTATTCTCTATAGGGAGGGTAAGAATGGAACAAACTATATATGCAAAACTATTTAGTATTTTGACTAAAGGTAGGAAAATAAGGAACATGCTAATAGACAATAATGCATGAAACATCTCATTTATAGAAAGACAGGGGAGAAAGGAACGTATGCAATTATGCTTTATTCGAGACGTTAGGAAGGAAGTTTAGAAAAACGAACACCCACACAGATTTATATTTACCTAGGATAGACCTAAGATAGACCCTGGCCACGGGTCAGTTTGGAAAGACGGGATAGGACCCTCAAGGACTTAGGTTGCCAGTAGGCGAGCAGGCACAGCTCATGGACAGTCAGGACAGGATAACCCCAGGATTTGGATCAGGACCGGGTTCACCAAAGGGTACGACCAACACCTGCAGCTTCGGTTGCAACGCCTGCGCTACTCCCTCTCTGCAAGGAATCTGCTAATAACCCCGATTGGGTTCTTCAATCTCCCAGCAAAGTGCTTCACCAGCACTTAAGGTTTCCCAAAACCCCGACTGGGTCTGTGGAAAATATGGACAGAGTGCTCCGCAGCTCTCTGTATCAGTCACCTATAGAGTGCGTTGGGTCAGTGACAGGTCAGCTATTCGGACAAGTCGGACAAATTCTCTAGCTAAACCTAGGCTAGTTATACTGTTTTTCGGGTCAGTGTCCCACCCCCCTATGTTGTAAGTGAAAGGATCCCCAAGTTCTGATTGGACAAAGGAGGAGGTTAAGTCATCACACCACCAAATTTTAGACTTTCTCAGGCTTAATATTCATTTTCATACCCACCCCTTAAATTCTAGTTTCCCATGGCATATGTTTTACAGAGAACAATAGAGTATACAGCAATGTATCAAATTCAGGTACAGTTCAGCTTCGTCCTGCTGGGTTACAGGTCGGTTCCCAGGAGCATCTTGGGGGAGGCTGCCAACTGGCTGGGTTCCACTGCTGCATGACTTTCTTTTCCCCCATCACGTGACTGGTACCATATGGGCTTCCAAGATGGGGTAGTAAGCACCTCCCAGGCCCAAAGAATACGATACATGAAAAGCAAGCGAAAACAATTTAGAAACACAGAATAAAAGATTACACTGTATACCATGAAATGGCTATACTATATCCCTTACTTTATAATAACTATTGCATTAGGGTAAGTGCAGATCAAACAGTTTTGCAAAAGTGGCAATGCAAGCTCAGAGCATGTGAGAACATAAAGCAGCCATCTTTAAGTGCATTGCACATGAGCAACAAATTCCCACCAGAACTGCGAGTGCGTCACATCACATGGGTATGACCGACGCATGCGCAGACTAAATTCCCACAAAGCAGCGGCCATTTTAGAGGCAGGCGTATTACGTTTTAGAAAACACATAGGCAAGCGTCTCTGGGACGCCCCGTGTAGTGTAAAATGTGCAATATTAGTAACACAAACAGGTTGATTTAGTCTATTAAGGTTATTTGAGGTTCTTGATACAAGCAAGTCGCTTATACTTGCTCCATCAATCCCCTCTTTGATGATATTTACTATCATCACTATTAATGGAACCAGATGCCAACTTTTCACATTTCACCCAATTCAATTTCCTCAAACGTTTTGTTAAGCCTTTTTTCTGCATCCTCATTTGGATGATAATTTTTCATTTTCTTATAGATCTGATTATTCAGCTCTTCTAATTCAAGTTCATCAACATTCCGTTTCATTCCTCTCTTATTCACAGCATACTTCTTTTTGTGTTTTCGACATTTACAGCAAATTACTATAATTAGCACAATTAAACCTATTCCTGCTATTGGCATCAGTATTTTACTCACAAGACTTTTACCTAGGTTAGAAAAACAATTACCTACAGAGGAGAAACCATCAGTTAGTCTCTTCCAGGCACTGTCAACCTCCAGTGGTTTTAGCTCTTTTTCCAAATTAGTTATGTTTCTCACATATTTCTTAATGTCAACACTTTTATCAGGAATGTAAGCGCAACAATGTTGCGCTTTCAACATTCTACAGACTCCACCCTCTTTTGCTAATAAAGTGTCAAGAGCAAGTCTATTCTGTAAAACCATAGATCTAATCGCAACCATTTGGTATTGACCATCAGGAAACCTGCAGCAGTGTCAGTTGATAACTGATCTACTACTGTAGATAATTTGCAGATTCTGTGTGTATTCAGAGTCACTCCCACTGCAGGTATCAATGCACTAAATATATCACCTAATATTTCTCCTACACTTTCTCTTTTACTACACACTAATCCATTAGTGTTTTCATTGCTTCCAGCTACTTCATTCACATGGTATATTTTTGGGAAGACAATTCCAAAATAACAGCTTCCATACCAGTGATCTGGCAACTTGAAATAAGCCTTGTTTCCACATATATAATAAATTCCGGTAAACACAGGTTCTGACCCATTTTTGAAACCCCAACCTCCAATCACCTTGTAATTGTGTTCGCATTCACTGGAACCAATGAATATGTTATTATAATAACTAGTCTTTTCTCTGTGAAGACAAAGTTTTCCTTTCTTTTTATTTTTAATTATATATTTTTTTCCCATTATTCGCACACTTTGTACATTCTACAATTTACATTTTCATTTTCACATTACTTTGCTTAATATCACTTTATACATACATATGCAATACATATTTATAAATAATCCTGCATCCTCAATTATCATTCCATTGAAGACCTGAATTCATCAGTTCCTTTCCTCAATTATGATGTATCCCAAGACCCTCCTTCCATCTCTTTATGGGCTCCCAGATTCTCAGACCTAAGATCCTTCCTCTCCTACCTTTTCTAGCATAAATATTCTTGTCCATATTATATGCACCCAGCAGGTTAGCCAACCAAACTTGCATTACCGGTGGGTTCTTATCTAACCACTCCCTAGCTATGGTTAATCTGTACACTGCCATGGCAACAAATAAAAATTCCCGGTGCCCCCCAGTCTCGTCCGGTCCTACCCCTAGCTGAATACAAGATGGAGTGAGTGTTATTTGGAACCCAAGTGACCTAATAAAAAAACCCTCTATGTCTCTAACCAGTGTGTGCAGTTGAGGGCAGGTAGTAGGAAATATATGGACATTGTCAGCCTCAAAATAGTTACAGCAGGGACAGTTAATCCCTTCAGTGCCACCCCACTTTGCCATCCTGGCAGGGGTGAAATACAGTGAATATAATGTTTTATAATACTGGGATTGCAAGGGGGATGAACACAGTATTGTACGCCCTAAATCCAGTGATTCTTGAAACCTCGCACTTTCCCCACCCAATTTCTCCACCCATCTGTTACTGTGTTTTTCCAAGTCATCAGATTTTTCCTTTACCAGACTAGCGTAAAAAGATCGGATTGTGCGATTCCCCACAAGCCTTATTTTTTCCAAGTTCTCATTCTTACCAAAACCCACTGGCCCCCCCACTTTATTATTTAAAAAACTCCTAATCTGGAGATACTTAAAGAAACCTCTTTTATCAATATCATATGCCTTTCTTATGTCTTCAAACTGTAGAATTCCCTCATGGTTGAGCAGGTCGCCAATTTGTTGAATCCCCCTTGCAGCCCATACAGACATTGTTTGATCTGCAAATATTGCAACAGGAAATGATCTATTATTATACAGCCCAACATATCTGTTATATCTCTCCATTCTAGACTTTTTTAAGAAAGCCTTCCAAACTTTTACAGCAGCCTCAATTGTCTTAAACCTTGTTCTCTTGAAGTACCCAAAATCAATGCAGTTTAAAAAGCAGTTGCCGACCTCCACTCCACATACTACCTCATAGATCTCTGTAGAAAAATTGCTGACCCTTTGATCAAGGTTGGCCCCTCCTAACAGCCACTGCATATATTGCAGAGCAGCTGCCATGTAGTAGAGTCTAAAATCTGGGGCTCCCCATTCACCCCTCTCTTGTGGAAGCGAGATAAACCTGTAAGCTGGGCGAGTCTTACCCTGTGCCCAGATAAATCTATTGCACATTGCCTCTAATGCATTAAACCAGCTGGCTTCAAAAAACAGGGGAATGGCCCTAAATAAATAGAGAAACTTGGGGAGGATGACCCTTTTAATAACATTAGTGGAACCCACCAGTGACAAATGTAAGTTACTCATCCTCTCCAAATCTGCCTTTACGCGTGATATCAAAGGACTCATGTTGTTTTCTACCACCATGTCTAACCTTGCTGATACCGCAATTCCCAAGTATATTGCTGACTCCACAACTCTAGGGTCATTACAGATGGGATAGGCATTTTCCACTATTCACGTCTTCGACTTATTCAGACTATACCCTGCAATCTGTCCAAAAGATTCAGCCTCTGCTTCCACCGCCCTGATCGCGACAGTGGGGTTAGGAGTCAAAATCAAGACAAGTCAAGTCGAGATTTATATAGCGCACTACATACCGAGAGGGTCTCAAGGCGCTTGAGTAAGGGGGGGAGGTTTACTTATTGAATATCCAGGTTTTAAGCTGTTTTCTGAAGGCTAGGTGGTTTTGAGTAAGGCGAAGGTGGGTGGGAAGGGAATTCCAGGTTTTGGCCGCTAAGTAGGAGAAGGATCTTCCCACCATGGTGGCTTTGTGGATGCGCGGCACAGCGGCGAGGGCTTGGTTGGACGAACGTAACTGGCGGGTGGAGGTGTAAAAGGAAAGGCGCGTGTTGAGACAATCAGGTCCAAGATCGTATAGGGCTTTGTGTGCGTGGGTGAGGAGACGGAACGTTATCCTCTTGTTGACGGGGAGCCAGTGAAGGTCTTTCAGGTGAATGGAGATGTGGTCTGTGCGGGGGATGTCAAGTATGAGTCTGGCTGAAGCATTTTGGATGCGTTGGAGATTTTTATGCAGTTTTGCGGTGGTACCGGCGTAGAGGGTATTCCCGTAGTCCAGACGGCTAGTAACCAGTGCGTGGGTGACCGTTTTTCTTGTTTCGGTGGGGATCCAGCGAAATGTCTTTTTGAGCATGCGTAGGGTGTTGAAGCATGAAGAAGAGACAGCGTTGACTTGTCTGGTCATCGAGAGTGAGGAGTCCAGGATGATGCCCAGGTTCCGTGCGTGGTCTGTCGGTATGGGGGCTTTTCCAAGTGCCGTTGGCCACCAAGAGTCGTCCCAGGTGGAGGGGGGTGAGCCTAAGATAAGGACTTCCGTTTTGTCCGAGTTCAGTTTTAGACGGCTTTGCTTTATCCACTGGGCTACTTCTTTCATCCCATCATGTAGGTTGGTTTTGGCGGAGATTGGGTCTTTGGTGAGTGAGAGGATCAGCTGAGTGTCATCAGCGTAGGAGATGATGTTGAGGTTGTGTTGACGTGCGATGGTTGCGAGGGGGCTCATGTAGACGTTGAAGAGGGTGGGGCTGAGTGATGATCCTTGCGGGACGCCGCAGATGACTTCGGTGGCCTCTGACTTAAAAGGGGGGAGGCGGACTCTCTGAGTTCTTCCAGCGAGGAAGGAGATGATCCAGTCTAATGCTTTTCCTTGAATTCCGATGTTTCTGAGGCGTTGTATCAGGGTGCTATGGCAGACTGTGTCGAAGGCTGCAGAGAGGTCAAGGAGGATGAGGGCGACTGTGTCTCCGTTGTCCAGTAGTGTTCGAATGTCGTCAGTTGCTGCGATGAGGGCGTTCTCGGTGCTGTGTTTAGCGCGGAATCCAGACTGTGAGGAGTCGAGTGATTTGTTGGTTTCGAGGAAGGCGGCGAGCTGATTGTTGACGGCTTTCTCAATGACTTTGGCAGGGAATGGGAGGAGCGAGATGGGGCGGTAATTTTTTAGTTCGGTGGGGTCAGCTGTGGGCTTCTTCAGAAGGGCGCTGAGTTTGGCGTGCTTCCAGCTTTCTGGGAATGTGGCAGAGTTGAGGGAGCAGTTGATGACGTCTCGGAGGTGGGGTGCGATAATGGAGTTTGCTTTGTTGAAGATGTGATGGGGGCATGGGTCTGTAGGGGATCCTGAGTGGATGGAGTTCATTAGGCGAATGGTGTCTTCTGTGGTGATTGGGTTCCAGTTGTAAAGGTTATTCGGAGGAGTTACAGGTTCGGAGGTAAGTGAGGTTGACTGGTTTACGGGTTGGTTGTCGAAGCTGTTATGAATGTCGGCGATTTTGTCATGGAAGAATGAGGCGAGGGAGTTGCAGAGGACTTGAGATGGAGTTCTGGACTTTATTACGGTCCAGAGGTGTCAGGATAACACCCGAAGACCCCTGAGTTCAACCTGTCTCGGTGCACAAATAAACAGAAACACGGGCTTCTCGATGGTGGCGTCAGAGACCAAAGGTTTATTACTGCAGGGATACAGAAGTCACAGAAACTACACACGGGCAGATTCTAGGAGCCTGTTCGATTTGCACTAAGCAGGTTGCTCCTTAAATACACGTTTTTTAGCTGTGGGCAACATTCTTCACATACTAGTACATCTCTTAAACTTTGTATCCTAAACAATAAATATTTGGCGTCAAACAGGAATTGTCAACGAATATCTGATGCTAAACATTACGAATGAGGGGTTCCCACTTGTTCAATCACAATCCCATGTCATCTTCTCATTTAGGAGCCGGACCGCCTCATCGTAAATTTCGTTACCTCCCCCTAACAAAGGCCCAGAAGGAAAGGAGCAGAGCCAGGTGTAGAAGATAGAAAAACAGGATAAGAGATGTTTGTGGGTCGTAAATGGGCAAGGCTACCGACTTCGGCCGCCTAATCATGATCAGGCCAGCGAGCACGAGAACCAGTATAGCAGGACTGGCCTCAGGCAGAGGAGGCAGCTTCTGCCGAGTCATGCGGCCACAGCGTTTCTGACCCTTAAGGTGTACGTGTCATTAGCAAGGTGAATCGCCGGCTAAAGCCTACGTGTCCTTTGAGCGAAAACTGATCAGAGGTCACTGTTTGTTCATTGACTATGTGAGGGCAAGAATACAAGATGGATGCCATATTCTAAAATGGATGCCATCGGTGTACCGGAAATGTGCTCATAACAAGAGTGCTCTTGCTCGTAGCATAGCGAAAACACCAGGATATACTATATGGATCATTTACGGTTCACTGGTACCGAAATTATGGGTTTGCGACGATGTCGAAAACACGGGTTCGAATCGTCACGGAACCTCAGAGAGGGGGTGATGTCGTTTGATCTGGCGGTGGGGTTGGTGAATTCTTTGATGATGTTGAAAAGTTCCTTGTTGTGGGCGTTGTTGTCTAATCGGTCTTTGAGTGCTTTGAGTGCTGATTTCTTGGCTGACCGGGTTAGTTGGTGGTGTTTGCGGGTGGCGTTTTTGAAGGCGGCTTGGGTGGTAGTTTTTGGGTCTTTTTTCCACGTTTTCTCAAGGGAACGACAGAGCTTCTTGGATTTTTTGAGGTCATCGTTGAACCAGGGGGCGTTCTTGCTGTCTTGTTTGATTTGATGTTTTTTCAAGGGAGCTACTTTGTCCGCGGTTTGGCGGTTTGTCGGCGGTTTGGGTTAACCATTGTGTGAGGTTGATGGCGGCTTGGTTAGGGTTCGTTATGTAGGCCGGGGGTTTTTGAAGCAGTGATGTGGAGATCTGGTCGACTGTGATTTTGTTCCAATTTCTTCGCAGAGTTGGTTGAGGGTGGTTGTGGATCATGGTCTTATTGTAAATGAAGTGGATGCAACTGTTGTCCGTCCAGAGGAGGGGTATGGTGTGCGTGAAGGAGATATGCTTGCTGGAAGTGAAGATAGGGTCGAGTGTGTGTCCTGCATAGTGTGTGGGGGTGTTAACAAGTTGTTTGAGTCCGAGATTGGCGAGGTTGTCCAGGAGGGTGGTGGTGTTACTGTCGTTGCTCTTTTCCAGGTGGAAATTGAGGTCTCCCAGTGGAATGTATTCTTCCGAGGGGAGGGCGTGTGGGGTGATGAAGTCAGTGATGTCTTCGCTGAATCTAGTACGGGGTCCTGGTGGCCTGTAGAGGAGGGTGCCTCTAAGTGTGGTCTTGGGGTCGGTGTGGATCTGGAAGTGAAGGTGTTCGGCGATAGCGAGGTTGTCTATTCATAGCTGGAATCTCCGTATTTCCTTCTAGTCTGCGTAGATACGGGTCAAGATATAACGCAAATAGCAGGGGAGATGATGGACACCCCTGCCTGGTCCCTCTGGAGATGTTAACCACTGCCGATAATCCCCTGTTTACCCTGATCTTAGCTGTCGGGTTTTTATAAAGGGTCTGTATGGCCTTTATAAAGCCCTCTCCTATGCCATTCCATCTCATAACCGACCATAGGTAACCCCAGGACACCCTATCAAATGCTTTCTCTGCATCAAGAAACAGTGCTGCCATAGGGTCTCCCAGGGTACCCGCTGCGTCAAACATCGTAATCACTTGCCTGATATGCTGTGTCGTCCCTTTGCCTGGAATAAATCCATGTTGGGAAGGGCTGACCAGGGACTCAATCACCCGCGATAATCTTTTAGCCAGCATTTTTGAGTATACCTTTACATCAGCATTCATCAGCGTGATCGGACGGTATGAGCCCGGGGCCGTTAAAGGTTTGCCTTTCTTTGGTATTACAATTATATCTGCCCCTCTGCAGGACTCTGGAATTGAATCCCCCTTTTGTGCCAGCAACATAATATTGAACATATCCTCAGTACTGATTGAAATACCTTGAAGAACTCCACTGGGATTTGATCCGGCCCAGCTGCCTTCCCTGACGGTAGGCTGCCCAGAGCCGTGCCCAGTTCTTCTAACTGAAATACCGCTTCCAACCGTGCCTTGTCTTCCACTAAGAGTTCTGGGGGCCTCACCTCCCTTAAATAGCTATCTATTTCTCTCTCATCACAAGGGCTATCTTCCGAATAGAGAGCAGAGTAGAATTGCCGGAACACTTCCCTCACCTGACATACTTCTGTAGTCAGACTACCCTGGGCATCCGTAATTTCCTTGATATCAGACATGGCTTCCCTTTTGCCTGGTCCGAATAGCTAAGATGTGACCCACTCTTTCGCTAAGCTCGTAAGCATTCTCCTTCTTAACCAAATACTTCTCAACTGCTTTTTTAGCTATACCTTCCAGGGCATCTGCTTTAAGTGTGACAACTCTAAGCATACACTGTTCAAGCGAGGAGTGGTGCTGAATAGCTTCAGCCAATTCTTCTTCTGCTTTCATAAGCTTTTTCCGGATCTCTTCTACCCTAAGCTTCTCCTTCCTTTGAGTAAATAGTACAAAGCTCAGTGTCTCCCCTCTAACCCCAGCCTTGAAGGTGTCCCATACTACCCCTGGTGGAGCTGTCCCTCTATTTATATCCCAAAGTCACTAATCCATTTCAACATGTAACCCCTGTATTCCTGATCCTGCAATAGTGCTCTTTCAAAAGTCCACTGTGTACCTCCCCTCTGAGCCTGTCCCATTTTTAAGGTCAATATTAATGGACTATGGTCCGAAATAATGCGTGGCTGCTTTTCGATTCTTGACCTATTAAGCAAACTTCTTGAGATTAAAAAATAATTGAGTCTAACCAGCACCTGATGGGGGGCCGAAAAGAAGGTGCTTCCATCTAAGTTCGGATGCCACTTAACCCAAGGATCTTCCAGAGAATTATGTGTTGCCAAATTTAAAAGGGCTTTATAAGTTTTCTTTTTCCTCCCTGTATACAATCTCCCTAAGGACAAAAAAGAGCTATCGGGATCGTGCAAGTTAAAATCACCGCAACAAATGATTGGTTCCGGCCATTGTGCTAATCCTGCATCTAAATACTGAAAAACATCCGGGTCGTCGTCTGTGGAACCATAAATTGAGGCTAGAGTAATAATCTCCCCTTTAA
Organism: Lissotriton vulgaris; assembly: GCF_964263255.1. Taxonomy (NCBI): domain Eukaryota; kingdom Metazoa; phylum Chordata; class Amphibia; order Caudata; family Salamandridae; genus Lissotriton; species Lissotriton vulgaris. The sequence continues at coordinate 229,264,939 of NC_141696.1, forward strand.
ACATTATTTCCAGCAAGACCCATCTCCCCCATTGATCTTCTTTTTTCCTTCTTACCAGTGCATCCCTCGGCCTCCCGAGTACTGCCACCCCTCTGGTTTTAGTTCCTTGGTTAGATTTTGCTAGCACTTCAAACCCCATCTGCTCCATCAAGTATGATTTGTTACCTTCTATATGTGTTTCCTGTAAACAAACCAAATCCAGATGTAATGTTTTTAGAAGTGCCGCCACTCTGAGTCTTTTATTTATCTCATTGAGCCCACAAACATTTATCGAGGCTATTCTACATATCATGTAAATACATATTGCATCCGACCACTAATAATACTGCCAATTTGATTGAACCTTGTATCTTACCCTTTACCCCAGTGTGCTGTTCCTTCACCCAAACACCATATCCTCGTGTACCGTTTCCTCCCTCTCCCCCTCCTAAACCTCCCCCTCCCCCCCCCACTAGCTCCCCTCCCCCCCCACACCCTCTTACAGGCAAATAGGTCGTGTCCCCCATATTGTCGTGTGTGCTCCCCTGTGTGCCCACCATTTCTCATACCCTGGTAAATAACTCTTTAAATCAACAGCTCGTCCACACCCTTGAGCCTCAGCACCTTATCCTCCCCTCTGTTTCTTCAAATCTTCCAAAAATTGCTGGGCTTTGATTTCTGAGGAAAACATCCACTCTTTTCCTTTCACTACTGCTTTAAGCCTAGCCAGAAAAAGGAGATAAGCCACACAGCCTAAAGCCTGAAAAGATGCTATCAACTGTCTGAGTTTCCATCTACGCTCGATGGTGACGTGACAGAAGTCAGGCCTAGCAAAAAATGTGGTACCTTCAAATGTGCATCTACTATCAGGCCTTGCCTTGGCAATAATTTCCTCTCTTAGCAAAAATTCCCTACATTGATAAGGATTTCCCTGGGTAGCGTACCCTGACCATGACCTTTCTTCAGAGTGAAGGGGAACCGGTGCGACCTCTGTACCTCTCTATCCCACTGCCACTGAGATTCTGTAAAGGCCCCCTTAAGTAGATTTACTACGAACTGTCTGGTATCTTGCCCCTCTGTCCCTTCTGCCACATCCAAAAGTCTGACATTGTTCCTTCTCTGCCTGTTTCGAAATCCTCCATCCTCCAGCTGAAATCCTCCGCCATTTTCTGATGCTCTGTCTTGAACTCCTGCCATTTTCCAACGTTGTCCTCGGTTTGCCTGTGCGCTCCTCTACTTCTGTTACTCTGCACTCAACTTCTTTGAATAGTTTATTTACTTTTCTCAGCGAGCCCTGGATCTTTTTTGAGGCCTGCCTAGCTCTACGACTCTCAGTTCTCGCCTCTGCTTGCATTTGTTTAAGGGTGCTGTAAAGTATTTCAAATGAATCACGTTGGAGTAGAGGCAGCGAGTCTGGGCCCTCATTACTGCCATTATCCTGGTAAACCTGAGAGGTAGCCGAGTAATCCCATAGTAGACGCCTATCATGCTGGGAGGGAGACCCGAGCATACATCTCCTAATAACCACAGACTCAAAAAGTTTTGAAAACCTTTATCTAGTCATCATCATTATCATATGCCATGAGCCACAGATTTACACAGATCAAACTGTCTATAATTAGAATTAGAAATATCGTATAGCTATGAATGAGGGTAAGAATCATTTAGAAATCGAAAATTAAAGGGAAGGAGAATTAAGGAACAAGCTATTTTAGATTAACCCCTACCCTGCTGATGACGGAACCACTCCGTCATCAGCCGCGGTCACGCTGTGCTGATGACGGAGCTGTTCCGTCATGACCCGGCTGCCACGCCTGCGCGGCGCTGATTTCGCGCGGTGCTGATTTCGCGCCTGTGCGGCGCGTTCTATTGAGCGGGCGGGGCCGTGATGGAACCGCTCCGTCATGAGCACAGTGCAACCGACACTGGTGACGGAGCGATTCCATCACCAGCTTGCGCCAGCCGCTCGGCCGCCCTCCCCCCTAGCACTGCGGCGGATTAGCCGCCGCAGTGAAGGGGTAAATAGACTTTCACAACTTTACTAAAGGCGGGCTTGGATGCCGACGCTGCAGTACCGACGGACAGAGCGGTGCTTCTCCTCTTTCCTGAGCCGTGGCCAGGTGGGGTGAGGTCTATACCTCTTACAGAAAAGAAGTCATGTTAAGAGGGAGCAGAACACCTAGTGATATCAGGTGATCTCTGTATCTTATTTTGATTTTTAGCACTTATTGCATTCACTATCACTTATTTTGCAGTAGCTATCATCAATATGGTCCTGAAGAAAGCAATGACAAACACGTCTATTATTTGCTGAAACATGTCGGCCACATTTAACATCTAGACGGTCTTTATATATTTTCTGACTGTCATTAACTACTACTTTTTAACATTGGAAGGTAGGGTAACACCAGAATAAAGTTATAAGTACCCCCTATCCTATTTTACATTCACTAGTTTTCTCTCAATATATATGTGGTGATATGGGTAAAGAAAAGGAACATACTAATCAAAGTAGACTTTCGAAATTCACTAACGGTTCAGAGGAAACGAAACTTAGGCTATTTGCTTTATCCAGATGTACGTATTCTCTATAGGGAGGGTAAGAATGGAACAAACTATATATGCAAAACTATTTCGTATTTTGACTAAAGGTAGGAAAAAATGGAACATGCTAATAGACAATAATGCATGAAAAATCTCATTTATAGAAAGACAGGGGAGAAAGGAACGTATGCAATTATGCTTTATTCGAGACGTTAGGAAGGAAGTTTAGAAAAACGAACACCCACACAGATTTATATTTACCTAGGATAGATTGAAGAATAACCCTGGCCACTGGTCAGTTTGGAAAGACGGGATAGGACCCTCAAGGACTTAGGTTGCCAGTAGGCGAGCAGGCACAGCTCATGGACAGTCAGGACAGGATAACCCCAGGATTTGGATCAGGACCGGGTTCACCAAAGGGTACGACCAACACCTGCAGCTTCGGTTGCAACGCCTGCACTACTCCCTCTCTGCAAGGTATCTTCCAATAACCCCGATTGGGTTCTCGAATCTCCCAGCAAAGTGCTTCACCAGTAAGCATGGGCGAATTTTGCGAATCTGGCGTTCGCGAATTTTGCGAATTTGCGAACTCGCGATCCGCAAAATCCGCGAATTCTCGCAAATTTGCGGATTTTTTTTTGTGTTCGCAAGGATTTCTGCCAGTTCGCAAGGATTTCTGACAGTCCGCGAGGGTTTTGTAACAGTTCGCAATTGCGAACTTACATGTCGGCTCGCAACGGGCACGATTATGTTGTTTCTACGTCTGGTTCATCATCACAGGTTCCCAGCACCCTCTGTTTCACCCCTGCCACCCTCTGTTTCACCCATGCCACCCTCTGGTACATCAATGCCTTATGCCACCCTCTGGTTCATCATCACTGTAGATTATGGGGGGAAAAAGCAAGCACACCTGCCTGCTTCAACTGACATGAATTAATTTGGGGTTGATTTATTAATGTGTCACTGTTTTAAAATTCCAGTCTGGCACCTGCTTCCTTATCTGTAATTTGCTTTCTGTTGCAGTGCAATTTTTTTTTCCAGGACCTTTGTGGCCTACTTGTAGCTATTCTATGAGCCTGCTGTGAGGGTCTAGCAACTGCAACTAGCAACTGAACTCTGGAGGGGCCCTTGTCAGGAAGCACTACAGGGAACGGTTACTAATGATGAGTTTGAACTTTTGAATCTGCTTTCACTTTTGCAAAACTCGTTTTTCTGCAGAACAGCATTACAGCAACTGTAATGCCCCACCAAGCTTATATGAGAAAGTTGATTTCTAATCCAAAAGTTATCCAAAGAAAATCAAAAGGCCTCAAATCCAAAAAAGTGCAGGCAAATGTCAACCTGTGGAGTTATTCTGATAAAAATCATCATTTTCAGAAGGTCTATGCTGCTTGCTAGTAGATTTCTTGTGCAGAATTGCAATTTTAGTAATTTTGCGAGTGCGAGATTGTTGCTGCCCGCCGCACCTACATGTTCGCAATTGCGAACTTACACCGCAAAAAAATAAAAATCCGCTGCGTGCGAATTTGCGGATTTTGTGGGAAATTCGCGAATCTCGCGGATTGCGAATTTTACCGAAAATCCGCAAAATCCGCGAGCGTAACGGATTTTCCGCCCATGCTTATTCACCAGTACTTAAGGTTTCCCAAAACCCCGACTGGGTCTGTGGAAAATACGGACAGAATGCTCCGCAGCTCTCTGTATCAGTCACCTATAGAGTGCGTTGGGTCAGTGACAGGTCAGCTATTCGGACAAGTCGGACAAAGTCTCTAGCTAAACCTAGGCTAGTTATACTGTTTTTCGGGTCAGTGTCCCACCCCCCAATGTTGCAAGTGAAAGGATCCCCAAGTTCTGATTGGACAAAGGAGGAGGTTAAGTCATCACACCACCAAATTTTAGACTTTCTCAGGCTTAATATTCATTTTCATACCCACCCCTTAAATTCTAGTTTCCCATGGCAAATGTTTTACAGAGAACAATATAGTATACAGTTTATTACAAATGTATCAAATTCAGGTACAGTTCAGCTTCGTCCTGCTGGGTTACAGGTCGGTTCCCAGGAGCATCTTGGGCGAGGCTGCCAACTGGCTGGGTTCCACTGCTGCATGACTTTCTTTTCCCCCATCACGTGACTGGTACCATACGGGCTTCCAAGATGGGGTAGTAAGCACCTCCCAGGCCCAAAGAATACGATACATGAAAAGCAAGCGAAAACAATTTAGAAACACAGAATAAAAGATTACACTGTATACCATGAAATGGCTATACTATATCCCTTACTTTATAATAACTATTGCATTAGGGTAATTGCAGAACAAACAGTTTTGCAAAAGCGGCAATGCAAGCTCAGAGCATGTGAGAACATAAAGCAGCCATCTTTAAGTGCATTGCACATGAGCAACAAATTCCCACCAGAACTGCGAGTGCGTCACATCACATGGGTATGACCGACGCATGCGCAGACTAAGGGGCCGATTATGATGGCGGACGGACCTGAGTCTGTCCGCCACCATAGAGAAGGAGGGTGCGTCAGCAGGGGCAGCGGCGGTCCCTCCATGCAGATTAGGATGTGACCGCCAGGGTGGCGGTCACATCCTCTATTTTTAACATTGCGGCGGGTGCAGCTTCAAGCTGCACCTGCCGCAATGTTAAAAATGCATGTATTACATTTACATGCACAAAGAGGCAGGCACCGCGCGGTGCCTGCCGCTTTGTGCCTGCCGCTTTGTGCATGTAAATGTTGGGGGGTACCATAGGTACCCCCCATGTGCACCCCCCACCCCCGACACCCTGGGGGCCCGCAACGGGCCCCCAAAAGCCAAAGTCCACATGCTTTTCCACGGCGGAAAAGCCGCCGCGGAAAAGCATGTCTCCGTGCAAATCCTAATTTGGCTGACGGTGTCTTGCAGACACCGTCACCAAATAGCCCTCCCCTCCCCGCGGATCAGTGGCGGACGGACCTGCAGTCCGCCGCTGGTCCATCCGCAATCCCACCGCCATCCTAATCTGGCGGTGGGTGTTCTATGTGGCTGCAGCGGTGAATCCGCATACTCCGGGACGGCGGTGGCTTCCGCCGGACCGGAGTATGCGGATTCACCTCAATCATAATGAGGCCCTAAATTCCCGCAAAGCAGCGGCCATTTTAGAGGCAAGCGTATTACGTTTTAGAAAACACATAGGCAAGCGTCTCTGGAACTGTTCTCAGAACTGATTTGTGCTAAAAGAAACTGTAGCACTAAGGATGAGTTTGACATTGAGAAGAAGACTATGTGTGAGAGATTTAGACAACGAGGATATTCGCACAAGACAATTAAGAGGGCAGTAAATAAGGTAGATGAGCTGGACCGAACAGCGTTACTTAATCCCAAAATAAGAAATGAAAACAATGAAAACAAAATCAGATTCATTACAACGTACTCAAGTCAAGCCTTTCAGGTACGCAGAATATTAAATAATAATTGGCATATACTAAAAACTGATGCCACACTGGACAAATGCCTGCATGAAACCCCCCAAATAACATTCAGGAGAGGGATGTCACTCAAAGATGAATTGAGCCGTAATCTGACGGCCAAATCTACCAGAGAACTAAGCAGGGCCATGTCAGGGTTTTCTTGCTGTATGCACTGCAAAGCTTGTGCATACAGCAAAAATTGTTCTAGACTCAGGGTTCCTAACTGTGGCAGGGATTTTGAGATAAGAGGAAACTTTGACTGTAACACAGAGATGTGTGTTTATTGTTTAATCTGCCCGTGCAATAAATGGTACATTGGCAGTACAAAGAAAAAGGCAAAATTGAGAGTGTTAGAGCATAAAAGAGCAATTAGAAACAACAATGAATTGTATCCAGTAGCTCGCCACTTCAAGAGTTGCCACAATCAGAACGACAAACTTTTGGCTTTTGTAGTTTTGGATGCTATCAGACCTCAAGTGCGGGGTGGTGACAGGGAACACCAGTTAAGAGTATTGGAGTCTAAATTCATTATAGATTTCGAAACTCTAATACCTGCAGGCCTGAACTCCAGTGAAGAATTGGCATTCCATCTGTGATAAACAGGAATTGTGGCACATAGTAACAGACTCCTTGTATATAAAATGCTGAGAATGATTTTAAATGTACATAGATTTGTGTATTTTTAATCTTTTGCAACTATATGTGAGCACTATTTTTATTTTTTTTGTATTTTGTATTAGGACTATGCAGTTTATTGAAAATTCTTGAATTGATTACAACCGCCTGTCAAGATTACCAATGTAATGCCCACTGGGGCAGGACTTTAAGCACACAAATGAATTATTATGTGCATGAACTGATACTTAGCCCACTGGGGCAAGAATGCAAAGTTTATCACTAAGAGATAATAGCCATTACAAGATGGCGGCGTAGTCTATGTTGCTGAAATGGCGTAGTCCTATGTCTATTGTGACCACTGGGTGCATGTTAAGGGAAGTGATTAGTGCAAACGTTACCGAGACCAAGCCTTACAGCGAAACGCGTCGGCTTTTGTAACTATTGTTGTTGAATAAAGGAATTCAAGCATCCTGGAGTGTCCCGACCTTTGCTGTACCCTGGAGGGTTGACAGGAAGATTGTTGTTATATTTTCAAAAACGCCGGTTTTGTGGAAGGGACCGCCGCGCAGTCAAGAGCCCTGGATTACCGGCACATTGTGCAAGTATATATATATATATATATTTGGTCATGTGATCAAGGCAGGGAGCTGCCGAAACGCGTCGTGATGATGTGGTCGCACTTTGAAAGAAAATAAATAAGATGCACTGAATTGGGTCTACCTCGTCTCTTTTGCAAGCCTTGTGGAAGAAAAGTCGTGGAGGACGAGCCTTTGTAGCATATATATATATATATATATATATATATATATATATATATATATATATATATATATATATATATATATATATTTATATTTAGGTTGTTGTCTAAGTGTACAGTTAATGCTGATATTGTTAGTGGTTGTATTGTTAGGATTTTAGTTATATAATTTATTGGAATATATGGTAAATATTTTACTGATGCCATATATTTATATTCCATTCAAATAAGTAAAGTTCAAAGGTGTACCTTTGGTGTCACTGGTCAGAAATCCCTGTCAATTAATTATTGTGTTCCCACTCCTAGATCTCCGACTGCTCACAAAGCTCAAACTATGGCAAATTATTTTCATTAGTAGGAGGGCAACAATGTATTGATTTGCGAAGGAAGATAAATGAAATTGCCCTGATGAAGTCCCTATAAGGTTTGGCTGGGTCTGTCACAGTAATGTTGGAAAACTGAAAAGAAATATTGGAAATATGAAAAGTTACCAACGTTTGGTGATTAATTGAAGAAAGAAATAAGAAGATTTGCTTTATATAAATTGGAATCATAAGAGTGAATACAGCTACAAGAAAAATTAAAATCTGAAATGTTCAACGGGAACAAGGATACAGTGTTGCCCTCCTACTGATGAAAATTCATTTATACAAGTGTCTAAAATGTTTTAGGTTTATTTCTAATAATGTTTTAATGTAGAAAGTGATTGTTTTAATATTTATTAATAAAATGTGATTATTTTGGTGATACGATTGTAGTAGATATTGTGTGAATTGATATTTTTGACATATTAGTTGATGATATTTTTGTTTCTGCGATTTGGGGTTTTAATATAACTAAACATTTATATTTTTAACAATGATATTTGTGTTCTCGATATTTGTTGTGTTGCTAATTTATTTATTTATTTTTATAAAGTTTTATATAGCGCTAACGTGACCCGTGAGTGTATCAGAGGTCTTTATATATGATATGAAATAAGAAACAAGAGAACAAACAATAACATAATCAAGAGAGGTACAGACTTTGTAAGTTCACAAATTGAGGAAAGTTAACTCAATAGGACAAGTCGCCGGGACAATGGACATGATCCAACATCAACTTATAATCATGGGTGAAAATCCAGAGTCAAATTGTGTGACCTAGATTAGAAATGTGTTAATAAGTTGTATTTAAACTTCTTTGTTGAAGGATGCACTTGAAGGTATCAGTCTGATCTCAGGTGGTAGGGACTTCCAAATTCTCTGGGTAACACCAGAGAAGGCTCTGTTGCAAGCTGTCTTTTCATTGAAGTTCTGTGGTCTCAGCAAAAAGAGGCTGCATACACCAGATAATTCTAGTTTTTGTGGCAAGTACCTTGGAGTGTGTTAGTGCAATGCTTTATGGGTCATGCAAACAATTTATTGTTGTATCCTTGCTTCATATGGGACCCAGTTTAGGGATTTTAGATACAAGGAGATGTGTTTCTTTTTGTTCCTATGATGATCCTATCTGCAGCATTAAGAGAGGTACTTAGATGAGCCAATTTGGATTCAGGAAGGCCACAAAGGGTTGCACTTTCATAGTCCAACCTGGGAAGGACTAGGCCTTGGACCACTGATTTGAAGTCGTCATGAGAGAGAAAGGGTTATACTTACCTTAGAATGTTCAATTGTTAGTTTGCTCCTTTGATGGCAGTACTGCTGTGCTCCTGCATGTTCAGGTTCTTATCAAGTGTTATTCCCAGAGATCTCATGGAATCTATAATGCATGGTGAGCAGTTAAGGGCAGTTAAATGCTTCCTCCATAAAACTATCTCGAGCGTGTGTAAGGGTGGGACGATTAGGAGGACTTCTGGTTTGATAGTATTTAGTTTGAGGTGGTTGCGGGTTAGACAGTTTGGGGTATTTTACAGAGTTGTGTTGAGAGACCTAATATCTTTTGGGAATGATATTTTCAGGTACAATTTGGTGTCATCAGCTTACATGTGACAATTAATGTTGAAGGATTTTAATGTTTCAGCTACAGGCTCTATGAATAGGTCGAAGAGAGAAGGTGAAAGAGAGGATGCCTGTGGGAACCTCTAACAAAAGCAGTGTGGCATTACACAGGGACTGGGTAACCGTGATTGTTTGGGTTCTGTTGTGAAGAAACAGGGTGAACAAATTTAGGACAGACCCTGAAAAACCCATCCTCCGTTCAAATTTTTTTTGTAGATTGGCATGTTTAACCTTATTAAACGCAAATGATAAATCTAGGAAGATTAGAAGGCAGGATTTGTTCGATCCAGCATTTTAAGCACATTGTCCACTGTGTGCGTGAGAGCTTATTCAGTGCTGTGGCCTTGACGGAACTCAGATTGGAATTGGTATTGAAGTTAGAATTGTTATATGCTGTTGCAAAGTTGGACCAGGACACATTTTTCTAGGAGCTTAGCCAAAGTGAGAAAGTTGGAGATTGGGTGAAAGTTGTTTAAGGTCCCAGCAATCTACAATGAGTTTTTCAGAATAAGGGTAACAAGCCTAACTTTTAGGCAGTCCAAGATAGTGCCTTGACGAAGCAATGCATTTACTATCTTGGTCCAAAGTGGGGGTATAGAAGATTTGATCTCCCTGAAGATATTAGATGGAAACGGGTCGTTGAAGTGTTTTGAAGGTTTCAGCATTGCAAGAATGTTGTGAATGCCGCTTTCATTAAGAGTTGTGAATGTACTGCAAGAAGCGTTTTTTTTGCCGGTGTGCTCCGGGAGACCAAGGGGCTCAGCTATCCATGAAGGAAGGACCTTGATATGTGGTATAACCAGAAGGAGCTCCCGTGCTTTCAACAAATAATTTTTGATATTTCATTTTTTTCCAGGAAAATTAGGCAAAATCCTCGCAGTTTGGTAGCATACTGGACCCATTGAAAGAAGGATTAAGTTGATTATTCGATTGTTGTTTGACAAGTTAAAAATGTTTTTTAGGGTGGTTGCTGGCTAGATCTAGTTGAGTTCTAAAGAAATTAGTTTTGAACTTCTGATTTATTTATTATAGGTGTTCATCACCGATCTTAAGAATTGTAGGTGTTTGATAGATGGAGAAATTCACCATGCTCGTTCCGCTAGCCTCAGATTGCATCTTTCTGCATTTGGGCTGTCATTGAACCATGGTTTAGGGTCTTTGTCAGACATTCATTTTAGTTGTAAGGGTGCAATCAAGTTTTGGATGTTCATAATTGAACTATTGTACTGATCTGTGAGGATGTGGAAATCTACCTTGTCCACCTGAAGGGGCAGGATGTTGTTGCTGGGGGAAGTCGGATCATTAAGGTTTATGTTCTGCAAACTTCTTTTCCATTGTTTAGGTTTCTTTAGTTGAGCATTTTTAGTACTCATATCTGTGATGAAGAAGGTGATAAGATGGTGATCTGACCAGTCGCAAAAGACAATAGATTTGAGTTTGATGTTGTCCACTTTTGTAATGATTAGGTCCAAGGTCTCACTCTTGTTGTGTGAAGGGCTGTCACACATTTGAGTCAGATCGAGGTCTGCTGGAAAGGTTTTAAACCAGTTTACAGCTGGGTCTTTCAGGTCATTCCAGTGTAGGTTGAAGTCTTCAAGGAAGATCTGGGTATCTTGATGTCCAACATTGGTTGTGATTGGTTCAGTGAATGGTAGGTTGTCTTCTGGTGAATGGTAGATCACATTAAGTTTTCAAATTAGTCGATTGTTACTTGCAATATCAATGCATAGGTATTCACAAGGGAGTTAAGTACAGGAAGTCAATATTTTGTTATCGATGTTTATTTCCCATACTTTTGGTGTTTCGATATTGTATGCATCGGTATTATGTCAGTCAATGACTATGGTCTATTTACCAACAAGGTGCAACTAGTAATAACCACAATCCTAGTTACTTTTTGTGTCTTAAACTGCAACTCCCTGAGTGACTGCATATTATTAAAAAATAATCTTATGTACTTACGGTGTAGCTGGGAACATACTTTTAAGTGGGTCTGTATTGCAAAATGAGGATCTTTGTTACCAAAAGCAGATCTCTGAGTGTCTTTACGTATTATCAAGACCACTGGTTTTGGTGAAGTGAATCTGAGTAATGAAAACTACAATGGCAGATCTCTGAGAGACCGTGGGAGTATCAAAAGCAGTGCTTTGAATCAATGTGGTATTTGAAAGAACAGGGTGAATGAATCTGAGTAGTGTGAAGAGATGGGCTCTGTGTAAGATAATGTGATAATACAGATTGCCGTTCTGTCTTATCAGGGTTGATCTCTGAGTGAATCTGCATTTTATGTAGAGCTCCAAGTGCGTCTTTGTATTATAAATTCCAAGGCTGTTAACAGGAGCTATGCACAGCCCTACTTGCCTCAGCTCACACACAAAGGATAGGAGAGAATAAAATATATAGAGCGCACTAAAACCCGCAGGTGCCAAAGCGCTATAGCAGGACAAATAGATCAACAAGAGCAGAGCAGCCAAGGATCAAGAATTCTGAGATGAAAAAAGCCAAGTTTTCAGATGTTTTTTGAAGGACATAAAAAACCCGCTTTATAGATATAGGTAGGCATAGTGTTCCATAGTTTGGCGGCAGCCGCCGAAAAGGAACGCCCAGCCCATCTAGTGTTCCAAAATCTGGGGATCCTACATTTTTTACAGCATGAGGATCTAAGTAGTCTGCCAAGATTGTACAAATGGAAAAGAGCATTCATTTGGCTGGGGCCCCTCTGGTGAAGAGCCTCAAAAACTAAGCACAAGACCTTGAAGGAAATTAGCCTCAGGACTGGAACTAAGTGCCATTTAGGAATGTTTATAATAAGGTGGACTACCACATTTTGTACAACCTGAATTTTGTTCAGGGAGCAGCTGCTAATATTAAGGTAAAGTGCATTATAGTAGTCCAGCCACGAGGTGACAAGGGCGCTAGCAACTGTACAGTGCAATTTTGGTGGGATAAAAGGAAATTGTTTTTTTCCCCGACAGCTCGTACTTGCCAACTTACTGTTGGTTAGCACGAGCTGTTGCTCGGTTAGAATTTCTACTCGAGAGGCAGGAAGATCCACGCACCTGAAAAAACTCGGCAGAGTTTTTTTGTCACTTCATGAAGTTCCGCGTAGCAAAAGTATGTGAACTCTGTTCGCGCCTTCTAGAAATGTGACTGACCTGTGCATAGAAACTCAGAGTGTTTCCAAAGATGACTCCGAGGTTTTTAGTATTAAATCTTTTTATTGTATAAAGAAAGGCTCTTTCACAAAGCAGAGAAGTTTCATTGTACAAAACATGTGGCAAGCTGCCGATTATCATGGCCAAATGAATGAAACAGCACTGTAGGGTACCCCCACATCGACCAATAGTCCTGTTTTTAGCTGTCTTAACAGGAGTGGGGAGAGGTCAACAGGCTTCCAGTCACCAGATGTTCAACCAGATGGAGTTTTGAGAGCGAGACACAAGCACTTCAGTCTTGTCTGCATTCATCTTCAGAGAATTGTCTTTCATCTAACAGACAATGCTAGACATACAATGGTTGAACCTCCCCACCGCCAAAGAGAGGTCATTGGAAATTAATACAATAATTTGAGTATCACCTGCATATACAGAGAACTTCACACTACACTTTTGTGCCCCCAGCCAGACTAAGACCGGGCAGGGTGGTAGGAAATTCCAGACCAGACACTTTTGTGAGTGGAAAACTCCAGAAGTTTCTTCAAATTCAAAGCTGGCATCTGGTATAAACAAGCATTGGCATAGCCAATAGGTCTCGCCTTTGGGACCTTATAAGATAAATTAAAGGCATTGTTATTTAAATAAATAAAATGAATAAACCTTGCTTACTCGAAAATCGATACTAAGCGTTATTACTTTGCAGTGTGGTAAAGAAACTGCACAACGGGATCTTAAATATTTGATTTCAAGAATTCATACACTGGTGTCCAACCTCAAACTTCTCAGCATCCTCCTGATGCAACGACTTAAGGACTAAAGTACTTTTCAACAAGATTGATGGTCGCATTTGCACCACCCTGCAATTAGACTTTCCGCAAATACATCACTGCCAAGGAATGTCCACTTAAGTAATTATATTAACTTATGTGCGAGAAGAGGTCGTATGGGGTTCAAAAGCCATTGTGAGTCTCATCTATCCAGAAGTTTTCAGACCATGTCTTGATGGAAATGCACGTGGACCTAAGTGTTCCAACGCGTCTCTGTCACCGAGGGCATCTCTGCACTGTAGGCCGAAGAAGGTGTAGGAATGAAAGTTGTTTTTCTAAAGGGAATAATCAAAAATGCTGCAAAAAATAAAGACTCTCAAATAGTACCATGAATATTTATATACTGTATGACACAAGGTGAGTTGTCTTTTGTCTTCCTACCCAACTAAATCAAATGCACTTGCATTCACCTTCAAAGTATGAAATGCAGACCTGACCCACCTCAATATACATATCACTCTCACGGGCACTGACCCAACGAGCCCCCGTACAGAAAGGGATGATGTCTATCAAATGCATCAGCTTACTCAATAAATAAATAATTAAAATAATGCCAATAGCTTCAACAATCGCTAATGCGAGAACTATTAAGAAACTTTAATCCAGTGGAGGCATGCCAAGCGGTATGTGCATGCTGGTTTAATAAAAAAAAATTAAAGTGTTGCAGGAGAGCCAGTCAGGAGGAACGTATTTCGTGCTGTGCGGAGCACAGTTTGCTCCGCGTGAAAAATTGACTCTAGGGATCAAAAAAGCAAGATGTTGCCACAAAGCAGCTAGACGCATTCCCTTAGGATGAGGGAGGGGCCGGACGCGAGTGATGTAGGAGCGGTGAGGGAGGTTGTGAAAGACACGGGCGTGTTTTGAATTATAATATTGTGAAGCACTTTTTAATTAAAGAAAGAAAAGTCTTGGTAATGTCAAACTACTGTAGCTCCTGCCCCCGCTCCACTAATTTGTACTTTTGAAATCTAAGTACGTCACTTTAATACGTCCTCTGTGGCTAGTAAGTAGATTATATGCAGCTAGAAGCTGATAAAAGAGAAGGCGCACCACAGAGCAAACCCCTGGAACGGTTGCCAATTACAGAAACAGTCCGCATATTGACAGTAATTGCTCGATGTTTTGATTAAGATACTGTCAGGTAACATGCAGAATAGCCGTTTTCAGAGCGGACTGTTTAATCGACACGCCAATATCAAGTTTACGAGTGAGCAATGAGGACGGCGGAAATCTTCCCGAGCCTTCCAACTCAACTCGGTAGCAGACAGCAATTGTTCTCATGTTTTTGCCCACGGAGGGACAGGTTGCGTGTTGATTGCCGTTCTATATGTTATTGGCACCATCATTTGGGAGAACATATCCTGCCTGTAACGGCAGGCAGGAGAAGTCTTTTAAAACAAGCACGGCCACGGGGCCGCGAAAGTGAAAACACAATTCACAACAGATGGCACCCTGCGCGCCGCTGCATGCTCCGGCAAGCTGGAGGCCATGGGAGTAAACATTTACTGAAAAAGGTGGGGCATGCACCCGCCTTTAGCCAATTGCGTGCTTTAATTTTTGAAAAGCCACACGCAAAGGCCAATAAAATGTGCGGAAAATCTAAAGCCACAGGCACAAGTTTACTGAAAGTCTGGAGTGATTCCAAAAGGCCCTCTCCTAGAGCAGCGCATGCGCACTCCGCTAGGCTCGACCTAAAAAAAGAAGGACCCTAATGCCCATTCTTTAGTTCACTTCTGGTCCTGCAGAAGGACTCTCAGAGGACTGCACTGCTGCCCGTGACCTGCTGTGTACTTCAGAGGACTGCCCTGCTGCACCAAGAGGACTGCCCTGCTGTCTGAAGCCTGCCCTGTGCGCTCAGAGGACTGTCCTGCTGCTTGAGACCTGCTTTCCTGCTTGAACAGTGTCCTTATTAAATGGTACCTGGGTACCTAGTGCATTGGGACTGGGACTGAAGAGGCTCCCCTAGGGACCACTCAACTAGGTCATGTGGACTCCACTGCAGCATGCATACACTAGTGCAGAGAAAACAACAAAGTCGATATGGCACACGGCATGTGTGCCATCCCAACTAGCACTGCCTAAGTATAGGTAAGTCACCCCTCTAGCAGGCCTTAAAAGCCCTAATGCAGGGTGCACTATATCTCAAGTGTGGGCATATCTGCATGAGCAGATATGCCCCTACAATATTTAGGTCTCTTCCCTAATATTGTAAGTACCTGGGAAGCCACAGAGAGTTCATGGGCTGGGAACTCGACAACTTGAGTTCCACAGCACCATGTTGGCTTCTCTGAAGGAGTGTTTGGTACCAAACTACTCCTCTCAATAAACCCACACTGATACCAGTGTAGGATTTATTGAAACATGTACTCAGAGCAGTGCTGGACTGGGAATGCAAACCGGCCCTGGCAATTGAGTCGGGAGGAGCAAGTGTAGGGGGCGTGAAAAACACTGCAGCTGCTTTTGTTACAGGGGGTGATATTGCATCTATGTTGCAAAACCGTTCCCCGATAACAAAAATGGCCACTCAGGGGGTCCAAAACCTGCCCCACCCTGGCAGCCCCATGGGGAAATGCCCGGTGCCCACTACAGCCAGTCTGGCCCGACTCAGAGGATACCCCCTAAGAACCTACCAACCCTGGTGTGGTCACAGACTGGCTTTAGGCAGTCTGTGACCACCAGACATGTTTCTGGACCACTGGGTCGAGAGTCCTCGCTCTTGGGACCGGAAACAAAGCACCTCCTGTGTGGAGGTGTCACACCTCCTCCCCTAGGATTGGCACAGTGCTCGAGAGAAAAGCTTCAAAGGTGTGCTGCCTTTGTAATGCGACCGCCAGCCCTAGCTGATAGCAGCAGATAGCAGCCCCCGGTTCAAACCCCCACTTTGGGCAGGAAAAATGGTATGAAAAACTAGGAAGAATAGGAGGTGTGCCCACCTCTGCCAACTCCCCTCCTAAGGTGCAGGAGGCGAGGTGAAGCACATCTTTCAGTCCCCGCTATCTTTGATGATGGTGAGACTCCTCCAATCAGGGCTAGGACTATGTCTCCTCCCACAGGAGGGTGGCACAATGAAGGGTGTGGACACCTCAGGTAACATGTCCATTGGCCTTACCCATCACTTCTTTAAAAGAGCCCAAATATAGTATTTATGTGACTTCCCCAGACCCTGAAACTAGTTCCTCCTGACCTAAGAAGAAAAGGGGCAAAGAAGACGCCGTGCAGAGAAGACTGTCAATGCCCACTGACTTGGTCCTAGCCCCTGCGAAGAACAACACCTGTCTTGCAGTCAGTGACCTCCACAACCCCTGAGAGGACTGCCTGCCTTTGAAGAAGACTAGAACTCCAGAGGACAGTGACTCTGTCCACAAGAAAGCAACACCAAGGACTCTGATGCCCTCCAGATCCGTGATGCCTTACCACTCTGCCCTGACGCGGCCAGCCTGTGTCTAGGTGGCCAAACGATCCAGAAAAGGCCCCCAGTGACCCTGAGTCCAAGGCTCGCATTGGCTGACCCCTCCTGTACTCCACGACAATGCCTGCAGTGTGATTCCAAAAGCTCTCCCCAACCGCGACCGGCTACGGTAAGAGAAACCCGACGTCAAAGGACACCCCTGCACCAAAGCCCCTGGGCCTTGAGGAGCTTGACTGATGGTGTCCCTACTACCTACAGCATCCCAACTAACCTCTGTTATTACTGGTTTCCTTCGTGCAGTCGCCAGTTCGTCACCTGCATCCTGTTTTCCAAACCAAATTTCTCCTTTAAATTGCATTGGACGCCCGACACCATGTTTGCACCTCTGCACCCGGCCGTCCCTGTGCCACTGGTGGTGAAGTATTTGTCCTTACCTGAACTGTGGCCTCTGCTGATCCTGGAGACTGAATTTGTAAGTTGGTTACTTACCTGTAAAACCTCATTGTTTTCTTCCATAGGTTAACCGCATCGCTGCTGCGGCGATTTTTGCGCTGTGCGGCGTTTTTCATCATCGCGCTTTACATGACGAGCTCAGCTCGTCATCAGCACACGCCACCCGTGGCTGATGACGAGCTGAGCTCGTCATCAGCATCGAAAGAGTTAATATTGCAAAGACTGAAAATTGTCCACTGTTGAAACTTTAAAGAATTTCTATTTAAAAACGTACTTACCTCATTGCGAAGATCTTTGACTTAAAATAAGTCTTATGGATCTCCTTTTTGAGTTGTCTGTCATTTATTGGTCAATGTGTGCACAACACATGTCTTACCCTCCTCTGTGGTGGGCCTAAGGCTGCTTACACACTACCACAAATTGAGCACTTTGGGTTTTACTTTGAGCCCTGTACTCTTATGGGAGAAACTCTGGACTCTGTATAACCACCGAGTGGTATACAATTTGCAGCCTCAACTTCCTACAAAATACATACATAGAGGGTCTTTTTAGTCTAAGGGCTTTATCCACTGGGTTGTTAAATTGTCATTCATATTCTGCTTTCACCACTGGAGCATACAACAAAGGGTAGTGGGTCTGCACACTTTATCCATTGTCTCCTTCACTTTAAATGACTGCACAAAGCCTGTGCACATTGTTCATATCCCCTAAAATAGTTCCTTTCTCTTCAGTGACAAAGGTGGTTTAGAGCATCCTTTTTATGTACATAATAGTATTAAATGTTAGTTACTTATATTGCCTGCATTAAGGGTGCCTAGCTAGAATATGATTTATTTTCAATCTCCTTTTTAATGTTGTTGCCTATGACTTGAGTGCTTGGTTAGGTGATGATGTATTGTTGTCTCCTTCACAAATAATATTAATATTAATAATACTAATAAAGTAATAAAAGACACTAAAAGAGCAACAGAGACGGCCCGCCAAAAAGTATGCAACTTCAAGCAAACCTGCAAGCACTCAACTCACTGCCAAAAGCAGGGGTCGACAGAAGTAGAGACAAGCATTTGCAATGTAATAGGTCTCGCATTAGGAAAGTGTGAGCTATTAGTATTGTAAATTACAATTTTCTTTAATATGTGATGCTGTTGTGGTGCTGAGTGATGATGTGGTTGGGCTGAGTGATGCGGTGGTGTATTAGAGTGATGTGGTGGTGTATTAGAGTGATGTGGTGGTGTCCCAGAGTGATGTGGTGGTGTCCCAGAGTGATGTGGTGGTGTCCCAGAGTGATGTGGTGGTGTCCCAGAGTGATGTGGTGGTGTCCCTGAGTGATGCCCCTGAGTGATGTGGTGGTGTCCTATAGTGATGTGGTGGTGTCCTAGAATGATATGGTGGTGTCCCTGAGTGATGTGGTGGTGTTGTGAGGCGTGCAGCAGTGTGAGGCGTGCAGCAGTGTGTGGCATGCAGCAGTGTGTGGCATGCAGCAGTGTGAGTAATGCAGCAGTGTACGGCGTGCAGCAGTGTGAGGCATGCAGCAGTGTGAGGTGTGCAGCAGTGTGAGTCGTGCGGTAGTGTGCAGTATGCAGCAGTGTGAGTAATGCAGCAGTGTGCCACATGCAGCAGTGTGAGGCGTGCTGCAGCATGAGGTGCGCTGCAGTGTGAGGCGTGCAGCAGTGTGAGTAATGCAGCAGTGTGCAGCAGTGTGAGGTGTGCAGCCGTGTGCGGCGTGCAGCAGTTTGTGGCATGCAGCAGTGTGAGGTGTGCAGCAGTGTGCGGCGTGCAGCAGTTTGTGGCATGCAGCAGTGTGAGGCATGCAGCAGTGTGAGGCGTGCAGCAGTGTGAGCTGTGCAGCAGTGTGAGCCATGCAGCAGTGTGCCATGCAGCAGTGTGCAGCATGCAGCAGTGTGCAGCATGCAGCAGTGTGAGGTGTGCAGCAGTGTGAGGCATGCAGCAGTGTGTGGCATGCAGCATTATGTGGCATGCAGCAGTGTGACTTGTGCAGCAGTGTGAGGCGTGCAGCAGTGTAAGTAAGGCAGCAGTGTGCAGCATGCAGCAGTGTGAGGCGTGCAGCAGTGTGAGGCGTGCAGCAGTGTGAGGTGTGCAGCAGTGTGAGGCGTGCAGCAGTGTGAGGCGCGCAGCAGTGTGAAGCGTGCAGCAGTGTGAGTAATGCAGCAGTGTGCCACATGCAGCAGTGTGAGGCGTGCTGCAGCATGAGGTGCGCTGCAGTGTGAGGCGTGCAGCAGTGTGAGTAATGCAGCAGTGTGCAGCAGTGTGAGGTGTGCAGCAGTGTGCGGCGTGCAGCAGTTTGTGGCATGCAGCAGTGTGAGGTGTGCAGCAGTGTGCGGCGTGCAGCAGTTTGTGGCATGCAGCAGTGTGAGGCATGCAGCAGTGTGAGGCGTGCAGCAGTGTGAGCTGTGCAGCAGTGTGAGCCATGCAGCAGTGTGCCATGCAGCAGTGTGCAGCATGCAGCAGTGTGCAGCATGCAGCAGTGTGAGGTGTGCAGCAGTGTGAGGCATGCAGCAGTGTGAGGCGTGCAGCAGTGTGCGGCGTGCAGCAGTGTGTGGCGTCCAGCAGTGTGTGGCATGCAGCATTATGTGGCATGCAGCAGTGTGACTTGTGCAGCAGTGTGAGGCGTGCAGCAGTGTGCGGCGTGCAGCAGTGTGTGGCGTGCAGCAGTGTGTGGCATGCAGCAGTATGTGGCATGCAGCAGTGTGACTTGTGCAGCAGTGCGAAGCATGCAGCAGTGTGAGGTGTGTCGCAGTGTGTGGCGTGCAGCGTGCAGCAGTGTGTGGTGTGCAGTCATGTGAGGCATGCAGCAGTGTGTGGCGTACAGCAGTGTGAGGCATGCAGCAGTGCTTGGCGTGCGGCATGCAGCAGTGTGAGGCGTGCAGCAGTGTGCAGTGTGCAGTGTGCAACAGTGTGAGGCATGCAGCAGTGTGTGGCGTGCAGCAGTGTGTGGCGTGCAGCAGTGTGTGGTGTGCAGCAGTGTGTGGTGTGCAGCAGTGTGTGGCATGCAGCAGTGTGAGGCATGCAGCAATGTGTGGCGTGCAGCGGTGTGAGGCATGCAGCAATGTGTGGCGTGCAGCAGTGTGTGGCATGCAGCAGTATGTGGCGTGCAGCAGTGTGAGGCGTGCAGCAGTGTGAGGCATGCAGCAATGTGAGGCGTACAGCAGTGTGTGGCATGCAGCAGTGTGTGGCGTGCAGCACTGTGTGGTGTGTAGCAGTGTGTGACGTGCAGCAGTGTGTGGCGTGCAGCAGTGTGAGGCGTGCAGCAGTATGAGGCGTGCAGCAGTGTGCCGTGCATCAGTGTGCAGCAGGCAGCAGTGTGCAGCGTGCAGCAGTGTGAGGCATGCAGCAATGTGAAGCATGCAGTAGTGTGCGGTGTGCAGCAGTGTGTAGCGTGCAGCAGTGTGTGGCGTGCAGCAGTGTGTGCCGTGCAGCAGTGTGAGGCGTGCAGCAATGTGAGGCATGCAGCAGTGTGTGGGGTGCAGCGGTGTGTGGCGTGCAGCAGTGTGTGGCGTGCAGCAGTGTGTGGCGTGCTGCAGTGTGTGGCGTGCAGCAGTGTGAGGCGTGCAGCAGTGTGAGGCATGCAGCAGTGTGTGGTGTGCAGCAGTGTGCCGCGTGCAGCAGTGTGTGGCGGGCAGCAGTGGGAGGCGTGCAGCAGTGTGCAGCGTGCAGCAGTGTGAGGTGTGCAGCAGTGTGTGGCGTGCAGCAGTGTGTGGTGTGCAGCAATGTGTGGCATGCAGCAGGGTGTGGCGTGCAGCAGTGTGAGGCGTGCAGCAATGTAAGGCATGCAGCAATGTGTGGCGTGCAGCAGTGTGTGGTGTGCAGCAGTGTGAGGTGTGCAGTAATGTGAGGCATGCAGCAGTGTGTGGCGTGCAGCAGTGTGTGGCGTGCAGCAGTGTGTGGTGTGCAGCAGTGTGTGGCATGCAGCAGTGTGTGGGGTACAGCAGTGTGCAGCGTGCAGCAGTATGAGGTGTGCAGCAGTGTGTGGCTTGCAGCAGTGTGTGGCTTGCAGCAGTGTGTGGCGTGCAGCAGTGTGAAGCGTGCAGCAGTGTGAGGCGTGCAGCAGTGTGTGGCATGCAGCAATGTGAGGTGTGCAGCAGTGTGTGGTGTGCAGCAGTGTTTGGCGTGCAGCAGTGTGTGGCGTGCAGGTGCAGCAGTGTGAGGCATGCAGCAGTGTGCAGCGTGCAGCAGTGTGAGGCATGCAGCAGTGTGAGGCATGCAGCAGTGCGTGGTGTGCAGCAGTGTGTGGCGTGCAGCAGTGTGAGGCGTGCAGCAGTGTGAGCCGTACAGCAATGTGTGGCGTGCAGCAGTGTGTGGCGTGCAGCAGTGTGTGGCGTGCAGCAGTGTGCGGCATGCTGCAGTGTGAGGCGTGCAGCAGCGTGCAGCATGCAGCAGTGCGCAGCATGCAGCTGTGTGAAGCGTGCAGCAGTGTGAGGCGTGCAGCAGTGTGAGGCATGCAGCAGTGTGAGGCTTGCAGCAGTGTGAGACGTGCAGAAGTGTGGAGCGTGCAGCAATGTGAGGCATGCAGCAGTGTGTGCCGTGCAGCAGTTTGTGCCGTGCAGCAGTGTGTGGCGTGCAGCAGTGTGTGACGTACAGCAGTGTGAGGCATGCAGCAATGTGAGGTGTGCAGCAGTGTGTGGCGTGCAGCAGTGTGTGGCATGCAGCAGTGTGAGGCATGCAGCACTGTGAGCTATGCAGCAGTGTGGTGTGCAGCAGTGTGTGGTGTGCAGCTGTGTGTGGCGTGCAGCAGTGTGTGGCGTGCAGCAGTGTGTGGCGTGCAGCAGTGTGAGGCATGCAGCACTGTGAGCTATGCAGCAGTGTGGCGTGCAGCAGTGTGTGGTGTGCAGCAGTGTGAGGCATGCAGCAGTGTGTGGCGTGCAGCAGTGTGAGGCGTGCAGCAATGTGAGGTGTGCAGCAGTGTGTGGCGTGCAGCAGTGTGAGGTATGCAGCAGTGTGAGCAGTTTGAGGCGTGCAGCAGTGTGTGGCGTGCAGCAGTGTGTGGTGTGCAGCAGTGTGTGGCGTGTAGCAGTGTGTGGCGTGCAGCAGTGTGTGGCGTGGAGCAGCGTGCAGCAATGTTTGGCGTGCAGCTGTGTGAGGCTTGCAGCTGTGTGAGGCATGCAGCAGTGTGTGGTGTGGTCTGTGTGCGAGGTAGCCAGTGTGTGTGAAAGCAATACAGGGTACAAAGTTCCCCAAAGGGAGTGAAAGGACAACGAGGTATGTGTTGTGAAGTGGAGGGTATCTGCACAGGGAACTGGGGGGTTCCCTTATTGGAACTAGAAAGCCTCACACACCCAGCAAGCTAGATGTCATGCTTCATCACTGGCCTTCTGCTCCTCGTCAGACTGGCGCTGCAATGTCTGATGGGCACACTGCTGCACGCCTCACACTGCTGCACACCTCACACTGCTGCACGCCTCACACTGCTGCATGCCGCACACTGCTACACGCCACACAGTGCTGCATGCCACACACTGCTGCACGCCTTTCACTCCCTTTGGGGAACTTTGTACCCTGTGTTGCTTTCAGTTCTTTGGACTAGTACACTGGACCCCACTAAATATTGTCCGCTGAAGGTTCCCTTTTTGTATTATAGCCAGTATGTGTGGTCTGTGTGAAAGGGGGGCAGTGTGAGTGGTCTGTTGGAGAGGGGTGTAAGCATGTAAAGACAGCCAGAGGCGAGACTGGATAAAAGTGCTGTTTGTGGAGAAAGTGTTTTTGTTTTGCATACAAAATATAAGAAGGAAATGGTCGGTGGAGGTAGATACGAGTGGGAGGCGAAATTAGGGCTTAGGAAAAGGAAAAGTGCAGCTTATGACAGAGAAAGAAAGAGGATAAAAGGACAGCGAGAATCAAGAGGAAGAGAGATAGGAAGAGACAGGGTGAGAGGAATGTTAGAAACAGGAGAAGAAATTGGCACATAAAATGAAGAAAATGTAAGGTGATAATTGAAAAAAGAGGAAGCTATGTGCAATGAAGCGGGAAAAGACGTAATGGAAAGGATGAAAAACATGGGGATGGGTAAATAAAGTAACAAGCTCTTGTCATTGCTGTGGCGGGGGCGGGGGAGTCAGCAATTACACAGTTTATTGACCTCCACGGGCCAGGTATGTGGCTGCTGCACAGGGGTGGCTGGGGAGGGCCTAGACATGGTGTGGGAGGAGGGGGCTGGAGACGCGAGACACGGACAGAGCAACGCGAGAGCAAGGAAAGACACTGTATAGGGAGAGAAGATTATAGAAAAGACGGGAGAGGAAGGAAGAGAAAGATAGCCAGAGCAGCAGCGCATTCCTTTGAAATCTGATGGGGGGGCGGAGGAGCGGCAGCCTTTGAAGTGTGATTGGGGGAGGGGAGCGGCAGCCTTTGAAGTCTGATTCGAGGCACAGACAAATGGTGGTGTGTCACGTGGCTGGTTTGTGCACGCGCATAGATCACATGAACTGTGTCTAATCCGCAGTTTTGGTAGAGTTTTGATACTGCTTACTAGAATCTCGACAAACAAGCATTGCTAAAGCAATGCGTTAGGTCGAGACCTAAAAAAATACAAGTTGCCTTCCTCCGGTAAGTCCCCTTTGGTCCAACGCTTGGCCGTTGGCAACACGTGTAGAGCAGACACAAATGACCGCTCTAGTCAGAGGGACGTCTGGGGGCTTTCCTTCTCCTCAGAGGCGCGGATGCAGCGGAGTGTGGCGACTCGTAATCTCCTCATTATCTGCGCGAGCCCCTTTCTCAGCTGTCAGCTGCTCCTGTTTATCAGATGCATTTCCTTCACTCATTGTCACTTTGACAAGATGTCTGACTCATGCGTCTGCGCAGCTTTGCAGACATCCGCAGCACATGATTAGGTCTTCTCTGTGCTTAGCTTTAGAATAATTGAGCTCTGGGCAGCGGAACGCTCACGTTGGGAGCTAAGCTTTCTCTGTTATGACATTCATTCGTCTTTACAAGAAGCTGAACTTTGTTTGCTCTTCGGCAGAGAAAGAGGCGGAGGGAGACAGTGTACATGCGGGATGTCTCACTGTTTGACCAAAGTGAGGAAGAAATAGGTGGAAAGTATGGATTGTTTTAAAGTAAGTTTAAGTTATTTTAGCGCTGGTAGATGATTTAAACTCAATTTTTAAAAGAATGATGGTATAGTCAGTCTATGCCAACCCATCATCAAATACTGAGTTCCCTTCACCTACCAACTTTAGGGAGTTTTCGGGTCATTATTGCATTTACAAAGGTGATATCTCAAAGTGCAATTTCCTAATGTATTTAGAGATGTTATGGCATGGACGTTTAAGTAAAATACATTTGCAGATATCCTTTCCTAACACTCAACAGGAATTGCAGGACACAATGTTAAAATTCCATTATAAATCTTGCTTCCCTAACGTGATTGGCTGTGTAGATGGTACACAAATTCTTTATGTCTACCATCTGCAACTGAACACCTGTGTCACAGTCGAAAAAAGCCAACAATCATTAAACATACAGTTAGTTTGTAATTCAGAATGTCTCATCACGAACCTGGTTGTCAGATTCCTAGGGGGTAACCAGGATTCCTGCATCCTCAGAAATTGTGCCCTTATCTGACCGTTAGACCAGAAGAGAGTAAGCAATGGGTATATATTAGGTAGGTATAAATAAGATTTTACATGATATATTTATTGAAGATTTGCGAATAAAATCTAATCATATAACTATTTTTTGGGGCTATGCAATTAAACCTCGGATCATGATGACCCCTTAACTGAATCCTATACACATGGACGCCAGGGGTCGCAGCTGAGACCGCTGACACTGCCTTTGCGACCCTGGCATAAGAGGTGGCAAAATTAGTGGCAAGAACATAGAGGTGTCTCTCGTTATCAGTGTAAGGCTCTAACCTCTTTTCTGCTCATTTTTTTTATTACATTAATAGTGAATAATAGTCTATTGTTCACTATTACATTAATAGTGAATAATAGTCTATTATTCACTATTAGTATAATATAAAGTGGAGTAGCAGGATCTGGGATGGCATTTTAGGGAAGACAAATAAAATGGCTTTAAAGGTATGTTGTGTGCCGGCATGTTGATGAGTGAGATTGTGTGACAGAGTGTGTACATGTGTGGGCATGTATGTTTGTATGCAAGATCACATGTGTGTGTCTGAGTGAAAGTGAGTGACTAATTATTAGTCAGAGTAAGAGCGATTGAGGGAGTGCAAATTACTGAGTTAGGAATGAGTGAGTGCAAGAGACTGTATGAAAATGAACGAGGTAAGTGAAAGCTCATGAGTGTATGAGAATCAGTGTGAGTAAGTGAATGTAAGTGAGCATGAGTGAGCATTTCTTGTTATGCTTGCAAATCTGCTGTTGGACCTGGCAAGCTTTTGGCAAAATGTTGGCAGTGGCACAATGGAGGCATTACTTACAATTGGGATACCCACAGCAAAATGCTAGTACTTGCACACTGCAGGTACATTTTGGCATGGGCACTCATGGAAAAATGCTAGTGTTGGCATACTGAAGGACATTCTTGGTATAGGTGGTACCAGTGGCAAATTGTAGGCACACTTCAGGATATTCCTGACATATGGGAGGGCAAACGTGGCATATGTCAGGGGGCCATCCATGACAAAATGTGTTCCCAGAGAGACTGAATATAACTTTTGACACTGTGGGGCACATGTTATGCCCCCCCTGTCTGCATGCACATATGTCCTGTAGGGCCCCCTTTGATTCCTCTCCGCCAGGCTTTTCATGGAAGTTGAACCGCCATGAAAAACCTGGCTGAGACGAAACTCGGAATATGCTTGGCGGGACCCGTGACAGTCCCACCAAGCATATTGCACTCTCTGACAGCTGCTCCTACGCCAGGCAACGGCGCTTCCCTTGGGGAACAGGCAGTCCTCGTGCGGTCAAAATGCCCAAGTCGTAATCAGGCGGTCAGACTGCGGGTGCAGCAGTGGCTAGATCCACCAATGCCACGCCTCCACAAGTTTGGCGGTACGAGGACCACCAGACTCATAATCAGGCACTAATTGTCCTTCCCCTAACTTTAGCCCAATCCTTTCTACATTGCCTCATCTGCTGTATTCTTGCCCATAAGTTTCCTGAATGTCTTGCAGATCGTGAATGTTGTTGTCCAGAAATTAGTCTTCGTTTATAAAGTACAGGACTAGAAGTGGTAGAGGTAAGAGGCTCTGAAATCAGCACTACTGGTATAGTGGGGCTGCTTTGTCCCATTTAAAATGTGTCCTTACAGTCAAATACTATGGCACCCACCAGTTCCTCTCACTTAGGTGTATCATCTCTGGCAAATTATAATTAATTTAATTGATTTATTATACTAAACCATTATTTGATAAATATATACATTTTACAAATATTATTTAGTATTAACCTCTTCCATGCTCATGATGGCTCCTGGCCGTCAGGAGTCACGGTGGGCGTGTGCTCATGACGGCTGGGAGCTAGCATGACCACGGCCGCAATTGGAATGTTAAGCACTGCGGCGGAATTCGTGCTGCAGTGAAGAGGTTAAAATGTTTAATTTGTTTGACAATGAAAAAGGAAAAAATGGCAAGCTACAACTCTAATAATGCAATTAACTAAACAGCTATAATTAAGGAATGGCAAAATATATATATATATTCTTGAGTGTGTTAATTGGCATTTTTTAAAAATGGATCATACCCCGTAATATAAATAGTTACGCTTAGATTTTTTTTTTTTAATTCACTTCTTTTTGGTTGGCATGGAGCAGAAATATCAATATCCGTGATCCCAGACACTGCTTCTGGTGTTAAGGAAGATCTCACCAATCCTTGCAGGGAAGCAGGCTGACTTATAGTAGAGGGTCTTCCTCTGGTGGCAGCTTAGGCCTGGTAGCGAGTTTTTCCTTTGTGCGCCCCCTCATGTCGTACCAGCACTTTCTAATTTAATTATTGCTGAATTCTGTGACTCCCACAGCATTAATCCAATCTTGCAGAGACAGCCAGAGGCCAGAGGCAGGGATATCTTACCAAAAAGTTATACACTCTCCTCACCCAAAATCTCCAGCTCCACATCAGAAACATTTTATTCCTCTTTCTGGTCCCTTCAACTTTGGCTTTATATTTGCTGTGTAAACCTGGTGAAATGTGGTCTCCTAGCACAATGTGCTCTGCAGGTTTTCCTGATTGTGATATCATTATTGGCGTCCATGCTTTCATTCGGAATTTGCGATTTAAAATGATTCCTTAATAGAAAGTTGATATTTACCGAACGCTAATCATACTGAATAGCTATTAGGAAATGGTTAACATTTTACATAAGAAATAATGATTACCAAATTGCGATTTCTTAATATTTGCAATTGAGTAATCACTATGACTTTTGCACATCTGGCCCTAGGTGCATATGCTCAAATACCACATGTTGGGGACTAATACTATTTTACAGAACAAACTATACTTACGCTAAAGGGGCCCTACGTACATTTAAATAGATTTAACACAACTTCAAAGAGTAGAGGAACACAATGCTACATTACAGAAATTAAACAAATCGATTATATGGATGTTGTTTGCTGGGCTTTGAACGTGTTAGAATATTTTGGTGGTCTCAATATAGGCAGAAATCACAGAACTAAAGCCAAAATGTGTTTGTTCAGCCTTACTCTGTAGGTCGTTGTTTAAAGTGCAGAAATGCACTAATTTAGCAAGGTAAACATTAGTTGTTAAACTGCTTTCACATTGTAAATTACATAACGAAGATACATTGAGTTTTTGACTATAGCTTGGTTTAGAAGCTCAAAATGGATTTCAAGTTTCAGCACAAAGGGAGCACTTAAAAGTGTGTGTGTGTTTGTGTGTCCAACACACACACACTCAACATTGATGCCAGGACCTGTGAACATACCCCAGCATTGCTGGATTCACTGCACAACTCCTTTCCTTGGCCATGGTGTTGGAAGTAAGGGGCTGCATGTAGCTGTATAAATTGCAGCCAAGATTGTAGGGCAAATTACTGTTCTTTACAGATTACTGGACTTTCCCTTGGTTATGGTAAAATAATGCAAAGTGGGTGAAAAAAAACATAGATCTGGATTTCCACTGGAGGAATGAACTTGGGTGGCGAGACAGAATATCAAGTTGAAAATATTGAATGATAGTAAGATTGTGTCAAAAATATCGTAGAGTGAAAATATCGAGTGCAAGAATTTTGATGTCAAAAATATCGAATTTAAGGTGAGTAATATCGATTTTTATTATTTTATTATTATTTTATTATTTATATGATGGAGTTTATGTTTTTAATAAAGTTCATGTTTTTCAATGTATTTGTGAAAATTGTCATAGTTATTACATTTCATTCAAGTAATGTATATTATTTTTTGTACCATAGCGGGTTGTGAGTTTATAGGGGTAAAGGGTGGGAAGCAATTTAATTATAATAAATTAATGATTATTTATTGTAAAATATTATTTATTTAATTAATAATTATTTTAGTTACTTCTGTAATAATAATTATTTAAGTGGTAATTATATCAATATTGTAAATAATGATTTTTTAAATATTGTTTATATATGGGGTGTGGAGGTTAATGGGATTGACGGTGGGAAGTAAATTAATTTCATTTCATTGTTAATAAATGACATTATTTAATTGATCATTAATTATATTAATTTTGTTAGTTCATTTTTTTAATAAGTGGGTTGTGGAATTTATGGGTGTACAGGGTTGGCAGTTATTTAATTTTAAATCGTTTTTTTAATTAATATTAGTGATTTAATTGATAATTAAGTTAATTGTGTAAATAGTTTTTAAATTTTAGGTGTGGGTTGTGGGGTTTATAGGAATAAAGGGTATGAACTAAATCAATTTTATTGTATAAATATTTTAATAATTATATTTTTATATTTAATTGTGTTACTTGTGTATTTAGTTTATTATTACATTTTAGGAGTATGGTGTATATTTTGTGGAGGTATGTTGTGGAAAACTAAATACATTTAATTGCATATTTAATCATTTTAATTAAAAATATATTTTTTGCTAATAGATATTTATGTTAATATTGTAAAATGTGTGTGTTTTTATTTTAGTATTAGGTTTTGGTTGTAAGTTTTCTAGGGTTAGATGGTAAGAGTAAATTATAACTACATTTATTTTATGCACTTAATTTATTAATAAATACTTTTTAAGAGAATGTATTTGTATGTGAAATAATATTGCATTTACTTTTTAACATTGTTTCTAATATTACTATAATGTTTAGAATTTTCAGATATGTTTTCATTTTCATTGTTTTTTTCAACTTAATATATTACATTTTAAATATTTATTTTTTTATTTTTTTATTTTGTTTTTTAATTTAGTTTTGTAGACATTTTATTTGTGTGTAATGTAGTACTGACTGTAGAAGGAATAATATATTTAAAACATTTTTAATCCAATACTTTCCCTACTGTTGCACTAACTGGATTGGGAATGGTAAATGTTACCCCTCCGCAATCCAGCAGTTTCCCTACTTTTGCACCGACTGGAGTGGGAATAGTAAATTTTACCCCTCCGCAATCCAACACTTTCCCTTCTGTTGTAATGATTGGAGTGGGAACAGTACATTTTACCCCTCCGCAGTCCAACACTTTCCTTACTTTTGCGCAGACTGGAGTGGGAATAGAACATTTTACCCCTCCACAATCCAACACTTTCCTTGCTTTTGCACTGATTGGAGTGGGAATAGTAACTTTTACCCTTCTGCAATCCAGCACTTTCCTTAACTTTGCATTGACTTGAGGGGGAATAGTACATTTTACCCCTCTGCAATTTAACATTTTCCCTATTGTTGCCTTGAGTGTAGTGGGAATTGGAATTATTATTTGTTTGTTAATTAGTAATTTTATTATTGTGTTAATTGTAGTGGGAAAAGTAAATTGGAGTATTTTGCGCTGTTCTATTTTATGTAATTGTATTTTTTATTGTAGTGTTGTGTTAAGTGGTAGTACTTATTTTTATAATTATTTAGTATAAAATGTTTTTTAATGTAGTGGGAAGTTCGTATGTATTTATTGAAATGTTTAATATTTTATTTGATCTTGTTATAATGTTTATAATTATGTGTTTGATTCATTATAATAATATTTATAATTTAAAATCTTTTTTGACTGTAAATTGTAAGAAATGTGTGTTTAATTTGTATTTAAAACTTATTTGGTTTTCTTTTTGTAATATTTTATGTTTTTGGTATATTCAAGTATGTATACATATATTATTATATTATTTACGATTTCTAAAATTATAATAGTATTTAAAATATTAGTTTATTTATCTGTTTTATATATATATATGTACGTTTATATAGATATGTGGGTGGATATGCCTTTTTAAAAGTAAATGTTTTATTATATTTGGTCAAATATACTTTTAAATATATTTGATTTATTATAAATTAATGTTAGTATTTAATATATGTTTATTTTAATATTTTAAATTATATATATTTATAAATCGATATTTACTACAACTATATTATTGTAACCTATATTTTGTCCCTCAATATTTTTTACCTTGATATTTTTCAGTTTGATATTCTGTCAGTGAACCATGAACTTGGGATTTGCAACTGAACTCAAGACCCACACATACATACATATGTACATACATTCCCTGCTCCAATTTAGAAATGAGCTTACGACGAGCCTGTTTGAAGAACACTACATCATGATGCAGCATCAGTCTACTTCGGATTTCAGAGCCTGACACCCCACCAATCACTTATTGACTATGGGCCTTGTTACAAGTTTGGCAGACCTCCTGTTGGCCCGCCACCACTACACCAACAGGAGGACTGCCAAGGTCATCAGGCACCCAGCCACCGGATAATGAGTGCAATCCAGGGTGGGCGGGCAGTACTCCAGCGGTATCACGGCAGCAGCTGTGTAAGGCTTATAGGAGAGCCTTAACAGCAGACCACTACTGTGACAGCAACACATTCCTGCACTGTGTGGCATGTATACCAAGCCATGTAGGAATAGGGTTGCAATTCCAGCGGGTACAACATGTGCCCACCAAATAGACTCCCAGAACCAGATCCGGCTGAGGGCTTTGTTAGGGCTCCCTTAGTTGTGTCTCCGCCACCCTTTTCATGGTGGGCTCACCACCCTGGTATGGGTGGTGGAAAGGCAACTCGTAATATGCTCGTCGTTGACGGCCTCAACATCATATTGAGGCTGGTAGTAGACCACTGGTCGAGTGGGATCCTTGATCCTGGCAGAGCCGATGGTCTCATGGTGGTCCAACCGCCACACTCCAAATACTGCGGGTGGACCTGTAGTGGTGGTGGTTCTTGGACCACCACCGCAAGTACGACAGTCCTGAGGACCGCCGTACTCATAATAAGACCCGCTTTACTCGTAATAAGGCCCTATATACAGTAGTGGCCTGTGCAGGTAAAGGCGGTGGGGTGGGGCAGTGGTGCGCGGCAGGGGGTGAAAGTGATAAATGACAGGATAGGGAAAGTAAAATAAAGGAATAAATAAAAACACTTATCTTGCTCTCGCCGCATCACCAACTCAGCGATGCGACAAACACAAGGTAAGTGGCTTTATTTATTTATTTTACATTCCTTTTTCCGTCGTTTGTCACTTCCCCGTCTCGCAGTGCTTACCTGCATGGGCCACCACTGCCTATACATCTTATTGACCCTGTACAGCTCTCTGTAACCTTTTGAATGGGTTTGTGGTCAACAAGTAACAAATACACACAGACAACATGCAGAGATTTAAATACCCCCTCAAAACGATCACAAGCGTTAGGCGAAAAATTGCAAACCCCTTGTAAAACCTTCATTTAAGGAACAATGATAATTCTTTGAACTGTGAGAAGGAAGGTCCCACGATCTATAACCCGTTTTACAACGTTGAATGTATGACGGTATTCCGCATGCGTTTAGCAAGCATGTCTTTTGAACGCTGTAATTAGAACAGCAGCGTCTTTAATGCGCATGCGTTCAGCCCGCAAGTCATTATAACGACTAGGGGGTCGCTGGATTTGGGAATAGTTTAATTTCCTATTCCAACTCCAGTCTGCCCAACAGTATTGAAGGTGGTGGACTATGGTAAAGTACAGGAAATTTAAAAATATATATGTATTTCATTAAAAGTTTACTTAATCGTATTTTTTAATCAAAAAAGGTTGTTAAAATATTTTATACTTTAAAACTAAATATGTATTTTTCTTGTATTTTTTAACATTAAGTTATATTTATATTTTGAACTATTTTAAATATGTTAATGTAATTTAATAATATTTCCTATGGGGTTTTGTTTTAAGTCCTTACCTCCATTATTTTCTATAGACGTTCAGGTACTACTGCTGTTTACTTTTGCCAGTAGCAACTTCCATTCGCAAATTTAGGCCCATCCCCTTTTTCAGGGCGTTGGAGACGTGTACGTTTATACTTTTCAGTGGCTTTACGCTCAGATTTTGAGAATAGCGAAAAGTGGTAAAGTTACTCAAAATTGTAAATTACATGTGTAAATTACTCGTAAGTGTAGGTTTCCTTTGTGAATAACCTTCTAAATCTTAAGATGCTAGTGCGCACATCCAGGCGTGCAACAAAGCCAAGAGATCAAGAAGTTAGTCGTCTGCTACTCTTTAAAAAAATACATAACATATGCAATTCTATTGCCAATGTTAATGTTCATCGGTCACTGTTCTGTTTCTTGTAAGGACTCGACTCTGTGAAGCTTTTTGTTAAACATCCAGTACTTAGGCACTCATGGTATGGTGTTGCAAACATTTTTGTGATAAGAACCCTATTTATTGGAAAAATTGTCATGACCCATCTGAAGAAACTCTTGAAAACACATGCACGACTATTGTAGCTATAGAAAATAAATATAAGAGGTTGATGCACTCAAGTCCCTTGAATATACTTTGGCAACACATTCAGTTAAAAGCTTTCTGTGACCCTCCTCTGACTTCTCTGAGGTCCCGAACCACACGTCTGGTTAACACAATGGCGTGCATGTCTGGATCTCCTTTGGAGAGAGAGCTGAAAAATATGACCCACAAATTGTAGCTGTGAATTATTTTTATGGGTGGGAAACAAAATGTCAGGATTAGTCATCTAGCTGTGCATTGTGTGGGAAACAGATTATAAAGGCCCTTACATTTTCTCCCTTCATTTCAATGGATGATGGTGTGCAGTCCCAGCTCTTCCTTTGTGTGTGTACAGTAGGATTTGTTGTGTATGTATGCTCTTTAGTGTCTGTCTTCTGCTGCTTGCTGCACAGCTGCACGGAAGCTTTTCAAACAGTTATTCGTAGAAGAAACCCTTCGATAATTCAATTTCATATTCCAAGGAAGTGAACTGAAATGACTTAAAGTGACAAGGGGGTCAAGAAATTGAACCCATGGCCTCATGACTTCCAGTCACATGCTTCAGTATCACTAATCCTCCTGCTCCCTGCGTGCACTTCCTTCGCATGAAACATCTCAGTAATGGATCTATTTAAGACACGTTACCCTTCTAGCCCATTTCCTATGTCAGGGCTATTTTAGGAAAATGTTTCTTTACTCTGAATCTTTTTAAAGAAGTATTGGCAAATGCCAGTATGTTTGAATCTGGCGTTTAAGCACTGGCAAAAGTAATACAAAGTACATTACAGTGCAAAACAATAAAACATTGGATTGCTTTGCAATACATGAATGGGATAAAGAATTACATTATAACAGTGACATTTCAATGAAGGTGGAAAGACACACACAGTCAACGGAAAGATTACAGGACTAATCTATTCTTTTGGACTGACTGACAATGTCACAGGGAATGGCTGAACGTTCCTGAGCCAAAAACATCAATGGCTGAAGAAGGCTTTATGAAAGTATCCTGGGACCAGTTTTGGGGTATATCACCCCTCATCAGCCAGGCTAGCTTGAAACCAGTGTCACAGTTTCCGCACCATTTTTCACCCTAAAGGGGATGGGTATGCCCAAACGTGAGTTCCTTGCTCACTTTGCCATTGGATTCAAACTAGCTTGGTTGATGAGGGGTCATACTCCGAAACCGGTCCCAGGATGCTTGTTTCCGGTCCAGGAAGGACCTGACTTGGCAATTCGGGCTGGGCTGTTCCCATGCAGAGCAGGTCAAGACTGATTTGCATATGGATGGACCCAAACTGGGATTAAATAGTGAGCAAAAGAACAATGGATTTAACCCAGATCTCTTGACTGGAAGGGAGTGAATGCTTGATTTATGTGGCATTCCGTTCATCATTTGTTGCCAAAGCATTTTCGCCCTAAGTGGGATGGGGTGCACAGACGTGGGTCCTTTGCTTGCTGTGCCACTGGATCCAAGCTAGCCTAGCTGATGAGGGGTGACACTCTGAAACCAGTCCCAGAATGCTTGTTTCCGGTCCAGGGAGGACCCAGCTTGGCAGTTCGGGCTAGACTGTTCCCATGAAGAGCAGGGTCAAGGGTGATTTGCATATGGCTGGGTCCAAACTGCGGTGGCCTGGTGAGCAAAAGAACAATGGATTTAACCCAGATCTCTTGACTGGAGGGGAGTGAATGCTTGATTTATTTGGCATTCCGTACATCATTTGTTGCCAAAGCATTTTTCGCCCTAAGTGGGATAGTTATGCCCAGACCTGGGTCCCTTGCTTGCTCTTCCACTGGATTCAAACTAGCCTGGCTGATGAGGGGTGATACTCCGAAACTGGTCTTAGGATGCTTGTTTCCAGTAGAGGGAGGACTCAGCTTGGTAGTTTGGGCTGGACTGTTCCCATGAGGAGCAGGGTCAAGACTGATTTGCATATGGCTGTGTCCAAAATGGGATAGCATAGTGAGCAAAAGAACAATGGATTTCACCCAGATCTCTTGACTGGGGGTGAATGTTTGATTTATTCGGCATTCCATCCATCATTTGTTACTGCAGCACTTTTAGAAAGTGGACATATCTGTGTGCCTCTGACTCTAATCAACATCTGGTTTAGACTGACAGGGTCCTGTTTTGTGCATCCACTTTAGACAGTCACAAAGGGAGCTGAGGTGTGTCCTGCATACCCTAATGAGCCATCACCAGCTGATGGGTCTTCCTGGGCTGGAGTGGTGGGAGGAGTTGTCACCTGTACCTGAATAGGGTTGTGCTTGTCCCCTCTCACGGCTCCTCTGCCCTTGTAGTGTGTCTGGAGCCAGGGCTGGAATGCATCTGGGTGTTGAGCTCTTCTAAAGTTTGTTTGAAGTTACCTCCAGATCAAAGATGTTTTGAGTATAAGTATAGAGGCTCTCACCACATGATTTTAGACACTGTGTGGGACTTGTAAACAGATGCTGCTGCTGGTTCTACAGAGTGCATCTTGCCAGAAGGAACAATTATGCTGCCAGGAGAAACCGCCATTGGACTCCCTTGTTTACTGTTCTGACCTATGGCCTACAGGGCTGGAAGAAGGACTGCCATTTCCCCTATGAGGACTCTGTGTGCTGACCTGCTGCATCTATTCCAGATTTGGGTGCCCCCAGTTATCTCCCAGGGCTTGGTAGCCTGCCCTGTGTTCTTGCAAACTTAGCACCTGGTAAGCGTGAGGAATGTTGCTCGAGGCTCCTTTTGATTGGTACCTTTAAGCACGTGTGGAGCGCTCCATGGTGCCCTCAGTTACAGGGACCTACATGGAGCTTTGCATTTTGTGGCTGACCTGAAGTGCAGCCCTCTGTCCCCATCTCTAAGAATCAGTGGGGAGTCATTCACCAAGAGCTGCAAGAACGTCATCCTGCAATAGAGAGCGCGTCGATATTCCCTGAAAGTAGCTTGTGTCTCACTCTACAACGTGGCCCCCTTCCACAAGGGAGACCGTGAAGTTCAACGTTACGGCAATAGGCTGAGGCAGGATTTCCCTGTGTTTGTTTTGCTTGCTGGCTGTGAGATCCGCCCTTTCCTGATGAAGGACCGCTAAAGTGTGGCGTCCGCTGACAATGCAGCAGCAACTCCCGCCCAGCCGTTAAGCATGGCGCAGTTGGATCAAGTGGACCAGAAACGGTCTAGGTGAGTTGTTGGGCCTTCTTGGAGCAAGGCCGTCCCATTGGTCTCATTGACTTGAGCAGAGTGGCTGGGCCCGCGCCGCATTGGTTTTGGCTACTGCACCACTTGTCTGTGGGCAGCTGCCTCTCACTGATGGGGACACAGGGGACCCAGAGAGATCTCCCCACAGAATTCAGCTATGGGTGTGCACCTGTGCCTGCTCCTTCCTTTGCGGCACTGTCAACCGTGTTGGTGACCGCAAGTGGTGAGACCTCGCCGGAGGTCCCCCTGGGAATTGGCTTCCTTTGTAAAAGCCCAAAATTACTGTAATAACTTCTGTAGGGGCACAGGTGTTCCTGTGCCCTATGTTTTGGGGTTATTTACAGTACCACACCTAAAAGCAGCGCCGCGGCACAGGGGCTTTTTATGTTTGGGGTGAACGTGGGTGATTCCTGTTCTTAACATAACAGCTTCATATTTATGCCCTGATGTTGTGATTTGTGTTGTTTTTCCTGACATTGGCAGGACTTGCGAATATGCCCAGCATTTATGATTTTTGTATGTTATAACCTGCAGTTTGTGCCCTGATGTTATGATTCATGTGGTTTTATGTCATGCCATGACAGGATAAGGAGTATAATTTCAGCATTTGCATTACATGCTCAGTGATGGTGTTGCTTTTATTAAGTATGCAACCTATAAGTCTTTACTTTATTGCGCTAATTGTGGTGTCGTGACAATTGTATAGTTGTCAAAGTGAATTATGGTTTATGTCATGTTCGGTCTATGGGTTGTATACAATATATGAGCTATTTTTATCTAATATTATTTGGAGTCTCTTTTGTGGTAATTTATTGTGTCACTGGTGTGTGAGTGTGTTGTGTAAACGCTTTACACATTGCCTCTAGGATAAGCCTAACTGCTCTGCCAAGCTACCAAGAGGGTGAGCAGGGGTTAACTTGGGTGTGTAACTCTCTTACCCTGACTAGAGTGGTGGGTTCTGCCTGGCTTAGGTACATACCCTAGCAAACTAGAAACCCCATTTCTAACAATGTTCACGAGTATAATCTTGCCCATTTAAAATATATGATATACATATGCATTTGTGTTGTGGTTGACTAAATAGTTGTGCACCATTATTATATAGGGTTTTTGGAAATATATGAATGCCATTAGGATACGGATGTTTGAAAGTTGGAGTTATAAAATATGAGTATGCTAGACAAATGCATTAAAAACTGAATCACTTTGAAATACTGCATGTATGCCTATGCCAAACATGTTAAACCTTCAGAGCCATTTTTATGTAAGGAAGCATTCTACAATGTTTTGAGTACATTTAAACAGTGGACCTAATTATTTTACATGCTTAGCTCCTTTTTTCACGTTTATTTATTGAATTTCTAAGCAAAACATACAACATATCTCAGGTACATACATGTATTGATGAATCATTCTTCTGCTTCAGAAACTGATAATAAGTACAGTTGACTAAAACGAGCTACAAGTGTGGGAATCTAGGACCCTCTCCTGCAGGGGGTTGGGAAGAACAGGGAGATGCGGCAGCAGGGCTAGGGTGGCGCTATGTGAAATAAGGTGTGCATCATTGCTAGGGGGAGGTGAAGACAGAATGGGTGAAGAGTGGGGTTAACGAGTAGGGGGAGCGTGCTCATATGGTGTAAAATAAGGATCACGAGCTTGTATTAGGGGAGTGGATCCGTCAATTTAGAAAGTACTGCCTCCCAGCCTAGGGCCACTGGCCAGGGTGTGGGGAAGGGGCAGTTTCCAGTGGGTGGTAACCATTTTTTGGCTGTGTTTTGTCAATCTCAGCCTCCCAGACTTCTATCAGAGTTCACAAGTACAACTGTGTTTGGGTGGTTAGTGCGTTAGTGAGCCATGTGATCACCCTGTGATCCGTCCCCATTGTGTACAGCGTTTGGATGAGTTGGTGTTTAGAAGGCTCAAGCCCTGCGTGGCCAATTAATCTACCATTGGCCCTTCTTTAGGAGGCACAAAGTAGGAACTGACCCTCAGAAAGAGCATACATATTGGTCACAGTCTTGAACGCTATTAAGTGTCCACCTACATAAAGGTCCCCCATACAAGGGAGACCTGTCTCCTCCCACTGCAGTAGCTGCACATCAGTAAGGGGACCCCTCTGGGCTGGGATACCAAGTAACGGAATTGCTGAGGCGTAAAGGTTGAAATGCTGGGTAAGATGAAGTGCCCACTTAAGTCATACAAGAGCTACCCAGAGGAGGAGGGGCAATCCCAGGAGTGGATGAGCACTAGAGTGTATAAGATGGAGAAGGGCTCCACCCGAGAGGGGATGTCTGGTGGTCCCCATGCCATCCACAAATTGGCCTGTCAAACAAAGAGAGAGCCACTGCAGCTGGCTGCTAGGTAATAATATTCAAAGTTAGGAGCCCCAGGCCTCTTTGCGCCAAAGGAAGCTAGCTCTTGGCCAAGGCCACTCATCTGCGTGAGTTATACCAGCACAGTTCTCCTAAGAGGACATGAAGGTCCCCCCAAAAAATTACATAGGGAGTAAGATGGGAAGGTTCATGAAGTAATGTAGAAGGCAAGAGAGAATCCCCATCTTAGAAATTGCCACTCGTTCTGCCACTGAGTGTGAGGGGGACGTCCAGAAGGGGGTTTGTGACAAAAATGGAGGCGACTGCTGCCATAATATTACCCTCATCAGGTCCGGGACTGCATGGAAGACTTATACCCATGAGTGTCGAATGACATGGGCTCCCACCGAATTGTCTTCCCCCTGCCACCCCAAGACCCACAGCCCTCGGTGTTGCCATGGGCACCAATGGAAATAGGCAAGACTTATCCCAACTCACTGTAAATCCTGAGAGCCAGGAGGAGAGATCGGAAGCTATGTTCCAAAAATAAATCAGAACATCGTCTGCAGATGGGGAGATGGCAGGTAAGTTGTCAGGCATGGGATACCCCAATTTGTCCTGTCCACCCGGGCCCTGGATGCAAGGGCTCCATGACTTTGCCAAATAGGGTGAGAGTGGGAAGCCCTGGCGGGTGCCACTCACTGCCACAATGGGCTCAGAGATGGACCCTCCAATTCAAGATCTGGCCATACCTAAGTATAAAGGAGCTGGAGCAGTCGCACAGTTTGTGACACCTATTTGTTCTATTCCTATCTGGGAGTATTTTCCTCAAATCTTTCCAGTGCAGGAATATCTGTGCATTGCAGGAATTCTAAATCCTTAGTGTCTCCAAACAACAGGAATTCACGATTTTTTTTTATATCCTACACCGATACTGCTGCCATGACTGGTCCTACTGGAGAAAAGAAAGAACAGGCTCATTTACCCCGCGTCTCGAACCTCATGAGAAAACATCAAAAGTTCAAAAATTACACACGCTGATCGCTGTGCGAACACATCTTAAATAGCCCTCTAAGATAATATCTGTTGGGCTCCTCGGTTAAAGAACAGATCTTGTTATGTCTTTTTGTAGTATCTTTTGCTATGACTTGAAATCTTTCTATGATAAAAAAAATGTCTTGACCTTGAAGGCGTCTATGTTTGTCTGTTCATGACACCGGGAGGCCCCCCATAGGGGTAGCTCTGTCTTTTATAGTCTGAGAAATGTAGGGGCCAGCGCCTCGTGGTAGGTTTATGGAGTTTGGCTAGAACTACATCAGTCTCAGGTGACTTACCGGATGACAGGGTCTCAATTGCCATTTGCACCTCCTGGACAGTGAGTTCAAGTTCAAGTTCAAGAATTTATATAGCGCACTACTCACCCAGGGGGTCTCAAGGCGCTTGGGGAGGGGGTGCATTATTTATCGAACAGCCAGGTTTTAAGTTCATTTCTGAAGGAGATGTGGTTCTGTGTAAGGCGGAGTTGAGTGGAGAGAGAATTCCATGTCTTGGCCGCCAAGTAGGAGAAAGATCTTCCTCCCATGGTGGATCTGTGGATGCGCGGGACTGCGGCGAGGGCTTGATTGGAGGATCTTAGTTGGCGGGTGGGTGTGTAGAAGGACAGTCGTGTGTTGAGGCATTCGGGTCCTAGTTTGTAAAGGGCCTTGTGTGCGTGGGTGAGGAGACGGAATGTTATTCTCTTGTTGACGGGAAGCCAGTGGAGGTCTTTCAGGTGACTGGTAATGTGAGCTTGGCGAGGGATGTCCAATATGAGTCTGGCTGATGCGTTTTGGATGCGTTGGAGTTTTTTCTGTAATTTGGCTATGGTACCAGCGTAGAGGGTGTTTCCATAGTCCAGTCGGCTAGTGACCAGTGCATGGGTGACAGTCTTTCTTGTTTCGGTGGGCATCCAACAAAAGATTTTCTTGAGCATGCGAAGTACGTTGAAGCAAGAGGATGAGACGGCGTTGACTTGTCTGGTCATCGAGAGGGAGGAGTCTACGATGAAGCCTAGGTTACGAGCGTGGTCTGTGGGTATGGGTGCCGTGCCCAGGGCTGATGGCCACCATGAGTCGTCCCAGGCAGAGGGGGATGATCCTAGGATGAGGACTTCCGTTTTGTCTGAGTTAAGTTTTAGGCGGCTGATTTTCATCCATTCGGCTACTTCTTTCATGCCTTCGTGAAGATTGGTTTTGGCGGTGGTAGGGTCTTTAGTGAGGGAAAGGATCAGCTGGGTGTCGTCAGCGTAAGAGATGATGTTAAGGTTGTGTTGTTGCGCGATGGATGCGAGGGGACTCATGTAAACGTTGAAGAGGGTGGGGCTGAGTGATGATCCTTGTGGTACTCCGCAGATGACTTCGGTGGCTTTTGATTTGAATGGGGGGAGTCGGACTCTCTGGGTTCTTCCGGCGAGGAAAGAGATGATCCAGTCTAAGGCTTTTCCTTGTATGCCGATGTTGCTGAGACGTTGTATGAGGGTGCTATGGCAGACTGTGTCGAAGGCGGCGGAGAGGTCGAGTAGGATGAGGGCAACTGTTTCTCCGTTATCCAGAAGCGTTCGGATGTCATCTGTGGCTGCGATGAGGGTGGTTTCGGTGCTGTGTTTGGCTCGGAAGCCGGACTGGGGTATTGAGGTCATCACTCTTGATGGAGTTAGGACTCGTAAAAAAGAGATTTGCTCGAAAGCAATCCGCTCCTTTAATGCACTAATTAAGGGCCCGATTCTGATTTTACTCGGAAGGGCAACGAACGTGATTGGCCCGGAAACAGTACGAGCCATATACGTGTTTTCCGCCGGACTCGTACAGCTGTACGAGTGAGCAAGTACGATGCGAGCAACGCGAAATTCACCAACGGAATTGTTTCCGACTCCGAACCACTCCGTACGGCTCATCCGTTAGAAAACCATGCTGTGCAATGGATGCGATTTACGACCGAGCCTGTATGATGCATGCGTCGGACAGCCGGTTCGAGACAAAGTTTCTGGCTCGCAAAACCTCCGGGAAGTTGCCTTTGGGGGTCCGCGTCCCCCTGTCACCCGCAGCCTTACGACTGGGACACAGGGGGAGACCCAAGGGTCTTCCCAACACAGGCATGTACTGTGCGGATGGCACTGACGCGTACCCACTGTAGGGGGTGCCTTTGTGCTAGACATACCCATTCAGTCAATGGGAGCCCATGTACACGTCACACAACGGTATGACTTCTATTGGATGCCGACTGAACGGGGTCCGGCAGCATGCGGGCGCATTGTACTCGCTCGGTCAGACTGCAGGAGTCCGGCTCGGTCAGAAAACACTCCGGATCAGGTTCGGTTGGAGAGCTTTCCGACCCAGATCGGAATCGGGCCCTAAGTATTAAAAACTGTTTTGTGTAAAACTAATGTGCACCACACCATCACGCGGGTTAGTGAAGCTTGCATATGTGTTTGCTAACGTTAACAACTCGAACGAATTACTAAAATGGCTTTAAACAGGAAATCTTTGTTGCGCATGCGTCAACTGCATCTACTCAGTATGACGAGCTGTCGCTTGGAGGGAAATTCTTGAGCATGAGCAGAAGGTAGTAATATGGAGTCTTGAAGACTCGCGTGTTTTGCATCTGCTTGCTTGAAACTAAGTCAAGTGATTTAACCAATGCTAACGCGGGGAAAGAATTAATAAATAAATTGGGATATAGTAGAGAGGGGTGGAATACAGTGAAACCATTTATTTTTTAAAGTAACATCTGTCTTTCTGACTTTATCACTAGTGCGCATTTGGGCCTCTCGTGTATGGCTAAAGTGAGCTGAGTCACATGATAATGGCGTAAGACAACTGAAAGTCAACCCGGAAGGATGGCATAAGGGTCGGGAAGAGGACAAGGACGCAGAGTGCCTGAGGATTAGAACCAACAGTGAAAAGCTTAAATGAATGAGCCTACATGTTAGATTTTAACAATTGATGCAGATGAAATGTGAATGTGGGTGGGAAAATAAAGCATGAATAAAAATTAAGAGGATGGGTTTATGAACAATGGCCTGACAGAATAAAGTGACATATAAGCATGGTGTGATGATCTTCCCCCCTTGCCTGACCAATCAGATTTAGTATTTTTACGATATTGAAACATTAATGGGTGGTACATGCAGAACGAAGGTATGATTGAGATAGCTTTTAGTTAGTTTGTTAGTTAGTTAGACGTCGATGCTGAGATGCTGTGAGCTGTGGGTGCTGTGGGAGTAGCAAGAGATGCTGATGCTGGGAGAGATGCTGTGAGATGCTGATGAAGAATCGAATGCAGAGCCTACTATCCTAAATTAATTAGGATTAGAAAGAAGATCGCGGAAGAATCTCGAGGAAGAGAGAGTGTCAGAGAGGGGTGCTACGCAGTTTTCGGTATTCTAGAGAGGTCATCTATCCTGTCCTGATACCTGTCCTGAAGCCTTTGTCGCCTGAACTATCCTGGGGGACCCTTAACAGCCCTTTGGCAGGAGGGTGGTCTTCACGCCATCCTTGGTAACTATAATTTTGTGCTACTTGCAGATGTTCTTTTCTCTCAGTCCTCTCCCTTTCTGAGCATTGATCATTGCGTGAATCCAAAGAATATGTCTAATTGAATTTTCTCTCCTGAGTTTGATGGTGACTGCACTGTGTATTTGAGATGGTTCACATGCATTTTGAAATTTAGATAAAGATTTACATTTTTTCCGAGTCTGTGGTTATTTACATTAATAAAGAAAAGAGTTAGCATATGCCATTTCGCCATCAACTAGTTCAACTAATGGTCCATTGACCAGCGGAAAGAACTTTTTGATCAGTGAAAAATTAGTCAGGAGTAGTGAAGAACTAATCTTGAAAACTGAAAAGAAATGTATAAAAACTTTGACTCCAGCTGTTTGCTCAACTAAGAGTGTGTGTTTATGGGCCCAGGTGAGTATATGGTATTGGAGTATCTGTTGTTGGTGCGCCGCTGGATCACTCTCATCTGGATTGAGTCTGGGGTGGGGCCCAGAGCTAAAAAAATCAGTGCAAGCCAGAGAAGGGCGTTCTGATGCAGGCAATAGAGAGCAGCATATTAAGTAGTAAAGGTATCATGTATCACCTTCTGTGAATAGAGTGGCCCTAAATCTGAGGCCCAGATTTCAGTGACAGGAAGCTGTCTCCTATAACTGTTAGCCAGTCAAACTAGTAGTGTGCCT
Organism: Lissotriton vulgaris; assembly: GCF_964263255.1. Classification (NCBI taxonomy): domain Eukaryota; kingdom Metazoa; phylum Chordata; class Amphibia; order Caudata; family Salamandridae; genus Lissotriton; species Lissotriton vulgaris. The sequence goes on from NC_141696.1 coordinate 229,308,665, forward strand.
GACCTGTCTCCCTCCGAGTGTGTTTTAGGAGAGTATTCAGCAAATTTAAGCCGAATTTCCACCAGTGTTAATACACTCTCCTCCCAGATAACCACCTTAAAGGCCCCCTACTCCACAGCTGTGTCCTTGTGGTCAAAGAAGTCTTGGATAACTGAAGATTCTTTTGTAGGTGGAAATGTAGTTGTTCAGAAAAACTATTTTATACTAATTTAATTTATTTCCAATAATTAAAGTTTAATTCAAAATTAATTTAGTAGTCCTGTAGCATTTTTTTCTTTTTCTCTACATGTAAAGTAGATATATAAAATGAATTTACATTCATACTTAATATAACAATATTTTTAATATTTATTTTCATGTAAAATATATATTTTTTTCATTTTCCTATACTTTACCAAAAAGAGACTTCAGTCAGGGTGGGTCCACACTTGAAAAAAATATTTTTGGGAACATTAATGTATATATAATTATATTTTAACTACTTTAAATAATTTAACATAATTTTAAATTGTTTCCTAATGGATTTTTTTTAAGTCTATACCTGCATTATCTTCTATGGTAGGATATTGCCGTACTGTTGGTTGGCCATGGGTAGTGCTAGACTTAGTAGTGTGTTCTGAACGAAGTAACTTGCACTCAGAGTTAGTGAATACTGATAAGTAGTAACCTTATTCAAAAGTGTAAACTTACTCAAACACCTAAGTTACCTTTGTGAATCACGCCATTATTGCATAGTTTTATTTTTTTGTTTGATTAACCATGCAAGAGATAACAATAAACATATTCAATTTTCAATTATTCAAAGTATTCAGAAAATTACATTTAAGGAGAAATATTTTTTTATACTCTGTGAAGTTCTTTGCTGATCCTTTTTCAAAGAAGTGCATATCATTTTCTGTGATGTACGAACAAAGACAAATAAGGAAAAAAGTAAACAGTCTTCCAAAGTAGAGGTTTTCAATACGTGCTTTGTCTTGCTCAAACATCAAGCACTAGTTACAGTGCTGTCTTAATCTGCACTGTGGTACACAGTCTACAATCTACTGAAAGGGTCATTGCCATATACTGACAGTATTTTTTGAGTGCATTTTTTTCTTCCTTATGATTTTGTAAACCTTTCCTTTGCACCAAGAGTCATATGTCTTGATTCCCACATCAATGCATTTCATCTGTTGTTAGTAGTTAAGAGGCCTGTATTGGTGGCGAAAATTTGCATGCTATAAATAGCAATTTTTGATGGTGCTAGAATAAAAACTATTTTAGAAAATTAATGTTTTCTTTAATTATTTTACATTTTTTAAAGAAATTGATTAAGAAAAATGAATAAAGTGTGAATATGACAATTAAAAAAATCATATTGCCACCTCTATCCTTACAGAAACAGTGGTCACAATGACAAAATAAGCTCTGGAAAAGTCAATAGGTCTGAGTTTAATGTGATAACGCATGCAGTATTAGTACATTATAGTGGGACACTCAATAGTGAACAGGCAAGAGCAGCCAGAGTTGTACAATCGTCCCTACAAGCAGTAGAGTGAAGGCAGAAAGATAGACTCAAACAGCTAATAGAATTAGCTGAGAGATGAACACTCTTCTAAGCTCATCTAAGGCATGATTGATGAAGTCTCAACTAAATGGCTGAAAGAGGCTCGTCAAAGAAATTGATGATTGAAAGAGGCACACCCAAAGCCCATTCTATGTATACTGCTAGCAATAGGTCTGTTAGACAGAATCATTGCCGAAACACAGACCTAAATAGTGCAACATTCTAGACTGGCTTTTGGAGAAGCATACCAAAATTCTTGGAACTGCTTTATGCTACCCCTAATGCCCCTTGCTGTTGTTTGCATAGAGGAAGAAGCTGTCCCTTGCAGACAGTTAGCACTGTGCCAATGGTTTCTTGGTGGCAAGGTTGGTAAACATTCCATGCTTTTCTATCAGTCACAAATCATGCATACATTTCCCTGTGAGATGCAGACAAAGAGGAAATCGGCCCTTTGCCATGGACATTTCCTTCTGATTAACAAAGACTGCAATATTGACATTGTGAGACACAAGGACAGTGTGACTTACAATCGCCCTTTGGCACATTATGCTTTTGTCCCTGTCAAAGTCACTGCAAATTTGTACAGTGCAGGCTTTGTGATTGAGAAAACGTTTTAATGTACTAGGCCTGGTAGGCTTCATTTAACAATTAGCCACAATAGAGTGACTTAAAGAGTTCTCCGCTTCAGTCTTTAAAACATTGAACACAGTTACTTCAGCAAAATATTATACATTATCTGCAATGTAATGTGGTCTGTGTTCCACCTCTCACTACCCCAACTTGGCAATAAATGGGATACCTTCTGGGCTTCCTGATTTAGAGGGATGCAACACATACATCTTCCTCATGAAAGAAACCTCCAATAGAAAGAAAAGCGTGGTTCACCCACCTTTCTCCTAAGAAATAAGCTTGTTTCAATCATGAAGGCTGGGAAGCACTTCACTGGGTTACAGAGAACCAGAAAACTTCCTTTGCTTTTATTGGTGATGTAAGATTAGCTCAATTGCTGTCTATTTCACAGTGATCTAACGTTCAGCTGTTAGTTAGGACTTCTGGGTTTTCAGATGATTGATAGGATTGCCTGGCCACAATCAGGAGTTGTATGGCATTACAACGTGGGCTTTTACCACTCGTGCCATTACAACGCTGTTTTACAATGCAAGTCGTTACAACGACTTGCGCTGTAAGCACTGGATAGTGGAATAGTTTCATTTTCTATTCCAACTCCAGCCCACGTTCCAGTAGGGAACGTGTTGGAATACAAAATTAAACTATTCCCTATCCAACAGCGCCCTCCAGCGCAAGTCGTTGTAATGACTTGCGTTGTAATAGCAGCGTTGTAATGGGAGCGCGTGGCAATACCCGCGTTGTAAAGGCTGTTCCCCCAATCAGGATCAACATCCCAACTCTAAGAGATACTTTTCATTGTCCAATGGATCAGTCCGGTGTAATCTCATCAATCCCCTGGAATTCTACAGAGCATTAAAACCCTGACTGTTCCTGATCAAATTATCTTCACAATTCTTTTCCAGTAATCCAGGATTCCTAACTTCTCCATACATGGAATACTTATCATGGTACCAACAAGCACAGCCCTATCACCCTTATATCCCACTACATCGCTGACATGCCTGTGCCTAGTGCCAAGACCATAGCAAACACAAAAAATAGGAGTTTCGAATGACGGAGCCTTAAGGTCTAAAGGTCATCCGATGAACCAGTTAAATATCCGTTGCAGCCAAGTAAGACATTATTGGCAAAGCAGTCATAGGCGGTAGTCTGGCAATGTCTTAATAAGGGTAGGCTCCAAAAATTGAAACCTGTTTTTAGGAGATAAAATGGTTACAAAAAATGCCTAATTTATTCAATGAGCCACAATACACATTTTCCATGAACACAGTAAATGTATTTATGCTTCTGCCCCAATTTATGCCTCTAGCACATATCTACTCAAATGCTAAACGTATGTCCAAAGTATTAGTCCTGAAACCTCAATCCCTCTTGCCCACTCTCATACAGTTAAATATAAACGCAGTACCAAAGCAGAACAACAAGAATGTCCTCCTTGCAAGAACCACCGACACCCTTATTTTCCTCTGTGTTAAATCTGTCCTTAATTTCTGAGCAACATAAGAACAATTGTTTGAAGACATGGCTTTTTACTGATATATGTAACATGTTGGCTTTTCACTAACATACCTAACATGTATGCTAGTGGCTATTCAACAAAGTAAACCAAATGAAGTATGGACTGGTGCAATATGGAGCATTGTTCCACTAGCAAGGAACGGCAAAAGCAAAGGTGAAAAACAAACTGTATACACTAGCTAATGCATTTATTTCAGATTATCTTAAGTGGCAACCCATACCTTTTAACAAACACAGTCCAGCTTTTGGTGAGACCCACAAACTCTCCGTTACGCTGTGTAATCAGCTAAACCTTATTTATGGTGCAGTTTGGTAAAGCCTCCAGAGTATGAGGTTTAAATCAACGATAATTACGCTGCCCCTAGTACCTGGGGAGCATCCCCAAACTGCACTCTAAAAATGATTTCTTTAAGTTGTATTAGGGTATCAAGTAAACATTTATTTGATTGTTCATTCCATGAATTATATTCTGGTTTCTTTTACAGAATCCATTATGGTTACTTGTCTTTAAACATTTTTTATCCATGAACATAAATGTGCCCAATGCATTTCGGTCTGCGCCCTTCATCAGGGACTTGCTCTCGGCGAGTAATGTCTTCACGGGTCTCCCCAACACCCACTTTTGAATTTTGGGAGAAGCGTGTAGAGATTACTCGTCTGCCACAGGCACATCCCACGGACATGTGGTAAAACTTTCACAATTTTCCAAAGGAAACACAAATTGATTTCCCTAATACAGCTTAAAGAAATCATTGTTGAGTGCGGTTTGGGGACACTCCCTAGGTAAAATCTCAATAATGATTTTGTCCATTCTTTATTTAACGCTAAACAGCTTCAATTGAAATCTCCATACTAAATTGCTTGAACTTATGTGATGATGTAGATGCCCTCGACATTTGTCATTATTTCCTTGGAACAAACATACCCTTAATTAAGTGTTGGGCCACAATGGAAAATCTGACATTTTGGAAAAAACGTATTTCTCCCTAGTTCTTCCATCATAAATCTACGAATTCATGTTGTCTATCCCTCTAGATATATCCCTAAAGAGGGCAAAGACTTAAGCAGCTGGTGGAAAGCCCAACATTCACTGGTTGTGTAGCACTCTAAACTCTTACATTTGGCCGAATAAACCAACAATTCAATGTTTCCCTGCTCTGATACATACACACATAGTTTAAAATCTTGAGAAACAAAAACCTAAGCAAGCTTAGTAACATCTACTGCAAGTTCTGATTTAAGAGCTAGAAGAACTCAGATTTTCTTTTACATCTTCTATTAAAAAAAGTGACAGGATTTATTTTGATTCCAACTTTCCACTGATTTAATTGTTTTACATAGAATAAATTCTCACTTGTGCTTTTATATATCAATTTATCAAAAGAATATCACTACATTTAATAAAAAATGTTTAAATAAAAAGAATATGGCAATAGAAAGACAGCTAATCATAATTAAAATCTGGAATCCCAATAAAAGGCATATTATCTCTTTTATCAACGATGGCATACAGTGAACATTCATTGCATTGCTACACAATAGGACCGTCCAGTCCATCATAAAAAATATACCTTTGGACCCATTACGTCTAACCCAAACTACACAATTAATCAAAAACAATGTTTTGCAATTAAAGAGACGTTGTCTTAGTAATCACTAAGTTTACTTCAAAATTGCAAAGTTACATAAAAGTGATTTTTTTACCTAGAAAAACATGTTTTTTTTTTAAAAATAAGAGTCTTATTTTGGCGTTGGAAGAATGTCCTGCTCCGTAGATGGTTTAACAAATAAGATGAGCACATCACAGTTTCCAAAATGTTTCTCTGTGGTGCACTGTCTTTATTCTGATCAGACAGGTTGCCCTTGGGGATGTGGAATGTAGTACACATATTGCTCAATTATAGTGTCATGGGAGAAGAAGGATGGTGAAGGTTACGCCTTATCCAATTTTCATTATTCACAAATTACTTGCCTTTGGTGGGAGATCCAGCATCTGGCTCCAGCTGGTGCTCAAATCCTTCAACAGTTGCATCTAGGGATTTTCAAAAAGCTGGGGGGTTATAAAATGAATGTAAACAAAACGGAAATTATTCTGGTGAACTGCACTATAGACACTTTAGCTCCGGAATTCAGGCGGATATATAACACAAATCCCAAAAGATATCTTGGAATATTTGTATCAGATAGCCTAGACGACCTTTTTGCACTAAATTTTTTACCTTTATTAAAAAAGGTGGGCTCACTTTTAGACCGGTGGAATTTGTTACCCCTGTCTATTATAGGACGGGCATCGCTAATTCGTATGTCGGTATTACCCCTCTTTAATTTCCTTTTTTGTGCAATTCCCTGCGCAATCCAGGCCTCTTATTTTAAAAAAGTAGAAGCGCTGATTTCCTCTTTCCTATGGGCAAAAAAATCTCCCAGACTTGCACTGAGCACTTTGTATTTATCATCTACACAAGGAGGGTTGTCCCTCCCAAATATTAGAGAATATTATTTTGCGTCTTTTGCACATTATAGTCACAGGTTTTCTGTTTTAGATTTTCACGAGACGGATGATTTTTTTATCAAAAGGATGCTGCTGGAATTGAAAATTTATGACCCAGTAAGAATCACTAAAGACCCCAAAAAAGTACGCTATAAATCCCTGCAGTGGATCTTTAAGGTGAAAATTCCGTTTTTTAAGTTCTATGGATTACCTAATTTTAGCAGCAAGACTAATTTAATGAATTTTAGCTTAGGAGACGCTGGATGTATGGACACATATATATTAACTATTTGGAAGGAGAATGGCTTCGAGAAAATTGAAGACTTCCTCTTGGGTAACAGATGGAAATCCTGGGATGAAATCAATAGTCAGTTAATCCATTCGCACTGCATGCTGAACTGGTCCTTCTTCAGGATAAATCCAAAATTTAGAGAACTCACTATAGGAAATCTATTTGTGAAAGAAAATATTTCCACTATCCTTAACAACAAAACACAAAAGAAAATGAGTATTTGGATTAAAACACTAAGAGAAGGTAAAGATCAGGACCTCTACAACAAGATTACTGAAAGATGGAAAAAGAAGGAAGATATTACAATTAATCAACAGGTATGGGACAAAATAAATAAGTTTAATAAAACCGTTTTTCGAGGAGCAAATTTTAAACGTATGCCATTCTTTAACAAATGGTTGATATATAGAACTCCGTCCTTTTTGCATAATATCTTCCCCCAAATAGCTGACAAATGTTTCCGATGTGAAGGAAAAGGCACGTGGAAACACATTATTTGGGAATGCCCCAAAATCCAGGTATTATGGAAGGAAATAGAAAAATATCTCTCAATTGTCCTTAAAACTAATATTGTCCTGGATGAATTGACTTCCGTCCTAGGTTGCTCTTCTATTCACACCCAACACGATGAGTCCCTTTTTATAGCTTCTTTAATAGCAAAATCCCTTATATTACAGTCCTGGAAAACAGACCTTGTCCCATCTTTTCAAGCATGGAAGATAAAATTACTCCAAATCCAGGATAGGGAAAGAAAATATGCTTTAAGATCAGGGGCTCTGAAAAAATATGATAAATTTTGGAGTGGGTTTGATCCTTAAATTTGCCTTGCTCCTATTCAATCGGATTTAAAATTGGTTTATTGAGTTCGTTATGCATATGCACGATGCACTTTACAAATCTAGCTATGAAAAATTAATGGAGAAATCCCACAGGGAGTTTAAAGTTCCTATATTATCTTAATTCTAACAAAATCGTCTGATTATTAGTGAAAGTCTGTTGCCTGTTTGCTTTTACATAATTTTGCACTCTATAATTTAAATGTTATAACTAAAAACTGTATGGTTGTTTTCAAGATTTTTTTTTTTCTTTCTTCTAGACTGTATTAATTGGATTTCAAATATGTTATGTCTCCTGTACTGTACTGTATTGTTATATATGAACTCTCAATAAAAAATAATAATAAAAAAAAAAACAGTTGCATCTAGGACACATTTCCTGGACTTCGGCCCCGGCACTTTCTGAATTTTTCCCTACTGCTGTAGTCTCTAAAGGCACCATTTTCCACCTATACTTTCCCAACCCCTTGAACCAGCATTTCAACATGGACTCTCTAATTCCTCTAGTTGGTCTTGGTGCCTGATGGGAAATGTATTCCGGCCCAGAATGGATGTTAATCTTATCTTGGAGAGGAACAGGAGAGGAGTGTGACAGGGTCAACAGGAATCCCGTAACCACCATCAGAAAAAAGACAGCTGACACTGTAGATCCTAGTAATCTCCTATTGGTTATGTCAACAATATATTCAACTTGACTCTTGTGGGTTGAGCATCCCCTCAGTTTGTTGTTCTGGCTTAGATTGATACAGGCCTTAAAACAGCCAGGTAAAATATTATGCTCTGTCCATGAAGGAAGGGAAAATCTTTTTAGAATTCTTGACTTGCATATGTTTAGCAGTATATGGATTCAGAAGCTCATGGCAATCCTATTCGACATAGAATAGGCATAGTAGGCACTCAATTTGAGATTCAAGACACATTTTGTAAGCCATATGAACTTAGTATGGGTGCCCAGGTTGGAAGCTGATAATACATTAAGTGCCTGTGAAACCTAATAATTTGTGTGAGAGCGAGGCAGGGATATCCATCATAGCCACTCCTTTTTGTGATGTATGTTGAACTACTAGCAATATATCTTTATGTGAGACAACATATTCCTGGATTTGGCTGAATGGAGTCTAAGCACCAGGTCAGATCATATGCTCATGATCTGTTTTCTGTGACAGCATAGGCCACCTCCCATCAGACCTTCATAGATGTAGTGAATACATTAAATGTATTTCTGGGTACAAAGACGCCATAGAAAAGATGGAGTGGTGGCAATGCATCTTGAACTCTGGGACTGTTCAAAACATGGATAAAGTCGGATGTTTTGGAGTGATGATCCCCCAGCATTTGGTGATTTAGTTTGCACTTACTTATTATGCAAAATGATCATAAATAAAGCTGTTGCTTTTTTGAAAACAGGATCTACGCTTGTCAATGACAGACCTGGTAATTTGTTTGACAACTGTCATCTTGCCAGAAGTGTTATTTTATTGTCCCAATATCTTCAGGATACACCCACTCCCAATTTTCTGCAAGATCCTTGAAGGGCGGTTTGATATCTTTATCTAGCAAAACAATCTGAAACATATCACAGAAAGCTCTGCCCTGGCTAGCTTGACATACAGGCTCAGTCAGATAAAATTATAGGAAATATTTCTGAACCTCCAGGTTGTATATGGTCCAGTGCAAGTTGTAGACATATGTTATAGGCCCCCGCTGATTGTGATAGCTCGCTGGTATTTTGAATTAGGATACTGGACTGCTGGCACATGATGGGCCAGTGTGATAGTAAGGTCGATCTTCTGTACTGTTACTTCTGGGCACACATATTTAGAAATTAGGTCCGATACAACTTCTATTACTGATTGGTCATTTTCGCGTCCTTCAGGAACTCCGGTTGTGTGTAGGTTGCATCTTCGTGACCGAATTTCTGCTTCGGTGTTATATGACTGATTGACTTATACTGTTCCCTTGCATTAAGGCCTGTAAATAATGGGTATGCTACCCGCTGTTTGCCCCCTGAGAGAACCTTTGATGTCGGTACTTCATTTGGTGCTGTTATACTTATATCCATTGCTTGAGGAGAGGCAAGGCTTGCTGCTTGTAGGGGAGGCTTTATGATATTACAAATTCCGTGGCTGGCAAGGGACCCAGAGCAGCAACTTGATCTTTAATCCCCCGTTGCCCATCCAACTATCTATAGCCCCATTGCCCAAATGACTCGCTGGGGGTGCCACTCCTGGGTTTGCCTCTGAATAGACTGAATTCCATTTCCTTTGTTGAGGAATTTTGCTTATGATTTTTCATACCCCGCACAGAGTTTGCAACTGGCCGGCTTTTAATAGTGCATCTCTAGAAATTCTCTTCTTGATCCTCATAGCGCAGAACTTATAGAGGTAATTTTAGAGGGGATGCAAGCCGCACCTATCAGGGTCACCTGAAGTTTACACAGGGACGAGTTGCAAGAGGCTGAAGATCAGGTCCTCCCTTCTCTATACCACCAAGTATGCCCAACGTAGTCAAAGCAAGACCAGTGTATAAGGCGAAGTGGGGAAACAAAGGAATGAAAACTGAAGAAAGACCCTCGGGCGACCAGTGCTGCAGGTAATCGTCAATGGAAGATGTGTATGTCCCTGAAGTAGAGAATAAGAGTGAGAACCTAGGAGATACTGTGCATGGTTTCTGTCAAAATGTAGCTCACCCAAGTATTACAATAAAGATGATCCATGACACAGCAAGGGCTTAGTTGGACAACTGGGGGCATGTAGGTTAAAATATACACAGCAGTTTGGGGAACCTTGACATCTGACACTTTGGATTAAAGGATTAAAAGCAGGTCAGTAATTCAGCAGACAATATGAACTCTTGATGACTTTTAGGCCCTGTTAGGGAATGTGTTAGATGGCCGTAGTTGGTGAGTGAGAACTAAGTACCAAGTGGACCATTTCTGGAACGTTTTGGAAAATAATTATTTAGTAATTTTCATAGTCTAATTTTATTTGTGTATCTTATTTGAGAAAGTGATCTGTGGACCACTGTACCAGATGATACTCTAGAACAATTGGTCTGCTATACCCTATTTGAGCTTTAAAAACATGGGTTATACAAGTGTGCAACACATTTTGGCTGGAGTGTAACAGTATGATCATCACAATCAACAAAATAGAGGAAGAAAAAGATTTGTAATTGAACATTTTTTTCATTTATTGTCATTACTCCTTTATTGAATTGTATGCTTCCATGAAACTTTGCGTTTTTTTCTGTTCCATTTTGCCCATCAACACCAAGAGATGCTCTATGTTAGTCTCTTCTGCTCTCACGAAAACCTTAATAATGCTAATTTTAGCATTCATAAGCACAGAGAGCACTGATGGATTTCGGGAGGGCTTTGTCCACACTTGAAAATGTGAGCTCCACCTCAGAGTCCATCCTGGAGCCACACTGCAGGGATCCTTATAGGTGAAGAATATGAGGTTAAACATTCATTTTTCCTTCCTTTTTTCTTTGTCCTGTGGCAATTATAGGTTGTAAAATGTGTTCTAAAGATGGTTGCTTAAGGTTCTCTGTGGAAATGGTCCATCCTACACCAGGACTAACCCTTGCACTTGTGGTTGCCTTCTCTCTTCTACTTCAAATCTTGACATCACTTATTGTTCACAGTTGTCTTCAATTATCAGGTTCTGCACCACTCCCTTACATTCCATTCAGCAGAGGATCCAGGTGATCCTACTTTTGAGGGATGTTTTTGCTAATTTTCAGGACGTCCCGGCATCCCTCAGCGCTATTCGTAGGCTATTCTGGCATCAAAGAACTAAATCGCTCTTCACCACAACTCAAATCATGCTGCAGGGTTCTGCCTCCCTCAATTCATCAAAGTTGATGCCCACTGATCAGAGCTACTCTCCTGGCCCTTCGACCGCGGTCACTGAGGAGAGGATGTGGGTTGTGTTTACAGTCTAAGCGGCACCAGCTACACCTCTTTCAGAGGTAACATTGAAGATCTCTCTAGGTCGATGTCCTGTACGGTTCATGCTTGCAATTGTTCCTTGCCACTGGGATGCCAGCAGACACTGCTAAGAGGAAATGTTGCTTAGTGCCCTAGTGAAAGTACAACTCATTTGTAATTCATCAATCTCTGCCCCAAGAGCCCCACTTTTGAATACTGTGCCAGGGGATTTCTTTTTCACGTTTGTATGCCAGTGAATACCCCACAAGAATATTATTTCTGAACCTTTAATACCATTAGTGCCTGCCATATGAAGAACTGAGGGTGTTGTCTCTACATTCCAGGGTGCTGCCAGTAAGTTCAAGATGTATCCCTGCTCTCTTGCACTCTGCTTTCAGTAATTCCGTGGTGCTGCTCAAATGGGCATGGAGCTGTTACTAACATGGGTGATGTTTAGCAGTCCAAATATATGCTGTCATATCAGGGGGCTAATTTAAGTGTTAAGTTGCTAACGGCAGTATCACAGTTAAACTGAATATTTCAGGACGCTGCTCTTCCTAGCATCATGATCCCAGCATGCCAGGATGATGTTCAACATGTCATGGTTCATTTGATATGCCATGGGGTTGCTTATAATGCCATTCCCCTGCAGCAATAACAGAATGCTGATAAATGTAGCTGTGTGCTGTTTAAAGAAACCTAATTTGCTTACTCAAAGTCTTATTTTGAAAAACTTACAGGAGTCCACAAATCTGTACTCACATTTTTTTATGACCACATGAGCAACAAAATGTATTTACTGTCCAGCCGAGCATTAAATGTGTCCTACTTCAACTCAATCAACATATAGAAGAATTCAACCTCCAGGACACCTTCCAATCAGGATTCAGGAAAGGTTGTCGCACTGAAACTGCTATGCTCAATATAATCGATGACATTCTCAATGCCTTAGAAGATGGCGACTCCTGCCTCCTAATCCTACTTGACCTCTCAGCGACATTTGATAAAGTACATCACCCAGCTTTACTTGCAACACTCTATAGTTGCATTGGTATCAATGGCACCGTCCTGAGATGGTTGAAGTCCTATCTCCAACATGGATCTCAGCAAATAAAAATCCACTAATGTCTCTCAAAGTCTGCACTAGTACCTCAAGGTTCCATCCCCTTGCCAGCCCTATTCCATCTTTCCATGGAACCCTGCACGATTATTCTGAACCAAGCTGATATCAAATAGCACCGATATGCAGATGACACATAACTCTACTACTGCATAAAATCACCCATAATCACCCACAAATACTGTTCAGAGACGCTGCATGTCCAAATATTGTTCATCACATTAGTGCCTGCCCTGTTGACGTCACTAATGCTGGAGAGAAAGAAGCAAAAATGATTGCTTTCTGTATAGAATGCTTTTAGGAGATAAAGAATTGAAAGTGACCAAACAACTTCTAAGAATAAAAATAGGCCCTCAGGCATTTCAATTGAAGCACTTCAGGAAGGAGGAATGATACACCAAACAGAAGGCCTAAAAATAACGGGTATCGCTCGCTGAACAATGTATAATGCGGTGGCATCACACTGACCTGCAAGCTTACATATTTCTTTCCCAAAAAGCATGCTTGTGAAAAAAATATTTTATTAATTTATAACCTATCGCAGTGGTGGTAGGGTTGATAAAACTGATTCTATCTTTGTTAACCTTTAACTGTTGACTTAGTTCTGGATGGAAATGGACCTAATCCTTTCAGTATTGCATGTCTCCTGCACCCCATTCTATTCCCTTCAGGACTGCATGTCTCCTGCACCCCAACCTAATCCCTTCAGTATTGCATGTCTCCTGCCCCACTCTAATCCCTTCAGTACTGAATGTCTCCTGCACCGCACTCTAATCCCTTCAGTATTGCAATTGCATGTCTACTGCACCCTACTCTATTCCCTTCAGTATTGCATGTCTCCTGCACTCCACTCTTATCCCTTCAGCAGTGCTTGTCTCCTTCACCCCATTCTGTTCCCGTCAGTATTGCGTGTCTCCTGCACCCCATCCTAATCCCTTCAGTAGTGCATGTCTCCTGCACCCCACTCTAACCCCTTCAGTACTGCATGCCTCCTGCACCCCACTCTTATCCCTTCAGTAGTGCATGTCTCCTGCACCCCACTCTAATCCCTTCAGTACTGAATGTCTCCTGCACCCCACTCTAATCCCTTCAGTATTGCAATTGCATGTCTCCTTCACCCCACTCTGGTCCCTTCAGTAGTGCATGTCTCCTGCACCCCACTCTATTCCCTTCAGTAGTGCATGTCTCCTGCACCCCACTCTAATCCCTTCAGTACTGCATGTCTCTAGCACCCCACTCTATTCCCTTCAGTAGTGCATGTCTCCTGCACCCCACTCTAATCCCTTCAGTACTGCATGTCTCCTGCACCCCAACCTAATCCTTTCAGTATTGCATGTCTCCTGCACCCCATTCGAATCCCTTCAGTACTGCATGTCTCCTGCACCCCCACATTAATCCCTTCAGTACTGCATGTCTCCTGCACCCCAACCTATTCCTTTCAGTATTGTATGTCTCCTGCACCCCATTCTAATCCCTTCAGTACTGCATGTCTCCTGCACCCCACTCGTATCCCTTCAGTAGTGCATGTCTCCTGCACCCCACTCTAGTCCTTCAGTACTGAATGTCTCCTGCACCCCACTCTTATCCCTTCAGTATTGCAGTTGCATATCTCCTGCACCCCACTCTGTTCCCTTCAGTAGTGCATGTCTCCTGCACCCCCACTCTAATCCCTTTAGTACTGAATGTCTCCTGTACCCCACTCTAATCCCTTCAGTATTGTAATTGCATATCTCCTTCACCCCACTCTGTTCCCTTCAGTAGTGAATGTCTCCTGCACCCCACTCTATTCTGTTCAATGTTGCATGTCTCCTGCACCCAACTCTGTTCCCTTCAGTATTGCATGTCTCCTGCACCTCACTCAATTCCCTTCAGTACTGCATGTCTCCTGCACCCCACTCTATTCTCTTCAGTTCTGCATGTCTCCCCCATCCCACTCTGTTTTCTTCAGTATTGCATGTCACGTGCACCTGTTAGAATAGAATTGATTTAGTGTATGCATTATCCTATGTACGTTAGCATTCGTGGTGCCATTTTCTATGTCGGCGCCATTTTGAGTTATAATCAAAACTAATACTTTGTCATTTCTGAGAAAAGGCTTCAGTTAAGTTTAATTTCCTCAAGGTTGGGTTTTGCTTCACTAATGAATACACTGTCCTTATTAGCGCATACCTTTCTTGTTAGATAGAGGCCTTCCCCCACTGGTCTAGTGGCGGGGACAGGCAGAACAACCTTGAATAGTAGATAATGTGTGCCAGGCCTCAGAATCGAAACTTCCTCTTTGCACTTCACTGTCTAGTTGCATCTGTCTGGAAAATGCCATTGGGGGCCTGCCTTCATTGGTTCTGAAATGTACATAATGCATCTTTATGTTTGCTGATGTCAGTCCCTCTGCAGCACTCCTAGCGACTGGGCAGACAGGGCTCTACTCTGAGTGTACCTGAATAAACAGATATTGGTTTGTATTCTCTACTGTCTGACCGACTCTTCATTTGGTATGGAAAGCTGAGAGGTGGTCATTAGTGACCCGGTTGTGGTCCGGGACGTGGTCCAGGGACTGCTAGGGCTCAGGCTGCTGCAGTCTCACAGGGTCGTTCTGATAGCAATTATTTTGATGACCCTCTTGATGGACAGTATTATCATGATGACTATGGTACAGATGAGGTGACAGGGATGTCTTATCAATAGGAAAGACAGGGACAGAGTGAGAGACCAGTTCTGATACCTGTAGATCAGTGTGGTCCTTATGTCAGCACAGATTTGCATGGCTCAACTAAGGAATATTTGGTGGACACAGGTGCAACGAAGAGTTCAGTTTCTTGATCTTTGTTCCCTGGGGCAGCTCTGTCTGGCCATAATAATGTTTTGGTAGGTGTTTCAGGTGTACCGGTTGTAAGCCCCATTTCATGCCCCCTTGCATTGACTGTTGGTCTTTTTACTGTGGATTCTCCGTTTTTGTTGACGTCCAATTGTGGTGAAAATTTGATGGGTATGGATTTGTTGAAAAAACTGTATGCTACTATTTATTGTTCCCCAGGAGGTGTCTATATGACAATGGGTCCAAGTGTAGGTACTAAACAGTGCCTGTCTCTCCCTCTCCCCACTGAATTTGCTGATGTACCAACCACTCTATGTGCGAAATATGATATAGATGTGAGACTTCTGCATATACCACCGGTTTCGATTTAGGTTAAAGATGATGCTACTTTACCTCGTATTCCTCAGTATAAAATACCCTAGGCAGGAAAACGGGCCCTTCTAGAGATTATTCAAGATTTAACATATAAAGGAGTAGTCGAAGAGAGGTCTGCCAATATTTGTAATAATCCCATTCTTCTGATTCTCAAAAGGATGTCTTCCAATGCCTCTTATGATCATGAGGATGTTTATCGTTTTGTGATTGATTTGGACGAAGTTAACAAAATTGTGGTTCCCCAGATACCGGTGGTTCCTGATATTACCACACTTCTGACAATGATTCCTTCTACTGCTAAATTCTTTTCTGTTATCGATCTGAAAAATGCATTTTTTAGTATTCCTATTCATCTGCATAGCAGATATCTGTTTGGGTTCACCCTAGCTGGTAGCAGCTTTAGGTTCTGTCAAGCTCCTTAGGGCTATACAGAGAGTCTTGAGTATTTATAGCCAAGCATTGATAGGTCAGATGGATTACTTGTTGCTTTCCTCAGGTAATGTATTGGTACAGTATGTTGACGATCTCCTTATAGCTTCTTATACAGAACAAGGTGACAAAGATAGCAGGGTTAAATTATTGTTACATTTATCACATCATGGACATAAAGTTTCTCTTTCTAAATTTCAGTATTGTCGATAGGAGGTCACCTATTTAAGTCACCTACTGTCAAAGGAGGGTAGGATGTTGACCCCTGAGCGCATCAGTACCATTGTTAAAATGCCCATTACACAAACTAAAAAAGATGTGTGTGCTTTTATAGGTATCACTTCTTACTCTCACCAGTGTATACCTAAGTACTCCCTATTAATCAAACCTTTGCTTGCATTAACAACTAAGGATGTGCATGAGCCTTTGCCCTGGATGCCTGAATGTCAGCAGTCTCTTGAGCTATTGAGAACAGCGCTTTGTTCGGCTTACATGATTGGCATCACTAATTATGCTAAGCCATTTGTGTTGGATGTCCATGAGATCGCTGGTTGCGTGCTTTCTGTCCTAAAACACAATTTGGGGATAAGCAACGGCTGTGTGCTTATTTCTCTGCAGTGTGTAATCCTGCTGCGAGAGCCCCTCCAAGCTGTCTAAGAGCGGTGGCGGCTGTGGCAACTTCAATTAGACAATCGGCTGGACTTGTGCTTGACACTGACCTCACAGTCATAGTATCCTATGCTGTGGATACACTCTTGAATAAGACTTAGACACAGCACCTCACCAGTGCACTTCTTTCTGGCTATTAATTGACATTGTTTGCTAAAGACACCATGATTAAAAGATGTGCTACTCTGAATCCAGCCATGTTACTACCCCTCCCTTCTGATAAAGATGAAATTGATAAACACAATTGCATCTTGCGGACGGAAAAAGAGATGAAAGGACGGGTAGACCTGACTGACGTTCCCTTATCTGACCCACAAGGGGAACTATAAGTTGATGGCTCTTGTTTAAAATTGACAGATGGCACTACGACTGCAGCTTAAGCTATGACTACATTGTGTACGGTGATAGAGACATCACAGGTCCCTTATCAGTCGGCTCAAGCTGCTGAGCTTGCTGCCCTTATTCAAGCTTGTGAATTGAGTGAGGGACTGGTTGTCAATATCTTTACAGACAGCCAATATGCTTTTGGGGTCACGCATAATTTTGGTTGACTCTGGGCTGAGAGAGGAGTCCTTATTTCACATGGCACAACAATCAAACATGGACACCTCATCTTGAGGCTTTTGTCTGCTTTGACACTCCCCAAGAAATTAGCAATAGTGAAGTGTAGCGCACACTGGAAGATTACTGATGATGTATGTAGGGGAAATTATTTTGCAGATCAGACAGCTAAGGAGGCAACCTGAACAAAGATGAAAAGAATGTTTGTAGCAGGTCCAGCTAGGTGGGTTCCTGAGGTTGTCATGTTCGAAGATTCTCTTGAAAATGTAAAGGATATACAAAGTGAAGCCACGATAGAAGACTTAGCGATGTGGCAGGAAAGTACAGCATAGTTGAATGACGAAGGATGTTGGATCGATAAATCAGGGAAACAGCGATGGAGGTTACCAGATGCATATGTTCTTCCTGTAGTTACTATGGCCCATGGCTCAGCTCATATTAGTGCTAAAGGCATTTGTAAATTGTTAGACCCTGTATTGCAGAATGATAATATTTCAGACAGCGGCACATGTAGTGAAGTACTGCATGATATGCATGATGTGTAATCCTGGGAAAGGTACCCCTACACCCCCTGTTAACTTTGCACCACCCACTTTTCCTTTTGAAGGTCTGCAAATTGATGATATCGAATTAGAGAGATACAGTAATCTTAAGTATGTTTTGGTGGCTGTTTGTGCATTCAGTAAATGGGTTGAGGCTTACCACACTAAAGACAATACAGCCATTATGTCTGCAAAGGTACTCCTGAAAGAGTTACTTCCTTGTTTCGGCTTGCCCCGAGTGATCTGGACTGACAACAGAAGTCGTTTTAATGCAAAAGTGATTCAATTGATTTGTGAGGGTCTTTTTATTCAGCAAAAATTCCATGATGTCAATCATCCACAGTCAGTGGGTTTGGTTGAGAAGTACAATGGTACTCTCAAACTCAAAGTGGCAAAAATTCAGGAGACGACAGAATTACAGTGGCCAGATGCTTTGCCATTAGCACTTTGTCAACAAGAATGACAGCTCATTCTGGAACAGGATTGTCACCGTATAAGGTTGTGTTCAGACGCCGGGCAAATGTCTGGGGCATCCCGCGTCTCTGATATTGAATACCCTGTGTTGTAATCTTGGCCAGTTAACAGAAAATCTACGTTTTATTCACCAACAGGTGCGTGGATCTTTGCCGCCCATATCAGAGGGACCTAGCCATGATATCCAGCCCGGCGGCTATGTGTTACTGAGGAACTTCCAGCGAAAGAAAAGTTTGGAGCCATGCTGGAAGGAGCCAGAACAAGTTCTGCTGGTGACCCATATGGCTGTGAAAGTTGCTGGCAGTAAGAACTGGATCCATGTGACTCATTTTCGCAGGGTCCCTCTGCCCTTGCCCTATGACCAGTGGGTAAAAGACGGCATCGGGAACTCTAAGTGCGAGACAGTACTTTGGTTTGTCCCTTCTAGTGATGCCCAAATAACATGGACGCAAACGGATAAGGAAAATGGTGACGTGTTAAATGCTGCGGCTCCTCCGGAGATACGAGTTATCAAGGAACCCTTGTTTGGTGATCATTCTGTGCCTGGGGCTACCAGGTACAATTTGCGTCCTCGGCTAAGGGAAATTGCATCTAAGGAAAAAAGAGATTAGCAATGGACTGTGTAAGATAGGTTGTACTGAGTTTTGGTACCAAGGAAATTAGCTGAAACTGGCATAGCACGTTTGTTTATCTTAGTTTAATTGTTTTGACATTAGATAGGGAAGGCTTAAGTATACCATGGAGGTATACCATTATGCTCGACGCGGGATACGAGCTTAGGACAGAGCAAGCTGCACCGCCGGTGCTCAAGAGTGCCAACGTATTGATGGACAATAGGAGCCTGTGCCAGTGAGGCTGTGACGGACACTGGAAACTTGTATATTTCTTTTGCATTCAGCCCCATTTCATCATTCGTTATGCATCCCTTTGGTAGAATGGTTGCTGAGGAAGAGCAGCCAGTGATTCCTGTTGCTCAGAATAAAATGGTGTGGACCCGTAAACAAAAGTTAACATGTGTTGCTCTTGTGATTCTGTTGATAATAATATTGTGTAATGTATCATGGGTTTTGAAAAGTGATCAAAGCGTACCTTTCCGTAGTAAGGGTAAGGTGATCTCCCCAGCAAGAAGCAGAAGAGCGGACCCAAGCATTGTATCTTTAGAGACACATAAGAGGTTCTTTGGAGAAGGGCTTGTTAAGCCAATCAATCTGTCTCTAGCCTATGGACCCTGTTCCCCTTATCACTTGTGAATCATACGTATACTTGACCACCTGATTTTGTAGAAGTGAAAGGAGTATTTGGATTTGGTTACTCAGGGCCATGCCTTTATTATAGAAAACCATTGAAGGAGGGTTATCCCAGTTGTGACATTAATACTCACTGTGATAGTTTTTTTATGGATAAACAGAATATAACCTTGGTGGGTTGGCATTACAGAAGCTGGTTATTATCCTGTTTGTTGCCCCATTATCAACAGTACTGATACTTCATTGTATATAAATTGTTCAGGGATAGTCTTGTATAAGGAGACATTCCCTTTGGTGAATTCAGAAGACCCCAGTAGCTTTGGGTGGAATTCCTGATATTCTGCAGTGGATTATGATAGACCGATTTATGCACACCCAGGATTTTTCTTTTTGTCTAACAGGACTTATTCTAATGTTAATAATGGTACGAACGATGTGGCCCTTGGGATGGTCGTGCTTTTGGGTGTACTGTGTAAACGAGCTAAGCCTAAAGTAAGATGGATTTAAAGAACTCTGACCAGCATGTCTCCTGCTCCCCACTCCATTCCCTTCAGTATTGCATGTCTCCTGCACCCCACTCTATTCCCTTCAGTATTGCATGTCTCTGGCACCCCACTCTATTCCCTTCAATATTGCATGTCTCCTGCACCACACTCTATTCCCTTCAGTATAGCATGTCTCCTGCACCCCACTCAATTCTCGTCAATATTGCATGTCTCCTGCTCCTGCACCCAACTCTATTCCCTTCAGTACTGCATGTCTCCTGCACCCTATCCTAATCTCTTAAGTATTGTATGCCTCCTGTCCTCCACGCTATCCCCTTCAGTATTGCATGTCTCCTTCACCCGCTCTATCCCCTTCAGTATTGCATGTCTCCTGCCCCCCACTCTATTCCCTTCAATATTGCATGCATCCTGCTCCTGCACGCCACTCTAATATCTTCAGTATTGCATTTCTGTGTCCATACCCCCTCTCTCACTCTCCTCTACTTGGTATCTCCTCCTCTTGCTGAGCAATTTTCCATTGCCTTGATGCTAGAAATCCAAATATGTTCTAACATGCTTAAATCATTTTAAAACACTCTTATATTACATTACATAGTTGTGTATAATGAACCCAAACCCATTTTCAGTGCCCCTGAAATGGTTCAGGGTTTAAACGCCTGGTGAATGGTTGTTCTTGTTTGTGATCAGGTCTTCAGACGCTCAGCATCCAACAGTTGGTGTTTGGTCGCCTCCCTAGTATAAATGTGCAGCCTGATCATGACAATGTTATTCCCTCAAGTCATAGTGTATTTTTAGTTCCTATTGTTTGAGGTTATGAAGGTGGTTATGTGTCCTCCTTCTCTCCAAGTGCTTTTTCTCACCCTGGCTCCTACCATATAGCTGTGGGATATCAACATCAATGTGCCTCTGGCTGTACTAGCCTTGCAACTTACCACAAATCTGTGAGAGTATGTGTACACCTAGGATAAGTACTGTGCCATTGGCTTTGTCATTGGGATATAGTGTGTCTGTGCCTTTGCACTCTTGGAGGTACTCTATATTATGTTCTAGTGTCTTGAGATTGAATGTGACTATCTGGTTGTAAAATGTGCCTCAATCTTCAGTTTGACCCCTTGCTATGTATGTCTCTCACTGAGATCCACTAGCGTGAATGCCAGATACTAAATCTGTATATTCACTTCTATAACATAGTAAAAGTGGGAAACAAAAGTTGTTTTTCACTTTCTCTACATCACAAACAAATTCCAGTTTGCTCCAACTGTGCTGTCAGAGAGCCTGTTAGTGAGTCACTGGCTCTCTGCTCCCTCCAATGGGGAGTGGAGAGAACAACTTCGGGGGGAGTTGAGGGGGGTTGGGTAGTGGGTGGGAGGGGGGAGGGGTGGAGGGACGTTGCAAGGGGTGGAGGAAGGGAGTGTCAGGGAGCCAGGTATTTTCCAAACATTTGGTAAAGGGAGGATTTTAATTGCTCCTCCCCCGAGTAGCAATTGAAAGAAGAGGCATATGATTTTGAGGGCCATACATCACATACAATTATAGATGGGTAAAAAATGTAATATTATGGATGCGTTACACCTGCGGCTTCTAAGGGACATCATGGACAACTCGAGCTTTGCATCGAGTCACTCAGAACACCCCTATGGTAAACACCCGCATTATTCACTCTTACGGTATATAATTCTATATGTGGTTTTCTTATTAAGGGAATTTTAAAAAAAATTCCAAAAAAGGCTAATCTTAACTAAGACCTCAAGGGAATAAAGCAGTAGATTTTATTTGTGATGGCTTGAGAAATACAGGACAACAGTACGTCTGAATCCCTCCCACTCTTTGCTTGGTAAATGTGGCTACTACTGTTCACAGCCTGTGGCGGCAAGCTGCCTCTGTCCATGCACATTCAGCACTGAGTTTACCAGCTGAGTAAAGCTGTAAATTGTAACCCATCCGCCTCCATTATTCTCGCTGTAAAGTCCTACAGAGCTGCCAGCACATTGGTGACAGCATAGTTTATTGTAATTAAATGTTTATGGAGTTCTTGCCATCAAGTGTTTATTCTCATGTTTGTAATGAGTTATGGGAGGCCCCTGAGCTAGGTTGCCAAAAACTCTCTCGAAAAAGACTGGTGGAGATATATAAGGAGAGAAGTCTTGCTTCCCTAGTGTCTGCACCCAACAATGGAATTTTAACTGATCGATTCCTGGATTCCAAGAATTCTTATCACTTTGAAAGTTTTATGGATATCATTTTTCCGATCTTGGCAAGAAAATTGTTCATCCAATGGAGGCTAGGCACTTTGCCCATCAAATCTTTTACATGTAAATGGGCAAAGGAGGATGATAAAACTTGCCCTGGGTGTAGCAATTATGATGAGGAGGAAATTCATGTCCTGTTCTTTTGCCCAGCCTACAATAGACCAAGGAAATATTGGCTAGTGCCTCTATGTAGGAACTTGGGCGTAAGGAGCCTTTCGACTTCATACAGAATATTGAAAACAAATACTTCCCCTCATATAGTATTTGCGGTTGGCAAATTTTAATGGCCATGTGGCAGATCAGGAGAAAACTGTTAAAAGCCTGACCATTAAAGGACGGAACTCTGATATGACTGTAATGGCAATCCGCCCCCTGATTACCACAGGGAATTGATTCTTTTCTCTTTTTCTTTTTTTTTCTCTTTCAAAGCAATGTTTTAATATAATGTGGATGTTTTTATGATGTATGTTTTTATATGTATCTTTTATGGTCTAAATGGCCGAAATAAAGAATTTTTGGATTGGATTTGTTAATCTTAACTAAGACCTCAAGGCAATAAAACAGTAGATTATTTTTGTGATGGCTTGAGAAATACAGGACACCAGTACTTCTGAATCCCTCCCACTCTTCGCTTGGCAAATGTGGCTACTACTGTTCACAGCCTGTGGCGGCAAGCTGCCTCTGTCCATGCACATTCAGCACTGAGTTTACCAGCTGAGTAAAGCTGTAAATTGTAACCCATCCCTGCTCCATTATTCTCGCTGTAAAGTCCTACAGAGCTGCCAGCACATTGGTGACAGCATAGTTTATTGTAATTAAATGTTTATGGAGTTCTTGCCATTAAGTGTTTATTCTCATGTTTGTAATGTAGTGATTACACTTAAAACGATTAACGGCCTCACTTGGTTACAACATCACAATGCAGACTCAACCGCGAAAAATAGAACAAGAGACCATATTGATTATAAACCCAAATTACAAGCCTGAGTAATGCAGATTTATCACAGGAATATGTAGGTATTCTATCTATAGAGATGTGCTGAGTTTAATATGCAATTGATTGCCATTGTTAAGTGCAGGCAGGGGGTATCATGCTTCATCAGTAATGATAATACACAGAATGTGATGCTCTGATAATTTGCATACATAATTTATGATTTGGTGTTTTTCATGTGTCGTAGTTATAAAAAGTGTTTATTCAGAACAAGGATGCAGCGGCGTCTGCTATCTTGCAGCAGCAGTGGGGCAGGGTGTGGGGAAGGGGTGGGGGAAAAATCACTTACCTCCCGGCCGGCTGTCTGGCTGGTCTTTCTCCGCCTCTCTTGTGTCCTCTTCCTAGCTTCTTGGGGGAAACAGGAAGCAGGAAGCACCAGGGCTTCCCGCAGCCAATCACAACGCTGCAGGGCAGCGTTGTGATTGGTCTTAGCGCCATGACATGGCACTCAGCCAGGTGCTAGAGGAGTGGGCATGTTCTCCATGCAGGCTGTAATGCATCCTGCATAGAGAACATGCTATGTGCACATGACTGTTTTGGGCGGCCCCAGAGGGCCAATTAATCACTCATGCTCACAAGAGGAGTGCAAACCATTCCTTCCCATGCTCTGGGAGCAGCATGCCCCAAAAAGACGCCACAGTGGGAACAAATACAATTATAATAATCTTGATTTATTATCATTTTATTTTTCCTTTATTTACACTGCATAAAGAAGTGGGGCGACGCTCTTGCGCCTTAGCGGAAGGAGCCACCACTGCAAGGATGCAACAAAACAAGGGGTGGCTGCCCGTGGGGGGAAGGGAGCGGGGCCGTTGGGCTGTCTGCAAGGACTTGGCCGCAAGACCTTCCCAGAGCCCAGGCCCTGCCGTCAAACACCCACTGCGTACGGTCAATAATGCAGCTGCGGCTAAAACCTTGCTGAGCCCGGGTGAAAGTCATGTGCAGCTAGGCTTTGGCGAGGTGTGGCAGAGCCTGGCTGGAGGCAAGCCCAGCAGCCAAACCCCACTGTGCATGGTCGACAACAGTGTGTAGCATCGGCTGCCAACTCAATGGGACGGTTATGCACAGGGCCTGGAAAGAGGTAGCTTCCGTCTCCTGTGAGCCCTTGTTTGTATTTCAGACATTCTCCAATGAAGGAGTGGAATGTTTCAATAGCATTATAGTCCAGCACAGCCGGCTATATCAACCATTAAATATTACATACTTATAACAAAATAATTATTTATTAAAGGCCCTTGTCTCTGGCTTAGACCTATAATACTGTAGTGAGTCTTTAATGGGCGGTATAGCTCTCTCCAGTGGGCTATAAGATAGTTTTTTTTCTATATTTGAACCAGTAGTAGTTGTGAAATTAGCTCGTTTTGGGGAGTTTTATTTTACTTTTTAACAATTATCTGTTTTTTTGTTCTTTTTTGTTGAAAAAAGTCAAGAAAATGCAAGGAATGGCAAATTGTTTTTAAAATTAGCCTGGTGAGCTAGAACTTGATTAAAACTTGGCTCACAAACAAGTATTACTTTACTGCAAACTACCCAGTGTATGCCAATGGTGGCAAAACAATGGTCAGATTTGTCCCTCTGGCTCTGGAGGACAGCTGCAGGTAGAGACTTTAACTTGATCACTCACCACTTCCAACGGCTGTGGGACGCCGACTGATACCTTGAACACGGCGCCCGCAGGTTGACGATACGGCTCAATTTCTATCTTTTTTCGCATCAAGTATGTGTTTTCCAACGGCTGTGAGACGCTATTGAATATCTTGATCGTGGCTCTCACTGGTTGATGTTACGGTTCGCCCTTTATCCACCCTTGGCATCAAGTATATGTTTTCCAACGGCTGTGAGACGCTACTGAATATCTTTATCGTGGCTCTTACTGGTTGATGTTACGGTTCGCCCGTTATCCCCCCTCTGCACTGAAAGGACAGTTACGGGACACCAACAGAAACCCTATGTGTAGGCTCCCGTGTGCTGGCGATACCGTTCATTTTACAACAGAAACGTATCGTGGTGAATACTGCGGAATCCAGCAGTTATCCTGAATGCGGCTTCCTCCTAAAGATATTATTAATCATCGTAACTTTTTAATGATTAAACTTTAAGTCAGGTGAGGTGTAACTCCACCCAGACGATAGGTGTTGAAATACATACAAGGAATAAACAGAGAACACTCATCCTGTGTTTCTTCTGGATCGATTGTGGCTCCTGATGAAGGCGTTCTGTTGATAACGCCGAAACGCGCGTCGATGTCTTATATTGTTTGCCACTGTTTTACTATATATATTTTTTGTGTAAATGTGTTACAAATACATTATTTATATATGATTGATTGTTTTTATAATTAATTGGTTTACATGATTTTGCACTGAGTATTTTTAACATGAATATGTACATTTAGAAATAAACTTAATTTGGTACTTTTAATTGTTTGTTGTGCTTTACATACTGTTTTTTTCCCTGACTGTATTATCAATTGTCTAATTTTTCTCACAAGAGACTTTAAGTTGATCCAGAAGGTGTTACATTCTGCAAGGGTGCAGATGACGTGAAGGCCCCATCTTCTTACCAGCGTCTTTTGGATGGATTGAACTCTTGGGAATGCCATGCATTAAGGTGCCTTTGAATCCCTGAGGTTCCTAAGCTGCACATTGTTCCTGTACAGTGGCTGGAGGTTTCCTTTCATAACCTGCAAGTCACCATATTTATAGAGACTTTTTTGATCCACTTCTCTGATGCAGAAGAAATTCCACACGATGGACTCCCCCTTGCTTCCTCCTGGGTTTCCTCGTGTTGTTGCATCTCATTCCCTGAAGCAGCTGTCGCAAGTTTGCTCCACAAAAAGCGCACAAAAAAAGAAAACATGCTAAAGCTTTTCACAGAAGCTGTCAAGCCACAGAGATCAAGCAGTGTAATATTGGAACCAATCAGAAGAGCTTTTACTGTGAGCCATTGGTGCAGCGGTACTTTACAATGTACCATATAACATCTAAGTTAAAAAAAAGAAGTGAAAACCAGGACATTTATTCAAAACATGTCAAATATCACAATTGTTAGACGTTGTCATAAAACCCCTAGGGTCATACTACAAAAACAAAGGGCCCTTCCTGGTAAACTCCGCTTTCGTCACATTTTCCGGGCCGTTGTACCCTTTTTGGTCCTGCAGGACCCAGAACTAGAAGTAAAACCCACGTGTGATTCCCACAACACTTTACTAATGACTGTGAGTCATGTGAGAGTACCGTGATACCTGTGGGAGGTCACAAAATATAAAAGCATCCGATTGATTGGCTACAGGATGAAGTTGTTCTTAAAAACATGCCCACAGGTTTTAGAAACAATTGTAAATACCTTTCCTGACTAGCATTTCCCTTCACTTATTCAATAAGGCTGGTTTTGTGAGAGACAATCTGAACCCATCATGTAATCTGAAGACACTGGGAACAAGTCAGCATCGAGCAGCGCAACCAGTGTGGATGTACAATCAATCCATTTTGCGGGTTGTCCTATAAATATGGCTTAAGTATCTCTTTCCCTTTCTCTGACAGGGCATAGATGCATCCAAAAGATACAACAGTGGTAGCTTCAATTGGAATGGTCATATTCCTTATTCCACTATAGCATTTGCATGGTAATGAGGTGGTATAGAAGAAAGATTAGCCACAATTGAATTGAAGGATGACTTGGGATATTCTGTCTCTTTAATTGGTAACTAATAATCTCCAGAATCATAGCAATGATCATGCAAAACTGTGATGGATATGATATAGGTCTAGTAGCCCAATTGACATATGTGTTATGTCCCTTCATCTAAAGGAATTACGAAAATAAAAGTTGAAGCCGCGGCTACAGCTCTGGTCTGCCGCGCTGGAGCTAAGGAGGGGAAGAAAGCTGCGGAGCCTGGGGCAGCCATTCCGTGGTTCTTCGTTTGTGGTAAATTCACGAGGCGCCTCGGATAAAGCGCCTCGCAAAGCAGTACAGAGACAACCACAGCTGCTTACATCTGCAGCTGGTACGGTGGAGGGGCTAGAGGCTTTTGAAGGTGGTAAGGCTACTGATTGTGCTGATGTAACCCCCTCTGAGTTATCGCCAGGGTCAGCGGTTGATTATATTGCATCTGAAGTTTTGTTACACACCCCCGATAAGGACCAAGGTAAACAGAGACGAAAAAGGAAGTAGCCTTATTAGAGGGTTAGTCTGTTGAGTCTGGTATGGCTGCTGACCCTAGCTCTGAGGTGCTGGCTAGGAAAAAATCCTCTTCCTATTTAAGTACAGAGGTAAAGTCCAGAGGTACCGAGTGTAAGCCTAAGTCCAAGTCCAAGTCTAAGGCTAAGGGTTCCAAGGCTGTATTATCCACAGGGTCAAAAATCACTCCCTCGCTTCGCTCCTACTTTAAAGTAGTTCCTCAAATACTCCACCTTTTTGAAGATCGTACTATGGCATCTGTCCCGGATTCCCCCTCCTCCTCTGTCCAGGAATTATCATCCCCCTCCCAGTGGTTGAGGCTGAAGTTGGGGCAATGACATCTGCTACTCCTAATTTCATCCATGAAGGAGAGGAGGATTTACAGCCTCCTACGGGCGCTGGAGTAGACCAGGAAGCAGGGATGGGGGTACAGGTTACAGGAGGTCTGTCCTCCTCGGAGCTGGGCCCCCTACAGAGTCAGACTCAGATTCAGGGTCAGACTTTGGTTGCAGGGCCGGTCTCTGGAAACCTCTTAGCAGCCCCACCAGGGGTGGAAGTTGGAGCCAGGGGAGGAGAGTGGGGAGATGCGGTGAATCTCAGTGAGCAGCAAGACGACAACGCTTCCGCTAGAATTAGCATAGTGGACTTTGGTGTTGAGTCTTCTATAACGGCAGTTTTCTTACTGGGAATGTTCTCTGCTCTTACAATGGAGATAAGGAAAGGTTTCACCGAGTCCTCTGCGAACCAAGCTGAGATAAGAAACTACTGTGAATCACTGGATAATAAGATCGATGGACTCACCGTAAGAACAGGCGTCCTGGAAGAGACAACAACAGTACTTTCGACTCACTTGGAGCAGGCAAAAGTTGACATACAGAAACTTACCAGGGAGGATCAGGCACTCAGTGAAAGTATGGAGACTCTTGAAAACAACGCTAGGCGGGGGAATATTTGCATTCTCAATGTTCCTGAAGGAACAGAGGGCTCAGACATTAAACAGTTTATCACCGTTTTGTTGAAGGAGTCCCTAGGCTTAGAGCATCCAATTGAAGAGCTGGCTATGGCGATTCAGAGAGTCCATAGGGATCCCTTCTGGCGAAATCCCCAAAGGTCTAAGCCACGTAAAATCCTAGTCAACTTTCACACCTATGTGTTGAAGGAGCAGATTCTTAACTTGGCGCTAAAGCAAAAGTCACTAGCAGGGAAGGGGTTTACTTTCGTAATTAGATCTGACCTCTCCAGAGTCACCTTAGAGAAACAATGGGAATTCGGGAGGCGTTTGGATGCTTTTAGGAGATTAGGTGCAACAGCCCAGCTCATGTTTCCGGCCGCCCTTAAAGTCATGCATAATAACCAGATGTTTAACATCAAATCGGTGCAGGCAGCCGATGAGCTATTAATGAAGTTGGGCAAGGAGAGTAAATAGGGTATGCATAGGGAATGCAGCTTAGGTGAATTTTCTAGGTATGCTTAATATTTTTCTGCCAACCCTATGCTAGCAACTCTTCTTTTTTGACTTTGTAAACTAGCCTGCTTGTTCTTTCTTCTTCTTCTTTTTCGCTAAATTAGTTGTGGTAATTGTCTTCATGGTATGAAGTGGCTTGTTCTCTCTTTATATCCTTTAATTTTCCTTTATTTTCTTTTAGGGAATGGTGGAGGTACCTCGGCAGGAGCTCGCGGAGGGGTGCTATCTACTGGACTATGTTCCGGTTAGATAATACAAGGGTTTTTCAAGGGGTGGGAGGAGGGGGTTGGGGGGGCACTTGGGAAGGGTTGGTGGTGGGAGGAGGCAAAATGTAAAAATGTCCTCAACGAGCAAAGATATGTTAAAAGGGATGGTAACAGCTTTTGGGTAATGACTTAAGGCTACAATTGGCACTTTTAGCTTCATTTTTTTTCTCTTAACAAAGTATGGGTAGCGTAAAATATATCTCCTGGAACGTTAATGGCCTCCGTACCAAGCCTAGAGCCAACAGAATCATGCAATATCTGCGCGACCTGGATGCGCAGGTCAATATACTTCAGGAGACTCATTTAACTCACACTGAAATGCTTGCCCTTGTTAAGAAAAATAGGTGAATCGACTTTGCAGTATCAACAACCCAAACAACAAATACTAGAGGGGTTTTGGTTATTTTCAAAAAAGGAACTAAAGCAAGGCTGGTATCACAGGCGGTGGACCCAGGTGGCAGATGGGCCATTGCGTCAGTGGTTATAGCTGGTTTGCAAAGTACAGTCCTGGGATATTATGGAACGAACCAGGACGATCCCTCCACTTTGGAGTCTATTTTTTCACACCTGCTTTCCTTTCCTGAGCCCACTATCTTGGCGGGCCACTTTAATGTTGTATTGGAACCCCTGTTGGATAAATCTGTTAATAGTCGCTCCCTAGTTCTTTCCAAGACTAGGTCCTTGTTACAGAGCGCAATAGAGAGGTCTGGGCAACAACAAGGTGTTTCCTTTCGGAACTATAAGTACCATCACCAGTCCAGGATAGATTTTATTTTAATTAGCTTGAGACTGGCAGATTCTGTTAGGTCCATTAATTATCTTCCGTTACATCTGTTGGATCATTCGGCAGTAGTAATGGAACTTGTTTGGCCCAGCAAGAGGTCTCCTACTACATGGTCTTTCAACCCTTCTCTTCTCTCCTCTCCAGAGGACATTGCATATCTTAAGTCTGAAGCCCATAATTTTATGATTTCTAATAGTGACTCAGTGACCAGTAGGAATATTTGGGACTCGTTTAATGCCTTCTTGAGAGGAGTTATTATGGGGAAAGTTTCCTATCGTAGGAAGCAACATAGGGAGGAAATTACTTCTATTGAAGCAAATATACTGCAAATCCAACAGGACATAGACACCAACCACACAGCTCCTGAATCTCTCTTAAATTCTCTTTGGAATCAATTGCATGTCCTGAAAGGTAGCTTTCAGGACAACAGAGATGGGAGGCCAGTAAGTTAGCCCATTTTGAATACAGTGAGGGTGCGGGGAAATTATTGGTGTGGAAGACCAAAACAGATCAGGTCCGCAATAACATAGCTGCGATCACGGTTGATAATAACACCTTCTCATCAGATGAGGATATTAGGACTTTAGAAGAATTGACCGACCAGAACCCCCGTCTGAACGCACAAAAGTCACAATACAAAGTGGCTGCATTACCTATTATTTTCAGCCCGTACATGTGCCAGCGTCATTATATTAAGTACAGATTGACTCCAAGGAAAATGACCAAAAGCATTGACACTTTCTGTGGGTTGCCATGAAAACACTTTACAAAAATTAATCATCGGACATCTGAGAATCAGCCCATTGGAAAAAAGAACTTAAGGATTCGCTTCTATCTCGAATTAACTAGACTTACTATAATCTACACGTGACTCAGTGCGTAGAAAGTCTTTTTACAGGAACAAATAAGCACAATTGACTCGATACAAATGAAATCAAAACTGTCACCATAGGAAACGAAGTGTTATTTTGTCAACTTGTCCACTGTTGTGTTATATCACCTTTTCTATTTATTTATAATATACGAATGACGGTCACCTGACGAAGGCCTTGGGCCGAAACGCGCGTAGTTCCATTCAACCGCATTGCCTTCATCAATTATTCCAACGACTGAATATCTCGTATATCACTGGGTTATTTTGCTTTTGTAATTATGGTTATGTAATTTTTTCTGTTCTCACCTATTGTCTTTGTACGTCCTTAGTTGTAAATAATCAAATTTTTGCATATGTTTGAATATCATGTATTATATACCAAGGTTCTTTTTAAATGTGAACAATGAATTAAACAAGTAAATGAAATTTATACAAAGGACAAAAATAACAAACTAAATATACTAAAAACAAAACAAATAAATTGAAGAACTTTTGTATAAATTATTGTTTCAGCACACAGTTATTTGAATGTGTTGGAGGGTCTATTATTTTGTTTGGATTATGTTCTAGGGACTATCTATGCCCTTAGAGTTTGCTACACTTTCTTTCTCTACATAGAGGATATTAGGAGGGCCTTCAGAGATTATTTTCAAGTTATCTACAAGGCGGATAATGAGATCTTACCAGAGTCCATTGAGGGCTGGCTGAGGGATATTGATCTACCTTCTCTTTCCTCTGAGCAGTCTCAACTCTTAGACAGTATTATTACTGAGGAAGAGGTAGGGTCAGCCATTAAAAAAAGTAAGAAAGGGAAGGCGGCCGGACCCGATGGGTTGCCGGCTGAAATCTATAGAGCCCTGGAAATAGAAATAGTCCCCTTTCTTACTACATTATTTAACCAAATCCTACTCGAAGGACAGATCCTCCCTGCATCTTGGAAAAATGCTTCTATTACCCTCATTCTGAAATCGGGGAAACCAAAGGATGCCTGTGGATCCTATAGGCCAATATCAGTTTTAAACGTGGACTACAAGATCTTTACCACAGTTCTGGCATCTAGGTTGGCCCTGATTGCGCCCTCGGTTCTCCATCCTGACCAAAAAGGCTTTGTGAAGGGGCGACAATTATATGAGCTAACTTACGACCTGATAGGGGCCATGGATATGGCATTGGCCGAGAACCTCCCGCTGGCGCCCTCACGTTGGATGCAACCAAGGCCTTCGACATGGTCAATTGGGTATACCTGTCGGAAGCTTTGGCCAAGTTTGTCGTGGGTGCGGGGTTCCGTCGGGCGGTTGGTCTGTTATATCGTAATCCAACTGCGCGCTTGTTATTGGAGATTTGTCAGACCCTGTCTCCATCTCTAGAGGGACGCGGCAGGGTTGCCCGCTCTCCCCCCTACTTTTCGATTTTTATATCGAGCCCTTTTCGCAACAACTGAGGGATGACTTTACCATCAAACCTTTTTCTTATAGAGGGTGGGAAAGAAAAGTAGCCCTATATGCCGATGATGTGCTTATTCTCACGTCAGAGGTTAGTACCGCACTCCCTGCACTCCTAAAAATTGCCCATGCATTCGGTCAAATATGCGGATATGAGATAAATGCTGCAAAAGACCGAGATGGTTGTTTGGAATGACGATGGGAGTGCCATGGAGGTACAGGCAGGCTCCTCGATGCAGTATTTGGGCCTAAATATTGTGAAAGATATTGACAAACTTGCCTTAGTTAATCTTTCAGCAGTAGCTAAAGAGTGTTGTAAGCTGTTGCAATCAGAGTCTCACCTTCCACTTTCTTTAATTTGGAGGGTTAATTTAATTAAAATGTCGATTTTACCCAAAATCTTGTTCTTATTTAATACCATTCCCCACTGTGCATGGTCGACAACAGTGTGTAGCATCGGCTGCCAACTCAATGGGACGGTTATGCACAGGGCCTGGAAAGAGGTAGCTTCCGTCTCCTGTGAGCCCTTGTTTGTATTTCAGACATTCTCCAATGAAGGAGTGGAATGTTTCAATAGCATTATAGTCCAGCACAGCCGGCTATATCAACCATTAAATATTACATACTTATAACAAAATAATTATTTATTAAAGGCCCTTGTCTCTGGCTTAGACCTATAATACTGTAGTGAGTCTTTAATGGGCGGTATAGCTCTCTCCAGTGGGCTATAAGATAGTTTTTTTTCTATATTTGAACCAGTAGTAGTTGTGAAATTAGCTCGTTTTGGGGAGTTTTATTTTACTTTTTAACAATTATCTGTTTTTTTGTTCTTTTTTGTTGAAAAAAGTCAAGAAAATGCAAGGAATGGCAAATTGTTTTTAAAATTAGCCTGGTGAGCTAGAACTTGATTAAAACTTGGCTCACAAACAAGTATTACTTTACTGCAAACTACCCAGTGTATGCCAATGGTGGCAAAACAATGGTCAGATTTGTCCCTCTGGCTCTGGAGGACAGCTGCAGGTAGAGACTTTAACTTGATCACTCACCACTTCCAACGGCTGTGGGACGCCGACTGATACCTTGAACACGGCGCCCGCAGGTTGACGATACGGCTCAATTTCTATCTTTTTTCGCATCAAGTATGTGTTTTCCAACGGCTGTGAGACGCTATTGAATATCTTGATCGTGGCTCTCACTGGTTGATGTTACGGTTCGCCCTTTATCCACCCTTGGCATCAAGTATATGTTTTCCAACGGCTGTGAGACGCTACTGAATATCTTTATCGTGGCTCTTACTGGTTGATGTTACGGTTCGCCCGTTATCCCCCCTCTGCACTGAAAGGACAGTTACGGGACACCAACAGAAACCCTATGTGTAGGCTCCCGTGTGCTGGCGATACCGTTCATTTTACAACAGAAACGTATCGTGGTGAATACTGCGGAATCCAGCAGTTATCCTGAATGCGGCTTCCTCCTAAAGATATTATTAATCATCGTAACTTTTTAATGATTAAACTTTAAGTCAGGTGAGGTGTAACTCCACCCAGACGATAGGTGTTGAAATACATACAAGGAATAAACAGAGAACACTCATCCTGTGTTTCTTCTGGATCGATTGTGGCTCCTGATGAAGGCGTTCTGTTGATAACGCCGAAACGCGCGTCGATGTCTTATATTGTTTGCCACTGTTTTACTATATATATTTTTTGTGTAAATGTGTTACAAATACATTATTTATATATGATTGATTGTTTTTATAATTAATTGGTTTACATGATTTTGCACTGAGTATTTTTAACATGAATATGTACATTTAGAAATAAACTTAATTTGGTACTTTTAATTGTTTGTTGTGCTTTACATACTGTTTTTTTCCCTGACTGTATTATCAATTGTCTAATTTTTCTCACAAGAGACTTTAAGTTGATCCAGAAGGTGTTACATTCTGCAAGGGTGCAGATGACGTGAAGGCCCCATCTTCTTACCAGCGTCTTTTGGATGGATTGAACTCTTGGGAATGCCATGCATTAAGGTGCCTTTGAATCCCTGAGGTTCCTAAGCTGTACATTGTTCCTGTACAGTGGCTGGAGGTTTCCTTGCATAACCTGCAAGTCACCATATTTATAGAGACTTTTCTGATCCACTTCTCTGATGCAGAAGAAATTCCACACGATGGACTCCCCCTTGCTTCCTCCTGGGTTTCCTCGTGTTGTTGCATCTCATTCCCTGAAGCAGCTGTCGCAAGTTTGCTCCACAAAAAGCGCACAAAAAAAGAAAACATGCTAAAGCTTTTCACAGAAGCTGTCAAGCCACAGAGATCAAGCAGTGTAATATTGGAACCAATCAGAAGAGCTTTTACTGTGAGCCATTGGTGCAGCGGTACTTTACAATGTACCATATAACATCTAAGTTAAAAAAAAGAAGTGAAAACCAGGACATTTATTCAAAACATGTCAAATATCACAATTGTTAGACGTTGTCATAAAACCCCTAGGGTCATACTACAAAAACAAAGGGCCCTTCCTGGTAAACTCCGCTTTCGTCACATTTTCCGGGCCGTTGTACCCTTTTTGGTCCTGCAGGACCCAGAACTAGAAGTAAAACCCACGTGTGATTCCCACAACACTTTACTAATGACTGTGAGTCATGTGAGAGTACCGTGATACCTGTGGGAGGTCACAAAATATAAAAGCATCCGATTGATTGGCTACAGGATGAAGTTGTTCTTAAAAACATGCCCACAGGTTTTAGAAACAATTGTAAATACCTTTCCTGACTAGCATTTCCCTTCACTTATTCAATAAGGCTGGTTTTGTGAGAGACAATCTGAACCCATCATGTAATCTGAAGACACTGGGAACAAGTCAGCATCGAGCAGCGCAACCAGTGTGGATGTACAATCAATCCATTTTGCGGGTTGTCCTATAAATATGGCTTAAGTATCTCTTTCCCTTTCTCTGACAGGGCATAGATGCATCCAAAAGATACAACAGTGGTAGCTTCAATTGGAATGGTCATATTCCTTATTCCACTATAGCATTTGCATGGTAATGAGGTGGTATAGAAGAAAGATTAGCCACAATTGAATTGAAGGATGACTTGGGATATTCTGTCTCTTTAATTGGTAACTAATAATCTCCAG
This sequence comes from Lissotriton vulgaris, assembly GCF_964263255.1. NCBI lineage: Eukaryota > Metazoa > Chordata > Amphibia > Caudata > Salamandridae > Lissotriton > Lissotriton vulgaris. Next base: position 229,344,042 of record NC_141696.1, read on the forward strand.
AATCATAGCAATGATCATGCAAAACTGTGATGGATATGATATAGGTCTAGTAGCCCAATTGACATATGTGTTATGTCCCTTCATCTAAAGGAATTACGAAAATAAAAGTTGAAGCCGCGGCTACAGCTCTGGTCTGCCGCGCTGGAGCTAAGGAGGGGAAGAAAGCTGCGGAGCCTGGGGCAGCCATTCCGTGGTTCTTCGTTTGTGGTAAATTCACGAGGCGCCTCGGATAAAGCGCCTCGCAAAGCAGTACAGAGACAACCACAGCTGCTTCCATCTGCAGCTGGTACGGTGGAGGGGCTAGAGGCTTTTGAAGGTGGTAAGGCTACTGATTGTGCTGATGTAACCCCCTCTGAGTTATCGCCAGGGTCAGCGGTTGATTATATTGCATCTGAAGTTTTGTTACACACCCCCGATAAGGACCAAGGTAAACAGAGACGAAAAAGGAAGTAGCCTTATTAGAGGGTTAGTCTGTTGAGTCTGGTATGGCTGCTGACCCTAGCTCTGAGGTGCTGGCTAGGAAAAAATCCTCTTCCTATTTAAGTACAGAGGTAAAGTCCAGAGGTACCGAGTGTAAGCCTAAGTCCAAGTCCAAGTCTAAGGCTAAGGGTTCCAAGGCTGTATTATCCACAGGGTCAAAAATCACTCCCTCGCTTCGCTCCTACTTTAAAGTAGTTCCTCAAATACTCCACCTTTTTGAAGATCGTACTATGGCATCTGTCCCGGATTCCCCCTCCTCCTCTGTCCAGGAATTATCATCCCCCTCCCAGTGGTTGAGGCTGAAGTTGGGGCAATGACATCTGCTACTCCTAATTTCATCCATGAAGGAGAGGAGGATTTACAGCCTCCTACGGGCGCTGGAGTAGACCAGGAAGCAGGGATGGGGGTACAGGTTACAGGAGGTCTGTCCTCCTCGGAGCTGGGCCCCCTACAGAGTCAGACTCAGATTCAGGGTCAGACTTTGGTTGCAGGGCCGGTCTCTGGAAACCTCTTAGCAGCCCCACCAGGGGTGGAAGTTGGAGCCAGGGGAGGAGAGTGGGGAGATGCGGTGAATCTCAGTGAGCAGCAAGACGACAACGCTTCCGCTAGAATTAGCATAGTGGACTTTGGTGTTGAGTCTTCTATAACGGCAGTTTTCTTACTGGGAATGTTCTCTGCTCTTACAATGGAGATAAGGAAAGGTTTCACCGAGTCCTCTGCGAACCAAGCTGAGATAAGAAACTACTGTGAATCACTGGATAATAAGATCGATGGACTCACCGTAAGAACAGGCGTCCTGGAAGAGACAACAACAGTACTTTCGACTCACTTGGAGCAGGCAAAAGTTGACATACAGAAACTTACCAGGGAGGATCAGGCACTCAGTGAAAGTATGGAGACTCTTGAAAACAACGCTAGGCGGGGGAATATTTGCATTCTCAATGTTCCTGAAGGAACAGAGGGCTCACACATTACACAGTTTATCACCGTTTTGTTGAAGGAGTCCCTAGGCTTAGAGCATCCAATTGAAGAGCTGGCTATGGCGATTCAGAGAGTCCATAGGGATCCCTTCTGGCGAAATCCCCAAAGGTCTAAGCTACGTAAAATCCTAGTCAACTTTCACACCTATGTGTTGAAGGAGCAGATTCTTAACTTGGCGCTAAAGCAAAAGTCACTAGCAGGGAAGGGGTTTACTTTCGTAATTAGATCTGACCTCTCCAGAGTCACCTTAGAGAAACAATGGGAATTCGGGAGGCGTTTGGATGCTTTTAGGAGATTAGGTGCAACAGCCCAGCTCATGTTTCCGGCCGCCCTTAAAGTCATGCATAATAACCAGATGTTTAACATCAAATCGGTGCAGGCAGCCGATGAGCTATTAATGAAGTTGGGCAAGGAGAGTAAATAGGGTATGCATAGGGAATGCAGCTTAGGTGAATTTTCTAGGTATGCTTAATATTTTTCTGCCAACCCTATGCTAGCAACTCTTCTTTTTTGACTTTGTAAACTAGCCTGCTTGTTCTTTCTTCTTCTTCTTTTTCGCTAAATTAGTTGTGGTAATTGTCTTCATGGTATGAAGTGGCTTGTTCTCTCTTTATATCCTTTAATTTTCCTTTATTTTCTTTTAGGGAATGGTGGAGGTACCTCGGCAGGAGCTCGCGGAGGGGTGCTATCTACTGGACTATGTTCCGGTTAGATAATACAAGGGTTTTTCAAGGGGTGGGAGGAGGGGGTTGGGGGGGCACTTGGGAAGGGTTGGTGGTGGGAGGAGGCAAAATGTAAAAATGTCCTCAACGAGCAAAGATATGTTAAAAGGGATGGTAACAGCTTTTGGGTAATGACTTAAGGCTACAATTGGCACTTTTAGCTTCATTTTTTTTCTCTTAACAAAGTATGGGTAGCGTAAAATATATCTCCTGGAACGTTAATGGCCTCCGTACCAAGCCTAGAGCCAACAGAATCATGCAATATCTGCGCGACCTGGATGCGCAGGTCAATATACTTCAGGAGACTCATTTAACTCACACTGAAATGCTTGCCCTTGTTAAGAAAAATAGGTGAATCGACTTTGCAGTATCAACAACCCAAACAACAAATACTAGAGGGGTTTTGGTTATTTTCAAAAAAGGAACTAAAGCAAGGCTGGTATCACAGGCGGTGGACCCAGGTGGCAGATGGGCCATTGCGTCAGTGGTTATAGCTGGTTTGCAAAGTACAGTCCTGGGATATTATGGAACGAACCAGGACGATCCCTCCACTTTGGAGTCTATTTTTTCACACCTGCTTTCCTTTCCTGAGCCCACTATCTTGGCGGGCCACTTTAATGTTGTATTGGAACCCCTGTTGGATAAATCTGTTAATAGTCGCTCCCTAGTTCTTTCCAAGACTAGGTCCTTGTTACAGAGCGCAATAGAGAGGTCTGGGCAACAACAAGGTGTTTCCTTTCGGAACTATAAGTACCATCACCAGTCCAGGATAGATTTTATTTTAATTAGCTTGAGACTGGCAGATTCTGTTAGGTCCATTAATTATCCTCCGTTACATCTGTTGGATCATTCGGCAGTAGTAATGGAACTTGTTTGGCCCAGCAAGAGGTCTCCTACTACATGGTCTTTCAACCCTTCTCTTCTCTCCTCTCCAGAGGACATTGCATATCTTAAGTCTGAAGCCCATAATTTTATGATTTCTAATAGTGACTCAGTGACCAGTAGGAATATTTGGGACTCGTTTAATGCCTTCTTGAGAGGAGTTATTATGGGGAAAGTTTCCTATCGTAGGAAGCAACATAGGGAGGAAATTACTTCTATTGAAGCAAATATACTGCAAATCCAACAGGACATAGACACCAACCACACAGCTCCTGAATCTCTCTTAAATTCTCTTTGGAATCAATTGCATGTCCTGAAAGGTAGCTTTCAGGACAACAGAGATGGGAGGCCAGTAAGTTAGCCCATTTTGAATACAGTGAGGGTGCGGGGAAATTATTGGTGTGGAAGACCAAAACAGATCAGGTCCGCAATAACATAGCTGCGATCACGGTTGATAATAACACCTTCTCATCAGATGAGGATATTAGGACTTTAGAAGAATTGACCGACCAGAACCCCCGTCTGAACGCACGAAAGTCACAATACAAAGTGGCTGCATTACCTATTATTTTCAGCCCGTACATGTGCCAGCGTCATTATATTAAGTACAGATTGACTCCAAGGAAAATGACCAAAAGCATTGACACTTTCTGTGGGTTGCCATGAAAACACTTTACAAAAATTAATCATCGGACATCTGAGAATCAGCCCATTGGAAAAAAGAACTTAAGGATTCGCTTCTATCTCGAATTAACTAGACTTACTATAATCTACACGTGACTCAGTGCGTAGAAAGTCTTTTTACAGGAACAAATAAGCACAATTGACTCGATACAAATGAAATCAAAACTGTCACCATAGGAAACGAAGTGTTATTTTGTCAACTTGTCCACTGTTGTGTTATATCACCTTTTCTATTTATTTATAATATACGAATGACGGTCACCTGACGAAGGCCTTGGGCCGAAACGCGCGTAGTTCCATTCAACCGCATTGCCTTCATCAATTATTCCAACGACTGAATATCTCGTATATCACTGGGTTATTTTGCTTTTGTAATTATGGTTATGTAATTTTTTCTGTTCTCACCTATTGTCTTTGTACGTCCTTAGTTGTAAATAATCAAATTTTTGCATATGTTTGAATATCATGTATTATATACCAAGGTTCTTTTTAAATGTGAACAATGAATTAAACAAGTAAATGAAATTTATACAAAGGACAAAAATAACAAACTAAATATACTAAAAACAAAACAAATAAATTGAAGAACTTTTGTATAAATTATTGTTTCAGCACACAGTTATTTGAATGTGTTGGAGGGTCTATTATTTTGTTTGGATTATGTTCTAGGGACTATCTATGCCCTTAGAGTTTGCTACACTTTCTTTCTCTACATAGAGGATATTAGGAGGGCCTTCAGAGATTATTTTCAAGTTATCTACAAGGCGGATAATGAGATCTTACCAGAGTCCATTGAGGGCTGGCTGAGGGATATTGATCTACCTTCTCTTTCCTCTGAGCAGTCTCAACTCTTAGACAGTATTATTACTGAGGAAGAGGTAGGGTCAGCCATTAAAAAAAGTAAGAAAGGGAAGGCGGCCGGACCCGATGGGTTGCCGGCTGAAATCTATAGAGCCCTGGAAATAGAAATAGTCCCCTTTCTTACTACATTATTTAACCAAATCCTACTCGAAGGACAGATCCTCCCTGCATCTTGGAAAAATGCTTCTATTACCCTCATTCTGAAATCGGGGAAACCAAAGGATGCCTGTGGATCCTATAGGCCAATATCAGTTTTAAACGTGGACTACAAGATCTTTACCACAGTTCTGGCATCTAGGTTGGCCCTGATTGCGCCCTCGGTTCTCCATCCTGACCAAAAAGGCTTTGTGAAGGGGCGACAATTATATGAGCTAACTTACGACCTGATAGGGGCCATGGATATGGCATTGGCCGAGAACCTCCCGCTGGCGCCCTCACGTTGGATGCAACCAAGGCCTTCGACATGGTCAATTGGGTATACCTGTCGGAAGCTTTGGCCAAGTTTGTCGTGGGTGCGGGGTTCCGTCGGGCGGTTGGTCTGTTATATCGTAATCCAACTGCGCGCTTGTTATTGGAGATTTGTCAGACCCTGTCTCCATCTCTAGAGGGACGCGGCAGGGTTGCCCGCTCTCCCCCCTACTTTTCGATTTTTATATCGAGCCCTTTTCGCAACAACTGAGGGATGACTTTACCATCAAACCTTTTTCTTATAGAGGGTGGGAAAGAAAAGTAGCCCTATATGCCGATGATGTGCTTATTCTCACGTCAGAGGTTAGTACCGCACTCCCTGCACTCCTAAAAATTGCCCATGCATTCGGTCAAATATGCGGATATGAGATAAATGCTGCAAAAGACCGAGATGGTTGTTTGGAATGACGATGGGAGTGCCATGGAGGTACAGGCAGGCTCCTCGATGCAGTATTTGGGCCTAAATATTGTGAAAGATATTGACAAACTTGCCTTAGTTAATCTTTCAGCAGTAGCTAAAGAGTGTTGTAAGCTGTTGCAATCAGAGTCTCACCTTCCACTTTCTTTAATTTGGAGGGTTAATTTAATTAAAATGTCGATTTTACCCAAAATCTTGTTCTTATTTAATACCATTCCCTTATATTTAGATCAATCTTGTTTAGCTAAACTACAGTCAGACATCACATCTTTTATTTGGAATAATCAGCTGGCAAGAATCGCCTGGAAAAAACTTAGGCAGCGAAGGGACAAGGGGGGCTTGGCTGCCACTGACTTAAAACTATATGCATGGGCTTTCCAGCTGTCCCATAAACGTATGCTGCTGAAAATGCCCACTGATCATCGGGTGGGCTCAATGTTTTCAGCTATGTTGGACGGGGATGGTGTCAGTCAGTCGGGCTTTCTTTTTGAATTTGGCAATCCGAAATTTAAAAAAAAAATCAAACTGAAGGTCTTACAAGGATTGGCAAAAATGTGGGCTGAAGTAACAAAATCTATAAAGCAGGGGTATTTTTGTGATAGAACACCGCTATGGGGGTTACCTGAAAGTCCCGCCTGGCTAGGTGATAGCTTAGCGGTGCCTTTGAGAGAGGCAGGCCTGGAAGTTTGGGGAGATCTTTTTTTTTAAGGGGATTTGCTTTCATGGGAACATCTTCAGATTAAGATTACTTTATTATTGGAAATAATAAAGTATTATTAATTATTATTATTACTGCAAACATCTTTTCTTAACTACATATTTAATTAACAAAGTTAAATCAATCAGTTCAGAAAACAAAGTAGGTAGTTGAGTATGAATCAATTCATCACTAATCTCATCTTACAACCCATGAAAAAATAATGTCAATTGATTTCTCTAAGTCCATGTATGTCTCTATTATTGACTGGAAAAAACTAGTCTTGATTGTTAATACGTACATTCCACCCTGTTCAATATTACATAATGCTTCCTTAGCAGCATGCAATGAATCAGAATGTTCATACATCTTCTTGGAAGTTACTAAAAATGAAACCTAATTCTCTAAGGTTCTGAAGTTGTATCCTGAGAAATTGCCAAAGCCAAGGCAGGTCTACCAAGACATCTGCTTAGATTTCCAACCAATGCTCAGTTGTGGCTAAACGGTGCAATACCTTAATGCAGAGGTCTTCCATCCCTGGGGCGCGAGCCCTAGGGAGGCCATGGAGTCCTTGTAATGGGGAGGCGCGCATTCCCTAGCCTCACTTGTGCCTTTAATCCAAAACCTTTGCTTTCGTTTTAGAAAAAGACAACTGTCCAAGGATGGCTAATTTTGCTCAAAAGCTTCAGCTGAAGTTTCATTAATTGAGTCTCCTGTGCTGTGAATACCCTTTGTGCCAGAGTGCCTGCTTGCCTGAATGAAATGCAAATGTGCCCTATGCGTTCATCTGCAAGTGTAAAGGGTGCTTGGGAGCCCGGTCTGGGTTTAATTGGTGGAATGACCCCAAGCTTTGGTTTTATTTTTAGTGGTAGTGTAAAGAGTTAACACCTGGGCTGTGAAGTACGTGTTTCTAAACGTACTTGTATTTACACACAGCACTTAGTGCCCCTAAGGTGGTATTGAAGGGACAGTTAGCTAAGAAAGTAGCATTACATACGCTCTGGTATTACTAAAATCTGTATTTGCACATTTTGTAGAATCTATCCTGAATTGTATGTAATGCAAGTATAAAATAATGACTTACATATTCACAGTGCTTTCTGTCATAGGCTGTGACCTCGTAGCACCAAAAATACACGAGTCACTATTCTCCCCTGCACCAACCAAGGTTTAATTCTGTAGCTCTCTGATACACACAGACCTCTGCAGTGCATTGAATAATAGAGGTTTCATAATGTACTACAATGCATTTCCCACTGGGTAACAACTTTTTAAATGTATTTTTCATTTAAGCTGCCCATTATTTTATATGTAGCTACATGATGGTGAAAAACCTGAAAGACGTACAGAATATTTTGTGGCGTATTTATGAGAGGCTACTGCCATAGCATCGCTTTTTAGACTCTCCGGCGGTGCAAGCTTCTCAACCATACCTATGAGGTGGTGCAAAGTCACCCTGCTTGGCTTTGAGTGGCCTCATAGAAATGGAGTAAGACTAAGCAGGGCAAGTTGCTGCATCACCTTACTCTGTTTCAAGGAGGCATTCCATGGGCATTGTCTGGAGGTGTTCATGCACCACCCATGGATTTTGATGCTGCCCCAGATTTAAAAAAACATGTAAACCCGGGGCAGTGCTAAAACCTTACACTTGTGGATTTGGGGGTCTCCTGGAAGACCACCCAAAGGTGCAGGATCACCCTATTGTCCACGGGTCTGGAATACAAAATGAGATGAACACTGGAGCAAGGAGAGAAAAGATATTTATTGCAATCTCATGAGAGAGAGAGCATCGACAACAGACACCCACAGATGTCTAAGGAGGCAATCTGCTGAGTACTTTAGTTCCGCATCTTATAAACCCTTCATCCCCACCCTGTGCGTGCAAGGAGAACTATAACAAAAACCAATAATTTACACGACAAGCAGTGGTCAGTCGGATACAATCAGCAGGTGGTAGCGGTTGGGCCCCTGCAGGGCATATGTGAAAACCATAATTATACAGCAAACAGAGGTCAATCTGATAAGTCCGAAGATGGTAGCGGTGAGGCCCCTGCAGGGCGTAGACGAAAAGCATGATTATACAACAAGTAGAGGTCAATCTGATAAGTCCGCAGATTGTAGTTGTTGGGCCCCTGCAGGGCATAGTGCACAGCGTGAAGATGATAAGCATCTGAGAAACTCCCTGTCCGACTGGTTGAGCATGTGTTGGTCAGTTTGTGGTCAGGCCAGGGCACGAACAGGGTGTGTATGTCCGTGCAGGAATGAGGCAAGTCAAAACGGAAGCCCCAGAGAATTTGTGATACAGAGAGAAGGTCAGTAATGAAGGGTGAAGCGCAAAATGGCGGAGCGAATGGCAAGGTAACAGTTCTACTTTTCCACAGAGTAAAAAATGGCTGAGCGAGTGTCAAGATAAAGAATACATTTTCCACACACCTCCCAACCTTCCCAGCGTAGACGTAACAAGGCGAAATATTTTAATTTCACCTCATTTGTTCCTCTTTCCATATGTTTAGTTTAAGGGAGCTTGTAAAGCGCCTGGTGACGCCTCCCGGCGTGTCCCCGCGCTGTGGAGAGAGTGAGAATTATGGAGAGAGGAACCTATCACAGATTAAAGAGGCAAGTTTTCAATTTCTTCCTAAAATAGGTCTCATTCTCCTCTAATCTGGTGTCCAAGGGCAGGAGGTTCCAGTGCTTAGCTGCCATCGTGCGGAAGGATCTGCCTCCCATTCTAGCCTTTTTAGGACGGGTAATTCTGAGCAGACCTGAACCTTTGGATCTGAGGGTTCTGTTGGGTTCGTATAGAGAAGCCAGATCCGACATATAGGCAGGTGCCTTATTATGGATATGTGCTACATTCTTGGGATTGTTTTACTGAAGGAAGGTGCCTCTTCCTGCGCAAAAACCATCCTGCCTATGTTGGTGATAGGCAGCAATTTGTGCGCCAAACACATGCGGAAAGGACAGTAATGCATCGTATTTCATAAATCTTGTGACTTCCTGCCCTTTCATATTGGCATAGGGCAGCACAGCAAGAAGACTTGGGGCTCTGCCCTACTCCAATTCCTCATAAACGAGGCCCTTAGTTTTTAGCAACACATTTGACCATGCCCCCACGCTCACAGACTATTGGTATAGTAAACACGGTTTCATACTATTTCACCGCTGTAAAAATGATTTGCTGTGGGAATTGGGGGTGTTTATAGTTGTCGATGGTGAGGAGTACCAGGTTCTAAAAACTTTTGTCAGGAGTGGGTCTTTATGTCTAAAAAGTTATGACAAAGGGGTCTCAGCATCAAAACATTTGAAGACCTCTGCCTTAATGAGAGAGGCATCTTGGGCCAAGTATGCAAATTAATTCAATCTTTTCGTTCCAACAGAGTTCAGGCTGTTTCACTTCCTCCCTTCCAGTCTAATCGAAGAATGCAAAATTCCCCAAATTACTGGAGTAATAAAAAGTTTGCTCAAGTATAGAAAAGCAGTTTTTCTCTAGTTATCATCAAACACTGCTTGGCGTTAATCGCCTCAAATCCACTCAGTTATTAGCTAATCAAATAAAGAGGCAGGCGCTGGAAACTGAAAAGCGATGAACAGGTTTATTTCTCCGGAGGAGAACACGTCAATTCGGACAAGCAAAATGTCTTCTCGAGGTGCTCTAACTGTACCTCTGTGGCGTAGCCTTTTATATGCAATCTTAGCTCTTTATTGTAGGGTAACACATTCCTGACAGTAGTTTATTACATCCCCAGGATCCCCGCTTCCAACTAGTTCCCACACATACCCAACAGCAGATGTCCCCCACCCCGGTCTCAGCAGCTGATTGTTATCGCGCAGCTGGGCATTCCGGCAGGGTCTGAAGTATGCGGAATCGGTCAGATCTAAGAGGGTTGTGGCACTGATTAATTCCGACCCCTTTGATGGGGAGCAAGTTCCTACTGTACGGGGGCAAAAAAATGAAGCCGCAGGGGCTGGTTATTGCCTGGGACCGGATCGAACAGCCAGGTGCAAGGGAGGAGGTTATCGATGGGCCTGTTCGTGCGTGGGGGATGAAAGAGCATGGGTGTTTGGCACGGGAAGTGGCTCCGGGGCTGGGTCGCGCTGAGGATGCTTTATGATTCTAGCATGTGTGCTTGGGGGTTGTCAGAGCGCGGGGGATGATAGAGAGGTCAAGGTGACGCGCTGGTGATCGGCAATGTACGAAATGGCCGTGGTATCTAAAATGGGTGACGCTTACGTGCATACGATGGCTCTTGTTAGGCAAGATGGCGCCGGCGATGTTCACGTCTGTCGATTATATTTTAACACAAGCCTACTTCCCAGGTCGCGAAGTCCAACTAACTTATCCCTGTCTCAAGTGAGATCACAGTGCAGATGTAAGACCTACTACTTATAAATACCTGCACAAAGTGGGTGAAATGTGTGGATACAACTAACTTACATATGAACACGTGGTAAAAATAGAGAGGTGAGTCAAAAATTCTGTTCATATTTAATTTAGGAGAATCAAATTTGAAAAAGTTTTAGAAATTCATGAATACAGTATTGCCATTACCAAAATATAGACAACTGAAATGACTTTGAAAGAAAAGTGGATACGTCTGGATAAAAGTAACCTGTGTATGTATGTGAAATAAAAGTGTGCCAGGTGAGCAGTTTAAAAAACTTTTGTTCTTCTGGTAAAGACTATCAATTCATTTTTGATTGCTATTGCAGAAAAACATATTGTGGATTTTTTTCAATTAATCACGTATGAGTATTAAACCAATGTTTGTAACGTAAGTCTGTGTAATATTTAAACAGGAAATAAGTGTAGTGTGGCTCTAAGTTGAAGGATGAAGAGAAGTACTTAAATTATATTAATCATATGAACGCATTTTAAAATGTCTGTCATTAATTTTTCTCCTATTTTGCATCTGATTTTTCACTAGCTGCGTGTATTAACTTCTCTTAATAGTGCATAACCTTTTTTTTAACAAATTTAGCGAATTAATTATTAATTAATTATTAATGGTTGAGTTGGGAGTTCTAGCAATTTTGTATAGAAATACTTTAAAAAGCCAAAGGATTGACTTAGAACCATAAGGTTGGAAGGTGTTATTTGCAAGGATGTTCTAAATTGAGTTTTGTTTTAAATGTATATAGTTCATGGTAAATGGATTTTGATGCTTAGTTACACAGTGGAAAAAACAGTTGTGGGGGTTGATTTTGTGAGACTGTTTGGCCTGACAACCTTGACGTAGTATTACCCCAAACCTTTCGCATTCAAACCCCCGGACTGTTTAATTCTTTTTTGTTGGCTTGGCACGTTACCACTGCTACCAGTGCTACAGTGTGTGTGCTCCCGTCTTTAAATATAGTAAAATTGGCATACACCTGATTGGCACTTTACATTTACTTGTACGTCGCTAGCATATGGTACCACATGTACCCAGGGCTTGCAAATGAAATGCAACTAGTGAGCCTGCAGCATTCATTGTGCCACCCACTAAAGTAGCACTTTAAAACATGTTTCAGGCCAGCCACTGCAGCCTGTGGTGCAGTTTTAAACTGCCATTTCGACTTGGCAAAATAAACATTTTTCTAGGCCCACACCTTATTTTTTAATACTTATAAGTCACCTCTGCAGTAGGCCCTAAAAGCTCAAAGGGCAGGGTGTACTGTATCTAAAAACGACTGTCACCTGTACTTAAGTTTTATATGTCCTGGCAGGGAAAAACTCCAAAAGTCGTATTTCCCAATTGTAAGGCCTATCTCTCCCATTGATTAACACTGGATTACTTCATTACATTTATTAATTACTAGTTTTGGATCGGGAGCAGATAAAAATATGCTGTTGACACTCAAATTTGTTGTAATTTAAAATCCTCTTTGAAGTTGAATTTGGATGTTAAGTTACAATTCTGAAAATGCTCCTTTCAGAAAGTTGCCATTTTCTTACACCAACCATTTGTGCATTCTGCCAGTGTCTGGGTGATATGACAGTAACTGCCTGTGCTGTTAGGGTATTTGTATTGCTTCCTTAAAGTAACACAAATGAGGCTTAGGTGTGGACAGGATGGGTCATCTTGGCAGGATGACTGGGGAGGGGATATACCCAGCCCCACTTACACTTAAAAGGGCTTTGCTTCCTGCACACACAAAGGAACCTAACACCAGGCCTGCCTTGCTTTTTGTCACCCCTAGACAGTTTGGACCCTGGATAAGGGAAGGTGAAAAACTTTCCAGAACCAGTAGGTCAGGGAGTTCCCCCGCATGAAGATTGGTACCCGGCAGAAATATTGGACCTCCAGAACTCATCTGAACACTCCTGGGCATTTGGAAAATTCAGAAGAAGGACTGCCAGCTGCCAGAGGACTTCCCTACTGCTTAAAGGACTGTCTTGCTGTCTGAGGGGGAACATTGGACCTGCTTGTCTTCATCCCAGCCTACCCAGAGTGACTCCAAGGGCCAGTTGTCTGACCTCCTGTGTGAGCTACAGGGAAACAACAAGCCACAGAGGCCTCCCTGTGTCTGCCAAGCTGATCTGCTGCAACTGGACCTGGAACTAGACCCACCTACACTATGTTGCTGGCTTCTGCAGGAGTGAGTCCTGAACTTCAAGAGGTGCACTCAGGTCCTGGACCCTTGACTAGCATCAGTGGGCGCTCCTCCTAAGTAAAAATGTAAACGGTCGCAGTTTGGGCTCCACGCGATCATACAGGGGCCCGCTTGTGGCAAGTTCTGGTGAGATCTGCTCCTCACGCTGACAGCGCCTACCAGCAGCAACGAACCACACATGACTTGCACTTTGTGCTACAGCAATGACTGGTTGTGATGCCTGACCTGCTCTTCGCGCAATAGCGACGGTCTTCCCGAGTAGCCATGCGCTTTACAAAAACCCATTCCAAACCTATTCCATTCCTCCTCGTGGTCTCCTCCACCGCAAATCCAACTCTGCGCCAGACTCTGAAAGTAACTTTTCAGCGAGACTAACTTGGTTCCTGTATTTGACTTGTGTTCCATTACGGTCGGCCTGAACTTGTGAGTTTCACCCGGTTTAGCATGACCAGATGACTGCGAGTGACACTTTGTGCTTCTAGGGGTTATTTTCACGCAAACAATTCAAACTGAATATCTCTGGTTCTTCTGATTAGATTAAGTCATTTTGGTAAAACATATCTCCCCTTATGGACTTGAAATAGAAGTTACTCTTTATAGTGTCGTCATGCCTGACCCAACGCTGCTTGCCAGGGCCAGGCAAGAAAGCAAGTGGAAGGGAGAGGTTGGAAAGGACCAGTTACGGAGGTGTAGGGAGAAATAAAGTTGTGCTAAATGATCTCCTGCTGTCGGTCTGATTATTACGCACCTAGACATGAAACTGGAGACGAGGGTGGGATGCGGAAGAACCCACCTGCCTGCGCAGTGCCGCACCACCTACAGTGAGGCCAAGTGCCTCTACCGACAACACAAACACCGCTGTGCAGCTGGCCGCATCAGAGTCAAGTACCTGCCATACGCTGCTGCCGCCTGCCCTGTCAGACGCTTCAAACGTGTGCCAATCCCCAGAACCTCAGAGTTGGGGAAAGTCTCCTCACCACATTTCTGCTACACACACACACACACGCCTATTCTGACCGGCGGCCATTTTGAGGTCAGGCAGTTAACATTGGGAAGACCCTGCCACCCTTCCAGTGGCCATCTTGAAGTCAGGTGAAGCAGAAAACACCACTACTTCTGCTACAGGGGAGGAATGTGACAGTACTCTTGAGTACCACTGCTGCCCTCTACAGCCTTACACTACCAGGTGCTGCGCAAACACATTGCGGAGTTGAGAAGAGTGAACGAAATCGCCTACACGTCATGTCTACACCCCCAGATTCCTCCTAGAATGGGCAACTGGGTCCTGCGGCAATCATACAGCCAGGCCCAGGGCTGCTGTGGGTATTGTACCTGCGCACCCAGGAACCCCTGCTGCTGACATCTGGAAATAGCATGGGCCCTAGATGGCAAAGCTGTCTGGAAGACTTTGAGGACTTCATGAAAGGATCGCGCATACTGACCCCAACCAACAAGTTATCACTCTGCGTCATCTGGTGGGCAAAGACGTCGGACAAATCATCAAGGAACTACCACCCGCCACATCTGCCTTCTATGCAGACGTAAGGGAGGCACTAAACAGAAAATTCCTCTCCAAGCGAAATCTAGACTACGAATGCTCCACCTTCAATTTAGCATCCCAAGTAAAGGATGAACCGATGGGCAATTTCACTATGCACCTTAATCCCCTAGCCCAATACTGTGAATTCGATAACTTCACTACCGAAGATGCACTTCGCCTATGGATCATAGAAGGGTGCCAATCTGAATTCCTGTTGAAGAAATACCACTTCCTGGATGACATCGAAGAGCTCACGCGCATAAACGACCAAGCTGAAGAGATGCTAAAAAAAAAGGAAGCAGACAAGACGGAGAAACGTGAGCAAGCTTGTCGACTGCACTCTCAGGCAGACACACTGTGCCAGTCGGATCCCTGGAACCCCTTAAAACCCTCGAGCCAAAATCGTGGCGGAATCAAGAACAGCAACACTCGGAAACAACCATTGCAGTGCTATTGTTCCGGGCAAGACTACCCCCACACCCGCCCATGCCCGGCCATGGGACAACAGTGCCACCGCTGTGGGAAAGATAATCACTTTGAAACAGTGTGCCAGACTTAACGCAAGGAGTCGGCGCCAACCAAACATAACCCGGGACCTCGTCATCACGCAAGAGCATTATGAAAGAGAAGAGCCCGATCAACCAGCTCATCGAGATCCAGTAACTGGTCACACCTCTCTTAACAGTCTCGACGATCGTCATCAAGGGACTCATCAGCCCTCACTCCCATATCTCAAGACAGCGATGATTATGTGTGCATGGTAGCGGACCCTGACCAATTAAAGAAGCACCCCAGGCTGCATATTCAAATGGGAAACCATCCCGCAAAGTTCATTTTAGATACTGGCGCGTCACTCAATTACATATGCACAACTGAGTACAAAAGGATGAATCCGAAGCTCAAACTACAGCTGGCCGCTGTGCGTGTTTACATCTGGATGTCCAAGGAACCCCTGCCGTGCCTAGGACAATTCTGTACATTTCTGACATACGAATACAGGACAGTTCATGCCCAAATCCACGTCATAGAAGGCCCTGTAGCGGCTGTCTGTTTTCTCAGCTTACCCACAACGGAGCACCTGAAGCTAGTGGAAATCTTATACAAAGTGGATGACACGCCTGATATAATCAGTAACGTTCCCAGAACTGTTCTCTCGGCTAGGAAAATTAGCTCATTTCAAAGTCTGACTACGCATAAATGAACAGGTGTAACCTGTGGCCCAACATCACCGGAAAGTACCTTTTCACCTCCAGCCAGCGCACTTGTGTCACTCTTGCAGGATTGTTCTCCAAAGCCGTATTACTAAAAGTATTTTGGGACACAGCCGTCCGTGTCCAGGTACTTGAAAAAGAGCAAAGGCCTTTTCAAAATTTGACCTAAACAAGGGATATCATCAGCTTGAGCACCACAAGAAGTCCCGGTACATCACCACTTTCACTGCATACCAAGGGCTCTTCAGGTACAAGCGCCTCAACTTCGGAATTTTCTTGGCAGCGGAAATATTTCAAGAGGCAGTGCGGCGAGTCATCCAGCACATTCTAAAGTCATTCAACTACAGTGACGACATTTTGGTATTCGGTGAAACTCGTAAGGAACACAACAAGGCTCTTGATCGCGTGGGTCATGCTCTTCTAAATGCCAACCTCACGCTCAACCGAGACAAGTGCGAGGTTCACAAATCTAGGCTAAAGTTCTACGGTCAAATTTTTTCCAGTGATGGGATGTGACCTGATCCTTAAAAAGTATCAGCATTATCTGACACGCCATGACCCCAAGATGTCAGTGATATATGATCCTTCCTGGGTATGGCTAGCTACTGTGCCCGTTATGTCAAGGACTACGTCACCATCAGTTACCCCCTGCGGGAGCTCACAAAACAAGGCCAAATCATTCACTGATCCACCAAGCGTGAGCAAGCATTCAGTCAAATCAAAACAGCAGTGATTTCTGCCATCAACCTAGCTTACTTCACCCCTGCAAGAAGACAGAAATCACAGTTGATGCAAGTCCTGGGTGCCATCTTCGCTCAATACAATGATGAAGGATAACAGTGACACATTGTAGCATATGCTAGTCGCAGTTTCACCGACATAGAGAAAGCTTTCTCACGGCCCGAAAAAGAGAGTATAGCAGTTGTGTGGGCGTATGAGCATTTCCATCTCTTCATCTATGGGAAGCACTTCACGCTAATCACTGACCACCAGGCCCTCATAACAATCTTTGGAAATCCTCAAGAAAAGATGCCACCACAGATCGAACAGTGGGGTATTAGCCTCCAAGAATATACATACACCATTGTTCACAAACCGGGGAAGGGGGAGAACCCAGCAGACTACTTTTCGCGACACCCCAGGAAGTCAACGCAGACAAGGTGCTCACTGGCAGAAGAATACCTTAATTTTGTCATTGATCAAGCAAGGCCGCACGCAGTCCAACTAGCAGCTATCAAAGATGCCACTGCTAAGGACGCCACGCTCCAGAACATAATACATCATATCCGCACGAACTCGTGGAGACACCTGGAGGAGACATCAAGTGACAAGACTGTCAACATGCAAGAACTTGCGACATTTCGTCTTGTCAAAGACTATCTCACAATCAGCATAAATGGACTGCTATTAAGAGACCGTTGAATTATCATTTCCCAACAACTGAGGCAAGGAACTGTAAATTTAGCACATGAAGGACACAGAGGCATTTTGAAAATGAAGAAAGCACTATTGGAGCAGGTCTGGTTCCCGTCTCTTGACCAAATGGTAGAAACAACACTCCAGGACTGCCCCCAATGCCACCTAATAGGACGAGAAGGACCACACTCCCCACTTCAAATGTCTGACCTCCGAGACAGTGTATGGCAACAAGTGGCCATCGACTTCTTTAGTCCATTGAAGTACGGGAAGTACATTATTGTCATCATGGATGAGTACTCCAGGTTCCCCATTGCGCAACAAGCTTCATACACGAGAGCCACTGCTGTCATACCTGTCATTGACGAAGCATTTGATGAGCGGGGAATACCCTCAGTAGTGAAGACGGACAATGGCACACCATTTAATGGACATGAGTTCGCAGAGTTTGCAAGACACCTGAACTTCAGACACAGTAAGATCACCCCCATGTGGCCGCAAGCCAATGGGCTGGTCGAAACATTCATGGCCATCATAAAGAAGACCATACAACAAGCCGACTGACTCAACGCGATATTCAACCGGTGCTCGATGAGGTACTCCGAGCATACAGAACCAAGCCACACAGCACCACTAACTAGTGTCCAGCTACTCTGCAGCTCGGAAGAAGTCTACGTACCAGAATACCAGCTGTGGACACTGCCATACATTCCAGGTCCCCGACTACGGATCACGAGACACTAGTGGGTCTTGACAAAGTCAAGAAGGCGAAAATGAAAGACTACGCAGACAGTCGTTGACATGCCAAAGTGTCTGACATTACAGAAGGAGAATGGGTATTAGTCAGGCAAGAGCAAAGAGCAAAGACGGACAGCCACTACTGTGCCCAACATCTCCAAGTGACAAGGCAGAAAGGAACCTTGATCATGGCTGCTTCTTAGACCAAGAGAACCACATGAAATGCGTCACACTTCGAAAAATGCAATCTTGCAGTATACACCCACCTGGAAGAACCAGAATATGACACAGATGAGTCGAGCCGAGAAGCTGAAGACCGAGAAGAACCTGAAACAACTACAAGTCCGAGAGAGTCACCAGAGGGGCGCCTCTCATGTCAGCTTATTGAAGAACTCTGAGCAAGTAGGCATTGGACATTTAAAGAGGGGGGAGATGTAGTGTCATCATGCCTGACGCCCCATCTCACTGCTCCTGTTCCCGAACAAGGTCCTGGGGAAAGCCATCAATCACCAACTCACCGATCACCTGAAAGTCAACACCCTCCTTGACACTTCCCAGTCCGGCGTCTGCTCCACCACAGCAACAAGACCGATCTTATAGCCGCAACCGATTACATCAGATCCATCCTTGACATGGCAAGACAGCAGCTCTGATCCTCCTTGACTTTTCAACAGCTTTTGCCACCGTTTCCCACCACACCTCATCACCGTACTCTACCACATCAGCATCAGAGAAAACACCCTCAAGTGGATCACCTCCTTCCTCACAGGATGCACACAGAGAATCCGCCTACTGCACTTTATCTCCAAACCCAAGAGCATCATCTGCGGCATACCTCAAGTATCCTCCCTCAGCCCCACCTTCTTCAATGCCTACATGACGCCATTGGCCAAAACTGTTCGCACCCACTATCTAAACCTCATCTCATACACTAATGACACCCAACTAATCCTCTCTCTCAAGGAAGACACTGCCACCACCATGTCCAACTTCCAGAACGGCATGACCAACATTACCGACTGAATAAAATCCAACTGCCTAAACCTGATCACGGAGAAGACGGAAGTTTTCATCTTCGGAAGGAACACCACCCCAGGGGATGACACCTGGTGGCCCAACCCACTCAGGCCCTCACCTACCCCTACCAACCATGCCTGCAATCTCAGCATCATTCCGGACAGCTATGTCTCTATGAAGTGCCAGGTGAACACACTAGCCTCCTCCTGCTTCCACATACTCTGCATGCTTCGTAGTAATTTCCAGATGGATCTCCATTAGCACCAGGAAAACGGTGACTCAAGCCCTCGTCATCAGCCGACTGGACTATGGAAATGCACTCTATGCCGGAACCACCTCTCATCTCCTCAAACAACTACAGACCACACAGAACACCACAGCCAGACGCATACTTGACCTCCCTAAATGATTGAGTTTCACCCTCAACCCCCCCAAGTCAGAAGCCTCCACTGGCTCCCCATCCAGAAGAGATGCCAGTTCAAGCTGCTGACTCATTCCTACAAGCCTCTCCAAAATGCCGGACCCTCCTACATCAACCACCACCTGACCACCCACTAGTCAACCAGACAACTCCGATCTGCCTCCCTTGCCCTCCCACACGTCCCCTGCATCCAGCGAAGCCACAGTGTATGTCGTTCCTTCTTGTACCGCACAGTCAAGTCCTGGAACGACCTCCCACTCCACCTCCGAACCACCGCTTCACTCACCGACTTCAGAAAGGGACTCAAGTCCTGGCTCTTGGACTAGGGCTCTCCACAACTGCAGCGCCTGGCTACCCCTCCATTTTATATAAATATAGATTGATTGAATTAAATGGACATCCAAGAGCTGAATAGGTAAGGTAGAAGCACACTAAGCAACCGGCTTGAAGGCAGACTCTTTACATGCTTTCTGAAAATTGCCAAGTTTTCTAATTTCCTTAGTTTTATTATTCCTGTGCTTGGCCACCCGATAAATAATGCCTTCACCAGATCTGGAATGGTTAACCCTGGGAATGGAGGGAAATCATTTATCGGTGAACATAGACTGCATCTAGGTATTTACAGGAAAAGTTTGGACGATTAAACTTCAGAACTTTGTCCTAAATGGCTTGATGGATAATGGTTGCATTCATTCAGGACTTTACATGCAGTCACTGCAAATTCTTCTGCAGGGGCGACAAATACCACTGGGACAGAATATGTGACGCTTTGTTTTGCACTACTGTAAACAATGCAAAAGATGTTGAGAAATGTCAGTATACAGAACATTTTTTTCAAATGAGTTAAGTGCAGACAAAATTCAAAAGACATTAATACAAATAAAATTACATTGCTCGATCAAGGAAATTATTGTACTGTCATGTGTGTCGTGTCCCACTTAAATTATACACGGACACTGACTTAATATATACGAGCTCTTTATTAAACATCTAGCTCGGTCCCCGTCCCTACTCTATCTGACCCTTTCCTGTCTTGACCCCACCTCTTCCCCTCTGCCCACCTAGCTCCGCCCACCCCAACTACTGGACTGTCACCTCTATTACATCTCCCCCTTTCTTAACAAACAGCAGTGAAAGTGAAACTTAGTCCATTTCTACGATCAGTCTCTTTGGAGGCTGCACTTGGCGTCGGGGTCGAGCCGGTGTAGACACAATGTTCTCTACCACTGGTTCCTGCACCATGGGAGGTGCAGAGTCAGGTGTGCCAGCCTCTGGGACACTGTGGTTCTCCAGCGTGGAAGCTGCAGGTGTGCAGTCGTGTCTTTCAGGAGGGCATTTCCTAAAGTGGGATGCATTGCGGGTGACTCGCCTATTCTCTGATTCAGCGGTCACCATGGTGCCCTTTTGCTGCACGATCGTGAGAGGCTCGTCCTTGAAACGACAGTCAGTTTTCTGGCACTGCTCCTGTTTGACGAAAACCCTGTCACCTTCCTTGAGGGAGGGTGACCGTGCCCTCCGTTTGTGATCAGCATGTTCCTTCATCTTCTCCTTGTGATACTGATCTGTTGCAGCCATGTCTTTGAGCTGATGGTCTGAGAGGGGTTTCTTCAGTGCTCCTTCCCAGGTTGGGATCCGGGTTCTCGGTGTCCTCCCAAGCATGAGAGTGGCAGGGCATATGCCCGTCGTGGAGTGAGGAGTGGTTCTGTAGGCACAAAGGACTTCGTTCAGTGCCGCTTGCAGATCCTTCTTCTCGGCGGTGGCCTGTTGGAAGGTTTTCTTGATGGTAGACATGAACCTTTCAACAGTGCCGTTGGCTTGCGGCCAGAGCGGGGTGACCCTGCGGTGCTGGAAATCCATCTGTTTCGCAAAGTCGCCGAATTCATGCCCGTTGAATGGAGGCCCATTGTCTGTTTTGATGATTCTGGGGACACCCCAGGTTGCGAAGACCTCTTCAAGTACTTTGAGGGTACAGGTGGCACTGGTGGAGGTGATAAACTGAGCCACCGGGAATCGGGAGTACTCATCCACGATGACGACTACGTATTTCCCTGACTGCAGAGGCCCATAGAAATCCATTGCAACTTCTTGCCACACCCCGTCAGGTAGTGGGGTCATCTGAAGTGGTGCAGGCGGAGTGTTGGGGCTGGTCAGTTGACAGGGGTGACAGTCCTTCAGAGTGTCCTCGACCATCTGGTCTAGAGCTGGAAACCAGACACGCTCTCTGAGTGCTCTCTTGGTGGACACGACCCCTCGATGACCCTCATGCGCTAGGTCGACTACTCCTTGTCTCAGGGTGGCTGGGATGACTATCCGGTGGTCTCTTAGAAGGAGGCCGTCCTCGGTTATTGAGAGTTCGTCCGAGACGTGTCGGAAAGCCTGGAGTTCTTTCTTGACGTCGGGATTCTCTTCATCGTCTTGTGGATGAAGTCTCCACCTGTTGGATAGTATGCGTTTCATCACAGTTTGTAGAATGACGTCCTTGTTGGTTGCTTCCCTGATGGTGTGCATTGGTATGGCTGGTGGGCGAGCATGACTTGACACGAAATGAATGTATTCCTCCGCTATGGAAGAAGTTGTCTCTGCAGAGTCCCGGGGGTGGCGGGACATATAATCAGCAGGGTTCTCTCCCTTCCCCGGTTTGTGGACGATTGTAAATGTGTACTCCTGCAGGCGGAGGCCCCACCGCTCAATCCTGGGGGGCATCTTGCACTTTGGATTGCCATAGATCGTGACGAGCGCCTGGTGGTCGGTAATGAGCGTGAAGTGTTTCCCATAGATGAAGATGTGGAAGTGCTCGCACGCCCACACAACCGCCAGGCTCTCCTTCTCAGGCTGGGAATACTTCCTTTCCGGATCGGTGAGGCTTCGGCTGGCGTAGGCAATGATTCTCCGTTGCTCTGAATCGTCGTCATACTGAGCCAGGATCGCCCCTAAGCCCACCGGACTGGCATCTACGGTGATCTTTGTTTTCCGTCTGGGATTGAAGTAGGAAAGGCAGTCAGATGATTCCACTGCCTGTTTGATGTCTCTGAAGGCGCGCTCGCATTCCGGGGTCCAGTTGAAAGGCTGGTTGGCTTTTGTGAGGAGCCTCAGTGGGTGACTTATGGTGGCGTAGTCGCGAATGTAACGAGCGCAATAGCTCACCATTCCGAGAAAGGAGCGCAGGTCGTTCACGTCGGTTGGGCTTTTGGTGTTGTTGAGCACAGCTACCTTGTCGGGATCGGGTTTCATGCCGCTTGACGAGAAAATGTGTCCGAAGAATTTCAGTGTTGACTGGTGGAACTCGCATTTGTCTTTATTAAGAGTTAAGTTTGCGTCCATTAGAGCATGGCAGACACGGTCAAGGGCGATGTCGTGTTCTCGGAGGTTTGTGCCGTACACCAGAATGTCATCACTGTAGTTGAGTGAATTTGGGATGTGGTGGATGATCAGGCGTATCGCCTCTTGGAAGATTTCGGCAGCCGAGGAGACGCCAAAACTGAGACGTTTATACCGGAAGAGGCCAAGATGCGTGGCAAATGTGGTGATGGGGCGAGAGCTGTCATCCAGCTCGAGCTGGTGGTAGCCCTTGTTGAGGTCCAGTTTGGAAAATACTGTAGCTCCGTTGAGTGCCGTAATCATGTCGCTCAGGTGTGGACCGGGGTGCCTTTCCCTTTCGATTGCCGTGTTCGGCAGGCGCATGTCTACACAGAGACGGACCTTGTCTGGAGTCCCTTTTTTGGGTACAATAACCACCGGAGACACCCAGGGAGTGGGCCCTTCGGTGCGTTCGATGATGTCAGCATCCAGGAGGTCTTGCAGTTCTTGGGCCACTGCGGATTGCAGATGAAAAGGCACTCGCCGCGGATGTTGAGCAACTGGTTTGACTCGTTCATTGACATGCAGATGTACTTGCTGACCTTTCAGCTTGCCCAGGCCCTGGAACAGAGATGGAAATTTCACGGCATAGTTGGAGCTATCGTTCACGTTGAATAGGATATGCACCAGGCGCAGGCGCTCAGCAGTCGGAAGGCTCAGTAGGCAGTCGGCATCGGGTCCTTTGATGACGTGGATGACTGCTGGGATGGTGGTGCCGCCGTGCGTGAGGGTGGTGTCGAACTTGCCCAGGCACGGGAGTGGTTTTCTTGACATCCAGGTGTATACCCGGACAGGTGCAAAGCGCAGATGAGGTTTGGGAACCATTCGCTCGTGTTCGGCAACGGAGATGTAGTTGAGGGATGCGCCACTGTCCATTACGAATTTTGCTGCATGATTGCCCACCATGATGTCAAGCCGGGGGTAGCGTTTGAGCTGATCGTTGTCAGCAATGTTGATATACTCTGTGGTGTAGGACGATCGCCTGGATGATGAAGACCTGGAGTCTCTCGAGGGGGAGCGGCGATCCCATCTGGAACGTCTGGATTCATGACTGGAGTGAGAAGATCCAGGGGATCGATCAGGTTCATCCTGGACGGCTCTGACATGGTGCCGTTTGGTCTCCGTCCTCAAGGATCTTTGCTGGCTGGCACGTCGGTCATTGCCGCCACGTTTCTCTCTGTGGTAATCGCTGCACATAGCCTCAAAATGATTGGATCGTCCACATTTTCGGCAGCGTTGGCCCATAGCAGGGCATGAGTCAATGTGAGGGTAGTCATACCCGCACCTGAAACACCGTCTTGTGCGTTCAGGTCGTCGATCTCTCCTCTCCGAATCTTTTGGCCGGTGGTCTGTTCGACGTCTGGGTGAGAATCTGGATCGGCGTGACCTGTCACGCGGGTTGCCTCTGTAGTCCTGTCGTCCATGTCGTCGGTCGGAGACACGTTGGCATGTTCGCGGCTAGTGCTGGGCTTGACTTCGATATCCGCCGCATTTTCTTCGGCTTGGTCATATATCCGGGAATTCTCTTCAATTTCTGCCAGCTCTTGTGGCTTCCTTAGCAGTCGTCGCCTCAGCGACTCTGAGTGGCATCCTGAGATTATTTGGGACTTGATGGCCGCATCCGGCGAGAAATTCGTGAAGTCGCAGTATTGGGACTGGCGTCGCAGTCGGTGTATGAAGGAGGTTAGTGGCTCATCCTTGTCCTGGCGCTGTTGGTGGAACTTGTGTCGCTCATAGTCAACATTTCTTTTGTGCAGGAAACGGTTGTTCAATACATCTTTCACTTTGGCATAGGTGTCACCGTCGTCGGTTGGGATTTCTCGCACTATCTTGCTGATCTCGCGCCCTCCTAGATTGCGAAGGGTTATTATTTTGTCTTTGTCTGTCTCGATTCTAGAGCCTTCAATGTAGTCCTCAAAATCCTCCAGCCATTCCTGCCATTTTAGGCCCATGCTGCTTCCTGTCGTGATTATTAAGGGTTCCGGCGCTCGCAGGTGCGTGCCTTTGACTTCCTTTTTGGCGGGGGTGTTTCGTGCGTCTTGCGCGGGAGGGTTGGACATCTTGGTGGTGAGCTTTCAGTTCTGGTGCTTGACTCTGGTCGCAGTTGCTGGTGTCCGTTCCCTCTACCTCTTACTGTAGGTACCAATACTTGTTTATTTTTTTGTTGCTGGCACTCACTTGGCAATGATTGCTCGTTGGCCACCCTTCAATGTGACAATTTGATGCTGCCAGTGCTTATTTGGGTTTTCCGCCTGACCCAAAGATGGCCGCCCTCTATTCCAATAGGGTCTGTCTCTAAAGCTGCCTGACTTTAAGATGGCCGCCCCTTCTGTGAGACACGAGGTTTTCTCTCACTCTCCGGGTGCACACACACGTTGCTGCACTGCTGGGCTCGCGCGTGCAAGTAGCTGTCGGTTGCTGCCTTTCAGGTAGGCTCAAGTTGCGGGGCGTTCGGCTGGCGAGCCACTCAGCGCTGACTCCTCATCACGCGCGCGCCGACCTGGCACTAGTTCTCGCGTGTCAGGCGGCAAACTGCTTCCCTCGCCTGCACAGTGTCTCGCAGTGAGCTGGGGCAATGTCGGAGTGGGCTCCCGACTTTCACTCACGGTTTGGCGGGTCAGGCGGGTCTCGCGCCTCCAGCGCGACCGGCTCTCTTCTTCCGGCGCCCTGCCTTTGATCCTGGCGGGCTTCGCGAGTCCAGCGCGATCGGCTTTCTTTCTCGGCGCCCTCACTCGGCGCACTGTCCGCTCCTCTTCGCTCGTTCTGAGGACCGCCTGGTCACTCTCAGACTTCTCTTGATCACGTCGGGGTCTCTTCCGTGGCGCCTCAGGACCACGGTTACAGCGGAGCTCTGGGCGCTCTACGCTGCGGGACGGGACTTGTTCTGGTGGGTTTACAGCTCAATCCCACCCTCGTCGCCAGCTGTCGTGTCCCACTTAAATTATACACGGACACTGACTTAATATATACGAGCTCTTTATTAAACATCTAGCTCGGTCCCCGTCCCTACCAATACTTGTTTATTTTTTTGTTGCTGGCACTCACTTGGCAATGATTGCTCGTTGGCCACCCTTCAATGTGACAATTTGATGCTGCCAGTGCTTATTTGGGTTTTCCGCCTGACCCAAAGATGGCCGCCCTCTATTCCAATAGGGTCTGTCTCTAAAGCTGCCTGACTTTAAGATGGCCGCCCCAACAGTTAATTATTAATTCAATATACATTATAAATGTCTATTGCCTGCCGCCCAAGAAATTCTAATATCTTTGGAGGCGTGAATTAGTCCGAATTGTCACACTTGTAGGAGTGAAAAGGGTCAGGTGGGGGGAAACGTTTTTCATTCCTGGCAGCCAAACTATGGAATTCTCTCCCCATGTCTCTCAGATTACAGCCTTCTCGGTCCATCTTTGGGAAAGCTATCAAAACCATGCTTTTTACACAATGCTAACTGCCGGTGCGTTCTCAGATCACCCTATCCAGCGCCGAGACGCCTCGGCATAAGTGTGCTTTACAAGTACCCTCAGTCAGTCAGTCAGTCAGTGTGATGGTTAGTAGTTGTGCTGTTACTATCATTGGCAGCAGTGGCAGAGGCGATGTGTGGTGCCAGCTGCAGCGGCCTCCTGATGAGAGCCCTGGCATTTATCTTTTTACACATTAAGCACTGGACAGCAGACCTCACCTAAGATATGTGTGTACCACATGCACCAACTACATAGTGAGGCTGGAATCCTGAAACCCTGAAATGCAAGTGTACACTCTTCCCTTTACATAGTTTTAACCAACGTTGTGGGCAACCACAGACGCAACAAGTGTAAAGATGTGAGACTTCTGGTGTTTACATCTTTCAACACTCTTGTCTATGTCAGCACACTGAATGCAATTAGCCAGGATGACCTTATAATTGCACCCAATGCATGTATCTGCATATGTGATTATCACTACAGTGTTCCGCAGTTATCTTGTGCTACTAAGTGTAGCACAAGCACTATCATATGCCATATAGTTCGATTTCATTCGCCACTCCTGTCCAACATGTGGCATTTTGTAGGTGATAGTACCTGATGGTGGACTTGGAGAAAGTTCAAAAAATCATCACTGCTGTGGAATCTGTAAATATTGAAATGACAGGAGGAGGTGAAAGCATTTTTTACTGGCAGAGGACATGTACACAACAGCTTTCTTTCAAGCTACCCAACTCCGTCCAAACTTCCAATTCAAAAACTTCCCAAATGTTCCTGGATTCAAACATGCACAGAACCATGCATGCATCACAACATTCCCGCCTCACAAACATCTACTCTGCCCTCACCTAGCGCAATAGAGTACATGTCTTAGAAGATGTGTTGAGTATGAATAGGACATGTTACAATGCAAGCTTTTACTCTGCATGCCTTTACAACGCGGTTTTCACATCGCAACATCCACTACAACCTATGATTTTACAATGCATGCCATCACAACGCATTTTTAGAAACTACAATTACAACGTATTCCATTACAATGCATACCATTACAACGCATACTATTACAACGCTTAATACTTTTAGGGCAACAGTAGTGTAAGTGTTGGATAGTGTAACGGTACAAATTACTATTCCAACTACAGTGACTACAACAGTAGGGTAAGTGTTGGATAGTGTAGGGGTAAAAATTACTATTCCCACTCCAGTGAGTGCAACAATAGGGTAAGTGTTGGATAGTGTAGGGGTAGAAATTACTATTTCCCATTACTTACCTTATAATGCGTTGTAACGGCATGCGTTGTAGTGGCATGCGTTATAATGGCATGCGTTGTAGTGACATGCGTTGTAGTGACATGCGTTGTAATGGCTGTGTTGTAATGGCATGCGATGTAAAGGATGTTGCGTTGTAATGACTACGTTGGAAATGTAGTGCATTGTAATGACTGAGTGGTAATGGTTCTTTCCCGTTGCGTATAACCCATGTACCCACACTCTTATCCCAAAGGGATCTACTTAATCAATTAGCTTGGTTGGAAATTCCCTGCTAAATTAATTTCTTAGAGTTACAGCATCACTTTATTTCTAGATATCCTACAAGTGGGCTGATCAATTCTCTTTACATGCTCATCCTGGGGAGTAGAATGCAGGCCTGATCCATGAAAGCTTCTCTACATACATAACGTATGGTATAGAATGGGTTGATTCACAGTCTGACTCACATTGACTGCCATTCTAACAATAAGCCATGATCTTTTCTACTGAAATTGAAGTGTTAGGCCAGGAGGTGGCTTTAATGGTGCAGACAGCATTGAAGTTCCACAGCCTTTGGGAGATGAGCCAGATATCAAATATTAACAAAAGAAATAGTTTTTTACTCTTTAAGCAAGTTTTAACCTTTTTTCATGACATCAACTCCCCGTTGACTTCGAGGTCTGCTCATCTCCAAATCTCCCCGTTTCTCCAGGCTTTCAGCATGCACCGTCCTCTGGTCATTCGAGACTGGAACAGTGGCGTGCCGCTCTCCTCATAGACTCAACATCTTGGCCCTGACTGACCTCAGAAGCATTGCTCCAAGCCACAGTAGAATAAATAAATTTAGGTGGTAAGTTATTTTGTGATCATTCACAGGAAAGATCATGTGCTGCAGTTAGGGACTCAGGCAGCGGGTGCAGAGGAAGGCATAAATATCCTTTTCATACCTGGCCAGAACTTAGACACGTGAAACCGAAAGCACCAGCTCATCAGAAGCACTGAGTGCACCACTGTGCTTTCCCACCGACAGCAGATTATAATAATAGTTTGTATTTGTAAAGCGCAAACATATCACCCCTCAAGGCACTAGGGGCCATTGGAGAGACTAACCCCTTTGCTGCAGGGTGTTTTCCCCCTCTGTGTGGGGGGTGGGCAGCGCGCAGCGCCCCCATGCTGGTGACGAGCTGAGCTTGTCATGAGGCACAGCGGAGCTGCCTTCATGACGAGCTGAGCTCGTCACGGCCGCACCCGTTTTTAGAACGTTCAGCACAGCGGGGAAATTGGCCCCGCGTGCGAACGTTCCAACGGCCGTGAAGAGCTCAGCTCGTCATGAGTACAGCTCAACTGTATTCCATGACGAGCTGAGCTCGTCACCAGCATGGATGAGGTTAAGTGTACTATTACCCAGAGAGTCATATGATGCTGAGCTGAGCTGCTGCCAGGGATCGAACCTGAACCCATGGGCTCTAGAGTCAGCCACTCCAGCCACTGCCCCGCCTCCCCACTAGAAAGTGGGTAACAGAGTGGCCCCTGCCTGAACCCAATCTGTGAAATAGAGTGATTTGGATCAAGGGATTCGTAGTGAGTGCAGACCAAATTCCTGGAGGGATAACTTGGTGAGTGTGAGCTTTCGTTTTTACACAGTTTAAAATGTTGATATTATAGCAGGGAAAGGCAGCAGACACCCCCACCACCGTTTCTCTTTCCTCTAAGTAAGAAAAAGCCTAAATACATTGAAAAAATGCGTGAAGTCGAGTGGAGCCAACATATGTTTTAGTTTAAAGGAAAAATTAAAGAAACAGCAGAATATATTTCTATTCTTATAGCTTTTAATGTTACAGTTTGTTAACAGAGAAATACAATAATGACCCTCTGAAAGAAACACTATTTTAGTCAACCGTCTACTTCTACAAACTCCAAGTAATTTAAGAATTAGAATGCTGCTTTGTTACAGAGCAAAAAGGTGTGGCTAAGTTAGGCGAGCAAAGTCCCTTATTACATACATTCTCCAATAATTTTGTAAATATGGTGTCAGTCAGAAGACCATGATAAGTGTACCACTATCCGAGTAAGATCACCACTACCAATTTCAATTAGGAACTAGGGGGCTTATGTACAAAACTATGTTGTTGTGAGTCAGAAATAGCAATTTTTACAGAACCTCTATTTCCGAATCACAAAATGAGATGTGCTATGCACATGGCCACAGGAATCATGTGATTTTGTGGCCGTGGTGTTTTACGCATAAGCATGAGTTTGCCACATTTGCCACATAGGGCCAGATGTAGCAAGCGAAATAGCGATTGCAAACACTGAGATTCGCAGAATATCAGCGTTTGCAATGGCTGCTTAGCTGTGTGCTATGTTGGTAGGCAAATACCTACTTGCAAAAAAATAAGGTATCGCAACATTTGCGATTCCTCATTTGCGATTCCCTAACTGCTATGCTAGTAGGCTTCGCAAATTGTGATAATGCATCAAGGAATCGCAAATTACAATTACCACCAACTTCAAGTTGGTGGTAAGTTGCGATTTCCTTTAAAAAAGCACTTTTTTGCATTTTTCAATGTGCCATGTGGCACACATACATGCCCTATGTGCGCCACATGTGCACACACGCACAAATCAGGGGTGTAACAGGGGGTCCTTTTGGAACCCTTGCACCCATGAAATTGCGATTGCAATTGGCGAGTACCTACTAGGTACTCACAAATTGTGCAAGCAATTCCCATTCATTCCTGTGGGCCTCTTGACCCATAAGAATGAATGGGAAGCCATTCCTTATTTGCGAGCCGCAGATAAAGAATGTGTAGGAATCGCAAAAATTATTGCGATTCCTACCTACTTGGCATTTTGCGAGTCCTTAACTGCGATTGCCTAAAAATCGCTATTAACCACTCGCTAAACTGCTTTTACCTACATCTGGCCCATAATCTACAATTTGCTGCATAATCTGCAGATTTAAAAAAACTAAATGTGTTACTTGTACAAACGGATCAGAAGTTTCTAAAAACACTGGGCGGTGGCAGGCCATTTGCAAAGGTTGATGAGTTATATTTCTGTAGCTTATAGCTGTATTTGGGTGTCAGACTGGTGCTAATGAGGGAAGCATCTCCCAAATAATGTTAACACGTGTACAAATTACAAAATAATGAGGTAATACTATCACGAACTGTGCCAGGTTAAGCTGTATAATTGGTATTTTCTTGCTACATAATTTAGCAAAGCCTGGTGCATAATTTGGTCCTCCCTTGCCGCATATTTCCAGTGTTCCTGACTATGTGCAACAGTTACCAAATAGCACTTTTTTATATTTGCTATTTTTAAATAACAGTTATTTATTTGCAATTCAGTTTTAATCACAAATAGCCATTTGGAATTGCAAACATTGCAGGCGTCTGAAAATGATGACATCACATATCAAGAACTTGCTTCAGAACTTTCAATCTGAGCCTGAAAGAGGAGGAAACCTATACAAGTCTTTAAATACCACTGAAGCCAAAAATAACTCAACACGGGAGCCACAGGAAGAAGTAGGCAGAAAAGAAAATGTATAAGAAGTTGGAAATCCTAGTTGAGGAGCAAGCTGCCGAAAAAGAAACACTATTTGAAAAATAATCTCTTAGAGTTCCAGTAGCAACAATAAAAACAAATCCGGGAAACAATTCACCCCAGAGTCAGTGCTGTTGGGGCGATTATTCAAAGTGAGGAAGAGATTTGAAAAAGGTGGTACGACCATTGGTTGATAAAAGACAAAAAGAAAAAATAGCCACCAGAAGACAGGGAGCAGCTGCATATCAAGACTACTCTCCAGCTGAAGCAGGAGCATGAGTTTCCAATATGGCACCAAGAAAGAAAAGCGCAAGTATGTCAAGTTTTCAATTATTATTGAATGTTTAATATATTATATTGCATAAAATTTACAAAAGTATCAATAATAAAACAATTCAAGCTAAATCCATACAATAATCGAACTCGGGTTTCAGAAAGCTTCAACAAAGAAATAAGGGTTATGCAGTCCCAGTTGTTCATTTTTTGCATAAACTCTCAAAACCAAAGCATGTAGATATCTGAAAGGAAAGACAAAATGAATAGGATACACACAATGGTCACATTTTTACAAAATGTTCACATGTTGTAGTGCTACTTAAAAATAATAATTAAAATATTTCCTATACATGAGGCCATTTATTTAACAAAATGCATGTAAAGTAGAATATGTTCATAAACAGATTCAACATCACATATCAGACACAATCATTTGAAAAAACATCTCACATAGAAGGTATGTGTTACGGTACATAGGGATGTCGAATTTATACCTACCACTAGAGTGTAAAAATCAGAGAGATATGGAAAGTATGTTTCCTACTAATAATAATTGTTACAGCTACTGTTGTCACTTAATCCACTTTACAGAAAGCTACATTTAGATCTAGACAACAGTCTACACTCAGATCGGTCAGGTCCTATAGGCTAGCAGATGCTGCATTAGTAGAAAAGATACTGGTTGGTACTGAAACTGTATCTTAGTTTCATGCTCTAGAAACAAAAGTGCTAAGAGTTCAAAGAAAACAGCATAGGGCTACTTATGAATTCAATCGATGGATTAATAAAATGCAAAAAACATGCCTGAGTACAATAGCATAATAAGGTCTGGTACATCAAATGTAAGTCTGGCAGAGAGGTATCTATGTCAAACAATTAAGCACAGTCACAGGCATAGACAAAGATATACTGATCTCAGCATACAAGCTTTAGGTCAGTCTATTGAAAAGTTGGCATCTGCAACAACTATAATATATAGATGTACTGCTAATATGAAAGGTGAAAAAGCACGTCAGAGTAGTGATGTAGCCAGAAGGATGGAACAAATAACACATATCCAGAAGAAATACAAACACCTAATGTGTCTAATAGATCCAATATTGCACAAAGCGAAAGTGAAGAAGGATCTTATGGCCTGTTACCTTCGATACCCCAATTTAACATCACATGCAATAGAAAAAACACTCTACTAGAGTTTTTTTTGGGATCACATAATGATGAACAATCAAAAAGTGTATTTTCATTATCCGAAGATGCAGCCACAGAAAATGGAATATTATTATTGTGTTTTGTTGTAATCAAATATATGAATAAATTACAAAAAACTATGTTTTTTTTTCTCTCAAACAAAATGGTCACATCAATTCTGCATTCATGACCTTTGGCAGCTCTGGAAACTTCCAATCGAGTTGGGGGGCAGGGGGTGGGGACCACGAGGGGGAGGGATGGAGCTTGAAGCAGATTTTCTTCCTCATCGCCTGAATCATCTGATACTATTTCAGAAGGCATGCCTTTACTAAATGCAATATTGTGCAACACTGCATATGGGGCAAACATTTTGGAGGATGCTGTAGGGTCATATTCCAAAGCACCACCAGACGTTTGAAGACATCAAACCTCCCCTTTGAGTAAACCAAATGCACTTTCAATAACAGATCCGTCTTGGTTATGAACATGATTGTAGCTCCTCTCTAGTCGTTCTTGGTTGAAGCCAGGTTTCAGGGTTTTAAGAAACATGCACTGTCACCTGAGGAAATGTAAAACTTTTTAGTAATATATATTCAAATGTTATAGTTTGTTGAATTGTTAGTGTACTTAAACATATATCCTTACCAAGCAGCCAACAATCTGCACACACTTAGGGGTCGATTATGATTGCGGTGATTCCGCATCCTCCGGGCCGGTGGAAGCCACCGCCGGCCCGGAGGATGCGGAATCACCGCTGTGGACCATCAAAACACCCACCGCCAGATTATGATGGCGGTGGGATCAGCGGCGGACGCCAGGTCTGCCCTCCGCTGATCCGCGGGGTGTTGGCCGCAATTTGGTGGCAATTTGGTGGCGGTGTCTGCAAGACACCGCCAGCCAAATTACAATGGGATTGAAAACATGCTTTTCCGCGGCGGATTTACCGCTGTGGAAAAGCATGTGGACAATAGCTTCTGGGGGGCCCTTGCGGGCCCCCAGGGTGTCGGGGTGTGGGGGGTGCACATGGGGGGTGCCTATGGGACCCCCCAGCATTTGCATGTACAAAGCGGCAGGCACCGCGCGGTGCCTGCCGTTTTGTGCATGCAAATGGAAATCATGCATATTTAACCTTGCGGCGGGTGCTGCTTAAAGCAGCACCCGTCACAATGTTAAATATACAGGATGTGACCGCCAGGGTGGCGGTCATATCCTAATTCGCACGGAGGGACGGTCCCTCCACCTCGGGGGTGGCGGACGGACGCTGGTCCGTCCGCCATCCTAATAGGCCCCTTATTTAGGCAGCTGGTTATATAAAGCACAATATCTAAAAATATAGGAATCCTGGATACTGCCTAAAAACCGTGCTCCAAAATCTGTGATGAGTCGTAATGCATTAGAATCCATCAGTATATTTAGAGAGTGGTGACTTTGCTACATCCAATTAAATTTGCAAATGTAGTAATAGAATAAAATGCTACCTTTTTGGCTTGTAAATCGACTGGGGTTTAAGGACTAAAATATGGACTTATACATATGTCTAAGACAGGCAATTCAGAAATTAAATTTAAAATCACCTACTTACTAAATCTATACCTACTGCACACCTCGTCTGTCTGTTCAAACAAAGTAATACTCTGTCTAAAAAGCCTGTCTCTTCTCCTCCTCTTCTGTCCACTACTGAAATGCTAGAATGTGCATCCACCTCACCATAGCATGTGAAAGAGCTCAATGCATGTTGGGTGACACTTTATATCATGTGACAGGCTAACACCCTACTCACGTTGGGGTTACACATGCCATTTGCTCTTTTCGCACTTTTTTGCAATTGGTGTATACTTTGTAGACTCAATTTGCAGTTCTGAAATTGTAAAAAAGGTTTCGCTAAATAAGAAATCGATAATTATTCAGTACATCACAGAAAGCCTATTAACGGTCACAAACCATTTTGGTATGGTTTGCAATTAATTGAACTGTTTTACTACAGGACCTATGTTGAAAATCACTTTAAAAGTGGAAAATCAGCTCAGACCTTGTAATATGAACGTCATCTCTCCATGGACGTCGGGAAACAAGATCTGCTGGAAGATTATCCTCAAGTTTACAAGATGCCTCACTTTTCAGTTCTCATCGAAGAGGGAGCCGGCCCCAGGACCCTTTGAACTACATTCATATTCTTCCCTTTTGCTGAAAATATACCCAGTTCTATCAACTAAGTCAGTTTGCCAATTTCAATGGAAGGAGAATGAAACTAACAAATTTGAAAGCAATTTATGTGATTTCATGCACCTGTTTGAATGCTGTGTTTTTGTATCAGGGCACTTTAATTTGAGTTTGAATCCAAAAAATAGCCGAATATAAGCCCGGTTTTATCAAGGTCTTGCTCAAGAACATAGGGCCCGATTCACAGAACTAACTTAAGACAACATCCTAAACTTACTACCATTTTGGTATTCACAGAAGGAACTTACTCATTTTGGTATTCACAGAAGGCACTTACTTATTTCGGTATTCACAGAAGTTAGGAGTCCTAACTTTAGGAGTCCTAAATACCTTCAGTGAATACAAAAAAGTTTTAAAGTTAGGATTTTTCTCAGTTTAGGAGTAGTAAAGTTAGGACTCCTAACTTTAGGTCTCCAAAACTGAGAAAAATACTAACTTTAAGACTTTCGGTACTCACAGAAGGTATTTAGGAGTCCTAAAGTTAGGAGTCCTAACTTTACTACTCCTAAAATGAGAAAAATCCTAACTTTAAGACTTTTTGGTATTCACAGAAGGCATTTAGGAGTTCTAAAGTTAGGACTCCTACCTTCTGTGAATACCGAAATGAGTAAGTGCCTTTTGTGAATACCAAAACAAGTAAGTGCCTTCTGTGAATGCCAAAATGGTAGTAAGTTTAGGATTTTGTCTTAAGATAGTTCTGTGAATCGGGCCCATAATGTTGAACCACATTTATCTGAATATAATGTGATCACGGATAATACCTGTTCGAAAGATGTGTTTTTTATATAAGGGGGTTTACATTTGTGTTTAAATCCAAACAGCACCAGTACCATGTATGAAGTTATATTGACGGCTCATCAAATTCCTGTAACAATCTTTCCAAACGGATCAACATCCAAGAGGGTTGTGGATGTTTTGAATATTATTGTAACATTTAGAATTATAAGACTCAATAGTCGAATCTAATCAGGTATAGCAGCAACACAGACCTTTTAAAATGGAAATCAGCAATGCCTAATGGATTAGATAGTCACCTCAGCATGGTTCTTCGGATTGGTCTCTGACCATAGGATTTGAAACCTATGGGAGTGCCACCAATGGCCACTACGAGAAAAATTTTACTTAAACACAACAAAACATTCTTTCACTCAGAATAGTCTTTTCAAGATGTCTTTCAAGCTGATTTGGTCAAATCATTTACACTTGCCGTTTCAATATCAGAACCATATAACTATTAGCACAGAAAGACAGATTAGATCTGGAACAACTAATTGATACATACAGATAATAAAGTAGGTGGTTTCATGGTCAAGGGTACAGATAAAGAAATCTGATATCAAGAAATTTCGAAATCTGTAATATAAACATGTTAATAAGAGTGATGGTTGTAAGAGCAGTGCCAAAACGTAAAAGCTACTTATGAAAATGGAGTCTTATTCAAACAGAATAAAGAATCAAGGGGAATGGGGAAAATAAAATCAATTGGCAAGTAAATATAGCAATTTGTTACAAAGTAAGAAATCAGAGTTCTACAATAAATGCTTGAATCAAATATCAAAGCCATCAATTCAAATGAAAGCAGGGTTTTGGGGAAATTAGTGCAATATGGTACATTAAAGAGTTAACCAACGCTCTCCTGTATAATTCCTGAAGAATCCAGGAAACCATTCCCAGGTGAAGAACTACGGGTCTACATCTTTGACTGGGCAAAGTGACCCATCAGTAGTAAACATATTTATTTTAGCAACAATGGAGAACACAATTAGCTCTTTTAATCTGACTAGAGTCGCAGATCCTGATAATCTCTCAGTGGCTAAAATTAAAACAAACATATATTGTTTGCCAAAATATTTGCCCTGACTTTTGGATGGATTGCACAAATGGGTTCCTTGATAGATGGAAAGGAACCATGAATATGCTAGTCCATAAAAACTGAAAATCCATCCTCTTATTCATGAATACAAACCAAATTTGCCTCACCAGGTAATGTATGGAGCAGAAATAATAACCCAAGAGCATGAAAGTATATGGAGAATCATGTTTGAAATGTTTACTGGCATTCCCCAACTCTGCCATGGTATAAGCAATTCCAATTCGGCTCAAGTCGAAGCTGACATCATGGCTAGATTTGGTGGCATTAAAATCATTAAGATATTGGAATAAACTATCATTATCAACCAATAATGAAATATTGATACATTGCAATAAAACACTACTCCATAGCAAATTTCAGTGGGTGCAAAAGTCCAAAAAGCGGATATGCGTAGTGAGGGAAACCTATTGCCATCGGAATGGTAACTCAATAACTCCTTTAAACTGTTAAAAGAAAGATGGAAGTAAAAGTGGAGATTACTGATATTTCAAAATGAAGAGATTTACGGTAATGCATACAAATATATACCGGATCATGATACGAGGCCAGAAATTCATAATTTCCAAATAAGTATTAACCCTCTTTATCCTATTCCAATAGCAGCTAATAAATTGTCAATAAGCAAGAGTTTTTCAGGTGTTTTATGGAAAGGAATGCACAAATGCCCATATTTCAGTGGAGTGAATATTTCTCTTGGCCCTTTGATGGTTCTTTCAAAATCTGTTTAAAAAAATATGGTCATCTCCAGAGGAACTGCTAGAAATCTGCTGGTGAAAATGCAGCTTTTAGATGCGGTTTGTGCTCTTGGTTTCCCTTTAAAATTTTCAATCACATTTTTGCATCTTTTTAGAATGATTAACCATGTATTACTGGTGCGCAGAGATATTGCTTATTAATTGTATTGCTTTTATGTTTATTTGAGAGACAATGGTTTAAATAAACTATTTGTTTAATTTAATAATTTAAAGCATGAAAATGTTGCCAAATGTTGGCATTATTTGGAACTCAAGGTGCAAGTCCCATTCCTTTACTGCCAGGTGTGCAGGGGGATTGGGCCACCAACCTTCAAACTCAAATGTCCATGCCATTAGAGTTGTAGCAAGCTAAATATTTTTCTCCACACAAAGAACAGTCTGGAAGTTTTGACAAACCTAGTCAAATAGGATTTATGAAATAGACAACATGAAAAAGAAAATGTTTTCCCCATTTCAAATCATTAGCATCTCTTCAGCCCATGAGAGGATCTAGGTTATCTGGAAACATGTCTTCACGCTCATCTGAGAAGAAGGGTCTTTGGGTGGGCATTTGACCTTCTCATACGGTTCTAATTGTGCCATGAACAATTTCCTGTTTGAATCCTTTGATTTGTTACAACCACTGAGACTTGGCTTTCTTGGCGATCTGAGGTCTGTGGTCTGTGGTACACTACATAGTCCAACATCTCCCAGGTGTCATGAGACACCACAAGAAGCCCTCATCGGCAGACTCTGAGTCTCACTCACCTGGAGCTGCCTCCTTGCGTGCTCCTTGTTACTAGTCCTTAACCCTCCAGCTTCAAAATGGCAATCACATGTCCAAGAATCTGCAGCTGCCTTTTGAGGCTGCTCCGCAGCTAGTCTAGTTGAGGACTTCATCCTCTTTTCTTTTCCATCTCCATCATGGCTGTCTCTTCCTTTGTTTCTTCCTGATTTTTCTAATTCATCATGGTTTCTGGCATGAGATGTTTGAGGTCACTTCCTTTTCCTGTACTTTTGCGATGGCTTCCCTTTGGTTTGAGGGTTCACTGCAACAAAGCTGCGTTCTTTTGCTTGTTTCCAAGCTCCCTCACTTGCAGACCCTGACTTTCATAAGATTTCCACTGTTGGATTCTTGATTCCTGGTTTTCTTCAACTCTATAAAATATTCGTCCAGCAAGGGTTTTTTTTACATCTTTAGCTTATAACTCCTGAGACGGTGGCAGCTTCTCATGCAGCCGTGGCCGATACAAGTAAGAACGGTGGGGCGGTAGGGCCGGGTGGGGTGGATTTCGACGGACGATGGCTAGGAAAAATTAAATAATTAATTAATTTGCCCTGGTCATCGTCCGTCGAAATCCCCCCTCACCAGGCCCCACCGCTCTTACCGGTACGGGCCTCTGCTGTTCTCATGAGCCCTTGCACACCACATATTCCTGTGTGTGTTGACATTGTGGCTGCAGGATCAGTCACCCTTACTTCAGGCAACAGAAAACCCGGATCCAGATTGCGGGTAAACGTAAATGTAAATTGATACTTGTATAGCGCACTACTCACCCTCAAGGGTCTCAATGCGCTTGTCCTGCTGGAACGTGAGTTTAAGCACGCTCTTTACTCAGATGACTATGTATGAGACGGCTGTCGATTAAGTTGGTATTGTAGATTACCTGTGGCTATGCTTTGCTTTTGTATCTTGCAGTCAAAAGAAAGTCATGTGTAAACAGTGTTATACTTTGCTTCTGGAGTCCATTCTGGTGCCTCCACCCCAGGGTTGTGACGTAATATTAAAGCACAAAAACATTAGAGAGAGTAAACACTACTGTTTACCTCCACCACCAAGAAGCAATAAAGACCTTTTAAAATTGTTAATATATAGACCATTATGAGAGATTTCTTCTGTACCTGGAACCCACCTGATGTAAAAGGCAGAGGATTAAGATCTTGCTAATGGCAGCACTCTACCATGTCTACCCAAGTTGGGTGTGGACATGTGAAGTCAATGGTCATTTGTGAATCATAAATTCACCAACCGTATGGCGACCTGAGTGCATCTGCTATTTCAATATTTTGATATATGTGTTTACTGAAGAAAGTAGCCTGCAGTTCGCACAGTTCTGGGTGCCTTGCCAGGGTCCCTGAGTAGAGAGGTCCTGAAGTCAAGCTTTCAGAACTGAACTTCAGAACTGAGACAAGTAGTTCACCAAAAAAGGCCCATATCCCAAACAAAACAGTTTTGTAGAATAAAGTTTGCAGAAATCTGTTAGCCAGGCCCAAGTCCTGATCTAATTCTAGAGGATTAGAAAAGGTGCATTTTATGTTCTTTACATATTCAAATAGCTCTCTCGATAACTTTATTTCGACCACAAAGGGCCATAAAAGTACAGGTTAAAATACATACAGTATATTTCATTTCATTGTTAAAATACACAATAAATAACATTAACCAACATATTCATATATATACACAACTATTTACACTTAAAAACCAGTACTATTAAAATTGTATTAAATAATTCAGTTTAGTTATCGGGAAGTGCGTTAAAATAGATAAAAATCCGTGAATCACAATTTTATTTCATTACAAAGATTCTACGTTTCTGCCACATTCTGTTTAAAAATCGGGAGATGGCAAAGCCGATAGGGGGGTTATTGTCGTATTTTAGTACTCTGAAGGCATTTTCACAATCTCTGAAGCCTAGGTTCCTACAAATTGGTTTCACCCAACGATTACGCACCGACTGGTATTCTGGACAAAAGAAGATACATGAATTTCATTTTCCAAATGGTGACTACATGCGGGGCACTTAGTATTTTTGTTCAGATCCCATTTGCAAGTAAATGACCTGAGAGGAAGACTCCCCAGTCTAAGTTGCATGTACAACTTCCTTGCTGATGCTGGATGGATCAGGTCAAGAAATTCCTCCTTCTTGTACTCCACTTTTATTTGGAGGAACTCAGATGTCAGCCTTCCTACTGAAGAACTGGCATGGAGAGTCATTAAGTTATAGTACCTATATTGATGAACCAAGTCTACCCTAGAGAGGGCCGGACAAGAAACGTCCGGTGCACCCCAAAGTTCCGGAAGGCCAATCCTATCGCACAAATCCTTTATATGTGTTAGCCATGGATTTTCATGAATTTAATTACAGCCCAGACCTCCTTAAATTCATTTTGATAGGAGGCCAACTCCGGAATAGACCATAATCTTCTCCAATAAGTAAGTGGCCTTAGTGCCACCTCCTCCTCTACAGGGAGTAGGCCTAGGTCCAACCTAAGAGGCACCAGTGGTGTGCTGGCTGGTAAGACTAACAAATTCCTCATAACGGAGTTTTCAACCCTACTTAGACTTATGGGCCTATAGTGCCCCCATAATGCTGCCCCATATATAGAAGCTGCCCTCGCTTGTACCTTATAAATTTCTATCACAGGAGCAGCAGGCTTATGTATCAGTGCTCTATGCATTTTTGTTAGAGCGCCCGCCGTTTGCGTCAATTTTAATGCAGACTTGGCTACTTGGGCGTCCCGCCCCAGATGTTCCTCGAGAATAATTCAAAGATATTTACTCTCTCTAGGGGTATAGTATTCAAAACCGGGTTTGGGCGCGTCTGCCTTGGAGGATTGAAAATCATACATTTTATTTTAGCTACGTTTATCTCCAGGCCACTTAGCGCACAAAAGTCTGCAAAGCCATTCGGAATACATTGGATACCCGTTGATGTTCGGGACAGCAATAAGGTGTCGTCCACGAACATCAATGCGGGTACCCTACCAGAAGCTAATCTCGGGGCATCTGTGTCCATAATACCTGATAGATGATTTATGAGCCCATTAATATATAGACAGAAGAGGGTAGGAGCTAGCAATGTATAGCACATGGGTTTCCCAGGATGAGGCAAATTGATCGTAAGTGAGACAATCTCTCTACTTAAATG
This sequence comes from Lissotriton vulgaris, assembly GCF_964263255.1. Taxonomy (NCBI): domain Eukaryota; kingdom Metazoa; phylum Chordata; class Amphibia; order Caudata; family Salamandridae; genus Lissotriton; species Lissotriton vulgaris. The sequence goes on from NC_141696.1 coordinate 229,385,017, forward strand.
TTAAGGACCTCGTTGTGTAGAGTTAGTTGGAATTAGGGCTCTCAGTTTTCCGTTTTTACTGATAATTACAGAAAAATATAGACAGTGAACAATGTGCTTTATGTCTGTATTTAGTTTTTAAACATTGAATAATACCATATGCCTTTCCATACTGTTGTTCATTAATTCCAAGCCAACACCTGAGCAGAACGATAGCATAGGGAGTTAAAAAAATAGGACTAGGTTCCATTAAATAGCATATGACAACATCTATTTGTATTATAATGCCAATATTTACCTCTTGGTGTACTGCTGTGTTATATTTGGCTGCTTAATTTGCTAAAACATCACAGGTGTCAAAGAATGAGGAATGTGGAAATATACCATATTATAACTTCATTTATTCACAACATACACAATGAATATGGGTAAATGCTGAAAAAAGTCCAAAAAACAAATGTGGATAAATAGAGACAGAATCTTTTTTTTTAATCCCATAAAACTGTGAGCCCTAATTACAATCCATGGCATGCCATTTTTCAATCTATAATATTGGAAAGGTTGTGTTTGTGCTCTCTGTGTTTTTATTTATTTATTTATTTTGATGACTACAGTAGTATAAAACATTAATCAAATTACAAGATTTAAAATAATGTGACCAGAGCCCATTTTAACATGCCTACATGTGCAGCTGTGCTCTTCGGTTTCATCTCGTGCCAGGATGTAACCCCTTGTGATGGCTGCTGCCTCTTGGCACAACGCCAGAGGTCAAAGTTGGGCGAGGCTGGCAGCTTTGACACTATCTCAACTGTGGCTTGGGTGTGGTTAGGGGCCAACTACTTTTGAGAAATTCTTGGGCGTCTTTCCACTTCAATCATTTTCTGCTAACACATTCTACCTAGAATACAGCCGCAGCAGCGTCAGTTTCCAAGTACCCACATCTGGATTCAGTGGATTCACACTTCTTCTTTTAAGCCCTCGTTAACCTTTCTATGTGGCACCGACTTCCTCTGTGCTCTGTGAAGTTTTCTTCTTTTTTTCAGTTTTCTGCTGTTAGTCTAAACTTTATTGTGTAATCCGCAGTGCCAGTTCTTTTCTTTGAGCTTTGAATGACCTCTTATTGGAAGCCCTCAGACATTCCCCTTTAACTGTACTATGAAGTGCCAGACCGCACTCTAGTTTGTTCTTTAACAGCCATTGAAAGGATAAGTATTGGCAGATTTCCTTATCAAGGTATTTAGAAAAAGGTCTATTGCAAACTTTTAAACCACATTCTTTCTTTCCTTGCTAGAAGGTGCATCAACAAAAGCACGTCCTTCTTTTCTCTCAGACGATTCACATGGTGTTGTTTCATCTGGAGTTTTTTAATGTGCAGAGTTTTCATTGACTCGCAGCATAAGGTGAACCCTTTCCATATAATGTGAGAGCGGCGCAACTTTGGAGATAAAAATGTAGTTTGTAAAAACAACCATAACATATTGCATGTGATGAAACCAGAGGAGGACTTTCACGCCATAGAAGACACGAAGTGCATATGGTCCAGCCAATATGATCTTTGAAAATGAAAACAAATGCAATGCCCAATAATCAAATAATGAATTCTAAGCAACCATACTCCAGGGAAAGAAGTCATTTATTTCCCCATACAGAAGAGATGCCAGGTCAAGCTGCTGAGCCAAGCACCCAGGCTCCACACAACCAAGGATCTGCCTACATTAACCACCGCCTCAACTTCCACCAACCATCGACTAAACTCTGCCTCCCTTTCACTTGCCCATAATTCCCGAATCTACTGAAGTAGAAGTGGAGGACGCCCCATCTCCCACATCACAGCAAAGACCTGGATCAGCATCTCCACGCACCTCCAGACCATCACCTCACTTCCGGAATTCCGAATGGCCCTCAAGACCTGGCTGTTCGAATAACCTTCCGGGCCCCGCAAATGCCTGGATAGCCTATCGGGGTATTAGCTGTGCTTTATAAATCCTGGTTGATTACTCATTGAACTATATGCTATATTGAGCCATCTTGTAACATGCAAGTCTCACCAGTAGATGACCTCTACTGTTTATCTAATCAGCTAATTGAGAAAGAGATCCTTGAACTGATATCTGGTCAGAACTGGCTCCACTTCCTATTAGTTCATCCATCTGGTTATTGCAGGTAGGTAAGCAAGGGAGCATGATGGGCTTCCTTCTGTGCAGTCGTAGTCAGTACTGGACAGTAGGGGAACCCGCCGGATACAGGTGCCAGAGCTATTTCCCCAGAGAAACATTGTGAATTTGTCCTGATGTCAAATTCTAACACCAGGATATAATTCATCAGTGCCTGCACATTGTTTGCATTCAGGTGCAGCAACGTGCAGGCAGCAAGGGGGCTTTCTTATTCCAAAAGCCAGCTGGGAGCAAAACAAAGGCCAAATTTAAAGAGTCATCAGCCCTCCTGTAGCTCAAGTAACACATTGGCTGGAAGCCATTTGGAGCCTAACACATAGACGCCAATGCAATGGAAGGAAACAAAGGCACACAGCTTGTTACCACTTCAAAAGTATTTAAGAGAAACTATTGGAGGCAGGTTGTTAACTTAGTCCAGCTCCTTGTGTAAGAGATGTGCTGGCACTAAAGAATCCAAGACTTATCAGCCTGCATGAGTAATTACACAAATATTGATTTAAATGACACCTACTATTTCTTTTATTGAATCCTTTTTGTAGTGCTATTCATCCCAGTGTGGGTGTCAGAGCGCTTTACATCACAAAAAGGCACAATAAATCATACAAGAGTGCACATCAATGTACAGGAAATGTTACATGAGACAATGAGGATTATAAGGTGTAGGAATCACATATCATCCATTCTTGTCAACATTATATATTAAGAGTGAATGGTCGGGAGAAACACATAGTCAGGATATAAAACGTAATATAATGATTTTGGTTGTCTGTACTAGCAAGACTTTATTACTTTCCAAAGGAACTATATCTTAGAATAACAACAAATTGAGAACAAAACAATAAGTATCTAAAGCTACATCTTACAGTTTGCACGTAGCTCCTTCATACCAGTAAATAGCACACAGTTTTATATTAGAAGGCTTGTAGCTTATTAACTGAAAGTAACTAAGTGATCCCAGTGTAAAAAGCAGTAGCTCACTTACCTTTCTGAATAAAATATAAATCCGTAATCTCCATGTTTGCATGGTATACTATATACTTTGCAGCAGGTACCTTAACCCTGTATGCTAGTTTATGAGTCAAAAGTGTGACTGGACAAAACACAGAACTCTCACCTCGCCTGTTAATCCTGCATAATTTGAGAATGTTCGACCTAGTAATGTTAAATGGCAGATTTCCAGAGGATTCCCCAGCCTCTTATACTTATCGGGCCCATATGGTCACTCATTAATTGATTACATGGTGGTATCTTATCAACTTTTTAGTGTATGTACACAGTTTAAGGTATTTAAAACAAGTGTGAGTGATCATAGAATTTTGGCTGTTAATGTTGATATAGAAATCGAGAAGCCTGAAATCTGGAATCACAGGGACGAAAAGGTTTTATATAATTGCAGTAATGGGTAATTTGTTGGTCAAATAATTTGCTCCCAAGTTTGAAGAGAGTCTTTGAAAATATTGCTTTTATTTGTATTCAAGAAACCCCTATTGATAGGTTTGAGAGAATCTTGGCTGCAATTAGAACTTTTGGAAGAAAAAAGTAAAGTTCACAGTTCTGCTCCATCAGTGATTATATCATGGGAAATAAAAAAAATTAATTGGGAAATTAATGCTTTAATTAGAGAACAATTTAGGCTGTCTATGATGCCAAGGTAAAGGGAAATTAACAGACTGAAACAGGTATGGAAAAGAAAAATGGTATTGGGACGTAGAAAGGTCGAAGACTAAAAATTGGGTTAAACTTCGAGAGGTTGCTCAATCCGGTGATACTAGGAAATATTGGGCGCTGATAGCAAAATCTTGTGATGGGACAGAGACATCAAAGTCCATTTTGATTCCAGATGTAGAATGGTGTATGTATATTTCCCAGCTGTATGCTTTAAATTCGGCAGTTGGATGGAATCAAGATGTTGGCTCTGCCTCGTCCGTGGGGAGCGAATATGGAGCACCAACATGCTTTGAAATAGAGGGTTATATTAAAGGGGCAAAATACTCTAGTGTGATGGGCCCAGGTGATGTACCAATAGCCATAATAAAACAGGATGACGAAGCGTGGGCAACATTTTCACACCCACTGTTTGTCCATTGTTATACCCATGGGGACATCCCACAATCCTGTAAGGTAAGTATAATAGTTCCACTATATATAAAAGGGTCCATAAAATTCCCCAGACAGTTTTAGACAGATCTCTCTCCTGGATGCGACTGGCAAATTATTTGCCATCCTTACCCATTTACAAGATTGGGCATTTGGAAATTATCTCATTCCCATAGAACAAACAGGATTTTGCAAAAACAGTGGGACCTTGGATAATATCATTACATCGAAAACTTTAATTAAAAAATATCCAGTGAGCCGGGGAATGCCGTTATGTGCAACTTTGATAGATTTCTCTACGGCGTTCGACCGGGTAGATCAGGGGACGTTGTGGAGAAAATTGGTCACCATGGGGATACCAGGGAATTTATCACAATTGGTTATTGCACTTCACTCCTCTACTTGGACGCAGGCGTAATTGGGGGGAACACAGGGTCTTTCGCTAAAAATAGAAACTAATAATGGGTTGAAGCAAAGAAGAGTGGGGCTCAGCAAAGGGGATTCCCCTAAATTAGGAACTTTAAAGTTGAGCTGTCTGCTATATGCAGATGATGCCATAATAATGGATTTAACCCCAATTGGACTTCAAAGATGTCTTGCTGAGTTGATTAGGTACACAGAAGAATACTATTTAAAAATAAATATTTTAAAGAGTAAAGTTATGATTTTTAGTTATCGGGGATGTAAAGTCAGAAAAAACTTGCATTGGTTCTTTGGAAATGAGAAACTGGAAATAGTAAAATGTTATCCATACTTAGGAAAAATCTTTACAACCAGGTGTTCTGGTAGCAATCATATGGATTATTGTAAAGGCAAGGAAAATTCACAGGCCTTTGCAATCAATCGCTTGTATACACATTGCGGGAAAAGACATTTCACACACATTTTATCAGTCTATAAAATAAAGATGCCACCAGCATTGAGCTATGCCTGTGAAACAAAGATGCACAAGAGTGGGATTATTTCTAGAAAGTGGAGGGACGGATCTGGCGCCAGATATGTAAATTGAATTGCGCTGCTCCTATTGCAGCGATTAGGCTTTCATTCGGTTTAGTCTCCACTTATGTGCTATCTATGGCTGCGTGCTTAAGATGGAGCAATGCACTAGTAAACAGCTCCAAGAACTTGTTACAGGTAGCAGTATGTGAGGAAATCTTTGTCAGCATGAAAGAAAAGAGTGCTGTTTTTAGGAATCTTTTGAAAGCCATAACAATATTCGGTTTAGAAATGGATAATGTGGCAGATCTCTGTAAACGTGCTTTGAAAAGCAGAATTAAAAAAACAATCTATGGGGTTTCTCGCGAAAGAGACACTAAAATGTGCGCAGAGAATAGTAATAATGATTGTATTGTGAGAAGTAGTATTTACTAAAAACTCCAACCATATGTTTTATGGAATCTTAAACATGGAGTATGTAGAGTTATTCTGTTGCTTAGACTGAATTTACTCCTGCTACGAATCATAACAGGAGCTTGGGAGGGCATTGCTAGACAGGAAAGACTTTGTCACTTATCTAATTCCTGTATACAAGACTTAAATCATATCCTATTTGTTTGCCCCACATTACAACCAGTATGTCGCAGATACCTAAGGAACTGTTTTTTAAAGTATAATATCACCACAGCAGAAGAGGCCCGCAACTGTCTGCTGGCACCTCCATCTGACCTTGTTTGTTTTAATTTTTTTAGCTTTTTAAAACAATTTTTAAATATATATTAGAACAGTATTGATTGATGTATCATGTGTTTCTGAGCACTTGCACTTTTCTAATTTTTTTTGCTGGTAACTAATGAGTACTGTATGCTGATTTACTTAGTATGTATCTGAGGTCTTGCACTTCTCCAACACCTTGCTGCTAACTATCGAGTACTGCATGCTGAAAATTGTTCTGTGAATTTTTAAATAATCTTGCACTGGTATTACGCTTCCGGTTAGCTCGTACTGTATAGTGAATTGATAAATTCATGTTTTTCTCTACATGGTTTTGATGCTGGTTATCTAGTACTTTATTGCGAATTGACAAATCCCCGTATTTTATTATAAATTTTAATTTTGAAAGTATTTTATGATAGCATTAGATTATAATCTTTGTAAAAGTCCCCTAAGAACCCATCAATGGAAATTGGATTTATTATGCATCAATCCCCTTGGCACTTGAAAGTCTATTGAATGGTTCCCATTTATTTGCTTTTCTTTGTTTTTATATGCTATGCTATGATGAATTTAGTACTTCACTGTCTCTATGGAATGGCATGTTGATTTTTAGATGTATCTTTTTCTTATATGTGGAACTCTTCGGAGTTCCAAATTTTAATAATAAAGAAACCGAAACAACCTGATCAGCAGTGTGTACTTACATCAAACTTCATGAATCTCTGCATTTGTCTTAATACGGTCCGGGCAAAAGCGTCCCTTCATTAGTTCCAGTTTATCATCAGGATCAGCAGACTTGAATAGTTAACCTGTTCAACAAGTCAACCATTGTATGGCAGCAGTCATGTAACTTATGAACCACTTGACGTAGAAGGAAACCATTTTTTTTTTGCAAACCATTTTTAATGAAATCTCCTAATTAGGGAACAGATGGTAGATTATGACGTGAGTGTGATGAATCCATAATTGAGTGCAAAACTATGCAGTCCAAATATCACATAACTAAGTGGCCCTGCTTAAAGTGCATTATGTGTACATATCTTCAGTAGTTAGAGAGAGATTTACAGACTGGGGGAGATTTATTGACTCCCTGGTGAAGTTAGTTTGAGGCAGCCACTCCCCTTTGAACATGGAGGATCGGTGGTGATATCTGCAGCTTGAAAGATAAATAATTCAGTGTCACTTACCAGTGTTTTATTTAAGAAGCCACGGCTGCCTCCTTCTGCCATTCACAATAATGAAACCTCGCTCTCTTATCAGGTTTCATAGCAGCAGTTTGCCAATATGGGTGGTTAGTGAACTTTGAAACTTGTGGGCGTAAATGCCTGCATCATATTACAAACAGCGCCTTAGCCACCCTACAGTTGTCAGGTAGGTCTACAGGGTGCTTTCCTGAAGAATAATGTGAAAATATGTGCCAAAAGGTGCATTATAAGCACAGTTTTCACATAAAGCCATAGATTTGGAACGGGCACCGCCCTTTGTTTCCCACTCCCTCTCATATTCCTTCTCCCCTGCCTCATTCTTCTCTAACCATCCCTTTCCCCCTGTCACTCACGCAAACTTCTCTCTAAACCCTCTTTCGTGCTTTATGTAATGTAATGTAATGTAAATGATCTTTTATATCGCGCAGCTATCGCTCCAAGGAGCATCTAGGCGCCAGTTATTGATCCAGAGATATAGGAAACAGGTTGGTAGCAGGTGATAGCTCATCCAACTGTTACACTAGTGCTCTAGCGCAGGTGTCCTGTAACTTAAAGACCCAGGTTTTCAATCCCTTTCTGAAATCTTTTTCCTTGTCTAATGCACGTAGAAAAGGGGGGAGAGTATTCCAGGCTTTTGCTCCAAGGACTGGGAGTGATTTGCCGCCTCTAGTGCTAAGCCTGAAAGTAGGGACCGACAATAAGTTTGCACTAGACGATCGGAGGGTGCGTGTTGGATGGTATCTGGCAAATCTCCGCTGTAAGTATTTTGGGCCTAGGGCGTGGACGGCTCTAAAAGTAATGATCAATATTTTGAAAAGGACCCTCTTGGTTATTGGTAACCAATGCAGTGTGTTTAGTGCCGATGTTGCTGATGATTTCTTCGGCCATTTCAGGACTAGCCTGGCTGCTGCATTTTGCACCATTTGAAGCTTATGGGTAATAGTTTTGTTGGTCCCTGCATATAGACTGTTGCAATAGTCTATCCTTGATGTCACCAAGTCAACTGTTACCGTTTTTCTGGCCTCCAACGGAAGTAGATCAAAAACTTCCTGAGTCCTTTGATGATGGCAAAGCAGGTCCCTGCGACCTTCAGAGCCTGCTGCTTAAAAGACAGATTGCTGTCGAACGTGATCCCTAGATTCTGTGCCGACTCGGTTGTGTGGGGCGGGATTTCTGCTCTTTCCGGCCACCATGTTTTGGGGACAAAGTTTTTATTTGGGCCCATTGTCTCTCACACACATCTCCTGCTCCAGTATCGCACTCTCTTTTGTCATGCATTATCTCCAACCCTTTACAGCAACTGCTTCCCTATTTTTAGAATTCTTTTTTACATTGGTGTCATTTATTTGCCACTTCCCCTCCCTCGTAACCTGTTTTCCCATTTTCTGGTTCTACAGCGCCGGGATCAGGACCCCAGTCTCTGTGCTTCCTCCCTAAATTGGACATGGTGAGTACTTGAGTACACCTAGGGCAGTTGACCTCGGATCTGGTGAACCGGGTTTGAGTCTCGGCAATAACGCTGAACATCCTGTGATTCTGGGCAAATCGTATAATCCCCCTGTGCCTAACAAAAATAAATGTGTCCGCGTGTAACACAACTGGTGCTTTGTAAAGCACTCTGATACCCAATACCGGGTCAAGTTCGTGCTATATAAAACTCCGTAATAATAATAAATACTAAGGTACCCAGGGCACAGGTAAACCAGGAGTCCCCCATGGGCTGAAGTATGCATTATGCTATCCATGGGAGATCACTCAAATTGTGACTACAGGCCTACCATTGCAGCCTGTGTACGCTGGTGCTAGCACCACTTACAACAGATATAAGTTTCCTTATATCTGAGATCCCTGCACTTAAAACCTATAAGTCACCCTTTTGGCAGGCCTTTCAATCCTGAAGGCAGGGTGCTTGGTTATAAGTGTGAGGGTGCCCCTGCATGAGCAGGACACCCCTACAACCCACGGAGTCCATTCTCCTAAGTGCTTTAGCCATTACGATACATAGAGTGGCCATGCCTCATTACAAGATGGCTATCTCTAAACTGGCGGCAATTAATCCTGTCATGTTTGGTATCAAACATTTTGGAATCATACCCCACTCTGTAAAGCTCCTCCAGGAGAGCCTCAGTGCTCCCGAGACCAGTCTTCTAGACCCAGACAGCTAACTATGGCTGCTGCCGACCAGAGGCACAATGCTACCCTCCTGCTGCTGAGCCAAGCTCAAGCAATAGAAAGCCGGACAATAGGTTTCCTGTGACAGGGAGGTGTGACCACCTCCATGACAGGACGTAGTGTATTGGGACAGGGTGGGGGTGCTTGCCAGAGCCACTAGACTGCTTTTAAGGGCACATTTGGAGCCCTCCCTTCATACTCCAGTTCACACCAGTTCAGGGAGCCTTTGGCTCCCGCTCTGGCGCAAAACTGGACAAAGGACATGGGAGTATCCTCCCTTTGTCCAGCCACTTCTATGTGATGGACCCCTGAATTGCCCCAACCCTTACCTTAGGGTGCTTAAGGGCTTATCTGTGGGTGGGTCCCTAGATTCGTCGTGGGACAAGATTCAGATCCAAAACCACTGCAACTTCAACCGTCTGTGCACTCTGGACTTCGCTTTGGGAACCAAGACTGCAACTGGGAAGACTCCTGCTGCTCCTGGTCGTTTGGTCCTGTCAGAATTCTGCAACATCTGTGTCTGTGGACATCCAAGACACCCTAAGGAATCTCCTGTGAACTGAAGGAGTCACTTCCCTGCATCTGCAGGCACCGCAACAAAGCTGACCTGTCTGCTGTTCCTGAGCTCCTATGGACTCTGAAAGGTTCGGAAACACAGGTGTTGTTCTGCAACTCCCCTGAGACCTGCACTGCCTTTATAGCAAGTTTGAAGCCAGCATCCAACGTCAAAACGGCTGTAGCAGTACCCCTGTGTACCACATTGACTTGCCGTTGTCAAAGCTTGTTGACTCTCTTCACCAGAGATCTTCCGGCTCCATGAAGCTCCAGCATCAAGCATCTCCTTCAGCCAAGATCTTTGCCTGCATCGCATCTTCTGCACTGTGGGCCTTCATCTTTTGGTGAGCTGCTCAATGTCCTCTTGCGACTCCTGTGCCTTCGGCCTGTGGGTCCTCTTGAGGGTCTTCTTTGGCTACAGTGGGCTCCCCTGCTTGCTAGGGGCCTGCTTAGGCTTACCTGCTCATGGTGAGTCACTTGGACCTTGCTGGTCCAGACATTGCACCTTTTCTGACGACTACATTGGTTGCCGTTGCCAAGGCTTGTTGGTGCCCCTGCCAGACACCGACCCCCTGACTCTTGACATCCGACATGGGACAACTCCTGAATGGCTGCTGGTCTTCCACAGCATCACCTGGTCCGCACAGCTGCAACTTCAAGGGCACCGTCAACTCTCTTGCATCCATGACATCGGTGGGCATTCATCTTCTGTGCCTCCAGGTCATTCCAGAGTGGCATAGACTCTGTCCCCTCTGCTTGCGGGTACCTCTCATCTTGAATCCACCTTTAGGTTCCACTGGACTCTTTTACCTTCTTCGCCAGCGGCATCTTCACTGAAGTTCTGCATTGTAGTCTACGGCAGTTTCCAACCTCACGTCACATCTATGCACCAAGCTTCCCTAGTATAGGCATCCTGGTTCCTGGAGTATCCACAGGTGGGGTGATTCTCCAACCTTCCATCTTCCACTGGGTTTCTTCAGGGTCCGCTGGGAAGGGTCCTTCTTCTGTAAAACTGCGACTTACCCATTGACTTGTATTGAGTATGTGGTCATTTTCTCACTCTTCCCACAGCCTCCGTAGGGTTCCTGGGTACTTACCATGGATGGTTCCTTGGGTCTACTTCTTCTGGGTCCAGTCCTGACTTAAGTCGTGGTTCGCATTCCACTATGTGTATTTGAGCTACTTACGTGTTCTATTATCAAAGTATTGTGTGTATTGTGGTTACATTTTCAGGTAGGAGATATTGCAATGTGTTAGTGAGTGTTCATAATAAATACATATTTTTATAATTACACTGTGTGGTTCTTTTTCACTTGACCTCCACCGTAAGATTAAGTACTGGTAAAACAAGCTGCTTTACACTCCTTCTGGAATAAGCCTGAAGGCTGCTCTCCACAGTTACCACTTAGAGAGCTTTCTACGGTTGTCTGGATTAGTACACGGTGCTACACTTACATAAATGAGCACCATATACTAAGCCAGCCTCCTACAATTGTAAATTAAAATTCAAAATAATTTATTTTATTTAATATTGTTTCCTAGAGAGTGTTCTTTAAAGTTTCTGCCACTATTATTTTCAATGGGAGTTTGTTGCATTACCTGTGAGTGGCAATGTGTGTTGCTGGACTCACTCAAAGGATGGGTTTTAAAACTGGTTGGGATCCTTTTTGTAATAACTTTAGAATAGCAGTTTGCAAATAGCTATCGGCTTACAGTTATGTAATTGCTGGATGGCCATCCTTAAAAACCTCCTCACACCTCCCTAAACCTGTCAGGATCCGACCCGTGCCTACCCAGTAATGGTCAAAAGACTAAATGTCCCAGAAGCCCTGGAGTGCTAAAGGCCAGGGAAGAAGGTATTTAATCCCGCGAGGCTTGGAGTGCGATGCACATGATTTTGTCCTTGCTGTGGACAACTGTAGATTCGGAGAGGGTGTCTTCCCCGCTAATGTGTTTCTAGAAGAACTGTGTACTATTTCCGTAACCCGCGGCTGCGGGGTTACCTTCCAGGGATTTTGCGAACCGTTGAGTCTGTGGAGTATTGCTCCATACCGTGTAACTACGCCGGAGAGTCAGGGATTGATTTGTTTGTACCACTCGGAGAGACGCCGGATTTCACCCTCTCGAGTTCGGGACTTGGTGGGTTTGTTTGTTGTTTACGAAGCGAGAGACGCTGGATTTGCTGCCTCTCGTGTTCAGAAGCATTTTGAGCACTATTTCCTCAGCTCGGAGAGACGCCGGATTTCACCCTCTCGAGTTCGGGACTTGGTGGGTTTGTTTGTTGTTTACGAAGCGAGAGATGCTGGATTTGCTGCCTCTCGTGTTCGGAAGCATTTTGGGCACTATTTCCTCAGCTCGGAGAGACGCCGGATTTCACCCTCTCGAGTTCGGGACTTGGTGGGCTTGCTTGTTGTTTACGAAGCGAGGGACGCTGGATTTGCTGCCTCTCGTGTTCGGAAGCATTTTGGGCACTATTTCCTCAGCTCGGAGAGACGCCGGATTTCACCTTCTCGAGTTCGGGACTTGGTGGGTTTGTTTGTTGTTTCCGAAGTGAGAGACGCTGGATTTGCTCCCTCTCGTGTTCGGAAGCACTTTGGGCACTATTTCCTCAGTTCGGAGAGACGCCGGATTTCCCCCTCCCCGTGTGGGTATTGGTACTTATTCGGGAGACACGGTGGGGAAGCGGAGCACTTTGGTTTGGGCGATTAGAGACGCCGGATTGCACCCTCAATTGCCACAACGGGGTTTTGGAAGAAAGAAGTTCGAAACCTGTAAGAACCCCGTGCTGAGAGAGAGAGAGAAGTCCTGGTATGCCATTTGATCCATAAACTAGGAAAACAGATGGTAAGGACATTCGTTTCTAATGTGATGTTGCTTCATGATTGAAACTCTGTTCTGGGAAGAAGGAACATTAGAACAAACTATTACTCTTGCTGCTTTTTAACCTTTTTGTTATTTCATGAATGCACAGTGACATTGAACTCAGAAGAGATATCTGGGTAGAACTCATTCATAAATAAGGGACGGAGAGTGTATGGTATGTATGGAAATAGGCCCAGGGGACGGTAGTAGTATTCAGTGGAGGCAATCCGTAGTAACCAAATACCCGTTTCTTGTCTTTCAGGGAACACTCCCATGTTGTGAGAGAAGTAATCTCATTCAGAGTTATTATTAGAAGGGAGAGGTGTCTGAGACAAAACAGGTATGAAGGGAGATCATAGGGGAATCAGGTTTAGTGTATGAAGGGTAGGACTCTCCACTTACGGCTTGTTTTGTGTCATTTCAGATATCCCTTCTACAGCAGTTCCCGTCCCAGACCTTTTTTTCCCTCGCCTGCTTACTATCGTGCTTGGTGGTAGAAATTCCTAGAGCACGGAGAAAGCTGGAGGTGGAACCCATTTAGCATCGTCTCGATCCTGAGGAGCCGTTGGACCGTGACAGAATCACGTGCCCACGAAATAGTCTCCTCCCGATCGGGAATTCAGGGTATGGCTGCCTTGGATGAAGTAATGGCAGCCTTAGTACTAGTGCAACAGGAGTTGGTTGCTTCACAAGCAGAAACAGCAGCTCTGAAGGAACAGGTGGATAGACAGGCCAGGAATCCTTTCAATGCTTCGGCAGGTGTTCAGCAGGTCCAAGTCACTGTCCCTCCTCCCATTCCATTGGCTAGTCCAGAGAGATACGCAGGTAGCCCTACTTCTGTACAGAATTTCTTGACGCAAATAACTTTGCATTTCTCATGCCGTCCAGCATCTTTCCCTACTAATTTGTCTAGAGTGGCATTCGCTGTATCTTATTTAACCGGGGATGCGGCGAACTGGGCAGGACCTCTTGTGAGGAACGACGATCCTCTTTTGTCAGACTGGAATGCTTTTCGAAGAGAATCCGAAAGAGTATTTGATAGGAGAGCCACTACTCTGAGTGCAGATCGTGAACTCCTTGAGCTGAAACAAGGTAGAAAAGAACTGGTCACCTACATGACTACCTTAAACAGATTGGTCGCGGAAACAGCGTGACCAGAGGAAAAGAGAAAGGCGTTATATTATCAGGGCCTCTCTAATGAGTTAAAAGATGTTCTGGCACAGATTGACCCACAACCTGTCTCTTGTACTGATCTGATTAATTTGACGCTGAGGTTAGATCATCGTCTTGCGGATCGTACAGGAGAACGGAGAAGAGGTTATCGTCCTTCTGGGGGTCCAGGGAGGGCTGAGTGGGGGACAACCGTGGAGAAGGGAGGTACAGCTGAGCCTATGGAAGTGGGTGCGATTCGGGCGCCTTTGTCTAGAGCAGAAAGGGAAAGCTGCCGCACTTTGGGTCTCTGCATGTATTGCGGCAAGAAGGGGCATTGCGTAAAGGACTGTACGGTGAAACCTAAGAAAGCCCGTTCTTTTCCTGTGGGAAAGAATTATGCCATACCGGCGGTGTTGGGCGACACTGAGAGGGAACCGTTGTTACCTGAGGCTAAGCCAGAGGAACAGGGATGGCGGCTGCCGTCTCTTGCTGGGGCTTCTACAACGAATACTGAAGCACATATAGTGTTGTTCATGTTGTTGCAGGTGCGAGGACACCCGGTACATAGCATGGTGGATTCCGGGGCTACCGGAAACTTTATTGATGAAGGGTTGGTAAGACGGCTGGGTTTGGCGAGAGTGGCTATTCTAAAACCGGAGAGGGTGCTGGCAGTGGACGGCACCCCGTTGAAATCCGGTCCGATTACGGAACATACGGAATCAGTGGAGCTACATCTCCCGGGGAATCCGTTGGATCATGTGGAGACGATAGTTCTAAATATCATAGAAGCACCTCAATATGAGGTTATTCTGGGTATGCCCTGGTTAGGTCTTCATAATCCTACCATGAATTGGAGACTAAAAACCATTAGCTTTCTGTCGGATGAATGTCAGGCCTCATGCATGAAGGAAAACAGTTCAGCATCTGATTGCCTTAGCGCAGGTCTTTCAGGTGGCCACGGCCGCGGAAAAGGATGTATGTTTGCCATCCGTTTATGAGGAGTATCGTGAGGTGTTCAGTGAGATCAAGGCGGCATCGTTGCCACCACATCGCGAATACGATTGCCGCATAGATCTCGTAGAAGGTGCAGTGATACCCTCGTGTAGAGTATATGCCCTTTCAGAGCCTGAGACGAAACACCTGCAGGAGTACTTGAAAGAATTCTGTGCAATGGGGTTTATTCGTCCTTCTCGGTCCCCTGCGGCTTCTCCTCTGTTTTTTACGGCGAAAGCCAATGGTGAACTGCGAACTTGCATCGACTATCGATTATTGAATAGACAGACAGTAAAGAACCGTTACCCGCTACCACTCACCCCGTGTTATTGGATCAAGTACGTGAGGCCAACATTTACACTCGGTTGGATCTCCGTGGCGCATACCATCTGGTAAGGATCCGTAGCGGGGATGAGTGGAAAACGGCCTTCAAGACCAGGTACGGTTTATTCAAGTACCTGGTTATGCCGTTTGGGCTGTGTAATGCCCCAGCGGCGTTCCAGTACTTTTAAATGACGTACTGAAAGACTATATAGATCATTTGGTCATCGTCTACATTGATGACATCCTGGTTTATTCTATGTCTATGCCACAACATGCTGGTCATGTCATCTTGGTTTTGAAGAGGCTGTTGGATAACTGTCTGTATTGTAAACTCAGTAAGTGCGAGTTTGGAGTGTCAGAGGTGGAGTTATTGGGTGTCATCTTGAACCCCCAGGGGTTCCGAATGGCGGACCGTAAGGTGGCCAGTCCCTAAGAGCATAAAAGAGGTACAATGCTTCCTAGGCTTTTCAAACTACTACCGGAGGTTTGTAGCACAGTTCTCATTGGTAGCATCACCAATCACTCGCTTGCTTAGAAAAGGGGTGCCTTTTGAATGGACAGGTGAGGCAGATGAGGCAGTTAACCGTCTGAAAACAGCGTTTAGTTTAGCTCCCATATTGAAACATCCTCAAATGGATGTGCCGTTTGTGGTAGAGGCGGATGCCTCGGATACAGCGGTGGGAGCGATACTATCTCAAAGGGATAAGGGAACTGGACAATTGCACCCTGTGGCCTTTTTGTCAAAGAAATTGTCCTCTGCTGAAATCAATTATACAGTGGCGGAGAAGGAACTGTTCGCCATAAAGAAGGCTTTCATGGAGTGGAGGCATTATTTATGGGGAGCGCAACACTCCATCACGGTGTATTCAGATCACCGGAACCTCGTTTATATGAAGACAGCTCGCCATCTATCCCAAAGGCAGATGAGGTGGATGTTGTTTTTTGCAGGGTTCGACTTTGTTATTACATTCCGTCCAGGAGCGGACAATAGGAAGGCTGATTCTCTATCCAGACAGACGGAGAGTGAGTCATCTATACAAGAAACACAGCAGGCCATTATTCCCTCCGATAAAGTACTTTGTGCATGTGCAGTTGACCAATTCATGACACAGGTGGTGGAACAACGGAGTCCGATGCAGTGGCAAGCATGGGCTAGTCAGGATCCAAAATGGACATTGAAGCATGGAGTACCCTTATGTAATGGAAAGTTGTATCTTCCCACTCACTCACTCAGGTTGCAAGCCTTTAACTGGTGTCACAACGCAGTGGTGGCCGGCCATCCTGGTAATAAGAAAACGCTTCTCCTGCTGCAGCGTAATTTCTGGTGGGAAGGCATGGTTAAGGAAGTGGAGGACTGGGTACAACAATGTGAGGTTTGTGCTCGAGCAAAGGGAGAGCAGTGCAGGATGAGGGGGAAATTGTTACCGCTGCCAACTCCGGCTCATCCTCGGCACACCATTAGTGTGGACTTCATCGTGGGGTTGCCAAGGGATCAGAACTGCAATGCAATACTGGTGGTAGTGGATAGTCTTACCAAAATGGCTCATTTCATACCCTGTCACAACCTTCCAACTGCCAGACAGATTTCCCAACTGTTGTTAACTCATGTGGTGCGACTGCATGGGATCCCACGAGTCATCATGTCAGATAGAGGCCCCAGTTCATAGCTCGATTCTGGCACATGTGGTGTAAGGCGTTGCAAGTGGAGGATGCATTGTCTACTAGTTTTCACCCTCAATCGGATGGTCAAACCGAGAGGATGAACCAGACCCTTAAGAAATATCTGAGGTGCTATGCTACGGAAGCAGAACAGTCGTGGGTTTCCATGCTATGGTTGGCGGAACTATCGTACAATAACACATGGCATAGTTCGATTAAGGAAACACCGTTTAGAGCTAATACTGGATACCACGCTAAAACCCTGCCTATAGCAGTACCTGGTGAGGTGCAGAATCACCCATCCGTTGCAGCTCATGTGGAAGAACTACTCAAAATCCATAAAACAGTACGGAAGACTCTGGATCGGTCCAAAGTTTTCTACATGAAATGGGCTGATAAACATCGACGGGAAGGACCTGAGTATGAGGTGGGCGACAGAGTGTGGCTCTCCACTCAGAATATCCAGTTTCGCTATTATAGCATTTTTCATCCTCGCTTTATTGGTCCCTATACCATGGTCCGAAAGATCAACCCGGTAGCATACAAACTAAAGTTGCCTATCTATATGCGAATACATCCTGTATTCCATTGTAGCTTGCTGAAGCCAGCGGGTCGGGCGAAACTGGTTGCGGTGCCTCTGATTCTGAGGGATGGTCAGCTGGAGTTCGAGGTCCGAAAGATTCTGGATTCGAGGTTCCGCCAGGGCCGACTGTGGTTCTTGATCTCGTGGAAAGGGTATCAACGGAGGATGATTCCTGGGAGCCGAGTGCTGCAGTCCATGCTCCTGGAGCGATCCGTACATTCTACAGACTGAATCCAGGGAAGCCGGCTGCTAGGAGGCACTTGGGAGGGGGGCATACTGTCAGGATCCGACCCGTGCCTACCCAGTAGTGGTCAAAAGACTACATGTCCCAGAAGGCCTGGAGTGCTAAAGGCCAGGGAAGAAGGTATTTAATCCCGTGAGGCTTGGAGTGCGATGCACGTGATTTTGTCCTTGCTGTGGACAACTGTAGATTCGGAGAGGGTGTCTTGCCAGCTAATGTGTTTCTAGAAGAACTGTGTACTATTTCCGTAACCCGCGGCTGTGGGGTTACCTTCCAGGGATTTTGCGAACCTTTGAGTCTGTGGAGTATTGCTCCATACCGTGTAACTACGCCGGAGAGTCAGGGATTGATTTGTTTGTACCGCTCGGAGAGACGCCGGATTTCACCCTCTCGAGTTCGGGACTTGGTGGGTTTGTTTGTTGTTTCTGAAGCGAGAGACGCTGTATTTGCTCCCTCTCGTGTTCGGAAGCATTTTGGGCACTATTTCCTCAGCTCGGAGAGACGCCGGATTTCACCCTCTCGAGTTCGGGACTTGGTGGGTTAGTTTGTTGTTTCCGAAGCGAGAGACGCTGGATTTGCTCCCTCTCGTGTTTGGAAGCACTTTGGGCACTATTTCCTCCGTTCGGAGAGACGCCGGATTTCCCCTTCTCTGTGTGGGTATTGGTGCTTATTCAGGAGACACGGTGGGGAAGCGGAGCACTTTGGTTTGGGCGATTAGAGACGCCGGATTGCACCCTCAATTGCCACAACGGGGTTTTGGAAGAAAGAAGTTCGAAACCTATAAGAACCCCGTGCTGAGAGAGTGAGAGAAGTCCTGGTATGCCATTTGATCCATAAACTAGGAAAACAGATGGTAAGGACATTCGTTTCTAATGTGATGTTGCTTCATGATTGAAACTCTGTTCTGGGAAGAAGAAACATTAGAACGAACTATTACTCTTGCTGCTTTTTAACCTTTTTGTTATTTCATGAATGCACAGTGACATTGAACTCAGAAGAGATATCTGGGTAGAACTCATTCATAAATAAGGGACGGAGAGTGTATGGTATGTATGGAAATAGGCCCAGGGGACAGTAGTAGTATTCAGTGGAGGGAATCCGTAGTAACCAAATACCCGTTTCTTGTCTTTCAGGGAACACTCCCATGTTGCGCGAGAAGTAATCTCATTCAGAGTTATTATTAGAAGGGAGAGGTGTCTGAGACAAATCAGGTATGAAGGGAGATCATAGGGGAATCAGGTTTAGTGTATGAAGGGTAGGACTCTCCACTTACAGCTTGTTTTGTGTCATTTCAGATATCCCTTCTACAGCAGTTCCCGTCCCGGACCTTTTTTTCCCTCGCCTGCTTACTATCGTGCTTGGTGGTAGAAATTCCTAGAGCACGGAGAAAGCTGGAGGTGGAACCCATTTAGCATCGTCTCGATCCTGAGGAGCGGTTGGACCGTGACAAAACCATTCCCAATTACTAGTAACTATTGCCCATTTTCTTGCCACTCCCCCAGATTCCTTGAAAATGTACTACTAAAACGTATACCTACAGGTTCGAAGACCTCTGCAACCGGGGCAAAAAACTGCATGTAGAAACAACCGGAGAGACGGATTTCACCATGCATAGGAATATGAATAGCATTTTGTAGTATGTGTAGTACTACTAACCATACTACAAAGTGCAGTTTTTGTATAGTCCCCTTTGATAATGCAAGTAAAACAGCGAGGAAGCACTACAATCTAAAATCATTGTAGAATGTGATTGGTTGTCTTTCAGAAGAAAGTGTTGCAGAAGCCTCACAAATTGGAAGACGTTCTTGAAATAATGAGGGCTGTTCACACAGCTCAGTTTCAAGCAGAGATCATAGTTTGTCACAGAAGCAATGAGGGTGCAGATGGCACTGTATGTGCAGTCAAGAGACACGTGCCACAGATTTTCTTGTGTCACGTGATGTGACACATCTTGAGCGACTATTGTGACAAGCTGGACAGCACCACTGGAAGGCCTCAAACTGAAATGCCATTTAGTTTAGAGGTCAGAAACTCTCTTCCTCAGGCCACTCCTGACCACATTCAGACGTGTAAGAACTAAGGAAGCATGACTGTCAAAAAGGATCGCAAAATGAAAGCTTTGCAGTTCAGAGGAGGTACACCAGATACTCGATAATAGATCAGGTCTGGCTCATTCCAAAGTTCACAAAAAAATGCTGTCAATCGACCCCCAGTCTTATTTTGTGGCAGACATCAAGGGACCCATGCTCATTGCTTGGTGGATGTACACACAATTACTCACAATTTGAAGAATATGCAAATCAGAATAGGAACACCAGATGTTCGACAATACATCAAGGACACTAAGGGGCCGATTACGATGCCAGATGGACCCGGGCATCGTTCTGGAACTGGAACCGACTACCTCCAGTCATCGGTTCCAGCCCAGGAATCAGGGCTCGGTCGCAATCCTATACTTTGCTATGAGAGCATGCATTCCAAACGGAATGTATACTCTCATAGCAAATAGCAGGGGTGCAGTTCATCCCTGCACCCCTTGGCAGGTGTCCCAATGACTTTTTGTGCCGGAAAGGCTGGCACAAAAAGGCAGTGGGAAAACGCCATCATAATCCTGTTGTAATAAAAAATGTTCTAGCTGTATTGTCTATGTATTGTGTGCCTTAAGTTAGCATTTGCGGCACCATTTTATGTTTGGCTGCCATTTTGAGTTATTATTGAAACTGATTTCCTTCCCTGTCCCTGCTGAAAGCAGCTGCGATAATTAATGTTTCGCCTAGGTTGAGCCTTGCTGTACTAATGAATACACTGTTCTTATTAACGCATACCTTTCCACTAGATAGGCCTGCTCCCACCCGTAGAGAGGCGGGCACAGGCAGAGTGACCTTGGCATCGAGATAGCATCTGCCCGGTCTCAGGATCGAAACTCATCCTTTTGTATCTTCTTTGTTCAACTGCTACCAACTGGAAATTTCCAGTCAAGGCGTGTCTTTATTGGTTCTTATACATAATGTATCGCAATGCTTGCTCAAGTCAGTCCCTCTGCAGCAATGCCAGGAGGCTGGTCAGACTGGACTCTACTCCAGTGTATCTGAATAAACATACTTGGTTTGTATTCTCTAATGTCTGACCGACCCTTCATTTATATGGAAGGCTGAGAGGTGGTCGTGAGTGGCCCGGGTGGTCCTAATCGGGTCACGTCATTCAGTTGGCTCCCGAACAGGGACCCCATCGGGTGGCCCATCCTCGCCTGAGGACGGGTGAGGAGGTCAGGCCATCGTTGGGCCGGTCGGGCGAATCAGGGATCCTTGCACGAGAGAATTCCTGAACTCGCAGCTGCCCGGTCGGTGCCTCGCCAAGTGGTCATCCCGACTGGGGTCCTGAACGGCAAAACCCTGGGATCTGACCGTTTGGTCTGAAGAGTCGGCAGTGGAGAATACATTTGTTTGACCTGTGTGCACCTGGTGAGTTTGTTTTGGTTCTTTGTGGATATGGTACCATTTTGGTTTGTCTTCGGTATGGTCTGAGGACTGATTTTGGTTTGCATTTGGTACGGTCTGAGGCCTAATCTGGATACAAAGTGTTTGTGAACACTTTTCCAGGCAACATAACGAATTTAGCCCACTTTTGAAAATGTCTGGGATGAGACGGTTTTTGGTTTCTTGTTGTCACTGTTGTTCTGCTGATGCTCGATTGGAAGAAAGTCAGCCAGCTCCTCCCGAAGGCACTCCGAACTTTCATATGTATGGGAAGCATGGCCTTGGCCCTTTTATGTTTAGTACACTGTGGCGCAAATATACGAGGGACAATGCCATAGACGGACCCTTTTGATGAACAGAAAATTGCCTTTTTACAGGAGAAGCTGTTTTTCAAAAAGAAGTAGGCAGTCTATGTTTGATTCCCTCAGAACATGGCAAAAAAAGGTTAAGCAGAGGCGAACGAAAGCAGAGAAAGAGGCCCAGAAAGGGAGAATGCAAAAATTGACTCAGAAAGCTGTAGCACATGATAGAGAGAAGCAAGAGATAGGAATTGAACGTGGAGATAGGAGATTCCGATTGTAGATTGACAAATCTTATTGTAGCAAGGAGACCCAACTTGTAGAAGATCAAGCCCCTACAAAGGATTGGTAGGTCGCTGACACTACAAATCTCCCCTCTCGCCACTTACACCAGAACGAGTGGAACACGGACACGGAGCCTCGCTGGGGAAGTCAAAGAGAAGAGGACGAGGACGGCTCCTTTAAGTGGACGTGTTCTGAGCTGGGAGCCTCGCCCTGGGATGACGTAGCTACGAGCGGACTGGAGAAAAAGGAGGAAGCCCAAGCCTCGGCGTGTGATGACACTGAGGAGGAAGTTCGTGAGGAGTTCGAGGAACGAGTGCAGAGAGAAGGAGAACGCGAAACCGACTGGGGAAGCAGACGGGGAAGCAGCGGACACGCCTGGAGGCCAACGTCCCCGCGAGTCACCCAGTCACACTCCCGGAGGACTGTGGCTCTCCCAGGTACGACAAAGTGTGTCGAGCTGGGTAGAGAAGCGGGGAGGCTCCGCTGAGAAATAGTGCCTGTGTTATTTTCTATGTACTCTGTAGCACTTTCTCAGAAATTCCTTGGTCACCCCCCATACCTTTATTGCACCTCCCTCACTATAGAGCACTCGTGTTCACTCGACTTGTATGTACACCGTGTGAATTCACTAGAGTAGCGGTGATCCCTCACTCCCCGGGCCCCCCCTGGCAAATGTATAGAGGACGGTTGCCTGACGGTACCACTCTGTCTTTTCTCTCCTGCATACCACCCGGAGGAGAAACTCAGCCCAGCAGACCCGAAGCTCCTTCCCCAGCACCTGACGAAGCAGCTGGAAACAGCCATCAGAAGTGGGTCCCGAATACCGAGGCAACAACGGACCCCGCTACCATGACTCGGGAAAGATTGTCAACCAAGAAAAAGAAGTCCTTTATAAAAATAAAACCATATTTACCTCCATCCAGTCTCAGGTCCCTTTCTCCGACCCGCCACACTTATGTAGCCCAAGAAGAAAGTGATACGTTTGTGAAACATTTGTTGGATACTCGACCCCCACCCCCTTATTAACCGAAGAGAATATATCCCGCTCTTCCCTCCCAGACCCAGCTGCCTGCTTCTTCCGTATCCGCTGTTTCTGTTTCTGTTATTTTCGACCAGACTGCCTTGGCCATGGCACATCCTGCCCATTCTTTGCCCTCGCCGTCTGTGGCAACTGTGACTGTTAGTACTCCTGCTACGCCTATTGCTTCTGTTTCTCTCTCTCCAGCTCTTACCCCCACGACAATGGCGTTTGTGCCCACTCCCTCTGTTGTTGCACCCCCCGGTGTTCCTCCATTCTCCGACATCACTGAGTACTGGGACACTGGTACGTGGTCCTGAGGATAGAGATTGGACGAAATTTAAGGAACATATGGGGTGGCGTTGGTCGGAACTGATGTTGGAGATGCAGAGAAACAGGTGGTGGCTAATCAGGCTCCGCAGTGGGCTCGTAGCCCAATTAATGTTGTGGAAGACATGTGGAGTGTCATGAAAGATTATGAGCCTTTCTTACAACAACATGCCCTTAAGCATATGTCGGCTACTTTGATCGGTCTTTGGGAGTAGCGTTTAAAGGGCGCAGCACCGCAGATCATATATGATATTAGGGATCATGTGTATGTCACTGATATGGGGCCTGCTCATGTCTTTGGTAATGTTGCGATGTTGATTGCTTACTGGGAAAGCCTGCTTGAGAAGAGCCCCACCCCAGTAACTCAGTTTCTGATGCTGGAGGTTCCTTCCATCTACCATCCAGAGATACCGGAGCGAAGGGATCAGCATGATCATGTTACTTGGCCAAGGGGAGAGACCCGTTTCCAAGATCAATGCATTTATACTCCATGGAAAAGGAGTGAAGTCTTGTCCATTAAGACTCAGTGACCTGACCCTAGGAAAAATCCCACCTCTTATTATAAGGAACTGACTGAAACTGCCTCTTCGACAGTGATGACGCTTGCTGATATTGAAATGTTCTTTGGTTTACTAATTCGGTTGATATTTGAAAACAAGTACACACACAGGATCATGTTGCGGAACTGGGTGGTACCTGGGATCAAATTAAAGCATGGGATCAGGAACGGAAGCCAGGTGATAAGCCTAGGGTGGAAATACTTACTTTGCCTGGCCGCATTATCACGTATTTGCATTCGATTGTACCCCCGAGGAAATTTGACTGGGACAAGCTATCAACTTGCCACCAGAAGAAGGATAAGAGCGTGTCAGACTTTTTCACTCGGTTTGAAGGTGTGTTCTTAGACTATAGTGGACAGGATTAGTCGATCGAAGGTGGTGGCGGCAGTTTGTTAATAGATTCATTTCCAATTTGCTTTCTGAGTTTTCAACCAGATTGCAGGCTTCAGAGAGCACTTAGCCCACCTCTTCCCCTTCCGTTATCTTGAATCTGGAACAGTTTTATGAGTACAGGGAAAGTGAGGAGTAGGAGAATACGGAAAAGAAGAACAAATATTTGAAGACAAAGGTGTTGTTACAGCAGGCTTCTAGAGAGAACGGTAGAGGATGAGGTGGTTTGGCCCCACAGCTTTCACGCAGTAGCAAGCCCGGTAATACCACACCTTTGGGGGTGAATCAGTATGCATACTGTAAAGAGGAGGGAAACTGGAGCAGCGAGTGTTCGTTGCTTTTGCAGAAGGTGGCGGCTCATAGAGGACGAAGTTCTTGTGGATGGGATCGCGGAGCTGGTGGCCAAAATAGGGCTCAGAATTCTGTGGCCTCGCAGAGTCGCTCCGATCAGAACTATTTTTATGACGCTCGGGGCGTACAGTATTATTCTGATGATTATGATACGGATGAGGTGATGGGTATGTCATACAGCTAGGACAGCCAGGCACAGAGTGAGGACCCAGTTCAGATACCTGTGGATCAGCGTGGTCCGTACAATAGCGCTGATGTGCAATTCGACTAAGAATTTCTTGGTGGATACAGGTGCAACAAATAGTTCTATTTCTCATTCTTCGTTCCCTGGGGTGACTCTGTCTGGCCATAATAATGTCTCTGTAGGTTTTTCTGGTGTACCAGTTGTAAGCCCCGTTTCAAAACCCCTTCCGCTAACTATTGGTCCCTTTACTGTAGATTCGCCATTCCTGTTGACAACTAATTGTGGAGAAATTTTGATTCGCTTGGATTTATTGAAGAAATTGCATGCCACAATTTACTACATGACAATGGGTCTGAATGTTGTGTGCTCTACAAAGTGTCTGTCTAAAGATGCACCTCTTCCTGTGGAGTTTTGGGATGTGTCACCCACTCTGTGGGCAGCAGGCGACACAGATGTGGGTTTATTGCAGATATTGCCTGTTTCGATACGTGTCAAGGAAAGGGTTATTTTACTCCGCATTCCCCAGTATAAAATACCACAGGCAGGTGAGCGAGCTTTGATGCAAATTGTGCAGGTTTTGATTGAGAAAGAAGTGGTTCAAGAGACGACTGCTAATGTTTGTAATAGCCCAATTCTTCCTGTCCTCAAAAGAACACCTTCAGGTTCCTCTGATTACCATGCAGCTGTTTATATTTTTGTGATTGACTTGCGTGAAGTTAACAAAATAGTGATTCCTCAGTTTCCAGTGGTCCCTGACATTACAACACTCTTGATAATGATGCCTTGTTCTGCTAAATTCTTTTTTGTCATTGACTTGAAATATGCATTCTTTAGTATCCCCATTCATCCTGACAGCAAGTATCTGTTCGGGTTCACCCTAGCTTTAGATTCTGTCGTGCTCCTCAAGGCTATTCAGAAAGTCAGAGTATTTATAGTCAGGCATTGAAAGCTCACCTGGATTCCTTGTCGCTCCCTCCAGCTAATGTATTGCTCCAATATGTCGATGACCTGCTCATTGCCTCAGGCACAGAACAAGGTTGCAGAGATAGTATGGTTAAATTGCTCCATTTAACTGACCATGGTCATAAGGTATCCCTTTCCAAATGTCAGTATTGTCCACAGGAGGTCACCTACTTAGGTCACCTACTTTCGAAGGAAGGTAGGAGATTAACACCTGAGCGCCTCAGTACCATCGTTGAAATGCCCATACTGCAAACCCACAAAGATGTGCATGCTTTGATAGGTATCACTTCCTATTGCAGGCAGTGGATTCATGGCTACTCGCTGCTTGCTCTTACACTAAAAGATGTGCATGAACCCCTGCCATGGAAACCTGAGTTTCAGCAGTCTTTTGAGCAATTAAAAACTGTGCTTTGCTCAGCTCCAGTGCTTGGTTCCCCTAATTACACTAAAAGCTTTGTATTGAATGTCCATGAGATGGGTGGTTGTGCGCATTCTGTTTTAGCACAAACATTTGGGGATAAGCAACAACCATGTGCTTATTTCTCTGCGGTGCTTGACCCTGTCGCGCAAGCTTGCGTGAAGTTGGCCTAGCATATGCTGTCCACTATTCTAGTGGGCACCTTGCACCAATCCAAACGACCCCTTATTGATGGTTGGTTAAAGACAACCTTATAGAAAGTTATCCTAGTGGTAGCTGTGGAGAGCAGCCTTCAGGCTAAGTCTTGAAGGAATGTAAAGCAGCTTGTTTTACCAGTCTATAATCTCATGAAATGACAAAATGAAACGCCGCACGAGATTTATATATACAATATATGTATTTATTCTAAACACATCCCTCTAGTCTCTTTATGAAGCTAGAGGCAAAAGTACATTCAAGTAACGTATTTAGTAAACTAGCACAATATATGATTAGCTCTATGGGCGTCACAAATTATATGCTAAGAAAGTGGTATGAGAACCACGACTGACATAGATACAAGGCCTAGAGCCTTTAGAACTGCTGGGGCCACCAGGAACCACCCAAGGTAGTGACACAGGGGGCCCACTGGGACGTGTGCAGTGTCTAAACACAGCCGCGAATCACCATTAACTTCTATGGGGAAAGTCGCGGTTGGAAAATTACAGATTCAGGACACTTAGAAAAGGACTAGGAACAAACCCCTTTAGAACTAGGAGGTTCTAGAGTCAACACCCACAGGAGTACCAGAGTACTCGAGTTACCTCATCCAGGGAAGCCGGGTGCATAGGTGTCTTTTCGTGTCAGGTTTTGTCATCGATTTCAATGGAGAGTTGCTGCAAATTGCTGCTGGCGTCCAGGTGAATCCAAGGGTGGATCAGAGATCTGAAGAACCTGAAAGCAGAGGGGACAGACTCTGGCTCACTAGCCAGTGACCAGAAAGGTGAGGAGAACATGCCAACCAATGTTGGGTGATTTCAGGTGAAGAAGGTGAATCTTGACTCTTCAGCCACGAGGACCAGGAGGCGTTGACGACAACCTGGTGCTGGATTCGAGCTGTCCCATGAAGGATGTCGAGTGCTGCGGTGTCGGTATCTGGATTAGACCCAACAAGTCTTGGCAACAGCAACCCACACAGAAAGCAAAGATTGGCTTTGGTGCAGACCAGCAAGGTCTAAGGGACTCACCCTTTGGAGGGGAGTCAGGGCACGTCTGGAGAAACCAGGAAAGCCCAAGAAAAAGAAGAGTTACCTTCGTGGGGGCCCACCATTCGACGGACCAGGAATCGTGAAGGAGCCTCGAGCGGAAATGCTAAAAGCGGGCCCACGGAACACTCGTGGTGTGTAGACCCACAATCTTCAGTGGAAATGGTGCTCGACGCTTGGACTATAAGTAGCCCAATGCACAACCTCGGGTAAGCTTGGGAAGTTGATGCACTAGCAAATGTGCATGGTGTCGAGGGGTTCTGGTTCCACATCACTCGTGAGGGCTGCAGGTCTCAGTTTTGCTGGGATCTCGTGTCTGCCTTGGAGAAGTCTGGAAGTCTGGGTCCTGTGTCGCAAATCTGTCGGGATCCGGTGGGAGCCTTGGAAATGCAGACCGGCAAGATGCTTCTTTGGTGCCTGTTTGAACAGGGGAGTCACTCCTTCATCCCAAGGGAGATTCTTCCATCTTCTAGTCGAAATAGAATGTCGAAGTTCCAGGATATATGTTGTTTCATCTAGGTATAATCTAAAGTCCTAAGGACTGGGTTCCTATACTAAGTTTAGGGGTTGGATTTACTCTAGGGTCCCACCTATGGGAGGACCCAGGGTGGGGGTGGTTACACCCCTTTTCCCTTTGTCCAGTTTCGCGTCAGAGCAGGGACTGAATGCCCCTGCAACCGGTTTGAACTGGGGTATGCACAGGGACACCAAGTGTGCCCCCAGCACTGTCTGAAAAGCATTCTATGAATGCACCCACCCAGCCCCAATACACTAAAGCCTGTCTGGGAGGTGGTTACACCTCCCTGTGAAAGGAAACCTATTGTCCAGGCCTCCCCTGCCAGAGTTTCGTCCAGCAGCAGGAGGTCAGACCTGTGTCTGTGGCATCCATTTTGTGATGCCAGGGTTCTTTTAAACTATCACAGTTTAAGTAAGTGTGTAAATGTCTTCTTCCTCTAGAAGGGTGGAATTCTACCCCCACCACCAGGACTGGCGGGGTAGGATTCCAAAGTGTTTGACACCAAACACAACATGTTTCCATGCAGCCATTTAGTGCGAGGTTATAATGCACTTAAGAGTATATGGTCTGGCTGCATCACAGAACAACCTTAGAGAATAGATTCTGAAAGCTGCAGAGGGGCTCAGCTCATGCTTGGGCACCCTCTCACACAAAACCAAGCACTCTGCCTTTAGGATTAATAAGGCTTGCCATAGGAGTGACTTATAGATTTATATGTGTCAGTGATATAAGGTAGATATAGGTAACCTATATCTTAGTAAGAGGTGCATGCACCACCTTACCCAAGCTGCAGTAGCAGACCTGTAGTGCCTTTTTGGAAGGCTTCCCAGGGGTGGCATAATACATGCTTCAGCCCCTGGTAGGCCTCTGGGGTACCTATGCCCTTAGTACCTAAGGTATCATATACTAGGGACTCACATGGGTAACCCAGTAACCAGTCTGGAGTGTACCTAAAGTACATGCAATCAATTTAGAGAGGAAGCAGCTAGGCTGGGGTCCTGGTTAGTAGGGACCCAGCCAGATTAAATTTAAAAAACAGTGAAACACCAGCAAAATGTGGGGGTAAATATAGTAAGCAGATCCTACTCTCCTACAGAGCTCTCCCGAGCTGTCTAAGAGTGGTCGCAGCTGTCTCGATAAGACATTCAGCTGGACTAGTACTTGATACTGACCACACAGTTATGGTACCCCATGCTGTGGATACACTTTTGAATAAGACGAAGAAGCAGAACCTCACAGTGCACGTTTGACAGGTTATGAGCTAACGATCTTTGCATGACATATCACCATCAAACGCCTTGCCACTTTGAATTAAGCCACGTTACTATCCCTCCCTTCTGAGAATGAGGAGATTGACATGCATGATTGTATCTTCCAGACGGAAGAATAGATGAAATGACGGGTAGAACTGACTGATGTTCCCTTATCTGACCCCCAAGGGGAACTATATGTTGTTTCAAATTGCCAGATGGCACCACCACTGCAGCATACACAATTACTATGTTGTGAATGGTAGTTGAGACATCACAAGTTCCCTATCAGTCCACCCAAGCAGCTGAGTTAGTCACCCGTATTAGAGCCTGTGAATGGAGTGAGGGGCTAGTTGTCAATATTTATAATGACAGTCAGTATGTCTTTGGAGTTGCTCGTAATTTTGACCGGCTCTGGTCAGAGAGAGGGTTCCTTACTTACCACGGGACTTGCATTCAGCATGGTTCTCTTATACATAGGCTTCAGTCCCTCTGACACTCCCTAAGAAATTGGCCGTAGTGTAGTGCAGCGCTCATAGAAAAGTTACTGATGATGTGGGCAAAGGGAACGCCTTTGCAGATCAGACAGCTAAGGAAAGAGCCCAAACTAAGATGAAAAGAATGTCTGTAGCAGGTCCTCCTGGGTGGGTGCCAGAGGTTACTATGTTTGAGGATACATTAGAAAATGTGAATGAGATACAGAGTGAGGCCTCGATGGAGGAATTAGCAGTGTGGCAAGAAAGTACAGCAAACTTGAATGATGAGGGATGTAGGATTAACAAATCAGGGAAACAGAGATGGATGTAGCCAGATGCATATGTTCTTCCTGTAGTCACCATGGCCCAGTTCACATCAGTGCTAAGAGTATTTGCAAACTGTTAGACCCTGCATGGCAAAATAACAATATTTCAAAGACAGCTGAACATTTAGTAAAGTATTGTATGGTGTGCATGATGCACAATCCTGGAACAGGTACCTCTACACCACCCGGCAATTTTGCGCCTTCCACTTTCCCTTATGTGGTCCTTCAAATAGACTATATTGGAATGGACAGGGTCAGAAATTTGAAGTATGTGTTGGTGGTTGCTTATGTATTCAGTAAATGGATTGAGGTTTACCCTACTACAGAGAACATAGTCATTGTGACTGCATAGGCACTCCCGAAGGAGTTCTTTCCTGCCTTCGGCTTGCCCCGTCTGATCTGGAGTGATAACGGAAGTCATTTTATTGCCAAGGTTATCCAGTTAATTTGCGACGGTTTGCACACAAAGCTGAAGTTTCATGCTCCAAACCACCTCCAGTCAGCCAGTTTGGTTGAAAAGTATAATGGTACTCTCAAACTGACACTGGCAAAGATTCAGGAGAAAACAGGAAAACAGTGGCTAGATGCTTTACCATTAGCTCTTTTATCAACGATAACTACAGCGCATTCTAGGACAGGATTGTGACCCTGCAAAGTCATGTTCGGATGCCCAGCAAATGTCTGGGGTGTCCAGAGCCCAAGTAGATTCTCTGAAATTGGGTACCCTTTGTTGACCGACTATCTGTACAAGTTAACTGAAAGTTTGTGTTCTATTCGCGAACAGATTCAGGAGTCGCTTCCACCAGTTCCAGAGGGGCCAGGCCATGACATCCAGCCAGAAAAGTGGGTGTTGCTCTGTAAATTTGAGCGGAAGAAGAGCTTGGAGTCCAGGTGGAAGGGGCCCGAGCTTGTCCTCCTCGCAACATGCACCGCAGTAAAAGTGGCAGGCCGTACCAACTGGATTCATTCAAGCCACTGTCGCAGGGTACCCCTGCCCTTACCCTGTGACCAGTGGGTGAGGGAAGGTCTCGGAGACACTGAGACTGAACAGGTGCCTCAGTTTGTCCCTTTCAGTGACGCAAAACTTACATGGACCCAAACGGATGTAGAAAATAATGATATTTTAAATTCAGCGATACCCCAGGAAATTCGAGCCCTTGAAGAACTACTGTTTGTCGACCACTCTGTGCCTGGAGTCACCAGGTACAATTTGCACCCTCGGCTGAGAAATAGTGCACTAAAGGAGAAGCCAGATTAGTTAGGGATGGACTGTGTAAGTTAGGGTGTACCTTGTTATAGCACCAACAGTGTTAGTTTAGGGTGTAGTAAGATTGGTGCTCTGTTCTGACATTGGACAGGATAGATCAAATGTGCTCCCGCTTGGAAGGGGGGTACATTATCCTGGACGACATGGCATTCATAAAGAGCTAGGACTGAGCAGCTCTACCGCCGGTGCTCAAGAGCGCCAACGTTGATGAACAAATGGGGGTCTACCAGTGAGGCTCTGACGAACACTGGGAACACTTGCTCTTGCCATCAGTTGTATTACATTCCCTTTTCTTTGCTTGATAATTAGTCTTCGAAGTGATAGTTGTGAATGCATTAATAACAGTACTTGGAATAGCTTGGTTCCTGGAGGAAATGTATCCTGCACATTCCCTGGTTGGTGCAACGCCCACTTCCCCATAGCAAATGTTTGTTACTTTTGCCACTCACAAAGCGGATCATAGAAAGACTTACACATATATCTTTATGCCAATATTACATCAAGCTCATGAAGTGTCCAATACAACAAATTCTTGGGATTGTGGATTGCTTCCCTAAGTTACCCATAAGAATGATAATTTCTTGTCCCTGAGTGAGAAAATGTCATCTTTCTTGCATGGCATGCCCCCACTTTTTGCTGGATTGCCGATGTGCTTTGACTGAGTATGCCCTAGGCGCCTGCCAATCAGGTGCCCAGGGCCTGTGTTCCTTCCCTAAAACTGTATTGAAGCTAAAACCCAATTGGCATCTCTGGCCACATGTCAGACCCTGGTAAATGGTACCATGGGTACCCATGGCATTATGACCAGAGAAGACCCCTAAGGGCTGCAGCACTTATTGTGCCACCCTTAGGGGCCCTGCACTCTGACACACACTGCCTCTGCAGGCTGAGTGTCCTTGTGCAGAACTAAACAAAGAGTCGACATGGTACACATCCCTTTGTGCCATGCCCACAAACCCACTGCCCTGGCATACATCAATCACCCTTCTAGCTGGGTGCCCTATGCCAGTGGTGCGGGCACGGGTGCATGAGCCCTGTGCCCCTACAGTACCCAGGGCCATTCCTGGGCAATATAAGTGCAGTGATGCCATTAAGAGTATATGGTGCTGGGAGGTTGTCATTACGAACTCCACAGCTCCATAGTGGCTTCACTGAAGGCTGAAAAGTTTGATATCAGACTTCTCAGCATATTAAACCCACACTGATGCCAGTGTGGGATTTAATGTAAAATGCACTACAGAGGGCATCTTAAAGATGCCCCCTGAAACCTAACCTACAATCCACATCTTGTCTGAGAGGCTTCCTAGGCTGCCACGCAGCAGACATGTTGCAGGACCCCTGGGTGGAGAGCACCCCGCTCTCTTGGGCCTGCAACAATGCACATCCTGGGCGAGGTGCTAGGTCTCCTCCCCCAGGATGGGCAGGGGGAAGCTTCAAAGGCATGCCGCCTTTGTGAGCTTCTCCAGACCACTTGTTGTACTCAGCAACTGGTCCCCGCCAGTTCTGCCCCCCACTCTGGCGGGAAGACTGGCGGGAAACCCTACGTGAGGAAAGGGGGTGTGCCAGCCTGTGTCAACTCCACCCCTCAGGTGGGAGAGGAGAGGTGAAGCACAACTCCGGGCTCTGGCCATCTTGAGGATGGGGATCCCTGCCCAATCAGAGATAGGCTCCTGCTCCCCTCCCACAGGAGAGGAGCAGGATAGGGGGTGTACTCACCCCAGGACAGGGACCTATTGGTCCCTGCCCTTCCCCTACCTGTAACGCCCCTAAATTTAGTATTCAGGGCACCCCGAACCTTCCTTCCTCAGATCCCGATACGAAACAAGAAAGAAGAGCAAGAAGAAGAAGACCTGCCATGCAGCTGCTAACAAGAGGACGACACCAACTGACTTGGCCCCAGCCCTACAGGCCTGTTGATCCTTGAACCTGCTCCTGCTAAATCCTGGCATCTCCTGTGGACAGCAACATCGAGAACCCTGGAGGACCTACCTGCCTTGACTCTCTTAGAGACAGGGACTCCCACGAGCAGTGGTTCTGCTCAAACAGCAATACCCCTGGTGCCAGCCCGGAACCGCGAATCCAGCCCACTCTGCACCCGCCGAGCCCTGCCTGTGCATGAGTGGACAAAGACCCTGAAGACGTCCCCCGTCGATTCTGACCTGGAATCCAGTGCCCAAGGACCCTCCTCGACGACCCAGATGACGCCTGCAGACTCAGAACCAGGGAGCCCTCCTACCGCGACCAGCAGAGGGTAAGATTTCCTGACGTACAAAGACAACCCTGTACCCAGCGCCCCCCGGCCTCCTTTGCCCATCTCTGGGGTGCCTACCTATCCTCCAAGATCCCAACTTACCCCTCCAAGTGTTGGTCGCTCCAGAAGATCCTCCGTCCCCCAGCCTGCAGCCTTTGTTCCCTTTTCAAGGTCCCCGTTGAATAACATTGAGTGCCCGACGGCTCAAAAGCACCCTGCACCCAGCCGCCCGAGTGCCCCTGGCAGTGCAACCTTTGTCCTATCCTACTTCCCCATTTGCCCTGAAAAAAGTGAGCAGGAGCCCAGCTTCCACAGCTGCGTGGCCTGCTAGCCAGCAGGCACCAACCGAAGCCTCTCATTGCATAACATTGGGCCTAACTTCCTCTGCAGCCGGCTGCCCCTGTGCCGCTGGGGGTGTACCAACTGTACCTACCTGACCCTGGGAGACCCCTGAGTCTATGCTCAGAACCTTAACTCTGCCAGTCGAGTACTTACCTAAAAGCCGATAACTCACTTTTCTTCCATAGGCTAACATTGACTGGTTTCACTTGGAAATTCTTCTGTGTGTGGAGTTTTGGAACTTTAAAATATTCATCTAAAATCAGCCGAACTATGAATTCTGATATACTCCCCTGTTATCAGGAGAGACCTCAGTGCTGCATCTTTGAGCCCAGTACTGACCCTGAAAAGTAATTCTAACCGTACCTACCAGTAACGTGAATTTCCTTCCATAGGATATCATTGCCTGCTTTTTGCTGAAAAAGTTTCGAAGTGTCGATTTTTGAAACTTATAAATATTCTCTAAAACTTGTGCCAACGATAAAAACGTAATTACTTGCCTGTTTTAGATAGAGGTCCCAGTGCTGAACCTAGGAGTCCAGCACTGGATTACAAAAGTAACCTATTTCCTTCCATAGGATAACATTGGTAATTTCAACTGAAAAAGTTTCTGTCAACTTTTAAAATGCAATAACATTCCTTAAAAATCACTACTGTAACCAAAACGCTTTTACTTAACTGTTTACAGCTCATGTCCCAGGACTGAATCTAGGATCCAGTCCTGTGGTTTGAAAAGTAATCTACAAAGTAACTAATTGCATTTAACTGAAAATTCCCATTGAGCTCAATGATGCATTGTGTTTGAAATTGTGTTGCCTATTGCAACAAACTGTAACTATTGTATTCAAAGAGTCTATTGCCTATTTGAAAAGTATTTACCTATAAAGTAATC
This sequence comes from Lissotriton vulgaris, assembly GCF_964263255.1. Classification (NCBI taxonomy): domain Eukaryota; kingdom Metazoa; phylum Chordata; class Amphibia; order Caudata; family Salamandridae; genus Lissotriton; species Lissotriton vulgaris. The sequence goes on from NC_141696.1 coordinate 229,419,502, forward strand.
CATTCTGAGAAAGTATCTATTGATACCTTGTTGGTTCTAAAATAAAACAACTATATATTTTGATACAAAACAATTGGCCTAGAGTTCAGTTCTTGAGTATGTGAGACCATTTGCTGACTGAGTGTGTACAACAAATGCTTTACATTGCCCTCTGGTACTGCCTTACTGCTCGACCAAGCTACCACTTTAGAGAGAAGGTTATATCTAACTTTAGCATCTGCCAAACCTCTGGGGACTGGGGACTCTCTACACACTGTACCTTACTTTGGTCCAGTATATATAGAGCCACTTTCCTACACCCTGCTATTGTCATATATTGGTAGTTGTGAGGGTTGGTTTCAATTGTTCGTTTTGGTGCACTATCTTTTCCAATTATCTACTCAGGTTATGACATCGGCTGATTCTTGCACTGTGGTACAGTATATAAGTTTCCTTTCCATCACAGATTTACTCCCCTAGGTCAAGAAGGAAATGGGACATCTGGTACACTATTGCCAACATCTTGTATGAGCATATATGATATAATACAGAACAAAACATGGCTTATAATGGAAATGGCTGATTTCCAAAGATTCAACACTTAGGAGTACTTCCAATCTTTCCAGGATCGTGTGTTATTATGGACAAACCCATGCTGGTGTCCATGGTTAACACCACAGCTAGTTTCTGTGTCCAGGGAATAGGGGAGGTAAAGGTGGGGGAAAGTACATGCAGTTTCACTTACGGACTGGTAACACTTAATAGTCCACCCTTAGTCCTACCTCAGAATGTTTATTTTATCTGTGGATCCCAAGCTTATGTCTGGCTTCCAAGGGGATGGTCTGGCAGATGTTATCTCTCTTTCCTTCTTTCCCCTGTGTATATTTCCCCATCCAATTTCCATAGAGACCATCGGCTGCAATGAAGGAGTATATACTCGGTTCGAGACAGAAGGGTTGTGGACACTGAGGACATAGATCAGACAGATACCACCTGGCAGCAGTTTGTTTGATGATGCTGCAAGGGGTCTTCCACCTTTCTGGGGCCCCATGGTGAATAGCCTGCTGCTTCATCGGCTCACAAATGTTGTGGAAGGGATTATTAATACAACAGCTCGGATACTGACCAACATTACTGTTGAGGTCCAAGATACGAGGCTCGTTATATTACAACACAGAATGGTGTTAGACATCATCCTCACTGATAGGGGAGTGGCCTGTCGCATCATAAGCAGTAGCTGTTGTGTTTACATACCAGACCACACCCCCAGTGTGTATAAGGCTATACAAAAATTGTATAGATTGGCATCAGACCTACACCAAGAGACAGGTACTTGGACATTATCGGGGTGGTTCAGGAATATGCTAACAACGTGGGGTTGGAAGATCCTCATCCTTTTGGTTGCAGTTGCTGGTTGGTTACATGTTGCCTTTGCATACACTGCCTTCCAGCTTGTTGTACCTGTTGTATACATGCTCTGACCCCTAGATCAATGCTGCGATCATGCTGCAGAAACAAATTAATTAAATAATGCAGATCGATGAAGGTATCTTTGAATTCTGACTATGCACGTATCTACATATGGTGCTGTTTCTTATCTTCGCAACATGGTATTCCTTTTTGGATAGTAATTTGCAATGGTTGGCAAATGCTAAAAGGAGGGTCTGTTGGAATAAAAATGTTCTAGCTGTATTGTCTGTCTTGTGTGCCTTAAGTTAGCATTTGCGGCACCATTTTATGTCTGGCTGCCATCTTGAGTTATGACTAAAACTGATTTCCTTCCCTGCACCTGCTGAAAGCAGCTGCAATAGTTTTTGTTTCTCCAAGGTTGAGCCTTACTGTACTAATGAATGCACAGTTCTTATTAACGCATACCTTTCCCACTAGATAGGCCTGCTCCCACCCTTAAAGTGGCGGGCACAGGCATAATGACCTTGGCATTGAGATAGCCTGTGCCCGGTCTCAGGATCGAAACTCATCCTTCTGTATCTTCTTTGATCAACTCCTACCAACTGGAAATTTCCAGTTAGGGCGTGTCTTTATTGGTTCTGAATTGTACATAATGTATCGCCATGCTTGCTGAAGTCAGTCCCCCTGAAGCAATCCCAGGCGTCTGGTCAGACTGCATTCCACTCAAGTGTATCTGAATAAATATACTAGGTTTGTATTCGCTACAGTCTGACCAACTCATCATTTGTGTAAAGGCTGAGAGGTGATCGTGAGTGATTCGGGTGGCCCTAAAAGGGTCACTTCCTTTCATCCCTTGGCCGGAAAGAGCCGGCCAGGGGATTACTGTGGGCCTTCCGAATGGCGGACGGGCTCTCGGAGCCAGTTGTAAGCCATTCAGAAGACTGGTTCGGATTCCCTTGTGACCGCACCCATCGAAATGGCTCGGTCAGAAGGGAATCTGAATCAGTGATTACGATGCAGGCCCTAAGTGATGACTAGTTCAGAACATTCACACAGCGATGATCTCACTTCTGATCTTCAGCCATATACGGATGAGAGATATGAAGGGGTCCATTCTCGCTGTTTGGACAGATGGAAACACAGTAACTTGGAATTCAGCCTACTTTCACACATTAAATGTAGATACCTTAGAATTCTCTTTAGCAGAGAAACTGTTGGACGCTGAAAGCTTTCCAGAGCTCAGATGGTCAACAGTATGCATGACTCGTTTGTCTTTAGTTTTTTGCCTTCTTCTCCCCTGCCAAATCCTAACCTTAAACCTTTTAGTGAGACTTCATGACCCTGTGGATATATCCAGCTTCCTATGCTTAAAGCATAGAGGGAAACGCGTGCCTTCCTTGTGGTTTACAATTCCACTAAGCTCCAAGGCAGCTGCCATCTTTCCTGCATCACGTTGTCTGTCAACGTGGTCACACGCCTATATGCACCCACTACCACTAGTCTTACCCGCAGAGCCCTTGTACACTCATTTCCACAGGTCAGTTACAGCACCCAGTCCGCAGCGCATTGCAGATGTTCTCTACACCAGCAATTGTGTCTCCACAAACCCTATAGACCCCTTCTCTAACAAGGCAGACACACTGAATTCCCCTAGGAGTTTTAAACACGAGAATAGACAATGCACAGCACTATATGTAGTCACCACTGCAGTTGGTGAAAACAGGCTAACTGCTTGGCTAAATTTTAGGTTAGATTAATGTACAATCCTTCCGCTGAGCTTCCAAGGTTATAGAGCTAATTGTACTTTAAAATTCCAAGATTGCTAGCCTGAACTGCCGACTTTGAAATTGGAGAACCAGGTTTCAGTTTCTGCCTCGACTCAGCATACTGTGATCTTGGGCGCATCACTTATCTTCCCTTTTCCTACAAAAAACATAGGCAAATCCAATAAGTCTCTCCTTTATGAAGTGAGTGCCAAGCTATTGACTTTGCCAATGTTTGTCTGTAAAACATTGTCTGAAAAACGTAAAAGAAAAAATCAAATACTGGAGGAAAAGCAAACACATATTAATGAATAGAAAATATAACAAAACTGTATATTGAATTCCTTGTTTTGAATTTTTATAAATGGCATGTGTTTTTCAAATACGTTTCATTAAAAACATAAGGAAGGGTCAGAACTTATAGGGAAAGGCTTCACAAGGCCTGATTTTGGCACTCCCAGTCAGAGTCGCTGACGCCAGGCCGCCTGAACTCGTTCTCAGCAAAATGTTCGAATTGCACTCACATGTGCAAAACCGGGTTTGATTGTTCGCTGAAGTTACCCTCTCCACATGAACAGTTTCGATTGTGAGGATTCCATATTTCTACTTGTACTGGCGTCAGGACCTACTTTCTTCCAACTATTAGCTCGTACTTGATTTTGGATTGACCACTGTGTTACCCTGATTTTGGACCTATTACTGTTCCACCCAGACTAATATACCCTTACCGGGTTGTAATTATCCCCGACTTTGGGATTCCACTGATCTCGAACTCAGCCACAGAGCCCTGAAGAGTCGGAGAACACTGTTTCTCTGACGAAACACGTGTCGGCTGGCTGTGTGTTGTGCTTGATGACCAATTAAAGAAAGAAAAAGATTTCATTGTTGGATTCGTTGTTGTGCTGTTGAATAATATGCACATTCGTGTTTTTCTATATTGTATGAGTGCGCAGGTCAGCTGCTATTGTTACTTGTGTTTGGGTTCTCCTTCACAGATTAAGGGGTTTTGAGTGTCTCCCCTTCCCTGTCAGCACCATACCAAATTTGTGTCCACTCTAATATCTTACCGAAATACGAGCTGAGCGCCACTACTTCCTGTCCACTAATATGCACATTCGTGTTTTTCTATATTGTATGAGTGCGCAGGTCAAATAACTATGTAACTATGTACTGTGATCTTTTGGCTGATTAACTCAAACCTGTGTTTTCTTTTTAAAATTGTTTATGTACACTTTTATGGTTTCTATATGAAATCGAAATAAAGTTTTTGAAATGAAATGAGTGCGCAGGTCAGCTGCTATTGTTACTTGTGTTTGGGTTCTCCTGCAATGATTAAGGGGTTTTGAGGGTCTCCCCTTCCCTGTCAGCACCATACCAAATTTGTGTCCACTCTACTATCTTACCGAAATACGAGCTGAGCACCACTACTTCCTGTCCACTAAAACCCTGTTCACTGTAGCCAAGGCCTGATTTACTTTCCACAGGATTCAACCATTTGTTCCTCAGCACTAGCTCAGGGAGTAGATTTACAGGCCTTCAGTAGAAGTGCCATGCTAGGGACAGCAGAAGACCCATCCAAAGCTCCATGAAAGCCTTTGTGTGCCAAAACTAATGCGTTCCAACAAAATATAGAATGAAGAGATAAAGCAGGAACAACCCTTAAAACCTGATTTTCAGCCATATCCCAGCAAAACTATCCATGTGGTTTTGCTTTTACAGACCAGCTGGCAGGGGTGGGGTGCAACAAAGCACGGGCGGTGGTATACTTTAGGGGTGAAGCAGCACAAGAGAAGGGTAACTGGTAAACACATGTACTCTCTTGGAGTGCCGAATGAAAAATTTACAAAGTAGTACCTTAAATGCGAACAGTGGAATAGGGTGACCAACCGTCCGTAAATTTCACGGACAGTCCGTAAATTGGACCTCACGTCCGTTGTCCGTGAGGATCCTTTTTACGGACGCCTTTTGTCCGTAATTTTGGGCATTTCAGGGAACAGAGCAGTTCAGCTGCAAAAGGCCTCAGCTCCCTGATGGGGCCGCCTCACACTTCTCTGAGCACAAGAGCAGCCCCACTTCGCCCCTTGTCATTCTGTATGCGGTTGATTGCCACACACAGAAGGACAATGGGTCAGTCTCAGCTGGTACAGCATGTGGTGTGGCCTCCTCCAGCCTCGGACCAGGGAAGAGCATTCTGTCACATGAAAGTGCAAAACGCCCATGCTGCTGCTAGGTGAGAATCCAGTTAACCAAAGGAAGGCGGTAAAGAAGTTCAAAGGAAAGGATTATAGTTATAGTATAGCAGCGATAGTGGCTGCTTTTTTATTTTATGCAACTAACAACCATTGACAAAGCCAATAGTTCTGGCTTGTTGTAGTTGTAACGTTACTTGTTCTAGGTGTAATGTTATTTGTTGTATTATGTATCTGGATGCAATGACAGAGCAACAAAAATACCAGTTTGGCGGCACATTATATTAAGCACAGATTTTTAGCTTATGTGTTTTAAGCCACACATTTTATTACGTCGAACACCCTTTTGGAGAGACCCCCCTAGTTTTTTCATCACACTTAAAGCCATGGAAACAACACCATGTCACAGTCACCCACGTCCAGGCACTGTGCATCATGCATGACTCATGAGTTCCACTTTTTCAGATTGCCTATGTGCAGGGGCATAGTGAACCCTGCCCCACCCCACCCCTTGCTTTAGGACCTACAGCGAGGGTGGAGTTCTTGATGGGTCTCATAATCAATGTGAAAAGGTGAGTGAGTGAGGAAGGGAAGGGATGGTTAGATGGCTAGCTGGATAGATGAGTGAAATGATGGATGAGTAAAAGGGTGGATGATAGGAGAGTGAATGGGTGGATGGATGAGTGAAATGTTGGATGGCTTGATAAATTGATAAGTGAAAGGGTGTAGTGATGAATTGATAAGTGAAAGGGTGAATAGATGGATGGATGAGTGAAAGGGTGAATGTAAGGCTGGATGAGTGAATGAAAGGGCGGGCAGATGGACAAAAGGATGCATAGATGAGTGAAGGAGTAAAAGGGTTGATGGATGAGAGAAAAGATGAATGGATGAGTGACTGAAAGGATGAATGATAGGTTCAATGGATGGATTCATGAATGGATGAATAGATGGATGGGTGGGTGGATGGTCGGATGGATGGCTAAGTGAACGGGGAATTGAAAGAGAAAGGGGAATGCACAAATGGATCACTGAATGGGTGGAAGGATGAGTGACTGGATGGATGAATGAGTTAGTGAAAGGATGGCTGGATAGGTAAATGGCTGGCTGGATGGATGAGTAAATGGATGGATGGGTGGAAGAGTGGATGGATGAGTGTACGGGTGGATAGGGTGAAAGGGTGGAAGGACGGGTAATGGATGAGTAAAAGGGTGGATTCAGGGATGGATGAGTGAAATGATGGATGGAAGGATACATGATGGATAGGTTTGTAAATGGTTGAAAATGGACATAGATGGGCACACCAATAGAAGGATTGGAGAAAGACAGAATGATGGATGAAAGTATGATTACACATTGTAAGCCCCATTATCTTAAGCAACATTTCCTATACATTGACTTTCACATTTATATGATTGGTTGTCTCTATATAATTGATGTGTGTTGTACCTGACTCCAACACCCTGCCGCACATACTTGGGCTATAGAAGCACTATAGCAGAAATTGATTACACATGAGAGAGGGTCTATGTGAAGATGAGGGGCGCCATTGGAGGGTGGTAGCAAGGCCAGACTGGTCGGATCTGGCATCAAGTGTTTTCTCTGGGAGCTGGAAAGGTGGGGGCAGTTTTGTGACCACAAAAAGACCTGCACATTTGCTTAAAGCTGCGTGCATACTGACGAACCATGAAGTGCACAATTGTCTCAACCTAATATAAATTTATTTCACTTGTACTTTAGTGGTTGTCTATTTACTTACTTATATACTATTGTGCAACCTCCTCTGATGTGTCTGTAAAACTTAACTTTTGTCCTGAATTTTGACCTCCTGTCCTGAATTTTTACACTCACTGTCCTGAATTTGCACCCATGCCAGTTGGTCACCCTACAGTGGAAGAATGCAAGTCAGCCAATCAAAGGTATTGAAAAGATGGTAAGCATCAAGGAAGGGGAAAAAATAAGAAGGTAAGCCATTGAATAAGAAGAAAGCAACTGTGATAATAAAGCCAACCAATACTAAGCAATGGAGGGGCTGAAAGCTCACAGTAGATCTTTTGCAACTGGACAGATTGTGTGGTCTGGCAGTCTCGACCAGAAAATGTGTAATACAATTTGGTCTTCATGAAAAGCACTATAATACTTTGGGTCACGTTTGCACTACATAAAACGGCATACAAAATATATTAGTCCTCTCCTTCCCTCACAGGATCCAATAGATTGCAGGGAAGGGTCAGTGCCACCACTTTGCCTATATTGGGAAGTTTCTCTTTTGGTTGCCTAAGGTTATGCCAGTCTCCAGCTTGCCAGTTACCTTGACTACAGATGTGCCACCAAATTCAAATTCAGTAATGACACAAAGTGCAGAATTTATCCCACAGCTATAACCTCTTTAAGAGGGCTAGATTCTGCCAAGAGAAAGACGAGTCCTGCATGATGAGTCATGCAAGGTTTCCTACTGGCAGCCATCTTGTAATAGACAAATTATATAAACCCCACCCAGATCCCACCTTGTTGCCTGCTCTTCTAAGATCCTGAAAAGAGACGTTGTGTAGAGTCGAGTGGAGTTCTTCTCCAGTGTGGATCTTAACATAGAGTCCTGTGCGTCGCTTGGTGATGGCCCAGAAGACGAAGAGGTGTGATGGTTTTCGATGTTCCGGAAATCCTGATAAAAGGAATAAAGGAAACGAGGTCAAGGAACATTATCATTAAAAAAAAAAGAAATCGAGCAGAACTTTTGTGAAAGTATCATTAATTTAATTCGTTTTTAGCAAACAAAGACCACAGTAAAAGACATTTTACTTAAAGAATGAGTGATTAATACTTGAAAAGTACGAACAAAGACTAATGGCATGGGTTTGAAAATAGAAACTGACAAGCAAGAACTTACTCTATCTTTAAAGCAGATAAAAGTCAAGAACAAAATTCAAGACAGAATCGTATGTATTTTCCAAATGAAGTAAACATGGAATACTATCTACAGCACATATTGACAGGTAGAATGCTGTCTAACCTTGTTGTTTAATTAAAACCTATACCACAAATAGCTGGTATGATTGTTATGACTGAATTGATGTAGTATAATTTTGTGTTCCTTACCTTGTAACAGAGAGGGATTTAAATGCTTGCATGGGTCAGGAGTAAACATCTATTTTGGTCCTCAACTGAGAACAGAAAGACAACACCTTTCCGAGAAGGGCCCTTTTATTAGTAGATATATCATTACTACACTCCTCATCAATGGTCAAAATCTCCCAGAGACGGTTCCCCTTTCCCATAAGGTATCTTCTCTGTCAAACCGATCCATGATACTGCAGGCAGATAATAAACCTTGAGCGGGCTGAAGAAACTAGCATTACTCCTGCAAGCAAGGCAGATCACGGGTCAATCCCCATTGGATCAGTTTCATAAATTTAAATGTTGGCGGCCTTGACATCTGGGAGCAGTATTTGAGATCCTGCTAATAGGGCTCTGCATATGAGAGCTGGGCCTGCACACTGCCTTGGCTGCATGTGGTAAGAACGCTCAGCTCCTCCATGCTATAAACCTAATACATCTGCACCCAACTCCCCTAAGGTCTTTATGGCTTGTTATGTTATGTTATGTTATCAATTGTTTGTAAAGCGCACGTACACCAGATTGGTTACATGGCGCTACTCTAAGGGGTGCAGCAATGATTCAAGATAATTCAGCCACGATTATCACAGCCACAAACTGGTTGTAACCAGAGAAGTGTGGCTCAATGATTAGAGCGGCAGACCCTGATGCAGAGGTCTAGCCTGGGACCAGGGTTCTATTCCCTGCCTCGGCGGGTCTTGGGCTCAAAATTCCACGGACCTGATAATTCTCGCCGCTGTGCCTATTCCAATCATGGAGTCCCACTCTGCAACTCTGGGCAATAGCTTCTTAATCTCCACAACGGCCCCCACAACGCTAAGGATGCCTGGCCTCCACCTTGGGGGTGCCCAGGAGTGGACGCCTCACAGGGAAAGCCGGGATGGGTTCCACAGCGGCATTCGTACAAGCGCCTTGAGACCCTTGCGGGTGAGTAGTGCGCTATACAAGTATCAATTTACATTTTTACAGAAGAAAGACGTAGAATAAATTAGCAATAATCTTGTATCCTAGTTTTGTGCAGACAGCTAAATTAAGTGGTAGTATCATAATTACGACATGACGGTTGTATTTAGTGTATACCATTAAGTTAGGGAAAGGTTTATATTGGAAGGTATTTTACTAATTTCTTACTTAAATAATATTTTTCCAATATAACGCTGTAATCCCTTACTTGGAATGTTGAACTCTTATATCATGATCTGGCTCTGCAAAATGCTGTGCTAATCTATATGCTCAAAGATACAGGTGTCTAAGCAGCTGTATGATAAAATATTACTGACAAAAATATCGCCGACAAAAATACCATAAAAAAATATTGCAGAACTATGTAGACTTTGCAACCTTTGTTTGTAAAATGACAATATAAACAACAAAAGTATGGAACACCATATTGGCATAAAAAATGGGTATGTATATCAAATTCTAACTATTAAAGACTATATCAAATGTAAAACATATGTTCATTTAAAAAACATTATAAAATATACGTATAATGTAAATCTATTTTTAAAATGTATAACTTACAAACATAATCTAAAAATACATATTTTCAAAAAAACAGATAAAAAATAATGATTATTTAAACATAAATAAGAAAATAAACTAGTAAAAAATTAGATACTATTACAAACAAAACATTAAAAATTAAAAAAATATAAAATATCATATAAGTAATATAGCAAAACAATTGTAAACAAAATAGTAAAGAATTAATTTACAGTAAACCCAATTAAAAAAATACAGAATATTGTGATGCAACTTTAAAAAAAACTGGTAAAAAACATTTAGTCTTAGAGGGGTAAAATTCACTACTATCACTCTAACCTGACCAACGGTAGGTAAAGTGTATGACTTTGGAGGGGTCATATTTACTAGTCCACTTCAGTGTATGAAACATTAAGGAAATTGTTAGACTTATGTGGTGTTAGTGTTGTAACTTGGTCTATGCTCCCCCTTTCTCTGGTTGTCCTTCTTTCCCATCCTCCCATTGGTCTTTTCCTCCCCCCCCCTGTCACTCACTCCTTTGGTTTCGCTCATCCCTGAAGGCAATTTAGAATGTTGGCTCTGAGAGAAATCTGAGAGATTCCATTGACTGGTGAGAGAAGTTGGAAACTGATTTCAATAAATCCTGTTGCTTACTTCAACATTTTGTGGACTTTCATTCTCAACAATTTGGCGACGAGTAGCTTCAGCTGTGCAGGGGACAGCTTCAGTTTCCCCCCTGTGTTCCTTATCTCCTCATTCTTCCGAACCGTCTTCTTCGAGAGGAACTTTGCCTGCATTCGGTTTTCATACCTTGTTCACAGTTGCCGGTTCCTCACTGGGGAATTTGTTTTACAAGCGTAGCAAGGAGGAAATCCCATATTACCCTTTCGTGAAGGGGCCCCCTGTGTTTCTATGTCTGCCGGCTCCTCACAAGGATGTATTGCTCCAGACAAAGGAGGAAGAGTTTTTTTACTGCGTTTCTTCTGTCAAGGACTACACGCTCCTCGGGATCCAGGCGATGCTCAAAGGGTCCACCTCCAGACCTCCCCAAGCTTGGTTCTAATCAATCACCCAAGCTTAGAGGCGGTCAGGCGAGGGAAAATGTAAACGGCCGGGATGGTGCGGCCTGGAGACTGCCAATCTAGAAAACAAAGGAAGAGCCTGTTATAAGTATTCTTGGGCACCTATCTGTCTTTATACTCCAATGTTTTTGTACTCATACCTTGCTAAGAGTATCAGCGGGAAGAACCTCGTTGACGCCTGATGCTCTCCTCCTGAGTGCTGCCCCTGGTAACCTCCTATAAGAACATAAGCACATCATTACTCCCCTATCTCGCCTATTATGTACCTCTTGGATCTAAACCCCTTCTTTGTACCTACCAGTGACACACACCATGAGGACACTATGAAAACCGTCAGGCAGCGCCGATACCATGTCCTCTTAGCAATCAAAACGATAAGGCACCCCCTCTTCTGTTAAGTCACAGAAGCTTAAACAGTATCAAAAAGAAATGCACCAGAGCCCGGAAAGTAGCACAAAATAGTAACAACAGAAATCAAGAAGACTGCTCAGAGAAGTGAGCCTACTCGTCTTACTGCCAACACTCATGGAGTCAACAGTTTACTGGGCTCCTTGGTAAGTTCAGAGTAGTCTCCTCCTATCACAGCAAGGCACTCCCCCTCGAGAGAATCTCTCTTGTAGCACAAGATTCCGCCGGTGTCTGTGTCTTCGCGAACCATCAGCGAAGCCCCACAGCGCCTCCTAAGCGCAACTGCCGAAGCGCTACTTTGCTGTCACACTAGTTCAGAAGGTGACTGTGTCTTCGCGTTAAGCAACACCGCGAAGCACCACAGCGTCACCAGAACGCATCAGCCGACACGCTTCTCCCTTTTTCCCGGTGGTTACGACGATGGCTGTGTCTTCGCGTATGCAACACAGCGAAGCACCACAGCGTCACTAGAGAGCATCAGCCGACACGCTTACCTGCATCAGTAGAATCAAGGTCCGACCCTAAAAGGGGTCACAGCCACAGAAGTCTGTGTCTTCGCGAAGAGTACAGCGAAGCACCACAGATCCAACAACGAACGGGCAGCCGCACCGCTCTCCATCCAGCACAAAACACCAAATCCAATACAACCCGACATCCGAGTTCAGAGGGTTTATAAGGTTCCCGCCTTCATGTCGCCAGGACTTCTGGGACATGAAGTTCCAACCATAGTCAGGCGTGAATACCGGGACTCAGAACCTGACATCTTCAGCCGATTAGTAGGCTTTCTTCAACGTATTAGGCACGCACCTGATCAGGTGACCAGATTTTGAGGAGGTGTAGCGTTTCTTGTTGGTGGTTGCTCACTGGTTTCTTTAGCCCTGAGGGAGCAGTGTTTTAGATCCACGCTTTCGGCACGCCCCTGAAGCACCGGATCCTGTTGTGGAGTAGTGTTTCTTGCGGTCGGCGGCCTCCTGTTTGTCGCCTAGTGAGTGGCGTTTTGGTGACTGTTTTTTTCTGGCTGTTGCCTCCCACTTTCCCCCTCAGCTCTGTTGAGCAGTGTTCCGGTCCTGTGGTTGCCTTTTTGTCATCAGCACCTCTCCTGGGAGTGTGAACAACTTTTTCTTCTGTTCGTTTCCTCACCAATTCCTTCGTGCCACGCTGTGGATCCAAAGAACTTCTGTTTCATCATCCTTATACCGGTGAGGTCAGAGACATTTTCGTTTTTGCGCTCCTGCGTCATTCTGGACTTGTTCTGCGATTTGCCTTTAAATCTGCTTCCAGGAAGGCTTGTACATTAATCCAGTGCTATCCTCGTTTTGACTTGGTCTGCGATTTGCCTATAATTCTGCTTCCGGGAAGGCTTGTACATTAATCCAGTGCTATCCTCATTTTGACTTGATCTGCGATTTGCCTATAATTCTGCTTCCGGGAAGGCTTGTACATTAATCCAGTGCTATCTTCATTTTGACTTGCCCAAATCTCTCTGGTTTTATTCTCAGCGCTTCAGTTTCTACATAGGCAATATTGAGTTTCTGTTTTACTCTTCCTATTAATCCTTCAGTTTTCTTTCCAGGACCTCTAGTTAGAATTTTCTAACATTTTCCACAGTGCTGCTTTTGCTATTCTACACGCTGTTTGCCATAGTGTTCTACTCCCAGTATTTTCCTACCAGCAACTTTTCTTATTCAAGTATTTAACAAGCCTTACCTCTTATTCTTCATTCATTCTTTATTTTCTCATTATTTTCTTCTTTTCTTTCTTTTTTCTTCAATTCTCTTTCTTTTGTATATCTCCTTTTAAACTTTCCGTTTTTCTTCTTCCCTACTCAGTACCAAGCATGTCAGTTGCAAATATGAGCCAACCCCCTCCTTTCTTGAATGAAGAGGGAGAACTAGACATTCCTTGGGACAGATGGGTTAAAATGTTGCACTCTTACTTAATTGCTATAGGTGGAGAGACATTTTCTTTGATTAGGAAACAACATATTCTTCTTCACAATTTGGGTACTCAAGCAAGGAAAGTGTATGAAGATCTGGCGGATGGTGGAGAAGAAGGAGGTGAGGGGGATGACGATGTTTCACCACTACGTTAAGGAATTTGGGTTCGCATTTCAAATACAAGATCAATGTTGTGTTAGAAAGACACAAGTTCTTTAAGAGAGTTCAAGGCAAAAATTAGAAAGTTACATCATACTTAGCTGCTTTAAGAGGTCTTTCAGCAACTTGTGATTTTGATGCACTTACGGAATCTCTTATAAGGGACCAACTCGTTTGCTGCACAAATGACCACAAAGTGCAAGAAAGACTATTAACCCAAAATCCTGATTTAGAGGAAGCTATAAGTATAGCAAAGAGTATAGAGCATACAGCTTTCTGTGTTAAAGAAATGAAAACTAGTAAAGACTTTTCTCAAGAAGAGAACAAAGTGAATGAGATTAAAGAAGATGAGAATGTTTTAAAAGTCACAAAGGGTAATGCTGTAAACAAATCTAAGATTATGAAGGAGGATCAAATGTTTTCGCAGGGGCAACACAAATCATCTTGCTAATTTTCCCAGATGCCCAGCAAGAGGAGTAACTTGTAGAAAATGCAACAAAATAGGTCATTTTTTGAAATGTTGCAATTCTAAAGAAGCTAAAAGTGAAGTACATTTAGTATATGATGAGCATGATTCCAGACCTAGCAAAAATAAGTTCATTTTTCAAGTAAAGGACCAAGAAGAATTAGAAGCGAATATTAATTACCCTGTGTGTGGGATTCTCTTAGATGGCAAAAAAGTAAATGCATATGCTGATTCATGTTCACCATACACTTTGGTTGATGGGGAAGCATTTAACAAGTTATTTCATCAAAATGATTATGAATTTGAGAAACCTGATATACACCCTGGGGGATATAAAAAGGAACCCATCCCTCTTAGAGGTATGGTGAGGATGCGTATACCATTCAAGGATAGGCACACATATGGCAAAGTGTACATTACCGAGAAAGAGAGCAACCTATTGGGGTGGAGACATCAAAAGGATCTTGGTATCACATTAGACCCCAACAATAAAGATCAAGTTTTATTGGTAGACAGATCCTTAACAGGTGGGAGCATTTGTGAGGAGTTGCCAGAAGTTTTTTCGGACCAGATTGGGGTTTTGAATAATTACAAACACAAAATAAAACTAAAAAAAGATGCTGTTCCCATTGCTCACAAAACTCGATCAGTGCCTTTACTTTTGAGAGAACCATTAAAGAAAGAACTTGAGAAATTGATGGAACAAGGGATCATACAAGCCTTTGAAACCTCAGAATGGGTCGCCCCCATAGTGATCACGTAAAAAAAAAACAGCTCCGACAAACGCATGTGTGTGGACCTTAGGAGTTTGAATGCAAGTATTTGGGTAGATAGGTACCCCCTCCCAAAAATTAATGAAATGTTGTTGATCATAAATGGAGCCAAGTTTTTTACAGTGTTAGGTCTCACATCAGCCTATTATCAAGTACCTTTACACCCAGAATCACAATCCCTTACTGCTTTCACCACACCATTTGGCACGTATACATTTCTGAGATTGCCATTTGGGTTGGCTTCGGCCGCATCCGCCCTCCAAAGAATTATGCAACATATTCTGGCGGATGTGGAAAAATCCTTATGCTTTCAGGATGACATTCTCATATATGGGTCCAGTGAGACTGGACATGATTCCAACCTTTGAAAAGTTTGTAACAAACTCAAGGAAGCAGGTCTTACTATAAAAACAAACAAATGCAAGTTTGGTGTGGCTTCAGTAGATTTTTTGGGGGACACACTCTCCTGTGACGGGATCAAACCTAAGATGGTTTTGATAGAGTCTGTGGTGAAAGCTCCCATTCCTGCTAACAAGGAAGAAATCAAATCTTTCCTAGGATTAGGGGAGTGCATGTCCAAATTTATCAAAAACTTTTCGGATTTGGTACAACCCATTAGAGATCTATTGAAAAAGGACATCAAATACACCTGGTTACCTATACATGACCAAGAATTTTTTATTATCAAAAAAGCCATAGCCACAGCTCCTTGCATAGGAAATTTTGACAGCACCAAAGACACCATCCTAACGACGGATGCCAGAAAAAAGAGGTTTAGGTGCTACTCTATCTCAACTTCAAAATGGCAAAGAAAAGATAATAGCATTTGCCTCCAGAACTTTAAAAGAGGCAGAGATTAACTACTCTACTATTGAAAAAGAAGCCCTGTCATGCTTCTGGGCCACCAATCACTTCAAATATTTCCTATGGGGTATACCTTTCAAATTAAAAACTGATCACAAGCTTCTAGTTTCTTTGTTTGCCTCTAAAGACATTGAAAAAAACACTCCAAGAATTGGCAAATGGTTGATTTCCATACAAAGTTATAATTACACTATAGAGCATTTACCAGGCAACAAGAATCTGGTTGTTGATTGTCTCTCTCGCCTCCCCATTGACATGCCAAATGAAGATAATAGAGAAGAGTTTGAAGTACTTCAGGTGTCCATTCCAGCTATACTGGAGAATGAATGGAAGTCTTCATATAAGGAAGACAGTACTCTCAAAGCTGTGCAGGACAAAATTCAAAATGGGTGGCCTGATAAGTGTGGAGATCTTCCCATTGAATTGCATCCCTTTTGGAACGTAAGAGGTGAATTATCCATTGTAGGTTCCTACATCTATAAGAATGACAAAGTAATACCTCCCGAAAGCCTTAGAAAACAGATAAGTGATCTAGCACATGAAGGGCATTTAGGGAGGAGCCTTACTAAAAGTAAATTATGCGCCGGATATTGGTTTCCAGGTATGGACTCCTTCATTGAAGAATTACTCAAGGGTTGCCATGCATGTGGAATCAGCGATAAAACCAAAAGCACCAAAAGAACACCTTTAGAACCTGTTCATGTTCCCATCAAGGCGTGGGAAAAGTTGGGAATGGATATCATTGGGCCTTTACAAGTTACGGGTTTGCAAGAAAGATTCATTCTGGTGTTAGTTGATTATTTTTCCAAATGGATTACCCTCAAGTTTGTAAACAAGGTTGACACCAAAGCCATACATTTTTCTTATCTGACACATTTGCTAATAAAGGTATACCACATACCCTCATTACCGACAATGGGGTTCAATTAGTCTCTGAAGAGATGAAAGATTTCTTGGTCAGCTTGGCTATAAAACATGTTTCTACCCTATTGTGTTGTCCCCATGCCAATGGATTGGTGGAGCGCTGCAACCGAATGATAAAAGACGCCTTGCAGCTTGCAGTAGCGTCCCACAAACCTATTGTGCAGTCTATCAAAGACATGATATGGCCGCATGCAATAACCCCAAACAGTGTAACAGGCTACTCCCCTTTTTGTCTGTTAAGAGGGCGAAAACCTGGGTCAAAAGTTACACCTAATTCGTTATTTGAGGACAATACCTTTGTGTGTGACAAGCATACCACTCAAGAGAAGATCCAGTGTCATCAAGAGAAGTACAAACATGAGTATGATCTTAGATG
Source organism: Lissotriton vulgaris (assembly GCF_964263255.1). Taxonomy (NCBI): domain Eukaryota; kingdom Metazoa; phylum Chordata; class Amphibia; order Caudata; family Salamandridae; genus Lissotriton; species Lissotriton vulgaris. The sequence continues at coordinate 229,436,428 of NC_141696.1, forward strand.
GAGAACAAATCCTAGCAATTGAGAAATTGGCCAAAAAGCTCTTGTCAAGAAACCGGTTTCCAATGGTAGTAGGTACAACAAGTTTTATAGTCCTGAAAAGATAAGTAATGTTGGGAGGAATGTTGTCACCATGGCAGATGGCAGAAAGTGGAGCATGAACAGGTTAGTAAAGTATCCTGCACAAGCCACCAGTATCAAGCCACATAATGGGCCAAGCAAAAGATTAACCAAATGGAACATCTCATATGGTAAAAGATCTGCAAAGGCGCCGGAATGACAGAAAGACTATGTAATGAATTGATTTGTTTTTCCTCCCATTCACTTTCTGCGGAAAGGAAGATGTGTTGTAACTTGGTCTATGCCCCTCCTTTACCTGGTTGTCCTTCATTCCCATCCTCCCCGTTGGTCCCCCCCCCCCCCCTCTGTCACTCCCTCCTTTGGTTTCGCCCTTTCCTGAAGGCAATTTAAAATGTTGGCTCTGAGAGAAATCTGAGAGATGCCACTGACTGGTGAGAGGAGTTGGAAACTGATTTCAATAAATCCTGTTGCTTACTTCGACATTTTGTGGACTTTCATTTCACTATAGTTTACTATTCTCAATCCACGAAAGCAACAGTAGGGATAGTGCTGGACTCTGGATGGCTTAGATTTACTAGCCCTACTGCAAAATAAGCAACAGTAAGCAAAGTGTTGGACTTTGGAGGGCTCAGATTGACTATTCCTACTCCAAACTGAGCAAGAGTAGGAAAAGTGATGGAATTTGGAGAGGTCAGATTTATTATTCTCATTTCAGCCTCAGCAAGCATAGAGAAAGTTTTGGATTTTGGAGGGGTTAGATTTACTATTCCCACTCAAATTAAAGCAATAGTAGGGAAAGTGTTTGATTTTGGAGCAGTGAAACCTACTATTCACACTACAGTGTTAGCAAAAGTGGGTAAAATGTTGAACTTTATAAAGTTTTGATTCCATTTTCCCTATCCTAAATGAGTATAAAAAAATTACATATGTTTAAAATAAATAAATATAAAATATATTTCCACAAACAACTAAACTAATATTTTAAAACTTATATAATTTATATTCATTAAAAACTGAATAAATTTATAAGGGTATATATTTATTTTAAAAAATTATATCAAATAAAAAACTTAAAAGTAGATTTTAAATATTTCCTATTCTACTACCCTACCCTAAACTTCCAGTAATCTCAAAAACAAAAATAAATAACAGGAGGAATAACCGTACACGTTTTTTAAAATATAATAAAATTCATTACTAAATTAAACCCTTACACAAAACACTACTATTTAGTGCCCTTGGTAATATAAACAATTTAATACTTAACACAATAATCTAATTAACCAATAAAAAATAAAAAAATACCATGTTGTTAAAATTATTTATCAGATAACTACAAATGCTTACATAATTATCTGATTAACAAACTGAAACTGATGAAAATGTATTCAATTTAAAAAAATAACATCTCAACGTGGACAACAAAAAACTGGGAATAATATTGACCACTAGATTAATGACGTGGTGCTGCACCTGATGCAAACAGACCATTGTCGTTTCTCACCTATAATATACAAGGCACTAAATATTAGGAGACTGAGATATGTTGTGGGTGAGGTGCAGGATAATCTGGAGCCTATGGCTCTCACGTCTTTGGACACAGAAAAAGTCTTCAACACAGTGTCCTGAAGCTACCTGCTTGCATCTACTGTATACAGAACCTCTAGCGTCTAGCTTGTGTCAAGACAGATGGGCTGATTTGGGCAGCATGGGAACAAGCACATGGTACGAGACAGGAGTGTTCACTGGCCCAGCTATGGTACGTGCTACCTGTAGAACCTCTGGCATGCCTCCTTAGGTCAGCACTATTGGCAGGGTATATGGTGGAAAGCATCTAGTCTCTTTGTATGCCGATGATCTATTACTATATTTATCAAACCCTATGTTTCCTTACCACGACTTATGGACCTTCTGAGGGAATTCCGGGAACAATCTGTGCTGCAGATTAATGCACTAAAGTCACTCATATTCCCATTAAGAAGTCTGGTGAGGTTACCTTTGAAGAGATTTCCAATACTGGAAATAACATGTGAAACACATTAATTCAGGTATTTAGGGATAATGGTGACGTGTACAGACAGACATGTCAGGAGTTGAGCACAACTAGATTAATCAGACGTCAACAGAGGTCAGTAGACCTATGGGCAGGGCCACTGGGATTATGCGATTGTGCGGCTGAGGCATAACTATAGATTTGCCGCATTTGCCACACAGTCCATCATCTGCCACATAATCTGCAAAATTTCGTTTCTAGCTCAAACAGTTCAAAAGTTACTAAAAATGCGACGGCCTGTGTTACCGCGTTGTGGAAGTCCCTTTGCAAAGCTGGACTGGCCTCCGTTCTGTTTCTCTGTTGCCATATTTGAATGTTAAACTGCTACTAATGGGATGTAACCAATGCCCACAGAGTGTTACTAGGTTTAAAAATGATGAAATAATGAAGTAATGCTATTACAAAAAGTCCCACATAATGCAGCCAAATTTGTCATCACCTTGCCGTATAATTTACTCAACTCTACCACATAATTTGGCCCTCTCCTGTGCATAATTCCAGTGGCCCTGCTTATGGGTCTCATTACCTTTGTCAATGGTAGGACGAATAGCATAGATGGTGGGGCTGCCTAGATGCTTATATTTGTTCCAATGCACTATGTATGCAATCCCACATACATATATCAACACACTATGATCAATAATGATTCCATTGACCTCGGGAATGAAGAGAAGTAGAGTAAAAATAAATATTCAAATGCGCAATTACGAAGAGGGTGGGCCAAGGGTGCCAGATTTTATGTCATAATATATAGCTGCTCAGCTACAGATTGTAGCCTGTTGGTTCGATCCAGACTGGACTATAGAGATGGAGATGCTGGGCGAATCACTAACAAAAGATGAACTTATACAATGCCTCTTACAGAAAACTAAGCTGGAGCCATCAGAACCTTAATTGCTAAGGGACATGGCGAAGGTGTGGGACCTATACTGAACCCGTGGGAAAAAACATCCCCTTGCATGCTGGACTTATCCGTGTGGCTTCTCCAGAAATTTCCAAACCTAGACTTGGAAATGGTGTCGAGAAGGAAGGCAGGAAGTTTCATGACAGCGGGGGGGTGTGTGTTTTTAATGGGTGCACTAGACTTCTTTGATAGGGTGATGGAAATGTTTGGAGTAGATGAGGGACAGTTCTTCACTTCCATCCCTTGCATGGGGTAACAAGGCAGCTCTGGGGAGACCCACAGGGTACTACATTCAAATCTAAAGTGTTGAGCTTGATAGTAAGGGCAGGTCATGGGCCGGGTATATCACAAGACTATATAGTGCCCTACATGTACACACACCTAAACCAGAGCTGAAGTCAAGAGGTAAAGGGGAAATAGATTGTGGGAGACAATACACTGATAAAGAATGTTCACACTTCTAAAGGAGGCATATAGTAACACCAGGTTTTGCCCTTTGCATTTCAACTTTATACATAGGTCTTATTTAACCACAGTAATGCTCCATATGCTTGACCCAAGTAAGGCAATGAGTTGTTCCAAGTGTTAGGAGCAGAATGCTATGTTGTATCACCTAGTGTGGGATTTTGTACTTGTGGCCGAATACTGGAAATAGGTGATAGATAGATGTGCAAATTATTTCACAAATGACAATCCCTCTATCCTTACAGACCTTATTTTGCGAGTCACTGGTGCCATACAATCAAAATACAGAGTCAAGTCCAAATTTGTACAATTCACTTTATTGTTTGCCAAAAAATGTGTATTTCAGTCTGCTGGCGGATGCAAAGAAAATCCAGCAGTGGAGATCTGGATACGAGATGTAACCGAGTGGACTTCAGCAGATCCTTAACAGGTGGGAGTATTTGTGAGGAGTTGCCAGAAGTTTTTTCGGACCAGATTGGGGTTTTGAATAATTACAAACACAAAATAAAACTAAAAAAAGATGCTGTTCCCATTGCTCACAAAACTCGATCAGTGCCTTTACTTTTGAGAGAACCATTAAAGAAAGAACTTGAGAAATTGATGGAACAAGGGATCATACAAGCCTTTGAAACCTCAGAATGGGTCGCCCCCATAGTGATCACGTAAAAAAAAAACAGCTCCGACAAACGCATGTGTGTGGACCTTAGGAGTTTGAATGCAAGTATTTGGGTAGATAGGTACCCCCTCCCAAAAATTAATGAAATGTTGTTGATCATAAATGGAGCCAAGTTTTTTACAGTGTTAGGTCTCACATCAGCCTATTATCAAGTACCTTTACACCCAGAATCACAATCCCTTACTGCTTTCACCACACCATTTGGCACGTATACATTTCTGAGATTGCCATTTGGGTTGGCTTCGGCCGCATCCGCCTTCCAAAGAATTATGCAACATATTCTGGCGGATGTGGAAAAATCCTTATGCTTTCAGGATGACATTCTCATATATGGGTCCAGTGAGACTGGACATGATTCCAACCTTCGAAAAGTTTGTAACAAACTCAAGAAAGCAGGTCTTACTATAAAAACAAACAAATGCAAGTTTGGTGTGGCTTCAGTAGATTTTTTGGGGGACACACTCTCCTGTGACGGGATCAAACCTAAGATGGTTTTGATAGAGTCTGTGGTGAAAGCTCCCATTCCTGCTAACAAGGAAGAAATCAAATCTTTCCTAGGATTAGGGGAGTACATGTCCAAATTTATCAAAAACTTTTCGGATTTGGTACAACCCATTAGAGATCTATTGAAAAAGGACATCAAATACACCTGGTTACCTATACATGACCAATAACTTTTTATTATCAAAAAAGCCATAGCCACAGCTCCTTGCATAGGAAATTTTGACAGCACCAAAGACACCATCCTAACGACGGATGCCAGAAAAAAGAGGTTTAGGTGCTACTCTATCTCAACTTCAAAATGGCAAAGAAAAGATAATAGCATTTGCCTCCAGAACTTTAAAAGAGGCAGAGATTAACTACTCTACCATTGAAAAAGAAGCCCTGTCATGCTTCTGGGCCACCAATCACTTCAAATATTTCCTATGGGGTATACCTTTCAAATTAAAAACTGATCACAAGCTTCTAGTTTCTTTGTTTGCCTCTAAAGACATTGAAAAAAACACTCCAAGAATTGGCAAATGGTTGATTTCCATACAAAGTTATAATTACACTATAGAGCATTTACCAGGCAACAAGAATCTGGTTGTTGATTGTCTCTCTCGCCTCCCCATTGACATGTCAAATGAAGATAATAGAGAAGAGTTTGAAGTACTTCAGGTGTCCATTCCAGCTATACTGGAGAATGAATGGAAGTCTTCATATAAGGAAGACAGTACTCTCAAAGCTGTGCAGGACAAAATTCAAAATGGGTGGCCTGATAAGTGTGGAGATCTTCCCATTGAATTGCATCCCTTTTGGAACGTAAGAGGTGAATTATCCATTGTAGGTTCCTACATCTATAAGAATGACAAAGTAATACCTCCTGAAAGCCTTAGAAAACAGATAAGTGATCTAGCACATGAAGGGCATTTAGGGAGGAGCCTTACTAAAAGCAAATTATGCGCCGGATATTGGTTTCCAGGTATGGACTCCTTCATTGAAGAATTACTCAAGGGTTGCCATGCATGTGGAATCAGCGATAAGACCAAAAGCACCAAAAGAACACCTTTAGAACCTGTTCATGTTCCCATCAAGGCGTGGGAAAAGTTGGGAATGGATATCATTGGGCCTTTACAAGTTACGGGTTTGCAAGAAAGATTCATTCTGGTGTTAGTTGATTATTTTTCCAAATGGATTACCCTCAAGTTTGTAAACAAGGTTGACACCAAAGCCATACATTTTTCTTATCTGACACATTTGCTAATAAAGGTATACCACATACCCTCATTACCGACAATGGGGTTCAATTAGTCTCTGAAGAGATAAAAGATTTCTTGGTCAGCTTGGCAATAAAACATGTTTCTACCCTATTGTGTTGTCCCCATGCCAATGGATTGGTGGAGCGCTGCAACCGAATGATAAAAGACGCCTTGCAGCTTGCGGTAGCGTCCCACAAACCTATTGTGCAGTCTATCAAAGACATGATATGGCCGCATGCAATAACCCCAAACAGTGTAACAGGCTACTCCCCTTTTTGTCTGTTAAGAGGGCGAAAACCTGGGTCAAAAGTTACACCTAATTCGTTATTTGAGGACAATACCTTTGTGTGTGACAAGCATACCACTCAAGAGAAGATCCAGTGTCATCAAGAGAAGTACAAACATGAGTATGATCTTAGATGGAGAACAAATCCTAGCAATTGAGAAATTGGCCAAAAAGCTCTTGTCAAGAAACCGGTTTCCAATGCTAGTAGGTACAACAAGTTTTATAGTCCTGAAAAGATAAGTAATGTTGGGAGGAATGTTGTCACCATGGCAGATGGCAGAAAGTGGAGCATGGACAGGTTAGTAAAGTATCCTGCACAAGCCACCAGTATCAAGCCACATAATGGGCCAAGCAAAAGATTAACCAAATGGAACATCTCATATGGTAAAAGATCTGCAAAGGCGCCGGAATGACAGAAAGACTATGTAATGAATTGATTTGTTTTTCCTCCCATTCACTTTCTGCGGAAAGGAAGATGTGTTGTAACTTGGTCTATGCCCCTCCTTTACCTGGTTGTCCTTCTTTCCCATCCTCCCCGTTGGTCCCCCCCCCTCTGTCACTCCCTCCTTTGGTTTCGCCCTTTCCTGAAGGCAATTTAAAATGTTGGCTCTGAAAGAAATCTGAGAGATGCCACTGACTGGTGAGAGGAGTTGGAAACTGATTTCAATAAATCCTGTTGCTTACTTCGACATTTTGTGGACTTTCATTTCACTATAGTTTACTATTCTCAATCCACGAAAGCAACAGTAGGGATAGTGCTGGACTCTGGATGGCTTAGATTTACTAGCCCCACTGCAAAATAAGCAACAGTAAGCAAAGTGTTGGACTTTGGAGGGCTCAGATTGACTATTCCTACTCCAAACTGAGCAAGAGTAGGAAAAGTGATGGAATTTGGAGAGGTCAGATTTATTATTCTCATTTCAGCCTCAGCAAGCATAGAGAAAGTTTTGGATTTTGGAGGGGTTAGATTTACTATTCCCACTCAAATTAAAGCAATAGTAGGGAAAGTGTTTGATTTTGGAGCAGTGAAACCTACTATTCACACTACAGTGTTAGCAAAAGTGGGTAAAATGTTGAACTTTATAAAGTTTTGATTCCATTTTCCCTATCCTAAATGAGTATAAAAAAATTACATATGTTTAAAATAAATAAATATAAAATATATTTCCACAAACAACTAAACTAATATTTTAAAACTTATATAATTTATATTCATTAAAAACTGAATACATTTATAAGGGTATATATTTATTTTAAAAAATTATATCAAATAAAAAACTTAAAAGTAGATTTTAAATATTTCCTATTCTACTACCCTACCCTAAACTTCCAGTAATCTCAAAAACAAAAATAAATAACAGGAGGAATAACTGTACACGTTTTTTAAAATATAATAAAATTCATTACTAAATTAAACCCTTACACAAAACACTACTATTTAGTGCCCTTGGTATTATAAACAATTTAATACTTAACACAATAATCTAATTAACCAATAAAAAATAAAAAAATACCATGTTGTTAAAATTATTTATCAGATAACTACAAATGCTTACATAATTATCTGATTAACAAACTGAAACTGATGAAAATGTATTCAATTTAAAAAAATAACATCTCAACGTGGACAACAAAAAACTGGGAATAATATTGACCACTAGATTAATGACGTGGTGCTGCACCTGATGCAAACAGACCATTGTCGTTTCTCACCTATAATATACAAGGCACTAAATATTAGGAGACTGAGATATGTTGTGGGTGAGGTGCAGGATAATCTGGAGCCTATGGCTCTCACGTCTTTGGACACAGAAAAAGTCTTCAACACAGTGTCCTGAAGCTACCTGCTTGCATCTACTGTATACAGAACCTCTAGCGTCTAGCTTGTGTCAAGACAGATGGGCTGATTTGGGCAGCATGGGAACAAGCACATGGTACGAGACAGGAGTGTTCGCTGGCCCAGCTATGGTACGTGCTACCTGTAGAACCTCTGGCATGCCTCCTTAGGTCAGCACTATTGGCAGGGTATATGGTGGAAAGCATCTAGTCTCTTTGTATGCCGATGATGTATTACTATATTTATCAAACCCTATGTTTCCTTACCACGACTTATGGACCTTCTGAGGGAATTCCGGGAACAATCTGTGCTGCAGATTAATGCACTAAAGTCACTCATATTCCCATTAAGAAGTCTGGTGAGGTTACCTTTGAAGAGATTTCCAATACTGGAAATAACATGTGAAACACATTAATTCAGGTATTTAGGGATAATGGTGACGTGTACAGACAGACATGTCAGGAGTTGAGCACAACTAGATTAATCAGACGTCAACAGAGGTCAGTAGACCTATGGGCAGGGCCACTGGGATTATGCGATTGTGCGGCTGAGGCATAACTATAGATTTGCCGCATTTGCCACACAGTCCATCATCTGCCACATAATCTGCAAAATTTCGTTTCTAGCTCAAACAGTTCAAAAGTTACTAAAAATGCGACGGCCTGTGTTACCGCGTTGTGGAAGTCCCTTTGCAAAGCTGGACTGGCCTCCGTTCTGTTTCTCTGTTGCCATATTTGAATGTTAAACTGCTACTAATGGGATGTAACCAATGCCCACAGAGTGTTACTAGGTTTAAAAATGATGAAATAATGAAGTAATGCTATTACAAAAAGTCCCACATAATGCAGCCAAATTTGTCATCACCTTGCCGTATAATTTACTCAACTCTACCACATAATTTGGCCCTCTCCTGTGCATAATTCCAGTGGCCCTGCTTATGGGTCTCATTACCTTTGTCAATGGTAGGACGAATAGCATAGATGGTGGGGCTGCCTAGATGCTTATATTTGTTCCAATGCACTATGTATGCAATCCCACATACATATATCAACACACTATGATCAATAATGATTCCATTGACCTCGGGAATGAAGAGAAGTAGAGTAAAAATAAATATTCAAATGCGCAATTACGAAGAGGGTGGGCCAAGGGTGCCAGATTTTATGTCATAATATATAGCTGCTTGAAAAGTGTTATCCTGGTGCACACCCGGTTAATCCAATTTTTAAGCAAATTTATCTGATTTAGATTAGCGCTACTCAGGTCACAAGGCGTCCTGCCCTTGTCTTCAAGTAACTCAAAACGTGGAGTGGGAGGGGGACTCCCTCCTACAACTGAGTGCGCTGTTTTGCAACGAAACTCGTAGGTTTCTTCTCTGTATTTTACATAATTTCATGCATAAACTGTTCCATGTATCACAAATCAATAGTCCATAGTTATTCTCCGTGGTATAGTGCTTTTATTTTCAATTTCAAGCAGATAATTATACCGAGTTTAGTAATACATCTTGTAAACCCAATGCATTTCGGGTCTTTCCATCAGACCCTTCATCAGGGGGCTATGGAGTGAAGAGAAACAGGACCTGTTAATTCACCTTGCCAATAAGCACGAAAATATAGAAACATAAATGTTTGAACACCAAAACATACATTCATTTCATAATTAAATTCTACTCGTTTGAATGATACCACTCTAACTTCAAAACTATACATATATCCTGAGTTATACACAACAAGTGCAGCGTGAATGTCATTACAATCATTACTTCCTAGGAACGCTAAGGTAATCCCAATGCTAGATAGCGATGTTAAATCAATATGCGCTCTCTGTTCTGAGTTACTTACGTTAGACCGTCCGGTCTGATACCCAAATTCGGCGTCTCGATATTTCGCGCCAACGCTAAGCGTTTGTTATGGAGTTAAGTTCCGCACACGTGATCGGAAAGCCTTCCAATCACGGCAGAGTGATACTCGTCATGTGACTTGGTCCGTAAAGGCTTCAGGGAAGTGTAGAGATTAATCGCGCTAAGACTAATCCTAATTAAATGTATGTAATGTAACCAGGAAATATAAGTGGTATCTCTAAATTAAATAGTAACAATGGTATCACAAAGTAATATTCATACGAATAAATGAAATACATTACAAATAATATGAAAAATATGAAAAAAATATGAAAAACGGCACATTCATACGAGTGGACTGGAGAACCTGATGAACACTTCAAGGATCTCGGATACAGTTCAAACCCATAGCTGTAGTGCTTATAAAAAACATGAATGTTCAATTCTATCATTGAGCCCAATCGGGTGGCCTGAATTGAGTTTTTTAATCCAGTAGTATTCACATCTAAGTCTTTGCTTAGACGGATCCATGTCGCTGCGTGGGAGGATTCTCTCCAAGACCGTATATCTTAACTGGGAAATTTGATGTCGTGCTTCAAGCCAGTGGCATGCAACTGTGGATTTAGAGTTCATGAGTCTAATATTACTCTTATGTTCAGTTATGCGTGTTTTCACCTTCCTTTCAGTCTGACCTACATAGGTTTTCCCACACGGACATTTGATGGCATACACACAGTTCATAGTGTCACATGTACTGTTGTGTTTCAATTCAATTTGATGCCCTTTGGTAGGATGGGTGAATTGATTTCCAATGATTACATTGCCACAATGGGTGCAATTTTGACATTTTTGCATGCCTCGATAGGTCATAGTTGGTTTCTTTGGCGTATTCAACATTTCTTTAATGTTCTTTGATCTTTGAAATGCAAAAGTTATATTTTCTTGATACAGATCTTTTAGATCAGGTTCTTGTTGAATAAGTCTCCAATGTTTATTCACTATTCTTTTGATTTTGGCTGCATCCGTAGAAAATTTCAATACACATACTGTTTTAGTTTCTTGTGTTTTTTCCACTTCTTTCAGCATACTGACTCGAGATTGTTTGGCCACTTTGTTTAATGATGTTTGTAGTACATCATTCGGATATCCTCTTGCTTGATACTTTTTTGTTTGTTCTTGGAAAATTTTTAACAGCTCTTCTTCATTGGAAGTGATTCTTTTTATTCTTATGAATTGCGAAGTAGGCAAATGTTTTTTCAGTGTTATTGGATGGAAACTTTGAAACAATAGTGATGAATTTTTGTCAGTTTTCTTGATATGAACATTAGTTGAGATGGTATTCTTTGTTATGGACACTTTCACATCTAGGAATGCTATGTTATGCTCATCTATAGTATGGGTGAATTTTATCCTTTCATTACAAGCGTTAAGAGCAATGATGTTGTTTTCCAAATCTTCTCTCGCTCCTCTCCATATTATAAATAGGTCATCTATGTACCTTTTGTACATAATCAAATGGTCTGTTCATGATGGATTCTCTAGAATGTGATCAGTTTCAAATTTGTTCATAAAAATGTTAGCGTATGAGGGCGCCCCCCCAAAGCCCATAGATGTTCCACTGCTTTGGTTATAGTATTTTCCATTCCATTCAAAGTAGCTGCAAAATAATGCAAATTGCATGAGTTGTATGATTAGCAATTTTTGTTCCTCTTGAAGGTTGCTGTTAGCAAGGCTCCATTCTAATGCCTCTATGCCCTCGTTGTGGGGAATAGAGGTGTATAGGGCGGTTACATCTATAGTGCATAGTAGATATGTTTCATCAATCTTCAGTACTAGCTTATCCAACATATTCAAGAAAGCTGTCGTGTCTTTGATGTATGTGGCTGAGTTTTGTACAATCGGTTGCAAGAACCTGTCAATAAATTTCCCTATGGGCTCAGAGATAGACCCACACGCAGAGACGATGGGTCTAAATGGCGGATTGGTCAAATTTTTGTGTATCTTGGGTGTCATATACAGCTTTGGTCTTCTTGGATGTTTTATTTCTAGAAACTGTTTGGTTTTGTCGTTTATCCACTTCATATCATGGGCGTGATTAATGATCTTTTTAAGAATTTGTTGGTATTCTTGAGTAGGATCTGATTCCAGTGGAAGATATATATCCGGGTTATTCACATGGTCATTCACATTTTTAGTATAAAAATCCGTGTCCATGACCACAAGGGCCCCTCCCTTGTCTGCCTTTTGGAATGTCAACTGTTTGTTATTGGTTAAATTTTTCAACGTGTTCCATTCTCTAGATGTTAAATTACTTCTTTTAGGTTTGCTGTACGTTATATGTTGTGTCTCTGTGAGGACTGATCTCTCGAAAGCCTCAATGGTTTTGTGGGTAAATGGAGCACAAAATGAACTTTTGGGGCGAAATTCTTTTTCCCAAGTTGTTTCAGCTTGAGCATCAATCGAATCTTTAAAGAAATATCTTAATTTCAGTGTTCTGAGAAATTTAAACAGTGCAATATCTGTTTCAGCTGCGTTCGAACGATATGTAGGTACAAATGTCATCCCTTTATTGAGAAGATTAGTTTCAGCTTGTGTGAGTTGTTTAGATGAAATATTCACAATTAATTGATTTTCGTTTTCTGGCTCCTTGTTCTCTCTGCAATGCTTTTTTCTGTTTCTGCTTCCTCGTCTTGTTGGTTTGTACTTATTGGTGGAGCGTTTGCCGCAGGGCTGATCTCTAAAAAACTCACTTGGATTAACCGGGTGTGCACCAGGATAACACTTTTCAAGTTACTATTCTCAGCCCTACCAATCCTTGGTAGCACCAAAAAAATAAACATGCAATTAGATGACATTGCATAGATCACCTCCAACAAAGCGGAAACCTTAGCTTTCACTGCTGAAGCAGCAAAAGAAATCTATGATTTGATTCAGGAGACCAGGCAATTCACCCCACAGAAAACCACCACGGCACAGTTAATACGTCAATTTGAGTATTTGAGTAAAAAAGAAATAAATCAGAGGATGCACGCCACCACGCTCATTCATTACCATAGAAACCAACGAATACCCAGAGGCCTCCGGATTGCCCTCAAGCCCATGTTGTGCAAAAATAGCAAGAAATTTATTGAACGTTGGTACCAAATTTTAAATAAATGCTCGCTGGATTTGATTCTGCTTATAGTGGAAGAACTTTCTAAAGCACTAATAGAAATTGAGGAAGAAATCAAGTCGATAAAAACTCAAATCAGTACAATTGAAGACTTGCAAAAAACTCTAGAAGACGTGAATAGCAAATTAGACAAGTACGCTAAAGAAGTGAATGAGAGAAAGATTCGAAAATATCGCAGAGACACTCTGGACTATAAACTAGAAGAGGTTTATACTTGGGCCGATATTTACAATCAAAAAAAATGGCAATCCCAACAGCAACAACCAAAAAAAAACCACCACAACATCTTCTCAAGAGAGCATGGTATCGGATTCAGATATAGCATCTACAAGGAGACCTATCGCAAAAACCACAATCCTCATAGACAACACAGGAGAAAAACCTTCTACGAGCAATGTTACTCCCCAAGTGAGTTTTTTAGAGACGAGGAAGCAGAAACAGAAAAAAGCATTGCAGAGAGAACAAGGAGCCAGAAAACGAAAATCAATTAATTGTGAATATTTCATCTAAACAACTCACACAAGCTGAAACTAATCTTCTCAATAAAGGGATGACATTTGTACCTACATATCGTTCGAACGCAGCTGAAACAGATATTGCACTGTTTAAATTTTTCAGAACACTGAAATTAAGATATTTCTTTAAAGATTCGATTGATGCTCAAGCTGAAACAACTTGGGAAAAAGAATTTCGCCCCAAAAGTTCATTTTGTGCTCCATTTACCCACAAAACCATTGAGGCTTTCGAGAGATCAGTCCTCACAGAGACACAACATATAACGTACAGCAAACCTAAAAGAAGTAATTTAACATCTAGAGAATGGAACACGTTGAAAAATTTAACCAATAACAAACAGTTGACATTCCAAAAGGCAGACAAGGGAGGGGCCCTTATGGTCATGGACACGGATTTTTATACTAAAAATGTGAATGACCATGTGAATAACCCGGATATATATCTTCCACTGGAATCGGATCCTACTCAAGAATACCCACAAATTCTTAAAAAGATCATTAATCACGCCCATGATATGAAGTGGATAAACGACAAAACCAAACAGTTTCTAGAAATAAAACATCCAAGAAGACCAAAGCTGTATATGACACCCAAGATACACAAAAATTTGACCAATCCGCCATTTAGACCCATCGTCTCTGCGTGTGGGTCTATCTCTGAGCCCATAGGGAAATTTATTGACAGGTTCTTGCAACCGATTGTACAAAACTCAGCCACATACATCAAAGACACGACAGCTTTCTTGAATATGTTGGATAAGCTAGTACTGAAGATTGATGAAACATATCTACTATGCACTATAGATGTAACCGCCCTATACACCTCTATTCCCCACAACGAGGGCATAGAGGCATTAGAATGGAGCCTTGCTAACAGCAACCTTCAAGAGGAACAAAAATTGCTAATCATACAACTCATGCAATTTGCATTATTTTGCAGCTACTTTGAATGGAATGGAAAATACTATAACCAAAGCAGTGGAACATCTATGGGCTTTGGGGGGGCGCCCTCATACGCTAACATTTTTATGAACAAATTTGAAACTGATCACATTCTAGAGAATCCATCATGGACAGACCATTTGATTATGTACAAAAGGTACATAGATGACCTATTTATAATATGGAGAGGAGCGAGAGAAGATTTGGAAAACAACATCATTGCTCTTAACGCTTGTAATGAAAGGATAAAATTCACCCATACTATAGATGAGCATAACATAGCATTCCTAGATGTGAAAGTGTCCATAACAAAGAATACCATCTCAACTAATGTTCATATCAAGAAAACTGACAAAAATTCGTCACTATTGTTTCAAAGTTTCCATCCAATAACACTGAAAAAACATTTGCCTACTTCGCAATTCATAAGAATAAAAAGAATCACTTCCAATGAAGAAGAGCTGTTAAAAATTTTCCAAGAACAAACAAAAAAGTATCAAGCAAGAGGATATCCGAATGATGTACTACAAACATCATTAAACAAAGTGGCCAAACAATCTCGAGTCAGTATGCTGAAAGAAGTGGAAAAAACACAAGAAACTAAAACAGTATGTGTATTGAAATTTTCTACGGATGCAGCCAAAATCAAAAGAATAGTGAATAAACATTGGAGACTTATTCAACAAGAACCTGATCTAAAAGATCTGTATCAAGAAAATATAACTTTTGCATTTCAAAGATCAAAGAACATTAAAGAAATGTTGAATACGCCAAAGAAACCAACTATGACCTATCGAGGCATGCAAAAATGTCAAAATTGCACCCATTGTGGCAATGTAATCATTGGAAATCAATTCACCCATCCTACCAAAGGGCATCAAATTGAATTGAAACACAACAGTACATGTGACACTATGAACTGTGTGTATGCCATCAAATGTCCGTGTGGGAAAACCTATGTAGGTCAGACTGAAAGGAAGGTGAAAACATGCATAACTGAACATAAGAGTAATATTAGACTCATGAACTCTAAATCCACAGTTGCATGCCACTGGCTTGAAGCACGACATCAAATTTCCCAGTTAAGATATACGGTCTTGGAGAGAATCCTCCCACGCAGCGACATGGATCCGTCTAAGCAAAGACTTAGATGTGAATACTACTGGATTAAAAAACTCAATTCAGGCCACCCGATTGGGCTCAATGATAGAATTGAACATTCATGTTTTTTATAAGCACTACAGCTATGGGTTTGAACTATATCCGAGATCCTTGAAGTGTTCATCAGGTTCTCCAGTCCACTCGTATGAATGTGCCGTTTTTCATATTTTTTTCATATTTTTCATATTATTTGTAATGTATTTCATTTATTTGTATGAATATTACTTTGTGATACCATTGTTACTATTTAATTTAGAGATACCACTTATATTTCCTGGTTACATTACATACATTTAATTAGGATTAGTCTTAGCGCGATTAATCTCTACACTTCCCTGAAGCCTTTACGGACCAAGTCACATGACGAGTATCACTCTGCCGTGATTGGAAGGCTTTCCGATCACGTGTGCGGAACTTTACTCCATAACAAACGCTTAGCGTTGGCGCGAAATATCGAGACGCCGAATTTGGGTATCAGACCGGACGGTCTAACGTAAGTAACTCAGAACAGAGAGCGCATATTGATTTAACATCGCTATCTAGCATTGGGATTACCTTAGCGTTCCTAGGAAGTAATGATTGTAAGGACATTCACGCTGCACTTGTTGTGTATAACTCAGGATATATGTATAGTTTTGAAGTTAGAGTGGTATCATTCAAACAAGTAGAATTTAATTATGAAATGAATGTATGTTTTGGTGTTCAAACATTTATGTTTCTATATTTTCGTGCTTATTGGCAAGGTGAATTAACAGGTCCTGTTTCTCTTCACTCCATAGTCCCCTGATGAAGGGTCTGATGGAAAGACCCGAAATGCATTGGGTTTACAAGATGTATTACTAAACTCGGTATAATTATCTGCTTGAAATTGAAAATAAAAGCACTATACCACGGAGAATAACTATGGACTATTGATTTGTGATACATGGAACAGTTTATGCATGAAATTATGTAAAATACAGAGAAGAAACCTACGAGTTTCGTTGCAAAACAGCGCACTCAGTTGTAGGAGGGAGTCCCCCTCCCACTCCACGTTTTGAGTATAATATATAGCTGCTCAGCTACAGATTGTAGCCTGTTGGTTCGATCCAGACTGGACTATAGAGATGGAGATGCTGGGCGAATCACTAACAAAAGATGAACTTATACAATGCCTCTTACAGAAAACTAAGCTGGAGCCATCAGAACCTTAATTGCTAAGGGACATGGCGAAGGTGTGGGACCTATACTGAACCCGTGGGAAAAAACATCCCCTTGCATGCTGGACTTATCCGTGTGGCTTCTCCAGAAATTTCCAAACCTAGACTTGGAAATGGTGTCGAGAAGGAAGGCAGGAAGTTTCATGACAGCGGGGGGGGGTGTTTTTAATGGGTGCACTAGACTTCTTTGATAGGGTGATAGAAATGTTTGGAGTAGATGAGGGACAGTTCTTCACTTCCATCCCTTGCATGGGGTAACAAGGCAGCTCTGGGGAGACCCACAGGGTACTACATTCAAATCTAAAGTGTTGAGCTTGATAGTAAGGGCAGGTCATGGGCCGGGTATATCACAAGACTATATAGTGCCCTACATGTACACACACCTAAACCAGAGCTGAAGTCAAGAGGTAAAGGGGAAATAGATTGCGGGAGACAATACACTGATAAAGAATGTTCACACTTCTAAAGGAGGCATATAGTAACACCAGGTTTTGCCCTTTGCATTTCAACTTTATACATAGGTCTTATTTAACCACAGTAATGCTCCATATGCTTGACCCAAGTAAGGCAATGAGTTGTTCCAAGTGTTAGGAGCAGAATGCTATGTTGTATCACCTAGTGTGGGATTTTGTACTTGTGGCCGAATACTGGAAATAGGTGATAGATAGATGTGCAAATTATTTCACAAATGACAATCCCTCTATCCTTACAGACCTTATTTTGCGAGTCACTGGTGCCATACAATCAAAATACAGAGTCAAGTCCAAATTTGTACAATTCACTTTATTGTTTGCAAAAAAATGTGTATTTCAGTCTGCTGGCGGATGCAAAGAAAATCCAGCAGTGGAGCTCTGGATACGAGATGTAACCGAGTGGACTTCAGCAGATCCTTAACAGGTGGGAGCATTTGTGAGGAGTTGCCAGAAGTTTTTTCGGACCAGATTGGGGTTTTGAATAATTACAAACACAAAATAAAACTAAAAAAAGATGCTGTTCCCATTGCTCACAAAACTCGATCAGTGCCTTTACTTTTGAGAGAACCATTAAAGAAAGAACTTGAGAAATTGATGGAACAAGGGATCATACAAGCCTTTGAAACCTCAGAATGGGTCGCCCCCATAGTGATCACGTAAAAAAAAAAACAGCTCCGACAAACGCATGTGTGTGGACCTTAGGAGTTTGAATGCAAGTATTTGGGTAGATAGGTACCCCCTCCCAAAAATTAATGAAATGTTGTTGATCATAAATGGAGCCAAGTTTTTTACAGTGTTAGGTCTCACATCAGCCTATTATCAAGTACCTTTACACCCAGAATCACAATCCCTTACTGCTTTCACCACACCATTTGGCACGTATACATTTCTGAGATTGCCATTTGGGTTGGCTTCGGCCGCATCCGCCTTCCAAAGAATTATGCAACATATTCTGGCGGATGTGGAAAAATCCTTATGCTTTCAGGATGACATTCTCATATATGGGTCCAATGAGACTGGACATGATTCCAACCTTCGAAAAGTTTGTAACAAACTCAAGGAAGCAGGTCTTACTATAAAAACAAACAAATGCAAGTTTGGTGTGGCTTCAGTAGATTTTTTGGGGGACACACTCTCCTGTGACGGGATCAAACTTAAGATGGTTTTGATAGAGTCTGTGGTGAAAGCTCCCATTCTTGCTAACAAGGAAGAAATCAAATCTTTCCTAGGATTAGGGGAGTACATGTCCAAATTTATCAAAAACTTTTCGGATTTGGTACAACCCATTAGAGATCTATTGAAAAAGGACATCAAATACACCTGGTTACCTATACATGACCAAGAATTTTTTATTATCAAAAAAGCCATAGCCAAAGCTCCTTGCATAGGAAATTTTGACAGCACCAAAGACACCATCCTAACGACGGATGCCAGAAAAAAGAGGTTTAGGTGCTACTCTATCTCAACTTCAAAATGGCAAAGAAAAGATAATAGCATTTGCCTCCAGAACTTTAAAAGAGGCAGAGATTAACTACTCTACCATTGAAAAAGAAGCCCTGTCATGCTTCTGGGCCACCAATCACTTCAAATATTTCCTATGGGGTATACCTTTCAAATTAAAAACTGATCACAAGCTTCTAGTTTCTTTGTTTGCCTCTAAAGACATTGAAAAAAACACTCCAAGAATTGGCAAATGGTTGATTTCCATACAAAGTTATAATTACACTATAGAGCATTTACCAGGCAACAAGAATCTGGTTGTTGATTGTCTCTCTCGCCTCCCCATTGACATGCCAAATGAAGATAATAGAGAAGAGTTTGAAGTACTTCAGGTGTCCATTCCAGCTATACTGGAGAATGAATGGAAGTCTTCATATAAGGAAGACAGTACTCTCAAAGCTGTGCAGGACAAAATTCAAAATGGGTGGCCTGATAAGTGTGGAGATCTTCCCATTGAATTGCATCCCTTGTGGAACGTAAGAGGTGAATTATCCATTGTAGGTTCCTACATCTATAAGAATGACAAAGTAATACCTCCTGAAAGCCTTAGAAAACAGATAGGTGATCTAGCACATGAAGGGCATTTAGGGAGGAGCCTTACTAAAAGTAAATTATGCGCCGGATATTGGTTTCCAGGTATGGACTCCTTCATTGAAGAATTACTCAAGGGTTGCCATGCATGTGGAATCAGCGATAAGACCAAAAGCACCAAAAGAACACCTTTAGAACCTGTTCATGTTCCCATCAAGGCGTGGGAAAAGTTGGGAATGGATATCATTGGGCCTTTACAAGTTACGGGTTTGCAAGAAAGATTCATTCTGGTGTTAGATGATTATTTTTCCAAATGGATTACCCTCAAGTTTGTAAACAAGGTTGACACCAAAGCCATACATTTTTCTTATCTGACACATTTGCTAATAAAGGTATACCACATACCCTCATTACCGACAATGGGGTTCAATTAGTCTCTGAAGAGATGAAAGATTTCTTGGTCAGCTTGGCTATAAAACATGTTTCTACCCTATTGTGTTGTCCCCATGCCAATGGATTGGTGGAGCGCTGCAACCGAATGATAAAAGACGCCTTGCAGCTTGCGGTAGCGTCCCACAAACCTATTGTGCAGTCTATCAAAGACATGATATGGCCGCATGCAATAACCCCAAACAGTGTAACAGGCTACTCCCCTTTTTGTCTGTTAAGAGGGCTAAAACCTGGGTCAAAAGTTACACCTAATTCGTTATTTGAGGACAATACCTTTGTGTGTGACAAGCATACCACTCAAGAGAAGATCCAGTGTCATCAAGAGAAGTACAAACATGAGTATGATCTTAGATGGAGAACAAATCCTAGCAATTGAGAAATTGGCCAAAAAGCTCTTGTCAAGAAACCGGTTTCCAATGCTAGTAGGTACAACAAGTTTTATAGTCCTGAAAAGATAAGTAATGTTGGGAGGAATGTTGTCACCATGGCAGATGGCAGAAAGTGGAGCATGGACAGGTTAGTAAAGTATCCTGCACAAGCCACCAGTATCAAGCCACATAATGGGCCAAGCAAAAGATTAACCAAATGGAACATCTCATATGGTAAAAGATCTGCAAAGGCGCCGGAATGACAGAAAGACTATGTAATGAATTGATTTGTTTATCCTCCCATTCACTTTCTGCGGAAAGGAAGATGTGTTGTAACTTGGTCTATGCCCCTCCTTTACCTGGTTGTCCTTCTTTCCCATCCTCCCCGTTGGTCCCCCCCCCCCCCTCTGTCACTCCCTCCTTTGGTTTCGCCCTTTCCTGAAGGCAATTTAAAATGTTGGCTCTGAGAGAAATCTGAGAGATGCCACTGACTGGTGAGAGGAGTTGGAAACTGATTTCAATAAATCCTGTTGCTTACTTCGACATTTTGTGGACTTTCATTTCACTATAGTTTACTATTCTCAATCCACGAAAGCAACAGTAGGGATAGTGCTGGACTCTGGATGGCTTAGATTTACTAGCCCCACTGCAAAATAAGCAACAGTAAGCAAAGTGTTGGACTTTGGAGGGCTCAGATTGACTATTCCTACTCCAAACTGAGCAAGAGTAGGAAAAGTGATGGAATTTGGAGAGGTCAGATTTATTATTCTCATTTCAGCCTCAGCAAGCATAGAGAAAGTTTTGGATTTTGGAGGGGTTAGATTTACTATTCCCACTCAAATTAAAGCAATAGTAGGGAAAGTGTTTGATTTTGGAGCAGTGAAACCTACTATTCACACTACAGTGTTAGCAAAAGTGGGTAAAATGTTGAACTTTATAAAGTTTTGATTCCATTTTCCCTATCCTAAATGAGTATAAAAAAATTACATATGTTTAAAATAAATAAATATAAAATATATTTCCACAAACAACTAAACTAATATTTTAAAACTTATATAATTTATATTCATTAAAAACTGAATAAATTTATAAGGGTATATATTTATTTTAAAAAATTATATCAAATAAAAAACTTAAAAGTAGATTTTAAATATTTCCTATTCTACTACCCTACCCTAAACTTCCAGTAATCTCAAAAACAAAAAAAAATAACAGGAGGAATAACCGTACACGTTTTTTAAAATATAATAAAATTCATTACTAAATTAAACCCTTACACAAAACACTACTATTTAGTGCCCTTGGTATTATAAACAATTTAATACTTAACACAATAATCTAATTAACCAATAAAAAATAAAAAAATACCATGTTGTTAAAATTATTTATCAGATAACTACAAATGCTTACATAATTATCTGATTAACAAACTGAAACTGATGAAAATGTATTCAATTTAAAAAAATAACATCTCAACGTGGACAACAAAAAACTGGGAATAATATTGACCACTAGATTAATGACGTGGTGCTGCACCTGATGCAAACAGACCATTGTCGTTTCTCACCTATAATATACAAGGCACTAAATATTAGGAGACTGAGATATGTTGTGGGTGAGGTGCAGGATAATCTGGAGCCTATGGCTCTCACGTCTTTGGACACAGAAAAAGTCTTCAACACAGTGTCCTGAAGCTACCTGCTTGCATCTACTGTATACAGAACCTCTAGCGTCTAGCTTGTGTCAAGACAGATGGGCTGATTTGGGCAGCATGGGAACAAGCACATGGTACGAGACAGGAGTGTTCGCTGGCCCAGCTATGGTACGTGCTACCTGTAGAACCTCTGGCATGCCTCCTTAGGTCAGCACTATTGGCAGGGTATATGGTGGAAAGCATCTAGTCTCTTTGTATGCCGATGATCTATTACTATATTTATCAAACCCTATGTTTCCTTACCACGACTTATGGACCTTCTGAGGGAATTCCGGGAACAATCTGTGCTGCAGATTAATGCACTAAAGTCACTCATATTCCCATTAAGAAGTCTGGTGAGGTTACCTTTGAAGAGATTTCCAATACTGGAAATAACATGTGAAACACATTAATTCAGGTATTTAGGGATAATGGTGACGTGTACAGACAGACATGTCAGGAGTTGAGCACAACTAGATTAATCAGACGTCAACAGAGGTCAGTAGACCTATGGGCAGGGCCACTGGGATTATGCGATTGTGCGGCTGAGGCATAACTATAGATTTGCCGCATTTGCCACACAGTCCATCATCTGCCACATAATCTGCAAAATTTCGTTTCTAGCTCAAACAGTTCAAAAGTTACTAAAAATGCGACGGCCTGTGTTACCGCGTTGTGGAAGTCCCTTTGCAAAGCTGGACTGGCCTCTGTTCTGTTTCTCTGTTGCCATATTTGAATGTTAAACTGCTACTAATGGGATGTAACCAATGCCCACAGAGTGTTACTAGGTTTAAAAATGATGAAATAATGAAGTAATGCTATTACAAAAAGTCCCACATAATGCAGCCAAATTTGTCATCACCTTGCCGTATAATTTACTCAACTCTACCACATAATTTGGCCCTCTCCTGTGCATAATTCCAGTGGCCCTGCTTATGGGTCTCATTACCTTTGTCAATGGTAGGACGAATAGCATAGATGGTGGGGCTGCCTAGATGCTTATATTTGTTCCAATGCACTATGTATGCAATCCCACATACATATATCAACACACTATGATCAATAATGATTCCATTGACCTCGGGAATGAAGAGAAGTAGAGTAAAAATAAATATTCAAATGCGCAATTACGAAGAGGGTGGGCCAAGGGTGCCAGATTTTATGTCATAATATATAGCTGCTCAGCTACAGATTGTAGCCTGTTGGTTCGATCCAGACTGGACTATAGAGATGGAGATGCTGGGCGAATCACTAACAAAAGATGAACTTATACAATGCCTCTTACAGAAAACTAAGCTGGAGCCATCAGAACCTTAATTGCTAAGGGACATGGCGAAGGTGTGGGACCTATACTGAACCCGTGGGAAAAAACATCCCCTTGCATGCTGGACTTATCCGTGTGGCTTCTCCAGAAATTTCCAAACCTAGACTTGGAAATGGTGTCGAGAAGGAAGGCAGGAAGTTTCATGACAGCGGGGCGGGGGTGTTTTTAATGGGTGCACTAGACTTCTTTGATAGGGTGATGGAAATGTTTGGAGTAGATGAGGGACAGTTCTTCACTTCCATCCCTTGCATGGGGTAACAAGGCAGCTCTGGGGAGACCCACAGGGTACTACATTCAAATCTAAAGTGTTGAGCTTGATAGTAAGGGCAGGTCATGGGCCGGGTATATCACAAGACTATATAGTGCCCTACATGTACACACACCTAAACCAGAGCTGAAGTCAAGAGGTAAAGGGGAAATAGATTGCGGGAGACAATACACTGATAAAGAATGTTCACACTTCTAAAGGAGGCATATAGTAACACCAGGTTTTGCCCTTTGCATTTCAACTTTATACATAGGTCTTATTTAACCACAGTAATGCTCCATATGCTTGACCCAAGTAAGGCAATGAGTTGTTCCAAGTGTTAGGAGCAGAATGCTATGTTGTATCACCTAGTGTGGGATTTTGTACTTGTGGCCGAATACTGGAAATAGGTGATAGATAGATGTGCAAATTATTTCACAAATGACAATCCCTCTATCCTTACAGACCTTATTTTGCGAGTCACTGGTGCCATACAATCAAAATACAGAGTCAAGTCCAAATTTGTACAATTCACTTTATTGTTTGCAAAAAAATGTGTATTTCAGTCTGCTGGCGGATGCAAAGAAAATCCAGCAGTGGAGCTCTGGATACGAGATGTAACCGAGTGGACTTCAGCAGATCCTTAACAGGTGGGAGCATTTGTGAGGATTTGCCAGAAGTTTTTTCGGACCAGATTGGGGTTTTGAATAATTACAAACACAAAATAAAACTAAAAAAAGATGCTGTTCCCATTGCTCACAAAACTCGATCAGTGCCTTTACTTTTGAGAGAACCATTAAAGAAAGAACTTGAGAAATTGATGGAACAAGGGATCATACAAGCCTTTGAAACCTCAGAATGGGTCGCCCCCATAGTGATCACGTAAAAAAAAAAACAGCTCCGACAAACGCATGTGTGTGGACCTTAGGAGTTTGAATGCAAGTATTTGGGTAGATAGGTACCCCCTCCCAAAAATTAATGAAATGTTGTTGATCATAAATGGAGCCAAGTTTTTTACAGTGTTAGGTCTCACATCAGCCTATTATCAAGTACCTTTACACCCAGAATCACAATCCCTTACTGCTTTCACCACACCATTTGGCACGTATACATTTCTGAGATAGCCATTTGGGTTGGCTTCGGCCGCATCCGCCCTCCAAAGAATTATGCAACATATTCTGGCGGATGTGGAAAAATCCTTATGCTTTCAGGATGACATTCTCATATATGGGTCCAGTGAGACTGGACATGATTCCAACCTTCGAAAAGTTTGTAACAAACTCAAGGAAGCAGGTCTTACTATAAAAACAAACAAATGCAAGTTTGGTGTGGCTTCAGTAGATTTTTTGGGGGACACACTCTCCTGTGACGGGATCAAACCTAAGATGGTTTTGATAGAGTCTGTGGTGAAAGCTCCCATTCCTGCTAACAAGGAAGAAATCAAATCTTTCCTAGGATTAGGGGAGTACATGTCCAAATTTATCAAAAACTTTTCGGATTTGGTACAACCAATTAGAGATCTATTGAAAAAGGACATCAAATACACCTGGTTACCTATACATGACCAAGAAGTTTTTATTATCAAAAAAGCCATAGCCACAGCTCCTTGCATAGGAAATTTTGACAGCACCAAAGACACCATCCTAACGACGGATGCCAGAAAAAAGAGGTTTAGGTGCTACTCTATCTCAACTTCAAAATGGCAAAGAAAAGATAATAGCATTTGCCTCCAGAACTTTAAAAGAGGCAGAGATTAACTACTCTACCATTGAAAAAGAAGCCCTGTCATGCTTCTGGGCCACCAATCACTTCAAATATTTCCTATGGGGTATACCTTTCAAATTAAAAACTGATCACAAGCTTCTAGTTTCTTTGTTTGCCTCTAAAGACATTGAAAAAAACACTCCAAGAATTGGCAAATGGTTGATTTCCATACAAAGTTATAATTACACTATAGAGCATTTACCAGGCAACAAGAATCTGGTTGTTGATTGTCTCTCTCGCCTCCCCATTGACATGCCAAATGAAGATAATAGAGAAGAGTTTGAAGTACTTCAGGTGTCCATTCCAGCTATACTGGAGAATGAATGGAAGTCTTCATATAAGGAAGACAGTACTCTCAAAGCTGTGCAGGACAAAATTCAAAATGGGTGGCCTGATAAGTGTGGAGATCTTCCCATTGAATTGCATCCCTTTTGGAACGTAAGAGGTGAATTATCCATTGTAGGTTCCTACATCTATAAGAATGACAAAGTAATACCTCCTGAAAGCCTTAGAAAACAGATAAGTGATCTAGCACATGAAGGGCATTTAGGGAGGAGCCTTACTAAAAGTAAATTATGCGCCGGATATTGGTTTCCAGGTATGGACTCCTTCATTGAAGAATTACTCAAGGGTTGCCATGCATGTGGAATCAGCGATAAGACCAAAAGCACCAAAAGAACACCTTTAGAACCTGTTCATGTTCCCATCAAGGCGTGGGAAAAGTTGGGAATGGATATCATTGGGCCTTTACAAGTTACGGGTTTGCAAGAAAGATTCATTCTGGTGTTAGTTGATTATTTTTCCAAATGGATTACCCTCAAGTTTGTAAACAAGGTTGACACCAAAGCCATACATTTTTCTTATCTGACACATTTGCTAATAAAGGTATACCACATACCCTCATTACCGACAATGGGGTTCAATTAGTCTCTGAAGAGATGAAAGATTTCTTGGTCAGCTTGGCTATAAAACATGTTTCTACCCTATTGTGTTGTCCCCATGCCAATGGATTGGTGGAGCGCTGCAACCGAATGATAAAAGACGCCTTGCAGCTTGCGGTAGCGTCCCACAAACCTATTGTGCAGTCTATCAAAGACATGATATGGCCGCATGCAATAACCCCAAACAGTGTAACAGGCTACTCCCCTTTTTGTCTGTTAAGAGGGCTAAAACCTGGGTCAAAAGTTACACCTAATTCGTTATTTGAGGACAATACCTTTGTGTGTGACAAGCATACCACTCAAGAGAAGATCCAGTGTCATCAAGAGAAGTACAAACATGAGTATGATCTTAGATGGAGAACAAATCCTAGCAATTGAGAAATTGGCCAAAAAGCTCTTGTCAAGAAACCGGTTTCCAATGCTAGTAGGTACAACAAGTTTTATAGTCCTGAAAAGATAAGTAATGTTGGGAGGAATGTTGTCACCATGGCAGATGGCAGAAAGTGGAGCATGGACAGGTTAGTAAAGTATCCTGCACAAGCCACCAGTATCAAGCCACATAATGGGCCAAGCAAAAGATTAACCAAATGGAACATCTCATATGGTAAAAGATCTGCAAAGGCGCCGGAATGACAGAAAGACTATGTAATGAATTGATTTGTTTATCCTCCCATTCACTTTCTGCGGAAAGGAAGATGTGTTGTAACTTGGTCTATGCCCCTCCTTTACCTGGTTGTCCTTCTTTCCCATCCTCCCCGTTGGTCCCCCCCCCCTCTGTCACTCCCTCCTTTGGTTTCGCCCTTTCCTGAAGGCAATTTAAAATGTTGGCTCTGAGAGAAATCTGAGAGATGCCACTGACTGGTGAGAGGAGTTGGAAACTGATTTCAATAAATCCTGTTGCTTACTTCGACATTTTGTGGACTTTCATTTCACTATAGTTTACTATTCTCAATCCACGAAAGCAACAGTAGGGATAGTGCTGGACTCTGGATGGCTTAGATTTACTAGCCCCACTGCAAAATAAGCAACAGTAAGCAAAGTGTTGGACTTTGGAGGGCTCAGATTGACTATTCCTACTCCAAACTGAGCAAGAGTAGGAAAAGTGATGGAATTTGGAGAGGTCAGATTTATTATTCTCATTTCAGCCTCAGCAAGCATAGAGAAAGTTTTGGATTTTGGAGGGGTTAGATTTACTATTCCCACTCAAATTAAAGCAATAGTAGGGAAAGTGTTTGATTTTGGAGCAGTGAAACCTACTATTCACACTACAGTGTTAGCAAAAGTGGGTAAAATGTTGAACTTTATAAAGTTTTGATTCCATTTTCCCTATCCTAAATGAGTATAAAAAAATTACATATGTTTAAAATAAATAAATATAAAATATATTTCCACAAACAACTAAACTAATATTTTAAAACTTATATAATTTATATTCATTAAAAACTGAATAAATTTATAAGGGTATATATATTTTTTTTAAAATTATATCAAATAAAAAACTTAAAAGTAGATTTTAAATATTTCCTATTCTACTACCCTACCCTAAACTTCCAGTAATCTCAAAAACAAAAATAAATAACAGGAGGAATAACCGTACACGTTTTTTAAAATATAATAAAATTCATTACTAAATTAAACCCTTACACAAAACACTACTATTTAGTGCCCTTGGTATTATAAACAATTTAATACTTAACACAATAATCTAATTAACCAATAAAAAATAAAAAAATACCATGTTGTTAAAATTATTTATCAGATAACTACAAATGCTTACATAATTATCTGATTAACAAACTGAAACTGATGAAAATGTATTCAATTTAAAAAAATAACATCTCAACGTGGACAACAAAAAACTGGGAATAATATTGACCACTAGATTAATGACGTGGTGCTGCACCTGATGCAAACAGACCATTGTCGTTTCTCACCTATCATATACAAGGCACTAAATATTAGGAGACTGAGATATGTTGTGGGTGAGGTGCAGGATAATCTGGAGCCTATGGCTCTCACGTCTTTGGACACAGAAAAAGTCTTCAACACAGTGTCCTGAAGCTACCTGCTTGCATCTACTGTATACAGAACCTCTAGCGTCTAGCTTGTGTCAAGACAGATGGGCTGATTTGGGCAGCATGGGAACAAGCACATGGTACGAGACAGGAGTGTTCGCTGGCCCAGCTATGGTACGTGCTACCTGTAGAACCTCTGGCATGCCTCCTTAGGTCAGCACTATTGGCAGGGTATATGGTGGAAAGCATCTAGTCTCTTTGTATGCCGATGATCTATTACTATATTTATCAAACCCTATGTTTCCTTACCACGACTTATGGACCTTCTGAGGGAATTCCGGGAACAATCTGTGCTGCAGATTAATGCACTAAAGTCACTCATATTCCCATTAAGAAGTCTGGTGAGGTTACCTTTGAAGAGATTTCCAATACTGGAAATAACATGTGAAACACATTAATTCAGGTATTTAGGGATAATGGTGACGTGTACAGACAGACATGTCAGGAGTTGAGCACAACTAGATTAATCAGACGTCAACAGAGGTCAGTAGACCTATGGGCAGGGCCACTGGGATTATGCGATTGTGCGGCTGAGGCATAACTATAGATTTGCCGCATTTGCCACACAGTCCATCATCTGCCACATAATCTGCAAAATTTCGTTTCTAGCTCAAACAGTTCAAAAGTTACTAAAAATGCGACGGCCTGTGTTACCGCGTTGTGGAAGTCCCTTTGCAAAGCTGGACTGGCCTCCGTTCTGTTTCTCTGTTGCCATATTTGAATGTTAAACTGCTACTAATGGGATGTAACCAATGCCCACAGAGTGTTACTAGGTTTAAAAATGATGAAATAATGAAGTAATGCTATTACAAAAAGTCCCACATAATGCAGCCAAATTTGTCATCACCTTGCCGTATAATTTACTCAACTCTACCACATAATTTGGCCCTCTCCTGTGCATAATTCCAGTGGCCCTGCTTATGGGTCTCATTACCTTTGTCAATGGTAGGACGAATAGCATAGATGGTGGGGCTGCCTAGATGCTTATATTTGTTCCAATGCACTATGTATGCAATCCCACATACATATATCAACACACTATGATCAATAATGATTCCATTGACCTCAGGAATGAAGAGAAGTAGAGTAAAAATAAATATTCAAATGCGCAATTACGAAGAGGGTGGGCCAAGGGTGCCAGATTTTATGTCATAATATATAGCTGCTCAGCTACAGATTGTAGCCTGTTGGTTCGATCCAGACTGGACTATAGAGATGGAGATGCTGGGCGAATCACTAACAAAAGATGAACTTATACAATGCCTCTTACAGAAAACTAAGCTGGAGCCATCAGAACCTTAATGCTAAGGGACATGGCGAAGGTGTGGGACCTATACTGAACCCGTGGGAAAAAACATCCCCTTGCATGCTGGACTTATCCGTGTGGCTTCTCCAGAAATTTCCAAACCTAGACTTGGAAATGGTGTCGAGAAGGAAGGCAGGAAGTTTCATGACAGCGGGGGGGGGTGTTTTTAATGGGTGCACTAGACTTCTTTGATAGGGTGATGGAAATGTTTGGAGTAGATGAGGGACAGTTCTTCACTTCCATCCCTTGCATGGGGTAACAAGGCAGCTCTGGGGAGACCCACAGGGTACTACATTCAAATCTAAAGTGTTGAGCTTGATAGTAAGGGCAGGTCATGGGCCGGGTATATCACAAGACTATATAGTGCCCTACATGTACACACACCTAAACCAGAGCTGAAGTCAAGAGGTAAAGGGGAAATAGATTGCGGGAGACAATACACTGATAAAGAATGTTCACACTTCTAAAGGAGGCATATAGTAACACCAGGTTTTGCCCTTTGCATTTCAACTTTATACATAGGTCTTATTTAACCACAGTAATGCTCCATATGCTTGACCCAAGTAAGGCAATGAGTTGTTCCAAGTGTTAGGAGCAGAATGCTATGTTGTATCACCTAGTGTGGGATTTTGTACTTGTGGCCGAATACTGGAAATAGGTGATAGATAGATGTGCAAATTATTTCACAAATGACAATCCCTCTATCCTTACAGACCTTATTTTGCGAGTCACTGGTGCCATACAATCAAAATACAGAGTCAAGTCCAAATTTGTACAATTCACTTGAATGTTTGCAAAAAAATGTGTATTTCAGTCTGCTGGCGGATGCAAAGAAAATCCAGCAGTGGAGCTCTGGATACGAGATGTAACCGAGTGGACTTCAGCAGATCCTTAACAGGTGGGAGCATTTGTGAGGAGTTGCCAGAAGTTTTTTCGGACCAGATTGGGGTTTTGAATAATTACAAACACAAAATAAAACTAAAAAAAGATGCTGTTCCCATTGCTCACAAAACTCGATCAGTGCCTTTACTTTTGAGAGAACCATTAAAGAAAGAACTTGAGAAATTGATGGAACAAGGGATCATACAAGCCTTTGAAACCTCAGAATGGGTCGCCCCCATAGTGATCACGTAAAAAAAAAAACAGCTCCGACAAACGCATGTGTGTGGACCTTAGGAGTTTGAATGCAAGTATTTGGGTAGATAGGTACCCCCTCCCAAAAATTAATGAAATGTTGTTGATCATAAATGGAGCCAAGTTTTTTACAGTGTTAGGTCTCACATCAGCCTATTATCAAGTACCTTTACACCCAGAATCACAATCCCTTACTGCTTTCACCACACCATTTGGTACGTATACATTTCTGAGATTGCCATTTGGGTTGGCTTCGGCCGCATCCGCCCTCCAAAGAATTATGCAACATATTCTGGCGGATGTGGAAAAATCCTTATGCTTTCAGGATGACATTCTCATATATGGGTCCAGTGAGACTGGACATGATTCCAACCTTTGAAAAGTTTGTAACAAACTCAAGGAAGCAGGTCTTACTATAAAAACAAACAAATGCAAGTTTGGTGTGGCTTCAGTAGATTTTTTGGGGGACACACTCTCCTGTGACGGGATCAAACCTAAGATGGTTTTGATAGAGTCTGTGGTGAAAGCTCCCATTCCTGCTAACAAGGAAGAAATCAAATCTTTCCTAGGATTAGGGGAGTACATGTCCAAATTTATCAAAAACTTTTCGGATTTGGTACAACCCATTAGAGATCTATTGAAAAAGGACATCAAATACACCTGGTTACCTATACATGACCAAGAATTTTTTATTATCAAAAAAGCCATAGCCACAGCTCCTTGCATAGGAAATTTTGACAGCACCAAAGACACCATCCTAACGACGGATGCCAGAAAAAAGAGGTTTAGGTGCTACTCTATCTCAACTTCAAAATGGCAAAGAAAAGATAATAGCATTTGCCTCCAGAACTTTAAAAGAGGCAGAGATTAACTACTCTACCATTGAAAAAGAAGCCCTGTCATGCTTCTGGGCCACCAATCACTTCAAATATATCCTATGGGGTATACCTTTCAAATTAAAAACTGATCACAAGCTTCTAGTTTCTTTGTTTGCCTCTAAAGACATTGAAAAAAACACTCCAAGAATTGGCAAATGGTTGATTTCCATACAAAGTTATAATTACACTATAGAGCATTTACCAGGCAACAAGAATCTGGTTGTTGATTGTCTCTCTCGCCTCCCCATTGACATGCCAAATGAAGATAATAGAGAAGAGTTTGAAGTACTTCAGGTGTCCATTCCAGCTATACTGGAGAATGAATGGAAGTCTTCATATAAGGAAGACAGTACTCTCAAAGCTGTGCAGGACAAAATTCAAAATGGGTGGCCTGATAAGTGTGGAGATCTTCCCATTGAATTGCATCCCTTTTGGAACGTAAGAGGTGAATTATCCATTGTAGGTTCCTACATCTATAAGAATGACAAAGTAATACCTCCTGAAAGCCTTAGAAAACAGATAAGTGATCTAGCACATGAAGGGCATTTAGGGAGGAGCCTTACTAAAAGTAAATTATGCGCCGGATATTGGTTTCCAGGTATGGACTCCTTCATTGAAGAATTACTCAAGGGTTGCCATGCATGTGGAATCAGCGATAAGACCAAAAGCACCAAAAGAACACCTTTAGAACCTGTTCATGTTCCCATCAAGGCGTGGGAAAAGTTGGGAATGGATATCATTGGGCCTTTACAAGTTACGGGTTTGCAAGAAAGATTCATTCTGGTGTTAGTTGATTATTTTTCCAAATGGATTACCCTCAAGTTTGTAAACAAGGTTGACACCAAAGCCATACATTTTTCTTATCTGACACATTTGCTAATAAAGGTATACCACATACCCTCATTACCGACAATGGGGTTCAATTAGTCTCTGAAGAGATGAACGATTTCTTGGTCAGCTTGGCTATAAAACATGTTTCTACCCTATTGTGTTGTCCCCATGCCAATGGATTGGTGGAGCGCTGCAACCGAATGATAAAAGACGCCTTGCAGCTTGCGGTAGCGTCCCACAAACCTATTGTGCAGTCTATCAAAGACATGATATGGCCGCATGCAATAACCCCAAACAGTGTAACAGGCTACTCCCCTTTTTGTCTGTTAAGAGGGCTAAAACCTGGGTCAAAAGTTACACCTAATTCGTTATTTGAGGACAATACCTTACCACTCAAGAGAAGATCCAGTGTCATCAAGAGAAGTACAAACATGAGTATGATCTTAGATGGAGAACAAATCCTAGCAATTGAGAAATTGGCCAAAAAGCTCTTGTCAAGAAACCGGTTTCCAATGCTAGTAGATACAACAAGTTTTATAGTCCTGAAAAGATAAGTAATGTTGGGAGGAATGTTGTCACCATGGCAGATGGCAGAAAGTGGAGCATGGACAGGTTAGTAAAGTATCCTGCACAAGCCACCAGTATCAAGCCACATAATGGGCCAAGCAAAAGATTAACCAAATGGAACATCTCATATGGTAAAAGATCTGCAAAGGCGCCGGAATGACAGAAAGACTATGTAATGAATTGATTTGTTTTTCCTCCCATTCACTTTCTGCGGAAAGGAAGATGTGTTGTAACTTGGTCTATGCCCCTCCTTTACCTGGTTGTCCTTCTTTCCCATCCTCCCCGTTGGTCCCCCCCCCCCTCTGTCACTCCCTCCTTTGGTTTCGCCCTTTCCTGAAGGCAATTTAAAATGTTGGCTCTGAGAGAAATCTGAGAGATGCCACTGACTGGTGAGAGGAGTTGGAAACTGATTTCAATAAATCCTGTTGCTTACTTCGACATTTTGTGGACTTTCATTTCACTATAGTTTACTATTCTCAATCCACGAAAGCAACAGTAGGGATAGTGCTGGACTCTGGATGGCTTAGATTTACTAGCCCCACTGCAAAATAAGCAACAGTAAGCAAAGTGTTGGACTTTGGAGGGCTCAGATTGACTATTCCTACTCCAAACTGAGCAAGAGTAGGAAAAGTGATGGAATTTGGAGAGGTCAGATTTATTATTCTCATTTCAGCCTCAGCAAGCATAGAGAAAGTTTTGGATTTTGGAGGGGTTAGATTTACTATTCCCACTCAAATTAAAGCAATAGTAGGGAAAGTGTTTGATTTTGGAGCAGTGAAACCTACTATTCACACTACAGTGTTAGCAAAAGTGGGTAAAATGTTGAACTTTATAAAGTTTTGATTCCATTTTCCCTATCCTAAATGAGTATAAAAAAATTACATATGTTTAAAATAAATAAATATAAAATATATTTCCACAAACAACTAAACTAATATTTTAAAACTTATATAATTTATATTCATTAAAAACTGAATAAATTTATAAGGGTATATATTTATTTTAAAAAATTATATCAAATAAAAAACTTAAAAGTAGATTTTAAATATTTCCTATTCTACTACCCTACTCTAAACTTCCAGTAATCTCAAAAACAAAAATAAATAACAGGAGGAATAACCGTACACGTTTTTTAAAATATAATAAAATTCATTACTAAATTAAACCCTTACACAAAACACTACTATTTAGTGCCCTTGGTATTATAAACAATTTAATACTTAACACAATAATCTAATTAACCAATAAAAAATAAAAAAAATACCATGTTGTTAAAATTATTTATCAGATAACTACAAATGCTTACATAATTATCTGATTAACAAACTGAAACTGATGAAAATGTATTCAATTTAAAAAAATAACATCTCAACGTGGACAACAAAAAACTGGGAATAATATTGACCACTAGATTAATGACGTGGTGCTGCACCTGATGCAAACAGACCATTGTCGTTTCTCACCTATAATATACAAGGCACTAAATATTAGGAGACTGAGATATGTTGTGGGTGAGGTGCAGGATAATCTGGAGCCTATGGCTCTCACGTCTTTGGACACAGAAAAAGTCTTCAACACAGTGTCCTGAAGCTACCTGCTTGCATCTACTGTATACAGAACCTCTAGCGTCTAGCTTGTGTCAAGACAGATGGGCTGATTTGGGCAGCATGGGAACAAGCACATGGTACGAGACAGGAGTGTTCGCTGGCCCAGCTATGGTACGTGCTACCTGTAGAACCTCTGGCATGCCTCCTTAGGTCAGCACTATTGGCAGGGTATATGGTGGAAAGCATCTAGTCTCTTTGTATGCCGATGATCTATTACTATATTTATCAAACCCTATGTTTCCTTACCACGACTTATGGACCTTCTGAGGGAATTCCGGGAACAATCTGTGCTGCAGATTAATGCACTAAAGTCACTCATATTCCCATTAAGAAGTCTGGTGAGGTTACCTTTGAAGAGATTTCCAATACTGGAAATAACATGTGAAACACATTAATTCAGGTATTTAGGGATAATGGTGACGTGTACAGACAGACATGTCAGGAGTTGAGCACAACTAGATTAATCAGACGTCAACAGAGGTCAGTAGACCTATGGGCAGGGCCACTGGGATTATGCGATTGTGCGGCTGAGGCATAACTATAGATTTGCCGCATTTGCCACACAGTCCATCATCTGCCACATAATCTGCAAAATTTCGTTTCTAGCTCAAACAGTTCAAAAGTTACTAAAAATGCGACGGCCTGTGTTACCGCGTTGTGGAAGTCCCTTTGCAAAGCTGGACTGGCCTCCGTTCTGTTTCTCTGTTGCCATATTTGAATGTTAAACTGCTACTAATGGGATGTAACCAATGCCCACAGAGTGTTACTAGGTTTAAAAATGATGAAATAATGAAGTAATGCTATTACAAAAAGTCCCACATAATGCAGCCAAATTTGTCATCACCTTGCCGTATAATTTACTCAACTCTACCACATAATTTGGCCCTCTCCTGTGCATAATTCCAGTGGCCCTGCTTATGGGTCTCATTACCTTTGTCAATGGTAGGACGAATAGCATAGATGGTGGGGCTGCCTAGATGCTTATATTTGTTCCAATGCACTATGTATGCAATCCCACATACATATATCAACACACTATGATCAATAATGATTCCATTGACCTCGGGAATGAAGAGAAGTAGAGTAAAAATAAATATTCAAATGCGCAATTACGAAGAGGGTGGGCCAAGGGTGCCAGATTTTATGTCATAATATATAGCTGCTCAGCTACAGATTGTAGCCTGTTGGTTCGATCCAGACTGGACTATAGAGATGGAGATGCTGGGCGAATCACTAACAAAAGATGAACTTATACAATGCCTCTTACAGAAAACTAAGCTGGAGCCATCAGAACCTTAATTGCTAAGGGACATGGCGAAGGTGTGGGACCTATACTGAACCCGTGGGAAAAAACATCCCCTTGCATGCTGGACTTATCCGTGTGGCTTCTCCAGAAATTTCCAAACCTAGACTTGGAAATGGTGTCGAGAAGGAAGGCAGGAAGTTTCATGACAGCGGGGGGGGGTGTTTTTAATGGGTGCACTAGACTTCTTTGATAGGGTGATGGACATGTTTGGAGTAGATGAGGGACAGTTCTTCACTTCCATCCCTTGCATGGGGTAACAAGGCAGCTCTGGGGAGACCCACAGGG
This sequence comes from Lissotriton vulgaris, assembly GCF_964263255.1. Lineage (NCBI taxonomy): Eukaryota > Metazoa > Chordata > Amphibia > Caudata > Salamandridae > Lissotriton > Lissotriton vulgaris. Next base: position 229,472,581 of record NC_141696.1, read on the forward strand.
TACTACATTCAAATCTAAAGTGTTGAGCTTGATAGTAAGGGCAGGTCATGGGCCGGGTATATCACAAGACTATATAGTGCCCTACATGTACACACACCTAAACCAGAGCTGAAGTCAAGAGGTAAAGGGGAAATAGATTGTGGGAGACAATACACTGATAAAGAATGTTCACACTTCTAAAGGAGGCATATAGTAACACCAGGTTTTGCCCTTTGCATTTCAACTTTATACATAGGTCTTATTTAACCACAGTAATGCTCCATATGCTTGACCCAAGTAAGGCAATGAGTTGTTCCAAGTGTTAGGAGCAGAATGCTATGTTGTATCACCTAGTGTGGGATTTTGTACTTGTGGCCGAATACTGGAAATAGGTGATAGATAGATGTGCAAATTATTTCACAAATGACAATCCCTCTATCCTTACAGACCTTATTTTGCGAGTCACTGGTGCCATACAATCAAAATACAGAGTCAAGTCCAAATTTGTACAATTCACTTTATTGTTTGCAAAAAAATGTGTATTTCAGTCTGCTGGCGGATGCAAAGAAAATCCAGCAGTGGAGATCTGGATACGAGATGTAACCGAGTGGACTTCAGCAGAAAAAATATTAATGAATCTAGCTAGGCAAGATGAAAAACGACAAGACAAACTCAAACCATCGATGGCCCTATCAAGAAACCCAATATATCTCCTGATGAGAGACCCCATAAAAAATTCCATGAAAGAATAGGACCCAAGCAAAGATTATTAATTGTACACATGTACACAGTGTAATCAACAGCTGGGGTCAGTAGTACATAAGAGGCACAAACAAGTAGCTGACCGTACCTGTGTAATGCGAATACGCTGGTACTTATATCCACATGTATTATTGCATATTGGCACTTTTGATTTGTTTTGTTCTTGGTTGGATTATGGGGGTAACTCTTTAAATATATCAAGAATAAATAAATACGTATTTTTTTAATCCCCACCCCATTCCCCGACAAGTCTAACAACTTGCCAAAAAGGAAACGGATATGAAATAAAATAAACCTTCAAATGTACTACCAAATCAAAAAAACACTAAAATAATGAAACACATTTAACATTACATTAATAACAATTTAAGACACAGAAAGTAATAAAACTGAACTAAATGATTAAAGAACGAAATTATGCACAATTATATTAAAAAATTATATAAATGGCTTAAAAACGATATTCTTACATTCTGGTTTCTGTGACCCAATATTTTGGATATTACAATATTTGTGTTTCATGATATTTTTGAAATTATATTTTGGTGAAATAGCATCTGAACAGGGCAAATAGCCAGCCACTGACGTATTTATTAGGTCCACTTGGAATGCTCTCTACCTACAATGGGAGGCTGTTTTCTTCTCCTCAACAAATGCTCGTGTCTGTTTTGAGCTATAATTAACAGATAATCGTTAATAAGATTGAGGCTCACATCATGGGTTGTTTGTGCCTAATTCAGGTTGACTTGCGTAGAATTTCAACAACTCAAAACCTGTAGAAAGTCAGCTGGAATGGTGAATGGTTAAAGCATGCTCTGACTTGACTTGGAGAGTAATACACCAAACCATGTGGAACTCCAAGATATCATAGACAGTCTTAAATTGGTGTTAAGCATGGAGGTCCTCTAGTTAAAAGGTAAAAATCAACATCCGCAAAACTAAAGAAATTCCTTAAGAAAATCAAAAGAGCAAAAATAGGTCACGTCCATGCCATGCAGGAACTTGCTTTGACGCTCCCATTACGTTTTTTTAAAGGAACCGCCATGGGAATGCCAAAGGACTGCCCTCCAGACCACAAGGAAACTCCTAATCTGACGGGCAGATGGTGGTCCTGTTTGGTGGTGTGGAAATGGGTTGGCGGCGGGGCGACCCGCTCCCACACCGCCAAACTCATAACCGGGCCATTAGTCTGAAGGTAAAACCTTTGACTGGGACTGGGTGTATCTAATGCCGGTCCACCACAAACTGTTGTTTTTCTATAGAGCTTTTAAAGGCATTTTTAGGGCACTTTTTGAAAGGTGCGTATTGCCATAAAACTTTAAAAAATGGAATTGATGTATTTTCCCTCATTCATTTTTTCCCTATTTTTATAAATTAGTTTGGGGATTAAATTGTGTTGTATTCTTTACTTAAAAAATGTGGATACTGATGGAACTTCTTTGGGGATCACCAGCTACTTGTGCTATATGACTAACAGGGGTTAAGCAGAGATTCTTTCAGAACTGTGTTCTCACCTAACTACAATTTGTTTATTGAGTTAGCAGGGTGTTAGAAATGGGGGTCTCTATTTGGCGGAGGTATGTACCTTTGTCCAAGTATGGACCCTTGCTTCTAGTCAGGGTAAGGGGGATACACAAATTAGATGACCCCTGCTCACCCCCTTGGTAGCTTGGCACTAGCAGACAGTCTTAACCCAAAGTCAATGAGTAAAGTATTTGTACTCCAAACACACAGGAACATAGTGAAAACACCACAAATGGACACCACACCTGTTTAGAAAAATAAAGTATCTTTATCTAAACCAAACAAGACTACAATGACAGAAATCCAACATACAGGTAGTAAGATAGTACTTGAGAACAGTTATTTCAAAAACAGAACTTGTGGCAAACAAATATCTCCACCTGGGGCTATTACGACGTCGTGACAGGCAATAATCCACAGTACAGCACCGACCGCGAGGTGTGCAGCATTGGTTACGGAATCAAACGAACACCCAAACAACAGTACCTTGGAACAAAGTCTTTGCATAATAAATGGCGTTGTGGAGAAGAGACATTGGTGGCGAGGTCAAGACCGGCTCCCTGGATGCCACGAGGGAGGCGAGGCTTCATGCCCGTGAGGAGGCGACATGTTGAGTCCAGGACAGGAGAAGTTGGTTACGTCGGCGGTGAGAAGTCAGTTCCGTGAGGCAATGCGAAGTTGAAGACTTGTGGAATCACCCTCGCAGTTATCGGCTCTGGTATAAAGGGATGCAGGCGCTGGCAGTGACGGATTTTGTGCGAGTGCTGGCATCGGGAATGCTGATAACTGCAGGCATCCACGGGGCGGTGCATCGTGCACATCAAGAGTGGTGCCCCTGGCCTCAGTGCAAGTTGCGGCATCACAGCGGCGTTGCTGACGGCGTCAGAGATTGTTTTTCTTGCTTCTTTTAGGTTTCTTCCAGCTCACAACCGCAGGAACAACCTCCAGGACCCAAAACTGGAATAGGCACCTCCTGGCAGGTCAGAACTCCCAGAAGTGGAGTTTAGGGGAGCTGGTAGTAAAATCGTTGCGTCCCTTAGACTTCAGAACAGGAGGCCATCACACAAGCCCTTGAAGATTCTTCTTTAAGCAGGTTCTCAGCAAAGTTCCAGTCTTTGTCCTCTTCCTTGGCAGAAGCAGCAACTGCAGACCAGCCAGGGAAAGCACACAGTAAAGGGGCAGTACTCTTCTTTACAGCTCTCTAGCTCTTCACCTTGGCAAAAGGTTCTTCTTGAGTCCAGAAGTGATCTAATTCTCTGGGGTTTAAGGTCCAACACTTATACTCCATTTTGTCTTTGTTGTCTTTGTGGCAAAGGTCTCTGAGCCCAGTGCAAACAAGTTCCATCCTCTCTGGTGCAGCATCACTACAGGAGGTGGAGACAGCATTGTACAGAGGACACATTGCCTATTCATGTGTAAGTGAAACTCCTCCCACCACTGTAAATGCAGCCAATGTCTATTCAGCTCAGCTCAGCTCTAAGTCACTGAGGAAAGGCAGGACACACCTTAAACCACCCCCAACACCAACCCCCTGGCCCCGGAAGTTGTCTACAGTTAAAGCACATCCCACCCCACTCAGACTCCAAAAACAGACAGTCAATACACAAACCAGCAGAGGCATGCAGTATGGTTAAATAAGAAAATGCCTACTTTCTAACAGTTAACAAAAACAATGGTCCTTGACCCAATTCAATGCAATGATTATATCACAAAAGTAGTCCTTAATTTACTAACTTGGAGCCCAAATAAATTTTGCTCTTTGAAAAAGATCCAGACTTATTCATACAGTCACAGAGCCCAACAACTGTGTCGTGTTTATAGAAAAATATAATATTTTTTATTTTTGCTAAACCATGCTTATAACCTCTTAGAATTCAAAGGTTTCAAGTTCCAATTTTATCAGGTTTTTTCAATATTTACAATGTTTTTTAAAGGTACGTATAACAAGGTGCTCATGGAGAACGTGCATAGAGTTAGTGCTCGAAAGATGGCGCGGGTGATTAAGAGAAAGAGAAGGAAGAGTTGGTGACAATTTATACAAGTGAATATACTGATTCAATACTAATAAAACAATATGTCCTGTCCACTTTCAAAGTTCACAATCTAGTGTATTAGAATCTCATTCTTTTTTTACACGTTTTAACACTAGATGTATAGTGGTCCAGGGAATCTTAATAGGGGTGTCGACGTTTCGACCCGACTTAATGCCTTGGGGTAACTGATAGCCTCTGCTTGCGGGTCTTCTTCAGGACTAGAGAGCACCCTCCGTACCTGACGTAAACCAGTTCCTAGGGATTTAAACATAAATTGTATAAGGGCCTGTCTGTGAGAATTGCATCAGTTTAGGGTATTTAATATAGAGTTTGACTTACCCTAATGGTAATTCAAGTGGTCGTCATCAGAAATCGACCTAGGATCTATATATCCATCTCGCAAAATGGAATCCGTAAGAATTGATCTGTGGGCAATAGTATAAGGTTAAAAAACGAGGAGGGGTATTTTGCAGTGTGTTCTGAACAGTTAGATTTACTTTTGCTGACAACTTACCCACTCACTAGATTGTGAACTTTGAAAGTGGACAGGACATATTGTTTTATTAGTATTGAATCAGTATATTCACTTGTATAAATTGTCACCAACTCTTCCTTCTCTTTCTCTTAATCACCCGCGCCATCTTTCGAGCACTAACTCTATGCACGTTCTCCATGAGCACCTTGTTATACGTACCTTTAAAAAACATTGTAAATATTGAAAAAACCTGATAAAATTGGAACTTGAAACCTTTGAATTCTAAGAGGTTATAAGCATGGTTTAGCAAAAATAAAAAATATTATATTTTTCTATAAACACGACACAGTTGTTGGGCTCTGTGACTGTATGAATAAGTCTGGATCTTTTTCAAAGAGCAAAATTTATTTGGGCTCCAAGTTAGTAAATTAAGGACTACTTTTGTGATATAATCATTGCATTGAATTGGGTCAAGGACCATTGTTTTTGTTAACGTACTGTACCCAGGTCCTAGACCAGTTTGGGATACCCCATTTTTGATAATGGTTTACTTTCTAACAGTGGCATTTTCAAACACACAATTCAAAAACCATCTCCCTAAAAAGATGTGTTATTAAATTCTGAGTTCAGAGAGCCTAAACTGCACTTATCTATTGTGTTCCTATGGGAAATTATACTTGTGAGATGTTATAAAGTAACTACCATGTCGGCATATGGGACAGATAGCCTTTCAATTGTGAAAAACAAAATACACAGTATTTCACTATCAGGACATGTCCCACACCAGTACATGTCCTACCTTTCACACACAATGCACCCTGCCCATGAGGGTAACTTGGGCCTACCTGAGGGGTGTCTTACATGTAAGAAAAGGGAAGGTTAGGGGCTGGCATGTGGGTGCACTTGCTAGGTCGACATGGCAGTTGAAAACTGTGCGTGCAGACAAAGAAGTGTCAGGTCTGAGTTACATTTGTAAGGCTTCTGGTGTGGGTGGCACAATCAGTGCTGCAGGCCCACTAGTAGCATTTCATTTACTAGCCCTGGGCACATTCAGTGCACTTTACTGGGGGCTTACCAGTAAATCAAATATACTAATCATGAATAATCAATAATGATACCAATTTACACAGGGTGCACTTGCACGTTGGCACTGATCAGCAGTGGCAAAGTGCCAACACCATGTAAGCCAGCAAAATTGAAATCCGACACAGAACCAAAAATACAGGAGGTAGAGGCACAAAGTCAGGGGAAACCACCCAAGGATGCGAAGTCTAATACAGGGGTGCTCCCTCCTAAAGTCATAACCCAATTTTTGACAACTATGTGGAGCTTCCATCCAGTGAAAGACAATAATAAAAAGTTAATTAGTAAGTCACTGTATCTTAAAGACATCTGCATGGAGGTAAGGCACCAGTGCCACCCTTGAAATGTAAAGTTAACAGCGAGGCTCACTGGGTTTTCTCTAGTCTTCATGACAGAGTGAGCTTTTTCGTCCTTGGTTTGAACGAGACATAAGACTTCTAAAATGCATGGAAAAAGTTGAACCAAGTGAAGACATTTATTTGGTGAACGATGATAGAAAAGAAAACCTTAATTAGTAAATTCACTGGAGAAAGCAAAAAAAAGTTAACTTGTAAAGATTGTTTTATCAAGTTGCTTTTTTTTGGACCCTTGGCTGTGAATCAACATGTTAAAGGGGAAAGGAAGATATCAGCAGGGTGTTTCGATTTAAAATATGCAAAATAGGTTAACAATTTTGTGTGTCACACATGAGCATACGGACTACCTCAGAGTTTTATTGTTCAGAACTTAATGTTAAGTCCTTTGTCTTGTTCATTGACATAAATAAAAAAGGAAAACAATGTGTGATGCTTAAGGCTGGGGCTTCTTGGAGCTTGAAAATCTTTAGTCAGGAGAGTCGACAATCCTTGGCAATGGAAAACAGACGCGCTGTACAGGGATACAATTCAGGACGGCTGGAGAGGGATTACAGTCTCTCAAAATTCAGGGAAGACTTGTCAGGCCTCTGGGGAGTCAACAAACCACAATCTGTGTTTCAGAGCCGGGAGGTGTCCATGAGACAGTAGGATCAGCAAACTGGTCATTGACAATGAGGTACCTGCGGATGCAGGGAAGTGACTCCTTCACTTCCTGGGAGATTCCTTCTTGCCTGGATACATGCAGAGTCATGGGAGGTTCACGGGGATGCACGGCCATGGAGTTTCAGAAACTTGAATAGCAAGGAGACTAAGTTGCAGTAGGAGTCTTCCTACCAGGAGCAGTCTAGTCTTGGCTCCTGGCTTGATCCAGCAGCAGATTTCCAGCGTCCAACAGCAGAAGTGTCTTCAGACAGGTCTTGACCAATCTTGACAAAGTCCATGATGATTCTAAGGACCCAGCCTCAGGGAGCCCTTAAGTAACCTTAAAAGGGGGAAGGACACCGTCTGAGGTGACCCAACTTTCACAGGAGGTCAGGTTCGCTACTCTGAGGTCCTAACCAGTCAGAGGCTCCCAGGGGACAATATTAAAGATGGCAGAATCAAGTGGCCACCTTGAGGGGCTCTTGGCACCTCCCAGGGTAGGAGCTGGACAGGGGAGTGGTCACTCCCCTGTCCTTTTTGTAGTTTCGTGCCAGAGCCGAGGGCTCCTGTACTGGTGGAAACTGGTTTATGCAAGGAGGGCAACAACTGTGCCCTTCAATGCTGTATGGGGACTCTTGCAAGCACCCCCACCCTACCTAATTCTAAAGGAGAGGTGGTCATACTTTTCCTCTACAGGAAATCCTTTGTTCTCCATCTCCCTGCCTGAGTGAAGCTCATCAGCAGGGAAGCAGGACAGTGTTTGGGGTCGGCAGCTGTAGTAGCTGGCACGCAGACCCTGCAAGTTAGTTATGGAGAGTCCTCTAAGGAGACCCCAGTACATGGTATCATGCAACTAGCACTGGAATCGGTGTAGTTGCATGATACCAACATGTTTGTTACCAAACATAACCCGGTTTGGAGAAGCAATTATGTAGTTGGACATCTCGGGCCCGATTCACAGAACTAACCTAAGACAAAATCCTAAACGTACTACCATTTTGGTATTCACAGAAGGCACTTACTCATTTCGATATTCACAGAAGTTAGGAGTCCTAACTTTAGGACTCCTAAATGCCTTCTGTGAATACCGAAAGTCTTAAAGTTAGGATTTTTCTAATTTTAGGAGTAGTAAAGTTAGGACTTTTAACTTTACTACTCCTGAACCAGAAAAATCCTAACTTTAAGACTTTCGGTATTCACAGAAGGCATTTAGGAGTCCTAAAGTTAGGAGTCCTAACTTCACTACTCTTAAATTGAGAAAAATCCTAACTTTAAGACTTTCGGTATTCATAAAAGGCATTTAGGAGTCCTAATGTTAGGAGTACTAACTTTACTACTCCTAAATTGAGAAAAATCCTAGCTTTAAGACTTTCGGTATTCACAAAAGGCATTTAGGAGTCCTAAAGTTAGGACTCCTAACTTCTGTGAATACCGAAACGAGTAAGTGCCAAGTGCCTTCTGTGAATACCAAAATGGTAGCAAGTTTAGGATTTTGTCTTAAGTTAGTTCTGTGAATCGAGCCCCTGGAGTTGCCAATGTCCACTACATACCTTAAAATATCTTCCCAGTACCTACAAAGCCCAGAGAACGGAGTCCAGGGTTTGTATGAGGTACCTCTGCTTGTGCAGGGAGACCCACACACTTAGAACCATGCATCCTGCCTGTGGGATGTAAGGCCTACCTTAGGGGTGTCTTCTAGGTCTTAAGTGCAATGTCTGGGTTATAAGTAAAACCTTATATATAAAGTGAAAAGTGCATTCACCATTTCACTCAGGCTATAGGCAGACATGCAGACACAGTTTGCATGGGCTCCCATAGGTGGAATAATACATGCTGCAGCCCATGGGAGACCCATGGGAGACCCCTGGGTATCTCAGTACCATATACTAGGGACTTACAGGGGTACCCCAGTATACCAATTGTGAGGTGTACAAGTACTTACCAGTCAAGTTGGAGAAGAAATCACTGCCACTGAGCTCCTGGTTAGCAGGATCCCAGTGAACTACAGTCAAAACAAAACTGACACCAGGCAAAACATGGCGGTTACTATGCCAGAAAGACCCTTCTTTCCTGCAGCGCCTGTAACTGAAAACTAACTTTGAGCATGCTTCTAGTTTTGTGCAAAATAAAATAAATTATAACAACCCTTTAGGATTGTTTTTTGTTAAATATGACTTGGTATATTTCCTATAAACTATTTAACTCTTGGAGTTAAGAGAGGACAGTATAAACTAAAGAGTATTTCTATATTCCTCTGCGAGACAAGAGTATTTTTGTTGGTGAATAATGATTTCAACACGTCTAGACTAGTTGTCTTTTTTATGTACAATTCCTGTGTAGTTTCTACTGGCTTGACATTCCTTTTTAGGTCTTGCCTAGGCAGCGCGCATGCGCTGCTCTAGGAAAAATGACCTCTTGGAATGGCTTGCTGTTATGCGCACCGGCTCGCAAGGGCTCGCCCACCACTTGCGGGACTTCCGACCTATGGCTTGCAGTTACGAGCAGCGGCTCGCGGGCGCGTGAACACAACTCGCGGGATGCTGCAGCTGCATTTGCGGCCGGGCTTGTTTTAAATCAAATGTGTGAATTGTCCCCACTTTGGTGTGCCCTTCTCGTCTACCTGTGTAAGTGCATGCATTCCTCAAGCTAGGGAGGGCGGGCGTGTCCCTCTTCACTCTTGTTTACTTACATCAACTGTCACAATGGGGATCACCGGGTCAGTATTTTGGGCTGGCTAATCTTCACACTTCAGCAACACTGACCGGTATATACCAGCCAGTACCTGTTGAACCACCAAGTGCCCACAGATGCTGGAAGGCAGCCGTGCTTTTCTTTCCATTGACTCTCTCAAAGATGACCTGTCCTGAGCTCTGCATGCTTCCGTCCATGCGTGTGTCCAGGGAGTTACTTTTGTCCAGTGTGAGCGGTGTGTGTGCTGGAGCTCTTGTTATGAGTGTTGGGAACTGCGTGTCCTATCCGTGGGAGACTGCAGCAAAGATACAGTTCCGTCCCGGGAGCTGGGCGCTCTGTGAGCAGAACACGAAGTCCCCTGATAACACAAAACCCCTTTTATCCAGACTCTGTTCTGGTTGCGCACAGTTTGTTTTATTTTCTGACGTGTAAATTTGCACATTTGGGATGCCCTGACTTTGCACTTGTGTTCTTCAGTGTAGCACAACTTGGCAGTCCTAAAGTTCAAAAGAAAGAGCCAACTTTTGCAATTGCAAATTGCACATGTAGAGGGTGGCTTGGCAGGTGGTAAATACTGTCTAGGTGCTCTCATGTGGTTTTTTTTGCAGCTGGGACAAGTGGGGGCTGGGAGATTAGCTCTTTGCTCCGAAGCCCACATTTTGGTCATGTGGAGATGAGTGAGTCTACATGCCCTTCGGCAGTCTTCAGGGTGGCCGCTCCACTCATTGCCTTTCTGTGTAGCCCACACATGGGTGCATGGTAATGAACCCTAACTCCAATGGCAGCACTCGCCTTTCAAACCGAGCGCTCGCACCTTGCCGAGCTGTTGTCTTTTAGCATACAGGGTTCATTAAAATACAACTATTTCTAAACGGTGCGTGCAACGGGCCGAAATCGAAGATGCGGTTTCTCCATTGTAGTTGTAGGGGTAGCGTTAGACTCGCTGCCAGCTACTGTCGCCATAGGAGGACCATGCAGTACCCGCCCCAGTTTTTGTGTCTCTTTTAATTTCTGAAACTGGATTCTATAGATATATATTACCGATCCAGTTAGCTTGTGTCGTAGGTGACTGCCTAGTACTTTCATACGGATGGACCACTCCTGTGTAAACCTTCATATGGGTGATTGCACCATAAAGGCAGAAACAAGCCCGGTCCTTCATATCACGTAAAATAGAATTCTGTTTTTGAAAGCAGATGCTTGAGTCATCAGTCTGAGGGATTAGCAGACAGAAGATAACCTCTCCTGATACCATACCTGGCAGTCCACATCTAACTTCCTAGTTGTAGGTCAATCAATAAGAACTTTGCAAACTGGAGCGGACATCCTATGCAACTCAAATGTGCCGCAGCAGGTGGGTCTAAGTTGCGGGGCTCCATCCATTCAAAGGTTGAGCTGCCTTGAGTGGGGGGGCAAAAAAGCTCCCTGAAAACACTATACTTTAAAAAACATAACCGGTATATGGCTAAAAAGGCAATTCATAGTTGAGCCTTGACACACTTTTGACACAATGGGTTCTTGCCTGAGCATAGCAGCACAACTTAGAACATGTGGAGGTCACACCGCAACTGTAGTAAATAAGGTATGTCGCCCACTTAAACTTGAAAATCTGTTTCATTGGTCTGATCTCTTATGTACTTCATGGTAGAATTATGAGACATGAATAAAGTGTTTGGTCTCTTTCACCGCAGATCCTTGGAGTAATTATTCTTTGGGGATTACGAGTGAAAGAAGCTGGCAGAATAACAGATCCCTTCTTTTTGGGTCTGGCCTTTCAGACTGGTTTAAAGCTCTCAGACTATTAGTTTCTCTAAAATTCATGTGTAATATAAATACATAAGTGCTCTGCTCAGCTGGCTCCATCCATTGGTCAGTTAAATTGTCATTCACATGTCTGTTTCCACCCAGCACAGCATACAGCATGGGGGAACCCACTTAACACTTTTGCTCCCTTCACTCTGGGTGAGTGCTTAAAGTCTGTGCACATAGTTCACATCTGCCAACAAATAGTTCCATTCTCCTCCGTGATAAAGCTGGTTTAAAGATTATTTTTGTCCTAATATTTACTTAAAATACCAGTTATTTTTTGCCTGCACTTCAGGCTCCCAGTTACATTGCATTTTTTTCTGTCTCTTGTTCCAACTAGCTTCTGTGAAGTGCCATTTTAGCTGCCTGCAGTGTAAGTGCTGGGTTAAGTGGGGTCTCCTTAACAAATGATAAAATGCCCGTGAGAACTGAAAGCATTGGCATTTGTAAAACATCATTAGTAAAACTACCACGAGTTGCTGCTTTTACACTGCACATTTTTATTGCAAGCATATGGGGCAGTGTTTATCATTTGTTTTCAGCTTGTGACACGTGCTTCCATTAAAACTAAGAATTCCACCTTCTTGCCTAGGCTAGCACCATTGGTTTTGCAAATGCTTGCTTGATCTTGTTACTAGCTCCTGTTGGTAAGAACTCCTGCAGCAAGCTAGAGCCTCGAAGGGCTGCGTGAATCGAGGGATTTGTTAATTGTAGACATGCAATGAAGTCTGTACTGGCCAACCTGTGGCATGTTTATGCAGACTCGAGGGGGTGCTTTTCCTATAGTCCCCACTTTGTTTCAGGAACTCAGGGTTTTTTGCTTCGGCCTGCACGGGGGAGGGCCTCTCATGGGGTGCTGTGGGCGGTAATCCCCACCCCAGGTGACCCCTAAATGTACATCATTCAAGGTGATCAGTAAGTAGCGATGTTGATGAACTGGTGTCTGAAGGTTGTGATCCTAACCTTGGTTTCCCCTCTTGACCACGATTGCATGAACCTGTGACACGAACGTCTCGTCCTGTACCTCTGGTTCTCTACCTGGCGAGCACCGGGAGCAGGCTGAACCTCAACATCAAGAGTGATTAACTAAAATTGTATCTGTTTGGACCAGCAACGCCTAAAAGTGTCTCCCTCGCCTTGTATTGTACTAGTCTCACCATTCACCACCTGGTGTAGTGAGATCACGAGAGCTGTCTCGTCTGCTACAATAATAACCTTTATAAAGCGCTTTGTCTGTGTCTAGGCGCTGTTCATCGGGTGAGGTGCATGCTAGGTGGAGGTCACCGATTATGAAAGGCTTCTGCAGGGTCTTAAGACGTTGGCGAGATGTTGCTAGCTTGCGCTGATGCAGTCCACAGGTGACCAGCCATTTCGACATGTATAGTGGGAGTTGTAGGTCGTGTGTGCTTTGCAGTGCATCCTGCCTTTTCCTTCCACACTGGCTGTTTTTGAGTGGAGTGGGTGCTGCTGGTGTCCCCTCTACCCACCTGGCCCACCCCCTCCCATGCATACTGTTTGCACTACGCGCCGGCGCCACTGAATTCCTTGCACTGCCCCTACTTGCCCTCCACAGTCAGGGCATCGAGCTCTGGTGTCCATTGCAGGGCAGAAAGGCAAATACCTCTTCTTGCCACTACATCTTCACTGGATGGGGCTTGAGATATGCCTACCAACGGACCTTAAACCAGATCCTTCTCTGCACCCCTCTTCTCAATCAGTCATCTATTAAACTTTACTCCTCCCAGAGCAGGGTCTGCTATCCACCCCTGCTAGGGGGGCTCCTGCTGCTCCAGGGTGGACCTTACAAAGCATGTTAACAAATTGCTGTATTTAGTGCATGCCTTCGGGTCCCTCACCTCTGTCCTGGGTAGACTCTGCCATGGATGATGTATCCTGTCCTTGCCGTTGGGTGGACAGAGTAGAGAATTTACTGTCTGTAGCCTGTCCCTGTAGAGGGTGCTTCACTGTGTCACGCCTGTGTGGACCCGGTACAGCTTTACAGGCGGCCTGTAATTACTGCATGCCATGGGCTACAGGTTTGTGAGTGGTTTTATTATTATTTTTTTCTTTACTCCTAGGTGGAGTAAACCGGAGCAATGAAATTCTAACATCTCCCTGACACTTATAATTGGTGATCATAACCAACTCACTCTCAATAACTCACTCACTAACTCTCACTAACTAAATCTCACTCTCTCTCACTAACTCAATAACTCAAACTCTCTCTCACTAACTCACTCACTAACTCGCTCACTCTCACTAACTAACTAACTCTCACACTCTCACTAATTAACTCTCTCACTAATTAACTCTCTCACTAACTCTCTTAATATCTCTCACTAACTCACTAAATCTATTACTCTCAATAACTAACTAACCTTCACTCTCCTGTTATTTATACCCACCCCTTTAACAATAAACACCATAAAAAGCACCGATTAGAACAGGCGGATACAAGTTGCCAGCATTCAAACATAAAAAAAACCTCAAATCATTACTTCGAATTAATAGTTTTTTAATATCGTCATTTTGTTGTACATTATACTTTCTTGTTCATAACTAAACTAACAAAAATTCTTCTGACACTTCTTTATTATAACATTTCAGCATACTGCAGACTTCTGCACAACACAGCTTAAAAACAAACACAAACTCAATATCTCTGCCTAAACACTTATTAGTTCCCAAAGGCGAGAGCTATTGGTATTGCCAATGCTTGTTGAATGTGTGTCAGAATGCCAACATCAGAGAAATAAGTATACCACACAATGTGCGGGATAATTCCAGTGATCCTCTTTACCAGGGTCTGCATAGTACTATTAAGGCCTTTGCTTTTGTTTCCAGGTGCACAATTGAAGTCAACAAAGGCGGGGATTCCCTTCATGAGTTCAAGGAGAGGCCAGAAAAGGAACACGTAGGCCCATGTCATCAGAGAACCTTTGCGTACATTTTTAGCATTTTTTACTTTGCATGCTGGGACCTGTAGTAGGTTCACAGACTGAATAGTGAAACTAGAAGTTTCAGGAGGCAAACTGATTTTGACAAAAAAAAGGTGGGACGGGACTTAAATGAGTAGTTATGCTAATTTAGGGCAAAAGGTCTACTCTCATATTTGAAATTGATTTTTCGTGTAATTTAGTGTTAAGCTATAATCAGACTGGACTTCTGCTATTGTCTTGGTGTATCTTGTGTGTGTTGGACGGGGGCGGGGGAGTGGGGTGATGGTAAAGCAATTTAGGATTAAGAGGACTGAAAAACCCGCCCTAACTTCACACGATTCCTCGCGATCCCCCTCCTCCTAATCTCCCCCTGCAAGGAGGTAATTGGCGGAACATGCATGTGCCTATAATTTAGTTGCTTGCCTTCAGGGAGCTTCAGCATAGCAAATATCCTATTTGTAGCAATGACAATCAGCGCACGGTGAGAACTCCACGAATGTGGGCTGTTCATAGCACCCCCGGCTGAGCTTGCGATACAAATGCACGTGGCCCGGCTTCATCGCATCTTTTGAAGGGGACACCTCACAAAACCACTCTTGCCACAACCTCCCGCTCGCACTCTGCATGTAAAAGGGCGGCCGGGAGAGGTGTGAATACAGCCGCGGATTGCGATCCGGCCACCTAGCCATTGTCCCCGCCCTGTGAACCGCAGCGCCCCGCAGAGGTGTCCACGGCCCCCCGGAGGAGCAGAGACACAGGGGGCGCGGGGACACACCAAAAGGAGGAACCCGGCAGATGAAAGGGGGAGCAGCAGCCGAACGGCCGGTGTCGTCTTTCCAGTGAGGCTGGGCGCGGGCTCCGCCCTCTCTCTGTCAGCCTGAGGGGAGGCAGCGCCGCGCTTGTTGTCACCGGGTGCAGGAGCATGTGGACGGAGAGATGGAGCCCACGCCGCCGGCCCTGCGTGCACGGTAGGTACCCCCAGCGCAGCGCCAGAGCCCGCCCCCGGCCGCCCTGTGTGCTGTCCGTGCCCCGGTGAGCGGCTGCAGCGCGCTGCATACACTGGAATCCGGCAGACAAAGCCCCCGCGCTGCACGGACGCAGACGGCTTCAAGGTGCGCAGCGCAGCGTCCGTCCCATTGTGATATGTGCTGTATCGTCTGGTTGAGGGGTCGTGAGCGGCGCTCGCCGTCTTGTGGCATCTCGTGTCAGGCTAACCTGCTGTGCTTGGGTGTTTACTTCCTGGAGCTGCTCTCGCGCCTCTCTGCGTGTTTGGTGTATGTTGGTGTGTTCGTACCTGCCAAGTGGCCTGGGTGATACCTTGAGCCAGTCCTGGGTTTGTAGGCAGCAGCTCTTTGCATGCCGGGGTTTCAAAGGTAATACCTGCGATCTGTAAACTCTCTGCTGTTGCTGGTTTAAAAGCCAGGGCTCGGGGGTGGTGATACTCAGGTCACAAGGCCAGTTGTTGGACACGCTTGGAATTGGCCTTGGTGGATGCACAGTTGTTCTGCTGCTTTGTTTTGTCACTGCTGGCCTTCCGTTCGCGTGCGGTTTATCACTGCATTGCACAAACACATCCTTTATCTGTACACGGAAGCCGAGGTCCCTTGCAATATCCTTATAATGTACAATATGGGACCCCTCTCACATAGATGGACAGAGGCGTCACTGTGTGCAGAACCAGATATGTGGCATTTTTGCACTGCCACATCTCCAAGGAATACGCTCCCAAGAGAAACGGATCCAGTTCCGTTGTGAGGCATAGTTACAATGGGTGCAGCAGGTGCAGTAACACCAGGGTCACCGAACCCTGAAAATGCAGTGTTTTATTAATCCAGCGTCAGCCAAACGGGTGGTGACACCCTTGCTACCTACTGAAGGGTCCCACTGCAGAAACCAAACAACTGGGTTCCACTGCAGAAACCAAACAACTTGGGGGCGACGAAGGAAGCAGATTGTTACCTCCAGAGCTCGTGTTTGGTGTGATGAGGAAACATCCGAATCGAGTGCACCCCTCCCCCCTTGCATTACTTTGCGTGTGAAACGAATGGTGTCCCAGAGTGGATTTTACGAGCCAGCAGTCCACCCTCGCGAATAAAATTAAAAAGAAATAATTTATAGTTCTGAGTGCTGTAGCGTGGGGTTGCTGGTGGGGTCAGAGCTAAGAGCCTCGAAGCCCGGATTAGCGCCGCTGCGCTGTGAAGTCTTCTCAGACTAAACCGCAGGGATGAGCCGGGGTTTAGAGCTGCGTCTCTTCCTTAATCACTCTTGTGGGGGTTTCTGTCTAGTGCCAGGTCTAATGAGGTTTACGCTACTTACGCATTAAGGAGGACTGTTGTTTTAGCGTCTTCGCTGACACAAGCCGGCGACATAAGACGCATGCAATTCCCATCACTGGAGTGTGAGTGTTACTGTCGCGACATTTGTTCAGGTTTGCTCGAAGTTCCCACGTCACTGCACGCATGTCGGATGTTCTGTTATTGTTGACTCCTGTCAGAAGCAGGCGCTCTGAGCAGTGTCTTCTGAAACTCTAGTCACCTGGGAGCCTGATCGCGCCCTTTGATCTGAGCTGCTTGGTGCCCTGTCTTTTTGCAACCCTGGGTAATATGTACCTGTGACGGAAGAGGGGCCGCCTTCGTGTCTGGCTGGGGCCATCTCCTCTTACTTGTAAGTTTAAGATCCCACCTGAGAAAATGCGTCTCTGAGGCCACATGAATCGGCCATTGCTGTGGTGTTTGCTCTATACAGACATTCTATCATGTCTTATTTTTTTAACTGCAGTGTGTTCTGGACTGGTCGTTTTTGTAAATAAGGACTTTTCACCCTTGCTGTGTTAGAGGGGCATTTATTGATTGGATTGTGTTTCGTGGACACACAAATGTTTGCTAGCCTTGTCAGCAAACATACCCCAATGTATTTAAAATTGCATACCTTATATGTGTTTGCTGGGATGAATTTGCAAAATCTCTCTCCCCCCCAATATTTCATTCTTTCGTGGGATTATTGAACATACAATTTTATTTGGTCCTTGTGCAATGTCAAAAGATGGATGTCTGTTTTTAGGTGTCTCCTGCTAGGCAGTGCACCCTCTATCTGTTGAGAGACGTGATGTTAGCTTTGAGTGAATTTGGAGCCCATCCATTGCTTACATTCATTGTATTGTAGTTATATAGTGCTTTCTATCCCTGACGCGGCGTTCAGCGCTTCACACCAGCCAGCACGCTGCTCTGCACCCCAAAGTTAGTGGTTATTTCGGTGGTTGCAGTTGGTTCTTTAGTTTTTAGTCTTGTGCTCTCAATGAGACCATTCCATGAATTTGCTCCAGTGTCTGTGAGGTGCATTCAATTCGCAGGAGGTGGGTGTGATCATGGTTGGGTGGTATGTGAGTTAATGCAGATGGTGGGTGGGATTAGAAGATGAGTTAGATGGAATTGGGTATTGCTTGGTTGCAGGGCATCAGGGACGGCTAGGCTCATGGCAGCCCTGGGCAGGGAGCATAGGTAGGAGGCCCCGGAAAAGGGGATCCGGGCGGGGCCCCGGAAGAGGGGGGGGGGGTCAGGGTGTTTGGAAGTGGAACAGAGCCGGAGGCTGCCAAATCCCTGCCAGGGGCCGTTACGCAAATATGTATCTATCCTCAGAGGATTATTATATTAACTCCTTCGCTGCGGCGGCTATTCCGCCGCAGCGCTAACGGTCGCGGGCGGGCGCGCGGCTCACCTGCGCTGGTGACGGAACCGTTCCATCACGGCTCGCGGGTGAGCTGTGCTTGTGACGGAAGGGTTCCGTCACGGCCCCGCCCGCTTAATGAAACCCTCCGCGCAGGCGCGAAATCAGCGCTGCGCAGGCGCGGCGGCCGGGCCGTGATGGAACCGTTCCGTCATGAGCACAGCGAACCCGAGGGGCGTGACGGAACGGTTCAGTCAGTAGCGTCGAACGGGTTAAGGATATATATTGGATTGGCGGCCCCTGGGGTTTGGCGGCCCTGTGCAGGTGCACAGCTTGCAGATGCCTAAGGCCGCCCCTGAGGGCATGACTTTCAAAGGAGTGTAGTTTGTGATTTTTGAAACGAGGTGTGGGCAGTCTGCAGAAATATAAAAACAGATTAAGGCGAACATGGCTTAGAATACTCTGTATTCTGACAGAAGAGGCATGCAGAGAATGGACAGTAGTGAGAGGATCATTTGAGAAACAAGCATTGGTCTCGCCTTTGAGAGAGTTATTGGCTTTCCCAATAACTTTTAGCCGTGTTGTACAGTAGCGTGGCGGCATTTCAGCATGGCGAAAAGTTAGTGGTGTGGCAAAGAGTGAAGTATTGCTGAGTAAAGTGGTGTGGAGTGGAGTTACATAGAGTTGCATTGTGTGGAGTGGAGTTGTGCATATTAATACAATTGTGGGTCAATAGAGAAGGCGGATATGGTGAAAGCAACATGAAAAAGAAGCCATATGCCTGTGTTTAGAAAGGAGATTGGACATCCAGGGATAATGCTTATAAAATAAAAAATACTACATTTCAAAAAGTCGGGGAAAAACACGCTCTTGGTTCATGCTCCAGGGAGGAGCTAACACAAGAAAGGAAGAGAAGCCTACGGGAGGCGCGAGCTAAGCAATCGAAAGATTCCAAATGAGAGTGACAACACAAACAACGAGAGGTATGCTGTGTGGGGGTTGTAAAACCCCTGAATTGTAAACAAAACCTCTCACAGCACAACGCGTGCAGTGTAGGCGAGACCTAGAAAGTAGAGGAGACAATCAGTAGTTTCAAGTTCGGGGGTGTCAACATTTTCAAGTAAGGCTTTAGAATCCTAGAGTAGACTTTTGGAAATATCATGCACTCTAAGGATCCAAAACTGTAGGAAGAAACATCCTTTTCTGAATGTTACAGAGTGTGTGTTGCATTAGGTGATTTTGACAGGTCCTAGAATCAGGAGAACAGTCTGCCGACTGCTAGGCTATTGAAAGACATGGACAGCTTATCAGACCTGTGGTTGGGAAGCGTAAAGTCATGACTGGACTCATCAACAGGGAAGTATCAAGAGCTGTATACTGCTCTTGACTGAAGCAGTAACCTCACAATGAAAGCAACGCTGGAGAATATACGGGGTAATTAAAGCACAATATCTCTTGCAAAAATTGAAAAAGAGAAATTGCTCTACTCGTTTGCTTTCTTCTTATTCATTAGCTTGCATGGGATTCCTCTTTGTGTGTTTTCACCCCCCTCTAGTACTTTATTTGTAAAAAAGTAAGTGCCTGGGCCTTTTTCGGGAGGCCCCTGCAGCTTGCACCACCCATTGCCCCTGCCCGTGCTGCCAATGACGGTACCAACACAACTACTAACATCTCACTTCTGCAAGTGTGACAATTCTGACTACTCCAGGACACCCAAAGCTATAAGAATGGCATGGGTGGCGGATATTATTTATTCTTATTGTATATGAAATTATTAAACACGGTTTGTCTGCTCAACTCAAAATTTGAAAGACAGTGGCACCATGTTGTAGAGACTGTCCTCAGAGTCGGTATTGAGAATAAAGTGCTGGTGCTGAGCACCAGAAACTACTGGCTCAAATTAAGCACTGCTCCCCATGAGCATGCACGCATTACTTGTGTCCTTACACTGCTCGCTTTTCGGGCTGTAAATTTTTCTTTTTGTTTAAGCACTCCGTGAGAATGCATGTGTTTTTCAGCTGTCTTCTTTGTATACTTCCACTTCCTCTGCAACGCTAGTGTTCCTCTTTCTCTGCCCATTTCCTTCTCCTCTTCCTTAATGCACTCGGACGCTTCTCTTCCGGCGTTGCTTTCTTCCCGGTGTGCTTCTGCCCCCGGCTCCATGTTGAGCTCACTTCTCTGTTTGCTTCCCCCCGTCCACCTTCCCCTCCTTTTCATTTACTTCTGTCCCTCTGCCCTATGGGTTGCTTTTTAAAAACTTCTGAGAGCACGCCACCGCCTCCCACCTTGAAACAGGTACATCGTCTGCCTCTCCCTGCAATAGTCCACTACAAACTTTGCTGCATGATCTGTAGACTCAGTACATCTGGTGTCATGAACACTGCTGGGAGCATGTGCCCTGCAGGCATGAAATCCAAAAGGCTCACAAGGAACACACCCTCTAAAGGGCTTCTTTGACACATGGTCCAGTGCTCTAGAAAGGCCTCCCTTTGCACCTTACACTGTCTCCCTCATTGATGCATGCCAGGAAAGGTTTCTGAAACCACCTGCTCATAATCTTCCTACCATACTAGATGTTAGACCCTTCCCCTTTTGGGGTTTCTCTCCAATAAGATACTGTGTTTCTTATACAGCTTTCACTGCAGGTGCATCTGTCTTCACACATTGTCTATGTAACTTGTTGCTGTGTTCAGTGATCCACTGTCCTCTCGGGCAAGGCCAGCACTTTATAATTGTACCTATTTAATAAAAAAATAAGTAAACAAAATTACCTTCTTGAATTGCCCCACCAGTTTCGTTTTGACCAGTTTGATTTTGTTTTCTAATCCATGAAAAATAGCCTATGTCCAGTCCAAAAACATCCAAGTGCATGGCTCCAATGGAAATTGTGATAAAGAGTGAAGGCGCACGGTGTTGATCTACAGATCTGGGGAACCGGAATGGTTCAATCAATTTTCTTTATTTATTTGAAAGCCCCGCCCCCACTCCTGTTTTGGTACCATGGAACACCCTGCCTACAGCTTTTGGAGATCTGTGGTTGGCCGCACCTCCCCTGCAGTGGTTTGAGGAGGCTGGTCCAAGCTTCAACTAGTGCATTCTAGAGTTAAGCTGAGCAGATATTGACATATTTATGCTACTGTCACCTCAGATTTTTAACTGTTACTTAGTTATGTTTTTCTGGTGTTTTGCATGCATTGCACAGAGGGAGAAATTGAGCAGGTTTCACAACCAGGATGCCCAAAATAGAAAGTGGGCACAAAATACTTTCTCTGAAAGTTATTTCATGTCATCAGAGGCAAGGTTGATGGACCAAAATCACTTTCTGAGTAGCAAAAACTGGTATGTGGCAATGTTTTTTTTTTTTTTGATTAGGAAGGAACGTAGTCAGTGTTGCCACAAAATTTGCCTTCAGCAAGCACAAATGTTTGTAGCACACCACTTAAAACAACCCAGGCAGCATTAGGTGAGGGCATAATTCACGTAATTCTGTGTAGTTTAGTCACTTTGAATTACCTAAGTATTCCTCGAGATTACGCTAGAAGAGTAATTCTGTGTTTTGCACTATTTCTTAGTGCAAAAATGTCCTCTCGCATCCAAAATGGACACAAGAATGCATTTTGTGCGAAGAAATAATGCTAAATGCAACAGAACATGAATAATGAGCGAGCAGCCTCTCGCATTCTCTAAATGTGCTCATGGGGTAGGATTTCCCCCCCAACTTACTACCAGCATTTAGCACGATTTGCTTCATCCAAAATGTGCCCAAAGTTATATGTTGTGCTAAGAAACAGCTCTAAATGCAACAGAACCCAAATTACAAGTGCGAGTGGCCGGACACTGTCACTAAATGTGGTCCGCTGTACGATTTCCCAACTCAAATTACTCTTAATTATGCGGGCAGGGGTATTCGCATAATTATTGATAATTCTGCATCAAAGAGGAACGCAGAATTACCAAAATGTCTCCGATTACTCCACAATAATCAAAATTCTGCCTTGGCTGCATGTATTAAAAATGTCAGAGTTGTTCGATTTTTTTTAAAAACGTGGCATTTTATTCTACTCCCCAATTTTGCAAATGAGGGACACTGTTCTGTTGGTGCCCCGGCTTGTTTCCTGCCCCAGTCTGGCAGTGGAGAGGAGAAGCTGGTTTGACCTGCTGCCTGACATACCACTGCATCAGCCTAGGAGGGTTTCAAAGGCAGGTCGATCAGGAAGCAGCCATCTTCCCCCTCCCCCCGCCCCCCCATGGACCCCTCAGAGTATTAAAATGATCACTGCATGCCAATGAGGTACAAATCCTTTGCCCCCTTCAGCAGGAGCCCCTATACATTTTTGAGCTGCTGCCTCTAGAAGTCTCCCCAATGACTCAGAAAGTCCTTTGCAACCCATGTACACCAAGCTGCTGAATAGATAGACCCTCGTTGTCTTAACTTGGTAAGCCTCCTCCTCTCCCCCCCCCCCCCCCTTCTCAGCATCTCCCCACGTGCGGATTATTATGGTCTGTCACAAGAACGCCGTCCCTACCTACATGGGGCTCTGTAATGCGCGCGCCAGACTCCTCTTGACACTGTTATCAAATTAATTGCCTACAGCTGTTGCTGAATAATAGGGTATGAGTGGTTCGGGGGGGAGCACATTATCTACACGCCCCCACCCCCCCTCCTTCCTTCCCCGCCCACAGTTGGCTCCTTGTTTCTTTGAGTCGTTTCTTTAAAATGCTCACTGACAGCAGCTGCTCTTGGCCAAGGCCGTGTTTGTTTTGAAAGGCTGTTTACTGAGCTGCGTCTCAGACCCCCCCCCCCCCCCCCCCCCGAGTTATTTGCTCACTCCCCCCTTCAAAATCGGAATGTGCTCATTGTTTGAGGGAATGCTTTCTATCCATTCCACGCATTTCTATTATTGTTTTTATTGATTTCCCCTTAAACACTGTTACTATAAGAATATTTAAAGATGGGTATAATAGAAAAACAACCAAGGCCATTAGACACGTCAACAAATAGAGACAGCGCGCCCCCTTTAATATCCATTTATGTTTCACCTGAGCCTGTTAAGGCCTTTCCTCTGTCTGGCGTGTGAGGAAAACTGTAAAATTGAATCCCTTCCTCAAACTTTACATAGAAAATAAGTCGTCCTCCACCACTGCCTGTAAGTAGACATTGCATTGTTCTGTGTTAACACAAATCTACTAATTTGTAGCATTGTGCCAAAATTCACATAATTTACTTTTGCATATTTATGCCGAATTGTGTAACCGGTATGTAAAACGCCAAACCATCTTTTGGCGTTCTATTTTAGAGCAAATTGGTCCATTGAGGATGCATTTGATGCTAAAAAAACAATAGTAAAACAAACTGTTGCAAACAGCAGTCCCTTGCATTTAGGTTGGCTGCCTTATTCCCGTGCATTTGTGCTAAATATTTCCCACGAAAAGTGAAAATTGAGGCAACATGGCGTAATTTTGGGACATTTCGCATGACCTGAAATTAGCAGTTTAATAGATATTTATCTTGGCCCTATTAATGTATAGATTTTAATTTTACATGACGTGAATGTTACTTCAATCCAATGCTTTCTATTGGTTTTGACCCAAAGGGTCTGACTGACATATTTTAAATCTGTACAAAACTTTAAAAATGTGACAACTTTTTATGAACTTAGAGAAGACAATCACCTTAAAGTCAGTAATATAAACGTGTGACTGACCTCTGTTCCTTTCTGTGACCATCATATGATTACTTGTAAAACCTCAAACATGGTTTCGCCATGGTCAATACGACATTGATGACTAGAAGTTGGAAAAAGCACCAACCCTTCTATTGGCCTTGCAGGCGTCATTCCATAAAAAGGTTGGGACATCATAAGTGCGGAGATCTGTTGAAAGAGCAGATTCGGGATCTTGTTGACGTTTGTCCTTTTAGCTTTCAGAGCTGGTCGCGGGCTTGCAGATTTCTTAAACTGTGACCCATGGTTTGGTAGTTTCTTTAATGGACACATTGATGAATCCTTCTGCCAATGATTATTCTCAGTGTGGTGTGCATTGCTTTTTATCATGGGGAATCATGCTTGGAATCTAAGAAGCCATGTTGTTGTCTACTAAAACAACATAGCTGTTTTGGTGTTGTTTATTTTACATGATATAAGGGAGTGAAAAGAGTACATATGTTTATTGGAGGCGCATAAGGAGCTTAAGTGCTGGTAAAAGACCAGATGAGTCCGAGTGAGAACTTCTGACTGACTCTCTAGAAGTAAGGATGCGGGTATTGTAGGGCTGGTGGTGGCCGCTGGTTACCATGCCTTTGATCTTGAGAGGTTATTCATCCAGAATTTGAAATGCCAAGACATTGCTGCAATTCCAAGAGATTGACCATGGCAGCGGGTATCTGCAGACTAACAAGTGGAGAAGTGTGGCTCAATGATTAGAGCGGCAGACCCTGATGCAGAGGTCTAGCCTGGGACCAGGGTTCAATTCCCCGCCTCGGCGGGTCTTGGGCTCAAAATTCCACGGACCTGATAATTCTCGCCCCCGTGCCTATTCCAATCATGGAGTCCCACTCCTCAACTCTGGGCAATAGCTTGCTTAATCTCCACAACGGCCCCCACAACGCTAAGGATGCCTGGCCTCCACCTTGGGGGTGCCCAGGAGTGGACGCCTCACAGGGAAAGCCAGGATGGGTTCCACAGCAGTATTGGTACAAGCGCCTTGAGACCCTTGCGGGTGAGTAGTGCGCTATACAAGTATCAATTTACATTTACATGGGCAGTAATAGAATTTGAATTGCATGCCTGATTATACACTTTAATAATTTGGAAGAGTTGAATAGAATATCAGTTCATAATTAGGGTGACTGTGGTGATCCCTACCAAATATCAAAAGTCAAATGTCCAGTGTGGTGGAAAGTACAGACCAAGGTTTAACCGGGTATTTCATTTGAAACGCACTTGAGCCATCCAAAGTCCTCACTGCGAGGATGGACACTGGACTCCAAATGGTGCCGATGGAATGATTTATGTTTCCAATAGTCTAAGATCTTTGGAATAAAATAAAGCTGACCTTCCAACCTGCTATTCACGGCATGATGTAGTTCATTCCAAACCAGAGCATTATCTAGTGTGAATTGGAGCCACAGTGCTGTATCTAGAAGTCCGAAGTCATTTTTAATTGGCTCACTTATATTTTTTAATAGATTTCTAAACTTAGTTGAAGCTGGTGATTGGGCAGTAGTAGGGAAACTTCAGAGAGTTCTGAACTGATATCTCCTCCTTCAGATCCAAGGAAATGTTATGCTCGTAGAAGGATGCATTGTGGTCGGAGTGTCCAGCCACTCAGTGTCTGTGTCCAGGATTAAATCTTGGATTTTCCAGTTGACGACCAATGCTGTGAAGTCTGAGTCTTCCACAGGTTGAAACAAGATTATGGAGGGTATTAGGCCTTTCAGAAGTTGTACAACCAAGGTGACTAGTTTAGCTGGGGGTTCTGTTCAATAGTCTCTATTATTCCCAAATGTATTTGTTATTTTTTATATTTTAAAAGAAGAAAACTTTCAGCTTCCTGTATGATTTCGCCAGATGGAACAATTTTCAATTCTACATTCTTGCAATATGGCTGATCGTTCAAGCTCTGGCTGGTGCTGTGTAATTTAAGTGTGGCGAGATGGATCTCTCGCCGTGCCTCCTCTATGATAGAGTTTCTCCAGTAAACGTGATATGACGAAAGTTGCTACATTGAATAAACTGATGTGCTGCAGTGGGCTGTGCCATGAACATGACTGTTCTCTGGCACAGTATGAAGCCACTGCAGCTGCACCATGGAAGTCTTTCTTTGTACAGGTTTTAAAGTGTCATCAAGAGGGGAATGAGATGAACGATTCAAAGAGTGTGCTGCACGAGTACTTCATTCTTGCAGCTGTAAGGCTGTAGCTTCCACTGAGTCGGAAGGTGCAGTGGCACCAGGGCCCAGAGGACTGAGGGGGGCCATGTATCACTGTTTATTCTATCGTTTACAATTTAAACACCAACTATGGGGTCCATTCCCGTCCTTGCACTGGTGCACGTGACACTCTGGCTACACTGTTGGTTGGCTAGCTTTGTTTATCTCTGTGAAACAACATGTAGGTATTACGACAGTTCAGAGGGTTTATGTGCTTACTGCCGAGATGTTTAAGAGCTGCTGGGGGCTGTGAGTCAGTGGTTCCTCTTTACATGTTCGATGTAGTGAATGCTACGTAATCTTAATCTGGGTGACATTATTTCTGTCACTGCGTGGTATAAAGCGCCTACGCGCTCCGGATGTTGTATTTCATCTCTGTTTCATAAAGTTGTTTTTGCTCTGTCTGTAAATCTGCCGTGTGCGTGCGAAGGGCCGCTGTTCAGTTTGTGTCACTCCCTACCTGGAGGTTCATATAGACGTCTATTACAGTTTCAGCTCAGAAACACTCGTTGAATTCACATAAGGTGGCGACTCATGCCGAAGGCCCTCGTAGCCACCTGCTCTCCCGGCTTGTAAAGCATGGGGCGAGGTTTCGGGCCGGTGTGATGTGTGCACGCTTTATGTCTGTGTTTGGAAATTGAGTGAACTTGAGAAATGTTAAGCGCAGGTGAATGTAATACGTTGGGAGCCGTGCTCAGGGCTAGTAAAGGTCTGGGTATGTGGGGGCTCGCATCTCCAGTCTAGCCCCAATTTACCTTCAGGGTGGAGTCAGTCAGTTGTGATCAACCCATCCAGCCTGAGTGAGGAAAAGATCGAGTCGATCAACCTTTTACAAACAGCAAGGCCGCCACTCACAACGTGTTGCCTAGCAGCCAAATTCCGGTGCTTGAAGCCAGGCGCACCCTCTCCGCTTGTGTTTGTTTGGTAATCGGATGGTGGCAGCGCACATGCGCGCCATAACACTGAAAGAAGGCAGGAAGAAATCCGAACAATTCTGCTTGTTCAATTGCATTTTGGTGAGTGCATTTTGTTGCTGATGAGGGAGAGGATTCCTCCAAATTAAATGTATTTAGAGAAAATTTTATTGCAAAATAAGTTTTTAGTTATTAAGTAGGGTTTACAATTGAATCATTTGTAACTTCAACATTGTGCATTAATATTTTATTTAGAAAATAGATGTAGAGGTTATACTGAAAAAACATTAGTAGTTTTAACTCGTCTATTCTGCAGAGTGACCCATATTGGACGTGAAAATATCAGTTTTTCATTTAATTTCTGCTCGAAATATGGTGACATAACATACTTTTTGTTTCTTAAAGTGCACGTTTTGCAAATCCACAGATCGCGTCGAAATGTTGGCAAAGATAACGAAAGCAACTGCGCTTGGTCGAGTCGCCTGTTAGCCCCTTTATTTAGACGACTTATTTTGAATTATTCTCGGGAACAGCCACTAGATGAGCGGGCAGCTCGCGCCCAACGGTCATGTTCAAACACCGGACCGTCCTGTGTGGAGAGTTCTGCAGCCCAGCGCGCGCCCTTAGTACCGGCGACGCTGTACGTGGCGCAGAATAACGACGCACGCGCCCTGGTCGCTCCCAGTTGATTCGTGAAACCAGAGACCAGGCCGCGGTTCCATTTGCGCGCAGGATAATGCGGCCTTGTTCGATGACGTGACCTGACCCACTTCACCTGTCTGTGCAGCGGGCTCTCGATACTTGCCACAGGGGCCTGCTCTGTTATTCATCGGACACACCTGGGAGCCTCGGGTCCCGCGGCGCTATTCCATCACGCAATAGATTAACCGAAGATTGGTTGTCAGAGGAGAAATGGCTTTTGTTCTGCATTGACATGCTTGTGAGGGGGGCCCAAGGGGCAAGGTGGAGACGGGTTAATGGAGTCCGCAGCTGGGCCTAGTTATACAGGAGTCCTGGAAAGAATCGTGCAATTTAGTTTAATCTATTTCCAGAACTTCCAGTATGGTTTTAAGCTCATAATTAAGATTCCCCAAGTTTGGAACACTTTGTGTGACAGTTTTTTTTTATTTATTTCAAAATATTCTTTATTGAAAGTAAATTTTTCGTATACAAAACAAAGGCAAAACATTCGTAATACTTGTACCGATCTTACAAAGTTGCGGCCTGATGGGGCCATGAGAGAGAAAAAAGAAAGGAAGAGAAAGAAAAGGGGGGGGGGGTCACTGTTCCAGATATGCGTCGAGAGCTTCCCACATGTTATCTTTAGCGGTATGATTCGCCGTCTTGTGCTTGGCAGTGATATTGTCAGCCCCCCGGAGGAACGTGACCCAGTTGAACCAGCGTTTGAAGGTGGCTTTGCTGGTGTCCTTCCAGTTACCCAGGATAGTTTTCACCGCAGCCGTCAGAAGTACATCGACCAGGTCTCGTACTTCTTTGGACTGAAGTTCTGTTGATAGGAAGGCGGTGGCTATACCCGCTAGTCCTCTTTGCGTCTTGCTTCCTGTGACTGTGTCTATGACGTTATAGACCTTGTTCCAGAAAGTTTTGATTTTGGGCATTCGTATAGCATGTGGGATAAGTCTCCTGTTGCCCTCTGGCAGTTCCAGCATATACTGCTCTCGCTCGCTCCCACTTTCCCTAGTTTCGCTGGTGTCCAATGCAGCCTATGGAGTAACCAGTATTTGGTTTGTGCTAGTTGTGGCGTGATTTTGTTTTTGGACGCTGCCGTCCATAGCCTTGCTCTTTCCTCCTCGTTTAGGGGTCTTTGTATGGTCTGCTCCCAGAAGGCTAGTGTCTTGTTGTTCAAAGATGTGGTGCGCGGTGTGATTAACTTGTAAATTTGCGCTGTTTGGTGGCCTGTCTTGTTTAGGTTTTGTGTGTATTGTATGATGGTGGGTGTCTGTTTCGAGAGGCTTGCTTTGGTGACAGCCGCTTTGATTTTAAGGAATTCGTAGAACTCCTTGTTTGGTAGGGAGGTTGTCTGCTGTAGTGCCTTGTAGGTGAGTGGGTTATTCCCTGCTTCTAGTTGTGACGGCGTTGTGATGCCTCTGCTGTACCATTCCTTGCTGTCAAGTGTTTTCCCCTTGTAAGTAATTTTTGTGTTGTGCCACAGTGACTCCCATTTGGTGCCCTTGATACTCACTGCAATTTCTCTGTCTACTCTCAGCAGCGCTGTCTTTGTGTTATGGATTATCGCGTTTTTGGCCTCCGGCTGTTTGTGCGCCGTCAGGGCCATAATTGGATCTGCGCCACCTAGAATGCTCCTTTCCAGGTCCAACCATACCGGCGTGTACTCTGGTGTTGGGGTTATCCAATGTAGTCCCTGTTTGGCAAGGCATGCCGTCTGGAAGGCCTTGTAGTTTGTGAGATTCAGTCCGCCCTGTTCTTTTTTTAAGTCTGAGTCTTGCTAGGCTGATTCTCGTTTTTTTTCCTCCCCAGAGGAAAACGTTGATGCTTTTGTCCATGCGTTTGTGGAAATCGGTTGTGAGTGTAAGAGGCAGCATGGAGAGCATGTAGTTTAGCATGGGGTGACCATCATCTTTATTGTCTCAATTCTTCCCCACCAGCTTATGAATTTGGGGCCCCACGTGTCTAGCCTGGACTTTATTTTTTTTAACATCGCCTCCTCGTTGTGATCTAGTGTTGTTCTTAGGTCTCTTCCGAAGAGGAGGCCTAGGTATTTCAGTGGTTTTGTCTGCCACGTCAGGCCTGACGAGCCCAGTACAGTCCTGGTGGTGTGGCAGTTCATAGGTTTACATTCGGATTTCTCCCTATTCAGCTTGTAGCCTGAGACATGCGCATATTCCTCTATTGTTTGTACGAGTGCCTCAATTGACTCTTGTGGGTTGTTTGTGGTGATTAGAATGTCATCCGCATATGCAGCTAGCTTGAAGGCATGCCCCTCTATCTGCACCCCCGTGATCCGGGGGTTTGATCTGATCATGTGGAGGAGTGGTTCCAGGGCCAGCAGGAAAAGCCCTGGTGAGAGGGGGCATCCCTGCCTTGTCCCTCTGCCTAGTGTGAATGTGTCCGATGTGGCTGC
The DNA here is from genome assembly GCF_964263255.1 of Lissotriton vulgaris. Lineage (NCBI taxonomy): Eukaryota > Metazoa > Chordata > Amphibia > Caudata > Salamandridae > Lissotriton > Lissotriton vulgaris. The sequence goes on from NC_141696.1 coordinate 229,502,480, forward strand.
ATTTACCACCACTCGAGCCCGAGGGTTTTTATAGAGGGCCATGATCATTCCCCTGTACTTCTCACCCAGTCCAAACTTGTGCATGCACTGGTTCAGGAAGGGCCATGAGACTCTATCGAAGGCTTTTTCTGCATCTAATGCGATCATGACAGCCTTCTCCGCACTGCTGGCCGTGCGATTGATTAGATGGCATAGCAGTCTGGTGTTGTCTTGCGAGAGTCTGTTTTTCAGATAGCCCACCTGATTTTTATGAATGAGCGAGGGGAGATATGTGTTTAGTCTCGCTGCTATGATTTTTGCGTAGATTCTGCAGTCCACGTTGATTAGGGAGATTGGCCTGTAGTTGCGTGGGAACTGGGGGTCTTTCCCTTCCTTGGGGATAACAATAATGTTTGCCTCTGCCATTGAGTCAGTCATATTGCCTTTATCCGCGCATGCCTGGAATATTCTGACTAGGGTGTCTTTGAGTAACGGTTGGAATTTTTTATAGAAAGCAGCTGTGAAACCGTCCGGCCCTGGGGCTTTGTTAGGTTTTAGTGAGTCTATGGCCATCCCTACTTCTGCTTTTGTTATGTCTTGGTCTAAGGCCTCTCTCTGTTCGTCGCTTAGTTTGGGTAGCTCGAGCTTCTGTAGCAGGTTAGCACCGCCGTCTGCCTCCAGTGAGGCATCAGCAGTGTATAGGTCTTTGTAGAACTTTCTGAAAGTCTCAAGGATTTGTTTGCTAGTTGTGTGTGTCTTGTTATCGGCGTCTGTGATTGCCGCTACTGCGTGTTGCCTTTGCTTGGCTTTCAGGTACCCAGCCAGGGCTTTCCCTGCTTTGTTGGCCGAGCATAAGTTAATGGATTTGTATTTGTTGATCCATGTGGAGGCTTTTTCGCTTAAGATTCTATTTAGCTCATATTTTTTTTGTTAGTGTTGTGAGTGTATTCCTGTCCATTAAGTTGGCCGTGTGGTTCCTCTCTAATTCCTTAATCTGCTCCTCCAGTTCTTTGATTTTTTTGTTCCTGCCCCTGTTCATGCGTGCTTTAATATTCATGAGTCTTCCCCTTATTGTTGCTTTAAGCGCGTCCCACAATGTTGCTGCCTCTGTGTCTGCTGTGTCATTGTACAGGAGATATTCTCTGATCGCTGCCTCTATTTCGGTAATGTTGGCGGGGTTCTCGAGTATGTTACTGTTAAGGCGCCACCTCCTGCTTGGTGTTTCGTTATGCTTGCCACTTAGTGAGAGAGGTATGTGTGCATGGTCTCAGACTGTTATGGGCCCTATTTCAGTTGTGTCAGTCAGGTGTGTATGTGTGTCGGACATGAGTATGTAATCTATCCTACTGTAAGAGTTGTGGGGGTGCGAGTAGAAGGTGTATTCTCTGGCACTAGGGTTTTGTAGCCTCCACGGGTCCGCTAGTGCGAGTTTGGTGCATAGGTTTTTGAGTATGTTCTGTTCTTGTGCTGTGTGGCTGGGTCTGTGTGGGTGTCTGTCTGTGGCATTATCCATCGCCTGGGTCATGTCCCCTGCCGCGATTATTAGTTCGCCCAGTGGGATCTTGTTTAGTTCATTCTCTAGATCCTCCCAGAATTTTTTGTCTACCGCGTTTGGCCCATATATGTTTGCTATGTGTATTATTTCGTCACCTCTTTTAATAGAAGTGATCAGCCTTCTCCCTTCGGTGTCTGCCTTATTGTTGTGAACCTGGAACTTCCCTTTCTTACTGATTATGGTAATGACTCCTCCCTTTTTGTTGACTGCCGGTGAGCATAACACCTCGCTAATCCAGTTGGCTTTGAGCCTGTTAGCGTCTTCCGCGGACACTCTAGTTTCTTGGAGGACGTATATGTCAGCCTTCAGTCTGTTTAGGTATTCTAATGTTTTCCGTCGCTTGACGGGGTGGTTGAGGCCCTTGACGTTAAGAGACACTATTTTGATGTCCGAGACTATCTGTGCCTGGCCGCTAGTGTCAGGTGGCGTCATGGTATGTTCGTGCTGTCGCTTTGCCTTAGAGAAGGTTCTCTGTCTCTGCTCTCTGGTCTGTGCTTGCTTGCCAACTGCCCCCTGACCGTGGCGCCCCCCTGGGATGTAGGATGGGATGGTGGATTGTGTGTGGATACAGGAAAGAAGAGAAAGAAAGAGTAGTGCTTCCACCAGGCTAAGATTGTCCGTGCTACATGGCCTCCCCCCCGGCCCTCACCCCCTCCCCGCCCCCCTGTCAACGTACTGTAAACGTGCGACAGCAATGGTTCCCGCCCTCCGCTCCCCCGGGTCCGTACGAAGCAAGTGAAACACCTCATAGCCCCCCCCGTGCTGCGCCGTTTTAGGTAAAGGATATTGTCATCCAAGTGTACAAAGTCCTTGTTCCTTGTGTGAGGTAGTCTTTGTTACCTGAGATCGATGACGCCCTGCATGGTATGAAAGTCTTTTGTTCCTAAGTTGTCCGCGGACCTTAGTCCTCTTGTTGAGGTAGTTTCTTTTTCTGATGTGGTAGTCTCTATTCTCCTGAGGTAACTGTTGTTTCCGAGGTAGGTTATTATCTGCCACCTGCTGCCCCTTTGTCTTCCGCCCCTGAGCTGTCTGAGGAGGCTCTTCTTTTTGCCGTACCGGGGCTTGTCTGTTCCATCTCTTCCTGTTCTGGCTTCCTGAGGTACTTGCGTAATTCTGCTGGGTCGTCGAACATACGTGTGTCCTGCCCATCTATTATCTTCATTCTCGCTGGGCCTACAAAGCTGAAGGTTATCCTTGCTCTTTTCATGGCGTCTCTGAGTGCGAGAAAACCTTTCCTTGCTTCCACCGTGCCTCTTGAAAGGTCTTGGGTGAAGATTATCTTCTTGCCCTTCCAGGTAGGGGTTTGGCCTCTTCGTGCGAAGGCGAAGATGGCATCGGTGTGGCTGGATCTTAGTGGTTTGCAGATGATCGTTCTTGGACCTTTCAGGTGCGCTTGTTTTGTGGCGGGGATTCTGTAGGCTTTGTCAATCTCCAAAGCTTTCTCAAATTTTATGCCGGTCAGCTTGGGTATCAGTGTCTCAAGTAATGCCGCACAGGAGCCTGTCCCCTCCTCCTCGTCCTCTGGTATGCCCAGGATCCTGATGTTTCCTCTCCGGTTTTTGTCTTCTTGTTCCGCGAGCTTTCTCTGTATTTCGCTGGAGACCTTGGAGATGTAGCAAATATCTTTTTCCATGATGCCTGATTTGTCTTCTATGTCGCTGATCCTTTTCTCTGTCTCCGCTACTCTACTCGCTATTTTGTTCTGATCTGCACGTATGGCTGTGAGTTCTAGCTGGACGTTGTCCATGGAAATCTTTGTGGCCTTGGCCAGGTCATTAGCTTCGGTTATTTTTTTGACGAGCAAGTCCATCGCAGACTCTGTGTTTTTCAGGTCTTTCATTTTGATCGGAGAGTCCTGGTCTTTCCTTATCTTTTTTTGTATCGCCGTTCAGCATCTCTAGGCCTCTTCTTTCTTGGTGTATGGACAGTCTCTCTTTCTTTTTCAGGGTGGGCTGTGCCTCCTTTGGTGTAGCGTTCTTGGTATACGTGGCTGTGCCTGTCTTTGCAGTGCTGCCGAAAGTGAACCTGCTCGGCCACTTTATCGACCTGGTTCTTGTTTTCCCGGACGCCAGGGCTACCTTCCAGAGCTTGGTGTTGACCCCTGGTTTGGCCACAGCGCTCTTTGCCTTTGTCCGTTGCCTCGCTACAGCCACCCTTTCCTGTGTGCCATGGGACGCGCTTCCGTTTCGCCTCGTGAGCGTCGTCGCCCAGGGCTTGTATGTGTCCGGCTAGTGCTGCCTTTGTTGCGGTGTGCCAGTGTGGTTTGCTTGTGGTTTGCTTATGCGACCGCTGTGGGCTGATGTGGTCTGGTTAGGATTGCCTCTCCTACGATGGCCGCCGCTTTTGCCCTCCTCTTTACTGGCTGAGCACTCCTGCTCGCCGGCCGCCGCTTGATGTGCTCCGGTTTCGATGGGCTGCGTTGTTAGCGGACCAGCCGGCTGGCGCTGCCCTAGGTGCGATGTGATTGCGTTGTTAGTTTGCACGTCCGCACTCTTGTCTGCTCTGGGCTGGCTGGTAAGGACTGCCCCTTCCAAGATGGCCGCCGCCTTTTTATCTCTTCTTTTGCCGTTTTTCAGGTGCGCTTCTGATTGCTGTGCCTTTGTGCCTGCTAAAGGGCCTGTAGTGCCCGTTCCCACGTGCCGCTTTGCACCGGCTTGGCTTGCGTTGCTCGGATCAGGCGCGCTACCGCAGCTACCGCAGCAGTGTCCCTTGCCCTTTCCAAGATGGCCGCCGCCGTTTTGTTTTGCTGTTTGGATGTGCACCGCCTCGGTTTTCGCCGACCGCTACACCGGCTGCACTCCGCTTGGTGCGAGATAGGCAGGGCTTATTTGCGCCGCTTGGGAGCTGCCTTAGTGCGCTCGTGCTGCAGATTCGGGGGAGTGCCTCGCTACTCCACTTGTGCACCACTTCACTACAAACCGGCTTCACCACCCACCTTTGCCTTCTTGTGTAGCCGCCTGCAGGCCGCTTACTCAACTTCTGCGCCTTCTCGCTTGGTACACGTCCGGTGTTGAGCTTGGCTGGCCTTGCTTCTGTTGACCGCTGCACTCCTTGTTGCGCTCCAGCTCGCGATCAAGATGGCCGCCTTGTTTGTCTTCAGGTTAGAGTTGTTCCTTTTGTGCGCGCGTCCGTCCGGTTCTTTGTACAGCCATCCACCGCCTCTGCCACTTCCGCTATGGATGGTCTTCCGACCGTATTTACCACGTTGCCACGTTGATCCTGGCTTAGGATGCTCCTTATAGTTCCCAGTCGTTGTGGCTGGGGCTGCCACTTTACTGCTCCGCCATCTTGGCCTTCGCTTCGCTGTTCCGAAAAGTGTTTTTTTTGCTGGTTATGCCGTTTGTTGCTTACTCAGGCCTTCCCCATCTGCTGCTCTGAGTGTTCCCCTACAGTTTCTGCCGTTTTGTGCGGGAGACCGAGGGCTATCGCTGGTTCTTTTCGCCGTTCTTCTCCCCGGGGTCACGGAGCACTCGAACTTAAGCAACCGCCTTCGTTGCCATCCAAGCCACGCCCATGTGTGACAGTTTTTTGTGTCTCGCCTTTGAATACATGATGTTTAGAATAAAGTGAACTGTGAAGGGCGATGATAACTGTATCCTTAGATGTACTCCAATTCTGCCAGCCTCATTGAAGTCTTCCTCCAGATCTGTAGCCCCGATGTTCTTTTTTTCGAGGTAAAACAAATATCTTTGTTTCCTACAGAATTTTGGAAATGTGATTTTTCTTGCTGAGTGAGGTTCTGTTTCTTTTATGTAAATTGATACTTGTATAGCGCACTACTCACCCGCAAGGGTCTCAAGGCGCTTGTACGAAAACTGCTGTGGAACCCATCGTGGCTTTCCTTGTGAGGCGTCCACTCCTGGGCACCCCCAAGGTGGAGGCCTGGCATCCTTAGCGTTGTGGGGGCCGTTGTGGAGATTAAGCAAGCTATTGCCCAGAGTTGCAGAGTGGGACTCCATGATTGGAATAGGCACAGAGGCGAAAATTATCAGGTCCGTGGAATTTTGAGCCCAAGACCCGCCGAGGAGGGGAATTGAACCCTGGTCCCGGGCTAGACCTCTGCATCAGGGTCTGCCGCTCTAATCATTGAGCCACACTTCTCCACTTTATAATTTATAATTTCTAGGCGCAAAGAACAAGTTCAGCAGAACTAGAAAGGAAGTGGCAATGACAGAATCCCAAGAACGGGACTGCCGCGGCTGTTAGCAGCTAGGATAGGAACTGAGATGTTGGATTAAAATATGGGCAGCTCAGCCCAGTTCAGTCTGCAGACACCTTGTATAAAGGCCCCCCCCCCCATCCTGATTCGCTTCCCTACTGCATCACACTTGAGGTATTAGAGGGTACAAATGTGTATATGGTTTCTGAGAAGTGTGGTAGGGGCAGAGCACTTGGCATCATGACCTAGTGATCAAGAAGAATTGGGTATCAGAATGTCAGCTGACATGTTTTGCCTTATGGACTAGCCCGAAAACACAGAACACTCTGAACATTCCTTAACAGATGGGAAACTGAACCCTCCGTTGAACTACCCTACCTCTTTCATTATGATTAGAGCCCCCATTTTATGGTATTGTTTTTTTTTAACATTACTGTCTGTATTTATCCATATTTATTTTTTTGGTCATCTTATTGGTATTTATCCATATTTATTTCAGTTTTTGAGACTAAATGGAGCTGTAAAATTGTATATTTCCACGTTTATTGAACTCTCGGACGTGCACTCATATGTGGATGCCTGTTATATTTTAGCAAATTACACAGCCACGTATAACAAAAGACTACACTCAAAGGTGCATATTAGCGTTATGCTACAAATATATGTTAGCATATGCCTGTATTTAAGGAAATCTCATCCTGTTATTTAACTCTCCATGCTGTCTATCTGCTCAGCTGTTGTCTGTAATTCATGAAAGACCGTATGGAGAGTCTCTGAAAAGAAGCACCTTTTTGAGCATTTTTCCAATTTAAAAAATGAATACAGACAGGAAACGCATTGTTTTCGGTTTGTATTTATCGGGAAAACCGGCAGCCTTAATTATGATTACATTATGCTGAAAGACCCAATTTCACCAAAGAGGTCGCAGTTATCCCCTACACACAGAATAAAAATCCACATATTAAGCCTTGAAAAAGCTCAATGCACTACCACACTAGGGTGAAACATGTGACACTGACGTTTTGTATCTGCAACAATTTTACTGATTGCATAAACATGTATATCAGTCCCAAGAAGCACTGCATTTTGTGCCGCCCATTGGCTCTTTTGAAATAGTTCCTTGGAAAATTGTCTCACTTTTTCAAGAGTACTTTTAATGGAAAGTTACTCAACCTTTAACCCCCATTAATTCATATATGTACACATTCCATCATAGTATTCCGTAATCCATCAGTAATATTGTTAAAATATATTATACAACAAGCAAGGACGCATGAGACGGGCGTAAGGGGCAGTGGAAAGGGAGACACATGCGTATTGTTAGGAGTACTAAGTGAGGTAAAACACAATATTCACTCCTCACATCCACAGCCCCACTCACGTTCAAGGCCACTCACTCGATCAGGTTTGGACATTGAACATCCCTACTACTCCCCCCACCATTTCCCCCTGTCCCTGGTCTGATCATTTTTTTATTTCATTTTCCCTTGCCTTAGCCCCCATTATCAAGCCTCCACTCCCTAAGAACACCTGGGCCAGAAAATGGGGCAAAGTCGATTTGCCATCCTTCTGCTCTTCGCTAGCCAGCACCAGCCCTGACCTCTCAGGCCTCGCCGCCCCTGTCCAACTGGACACCATTAACAACTGGTTGACCCAAGCGGGCGACGCCTTCGCCCCCCTTAGACGTATTACGGTCAAGCGAGCCCACGCCGCCAACCGGTGGTTCACTCCCACTCTTAAGGAGAAAAAGCTGGCCGCACGTAGGGCAGAACGAGCATGGAGAAAAGCATACTGTCCCTCTCTAAAAACCATCTATCTCTCTGTGCTCAAGGAATATAAGCAGAGCATCCTTGATGCCAAGACCTTATTCTATTCTAATAGAATATTGTCAGCAGAGTCACAGTCGAAGGAAATTTTTGCCATAGTGCACGAGCTCGCGTCATCTAACAGAGTCTCGGCCTCTATTCCACCCTCTCAATCTCTCTGTGACTCGCTCAACGACTTCTTTGTGGACAAGGTGATAAAGATTAAGGCCAATATCCCTCCCCCATCCCCTACTTTCACCAATCCTTCCCCCCCCCCGCTTCCTCCAAACTCACCTCCATCCCCCCCTTGACCACAGCCACGCTTCTCCCCCTGCTTCACAGGGTGAAATCAGGTTCCCCCCTAGATTTCGCCCCCGCCCACATCTTGAGAGAAATCTTCCTAACATGCCCATCCCCACCCCTCACACTTCTAAATGATTCCCTCAGTAATGGAGTGGTTCCCGCCCCCCACAAATTTGCAGCCGTTATTCCCATTCTAAAAAAGGCTGGTGCGGACCCTTCATCCCCTTCCAACTATCGTCCCATCTCCCTCCTTCCCTACCTGGGAAAGGTTCTAGAAACCCACGTCACCGCCACTCTGAGCTCCCACGTGGAAATCAACCACTGCCTTTCCCCTCGGCAGGCGGGCTTTCGCCCCCTCCATTCCACGGAAAAGGTAGTGGTCTCAGTTATGGACAGCCTACGCGAGGGCATCAACACCAATCTCCCTCAGGCCCTCATTCTTTTAGATCTGTCCGCCGCTTTTGACACGGTGGACCATTCCACCTTACTTACCCGTGTCAAGGCGGCGGGCATAGAGGGTCTAGCCTTCGCTTGGCTTGAGTCCTTTCTAAGCGGCAGAGCTCAGGCAGTCCATCTTACCGGTTTCACTGCGGCCTCCCACAAGGTGACGTGTGGGGTCCCCCAGGGCTCCTCACTCTCCCCCCTTTTGTTTAACTTATACATTTTCCCCCTCATTTTTATGTTACAGCAGCTCGAGGTCACGGTGTACAATTACGCCGATGACCTCCAGCTTATTTTCAACCTTTCTCATTCCCCTTCATCCTTCCAGAATGTCCAATCTGTCATGTTGTTCATTCAGGATTGGATGAACTGCAACCACCTCAAACTCAATCCGGACAAGACTGAACTAGTCTTGACCGGAGGTGGTTGCAGTCCTTGGTCCCCTTCTCACTGGCCCTCCCCACTCGGTGCTCCCCCACTCCCGGTCCCCAAAGTCAAAACCCTTGGTATCTTCCTTAATCCCTCACTTTCTGTTCACTCACAGGTTAGTTCTGTTGTCTCCTCTTGTTTCTTCTCCCTCAGAACCATCAGGAAGATCTCTCGGTTCTTTTCACTCCCCGCCCTAAAGATCATAGTGCTGGCAATGGTGTTGTCGCGCCTCGACTACGGCAACATCATTTACAATGGCGCGCCTGCCTACGCCATTCACCGGCTGCAACTAGTGCAGAACCAGGCGGCCCGACTTATCTATGGCCTGCCTAAATATCATCGGGCCGCCCCTTTACTGCAGGCACTGCACTGGCTGCCGGTGAAAGAGCGGGCCTGTTCAAGCTTGGGTGCCTCACCTTTCAGGCTAGAATGGGCACTGCACCAGAGTTCATCTGCTCGGCTATCAAGCCTTACTCCCCAGGGAGAGAGCTTCGCTCCTCTCACCTGGCCCTCTTAACTGTCCCCCGATTCAAAAAGAAAAAGGCTGGCGGCACCAAGTTTTCTGTTCTGGCCCCTGTGTTTTGGAACTCCCTGCCCGCGGCACTCCGCACAACACCCTCCTACACTGAATTTAGGAAAAACCTCAAAACCTTCCTTTTTTCTCGTGCTTTTGCTGCCTAATTTCTCCTCGTTTGCCATCCCCTCGCAATCTGAAGCGCCATGAAACCGCATGGTATAAGTGCGCTATATAAATGTTTTTAAATTCAAATTCAAATTCAATATTTTGTACAATAATCCACATTTTTGAGGACTTTTAAAATCGAGACAGGCAGAGATTGTGTGTGCGTTTTTGTCTGTGTGTATGTAAAAATTACTTGTGAGATCCAACAGACACCTCACCATACCTAACTGAACGTGCCTGTACCCAAATACAATTATTAGCAGGATGTAACACCTCAAACACCATTGTGAAGCTACATCCCTTGTAATACTGTGGTTATATAATTCTTAAACTTCCATTAACGGACAACCTTTACAAAACCCAATGCATTTCTGGTCACAGACCCTTCATCAGGCTGCTGCAGTAAGTAAAAAACAATATACATTTAATATTCATCAAGGAAAACAAACAACTTTGTCTTCCAACCTCTTATTAGGTGTGAAACCATGCTGTAACATCAGTGCTATATCATCTGCATGCGACTAACATGAATCATAGTGCAGCTAAGCTACTGAAACATCAAGACACAAAAACTTCACAAAACATGGATATATATCTACATGACCATTCTAGTTCATATGTGCTTCATCATCAGTGCCTGCTGCAAAAACCTGAATGCCCACCGCAAATAGCATACAACTAACGTAAAGTACCAAAAATGCTGACCCAGTGCAATTACGAAAGTCTAAAAATTAAACATTCCAGACAAACACACATATTGATCAATGGAGAATGACATTGGAGGAAATCAATAATAAACTTGAGGTCTACGCAAAAGAACTCAATGACAGAAAACTTAAAATATTCAGAAGGGTTACCATCAATTATAAACATGACAACGTTTGTACATGGGCTGAACTGTATACATCAAAATGGAATATGGGGATTTAGGCTCAGGGAGGTGGGATCAGATGCACACCCCCCCTCCCCGCCACCCATAATTGAAAAAATCATCTTGAGGGATAGGGTCCTAGAGCCCATTTGGGCTAAGGTAGGCGGGAACACGCCACCCCTCCTAATATAAAAGTATATGGCATTAGGGGCCAGGGACCCGTGGACGCTGCTCTGCTGACTATAACTTGTGAATTTCTCTGTTTTTTTAATAGTTCAAAACGTTATGTTGCCACTGACCTGTTCATCTAACTATAATACCACTTTGACCTTTGTTTTTTACAGTGAATTTCAGAAGTTAAAAAAATGAAAATCACATTTTTATCACATCTCACTGTAACGTTACTTTAACCTTTTGTGTTTTTTAGTGAAAAAAATATATACATGCACATTGTTTGTGTGCAGTTGCATTCCTACTTGGCGACTATATGAAAGCATGTTGGTGCTATATGTACTCACTGTAATTTTTGAAGTAGCAATAGGTTCCAATTTGCAAATCACTTGGGATTTCGGTCAAAGAATACAGTTATTCATTATTACAGATTTCAGTTCTGGTGACATCCGCAGCTTGCAGTTTTTTTGTTGGTGATTTAACCCAGTGCTTAATAGGAGTCAATGGGGGCTACCAGCATTTACTTTTGGTGCCCAGCCACTTATTTTTTTCACATCAGGCACTTACCAAGAGCAATAGAGGGAAAATACACCAATAGGAAAGATGGGGAAGATCAAGATGGAGAAACTGTCACATAGGGAGAAAGCAGTAAGAGTGACATAAAGGGGCAAGGAGTGTCTGGTAGTGGATTAAAGAGGCATGAGATGGCTTCAATACTACACAGTATTGGTATTCGGTGTGGTGACATTTAATTGCTGAAGTTGCCGGTTCTGAGCAGAGCTTTGGGCACCAGCACACCTTCTTATACAAATTAAGCACTATTTTCTCCTTCTTAGTCCAACAGCTTTAGTTCCAAAATTAGTTAAATCCAAATGTGTGATTAACTTTGTACCTGTTGAGGATCATTATGCACAGTAGCTCTAATTTTGTGGCAGGCTACCTATGGTAAAAAGGTGCTATGCGAGTTGGGTTTCCAGAATCACAAGGGCACCTTCTGATCCTAGACAATAAATCTTAATTTAGTAAATCAGGATGTAGAATTTCTGAATGCAAATAAGTTTTTGTACCCATATATGTAACCTAGGTCTGTGTGTTGGTAGTGAAAACATATATTAGTATTTTATGTGATATCAAAGTAATCAGTCACTTTTGAACTGAATGCTAGTTTTGATGCCTTTTCCAAAATCTAGATAATGCATTTGTGCTCCTTATCTGGATTAAAAATCTAAAAGTTGTAACTCGGAGGCAGTTTTATATGGTTACTGCAGAGATTATTGTGTAATATGTGTACTCTGTCCTTGCCATCCAGGAAAATGCCAGCGATCCGTGCTAGCCACTTGGTATGCAGTGTAGAGTAAATTGACAGAATAATGGTCTGTGTAATAAGAGACTTAATCCTTAGACCCAAAATGTGTATGCGTTCACATCATAATAGTTTCCTAGCTCAAAAATTCACAATGACTTCTTTCTCATTGATCCAGTTACTAAGGCTTTTTCCGAGTTGCATCACCAGAGCTGTACAAAGGATTACCTTGTTAGGACAGAAATGACTGATCATCACAAGGAGTTAGTTACTAACTCATACTCCTTGCAGATTTGTTGGACACAAAAAAGTCGTTGTAAGTGCTACAAACTTCCTCGGGCTAGTAACAATTTTTCTTTCTTAAGATAGCACCTAGTCAGCACTTGTGCAGTCTCTTCGAGACATGCTGTATTCAGGTATGGACTTGAAGCTCCGTCCACTTTCAGCCCATCTCTTTAAATGGCTCCTGTCACTGTCCTTTTGTAAACTGTAGCTTTTCATTGGTCAATAGGCTTATTAGTCCCTCCTTAGTACCGCCTTGTGTCACCTTGTAACCTCCCACGAGGACCCCCGTTACATGTGTTGTTATTCTGTAGGCTCTAATTTCTTCCTCCGAGCACTATTTTCTTAAATAGGTTCCCCCTGCCTGCAACACAGGCAGGACATGTTCTCCCTCAACACTTGGAAAAAATATATAATTTATCCAGTGTCATATGCCAGCCGAACGCGGTTGCATGCCTTTCTTTTTTCTTGCATGTATATTTGTTTACATTCAATGCCTTTCTTTTGATATATTTATTTTTAATGGCGGCATCTTCACTTTAGTTTTAAACATCTTAAGCTAAAGCGCGGGTGCCGTAATTGCTTTAAAAGTAAACCAATTGAAAAATTGAAAAAAAGGTGCACATTTTTTTTCTATTTCTTTACTTTTTAAGAAATCGCGGCACCTGCGCTTTAGCTTTAGCTTTTAACATCCTAAGATAAAGCGTGTGCCGCGATTGCTTAAAGTCTCACATTTGCGAGAGTTTGAGCTATTGGCAATTTTAAACGTCTGCCTTTTATTTATATGTTTACAAAACCTGCAAGCGGTGTTTACCCCTTGCAGGTTTTGTAAACACATAAATAAAAAGCTTTATCATTTACAATGCCAATAGCTTAAACTCTTGCATTGCAGTGCTTGTTTTCTTTAGGGTATGAATTTTTTTAAGACTTGACGATCAGATGCTGGTCTCTGATTATGAGCCATCTTTCATTAAATTTTCAAAGCAAGTTTTGCACTTGATTACACTTTTCACTGTGAGCTGCGGAGGCCGACAAGGTTGCCTCTCAGAAACACAAATAACCTAGATGTAGTGTTCGGGTTGGCCCTCGCTGTTATGGTTCTAGACTTATTCCCTGGTAATGAATGGAGAATCTTCTTGCTTCCGTCAGTAGCCACGTCTGGAGAGCTTCCTGAGAGCCTATGCTACATTCATAATTGCTGCAGATGTGTTGAAGTGTGGGAGATCTTTGCTTTGAGGGCACCAGTCTGTCAGACTGAGCAATGATCAAGCTATGTTACAAGCTCTCATTCCATAGCCAGCAAGGATTGGTGTACCCTAGACAATTAAGGACCTCAACTTTGGCCCTTATGAGTCGCCTAGTATTAGATGAGATGTTTATCTAACCTGATGCATAATTATCACATTGGGTACATTTTTCTTTGGATTAAATGAATGGCACCTATTACCTGGTTTCCCGTCAAATGGGGCACAACATGAAGATTTTTGTGCTTACCACATTAAAATACATATGTCTGAGTCTTTACTAGGTCTTTTTTCTCTCTTTAAATTTCATTAGGTTTTACCTGCTGTTATTTAACTGGAGATCTGTTCTTTTTAACTACACTCAGTATCTAACAGATGTAATATAAATGCAAAACTCACCATTTCAATATGTGTGGAGTTACCACAAGCATTGCAAATAATTGCAACACTCGTAATGAGGGCTTTTTTGCTGCAAAACAATGGGTCACCAGGTCTGTGATCTAGGCAAGAATTCTGGAGAGTTACTTTTAGAAGTTGAGATTGAGCGGTCCTCAAATCGGAGCTTCCCTCTCCGACAGAGATGCAAAGTGTCTTACCCCGGGCATGAAGTGGGCATAAACTGTTGTATCAAATACCAGACACATCTTAACTAGGAAGACCCTAAACGTACAGAAACTTGCTCATTCCACACCCAAAATATCAACACAACATTTCGTGATCCATGTGGTGCTAACAGCCTCACAGCCTTTCTTCACCGTCAAAAGGAATACTCCCATCTCTTCTTGATCGTACATAAGTTGTTCTGATTCTGCTTGTCTTTATTATAGCCGTCATGTTCTGAAGGAAACAAAGAAACACTTTTGCCCATTGTTCCTTTTTGATGTCGGACACTGCCCACCGTATGAGGAAGAACCATAAACCCACTAAAAGATAACATTCCTGGTTGGTAGGTTGCCTTCCAGAGGATATAGGATGAAAGTGACACACATGAGGTAACAGGATGAGCGGTCTCTTGAAGCGGACCCTATTTATAAGGCAACACAGCAGTGAAATTCCAAAGAGCAAGGTGGTGGCATCTGCAGATCAGTGCATTTATGTGTGGAAACACTGAAAAGGGATTTTCACAACATGACCATAAATGGTAGTATATTGATATGAAGATAACCTTCAACAGATACCAAATCCTTTTTGAGTTACAAGTACAAATTAAATTAATGACTATTAGACATTGGTCAGGAGAGAAGACAACAGAAAAACAAGACCAGATTGGATCACAGGTGTAAAAAAACAGTCTTGGGGAAAGATACTTTTGAGACCAAGATTCGACTGGGTACTCTAGAGGGATTTTGAAATGCAACTTCGAGTAATTCCCCAACTACAGAAATTAGAAGGAATAAACTTTCCATTGCATGTGCATATGTATTGAATGGTTGGGTAGGGGGGTGTAAACATTTAGCGGCTACTTTTAAAGAGTCACTCAAGAAGCCATTGCTAGGAGACCTAATTTACTCAAATGTAATTAGCTTCTCTTCCTTCTTTGAACATCCTCTCTCCGACCAATGCGATTAGCAAATATTATTCCACAAGCTCATGCAGGATGTTTTTGGTGTGCTTTTTTTCATCTGTTAAATGTTTTCACTCTTATGTCCAAAATTGCTAGATTATGGCATAACAATTCAATTGTAGTCTAGTTTTCCATCAAGACCTTGAATCTACAAAAAGAATCATGAACCCCGAACTAAAATCACCTGTTGCTCGCCAAGCAATAATCCAGAAATTGTGAATCTCCAGACTGTCAAACATCATGTGGAACTGTAGGCCATTTAGGGTGTTCCAGCGTCAGTGTGGAGGGGTCACAATATCATAGTCGAAATACCAGCTAGCAACACCATCAAATGCATAGTATTGACTATCACTATAACATCAATTAAAGTCCTTGTATACCAAGTTGTAGTTGATATTTATGTTATGTTATATAGATTTCTTACGCGCACGGCTACTTGTGAGTGTCCCAGTGCGAAACCAGCAGGGCGTGGCCATGGTCTCCAGATGAATAGATGGGTCTTCAATTTTTTCCTAAATATAATACCGCCCAACAGTTTAAAATCATTGAGACTATGTTTTCCAGATTTATTTGGGGTTTTAAGAAACCGCGACGTGCATTCAAATGGATTATGCTGCCTAAGGAAAGAGGTGGACTAGGTATGCCTAACTTCAAACTATATTACTGGGCAACGGTAATTAGATATAGTAAGATCTTGATATCTAAAGAAAATAGCAATCACCCTATTCCAACTCCGCAAGAATTGATTCTGGGAGCTGGGTGCGAGGGATGCCTTTGGCGACATGTTAATGATAATTATTTCAAGAAAGTCAAACTTAAGAGCATCAATAGCATCTACAAAGTCTGGAGCAATATAAGAAAACTGCTAGGACTGAGCCGTTATTCATGCTACACACCAGTTAACCATAATAATGATTTACCATCAATTTTTCAGGATAGCTGTATGACTAGATGGAAAGAGGCAGGGATTATCCAATTAGGTTGTTTTTTTGCACCTAGTGGCATAAAAAGTTTTTCAGAGCTACAGTCGGAATATGACATCACCCGTAGGGATTTTTTTAAATATTTGCAGATTAGGGATTATTTGTTAAAAAAAGAAGGGGGAAGAGAAAAATTTCAAATCAGTACCACAATAGAAACCATATGTAGGCCAAACACCCCAAAAATCGGGGAAATGTATGCAATATTGAGTGAAAACTTCCCTGATGATATGGCCAAACAGCTAGCTGATTGGCAGATCAGACTAACAATTCTCCCCTCAATTGCCGAACGCGCGTATGAACTATCGCAAACATGTCTTATGTCCATAAAATTGCAGGCACAATTTTTTAAAACTTTTTTTTCCCTTTACTATACACCTCATAAGATGGCAAAATGGACATCAGGAAAGGGAACAAAATGCCCACGCTGTTCACTATACGCTGCCGATATAACTCACATGTTCGCTTCCTGTAACACATTATTTAACTTGATAAATGAAATATCTGACTTTTTATCAGCAATTTTTCACGTGAGAATGTCTATTGCAACCGAAGAAATCATACTAGGAGTAGCCAATAACCAACGGCCTATATATATGCAAAGCTTGATTTTCATAGCTATGGCTGTTCTCCGACTCTGCATAGCCTCTTCTTGGCTTGATCAAAACCCTCCGGCTTTTGTACAATGGAGGACAAGATTATTAGCGATATGTATTTTGGAGGTGGCAATATATAAAACCAAGGGCAGTAACAAAAAGAAAAGAGGTATGCAGATTTGGGGACCACTACTTCAGTGGATACAAAACCATACCTAGGGAAGCTTAATTTGAGTTACTTAATGTACGTTCTGTATGTATTTTTTGATTGGCTATTGTGGCAATGCTTTTTATTCATTTTTTTTTTTAATTCTTTTTTGGTTGCTGTATGTTTTCTCTCTTCTTATCTTTATTTTTACATGCTTTTTGTACGGTATGATTTAATACCATGGTCTTGGGGGGGGGGGGATAACTGTTAAAAAAATTGTGAATAAAAACATTAAAAAAAAAAAAAAAATTCCTAAATATGTCAAGATCCTGGATGGTACGCAGGACCGAAGGAAGAGCATTCTATGCAACTGCTGCTTTAACTGAAAAGGAACTACCCCCTATTCTCTGACGCTTGAAACGAGGAACCTGGGCCAGGCAAAGGGACGAAGAGCGCAGAGAAGGAGTAGGAGCATAGAAAGAGATGCGCTTCTGCAGTTAAAGAGGACCACACCCATGGAGCGCGCGGTGGGCCGTGATCAATAGTTTAAATTTCACTCTGGCAGCCAAAGGCAGCCTCTGGTACAAGCGCAAGTGATGATGTACACTGTCCCTGAATGACAGGCCAGAGAGCAGTCTGGCTGCGGTGTTCTGGACCACCTGTAACGTCTTCAGCAGGTAGCCCGGAATGCCAGCGAAACGGGCATTAGCATAATCCAGCCAGGACAAAATCAACGCGCAAGTGATCGTTTGCCCGGCCGCAGGTGGCAGGAGGGGAAAAAACTTCTGAAAGATTTCAGCAAAGCAGCCGCCGGCCAGCTTCTTGATGTGAACAGCTAAAGAGAGGTCTTCATCAAACCAGACGCCAAGATTTTTTGCTGGCTGCCCAGTGGAGGACGGTCGTGGGTACTCAGGAGGCCAAAGCTGTTCTCTGAAATTCACAGGAAATGAGCCGAAGAGCAGGATCTCCGATTTCCTTCATTGCACTTAAGCTGTGCCTCTACCATTCATTTAAAAATTGATGACAGGCAGTGTTGGACCCGGCAAACTGAATCCGCACCTTTGGCCCAGGTGAAAAGCAGCTGAGTGTCGTCCGCTTAGGCCAACACCTTAGCCCCGAGCTCCTCGCCTAAATATATCAGAGGAGTCATATAGATATTGAATAAGAAGGGACTAAGTGAAGAACCCTGCGGGACACCCGTTGTAACTAGCTGAGGAGAAGAGGAACAAGGTGGAATCCAGATCTGCTCAGATCGCCCCTCCAAAAAGGATCGGAACCAGACCCAAACCAAACCCGACAGACCAATCCTGGCCAGGAGCGACACAAGCCAAGAGTGTAGCACCGTGTCAAACGCGGCTGAGAGGTCGAGCAAAATAAGCACCGCCTCCCGCCTGTTTCCAGACAGTCCTGTATAACCTCTGCCACATCAACCAGCACAGTTTCAGTGCTGTGTGATGTCCGGAACCCGGATTGCACTGGGTGAAGAAGTCCCTCCTTTTCCATAAAATCTGTAAGCTGTTTATTAACCGCCTTCTCACATACCTTTGCCAATGCAGGGAGGAGGGAGATGGGCCGGTAGTTCCCTGGACAGAGGGGGTCAAGTGATTGCTTCTTCAAAAGTGGCAGGGTCTTGGCCTGCTTCCAAGTCAAAGGGACCACCGCTTTCTGAAGGGAGAGATTGATGATGGCATTCACTTCTGCGTTGGCAACCTCCGCTGCCGCAGCCAACGTCCTTGCCGAACAAGGGTCTGAAGGTGAACCTGATTTTAAACCTTTAAGAATTTAGGATACAATAACTTTGCAGGTCGATATTGTGAATGCAATATAATAGCCATAAAAGTGGGACACACTTTGTAAGTAATGAATTGTCTAAGGGGTTGCCTTGGTACCTGGAGTCTCCTGTGCAAGCACACAATCTTTAACAGGCATTGGCAAAGCCAATATGTCTCATCTGTGAGAACTATTGGCTTTGCTAATGTTTTGTAGCCATGATGTATAACAGCACAGATGCCTTGCGGTGTGGCTAAAGCTAATTTTAATAAGTTCTGTGATGCAGTCAGGGCTAATGATTTTTTTCTTTAAAAGTGCATGGGCGCTGGATGTATTTTGCTCCTTTTTAAAAAATTATTATTTTTAGTCATGCTGCACAGCAGCTACGCTGCTATAGAGCATGGCTACAAATTATCCCCAAAGTCATCAATTCCCATACTGAACAGGATTAACAAAAAGCAATCACAGAGCCAATAGTCTCAAAGGCAAGAACTACTATCTTTGCCACTGCTTGTTAGGTCTTGGCACAACACCGCTGTGATTATGAACTAATCAGTTATTCTCCCCATGCACGAAAAAGAAAAGCAACGACAATTGGCAAAAGATCGTATCAAATAAAGCACTTGGGCCCATATACATGTCTTACTGAAAATAAATTTGGAAGCAGATCACATCTGTTGTCACAATAAACATCCATTTGACAGGAGAAAGTCTTCTGTGAAGTGCATGTGGCATGGTAAAACTATGGTATAAATGGCAAGATGTTCATCGGACCACTGGGAAAAATACAAAATAAAAGTAGTACCTCAATCACAGCGCGATCCTGTGGAAGGACAGCAATCAAGCTGAAGCAATGAGTACTTGGTCCATGCTCCAGTTAAATGGCGATGAAGTAAAACCAGCACATGCTGGCCATTTAGAAGGTAGTATGTAAGTGACTGTGAAGCCAATGAATGGTAAGTAGTGGACAGGCTGTAAGCTTATTATTGTATACAAAATCTCTTGCAATCGAGAGTAAATGCGCTGTCGCATGCAATACCTTTTAAAGGGCCCTAAAAACCTGTAAGAATGGCCAAACCGAAACCAGGATATCTGCAATTTGTCCATGCATTTAATGGATAGCAGGAAACTATAGTCTGACAGTGGTGTATGTCACTTAATTTCAATACATTTTTCACTGAGCAAGGCAAGTTATTTTGGAAATCGACATAAAGGGACTTGCCTTTGGCCCTATGCCTCTGTAGGATAACCTGCCTTCTGATGCCTGGTCACAGAGAGTTGGGGGTCTTCTTTTCTTTTGTATTTTTGGTTTGAAGGTGTATAATCCTTTATTATCAGTTTAATCTGAATGCTAGCTGCTGATTTGTGCAAATAGAACAGTTGATGGACAGAATGCAGAACAATGTCAAACTTTTTTTATTCACCCCAGCCCAGTACTGGTTTGTTGGCCGTAGATTGAGAGATGTCTTCGTTGCCCCGTATCATTGTATTTTAGAATTTATTTAGCACTTATACTTTCTCCATTGCGCTCCAATTCACATCTGTTTTCTGTGTACACTTTTCAAAGTGCATGTTTGATGGAGACTTTTAATGCGCAGTGAAGCAGCAGTGCAAGACTTTCTGAAGGAGGAGGTGGTTGTCTGGGACCCACTTAGAGTGCAGTGGTGTTTGGCGCCGTCCGCATTGTTTTACAAGTGATAAATGCATATGGCCAGAGGCAACCAGTCCAATGATGAAAGGGCTGGTGAGGTGGGAGTCTGAGCATGTAGATTAAACAGTGCCTCTCAGCCGCGCTGTGGAACAATGTCCAATGCAGACGGTGTGGATAGTTGTCCAAGACTCAATGTTGTGTAGACTGTTCCGCCGTGTTTGTTTTCCATCCTATACTGGAATTGCTCGTGGGGATTGTGCTTTATTTCAAGATATGCCTATTTAAATAGATGTAATTGCTGAGCTTTTATTCTCGTGACTCCATGCCTCCTGGGAAGCTTCAGCTCTGCTCTTGGGAGTGAAGGCAGGGTGCCCTTGTTTGTACACACGCCCTTCTGGGCAGTATTTAGGTGCTGGTAATGGAGCGGGCAGGGATGCACCCACCTTAGCAACCGTAACCATGGCCGCCCGACTCCGGCTTGGCTCAGTACCAGCGCTACTGGCAGACTAAGTTTTGACTCCCAGGGAGTTGTTAAAGTATCCTTTCCCGGAAGCCTGGCTGCCTCTGCCCATAGTTCTGCACAGGGCCCAACTTTCAGGCCTCTTAACGATGAATGGGTCACAGCATTAACACAGACAAATCAGTGACCAGCTGTGCAGGCTGTCTGCCCATATTACAGAGCACCAGGACCAGAAGTAAGGTTGGTTACCCAAGCCTTGGCGTTGTTGTTTATATGTATTGTCTGTGTTAGCCATCCATTGAGCCGACATGTCGTGTCTTGTGGCCACCAAAGGCGTTTTGAATCACTAATAATATACAGAAGCAGAAAAATACGGAATTGGGGTGCAATCGAGCGTGCCTCATTTGTGCTGGGTGTGAGCAGTGCAGCGGCTCAAGGGCGTGCATGACCCAGTTTTTCCTGCATAAACACTGCCCCAAAGGCGCTGCGATAGGCATCTTTCAATTTGTGGAGCACCGCTTCAAGAATGGCGTTCCAGATGACGGGGGACATTTGAACGCGCTTCTCACAATTGTCCTTATAGTTGCAGCTCGTGGATTGGAGATCTGGGTTAATGCGTTTTTGCTGGCGGAGTCTATGGACGTCCCTGATGCCTGCAAGGCAGATTAGATCTTAATCCTTCTGATGCATTGTGATCTTTGTGTACCGGTGAAGAAGTCTATAAGGATTCCTGAGGGCATTCAAGAGGGAAAGCCTTGCACGCTTTCACGGATGGACTGACCAGCTTGACTGGAATGCAAGGGACTGCTGCTGACCTCAGGATCTATGCAAAAAGAACAGATGATGGACGGAATGCTGAATTAATCAAACATTCACTCCCAGTCACAGATCTTGGTTGAATCCATCATTTTTTTGCACGCAACGCCATTCCAGTTTTGACCCAGCCATATGCAGATCAGTCTTGACCCTGCACCCAATGGGAACAGTCCAGCTCGAACTGCCAGGCCAGGTCTTCCCCGTTGCCTGGTTGGAACTGTACAAAAGTATTTAGTGCCAGACATAGATCGCACGTGGCGCCTGGACACCCAGATCAAGGCGTCTGGCGCTAGCTTTTCGTGTTCGAGGAAGTGTAATGTTCTCTTCCTCGTGTGTTAGTAAAGCTATTTCGCCTTCCAGCAGAATGATGTCATGCTTTCCCAAGAGAGCATGTTCTTGTGGGAGAACGACAATGGAGTTGTCATCTACTGGTAGAAAACAATGAAGATTAGTGGGGTTTGTTGGATGTTCACAACAAGCAAAGGCTAAGGCAGTAGCGCTGGCATTGGCCTGCCAGCCTTTTCGCTTTGCCAATGTTTTTTATTTCTTTGTATTTTTAACTTTTCTTTAAAAAAAGCATAAAAAAACAAAGAAGATAACCTCTTTTAAAATATTGCCCCACTGGGCTCTAGTAGTGAAAGGGTCTGGTTTGTGTGTGGGTGACAAGACTGTGCTACAGCAAAATGCCGTCACTCACATAAACTTACCAATTGCTGCAACATATAGAATGTTGTAAGAGTGAAAGCAAAATGTGAATGACGTTACTGCAGACCAATGACTGAACGCTGGCCAATTAAAAAGTAGCACATAAGAGTGACTGTGAAGCCAACGAATGGTAACCTGTGGACAGGCTGCAAGTCAATTGTTGTATACAAAATTTCTTGCAATCGAGAGCAAGCGCGCTGTCACATGCGATACCTAAATGGTTCTAAAAGCTTGTAAGAATGGACAAACCGAAACCAGGAAGTCTGTATTTGTCCACGTATTTAAAGGATAGCAGGAAACTATGGTCTGACAGTGGTGTAGGCCATGGTTTAGCTTTAGTTCTGGACTCGTATCACTTAATTGCAATACATTTTTCATCGAACAAGTCAAGTTATTTTGGAATTCAACATAAAGGGACTGGCCTTGGGCCCTATGCCTCTGTAGGATAACTTGCCTTCTGTAGCCTGGTCATAGAGGGTTGGGCGTCTTCTTTTCTGTGGTATTTTTGGTTGGATGTGAATAATCCTTTATTATCAGTTAAATCTGAATGCTAGCTGCTAATTTGTTGGTCATAGGTCGCGAGATGTCCTCATTGTACCATATCATTGTATTGTAGAATTTATTTAGCACTTGATACTTTCTGCATTTGACTGAACACCCCAATAAGTAAGTATGTTACATGTATATTTTTAGTAACATCACTAGGTTGTTGCAAATGGCAGACCTAAAAAGGGACAGCAAAACTACATTAGCGGTGAAGACTTGTTATTCTAATGAAAAAAAAAATAATAATGATTTCTGCCCCAACCACAGATAATCCAGTATATTCAAGTAACATCCGCATGTCACCCATGTACATTTGGCATCAGTTAACAAGATCTTTATGTCACTCGTGTACATTTGGCAACAGTGATCCAAGTATTGTATTGTAATTGCATTTATATAGCGCTTACTACATCTGACGAGGTGTCAAAGCGCTTCTTTGGTGAGCAGCACGCTACTCTGGGACCCATAGAGGATTAGTGTTGAATTAATCTAGTGAAACTGCAAGGAATTTTAAGTGGTGGATAGGTTATGAAGTTATTTGGATTCAGAAGGATAGAAGTGGAAAAAAAAGAGTTGTATTTATATAGAGCTTGTTACCCTTGATGGGCTGTTGAAGCACGCTATATAGAGC
Source organism: Lissotriton vulgaris (assembly GCF_964263255.1). Lineage (NCBI taxonomy): Eukaryota > Metazoa > Chordata > Amphibia > Caudata > Salamandridae > Lissotriton > Lissotriton vulgaris. The sequence continues at coordinate 229,525,571 of NC_141696.1, forward strand.
TTGTTACCCTTGATGGGCTGTTGAAGCACGCTAGTCCGGAAATAAATTAATTAGTGGTGAAGTAGTATGGTGAAATCTGAAAGTAATTTGAGTTGTGGATATTAGCCAGTTATTTGGAGTGAGAAGGATAGCGGAGGGATAGAAGGGGAATCAAGGTTTGCATTCTTATAGCACCTGTTACCCATGAAGGGTGTTGAAGCGCTTTTCTGGCATTAGCACGCTACTCCGGAACCCATAAAGGATTAGTCTTGAAAATTAGTATAGTGAAATATGAGGTAATTTGAGTGGTAGATATGTTATTCAGTTATTTGGATAGAGAAGGGCAGGTGACGGAATAGAAGATGGAAAGAGATTTGTATTTATATATCGCTTGCTACCCCTGATGGGGTTTTGGAGCTCTTTTTTGGCGAGTAGCACGCTACTCTGAAACCCATAAGGATTAGTGTTGAATTACTATGGTGAAACATGAAAGTAATTTGAGTGGTGGATATGCTAGTCAGTTATTTGGATTGAGAAGGGTTGGGGAGGGGTTGAAAAGGGGAAAAGGTTTGCATTTATATAGCGCTTGTAACCCTGATGGGGGTGTTGAAACGCTTTATTGACGAGTAGCACACTACTCTGGAACCCATAAAGGATTAGTGGTGAATTAGTGTAGTGAAATACGGAATTTGAGAAGTGAACATGTTAGTCTGTTATTTTGATTGAAAAGGATAGCGGAGTGATAGATGAGTGAAGAATTTGGATTTTTTTTCTAGTTTTTTTTTTTTTCTACGGTCATAGCAGTAGGAGGAAGCTTTTGGATGAGTAAAAAGGGGTTTTGGAGAGGAAGAGTCAGAGGGAAGAGTTTAGAAAGGTTTGTTTTGGGGGATCGGTATAGTAAAAGAGATGTCAGATGATGCAAGGACTCAAGAGGTGGGACCGAACCCATTGGTAATCGCCAATAAATAAGTGCCTGAGGTGAAGTAAGATCTCTTTTCATAAATGAACAACTACATCCATGACCGTGATCTGTCCAAAACTCCCATCTTTATTTTGAATTGCTTTCCCAGTGATGCAGCGCTACTCCAGAAATAATTTCTAAAACCATATCACCTTTCCCTGAAGTACCAAATCATACATCTACTCATCAGTGGGGCCCATAACACTGCGAGTTACTCACAAAACACTTCCATCCTACTTCATGGATCAGTGAGATTCAAAGGAGAGCTGCTGTATCATAGTGGAGTGTTTAAATTAAAACTAAATATTTATACTATTTACACCTGTGTTTAAATGAGTTTTACCATGGTTTTTATCAACAAGACATTTTATTCAGACACACCACCATTATAGTCCATGAATCTGCTAGTAAAAAAATAGGCGTAGGAAAATACAAGACCAGCTTAATTCTCCATTTATCTAATTCTTATTAAAAGCAAAGTTTAGCATGTCTAACAGTTTATTCGCTTTGTTAGTTTCTTTATTCAAAAATACCTTTAAAGGAGTAAAAGTTTTATCTCAAACAGTTATATTCATTTATTTCAGAGATTCAGAAATAGACATTATTATTTAGATTTCAGAACACAAATATTAGCAAAAGACAGTTCCCAAAATTCATTTTCTCCTAACTTCTCTAACTAATAACCTCATCTAAAGCTCAGTTCTCACTCAAAGAAATAAAACATTTATTCAAGAATTCTTACATCTCAGGAAAATCAGCATACCGACAACATCTCAGGAGGAAATCGAAAGAGTTTTTTTTCTTAAAAGTCATGACTTTTATACCCCTTTTCACTAACTTTATCTATCTACAAATGTAACTATCAGTACAGACTCAAGTCCTTATTGGACAATTTGAGGGTGGAGGAACATCACCTCATCATCCTAATATTCAATTTCCGTAGCATCAGCTGAATTTTAAAGAGTCCTTTGTTTGGAAAAGTCTTTGGTCTAGTCACATCCTCAACTAGTTATTACAGGTTCCTTTCCCACGATCAGTAACTCAAATGTTCATTCTTTTGACAGTCATCAGGACTTCCAGGGTAAGCCGTCCTTGAACCGCTCTCGCTCATGCACAGGCAGCTCACATTCAATCTCGGCTTTGGGCTGCGCATGCTCAGCTTATCTTCCATTCACAGTTAATAAAGCAGCCATCTTTTTACTAGGCCTCACGGGCCAGAACGGTAACTATCATAGAAACAAACACAAACAAATGTTAATTATTTAAATATAGCCCTTCTGTTTACCTCCCCCATGCTAAGGGTTTCCCTGCTAGTTGTTACCTAGCAAATAAACAACACATATGCATGATATACTCACCTAACTCCATGTTTTTGCCACAAAATACATAAACAGAAAGCACATTATGCCGCTTTTGATTAAATTAAAGCCTTGCAATATTAAACAACATGACGACATTACTAAATAAGTCAGTTATAGTTTTCCATGCAAGCAGATTAGTATTCCCACGTGTATTTGTGTGTGCATTTTATACTATGTTGATTAGTTTTTCCAAACCACACAATTAATAAAGGTTACAGTTATGAGGAAATGACTTTACGAGGGGTATACAACATTTTGTTTCTTCACCTCGCTCCATCACCAGCACTGTAGGACAGGTGTGATAAAAAGCAGCAGAAATGTTCAATAATAAAAACTTGGTATTTTCTTTTGTCATTTCTTTGGGCAAGGAACTCCTTTCATTTCTGAACCAGAGAACCTTCTCTTCTGCTTGGGGTGAAAACCTGAGGGGCACTCTGCTTTCTGAAGGCCTTGGAGCCTGTTTCGCATTCTTGGCTGCCACCAGAACCCGAGGACGTGTTTATCATATTCGTAGTATCCAAGTTCCCAGTTTACCTACCACTTACATTGTTTTCCTCATTCGTATGGGCAAACGCGCTACAAGACGCCAGCATGCAGATTTTTGTGGGGATAATTTAGCCTTGCCCACTTGTTTTTTTTCACATGTCTGTTTATTGGAATAACGTATTGTAAATAGAGGTTGTTTTACATCAAAGAAGAAAAATGATATTCCTTGTCTAAAGTCAGTGCACCACTAGAATACTCCAGACCAGTGCTACTAGGCCATTACATTGATATAACATATCCCTCAGAAACCTGTAGTTTACATGCTGTCCACAAACACACCTTTCACTAAAGGGATCACAGGAGCAAGGGGAATTTAAAGTGGGCACTGTAAAACCCCAAAACACTGAACTTTAAACCAGTATAAATCAAAGCCAGATGCCCCACCCCTGCCCCCTCTTTCTTGTCCTTCCAAACTCCCTATCTCAGTGAAGAACAATTGTTTTAGGAACACATGAGCCTGCATTTTGTAAACGTAAAGTAATTTTAGGGAGATGGTTCATGTTTATCAGGCTCCTTCACTCTCTTATTGTTCTTGAAGTACAAACATAAATGGTTCCACTTTAGCAGAGTACAGAAACGAAAGATGCATCTTGCGACTGGTCATTACTTTTTAAAATTGAATTCCTGTTGCAATTGTTGACTAGTTTGACCTAAATTAGGGAAAATAATGATCTTCCCACCTCTCAGTAGAAGACCCTTCTTTTGGGTAGCATCAAAGGTCACTGTGATTTTGCAAAATACAACTGTCCTACCATGGACCAGTGAAGAGGGGAAGGTCGAAATGGTTTACATCGCCTGTTCCCCACCTGCAAGTCGTGATACAACCAGGACTTTGAGCTCCAAATCACTTACTATATTTTAAAGGAAAGCTATTTTCATTTTATGTAGCTCAGGACTTGAACATCCTCTGTCTCTGGGCATCTTCAAGTTCTTCAGGTTCAGCTTCAGTTCCAGCAACCTACTTGTCAGTTCTATTCATTGCTTTTTCTGGTTGCACTGCCTTATTGTTTTGAATAGCTCCTTCCATTGGCGGATGTATTGTCACCAATCTGAATCCCCTGCATGAATGGTTCATTGTGAATGGGATTGGGATGCATGCTATATATAGCTGCAATCTTCAGTCCATTGTATTGGTGCTTATAAGACATGGCAAACCTTTTTAATTTTTGGGTGCTTTCTTTTTAATCTCTTTGGGAGGCCCCAGACCTTTTCAAGATACTCCCAAAGTCTAGCCTAAACACCTCATTTCTGACAGCAGTCACAGGCAAAAGCTTTACCAGAGATTGAAACCTTTCTTGCCTTCTGGTGCAACTCCTTGCTCAAGGTCACCCATTAGGGCAACACAGTGATGGAAGGAATGCTTGAATTAATCTCAGCCAGTGCCCCATGCTCTCTGGTCCATTGGACTCAAGCTGCAACTCACTGATGATGACCAAATAGGTTGAAACTGGTCTGGCGTTTCTTATGTTCCCACTAGAGGAGGACCTTATCTCACGGTTTTTTGCTGGACTGTTCCAATTGGAGCTGTTCCAGGACTGATTTGCATATGGGTGGCCTCTACCTACAGAGGATTAATTCAAGCATTCCACCAATCATCTTTTTTTTTTTTCTTCTTCTAAGTGAAACACGCTATAGGGAAGAAAAAACAAAACAAGAGGATTGTTCCCAAGTATTTATCCTACTTTTATCCCACTGTTATCCTATTTAAATTGCTCCTGTACACTTGTCTTTGTCACCTCATCTACAGTCTGGTTCACTGCACTGCGTCTCCAAATGTAGCGCCTGGTTCTCCTCTCAATATTGAGTGCAGTTTGGGCATATGTCAATAGACCATCCTGAATGCACAAAGGAAATGCGCCAGTCATTCGCCTCCTGGAGTGCAGAGGTCACTGCCATTGTTAAACTATCTTTGGAGTGGTAACATGATGTGTTATTTAGTTATAAAGTAATAGGAGCACTTTAGAAGTGGCTCTGGAAATAGTGTGCTGGAGCCTACGGTAATGGACCCTTCTTAGCATCCTACAAGCTCTACTCTCCCTCTCTCATAGTAGGTACTTTTAACGAAGGGCAATAGTTTGTGGTACCTTTAAGAAAGTTTATGTGTGCGCACATCATCATTTTGTAAGAAAGAAAGCTATGAAATAAAAAAAAATATATATATATATATATATATATATATATATATATATATATATATATATATATATATATATATATATATATATATATATATATATATATATATATATATATATATATATATATATATATATATATATATATAGTCTGTACAGGAAAATAAAACACATTGATGCTCAAAAGTGATTAGCGAATAACATTGTTTCTTTATGCCAGGCTAAAGCATCCAAAGAGCATACACTTGCTTAACAAAAAGCCATAAATAAGCAAATAAAGAGTTGTTGCGTCTGCAAAGTAAGTACATCAGAGAGCACACTCTGGGTCTCTATTACAAGCTACGTCATGTTGCACCTGATGTTGAATAAAATAACTACTTTTCATGGCATTATGTAAAAAGCAAAATTGTCATTCATCACTATGTTTTAACGTGAAATGGGTCCTCGGATACATTTTGGACTTGCGGACACATTTCGCAGTAAAAAACAAATAACGCAGTTGTCGGCAACAGCAACCACTGGCGTTCTGGACGTTCGTATTGTTTGGTGCAAACATTTTGTGCAAATGTACGGCAATGGCGCATAATTATGTAATGGAGCTTAATTTTGGAAATGTCCTATAGCAAGTGTAATGTAATGTTACTAAAATCATGCGAGATAATACCTGCATAATTGAAATTTTTCCTGGGTCTGATCTAGAGACCATGCTTTGCAATCAATTACTCACTTATAATCCCTAGAATAGTTAAAACATTTGATCGCGGTATACAGATTTGTAGTGTGCCACCATTATCCTAGATAGCACCTGGGAAAATGGGTATTTTGTGTGTTTTTTTTTTTGTTTTTTTTTTAAAGCGTGACTCATGAAAATAATGAGATTTAAATTATTTACTAACACTCATTGACTGCGAAGGCTGTGCCCCCACCTTCTGAAGACCAAAGGATGAACAATACCAGTGCTAGAATGCCAAAGGAAACTGGCAGCTCTGCTTTTAACAATAAAAGTGATATCACACCAACCCTGGCCAGTGCTGGGATGCTGATGAGGGAGTGTGCTGCCAGAGCCAGCAGTGAATACGCCATGACCACCGCCCGGGTTTAACCCCCCTCTGGTCACCTGCACGTCCTAGGAACCAAGTACCTGTATTCCATCTGCTGTAAATTTAGGTGACGCCATGCCCCCACCTGGTCATGTTCTGGGGTTCGGTTAAACATGAGATGAAATGCGGACCTTCCTTGGTGGGCACGAGCTAGCACACGGTCTGGGCAAATTCTTTCTCATCCGAAAGAAAGACATGCGAGGAACACATGTTGTGAGGAAACAAACACGGAGGTGTGAAACTTCCGATGTTTGTCCTGAGACGCACACAGCCGTGTGAAGTGCCGTCTGGGCCTTTGAAGCAGCTTTACAGTGAATTGTGCAACCCGAAGCCCACAGACGGGGAGGAGCCTGCCGTGCAGGGGCAAACATTTGTCACTAACGACACTGCACACGTTGTGTGCTCGCTATACTTAGCAGTCAACTCGTCTCGTGACTTTCTCCCAACAGATCCAAGCAGACTCGTTCTGTTCCGTTGTATAATTTGAGAAGTTAAACTACAAGTTCCAGAATGCTTAGCGGTTGTGGCTGAAAGAAGCAGCCTGACTGAAGGTCAGAGTGGCATTGTGGGGCCGGGTGAAGTCTTTGCTCACAAAGGCACTTGAGCATTCCACATCCATCTTTGAGCGTGGCATAGCTTTATCTGATCAGCTCATTTTAGGAATCTGTCTGCTACCTGAGATGAAGAGTTTCTGCACGCATTTGCTTGTTTATGGGCTTACTCTGTAGTAAACGTCATGAATACACATTCCATGCTTCTAGGTGGCAGGATCTCGCAGAATATGTTTAGCTATCTCTAACATTTGATATATATTTATTTACTTATTTATTTATTTCCCTTCTACGTCCTGATTGGGGACTCACGTTTGAGCAGAAGTTAGACTGGTGGTGCTGCGTAGTCCAGAGCAGGGACAGGCCAGATGGAGAGAAGTTTGAACGATTTATGAAAAGTCTTTTAGGAAACATGAGAGGTGGGGCCTGATTGGGTCTGTAAGGCATAATGGTCTAGCTCTAGCATACAAGAGCTAGCTTGTTAGCACAGAGGGGTCAAGCCAGAGAGGGCAAAGACGCACAATGTCAAATTCCATCTCATTTCACACATCTGCCTCCAATACTGCTCGGTTAGTCTAATATTTTCCTCGTGCATGCTTCTGGCCGAGAAGAGGTGGGCTTTGGTATATTTGCTGTCTTCTTTTTAGTTTCCCAGAGTATGGGGGCTTTGCTTCTTATTGGTCTCACCGTTCCACAGGTACAGAACTACCCATTGGCAGGGCCACTGGAATTATACCGGCAGAGGAGGACCAAGTTATGTGGCAAGGGTGACTAAATTATGCAGCACGAAAAGGAAAATTATGCGGCATAATGCAGGACATTTTGTAGTAGTATTTAATTATTTTGTCTTTTTAACACCTGCAAGAGTGGCTGAGAAAATAGTTCACCCTAGTTAGTACCAATTTAACACCAAAATACAGCGATTAGCAACTGACAGATGAAGTCCACCTTTGCAAAAAGCCTTCCGGTGCGCAGAAACCAGAGTCGCCATATTTTTTTTTAACATTTGATTGTTTGAGCTAGAATTTTTTTGTTGTTGTTAAAATCTGCAGATTATGCAGCAAAATATGTGTCCCATGCAGCAAATCCATAGTTATGTGAAAACCGCCACAGCCGCAGAAGCGCATAATTCCAGTGGCTCTGGTCACGGGTGCCGAGGGGTGGTGTTTAGATTGGTTGTGGGCACCTGTTGCCCTTCTTTGCGTCTCCTAGTGTTCTCTGCTGTGTCGGCCACCCCTTTCGTGGAAGCAAAGGCCGTGTTGGATGGATTCTGATGTAGACGGTGTGTTGGAGCCTGGCGCTACTGAATCTGCAGGGCATTATGGGATAATAATGGCAGCAAAAAAGCAGGCTGTTAAAGTAACTTTCTGCAACAGGTTCATTGAGTCCTTGACATGCCACCATTTATGCCACTATAAACACAAAGAAACGTTTTTAATGAGCCGGTCATAGAAAGAAACAGAAAACAATTAATTCTTGTATTATCTCTTTCAAAACCATGTTATAGAAATTATTCATAAGGTCATGCATAGGTTCAATATGCCACATCATACACGGAGTAGGAGTGCACCTAATAATATAATCATCAAAAACCTTCACATATGAGTTTTTTCTCTTTGTGTTTGCAATTTATAGTGGTCCAACCTCCTGTGATTCATGGACCCACCATTGGTTGCAATTTTGGGAAAATAGTTTGTAATTTGTACCATAGCACACGACCGGTCCTATGGTCTTGTGACTTGTGAAGGTAGACTATGGATGACAAAGTGATTCTACACCCATGGCAGATTATGCTCTACACAAATGCCAATAACACAACCTTCACTAAATGAAAGCCGGCCTGTTCTTCGAAAGGGTGCAATTGGTGTAACGAGGTTATTGTGAACAGCTTCTTTTCAGTGTTGTAGATGCGTAGTTAAGAACTTAACAAGTCCCAGTAATCAACTCTTGAAAAACCTTTTTGTATATTGCCCCCATAACTCAAAATGCCAACAGAATAGAAATGTGTACTATATTAGACATACAATGAAAGCAAGAGATTTACGCCAAATTAATAAAACAGTATTTGTTTGTAATTTTTTTTTTTTACAATTTATTACAAATCAATAAAATCAGTAATGGATAACATCAATACAGTGCCGTACAATAAAGACATTTTTCATGTTATATTTAAAACTAAACTAATGCTTATACATATATGTAACAGATAAAAACCATAAAATTCAGATATATCAAGATTATAAAAACCACAAAATTCAAAGTTGTCAAGGGTGTCGACGCAGCGTTTCGGTGTATTACGATATCACCTTCATCAGGACAAACCATTCTATACAAAAAAAACATACAATTAGATACATCTTTAGATTTTGTTAAAAAAACACATTTGTTTTGCATTTATCAAGGCACAGGCGAGTTTTCAAAGAGTCTTACACATTGTTTTCTACACAAGTCTGCTTTACTATTTGTTTAGTAGTGTGGCAATTAGGTCACATAGACAGGAACCTGAATGTATAGCCCACTGTATGGGGCAATATACAAAAAGGTTTTTCAAGAGTTGATTACTGGGACTTGTTAAGTTCTTCACTCCTTCTCTCCTTGTCCCCCATTGGATCAATAAGGAGGCCTCCTTTCCTTTTCCTTGTAGATGCGTAGTTGCCTTTTCCAGACTCCTCTGCAAGTTATTACATTTTCTTCATGTTGTCTTCCGAGTTTGTTGAGCTTATCTGTACAGCCAAGCTCTTAGAAAGCACCAGAGAATCCTATCTGGTGACATGTATACATACGTTCGTAGTTTCTGGAGTGGGATGGGGTCAAGGTTTATTTGATTATTGCTGGGTTTGACAGGAAATGTCTCAATTTCCTCCAAATGTTTAGTTCAGTCTGTTTTTGCCATTGTAGCATCCCTGTGGAAGATAGTTGTCAGCGACAGGAAGTAGAGCCTCACAGTGAGGGAAGTCGGTCTCATCCCACCTGTAACCTGTTTGATAAGGTCCCTCAATATTTCTGGGTGTGAGCTTTCCTCTTTTGGAGGGTGTTCACCTACAGTTCATCATTTTGCACACATCCATACATAGTGCTTCACCTTTTGTTCCATCTGTAGTTTGTATTTCCGTCCCTATGTGAGCAGATCTTTATGTCAGAGAAGTTCAACGTCCAGCCACCAAGTGCCTTATTTTCTTGACAGATTTTCAGGAAAGCCTCATGAGATACATTTACATGTGTTGGTCTTAAATGGCAATCATTTATTACAGTGGTGGTTAACCTGAAAATGTGGCATTGCTCTTCATCCCATGAACCATCATCGGACAGTCCCTGTCTCGATGGTGGTGCGGTAGATATCCATGCTGTCGCCTCCCATTTGTTTTGTCTCTCTTCGTGATATTCTTGCTTTCTTGGGTGGAAGGTGGCTAAAAACAGTAAAAACCAAACTCTGAGGCCTTTTGGTTTCAAGGTGGGACCTGCTTAAAAGGATGGAGCCATGACTGGTTTCAGCAAGAGTAGTGAACAAAGCCACGTCTCAGTGTGGCTGGGTACATTGTGTAAGGACAGCATCACTAACTAACATCTTTAGATAGGTGCACGGCCAAATACGGCTTTCCCAGGTTACAAAGGAGAACAGTAAATGACCAGCAACAGAAGAACAATAGGGAATGGTTGCTATTGCGTGAGCAGTAACGAAAAAGCATACAAATTGGGTTATTTTGAATTTGCTCTGCAGGCAGACCAAAGCCTAAATGGAGTTGACACATGGTACTTAATTGGATGTAAGAGTTAAGACGATGTCTGAATTTCCTTCTACTCAAATTAATGCCACAGGATTCGAAGATGGAGTTCATCAACTCAAAACATCTGATGTCTACACCGAGTGCAACCATACAGATAGGAAAAAGTACAATTGTGTGAAGATGCAACTCGGGACACATTGTAGGTGAAAATTAAATGGAAACTACTGTATTTTCTAGAGATTGATTTCGGAGTGTTAATGAAAAGCAATGAGAAAATTAAACCTTACAGAGAACTGGGGTAGAAAAATAAGCAGACGAGACCATAGTTAATGTCATCTGTAAGAAGGATACTAGAAAAGCAAAGTAAAGGTATTTTGGAATCCAGAACCAAATCGTTGAAGTGCTTTGGACTGATGTTTATTCATTTTCTTTGCTGCAAAATATTGTCTAGACCTTAGGTCACACTTAGTCATTGTGTTGGTGCATGATCACTGTACTGATCCAGTCGCAGCACCTTTTACCTCCTCTGAAAATGGCCGTTCTTCATCCAGGTTTAAATTAGACTTTTCCAGAGATTCTCCTGCCATATCATTGGCCATCCTTTTTACCCGTTGTCTACTCTAGGTCATCTTCTCCTAAACCCATCTTCAGTGACTTATTTAAACTAGGAGTAGTGTAGGAGCAACGTTGCGTCTTCAGTGCACAGGCTCTGGGACTCACAAAGCGCACTTGAGCATAGGTTCACACTCTTGACTCCACGTGGAGAGCGCATAGAAGGGTCAATGATGCAGAAGCATCTCTCCCCTGGCTTGTCCAGAGGCTCTGATGTTCTGCAGCAGCCCCTGCATCCGATGGCAGTCAGATTCATCGCCGTGGATGACCTGGAGTACCAGCGATGAAGCTGGACTTAGGAGTACCCAGGCCGGGACTTCAAGAGCAGCAGAGTCCGCAGCCCGAAACCATGGCCTACAACAATAGTCTGTACTCCGTTCCTGCAGGCATGCGTAGGATATGAAGCGATGACATTGTGAAATGTTCTACCGATGGCTCTACCGCACAGCATGAACTAGTTAAACCCTTCTCTACAGATTATTGTGTAAATGATTTATTTCTTGGTTTCATGAGTAGATTTGTCTACAGAGGTGGCTGACCTCCTTTTCTTTTCAACTCCCTCTATAACTGTTCATCAGGGGGGTGGACATATTTTGTTTATAGCTTTGCAGGTGGCAGTCCTCTCCCTTTATTGTACACTCAGTCCCTTTTGTGCAGAGATGTGTTTTCAGTTTCTTTCTGAATTTTAAGAGGGTGGGGATATTACAGGCCCTGGGTGTGAAGACAGTGAATGCCTGTCTTTTGGCCTTTTTGTGCCTTGCATTTCCCCCTAATTATGTGTTGTCTGCCTCTGATGGTTTGGTTTTCACCCATACATGATAGCAGCTTGTTGTTGAGTGCCAGGTGACTGATTCAAATGACCTTGAGGGTTGTGCTAGATTTGACTGAACCCTTATTTCTGTTATTTTTGCCAGCACTTAGCATGGGTGGGTTTTGCCATTGTTTAACTGATGTTATTGTTGTAGCTTTTTCGTAATATGGTAATTTCTCTCATGATTGGTCTTTGATGGCATCCAGAGATTCTTTATTTTCTTTCTCTCTCATCCTGTTCTTCCACCCTCCTGCTGTTCTTCCACCCTCCTCACCGGTTCTCCTCTCACCATCAGCCCTGGGTGTGACTCTGCAAATCTGTCACCGCACAAGACCTCGCCAAGTTTCAGGGGTCAGCAGGGAGTGAGCGGGTGGCTCTCCCTTTCTCCCGGGGCGCAGGGTGGATCCCAGATAAGGCGAAGGCAGAGTGATATTTGCGTGTCCAATGTCACAGAGAGCTGCCAAGAAGCAGGGAGTCTCGGTAACATATGTCCTCTTCCTTTTACCGCACCTACGGATGATGAACTGCAGCTCCGTCCCTCGATCTGCCACAGAAAGTGCTCATGGCCGCGTGGCATCTATTGTTTACTGGGAGGCTTGTGGTCTTGTGGCTGACCTGCCAATTTAGGGCCCTGGGGACCCGAGTTCTAATCCCGAATCCGGCTGAAACGTAGTGATTCAGCAAATCATTTAACCTGTGCCTACAATTATAGATATGTGGGCCTGTGTGAAGTGTGATGTCATTGTGCACTTCGGAGGTGCCGATCCATTCTATGCTTCACCTTTGACCCCTCTTTCAGCCAGCTGTGCGTCATAGGTTTACACTGGAGTGCTTTAGTGGTAACAGTACTTTTGCAACCCATGTAGGTGATCTCAGCAAACTACCACGCGCCCCAAGTTGGAAAGGCTACCCAGGTCACGTGATCTGCTGCACATACACCTGGATCCGGAGGGCGGAAGGGCAGTCTTGGTCAATTGCTGAACATGGACTTCAGAGATGCCTTCTCTCCCATCTATTGCTGAGATGTCCCTCTTTCTAGCCACACCTGACACCACAGCGGCGAAGCAGCCTATAGTGGTACTGTATACATCACTGTAGCTTTAAGGGATGCGTCGCTGGCCAGTTCTATTGGTAATTGCCCCCACCCTTCCACGAAGGCAGATGTGGATTATAAGGGCAGTAAAGAGCTTCATGGCCCAGTGCACTTTTGATAAATAAGTAACAATAAAAGAGTGGTACTCTGTGTGCCCGTGAACCCTCCTCCCCACCCCCCACAACTACCCAAACAAAATATATTTCATCAAGAAATATACATGATTACATACATTGTTCACCATTTTTTTCTGTGTATGTGTAAACTACGCTGTGAATGGTCTGCCATTATGATGATGATGATGATGGGGCGGGTAGGGTGTCTAGTCAGTACTTTAAATAGAACAGGAGGCATTATGAGAGATGGGGATTTGGGGCCTTCTTCATGCTTTGAAAGCTATTTGTTCATTTCAGTGTAGTGAAAACTCATCCAAGGATTTTTTGAACTTTTTAAAATCTGTAACTTTTGATAGCAGTGAAAAAGCAATTTGAGACATTACCGCGGTGAAAGGTTTAGTGTGGTAAACAAGTCGACAAACTTGCTTGAAGCCTGCCTGGTCCTTCTCCCATCTTCTGCTCCTCCTCCTGCTTCTTCTCCTTCTCGCATCTTCTGCTCAGGGCCCTGCTCCTCTCTTTTGCTCCTGGTCCTTCTCCCCTCTTCTGCTCATGGTCCTTCTCCCATCTCCTGCTCCTGGCCCTTCTCCCATCTCCTGCTCCTGGCCCTTCTCCCATCTCCTGCTCCTGGCCCTTTTCCCATCTCCTGCTCCTGGCCCTTCTCCCCTCTTCTGCTCCTGGCCCTTCTCCCCTCTTCTGCTCCTGGCCCTTCTCCCCTCTTCTGCTCCTGGCCCTTCTCCTGTCTCCTGCTCCTGGTCCGTCTCCTGTCTCCTGCTCCTGGTCCGTCTCCTGCTCCCACCCCTTCTCCCCTCTTCTGCTCCTGGCCCTTCTCCCCTCTTCTGGTCCTGGCCCTTCTCCCCTCTTCTGGTCCTGGCCCTTCTCCCCTCTTCTGGTCCTGGCCCTTCTCCCCTCTTCTGGTCCTGGCCCTTCTCCCCTCTTCTGGTCCTGGCCCTTCTCCCCTCTTCTGCTCCTTGGCTCTTCTCCCCTCTTCTACTCCCGGCCCTTCTCCTGTCTCCTGCTCCTGGCCCTTCTCCCCTCTTCTGCTCCTGGTCCTTCTCCTGTCTTCTGGCCCTTCTCCCCGCTTCTACTCCTGGTCCTTCTCCTGCTCCTGGTCCATCTCCCCTCTTCTACTCCCGGCCCTTCTCCTGTCTCCTGCTCCTGGCCCTTCTCCCCTCTTCTGCTCCTGGTCCTTCTCCTGTCTTCTGGTCCTTCTCCCCTCTTCTACTCCTGGTCCTTCTCCCCTCTTCTGCTCCTGGTCCATCTCCCCTTTGTGCTCCTGGTCCTTCTCCCCTTTGCGCTCCTGGTCCTTCTCCTGGCTTTTCTCCCCTCTTCTGCTCCTGTCCCTTCTCCCCTCTTCTGCTCCTGGCCCTTCTCCCCTCTTCTGCTCCTGGTCCTTCTCCTGCTCCTGGCCCTTCTCCCCTCTTCTGCTCCTGGTCCTTCTCCCCTCTTCTGCTCCTGGTCCTTCTCCCCTCTTCTGCCCCTGGTCCTTCTCCCCTCTTCTGCTCCCCGGTCCTTCTCCCCTCTTCTGCTCCCCGGTCCTTCTCCCCTCTTCTGCTCCCCGCTTCTCCCCTCTTCTGCTCCCCGGTCCTGCTCCCCTCTTCTGCTCCCCGGTCCTTCTCCCCTCTTCTGCTCCCCGGTCCTTCTCCCCTCTTCTGCTCCCCGGTCCTTCTCCCCTCTTCTGCTCCCCGGTCCTTCTCCCCTCTTCTGCTCGCCGGTCCTTCTCCCCTCTTCTGCTCGCTGGTCCTTTTCCCCTCTTCTGCTCGCCGGTCCTTTTCCCCTCTTCTGCTCCCCGGTCCTTTTCCCCTCTTCTGCTCCCCGGTCCTTCTCCTCTCTTCAGGTCCTGGTCCTTATCCCCTCTTCTGCTCCTGGTCCTTCTCTCGTCTTCTGCTCCTGGTCCTTCTCCCCTCTTCTGCTCCTGGTCCTTATCCCTTATCTTGCTCCAGGTCTATCTCCAGTCTCCTGGTCCTTCTCTCATCTTCTGCTCTGGTTCCTTCTCCTTCTCCCATTTTCTGCTCCTGGCCCTTCTCCCCTCTTCTGCTCCTGGCCCTTCTCCCCTCTTCTGCTCCTGGTCTTTCTCCCCTCTTCTGCTCCTGGTCCTTCTCCTGCTCCTGGTCCATCTCCCCTCTTCTGCTCCTGGTCCATCTCTCCTCTTCTGCTCCTGATCCATCTCCCCTCTTCTGCTCCTGGTCCTTCTCCCCTCTTCTGCTCCTGGTCCTTCTCCCCTCTTCTGCTCCTGGTCCTTCGTCCATCTCCCCTCTTCTGCTCCTGATCCATCTCCCCTCTTCTGCTCCTGGTCCTTCTCCCCTCTTCTGCTCCTGGTCCTTCTCCCCTCTTCTGCTCCTGGTCCTTCTCCCCTCTTCTGCTCCTGGTCCTTCTCCCCTCTTCTGCTCCTGGCCCTTCTCCCCTCTTCTGCTCCTGGTCTTTCTCCCCTCTTCTGCTCCTGGTCTTTCTCCCCTCTTCTGCTCCTGGTCCTTCTCCCCTCTTCTGCTCCTGGTCCTTCTCCCCTCTTCTGCTCCTGGTCCTTCTCCCCTCTTCTACTCCTGGTCCTTCTCCCCTCTTCTGCTCCTGGTCCATCTCCCCTTTGCGCTCCTGGTCCTTCTCCTGGCTTTTCTCCCCATCTTCTGCTCCTGGTCCTTCTCCCCTCTTCTGCTCCTGGCCCTTCTCCCCTCTTCTACTCCTGGTCCTTCTCCCCTCTTCTGCTCCTGGTCCTTCTCCCCTCTTCTGCTCCTGGTCCATCTCCCCTTTGTGCTCCTGGCCCTTCTCCCCTTTGCGCTCCTGGTCCTTCTCCTGGCTCTTCTCCCCTCTTCTGCTCCTGTCCCTTCTCCCCTCTTCTGCTCCTGGCCCTTCTCCCCTCTTCTGCTCCTGGTCCTTCTCCTGGTCCTTCTCCTGGCCCTTCTCCCCTCTTCTACTCCTGGTCCTTCTCCCCTCTGCTGCTCCTGGTCCTTCTCCCCTCTGCTGCTCCTGGCCCTTCTCCCCTCTTCTGCTCCTGGTCCTTCTCCTGGTCCTTCTCCTGCTCCTGACCCTTCTCCCCTCTTCTACTCCTGGTCCTTCTCCCCTCTGCTGCTCCTGGTCCTTCTCCCCTCTGCTGCTCCTGGCCCTTCTCCCCTCTTCTCCTCCTGGTCTTTCTCCTCTCTTCTGCTCCTGGTCCTTCTCCCCTCTTCTACTCCTGGTCCTTCTCCCCTCTTCTACTCCTGGTCTACTCCTGGTCCTTCTCCCCTCTTCTGCTCCTGGTCCTTCTCCCCTCTTCTGCTCCTGGTCCTTCTCCCCTTTGTGCTCCTGGTCCTTCTCCCCTTTGTGCTCCTGGTCCTTCTCCTGGCTCTTCTCCCCTCTTCTGCTCCTGGCCCTTCTCCCCTTTTCTGCTCCTGGCCCTTCTCCCCTCTTCTGCTCCTGGTCCTTCTCCTGGTCCTTCTCCTGCTCCTGGCCCTTCTCCCCTCTTCTACTCCTGGTCCTTCTCCCCTCTGCTGCTCCTGGTCCTTCTCCCCTCTGCTGCTCCTGGTCCTTCTCCCCTCTGCTGCTCCTGGTCCTTCTCCCCTCTTCTGCCCCTGGTCCTTCTCCCCTCTTCTGCTCCCCGGTCCTTCACCCCTCTTCTGCTCGCCGGTCCTTCTCCCCTCTTCTGCTCGCCGGTCCTTCTCCCCTCTTCTGCTCGCCGGTCCTTCTCCCCTCTTCTGCTCCCCGGTCCTTTCCCCTCTTCTGCTCCCCGGTCCTTTTCCCCTCTTCTGCTCCCCGGTCCTTCTCCTCTCTTCAGGTCCTGGTCCTTATCCCCTCTTCTGCTCCTGGTCCTTCTCTCGTCTTCTGCTCCTGGGCCTTCTCCCCTCTTCTGCTCCTGGTCCTTATCCCCTCTTCTGCTCCTGGTCCTTATCCCTTATCTTGCTCCAGGTCTATCTCCAGTCTCCTGGTCCTTCTCTCATCTTCTGCTCTGGTTCCTTCTCCTTCTCCCATTTTCTGCTCCTGGCCCTTTTCCCCTCTTCTGCTCTTGGTCCTTCTCCCATCTCCTGCTCCTGGCCCTTCTCTCCTCTTCTGCTCCTGGCCCTTCTCCCCTCTTCTGCTCCTGGCCCTTCTCCCCTCTTCTGCTCCTGGCCCTTCTCCCCTCTTCTGCTCCTGGTCCTTCTCCCCTCTTCTGCACATGGCCCTTCCCCCCCTCTCCTGCTCCTGGTCCTTCTCCCCTCTCTTGCTCCTGGTCCCTCTCCCCTCTCCTGCTCCTGGCCATTCTCCCCTCTTCCCTCTTCTGCTCCTGGTCCTTCTCCCCTCTTCTGCTCCTGGTCCTTCTCCCCTCTTCTGCTCCTGGCCCTTCTCCCCTCTTCTGCTCATGGCCCTTCTCCCCTCTTCTGCACATGGCCCTTCCCCCCCTCTCCTGCTCCTGGTCCTTCTCCCCTCTTCTGCTCCTGGCCCCTCTCCTGGCGGCTGAGCGTATCCCAGAAGCCTCGCCTCCTGCTGAGATGTGTAGTGGTCTCTCTGGGCAGTTGCCCCTCTGGTGGAAACTTTTAGGTTTCAGACCTTTAACTGAGGCTATTGACTTCAGTCAATTTGCAGAATGATGTCTGAACATTGCCTTCATGTTGCTACCATTTAATGAGCTGGGAAAGCCCAACACTCTCTGTATCCATACCTTTTCAGAAGCAGATTACTTGGGTCTTGCCTATATGTTGTCCAAGGGCCTCTTGTGGACCATACCAAAAACCTATTGGGCTTCGCGCCAGCCCATTGTTTTTCATTGGTTAGCTTTATTTTCACTCTCATTTCCTTGCTTCTCGATTAATGCCTTCCATAATCTTCTTGTGTTCGTCTTTCCCCAGGAGCATAGCTTCTTACCATCCTTTTAATTGTATGACTTGTGTCCTTCCACTGCTCACATTCAGGGAATCACTGTGTTCTTTGTCATTTAGCACTCTGAGAGTGATGCATTTTCTCTCTCTTTCCCTCGTGCCCTGCTCCCCTCCTGACATACCTGCCCCCATTTGCTCAGCGCTGCTCCCTTCTCTCCACACCTCCAGATCATCCATTGCTTCCTCCTCTTATTCTCGCCCTAATGTTTCCCCCATCCCATATGGTCTGTGTGGCTCTCTGCGCTCCCACACCAAGTCCATTCTTCTGCTCACTCACAGCTTTTTATTTTTTTTTATTTATTCACCCTCAAGTGTGACTATTACCCTCCCCTGCCAAATCCTTGTTGCTTCCCTTCCACCCACACACCTCTATTAGTCCCCCACCCATGGCGGTCGTGGTCTTTAAAATATTCGTTTTCAACTTTTTTGGCGGTCCCGGAAGCTGCCATTTGCTTCCAAGCCACTCTACATTAAAAAAAACACTTATGCACACATACATTTTATTTTTTTATTTGCAGCTCCAATTGGCAGTAAATATAAAATAAATAAATAAAATGGGCCTGATTCATTTTATTGGCTCCCGCATACATATCACATGTAGAATGATGCAGCATAACTCATACACACATGCTCACATTATAGCACATTTTTTCCCAATGATCCTCAGCATCGTCGAGAAGTATTTCTTGGAGCTGATGCTGCACAGCATCGGCAGCAAGCATTGGTAAGGCCAACAATTAAAAAAGTGAGATCTCTTGGCTTTGGTCTACTTTAACAAAACAAGCATTGGCAATCTATGGAGCTGCCTCCTCCACGTTCTCTAGAAGCAGAGTTAAGTTTCTTTTGCCATGATTGGGGCAGCAGAACAGTACTGTTTAAAGCTGCAGTGTCCCTTCCATCATCCCTTGTCAATACAATGGTCTGGCTGTCCCTAGATTCAACTGGAGTGGGACTACTCTCGGATTTCGACTTCTCTTTTGCTGTATTGAACTTCTTATGCCATCCTGCGGTTTAAATCATTGAATCACCTCACGTTTTGGGCGCTTTGGGGTCTACTGAATTCCTTACTTTCCCACTGGAATGTTCTGTTGTGCCAGACTTTAAATAATTATGGGTATGGATAAGATAAGGCATTACGCATTATCCAGTGGGTTTTTTAATGTTTTAATAATTATAGCATTGCGAAGATCACGAGGCACGTTTGTAAAGTGGTGGGATTTTAGTTTGAAGTCCCTGTTTCCATTGTTTTATTAAATTGGATTTGCCCACTGCCCACCGAAGTCGTTGAAGTTCAGCGGTTTGTTAATTTATTAAATATTACAGAATCCTATTGATGAAAAGAACAAAGGCTTCCACTTCATGGAGGATTAACCATAACACACACACTCTTTTCAAGAGACAAATCCCACGGAGAATCCTCCCATGTACATCTTTAGGGGGACAAGTATGACAATGACTCTTGATTAAACATCTAAGTGATAATAGAGCTCTTTTTGCTGACTTAAAAAAAATATATTTTCAGCCCGGAAAGTGTGAAGAGAGGGATTTATGCTGCTTGCAAAGATGAACATTTTTTCTTTAAATCTTTTACCTGATGATATGAGCTATCAATGTATTTTTTGTAATGGTTTTAATTAACCTAAGACAATAAAATTTACTTACTGCTTGCAGTTAATGGGCAACTTTTTAAATGCGTCATCCGTCTTATAAATATTTTATACAACAGTTTTGTTAATATTGTTACTTTTTACGTTCAATGAGGATGATAACTTTTTCTATAGATCCCTCATTTGCTCCTGCTCTTTTATAGTGTTTTAACTATTGTAAATGTTTCTCACACCCGTAGCACCTATGATAGCTACTTACCTCTTTCAGAAGTGCCTAGAATTAAGTTGTCCTGAATATGCTAAGCAAAACCATATGCAATGCGTGGACATCAGAAGGATAAAGGGTTCAGTTGGCCAAGCAGTAGTCATTTATATTACTTGTTTGCACAGTACCATACGGCCATATGCCAAGTTTGATGTGCTCACCAGGCACTTGAGAGGTGCTTACATTGTGCCAACCTTTGTTGGTTGTATTAAAACGCTATTTTGGGCTGTTTCGGTAACAGTCTGATTCCCAGAAACTGGATCAGCTCTTAATCTGTGCCATAGAACGGTGTCTATGATCTTGTCCAAGTGTCTTGCTGTTACGAGCCATGTGAAAAGGGTGGACCTCTCAAGAGAAGATGTCTAGAAGTTTGAAAAAGTATGGAAACTATTTTTTCCACAAAACCCTATGAAATACTCTGATCACATGAATTGCCCCGTTTATCCATGCGGATCCAGGATACACTATAATTCAATTTTAGTTACTTGTGAAAACCTCTTTTGGGAACTAAAGGTGAACATCTTAGATTAGAGAAGATTGCTGCATCTTCTATGAACTTTTTATTGCTACGGCTCCTGCCAAGAGCATTTTCTATGCATCCAGCAATGAGACTGGGGCTTCCTCCATTCCAAGTACCATGATTATTAAGGACACCCTCCACAGCTAGGCCTTCTTGTGAGATCTTTTTAACGAGAAAATTACTTCAGTTACCATGTAACCTTAACTTGTAGGTCCAATCTCTGCTGTACAGAGGAGGGCAAGTCCACCCAGGTCAGCCCCAGAATCATGTCTTGCTAAAGCCTTAAATGCTGCTTCTTTTTTAAAAAGATATCTTTCATCTTCTTTCGCTGTGCACTTCAGTGATCCTATAGAAAAACTTTAAGCCCTCACCATATTGTAGTATTTGCTCTCTCCTGTGTTATTTTATTCTATACGATTTACTTAAGCAATTATTATGGTTTTGAGCTGATTAGAATGGTGTGCGCTACGTTGTGTATCCCCCCCTGTTACCTACCTTGGGGCAAACCGATCAAGCGCTACTAAGGTACTGGATGGCGAGTCTGTCTATCCTGTAGAGACTATTACCCAACAGTGGCCATTGAGATGTTCTGGCGTTTTACGCAATCTGTACCACAAGAGAAGTTTAGACTTTGCCATAAAATTTGTCCAGGCGTGGAAAAAGGTATGGCAAAACATTTTCCTATGCAATGGGAAAGCATGGCAAAATTATAACAAACATGTCAAATACAAAACCATCCGATCCAATAAGCTCACCTTTATCTCTGAGATTCTGGCTTATCTCTGTTTATGAACAGGTGAGTCCAAGTGATGGAAGAGCTTTTATGCAGCTTATAAAGACATTACTCCTTCTCCCACATCTATCAGATTGGCGATTGTCCCACAGTAAGGTTTTCTGTAAACATTTGTTTTTAAACTAGCAAAATCTAAATGCATGCTGGTGAATGACCAGATTGCCTAGATCATTGTGTTTGCAAAGCCATCAACTGAGGTTAGATGCAAAACACATTAGACCAGCAAATGCAACCTGATTTATGCAGGCCACGTACTGGCCCAAAGCACTGGGTACTTATCATCCGCCTTCACTGGTAGTAAAGACAGAGCCGGCTTGAGTAAGTCCTTTTTTTGGTGCGCTCTCTTCCCCAGTGCCCTTCTTCTCCACGGATTCCCTCACTACCACCCACCAACAGTGTTCCTCATCCCTCCATAGCCTCCTCTCTGACATGCAGTTTTTTTTTGTGCTACACAGTTGCCTCACAATCGGCTCTGTGATCTGTATGGAAAAACAACAGGTGATGGACAGAATGCAGAACAATGTCATACATTCACCCCAGTACAGAGGTCTGGCCCTAAATCTATCGTTTTTTTGCTCACCATGCCATTCCAGTTTGAACCCAGCCATATGCAAATCAGTCTTGACCCTGTGCCCCATGGGTACAGTCCAGCCCGAACTGCCGAGCCAGGTCCTCCCTGGACTGGAAACAAGCATCCAAGGACCGGTTTCGGGCTTTCAGCCCTCATCAGCCTGGATAGCTTGATTCCAGTGGCATGGAGAGCATGGGACTCAAGTCTGAGCATACCCATCCCAATCGGGGTGACAAATGCAAAAACAACAGGTGATGGGCAGAATGCAGAACAATGTCATAGATTCACCCCAGTACAGAGATCTGGGCAAAATCCATCGTTTTTTTGCTCACCATGCCATAGGATGTTTGAGTCCGGTCCAGGAAAGACAAGGCTTGGCAGTTCGGGCTGCGCTGTTCCCATGAGGCACAGGGTCAAGACTGATTTGCATATGGCCATGTCTGAACTGGGGTGGCTTGGTGAGCAAAATAACAATGGGTTAAACCCAGATCTGTGACTGGGGGTGAATGTTTTGCCATTGTGCAACATTCCGTCCCTCATCTTGTGTTTTGCTGTGATCTGTATGGTGAACGTTCTTTGCAGTAGGAACATTAACCCTCTGCGCTACAGTAGGATGAGTCAAAACTGCCTAGCAGGAACATTAATCAACAGAGTAATCTTGACATTTTTATTGTTTCCTGAAAACTACTGGACACAAAAGGACACACAAGGTTCTCTGCAGGATGTGCTTTTAAGTCATAAGTTATTTTTAAACAGCACCCCCAACCCCCATGTCCGCACCAAGTGCGACTGCACCGGTTGCACCACCCTAAAGCCAGCCCTGAGTGAAGAAGAGCTCAGGAGTCAGACTGCATGAGACTTTTTAATGTTAGTCAGTCAGATCAAGTTGGTTTTCAGCTGTATACACCATCTCAGGATTTTGAAGAAACGAATACCATTTTTAATTGAGGATAGGAAAAAATTTACAATTGTTGGCATGTCTAGGCTGGACTAGGCCAACTTATTGTATCTTGGCTGCCATCCGATCTACTAAAAAGAGTGAAGCTGGTGTAAAAATGCCACTGCTAGGCTGATCTCGAAAGCACCAATATTTGCATTAGCCCGTCCCTTGGTAATCCCATTTCATTGGGTTCCCACAGCTGAACGAGTTCAGTTTAAAGCTCTTTGATCCCCTTGAAAGCGCTGCAAGGTCCAACACGTATGTTCATCTCCAGCCAGGTGCGCAGATACTGCCCGAATCCGAGCACTCGATTGTCTTGTAAGTACAAGTTTAGGTATTAAAATCTAGATTGGGTGCCAGAAGTTCCTCTTTCTGTGCTCAAAAACTTGCAATGATCTCCCAGACGTCATGCGAGCTGAAATGAACTACTTTTGCTTAAACTCTCCCTGAAAACTTGGCTGTTTAGAAGCACTGAAAAACGAGCTCAGGCTGTTGGATTCTGCTAGAGAGTGCCATGAAGCCACTAAGGTTGTGCGCGAGCGCTGTCAGAGCAGAAACAGCACGCGTAACTCTAGTGACCGTAACATTATTAGAACGTCACCGGTAGGTCACTGGGGTTGGGAGTAGTACGTCTGATTGGTACTGGCTGTTGAAGACTAAGGGTCCAGTTACAATGCGGCCTGGAAAGGCTCCGACCATGGGTCGCATGTCAGTTTACTTTCCGCCCGCCGCATTACAATGCTGGTGGTCGGAAACTAATCTGGCCGGTCATTCCGGGTGGCTTCAGAAGGTCTCAATGAGCCCATCGGCCAGTCGGAGGCCAGACCGTAATCCGAAAGGGCGGTCTTTTCGCCCTTGGGATTACATTACTCCGTCTCAGGCAGTCTTTCCATGTTGGGCTTTCCGACATGGAAAGCCTGCAGGGCCCCCTTGTGTGTGCTGCTTCCGGTTGGGGGCTGAGGGGGCTCCTATGGGGCCTCTCTGTTAATCCTTGCACCCCGTGCAGAGATTAGCACCACCTCCCATTTCTCTATGGGAGCATGTACTACAGCCGGTTTACGGACATAACACATGCTCCCATAGGGACAGTGTTCGTTCGCATCCTAATCAGGAGGTCAGGACTGCCGACCAGAGGTCGGTTGGGCCCAGTTCCGAGACGGTGTCAGGCGGATGCGAGTCCCCCTAAATTGTAGGTGAGGTGTTCTCCTATTTGCTGGCTGTTTGAAAACTAAATTAAGCTTGAACTTTACTTTGGTATTGAAGCCGTGATCACAACAACCTTTAGCTACCACAAACTAAATCAGCCGATCCCTGGACCAGGCCTTTGCATTAGCAGAATGCTCAGACAGAAGCTTCTTACCAGATCCTTGATCCTTGACGAGAACTTATCTAGAGCTCACAAAACTAGATGATAGTAGACACAAGTTAGAGGTAGGGGCGAGTTCAAGTGCCTAATCTAGGTATCTCCTTGTGTAGGCTAGAACCAGGGGATGGAATCAAGGCTCCAATTTTCAAGTAGGACAATGCTGTCATTGGTTAGTTTGAAAAGTACACAGCTACCTATGACATCTCTTCGGCTTCTGGTACACCGGCCCACTTGCGGTCAGTAATAACCCCTCCAGTACCTGGCAGCTCGTACCGTCCTCCGTGGGCTCACTTGTGTGTCTGAGGTGCTTGTTTGTGTTTGGTGTTGGTGTGTGCATGCCTGCTGCTCTTTCCCCCAGTGTAGGTAGCACGTGCTGGCTTTTGCCTCACTGCCATTTGAGGTTTTGTTTGATACAAGTGCATAAACAAAAGCAGTTCCAGCCAGTAACTCAAAAATCCAGAAGGGTGTTATTTGCCATAATTTAATGCCTTTCTCCTCCTAACTAAATTATGTTAAACAGATGCTGATTAGTCTTAAATATTTTGCACATGGAATATTCGCACTTCATCATGAATATAATGAGAAACATAGGTAGGTCCTAGTGCTATGTTGCAACTTTTAGATTTCCATACATGAATAATCATATCCAACCAGATAATTTAGTGTTTGTTCTGTGCACACAGTTTGGAAAGGATTCAAGGATCAGTTCTATATTTTATGGTCTGATTAAGTGCCTTGTGTACCCACCTTCTTCCGGTGTCACAGAGCCTGGGATAGGTGGCACCAGAGGCGGCCACAGTGGCAATCCTGGTTCCAGTTTCTTGCAGAAGGCCGTCTTGTAATCCGTGGTGCCGCCACCGCTGTCACAGGGGGCTGTAGTGCTGTCTTCTGCCTCTGCTGTAGGACTGGAGACCAATGCTCATCATTCAGAATTATTGATGGGTAGCATCAATAGCGTGGCTGTTCTCCCAAGGGGTTCCTAGTGACATGTATAACTAGAGCCTCAATTATTCTTTGAAGAACCAATGGGGCAGCGCCAGCCTAGGAACCTGATTTTATTCACTGATGCTTCCGCTATCCTTCTGAATCCCAATAACTGACTAACCTAGCCACCACTTTAATTACTTTCATGTTTCACTATACTAATTCAACACTAATCCTTTATGGGTCCAGGAGTAGCGTGCTATTCGCCGAAAAAGCACTTTGACGCCTCGCCAGGAGTAGTAAGCGGTATATAAATGCAATTACAATACAATACAATACATTACAATAATTCAAGTGAATGAGTTTAAAAGCCAGTACTGTGTACTGAGGATTCCAGAGAAAGACCTACTCAATAGTTCAAGTTTGATTATTGGAATTTTCTCAACTTTAATCATTGCTTATCAGGGCACTATGTGGAGTATACTATGTAGAATCAATCGCTGTATCATCCTAGACCGCTTATGATTCGGTTATACATATTTTTAGATACATTAATTTTTATGAACCGTAAGGAAGTAAGTCGCGTAGCAGCTGCAACTATGTTTTTATATATGGACTATTTTCTTTACTTGAATCCTAAAAACAATCTGATCCTCTGTGTTCTCTAATACTTGCAAATGTTTGCTTGCTGCTAGCCTTTTTAGTAATATTTTTCTATTTCGAAAGGATGTTATAGAGATTTTAAGTTTTAACAGGTCTATTAAACCATGCTAAAACGTGCATACGTAAATGCTACATATTAATTAGTGTTTACCCAAGTCTTGTCGCACCAGCAAGCTTATAACTGCTACTCAAATAAAAACGTATCTAATTAGTAAACATGCATTTGAACAACTAATATTGACTATTCTCATTACTGCTTTATTCTCGGCTCAATTAATTATGGAGCAACTAGAAGCATGTCTTGGAAAAAGCGAATAAATTAGAAATACATTTAGAATCATGTCCTACCATTATGTCCATGTGATATTTGATATTATTAACTCTTTAAGGAGGCATGATTAAAACAGTTTTACAGACTGCTTTGAAAAGTAACTTGTGAAACAATCTAATTTTTCAGGCGTGTGTGTGTGTGTCCGTCTGTACGTGTGTCCGTCTGTACACACACACTATTACTGCATCGCGATGTAGTGTTCTTTAAAGAGACGTGTCTCCTACTCTATACTAAATTGGAGCAGGATTGGGGCAGTCCTCATGGATCTTTTTCAGATTTTGGGTGCAAGGATGGAAAAAGTGTGTTGCCTTGTGTTTTTTCCCTTTGTTACACTTCTGTGTTGCTAGTCTGATCATGTCCTGGATGCGGGTGTGCCTAGGGCCTCTAAAAATGGTTTGCTTGTATGCCAGATAGTCAGTGGTGCTGATGGTGATAGTTGTGTGAATGATGCAGTCAGTTTTGAAGATGGTCCAGGCTGGCAAAGGAAGTCAATGGAGCTCCATCCGTATGGGGATGATATTTCCTCAGGCTCTCGAGATATGTGCTTCAGCATGTTGGACGCGGCGAGTGGCGAGTCTGGAAGGCTACGGAGCAGGGTTTACCAAAACCTAGGAGTATGAGGGCTTAAACAGCAGTTCTGAGTTCGCTTTCTGGGAGGAATAGCTTCGCTTTCTTTTGTAGACTATGTTAGTTTTCTTGGCAGTGCATTCCTTGGAGATGAGTTCAATAGCTCCTTTGCCTTATAATTTAAATATGGAAGAACTACCCCAGTTGTCTTCACTTTATGATTGGTTAAAGCTGGTAGAGTGTTTGGAACTAATTGCAACACCAACATTTCGGGCACAAAGAGATCATGATCAGACCTTATTGGTTCTCTTGGGTTCTATTATTAAAATAAAAACATTGGGTGGTTGACCAGGTCTTTATTGTTGCATCTCCCTTAAATGTTTCCCCTGAAAGCATATAACTTGTACATGTTTCCAGCTTGCGTAGTTTAACTACATGGGGCAGTCTCCTTACAATGTAACCACGTGAAGAATGTTGATTCCTAGTGAGAGGGGAGAATTGCACAATCTGACAGTGTTGGGTCTCCCAACAGGCCATCAGTTTGATGTGAAGCTGAGAGCACAGTGGAAATGTTTAATCGAAGGTAATTGCTGAGTGCTTTAATTGTAAGGAAACAGGAGGAGATCATCCGATATGGAGGGGAGCGAAAAATCAGCAATTGTACACTCTGTTGTATGATGGCCATTAGCCAAATGAGCCTATTGTCCCCGTATAAAAAGAGATCGCTGAAGCTAGTCTACAGACACACACTTGTTGTGCGGGAGTCTGCATTGTGCATGCAAACTTATGCATTCACCTTGGACGCACTTCATGAAATTACAGAAAAATTAAGAGCCAACCAAATTGAAACCCTTAGAACTACTAAGCCAACCTGAAGGAATGGAATTCTGAAAGCTAAAGAACTGTAAAATACGCCGGCTCAAACCATCTAAAATCTCAAAACAGATTTGGGAGGAGAGGATGTAGCTTAACGGCTAGGGTGTCGGTCTCTAAACTGGGGAAGCAGGTTCCAGTCTCGGCAATGATGCTCAACATCCTGTGATTCTGGGCAAATCACTTAATCTCCCCGTGCCTACAAAAAATTAATGTGTCCCTGTTGTAATGCAACTGGTGCTCATGTAAAGCGCTCTGATACTTTCGGGTCAAGTTCTCGCTAGATAAAACTACGGAAGAAAAAAAAATGCTTTCAATAGAAAGTGTAGTCTCTAGGGTTCTTATCCAGAGACAGTAAGCTAATGTTGTCTATCATCTCCTAAAATCCCTACTTGCTATTGTCCTAAAGGAGATTTTGTTTTTTAGACAAATTATCACCCTTCAAGCGTGGGCCGAAGTCTGTTGAACTGAGGAACCACCGGGTGATTATGGACTCCAGCCTTTTAAGCCACAACTTATTCAAGTGGTCTGACCACGCTTTCCCTTGCTTTGTGTGCTAAAATAACGTTTTGACCCGTTTGGGCAATTCAGTTCAGAGCCACAGGCTTGAAGGGCTTCAGAGACTGTGACCAATGGGAACATACTATGAAATACAACACCTAAAGGTGGGGGGCTGCGGAAATTGAGTTAATCGTGATATGTAGTGTGTTCATAAAGGTACATTGTCCTTTGAGGGGACAATATGAGCATTTCATATCTCCGCTCACCACCTCTGTGGAATCAAGGGAAGGTTGGGGGGTGGTAACGTGTGTTCCGACATTTCTTGGCAGCTTCACAAACGTTTTTCTTCGCCTTCCATTGGTTTTTCCATTTTTGCTGTGGAATAACAAACCTATGGACCTTGCGAAGGATGGCGAGGGCATAGTCGCTGCTTTAACTTAGTCGAGCCACTTGTTTACCACTTCCTTTGTATTTAGATTACCTCTTCTCACTGGGAACATTCCATATCACAAAAGAGGCTCATTTCATCCAGTTTATTGTGAGTTGTATATTACCCCAGCGTTTTAACATGTGCCCACTTTCTGCATGAGCTGTGCTTTGTTAAACATTGACAGAGAATAGCTTCTCAATGAGAGCGGGGCATCCCTTGGCAGTGGGCAGAGCATCCAACTGGTCATTATAGACCACATCTCCGTATGGGAACTTCTGATTTTGCCAATTTTGTATACCAGACCAAGAGTTCTTACTAATGGAGCGATGCTGAGCTCATAGCACAGGCGAATGTGCAGAAGGGAGTACCACGACTGATGCCCGTCCATCGGATGGTAACCGAAAGCACTACAGATAGAGGCTTATCTGAGGGCCCCATCTCTCACTTCCTCAAAAATGGTCCCACCTCTGCTGGGAGGGATAAAACGAAATGGTGAGGGCACCGTGCTGGTGACTGCTAACCAGCTACTGCAGATCTCTTTAGTTGTTAAAAACACTCACCAGTTTCTGTACTGGATAGGGTCATGTGTTTTATAATGGGAATTTGGAGAGCCTTCGTCACTTTCTTTTTCATCCCTCTATTCTGCTTTCCAGGAGGGTGTATTGTTAGAAAGATTATATAGATGACATTTTAAATGTGTTAAGAGCGTTTTCTCTCTCTTTTTTTTACCACTTCCCTGCGGTCCTTAAAAAAGCGACCCTGAATTTGACACCAGTGATCACAGATTGGAGTGATTCCAGACTAGGTTGACAGTCCCATTACAAGAAACCGCTTTTATAGTACTATATTTAACTGTATTCACTTTGCAGGCGCTAGAAGTGTGACATTCCAAGTTGGTCCTGCGGTGATGCTTATCTGTTATCCGCTTGTCACACACATCTTTGTGGGAAATCTAAGCCTCTTTCTGGAACTGTAAATACTCACCTGCAATTTACAGGTAGGTATATGTAGTCATTTTACTTCATACTTGTAGGCTAAACTAAATCTTGCAGTGGAATAGGTATGGTAAATGATCATTTTACTGTTGGCGGGACATATCACCTACATACCGTACATACCTCTATGCTGAAGTAAATGAATCCCCTGAGCTAGCTTCCTGGATCTGGAACTGGCTCCTAGCACATGGAATTAAAAATCTGTGCTGCAGGCGCAGCAATTCTAGTGCCTGTCACACAGGCTTAGGAAAGTGAAACCTATAGGGTAGACATTGATGTCTGCAGCAGGTGCCTTAGCCTCGCATGCTGGTAGACCGGGATCAGAACATATAATCCTTAGGTTGCCCCTCTCTGTCGCTGGTAAATTAAATAAGCAATATAAATGGCATTAGAACTTGTGAGCAGCAAGCACATACACCTTTCTACAACAGCCCTCCTCCACCCGTGGATTCCACTTGGCATTCTGGTAGTGGTAGTTTTATTTGTTTGCATGAGTACAAGTACCAGAATACAATGAAAGTTCAGGTGTTCAAGTGTTACTGTGCCTGGCTTGGGGCAGTATAATCCGTTTGGGGGGCATTCTTCAGTGGTGTGGGTGGCAGGTGTAGGTAAGGTGCTGTGCTGGAGGGGGGGGGGAGAGGTGGCACAGCAGAGTAAGACTTGAGGGATTCTGGGCATGGGGGCGTCTTTGATGAGGATCCTTGGGCACAAGATGATTGTAAACCGACCGGCCCTTTTGCTTATTCACGAGTAAACTGAGTTGAAAGTTAAGCAGCATCAGAAATGAGCCTGCACACCGAGAGAACCTGGCAATCCCATCACATGCCCCACGTCTTGGTATCGTCCTTTAGCAGCCCTTAGCCCCGCCCCTTAAGCCTTCCTCATTTTTACAACGTTTGGTGAGTGCCAGCACTTCTTTTTTTTTTCCATTCAAAGCACTTGCGCCGTGGAGTGTCTCCCCTTAGAGTGGGAGCTGTTGGCCCTCTTTGTAGCAGCGCGGAGGGGGACGCGGGGGAGGGTCAGTGGACGAGTACATTTCGGACATGTTGAAGGTCAAGGTCATGAGGTCAAAGTGAGAAGTCCCGAAGCCCCACTGACGATTCACTTAGAACAAAGAGGAGGAAAACAAACTGGTGGGTATAAATATGGCTTTTGTTTATATTCCTAGTAATTTATTTTAATTTTCACAAAATGTTCGTGTTTCCCAGCTGGGAAGTAAGAGTACCCCTTTCTTACAAGCGGAATATCCCTCAGTAGCGGCCGCTGAGTGGTTAGTTTGTCAGCCTTAGCTGTATAATCCCCAGTAAAGTGCTTTAAATCGAATTCGTGTTTATAAGTTAATCGAGGTGCTTGTTTAGCGCGTGCATCAATACTGCGCCCTTATGTCTCCTAACTAGATACTGTAGCGGGTTGTTTTGTAGCCGATTATTTTTGTTAATTAATATACCATTGTTTATTTTTCCTACAAAGTGTTTTGTATCTGTCTAATAACTGTAAAGCGCGCCCTTAAATGTGCGATGCACACCACAAAGGAAAATGTTTTCCAGGCGCTTCCCCAAGGCCATGCGTTCATGGGCATGAAAACTGAAAGCTGGCGGTATTTTTGATTAATTGGGTGTCTGAGATGGCCATTGGGAAGAGCGAAACCTCTGCCCTCATAGTTGATGCCCCCACCCCCTTCGGAGATATTCCTGCCAGTTCAAGTGTCTGGGCCGGCGACCCGTCCCTCTGGGCGCATTCCTCGCCCCGGCCCCTGCCCTCAAAGAAGGCTTTCTCCGGAGGCCTCTGGGCATGTCTGCGGCTGCGTTTACTCAAGTCTGTGGTTCCCACTGCCTCACAATGGATGAGCAGAGCTCTCCTCTCAGTGCTGCTGAGGGGTCGCCGGAGCCCTCCTCAGCAGCACATGACCGGCAGTAGAGTGCTGCTGCCTGTCTCTCTGTGTCTGTTGTGGTGCAACTCCGTTTTTAATGGCAGGCCAACATAAACCGCTGTTGTAATTTGCAGACCTAAAGCTGTTGTGCTTTGTTACTGTGGAGGGGCAAGTGCAGTGATTTGTGGGATAGCTCTCAACATCATCACCAGCAGACTGGACTACGGAAACGCCCTCTACGCCGGCTTGAACATGTCCCTACTCCGGAAGCTCCAGACGAAACAGAACACTGCCGCCAGACTCGTCCTCGTCATCCCTCGACAAGAGCACATCAGCCAACACCTACGGAAGCTCCACTGGCTCCCCATCGAGAAGAGTCACCGTTAAGATTCTCACCCACGCCTACAAATACCTACACAACACCAGACCCTAATACCTCAACAACAGAATCACCCACCACGTACCCAAAAGAAACCTCTGATCCGCCAACCTCGCCCTCGCTGAAACACCACGCATCCTCTGAGCCAAAGCAGGGGGAACATCCTTCTCCTACATCATGGCCAAGACCTGGATCGAGCTCCCGATCCACATCAGAGGCCCCCCTTCCTGAACACCTTCAGGAGACCTCTCAAGACCTGGCTCTTCGACTGAACAGAACGGCTGACACCCCCCTACCCCCGCGCCTTGAGACCC
Organism: Lissotriton vulgaris; assembly: GCF_964263255.1. Classification (NCBI taxonomy): domain Eukaryota; kingdom Metazoa; phylum Chordata; class Amphibia; order Caudata; family Salamandridae; genus Lissotriton; species Lissotriton vulgaris. Next base: position 229,557,290 of record NC_141696.1, read on the forward strand.
TCACGGGTAAGTTGCGCGCTTACAATTCCCTGATTGATTTATTGGTGCAGCAGGTACAGTGGTACCGAGGCCCAGGGCAGTAAGGGACCGGCACACCCCAATGATGGTCTCTTACAACTTCAAAGTAGGAGGAGAACAATTTTTCTTCCTTGCGTCATAGCCCATGCGACGCCGTGGATAACGTCTCTTTCTAGAATGTATGCTCCAGGGTGGTGGTCCTTGCAGTCTATCACTTTTAATACTTTAAAGTTGATTCTGTTCCGGTTGGTAATATGACGTGTTGCGGCTGATATTCAGCGTAATTTACGGGCTATCAAACCTGTGGCTATAATATGAGGCTTTGCAATTTTCACCCCGCAAGATCTGTGTATGATGATTTTCATATCGCGACGATATACATGTTACACTCTTCACATGAAGAGGCCTGGGATCAAATTGAATTCTTAATTCAATCAATATTGTAAGAGCCCTGACAAAGTTCAAGCGCAAACTGAACGAAACGCGTTGGCTGGATGTTGTGCGTTGATGCAAAGAACTTTAATTGATTTAATAAAAGAGATGTCTATAAGGAATACCTTCAAATATCAAAGAAGGGGGAGAAGGAATCTGTGATCCTTTAAGTTTCCTTAGGTTCAGTATGGTTTAGTCAAAGGGGAAGGATCACTTGTCCTGCATAACCAGGGTATGCAGGTTCGTTCTTGCTAGTCCCAATAAAAACCCTCATGCACGTGATTGCGTTGGTTACGTAAGCGGTATATCTTGATTCTCCGCTTTCCCTTTCACGTGTGTGCATAATCATAGGGTTCTATTGGTATGCACCCTCCACCTGGAGGTATTACCCTTAGTTAAGAGCAGTAGTGACCAGTGATGTGGTTGTGAAAAGTGAGGTGAGTAAGTTAAAAATCCCTTCTGTCCAGATTTATAAATCTTATTCTTCTGGCTTTCGGAGATATTAAAAACAATTCGAGTGATTTTATATTAAACTATAAGGAATACCTTGCCATACGCATCTCCTTATAACTCTTGATAAGAAGGTCTATGGTGCACCATTCCAAATATCTATACTTTAAAGTTGTGTTGGTGTTTTAGTTAATTGAATTAAGGTCTAACTCCTAAATCTGCAAGAATGATGGCGGCTTCAGTCTGTACCCGTGCGGGTAGGTCGCCTGGCTTTGGCATGGCGACGTTTCCTTTGGTTACGGAAGTCACAAGCCTCTCCAACATGTAATTGTGTGACGCACAGACGGCCTCGTCACGAGCATCCGATGGGTAGGCGATACCACAGAATCGCGTAACAGCTCTTCCATAAGAGCCTGCTGTCTAGATGGATAAATTATGCAGATAATTTACATTTCTACCCATTTTGTGTTTGTGGCAAAGCTCCCTAGATCTTGTCGTGCTAGTTCCAGATGGTTACTTAATTTTATATGCCATTATTTAAAGTTTGACTCTTCTTATGTAAACTGACGCCCACACTTTGTGCTGATTCAGTTGCAGTTTAAATGAATTGCAGCAAAACGTGTGAACTGCAGGGAAACCAGGGTGTTGAGGAGCAGTACATTTAGAGGGGATACGTTCTACCTCTCCACTGGGCTGCTGCCAACTTGGTGTTAAACTGCGAACGATGTATGTGTGATTATCTTTCAAATTCTCATCTAGGGGTGGGAGGAACTCGTGTAAATCTGTGTAGCATAATCCTACAGAATTACAAAACAACATTGTGAGATTACGCTTGAATTACACGCGAAGAGTTATTCTGCTTTTACCGCCATTTCTTATTTAAAAGATGCCCCTTTGTGCCCAAAATGGACACAAGGATGCATTTTGTGCTAACAAATGGCGCAAAATGCAATAGAACAGGATTAGTGAGTGCCAGTAGATGCTCAAGCTCCCTAAATATTCTCTTGGGGTAAGATTTTTTTCCCCCGCTTACTACTGGCTATTTTCCTAGCGCAAAATATACCCTCACAGTCAAAATTAATGAGAGGGTGCATTTCGCCTTAAAAAACATTGCTCAATGCAGTAGAACATAAATAGCGAGCTCTCACTCGTGAAAGGCTCTTTTGCGGTTGGATTTTCCCTCAAAATTATTTTGCAAGGAAGAGTAATTGCGGATTTATCAGTAATTTTGCGTTGGAGTAATGCGGAATTACCGAACTTGCTCTGACACCATTAAACTTCTGCGCATGCCTATGCTTAATCTCCAAGTTAAAGCCCTGGTCAGCCTCTGGTTCCAGGAGTACTCTGAGTTGTCGGTCATCTGACTTTCCTGCATGGCACACCAGGCGTCTGGTTATTCCTCCCTTCACTATGGCGTCCACACCCTTAAAGCCGACCATCTGAATTTGGAAGGCCGTATGGTTCAATACCTGTACTAGCGGTTGAATGTGCTCTTCACTGCAGGCTGCTCCCCCTGTTTCTCCAGTGAGTGGGTTTGGAGATGTCACAAGAGGTAATCTTCGTAGTAGTCTGCTCCTGGTCTGGGACTACCATAGCTATTTTATTTTCCTGGATCTGGGCACAAGTGTTCCCTTTGTAACAAAAAGATTAGCAGCTTGTGATAGGTGGCAACTATTCCTGGGCAATACATATGAAATTTGTGAAACCCAGCCCCACTTTACCCCAAAATAAGTGGTGATGTCTGCCATTCGTGTAGAGAGGTAGTTGTGGATCCCAACTGGGAAGACAACCGCACCTCAAATCTAGGACGTAAAGTCTAATTTCATGTAATTTGGTGTGAAAAGAATTTGTTGGTTAAGCGATTAATCAAATATGGACGTGCTATTAACTCCAAACACCCACTACCTAAGCTGCTAGTTACATAGTATTAGCTACTGTGTACACATTATAAACAAAGAACGGAGTATGCAAATCCAGTATGTAATTGACAAGTGTCACAAGCATACGATTTTCAAAGTAGCAACAGCATTATGGATCATTTGTGCTTAATTGCATTTTCCAAAAGTTATTGTTGAGAACCGACAGTTTAAGAAGCTAATACTTAGAAAAACTTGTGCGTGTTACACTTGTCCATTACATACTGGATTTGCATACTGTTATTTGAAAGTGCTGAATCAAACTCCTATCTTTCTTTATAATGTCTGCTTTTCAGTTTGATCACTTTTGCTCCCCAGTGGCTAGTGCTAGATTTTGCCTCGCTTTCATAGCCTAATGGTGATGGAGACCCAGGAGTCTCCATTTGAAGAATCAGTGGTCCCAGTCCACACAAATTTGCAATCCTTTTGCGTCATTTTTTTATGCCAATAGCAAAGTAGGCCATGTTGGTAGCCTGCACCCAGGCCTTCTTTGTGGCTTGAAAAGCATTGTTAAGCAACTCGCTCATTCTCATTCAGTGGTCTTCTTTGGAAGGCAATTGAGAGGTTTTTGTGGGTTGCAAGATTGTGTGAATCAACCACACTATGTCACCATATCTAAGACACTGCGTGCCGTTGACACAGTCAGGTGAGCCAATGCTCACGTTTTCACACGCTAGGGGTTGGCCATCACCACTGCTGTGGAAAATACGAATCTAAGAAACATCATCTGAGACTTCATTAATTTGCACTGTTTATTTTTGGTAAGACCACATTACCGTGGCCTCTGACGGATTGCTTGGAGTGTTGTTGAGTTCCTCATCAAAGGAAGATTGAATGAGAATCTCCCTGACATTTATTCCTCCTGGTAGGGCACCAGCACCTCCTAGATGTTCTGGAAAGGAGGGCCTGAAGCTTGACTGGTTGTTCCTTCTTAGCCCCACGTAGATCGAATGACTTAATTTTTCGAGAGTCTTCAAGTAGATTCGGCTTGGTGTACCCAGCACAACCTGTCCTGTTTTGTTTTGCCTTTTTTGTATGTCCTACAGGGGTGGCCTAGAGGGCGAGACATTTTACCTCTTCAAAAGGTCTGTCTGGCAGTTTTTCTTCAGATGTGAACTGCGCAGCACCCATTACACTCGCCACCAGTTGTGTAGACTTCAATGTTTACTTCAACTTTTTTCTCTTTAGGCTTTCCATTCCTATGAAAGAAATCACCCATTCTCTTCCCTGTGCCCTCCCTTGGCGTGTGCTAGGGCTTATAGTGAAGTGGATGTTGTCTGTGCTGTAACTGAAGCACGTGCTTCTTAGTGCATTTGTGGTAAACACTTTAGCCGAGACTTGTATCGCCTTGTGTTGAATATATAATTGCAATGATCCTCCTAACAGAAGAGGTCCTAGCCCTCCTTAACCCCTCCCATGCTCATGATGGAACTGTTCCGTCAAGAGCCTCGGGGGGGCTGTGCTGGTGACGGAACGGTTCCGTCACGGCCCGCTCGCCGCGCCTGCGCGGCGCGAACTCCGCGCCCGCGCTGACGTTCTGAAGAGCGGGCGGGGCCGTGACAGAACCGTTCCGTCACAAGCACAGCTCACCCGCGGGCCGGGCCACGAGCATGGTACCGCCGTGCGGCCCCGCCTCCCCCTTAGCGCTGCGGCGGAATAGCCGCCGCAGCGAAGGGGTTAAGTCTTGGTTGTTTTGAGGTACTTCTGCAGCTTTAGTCTGTGGGAATGCGTGATTTATTTATATTTATTTATTCAAAGTTTTATATAGCGCAAACAAGATCCTTACAGATATCAGAGCGCTTCACAATGACAGGGTAGGGGCAGTAGGAATGAACAGAGGTAATGGGAGCAATGTAGCAGTCACTAACATGAAAGGATAATAATAAAATACATAAAACATATCCATATATAGTCAGGTGAACAGGTAATAAAACGTAACAAGTCATTGATCCCAATTACAGAGGTGTTCCGGTACACCTTGGGTGTGTGGCAGGCTTATACCAGTGTTTTAGTATAGAGAGCGCACTGAGTGAGGGCAGCGGGAGGGTGAATCAGTGACCCAATGTGTCTCATATATTGGTCGGTAGGAAGAAAGTAGCGTAGTAGTGTCACCATCAAGTAGAGGTATAGTGCCAAAGGACAAGTTGAGCATTGATACAAGGCAATGTAGAGTCTCTGATCCACCACCTATAAGGTTCAGGAGATCTTGGCCAGAAGGATGGTTTTCACCTCTTTCTTGAAGAGTGCAGCGGAGGAGATACGCCTAGTTTCAGGCGGGAGCGCATTCCAGATCCGCCATTCCTGAGAAGGAGCGCTTGTAGGTTTTCTCTTTCCTGAATCTACGGGGTTTCAGGAGTAGATTTTTTGAGCTTCTATTGGACCTCGAACCTCCTGATATGGACAATTTTTGAGCGAGGTAGTTGGGTGCATTGTGGTGCACGGCCGCGTGTGTCATAACTGCAATTTTTAGTTGTATTCTGGCTTCAAAAGGCAGCCATTTTAGGGACTTTAAATCTGGGGAAATATGCGAATGTTTTCTTGAGCCAGTAATGAGTCTTGCGGCAGCGTTCAGGGAGGCTCTTAAGGGTGCTGTTGTGGATAGCGGGAGTCCGCTGAGGGTCACAATTCCGTAGTCGATTCGAGGGATGACTAACGCTTGTACAGCAGTTTGGAAGTCTTCAGTCGGGAGGAAGGGTTTGATTTTCCTCAGTGTGTTGATTTGGAAATTAGCTGCTTTTGTGGCTTTGCTGATGTGTTGCTGCATGTTGAGCTTGGCGTCCAGTGTGATGCCTAGGGATTTCGCTGAGTCCACGATGGTGGGTTGGACATTGAGTGCTGTTAGGTTGTTGAGCCATGTTTGGGTGGTGGAAATTTTCGCCGGGGGTGAGATGAGAAGGAACTCAGTTTTCAGAGCATTTAGTTTGAGGTGATTATCGGCTAGCCAAGATTGAGTGTTAATAAGCGTGGAATTCAGATGTTTGATATCTTCCGGAGATTGAAGCTTTAGGTACAGTTGTGTGTCGTCGGCGTACATATGGAATTGGACATTAGAAGCTTGGAGCAAGGTGGCGAGCGGTTCCATGACGAGGTTGAACAAAGTGGGGGAGAGGGAGGATCCTTGTGGAACACCTAGATCTGCAGGCACAGGTGAAGATAGCACATTATCGATCTTGAACTTCTGAGACCGGTTGTGTAGGAAGGACGAAAACCATTTGAGAACCGTTCCCGATAGACCCATTCTAGTGCTTAGCAGCTCCAGCAGGTTCTCATGTTTGACCGTGTCAAATGCTGACGAGAGGTCAAGAAGGATGAGGAGACAGGACTCATTGCGATCAAGAATTTGGAGGGCGTCATCAATTATGTGTGTCATAGCTGTTTCCGTGCTATGTTTCGCTCGGAATCCTGATTGATGAGAATTGAGGAGGTCAAATTGGTCAATGTGTCTTGTTAGTTGGAGTTGGACACATTTCTCCAGCAGTTTGGCCAGGGTGGGGATATTGGTGATGGGTCGGTAATTGTTTAGGTCAGTCGGATCAGCTGTGGGTTTCTTGAGTATAGGTGTGACTTGCCCCACCTTGAGGGAGTCCGGAATGAGGCCTTGTTGCAGGGAGCAGTTGATGATTTTGGTCCAGAGAGGGAGGAGTAAGGGGATGAAGTCTTTTACAGCATTAGCAGGTAGAGGGTCTGTGTGGTGGTTAGAGGGCTTCAAGGTGCAGAGCAGTTTGTGTATTGTTTCTTGTGATGCTATAACATTTACACGGGTACCATTCCTTTGCTACTTTTCAATGTTGACTTTGGACCGGGTCTATGATGGAGTCTTTTTGATTAATTTCAGACTATTAAGATGGCCTGCACTACTACTTCTTGAACAATTGCAATGTTCAGGTTTCACCATTCACCTCTCCTAATTTTCCTGACTGCCTGTCGTCTTCTTGGCCTATTACACTCGCCACGGAAGGTACCACCTCGGACGAACACCTCAATAAAATGATTGACTTTGGTGTATGTAGCTCATTGTGTTTCTTCTGCAAGGCACATCCACTGAGGCACCTTCCACCCACAGTATCCTTACTTCTAAGGGCATCACTCCTCTGAGGCCTTGGCCCAGACCCCGATCTGGCAGTGAAACCAGTTGTGCTCAAGGTTGAGCCGGAAGGCACCATGCTTCTGATGGGGTATCCTGTAGGTATGTAGATATAAACTGCAGCTGAAACTAGCATTTCCAGTATCTGTTTTAATGTGGAAATATAGAAATTACCCAATTATTTTTCCGAATCCAGACTGCCTTTTATGTCCAAGGGACTTCATTAATGGCATTCATAGTCTTTCCCCCTGTGGGTGTCTTTCATATATAGTTATAAATGTCAATCCACTGTGCAAGCCGAACCTACTTCATGAGTTCACATTTCATTAACAATAGATGCTCAAGTTTTTGAATCTTGTCCTTCCTGGAATAACCTCTTAAATGGTGCCCTGCCCTTGATTGCATCAAAAGGCAGCGGATGCCTTACTCATCGTTTGCATGTATGGGTTACTCGCGGATTATATTCACATTCACTCGTTCGATGCCAATTGCGCACCTTCATTTGGAAGACTCCAAAAAGGCTGAAGATGCAGAGAAGCCGATGGGGTGATGGGGATGTTTCCTGGAAGGGCTTGATGGGGCAGCAAATGGGATGTGTAACGACTTGGTCAATACAGGTTCACACTCCATTAATCCTACAAGAAGTCGTCTTGGTGAGTATGATTCCAGTCCGCTTGTTACATTTAACTCCGATTTAATGTCACAACTTGATTGATTCGCGGAGTCAATAATAAGCCTTATGAAAGCCGCCTGTATTAATTCTTCTTTGCTCTGTGAGTTGGGAGGGATGAAGCTGCACCTTTTGATAAATTGTCATTTTACTTAACAGCTTTGTTTCTATAGAAGTAGGAATTATTTAGCAATCTGCCTTTCACACCTCCTTTCTGCCAAAGCCATAAATAACTATCACCCCTCTGAGTATGTGTCCTGTGAGATGAGAGCTGGAGCATGTCCAACTTCAATAATTGAACAATAATAATAAGAATCAAGCGATTTTATAAAGCGATTTTCTCTGTCCATTTTGATAGCATTTTTGATTAATCTCTGGTGGGGGAAAGGGAGATTTGACCCCATTGGCATTCAAATTTAGGCATACAGCCGAATGCCTGACTGAACTCAAGGAGATATTTGGCAGGGAGTGAAGAGGTGGCTACATGGTAATCACCAGTCACCCTAAAAGGATTAGCTTGCAGACCCAGTTTCTGTTTGTAGCTTCTAGATACCTTCTTTGCACACTTGGTGACGAGATTAATACTTTGTCTGGTGGTACATTTAGTGAAATCCTCTTTGAGCTCCAGTATGCTATGGAAAGACTGTTTCGGTTTGTGGTCCAAGTACGCAGCTATAGCGGCACTTGCTCCTTCATCAGCGTACTTCTGTTTTGTAAGTGACTACGATTGGTCTCCCATTGTGGGTGGCCCATTTCATTTCAAGTTGGAGCATTTTAGTTCAGAGCATCTAGGATTGTACCTAATTCAGTAGCCTGAGATTCTCATCGCTGGTGTGCTCCGGTGATAGTGTGTGAGTGGGGAAGGAGATTAACAGCACAATTTAGATGGTCTGTGCCAGTTGTACGCATTTAGAGATGCTAACCAGAATATAGATGCCGCACGTGAGGGGTGGCACATTTTACTTCCCTCTGCATTCCTTTACAATAAGAGTTCTCAATAAACCTCAATGGACAAACAGATAGGGAAGAAAGATAAATATAAAAATATAACAAAACCGTAGTCCTATCAATCCTTCTTTTTATAATTTCCAATGGAAGGAGGCAGTGTGGGTCAATCTATTATCAAAGAAATTAACAAATTAACCACCTTACCTTCCCGTTACTAGGCATTATGTAGATTTGTGGGGGCTCTGACAGATTTTTATTTCAACCCCACATCTTCAACCAACCGAAATTGTGGCGAGTAATGGCCACTACTTACCTTCCTGCCACAATTCACTGTTGGTCTTTCCGGCTTTTGGGGTTATTCACAAAGTTGTTTTCAGCCTCCACATGAGTGAATATGAAGAGTTTCCTTGCATTGCCCGCCCTCAGCTTGACTGTCCCAGGACCTGTACCTCCTTGTTAGATAGTTTCTTGTGCAAGTCATGTAGGTCCATTCATGGGGGTCTGATTTCATGGCATAAGTTAGGGAACAGAGTAACTGTTGAGTTTAACTTCCTCCATATCCGTAGTACTTTTTAACATCTTCTTGCTCCCCCTTTTTCTAAAGTCACAAGGACCGTTCCGACTCCTTCAATCTTTTATAAGCCTCACTGGCACCCGTTTTGGATCAGGGTTGAGTTGTTGTATGAGGAGTGTCTCCATCGCTGTTATGATCTCCCCATGACCCTGGGCATAATCCGGCAGCAGCTTTTCTTTTAACTACAGCTGAAGCATGGAATTCAAAGCAAATTATTGAAATTTGCAGAATGTCATCTTGGAGCTATGTTTTCATGGAAGGGATCTCTTGAATTTCTTTTCTACAGTTTCAAACGTGAGCTCTGTGGTTGTGTGGTCTTGATTCAAGGGCCTCCACCCTTTCTTTTTTAAAGTCAGAAGTCGCAAATCAATCCTGTGGAATTGGGTATACGCCTCAAGCATACCTCTATTGAAACCCATGGTCCCTCGGGTAAGCCCCCCAATACCCCTCCTCTGGGCTGCAGCCATGTCCATGAAAATAAACCTTCTGGGAACCTTTTCTTTCCTGTTAGGCAAGGCATGTCCCCTCAAGAGAGACTGGGCTCCACAGTGTACAAAGTATAATCTACTACTTGTCTTTTTCTTTCTTTTTTTCTTCTTTCTACTTTGGGGATATAGCCACTATCTTTCACCTTGCTAATGGTTGCGACTCGACTGTATTCCTGCATAGGGTTTAGAACCCCTTCAACCACTTTGCAAGATGACTCTTTCTACATCATCCGTTCTCTCTTCTCCCTTACTTCCATTCAGACTTCAGATAAGATGTTATGTTTTGGCACCTGTGTGTGTCTGTCTGTTTTCAAATACTTCTGAAAGTGAAGACTATTTAGACTCGGCTCATAGCTGGTTTGAGCTCATGGGACTTTGCTACTTGAAGTCCCTTCACGTTTCCCACTTTAGATCTGTTGTTTTTCCAAAGGTTTGTTAGCAGGTTCACAACCTCCTCCCCCCACTTATTAGGCAGCTTTGACATCGTTTGCCTCACAGAATCAAGGCATCTTACTTTGGTCATAGACCTGTTCAAATTATCCAATTTTGAAAAATATAGCTATCAAATGTAAAGGCCTGGCTTTGTGATGAGACTATAGGGACTACTAGAATCCAACTGGAAGATGGACCTTTTTTCAGCCCTTGAAAGTTTGATAAAATCTTAACCCCCTCCCCCCCCCCCCCTACCCTTTCCTGGCTTTGCCCATGTATCTGCCATGTCTCTTGTTCACTGCTATCTGTTCTGTTATTATATTGAGTATGTATTTATTCATTTATTTAATTGTTTAGTTGTTTACTTATTCAATTGTATATAGCACAGACATGGCCCGAATATATTGAAGCACTTTCCATAACAGTTTAATGAGGAAACGGGTTGTTCACAGGAAGTCTAATGGGAAACGCAAAGAAGAGCAAACCATGATGAGGTAAATGAAATAAAGATACACAAATGCTACACATTAAGCAATTAAAATGTAGGAAACAAATCGGCACGAAGCTTTAGTGAAGGATATAAACAATAGGCCTATAATTGATAATCCGAGATCATGAGAGTGTGATGGTTGCGAGGAGTTGAAATTAAGGCAGTATAAGGTTGATTAGGTAGGACAGGGGAGTAGAGTAATGAAGAAGACCGCAATTGAGAGATGAAGCGAGGCAGAGGCTAGAGACGAGTTGTGAGTGAGTTGAAGAAAGCGTCAGGGACAGGGATGGAGGCAAAAGCAGACAGGAAAATAAATGGCAACGTTAACTTAAGCTGGACTAATCGTGTCTTTGTAAAAGAAGTTGTTTCAACTTGGTCTTAAAGGTAGCCTTTCAATATGTGGGCGATATATTAACTTTGATCCGTCTCAGGTGGGATGATGCTACTATTGGGGTGGGGGGCATTTTCTTGCCTTGTCTTCCAAGGGTTATCCCTGGAGGTCTCTTTTTCTGACTTCTAATGTGTTCTATTTCGTCTAGTCTAAGCCACAAAGAGCTGTTAGATTGAATTATACATGATGGACTGAAATGCACATTGTCAAGCTTTTGCTCTACGACCACCAATGATTGCAGGTCCTGATTTCCATCAATTTTCCAATAAAGTCAGTGTCAAGTTTTTTAAAAGTTCTATTTATATGAAGAAAACTCTGCCGAGACAGTAGGGGAAACCGTGCGCACTTACTGAAAACAGAGAACATTATGCCTCCCTGTGTCCTTCGTGCTGAGCTGCACTAATTATCATGCTGATCTTAAAACAGAAAAGCAACGTAGGTGGTACAGAATAATATGTATGATTAAATGCAGTGCTGATAGCAGCTATGGTCTGTCACAGAGGATAGAGGGAGGTGGCACAACGTTGGCGCCCTAGATTCGGAAGGAAAGAGGTGCTAGGAAAATTGTCTTAATACTGTTGAAGCGGCGAATAGCATTTCAACACTTTAGTGAGGCGTAATGTTGTCCGGTGTTGCACCATATACTGTTTAATTTACACAACATGCATAACTGAAGAACATCGTTGAAGCTACTTTACACATTTCCCAAGTCTCGTTAGGTATTGTATTAAAGGCACTTCCTATACACACATATGTGTATGTATTTTTCTTATATCTGTAACATTCACCTGTTTGCATTGGATTTGTTTTAATCTTTTTATAAAAACCACACATATGGGCTGGTTCATAGAAAAGCACTATAAACCTCCCTCTACCCACCTAAAAGGAAGAAGTGGAGAACCCCTGAAAATGTGTATTTTGACTTGATGTGTAATGTGCAACAAGGGCTTTATTGCATATGGTATTGATGCCCCCCAACTGGAAGATGGCAAAAGTCAGGGCCCTGCTAAAAAAATCTAGTTTGGACCCTGAAGACCTGGATAATTATAGGCCCATTTCGCTGCTTCCAGGTCTCAGCAAAATAGCTGAAAAACACGTGAATCAGGTCCTGTCTTCTTTTGTTGAGACCGCAGGTTCACTACATTCTACCCAGACAGGATTTAGAGCCAAGCAAGGAACGGAGACGGCTCTGGTGGCAGTGGTGGAGGCGGCCAGGGGCATTGTGGATGTGGGAGGCATGCGCTGCAGTGGTCCTGTTGGACCTCAGCGCAGCCTTCGACACTGTGAATCATTCCCTCTTGCTGCACCGGCTACGTCTTGCAGGGATTTCTGGATTGGCCCTTAAATGGCTCCACTCTTTTCTATCGGACAGATGTTTCTCCATCTTTGAGGAAGAGGTATCATCGAGCCAGCTGCAATTGAATCACGGCGTTCCCCAGGGATCATCGCTCAGCCCTACCATGTTTAACATTTACATGAGACCTTTGGCTGAGGTGGTGCTTCCCTGGGGAATCCAATTTGTTGCCTACGCCGATGACAAGCAGCTGGTCGTCTCCCTGGTGAGGGACGACGCTTTAGATCAGGGGATCAATAATCTGACCCCGTGTCTCACCAAAGTCCTGGAATGGATGACCTCCTCTTTTTTTAAAGTTAAATGGGGCCAAAACAGACATCATGCTTTTGGGCTACAAAGCCCCAATTAACCTGGACCCTTGGTGGCCACACTGTCTGGGACCCCCTCCGGTGCCTAAGACCCAAATAAAAAGCTTGGGGGTCTGGCTGGACTCCTCCTTAGGATTCCAATACCAGGCCAAGAAGGTGGCCGCGACTTGTTACGGATTGTTGAGGGTCCTTAAGAAAGTTTTGGATCTTCTTCCATTTGAAGCTAGACGCGTGCTGGTCCAGTCGCTGATTCTTTCGTGGCTGGACTATGCAAATGCTATCTATGTGGGGGCCCCAGCAGGTCCTATAAAAACTCTGCAATCTGTGCAGAATTGTGCAGCTCGTCTGCTCATGAAAGTTCCTAAACGATGCTCGGCAAAGGCCTCACTTCGGTTGCTTCATTGGCTACCAATTCAGGAGAGGATTATGTTTAAAACCTTGTGTTTGGCGCATAAATCCATCCACAATGTCGGCCCTACCATTCTCAGCCCCCTGTTTCGTCACCATCAATCGGTGAGATCTCTTAGATCTAACCAGCGAAATTTGCTGGTAGTACCCAGGGTAAAGCTATCCCGGATGGGTGGCCGCCAGCTTTCCTTCCAAGCAGCCAAGGGATGGAACAAACTCCCAGATAACATCAGGCATGAAACCAACCATCTGGCTTTCAGGAAGCGACTAAAGACCTTTTTGTTTCAATAATGTCTTCTTCACATCCTCTGGTCTTACAGCCCTGGGATGCTCTAGGGTAGCCATGCGCTCTACAAAAAAGTATTCATTCATTCATGCTGAGTGAAGGGTGCCCTTAATAACTGTTTTTCCCTCGAAGGCTCCTCTATGTTGGTTAATTGTATTAATGTGGCCAGTGGAGTAGAGCTAGATACAACCATGTCATTCCCCTTAGTCTTACAACAGCCGTGTTTGATACCATATTGTTTCTAAAAGTATTTTCCATGTTAGAAGAGCATTGGTATATAGGACGTGGAGACTGTAGCTGGCTGGATTATGAATTGTTTTACCTCTCAGATTACAGCACTCTTTTTTTCAGTGTCTACCCATTCGTATTTTTACATAGGTTTCCATTTCACAAGAGATCTTCCAAAAGTCGTTTTCTGGTAATCTGCGGCATCCACCTTCACCCACTTGTGTAAGCGAGACCCTACAAAAAGGATGATGTCCAGACTACTCCTTTCTCTGGTTGGCTTGGCAAGGCGCCTTCCGTGAACTGGTTTTGGTTTATTCCTGATGAGGCAGCTTCTCTCAGTAATCTGGGTACCAGCACTGGCAGACATACATCAGGTTGCCTGATGCCAGATGATAATCTGATATCCTACTTTTACTTCCAGGAATGGATGACCTTTCTGCATTTTAAAAACGTGTTTCTGAACCTGAGGTTGTCATTAATGTAGTCACATCTCTGGTCATCCCAGAGGCCCTTCTGCTTTCCTTTCTGAGAGCTACCCATCTCCTTTGCCTGCAACAAGAGTTCAAGAAACAATTATTTGAATTAAGGACCCACTGGTGTAGTGAAATCATTACTTGCACTTTAGCAGAGTCCCAGCTAATTCTTACATTAAAAAGATAAGAAACAACGTAAAAAAGAACTTAAAATCCAATCGGAGAGCGGGATTATTTTCTGGTGGCAGAGATTCATATATGTGTGGTAAAGAATGATCTGGAAAAACTTATGAGAAAAGCATGATCTTAAATCTTCTCATCATATAGAAAGCAAATACAGGTAGGGAGGGCCTATTGAATCAGCAGAACGTGTACTGGAGATATCCAAAGACCCTAACAAGATTTCCCACTAGGTCCCTTCCATCTGATGTCAGCCAGGTGAATGACTGACTAAAATACTCCCACCTTAGATAGGTGGGAATGTTCTGACTGCTAGAATTACAACCTGAAAGACTTAGAGGACATTTGACCTGGGAGCAGGAGCCCCATCAACCAGTTTATTCTAAAACCACCACCTATGGGGATCTGAAGGCGAAAAGTCTAGGGATCAGGAGGTGAAAATTCAAGCCCACCACTGTGAATTCTCATGATGAGAACAGAGCAGTCCATAGGGAGGCAGAGGCATAGACTGACAAATCCTGTCAAGTTTGAATTATGCAAAGCAAACAGCAGAGAAGTGGGAATGAGTCCGGAGACAGAATACCAGTGCAGATCCCAGGATAGGTTGAGATCACAGCATGAGGTTGGAGTGGGGTTGGCATTGGAGTGATGGTTGAGACAATATTTTATAAACACAAGGTAGTGAGACCACTGAAGAAGACCAAAAGCATAACTATATTCTAAAAGAGCTGGGAAAAACGCAGCCCATCAATTATACTAAATAATTAAAGACCAAGTAGGAAGTGAGCTCCCATCTCTCGGATTCCAAATATTTACATTTGTATCAAAAAGCTTTTGACTAAGCCATAATGCAGGAACAGGGATCTTATCAGTCATAGATGATTTGAGAGGGGATTGGGATGAAGGTCATATTCCAGTTTTGAGTTTGCTTGATTTATCCGCAGCTTTTGATACTGTTGATCCCAAGATGTTATTAGATCCACTGCGAGCAGCAGGTTTTATGGGAGATGCGTTTAACTGGCCTGCCTTGTTTTTGGAGAGCAGGACTTAGGCTGTTCAGTCTACCCCATTCAAGGCACCAGATATAAAGACAGAGTGTGGGGTTCCTCAAGGGTGTGCCCTTTGCCCCCATCTTGTAAAAGAGTTATCAAGAAAGGGCAGCCTTTTTTAGGTTGAGCCTGGGCAGTGCATGCGCTGCTCTGTGAGGCATGCTGTATTCAGGTATGGATTTGAAGCTCGGACCATATTTTTCTTTGGCTTGTGTCATTGTCCACTGTAAACTGTGGCTTTTCATTGGTCAATAATAGGCTTAGTAGTCCCTCGCTAGTACTGCCTTGTCTCATTTTGTAGCCTCCCATGAGGACACCCCCGGTACGTGTGTTACTCAGTAGGCTTTAATTACAGCCTCCGGGCCCTATTTTCTCAATTAGCTTTGTCCTGCCTGCTGCTGCAGGCGGGACACGCTCGCTAATGCTATTTTTTTTTAAAACTTTATATGCGGGCGCCAGACGCATTTGCAGTGTAAAAAGTCTTGCATTTGCAAGAGTTTAAGCTATTGGCATTGTAAATGACGAAGCCTTTTATTTATGTTTTAAAAACCAAAACATAAATAAAAAAAATTATCATTTACAATGCCAATAACTCAAACTCTCATAAATGCGAGACCTATTGTATTGTAAATGCTTGTTTTAAATATGCCAGTGACTCTGATTCTAGTACCACGTGACACTCTGGCACCAATAACATCATTTTAGAGATATATGATGCCTAAAATTGAATGCCGAAAATACCAAAATTGTGGTCTAAAGCAAAACCCCTAAAAATGGAGTAGATGCTTTTGGCCTTCAGAAATGGGTACATATCATCACTAAAGCCAGCTGTAAAAAGCCTTGGCATTCTAGTCGGCCAACATCTGTCTTTTAAGCCTTAAATACATGCAGTGGTCTCGAAATGTGTTTTTCCTCTAGCAAACTATTAAGAAAATTCAACTGTTCCTTTGGATGCAAGCTGTAAAAACCAATCCTAGCTGCCATCAATGGCTCAACATTGGACTATGCAACAGTACAAACTTTGGACTTCCTGATTGCGATATAAAAAGTCTTCAATTCAGAACGCTGCAGCTTTGCTGGTCTTTGGAATACCTCAGAGAACTCCGATTACACCCTATTTGAAGAGCCTTCATTCGCCAGCAGTCAAACAGTGCATTCAGTTTAAAAACTGCTGTTTCGTTTTCAAGCCTTTAAAGGGAATTGACCCAGATTTTTAAAGAGATTGTTAAATTAAAATTGTCCCTGGAAGAACTCTTCTCTCTGTTTTCCAAACTCTAGGCAGATACTTGGCAGAAGGAGATCTGGAGGGCGTAAATTATCTACCTTGAAGGGAAGGAATAGACTGGAATGCTCTCTCAGCAGGGATTCGCTCAATCACGGAATTAGCCCATTCAGGAAAGCCTTGAAGACTTGTTTTTTTTTAACATGCTTTTGATAATAGCTGCATTTTTTTCAACTTCATTGCTACTCCTCAGACTTGATACTGGCAAAAGACCCTTGGGTAAACTATGTGCTTTATAAAGGATCCACTAACACTCACTCGCTCGCTTGCTCGCTCGCTCTCTCACTCTAGCAGTACTGCAGGTTTCCATGCTGTGACCCTGGCATATCTGCAGTTTTTCTTTTCAGTGGGGCTTGGTGTGTTTTACCAAGTAAAATCAGCTGTGTGTCCTGTACTTCAATGCCATTTTTTGCCACATCCAGTCAGCTCTTGCTACGCTACACCAGCAGGCCCTTTCTAATGTG
This sequence comes from Lissotriton vulgaris, assembly GCF_964263255.1. Lineage (NCBI taxonomy): Eukaryota > Metazoa > Chordata > Amphibia > Caudata > Salamandridae > Lissotriton > Lissotriton vulgaris. The sequence continues at coordinate 229,574,215 of NC_141696.1, forward strand.
TCATCTGATGCTAGGTTTCTTCTTATACTGTGGAGCGTGGATGCCCTAGTCGCTGCAGAGGCTGCAGCACCCTCTCTAACCCAGTGAGCTGCTATTTATGTATATATATTTATTTATTTAATGAATTTATAAGGCGCAACAGCTACCCAAAAAGGGTTTCCCGGTGCCTGGACGGAGCTGGAAGCAGGAGAGAGAAACTGAGAAGGAGTTACTGATTAAATATCCAGGTCTTTTGATATCTGCGAAAACAGGGATAACTGGTTTCTTTGCGGATGGCAAGAGGGAGAGCATTCCAGAGAATTGGACCAAGATAGGAAAAGGATCGACCACCCATCCTAGCAAGTTTAAATCTGGGCACCATGAATTTTCCAAGAGAAGCAGAGCAGAGATGGTGGCTAGGGATATATGGGTAAGCCAAAGAATTCAGGTATTGTGGTGCTGAGCCCCCTTTGATCTTAAACATGTAGCTCAGGGCTTTAAATTTTATACGATTTTTCACCCTGAGCCAATGTAAGTCACGGAGGTAGCCGGAGATGGGTGTAATTCTGGGAACTCTGCATAGTCTTGCTGCAGCGTTCTGCACCAACTGCAGTCTACGGGTCACAGCCTTGTTGGCACCCAGAAAAAGAACATTCCCGTAATCCAGCCGTGAGGTGATATGGGTGTGGACCACAGTTTTCTGGTTGGTCTTAGGTAGCATCCAAAGGATCTTCCTAAGCAATGTTAAGATGGTAAAGCAAATGGCTGGGACCTTGACTGCTTGATGATACATAGATAAAGAATCATCAATATAGTTGTCCAGATTACGGACGTGGCTGGAAGGCTGCGGAAGAGCACCCATCTCAAAGGGCCAGTGTAATGGGCCACAGAGATCTTTCTCCTTACCAAGAATTAAAACCTAGTTTTTTTCACCATTAAGTTTCAAAAGGTTCTGGTTCATCCATATAGCAATTCGCCTGAGACCCGACTGAAGACAGGATGTAGAGCCAGGGTCAGGCCGAGAAAGTGAAAAGATGATCTGAGAGTCATCAGCGTAGGTAAAGAGGGTCAAACCGACCTGTTCGGCAATGTCAGCTAGATGCCTCACATATGTTAGAGCATGGGGTTCCTTATAGAGCCCTGGGGTACCCCAAATGGTGATGGATGGATATTTGACCTATCTGTGGCAGAGAAAATCTGAAATGTACGGCCATCCAAAAAAGAGACAATCCAGTCTAAGGCAGAGCCACAAATGCCAGAGGACCTTAGTGTGCTGACTAATATGGGATGGAAGATAGTATCGAGCACTGCACTAAGGTCTAATAATATGAGCGCAACAGTATCTCCAACATCCAAGAGGTGGCGGAGCCTCTCTGTGACCCCCAGCAAAGTGGTTTCGGTGGAAAATCCAGTTCTGAACCCAGATTGAGAAGGATGAAGAATTATGTTAGACTCAATAAACTGGGAAAGATGAAAACGGATATGCCTTTCGAGCATTTTAGAGAAGACAGGCAGGAGGCAAATCGGACGGTAATTAGTAAGGATAGCAGGGTCTGCTGTAGGTTTCTTAAGAAGGGCAGTTACCATGGCTTGTTTCCAAAGTGGAGGAACTTTGGACGCCAGTAAGGAGGAGTTTAAAACATTCAAGATGACCTGCATATGGGAACAGTCAAGTTGCTTAAGAATAGAGATTGGCAATGGGTCATTTGGTGAACCGGATTTGACTTTATCTAAAATAAGAGTAAAAGAATTCAAATTAAGAAGGGGCCAATAATCTAAAAGAGGGGAGGGGGTAGTGCAGAGCTCCGTGACGAGTTGTAAGTGTGAAATAACAGCAGTCAAACTAGGAGAAGGTAGTAAAAGGTTAGTGGATGTCAAATTTGATTGCAAGGGTATGGCTAAGGGAGAGTTGGCAATTTCAAGATAGATCTTCTCAATTTTTTGTGTAAAGAATTGGGCCAGATCTTCTCACTGCTTTTTGTTTAATGGTGTAGGGCTGCCTATAGTTTCTGATCCAACAAGCTTTTTTACTAGACCGAAAAGTGTTTTAGAGCAGTTAGCTGTATCAGTAATGGTTTTGGAAACAAAACTCGCCCTAGCAGTCTTGCAAAGGTTATGGTATATTTTTAAAGCTTTTTTTTATAGGCATCTTTAAGATCAGGCGCATAATCCCTTCGCCATTTTTGTTCTAATGCTTTGCATTTAGATTTCTCAATTTTTAAAGTATCGTTGAACCATGGATCTGGGGGACGATGATGTGAACGTTTTTTCTTGGCCAGGGGAAGACAAGAGTCTATAGCATTAGAAAGCCAGGTATGGACCCTATCCGAGAGTACATCAACCCGCGAGTCAGATGTTGATAAATTACAACTTAACTGATTGTTAAGGGTATTGGAGTAAATTTTTTCCAATCTCTTTTAGAAGACATAAGAGAAGGGAATGAGGCCAACAAAGTAAGCGGAAGAGTAATTGTAAACTAGTTTGAACCCTTGCTTAGGTGTATGAGTTATTTATTTATTCATGTTGGCCTCGGTAGATGCACTTACATATTTTCCTAAGCTGGTTGTCTGCTTATCTCTAAACTAAATTGCCCCTAAAAAACTCATTTATGCTCTCTGGGTCCTAAACAGCAGTCTATAGTTTCCTATAAAGGGTGATGCAAAATTATAATGCTTAATTCATGAAAGCATCAAAAGGAACTGTCAATACACATTTAATTGCACCCATTAATCGGTACACTCCAGTGCAAAACTTGATGCTGAATTAGACGCTGTCCAAGTCGAAGCTCCTCACTGAAGGGTGTTACCAATTTAGTTAAAGCGCTTTCGAGCAAATTTTCTATCTAAAATCACATCAAGAGCTAAGCTGGGTCTTAAACATATGCTTTACTTAGTATGAACGACTCTCCCCTCTCTCTGCACCTACGGATGATGGATTTGCAAAGAGCTCTCTTACACCCTTAAGAGGTGCATGTCTCCTCATATGTGGATGCTTGGCTAAATTCTTGCCTGTAAGTCCATGTGTCAGATCAGGTTATGCCATTGCAGAATCTTCAGGCAAGCAATTATCCATGCTGTACCGAGCAGAGTTTTCTCTCTCCTCTGTTAGATTCTATCATGTAGCATACCATTCGGAGGCATGACTCATCCTCGACCTCCAAAAATGGCCCCACATCACCCCCCTACTCGAGAAGTTGCACTGGTTCCCGATCCAGAAGTGAGGCCAGTTCAAGATGTTGACCCACGCATACAAAGCCCTGCACAACGAAGGACCGGCATACATCAACAAACGCATGACCTTCCACCAACCTAACACACGCCTGCGATCCGCCTCCCACTTCCTTGCAGACATCCCCAGATCCGCTATTGCAACAGCAGAGAACGCTCCTTCTCGCACCACGCGGCCAATCCTCAGAACCGCCTCATCATTCCCGCAATTCAGGAGAGGACTCAAAACCTGGCTGTTCAAATGAACAAAATCACCACAAGTAACTAGCAATCCAGCTCCTCAAGACCCTCATGAGTGATTTGCCTCACTTTACAAATCCGTGATTGTTTGATTTTCTCCACTTTCAAAATCTATGCATCTCCTCAGTCTCTTGATTTAAGTGAGCCCTTACTATTCCAGTGGTTCTGCAAGCATGAGTAAAAGTTACATGCTTGAAGGGATTGATGTGCTTACATCCAAAGGGAAGGTGTGCTGGTTGTAGAAGACCTTTTTACTGCTTATAAATAGGCAGACTCTTGGCTTGAGGCTTTTTCAGGGCCTTGGTAGAAGACTACTACCTGCGCATTAGATCTTCACTGCTTGTGGGTGAAGGAAGACACTTCTGTCCACATCAGCATGTGTTTATTAAAGGCAATAACGTTGGCCATTGTAACACTGTTTCATAGTGTCTGCTATCACCCTCTTGCTTCCCTTTTATGGGCAGGCCAGGGAAGATGGAAGTAGCACAAGTTATAGGCCAACTCGAGTGATGGCGGCAGTAACTACATGACCGGTAGAAGATGTCTTTGTAAAACCCTTGGAATAGCAAATGGTGAATAGTATCTAAGAGAAGCAAGGAGTAGACCAGGATGGCAAAAGGAGGAGGAGGAGGAGCACCTGCATAGGAGAGTATTAGGAAATAACTAAGAAATACAGGACCAGTGGGACACGGCCCCGGCAGCAGGAAATGATAAAGCCGTGCAGGAAACAGTGTTTCCAGTTTTGCAACCGATACATTTTTTTTGACCCGTTGTCGGGAGAAGCTGGGTGCTGCGTCCCACTCCTGTCACCATCATAATGTCGGCGTGTGGATTAAGGCAATTACTACAGGCTTGGTGGGAAGGAGTTAGTAAGTGAATTGGTGGTAGAAACAAGTTTCACTGATAATTTTTTGTCCTTGTTTTGCAACGCTTGTGGGATTTGAGGAATTCATGACAAAAGCGATGCAGGTGTCTCACTGGGAGCTTGGGGAACACTAATAGCACAACGCATTACCTGCACTTTTCTTTTAAAAGCGACCCAGGTGCTTCTTGATGATGGTGTCATTATAGCTCCACAACTGCTATCAAGAAGTCTTCGAAGAGTGGTTGTGTGACTCAAGCCCTTATCACTTTGTGTTTTTGCCGATCTGTTGTTTGCTTGACTGAATAAACCTTATTGTACAAAACAATCTACAGCTGTAAGCCATTGCTTCTTCTCCACCACTGCAAATTTGTTTTATGCATACCAACGCTGTATTTTTTAACAAGAGCAAACGGGTGGGATTCTCCTAATGTAGGGCTGTGGGACTTAGTGACTGGAAGATTTATCATAGTGTATCCATGGTTTCCATCTGTGTGTCGGAATGAGGCACTTATGAGCAGATATGTTAAGTAGACCCTAGGAGGTGTCTACTTTAATATGTGAAACTCTTCATGTTGAAATCCTGGGCAATAAGAACAATTCCAAGGTTCTCCCAGTTTTCCTCACTGTACGGGCAGGAGCTGGCGTTCATGAAGTGCATCTTCTTCTAAACAGTGGTATTCCTATGTGCATGTCCTCTTTCTTTCCAGTTACAAATTCTTCCACTAGTTCAGCAATATTGACAAGTCCATGATGATTCTGATGGCCTCGTATGGGCCCGACAAGTTCAGATATATCTTGTCTTTGTCAAAGAGTGCGTTCGTACTACTATAGGACGGGATGGTGTCGTGTGGGTTGAACTCTCTGACTAGCATCGCCAATATTTCAAGGTGGTATTCATGACATCCCTGTAATTTGTTCCCCATGTTCTTTCAGATTTCAGTTTGTCATTCTGTCATCCTTTTGAATTCTATTTACAATGCTTGACCTAGCACTGGTCTAGGGTCAAGGAGCAGTGGCTAGCTCCTTATTTGTGGCAGGTTCTTCTCAACACAAGGTGGTTTACATACAGCAGTGTTGGGCGGGAGGTGTGGTTGAGACCGGATTGCAGAAGCTGTGACTGGTCATGTTATGTTCGACCGTTTTATGAAGCACTTGTACACCCTCAGGCTTCATGGTTCTAGTCTGACCAAGTTATACAGCTACCAAATGACTAATGAGAAAACATCCGCATCTTTAACTCCTCTTGGAACATGAAGCAATCTCCTGTGCGTGGAGATAATGATAGGCTGTTCCAGGGAGTGGAGGCTTGTACCGAAAGGGCACACCTGCCTACACATGGCTTCCTCCAGAAGATCTTTAGGTGCAAATGTATTTAGAATATAGGGCTTAATACAAGACATATAGAAGACAGAAACATTAATGTATAAGACTTTATCAACTGTGTAAAACCATTTCAATGTACTTCAAGCCACTGGATGCCAATGGAACTGGGCCAGCACCAGAGAAATGTGGCGTGCCACTTGCTAAATGCATTGCTGACGGCTAGCTACGATATGTGGACTGAACAGATCCAAGCTCATGCTGCAAACATCAATTGAGCTGTATAGAAAAAAACATAATAGTAGTTGATGTTGTTTAATGAAGGGAATGGAAGAACCTACCTCTAGATTCCCATATGTAGGCAAATTTGACCTAAACATGTAGACCGACGCATGCATCCTATGGTACCTTCTATGTTATGAGCGAATTAAATGCTGAAGTGGAGGGTTACTGGAGAGGAAAAGGATCAATAGGAAACCTTCTTGGTGCTTTGACACTTATCATGTGCCTCCAGTTGTTGTTTGAACAGTCTCCTCTCTAGAAATCAACCCTTCCAAATGTCATTTTTGCTGTGTTCTTTATCCTTGGCATGCAGGTTGGATTTGCGGGGACCTTGATATCCAATGATATCACCTGTTGGACATCTGTGTCGGCTGCCATGTGATTTCTAAAGGTTCTGTTCTCTAGAAAAAGAGTGCCGTTTAGAAATATAGACCTGCTTCTGACCATCAATGCTGCTGTCGTTCAGTTGGTGTCCTGCACTGCAACTTCCAGGAGTTGAGAGTTGTGCTAAGCGGGAAGGAGGCTTTACTCCTAGAGTAGCATTTGAAACCTCCTCCCTTCACTGAGTGACTCCATTTACAACAGCCCAGCTGTCCATCCGTACCGCACCAGCAAAGCTGAGAAAGTATCTGTCCAGGCTGGTGCCTGACACATTTTTGAGGGGTGTGTCACTAAGGGGTCACAGAAAGGAACCACAGGTGAATTGTGTCACAATAGGTCTTAAACCACAAGCAGGCATCATCAAACAACGGAAAATTCGGGATTTTAGGTAGTCCAGGCCGGTTTTTCTTCACACCAGTTTTATAAAATGGCTGGCCAGCAACTTATTTTTAGATTAGGATGGGCATGCTTTATAGGATGAGAGTCAACAGGAAGAAAGAGTAGCAGGATATTTACACAGGAAATGATAGACTTTATTTTTCCATACATTCCTTATCTGCTACTATAGTGATAGAGTTGCAATCTAGAGTACCCGCTTGCGAGCCTGTGAGTCCCAATGACTAGCTGCGTGATTTTGGGACAGTAAATGCGTCTCGTTGAGCCTTAGTAAATATTTTCCAAGCTGTTAGCGCCTTTTGAAAATGCAAAGATAAAGTGGCAAGATAGCACAAAATGTTAATTTGGCTTTCGGAGATATCTGAATGTAACTATAGGTCACGGTATTTGTATTCCAGTGGATCAAACAAGGCTTTTTAATGTTTCCAAAGTCGATAAAAGGTTTACCACCTAGTTATACATTTTAGTAATATATTTTCTTACAGTGCCTAGTTAGTCCAGTGGATGTTTAGCAACCATAATAAGTCTCCTCTCACAAATACTACTGAAGCTAGTTTGGCTTTAGTTCACAAATCTAGACGTTCAGCATCCCGTTTACCATTATTTGGTTTTATATATCACAAATTTTAGAGGAATAAAGGCATTTATTTTGTGATCCACAATTATTATGGAAATAGGAAGTTAACCACCTAGCAAGCATATTCTCTGTTTTATTTGTCAAAAATTTGTTAACAAAAAAGTTAAGAAGAACTTTTCGATGATGGTTTTATTATGCTAGATGTCTTGATTGCTATTTGCTTTGGATGTGTGTAATGTGGCAGAACACTTATTTGGGGTAACCTTTCCATTAACATGACTGACATATTTTAACAAATTGATGATATTCATTAAGTTATCAAATACAATTTGGAGAATGCCTATTTTGTTGAAAAATAATTGTACATTTTTTGGGGTCATGATTAAGATCCTTTTTTCCCTTGTGTTTTTGTGGCAAATGTCTGGGAGCCCTCCCTCCCCTATTGCCCGGGCATACCTGTATGAGGGAAGACTCTGGTTACCTCACTTTACCTGCTGTTCTCCCTGCGCCCTCTCCTCCTTCTGGCCCTGTGCCTCCTCCAAACCCCACTTTGACCTCTACATTCTATTCTCTTACCATCTCGTGTTTGACGGTCTACTGGGTTTTACCCCCTAACCCCTAACTTTAATTGCCTATCATTTTTAATTGTACCAACATCCTGTCCTCTTTTGAACCTCTTCATTCTTTATCCCCAAGTCCATGTCTTTTGTATTTACTTCTTATTTACCAGACTCTGCCCTCTTTCTCTTCCCTCCCTCCCATTTCTAGCCTTCCTTGCACTTATTTTCCTCTGAGCCTCTGCTTCCAGACTTAAGCTTCTCTCTCTTCCTCTGGCTGTGATACAAGTAGAAGACAGCCCTACAACCTACTTTTATTGTAATATCTCTTTGCTTGGAATGGAATGGTCTAAAGTGTTTTTCTCATATTTGTTTTTACATTTTTGACTCTGCATCCATGGCTAGATACCAAGTCCGGTGCATTTTTTATTTAAATATCATATAGTCAAATTTTGTCAACTTTTTGTAATTTATCAAATTGGTGATTCAACAGCCTGGGTCATCGGATTGATCGGTATGTTCCTTTAGGAGTCCCAGTGTCAGCTGCTATCTGGTGTGTGTGCAGCTGTCCTGGTGTCCTAAAATTCCTTTAGGAATCAGTTAACCCTCCATTCCCTGAAGTGGCGACAGTAATGGCTTCATTATCACACAGTAATAGCCAAAAATGGTATCTCATTAAACCTTTAGCATGCATGTAATATATTCATGAGCGGCGGTCATGTTTATTTAAGTTCTAATTGGCAGCTGAGGGGACCTCATTTTAGCTGTAGGATAGGAGTCCGTAATGTGAGTAATGCGCTTGGGGGTATACACAAAATATTGAATACTTTATGGAGGATAATAATAGATTCATAGGAATTTCCACCTTGAGCAGTGTGACAATTTCTATGTAGCAAAGCCCCTTGATGAAATGTGTATATCTTTATCTTTATACAGATATATATTTCCTTATTGGGTTTTCCTTATACTCCTGTGTGCACTATTATGATACATAAATACTAGATAATACAGGAAACTGTGGTTTTGGGAGAACTAAATGAGCAATAGCTCTGCACCATGCATTCAATTAGTTTGTGGTCTGTATTGCTATTGTGCTATCATGTTGCTGAAGTCCTTGCCTCTTCATCACTAATGGCCTTCGCCTTTCTAGCCTTGATCCTCTGATGGCCGCTTCCCTTTGGCCCCTTGGTTTTGCATTCCTATAACAGCCCTTGCTGTCTTCAGCTTTACCCCGCTCCTTCCTAACACCTTTCCTCGATTAGTCCTTCTGGGTGGTCCTTCCCTTGTTCCTCACTTGCCTCTTGGTCCTTCGGATGGCTTCTTGCCATTGCATCCTGGGCTCTCAGTTCCTCTGTTGGGGGCTCGCTCTCTGTGTTCCCTTTATAGCTGCCAAGTTTCCCAGGTCCATGTGTGACTAGCCTAGTTAGGCCAATCAGTCCCTTTTGTTTTCTCGGAAATCTGGAGCGTGTAGTCCTGGTTTTATACTTTAAGACTACAAGTCCCAGAATTCTAAGAGAACCCCAGGACCGGACTAACTAGTCATGCATGGACCTGGGAAACTCAGCAGCTATGCCCTTTGCCAGTCGAGTCATTTGATGCTGCCTCCCTCTGTGAGATGCCACCTTGCCTCTGATTCTGGAGGGTTCTGATAGCACAGGTTTTCCATAAAAAGCATTTTGGGAGAAAAGCGAACAACTAAAGGGCACTTGTAGACCACTTTTCCATTTCTGGACTTCGCTTTTACATATGTGTATTCTGGGAGTTGTAGTCTTGGTTAATTTTAATTGAGCCAACTGAACTAATACATCTAATAATAAAGACATGTAAAAGCTAAACCCAGGAATGAAAGTAGCCAAGTAAAAGAAGCCATCTGCCCCCCCTCCCCCAAACAAACCATCCTTCTACAGTGAGAATTCCTTTCTTATGAGGGAACCTTATTACTCAGATGACGAGTTCTCGTGTTTTGTTTGGGTCACCAGATTGTAGTATTAATTAAAATGCGACGCCTGATGCTGCTTGTCTGGCACACGTGTGGTAGGGGAGCTGCAGGGGGTTACTTTTTATTTTGTTGTGACTGCAAGCTGCTTTTGGGTGAACAGGAAGCATATGTTTTAGTGTTAGCTTGGACATTTGTTGGTGTAGTAAAATGTATCTTGTGTGCCCAGCTGTTTGTTGTTCTTTGTTTGCATTAGCACGCTGTTCTCCTGCTGGCGTGCCTTTTTTTCTTTTCGTAAATATGACATTCAAATAGAGTTTTGCTATTTGTTTTCGGATTCAAAATTTCACTTCCTTGAAATGCTAGTAGAACAACCCATTCCTTTCATAGTGCTTCTTGCGAATTGCAGGGCTTAACCCCCATTCGCTGTCGAATAATGAGCCCCCTCCCATGTTCGTTTCATGATTCCCACATATCCAGCAGAGGTTTGAGACCGGTCACAAATCATCGAGGAGTGCTTGCTGGGCTGGACGTCAAACTTGTGACACGTTCACGCCTTTCCCGCCCTCCCAGTGCGCAGAGCGCGTGCAGGCGCGGCCTCGGCTGCGTACCGCGACCCCACCCTCCGCTGGGAAGCGCCAGCTTGACGTCATCTTCGGCTGGTGTGTTAAACTACTGAGTGCTGACTGGTTATTTGCTTCTCTACTCGGTGTTGCGTATTTGTTCCTGATTAACATTTTGCACATTTTGTGTCAGTACCTATCTGCCTAGCGTTTCTAGTGTGTTACAAAGATGTGTTACCATTCAAATGGAGAAAATGTGAGTTTATTCTCTCCAGTAGCTTTATCGAAATAGTTTTGTGCGTTTTTAAAGGCCAGTATATATTTGTTCATATAATCCAACCAGGTGTTTTTGTGCCATTGTGTGCAGTGTAAACCTTAAAACAAAATATTTTCATATAACAACTTTGCACGTTCCAAGAGCACTGCTGGGATTAACCAAATGCAGAGTGAAATCTCTGAATTGTAAGAGTTATGTGTCGACTTGGTTGGAGCTGGGCTCCTGAATCCAGCTCTCTCATCTTTGTAAGTTTACCATTGTGCTGAGCAACATGTATAGCCTGTGTGAGGTGCGCACGTGTCTGAGGTGTGTGGTGAGCTGGATTGTGCAGTGTGGTCCATGCTCACCTGTGGCCCCCCTTCCTTCTGTGCTCGGTAGTGCTGCACTTGATTTGCAGTTTGTGGGACAAGCGTAGTCTCCGCCCCATCCCATGTGTCATCATCGCTGGCCAATGGGCTTGTGATTAAGGTATGTGTAAAGGGTAGCCTCCTATGCTGTATGGCTGACATGTCACTGGCTTTAGTGACATTAATTCTGACTTTGAAAAGACCAGGGATCTATTGCTAATTTACTGTCCGTCCTAGCCTCCAATAACAAGTCGCCCCTATGCTGAGAGCATGTTTTTTTCTTCTATTTTCTTAGCGCACTGTTATTTGCATAGTTTTTCATTCATGTTAATAGACAGCTGTTATTTCTAGCCCAAGCATGTAGGCTGTCGCTGTATCTTTTCGAAGGAAGCTTGCCCATGCTTAATTTGAGCCAGTGTTTGCAGGTGCTGGTCACACTGTTTTAGGGACCAGCACTTCTTTTTCCTCAACAGACTTTGATCCAGGACAAAGGTTGAAAAACACAAAAGGGGGAAAGAAAGACTGAAAAACAGTGACAAAGCAGGAATGAAAAAGAACCTACAAGAGTGTGAGGAGTGGGCATGGGCTGTCTGATGGTGAATACAAGAATATAGCCCAAATCCATTCACTGGCTTTGGTTGCTGCTGCATTCTCAAAATATGTCTCACTTCTTGGTATCCAGCCCAAGAAGAGATTAACTTCTCTGTGGTAACAGACAGAGTTCAGCAGCAAGTACAACATTGTGGTTTAGTTTTAAGTTCAACAACTACCTCCTGTGGTTTAACAAGTGTGGTATTAACAAATGACTCTGTAATGCTCCGGGCTTACTTTGTCTCCAGAAAGCAATTCACTTCTGTGTGTCCGTTAAAGTTTACGATGCAGACATTTTATGGAAATGTACTTAAATTCTGTGTTACTGCAATAGCTCATTGGGTTAATGCACCTTCTTCTGATATCGGATGACCAGGGATCTTTTGTACATAAAGCTGATAAAATACTTCCAACTGAGTCCCAATGGCAGCTGGCATTTAACATAATGTGTATAGCACACTTTCACCCAGAAGTGTATCATGGTGCTGAATAACAGATGTTTATTGTTACCCAACTCAATGGTACTCATTTAGTAGACCTCAGAAGGATGAAAGGCTGAGTAGACCTGCTGGGATTTGAACTTGTGACCATGAAGGCGAACACAGGCCCCTACAGTGGACGCATTAGTCCGCTAAATCACCAGATCCGGTTGTTACGTAGTAGCTGTGGTTCCAAGGGCAGCCAAAGTTTAAGTATTTTTCAAATTTGATCTATGTCTGGAACTGGGTTTTAATTGCTCATCCCTTTACTTGTACATTAGTTTGTTCTCTCGAATTTATGAGTTGATTCAATTACACTTGTGAACAAGTCAGTCTTTGTTGTTTTCTCATCGTCTTAAGATTGTCGTCTCCTGGTTTTTGATTGTATCCTGTACAAGAAGATCCCATTACAAATCTTTACCTCCCTATTTTAATAATTCTCTTTTTTAGATGATCTTTTCTACCACTTCATAGGGAAGTCATCTGCTGCACTGGTCGACTATAGCCCCATCTTTTACTCTGAAACCTTAGGGTGACCAATACTATTCACTGAGGACCACAGCTGAGCCAGTTTTTCAGGAAATCAGAGGTGGTCCATTAGAATATTGTTAATTTTACTGGTATTCATTTATATCATGGCTGATTACACTGAAAATTTGACAGAGGTCCGGCCCTTCTGGTCCATCATTAGCTACCTCTAGGAATAGGCAGTGACTTATCCCATAATTGTACTAATTTGAACTAATGTCTCGAACAGGGAGTCTAGGATAATTCCAGGCTCCTGGCTGAGTGACAAGATCCAGTGAGATATAATCTTGAGAGGACGGAACCAGTTGTTTTCTTCTGGTAAGTCACTCTAAGACGGCCTTTGATGATTCTTCATTTTGTAGTGAAGTACAAGTAATTATAGGTGTCTATAGGTTATAACTTGTGATTGAACCCAGCCCAGGGCAAGAGATCGGGGGGAGGATCAGGTGTCCCCAAAACTGTTCTCTCCATCGCATGCCTGGGATGCCTGGTTTCACCAACCTTCGTTACCATATCAAGATTGGACACATTTACTGAAGCACAATTACTCCTCAAAGGCAGCATTTTGGATCTCAAGGCTAATGAGCTCTGTCCACCTAACCCCTGTTGAGACCAATTCCCTCAGGGGGGATAAGTGTGGAGGGTTCTTTGAACCTAAGCAACCCACCCTAGAGGGAGTAGTACTATAGCAGAAAGATCAGGTCTTACACTCGAAGTTGAAGAAATATAACCCCATAATCACTCTAAAGTTCTTCTGTACTATTCCCGTTTGCAAATCAGGGATGTGCAATTTTCACTTTTACTGGTTTGCTAATGGGATTCCAATTTGTGTGGCAACCTATGTACTAATAAATTACATATCAAATTGTCAATTCGCAAGGATCACAAAATAAATTACGTAATGCTTAGGCAGGCCACAATGTGCGGCCTCCTGTGGTTTGCTGCACATAAAGGCCTGCCCCTGCATTTGCATTTCCAACAGGAAAGATTAAAAAAACAACAACAAAAAATCCAATGAGGGGATAGGAACTTTTTTATTTCATTGTATTTGTAAACACTTCTGGAGGTGCAGGAAGTGATCTTCTGGACCACTGCCTGCTCCTCCAAGGCGTCTGATGCAGTTTCCAAAAGAGAAGCTGCAATATCTAACAGAAGCAGTCCACCGGGGACAACTACCCCTTTGCAAATCAGTGAGCACTCTAACTGGGAGATGGTAACTGATCAAACATTTGCGGTTGCAATTGTGGTCACAGAGCATTGGTGTATTCTATTGCCCTTTCCTACTTGTGAGTCATAATGAATTGCAAAAGGCCCTGTTATGAGTTGTAAAGACTTTCAACTTGTAAAAAGGCTTTGAAATTTAAAAAAAGGTGTGTTGCAGTCGCAAACCCTGCAATTTTTCGAATATCAGTTTGCAACCAAACCACTTTTTGTTTTTGAGCCCTCAAGTACCCTCTAGTGAACTTGGCCCTCTCCCCACTCCAGTCTCTAAGGTTAGGAACCTGGGAGTCATCTTTGACACCACTCTCTCATTCTCCCATCATGTGAATGCAATGACATCAGCCACCTGTTACATCCTAAACATTTTGAGGAAAATCTTCTGCTTGATACCACCTGACCTACAGAAAACAGTGGTCTCGGCATTAGTACCGTAAAGGGTGGACTACTGCAACTGCCTTTTGATTGGTATTAATAAAGCCCTTCTCATCAAGATGCAAGTCTTGCAGAATTCAGCCGCCCGCCTGCTATTTAAATTACCTAAATATGCTTCTGCAAAGGCGGCCCTTAATTCCCTTCACTGGCTCCTGGTGAAAAGAGGCTTAAGTTTAAGGCCTTCTGCATCGCCTTTAGGGTGCTGCACTATCAGGGTACTGCCTATTTGTTGGACCACTTTTGTTGGTATACTCCTCCCAGAATGCTGCGGCTTCCTATCGGTTAGTGGAAGTACCCAAGGCACGTCTCTCTAACTGGGGTGGAAAAAGCTTTCTGTACATTACCACCAGATTATGGAATCAATTGCCATTCTCATTAAAAAAATCACCAGACCTGATATCCTTCAGGAAGAGTCTGAAGACCTGGCTTTTTCAGGCCTAAAGTTAAGCTGTGATTAGTTCTCCTTTTTCCGATTTCCCCATGGCGGGATGGAGATTGGATGTCCGCACCTAAACGCCTCCAGGTATTAGTGCGCTATAAAAATAAATAAATAAATATTTCTGCTGGCACTCACAATAAGTATAAAGATTTCTCCTCCATTCTCGGTGATCACCACAGTGGGCTTAACTTTTTCAGCATAAAATTCCTTTCACAGGCACAAGTCGGGGGGGGTACATGTGGGTAGACAGCGTCCTCCCACTATTTTCACAGGGTGGATGCCGTCCACCCTGCAAGAAGTGGGTCCCACTGAAATATTCTGAACTCGTCCCAGAGTGATTTTCAGAGATCGGAACACTTTGAGCAGTGCCTGCACATTGTCTGCTTTCCTTCCGAGCAGCAATGCGCAGGTGAGGGGATTATCAGATTTCAGCCGGGCCCATAAGAAAAGCTGAATTTAAGGGGCCATCAGGCCTCCTTTTGTTCCCCTATCCTGGCTGGGAGTCATCTGAGCCACACCTAGATGCAAATGCAAGAAAAGGGCAACAAAGACAGCTTATAATCACTACACAGATACTTGAGAGACATGCTTATTTATATTGTGTACTCCTTGTATATAAGGGATGAGCATGCACTGGAAAAAAGTCAGATGAGTTGGTCTGTCCCAGTATTTACACAAATAATAATTTAAATACCACTGTTTTTTCTTTTATAACACTACGCATCTTAATTCATGGTGTCAGAGCGCTTTACATCACACCCATACATTATGCATTGGCAATAAATCATACAAATGTGTAAATCAATATACAAGATGTGTAACATAAGACAGTGAGGGTTACTAGGTGGAGGAGTCAGATGTCCTTCGTAGGTCGCTGTGCTATATTAGAATTATTATGAACTGCAAGTAACAAAAGGATCTCCGTTAAAAACAGTAACCCACTTACCTAGCTACATTAAATAAAAATCTGTAATCTGCATATTAGTTGATGTGCTTTTCAGAAGACACATTAACACTCTATGCTACTTTGATTCAAAACTGGGGCTAGAGAAAACACAGATCTGTCTAGGAAAGTTATCTTACCATTATTTTTGTTTCCCGGGAGTTACTGAGCACACAAAGAGCTCTGCAGCAGGTGCCTTGACCCCATAAGATATTTAAAAATGAAGACTTTGCTGCCAATTATGCAGAATTGATTTTCTGCCATGTTTCTCCTTGATGCCAATTTCTTGTGACGGAGTTAAAAAAATAATAAATGTGTAAGTTGAGGACCACATTTTGCTTCGGGGTGCGTCACTTTTTTTGCACCACTAGGTGCAAAATCTAATTTGTTAAATCTCATAATGCCCTCAAATGTACTCCTAATTGACCTGTGAAACATAAGTGTGAGGTGTTAAAATCTGATGTCAGTTCCTGTGAGGTCATGGGTTGTGATATCTTTTCCTGTGATGTCACTTTCTGTGATGCCACACTCTGATGTTACGTGCCATGAAATCACTTGCATACTGCCTAACTTCGTTACTACGCCTACTTATTTTTTTAGGACTTGTGCCCTGGCCTATCATATTGGACTTTTCACTATTGTTTCTTGGTCTGCCAGGGTTACTGCTTAAAATTAGTGGTCATATGTATTTTGTGATGAACCTCGTTGATTGTGATTCTGAGTGTCTCTTTTGGTCATGTGATAAAAACGAAGGCAAAGTATCTTACAATGCCTTCTCAAAGAACTTCTCATAAACCCTTGTTGTAGGTTTTTGAGTCGCCCTCTTACAGTTGGAAAAGATTTCACCTATTTTGCCACACGAATATGTGTGTAAGTAGCAATTGCTCCCTACGTGCAGCTTGCATTGTTAAGTAAGACAGCCTCACCCAGGAACACACTCTTGCAAAAGAGGTCTAGTTTTACAAGGTGTGTGACTTTTTGTCGCCGCCCTTGTTTTTGTTTGATTCCCTATTGAATACTACTTTCATTCTTCCCGGCTTCCTCGTGTAAATTGAACACCTCTGAATTTCTTGGAAGATCTTTTGTTCCTTTATTTTTGTTAACTCGAAGATGCTGTTAATTTGACTTTTCGCAACCAAGTTCTTGAAAGCTTGCATTTGCGGGAAAGCTCATTCCCGCTGTTTGTGAATAGACCGCGAACAAAGAGCTGCCATTTGCATTGAACCAACATCTCTTGTTTTGTGTAATTCTCTTTACCCACCGGTTGCCCACTCGTTCCTACGACACTGCTGATGCGATGTGCAGAAAGTTCCAAGAAGCGAACACAAATCTCGCGTATCCTAGGATGTACACAACCCTTTCGCATGCCATGTGATCTTTGTGTTTGGTACTTCATTGTCTTGAAAGAAAGACTGTAATTGGGGCACCGATTATCATTCATAAAAGAAATTGTCAGACAATGTGCAGTGATTACATCAATTAATTCTTGCCTAGTTTTTCCAGTTCAATGTATTCTCCAGCAGGTTGATAGAAGGGCTTATTTACTTGGTGTTGAATCCTGAGCAGCCTCGCTTGGTCCCATTTCCTGAAGTAGTCTAACTTCCAAATCCCATGTGCCTCTTATTCCCATATCCCTTTGCAAACCAGGACTTTCCTGTGGGCTACAGCAAAAGTAGGTGCCCGGCTGGCTTAGGGTTTGTTCTTAAGCTCTGACTAAGAGTTATGCGGCACTGGCAGGGTGCTAAACCCACACCCATAAAACTGTCACCATGCAGTAACACCCTACCAGTACTGTACAATTGCAAATTTATTTCTATGAAATGGAAAACCATGCAGATGTGGTTTTACTAGATGGAATTTCGCATGGTACTCCCTTTTCTGTGGGGATTATTGTTCACATTTACCCTATGCCCCAAGAATGGCACAAATGTGCTGCTGCAGGGCAGTGCAGACTGTAGTCTGGCAGGGTGGAGAATTGCATGCTCCCTGTGCTCTAGGACTGAGGGTTGGGCAAGAGCAGGAAAATTTGACTAGAGCCTGCTTCAAACGCATTTTTACTGCCCACTAAATTGGGTCCGTTTTTCTCGCACCCGATAAATCCAGGTGTGGGAACAACCGTCCACTCATGATTGAACAGAGGGGAATTCCATACGATAATTCAGCTCCTCTCAACATCTAATTGGGGCCATAGTTGTAAGTTTTAATTGTTTCTTATGCCATTTGCTGCAATCATACATCCTGTGTTGATGGAGGAAATCCGTTCTACATGGAGACACACTTTTGATTACTGGAACCAAAAATATCCACCTATATACCTTGTGTCATAAGGCATCTCCATTAGCTCGCGTTGAAGTTGAGAAATGGTTTCAAAATGGCTTGCACAGCTAATAAACCACAACTGGCTACCTTCCTACCCGAGTGACAAATTTCAACTCTTGTATGGCCAAAGCAACACCAGCAGCCGCAGCCTTCTAGTTCTGGAAATCTCTGAAGTTATAAGACTCAAAACAGCTGAACAATGTTTTTTTTGTCTAGTTCCCAGGTTATAGGACTCCATGATCAAATTAGACTAAAGTCTTATTCTTTGGCCTTCTGAACGGAAATGAAAACTTACATAGTCAGACTTTACCCACCTGGTTACCTTGTATGTTGACCTCTAGGTACTAAAGGAGGCAGGAACATTTTGCCTGCCACAGGCAAAAAAGCAAATTTAAATCTCGACCCTTTTTCTATGTCTTGCTCCAGTCTCCAACATACTTCTTAGCTTTCCTCAACAGTGGCATTTTTTTCGGTTGAGGAGCTTGGACATTATTCTACCGCACAGGTCTTTGTAACAAATGCCTTTTTTCCCTGGAGATTCTCTTGTCATTATCTTCCTCTAAGTTGCTTCTGGTCGCCCATACATACCGCAGATCACCCCGAGTCAAGGAATTTTATTCCAGTAGTTCAACCTTTTCAAGGTGAGCCTCATTGCACATATGTTCTAGGTATGGTATTTTGCAGTTTGGTCACTGGAAGTCATGTGGATGGACACCTCTGATATTTGCTCTACCAAGATGTTTCAGGAGCGTGTGGAGTGTTAGCCATTTCTAGTCATGAAAAATTGGACACTGCAGGTCATGAGTCAATACTACAGTTTTTAAAGAAAATAATAAAAGAATAATATGAATAAAGAATTATCTTAAAAACCAATCTGACGAGGATTACATGTACTGTGTGTGTGGATTTACAGAACAAATGTGCTGAACTATTATGAAAAAAGAGTGATGCATATTGTTGAATTGTGGTGCTGAACCATCTGAATTTATTAATGTTTAAGGAGATTTCTCTCTATTGGAACTTGAAATGGGCTGCTCTTCTGGTTCAGTGCACGTTTTAAGTAATCGATAACTTCTTCCACAGAGGTGGTAGGTGCGTCAGTATATTGCCTCAACCCCTTTTTGTACAAAACTGTCCTTAATGTTTTTGTAATACCGGGTAATTTTGGGAATGCACAAGAGATGCAAGTGTAGCACATTTTGCAAAAGGATGATAGAAATAAGATTCTTCTGCCCTACACTTTGCTAGTTACTCTTGTTTAGTTTATGTCTTTAGGTTCAACTCATTTAAACTTCTCCCTCGGGTCCCCTGAACGACATCACATGTACTCGGTGGACCAGATTCTTGACTTAGCACCACTGCCTGCTCAAAAGTGGCAACACACTTGTTCTTGGTGTCTACCTCAGACACTGACATCTCGTTCTTACTGCTTTTCCAGGGGCAATATAGTTGGTGTTTTGGGCAGTTCACGTTGCTTTTATAGTCTTGTATGATGGATTGGCTTTCTGTAAGTGGGCAACTTAACAGTTCTTCGCCCTGGTTAAAAGTGGACTCCCAAGAAGGCTCTTGTTTCTAAAAGGCCACTGATCCAGCTTTGTTTGCTGTTGCTGAAAGTAATTTCTCAGGTTGTTTTGTGATTTCACAAGCATTGGATCCCCACCCATATTACAACTCCAGTGTTGCTTCTCTTGATGCTTCTGAGGGACGCCTCGAAGGTTTTCATGATGCTCCAGATGTCCAACCCTTCACCCCTTAGGACATAGAATGTTATCTCCTGGTGGTTTTCCTTGTTGCCATTTATTGCAAAAGCAGCCTCTTTGCTGTGCGCTCCAGCAACAACATCCTTTCAAAACACCATTCCCCTGCAGTTGTTTTGAAACTGGCAGACAGATATTCCTCTTCACTTGTTTTTAAACTGGTTGACACATTTGTAACCCTGTATGTTGAAGTTGTGTGCATCTCTCTGCACCCACTGACATATCTCAGCCCAGTGTTCGGTGCATTGGTTTTAGCAGGGTCTTCCTGACTAGCAAGTTGACTATATGCACACAAATGACCAGGGCCTTGGTTATGAGTTGAGATGAGTGGAGTGGAAGTCTTTTGTGGATTTAGGCTCTGCTCAGTCATGATTTGGCCTTTCCTCTGTACCCGATTTTACCAGCTGGAAATTCTGGCCAGTAAAAGAAGACGGTGAAAAGGGCTGCTTTCCAGCATGGATGCATTCGCTGGGTTCTCCTGACCCTCAACCAAGGCATGATGAGAGCAAGTAAACCTCTCCCTGTTGGGCAACAACTCCCCCTTTTTCTCCACCCTCTTCCCTCCAAGTCGCACAGTCCTTGCGATGGGAGGATGTGGAGTTTGCAACCTGCCAATCCCATGCAAATCGTAATCATGGCCAAGATGTACTAAAATGTTTACTTTTAATAATGGCTGTTAAACCAAGGCCACATTGATAATTTCCTGGTAGGCTGTAGTCGGTGGGACTGCTGTGAGAGCATTATGGGTTGCCATGACCTTACCATGGTCCGCAGCCCCGTTCTAGTCATGGCCTGCAGTGTGGGGATGGTTTGAACATTTTAGGTGACAAGAGTGCTGCTGGACTGTAATCTTAAAGTTGGCAGAAATGTTAAAATTCTTGGATGCCCATTTATCTATTTTACAAAGTTTACTGTACTGGTTTTGGAGAGGCTAAGTAGATATCCAAGTTTCTGATAATCTGTGCCTTGAAACGGACACACCAGCCAGTGAAACAACAGTGTCTGTTTGCAGAAAAGCCTGGCTGCACTCTTCTAGCTTCACCACAGCGACCTAGGACTAAGTGCTGAGCTCCACCATTTAACTCTTTTACCGTGGCGGACATTCCGCCGCGGTGTGATCGTTCTATTGCGCGGGCGGGACTGTGTCGGCCAACGGTTGTGCGCAGCACCTGCGAGGTAGTGCTTGCGTCGGCTAACGGCCGACGCGAGCACGTCATGTTAATGAGAAGCATCAGCCATTGTATCTCCTGGCAAAGAATAGGCAGTCACAAAAAGTCTTGATCCATTGTTTTGCTAAAGACTTTTTCTACTCATGCCAATCCTTAATTTCATTGTCAAAACAGAAGACCATGGACTGCCCACAGGTTTAATGTCTACACTAATCAATCAAGTCAATAAACTTCCATCATGCTTAATGACCTAGACATTCTAAAGTGTGCGAATATACAAATTGTGTAATCTTAAACATAGGTTTGGTCTGAGTGTTAGTAAGAGCTGTTAGGGGTCTGTGATATGTGTTAGAGCTATGTACTTGAGAGATAGCTTTGTTGTCGGGCATTACAAATGTTTTTTCTTCCCGCAACATGGATCTTTCTTTCTTAACTGGCATGTTATTTAGGTTTGTATGTTTTAACAGCATCAGTTAAATCAACCACAAGACTTTAAGTTTTGTCCACTTATAATCAGTGCACTTAATTTCTAATTTCGGCTTTACATTTATTGCACTATACTCATGGTATCCTTGACTGCTTTCCCTCGATTAAGGGTGGCATTAATGAATAGCTCTAAGAGATAAAAGCTGCAGCAATGCCGAATAGGAAGATGCAACTAATGAGAAGTAGGTAGGGTTTAAAGAGAAGTGTAGTTACTGGATCAACCAATGCATGTAAGGCACCACTCTACATAGCCAGATGAAGGAGGTGGCCTTCAGGTGTCCTGCAAGGCTAAGGTTAGTATATTGTCCATGATTTATAGTCTTTTGGTAGGTTATCTATTACATGTTTGCCGGTGGGAGTGGTACTTTCCTAATTCTATGTATACCTAGTATTGTAGTTTTGCAGCCTTGTTCTGCTCCCCAGATAGATTGCTCCATGTTCTCTTTCTCTCTTCATTATTCCTTCACTGCATTGTTCCCTCTTGTCGGTTCTGCTGTCTACATCCTCCACCCCTTGCCTTGCCCTATTGGATACTGCGAGTTATCCTTCATAACCGCTTTGAGATTGGCCTGGACTGAGCTAAAACATTTCTTTCTATCCATCATGTCTCACCTTCCTCAGTCTAGCTCCCCGACTCTTTTGCTGAACTCCTGAGGAGTGTTTTTGTTTGCTCAACCTTTGACTAAATCCAATCAAAATTACTGGAGCTGATGTGATGACTCCATTGTTTGAATGCATACTGTTCCCTCTTATGCTGATTCGGACTTCTCCGGCTAAGAAATTTGTAATGTCTTGTATCCTTGAACAATTTGTTTCCATTGATTCCGATGTCTCTGTTTTTTTCGAAGTGCTCCTGTACAATGTTCAGATGCTCATGGACCATGGCTGAAGCGAATCAGTGAAATCAGTTTGAAACCACAATATTGATGGTTTGCGGTTTTGTATTGCTGATTTTCCTGTTGTTTTTTTTAACCCTGTGATTTTTGTATGCCTTTGTTTATTTATCTGTACAGTGTTCCATGTAAAACACTCCGATGCTCTAGATAAAACCTAGTACACACTATATAAACACACAAAGGAGTAAGTGCAGTTCCTCTCTCCAGTCTTACTGAAGTTTATTTCTTCAATCATTTTTTATCATCTTTGTCTCTTGACTGTTGTCAGGAAAAAGGCATATCAGAGTTCCATATCTGCAGGGTTCTTTTCTTACCAGCTATCATTAAGATTACTTATTACTTTTGTTAGGCATTGGGGCAAACCACATTTTTTCAGCCCTTAAGCCCATTTACGTGCTTCCAGTCCCATTGTGCTAGATATCACCAGAGGTGTACTTTCTGATAGGGTAGCAAGAGACCTAGGCCTCTTTTCAGTTAGTAGCTCTCCAAGATCATTCTCTTTGTCATCTGGTGCCTCTAAGATATGCCAGCCCGAGTCTTTCCCCAGTTTTCTGACACTCTAGGTACAAAGCTGTGCAGACTGGGCTGCCATTGTTGACTCACAGGATTCTTGAAGCTGCGCAGTTTTTCAATCAATCAATCTGTACATTTGTAAAGCGCACTAGTCACCCGTGAGGGTTTCAAGGCGTGGGAGGGGGGGAGGCGGGAGGGGGGGGGGGGGGACTGCCGCTACTGCTCGAATAGCCAGGTCTTGAGAAACCTCCTGAAGGTTAGTAGGTCCTGGGTCTGACGTAGGAGGGTGTTCCAGGTCTTTGCAGCGAGGTGGGAGCACGATCTGCCGCCGGTGGTAGCGCTTCGGATGACAGGGACGGTGACGAGGGCGAGGTCGGTGGAGCGGAGCTGTCTGTTCGGGGTGTAGAAGGTAAGTCGTCTGTTGAGTTATGCTGGTCCGGCGTTGTGGAGTGCCTTGTGTGCGTGGGTGAGGAGCTTGAAGGTAATCCTCTTGTTGACGGGAAGCCAGTGCAGGTCTCTCGGGTGTGGTGTGATTTGGCTGTGGCGCGGGATGTCGAGGATCAGGCGAGTATAGGCGTTCTATATGCGTTGTAGATGTGTCAGGAGTTTGGCCGAGGCTCCTGCGTAGAGGGCGTTTCCGTAGTCCAGCCTGCTGGTGACGGGGGCCTGGGTGACCGTTCTTCTGGTTTCGGTGGGGATCCACCTGTAGATCTTGCAGAGCATGCGCAGGGTGTTGAAGCAGGAGGAAGAGATGGCGTTGACTTGCTTGGTCATGGAGAGTGTTGAGTCGAGGATAAACCCCATGTTTTGTGCGTGGTCAGTGGGTGTCGGTGCTGCTCCCAGAGCGGACTGCCACCAGGAGTCATACCAGGCTGAGGGGGTGGAGCCGAGGATGAGAACCTCTGTCTTGTCCGAGTTCAGCTTCAGACGGCTGTTCTTCATCCACTCGGTGACGGCTTTCATTCCTTCCTGGAGGTTGGTTTTGGCGGCGTGGGGCTCCTTGGTGAGGGAGAGGATCAGCTGGGTGTCGTCGGCCTAGGAGGTGATGTTGAGGTCAGGCAGTCGGGCAACGTGGGAGAGCGGTGCCATGTAGACATTGAACAGTGTCGGGCTGAGGGATGATCCTTGGGGTACGCTGCAGATGATCTCGGAGGCTTCGGAATGGAAAGGGGGAGGCGGACGCTCTGGGTTCTGCCCGAGAGAAAGGAGGTGGTCCATTCCAGAGCCTTGTCTCGGATCCCTGCGTTGTGCAGGCGTGTGCGTAGGGTGCGATGGCAGACAGTGTTGAAAGCGGCTGATAGGTCTAGGAGGATGAGGGCCGCGGTCTCACCGTTGTCCAGCAGGGCCCTGATCTCATCGGGGGCGGCAAGTAGGGCAGTCTCGGTACTGTGGTTGCTGCGGAACCCGGACTCGGATGGGTCCAGGATGTTGTTCTCCTTGAGGTAGCGGGTCAGCTGTCTGTTGACGGTCTTCTCAATGACCTTTGCCAGGAACGGGAGCAGGGAGATGGGCTGGAAAGTCTTGAGGTCCTTTGGATCCGCCTTGGGTTTCTTCAGTAGGGCGTTGATCTCGGTGTGCTTCCAGCTCTCCGGGAAGGTAGCGGGCTTGAAGGAGATGTTGATGGCCTTGCGGAGATCGGGACCGATGGGGGCGCTAGCTTTGTTGAAGATGTGGTGTGGGCATGGGTCTTGCGGAGAGCTGGAGTGGATAGTGTTTATGATTTTGATGGTGTTGACGTCGTTTATGCTGGTCCAGGTGAGTAGGGGATCAATGTGGGTGGAAGCCGAGGGGTCTGAGGTGTTGGTGGTTGTTGGGGTGGTCAGGTTGTTGAAGCTGTCGTGGATGTCTACGATCTTGCGATAGAAGAAGGTGGCGAGGGAGTCGCACAGGTCTTGTGATGGTGGGATGTCGTTGATGTTGGAGCTGGGGTTGGAGAGTTCCTTCACAATATTGAAGAACTTGTTGCTGTTGTGCGCGTTGTTGTTGAGTCGGTCCTTGAAGGAGGCCCTCTGATGAAGTGATGGTGTCTGCGGATGGTGTTCTTGTGGGATGCGTAGCTTTCTGGTGTCTGTTCGCTGTGCCATTTCTTCACTAGTGCTCAGCACGTTTGCTTGGAGGCCTGGAGGTCTGCGGTGAACCAGCTGGCTTTCTTGTTAGTGTGTCTGTTGGAGGGTTTCTTGATCGGGGCTAGAGTGTTGGCGCAGTTGTCGATCCAACGTCTGAGGTTGTGGGCGGCAGTGTAGGTGGGGTCGGCGGGTGGGCTTCGGGCGAGTGTGGTGTTTAGCTGGTCTTTGGTGATTTTGCTCCAGTGACGGCGGGGGATCTGTTGAGTGCGGTGGTGCGTGGTGGTTTTCCGGAAGGTGAAGTGAATGCAGCGATGGTCGGTCCAGTGGAGTTTAGTGGTGTCGCTGAAGGTGACGTGGGCGCTTGCAGAGAAGATGGGATCAAGCGCGTGGCCGGCGTAGTCGGTGGGCGTTGTGACTAGCAGCCTGAGTCCGAGGTTGGCGAGTTTGTCAATCAGGGTGGTGGAGTTGGTGTTCTTGTTGTTCTCGAGGTGGAAGTTCAGGTCTCCGAGGAGGATGTAGTCTGTGAAGGCAAGGGCGTGTGTGCTGACAAAGTTGGCAATGGAGTCGCTGAACTAAGGCCGGGGACCGGGGGGTCTGTAGCCGAGAGTTCCTCCGAGGGTGGTGTTGGGATGGGTGTGGATCTGGAAGTGCAGGTGTTCGGCTGTGCTGAGGGTGTCGTCGGTGCTGGTCGATACCCTGAGGGTGTTCTTGTGGATGATGGCGATTCCACCTCCTACTCCGTTGGTGCGGTCCCTGTGGGTGATCTTGTAGCCGTCCGGTATGGCTATGGCGATGTTGGGTGCCGAGGAGGCGTTCATCCAGGTCTCTGTCAGGAAGGCGACGCTCGGGGAGGATGTGTCGAGCAGGTCCCAGAGTTCGACTGCGTGTTTGCGTGCGGAGCGGGTGTTCAGTAGTATGCATCTGAGGTGGTTACATCCTGTCACGGTGGGTGGTTTGGGGGCTCGGAGGCTGGTGAAGTTGCAGCTCCGGCAGGAGAAGGGTCCTTTGGTGTTCTTCGGGGCGGCCAAGAAGCTGGTGTGCGGTCGTCCAGTGTTGAGTGCGTGGAGGGTTTTGGCATCGTAGCGGCGTCGGCTGTCGTGGCGCCCGCTGTGCGCGGCTGCCATATGAGGGGACAGATATTCATTGGTCTTGGACTCAAGGGGGTCCCCCTGAGGGTTTGGGGCTGTAGGCAGTAGGTGGACTGCTCGGGAAAGCAGAGTGACTTCCGTGAGCCTCTACCTATTTCTTAGTCCATGCGGTTGCACACATTCTGCAAAGCATACAATGGCATGGCTTTGAGGGGTGACGAGGTCCCCTCCAAAAACAAGGAACCCTGGGGGACGCAGGGGCCTCCGTTACGCCCCTGGAGTGGATTGGAAATCTGGCTTGGCATCATGGGTAAGAATTCAGCCAGACCTAGGTGTTGTACAAAGAAGTATACATTTGTTTGTTTGCATTGCTCTTGGGGTAGTAGGGATGTAGATATATTAAGGGACATGAGTCGTTCTTATGGGCCAGGTGGCGTGAGGAAGGAATTGTCCCAACATGTCGATTTCCAACTCCTTTTTGAACAGTAGAAGAGAATGGGCCAGCCTAAGAGGCAGGGAGTTGATTCCAGAGTCTGGGGGCCTACGCTGAGACGGCTGGTTTACATGTTGACCTATTAACTCATCTGTACTGAGCCAGGCTGGGACTTATCTCCCAGTGTTTCTGCAGCCAGAGGTGGAAAACCTATTTTACACCTATCCTGACTTCTTTCGAGTCACACGTGTGAAGAAGATGCAGTGCGCCTTGAAAACTGTGTGCACCAGTGGTTGAAGTCACTTTAGGTCTTTCATGGGTGGGGTTGACTTGTATCAAGAGGGGCTGATAATTAGTAAGTTTATGTATGATCACATTATATGAGTCGCACCAGTTTTCTCACTCTTGCGGTGCCACCCCTCTGCTCAGACTCTTCAAGACTCCACTTGAATTGACTTTTTCAATCTCTAATGATGCCTGAGTGATGCACACTAGTTTCAAGCCCTTGCTGGCCAGCACCTTCAGTGCTGACTTTATTACTATGGTTTTTGTGCAGGGGCTCAAAGTTTTTCTTAGAAGTCCACTAATAGTGCTGCCGGATGCTGGGGTTGCAGAATGCCAAGGCTGTTTAGTTTTGCTTCCAAAGTTCTTTATACCACTCTCTAGTCTGCTGTTTAGATGCTTGAATCCAGGCACTCTCACCGTGGTGGGTACATTGAATTTTTCTACAGGCTTTTACATTTTGACAACAGATTATTTGGCATTATTTTGGGATACTTATTGTCTTGGTCTTTTCTGCCTCATTTGAGCACTATTTGTTGTTAGCCTCAGAAAGCTATGATCTGATATCTCCAGTGACTTGTAACACAATACAAAAGCCAAATAAATAAACCAGCACTTTCTATCTGTCTCGCTCTTCTTGCGGGTCTTTTTTCATCCCTCATTTTGCCTTTTGTCATCTTTTTCCTATCTTTCGCTCTCTTCCTTCAGTTTATCTCTGAAGAAAAAGTCTGATAAAGAACAATAAGACCCTTCTCCAGTAACAGATGGATGCCAGTGGCCACCACAAGCAGCTATTGGTACACATTCTAATATCCAACCAATCATCGTTTTTGAAGTTTTTTTTTATTTTATTATAATCTCTGCCACCTGGGCCAGTGTTAAAAAAAAATCTAGTCTTTTTCAAGCTGCTATTCCATACCTAATTGTGCTGCCAGTATTTGTGTGAGCTCAAGACCTGGCTCTTCGACTGAACCGCAAACCTAACCCTCCTTCCCCCCCACAGACACAGCGCCTTGAGACCCTTATGGATGAGTAGTCACTCTTTACAAGAAACCGGATTGATTGAACTCCATCAGCACCCTTGGACCTTCAATGGTACCAGTCAACTGGGCTTGTTCCTTCTCATCCCCCTCTTCTGCTTCAGCATTCACCCGGGGACATGCATCAATGTTCTCTCTTTTGAAGGGTGAAAAGGCACCTGTCTGAAGCGCTGCTCACAAGAGACATTGATGTAGTGTATGGGTAGGCGGGGGTCTGCCCGGTGGCACCCTGCGAGGAGCAGCCTGCCTTAGCCTTGTAGACAAAAGACACTGCACACCGATATGACATGTGAGCCAAGACCTCGAGCGGTCATGCGCCCCCTTATTTATATCCTTCGAGCGTGCCCACCCTCTGGATTGCTTCAGGGTGCAAGATAGTATTATGTGGGTCGGGTGTCTCCCTCACTACAATGATGCATGTCCCTGGGTGAAGGATGGAATCACAAGAGGGGGAGAGAGGGAACAAGCCCAATAGCCTGGCACAAGTGAAGGTCTAGGGCTGTTGATGGAGCTCACACAAAAGATGGCAGCACAACTTCTGTTACTTAACTAGCTGGAAAGAAGTATGAACTAGCAGGGTTGGAATAGACTATGATTTTTTATGTCTGTTTACTCCTTTTACATTACTGAAAACAAAATGTCTCTGTCCTTGGTTTTTGTACATCAAGCTGTCAACTTCCCTCTTTTAATAAACCCACAATGGCAACAAAAGATCACATTCTGCACACGCCGATCACTTCTTCCCATACTCAACCTTGCGCTATCAGTGCACAAAATGCATCTTAGTGCTCAGCACTCAAAGCTTTTCAAAGAAACCAGAACTGTTGGCTTAGTCAGGTCCTGTTTTCCTCGAGTTCCTGCTCCGTTGATGTTGGCGCACCAGGTGTGGGTGTGCGCATGACCGTGTGTGCTCCATTTGCTTTTTGTCATCGCTGCCTTTGACCTAAAACGCCTTGTATCCAAGCATTCCGCCTCAAGGCACCGCACTCTCCTGTGCTTGCCTGCCATCTCACATTGCATGGCCTGCCTGCACGCAGCTTTCTCCTGCTTGGCTTCCCCCTTTTAATGCCTCACCCTAGGGACACTCAGATGGCTGCCGCCTGCCCAGCCTCTACATTAACTCGCTGTACTAAAAGCACAGACACACTCAGACACCCAGTTTTGCTATTACACAACTCTGCTTTGCAGTGACCTGTGTGTAGAGTGTGGAAGCCATTAATGTTTGACTCTGTGCAACTCTAGACAAGCAAAATGAGAACTTGGGTCACTAACACTGGCGAGAACACTGCTGCTGTGCTTTTGTTACAAGGGGGTGATTTTTCAAAACTGGCGCCCACCCTTCTGGCCCACTAGGGAAATGCCCGGGGCCCGTTACGGTCAGTCCGGCCCTGTTTATCAGTATTCAGATGGACCCACGCGCCCGTTCACATCCGGAGTTATTCCTTGTTCGACAATGTTATTTTGGAATTCATCTTTTTCATGTTCTGCTTGTAGGAGATGTTGTCACTCTGTACCATATGCATTTAGGCCTGTTTTTGGGTGACAACAGTTCGCAGTATGTCTTGAGCTGTTTGTTGTAATATGCTACGTCTCGTGTCCAGTCTTTTGTAGTCAGTGCTGGTCCTCTGCACCATCTCATGGTCACTCCATGCTTAGCCAATACTAACATTGACACAAGTTTACTGTCTGTCTGGGGAAAACTCTCAGTACAGCCCAACAGTGGCAAAAGTGGGTCTAGCTAAAGTTGTGAGTTGGTGGTACCTGATAATATCTTGTTTACTTCTCTGTAGTACATGCAGATCTCCAGGCACTGCCAAGCCAATCCTGGCATAGGTTCCTCACATCTGTGACATCGCGCAGAGGCCAAGTGCATGTCACTTTAACGGTGTATCATACAATCTGTGTAAAAACGTGCCGTGGATATTTGGAGTTTATAATTTCAGGAAAGTTGAATGCTCTCCCAGTAGGTTCACTGCATGCCATTGTCACATATAGGTCTCCCTCCCACTTCTGTTTAACTACTAGTTTTCTAATGTGTGGAATATTGGCAGTGGGGTTGATAAGTCTGCATTCCCTTTTCGAAAGGCCTCCCAAAGCTTGTAATATAAAAATATGTCCAGTTAGTTGGTTATCATGTTAGGCAGTATCAATGACTCTTCCGCCATAGAGTTCTCTTAGGCAGTTTAAGCCCAGTAGTCCCAGCTGTTGAGCTTCTTGCTGGTCCCATGATCAGGGAACACTAGGGTTGAAGTGGAAGGTAATAATAGGTTCATGCACCATCTTTATTCAAAGTTGGTCTCAAGGGTCTTCTACTTCAAAGCAAATTATCTATGTTCTAAAACAATGGGGCAACAAATTATTCTCCCATCGTTTACCTGCGTGTTAAGTTTGCCATGTATTGGTGAAAACCTTCCATATCTTGAGATTTTTCCTGCCCATTTGTCTTCCACTGTCTGACCTGCATCCCACATTAGGTGGGCTATGCAGAGCATGCCTATTTGAGAACCATTTCAACCAACTAAATCAATATGTAAATATATAAGAAACAAATAAATTCAAAAGTTTCTCCGCAAACTTAATCAAGGCCCTTCCCTTTTTTTCTCTGATCATTTGGAGAAGGCATTCTGTAATGTCAACTCTTGTTTTAAATCCTGTTTTTTATGGTTTGCTGCTTCTGGAAGTCTGCATTACTTGAATGCACCTAATTTCCAGAACTGTACTGACAGAATAAACCAAACGTCCGTATGCCAAGGGCATTATAACCTAAATGTACTTCTGAGTATTGGTAGTTGTTGTCGCAATATTTGCCTATTTGCTGTATCCATTTGAGAGAATGGTGTTCTTTGGCATAAGGCCTTATTTGTAAAGGACTTTTATTCATTGTTCGCTGTTACGGATTTTTTGGGAGAAAGTGCTAAATCTGTTGGCCAGTTCACCAGTGACACTGCCCCAACGCTGGACGAAAGCCTGTTCTGCCCGTAGAACGTATTCCTGAAATTGGAGAAATTCCACTCATGATCCAAGTTGAACTTCAGCAGAAGGTCTCTATGTAGAGGATGTACCAGACATTCTCTTTGTCACCCACTCCATTGATGGTTGTAATAATTTAGGCATTTTGTTTTCATCCACACACATTCTAATCTACGCTTTTTGGAATGGACATATGTGGCACACTGTCGATTAAAGACCCTTTAAACAGGTGTGAACATTTCTTGGCCCAAAGTTTCTAGCACACCCACATATGAATCACAAACACAATTCTATTATGGTGTCCTTATATTAGATGATAAGAATGTATTCAATACTAGAGGGGCTGCATTTTACTACGGCCATGAAAACACTCTTGCAGATATATTTAACTTCCAGCGATTACAAGTCGTGTATTGAAATTAAGTCATATCACATTATAAGAGTTGGAATTTTCATCTTTAATCTCATAACCTCTTAGTCATGCTACAGGGAGCTAATTGGATTTTATAACCACATTTATAAAGCTATTAAGAGGCATTTAGCAAATGAGGTCAGACAATGTTGAGACACAGTGAAAGAACAATCTTGGCATTAAGCCATGAACACGAAGAGGGCATAGAAAGCATGTAAATTATATGGATGCCCCACTGCATATAGATCACATACTATTTAATGTAGCTGGTTGTGAATATTATGCTTGTTTGTGTGTGTGTGTGTGGTAGAGTGTACAGGACTTCGGACAGTCAATGCATGGCATGTTTAACTCCCCAAGTGAGCATGGCATTCTGTGTTGCAAAGGGAAGGATTCTATCACGTCAGGGGGACCCTTCAGGTTGAGGCTCAAGTCGTCTTGAGGCTTGAGGGAGGTTGGGGAGCACCAGATCCCAGGTCAGGATCTCTGGGGAGACCTCCTTGTGGTGTTGGGCCACTCAAACTTGGGCTGTGGGCATAGGGTGCAGAGAGTTACAGAATCTTGGAGTCTTTGTTGAGCAATCCGGTGCTCACGGGAGACAGAGTCTGTATGTGAGTGCAGGGCCCTTCCTCCAGGCTTTGGGGGGGGACAAGCCAGGCTCTTCGCTGTAGGCAGGTCGGAGGCGAACAAGCCAGTAGGGTTGGGGCCAAAGCAGTTGGTGTCCTCTTCTTCCTGGGTCAGCACCACTCTTTGCTCCTTCTTTATCGAATCGGAGGCGGCAAGGTTCAGGATGGCCTCTAAATACTAGGTTTAGGGGCGGTAAAAGGGGTGTGTAGATTAGGACCAATGGGTCCCTTCCTTGGGGTGGGTACACACCATCATGCCACCCTCCAGTGGGAAGGGGCATTAGCCTCTTCCTGTTTGGTTGGGCCCCCTCATCTTAAAGATGGAGGGAACTGAGATGTGTGATTCACTTTGCCCCCACCTGAGGGGTGAGGGTGGCAAATGGTGGGCACACCACTCCTTCTAGCTTGTTTTTCCCATTGATTTTCCGAAACAAAATGTGGGCAGAACCTGTGGGAGCAGCAAAAGGCAGGGACAGCTCAATAAGGCGGCAGGCCTTTGAAGCTTCCCCTTCATGAACCCAGCCCATCCTGGGGGAGGAGGCATGACACGGCTGCCTGGATGGGCTTTGTTTCTTGACCTTGAGAGCGGAGGCCCTCTACCTAGGGGTCCAGTAATCTGTCTGGTGGTGGCAAATGGCTGACAGCCATTCAGGAACCCCACCAGGGCTGGTCATTTCTCACTGGGCATCTCGAAGATGCCCTCTGAGTGCATTTTACATTAAACCCCACACTGGCATCAGTGTGTGTTTAATGTGCTGGGAAATGTTCTAACTAACTTCCCAGGTTTTAGTAAAGCCATTCTGGCGTTACTAATAACCAACTCCCAGACCATATACTCTTTATGGCGTTACTACATTTACAATGTCTAAGAATGGTCTTATATACTGTAGGGGTACTGGGCTCATACCGCTGTACCCTCACCTGAGGCTAGTGCACCCAGCTAGAGGGGTGGCTTACCTAGGCTTCAGGCAGTAGGTTGTGGGCATGGCACACAGGGGTGTGTGCCATGTTGACTCTTCACTTTTTTTCTGCACCAAAACACGCAGCCTGCAATGGCAGTGGGTGGGTGTTATGGTACAAGGCCTCTAATAGTGGCACAATAGGTGCTGCAGCCCTTAGAGGCCTTCCCTGGTCGCAGAGCCTTTGGTACGTATGGTACCTTTTACAAGGGTCATACCAGTGGCCAAGGATGTTCCAATTGTGGGTACAAAGGGACAGTTTTGGAAAGAACACAGGCCCTGGGAGCCTGATTGGCAGGGACCCAGGGCACATCATGTCAGGTTGCATCTGATGTCAGTAACCATGCAAAAAGGGGCACTTTCCTTCAAATATACATTGCCTAAAGCAATTGGCAAAGCCAGTCGGTCCCAAAGAAGATGCCTGTTGACTTTGCCAGTACTTTTTTTAACCTCATGCTGGTGTACTTAGTTGAAGTGTGTGTGTCTGTGTGTGGGTGTGTGTGTGTATGTGTGTGTGTGGGTCTGTGTCTCTGCCAATAATTTTAGGGGGAAGAAAAAGTTGGCCAGGTCTTAATAATTGAATAGAACCCAAATGGAGCAATATAGCTTGATACAGTTAGTTTTATAAATAAAAGTTTTATATCTTAGTAATTTTTGGGATAACATATTCTATTGCATTTCCAGCATAAACCAATGCAACATAGTCTAATGCTTCCTTCCTGAATAACCCCTCCCCCTCACCTCCAAGGTCGCATATCTCCATCATTTTGAAATTCTTCATCGAATTAGGTAGTAACTAAGTGAACATCAATTGCTCTCACTTACGTATAAAGACACACAGACACTAACTTTTTTTGCTTTCTGTCCTTATATTGTCTATCCTGTTATCACTCGAGGCTTGTTCACTTACCGGTATATGAACAGCCATTCTTTTTATTTTAAACTGTGAGAGTGCAGTCTATAGGTACCTAGAAAATGTCATGGCTTCACAGCACAACAGAGTGCTTCTGCTGGGATGTGGGAAACTATATTGAAGTGAACTACTGCAGGTGGCGTAAACGAAGACAAACGTGGGAAGCTGGTTGGAAGCAGATGCTTGCAGTTGCTATTGGCAACTAAGCCGGTGCGGGCACTGCATTAGGTGAGGTCCTGATGCAGAAGGACTAACGAATCTAGTGCATGCCTGTTGTGATGGTCCAATGGGTAATGCTGTTCCATTATTCTCCGGACTTTACCTAAAATGCGCTTTTCACCATCAATGAAATACTTCCTCCAGCCAGGCAATGATGACCCTCAAATACCATATTACTGCTGCACGTCGGCACCTGCCCAGGCCACTGCAGCTGCTTGAACTCTCAATGAAGGGAAGTATTTGCCAATTCAAATGTTGCACTTCCTTATTTGAAAACAACATGTATACCAACTAAATGGTTCTAGTTTTTTCCACCTTGGAAGAAGGAAATGCAGGGTCTGCTGTGTTGGAAGTCTAGCTTGTGCTAGGAAAATTACCAATAGATCAGAGTCCACAGCCTAATCCACTGAGCTGACTTATTGTGCTTTCCTTTGTGTAATCATGATGCCCTATGTGAGGTGACTAGGATTGCAACCTCGTATTTGTACCAAACACCTAGCCCCATCTCTGAAAAAAGCTGTTGGACCGCCACTTGTACGGATTTACCCAGGGACTGATAGCGATCAGACACCATTTCGGCTGCACAAAACTTTTAATTTTTGAAGCAACTTGGAAAATAAGCAACCTCTGTTAAAATATGCGTTTTATTATACATGATGCTTAGCCTTGAGAGAGCCCTGGCTATACTTGTCACATAGGGCGAAACACGTGTCGGCTGTTCCACTCTATAAAATCTGGCTATACAAAAATTTAAATGAGTGAAATGGATTTACAGATCAACCTATACAAATAAAAGAACCAACTTTACCATAAATCAGTGTGGATCTCTGTGTGGTATTTAAAGTAAGGATTTACCCTTT
Organism: Lissotriton vulgaris; assembly: GCF_964263255.1. NCBI lineage: Eukaryota > Metazoa > Chordata > Amphibia > Caudata > Salamandridae > Lissotriton > Lissotriton vulgaris. The sequence goes on from NC_141696.1 coordinate 229,608,803, forward strand.
TGCTAACAACAAACTGCTTAGGAAGAGAGGAACACATGCTTAAACCTTACCTTTACCTAGCCCCATCTCTGCCTGGTCCTCGACGTGTCCTCTGCTTGTGTCCACTTTCATCACCTCCCAGTTAATTTATCGCCCTCTATCTTGCCCCTAGTAGACACTGTTTATAAACTGTTTTGGCTGATGGGATCGTTTCACTCCGAACTAATGATTAGTCCTAGGCGTAATTTATGGCTGTATAAATATTAGGACAAGTGGGATAGGTGGGGTGAGAGAGCGTAGGACATTATTCAGAGCTTGTGCAGAAATCTAGGATGTTAAAGTAAAGGACAATGGGATTTGTGTAGGTTAGAGAGGTCATTGGATAGGACCTGCGGACGATATTATTTATGAGTGATGATGTAAATATTAATTGGAGGAAGAGATTTGAACTCCTTTCTGAATTCTGTACAAAATATTGCAAAGGTGATGGGAGGGCAAGGCTTCCTACAACAGTGGAGCATAGCTTCTCAATGCCTACTCCATGTTTTTCTTTCTTGCAGTTTTGAAATGTGACGTTGGCAACTACTTTGGCACCTGGTGTCTGCTACAGAGGGGCACTTTTTCTGCTAGGTGCACTGGTGTGTTTACCTTCATAGCTTTGTAGGTGATGCAGCATGTCCTGAAAACGACGCAGGCTTGTTGAGACAGCAAATGTAACTTGATGAGAATTAGGAGTAATGTGATCAAATTCCTTTTGTCCCTAAATTATGCTGGCTGCTAAGTGGTGAGTGCTGTTTAATGTTGCCAAAATAGTGTCCGGAATGCATGCAAGGTGTGTTTCACCACCGTGTGGGTGTGAAGCTGACGTCTTGGATAGTGTCTCAGAGGTCTGCTTCTGGTTGGTATGGGATTGCATTGCAAAGAACACGATCCCATGATGTTTGAGCCTGCGTCGTTCTATTGTTCTTCTAGAGCATGATGTCTTTTAGAGCAGGGTGTTGATGTAATGGGTCATGGTGTGGACTGTGGGCAGGGGCATGAATCTTTCAAGCTTGCGATCTGAATGCGAGTGGTTGGTGTAGTTGCAGATGAGCACAAATTCAGGAAATGTACACCCGGGGTTTGATGAAGGAGAGGCCGAATATGAGGCAATGGGTGTAATTGGCTGGCAAAACATTAATTCAATGAGCCATTTTCGACAGATCGGTGTGTAGTGATATCGCAGTCAGCTAGGAGGACTCCTAGGGCCAGCTGCATCGAAGGGTTTTGCCCATTCTGTGTCTATGGGGAAAAAGTGTTCATGCATATGACCCCTAGTGGTTTCATGTCAAGATTGAAGATCACAGAGCAGAGGATGGATTCTTATGGGATTGCAAAGGTAACTGATCAAGACAATCATGGCCTTGTGACCGATGATGTCGTTGGCTGCTGACAGACCCAACTGTACCGGGACATACCGTTGACATTGTCTATTAAGAGAAGTTGAGTGTAAAGCCTGACTGCCAGCTGTGTATGTGGCTGTGGGTGTACAGATGATGGGCAGCTCTATGGAGCTACTTCTTTAAATTTTTTCAGGAAGAGAAATGGTTTTAATACAGACAGGATTGGAGTCTTTGAGCCGCTAGTAGGGTCTTTCTTGGACGTTTCTGAATGGCATCATTTATTGATTGTTACAATATTGGTTAATTTTCAAAGAAATAGTACAAAGAAATGTTAGTCATTACTAATTAAGAAAACACAGAAAACGAAGAGAGAATGAGTTGAGAAGAGAAAAAAAATATGAGGTCTTAACAATACTGTGGTAGTGTGTGTAGTGTGTGTGTGTGCATATTATCTAGTGGCAGTTGCCACTGGGAAGTTATATTTAGGTAATCTGTTCCACGTTTTTGTGTTATAACTTTGACCCTGTTTGACGAATCTCCACAAACTTTCAAAAAGGTGCTACTTTTTAACTAGTTTGTGCATGTAAAGTTTCAGGGTGATCCGTCAAGCAGGGGCTAAGAAAAACGGGAGGTCCCAAAACACGAACCCCCACATGCATCAATCTAGGATTTTGCATTTCTCAAATAGCGAAAATTAAGGAATCGCTATTTAGGAAATGCAAAATGCTATGCATCATTTTTTTCGGTATTTCTTTGTGATTCGGTAAAAATCGCATTTTTTACCGAATCCCAAAGAAATACCGAATTCTTAAGTTAATTTTCGCAATTTCCAGTGATTCCTATGGGCCAAAAGGCCCATAGGAGTCAATGCAAATTGCGAGTGGCACTTAGAAAATTTCATGGGTGCAGGGGGGGGTCCAAAGGACCCCCCCATGCACCCCTGAAATGTATTTTTCGCATCATGTTGCACACACACATGTCCTAAGGACATGTGTGTCCGTAACATGAATGTTGAAAAAAAAACATTTAAAGCATTTTAAACACTTTTTCCAAATTTACCGAGTGGTTCAACCACTCGGTAAATTTGGAACCCTAAGTGCGAATTTTCACTTGTCAAAAGTGATGATGCATTGCTTTTAAGAAGTCGCACATCTGCGACTTCTTAAAAGCACCCGCAATTTTAGAACTCGCAACAATGTTGCAATTTCTAAAATTGCTTCATGCATCCCAAAAAGCACTTTTGCATTCGCAAACGGCCGATTTTAAGGAATCGCACCGTTTGCGAATGAAAAAGTGCTTGATGCATGTGGGGGATTATCCCCATGCATTTTCCATAGACTTTTATTTTTCCCAAAGGACTACTGCAAAAACTGCTTAAAGGAATTACCCCAAATTTGGCAGAAAGCTAGATCGTGGTCCGCAGATTGGTCTTTTTTTGTGGTTTGGTTTAGATTTATTCAGTAGTTATTGAGAAATTAAATGTAAAAAATAATTAGGAACAGATTAAAATATTGCTTCCGCCATAGGGAGCAGCATTAGTAGCAGCTCCCTCTGGGAGTAAGCAATGCAGGCTCCCGCCTCATGCGGGAAGCTGGCTGTGGGCTGTGGGGGCCTTAGGGCTCCTCCTGTGGCTCCCAACAAGTGTATGGGGCAGATAACGGCTCGGGGAGGGGTTTTACGTTTTGAATTTTTAAAATACAGAAATTTACTAATTACAGATAACAAAACTAACTGGTGAATTTCTGTGTTCTTTTTTTTAAGTTCCATACATTAATGTTGCCACTGACCTATTCACATAACTATATTACTTAAACCTTAGTTTTTTTCTGTGAATTTCTGAGTTTAAAAAAATAAGTAAACTCTTTTTATCACACTTAACTATAGCGTTATTTAACCGTTGTTTTTTACAGTAAGGTGTGTGTGTATGTGTGTGTGTGTGTGTGTGTGTATAGATATGTATGTATGTATGTATGTATAAGGCTGCTGGTATGTATGTGTGTGTGTGTGTGTGTGTGTGTGTGTGTGTGTGTGTGTGTATGTATGTATGAATATGTATGCATGTGTATGGCTGCTGTGTGGCGGGCAAAATGCGACATGGTGAAATCATTACAATAAACTAGCACTTATGAATTGTGGCGTCTGCGCCCGGCTGTTTCAATTAAGTTAATGCAAGTTATGCGATTGGAATTGTATATAAATATTTGTGTGTTGATATATAATCACTGAAAAAACCAAAGGTTACAGGGAGGTTATAGTTAGGCTCAGATTTCACTTGTACAAACCAGAGAAATTCAGCAGTTACAGTCCGCTCTGCTAACTATAACGTACACCCCTGCAATGCGCTGCTTATGGCCTCACATATTACATCACACATGACATGGTGAGTGATATCACTGATGAGATCTCAAATGACATCACTGACCCCTTGAATGACATCCCTGATTCCATCATCTACAGAACCACTCTCACACCCATACAACCTCACAGCCACTCACCCCCACAGCCACTCACATACCCATTTACAGATTCTTAAACCTACTCACACATCCACTCACTCATCTATAGAGCCACTCACACACCCACTCACTCACCCATACAGCCACTCCCACACTCACTCACCCATACAGTCACTTACACACCCATACAGCTGCTCACACATCCACTCACACACCCACTCACTCACCCATACAGCCACTCCCACACTCACTCACCCATAGTCACTTACACACCCATACAGCTGCTCACACAGCCAGTCACCCACCATACAGCCTCTAACACATCCACTCACATTCCCATACAGCCACTCATGCACCCACTCACTCACCTATACAATCACTCACGCACCCACTTACCGATGTAGCCATTCACCCACTCAATTTCCAATATAACCAGTGACACAGCCACTTACTCTCCCACAGCTGCTCACAACCACTCACACAGTCACACTTCTGCCTCTTTCTGCTCATTTCTGACATTTATTCTTCCTCTTTTAGCTTGTTTGAGGCCCTGTAGCCCATCCAGATTACCCAGTGAGTACTGTTGTGGACCGTGTGGGGAGCCTCAATGCCCCCGGGGACGGGGTCCGCGGCATTCTAACCATGCAGATCCCATCGTGTGCGAGCAATACTTTCATCTCTTTACCTGCCTGCATGTCTGCAGGCAGGAAAAGAGATGTAAAATCTGCTTTCAGCAAGCAAGAGCATTTTGACAGCTCCCGCTTGCTGGAAGCAGAAGCGGAAGCCGGAAGCGGGTGTTTGCTTTTGTTTGGTGGGGGCTGCCACAGCTCCCCCCCAAGCAAAAGCAAACTGTCCCGGGGGTGGGCACCACGGGACATACCAGGAGCTGACCCTGAGAGGGTGGCGGTCCACCGTATGTGGCACCAGGAGGTAGACCTCGTGGCCCACCTCCTTTCTTCTGCAAGGGCCAGCCACGTGGAGGTGGTGGTCCCCTGGGTTGTATATGGCCCAGGCCCCCCTCCTTTCTTCTGAATGGGCAACCCGAAGGAGGTGGTGGTCTCCGGGGTCGTATATATCACAGGAGGGGGGCTGCTTGCCCCCCCTTTTTAATCTTTGTTTGAGCCCCGGGGAGGTGGTGGTCACCAGGGCCCGAGGGGTTCTGTGTGACCATGTATCATTTTAAATATGGAGGTGGTGGTCTCCGGAGCCTGGGGGCAGGGTCAACGCAGGCCACACTTAGCATTTTTAATTTGTGGTCCCGGGAGGTGGTGGGCGATTTTTGTAGATGTCCAATTAATTGCAATGAAATGCTAGTTTTTTAATTTGCCGGGATTTTGGTTTAATAATCACCAATGTATCCTGAAGGGAAAATAAAACATGTCTTACATTTTTGAACCTTTACATCTGCCTCTCCTTCCTGAGGGCATATGATGCATGAGCTCGAACTATGTTAACCTTTACCCTTTGGAATGTGCACCTTCAAAGGTGTGTGCTCGGGATTCCATCTGAAGTCACCCACCCAGTTCTCCAGTGCTTGCCGTAGCTGTAGCAAATTATTATGTTATTTTGCTGTGGAATTGAAATGCTTTTTTGAAGTTGTCCTGTGGTGTCAAACCCTTATGTGAGAACGATTTTCTAAGCTTGCTTGTTCTAATTAATTAATTCCTTCCTTAAAGCCTTTCGGGATGCACACTGCTATGCCGCAGTAGACAACGTGTCAAAGCTTGGTGTGTGTTGTATCCAGTATAGTTGGGTTCTGTGCTATAAATACATAGTTATCGAGGAACCAGATGAGATGGAGCCCTGTACACTGTCTTTGAAAGAACCTATAAATCCATGAATTAAGATACCAAAATATAATAAATCTACTAAAACACAAATATTTTTATTATAACCTGAATTGATGTTCCCTTTTACTTTTTCTCAGAAGCATCTCTAATAGAAGATAATGATAACCCTACACAGGCTTGTATTTGCTAAGTGGATAAAGCCATGATGTAATATGTCATGAGTTAATGTCAGGCTTCAATTATTGGATACATCACGTGCCCTGTGTTTGTTTTTCATAGATTATGCTCCTGTATTTTCTATTTGTATTGTTTTAGTGTTTGTCTGCCAAAGTTTGCACAGTGAATTGTGGTACTGCCCAAAGGCTGTCTTAGACTTGTCACCTGGCTCCATATTATGTGAGTGACATTTAGCCGATAAAACTAAGTATGCTGCAAACTTCAGGCTTATTTTGAAAATTTCGGGCTTATACTCATGACTGCGAATCTTACAAGTTCATGTCCCTGCAAGCTTAACACTGTTCACAGGAGAAACAGGAGTTGGCCATCAGTCATCCTTATAGCGTGGAGTTAATTGATGGCTACCTGGCCTTTACCGGTACCCATTATGTTGGCGGAGTCCCTTGTTAAATCAAAGATGATTCATGGATCTCTTACCAGAAAGCAAGGTACTTGGTCTGACTCTCCTCGTTAACCTGGACCGGCTGCCAAGGCCTAGCCCCATGAAGGTGGTGTAGGGTTTGACAGTAAATACAGTCTAAAACAATTGTTAAACTCCCACCAATCTTTCCACATTCAGTCGGGATTGTTCCTTTAGTAACACCTGTCTAGTAATACCTGTCTGCAGCAAAACGTAAAACTAAACAGTGGAAATCACACAACACATTCACGAAATGAGTTAACCAACCATTGCTAAAACTTCAATCTCAGTATGCCCTTCACCATTAATAATTGATCACGATTGCTGCACTTTTTGTAATCGACCGTTCAGAAACAACAAGGAACACAATCCACTCTCATTGGCAGGAAAAGCCCAATGTGTTTTATCCCACCACCAACACTGAACTACATATTAGTGAAAGGACCACTAACATCCTGTGTCCAGGGCAAAACGTTGGTCTTCTACCAGTGATTCCAACAGCACTGGGAAGCGAGGCCTTCATTGATGTAAACGTCATTCTCTAATGAACTCTATTCAGGGTCATCATTTGGCTGATATCACCTCCTAAAGATCATATTTTGCCAACAATCTCCAGACAAACCAGAGGAAACCACTGCTGTGCGCTATGTTAGTTATTGTTCTTGGGTTTCACGTGGCATGTCAGGTGGCATTTTCAAGATCTCGTAGTGCTGTTTGATCGGAGGGTGCTCCCGCTGGAGTTCCAGCCTCTCATTCCAACAATGTCTTTGAGTTCTCAAATGTATTCTCATGGCCCTCTTGCACTTGGGAGTCTGTTTTGGCCTTGTTGACTATGGAAATACTGAATGGTTTTAATAATTGTGGGACATAACACTTTTACGTTAAACGTGGCCACGTCTGGATAGCACCAGTCCGAATGGCCATGAAATAACCTTCTCTTTCACAGCCCTAGTCCTCAACTTTTGCCATTTCTATATTCTTATGGATTAGGTTGACTTAGTTCTCAACATTAAGCAGAGCTTCAAGAATCACATTCCTCAGACTATCCGATTGTCCACTATCAAACCATAAAAGTTGTTCTGGAGAAGGCCATGCCCAGGGCTTCGTTCTGGGTATTTGCCCTATCAAAAAAGACTGGAGAATTTAACTTTACTGCGCCATTTAGAATGAACTATTTTAATAGTGTTCTGGACACCACCCCCCACCCCCGGAGGAGATTGATAATAGTGCATAGACCATCCTTTACTGTAACAGTTACCAAAAAACGACATACATGATGGCGCCAATGTGCCTGGGGCTGATCTGTCAGGTGACACCCGGCATTAGAGAAGTGCATGTACAGCATTTCACTCCACTAACTTGGACTCAAAATATGAGGTAACGGGCAGACCAGATTCCTTCCGATCCCCATTACGGTGAAGTCTTAAAAATGTTGTTGAGGAAGTAAAAGCCTGTGGGAATGTGTTGAGATCCCTAGCCTCAGACAAAGGAGGGCTGAAGGATTCATAGAAATATGTTTGGAGTCAAAGGGTGGTTTTCTTGTTATGAATTCCTTACTTTTAGTTTAAAGGGAAGTGGATTTAGGGTATACATTAGCTTTGCTCCAGTTGCAAGTGAAAGACATGTTTATTAATAGCAGTCATGCTATCTCCCTTATCTGCTGGAGTAGAGTATGTGGAAGACCAATCCTCAGGAGAGTCCATTGACTGGCAGTAAAATCCCACCAGTGAAGCTACAGCACGTGCCCCCTCTCCACATATTGGCCTCTTTGTTACCATGAGCTATTCCAAACGCATCCCCATGCATGCTGGGTAGGCTGGTTCATGCTGCCCTTGGGATGCATCCCTGTGCAAATCGTAGGAGGTGGGTGGGCTCTATAGACCTTACCTTCTCTCACAGCCTCCGAATTAATCAGCCACAAATGGGATTGGACTCAAATTATTATGGCAGATTAGATGTTCTCATTTCGAGTGTCCCATTAGGAAAAGTTTCCAACTTCTAGTCGCCTGCGTCCTAATCAGCAAAAGATTTTCTGGCTATTCATTCAATTTCTGATGATGAAGGCCTGTTTACTGAAGCGCTGGCATTCGGACATCTGAATCATTCTTCTACTTTAGAGGAATGGATGGAAGTCCAGAGATGTTTGTATCATGACCGTGTAGGAGTTGGTTGCCTGGTTTTCATCCCTGGATTCTGTAAAAGAAGATAAATCTTTACGTTTGTGGCACACGTACACTTGCTTACAGACTTCTCCTACAGGGAATACGGCCAGGCTGGCAGATGTTGGTGGCCCTACATGAGTCAAACCTAAATCTTCTGTCATCAATATCAGTACACCTTCCAGACCCTACTTCTTTAAACTTGGTCCGCATGACCGTGCTCCAGATTTGTTAGACAAGTTTTGTAAAGCAAGAAGACATGAAATTGGCCAAAAAAGAGGGTGGACTAGACAACCATGGTGGTCACCCACTATAAACAAAACTAACCAATGGGAAACTTAATGGTTTCACTCGCCCTTGCATATGTAACCACAAACTAAAAGAAATATCAGTGTTGCATCATCTGCTTGTTAGACCGGCGCATACAAGTTACGCTAGCCTGATGCCGTTCAGTTATCGTCCTTCGATTGTGCTGCCTGTGCAAACTGCAGCCATTACCATCTCCTCTCCATTCCCAGCACATCTTTCTTTCTGCCTGGTAAGGTAGTCATTGGTGATGCAATTCCCACCTTCATGATTCCCACCTTCGAGATTACAAAGAACACTGGTAGTGTGAGAAGCGAGCTTGGTACCTTTCATTATTCACCACCATCAAATAATATCATTAAATGTTGTCCACACGTCCCTCCTGTAAACTCCTACAGTCCTCGAAAGAAAGTACTACTACTTGTAATATGGACTGCAATGCTCATGTGGGCCTCATTTCGAGTAGGGAGGGAGATTATGATTTGTATGCAGGAATATGCTTTTGCACAAATCAAATTTCTGAATTGAACTTGCCATGTGAGTTGTTACCAAGCACCACTTCTGTAATTTGCTCTGGAGAACTTTTGCAAGGAAAAAACTAGCAAAATATGATCTGGGGTGACGGCTTATAAAAATGTGATGTCCTGTAATTGTGGTGCAAAACACATATGCCACATGCTATGCAAAGCTCTGCAGAAGTCTTAATCACTGCATCTTGTAAAAACCACACCCCAGGCTGGCATTGGCTTTAACCCCTTCGGTGCTGATGACGGCCCACAGCCGTCATGCATTACGGTGGGCACGTGCTGATGACGGCTGGGGGCCGTCATGAACCCGCCCACTACGGAAAACGCCGCAGAGGCGCAGAATCACGGCCGCGCCCAAGGGGTTAATTCACAAAAACACCAAGGGTTGCAGAAGTGAGCTCACACACCTTAACCTTAATAACATGTCAAGAAGTGACATCATCGTGATTTTTCAGCTTGGATCGTCACAGGTAGGGATGCCATATACCGTATTTTCCGGCGTATAAGACGACTTTTTAACCCCTTAAAATGTTTTCAAAAGTCGGGGGTCGTCTTATACGCCGGACACCAAATTTTCATGAGTGCAAGCAACGCTCTACCGACTATGAATTTGCCCCCACGAACCCTCCAATATGACCTGGGCTCTTACTCGCGCGTTCACACTCCCTGTGCCGTATGAGGACTTTATCCGAAGGTGTCTGCCCGCTTCACAATAGGACCGGTAATGATACATGAAGACAAGTACACGTTTACCGGTACATTAATCAAAAATTGCACATGATTTGAAAATAGTGCACAGTTACTTACAGTCCCGTAGTGCTGGGAGAGGGTCTCACGGGGCATTTCGGTATTTTCTTCCTGCGTCTTGAGCCTAGAGACACAGCGGTATATGCGCTGATCTGGCGCCATAATCCTCACGTTCATCGGAAGTAGAGGAGCGTCACTAGCGCACGTCATCTACTCAGTTCATGGACATGGAAAGGGGACTGCAGAAGGTTCCAGCCGGCAATGCAGTACCTTGGAAGTGGGGGTCGTCTTATACGGCGAGGATAGGACGAAACCTACATTTCATCATGAAAAGTAGGGGGTCGTCTTATACGCCGGGTCGTCCTATACGCCGGAAAATACGGTAACCTTTAGGGTACTTATATGATAAGCCTGGGAACCGTACTGCTTCCTCTTTTTATTATATAAACAATTATGTGTTTGAAGAGAATATAGTGCTAAAGAACACTGAACAGTACCAGCGCATAAATGATGTATACCACACACAGAGCCATGGTTTAACCCCTTCGGTGCGGCGGCAATTCCGCCGCAGCGCTAGGGGGGCCGAGCAGCGCTCGCATTCTCATGACGGAGCTGCTCTGTCACGAGCCGCGGTTGAGCTGTGCTCGTGACGGAGCGGTTCCGTCATGGCCCCGCCCGCTCAATAGAACGCGGAGCGAAATCAGCGCCGCGCAGGCGCGGCGGCAGGGCCATGACGGACCCGCTCCGTCATGAGCACAGCTCAGCCGATGCTCATGACGAAGCGGCTCCGCCATGACCATGGGAGGGGTTAATGGTTTCCCTAATGTATAGCACAATGGGCTATGTAGATCAATAGATAATAGGCAGTATTTAAGTTCACATGTATAAACTTACATGCACTTTATATTGTATAGGAACTATATTATTCATTATTGTCAATAGATTTTGATTGCTGATCATTTGGAAGGCATCATCTCTTGTGCAACTCATAGAGGTGAAAGTTATTTTCGTACTTATCATTTTTCATGTGTTAACAATTGTGAAACAAAGCAGCCGCTTGTTCAAAAATGTCTTTGTAAAAGACACTTTTGGACTCGCTCATTCTTTCTCACTCAGTTTCACTTATCTATTCTCACTCCCTCATTATCATTGTTTTGCACTCAATCTCACTCATATGCACTTTTACAAATACTTTCTCAATCCTTCGAACTCACTTGCGAGCAGTCTTATTCTCATTTGTTTATTCCTGCTTATTCCCACTCACTATGAAGCATTCTCACCCAGTTACGTTCACTCACTCACATTTATTTCCATTAACACTGCTTCACACTCTAACAGTCCACAGTACACACTCATTCTCACTCACTACCAGCCACTCACTCTCTCTCACTTTAACACACACATGCTCTATCTCACACAAAGGCATTCTCTCTCCCTCATACACACACACACACACACACACACACATTTAAAAGCATTTACTTTACCTCAGCTGTCAGTAAATGTCTTGCTCCAGCTATTTGTGCTACATGTTTTATTACATTAAGAATGATTAAATGACTTAATTTTTAGTGTACTCAAAATGGGCAAGGAGATTGAGCCGCGATACCCATAAGGTAGATTAGCCCTCTGTTCTTGACACTGAACATGCCACTTTTGAGGCCAAGGGGGTCCAAAAGCAGTTGCAGGGGTTGCAAAGAGAACACCAGGGTCACAACTGCAAACCTCTAGTCAATGTTCTTTCCCTCATTTCCCCAAATCTCCGTTCTTCTTTCTGTCCTCTTTGCCTCATGACCCCCCTCTCTCGTTTCCCTCTTGCTTTCTCTATTTCTCTACGTTCTCTGAAACGTCTCTTTATTACTGATGTCTCCCACTCTCTTTGAACGTTTTGCCTCGCTTCTCTCTCACCTATCATTTGTTTCTCTCAGATGGCTCTTTTTCATGTGTCCACCCTCCATGCTGTCTCCTTGCCTCTTAGCTGCGTCTCCCATTGTCCCACCTATCACATTTCTCATCTGTGTTCCCCTCCTGTAGTCTCTTTTTGGCTGGTGCTGTTACTTCTCACTTGTCTGTGTGGTGTGTTATCTTCTCTTCTAGTCTCTCTATTGCCCCTGGCCATCTATTAACTCTTCCTTTCCCCTCCCTCTCACCTGACAATGCGTGTCTTAGTAAGGGATATTTAGATTCCGGTTTTGACGGCCCTCTGAACTAGCAACAATAAATCAGTTATATTGAAATTATTATTTGTGGTTTTGGGGCACCCCTCCATAACAGGTCCCCTAGTTTAGTAATGGTGGTAACATTGTTTCTTTGTAGTGTGCGTTTCACCTCTGAGTTTATTCCTGTCAGCCAAACTTTGCCGCAGAATAAGAAAGTTTAAAAAGGCCTCATGGGAGGAGCATTGTTCAACTTTTGTTCCTGGCTCTGCTTGAACGACCTCTTATACCAGGTGTCCCAATGTCTGTGCCAGGGGGTTGCAAGGGGGAATCCAGGAGTCAAAGCTGCAACCTCTGGGGATCCCTAAATGACGTGTGCATGGTAGCCATGCATAACATGTGTGTTACTTACCGTCCATTTACCCCATAAATTACAATGAGGGCCTTTTCCCCCCATATCCGCCTTGTTTAAGGGCAGGGTCAGGGGCGGCTCTAGGCTCATGGCGGCCCTGGGCAGGGAGCGTAGGTAGGGGGCCCCGGAAGAGGGGGGCGGGGCGGAGCGCGGAGGCCAGTGAAGGGGGTGGGGGGTCAGGGTGTTTGGAAGTGGAACGCCAAATCCCTGCCAGGGGCCACCACGCAAAAATGTATCGATCCTCAGAGGATTATTATATTAAGGATATATATTGGCGTGGTGGCCCCTGGGGTTTGGTGGCCCTGTGCAGGTGCACAGCTTGCACATGCCTAAGGTCGCCCCTGGCAGGGTCGTAACATAGGCCTGTGGCTCCCCCCGCCCCCCTAGTCCTATTGAGGGCCCCAAAGTTATGAATGAGGCCCCCCTCATTCAATGAATATCATTGTATTTGTAATTGCATTTATATAGCGCTAACTATCCCTGACGAAGCGTCGAAGCGCTTCATCACATTGAGCCTTTATTTTACGTTGCGCCACTGTATTGGGAGCATGAATGAGGGACGTAATCTCTTTTCTAAGAGCCTGAATCGAGATATATTGGTACATAGCATTACATTACGGTTTTAACATTAAGGGCAAATGGGTGGTTCATTTTTTTGGAGTTTGAGAGTTGTTTAATAAAGATTCACAGGAAAGCGGCTGAAAGCAGTACCGCTGTCCTTCAGCCAGATGTTTGTTTTCCTTCCACTGTGCTATTTCTGTGCACAAACAGCATGTGAACGCTGCACAGAGTGGGCAGACGCTCCCTGCCTTGCCTCTAGTACGGAGCCATCATCGTGATAAGTCTGTGGGGAATCCACTGAGAGACCGCCAAGGTTTACTTTGCTTTATAGAATGATCTATTATATAACGATCCACTCCCCAGGGTTTCTATGTGCTGTACCGCAAGTGCGCATGAAATCCAAGCAGCGAAAAAACGCATTATATAATGTTAGGAAAGCACAAGGACTTGGCTTTTCTAAGAAAATGTGAATACTTGCTTTAATTAAAGCAAAAATTGAAGAAAAAAAAAGGAAAGATAAAAATGATGCCTGAAAGGTTTTGCTTGGATTGTGTTGCTTTTATAGATCCCCAAAGGTGTTTCACTGAGAAATAAACGTGCCCACCCAGCTTAATTGGGCAGGACAGTGGCAGGGTGCAAGGGCGGTCGCGCGCTCATTAATGTATCCTATTGTACTGTTAATGTCATTGTTCTTCTGTGTGCTGGCATTTTTACCCAGTTCACGCGCGCGGCTCCCTCTGACATAGGCCGCAGGTCGGAAGCGACACTTAAAGGGATTTAAATTAGTGTTGCCAAAGAATCCGAGAGGGCTTGACACACGAAGCAGTGAGTCACAACGTGGGTAATGAGAGCTGTGCTCAACAGCATAATGACAGTGCTAATGTTCTCCGAACTGGCTGCCCTTGTTAGCATGCTTTCATGACCCTTCGCTTGTGCCCACTCTCTGGGTCCCCCACTGCCCCGCACCTGTGACATGTGCGTGTTTTTGTGTGCCCCTGCACGGGTCCTGCCTGACCCCCAGATTTCCCCCCGCAGCGGAATTGCAGGGCAGTTCAACCAGTTGGGCTGAATATTTATCAGCCTGATTGCGTAAATACGCGCCGGCTGCTTCTGTTACCAAGGGGTTGGTGCATTATTTTTAATAAAGTATTGTGATTCGTCCTGCCGCTCCGTGCTGAGGCTTGTTGTCTTTTGTTTCCGCTCCACCAGGTTCTTCTCGCCGGCCGTGATGCACCGAGGGCTGAGGCTCGGGAGTCCCCGCTTGATGGAGTGTCCGGGCGGCAACTGCTGACAGCTTGGATGGTTCCAGCGCGTCCCCGGTTCCCATCACAATGTGCCGCTCGCCGCATCTCAATGCCACAGACGTCTAGCCGAAAGTTGCGCTGGAGAGCACCGGCATCTCGCGAGGTACTGCTTTGTTTGTTTTGGCTTCTTGGCTCTGGGGGAGGGGGGAGGGGGCTGGGGCAGCTGTCATTGGTGGGTTACGGTTGCAGCCACATCTTCACAATGAGCGGCGTCCGCTGACCTTCTTTTCTGCCTTGCAATTGCCCGCGGGGTTTCAGAGAGCTTCTATTACAAGTGTCTGCTTTACAGAGCAGCAGGAGAGAAATACTGCATTTTTAGAGTACGCAGTACCTCTCATATTGCAGAATGGAGAGCAATACAATGATTACCCGTGCCAAATATACTGGAAACACAACCCATTTCATCGTTTTCCCCACAACAAATACATTCATGCCAATTAAAAAAATAAAAATAATAGAGCTGTTTCAGCTGCCACTGGCTCAGCCTAAATGCAATAAGTAGAACACACCGTAATGCCAAACCACAAATGATAAAATAGCTCAGTAGTTTTAAAATACCCTTCGATCCGCTGTCGAGAAACAATTCATTCTTAGCCCACTGCCCATAATGAATGCATTTATCGATTAATTGTCACTGTAAACGATCTGAGAACACTTAAAATTAAATTTCTCTCTTGAGAATTTTCTGCCTAGAATGGACCCAGACACGGAAACAATAATGCGTTTTATTTTTATACAGATATTCTATATTCAAGTATTTTTTTTTCTCGCTTTTACCTTCCGGGGCAGACATCTAGATTAGAAAAGCCATCAGTTGCTGTTACCCGAGAGGCTCTGGATTCCAGGGGCTCTGTTTGGAAACCGATGCCAGGGGGTTTAAATTACTACAATTGTGCACGCTTTGTTAAACCTGGCCTATTAATCATGGGGGCTAACCTGAGCGCAGAGGGCCGAGGCGCGCGTCTTCGTGGCATGGCTCTCTCTCGTAGTTTCTCTTCAGACCTCTTGCCAGCTGGCAGGGGTTGTAAAACGAGCACTGCTGTCCGGACAAGTATCGACAAGCAAACATGGCTTTGTTCTGGGAGGCTGTTTAGGTCTTGCTTGACTGCACCGCTGTCCGGTTACCTTATGTTACCAGCTCTTTCAAATATACAGAGAGTGGGCTTTGGCTGAACCCAGAGGACTATCATTCTCTCACCTCTTGCTATTGGCGGTTATGTATATCATTCCACCTCACGTGGAGCGCTCACCCTGCAATACCTGAGGGACTACTTTACATCTCAAAAGTGCACTGAATTATCGTGCATAAAGTCTTTATGCAATGAGTGTATTGTGTACAGAAATCAATCCCCTTTTAGCTGCAGCAGACCTTTCTTTAAGCTTTTAGATTATGACTCGATATGCTAGCCTGGTCTACACAGGCTTTGACAATGGCTGGCAGCCGCAATGACCACTCTTTTTGCCTGAAGGTGAGATGGTTAATGCACAATATTCCTGTCTCTTTGCTTCCTTAACATGCCCTCACTTGTGTGGCAGAACTTTGTAAGGTGGTCAGTATTGTTTAGTAGATCTACTGCGGAGGGTAACTCTGAGCGTGGGCATTGGTAAAGAATAGTTGTAAAGTTTTAAATCCAGAATAATCTATTGTGGCACTTTGTCATTCAGAATGCCCTGTTACCAGCATCCATCAAGCCACACACATATACCGCAGTGCACATCAGGCCCGGTTCTAGAGGGTGGGCCGGGTGGGCCAGGCCCACCCAAACTTGAGCCTGGCCCACCCAAACATGAGCCTTGGGCCTTGGCCCGAGGCTTGATGTGAGCCATTTTGTGCCCCCATCGGTGTTTGGGCTGGCTCTTCTAATCGGAATTTGAGGCTGCTGCAGCCTCTGTGCAGCCCAGCACAGATCATCGCGGCCCATTGTCACATACAGAATGACAATGGGCCAAAGCCAGCAGGTACAGCATGTGGTGGGAGCTTCCGCCCTGGCCTTAGGGCACAGGTCTTCAAACGGTGGTGCGCGCCTCCCTGGTAGCCCGTAACTGCATTCCCATGGGGGCACAACTGCATCTGCAAGGAAGGAATTGTAAATGAAGATAGCCTGGAAGCGTACGTTTATCTGGTGAGTTCACAGGCTGTCTTCTCTTATATGCAGAAGTTAAACAGCATAAAAAGTTTGCACCTGTAATCCTGAGTGTTTCCTGGGGCACTGTCATTGAGTAGGGAGACGGGGCTCAAGGGTAAACACAACATGCTAATAACTATGTAATTTTTTCATTTTCATATAATTGCATATATAAAAAACGCGCACACACAGTAAATGAAAAAACAAAGCAAATGAAACGGATTTTGGGAAAATATACTCTCTCTTACGTTATAAACCTCCGTTATCTAAAGCAATCACTGCAGATTTCTGTGCGACCAGAGTCGCCCATTTGAAACCTGGTTTTCACAGTGGGAAATAGTAACTAGTGTATTTATAGAGCTCCACGTTCCATGCCTCTGGTAGAAAGCACTCTGGCATCAGATAATGCATATATTAGCTCCTGGGCTGCTTTTATGTGTGTTGCTTAACCAGTTGCATAGGGTCCAGTGTCATGAGAGGCCTATTAAAGCCAGGGTCACTGGAATTATCCAGCAGGGAAGGACCAAATCATGTGGCAGGGTTGACTAAATTATGTGGCATGAAAAGGAAAATAATGTGGCGTTATACAGAACATTTTGTCACACATTTGATTTGTTACTTTGTCATTTTTACATGTGGTAAAAACTATCTGGGCATTGGTTTCACCTCATTAATGCTGGTATAATATCCAAATATAGCAAAAAGCAAAAGAAAGGTGACCAGTCAAGCTTTGCAAAGTGCGTTTCACAGAGAGATGAGAGCACCTTTACTGCAAAAAGGTGGGGGCAGCACGTTGGAGCTCATTATTTCTAAAAGGTAGGAGTTGTGTCCTACTTTGGAACCTAGTTCAGGTCCTCCTGTCAGCTCAACTCAAATCATTTAATAGTCCAGTGCCTACAATAAAAAAATATATATAAAATAAATTAATATGAACTCGTGTTTGTGTAATGTAAATGTTGCTTATTTAAAGTTTCACAATGCCCTTGAGCCGGGTCCTCCCTACATAAAACCAAAAAAGGGATGGATAACCTGTTTCAAGATTGGAGTGATAGCCATGGTCGGTAAGTTGTGAAAGAGGCAGAGGAGGTGGAGGGCTACTTAGGGCCTCAGCTATCAATAGTGCAGAAAGTGCAATTCCATTGGGGCCCAGGAATGCGAGGGGCTCACAAGAACCAAATTATGGAGAGAAGTTTTTTTGTCAATTTCTGTTATTGTTTGATGATTTTCCCTATCATATGTTTCACATTTACTGTGGATTATGATCTACAAAAAAGTATCCATGATTTGATCTCAAAAGCTCTGCCGTTGCGCTCAGCCCTGCCTCTCCTGTTTCCCAATCCTTGGAATAAAGTTTTGCAGGGGTCCCCGACTTCAAAACATTTTGCTTTGGGGGCTCCGTGCAAACAAGTTTGAACACCTCTGTCTTAGGGTATGACAGTGAGGCCTCACCACGGGAGATGCTGCCCCTGCAGGCCAGAGTTTTCACTCCCCTTGGAACAGGAGGTGATGGGGGCAAAAAACAGGGTTCTGCTCCCTCCATCCCTCCTCGCAGTGGATGGCTGGCCCAACTCCAGTTCATGCTGGCCAGTAAAGGCATCCTCACTGCTCTACCAACCTCCCATCTCAAACTCAGAATTGAACCAGAAACTAACCCTGCCTTACCCGTCTCTTTGAGATGTGGCATTTAATGTATAGACTTTGTCAGCAGATGCCCTTGGCAGCGAGTTTCCTGGGCCCTAGTTCCACCACTGTGCAACTTTTAAGTTACCTCAGTCTAATGAGGCCCACCACAGAAACTGTTATGTTTCTTTTTGAGAGACCAAATGTTTGATCATGTACTCCTTTCTTGGAAAAAACATAAAGCCCTTTCAATCAAAACCAGCTAAACTGAAAATGCTTACGCCTGTAGGTTATTTTTTCAGATAGCACACTCATTTACTGCTTCCTGCTGGGGTGTATGGATATAACCAGGGCAACTGTAATTATGCAGCATTGGGCAGGGAGCCTGGCTGCTTGCATCCTGGGCAGGAGCCGAGAAGACATGGGACCCGGTAAGCTAGACTTAAAAAAAAATATATTATTAAATTAAACCCCCGCGTGACCCCCTGCCCCCTCTCCATATCCCCCCCTAGTCATGCCGGCCGCGATTAACTCAGTGGCCCACCCGAATGCACCATTGGCCCACCCAAATATAAATTCCTGGAGCCGGGCCTGGTGCACATGCTTTCTCTCATTTCCACAATAAGGTCCAATTACCATGCACTACCTTGTCTTGATACATTTTCAAAAGTACATCAATTTTACCTAAAATAATATAAAGACAGTAAAATTGCTTTACCCAAATTGAAGAAAATATTGACTGAATAGCTGAAAGACCAGTCAATATATAGCTGGCTTCTCCCCTCGAGGTGTTTAAATATCGTGGTTAGTTTTTTTTGCTCTTTTACTATTGACGTATGTGATCAGAAGTTGAGTTGTTGCTCTCTGTCCAGGGCCCTATGGGCTGGTGTCAAATTTAGTAAAGTTCTGTTATTGTTGAAACTCATTGGTACATTGTTTGGAAGTCACAGCAAAGAGGCCAAGCTTTGAATGAGTGAACAGCCTTTATGGCATTGGTCATGTCCATCCATCTGTGTTACTAAATGCACTAGGCACACATGGTCACATGAACTGTTCCTGCTGCAAATACAAAAACACTTTCCACAAAACTTAGCCTGGTCACGTTCTCAAAATAGTTTGCCACCTTTTAGAAGACAGACTGAATTGCTCCGGTAATCTAGTTGATAAAGTCACCTCAAAACTGTCCTCACCAAAGTGCTTCTGAAGGCGCAGGATACCCTTCCCTACGTTCATGTGACTGGGGTTGCCTCTCGAAACTGGACACCCCATCTGTCCTGTTGCACTGTTGTTCTTTACAGCAACATTGCACTCACATAGCCATTACCAGTAATGAAGATCTTGTTTGCAGATGTTTTTTGCAAGTGTTGGAGCAGGCTTCGCAAGTGTTGGAGCAGGCTTCGCTGGTGAAAACCAATGGCATTAATCTACTTCAGACTGTGTCCGCTTGTTATGTTATTTAAACATTTTTTTATTTCAAATTGTTTTTGATTTTCAGAAAGAATGATACAAGAGGAACTCACAGTAAAAGTCACATAAATAACAATAATACTGAGATATGATGAAACCAAGGAAAATTACAAGAGAGGAAAAAAAATAGACAACAAGTTATCCAAGTGCATTGCAATAGGAAATGCAGTTATGTTGGAGAGGTAAAAGTGGACTATGAATGTCACATTCTACATATGATCTATACATTACTGGCATGTATCAGAGGGCTAAGAATAACACATATTACATACGATCCAAGATATGTTGCAGACGTACCAAGAAGACATAGTAGAATCATGATAATACGTTATGGGCGGGTTGGAGAACAGTCTATAAGGTGCGAACTTTAGCAATGGGGGAGCAGGTGGGGAAGACTCCTCTAAGAGTGTTGAGACCAAGGATACTGTGTTTATGTGATGGAGTGCAGTGTGATGGGTTTCACAGGGGGTCAAAGGTAAAGGAAAAGGCATCAAGGGACCTCCAAAGTTTCCTATGTGGAGTGCGCCAGGGAGAGGAATGTAGGGAGATGTTGTATGCTCCTCTGAGGAAGGACAACCATTCCTGCCACATTCTGAAGGAGACTTCTTTGGAGCTCTTCCACTTACTGAGCACTATTTTGCCGGCCATTGTAAGCATAAGGTCTAGTAAAAAGCGGTGATTCACATCTTAAAGCATTTGGTCCAGAAAGTCCAGCAGGATATAGGAAAATTCCCTTGGGGGATTGATGTCAAATGTTTTGTTTATTCACCCATATATTTTGTCCCAATGAGTTTGTTGGATGGGGCAGTGGAAGAGCATATGAGGAAGGTTGCCAACATGTGAGTTGCAGTTCCAGCATGTAGGGCTCTAGCTGAGTTTAAGCTTAAAAATCCTTTCAGGGGTCCAGTATGTCCTGTTTATTAGCATAAGCTTTGTTTGGGATAATACTGGGGAGATTTTATTTGAGAAGGTAGTTATATGTATCTTGTCCCAGTCAAAGGGGATGTCTCTGGTGTTAGTTTTCTGCTTCCTATTTTGTCTCACTCTTTAGGTGTGATTTACGAGGTTTGGGAGATAAAAGCTTGTAGATTTTGAAGACCGCGTGTCCCGTCCTTAGCAGCTGTAGCATCCTTGTGAGGAGCGATGGATCGGATGGCTTTATGGAGCACAGCGTGAGTTGTGACTCTAGTTTTAGAAACTTATAAAAATCTAGGGAATCTAGATTAAACTGTGTTCGAAGCTCGGAGAAAGGCGAAGGGAGTTTCCCTGAAAAAAGGTCTTTGACTAGATTTATGTTGTTTTCTGTCCATTTTTCTGAGAAGAACCTCTTTCCGTCTATCCTCAGGAAAAGATTATTCCTCAGAGAGGTTAAGTTGGATTTGTTAAATTTAACCGCTGTTGGTTGATCCAGGAGTAGCAGGGCTGGTTTGGTGTTCTGAAAGATATATTTAGAGTGTGGGATGGAAGAGATATCCATGGTTAGGAGAGCAGATAACGGGATTTTGTTAATGTTCTGTTATTTTATAAGTAATGAGTAGGTCAGCCTTCTGAAAGGGCTGAGTAAGCCTTATTACCAGCTTTTGAAGTTTTGTTCAAGAGATGGTTTGGGGTCTTCTGCATGACTTTAAACTTTGCATGTTGTGTGTAGTTACTGCAGGAGGTACTCTGGAGGCAAGGGGATGTGGATTGAACCTTCCACCAATCCAAAATTTGAGATCAGTGAGCCAGTGGTTCACTTACCATATAACTAGGGTCCCTGGTTTTATGCTATTTATATTTTTAACATTTCCATTTGCATTTATTCATATATTTTTTTACCATTCCATTGGTATTTACCCATATTTATTTTGTGTTTTGAGAAGAAATGGAGTTGTAAAATGGTATATTTCCACATTTATTGAGCTGATAAACATGCACTCCTACTTTGATACCAGTCTCCTTTTAGCAAATAAACCAGCCAAATATAACAAAGCCATACAACCACAGATAAATATTAGCATTATATACAAATATATGTTAACATATGCCTCCATTTAAGGAAACCCAATCCTGTTTTTTAACTCCCCGTGCTGTTAACTGCTCAGCTGTTGGACTAGAATTTATGACGGACACCATGGAGAGGAAAGCAAAAGAAGCACAATTTTGTGTATTTTTCCTCTTTTAAAATTAAATATAGACAATAACCAGTTTGTTTTCTTTCTGTCTATCTGTAAAAATCATTAAAAACGGAAAACCTGTTTGTGCCAAAGTGTGTGGTCATAGAGTCTATTTTTTGTGGGTGTTCTGAGGTGGCCAATCAAGTCACCAAGCATCTGGTTTGTGCCAGAATCCTTGGGTCAATCTTATGCTTGTTCAGAGAACGTACATATGTGGAAGAAACCCGGCTTGCAGTAGGCCACAGTATTTTTATGTGTGACTCAGAACAGGCTGGATTTGGGAGAAAATTGAAGCCTTGCCTAAAAAGGAGAGTGAAGATATTATATGTGGTAGAGTCATCTTAGTGTGACCCATGGTTCTTTCTTTCATTGCTGTCTGCAGTTGAATCTTGGAAGGCCTTGCGCAATTGGCACTAGCAACCATCAAAGCCATTCCTTGCTTGACAGCACATCCGGTCACAGAAGTTGACAGGTTTGAGCATGCCCTGCTTCTCCTTAACCTTCACTGGCTTTCCTTGAAAGCTATGATCACATTTAAAAGTTCCATGTCTTTGCTTAAGGCTATTAACATGGAATAGTCTTCATCTCATAAACAATATCTCAAACCTAGTTTACACCCCCAACATAACGCCGTCTACCAACAGGATAAATGCATTGACTTCAGAAGAGGGAGAGATTAGGCGATGGCAATACTCACCCATGCAAACTGTGCAAAAAGACAAACAAAACCTCTAGAATTTAGCACTAAACTAGAAAGAAGGAAATCTGGTCTCTTGCTCTTCCTTCCTAAGCCCCAAAACTCAAAAATAAGTCTGTTTGTTACGACTTGAGATACTGGAATCGCATGACTGAGAAAATCAATCTAATTCCCAAAACTTAATGTCGTTCTTTAAAATATAACCTTCGGACACCTATTTCTAGTGTTGATATTTTACTCCTACTTTGAACCTGTGATACATTTTTTGAGTGTTGTATACTCTGTTGTTTTCTATGATTTGTTGCTATTGATAACACCACATTATACAGGAGATAAGGTTTGTGCTTTTTAGATGCTTATATAAATAAAATATGTATGTGCTTCAACTATTTTCCTGCATCACCTGACATTTAACATATTAGACATAATATAGCAGTTATCTACATTTCAGTTCTATCATTAATCATATTCTACCTCCAACGGTGCCCATGTTGGTTTGTGGCTTTTGTAGGTAAAGGGAAAAAAAAGGATGTCGTTCTTGTTCATGCCTTGCTGTTATTGGGAATGTGTGTGCTGGAACAGTTGGTGCATGCTGTTCTGTTCTAGTCTTAAATAACCCTGGTTGTAATGTGTCCATGGAAACAGAAGCACAATGGGCAATGGTTGGTTTTCAAGCATTATGAAAAATGAGGACGAATTCCTTCCTTGTGCCTGAAGGTTATTTGTTTGCTTTCAAAAAATTAAATCTAGTTAGCTTCAAAACATGTCATTTTCTACATAAATTGGAAATGTACTTCATTTTTTTTCAGTCCAACTTTTGTTTGACAAGAATTGAGAGCAATTTAGCTGCTTCTCGTGCTTGCTCGGCTTGTAGTGTCAGCCAATAACTCGGTGCTACCGCTCCGTGAAATAGCTTCCAACTTCTGGACTATGTTTCTGGAGCACTGGTTTAATGGAGGAGAGGGTTTCTCCTTGTTTATAACAGACTCGCTCTCTCTTTCTTTCGCTTTCTCTCTCTTCTCTTTCTCTTTGTTTCTCTCGATTTTCTTTTCCTTTCCCCCCTTCTCTTTCTGTTTCTCTCTCTTTCTTTCTTTCTCTCCCTCCATCTCTCTCTCTCTCCCTCCATATATACCTCTCTCCCTCTCTGTCTTCTTCTCTCTGTCTCTCTCCCTCCCTCTCACTCTCCCTCTCTTGGTCTCCCACTCTCCCTTGGTCTCTCTCTCGGTCTCTCTCTCTCTCTCTCTCTCTCTCTCTCTCTTTCTCTCTCTCTCTTTCTCTCTCTCTCTCCATCTCTCTCTCTCTCTCTCTCTCTCTCTCTCTCTCTTCTCTCTCTCTCTCTCTCTCTCTCTCTCTCTCTCTCTCTCTCTCTGTCTCTGTCTCTGTCTCTGTCTCTCTCTGTCTCTGTCTCTGTCTCTCTCTCTCTCTCTCTCTCTCTCTCTCTCTCTCTCTCTCTCTCTATCCCTATCTATCCATCTTTGTGTTTTCCCTCCTTTCATCTCTCTCCTCCTCCATCTGTCTTTTCCAGGGCCGGACTGGGAACCAAAACCGGCCCTGGCAAAGTGCTCGCCCGTTGCCCTCCCCCCACCCCCCCCCCCCCCCCCCCACCACCCCGGGGGTTGTGGATGCCGCCAAGCTCTTTGCCGGGGACGGTTTTCGGACGATTTTGTTACAGGGCCGATTTTACAGCTATGCTGCAAAAACGGCCCCCAGGGGGGCAAAACCGGCCCCCACCCGTGCGGCGCAACGGGGGATTGCCTGGTGCCCGCTACGGCCAGTCCGGCCCTGGTCTTTTCCTCCATCTGTGTCCCTCCCTCCTTATCTCGCTACCTCCAGCTCGCATATCGCTCTCCATCGCTCTCTCGCTCCCTCCAGCTCTCTCGCTCTCCCTCGGTCCCTTTGTCCCTCCATCTCTCCCTCTATCCACCCCTCAGAGGTGATAACTCTTCAGTGAGTCCAGAAGCGTTCACCGCTGATGAGGGGTCTGAAGTATGGATCGGGTGCTGGGTAGTCTGCCTCTGACACTGGGAGAGAGCTCTCCTTCAGCTCCACACTTTTCATTGAGCAAAATTGTACTTTCTTAAACAGAAATGTGAGACCGAGGCTTAGTCAGGCTTCCTCTACTACTAAACGACCCTTGGTTTTATATACAATCATTAGGAATCCATAGGCCTAATGGGGTTCCCATTAAATTGTATATTTTTAAATATAAATATCTCCGTATTTTTTTTCACATTGTGGCTACTAGTCAATATATTTTTTTCTCAGCCGGATAAGCTGATTGTAAAATCGTATTTTAGTTTTAGAAGCACGTTTTAAACAATATAACCTGTACCAGCAGGCAGGCATGTATACGTGTGTATATACATGCAGTTTTGTAGCCATAATTAGAGAAGCACGTCAAATAATGACCTTTTGCTTTGGCATTCTATAGGAACAGGTAAAACATACAGAACACACTCCACTCTAAAGAACCAGTCTCTAAAGAATTATCACCTATGTCGGAGTTGCGACGGCAGGATCGTCATTCCGTCTCTCGGAGAATAACTGATCGATAAAACTGTATTGTTAGTCTACCCACGAGCATACATGGCATGGTTACCTGCAAGACACTGGGAGAGAAGTAAGCCCTCCGGCCATGAGGCTGAAGATGTTTGACATTTTACGTCATAGTTACCTTGCGGCTAACCAGACTCCTGTTATAGCAAGTTTAAGAGATACGAGTGTAATGTTGCACATGTAAATTTGGACACCCTCGCTTAACCGAATATATGCTTTCTGTATACCTTGTGAAAATCAATAAAGTATTTTGAAAAAATAATTATCGCCTATGACAGAACTTGCAACATGTAGTCAGGTTAACCCACCTCTCTCCTAGCACAACTCGGAGGATATCACACCAGAGTTTGCCCTCTTCAGTTTAAGATCATATCCCTGTAAAATAACATCGCCTTCCAAAATGTGGTCACAACACCCATATTGATATCAGAGCGATCATCCTAAACCTTGAGGATTGACTGTCCTTGGAGGCTCAGCACATTAAGACCTATGCTGTTGTTGGCTTTACCCTTACAGTTGGACAACCTTTGCTAATCTTGAACGTGGTTGATACCCACTGCTTGTTTTTCGGAGTCTCGACATTTTTCACTGGCCGCTACAGCAGTGCTGAATTTCTTATTTATTATGTGATAGCTGCATATACCTATGATTTGTTAGGGCTGCACAGTTTTAAACCACCCCTCCCCACCCGGTCCATCCTGTTATATTATATTTTATGCACTGTAGAGACAAAAAAAATTCTGTTGTCATACACCACATCAAAACATTTATCCTGGTTAACAATGAACTTTATCACTATATACAACAAGGGAACTCCAAAACAGTCATTTGTCCCAACATAATCATAAAAATTTCCTTCAGCAGATGATCTACGCTAATTTTAATTGCTCTACATCAAATAATATTTACAAGTGAATTATTTCCCTCAGCAAAAACTTATGGTGGTAAACATTACATTAATGTTGAATTTGAACCTGTAATGCTAGCACCAGAGGGACATTTATGCCGGCAGTTATTGGCTGAGCGAGTATTACAGCAATATTTTCTAACAGAAATCATGTCCTTGTGCCAGGTTTCTTATGACCGTATGATCATTTAGAGCAATGTATTAATGTCCACGATCAGTGAATGACCTTCCAGTTTGTGTAATGTCTCCTCCTTGAGGTGGGTAGCCTAGTTTCTCCTTAGGACGTGATGCTCAAGCAGTCTCGCTTATAGTGCAGCCCTTTGGGCATCTTGGCATGTCTTGTTGTGGGGCAGACACTAGGGTCTTGCTGAGGTGCCACTTCATCATCCGTTTGAGCTGTCTTTTGTAGTAAAAGATGAAAGGGGAAAGCACGTCCTCTGGTAGCCTGCCTTCTAATCCCCTTTCTGCTGCCAGTTAGGGCTTCAGTTGTGTCTACACCCAGAGCCTCCCACAAGCAACCTATGTAGAGTGGTATTTCCTAGTGCTGGAGAGCGGTGCCAGAGGAGGGATGTTTTGCTAGATGCAGTACTAGCTTATATTTGCAAGCAAAGTTCAAGTATAAGGAACTGAAAATCAATGAAAGTGTTTCAGCTATGACCCCTACAGATGCTGACTTCTTGAGGAAAATTCTCAATGTTCAGGCTTTCATGAAATCACTGAAGACACTCTGTAAGGACATGCCTCTTTTTGCATGGTCACCCCCAATTTTTCAGCTGATGCTGCTTTTTCTACTGTTAGAGTGCACTGAGGCCTCGGTGCCAGTGCCCGGATCCTAAAGTGTATCCTGAATTGGCTGTACCCATTTGGAAATATTTATCTTACCTGTAGGTCCCTAGTAAATGGTACCCTGGTATCCATGGCATGCAAGTTGGAGAGGTACCCTAGGGCTTGCAGCACTGGTTGGTCCACCCTGGAGGTCCCTTAAAGTAAAGCAAGTCCCCCAGTCCACCACTGCAGACTGATAGACCACGTGCACTGCTAGCCAGACTTTGCCATTTATAAAGCAATGGCAAAGTCACCACTTCCCTTGGACATGTGTGTAAGTCACCCCTCTGGCAGGCTTACCAAGACTTAACGGAAGGGTGCAACATATGACACAGGCTAGACATACTTTACATGTCCTTACAGCAAAACATGTGAAACAACCGTTTTTTAGTGTGGAATTACTTGGTCACCCAATTGGCAAGTACAGGGTTACACGCCGACCCATCAGCTGTGTTAACACCACTGTATCAAACAACTTGTTACTAAATTTCAACTTGAGACTCGAGTTGGACTTAATGTAACTTATTGCAGTGTGCAGCTTTAGCAAAGCTGCCACTTTGTTGCCTTTAAAACTCCTGTGACTTCCTGGCAGACATGGAGCCTGTTCCATGTGACAGCTTTTTGCCCTCCTGGAGAGACGTGCTGTTAGAACTGGAATTTCTGGTTGGCAAAGGCTTGCACCAAAGCCAGGCAGAAACCACCACTCTAGTCCGGGCAAGGGAGTTAAATGCCAAAGATATAACCCCTGCTCACCCCTTTGGTAGCTTGGCACGAGCAGACAGGCTTATCCCGAAGGCAATGTGTAAAGCATTTGCGCACGCACACAGCAACAACATCCCAGGCACACTACAAAAGGAACTTCACACAAGGTTATATAAAAATAACTTTTGTATTCTAAAAACACATCAGATCGTAATCACACACTATACATTGTGCCAACTGGCACAGGCAATATTCAAAAGGGATTATTTACACTGGACAGCACCCCGTGGGCCACTGTCAGAATCAACATTTAGTAGAAATTGGTACAAGTAAAAATAGATCATAAACCTACAACCAGTAGCCACTGGTAATCGCTGTACTCCACCTTAACCTATGACATAACTTTACATTATGTACAGTCACATCTGGCGCAAATTACAACCTGCGCCAACCTCACCTGCATAAACACATTATGCAATCTCTCACTAGTCTAAACACATTAGACCCTACCTCATAAGTATAACTCACATTAGGGGCGGTGAAGTACAATCTCACTAACACAAAACGCCATTGGTAAAACAACCTCCTGGGCCTAAACCATATCTAGAGGTATCAAACTGGGTGCGTAACACATACTAAACATATTACATTTCCTAGCACCACATTTAGCACATAAATCACATTAGGGCCTTGCGCCCTATCCACATACCAACCCTCCTGGCCAACTGGCCATCCAAGAAGGGGCTCAAATGCCCTGGGTCCAGAATGTCAGGGCGCGCTGCCAACGCAGCGCCATTTAGGGGTGCGCCATGTGCGCAAACCTAAAGTTGCAGCTGCCCATTACTTGCTGGGCAGCTGAGGACAATGAACTGGGGCCTAAATGCTGCAGCTGGCACTAAGTGCTGCACAGCTGTGAAAGGCCAAGGTAGGGGCGAAGGAGTGCGTTTCACTCTTAGGTTCACCAAGAACAGGCCCCCTGAAAATAAATGCCTAAACGGTGCAGCTGCCCACTACTTGCTGGGCAGCTGTGAAAGTCAAACTGCGGCATGGGCCCTCACTGGCCCTCAGGAATAAAACTGTGCCCCACACTGGAACCATCTGGCTCTAAAGACAAATAGGCGCCTGGGAGCACTCTGGCTCCCGAAATCAACTGTGCCCCAGGAGCACCCTGGCTCCTTAAAGAATCAACTATGGCCCCAAATGTTGGAGCCCTCTGGCCGTTTAAAAATGAATACTGGGGGAAGGCACAGGCCTACTGGCCCTCAGGACCCCCACTGGGGCCCTTTAAACAGATGTGCCAACGTTTGAGCCACTTAGGCTCTGCATCATTATGCTAGCATTGGGGCGGCCCGCTGCCAGACAGGGCCGCCCAAGAAACCCAACCATGGTGCCTTCACTGGCACCAATACTTGGCTGCACGGAGCTCCCCCCCAGCCCTTCCTTACTCACCGGGCTTCTCTCTGGCGGGGGGCTCCTCAAGCGGAGGCACTTCCATAATGAGGCACGGGGGCAAGCACCGGCAATGTGCCTCACGCCCCCCTCCGCAGGACATCGGCGGTGCTTGCGGGGCTCTCTCACCTCATGAGAGCCCCGCCCTCTCTCCGCGCCAGTCTTCACCCGTTCCCCCATCTCGGGACCGGGACTTCGCAGATGGAGCCTGCAAGGCTCTGGGCTAACTCACGCCACTTCTTGCTAGCAGCCCTGGGGCTCTCCACAGCTCACGGGAGCCCCGGGCAGCGGGAGGACTTCCCTTCTTCTCTCCGGGGCTTCCACTGGCACTCGAGGAGGCGGGGTAGGCTCCTAACCTCCTCTCTCCAACAATTCTCGCAGGCATGGCGCAGGGCTCCCACCGGCATACAGAAGCCCTGCGGGCCGGCTTACCCTTCCTCCGTGCGTCCGGCCGCACTTCCGCTTCCGGGGTTAGCTCCCCCCAGAGTTAGGGGACATGCCTGTCTTCTCCTTTTCACCTGGGCCGCTGCAGTGATCTCTCTTTGCAGCGGGGTGGGCACCCGCTGCGATTTAAATTCTAAATGTAGGCAAAGTCGCGGGGTGGGCACCCGCGCACTAAAGTAGGAAAATAAGCGGGGTAGGCTCCCGCGAGACCGCCATCACGGGGGAGTCCCTATCCTACGGATTCCCCCTCCAGCAGCGCCGTGCAGCCCCGGGGCAGCGAAGCTCCACTGCCCCAGGGGAATGCAGACAGCGCGTTCCTCCAGCTGACAAAGAGCCAGGTGCTCTTAAAGCAAAGCAAGCCTTCCCCGGGCCAAAGAAATCAAGTCCCAGGTTCCAGGGCAAGGAAATGGAGCAGCCAGCTCCTGGTAAAGGAAGGTCCATCAGGTATCCAGAGGCAGGGCAGGGCCCATGGAGGCAAGCCTTCCCCTGGGCCCCAGCAGCAGCATGCCCCTGGTAGTTTCAAGTGTAACTCAGGAACATTTTCGTGGGGTCACAGACCCTCTTTTATATACTATTTCCTTTGTTTCCAAAGGTGCAGGCAAGGGGCGAACCAGATGCAACTGTTTCTTGAGCACTTCGTTTTGCTCAGCCCCTCTGCCTATTCACAGGATGGGTCAGGGACATCAGACACACCACAGCGGGTGGAGCCAGCATTGTGGAGGGCAGGCTCAGCCCTATTCAGGTCCCAGGTGCACTCCTCCCTCCCATCAACATGCAGATCTCTCCATTCACCACTGGGGCAGACCCATCCTGACTCCTGGAGTCAGGCACACCAGCCAGCTCCAGCCAATCACAAGCCAGATAGTCAATTCACATTCACTGCACAGACATGCCAACTTCTAGAAGTGGCACTTCCACACTAGACACATTAAATCCGCGCACATCATCGCGCAACATTTAATCTCACGAGTTCGCACATACCAAACTCGCCCCGGCACTCCTCACACATCAGGAACTACCATGGACACACATATTCCCTATGCATTCCTATGGGAGGGCAGGCCACTCTCACCACACATACACAGAGAGCGCACACACTTTACACTGGACCACAGTGAAAAGTGCGCAGAGGCCTAAAATTACCAACACCATGTTACAGAAACAGGCTAGGAACATGCAGAAAGTTTCGGGGTGAACCTGCAAAAAAGGGCCAAGTCCAACACGTGCTAACAGCTTTCAAAAAGGAGAGCCATGGGAAATTGCGGCCAGGGCAGTGTAACTTCCCTCTTGCAAGAAGCCATTTGGGTGTTAGTCCCAAAAGGTGGGCTTCAAAGGTGAAGCTGCCTTCAAAATGTATAACACCAAGGGGGAGGACTGCCACATTGTTGAGGTAGACAGGTTGGTATGGGCGGCAGATAGAGGAATCCAGTTACCAAACCAGTTTCCCCAGGGTCGTGTCTTGAGGTAGCCACACCCCAGGGGTGGGCTACCGAGGTCTGAACAATGACAGAGGGTCTCGCCATCTTGGGAGAGGGCTGAATTGGGCATCCTGGGATAGCCATATTCCACACTCCCACAGGAAGTGGTCACCAGGTGAGAGAGAACCTAGTAAGCCTTTGGCTACTAACCACATTCTGCCCCGTGGGCCCTTCTGAGCATAAAGGGGGGACTTTTGGTACCCAGACCTCATATCTTGACTGACTTAGTGCACTGACTTGCTGCACCGAGGGACCACCAAAAAGAGGCTGCCTACACCAACGAGGACTGTACTTGCTGAACCTAGCAAAGAGAAGGACTGTGCCTCCTGTGTCCTGCTCTGGGAGAAGCTGTCTCTAGAGCCCAGTCAAGCAAAGAAAACTTCAAGGGCCAGCTGGCTGACCTCCTGTTTGCAGCAAAGGGACACAAGAGCTGAAGAAGCCTGCTGGGACAAGTGGGTATCCCAAAGTCTTCAAGGCTCTACCACTGCTGCTGGGTAGCACTGAGGTCCAAGACTTGACACACAGAGTTGCACCCGAGTTTGCCAAGCCCGGGAGTTCTGTTGGATAGTTTCTGGGACCCTCAGAAGGAAAGTTATTGACCCAGGAAGGATTGTCTTGTGACTGAGACAACAAGTGACTGATAGTCTAGTGGTGGCTGGACTTTGGCCAAACCGTAGAGGACTTTATGGGACGTAGACCCTGCAACCAGGACTCCTCATTATCTTTGTGGACTTAAGAATCCCTAATGGAATAACCCCAATCAACCGCATATCATCCACAGCATCCTTGGAGCATCTTCAGCACCCTTCATCCCTTGCATCAGGACCACTCCATAGGAATCCATTGCAACACTGATAAAGTCTCTGGAACTGCTGAAAGATTGCTTCTTCTGTGAAGATAACTGTTCTTGAGGACCTTGTTGAGCTCTTAGCGAGCTCCCTGCAGGAGTTGGTCGCCCCAAGTACTTCTAACCGACTGCCCTGACACTTACCTAAGGTTTCTTTGAAAACATTTATAAGTGTTCAGTTTGTTGACTTTGCCAAGACTTGTTCCCGGTTGAGTGTAATTGCTTTGATTTATTATTGGTTGTAAAATCAATATCTATGGAGCCTTCTGGAGGATCTTTTTCATTTTAGTGTGTACATAAAAAAAAATACAATCTATGTTTATAAATCGGTGTCAGATTTCTTTAGTGTTGCGTCGATTTCTTCTTCCATTATTTTGGTGCTGTTAAAATGCTTAACACTTATTCCTCTGTATAAGCATTGCTGCTCAGTGCCACAGGCTTGAGCTGAGGGTTTGATGGGTGAAACTCAAGGGTCCTAAAGTAGTTGTAAGCGTATTACCTGGTGAAGTTGCACAACCACACTATATAATGCACAGCTTTTCCTCAACACACTCCTACTCTTGGAGGCATTCAACAACCACCCTACCACAACAGGGACCACTTTCCTCCCCACCTTCAAGAAGGTGTACAGAACCTACAGATGACATGTTAGCCAAGCTCAGGTGCACCTGTCCACCTAGATGATATCTGACCACTCCAGGGCTCTGCATTAATTTAAGAGTGTGCAGGCTGGGAAAAAAATATAGCCCAACAGAAACATTCATGTCCGGTTTTAAAATTGATTTTTTTTGGCTGGTATTTTATGTCAGCGGAAACCTATTTTTGAGCTGGGAAAATACTGGTCTCTATTCTGCATGGTTAATTATAAATTTGTGAAATGTCTAGGGCTTGTGTTTAGTTGTTTTCCGTAACCCACCTCCTTAGACTTGTATCTTCTGCCACCATGGATTTCTTACTTTAGGCATCTTGTTCTTGTTGATCACCCAATGGTTCCCTTTCTGTGGTGACTGTTAGAGCTTGCATTCTCTCTACATAGAGAAAGACATTTCTGGCTTCCATCAATTAAAAAACATGGGGGTTAGATAATCTAAATGTGTGTGTGTGTGTGTGTGTGTGTGTGTGTGTGTGTGTGTGTGTATATATATATATATATATATATATATATATATATATATATATATATATATATATATATATTATATTTTATTTATATTATATTTTATTTTATTTATATTTTACTTTGTCCATTGTTAAGATTTTGTTAAAGACCATCTTTAGTTCATTGTATTAGTTTGCAAAAACAATTTGATCTAAGTGCAATTTTCCTAACAAAAATTAGTGCAATAGAATGTGCTGTGTTGGAGCAGCTTAGACATTGAGTAGTTTATTGTGTTGCATATACACAAGTTTGGTATCATGTATGCATCTAGCTTCACTGAGTAAGAAGATTTTTAAAGTAAAGGGGTGAATATTCAGGGGGTGTGGCCTGCCTGGAGTCAAGATGGTTGCATAAATCGGGAGCTCAGGCATGTGGAGCTCTAATCGCAGACACCATTCCCAGGGGGTCCACAAACTTGACTGAAGTAATACTTTTATTTTGATTTATAATAAAAATCATAAAAGGGTGGAGCTTACCACCATTTGAACAATGTTTACATTTTTAAAACAACACAAAATCAACTTCAGGTCAAGATAAAACAAAAAGATTAAAAACAAAACAGAGAGAATTTAAAGTTGCACAAACTTTTCAGGAAGGTGGTCGAAGGTAAAAATTAAAATTTAGAAAGGTGTTATGATTAAGATCAAGGGACACTTTTGTAACATGAAATTACACAGACTTTTCAAAAAGTGGTGTAAGGGGGAAAGTAAAACTTGGGGAAGCAATGTGGGTTGGATCAGGGTGCCCTTTTATGACATAAAATGAAGTGCTATGGGATGGGGACAAGAGAGTCAGTTGGGAAAATAAAAGTGAGTCTATGGCCGGCTATGTCCATGCCTGTTATCCTGACTTCTCTTTGGTTGCTGCCTTGTTTCCCAGCTCTCGGGCAGCAAGCTCCAGAAATTTTATAGTGTTGCAAGATAGTTTTATCCAAGTCCCGCTGAGGCATAAGATGACAGCCGCCCTGCAGGTTCTCACCTGGGCGACTCTTAAGAGTGGTAACAGAAGTACTTTCCTTAGTTTCTGAAGTGCGGGACATATACATATTAGATGCAGTAATGACTCTGCGCCGTTGTTACAAAGACGGCAGTCGGAAGATGACCACGACTGTAGCCATTTGGGAGTGAGATCTTTGCTCGCAAAACAGCCCAACCTTAACAAACTTAATTTCCTTTTGTAATGGTCCCTGAAGCAGTCTTGCAAATATGGATGGGGCTTCATGTGGATGTATGATGGCAGAACAATCCAGGCGTGGCTTTTGCCTGCCACTGCAGCTTTGTCCATTAGTAGTGACGCTTGTTTGATGGCTTTGTTAGTTCGCAGTTTAAAAGCGGTGTAGGTCATGGGTGCATGCCAGGATTCTTCCAGTGCTAATGATTGAAGCGCTTGCCTGAGGGACTTATATATAGACTTGGGAAGTCCTGCCTGTTTTTCTACTTCCAGCCAGCACAGATGAGCCAGGGAATGATCTTCTGCATCCCTCATTCGCCAGTAGTATTTTACGAGGGCTCCTTGTCTTGCCGGGAGCTGATTTGTGAGGCCGTATTCCAAACGTATTTGAGATTGCGAAATGTAACGCGGGATTGAAAAAAGGTTTTTGAAGAGGCGAGATTGGGCGAGGTTTAGTGCTGTGGAGTCCCGGGTTGCCATCATCTCTGAACCGTATGTGAGGGATGGCAAGAATTTGGCAGCTACGATCTTTAAAATGTGGGCAGTGGAATTTCCGCATAGATGTTTTTGGACTGTTTTAAAGGCGAATTGGAGCTGTTTTGCTTTTGATTTCCCCTGTTCCAAGTGCTGTTTATATTTTAATTGATGATCCAGTGAGATGCCCAGGTATTTGTATTGATCTACCTGAGTTAGTATGCTGGAGTTTATCTTCCAGACGAATTTTTTTCCTTTCTTGCGAGAGCCAGAAAAGCATAAAATATTTGTTTTTTTAAGATTTATTGTAAGTTGTGCATTCGAGAGGTATGACGCAAGCTTAGAGATCATACGTTGTAAGCCGAGGGGAGTTTGTGACAAAAGCACAATATCGTCTGCGTATTGTAGACTCATTATGGGCAGGTTCCCCAATTTTGGTGGATCTCCCTGAATCGAGCTTAAGTCGCTTTCTAGGTCCGCGGTATAAATGTTAAAAAGGCAAGGGGCCAATACGCAGCCTTGTTTTAAGCCGTTGAGTGTGAGGAATTTCTTTGTCAGGCATCGGCCATCTCCTTTTTTCACTTGGACCCAGGTCTTTGAATACAGCTCTATGATTGCTCCCAAAAGCTTTGGCGGCGCGCCCCAGGCTTTCATTTTGGCCCAGAGTTTGGATCTTGGCACTTTATCAAAGGCCGCTTTTAGGTCCAAAAAACAAGTATACAGTGATTTAGAGTTGTCGATTGCCCTTTTTGCTAGTAGGGTTATTGCAGATAAGTTGGTGAGAGTGCCCATTCCTGGGCGAAAGCCTGTTTGCGTCAGGGGGATTAGCCCTGTGCTGCTTACCCAAGCCTCCAGTTCCACCAGTAAGTTTGACGCATAGATCTTTGCCTCCACATCTATTAAGGCTATTAGCCTGTAGTTGTTGGGGTCAGAGCGAGAACCAGATTTATGTATTGGGTGTAGGATACTGCCCCTCCACGATTCGGGAATGTTCCCGGTCTTTACACTGTGACAAAATAAAGGAAGTAATTGACTGGCCCAGAACTTGGGGTCTTTCCTGAATAGAGCATTGGGGAGACCATTTGGGCCAGGAGCTCCATCTGCTCTCAGTGATTTTATGGTGTTGAAAACCTGCGTTAGTGTCATCAGGTCCGTGCCACCTATGTTCTTTGTTGTTGACGGTTCACAAGTGGCTTTGGGGTCGGCAGGCTTTAGGTCCGTCATTGTTCTCAGGCTTGGCGAGGCACGCTCCAGGAGCGGCACGACTTTCTTGTCAAGTGAGGTATCAAGTTTGAAATTGTATAACAAATCGATGTGGCTACACCAAAGCTGATCAGTCATATCGGAATTGAACTGTCGATGTTTGCCGTTGAGCATGAAGTTTATTTTTGCCCAAAATTCTTTTGAATTCTGCATCTTACTGGCATGGAATATAGTACATGCTAGTTTTTCCCTATGCATTCTCTTTGCCAGATTGGTCTCTCTTTTTAGCTCTTTTTTTAAGGCTGCAATTGTTTTCAAAGTTTGTTGTGAAAAGTGAGGATCCTTTTTGCGTTCGGCCCTGAGAAATGCATTAATTTGCCTTTTTAGTTGTCGCAGCTTTGGGGTGTACCATTTCCCTCCTTTGTTTCTTGTGGCTTTTTGTCCTCTGCGGTTGGATTGGAAATTCTTGTTTAAGTCTGCTACAAAGGACTCCCAGGTCTTTATTATGTCCTTTGATGTATCAGATAGTGAAAGCATTGCATGGCATGATGCCGTTAGATTGTCGAGGTTTTCTTCATTCCAATTTAGACGTTGTAAATTGAAGATTTGGGTGTTCAAGGATAGAGGCAGCGCTAGCTCAGACTTTTTTACTTCAATTGTCAAGGTGAAGATCTGTGGGAAATGATCGCTTTCCCCCCGTTCCTGGATGTGGAAGTCTCTGATGTAAAGGAATAGGTCGGGGTCCACCAGAGTGTAGTCTATGGTTGAACCTGAATTTTTGGAAACCCTCGTTAGGGCAGCTGGTGTGTCCAGATTGCCCCTTCCGTTTAAGGTGTACAATTGGAGGGCTTCCAACTCCATGGCACATTTCCTTCCTATGGCGCTTTGTCTGCAAAGGTTGCCCTGCCGGGGAACAATGTGGGTAGGGAGGCTTCCCTCCTGATGCTGAATTAGATTCATGTTAAAATCTCCTGTTATGAGGATGTTTTCGCTTGGATAGGTAGACTTTAGTCCCTTGATTGTGGTAACTAATTGTTTTATCCTCTTCCCCTTGTGTTTTCCGCCCGGGTGCATATAAAGGTTCATGATCAAAAGGCCCATGTTTGGGGAAATGTCAATTTTAACGCATTGCATCCATGTGGACTCTAGGTCGATGTGACTAAGTTGCCATAGTAAGTCAGTCGATATGAAAATGGATAGGCCTCCTTTTGCCCTGCCGGAGCGGGCCTCCTTTTGTGCTGGTGTAAAAAATTCTTTGTATCCCACAAGAGGCGTGTTTGTTGTCTGCCAAGTTTCCTGGAGCATTAGTATTTTAAATTGTGTGATAAACTCTATAAAGTCTTCTTCCTCCAGCTTTGCTTTTAGACCATATACGTTCCATGAACAGAACGTGCAACCCTGCTCCTTGCCAACCTTTGCTCTACTGTTGGTTCAGTCTGTGTTCCTATGGATTGATGCCAGGGGGGCATGTTGGTGACTTTCTGGCAGGTCATCCGCCTGACGGGCAATCGTGATTGTGATTTGCCTGAGTTTGTTGCCTTCTTCTTCTATGCTGCCTCTTAACTCTGGTCCTTTAGCGTTTTTTAGGAGGCCTCGTTTTGGATTTTGTTTCCGCAACGGACTAGGATATCGAGCTGGCTCCACTTTTTTTAGATCAATACCCCATGAGGCAAAATCCTCCCAGTGGGTCAGAATTTGTTCTGTGACACTGTGATCAGACCAGGTTGTTATCGTGGAATCAGAGCCTGGTTGAAAAGGGTTTGGTTTAAACTCTACTGATTCCAAGTCGCGTGATTTTAAATGACTCAGGCCTGGTAATTCCTCTAGGAGTCTTAGGATTGCCCCTCTGTTCAAGATATCATGGGTCCCTCTTGAGCAGTATTTCGGAATTAGCTCAATTTTATTGCTTAAAGTATGTCGCTTTTGAATTATTGGTCGTCTGATTTCTTTGATGATTGGGGTAGACTTTCCTTCCAGGTCCATCTTTGGCTCTGAGGTGTACTGATTAACTGGCTGAGCACTACTTGTGGTTGTTTGTTCGTTGAGGTCAAGGGATGGTGGGACTTGTATTTTTCCCTCCAGCGGGTCTCGTGAATTTGGTTCCTTGATCTTTGCGGGTCTATCTATGCCAATTTGTCTTTTGTTTTCTGATACTTGGATGGATGAGGTGGTATCCTTTGAGCTTGTTCTTTGCTTGATGTTTGTGGCTATGACTTGCTCGTCAATTGGTGGGTTGCAGTTTGGCTTTTCTCTGGGTGGGTTGAAGATGCTAAACACCTTTATTGTGTTCTGGGTTGAGTTTGTGCCATTTGTGGCTCTTTTTGGAGTGGTTGTGTCCTTGTCAAGAGGTAAGCCTTTTAGGGTTGACCCTTGCTCTGAAGTTGTTCTGATTTGGGGTGGGACACCCTCTGACTGCTCTTTATCTTCGCAGCTGCTGGGGTCGTTGTTGTTTTTTTTGGGGGGCTTTGATGATGCGCCTTGCCTGTGTGCCTTTGTTTTTCTAGCTTTCCTTTGGCGCTTCCTTTCCCTTTTAGTAAGCGCATGTACCTGAACGGTAAGATTGGGACTATGTTCCGCGATTTGTAGGGACACCTGAGTTGAATCTGCTTCCTCTCCGTGGTCAGCTAGAGTATGTTTGTGTGCTCTTGTTGGCGTTGTGATATCAATAGAGATGGAGGTGTCTGGTTGGTCTTGGGTTTTCAAGCTAGCTTCGCCGCTGCAAACCTCAAGCGGCCTACCTTGACCCTCTTTGGCGGGCTGTTGACTTGTTGAGTGTCTTATGGTTGTAGTTGTTGCCTTGGGGGAGTCCATTTTGGGTTCCTTAACAGCCCCCAATATCTGCGTCATCAGGCTTGGTACTGTGGCCAGTTTGTCTATTATATCTGAACAGTGGCAGGTGTAGAAGGTGGAGTCCTTGTTGAGTTGCACCTTCGTGATCATGTTGTTTAAATCTTTTAAGTTTGATTCAATGCCCTGAACGTGAAGGGCCAGGAGGTTAAGCAGGTCAACTTGCGTATCCAATTTGTCCGCATGGTAGGACATTGCGACACCTATGGTTTCCATGGTCTTTAATAGTTGCGGCCAGATGGAGGCTGTTTGGTTGCTCACTAGTGTTTCCCCATATGTATAAGTGAGGTTGGGTGAGATGAGAGGGTGCTCAGGAGGATTTAGTTGATTGCGATGCTCGCACGGTTGCACACTCCTTGGCGATAACCTTTTGACATTTCCTTCCTCCTTGCCAGGCGTTTGGTCATGTTGAGCTGCGAGCTGGCATATACTCCGTTCGGTTTCTATGCTGTCGCTTGTAGTTACGTTTTCTTTCTGTGGGTTCGATGACTCACTGTGTTCAATGGCATCGGTTTCTTCCGTTACGAGTCCAACAGATGGGGGGTGGTGATTTTTAACAAATGCAGGTATGGGCTGGCAACTCGATTTACTGGGAGAGTTTGCTGGTGACAGTGGGTTTTGAATACAGTTTACTGTTTGTGTTTGTGAGGGACATTCCTCGG
Source organism: Lissotriton vulgaris (assembly GCF_964263255.1). NCBI lineage: Eukaryota > Metazoa > Chordata > Amphibia > Caudata > Salamandridae > Lissotriton > Lissotriton vulgaris. Next base: position 229,648,008 of record NC_141696.1, read on the forward strand.
TTATTGTCGGAGTCGTTTTCTGGATGAATTGTGGACTTAGCTCTAAAAAGACTGAGTCATAGCTTGCGTCCGGGGTCCAATGAACTAAGACTCGAGCCGGTGATGTATGAGCTATTTGTTGGGGCTTGGGAGTTGGGTGCCCCCTGGTTTGGTCTAAGCTATTGGCTAGTTGTCGGGTAATTAGGTCACACGCCCCGAGAGGGCCAGATCCCCCACTCCCAGAGACCCTTCTTATTTTGGTATTAAAGGCATTGCTAGGTTCGCTGTAACACCTTATGTGAAGTGGTGGTGGTGCTGGCGATATGATGCCTTTGTTTGTGCCTTCCTTGAGTGCTTTACACTGGGTACTGTTAAAATTGAAGCTAGCATCCAGTGGGCGAAGTTCTGATCCATTCCCGGTAGAGAGTCTTTGACAGACTTTAAGAAAGTCTGTAATCAGTGCCCGTTTGCTTGATTTGGGGTGCACCGCTTGAGCTTGAGCTTTATGGTTCAGTGATGGCGTAGCATCGTGTTCCGATGATTCATTTTCTCTGGTTAGGGCACTACAGGCTGTGCTGAACTTGTGGAGCCCCTTGGCTCCCGCGTCGGGGCTCTGCAATCCTATTTTATCACGTTGGAGTATCGAGCCAGAAGGGGATTTTGCGAGGTTTGCTGAACTGATGCCTTGTCCCACCGGCTTCTTGGGGCTCTTTTCCCCACCTGCGGCGGACCCGTCCTCTGCCTCGTTGATAGTACCCTTGGCCTTTTTTGTCTTTGCCTGTGGTTTTTCGGCAAGGTTTTCCTCGCCTCGTATCTTCCCGGATCTCATGATCGAGATACTTCAAGTGTGAACGATATAATTGTTCCTTTCCGTTTTGGGGGGGAACCTGGGCTTGAGGATCAGTGTGCAGTCGATGGGTCGGAGTTGTCCTTCTTTTGTCTCTTAACTTTTTTGATGGTTGGTTTTGCAATTTTGCAAATTGATTTGCAAGCTGAATTGCTGGATTTCTGGATTGCTGATTGCTGATTGGGGTTTTGTCGCTGTGGCTATGGTGGTAGATGGTGGTGAGGGCGGGCAGATGGCGAAACCAATCAGTTGATGAGCGCCTGCTGTCCCCCAACAAGATTCAATTTGCACCTGCCCTTGGCGTTTATGCTGTTGGTTTGTTAGCTGGGCGGTTTTGATTATGGGGTAAGGCGCAGGCTTGATCCGTTTGGTTCATGCGGGGTAAGGGGCGACAAGCGGAGCACACAGGGGGACCGCAGGCTGAAGGACCTAGTAAGACAGCCTCCCTTGGTCTACTCCCCGGGCTCTTACTTTGCTACCACCTCTATCAGCGGCTGCGCTTATGTCGCCCCCTCCTCCCCCGCCTCTTACCTCAAGGCCGGGCCGGGCCGGGCCGCTGAAATACTGCAGAGGTAAAGCTCCTGTGCGCCTGTGCTCAATCCTTCCGTCTGGAGTGCTGGGACCTTGGAGCTGGCATGGACTGGCATGGACTGGAGCCGAGGTTTGGCAGTAGCTGTGGCAAACAATGGGCGGACAGGCGAGTGAGCAGGCCGGCTAGGGGTACAGGGATACAGCCAGCAGTGCAAACCGGTTGTCTGACCCCCGTTTTCCTCCCACGCCTCCACTGGCGCTGGCTGACCTCACCGGTGTCAGTAGCAGCCGTCCGCCGTCAGTGCACAGCACTTTCCCTGCTCCGCTCTGCACTCAGCGCAGAGTCTCTGCACCGGGTCCCAGCGGCCAACCAGCGCCACAGGACACCACGCCACTGGTCCTACCGCTGACCCGGTACTGTTGCTCTTGAATCCCGTGCTTTTCCCCAGTCGCCGGTTCGCCAGGTCGCGATTCACCGGTTACCGGTCACGATTCTGGGTTGTGGTTCACGGTGATACACGGCCGCCGCCCTTCCGCGGTTGCTACTGCTACCCTTCCGCGGCTGCTGCCGCCGCTGTGAGCCTCTCACTCACTGCTCTGCTGTGCGCTACGTGGAAAATCCGGACTGGATTTGCGCATGCATCTTTAGCCTTACCACAATCTGGACTGAATCCTCAGCCTATGGGTCCATAAAGAGGCCACATGAGTACTGGGCACCTTCTATTTGGATTGGAGAGCGGCTGACTATTACTTTTGCTTGAATGGATGAGGCTGGCTGACTGGAGTAAAGGAGCCCAAGTGCGAGACAAGAGAGTGGCCAGCCCAGCATGTCCCTTGGAAACTGGGTCTGGAGTTCAAAGGGCACAGCTGGTGCAAATAAGCCCCGAACTTGCTCTACAGAATATCCATCTGGACAGCAGATCAGAGCGCCAAATACAGCACCATGTGAAAAAATGTTGTCCCCAGACAACTAAAACTTCCGTTTGAGTGACATAAGTTAACTAAACAGGCAGTAAATGAAAAGCCACCTTATACAATGCAAGAACTCCCACAAAAAAAAGGCGGGAACTCTGGAAGATTTGCAATTACTACATAATCTCCAATCCAGTCTCACCTCAATAGATAAAAAGAATAGAAACTGTAAGCACTAGAATGGACACTATTGCTGCTAAGTTAGATAAACAAGAAGGTCGCTTCACAAAAGCGAAACATTACATATCAATAGTGGGTGATACACAGCAGGCAGGAAAGAATTAGCAGCTGTGAATGGATCAAGTTCTGAAGTTAATTAAAGCTGAAAATGAAGACCTAGATGCCAGCTCAAGGCGCAATATTTTGCACGTTTTAGGAGTGGCTGAGTCGACAAACACTGGCAAGATGGAAACCTTTGAGTCATTACTGACGACCCTCTTTGCCCCATGAAGAACCTCGTAGTCTCCCCTGACGGAGGCGGAAGTGGCCCATTTGACACCACTAGTCACTGGTATCCTCAGGAGCCAGTCTGGGACTATATAGTGAATGCCCTGCCGGATTCTGATTGCTCCCACGTTGACCCACCAGATACAATGTCACTACAGTGAGGGACCCTGTAGCTGGGATCCCAGGCTATGGCTATAACCCATTGGTAAACTCCAGGGCAAATATTTCTACTGCACAAACCAACATATTATATAATCCCCAGATCAATGATGCACCCCACAAGCAAAAGCAACAGAGGGCGGACTTACTCACTACTAACTTGGAATGTCAGTGGGCTTAATACCCCTAAAAAGAACAGACAAATAGCACTCACCTACACGGACACAATGTAGATATAGCGCTTCTGCAGAAAGCGCATTTGACTCCGAGAAATGATAAACACCTGTTAAATTAATAGGCAAATCTTGCCTACACTGCTCCCTACTCATCCTACGAAAGGAGAGTAACCATTCTTGTCAAACTTGGAACACCGTTCCGCCCTGTACCCTTGCTAGCTGATCCTAAAGGGAGATTCATAATTCTGTGGGGGTGTGTTGGGACTGCAGCCTTTGACACTTGTGAACACATACGACCCCACTATGGACAACCCTGACTTCTACCATACACTCCAGGGACACATTCGAGCTGAGAGCGCTGATCCAGGAATATGGGGCGGTGATTTTAACACAACAATGGACCCACAACTAGATAGGTTGCACTCTCTAGCTAAAGGGCATGCTAACTTGGCTACAGATCTTAACAATGTTTCAGTTGAAGGTAATTTGAATGATATCTGGCAATAAAAAAATCCAGGGCTCCAACAAGGCACATATTACTCAGGGACACACAACAGGTGTTTGAATCTGTACTTCTCGCTGGTATCTAACGATGTTAGTACCTGGACTGCGGGGGGGGGGGGACACACACAGCTTACCCATACATTACCTGATATCACCCCCAGTGCTGCTCCGACTTCAACCACCGGGACAGGCTAAACCCAAATGTAACTGCGCTCGCCTAGGGTACTTCTGGACCCAGTTTTTCAGGATGACAGGAGTTTAAGGCAGTATTAAGGGGTGAATGCATCTTGAAGTAACCAGGTGTTCTTCAAACATTGTGTCCCCACCTAACCAAGTTGGAATCCGAAATCAAACAGCTAAAATGTTGTCAATGCCCCATAGTCAGGGAGGAATTACATAAGATGGTATTGGAATATAACAAGATTGCTGAGAGAAAAGCTAACTATCTGGGTAAATCTGCTTGAGCACAAATATACTGTGAGGAAAGCAGGCCCAGGAAAACATTAGCCAACGCTACTAGAAAGCCCTGGGCATCGGCTGCAGTGATACACATACACAACTCTGTAGGCCGGCTAATATATGTTCTGAATGATATTAAATGGTGTTCATGGATTACTTTAAGGCACTGTACTCTTGACACAAGTGATATGCCCCAGTTGAGATGGCAACATACTTTGATACAGTTACATTGGCCTGCTGGGTAAGTGAGCCCCAGAGGCAGGTCCTTGCATGCCCCATAACAATAAAGCGCTAGGCTGTGATGGCCTCCCTGCTGAAATATATAAGGTGTACATCGCCCTATTAGCGACTCAACTACACTCTGTTTGTATGGAAGCCCTGGAGGGGGGTGAACTACAAGACTCAATGCGGGAAGCCACAATCCTAATCTTGCGTAAACCTAATACTGACTATGAATCTTATAGACCGTTTTTGCTTATAAACTGCGATACCAAAATACTAACTAAGATTTTTATAAGTTGGCTTTTACCCTTGCTACCAAACCTGGTCCTTCTCGACCAGGCAGGGTTTGTGCGGGAAGATCAACCACACACCACCTGTAAATACTCTTTGCCCTACTTTACCAAAAGTTCCGGAAACGGAGGCCGCTTCAATTTGTCCTCAATACCGCAAATGCATTTGATTCTCATGAATGGGAATTCTGGCTGACATGTCTACAATGTATGAGACTCCCGTACATCTTCCTACAACTGATTACATTACTTTTCACTAAATCAATAGTGAGGCGTCTATTGTAATTAACAGAGGAACCTGGCAGGGCAGCCCTTTGTCTCTTAAACTATTTCCTATAGTGCTTGAACCCCTTGTGGCTACCCTGTGGCAAATATATAGCCAATATTCTTTGTGATATGGTAACAGATCCCTAATTATCTCGCTATATATGGATGATATAACTTTGTATGGAAGAAGTCCTCAAAAAGGACTCTGTATTCTTCTAAGGGAATTCATCCAATTTAGAGAATGGTCGGGTCTTTCCATCAGTTGGGAAAAGTCAAGCATATTGCCCCTTACATCTTGCACAGACAGATTTCAGCAGGAGTACCCACTGACTTGGGCAACCTCTCCCATGAAATGTTTGGGTTTATGGATTAGTCTAGACACTGAGGAAATCCTAGTTCTATATTAAGGCAGAGCTAAGTCTAGACTGCAGGAACAAATAACTGTTTGGCTAAAACTGCTGCTGTCTTTGGCAGGACAAATTGGCTTAATAAAAATGGTGGTACTGCTGAGGTTCCTCTACTGAGATTGCCCTTCAGACAGTGTTCACATTAATATTAACCAAGCTTGCTTTTCAATTCAAGCCACTCCAGGTGAAGTGCATCCTGCAGCGCCGAGAGCTTGCCAACTGACTGCATTATTGAGTGATGGGATGAGGTCAACGCAGTCAACGAACGTGTGATGGGTTGTTAATGCCCTATAGTCTCTATAGTTCTTGTAAGTGACAATAAAGGTAGGACTACCTGCCCCAACACAATATCGAAGACTAAACACAAACATGGCATCCATTTTTAAACGATCTTATGTACAATTTTTTGTCGTTATATGACTCCTTGTCAAAGATATCTTCTCTTTCAGACAATTATACAAAGCTATTCCTTTGAGTGATACAAAAGCATTATAGGTTTGCACTGATTGCAAACTGCAAGTTACCCGTGACTAAGGTGCGGCTGCACCGAAACGCGTCAGTCGTTTGTTTGCTATTTTGTAAATAAAAATAACTCACGCTTATGGAGTTGGGCGCAAGACTGCTTTTTGAACTCAGGAAAAGCACTTTTTATATATATATATATATATATATATATATATATATATATATATATATATATATATATATACATATATACATATATATATATATATATATATATATATATATATATATAGATATATAGATATATATGTAATGAAAAATCTTTTATTTAGTGCTTGGGCTGCAGACAGCAGAACAACGAAACACAAAGAACAACGAAACACAAAGGCAATTCCTGCTCGCGTGATCTGCAAAAAACGGGATCATTATATGGCCCCTGGAGTGTGTCAGTTAGACTTAAACGATTATGCTCAAGATTTTGCATCGTGTTTATTTTTCTATAGATAGGGAGTTAAAGGGGGGTGGATTCAATTTTCGGACCAATTTCAGTAGCCAAGGAATGAAACCTCCCTTATCTTCTCAGAATGTGACTTTTTGCAGAGTAATCCGCGCGACCTCCAGGGAGTTGACCGCATCCTTTTTTTTATTTTTATGATTTGAATATTTTTCATCTTCTTTTTAGATGTATTAAAATGCGCCTCATTGCCCCGGAGACTCGTTTCACATAGCAACTGAGATTTCCCCCCCCCCCCCTGAACACACAACCCTCCTAGATAACAATAGCCTGAGGCTGTAGGACACAAGAGTTTGCATTAATGAGTAGCTGGGCAGAAAATTGTGCTAAACCTTTATCGCACCATACGAGAGTCCTAATCATGGAATGCAGATTGCTGTATATGTCTATAGGGCTTTATGATTTGATATTGCTGCTGCAGCACAATCTGAAATAGGTAAATTTGTATATGATAGTTCTTACTTTATATGATGTATAGAGCCTTATCCTCTTAAGAGACACATATTTTATCATCTATTAATAGTAACATTTTCTCATTTTTCCCATCAAAAACGCGCGAGTTGTAATATAGATCCTATGACGGGGGCCCTTCTCACCCCATATCCACTTTGCTCTTTTTCTTCCAACATGCCACATTTATTAATTAATGTATTTATTCCTATATTTGTACATGTATACAATTCTATACTTTAAACCAAGACCCAAGAGGTATGTTGTAACTAGCTAAGTTGGCTGTGGAGTGTGGAATGCAGTGTTGGTGCGTTCTACATTCCTGGAAGCCCTGTGTGTTCTAAGTAGAGTCAGTTACAGACGCGCCAGCCAGAGGGACAGCCACGTATTTCTACCTGGTGCCATTATTTAAATAAAATACTTTAAACCAACTTACCTGAAGGAGTATTTTCTACTTAACTGCAAGGTATAAGGGAGCTGCACAGATAAGCAGCAGCTAAGGGCTCACAATGGGTTACATCACAGAGCGAGCGGTAGTCAGCAGTTGCAGAGGGAGATGCGTGACATGATGGCATCGCGCATTGACAGGACAATGTCCCTGGTCCATGTACACAAGTCGCAGCAGTCCATGGACCAGAAAGTGCCACTTAGACATCTTTGCTGCTTTTCAATTATACTGTCCTTAGAAATGTACTTTAGGAACTTACCTTTTAAACAGTTGATTACATTTCCGGCTATAGACCATATTTTGGGAAGTACATATTTGAAGAAGTCTGGAATTAGCCAAGATCTATTAATTGTACTAAAAATGTGTGTCTGTCTGACTGTCTCTCTGTCTGACTTTCTCTTTGTCCATGTCTGGCTGTTTGTCTGCCTCTCGGTCTCCCTGTCATTCCAGTCAGCCCCTCTTCATCCATTTGTCTCTTGTCAGGCCTTCCGCATTTGTCTCCCCCCTCTGCCATGTAGAAAAGCTCACTTCAGGCACTGGCTAACGAATAGTGAGTGAGGCCATCAGCTCTTTCACAAGGAGCACACCCATCCTCACAGTAGCTTCCTCCAGTATCATGGAGACAACCGTGGCAATGTGTGCTTTTTAGACTCAAACAATATCTTTACTTCTCGCCATTTTTTTAATGTTGAAGAGTGCACTCCATTTCTCTCTACGATAAATATTTTACAAAAACATGACAAAACAAGCATTGGTAAAACCAAAAGGCTTGTAACAATTGCCAAACTGTTGGCTTAGCCGATGCTTGTTATAAATTCCAGTCCATCTCAACATTAAGATGTATATACCTCTGATATGACAGTTTTGAATAATTATTTATTATTTGAATAATTATTTATAAAAGTATCCACTGAATGTCTTTTTTCTGATATTGGATGTCATTTATGCAGCAAGTACCTTCTGTGGGGTTATGGTAGATTGGAATATTTCTTTGGATTTAAACTTAGCACCTAATTCTGTAAGACCTCATTTAGGGGTGGAGTGGTGTGGCTCACTGGTTAGAGGCGGCAGACCCAGAAGCAGATGACGGCCTGGGACCAGGGTTTTCCCGACGCGGCAGGGTTGTGAACCAGGGTCAGCGGAGTCGAAAATTCTCGCCTCAGTGCCTACTCTAACCAGGGATCACACTCGGCAACTCTGGGCATTAGCTTGCCTCATCTCCACAACGGCCACCCACAAACGCCGGGGATGCCTGGTTTCACCTTGGAGATACCCAGGAGGGAACATCTCACAGGGAAAGCCAGGACGGGTTCCCCAGCGGTCTATAGCACCAGGACGCCTCCGGGTAGCAGTGCGCTTTACAAGACACACACATTTACATTTACAGGGGGACCATAGGGCAAGCAGGCTCTACTGGGCCTCAACCATGAACGTAACGTTTGTTTGTATCTGATGTTCCAGGGTCCATCCTGTTATGGCTCTAAAAAATGTTTTCTGCACTTGAGTCGGTAAGTGGTAGCGATGGCAAGCAGTCACCGGCTTCTCAGGAGGTACTGTAGGGATGCTCTGACTCCGAGCTCGATAGTCTTTCAACAATTCAATAAGTGAATGTGTAGTCCAATGCCTATCTCTAAAAGAAAGTTCTCTACTACATAGTAGAATGCAAGACTACATTTTACCAACAACAGAGAACAATTTAGAGGCACTAGGCGCGATCTAGAATAGGGCTGGGCCACCTCCTGCTTCCTCTTCTCTACTGTCCCGGCTCTCTCCTGCTTCTATGTGTCCTCCCTTTTATGGAGATTGCAGTTGTAGCTAATGGTGGGGGGGAAACGACCGTAACAACTCGGTCAAAACACCGCAGTACAATTAGATCGCTGCTTTTACAACGCAAGTTGTTTGTAACGACTTGCACTGGAGCGCGCTCTAGACTAAGGAATACTGTGATTTACTATTCCAACACCTTCCCTACTGTACCTAGGCAGGAGTTGAAATAGTAAATCATACTATTCCTAAGTTCAGCGCCCTACAGCGCAACTTGCATTGTAAAAACAGCAATGTAAAATACCGCGATCTAAATGATCGCGTTGTTACATCATACATCCCTAAGGGGCAGGTTAGTCGCCCCCAAATATTTGTGCATGTCTGAGCTCAGTGTCTTACCACTCTTGAGTGGAATCAGCCCTCATCGGTTTGCTTACCTACCCAGGCCTTCAGGAATGCCTGCATGCAGATCTTGAGCGGTGGTGCGCTAGCTGGCTTGATCTCATTTAAAAACGAGCATTAAAAATGCAATAGGTCTCGCCTTTCTTTAAGTTTAAGCCATTTTCTTTGCTATACAATACCATTAGCAAAGCAAATGGCTTTAACTTAATCAAAGGGGAGTCCGATTGCATTTTCAATACTTGTTTTTCACTGCACCCGTTTCTCTTGTCTCTGTGTTATGGAAAATGCGTAATCTACGTGCAGCTGAGTTTTCAAGGGGAATACTACTGGTGAAATGACGTTTTAGAAAATATGCTGTTAGCCACCAATGAAAATTCAAAATGTTACCTAAATCAATTTTAATTTTCGCTACAGTAAATTATTAGATGCCCCCAATGTTATATGTAGACAGTTACTTACATCTAGTAGAAACCAATGGCGATTAGTTGGCGAAAAAAATGGGGTGGAAGCATAATTAACGGGGCACGTGAATGTTAATTCCTTATTTATGTAATGTAGTTAACACAGAAGGAATGCACTAGTATGTTTCACTGCTGCACCAGGCATACATGCCAACTATTTATATTTACCAGTGCCATCTCCTTTTGTCCATGCTATTTTAATATTAATCACCTTTAATTTCTCCCTTTGCCTCTAATGAAATACCCCCCTCCCCTTCTCATTTCCAACCGCAGGTCTTCACCTTCTAAAGGCGTGAATGTCTTTCTTTTTGTTAAATTGCTGCTCTTTTCTCTGACTATTTGCTCTAATTACTTCGTTTAAAAGCCAGCTTTAAGGCAATTGACTCCCCAGAGTTCAAGGGGACTCTGGCCGAAGCCGCCATTTGCATTTAAAAACACAGATAGGGGTGGCTTGGGTTGCACGTGATCAGGACGGAGGGCACAGGATGTTTTGGTGCTTCAGGAATCTGCGTACCCAGCAGGCAGGCAGTGGCTGAAAAGACAGCTCAAGATGGTACCACACATCTCTCCTAGCAGTGCCACCAGTTCTTCCTCCCATGGACGCCCGCAGGGGTCCTCTTATAATAAGGGTATAAGTGCAACCATCTTCCATATTAAATCAAATAAACAGACAAACATCTCGGGCGACGCATAGACAAAGAAAGCAACAAAGAGAGGAAACAGAACCGTCATCAGCAGTGAACCTGCTGCATATATGGATGTTTCAAAACAGAAGCAACACAGGACGTGGTCTTGAAACAAATCTGACCATAGAAACAAACGTTTCCAGGGAGCAGGTACGCTCCCCACACACACAGTTCACTGCGTGGAAAGCTTTCTTCTTTTCAAAGGATAATGTAAGCGAAAACAAAAAGAGACCGAAAGCAGTCTGTACACAGGTTTTTTTTTGTGATCTTTACACATATTAATGCTGGGCAAAAGGTCCTCATCAAAAGTAGCAGTGTAACACCGGAGCTCAACCATTGGCAACTAAACAAATACTGTATCTCCCCGTGCCGAAAATAAAAGGTAAACTTTGCGTCTGTCAGAAGAAAGCGATACCTCTTTAAAAGTCATCACCCAAATAAAAAAATAAGTAGTGTGCAAGCCACGAACAGAGAAATGGAAAGCGCGTCAGCCATTGCTGAAGGCAAGCGCGGTAATACGAATAAATAGTGCTTAGCCTGCCGCAAGTAAAAGATCAAATCCCGGTGGGCGGGGCCCAAAGCGGACAGGGTGGCAACCCTGAGTGTAATGATTACATCCGGTGCAATCATTACTCTGTGTTTTGCATCATCCATGACGCAAAACAAAGTCCACCAATCAAAATTTGAGGGGGAGCCGCGACACAACTTTTGGAATCGTATCGATTCCAAGAAGCCCTAGTATGGCGAGAGCAGCGTATGCGCTGCTTTCGCCAGGCCGAGACCTAAAAAAAAAAGAGAGAAAGAAGAAGAACCCATAAAAACAAGATTTGAAAAACAGTTAAATGTCCAATTAGATGTTACTTTTCAAGAAGAATTAAATCATTATTAGAACATTGTCAATAAATGGTAACAATTAAAACATAAACCTCTAAAACACTGACGCTGCCAATGCAAGGCCAAATGGCATTCAACAATATTGGAAGATGCCAATAGGAGAATTAAACACAGTAAAATGTCCTGACCTGGCCTTGAGCTCTACTTGGTGGTTTGCAGCGGCAAGTTCAGTTTTTGTGATCCATACTGCCCAGGCCAACATACCTAACAATTTGTCCATCTTAGGCAGGGCATGAGCATCAGCTCAAACTTGTAGTCAAAGACTACAGGGGTTGACCGAGATCCTCACACTAAACTTTTATTTTTGTGCCACCAGTCGAGGCAGTCATAGGGTTGATTCTGCAGGTTTAGCGATTCCCTGTTCACATTACTTAACTTACTCTTTTTCCACATCACCTCTCAAACTTGGTGGAACCTCTCTCATCTTGTGCTTTGCAGGGATGACATTGACATTTACTTTGATCCACTTATTAAATTGTTTGATCTTTGCAACCTCGTTCTGAAATACTCAAGGAAACTTGAGTGGTAGTTCCTCAGCTGCAGATTCTTCCATAATTAACAATACATGCCATTAGACCTGCCACCCTTGGGTGGTTATCCCCCAGACATTTTGCCTTCACCCATCCTGATTTGCTGGCTTTGAGACTTTGTGAACTTTGCCACTGATAATCAGTGCTAAAGTGCTCTCTTCCTAAAACAGGATAAAGTTGGCCTACACCTAATTGTCACATTTAATTTACTAGTAATCCCCTAGTAAATGATAATGCCTGTACCCAGGGGCTGTATTCAATGCTACTAGTGGTCCTGCAGCACGTATTGTACCACCCGCTAAAGGAGCACTTTAAAACGCGTCTTAGCCCTGCCACTGCAGCTATTAGTGCAGTTTTAAGCTGTCACTTCGACCTGGCAAAACCCTCTTGTCAAGTATAAATCTTCCTTTGTAATACTTATAAGTCACCCGTTATGTGGGCCCTAAAAGCTAATGTGGCAGTGTGCATGGTATCTACAAAGTAGGACATGCAGGTTTAGGTTTTGCATGACCTGGCAGTGAAAAACTCCTAAAGTCGCGGTGTAAGGTTATCTCTTCCTTAGACTAACATGGCGTTAACTTCAGATTGGGAATATACAGCGAAATTAGGTAACACTCAAATTAATTCTAATCTTAAATCCACTTTAATGGTAAAGTTGGACTGGGTTGCCCTATTACATTTAATAACTGCTAACTTTAGATCTGGGCAGATAGAGAAATTCTTCTTGGACTTTTTGAATTGTAATTTAAATCCCACCTTTATGGTAAAGTTGGATTTTGAGTTGCAATTCTTAAAATGCCACTGTTGAAATGTTGTTGTTTTTGTGCCCAAACCAGGGTTGGCTTTAGCGCTGGTGGTACCCGGTTTGACAGTCTATTTTGGTGCCACCCCCAATGACCACCTTCTCCATGGATACTCTCCCTACCACCCTCCAACAGTGTTCCTCATCTCTCCATAGCCCCTCTCACATCCGTTTAATTTGTTTTATGGAGCTACTTATACCATTGTAGGGCTTCAAAGTACTTTACATCACACACACGTTATATAGAGACTATGAATCGTGTGTAAATCAATGCAGAGGACGGTGAGGAATCTAATTTATAGACCTAACCTGTTATCCGTACGAGTTAGCAGTATATTTTAAGTGTTTGGTCAGCAGAGTACAAACTCATGATTTAAAATGTAGCACAGTGGTTGAGGTTGGCACTACTAATAAGAATGTATTTCTACCCAATGTAACTCTTTTTAACAACATTAGGATAAAGAAAGACTGGGGAAAAACATACCATTCTAACCTATACCTTGCAGTTTTCATGCAGTTCTTTGACAGTTCATAGTTACTGTACTATATTAGGTTGTAAGTTATGAACTGCAAGAAACACAAGGATCTCTGTGACAAAAGCAGTAACCCCATGAGCTATCCACATAAAATGCAGTTCCGTGATCTGCATGGTACACGTTAACCGTCTGTGCACTTGATGAGTCAGTGTTGACACTAGCCAAAACTCTGATCTCACGTTATTTATCTTGACATTATTATTGTCGCATGAAAACTACTGGAGACACAAGAAACTCTGCAACAGGTACTTTTGAACCCATAAGCTCAGCGCCAGGTGCAACTCCGCTTTTTGCACTGCCTTAAATCAGGCCTGGGTCACATGACTGTCACTGTCTCTCCGGTGATGGTTGTTGATTCCTTCCAGGCAAGGGGGCAAAAAGGGGCTAGATGTGGACCGGATGGGCCATCTTACCAGGATGGCTGGGGATGAGATGACACCAATCCTGCTTTTACCTTTGGTCACCCTAGACAGTGTCTGGAGCCAAACTCAGGATGGAAGAAGAGGAGACAAAGAGGGCCTCTCCACCAATAGGCTGGCACTGGGGATAAAAGGTGCCACTCTTATACCCCAATTCATATTACTCCTCGACCTGTGGAAGATTCAGAAGGAGCACTGCCTTACTTCCCTGCTGCCTGAGAAAGGAAGGGCAGGCTTCATCGGAACCGTCGCAGTGCATCAGAACGTGAATCAGGTCCTTGCATCTCAGCCCGTAACCGATCCTGACTGGACTAGCAGCTTCACCAGAACCGACGCAGTACTTAGAATTGCAACATCCAGGACACAATGGTACAAATCCCAGTAGGCTGAACTTTCTTTAACCCGGTGGTGTTCCATAATGGTTTTTTAGTTCCTGTTCTTCACTAAAAATGGATAACTCCTATTCTTCTGGTTAGATTTGCTTCATTTTGGTGCTGTTTGTGTGCTGCATAAATACTTTACACCTTGTCCTTAAGTTAAGCTTGATTGCTTTTAATTTAGTGACTGTGGGTCACCCTGACACGAAATCCTTATTGTCTGAGTGAGGTTTCCACTCCTCTCAACTAACGACCCAATTTCTTAAACTATTCTTTAGTGTCAGGTGTCAACACCATCCCAAACCGGTCTTGGGTAATGTGAAGCACTGTGACCGCCACATAACGTTTCGCTTGAATCCTATACGCCCCTACATTTCCTTATATCTTCAAAAGGAAAGTCTATCATCCAGCTTTATAACCGTAGTTCTCTTCCACACCCCTTTTTTTTCAAAGTTTGCGTGATCATAGTGATTCCAGTGATCCACCCATCATTACCTCAATATAGGAACCAGCACATTCTAGAGAATCTGCTGTAGTTATACCATTCTCAGTGATAACGAAAACCATGTCTTGAAAACTGTCTTGTACATGCTGAGTTTGCTCAGATCTGATCTTGTTCTTTGTAACCCTTGCTAGTCTAGAAGGACTAGTTTTTGAGCTTTGACATACATCTGTACAGTGGCCCATCTGCCCAAATGACCTGCCCTCAATATTCTCTACAGGTCAAGGTTTCCTTCCCATAATAGGATGGGATACACACATTTAAAACAGACATAACGCTGTCCAAAGAAAAACACGTAATATTATTGTGTTCTCCTTTACAGAAACTTTCAATGCTTATAGCCAATCTGGTAACCTCATCAAGTGAGGGGTTCCCCATTGTCAATAGTTTCTGCCGAGTGCTTCTGTCATAATGTTAACTAATAAATTGGTCCATAACCAATTGGTCAGTAAAATTTTTGAATAGACATTCTGCAATTAATTAACACAATGTGGTGACAAAAACATCAGCACTGCTTCATTGTTTCTGCACTGTTTTAAAAATAATGTATGAGTTGGGGGGCGTGGCTACTACCAGACTTCAATAATCGGCTGCCCCGTTTCCTGCAGGACCATACGGGTTTCACCGGAGTGATTCCTGACTTCCTCAGGGCCTGGCGCTCCAGATGTGACACCACCGCACCAGAAAAACACTTCCATTAAGCTCTGCTCTTAGCGATTGCGCTCCGCATGGAATGAAGTGTAGAGCTCGCCTGACCTAAGAATGGCCGAAGAATAGACCGCGTTTGCCCATGGGGCCCTCGTGCTTCGAAACTAACATCAAAGGTGTACTTAAAGATGCACAGAGGATCCACCCCAAAGCAACTATGACCCTGTCTGAACATGTGCACAGAAAATGTGTAACCTTACTTCCAATAGTAAACGCAAAGAGCTTAAAGCAATTGCCTGACCTCCAAAATAGCCACAATCCAGTATGGTGCTCCCTCTGGAATGTTCGTAACCATGTTGAGGTAAATTGGCTCAGCCTGTGATATTTCGCCTTCTTCAGACAATTCAGTAAAACCTAGCTCTTTTCACACATCACTTGTAACCTCCTGGGAGGCAATTTACAAGATACATGAGAGCAGGTGGAAAAAGAGGGGATTCAAAATTCAACCTATCCTACAGTGCTCATATACCCCCTGACCTGACTGTGATCTGACCAGAGCTACTGGGCCTCCTCTGGCCGTAAATATCACAGATTATGTCTGCACCCCTGACACATACCAGTGCCGAACTCATCAATCTAATCAGACTCACTTTGCACCCATACAGAGGTGCCTTACCCTCTCGACATGGCAGATCAAAGAGCTCTTGACTCTCGGGAGCCAAAGAGGGATGTAAGTACCCAAAACAAGCACAATAGATCTAAAGAACCCGCCCCCCCCCGACTCCCCTATCAAACCAGCAAATTGTTGGTCTTCTAGAGGGGGCAGAGAAACGAGCACCATCATGTGCCACATTTATAGAAAATGGATCCCTCCGATGCTAGGATTGGACTTCACCAAAGATTTCGAAATAACTCGAGCACACAGGGAACCTACTTACTTACCCAACCTGAGAGCCACCCTTCTTGGGTTGGCATTTTATAAGGTTCACCACATTTAGGTTTTATCTGTGATTAAATTACCCTTGATACTAACTTGTATTCCAACCACTGTGCAGATGATCAAATTTTCTTCGAAGCTGATGAATTTCCAATTGATCCATTTTTGACAGACTAGGCAAGAAACATGTTTACCTTTGACTTTCTAGAGCTAGCAGTGATCATTGTGTTTAAGATTATCACTTATTAGGACATTGGAATGTTGGGAGCTCCATTGCAGACAATGGAGTGCTCCATGCTTCTACGGGCCGGTAAAGTCCCGCAGAGCAACATTCCAATGTTCTACAAAGAGTTCTCGAAGCTCGAGGGAATACTTCGAGAACCCTTTGTTTAATTTGTTAGAACATTCTGCCCTCTAGTGGCAGAATGTACTAATAGCCTTATAGCCCTTCGTAGGGCTATACCAGCTATTAAAGTTCCGCTGTCTGGTTAAAGTCCCTCGCCTTCGGCTCGGGCCTTTAACGATTCAGCGGGCCTTTAATAGCCGGTATAGCCCGCTACGGCGGGCTATAAGGCTATATTAAAACTAGTACACTCACTTATTAAAACTTATTTTAGAGAACTACGTAGTCTATTTTAACAACACTATCTCGACGCACCTGCAACTCATAACACTCATCTACACTTCACGGTCCTACACCCCATTTCACATGTTGGCTTTGGAATAAAAGATCTCTAATAAAGAGACCCTTTACGGGGCCCATCAGGCATTGCAGTGCTTGCCCGACGGGGAGCAAGCCAAATGATGAAGCATGACACCCAACTGGGTGTTTGAGGGCACAAGTTACAAAAGGAGCGGACCCTCGTCATTTTCTTTAGATATCTGACCAACCTCGTGTATATATATATATATATATCCTCTCTCTTACTTCTGTTAACGAGCTGCATACCCTTGTGACTTAATTCAGATTTACTAAGGGCACGTATGCTGGACCTACTAGTGCCCCCGTCGCCCTCCCTCTTTTGATACACTGTGTTGCGCCATGTAAAATAGTGACTAGAGGTAGAGTTGTGATCAGTCCAATTTGCGATGATCAAAGATATTCCAAATGCGATACTCTGTGAAGGTCAGGATTACTTGAGGTAATCCGAAGTATGTCCCGGTTGCTCTAGAACTGCTCCAAAACCCGGATTTTTGCAGTACATCTCGATTTCCGCTGCCGTGCCGGCATAAAACAGTTGCAGTACAGACAAAACGGATCAGCAGTCTAGCCTGGACAGAAATGATACTTATTATAGAGATATTTCTCATGTTGAAAACATCACAGACCACTCAAGGAAGAGGCATAGCCAAGAAGAGTAGCGCTGTACGCATAGCGTGTTCCATTTAGTGCAGGCGAGTCACTTTGTATTGGGACACGTTGTGCATCCATCTGTTGCTCGAGTAGTTCTCCTTTAATGAACGAGGCCTCATCGCTGGAGAAGTAAGCTTATGGAACAATGTCGAGACTTTGACTGCAGCCTACAACAGAATCCTTCTTATATTGACCAGTGTGCATGTGCTTTTTCGGTTCTCAGAGCAGTTCACAAAAAAAGTGTGTCTGTATTTTTGCAAACCTATAGTAGTTGTCACGCTTCTAAACCTGCACCATCATTTGTCATGTCCTTTTATTTTCTCTTTACTGTCTGCAAAGCAATAATAAAAAAAAATAGGCCACTTCCCAGTGCTGTAGGTCGCACCTGTGAGGGGGAATTGGATGAACGCGTGTCACTTTGTGCTGTAATTGCTGGTGGATAAAATATTACGGACTAGAGGAAGAGTTGCCAGAAGCAGCAACTAGAATGACGCCGCAAGGCTTACATCGTTGGATCCTGTCCACCTATTAAGCCGGTAAAGCAGCTGAGTAGTTTTGAACCCTTCTGGTAAACGCAGAATGGCCAGTCCAGTTTAGACACAGAGTGTCTCGAAACGTACTCTTTGTGGCGGTTGTATGTCAATACAACGCAGTGTTTACACCGCACTACCATTACAACGCTGGTTTTACAACGCAAGTCGTTACCACGACTTGCGCTGTAGGGTGCTGAACTTAGGATAGTAAAATGTACTATTCCAACACCAGCCTACGTACAGTAGGGAAGGTGTTGGAATAGTAAATCTACTATTCCTTAGCCTAGAGCGCCCTCCAGCGCAAGTCGTGGTAACGTGGTAACCAGTGTTGTAATGGTAGTGCCGTGTAAACACCGCGTCGTAATGGATGTTCTCCCTTTGGGTTAGCGATTCTAGACCAAAACCCGTGGGCAGTTTTAGAAGACTCGTTTGTTGTCCTTCACATGCATGAGGCGGTCACCAGACCTGGTCCTGTCAACTTGTGGCAACAAAACTCACAGCATGTGATGGTGCTACCTTAAATGGGTTTTGCACTTAAGGTCTTGCCCAGTTATGCGGTGCAGTATTCTGTAATCTATGCATACTTTGATATGATTGTGCTCCTCCATATGCTGCTTGACATGCATTTTCTATTCTCTGAAAGCTAGTTTGCTAGAAACCATGAACCACTGTTACATTACTTACTTGTTATTGACTACATCAAGAGACACAGTATATAACTTTCCTCTGTTTAACAAACGATTGTCTGGTCAAATTCTATTTAATATCCTAGTCTGGTAAGTACCCAACACGGTTAGATTTATGATCTGAACATTGACCTGTACTTTGCAAGCAAATATCATTACTTCTTCAGGTTGTCCTGTGTTGATGGAAGGCAGCGCATTGTTGAGTGTCCCTAAGTGCAGTCACTCTGGTGTCATAAATACTTTGGAGTCATTAATTACCCAGAATGTCGGCTTTTGCTATTTATTTCCGGGGGGTTACGTTTCTTTTATTGATTCCGTGATTGGTCCCATAGATTGTCTTTAGTTTTGCATATATAAAGCTGACAAAATAGTGACAGTTTGCTTTGGTTACTTTCAGATAAGTGAATAGTGCATATGCACATTCTGGTTTGGTTGTCTGTTCTACTTATACAATGTGTTCTTTAGTTTCAAAATTCAGACATCTTAATTCATCACTCTCAGATCCACACTTCATCCGGGTTCAGTTCTAACAGGAGAGCGGAACAGTGAGAACCTCTCCCGGCGAGTTGAATTGGTGCCAAATGACATTTGTAACATCCTATTTGATAGAGCTGGATATGTCGAGCCAGAGATGCCTCCACTGTTATGTCTGCTCTGCTGTTTTCATTTCGGTAAAGGGCATTAACTATCTGCATAGTGGAGCTGGCTCTGGCAAACACCATGCAGTGCCAACAATGCTTTATGAATGTACGCATTTCTGCCATGACACTGGTTTATCACATAAGAAGCGAAGATCTCTAACAAAAAGTGGAAGGTGTTGTTTTGAATGCACAGAATCCTCTCAGTTTGGATAGGTTGACTCAAGATTCATGTGCCACAGTGGCACAGAACCAGTCACCCAATGAGCATAACACAATTGAGTTGTGTTTCCTTAGCTGTCTGAGCTCTGCTAGACTGTCAAGTGGGACTTATCTGAGGTGGCATGGTGGTCAAATATAATGGCTGGAAAGTGTCCCTGGGTATTTACCAGTGGCTGAGGTTAATTCAAGCATCCCACGCATCACTTTTTTGTTTACTGCAGTGCGACGGGTGTGCCTAGACATGGGTCCTGGGCTCACTGTGCCACTGGAACCAAACTGCACCTGACTAAAGAGCCCAGACGAGAGCAAAACGGGGCTTGGGTTGTTATGCTCCTGTTCAGAGAGGACCTGGCTTAGCAGTTCAAGCTACACTGTTCTATTCGAGCAGGATGAAGGCGTATTTTCATAAAGCTGGGCAAAACAATGATGGGCTGGGATGTGACATTGAGTCATTACCAGTAGCTTAGATTAATAAAAGCATTCCACCCATCACTTTCTTGTTTGCTTCAGACTTTCAAGTGAGGCGTGCTGGATCAAAAGCCAGCATGAGGCGCTGAACGGAAACCTTTTCCTCTGCACCACACATCACGCAGTTCGTGGGTGGCATGTCAGCACTTCCTCCCAACCTCTGCTGCAGGAGTGTTCTTTAGCTGCATCGCTAAGCAAACCGCCTCATCTGTCCGGGGTTGTTCTAGCCACATCTGAAGCCCACATCTGGCACTCCAGCTGTCCTGTGTACCATCGGACATGTTGACTGAACACCATGAAGATTAGGAGTCCAGCAACGGCCAATGTTTTATGTTCATAATGTACCTCCAACCCTTGAGCTGTCATGGAAGCCAGTGACTGACCAATAGCAGTCCTAGTCCATAGTCTACACTACATGCTCATTGTCCCAAGCAAAGGGTAGCTTGATTGCTAGCCACTTACATTTGTAAGAACTGAAGGTGAGGAGGTGTAGAGGGGTTAAGTGAGAAGAGCCAGGACCACGCAACAGGAGTATGTGCAATTCCACGATTTAACGTAAACCTGTGTACTTGGTCTGCAATCCACTCACTGTTCAGATAAAGGGGCTAAAAGGTTGAAATAACTAGGAGCGTTTCGAAAAGGTATTACATGAATGCCACTGAGTTGTTTACATGTCTACATGTATATATGCCTCCTAATTGTAAAGTCCACTGCCTTTGAAATTGTTGTGGTCCTTGTCATAAAACGTAACAATAAATAAATAGTAAGTAATATCCTATGGTGAATTCAATGTACTTTAAACCCTGTGTCTGAATATTTTGATTTCCAGCTCAGTCCTGGTACTTGTATTTATTGGTAGAAACGAATGATAACCAACACTGAGATTTTATAAAATTGCCATATCTCTCCCTTTGTTGCAGACAATACAATCATGGGAAACGCAGAAAGTCAAAATGCAGAGCATGGCTTTTGTGGAGACGAGCATCACAGCCTGGCACGAAAGCACACATCGCGCTCACTTCGACTTGCAAGCAAAAGTTCCAGACGAACTAGGCACGCTTCCTCAGGAAAATTAATTCATAGAAACTCTGAAGTCAGCAACAGATCTAGCAGCACCCCAAGTATACCTCAGTCTTTGGCAGAAAATGGCCTTGAACCTTACTCCCAGGAAGATAACTTGGATGACTTTTCAAGTCCAATGTGGGCAGATGTGGGCTTAAGGCCTGTATCCTACCATACAGATTCTTCGGTCACGCCAAGTGTGGGCAGTAGTATCGTTCTCACAGCTGCTTCAGTCCAGAGCATACAGGACTCTGAAGAAGGCAGACTTTTTGGGGATGAGTCTTATTTGGTTGAGGGCGATGGTATCTCTGCAAAACATGGGTCCACCTTAATGCCATCTGAAAGCTTTAAGAAAAAGCGATCAAAGTCTGCAGACATCTGGCGAGAGGACAGTTTTGAGCTTTCTCTCTCTGATCTTAGCCAAGAGCATTTAACAAGCACTGAAGACATCCTATGTTCTGCAGAAGAAAAGGACAATGAAGACCTTAGGAAAACTGAAGCAGGTGACTATCCCAAGCAGCTGGACACCGGACAGCGTGCCAATTCTTTCAGTGACCTGTACTCTCAGAAAACTGTCAATGGAGCAGCCAATGGAGCACCAAGAAATAAATTTGTGGTCTATTGTCGTAATTTGGTGCCTCACCCACAGGATGCCACTAAGCGTAAAAGCCGCCCAGTTGCTTCAGTGGACACTCCGCCATACAGTACTTACAATACACTGCCTTGTCGGAAATCGCGCTGCCTTTCGGAAGGTGTGGCAAAGATACAGCTCAGCCATAGCAATTCAATGAAAGGTAGACGAGCCAAAACAACTCAGGTAAGACAGTTCTGGCAATCAACCTGTTACAAAAATATTTTATATGCTGAATGTTTAGTATAGATTTTCTAGGGTAAACTCAATAAAATGTGGAAAGCCATTGTTCAACTTATGTAGGTACCAATGTTTTATGTGTTTCCGTTCTGTGGAATGACTACTTTACTTACTTATTAAACAATGAAGAAATACAACTATGTTGGACAGGCATAATAGCTTCTTTTACGTTTGGAAGTTTTCTGTTGTCCTTTTACGCACCTGTTTTGCGCTCCTGACCCCAGTCGTTGTTTCTCTTTACTTATTTCTTTGTGTCACTATAACATAACAAAAGTCACTATTCTGTCTTGAAGATCTGTTTGTTTTTTGTTATGACGGCCGTATTTATATAGCAATACTACAAAAAAACGTGATTCCGGTATAATCTTGAACTGATTTTCAGGATTGTGAAATAGACTGGAATCTAATTTAGTTTACAAGATTTAATGTCACTAGGGAATTTGTTGTTCTGTTGTTGTTTGCAAGAGGTGTGTTTTAATAATATATTGATGAACTATAGAGTTTATAAAGACATAAATAGTGGGTTTGCTCAATTTGATCCGCACATCTATTGACTATCTAAGTCCATAAGGAAATCTTTACTTACAATTTACTTAGTGAGAGGTGCTCTTAATAAAGTGTTTTCACACCCACCCAACTATAGAGTTTACTAGGCGAGGCTGGAGGTGATGCCAAACGCATTTAGTTGCTTTGTGGGTCATTTAGTTCATCTGTTGGCTTGCATGTTATATGATGTTGAGAAGCTATGGTATTTATCTAGTGACCTTCTAAGTTGTGTTACCTGGGTGTAAAGAGTCTTGTTCAGTTGACAAGTGAAGTAACACATCTGGGTGTGGTGAGTAGAGTGTCTTGTTGGATATGTAATTGTTGAGATTAATATCAAACTGTATGGCATATCTCCACTATATGTGATGACGGGAAGTGGTCTATCATATATCTTGTGTCGTTTTTAAGTGGTTAGTGCTATTGTGATCAAGTTGGTACCCAACTACATGGAATACCTGTGCGGTGTTGGATACGTGTGTCATGTTTGATTTACTACGCTATGTTGAGTGTTTTGTGTGTGTGTTTTTTTATTTTAATGGAAAGTCTTGCTGTATGCACATTGATACCTAGGACGCATAGCTTCTCTGTGCAGCATTCAATGCTTTTGCAGTGTTCTGACCTATATGTCCTGTATGAAGTTGGGTTGGAGTTAAGTGCTGTTTGAGCCACCTTCGCTAATTTAAAATGTAAACCTTTTTTCAATGGTTCACTAAATCCTCTGTGGCGAGCTTTAGGAAATGATACCATCTGTGTGACTCATGGAAAATTAGCTTGCACACAGGTGTGTTTGTTAATGATCTTCTGACGTGTTGAGGGTGACCTGAAGGTTAAATCATCTGAGGTAAGGCTTGGGGTTGCAGGCTTCAGATGACTTTGATGCAGCATCTGCAATGAGGACAGGAAAGAGAAAGTGTCCAACTTTGGCTAAATGTACAGGTTTCTGAACTTGGGCTAATTGGTCAATATACTAGTAAAATGTACCAAGTTTTGATTCTTGGTTAATACATGTCAGTATAGCATTATAACTACTATTATTTTCCTATGAGAATATTCTTGGGCGATAATGTGTGTTCGCCATTTAAAAGGCAACTGTTTTGGTGTATTCTTCTTTTTGTTGGATGCTCTGTGATCAGTCAACCTTTTAAAAAAAAAAAGAAAAATAAATTAGCAGGCGTATTTACTCTCGTACATTGCTGCTATCGTCTGTAAGGGCTTCTATTTTTACAAATTGACAATCGTTGGACCTTTGAGTCATTTTGTAGAATTCCAATAACTGCCTTGTCCAAAGTCTTAAGGGGAGGGAGACGTTTCATTATTTAAAATTATTTAAAATCTCACATAATATATACCCATGATTGGTTTGTAAAAATACGTCATGGCATTTAACTTGTGCAGCTGCACGGTAGTGATGTACAGACGACATTAACCTTGTGGCAGTCCGCGCCTCTCAACCGTTGAGTGTGAAGCAATGGAGCTCATGCCTCTAAAAGCTTCCGGGAATGGCACATTTAAATATTTTGCTAGGAAATTAGTCTTTAGCAATTCACTTTTTCTCCTGCTATCCAAGTTATGTCAACCCTGACTTGTTCCCTGCACTACATATTACATGTAATCAATTCAATTCAATTCAAAACAAGCTTTATTCGGTTGGAACAAACAACCATAAAAACGCAGTATATAACATGCAACAGTTAAAAATTAATAAAATCGGCATACGTGATAAAAAGGCATACAGTTAATTATTTTCGATATGTGTCATACATTGCATTGGGTCTCTTAGTGTAGATTGTAAGCAACTTTACATAATTAAGGTTGAAAAGAACACCAGGGCTTCACAAAGAGCAGTTAAAAATGCATAAATTGTATCATAACTCCAGATGTAAACAATAAACACATAGCGGCATAACATGATTATAAAAACAGAATATAGTTTAAAGTGCATAGATTGTATATGAACTCCGGATGTAAACAATTGACTCAAGCAGCGAAACATGGTTATAAAAACGAAGGGTCAGAACACATGGGCTTAATGTGCAGTATCTAAAGTGCAGGGTGCAGGGGGTAAAATTTACGTTAGAACAGCATACTCTTTCTGGTCTTAATTGCACTTAAAATATATGTGGCAGTATAAAAACAAATATCTGAGTGCAAGAAGTAGGGTCATAGCAGCATTAATGGTATTAGTTTCATATTTCTTAAACAAAGGTTTTAGATATACAATCCTACATGTAATCAATACCTTTGTAACTTCCAAGGTGGCTCTTTTTGGGTCTAAAACGATGAAGAGAGGCTTCAATGTTGAGTCTTTCCATCGAAACCAGTGGGGCATCGATGTCTTCAAACCCTCCAAAAAGCTATTTGTTGTTGTAATGGCAGCTGTTACATAAACAATTTAGGCTTTTAGGTTTAAAGTATTTTATTAAGGCACAAAGACAAGGGGAGGGGAGCAGGAGGTCAAGCAAACATACAGTACAAGGAGCGGAACGTTGCAGCGAGTCAGAAGAGAAGTAGGGAGGCAGGAAGCCCCAGGGGGTAACAAGGCAAGGACATAAGGCAATAAGGCATCGTGAACGACCCCCCTGTAGACCCCCACTCCCTAGGCAAGGCCGAGCAGAATAGCACCCCGCTACACAGCAAAAGAAAAGCATACCGTTTCACCAACCCCCCGACCCCAGAAAAGGAGAAGAAAGAAAGGCAAAGGAGGAAAAGAAAGAAAACAATACCCCAACATCCCCGTCCGAAAGTCAGCATTAGAAGCATATAACCCCTCTTCCCACCCCCAACCCCCGGCCCCCACTCCGCACTTTCACTCCGCCGCAGCCGCCGGCGGCGTCAGCCTAAGGAGGCGCAAGTACCGTGGACACGTGAGCTCGTGAAATTCCGTGGACAGCAGTGCCAAAAAGGGGTGCCAGAGCTCCTCAAACTGGTCAATATTCCCAGCCACCGTTAGCGACATCTTCTCCATGCCCAGTACCTGCCAGAGCCTATGCAGCCAACCGGTGATAGAGGGGGCAGTGGGGGTGCGCCAGAGTACAAGTATGTTCTGAACGGCGGAGCCTAGCGCAATCGCAATCTGCCTGCCCCTGCGGGATGTCAGCGGGTACATCAAGTCATTGGGGAGGCCTAGCAAGACATACGCGGGGAAGCGCGGAAGCTCGATCTCAAAAGTCCTATCCACCTCATCTAAGACCTCCTTCCAATAGGCCGACAGCACCGGGCACTCCCAGAGAATGTGCGTGAGGGTACCCTCCTGTCCGCAGCCGCGCCAGCAACCTTTATCGCCGATTTTGCGCATCTCATAGAGCCGCTCCGGGGTGTAATACCAGTAGGTGGACACTTTAGTGAAGGTTTCGGTCAGCCCAGTGTGGTACGCAGAGTGCCTCGCCCGATACGCAATCCTATCCCACTCCTTGTGGCTCAGGGTCCTGCCCAGTTCCCTATGCCATCGCTCCCTCCCTGGGTTATGGTAATGAAACGGCGGGGGTTGGAGAAACCTATACAAGTCAGTGATCAGCTTGGCGTCCGAGTTACCAACCATCGCTCATAGGGCGTAATCGAACGGGCAGCGACGTCACGCACTGGGGGTTGAAGAGCCCAGTGGCGGACTTGCATGTAACGCAGTCTGTCCCCTTCCGTCAGGCCAAACTCCTGTCGGAGCTGCTGGAAGGGGAGCACGCCCTCTGGCCCGTAGATCTGGAAAAGCGCCCTGCAACCCGCGCTCACCCAGTGGGAAAAGGCTCCCGGCTCCAGACCCGGAGTGAAGTCGGGATTGCCAGCAATGGGAGTGAACGGTGACGGAAAGGTGGTGAGCTCACGAAGCTCACACACCACGTCCCACACTCTTAGCGGGACCCGGGTGATAAAAGAGGCGTAGAGATTAGGCGGGCGGTGAGTGCGCCGCAGGAACGGGACCTCCTGGAGGGTACGGCCCGCAACTGCCTGGTCTTGAAAGAGCCAGTGTTTGTCCGATTCCCACCGGCTCCACTCCACCAAATACCGGAGCTGCGCCGCCTGAAAGTACTTCCAGAGGTCCGGGACTCCGAGACCCCCCGCCTCCGGGGCAAGCATGGAGAGGACCCGCCTCATTCGAGGCTTACGGCCCTGCCAAACAAAGCGGGAGATGTCTGCCTGCGTCTGCCGTATCCAACCCACAGGGGGCTGGAGGGGTAGAGCGCGAAAAAGATACAGGATCTGAGGCAATATCGTCATCTTCACCGCCGCGATACGGCCCAGCCACAAGAGCAGGCCCTTGTTCCATCGGCCGAGTTCCTCTTTGATCTTTTTGCCCAGAGAGGAATAGTTAGCTGCGACCATGGCAGGCAGGGAGGGAGCAAGCAAAATTCCCAGGTAAGGCACCGTGGAGGAGGACCACTGCAGAGGGAAGAGACTCTGAAGGTCCCGCCTGGTGTCGGCAGAGAGCGACACATCCAGTGCAGCCGACTTAGTCATGTTCATTTTGAAGCCCGCCACGCGGCCAAAAGCGTTCAGTTCCCGGACGCAGGCAGGGAGCGACCGCCTGGGGTCATCCAGGGTCAGCAAGACATCGTCCGCGTATAAGCTGACAGCATGCGTGTATTGCCCCATCTTCACCCCAATAGCGTCCGGGTTATCGCGAATCCTCTGTGCAAACGGCTCCATATAAAGGGCAAAGAGGAGCGGCGAGAGGGGGCAGCCCTGCCTCGTGCCGCGCTCAATGGCAAAGCTGTTGGAGCTATGTCCATTGACACGTACTGACGCTGACGGTCTCCTATAGCAGTTAAAGACCATAGTGCGGAACTTCTCGCCGATCCCCAGTTTCCCAAGAACCAGCTCGAGATATGGCCAATGAACCCTATCAAAGGCCTTCTCCGCGTCGACCGATAGCAGCATCCGCTCCCCCGGGACGCGTGAGGCCTTTTCCAGCACGTGCGTCACCCTCTTTGTGTTGTCGACCGTCTGCCTACCGGGTACAAAACCGGCCTGGTCCGCCTCCACCAAACCTGGTAGGTGGAGACCCAGTCTGGCCGCCAAGATTCCCGTGTAAAGCTTGAGGTCCACATTTAGGAGCGAGATGGGCCGGTACGAGCCGCACAGGGTCCGGTCCTTCCCCGGCTTGGGGATAACCGACACAGTCGCTGAGAGGAGGTCCGGTGGTATGGCCCCCGGTTCGGAGAAGGAATTGAACAAGCGAGTCAGGAGAGGCGCGACAGTGGAACAGAAGGTCTTGTAAAACAAGGCCGTATAGCCATCCGGGCCCGGGGCTTTACCGTGCTTTAGCCGTGCAATCGCGGTGATGACCTCCTCCACGTGAATGTCCCTCTCTAGGTGGTCCGCCTGGGAGGGGTCCAGGGCCGGGAGGGTCACAGATTCCAAGTAGGCCTCAGCCTCTCCCGGTGGGGAAGGCTCTGCAGCGTACAGCGCCTCGTAAAAGGAGCGAAAGGAATCTGCCACCTCCGCGTCACCGGAAACCGGGGTCCCATCCACTCCCACCAGCTCCCTCACCACATTGCGTTGCTGCGCAGCCCTGAGCCTGTGGGCCAGAAGCTTACCGCACCTGTCTCCGCCAGTGTAAAAGGCATGCTTCAGGCGCAGCGCTGCATACTCCGCCCGGTCTAGGTCTAACGCAGAGAGGAGTTTCCGTGCCGCCTTCAGCTGCTTCCAAACCCGAGGGGCCCCTGTTCGGCGGTGAACCTGCTCAAGCTCCCTAACCTGTGCCGTCAGTTCCTCCCTCTTGCGTTGGCGTTCCCTGTTTTCCGCCGAGGAAATGGAGATAAACTCCCCCCTGACGACCGTTTTCAAAGCCGCCCACTGCGTTGCCAGGGACGTGTCAGAGTTGCTATTGTGGGTCAGGTAGTCCTGGATGACCTCCTCCACTCGCTTCACAACCGATTTCTTATGGAGAAGCTTGTCCCGAAGCCGCCACATCCCTCTAGAGGGGGGGGCCGCCGGCCAAGCAAAGATTCCGGAAACCGGTGCGTGGTCGGACAGGGACAAGACCCCGATGTCTGCCGCCGTGGCGGCCGAGCAAAGCGGTCCGCTTACCAAGAGGTAGTCCAGTCTTGAATAAGTGCGGTGCGCGTGGGAAAAATATGAATAGTCCCTATCGGTGGGGTGCATGGTGCGCCAGAGGTCATGCAAGTCCATCTCCGTAATCTGGTTCTGTACCGCCCTAGAAAGCTCCCCTGTCTGCGGGAAGCGCTGGGCAGACCTATCCAGGGTGGAGTTGAAGACCATATTCAGGTCTCCCCCCAAGATGATATGGCGATCGGGCGAGGCAGTAACGTCCACCAACACAGATTCCAGGAAGCGATCCTGGTGGTCATTTGGGCTGTATACCGAACCAACCGTAAAGGCAACACCTCCCAAACGCATGCGATACACTAGAAGCCTCCCCTTCTGCTCAGCATGTTTATGCAACACCTCCCCCCTGAAGGAGCTGGCTAGAAGAATGGCCACCCCGGCAGTCTTAGTCGCAGCCGAGGAAAAGAGTTGCGTAGGGAACTTGGCAGAGCGCAGCCTATGGCAATCTTTGGAAAGTAAATGGGTTTCCTGCAGGAGGCAGATATCCGCCTGCGACCCCTCCAACAGGGAAAGGATCGCCCTACGCTTCACGGGGTTATTCAGACCCTTAACATTAAGGGTCACTACTTTCAGGGGCGGCATCGCCTCCAGGGAAACAACGCGCTATGCAGCGAGCGAGGGATCAGTGGAGGGGGCGCGCGGGGCAGGGGCGCAGGGAAGGCCAGAGGCAGCATCGCACATGTTCGGACAACTTCGGACGGGACTCCCCCCACACCAAACCAACAGTTAAACCCCCCCAGAACCAGCCCATGGCAACCAGCCAAAACAAAAAAAAACAGGGAACAACACCCCATAGTCTCAGTCTAGCCCAAGTGGGCGAGTCTGCAGAAAACAGTCAAGTGGACGTCCAGCCACACACCTCCACCCTCGCCCCCCCAGCCCCCAGCCCCAGCCCAGCATCGTTAAAGCTAAGAGCCTCTCCCCCCGGAGAAAAGTTAGGCCGTTAGGGCCACACCAGTAGATTCGGGCAAGTTCCTGGCCGCAGTCCTCAGGGCCTCCTCCATGTCTGCTCTGATGGTGGGCGAGTCTGGACGACTCGCCGTCGCTGACGGTTGGCGTCTCCTCGATCTCCGTCGGCCCCGCCGCTCGGGGCGCCGCCATGCGGGTGTAGCCCCTTCCTCCTCCGCAGCAGTAAGGCCCAGTACTCCGCAGACATCTTGTAGAGAGCGCAGCTGATGCAGCACCCCATTCCACCGAAAGATAAGACGGAAGGGGTGACCCCAGGAATAGGCGGTCTCATGCTCTCGCAGAAAGTCTGTAGCGATGCGGAAGGACCTGCGCTTCTGCAGAGTGATGGCGGACAGGTCCTGGTAGAGCGCCACAGGATTTTCTCGGAAGGTCAGCGGCTGCTTCCTGCGGGCCTCCGTCATGATGCGCTCTTTCAGGGGGAAATCCGGAAGGAATGCCAGGATATCAGGCGGGGGTGCCGATGACTGGCGCTGGCGGCCCACCCTGTGTGCTCTGTCAATGCGGATCAGGAAATCCGCTTCTTCCTCCAAGATGTCACGGAACAGGTCCTGCAAATAGGCCACCAGGTCTGTACCTTCATCCGCGGATGGAACACCTCGCACCCGGATGTTGTTCCGCCTGGACCTGTTCTCAAGGTCCTCCGAGTGGGCCTGGAGTTCGACACATTGCTCCCGGAGGCGGAGGACGTCCTGCTGGAGATGAGTTATCTCTTCATCGCGACGTTGGGCCGCCGTCTCCACAGTATCGACCCGCTCGCCCAGGCCTTCGACCTCCCTGCGCACCTCCCGGACCTCTCCAGCCACCTCGGTCTTGAGAGTTTGAAATTCCTCCTTGAGGGAGCTGAATAAGTCCTCCATGAAGGACCTCGTGACTGGTGGCTCGGCCACGGTCGCGTCCGTTGATGCCCGGGAGGCCCCCGGGGACGGCTGTGTCCTGTCGCGTAGTTGCTGGGACCTGCCGAGCATTTCCGGCAAAGTGCGATCTCCTCGTGCCGCGCCACGTCTCCCAGTCATCCTGGCCCCCGGTGAAGCCCAGGGTCAGTTGCTGTAGGCGAGCGCCACCGCTCGCGGGCTCCAGATGTGAGACCCCCGTCGGGGACAAGGGTAGTGCGTCACAGGCGACAAAATGGCGGCCCGGGCCTGGGCAAGACGACCCCCGGGCCAGCAGGGCAAGCAGCAACGTCCAATGCGGAGGCCTCCAGCCCCGTATTCCCAGGGAGGGCAGCAGATGAGTCGGTGCCAGGCCGAACCGAGGCCCCCGTGTGAGAAGGGCGCAAGCTGGGGTCACTGGGCTCAGCCACACAAAGACAAGATGGCGGGAGGGTGGAACCCAAGAAGGCAGTCCGGGCCAGCAAGTCTATGGGCGACCCTCAAACAGCAACGGGTCCGGAAAGTGCGAAACCGATGTCTTCCCTCACCACCAGTTGATTTTCCCGGCTCGGGCACTGCTCGAACTCCGCCATCCAGTGCCTCCCGGCGCGGAGTTCGCAAGGCGTTACCCCTCGAGACCCAGGGTAGGGGGAAGATCGCCGGCGCAGGGCCGGGGTTCGTCGCCCAGCAGTGGCGCTTGCCACCAGGGCACCGGCTAGGAAGCCGCCACTCTCCGCGGAGTCCGTCTATTCCGCTCCCTCGGGATCCCCAGCTTTCGGCTTTTCAGCACTCGGCCCAGCCGAGGCGCGCGGACAGCGCCGCCGTATGCTCCGCCTCCAGGCTCTTCTCCTCGGGGCGACCCGGGCTCCACTCCTCGGAGCGATCTCCGAAGAAACTTTTCGGGGACTTCCCCCGGGGCCACAGAAGTCGGAGTGGCATCAAAATGTGCCCCACGAACTCCGGCACAGTACCCTCACCCGCAGTGCAGCCGCGGGGGGAGAGAAGCGCAGGAATCGGGGTTCGGGCTGAGCTGGGCCGGAGGAGCTACGGGAGGAAGCGTCCGCTCACCCCGCCATCTTGGCCACGCCCCCCAATTTAGGCTTTTTAAAAGAGTATGCAATCTGTTAACCCAGAAGCTACTTATATCTGTGTTTGTGACTGCATCAGAAGGTTAGATTGTATTGTTATCTATAAAAAAGTTTGATGCTTAATATATATGTTCTTTGGTTGGCCGTTGCATACATGTATTCAAAATGTCATCATAGCCACATTCTGCTTGGCTATTTTCCTGATCATTCAATTCAGAAACGACTAAGAACTATCAATGTTACTGGTGTTCCCCTCTAGCCATAATATGAGCTACTTTTTCTTCAGTGGAAATACATTTTGCTTCCCAAGCTCTTGTGACTCTCTCCTTTTGTGGTAAATCTGGACAAGCAGTCAAGACTTAGCGCAAAGGAAATTGTGTAGGGTTGAGTCCCAGTCCAGTACAGCACTTATCACAGTTCCAGTACAGATGTAGATGGTCAGCTAAAGTTGTGGGTGTTTGTAAAGAAACAACACTTTTAGGACTTGTACAGGAGAACCCAAAGTTAAAAAGTAGAAAGCTCACAGATCCAAATACACATTAAAATAGTAATGCACTGATACAATCAAAGACCCCATATAAAACTTTATGTACAGTTCACAATCATTAAATTAATGTGAATACTATAATTTTCCTGAAAACGAGAGTGCAAAACTCGCACTGTACAGTTATTGTAAGTGGTAGAATTGTCATGCAGTGTTTGCAGACATGTAGCTTTTCGAATCTCTGTTTGAGTTTAGACTCCATACTGAAATATGAAGGATCACAAACCTCCCTCAAAAATCTGGTTACTTTGTTACGGGATTGCAAACCTTACTGTTCATAATCATGGTGAGCGTGAACACTGATGCGCCTCTAAAACAACAGCAACACTGCAGCAAAACAAGCCGCATTGTTGCAGTGACCCTGCAAATGAAAACCAGGATCTGTGGGAGTTCAAAAAACTGATTTATAGCCTGAAGTTAAACTTGTCTTCCAGTTTATGCTTTGGTACAGAACAGTTGGTCCTATAAATTGTAGCTGTGTATTGGCCTGGTGTACCTGAATGCTCTGAGTGAGCAACTCGCCACCTGGAATTGAGTTGGGAGAGTGTGGAGATGGAGTGCGGAGAGGACGACCTACTCATGGTGAGGAGTGTTGGATAGTTCGCAGTTTGAGGCAAATTTATAAGTATGGGTCTACGAACACATTGGGCCTCCCTGTCCTACTCAGTCTGGACATCTGCACACAAAGCAGAGTTGCAAGGCAACAGAGCCAATACCAGGTGATAAAGAGAGGAACGGTCCTTTCAGGGCGGTGATGCCACTCCGCTAACCTGCACTTGTAACAGTAGGTTTTTGAGACAGTCCTTCAGTCTCGGGTCAAGAGTGCGGATGGCTTCTAAGTGCTGTCTGTCTGTGGATGCTGAGCTGGCTGGGACTTCTGCAAACATAAGATTAGCAATAGCAACAGTGACCACCAGAAGAGTTTCAACAGGACATTCATGCTTGATCCAAGCCATGAGGAAACGGACAACACTCAGTGTTTTTAAAAGCACATCATCAGCAGGGTTCATGCAGGATTGCGTTGACGTTGGGAAGTCCCAGCAGATGGAAAAGTACCGTCTGCCATTTAGTTGGTGGATCCACAAGGTTTAAAAGTTCAACCAATCAATTTGCTGCAGTGATTCTCTTTCTCATAAGATATTTTAGGAAGGACCTGCACAAACATGTTTGGCCATTGCCTATGCGGAACTGTTCGTGGATACACTCCAGGTGCCTCTGCTGGTGTGAAAACGTGTCTATACCCTTTAAATAGGCATTGATGCAAAGGAAGTAGAAGTGAAAGAAGTTCAGGATGGACTGTCCTTGTTGATGCCTCTGGGAAACATCCATTCTCCATCTTTCAATCACCATTCTCACTTACTAGAAGACCTTCATAGTCAGCTACGGGTTATCCTGATGACCGGCTCATCGTTAGCGATTACAAACTGTCTCCCATGCACAGATATTCTGAATTTCGCTATCAATATATATTTTTAACTATTTTATTCTATCTGCTGATAGTCAAAATATAGATCAATTGACAAGAAAACATAATAACCATAACTGGCCTTGTACCTGTGACTTGTGGTTCATTTTCGTCATGTCTCTAGGTCACATGTATAAATTAGCATGCACATCATAGTTGCAGTAATGCCAAGCAATCTCAATGCATTCAGCATCTTCGTAATTTCCAAGGTAGTATTTCCTTTTCAGTAGTGTGAGTGGGGTAACCATTTTTACTTTTAGATATATTTCAATTTAACCAATGATGATCTTTCTAGGGACCCATATTTTATCAAATTTTTCTGGGTATCCCCTGCTTCCTGTATGTTACCTTCTCTGCGGCCTTATACCAGTTCACGCTATTCATGAATAGTCGGCCACATTGGACTGCTTCATCTTTGCTGTGTTTGCATCTCTCAACCACCATCTCAGGTCCACGAGTATTTTGATATTGCCACTTCCTGATCTTCCCACACTCCCAACAGTGTGGTATGCACCTTCAAATGTAGTAGTAGCCCTATATGACCTACTCTCAGACCACATCCCCTGAGGCACTATTCTTTGTCAGTGCATCTGAATTGGTATAATACACACAGCGTAATATCTTTCATTGGTCTAATATAAAACCCCGCCCCATGATCACTTCTCTCAGGTGCGCTAAAGCTGCTTCCCATATTTAATCTTCCATTGCTCAGACGTCTGCTTCCCACTGAGAGTGTCCGATTGTCGGTTATATGCATCATCACTGTTTAATGTTTCAGGGATGTTATTTTTCTGAGTTTTCTCTCCAGGAGCCTCCTTTCAGGCATAGAATCCTCTGGCAACTCTACACCCTTGGTGGAATATCTGCTTAATGCAGGTTTAAGGTGTAAATAAGTTATGTTATAGACTATTAGTAAAGCACGAGTACACTGACGTTTCATGCTGCTGAAATATCTTGTCTTTGATGTATACCACGGAATCTGTTAATAAGTAATTAGGAACATGTTCCACAGCTTCCTGGAGGGAATACAGTTAAGTTCTTAATGAAGAGACCAAGTCAAGTCAGATGACATCAAGTCAAGTTTATTTCCTGCATAGTTACTTAAAACCATTGCAATATTAGTACATAAAATAAAAAAATTAAAGCATAAAAACATCTGTGTATATTAAATTTCCTCAAGGTAAAAGCAAGTACCTCCATTTTCACTTTTTTTTTTAATTATGAATATCAATCTTCAAATAAAACCAGAATAAAACCTATTACTCTTCGGAAATTAAACAAACTTATAATTTTGGTCAGGGTATATGTCCTTGCTTAGCTAGCTTTATGTTGCAGTTCCGTTTTTCTTCTGACCAGCCATAAGGTTCTTTTTGCAGGTCATCTTGTTTGTTTCTCAGAATTTCTCCACTTGTGGCAAGGGTTTTCTCTTTGCAGCTGGCAATATCTTCTTACGGTGAACTAGTTTGGGGCTTGCTCCTATCAAGATGTACAGCAGTGCCGGGGCCTGGTTCAATTTTTGCAAAGTTGGACCATTTTTGTTCAGCCAGCAAAAGGAATTTTACCAGTCTACAGTTTAGTTGTTTATTTTCTGAGTTTAAGCAGGCTGACACCGCTTGCCTCCTGGTACGGATGCCTTTCTGTTTGAATGGATATTTGAGAAACTGTTGCCGTGCTTGGTGCATTTCCTTGCATAAGCAGATAAGATGGACTATGTCGCCTTGTTTGGTTTTGCACAACCTGCACAACTCTGATGCTTGTGACCTTAACCATGGTGGAAAATGTTGAGCGCACGGAAATATTCCCATCCTGTGACTCAAAAAGTTAATTTGTATGGACTTCAAGTAACCCTGATTAAAAAATGGTTGTGGGGCCAGTGATTTGTATGAATTAAGGGTCATCCAAGCGTGCGATCTGTTTGCGAAGCTTGCTTTGTCCTCCACCAGAGAGATTTGTTTTAAGGTTTTCCAGACCAGTTTTTTTTAAATTGGTGTAGCCAATCCGCGCATCCCACAGTTCTGTAAGTTTGGTGTGTTCTAAGGCTAGCTGTAGGTAGCTTCTGGCTTGGGAGCGCTCCCTATGCTGTATATCCTGCCACAGCAGATGGTTTAACGTGTTTGTGGTAGCACTTATGAGAGACCAAGGTAAGGGGTGTTCATAGTTCCCGCGGCAGCAACTGAAAAGACCGAATCCCCAAAAGTTAGGTTTTTTTGTTCTGGGGATTGTAAATAAACCCAGACCTGGGTCTGAGATGAGGAGAAGGGAAGCAGATGACCTTTAAATGTAACATAAATGTAAACGTTTGGCTGACAATGCTAATCAACACTTTCTTGTCTCAGAAATCAAGTGGCTCAAAAATTCTTAGGTACATCCTTTCAGCGTGAAGAAGAAAACAGGGCTGCAGAAGGCAATTATGCAGACGCAGTAGTTCTCCTATAAACCGTGCAAGTCACTTGATTTTTCATTTGACACTCCGTCCATGCTGAGGGCGGGCCTTACGGTTTCCAGAGTCGTTATTGCAAAAGAAATGTTCATGACATTTCTAAACCTTCCTAATCATACAAATAAAATAAGCAGGAAGGGAGCCTCCTCTGTCAATGCACTTCATTTCAAAACCAGGACCAGAAGGTGTAGCCTGAGGCAAAACAACTGCACCCTAAAACCCACGATTTCATTTTACTAGCAGGGTTTCTGCAAAGTGGGTGAGTGGGCCCGGCTCCTCAAGGCTTCGGAGTGAGGAAACCATCACCAGCTCAAGGCACATCTTGGGTCTTGCACCAGATTTTGCGTTTGAGAGGGGTGTCTCGGATCCAGGCAGTCCACTGACTGTCTCTGCAAAGCCCTCTCTCTCTAAGTGTTCTTTTGTCAACAAAGGCAAAATGGAGAGTGTGGTACAGCTGCATAGGTGGTCTGGAACTAGGGTCCATATATCAACAATGCAAGCTGCTTTAGAGATACATGGTGGGGAGTAAAGGGAGATAGGCCGAATTCCTCTCGAACGTTGGCAGCAGTGTGTAGACAAAGATGATAATCCTACACCAAGAAATGCAAATTCAAGTTGAAATGGATAGCACTGCAGACGGATATTGAATCTTCCACCAACCAGCCCTCACTTTATTCTTCAATCTGTACCCAATGTAAACTGTCTCAGACAGAATCAAACTGGCTCCACTATTTCTTCTGTGAGTGTGTAGACCAACACTGAAGCAAGTTTTAACCGAGAAGTCATTCTTAATTGCCTTAGGCTAGATAGGGGGCTTTCCATTACCTGGCAGGAGTTGATCAGTAAATCCTTCAGCGATATTGGCCTCCCTGAAATGTTTACTGCTCCTGACACATTATGCCAACAGGATAAAAGGTTGGTAAAGTTTCAGCATGAGAGTACACTTTCTCCCAAAGGACGGAGGAGGTTTTCAGTAAGCACTCCGTTCGTAATTATGTTATTACACTAGCTATGGGAGATCAGGCATTTTGCTTAGCGCTGGAGTTCTCACAGAGGGAGATGTCCCTTTTATTTAGGTCAGACACCGTGTGGCAACTTTTATGCTTTCCTTATGGGGCATCGATGTGGGACAGTGAGCTACCAGTATGTCCTAGTCACGGACTGGCTGAGCAGTCCATGTTACTTTTGATGTTTTTTTGTAAATGTTATCATCGTTTTTTCCAGCTCTGTCTTAAGCACATTTTGAAGTTGTTTGCATCAACCCAAATCCGAATATCCACATCAAACAGAGTTGGTATCTTGCAATGTTCTGCAATAAAACCTGATTTAAAGTTCTCTCAAGCTGGCAGTCAATAGCCACCTGCAACACCCAAGTAAATAGAACCGCCCTACTTATCACTCTACAGAACTCTGTTGCCCGCTACAGGAATAACTCAATGCCCAGTAAATGCATTTGCTGGTATCCATTACTGAGGAAATTACTCAGCTTTTTCTGTTCCTTCCACTCTCATGCTCTGTTCTATAGATATGCCTCATGGAACCACAAATAGCAACAACAAATGACTTGTTCCAGGAGATCACTTTGAGTCAAAATAGGCCTATAGGCCTTAGTTTATGGTGGATCATTGAGCAGCAGGCTCTTACACTGTTTTTCAGCAGTTTAAGCGAGGTTACCAGATCTACCCCTCTTTTGTCCTAATATGTTGTCTTAAATTCATATCAATGGGAAATGTATCTTTCAATATTTATTTGCCTTTGACTCTCCTTCTTCCTTTATTTCCCACTATTCCTTGGAAATCTTCCCATTGGTGGGAAGAAAGAGTTGGAGACAGGAGTAAAAAGAAGTTTAATTATGGTGGCTTCATTATAACTTACGAATTGTTCTATCCCATTCTATTCACCTTTCCCACCTTGCCTGTGATTAACATTTTACGCTGATGAGCACTTTTCATGGGTAAACTGATGAGAAAGTGCGCCTGCGAGGGAAAGGGATTTGGTCTCCAACTGTGTGTATACAGATATGTCAGACACTGGTTGCATTCAAGTTTGTTTTTGGTCCTACAACTAAATGACCGGTAATCCATTTGTTAGTATTAGGAAGCAGTCGTGGTCAAAGAATAATAGACTTGTCATATGGGTAAATGCCATTCTTGATGTCTTGACACATTGTTTCATTAATTTTTATTATGGAAATGATTGACCTTTATTATTATTATTATTATTATTATTATTATTATTATTATTAGGGGTTTTTGTAAAGCGCATGGCTGCCCTAAGGCTTCCCAGCTCTGAAAGGTCAGGTACTGGATAAGGGCAGGACATGTCTTAAAGATATTGCATGAGCAGCCAGGTCTTGATCTCTTTGCGGAATTGTAGTTCTCTGCCTATCAGTCTGTATTCCAACAGCATGGTGTTGCACAGTTTGGGGGCTAGGTGGGCAAAGGATCTTCCTCCCCATTTCTCCCTCCTAATCTTTGCTTGTTTTGGGCGTTCCTCTGTGCTAGATCGCAGCCGCCTGTTTCGGATATAGGGAGAAATTAGCCTCTTAACTTTTTTTGGGCCTCTATTATGCCATGCTCTGTGGAGAATGACCAGTGCCTTGAATTTTATTCTAGCTTCTAGCGGGAGCCTGTGAAGTCTGAGTAGATGCTTTTTTACTGACTCCCGTAGCGGGAAATTGCACAGCAGCCTTGCGGCTGCATTCTGAGCCACCTGGAAACTCCGGATAACATATTTAGGTGCCCCAGAAACAGTGAGTTTCCACAATCCAACCGTTAAGTAACTAGAGAATGGACCACTGTCTTCCTGAGCTGTATGGATTTCTATCTAGAATTTTATGGCGGCTTCTGAGAAGTCCAAAGCAAATTACTGTGACCTTCTTGGCCTGGGTCTCCATCAAAAGACCAGTTTCTAGCCAGAATCCTAGATTGTTTACTATTTTTGTTGGGATAGGTGGATTTCCTAGACATGCAGGCCAATCTATGATATGCCTCGGTATTGCTTTGTTTATGAGCAACAATAGCTCGGTTTTATCTCCATGTGGCTTTAAGCAGCTTGTTGTCATCCACTCTGTAACTTTTACCAAGCAGGAGGATAATCTCTCACCATCCCTGCAATTTTTTGGTTCCAAGGAAATAACCATGTGATCAGCCAACTGTGCTCCACGCTTCTTTTTTCTTTTTTTTCCTTGAATCATATTAATGTCTGCTTGATATCCATATCTTATGGCGCCACAGCACTCTCTGCATAGAACAACATTTGTCAGAGTAACTAAAGAACCATTTTTAGCGCTGTGAACTTGTGTGGTGTGCCAGAGGGTGCTACTTCTTTCTGCCTCTCTAGTAGATTTTCTACTTGAGCTGCAACTTTCTCAACACAAGCAGCAGCTTTCTCAACGCAAATGGTAGGAACCTGCCACAACCGCCAACCTTCAGAAATATCACTGGGAGGCGGTCTAGTGCTCTATGTTCATGCTCGCCATTTTAACAGGGGAGCCATGCATGAGAGAAAACTCTGCCACGCGGCGGTTGGCGGATTTTTTCGGAACTCGCAGAGTGGAAAACTCTCCTGGAGGAGCGGAGTTTACCGCCCACCCCTAAAAATCACATACCCCTACACGTGGGTTCAACTCTTAACAGGCAACTGAGTCATTTTAATTATACTGCTCTTTCATAGATATTCTCTTTCAATTGGTCTGTTTCCATAATACATCTCTTTATGGACAGAAGCTTTAAAAAAGTTGTTGCAAGAAAACTGTTTTGGTCAAGGGGTTAAGCGCATTCGACAAGAAGCATCCCTGCCTGGCGCGCACTTCACTATGAAGGTTGAACTTCAGTGCCCCATACCAAGTCAGCCCACATCCCCATCTAGACTCCAGAGAACTTACTAACTGACAAGTGGTTGGTCTTTTCACCTCTGTTTGGGTGATGGGTTTTGTTTGGGTCTGAACTGCACTGGAGGCTGCAACTGTTTTCCCACTGCAACCACAGTATGTGCAACCTCACTGCCTGCAGCTAAGAAGAGGTGGTCTGGATGCGCTAAAAAGCAACGTGGACCGCATAGCTTAAGTCCTGCAACAAATCTGAAGGCACAAACCACGCTTGTGTGCCCAACGATACTCAAGACCTTGTTGTGATCCTAAAAGTATCAGCTAATGGGGTAAAGGCAATAGAGACAGACCTACTGTCACAGACATAGTAATCTTGCATCATTTCTGTGAGACTGCACCTGTGAATTTCTCTCAGTATATAGTTTAAAGCGCCTTTCCTGTAGCTAAACCCCGTGTCCCTAACACTTGTCCTTTCTATGAAGTATGGTATATTAAAGAACTTTTTCATGAGTAAAAAAACACTACAGTGGACATTCGCTCCTAAGAGCTATTGTCGCATTGGTGGCAAATCAATCAATCAATCAAAGACATTTGTAGAGCGCACTACTTACCCGGAGGGTCTCAAGGCGCTTGGGGGGGGGGGGGTGCTGCTACTGCTCGAACAGCCAGGTCTTGAGCTTCTTCCTGAAGGAGAGGTGGTCCTGGGTCAGGCGCAGGTCGGTCGGGAGGGAGTTCCAGGTCTTGGCGGCCAGGTAGGAGAAGGACCTTCCTCCTGTTGTCGTTCATCGGATGCGGGGGACGGCGGCGAGGGCGTGACTGGCTGATCGGAGATGGCGTTTGGGAGCGTAGAAGTTGATGCGGTTGTTGAGGTAGCTCGGGCCTTGATCGTGTAGGGCTTTGTGTGCGTGGGTGAGGAGACGGAAGGTGATTCTTTTGCAAAAGGACTTAACCTCCACTGATGAGGCCAGGAATCCATGTGTGCCTCAGGCATCCCAAACCCCGAACAGGATCTGTTTCCATTGACCTAACATACATTAGTTGAATGAATGACTTGTTTTATTGCTGTAGCTGATGTTCCTCATTTGGGGCTTGACACTAATTTGGTGTGTTTCTGGAGGCTGTACCTCTGTACCTTTAATCAGTCTCACTCTGTTTTGGAGTTCTCTTTGTAATTTGAGTCTACTGCTATATTTTCTTGTTTTCCCCGTTACATGATTAGATTTAGTGCGCAGTGAGGTAATTACCATGGCAATCAATTTCTTCCAGTTTCCAGTTTCTTGAACCAAGTGTATATTTTTAGCTCTGACTTTGAAATTCCCTGCTGAAACATTCTCAAGCTATTTGGCTCTATTTCGAATGAAATTGAAAGCTACCGACACTGATTTTCTGGAGCTCAAGGCTTTCTTATTGTGTTTTGGTTGAGGTAGCTTATTGTTTGACCTTGCAATGCAAGTGATACAAGGGTCTAATAAAAGAAAAGCGCAAGTCAGTTGGATGTAAAGCTCTGTTGCAGGGCTGACAACATCTTCCTCAGAGGTTATGCTGCATTCCCTTAACAATGCGTCAAAATGTACAGGAATTTATATAGCGCAAATCACCAACCGGTCTCTAAGCGCTTGCTTAGGGAACCCGTCCTGGTATTCCCTTGTGAGATAACCCCGGCAAGGTGAAAGCCAGGCATCCCACAGCGAGGGGCCATTGTGCAGATTAAGCAAGCTATTGCCCAGAGTCGCAGAGTGTGAACCCGTGAATCGAGTAGGCACTGGAGCGAGAATTGTCGAGTCCATAGACATTTTAGGACTCAAGACCCCGCCGAGCTGGGAATTGAACCCTGGTCCCGGGCTGACCTCTGCTTCCAGGTCTGCCTCCTCTAACCAGTGAGCCACACTTCTCAAGGTTTCTAAAATTGAGATGACCCCGTCAATCAGAATTTCGGGGCCGCTCCGTGATATCATTGATACCCATAGCTTCATCCTTTTTGTAGGGAACATATATTCCTGCAACGTGTGTACATTTTGAGTCTGCTCAGAGTAGACCTGTTGTTGACAGGCTGATTTCTGTTATTTTTGAAGAGCTTGAATACAATTGTGTATTGGGCAGATCCAGATGTTGGTAAAGCTAGTGAGCAAACTACAAAACTAAAAAATCAAGCAATGTCAGAAAACAATAGAGTGACCAAGTTATGCACAAAAAGGAAGTAGTTGTTGCAGTAAGATTTGTCACTTTGAAATGGTTCTCAGCCAGTCCTAGGATGTTGTGCTAGTTTTAGCAATTAGTTCACGGAAGTATGCAATTCAGCCCAAATGGGTATTATGGATCCCAATTTTATAAATGAGTGCATTGGTTTGGTTGTGAAGTGTATTTACGAGTAGTGTTCTCATGGGTAATCGTATCCTGAAGTCAGATGTCTCGATTATGTAGCCCTAGGAGTAACAAAGACTGCATGGTGTTAAGCCTTGGAGGCCAGTCACCCACATTTTTCTCTCGAACTGTTTGTCTTGCTAGCTCTGTCTGCCCCTTGCTGACACTCAGTCACACTGTCAGGCGCAATAAACTTTATCAGAGATTCCCCAGCACCTTAATTACTTTATTCACATACAGAGAAGAACCACTGTCTCCTTAAGGTACTTTTCTCTCTCTCTTCAGTGTCTCAACTGAGTATTAGGATTAACTCTGAAAGGGTTTAGGGGGCTGCAAGAAACAGCATAAATAATTTGAGACCACAATAAATAAAGCATCTTTTAGAAATTAAAATTAAGAAGTAACCAGTATTTAGTAGCTAGAACCTACTTATTGCAGAAATAATGTATAAAAGAAGTATAACTTGAAGTAAAATGTCCAATAAGGATGTAGGTCCTTAAATGGAACATTCTAAGTGTGCTTGAGTAGCCCCAACTGAAAAGATCCAAATGTTGACTATTGGTTGTTCTAGTGGTTAAAGACTAAGGGACTGGGTGTAGAGTGAACAAAGCTAGTGTGCCAGATGTTGAACCCATCGGTCAAAGCTATGTTCGCACCTTCACACTGATAGAAAGCAACATTCTATCAAGCAAGAGCTGCATGCAGCCAGAAGACAAAGTCTCTATATCCTTGGATTTGTGCTCTCCCTGGTAAAGCTTCGTGGCTTAAGATGCTTAGAGATCTTTGGCTCTTTAATACTGTTGCTCCTGGTCAGTTCTTATGTTAACACGGTCACTGGAGCAGAAGGCAATATGGGGCCAGTGGGAAGAGGTCCAATGAAGATGTGACATCCCTTTCTGAACAGGAGTCTGCAGAGATAGTGTCTTTCATGTAGTTCAGGACATAGTTTTTTTCAGGTTGTGTGACTGGTTCCTTTTTCAAAATGTTTTCTAATTGTGATTGGTAAATGTGTAGCAATCATGGGTTAGTTTTTCTTAAGGACCTCTTTTTAGTTTCTGTAGACACCTGAGTTAGATCCCGGTCTTTACCATCCCCAGGATTTCAGTAGGTTCACTGCTGCAGTCCAGATCAGTGGTAATATATCTTCAAAAGCAAAATAATACTAGTGCCAGCTGTAGTTGTTGTCATAGCACTTCGCAGACCATTGACCTGATTTTTAACCACTCTCAAGTAATGGGTGTAGCGTCTCAACCAGATGGTGGCTTTCTCTTAGTGTGTTCCATTGGGTCAGTGGACATGCTTGAACCAGGACTCGAATGCTTGAGATCGCATGCATGAGCTGTCATTCTGAAGACAAATGTATGCATTACAAACACCACTGTTCTCTCACTGTCACAGCAGGTCAAAACTCAAATCTGGTTTCACTAGGGCTCACCTAACCAGCACATATATGGGAAACATAATTGGTGCCTTTAGTGACTAGAAGCTTTAACTAATTAAGGATTTCCTTAGAATGGGCCACAATTAAAAAAAACATGGGTCTCATGATTTGCTGGCTGTCTATCTTATTGTCTTTTGAGTTTATGCCAGTGACATTGGGAAGTATAGTGATTGCTGCTCCCCTTTCCCTCCTAGCAAAGTCAATGAAGTCTGGCCTACTAGTAATAATTGTGAAATCCTGTCCTGGACTAGACAATCATGAGCCTACGCACACAGGATACCCAGCATCCTCGACACCTTTCTTTAGATGCACCAACAGGAAGGGAGTACACAAACGTTATCAGCACCTAGTCTGCTTTGCAGTCGGTGTGTTTGTTGATGCTCTACATTATCTCCAATTTGGAGCCATTTTGAAGGTTTTGGCAGAGGATGGTATAAGTGAATTGGATGATAAAATCAAATCTGTCACTCATACTGATGACACCATTGAGGAGGTAACATAGACCATGCCACTTTCACAGAGTATATCTATCACAAGTACCAGTCATCCACACTTGCAAACCAGCACTTTTTTTGCAATAGTAATGGCAAACTTCTTGGAAAGGGAGCACCAGACCATTCTGAATGTTCTGCAAGATAAGAAAGTATTGGACATTTTCAATCAAAATATTGATGAAAATGTGCCTAATTTATGTCAAAGGATAAATACGAGGCTAAGCAACAGAGAAAGACCTACTGCTATTTGTGAATCACCTGTCGGTATCAAAACCGTAGATCTGAAGCCATATGGCAGATACCAGCATCATCAGTGGGCTGTAATTGAGGAACTTGGCTTTGTTCCTGGAGGTCCAAGAGATGACTGTCACAATGGCTATTTTCTGTTCCTTATACAGCATTGCTTCATCCCCGAGATTCAGACGCAAAAGGATGGGTGGCTCACGATTCTCTACGCTAGGACCCCAACTTTGGAACTCCATGCCTGTTGCACTCAGGCAGACAGCAAACTGCATGTGCTTTAGAAAGAAATTGAAAACATGGCTGTTTACCCAAGCCTACAGCTAGATGCAGTTCAGTGGAAGTCACTAACTCAGCACTGTTAGAAATGGAATTTCTGGTTGGCCAAGGCTTGCGCCAAAGCCAGGCAGAAAC
Organism: Lissotriton vulgaris; assembly: GCF_964263255.1. NCBI lineage: Eukaryota > Metazoa > Chordata > Amphibia > Caudata > Salamandridae > Lissotriton > Lissotriton vulgaris. The sequence continues at coordinate 229,692,697 of NC_141696.1, forward strand.
CACCACTCTAGTCAGGGCAATGGAGTTACATGCTGAAGATAACCCATGCTCATCCCATTGGTAGCTTGGCACAAGCAGTCAGGCTTATCCCAGCGACAATAATCATATTAGGCATGTTGCTCAACGCATTACATACACCTCCCTGGAACTTCGTTCATGTTTTTCCCGTGCTCCACCTCCCCCTCACATGATTGCCATCGCTCGGACTCATGGTATTCTCTCCCCTCTCTCACCTAGCATCCCTCCGGCTGCTCCCTCTACTTCCCTCCCCCCCAACTCTACCACTCCCACACTTCCTAGGCCTAGCTCCTCTGGTACGCGCTCTATCTCTGTTGTGTACCTGAACACCCGCTCTCTTCCCAAACATCAGCTTGAGGTCTTCCAACTTCTCGAGGCTGGCAACATTGACATCCTGCTCCTCGTTGAAACTTGGCTACATGCGGACTCCTACCCTGACATCTTGGCCGCAATACCCCCGGGCTACTATATCCTCCATTCCAACAGGACCTCTGGTAGACCGGGTGGGGGAGTTGCTGCCATCATTCGCTCCAACCTGCAATTCACTTCTTTAACAACCACCCCTATATTGAATTCTGATATTCTTATGTTGAAATTTTCCTCTCCCAAACACTCCTTCATTTGTGTCTTAGTGTACCGTCCCCCTGTTAACATGCCCTCTTTCCCATCTTTGTTCAGTGATCTTATTTCGCAACTAACCATTAACTCCGCTAGGATCCTGATCATTGGTGATTTTAATTACTGGCCATCTGATCCTTCTGAATCCTCCGTGTCACTTGAATTTTCTGGTCTTCTATCTGGCCTAAATCTTTCCCAATACATCTCAGTTCCGACTCACATCAAGGGCCATACCCTGGATCAGGTGTGGACCACTAATCTGGACATTTCCTCTCCTCTGGTGTACCCTTGTACCTGGTCCGACCACTTTTTCATTTCTTTTTCCCTACAAATCATTGCACCCACCCGCCCCCTCCAACCTCCAACTTCTCTGCACGCAATTGGAAGCACGCTGATATTTCTCTGTTCCACTCGACCCTTGCTTCCACCCTACCCCCTAGCCACTTCGACTTGAACTCCCAAGCAGCCGCAATGGACCTATGGCTGTCTCAAGCCAGTGACGCAGTCGCTCCAGTTAAATCCATTAAATCGAAGCGGCCCCACGACGCTCAGCGCTGGTTCACTGACCAACTCAAGGCCAGCAAACTCCTTCTTCGTCAGTCTGAGCGCCGATGGAGGCGTAACTATGATCCCTCGTTGAAGTCTGTTTACATCGACTTACTTAAATCTTATAAAAAATCCATCATCCTAGCCAAATCTGCTTATTTCTCCCAAAAAGTAATTAACTCTGCCTCCAAGACTAAAGAAATCTTTTCAATTGTCGCTGAACTTTCTCTTCCTGACCGTGTAACACCTCAGCCTCAGCCATCACAAGCTTTGTGCGACTCCCTCAATTCTTTTTTCGTTGACAAAATTGCCACAATCAAAAACAATATTCCCCCCACCACTATGTCTCACATCAGCGCCCTTCCTCCTCCGAACCCCCACTCCCTGAATGTTTTTCCCCCGATTTCTTTAGACACCTTCCGCTCACTACTCTCGGTTGTGGGCTCAGGCTCCCCCAAGGATTGTTGTCCCCCCCAAATCCTTAGAGATGCCTTCATGTCATGTCCCGACCCTCCTCTGGACCTCTTAAACCGGTCACTCTCCACAGGCTCTGTCCCCAATGCTTTCAAAAGCGCTGTGGTGGTACCTATTCTGAAAAAACCCGGCTCTGATCCTGCGGTACTGGGTAACTACCGACCTATCTCCCTTCTCCCATATCTGGGGAAGGTCCTGGAAACCTATGTCACCCGCTGCCTGAGCTCTTTCATCGAGGAGACTCATTTCCTCGATGACCAACAGGCTGGTTTCAGACCCTCCCATTCTACGGAGGCAGTGGTTACAGCGGTTATGGACACGCTGAGACAGGGGGCGGACAAGAACTTGGCCCAGGCCCTGGTGCTACTTGATCTTTCGGCCGCTTTCGACACGGTCTACCACGACATCTTGGTCGACCGTGTCAGAAATGCTGGGATATCGGGCCTGGCCCTGTCTTTGATTGTGTCCTTTCTCCAACTCCGGACCCAATCTGTTCACCTATCCTCCTTTTCTGCCCCTTCCACTTGACTTTCTTGCGGTGTCCCCCAGGGTTCTGCTTTATCCCCCCTCCTGTTTAATCTTTATATGCAGCCTCTTCTGGTCTCCCTCCGTCACTCTTCTGTTACCACTTTTAATTATGCAGATGACTTACAACTTATCTTTCCTATTGACTCTTCTCCTCTTTCCTGTTCTAATTTCCAAACCACCATGCTCTCCATCTATGAGTGGATGAACTTCAGCCAGCTGAAGCTCAACCCTAGCAAGACAGAGCTGGTCCTGATAGGCGGGCCCCCTCATCCTTGGACTTCCAACTTCTGGCCTCCTGCCCTCGGCCCCCCCCCTGCCCAGTTGACTCCGTGAAGAGCCTAGGTGTTGTCATCTCCAGTGACCTCTCGATGCGGCCGCACATCAATGCTGTTACCTCGGCCTGCTTTTTCCATCTTCGCAGGATCGGGAAGATCCGAAGGTACCTGTCCCCAGAGGCTCTTATCCTTGTCATCCTGGCCTTGGTTACCTCACGTTTAGACTATGCCAACTGTCTATACGTGGGGATTCCAGCCTACCATCTTCAACGGCTTCAACTGGTGCAAAACCAGGCTGCCAGATTAATTTTTCAGCAACCAAAACATCAACATGTCACCCCACTGTTAAAAACTCTGCACTGGCTCCCTGTTGCGCAACGATGCATCTTCAAACTTGGCTGCACCGTTTTCAAATCTCTTTTTGTCTCCGCTCCTGCTTTTATTTCTCTTTGCCTACACCCTTACATCCCTCCCCGACACCTTAGATCCTCTGCCCACAATCTGTTGTCCACTCCTAGGTTCAGACGCAAGAAGCACGGTGGTGCTGGCTTCTCCTTCCTTGCCCCATCTACTTGGAACTCCCTTCCCCTCCCCATTCGGCTCATCCCTGACTATCCCACTTTTCGCAAATCTTTAAAAACTCATTTGTTCCGTCTTGCCCACGGTTAGCTGTCCACACCCCCTGCGCCCTAGCCCACTGTCTTCGAGCGCCAAGAAACCAATTGGTGTATGAGCGCGGTATCAAAATCCTTTAACATAACATAACATAACATAACATTAGGCATTACCATCATAAACACAGTGCACAACATGACCCCCAAGCCAACTGGCTTGTCGCTGGGGCTCAAATGCCCTCTGTCCCAAAATATATGGGTGGCTGCCACTGCAGCAGAATCCATACTTTGCGCAATTGCGCTGGGGCAAGAGTGTCTCTCACTCCTATCTCCTACCAAAATGCCCCCAAAGAACTGACAGCCTAAACGTAGCAGCTGGCCGCTAATTGCCGGGCAGCTGTGATGTAAGGAAGGCCTGGCACTCACTGTGCCTCTCCAGTCCCACTAGGACTATTGCAACCTGTGGCCAAATGGGCATGGGCCCGCAGGGTCCTCAAGACCCCCATTAGGGCCCTAAAATGACTGTGTCCCTCGTTGGAGCCACACGAGCTCTGGAAACAACATGGCCCCCAAGTCCCACTCAGGGACTGCTAAAAATAAAATGGCTCCCTCGTTGCAGCTGCCCACTGCCTGGCGGGGAAGCTGTAAAACTAGCACAGGCACTACAGGGCCCTCAGTACGACCACCAAGAGGGGAGGCCACCGAAAATGTGCCCAACACCACCCCCACCAAGTTAGATCGGAGCCCCACTCACCGGGTTCTCTGGAGGACTCCTCACGCTGCTCCATCTCCTCTCTTCGCCGGTGCTCATGCTGCAGATCTCCTCTGGTCTAGACGTCCGGCACAGGAGAGCCCCACTCCTCGGGGGCTCTCTCTCATCTTCGAGGCGGAGGGGGCAGGAACCGACAATGTGCCTCCTGCCCCCGGTGCTGCAATCACCACACCACGGGGCTCTCCCTTGCACACGGGACCCCGGAGTCACCAGACCTCATCCTCTTCAGGCTCTCTCCCACTCATGGGAGCCCTGCCGCACTCTTGCCTGGCTTCTCCTTGCCCGGTCCCCCTTCCTGGGACAAGGACTTCTCTCTGCATACGCAGGGCTTCCGGGCCGCCTTCTCCTGGACGGGGGAAGGCGGAAGTGACATCCGTGAGGCCCTGCCCACAGTCAGGCGAATGTGCCTGACTTCCGTTTTACGGCTCGGGCTGCGGCGGTAATTCCCTTGGCAAACGCGGGGTGGGCACCTGCTTTCAGGCACGCATCCATGCGGGGTGGGTACCCGCTCACACCATAAAAATGTGGGGAAACTGCTACCCAAAAATATGCACAGACGCAGGGTGGGCTCCCGCTTGAGCACCAACTCGCGGGATGGGCACCCGCACCTGCTGGTCCAACGAGTCCCAAACAAACATGAAGCCGGGTGGGCTCCTGCTCCTCTGCCTCACGGGGGAACCCCGACGAGGGGAATGCCCCCTCAAAGGGGCTGCAGCTCAGTGCTGCACAGCCCACGCTCCTTTTTCTGTCTTTGTGGGGAAAATTAAAATAAAGCATTGCTAGAGAAGAAAGCAGTCCTTCAGGTCCATGGGGCAAAGCTGGGCCTAGGCAGGCCAGCACACAGGGACCTCCAGCCGGGAGGCAAGCCCCATGACGGTTCTTCCCGGGCCCCGGCAGCATCAGGACCAGCACCCAAGCACAGAATTGAACACCTTCATCTTCATGGGGTCACAGGCCCTACTTTTATATCCCTAATTCATTTGTCTAAAGTGCAGGACGTGGGGAACCACTTCCAACTGCTTCAGGAGCAATCTGTTTAGCAGGCGCCTCTTCCCTTTTGTTAGGTGGGGGCTCGTCATCAGATACACCACAGGGGGGCGGAGCCAGCATTCACTAGGGCAGGCACCATCCTATTCAGGGACCAGGCACTTCTTCTCCCACTATTCAAAATGTCACCCACACCTCCCAGCTCCTGTCGCTCAAAAGCCCAACATGCAATTCACATCAGGCAGGCAGACATATAGCACACAGAAATGCCAACTTCTAAAAGTGGCATTTCTCCATCAGTCATCATAAATCTGCGCAACCATTGCACAGCATTTATTCTCACGAGTTCATACATGCATATTAAACTCGCCCCTGCCGCTCCTCTCATACCAGGAATGACCTCTGACGCACTTATCCCCAATGCATTCCTATGGGAGTGGAGGCCAATCCCACCACATGCACACAGAGAGCACACGCACTTTACACTGGACCACAGTGCTAAGGTGCTCAGAGCCTTAAATCACCAACACCAGGTTTCAGAAAAAGGCTAGGAGAATGCAAAAAGTTTTGGGGTGAACCTGCCAAAAGGGCCATGTCCAACAAGCACCAAGAGACCTGTTGGTGTATGTGTACTCTATAAATCCCCATTAACAGAACATAACATCCATGTTGCCATACACACACACACACCCATCCACTTCCTTCCACCAATCCTTAATCTGATCCAGGAGATGATTGACCCACTGGGCTGCCACCCCTGAAAGTCACGGAGAAGCACCCTTAAAAAGTTATCTGACTGACACATTTTGTTATGAATATGTTAGGCTGATTTGTTTAAAAAAAGTTGGCTTCATCAATCCATGAGCTTTGACTTCCATTTAATGTATTGACCAAATGATGCAGGAATATAGTACCTGCTGCCAAGGTGTTGATATTGGGCGTTAGGTCTTTCCCAATTGCACTCAAGTTGATATTTATGGTGTCCATATTTAGGCCATACACCCCCTTTTCTGAATCATACATGGTTAGTAGCAAGGAAACTCTTTTGATGGGGTGAGGATTTATTTTGGTCCAGGGAATCCTGGGCTTTCTCTTTTGTGTGTGTGTGTGTGTGTCAGTGTGTGTGTGTGTGTCAGTGTGTGTGTGTCTGTGTGTGTGTGTGTGTCTGTGTGTGTCAGTGTGTGTGTGTTGGTGTGTGTGTGTGTCAATGTGTGTGTCAATGTGTGTGTCAATGTGTGTGTCAATGTGTGTGTCAATGTGTGTGTCAATGTGTGTGTCTGTGTGTGTGTGCGTGTGTCTGTGTGTGTCTGTGTGTGTGTGTCTGTGTGTGTGTGTGTCAGTGTGTGTGTGTGTCAGTGTGTGTGTGTGTCAGTGTGTGTGTGTCAGTGTGTGTGTGTCAGTGTGTGTGTCAGTGTGTGTGTCAGTGTGTCTGTCAGTGTCAGAGACCTAGCAAGTGTCCGAGATCTAGCTGGAAAATAATGGAGCACTATCCTTCAGACGAAAGTAAGTTCTATTCCAGTGGCACCCGCTTCTTTCTCGTCTGATATGAAGCTCCATGAATCAGTGTATTTTCAGATCCTTCCCTAGTGTAGAAGTGAACCAGCAAGGAATTCTGTGGTGGCATGTTGTTTCATGGGCGTGGTGAATATCTTCAGAAGAACTTTTCCAATCTTCTTTTCGCATTTCTTGATTTTTCATTCTTTAGCTGGAATATGGTTTTGAGTACCACATTGGTCTTTTGCAGTGGTTAATTTCCAACCATTTAGAATGGTGTTTTATTTTTTGCTACTGCTTTGTATGATGTTTGGCTGATAATACAGTTGGGTAGCCAGTGAAGTTAAGTATTGAAGTGATAATGGTGGAACTGAGTTATTATGTTTCTTGTTAATGTTTTTCTCCTGTTTGTGATTACCACTGGCTATGGTGATGTTTATATTGTTACCTGGTCTCTTGTGGCTTATGGTCATTACAGTTATGATGTGCTGTGGATTGTGTAACTTTACTGTTTTAACAACCTGTTTGCTGGCGCACCACTAAAGGGTTTACACAGCACATGTACTTGTTATTCTTCATTAATACCCCAACGGCATCTGTTCCGCAATATAAATAAGTAGAACTTTAGCGTAAGTAATCTGAGACTCATTCACTAGTCATGACATCAATTCATATTTCTATGGTCACATGTTTAGAATTTTAATACTCTTGATCTTATGCATTTCCCTCTTATCTAAGCTGTAATGTCTGGAAGCCTCATTACATCGTTAAATAAAGTAAATTGTAATTCACTACATATTTGATCCATTTAGTTTACCTTACTGTTACTAAACTCAGAACTGAATGCACAGCAATATCTGATTAAAAATAACACGTTCTAAAAGCAGTGCCTTCAAAATTTACAATCTATTATAATTCAAAAAGGGGACCCAAGCAAAGTCAGCCCGGGACCTCGGGATTCAGTTATTTTAAACTGCAATGGTCCCTAGGGAAATAGGTATAAAGGCACATAAATGAATATAGACCCAATCAATAGTATATTGGTTGAACTTGTCCAGCCGGACAGAGGTCTGATATTTAATATTTAACAATTATTCAAAATGTGTAGAAACTAAAATACAGAAAGTGGGACACAAACCTGCATCCTACTACAAAAACACAAATAAATAGTTAGGAAACACACAAGGGGGCTCAGGCAAAGCTTACAGTTTGTTACAGAAAAAATTCTCGATGTGATAAATCGCAAGAAACACCTTTACATAGTAAAATGATAGAAATTCTGGTGTTGTATTAGGTGTTTTAAGGTGTCGAAAGCATTTCGATCCATGTGAACAATGCGTGGATCATCATCAGGATGTTTAGATAAGCATGCCTGTGTGATTTTGCCTTAAATTAAAGGTTCAGGTGTGATGATAAAGGTTCAGGACTGCGAGCAGGGCTCAGCTATGCGTCGGTCCAGAGGTAACAGAAAGATCAGGGGGAGTGGAGGCGATGAGGGAGTCACCGACGTGTGCTCACAGGTCCACCTAGGTGCGAGAGTATTGCTGAGTTTCCTTTCCCTTGGATTGTGATAATGGCGGGAATAGGAGACGAGGTAGGAGCCACAAACGTGTGCTCAGTGCCTAGTTCTGTAAACCTCGCGGAGATGCGCAAGGGGTTAGCTTCCATCAATGTACCCAATTGATGGGTTATTAACCTGGTTTCTCTTTGACTCTTTTGGCCCTGTGCACTGATTTGTCCTTTTCACACGTCTTGTCATCCTAGCTCATACAATATCGTTCAGGTACCTCTTGTTGCAGAGTCGCAACTGCTTAATAAATTAGCTTTGTCCCACTAACGCTGGAACATTTATATAAAAATACGATCTATGAATTTGTGAAAGCAGAACGTATCCAGAATTTCTCTGGAATGGATCATTCTATTTTGAAATGGTATCAAATATTTATAGAACAGAGTTATTTGTTGGTGTCAAAAGATACAACATTCAGTGAGTTGAAAGGATTATCTCTGCTCTTCAGAAACCAAAGATGGTAACCAACATTTGTTTATAGTGAGGGTGACTGGCCTTTCCGGGGTGTGCGAAAAAGTGTGGGAGAGTAAGTTATTCTTCCTGTGTTGGGAACATTTTGTCCCTTTGTGGGCTAATTGTGTTTATTGGCATAGAAAGGCAGTTATACACCATAAGAAACACAGGGGGTCTATTAGCTAACTATTAGAGCTATGTTATCACTACGGAGTCACCTAGATCTCAACGTGTGTTCAAAAGAATAAGGACAAAGTAAGAAAACAAGTGGATACAAAGGTGAAAAAGAGATCGATACATTATAGACTATTCATCAGTGGCTGACCAGTCCAAAAGAGTGATGTAGGGTTTCCATCAAAAAAGACTTTTGTGATCAGTCATATCATCTGGCCAAACCCTGGAGTGTGAACGGCTAGTCCCCTGATCAATGGGACTGAACCACACAGTGTTGATATCTTAGGATTTGGTCCACCAGTCCTGATGAAACATCCGCAATGACTGATCTATTGATGGTTTTGAAAAAGGTGCAACAAAACAGAAAATGTGACTTAAAATAGGATGGAATGTCCTCCTTTACGCAACTTTATTCTATGGACAAGACATGCCTCCTAATTAAAAACAGAACAGTGCAAGATGACAGTAACAAATATCTGTCTGTAAAGGGGCCAACATGTTTCTGCCTATTGGGGGTCTAATCCCACGGCATTCATCAGGGCCTCTGTTCTTATACTCGTTGCACTCTTACAAGTGAAAAATGTTCACCTCCACCATAAGATAAAATGGGAAAACTGAAAAGAGATGGTTCACTACGGTACAACCTGTAATAACTATATGATGTCACCCTCCGACTCACTCGTACTCTAGTGAATCCTGCGAAGGAAAACACATCAAACAATAACTATATATCTGATTGTATCTGTTCTCAATACACCCTATCCACCCAACATTGTGTGAAAAAAGTAGTAAATTCAATGCTCACCCCGACTGAAGGGTGAAGCTACCTCACCTCGCCTGGACACTGCTCAGGTATAGGAGGCACCGCACTGGTATAGGGAAGAAAGGAGGAAATGTCGCATAATAAAGCTTAAAACATATAAGCCTATCACTATGTGTCAAACTCCTTCCTGTATTGCCCTATTTCCCAGAGTTTAAAACTGAAGTAGGTCCATAGCAGCTCCAGTGGACCCAGCAAACTAGTGTCCTAACACTATTAACTCTGACAACTACTGGTCTAAATCCCAGCAAGATTCTAATCACAAGATGTTATTTATTCATTTTGATACCTACTCTGTAGTATCTTGGCAGCAAATAGTCTCACTTACCTAACCGTCGGTACCTCAAGCTGTCATCTGAGGCTTGGGGGAGGCACCGACCTCAGTGTGGATTGAGTATAAATAGGCTATGAGGGATAGTTTGTATGGTAACCTTCCGCCTAACTTGGATACTACATCTCAACCCAGTAATCAATGTGACATGTCCTGTACTATATTGTTTGCCCCAAAACATAGAGGACAGTACCTTTTCCAGTGTTCAATACCCATTAATGATCAAATGTTAAGTATATTCAACTGCGCACTACTTTGCGTTCGAAACCACGCTCCAAATCACGCGTGATCTCATGTAAAAACTACAAAACTGCATCATCGCGGCCATCTTAGTAGTCTTACCGCGATCACTAGGAAATAACGCGTGATCGCGCGCGAAGGACTACCAGATATCGTCACGGCAGCCATAATTGTAGTCCCGGCATCGGCGTCTTTCAAGATAGACACAATTACGCCGATATTAGGACAACAACATAAGGGAAACGGTCTCCCTAGGTGTAAAATAAGTGTTAACCCCTCAGCTCTCCCTTAGTGGCAATAAATAGGGAAATAGAAGGACTAATGGGTATGGCGTGATATCGCGAGATCTTGCGAGGTCTCCATGGTGGGAACTACTCAGTGACATCACTTCAGGGCAAACTGGTAGTCCTAGAAAGGCAGTTGGCATTCACCAAACAAAACAGCACCCCAGCACAGTGTCGGAAATTCTCAGTCCACAAAGCTTATACATCTTACTTCAGACAGCCATTGAAGGCTATTTAGCATTGAGGTGATGTTCTTGCACCAGGCTAAGAATACAATCTAATGGGAAGATCCATCCTGGATGAATTGTAGATTCTCCATTTCGTCCTCTGGTAGGTCAGAGTGCAGTCAACTGGTATGGACCAGTTAGCGGCGCCTAAGGGGTTCATTGTGAAGACTTGTGAGGGATAGCTGAATTTGGGGAAAGTGCTCTTCGTGATTCAAGATTCTCAAGAGCAACCAGACGCTCAGTGCCACTTTCACAACTTGTAGTGAGAGGTTAAGGACAGTTTAGAATAAAGGGACAGGACTGGTCAAAATGTGGCTTATTAATGAAAAACTCCTTATCACTGATTCCTGCCAATAATGCCTAGTAAACATGATTCTGGGAAATGTAACTATGAATACCCACTCCGCATGTATTTTTTAACAAAAGAGCACCCCCTCTGGGTGGAGTTACATTGTCATTCAGTTAAAACAACTACTCCTTTTGAGGAAGGAGTAAGAAGTGAGCATTCCTTCCTGGATCAATTGAAAGAGTCATCCATTTAAGAGACATACAATACCTTTTGAATCTTGACTCGGTCCTAAGTTAAAAAAAAAAAGGCTCTGTGCAGAGCTGACCTTCAGAATGTTAGTCCCAATGCCACCCTTCCATGACTAGGACAGTTTTGGTAAGATTCCAAGATAAACTACTGGGTTGTGGGGTGTTAACTAATTCAATGCTTCACATTTTGCCTGAAATAAAAATATATGTAGAAACCACCTTCTTAGTCTGTCAAATGTTCTCAATCCTTAAAAGTCCAACCCAAGAGAAACAAAATCCATGGAAACCCGAAGTCCAGTATCTAATCCTCAGGAACTGTGTCTGGAACGACCTGATCTGGCAAAATGCTCAGTCACTTAGTAGCAGCCTAACTCTCAAGCAAAATCCTGCAAAGGATGACGCGTGTTTCACAGCTATCCTGCTGCTGCCTCTTGGCTGCAGGAATAATAATTACATCTTTAAGTATCACATCCTACTAAAAAAGTAAAAATAAAGCTCCATTATTGTCATGATTATGGGTATTGACAGACTAACAAGTTCAATATATTTTTGTTTCAGACAACATGTGGAGTATGTAGAATTCTAATACAGTATGACCTTTATCTAGTTATCTGTATACGGTCTTATCGTATACATTTATAGGCTTATACAGATTTGGTTTAATTTATCTATTGAGTTTATGCTATGAATTAGTTGACTCCTGACAACCCAGTAGATTATCTTGGAATTTTGTTTGCAAGAGGGGTAACTAGCCGAGTGGGTAGCATGTGCAGGGCCTGAGAGTCCTGTTGTCCCAGTAATTGGTTTTTCAAAATATTTTGGAAGCACTGGTTATGGTCCAGCTCAGAGCTGACTAGAAAAGAAGAACTTCTTCCTGTGAAGATTTTAGACTCCAGCTCGGGACTAGGAAGATGATCCAGAGTGCTAGTGGTGCTAACCTCTTGACATCAAAGGGCACAGGGGTCCTTTGCTGCCAAAGAAGCATAGTTTACCCATTAGGTACATTTCTCCTGTGACTGGAGAGTGCAGAGTTTGCCTAAAAGAGAGGAATCCAAAGCTACATGGAAGAAAACCTGTGGAAGAGGACATTTCTTGTGCCTGCTCTTGTGAAGCATCTTCCCTGCGCCTAAGAACTGTACAAGGTCCTATGATCAAACGAAGCGGGTGGTTCTCCTGCGAAATGGATAAATCCCATGGACAAGTTGGAATTGTAGGGAGCCCCTGCAGCTGGAAATGGTAGACTAATATTTGAGAGAGTGTTGAAGATTTGGGCAATTTTGTCAAGGTAGCCTTTAGTCAATTTTGCTGCAGGTGAGCTGCACATAGGATTTTGAAGCTGCGGTCCACAGACCATTCTGTCTCCTAAATGAGCTGCGGCGGGCAGTGATTCCATTCAGTGCCTGACATGAATGCACTGCTGCCTTTGGAGGCCATTTTGATCAACAAAATGATCTCTGGCACTTCAGGTGTCTCTCTTCCCCCCCCCCCAAGACCCCCCCCCCCCAAGGTATCCCACATTATTTTTTACTGCTGCTTTCGAACCCTAGATCAGATTTCCTTGCCTAGGTTTAATTGACTCTATTTGGGTCGTCTACGGTTTAAATGTACTGATTTCTGGTTAGTGTTCCACTTGCAACTGCATCCATTGCCCTGCTGGTGGCCTTTGCTGCTTGAGCCGAGCTATCCAGGGTGAGCCAAAGAGTCTTCTCAAAAGCCAGTTTGCCTTTAAGAGGGTAGATTGTTTGGACTTTGAGGGAGCGCGGTCTCGGCTCACATTGACTGTCTCTGAATTCGCTTGTCTAGTTTGTTGATATTCAACAAAAGAATGGTACATGACCGCAACATTGCTACCTAGTGCTATATAAACGATACATATGGAGTAGCTACTGGACATTTCAGAAAGTGTTAGGCTCATGAGAGGGATGGAAAGCACTACATAAATACCAAATACAATTAAATAATATTTTTTAAAACATTCTTTGCTCCATTCATGGCTAAGTTATGCAGCTAGGAGGTGAACATGACAAGGGTCACAGGTATATGTGGCTGTTGATTGAATGCCAAAGGAAAAAAGTCTGTAAAATCTCCAAAAGTTATAACTGACAAAAGTAGGCGGGAATAATGAATTTAGTAAGATATGACATTGCGCCAATGGCAGTTCTTGAGGAATTGTGATAAGAGTTGTTTAAAAAAAAAAAAAGAGAGAACGATGCTGAACTATTTCGGTATTTGAAAAATTCCAATCTTTTGTTGCACAATTTACCATCAACTCATCCAGTTGCTTAAAGGTGTGCTTGTTGAGAACGCTAACTCTGGATTCTCAGACTTACTTGCATTTCTTCTTCTCCTTAGGATGTCCATACTGGTGATGGAAGCGAGTTCGCTGACAGCGGCATTAACTGCACGCCAACTGATACAGACCTACTTTCTAGGCATTCGAATGCCACCACATCCAGTTACTCTCCGCCATTGTCGAGGGCTTTCGTGGGCAGCGAAAGCGGCAGCAGTTCGACAGATGTACTGCGCCAGGGTGTGTACGAGAACTTCCGGCGGGAGCTGGAGATGAGCAGCGCGTATCGAGAAAATGTCGAAGAAGCAAACTCTCAGTTGAGCGATGAACAAAGCAGTGGCACTTTGAGCTCACCAGGACAATCTGACTTCCTACCTAATGCCACTCAGGGAACTGTACGCAAAGCAGGTGCTCTTGCTGTGAAAAACTTCCTAGTGCACAAGAAAAATAAAAAAGTCGAGCCTGCGACTCGCCGGAAGTGGAAGCAGTATTGGGTTTGTTTAAAAGGTAAGCTTGCATGTTTAAGTATTGGGCTTTGTTTCTCTTTCCATGGTTGGCCCCTCCCAACCCTCATTCACCTTTGTCACTGGGACTAGGTGAGCTCTATTTAATCCCAGTGGTGGTTAGCTTAAAAAAATGGTAGGGCGCGAAACCGTAGAACTAACCATTCTTTCGGGAGCTCCACCGGTGCATCATTTCGGTTTGCTCTCCACAAGCACGAAAGGACTTCCTTCCTTCTCGTGGACCACAGCTCCAACCAATCCTGGAGCTGCTCTCATGCTGTGAAAGCAGCTCCAGGATTGGCGGAAGCAGGATCACCCCACGTTCGTTTTGAGGCTGGGGTCCTGTGCCAGCAATCCCCAGGCTGTTTCACTGCCTTTGGATTGCTGGGTCTACAGTGCGCAGGTCGGGCCCATGTCGGGCCCATGTCGGGCACATGTCGGGCGCATGTCGGCGCAGTGCGTCCCTAGATGACCAGCCAATCCGTCATGTGCAATGTAGACCAGTGCTGAAATCCTACATTTGCAAGATTCAGCCCCGCCCTCACCCTCACGCTGTACATTCCATTTTATTTATTTGTGTTTGCCTGCTGCGCTTGCAGCAGGCGGGGGCATACTCATCTGATCCTGAGCAGGAGCTGCCACCTGTTTAGTCCCTTTTCTCACACCATCCAAGTAACGTTTGGAAGGGTTCAAAGTGTCTTCCTGTAGTGTCTGTCCATTCTTGGGCTGAAAAGGGCCTAGCACCTGAAAGTATGAACCACAAAGGAGGCATGCCTTCAAATAAGGAAATGCACTGTTGATTATTCCAGGATTACACAGTGTCTCCAGGGCTCTGGGCTTCTGTTGCACCGGGGTAGACTTTAAATAGTGTTTTATCTTGGGTAATAATGGTGTCTATAAGCGCGTGACTTTCTATTGCACCAGAGTTGACTTCATATCTGTCTTAGTGATGGTTTAACAATGCACCCATAACAGGTCGCCTATCGCTCCTGGATGAACTCCGTAAAGTGATTTATTGGTGGTTTAACAGTGCCTGAGTTGTTTGGCTGCCTATTGCTCTTGAGGGGACTCAATATAGCGGTTTACTGCAGGATTATCTGTGTCTCCAGGGGTTGCACTCTTTTCTCTCCTCAGTGGACTCTCTCAAGTGATTTAGTGGTGGTGTAATAGTGCCTCTTGTCGGACCCTCCTACATTTTGCCATTTGCAAAAAAAATGGAAAAGTACAACTTTTGTAAAAGCCCCACAAATTTTACAAAAGCCCCTGAAAAATCATAAAGAAACCCTTTGTTCAACCCTCTTTTGTTTGACCCTTCGCTTCCACGCTGGGCCAACAAAAAGAAGCTGGGCAGAAGAGTGGGGTTTCTTACTCTCGCACTGATGTAAGGCACCTAGGAGATGTAGCGCCCGCCTCCTGTGAATTCACAGCTGGGATAAAAAGTCTACATGAGGCTGGGACTTAGCAGATATGCTAATGTCCCAGCCTCCTTTGGCGGTCTCCTGGCCCCCTTGTGGCACATTTTCACTTGCTTACTCCCGCCCTTAATTTGCCCCCCAACCCCAGACAGTCTTAATAAATGGCAGCACCCTCCCCAGCCTCTTCCTCTCACTCTTGTTCCTTCCTGCACTCCTCTCCTCCTTCTTACCCCCACATTCCCTGTGGTACCCACTTTCCGCCTCTATCCCCACCCACCGCTTCCCGCTGCACCACCATCACCCACAATTAGCAGCGTGAAATAATAGTGCAGGAGGGAGCTGTTACTTCAGCCTCCTCTGCCCTCCTCTCACCTTAATTTAAGCAGTATCCCCTCCTCCAGCGCCATTTTTTTGACGCTAGGAAGCATAACAGGAGGGCGGTGGTAGAGCAGCTTTAAAATTTACATATTCTGTTTCTCATGCTCCCAGTGGCGGCACGCAGAGGGAGTGCTGCGGGTGGGGCGGTGGAGGGCCAGGGTGGGGGTAGTGGACTCGGACATATGACAGACAGGAGTAAAGTAAGTAATTAAATCAAATAAAACTATTTACCTTGATCTTGCTACACGCTACAACGCCGAGTTGGTGATGTAGGGAGCGTAAGGTAAATACTTTCATTTATTTAATTACTTATTTTACTCTTTACTCCTGTCCGTCGTATGTACGAACCCACTACCCTTCTACCCTGCCCCTCCCCGCCCCACCGCCCTGCAGCACACCCTCTGAGAGCCGCCACTGCATGCTCCCAACATTTGTCTTCACAGCTCTCATGCGCGTTGTTAGTCTGCTGGCCCTACATCTGGACCACGATACTTTTGTGACAGGCTCACTTAGTGCCTGTTGCAAAAATACCCCACATTTTGCTTTTTTGGACTGCAATCATTTATTTTAAGAATGCACAATGTGGCTTAACAGATCGCACTATCCCCGGGGGGGGGGGGTGGGGGGGGGGGTGACAGTCTTGTGGTAGTGGTCTTATCACTATTAGGAGTAATTCGACCATCACCCATATGGTTGCATCTCCCCTTATGCTGCTTGCAAACTTAGGGACTCTATCCCATTAAGAATAATGATCATCAAGGCCACTGGCATTCAGTGCTCCAGCAAAGATTGCAATTGTAAAACACAACACGGATATCCTCAGATGACACTGGTTGGTCTACAGGGTCCCCCAAAGCTGCTCCTCATGCTTTCTTGCCTACTACTTGATTAGCAGAGCGCCGCCACTCGCTGCTGCCAGGAGTTTGGAGCACACACCCTGGGCATCACGAACAAAAGGAAAAACTCTACACCACAACTAAAACCTTTCTTCACCGATCCTCTAGAAGATTGTACAATCCTAATCACCAACCTGCAGAGTGCTCAACAGATCTATTGAAAGTACTATAGAAATGCTGAAATAGAGTAGAGAGCCAACGTGCCATGGCTTTATTGCAGGTTTCACTGATTTCTCGCAACTCTTGCTAAATGGAATACATTCAGCTTCTTCTTTAGGTACCTACACATGTTTGTGCAGAATGTGATATGGTTCTGACCAAGCCTGAAGGAGAAGTGGGAACTTTTTCAATAAGTATTTATTATCGCAGTAGGAGCACCTCTAACTTAAATGCCACACTTATTAGCTCTTGCCTGCTGTGGCTGATGGTGTTGTTGTATAGACTTTATCAAGCACATTAAAGGCATGGTCATTAAAGAATGCTTGGGTTGTAACTGGGATACTGCATCCATGCATGCAGGCCCACTCTGTGTGGTGCAAAACTGGCTAACCACTGCAGAGGGAACACTCTCGGGCTCTCTTGAGTGATATCTGCCAGGTATTAAGGGGACACTTGAAGAGTTTTGCGTGGAACATTTGCTCGGTGTTACCGGGGATGTTTGAGCTTAACTAGGCATATTCTTTTTTTTTTTAGCATTTTGTGTAATATTAGAGGAGTGCTGTTGGTTCTATATCAGGACCATTACAATATATAGGCTTTGGGACACTGGCTTTCAAAGAACATTATGGGGTGACATTTGAGGAACATTGTGGACATTTGCAATGGGTCATGGTCCACACTGGGAGTACTCTGGGGAATGTGTGAGTAGCAGTGTGATTGTATTGATTTTATTGCCGTAAGTATCTGCAGCACCGTGGGAGTCAGTGTTGGAGTATTGTGGGGGGCATATGTGAAGGATTCTCAAGGGACCTTGTGAAGCTCTTAGGTTAATGTTAAAGAAATATTATTGTAGATATTTTCATTAAAGTGGAATTTTGAAAAGACGTTATTGAGGATATTTTAGTCGAACTGTGGGGCAGGCATATAAAGAACATTAGTGTTGTGTTTGCTGAACGCGTTTTCACTCTTTTGTGGACCACTGTTTGGGCTGTGAATGAGGGACGATGTGAGAAGGATTTTATCGAGATTGGGAGAGATATTTTTGAAGCATTTTCAAAACTTTTTTTGCATGTTTGAGGAGCTGTATAGTGGTATTTGCAGATCACTTAAGGGATAATTGTGAAAGCAATGGATGCATTTGTTATTGGAGGGGTAGTGAACATTCTGTAGTGTGGGTACGTCCTATGAGCTATGTCTGCCATTCAAGACATTGTTGCTTGTTGAGAGAAGGCCTTCGACTAATCAAGAAGCTTCTATTGAGTGAATGGTTTGGGTGAAAATGTGGAAAGCTCTTGTTACACATCTCTGCGGTGGAGGGTAAGAAGTGACAAGATGTGTCTCTATGTCAGTTTTCTAGCATTTGTTGTATCATTGGAGAAAGGATGGAGAAGGAAGTGGTCGCCTGAGAATGATGGAGCTATACGCTTTAGGGAGGTAGCCCGAGAGATAAACTAGCTCTCCCCGGAAAGACTGGTGACTGCATAGCGCTATGTTTTCGGAGTGGTAGAAGAGGCAACAACAGTTGCAGGTCCTGGAAAGACATGGGAGGCTAAACATTAATATAGAAATCATGAGGATACAGTAGGCAGGAAATATGAGCCTTCTATATGCTGGACTTACATTACTGGGTGCATCCATTAACATGCAATGTATCTAGGAAAACACCTCGGTGCATCCACAACCAAATATAGTTCTCTCACATGGCTCTTGAATCACAAAGACGTGTAATATGAATGTGTACAAATTCGTACATATGAATATTGTCCGTTACATACGGTCTGGAGTACTGCCCCAATTTAATGTCCCCACCCCCTTCCCGACTTTCTGGTTTTTGTGCACAATATTGTTCCGTGTAACTCGCTTTGTGGAGAAGTGTGGCTCACTGGTTAGAGGAGGCAGACCTGGAAGCAGAGGGCAGCCCGGGACCAGGGATCAATTCCCGGCTCGACGGGGTCTTGAGTCCTAAAAATGTCCACGGACTCGACAATTCTCGCTCCGGTGCCTACTCGATTCACGGGTTCACACTCTGCGACTCTGGGCAATAGCTTGCTTAATCTCCACAACGGCCCCTCGCGGCGGGATGCCTGGCTTTCACCTTGCGGATACCCTACCGGGGTTATCTCACAGGGGAATACCAGGACGGGTTCCCTAAGCAAGCGCTTAGAAACCGCTCGGTGATTTGCGCTATATAAATTCCTGTACATTTACATTTTGTGGCTGGGACGCTCCTGCTACAGCAAACGTGTTCATTGTAGAGCTCTCGGCTGCTCCTTAGACCTATATGAGCTATATGAAGTAGTCATGAATTTTAGAAAAATCTGTTGCCGTCTGTGATTTATTATGGCAATGAGCCAGCGACAAGGAAGTGTCGTTTAATTCCGCCTTCCTTCGCCATTATTTTAAGCGTTGGGGTTCCACGGCTACACTAAGGATATGGAGCTCGTCAATGTGGTTTTACGATGTAAATGTACTGCTAATGCCCCGCTTTTATTTCCCCAGGATGCACTTTATTCTTTTATGAGAGTGATGGACGATCCGGCCATGACAATAACAGCAGCCCGAAGCACGCGGTCTGGGTGGAGAACAGCATCGTGCAGGCTGTGCCTGAGCACCCAAAGAAAGACTTTGTTTTCTGCCTCAGTAATTCCCTGGGAGATGCCTTCCTGTTTCAGGTTTGTCTACTCAATTGGTCTGATGTGGGAGGGCAGATGTCTTCTGAGTTACCAGTTGCTTTAAATGTGTCCTTTTGCTCCACCCAATGGAGTACTACTCTCAAACCTCGTGCTATTGGCTGTTTGGAGTTTCATTCTGTCTTCCAGTAGGTGCTTTCATTGCCATGTTTAAGGAACTATTTTACATTTGAAAACTAAAGCCAGTCATGCTGTTGTCGCATATAATTCTTGCTCTCTGATATGCATTCTACACAGAAAGCAATAATGTTTGCCTCCTTTTTTCTCATTATTGACAAAGGCAGTAGGGTAGGCTTTAATGTGATAAATAGCCTTTCTACATGCAGTACATGTAAACCGCGTTTGTGAAGGACTGTTTATATTTGTTGGTACATTAAAGCCAGACCTTTTGGCTTTGACAATGCTTGTTCGAAAATACACTTGCTTTGCTTGCTCTAGTTTATTTATCATTTAATGTACCCTTTGGCTGTAGGCTATTACACTGTTTGGTTTTACACTTGTGCATTTATCTATTCCTCAAAAACACTAGGTTTTGTGCCTTGGCTTTACTGTTGAGTCGTTTTTCGGTCGAGGACCGGAAATGCTGGCTTGCCAGCATTTCCGGTAGGAGATCCGTATGATACTTAGTAGGGAACTGGAACCCGCCTCCCTCGGCCGTCTCACCTCAATTGGCTGGCTTCCTAAAAGGAGGCCAGCCATTGGAGGAGAGAGCCGTCCCTCCAAATAAGCTCCGTCTTTTTCGGATTCGGGGGCGTGATTTTTTGCATTCTTTAGCCCTGTGACGTCGTCTGTCACTCAGGGCGCAAAAAACACGCCCCCGAATCGGAAAATGGCCGTGCGTTTCTCCGAGGCATTGTCTCCTTGCCTCGGAGAGACGTGGTCGTGTTTTCGTAGCTGCTCGCCTCCCTTCCCTGCTGCTTTTAGGAGCTGCTTGGCTCCGCTCGCCTCCCCCCGCCCTCCTCCGTCGTGCTCTCGCCTCCCCCCCCCTCCCTCTGCTGCAGCTCTCCTCCGTCGTGCTCTGCCGCTCCCCGGCCCCCACCCCTCCCTCCCGCATTCGTAATCGTGATTAGGCCACTCGCCTCCCTTCCCTGCTGCTTTTAGGAGCTGCTTGGCTCCGCTCGCCTCCCCCCGCCCTCCTCCGTCGCGCTCTCGCCCCCCCCTCCCTCCCTCTGCTGCAGCTCTCCTCCGTCGTGCTCTGCCGCTCCCCGGCCCCCACCCCTCCCTCCCGCATTCGTAATCGTGATTAGGCCACTCGCCTCCCTTCCCTGCTGCTTTTAGGAGCTGCTTGGCTCCGCTCGCCTCCCCCCGCCCTCCTCCGTCGCGCTCTCGCCCCCCCCTCCCTCCCTCTGCTGCAGCTCTCCTCCGTCGTGCTCTGCCGCTCCCCGGCCCCCACCCCTCCCTCCTGCATTAGTCAACGCACCTCTACCCCAAACTACAGTGAGACTTGGTAAGCAGCACTCCACCGCTCCAATCACACAGAATTAACCCTTGACGCCCTGTTTCCCTCTTGCACCGCACCCTGCTCTGTCAAGGCCGCTCCAGCCTGCTCCACAGCGCCATGCCGTTCATAGCTGTGCTCTCCTGCGCCACTCTGCTGCTACAGGTATGAGGCCCAGTGTACACAAGCAGTGCACCCCAATCTTCCCTGTAGCGCCCCCTTCAGCGGCAGCCACGCAGCGCTACCAGGACACCGGATATTACTGTGTAATGTGCACGCATGCTGCACGGAGACACCCAGCGCCGCCAGCCGAGAAGGTGCTCGTGAGAGACTGTCAGAGTCTGGGCGAGTGGGTGAGGCCATGGCGGGGACACTGGACGCCCGGGGCCAGGAAGTGAGGCAGGAAGCGCCTACACTCACAGCACCGGGAAGAGGCGCTGTGCCCTGCCCAAGTGAACCAGGCAGTAGGAAGAGGGCGTTGGCATCTCGTGGCAATGCGCCACCTGCCCGTGACCAGCTCCTGACACATGCTTGGCCCACTTCGCGCGAGGTGTGGGGGAGCACAGGAACCATCCTGGAAGATCAAGGGTGGGGGCGCAGCCAGCAGCCTCTTCCCAACAGGTAGCTCGTGGGGGCACAGTGATGGAGCGCAGACCGAAAGAAATCCAACAGAGACACTGGTGGTAAAACAGGGGGTGCTTAGAGGGCAGTCTGGGAGAAAACCAACTTCAAGTACATATCTAAGCCCGTCCCTCGAGAAGAGGGGAACCGGCTGGTAATGACGGACACACAGCCCCCTTTCCTCGCTCCTCCTTAGCGCCCCCATGCAGCCTTAAGCGCTTCCTCCCAGGACTAGAGATAAGCCACATCCACAAGCCCCCCTGGGCTAGAGCCCCTCCCACAGCACGGGCTGTCTCATCACTACTGTGACCGGACTCACGAGCAGATAACATTCCTGTATCACTGCTTTGGAAGAGTGCGCTCACGGGGGAAGGAGGTTTTTTTTATGTTTAAATGGGAATCGAGTTGCTTTAGTGCAAAAAGCCACGAGTGTGTGCCATCACCAGGGCACTTGTCAGGTGACTGACTGCCCGTGTGACCTGCGGCACAACACGGTATTTGATTAACTGGATACAAATCCATGTAAAATTCGTAAACGTAGCGATAAAAATGTTGCTTTACATTTTTCTCTTTCGATGGGTCACTCGCCAGCCTCGAACAGCTCAGCTCTAGTGTATTGAAATGTGCACAGTTGTTGTCGTGTTTTGTTACACACACCTTTGCACTTCTGACGCTGCTCGGCAGCGATCACGGCTCCCAGGGCCCGTCCCTGCACACGACGGGCTCACGGCTGAACCCGCCACCCGGGCCTCCAGCCCGAGGCCTACAAAACCCGCCTGTCCAGTCACGCGGACCCTGCAGATTTCCTTAACAGAGCAGTGTCGGAGCTCATGCATCTCATCTGCATATGCGCCGCCCCAGGGGGATTCCCCTTTATAAGACTGGATAGGGCCACACAGCGCGGGAACTATAGTTCAGTCTTCAGTGGGAAAAGGTTCGCACTAGAAAAGCGTGTCTTTAACGACCCGAACATCCTTTTCTGCCAATATCGTGTTTATTACGATGCTACACTATTACAGCTAGTGAGGTAGCTCAGTGAGTTAATGCGCATTTCTAATGCAGCAGGTGCATCAGCCCACTGGCTTGTGCTGCTACCACTGGGCTTGAGAGATTTGCAGTGTTTAACTCCGTGTGTTGAACGCTCATTGCTGAACTATGCGGTAATCTGCAGGGCACTACCTCAGAAGCGAATCAAATAGAATCAGCCTTTCATCCTTCAGAGGTCAGTCAACTCCATTATCATAAAACAAGCAACAATTTCCCCTGTTGATTACAGCCTTCCAAATGGCAAGTGTGTCGTATGAAACTCAAATAAATACACATAGATACATACATATCTTCCAGTCATAGATGCAAAGCACCTGGACAGCGCGGTGGGTGAATGCACCTGCTCAGTAACTGTGAAGGTCCAAATCCCAGCACTTAAGTGCATGTGTCTGGAGGAGAGGTACCTGTTCTACGAGTTGATGGTGCAACAACCCTCCTCTTTCGCCTTTTCTTCGTGGGGGGGGGGGGGGGTTGCCTGAGAGCACACCCGAGGTAGGCCAACAAGCAGGGAGTCAGTCAGCACAGAGGCTCATTAGTGCAACAGGATAATTATACAGTCGCCAGCTGCACCAACGGACTTCGGGAACCACACCTCCCACACAGTTCCAGTACTGGTGCACTACCTCCTAAGTGTTGTGGGGCCCAGTTGTTGCTCGACACCACTGCTGAGCAGAGATGCATAAACATAAGCCACTGGGTGGTGCACCCACAAAAGATCTAAAGTTCCTTTTGTATGTTAGTTATTTACTTTATTGCAAGTATTAGATTTTCTTCAATCACAGCACAGGTTGCAGCCAACTCGTTTCACTCAGTTAAACTGAACTTTCTCCTTTTCTCGCAGTTTTGTAAACTATAGGGAAAACTGGTGATTTTAAATAAATAAAGTCGCTTCGCCGTGCGGTCTTGGGAGGTGGGAGGGGTCTGACAGTGCAGTTGATGTTAAATTAATAAAGGTGCTTCGACGTACTGTGTTGGGAGACGGGAAAGATCTGAAAGTGCTGGTTATGGTACATCAATAAAGGCGCTTCGCCATGCTTTTGGGAGC
Source organism: Lissotriton vulgaris (assembly GCF_964263255.1). Taxonomy (NCBI): domain Eukaryota; kingdom Metazoa; phylum Chordata; class Amphibia; order Caudata; family Salamandridae; genus Lissotriton; species Lissotriton vulgaris. The sequence goes on from NC_141696.1 coordinate 229,716,141, forward strand.
CAGGAAGGGTCTGAAAGCGCTGTGTCATTAAATAAATAAAGGCGCATTGCCGTATTGTGTTGGGAGGCGGGAGGGGTCTAAAAACGCTGGTGATACTCATTAACTAAAGGGGCTTTAATGTGCTGTGTTGGGAGTGGTCTGAAATCACCAGTGATGTTAAATAAATAAAGGCGCATTGACGTATTGTGTTGGGAGGCGGGAGGGGTCTAAAAACGCTGGTGATATTCATTAACTAAAGGGGCTTTAATGTGCTGTGTTGGGAGTGGTCTGAAATCACCAGTGATGTTAAATAAATAAAGGTGCTTTGACATGCTGAGTTTGGAGGTGGGAGGGGTATGAAAGCGCTGGTGATATTAATTAAATAAAGGCGCTTCGCCATGCTGAGTTGGGAGGGGTCCGAAAGCGCTATAATAGTATCTTCAAGAGATGCGTCAGGTGAGAAGGGCATGGAGGGTACAATGAGGATGGGAAAGGAGTAAGTAGAGGGTGAGAGACATTGGGCACCGAATCACTCACCACGTAGGCGGCTCCGCCCTCCCCGTTATGGGTCTTGGACTCTTGGACTCTGGGATGGAGAAGTGCATGTCCCCTGTTCTGCTGCTTTCCAGGCACGGCACGCACACCCTGTAATTGCACAGCATATGGCACGGGGAGAGTGTTGTGCATGCGGGTATTGTGGCTTAATAGCTAGGCACCCTTAAATCCAGGATGGAGACAGCACTCGCAGATTAACCAGGGGCACGACCTTCTGTTTAAAAGCAAAACGAGCATGGGTGCTAGTGTTAAAAGTGCGCCCCCGTTATGAAAACTGAAAGCCTGCATTTGAAAAGCAGGAGGCAGAAGTCAATTTACAAATTCCCCGTCCTTTGTTCCCCAAAAAACAGGTTTTAGAAGACATCTGTCGAGTTTTCTTATAATTTTGCCTATATTGAAATGGCAAGTTTCCTCACGTGCTAGTGCTTTCTTGAGGTTTCTCACAGGGTAATTTCCACAGGACTGTGGGGTCTTTACTCACGCTGACCTCAGTAGGGACTCTCTCCACACACTGTCAGCCAGGGGGCTCCCCACTAAAACACAGTGTGAGCGGCCAAAGTGAGGTCAGGACATGGCTTAATACCATGCACTAATGGTGGGTGTGCTTCAAAAGTGCACTCACTCACCCCTCACATACACTATGTTACCAACACACAGTCAGCAAGGGAGCTTCAGAAGTGCACTCACTCGTTGCTTGTGTGCGTGAGCTCCTCAACCCCTCCCCCCTCGTTGCTTGTGTGTGCGTGAGCCCCTCCCCCTTTTGTGCATGAGCTCCTCACCCCCCTCCCCTCCTCGTTGCTTGTGTGCATGAGCTCCTCACCCCCTCCCCCCTCGTTGCTTGTGTGCGTAAGCTCCTCACCGCCCTCCCCCCTCGTGGCTTCTGCGTGCGTGAGCTCCTACACCCCCCCTCGTTGCTTGTGTGTGCGTGAGCTCCTCACCCCCCCCCCTCGTTGCCTTTTCCTTTTGATAAGGTGGTGTAATGATAGTTAGTGCTTGTGCTGCGTTACCACCCCTGGCTGTGCTTGCTCCCCTGCCCCTGGCTGTGCTTGCTCCCCTGCCCCCTGGCTGTGCTTGCTCCCCTGCCCCCTGGCTGTGCTTGCTCCCCTGCCCCCTGGCTGTGCTTGCTCCCCTGCCCCCTGGCTGTGCTTGCTCCCCTGCCCCCTGGCTGTGCTTGCTCCCCTGCCCCCTGGCTGTGCTTGCTCCCCTGCCCCCTGGCTGTGCTTGCTTCCCTGCCCCCTCGCTGTGCTTCCTCTCCTGTGTGTGTATGTGGCTCTGGGTGTGTGTGGGGCTCTGTGTGTGTGTGTGTGTGGGGCTCTGGGTGTGTGTGTGGGGCTCTGGGTGTGTGTGGGGGGCTCTGGGTGTGTGTGTGGGGCTCTGGGTGTGTGTGTGTGGGGCTCTGGGTGTGTGTGTGTGGGGCTCTGGGTGTATGTGTGGGGCTCTGGGTGTGTGTGGGGCTCTGGGTGTGTGTGTGGCTCTGTGTGTGGGGCTCTGTGTGTGGGGCTCTGTGTGTGGGGCTCTGTGTGTGTGTGGCTGTGTGTGTGCGTCTGTGGCTCTGTGTGTGTGGCTCTGTGTGTGTGTGTGGCTCTGTGTGGATAGCTTTTTTTTGTAGGTGGCTCTATGTGTGGGTGGCTCTGTCTGTGTGAGGGTAGCTCTGTGTAGGGGGCTCTATGTGAATGACTGTGTGAGTGGCTCTGTGTGGGTGGCTCTGTATGTGTGTGTGGGTCGCTTTGTGTGTGTGGCTCTGTGTGGGTGTAAATGCAATAGGTCATGCATTTGCGAGCGATTAAGCTATTGGCATTGTAAATGACAATGCCATTTATTTAACGATTAAGCTATTGGCAATGTAAATGACAATGCCATTTATTTATGATAAAAAAAAAAATGTCATGAGCAATGCCAATAGCTCTACCTTTAATGATGCCGAGACCATTGCATTGTAAATGCTTGTTTATATTACTAGCTTTATTTTTGATTTACGGTGTGCTGTATTGTGTGAGAAGCTACTGAATAGTGATAAAGCAGTTCTAATTCAGTAGTTATTATCTTTATTCGATCATTAAAAATTATCATAAAAGTACATATTCCTAAAACCCTTATAACAGTAAATATATAGCTATTCATCATACGCAACGGCAAAAACTGAATCAGCGGTAATAATAAATACTGATTCATCATATAAAAGTACAAATATCACAAAACACATGCTCCAGCCCATCTCCCTAAATTCGGAAGAGCAATGATTTCCTACAGCTTAAAGTGAGTTTTTAAAAAAGAGCTAATGCTATAACAGACCTGCGGAATTAAGCAATTATAAAATCAGTGCAGGTCTACAACTTCTAATACCCCAGACCCTGAGCATCAGAATTAAAAGCTTCCTAGTTAATTGGGAATAACCTTTCCAAAAAACATAAAATGGATCAGACTCTGTGCGGACGTCTCATCACAAGGGCTGACAAGAATGGAGCTGGGGGCATATTGACCCAGGGGGAAGCATAAATGTGATCTCATGGTTCCCATCCTAAATCTCGTCAAAAGCATTCTCTCCCATGTGTTCTACTCCCAATCAAGGTATGGCTCCTGGGCACCTGGAGCCTGAATCAAAACGCACTCCCTGACGTGAGGTCTGGTGAGCTCCAGCGCATCCCTTTCCCGCTGCTTATGATCTAAGCCAGGATCTGTAAAATTTAGTTGGCTCTCATGACTTGGAATGTTTTTTTTTGTGCTAACTTAAGAATTTTCAATTTTTTTTTATATACAGAGTTTTATATAGCGCGAACTTGACCCGGCATCGGGTATCTGAGCACTTTACATAGCACCAGTTGTGTTACATGAGGACACATTCATTTTTTGTAGACACAGGGAGATTACGTGATTTGCCCAAAATCACAGGATGTTCAGCTCTTTGCCGAGACTCAAGCCCGGTTCCCCAGATTCAAGGTCAATCGCCCTAGCCGTTAGGCCAACTCCTCTCCTCTCCTCTCCTTTACAAAGCTATGGAATCTGCATTCCCTCATCACAATTAAGCAATCATCGATAATATATTGAATGAAAGTGGCGTTCGGATTTACCAATATTGAACACCACAACAGGAAAGGAGCCAAATTGATGGATATCCCACATAACCCAGGAGCACCTCCTGGTGGACCATGGACGTGGGACTGCTCAGCGGAAGGCCAAGCAAGGAGTGTTATAGAATCAATATGGCAACCCGGGGAAGTGGGAACAGTTTCCAAAAGGCCTTTATCAGCAGAAAACAGAACGAAATGGATGTTAATTGGTTTTAAAAAACACATTTTTTGCCTAGGTAATAATCAAATAAAAGACAGGAGAGAGTGCTTTTCCACTGTGGCATGGGATCTTATTTAACTGCAGGACAGATGAGGTGTTTTTGAAAGGGGACCAGTGTGCACACATGCACAAGCACATTTCTGGCACATTTGCACATATAGAATTTTAAATCTGGTCAAGTATCTACACGATTAAATGCGACTAGTCTAAGAAATAAATGATTTGTGTGGATTTCATGGAGTACTTCTGAAATATGTCAGTCTACCTGAAACGTATTAGTAACCTGGCAGCGCAGATTTCCAACTTTTTAACCTAGCATTTTGTGAATCCAGAACTGTGTTCCTAGCTTAAGTAATGTGGTAGAATTCAGTAAACAATGCACTAACCAGACAATCTTCGTGTCACAGACTGTGGCTTGTACTGACCACATTGGTAGAAAGTTTATCACGCTTCCTTTTCTCGTGTCCCTTTGTTTGTTCTGCGCCAGCCTGATGGTGATTGGAAGAGATTAGGATGTGCCTGGAAATTTGTACTCTCTTTTGCTAGTAACCTTCAAGAACACTGGGTAGGGCGAGTACAGGTCAAGGCCCAAGATCAGAATACTGCAGTAATCCTAGTAGCAAAGTATTAGTCGAAGTGATCAGTGCTTTATCTGTGTGGAAATGGATATATGTATGCTGGGTCGCAGACAAAAACAAATACACATAAGGGTTCTAATATTAGGTCAGTGTAGTCTGCTAATAGGGTTGAAGTTCTCGCGAGAGGAATACTTTTTATTTAAGATCCTTCCGAAAATAGAGTTTGTTTCAGAGAAATGGATGGCAGAAGTAGATATATCTGTTGCAGTGATTTGTGTGTTTCACTCAGTCTGTGATCTTAGTTTGACTCTCTGTTCCTTTTTCCAGGTGGAGGTGGGTTTGAGTGTTGTCAGGGTACAGCTGATCTTTTAATTAGCATTGTTAAATGAACCGAACCAGGGTACACACATACATTGAAGAGAAGTGGTAAAAAACATGAACCCTCTGGCAAACTGACTACATTTATACCAGGCACACTACCAGGCTGGATCGCGTGCATAAAACTTTCCTGCTGGTGGACTTGTTGGATGCTGTTCTGATTAGTTGACTGAAACAGTTCAGCGCATTGTTGTGTTTGCCATACCTTTCACTCTTTTAGTCTTGTTAGTAGGATACTGTGACCCAACATATTGTATGCCGTGGATAATGCTGTCCGAATCACTGCTGCCTCGTGGCCTTCACTAAGAGCTGGTCCTTCACGATATTCGCTTCCATGGTTTCTGTTTCTGTAATGGGTTTCGGCTATGACCACCCATAGGTTTAAAACCCTCGTCGCCAATAGTTTCTGAGCGATTAATTGTCTGCAGTGTCGCTTTATCAGCTTGTTTTATGTGCCAACTTAGCGAATGATGCAGGGGGTGGAGGTAAATATGACCAGGAAGAACTACTTTTTATTGTGTGCATTTTATATTCTCTTTACAAAATCAAGTTTGACGGTCTGTATTGTGATCAGTAACTGGACAAATCGACCCACGGGTTTTTCATTTGCAGGGGGCTCGGTCTTCAGGCCTGACTGACAGAGTGCGATAGCTGGATTGTGTGATAGGGGAGTCTATTCTTTCTAGTTGATGGGAGAACAAGGAAGCTGCAGCAGTGGTCTTGCTGCTGCGGTCTCCCGAGACTCGTCCCTTCTGATTTATTGACTGAAGCATCAGTCGGGTTGTCTGCTTTCAGGAGATTTGCAGGTGGGCTTTCCTGCAAAGAATGCTTCTTGTAGCTCTACCATGCTTATTCGGAATAAATGGTAAAAATGAGTGAAAACTATTGATTGCTGTTGGGTCTCAGGCAGAATAATATGTTAATGAAGCTGATAGCGCAGCAGGGATTTAACCTTCAATAATAGTGTAGCCTCGTGCTACTTTTAGAGCCAAATGTAGATGTTTTGAACAAAAATAAACAAATATTGGACATGTAGGTCAAGAAAGTTCAATGTTCAGCAGAGTAAAAGAATTGGAGCTTCAGAGAACGAAGACAAAAAAAACACATGACCTCCATCTTAAAAACGAATCTTGTAATACGCATTTCTAGAACAATTGACAAGCATCTTTTGTATTGAAAATGCCCTGCATGTATTTTACAACTCTACCTATTGCAATATATTTAATTTACTTATTTAAATTGGGCGTCGTTTTAATAGGCTGGGTTGTTGAGTCATTATGTAATATTGGCTCTTGTTGCTGTAGTAACGGCTGCAGTGATGGCTGTATTTCTGCCTGCCCAGTGATCATGACCACGCAGAGAGAATAGAGAAACGGTACTCGGCCTGGATGGGTGGTTAAGAGGACAGAGCGGGTTATTTTACTTCCTGCTACCCACTGGTGCTACAGTACAAACCCCTCATGGTTCTGCCCCATCCCCACACCAGTGGCATTGAACACATTGTGTGGTAGACGGACACACGGACACCCCCCCCCCCTACCTACCTACCTCAAGGACACCCACTAATGCTCCCCGCACAGACTGCCTAAGTTAACACCATTAAAGGTGTATTATGCCAGGGGGTTATGTCCACCAAATGTAATTTCCACGTACTGTGACTTATTTTTCATCGCGAGACTTTGACCTAGAGCAGGAGAGAGAAAATCAGCAAATGGAGAAAGAAGGATGAATGGTAGGATAGAAAACCATTCAAAGGAAGACTGGGATAAAGAGACTGGAAGTATTGGGCGTTGGGAAAGAGGCATAAGGTGTCCTCAGAAGGCAGCATTGTTGTTTCGCACTGCCAGCAGGGGCTCCTAAGTTAACCTTTGACCTCTGCTATTATTGTTATTATAATTTGTGTTACTGTTATTATTATTATTGTTTACAAATTAGGCCCTGCTCACACCCCACCACAGCATGGGTTGCTTCTGTAGTAGCCCCTGTGGCTAAGGGTTCAGGAGCTGCAATGTCCTTGTAATGTCTGCTGTCCTCAGTGCGTGAGGAGAGTAGATCCTTTGTTCTGAGCATCAGATTAAGTGCCTTTCCCATGTCTGCCAATGGTAGTACTTTGATGATATACTTTAATGAGCATTTGTAGGACTGTTTTTCCCAGAATCTGATTTTTACTTGTTGAAGCGTGTATCAAGTCGTTTCCCATTCCTCGCTTTACAGCGCAGACAATCTTGCAGCCCGATGCAAGTCAGGGCAACCCCAGCAGTGCTGCGTCTCAGCTGATAAACGACAGCGCACTGCACTGAAAGCATTGATTCAAGAGGAATATTAGAAAATGTACTTGATCTTGGAGTCCTGCAGCTTGTCCTCAAGAACAGATGACACACCTGGGCACAGCTGGAAGTTAATGGGAAAGCAGCATAGAAACAGGAGGTTTGGGGCTGCATCGATTGGCCAGTTAGCAGTCATTGGTGGCAGAGTCTGGTAGTGTGTTGTACATTAATACTACTTTGCAGAATAGTGCCAATATAACAATGTGGACAATCCATAATCCGCTGTGTTGTAGTGGTGGCTTGTCACGGAGCACGAGTACTGGACAGTGATCACTGGCTGCGTAAGGGATGTGATGAGTTTAGTCTGAAAGCGAGGACTTGTATTTGACAGTAAATGTCAAAAAAGTAATGTATAGATTTTGTTTTCTATCTGGAATTTCTCTGGCATGTTCCAAGCTCATCACATTTTAGACTGTTTGCGCCCTATTGGACTAAATGTTGTTGCTGAACCTAGATCGATTACTTTCTGTGGTAAAGTGAAACTCATCCTACGTAAAGGTATATGTCTAGACTCTAGAGACATCTTATTTCTAACGAGTGGAGCATAATCTTTATCAAATGCCGATCTAACTAGATACATGCAGGAATGAACACATTTCTCCCCATATGTGTCTACGTGTTGGAGACTATGAGTGCTCATTACTTTCCTTAGTTGTAGCTGAATATAGTACAATGTCCTCGCTTTTCGCTGGACAGTGATACGCGCTCACGTACAGCAGGATATCGTATACCTTTTGTAGTGGAGAAAGGTACAGCATTTTAGTGCTGGCTATGAGCATAGGCAGGGCCACAAATGAATGTAAGATGGAGTCATGTCTAATCAATGTTTCACTATTTTCTGATGTTTTCATTCTTGCCATTGCTTATGCCGAAGTCAGTGAGGTATTAATTGAGTGATATTAATGAATAATTCCAAGAATGTATGATGAACAGCATTTACTCGATCGATTGGGTGTATGTAACTTTTCCTCCTTGTGTGTTCCTATCACACCTTGTTTGTTGTTCTATGAGATACCATGCCAGACGCATATTTCATCCTAAAACCTATGCTCTGACAGAGGAAGAGTGGAGCAACTGAGCATAGAGTCCGGCGACCCACTCGCCTGGCAGAAGCGACCACAGTATTGCCCATTTGACTGCGGTCAAGTAGAAGGCATTGCTGTTACTTTAACTTGGCAGCTTTTACAACACCTGAGGCTTCATATATCTTAGGATTCTCAACATGTTTTTGTGTGTGGCTAAACCCTCTCCTAAACAGGCCTTCCGATAAGGATGTACTGGACATACTGTGTCTTTGCACAACTCCGTCATGAACATCCTTAATTATGAGTAGATGAACAAACTTCATGTACATATTCTTTAAAGCAATGTTCACTTACGTAGAACCCAGCTAGAAATGCATAGAGTGCTGCTCACTGAATCTAGGCCAACATGGAAATATTCATCCTAATTTCTGAAGATACCACCTATTGCAAGCGTACAATTTCCTGCTCTTCATGGTACTCCTATTCTCTGCCTTTGATTTTGAGGATGTAGCATAGACACAAAGGGCTTTTCTCCAAAGATGCTCATTATGATAAACTGGTCCCGCCTAGTACTCCCTCGTCACCAGCCCGCTCCACATCGCTGAGCTGGACTGACATTTGATCACCAGAAAAAAAAGTTGCTGTCTGCCTCTCTGCCCAAAAGCAATCCTTAGACAACACACATATCGTGGTCTGGTGGCTCAGTGGACTAATGCGTCCACTTCAGAGGCCTGTGTTCGACCTCATGGTCACAGGTTAAAATCCCGGCCGGTCCAATCAGCCTTTCATCCATCTGGAGAAGTGTGGCTCAGGGGTTAGAGGCGGCAGACCCGGAAGCTGAGATCGGCCCTGGACCAGGGTTCAATTCCCCGCCTCGGCGGGTCTTGGGCTAAAAAATTCCACGGACTCGATAATTCTCGCTCCGGTGCCTTCTACACTCACGGGTTCACACTCTGCGACTCTGGGCAATAGCTTGCTTAATCTCCACAACGGCCCCTCGCGGCGGGATGCCTGGCTTTCACCTTGTGGATACCCTGCCGGGGTTATCTCACAGGGGAATACCAGGACGGGTTCCCTAAGCAAGCGCCGGGAAACCCACTGCGGGTAGCTGTGCGCTATATAAGCTCAAATACATTTACATACATACATTTACATCTGAGGTCGATAAAATGAGTACCGTTGAGTTAGGTATCAATAAACATCTGTTATCCAGCGCCAAGATACCTCCGGGTGAACGTGCGCTTTACAAATACACATGTTATGTGATATCCTCCACGCACACAACACACATATCCTCAACACACACTCTCCCATTACACACACCGGGTCCCCATTGCACCCACACTCCACACCGCAAAGATGTGCACACAACTCCCTCTTTAGGATAAATGTTTGAGGGCAAGAATCTGCTCTTTAAGCTCTATTAAAGGACAATCTATTTGATGATCCCTTTGCAAAGCCTTCGTTGTGTGCCTCAAGGATGATACAATGAAGAGCAATGCCTTTACAATAACACATCGCAACTGTAGTACTACAAATCTCAGGGCCATAAGTGGTAGTTTCTGAGAGAAGGCGAAGTGGCAGCCCTATTCTTCAAATTGGCAACATGGGACATGTTTTGGTTGATGGATCAGCGCACATTTGGCATGGAGACGAATGGTTCCTTTTGTCGGATTTGACCCGCTGAATTTACGATTGAGAACAAAGTGAAGAGCCTCACTTGTTATATTGAGACAAGGCAAAGTGAGGCATTGCATTGGAAATAATCTGTCTGCAGAATGTTACACTATCATTCTTCAAGTCTCTGATAGATCTATAAAGACACAGAGGAAACCTTACCTATGTTAAACTTGTCTATTAACAAAATGTCACAAAAATATTTTCTGATCCGCATATTAATCCTAATCTTGTGATATGAATTATCCAGTATGTCAGTCACTCCAGGAGCAATGGCCTGTTCTTGTAAAGTTGTTGCATTCACAGGTGACTGGAGGAAACGTTATATGTAGTGCAAAGTGTAAGGTTAAAATTTGTAGGAAGCAGAAATGCATGGATGGCGCAACTAGACCTTTTCTCGCTTTCTTTTTTCTACCTGTGTAGACCAGTAGCCAGACGGAACTGGAAAACTGGATCACGGCAATGCACTCGGCCTGTGCCACCGCCGTGGCAAAGCAACATCACAAAGAGGACACTCTGAAACTGCTGCGGAGTGAGATTAAGAAGGTGGAGCAGAAAATTGACATGGATGAGAAGATGAAGAAAATGGGTGAAATGCAGCTGTCCTCAGTAACAGAGTCCAAAAAGAAAAAGACAATCCTGGAACAGGCAAGTTTTATTTACAAATGTTTGCAATAAATGGAATTCCAGTGTAAATTACAAATGTGTGGGTTGTTTTGGAGCTCAGAAAAATCCACCGGTTGAAGCACTTGCTTGTCACAAAGATTGGTATGAGACTTTCATTTGGGATTATACTATGAGCTGGGACATCACTGTTACATGTTTAATAATTGTTTTAGTACTGCTCAAGCGTGGACAAGATGGCCACTTCAACAAAGCCTTGGAACCGGGGTTACACAAATGGGAAAGGAGGTAATCGGCTAAAATGAAGAGAGCATTAGTTTCTGTAGAGCATGGCTATCAGCAGGTCGGAGTCATAGACCTGCAACAGACATTTATCTTAAGGATAATTCATTGGGTAGAGGAAGTTTTTAGGGCCACTATTTTTGGGTCGTTAGATTTCTAACTGGGCACTAGAGATGGGTGCAGCTATCGCCTATGCCTGAATATTTTAGCAAGGGGGCTCTTAACATTTGGGAATTATCAAATAGCTTCTGCTGAAATTGTTGTAGGAGACAGTATGAGAAGCCACTGAAGATTCTTTTTGGAGATTGTGGTTATATATTTTTGTGATGTTGTTTGTCATGCAGTCTTGTGCAGGATGAGTTGCCATAATCATTTACCTAATTGTTGATATCTGAGGTGACCGCATTGTTGGTTAATTTATAATGTATTGGGATTGTAGCAGCTGGCTGTGATGATGTGGCAGAGCCATAACCTTAATAGCAAAGTGCCGTAGGCTTTATTAGATATTCAAGGCAAGTTTTTGGTTTGTTAGTGACCATCTAGAACTTATTTTCATTATGAGCTTCTTAGAAAAGGGTACTTTTTATCATGTCAAATCAACCTGTTCGGATGTCTTTAATGTCCATCTGGCTCATGGCCAAGATTAGTAAATTTGTTTAATTAACCCCTTCACTGCGGCGGCTATTCCGCCGCAGTGCTAAGGGGGCTGGGCGGCCGCGCGGTGGCCGCATGCTGGTGACGGAACCGCTCCGTCACCAGCCTCGGTTGAGCTGTGCTCATGACGGAGCGGTTCCGTCATGGCCCGCCCCGCTCAATGGAACGTCCAGCGCAGGCGCGGAATTCGCGCCGCGCAGGCGCGCCGAGCGGGCCATGACGGAACCGCTCCGTCATCAGCACAGCGCACCCGCAGCTGATGGCGGAGCGGTTCCGTCATCAGCGTCCAAAGGGTTAAAGGAACGGACTATGAGAGTTACCTAAGGAAGTTTGTTTTCTCAACTTGTTTAAACATATTGAAAGAGAACAGCACAGGTATATGTCATCCATATCATAAAAACTAAGGGAACAGCCTGAAGTGCAGCTAAAAAGCATTGCAGTTTTAATGATGTGTTTCACCACATTTGTTGTGAACAGTTTACTATAGTGTCAGGGCCTGATGGCCTCCGTAGTATGTGGTTTGCAATATGTTCGTAATACCTCCTTTCTTTCTATTCCCTAATTTCTTTTCTTGGCTCACTGTTACATGAATATATTTCCTACCTTGTCTGACAGTTACATAGGTGTTGCAGTACATATATTACATATGATGTAAAAGCAAACTTCTTATCCATACTCTAGAGAAACGCCCTTTGTTAAACAAGCTAAAACAATATTCCTCTAACGGAGACCCAGTGTTTTCGGAACTGGCCAGTAAAGATTCTGAATCTAAGGACACTATCCTACTCATGCCAAGATATAAAGTGTTCTACTTGATGCATCAGATTGAATTTGTACACCAGTACCTCTGGCCTTAGTTTGCTATTCTCTTTGCACCCCTTTCCCAATTTGAGCTTGTAATTGTTCAATGCTCCTTTTCATTGCATGATCCGAGGGCTTGGGACAGAAACGTTTTTTTCCCCTTGATCAATTCATAGGGCCGCAGGACACAATGCTCCACGCCTAGGCTAAGTACCATAGCACAATGTTTCTAGAGCGCTTTAGGAAGAATTGCCTCTTGCACGGTAGTGACTGCATTGCAACCCTCAAGGAGAGGGAATTATAAGTACAACTTTCCTCAAACTAGCATGATAGTTGCAAGAATTGGCTTGAGGCCAATGACGGATACATTCTCTCGCTCTCTAGTGAAAGAAATAGATGCCAGGGGAGTGGTTTGTGCTTACCTCTAGATTGCACACTTGTCTTGTGGTGTTATTTTATGAGTTTATTTCAAAGTATTGTTCAGCACACAGATGGCTAGGCCAATCTTCAAGAATGTTGCATAGATTATAAAGCACATTGAGGCCACAGAGTAGTCAACTGTGCTAAGAATCATCAGATGTCAACAAAACCGATTTGAGATTTATAGTGCTGCTACAAAACATCTTTGAACTCGCACCTATGTAGTCCTCGTAATACCTTTATCATCGTTGTGCCACGTACACTATAAAGGCAAACCTAAATAGTTTGCAGTGTATGCATGGAAAGTTGGGAGGTTATTTGTGTCTGGCTTTTGTGTCATTCCATGTCCCCTTTGAATGGACATTTTAGTAGGCAGGCCTATGTGACCTTCAGTAGGACTTAATACGTTCAGGGTATGCAGTGTCTTAAAGGGTGAGCAGGTCTGACTGACTGCTTCCTTCTGAAGAGCACCCCCACCCCTCCTAAAAGCATACATAAGAGAAAGCACAAGAATCTTTGACCATATGGGCCATTGTACTGTGCAAGAGAACATATTTGCTCAGAGTATGTCGACTCCTGGAGAGCTCACTTTCTTTCCCATTTTCATAGATATTTTTCACTGTGTCTAGTATCTTGTTTACTCTTTGGGCTCAAGGACGCCCCCTTTGGCCACACATGGCAAGCGGGGCCAGAGAGACGTGTACCCACATGAGGGTTGAAAGTATTGCTTAGAGGTTTTCTGTGCAAGGAACTCACTGAGGGGTTGGTTTTTTTTTAATCACTCGCTTAACTAATACTCCTCTTTTAGAAGAGGGGAACTGAGGTAGAGTGTAATAGTAACACCAGAAGAATCAAACCACCTACCACCGCCAGTACTGGCCTTTATAGGGAAAACAGACCACCTCAAGAATGTGCATTCGAAATGAATGAAAGCAGGATTTATAAAGCGCATGGCTGCCTGTGAGCGTCCCAGCGCTGGTGAAAGAGGTAGTAGAGGGGAAGTGGGGAGTTATGGGAAAAGCCAAGTTTTCAAGAGCTTACGGAAAACGAGAAGGTTGGATTCGGCACGCATAGTCAGGGGCAGCGAGTTTCACAGCTTGGGGGCGTTATAGGAAAAGAGGCGACCCCCTGTGCGGGCCTTTTTGATCCTAGGTATGTGAGCCAGTTGTATGTGAGCCATTCAACCTTAGAATTCCGATATAGTATTGAAATATTGATTTCTGCAATCAATACTTCAGTGTATACCAAGGCTGCAACATATGAACACTCTAGCCGTGGTGACGACTGTGTGCATGTAGTTACGTACCACATACAAGCATATGGACACACTTTTTTGCATTCAGATGCTTTCATTTTTGCATTCTGTTCAACCATCTTTGTTTTGATATCTCTATCTTTCCCTTCCTCGCATCTTTTTTTATTCTCGTTGTCTCTCTTTGTTTTGCACACTGGTAAGCTTACAAGTTCTCCATGGAGGTATAGGTTCAGATATCTTCCATGATGTTTAAGCTGATGGGGGAAGGAAATGCTGTGGTTGTGAGCCAGACCATGAGATTAAAATGATGAAGGGGTGGGGGTGGAGGAAGGATAGTGGTAGAAAGATCTCTGAGTTAGCTAAGTTTCAATATCACTGTTGTAACTACATTGAAGATTCTGAAACAACAAAAAACACTACGGTGGGGGAGGACCTCGGGGGGATTTATAGACCTGGCTCTGGATACGATCCCCAAAGAACCTACAAACAACAAAAGGTACCAGAGGGTCTCAAAACAAGCACCGCCCAGAGGTGTACTTAAGTTGCCCAATCACCCACAGCTCAGAATTGATTCGGCACAGGAGGCTCTCAAAGGATGAGGAAAATACCCATCAGTCACCATTCGCATCCGCCCTTCATCATTTGGGATTTTATCCGAACCACCCGTCTGAGATAATCAGTGCCACAATCAAAGGTTGACCCGGTGGTAAGGAGGTCCCTTTGGTGGCGTTTTCGGTTACAGTGTGGTCTACCACTCGATGTTAATGAGTGGAAAAAGACATGGGACTGGGGTGTGCAGTGCAAGAAAAAGTGAGTGAAAAAAGAAGAAACCAAGACAAAAGAGTGTGTTAAAATTGGTTTAGAAAAGCACAGAATGTTATTTATTCTGTGTGTGCTTTAAATACCAAGGTTAAAAGTATATGTGGCCTTAAGCAGTCTGGTTATGTAGACTGCCTGAGGTGAGGTTGGTCGACATGTTTTTGCAATATATGGACTGTTGCATCCTTGCTTTCATCAGGACCAGGACTATAAAGTTTAGGGCTACTGCACAACGTGAGAAAATAATAATAAGGTGAAAAGGTGACAAAAGGAAGTATAAGACAAGTGCACACGGTCACCTGAATAATCCAAATGCCCTTACAGTCTGTGTCGATCACTGTGGAGAGAAAAGAGGTGTGGGTATCGGGTTTAAACTATCAGTATCCCATGGGCTATGAAATAAGTCCATTTTATTTATTTATTTTATTTTACAGGTTTGTATAGTGCTGGCATCGACTCCCATAGGAGTATCTCCGCGCTTTTGACATCTGCCACATTGCGTTCAGGAGAACGTTAGCTGTCTAGAAACTGAAAAGGAGTGTCTTTAGCATTTTCCTGAAAGGAAGGTATTCAGTACATAGCCTCAGGGTGTTGGGAAGACTGTTCCAGAGGGACGGGCCTGCTATTGAGAGGGCTTTGCTGCCCTGTCTTGCCTTCTTTGCTCTGGGTACTTCTAGAAGGCCCTGTTCGCTCGAACGAAGTGAGCGGGAGGGTTTGTAGGGGACAAATTTGGTAGCCAGATATGCAGGACCCATACCATTAAGACTTTTATGTATGGTACAGCATACCTTAAATTTAGCCCTCTGTCTGACAGGTAGCCAATGGAGTTTTTCCAGTAGGGGCGCATTCAGGACCAGACGGGCAGCTGTGTTCTGGACTACCCGCAGTCTTGTCATGACTCCCTCATTGGCAGATAGCAGCAGGCCGTTACAATAGTCTAGACGACTCATGACTAGAGCTTATACCAGTGTCCTTCTGCTGGCATCTGGCAGGAGGGGGAAGATTTTACGTAGCATGCCGATTATGCGGAAGCAGGATCCCACCACCTGGTTGGCATGTTGCTTGAGGGAAAGTTCCTGGTCCAGCCGGACCCCCAGATTCTTAACAGTTGGTTTCGGCTCCGGTACTGGGCCAAGGTCTTGTGGCCACCAGTCCGGAGTCCAGAGTCGTCTTGCCCCCCCAAACAACATGACTTCCGTCTTTCCAACATTGCATTGTAAAAAGTTGGAGGACATCCAGTGTGCCACTGCTTTCATTCCCAGGGAGAAGGAGTTCCTAACCTCGGGAGTCAAGGTTTTGAAGGGAAAGAGGAGTGGAGTATCATCCGCATAGGATATTGGAACAAATCCATATGCTCTCAAGATGTTAGCCAGGGGTGCCTGTGGCACCCCCTTGGAGATCTCAACTTCCTCTGACCGAAAACTGCCCATGGTTACTTGTTGGGTCCGTTTGGTTAGAAAACTTCTTAACCATTCAAGGGCTTCATTTTTCAGGCCGATGTTCTCTAGCCTGGCCATGAGGATGGAGCGAGATACTGTGTCAAACGCCGCAGACAGATCTAGTAGTACCAGGATAACGGAAAAGCCCCTGTCCTGGTACATATGCAGATCGTCTGCGACTGACATTAGGGCGGTCTCCGTACTATGTTTGGGCCTGAAGCCGGATTGTGATCGGTCCAGTACTCCTGCAGATTCAATGTATCTCGACAGGTGTTTGTTCACGTGTTTTTCTGTGATTTTGCCCAGGAAGGGGAGTAAGGATATTGGTCTGAGATTGCTAAGCTCATTCCAGGGAATGGTGGTATTTTTCCTGAGTGGTTTGACCAATGCCTTTTTCCATCCAAGTGGGACTTGCCCCGTGCTTAGTGAGAGATTTATTAGTCTCTGGATGGTAGGTCCTAGATCTTTAGCTAGAGTGGGCATAATACGTGCAGGAATAGTGTCTGTGGGGGAGCCACTCTTTATCTGGGACGTGAGTGCCAATAATTCCTCAATCTGAATAGGGAGAAATACAGAGAGGGAGTTCTCAGGAGGGAGTGGTCTATCAGAGTTTATCGTAGGGTCATTTGCAGTTCTGTAGTCTATGGATCAATATTACAATCACATACGAGAAGTTGATCTATTCACTCTTATTATTTACAGAGCCAATTATTATCCATTTGGAAAGAGACTTAATTAGCCAAATGTCATCCAGTTCTTACCTTGATCTGTAAGGTAGACTGGCCTCACCCCACCTGGCAGCGGCTCAGGGGAAGATGAAGCACCGCTCTAAAAAACATGTGAAACACATGTAAATCATAATGTGCACAAAGAAATACAGAACACCCTCTATTACCAGTAGCCGGATGTAAACGGAACTTGCATCTATAACTAGTGCTGCCGTTCCCTAGGGCGACGGAGAAAGGACTCCGCCGCGTAAAATGGACTCGTTCAGGAATGGAGCAGCATAGCGTGAGACCAAGAAGGAAGGAGCTAGTCTTACCTTTCCGTCGGTACTCCAAGGCCGGCGTCCTAGCCGACTGGGGAGGTACCGGACGGCAGGCGCGAGGCTGTCTTTAAACGCGCTGCCATTGGTCGTGTAATCACGTGGAGCGCATGAACGCGCGTTATCATTGGTTCTGTTCGTGTCTACATTATAACAAGCTCACCGATTGGCTAGCCAGACGAAGACCTCGAGTGTTATTGGTCGATTATCGGGCTTGTTGTCAAAGAAACCACGTGGGTAGTAAAAGTAAACATAAACAGTTACGAGCGCATCAGAAGTGAGGTCAAATGCTAGGGAAATTAAAGGCCAGCGTTCATTACGTTTACCTATTGTAGCCACATGTTAAATATTATGGTGAAAAACACCATATTTGTGTACTCAGCAGACTGCCCTATAGAGGTAAGGATTCTTGCACAGTGCGCTCACACAATAGTGTAAACAGTGTAGAAGGACAGGTGTAAACATCTTCATAAAGGTATGTCTATGACTGACCCTGCGTTTCATCAAGTTTATCTACTGTAACCTTAAGTCGAATGTTATGATGAAAAGCACCAGATTTACGTACTGAGTGAGAGTTCATTGCACAGTATATTCATACACTGAAATGGACAGTGTAAACATTCTCATAAGAGTCTGGCTGAAACTAACCATATCGGGTATACTGTATAAGGCCAATGTGCTTGTACATGAAAATAGAGAGATGTTAGTATCCTCCTGCCGATTTTGGTTTACAGGGGGCAGTTGATTACAAATCTAAAAAGAACTCAGTTTTGATGACCTATTGATATCGGACAACAGACTACAGCATGGACCACGGGATATCATCATTTAAACCCTCTTTATGTATCTTAAGTTTTAGTACCCATCTTTGTTCTTTTTCATTAGGTACTTTGCCACATCTGCTGTATGCGTTGGGATAAATGGTTGTTCTAAGACAGTCCAATGAAATTCAGTGGCCAGATGTTTAGCTTCCAGGAAGTGAGTGGTTAGTTTCGTGGCCTGTCTGGCACAGCGGATGGTACTTTTGTGTTCTGATATCCTTATTCGGACCTTCCGTGTGGTCATGCCCACATACTTATAACCACAAGGGCAGGTAATCAGATAGATCAAATGATCACTGTTGCAGTTAGTAAATTTTATCTGCTTCCATGGTCTCGAAGTGCCAATATCAATTTCCACTGATTTTGTTGTCTGTGCACACACCTGACAATTGCCACAGGGGTGATGTCCCTGGACCGGAGGGAGGTTCCACAGTGAACCTATGGCTCTTGGTTGGTCTTCGCGTGGTCTAGTGTGCACCAGTCTGTCTCTTAGATTTGGACCCCTCTTAAATGAGACCAAGGGGCGAGGAAGGGTTAAACGTCCCGAGTTCAATATTGGCCAATGCTTCCTGACCATACTTTGGATACTGTTGGAAAGATTCCCAAAGGTATGGACAAAGGTAAGGCGATCCAGAGTAGCCTTAGGAGGCCTTGGTTCCAACAGAGCTTCTCGATTATTGTTCATTGCCCTTTTCATGGACCGTTGGACTAGTCTAGGGGGGTATTTGCGGGCAACCAGCTGCGTGCTCAACATATTGGAATGTTTCTTGAATGCCGCCTTTGTTGAACAGTTCCTCTGAACCCGTAAGAACTGACTGAAAGGGAGGCTCTCCTTCAGGGCTTTCGGATGGTTGCTGTCGAAAAGTAGCAAAGAGTTCCTTGCAGTGGGCTTCCTATAGAGCTCAGTTTGCAGGCCCTCTGGTCTCGCAATAATTAACAAGTCCAAAAAAGCCAGTTCATGTAGACCTACTTCAATGGTGAACTTCAGATGGTTATTTCTGCTGTTTAGCCAACCCAAGAATTCCATGCAACTTTTGCTCGACCCTCTCCACACAACAAAAATGTCATCGATATACCTTTTCCAGGTCCTAAGGTTATCAATGAAGGGATTGTGGTCATTCAATACGTGATCTTGTTCAAATGAATGCACGTATAAATTTGCTAAGCTGGGAGCATAAACGCTCCCCATGCTGGTTCCAGATGTTTGTAAATAGACCTGCTCTTCGAATTGAACATTTTTTTGTTTCATGGCCAATGTGGCGCAGGCCATTATGAACTGGACAGGAGTGATGCTGTTCATTTCCCTGGAATCCAGTAGTTGGTGCACAACGTCCAATGTCTCATCCTGAGGGATGGAGGTGTAGAGTGCCTCCACGTCAAAAGAGACTAAGAGGTCGGTATCCATATTGAATTCGATATCAGGTATTAATCTTAACAAATCCGTTGTATCTTTAAGATAGGTGGGCATTTCCTGCACCATCGGTCTTAAAAAATGATCCACAAAAGTGGAGAGGGGTTCCAGGGCCGATCCTATCCCTGAGATTATGGGGCGTCCTGGGGGCGGTCATTGCTCTTTATGAACCTTTGGTAAGGTGTAGAAGTATGGCATCCTCGGGTGTTCTGTGCATAAGTACAAGGCCTCCGCTGGTGTTATCCATCCCTCCGAGGACGCTTCTTCCACCAGTATTTTGATGTTCCGTTTCAACTCTTCAGTAGGATCATGGCTCAAAGGAGAGTAGGCATTCCTCATGTTCAGTTGTCTGAGACACTCATTTCGATAGGTTTCAGTATCGAGTATGACAATCGACCCGCCCTTGTCGGCTGGTTTTATTGTTAGGTCCTTATTCTCAGTAAGAGATTTGAGTGCTAGATGATGTGGTTGGGGCAAGTTGTAGAAAACCTTGTGTTGTGCAGCGAAGAGGTCATCCACGTTGTGCAGGAGCCCTAAACTTTATAGTCCTGGTCCTGATGAAAGCAAGGACGCAACAGTCCATATATTGCAGAAACATGTCGACCAACCTCACCTCAGGCAGTCTACATAACCAGACTGCTTAAGGCCACATATACTTTTAACCTTGGTATTTAAAGCACCCACAGAATAAATAACATTCTGTGCTTTTCTAAACCAATTTTAACACACTCTTTTGTCTTGGTTTCTTCTTTTTTCACTCACTTTTTCTTGCACTGCACACCCCAGTCCCATGTCTTTTTCCACTCATTAACATCGAGTGGTAGACCACACTGTAACCGAAAACGCCACAAAAGGGACCTCCTTACCACCGGGTCAACCTTTGATTGTGGCACTGATTATCTCAGACGGGTGGTTCGGATAAAATCCCAAATGATGAAGGGCGGATCCGAATGGTGACTGATGGGTATTTTCCTCATCCTTTGAGAGCCTCCTGTGCCGAATCAATTCTGAGCTGTGGGTGATTGGGCAACTTAAGTACACCTCTGGGCGGTGCTTGTTTTGAGACCCTCTGGTACCTTTTGTTGTTTGTAGATTCTGAAACAACCTCAGTGCCATAATATGCATACTAACTTCCTAACAAAAGGTAAATAAACTGCATTCATATATTTTTAATTTGCAAAAAGTTTTATTTTTATTTTTATTCTTGAAAGATTTTTCTCATTCTGATTTTACAACTTTTCTACCCTTTGTTGTACGTAGATATTTGTTTGGGAACAAAATCTTGAACAATTCCAAATGGATCTGTTTCGCTATCGCTGTTACTTAGCGAGCCTTCAAGGAGGGGAGCTGCCCAATCCTAAAAGGCTTCTTGCATTTGCCAGTCGACCAACAAAAGTAGCCATGGGGCGTCTTGGAATCTTTTCAGTGTCTTCTTTTCACGCACTGGTGAGTCAACATTTTCTATAATTGTCCTGGGGAAATGTTCCTTTTTTTATCCGCTGACAATCTTGCACACATTAACCTTAGAAATTCAAATCGCGTTGAAGGAGTCGCATCTGCAGTGGGGATGATTAATCCTGTAAAAAAGAACCAGCCAAATGTGGAACTGGAAATGTTGAACTTCTACTGCACTTTGTGATTAATTCCATCCAAGTTCAGTGATCACGAGCAGGAAATCCCCTGTGGTGTTCAAGCTCTGAAACTTCTACTGTGTCCTGTGATCCGCTCGGATGACTTGGAGCGTATCAAGCTCTTATCCGTGTCTCGGCCTCTGCTGCCTTCATGTCTATTCATATGAGCGCCCTCCATCTGCTAGATGTTTAAACTGGAGTCTTCAAACCCTGCGCCAGTGGGCAGTTGTTTATGCTAAAAGTAACTGCACTTTGGCTGCAGAGAGTTTGGGAGTCCTTCCTGCCCTTTTGAGACTCGTGATGTTCTGTAAAGTGGCATTATTGTAATATTTGTGTTTAAATGCATTCTTGTTTATTAGTGCAGCAATATCTACATGCTCAATGTTGCATTTGTATAATTGTCAGCTATGCAAAGTCGATGAGCTGAGGTGTTGGTGGGGTGTTGGAATGACAGGGAGAAGCTTTAATTTGCTTGCATGATGTGTCTGCTTGAAAAAATGAGCTTGGAACCTGCTGCTGCTTACGTTCAGGGATGGAGGTTTGTCGTAGTGCGCCCATGGGTGGGCTTGAATGCGAGACAGTGGGAGGTCATGCTGCCTGCACGGTTTCTGCAGCTTCAGGTTTCTGTGTCGTTTATGGAGTAGGTGCTTGGGCTTATCCTGGATCTGCACTGCACATCTTTGGATCCCACCCAAGTCCCGCCTTGTGCAAGCAGCACAGCCCACGCAGCATGGTCTGTAAACACTTCCTTGAGGCAGTCTTTGCACTTTTCTTCAGCTTTCCCCAGAAACTGACCCCTGCTGTCACCACTCACCATGCAGATAGAGGCACCTGTTCTAGATCCCACACTCTCACTTACCCCCCACATCATGCAGGTAACATTCTTCTCCCTGGCCCCTTCCAGCTCTCAACCCTCTGACTCAAAGATAATGCGATACAGTGACGCATTTGGAGGTGGGCATGTGGACTGATGATTTCTCTCTGAATGCATTAATGTTTTATGTCTTTAAGTGTTGTCCCTGTAGGGGACCCTTCTAGGCCAATAAGGTGACTGCATTGCCTTTGGCATGGATGGTCTGCATTGCTTTGGGAGATAGGACTGCCACCACACCCCTTTTGGTATGCTGGCCCTCACTTTGGGCTCTGCTTTCATTTCCCCCTGATAAAGCATCCTAAGAGAGGTTGGTTAATCTTTCTAGTGTACTGGAGAGGGAGCCGTGTTCTATAATAGCGCTTCACCTCCAGTCCACAGCGACCAGCGCACCCTCTTCTGCAGGAGTGATCACAAAAAGTCCCTGTCTTCATGGCAGATAAAGAAACTGTTCAATTTCTTGTGGAGTTCTGCATAGGCAGAGCAGGAAGACTGGCTGCTGGGACCTGATTAGTTTATGGAGTATAGAGTCTAGTGACCTCAGTAAATGTTTCTTCAATAGAGGAGGTGTGGTGGTGTAGGGGTCCTAGAGACATCAGTTGTGGTGAATGAACCCCCATGATGTTATGAAGCCTCACTTATTCTGCCACTGGTTTTTCTGGTGAACACTTGTTCCTGAAGAGAAGAAGTTATGTGATGATTCTCCTGTAAAATGTTCTTTATATGCTGCTGCTAATGCAGCTGATGTGAAGCTCCTAAGAGAGCTGCTGCTTTGCATTTACTCAGATCACCAGAGGGATGACCCTTGGAGAATATATCTGTAGAAATGGTGCATTTCTCCATGTGTTTGTGTCCCATTATTGCTTACACCTTGGATGTCCTTGATGCCTCATCACACAGTGTGTCACCAATACTGAAAAACCCTGTATCATCTAAGCAGAGGCCTGCTGATCTAACCTTTTGTACTGGGTTTCTCTATTCTGACGGGAATGGCTGGGAGCAGGCAGAGGATGGGGGGTGTTTAGGGAGTGGGAAGACAATTTGCATGCCTACCCCAACTGGGATTTAACATCACTCTGGTGAGGTTATACTGAAATTAAATGCCCCAGATAATTCGGCAGGTTGGTCATGGGAGCTGCACTGTGATACCAGCAAATCACCTCCTGCTTTTGTTCTTTTTGCCAAGCCCAAAGACCCTAAACTTCTCTTGTAGACCTTTCCTCACAGGTCGTTTTACACATTGTGGAAGTGAGCAGTGACATGACGTGGTTGAGCATATCTCACCTTCAAATACTACCCATCTATGATCTTGAGAAGACCTCATGAAGCTCTCAGAAACCCCCAGCCAACAATATGCCAACACACTCCTCAACATATACACCAAAACTCTGAAAAAACACAAATACACATAATTAAAAATATGATTCTCCAAAACTACCCATCTATTGCTAGCAACTCAACCAGAGCAAATACACCGTACACACACCAGAAAAGAAATGGACATGAACCAAAGCCTGACAATCTCAACCAAATCAAAGTACTTTGGTTGACATGCAATCATCTCAACCAAAGCCACCTTCTAAAAACCACTATGTGGCTATTACTGCTTAGCTTGTCAGACAACTTAAATGTTGCTAATTCTTTATGGATATGACCAATACTGATTGCGAGATGGTGTGGTATTGTTTTACCTTGTCTCATGTATGAGTGGTAATTCGAGGGGCAGGGTATGAGGGTGATGGTGTCCTCAGCTATATCTTTCACCTGTGACACCACTGATCCTTTGCCCAGTCTCTTCTCTCCCAGTCCCCCCTGCTGACCCCAATGCAAGGTCTTTAAATCTGCTATTCACACCTCTGTATTTCCCCTTGGACAATGCAGAAAAAGCCTCTCCTATTCCACTGTCCTTAAGACAATGGTTTCGATCCTGCTGCCCTCCCAAACTCGCTTCTTCTTGCCTCCCCCTCCTGTTGCTGCCATGACTACGCCCTGCTCCTCCTCACGCTCACGAAGCGGCTTTCACCAGAGCTAATAATACACTCATTTTAAACTGTTTTTGAAATTGAAAAAGTTTGCTTCCACAAGTGCAGTTGCTTCTAATTACAAATTTTCTAGTTTAAATTTTATTTGATCAGTTCCTGTATCATGGGAGAGGATTGTTAATTTAGAAAACGATCTCCGTTATAATTATGCCTTCCAGTTTTACTAATGTATGAGAAGGGTAGAGCAAACGGCTGGGTAGGTGAGAGCTAGAAAGTGACATAATGATTATGCATGAACTTTCACACCTTAATTCAACGTCAAGACTTTAGTAGTCTATCAATTTTTAAAAGCTTGAATGCAGCATTACCTACATTGACTTCCCAGGTTGGATGACCACAGTTTTCTGTCAAGTGCAAGGGACATCTTAAGGGATAAATCTTCTGGCAGATTCCTCCCCAGGCTCCAGACAGATCTGGAATATTTCTTTCTAGTAACAGTCCTCCAGCGGCCTATGCGTCTTCAGCCTAGACTCAGCCTACCACATGTGGATACATCAGAGTATATTTGGCCCTAGCAGGCACTGGCATTCAATTTTCTTTTACCACGCCTCATGTACATGGGCCCAAAGCTCTCTGTGCTTCCTTGATATGATTCTTCAGCTTTTGATAGCAAGTAGGTCAAATGTCACAGATGAAGATCTCAGGGTTTAAACACTCATGCAGATGTTTCAAAAAAATACTTGTTGAATGCACGTGATATCTGCATTTGGTGTCTAGGTTTGGACCATGATATCGCGGCCTCCATATTATGTTCATTGATGCATCTGAAAACCTTTGGGTAGACGGCCACCAAGCTGTTTTGGGCACAGACCTACAGAGATTCACTGAGGCTTTCCCTGCATCGTGACATAGGTCTCCTGATGGGGAACGATCACCCAAATGTTTTTTACACAAAATAAACAACTAAGGAGAAATCCTCTTCTGCCTTGAAAAAGCTGCCCCACAGTACATAATAAGTACTTTTCCACGCTTCCTTTTTGTTGGGGTTCAGCAGATATCTAAATTCTCTCAGACTTGTAGGGGCTGTGTTATCTAAAGTGCCCTGGGGTTGCAACAGCCTGGTGCTCCCACCTTTTTCACCTCTGGGCATTTTGATATCACAGAAGAGCCGCAGACGTGTGCCACCCCTTCTGTAAGACCGCACCGGAGCACATATGGCTCCAGCATTATCTCAATGGGGGCGTTCAACCATTTGCATGGGTGCATAGCACCATGCAAATAAGGAAGCACTTTGCCTCGGTGCCGTATTATAAATGCGGGTGTAGAGGCAAAGGAGCTCTGTGGTGCACTGACTGTGTGCGTCAGAAAGAGGTGGCACACAATCAGTGATCCCACCCAAAAGGTGCCTCTTGGAAGGAGAAGAAGCTGGTGTTGTGGACCCCCAGATATCCCCCTTTGAAATGTAGGCTTGTTGCCACCTACAGAGTCAAAGATGGACTGGCAGCTTCAACCATCTTGTCTACCTTTTACTACTGCTTTGTCCCAGGGCAGGCTCGACTTCACAGCGGTGTTGAGAGCAGTGCATTCATTGTATTTGTGCATACTGCCCTAGTCTGCGCCCGGCGTTCCGTGTTAAACGTGCATCACACATCGGACCAGTGCTGTGCTCCCCATCTGTGATACTGGCCCTGGTGTTGATCAGTCATTCGCTCATCCTTTCAGTCCTACTTGCGCTCCTTTCTAACAATACGACTAATATATGGACCTTGGTGGTTTATCTGGATACTATTAACCACAGGCTGCACCTCTCAACCAGTGGCCTTGCATTGAGGGAGGGATTTGGCTCAACTTACTCCGCATGTGTCATCGGTCGCCTGCGGCCCCTGTTATGGTAAGCCTGAGTGAGGCCGTGGCAAAAGCTCTCAAAATAAGAGCTCCCCTCCTTCTGCCCTCTGTCCTTCCCTTGTTGAAAGTTGAGCCTCACTTTCTGACTTCACACTCCACAGACACACATTCATCTGTCAGTCAGCACCATCTCAGCATTGCATGACAAAACCACAGAGAAAATCTTACTATCTCACCCACAAAAACATAGAACAGACCTGGCTAAATGCACTCCCTATACGTATAGAGTCTAATGTTGATTTGATATCGTATTAGGATTAAATAAAATCCGGCTGCTACTGTGTCCGGTGTAGTGATATCACTTCTGCTCACCAGTTACCATGGTACAAACTCACTGTTCATAATGTTCTAATTATTTTTTCTGTCATCATAATTTGCAGTAGTAAGTGGACCTTCTGGGATGCAAGTTGGTTCCTCTGGGGGAATTAATCCCTTTATAGAGATCTGTTTCTTGAGCTGCTTCTGAACTGCAGCCTCTAAAGAATCTTTTTGTTGACTTTCTTGGGCTCTTAATTCTTTTCACTATGGCATGTCCATGGTCCTCATCCCCATAGCCAAGAAAACACTCATGGGGAATGTACAAGGTACAATTCATGTCTTGTGTAAATATTGGTTTTATGCTAGCCAAGGGAAGATTAATGATGCTTGGAAAAAGATAATTCAATTCATACTCTATTAATACCTAACATATTTCCCCTTTCTAGATTATTAATTTTGATAATGTGCGACACTCTGCTGTAATTTGTTGGGTGAAAACATTTTTGCACATTTTAAAACCAAAATCAATTGTCATTAAATAGTGCAAAGTTTAAGTAGTGGTAATGGCTTCCAAGTGAACCGCCTTTAGAGTATACTGGTGTAGTTAAGGGACCATGTACTCCCTGCGCCACAAATAATGTCCCAGCTTGTGTAGAAGGAGCTGTGACTGCACAAAAAGAAACGTACAATGCACATAAGAGAGCAGGCCAGGTAATAAGATGCAGCAGGCAGCGCTGTGCAGTTCAGGGACAGCTAGAGCAGGACTGGTCGGTTCTGTGCAGGCCTGGTGTGGTGTTGTGTATGTTGAAGGCTGTCCCCTCAGGCCTTCTGCCGACACAAGTCCTTAGCATCGCTCATAAGCTGTAGATCACTAGAAGTGAGACAAATAATCATTCGCTAATAATAGATCCTACCTGTTTCAAATTTGATTTCCCGTGAGGGTTGGGATGTCACTTGAAATGTGCACAAAAACCAACTGGTACATAAGAATTGAGAAATGTGATTCTTGTTCCGAGAATTATGGAGAGATTGGTTTTTCTTGCTTGCATTATTGCACTGTGGTGGGTGGAGATTGTTTTTTCCTGCTTGCATTATTGCACTGTGGTGGGTGCAGTTAATGACTGCTCTTCTCCTGGCGTTATACCAGCTTTAGCTCCAGGGATGCCTTTTGAAATTAAAATATGTACGTGATTTCTGACCTTTGCTTCATGAGAGGGTTTTATGGCCAGTGGTATCAAATGATGCTGTACAGATCAGGGCGTACCAGGAGGGAGGAGTTTCCTTAATCAGAGAGCACTAACAAGAGATTCTTGCATTTGCATCTGAAAAGCTATTTTAGCCATCCCACCACTGTATTATTTAACCATGACTGCCTGCAACGAAAAAGACACAATGCCAGGAACTACATTTTATTTTGCATTTCACAACTCTGCGCTTTGGTGCTACAACATTGGATAGCACCATCTATTTTTCCAGCCAACAGCATATTGCATTGTGGGGCTTACAGCTTTGCTTTTAACAGTTTTGTTATCCATTCAAAACCCCAGCATGCAAATTGCTGTTGCTTAAATGGTAAAATTGGCTAAGGTGTTATACATGTCACGGCGCCACTTGTCAGTTACCTTTTAACATTTTACAAGGTTGACTACTGTATTTAAAATACTGGTTGTTTCATGTGTGAAACAAAAAGTAAATTCTGCTCTCACATGTTGTGAAGGTTCGTTGAATCGCATCATACTTTAAAACAAGCATTGACAATGTGTGTTTTCTTTTTCCGTCCCTATGTGGTCGGAAAAGTGTTCTACCGAGCATCACAGCACAATAAATATACAACATACTGCCAAGCCATACTCGAAACTGACTGGATGCAGGCAGTGAGATTGCATAGGCCTTGAGATCGCAAACTATACTCCCAACACCAAAGCATCTCCTGTCTTGCTGCAACATTCAAAATGGCAGTGATAGTGAGGTGATGCCCACAAGGGAACCTATCACTGATAAGGCACATTTTGTCCGCCATGGTGCACCTTTTTTCAGGTGTGCCGGGTGCAAGCGGGGAAAGTGTGCCCTATTATGTTGAATGCGCTTTCTTGAGGGCTAGTGGGGACTCAAGCTGCTCTAGGGCAGCACATTCAAGAGAAATATGGAGCAGCTGTGTAAAAGCTGTACTGTGTTTCTCTGTGCAGACGGCAACTCACCTGCACTTATAGGAAAAATCAGTGATGCCCTTGGGGGTGGGTGCAGTGAGTGACTCCATCCTCCTGCAAGGGGATGTCTGGGGGACCCCTTCACATCCCTACAGTGGGCTTCCTTTAGAAGGCGCACTTAAAGCGCATCACCTTTTTAAAAAAAAAAAGAAATGCAGTTTTATATAGCACAAACTCAACCCAAAGGTTTTGGGGCTTTTTACATGCGCACCAGTTCATTACACAAGACACATTCATTTTTGGTAGGCACAGAAAGATTAAGAGATACGCCCAGAATCACAGGATGTTGAGCCGACTCGGAGACTCAAACCTGGTCTCCCAGTTCCGAACTTGGCAGCTCTGTCTGTTACGCCACATCCTCTCCCCTTTCAGTGTGCCTCCTAAAGGAATGTTTGCCTCTGCGCCCACATCGGTAATACGGCAAAGGTGCAGAGGCACAGAGATTCCCTCATTTGCATGGGGCCACGCCCCCAAGCAAATGAGGGAATGTCCTCCAATGAGAGCACTTGCACACATGTAGCACCAGGGCTATCTGCTTAACAGCAGAGGCCGCATAGACGTTTCCCCAGTTCAGACAGAGCCCCACAACTAGTTTTGCTCTGGTTCCGATAAAAGCTTCTGACTGGCCTGCAAGGGCATTTTTTTTATGAAGTGGGGAAACAGCAGTGGAAACATCCTTGTTGGTAGAACACCTATACCTTGGGCATAAACAGTTCAAGCATCCCGCCCCTAGCTTCAGCTCAAGCAACGACAAATCTGTCAACAGCAGTGCAGGCTTTAGTTTCTCACAGAATTGGGACAGCCTGGTAATAGCAAAGCAAGCTTCCCTCTCTCACAGAAGGCAATAAGAGCAATCTTCCATTTCCTCAGAACAGATCCAGCATTGCAGATTTGCAAAAACGTTTACCCCTTGCATGTGCCACGAATTTTCGCACTGTGTGGGCAATTTACATAGTTGGTGGGATTGAGCACACGCCCACCGTGACTCCGTCATGAGCATGCAAGGGGTTAATTGCTCACAGAACATGAACTGTTAAGGCATGAGTGACATGTAGGTTACAGACAGATGTCTGGAACAGGTGCCTAACTCACTGATAAGAATGTATAAGTGAATGAGCAAGTGAACATATGATTTCTGACACCATTCTCACTTGAGTGATATTTCATGTCAGCACCCTGAAAATCCTGGTGCTGTCACTTTGAGACCTGTTACTATTGATTCTTTCTTTTGAGAATTGCAGGAACCTATTAGGTCATTGATCTTGGAATAACCTTGAAACGCATGTTGTAACTATGTGCAAG
Source organism: Lissotriton vulgaris (assembly GCF_964263255.1). Taxonomy (NCBI): domain Eukaryota; kingdom Metazoa; phylum Chordata; class Amphibia; order Caudata; family Salamandridae; genus Lissotriton; species Lissotriton vulgaris. Next base: position 229,745,675 of record NC_141696.1, read on the forward strand.
ATAGGCACACAGATGTCATCCTCTTCAGAAAGGTGTTGAATGTGTGTGCCTCGGGCTGTGTGCAATCCCAGCCCTGGTGCTGCGTCTGTCTAAAATGTGGACGAGCACCACTGGGGCTGAGCAGGAGTCTGTGCCCTCTCTGTAAAACTGAAGTGTCCCAGGACTCCAGCAAGCAGGAGCAAAGCCACCCGTGATCCCAGGACATTCAAATAATGTGGCCTTGCTGCCTTGGGTTGTCCAAAGTTCAACTCCTATAAGATAAGCGGCTTACTTTCTTGCCACACATACATTTTATTTTGCATTACAAACCGCAATAGAGCAAAAGATGCATAGATCATGTAATTAATGTAATCCTATATAATAAGATTCACGGCTGTTTCTGTCTCTAACTCGTCTTGCAGTGTACATGTTATTTATCTTACATATTCCTGGGAGCTGGTGGGCTGCACCACGAGGAAGAGGGCACAAGATGTACTCTGCTTCCAATTATAAACGTTCTCGAGATCTTGAGGAATCGCCGGGTGCAACATTCACGAACATCCCCCTTTGTTTCAAACTGTTCTTTTTTCTGCCTTTTAAATCATTTAATGCCAGGGCGAGCAGGTGCCGCTCTGAGGATCAGGGCACTGCCAGTTTTCCTTCCCACGTGCAATCTGCTTTCTTCTCCCGCAGCGCTAAAGTGAACCCATCAGTGTATCCACCATATCTGGCGGTGCAGATCGGTCACATTTGTACTCTGAGAGTGATGTTTGCATTTGAGTACGAGAAAGCCATCCGTGCATGCACACTCTCTGAGGGAGCAGTCGCTGCACAGAATCTCTGCGGGAGCAGCCAGTTCACAGATTCTCTGAGGCAGCAATCTGTGCATAAATTCTCTGCGGCAGCAGTCTGTGCACGGATTCTCTGCGGCAGCAGTCAGTACACAGATACTCTGCGACAGAAGTCAGTGCACAGATACTCTGTGGCAGCAGTCAGTGCACAGATTCTCTGTGGCAGCAGTCAGTGCACAGATTCTCTGCAGCAGCAGTCAGTGCACAGATTCTCTGTGGCAGCAGTCAGTGCACAGATTCTCTGCGGCAGCAGTCAGTGCACAGATTCTCTGCGGCAGCAGTCAGTGCACAGATTGTCTGCGGCAGCAGTCAGTGCACAGATTGTCTGCGGCAGCAGTCAGTGCACGGATTCTCTGCGGCAGCAGTCAGTGCACGGATTCTCTGCGGCAGCAGTCAGTGCACGGATTCTCTGCGGCAGCAGTCTGTGCACGGATTCTCTGTGGCAGCAGTCCGTGCACAGATTCTCTGTGGCAGCAGTCAGTGCACAGATTGTCTGCGGCAGCAGTCAGTGCACAGATTGTCTGCGGCAGCAGTCAGTGCACAGATTGTCTGCGGCAGCAGTCAGTGCACAGATTCTCTGCGGCAGCAGTCCGTGCACAGATTCTCTGTAGTAGCAGTCCTTGCACAGATTCTCTGCTGGAGCATTCAGTTTACAGATTCTATGTAGCAGCAGTGGGTGCACAGAATCTCTGCAGCAGCAACAAGTGCACAAAATCTCTGCGGCAGTAACCAGTGCACAGAATCTCTGTAGCAGCAACCAGTGCACAGAATCTCTGCAGCAGCAACCAGTGCACAGAATTCTGCGGCAGCAACCAGTGCACAGAATTCTGCGGCAGCAACCAGTGCACAGAATTCTGCGGCAGCAACCAGTGCACAGAATGTGTGCGGCAGCAGCCCGTGCACAGAATGTCTGCGGCAGCAGCCCGTGCACAGAATGTCTGCGGCAGCAGCCCGTGCACAGAATGTCTGCGGCAGCAGCCCGTGCACAGAATGTCTGCGGCAGCAGCCCGTGCACAGAATGTCTGCGGCAGCAGCCCGTGCACAGAATGTCTGCGGCAGCAGCCCGTGCACAGAATGTCTGCGGCAGCAGCCCGTGCACAGAATCTGCTGCAGCAGTCCGTGCACAGAATCTCTGCGGCAGCAGTCCATGCACAGAATTTCTGCGGCAGCAGTCCATGCACAGAATCTCTGCGGCAGCAACCAGTGCACAAAATCTCTGTGGCAGCAACCAGTGCACAGAATTTCTGCTGCAGCAGCCTGTGCACAGAATCACGGCTGCAGCAGCCCGTGCACAGAATCCCTGCGGCAGCAGTCAGTGCACAGAATCTCTGCTGTAGCAGTCAGTGCACAGAATCTCTGCAGCAGCAGTCTGTGCACAGATTCTCTACAGCAGCAGTCTGTGCAAAGATTCTCTGTGGCAGCAGTCTGTGCACAGATTCTCTGTGGCAGCAGTCAGTGCACATATTCTCTGTGGCAGCAGTCAGTGCACATATTTTCTGTGGCAGCAGTCAGTGCACATATTCTCTGTGGCAGCAGTCAGTGCACATATTCTCTGAGGCAGCAGTCAGTGCACAGATTCTCTGTGGCAGCAGTCAGTGCACAAAATCTCTGCGGCAGCAGTCAGTGCACAAAATCTCTGCAGCAGCAACCAGTGCACAGAATTTCTGTGGCAGCAAATAGTGCACAGAATCTCTGTGGCACCAACCAGTGCGCAAAATCTCTGTGGCAGCAAGCAGTGCACAGAATTTCTGGGGCAGCAACCAGGGCACAGAATTTCTGCGGCAGCAGCCCGTGCACAGGATCTCGGCAGCAGCAGCCAGGACAGAATTTCTGTGGCAGCAGCTCGCGCACAGAATGTGTACCGCAGCAGCTGTTGATGCACAGAATCTCTACAGCAGCAGTCTGTGCACAGATTCTCTACAGCAGCAGTCTGTGCACAGATTCTCTGTGGCAGCAGTCTGTGCACAGATTCTCTGTGGCAGCAGTCTGTGCACAGATTCTCTGTGGCAGCAGTCAGTGCACATATTCTCTGTGGCAGCAGTCAGTGCACATATTCTCTGTGGCAGCAGTCAGTGCACATATTCTCTGAGGCAGCAGTCAGTGCACAGATTCTCTGTGGCAGCAGTCAGTGCACAAAATCTCTGCAGCAGCAACCAGTGCACAGAATTTCTGTGGCAGCAAATAGTGCACAGAATCTCTGTGGCACCAACCAGTGCGCAAAATCTCTGTGGCAGCAAGCAGTGCACAGAATTTCTGGGGCAGCAACCAGGGCACAGAATTTCTGCGGCAGCAGCCCGTGCACAGGATCTCGGCAGCAGCAGCCCGGACAGAATTTCTGTGGCAGCAGCTCGCGCACAGAATCTGTACCGCAGCAGCTGTTGATGCACAGAATCTCCGCGCCATCAGCCAGTGCACAGATTCTCTGCGCCATCAGCCAGTGCACAGAAGCTCCGCACCATCAGTCAGTGCACAGAATCTTAGCACCATCAGTCAGTGCACAGAATCGCAGCCTCGTCAATGCACAGAATCCCAGCAGCGTCAGGGCACAGAATCTCAGTAGCGTCAGTCAGTGCACAGAATCTCAGCAGCGTCAATGCACAGAATCTCAGCAGCGTCAGTGCACAGAATCTCAGCAGCATCAGTCAGTGCACAGAATCTCAGCAGCGTCAGGGCACAGAATCTCAGCAGCGTCAGTCAGTGCACAGAATCTCAGCAGCGTCAGGGCACAGAATCTCAGCAGCATCAGTCAGTGCACAGAATCTCACAGCGTCAGGGCACAGAATCTCAGCAGCATCAGTCAGTGCACAGAACCTCAGCAGCGTCAATGCACAGAATATCAGCATCAGTCAGTGCACAGATCTCAGCAGCATTGTGGCGCTCATTCGAGCTCTGCACGTGTTTCTGTTCCTGGACGGTGACGTAAGCACGGTGGCCGCGCGCCAGGAGGCCGGCTCGGTTTGCCACCGCACCGCTTTCAAACGTTCATTCGCAGCTTGGCCGAGTGGGTGCAGCAGTTTTATTTAAACCCCGTACACGTCGAACCGCCTGCTTCTCCCTCCTCCGCACAAGTCAGAAGAGAACAACTTGTGGGTGGGCTCATTTAAATCTGGCAGCTTTCATGAAATCTCTTGCTGCACTTTGTACCATTAATCCGGGGGTTTATCCAGCAGGTGTGTTCAGTCCGTGGAACCCTGCGCAGATTCCCGTGAGAAGCGCTGTGCATTATTGCGCTTTACTGTACCGGTGCTCCTGCACAACACCGCGGCAGCAACACCCACACACACACACACACTTCATAACATCACAGGTGTCCTGGTGGGCTGGCCTGGTCGTGTCATGTGCCTAAAATAGCTCTGCGTTACACTCTCATTTCTTATTCACCATTGTCTGTAGAATAATGTTCAGTGCACCATTTGGAGTAATTCTTGCACTGTCGAAGCACCTGCACAATGGCCGCCTATGTACAATGACCACTAGTAAAGGAAAGGCATTTCACAATAGAAGGAATCTCCCAGTCTTGCTTGTCGCCAGGGAAAATGAAAGAATTGATGACATGAAGTCTCGCAGTAGCTAAAGCAGTTTGTAGCCAGGCTTAAAACGGAGTGCATGTGCAACAGGAAAGCGGACACGGGTGTCTTGTTTATTGGTTCAGCCCATTTCCGGTCTAATGTACACATGTGGTTAGTCTCGATTGCTCGACTTTTTCCCAACTTCTCCTGAGCAAAAGGGTTAAAGTTTTCAGGACTGTCACACAGCACAGCGGTCATCGCCCTTATGTGATCGTAAGTACCAGTACAACCACCAGTACACCCCCAAAGCTAAGACCGCACTTTGTACTAAGACCAACATTATCACCATCTGGGCCACCACCAGTGACCTCCGGGGAGCAGGGTTTAGAAAAAACATACGGGGTTTAAAAGCACCTGCTGAAGAGTTCCCTGTGTGTCCTGCAGTTTTCAGGCAACAATAAAAATGCCAAGGTAACTCTGGTGACTAGTGATCCTGCTAGAGATGAATCTTTTGTCTAGTGGCAGTTTCCACTCATGATAAAGTAGCACAGAGGGTTAATGTGCCTGCTGTAAAGAACGTGTATCGCCGAACTTTATATTAAGTGGCTTGCTCAGTGGGTTACTGCTTTTGTCACAGAGATGCTTTTGTTGCTTGTAATTCATAAGTTACAACCTTACTATAGCACAGTGACCTATTAGCTGCCATTAAGGAGCTGTACACAAAGTGCATTGTATAGGTTAGAACGTTATGTTTTTTAACCCATTCTTTCATTATCCTAACGTTGTTAAAAAGGGTTCTTTTGAGTAGACATACATTCTTATTAGTAAAAACAACTCCAACCACTGTGGTAATTTTCAAATCCTGAATTTATGCTTTTCGAGAAGAAACACTCTTAAAAGACTCTGACTGTTGGTATCGGTGATATGCGACTCCTGCACCTTGTAAGCCTCATTGTGTTATGTAATATTTCCTATGGACTGATATGACTTTTATGATTCATTTACTCTTTATACTGTGTGTATTATGTAAAGTGCTCTGACTCTCTACACCGGTATGAGTAGCGCTTTAAAACAAATTTAAATGCATGGGAGAGAGGGGCTACAGAGAGATGATGGGCAGTGGTGGAGTGTGGTAGTGAGGGAATCTGTGCTCTATAGAAGGAAGTTTGGGGTGCAACAAAAATTGTCGCTCTGGGCACCACCACTGTAAAACCGGCCTTGAGCTCCGGTATCAACCCGACCACAAGAGCCTGTACCAGTACCATCACTAGTACCTCCACTACCAGCAGTCAAACCCCCGGGACCACTGCCTCGGCAATACCCACATCAGAACCACCTCCAGTAGTAGTTCCACAACCACAAGTAACACCACGAGTGACACACAGCCACGAGTACTTCCACCACCAAAACTAGTACAACCAGTACTATTACCAATACCGCCACTTCAACCACTACCACTTGACTGACCTGTAGCAGGCAGTCCACTGTAAGCAATGCAGGACTACAGTTCTCAGCATGTAGGAGCTGACCATCATTAAATATCAAAAGGAGCAGTGCTTCACACATTGCCCCTCCCCAAGGGGACCGCGACAAGATTGCCAGGGCTGTTTACAGTTCCCAGTCGGCATCGAAAGGTGACCTCTGAACTGCTGTTCTTGATGCGCACATGAGCCGCACTGAGTGGTGTTACGGTATTTTTTTTTACGCAACCTGATTTCTCAGAGGTGACTTTGATTGTCAATCCTTCCTGGATGCTTTGGTTTATTTAATTCCCATCTCGCCCGGTAATTCAGAGGTAAGTGGAACAAATGCACATATTGCTCATAAGCATCCCTTCAGGGAATCTGCTTCCCTATCCCAAGCAATATGTTCGACCTAAGGAGCACAACTTGATTATTGTGGGATATCTTGGTTCATCCAAGTTTATTTTGACTGGGGGGTGGGGGAGGGATGGGGGACGACAGAAGGGAGAGGAATGCACCCTACATAACTGCTGTTTGATGTTTCTGCAGCAGTTTCATCGGTACTGTATAATGTGTCCATCTGCATGGCACTTACAAACACACTGCTTTGTAAGGTGCAAGGTTACCAAAAGCAATTTTTTTATTTTGTAATACAATCTACAACAAGCAACAAGGGGGCAGGGGGGCACAGAGGCACAAAAACCGGATCACTACCAGGGCACAGAGGCGCAACAAGGGGCAGGGGCAGGAGAGCAAGCACAAGCAACGAGGGGGGCAGCAAGCACAAGCAACGAGGAGGCAGGGGGCACAGAGGCACAAAAACCGGATCACAAGCAGGGCACAGAGGCACGAAAACCGGATCACAAGCAGGGCACAGAAGCATGACGGGGGGCAACAAGCACAAGCAACGAGGGGGCAGGGGGGCAGGAAAGCAATCACAGTTCCCTCTTGCCCCAACTGGAACCCACTGTGCTCTCAGCAGTTGCTTTGCAGCTGGGGCAAGGTGTTGGTGCAGTGTGCGACCCCCGCAGCTCAGTATGCCAACAGCAGTTGCTGAGTCCCTGAAAGGGAAGGAGGCCACGCCAGCCCGCGCAGGTCCAATATTGGAGGGGGACTTCTCCCCTACTGGTGCATGCATTGTCTCCCAGCTTCTACAGCCCCCGGGGACATCGGACCTACCCCTACAGCCATGGAGGCCCGATCCTCAAGCCACCTGTGCAGCCAGCAAAGCGAAGGGGCAGGGCCTGCGGCCTCGAAGTGCAGCAGCCAGCGTTGGCAGCCAGCCCGCCTTGGCGTTCCCAGCCAGCCACCCAGGCTCACCGGTGGTCCCTGTCACCACGAGGCCTCCAGGGGGAAAGCGGGCTGTGCTTACCTCGCCTCAGCAGCTTTTACCCTCCGCCGGTAGTGCTCTGTCCGCAGGCCTCTCGATTTTCCTCCACGCCGCTTCCAGTCGCACCTCGGCCTTCAACAGCAGTCGGGGACTGGAAAGCAAGCACAACGAGGGTGCGGCACGAGGGAACAGATGCACAACGAGGGGGGGGGAAAGCACGAGGGAACAGACGCACACCGAGGGGGGGGGGGGCGGAAAGCACAAGGGAACAGACGCACAACGAGGGGGGGGTTGGAAAGCACAAGGGAACAGACGCCCAAAAACTTACCTGCTCAGGGGGGGCGCGGAGGGGGAGGCTCCGTCTGTTGCACGGCCAGACAAAGCCATGACACCACCTTCTTTCTCCGAGGCGAAGCAGAAATGCCTCGAAGAAAGCACTGTCATTTTCTGACTCGGGGGCGTGATTTTCTTTCTCTCCTCTTCCCATTGTCTGGAAGGTAAAATTCCAGCCAATGGGAAGAGGAGAGAAAGAAAACAAGAAAGAAGCGAAAAAAGACGCCCCCGAATCGGAAAAAGACGGGGCTTGAACGGAGTGATGCCCCTCTCCTCCAATGGCTGGCCTCCGTTTTTAAGAAGCCAGCCAATGCAGACGGGGGGGGGGCGGGTTCAAGCCCCCATACTAAAAAACATTAAATCTCGGAGCGAGACTGCGCAAGCGCAGCCTTCGGTCCGAGACCTAAAAACCCCATTTAAAGCGGACATTACAGTACTGTGAACTCTTGTGTTTGAGTTGCGACTGTTTGCAAAGTGGTTTTGTCTATTCTTTGAATGATGGGTGTCCAACATAGGTCCGAGAGGGGCAGATTCATCCTCCTCAGCTCGTCATGATATATATGTATCAGTCTGACGCTTTTTGGATCTTTGTGTTTGTAGCCCTTTTCACTTTTCATCACTGGGATGCGGGCATTTAATTTGTCTTTGAGAAGAAAGGTGGTGATGATGACAGGGTAATGGCTGCTTTCAGTGGTTGCGTACACTAAGGAAAGTTATTCAAGAGGACATACTTTGCTCTTTTGAGTGTCAAAGTAGCCCCTAGAGAAATCTTTACAAAAAAGTCTCTTCTATTTCTTTAATCACTCCATCGCTTTTTTTTTTTTTTTAGATTATCACCGATCCGCAATATTTCTTTTTCGGAGTATGAACGTGGCACACACTTCATTCTGATCTTGACCCTGTGCTGCAATAATCGTGACTTTGAAGCCCGCTCTTTCTGGACATAAGCTATCATCTTAAATGTTAATGCCTAGCAGTTGAGTGTTGGTGTATTTCATGGATATATGCAGGCATTGATACCCATGCTTTTGCATGGGTATTTATTTATTGTGTTTGTGTAGCGCTCACTCTCACCAAAGATTCTTCTGAGTGCTGTAAGGGAGCAAGGGGGATACAGTAATCTTTGACATGAACATTTGGAAGGAGAGGGTAGTCTCATGTCTGAAGAGAAAAGTCTGCATCCTTTTTCTGTATTTTCTAAAATCATAAGATAGTTGTTGCAGGTTCACTTTAAGCGATATTGCCCAATAATACAATTAAGTACTGAGGTTTGGGTTTAAATTTCCCAAAGTGCAGCAGAGAAAAAATTAATGCATCTTTGTTGCCGTTTAAAAGGCCTCTGTTAGACCCTGAAGGGAGCACTATGGAATTAAAGGAATGTACAAAGGTATCTGTGACTCACGTTATTGGTGGCGAGTATGCTAAACAGTTACATTAATGCTACATTAGAACACTAATTTCGAGAAACTTTATACCCAAGAAGAAAGTATTTTGACCGGTGGGGGATCCTGTAGTTCCAGGTAAAGACTGTGACATGCATAATACAAGTTCTGTTGAACTTAAAGGCGTTCAAGTTCAATGTTGTGGCCATTGAAGAAATTCCCAAAATATCGTCAAGTTTTAAATGTTGAAAAGCTGGCATAGAGGGGTGGGCTGGTGCGTGGATTTTTTTTTTAATTCACTGCCTATTTCTGCATGGAATCTGACAATATCACATATACATCTTGCATCTGGTGTTGCTGCAGGTAGCAGCTCGTACCGGAGAGGCTGCGGTGAGGCGAAGAACGCAGGCGATGTCAAGATCAGCAAGCAAGAGGAAGAGCAGGTTCTCCTCTCTTTGGGGTCTGGATACAAGCTCGAAGAAAAAGCACGGCCGGCCAAGTATCAATCAGGTGAGACTGATCAGTAGCTCCTTGTATGTCAGTTCTTCTCAACTCCATGTTCAGAGATCCTGTCAGACATATTTAGTGTGTGCAACCAAACCTAATGAGTGGCCTCCAAACAACGTAGACAAGTTGTATGAGCGAGAGATGATAAAAAAACTGCTAGTTACTTAACAACAATCTGTACAAATATAAAAAATGCAACAAATATCGTCACATGGAAGTTAGCCGAATCACAGCTGTAATGTGTAGAATATGATTCACATCGAACACATTCTGAAGAAGCAGATTGAAGACATCGTGGGAGGACAGACATCATTGGTGGGGTTCAATCTGTGCAGACAGATACCAAAGCTGCTGCAGACCTGCGAGCCAACAATTTGAACTATACATAAATACGTGCGTACTTTGGGAGAGATGAAAGAAAAAATAGAGATAGGGGAAAAAAGAGGCGTTAATAAAGTCACACATACATATCGAAATGACAGAGAGTCATTTATTTGTGAAAATAAACCTCCTGAAGCACAGTTCCTACAACCGTCTACACAACTGAGAATCATAGACCTTGAAGACTTAGGACCACAAACCAGTTGGGCATGAAACTGGCCATAAAGAGTGTCTGCATATTAATGAAGCAAGACGTTGACACCATAACAAGGAAAACACGTACACCTGCAAGAGCACCCAAATATTGACACATTTAAAATATGAATTGTTTTAGCTTGCACTATTCCCTTTTGTACTTGGATAATGGTCAGAGATAAAATTATGTCAACCAGATGAAAGAAGGTTATCACTTTTAACTGTTTTATAAATTTGCTACATGGTTGTTATTTTAGAGCTGCTTAGACGCTTTTGGCTAAGGGCTTTTTGATGAGCAACTAGAAGGCGGACTTCTGATAATCATGGGCCGTTTATATCTCTAGGGTGCATTACCGTGTCAATAAGGATTCACAGCCTCCTCATTTTGCTCAACAAATCTCAGATGACATTACTGCTTCTGTTACTAAAGTAGGCAAAATTATTTTACACTGCAAACTGTCATACATGGTTAGTCCAGAGAACCTCACAAATACTCTTCTGACATCTAATTCTGTTTGATAGGTCATAGTATTATACCTTTTTTCTAATTACTCTGTTTGGCTGGTGGTGATCCACCAGTGAAATGGAAGGGTTGTCTTTGTCCCTGCATTTAGGAAGACCAATGCTATTGATCCATCAAATTACAGGATCCTTTCTATGCTGTGTCCATCTGGTATTTTCTTTGCCAGAAATCTGATTATCCATTTGGCAGACTCCCCATCTTTCGCTGGCACTGAGCATTTGTGTACTTTTCAAATTGTTTGAAAATGGGGATGTCATGCATTTCTCTTGCCACATCTGGGGCACACATTAAAAGAGGTATCCGTGCCATGAATTCAGTGAAGTGCTACAAGGTACAAGGGAAACCCAAAGGAGTTGCACTAGGGGCCTTGGGCAGGAATCTATTTTAAGGAACCGTGGTCCCTAGTTTAGTCAGAATCAGAGAATGATGGGCATACACAAGATAACATGTATGTCCTTTGTCCAGCCGGACAGGATTTTATTAATTTCAAAATCTTTTGAAATAGCTCAAAGTTTCAACATAAAATGACAAGTGGGCACGGCCCGTGACCCACGGTGCACAAGACAAAACAAGAAGGGAGGTTTTATGCAAAGGCGCACAAGGCGGTCTGTACTTGTATTCAGTTACACAGACTTGATTCTATTTAAACACACCATTGTAAAAGGCATTATATAACATTATTTAATACATATGGTGCTCACTGGTCGACGACGTTTCGATGCCACACCTTAAATACAGGGCATCATCATCAAGACAAAAATGTAAATCCGGTTTCTCTTAGCATACTTTCAAACATTTGCATAAATGTCATTTATTTAATACACATGTGAAGAAATAGAGGGAGGAAAACGGGAGAGAAAACAATTGAAAAAAGAGGGTTAAAATGCTAGGCATGATGCGGGAACACATTTAAGACGGCATATCCAAATATCAACTTTTACGTTACAAAAGTGAAAAAGGTATCTATGGGCCATGGTGTTCTGATCGAAGAGCCATGCTTATAGTTGTTGGTAAAAACGAGTGTTGGCCCTGGTTGTGGTAGTGGTGGTGAATTCAGTGAAGCCTTGTTGGTATGAAACAATCTAAATGGATGCAGATCAGTATTTGAAGCTATTTATGACTCCAAGGAAGATGAGGGCCCCAGCTAGTCTGGAGTGTCATTGCCTCATGTGTGTGTCACATACACCTGCTCCCTCCTGCAGGACATCTCTCCTACTCAGTGTCTGCAGGGTGGGGATGACAAGGGACCAAGTGCGACTTTTGAGACAAGGCTCAGTACATGCGGCTGATAGATCATGAAATGGAATTTTTAGAAACATGGATAGTGTTGACATGCCGAATGCGTCTGTGAATCACTGACAATCATGATGCAAGGCTTGACGAAGATGACGATTCCCAATCCAAGGCCTTAGCTCAGACTTAACCTCTGCACTGCCACTACTCAGGCTAAGACCCATGCTTATTGAATACAATGAAAACACTGCTCTTCAGGCAGCGTCTATTGGGAAACCCTTTAACAATCTAATGTTCAATGGAAGTAAAACTAGACTACTTATTTATTTATTTATTTGAAAGTTTTATAGAGCGCGAACAAGATCCTTACGGATATCAGAGCGCTTTACAAGCAGAGTGTGAAAATACATACAAATGAATAATAATTCAACAAAAACATTTGAGAAAAGGTGTAAATGGTTACAACATAAAGAAAAACAATGTAAGGAGGCAAGCAGGCAAGGCAGTGAATATACATACAAAAAAAACCCAATATAAACAGTGTCAGGAGGAAAAATATTGAGTTACCAAATTAAGTAGTCAAAGTTCAGGTAAATTTGGCTAAGAGGAGAGCTTTTACTTCTTTTTTGAAGGATGCAGTGGATGAGATAAGTCTGAGTTCTGGAGGGAGGGCATTCCATATCCTGGGCGCCATTCCTGAGAAGGAGCGTTTATACGTTTTTTTCTTGTGGAGTCTCCTAGGTTTCAAGAGAAGATTGACTGCTCTTCTTGTCGATCTTGATCCACCAGAAATTGTCAGTTTCTGCGCGAGATAACTGGGGTAATTGTGGTGTAAAGCTTTGTGGGTCATACAGGCGATTTTCAGATGTATTCTCGCTTCGTAGGGCAGCCAGTTTAAAGCTTTTAGACCAGGAGTGATGTGTGACCTATTTTTAGAGCCTGTGATAAGTCTGGCTGCAGCATTGATAGAGGCTTTTAATGGTGTGATTGTTAATAGAGGGAGACCACAGAGGGCAGCACTTCCATTTTCCAGTCATGGGATGACCAAGCCTTGGACTGCAGTTTTGAAGTCCTTGGGAGGGAGGAAAGGTTTCAATTTCCGCAATGTGTTGATGTGAAAATTAGCTCCCTTCGTTGCATTGCTGATGTGGTGATGCATGTTGAGATTGCCGTCGAGGGTTATGCCTAAAGATTTCGCAGAGTCCACAATAGTAGGTTGAACGTTGAGAGCAGTGAGATGGTTAAGCCAGGCCTGAGTGATGGAGATTTTGGTGGGAGGAGCTATTAGGAGGAATTCTGTTTTTAGCGCGTTAAGTTTTAGGTGATTCTCTGCTAGCCAGGTCTGTGTGTTTCTAAGCGTTGTGTTGAGTATTTTGATGTCATCGAGGGTGTGTATTTTGAGGTAGAGTTGGGTGTCATCAGCGTACATGTGGAATTGAACATTAGATGCTTGGAGTAGTGCGGTAAGTGGTTCCATGACTAGATTGAACAGAGTAGGGGAGAGGGAGGATCCTTGGGGGACACCAAGTGTTACAGGGACTGGAGTGGAAAAAGTATTGTTGATCTTGAATTTTTGGGCCCTGTTGTGCAGAAAGGAGGTGAACCAATTGAGAACTGTCCCTGAGATACCCATTCTGAGATTCAACAGATCAAGTAAATTCTCATGTTTGACTGTATCGAAGGCTGAGGAGAGATCGAGTAGTATGAGGAGGCAGGAACCATTCTGATCAAGTATTTGAAGTGCATCATCAATAATGTGGGTCATGGCAGATTCAGTACTGTGGCCTGCTCGGAAACCTGATTGAAATGGGTTGAGGAGGTGAAAGTGGTCGATGTGATTATTCAATTGAAGGTGTACGCATTTTTCTAGAAGTTTGGCTAGGGTAGAGATATTTGTGATAGGGCGATAGTTGTTAAGATTGTCGAGGTCAGCTGTGGGTTTCTTTAAAATGGGAGAAACCTGTCCCTCTTTGAGGGAGTCCGGGATGCATCCTTATTGGAGTGAGCTATTAATGATTTTGGTCCATACGGGGAGAAGTAATGGGATAAAGTCCTTTACGGCGTTTGCGGGTAGAGGGTCAGTGAGGTGATTGGAAGGCTTCAGTGTGCTAAGAATCTTGGCAATTTTTTCTTCCGAGTACATTTCAAAGGATGACCACAAAGCATTGTTTTTTAATTCAGTGGGCGTTTTACTGTGAGGGTTAGAGTAGAGATTTAGATCAGTGAGGAGGTCATTCCTGATGTTTTCTGTCTTTAAGTTAAAGAAGGAAGAAAATTCTTCACAGGATGGCAGTGCATTAGAGGTGTTTGAGAGGGATTGAGGGAAATCTCTGGATTGAGTTTTTATTAACTCGAACAGTTTTTTTGGTCGGTTTTTTGCTTGATCAAGCTGGAGGCTAAAGTAAGTAGTTTTCGAACGTTTGATTTTTCTGAAGTAAGCGTTTCTTTTTTTCTTAAGTGTTTTGAGGTGCAAAGCTGACGGAACAGATCTCCAGTTACGTTCTGCCAGTCTCATCGCACGTCTATCATCATGAAGAGTCCCGTCAAACCATGGTTTAGAGATTTTTGAGGAGACATTCTTTGATTGAAGGGGGGCAGCTGCGTTGATAATTGAGGACATCGAGTTGAGGTAGTGGTCGGTAAGAGCCTGTACGTCAACAACCCCAATGGGGGGTAAGAGAAGATTGTGGTTGAGAGAGGGTAGTGAGTTGGGATTGAGTTTCTTCAGATCTCTCTTCCAGACCTGGGGTCTGGTGGCTTGAGCGGGAATGAGCTTTATTTTTTCGATAATGAAGAAAGTGATAATGTAGTGGTCAGACCAGTCACAGGGTAGGATTGACTCTAGTTGGATAGAGTCCGCTTTGGAGATAATAAGATCCAGGATAGAGCCTTTGTCGTGGGTCGGGCTGTTGCAAATTTGTGTGAGGTCAAGGTCGATGAGGAAGTTTTTAAGACAGTTGACCACCGAGTCGTTGTGGTCGTTCCAATGAAGGTTGAAATCCCCAAGGAAAATCTGTGTATGTTGAAGTCCATTGTTTGTTGTGATTAGATCCATGAGGTGTTCAGTAAAGGTGAGGTTGTCTCCTGGAGGGTGGTAGATAATCTGTAGGAGAAAGCAGGGTTAGCTTCGCTGAGGATATCAAGACAAAGGTGTTCACAGGAGAATAAAGGTGAACTGGATCTACTGATTGCGAGATTTCTGTGGGGAATGCATGCAAGTCCACCCACTGTTTTGCCACCCCTGTCTAGCCTAATGATGTGGTAATTAGGGGGAACTAGAACGCCAATGAGTGGTGAGGAGGAGTCTGTTAACCAAGTTTCGGTGAGTATGATCAGGTCTAGGTCATGTGCGATAATGAGGTCTGCAATGTCTGAGGCATGTCGGGGGGGCGATCTACAGTTCAGGAGAGTGCATTTAAGCCGAGGAGTGATGAGGGAGGAAGAGGGTTTGTGTGGAGTGTGACTTTTTTTAGATTATCGGCAACAATACCTCTATCGTTCAGTTTGGAGGACCTGTGGGGATTGAGAGGAATAGTAGGAATGGGAAGATATGTGGGGGCTGTGTGGGTCAAGGGAGAGAGATCATATGAGTGTAGGAGAGAGCGAATGTCGTACGCTGAGAATGGGTTGACGCTGCGAAGAGGACGGGTGTAAGAATTACGTGAGAGGATGGATGTCCAATAAGGAGGATTCTGTTTGCAAGGAATTTGAGGTTTGGTGAAGCGCTTGTATGGTAAGGGGTTACTAGGGGGTAAAGGATGTGTGGGTTGTTTCGAGAATAAATCTTTAAGGGAATGGAGATCGTCTTTGATCTGAAGGAGAGTTGTCATAATCTTATCCAAGGTGTAGATTGGAATGGTAGAGGAGTTGGAGTGAGAAATGGGTTGGGGGATAAGACTCATTTAGGAGAGAGATCAGATGAAGGCAAAGGGGGGGAAAGGGGGGTGATGCATGGAATGTAGTGCACAGTGAAGGTGAAGGGGAAGTGGGAATGGCTAATGAAGGGAGGGGAGGTATGATGGTTAGAAAATTGAGAAGAGAATGGTCACAACTTGGAGTAAGTGGTGGAACGACTACTGAGCAGGATGCGTGGGGGGATACAGAGGGAGGGGAATGGTTTCTGTTTGGAGCCATAGGGGTAACGACTGCTGTGCAGGGTTCTTGGGGGGGTTCAATGGGTGGGGAGTGGTCTCTGTTTGGAGCCAGAGGAGGGACGTCTACTGTACAGGGAGCGTGAGAGGATGCAGTATAGGGTAGAGGGAGGACTAAGGTGTTATGGGATAGGGAGGCGGTAGGGGGAGGGATGATGGAGGGGAAAGAGGGACAGGGCGTGTAAGGGGCTGTGGGCATAGTGGGAAGACAGAGATTGTGCTAGAGGTGAATTAGTAGATAAGGTAGAGCAGGTTGGAGGCGTGAGAGGGTTAGGGGGAGAGTATGGAGGGGTGCTGGAGGGTGAGAAAGAGAGGTTGAGGGAAGAGTGAGGACCGGCGCTCAAGGATGGCAGGGGTTAGGGGATGGGAGGGGGGTAGGGGATGTGAGAGTGTCAAGGAGGGTAGGAGTAGTGGTGACCGGAGTGCTGGGAGTGAGGGGAAAATGAGTAAGTTGGGTAAATTGGGAGGGGGTGGGAGGGTTAGAAACATAATCTTTTATAGTGGAGAATGTTGTTGTAGATTGTGAAGGTGGCTGTGGCATGGAAGAATTGTGATGGAGCAGTGTAGATCATAAGACCGTGTGCGGATTTCCTCTTCGAGGAGATAGAGAATAAGGCTAGGAAAGCTTTCCTCCATTGGGCTCTACGTCTAGTGAAGAAAATTATATCAGTGGTCGTGATTCCATTATGTGGTGTGAAGTAAGGGTCAGCAAAGGGCGTTTCTGGGTGAGATTTAAGAAAGTTGTGTTTAAAACATTTGGCCGATTTTTTGACAACATCCGGAATGCATTAGGTTATCATACAAAGGTCCAGTACTGGAAACGGTGTTCAAAATGGCCTGTTTGCCTTAATTGCCAAGTAGCATGTCATCCCTAACTTTGAATGTAGCTATATAGGTTCCCAAAGGACTGATAGAGTATGCCTTGCTTTTCTCAGGAATGTGTTTTTGGTTGTTATTAAGTTAGAATATTGTGAAATGGGTAATTGTTTTTCCCAAATGATGGGAGGCACCAATGCTGACATCAAAATTAAGCGTGCCAATCTTCCACTTGACATCATTTGCGGTACACGCTACTTCATGCTTCTGTGCCCATCGTGATAAAATATAGATCCCTTACGCATCTACCTGACCAGGACTTGGTGCACAGCAGCAAGTATAGGCAAAGTACAAAACCCACACAGAATACTGCTTTTCTCTTGGCACCAAACATTCTTCTCTTGTTGCCTTGAAATATGTGCTTAAGCCTTTGTTGAATAATTTGTTAACTTTTATACGATCTGTAAAATCAGCACAGTATCCAGCTTTTACCAATGTTTCCTTTCTGTGCAGGTGTTCGGTGAAGGCGTGGAATCGGTAAAGAAATCCTTGGAAGAAATATTTGATGACACAATGTCTGAAGACAAGGTAAATTGTTTTATTAAAAAAGGTTTTCATAAGCTGGACGGTTCAATTATCCAGTGCCGGTGGTAGGGGGCGATGGGCTGCGACATTCAGTTATGTGGATTGGGACTTAGTTTCAATGATTATATTTTTAACCAAAATGAGAGCTACGAGGAAGAGAAAGATATAATCACAGGGTGGAAAGGCGAAAGTAGATCTGAAAACTCCATACGTGTGCGATAAAGAGATAAAAAGGAAGAGCAGTGGAAGAAAGAGCATGCTGTGGAATCAAGACTGACTATCCTTGGTTTTCGATAACCCCAAAATTCACCAAGATATTTGGTCCTATTATTTATGTGGATTAGAAAAA
Source organism: Lissotriton vulgaris (assembly GCF_964263255.1). Lineage (NCBI taxonomy): Eukaryota > Metazoa > Chordata > Amphibia > Caudata > Salamandridae > Lissotriton > Lissotriton vulgaris. Next base: position 229,763,262 of record NC_141696.1, read on the forward strand.
AAAAATAAGCACTAAATTCATCTCTCACTGATGTTGAGAAGACTAGGGAAAAAGACCTCTCCCACCAAAGATACCAAGCGTGGTGCAAGTTAAACATTCTTTTTGGTCGAATCCTCAAACTCGTTCTGCATTGATAGCGACATGTATGAAGTAAGGCATGTAAAAAGATGAATGAATACTAATCATGAAACTGTATTGCTAATCATACCAGCTATAATCTAGATGATGATGGTCCTGGATAACCTTACAGCAGGGGGTAAAAAGCAGGTGAAGGAATTCTGGGTCTATGCAGATTTCCATGACAACCACTTAAAGGTACATAAATCACAATAATAATTATTTACATAGAGATAATCCTGAAAAAATTGGTATGTGGTCAAATGCACCCGATTTTACTTTGGACATTTGTGCATTAAAGGGATTAAGGTACCTACAAGCGTAGGCGTTTCACTTCCCGATCTTTTGACGGAATGCCTGTGGTGGCTTCAATGATGAATCGCACATGGTCCTACACACCATCATTTACTTAAGCTGTAGGTGGCTTGAATGTGGTTTTGCCATTCCAGGTGCCTGCTGGACCACTTTACTTAATGGGTCTAAAAAATGTGGGACCCAGTGTGCAGTCACCAAAAGCAGTCAAAAGCTTAAAAATGCTCCTTACCACCATGAACGATGCAAAAAACATGTACTACTGGCTCTAAACAAATGCTGAAATGTTACCAGCTGGCTGGGGCCTCTCAAACTGGATATGATTGACAGAAACTCAGCTGAGTTGAAAGGAGCAAACACTGAACAATGACCTAAAAACAAACGTAAGCTAGTATTTGAAATCTCTTTCAGGATTGTAAAAATGCTGTTAAAAGCTGGTTTTAAACCCCATCTTTAGATACAGGGTTTCCCTCAATAGAGTAGTTTTGCATGCGGAATGACCGGGGAAACACCACGCAGACTGGTCTGGATTGTTGTGGCCTGCTTTTCAAGCGTTTTTTGTTCTGGCCATTGTAAAGGGAGGGAGTGGGGGTGGAGGTGGGGTGGTAATTTTGCTGCAAAACTAGATACATTTCCAAATCCGTGTGATGAACCTCGGTAAGGATGCTGTACTGCACTACCTTAAATGCAAAAGCCTCCATTGTATGTCTGCAGTTTTTGCTTGTTTCCCCATGTAGCACTGCATTCCCTTGAAGCGCTTTGATACTCTTCATTTTGCTGTCTAGATGGATAAGGATGTGTCGTTGACAAATGTCCATCAGCACAATCACGAGAGCGACATTTGGGTCCAAGAATACCTAACTCCATCCTGGGTGTGTCTGCCAAATGACCAGCCGGTGCTTGCCATCATCCACCCGGAATACACCGCAAGAGATGCTCTCGACACGATCTGCAAGGTAGAGAGAGAGATTTTACCATATATGGCTCTGAAAACCTTTTTCCAGTTAAACACTTTTCCCTATTATATGTAGCAGATGCAAAACAGTAGATGACTATGCAAGGTGATAAAAATAAACCAATTAATGTAACGGAGGCAGATGACTTGCTGCAAATATTGGTGACGTGGTATGAAAAAGAGAAGGCTTCTCGCAAATGTATGAAGTTGATGCCTTGCTATGAAATGGATATCCCTATCTTTGAGTGTTTGTGATGGACCCAGTGGTCCCAGGAGTACAGGATTATGTTTAAAGCACAGCTGTAAACCAAAAGAGTTTTGATATGGTTGTGTAATTAGGTAAATACGTTTCCGCCATGTCTGGGACTCAATATTTCGATTCCCCTGTGGGGTTTCTTGTATAGCGGTAAAATTAATGTCATATTCCCCTCTAGTGGCAATTTTCTTTAAGATCCCAGAGCTTTGCAAGCAATGAAACCGTGGGGGAAATTGATTGAAGTGATGCCTGCTGAAAGCTCAGGCACTCCCCTGACAGCTCAGAGGCTGCCGCGCGCTCGTCACAGCCTGTTTTACAATTAAACCTTCTCAGTTGATGTGCTAGCATATAATATGTCCTTAATGGAAAGATGCTGAGGAAGAAAACATCTGTCTAGGGCAATTACCTGCCCGGTGGGTCCCCAATGCAAGCTGCAGATCCCAGCTTCCGGAGCCGCTGAGGAGCCAAGCTTATGGCATCGCCGGATCCCGCGCATGGGGTTGTAAGCAAGGCAGCGCGTGATCTTTTTTGGGTAGCATGGAATCAAGCTTTTCAAGGTACTTGACAGCCTCCCTCCAATTGCATGTCATGATGATGGTCTTTGTAGATGTGTTGTACGGATGTCTTCTGTGGACATTTACCAAACATAGTCTTTCTTCTATCTCTTGCATCTCGCTTATTCTCTTTTCCTTTTTTCTATTTTGTCTTTGTCATTTCACACCAATTTGCCATCTGCCATCCGTGAGCCTGTCGAGTTCTGCTATGGTAAACATTTCAAGATCTTCATTTCATGTGCATTTTTTCATGTTTTAGTTTTCTCTGAGGACTGTCGCATTTTCCTTGATTTCCTGTTTTTACATTTCGTGTTTTCTATGTGTGTAATACCCCTGATTGTCTAAATGTTCGCATCGTTGCATCACAGATGCCATTGCCAATTTGTGTAAATAGCTGTTCCCTTCAATGGCAGTTAACAGTGTCACCTAGTCAAAGAAGTAATGCTCCTGTATGCAATATCGGTATTGTTGAGATTAAGCTCTGATGCCAAAGAGATTTCAAATAAAATATGTATGTTTGTCATTTTTGTTGAATCGATTTCACGCTTGCTCAGATGTGCAAAAGCAAGTATATAACACAATTGTTAATGATACTAAGATATGTGAATTGCATTTTAATAGCAACACATGTTTCAGCTGCAGAACGTAAAGAAACGGTACGTGGTTCTAATCCGAAAAGATGTGAATACAATACAGGGACTCCCATTTATATAAACGTATGCTCATTGGTAAGGCAGATATCATTTCTCCAGGTAGCATCTTTCTGTCATATTTCCATGCAGCATAAATAATGTTCACGTTGTGTTTGTTATGTCCGATAGGCACACATACGTTAACTGCTTCAAAACTTTGCTACATAAAGGCATGCACATTGGGGGCTCTGGAAGTGCGCACTCTGTTGTAAATAATTTCTACTAATTAAATGATTAAAAACAATAAAATACATTTTACTAATATAAGCAATCAATTAAAGGAAATAATTGACTTAAAACCATTTATTGGTAACACTCGCCAAAAACTAAAATTTTAGAGCAATACGGAAATGTAGTGAGGTATATCTTTTTTTGTTAGATATACAATGAGGTGCAAATGTCTGTCTGTCAATGGCACCACACACACAATTCAGACACACACCACATCCAGTGTACATTGCAAATACTTTACAGTAAGACAGGACGCAGGTCATCCAGTTTGGTCAATATTCATGGCAGTCCTTGCGTGGGAAACACGTTCTCATGAAAGACCCTAAAATTCAACAAAGAGGACTTATTATGCTCCGGTTCTTTATTGCTACTGCATGTCGCCATAGTCTTTAAAATGTTCGCCCCTTATGAGGATGCTACCCGGATTCGTCTTGGCAGAGCACATTTCTAACTCTGGTCTTTTTAGCCGCAAAATCTTTGGCATCAGGTGTGCTGCCAGTAAAGTACTATTAAATGCCCCGGACTTCAACTTCGAGAACACTTGTGGTGGTTTGTCTGAAGTAAACCTAGGACTGGAAATATAGCGCCTCAATAAAATAGAGCTATGTGGTAATCCGCAACTCAATCAGAAACATTGCTGCATAACCTCTCATGAATAAAGATTATCATTTTTTTTATTTAGCAGCTAAACTTTAAATAGCATTTACTTTCCCCAAAGGGCCTTATGTTTACCTTCAGCTTATGGCATTATCAATCGTTCACACAAAGTTTGGATGTTCTTTGGAATTTGAATGAAATGGTTTCGTGCAAAGATGAATTTTCACTGTAGCCCCATTCACTTATGATATTTGCTCATGCCACTAGTGCATTATATTAGGAGTCCCATTGTCTCAACAGCCGTGTTAGGTCCAGGCCAGCTCTGTTTAATTGTTCAGAACAGTGCCTCGCACGAAGAAATGCCATTTAGTTGTTTTCTTACTAATACCATCTACATGCATTCTAAGCTTATACACTTGTTAGTGTTCTTAGGTCTGGGTTTTGATTGTACAGCTGCCAAACAGATCTATTCCAAACAATTTATATATAGTGAACTTTGGACCCTTTCAGCCTTTGGCTTTCTTCTACCGGTCTCTTTCAAACAATGGCTTGAGACTTTAACAATCGCGTCTTGGCTCAGCCCGGTGGACTGTACATCTCTCACCAAATGTTACTGTCTGTTTGGGAGTATCCTTCTGCATAGACTGAACTTCCCAAGGGGCCATTTTGTTTAAAGGGAACAAAGTCATGTTGGCAGGTGGTTGTCTTGCAAGCTCTAATGCATGCATTTCTTGATGGATGAAAAACACAATTAGAATTGAGAAGCACATATTAATATCTTCAACTGAGGTCGTTAATACTAATTGTAAAAGTATGGAGCTTATTTAAGTTGAAGACAGACATCTCATTTTGCGCTGAGAAATTTCTAATCCCAATTCAGCTCATCCGCGTTGGTAGATTTTCATGTGCTCTAAAGTGCGTTTTCAAATGTGAAGATTTCAGCTGTACGGTGGAATTTTTCAATTTGCAAATATTGTAGTGGAGCGTGCTGAAGTAGGTTTCTCCTGTGTTCCTGTTCATGTACGGGTGTCTTTTGTTCAATCAGAAGAGATGGAAACATAAATAAGGGGGCTTCTCACAGCTGTGCAGCAGTGCTCATTTCGAGCATTGGGTTTCTTAATATTTGTATCTGTGTAATTTTAACAGAACCTGCTCGTATTGATGCTTGTCTATGGGCGTGGCGAGCCAAAGAACACTGTGTGTGGATTATTTCAAGGAATATTTATCTATTCATCGATCCTGTTCATGCACCACAGATCTATCCATCGTACACTCTTACATCAAGAATCGTACTTACACAAGTCCATTCATTGCCTCAAACATTCATTCATGCTTCTCACCCTCTACACATGCCCATCCACCCCTGGTTACAAACACTCCTGTTTATTCACCCATATAGCCTCCATCTGTTCACATGCAGCTATGCATCCATTAAGTGATCCATCATCTTTTTAGCCACCGCACACTCTGAATTTCATTTGTACCCATACATGTGCACGTGAACCTTTGAGATGTCTATAAGTGTTTCTTCTATGTGTGTCCTTGGTGAAAAAGCCTGTACACACGTGTGCCTTCACAAATGTGTCCATTTGTCTTTGGTTTTGTGTACATTCTCCTGGTTGTATGTGGGTGTGTGTGTTCCTGTGATGGCTATGGGAGTATTACTGCGTGTCGGCATGCATTGTATTTATTGGTGTGACAGCTTTTATCTGTCTGGTAGAGGAAAGCCTCTTGTGGAACATACCAAAAACTGAATGTGAGCTTAGAGTCGGTCCATTGCTTAACATGGGTTGGCTTTGTCACTCTTATTTACGTGCTTGCCCTTGTTGACTAGCTTTCATCTTCTTGTGCCTCTGCTCTGGGGCTTCCTCACTCTAACATCTTTTTGATCAACTGACTTATACCCTTCCACTACTCACATTTAAAGAATTACTTTTTTTCTTTTTCTTGTAGCACTCCATGAACGTGCATGTGTTTTCCATCTCTCTCCCTCGCGCTGCTTTCCATTCCCAAAAACCTGCCCACCGTGCTCCATGCTGCTCTTCTGTCCCCCCACTCTCTACCTCGTGTGCTGTTTTTGTTGTTAACCCCTTCGATGCTGATGACGAGCTCAGCTCGTCATCAGCCACGGGTGGCGTGTGCTGATGACGAGATGAGCTCGTCATGTAACGCGGTAAAACGAAAAAAGCCGCACAGCGCAAAAATCGCCGCAGCAGCGATGCGGTTAAATGCTCATCAAACACCCACATGCTTTGTATTGCTCCTTTCTCCCTCATCTGCCATTTTTATCTTCATTTATTATCCCCTCCTTCTCCCCATTGCTTTTCCCCACCAGCTCCCCCCCCCCTCCCGCTTCTTTATTGCTCTCCCTCCACTCATGTTCCTTAAAATTCTTATTTGTTCAATTTTTCTTAGGCCCAACAGCTCCCATTTGTTGCCAGGCCACTTCGCTTTCACAAATGCACTTTTGCGCAAGTGAGAACTCATGTTCAGGTTTTTCCAACAGTGTGCATGTACTGTTTGCGAAAAGCTACAGTTCTTGAAAAAAAAATCTTAAAAGGGACTTATTACTTCTCTTTACTTACCATCGGTTGGCTCTCATGTCATTCATGTTTCTTTACTTATCATTGGTCAGCACTTCCTCCTTGCTCCAAGCTTCCTTCTGGGGCTTTTGTGTGTCACTACCTTGGAGCATGAACCAAGTACATCTTCCTGTGGCTAGAGTCCTTTCACTGGCTGCAGGCCTGGGGACATTTGGAAAGCTTCCCTGAGAATGCATTCCTCCCATAGCTCAACATTGGATTTGTGGTTTGTAAGTCATATTTGCTTGCTTTCTATTTGGTGGTTTTATTTTAGGCTGGTTAGCCTGAACTAATCCATCCCTTACATAGTGCTTGCTTTCTGTAAACGTACCTTTAAGTTTTATTCTTATCTTGTCACATTTGCTGTACATTTAGACAGAGGTCAAATGTCAGGCTTGGCCTTCTGAAAGAGCTTGGTATTTACTTTTCTTTCTATGACTTCTAAATGAGAGGATTTATGTGGAAATCCTGCTGGATACCCATGTGAGACGAAAGTCTGTAGGATGTTACTTGGTCTAGCAGACAACATTTAAATGTCTATACCTGAACCACACAAATATTTCAGAATATGTCAGAATTAGATTAATTAGAAATGTATAAAGCGCCTGGTTACTCTAGATGGAGTGTCCCCACTTAAGAATTCTTCCTTGTCAGTGGACAAAATAAACGCCACCACCCAAAACACGATTAAGTAGTCCAGGATTGCCCGAAAAAACAAGTTTTTAGCTTCCTACAGCACTTTCGAGGGCTGCATCCAGCAGAATTGTCGAATAAATCCTCTCATCCTCTCTAAGCCACTCTACCTCGACAGCCCACTCTACTCTGATATTCCACTCAACAATACTCCACTTTATGACACTTGTTAGACCTGGCACCATTGGTGTGGGTCTTCTTTCCATTTCTCGCTGTTCTCTCCTCTGTTTTTGCTGGTATTAGATGCTCTGGGCGCTGTGCCACTGCCATTCAGTGCCACAGCGCAAATGCTCCCTGTGTAAATATGACTGTGAATTGGTATATCCCTGATTGGCTTATTTGGTTTACCTGTTATTCCCTAGTAGTGTGGCCTGTGTGTGCCCAGGGCTGGTAACCCAAATGCTGATGGTGGGCCTGCAACGCTGGTTTGCGCTACCCACACAAGCAGCTTGTAAAGTGTTCCTCAGACCTGCCACTGCAGTGTCTGCGTGCAGCCCAGAACTGCCATCTTGGCTGTGAAGTGCCCACACTTCCCAGTCCCTGAACCTTCCCTTAGCATCATGTCACTCACCCCTATGGTAGGTGCATTGTGTGTGTAAGGAAGGACATGGCTAGATATGTGTAGCATGTCATAGTAGTGAATTACCCTTCATTTTGTTTTTCACTGCTGCAAGGCTACCTGTTCTCCATAGGCTAGAATGGGCAGACTGACTATTACATCTTATAGTCCTATCTGACTCAGGGAACATGGTAGAAATTTGAGTTTAGTATGCCTGAACTCAGAATGATAAAATACATCTTTTAGTGAAGTTGGTTTTAACATTCTGTGTTTGAAAATACCACTTTTAGAAAGTAGGTGTTTTCTTGCTTAAGCCTTCCAGTGTGCTCTGCTGTTATGTGTATTGGCTGTCGTCTGGGGTTAGAGGGGCAAGGCAGGCTGTGTCAGACCTGGGTTGAATAGAGAGATCTGCATTGAGTACTTGGGAGGGGTAGCACCTTGACCTGAATAGGGCTGTGCCTGGCAAGGTGAATGATGGCTCCACCTCCTACTGTGCGTCTGATGGCAGACCCCCTCTTTCTGAAAGGAAGGATGCAGCCTGGTAAACAAAGTGCTCCAGGCCTGAGCAGAACTGGTTCTGGCTGGGTTCAGTGACTAGGGACTTCTGAGAACAAAGACTTTAGGGGTATATATATCTGTGCCCAAACCCCTGATTTTGTATTGCTCCTGGATGTCAAGAGGAACCTCTGTCCGTGTTACTGAAGGAATCTGCAGGAGAGGACTGTTCTTGTACTTGTGTGCTGTTTCTTGGATGGGCCTGCAGTAGTTCCCCTTGGACTTGGAAGAAGAGGGAAAAGGTCTTTTGAGAGACTTTTATTTTTCTAAGCGATCGCCCAAAGGCTAGAAGAGAGCTGGCCTCCTGCTGGAGTCCCAGGCACACCTGACTCCCACACTAGCCTCCTGATTCCTCCCAGCGAGGATTTCTACCTGCAGGTGAGGCCCCTGTGAGTTCCAGGGCCTCTATTTCTACTACAGAGAAGAGAGTGCTGAAATCGTCGCTAACGCCCGTTTGCGAGCCGCCACAGAGGAAGAGCGTAAGAAAAATCATCGCGCTGCTGCCACCGAGCGCTCTCAAAGTAAAGATCATCGCATCACATGCTTGCGGGCCACAAAGTGCTCGGTAACCCCAGACATCATCGCACGTTTGCGGGCTTTTCGAAGGTTTGCTAATCCCGGATCCTTGCATCGAGATCATCGCGTCACAACATCGCAGAGTGGGCGCCGTGAGTCCGCCATTTTCCTCGCATCGCACCCGGATTGTCGCTCCCTCGCGGGGCGCCATTTTCTTTCATTGCAACACGATCGCACACGCAACAGGTTCAGCGCATCATCCTCCCTTGCGGCAAGGATTCAACGCATCGCTGGCCTAGCGTGAAGAAGTCTGTCGCTTTGTCCCGCACGCACCCGCAGACCGGCGCATCATCCTCCTTTGCGGCAAGGATTCAACGCATCGCCGGCCTAGTGTGGGGAAAATCATCGCTGCAGCCTGTTTGCGACATTTTGTTGGTTTTGCTACGAAATCGAGGTACTTTGTAAGTAAATGGGTCGCAGAGACCACTGCCTTGAACTGAACTCCTAGTTGCCCACCTTCAACTATTTTTACAGCTTTCAAGACTATCCCTAGTTTTCAGTATTGTGGCTTTTTACAGTTATTGGTCTTGTGTTAAGTCTATATATAAAGATACTTATTTTTATAACTGCTTGTGTGGTGTCCCTTTGTAGTGTCCTTCACTGTGTTACTGTGTATGATCATAAATGCTTTACACACTGCCTCTGAGATAAGCCTAGCTGCTCGTGCTACGTTACCCCAGGGTTGAACAGGGGTTATCAAAGGGTGTAGCCCCCTTACTCTGACTTAGGAAGAAGGGTCCCTACTTTGACTGTGGCCAGCCACTGCCAACTAGAAACCCCATTTCTAACAACACTCTACTAGTCTATTCTAAGAAACTCTACTGCACACTACTCCACCCACTGTATGACACTCTAGGCAACTTCACACCCCTCTGCTCTGTATCTCTCTTTTCTACAAAACTTCACTCTGATACCCTACTCCATTCTATGCCACTCTTCAACCCTGTAGGACCGTCCACTCTATGCCACATCACTCTTCCACTCCACTCTAATCCTCAACACTCTATGCCCCTCTACAACACTCCACGCCACTCGCCACTCTCCTCTATGCCACAAACCTTTAGCTATGCTGAACAGCAGCCACACTGGTGTGCAACATGTCTAGATCACACTGGCAAAGCCAGTAGCTCTTCCGTAGGCAAGGCCTATTGGATTTGCCGGTGCTTGTTTTCCTGTTTACCTTTTTACCTCTGTTTCTTATCCTTGATGCAGCAGAGTCAAAAGTGACCTTAAGTGAATGGGCCATACACTTAAAGGACCTGATCCTTGAGTAACCTTCTTTCTAATTTGTTTTTTCACGTTTTTCCATGCACTCCATAATAACCTAATTTCTTTCTGTGGGGTTTAATGTCTTGTATGACAATACGATGCTTCACTTTCTCATATTTAATAAATTCTCGTTTCCTAGAGTATATTCTGTCATCTCCCAACCTATACCCTTCTTCCTGCTTGTAACTTCCTCCCTGTGCCTTCTTTCCTGGGTTTATTTAGATTTACCCACAGCCACCTCCAGTGATTGACAGGACATGGTATCCCGTTTTAAATGTTGGCTGCAGGCTGATCCCTAATCTTCTTTCTGTTGTCTGGAGGAAACATCTTACTACTCCCTCTGGGAATGTAGTAACCTTTCCCAATATTGTGTCAAATCAACCACTCCCGTCTTTCATTACTTCCACTGTCACTTATGCTTCTTTTCGCCCTCCCCCTCCTGCCTAATAACATGAGACAGCATTTCACGCAATATTGAATCCCATCAGCTTAGCTCAGGAGATGTGAACCTTTAAGTGGATTTTCCAGACCTCATTGACCTAGTGTATATATTGAACATTTATATATATATATATATATATATATATATATATATATATATATATATATATATATATATGTGTATATATATGTGTGTATATATATATATATATATATATATATATAGATGACTTACTAAAATACGGGTTGACTGTTTTTCTATCAAACTGTAATCAAGTGAAATGCCCTCTGTGTTTGTGCTCGATACACAGATACAGCTCTCTGTCGGTGTTATTTAGAGATCCTGTGTATTTACAACAGAAACCAAACATATATTTATAATTATTGCCTGTCAGAAACTGAACAGGTTTGATACGAGAATCACTATTGGGTGCTAGGAGCCATAGCCTGCTTCTTGAACAAATGTGTAAGGGGGAACGCGGCTGTATCCACTGATGTCAAAGAGATTGTGGGGCTTCACCACCCCAAAAAAATTGCCAGTTTGTATTGCTTGGTTTGCACTATCCATCCACGTTTCGCAGACACTGGGATCTTTTGACAATCATTTTTTTGCAGATCCTGAAAGTTCTCGACATGACTGTGCAACGAGCACTGTGGATACAGTGGGCTGGCCCAGTGCCTGGATATTGGCCAGGCCCTGTACCCAGAGCCCACTGTGCACAGCTGAAGACCAGGCCAGCAATGCCAATGCCGAAGGGACTGAAGTACAGTCAGCACCATCTCTGTACCGAAATCCCATAGCCAAAGGCAGGAGACTTCTGAGTCTTTGGGATAGAGGCCTGTGCAGTGCCGATGTGGTCACCAGGCTCTGTGGGCAGCAGGGTTGGCCCGCATTGGCCTTTGGCATGTGCAGTTGGTATGGTGGCACAGAGGTTGTCTTGTGGCCTAGTCTCAGGCCAGACCCAGCACCCGGAGACCTGCGCAAGACCAAAGGCAGTGTGTTATAATGCGTATTGTAAACCACATGGCTTGGATGCAGACCAGGCTCTGCACCCAGAAATCCACAAATGACTTAAAAAACCCCATTAAGGCGGCTTGCATACATGTCCACAGTTTCTGAGTTTTGAAATAAAGTTTCTTTGTAATGTAACATAAAACCATCGCTGCCATCACTGGGGTAGTTTGACGTTTTTTATCTTGTACTGTCTGCAATAATGGTTATCGCCAGTTCATATGTTTGGTATTGCACCGTTGTGCTTTATATTTTAAAACTGCTCATTGTCCTTCTGATCACTAAGAATATCAGCTTAGTTGCTATTACATGATGTGATGTGAGACCCGGGCCAGAGACCTGCCATCATAAGATTTTCTTGGTGCCCTCAAAAATAATTTCACTCGAGTGGTATGTAGCAGCAAAGATGCATAGGCGATAACTTTAGAAAGACCATAGGCCCCCTGAATATGCTTGTCACTCCTATTTCCAGTTATTTATCCACAGATGATAAACTGAAAATTCTCATTATTACATCATTTCTATATGCTGCCATTGCAAGTTTTTGCGTAAATACCACTCTAACCACTCTGCTCTACCTACTGCACTCAGCACCATTCTACTATACACCACTCTAATCTAATCAACTTCTTTCTGCACCAGTCCACTCTATGCCGATGCACTGTACTCTGCACCACTCTACTCTACGCCACTCTTAGCCAGTCACTCTACATCACTGCACTTTATTCTACTCTGCAGCACTGCACTCTACGGTACTCCACTCTGCACCACTCTATGGCACTTTACTCTGTGTCACTACAGCCTGTTCTCTGCGCCTCTACTCTATGCCACTGCACTCTACACTACACCACTCTACTCTATGCCACAGCACTATACAGCAATCTACTTTGCGCTTCTTCACACTACCACTCTACTCTATGCCACTGCACTTCACACCACTCTACTATATACCATTGACTTTATGCAACTCAACTCTGCACCACTACACGTTATGGCACTGCAATCTGCACCACTTCATTACTTCATCACTCCTCTTAATGCCACTGCACTCTATGCCACTCTACTCTGCACCATTGCACTCTACAGCCACTGCTCTACACCATGGCACTATACACCAATCTACTCTAATCCTCTGCACTCTGTGCCACTCTACTCTGCACCACTCTACTCTATGCCACTGCTCTCTATACCACTCTACTGTATGCCCCTCCCCACCACTGCACTCTACACCACTCTATTCTGCACTACTACACTCTACGCCACTTTTCTATACGCCACTCCACTCTGCGCCACTGCACTCTGCGCCACTGCACTGTACGTCACTCTACGATACACCACTCCACTCTGCGCCACTGCACTCTACTGTACAACGGATAAAAGACGCTGTCAAAGCTAATAGCTCTAAACTTATTGGCATTGCCAATACATGTTTTCTTAAGTTCTGGTGTGTTGACAAATGTAGATGTGAAATCATGTCATTAGCGCCTGAAAAGGTACAGAGGAGGGGTTTGGCTGCCGTTCATATTTTGTCACAGCCAGAAGTATTGGTAATCTGTGTCGGAAGTTCAGCATCTGTTCTTTTCATGTGTTAGTGGGACACGGACCTCTCTCTCTATGTGCCCTGTGTCCAGATACATTTCTCATCACCCTCAGTTATCTATTGTTTAAAGATGATACGTTTCTAGTATGCAGCACAGCTTCGAGAGATTATAACTAAGTGGCATTCCTAACAATCTGCTATTTCGTTATGTTGTATGCCCTTTTCTAGTTTGATGTAATATGCGTGTATGTTATTCTTACAAATCGTAACATAGAATATTTTATTGTATTCCATTTTATTACATTAAAATGTTACTAAATGCTACATCTTTGAACCCAGTTTAACATAATATTTTTGAGCAATTCGTGGTGTTCAATAGTCCTTGTCTTCATTGATAACAAACCTATTGGTTGATTAACCTTTAAATGTCCAATGGCCTACGAGAAGAGACTGTTGCACTGAGTTAAGCTAGGAAGAGACCTTTCCTGTGGCGATAGCGCCATCTAGTCGCCAGTGTATGTATGCACGTGCAATAAAGCTTGTTCGATTTAGAACGCCTTGTGCTTCATCAGGAAATCCTCTTGTGTCTTTTGTAGAGCTACCTGCTGGACCCCTCTGCTCACTACCTGCGTCTTAGGTTTCTGATTGACAACAGGACTCAGTACTATTTACCAAACCCCGAAGAGGAGATCTACGAGCTGGTAAGTGTCAATGGGCGTGCATGTTATGGGAGAGATTAATGAACGGTGTGCGGGTGAAGAGTTCATGTTACAGTATTCCTAGGGTGACCAGGCGTCATGGATTTGCCCGGACAGTCCCGGTTTTTTGCCAGCTGTCCCGGCAGATTTCGGGAAATTAAGCTCATGTCCCGTATTTTTTAGAGGGTCGGCTGAAAAGGGTGTGAGGTATTTTTTTATGTTTCGCAAAGCAGGGATAGTTAGCAGCTGTTATAGGAAAGCAATTTAATTAACAGGCATGCAACTGGCTTTTAACAATGGCATTTTATGTATTTTCTTACTGCCTTTTCTGTAATTTTCTGCTAAGGAGCACTGTCATTCTCTGCACTGTGTGGAAGTAAAATTGTAGTCCTTCTATTTTTGGTCACCCTAAGTATTCCATACCTGCCAACTTGCAGAACAGTCTCACTGTGTAAGGGGGCGAGGCCTTGAAAGGAGCCGGGTCCTCGTGCCAGGAACTGAATACTAGTCATGTTACTTGCTGAGGCAGGTGACGATGGCCTGGGGAGTTTTCACACACCTTAATGGACGTCACAGTTCAAAGCCCTGGAAAAAGAGCTAGAAAACCACTTTTCCGCTTGTTTTTACTACCACTGTGTGATATCGGCTCCTCACCGGGAGACCGTGTGATGGGAACAGATATTGTGTGTCACACGGTGGCACCGTGTGAGTTAGCAGGTATGGTATTCGTTTGGAAGACTTGCCGACTACTGTTCTGCAGCTGCCGAAGTATGCTTGCTTGATAGAGTTGCCATCTATCAGTCAGAAATAAGCATATGAAGTTCCTCTAAAGTTGCTGTTTTTCGATTTGCCTTCTTGAATTTTTAGAAAATGTAGTGTAGTAATGAAGGGCGGCTATCCATGGGGTTTGCTGGCCATTGGTTGTAAGCAAATCAAGGTAATGCAGCTTTTAGTTTTTCAGTTTCACAGGAAAGCTGCTGAAAGGCAAGGTTTTTGTCATCCCATGTTTGATGGCTATTACTGAAAACCATTGCCCTTGTGAGTGTGTACTATTTGAATTTCTTCTCCATTACCTGCTACAACAAGATTGTGGTACACATTTGTGCATGAAGCTACCGTAAGGTATGTATAGGCTTTCCTGTTTTCAGTTTCTATTTTTGGTAAATTCTGGTGGTGTTTTTTCAGTGTTTTCCAGTGATTTCAATACCTCAAAAAAACTGTGCTTTTCAGTGGTTACTCGTTTTCGCGCCATAAAAAACAACTGAAACAGTGTTTTACCGGTGTTTATGGAACGCTTTGCTTTTATTATTGCTTGTTTCTCAAAGACATTTAATGCAACCATCTATGCTACACCTAGTCAAGGAATCCCTCAACAGAGGCCCTACAGAAGGTGCTTAACTACCAATTCTAAGGGTAAAAGCATTGGTCTGATGCCTTCTGTGCTGCAGCACATTCCTCCCACAGACACGTATAAATAAATGACTGCCAGAAAGGTGCTTGTGAAGAGGTGGATGTGGTTGTCTGTCTTAGAGTGCGAGAATGCTGCGGGTATGAGAGTAGGTGGGGTAGTGTTGTGGTAGATTGGTGCACGTGCTGGTTGGTATGAATGCCGCTGTCATTTCTGCGGTCAACAGTTTCCCTGCATACCCAGGCCAACAAGCTATCGGTCTGGAATCTGAGGATGTGCCGGTTAATTTTGTGCAGGTTCTTTGTCCATTTTTGTATCTTTATTTTTAAAGCGACATCCTCAGCCTGCTATCCCCTCCCTCAGCCTCCGTTTCCTGAGCTCAGAAGCAGTTCAGGCCTGAGATAAGGATCGCGCAGACGGGTCAAGGTGTGAGCGGCTTGTGTTGGCGTTTCCGCTTTGCTTCACCACCCCAGACCCTGGCGCCACCTGCACATAAAATATCAAAGTGCTGTTGTTTGTAATGGGGGCACTTTGCAGCCAGCCTTTGTCTTGTGATGGGACAGGATGTGGGTGTTTTTTTGTTTGTTTTTTACAGAGTTTTATATAGCGCAAACTTGACCCAGAATCAGGTATCAGAGCGCCTTACATAGCACCAGTTGCATTACATTAGGACACATTCAATTGTTTTAGGCACAGGGAGATTAAGTAATTTGCCCACAATCACAGGATGTTCAGCGTCATTGCCGAGACTCGAACCCGGTTTCCCAGATTTGAGGTCAACAGCTCTAGCCGTTAGGCCAACTCCTTTCCCTAAATATAGACACACACACATATTTTCTGTACATACGTTTGTCACTGCATTGGCCCCTGAGTATGTAAGATAAGATAACAATTTTATTTGCATGATTACTTAAAACCGTTGCAATAAAATAAATAACAGAAGTGTCTTGACATTTCATAAGTTAGGACTGAAAGTTGCAATTTGATTTTTGTACAAAGTAGTTATACTAGATTTGCACCCAGTATAAGGAAAACATTTTTTAATGAATGTGTTGTATTTAAAAGATATTAAAAAACGTAAATGGAAATTCAGTAATATAAAAGTTAATAGTTGACACTCCAATAAAATAAGAGCAAATGTTCTTCTCTAGACAACCGAGCTTATGTTTGCTGGTGAAAATGGAAAATAAATTCAGCCTTGTTCAGTGCAGGGGGCTCCAAAGAGATACAGATGCTCTGCAACAGATATTGATGCAAGGTACCGCATTAACAGATATAAGCACTGTGCCAACAGATAGAAAAGTGTAGCAGCATATGAAAGGTGCATCACCATCGTTGACCTACTCTAGAACCTTTTTTAAAAAAGACATAACCGCATATGTCAATTTCAAAGCTATTGACAGAATTGCAGGTAATATAAACAAGCTTTCGGCCCCTAATCACTGAATACGTAGCACAAATATAAATCTTGGTTGGTGCACATGACCTCTTCAAATGCTGCATTTTTTGGGATTCCGTGAAGTTGTTTGCACACAACATGCTCTGCCAGAGAGGGATGCGGGGTGACCTGCATGTTATTCTATGCGCACTGTATCTGTAAGTAGGGTGTTCACTTTAACTTGCTATTATACGGTAACATTATTTTATTATCGTTCCCTTTCAGGGTATTGGTTATTATAATGGCACTATTTCCTGTCATACTGGGAGCTGGTACTTGAGCGGACAGTCAGTCCCGTCCCCCCACCCACCCCCGCTACGTCACTAGGTCGAGGCTTTAAACTAAACTAGTTGAGTGCAAGATTCTCTGGCTGGTTTAATTAGGCGCTACCGGCGCCCGACACAACCCACTGAACGCACAAAGGCCACAAATCAGTCCCCCCCGCCGCCCCCCCCGCGCGTATTCACACCCTCCTTTGTTGCCCCCCGTAACCTAAAGACCAAGGCCCAGCAGGGGATCACACTGCTACTTGCCAAGCAGGCCCCACGAAGCAGGGGGCCGAGGCAAGAATTCCCCAAAGGCCAGAGCAGCACCGGGGCCCCCAGCCTCAAATTACAGCAAGTTAGGAGAGAACCGTGATGCTGGCGCCTCATTAGAGTGCCGTGGCCTGGCGGGGATTAGGGAACACTGTAAGTCTCTTGGGCCAGTTTGCAGAGGCCCAAAAAAAAAACGGCCCACAAGTGCCCCTGGAGCCCCGGCCCATCGGCCAATGCCCGAATGGCCACCTTCCCAATACAACCCTGGCCAAAACAACGTGTTGCAGTCTTGAGGCCTCCCGGTTCTGGCCTAGAGCAGCACGGCGCCATGCGGAGCGGCCGCTGTGAGACTCAGTGACTAAACTGATTCCGGTGACCTGCATGGACCCTGTGATCTGCAGGCCTGTTTGCTGGATTTTAATACTGTTGGGCCCGATTAGCATCGACATTGTCCACTGGCCGTGAGTGTGGTTGTGGATGCCAAACGGCCGTTGTTGTGATGCTGCCTGCTTGTCTGGACAAATGTTAGTGAATAACAAAGTCCGAAACTATACTATGTGATCTCAGGTTTGTACTGGCTGGGAGCGACAATGTGATACCAACAGCACTGTTCCTAAATTGCACCTGGCTGCAGTGCATAGTGAGTACTCGCATTGTGGATTGTTGTACTCAGCGATGGCGTACATTCGCTTTAATGAGAAATAATGAAATAGAAGATGAGAGCCCATGCTATGAACTGACTGGGGCCACCTGTAGCTTTCAACTGTCAATCCGCCGTGGATAAGACGCTAGTTACCGCCATTTTCAGCTGTGTGGGGCGCCCCGTCATACCTCAGATGCAGTGATTGCTCTCACACAGTAGCTCGGACACTAATTTGCGATGGGCTATAATGCGTGGCCCTGGTATAAGACACCTACACAGTGGATTGTACTGTCTACAAGGCTGCAACACATGCTTATGCAGCAGCATACATCTTACTGACTGTGCGTTACACTAAAATGTGTATTCTGCGACCCAGACGACGATAATCCGACACATGGAATTACCGATGCCTAGCTCGGCTGCTGAGTTTGGACTGCTTTGGCGCCCTCAAGTGGCGAAAAGGTGCAAATGGCCAAGTGGTGAATTAAATGTGAAAAATTCCGCATTACTCGGTTTAAACCGGGTCGGCTAATTTGCAGTCGGTAGGGTAATATCGGGGAGACTCGGTTTTAACCGAATTCCGAGCAGCCTAGGTATGTATCAGAGAGAAAGTAGATTCTCTGATACCTGTAGTGCTTGTTTCTAGAAAGAAAGTTAGGAAGCACTCTCTGCGGCACCTTTTCCTCACTAGTGTCTGAATGCAAGCTCTAGTAATGAATGGAGGTGTACCCACTATTTTTACATGTGTAAGGTTTCGCTGATACTGGCCTATGTGTGGCTAGCAAAGCTTCCCGTTTTCCATATGTTTACACCGTTGCGTAATTCATTTTTTAAGCACACTGGCAATACATCCTCACCAGAACTATTTACTATTGAAAACGGATGTGCATTTCCCCCCCGCAAGTTAACTTCAAGACCATGGAACTTTTCACTTTGAGAATGGATGGATGTTACTAATGGCTTTTTTTCCCTTGCAAAGTCTTAAAAGTGGTGTAGAAGTCCTAATTTTGGCAGAAAACTTAACGTGCTGAAAAGTTCATGAATTGCATGTGATAATCGCAGTATTTCCAAGAGTACAGATTGGCCCTATGCACACTCGTAGCCTTGAACCAAAGTTCACTGAAGCTGCGCTCTGAGGTCTTTTCTCTTCGAGCGCCGTTCGCTATATACTCTTCCAAGCCCCCCGTATTCTTCAGCTGGTTCCCATCAAGACAGGAATGGGAAGGAAACTAGTCGTAAGAGAAACAATAAACTGTTCATGACTTAGGTTGTCCTAATCTGGTGGTTGTCTTTGTACTGCTCTCCACACCTGCTCAGTGCAAGCCATCTTGCTAAGCATTGGCGAACATAAATGCATATTGTATGGCGTACATGGGTCTTCAAATGCACTTTTGGGGAAGTATTATAGAAACTTTACCCCAGTGTAGAATATCAGGGCAAATTCAGTTTCTGCTGTGTTGCTACTCGTGTAATGTGGAATGGAGCAAATACATTTGGCAACCAATCCAAATCAAAGAAATATTTTTGCACAATTAGGACTCTGCAAAAGATACAAACGGCTTTTTGCTTATACATTTTTTTTGTGTGTGTCAGACTTTAATAAACTGTTGTCATGGCACAGCTATTTGTTAAGGTAATTTTCCACTGTTTATGCTACTTATATAAAGACAATGGAACAAACTGATTCAGCCTGAACTATATTGTAGTCGCTTCCGTCATATACTGAGTTTTACCTATTATGTAAACACAGCACCAATAATATCAGTTTAGGTCTCGACAATCTGAAGGGGTGGCTGGAAAAACTCCCATCATTTAGTATAGCATTGACTACACTGAATCCAATTCATGTGAATGTGATACACTTATTAATTTAAGGACTATGATGGGGAACGTGACTTTGTGCTAATATCAGGAATGGAGGCAGAGGTGGCAACCAGTAAAGTGGGGCAATCAATGAAGCTATCACTTGGAGTTGTACGTTAGCAGTTCTGTAAAGAAGAACTACTGAAAAAAAGGAGACCCAGATCAGAGGTCTTAAAACTTTTTAGTTCCGAGCCCCCCTGTGTAGAATTTTTTTTTGCCGGGCACCCCCTCAAAAATGTTCACAATTATTCTATGAAACTGGCAATGTTTAAATATTTCTAAACGTATTTAAACATTGCAGCCAAGTTCTGTCACTGTTTTAGAAAAAAAAACAAATACATGATTTCCAAACATACTATTCTGGTGAGGAGAAAAACCTGCGCACACACAAATCAATGCAGAACTATAATAAATTCTTTGGTCTTGATTTCACAGCAACAACGAAGGACAGTTGGTGAGTGCAGCAATAATGTTTATTGCGCCAGCCGAC
Organism: Lissotriton vulgaris; assembly: GCF_964263255.1. Lineage (NCBI taxonomy): Eukaryota > Metazoa > Chordata > Amphibia > Caudata > Salamandridae > Lissotriton > Lissotriton vulgaris. Next base: position 229,783,279 of record NC_141696.1, read on the forward strand.
ACGTGTTTCATTGGAGTGGAATGCACTCGAAATCTTCAGGGCTGGAAATAAAAAAACTAAATATCATACTTTTACTGGTGGTATAGATCACCACAGATGATTCAGGTAAAATTCCAACAAAAACTTAAATTATTTACAAAAGAAGACTCAAGAGAATTCATTATTCGCCAACAATTAATACAACAGAACACGAGCAAGTCTAAGTGAGAGAAGAAAGGAAAACTAAAGCAGAGCGGAATAATATTAAGTAACTGGTCATACATTTGCACATATTTAGACATTTGTTAAAAGGCAATCAGCTTCATTGGTATGAATGAACCTGGTGTATACGTGTAAGTAGACAAAAGTCGAAAGAAAAGCCATAAAAGAATAGTGGAAACCGTGCGTGAGGCTAGAATGTTTTAAACAAAGTTTTTTCTTTTACAAAATTCGTGAAGCAAACAATCAGAAGAACAATCTGAAAATATCATTTTAGTCACCCAGTGCTCACCGGCGTAATAGAATAGGGGTGTGTGATAGTGGAGGGTAGTAGTGATTAGAGGACTGGTTTGGTGGCGTGACAAAATATGTTATGAGCAGGGGCACGTTGAACATATCCAAATGGAAAAGAAGAATAAACCCTGTAAATAATGAGAAATCAAGAATTGGTAAAGAGATCAGACAAAGATGCAGAAGCTCATCTCAACACTATAGTGAATTTCCCCTTCAAGGGGGCGAAAACATGGCTTACCCCACGACTGGTGATAATTCCAACCCAGTCCGGGTACAAAGGATCTTCAAGTTAGGTGCGCCAGTTGAGCGTAGAATACACTAGTTGAGAGAAATGCCAAAATTATAATACTGACAGCCTGTATTGTTTAGAACTTCCATAATGACTGGGTCGAAAGATTTTAAAAGACAGAACACAAGATACCAGATTCGTAGGTATATAATGAAATAGTGGAAAAGCGAAGGGCCTCTAACCTTAGGAGCAATAAGGCACATGAGGGTCAAGAAGAAGAACACACTGCCTCATAATCATGAGGAGCTATCTGTATCTTAACATATTCTAAATCGCATAAGGAAGAATTCAACAGTATTACGTGATGAGAAATGAATCCAAACAAGGAAAAAAGACCACTGAATATCTGGCCCTGTTCCACTTAGTTATGCATATAGTGCCAAGAACCTAGGACACCTATCTATCAATGGCTCTTTCAACTAAACTGCAGGTGCTTAAAGAAAAATTCGTAATGTGCACACACACCTTTTTTTCGGTTCTTTGAGGATTGAAATAGTGTTCTTGGCATCAAGGACTGCCAATGTAGTACTTTAGTAAATGCAGGACAACGATAAAAGAGAAATTAATTGTTCGTAGTTGAATGCTCGCTAGAACGTTTTCATCAGCTGTACTTAAACGTGGAAATCACTAATACAGAAAAAACATCGCATCCGTCGATGGTACAGCAGTGTGTGGGACTATTAAAAATTATTAGGCTCATCAGAATTTACGGGGTGATTAAAAAAATAATATCAACACTAACAATAGGAAATTGGCCGTGAGGATTCACGAGCCAAAACCAAATATAATGTAGTTTGAAACGGAAGGGGGGGCACTTATGCGGCCTTTGAAGGAGCAGTAATCCTCCGGGATGCCTCAATGGGCAAGAGTAGCTGGCACCGCCCTGACAAGTAAACAAACAACCATAGTAAGGCCACAATTGGTATAATACACGCCGTCACAAATTCACAGCGAGTCCTTAGTGTAGAGAATTCTGTGAGTCACAGGGGAAACTGGCGTACCTTGGACATCGTTCGGTCTCGCTTGTACTGGTGTTGTTGCTCTCTCCGGGTCTGGATCACGCCCGGAAGTGAAGCACCGTCAATTAAGTATTGGAAAAACGCGCCAGAAGGCGTACTGAACACTAGACCTGGCCAGACCGTTTCCGGCATAAGATGAAAATGATCGCCGGAAGTGAGTGAAAACTAGAAAGAGCGAAAAGACGCAAAGTTTAAAATGAAAGAGCTCCGATTGAGCATGATGCTTGAACGAAGCCGAAATAATTAGTAAATAAAATGTTCTCAGAATCAACAATATTGTTTTATACTCGAAATAGGCAGTCCAGATAGGTTTAATGGAAGAGTGTGTTTCTAATGGTAATGCGCAGTAATCGATACGATAAAACGCAAAGGTAAAATGGAAAAGCTCCAATTGAGTATCCCGGCCTAAACCAAGCCGAAATAGATAATAAATAAGGTATTCCCCAAGTCAACAATATTATTTTGTACTTGAAGTAGCCAGTCAAGATAGATTTGATGGTAGACTGTTTCTGATGGTAGTGCGCAACAAACGATACGATAAGATTGAGGTCAATCTTAAATTCGGATAGAGATTATAATAATAGAACGAAGAAAAGTGCAACAAGTTGATGTCAAATATGTTCTTAATTCCAAATTTATTTTGTACTTAAAATAGCTTGTCAAGATGGATTTAATGGAAGACTATGTGTCTAATGGTAATGTGCAACAATCGATACGATAAGATTGCGGCCAATCTTAAGTTCGGATAGAAATGATGATAAAAAATAAAAAGTGCAAAAATGTGGTTTCGAATATATTTCTAGTACTAGTGGTAAACTAGACGCAGGAACTGGAGAGAAAACAGTTATAAAAGTGAAAATAGTGTGACTTTAGAAGTAACAGTGACTAGTTTTTGCAGACGGTCGCTTAAATGACATTAGGGTAACATTTTTTGAACAGAAACAGTTATGATTAAGTACATTGTAAGGTTGGAAATAGTCATATGCACCCATAAATGAAACTTATTGGAAGCATAGGCCACACTGCTTAATCCCATGTACCTGTAAGTCAAAAATTCATACAAGCATGTGTTACAAATTGTATTCGCCTCTGTATAATTGTGATCGTAAAAATACTATCTACCCAATATGCGTTTACTTTGCCAAATTACATCTAGGATACCTAGCTACCCAGAGTCCTATTTCAGCCTTTGTTTCATCTATAATATACATATTGTTTAACCCAAGAAGAATTGCATCTCAGAGTCACAGTTCAACCCGTATTTCACTGAATCTAGACGCATTATCCATAAAGCCTCAGTTCTGCGAAGTTGTAGTTCTCTGTTGCCTCCTCTTGTGTGAAGTTTAACATGATCTATACCGAAAAATGAAATCTGTTTGTGTGCCCCTTGGGCTAGGCAAAGTGTTGCATGGATAGCTACTGGGTATTTTGGGTCTCCTTGTTTCACTGCTCTCACATGTTCCATGATTCTGTCTTTTAGAGGCCTTATTGTGCTTCCAACATATTGTTTCTGACATTTGCAGGTGATTATGTAGACAATGAATTTGGAAGTGCAGTTGATATGTGCTTTGCTGGTGTGTGTTACATTGTCTGGACCAGTGAACTTTTTAGTCTTGTGTTGTGCCCACTGACACATACTGCAGAATCCACACTTAAGAAAGCCCAATGAACGTTCATTCAGCCATACATTGACCTTCGGTTCTCTAGGTAAGGAAGGGCTAAGTCTAGATCGTAGAGTCCTACCTCTCCTGAACGTAATCATTAGACGTGTTGGGATGTTTGCTGCCAAAATGTTGTCTGTCTTGAGTATTTCCCAATGCTTGTTCAAGCTTTTCCTCAAGGTGGTATTGAGCCCATTATAATCCGTTAACATACGTATTGATCCATCTTCCTTGGAGGACCGTAGTTTTGTTTTCAGTGTATCTTCTCTCTTGATTTTGTATATCTTTTTTGTCGCTTGTTTAAGGGTGTTCTTATCATAACCTCTATTGATGAAACGCTGTTCCATGCTAATTTTACACTTTTCAAATTCATCATCTTTGCTGCAATTGCGTCTCGCTCTTAGGTATTCTCCAAAAGGGAGCCCTTTGATTTGGAACGGTGGATGATTGCTGTTGGCGTGTAGAATTGAATTGCAAGAAGTATCTTTCCTGAAGAGGCGACTTTGAAGTTTGTGATCTTCTATGTACAATTCAATATCTAAGAAGCTGATTTTCTCTTTACTATGTTCCAAAGTAAAGGACATGCCATATTCATTATTGTTCATATGATTCTTGAAACTCTCCAATTCTTCAATGTTGCCTGACCATATTAGAAGACAATCGTCTATGTAGCGACCCCAGTATAAGATCTGATTGATCCAAGGGGAGCCTTTCTCACCCCAAATGTAATCCATTTCTAGGCATCCCATAAACAGATTAGTGAAGGAGGGTGAAAATTTGGAGCCGATTGCTACGCCCTTTTTTTGTCTGTACCATTTATGATTGAATAAGAAAAAATTATTATCCAGAATAATTTTCATCATTGAGATCAGCATATCGTTGTGCACTAACTGAGAGGCAGGTCTGTTGTTCAGTATACGTTTGATCTCAAGCCTAACACAGGCTCGATGCTGGTGTAAAGAGACACCACGTCCATGGTCACTAGTGTCAAATCCCGTTGCCATTCTAGGTCAGAAAGTATGCTCATGATGTGTTTCGAGTCTTGGATGTAACTAGCCATAGTTGTTACCAAGGGACCTATGAAGACATCCACATATTCAGACAACCTTTCCGTCGGGCCGCCAATGTCTGAAACGATGGGTCTTCCCGGTGGGAAGGCATGGTGCTTATGGATCTTCGGTAGTGTGTATAGAATAGGATATGTAGGTCGATTTACTTTCAAATATGCCAATTCGTCATCGTCTAGCATCCCCGCACTGTGCCAGACTATTAGTTGTTTATTGATGTTAGTGGACAGGGGACCCATAGGATTATACCCTACTTCTTCATAACATGAAAGATCGTCCAATTGTGACTGGATTTCCTTGTTGTAGTCTACCAAGTCCATTATGACTACATTTCCACCCTTGTCCGCCTCTCGGATTATGATGGTGTTGTCATTACATAGGTCTATCAAGGTATGTCTTTCACCAGCCGTGAGGTTAAACTTGTGGTTGCACTTAGTTCTTGTTTTGCTATATTTGAAAGTTTCAAGATCTTCTAGAATTCTTTTATGGAAATTGTCAATAGCGTTGCCCCCCGGCAAAGTTGGTGTCCATTTTGATTTATTTCTAAGACCACTCGTCAGTGAATAGTCTATATCAATATCAAGGTCTACCAGTAATTGGGACATGGTGTGGGGAGAGTCCTCTCTTTCACTGATAGACAACAGCAAATTTGTCGCTTGTACATCCTGGATAGATGGAACATTAGACACATTAGCCAAGTTATTATTGCGAATTCTTTTATTGTCATTAGTAGAAGGGTTGCACAAAAAGTGCTTTTTTAGTTTCAAAGTACGAATGAATTTAAATAGGTCAATTTTCAATTTACACAGATCTCCCATTTCAGAAGGATTGAAACTCAGTCCCTTGCTCAAGAGACTGGTCATGTCTGTAGTCAGAGTTTTAGATGATAAATTGATGACCTGTAGTTCATCTGTTTGTTCTGTCAGTTCCCTGACCCCTTGCCTGACCTCAGTTTCTGTTTGTATGTGCTTGCCTCCGCCCCTTTTGCCTCTTCTGGTTTTGCCTGTTCTCCTACATTTGGACCTCTTCGCCGGTTCCCTCTCCGTGCTGTTCTTACCTCCTGAAAAAAACTTGATTGATTATTAGTACTCCTGGTACTAGTGTCAGTATCACTATCACTAGTGGCTGGTAGATTAAGCGAGGTAGAGCTCGTGGAGGAAACAGAGGCAGTCTCAACTCGTGTTGGTCCTTTCGGTTTGGGGTTAGTGGACACTATTGCATCATATTTTTTCGCATAAGTGAATACCCTCCCATTTATGTAATCTGTTTCGTCACGTTTAAGTTGACGTAATTTACGTTCTTTGATTTCTCTTTGATGTATGGCTAGCATGTCTTTAAGAATGGCATAGTTTTTTAGGTCTCGCCTGTCGATGCGCATGCGCATCGAGCAAGCGAGAGTATTGCGACTTATCCACTCTTTGTCTACACTGCAAGGAATCGTGGCGATTCCTTGCAGTGCCCGTGACTTTTAAGGTCAATGCGCATGCGCATTGAGCTTATGCGCATGCGCATTGACCTTAAAAGCGCGTGCGCGTGCACGTCCGTCTTTGTTTACCCGCTCTGCCCCCTCCCGCCGTGTCGCATTTCTCCTCCCACTCCCCTCTCTTCCTTCCGTCTAACGCCGTCTAACTTCCTTCCGTGTAACATCGCCGCAACGGTCACATCACTCGTCTTTCCTAACACTAAGGCTAACCCTCCGTCCTCCAAGCCCACCCCCCCCTCCCCCGGTAAGACTCCACGCGGTTTGCGTCCCTCGCGCAGCTCACCCGCTCCGCCCCCTCACCTTCCCGCCGTGTCGCAGCCTACAGCAAGACTACGTCTCAGTCCGCCGCGAGCCATGCTCATCTACCGGGCTGCAGGCACACTGATCCTGCCAGTCATTCCCACAGGCCGGTCGCAGCTCCCTCGGTGCCGCCCGTCCTCCAGCTGCAGAGCACAGCGTCACACGTATCTTGTGTGTGTAAAGGTGCCCCTCCGATCCCTAATATAACCATTTGAGGGTAAAGGGCTTCTCTCGGGTCACCATTTAGAGGTTAGTGGTGCCGAAGTTTAATTTTAGATAAAGAGAGGCCCCCAAAGATAAGGCAGTCAAGGCGCCCCCAGTGATCCGCTCACCGCGATGAGCCGCTTCCGCTCTTCACTCACCGGTTCAGGGAACGTTCAGGAGCTTTCAGGGCCTCGGGCGCAGGCCTCCTGACTACGTTGTTGAATGTGCCTGCCATCTCCATCAATCACCCCCTGTGTTCCCCGGCACTCTCCACTGTTACTGGAGGGACACACGGGAGATTGTGTGGCTCACAGGTCTTCCCCTTCGCTCTGAGTCTCCGCTGCCACTTCAGTGCAGTGATGTCAGGTAGAGGACCCTTGCCAGGCTCACCTCCAACACAGTGTCTTGGCTCCCTGGGGGCTTGCAGTTCTCCGCCACCCTCCCGATGCTGCAGCAGGTCCTCCGCGTCGCCCCGGCAACGGGCCCTCCACCTACGCCCTCTCCGACGCCATCTTGATTCCACGGCGGCCACCAGTCTGGAGTCTGATTCACGGCAATCCTCACCACTGGGGTATATCCCTCGCAGCGCCGACTGTTCCGCTGATTCCCTCAATCATTGAGAATTGAATCACGTGTTTTGGAGGTGGCAAGCGCTATGGATGCGCTCTCCTCAGGCTGTTTGGAATGCTTTTAAGATGGCAGCCTCACAATGGTCAGTCAGACTTCCAGCTGTCCCGCAGTCAGCATTTCTTCAAAACGGACAATGCGGGCATGTTTTGAAAGGTGCTGTGTTCCAATGCAGTGGGTCATCTGCCAAGTCAGATGATAGAAGCGTGGGTCCCGACATTTAGTCGTGAAGCTCCCAAGCAACACAGAGCTCTACAGAGCTGCGGCCATCTCACTCACCCTCAACCCCTCACTCACCCTCACTCACCCTCAACCCCTCAACATCAACCCCTCACTCACCCTCACCCTCACTCACCCTCACTCACCCTCACCCTCCCTCACTCACCCTCACTCACCCACCCTCACTCACCCTCACTCACTCTCACTCACTCACCCTCACCCTCACTCACCCTCACCCTCACTCTCACTCACCCTCACTCTCACTCACCCTCACTCTCACTCTCACTCACCCTCACTCTCACTCTCACTCACCCTCACTCTCACTCACCCTCACTCTCACTCACTCTCACTCTCACTCTCACTCTCACTCACTCTCACTCTCACTCACCCTCACTCACCCTCACTCACCCTCACTCACCCTCACTCACCCTCACTCACCCTCACCCTCCCTCACTCACCCTCACTCACCCACCCTCACCCTCACTCACTCTCACTCACCCTCACTCACTCTCACTCACCCTCACTCACCCTCACCCTCACCCTCACTCACCCTCACTCTCACTCACCCTCACTCTCACTCACCCTCACTCTCACTCACCCTCACTCTCACTCACCCTCACTCTCACTCACCCTCACCCTCACTCTCACTCACCCTCACCCTCACTCACCCTCACTCACCCTCACTCTCACTCACCCTCACTCACCCTCACTCACACTCACCCTCAACCCCTCACCCTCACTCACCCCCACTCACCCTCAACCCCTCACCCTCAACCCCTCACCCTCCCTCACCCTCACTCACCCTCAACCCCTCACCCTCACTCACCCTCAAGCCCTCACCCTCAATCCCTCACCCACACTCACCCACACTCACCCACACTCACCCCCACTCACCCTCACTCACACACCCTCACTCACCCTCACCCTCACTCACCCTCACTCACCCTCACCCTCACTCACCCTCACCCTCACTCACCCTCAACCCCTCACCCACCCTCAACCCCTCACCCTCACTCACCCTCAACCCCTCACCCTCAACCCCTCACTCACCCTCACTCACCCTCAACCCCTCAGCCTCACCCTCACTCACCCTCAACCTCATGCTAAAGATTTACAAAAAAACCCATAAACAATTCTAAAAGCACTAACTCTAATGCTGCGAGACCTATTGCATTTCTAATGCTTGTCTCAGTAGCTTCCGGCAAGTTAAGATTTTTAATCTCTGTTTGTAGTTTAGATACCTTCCTGTCCGAGCTCTCAATAAGGATGTCCATCAGTGTGAAGGAATTGGTATTTAGTGAGTCCTCCTATTTACTGAGGACTCACTAAATACCAATTCCTAATAGTCTGGCACAGTGCGGGGATGCTAGACGATGACGAATTGGCATATTTGAAAGTAAATCGACCCACATATCCTATTCTATACACACTACCGAAGATCCATAAGCACCATGCCTTCCCACCGGGAAGACCCATAGTTTCAGGCATTGGCGGCCCGACGGAAAGGTTGTCTGAATATGTGGATGTCTTCATAGGTCCCTTGGTAACAACTATGGCTAGTTACATCCAAGACTCGAAACACATCATGAGCATACTTTCTGACCTAGAATGGCAACGGGATTTGACACTAGTGACCATGGACGTGGTGTCTCTTTACACCAGCATCGAGCCTGTGTTAGGCTTGAGATCACTGACACGTTTACTGAACAACAGACCTGCCTCTCAGTTGGTGCACAACGATATGCTGATCTCAATGATGAAAATTATTCTGGATAATAATTTTTTCTTGTTCAATCATAAATGGTACAGACAAAAAAAGGGCGTAGCAATGGGCTCCAAATTTTCACCCTCCTTCGCTAATCTGTTCATGGGATGCCTAGAAATGGATTACATTTGGGGTAAGAAAGGCTCCCCTTGGATCAAGCAGATCCTATACTGGGGTCTCTACATAGACGATTGTCTTCTAATATGGTCAGGCAACATCAAGAATCATATGAACAATAATGAATATGGCATGTCCTTTACTTTGGAACATAGTAAAGAGAAAATCAGCTTCTTAGATATTGAATTGTACATAGAAGATCACAAATTTCAAAGTCGCCTCTTCAGGAAAGATACTTCTTGCAATTCAATTCTACACGCCAACAGCAATCATCCATCCACCGTTCCAAATCAAAGGGATCCCTTTTGGAGAATACCTAAGAGCGAGACGCAATTGCAGCAAAGATGATGAATTTGAAAAGTGTAAAATTAGCATGGAACAGCGTTTCATCAATAGAGGTTAGGATAAGAACACCCTTAAACAAGCGACAAAAAAGATATACAAAATAAAGAGAGAAGATACACTGAAAACAAAACTACGGTCCTCCAAGGAAGATGGATCAATACGTATGTTAACGGATTATAATGGGCTCAATACCACCTTGAGGAAAAGCTTGAACAAGCATTGGGAAATACTCAAGACAGACAACATTTTGGCAGCAAACATCCCAACACGTCCAATGATTACGTTCAGGAGAGGTAGGACTCTACGATCTAGACTTAGCCCTTCCTTACCTAGAGAACCGAAGGTCAACGTATGGCTGAATGAACGTTCATTGGGCTTTCATAAGTGTGGATTCTGCAGTATGTGTCAGTGGGCACAACACAAGACTAAAAAGTTCACTGGTCCAGACAATGTAACACACACCATCAAAGCACATATCAACTGCACTTCCAAATTCATCGTCTACATAATCACCTGCAAATGTCAGAAACAATATGTTGGAAGCACAATAAGGCCTCTAAAAGACAGAATCATGGAACATGTGAGAGCAGTGAAACAAGGAGACCCAAAATACCCAGTAGCTATCCATGCAACAATGTGCCCAGCCCAAGGGGCACACAAACAGATTTCATTTTTCGGTATAGATCATGTTAAACTTCACCCAAGAGGAGGCAACAGAGAACTACAACTTCACAGAACTGAGGCTTTATGGATAATGCGTCTAGATTCAGTGAAATACGGGTTGAACTGTGACTCTGAGATGCAATTCTTCTTGGGTTAAACAATATGTATATTATAGATTAAACAAAGGCTGAAATAGGACTCTGGGTAGCTAGGTATCCTAGATGTAATTTGGCAAAGTAAACGCATATTGGGTAGATAGTAGTTTTACAATCACAATTATACAGAGGCGAATACAATTTGTAACACATGCTTGTATGAATTTTTGACTTACATGTACATGGGATTAAGCAGTGTGGCCTATGCTTCCAATAAGTTTCATTTATGGGTGCATATGACTATTTCCAACCTTACAATGTACTTAATCATAACTGTTTCTGTTCCAAATTGTTTACCTTAATGTAATTTAAGCGACCGTCTGCAAGAACTAGTCACTGTTACTTCTATAGTCACACTATTTTCACTTTTATAACTGTTTTCCCTTCAGTTCCTGTGACTAGTTTACCACTAGTACTAGAAATATATTGGAAACCAAATTTATCATCATTTCTATCCGAACTTAAGATTGGCCGCAATCTTATTGTATCGATTGTTGCACATTACCATTAGACACATAGTCTTCCATTGAATCCATCTTGACTAGCTATTTGAAGTACAAAATAAATTTGGAATTAAGAATATATTCGACATCAACTTGTTGCACTTTTCTTCGTTCTATTATTATAATCTCTACCCGAATTTAAGATTGACCTCAATCTTATCGTATCGTTTGTTGCGCACTACCATCAGAAACAGTCTACCATCAAATCTATCTTGACTGGCTACTTCAAGTACAAAATAATATTGTTGACTTGGGGAATACCTTATTTATTATCTATTTCGGCTTTGTTTAGGCCGGGATACTCAATTGGAGCTTTTCCATTTTACCGTTGCGTTTTTTATCGTATCGATGACTGCGCATTACCATTAGAAACACACTCTTCCATTAAATCTATCTGGACTGCCTATTTCGAGTATAAAACAATATTGTTGATTCTGAGAACATTTTATTTACTAATTATTTCGGCTTCGTTCAAGCATCATGCTCAATCAGAGCTCTTTCATTTTAAACTTTGCGTCTTTTCGCTCTTTCTAGTTTTCACTCACTTCCGGCGATCATTTTCATCTTATACCAGAAACGGTCTGGCCAGGTCTAGTGTTAGGTACGCCTTCTGGCGCGTTTTTCCAATACTTAATTGACGGTGCTGCACTTCCAGGTGTGATCCAGACCTGGAGAGAGCAACAACACCAGTACGAGCGAGACCGAACGACGTCCAAGGTACGCCAGTTTCCCCTGTGACTCACAGAATTCTCTACACTAAGGACTCGCTGTGAATTTGTGACGGCGTGTATTATACCAATTGTGGCCTTACTATGGTTGTTTGTTTACTTGTCAGGGCGGTGCCGGCTACTCTTGCCCATTGAGGCATCCCGGAGGAATACTGCTCCTTCAAAGGCCGCGTAAGTGCCCCCCTTCCGTTTCAAACTACATTATATTTGGTTTTGGCTCGTGAATCTTCACGTCCAATTTCCTATTGTTAGTGTTGATATTATTTTTTTAATAGCCCCCTAAATTCTGACGGGCCTAATAATTTAAAGAGTCCCACACACTGCTGTACCATCGACGGATGCGATGTTTTTTCTGTATTAGTGATTTCCACGTTTAAGTACAGCTGATGAAAACGTTCTAGCGAGTATTCAACTACGAACAATTAATTTCTCTTTTATCGTTGTCCTGCAGTTACTAAAGTACTACATTGGCAGTCCTTGATGCCAAGAGCACTATTTCAATCCTCAAAGAACCGAAAAAAAGGTGTGTGTGCACATTACAAATTTTTCTTTAAGCACCTGCAGTTTAGTTGAAAGAGCCATTGATAGATAGGTGTCATAGGTTCTTGGCACTATATGCATAACTAAGTGGAACAGGGCCAGATATTCAGTGGTCTTTTTTCCTTGTTTGGATTCATTTCTCATCACGTAATACTGTTGAATTCTTCCTTATGCGATTTAGAATATGTTAAGGTACAGATAGCTCCTCATGATTATGAGGCAGTGTGTTCTTCTTCTTGACCCTCATGTGCCTTATTGCTCCTAAGGTTAGAGGCCCTTCGCATTTCCACTATTTCATTATATACCTACGAATCTGGTATCTTGTGTTCGTCTTTTAAATTCTTTCGACCCAGTCATTATGGAAGTTCAAAAGAATACAGGCTGTCAGTATTATAATATTGGCATTTCTCTCAAATAGTGAATTCTATGCTCAACTGACGCACCTAACTTGAAGATCCTTTGTACCCGGACTGGGTTGGAATTATCACCAGTCGTGGGGTAAGCCATGTTTTCGCCCCCTTGAAGGTAAAATTCAGTATAGTGTTGAGATGAGCTTCTGCGTCTTTGTCTGATCTCTTTACCAATTCTTGATTTCTCATTATTTACAGGGTTTATTCTTCTTTTCCATTTGGATTTGGGTATGTTCAGCGTGCCCCTGCTCATAACATATTTTGTCACGCCACCATACCAGTTCTCTAATCACTACTACCCTCCACTATCACACACCCCTATTCTATTACGCCGGTGAGCACTGGGTGACTAAAATGTTATTTTCAGATTGTTCTTCTGACTGTTTGCTTCACGAATTTTGTAAAAGAAAAAACTTTGTTTAAAAAATTCTAGCCTCACGCACGGTTTCCACTATTCTTTTATGGCTTTTCTTTCGACTTTTGTCTACTTACACGTATACACCAGGTTCATTCATACCAATGAAGCTGATTGCCTTTTAACAAATGTCTAAATATGTGCAAATGTATGACCAGTTACTCAATATTATTCCGCCCTGCTTTAGTTTTCCTTTCTTCTCTCACTTAGACTCGCTCGTTTTCTGTTGTATTAATTGTTGGCGAATAATGAATTCTCTTGAGTCTTCTTTTGTAAATAATTTAAGTTTTTGTTGGAATTTTACCTGAATCATCTGTGGTGATCTATACCACCAGTAAAAGTATGATATTTTGTTGTTTTATTTCCAGCCCTGAAGATTTGGAGTGCATTCCACTCCAATGAAACACGTGTCGGCAGGCGCAATAAACATTATTGCTGCACTCACCAACTGTCCTTCGTTGTTGCTGTGAAATCAAGACCAAAGAATTTATTATAGTTCTGCATTAATTTGTGTGTGCGCAGGTTTTTCTCCTCACTAAAACTATTTGCAAGTGCTTCGCACATTGCATTGTCAAGGGGTTGTACAGGTCACCCCTTTTGCTAGCAGCACCAATCTAGTATAAACTATAGCTTAGACCATACCAAATACCCGGTGGTGCGCAAAGTTTCCCTTCAGCTAAGTACCTGGTCCATTGTCTGAAATACTATTCTGGTGAGGCAGGCCTTACTAATGTGTAAAAGTATTCACAGGGTGAATATTCGAAATGGTAGTGGGGGTCTTGGAGAAAATTTTAAGTCCCTTCTCTTTTTGACACCTCTTTCCCCACCAGGATTTAAATGACAAAAGGATGTTAATGATGACCCATTAAAGACGTGCTTACTGCTGCTCATTTTTTTAGGCTGAAAAGGCTGAAAACAAAGCATAATGTTTGCTTCTGGCCAGAGCCTGGCGCCCCCCCTGGGATCACTTGAGACCCCCCCTAGGGGGCCCGCCCCCCAGTTTGAAGACCTCTGGCCTAGATTTATTTAACGTACAGTTGAAGAAATCATAGGCAGAGTTATGTAGAGGCAAGAAGGAGATAGTGTAAAATATAAAGCCTTATTATGGGCACAAAAAGAAAGGGAACAAGGGACGCTCACGCTGCAATTAGCAAGAAGAGGGCATAACTGAAAGAATAAAAAGAACAGTATTCCGAGGATCATGGTAGGGAAATTTGCACTCAATATTCGCCTCCTTGGGGAAGCTATATTTCTTCATGAAGATAATTTAAATTTTCTTCTTTTTGTTTTCTAGCTCTACAAAGAACTTGACATCTGCACAAAAGCTAACCGGTACATAAAGATTGAGAAATCTGGTTCTTGTTCTGAGAATTATGGTGAGATTTGTTTTTCCTGCTTCCGTTTATTGCATTGTTGGCTGTGTTGTAAATGACTGCTCTTCTGCCAAGAGTAAGACAAGCTTTGTCTTCAGGGAACGCCTTCTGCAATGAACATGTTTGTGCCTACTGTGCTTTACATCACAAGAGGGTTCAGTGGAATTCAATGATGTTTGACAGGTCAAGGTGTGTCTTGCAGTAGGAGTTTCCTTAATCAGAGAGCATTTGTATAATTTATAGTGCTGGGACCACATTAAACATGAGTGGAAATATTCTAAGACCAGAAAACTACCAGAGAATTCTGATTCGATACACATCTTGGCGAGGAAGGTAGGACTGTGGTTTTCCAGCATTTCTAAGTGAGCATTAGGCTTTTTGAGGAGATGGCAAACCTGGCCCTCCATAAAAGATTCCAGGAACATGCCCCGCTTCCGAGGGAAGTTTAAGATTTGCAACTACAAAGGGAAAATAGTACTGTTGTGTTTCTTTGCTAAAGAACGTGGGTTAGTGTCGGAAGAGGAACTAGATGGTTCAGTATGTAGGATGGCTTCTCCAATATTTGAAGAAGTATGGGGGTATACTTCGCCAGGTATGGGTATAGCTTGGGGTTTTCTTGTTGAGCTTTATACTGTGGCGGTTTGGGATGTGGGATCTGCTATGTCCTGGCTTAATGCCATGATTTCTTTTAAGAAATTGTGATGCTACGTTGATAGATTTGCACTCTATGAAGGGAGTTGATGTGGACTTGGTAGATTGCTTCTATATGATCCTGAAAGCAGTTTGGCGCTCCTGGAGGCATTTCTTTCGGGGGGTTTCGTGGGGTAGGAAGTTTGTAATATTTCCTAGTGGGTTTGAGATTGAGGATGTGTGTGCACGGGTGGGGTGGGGTGTCTCAGTTTTCCTTCGTAAGTTAGTGCTATTTTATACATTTTGTTAATGTTGTTTTGCAGATTGAATCTTTCTGGATTCACTATCCTGTGCATTATTCCTCCATCTAGTGGTTGGGTCCGGAATTGTAGTAGTTTTTTTCTGTTTTTTTTTTTTTTATTCGTGGCCAATGTGGGCGTCGACATACCACCATTTGGTGTCCTTCGTGACGTCGATGTGCTTCCTCCGGAAGCTCCTACCTTTGGTCGCCAGCTTCAGATTCTTTTTTCCGCAGTTGGGTCTGGATCGTTACCGAAGAGTTCCAGAGTTTTGGAAGAGGAATCAAATAAAAGAGAAGCAAATCGACAAAAATGAAAGTTTCAACTACACCAGACTACAGGTCTGGTAACTGGGACGATGAGGGAGAAGGTTTTCGACAGAGATCTCGATGTTCAATGGAGAATGTGCTTGCAGGGGGCTCGCTGAGCGCGGGGATGGACAAAACACCTTCCAAGTTTTGCACCAATTTCCACCACAAATACGCCCAGAAGGACCAGCATCCAGTCTGCAACCTCTGCTTGCCACTCGACCACAACAGCGAGGACTGCAACACGTGCTCGGCGTTCACACCCAAGACCCACAGAGTAAGAGAGAGGCAGAGAAGGGTGAACCACAACATGTAGGGGCAGGGGCCACCTCCATCGCTCCAAGACTTGGGCCTCTCCAGTGGAGAGGAAGACAACATCGCTGAAGGACCAGAGGACTGCACGGTCGTCGAGGTCCATAAGAAGACGTCGAAGGAGGTAAGGAAGTCGTCGACCCCTAAACACTCGAGCGACACTTGAAAGGGTGAAGCTAAAGCCCCGAGCGACACTCGTAGGAGTGAAGGAAGAAGGGGAGGCTCGAGGCCGAAATGGCGAGCATCCTGCAGCGGAAAAGGGACTTCAACGAAAAGATGAGCCAATACACCATCCCATCGAAACCCTTGCTGTAAGTCGAAAGAGGCGATGAGGACGAAGAACCTCCGAAATTGCCTGAACCGGTCAAGGAACAAGAGGAGGAAGTCTATTATTGTGAGGGCGAAGGCGACTAGGATCAGCAGTCCTACCGGGATTCAAAGTCCTCGGAGGCGCAAGACTTGGAATGGAAGGATCTCCACGCCGAATCAGCGGAAGAAGGGGTAGACACATACCCTTCAAGGCCTTCACCGCCAGACGACATAGGGATCTACAATATGGTTGTCCAAAAGGCTGCACAGACATATTGGGTGAGGATGGAGGAAAGCCCAAGGCATGTTTTCTCCTGGAAACTCTACTGCCTCAAAATACTAGGAGCCAGTTCCTGCCCATGCTCCCTAGTGTGCTGGACCATGGAATAGATGCCTTTAAGGAACCAGCAGTATGCAAAGCTGTGACAAGTTAACGCAGTTCAGAAAGGAAAACGAGACAGCAAGGTCCATGGGAGCGCTGCAGTTCAGACGGATGAGAAGGGGCACACCCTCAAGAAGACCAGGTGGCAGGGGGGGCAACGTGCCTACCACATTGCACCAAACGTTTCAGCAAGGCTATTAAGGGAACAACCAAGGCCAGCAGCAGCAGGGATAGCAGCAGCAGAACTGGCAGTACCATCCCCGAACACAGTCCTTTAGAGGGCGCGCAAACGGACGTGGTCACACACGAAGAGGAGGCCAAAAGCCTCCCTCCTAGTGACTTTGCATGAAGCTAACACCCACCCTAGCAACACCTCGGGGTGGGCACAAGGACATAGGAAAAAGAAGCAACTGGACGTTCCATGACAAACAGTACCTCGAACACACAACACCAGTAGGGGGCAGAATAAGAGACTTCATCCAGAAGTGGAGGAAGGTCACAACAGACAAATGGGTACTAAACATCATACGATACGCATACTGTATAGAGCTAGAGAAACAACCTCCAAACAGAAAACCAAGAAGCAGGGCACACTCTGCGAAGGAACTCTCGCTCTTGCGACTAGAGGTGCAAGAACTACTCGTGGTAAAGGTGGATGAAACACTAAGACTTATCCTAGATTTAAGGTTCTTGAACACTTTCATAGAGACTCAAAGATTCAAAATGACTTCCCTACAAGAGGTAATACCACAAATTTACATGGCATTACATGGCAACTATAGATTTAAAGGACGCATACTTACACATCCCCATCAAGCACAAATGTCTACTAAGGTTTGTGATCAACCAAAGTCACTACCAGTTCACAGTACTGGCATTCTGACTCAAATCTGCACCAAGGGTATTTACAAAATGCCTAGCAGCTGTCGCAGCACACCTACGCAGGCAAGAAATACACGTATACCCCTATCTCGATGACTGTCTCGTAAAGGCCAGTTCGTACAGCCAATGCAAACAACACATCCAGCAGGTCATTCTGACACTGACACAACTGGGCTTCTCAATCCATTGGGAAAAATCGTCAGCAGAACCGGAGCAAATCAAGATATTTTTAGGGGCAGAGATCAACACCATACAAGTCAGTGTTCCCCAGCAGGAAGAGAACATTGGCGATACTGAAGGAAACACGTCATTACTGCAAGGGGCAAGTTCTTACAGTGAGGACGGTGAGCAAGTGGATGGGAATGATGGGAATGATGGCGTCATGCATTCACCTAATCCAATATATTAGAGTACACGAGACCATTCCAGGAATGGATACAGCAGCAATGGTCACAGGCAACCGGGAGTTGGGAAGATCTAGTGGTTGTCACACACGCAGTGCATCAGGAAATAGCGTGGTGGAACAAGGAAACATATCACAGGGGAAACCATTCACACAACCAACTCCAACAGTGACCATCACAACGGACGCCTCCCAGTTGGGTTGAGGCGCGCACATGAACAAACTGAAGGTGAGGGGCCTATCGTCGCAGCAGGATGCGGTCAAGCACATCAACTACCTGGAACTAAAGAAAGCGTTCCTACCCTTAAAAGCCTTTCAGAAGGAGCTGTACAGGAACAGGATGTTGATCCAAACAGACAACACCACAACTATGTTCTACATCAACAAACAAGGAGGAAGACAATCAGTAGCACTATCAGAGCTAGCACAGGAAATATGGACATGGGCCATTCCACTAAAGCTAGACCGACTAGCAATACATCTCCCGGGAAAGGACACTGTGGAAGCAGACAGACTCAGCAGACAGACGCCAGCATTCCACCAATGGGAAATCAACCAACAGGAAATAGAGAAAGTATTCCGGAAGTGGGGTACACCACAAATGGACCTATTTGCAACATACCAAAATGCAAAATGCCAACACTTCGCATCCAGACAGCCAGACCATCGGTCACAAGGGAATGCGCTATGGATAAATTGGTCAAAGACACTTGCATACATTTTTCTCCCGGTACCACTGATGCACAGGGTACTCAGCAAATGCAGGTTCAGCAACATGTCACTGATAATAATAGCATCTCAGTGGGCCAGACAGTCATGGTTCTCCCTAATAGTAGAGATGGCGCATGCACCAGCACACAGATTCCCAAAATGAAGGAACCTGTTAACAATGGAGAACGGAAGGGTGCTACACCCAGAGCCAGAGAACCTCAGCCTCGCGGCATGACTCCTGAGGACCTAGAGTTTGCACACCTCAAACTACCGGCGAGCACAATGGCAGTGCTCAGGGAGGCAAGAAGACCTACCACAAGGAAATGCTATGTAGCAAAATGAAAAAGATTCTCCGAATGGTGCATTAGGGAGAAACTGCAAAGGAAAAATAAAAAGGAGTCTACAGTACTAAAATACTTAACACATCTACTGCAAAGTCAACTAAGCTACACAGCCCAAAAGGTACACTTAGCGGTGATAGTGGCTTCACAAGAGGAGAAAGAGGGAAAAGTTTCTTCACCTCCCAAGTAGTTAAAAGATTTCGGGAAGGAGCAAAGGAAATCGCACCTCCAAACAGATTGCCAGCACCGGCATGGAACCTCAAGGTAGTGCTAACTCAATTGATGAAGGCACCATTTGAGCCGATCCACAAGGCTACACTGCACATGCTCACACTAAAGAAGGCCTTCTTAGTGGCTATCACATCAATACGAAGAATAAGTGAGTTGCAGGCGCTAACACTTCAAGAGCCCTACCTGCAGTTACACAGTGATAGGATTGTAATGAGAGCAGACCCACACTTCATGCCGAAGGTGGTATCACAGTTCCACATCAACCAAACAATCCAAATACCTATTTTTTTCCAAAAACCAACCACAAGCACAGAAAGGGCGCTGCACACACTGGACGCCAGGAGGGCCGTGATGCACTTTAGAGAAAGGACAAAGGTGTGCAGAAAGACAAAGCAACTCTTTGTCTCCTTCGCCAGCAGTTTTTTGGGACGACCATTTACCAAAAATACCATTGCACAGAGGATTGCACAAGCCATACAACTATGCCACAAACAAGCTGGGCAACTGTTACAAGGAGCAGCTCATGCTCACTCAACAAGGAAGAAAGGAGCAATAATTGCGTTTCTAGTTAACACAACAATTCAAGACATTTGCCAAGCTGCAACATGGTCTTCAGTGCACACGTTCACGAAGCACTACTGTGTAGATATCCAAATGAACGAAGAAGTGCAAGTGGGACAGAAGGTCTTACAGCACATTCAGTAACCAGTGCTTCTCTTTCACCCAGCCACCACAATAAGGACAAACTGCTACAAAGTCTACGCACAGCATAGTGAATCCAGAAAGATTCACGCTGCAAATGTATAGTTAGCTGTCGGTGTAGTTTTGCAGCTTGAAGACTTTCTGGATTGACTAGCGAACCCACCCTCCTCCGCCAGAAAGATGAGACAGGACGAAAGGGATTAAAAGATTAAGAAAACTTTGGAATATAAGAGGAAAACAAGAATAACAAAATAGAAAAATGAATCTGAAGATGGCGACCAAAGGTGGGAGCTTCCGGAGGAAGCATGTCGATGTCACAAAGTACACCAAATGGTTTGTCAAAGCCCACCTGGGCCACGGAAAAAAAAAATAAAGAGAAAAGACTAGTATTCCGGATCCAACCACTAGATGGTGGAATAATGCACAGTATAGGGAATCAAGAAAGTCTTCAAGCAGTAAAACTACACCGATAGGTAAGAATCTATACGTTGTCAGTTTGAGTTTTTTTCCGTGGTCTTTTATTATTTGAAAGTGATAGGAGCTAGTTTATTCTTGATGCTGGAGATCGTCATATAGCTCTAATACAGTGTTAGGGGTGTGCACTCCACTCTTTCATTACAGCCTCAGCTTTAGCGTGTAGACTTCAGAGGCTGCCTTTTGAATGGAATGGGGAAGTGGTCAGACCAATTCACTTGGAGAGAATCTAAGATCTCTGTGGTTTGTGACAATCAAGTTCAAGACCTTGTTGTGAGTGGAGAAAATAGGCCATTGTTGGATATAAAGGATTTTAACAGAAATATGCAAGCAGGGCCTGGCAGATCTTTATTTCACCCGTGGACTGGAGCACTGGGGGCTGTTTTTGAAAGCCTGGAGCCTCTTCTGGGGACTCTTTCACTTTCCTCAGCTTCCAGAGGTAAACTGCAGCAGGCATGGGAGGCTTCAAGAGAGAGAGAGAGAGAGAGAGAGAGAGAAAGAGATGAAAGGAGCTGGGAAGGTAGAGAGAATGCTACCAGAGAGGGAGAAGAGAGCAGTAGAGAGAGAGAGAGAGAGAGAGAGAGAGAATGTATGGATTAAAAGAGATTGTGCGAGGAGATGTGAAGAGAGAGTGGCTGGTTGGAGCATTTTTTGCCTGGGCTGCTTTTGGTTTCCAGTCTGACTCTGCATGCAGGTATCTTCCACTCCCCAATGGAAGTTGAATTGCCTGAGGAAAACCTGTTTCCATCTGTGCTGTAGACCGGAAAGTCTTTAATAAAACCCTTTTTAGGTCTCGCCTGTCGATGCGCATGCGCATCGAGCAAGCGAGACTATAGGGGCTCATCGACTCTTTATCTAACTTGCAAGGAATCGTGGCGATTCCTTGCAGTGCCCGTGACTTTTAAGGTCAATGCGCATGCGCATTGAGCTTATGCGCATGCGCATTGACCTTAAAAGCGCGTGCGCGTGCACGTCCGTCTCCTAACAACACACACACACCCTCTCCCCCGCTCCGCCCCCTCCCGCCGTGTCGCATTTCTCTTTCTCCTCCCCCTCCCCTCTCTCCCCTCCGTCTCGTTTCACACACACCCTCTCCCCCGCTCCGCCCCCTCCCCGCCAACACCGCCTCGCGAGCTCGTCATTCCAAACCCGCCCTCCCCCACCTCCCCCCTCCTCCTCTCCTCCCCTGCCTGCCGCTAGCCTTGCCTACTCTCTCGCACCCTCCCCCAGCTCCGCCCCCTCACTACTTGTTTTCTTTGCCCTTCCTTCCTCTTTCTCTTGCTACTTTCAGTGTTTAATACTCTGCCCCTTTCTTTTTCCCGCTAATCTTCTCCCTCTCCTCTTCCGTGTGCCCCATCTCGTTCCAATTGAGATGGTTCTATGTTCCCTGGCTGCTCTTTTCCTAAGCACCTTGAATGTCGAAACCCGACCAGTTTCCCCATGGCCCGTTGCAAATGAGCAACCGGTATTGCATTTGTTACAGACTTATTTATTTTATTTTTTTTCCAATCATATTCCGGTTTTTGGTCGTGCCTGCCAGACATCGTAGCTTTCTGGTTGCAAAAGACTTATTGTTGGTTTGCTATGAAAATACATATCGGATTGAAGCCTGCCCGTTGGTTACCACTTGTTGGCATTCCTGTCACCCTCGTTTTTCAGCGTCTTTGTGTCCCAGCTTGTCATTTGTGTCTTTGTCCCTCTCATGAAGCCAAGTCTCTTTACCATCTCTTTTGATTGGATTTTTTGCCCCCACCCCAATTGCTTTTCAAGCACTATTTTTTTCTTTTTGGTTGAGCACTCCATGAGAGTGTACGTGTTTTCCACCTGTCTCCGTCATGTACCTCTATCCCTCTGCAGTCTTTGTAGTTATCTGTTACCTGTGTGCTTCTCCCTGCCCCGCCTCCATGTTTTTGCACACACTCTTGTGTCCTCCCCGTTGAGCTTTTGCTCGTGTGCTTCTCCCCCATCTACTCCACATTGCTTACTTGCCCCCTGCTTCTCTTTCCCACCACGGCTTTCTGTGTTTGTCACCCGGCCCTTCATGTTGCTTCCCCACCTTGCCCTCCTTTGTTGTCACTTGTTGCTTCTCTTGCCCACCCCCCATTGCTTCCCCTCACCTGCACTCTGTGTTGCCACACCAGCTCCCGCCACCTGCACTTCAAAAAATCACAAAACACTTGCATACGTATTTTCTTTTAACTTGTTGATCCAGCTCGGATCAGTAATAAAAAGAACAACGGAAAAAAAAACCTGAAACTATCTGCGTCATTTTGTAGGCATGCAAGTGTGCGGGCACAGCAACTAAATGATGCAACTGGTCACATCAAGGTATTTTTTTTTATTTAGCCATGCTGCACATTTCATGGTGCCGTTCAGCCTGGCTAAAATCCATTGACAAAGCCAATTGGTCTCCAAGGTTAGACCTATTAGCTTAGCGAATGCTTTGTATCTTGTGCTCTTAAAGGTAGAGTTGCCAGTGTATTATAGGCCATAGCTGCTGCCGATTACCAGGGCAGCCTTTCGTTCAAGTGGAGCATTATGTGATCACTACTTCTGGCCATAAATGCTAATCCATGCACTTTGTTCACTAAACACGTTTTCCCAACTCCTCTCTAGATTTCAGGCTTAGCCTCTGACAGTCATTGTCCCATGTTCCACCCTCTCCCCCACCCCAGCTCAAGAGTCCTCCTCTGGTTCATCCCACCTGTCATTCATCTACTGCCTTACATGCTTCTGCGTCGGAGGGCAACTATTTGGAATCATTTGAACAGGAATGCTTGGTTTTATCTACGTATCGTTTACATCAAAATGAGGTAAATTTGGTACCAGTTAGCCTCTCTGTTAAAAGTCTACCCTTTTTTGATGCGGTGTCTGTTAAAGTGCTGAAAACAACTGCACACCTCACCCTCACTCACCCTCAACCCCTCACCCTCACCCACCCCCAACCCCTCACCCTCACTCACTCACCCTCACTCACCCTCACTCACCCTCACTCACCCTCACTCACCCTCACTCACCCTCACTCACCCTCACTCACCCTCACTCACCCTCACTCACCCTCACTCACTCACCCTCACTCACCCTCACTCACTCACCCTCACTCACTCACCCTCACTCACTCACCCTCACTCACTCACCCTCACTCACTCACCCTCACTCACTCACCCTCACTCACCCTCACTCACCCTCACTCACCCTCACTCACCCTCACTCACCCTCACTCACCCTCAACCCCAACCCCTCAATCACCCTCACTCACCCTCAACCCCTCAGCCTCACCCTCACCCACCCTCAAAAACTCACCCTCACTCACCCTCAACACCTCACCCTCACTCACCCTCAACCCCTCACCCCCTCACCCTCAACCTCGAACACTCCCCCTCAAACCTCACCCTCACTCACCCTCAACCCCTCACCCCCTCACCCTCACTCACCCTCACTCACCCTCACTCACCCTCACTCACCCTCACTCACCCTCACTCACCCTCAACCCCTCACCCTCAACCCCTCACTCACCCTCACTCACCCTCACCCTCAACACCTCAGCCTCACCCTCACTCACCCTCAACCCCTCACCCTCACTCACCCTCACTCACCCTCAACCTCATGCTAAAGATTTACAAAAAAACCCATAAACAATTCTAAAAGCACTAACTCTAATGCTGCGAGACCTATTGCATTTCTAATGCTTGTTAACACTAGGTGTGCAGAAAAAGGATTTCTGACTATTCTGGGACAGCATCCACAACAGTTTTCTATATGTCAAGGTTGAGCACTAACCTCTAGGACAGCACCCAGGTTACGACAAAGGCTGTTATTCAGAAAAGACTTCCATGCATGTTTTCGATCACTATAGGACTTAACAATGCTCTGAGCTTTGTTATGGCCTTTAATTCTAGTTGGAAACAGACTATAGACAGACTGTAGAGAAGTACAATGTAATGCCGTCTAGTTACCTGGAGTCCAGTCATATAGTAAAAGTGCTGCAAACCTTATATGTTAGGGCGAAGTAGCTAATAATAAATGCGTTTATGTATTAACTGTTTACATTTTCAGCACTTAAATTCTCAAAGTAGCATGTTCGAATAGAGCAGAGGACATGTGCACGTTTGTATGCGCGCTAGTGTCCTATAAAGAGATGTCCCCAAAAGTATAACAGCCACTGACTACTCGAGCTCGGTGCAGAAATTGGTCACGTTGCTCACTCCCATGGGATTCATGACCACTTTATATCACATAGTATCTAATAAATTAAAAGTAATTTACCAATGTTCTAGAACACTGAAAACCCATGGAAGACAGAGTAGGTGCCAGATGAGCTGGTCTGGCAGCAGGCTATAAATACCGTCAGGAAACATGGAAAAGTTCTGCACAGAAACTTGGACATTCAGACCTTTCCAGATGTGAGCACTAAATGTCAAAAAGCCATTTCTAGGACTAGGGGTCAGGGAGCGGATTCAGCTAGCTTGAACATAGTCTGAGAGGACAAGTAGTATACGGTTTGGGGATGGGGCAGGGTAGAGCACTGTTAAGGGCAATGACGGGAAGAGGAAGAGGAAATGAGAAATATGCAGGGTTTGTAGAAGATCATAGGGATATGCATGAAGATGCACATGGTTGAAAGGGATAGGTTTGCATTGTCTTTCTTATTATAATTCTGAGATTTCTAAGGTGGTTGGTAGCAGGAGAGGGTGAGATGGGGGTTTCTGATAGGGTTTGTGTATATATCCAGTCCTGTCCAGTAAAAAAAGGGTACTGTACAGTATTAAATTGTCTTCTCTACTAGGGGTGAGCGGAATTTGCGTAGTTGCGCTACGCAAAGCTCAGCAAAACGGTAAAAAATCTCCGCTAGCATGCAAATGTTCCGTGAACGCACGAAATTGCTTGTTCCGCCCTTTCGTGATGCTTTATTCCTGTTCGCGAACGCTATTTGCGTGCTCGGGGAGAAATATCTTGCGAACACGCATTTTGAAAGCACGAACAAGCAAGAAATTCCGCGAAGCCACGGAATTTTTGGCAATTCCTTGTTTTCCGCAGAACGCAAAATTACCCAAGTTCCGCAAGCAGAACGGAATTTGCCGCCCAGGCCTATTCTCTACCTGCCCTCATTTTCTTTTCAATCTTCCCTGATCTCATCCGTAAACGAAATAAAGGTTCTGAAGCCCTAATCTCAGTCTCAGCCTTCTTCTTGGGCATCCACATTCTCTACGTCATCACTATGACAATTATGGGATTCTCTTGCCATTTTAATAAGCCCACCAACTTTCACCTTTCTTTACACACTTCCTCAAATTCAGACGTAAACGCTTATGCATGCCGATCTCTGCTGGTTTCCTGCTCTTTATAACCTCATCTCATAGCCAGATAGATTTTTTTGGTAGCTCAGAATTTTACCCTTTTATTTCCACACGAGGTCATCAATACTTCTAAATAAGCGTCAAATGTGTTTCCGCTTTCTGCATTATATTGATTGGCTTAATAGAAACATTGATAAATTAAGTGGTGTTGTAATTGAATGTCATTGGGGGATGATAAAAATCACTTCACTGAAGCTCTTTGACAATTTTTGCTACTGTCACCTGCTTCACTTTCAGCATTCTCGCTCCCTCTCCCTCCTTACTTTAAAGAAGTCTATTTTGCATTCTATTCATGCATCACTGGATGTTTGACCTCTGAAGGAGTCGTTTATTTTGCAATCTTTGTTTTTTGGCTGTTAGAATGTTTCCATTCCCGCAATACTTGTGGACACACCAGTTGCTATCACGTCTGTCCTTGTTGGAGTCACATTATTACTGTATTTGTGTTTTCTACTACAACCCAGTTGTGCAGGATCAAGCCTCATTAACTATAAAAATAATTGCATACATGCCTATACTCCACTGGAACTGCAGTCAATGGTGGCATTACACTTGGGCTCTTCATTGGAAATCCCACTCCAATGTGGTGAAGCCACTTCTGAATGGCATGGTGAGGTTCTGAAAAAGTAATGAAACAGAGTTTACAAAACGACAACCCTCTCAGAGCCCTTTTGGCTAGAAACTCGGGGTAAGTCTATTAGTACTACGTCAACTTGTTAAGTATAAATAAGCCTACTAGTCATTATGGGGTTGTAGATGCTGGTCTGTTATAAAATGGCATAGCTTTGCCATAAGTGCATTACTGCATTTGTGTTCTTGCCTGAATCCACACACATTTTTATATTGAATATCTTGACAATTCCCTTTATTTGAAAACCACATAAAAAAGGCCAGTTTTTTGGATTTTTGGTTGATAACTATTTTGATCTTTCTCAATCTTCATGTTAAATATGTGGTTGCTTAGAAATATCAGTGTATAAATATTTGAGAGGTTTGTACGTGGTGTGCCTATTCATCTGTTCTGCAGTGGTTAGAGCTATTTGGCAGAGGCATAAAAAAAAGTATTTTGAAGGCAAACTACAATTTATCAGTGACAGACCCACGTAACACTGACTCATATCAACTTTTATAATTAAAAATGCACTCATTTTGACAGCATTTATATTTTTTATTACCACAAAACCATTTCTGCGTGTAGAACAGGGATTCCACTCTTCATGGCACGAGTCCATTGAATATTTATTCCCTAGTCCTCTCTTAATTAGTAATGTTAAAAAAAAATACCAACATTACCTGCCATTGTGTTTATTTTGAACAAATGAAATATCGTTTATTGCATGTAATTTAGAATGAAGCATTATGTGACTTTGAAAACTAACATAAAACAAGTCGGGGCTTCAAGGGACCAGCTCTCGGGCCCGGTAATGATTTAACCCCTTTGGGGCGCATGACAGCCCCCGGCCGTCGTGCGTCACGGTGGGCGTGTGTGGAGGACGGCCGGGGGCCGTCCGAATCCCTCCCACTATGTAAATCGCCCGCACAGGGCAAAAATGTGCACTGCACCGAAAGAGTTAAAACAGACTTTGAAACGGGTTCCTATCGGGCCCTATATTCAAGTCCTTAACTACAGTGGCAAAAACGCTGATCGAGTTCTGAGTAATGAATGTAAAAAAAGTTAAGGTCATCCATGTCGGTGATTTCGTTCCTGTTTATATTTCACAGGTTTTACTACTTTGCATTCCCAAACAGTGCATGTGTATTTGTTTTAAGTTGCATGTTACTCGTGTGTAGTGCATACTTTGCACTGAGCCACCCTCAGTTGTTCAGAAAGAGGCTGAAGGCAGTGCAAGCTTCTTATAGTGCCTCTGGGTCAAAAAGTGCTAATAGTACATGGCCATCCAACTCTTGGTCTCTCTGCCGAGAGAACAGAGCAATGGCCAGGTATTCCATTTGCAATTGTGATTCTGTGCAAATGTGTGTGAAGGAGGTACCCCACAATAGTCAAAATATTGCCAAGGTGAAAGTAAAAGAAAATGCAGTACTTACATTTGAGAGGGCATGTTGTGTGTTTATGGGGTAGTGAAGTGAAGAATATTCCAGGATGTGCATTCAGGAGAGAACGAAGAGGGTGATGAAGAGGAAAAAGATGAGGTGAATTTAAGATGCAGAAGGGCGAGATGTGGAGAGAAAAATGACGTACATGTCCAACGCAGAGTGAACGTAGCTAGAGTGACTGAGATGCTCTCAAGACCACTTCCCCTTTCACAGGCCTCTCAGTAAGGTTTCATGCACAGTCTCCGAACTGAAACATTTTAATAATATTTAGAACAAAATCATTGGTATTATTAATTTATTGTAAACAGCTAACAAGCACTGGCAAAGCAAGTAGTAATCCTGGCTGGTTTTAGGTGTATGTCCGGTGTCGTGTTATGTATCTGGATCAGTGGTCGAAGTGGGCGGGATCGGCCTGGCACGGCGTGCCCCTACTTCTTTCATTTAACAGATTCCGTTCCCTTACTTTTTTAGTTAAACACTCATTCCAGGGCAAGAAATAGCCAAGGCCCAAAGATAAGGCTTGCCGTTTGTTGCAGGTCAGGGAGGCAAGACTGGCAGAGAAGTAAAATGATACTGTTTCTTCCTTCCTGCCCCCCGCCCCCCACCATAAATCCCGTCGTGCGAGGCATCCCGGGCACACTCACAAACTTCACGGTCTCGCTGCTTCATGCACAAACACTTTAAACATGTGCTATCTGCTCTGGGGCAACTGGAATTATGTAGCAATGGAAGGCAAAAGTATTCTGCAGTGTTGACTAAATTATGCAGCAAAAAAAAGCTGCAACATAATGCTGTATATTTTCTGATACTTTATTATTTTTACACATGCTAACAGTCTGCAAAGATTTTGCCTTATTAGTGGCAGTGCATCATACAAATGCAGCAGTGAGAAGCGTGATCAGTCAACCTTTGCAAAGGGCTGTCCACTTCACAGAAACACAAGTCACGTTTGTTTGTAACTTTTGATCCGTTTGAGCTACAAACAATTTATTAGTTAAAATCGTGAAATTATGCAGCAGGTGATGCATTATGTGGCAAATATTGAAAAGCCATAATTGTATAGAAAACATTTGCAAACTAGGATATTTTGTCATTCATGTTTGAACTAGTCTTGTGGAAAAAGGGAGAAGTGCTAATGACAAACTCCATGGCTCGGAGACAAATGGCTTGTGATTCCACTTTTAAGCATATTTGGGACATTCTGTGATTGGAAACAAATCCCACTTTGTGAATGTATTTTAATGTCAATAACTCATATTAAACCTTAAATAAATGTGTATCTATTGGCTGAATTAAATACGCAATAAGCTGTAGCTGGGTAGTCATATGCCAAACAAAGACAAAAAATTTGAATGATTTGCTATTTATGGCCACACCTCTGACTCCGCCCACTGACCCAATCCTTGGGTTGTTCCCGCCCCTGATCTCCGCCCACAGTTCCCCAACTTTTTCCCCCCCACTTCGACCACTGATCTGGATGCAATAATAGAAAGCACAGAGGGGGGCCAAAATACGGGTCGGTGGCCCACAATGGAAATGGCAGAAATGTTGGTTACATCTTTATGCAACACCATAATTAAATAAGCCTCACCTCTTTTAGAGCCCCCCCCACACATTTTTTCATCCCACTTGAATACCTGCAGTAAGCTATGTATGTTTATTGAGTCGGAGGGCAATCAACGTATTTTGATCGTGTGCCCACTACAATTATCTTAAGCAACTTATTCATTCCAAAGCATGTTATTTTCTACTATTTTTGAAAGCTTATTCAACCAGTGCCTTTATGGAAGTATAGATGAATATTGTTGTCCTACTTTTCATCACAGCAGTGTAAAAAAAAAAATTACATTAGGGAGAGGATGTGCCCTAACGAACAGAGCAGTCGACTTCAAAGCCGGTGAACCAGGTTCGAGTCTTTGCAGGGACAGCTCAAAATCCTGTCTCAAATCACTTAATCTCCCCATGCCTAATAAAATTAATGAATCAGTCTCAAACACAACTGGTGCTCATGTAAAGTACTGTGATAACTTTGGGTCGTGTTCGCGCTATATAAAACCCAAAAACAAACAAAAAATGTCAAGCTACTGGATTCCTTGTGTTGATTAGACATACTTTTTCTGTAGTGACTTGTAAGATTCAGCATTAACATTGTGTTGAACTATTATAGAAGTTAGATGTGTTGTAAGGACAGTCCATTTGGATATGTTATATTGCGGTAATCGGCATGAATGGCACAGAACATGTTCAGGGAAATTGATTCTCACCAATATTTCAGTACCATTGAGTTCATAATTTAGGTAAATATATTTCTTATTTTCTTTTCTTTAAATGCAAGTGTATTTTGATATCTTCATAGGTTTTTCATTGGCATCTGTGGAAGAAGAAGGGATCCATCGGCTTTATGTAAACCATATAAAGGAAACTGGTCTAGCTTTTAAGAGAGGTATGAGTATGGGAAAACTGTGCCTTGTCATTTAGTAATCTCTGCACACAAAACGTTTTTTTTATTTGACTCTTGACAATTTTGTATGCGTCTCCTTAAAGCTTTGTTAAAAAGACTAAAGTGCTATATAGGCCTGGGGTCTTGGCACACACTGTATATACATACATGTGCAAACTAGAGCAGAAGGGAACGGAATGGATACTTACAATAAACATTTTTGCTTGAAAATGTGTAGGAGTATCTGTTGCCAGCTACTGCAGTAACCAAGATCCTTTCCAGTTAAAAAGGCAGGCGCCTTCTTGTCTGTTCAGACAGTGATATGTAATGATGTTGAGATTGGCTGAGTAAAGATGTTTCCTCTTCACTACAAAACAGAACATGCCAAAAACTGTGATGACCCAGCAGCATATGTCAGTGAACCAGAACAAAGAGAGTTGTCATTAAATAAATTCAAATTTTTGAATGTTAGTCTAATGTGTCTTGCATCTGAATGATATGGACAAGTAGCTGTAGGGTCACTAAGAGGAAAGTAAATAGCATGTGTATCTCTACATGTCATATCGTGTGCAGCACAATGCCCTTGACAATATGTTGAATGGGAGTGTGACTACAACACATAATTTTGGTTCTCTTTCTTCTGTGCTCCATGTAGACAACCCTCAAGGGATGGTTCTGCAATTAGAGGTGAATGCTAGCACAACTTTGCCTCTTACAGTCCATCTGGCTTCAGTAACATCCACCATTATTTATGACATTTGAACCTGTAACAAAGGGGCATTGACTCTTTAATTAATGTCTTATCTTGCCAATTTGTGATATTCATGTAAATGTCCTGTTAGTTACAGGGAAAGGAGGTAACGATTTACTGAAAAGAACAATCCACACGAGGAAAGGCAGCAGCATTCCAGCTAATCGAACTGCTGCAGTTGATAGATGTACTTACTGAGCTTTTCCTTTCTGTTTTACATCTATCCTTGGCACTACTGCCTGGACCTAGATGTCTGAGAGAAGGCGCCACATGCCACCACAAGGCAGTCATACCTGTAAGAGTGTACTTGAGGAATTTCAGATCGAAATGGAAGCAGAACAAAGTAGAAATGGACTTCTAAGTAGAAACTTTACAAGAACTACGGGATTAAAGTAACTACCCATGTATGTAAAATTTTGTTGCAAATAAAACAAAAGTGCTATTCGAGAAATGTAGTAATTTTGACCATGTTCACTCAGGTATTTGTAAAAAAAAAAATAATAATAATAAATAAAGGATGCATTATCAAAGTAGTCCTCGCTTGAGAATGACCCAAGGCAGGCACTGGGGTTGAGATAAGGGCATAGAGGTGCTCTCTCAAATCAATCTAGACAGGCAGGCAGTGTGCTGCCACATGAGAACAAAATATTGGATTCATCTCTAGAGAGGACTTCAATTCCAGCATACAGTATGCACATTAATAACTCTACTGCTCTCCTTTTCACATGCCTGTGTGCAATGAAACACCAATTCAAAACCTTCCAATCAAATATGACACCAGAGCTGCAACAACTGCCTGGGAAGTTCAAACATAAGATCTGACTTGACCAATCTGAGAAGTTGGCAAGTCAGGTAGTCTTTAGGGCAGAATTCTTATAAAGTTTTTGTTCTGACATGAACCAAAATTCTAACTGTTATCAGAATGCACAAACTTGATTTCTGGATCCAGCGGGAGCAATGCACATTTCCACACCACTTGCTATCCACAGTCGAGCATACACAAAAGTAATATCTCAGCAGTAAACTGAGGGAAAGGGGAATGGGATAGGCGAGAAAACAGGAACACTCAATATCACCACTGTGACTTGTCATGTTGCTGAATGTGCAATGGATATTGCTAAAACCTTATCTCTGTATGTACATGCAATGGCACATGATATGCTGCCAGAAATTGTCAATGCGTTATTCTCTGGGATTTTGTTGAAACTTTGATTTTAATAGCCATAAGATTGAGGAAGCTCTCTGTGATTGATATTATCAGGGCGTTGGCAACACCCAACCCCCTTCTTTGCTTAAGACATATACATTCTGTTCTTTTGAGTACACACACTTGGGTTCTGATATACATTCAAGGTTGTTTCTTACACTGTAATACAAATAAAAATTCATTGGGAGTATATAGTTCACAGTGATTCCAATGAATCACTTCCTATGCACCTCCCACTACCTTAAATACAATATGTGCATCAAGAAAGTAGCAACAGTCTTGAATGGTGAAGAGGATACTTCCAGTTCCTCACGTAGATTATAATACAAAGGAGCAATAAAAATATACATTTATACTCTCTAAGGGTTACCTCATTAATGCTCTGGTTTTATTCTTCATCAAATAGTGATTGAGGAAAGTGTGTTTTTACGCTGTGTGTCATCAGTGGGCCCCGGGGGAACAAGGGTAAGCAATCGTGCACTTTAGGCCTTACTAGTGATGCCATTGTGTTAGGTGTTCTAGCTTGTTTTCCTTCTCTGCTCATAAAAACATGACACCGGCACAGATGCCCGGCGGACGCGCGCAGAGACCGGGTCCAGGACCTATGCCCCTCCTACTCATAACTGGCGGAAAGAAGGAGTTAGGTCCTGATTGGGACTGAGGAGGGGCTGGACCATAATCTAATGAAGGAAAAAAGAGAAGATGCCCACACCTCAAAATAGTACACAATTATTCGAAGAAGGCACGTGTAACTGAATTGCACATGTGAAGGTACATTTATTTATACCAATTACTACTATTTTTTTGAAATTTTTGGCAAAATGTTTTTTTCAAAAGCAGAAAAAGGGGAAGAACCCACACAATCAACACAATGGTTATACAAATACAAACAATGATTATACACAATGGCAATTGATGAGATACATAAGAACACAGAGGGAATATTAACACATTTAGTAATTCATGGTTAAATATGAATGCCTGTTTTGAAACCACCAAAGCGAAGTGAAAAAGGGGGCAAGAGCTTGCACAATGTCCATTAGCATAGATACAATTAATGTATTACTGTACTCTTGCGTAATGCCGACGCGTTTCAGGTTCGAGCAGAACGTATTCGAACCCTCATCAGGGCTTTGTGAATAGTCTGTGGTTATCAGGCTCCCAAGCACTGTTCAATGGACAGGGGGCGATGACACAAAGGTTTAGTTCTCTATGTGCACCGTCTGGCGCCCCTTAGAGGGAGGAGATCGAGGATAAAAGTCTTTGAGTCCTTGCGTTTTGTGTGCAATAAAGCGGTGTCCCTCTAGGTTGAGACGCGTTTCAGGTTCGAGCAGAACGTATTCGAACCCTCATCAGGGCTTTGTGAATAGTCTGTGTAAAAGAAATAAAAAATAGAGGACAGTTTTGAAAGCCAAGACTAAATGTGAAGCGATTGAACTCATAGAGTTTTGAATGAGAAGGGTACCTGTGGTTATCAGGCTCCCAAGCACTGTTCAATGGACAGGGGGCGATGACACAAAGGTTTAGTTCTAAAATGAATAAAGCACAAAATGTTGTTTCATATAATTGAATATGCATCAAAAAAGAATGGGAGAATCAGGATTTGAGCCTACCTCTATGTGCACCGTCTGGCGCCCCTTAGAGGGAGGAGATCGAGGATAAAAGTCTTTGAGTCCTGTCAATTAAAAGCAAAAGGCTTATGATCTAATGTCAACCTTTAAAGGACTTGATATGCGTTATTTAGGAAAAGGGGGCCCCATACCTTGCGTTTTGTGTGCAATAAAGCGGTGTCCCTCTAGGTTGAAATCAGCATGAAGCTCCTATATGAACAAAGTGAAAGCGAGCGTCAAACTGGTTGCACTTAGCAAATATTTAACAACTAAGTTATGGGCTGGTGGAAAGAAGCCTACCTGGGTCAGCTGCACGGATCATGGTGGCCCAGGAGTCAGAAGTCGGAGTGTTTTGATTTATCTCCGTTTCTGTGGCGCGCTGAGAAAAGGGAACAAAGGCGCGATTGAAATACGCGTCTGCAAGCTGTCAGTTTGTACATGAATCAAAGCTCCCGAGCGAAGCGGGTTGCTACGTGAAATGAGGCTCCCAAAGGGAGCGCGTTTCTTACCTGTCCTCGGACAGTCACTATTCCAATAGAAGGCTTCTCGAAGAATGCCTAACGTTACGTGGGGCCATTTTGGACTACTAGAAAAAGGGACGACCAGCGTCCCATTGCATTATGGGAAATGTAGTCCCAATTTTGAAAAATTCAAAGGCGCACCGAGTGAGAATGGATTGGTATTTGCACTCATGTCTGGGATGAAAGTTAGAACACGGAAGGCAAAGGGGAGCCATTATGTGGGGCTCATGGGCTGCATAGGGGTCCACCTTATGAATACAAAGAAGACAAATGCAAGGCAGGGGGGGGGGGGCAAAAAGAGCTAATCAAAGCTAGGTCATTGTAGGAAAAACCAGCTAAATTCTTGATAGTTCAGACATACTGTTAAGCCCTGTGAGGGTGCTATTGAACTTAAGGATCAGGTATGCTTCCTTCTGGAGCAACATCTTGTCGATGTCTGCCGGGCGCTGTGTTGTACCAAGTGTAAATATTACTGACCACTTGAAATTCAATTCTGAATGGGAATTATCAATAAAATGTTCAACCATGGGTGCCGTAAGCACTTTCTTTCTAATCCTGGACCTGTGCTGACTGATGCGAAAATTAACTTGCTGGTTTGTTTTCCCGATGTAAATCTTGGGGCAAGGACACTGGATGACGTATATAACGTTTTTGGTTTTACAATTAGAGAAACCTGAATGCTTCCATTTGATCCCACGGTGTTCGAACTCATTGCCCTCAATCGTACTAGAGCATGCCACACAGTTGCCACATCTATGGTGGCCGTCAATTGGTTTCAAATTCCAACAGGATAAAATATCTTGTTTGGATTTCGGCAATGACACATCTGCTCTGACAATTTGTTGTCCAATGCTTTTGTTTTTTTTATAGGCAAAAATGGGCCGGGGGAAGGGGCATTCTAAGCCATCAAGGCAGACATCCTTACTCTGCTTGGAGATTTTAACATTCACGCTGAGGACAGCATAGTCTGGTCCACCAATCTTCTTCTCCAAGATCTCTCTTGTTTACAACTTGAACAAAAGGTCAGGGGTCCCACCCATGGAAAAGGACACACCATTGACCTTCAGGTTCAGCAACCTACTCCTATTCGGATCATTAGCTGATCCCTATAACCTTTTATCCCCCTGTCTCACCTTATGCCCCCTCGGCCTAAGACAAAGAAGCGTTGTTTGTCCAAATGAAATGAAAAAGCTCTGGAATGACAATCTCAGTAACACGAAACCCAACCTGGTGGAGTGTATCTCCGGGGCAAATTCCAGGTTCTGTAACTGGATCAATGGCTTGTTAGACCTATTTCTACCAGAAAAACGTATAAGGACCAACAGAAGTCGAGGCAGTCACCGTAGTTCTCCCCTACCTTGCTGATACTAAAGAAGCATTGCAAGTAATTAAAGAGGAAATGGGGGAGGCATTATCAGAAAGCAAGTAGATTAGAATACCGGGAAGCAGTCAGACTCTACCATTCCGAGATTCGAAATGCCAGGCAACTATTCCACTAAAATTGAGAATGCATCAAATTCACCTTGGGAAATATTTTAAATCATTAGTGGAGGTGAGCTATGATGGCCCATCCCCAGAACCTTCACATTTCTACTGCAATCAGTTAGCTTTGTTCTTCTCAAAGAAGAAGATCTTAGACATTTATTCATCTTTTCCATGCAACGATGAGGAAGCTATGCCCTTGGTAGTTTCAACCCCATCAATTTGTCAAAATGTTAGTCTTTTGGCCCTTCCCCTGATTTTTCACAGTCAACTCCTGACCTTATTCACCCCCTTCCGTATCTTAGCTCAAGTTCCAGTGATTATTTCTCTGGTTCTATTCAAATTATTGAACACGTCACTTTCCTCTGACTTAAACCTCCCAAAAATGGAAATGCACAGTGATTAACCCCTGCTGTAAAATAACAAATCTTGACCCCTTGTGTCTAGGAAATGATAGACCCTTCTCCCTTCTGCCAGGTATATCCAAACCTATGGAGAAACATGTTAGTCACCATTTCACCATGTTCTTCGAATCTAAAAATCTTCTCTACTGCACCAAAACTGGATTCAGAGCATTAAATGGCACTGAGACAGCACTGTTCGCTGTAATTGGAGACCTTAGACAACTTCTTGATCAGAGTGGCACAGCAGTGGTCATTCTACTGGATCTCAGCACAGCCTTCGACTCAGTGTACCACACAACACTTGTCAAGGGCTCATGGAGGTGGGGATAGGTCACTGTGTGTTACAATGGCTTAAATCCCCCCTCGAGGATAGAACTTTTCTGGTGTGGGACCAAGTATGTTTTTCCGATATTCTGTCCTTGAAATGTGGAGTACCTCAGGGCTCCACATTAAGTCCCACTCTGTTCAACATTTATCTGTGCCCTCTTCAAAACTAGTTTAGTCTTTCGGCCTGTCTATAGTGTTGTATGCTGATGATACACAATTAGTTGTATAGATCACTCCAAAAAAAGGATCTAGCCACAATCAACTTGTCCCCTATCTTCAAGAGATAGCCAATTCGATGGCCAATTGCTTCCTCAAACTAAACAAGGACAAGACGGATCTCATGTTAGGAAATAATAAGACTTAGAGAGAGCCTCTCTGCTGGCCAGAATGCCTACGAGCTGCTCCAACCCCAAAAAATTAAATAAAAAGTCTGGGCATCTGGTTAGATGATATGCTTACAATGGATGGGTAGGCAAACTCGAATATCTGCAAAATGCTTTGGCATTCTCAGACTTCTGAGGGAATTGCTAGAACTTTTGCCCATTCTGGCCCAGACACTCGTCATCCAGGCCTTGATTATCTCCGGGCAGGATTACAGGAATTCTCTATATTTTGGGGGCCCTTGCTATGTCAAGAAAAGGCTGCAAATAATCCAAAATTCCATTGCTAGTCTCCTCTTCAAAATTCCAAGGCACCAATCCACGAGAAGGACCTTGGTTGACCTTCATTTGTTACCTACAGAGCAACGAGTTCAGTGTAAATCTGTGTGCATCACCTACAGGTATTGCTACAGGAAGGGGTCACAAATTCTTTTCACCCTGGTTGAACCTTACTACCTGGATAGATCCTTATGACCAGCCACATGTTCTCTCGCAACAACTCCCAGTATATGTAGATCCAGATGGGGTGGCCGCACCTTTAAATTTCTAGCATCTAAACACTGGAACTCCATAACTCCTTGCCTCTCACACTGTGTCAGTCGGATTCTGAATTGGCCTTCAGGAAGGCCCTAAAGACATGGCTTTTCCCTAATCTTCTTCAGGTCACATCGTAGCTGGGCTGACACTGTGATCTGCGGGTAAATTCAGCGCTGGGTACCTCTGGGTAGCCATGCACTATACAAATTGACTAGATTAGATTAGAATGGTACTTTAAACTGTTCAAGTTTGTTTCCAAAATACGATCAGAATCCTTTGCCTACTTCTTTGTACCCTTGAACACTTCTCTGTATTTAGCTTTAACTTCAAACATGCTTCCAAATTTAAACAATCTGCATGTTTTTTGCAAGTTCTGGTAACAACGCCCCAGTATCTTGATTGCTTAGTGGGCCAGGTATCCTGATGCCTAGAAAGGATGCTCTGTACCATGCAGAAAATTATACTTAGTGTCTTCAAAATGACAGCAGACATTTCAAAACATTGTGAGTGTTCTGTGGCATCACGAGACACATAGTTTCTAATATGTGCATTTTTCAGAGATGCAAAGTCTTTTGCCAAGTTGCATCCTTTTTGTGGGTGCACTGCCAGCCTTTCTTTCGATGCAATAAGCAAAGCGTTAATGTATATGAGTACAATGATTATCGGTAATGAAGTCGCAGAAAATGGGACTGTTCCACAGATAATAACAGAGAGGTTATTTGACAGCATCCTGTTAGTCAAACAGCTCCCGTAGGCATTAGAAAAAAATCAAACATACTTATGAGTCCTACAAAAGTATACTTATTTATAGAATGGATATGGTGCATGGACATTCAAGTGCTTACGAAAATTGAGGAGGTAAAATGCTAATAAACTGCAGCATAGTTAAAACAAGAGTTTTTTTTATGTTTAAAGACCTGTACTGTAAACATAAAACCTTTGTGAAACAAAGATCAAAAGACTGGCTTGTCAGTGACTAGTATTCGCAACACTCACTGGA
This sequence comes from Lissotriton vulgaris, assembly GCF_964263255.1. Lineage (NCBI taxonomy): Eukaryota > Metazoa > Chordata > Amphibia > Caudata > Salamandridae > Lissotriton > Lissotriton vulgaris. Next base: position 229,821,709 of record NC_141696.1, read on the forward strand.
GTTGGAATCAATATGTTTTGTAGAAGAAAAGATTTTTCTTTCTCGAGTCCCCTCACTCACCAGGGTTCCCCCACGGTGAGAATATGTGAACACAGGAGCAACGTGAAATGCTAAAATGAGCAACCATTACATAGAAACAGGACACACGGTGGACGATTTACAATGGATCATTCTGGAAACCCTAACTACTAAAAGCCACAATGCTGAAAGAACCTTGTTCGAGAAAGAACAAAGATGGGTACATAGACTTAAAACAGATACCTCGGGTTAAAATAATCTCATCCCTTGTCTGAGCCTAAATAACTGATTCAAGGGCGTAAATATATGAGTGACTGAACTCCTGTAAACCCTACTCTGATCCACAATCTGTAAGTCTGAATCAAAATTTTCAAGACATTACGCCCAACGTGAACTCCCATATTCAACATAAAAGACACCTCTCTTTATGTTTGATAAGACACAATAACTAGGAGACTGAAGGACTACCTTGACGTTCTGCCTCCCACCATTAACAAGATAAATCCTGTTCAATTCAAATTTATTGTCTCTCTCGTTTCACTTCCTCATTTTTTTAAAATGACGATACTTTACCCATAAAAAACGATGACACCTTTATAATGGCGATTTAGAAGTAACACAAACACTTTTTGAGAAGAGCGACTTCATATTTTCTGAGAAAAGAGACTACCCCTTCTTCCCCGTAGTCTGCCTTATCTTTCACTGCTCACATCATACATAATTCCGACCCGGATACACCTCCCGATACCCGGGGCCAGGAAGGAAGAGTCAACACAAGTTGTACCGACTGGAAGCCGCAGGTAGCAGTGACCGCATGGAGTGAAGCCAACTTCAGAACCGTAAAGTATATTAACATAAGCCTAACAAGACCCATTCTTTTATTTAGTAGGCTGTTTAAAGGCTCACTGGCTGTCCGTAGAAGTTCTAATGAGAATCTTTAAAGGTATGTGAGCTTTGAATGACTTGTGTGGTTTTGCGACATAGTCACTAATACTTTGTCGAGTGCATAAAAGACCTAATGAGAACTTTTTAGAGATGTATGTACGTTTTATGAGATGGGCGCTTTGACACATATTCTCTAATAGCCTGTCGAGCCCACTAGCTAAGCCATAAGTAACCACACAAATATTCATGTACACGCATGTTGTGACGAGATACACATTAGTCTTCAACCCCGCGGCATTACCAAGAAACGCATCCTAAAATAACACCGACTTTCTTAGACCATGAATAGTCGCCTGGCATTGTCTTTCCTCTCTTTTTTAGACACCGTGAGCCATCGCGCATGTCATTTAACGCAAAAATCGATAATACTAAGACACTCTTCATACCACTCAAGATGGCGATAATCATTATACCCGTTTAGGGCCTCTATCCAACAAAAGAATGAACAGGGCCTTTTTTCGAATCACTACGAGATAATATATAGAATGAGCAGAGAAATTTTGCCATGCAAAGATGTTTCTTTACGCACAACGTCCTTCCCAACCCAGAACTGGTAGTTATTTTGCCAACAGTTTACAAGTAGCGGTCAAGATATTAAGTATTGCCAATTTCTAGTTGCTAACAGGTCTACCTCTTAACATATTTCTTGCTAGAGGTCCCCTGTAAAAAGTTGAACAAAACTTCTATGTCTATATTTGTATCCCCTTTCTTCCCATATATTTTTGTTTTTTACAGGTACCTTTGGACCTTACTTGGAAACTGATCAGTACATCTATTTCCCACTATTTAAAAAAAAATTTATCTTCTTTGGTCAAATCAAATCACTCTGAGACACCCTTGTCTCATCACACCATTCACTCTGGTCCTGAAGAAAGCCCACTCGACCTACATAGGCGTAACAGAGGCTGAAACATGTCGACCATTTTAAATAAAGGACTACAATAGTGCGGGAGACCCATAACTCAATCTCAGCACGCACTAAATTCACTTTTTAACAAATATCTCGAATCCAGTACTATTAAAACAACCACTGAAGATTTTTAATTCACGCATGACTCCTGTATCACTGATCACTACTGCACTAACAAGGGGCATATCTCCAGGCGGAGAAAGCACGATCACTAACCCTGTGATGATGCTGCCACGTGTTTAAAAGGTGAAGAATCCAGATATACCGCCACAATCCATTTTTTACACATGATTGGGTTTTTATTGGGATACAGAACACAACGCATTGCTGACCCAGGTTATGCAGGACAAGTGATCCATTCCCCACTTGAATTTTTAGATTATTTGCTAGGCAAGGGGAAGACCCTGGGAAAGGCCATTTGGACACAAGCAAACCTGGAAGATATTTGGGAGTTTTCAAGTGTAGAATCTATCTATGTTTTATGTTTTAGTTCTCCTGACCTTTGTACTCATAGTCCCAAGGTTAATGACAGCACACTGGACTGTAGGAATCCGTAGTATCCTTTTCTTGACCTTGGCATATTTCCTCTGCAGCAAATGAAAGTCAGCTGCTGAAGGATTAAGTGTTGGGAAGAGTGCTCTCGCAGATATTCTCAGGGTTATGAAGGTATATTTTGGCACTTGTGTTAACTATGGCATTTTTTGTGAATCCATAACCATGAAGTCAATCCAACTATTATATTGCTTGGGCTACACAATAACTGTGACAAAGTTATACTCGAGATCCAACTAGAAAAATAGTTGCCTGTGAGCTGTTTCTAATCCAAGTCTTTGCTGGAGACCAAATGAAGCTGTGTCACAAACATATGGGCTTTTGGAAGTAGCTGATGGTCGTGGTAACCCAAAATGTCATGAAGTCCTTGCATTGTTGGAATAAACACATATTTTAAGAAGGATTTCGAGCTCGCAGGCTAAGACTGGCAACTAGGCAATGTCCAATGTATTGGACTTCAAGAGAAAGCAACTTTCAGAAGTGCAGTGTGGTCAAAACTTAGAATGGTACAGCACAAGCGAAAATTAAAAATGCAGATATTACACATAAAGGTACTCTCAGGGAGATCTGAAAGGAAATACTGTGGCAAATATTCTTTTTATGAACCTCATACAAAAAGTGATCAGAACGATGTACAGTGAATCCATGTTGATGATCCTGATAGATTCTGCTTGAATATGCAAGACCCAGGATTCACAAATGATGTCCAAAGCACCACGCTCAAAAGTACAAGCAGGTTGCATGCTATTGATTGTGAAAAGTTGTGTCTTTCGTAGCGGTTTCTTGACTGAAAAGGGACAGAAATGTACACCTCTTGGCTTCTGAGGGGCCAGCTCATTCAATCCATTAGAGTAATGTATGTGCCATGCACATATACAAGGTTCATAGCCAAAGTACATTGTAGTTTCATGTTAAACAATTGAACTTTCCATAAATTAGTTTAGGTACATGCTATGTAAGTATTATTGCATTAATTGAATGAAAACTAAGGAAGACTAAGCCATGGTATTTCTCCTTTAGAAATACAAAATAGCCAATGACCATTGCCAAGGCTTGCCAGTGCAGATGGATTGCCCACCTCGCACAACATTGTTAAAAAAATAAGCCGGCAACGTATATCTATTGAAACCCGTAACTCACTCAACAAAAGCTCTGGAAGTTAGTGTCCCTTTTTTGTGGAGTATTCTTTGGCCAGGTATTTGCAAAGCAGCAACTTAAGTTTTGCTCATGCATTCACAACGCCCCAGCGTATTAAAACCGATACTAAAAGAGCTGCAAATGTGAGACAAGTGGTGTTTAAGAAATGAAAGCTCAGACAGCCTCTAATGCACCACCTGTCTAAGAATACTAGAGCAATATAGCTCGTTACTGGTATACAAGCCCTTAAAGCCACTCTCTTCTCTTTAAAGGCCCAAACGGCAGGTGAGTGACTGCCACGAGAGGACGAGAGCTTTTATAATACTATTAGAACATTTATCCCACTGAGGGAAAATGTTATTTCTATGATAAAGCATTTTCATAAACGTTCATCCCTTATCCCAATGTTATTGAACTTTTCAATTACTTGCTGTATGATTTTTTAGGAGTTCCCATAGTTCTTGACAATGGGGAATTCTATTATGGATAAACAAAACCAGCTTTATGTGGAACTCACCAATATTGAGCCCCTTATTTTAGGGGTCTTGTTAAATCTTTTGTCTAAGGGCCTCTTGCAAAATTGTGAATAGTAAAGAGATGCCTTGCTGTTATCCTGTAATTTATTTACTTTGATTTGAGCATTAGTGTTAGCACATACTGAATTGAATGAGTCTTTTATTTAGTAAGAAATCAATTTTGCCAGTGCTGTTAAGAGAAAGCCAGACTCAAAGTTTGGAACAATGTTGAGAATGCAAGAAGACTAGAGGTAGGGTGTTCAAATATGGTTCTCTTACCGCATGCAACTAGTTACATATGACTAACAACAAATCACAAAATTCCATCAGAATTAATGCAATTGTTAATCCTTGACATGATATCCTAAATGCATTTACATCATCCAGATGTATACGTTTTCTTCCAACCTGGCTGTAAGAAACCTTATTAATTCCCTGCGCTGTGAGTGAAGACCGCAGCAGAACCAGATTGGACCAGACTACCTATATTTTCCTCTATCGTGTCTTTATTACAAACGTGTGTCTTTGTCAAACAGTGCAGGGGGCATACCCGTTTAAAAGTCTGCAACGCTCAATTCTATAATAGAGAACTTAATAAAGGTATTTCTGGCAGTAGAAGGTCATTAAACATTGTTTTTCTTTCCTCATTAGAAAAATGCTGATTCAACCTGACCAAATTCATTTTGTGTTGCTTTAAGCTGACCGCTAAAATGTAAAAAAATGACATGAAGGTTTAAAGTGTTACCTTCACAAAATACTAGTATTCAGTTCCTTCTTTTGCTCTGTTTGATCCCGCACTTTCTCTGCCTCGTCCATCTTTTTGCCACTTATTCTATATTCTCCTTTAGAAGCTTGTAATACCTGATTAGGTAGAAAGGGGTCAGCCTTGTAAAGAATAAATATTTTAACACATCATGTGGTGAACATGTGTAGTCAACTGTCCATAGAACACCTTAAAACAAAAACTGTGAATGAAATGTAAACTTAAAAGGAACAGAAAAGCTAGAGAATAATACTATTGAGCAATTATGGCACTGCTGGAGTACACACAGGTTCTATTTGTAAATTGGCAGAATGGATGATGTGTGGATCTTATTAAAAGTACTGGGGTTGTTTACGGAAAAGGATTTATCAAAGTTATAAAAGAGCATACTGGTTTAATTAGTATATGAATGACTGGTGTACAGTTCATGCTGATATTCCTAACACGTGTTTTTTTGTTGTCCTAGGTCTTAAAGTCGGTGATGAAATTATTGCGATAAATTCCAAAGCCGCAAAGAATCTGAACTCGTCAATCTTAAGACATTTCCTTGCTCATCCCTCGTTGTGCCTTACAGTGCAGACAGTGCCTGAAATAAAGGAAGGTCAGCGATTATTGCAGCCTCCACCACGCCGTTCCGATCAATTGACCGATGTGACTGACAGTGGATATGATTTCAGCAGTCCAGGTAGGATAAATTGCCTTGTTTCCTTTGCGTGTACAAATGAAACTTGTCTCATATGTTGGGTACCATGAGCTTCTCTTGGGCACAAATGAATATAAATGCATTCAAGTCATCAGATTGATTTCTGTTTTGGCAAACTAACAGTATTGTGGGAAACCTGAAAGCCACATTACAGCATAATTGCTGCATTACCGCATAATGCATGTGCAGAGGCATCTTGACCAGCCACCATGCTAAAGACACAGCTGACAGATCTCAGGCCAAGGTTTACAATTATTTCTCCGATTTATTTAATGCATTTTTTGTACATCTATGTAATAAGGGTTATTTAAAACATTGTGTTGGTCTTTTTGGATAATTCAGAGTGCCTGACAAATTTAAAACACTTGTTGATAGGAGGGGAGGGTGATGCCCAGTTGGACGGGGTAGGTGAATGCTGTCTAAACGTATTCCTCCTCAGTCCCTATTTTTAGTTAAAGGCCACTCTACCTAGATCACTCTTGAAAGGTTTCCTGAGCTTCATGTGACTGGCTTCAGATCTCAAGTGTGGGTTAAATGCCTTCCAAAGTCTATGTCCTTGCACACTCAGGGACGTGACTCTCAGTTTCACCCTTTTGGGCAATCATTGGTCATTCATATGTGTGGGCATTCACCATAGTACTCTGGTGGGTATGTAGCTATACAGAACTTTTGCTTCAAGATGCCTCATTGACTATGCACAGGACCTTAAATGTAATCCTTGCACCTACTGGAAGCTAATGGGAGTGCTTTGATGGTGGGTTTTATGTGGTATGGCTTATGAAAGTTAAAATTCATGCTGGTTGCTTAGCTCTGAGGACTTTCAGAGGAGCTGCATGTGCATACCCTTTGTCACTGTGTTCAGTTAAGGAGCAAAGGCAAGATTGGCATCAAAGAGAATCCTCTGATTTGTTACTTACTAATTTGTACTATTGTTGGTTAGTTAATTTCCTAAACCGTGTCTGTCCGATATTTAAATAAACACAATTAAAAACTACAAAAGAGTAAATCAAAAATGAAAAAAAGCTATTTTAAACAATATAAAATAATTAACATAGCTTATTTTCTGTATCTTTTAATATGACACTAAAGCTACTCAAGATCTCCTACCTGTTACAATGGCATTTATTAAGCTTGAATCACAAAACACTTTGAACAGTGCATCAGAAAAAATATTAAGACATTTGGGGTCTAATTATATCAAATGTACACTCATGCAAATGGGGCATATGTGCTCTTGTGCTGTAATTTTCACTTCTCCAGCAATGAATGACGCTAACAAGTTTTCTCTAGTACTTGCACAATAACCATTTGTCTCCTGTTGCAGACATGGAGAAAATGGATTGTGAAACAATTAGATTTTTGGCATTAATCCTTTATCCACGTCTAATATGGTATTCTCAAAGACAAGTGATGATCCATGACTAAATCATTTTTGCAAAAAAAAATTAACATTTATTTTGAAGCAAACGGATTAGGCCTCAAACTAAATGTAACGATGAACTGGGATGCTACCAGAGTAAATTCCATCCATCACTTTTTGTATACTTTAGTTTGTTAAACTAAATTTAAACTTGCACCTTTTAAAAGTAGCGAAAAATGCATCTGAAAGAAACAGGTTAGTATTGGATTCCTTACCTTAGAATATCCCCAGGCGTCAGACTGGATCCGGAAACTTTTGTGTAGCAGTACCCTTGCTCGTCGGTAGGCGTCGTCTGCTCTGCGTCCGTCGTCTGCGCCGGAGTACTTAGACGCCGCCCTCGCCCGCTGACGTCAGTTATTCTTTTTTCCGCGCCAGCAAGCGCAGATTCGGAAAAAGTTGTACCCTTAGTCAATTTCTGACTAACTTTTTTTATCATCTTTTGAAGTCTCTCGACTCAGACGGTGCCGGTAGGGATGCCCGGGTTCAAACCCTGCGTCGATTGTAGCCGACTGATGTCAGTTACCGCCCCCCATCGCCGGTGCCTTCACTGTCTGGGCCCCGACCACGACGACAAGTCCTGCTCGACTGCCAGGCCCTGACGTCCGAAGCTAGACGGGAGCGGTCCCGCAAGCGACTCGAGCTCTGGCAGTCAGCCCCACGCCACTTGAGGTCCCCGGTCCGGAAGGAGGTCGAGGGAATGGTCACGGGGCCGGAGTCACCACAGTTCTGGGAGTCGTCATCAGTCTTCGGGCTCGAAGTCCTCAGGTAAGAGGCACAAGAAGTCGAAGAGGCGACATCGCTCTTCTGACTCCCCCTCCCCCCCCCCGACGCTCGCGCGAAGCGGCCGGGGGTTCGGGCGACGGCGGCTCCGCCGGAGCCGCAGGCGTTGCGGCCTGCTCCATACCCGCTGGTCCCTGGGCAGACTTGACGCCGGAGGAGATCGAGGCCTTCCTCATGGCCATGAGGTCGCTCACTCCTCCGTCGGGTTCCGCGGCGCCTTCGGGCCAAGCGGCCCCGACTGGGTCACCAAGCAGGCCGGGTACTTCCGCCCTGGCGCCGTCGGGTGCTTCGGCCCCGTCGGCGACTTCGGTCCCGACGCTGCAAGGTCCTGCCGGATCCGGCTCTAGGTCGTCGCCGGTCGACCTCACGCCCTTGCCGGCTCGCCCCCGGTGCCGTCCCAGGAGACGACGCCGTCCCCGATCATACCCTCTATTCGGGTCCGGCGCGCTCCGCGCCGTATTCGACGCCGCTAGGAGATTTCTACTTCTACGACCCGGCCACATCCTTTGAACCTAAGTACCAGGAGATGGGTGGCGAGGAGGATTGGGAGGGGTCCGAGGACCCTCTGGCACGTGAGGGTCAGTCTTCTCAGGACTGGGCAGGTGAGCTAGGGGAGGCCAGTGGTCTGGACACTTCGCCCAACACTGGTTTTGTCTCCCCTCCTACCGTGGCACGGAGGAGGGGGCTGCATATAGTGTGGTGCTGAGGCGGGCTGCCAAGGCCTTGGGCCTTGAGCCCCCCGTCGCCGCTGTGAGGACTACCCTCCTCACTGAGGTCCTTAAACCACAGGCAAGCTCGGCTGAGACTCTGCTGCCGTTTAATGAGGCCTTGTCAGACGTTCATCTGGGCACTTGGTCCAAGCCTGCTACAGGTCCGCCTGTAGATAGGAACGTGGCCAGGCGCCACTGCCCGGCTCCGGGCGACCCTTGCTTCCTGTCCGGGGAGGCCAACACCCCCGGGAGCCTGGTCATCCAGGCCTCTAACTCCCAGACCGCATTCCCGACGGCTCCCCCCGATCGGGAATCTAAGAGGTACAAACAGTATGGTAAAAAGATGTTCTCACTTAGTTTGGGGTTGCGGTCAGTCATCACCGCGTGCCTCTTGGGCCGTTACACCCACTCTCTGTGGGACACGATCGCAGACGTGCTGCCACAATGTCCGGAGGGGGTCCGGACTAAACTCACCCAAGCCCTTGTGGAGGGTCGAGATGCGGCACGGTATTCCATCCGGTGTGGGCTGGATACCACAGGGCGATGGCAACGACGGTGGCGATTCGTCGCCATGCCTGGCTGAGGTCTGCCAACTTTTCGGCTGATGTCCAGAACACCCTTATGGACATGCCGTTTGATGGCCGTCGTCTCTTTAGCGACAAGGCAGATAGTGCGCTTGAGCGCTTCAAGGACTCCAGGGCTACGGCCAAGTCCTTGGGCCTCTCGTCTCAGCGCCAGCAAACTGTTACCTTTCGCTCCTTTCGTGGCCAAGGAAGGGGCGCCCCCACATGTCGTGCCAGCCACGGCCCGTAGACTAACATCCAGCGCGGTGGCCGACATGGTAACCGCCGTGGCGACGGTCTGGGACAACGGCGAGGTCAGTCCACACCTACCCGTGCAGCATCCGCCTCAAAACCCTCCTAGTCCGAGCTTTCAGGTCCATGTGACGCCAGTGGGGGGCAGGGTTCGCCATCACCTCCTCCACTGGCGCACAGTCACATCGGACAGGTGGGTGCTGCAAATCGTCCAAAGGGGCGACTCCCTCCCCTTCAAGGTGACCCCTCCAGCCATGCCACTGCAGTACCACCGCGTGTCGGGGGATCACTTGAGTCTTCTGCGAGAGGAAGTTACGGCCCTCTTGGCCAAGGGAGCCATTGAGCGCGTACCTGGGCCTGAAGTAGGGTGTGGTTGTTACTTCCACAACTTTCTGGTTCCCAAGAAGGGCAAAGAGGGCCTATGGCCTATCTTGGACCTGCAGAACGTCAACGGCTTCCTCCGTAAAAGAGAAGTTCAAGACGCTGACTTTGGCTGCACCTGTGTCCCTCTCAGAAACTCCTCTTCATTGGAGCGGTTCTAGACTCAGCACAGTTTCGGGTTTATCCTCCCGAACAGCGGGTTCGGGATATTCAGGCTCTGATTCCGATCTTTCAGCCATTATCCCGAGTCTCGGTCAGGTTGACGCTGCGGCTTCTGGGGCTGATGGCCTCCTGCATCCTTCTGGTGCATCACGCCCGGTGGCGGATGCGGGCTCTGCAGTGGAACCTGAAGTTTCAGTGGGCCCAGCATCAGGGCAACTTGTCCGACCATGTCTTGATCTCGGAGGGCACTGCAAGACAGTTGCAGTGGTGGCTCACGGACCGCGATTGGGTCAGCGGCAGATCCCTCTCCTACCCCAACCGGAAAACGTAGTTGTGACGGACGAGTCCCTCCAGGGCTGGTGGGGCCACATGGGAGAGGCGGAGATCAGAGGCCTCTGGTCTCCGGCGGAGTCCCGGCTCCACATCAACCTTCTGGAGCTGCGGGCGATCTGACACGCTCTATCCGGGGGAGTGTAGTGCAGGTGTTCACGGACACCACCGCCATGTGGTACTGCAACAAACAGGGTGCGGTGGGGTCGTGGACCCTATGCCAGGAGGCTCTGCGCCTCTGGCAGTGGCTGGAACGTCCGGGCGTGACCCTGGTGGTTCAACACCTGGCAGGTTCCCTGAACGCCAGGGCGGACAAACTCAGCCGTCTGTGCATGATGGATCACGAATGGCGTCTGCACGCGGGCGTGGCACAAGGCCTCTTTCAGCAGTGGGGAGAGCCTTGGTTAGATCTATTCGCCACAGAAGAGAACGCGCAATGTCATCAGTTCTGGGCATTGGAATTTCCAAGGCGGCACTCGCTCGGAGACGCTTTTCGTCGTGAGTGGAGCTGCAGTCTGTTGTACGCCTTTCCGCCTATACCACTTCTGCCCAGAGAGCTGAAGAGGATCAGACGCGACCGGGCCCAAGTTATCCTAGTGGTTTCGGACTGGGCACGAAGATACTGGTATCCCGAGCTACTCAGCATGTCTGTCGATGCCCCGATTCGTCTGCCTCTTCAGGAGGACCTTCTGTCGCAGCAGCAGGGGACGGTCCTCCACCCGAACCTGTCCAGTCTCCACTTACATGGGTGGAGATTGAGCGGCGGCAGTTGAGGCCATTTGACTTGCCTCCTGAAGTCTGTAATGTGATTCTGGCAGCCAGGCGTCCCTCCACGAAAACGGTATACGCCTGCAGGTGGAACAAATTTGTGGCATGGTGCACAGCAAAGGCTGTGGATCCCCTTTCTGCCCCTCTTTCAGAGGCTCTCCTCTTTCTTCTCTCTCTTGCCCAGCAGGGCTCTGCTCTGGGCACTATCAAGGGCTATCTCTTTGCTATTTCCGCCTTCTTAAGGCTCCCTGATCAGCCCTCTTTGTTCAAGTCCCCAGTTGTAAATAGGTTTTTGAAGGGCATCACTCATATGTTTCCTCCTGTTCCTTTCGTGATGCCTCAGTGGGACTTGAATCTTGTTCTGACCTATCTGATGTGTGCTCCTTTCAAGCCACTTCATAACTATCCTCTACGTCTCCTTACTCTGAAGACTGCATTCCTGGTTGCCATCACCTCTGCCAGGAGGGTGAGTGAGCTCCAGGGTCTTTCCTCTAAACCTCCCTTCCTTTCTGTCCATCCGGACAGTGTTGTGTTGCGGACGCGACCCTCTTTCCTGCCCAAGGTAGTCACAGCCTTCCACATCGGGCAGTCCATCATCTTGCCCACCTTCTTTCCGCTTCCTCATCCCTCGAAAGAGCAAGAGAGGCTTCACCGTCTGGACCCAAAACGTGCGCTCTCATTCTATTTGGATCGCACACGCCAGTTTTGCAGCGTGAATCTTTCTGGATTCACTATGCTGTGCATATTCCGCGGTCTTGTGGTTGGGTCCGGATTCGTAGTCTTTTCTTTGTTTTTTTTTTTGCAGCCCTTGTGGGCGTCGGCGTCACACCTCCTCGGGTGCATTTCCGGTGACGTCGGCATGCTTCCTGCGGAAGCTCCCACTCTTGGGCGCCATCTTCAGATTCTTGTTTCCGCGGTCGGTCTGGATCGTTCCCGTTGGGCTCCAGACATTTTTGGAGAAAGTACTGAAAAGATTGGAAGTTGGACAAGATATTGGAAGAAGAAGACTGAAGAAGACTTCACAGAACATTGACGAAGAGAAAAGAAGGTGAAAACCTCGAGAACTTCGACGATCGTCGACGTCCACGCGGTCAGGGAGGCCTGAACGCACGAGGATGGACAACACGCCGTTCAAGTTCTGCCCAAACTGCAGACACAAGTACGCGCAGAAAGACCAGCATCCGGTTTGCAACCTTTGCCTGCCGGTAGAACACAGAAGCGAGGACTGCAACGCCTGCTCCGTCTTCGCCCAGAAGACCCTTCGTGTGAGGAAGAGACAGAGGGTAGCACACGTCACCCTCGAAGGAGAATCCCCGACGCCATCGCTGTACGAGCTGGGGATGTCCTCGGAGGAAGAGGACAACGCCGCAGCCGAAGACGACAGCTACACGGTCGTAGAGACCGATTACAAGAAGACGCCTGATAAGGTAGGAGACTCGACGTCCCACAAGAACACGAGAGACTCTGAGTCTCGAAAGCACGAGGGCAAGAGCCCGAAGGCGCCGACGCAGCGACATCTGCCGTCCGCGACCACAAACAGGCCCAGCGGATCCTCGGAGAAGGAGTCCCTGGCGCCGAGAGCTGTTGATCAGCAGAAAGCGTCGAAGATCGTCACCGAAAGGGACCGATCGACGTCTAGGGAGAAAGACCCTAAGTCCTCGGCGCCGTCCAAGGACCCGAAAGCCAGTTCAACGTCCAAGCCATCGACGCCGAAAATCTCGCCGCCGAGCCAGCCGACGAAGAGAGGGGCCGAACGTTCCGAAGCCGAAAACGCGGCCGAGATGGAAAGGAAAAGACGTCGGCTAGAAGCCGAAATGGCAAGCCTCTTGCAGCGGAGAAAAGATTTCAACGCCGAGATGAGTGCCTTCAAAATTCCACACAAGACCAAGCACGCCGTGCTAGATCTGGTCGAAGAGGAAGAAGAACAGGTCGACTACCAGGTGCCTAGCGACGAGATGGTCGACGACCAGGAAGGTGAAGAGAATCCCTACGAGGATTACAGCTATGAGGAGGAAGAGGGCAGTAGGTTGGACGCTGAGTCGGCCACCTCTGACCCACGCGAGGAGGATTACCTAGACGTCGACACCGAGAGCCCGGAAGAGGCGGTCGACTCATACCCCTCGAGGCCCTCGCCGCCGGACGACATTGGGGCATACAACGCGGCGATACAATCCGCCGCAGCTGCATTCAAGCTAAAGCTCGACGAGGAAAAGCAGAAAGCAGACTTCCTGCTAGAGACCTTGCTCCCAACACAAACAAGAAGCCAGTTCCTTCCAATGCTCCCAGAACAGAGAAAAAGTACAAACACTCCTCAATGGACCCGACCTACATTCGGGGCGAGGTCTCCGCTGACTCCATTATCACGGCCACAGTTAGGAAGAGGGCGAGCGTATCCACTACCTCTGGCCAGCCACCGGATAAGGAGAGCAAGAGGATGGATCTGGTAGGGAGAAGGATCGAGCGGAATGCCGCAACCCACTGGCGCATGGCTAATTCCAACGCCCTATTAAACAGGCACATGTACCAGATCATGGAGGGGCTGGGGCAGTTGGTAAAGGACCTACCCCAGGATGCCAGGCAGAAGGCCGAGAAATTGATCGAAGAAGGGAAAAACGCGGCAAATTCTTGCCTTAAGACGGCCCTGGACAGAGCAGACACCGCCAGCAGGCTCATGATGATGGGTGTCACGGAAAGGAGACACGCCTGGCTCAGGATTTCAGGGTTCAAACCCGAGGTACAACACAGTATCCTGAACACACCTTTCAACGGCGAAACGCTTTTCAGAGCAACAGTGGACGAGAAACTATGCCAACTCAAAAAAGATAACGAGACGGCAAGATCCATGGGGGCAATGCAGTTCAGAGGCAATAAAAGAGGCACCCCGGCACGGAGGCCGGGCGGAAGAGGTGGAAACCAGCCAGGTACATCGCACCAGGCCTTCCAGCAAGCGAACCAGGCAGACTCGCAGGCTCAGCAAGGTCACCAGAAGCAGTCCTGACAGTACCAGCCAAGAGGTCAGTCCTTTCGAGGGAGAAATGGACGTGGCCAGAATAGAAGAGGGGGACAGCAGCCCACCTCGAAGTGACTTCAAGGACCTATGGGTGCCCGACCACAGAAAGGATCCCAGGGGGCACCACGTACGAAGGAGTCAGGACAATCTAAACACCTACGACCACATGACACCAGTGGGAGGAAGATTAAAGTTTTACCTCCAAGAATGGAGAGAAATAACATCGGACAAATGGATCATAAACATTATCCAATTCGGATACTGCTTGGAGTTGGAGAGAAAGCCAACGAACAGAAAACCAAGGGGAAAGCCACCAGCAAGAGAACAGCTGGCGAGGCTTCGGGAAGAAGTGCAAGAACTTCTACAAAAACAGGCCATAGAAAGAGTTCCCTTCAGGGAAAGAAACAAGGGAATATACTCAACGTACTTCCTAGTACCAAAGGTCGACGACAAGATGAGACCCATCCTAGACCTGAGGTTCCTCAACAAATTCATAAGAACACAAAAGTTCAAGATGACCTCCCTGCAGGAAGTGCTGCCGCAATTGCAGGTCGGAGACTTCATGGTCACGATAGACCTCAAGGACGCCTACTTACACATACCGATGAACGAGAAGCACAAGCATATGCTCAGGTTCACAATCGGAGGAGACCACTTCCAGTTCACAACGCTAGCCTTCGGACTAAAATCAGCACCGAGGGTATTCACGAAGTGCCTCGCGGCAGTCGCAGCACACTTACGAAGACAGGGGATACACGTATACCCTTACCTGGACGACTGGCTAGTGAAAGCAAACTCGTACCGGAAGTGCAAGCAGCATGCACAGACAGTGACGAGCACGCTCATAAACTTGGGGTTCTCCGTACATTGGAAGAAATCATCAATGGAACCGGAGCAAGTGAAGATCTTCCTTGGGGCAGAGATCAACACCTTACAGGCCAAAGTGTTCCCCAGCGAGAAGAGAGCGAGGGCTCTGGTCAAGGAAACTCGCCTCTACCGGAAGGGACAAGCTCGGACAGTGAGGACTGCGAGCAAGATCATGGGGATGATGGCATCATGCATCCACCTAGTGCCGAATGTGCGGCTCCACATGAGACCCATGCAAGAATGGCTCCAGGAACAATGGTCACAAGCATCGGGCAGTTGGGAGGATCTTGTGGTGGTGACGCACGCAGTGCAGAAGGAGATGGCATGGTGGACCATGGAGAACTTAACAAGGGGACAGCCTCTAACACCCCCAACTCCGACAGTGACCATCACCACAGACGCATCCCTGAAGGGATGGGGCGCTCACATGGAGGAACTCAAAGTGAGGGGTCTTTGGACACCAGCAGATGCGACAAAGCACATCAATTACCTCGAATTGAAGACTATCTTCCTTGCACTGAAAGCCTTCCAAACAAGACTGTACAGGCAAAGGGTGTTGCTGCAGACAGACAACACCACAGCGATGTTCTACATCAACAAACAGGGTGGAACACAGTCAACAACACTTTCAACGCTGGCACAGGAGATATGGAGATGGGCCATCCCTCTCCAGATAGACCTGCTAGCCATACACCTACCAGGGAAGGAGAACATTCAGGCAGACTGGCTGAGCAGACAGACATCGGCATCCCACGAGTGGGAGCTCAATGCTCAGGAGACAAGGTGGCTGTTCAACAGGTGGGAAACGCCATCAGTGGACCTGTTTGCAACACGCCAGAATGCGAAATGCCGAAACTTCGCATCCAGACAACACGAAGAAGGGTCCCTTGGGAATGCCCTATGGATAGATTGGTCCGGGACATTTGCTTACGCTTTTCCCCCGATACCACTGATACACAGAGTACTGAGCAAGTGCAGAGCGAGCAAGATGACCCTGATACTGGTCGCGCCACAGTGGGCGAGGCAGACATGGTACTCGCAGATCATGGAGATGGCACAGTGTGCACCCCACAGATTCGGCAGAAGAAAAAACCTGCTCTCCATGCAGAACGGAGAGGTGCTGCACCCAGAACCAGAGAGCATGAGCCTAGTAGCATAGCTCCTGAAGACATAGAGTTCGCACATTTGAGACTGCCAGAGAGCACCCTCAGGATCCTTCGGGAGGCACGAAGGCCCAGCACACGGAAGTGCTATGTCGCAAAGTGGAAAAGATTCACGGTGTGGTGCAGGTGGGAGACACTTCACAAGAAAATGAAGAAGGAATCCACAGTGCTAAAGTACCTGACGCACTTACTGGAGAAAAACCTCAGCTCGTCCTCCTTGAGAGTACACTTGGCGGCTATAGTGGCCTACACAAGGGGTGAGATGGGCAGAAGCTTCTTCACATCACAAGTTGTCAAGAGGTTCCTGGAAGGGGAGAAGAGGATAGCACCACCCAAGCGTGTGCCACCTCCGGCATGGAACTTAAACGTAGTCCTGACGGAACTCATGAAGGAGCCCTTTGAGCCACTTCGCGGGGCCTCCTTACAGATGCTAACTATGAAAACTGCCTTCCTGGTTGCAATAACGTCCTTACGCAGAGTGAGCGAGCTGCAAGCGCTAACGCTACAGGAACCCTACTTACAAATACACAATGATAGGGTTGTAATGAGGACCGACCCACACTTCATGCCGAAGGTGGTGTCCAAATTCCACATGAACCAGTCCATACAGATACCGAGTTTTTTCCAAAAACCAACCACTAGCGCAGAGCGAGCTCCGAACACCTTAGACGCCAGAAGGGCGGTCATGCATTACATTGAAAGGACGAAAGGACACAGGAAAACGAAACAGTTCTTTGTGTCGTTCGCCAACAGTTACATGGGCAAGGCAGTAACTAAGAACACTATTGCACGATGGATCGCGCACACAATCGAACTCTGCCACAAAAGGGCAGGACAAGAACTGGCAGAGGGGGCTCGTGCCCACTCCACTAGGAAAAAGGGGGCTACGATAGCCTTCCTGGCCAATACACCCATACAAGACATATGCCTGGCGGCAACATGGGCTTCGGTGCACACATTCACGAAGCACTACTGCGTGGATGTTCAAATGAACAAGGAAGCACAAGTAGGACAAAGGGTGCTCCAGCATATATTCAGAAACCAGAGTTCATCTTCCACCCAGCCGCCACAGAAATGAGAAACCGCTACAAAATCTATGCACAGCATAGTGAATCCAGAAAGATTCACGCTGCAAAACGAATAGTTTCTTACCTGTCGGTGTAGTTTTGCAGCTTGAAGATCTTTCTGGATTCACTAGCGAACCCACCCACCTCCGCCAAAAAGATGAGGCTGGAGAGAGAAGAGGTGGTCAAAAAAAAAAAATAAGGGGAAAAGAAAAGGGAGAGAAGTGAGAGACTTTAAGGACAAAGTGGTAAAAAATTCTCACCTAAATAGAACATTGCCATTGCTTCGGAAACGGAAGAAACACGGAAAAAAGAATCCGAAGATGGCGCCCAAGAGTGGGAGCTTCCGCAGGAAGCATGCCGACGTCACCGGAAATGCACCCGAGGAGGTGTGACGCCGACGCCCACAAGGGCTGCAAAAAAAAAAAAAAGAAAAGACTACGAATCCGGACCCAACCACAAGACCGCGGAATATGCACAGCATAGTGAATCCAGAAAGATCTTCAAGCTGCAAAACTACACCGACAGGTAAGAAACTATTCGTTCCGGGTGGATGACCAACTCCTTGTTGGTTAAGTGGGCGCTAAGAAAGGTCGGGCGGAGCACAAGCGGACCATCTCTCGATGGGTCGTGTCGTGCATCAAGGTATGCTACTCCTTGGCTAAAAAGGATCCTCCTGTTGGGCTGAGGGCCCATTTCACTCAGGCCACGGCGGCTACTACTGCCCTGGGTCGGGGAATCTACTTGCAGGACATCTATCAGGCAGCTACGTGGACCTTGCTGCACACGTTTGCAAGACACTACTGCCTGGACAGCCAAGTCCGGAAAGATGGCTTCTTTGGCCGTTCCGTTCTCCAGGACTTTCTGATGTGATCATTGGTTCGCAGACCCACCACCGGGGTTGGTATTGCTGGGGTATCTATTCTAAGGTAAGGAATCTAATACTAACCTGTTTCTTTCAGATGCACAAGTTACTTATCTTCGGTAACGATATTTCTGTAAGAAACAGTAGTTAGTATTAGATTCCTTACGGCCCCAACCATCCTCCCCATTCTGCGAACCGATATCTAGGGTTAAGGTCATCCCCTTTCGGGGCCCGAGTTTCATGGCACCAGTGTTGGTTTTTATCATGGCTCTGCGTTTCTGGCGCGGAAAAGCTATGTATAAGAACTGACTTCAGCGCGTGAAGGCGGCATCTAAGTACTCCGTCGACGTCATCCCTACACCAACTACGCCGACGACGGACACGGAGCCGCAGACGACGCCTACCGCGCAAGGGTACTGCTACGCAAAAGTTTCTGGATCCAATCTGATGCCTGGGGCTATTCAACGGTAAGGAATCTAATACTAACTACTGTTTCTTACAGATATATCGCTACCGAAGGTAAGTAACTTGTGCTTTACTTCCAATAAGCATTATTTCAACAACAGTTTAGGAAATTCACTGTGCTTCATTGTTTTCTCTTTCAAACAATCTGTGTAATGTAGACTGCTTGAGCCATTCCCTATTATTTCAGCAGCAAAAATGGTTCAAAGGAGGCTTTGACTAAATTTGGATCCAGGGCAGATTTTTTAAGCTGGCACTTAGAAAGTCATGGAAAAATCCCCCAAAGAATTTAACATTGGTATTTATCAATCTACCACACCAATTATAAAAAGTTATTCCAGACACCTTTAGCTAAATATCACAAGAACCATTCTCTAATAAAATAATGGGAGTAGAGCTGGCTTGCCTTCAGGGCAACCGTCTTATGTGAAGTCTGGTAGAAGAGGGCAAATTAATAATCAACACATGCTTGAAATCTGCATTGGATGCCGCAGACACAGTCAGTAGGCAGCTGATAACGGAAACATGCATGAGGAGACAAACGGGTATCTGGTTTTCGTAGTGAGGTCCAGGCAAACGTCATTAACACACTTTTGACAGGGGAGACCCTGTTCAGAGCCACACCAGACAACACACTACAGCAGGTTAAAAAGGACAATGACACTACAAAGGCCATGGGGATCTTGCAGTTCCGGTATCAACCAAGAAGGGGAACAACCCCGGTGAGATGAGCCACAGGCTGGGGAAGTTTTCGTGGCGCAATGCCACAGCCATCTTACCAACAGCCAGCTTCATGCCAAGGACTGCAGTGGCAGTAGTAAGTAGTTCACAACACTGCAGCGTTAGCCCATTCGGGCCAGAGGCAGAAAAGGGTGACTGCTTTCCAGGGGGGCCAGCTCCTTCAGCAAGTGACTTGCTGAATGGGTTATTGACAATTCTTCATGCAATTCACCACATGTACCATGTATCGAGGCTGATGGCCTCTCACATCTAAGGTTAACACTGGTTGCACTTGTGGTGGCTAGTTTGTTCTTCTGGGTGTTCTGCCGTAGAGGAAAGTGGCTGAGTTTCTTTTCCTGGATAGTCTCCCATCCTACAGGTTCAGCAATGTACTTCTTTCCTCTCTGAGGAGGCAGGTAGGCTTCTAGAATATTAGGCAGATGCACTATACTCCAGTAAGTTGTGCAGACTCCAGGTGGAGCCTCCTCACCTATGAGAGACTGGCTGTCAGACACCAGCTCTGGATTGCGATCGCTCTTCCTGTATTCTGTGGAGCATTCTCTTAACTGGTCCATAAGAAAGTAGATCTGCAGTAAAGAGGAAGGGTTAGGGTCCCACCTTTATACTGGTTTTTACCTGAAATGGGATGTTAATCCACTAGTAAGAGTCAAGAAACTGGTTTGGATGGTTCTTTTTAAAATGTAATTTTCTGCCTGCAGTGCAGAAAGTCTTTATGCAAGTTGATGGCTCCCTCAGCAGATAGTGAAGATGCTGGCTCCAAACAGGGATAGTCAGAATATAAGCACAATGAAGTGTGAATACTCTGCACCTGGCTGTCATCAGCCTTCATGAAGTATCACTCAAGAAAAGGCAAAAGGGTAGACCCTATCTAGACACTTCCTCGCCCTAACAAAATAAATCTGCTGACTCAACCGCATTCTCCTATTATGAAATAAATGACAGCAGACGTGAAGAACTAATCATCAGTGCCTTTCTGAAAGGCCCTCTGAGAATTTCTAAAGGTATTCCTGTTTCCATCCTCCCACACTTCCGTATCTGGGATTAGCTCCAGGAATATGACAATACACTTCAGTCTCTGGCCAATTTAATAGCAGACTCATGATCTAGCAGAAGGGAACTCTGGGTGTGAGAAAGGCAGTGAAGCTCCTCATGTTGGTGGGAAAGAAAGGGCAAAGTCGCTATAGCTCTTTGGTAAAGTAACCAGGCCCTACACAACTAGTAAACGTTGCCATGGGTCTTAGGTCAAGAAGTGAAAAACACCATCCGGTTGGAAAGGGCATCAGAAAAGAAGATGAATGAGTTTTGGCTTCCTTACGAAAATTGGGTTAACTCCTTTGCTCGTATATAGTCCGATGATTGGGCCTTTTCACTGTATTGTGTTATTATTCAGGCGGTAGCTCCACAGGCGGCTGTGTCAGACTGAACTATTTACATTGAAGAAGGTGAAGCAGGGTGTAAAGTGATCCATCCTTGGTTCTAAACAAAGATCTCTGGCTGGTGCTACTTCAAGGGTGACCCCGGAGCAAGGCTTCTTATCTTTTTCTATCCAAGACCCTAGAAGGAAATTGGAACAACCCACTAAATTATTCTTTTAGTTAGGGATATACTGCAAACTAAGGGTTCTCTGGACCAGCAGGACACCTGAGGTCACATTGGGAGTTTGTATAATGAGGAATGCGGCACAGAAAGAGGGAGAGTTTAAAGGCAGTAACCCAATTTTGGTTATATATGAATATACTATGTGCACATGGGGCAACATATAAGTCCCGTAGGGCGAGGATCGTTGCAGTTTGTGGCACTATCCCTGCAAACTGACCATTGTACAATGAACGAGATCAGGTAACACATGGTCTGCTCACCCGAACAACAACAAAAAAAGGATTGATTGGTGCAATGTGTTAAAACACCTACTCTTCATGAAATATGCAACAGCAGGATCAAATCTTGGTGCAGTACTGTTGTTGCCTGAGCAATTAGGTGTAGTATGAACATCTGATATATAGTGGTGCTAATAATTGTAACTGATGCAGTTGACTATATTTTCTCCAATACATCAATACCTCAAATGTTCACCAGCTCCAGTAAGAAGAGTCAAACAATTTGCTTCAGAAATCATTCAGCAATAGACGATTGATTGCTGCCACTTATCACATTATGATTCTCTTAAGGAAACTGCTGTGATGCAAGATTAAATGAGTTTATCACAGATACTTTAAAATATTCTATTTACTTTTTTGCATCCAATTTCTTTACATTCATACAACTTTCCTAGAAGACTACTGTTCCAAATCGGTGGACACTTTATCACCTAGAGGTGAAGATGGAAACTGCTTCTCAAAGATGGTCAATTCCACATTTTATGCAGACAGTGCTATGTACACAACAGCTGTCCCTTCCCAGTGCATTTGGGCTCCCCTGTCTGTTCCTGAGCTATAACTATATATATATATATATATATATATATATATATATATATATATATATATATATATATATATATATATATATATATATATATATATATATATATATATATATATATATATATATATATATATCATGCTCAGTAATGCAGTGTGTCTGATCTGTACTCCACAATCCAAGAACTTATATTGTCTGTGAGAAAGTGTGGTACTTCCACAGTGGCTCTCCACCTATGGTTTGATGGTCTCTCTCACTGTCTAAGTGTAGTCTGTGCTAGTAACTCCTGTAAACGTGAAAGCATGGGGATTCACAACCATTTTCCTCTGTACATGATGACAATCTATTACATGACTCGGATCAATTGAAACCATTGTACTATCATGTGCAACCTACATACAACTCTAGGCATGGGGGTGCCACTTAATCAGTGCACCATGGGACTGTGCTCCCCCGCTGTTCCTATGGCCCCAGCATTTTACGCGGTCTTACATTGATGTGTTTCGTGGTGGGCAGCCCCTTTGGAGTCCTGCCTGACCAGGTCTACCATGCTCCTGATTGCTATCTCGGAGTGATTGAGTTTCATTCATGCTTGTTGCAGGAAGTTGTTCAGAAGGAGCCAGTGAAGGCCTCTAGTAGAATAAGATAACAGCTAGTTCATTCAGTCACCATTTCATCTTTTTCTAACACACAGCAGGCAATGGATGAAGAGCAGCACCAGGAAATGCAGACACCTGCTGAACCCACCCCCTAAACTAGTCACATACACAAGTCAAAGCATATTGTTACTCTGCCTGTTACCTACATTTTCAGACTTGGAAAAATCTTCACCCCACCATTCTCTTCCCCTCATCATATCGTGCAGCATGTAGACTGTGCCTTATGTTTAACTTCCTGACCACAGGGAAGGTACTTTCAACTTACCTTCAGTACCAGTAGAGAAGTGTGGCTCAATGGTTAGAGTGGCAGACCCTGATGCAGTAGTCTGGCCGGGACCAGGGTTCAATTCCCGCCTCGGCGGGTCTCGGGCTCAATTTCCTCGGACCTGATCATTCTCGCCTCGGTGCCTATTCTGATCATGAGCCCCACTCTGCACTTCTGGGCAATAGCTTGCTTAATCTCTACAACGGCCCCAACAACGCAGAGGATGCCTGACTTCACCTTGGGGGTTACCCAGGAGTGGGCTCCTCACAGGGAAAGGCCAGGAAGGGTTCCTCGGCGGTATTCGTACAAGCGCCGAGATGCCTCCGGGTAGTCGTGCGCTATATAAGTGCGTAATTATCCTTATTATTATTTATCCTTCCAACATACTCAATCAAAATAAAGGTAAATATTGCCTTAACAAATCTTGAGCAAGTTTCACTCCATGGAAAATGTTTACGGCTGCACCAAAAGCTCTTAAGATCCATTCAGAGATGAAGACTTGTCTAGAATCTAGTTGAAATAGATCATGTCTATGAGAACAATGGGGCTCCTTCCTGCTGTTACACATCTTCTTGAATGTCTTGCTCCACACTTACAATGAGAAAGAAGAAGCATTGAGTCTTTTCAGTCCAAGTCTTCACACCAGGTATCTATACTAGTCCATGCACTGACAGAAGTGATATCAGTCCCTTCATCTCTTGTGGCTTTGGTAATATCACAACTCGTACCCGAATACTGATCTTTCTGGCATTGGGTTTAGAACCATTTCCTTGCCCATTCTGAAGACTTTAGCCGAACACACAAATCTTACGTAACTCTCTGCCTATTACCTACCCGCTACCAATAGCTGGATATTGACCATATGGAAACTGCTCCAGACAGTTAACGATTCCAGTACTGGTAACCATAAGGACATTGTCCATCATAGCTGTTTCTTACTCCCAAGTTTTGTGCTTTGAGACACTGGCTCTGCTAATGAAAAATGCGGGAATACACTGGTGCCTGCTTTTGACTCTCCCATCAATCCACAGATTAAGCCACAGGTTATTGAGAGCATACAGGAGTTCTGGAAGATGACTCTTTGAGCCTAAATCCGCAAATGTTCTAGACAAAAATAACTCAGTCCATTGGATCAACACTATCTTTGTCCCTGGAGACGAACATGATCAGTTTGTATTCATATTGCCTTCTGACTCATGTAAGGCATTGTGCTCCCACATGGAGTTAAAATAATGAACTGTATAAAGAACACATATATCACTTAGGTGGAGTCTCATTGAGACAAGTTATTGCCTGTGTGATCATCACAATGTATAGTCTGTTAATCATGCACATTTTCAATCAACATACCACCTTCTGTTGTATGCATCTGTATAAAAAGAATTGTATGTTTATGATCATTGTGGGAAATAAGTGGCAGAGCAAAAACTGCTGATTTCCAGGGATCTGTCAGGGCCATGAGTAACAGTCTCTTCATGTGTAGGAACTGGAGTTATGTTTTCAGAATTAAAAGATAGTCTTGATAAATGAGGTATTGCAGGAGTCCATACTTGGTTAGCACCCAACTATCCAATTGTTTGGAAACCAATAGGCTTCTCCATGACACCCGTTTGTGTTTCCGACCACAGCATAGCACAGAATCTGCCCTACTCAAAGTAACTGAAATGATTACATTTGCACTGCATGAGAGAAAATGTGTTGCCCTCACCCTGTTCAATATATCTGTGGCATTTGACATGGTATCCTATCCAGTGCTCCTGCAGAGGTTGGCCGATATTGGCATTGGGGGTTTGTCAAGGTGCTGGGTTAAGTCCTTCCTTGAAGGGAGACCACAAGAGATCTGGCTGGACCCTCACTCTACAACACATAAGAGACTCTTCTCTGTAGTGCCATAGGGCTTTTCCTGAGCCCTGCCTTGTTTAATACCCATATGGCCCCACTAGTTTCTCTGATCAAATCTAACGGGCATCTACCATATTATATGCAGATGACACTAAATTGCTTCTACTCCCCATAACATTTATTCTTTTGCTGCCTTCCTAAAAGATATTTGCACTGGATACAGAAGGGCTATCTCCAATGCAATGCAGACAAAACAGACATTCTCTTATTAGGTAAAGCAAGAGATCTCTGGACCAACTTCAATTTGCCTACGGACATTCCTCCCTCCCCCACCGTGACAGCTAAGAATTTAAGGCAGTGTTTCCCAAAGTGTGCGCCGCGGCACCCCGGTGTGCCGTGATGAGAGGCCAGGGGCGCCGCGGCGCTGCACAGGATGTGTCTTCCGGGGTCGGAGGTGTGGTGCATCTCATTGTAGTTTGAGTGCCCCCTTTGAAATAAACAACAGTGAACAGGGACAAAGCCGCACACTGACATGGTGATCAGCGGGCAGTGGAGTACCCCGAACCGCGGTGCCTGCGAGCCTGGCGGGCCGGCGTGTTCGTACCGCCTCCCTCCATGTATGGTGTGTGTGAGACTGACCAGACTCTGGCCGGCTCTCCATTGCCGCACGGACCCAGCCTTCACCGCCCGGCCGCCTGGTGGAGGCTGCGGCGGCGCCGTGTGACCCTCCGCACATCCTTCGGGGATCCATTGGAGCCTGGACATTTCTCCCCTCGGGGTCCTGCTGGGGTGGTCCCACTGGTTCCTGCCTCCTGGAAGTGGGTGTGCGGCCCCCCACGGGTCTGGGCGGGGCACATGAGGGCGAGGGGGGGGGTCCGGGTGCTGTGTGTTGAGAGGTGCGAGTGCAGGCGGTGCAGTCCGGGGGTGCGGTCTACTTGTATGGGGCTGCCCCGGGGCTGTACCTTGTGGGGTGGGGATCTGCCCTCCATTCCCAGGGGCTCACCTCTGGTCGGGCTCCATTGAGGCCTGCCATTCTGTTACCATGGGGCCCGTCTCTGCTCTGGCCCTCCAGGTGCCCGCCGCATCGGGGAGGTCACCCCTCCTCGTGTCTGTCTGCGGTCACGGGCTGCGACGGGCTCACCCCCACCACACACACTCTTTGGGAGCGCCCAACCAGACTGGGCAGCTGTTTGCTTTCGATACTTGCACAAGTGCCACCATTGCCTATATAACGTTTGTCTGCCATATATTGCAGTACTATACCTCTACTTGTACTTTGTACGCTTTTATAACCTGCACACATGTCACTTTTTCCTCCTGTAAAGCACAGTTTGCTACCTCTTCTATTTGTTTGCTCACAATTGTCACTTTTGCCTCATGTAACTTAGCGCTTGCTTTTGTAATTTGTTCACTTTTAATGTTCTCATGTATCAGTTCTGTTCCTATTCTGAAGCACTCTTACACCTTCGGGTAAAGTCTGCGCTATATAAAAACGCATAAAATAAATAATAAATCCCCTCCGTCACCGGCTGCAGTCCCGGCGGGTCCCGTCCCATGCAACAATCAACGTGTCCCATGCCCCATCGCCCTGTCATTTCTACACATACCAATTCTGTCTGGACAGACATTCCACCTCATCACCACCGGCCAAGCAGCCAAATGCACAAACAAGCCACCGAGGGACCTCTGCCAAGTGTCTCTCCACACGTGGGAACACACATCGCCACATCCCCAGTACCCCTTGATCTGTCTGAGCTAGAGCCAATCCCACCGTCAACATCTGCAGACTATGCAGCAGATGGCGAGCCATGCAGCTCATCCCCAATCCTGCAGAGGGGCACCTTCAGCAGAATCGCACCACTCCAGCGGTGCTTTTCAAAACACAGACCCATGCTGCTAGTAGCACGAAGGGTGAAGCACTTCTACATCCATACAAATGCAGGGCTCCAAGTGGGATGAAGGAAGGGGGGCTCAAAGGGGCGTGGCCGATGCAACAGGGGGCATGGCCTAAAACACAAGCCAAAAATCCGCCTGACCCATCGGCAAAAAAATGGTGGGGAGCCTCGGCTAGCCGCCAACCCAGTCAGGGGAGCCATGGGTCAAAAAAGTTTGGGTACCACTGATTTAAGGAAAAGAATTAATGCAAATCTAGCCATGGACACCCAGATTCGGTTGCCGGGCTCTGCTTAGTTCTTTAAGGAAATGTTAAGACTTTTTATCAAATGAATCCTGTATGACAAGTAGTCTATGCTTTGATTACATCTAGGCTGGATAACTCTCATTGCCTCTAGATCAGAAGGCCCAACTGTAAGATCAGAAAACTTGGGACAGTCCAAAACGCAGCAGCCTGGTTTATTTTGGGTCTATGTAGAGGAGACTGTCTCCTCTCATTTTCGGCTTTTGCATTAGCTACCTATTAAGAAAAGGTCTTAATTTGTATTCAAGGCTTCTACAATTGGGGCCTGAGCTACCTGATCAGGAGAATCCTTCACTATACCCCTTCTAGGGCACCTTGTTCAGCCATCAATCAATCAGGGGTTTATAAAGTGCAGCTACTCACCCGCAAGGGTCTTAAGGCGCTAAGTGGGTGGAGGGCGACTCCATAGCATGCTGGGGTCATCTGAAGAGCCAGGTCTTGAGGTTTTTCTTGAACTGTGGCAGTGTAGGGGTTTGGCAGAGGGGGAAGTTTGTTCCAGGCCTTGACTGCGAGGTAGGAGAAGGACTTCCCTCCTGTTCTTGTCTGTAGATACCTGGGATGGTGGACAGAGAGAGGTCAGCTGATCAGAGGTGTCTCTTGGGTGCATGGAAGGAAAGGCTGTCGTTTAGGTATGCTAGTCCTGGAGGGCCTTGTAAGCGTGGGTGAGGAGCTTGAAGGTTATTCTTCTGTCAATGAAGAGCCAAGGGAGACCGCGGAGGTGTTGGGTGATGTGGTGGTGTCGGGGTATATCTAGGACAAATCTGTCTGCAGCATGCTGGATGGTCTGGAACTTGTGAAGTAGTTTCTTGTTGTTTCCGGAGTAGAGAGTGTTGCTGTAGTCCAATTCACAGCTGATAAGGGTGTGTGACCGTTTTTCAGGCCATGGCTCTGTTTGTTATCATTCCTAAGGTACATCTGGTGAGATCAAGCAGTTGCTCATTTTTGGTGTTAGCAGACAAGGCATGGAATAAGCTTCCACTCTCTTTGGGTTCTAATCCGTGTAAGTCCCGTTTTAGGAAACATCTAAAAACTCATCTTTTCTTGCTGCACATACTGTGAGAGGCTGTTTCTGATATAAGCAGACCAGTGCACAGTTTGGAATAGCTGTGCACTCTAATAATTGGTTTAGTTCATACCAAGACTGATACGGTTGCGGGCAACTTAGTGTTCGCTCCTCCCAGTAGCTGCCAAACCTCCTAACCAGCCAAGGCTTCCAAGAATAGATTATACTTTTTCTCATGGCACCAGCCCCAGCCTCCTTTTCAAGTGCTTCCCTTTCACCGTCAAAGGGATGCTGACTACTCAGTGAACGACATTTGTTAAAAACCTCCTTACCTTGCCAAAGACTCCCATTCCTAGTCACTTGATTGCTTGGAATGCATGTGGGGAAATGTTCTCTCTGTTGGACTCAAAATAATCTAATTTTTCAGTCCCGAACTCTTGCAATAAGGTTCACTGAGGAAAATAACTTGCTTCTGATTGGATGCACCTCTGCAAGTCTTTACCTATAACCACTGCTGGTATTGGCATTACTCCAACTGTCCAATGTCTGCTGCCTCCCATTATCCGTTATTGCCTGCTCTGCTTCCAGCCAGAAAGTGTGTCCTTCTTTAAGCCGACTTTGGATCCATGTATGGGGTTTCCAGAGAATTCTGCACCTTTGGTTGTGCTTCTTTCTACGAGCTAGAGATGTGATCACTTAGCATCACCTTACAGATCACTGGGATGACACCTGGAGAACCAGTCCAAATCTGTTTGTCAAACCGCATACATATCCCACCTTGTGATGGTAAGTTCATGTTCGTGATCTGTTTGTATGGTTCAGAAAAGGGGGTGGTGATGAACAGAGTGTCTGAATTAAGCAGACCACTCTTACCCAGTCCAAAGACCAGGGCTTGATCCATCACCGTTATTTAGCTCACTGCACCATCCCAGCTCAGAACCTGGCTATATGCAAATCAGTCTGTCCCTGGCCCAGTGCATCATGGGAACAGGGCAGACTAAACTACCTAGCCAATTCTTCACCAGAAAGGAGACAAGCTTCCGGGGACCGGTTTCTGGCATTTCAGCCGCCGTCGGCCCGGCTTGCTTGAATCCTGATGGTGCAGTGAGCAAGGGACTCATGTCTGAGTGTACCCTTCCACACCTATAGTGGCCAAAAACGATTCAGAAAAGGGGGTGGTGATGAACAGAGTGTTTGAATTAAGCAGACCACTCTTACCCAGTCCAAAGATCAGGGCTTGATCCATCACAGTTATTTAGCTCACTGCACCATCCCAGCTCAGAACCTGGCTATATGCAAATCAGTCTGTCCCTGGCCCTGTGCATCATGGGAACAGGGCAGACTAAACTACCAAGCCAATTCTTCACCAGAAAGGAGACAAGCTTCCGGGGACCGGTTTCTGGCATTTCAGCTGGCGTCGGCCCGGCTTGCTTGAATCCTGATGGTGCAGTGAGCAAGGGACTCATGTCTGAGTATACCCTGCCACACCTATAGTGGCCAAAAACGATTCAGAAAAGGGGGTGGTGATGAACAGAGTGTCTGAATTAAGCAGACCACTCTTACCCAGTCCAAAGATCAGGTCTCGATCCATCACTGTTATTTAGCTCACTGCACCATCCCAGCTCAGAACCTGGCTTTATGCGAAGAAGTGTGTCTCAAGAGGTTGGAGCGGCAGACCTTGATGCAGAGGTCTGGCCCGGACCAGGGTTCAATTCCCCGCCTCGGCGGGTCTTGGGCTCAAATTTCCCCGGACCTGACAATTCTCGCCTCGGTGCCTATTCCAATCATGGAGTCCCACTCTGTAACTCTGGGCAATAGCTTGCTTAATCTCCACAACGGCCCCTCGCAGCGGGATGCCTGGCTTTCACCTTTGGGATGCCCAGTAATGGGTTATCTCGCAGGGGAATACCAGGACGGGTTCCCTAAGCAAGTGCTGGGAAACCCACTGCGGGTAGCTGTGCGCTATACAAGTACAAAAAAAAAACATATGCAAATCAGTCTGTCCCTGGCCCAGTGCATCATGGGAACAGGGCAGACTAAACTATCAAGCCAATTCTTCACCAGAAAGGAGACAAGCTTCCGGGGACCGGTTTCTGGCATTTCAGCCGTCGTTGGCCCGGCTTGCTTGAATCCTGATGGTGCAGTGAGCAAGGGACGGGTATAGCGTGGAAGGGTATGCTCAGATGTGAGTCCCTTGCTCATTGCACCATCAGAATTCAAGCAAGCATGGCCGAAGATGGCTGAAATGCCAGTAACTGGTCCCCGGAAGCTTGTTTCCTTCCCAGTATAAGAATTGGCTTGGTAGTTTGGTCTTCCCTGTTCCCATGATGCACTGGGCCAGGGTCAGACTAATTTGCATATAGCCAAGTTCTGAGCTGGGATGGTGCAGTGAGTTAAAAAACGGTGATGGATCAAGCCCTGATCTTTGGACTGGGTAAGAGTGGTCTGCTTAATTCAGACACTCTGTTCATCACCACCCCTTTTTCTGAATCATTCCTGTTTGTATGGTGTCTTCCTGCCTGGCAAGGCCAAAAATCACCGTCAACACAGACACATTTGAGTGCACCCTGTGTATAGCGGCTTAACACTTCAAATACCAGACACGGTCGCTCCACCCGCTCCTGGCCATCGCTTCCACAATCTCTGTGCCATATTGTGCTCTGTGCCATACTCGCCTGCGGTATCGTATGTGCTGCCTGTGCATTTGTTGCTATTATTAATCTGTGTGCATAGCGTATTGGCTACTGGGCGCATTTGCTGTCATTATTAATTTGGGGTGCCAGCATGTGCTTTACATTTGTGCTGGTATCTTATTTGCTGCCATCGTATTTGCTGCCTGTGCATTTGCTGCTATTATTAATTTGGGTGCCAGCTTCTGCTCTACATTTGTGCTGCTAATCGTATTTTGCTGCCTGATTCGGAGTCTGTGGCCCGATCTCGCCCTGCATCACCTTGTTGTTGTTGTTTGCTGCCATTTTGTTGTTTCCAGCCCTCTCTCCTCCCCACTCCCAGCCGCTGCTCCCCCGCTCCATACAGCACCTTTTATAGATCCCCTCCCTCTCTTCACCCCGCTCCGGCCTCACAGCTGCTCCTCCCTCGCTCCGCCCCCTCCACTCTCTACTTATGACAGAGCCACTTACGCGCAAGCGTTCACATGCAGCGGACGCGCCCTATGCGCGCCGAAGGCGCACCAAAGGTAAGCCTGTCTACGCCCGTCCGCGCCTGGACCGCGCCCAGCGCAAGACCCCCTGGCCCCCGCAAAATCCACTCCACCCGCCTAACGTACGACGCCGCAACCCTCTCTGCACTTAACACCGGCTGACTCTCCGACTGCCACCAAGCCGCCCCAGGACGCACCCATGGACCCTTCACCTACCAATCCTGCAAGTTCTGCTGCATCAGGACCCACACTGCAACCACTACCACCAAACAGAGCCCAAACAACAACCACCTGAAGTGCATCCTGCTCAACACGCGCTCGGTCCACAAACACGCCATTGAACTATGGAACCTACTAGACACCACATCACCGGACGTCGCCTTTCTTACAGAAACCTGGATGAACGCCTCATCAGCGCCCGACATCACCATAGCCATCCCGAACGGGTACAAGATCATCCGAAAGGACCGCATCAACCAAACAGGAGGAGGCATCGCCATTGTCCACAAGAACACCATCCGCATCACGACCAGCTCCGACAACACCCTCACAGTCGCCGAACACCTTCACTTCCAGATACACACCGACCCCAAGACCACACTTAGAGGCACTCTCATATACAGACCACCAGGACCCCGCACACAATTCAGCGAAGACATCACCGACTTTATCAGTCCACACGCCCTCCCCTCCGAGGACTACATTCTTCTAGGGGACAATAACTTCCACCTGGAGAAGAACGACGACAGCAACACCTCCACCCTTCTGGACAACCTCGCTAATCTCTGACTCAAACAACTGGTTAACACCCCCACCCACCACGCCGGACACACGCTCGACCCAATCTTCTCCTCCAGCAAGCACGTTTCCTTCAATCACGCCACAGGACTCCACTGGACAGACCACGGCTGCGTCCGTTTCAACTTTAGAAAGGCCATGACCCACCACCACCCACAACAAATCCCCCGCAGAAACTGGAACAAAATTACCAGCAACCAGCTCACCATATCTCTAAACGAAAACCCTCCCGCCAAATCATCGGACCCAAATCAAGCATCAATCAATCTCGCACAATGGATCACCCACTCCGCTGACGAATTAGCACCCCTGAAAAACCATCACAACAACAAAGGTATCAAAAAAGCCTCCTGGTTCAATGACGACCTCAAGAACTCCAAAAAGAACTGCCGCACTCTCGAGAAAACCTGGCGAAAAAA
This sequence comes from Lissotriton vulgaris, assembly GCF_964263255.1. Lineage (NCBI taxonomy): Eukaryota > Metazoa > Chordata > Amphibia > Caudata > Salamandridae > Lissotriton > Lissotriton vulgaris. The sequence continues at coordinate 229,853,554 of NC_141696.1, forward strand.
CCCAACCACAGACAACATGTCCGCCCTCAAGGACGCCACCTGCAAACACCACCAGCTGATCCGATCCTCCAAGAAATCAGCATTCAAGGATCGAATCGACAACAACGCCCACAACAGTAAGAAACTCTTCAGCATCATCAAAGAGTTTACCAATCCCAGCGCCGTCTCCAACGACATCACTCCCTCTCAAGACCTCTGCGACTCTCTAGCCTCATTCTTCCACAGCAAAATCGATGACATACATAACAGCTTCGGCGACCAGACCACCCCCCTTACCACCAAACTAAAGCCCCCCACCACCACCCTTTGCACCTGGAACCCGATCAGCACCGAAGACACCATCCGCCTGATGAACTCCATTCACTCCGGATCACCAACCGACCCATGCCCCCACCACATCTTCAACAAGGCCGACTCCATCATAGCACCCCATCTCCGAGATATCATCAACTGCTCCCTCAACACCGCTACCTTCCAGGAAAGCTGGAAACATGCCGAACTTAGTGCCCTCCTGCAGAAACCTACAGCAGACCCCACCGAACTTAAGAACTACCGCCCCATCTCGCTCCTCCCTTTCCCTGCCAAAGTCATAGAGAAGGCCATCAACAGTCAGCTTGCCGCCTTCCTCGAGTCCAACGGCTCCCTTGACCCCTCACAGTCCGGATTCTGAGCCAAACACAGCAACGAGACCGCCCTCATCGCAGCCACAGGCGACATCCGAACACTATTAGACAACGGGGAAACAGCTGCCCTCATCCTCCTGGACCTATCCGCAGCGTTTGACACAGTCTGTCATAGCACCCTAGTACAACGCCTCAGCAACGCCGGGATACAAGGAAAAGCATTGGATTGGATCATCTCGTTCCTCGCCGGAAGAACCCAGAGAGTCCGCCTCCCCCCTTTCAGATCAGAGGCCTCCGAAGTCATATGTGGCGTTCCACAAGGATATTCGCTCAGCCCCACCCTCTTCAACGTCTACATGAGCCCCCTCGCACCCATCACACGCCAGCACAACCTCAACATCAACTCCTACGCTGACGACACACAGCTGATCCTCTCCCTCACCAAAGACCCTAACACCGCAAAACCAACCTACACGAAGGGATGAAAGACGTAGCCGAATGGATGAAGAACAGCCGCTTAAAATTGAATTCTGACAAGACGGAAGTCCTCATCCTAGGATCACCCCCCTCCGCATAGTATGACTCGTGGTGGCCACCGGCACTGGGCAGCGCACCCAAACCAACATGCTCGCAACCTGGGATTCATCCTAGACTCCTCCCTCTCAATGACCAGACAAGTCAATGCCGTCTCATCATCATGCTTTAACATATTACGTATGCTCAGAAAGATCTTCCGCTGGATCCCCACCGAAACAAGAAAGACAGTCACCCAAGCACTTGTCACAAGCCGACTGGACTACGGAAACACCCTCTACGCCGGAACCACAGCCAAATTACAGAAAAAACTCCAACGCATTCAGAACGCCTCCGCCCGACTCATCCTAGACATACCCCGCCACAATCACATATCCGATCACCTGAGAGACCTCCACTGGCTCCCCGTAAACAAGAGAATAACATTCCGTCTCCTCACCCACGCACACAAAGCGCTCTACGACCTAGGACCCAAATACCTCAACACGCGCCTGACCTTTTACACCCCCACCCGCCAACTCCGATCGTCCAATCAAGCCCTCGCCGCGATTCCACGCATCCGAAGAGCTACCATGGGAGGAAGATCTTTCTCCTACTTAGCAGCCAAGACCTGGAACTCTCTCCCCACCCACCTCCGCCTTACACAGAACCACCTCTCCTTCAGAAAACAACTCAAAACCTGGCTATTTCATAAGTAGCGAACATCCCCCCCCCCCCCCCCCCCCCCCCCCCCCCCTCAAGCGCCTTGAGACCGGGTGAGTAGTGCGCTATACAAATCTTGACTTGACTTGACTCCTGTGCAACAAATCCAATTATGTATTTGTTTGCATGGGGCTTTGCATGAACTATGAACAAATCAATGGATTGCTCTGCATGGTGGGGATTGTACAGTAGATACATTCAGTGAAAGTGGAAGGAGTCCGATGTAAATGAGTTGGTTCGAAAGGTAGTCATTCTGATATTGCAAGCCTTTTCCCCTGCGCTCAGGGTCAAGAAGGTGATGGTTAAACTCTTGAGCACCAATATCCTTTTCTTTGTCAGACAAGAAAAACCCAGTCTCTATAACTCTGGTCGCTGGCAGAGGAGTGTTGTAGTCCGCAATGTTCTTCCTTACCTTTCCAATTGTAGGTGTTCTTAATCAGGGAGCAGATGGCCTGAGTAGGCATTTCCACTGTCTCTAAGAATTGTATCCAAATTGAGCAGACCTAGACATGTGGATATATCCAAATGGCACACCTTGTACATTGCATTTGATCAACAAGAGCAATTTACCTATTGGATAGGCAGAGATCCAGGATCCCTAGTACGAAAGGTTTTGTCATACCATACCATGTCTCATTTGCATCCCTCCCAAAGCCCTCCATAACATGAAGAGTTTCAAGCACTCACTCCTACTGGTGACTCCAGCTAACCACTAACCACTATGGCAAGAGGTCTCAAAGGACTTTTCCACTTAATTCTCTGGCTCCCTGATGCTGTTTTACTTACTTTATATTGTGTGCTATGGAATCTACCAATATGTTCTGTTACTCTTAGTCAATGGACCCTCTTTTATTGCGAATACCGTCCCACCTATGCCTCTACCATCATTCAAAAATACCAAACCAATGACTACAGGCCATGCAAAGCCTTAATTTCAACAGAATTAAGAAGTAACGTCCTGTTTCTTCAATGATCACTAGGATATGCACAACTGGAGTGCAAGAGCTTCTGCAAACCAAAAGTAAGTCTTCTTACTGTCAATTTATCTGGGCTTAAGTGAGGGGGGCTGAACATTGATCTTTCGTGCTCACCGTTGATGCTGCCAAATGCTGGGGTTAATGAATACCAAGGCCCCCCCCCCCCCCCCCCCCTTGCCTCCTTTTCTGCAATATTTATTGGCATTTCTGAGACGCACGTAAGATATATACCATCACAAAATATTCATTTTAGATCAACTTGTACTCGGGAGAGTCTTGAGGTGTAATTAGTATATACATACGTCATAGCACAACACAATCTGCCATATTAAAGAATGCAGCAAACTAAATTGAAGAACTAGGACGCATTGCCACAAACATCCAGTCACCCAAAAGTACAATAATCCAAAGTTACAGACATAAACCATGTCCCAAGAATGGATTAGATTCACGGTCATCACACCTTTCAAAGAAATAAAATAAATGGAGGAGGAGATCCAATAGCTAGAGAAACTGTTCCCGACTGTGAACCACCAGTAAGCCTCATCATTACAGCAGAACATTGACTTAGTTATTCTCAACCAACAAACCCATCACCAACATATCTTCTAAGTACGAGGTGTCCCAACCAGAAGACGGCACATAAAATAACAGTGCCTGTATAGGGCAAGAGCGCAAAGTAAAGGCCAACTTCTTCGACAAATATAGCCTTAACAGAATAGCCGATGTGATCTAATTAAACCCATGGCATATTAAAGATCTCTGGGCCCGGCCCTGGGTTCCCACACCTGCTCAAGTGGGTCATCTGATCATTGACTTTAGCAATCCTACCACTTCGGTCTGTTGACTTTTTTTTCCCTCTGCTTTTACCTTCCGCTTCCATTTTGTCATGTACGTATTCTTTATTGCTCTGGGCCAAAGTTTGATATGAGAAATAACGATGTAGTTCTCACACTCTGCAATATAAGCCTATAGTAGTGTCGGCGGCGGGATCCTAAAAAAAATCTATGACCAACTCCTCTTAGTTTTCTTTTCACAAATTAAGCACTGGAAACGTATTTCAAATACCAAATGTATGTATTACTATTACCTGAGGACTTTCCCAAACACCTTCCCGCTTCTCAAGTTGCAGAGCAGCGTGTGCCGGCCTTAGGAATGCACCTGGAGTGGTTTCCCTCTCACGCTGTATGATTGGACAAACGGGTGTGGGTGGAGGTAGAGCAGCTGGAGACAGGGAGAGAAACGGTTTTATCCCAGAGTTCTGCAGCCCCGCGCGTGCTGTTGTCTCGTTACTCTTGCTCTACGCAGCCATTGTTGTGGTGTTTGGCTCATGAATATAGAAGTAGGACAACTGACACCGCGCGCGCCCTACGCAGCGCCCGGTCTGTCTGCATGGAAACGTGCTCTCGGCTGATGTTTCAGGCCGCCTTCACCTGAGAGGAATGCTTGATCCTTGTCTGTGCGGGGAGCGCCGTGTTTGTGTCGGTTCTTGCTGTCTGTGCTGCTGGAGGCTGTCCACGTCACTCATGCCCCGTTCTCTGTTCTCCCTTTTCCGGCACGCAGATTACACCGAGCCGGACAGCAGCCTCGAGGCCACGCCGGAGGACGTCGACGTGCAGCTGGAGCTGTCGGACGAGGGGGACAAAATAAGCAAGGTAAGGAACTGGGGTTTATCCCAACGCCTCTAAAAAGTCTTTCCATTCAATAGTAAATGTGTAAAATCGCCACTCTTTTAAAGTTTAGATTTAATGTCAAACTGTGGGTTCCACTATGCGCTCTGATGTTATGATAAACACTTGTTTAGGGAGTTTGTTTCCATCTATACAGCTATTTTTTTCAATAGTAAAAACAATGACTCCATTATTACATTTTGGGCTGATTCCAGTCTGCTGCACAATGCCATGATGCCATGACCCGTACTGCACTCGTGTGCGCTTCCAGCGGTGGTGCTGCCAGCTGGCCTGATGTGTGCGATTGCCACATTTCAGTGGAGAAGATTTTGCTCAAATGTGCACTGGATTGAGTTTGTCTTATAGTTAACACGTATTGCTGAGTGTCGCCTGCTAATAACTATAGTACATTAAAAGACTGCATTCCTGAAAGGGAGGGGTAGTTCAGGTTGTGTCTAGTTGGAGATATCGGATTTCCATCGCCTGCTGATGCTTATGTCAAACATCCTTGGCGTCTGACTACATTGCTTTTTAACATATTCCCCTTGTATACCCTATACAGGGCTTTAGGTAGGATTAAAATAGTGCGTGGGGGGTAGCGGTCCTGTAAATGGGGAGTGGCCTATGAAGTTATAGGTGTGGCTTAACCACGTAAACTAAATTAGTGATTCCCATAGTGTACTACCCGACCGGTATTTTGGTGTTTCTCTGAGCATTGTTAGCGCATCCAGATAAAATAACACATCAACTGGTGTATACGGTATACCTAAAACCAGCCAGGACTGTTGGCTTTGTCAATGGTTGTGTGCGCTTCGGAGAAAAGCCAAGGATTGGATGGCCATGTATTCAGAACAAATTTTGACCCACTGACAGGTACTGCGAGAACCTCGCACTCTGCCTTTTGCCTCAGCTGGAAGCGTCTCTTTCAAAGCATGTACTATACAAGAATAACATGCTGAACGAACAAAAAATACATAAACCCAGCATCCCGACAAAAAACGGCGTGTAAGATTCAGTGTGAAATACAAACTGCAATTTAATCACTGACTTGGGTATACCTAAAACATTTATTACATTAATCGTTCTGAAATCGTCCGTGTTTTTCCAAGTAAAGTTTAGGACATGATTATAGGGCCCGATATGAACCCGTTTCTGTGTCCGTTCTAAAAAACTACTGGGTCCAAGACCCGGAGGGACCCAGCACACTTACAGCCCTGATATTTTGGTGTTAACAAAGTATTCGTTCTAGTGAGGATTGATCATTCTTTTGCTGCTTTTTTAAGAGGTAAAGAGGTCATGTCAAAGCATATTCCAAGTGCTAGACGAGAATTCTCGAGAAGTACAAGAGGTCATTTTAAAGCATGTTTCTAGTGCTAGATGGGGATTACCAAGAGATTTAGAAGTCATATCAAAGCATGTTCCTAGTGCTAGAGATGGGAATAGCTGGAGGTACAGAGATCATAACAAAACATGTTCCTAGTGCTAGACAGGGATTCACAAGAGGTACGAAGGTCACTTTAAAGCATGTTCCTAGTGCTAGATGATGGTTACCAAGAGGTTAAAAGGTCATGCCAAAGCATGTTACTAGTGCTAGATGGGGATTACCAAGAGGTATAGAGGTCACGTCGAAGCATGTTTATAGTGCTAGATGGGGATTAACAAGAAGTACTGAGGTCATGTCAAAGCATGTTTATAGTGCTAGATGGGGATTAACAAGAGGTACAAAGGTCATGACAAAGCATGTTCCTAGTGCTAGATGAGGATTAACGAGGTACAGAGGTCATGTCAAAGCATGTTCCTAGTGCTAGATGAGGATTAACAAGCGGTACATAGGTCATCTCAAAGCATGTTTATAGTGCTAGATAGGGATTAACGAGAGGTCAGAGGTCTTGCCAAAGCATGTTCCTAGTGCTAGATGGGGATTCACGAGAATTGCAGTCAAAACTGGTTATTGCTAGGTAGGGATTAGTGAGAGGTTGAGATCATGTCACAGCATGCTCATAGTGCTTGGCGGAGAGTAGCGAGATGTAAAGTGGCCATTTCAAAGCATGTTCATAGAACTAGACGGAGAGGAACTAGAAGTACAAAGTTCATGTTAAAGTATGTTCGTAGTGCTAGACGGATTAATAAGAGGTAAAGAGGTCATCAAAGTGCTAGACTGGTATTACCAGGAGGTACAGAGGTCACTGCAAAGCATATTCATAGTGCTAGGCAGTGAGTAGCGAGGGGTAAAGTGGTCATGCAAAGTATATTCATAGTGCTAGGCAGGGAGTAGCGAAGGGTAAAGTGGTCATGCAATCATATTCATAGTGCTAGGCTGAGAGTAGCGAGGGGTAAAGTGGTCATGCAAAGCATATTCATCGTGCTAGGCAGGTAGTAGCGAGGGGTAAAGTGGTCATTTGAAAGCATGTTCATAGGAATAGGGATTAGCGAGGGGTAAATAGGTCATCAAAGCATGTTCATAGTGCTAGACAGGAATTAGCAGGCGGTAAAGAGGCCATGCATGTTCATAGTCTTAGATGCGGATTAGCATGAGGTTAAGAGGTCATATCAAATATATTCATAGGGCTAGACCGGGATTAGAGAGAGGTTAAGAGGTCCTGTCAAAGTATGTTCATAGTTTTAAATCTGGATTAACGCGAAGTGAGAGATCATATCAGAGTATATTCAGTGTTAAGCAGCGGTGTGTCAGATCACCCTGCAGAGCAGTGGGGAGCCCGCTTGCAACTGAATCTCCTGCTCCAGGTCAACTGACAACGGTAGTAGCTAGAATACATTTTGAGAGTGTCCTGTGAGGTAGTAAGGCAGAGGAAGATGCTGTTGGAGCAGTTACCCTGTGTGTAATTGAAATCGCACTATTTTCCGCAGACTACCCAGTTCGTTTAGTGTTAACTACTGTTGATAGCACGCGTATTCCATAATATTTCAATGGGTTTGATGGATTGCTTTGTTTAAACAAACGTTTTGAGAACCTATATGTATTACTTTACTAATGGCAGCATGCTGGAATCTGTCCCGTTAAAAAATGATTTGCACTACTTTTCGTACATTGAATTTTTGTAAAAGACTTTAATCTAGTTTGTAAAGGATTCTCAACTATTCACTGGACACCCTTGGAAACATCTCGTCACAAAAGTGCAACTTGAATCAAATCGCTGCTTAGCCCCCATTTACAAACCTCTTTGTAGGCTTGTGGCTTGCTTTTTTGGAGAGGTTTTCGGCTTCAGAAGCACAAAGGGAACTCTGAAAAGAACGGAATCTATTTTTTTTGTGCCAAGTGAATTTGGAAAGCGCTTCGTGATGGACTGTGTCCATTTTTGGAGAGCTAAATTAGCTGCTGCTGGGGCATTGTTTTTGTTGACGCAGTGTATAGGTTGTGAGGCCGTGCAGCTGCCACCGCAGTGGGCGAGCAGAGGAAGGAAGAGTTCTGGCCTCCGTTTCCTGGCTGTGGCATTCGTGCCCTGGGAGCCTTTCTCCTGATAGCGACCATCGGAAGCTGGAGACGGCAGAATCCCCATGTCTGAAAGGCTCGGTGGTTTCTGAAGCTGTCCCGAAGGCTCTCTCTTCTCAAAGTTTACTGAAAGGTGTACTCACGGTAGGTGGGCAATGCTTCTTAAACTCTTTAGGGTTATGATTTTTGTAGGTAAGTCAACTCCGTCAGAATGATTAATTTGCCCAGGATCACACCATTTCGGTCAAATAGGGGAAGCCAGGATTAAAAAGTAGTTGAGTCGACTATTGATCATCTGCACAGGAAATAAAACATTTGCATAGGCTGTTGATTATAGCCGTTGTTATTGACAACTGCTAGTCCGTGCTTGGGGTTGTGCTTTTTGAACTTTCTTCCACTTTTAAAATCCTATTCTGTTATGTCAGTTGTTTCGTTGCTTTGGTTCGAACTATGCGCTTTTAAATACTTGGATGTCTGTTCATCACTATCGCCCTGATTACAAGTTAGATTCATTTCATGCAGAGATTCTGCTAGTGCCAGTATCTCCACATGGGATTCCACCTGTTGCGAGATAGACCCCAGAATGTGGAATTACGGCCGACACGGAACTACCACGCAGATTTCACACGGCATGCTAAGCAGTTTAATACCCCATTGACCACCTGCTCGGAACAGGTGGTAAATAGAGGGAAGAATAGGTTTGCAATGGGAGAGTATTGAATGCCCCCCCCCCCCTCCTCCTCCGGGATGCTCGAGCATCGGCTGTTGCTGCATCCAGAGTCTCATTCAATTATACCGACCCGATTTTCCGGCGGTAAAATCGGGTCTGAGGATGGATATGGGGACAAGTGGTCTTTCGTGATCCGCGCCCGACCTGTAATGTGCTACATATGACCAAGGATCTTACTTTGTGATTCAAACATATCTTTTGGCTTCACATAGTTCGCTGGAAGGTGTAAATGACTGAACGGCGGGGGCCCTTGCAGTGAGTGCTCCGCTCTTGCACGGGATGTGCAGAAGCAAGTTTTATTTATGTTTTTTTTCCGCCTGGGGGGAGAAAAACAGCCTTTGCTCTCCCTGAACCCAAGGAACTGTGTATCATTCTAACAAACCTGAATCTGCTGCAGGATGATTCTCGGCAGAGCATGTCTCATCTCGCCTCCTGTCTACACCTCCTGTCTACACCTCCTTCCCTGGCCTGGAAGGAACACGCAGCGCATGGGAGTTCCCTCGGTGTGTACTCCTGCACTACTGAGCGGACTGCGGAGGGTCATCCTTAAATCCAAAGGTAACCGTAAACAAGCAGTTACATATGCACCTTGGGTAGATGCACCCTGCACATCACTGCAAGGGTCTTAAATGCCTGCAGGGTGCGTTGTTTATGTACTATTTTTAATGTTAACTTCCTGCATAGCTGTTAAGCCTCCTATACAGAACAAAATATGTGCGATGGAGGCACACATTGTGCCTGCATAATGACAAGTTGTCCTCCCAGAGAGGAGGCATGCTGTTAGATTGTGGTGGGCTCAGCATGCTGTACAGTAGCAGTACCCTCCTCCAAGTTGTGCTGCCAGTGCCACCTCAGGGGCTTGTTATCTTCCGCTCATGTCCGTGAGCGTGTGGCAAACAATGCTGCAGTGTCTGCTTCTGTCTGATAACTGGCGAGTACATTGCCTGTGCTGTACTTAGCAAGTGTTGAAGCTGGGTGCCTGTTTACATATCTCTTTTGTTTTTATTATCCTAGAATGTCCTATTTGTTTTACCTTTTTTTGTGTTTGGCCTGTGTTATAATGGTAGTGATGATGACTAGATGTGGTGGTGTGTGCAGTTCAGAATAAGGCGAGAGTCATAGGTGCTCTCTTCTATAGAGTCCCAATCTAAATAAAATCTTAGTTTTATGTTTAACAATTGGATAAGGGGGTCACCCTTGCACGGAAAAATCTGTAAAAGTTGCGCCACACAAATCAGCGAACCTTGGCTGAAACCCTGTAACGAGTTTTCCATGAGAAGTGTATGTTTTATGTGTACGTTTATGTGTATGTAAAAACAATAAAAAACTTATTGAAATTAAAAAAAAACATTTTGGTAATCTGAATGACCTCAAACCAATATATGAAATGTGCATGATAAATATGTACAATTGTGCTTTCGATGAAAAAAGTTCTGCAAATCTTCTAATAGAAACTGTGAATTGCAGTTAACATTCATAGAAGAAACTTTAAATGCTTTTTGCCAAATTAAACTTTTCACAAGACATGTCTACTGCTTCTGCAACTAATTTTCACTGAGCTGTCACCCATCATAGAAATGCCTTTGAATGTTGTCGAGGTGCAGGTATTCATTTTTGCTGCCAAATAACGTTGTTACTTGGTAAATAAAGGTGATTAAAGGAGCCAAACATTAGTAATATATATTCAAAAGCCTTATTAAAAGTAAGGAAGGAAAACTTCGAAACATCCCGTAAAAATTGTTGGAAATCCTTCCTGCAGTGACAAGGCCCTAAAAAGTATAGTTCGTTTTTTACTGCTGATTGGAATACAGCGTGCAATTTTATGCTTGCAGTAGACAACAGCGTCATGATAGAAAATATTGTGTTAATCTCCGTTGCTTGTGGGGTGCAAATTAAAAGCACCCTTTAAACCCATGCACGTCTGTTCTCTGCTTTTATTACGGCGAAGACAAAAGTATTTTGATTCGGCAGAAGTTGTGTTCTCCCACAAAAAGTGATTGCCCTCCACACGCTGTGATCATTTTGTTTATTTTTCCAGCTGCCTGAGCTTGTACTTTCAGGGGAACACACATGACATTACAATGCTATTGAAGTGTCTTAGATACTAGATAATTTGTGTTCTTTTTCTCTGGCCCTGGCACAGATGGGAGGCGCAGTCATTAACCTACATGGATTTTGAGGTCTGGCTTGACAGTGTAACTGTCATTTGACTATTTAACCTACACCAATATTATGATACAGTTCTTTGCTTCCACACAACTACATAAATATACATTCCCAAGCTATTTACTTGTCATGCTTCACATTATCATACAATTCTCCTTTAAAGCCTGACCTGTTGGCTTTGCCAATGCTGGTATTAGTGTCTGAGTGCCCACATAGTACTTCTTGGCCCAAGAGTCTTGTTTCGCTTAGTCTCTGCTCCCACCCTCCATACTTCCTGCCTGCGCTTCGCTATTGGGATCAGCATTTACTCAGCTGCTACCAGTGTTTCCTGTGGGAGCAAGCAGAGGAAACATTTTGGCAGCTAACACTCCTGCTATCAAACCCTCAGCCTCCATGCATTACCCTCTGTGTCATACTTCCTCCTCCACCGTCTCTTACACCTCTCCATTTTCCACAATTACTTTATAGCAATACTACTGCTGCCTGTGTTCTCGTTTTTGAGAAACTGTCAAGCTGCAAGTGCAGCAAGTCCACGTTCCGGTTTTCTGTACATTGAGGAACCAATACTGCTGTGCATGTGCTTACTTTTACAAGGATAACAAATTACTGTTTACTACCCATGTTGCAAACCAGTATTGCTAGCTCCATTTTTAATATTCACATCATTCTCAATCTTACCATTCGGATTGGAGTCGGCTTGTGGAACTTTTGGAAATAATGTTTGCACCTTGAGCTGTTCCCCTTACATCTGCCATGTTCTTTGCTGACAATAACCCACCCATTTACTTTGTGCTAAATAGAGGAGTGACCTGAACAGGCAAGAAGACCACTTTCCCAGAGTTCCGTTACGCAGGGAATAAACTAGAAAACAACATGCCCATCTCTTGACTGGAAGCGACTGACCTAGTGGTCAGACCTTAGAGTAATGTAGGCGCTCTTCTGTTGCAGATTTCTTTGTCTTTTTCCTTAATGGTCACATTAATGTTAATGATGTTGGCCGACAAATTCCTATCAGCCCTATAAGATGATGGTAGAACTGAAGCAAAGTAGAGCTTGATCACGTACTATTTTTGCATTCTTATTTTTATCTTTGGTGGACAATACATGGAAGCAAGGAATAACCTTTAAAATCCTCTCACTGATTTTATTACAATCTAGTTGTAACATCATTAATACCCAGTAATAAGAACATAACATGATTACTATACTGTTGTACCTTATTACAGCCGAGGTGTGAGGACAGAAGATCGCTCTCAGCACCAGCAGACAGAGTATCACTGATCCAAATTACAGATGCTGATTAAGAAGTTGAAATTAACCGCTACCGTTTCATCTTCGTTCTCAACCAACTTTTATCCTGAAAATTCAATGAGTTGAATTGGTGACATTTATGCATCCTGAGTTCATGACAAGAAAGCAGAAATCAATTTGCTGGTTACTAAATATGTTCAATTACAGCCAATTTTGAAAGTGACCAGCCTTTTTATTATTTTAAAACAAATACATATGGGATGACGTATCCCTGCCATACATTATAAAGATATTGCATGTCATCGCGGATGTCAGTGTCCTTATTGAGAAGGCAAACTGTTAAATTCCTTTGTAAGGTTATGAAAATCTATGGTGACTTGCAACAGCCTTTTAACATACAGCAGAGATCATTTTATTCCTTATAATACATGGTCCCACCATCACCCTTTTCCATTGCCTAAATACTTGATGTTTTGCTCTTTCATTTGAAAGTCGTAGCATAGTTGCAGATGTGAAGAATAAAGGCAAAATCTGTACTGCGAAATTAAACCAATCAAAAGGCAATTAGTAATATTTTGCTAAAAGATAATATCAATTTAATGCAAGTCAGATTTAAAAAAATGCTGCCAATCTGCATGCTTAGAGAAATGTTGCAAGATACTACTCTTTCTATGTTGACACACAAAAATAAACGCGTTGGCATAAATAGCACCTTTCTGCCTATCACTATTCATTTAAGAAAAACAGATCAGAAGAATGAAAAGATAGTTCTCATTTCAGTTGTTAAAACTGTAGCTGCAACGAAGCCATATGACCTGCTATTCTCTTTGGCTGCTGGCTCTGTCTGCAGGCATTCCAACGTCACTACTCAGCTGTAACAACTTATTAAAGTTGAGCAGTTAAGTAATTCCTCTATTACAAGCATATAGAAACATCACAACTAGGTTGCAATAAGGACATTAGAGACCAACCTCATTGCAGGGATTGCAGGCCTTCTATATATTCGCAGCCAGAGTATTTTTCATAAAAGGAGCGAGTAAAGACTGATTTCAAAGAGATTTGAGGTAGCTGTGCAATGTCACCCTGTAGTATGAGGAATAAAATACCTTCTACAACTTATTACCAGGCTGTTGCAAGTCACCTTGGGGTTTTGTGACTCTATAAAGGAACTGCTCCTTTGTCCTTGTTCTTCAGAGTAGTGTAGCTGGGAACTCCTTTGAGTGCAACATTCCTATAATACTTGATAAGTGGAACTTCATTAAATATATATATATATATATATATATAATGAAGTTCCTTAGAGCCTGCCATAGCGGGTTCTCTGGCCCATTAAAGTCCCGCTCCAGCGTTAAATGCCTGAGCCAAAGGCAAGCGCCTTTAACAAGAGAGCGGGCCTTTAATGGCCAATAGAACCCACTACAGGGGGTTCTAGGACTATTTGAACATTCCGCTCCTAGAGAGCAGAATGTTCTTATTTGTAAAACAAAGGCCTCATGGAGCCCGAGGGGATTGGAACCTTTGGAATGTTGGAGCTCCAGGCTTCTACCGGTCATTAGAAGCCTGGAGCACTCCATTTTTTCAAGGGCACTCCCAACATTCCTGCCTGTGTTCTAATTAGCCATAATGACTTGTAGGCTTTGCCTTGCCCTCCAGGAGGCCTTTAGTGATACCAGCCATGCTAAATCTCATGTTGTCTGGAGGAAGGGCGATGTGGTGTGGAGCCCCAAGTCAGTCTCCATCTTCAGGTTAGTCATTTACTGCATTCGTAGCCCCAGGATTGGAGGTTAGAAGAGTAGAGACCAGATTTTCCAGTTGTCAGCTCAGGAGGTTGAACGCTGTGCACACAGTAACCGCAGCAAATAACAACCACTGAATCCGCAGTACGAATAACTGAGGTCCTCTGACACAGGGACAGGAAGGGAAGCCACAGGACCGCCGGAATGCTACGTGCCTCACAAGGATGTTTTTGGCCTGGGTGACTGGTGGTGGTAAACTGCGTTATGGAACCTGCTGCGGGAAGGAGTCTGGTCAGACTAAGCCCACCTGTGAAAATACAGCATGCCAACAGAGACCCAATTCACCGAGTTCAAATGGGTCAGGTAACAAAGGAGTTGTGACCTAATTCCAGAGCAGCCGATTTTGGAACTGCAAAACCAGGTTTGAGCCTTGGCATTAACTCAACATCCTGCGATTATTGGCATATCGGTTAATCACCCATGCCTAAAAAAATGAATCTGAACTTGTGTAATGTAATCGGGTCCTCACTGTAAAGAGCTGTAATTATCCTGCCAAAAAGAAGAGAAGACTGGACTGGATGTTTTCGCCAAGCGCGCCGCACAGCGTGAGTGGATGTGAGGACGCGAGCAGTCCAACCCTAAAGCTTGCATTGCCTCTTCTGAATACGGTGGCACCGCCTGCGCAGGTTCAACACAATGATGGACGGAGAAGGCAGGCAGCGATGGGGAAGGCTCAAACCGCAATGAGGGAGAGGGCTGGGGCACAGAACAGGCGCCCTGTGAAAACAGAATCAAAGGTTTGATCTTGGTCTTTCAATGCTCAGCAAATGTGAAGAGATTAGAACATGATTCACAGCCCTGTTTACAACAGCGCTTGGAGCAAGTGAAAACACAAGCACTCCTGACACGGGCTCTTAAACAAAGAAAAAATAAGTTCCTAAAATGGTCATTAAATGGAAGCAGTGGATGGATATTAGTATTTCGTTCATGCTCTCGGGTGTGGGCTAACCACAGGAAGAGACATGATGCATGCATGCCATGGACAAATGGGGGGAAAAGAATAGGAGAGTGACAATGGAGCCAGCAAATGGGAAGCCTGGAGGTGGGCTGAAGCCCACAAAGTATATACAATGTCTCTTTCGAAACAGCGCATGCCAGTTGTATAACTTGCACTTCTGTGTCTCTTTGCAAATGAATTCACAGATTACGTCATTGATGAGATCTAAAATCTATGGTGGTGGAAATTCTTTTTTTGTCAGTTACATGTCCTTATTGCCGTTTATTTATATATTCACTGATAAGTTGCAATGAGGAAATAGCTCCGCAACTGTAGTATTTTTCCCTTGACACACGAGATCATGTGCATGTTGCTGGGTCAGCAAATTGAGAGTAAAAGAGCTTTCTGAGCCCTTGAAACAGTTAAAGGTTTGGCAGGCGTGTTGGTTTATTTACTGCACTACTGGAGTTGACAATATTAGGGCAGGAGTCCCAGTCTGTATATTACATACATTTTAAACATCGAGGTTGTCTTTAAAAAGAAGTTATATTAAAGTACTCCAGCTGATTATTTTACAGAAATGTAATGACTCATACTGTTTTCTGTATACAGAGTACTAATTCAACCTACTTTCAACATACCTGGAACAGGCAGATCTCATTTACAAAAGCGTGACCCTCTCAAATTACTACAGAAGTTCTGGGAATCGAGATACTCTGTCCAGTATTATGTTGAATAGAGTTCCCCAATGATATCTAAATGGATATTGATGGGATCTTGGGAAGGAACTCTGCCTCCAACCACCTCCTTTATATCAACCTGGATCTCCTTGGCAGCTTGCAATATCCTTATAACATGGCAAGAATGACTCCATGCACACATGGCTAATGAAGGTTCATCAGGACGGTCCCTGACTATGTATTTTAATGTGTATATGTTATGCACATATCCAAAAAATATGGCTTGGAGCCAGCCCTGCTGGACATACATTGGGCATTGTGATGCTGTCGATTTGCATCCTAATGACAAAGTGGGCCTACAATTCCATATGGTAATTATAATACTTGGGCTGATACTGTACGTGATGATGTAACCTTTTCAACAATTCATAGTTTGTATTTTTGCAAAATCCAAATACCTGCTATATTGGCAACATTTCCAGCCCACAGCTATGTACTGCTGAATGAATCCATCTTTCACAAAACACCCATATTGGGATAGCAGTGCAATCATATTTTCCACTGAAAGGAAGCAAGTGAGCACCAGCAGCTACTTTCGGTGGAACAAACGTCAAGAAAAGATAAGTAAACTAACTAATGGTTTAGGTTCTGCTCACGTGCTGTAGTGCTAGCAGGCTTCTCAGAAAACGCTCCTGTAACGGCGCCATCTTAACAAAAAAAAGTCTTCATGTGTTCAGGACTGGGCCTACAGACCCCTGTCCCAGGACTCAACTTGTAAGAAGCTTCCCACAACTCTGCATTAAAACTTCCAGCACCAGTCCTCTGGCTTCCTGTGCAAATGCAACGACTTGTTCTACCCACAGGACCTTCTGCACCCTCAAACCAGAAGAGGGAGACTCACAAAGGCAAAATGAAAAAATCTTCTATTGTAAATGGTGAACCTGGATTAAGGACCACAAGAACGACCCTCACTGGCTCACAGGTGACCACCTGTTTGTAGCTTACCAGTTAGCTCTGTATATATTTTCCCACTGTTTCACATTGTGTATTGATACCTATTGTATGTATCTGCATTAATTGTAGAACACTCCCGCGTCCCTCTGATTCAGGTTCACACTATACAAAACAAAATAAACACGTGTAAGGGCCTACACCGATTTTCCACTCCCTTTCTGGCACTCTTAGGCCCACAAAGGAGCCAGGACCAAAATCTCCTTTCCTCATGTAGTGTTGGAGCGGGCACAAGTCTGCATCCTTTCATTACTCTCAGTTCTGCCCCGTCCGTTTCCAGTTCAGCCTGGCTTTGCAGGCATCAGTTAGAACCCTATTAGGTCCTGACAACTGGCAATGCATCACACCTAATTCTGTTCGTCCTTGCAAAACAATAAATAAAACATTGTATACACCAGCAAGGTCAAAGTTGCTTGGATACTTAATGTGTTTGTTCCTCCTAAAGGCGTATAGTCTTTGAGTGTTTGCACTCGAGAAAATGTTGCGATTAATTCTATTTTAATTCACATCATCCTTTTTCAGGGTATCACACGCGCATTATACCTTGAACTGTTGAGTGGCCATGCTCGTACACCATTTTCTTTGTGCTGAGAACAGTATGACTTGTTTCCAAGGACTGGTCTCAGAGGATTACATTCTAATTTTGTGTGCCTGCCTGCTCCTCTTGCGTGACTCCTCTATGAAAGAAAACAGGAGCAGGTGACTGTTAAACAAGTTTTAACAGAGGGAAATTCCTGTTCTTGAAGGATTTTCGGTCTAAATAAATTAACTTTACAGTACGAAGCTTGTCAAAAACCGGATCCACACTCGTCTGGTTTAAGGTGTGTTCCCTCTTCAAAGTTCGCATTTAATATGTGGTAATATCTCATCTTGATTAAAACAGTGCACACTGAATTACTAACTACATCAAGTTTTATGAAGATCTTACTGCAGCAAGCAACTCGGTTAGTCAGGGTTTGGGGGCACAGGAGTGAGGGTAGGGGACCGTGGTGAACAGGAAAGCACAAGACAGCAAATTAAAGCACAGAAAAAACACTAACGCTGGCGTAATGCGGGCCACAACATCACCCAGCGTATTGATACGAATGAAACCCAAGGTGAGACTTTACCATTCCTCGCCCAGTACTCCTTGCTTTGGAAGTCCAGAGCCTGCTGTGGCTCTGTGAAAACGAGCATTAGCAAAGTCAATAGGTCTCTCCTCTGAGAGCTATTGGCTTTGGCTTTGTTTTGTAGCTATGCTGTACAGCAACGCGGGTGATTTGCAGTGTAGTTAAAACATATTTAAGAAAGCGCCAGGCTTAATGCACTTTTTTTTAAAGTGCACTAGCTCTGGATGCATTATAGTTTTGTTGTTATTATTTTCAGCTGTGCTGCACTGTAGCCACACTGCTATACAGCATGGCTACAAATCATTGCCCAAGTCCGCAATGCTCATGCTGTACGCATGAATTAATGGCAGCCAGTAGTCTCAAAGGCGAATCCTGTTTGCTTTGCCAGTGCTTGTTATTTTTGGCATAGCACCCCTATGATTTAATGCAAATCAGACAATCTCTGCATGCTTGAAAATAACAAGCATGACATTTGGCAAAAATTCCTATTACATACAGAAAGCAATTGCATCCAGGTCTGTCCTCTTGAAAATACATTTGACAGCAGATAACACCTGTTGTCACAATAACAGCTGATAACATATGTCGTCACAATAAACATCCATCTCAAAGGAGAAAAGGGCTTCTTTGCAGTGTGTGAAGCACAGGAAAACATAGCTACAATGGCAATAGGTTCAATAAGGACGACCGGGAAGAAGAAAATCAAAAGTAGTACCTCAATCCCAGTGCGATCAGCAGAAGAACAGCAATCCAGCTCAAGCAATCGGTACTTGGTCCATGCTGCAGCCAAAAGAAGAGGAAGTGAAGCCAGCATATGCTGGCCAATTAGAAGGCAGTAAATAAGAGGGACCATGTTGCCAACAAATGTTAAGCAATAGGCGGGCTGCATGCCCCTTGTTATGTACAATATCTCTTGCAAACGAGACGGCATGCAGCGCATGCGCTGTCTCAGATGAAACCTAAAAACGACCATTGCCCCCCTAAAGCACCCTAAGTTTAGCAGGGAGGAGAGGTGTGAACCTGTGGACTGTGCCCAGAGTTTCAGTTCTCAATAATTTGTTGGCGTAAAAAGGAATTTTGTCTTTGATGGATTTAATTTATAAAAATTGATAGACCTCCATTTCTTGACAACGGAAAGGAGCTTTATCACTGCATCTGATTTAGGTAGGTAGAATTTTTTAAGGAGGTGTAGTGTAGCGCAAAGATGAATTTGATATCAACTAAATACTTATATTAACATGCCACTGCATGAGGGAGTAGTAAGCCCAAACCCTGACTGTTACTCAATTTCCTATGCCTCCTAAAGAGAAAAGTAGCAGAGATGCAGCTTGAGTTGTGTCATATAGCAAAGATGAAATGCATTTCAGAATAGTGTCCGAGAAACTGAAGTTTGTTGGAGTTTGATGGAGGATGCCGTGGTCCTTGGTTTCAAAAGCTGCTGATCAACTGCTACTGATCCCAGAAAGTAATCACTTGAAAAGTCAGAGTGTATGATTTGAGCTCACACCTCTGACTTTGGTATATGTCAGAACCAGCTCAGGGCCCACGGGCTGAGGAAGGGTTAAGGTGCCACAACCCTGGGTGTTGGAGCCGTTTACTACTGATTTCCCTTGGCCTGACCTACTATGACCCTGCAAACTGTCTTCCAGGTACACCCTATTCACGCTTGATGCTCCGGTTGACAAGGGACAGCAGTCCAAGACTTCTCTGGAAGGTTTTGCGGGAGTGGTAGGGTCAAAACACAAATAGTCAAACACAACACAATAAGCACTATTCAGCCCCGTGATTTCTATTGTAAATGGTGAAGTACTTCAATCTAAACATAATCCTACATATAGGACATGTTTTGTCTACAACATTTTGAGATGACTGCTATGAACTTCTAAACACGCACAAATATTCAGAAATAAATATGGCACAGGTGCGGTCTCCTTGTAATATGGTGCAAGCAGTCCTACCTACAGCTTCCAATGGTGTGGGCTGGCAGGCCTGCTTCCTCTGACTCTCAGTACTGGGGCTTGAGTATGGTGGGTCTGGACAAGAGCAGTGCAGACCCTGCAGCACCCCATGCTTCTTCTCCAACAGGAGTCTTCACACCAGAGCAGTCTTTGGTCTTTGATCACAAGGCGTAATGTCCTGGCACACTTGGAACCATTTTTCTGGCCTCTGGCAGATGCCAGCACATGGTAGTTGCTCTAGCTGACAAGTACTATGGTGATCCTGCTCACTTGGATTGTTGTGGATATATGTAGGGAGGCCAGGAATTCAGGTGCCACTGGTTATTCTTCCAAGTTCAGTCTGTTTCTTCTGGGCAGTTCCACACTCTGGGCTCAGCGGCAGGGTTTCCTCTTTCAGGGCCATCTCTTCCTGAGGGGTCACATAATCTTTATCCTATCTTAGCATGCCAGACTACAGGCAGATCCATCGTTCTCCAGCAACATGCACACACTTCAGGTGATGTCCTGCCACTCTGGGAGACTGGCTATGAAAGAAACCAGGCCTGGGCTGTCCTTTTAGTACTCTGTACAGCACTCCCTCTGTTAGTGAGGAACTTTAAACCGAAAGTGGCATAGTTTGGGCTCAACTTTTATAAACCTTTTCCAGGCAGCGATGTTCATCCCACTGTCAGGGCTCAGAAACAACTTTGTAGCAATTCCTTTTGATAGTTGATTTTTCCTCTTACATAGCCGACACATCCTTTGTTAAAGGAGATTGCTCTTACAGAAGGTAGTTGTGGTGCTGGCTGCAGCTCAAGTACCCAAAATATAAGCACAATGAAGCCTGATTGCCATCATCTTTCTGGAGAGTGTTCAGAGGTGAGATGAATGGGGCAGGCACTGCCTGGAAAATCCCCTTAATAACAGAATTTGCAGACTCGCGTCACCCTTAAGCCAAATGTCGTTGATCAGGAAGAGATAATCCTCACCCTTTTGCTAACAAGTCACAATTTAATAATTGTGTGAGCCCTGTCTCCAGAGTCTGAGGAGTCTTCAACCTTCATCGTGTACTGTGTTTTGCCGTGGGTATCCCAAATATATCCCACGGGTCTTTGCAGCCATGCTTTCACAAACCATATGCACTCCTGCTACTAGTCACCAATCACACGACACGCACCCAGGATGTCAGCCAAAGGTCTGGACGTTATATTAAAGTGGACCTTTATCCCTGTGGAAGCCTGCAGGCAGCACATGTGTCCCCTTAACAGCACAAGCATTGGCAAAGCCAATAGGACTTGCTCTTGAACTGTATTGTTATGGTGTTATGTTAAAATCATTTATATAGCGCACTTACACCAAACGGTTTCTTGGCGCTGTGAACGGGGAGCAGCAGTGGTATGGTAACAAAAGCTTACTCATATCATAGAGGTGGAAAAAACAACTACGGGGCTCATGGGAGATACAGCGGACCTCCAACGCAAAGTACAAAAACTCGAAGACGATAACGCCATACTGAAAGCTAAACTTGACGACCAGGAAGGCCGCTCACGGTGCAATAACGTGCACCTTATAAGTGTGCCGGAATCAGCATGGGGCCCAGCCCTAGAGCTATACGTGGAAGATCTCATACACAATCGTCTCCAGCCAAAAGGATTATCAAATTATTTCTCGGTAGAACGAACCCACCGAGTGCCTGGAGGAAAGCCAAAACTGGGAGCACCGCCACGCCCCATCTTAGCACAAATCTTTGATTTCAGAGATCAGGACGCTATTTTACAGGCAGTACGTATACACCCGCCGATAAAAATCGACAACTCAGAAGTCAATTTCTATCCTGGCTACACGGCAGCGGTGGCACAACAACGGAGAAGCTTCAAGATATAAAGAAAGAACTTCGAGTTCCTGAACTCAAGTACTCAATGATTTTCCCAGCGAAACTGCGTGTTGAATCAGAAGGAAAAACGTGTTTTTTTGAATCGCAGAAGGGAAGCACAGGACTGGCTGGAAGGCTGGCGACCGGCTAGAGGACCCAAGAACCGAGGCACACAGCGAAACAACGGAGGTGGAAGCTCGCAAGTAAGCAATGAGACGGAATAGAAATGAGCCATCGCACTACAGACAATGCGGATTGTAACCTACAACATGGCGCCTGGAATGCCGCACTAGGTTAAGCGGATACATTCCTGGACAAGGCCTGAGGTAGAACAAGATAATAAGGGGACGGGGAGGTTACTAACCCACAGCCACGGACGATCAACCGAGATGAGATGCAGATCAAGGGGGCATGGACTCGTGAAGGTAGGACATGCTGATCTACATAGCACTGCACGAACAGTCTCAGAGGGGGGGATCGAAGAAGGACACAGAAGTCTCACCCCCACGAACTATACACTTGAGATGGGACACCAAGCACTCTGCTCAGTTGAGGAGGCGGAAGGTTCTTAGTCCGCCGGGCAGGGAGGGGGGGTATGGGTTTTGAACGTAATGCGTTTTCTTAGTTTGTTATATGTTAATGGTTTTACTAGCTTTTCATGTACACGTATGGCTAACACTATGGTACACCTCTACACTATCAGGCATAATGAACCAAAAGATACAAGCTAGTACAAGACACCGGTTCTTCATTGCATGGCAATGCACCAATCCTACGAGACGACTGTTAGGCACACTAGCACACATTCCGGACAATAGCACATGTTCAGATTCATTCCAGAGGCGGAATACAGTAGTATGGATACACTCACACGTCGGACACTATGGTAGAACACGGTATATCGGGACATAATCCCTAGTTTCAAAAATTGATCTCCTCCCCACTGACAATCATCTCCTAGAATGTAAATGGGCTAGGGCATAACATTAAAAGGGGACCTGTCCTGCAATATCTAAAACGGAAGGCCCCCACAGTGGTACCACGTCAAGAAACTCACTTAACAGGTACGACTAGTAAGGCACTGAACCATTGGGGTTTCAAAATGGTCGTATATGCGGAGTTCTCCTCCGGCTCACGAGGGGTCGGCATCCTCATATATAAAAGTGCTCCACTGCTGATCAAACACACATGGGCAGACGACCTAGGACGCTATACTGCAATCGCTTGTCAATGGGAGGGACGGAACTATAATATACTGTCAGTATATATCCCCCCAACGCTACATCAAGGGGCCTTCCAGGACCTGGGGAAACTATTACTTGACCTCCCGGAAGGAGAACTGATCATAGGGGGTGACTTCAACACAGTGCTTGACACGACGATAGATCGCCAACCCCCCCCCGGGAGACAACTAGACCCAACCAAGTATTTAAAGAATATCTGGACGCAATGGGGCTGACAGACATGTGGAGACTTAAACACCCTGCAGACCTCCACTACACATTCCACTCGGGAGCACACAACAGCCTCTCCCGCATAGACTATATATTGACTCTAGCGATACCCCCTGACAGAATAACAGCTATAGAACATCTGCCGAGAGGGATATCGGACCACTCCCCAATTGAGCTCACCTACACCACACACCCCACTAGACGGCAAAAGCTTTACCCAGTATATTTAAAGAACCACAAGATTGTGAAAGCACTAATAACCGCAACCGTGCCCTACTTTGAGGAACATTTATCATCAGTAGAGTCCCCATCAATCCTCTGGGAGGCATATAAAACAGTAATTGGAGGACAAGCCATCTCAACTATCACTAGACACAAAAAGGAACAAAGGGAGACCCTTGGTTCACTAGAAACGGCAGTCCAGAAAGCGGAGGCATCCCACGCCTTAGATCCCACTGATGACACAGCGCATACACTAACGCTAGCTGCTCACGAATACAGGGCATATGCAGAAGATATGGCGAAAACTAGGAACAGATACATTGCATAGGATCTACGAATTAGGTGACAAGACAGGGAAAATGCTAGCATGGTTTTAAAGAAAGGACAGAGCGGACAGATGGATAGCCCAAATCACACTCGCGGATGGCACACACACAACGACTCCCCAACTGGTAGTAGAAGAACTGGCCACCTACTATGAAAGTATATACACTCCATGAGGCACCGTGACAGAAGAGGATAGCACGCAATCCTTACACAACATACCATTAACCAGACCCTCCAGCATTTCGCGATTTCGCGATTCACGAAAAAATCGCGAAATCGGCAAACTACCGCGATGGCCGCGATAATAACAATATTGGCCGCGATATTTACCATAAAGTTTCTCTACTGGGAGACAGCATAACAAACAATGGCCTTTCATTGGCTGTGCGCCCCCTCCCTTCGTGTGTGTCAGCCGGGGCCCGAGGCAGCTTCCGAGCACACACAGAGCCGCACGGAGCTCTTCACAGGTCTTTGAAAGACCCATTCACCTGTTAATGAGGCTTTGTTATTCACCCCTCTTTCTCTCTCTCGTGGGCTCTCGGGGCTGAGTCTCGCCGCCTCTGCTGGGCGGCGGGGGAGGGGCTCTGCTCGTCCCTTTCTCTGTCCTGTCTTCTCGGCCGCGGTGCTGCTGAGGACCGAGCCCGCTGCTGGAGCTTCCCTGCTCTGGTGCAGCGCGCTGAGAGAAAACAGCGCTAACAGGAACTGAACCCCCCTCCTCACCAAGGACCAACTTCAGGGCTCAGGACTGAGGCAGGAGACAAAGCCCGCGCACCTAACAACACGTGTGCCCCAGAGGAGACCGGCGCCAGCCGAGGCCTCCCCGTGCTTTGGCAGCATCCTCTATTTTCACCAGACACCAACGTCTCCCCACCCTCGCCCACCTACCCCTCCAAACCTCACCCTCCACCTCGTCCCTTTTCATTTCTCAGAAACTTCTCTACCCTCGTCTAACAGCAGCCCATCTCTCCCTCGCCCGCCTCTCTCCAGTACTCTTCATGATTTCATCTAAAAAGAACGTGAAGAAAGCATACAGTGTCAAGTATGAAATATGTTCATGAAATTTAGATGTGTAAATCAAGAGAAAACGAAGAATATGACGAGTTAAAGAGCAATAGTCGGATTTTTTGTTTCGCAATATGGGAAACGTTGTTCATATTTTTTTGACACATATTTCCCAAACGCTATTTGACTTTTTTCAGCCTGTGTTTTTATTGCGTGCATGTGAGGATGTTTTGCTCAGCTGTTTTGTAATGCTTGTTTGAAATATGCCGTAAAACGCAGGTGGGTGTGGAACCTGTCAGGAGGGCTAAACAATGGCCTCTTGGTTACTAATGTTAGAGGAGAGCGGCTTTCCCGTGGCTTGGGTTTAGACAGTTAACTCCACTGAAATAACTTCCATCCATTCACGAAGATGATGATAATGGAGATAAGGAGCCAGATGAGTATGATGCTACATTATTCAATTTTAAATTTGGGGGGGGGGGGGTGGGGGGGGAATGAAGTGTTGACGAGGTTCAGGGCCTGCTGGATGTGAACCAATCATGAAGGCGCCTCCACGATGGCACAAGTGAAGACAAAAAACTGAAATCGTGTGCATTATTATTCATTAACATTTTCGTGTCCTATATGCAGCCTTGAAGCCAAACAAAGTGTCTACATTGTAAATAGACCAAATATACGTGGTTTCATGTTGTTAAACAACTAAAAAAACGAAGATATCTGTGTTTGTTGTAGGAAAAACCGCTAAATAAAATGCCGCTAAATTGCCGCTAAATTTCCATATTTGTGCCGCTAAATTTCCATTTTTGTGCCGCTAAATTTGCTAATCAATGCCGCTATATCCTGGGGGGTCTGATTAACCACACTGTCCCCGGAAAACGTACAAGGACTTGAGGGAGACTTAACGGTAGAAGAATTGGGGAAGGCACTAGCGGCGTTACATACAGGAAAGGCGATGGGGCCAAATGGCCTACCGGTAGAACTGTACAAAAAAGTGGCACGACAGATCACGCCCCATATGCTCCCCATGTATAATGATTGCTTAATCGCAAGGAATACTGACAACTGACCAAAGACTAGCAACCATCGTGACAATTCACAAACCTGGAAAGCCACCGGACCAGACGTCCTCGTATCGTTCGATCTCCCTAATGAACGCGGATGCGAAAATATTAGCTAAAATATTGGCACTAAGACTACAGCCACATCTCACAACATTAGGACACCCAGACCAATCTGGTTTTATGCCAGGGCGAAACACCTCTCTTAACTTACGACGACTTGATTGGGTGCTGCACCGCATTCCACTGCTGCGGGAAGATGCAGCCATTCTATCCTTGGACGTGACGATGGCGTTTGACCTAGTGGAGTGGCCGTTTCTATTTGCGGTGCTCAAAAAGATGGGGTTTGGCCCAAATTCTGTGGATGGGTTAAACTACTCTATACAGCACCCCTAGCCCAAGTGGTGGCAAAAGGCCATACATTGCGAACGATCACGCTAGGCCGCGGAATGAGACCAGGGTGCCCACTATACCCACTTTTATTTGCACTCATATTAGAACCACTGGTGATGAAAATACGTACGGAACCACTGATCCGCGGGATCACATGGGAAGCGGGCTGGGAAGACCGAATCTCCCTTTACGCCGATGACGTGTTGATCTACTTAATGTCCCCAGCCACCTCCCTAGAGGCCCTGATGAACGCCCTTAAAAGATATGGAGAGGTATCAGGCTACACCATAAATTGGGCAAAATCACTTTTATATTTATTGTATGGCCAGCTACCTGGGCTGCCTCCTGCTTGCACACTCCAAATAGTGACCAGAGGGTTTAAATACCTAGGAATTTACGTCACCCCAAAATAATTGATTTTTATAGAAGAAAATTTACTGAAACCTCTGCAGAGGCTCAAGTCAGACGTGGCACACTGGCGATCCCTCCCACTAACACTGTTGGGAAGGGCAGCGCTCTTCAAAATGCTTTCGCTCCCCAGGTTCCTATTTGCGTTGCTGAATACCCCATTCCCGGTCCCTCTCTCCTACTTTAAAGCAATAGACACAGAAATCTCCTCAATGTTGTGGGACGGGAAACCGGCCCGTATAGCACACTCCAAACTACTCCGTAGCTGGTACGATGGGGGAATAGCCCTACCGAGTGTTAAATTATACTACTGGGCAGTACAACTGATGATAGTCAACCAATGGTTGCATATCCCACAGCACGATCCAGCCTACAGACTTGATAGGACTGTTCTGCCACCAGAACGTTTGATGAAGGCCCTCTACACCAACAAAAGACGGCACACACTCACGGGCCCCACGGCTCACACTGTGAAAATTTGGCACACAGCACAGAGATCCTTGGGATGGTAGGGAGTGCTCACATTGGCCACCCCGCTCTGGGATACCAGCCGCCTTGGCACCCTGGCAAATACAAAGGGATTTAGGCAATGGGACCTCATTGGCATCACGAAAATAGGAGACCTATGGATTGGGGGAGACAACATTACATTTGCAGACCTGCAGGAGAAGTACGGAATGGCTGATGTCGAGCTATACCGCTACACCCAATTCAGACATGCACTGCAAAGTACCATCCCACCAGGGACGGAACTAGCTGACTCCTCCCCCCTTGAAGATAGACTTTTCAACGACCATTTAGAAAAGAAAGCAATCTCACAAACATACCGTAAACTAGTGAATAATCTCCCAGATCCCACGGTAGTTCTCCGCAGCAAATGGGAGGTAGAACTAGGAGACATAGAAAACGATGACTGGTTGGATGCACTGGCATCGGCGAGAGAAGCAATCAATACCATCCCGGCTAAAACTAATAAAACTAAAGATATTGCACCGAATAGACTATTCCCGCACCTTGTTACATAAGTTAGGTCACGTACTAGACCCAGGATGCCTGAGAGGTTGCGGGCTCCCAGGAACGTACTTTCACATAATATGGGACTGTCCCAAAATACAAACCTATTGGGAGTATGTAATGTCCGAAATATCAGAAGCAAGCGAGGTGGAAGTGCAGCTAGAACCCAGGTGCTGCCTATTAAATATTTGGAAACCTACAGACCTAAATCGAGGGCTACAAACTTGGGCGGCACTTGGGTTGGCGATTGCAAAGCGGAACATTGCTAAGAAATGGGGTTCCAGAATAGTACCCTCGAGAACACAATGGGAAAATGACATGGATGTAGCAATAGTGGCAGAGCGGTGTATATTCATAGGGGCTGCCCAAAAAAATGGTCCAGAGTATGGGGGAAATGGAATGAATATCGAGGCAATCTATGTGAACCCCCACAAGGACTATCTGACCCTGAAAACAGTCCATAATTTGGAAAGTTGCTGTATTAAACGTACAAAGGCCATTGATATAGAAAATGAGGGGGAGGAGGGAAAGGAATGCTAATTTGCTATGTATTGTCTACGGGGAAATTCATACTACATGCACACTATAACCAGAGACTACCGTTTAGGGGAGGGAACATTGTGGAGGAATTGAACTATTTCATAACTGCTCGTGTACTACACTTAATGATTCTGGACGAAGATGAATATGTAATGTGTTGAGATGTTTATGATGTAGAAAATAATATGTGTACATGCTTGATGGAAATTGACTGATACTTGTACTGTTCAGAAGATAAAAAGCCAATACAATTGTTTTCAAAAGCTTACTCATATTATTGAGAGAACAGATGGGTTTTTATAAGAGTTCTGAGCTGAGTGTAAGAAGTTGCTGATCTGAATTCCATAGGGAGGGAGTTCCAAAATTGAGGAGCCAGAAAAGAGAATCTCAGACCACCATGCTTCTTTCGTTTGACAAAGGGGGTGATTAGCAAGTTCAAATGAGAAGAACGGAGTTCGCGGACAGGAGTATAACGGTGTATCAAGGAAGAAATAAATGCCGGTCCTTGGCCGGCCAGGGCTTTAAAGATGGTACATCTCAATTTGAATACACAACGTTTAGCCACCGGGAGCCTTCATCAAAGGATGCACATGTTGATGAAAAATGAGCCTGGCTGTTTGGTTTTGTACCCGTTGTAAGCGATGGAGCTGATAGGCAGGAAGGCCAACATAAAGTGAGTTGGCATAATCAATGCGGGAGATAACCAGGGCAAGAAGGACCAGAGTTAAAGCTTCAGTGGTAAAAAATCTGCAGATTTTCCGTACTCGCCGCAGATGAAAAAAATCAGGATGATACTACTACCCCGATCTGGGATTTCATACACCGAACTTTGCTTATTATAACCCCAAGACTTTTTACAGATTCAGCTGGGCAAGGGGGATAACCTAAACGGGGAGGCCAGAAGTTCGAGTTCCAAGGATTGGAAGTGCCTCCGATCAGAATCAGCTCAGTCTTTTTGGCTTTGCCAATGCTGTTAAGTGAGT
This sequence comes from Lissotriton vulgaris, assembly GCF_964263255.1. Taxonomy (NCBI): domain Eukaryota; kingdom Metazoa; phylum Chordata; class Amphibia; order Caudata; family Salamandridae; genus Lissotriton; species Lissotriton vulgaris. The sequence goes on from NC_141696.1 coordinate 229,882,402, forward strand.
AGTAGCCCTATGTTGACTGGAGAGAGCATACCTGCTGCACCCTCTAGGCCATGGAGATATGCTATAGATCTCAGAACCATCATGAAAGGCCAATGCACACATCATTGATTGTCCTTTTATTTCTGGGACAAGAAATATCCGGATACCAGATAACATATAGTTGGGATCACTCGAGACAGGAGTGTAAGCCTGTAATACCATTCAGAGGATAGTTCTGTTGAAGGGTTTAGCAGCACTAATGAAAACCATCCACTACAATTCACCGCTTTCTGCCAATAAATCAAATGGTGCAGGCATTTGGTGATTTTTTTCTTTGATTATCCCATTGTCACTCACCTGCCCAAGCTCCTTGATGGTGACGTGGCTGAAAAATGACATTATGTGCTCTTGGCGCATGCTGTTTATTTTTGACTAATTTGAATGACTCGCTATCTTTACTGGTGCTATGGTCTTTGTTTCCAATTTACAGCTACATAGAATGCAGACGCATTGTACTGCAGTTCTGTGAACACCTAAATCCTTCACTCCATGTTATCAGAAATGGCAAATAAATCCTGTTACCTAGTAGTAATGATCTTTCCCTTTAACAAATCCTGGTTTTTTTTGCCAGAGCATAGAGGTGTCTCTTGGTGCACCGGAAACAAAAACACTCTATTTTAAAGATTTAGGGTGTGCTTAACTAAGTAGTGTGAGAAAGTGGATTATTAGTTGGAGAGGGTATGGTTTCTCACCAAGTACTAAGTCACAGCTCCGTACCAGGTCCATTTAGGTCTCAATAACTTACACTTGAGCTTAAGCCTTGCTTGCTCTAGTACAGAAGAGGCAGGGTTAACTTAGGAGAAATGTGTACAGCATATATCAGTACCAAAACTGTTAAAAAGTAGAAAACACAATACAATAAAAATCCCACTCCAAACACCCAAAGGTCAAAAATCAGATGTAAAGAACAGGAGATATGATTTTTACAAGTTTTAAGTCAAAATAGTGCCTAAAAATGCCAGTTGCACTAGACTGTGTGCAAGCCAAAGTTTAAGGCCAACCGTGAGCTCCTGCTGGGCGGTTATAGGGACCATGTTTGTGCCAGTAGAAAGTTTACCTTCTGACTTACAAGATTTTTGTGGAGAAAAGTCCTTGTTGACTGATCCTTAGTGGTTTGGGATGCAGGCTAGGCTCGAAGGAGGGCTTGATGATGACGGCCTGGTGAAGGGCTGGTCCTTGATGAGAGCCTCATCTCTGGTAGGAAACTTGATGCGGTCAACAGTGGGAAGCCTGAGTGGGCGCAGTCCAGAATCCGTTCCCTGGAAGATCTAATCGACAGTCACATGCTGTTCGATGTCAGCGAAGACCTTCTACATTCAGACTTACAAACTTTTCTGGAAGTCAAAATTCTTTCAGCGAGGGACACCAGCGAGTTGAATGTAACCAGTGATTCGGTGCCTTTGGCTTCAGCATCAGGTTTTAAGTATTTCGTTTTGGAAATTTTAGGGTCAGAGGAGTACAGTCTACCACCCCCCAAGTGTCCAGCACCTTGTGGGTGCACCACTTGGGGGTTAGGATGCACTCTCTCAGAAGTCACCATCAGGGTCCAGAGCAAATCCCAAGTGTAACTGGTCAACTGGACTCTTGAATAAAGAATGCTTCTTGCAGGTCACCCAACTGACCCTTGGAGTCCATATCTCTGCCCTGGGCTCCAGTGGAAGAAAGTCCAGCCCTTGAGGTAGCTTTCTACAGGTTCAATAGCAGGTGCAGTCCTTCTGCCTTCCACAGTTCCAGATGTGTTTTGAAAAAGGTTTCTGGGGTGACACATTTATGCTTGGTACTAGCTTGTGGGTGGTGGAGACTCGCCTGACCAATAGAGAAGAAGTTCAGAGGGTCAACCCTACCCACTTTGATATAATTTCCCGGGGAGTTGACTCTAAACAATCTCACTGTGCACTGTTCTGCCAAAATCCCCTGGTTAGAGCTCTGGGTATACCCCTGTGGTGTGTCTAGGTAAATGAGAAGGTTTTCCGCGAACTGGGATTGGTGCCACCCTGACTACCAGGACACTGGATAGGTTAGGTCTAGGTGTGATTTACATCTGAATGTAAATGGGCATGTCCCTTTGAAGCATGTTCATTTGGTGGGCACATCCCCTAGGCCATCCTGTCAGGAGGAGGTCACACCTTCCACTTAAGGCCCTTAAGTTCCCTTTCCTTAGATCCATTCACACTTCTTTGCAGCGGACCAGCAAACTGCAGTGACAGTTGGAGATTAACTCTGAAAAGGCTACTAGAGACTTAGAAAAATAGTGACTTTCTAAATTAACTATTTCTGAAATAGCTAGACAAAAACTAATTTAGCATTACGTTGAATTTTGATTAACCAGGAAAATTTGTGTTTGAATTATTTTTAGCTAGTGCCAATTGGAAGTTAGCTTTATTAAGTGTAATAAAGTATCCCAGTGTTTTCTATGGCACAGCCAACCTTAGGAAACAGTGAAAAACAGATTTGTGGCCTTCTTCACTGTAAGAACATGCACCCTTGCTTCTGGCTGGTAAGGCCTACTTTATAGGTGACATGCTACTATTTAAAAAGAAAGTTTAGACCTGACAAATTGGTGATTTGGACAGATTGAAACAGCAGTTTTAAACTACTCAGCTAGGCAGCTGTGCCAAACCTAGAGTCATGCTTTACATTGCCACTTTAGTGGCGGCACAATAAGTGCTGGAGTCCACTAGTACTATGTAATTTACAGGGCCTGGGCACACGAGTTATTATATACTGGGGACTTATAGGTACGTTAAATGTGTCAATCGGGGATTTTAACCAATCCACAACTTTTTAAAGATCAGAGCACATGCACTAGGACCTGGTTAACAGGCTCCCAGTGTACAGGGGCCAAAAAACCAACAGCATCAGTTAAAACCAGCATTGGCATAGCCAATAGGTCTCGCCTTTGGGACCTCATAAGTATTTAGCCATGCAGCACATTATTCTGGGTGCTGTGCCACCAGGGATTGAAGAGCTATACAACTACTACACACTGGGTCATGAATCTGATTCAGGAATACATCCTTTCCTCAAGAAATATTTATGGGAACAGCAGGTCTGAGAGACAGAGGTGGGCGAGAAAGGGGTGACAGTGAGAGGGAGCGTATTTGGGAAGACCAAAAGGTAAGAGAAAGGGGTGGCAGCGATGTAACAGAGGAGCCTAAAACACCTGCATGGGGAAGAGTAGGGGTGCACACCCTTCTTTCCTTAAAACAGTTTAGCGTAGGGCCAAAGATACACGAGTCTCAGCAGCACTCCCCACACTCTGCAGGTAGCATCATTTTGCACAACACCAGTGCAGAGGGATTGTGGGGAGAGGTGAGACAGAAAGCTGGGAGGGGGGGGGGCGGCACAAGTGGGAGAAGTTTATGACGGAGACCGGCAGGTGGATGAGAGAGAGAGATAGAGGAAGCCACAGTGGAAGAGATGTGTGGGAGACCAGAAAAGAGACTTAAGAAAGTGAAGGAAACAAGTGGCGAGCTAGAAAGAGAGAGGGAAAGGAAGTCACAGGGAGAAGTGGGAGAGGGAGAAATGTGGAAGTGGCAGCAGGATAATTAGTCGCCATATTTGATGTAACTTTTCATCCATTTGAGCTAGATACGAGGTTTACTTTGTTAAAATCGAGACACTATGCAGTAGATCGTGGATTATGTGGCAAATGCGGCAAACCCATAATTATGTGAAAATAGCTGCGGCCCCATAATTGCATAATTCCAGTTGCCCTGGGTAAAATAGATAAGAGTGAGTATTTTAACATGAATAGGGGAGCTTCAGATTAGGATTGGGGTGAATCAACAGAGCTGTGGGTGCTTGCACAGCAAGGGTGTTGCATGTCAGTGCTGGAGTAACAGAGATGTGTATTGTACCCAGAGGTGAAATAGAGGTGCATCGGCAGAGCCCTGTGTCTTGGTCTGCAGGGGTCGCTCCAATTGTGGGTTTGAGGCTAGAGCAACGGAGATATGTAGGCCCAAGGATTGGAATACCCAACTCAGAAGGAAAAAGGCTGAGCCAGTCCGATTTATGACTGGAAACTATGTGAAAATGCTGCATGAGTGCACACACAAAAAGTGTCTATGCAAAGACAGTCAGCCTGCAGTTTGAGTAGGCCGCTCGTCCAATCCTGCACTGACAGTTGTGCAATGTTTGTTTGTGGATCAGCCTTCAGCTGCAGGGCTCTGCTGTGCAACGGCCACTCAGGCCAACGTGTTTAACAAACGGTCCATATAATACGATGTGCACCTTGTTACCAGTTTGGGTCTTCAAAGCTGGACTTGACTAACATAAAATTGTGAGTTACCTCTGTGAGGCCAGGAGGGCTGGGCTGAAGTCAGTCACATTTGTTTGACGCACGATGATCTTTTCTCCAACCGGCAGACATAACACCAACATTTTCTTAAAGGTTAGTCCAAAGCGACAACTCTCATTTCAATGCTGAAAAAACACTACATAAACCTCGATGTTTTACAGGAAGCTCTGCGTTTAAGGGCTCCCAAATATGACAACTATCGCTTGCATTCTTAAAACAAGCGCGCGCAGCCACGCTTATTAAAATCAGATGCCCCTTGCGCTCTGCTGCTCGCTCCCGCAAGGTGGATGCCGCCACAAGCACGAGTGCTTGAAAAGTGCAGACCAATTTCTGAACGTGATCATCTGGAGGAGCACATGCGCACTGCGCTAGGCTCGACCTAAAATTGGGGTTGATCATGCAAAAAGTGGCATTTTCTCACAAGCAGAAATCGCCATACCTGGAAAAGGGAGATTGTACTTCAGGGGCAATACCCATTCCATCTTGATGAGTGAAAACATGAACCATTGATTTAGCTCTCTCATATTAATGACTGGTCCTATCCCTGGGTACTGAGTACCTTTCTTATTCTTCGCCACTAGGAATATATTGCTTATAAATGCTGCCTTTGACAGACACATTTCCTTGATAGCTGGGTTATTTAAAATTTCCTGAAACGTTCTCCACTAAAACCTCCTTTCACCTATGAAAAATAAATCTGACGTGGAATACGCTTCTGAATAAGATCCTCTAGAAATTCCACCTGGTAACTAATCATAGGATCTAATACCCAGGGATCTGTGGTAATTGTTTGTCATGTTTCTAAATGATGCCTTGAATGGTTTCCCACCTTTAGATGGGAACAATTGAAAATGGAAATTGCTCTGACCTGAGCAATTTGCTCTAGTTTGTCTCACTGCTACAAAATTATTTATAACCCGGCTTCCTCTCTCTCTCCCTGAGAGTAGACAATTCAGGTTGCCTGAAAATCTCCACACACACCTCTCCTATAATACTGTTGTCCCTGGAAAAAGGTCTGAAGAGACTATGACCGGAAAAGTGACCTCACCCTCTCGTATTCCTGCCAGAAAATTCCCTGAAAACAGTTTTTTATAGCACTCTGTACTTTATTCAGTATTGTGAAGTTTGCAGCGTATTTCCCTAGCTTCTAAAAGATGTTTTCAATAAATAAAACACTTTTGAACTATCCTCCACCACAGCCATGCCAGCCAACCTACGTCCATTCTTGTCAGAATAGACCGCTTTCTCTCTGCCGGTATAGAAGAATACAAAATTTTCTAGCTATCGCGACAAGAATTTTAGATTCTATTAAGGACACGGAGGCGAGGATTATGCTTTCTCATTTCTTTACTGCAACAACAGCAGCCAATGAAAATGAAAGTACACATGTAAAAAATAACATTTCTCATGAGGCTTTGAACCACGCCTCTCTTACAACAACCAATCACAAAGGTATCAAGTCTATAAATCCTGGAGACACTACTCCGGCCTCCTCTTTCTTTGCGCGAACAGTCAGTAACAGTCTCATCACACTGAAAAGTTCAATACTGCAACGGAAAACAGATCCATCAGAATCCCCAACGGAGAAATCTTGAATCGAAAAGGAAAACCTCCATCCGGAAGGAGCGGTAGCCAAAAGCACAGGCGGTCTTCAACTCTTGTTGGAGTCGTTTCCTAGAACAGAAAAAGGGAAGTTTGAGAAAAGTTTCCACCACAACCTAGATCGTTGTAAGGGTGGGCAAAACAGTTAGGTAAAACCACGTAAACAACAACAGTTGTATAACAGTCCCAACGGGTGGGATAATCCTCGCCTCCGTGTCCTTAATAGAATCTAAAATTCTTGTCGCGATAGCTAGAAAAGTTTGTATTCTATGGCAGGACCGGAGGCTTCTGATTATGCTGGTTCAAAGCTCACATTAAAGCTCATCAATCACAGCATCAGAAACATGAGGAATCGGTTTGTAATAAAACACCTTAAACATTGAGTCTGAGGACCAGTCAGCTGCCTTCAGAATGTCCTCCAAGCGGGAACCCAATAAATAAGCCTTAGAAGCCATCGCACCCCTCGGAGAGTGTGCCCCATAAGCAGAAGTATCAATGCCGGCCTCCGACATGATCCACCTGACCCATCTGGCTAAAGTAGCAGCAGTGACTGGCTTGAACGGTTTTTGAATGGATATCAATAGCTGTCCCAGAGGATCTGCCCTGTGTACACTAGTACGCTCCTCATAACATTTAAGACACTGAAGCACACACAGCCTGCCGTTATGAGGAAAGGCAGGATAATCAACTGAACGGGACATGGTCTTAGTACGTCTAGTAATGACAAAGGATACACCTTGGGGTGAAAACATCCTCCCAGCCAAGTCCAAAGCTCTGACATCTGAAACCCTCCGACATGAAATAAGGCACAATAGCATAGTAAGCTTGGCAGAAAGCTGTTTCAGAGACAAATCACCATTATCGGGCCAGGATTCCAACAAATTCAGAACCTTATTAACATCCCACATGGTGGAATACCTGGGCCGAGGAGGGTTGGCCACACTCACACCTTTAAGTAACTTACATACCAAGGGATGCATCCCCACAGGTTTACCATCTATGTGGTCGTGACCAGCAGAAATAGCAGATCTGAAGTTGTTAACCGACCTGTAGGCCAGGCCAGAAGTCACACACTCTGACAAAAAGTTCAGTACCTCTGTTAAATTTGATCCCATGGGATCCACCTGTTTTGAAAGGCACCAACCCACCCACTTCTTCCACGAAGCAGAGTATCGTTTTCGGGTGGAAGGAGCCCACGCTTGCTGCATAAAGCTGGAAGCCTCTCGTGAAAGGCCTGCAAGGCGTTCATGTCTCCGGAGAGCGTCCATACCATCAATGACAGCTGGTTCTGCAGGACCAGGGGGTGGCACGTTCCCACTGGGTCCTGCAGAAGCGTTGGGAAGACTGGGAGCCGGAAGGGGAGGTCTATTGACAACTCCAACAGTGTGGGAAACCACGACTGAGTCGACCAATAAGGCGTTACTAGCACCACCGTCGCCTCCTGTCAGCGCAGCAATGCCGCCACTCTCGGGATCAGCGCAAACAGTGGAAACGCATAATTCCTTTGATGTCCCCAATGATGAAGGAACGCATCCGTCCCCAGTGCCATCGGGTCCGGTCTCCAACTGTAAAACAGAGGAAAGTGGGCATTGAGGCGCGAGGCAAACAGGTCTATCCGACATGGGCCTCGTATTGACATGATCTGGGAAAACAGCGATGGATGGAGTCTCCAATCGCTGGAGTCCCGGAGAAATCGGGAATGCCAATCTGCTACTTGATTGAGTTTCCCGGGAAGGTATTCCGCCACCACGGAGATGTTGCGATCCAGGCAGAAGTGCCAGAATTCCTTCGCAATGTGCACCAGCATCCGGGACTTCGTCCCGCCCAATCGATTGATGTATCGCACCGCGGAGACATTGTCCATCCGAAGGAGGATACAACAATTGCTCTTCAGTGGCGAGATAGATCTGATGGCAAAGGACCCTGCCAGAAGCTCCAGACAATTGATGTGAAGTGATAGTTCGTCTGCAGACCAACGTCCTCCTGTGGCAAACTCGCCGCAGCGAGTGCCCCAGCCCCACTGGCTGGCGTCGGATTCCACCACCACATCCGGGGCTGTGCCGAAAATAGCTCGGCCGTTCCAGGCCGACATGTGGTCCAGCCACCACTGAAGCTCCTCGCTGGACTCGGAGGAGATGGAGATCAAATGATCGTAATGAAAGTTTCTCTGTAGGTAGAAGATCTTGAGCCTCTGCAGGGCTCTGTAATGCAAAAGTCCGGGAAAAATGGCCTGAATCGACGAGGCCAGAAGGCCCACAATCAGTGCCAAAACCCTCAAAGAAATCTTCTCTTTGGCCAGGGTAGCTGCGATCTCTCTCTTGATCGATCTGATCTTCGGCAGAGGAAGGAGAAGCTGGGCCGAGACAGAGTCTATCAGGAAGCCTAGGAATTCCATCTGCCGATCCGGTATCAGCACCGATTTCTTGGTGTTGATCACGAATCCCAGATTTTGCAATAAGGACGTCGTCCACTCCAAATGCGTGAGAAGGAGGGACCGGTCCTATGCCAGGATCAGCCTATCGTCTAGATAGACAATCAACCGAACACCCATCTCCCGGAGGCGGGAGACCACCGGCTTGATTAGTTTGGTGAACACCCAAGGGGCCGAGGACAGTCCGAAAGGAAGTACATTGTAACGAAACCAACGCCCTTTCCAGGGGAACTGCAAAAACTTTTGATGTGATGGGCAGACTGGGACCGTCAAGTAGGCATCTTTCAGGTCCAGTCTGACCATCCAATCGTTTTCCAATAGAAGGTCTCGCAAAAGATGGATGCCCTCCATCTTGAAATGCCGATACGTGACAAAGGGGTTATTATCGATCTAAACTTGGACATACTCTTCTTGACAGAAACCTGGATCACTGAGCATTCCAACTCCGATATGGTACTGGCCCTCCCCCCCGGCCTTCTCATCTTGTCCCAACCACGCCCTTTAGGTAGAGGAGGTGGTATTGCCATCATCTTCAGGGACCACCTCGCCTGCCGCATTAACACGATGGCAACCCCGGAATCAGAGAGCTGTCTCTTCACTTTTCAGCTTACTCCGACCAGCTACCTGTCAGGCCTTCTGGTGTACCGGCCTCCCGGCCACTTCGCCCCCTTTGCAGCATCCCTCTTGGAAATTGTCTCCTCTTCAGCCCACTTGTCATCAAATTTCCTCATAACAGGTGACCTCAACATACACTTTGACGACCCGCTGGACACAGGTGCTGCCGATCTTATCTGCGACCTGGCTTCTCATGGCCTTCTTCTTGCCAACACCGGTCCAACACATGTTAAAGGGCACCTTCTCGACCCCGTGTTTTCGAACATCCCCTCCCTCCAATTTATTAACTCCCAACCACTTCCATGGACGGACCATTTTGTGATCACCTTCCACATTCCCGGGGCCATCAAGAAACCCCATAAAGCCCCCATCTTCACTAAAGATAGATCGTGAGCCAAACTCTCTGCGGTGGACTGGTCCATAGCTCTGGACTCTTCTACCCCGAGCCTTGCGGCTGACCCGTCCGAGGCTGACACCCAAGTAAGAGGCTGGCTCTCCTCCTCCCTCGATAGCCTCATTCCCATAAAAAGTCGGGAGATCAAAGATAAGACAATGGGCCATGCCCTGTGGTACACCCCGGAACTCCGAGACCTCCGCAAAAAATGCAAAAAAGCGGAAAGACTGTGGAGGAAAGACTGGCTACATAGTAATAAAGACACCTACAACATAGCGGTAAGACGCTACAAATCGGCCATTAAACTAGCCAAGACCACCTTCTACGACAACAGAATTAAAAATGCGGCCAATTCGGCCAAAGAATCCTTCCTGATAGTTAAGGAATTGCTCAACATCCCCTCAGCTCCTGCTGCCTCCCTTCCCCCTCCGGACAGATGCAAGGACTTAGCCTCATACTTCGATTCCAAAATCACGCGGATCTTGGAGTCCCTTCCCCCAATCAGCCCCCCCATCCCGGTTGATTCAGACCCCTGTTCCACCAGCCCGCGGCTGTCCTCCTTTAGAGGAGTCTCCCTCGATGAGGTCACCACCACGCTGGCCAAAATGAGAAGTGGATCCCCCCTGGACCCGGCACCCGTCAGATTCTTAAAAACCGTTTCTCCCAGTACCTCACCTACCATTAGGGATCTGATTAACACATCTCTTGCCCAAGGCACAGTGCCCTCCTCATGGAAGAGCGCAGTTGTCAAGGCCTTGCTGAAAAAGCCCAACCTGAACCCGGACGATATGGCCAACTATAGACCCATTTCGCTCCTTCCCTGCATCAGCAAGGTGGCTCTCCCAATTCCTCGAGACGAATAAAATTCTACGTCAGTCACAAACCGGATTCCGGCCGGGCCACGGCACAGACACCGCACTCCTCTCCGTCATCTCCGTCATCGAGGAGGCTAGGTGTATCCTGGATTCAGGAGGATCAGTGGCAGTGATCCTCCTGGACCTCAGTGCCGCATTCGACACGGTGGACCACCGTGTCCTCCTCCATCGCCTGGCCAAGGCAGGAATTGTGGGAACCGCACATGCTTGGCTCAAATCCTTCCTCTCGGGTCGCTCATTTCAGGTGTGGGACGGCAACTCCCGCTCAGACCCCCTTCCGCTCACATGTGGTGTGCCCCAGGGGTCCTCGCTTAGTCCCACCCTGTTTAATGTCTACATGGCCCCGTTAGAGGATGTGGTTACCCCCTATGGGATAAAAATAGTCAATTATGCCGACGACACCCAACTCGTCGTCTCTCTTTCCCAGCTGGACAATAACCCTGAAATCCTACTTAACTGCCTGCAAGACATACATACCTGGATGTGCGAATCCTCGCTGAAGCTGAACGGGACAAAAACAGAAATCATGCTTCTGGGCAACAAATGGTCCTCCGTCCCTCCTTCAGTCTGGCCGGATTCCTTCGGTGACATCCCTACGCCTAAGACAGAAATCAAAACACTGGGCTTCTGGTTGGAACAGGACCTCTCCTTGAAGACCCAGGCAGTCAAGACCGCGGGGACCTGCTTTGGCCTTCTCCGTTCTATTCGCAAGATCCTCCCCCTTCTGCCCCCCCTGTCCAGGAGACTTCTAGTTCAAGGGCTTATACTAGCACGTCTGGACTACGGCAACGCCGCATACCTCGGCGCTCCTGAAACCACCCTGGCCAAACTCCAGCGTGCACAAAACGCCGCGGCGAGACTCATTCTCAACCTTCCTCCCAGAGCCCCGACCACACCGGCCCTTAAATCTCTGCACTGGCTTCCGGTCCGCCAGCGAGTGGAGTTCAAGGCCATGTGCATCACGCACAAACTCATCAATGGGGCTGGACCTGCCGCCCTCAAAGATATGATTACACCTTATAAAGCCCACAGAAACCTTCGCTCGGACAACGAACATCTGGCCACAGTCCCAAGATTCAAGAAGTCGCATACCGGTGGCCGCCGCTTCTCGGTCAAGGCCGCCTCTAAATGGAACGCTCTTCCTCGCCTGCTGCGCCTGGAACCTAGCCACGCACTTTTCCGCAAAAAACTCAAAACCCTGCTCTTCCCCAAATAGTTCCTGGTTTCCGCCTGTCCTGGATTTTACATTCTATAGCGCGGGGATGCCCTCGGGTCACCAGGCGCTCTATAAATCTCAAAATAAATAAATAAAAATAAAAAAATCCCTCAAGTTTAACACGAGGCGCTTGACCGCCTCCTTTCTTTTGGACAAGAAAGACGTTGCTGCAGAAGCCTCCTGGAAGGAAGGGTCCTACAGCAATGGCCTGTTTTGCCAAAAGCTCGTCTAGTTCTGAGTCTATAAAACTCTGTTCGAGATGTGAAAAAAGGAGAGGACGGGGGGGGGGGCTGAATGGGGCAAGACACCATCTCTATCTCGTAACCTTGGACGGTCCGAAGGACCCACACATCCGAATTGAGAGCTGCCCAATTCGTGACAAAATGGCGCAATCTTCCCCCTAACGGAAGTAAAGGAAGAGAGAGACTTACCGGAAGATTGGTTATCGAAGTTCTTGTAGCCTCGATTGATTCCCTTGTTATAGCGGCCCCTGAAGCCGCGTGATCGGGACGGGTAAAATCCGGCTTGATCCGGTTCTTGCGTGTACCCTCTTCCCCGTCTAGGGGCGTAACCTCTTTGAGGACTGGGATTTGAGTAGCGGCCGGTCGAGCGTCCTCTGCCACGCCCGGCCCTACCAGAGACCTGCAGAACACGTTTCAGCGATGCCTGAGACTTGTCCAAAGAAGCAAAAGTGTTCACAAATTTAGCAATATCTTTAACGAAGTTGTCCCCAAACAACTGTCCTTCCGCCAAAGGACCCGGCTCCGAGAAAGCCAATTCCACCAGCTGGGGGTCGATCCGGAGAAGGACGGACTTCCGCCGTTCCGAGGCAAGGGCGCAATTCGCGTTGCCCAGCATACAAATGGCCCTCTGAGCCCAACCCGCCAGAACCTCAGGGTGTATGGCGGCACCAGTCTCTTGCGCCTGCAGGGCCAATTCCAGGATCTTGGCCAACGGGCCCGAAAGGTCGAGGACCTTATCTTGGCACGCTCGGAGCGCTCGATCAATCCCTTTCTTCGGGTCCTTTTTATACTTTTTAAGAAAAGTGGTCATGGAAGGATCTATGTCCGGTGTGAGAGCCACTTTGTGGGGCAAATCCGGGCGCGGGCATTCAGATTTCAGGCGGGCACGAACCTCCTTGTCGAATCCCTTGCGGAGATGAGTCTCCAGATAGGTCGCCACCGCAGGAGGGGGAACCCAGTCGGATGATCTGGGGTGGACAATGTCCGTCGGATCAAATAAAAAGGGAGTGGGAATGACCGGGGAAGTGTGTTTACGCTTTTTAGTGCGTTTGCGCGGAGCGGCATCCGAGGAATCGGTATCGGTGCCAGTATCAATCGTGGTGATGACCAGGGGGGAATTGGGGGGAGGGGTAACAGGTTTGTCTTGGGAACGAGACTCCTGGGACTTATAAAGTTTGTCGTAAGACTGGGCATGCGGCCAGGATAGGTCAAGAGCCGCCTTCTTCGGGGGAGGGGGGTGAAGGGAATCTTTGCCCGGAGCGGGTATCGGCTTACCCGGGACCAGCAGGTCCAACTTCTTGGCCAAAGGGGAGAGGGCCGAGGAAAGGGCTTTATCCAATTTGGCATCGAGTTTTTTGTCTATGATCTCCTCCATGGAGTCCCCTTCATAGAATTCCTGCTTTCCCTGATAACCATACGCAGCATCCTCCACTTCGCAGTACTCAGCGTCTGCCATCGCAATCAGGAATCCGAAAATTCCAACTCCAATCCCCAGCGGGAAGCAAAGACCAGCCCAAGCAAGGGCGTCGAGGATGGGGGGTGCCAGGCGCAGGAGCCGGAAATACCAGGAGAAACAAGAGCAAGGTCTAGTCCCACTCTAGGACTAATGGAGGAAAAGGGGTATGTCGCTTGAACCAATATAAGCTGCCCAAAAGCACGGAAATCGCCCACGGCTCCTGGCCCAAGCTGCGTCGATCCCCACTTCAGCCGGGGGCAGAGCGTCGATCTGGCACCTTCGAGAACTGCGCGTGCCAACACGGCGTGCGCGGGCTCCCCTAGACGTGCGTAAGACCTCAACGTCTCCTACGTACGCTCGTCCCTGAGGGGAGGGCTAACCCCTCACTAGTGCGGCTAGCCGAAGCGTGCGCCGCGAGCAGCGACGACTGGAAGTCGGGGGGAAAGATTGGACGGGCCTAGGTGCGCAACACGCGCCACCACGGGGAAGCGGGGAACGGAGCGAAGCTCCCGTCCCAATCTAAGAGCAAAGCGGACAACGTATGAATAAACAGTGCCAAGAGCGTGAAGCGATCAATCAAACCATGCAATATACATGAATAGCAAGAAACAATAGTCAATGGCATCAATCAATGTAAAAGGCATAAAGCACAAGTAAAGCAAACATGAAAGGAAAGAGCACTTATCTGGGCTGCGGAGCAGCAAAGAAAGAGGAGGCCGGAGTAGTGTCTCCAGGATTTATAGACATGATACCTTTGTGATTGGTTGTTGTAAGAGAGGCGTGGTTCAAAGCCTCATGAGAAATGTTATTTTTTACATGTGTACTTTCATTTTCATTGGCTGCTGTTGTTGCAGTAAAGAAATGAGAAAGCATAATCAGAAGCCTCCGGTCCTGCCATAGAATGTACATTTCTGCATCAACCATATTGTTCTCTGTATCCACCCTCTAAGGTAGTCTATAGCAACACCAGTGCCTTTTGTAATGTTCTCCTCCTCAATCTTCGTAATCAGACATAATGCTACAGATTTGGGAAAATTGCCTATAAAGGCCTATGACCCCGGCTAATTTCCTTATCTGAAAACCCTTTGCTCAGCAATTTCCTCAGCTTCTTTCTCACCTTCTTGGATTGGAGACACAATATCGACAGTTCGGAATCTACCTGGAATATTAATAACACCACTTTATTCCCCGTCTCCAGCGCTGACTTCTTTGTTAACTATATGGTCCAAGTCTTCCAAAAACGTCACTGTCATCTATAATTGTTGCAACAGCACATTATACGATCTTGAGTCATCAAGAGGATCTGTTCCAAATACACAAGAAGCCTGACAATCTCTATCTTAAATACCCCATAACAGGTCTTAACAACTTTAAAAGCACTTTGTAGTTGAAGATAGACAACAAGAGAGACAGATAAAATGTCTCCTGGGGTGGGGCCTCTTTAATACTGACTTCAAAATAAATAGTGTATATTCCTTGTTCACTAATGAGCATAACATTCCTTTCATCTTCATCAGTTGTTCTCCATGCTGCTTCTCCCTAGGCACCAGCATCGATTCAGAGGAAGAACCGTTTCAACACAAATCTGAGAACACTGCAAAGCATTAATTGTTTCATTGAGAGTGTGGATTACTTTGCCTTATTTAATTTTGCACTGATGAAATGGGGAAAATATTTTTAGGACGATTTTTTAACTTTTTATGTGCTTAAGTTGGATCAGGGTAAACAAAAAATGCAGATGTAAATCCGCAATCTTAGTTTGTTTACATCTAAAAATCCACCGGTATTTGGCCTGATTTAGAGTTTGACAGACCAGTCGGTCACAAACATGACGGATATCCCGTCCGCCATATTACGAGTCCATTATATCCTATGGCACCTGTAATCCGGTGGACGGCATATCTATCACGTTTGTGATGGAGTAACTTTTCCGCCAAACTCTAAATTAGGCCCATACAGATTTTCTGCATGGTTAAGTTTAGAGGTAAGGATAGTGACATATTTTTTTCCAGTGGCGTAGCTCAAAATGATGGGGCCCCCTTGCAGAATGTGATGAGGGCTCCCCCCGAGTCTCCCATATCTTGTAGATATTATTTGACTTTGGGCATAAATGTTAATGTCTGTTTTTAACAGTGGCAGGTTAATGCTTGTCACAGTGCCTCAGGCCATGTTTTGTTTTTAAAAGTGTGGTTACTGTATTTTCCACTGAAACTGTTCATTTGTTCGCCATTGGCTTTTATTGTTGCTAGACAGAGCCATGCATTTAGATGAGCTGAATAAATTTACAGTTAGGGATGTATTTGGGGACGATGATAGTAAGTCAGTAATGAGAGAACAGCATGATCATGCATATGAGATAGAAGCGACAGAGTGAACCAGCAGTGCTTATTATAGTGACCTGATTTAACCCCTTCGACACTCATGACGAGCTGGGCTCGTCATGGTGTAGCCCGCTCGCACACTGATGACGAGCCCAGCTCGTCACGCAAAGTGCGATTTTGAAAAACCCAGCGCGCTAGCGGAATTCCGCTAGCGCGCATGCGGTTAAAGATTTGTGAAGTCAGCGGTAAGGAGAAAATGCTTGCAAGCAGATACTCTTATATAGTGTATGAAAATAGTTATGTAATAATATCAGAGCTTGTTTGGTTTAATCTTTTCTGGATTCACATGCTGTGCATTATTGCACCATCTAGTGGTTGTCTTGAAAGTCTCCTTATAGTCTCTTTTCTCTCTTTTTTACTTCTCCCCATGGGCGGTGTAAAACATTTGGGTTTAGACCCCTTCTTGTGTGACTCCAGAAGTATGCCCTGGAAACTCCTCAGTGCAGTTGCCATCTTCAGATTCTTTTTTCCGCCATTGGGTCTGGAAGTCTAAGGGAGTTGAGGTAGAAGGAACTGCGAGAAGAAATATGTTTTTTCCACTGAGTATCACCGGCGAGGGAACAGGAGTTGCAATGGGCCTCATTAAGAGTTTAGCAGTGCGGGAGTGGGACCACCCTGCTCCTGCACTGCCAAACCTGTGGTTGAACCGCCCACCAGATTAGTTTTCTCCTGCCTGGCAGATGGATTTTTGGCGTTCCTACAGTGGTGCCTATTTCATAGGCACCGCAATGGGAATGTCAAAATCAGTACCTGCAGTCCATGCCGTGCAGGTACTGCTGTGCATGCACATAGAGGGGGCACAATGTGTGCCCCCCTAAATGCACCCTGAGGCAACAGGGGCCCTGTAGGGCCCCCTTTGTTTCCTCTCTGCCACGGTTTTCATGGCGGGCTCACCGCTATGAAAACCGTGGTGGAGGGAAACTTGTAGTATGCTTGGTGGGACCACAGTGGTCCCGCCAAGCATATTGCGGCTCCAGACTGCTGCGCCACCACCAGGGATCCCTGATCCCTGGCGGTCCCAGGGTGGCCCGTCCGCCCTGGTCGGAATAGGGTGGTTGAAAGACCGCCATCTCCGCGCCCCCTTCACTCATAATGAGACCCGATGACTGACAGGACGTAGGACAGGCTGCCAGCAGGTGTAAATAAGGATTATGGTACACAGTGTCTGGTAAAAGCAGCAGGTTTTGAGGACCAACATGAAGGGCATTACAGGAGGTTTTTGTTTGGGGTTGTAAGGTGATGTGTTCAGTACTTTGCTTGTGGGTGGATGAGTTTGGGCTAGCAGCTGAAGTAGCACTAACTTTGAGCTGGACAGATTTCTTTAGGAGTAGCATAGGATAGAGCTGGTAGAGAGGAGCCCTATGTGCGTGATATTGATTGAGAGAAAGGAACATTTATTGAGCTGGAAATAGGACGATAATAGGTTATTTTCCTACTTGTTCCACAAAGGCGGCAGCTCTTAAATTTGCTGGTTTTTAAAATTCCCATTGAAAGTGCTGATGATCAGTTCTAATGACTTTGAAATGACTGATTGTACTGTCGCATGACTTCAATCGAACAGTTCACAGATGTTGGTTTTTAGTGTGTCCCAAGTGCATGATGATTGGTGGTTCTAGGTTGCAAAGTTGCATTTTCATCACTGTCTGCGGACAGTATAATGCTGATTTTCCAAATGTTTCCCAGTTTCTATTCATCATCAAGGGATCTAAAGTTTCCCTACTTGAGGATGTGGCACCATACCAATACATAATCAGTTTAAGTTCCAATGGCAGCACACAAGCATATTTGAGGACTACTTGTGCCAGAATGCACTGGCTAAGTCTCATTAAGCTCCAACAGCTGGGAAAATGTTTGAGGGCTGTTATGAGAGTACGCAACAGTCCATTTAAACATTACAGTTATTATTTGTAATAATATTATTTATTGTTTTTTCCACTTAGTGCATCTGATTATTAATTGATAAATATGAATGCTGCTCCATAATCCGTTAATGGAAATAGTGAATTAATTCTCCTGATTCCACTTAGATGTAATATTCCATCGACTAATATTGCCCCAAAATAACGACTATAATAATATTTCTCCAGATTAATGATTTATCTCTGTCATAGTGCTGCTTATTAGTGCCACACTGTTCCTTCCTTAAGAAAATGATAATTGATGGTTCTCATTAATTTTTCTGTTCATGTAATCACTAAGAAATAGGGTGGTTCATAATAGCTAACTAATTAATGCCAGTCAGTAATCGTTCGGTTAATTATTTCAAACGATATTCCGAATGCGGATTAATACGCTGATATATGAATGGAAAAGGCTGTTTTAGCAGCTCTATATTTGGTAGATGCACCACGAACACTGTGACGGATCAATACTCCCATTACTGGTCCATATTGGTAATTCCTCAGGAAGTCTAACACTGCGCCTCCTTCATTGCTAGACCTTTAACACGTTACACAAACTCTGCACCAGTCCAGATTAATGCTTCCATTTCTAACGATAATGGCATTACTCCTAGTCCTACTCCCTCGCCTTCCTTCCATACAATTGAGGCTCCGCCTCCCACCCAGACCCACCCCCAGCATAAAAACTCTGCCCGCCCCCTCCTCCACCTGTACGTAAACAAGCCGAGCTAGCACTCAGTTGAACCGCACCGGGAGGGAGGGTCCTCGAAGGAAGGCGAGGAAGTAGGACTAGGAGTAATGCCATTATCGTTAGAAATGGAAGCATTACCTCCCGTCCCTCCCTCGCCTTCCTTCCATACAATTGAGGACATAGCAAGCAGAATAAAACAGAGACGGACAACTGAGTGATAAAGAACACCAAATTTAATACAGTGCCCAAAACACAGCAGATCAACATCCCTGGCCCTGCATAGAGGACAAGACCCTGTGGCCCAGAACATTATCCAAACGTTCCAGACTCGCAATTCGATAGTGGCGGACAAAAGTAGACGGAGAAGACCAAGTCGCCGCCCTACAAATCTCCACCACAGAAGCCCCATGCAACTCAGCCACCGTAGCAGCCATACTGCGAGTGGAACGCCCCTGAACCCCCACAGGAGGAACCACACCCTTAAGATGGTAAGCCAGCAAGACCGTGGACCTAATCCAACGACTCAAAGAGGCCGTGGAAGGCTTAACCCCTTTCCGAGCCGGACCAAAGTTAACAAACAAAGAGTCCCCCACCCGGAAGGACTCAACAACATGGAGGTACCACAGCAAGGCCCGTCGGACATCCAAACAATGCAAGCGAGAATCCTCAGCCGAGGAAGGAGCAGGACAGAACTCAGGCAAAATCACCTCCTGACTGAGGTGAAAAGCCGAATTGACCTTAGGGACAAAGGACGGAACGGGAACCAGAACCACCCGATCCGAAAAGACTTTACAAAAAGGAAACTTGCAAGACAAGGCCCCCAACTCCCCCAAGCGCCTCGCAGAGGTGATAGCGACCAAAAAGCAAGTTTTAAAAGTCAAGAGACGCAACTCGAGACCCTCAAGGGGCTCAAAGGGAGGACCAGACAGGACATCCAACACCAGATGCAAATCCCACGAAGGGAAGGACCGAACAGGGCGGGGAAACAAGTTCAACAAACCCCGAAAAAAACGAGGCATCAGAGCCCCCTCATCCTGCAAATTACGCCAGGAGCCCCTAAATGCCTGAATAGCCGCCCACTGCACCCGCAGAGAAGCCACCGACAGCCCCAGAAGAGCCCCATCCTGAAGGAACTGCATCACCAAAAAGAGGTCAGCAAGCGTGGGGTCAACACCCTTACCAGCACACCAGACCGAAAAGACCCGCCAATGCCTGGCATAGGACAGCAGAGTGGAGGACCTACGCGACGCCTGCAAAGTAACCGCCAACTGGGCAGGAACCCCCAACCCAGCTAAGCCCTGCCGCTCAACAGCCAGGCCGTCAGGTGCAGCCTCCGGAGAGAATCCAGGGGAAGGGCCGGAAACTCCAACGGGGACGGAACCACCGGAAGGACCCACTCCCGGTCGCAACACAACTCGGTCAGGAGAGGAAACCAATTCGCCCGAGGCCAATAGGGAGCCACCAACAACACCCGAGCACAATCCCTCCGGACCCGCACCAGAAAGGACCGAAGCAGCGGAAAGGGAGGGAAGGCATACAGCAGACCCAGAGGCCAAGGACAGGTCAAGCCGTCGACCCCCAGAGAACCGGGACACCTGCCCAGAGAACAGAACTGCACCACCTTGGCATTCCCCAGATCCGCAAACAGGTCCACCACAGGGAGGCCCCAACGACCCACCAACTGGAGGAACACACCGGGAAGGAGAGAGAAATCCCGAGACGACGGAATGGCCCTGCTCAACAGATCCGCCCTCACATTGTCCACCCCCCGAATGTAGAGAGCCGACAGACCCAGCACCCAGACCTGAGCCCACCGAAAGAGGACGCTGGCAATCAAGTTCAAGGACCTGGACCGGGTCCCCCCTTGACGGTTGACATAGGACTTCGCCACCAGATTGTCCGTCTGAACCAACACCCAATGCCCCCTCAAAGAGTCCTGAAAGTGCACCAGGGCAAGCACAATCGCCCTCAGCTCCCGCCAGTTCGAGGACCTCCGGGAATCCAGCAGAGACCAGAACCCCCGAACCTGCTCCGACCCCAGCCAAGCACCCCACCCGGACAGGCTGGCGTCCGTAGTCACCACAAGCGGAGCCGGGGGAGTCAGAGAAACCCCCGCCAGGAGGTGGTGGCGGCAGAGCCACCAGGAAAGCTCCTTCCGGATCCGGTCCGTCATGGGCAGCAGGGACAACAGACTCTGAGACCCAGGAGACCAATCCAACAGGATCCAATTGGCCAGGCGGAGGAGATGAAAACGAGCCCATGGAACCAAAAACACCACGGAAGCCATGTGTCCCTGCACCCGCAGCCACTGGACCGCCGGAGAAGCCTCCCGGGACATCAAGGCCCGAACCTGCGACTGAAGAGACACCAGGCGCTTGTCGGACAAGGTAACATGGCTGAGCAAAGTCTGAAAACGAGCCCCGATGAACACCAAGTCCTGAGACGGGACCAAAGAAGACTTTCCCCAGTTCACCAAAAATCCGTGTCCCTGAAGAACCTCCAAGGCCCTCCCGATGTGAGAGAGCAAAAGAGACTCCCCCGCAGCATGCAGCAAGAGGTCGTCGAGATATGGATGAATGAAAACCCCTTCTGCATGAAGGAGAGCCACGAGAGGCGCCAGGACCTTCGTGAAAACCCTGGGCGCAGACC
Organism: Lissotriton vulgaris; assembly: GCF_964263255.1. NCBI lineage: Eukaryota > Metazoa > Chordata > Amphibia > Caudata > Salamandridae > Lissotriton > Lissotriton vulgaris. The sequence continues at coordinate 229,903,194 of NC_141696.1, forward strand.
TGAGGCCGAAGGGAAGTACGCAAAACTGAAAATGGGCGTCTCCCACAGCGAACCTCAGGAAACGCTGAGAAGCAGCGGCCACCGGGACGTGGAGATAAGCGTCCTCGAGATCCATGGATGCCAGGAAGTCGCCAGGCTGAACCAAAGGAATGATGGCCTGAAGGGTCAACATACGGAAGTGAACGGGCCGAACCCAGGCGTTGACCCACTTGAGATTGAGGACAGGCCGAAAGCCCCCGGTCACCTTCCGAACCAGAAACAGAATGGAGTAGGTCCCCGTCCCCACCTCCTCGACAGGAACCCGGCAGATGGCAGCCTTGGCAAGCAAACAGGACACCCCGTCCAGCAGAGCCACCCTGCGGGGACCGGAGACAGGCAGAGGAGTCAGCCGAACCCCAGAATCCGGCGGAACCTGCAGGAAGTCTATCACGTACCCACGACCCACAGTGTCCAGGACCCAGCCATCCGAAACGTCCTGCTGCCAACGAGGAAGAAACTGCTGAAGACGACCCCCCACCGGCAGGGAACCGGCCAGACAGTAGTTGTCAGGGACCCTTCTTGGCAGGGCCCTTAGGAGCGGAGGCAGCGTGCCTGGGAGAAAAACGGGGCTGAAAACGCCGCCTGCGGAAAGATTGACGAGAATCACGCTTCGGGGAAGACCGAGGGGCCCTACTCCAAGGCTTACCAGATGGAGCCGCCCCGCCCTTATACGGCAAGGCATGCTTCCGCTCCTTGAAAGCCTTCGAAATCATGGCAGGCAATTGGTCCCCAAACAGAGCCAGTCCATCAAAAGGCAATTTCAACAGAGCCGCCTTCTCCCCAGGATCAGCCTTCCAGGACCGGAGCCAGAGGGAACGACGAGCCGCCACCAAAGCCCCAGTGGACATAGCCGAAGACTTTATAACATCCGACGAAATGTCCGCCAATAGCCTAGCCTGTTGTTCCATAGCAGCCAGGAGGTCAGAGCACTCAGAGCCCTCCTGAACTGCCGCAGCCAATTTCTCGAAATCCTGAACCAAAGACTGCGCAGAGTAGGCAGAGAAAAGGCTAGCCCTCAGCGCCAGGTTCCCAGCAGCAAAGGAGCGTTTAAAGCCAGAATCCACCTTCTTATCAGTAGCATCCGCCGGGGTACAGTCCTCAGGCTGAATAGCAGTCTTGCCAATCAGAGTGGCCAGGATAGAGTCCAGCTTCAAATTGTGAGGCAAGGGGTCCTCCCCCTCCAAAAGGTAGAGTTTATGAAGGAAGCGAGGGACCTGCAACTTATCAACCTCACGCCACTCCCTCAGCACCATGTCCTTGACCGGACCCTGAAAAGGCATGCCCAACCTGGAGGGAGAAGCATACTGAGGAAAGAGATTCCCATCCGCCTCCAGCTGGAAAGGAGGGAACCCCAAATTGTCCCGCACATGAGCCAGAATATCCCATCTCTCCTCCCTGGAGATAAACTTCCCACCCGAGGAGGTAGAAGGACCATCATCATCCGACAAGGAAACCTCCCTCGCAGGATCCAGAGAGCGCGGACGAGAAGAAGCCGCAGGCACTGGACGAGCCTGGAGAGCCTTAGACACAGCCGCCTCAATCATGCCCTGCACCTCCTCCTTGGACATGAGAGGCACATCACCCCCAGAAAGGCCCCGACACCGAGGGCGCTTGGAGGGAACAGGAGAAACCTCAGGCGAGGAGGAAGAGGAAGAAGACACCACATGGTTCCGCTTAAACGCCCGCTTGCGACCCATGGCAGAAGCATAAAGGAGCAAAAAAAACCCACGCTGCTAAATGAAGGAAAAAATCACAACCGGGAACCAATGACAGCCCCGGCCAGAAAACCCGCCAAAAACGGGCCCTACCCTCATCACATCCCTTTACTTATACCAGTAAATGTAAAAAAGAAAAACAAAAAACGGGCAGCAACCCGTCCTACCAGGTCTTCCAGAAGAGTGTAGTCCGGGAGGAGGCATCCATGACAGCCCGACCCGGAAACACAGCCCCAGCCACAGGAGGACCGCCCAACAACGCTGCGGCTTCCAGAGTCACCGCTCCGCCCCCAAACCACGAGGGAGACGAGGAGAGGAGACACAGCCAGGAGAACGCTGCAGAGGACACCGTCGCCGCAGAGAACCAGCACGAAGACTCCCCGGCACCGCCACAGGGAGGAACTGAAGGTAAGTCCCACTAGGGAGACAAAAAAAAACAGGTGGAGGAGGGGGCGGGCAGAGTTTTTATGCTGGGGGTGGGTCTGGGTGGGAGGCGGAGCCTCAATTGTATGGAAGGAAGGCGAGGGAGGGACGGGAGGTAATGCCCGTTTCATTTTGCATTGTTTATTTCTAGTTTATGATTGGGAATTGGAGTGAACAGTTTAACTCCAGTCCCCATTACTGAACGACCTTTGCACCAGGTAAAAAATATTTGTTCTGCTGAACATTTTCTTACCATTTATAACATAATGCTTATAAAGGGTTGTGATAGCAGGAGTCGCAGGCAATCTAAAATAGGGCAGGCTAATGCTTATAAATGGTTGTGATAGCAGGAGTCGCAGGCAGTCTAAAATAGGGAAGGTTTTATTTGAGTGGTATCATTAAAACCCCTATAGGGGAGCCTTTGTTTTCATACGTTCCATGGTCCTTCGTAAAGCTTACCTAACGAAATGTGAAGTGGAGTCAGATTTTGTGTGTGGCTTGTCCATTTAAAGTGGCCTGCCCATTTAGAGTGGCCTGTCCATTTAGAGAATATTTCTGTGGGTGATGTCATTCTCTGAATGGGGACTGCTGTTTCCTGGTGGCGATGGACTGGTCAGCAGAGGCAGGAAGCGCAGTGGCAGTCTCGGAACCTCTGAATCCGTCCTGTCCTTCCGCCCATCCGCGTGCAATAAGCCTTGTACCACACATACAGGGCTCGAGTCGGGGCACCACGCGGGTGGACGGCGTCCCCCCACTTATTTTACAGGGTGGACGCTGTCCCCCCTACCAAACAGCTAGACTTCACTCTTTGGCCTCTCTAGGACGAGGAGCTCTGAACTCACAGCACGCTGCTCACGCGCTGTCTTCTCAGATGCAATCGCTTCTAAGGGGTGAGCGAGGGGAGGGAATGAGCCCGATGGTGCAAGCCACCTTTCGTGACATCGCTTCCTGTTGTGGCGTCACTTCCGGTGACAGAGTCCCCCCACTTCTTTTTTAGGACTTGTGCCCTGCACACATTTGCATTGTACCACACACATGCCGTGTAGCAAACACCTGCCTTGCACCACACACCTGCCTTGCACCACACACCTGCCTTGCACCACACATGCCTTGCACCACACTCATTCCTTGTACCACACTCATTCCTTGTACCACACACATGCCTTGATGTACCACAAACATGCCTTGCACCACACACATGCATTGTACCACACACATGCCTTGTTGTACCACACACATGCCTTGTTGTACCACACAAATGCCTTGTTGTACCACACACATGCCTTGGATCACACTCATTCCTTGTACCACACACATGCCTTATTGTATCACACACATGCCTTGTACTACACACATGCCTTGTTGTACCACAAACATGCCTTGCACCACACACATGCATTGTACCACACACATACCTTGTTGTATCACACACATGCCTTGTTGTACCACACACATGCTTTGCGTCACACATATGCCTTGCGTCACACTCATTCCTTGTACCCCACACATGCCTTATTGTACCACACCCTTGCCTTGTACTACACACATGCCTTGTTGTACCGCACACATGCCTTGCACCACACTCATTCCTTGCACCACACTCATTCCTTGCACCACACTCATTCCTTGCACCACACTCATTCCTTGCACCACACTCATTCCTTGTACCACACACATTGCTTATTGTACCACACACTTGCCTTGTACTACACACATGCCTTGTTGTACCGCACACATGCCTTGTACCACACTCATTCCTTGTACCACACTCATTCCTTGTACCACACTCCTTCCTTGTACCACACTCATTCCTTGTACCACACTCATTCCTTGTACCACACTCATGCCTTGTACCACACACATGCCTTGCACCACACACATGCCTTGCACCACACACATGCCTTGCACCACACACATGCCTTGCACCACACACAGCCCATGTACCACACACATGCCTTCTTGTACCACACACATGCCTTGCGTCACACTCATTCCTTGTACCACACATGCCTTATTGTACCACACACATGCCTTGTACTACACACATGCCTTGTTGTACCACACACGTGCCTTGCACCACACATATGCATTGCACCACACACATGCATTGTACCACACACGTGCCTTGCACCACACACATGCCTTGCACCACACACATGCCTTGCACCACACACATGCCTTGCACCACACACATGCCTTGCACCACACACACGCCTTGCACCACACACACGCCTTGCACCACACACACGCCTTGCACCACACACACACGCCTTGCACCACACACATGCCTTGCACCACACACATGCCTTGCACCACACACATGCCTTGTCCCGGGGACTCCCTTTGCTGCTGTGGGATTTTAAATGCTCCAAGTGAACCGTTCCAAACGTAAGAAACAAGCCAGGCCTTAGAAATGCCCCTCTCCAAAGAGATGGGGCAAGAGCTTCCACTGGTGTTTAAAAATCGAACCCCTGGGGAAGAAATGATTTGTATGCATAGGGTTCTAAAGGGAATTATCTACACTCTGCGGGGCACAAGATCCAGGCGGTCTGCGTCAAGTAGCTGCTGGTAAGGGGCAAGAGCGTACAGGAGGGGGACCTTTCTGCATGCTCTTGAAGGCGCCTCAAGTTCTTCAGACTGGGCCGCCCACTTCAAATGTTCATGTCTTTGTACGCACGGCTGTTAAATGTGATTAAATGGGAAAAAAACGTTCTATTGAGCACAAATTCCAGGCAAGAAGCAGAGTTGAGGGATCGAAACAAAGTACAATAAAGCCCAGAAGAGAGCGGGGGCTTTGATGCCTGACTCACTGAACCGAACCTCTTCTGTCTTCTAATTATGATGGCTGCCGTGAGGCACGGCCAGTAACTGCTGAAGACTTCATAAACAAGGACAGCGCGCGCAGACTACATTCCAAGGGTAGACCGGTGGAAAATAACGACCTTTTGTGTTTCTTGGCAGAGCACGGAGCAGGTGGCTGCGTTCTGCCGCAGTCTCCATGAGATGAACCCCCCGGACGCGAGCCAGACGCCGCAGGAGTTCGCGGGCGCGCAGCTGACGACCATGCGGCAGCTGACGGACGCGGACAAGCTGCGCAAGGTGATCTGTGAGCTGCTGGAGACGGAGCGCACCTACGTCAAGGTGAGTCCTCTGCTGCGCTACAGCAGGAATATATACGCAGGGCTTTCAGTGGGACTGTGGGAGGAAAAAACGAGGCGGTCTCTCAAAGGGGTGTGGTCAATGTCATTAAGGGCGTGGCTTAAAACACACAAGCTAAACATCTGTGTTTAGCACAGTGTGCCGCCCGACTTGTATTTTGCTGTTCCTGTCATTGCGTCCAGCTATATGATAAAAGTCACATCATATCTACAAGTCAGGACTATTTACTTTGTCAATGGTTGCTAGTTGCATAACATAAATAAGCAGCAACTATGGCTTGTATATAATATTGAAAAAACTTCTTCTTAAAGCCCTGGGGACACCACGCCAATGTTACTGCTCCTGAGTTTCTAAAGAGAAGGAAAATCCAGAGAGAAAATGACTATTTTTAAAGGATTTCCCTTCCTCCACAACTCTCACCTAGCGCACACCAATGTGCCTGCTGTCACCGCAGTCCGGTAAAAAAAACGGACCGCCTGTGACAGGGCACAAAACAGAGCCTGAAAGAGACCCGTTTTGAGGCCCCGTTAAACAAGCATTGGCATTGCCATTAGGTCTCGCTTTTGGGAATTTATACGTGTTTAGCCATGCAACACTTGATGTTGTTTAATCAAGGATATTGTGCTGGAAAACCAAACACTTATAATGTCCCAAAGGCGAGACTTATTGGCTATGCATTGGGGGGGCCTCATAAATGTTTCGATAGAGCTATTGAGTTTTCCAATGTTTCAGCTGTGCTGTAGACAAGTGTGGCTGCTGTGCAGCATGCTGAGAAGTTGTAATTAAAAAGCGTGAGAAGTACTGAGTGATGCTGTGGTGTTGTTGAGTGATGCTGTGCTGGCCCTGAGTTATGCTGCGGTGGCCCTGAGTGACGTTGTGGGGGTGCTGACTGATGCTGTGGTGATGCTGAATCATGCTGTTATGCTGCAAAGTGATGCTGTGGCAGCGTATAGTGATGCTGTGGCAGCGTATAGTGATGCTGTGGTGGTACTGAGTGATGCTGTGGTGTTCCTGAGTGATGCTATGGTGTTCCTGAGTGATGCTATTGTGTTGCTGAGGGATGCTGTGGTTATGTTGAGTGATGATGTGGTGATGTTGACCAATGCTGTGGTGATGTTTACAGATGCTGTGGTGGTACTGAGTGAAGCTGTGGTGGCCCTGATTGATCCTGTGGTAGTGCTGAGTGAAGCTGTGATGGTGCTGTCGGATGCTGTGGTGGCGTTGTGATCCTGTGCTGGCCCTGAGTGATGGTGTGGTGGCTTGAGTGATGGTGTGGTGGCCCTGAGTGATGGTGTGGTGGCCCTGAGTGATGGTGTGGGGCCTTGAGTGATGTTGTGGTGCTGACTGATGCTGTGGTGATGCTTATTGATGCTGTGGCGTTGCAGAGTGATGTTGTGGTGGTACTGAGTGATGCTGTGGTGTTTCTGAGTGATGCTGTTGTGGTGCTGAGTGATGTTGTGGTGAAGGAGAATGATGTTGTGGTGGCCCTGAGTGATTCTGTGGTGGTGCTGAGTGATATTGTGGTGGTGCTGACTCATGCTGTGGTGGTGCTGACTGATGCTGTGGTGGTGCTGATTTATGCTGTGCTGGCCCTGAGTGATGCTGTGGTAGAGTTGAGTGATGTAGTGTTGGCCCTGAGTGATGCTGTGCTGGCCCCGAGTGATGCTGTGGTAGAGTTGAGTGATCCTGTGGTGTTGTTGAGTGATGTAGTGTTGGCCCTGAGTGATGCTGTGGTGTCGCTGAGTGATGCTGTGGTGTCGCTGAGTGATCCTGTGGTGTCGCTGAGTGATCCTGTGGTGTCGCTGAGTGATCCTGTGGTGTCGCTGAGTGATCCTGTGGTGTCGCTGAGTGATCCTGTGGTGTCGCTGAGTGATCCTGTGGTGTCGCTGAGTGATGGTGTGGTGTCGCTGAGTGATGGTGTGGTGTCGCTGAGTGATGGTGTGGTGTCGCTGAGTGATGGTGTGGTGTCGCTGAGTGATGGTGTGGTGTCGCTGAGTGATGCTGTGGTGTCGCTGAGTGATGCTGTGGTGTCGCTGAGTGATCCTGTGGTGTCGCTGAGTGATCCTGTGGTGTCGCTGAGTGATCCTGTGGTGTCGCTGAGTGATCCTGTGGTGTCGCTGAGTGATGCTGTGGTGTCGCTGAGTGAAGCTGTGGTGTCGCTGAGTGAAGCTGTGGTGTCGCTGAGTGATCCTGTGGTGTCGCTGAGTGATCCTGTGGTGTCGCTGAGTGATCCTGTGGTGTCGCTGAGTGATCCTGTGGTGTCGCTGAGTGATGTTGTGGTGTCGCTGAGTGATGCTGTGGTGTCGCTGAGTGATGCTGTGGTGTCGCTGAGTGATGCTGTGGTGTCGCTGAGTGATGCTGTGGTGTCGCTGAGTGATGCTGTGGTGTCGCTGAGTGATGCTGTGGTGTCGCTGAGTGATGCTGTGGTGTCGCTGAGTGATGCTGTGGTGTCGCTGAGTGATGCTGTGGTGTCGCTGAGTGACGCTGTGGTGATGCAGTGTGTTGCTGTGGTGGAATGCTGTGGTGGCACTGAGTGATGCTGTTGTGGCCCTGAGTGATTTTTTTGTGGGCTTGAGTGATGTTGTGGTGGTGCTGAGTGCTGCTGTAGTTGTGCAAAGTGATGCTGCGGAGGTGTTGAGTGATGATAATGTTAATCACAGACGCTGAGAATTTTACAGAAACTGATGTCTGCTCATCTCATGCATGTCAGTTCTCAATGGATGTGCGCATTACTTTCTCACACCCAAGCAGAACTGTACCTTCCAAAGAATCAACATGAAGTACTTACCATCTTCTGGAGCTCCTCACATGACTCGTGCACTCGCTCTCGGTCATTGCTATCCACTACGAAGATAAGACCCTGGAGACAAACAACCATCTGAGAGAAAGCCAAACATTTTCTAAAAGGGAAACATTGTCCTCAGATGTTTAGTTTGTTTTATGTGAAATGTACAACACTAAGTGAGAAAATTATGCAATTTAGAGTGTTAAGTTGGTGGCAGTGGCATTCCATTAACTTAACAGGCGATCCTACTTTCAGAAAAGATGTTAAAATTCAGCGGCACCTTATGAAAAAGATGTTTGCCAGGTGCACATGGACACTAGTTCTTAAAGACGCTTGTCAAATGGCTGCGATAGCCCATGTTCTCATTCTTGTTTGAGTGCTGGGCTCAACAGACACCCTTTAGTTCACTCCACATTTTGTAGATAGTTGAGCTTGACGGACGCTATATCACTGGGGAAGGAGAAGTAGTGCTTACAGCAAACCAGAAGAAAATGTGGTTTACAATAATTCAGCTAGCAGCAGGGATACGCTATTTCATAAAAGAAGCCAGAACTCATTCCAGATAAGAAGAATATTAAAAAAAAAAGCAATTGTTCTCTTCCGCCTTCTCAGGGGCTACAATAAATACACCAATTTATAGCACGCAAAGGAAGAAAATCACCGCCTGCCTGCAAACCTTGCACAGTCAGAATACATGCTAATGAGCCGTACATATGCGCAGGTCATCCTCTCAGCTCGTGCTCTCCAACTGCATGTAAACACGTACATGATTTTTCCATCATATCAATACAAGCACGTGCCCCATATCCCCTCCTAATGAGAAAGCTCCCAGTGTCGCCATCCTAAAAGCACAAAGAGGTAACGCTGCTGTATGCCGCATTCCTTGTAATAGACCATGTTTCAAGTGCTCCCTTGGTCTCAAAAGTATTTACTGATCGCTCAACGAGTGCGCCAAAAATCAGTCTTGAAACCATGTAGATTCCCTTCGTGGGATTCGTAGAGGACTTCAGGTTGGATACCATGAGGGCGCTGTACTTGAATGTAACTAGTATGCACTAACAGGGTTTCTGAGGAAAGAGGTTACTACTATTTTACAAAAAAGAAAAGTGACATACTATACCATACTGACACCAGTCAATGTTAAAATGGATTGAAGCAGATTTGTAAAACATTATTAACAATTTTATGTTCCTGAAAACATTAAAAGGTCATGTGACCACTAACCTTAGAAAAGCTTATAAGATATAACAAGTATTACATTTCACATACTTTACAATGCCGGGCTTTAAGTGGACCGGGTCCTGTGGGTGCTAAGCACCGGTAGCTGTAAAAAGCAGGTGCTGAGACGGGTCTCTATCGTGCTCTGCATTTTTTCCCTCAGGTAAAAAAAAAATCTTAAACCTGACGCAAGACCACCCTTCACTGCCTTTGAGGTAACTTCAAAGGGACTCTTTATAGTTTTTTCACTGTCATCATTTCAGAATCGAAGAATTTAAAATATTCTGTACAACAAAGCCATAGTTGTTGCTTAATCTTACACAACTAACAACCATTGGCAAAGGCAACAGCTCTGACTTGTTGTGGGTGTAATGTTAGTTGTTGTATTATATAGCTGGATGCAATGACAGAAGCAGCAAAATCCAGGCGGGCAGCACACTATGCTAAGCACAGATTTTTAGCTGGTGTATTTTTAAGCCACGGCCTTAATTACATTGTCTATGCCCCTTTGAGAGACCCCCTAGATTTTTAATTCCACTAATGCACTGTTACAACGTATCTTGAAATGCCATGGCTCTTAACTGTTGTATTGTGAATGGTTTAGTTTGAAAAGAACAGCGTAGTGAAAGAGTTTATATTAAACTTAATAAACGTACTGCTTGAATCGCTCATGCACAGGTCTTGCATATCATTTCCCTAAGGTGCTGTCAATTTGATACTCTGCAACACGTGTAAAACTAGAGGACTGCTAGACTTTAGCACAAGAAAAGTATAAAAATAACTAAGCTTAAACTGAGAAAAAGCAGAACACCGTAATTGGAGTATAACAAAACGGACGTCTCACTTTTATTAGAAGAGTTCTTAGCAATTCCAATTTAGATCAAGGTTTGCAATGTGCTTACTAGCAAAATGTTGATTCGTCATGAAACTAAAAAAGTTCTAACCCATCTCGGATCCAGGTTTTTAGAAGTGACACAGTGACTCAGTGTGTATACTATTCCTCATACTAAGATACGCTTGCCAGGGCTGTATGCACACTGGGCGGTTGTTTCAAAATATTGTTCATGCCTAGCTTAGAATACATATCGTACTAGAAACAAATAGTCACAAGAGTTGAGACAAAGTGAACGCTCTTTTTGATACGACCGTGACCAACTTGACCATGTAAATTTTATTATTGAAACTTTCTAATGATATAGTAAGTAATAAGCCCTCTCAGGTCCGAATGGTATACTTTTCAGTTAGAGGCAGGGGAATGTACTGTAATAGATTGGTGATTAAGCAGTTTCATGCAATGTTTTTTGGTCTTGCAGCCGTGGTACCAATGCCATCAGGATGCAAAAAGAGTGGAATTGAGCTTTCCATATTTCTGCGTGGCCTGAAGTAGAGGTTTGCCTAGTAGAAGTTCTTGGTTTCTGAAATTGGTACTTGTGGGTTTGTTTAGCTATTTTTGTAATAAGTTCACTGAAAATTAATAAATATTTTTAAAATGTATAGGAAGGTGTAGGATTGGCGGGCTCCAAGAATAAGATCGCAGTTTAATAACCCTGAAAGCACAGCATGTTTCTTTGCACCCAATCTTGAATTTAAAACAGACAGGCACCGGTTTGGTAACAATCTGCCTCCCCATTCTGTAGCTTCAGGTGCAGAAGAGTTTTATGAGTGTATTTGTCAGAGTAGACCTTCGATTATACATTTTGAAGAGGGCTGGGAACATCCTTGATGACACTATACATGGAATTTTAGGAGCAAAATGTTACCTAATTTATTGAGTTTAGAAGGGAAGACAAGAATTAATGAAGCCACGGGTGCCGATCTCCATAGTCCCAGCCACTAATTTTAGGAGGATGAGGTAATCCATGGTCGATGGAAGTGGTGGAGACTATGAACAGGAGAAGGGGAGGGAGGGGGTCCAGATTTGACATTAATTCCAGGTGAATAAGAGTTCTTCTCTTATATTCGACTGTTAGTTTTCATCTCTCGCTGGTGCGGGGGGGGGGGGGACCACCCTGAATGCCAGAGGCAGCAGTGGAAATCCAGGTTTGCAGGTTTGGATCAAGCCATCCTGCGACAGCGGTCTCGAGGGCCGGTGCTGTACAAGAGAGCTTCTGAGGGATGGGAATCTGTGCAGAATGGTTTTCCACTATACGTTAGCATCCACAGAAGACACTGCTGTCCAACGAACATCATGTGTGCACTTGCTTTGAAAGTGATGGCTTCAGAAGAAAGCATACTGGACCAAATACAAGTCGAACCTTCCAATGAACAAGGTACAGGAAAAAATCCTCTTTGTGCATAGCTCACTCACTGAAAAGAAACCATGAATGAATTTAAAGGAAAGCATTAGAACTGCTCTTGCATAGTATGGACTAGACTGTCGGTACAATGTCCAGCGGCTGGAAGGTAAAAAGAAAATAGGGAACCCCATAAGGGGAGACATCTGGCAACATTTTTCCTATTCTGTAACTGTCAAGAGAAGTGAAGGTTGCTTCAGAATTTAACATAATAAATAAATAATATCTTACAGAAAATTGATTATAAGTGATAGAAGTGTTCATTATTAACGATATAATTATCAGTTACAGTCACTTGGGTTGGATTGGTGCACTGTTTACATGACACTGCGCGGTGCCCGTGTGCCACATCTTTGACACTGTGCAGTGCCCGTGTGCGATGCCTTTCGCGGACTGTGCATGAAAACAAACCTTTTTGGAGGACAAGAGCAAGGAAAGCGACAGTAGACCTGAGGTAGACCCAAGGGCCTCTCTCATGGGGAAGTAAACAAGCCGTCACTTTCTTGGATAAAGGGACAAAACAAATTACTGACCGCCTTTCCTTCTTCTTTAAAGTGACCCTTCTGTCGGTTTCCGGAGTCCGGTATTATATTACTCAGAAATGTTCGATACAGCAACGGTTCATGATTTCGAAAAAAGACCTTCCCTCGGGAACACTGGCCCTTGGTGGCCACTCCTCGCTTAACACTTCCGGGTCTCTCCTCTCTGCCAGGGATTACGTACTCTACGTTTGCCGCAATTTTGAACACACTTTTGATGTTTCGAAATAGTGTATATTACAGATCGAAAGTTTTTAACCAGTGCACCCAAGCCACCTTGATGTGAACTGAAGGAAGGCCGCATACCCAAAGGTAAACTAGTCTGTTTCTATCCTTAAAATAACGTGGAGTGATGCCACGAATATAAGAGAGTTACTTAAAAAAAAAAAGACTTGCGGTCCGAGACGCGCTCTGTGGTGGAGAGGGGCGGAGCGAGGCGCTTGGGACAGCAAGCAAGAGGAAAGCCAGATGGCGGCTGCACACGTGCTTGCGCTTAACCGCAAGCTTGAGGCCAGCAAAAGCGTGTGGTTGGACTTTGACAAGTCCACTCACTAAATGTCTGGCCAGATCAGCGTATGCACTGACTCAGGCGAGACCTAAAACACTGCCGGTGCTCAGACCCGGTGAGACCCGACCCACTTAAAGCCCAGGATATACAGTACTGGCGGGACTAAGGAACGCTTGGCCATAGGCTGCGCAGGCTTGTCTGTGTGCCCGTGCCGCCTGAGGAATAGTAGACCAATTCAGCCTGCAGACAATTCGAGATTTTTGTGTGCAGTATGTCATCGTATTGCAACGTTGTAGGCTGTTCACAAGTGTTTGGCGATTGATAGTATCTAATACTTTTTAGTTCAAAAGCCTCAAAAATAATTGTATGGGGAAATGTATGCACGTACTCTTTTAGACGTTTTTTTCATGCTATTTACAGTACTAGTTCATACACTTTCTTTTAGTGTGCCGCTGTCCGCTTTCCAGCTATGCCCTATTGTCATTGGTTCTGTATTGAGTTTTTAATAATATACACCTGTTTATTCAAAGCTATGAAACTCAACAAGCCTCAAAATTTGAATGAGGTAGAAATGCATGACTTGCTTTGAATCCCACTAAGGTACATTATTACACAGAAGAAACAAAATAGATTATTATTATGCAACATTTGCACATCATAGTTTTAGAATTTTCTTTTTAGATCCTCAAGAGGCAGGTCATTTTTTTATGAAAAAGATCCTAAGGGAACATAACTTAGTATACCCCACAAGAGTTACTAAATACCCTAAAAAAGTACATTATAAGACCTTACAAAGGATGTATTAAAAAAAATTTCAGCTCTTCGCAAACTAAGATATTTTAAGAATCATTATCTCAACTAGGCTTTCGAATCTATTTATGGGGGAAATAGGTTTGCTAGAGAGTAACATAGTAAGATTATGGGAAGAAAATGGATATGTTCAGATCCAGGATTTCGCAGTGGGGAATATTGGAAAACTTGGGCGGAGATTGAAATGGGGCTTCAACATTCAAGCACAATTTTAAAATGGTCATTTATTAGGTTAAAACCCATATTAGAAAAGCTCGACATGGAAAACCTGTATTATAAAACTATTATCAGTGAAGCCCTTAATTCCCCCACACAGCGCAAGATTAGTAACTGGATTAAAATTTTCAATGATAATACATCTTTCTCTCTATATGAAAAAGTTAGGGATAGATGGAAGAAAAGGGAAGGTATACAGGTCCTTAAACCAACCTGGAATAGGCTTAATAAGTTTAACATAGCTATATTTAGAGGGGCAAATTTCAAACGTATGCAATACTATTCGAAATGGTTGATATATAGAACACCCTCTTTTCTTCATAAAATATACCCGCAGATAGAAGACAAATGCTTTTGTTGTGCAGAGAAAGTAACCTGGACACATCATCTGGGAGTGCGCAAAAATCCAGAGTTTTTGGGAGGAGATCAAGAAATATCTTAAATTCACAATTGATTCCCTAATCTTAATTTATAAATCTATTGCAGTCTTAGGCTGCTCTTCTGCTATCTCTGTTCACGAGGAAGGTTTGTTTATTGTAGCCTTAATAGCAAGATCACTAATCCTACAACTCTGGAGAACAGAGAAAGTACCTACGTTTAATGCTTGGAGGGCTAAATTGTCCAGAGTACAATAATTGTAAAATAAATATGCAATAAGATCAGGGGCAGTAAGAGAGTATGAGAAATATTGGGGTGTGTTTGAAACATAGGAGAACATATTGCAGTTGGTATAAAAGGACAGAACATATGTGTAGGTACTTGTCCTGATATAGCACTTTGCACTTTACTTTAATGTCCTTAATCTCCTTCTGCTCTCTTGTTACATTTGGTATAAAATGATAGGGTACGTATTTATGTATGTATCCTGATTTTGCACTCTACACTTTAACGTATTATGATCTCTTTGTATTATAGGAATATTGTGATTATATTGCTGAGTATTTAGAAATGAATATTTATCATACTGTAATATTTTGTACTGTAGACTTAAACTAATTTTCTCTTCTTTCAATATTTTGAAATACATATTTATATATGATATTATTGTACGATGTAATGTCTATGAACTCTCAATACATAAAAAAAAGAAACCACATAATTTTCAGTACATTTAAGACACTTTTTGGTGCTTGCACACTTGTCTTCATCGATTACACGTTGTGTGGGAACAGCCACACATACAATACTTTCCCCCATTCTTATTTAACCAGAGAAAGCCTGACGAATTGTGAATTTTATTGTATTGTAATCACGTTTATATAGTGCTTACAACCCCTGACGAGGCGTCAAATTGCTTTTTCGTGAGTAGTACACTACTATGGAACCCATAAAGGATTAGTGGTGAATTAGTGCAGTGAAACATGAAACTAATTTGAGCGGTGGTTATGTTCGTTTGTTATTTGGATTGAGAAGGATAGAAGAGGCAAAAGATTTAGCATTTATTGAATGGGGAAAGCTCCTTAAAAAGGAAAGCTAGCAGTAAGTAGTCAGTTTGCAAAACTTTTATTCTGTATGTTATTCCTCATTCCAAGTAGGAACACTTGAAATAGAAACTGATGACTCAGTAAACTAATTCACCCACTCCAGGGAGCTGCATTTGAACATACGGTCACAGGTTTGAATCCTGGTACCTTCAATCAGTCTTTAATTCTGGCAAGGTCGATGAATTGAGTACAATTAAGCGGGATAACAATAAAAATTTATTTTTTCAGCACCAAGAGACCCAAAGGTGAAAATGCATCTTAGAAATACTCGTTATGTTATTTAATACCATACCTGAAAATTCCACATTGTGTGTTATCCATGATTCCCAGATGCAGTATTACCTTCCAAAAAAAGGTTCTGCTGCCCCCATGGCCCCTACTTCCGTCATTTTTGCTTTCTGTTATTTTATAGGCAGTAGACAAAATTGTTATGCCAGAAGGTACAGACGTAGTCCAGATGGCATCCTCCTGTCAAGCTGTTCTAGTACAAATTCTTTCCAACATAGTAGGACTGTGCCACTTTACCATGATCGCGTTTTTTAGCACCAATCTTTACCTTATTTACTAGACTTAAGTCTTTTAGCCAATTTAAACTTTGCTTTCGTGCTCCATCCATCGTCTATTTTCATGCAAACATTGTAATGTCTGTCCAGTGCACTATCAAGCTCATGTAATATTGAGTCTTTCTCCTCTCATGTGTGAAGTGGCTTTAGTAAGATATTTTTGGCAATACAAATCAATTGAATAAACAAAGAGTTGATAATCTGAGCAATGGAACCAGGCGTACAAGTTTGGGAACGTGTCTGTTATAGCTCTCTTTGAACACACCTTTGTCTACATTATTATGTACAAGAGGCTTAAGCTTGCTGCACCCTCCCCTTCCTGCTCAGTATGCAAGGAGTGGGCCCCTTCTCAAGCATGTCATCACGATACCTATTTCTCCTCCCTCATTATGAGGTGACTCACTGGAGAGCACCAATTACTAGGCAAAAGAGTAGGTTATACTGACATTCCTTATGTAAATACTATGGTGTCCCTAGTCATGCATAATACAAAGCCCTCATTGATATCAGACCCGTTTGTCTAATTTTGCAGCGTCTTCTTGAGATCACGTGATTTGTTTTGCAGTTTCACAGTAATTTGTCTTTTGTATCTTGCGCATGTTTACTCATTATTCAAGCCATTTTTAATTTTAAATTGTTTCTCAGTGTATATTTCTTATATTGGGACGTACAGATAAAAGCGAAAGAATATCCTCTCTAGTAAATCACCCTTTTCCATACTGCTTCAGTCACAGCATACCCGTAGTTACTGCTGCTTGCAGCTTTCTTAGCACTAGAAGCACCCTAAAATTACTCCCAGACTATTTTTTCTTACTTTTTCCCATTGTTAATATAAAACACAACACACCAGGAAGCCGAAAAGTCCACTTTGCATTTAATGCAAAAATAGCGATCCGCACTAAAAATAATCTATAGACAAATTAAGAACTGAATATAGTAGAAACTTGTAGTGGCCTATGGTCCAACCCATTCCCTACCATTGGTTGCCTTCGTTGTAACTTTTGGTTGCTTTCTTTTTTTGTTCAATTGCTTTCCTTATCCATCAGGAGTTTATCTTTCCCCTTCTTATGTTTGCCGCTCCCCTGGAACATACGCTTATGTCATCCTTTTGACTGGATGTCTGATATCCTTCCATTGCTAACATTTAGAGAACTACCTTTTCTTTCAGCACTCCATGAGAGTGCATATGTTTTGTACCTTTTGCTCTCTCCCTCGAACATCCACCCCCTCGCGCACTGTGCTGCTTCCATATCAATCCCCCTAAGCTGTTCCAGTGTTTTTTCCACCCCTCTTTGGCTCTATTTTTTTGAGTGGGGGCCTCCCCCTGCCCAACCTCAAGCACCTCTGTTGTCCCCTGGCACCTGCCACCCCCCTATTTGTTTCCGCCACCCAGCCCTCAATTGCTTCCAAACCACTGAGGTCCTTTTTTTAAGTAAATATTTTTTGGGGTGGGCCTGGCAGCAAATTGCTGCCAGGTTGCTCTGCCTTTCAAAAAGTGCTTTCAAGCTACTCAAATCGAACTTTTATTTAATTTGCTCAACCATCTTAGATTGGTAAATAAAAGAAAGTAGCACCTGCATAATTTTGTAGGTGCACCAATGCTTGATAACGCATGCATTCATCATTACACATACATGCACCTGTGAAATGACACAGCTGCACCATTTTGCCATTTTTTTTCCTTTCTTTTATTTTGGCCAATGCTGCACAGCATTGGCACATTCAGTAGGACCAAAAAGCAATACCTACTGTCAAGTCAAAATGTATGTTTATTATGACCGTAGTCTTTAAACAAAACAGTGAGCATAACACAATAGGCGGAGTATACAATAAATACCTATACTTATTTTAGAATGATATTCTTTTAAAATCAGTTCTATATTTCATTTCCAAGGGTACAAATTCCACTTATAAAACACTAAACACCAATTAAAATTATGATACCTAAAAACATGCTATAAAAGTTTAAAACCGATTCATATTTCTTAACGTCGTGCAAATTTCAGACAATAAAAATTCATACAGTACTACCTTTTACCTTGGGTCTCAGTGCACTCTGGGCCACCTTTAAGTATTTCCCTAGGGCAATTACAATGTCAATGTAGGGTAATTCTGTTAGGAGGCTGGCTGCCTGCATCCTTGTTTTTATTCCATATTTTAGGAAAACCGGGCGCAGCCATAGTTTTCTCTGCTCTAGGAGAAACAGGCAGTCCAACAGAATATGCGGCCAGTCTCCCTTGGTTCTCAGGTTGCACTTGCAGCAGCCTTCATGATCTAACATTTTAGCTTTGGACTCTTTGTTTATTAGCCACGGGTTAATCCCGATTCGACACCTCAGGATCTCTTGCCTGAGCCCGCGGTTAGGAAGTCTATCAAGGTAGGGGAACCAGTTTTCATTAGACCAAGCATTTAACATATGCGCCACTGATTTTTTATTTGTTAGGTAGCCTATATCAATCTCTTTAGAAACTTCCTTCCCCCTTTGCTTCAGGTCCCCTTTAGTACTAAGGGCCCGAAGCGAATCTTGGTCCCAATCGATCTCCAAAGATTTGCAGATTCCTTTCAGTTTGTCTCTACAGCCTTTTGCCCATTTTAGCTCGCTTCTCATTATTTCATTGCGACACCAATATGCTACTTTTTGGTTTTCGGGGTTTTCCAATCTCTTCCAAAATCTAATCACAGCCATCTGGGATTGTATTTTCCAGGATTTTGTGGCTATTTCTAACCTGATGGCTTGCATCATTGAAGATTGAGGAAGAGATAAGAGTCTTTTTAGGCAATTCCCCTCTAACATGTCCCAAGATCCCTTACCGCTCAAATAAAGGATCTCAGCGCCATATAAAACTTGAGATGGTATCATTGCTTCAAAAGCTCTCAGCATAGGTCGGTGTGACATCTCTCCATATACCCCATTAAACCTTTTTAAACCACATATGGAAGAGAGTGCCTTAGCTTTTTGGGTATCCAGGTGGGAGTTCCAGTTTAAAACTCTATCGAACCACAGACCCAGATATCGATATTCATTGACAGTCTCCAGTTTGAGATCACCTATATACCATTTAAATTTGCTTATCTTTTTCCCGAAGCATAGGGTTTTGATTTTATCTAGATTGATTGTTAATAATTTATTGGCACAGTATGTATTGAAAGCATTGAGCTTCCTTTGTAGGCCCCTCTCGGTCTGGTCTACTATCACCAGATCGTCTGCATACAGTAGGCAGGGTATTTTATTGCCATCCATTTTAGGGCTGGCACTGCCCTCCACCTCGAGATGTGCCGGAAGATCAGACAGGAAGATCGAAAAGAGCTGTGGGGCCAACACACATCCTTGTCTTAGTCCATTTGCTATGGGTATTTTTAGTGTTAAAGAACCCGCCTTATCCTTAATTACTTGACCCCAGTTTTCCCTGTGGAGTTCTTTTATTATAGTGAGTAGATCCTTTGGGATCTTCAACCTCTCTAATAACTCCCATAGGCAGGCCCTGTCCACCGAATCAAAGGCTGCTCTGAAGTCGACAAAACAGCAGCATAACTTGCCGTTCTGTTCCGTCGACTTCATCGCCATCGCCCATAGCGCAAATCCGTGGTCTATTGTAGAGTGGCCTGCTCTAAATCCACCCTGTTCTGTGGGTATTATTTGAAACTCTTCTACCCATACTTCCAGTTGTTTCAGCACAATCTTAGAGAACACTTTCTCGCCTATATCTAGCAGATTAATTAGCCGGTAGTTTTGTGGCTCCTCTTTGCTCCCTTTCTTGTGTATTGGCCTAATTATGGCCCCCTTCCAGGTTGGTGGCATTACCCCTTCTTTTAGGACAACCTGGAACATCATGGCTAGGAATCTTGCCCACCATTTTACATCAGATTTTAATATTATCGCGGGGAGATTGTCCGGCCCTGCTGCCCGAGTTAGCTTGAGTTCTCAAGTTTTGCGTTTTGGTTTTGCGACTGCTGCTTGCTCCTGTTTCTCATCTGAGAGATGCGTGGATAAGTACCTTTGACTTGCAAGTAGATGTTTTAGAAGGACCGATAAGAATGGTGTTCAAATCATCTAGCTTAATCAAAGCTCAGCTTGTTTGAAGACCTCAGCTCGAATAATGGGTTAATATTTCTTTAACAAGTGTACTTTAAGTTTACAGTTTTTGTTAATTTAGAAACTAATTTCTGTAGATTCAAATGCATGTCTAGGTAGTATCTTAGGGACTTTGGTTTTGACCTTTTCGTTTGTTGATTATTTTGAATTTGATATGGGTTCTTTCGACAATGGCAGTAGAAGTTAACTTTTTGGTGGGATTCGCTTTAATTAGAATAAGTCCATCTAATACAGATTTCAGCAATGTCAGTTGGAGACCACTGCTTCGTGCGATCTGTATGTTTGTGAATTGCTGTGTTTTTTTGGGGTACTGGGGATTCTAGCTGTTCTATGTGGTTACTGATCATAGTAGGAGATAGTGTTGCCTCTTGAGGCACTACACAAAACAGTAGAAGCGACTGTCTTGAAGCAGCAATTTATGCAAATTGGTTTCTACCCTTAAGGAAGGATTTGAATTTGTTTAAACTATTCAGCTAATTCACAGTTATGCGGAAAGGATGCCCAGCTCTCTTTCATGATCATCAGCATCAAAGGCCACTCGTCAGAGAGTAACTGCATAATGCTGGTTTCACCTTTTCCCTTTAATTGCAGACTCACATGCAGGACCCATAGAGTAATCTTTTCTATGATTTAAATGTTAGCCATGTAACTGGGTGTTTTCATTGGTTTCATTTTCTGACACATCTTTAGTTCAGGTGTGACTCTGTTTCCTTTTTATACTGTTTTTATTCCTTCTTTAACTTTGATTTGTTTGTTCCCTACGTTTTGCTCTTAAGTCTGGAAAGACCGTGTGTCTAACCCTGCTTTATCTTTGACATCTTCCACGAAAATCCCTTTATTTCTTTGTCTTATTTTATTACAGTTCAGCTAGCTGTGTTTGCTTCCTGTCTAAGTTGCTGTACTGCAAGATAAGGGATCTGCCAGCTTTGTAGCTCACTGTTGTGAAATAGTTTTTATGTCAAGCCTACAAGACCGCACAAGTTGAGCGGTTGTGGAAGACCTATTGTGGGGTTTACCAAGAACTTACTGGGCCTTACAACCTGCCCATTGCTTACCATTCTTTGGCTTTGTTACTCCCCTTTCCTTGCTGCTTATTCAATGGCTTTTCTTGTTCAGGCTTGTCCATCTTGTGTTTGCCTCGACCCTGGAGCATAGCCTCTTTACCATCTCCCTGACCTGCTAGCATCTGTCCGCCAGCTGCTCATTTTAAAGAAACCTTTTTCATTTTGGTTAAGCACCCTATGAGATTTTGTGATTTCCAGCGGTCGTCCTCGTGCGCTTTTCTTCCCTCGCACAACATGTTACTCTCTCTGGCTCATTTGCTTCTCCTCGTCCCCTAACGTACTGTATTATGCTCTGCCTCTTGTGCTTCTCCCCTTGCCCCAGTGTATTTCTCTTGATTATATGCTTCTCCTCTGCCCTCCATGTTGCTCTCTTCCCTGTGTGCTGCTTTCATCTCCTCCCCCGCCTACCTATATTTCTGCTTTAAACCCCACACTGGCTCCCCCAATCCAGTGCGATCTTATTGTGTCATATTTATGTTTTTTGAAGATCAGGCATCAAATTCCACTTATATCATTAGTCCCTCTGCTTTGAAAAAAATCTAAAATCCGTAAAAAAATGGGGCCCACACCATTTCATAGTTTAGCTCATAGGTGATAATCTATGCATATGCTTCCGTGACTATGGATGTGCCTATCAATTTTATCATGCAGCACCTTTTTGTTTCCCTTTTTGTGGTTTAGCTTGACAGCGCAGCTGGTGCTAGACAATTATGTGAATTTATGTTGCTTTTCCCTGGCAGCTGCACGATGGGAGGAGGGCTGACATTAACCTACATGGATGTTCAGGTCTGGTTTGACAGTGCCACAGTAAACTGTACTTATAAACGACACCAATATTATTTTACAGTTATTTGCTTCCACACCAATATACATTGCTATTTGTAATGCTTCTGCTTATTATACAACATTCCTTTAAAGCCTGACCTTTTGGAATTGCCAATGCTTGTTTCCCTTTGGCCATGCTGCAGAATATCAGCAAGAAATGCTTTTGCATATGCTTTACCATATCATCAGAAGGGGTTGGGAAAGCCAGTGCGGTACCAAAGCTGAGACATGTTGGTTTTACCATTACTTGTTCCACACTGTTGCATGGCTGGTGCTCAGAAATGTAATTGGGTTTCTGTATTTAGATTCCCATATGCTAACACCATTTACATGTCATTCTTTGAGTTCACTTGTATAACTTGCAAGGCTCTGTCTCTGGCCGTCCATCGTAGTTATCAAATTTTGGTTGTTTGGAGGCTCACAGAACATCTCATCGCTACTGTCATTTGAGATCCCTATGCTCAGAGATTTTAGTTCTTCAAGTTGATCTTTTTTCTACTGCTGCTTCAAGTCTTTTAAACTCTGAGCCATTTGGTTTCTGAAGTGCTCATACCTTATCTTTTCTAAAAATCTGGATGGCTTATGTCTTTTTGTGTTCATAAAGCTTTATTAAACATTAACCTTACAATACAATAATTCATTACAGTACAATGAAGAAAGTATTGTGATATATATATATATATATATATATATATATATATATATATATATATATATATATATATCGTATTTATGATTAGACAAAGTGCTTAACAATGCGTTAATAACAGTGAGTATTTGGATAAACAAATGATAAAACTAACCATAAATTAAATTGACAAAATTAGCACTGTTTTCCTATTTTTCTCATCAATTACTAATTTCTGTGATCAAGGTTTTTCTTTTTGACTTGTAGGGGCTAGAATTTTAATAATGATCACTCCGCATCTCGAAGTTGGTTACGATTTAGGATTTGTTTTCCATGGAAAAGACCAGGCACAATAAAAAGTGCCTAACCCCAGGGTAGTGGTGGTGGGGGAGAGGGTGGAGACACAGAGGCGTGAGAAAACCTAAGTAATAGAACAGGGTAAAAAACAGAAAATACACATGCACACATATAAATACTGTTCAGACTAACAACACAGCTAAATTTGTCTCTACGCATGCTATCAGAAACCCGCAGCTTTGTATTCTGCTTTGCGCATTTACACTCCTCAGGTGTCATCAGCAGCACAGTTTCACTGAAGACAATCTACTGAAGACACTGTCTGACATCAACTGACCTCAGAAGGAAATGGCTACTTACATCTAACGTCCTCTTACAATAACATTGCAATAAACACAAACCTATTGCCTCGCTAATCTTTTTCCCAATTGAGTTAATGTATACATGTCCCTCAAAAATATTAAAAAGGATTTTTTAATAATCAAGAAATAGTTTCAGCTCTGCTCAAAATAGCATTTCACAACTGCCCACTGCTTGTGATGTTGAGAGAGCATGCAAGTGAGTTACAGATGGTGAAGGAGGGGAGGTGGGCGCCAGAGAGAGGTAGAGGGAGGTTAAGAGTAATGCTTAAGGCGGGATAGAGAGACAGAATGGAAAGGAGCATGGGACAAAAGGCGGAACTAGAGGGTGAGGGCAAGAATGGGATGAGTCTTAAAGGGCGGATGGGGAATTGAAGGAGGGTTGGGAAGAGGAGGGAGATGGAAGCTAAAGCTAAGTAAGCTAAGGAAGAGTGAGAGGGCGAGAGAGAGCGAGAGAACGCTTTCAAATACTATACTTAGAAAGAAAACCTACAGCTGCTATGTTTTCTTTGATTAAAAATTGGCAAATTGTGCATAAGACAAGACATTTTAAACACAAACTTTGCAGCACAAATTATTAGGTACAGGTACAATAGAAAGACATGAAACAATTAAGCATTTGAAAAAATAAACATTGACATTAAATATTTGTGATCTTTATCTTTACACATTTATTATCAAGTTTTTTTTCATCGGAATGTAATTGAACACCATTATTGTGGTGAGCAAAAGTATAACAATGCACACCTTACACATAATTAAAAGAATATTACACAGGGGGAGGTATCGCTGAGCTAAACGCTCACACATACTTAACCTTAATTTCAGATGTTGCTGTTTCTAATAATTGCACAAAATGTGAAAACAAAAGGAAACAAAGATGTCCCTTATTTCGTTTTAACATAACACAAACTCTAGGAATCGGAGGCATCTGCAGTGTGCCTCTGGTCTGTATCACAGTACAGAGGGGCAATTTCAGTCAAATAGATGAATGAAGCAAAACTCCCCATTCCATATGAAATTAAAGAATGGAAAACCAGCCCTCTGGGACTATTACCTTAAATCTAAGTAACCAACTAATGCATTAATAGATCAAATAAAAGGCAAGGAAAAAAAAACATTGAAAGGCATATTAAGACAGAAGAAAAGATTTCCATGGGTCGGAGGGGGGAATCGGCATCAAAGTAAAAAAAAAAACGTGCTGCAGCAAAAGTGAATGTGACAGTCATCTGTTTCCAATTAACGCGACCGTGAGACAGGCAAATGTAAACAAGCTCGATAATTGGAAACAGATGGGCGCAGCTGCTCGCTCACGCAAGGTAGATGCTGTACATGCACGAGTACTCATTAGAAACAGTTCAGTACATACAAGAGTTTTCCAAAAGTACAGACCAATTCCAAGAGGTCATCTCCTAAGCAGCGCTTGCACGCTGCGCTAGGATCGACCTAAAAAAACAGATTGACAACAACAGGTGTTCCATGAAGAAAGCTTCCCTTTCTAGTCTAAATATAAGGTAGGGTAAAAGTCTCTAAAGGAGATTTCCAAAGAGGGAGCATTGAAGGTGTCAATATGGTTTCAATCTTCAGTGGAAGTTCAAAGGAATTGAAAGTGTTAACCATGAAGCATTCCACTCGTGAAACTGAGCAGAGAGAGATCTGCTCCCTCTCAAAGTCAGGATGAAGTCTGCTTAACTAACCACGAAACACCAATTAAAAATACAACTGACAGTTTCTAGAACATCCATATCTCGTTCCCACCATGAGGAACCGCATTCAAGGGGAGTCAACATTCCCCATAAGTTCCTATCCCCACGCACTTAATAACAGATCTATTTTCCATGAATGTTGTATCCTCCCAGTACACCATGAACAGGAGGTATTTTTCCACCATCATGACTCTATGCTGGTTGCCAACTTTCTTTTCTCAGGCCTCACTGCCGGTAGTCTAATACACAACAATGGGTCTTTTTCTAACTAACGAGGAATGTGATCACACCTGTAGAGGAGAGATAACAACATACTAGTAACGTTTAAGCAAACCTGTTCAGCTAAAGCCCACTGTCAGGATAAGTTACCTTGAGAATCAAAATGGATGCATGTTTCAGTATTTAAACATCAGTGGCAAGCTAGCCATCATTATTTAACCGCATGCGCGCTAGCGGAATTCCGCTCGCACGCTGGGTTTTTTTAAAAACACACTTTACGTGACGAGCTGGGCTCTTCATCAGCGTGCGAGGAGGCTACGCCATGACGAGCCCAGCTCGTCATCAGCGTCGAAGGGGTTAAAATATAAATATGCAATGAAAATGATGACATAAATCTATTGATCAACCTAATACAGTTATATGTACATTTTTATTGATTATAATGATTCAATACTAATATTGTATTGGGATATACCACACAGGATAAACACACTTTGAATATAAATGTTGTTTATTTGTGTATAAATGCATTTAGAGGACTTATATAGGGTGGAGCTAAAAGTATGCTGCTCTGGGGTGTTTTTTTGCTGCAAAAGCTTTGACTGATCTAGAGGTCCTGTATTTTTAATACTTGACACCCATGTATTTCTAAGTTATGTGCTGTTGTAGCTGTTAGAAATAGCACTGCAGGATGCTCTTTTAACTGTATTACTGACAGATTCCCTCAGGCAGATTACAGCAGATGAAGGTGGGTGAGCTCTTGTTTTCTGTTATAAAATCACTGCTGATGACTTTGGCGCTAATCGCTTCCTTCCTGGGTTCCAATGGGCTTTTTGAGAGATGCACTGTCTTCATCTTGACTTTGAGATATTCTTATGTAGGCTGTGAGTAATGGGACAGTCCAAACCTCCAGGTCAGAAAATACTGCTGCTGTACTTTCAACATTATTATGACGTCAATAGAAATATGTGAAACTGTAATGCTGTGGCTTTTTGCAGACAAGAGTGATTTCTCTGCTATGGTTCAGATACTTATGATCCTCTCTGGTTTGTCCATAGGTGAACGTTGGGAGTGCGCTATAGAGTAAGCATACTCATAGTTTAATAAATCCCAACTAGCCTCTTATTAGTAAGTTGTTCACTACAATAGAATTTAATTCACTACATTTTATTGTGATATGAAATTTTGTATTATAAATTCAAAATCCACTTTAGCTTACCTAACCTGTAAATCAACTTCTGTGTTCAGTACAATTGAGGTAGTGTTTCCCTTGTTTCGTTCATTGGTTTTGGTACACCTGAAATTTCGTCAGAAATTTTTATTGCATTTTCCCTGATGCTAATTGTGAAGTCTCCTGCTTTGAGTAATCGTCAATGAAGAACGGGGTGTCCTTTTGTCCTTGTGGTATGCATCAAATCACAAAATAGAACCGAACACTTGCCTTGAATATTGTCAGTTTCTGGAGCAGCCAATCGCCTTCATGTAGTAACCGTGGTACTGCTTGAGAAACCTGCCTGGAAAACAATGCTGTTTTCTTAATATTAGTTTTTTCCGTTCTAGGACCTGAATTGTCTCATGGAAAGATACCTTAAGCCACTTCAACAAGAAACTTTCCTTACTCAGGATGAGGTAGGTTGGGTGTCTTTCTGATAAAAACTATTTGGAAAATGTATGACATTTGTACCACCAGTTTTTACATTTGTGCGCCTTCAGTTGCGTTGAAAATTACATTCTGGCATTCAATAATCAAATACTAAAGTTTTCATCATATATATATATATATATATATATATATATATATATATATATATATATATATATATATATATATATATATATATATATTTTTTTTTTACTCCTTCGCCTGGCATGGTATTCTACACTCAACCTCCCAATGTTGTCCACTTAAGAAGCCAGTGAATGACAGATGTAATGTATTGCCTGCAGCAGTACCTGTTGCGGCAAGTGTTTTAGCAACAAAAATGAACTTTTTTAGGAATCTCAAAGAATTCCAGAAGTGCTGTCAGAAAGCTGGAACTGTTGCATCTTCCTAGGAGGAATCGAGTGTGTAGGTATTCACACGTCCTGAAACGCAACAGGTCCACCTTTCCGGTTAGCATTTGCACTTGCTAACTGTCTCCTATTTTTGTATTCTCCATATGGGAAGCATGTTCTCTTTCTCTAACACCCGACCATTTTTAGGAGGTTATCTTCCCATTTTTACTTTGATAATGGGTTTACTCTTGCCCTTAAATGGAGTTGATATGCATCAATTTTCAGGATCACTACATGCTCCGGTTTTATGAATCTCCACAAACGTGCATATTATAATGTATTTGCCAACATATGCAGGTGACCTCACAATTGAATACCCCCAAACCAGCTTTGTGGGATTTAGTCATTTGTTAAAATACATCAATGTTGCATTAGTTAATCCACTTATGAGTGCACATTCACATTTTTTATGAAAATGTTAATTTCAAATCATAATGCATCTATTTATGGCCTTAGGTGCATATATATCAACGTAAAGTTGATCTTAATCTTCTGTATGTTTTTGAGTTTGCGGCCATGTTTATATTAAGAGTTATGCTGGCCCTGTAAAAAAAATTATATATGCAGATGACATTTAAGAGTTTCAAAACGATCCTGTCTCATGACTTCTTCATCCTTAGTGTTCTTGCAGGTGTGTGTAGTATGCTTTTCTTATTACTAAGCTAATAAATCCTATTCTGTTTTGTGGCAGAATTTAAATAATCTCTATTGCAGAGTGAATAATTCTGACCAAAATTGGCTGTAGTCTGAACTATGAATTCACCTTTGAGCACCAGTAAATCAAGTACTGCTGGTGGTGTGTATGTCGAGTGGGTAGGGGGCTTAGAACGCTGAAAAGCAAGAACACTTGTTGTAAGGATCCACAGGAGACAGGATGGCTGTTCTTGATAAAGGCTTTATTTTGCAAGTTACAGCGTAGAAGAAAACCCGACTAACAGGGTCAGGACACAAACTGCCTCTAACGGCTTCCAGAGAACTCTCGAGCCCTGGCATCAGAAAGGCAGACACGAGCCCAGCGCGAGCCACAGACTCGAGCATAAGAGATGCGTAAGATGAATATAACACATCTCCTTTCCTTTGGCAATGAAACAATAAAGTTAAACATAACAAATGCACAAGGAAAAAAAGTACATGAACAAAAGTCATAATGTTAAAACAGCAATAGTTACAATCCACTCCATTCCTAAACATTTACACAAAATCTTTTAGATAAGCAGGTGGAATTCTCTTACGAACTGGTCTGTTCTTTATTCACAACCACTTTCTTGACATTTGGCTGCAACAAATCTAAAACCTGTTGTCTATCCTTCTTCTGATAAAGAGCAACCCTGCGGAGATTCCAAGTTTGCCCATTCTGTAGCCTAACGTAGTTGTCACTCACTGATCTAACCTGAAAAGGCCCCCTAAATTTGTTGAACATTCTTTGATTTCCACCAGGCTTCACCTTAACTAGGTCACCTACAGATATGTTGATTTTGCTACATTTACCCTTGACCTGATCCAACTCCACAGTTGGCTTCTGCAGCCAAGTAGGAACTAACTTAGTACCTGCAGATCTCCCCCTCATAAGTTCAAAAGGTGTCTTCGTCATG
Source organism: Lissotriton vulgaris (assembly GCF_964263255.1). NCBI lineage: Eukaryota > Metazoa > Chordata > Amphibia > Caudata > Salamandridae > Lissotriton > Lissotriton vulgaris. Next base: position 229,931,785 of record NC_141696.1, read on the forward strand.
TTTTGATGTAAAGTGGTTCGCGTGGGTTCGTATCCCATCCTCGTCGCCATAACATGTTGTAAGGATCCACAGGAGACAGTATGGCTGTTCTTGATAAAGGCTTTATTTTGCAAGTTACAGCGTAGAAGAAAACCCGACTAACAGCGTCAGGACACAAACTGCCTCTAACGGCTTCCAGAGAACTCTCGAGCCCTGGCATCAGAAAGGCAGACACGAGCCCAGCGCGAGCCACAGACTCGAGCATAAGAGATGCGTAAGATGAATATAACAACACTCCAAGTGAAAAAATCACTATTCCATTGAATCTTTTTTTTCTTTTTCTTTTTCAAACCAGCATTGAGAAAGCCAGTCGGTCTTGATTGTGAAACATGTTGGCTTTACTGATGCCTGCATTCATCTCCCAGATGACCACCAGTCTGGCATAATAATTTATTAAGGGGATCTAAAAGAGAAGTAGCAGGGAGAGACACATTGAGAGAGAGTAAATAGTCCTTCATTTACATCAGCGCAGCGTTCTGAAGCCAGCAGTGGAAAGCTACAACTCATCTAATCAAACCACAGTGAGACCAAAATGCTCCTTTGGCAGGACACTCACAAGAATAGGAAGGAAAGCCAACGTATCTGGAACAAGGAAGTGAAACAGACAAGAAAGCCATTCAATCATAAGCAAGAGACAGATACAAAGCCTAGTCGAAGTCTATATTATGTATAGTAGGTCTGTTTGCTAACCGAAAGTTGGCGAAATGTAATGAAAGCATTTGAGAGAAGACGCACAGTAGTGAAAGTAATGTTATGATTGTGATAAACAGTGCCAGCTTTAGGGTGGTGCAACCGGTGTCATCGCGTCAGGCACTGAGCTCGGGCCGGGGAGGTACTGTATTTTGAAAAGTATTCTGCTGTTGAGTGCCCTTGCTGCACTTTGCCTGGTGCCCAGCAATTTTCAGGCAATAATAAAGTGAGGATAATTTTGGGGATGCATGTACCTGCAGGAGAGCAATTCTGGGTCTTATCTATTCACAGTTTTGACTACCCATAAAGTAGCAGTGAGGGACAGTGTGCCTTTTGCAGAGCATGTGCACTTTGCATATCAGAGTTATGGTTTATGTAGCTAGATCAGCGGGTTACAGCTTTTGTCAGAGTCCCTTTTGTTTTGTGCGGTTCATAAGCTGCAATCCCAATATAGCACAGTGCGCTTTGAATGGGCATGAAAGAACTGGATGCAAACGACAAAACATAGGTTAGAACCTATTAGAAAAGATGATGAGTCCTACACCTTGTGATCCTATTGCCTCATGTTACATTTCCTTAACTGATTTTCAATATGTAGGATTCATTGTCGATGTAAAGTACTCTGACACTTATTAGTATTAATAGAACTATAAAATAACAAGCATTTGCAATGCAATAGGTCTCGCATTTGCGAGAGTATAAGCTATTGGCATCGTAAATTATTATTATTATTATTATTTTATGATTTATAGAGCGCCTGGTGACCCGTAGGCATCCCCGCGCTGTAGAATTGTGAGATCCAGGAGAGGAAGACCGGGGGAACTATTTGGGGAAACTATTTGGGTAAATGACAATGCCTTTTATTTATATGTTTTGATAATTAACACATAAATAAAAGGCATTGTCATGTACTATGCCAATAGCTCAAACTCTTGTAAATGCGAGACCTATTCAAAGAAGCGGCCTCCATTGTCCCTGGCTGCTGCAAAAGTGAAAGCACGCATGATGCGCTGAATGTTGCAGGAAAGCATGTCATGCCTGCAGTAGGAGAAACTATTTAAAGAAAGTAGTGCTTACAGACTAAGAGACTCGCAGTGTAACAACTGAAGTAAAAGGGCCAGTCCTCATGGGAGGTTATGAATGAAGACAAGATAAGGAGGGACTACAAGCCTATTTACGAATCAGAAACCAGCATTTACGAAGGACAATGACACAAGCCAATGACAAATATAGGCGGAGAGTGGGTGGGGCTCTGTTCCATACTCCAATACAGCATGGCCAGGCTCCACCTAAAAATTAAATACATGTGCGAAAAGGAGCTATGGAGAGATGAGGGGCACTGTTGGAGGATGGTAGCGAAGGAATCCGTGGAGCAGGAGGACACACTGTTTGGCAGGCAACGAAGATTGTCGCACTAGGCACCACCAGTGCTAAAGTCTACCCTGGTCATAGATGAACTTTAGAATGTTTTAAGGCAGTCTTGGAACTAAAGATGCACACTAATTACGTATCTCAAAATATTTTGGCAGCTGGTTCCACTAGTGTATCATTTAAATATCTTGTCAACTTTAAATGTAGCCTGCGCACTGCCAAATAATGTGTTCTAATCTGAATACATTTCTTCACTAGCAGCATTTTGCCATTACCCAATGTGAAGTTGGTATATGATGTTCCAATCACCTACGCTTCATTATGAGATTGACTATCCTCACCTCTCTGGATCTTTTTACTATTTACAGAAGGAATAGGTATTTTGGACAAGTTTGTATATTGCTCATGCTTTGAGCATTGTACTCAAATTGGCATGATGCTATTATGCTTTTGTGAATATCACTTACTGATTTCATATAATTTTGCATTGAAATATAATTTGTTCTATTGGTTTCTGAAGTAATCACTTTCTTTCAGCTTGACGTCCTTTTTGGGAATCTTACTGAAATGGTAGAGTTCCAGGTTGAATTCCTGAAAACACTTGAGGATGGAGTGAGGCTGGTGCCAGATCTGGAGAAGCTTGAACAAGTTGACCAATTTAAGGTGAAATAAAACAACAATCTTAAGTTTACAGTTTGTGTTTCTGTGTTGAATGTACCTCATTACTGAATACCCTCACACTGGGTAAAATTATTTTAAGGACGGGATATTTGCCACCTTAGAGCAGCCATCCTTCTTGCCATGTTGAGAAAAAAAAATGATGGATGTTGTGCTGAACAATGCAACATTCACCCCCGGTCACAAAGATCTGGGTTTAATCCATTGTTCATTTGCTCATCACCCACCCCAGTTTGGTCCCAGCCATATGCAAATCAGTCTTGACCCTGCTCCCTGTGGGAACAGTCCAGGCCGAACTGCCAAGCCAGGTCCTCCCTGGACCAAAAACAAGCACCCTGGGACCGGTTTCAGGGTATCACCCCTCATCAGCCAGGCTAGCTTAAATCCAGTGGTGCGATGAGCACGTGCCTCTTGTCTGGACATACCCTTCTCACTTAGAGCGACAAAAGCAAAAAGTACAAAGGATGGCCTGAATGCTGAACAATGCAAACATTCACCCTTGGTCACAAAGATCTGCTTTTAATCCATTAATCTTTTGCCCGCCATGCCACCCCAGTTTGGACCTAGCCATGTACAAATCAGTTTTGACCCTGCACCTCTTGTGAATAGTCCAGCCCAAACTGCCAAGCCAGGTCCTTCCTGGACCAGAAACAAGCATTCTGGGACCAGTTTTGAGGCCTCAACCCTCATCGGCCAGGCCAGCTTGAATCCAGTGGCGCAGTGAGCAAAGGACCCACGTGAGGAAAAAGCCAGCCAAAATTAATAGGCAGCTTTAGTCACCATTAAGCTGGGAGTGCCACCAAAACAAGAATAATTATTATTAAATGTATCTTATTGATGCATCACAATATAACATAAACTGTTTAAGCTAGGTCACTGGACTCCTTTTCAGAGGAAGAGCGTTCAGCTGTACTGTTTTCATATCATTATTCTGGGTTTCAATCGTGTAACTTGGGTTGAAAGGAGAAGCAAAAGTAATCTGAAATAGGTAGGGCACCATTTGATGTCACTTGTTTAGCAGCATAACCACTGAGTGTCAAGCAGTCACACTTTTCTCTTTGAGGTACAATTTCTCTGTGCAGTTGATTTATGTCACAGAGGCCCATCAGTGAACACCATAGAGCTATGTCTACCGGTTTTTACTGCAAAACAGTTGTAGTTTCCCTAAGCTTCCCCAGCATTAATGTATTTGCATTATGCAATGATCACATAAATGGCAGTTCAAAGTCACAACTGCCCTTCCATACATGCTCCCATTGCTCACATCTTTTTGTATTCGTTATGTAATCAAAGTTAGTTGGAAGAGCTCCTTCTTACACCCTCCCTAGTGTACCAATTAAGAACATAATATGAAAATGGGAGCTGGCGGCGATTTTAGGAGAATTGGATCCTTTGCATGGCCACAGCCATGTTGGCTTCAGATTTCGTCCTTCGATACATTCATTCTATCACCCATTGCTATAGTGTCTAGGGTAAAAATACCAACGCACTATTCCTCTAAAAACAGCAGAACAAGCAAATAGACATGAGACCCTTGCATGGTTTATTATAGTATATAGCGGTAAGTACTGAAAGGTACTTGCTAGTGCCACAGAGAGAGGAGAGGAAAAGTCAGAGAGGACACAGCACATCCTAGGTGGTGATCAGGACAGTAATATGAGTAGGAGGACTATACTGAAGCGAATTAGACACATAATGTGGAGATTATAAAAATACATACTCCCTACATTTAAGGCCATTATCAATTAAAGCTTGAATATAGTTTGTGTTTTACTGCTCTGTTACGTTTTAACGACTCCTAATATTGTAGTGACTTACACTAGTACTTTCTATGTGCAGGAGCAATGTTTTTATGAAAACATGGTGTATATATTTTTCTTTTTTTTCTTAGAAAGTATTGTTTTCTCTGGGAGGATCCTTTCTTTATTATGCCGACCGCTTCAAATTGTACAGTGCCTTCTGTGCCAGCCACACAAAAGTTCCAAAGGTTTTAGTAAAAGGTGAGAACAGTCAAAGGTATTTCACATTTCTGCTACCATATATGTTGCTTTTTCTCTTAGTTTTTCTTTTGTTGCAGTAAACTTGATTAGTATTTGTACTTAATCAACAGCCGGATCAAAAACAAAAAGGAGAAGGTAGGTGGGGTGTGCGGGGGGGGGGGGACCAGGAGCTTGTTAAGGTCCAGTGTCCGTGCTCCTCTAGCAATGGTTAAATCAAAGAGGACACTGTTCCATGATAATGGGCGCATGAATGTCACCCACCATAGAAGGTGGGTGAGGACGTTTAAGCGTGAAACATGTCGACCTTGTGACTAGTTACACAAGAATAAACTACCATCCAGTGGATGTCCTTAGGTAATTTTAACTTTTCCAGCACGCATTTTTTCACTACCCTTCACGGGATCCTCTCCCGTACCTGCCCCGCCCCCACACCCACCATACAGCTGTTTCTCTTTTAAAAGATCTCTGCTAAAGAGACCCTTCGGGGGCCCGTCAGACATTGCAGCGCCGGTCTGACGAGGAGCACTAAAAGCCTGATGATGAAGCATGACATCCTTCTGGGTGGGTGAGGGCGAGTAAGAGGCAAGACTTGGTCTTCCCCTTCGGGGTTGGTTTCCTTGAAACTGGGGATATACATCTGCCTCTTTTCCTCTTCTCTCACCTCTGCCTTTCTCTTACCTCTTTTCTCTCTTTCCCCTTCTATGGTGGGTGACATTCATGCGCCCATTATTATGGAACAGTGTCCTCTTTGATTTAACCTTAATCAACAGCCTACAAAAGATCAGCATTTCTGTTCCAACTGGGAGGTCATTTGAGTCTCTGCCTCCGTGACCTCTTCTTTTTCAATGGAAGGAAAGGTAAATTATATCTAGTACGACAGGACCTTGAAATTTGGTCTTGGCATTGGTTCAGTGCTGCCAAAAACCCAGAGCACTGCCCAACATTTTAAACAACAAATCCATCAAGAACAGTGCTATGAAACAATGAAAAAGCTATGAACTGTGTGTTTATGAATATTAAAATTTTGACTCCTACTTTTAGTGCATGACTCCGGTTAATGTCTAAATATGACCCATATTAACCCATTTAGTCTAGCAATTTCCCTCTTGTTGCAATTTAATATAGTCTTAGCTCAGCTGTTGCCTATATACTGTGATTACTCCCTTGTGTCGATGTGAGACCTATCTAAATTATTTTACATATTTTGTACTGACCTCTCTTGCTGGAAGAACATTGTATGTGTAAAATAACTTTTTGTAAAGTTTAAATGTGCAATGTTACTTCTGAACCCTATTTTCGCCAAGAACTCTTATCTAATGAGCCATTTGTCTAGAATTGTGCTCCTCTGAATTATTTCAATGGAACATTTTCTATTGTGTTATATCCCTAGGTCACGTCTTGCCTGTTTTGACCACTGACTTCTTTCACTAAACGCAGAGTGATAATATATGTGAGATCACTTGCACTTTGACTTGTAATGACAGCAGAGTAAGTGACGTATCATACCTTTTGGTACATAATGATATCACATGTTGTGAAATCACACAGCCTTTAAATGATTAAATCACAGGTAAAGGTATAAAAACATACAATACTGTTATATTGATGCAATATATCAGGTTATTACTCAGCAAATAAAAGCAAGTTAATTGTATCTCAAAGTGAACTGTATTTGTGAATGTAACCCCCTAAATTAATTTCCTGCCATCAGCTGCACTTTCACACTTCATCGCTGGTGGAGGGACAGATGCTCCTGTTTCCTGTTGTCTGTGTGTAGTAATTCGCTTTTACCCCTTATGAAATTAGTTTCAACCTTGAGGTATCCAACATATGGGTACGTTTTGTTTGGGAGGTGAAAGCAGCTGATATTTGACCTCTGAAAACTCCCAGCTGACCCCACTGTGCTCTGCACTGTGAAGATTTGATTTACCTCTATCATTGTGACGATTTTGTTGGGATTTGGAAATTGTACCGAAGTTAGGAATCATTGAACATTAAGATCAAGTGAACATAACTGGCACCTTCTGTTGATGAAAGGTTCCTTGTAATCTAACATTCCTATGACTCCACAATCTCTTGGCGCACTTTAAAGTAAAAGATTATTTCAAAATGTTCACACCAGGTTTTTTTTTTATACATAATCTTTTATGGAGTCTTGTATTGTAAAAGTAAGAAACCCCAAGAAATGGAACATAATTGTGAGGTGGACTTCAGTTCGGCAGTGCTTACGCTTTGCAGATCCTGCAGAAATGCACCTGGGATGGAAACTGGGGATCAAAAACATTTTTAGAGCCAGGTTCCTTTCTTATGGGAAAGAAGACTCATTTCCTAGAGACTGGCTTAAAAGTTTGACCTGTGGAAAATTGATCAGTAAATCCAATATCAATATAAACATTGCTGTTCTTGATGATTCAAGCAAAGTTGATTTCACATATATAAATACAATTCAGGACCCCAACTTCCTTTCTTTGATAGTTGGCACAGCCATCAATGTTAGATTTTTATGTCTAATTAATTAGATTAGATTAGATTAGATTAGGTTTTATAAAGCGCGTAGTCACCCGTAAGTATCCCAGCGCTAAGATAAGATTAATATGGTTGACTGCAAAATTCCAGCAAGCCAATATATCCCATCTTGCTTTCTAGATATAGACTTTGCTACCAGAGGAGCAATGAGTGCAGACATGACTGAGGTAGCTTCCACGTTACATATTTCAGATCTTATAAAGCTGTAATCTGAAATTTGCTCTCGAAAATTCTAAGATTCGTTATGGTAAAACTCTGTCTTAACCAGAACTCTGCTTCTAATCACAGACCCACTCACAGATTTAACTCCAAAACTCACTCTGTTCTCTCACTTCCCTCTGTTTTTCTGTTTTCATTAATGCTCTAGAATTGCAGATAGTCCACTGGTATAGATTTGGAGGACGGAGTAGTATATTGCATTATTTGGTTGGGGATGTTTGGCTATGCAAACCCAATTTTTAAAAAAAACATTTTGCAAATCTTTTTCTATCCATTAAACAAACATAGCACCTGTTTGAAAGTTAGTAGTAAACACATTACCTTTGTGGGCAAGGTAAACAATCATCCTATATTCCTCAATGTGGAAAAAAATGTTACGTTTAAAAAAGTGCACTTCTATGCTGCCCTGTACCTCTGTTCTGAACTGATTTGAAAGGGTTGTCATGTGGGGGGTTTAGCAGTTAGGAGTCTGTCCATGCCATTAAAAATAAATATCTGTTTAATTAGTAACGGTATCATAAAGTCTATTGTGTCTCTTAACACCTTCGCTGCTAGGTGTTTTCCCCTCCTGTGCTGAAGAATGCAGGATGCCAGTGTTTCATGACGAGCTCAGCTCGTCATCAGCACAGCTCAACCGTGCATCAGGACGAGCTGAGCTCGTCATGAGCATGGAAAGGGTTAAGAAACTAAAAGTGCTAATGCGTGCTTGCACAGTCCTTTGCACAAGATTGAAAGTGGCTTCACAAGATAAGTGTAGGTCCAGCTTTCTTTAAGTCCCACAGCTCAGTATCACACATCTTCTCTAACCCTTCCCTCCAACCCCCTTTAATTGTGATGTAATGAGTAAAAATGGCTTCTCGGTGTATTGAAAAAACGGTTTTCTCTGCTGTATCTCGTACAATCATCAGTGATAGGCATTCTGGAATGTATGTTTGTGGACTGGGGGCTTGAGCTCTAGTGTGACATCATCCACTGGATACCTCCTTTAAGGGCGAAGAATCTTTTTGTCTATCTTCAGACTATAATGTGTTGGCCAGAGCTGAACCTTTCAGGGTAGGTAGCTGCTATACATTGGATCTGTACAGAGTAAGATGTTGGCATTGGAAATGGGAAAATTGCCTTAGAAGGTCAAAGAAAATCCCAGGAGACTTTCATACGGCTATCTCCAATATGAGTCTGCTTACAAAAAGACTCTTAGTAATATTGTGGTATCAAGATATTACTGTATACCTCTCTACTGCTAGTCTACTTTTCATGAATGTGTTTTGCAATCCATCTAGTGATGATGTCCTGCTAGACCATTGGTCATTTCAACATAACCGAATAGCATATACATTTTACTGAAAGGTACATAAAAGCAAGTATACATGGGAAACCGTTTATTGTGTTTATTCAGAAATTAGTTCATTGCTAAAGTATTAACATGCTGTTCAAAAGTCACTTCAGTGGACCAAAGCTCAAAAAATACAATGTAGAACAGAAACTGTGTAATGCAAATAAAAATGACAATTTAATCACTTTTATAATTACGAGAAAAAAAAACACAGATACTTTCCAGTTACACCAAACCTGTTTTTTTAAAGTATGGTTTGTTGGCCTATCCAGAAGTTGCAGAAATGTTTCACAGTGTAGGTTAATATAAAGAGTATTTCACAAACCTGCTGTATGTACTTGGAGATTTTACAAAAATATTTGTTTTTAGCTGAGAAAAGGGCTAACCGATTCTTAAGCAGTCAAACTGAGATGTTCATTTCATCTAGAAGCTTACATGGATGTATTTTCATGAAACATATTCTGCTATATGAGATTAGTTTTACAGGCAACCTTTTTTTTCAATTTAACAGCCAGGACCGATTCTGCTTTTAAGGCTTTCTTGGATGCACAGAATCCCAAACAGCAGCACTCGTCAACGTTAGAGTCTTACCTCATTAAGCCCATCCAACGCATTCTGAAGTACCCTCTGCTGTTGAAGGAACTATTTGCGCTGACTGATGTGGAGAGTGAAGAACACAATCACCTTGACTGTAAGAAAAGATTTCCAAATTAAAGTGATACTTTCCTGTCCATTTCATAACTTCACAGTTGGGGAAGTAGCATGGACTGCCACTTTGGCCTGTGTCTTTAAAGTCATGTTGCTTGGTTTGCTAAATATCTTTTAGTTAACAACTTAATTGAAAAGCTCTTCTTTTTGACCCAGGGGCAGTAAAAACCATGAACAAGGTGGCCAGCCATATTAATGAGATGCAGAAGATTCATGAGGAGTACGGTGCTGTCTTCGACCAACTTATCGCGGAGCAGACAGGAGAGATCAAGGAGGTGCAGAATATTGCTATTCTAAAGCCAAATCACATGCATCAGTATTGTGTAATAAGCACCATTTTAATCATCTTGGTTAGCCAAAGAGCTGTCTGTCGTGTGGTGCAGAGCCAGCATTTTAGTATGTGTTTTTCCTAATTCATCAATTGTTTGCGGAATTAGTTTTGTTATTATATGAATAACAGTAATATTTATAAAGCAAGGAGCCACAGGGTGAAACCCCAATAATATTTTTGTGTATATTGCTGATCAATTCTGTACTGCAATTAGATAGTAATTTATCTACAATTGAGCTAGTACATCTAACAAAGGGGCTTATGTTCTAAATAATGTAGCGGGCACCGGTGGTTTGTCCTTTAGTGAGCAGGGCACAATGTCTGTAACCTGAAGCACTCTGGTTCATTGCAGCCATGGTGTGCACAGCTTGCTCTGGTTCCCATCTAGCTAACACAAGGGCCATTGTGATGTGAAAATAATACTCTGTGGTTATATTCCAGTGGCTTGACTTGAACTCTACATTTTCCTGAGGGTGACAGACGGATATTTAAAGTCAGCAGGGAGCAATAGCTGATCCATAGTACTTAAAATTTGCACTGGTGCAGAACGCACAACCTCCTTCCATTTTTCTGGCTTTAATACTAGGTGGTGGCACAAACATGTTCATCTTCAGTCTATATTTGAATAATGTAATACCCTTATAATAATAGGTTGCAGTACATGCAGTAAACAAACATACTGTGCAGTCTTTTTGCTGAAGAAGTTGAATTTATTAAATTTATACCAATTTGCTACTATACAAGCATAGTAAATATACGCAGTCAGCTTATTTAATTTTTGCCTGGTGTGGAATTTTCACTGTGATCAAATGCATCAATGCCTATTACACAAGCAGGAAAAATAGTACGCAATGTTTGGGCTTCATTTTCTTTTTTAGTCAATGCAAAGTTGTATCTAACATTGGTCTAGTGCTGATATGTAAATACTTGAAGAAATGAAAACCACAAATTATGTAGATTTTTTCCAAAACTGTGTAGGCATGAAAGCTTCCAAACAAAGCATTATGTACTACTTTAAAAAACAATCTGTATTTTGCCAGTTTTAATCAAGACACTTCGGCAATAAATGTGTGTGTATGGATGGGCAATTCTGTGATTTTCTTTAAAGTACTTTTAAAATGTTCAAAGCTGTTTCGTTTTCAGTGAAGCAAGTAGTAAAACATGTATAAATGTGTCTTTTTAGGTGGCTGACCTTTCTATGGGAGACCTACTTTTGCACACTACTGTAGTCTGGCTAAACCCTCCTGCGTCCTTGGGGAAATGGAAAAAGGGCCCAGAATTAGCAACATTTGGTATGGAAAAGCTGATTTCATTAATAGTATGCTACTGCCTGTTGACCTCAGAATCAATGCAGAGAGCCAGGCGTCTTGATCTTACACATTCCTTCTTTCTTATTCCACTATTTCTAAAAATGAATTATGCATGGTAAGAAGGAATTTCATGCTCTATTTACTACTGACACGCTGAATCACATCCTAAGTTGAAATACTCAATCCCCATGCAGATCCTCTCAACCATTCCATCCCCTAGTACTGTCATATTTATTCCGGTTTCTAATGAGTTTCATTCATAACAAATTATGTGTTTGAAACAAGCCCATGCTGATTACAGATGTACACTAACATGCAGAGGACACATCTAGGACAGCATGAGAAGTTCTAGATTCAAGACCCACATGGACAATACGGGTGTATACCAACATACAGAATACAGATGTACAGCCATGGTTATACAGCAGGAAGCCACCAATAGGCCCATTTGATCTGACTATTTACAAACCTGTTATAGCACCAAAGAAACCCCTCTGCTTAAACCCTTCTATCCCCTAGTTCGTTCTTTTTTGAAATGCACATGGCATTTTTGACATAGGCTCAAGTATAGTACATTGTCATACTTGATTGAGTTTCATGAGTTTTTTTTCTTTTGTTTTGGGCATTAGTCTTCAATCTGAAAAGTCCTCTTGCTAACTCGCGTTCTCAAATGTGGGCAGGTGGTCCGCTGCGACCCGTGCAGGCAAGAGTGGTGGGGCAGTGGGGTCGAGTTGTTGGGGCATTTTTGACAGACGACGAGGAGGGCAAATTGTTTTTATTTTATTTTCCCTCTTCACCGCTCTTACCTGCATGGGCCGCGGCTGCAGGTTGTCACTTGTAAATGTGAGCAGTGCAATGGAAAAGATGGGTGTCATGGCCCCTATTCCAGAACCCACACAGTCACCCCAGAAGAGCAAATGTGTTCTACAGTTACTAGCTTTCTGAACTCAGTTGGAGACCAGAGCTGGCAGCAGCAGTGATCCCAACCCTCCTCTTAATGGACCATCCTGTGTTAGGAAGGTAGGACAGGAATTCTTACACTACAGGCAGTGGTTAGGTTGAACCATGCAGTCACTGCAAAACATTAAAGTGACAACCTTTGACTCCTAGAGGACCGTTTGGCTGTGCATAGATTCTTCCAAGAAAAACTCATTTTTTGTGCAAAGCAAGAGTTACTTCCATTTGCTTTCCCATGTTTTCACTCCCTACATAAAATATGTTTTGTAGCTGGCTGCAAAGTGATTTAGCACTACATATAAATAAAGCAAAGACTGACTATTCGCACTAGAGACCTGGGGTCTAATCCCAGTTTCGACTGTTATTTCAAAATTGAAGAGATTTTCACAAATATTTTTGCCTCCTAATGCCTTGGATTAAAAATCATAAAATTCATGGTAAAGCACTTCTTTCAGATGAATTTACTACACTAACCATGTTCTCTGTAAAGCTTTACACTCCTTCTTGGTGCTAGTTCCACACTTCGCAACAAAGATTGCTCACCGGAGTAGCCTTGAACCCCACCTTGGAATTAGATGAAGGTTTGAAGGTACAGCGTTTACACATGACAACCGGAACAGCGTTTTGAGCAAATAATTTCAAGCATTTTTGCACATGTAAGCCTCAAAGGAAAGCTTTAATAGGCTAATTATGTGATTTTTTTTGCACAAACTAACGCATTTCGATGCAGCACTATGCACTTTAAATTTGCACCTTTCGGCATGTCTTCACTCTGCAGCCAAGACTCTGATAAGGGGGGTAATTCCATCTCATGAACTGCTGCTAATCTCTGCCAACAAAAATGAAGAAACAAGATTATGGGTCACCAAGGCCGGGGAAGTGGATTTGTTCCGCAATCTTAACGTGTGTTGTTAACTGTGGCTATTAGCCTTTTTAAACTGAGGTTTTATTGCTTATAAGAGATGGTACATTTTTGTAATGGTTTTAATTAACTGTACAATAAACAAATTACATGACCAAAGGAGACTCATTGCATTTTGGTAACATGTACATGGTAAATTCACATTTAAAGATAGTGTGAATGTGAATTGAGGAACAGCTAAATAGTAAACCATAAAGAGGAGGTAGGGAGCAAATGGATTCTTCTGTCCACGTCTAATAGTTGTGACAACAAGTGCTTTAATTTTCATCTTTTGATCAGTAAACTTTTCAGAACTCCTGAAACATTAATTAGGTAAAACAGGAAGACAACAATGGCCTTGTGAACAGGCTTACTTCGATGAACGCCAGTGGCAGTTGCATGACCTAGACCAGGGGTCTTCAAGCTGCGGTATGGGCCTTACCTCAAAAACACCACCCCCATTTTTAATAATCACACTGTGGATATATTTACAAATTAGTAAGGCCTGCCTGCCCATTATAATATGTTTGGCAATCATGTATTTAATTGCATTTTTAAAATGCTAACAGAACTGAACTGCAATGGTTAAATAAGTCTATACAAATGGAAACCTTGCCAATGTAATAGAATAATTGTGAACATTTTTGAGGGAAGACACTTTTTTTTGTGATGGGGTTGGGAGGGAGGCATTAAAAAAGTTTGAAGACCACGGACTTAAGAGGAGCAATGAATAACTTGGAGAATGCACTTGGGACCCCACTTTGACAGCACTAACTAACATCTCTATTTCTTTCACTGTTGCCTCTACAACTTTGATGCTCATGGCAAACTAGGCGTTTGAGAGACTGCAGCCATTTCAATTGGTTATAAACCCAGAGTAGTTGTGAAGTTATAATAAATGCTTAATTAAGAGCTTGTAACTGTCATGTTGATGCATGTTCTATTTTAAGAATAGAAGTAATGCAGAAGCTTACATTTTTCTCTTTTCAACAAAACTCGGAGAACTATTCAAAAATCTTATCCTCCCACTTAAACAACATTGTACCCGATATCGGTTTCTTTCTGGGTTCTCATTTGAAGTGTATAAGCACATGCAACAGCTTTTAAAGGTGGATATTAGCTGGCATTCTGTATGCATTTAAAAAGTTTGAACAGCATTATATTAATGTTTTCCACTTCTTTGTTAGTATTTTATTAACATGCATGCCTTTTCTATCTTTCTGTTCTCCAGTGTTTAAAACGGCTATAGTCCTGGTCTATAAAGATGGTTCCAAACAGAAGAAAAAGCTTGTAAGTAATTTTTTCCATTTTTCAGAGGAGGGTTAGGGTCAGTGAGGTGGCACCACTGCAAATGATAGTCATGTACTTTTATGTCTGGTTTAAGAGCGTTGCTATTTGTAAGCCTATTGTGTCATAGAGTGGGCTTTGCCTCCACCCAGAGGAGTATAACTCTCTCACCTAATGCTATTGCTTCATGTTGTATTATTTCACATTGTATAGAGTGCTGGCTTTGGAAAGCATGAGGTGTTATTTTATGTTTCTTTTTTTGTTTTTTGTCTTTCAACAAAGCAAGCTTTTCAAATGCTTGTTTCTTTTGAAGTCCGCATCATTCATTATATTAAATATTGAGATTAAATTTTCAGAAACAAGTGTGAAATAAAACTACTTTGGAATTTGTGTGTGTACATACACTTCCCTGTATTTACAACCAAATGTTTAATTTGTGTCTTTCCCCAGGTATTTTATTTCATAAGTAACACCATACTTGTTGAGTGTTTGGTAGACTCATTATTGAATATTGTTTGACCTGACATTCTTGGCGTTTTTGCTGGCTTTGTGACTCTGCCCGCGTTTACCACGGCTAACCCATTGCTAAAGTGGTTTTGCTCTTTTCTTAAAGGATGATAGAATTGGCTTATGCCTAACTGGAATATTTAATGTACTTGTAAGTCTCTAGTAAAGTGTCTCACCTGTGCTTAGGGCCTGTAAATTAAATGCTACTAGTGAGCCTGCATCACTGATTTTGCCACCCAATTAAGTAGACCTTTCAAACATGTCTCAGACCTGCCATTGCAGCCTGCTTGTGCAGTTTTAAACTGCCAATTCGACCAGAAAAAATAATCCTTTTACCATGCCCAAACATTAGTTTTTAATACATATAAGCCACCCCTAGGGTATACCCTTAACAGCCTAGAGGGCAGATTGCAGTGTATTTAAAACGTTGGACTTGTACTTTTAGCTTGTACATGTCCAGGTAGTGAAAGACTCCTGAATTCTTTTTTCACTATTGCAAGGTCTCCCTCTCCTATAGGATAACATTGGATTTTTTGCAGTATGACATTTTTCTGGATTCACATGCTACGCATTATTCCACCATCTAGTGGTTGGGTGTAGGAAAGTGCCCCTTTCGGTCTTGGTCACCCCCACTTTTTGCCACTGGCACTGATGTTTTTTGACTGATGTGCACCGGGGCCCTGCTAACCAGGCCCCAGTGCTCTTTCCCTAAAAACAAGGTCTAATGGTCCAATTGTAACACAACTTACATGTACTTTAGCACCCCTGTAAGTCCCTACTAAGTGGTACCCCTGGTACCTAGGGCTTGGGTACTAAAGAGAGTTCCAAAACATATTATGCCACACTAAGGGACCACCGTGCAAAGTGCATGCAGCCTGCCATTGCAGACTGCGTGTCATGATGCAAACCATATTTGAAAACAAAGCATGGCACACTCACTGTGAGACAAAGTCACTGCATTTAATATATGTAAATCACCTCTACAGCAGGCCTTGTAGCCCTAAGGAGGTACATTATATGACATGTGAGGACATATCTGTATGAACAAATACCCCCTGTGCTGTCTAAATCAATTACTAGATACTACAAGTGAACATGGAAGCCGTCTTAAGTATATGTACTGGGGGCTGGCCCTTTCGAGGTCCCCAGCTCCATGATGGCTTTACTGAAACCTTTGGCATTTGGTATCAAATACCTTTTCCTTATAAACCTGTGCGGTTGCCAGTACTAGATGTATTATGACATGCACCCAAAGGGCACCTTAGAGGTTCCTCCCTGAAAAACCTGCTAGTATCTAGTGTGCTAGCTGACTGGTATCATCCAGATTACACCACAGACAGGTTTTTGACCCCCTACAGGTGAGAGCCATGCTCTCTGAGGCCAGAAACAATGCCTGCTCCGGAGGAAGGTGTTCACATCTCCAGCAGGATGGCTAATAATTTAGCATATCCAGACCAGGGGCTTCAATGCCCCTGCCACCTTTGATATGCAACCCCGGCTTCCCCCAGACCTGAGAGATGCCAGCCCCTGTGCTGAAGTTCATTTGGCACCAGGACAGGTAAGAAATTAGCTAATCAAGTAGGCGTGTTGCACCACCTGGCTAGACTCACCTCTATGATGGGCTACATGATATGCACTACGAAAGAAGGGTTCCACCATATTGTTTTTGGTGGAATTAGGAGCTCTGGGACAGGGTTATACCCACACCCAGCACGAAGTAGTCATATAGGGGGGGTGTAGTGACCCCAAGGGCAAGTAGCCCCTTGGCTACAACGCTCCACTCCCCTTAAGACCACTAAATTTAGTATTTAGGTGGCCTCTTGACACCAAAAACTCTGAATTGTCTACCTGAAAAAAGGACAAAGAAGACCAGCTGTGCAATTTGGCGCCAAACCCTTCCTGCCTGCTCTTGTCCTGACAATTGCAAAGACCAAACTCGCCTTACAGCTGTGCATCCTTCCAGAGCCTTGGAGGGCTGCCAGCACTTCGCCAGCCAGCATCTCACTTGAACTGGAGGAGCCACTTGCCCGAAGGCACTGACCTCAAAGTCCAGTTCCCGATCTGCTGACCACTGGGTCCACGGACGGAGAAGCAGGCCAGGAGAAGGGTCCTAAAGCTCCCTGAGGTCAGCCCTGTCTCCTCCGAGACTCAAGACCCCTCGGGAGCCTGCCAGCACCAATGCCCCGGGGTACCAGAGCCCTTGCAGCAGCCAAGGCTTGTTCAGTTTCCAGCCCGGACACCGCCAAGAAATGACCTACCAATGTGGGACATCCGCATCAGAGAGGCCACCATGGAGGGTGGCCCTGTTGTCCTGTTTTGTGCCCATCTCCAGGTTAACCTAAAAAGTGAGAGCCTCCAATGCAAGCGACCCGCGGGACAAAACCTCTCTGCCCCGATTACCACTGGCAGAGTTCAAACTGAAAATGCTGAAGGCAGGCTCATTACATCGTGAAGGGGCTGAACGAAAATACTTCATTGAGAGACATCGTACTATCTAGCGAAGTAGAGGATAACCCTGCCGAAAAGCTTGGAAGAAGAGGGCTCGGATGCCGAAAAAGTGATCGACATCAAGAGGGAGCACAAGAGACCGGAGTAGAAGCACACACAGTAACACCAAAAAGATGGGAGCGGTCAAGGCGAAAACTCCAGACTCGACTACGAAAACTGCCTCAGCACTAAAAATTTTGCAGACTGAAGGCAAGTTGAGGCAAAACGAGCCACTCAGGCCCCATACAAAAGATACCGCAGGTAGAAGACCGTTGGCGAAGACACAGGCTTCGAAATATGATTGAGGTCCAGAGAAAGATACAAGGACAGCAGCTCAGGCAACAGCAGCTGAAACTTTGACACTGACTGATATGAGCTGGTATTTATGAAGTAGGCGCCTTGACGCCCATTGGGCTAGGTTCGCGCAGGATAAGACTCCTTTCATTCATTCTAAGAGATTGGCGACTACAGTCAAAGCCTTAGAATGCACCCTCAAAATCGTCCACTCAAAGCCAAAACGACTGCAATCCTATAAAGACTTTTACAAAACAAAATGTGGTGCCTCTCTCAAGGGATTTCTAATACCGTTGCAAACTTCAACGAAAAACACACAGGAAGAGAAAGACTCTGGGGCGGGCAGGGGGGGTCGTTGTGGGATGTGGGGTGAGGAGGGGGTAGTGAGGAACTGGAACCCCCTTTGACACCAGAGCCACAAGAAGAGGAATAACCAGAACTCTTCTATGAAGAGGACTACCCAGAGTCACAGGGCCTGTACCAGGACATAGAGGGGTCTGAAGGCATTGAGAATAGTGGCAAGACCACAAGGCAGATTCACCTGTGGACACTTATCTGTTGACACCCCCTGATGACATCATGTATAACCAGCTGGTTAAAAAGGCAGCGGTGCCAATGTTCTTTTCTCACTTGGGAACACCTTCCCTACTATACTGTTGATTTGTGCTCCTAAGAACACCTTCTGTTGTTCCAAAAAGGGTACCAGCACCCATATGGAACGTAAATATAGTCCTAGCTCAGCTGATGAAGGCAACGTTCGAACCACTGCACAAAGCAGCACCACAAATGCTCACGCTAAAGACAGCATTTCTGGTTGCAATTACATATCTACGTCAAGTTAGTGAATTAAAAGCACTAACACTATAGGAATCCTACTTCCAAAAACACAATGAATGGATTGTCATGAGAACAGATCCACACTTTATGCCAAAGGTGGTATCAAAATTCCACATAAACCAAGCTATACAGATTCCAGGTTTCTTCCAGAATCCAAAAACACAAGCTGAAAAAGCTTTGCACAATCTTGACACTAGAAGAGCAGCCATGTATTACATTGAAAGGACAAAAGAATACAGAAGGACAAAGAAATTCTTTGTATCTTTTGCGAACAGCTTCCAAGGACGACCTGTTACCAAGAATACCATCTCAAGATGGATTGCTCAGGCCACACAGTTATGTCACAAACAAGCAGGACAGACATTACAAGGAGCACGCTCAACAAGGAAGAAATGAGCAACAGTTGCGTTTCTACTAAATACTCCAATTCAAGACATTTGCTTGGCTGCGACATGGTCTTCAGTGCACACGTTCACGAAGCATTATTGTGTAGACATTCAGATTAATAAAGAAGCACAAGTAGGACAAAAGGTCTTACAACATATATTTACAAATCAGCGCTCATCTTCCACCCATCCACCACAAGACCAGCAAACCGCTACAAAATCTATGCACAGCATGTGAAGCCAGAAAAGATTCACGCTGCAAAATGTATAGTTTCTTACCTGTCGGTGTAGTTTTGCAACTTGAAGAATTTTCTGGATTCACTAGCGAACCCACCTTCCTCCACTAGAAAGATGAGACAAGAGGAGGAAGGAAAAAAAAAAGAATCCAAAGATGGTGACCAAAGGTGGGAGCTTCCGGAGGAAGCACTTCGACTTCACAGGAGGACACCAAATGTTGGTATGTCGACACCTACCCTGACCATTTGCTCTGAATTTACTGCTATTAAACAGGCAGGCAACTTCATTAAAGATCAATTTTAATGAAAAAAAGGTTTAGACTGGTGCATGGGGATGGAATTCCCGGGGTTTCCCACACAGGGTTGCCCACAAAAACAGCGGAAGATATGGTAGCGATGGGCAGATTATAGAGGTATTGACTTACCTGTCATAGAGCCACCGGAATGCCTCATACAGCGGGAAAGTAAATTACTGGTGTAGGCCTCCTGAGATAAGATATGATCATCCAGATTGTTATAATGCATTAGTGGTGGAGTGATACAGGGTTTGCCTGATCTGTGCACAGTTTAGCAAGTTAACTGTTTGTTGTTTGTTTTTCATTATTTCTTTTTTTCCAAATATTTCTTAATTGTACACGGCGGCATCTATATTAAACTTCATCGATTTGTAGGCCTCTGGACCGCTATTGTACCACATACAAAACTGAAAACAAATTGTTTATAAAAAAAAAATCAATATTTAACTAGGAGGACATTTTACCAAGATGTAGATTTATTATCCGCTTTTAATCAGTTGTGTAGTCTAAAGATATTTATTATTACTGCATCTCACGTTATCAAATTCTTAAACAGCATTTGTTATTTAGTGAGTATGTTAACAAATTTCCGATATCCGCTTATTATAGGGAGGGTCTCATCGTCTGTCGATGATTGAAGACCCTGATGCCTTCAGATTTCGTCATATGATTTCCTTTGAGGCACTGCAGATTCGATCTCTCGCTAGTGGAGGTAATGTTCCTGTATTTATGTCATTCTCTTTTCTGTATAACAATAACGGTCAATACTGCTGATGACGTCTATGGATGTCTTTCATGGCTTGTATCAATCAATCAATTACTAAGATGTTGTTTTCTACTGGAAGTGTGCAACAGTTGTGTAACAAAACTGTTAAACTGTAATTGTTCTTGAGACATTTATTGTTTTAATACTGCTTTATAAACATGACTGCTCAGTTTACAGTTATGTATCAATAATGATTATGCTATGAAATGGTCTAGATAGATACATATATTTTTTTCCTTAGAATTGTAGGTTCTCTTTGCGCTCATGGATGACGTTTGCTTTTCTGTGCTGTTAAATGTAATGTTTCTGAGGGTCACTGGTAAGATCCTATTCCATTTATTTGCCTTTTCCAAGATGTCTTAGCCGAGGTAATCCACAAATTCTGTAATGGGTAAGCACACTTGAGTTTGAAGTTGGCGCTGGCCAGCTCTATGTGTTGAGCCTAATGGGCATCAACAAATGGTATAAAAATATTTTCAAATGGTTGAATCTTACATGAACAATAGCATGACATAGAACTAGCTATGTACTTTTAATGTTGGCTCTGCAGCTACTGTTTTCCATAAATAGTACCCCCATGTCTTCACACCCTACTCTATTGCCTTTTGTTGATGTCATTCATTCATTAGTCTGCAGTCTAAACTGGAGGGTAGTGGTGGTTTGTTGCAGCAACTGCCTGACTGAACACCATAAATCATAAGTAAAGTCTATTAATTAATTTCAGTGTTTTGACAGTGGTCTTAGTGACAGTATAGCACAGGAATCGTTTAAATGTGGTATCCTTTGCATTAATTGGACTAGTTAAATTGCTACATACCTGATTTTAAAACTATTGAAGGATGCACAAGCATGCTTAATATTTGAAGATGTTTGCTTAACATTTCCCACACCCTGCAACTACAAAAAACCCTGTCTAATGATACATTTTGAGTAGAATTTGTAGCATTCACCCCAGCTCTGGAGCATGGAAATGACTGTGCCACACAAGCAGCTCTGACGTACATGTCTTTATTCTTCGGCATGCAACCATTAACTAAACGCACTGCATCATAGACTTTATTGACCACACCTAGACACACCCAAATACCTCCTAGCTGATTACGTAACTTGGTAAGAATTCTACCTAGGACCACAAGGGCCCTACTGCACATAATCACATGAACATACATCTCCCCCTCTGTTAAATAAAAAATTATGACAACATATATACATTAGAGTTCCTCAAGGAGTCGTAGAGGTGCTCGCACCAGTCTTCCAGATCGAGTCGTAGGAAGTATAGAAGTTGCACTGGCATCGGGGATGTAGACTCAGATGCTTGACTTGGGCACTCATGAGGACTTGTCTCCCTCGTAAGGTCTGGAACCAACAAACATTCAGGCAGATGCTTGAAATGTGACTACCCTCTCATAATGGACTTTCCGGGAGTTGGACGGTCACCATGTGTCCTTGTCACAACTCTGAAAGGTTCAGCACCAAACGGAGCGTCAATCTTGTGTTTACATTTTTGTTTGACTAGGTCCCGGCTCCTTTCTCAAACTGTGTCCTAAGTGCATCAGCGCTTATCTTCATAGGTCTTCATCTTACTTTTGTGAGAAGTGTCCATGACACGAATCTCATCCGTATCCATTACTCTGCTTGTGGTCTGTTCTGGTAGCTTTGTCCCAATGGATTTCCCAAACCGCAAGGTAGCAGGTCTTTCACCTGTTGTAGAATGAGGAGTTGGGCATAAAGCTGATTTGAGATATATTCTTTGAGCACAGCGTGCTGAACCGCTTTCTTCAGGGTTCCCATAAATCGTTCAACGCCATTTGCCGTGCCCAGAGAGGTGTGCCTTTTTGATGCTTGATTTTCAGACGACTAAAAGTCCTTAAACTCTCTGGCATTGAAGGGTGGACGGTTGTCAGATTTCAGATTGGGGGGAGCACCCCACGCTGCAAAATATGATCCAGCCTCTCAATGACTTTGTCATGGGTGGTCGATGATAAGTCTTCCACTAAGGGAAAACATGAGTATGCATCAATAACTACCATTAGATGATGGTGATTGTTTAAATGTCCATAGAAATCAACTGCAAATTTCTCCCACGCTTGTTTGAGAAGGTCAGACCTATTTAGCGGATGCTGTGTTTGGAGATGAGCAGTTTCATAGGTGACATGCTTTCAATTCCTTCTCGATTTGGTCATCCAGGCGAGGAAACCACATTCTGTCTCAGAGCGCTCTCTTGATGGCTACAATGCCTCAAAGTCCTTCGTGTGACAGTTCAATTACTTTTTTGCCTTAAGCTCTCAGTTATGACAATTCTCAAACCTCTTCTTACTCCGGTATTGGAACTTTCATAGATTCACATGCCTGAATCATTCCCCGTCGTCGAGACGGGAGTCTCCGGTATATAAAAAAGCAGTGCTTAGTAGTGTAGCAAACTGAAAAGAGGCCTAGGCCCATTTCCCTTTTGCAACCCATAACCTTTGTTATGTAGAAAAGGCCCAAACTTTTCCCTGAACCAATCAGAGCTCCTCACCCTCTAGAACACTCCTGAGAGAACCTTCTGCTCCTCAGATTTTTTTACCGCACGTTGTGCTAGGGAGTCTCCTTTGAGCTCTGCTCAAACTCTTTACTTCTACAGTATTTTGACTTGGATTTTTAGGTTTCTACATCAACCATGTCTGAGAAAGAGAAAAAAGGATTATTTAGAACTTGTTCAACCTGCTCCAAGAAGAGGTTGTTTACAGATGACCCTCACAAGGACTGCATCTACTGTCTCTATCCAGATCATAAGGCAGCAGATTGTAAGGTATGTTGTACCTTTTCTAATAAGACATTGAGAGATCGTGAGGGAAGGCTACTGATCTGGCTTCAGAAAGTCAAAGCCAGGAAGGAAATCCTCTCAAGTGAGAGTGAGGAGGAATCTGTGGCGTCTAAGAGATCTCAGAAGAGAAGTAGATCTCCTCAGACACATTCCTCAGGGGAAAGACCTGAGAAGGCCCCAAAAAAGACCACCCCAGGGTCTTTAGGGCGCAGTCCCTCAAAATCCCCTTCAGTCTCATCTAAGGGGAAGAAGGGATCTGTTGGTGAGGTGAAAGGAGCAAAAGCCACATCAAATCCACCACAGTCGCCTCAGAAGATCAAGATTACCATCAAACGATCTTCTTCTGCACCTTCTGAGGAGAAATCAACTCCGTCGACGGGACCGTCGACTAAGAAAGGACCATAGACGACGACGAAAACTCCTCCGTCGTCGACGAAAAAGGATAAGGCTGGTGAGAAAACAGTGTCGACGATTTCACCGTCGACGACGATATCGGGCGTCGACGACTGTGTCGACGGTAGCATCGACGACGGCAGCGTCGACTAGGACTGTGTCGGCGTCGACGAGGACCGCGTCGACGGTTACTACAATGTTGACGGTAGCGTCGACGACAGCGATGGGTATCTCGTCGACGGGCTGGTCGACGATGGAAAAAACACCAGAAAAAAGGTTGGGGCCTGGGAAAAAACCTATTACACCTGAGGTTACATCTCCAAGCAAGGTCTCCCCATTGCTACCGTCTCACTTACTGGAAGAGGAAGAGGAGGAGGAGGAGGAGGAGGAGTATGGTATTGCCAGTAGCCCTTCGCAATTACAGGTCAAGTACCAGGAAGATGATTCAGAGAAAGAATATGGGGGTTATCAAGAGCAACCCCAGGAACAACACCGATATCGGCAACAACAACGAGAAGAGATGACCACTGTCCCATCCTCTTTGTTGAGGGATCTCCAAGGAATGTTGAAGGATTATAGAAGAAGATACCCAGCGACTCCAGTCGCTCCACAGGCCGTAGAGTCGGCTCCGCGTCAACGCTCGGTTCCAGGGACTCCGATTCGTAGGAGGGAAATTGTGCCGGAACCTACTGTTAGGTCCCCACCACCGACAACACACCACGATACCTCGGATGAGGAACAGGAAGATGGTGAAATTGCGGACACAAGTGCAGAATGGCATGACTATATCGCCCCATCACCTGCAACTCCTCCGCAGAGACCAGTGGACTCTCCACCGGAGGACATTGGTGGATTTCATAATTTAATGGAGAGAGCCACTAAGAGGTTTGCACTGACCATGTCAGAAGAAAAAACAAATGTTTTCTATATGACTTTTAAGATTCGTATCGGAGATCTGTAGGATCTTTGCCTATAGTGTCTCATATCTGGAAGGAAGGATTGAAGGTCATGGAGATGCCAGCGACGGTAACACCAGTTCTGGCCAGACTGGATAAAAAGTATAAAGCACCAGTCGATGCTCCATCTTGCCTTGTGGGTCATCCCAAACCGGATTCTGTTATCACGCAGGCGGCACAACAGAAATCCAGGAACCCATCTGCTCCTATTGCAACACCTCCAGACAAGGAGGGCAGAAGGTTGGATAACGCAGGGAAGCGTTTTTCTTTAATGTCTGCTCTGCTGGTAAGAGCCGCTAATGCCCTGGCTATATTGGGGAGGTATGACAGGCAGATGTGGTGCGACCTGTCTCCATATGTTAACCTGGTGCCAGATCCAGAGAAGCAGGAGGCAAAGAAAATGTTCATGGAAGGAGAGAGGACTTCGGCTGAAGTCATAGACTGCGCTATGGATATAGCGACCACAGCATTTAGATCCTTGGGAGGAGCGGCGGTCCTGAGCAGGCAAGGTTGGCTGCGAGCAACAGCATTTAGACCGGAGGTGCAGAACAAAATCTTAGACCTCCCTTTCAATGGAGAAGAATTATTTGGAAAACATATAGATGACGCGCTGGAAAGTATCAAGAAGGATACTGATACGGCAAAGTCTCTGGGAACTCTGCAGTACAGGAAAACCCCTTTTCGTGGCTCCAGGGGTAGAGGACAGTCCTCGTATAGAGGAGGATACCAACAGGGGAGATATTCGTCTTCTTATCAGTCCTCGTCACAGCCGTACCATCAGCAATATAACCAGCGTCGGTCAGGAGGATACACAAAATCAGCTCCTAGGGGACGTGGTGGCCGAGGAAAGGACAACACCCGTAGGGGTATACAACGTTTACAACGCGAGCGTTACAACAAAGTACCATTACCACGCGGTTATAACAACGAAAGTTGTTACAACGAATTGCTCTGGGTGGCGCTCAAGGATAATAAATCATTTAATTTACTATCTCAACACCTTCCCTACTATCCACGGGGACTGGTGTTGGAATAGTAAATTATATTTTTTAAATTTGCGCCCCCCCCAACGCAAGTCGTTGTAACGACTTGCGTTGTTACAACCGCGTTGTAATGGTACGCGTTGTAAAAGTGTGCGTGGTAGTGACATACATCCCCCGTAGGCAATGACAACCTCCATCTTCCGGCTCTGTCAGATGCTCCCCTGGGTGGAAAGATTGCTCACTATCTACACAATTGGCGGAAAATAACAACGAACCAATGGGTCCTCAAAATAGTTCAATTCGGTCACACCCTAGAATTTATTCAGACACCCCCTTGTACGCCACCGATGCACAAGAGAGCCAATCCTCTGCATCAACTCCGGCAGGAGATTCGGACAATGCTCCGAAAGGGAGCAATAGAACCGGTACCGAAATCCCAGGAAAACAGGGGGTTTTACTCCCGGTATTTTTGTTCAAGAAAAACAAGCTCCAGTGGCGCCCCATCCTGGATCTCAGATCCTTAAACACCTATCTCAAGAAACAATCTTTCAGGATGGTATCTCTACAGGACATCCTTCCGTTGTTAAACCCAGGGGATCATATGACCACATTGGACCTACAAGACGCGTATTTCCACGTGCCGATACATCCTGCACACAGGCAGTACCTTCGGTTCTGGGTAGCTGGAAGACATTACCAATTCAAGGTACTGCCATTCGGCTTGAAGTCAGCGCCAAGGGTTTTCACGAAATGCCTGGCTCCAGTGGCGGCTGTGTTGAGGAAGCAAAAACATCAAATATTTCCTCGACTGGTTAGTCAAAGCAACATCAAAGACACAAGCCAAAGCGTCAACTCAAGCTTGCATAGACTTATTCGCCGATTTAGGATTGACTTTAAACGAGAGAAAGTCGAACCTCCACCCAGCAAGAGTGATCACATTTTTGGGAGCAATATTGGACACGGAATGCAACAAAGTGTTTCCTTCCGAGGAAAGACCGCTGAGGATTGTGTGCCTCTTTCAAGACTTGAGAAGAAGGTCTCTTTCAGTCCGCAGGTACAAATCCGTGCTGGGCACAATGTCCTCTTGCATTCCACTCGTACCTTGCTGCAGGCTAAGGATGAGACCATGGCAGGAACAGATCGATCTCCAATGGCATCAGGCGGAGGGATCCTTCGAAGATATAAGAAGGGTGACACCAGTGATGCGACAGGGAGCAGAGTGGTGGACGCAAAGGGCAAATGTGTCTCAAGGACTGTCGTTTCTAGCAAGTGCAGCTCCGCTAGTGGTAACGACGGATGCATCATTAGAAGGATGGGGAGCTTTCCTTCAGGACCTTCAGGTCAGCGGCCGTTGGAAAGCGGAGGAGCAGAAATTACATATAAATCTGCTGGAGCTCAGGGCGATCCGCTTGGCATTACTGGCTTTTCTGCCAAGGATAAAAGGTGCGCCGGTGTTAGTAAGAACAGACAACACCACGGCGATGCATTATGTAAACAAGCAAGGGGGAACAAGATCTCTCTCCCTGTCTCAGGAAGCCCAGGAGATTTGGGAATGGGCTATTCAGCAGGAAATATAATTGACAGCAGAACACCTCCCGGGGGATCAAAACATCAAAGCGGATACTCTCAGCAGGCTAAAATCGTCCTGCCATGAATGGGAGCTAAACCAGGAAATCCTGGACAGCGTCTTTCGGAGATGGGCAACACCGTCGGTGGACCTCTTCGCTACAAGGGAAAACCGAAAATGCCAGTACTTCGCAAGCTGGCTTCCCCAGAGGGGATCTTGGGGGAATGCGTTTTCCATGGCATGGTCCGGCATCTTTGCCTACGGTTTTCCTCCAATTCCTCTTCTCCCCCGCGTACTGGTGAAGATCAAGAAAGAGCTGTGCAGGCTGATCCTAGTAGCCCCGTGGTGGCCCAGACAACACTGGTTCACGGAACTGCTGCTACTGTCGGGGGACCGTCCAATTCGGTTGAGCATGATTCCATCGCTTCTGACAATGTCCAAGGAGCAGGTGCGCCATCCGGACCCGAAATCCTTGCGATTAGCAGCCTTTCTCCTGAGCACTGTGAGTTTAGCCATCTGAACATCTCACAGGAATGTAAGGACATCCTGTCCAAGGCCAGAGCGGAGAGTACCAAAAGAACTTACAGGATGAAATGGAAGAGGTTCTGTCTGTGGTGTAAGAGACATGATGTTCATCCTCTTACTGCTGCGCCTCATCAGATTATACCATACATTCTGCAGTTAGCGAAGTCCGGATTAGCACACGCCTCCATCAAGGTGCATTTGGCTGCGTTATCCCGCTACAGGAGGTCATCGTCAGGCCCATCTTTATGGGCCTCAAGGATTATCAAACAATTCATGAAAGGAATATTCAGAGTCTTTCCACCAGTAAAGCCTCCACCACCATTATGGAATCTGAATATTGTACTCTCTCAATTGATGAAGCCACCATTTGAACCGATACAGGGCAGACCTGAAGTTCTTGTCCTGGAAAGTGGCTCTTCTCATTGCATTGACTTCAGCGAGAAGAGTAGGTGAACTACAGGCGCTCACGATTCAGGAGCCTTTCTTGCAATTTCAAGAGGATAAGATGATTCTCAGGACAAACCCGAAGTTCATTCCAAAGGTGCCAACTGATTTTGGTTTGAACGAAACATTGGTGCTGAAGCGTTTCTTTCCACATCCATCAACAGCGGCAGAAAGAGAATTACACTCTCTGGACGTTCAGAGATGTATGAAATTTTACTTGAAAGAAACTATGGCGTTTCGCAGGTCTTCCCAGTTGTTCGTCGCCTTCAGTGCACCCAGGAAAGGTTTCCCGCTGTCAAAGAGGGGAATTGCCAGATGGATTTCCAGTGCAATTGTCTACTGTCATCAAGCTGCTGGGAAGCCTTTGAATGCACAAGTCCGTGCTCATTCCACAAGGGCAGTGACCACATCCACTGCATTATTTGGAGGAGTGCCAATCCAGGATATCTGCAGAGTAGCAACCTGGGCATCTACGCACACCTTCACCAGGCACTACTGCTTGGAGGCAGCCGCAGAATCGGATGCGGCGGTGGGAGAGGCGGTACTGCAGATTATCATCCAGTAACGGTGAGCCTTTCTTGCATCCCTCCATCCATACGTTCTCTTGTTTACAAAGCCACATTTTATATAAGTATGTATATTTATATATAAGATTACGCTTTATTTGCTAATGATATTATGTAATTTATCAGAAAAATGTGCTTTGTTTTTTCACTGCTCGCTATTCTGATTCAGGCATGTGAATCTATGAAAGTTCCAATACTGGAGTAAGAAAACAAGTTACTTACCTGTAACTTTAGTTCTCCAGTATTGGAATCTTACATAGATTCACATGCACCCACCCTCCTCCCCTGAGAGACTCACCTCGGATTTAGCACAGGAAGTGTATTATTGCACAAGTGCGCGAAAAATCTGAGGGGCAGAAGGTTCTCTCAGGAGTGTTCTAGAGGGTGAGGAGCTCTGATTGGTTCAGGGAAAAGTTTGGGCCTTTTTTACATAACAAAGGCTATGGGTTGCAAAAGGGAAATGGGCCTAGGCCTCTTTTCAGTTTGCTACTCTACTAAGCACTGCTTTTTTATATACTAGAGACTCCCGTCTCGACGATGGGGAATGATTCAGGTATGTGAATCTATGAAAGATTCCAATACTGGAGAACTAAAGTTACAGGTAAGTAACTTGTTTTTTTATAATGCCTCCTTGATTGACAAAGTTCTTCCTGCTCATTTAAAAAAATTTGATATTCAAATTCATCCGTGAGAGGTTGAGTATGTTTTCTCCATGATTGCGTTGCAATGATATCCTTGAGTGCGAGTATGTCTTTGTCTCTGTTGGGAGCAGCAATGATCTGCTAAATGGATAGAGCTGAAAGAGTGCTAGATTTGACTATGAAATTGATGTCTGCTTCAGCCACTTGAGACATTGCACTGTGACGCTGTAATGGCATCAGTGAGAAGTAATCTGCAGAGTTTTGATCCTTCCCTGGCTTACGCGCAATAGTGTAATCATACTCTTTTAGTATCAACCTCCACCGCTCCATGTGAGGGGTCATCCTTGCTTTCGGATTTTTGAAAATGGTGAGTAACGCCTGGTGGTCAGTGACAAGGGTGAAATGCTTCCTGTACAGAAACACATGAAAATGTTCACAAGCCCACACCACAGCCAGACTTTCTTTTTCAGGCTGGTAATAGGCATAGCCCACCGGGCTTGCATCTACTCCATACTCAGTATTTAACTTTAGATTAAAATAAACCAGTTTTGCAGCGTGAATCTTTCTGGATTCACTATGCTCTGCATTATTCCGCGATCTGGTGGTTGGGTCCGGATTCGTAGTCTTTTTACTCTTTTTTTTTTTTTTTGTAGCCCAGGTGGGCGTCGACGTCCCACCATTTGGTGCACCTTCGTGACGTCGGCACGCTTCCTGCGGAAGCTCCCACCCTTGGGCGCCATCTTCAGATTCTTTTTTCCGCTGTTGGGTCTGGATCGTCGCATGAAGCTCCGGAGAAGTTCCAGGAGAAAAGAAGGAAATAAATCAAGTTTTTGAGGAAAAAGGACCAAGTAAAGTCGGAGAAGAAGACCTCCTAGAGCCGGAACGAAGAAAGAGGAGAAAACCTAGTGATATTCGACGACCAAGGAGGAAGCGCGCGCAGGGGGCCCCCTGAGCGAGCACATGGACAACACTCCATTCAAGTTCTGCCGTAATTGCCACCACAAGTACGCGCAGAAGGACCAGCATCCGGTCTGCAACCTCTGCCTGCCGATCGACCACTCCAGCGAGGATTGCAACGCCTGTTCAATCTTCACGCCGAAGACTTTGAGAGTTTGAGAGAGACAGAGGGTGGCCCACCACACGATGCAAGGGAAAGGGACCACGCCGACCCTCTACCAGCTGGGTGCCTCCTCCGACGAAGAGGAGAACATCGCCGAGGGACCAGATGACTTCACGGTCGCAGAGACCGATGTGAGACCTTCAAAAAAGGTAGGAGAGTCTACGACCCCGAAAACCCAGACAGGGCCTAGAAAGCCTGAGGGAGAACCCCGAAAAACAGAGGCCAAGTCCTCGAAAGGAGCGCCGGCGACGAAAGTTTCGACGTCCGAAGCTGCATCCTCCGAAAGGCCCAGCGGATCCTTCGAAAAGGACTCCCAGATGGCAAAGACCAGCGAAAAGCAAAGGTCGTCGAAGCAGGCCCTCGAGAAGGGACCCTCGAGCGAGAAGACGCTCAGAATGGCCTCGACGTCGAAGGTACCGTCGAAAAGACCAGCCGAAAAGCTCGACGCCGAGCAAGCGGCAGAGATGGAGAAAAAGAGAAGAAGGCTCGAGGCCGAAATGGAGAGTATGCTCCAGAGGAAGAGAGACTTCGACGAAAAAATGAAGAACTACTCGATTCCTTCGAAGACCTACTCGATTCCCTCGAAGACCGCTGCAACCGCCGAAGAGGTAGAGGTGCAGGAGGATTTCGAGGCCGAGGAGCCGCCGAAAACTCCAAACCCCACAGATGAGGGAGAAGAGGAGGACTTCTACCGCTCGGAAGGAGATTACCTCCGCGAGAGCTACTACTCAGAATCCTCGGCGTCGCTAGAGGAAGAATGGCAGGTTCTCGAGGCCGATAACCCAGAGGAACCTGTGGAGACGTACCCTTCGAGGCCTTCGCCGCCAGACGACATCGGGGCTTACTATGAGGTCGTCAAGAAGGCTGCAGCAGTCTACAATGTGAAGTTGGAGGAGGAACAGACAAAGGCAGACTTCATAATAGAAACTTTGCTCCCCTCGCAGACGAAAAGCAGTTTCCTGCCCATGCTGAAGAGCGTCACGGCCCAAGGGACTGAAGCCTTCAAGGAACCGGCTACATGCAGGTCAGTGACCCCGAGGACGGAGAAAAAATACAAGTTCTCCTCCGAGGACCCCCCTTATATCCAGGGCACCGTGGCAGCTGACTCTATAATTGCGGCAACGGCCAGGAGAAGGGCCAACGTGCCAACCACATCTGGGCTACCACCTGATAAGGAAAGCAGGAGGATGGACCTCACTGGAAGAAAAATAGAAAGAAATGCTGCTATGCATTGGAGGATGGCGAACTCCAATGCACTCCTGAATAGACACCAATATCAGCACTGGGATCAGGGCCGGACTGGCATTTGCGGGCACCGGGCATTTCCCCGGTGGGCTGGAGGGGTGGGGGCCGGTTTTGTGGCAGCAGGGGGCCGCTTTTCTTACAGAGTGCCGATTTTGTTGCAGTGCTTTGCGAGTAACAACCCCCTCCCCTCCTGTTACCAGGGCCGGTGGAGAAGCAACCTGCCAGGGCTGGTTGCTGGTCTCAGTCCGGCCCTGACTGGGATGAGATGAGCCAGTTGCTGAAACACATGCCTGAGGAGTACAGGCAGAGGGCAGCCCACCTCGTGGAGGGGGGAAAGGACATAGCGAACGCATGCCTGAAGACAGCCCTAGATGGGGCAGAAACATCAAGCAGGCTGATGGCCATAGGTATCACTGAGAGAAGGCAAGCCTGGCTCAGAATATCAGGCTTCAAGGCAGAAGTGCAGAACACCATCCTGAACACCCCCTTCAACGGGGAGACGTTGTCCGGGGCATCAGTGGATGATAAACTGGCTCAGCTGAAGAAAGACAATGAGAGGAAACGGACGGGGCCAGAGACGGAGAGGTGGTGATCAACCCCCCCAAAAGTGACTCCATGAGGAAGGAGGCGCTCGCCCACCCAACACCTCCGGGGGGAGAGCACCAACAGCTAAGGGGAGGCTCACACGGACACGGCTCAAGACAACACACAACACCAGTAGGGGGAAGGTTGAGATTTTTTCTACACGAGTGGAGAAAAATAACCACAGACAAGTGGATACTAAACATTATACAGCACGGATACTGCATAGAGTTGGAAAGATATCCACCAAGCAGAAAGCCAAAGAGAAGGGGTCACAAGCGCAAAGAACTGCAGTTGCTCCAAGAGGAAGCTCAAGAACTGCTCCTCAAAGAGGCCATAGAACCAGTCCCGCACAGAGAACGGAACAAGGGGGTGTACTCAAACTACTTCCTAGTACCAAAGGTGGACGAAAGCCTAAGACCAATCCTGGACCTACGGTTCCTGAACACCTACGTAAAAACTCAAAAGTTCAAGATGACTTCCCTGCAAGAGGTCATCCCACAAATAAGGGCCGGGACTACTTGTCCACCATAGACCTAAAAGACGCATACCTGCACATCCCCATGAACAGGAAACACAAACACATGTATGTATGTGTATGTATGTATTGGCATTTATATAGCGCACTACTTACCCGTAGGGTCCCAAGGCGCTTCGACCGCTGCGAAACCCTTCCTGGCTTCCCTGAGAGATGGTCCCTTAATGGGTATCTCCAGGGTGAGACCAGGCATCCCCGGCGGTCTGGTGGGGCCGTTAGTGAAGATGAGGCAAGCTAATGCCCAGAGTTGCCGAGTGTGATCGCTGATCAGAGTGGGCACCGAGGCGAGAGAATTATCGAGTCCGCTGACCCTGGTCCAGAAACCTGCCGCGCCGGGAATCGAACCCTGGTCCCGGGCCGTCCTCTGCTCTCGGGTCTGCCGCCTCTAACCAGTGAGCCACACTACTTCACATGTTAAGATTCAAGGTGAACGAAGACCACTACCAGTTCACAACCCTGGCTTTCGGACTCAAGTCAGCGCCAAGGGTCTTTACCAAATGCCTCGCGGCGGTGGCCGCACACCTACGAAGGAAGGGTATACATGTGTAACCCTACCTGGACGACTGGCTCGTGAAAGCAAGCTCTTACACGAGGTGCAAAGTTCACGCAGAACAGGTCACAAGAACGCTCACGAACCTGGGCTTCTCCATCCACTGGAGAAAGTGCTCCATGGACCCAGAACAGGTGAAAATCTTCCTGGGAGCCCTGATCAACACGGTCGAATGCAGAGTAACACCCAGCGAGAAGAGAACACTCAGCCTGCTGAGGGAGAAACGTCACTACCAGAGGGGGCAAGTTCTGACAGTGAGGACGGTGAGCAAGATCTTGGGGATGATGGCGTCATGCATCCACCTGGTCCCCAATGTTCGGCTAAAGATGAGACCACTACAGGAGTGGCTGCAACAACAATGGTCACAAGCAGAAGGGAGTTGGGAAGATCTAGTGGTTGTTACGCACAATGTGCAGGAGGATATGAAATGGTGGACGAAGGAGAATATAACAATGGGGAAACCTCTAACGCCACCGGACCCAACTGTGACCATCACCACAGACGCATCCCAGTGGCATTAGACGTGGTACCGGAGACAATTTGTTGAATTTTTCTGCCGGCATGATATTGAACGATGCATCACTTTCTATACTGAAAGTTGTAGGCAGCCATTCACCTTTAGCGTGATCTTAGGGGATCCGCCAAATGAGTTTGGCCACTTCATGTGGCGATCTCTCTTTGACTTGTGTCCTTCTTTGCAAGCAGCTAAACCTACTTGTGGATGGTTTTCTAAGGTCGACATCACCATTGCATCTTCTACACTGTCGGTCGATGATAACGCTCAAGAGCCTTTAGAAGATGAATTTGATGGCCATCGACTTAGTTTAGTCTCTGCTTGCCTTTTTGGCCTTGTAGGCATGGCTAGAATGTTTTGTGAATTTTCTGGCGCCCATTTTCTCTTCTCGTCATGATGCACTTAGTTTCTCTTTTGCTTTGCAGACCATTATAAAATGGTTTTCTCTCACACAGCCTTTTCATATCTGTCCAATGGCGGGACATTTACCTTAGTGTAGAAATGAGAATCTACATCAGAAACACAATTTCTTTTTCTTTGAACACATCATCTTCTGGGCCACCGTGTTGGGTTTCTGCTTGCTGTTCATGATTCATTCTGGGTTGTACCGAACAGAGAGCTTGTTGACTTGCATGCTCCTCCAAACTCTCATCCAAGGGTACCTTTTCTAGACCGAATGTCTCACTCAGCATGCATTGTCTGGAGGAATCTGAGAAGTAAACATCGACGACTCTGAGACGCATGGCTTCTTCATCATTTAATTCACTGAACTTGTAGTGCTTGATGAGGGTACCAAGTCTTTCAACAAACTCACCTATCCTTTCACCAACTTGGTGTCTTGCCTGGTTGAAAATGTACCTTTCATAGACTACATTCGGCATTAGATTGAACTTGACTTCCAATGTTTTCTGGTGATATTTTCTATATCACTTATGTCACTCTGTCACCTGCAAGGTTCTCTATGTATTTTATGTTATCCCAGTATTGGAACTTTCATAGATTCCCATGCTTTGTATCATTCCCCGTCGTCGGAATGGGAGTCTCGGTAACACAAATACCATAGTTGTATGTACAAAAGACCAAGGAAAAATGCCTAGGCCTCATTCTCTTTTGTAGCATATCACCCTCTTTGTGCAAAAGAGACCAAACTTAGGCCTCAGCCAATCAGAAGTGCCTCACCCCTTAGAACCTTCCTGAAGGAACCTCAGAGCCTCAGATTTTCTACCGCTCGTTGTGCTTGGGGAGTCTTCTTTGAGCTCTGCTCAACTTCTACTCTTCAAAAGGATTTACTTCAGGATTTTTTCTTCAGAATCTTTTAGATTCACTTCAGGATTGTTGCTGCCTTCCAGGATGTCAGAAATGGAGAAGAAAAAAGCCCTTTACAAGCCATGTTCCACCTGTGGCAAGAAAAGGCTTTTTGTGGAGGATAAGCACAAAGACTGCATCTATTGCCTCTATCCTGACCACCAGGCTGCGGACTGTAATATCTGTCGCACCTTTTTGACCAAAACCCTCCGGGACCGTGAGGGTAGGCTCTTGACATGGCTCCAAAAGCTAAAATCCAGGAAGGAGACTGTCTCTAGTGACAGTGAGGATGCAGGGTCGATGTCTTCTACAAGAAGGCCAGTGAAGAGGGGTAGGGGTTCCCCTTCTCCTTCTATGGAAAGATCTTCAAAGGCCCTCAAAAAAGACCCCTAGTGAGTCTGAGAGCCCAGGTCCCAGCAAATCTCCTCACCGAGGTGTAAAGGAGAGGGTAGGACCAACTACGCCTTCTACAGGTGAGAAGACTGCCACAGCCTTCAAAAAACCTTCATCCCAGTCTTCTGAGAGGAGTTCAAAGTCCTCGAAGACGTCGACGGCGGAAGTTCCGTCGATGAAAACATCGAAATCAGGATTGATGTCGTCGACGATCCCATCGACAGGGGGTTCGTCGACGAAGGTACCGTCGACGGCAGGGTCTTCACCGCCGACGGAGAATCCGAAGGTGCCGACGACGAAGGTGCCGACGACGAAGGTTCTGTCGACGAAGGTGCCGTCGACGACAAAGGTGCCGTCGACGAGGGTTCCGACGACGAAGGTGCCGACGACGACGGTTACAATGGCGTCGAGGGACGTCAGCACCTCAGAGACACATCTTCAGAGTGGCCCAGCTGTCTTGATTTTGCACCCTCAACTGGTGAGACCGGCGACCACAAGGCCGTGAGATGCACAGAGCCCAACTGATCTTTCCACTCTGCACCTAAGCGCCCCAGCACCGGTACCGACGAACCAGCTGTCCCCCCTAGTTCCCAGGACCCTTGTGACCCGAGCCCCCGTTGGGAGCTCCTGTACTTGTCCCCAGGTACACCTATACAGCTGGTTCTATGGCCCCCATCTTTTCACTGGTGTAGCTCACAGCTACCAACCTGACCAGCACCTCTGCGCACAGACGCCCCAGGGCAGGTAACGGGTAACTGCTCATGGTACTTTTGACCGTGGCCCTCTATGACCCTAAGTCCCGGAGAAGACCCCCAGAAACCGACCGGAAATAACTGTATGCAACATATGCCTTTTCTCCCATAGGGAAGCATTGCTGCGTAAAGATGCATTTAAGTGAACTGTTTACCTGCCAAAATTCATATTTAAAAAAGTACCTACCTGATAATGAAGTTCTTGGTATCAAAATGCATAGAAAAACACAAGTAATTTTTCTAAATTGGTCTTGGATGTATTCTTGAGTGTGTGTCTCATTTATTGCCTCTGTGAGTACAACAAATGCTTAGCACTACACTCTGATAAGCCTAAACTAATCACCCAAACTACCACAGAGAGCATTTAGTATTTATAATTTTAGCATCTGTAAACCAATAAGGGATGCCTGGACTCTTTACATAGTGTGCTTCGTTGTGGTCCACTTACAAAGAAGCAGCTTCGTACAGCTCTGTAATACACATCTTTATTCTTAGTCATGTAACTGTTAACTGAACGCACTGCGTCATAGACTTTCTTTTATCAAACCTAAATACATCTCAACTGATTACGTAACTTTGTAAGGAGTCCGCCTAGGACCACAAGTGTCCTACTGCACATAATCACATGACATTACAGAATTGTGTTGCAATTTACCAATATATCAATTCATGACTGTGAATTGAATATATTGTCATAGAAGCCTCTTTGGAGAGAAGTCCATTTTCTATACTTAGTGGGCAGGAAATAGGCAGGCACTTGAAACTTCTGTAATTAGCCTGTCTGATTTACAAACATTTTTTGCCCCTCTAAACAGATGCGGAGACTAATTTGGTTTGTGAGATAGTCCATGTAAAATCTGAATCAGAAGGAAGGCCAGAACAATCGTTCCATTTATGGAGCAGGTAAGGGTCCTTGATCAACTTGTTTATTCAGCAGTGAAAAACCTGGTTTGAGTTCCTGGCAGCACTCTGTCACACAGTTTCTGAAACAGAACTTCATCTGAAAATCACACACTATTTAGAAATGTAAGAGTAAATTTTGAGCAAAAGGCCTATGCTGATTTTTGCATTTGCATTTGGAGTTTTCAGTGTCTATACAACTAGTACTGATATACCTTTTAGCATCATATGTGGCAAGGACATACTCTGTTGACAAGTTGTGATTACCTGTTTGAAAATGAATATTCTGTTTTTGTATCCAAAGGTTTCTTGACCTGTTTGGACCTTCTCAATGATTTTCTTTAGTAGCAGTATTTCTATGTGGCATGTTTAGTTTTAAAAAAAGGATGAGGAACATACTAAAGCCAGGACAAGGAGCACATTGCCACCATTTTGTAGAATACACAAGTATTGGAAGCAGGAGACAAAAATACTTTAATGTGAAATCCTTTACACTAGCAGAGGGAAGAGACCTACTGGGGCAGGAAATACACTGAGACTGAGAATGCGCATTGCTCATGTACTCTGACAGCGAGACACCAATGTGCGCTCTGTAACCGAAATGCAAAATCATTGAACATTCCAGAGCCTGTTGGAATGTCACAAGATTCACCATCCTTCTCCTCCTGTCCACCCCACCACTGGAGTTAAAAGATTCATAAGAAGAGCCAAGGTGCCATGGAAATGGCTAATGCTGCACTGCATGTCACCTCCCCAGAAAAGAATATGGGGCAGAAAAACATGCTTAACCTGGGGGGATCACCTTTAACTAGCCTTCCTGATCCTGGTAGTAAGCCAGTGGTTCACAAGTTTTTTAGAACCATGATCTTCTTTTCAGAACAATAAATGTTCGCGACCCACCTACCTTTAATTAACATGAGGGGTGATTTTTTTAATGCAACTAAAGCATTGTTTTGTAGGGCACTGCCATTTACAGACAACACATTTTCCTCTGAAATGGCCACAAACTTTGCACCGACATACAGTTTTACTTGTAAAGCTATATTAAACACAAATAGTAATGTGTGGGAATGAGGTTTCTCTAAATATTTATCATTCGTGCATCATCAGTTAAAGTGGCTATATTTGTTTTGATCCTACTAAAATCCAGCACACTTCAGAATTACCAAAAATTTACTTTTTGCTTTTCATGCCTAACTATTGCATGCATACAGTTCATTTACAGGTATTTACATTCTATGGTGTTCCAAAAAATGACATCCTAAGATTATCATATAATTCACTTTAAAAACTTCTCACTTTGGAGACCGAGAAAGAAAAAGAAACACCCTTTCCATGTTAAAAGAATAAGAAGCAGCTCGTCAGAAAGCATAGCCTGATATTTGACCTATGTCGTTTATGCGCGCAAAAGTGACCTGCTAAACATAGAATTTAAGAACCTCTTTATTTATTGCTTGGACTTTTGTGACCTCCAAACATTTTCTCACGACCTGGTAGCAGGCTGCGACCCACAGTTTAGAAAACACTGTTCCAAGCAAAACAGAAATGTGTAAGAAGCACCTGATCTCAGGTCTTATAGCCACGGGGCAGTGGTCTCTCCAACTGTGACTTTGCCTTTCCTTAGTGTTTGTAGTTTGCTGGTGAACTATAGTTTTTTTGTAACATGTACTGTATTTGCTAACCTAACATGCATAATTTTCAGACTGGGTACACATCTCTGCACTTGTTGAGGGTATAGTCCAAGGAAGACATAGCATTTGGTAGTCTAGGAGAACTAGACTCCCATGCTGCCCTTCTCATCCATGCCCTGATGAAAAGTAATCACATCACCCTCGTCTTGATGGAAATCTATTGGCTCCACTTGCCCGTTCATACCATCTTCAAAACCAACTTCATTGTCAGCCAAGCCACCACAATCTCAAACTCTTGCTTACCTTACAGACAAGCTCAACATCTCTGGTGGTTCTTGGCACACCTTCGGCCAAAACACCATTAGACTGTCCCTTTGCCCACTGCAGCAGATATACATATGGCTCCCTCACTCTTCTCTAAGACTTCAGGATAGAAGTGTTTTTAAAACCTACCCTCCTGACTTCATTTGTGCTGCAAGTGTCCACATAATATTCAAGGGCTTTAAAGTATTTGAGTGCAATCCACGAAATAGCAGTGCAAAAGGTGCTAGTTGTGAAGATGAATCTTTAAGATGAACTTGTGAAAATAATGAACTTCTTGGAATGTGATCTTGGCAGTCCTTGAATTCTGATGTACCTTCATCATCATCATCATCATCATCCTCCTCCTCTCCTACCTGTTCCCTGGGTATCTTGGGAGGAGAGGCGTCAGGAAAGGAAGGTACTGTTAGGGAAACCCAGACCTCCATATGGCAACTTTTGTTCCTTGCTCTCTTTTTTGTACATCATATGACCAGACTTCTCCAATGGGTATGTAGTATGTTCCATTATAAGGGAGTTGGCATAAAAAGCAGAAGAACAGACTATTAGCCATTTATGGTGAAAGACGTTGGATGCATCTTGCGTGGTGAGGGTTACTTGAGCATTGTTGTCGCTCCAAAACCTCTAAAGGTTAAGTATTTTCTGTCATGCTCTGGTCTAAACTGGTTGGAATTAAGATTGTTTCCTTTTTTTAAGCTGTTTCTGTTGATGTTTATTTCTATTTTACTATTTCTAGCTCTCCTACTGGCAAAAAGGAGCTCCTGAAAGCCATACAGTCCATTCTTCGAGACAAGCACAGGAGACAACTTCTTAAAACAGAAAGTTTGCCCAGCTCTCAACAATATGTGCCCTTTGGAGGAAAGCGTTTGTGCGCTCTTAAGGGTGCTAGGCCGGCAATGCACAGAGCAGGTACTCTAAACTTGTTTTATCTTTTGAGATGTCAATACTTTATTTATTTGTATGAGTAGGATTTGAAACAATATGTTAACACAGTTCATAAGTTATTTTATGTCATGATGATGTATAAGATGGGTATTTATTCAGGTGGAACCATGAATGATCGCTCAGCCCTTGGCTGTATCATCCTAAACAATGCAAACCATCTTCGAAAAAAGGTGGACAAGATGAAGCAAAAATAGCCCAAAAAATATTGTAGTCTAAAACTGTAATCAGAAGGATCAAGCAACCCCCTGACTGAACAATCTATGCATTAATTACAGAAAAATACATGGGCTAGGCAGATGATGTATTCCACTTGGCTTTTCACCTGACGGAGAGTTTTTATTTTTTTCCTGTCCACCCTGGTGGAGTAGATTTTTTGGTGGTTTTAATTAAGACATTTAGCCATATTCCTTTGGCAGTATTTGCTGTTTGGCCGGTAATGCGAAGTTCTTACATTAGTCATTAGACTGGGATCACTTTCATCTCAACCGTTATGATTCAGTTTTGATATTTAGCTACAGAGGCATTAGCAGTAAGTTGTCTTTTGTATATAGCGCAGTATGTGATTATTTTTACGTACTCCAAAGGGAATATAGTAACCTGATGCAAATGAAAAAGTGTCACAGCTTTGCAGTGGGTATGAAGCACTTTATAAATCATTTTTCCCCATATATCTTTGATTGTTTTGGCTACAACAGAATCTGTGATACGTGAATCACAGTCAACAAAACGGTCAACGAGAAATCCCCTTCCCACAATCGAAGCAGCACTCAATTAGGACAATTATCATGAGTGTTAACCATCCACCCCAATAATAGTCCATCTTAGTGTGTATCATTCACGAACCTCTGAAAGTCCCCAACTTGATATCCAACTATAATTTAAACCCCTCTATATATTTTACATATACACACACAGAAAATGCTGTGAGCCTCTCAAGTTGCATGAAACCAACATATAGTGAGATAATTTTAACACAGATACATGTGCACAATGATCAATGTACCCACGGACTTTGTCAATGTTTTCCTTATATGAGGTGCATACAGACTATAAATTTGTGTTTTATAAAGTTGCAGTGACTCTGCACGCACTGCATGAATCTACAACTTAGTCAGTATTTATAAACTAGATAAAAATCGGAACCATAGAAGAAATTTCATCATGAACGGTTCTCACTATGCTCCAGTTGTTCGACACCCCTGTCCTGTGGAAGAGGTGTGGCGCAGCGGCCAGGGTGCCTGACTCCAGACCACGGGGTTCACGGTTCGACCCCCGGCACTGGCGGCAGGTCTGCCCAGCATCATGTGACTCTGGGCAATAGCCTGCTTAATCTTCCCGAGGGCCCCCAGCGCCGGGAAACCACAAATTCAAGGTTATTATTATTATTATTATTATTATTATTATTATTATTATTATTATTATTATTATTATTTCCATGACCGGA
This sequence comes from Lissotriton vulgaris, assembly GCF_964263255.1. Classification (NCBI taxonomy): domain Eukaryota; kingdom Metazoa; phylum Chordata; class Amphibia; order Caudata; family Salamandridae; genus Lissotriton; species Lissotriton vulgaris. The sequence goes on from NC_141696.1 coordinate 229,973,065, forward strand.
ATGGGAAACTGCAGTTCTTTGGAGAGTAAAGTTCTCCTTTGTAAGAAGGGTTTTGATAAACTTTAAAACTGAGGGAAATGTAATAAAATGGGATGGGGGTTCATGGAGAAAAATGCACTGAAGTGGATAGACCTTGATGCAAGCGGGCTGTTGATAAATTCCTATTTGCTAATACATTATTTTAGACTAAGACTGTCTATTTCACAATGCCTCCAATGAGCATTTTATTGCCAAATTACGCAATATAGTGACAATGATGCCACTTTATATTCTGACTATATATTCACCCATTTCATTTTGAACAAGTGGAGATTTCCATAGCGACATGGCTTGAGCTTTGTGATTGCATATCAAATATGTTCAGGGCAGATGGTATATGTTTTGCTGTGCTTGGTTGCAGTCTGAAGGTTGGAATCATTATTCTGTCATAAGAGATGTAAGAAAGTACTCTTTTTTTTGCATGTTTACCCCCACTTTATGCCTGGTACCCAATGTGAATTTGACTGTAGGTGTACTGGGTTCTGCTTAATCAGGTCCCTAGCGCCAGATCTTTTTCCCAAAACTGTTCAATTGTTTCCCCAATTGACAATACCTTTAGCACCCTCTATAAGTCCCTAGTAAATGGCAGCCCTGGTACCTTGGGCCTGAAGTACTAAAGAGGGACCCCTTGGGGCTGCAGCAAGAATTGTGTCCCCTTAAGTGGCCACTCACCGCTGCTATCGTAGGCTGCATGTTTTGGTGCTGACAAAAGAAAAAACACTACCTGACACATCTCTGTGCCAGGCCCCCCTAACACTACATGTAGTACTTGTTAGTCACCCCTACAGCAGGCCTTACAGCCCTAAGGCAGTCTGCTTGGCATTACATGTGAGGGCAAGCCTACATGAGCAGATATGCCCCAATGCTGGTCAGTTCCATTACTGCCAGCGCAGGTGAACAGAGAAGCCATTTTAGAACATGTGCTGGACACTGGTGTAAACAAGTTCCCCAGCTACATGATGGTTTCACTGAAGATAGGGATGTTTTGGTATCAAATATCTCGTATTGATAAACCAACACTGATTCTAGTGTTGGATTCACCAGTACATACACACAGAGAATACCTTAGAGGTGTCTCCCTACCAGCCTTTGGTGTGTTCGCTGATTGGCCAACCTGCCACCCGAGAGACTGTTCTGACCTCCTAGGGTGAGAGCCTTTTGCTCTCAGAAGACACAGAAGAAAAGCCTGTCCGGTAAGGGGGTGTCACATCCCCTCCCACAGAATGACCTGCTAATTATCCTTCCTAGTCTCGCAAGCTTCAAAGAGCTGCTGCCTTTAAAGTGTGACACTGGCTCCACTCACAGGAGAGGAAGTTGACCCCCTTTCTCCAGAGCCCCTTTGGCACTTGGACAGATGGGAAAATTAGCCAGTCTGCTAGGTGTGCCACCCCCAGGCCAGTATCACCCCTAAGGTGGGCTAAACTGAGGATGAAACGACTTTTCGGAAGTAACCATGTTTGTGATGGCATACTTGGGCATACGTGTATTATCAATGGGAACTAGCCTCAAAGGGCATAGGGATAGTGTGTTTGTACGGAAGAAAGAAATATTATGTTTGAGGCATGTGGGCTGCTGAATTCATATCTGTGCATAGATCGCCGCCTAGTGTTGGGTCCGGATGATTGCACATTGTTGTCCTGGAAGAGTCTTCGAAGTATCACGAGATAGGTGGCTCCTCCCCTGGACTACAGTGCGCATGGGCATCCTCTCCATCTTCAGATTGTTTTTTTCCGCCATTGGGTTCGGATGTACTTTCTTGACTCAAGTTCGGAATCGATATAAAACACTTTTCGCAAGGCCAAAAGGCCTTCGGGGCGTCGGTATTGTCTCTCGTTCGGTGCCTAGTACTTGATCCAGTTCTTCGAACAGGACGTCGAAGGCTGTTTGCCTTTTTCGACACCCAAGGCCCCAACAACGATCGACGACGGAACGGAGCCCGTTCAAGAGATGCCCCGTCTGCAACTCCAAATACCCTCACATTGATGTGCACCCAGTGTGCAATAAATGCCTATCTCCGGACCACTACGAGGCCAGCTGCATGGCCTGTTCCAAGTTCCGGTCAAAGAAGACACTTCGGCTTTGACGCGTCGCACGACAGTCGGCACAGAAAACGGCACCCGACCCGGAGAACATCTTCGAGGCAGATGACGACGAGGGCGTCGATGAAGAGGATCCTGACCAGCAGTCGGACCCTGCGTCGGAGCACGACTCTAACTATGATGTGGACGAAGAAGAAGACTACGTCCATGAGGAAGACGTCGTCGGCGTAGGAGTCGACGCAGAGGCCATCAGAGCCGTCGATGACGACTCGGGCGATGAGAAAGGCCCACCCGCAGGCGCGGGGCCCAATACTGACACTGTACTCTCTAAGGCTCAGGTCGAGGCATCGCCGGAAGGCCTTAGCCAAGATCTTAATCCACATTCTATAGCCCCGCATCAAGGCCCGGCTAAGAATACTTCTAAAGAGCCATCGGCCGATCAACCACTCTCAGCGGTGAAATCGTAACCAAAACCGACAGATGCTAAATCGAAACCGAAACTGCTAAAGACAGTCCTTGGATCGACGGCCTCGGATTCGTCGGCTCCAATCAAATCTAAGAGTGTCATCGACCCTTCGGGGTCACAAGGGGGCGTCGGCCCGAAGACCGGGGCGCTGAAGCCTGTTTCTAGGGTCAAGCACGTTGCATTCACGCCTTCGCCGTCCACGTCCAAAGATGGCGACACTGGCAAAGGACTCAAGGCTAAGAAGACTATCGATCCGAAGCTTACAGCCTCCAAGCCAATATTGAGCAAGGCCTTCGAGTCGAAGAGCAAGTCCGACCCGAAAGAGCATGGCGCGTCGAAGCAAAAGAGCGTGCCTGCTGCGCACCAAGAGCTCGAGTGGACGCAAGGCCGCAAGCAAACTAGTGATCAGACTAAGTCGGTTGGATCGAAGACAGCCCCACCCTCGAAGAAGGTCGGTTCGTTACCGATGCTTACGGCACCAATTAAGTACGGACTGCCCCCGACTGCTCGACCCAAAGCGTTCGAGCCACAAAAGAGCACCGACAATGCCAAAAAGGTGTCGGTAGTTTCGAGGACTCAGCCCATTGAGGAGGATGTGGTGTTCTAAGCGCCCTCCTATGACAATCAGTCAAAACTGTTCATCGACTCAGATTCTGGCAGACTCACCATTTACAAACGGAAGATCATTCCAGAAAATCCTTTGGAGTCATACAAAATCCCTCTCAAAAGGAAAAGGGATTCTGCCACCTCACCTGTTCTTTTCGAACCTGTGGAGTCCTATGGACAAGACTATGCCTATTCTCCCACACGCACCAATGAGGATGTGGGGGAGCGATACAATGAGGATGAATTTACCTATCCTGTTGACACAGATCAGGAGGAACCTCAACCGTGGACTGACCCTGTTGACCCTGGTGAGCCACACACCACGCCTGACACTCAGTCCTATACCGTCAAGACCTCGCCTACTGAAAATGCTGCTGCGTTTAACGCATTGATTGAAAGGGCAGCCAATAACCATGACGTGGAAATGCATGCTGACCCAGTGGAGGAGGACTTTTTGTTTGATACTTTCTCAACTTCAGAAAGAGCAGTAAAGACATTGCCTATGCTAAAGGGTGTACTTAAACACGCTACTGACATTTTCAAGGAGACCACAAGGGCAAGGGTTGTAAACCCAAGGATTGAAAGGAAATACCGGCCTGCGACTGTGGACCCTACGTACATCAAGGGCCAGCTCCCATTGGACTCCCTAGTGGTGGCTAATGCTCGTAAGAGAGCGACCTCTCAAACTAGTGGTGATGCTCCTCCTCCGGACAAAGAATCCAAAATCTTAGAAGCTTCTGGCAAACGAGTAGCGGCTCAAGCGGCTAATATTTGGAGGATCTCAAATACACAGGCCCTATTAGCCAGATATGATAGCGCTCACTACGACACGTTAGAGCAGCTACTACAACACCTGCCTGATGCTTATAAGGAGGGAGTAGAAATGCTGATACAGGAGGGGAAGTTGATTTCCAATGCATCCATCAAGTGTGCGCTCGATGCGGCAGACACAGCAGCTATGTCCATCAACACAAGTGTAATGCTTAGAAGGCATGCCTGGCTACGCATCTCTGGTTTTAAGCCAGAGATCCAAACAACTTTACTCAATCAGCTGGTTAACCCTGACTTTCTCTTTGGTCCTGATGTAGACACGACCCTTGAAAAGATTAAAAAAGACACTGAGACAGCAAAATCCATGGGGGCTCTGCAGTCACAACAGTTCAGGGGCGGTTCCTTTCGTCGCTCCGGTAACAGGGGAGCTTCTTGAGGTCAAGCATCACAGCAAGCCCAATACAACAAAGGGAGCACTCAGGCCACCTATAACAAGAACAATAGAGGTGGATATTGTGGGAACAGCACCAAAGGCAGAGGACGAGGAAATAATAATGCCAGATCCTCCGCCACCAATAAACAGTGACGCCTTGTCACTGCCCCCAGACCATATAACACCGGTCGGGGGAAGACTTCAGCAGTTCCTGCCTGTCTGGGAAGGCATTACCACAGACAGGTGGGTGAGACAACTTATCATATACGGCTATTGTCTGGAACTAACCTCCACTCCACCCAACATACCCCCAAGGCACCGTCCTATGTCCGCAGAGCACATGCACTTATTGCAGCAAGAAGTAATCTGCATGCTGCAAAAAGGGGCCATAAAACTTGTGCCTTTAGAACAGCAGGGTACAGGGGTGTACTCACTGTACTTCTTAATCCCAAAAAAGGACAGGTCTCTCCGGTCCTGAACCAGTACATCTTGTCAGAACATTTTCACATGCTGACTTTACAGCAAGTTCTACCATTGCTCAGTCAGGGGGACTTCCTAGCAACCCTTGACCTAAAGGATGCACATTCCACATTCCCATTCACCCAGGACACAGGAAATATCTCAGGTTCACCATAAACAACCAGCATTACCAGTTCAAGGTCCTGCCTTTCGGGATCACTACTGTCCCCAGGGTGTTCACCAAGTGCTTGGCGGCAGTGGCTGCGCACCTTTGGAGACAACACATCCATGTCTATCCTTATCTGGACGACTGGCTTATCCAAGCAGAGTCAGCTAAGCAATGTGCCAGCCACATGTCCCGCACTATTCACCTCCTACACAGTCTAGGATTTTCACTGAATTACCCAAAATCACACCTTCAACCCGCACATGTACAACAGTACCTAGGTGCGACAATAAACACTCTGACAGCAACAGCGCAGCCAAACTCTGCCAGAGTCAACAGCATGCAATTGCTAATCCAGAAATTCAGGCCCCAACACTCACTCCCAGCGCAGGTATTTATGCAGCTGATAGGTATGATGGCCTCCTGCATCTTCATAGTCCCGCACGCGAGGCTACACATGCGTCCGCTTCAGGAGTGCTTGGCACGACAGTGGAACCAGGCTCGTGGACATCTAAAAGACCTAGTGTTGGTGACCGGTCGTGCATACAACTCTCTGCATTGGTTGAACACACAAAACCTTTGCAGGGGACGACCGTTCCAAGAGCCTGTACCACAAATAGTGCTGACGACGGACGCATCTCTCCAGGGCTGGGGAGCGCATGTCCTCCATTATACAGTGCAGGGACTATGGACGACGCAGCAGCAAAAGATGCATATCAACCTTTTGGAGCTGATGGCAATCTTCATGGCGATGAAGGCGTTCAAATTGCATTTGTGCAACAAAGTAGTGCTGATCCGGACGGACAACATGACTGCCATGTATTACATCCAGAAACAGGGAGGCACACACTCTCCACAACTGTCTCATCTAGCCCAGAGCATGTGGAAGTGGGCCATTCAGCGAAACATGTTCCTCATGGCGGAACATCTCCCAGGCAAGGACAACCAGATGGCGGACCTGCTCAGCAGGCACAGCCATCAAATGCACGAGTGGGAGATACACCCCTCGGTGCTCCAACCATATTTCCAGCAGTGGGGTCATCCAGAGATAGACCTATTCGCCACAAAGGAAAAACGCAAAATGCCAAACCTTCGCCGCCAGGTTCCCACACCCGCAGTCTCAGGGCAATGCGATATGGATGAACTGGTCAGGCAGATTTGCGTACGCTTTTCCTCCAGCACCGCTCATACCACTAGTGGCACGCAAACTGCGACAGCACTCCATGACGCTCATCCTGGTTGCTCCAACGTGGGCAAGGCTGGCGTGGTACACCACGTTCCTAGACCTTTCAGTGGTGCCTCACCAACGACTGCGCCTCACGCTCAGTCTCTTCACACAGAGCCATGGCAACATTCAGCACCCAGCTCCGCAACAGTTGAGCCTTGCAATATGGCTCCTGAGGTCATAGAGTTTGGCTACCTCAACTTGCGCCCTGACTGTATGAACATCATCAAGGAGGCAAGAAGACCTACAACCAGGGCATGCTATGCGGCCAAATGGAAGCGATTTGTCATTTACTGTCCCAATAATGACATAAATCCGCTAGATGCGTCCACGCAAAACATTATATGTTATTTGTTGCATCTATACAGATGCAATCTGGCATATAGTTCCATCAGGATACATTTGGCTGCAATGGCAGCTTATCTTCAAAACAGACAGCATCTTTCTCTTTTCAGGGTGCCAGCCATTAAAGCTTTTATGGAAGGACTCAAAAGAGTGATTCCTCCCAGACACCCTCCTTCACCTGTCTAGAATCTGAACATAGTTCTCACCAGACTAATGGGACCACCCTTTGAACCTCTTCACTCTTGTGAGATACAGTTTCTGACATGGAAAGTGGCTTTTCTAGTAGCAATCACGTCGCTAAGAAGAGTTAGTGAGCTTCAAGCCCTAACCATTCAAGAGCCTTTCATACAGATTCATGCTAATAGGGTAGTGCTACGTACCAACCCTAAATTCATGCCTAAGGTGGTGTCGCAGTTCCACATTAATCAAACCATAGAACTGCCCGTTTTCTTCCCAAATCCAGATTCAGTGGCAGACCAAGCACTACACACATTAGATGTTAAAAGAGCTCTCCTGTATTACATAGACAGGACAAAGGATTTCAGGAAAACTAAGCAACTGTTTGTTGCCTTCTCTCCACAACACAAAGGCAACCCCATTTCCAAATCAGGTATAGCCAGATGGATTGTTAAGTGCATACAGATATGTTATCAAAAGGCTAAACGCACATTAACAGTTCCCCCAAGAGCGCATTCCACTCGCAAGTTAGGGGCATCCATTGCTTTGCTAGGTAACATTCCTCTAGAGGATATATGTAGAGCAGCCACATGGACCACCATACATACATTTACCAAACACTACTGCGCAGATGTACACTCCAAACAGCAAGCTGCTGTAGAACAGGCTGTTCTCAAAACTCTTTTTCAGACTGCTGCAGCTGGCACGGGCAACCACCGCTAAGGAGGTAACTGCTATTTATTCTATGCACAGATATGAATTCAGCAGCCCACATGCCTCGAACGGAATATGCTACTTACCAGTATGCATCTGTTCTTGGCATATAGGGCTGCTGACATTCATATCGCCCGCCCACCTCCCCGGTGCCTGTCGCAGCTGTAACACTCAGAATCATTCTCAGGCATGGTCATCACTTACTGTATTACACTCCATCTCTGCCACAATGGCGAAAAACAATCTGAAGATGGAGAGGATGCCCATGCGCACTGTAGTCCAGGGGAGGAGCCACCTATCTCATGATACTTCGAAGACTCTTCCAGGACAACAATGTGCAATCATCCGGACCCAACACCAGGCGGCGATCTATGCACAGATATGAATGTCAGCAGCCCTACATGCCAAGAACAGATGCATACTGGTAAGTAGCATATTCCTTTTGAAAGCTCTCACCCACCAACCTAGTTGGTCGCATGCTTCATCATTGGGCTCCACCCGGTGACACCGAATGTGTCCAGGGTGTGCTTCAACGCCTGTTTACAGCGGAGCTGGTTTCGTGGTGAATGAGTGTGTAGTGATAGAGTGTGAGTTAAAAACTGTCCTCGGGTCCCAAATCCTATACTAGGTAATTTTATTAGCGGGCCCTTGGCAGTGTTAAAAACTAGGCAATGGATGTGTTGTGTTGTGGAGTTATCTATGGTCTCCCACATCTTGTGTAGTCAACATGTTTTAGCCAGGCCTGGTAATGAGCTGGCTTTCAGCACCTATGAATGTGTGAAGAGCTCATGAAGTGATTTAAAAAAAGGCAGGGTCAGGAATTGAGCGTAAGTGACCCGCTATGCTTCCCTTTGTGCGTTGTCCTCTTGAGATAATCAGAGCAAAGCGGAAATATCTAGCTAAAACAGTTGACCACACAGGATGTGGGAGACCATAGATCACTCCACAACATATCCATTGCCTTGTTTTTAACACTGCCAAGGGCCTGCTAATAAAATTCCCTAGTATAGGAATTGGAACCCGAGGACAGTTTTTCATTCACTCTCTCACGCTATCACTGCACATTCATTCACCACGAAACCAGCTCCGCTGTAAACAGGCGTTGAAGCACACCCGGGACACATTTGGTGTCACCGGGTGGAGCCCAAATGATGAAGCATGCCACCAACTAGGTTGGTGGGTGAGGGCTTTCAAAAGAAATAATATTTCTTACTTCCGTACAAACACATCCCTATGCCCTTTGAGGCTAGTTCCCATGGATAATACATATATTTCAGGGGAAGTGAACTAGCCCTGCTGTTCCTCCCTCTCCCCTTGATACCGAATACTTGGGCATAACCGTGCCCCAGAAATCCTATTTAAAACAGGAAGTGGTCATATGGGGGTGTAGTGACCCCAAGGGTCAGTAACCCATTGGGTACTACTCTGCACTCCTCTAACGCCCCTAAATTAAGTATTATGGGGAGCCCCTGGTACCAGAAGAACAGATCCTGCTGACCTGAAAACCAAAGAAGGATTTAAAGAGTTGCATCCTGCAAAAACGTAAGATCCAGCAACTGACCTGGTGCCTAACCTGCCGGTCTGCCTGCTGACTTCGACAATTGTGCCAAAAGTCAACTTGTCCTGCAATTTCGAAGTCCCCAAATCCCAGGAGGCCCACCTGCACTTCACCCAGGAACCAAGATCTCCCGAGAAGTAGCAGACCTGCTTCCCTTCAAAATCTGCAGGCATCCAAAGAGTCCTGTGAGCACTGACACCTGAAAAGACACGCCTGCACCTATCACTACAAGCCAGAGTTGAAGTGAGCCAACTGTGTCATCGTGGTCCCCAGCCCTCCAGAGACAGAGTCCACCATGGTTTTGCCCCCAGTGAATTCTGCGACGTCTCCTGCAGCCTCTGCACGCAGGCCCCGTCTAATGCGACTGCTCCCGGTAAGGAAAGCCCTACTCCCAAAGACAGACACCTCTGCACCCATTGCCCCGGGCCATGCAAAAGAGGAACAAAGGTGTTCTTATGTCCCGAGCATCGTGAGACCTGAGCCCCCCTTTTAGTTCAGTCCAACTGGCCTCCCAGTCCGAGCCTTCAGCCTGTTTTTGCGAACTCCCCATAGAACAACATTGGGCACCTAACACTGTTTTGCACCTCTGCACCCGGCTACCCTAGTGCCGCTGGTGGTGTTATGCTGGTGTTGCCTTGGACCTTGCCTGCCACTCACCTCAATTCCTCGAAATTGGTCCCGTAAGTCGCTGTACTATACCTGAATGCCGCATTGACTTTTCCTCCCATAGGATAACATTGCAGCTTCCAGAAATTGCATTGTCGACTTTTTGAACTAAAAAGAATTCCTATTTAACAAAATACTTACCTGAAAAATTTTCTTCTGATGCCTAATATATAGATACTTGCTATTTTTATAAATTGGTGTGGATCTCCTTTTTGAGTGGTGTGTCTAATTTGTTAACCATTGTTTGTATTCTCAGATGTCTTGCGCTCCTCTGTGATAAGCCTAAGGCTGCTCGACGACACTACCCCCTGGAAGAGCACCTTGGGAGTGTCATAGCAAGCCCATGACCACTTATAAGGGAAACCCTAGACTCCTTACACAATATATCTCATTTTGATATGTCATAAAAAGCCAGCTTCCTACCGCTATATAGAATAGACTTCTTTTATACACAAGTTGAGCACCCATGTAGACATGTCTACAAATGAGATTTGTAAATTGACGTTTGGACCACCTGCCCCATTGAAATATTTCTGTGAAAGAAATACAAGATACTGTTGTTAAAATTTGTCAGGTTGTGGACTGAATTTGATAGCCCTATTATAAGTGAGGTATTAATGTCATAGAACTAGGGAAAGGACAAGGGTGTGCGAGTAGGTAGGTCAGTTGTGTACCTTTGAATTCCATGGGCAGTGCCAATGCTAATAACTTATTTGCTGAAAATGGTTTCAGCGATGTAATTGTTCCCTTTACATTGGGTAGTCTGAGAGGATTACTTGTAAAAATGTAGCTCTATACAGATCTGTTATGGAAACATTGTAAAGGAAGCCCTGAATGAGGGACATTGTCTCTACCATTTATATAACTCAAGTCAAACTTTGAGTTAGGAAGATAAAATTCCAAATTTAATATCTGCAAACTTATTTGTAAAGTCCTTTCAACTACCAGTTCTATGTGTGGCTGGGTCCAGGCACAAGCAGCTGGCAAAGAAACGATCATGGATGAAGTTGAGAATTTTAAATCCTGTTTAAAATCATGATATATTTCCTCTGTGGCCTATTCTAGATGGGTGCCGGAGAACTGTAGATATGACCCCCAACTGTGTTTTTGGTTTCCTATTCCAAGTCTTGATTGTGCTTTGGTCTGATCTGGGAGTAATGCTTTTTGGTGCAATCTAAGGCTGTGAAACACTCAAATTCTTCAGTGCAGCTTAATATATTTTTGCCAATGACGTTAATTGACAGTCTTAGCATCACTCAAGACTGTTGCATTTTACTTGATACTGATTGTTAAAAGATACTAGAACACTGCTGCTAAAACTAGCAAAAACTAAAGACGTGAAGTAGTTGGGTTGGTTAAATCTAATGGTTTGCAAGAGCGATCAAAGGGATTGCACACAAAAATGTTTGAGAGATTTCTCCCAAGTTAATCCCCTTTGGTTCCTTTTTTTGACATAGAAAAAATTTGCAATGGTTTGGGATGGGTAGTAAGCTCAGTTGTGATTCACCTTGTGAAAGCTCACTGCACAATATGCATCTACTTAAGTGATCATTTTTTTCAGTTTCAGCGCCAAGCCGGTCCCTTGCAAGAAGGCGTCGACTCATCAAAAATCGCTTTACCATTGACACGGATGAAGCCTCAGCTGGCAGCCCTGACAAAGAGCAGCAGCAGTCTACAGGCAGTGGCGGTGACACGGACCGATGGGTGGAGGAGCAGTTTGATCTTGCCCAGTATGAAGACCAGGAGCACATTAAAGAGACGGACATTCTAAGTAGTGACGATGAGTACTGTGAGTCTGTGAAAAGCTGCTCAGCAGAAAAGGATCTTCAAGCACAGTTTCAGGCCGCCTGCATCACCAGAATACCACTGGGACAGAGCGAGACCTACCGCAAAACAATGAATGCACATGCGTCTCGAATGTCTCAGTTGAGAAAGCAAAGTGCTTTGTCTGGACTCAATGGCAGTACAGAGAGCAATACCGAAGAGGTGATTTGGGTCAAGCGTGATGACTTTGTGCCGCGCAGAACGCTAAACACAGAGATTTAAACAGATACTTTTTTTTATAGTTTAAAACGTCCCCTCTTTTAAGCCTTCCAACAGTCTGTCAACCGCCACCCTTATCGCCCCCACTTTGTCCCATTATCCCCCATACCCATTTCCAAACACTGGAAAGGGAGATCAGTCACCTGCACACTTGCACAGAAGTTGGCAGCTAAATGGGTCTTTTGCCAACCAATCACATTAATGTAATATTTTTTACAAAAAGCGCAAAAAAGTTGAATGGATGAAGCAGGACCCCACTCTGTACATCACAGAGGGATTTTTAAATATTGTATTTATTCTTCTACATCAAGAAGCTACAAAACTTTGTGTACTACTGGAAAAATAATTTGTTTCGGGTCTGACCCACAAGTATTATAAAGAAAGCACAAGGATCAAAAGGGTTTTAAAAAGTCATTTGGTGTGGGATATGAATGGCCCTTCAATCTCAAAGTGCAGTGCACCTGCCCTCCTTCACTGCAATAAAAAGCATGTGTTTTGGTGAGGTTTGAAGGGAGGATTGAGATTTGCATAGTGAACGTTTGCTTATGCTACAGATTTTTATTTAATGCGTGCATTGGAGTCGAAATGACATATGCCACACTGTTTCAGCAGAAACCCATAGTTAAAACGTGAACACATTTCTTTCTATTTTTACCAGAGATGCGTGGGTACATGAAATGTACATAGGGAGCTTGACTCCTTGCTCTGTATATGGTGGTCAAGTTTTGATTTTGAGCACACTTTTATATATAAGTAAATATATATATATATATTTAAATAACTAAAACATTAAAAGCATATACTTGGGCAAAACAGAGAGTTTTCTAAAGATCACGGGCTTCATTATAAATGCTTACAATATATTTGGGACTACAGTTATGTCTAAAGAAATAATTTGTATGAACTGCACATGAAGTACTTGTGACATCATTTTTGGGGGCTAACCAGGATGAAAGGATTGCAGAATTTCAACACGAGCTGAGGCTACTGAAAGAAGATGTAGTTCCTTAGTAAACCTAGCATCACTCTGTCATCTACATAGGCTCAAACTAACAAGAACAGGGTATATTGTGCGCTGAAAATCGAGATCTAGGTAATGGACTGTTTAACAATTTTCAGGTAAAAGAAGTTAAAACTCCGTGCACAACTACTTTTCAGAAATGCTTTTCTTACTTGCACAGATTTCACATGGATACACTAATATAGTGTTAGGGTAAAAGCTTCTGAGGTGAGTGCAGTCACTAGATGCTGAAGATGTCCGACTGGGAAACAGATTGCCATAATTTCATCACACAGTTGGCTCTAACAGGACAAATGAAGTTTCATTTTGATGCGTTTCGGCATTCCAGAGTATTCATCAGGGCAACTAACAAGAAACCAGGCACTTCTTCACGTGTAACCATGGAATAGAATGAAGTAGAAAGAGCTGGCAAAATATTTTAGATGTAGATGCAATTTTTCTGTACAGCGTTATAGCTATGTCTTTAGCCTGAAGGTTTTACATCCCTATGGTGACGACAATCCCTTTCTTCTCACTGCTATTTGATTCTGCTCAGTTAAATGTGCCCTGCACAATCAATTCTCTGTGGGTCTCTTGCAGAGAGCAGAACTTTTCTCTTTCAATGAATGTAATATGTTACGGATGACTTGGTACTTTCATGGTGTTTTGATGCATTAATAATGCTTTATATCTAACGTTGTGAAATGATTTAATCTTCATCTTTTATCCAGTCATTGTAGTAATGCTTTTTGCAAATGCTGGCAATCTTCTTGTTTTAACCAAGTTTCTCGACACCTCTGTTTTTTCTTCTTGAGATAGATATGCCTTCTGAAGTCCTGTTATGTGCTGTCTATTGGTTTACATAGGAAAGCATCAGTAAAGCTTCAGTATATCTTTGGTATCTTTTTACCCCTTTTCTTATGACCATCTCAAGTTCAGTTTATCCCAGTGCAGTATGAGCCTCTCTTTGAACCTGTTTGTACAGTGCCAAGTGGAACATGATCGTTTTAAAAATATCTAAAGTCAGGTGCTTGCGCGGTGCCATTGTTGTATATAATGTTATGACGCATACGTCAGATGTTCTTATATATTTCTTTTTTATGCTGAAAGGTCTATTTTTTATGTTTTAGGTCCATGAATGAAAAAAGTTGTAAATGCTCGTCACACAATAAAATGATGGGGAAAAAGGTGTTCGGACTCTTTTTCAGAAAATGCAATCTTTCATTATTATGACTTTTCTAAAAGAGTAAAGAATATTCGACGGTGTAAGAGGAATCTATTACAGGTTTATTCTTTTGCAATATATTTATACAGGTTTTTAAGGCTATACATTATAAGTTTGAAGTGATATTGGTTTAGAAATCTTCATATGCGGATTTATTTTCATGCACATGTTGTAACCCAAATTTATTAATGGTGTAAAAGGATAGCAATAAGACAAAATCCATAATGCAATTAAATGCGTAATAATGCCAACAAGTGCAGCAGCAGCAATGATTGCTTCACAATGAAAACTCACTAAGTCAATGTCTGATTACTTATGCGTAGCCGCCAAAATACAATGCCTGACACCTTCAGCCAGTTATGTCTTTCTACGTTCTATAATTTTTGAAGAAATGTTGTGTGAGAGATGTCTATGAGGCTATTCCACCCCCCCCCTCCCTACACGCACTGATGACTTGTGGTGCAAGGCTTTACTCAATAGTGAGTCATGACCTGGCTGGTTTTACTTGTACTCCATCGTACTTAAAAAAACCAAAATGTGATTATCAATCAATAAGGGATTTGTGAAGCGCGCTACTCACCAGCGAGGGTCGCAAGGCGCTGGGGGGGGGGGGTGAGGGGGACGTGCAGCTTGGTCTTACCCAAAGAGACCAGTTTTGAGGCTCTTCCTGAAGGCATGCAGAGTGGGGGAACGTCTGATGCTGACAGGAGTCGTTCCAGGTAAGTTGTGATCCCAGGTGCAGGACATTAATGTCGAAAACCTGCTAGAGCATTTATATATTTAATAATTTAGATACTTTTCATTGTTAGCTCTTTATTTTTACTTCCTTTTCCTACCATTTTTGATTTGCCTACTTGATTGTGAATTCTGGACTGGGCTGACTTTGCCTTTTTCTGCCCAGATCTATTATTTTCCATCTGTAGCCAAGCTCTGCTTTAACCATTCCTTTCAGAGTGTCTTGCCTCGGCTGCTAGAATAAGGGCAGAGATGTTGTCTTACACTTGTACCTTCCCTGTTAGGGCCTGATAGGAGGAGCAAGAGACGAGGGAGCAGGAGAGCAGACAGGTGCAGGACCGAGCTATGAGCAGGAGACGCCGTTGTCTGCCGTCGTTCGCCGGGGGGCATTTCAAGGCATCTCAAGGCATCTCGAGGCGGTTGAGCGGTTTGGGGGCAAACAGAGTAGATTGCCCTCGCCGGCCGCCGCATTGAGAAGGACTGGCGGTTCAGAGCCGAACTCAGGCTCCTAATCCACTCAACTGCCCTTCTCTGAACCAACATGGCTCCTAGCTGATACCCACAACTGCCAGCTCCGTGTGGGCCAGGTTCCTTGGCAGAGGCCACAATAGCCCTGGGCCCTCATCTAGAGTCGAGGCCTCCCAGAAGCTGGGAAGAACATAACTGCTCTCGCACCCCAAGTTGGGCCTGCAAGTCAACTGGACTGTCCCTAAAGTTACCATCAGGAGGCAGTGGTAAGTGAGGTTATAGGATATGGTGGTTGCCTAGGGCACCACGAGGTCCAGCCCGATCTCACAGAAGTGGCCCGCTAAATTGGGTTATGGCTTGTGCGGCTGGTGTTTGCTCCTCCCCTAGCCCCCGCACCATTCTCCCCACCTCGGCATTCCCAGCACTGACCTCTCCTCAAATTGTTTTCTACAGCTCTCTGAAATTGTAAGCAGAGCACACAAGGGGATTTCTTGATTTAAGAATAAGGTGCAGGAGCACTTGCTTTGACCTCTTCGCCCCTTCAGCTTGTACTCATCTGCTAACCCCTGCATTCAGCCACAGGCTTGGGATGCCTTAATTGGCATAGTACATCAGCACCATTTTTCAGCCTCATTGCTACTAACTGTGATATTAGGTCCACCAGAGTGCCAGGACATTGGAGTACAAGGCCGCTTGCATCTTCAGCTACGTTATGAGCCTGAAAAGCCTGCTTGAAGTTTTACAGGGCTATTTCTGTTCTTGACATCCCCTTGACAACGATTGTAATGCTTGGAGCATCAGAAGTTGTTTGAGTGATTGTAGGGAATTTAAACAGGGGCGCTGTGGTTTAGTTACTACTGCTTGGTGGTTGAGCCCTGTGACTGCAGGGTCAGCCCACCAGGTCCAGGTGCAGTTTGCAGCCCAGGTGAGCCCCCCTAACTCCACAGGAGCACCTCATAGGTGCAGTTGGAGTCTGATTTTGGGCTGTACTCATGTGTGAGCCTGGTTGCTTTCGGCAGCGGCTCTGCTAGGACTGGGTGCAGCTTCGGGGCTACGGTTGCACCCATGTTTACCTCAAAACCCCTTGAGCGCCAATTTATTAAAAGCTAGTGGTGATACTCTTCGGTGGCACAACTAAGAACCAACTAGCTATCTGCCTCAGAATGCGCACAAGAAGCTGCCTGCTTCTATGGACACGCAGACAGGCGTGGGAGAAAGCCTAAGAAGAAGCTGAGGAGCTTGCCCCCATTTAAGCATAGCAATCAAATGACGATCACACAACACCCTCCTTGAAGTTTGTGGCCGGCACCTTCCCTTAGAGGAGGTAATTGTTTCTCAAACGAACCAAGCTACATTTTCAATCAGTTGTGGCCACTCGAATAACTGTATGCAGGAAGTGGCGCCCTTGGAGTACGGTATGGGGCAAACAATAATGACAAATCTTGTACAAGAGTGTCGCCTGCAAAGTACAGCCGGAACAGTGCTAAGTGTGCAGGTCAAAGGTCCTATAGTGCGTCTGACGCTGATCAGGAAAAGCTGGCGTCTTAAAGTTCAAAAGGTGCCAATAATGCCTGAAGGGAAGCTGGCTGTATGGATCACTCACTGGAAAGTCAAACAGTTAAGCATCCCTGGCCTCTCCCGAAAGTCAGATAGTGGTGGCCAAAAAAAGAGACAATCACTACCACACCGCTTGTGGTTCGGGATACTCAGAATGCCAGTGGTCACCGTATATCATCTTCGCCTACGGAGCCTGCTAACATTAAGATGGCGGCGTCATCCTGTGTCCTACAGGCACCAGGGAAACACTAATGACCAATATATTGAGGACGATGAGATCCTATCAGTGCAACCTTTTGAATACCCTGGATCGGTTCGTGGCTCAAGTGGGTCCACCCCTTGATAGCCTCAATTCTGTAAGCTATAATAGCACAGAAGATGAAGGTGATCAAGTGAGGGAAGGAAAAGATGGGACAGCTGGGAGGGAGACCTGAAAGTTAAAACAAACACCATAAGCAAATAATACATTGATGCTGTACCTCTAATTCTATTTTACTTTATCATATGGTCTGTAAAGAAAACAAGAAATTTCTGTCCCAATATGGGACACACGGAATGGATTGTTCCTTTCTGAAAACCGTTCCTCTAATATAGAAGCATTGAAATATAACAAAAATTATAATAGGAAAAGTACGGGTACCAAAGGTTCCTTACTACAGCAAATATGCTTCTTTCAGATGCTATGATACCCACCAAAACCAAAGACCTGGCAAGCTTCTCAGGGGAAGAATTCAAGATAGACCTCTGAACTCCCCCGGTTAGAGATGGCAAGATAAAATGAATGAACGATAAACACTAGTTGGTTTGTTTCCTTAACAAAGTGTAAATCCTTATCTCTGTAATGTTTGTTGCTAGAGCAAAGGAAAAGTAACATGTATACAGTTTGTCACTCCTTGCGACTATGTACCAAGTCTCGTAACAAGCTCCAAATTAGAAAATGCTATTTGGTTAGGCGGGGCACATTGCAGTATTGGAGAATCCACTTTTTCCCCAAACATCAGATAGGCAGCAGATTTGGCAAGAAAAAACATCACTGAAGTGAAAGCGAAGATGACTGCGCTCTATGAACCACTCCGATCACCAGTTGAACCAGCTGGAAAGAACACCAGCAAAGAATATCACCCCAATCTCAAAGGGCAGTCCAGCTTGCCTTAAATCAAGAACAAAATAAAAGGAGAAGAACACAAATAACAGGAGCTGCCAACGCCTTACTGCACTCTTTCACAAACGCTGATTTGAGTAACCTACTCATCGCACAGCATCCCTGAATCCTCTAGAATTAATCTGTGCATTGCAGAATCCTGAAGCGTCTTTTAAGCGTTTCCGGTTCAAAACGTGATGACATTTCGTTCCTGTACCTCACGCTGTACCGCTGTTGTGTGTTGCGCTTCCTTGATCGGAACTTCGTGGGACTCCCACCACCGCAAAGTCTCTTGCATTCCCGCAGGTAGGTGTTAGATCTCATACCTACTACAGGTAGTTCGTTTTGTGAGGTAGCTCTGTTCATGGCAGCATTATTGACGTTACCATGCAGCTCCCTCGTTTGTGACGTAACAGCTCCTCAGTATCTTGGATCCTGTTAGCCTGTTGAATCAGGACTCCAGCCAGATTCCTGCGCCAATCTGTTTACAAAAAAACACCACCAATTTCCATGGCCCAGAAAATAGCCGGTTATTAGCCACTTATTAGCTAGCATGCTGGAGGGTCTGTCAAATTCCAAATCGCTCTACAGACCATGAGCTTTACAGTGACAAGGACCAGACCGTAAAAGGTTTTATGTTATGGGACATAAGGGAAAAGGCAATTATGGCAATAGGCCAAACATCATTAATGCATGAGAACAAGTTAGACATACAAACAAACATCTTAAAGTTGCTTGCAGTGCACGTTAAGAACATTGATACCCGGATATACAATCTTAACTTCTTCATTATCAGCGTCCAACCCTCTACCGATAAACATATGATTACGTGGTACTGTTCCTGCCTCCTAGGGAAAATTTCTGCCCTCCCTACAATTATGTCGGAACAGGTCCAAGAATGCAAAGCAATAACTAGGGACTTACAGGGCGGGCAGAAGTACCAATTGTGGGTATGTTTTTAGGGAAGAAGCACCAGCACAAGGGATTTGGTTGGCAGGGACCCTTTGCACTACAGTTGAAACCCCATCAAAATCAGGCAAAAGTGGGGGCTAACCATGTCAAGAGTCACTTTCTCACATGACCCCCTAGCCCCAAATGAAAGAGGATGAAACTAACCTTCCCTGGAGAGTCTTCATCTTCTAAGTGGAAGACCCTGGAAAAGTCACCCCCATTGGCATGGGAAGTCCCAGGTCTGTGTTCCACTGCAAAGTCCATTCCCTGTAGGGATATGGAAAGGGGAGTTGGGATGTTGGGGTCACAGGGGCACCACTGGTTGAGCTCCTCAAAGCCTGGGGGTTATGAGTGCAGGGGTGCCTTTAGATGTCAGATTTCTTCTTAGCTGCCAGGTCGCCGTTGGGGGGCGGGGGGATTCTTCAGGTTCACTGTAGGTGACATCGTGGAGGTCAGGAGAGATCGGTCAACGCTGCTTTCGGACAGGTCTCAGGGTCCTCAAAGCTGGAAACAGGCTGGTAGGGCTGCGGCCAAGGCAGTCTTGGTCTTCAGGCTTCTATTCAGGTATGTCTTCTTTCTTCTTAGGTCGTCGCAGATCTAGTTTTTAGGTCTGATGGGGCCACCTAAATACTCAATTTAGAGGCATTTTAGGGGAGTAGCAGGTAGGGCCAATAGGCACATTACCTGGAGTGACAACACCTTTAATGTTGCCACCCTCCTGTGGGAGGGGCAGAGAAGTATCCCTGATTGCAGGGATCCCCCTATCTTCAAGATGGCAGGTTCTTAAAGATGTACTTCTGTAGTAGGAGATCTCTGTGTATAGTCATAATCTAGTGAATAGTCCCGCCCATGTGCGTGGAGCCCGGAGCAATCAAAAATAATCTCTTAAAGTGTCGAAAAATGCAGAACTGCACAGACACTTAAGAGAGAATTTAAAGGCAGATAATGCAGCCTATAACCAGGCTACACTGTCCAGTACTTAAACTAGAAATTCCACCAAAAAGCCACAAACAGCAAAGTCTGTCCAGATTTCCCTTGACTCAGCAGCAAAAACCCTCTGGAATGATAGAGAGGAAGACATGGACAGACAAGCCCCATAGGCTGCCATTATGTGGCTCAAAACAGGATACTGTGCCTTTAAGAGAACTTTCCAGAACTTCACAGTATCCCAGAATGCCCTGCAGGTCCCTTTTACTTTCAGTTCTTTTTTCCAGAACTTCACAGTATCCCAGAATGCCCTGCAGGTCCCTTTTACTTTCAGTTCTTTTTTCCGGCTCCTGCAAGCAGGACCCTGGAGCATTGAGCGCTCCCTTTTTAAGGGTTTTTTGGTGATTTTTTCACTACTTTTTTCAAAGTTAAGTGCTTTATAGTACTTTGGTGCCTTTCTCCTTGGTTCTTACACTCTATTTTTTGTAGAATATGCCTGCATTATTCGATAAATGCCTGGAGTGCTCCAGGAAGAAGGCCAAATCAGATCCCCATGAGGTGTATATCCTCTTCCTTCCATCTTCCCATGTCCCAGAGGAGTGTGTGATCTGTCAAGGCTTCTCTGGCAGGACCCTGAAGGACAGAAAGAAAATCAGACTTCAGGGCCTCGAAGAAAGAAGAATGAAGGCACAAGGTGGGTCTGGAGGGGCTTCATCTGCCCAGGCCTCTGGGGGGCTCCCCAGGGGCAGGAAGACCAGCAAGCGTCCCCATTCTCCGTCTGGGTCGATTGCACCGACTACGGCGTCGAGAGGGATGACTACGGTCTGTTCCCCGTCGTCGGGGGCGAAACGACGTCGACGCTCTGCGTCGAAGGGCCTTACAAGGCCACCATCAAAGTCCCCGGTGACTATTTCGTCGTCGACGTCATCGTCGAGGGATCGACGTCGAAAGGCCAGGCGTCGGCGCGCGCCTTCGAGGCGTCACCGCCGTTCGCCGTCGACCAAGAGGAGACGATCGTCGTCGAGGAGATCCTCAATGTCAAGGAGTGGATCACCGTCGAGGCACAGGAAGCCATCGAGGCACAGGTCGCCGTCGAGGCACAGGTCGCCGTTGAGGCACAGATCGCCGTCGAGGCGCAGATCGCCGTCGAGGCGCAGATCGCCGTCGAAGCGCAGAAGAACGCTGTCGAGGCGGAGAAGGTCGCCGTCGAGGCGGACGAGGTCGCCGTCGAGGCGGACGAGGTCGCCGTCGAGGCGAAGGCGTTCGACGCCGAGGAGAAGACGCTCGACGTCAAGGGACAGACGCTCGCCGTCTGGTCGCCGTTCTTGGACGACGATGAAAAAAGTGGAAGAAGACCCGACGCCATGGGAGGTTCGCCAACGTCCCAGGCTGGTAAAGAAGGCGGTTCACCGGGCTCGGTGTATTCCGAGGTGTATACCCCGTCAGGGAAGGTGACTCCACCGCCTCCATTGCCGAGGGGTCCCCCTCCGAGGAACCCTACTCCTCCTCCGTTACCTCCACCTCAACCTGGACCACGGTTGCCAGAGAAGCCGCCTCCAATTCCTCCGAGGTCGGTTTCATTGCCTAATCTTCCGACCCCTCCAAAGGGACACCTAAGCCGAAGGCCCTGGCCAAGCCTAAGTCACCTGTTCCGGTGGAACCGGCGGATCGCCCTAGGCCGAGGAGGTCACGATCACTCTCCGGACGGAGAGGAAGATCGAGGAGTTGACGCAGATCTTCCACCAGATCAAGGCATTGCCATAGGAGAAGGGGATCTAGGTCCCGCACTGACTCCTCCAGGACCCGCTCCTACTCACCGACTTTGTCGGGCTCCCCAGGGACCAGAGTATCTCCAGTGGACCACATAAGTACATTCCAGGAGGTTCTCCTGAGGGGGGCTGCAAAAGTGGGTATCACGGTGACGGCTCCGACACCTACGACGTCCGTGATATTCGAAATGCTTCACAAGAGGCACTTGTCTCGCCCTCTCCTACCACTGGTACCTGGTCTGGTAGAACCTGCAGAGGAGCTGTTCCTCACACCGGCGGTAGTGAAGGCCGCTCATTCCCGGCTTCTGAAGAAATACAGGGCCCCGGATTCGAACCCGGCCTTTCTGAGGATAGATCTGGTCCCTGATTCAGTGATAGTGACGGCGGCCAGGAAGTTACACTCTACCTCCCCGTCCTCCACTGTGCCTCCAGATAAAGAAAGTCGATGGATCGACTCGGCTGGAAGGAAGGCTTGTGGGCCCGTCCTCCGCTGTGCCTCCAGATAAAGAAAGTCGATGGATCGACTCGGCTGGAAGGAAGGCTTGTGAGACTGCGTCCACGGCCATAAAGGCGTCTTAGCGATCCGGCGCTGCTAGGCCGCTATGACCGGGCTCTGTGGGACTCCCTGCAACAGTTCGTGGAACTTCTGCCAAGAGATAAGAGGGAGGACTTCCAAGAGATCCTCAAGGAAGGAATGCTGGTGTCAAACCAAGTCATCAGCGCAGCGGCGGATGTCTCCCTGTTGGCTGCCCATGGTTACTGTCATGGGATCAATCAGCGGCGCCATGCTTGGCTCAGGCTCACGTCACTCAAGCCGGAGGCCCAGCAGCGGGTGGCCAATCTGCCCTTTTCCGGGGAGACCTTATTCGGAAAACACGCAGATGACGAGATGGCCTGCATGAAGGAGGAGGCGGAGACCCTTACGGCTGTGAGCTTGGAGAAGCCGAAAGAAAAGAAGTCCTACCACCCGTTCCAAAGACGGTTCGGTGCACAGGGAAGAGGACGAGGGCAGTCTTCGGGACAGCAGCAGCAACAACAGCAGCAGCAGTTCCGGAGACACTTCCAGAAGCGCCAGAAGGGTAGAGGGGGACAGCAGTCCTCTACGGCGAACAAGGGCCCGGCCGGGTCGCGACCCTGAGCTGTTACTTCCCCTTCATCCGTTACCCGCTCCGGTCGGGGGAAGCATTCAATTTTTTCTGGCAGGGTGGAGCAAAATTACTCCGGACAAGTGGGTGCTGAATATTGTTTGCAATGGATACAGTCTTCGGTTCATCATCCCGCCACCAGCGATCCCTCCGGTCAGCTCACAGTATCAACTGCGCGAGCTCCAGGCGGAGGCCGATATCCTGTTAAGGAAAAGGGCAATAGAAGACGTACCTCTGTCTCAAAGAGGAAAAGGTCTGTACTCCCGGTTCTTCCTGGTTCGCAAGAAGGACAAGAACGAGTTCAGGCCCATTCTGGACTTGCGGCAGGCAAACAAGTGGATTCGCAGAGAAAAGTTTCGCATGCTGTCGTAGCATCAGATTTATCCTCAGTTGCAACAGGGAGACACGCTTTTTTGCAATAGACCTACAGGATGCGTACTTCCATGTGCCCATTACATGCAAACACAGGATCTGCAATTTCAAGTCGGCACCAATCATTATCAGTACACAGTGCTGCCATTCGGGCTGAAATCTGCGCCCAGAACATTCTCGAAGTGTATGGCAGTGGTAGCGGCGCACCTAAGGAAGAACAAGGTGTTTGTCTACCTGAACGATTGGTTGATCAAGGCCTCCTCCTTCTCGGAAGCTCAAGCACACTTCCAGAAGACGTGCGTTCTCTTGAACATGTTGGGGTTGCACATCAACATGTCCAAGTCTGTCCCGATCCCGGTCCAGTGCATTCAGTATTTGGGAGCCACCATCAATACGCTGTCAGCAAGCGTGTCTCCTTCGGAGGAGCGACGGCGATCGATCCTTCGGAAGGCTCAGGCTCTTATGACCGCTCCATCTACAACAGTGAGGACGGTGTCTTCTCTACTGGGGTCGATGGCCTCTTGAATCTTCCTCACTCCTCATGCACGGCTACACATGAGACCTCTGCAGGAGTGCTTGGAGGACCAGTGGGACCAGAGGAAAGGATCTTGGGACGACAAGATACGACTGTCTCTGCATGCTCTTCAGTCTCTGAAGTGGCGTTGTTCAGCGGAGAATCTCCTCAGAGGGGTTCCCTTCCACAAGGGCATTCCTACTCAGGCTATCGTGACGGATGCCTCTCTCCACGGCTGGGGAGCGCATTCGGGAGACTTACAGATTCAAGGAACATGGTCTCCGATGGAGTCCACGTATCGCATCAATTTCCGGGAACTCAGAGCTGTTCACTTGGCACTGAAGGCCTTTCATCCGTCCTTCCAGACCAACTCTCTGCTTGTGCAGACAGACAATACGACCACAATGTATTACCTCAACAGGCAGGGGGGCTCGAGATCGCGCACCCTGTCTCAGGAGGCGCAGACGATCTGGCACTGGCTTCTGGCCAGAGGATTGACGATAATGGCTACCCATCTACCAGGTGTGCAGAATGTTCAGGCAGACGCACTGAGCAGACTGATTCAGGAAAACCACGAATGGGTCATAAACGACGAAGTACTAGGAGAAGTCTTCGAAAGGTGGGGGACTCCAGACGTAGATCTGTTCGCCACCTCCGAAAACAGCAAATGCCGAGACTTCGCCTCCAGGTACTACCAGGAAGGGACGCTGGGGAATGCGCTATGGATCAATTGGTCGAACAGCTTTCTGTACGCTTTTCCACCCATTCCCCTGATTCCAGCGGTGCTCATCAAGCTGTCCCAGTCCAGGGCACGGATGATCCTGATTGCCCCGGAATGGCCCAGGCAGTGGTGGTTCACGGACCTGCTTCACCGATCTCTCCTTCCGCACATACGGCTGCCGTGCAGGCCGGACCTTCTCACGAAGTTTGGGGGGCAGATGTTGCACCCCAACCTCTTGTCTTTGAGTTTGGCCATTTGAATCTGCCCGAAGATTGCATGGACATACTGAAGGAGTCTAAACGACCTTCCACTCGGACATCCTATGCTTACAAGTGGAAGAGGTTTTGTATCTGGTGTGAGTCCAAGGACTATGACCCGACGACGTGCAAGGAAGATGTCATCCTTCCTTACCTTCTACATTTGGCACGGTCTGGCCTTAATGTTCATTCCATTAAGGTTCATCTCGCTGCATTGACTGCCTACAGGAAATGCCCTTCACAGACTTCCTTCTTCCAGATCCCTGTGATCAAAGATTTTTTGGAAGGCTTGAAGAAAGTGTTCCCTCCTGTCAGGCTTCCTTCGCCTTCATGGGAATTGAATGTGGTGCTGTCCAGATTGATGAAGGAGCCTTTTGAACCTATTCATAAGGCTTCGTTGCAGCACCTGTCCTGGAAGGCAGCGTTCCTCGTGGCCATTACATCGGCCCGCAGAGTGAGTGAAATTCAGGCGTTGTGTTGCCAAGAACCTTATACTGTATTTCATGCTGCTAAGGTTGTTATGCGTACTCACCCTAAATTTCTTCCCAAGGTTATTTCTGATTTTCATGTCAACCAGACGATAACTTTGCCTATGTTTTTTCAGAATCCTTCATCTCCAGCGGAAAGGTCCTTACATTCCCTGGATGTTAGGAAGGTGTTGAAATTTTATCTGGATAAAACCAAAGATATTCGTAGGTCAGACCAATTGTTAATCAATTATGGTTCAGTCAGGACGGGTCAGGACGGGTCTTGCTACCTCTAAGCAGTCCATTTCTAGGTGGATTGTGTCCTGCATACAACTGTGTTACCAGAAAGCTAATAAGACCTTAGGGGGTAAACCTAAGGCTCATTCCACCAGGGGCAAAGCTGCCACAACGGCTTTACTCCGTAATGTTCCTATTGCAGAAATCTGCAAGGCCGCCACTTGGAAGTCGATCCATACCTTTTCTAAGCATTACTGTCTGGACACGGATGCCAGGGCAGACGCTCAGGTTGGGCAGGCTTCGCTGCGAAATCTTTTCGCACAATAGTGGTGTTATTTCTCGTTTCTCCACCGCCGCTTTGGTGTGGGGATGGGCTTGTAACTCCAGTTCTGTAGTAGGGGTATCTCTGTTATAGTCATAAGTGCCCGCCCTCCTCCCCGGTGGAGAGAGATATTCATGTAAGGAATGCTACAGGTCTGGCGTGTTACGCCTTCAAAAAGAACTGAAAGTAAAAGGGACCTGCAGGGCATTCTGGGATACTGTGAAGTACTTGAAAGTTCTCTTAAAGGCACAGTATCCTGTTTTGAGCCACATAATGGCAGCCTATGGGGCTTGTCTGTATATGTGTTCCTCTCTATCATTCCAGAGGGTTTTTGCTGCTGAGGCAAGGGAAATCTGGGCAGTCTTTGCTGTTAGTGGAATTTCTAGTTGAAGTACTGGACAGTGTAGCCTGGTTATAGGCTGCATTATCTGTGTTTAAATTCTCTCTTAAGTGTCTGTGCAGTTCTGCATTTTTTCGACACTTTAAGAGATACCCCTACTACAGAACTGGAGTTACAGGACAGAAACTACTCCTTCACCTCGCCTCCCCCACCTTGGGGGTGGAGTTGCCAGAGGTGGGGACACCTCCTATTCTGCTAGGTTTTCTCTCCCAAAGTGGGCATGTAAACTGGAGGCTGCCATCTGTTGCTAGCAGCAGAGGCTGGGGTTGCATTACAAAAGTGGCAGGCCTTTGAAGCTTCCCCTTCGAGTACTGGCCCATCCTGGGGGAGGAGGTGTGACACCTCTGCCCAGGATGTGCATTGTTTTTGGTCCCAGAGAGCAGAGGCTCTCCACGTGGGGGTACAGAAACATGTCTGTGTTTGGCAGGCTGCCTAAAGCCAGTCCGTGCCCACACCAGGGTCAGTAGGTTTTCAGGAGGCCCCTTTGAGGTGCCCTCTGAATACATGGTGTAGTAAATCTTATACTGGCATCATTGGGGATTTATTAGTGGGAAAGTTGCGACCTGTTGAACTCACCAGTCGCGATCTCCTGGGATTTCCTCCAGCGTTGCGTTTGGTGGCCTCACTTTTGTGCACTGCAGGATCCCGGTGTTGACGTGTCTGGTCGGCACTACTCCCGTTTTCCTGGGTTTTTGCGGTCGTGTTGGAAGTCAGCTGTTCGCGCTCTGAGGTCAGCTGATGCTGGATAGTATGCGTTGTACACCGCCAAACCACGGAACAGGGCAGCGCTGGCTGCAAATGGCCCTGAGGCTTTGCCGCAATAGGCGGGTCTTGCCACTGATCTCCTTCCTGGGCGGCGGTGCAGGGGGTTGGAGCGAGACAAGGCTCCCGAGTACCATGAGCCCACGGTAAGTCGACCGGCAGGAGTCAACGAGACCTGCACATTCCCTAGACACACACGGGCTGGTGGAAAGAGCAAAAAGAGGTCTTTGCAGGTAGGGGAGGGGGCCCGCGTAGAGTAAATTCTGAAAGCGTCCCAAACAGATATGCCTTAAGGCAGAGGTCTTCAAACTTTTTATGTTGCGCCCCCACCCAGTGAAGAAAAAAAATCAGCAGGGCCCCCTTTCGAATTTTTTTTAATTATTCTATTAAATCAGCAATGTTTAAATATGCCTAGATTCATTTAAACATCGCTGTTAAGTTATTTTACAATTTCTTAAAAATGCAATCAAATACATGATTGCCAAACATCTTATACTGGTCAGGCAGGCCTTACTAATGTATAAAAGTATCCACAGTGTGATTATTAGAAATGGGAGTGGGGGTTTTGAAGAATATTTGGAGTCCTTTCCCTTTTGTCACATGCTCCAAGCTTGAATATAAATGAAAAAAATGTTAGTGATGGACTATTACAGAGTTGCTTACTGCTGCTCATTTTTTCATCTTAAACCAAAGCACTGTTATCACTATAAACCATCTTTTGGCCAGAGCTTGGCTCCCCCCCGGGGCACTGCACTTTCCCCCAGGGGGGCCCGCCCCCAGTTTGAAGACCCCTGCCATAAGGAACAAGAACATTGATTCAGTTGAAGGCTGTTTGCAAACCTAGGGTTCTGCACAAGGTACTAGGGAGAAAGTTGATTGCGAGCAGGGAAATAGAAAATCAGGGGATTTGAGCATATGGAGTAGAAATATTGATTCTACCTCCTCTTCCATCTCAACTGTGCTTAAAGCAAAGGACCCTTTAGCTTTAGGTAATAAAGTCGAACGGGTCAAAATAACCCCTTCATTAAGAACTTTCTTTAAAGTGCAGGTCAAAGGGCCCGACTCAATAAAATCTTGTTCCCCTGCTCTCATTGATCTAAATAAGCTATTCAAGAAAATAAAACCATTGCTATAACGGAGACTGACAGATGAGGAGCAGAGGAAATTTTAGCAGACAATGATATTAATAATAAATATCAGGTCGGGCATGGCTTAGTTGCCGATCGGAATGGCCGTACATCCGCGAGGCTCCGTAAATCCCCAGTCCCTTAGCTCATAATCCGGCAAAATTATCCACAAAGCACTCCATACACGCAACAGAAGCCCTACGATCATCAGCGGTGTGAAATTCGGACTGCCGCAAGGAACATGGATGCATCAAAGCGAAAGAATGGACCGCGGCCTAACGTGGCCTGAAAGCCTTGGCCTCAGTTAGAAAGTCAAGCTGCATCGGACCTCTGACGGCGATCGGCCCTAAGACTGGAGTGTCGTCTAAAGGGATTAAGCGGCGGCTGTGTTGCAGCCAGGTGAAGGCCTACACCCAAACCCCAATGGCCGACGACCCCGCAAGGTATAATCTAAAAAGTGTACTGCGGGAAGAAGTGATAAAACAGGCCCAGGCCTGGAATTGGGGTGGAGTCGGAAGAAAGCGTGGGGCTAGCGGAGGCCCGTAACGTTCTGGAAATTACTGATGGCCAGCAACGGGCAAGTATTGTGGGTTCGCTGAAACACTGTAGGAAAAGCACAAAGGTGAGCGAGGCTCGGGGGAGAGGAAACCTTGGAAGTGGTTAAAGCTGCTTGACGAAGAGCCTACTGCTGAATCCGATAACGGAGGGCTTGAACAGACGGCAGACAATAGAACACAATAGCCCTGGGCATAATATTACCAAACAACTCCTCAATGAGAAAAAACAGTAGGGCCCAGATGTAACCTTGTGGGGCGCGGCACGCATTGGCCGCCTGATTGCGAAGACTTTTTCTGAAATCTGACCACTAACCCTGGCGCTCAGGCTTGAAATATCACCAAAGGTGCATGCAATACACAAAAGAATGCAAGGACCATACATATAACGGGGACTTACTCCCAAAACTCGAACAACGGGATAAAGAGGCAGCTCCACTTTCGCGCTCAACATGAAAGTGTCGGACACCAGTGACTCGGCCGACCAGGGGGAAGAGTGGTGTCCACGGTGCCCTGTTACTCGCTGCTGGGGAAAGATGGGAGAACCCTGGCAGGCCGGCTGGGGAGGCATACCCCAAGTGCAGGCGGCGGGCTGTATTCACGGGGGCTCTAGCTATAAATCATCACGCCAGGAGCATTGTTGGGCACCAAGGGACTAAAAAGCACACTGCAAACCAAATTAGACACATTTGCAACCCAGAAACCGGCTGACTCAGACTTAGCGTATAAAGGAAATGCGACCAACAAGATGGGCTCGACAATGGGGCTCCAACATTGAAAGATGTCATGGATGCCATAGCAGGGGTGCGCACATTGTTGGAGCGCAGAATGGACTCTTTCACCTTCGAGATGATGTTGATGAGCGCAGACCTGCAAAAGACAAGTGAGAAAGCTAAGGCCATAGAAGTGACTACCACAGAGCTTAGTGGTGAAACCAAACTAATGCTACAGGAAATCAAAGCGCTCCAAGTTGCTAGCAAATTGGCGGAAAACAAGCTTGATGACTAAGAAGGTCAAACCAGGAGTAGCATGAAAAATTAGAAGGTCCGGCTGCAGACCTCTTTGTCGAAGATCTAATGATTAATCACCTGCGGCCAAAGAATCTCAAATTCTTCACTGTGGAAAGAGCGCATAGGGTCCCGGGAGGCAGGCCAAAACCGGTAGCACCCCACGTCCGATCTTGGCAAGACTTTTAAATCTCCAGGACATTGTATTAGAAACTGCTCACTCGACTCCCCCAGTCAAATACGAAAACTTCACAATAACTGTGCAAAGACAAATGTGAATCTTTCTAAATGTCAAGAAGCAACTCAGAGAAAAAGGTATCCGGTATCCTATGATGATTCCTGCAAAGCTTCAAGTCGAAGTGGAGGGAAGGGCTTTTCTTTGATACCCTGGAGTTGGCACTGGAATGGCTAGATGGATGGAGACCGGCAAGAGAGCACAACGCCCAACGAGGAAAGGACCAGCCCTCATATATAATGAACATAAACGGAACTAGCAGACACTAGGGAGGATGAACCCCTCCCCCCCCCAACTTTCATTTAGTTCAGAGTTAGGGCGACAGGCACTCTGCACAGTTGGGGTCATGGGTGGTTCCAAGCCCAGAGTGCAAGGGAGCAGGGTGGGGGGGTGTTGGGTTTTAATAGTAGTATTTTATTAGTTAGATGACAAAACATTTCACACCACTGGGGTCAGGAGGGGTACAAAGAGGGGAACAACGCCTAATGGGCCCCTCAGGCTACAGGCTAGATCCATGGACGGCATCACCCGTCCAAATGCTGAGACAATGGACATTGAGGTGAGCAGAGTCGAGAAGTGTAATTATGGATTCCTCAGGATAGGGGATTCCTGTCCTGGCATGTGAATGGATTGGGTCAAGATCATTATTCGAGGGCAATCAATCTCAAATAGCTGGGGCAAGGAAATAGAGAAATGCCGAATTGGTTAGACTAGAAGATGAGATTCTGCAAAAAGAGAGGCAACTATTGGGTTCTGAGAACAACGAAACTGTACACAGACACAAACTAAAAAGAGAGGAATGTAAAAATGTAGCAACAAAAATGGCAAAAATCCTAAGCAGAGACAAAATGGGGAGAGTATACGAGCTAGGGGACAGAGCAGGAAAATTGTCATGGCTAGATAAAAGGGACCACGCAAATCGCCTAGTCACCGAACTGATGACAGACATGGGGTGCCACTTTCCGATAGGCAGTTAATAGCAGATGAGTTTGCTGAATATTATAGACAAATATATGACTCACACACCGCTCTTCCTAAAGAAGAATAGAGAGCCCTATTGTCAGATATGACACTCCGTCACTATCCAACGAGGATAATACAGTACTGGATAGCGACTTCACAAACAACGAGGTGGCACAAGCCATTAGGGGTCTATAGTCTGGGAAGGCTATGGATCCTAATGGCCTCCCAATGGAGCTCTGCAAATTAAAGCCTGATAAAATTGCCCCATATCTCATATTATTATCTGAGGAGAGCCGAGAGGTTGGTAGGCTTCCCCAGGATCAAAGACTAGCCACATTGGTGGTCATACATAAAGAAGGAAAGCCTAAAATCAAATGTTCATCATATAGGCCCATTTCATTATTGAACGCAGAGGCCAAGATATTGGCAAAACTTTTGGCCACAGGCCTGGTTGGAGTAATCTCCAAATTGGTCCATCCAGATCAGGCGGGCTTCATACCATCCAGAAATACCTCTCTGAATCTTCGTCAACTTCACAGGGTGATAGGACGGATGGACACGTTGAGGGAGGATGCTGTGGTGATGTCCTTGGACGCCACCATGGCATTTGATGCAATTGAATGGCCCTAACATTTTGCCGTACTGGGGAAGCTTGGATTCAGCCCCAGCTTTGCCAGCTGGATAAGGCTCTTATATACTGACCCACTGGCACAACTAGTTGTGAATAACAAAAAGTCTGAAATCGTCGCCCTCAGAAGAGGGACGAGACAGGGATGTCCTCTTTACCATTACTCTTGGTGCTGACGCTGGAGACCCTGGCAGCATGGATACATAAGAACCCCATCATTAGGGGTCTGAGATGGTCCGAGGACTATATCTCCCTCCAAGCCGATGACATATTGCTGTATTTGGTGTCACCCCCGAACCTAGATACACAGGGTCCGTTACATATTTACTAATTTCTGCAAATCTCAGGGTACACTATCAATTGGACCAAATCATTGATCTTCGTGCTCGGAGGAAAGTTTCCGCCCCTGCTTAGAGGTGGTAACGTGTTAGAAGCAGTAGATGGCTTCCAATACCTTGGAATCTATATCACCAAGGATCCTAGGTTGTTACGTTACCAATCTCCTACCGCTGCTAAAGCAACTAAAATACAATGTAGAACACTGGAAGGCTCTCCCGCTGTCTCTACTAGGAAGAGCAACACTATTCCAATTCACCCAATCCTAATCCTGCAGCCTATTTTATGGCCATAGAAACTGAGCTGAGGGCACTGTTATGGGTAAAGGGGTCGCCCTGAATATCACTTGCAAAATTGGCGAGCGGGTGGAACGACGGAGATATTGGACTTCCAGATATCAAGAAATATTACTGGGCCACTCAGCAGCCATCAACCAATGTACATACCGACTCCCCTGACGATCCAGGATATTGAATGGATAGGTGGCTGCTGCCAGGTGGATCCTATGTCAGGGCACTTTATTCTAGGCCCGCGAAATTGCAATTAAAGGGACCCACGGCGAAGTCTGTCCAGATATGGCACACCGCTCACAAGAGTTTGGGTTGGGCCAAAAATTTACCCGAGTCACCCCTCTGTGGGACTCGGAACAACTGGGTACCCTAAGAAAGACTCTGGGATTCAACAAATGGGATATCATTGGACTGTCTTGGGTGAGTGACCTGTGGAGAGGGAGGGGGGTGATGGTTTTCTCGCTTCTACAGCAGGAACATGAAAACTGGCACATTCTGAAAGATTTAGATACCTGCAGGTGCAACATGCATAATATCAGGCACCCATAAGAGGCAGGAACCTTTGTTGAGCAGATAAGGGTGCAGCAGAAACATAAATGGCAAACGCCGAAGGAAATGGAGAGCTCCAATAGGTATAAGAACAAACATACCCGATTTTGGGTTAGGGAGGGTTCCCCTGGGTGGGATGGGTTCTCCTAATGATGCTGTTTGGCTATAAATTCACAGTGTAGGAAGCAGGTGGGGAAAAAAGATAAGTACTCAGTCACAAAATTAGAGCAAAGTGGTGGAGGTATGAGAAAAACACAAAGAACGTTTTTTGAAGATAAAATGTCTGAATCAATGAATTACACCTCACTTAACTTTCCATCATGGAATGTAAATGGTCATGGAGTAGCCAGAAGAAGGAGAAGTATCCTGAAATACTTGAAACAGGCCAGCTATAATATTATAATGTTACAAGAGACACACTTAATGCAGGAGGAGTGGAAAGACATTGTGGTAAAACAGAAGTGGATTGAGGAGTCAATATATACTAATCAACCATGTTGTACAAAGAGAGTGGCCATATTTATTAAAAAATGTAGGTGCTGGGGGACGCTGGATCATAGTTAACCCCTTCCATGCTGATGACGAACCCAAGCCGTCATGCACTACGGTGCTCGTGTGCTGATGACGGCTGGGGTTCGTCACGGCCCGCCCCTGTTCGTGCTGTTTACAGCACACCAGGGGAATCGCGGCTGCATGGAAAGGGTTAATATAAAAATATAGAGTGTGTGGTATGCCTTTGTGGTGTACTATGGGGCAAATATTGATGACACCGCTCCTCTTCAAGCCCTCTATTGTTAGCTTTCAGGTTAAAGCACCAATAATACTTATGGTCGATTTTAAAATGCTATTGATTCCAAGTAAAAGGACACAGATTTTTTAAAACTAAATAACACTTCAAATCCAAAACATATAATACTAGCTTACGCGTTGCTGCGATGTCAGAAGAAAGGATATTCAAGGAAACTCGTTATGATAAAATTCAATTTACATTGTCATTTTTATTGAAACTTATTTTTTTCCTGAGGCTCCCCAGGAGATCATCCTCACAGGCAGCGCTCCAGGCCCTGCACTGGCTTCCTGTCAGGCGCAGAGTGGAGTTCAAGGCTCTCTCTGTGTCACCACATTCTGGGCGGTAAGGCCCCAGTCCCGTTACAGAGTCTGGTTACCCATTACGAGCCTACAAGGAACCTGCGTTCCTCCTGCACAGGGCTACTGAAAATTCCAAAAATAAAGAAAGCTCGAATGGGGGGGCAGGTCTTTTAGATATTTGGCTGCCAAGCAGTGGAATGACCTGCCTCTGGAGCTACGTCTGGAAATTTCAGAATCCACTTTTAAGAAGGAAACTTAAGACTCACCTTTTTGGAAGGTAGGCGGCTGTGAGGGCTGCTTGGACTGTTTACCCCACTTACCATAGCGCGGGGACACGCCGGTGCGCGTAACCAGGCGCTCTACAAATTTCCCTAATAATAATAATATTAATTAATATGGAAAACATTTGAAAGTGTGGCTTGAGCAGTGCGTACTCGATCGGCTTCCAATCTTGATTCTCGTTGCTCACCTGTTTAATACGAGTGGGCTTGAGCAGTGCGTAATTGATCAGTTTCCAATCTTGATTCTCGTTGCTCTTTTGTTTGAGAAGAACTGGCTTGAGCAGTTTGTGTTCGAACAGCTTCTAATCTTGCTTCCCGTTGCTCGTCTGTTTCTGAAGCTTGTAATGCCTTTTTCTTTCGTGCTTCAGATGTAGATCGACCAATCGATTTCCGTTTGGGGGGGCATAACTGTCGAAGATGCTTGCAAATTCGCTGACAATTTAAATATTCTAAAGATTATGAAGGCCCTGGGGGGCCGATATTTAAAAAAAATGTATGCCAGAAACCTTTGCAGGAGTGTACTCAACAACTTCCCAAAGTTTCATGGCGATCGGATGAATGGTGTAGTAATGCATAAAGGACAAACAGACAGACATACATTTGTATATATATATATATATATATATATATATATATATATATATATATATATATATATATATAGATGGGATGCATAGCAGTCCTATATTAGAGGTAGGGTAATAAGCTAAGCAGCAAAAAGGCATAGGGGGACAAAATATAAAATAAAAAATCTGGAAGACAAGATCTTAAGGTCTTTGAGAGAGAGCCTTGCAACAACATGATCAGGCTAGAACAGCTAATAAAATTAACTGTGCAAGACAGGCCTTATTAGAATATTTAGATGGTATACAATGGAAAAAATGGGAGGCCAGTAAACTAGCTAATTAAAAATATGGGGAAGGAAGCGGGAAGCTACTTGCTTGGAAGTCAAGAACTGAATATATGAAAAATACCTTTAGAAATATGGTATCTAAAGAAACCGGGAGGTGCTTCACCGAGAATTCAGGTTTTAGAACTTGCATTCACAGACGTCTTTCAAGAGTTATTTAAAGAAGATCTTTCAGTCTCTGAGACACAGTTAAAGGAATATCTTCATGGTATAGTTTTGCACACGTTAAATACGACCTAACGCAAATTCTCAATCAGAAAAGTAGCCTGGAGGAAGTCAAGACGGTAATCAACAAGTTAAAGAAAGGTTATGCTGCTCGTTTGCATGGCATACCTAACAAGTTCTATAAATGCTATCTCAACGAGCTATCTCCTGTTATGGCCGAGCTGATAGGTGGGATATTCTCAGAGGACCAGCTGATTCTGCAGTAATGTGATGATGCTGCTATTAGCTTAATTTTGAAAACAAAAAAAGACCCTAAGAACTGTGAGTCATACAGACCGATTTCATTACTTAACTGCGATTATAAATTCTATGTGCAAGTCTTGGCAATGAGGTTAGAGAAAGTTATTGGAGTAGTGGTTCTGGAAGACCAGAAGGGTTTAATCAATTGTCAACAGCTGCATGATTTAACACACGACTTGATAGGCGGCATAGATTTGGCTATTGTGAACAAATTACGATTATCTGTCCTCACGTTTGATGCCGCAAAGGCAGAGTAAGTTGGACTTTTTTACATCAAACTATCCATAAATTTGGTCTGTGGGAGAACTTTGCCAAAGCAATCAGCGCAATATATAGGAAGCCAACATATGGGATAATAGTGAACGGGATTTCAACTAAATTGTTTAAATAGAGAGAGG
The DNA here is from genome assembly GCF_964263255.1 of Lissotriton vulgaris. Taxonomy (NCBI): domain Eukaryota; kingdom Metazoa; phylum Chordata; class Amphibia; order Caudata; family Salamandridae; genus Lissotriton; species Lissotriton vulgaris. The sequence continues at coordinate 230,008,574 of NC_141696.1, forward strand.
GAAAAGCCAGGGTTGTCCCCTATTCCGCTTGCTTTTTGCTCTATATATTAAGCCACTAGCAATAAAATAAGGGGAAATCAGGATTTTTTGCCATTTGAATGCAATGGCTGGGCAAAAACAGTGGCACTATATGCTGATGATTTGATGGTTTTCACACAGGGTTTCGATGGTTCTCTCCCATGCTATTGCAAGCTTTAACTGACTTTGGAGAAGTTTCTGGATATCAAATTAATCAACAAATTACCGAGTTAATGTTAAGGAAGACACGACTGAGCAATATTCTTATAAAACAACAAATAAAATATCTTGGTATACATGACCATACTAAGAAGGCCGCGATCAACCTTGAATAAAAATGAGCGAGTCTAGAGCTTTAGGATCTTGGGGTTATCTTCCACTTTCAATTTTAGGTAGATCTAATTTGGTAAAAATGTCAATCCTGCCAAAGTTGACCTTCACTTTTAATATGACCTCCCTATCATTAAATCTAAAATCCATGAAAAAATTACAGGGAGAAATAAGCTTTATTTGGTCTTGGAAGGGAGTGAGGATTGCCTGGAAGAAACTTTGAAAGCCAAAAATAAAAGGTATCTTGGGACCTGACCTCAGTCTATATTGCTGGGCCTTTCAGTTAAAAAAAATAAGATTTCTCTTGTTGAATTTTGCTTCTCCCCACCCCCCAGGCCCCCCAACCCCATCCCCTCCAACCCCATCCCCTCCAGCCTTTCGGTGGTGATTTTTTACTTTTTAAATTTGTTCATCCTAAATTTTTCAAGAAAGTGAAAGATTTTAAGAGGGGCATGTGAACTTTGGTACCAGATCTGACAAATTATGAGGATACCTTATTATAGAATGTTCACACCTTTATGGATCTCACCAAGGACCCCGAATTGCCTACAGGATAAACTTGCCGTCTCTCTAATGGAGGCAGGAATAAACAAATGGGGTCAACTAACACAACAAAACAAAATAGTCTCCTGGGACTCCCCGACTATTTCCACGAATCGAAGACTATCCAAATGTAAATGTTATCAGTTATCAAGTTGGGCACATTGCCTATGCAAAGATGGAGAGGGAAAAAAAGAGTGGGATTCTAAACTGCAGGGGCCCCCTTTCAACACAAAGAAGTTTCCAAGTTGTATTGGATGATGATAAAGGGCAAGGACGTGACTTCAATTCCGCCGGAGGAGATCTGGTGGAGGAACCTGCCAACGACCAAATTAACACACATATGGCAAGTATTGATGCTTACTTCATGGTTGGTAATAAAAGACCCACCTCTCAGAAGAAACCACTTATACTCATTCACAGGGCGTATTGGACCCTGAAAAGGCTATCAAAGCTGAGAGGTGGAGAAATCAAAACCGGCCTAAAGTTTCCATGGGAAAAGCAGACGACGTACATATGTTTCTGGAGTGCCCTCAGATCCTTCTGGTAAGAAGTCGGTTAGGCCATCTCCGAAATTATGGGAAAAGTTATTGAGGTAAGCCTCGATCTGGTGATTTTGGGGGTTTTGTTAGCGGACGGGTCACTGAAAATCTTTGTTTTAATATTATTGGCAAGAAGGGAAGTTTGCTTAACCCCTTCCATGCACGGTTGAGCTGTGCTGATGACGAGCTGATCTCGTCATGAACAATGGGGATCAAAGCTTTCCAGCACAGGGGAAAAATAACCACAGCAGCGATGTGGTTAAAATGGGTATCCTTTACGCCACTGAAATATTTGGACTGGGTCAGGTCTGTTAACAGAGTAAATAGCCAAGATCGTAGTTACCGATCTAAAAAGAGCTAGAATTGGCAGGTATGGGAGAGCTGGGCTAAGAACACTCTTAGACAATACCTATATAAGGTCCAATGATTATAAAATAAGTAAAAACCTTGGCAGAGAAGAGGAGAAATACCCAGGACGACAAAAATTCTCGGTTTATCTGAGGCATGAACTCAGGAGAGAATGATCGGAATCCTTGAACCAAAAAGATATTCTTTTCTGTCAGTATGCTACCTGAGCTCATACCTCTCACACAATTTATTCATGAATGAGAACTAAAAAAAATGTACAAACAAATATCAGAGGGATTGATTGCAAGGAGTAGTTTGGTACCAAACACTTCTGGTTTCAGTGAAGCCATTCTACTTTTGGGGAACTCGAGATGTTGAGTTTCCAGCTTCACTGGTAATTATGATATTTAAGAATTGACTTAAGTATTGTGGGGGCATATCTACTCATGCAGATGTGCCCTCACCAGGGATATAGTGCACCCTACCTTAGGGCTGTAAGGCCTGCTAGAAGGGTGACTTACCTACACCTTCAGGTAGTACTGACTAGTATGGCACTCAGTCAGGGTGCCATGGCGACTTTGTCGTTTTTATCCTCAGAGTTGCATGATCTTAATGAGGCGGTCTCAGGGGACCCTCTACAGCGCCCAGGCCCTAGGTACCCAGGGTACTGTTTACTAGGGACTTACAGGGGGCAGAAGGAACAATTGTGGGCATGTTTTTTGGGAAGAAGCACTGGCACAAGGGACTTGGTTGGCAGGGACCCTGTGTACTACAGTTGAAACCCCATCAAAACCAGGTAAAAAGTGGGTGCTTTTCACCACACAGGTGCATGCCAGCTGCAAGGGCATTGGTATGGTCTTAATGAGGGTTGCTAGAGTTGTGACTGACTTACCTTCACCTTCAGGTAGTACTGGCTGGCATGGCACCCAGTCAGGGTGCCATGACGACTTTGTCGTGTTTCTCCCCACAGGTGCAAGCCAGCTGCAAGGGTACTGGCATGGTCCTAGTGAGGGGGTCTCAGGGGACCCACTTCAGCTCCTAGGCCCTAGGTACCCAGGGTACCATTTGCTAGGGACTTACAGGGGGCAGAAGTACGAACTGTGGGCATGTTTTTAGAGAAGAAGCACTGGCACAGTAGAACTGGTTGGTAGGGACCCTGTGCACTACGATCAAAACCACATCAAAACCAGGCAAAAAGTGTGGGCGAACCATGTCAAAAAAATCACTTTCTCACACTGAAGTAAAGGTGATACCCCCTCTGACTGGGGATCCTGGTACTAAAGAGAAACTGGGGATGCCAATTAATGAGGTCTCAAAACCTGAAACTGATCCTGAGTTAGTAAAATCGTTAAAAAAGAATGTCAAACCCGGCCCCAGCTGACATGGAAAGGTGATGGTTTGGGGGATAGAGGGCCTTAGCAACCTGCGACCTTCCGGAGTCAGGTGAAATAAGACATGCAAACTTAATAACGTCTGCTGCCTGTGCCTGCTCACCTTATAAGGGTTCAGTTCTTCGCTGTTCAAAAGGTCCAGAAAATATAAGGTTGGCGATGGAGCCAGCAGAAGTTACAAAAGGTTTCTCCAGTAATATGAGGGGATGCTGGATGGCAAACAACTCAAACTGAACGGCCCCGTCTGCAAACATAACACTGCCGGTCTTCTCCCGGAGCACTCAGGGCTTAAGAACCTTGTCTGCCAACAATGACATAGCTAAGAACATGAGTAAAAATGACATAATCTGCCTCCAGGTAAGATGGCAACTAGCCCCGGCAGTGTGGCCAGATCACCTTGAATTCTTTGCATCAGCTGAACCATACCCTAAATGAGGTCATCTCTCCGGTGGGGTTTTAATTCTTATCCAGTAAGCACTGGCACTAAACATAGTGGTCTTGTCCAGCGGCCTTGGTGCTTACATATTTGTAAAACTAGTATTGCCCAATAAACAAACCCCTGAAGGTATGCTACAAATCATCATAGGGTGTATTTAATAGTCCTGGGCAGTGAACTCCGCTCCATTCGCTGAGTTTTCTGCGCTCCGCGGAGCACGCGGAGTGCAGAAAGCTCTGCACCGTGTAGTGCAGAGGAGTTTTTAGTTCACGAGCGCGAGCTGCCACTTGGGTAGAATTTCTACCTGCACGGCAGGGTAACCGGCTCGAACTGCAGTTCGGACTGCACTCCGCCACTCACGGAACTCCAAGGAGTTTTTCTGTCACTTCGCAGAGTTCCGTATAGCGAAACTACGTGAACCAGGCCTGGTATTTAAATCAACCCAAAGCATCCAAAGAAAAGAAGAGCAGTGGCGGAAGTGGTAAAAACACCAGATTTTTAAGAGATCAATATTTGGAGGCTACATGGCTACTCGCTAGTGACTTCAATATGCTTGTTCTAGAATCAGCTGTGCCATCAATATGGGTCTAAGAGTAAGATGCTGCCTGGTGCATTCCTAAAATTACTTCAGGTAAAATAAAAAATGATGTTGCAGGGTAGAGGCTCGCGACCTTCCTTAACCAATTTGGTTTAAGGACATTAAATGGCAGAATCTCACTTGACAGTCCTCCAGCCTGCACATTCATCCCACTAAACAGTCATTAATTGACTATGTTTGGGTGTCTGCCCAAACAAGTAATCCCTGGTATGATCAGTTATCACGCAATGTTAGTCTGCTGTCTCTCCACGGGCATGACCAGATGGCCCATGGTGAAGTAATAGGCATACAAAATGGCGTCTGCTCTCTGGGTATAATTAAGTGGAGCGTTGATATTCCAGTCAAAAAAGTTGGAGTACTAACACTCTTCACAGCAGGTCTGTCGGGCAATGTTTCTCCCCTTCACAGTGGCACACTTTGACCACAATGTTGGTAAATCAATTCTCTCTACCAACTCAAGTGTTATAACTTCATAAGGCCCACCCACTCTCGCACTCATCGATGGAATAAGAATGCTTATGCGGACGTTGAGTAATTGCCTGAGAAAGAGCCGGGTTACTAATAATCCAGGTGTATTTACTGACGAAACAAATAAAATAAGAAAGGCACATGAGTCAAAGCTATGGGAGTTGAGTAAACAGAAGGAAGAAAAACTGTCTGGAGTTGTATGAGGCTTCAAGGCTAAGAAATTCTCATAAATTCTGGAGCAGATTCAATTGGGAACAGTCCGAAAGCACAGCATTCGATATCAGCAGCCAACTGGGTGAATTATGTCTTGAGCATATGTTACAAACAGACATTCATCATGAGGAGACCTGGACTTAGGGCACTGGGTTCCCCCCGGGCACGCGGGTAAAATGGGAGAGTAACCGTGATACTATGGATAATCTACGATCAATTATTAGCTCCCTTCGATCAGCAGGAGCCCCAGGTACTAATGGGCTTCCTGCCAGAATATTCAAAGATGCACAAGAAGTCTGGATCAACTTTCTATGCCCACTTATGTTCAATTACAAACAAGGTACCAGACCGCTTTATTAATCCCAATACATAAAAAGGTCAAACTACTCAGCCAACTAACATTAGATTAATAGCCTAGCTTGATGAAGATGGGAAATGTTATGTGAAAGCCCTCAATTCAGAACTCAAAGAATGGGCAACAACAAATGCACCAATACCAATTACACAATTTGCGGTCAGACAGGGTTAAAACACTGAGGATAATCTGTTGAGCCTTTCTTCTTTGATGGAGACAGTAAATAAACCCCAAGTACCTACATTATATGCTGCCTTTATTAATTACAACACTGCCTTTGATAAAGTGGACAGGACAGATTAAGCCTTTGGCAAAAGCTTCAAAACTGGGGAATCCCGTCTTCATTGTTGTGGGCTATCATGAGCCTGTGAAAAAACAAAGAGAACTAGCTACTGGGATAGTGTACGCGTACTATGTGTCTGTATGGGGAAACCGATTGGTTCTATATGAAGGCCCTCACCCACCAACCTAGTTGGTGGCATGCTTCATCATCGGACCCCACCCGAGACACTGAGTGCGCCTCAGGTGTGCTGCGACGCCAGGTTACTGCTGAGCGGGTTTTGAAGCGTGAGTGTGCTGTGCTGGTGTGTTGAGTGAGGTTTAAAATGTTGTCCTTGGGGTCCCGAAAGTTTACTTTATTAGTGGGCCCCAGGCAGAGTTAAAAAACAAAGGCTTAGAACGTGTGGTGGTAGACTTGTGGTCTACCCCCACATGTACGGAGGCCATAAGTCTACCCCCACACGTCCTAAGCCTTTGCATTTAAACTCTGCCTGGGGCCCACTAATAAAGTAAACTTTTGGGACCCCAAGGACAGCATTTTAAACCTCACTCAACACACCAGCACAGCACACTCACGCTTCAAAACCTGCTCCGCAGTAACCTGGCGTTACAGCACACCTGAGGCGCACTCGGTGCCTCGGGTGAGGGCCGATGAAGCATGCCACCAACTAGGTTGGTGGGTGAGGGCCTTCATATAAAACCAATCGGTTTCCCCATACAGACACATATCCACAGTACACTATCCCAGTAGCTAGTTCTCTTTGTTTTTTCATAAATCCCAAGGGGAAACGAACTAGCTATTCTAATTCCTCTCTCTCTCTCTCCTTTGATTACAAGACTATCATGAGCCAGTACATTAAAACTTGGGTGACTGTCTAGGTCTCCGCTAACAGTGACGCAAAAGATCTGGACCAACCAAGGGATGCAGCAGGGATGCATAGTGGCCCCTCTATTATTTAATCTTAATCAGGCCGACCTAAACAACACTCTAGCTCTAGCAAACTCCTTTCCACCCATATTTGCCGGCTCACTCTTATAGTGTCCTCAATACGCAGACAATACTATCCTATTTGATCATACCACTCTTGGTATACAAAGGTCATTGAATGCCTTGTCTTACTATTGTTATGAAAATAAAATCACTATCAATGCCTCAATGACAAATAATGGTTTACGGGCGAAAAAGAAAGTAAAAATAATCAAATTAACCCTGGATCAGGTGAATATTGAGCCGGTAGTTCGCTTTAAATATCTAGCCGTTTACTTTAACCAGTATGTCTCACACTATGCACAGCTTGAAGCGATGAAACGAATGGCTACAGCAATGACTATCCTCTTCCAGAAACTGTTGAAACATATGAGAGAGACCGATTTTTCGGTAATCTGTTGAGTCATTGACTCTAAATTCATCCCAACACTGTCATACAGGTCTTGGATCTTTAAAAACAGTCTGGGCCCCTGGCTTGCCATCCCTTTTTCACAAATTCACCTGGAATCCAACTTAAGTAAACAAGCTACCCTTGGGAAAACCAGATTTCTAAACTATTATCTCAAGCTCGAGGCTGCCCCCACCTTGATCTTTGAGGGGTCTGATATGGTCAAACATGCAAAAATAGTAAGCATGCATGGGAAGCATATACCACAGATTCCAGCAATGCAGTGTGAGTTCAAAAAATGATTCATCTGAACCTTTCACTAAGATCAGGCTCTAAGCTGCTTATGATAAACATAAGACTGAGATCTTCAAATGAGTATCGACAGGATCTATCTACAAAGGCCCATGCGATTGGTGCATTTCTCATCACCAGTCAAATGGAAGGAATTTATCCTGCCCGCTGAGTCTTGACCTGGAAAAAATATCTAACTGGGCTAAGATGTGGCGTTATAACCCTAAAAGCATACACATGCGTCCATCTCAATGGCACTGAGGCTCCGAACTGTAGGCTATGTAACTATAAATTTGAATCTTAGTTGAATGTTGTATGTGTAAGCAGAGAACTTAATGGGTTGAGGCGTTATTGGTTAACCCCTGTATTTCGAATTTTAGGAATCAGGAAATGTCAAAAAGCAATTACAGCATGCCTGAGTGGGACACACACTCCGCTAACCGCAAGATTTCTGAAATTTCTGACACCAACAAAGTTGTGCACATCAATGCCTTGTCATTTCCCAAAACCTAAGTATTTTGAGTTCTCAGTTTGGACACTATGCACCTTTTTAAAACTTTATTTTCCAGTTATAGAATAGTAGTCACATTGCATTGCAAACAGTAATCCAACATATCTATCAAATCGTTCCTGACAGCAGTAAACACAGGGATGAACATGCAGTGTTCCCCATGATGGCCCAGTCCAGTACCAAAGTATTCCAGCCCGACCCCCCACCCTCCGCCCGCGGTCCCCATCTCAACTTAACCAGATCCCTATCAGCAATATTTTCAAATATAGCAATGGAACACAGCCTAAGTGAACATTATAAACAACAAATAACAGGCTAAATGGTATTAAAACTTTACTTTTTAATAGCATTTAGCCTGGTTTTTGGTTTGTTGGCCGATGGAACACAGAGGCGAAGGACCAACAAGATAGTTCCGGCCTGCACAATGCACTTTAAACCTGCATAAAACGGTGAGTTACTGACCCTTTCTTTGTATATTGAATCAATTTCAGAGGTAATATTTATTATGTCTCAATTAACAAAGTGTGGGTCTATTCTGTTTAATTTTGGACATTGAAAACAAACGTTTTTAGATTAAGTTTTTTTTTTTTTTGTTAAAGATATTTTTATTGAAAGTACAAGAAGGAAGAGGAAAGGAAGTAAGAGAAAGATAGAAACACAATAAATGCGAGAAGAGCCCTCGCAGGAGCTCACTCTACATGGCCAAGGAACGTAAATATTGCTGAAGATTGGACAACGCGGCCACCCTAGCCAGGATGATTCTCAAAGTCCGCCAGCCAACAATGTTGTCCCAAGCGGGAAGTCCTTAGAAAGGCTTCGGTTCACAGTGGCGCCAGGCAAAAGCCATCCAAGCCAGGGGCTCATTCGACCAGTCTAATTTGCGCCTCCTCGTTTCTCGGCCATAAGAAGAACAATGCAGCGAGGTGAAACACAAAGACCCACCCCCCATAGAGATAGACAGAACAAAACACCCTCCCCTCAAACTCCTTCAACCCTCCAGCCCCCCTCCCCCCAGTGGTGGCAGCCAAGTAACAGGTACACAACCGAACATTCTCTCACACTTGAAACAAATGGAGTGCACGTAAAGTGGGCGGGCAGACCGCCGATGGCAAGCCTGGAGAAAGGAAGCGGACTAGTGGGCCCCATCATAAAGATGAAGTTTTTGAAATCTCCACTGAAAACTTCCGCCATACGTTCCATACTCAGCAGTTTCCACAACCTAGCATACCAGAGGGAAAGTGCAGGGGCCTCCTTCTTTTTCCAAGCCGCCGCCAAGGTCAACTTGGCCGCACCCATGCAGAGCCAAAGGATTTGTTTATCCGCTTTAGTCTGGCGAAAATCCCCCAAGAGACCACATCCTCGCCAACATCTATCTGACGCAGAGGGAAAAATCTTTTTCAACCGGGCTGGGTAAAGATACCAGTCCAGAATCGTTTAAATATGGGCCTCCCTGAGGTCAATGGAATGATTAAATCTGTGTAAGTCACGCCAGAGGTGAGTCCACTCCTCGTCAGAGACATCCCGTCCCAGGTGCTCTTCCCACAAACTCATGTATCTAGGGCGAGGCGAGATAGCCGTGGTAAGTAGAAGGCCATAGAGGAATGAGATCACCCCCCTCATGGACTTTGCGCAGGAGATAAAGGATTCGAAATCGGTGGGAGGCCTTGTCACTGCATCCCGCACATCCGGTGACAACGCCCAGTGTAGCATTTGGGCATGCCGGTAACGCTCGGACGGTAACACCGCATAATCACGCATGCAATTATGGAAGGTGAGTGGCTCATAGCCATGAAACAAGTGTGTGAGCGCGTGGCACCCTCCCGTTCTCCACCCGTCAAAGGGGCCCTCCATGAGAGCCGGTGGAAAGGCCGGGTTAAAATGTATAGGGGTGAAGGGGGACGGGAAGGAGGTCCACCTCTCATCGCCAGAAACCGAATCCCAGACCCTCAGGGTGGTACTCGTAGGGGTGCTAATATAGGCGTTACGTGGGCGATCCCCCTTCGCCTTCCAGACCAGGTCCCATATCGACCTCCCAGCTACACTCCTATCCATATGCAACCAGTGCTTCTCCGATTCCATCTGGGTCCACTCGACCAGCCCTCGTATAATAGAGGTGCATATCTGGGAGGCCGACCCCACCTTTCTTCAAAGGCCGTCGCAGCGTGAGAAAGGAAAGTCTAGCGCGACCCCCTTGCCAAATATAGCGTAGGATCATGGTCTTAACACGCCTGAAAAAAAACCCATCCAAAGCAATAGGGAGCGCTTGAAACAGGTACAAGAGCTTGGGGAGCATCGTCATTTTGACAGCATGGACGCGGCCCAGCCAAGAAATGAACATGGGCTTCCACCGATTAAGCTCGGTCTGTATCTGGGCCAGCAAAGGTGGGAAGTTGGCCGCATACAGAGTGGTAACGGATGAGGTCAGCCGGACCCCGAGGTACTGTATAGAGGAGCTGGCCCACGACAGGGGCGTGAGCGGCCGGATGCGATCCACCTCAGCAGATGGTAGCGTGAGGTTAAGGATGTATGACTTGCCGGGGTTGACCCGGAAACCCGCCACTGCTTCAAACTGTGAGAGCACCTCCTGTACCCGTGGAAGGGAGCTTCCCGGGTCCGCTAATGACAATAGAACATCATCAGCAAAAAGGGAAATTTTATGTTGCTCTCCCGAAAAGGGGAGATCACTAATGTCCGGGTCCTCCCGCACCCTAAGGGCTAGGGGTTCAATGCAGAGCGCAAAGAGTAGGGGACATAGGGGACAGCCCTGCGGCGTACCCCGGGAGTGTGCAAAGAAGGGTGAAACATGGCCATTAACCATGACCCTTGATCGAGGACTGTGGTAGTTGGCCCGAAGCATATCTATGAATTTGGGGGAAAAACCAAAGGCCGCCAGCGTACCAAAGAGGAAGTTCCAGTCCACCCGATCGAACGCTTTTTCAGCATCAAGGCCCACCAAGACCGCCGGGATCTTGAAGCGATTAGCCTTCTCGATCAGATGAATCAGCCGTCTGGTGTTGTCGTGGGTCTGGTGACCCTTTATGAATCCCGATTGATCGGGATGGATAAGGGCAGGCATAAGGTCCTGGAGCCGTGCAGCCAAGATGGAGGAGTATATTTTAGCATCTACATTCAGTGGAGCTATGGGCCGGTATGACTCACACTTCGAGGGGTCCTTCCCGGCTTTGGGGATAATCGAAATCATCGCCTCTGCCATGGTGCCCGTAGTCTGGCCTGCCTCCCTCATGCCATTAAAAAGTGTCACCAGGAAGTCCCCCAGTTCAGAGGCAAAGGTCTGATAGAAGGGTGCCGTGAAGCCATCTGGGCCAGGCGCCTTAAGCGGTTTAAGGGACTTGATTGCGGTCAACACCTCCTCCCTAGTAAAGGGGGCTTCCAAAAGGTCGTTCCATTCCTTGGAAACCTGCGGAAGTGGATGAGCCCTCAGGTATTCCCGCTGATCTTCCGGCTCCAGGTTATCCGCCGAGTACTAGGCGGCATAGAATTTGCAGAAGAGCTCCGCCTTGGCCGCGTCTTGATGCTCCAAGGCGCCCGAGGGCGCCCGGATGCCACCTACATATTCCCTCTCACGCTTATCGCGAAGCTGTCGAGCCAGATGTTTCCCCACTTTATTGCCTTGTGCGTAAGAAAGACGTCGTAAGCGCAGGAGGGTATACTCCGCCCGATTATTATAGTGGGCCCTGAGTTTACCCCGCACTGCCGCAAGCGGACGGAGCGTCCTTCGAGAAGGATTCGGCTTGTGTGCAGTTTCAAGTGTCGCCAGCTCCGCCTCCAGCGCCTCCCTTTCCTCACGCCTAAGTTTGTTCAGGGCGGAGTTCAACGCGATGCACGTGCCCCGTGTCGTCGCCTTAAAGGCGTCCCATTGGGTGAAAACCGAGGTGTCCCCTTTTTTATTACACTCAAAGAATTCACCAGTGGCCGCCCTGAGTTTTGTGCACGACTCCTGATCACGTGTAAGGGAGATAGGGAAGTACCATTTGCGGTAGGGGGACGTCCCCGGGGCCCAGGTCAGGCATACTGCCAAGAGACTGTGATCTGATACAGAGAGCGGAAATATCCTACTTTCCCGCAGGTCCCCCTGTAACGACTGATTCAGAAAGATGTGATCGAGACGCGAATACGTGTGGTGAACATGGGAGAAGAACGTGTAGTCTCTAGCGTGGGGGTGGAGGGCGCGCCAGCATTCAATGAGACCCAGACTGTCTATAGCGTCACGCAACTCAGGGAAGAAGAGGCCTGCCTCCGTCCTCTGTTGGTGCGAGCAATCAAGGCCTTTGTCCCAAACCAAATGGAAATCCCCCATCACTATCAAAGCACCCTCCCCAAAATCCCCCACCTCCCGCATGAAAGCCTCAAGGAACCCATTTTGGCCCATGTTCGGCGCATAGAGAACCACCCACGTGCAGAGCTTGCCAAGGAGCATCCCCTTCACCATCAGCCATCTACCCTCCTTGTCGCTTCGCACACCCATGGGTTGAAATTGAAGTGTAGAGCGGAACAGAAGTGCCACCCCCCGGTGCTTAGTAGTGGCAGAGGATTTGTAAATCAGTGGGTATTGCGTATTCTTAAGCCTGGTTTCGTCCCTGCGGGCCAAATGAGTCTCCTGCAGTCCCACCACATCCAGATGATGATATATAATGTATTTCCACACCTTCTGACGCTTTTGAGGGGAATTAAGGCCTTTAACATTCCATGAACCTATCGTAACAGGCATCATTTAGACGTTACCCTCCCCCACCCCGCTCCACATAGTGCCCCCGTTTTGCCATAAACAAACTGACCACACCCGCAATCATACCAGGTCCACCGCTACCACCACTGAGCCCATTCCAAAACAACCTTCCCCCAATCCAAAGGAGCCCCAAAACATCATACAGAAAAAACAATACCAGAACCGGAAAGAGAACAAATAAACCAAGAGAAGAAGCAGCTGGACATGACCATAAGGGTCGGGGGTAGAAGACCCGGGTAATGCCCCCCTCGAGTTCAGGGTCGGGGTAACCCTCCAGTGGAGCACAGTCCCTTAATGTACCTGAGGTGGTAGAGCCCCTCCGGCCCCACGGGCCGCTGTTTGGGGCGCCTAGGCTGCCGAAGAGCTGTCTATCCGGCTCAAATCAGTCACCAAGGCCACCGAAGCAAGAACCTCTCCCCTCTCACTTTGGCTCGCCGAGGGAGTCGGGCCCTCCGCCATACCAAGGCGGCCCACTCTCTGCCATGCCGGGGAGCGGGAACGGCGTCGTCTTCTTGGGGAGGCGACGCGGCCTCCTCCTCCATGCCCAGAAGTTCCCTGGCAGCCGCCAGAGATCGCACTTGCACCAGCCTGTTCTGCCATCTAAAGATGAGCCGAAAAGGGTGGCCCCAGGAGTAGGACACCCCGTGGTCCCGCAGGAAAGCCGTGACCGGGCGGAAGTCCCGCCGCTTCTGCAATGTGGAGGCCGCCAAGTCTTGAAAGAGCTGGGGGCTGTGTCCCTGAAATTGTAGGTTGTTGGTATCTCTGGCTTTTCGTAGGATCCTTTCTTTTAATTGAAAGTCGTGGACACAGACTAAAATGTCCGGCGGCGGCGAGCGCGCGCCACGTGGCAGCCCAACTCGATGCACTCTGTCCATGCGGATCTCCGAGAGGTTCGCCTCTGCCAGAACCTGCAGGAACAGGGCCTCCGCATATTCCCGCAAGTTTTCACCTTCCCCTTCCCAGGGTACAGCTCGGATTCAAATGTTATTGCGGCGGGACCGGTTTTCCAAATCTTCGCAGTGGGTCTGAAGGTCTAAATTTTGCTCTCGGAGCCTGAGCATGTCCTGCTGTAACTGGTGGACGTCACCAGTAAGGCCTAGATCGTGCTCCTCCAGGGTCGCCACCCGTTCTCTGATGCCATCCACATCTCGGCGGATCTCGCTCAGATCGGAGGCCAGCTGTGACTTCAGCTCCGTGATGTCGTCCTTGATGGACGCAAAAAGTTCGATCAGGAAGGCCTTCGTGACCGGGCCATCCCCGTCGTCCTTTGCAGGGGACTTTCTGGAGCTGGGGGGCGATCCGGATGGACCCTTCCCAGTCCTGTTCATGCGGTTTCTCGTCGTCATGATGAGGAGCCTCGGCTAGCCCCCGCGCACTCCGCGATCACCAGGAGCGTCCCTGGATATCAGGCTGTGCTCCCTCGCATCCCTGAGACCTCCGCTCCGCTGTCACTGGGAGGCCGGGGCTATCAGAGGATAGCAATCGCCGTGCACACTCAATGTCCGCCGGGTCGCCCCCGGGCTATAAGGGGTAGGGACGGATCAGCACCCCCTCTCCTCTCGTCCCTCTGCGCTGTCCAGCAGCCGCCAGACAGGCCGGCGCCTCCTCTCCACCTCCGTCCGGGCGACGTTAGCCAAGATGAACCACAGGGGGGCAGATTAAGTTCGTGACGGCCCCAGTCGGGGGGTCCTGCAGTGCGATCGTTCCCCACCGCAACTCGCTGTGGCCCAGGGTCCACCGGGCAATGGCAGCTGATGCACTCCAGGCGATGCAGTGTGGGCCGCCCTAGCGCATTTGCATCGCCGCCTCGACACCTCGGCTAAGTCCGCCGTTCTTGGTCGTAGCTCGTCGGGAAAAGGGTCAAAAGCATTCAGGGCACCTCAGTAACCCCAATAAAGTCGATTCCGGAGCAAAGATTGCCCCAGGACAGCTACACAAGGCGATGAAGGGCTCGGGGTGCCGGAGGAGCTCGCAGGCACGTCTTACTCCGTCGCCATCTTGGCCACGCCCCCAAGTTTTGTTTTAAGATAAGAATGTAGTCGGCACAATATCTCTGGCCAGCACATTGCACTTTACGCCTCTCATGAAATAATTTGTTATAATGCCTCAGTCATGTGATAAAGCACTCGTTAGGTATTAATCTAGTAGTCAATCCGGCACCACGAAGTTTGGAATCACCTTGCTCGTTTATATTAAGTAATCTTATGTTTTATGTTTCAACATAAGATTGATGCTTGTGTGATACTTCTATCTACCATTATATACTTTAGGACTTTTAAGATTACCTTGCTCAGTTTGCAACCTGTGCCATCACCTAAATGTGCTTATATCCAAAAATGATTTACCCGACTTATTTTGCACACTCAATTTGCCTTCAGACCATACCTGAGCCCGGTTTCATGTAATAATGCAAGAATGTCATTTCTCTTTTTTAGATTTTGTTTTCAGCTTTAGTATATTTGACCATTTTTATATAGCAAACTAATGTTTGATGAAGTGTCTACTTAGCTTTTTTACGTTATTTTATGCATCTGGCTTATATATTGTTATGGTTTTAATTAACTAAACAATAATATTTAACTTACCATACCTCGGTGCCAGTGCTCCTTCCCTAAAACAAGGTAAAGTCAAATTGTGCTTCAATTGGCTAAGGATTTTTGCTCCCCTATAAGTCCCTAGAAAATGGTACCCCAGGTACCTAAAGGCAGGGATACTAAATAGGGCCCCTAAAGACTGCAGCATATCCTATGCCACTCTAAGAAACCCACATACAAATCCCACACAGACTGCCATTGCAGGCTGCGTGACTTGGTGCAAACCATGATTGAAAATACGACATAACACACTCCTGTGTGTCATGCCAAACCTGCTGCGCTTATATATATAATTCACCCCTACAGCAGGCCTATGAGCCCTAAGGCATGGTGCATTATATTTCATGTGAGACCATATTTGCAGGAGCAGAAATGCCCGTGTGATGTCTAGTTCTCCTGCTAGGCATTTCAAGTGAGCAGGGAAGCCATCTTAACGTATGTAATGGGTACAGGTCAAAATGAGTTACCCAGCTACATCATTGCTTCACTGAAACATATGGTGTTTGATGTCAAATACCTCATATTAATAAACCCACACTGATTCCAGTGCCGGATTTATTAATTGTACAGTAAAAGCAGTAGAAAAGGACCGCTGTCAAGAATTTATGCATCAACCTCGAACACAACAATGCTATCCTATGGAAGAAACATTCACTGCATAGGGTCCCTTGCAAACTTTTCCTTCTTAGCTTAAGGTGAGTAGGGGCCAAGGTTCTAGAAAGCACCAAGATTTCAGTTTTACCTCCCCTGGGGTGTCCGGGTGCAGAGTTGCTTTTAGCAGTGGTAGCCTCGAACGCTACAGTGTGTAATCAAAGCAAAAGAACCTGTAGGAAAGAGCCTGCTCGGAGGGACTGGGATACCAGTCCGGCAGAACTCAAAGGAGGAGACCCACACTTGAGGGGGGCTCAGGGCCACAGAATCACTGTCTGTTTCAATGAACTCAGACTGGGAGGTTCAGTTGCATAGGTGTTTTCTCCAGTGAGTCGTCGAGTTTCCTTGTTCACTTTTACTATATAGTAATTGATCTATTGTATGCCTCCTCCTTTGCCACATGTTCCACTC
Source organism: Lissotriton vulgaris (assembly GCF_964263255.1). Taxonomy (NCBI): domain Eukaryota; kingdom Metazoa; phylum Chordata; class Amphibia; order Caudata; family Salamandridae; genus Lissotriton; species Lissotriton vulgaris. The sequence goes on from NC_141696.1 coordinate 230,024,673, forward strand.
TCTACTAGTTCTCCTATTGACTACTAGCCGCGGACCCTTTGCCACATTCACCTTGGTCCCCCTAAGACCCATATGACCTACTAGACGATACACATACCTATGACAACCCGTGGGAGGACTATGACGTGGAGTCCCCTGTTGACACTGATCCAGACTTCTGCCTAGCCAAATCTTCCCCTCCAGACAACACCTCCTCATATCACAAGGTTTTGCAAAGGCAGCCACTTTTCACAAGATATAGCTGTACAGGCTGCCTGAGGAGAATGACTTCCTTATGGAAACCCTCTCTTGCACACATAGGTCTTTGCAGTATTTGCCTATGCTAAAGGGGTGCTGAGGCTCGCTCACAATATCTTGAAAGAGCCGGTAAAGGCGAGAATCATCACGCCTAGAATTGATCAATACAAGGCGTTCCCTTCTGACCCACCTTACATCAGGGGTTAACTGCACCTCTTGCTGTACTCAGCACAGCATGGGGGCGTGCTAATCCCCAGGGGATAGGCGATGCGCCTCGCCTCCTGACCTGGAAAGTAAAAATGTGTCCAATCTGCCACACATTGGCATATTGCTAATTCAGTAGGCTTGGTCTCTCCTTATGACAGGGCCCATTGGGTTGAAATGGAGGAGTTAATTCAAAACCTCCTCAACCAGTATAAGAAAAGGGGGTCCGGAATTGTTGGTGGAAGGTAAAATAATCTCTATCACCAACATATGATGCACCCTAGACACAGCACTCACTACTGCTTGAAGTGTATCCAACTTCACAGACATGCCTGGCTGTGCCTGCCTGGTTTCAAACCAGAGGTGCAGCAACATCTTCTCACCTTAAATTTCGATGGCAAGCATCAATTTGGATCGCAATTTGACTAGATGTTTAACAAATTTAAGAAGGACATGGAAAAAGCCAATGCCATGGGTGCCTTACCGACCCCATTTGTGTGTGGCTCCTTTTGCCAAACACCGTACCCCGGAGCAGCTAAGGTCACTACACCGAGGCATCCACATCCTTCCACAGACAATAGCAAGCACCCTCTCGGAGTTACTGCAGGGGAGGATATAGAAACAACAACAGCAGGGGCAAGAGGAAAGGTTCAGCCCCCAAAGGGGCAGCGCTTTCTAAACAGTGACTTCCTTACCCTTCCCTCCGCCCATCTACATCTGCAGGGGTTTCTATCCTGCTGGACAGAGATCACCTTGGATCAGGGTGCCTAAGACGACATAGCACAGGGGTACTGTCTAGAACTCACACAAACACCACCAAAGATTGACTTCTCAGACACAAACTTGCCCGGGAACATCAGAGTCTGCTCTAAGATGAGATGCATGCATTACTCAGCAAGTTATTATCATTTATGCATGAGCTATTTTAGATAAAGCAATATGTTACTTTTTTTTTGATGTTACTGTTTTAATGTGTGCTTATTATCAGACATACATGAGGTATTTTAGATGTAGTATTATGTTACATGATTTTATAATGTTACTTTTTTCATCAGTGCTTCATTTTATATTCATGCTTTCACTTAAAAAGTTGATTTTATATATATATATATGTTATGATAGTCAAATGTCATGGGGTGGAATGTAGTGCTAGAGGCACTCCTATGTATTGAAACCACGTGATGACTTTTGACTACCATTGTTTTAATTGACTTTTGGTGTTTTATTTTATCCTAGCTCGAATGTCCTGCATGTGCACGTTTCCTTGAGGATTTCTTTCGTATCATCTCTGTGGTTTTGGAGTGGGAGCTTTCACAGAGTAGAACTGCCTTGCCAGGAACTGAACGTTTGGGATGTGCATTTGAAAGCATGGGAGAGATGTGGAATATACTTCTTGGTCTCGAAGTGCAGTGTTATAAACAGTGGTGCTCAAACGTGCATTATGTTGTACATTAGGAGATGAAGTGTGTGATGCTATAGACAGTGGTGCACAAATGTGCATTGTGTTGTACATTGGAAGAATTATGAAGTTCTAACTATTGGCTTTGATATGCCCTCATGCCATATTGAATTCTGTCAGCTAGCTTTAGTTTTTGTGCACAGAGGCAGGTCCCCAGATTACTTGTGTTGTTTAGGCTATTCCTGTTCAAGGTTGTTTTAGGCTTAAATAAGCATCGCTGGGATAATGTGTGGGAAGTGTGCTTGGTACCTTTCAGAGCAGATATTGTTGTTGCCAGAGAAATGTGTTGAATGTACAACTCTGTCTCGGAGTCAAAATGCAGGAGCCTGGCCAGCTTCTGTCTTGACCTTGACACAGACCAGTACTGTTAGCTCGGTTTTGAGTAACAGAAGAAAAGAAGAAGGGGGACAAGGTTTCTAGAACCTATGCCTCAGGTTGACTAAAAGCTATTAAAGGCGGGGGATCTTGACACCCTGACGGGAGCTCGCTTGTGGGGCAGATGTGTTGTCACAAGGGAACTTGGGTCCCGATTGAAAATCCTGCCTGGGCTGTTAACATGTCTCCACCAGCTTGAGTTAGCAAGGATGTTGAGTGAATGATTGGTGAGGTGTTTTGTGTTTGAGTATTGACTTTCTGTTGTGTGAGTGAGTTTGTGTGCACATCCAAGTCTCCAGTGGTTATAATCATCTGAGGTGTTTTCATTGTGATGTGAGTGAGTTTGTGGGCACATCCAAGTCTCCAGGGGTTATAGTCATCTGAAGTGTTTTCATTGTGATGTGTGAATGTCTGTGTGCACATCCAAATCTTCACTGGTTGTAATCATCTGATGTATTTATTGTATATATCTTTCTGATTTCTTGAACGACAACCAGTATTATCTAGTTGTACTTGATTTCATATACACATATATAACTTGGCGATGCTGCACGAGTCTGATGTTGGGCGCTGAAGAAGGGAATGCCCGAAATGCATTCGCCGCCATTGGACTATGAGCTTCGATCAATAAAGTCTCTCCAAACTTTCCCCGTGGGTTCCTGCTCTTTTCTTTGAAGGGAGAAGCTTATCAGACATTTCCGCGCTGGCCAGCAGCGCACTTCAGGATACCCCTGTCACAGTTCTGGGTCCGGAATTGCAACTGGCATGCCTCACGGCCTCTCTGGTGGCTCGGTTACGAGCACTTTCTGGCACCCGCCCTGGCGAAAGGACAAAGGGAGCAGATGAGGTATTTTACCTCTGTAGGGCTGATTGCTGTCCGCGTCGCGCCCCTGCAAACAGACTCCTGACGCTTGTGGATGTGGCGGAATTGGGGACTCGAGGAGGGTCCTGTTGTTTGGAGACTCAGAGGAGTGACACATCGAGCCTGCTAGCCTACGGGGGTGCCGCCATAGAGGACCATCTACCCATCCCCGCAATTTTCACCTACCTTCACTGCGCCTACACTGCATTGTGGGTGTTGCAGTCCTAGGATGAAGTCGGACTGTAGCAGGTGAGCATGATTGCTAATGGGGGAGGAGCGGTACCCACGTGACACACTTGAAAAGCGGCAGGAAAGAACTTGGCGATGCTGCACGAGTCTGATGTTGGGCGCTGAAGAAGGGAATGCCCGAAATGCATTCGCCGCCATTGGACTATGAGCTTCGATCAATAAAGTCTCTCCAAACTTTCCCCGTGGGTTCCTGCTCTTTTCTTTGAAGGGAGAAGCTTATCAGACATATATATCTCTATATACATTTGAATGTTGTCCATTTGACATCTGGGAAAGCCTTTCTGTTCGAGAGTGTTGCAGAAATAAAACCCCATGCCTTATTCTGAAAACCGTGTTTTGATGTGTTTCATTTTATAGAAGTGAAATCCCTTTCCACGTGGTGTTTTGTGTTGTTTTTATTGTTTCATCGTGTTTGAGCCTCCATGCAGGAGGATGGTATTTTCTATTATATGGGAGTGCGAAGCAATATCCACTAGCCTTCTGTGCCTTGAGACAGGGCAGGGAGGCAGGAAATTCCAGCAACTTCTATGATGGGAAGCCTCCAGATGTTTCTCCCATTTCAAAGTGGGTACCAGGTATGAAAGATAGATCATCAGACCCACTATTCAGTACAATCTGGGCATGTGGATACTACAGAAGAACAACGCCCTGCTGTTCTGCTGGTTGAGACAGGACCTGCTTGCTGAGAAGGAAGATTAGATCTGCTCCCTTCATCCTAGGCTGAGTGACTCCAAGGATCTGCCGATGGACCTCCTGTTCTAAGCTACAGGACATTTAAGTTACAGAGGCCTCACTGCAACTGCCCAGCTGACTTGCTGCACTGGCCCTGCCTGAGCCCTGCTGGCATCTGCTGGAGTGAGTTCTTGATCCCCAAGTGGGTTTCTCAGGTCCTTGGATGGTATCAGAGAGTGCTCCTCTTGGACTAACTAAATTCGGGGCAAAGTGATACAAGGCATCACCACACAGCTGCAAACTTCCTCGAAACTGATGCCAGATGACCCAAAGCCCCACAAAGCCTTGCTATGCAGTTGCCAGACTCATCAAAATTGATGAAAAGCAACTCAAAGCCTCGCCGCACAGCTGCCAGCTTCATCGAAATTAATGACGACCAAAGTCTTGCAGCACCTCGCAGCTTCTAATCGGAAAGGATGCAGTGTGACACAACTCAACACTAGACCTCAAAGCATTAGCAAAACCTCCTCCGAACCGACTTAGGGTGACACGAAGTCTTGTGAAGCATTGACATGCAGCCCGCACATCAAAGACAGAAGGCCCAATTCTCAGCAACCAAACTTGGTCCTGTGCCTTGTCTGTGCTCCATCATGTTTGGCCTGGACTTGCAAATTTGTCCTGGTCCAGCGTGACTAGATACCCTTAGCTGGCGCTTGCGCCTTTTTGCACTACTTTTGATTTAAATATTAAAATTGCGTAACTTCCGCTCAATTGATTAAATTGTTGTCATGTTGGTGTCCAAACCTGGGAGTATGGCTTGACGAGAGTCTCTCCTTTTCTGCCCATATTAAGAAACTGGCTGGCTGCTGCTTTGGCCTCCTTAAGACCCTGCGGACCTTCTTCCCACTTCTCCCCCAAGCGGCGAGAGAAACCCTCACCTGTGCTCTGATCCTTTCCCGTCTGGATTACGCCAATGCTCTCTTTGCTGGGTCCCCAGGATATCTGCTTAAAAAACTTCAGGTAGTCCAGAACATGGCGGCCAGATTGCTATTGGGTCTCTCGGCAAGGAATAGTGTGACCGCTCAACTACGTTCTCTTCACTGGCTTCCTGTTGCCGATAGGGTCAGGTTTAAATCTTTAGTTCTGGCCCATCGTGCCCTCCATGGTCTTGGTCCCCTCTATCTTCAGAAGCGGTTTTCCTTTTATTCCCGGCTCGTGCTCTTCATTCTGTGACTCAATGCTTTGCCCAGGTGCCTCGCTTCAGGCTTCAGAGGATGGGGGGTAGCTCCCTCGCTGTGAAAGCCAGCGTTGCCTGGAATGCCCTCCCCCTTTCCCTGCGGTCTATTCAGAACCTTGCCATTTTTAAAAAGAAACTTAAAACTCACCTCTTTGTTTGTTAATCTCCTCTTGTTCCCTTCATGCGTCGCACCGGGACACTCATGAGTATCCGTGCGCGTTACAAGTGGACATAACATAACAATAACTTATTACGTTTTACTCTCTTTTCCCGAATTGGTGTAGGATTTTTCTTGTGTTGTGTTTTTACTTTATTATTGATTAAGTGCTGCATAAATACTTTACACACAACTTCTGAGTTAAACTTGACTGCTTTTGTGATAAGCTACCAGAGGATTAAGCAAAGATTATTTTAGTGAATTGTGGTTCACCCTGACAGGGTTTGTGGCTGTTGCTTGAGTAGGGTTTCACTCCCCGCCACCTCCCCAACCAACAACCCGATTTCTCACATTGGTTTCAGTGGTGGGATACAGTACTTGTGTTTGTGCTGTGCCATACAGTGATTATTGTGAAACTAAAATCCCAGATAAATAATTTTTAACCAGGGTTAACCTCACTGAGTAAATGGGGTACATTATATGATGTGCGTATGCAACCTCACTGTGTAATTCACTTACCAACCTCTTTAGGAACCCTAGGTTTCATCTGTCAAACCCTTAGCTCAACCCCGGATAGCAGTGGCACTGAGCAGCAAGGGTTCACAGAGGAACAAGTGTAAATCATTTAACCAGCACCAAAACAATTGAAGAAGATATCGACCCAATACAATAAATCTGTCACCAATTTATAAAAATAGGAGTATTTTTATAAGAATTTAGACACTAGAACAAAAACGATCCACTGGACGGCTCCTACACAGATTTTATAAGCAAGAATAAATCAAAGGAATTTCACTCAATCTCGAACAAGCCTTGGTAAAGTCAACAAAATGTGCGCAAGAAACTTTTTATAGAAAAACGTAGCTAAGTGCAGTGGTGGCAGGTGAACTTTTGAAGTGGTGGGGTACACATTCTTACACCGAAGTGCAGGTACCCTTCCCAGGGGGGTTTCAGCAGAATGGAGGAAGGCTTATCTCATAAATATGTGGATGAGGAGTCAGGGTAAAACAAGTATTAGCAAAGCCAATAGTTCTCTCCTATGCGAGGGTTATTGGCTTTGTTAATTTGTTTAAGCCATGTTGTACAGCAGCACAGCCTATATACGAGTTATTTTTTCGATTCTATCCCTCTCAGGTCAGAAAGCTGTTCCTGTATTTCCCAAAGTACAAGATTAGGGCTCACAAGATATTGCAGTAGCACTAGGGGCCCAGAAGAGCTTATTAAAACAGAATTTGGTTACACTGGTTGAACCCTTCAATGGAGCTCTGCCAAGCATGATTTAGCACCTGTGTAAATCTGGGGTTTCTAATCACCTCATATCCTGTGATAAAATCCTGATGACTGGTTATCTTTTATAGGGTGTGCTGAGATCTGCTGACTTAGGCTGCTTCAGTGGTTCACCCCATGTCAGTGTGTCAATTTAAACAAACCTTTGCAGTGCAATAGGTCTCGCCTTTGGGACCTTATACGTTTCTCGCTATACAGCATATTTTCATGGGTGCTAAGAAACATAAGAAAGACAAATATTTTTTTGAGCCCATGATGAAACTGTTAAAGGACAAACTATAAGGCCCACAATACACGAGTACGTGGTTGTATCCTTAGTCCTCCTACGAAAGAATGGCATTGTGAAATGCTAAATAAATGTTAGTTCCTAGCTTTCTTATGTTTCTTATGTTTTTATTTTGTAGGCAAGGAAGGGTTAAACAGCCCAGCGGGGAGATGGCAGAGATGCCTTACAGATTTAATCGGCTAAATTAACACGCCTAGCTTCCTTTCCAGAACAATGTGAGCAGCAACAGTTAGAAGTATTCAAACTTGACACTCAGAAATAAAGATTTAGTTGTCTGCTTACACCACCACTGTGAAGTGCCCTGCATGAGCAAGTGCAGCCCAGGCAGCATTGCTGACCCGTGCCAGCCACCAGGGAAGTAAAAAAGCATTTGCAATGCAATCGTCTCACATTTTTGAAAGTTAGAGCTATTTGTGTTATAAATTACAGTGTTGTTTACTTTTGTTTGACAGTGGAGCGATCGTATTTGCATAGAGATACTGCTATTTGTATGACCTCGCAGAGCTGGAGAATCATAAAATGAGAAATAACTCACAAGGGAACGGAGCTGGAAAATAAATGCCACCAATAGAAAAAGGAATTAAAAGCAAGATTTAATTATAGTCCTTTGACAGTGTTGGCATATGTATTAGTCATACAGTGACGGCTAGAGAGGTTTTCATAACTGGCCATTGAATCACATGCTGGCGGCAAGAGTTGCAGTACCTGCAATTACAGCATGAAATCAAACACAACTAAAATACAATTCCACCAAAAGCAGCACAACTGACTACACTGCTCATGAATGACCAGGAAACATCTTGTCATTGGGTATTACCTGGCGAGCAGGACGTGATGACCAACTGTCCAAAAGCGCAGAGCCCCGTCAAATGACACTTTAATGTTCAAGCCGGTCCAGAGCAGGACAGTACAGTCATTTTTTCAGAAACTGTGCACTTTTTTTATTAACAAAAACATTGTGTTTGTTCGGTGCGTGCCCTGATAGTGACTCCGTTCTTACGATTATTTTAAGACCTGGGTACCTATGCAAAGTTGAAAAAAAGCCCCTGTCTTACCACAGTCAGCGGACATTTTAGTTGCCTCTTTAACTGTCTATTGGTTGCATCGTTGTAAGGGGGTAGGGGCTTCTTAGCACCAGCAAGGGAGAGCGATTACTGGAGGGTATTTTGTGGTGGTTTTCAGATTATACAGCAACGTTTAGAGCCGGCAGATGAAAGGCATAGCAATTTAACTGGTAAAGGAGCAGTGGGGCAGAGCAAGCGCAGAACGTTCTTTTATCATACAAAATGGGGCTAAAGGCATTGACTTATTTTTTTAAAGCGCGAACTAGACCAGAGACATCGGGTATCAGAGCTCTTTTCATGAGCACCAGTTTCATTACAGACGGACACATTAATTTTTGATAAGCACGGGAAGATTGCGTGATTTTCCCAGAATCACAGGCTGTTGAGCGTCGTTGCCCAGACTCGAACCAGGTTCCCCAGCTTCGAGGTCGACAGCTATAGGCTACATCCTCTCCGCAATTTTCTCCCTGCAACCTTCATAATCGGATTATTGACTCTGATTCACCTATTTGGGCAAAATGTTTAACACAGAAGACAGATGCAATATTGGTGATGTCCAACGTCAAAAAAGAAATTTCACAATGTGGACAGCGAGTCCGAAAAACAGCTTTTGGAAAAATTTGAGCTGTGGCACTCTCCTTTTAATCCCAAAATGGAGATAAAGAAAAGGCATGGCGAGGATGTACATTTGAGTTTCCAGTCGTAAACATGCTGTTCCAAAGCGCGTTTGCGCACAGCAAACTCAATAAAACAGACTCAATACCATTTCTCTCAGTCGTGCCACTTTCTTGTAACTCACAACATCCCCTCCTGGTCCACCTGCTTCTTCAATTCCTTCAATGTCTCCTCCTCCACATCTATCCTTCATGGACATTGCTAAAATTTCCCCCCTCCACTATCTTTAATGGTTCTCTCACCATTACACTTTACAATAATGGCACTGGCATAGTTCAAGCTACAGACTCCTGTCTCTCTCTCTTTGACCACCTCTTCCACTCCCTTCGTCCAACCCATACGACTATGATCACCCACGATTATTCTTCTAGCTCTTCTCCTTTCTACCTTTCCCCCCTGACCCCACTATACTCCATCAGGCCACTCTCCCGGGAGACACAGGCATACCCTTTGTCCCCCCCTTCTCTTGCTCCCTCCTCTCCAATTATTCCCCCTTCCCAATATGATCTTCCCCCCATCTCGTCTTCCTTACCTCTGGCCTCCAGTCCCCCTCCCCACCCTGCATCTTCCCGATATTCCAATGCTATCTCCTCCCCCCTAATCCCTCCCACCTCCCCCCTACTTATCCACCTTTCTTACAACCTGGTCTACCGATCAACTTTCCTTACCTTCCCCCTTCCCTCCACCTTCGCCTCATCCCTTTACGCTCTTCCTCCTCCCCGTACCCTAAATTTTTCTCCTACACCTCCTATCTCCCTTCAACCTCCCCTTCCTCATCCTTTGCTTCACAACCATGTCTCCCCCCTCGGCAATTCCTTCCTCTTCCCTCCCTCTGACCTTCCAGGACCTTATTTCTCCCTCTATTACCATCCAGCCCTTTCCCTCCCCACTCCACCTGTTGCCTATCCCCCTACATTCACCTTTCATAGCCTACAGTACTTGTCCAGCACCATCTTCTCTTTTCTCCCCCTAGCCCTGGCCTTCCTTTGAACCCCCTCCTTCCCCCTCTGTACAACCCCTTCTCCTCTCTTCTCCCCATACCTTTTGCCTTCATTTAACCCCCTCCTTCCGCCCTACCTCTCTACTCCTTAACTGTCTCCTCCTATTTATGATCTCTACTCTTCCCCTCTGTCCAACACCAGTAAAAATACTTCTCTTCCCACCACTGTATCTCCATCCACTCCTATGGACCACCATCTTTCCCCACCTTTCGCCCTTGCCCCCCAATACCTCCATTCCCGCACCCCTCCCCTTGATCCCTCACCCTCTGCACTCCCTCCCTTATCCCATTCTCCCACCCCTCCGCATCTTCCCTCAAACTCTGCACTCCATCTCTTATCCATCGAGCCATTCAACACTCCGTGCTCAGCCCTCTTCTCCCTGGAAAATAAACTTGATTCTCTCATCTCTTCCATTTCCCAGCTTGTAGCATCCATCTAACTTTCTAGGCGCCAAGATGTCCCCCTTCCCTAACAACCTCCCGAGTAGTTTCTTGCTCCAGCGCCCCAATAAAGCCAACCACAGTCTGTCCTCTGCAGACATTACCAACTTACTGGCCAGCTACAGGACCACCAACGTCACTCCCCCTCAACCTTCCTCTCCAAATAATTCTGCTCAGCTCACTATTCAGACCATCTCTTCTGTCAGAATTAACCAGCCTCCTTCTTCTCGGGCACCCTCATTCAAGAATCTTATCCCTATCCACCTTAACAGCCCTAACACCCCCATCACCAAAACAGTTGCGTCAGAGCAGCACTGTTTGCTCCACAACTGCAGATCTGCAATCAAACATAAACTGGAAATTTCTGACACTTATCACCCACCAAAATCTTGACATATTCTTCCTCACTGAGACCTGGTTTAACGACTCCTCTCATACTTTGTTTGATCTTCTGGTACCCATTGATTACTCTATCCTCAGAAATGACAGAACAGACTAAATTGGGGGCGGTGTCACTATCATCTTCAGAAACGCCGTTCAAATTAAAGCCTTTCCTACCACTTTCTTCCGTACATTCGAATGCCTTTCCCTAGAACTGAAAGTGCATTGCCGCTCACCCTTCAGATTCCATGCCATTTACCACCCGCCTGGTAACTGGTCTTCCTTTTTGGAGGAACTCACCGACTTCATCAGTGACCAATTTTCTCAAAGTGACAGACATATCTTCCTTGGTGTTTAGTCATAAATGGAGCGCACACCGCTAGCCCCTCCTCCGGATCGCCCCTCGGGACTCTGGTACTTGCAGTTCTTCACTGGATCACCCAGGTGGGTGCGAGTCGGTACTTGTAGGACTGATGAATCTCTAGACCCGATACATGTCCCGGGTTTTAGGATTTCACCCGAGACATGTCTCGGGTTTCGGGATGACTTCCCTCATCAGTAGAGAAAGATCGTTAGGGGTGGAAGAGAAGGCCGCCACACAATAGTCCAAGGCCTCGATGCCAGAACCGGCACGCAGGTGCGTCTTCCAAGAGCCCGTCGGCCCAAAGCTCAAGGGAGCCGAATTGTGTTTAGTCATAAATGGAGCGCACACCGCTAGCCCCTCCTCCAGATCGCCCCTCGGGACTCTGGTACTTGCAGTTCTTCAGTGGATCACCCAGGTGGGTGCAAGTCGGTACTTGTAGGACTGAAGAATCTCTAGACCCGATACATGTCCCGGGTTTTAGGATTTCACCCAAGACATGTCTCGGGTTTCGGGATGACTTCCCTCATCAGTAGAGAAAGATCGTTAGGGGTGGAAGAGAAGGCCGCCACACAACAGTCCAAGGCCTCGATGCCAGAACTGGCACGCAGGTGCGTCTTCCAAGAGCCCGTCGGCCCAAAGCTCAAGGGAGCCGTATTGTGTTTAGTCATAAATGGAGCGCACACCGCTAGCCCCTCCTCCGGATCGCCCCTCGGGACTCTGGTACTTGCAGTTCTTCAGTGGATCACCCAGGTGGGTGCAAGTCGGTACTTGTAGGACTGATGAATCTCTAGACCCGGTACATGTCCCGGGTTTTAGGATTTCACCCGAGACATGTCTCGGGTTTCGGGATGACTTCCCTCATCAGTAGAGAAAGATCGTTAGGGGTGGAAGAGAAGGCCGCCACACAACAGTCCAAGGCCTCGATGCCAGTACCGGGACGCAGGTGCGTCTTCCAAGAGCCCGTCGGCCCAAAGCTCAAGGGAGCCGTATTGTGTTTAGTCATAAATGGAGCGCACACCGCTAGCCCCTCCTCCGGATCGCCCCTCGGGACTCTGGTACTTGCAGTTCTTCAGTGGATCACCCAGGTGGGTGCAAGTCGGTACTTGTAGGACTGATGAGTCTCTAGACCCGATACATGTCCCGGGTTTTAGGATTTCACCCGAGACATGTCTCGGGTTTCGGGATGACTTCCCTCATCAGTAGAGAAAGATTGTTAGGGGTGGAAGAGAAGGCCGCCACACAACAGTCCAAGGCCTCGATGCCAGAACCGGCACGCAGGTGCGTCTTCCAAGAGCCCGTCGGCCCAAAGCTCAAGGGAGCCGTATTGTGTTTAGTCATAAATGGAGCGCACACCGCTAGCCCCTCCTCCGGATCGCCCCTCGGGACTCTGGTACTTGCAGTTCTTCAGTGGATCACCCAGGTGGGTGCAAGTCGGTACTTGTAGTACTGATGAATCTCTAGACCCGATACATGTCCCGGGTTTTAGGATTTCACCCGAGACATGTCTCGGGTTTCGGGATGACTTCCCTCATCAGAAGAGAAAGATCGTTAGGGGTGGAAGAGAAGGCCGCCACACAAGAGTCCAAGGCCTCGATGTCAGAACCGGCACGCAGGTGCGTCTTCCAAGAGCCTGTCGGCCCAAAGCTCAAGGGAGCCGTATTGTGTTTAGTCATAAATGGAGCGCCCACCGCTAGCCCCTCCTCCGGATCGCCCCTCGGGACTCTGGTACTTGCAGTTCTTCAGTGGATCACCCAGGTGGGTGCAAGTCAGTACTTGTAGGACTGATGAATCTCTAGACCCGATACATGTCCCGGGTTTTAGGATTTCACCCGAGACATGTCTCGGGTTTCGGGATGACTTCCCTCATCAGTAGAGAAAGATCGTTAGGGGTGGAAGAGAAGGCCGCCACACAACAGTCCAAGGCCTCGATGCCAGAACCGGCACGCAGGTGCCTCTTCCAAGAGCCCGTCGGCCCAAAGCTCAAGGGAGCCGTATTGTGTTTAGTCATAAATGGAGCGCACACCGCTAGCCCCTCCTCCGGATCGCCCCTCGGGACTCTGGTACTTGCAGTTCTTCAGTGGATCACCCAGGCGGGTGCAAGTCGGTACTTGTAGGACTGATGAATCTCTAGACCCGATACATGTCCCGGGTTTTAGGATTTCACCCAAGACATGTCTCGGGTTTTGGGATGACTTCCCTCATCAGTAGAGAAAGATCGTTAGGGGTGGAAGAGAAGGCCGCCACACAACAGTCCAAGGCCTCGATGCCAGAACCGGCACGCAGGTGCGTCTTCCAAGAGCCCGTCGGCCCAAAGCTCAAGGGAGCCGTATTGTGTTTAGTCATAAATGGAGCGCACACCGCTAGCCCCTCCTCCGGATCGCCCCTCGGGACTCTGGTACTTGCAGTTCTTCAGTGGATCACCCAGGTGGGTGCAAGTCGGTACTTGTAGGACTGATGAATCTCTAGACCCGATACATGTCCCGGGTTTTAGGATTTCACCCGAGACATGTCTCGGGTTTCGGGATGACTTCCCTCATCAGTAGAGAAAGATCGTTAGGGGTGGAAGAGAAGGCCGCCACACAACAGTCCAAGGCCTCGATGTCAGAACCGGCACGCAGGTGCGTCTTCCAAGAGCCTGTCGGCCCAAAGCTCAAGGGAGCCGTATTGTGTTTAGTCATAAATGGAGCGCACACCGCTAGCCCCTCCTCCGGATCACCCCTCGGGACTCTGGTACTTGCAGTTCTTCAGTGGATCACCCAGGTGGGTGCAAGTCGGTACTTGTAGGACTGATGAATCTCTAGACCCGATACATGTCCCGGGTTTTAGGATTTCACCCGAGACATGTCTCGGGTTTCGGGATGACTTCCCTCATCAGTAGAGAAAGATCGTTAGGGGTGGAAGAGAAGGCCGCCAAACAACAGTCCAAGGCCTCGATGCCAGAACCGGCACGCAGGTGCGGCTTCCAAGAGCCCGTCGACCCAAAGCTCAAGGGAGCCGTATTGTGTTTAGTCATAAATGGAGCGCACACCGCTAGCCCCTCCTCCGGATCACCCCTCGGGACTCTGGTACTTGCAGTTCTTCAGTGGATCACCCAGGTGGGTGCAAGTCGGTACTTGTAGGACTGATGAATCTCTAGACCCGATACATGTCCCGGGTTTTAGGATTTCACCCGAGACATGTCTCGGGTTTCGGGATGACTTCCCTCATCAGTAGAGAAAGATCGTTAGGGGTGGAAGAGAAGGCTGCCACACAACAGTCCAAGGCCTCGATGCCAGAACCGGCACGCAGGTGCTTCTTCCAAGAGCCCGTCGGCCCAAAGCTCAAGGGAGCCGTATTGTGTTTAGTCATAAATGGAGCGCACACCGCTAGCCCCTCCTCCGGATCGCCCCTCGGGACTCTGGTACTTGCAGTTCTTCAGTGGATCACCCAGGTGGGTGCAAGTCGGTACTTGTAGGACTGATGAATCTCTAGACCCGATACATGTCCCGGGTTTTAGGATTTCACCCGAGACATGTCTCGGGTTTCGGGATGACTTCCCTCATCAGTAGAGAAAGATCGTTAGGGGTGGAAGAGAAGGCTGCCACAAAACAGTCCAAGGCCTCGATGCCAGAACCGGCACGCAGGTGCGTCTTCCAAGAGCCCGTCGGCCCAGAGCTCAAGGGAACCGTATTGTGTTTAGTCATAAATGGAGCGCACACCGCTAGTCCCTCCTCCGGATCGCCCCTCGGGACTCTGGTACTTGCAGTTCTTCAGTGGATCACCCAGGTGGGTGCAAGTCGGTACTTGTAGGACTGATGAATCTCTAGACCCGATACATGTCCTGGGTTGTAGGATTTCACCCGAGACGTGTCTCGGGTTTCGGGATGACTTCCCTCTTCAGTAGAGAAAGATCGTTAGGGGTGGAAGAGAAGGCCGCCACACAACAGTCCAAGGCCTCGATGCCAGATGACTGGGTGACTTTAATCTCCACCGGGGGCTCTTTGGAATACTTGGCTGCCAACAAGCTTGCCACCTTTCTCTCAGTCAATGATCTCTTCACACATTGCTCGGAAATTACACACTCAAAGGTCTCAATTCTGGACCTTGTTATATCCAAAACGGACCTGCCTGCTATTGCTTCCCCCATCCATGTAGACAGGTGGGACCACTTACTCATTCCCTTCCGTTTTCACCTATTACACCTTATAACTCTCGGCCAACCTAAAAAAACTACTACCTGGTTTCGCAACACTAAAAACATTGATATTAACACTTTATGTGATTCAACCATGCACTCACTTCCTAGAATAGACCCTAACATGGATGTCAATGATCTCACCTCCCATTACCTCTCAGTCCTTGTAGTCAAAATCGATAATGTTGCTCCACTCAAAAGGAAAAGACCCACCCCCACAGCACCTTGGTTCAATAAAGCTCTCTATGATGAAAGGAAGAACATTGGAATCTTGGAAAAACATTGAAGAAAATCTCCATCCACATCCAATCTCGCTCTTTTACGTTCAGCAAGATCCAAATACCACAATCACATCTTACATGAAAAAGCATCACATTTCAGATCCCTCCTTGACTCAGCCAAAAACAGACCCAAAAAACTTTTTGACCTCATCAAAAACCCAAACCTTTCTCCCCTAACCATTAAGCCTGAGGATTCTACAAAGAAAGCAGCAGAATTCGCTATATCCTTTGATGATAAGGTCAATGCACTGGTGGATCAGGTCACCCACTCCACCCCCATTGAGGAACAAAAATCCTTAGTCACTTGGCAGAACTTTGACGTCATCTCGGAAGATGACCTTCTCAAATGCATCCTCAAAACCAAACCCTCCAACCATTCTTCTGACCCCATCCCTAGTGACATCGCCATTGATTTCTACTCATACTCTCTCTAACTGGACCAGGCTAGTTAATCTATTCCTCAGTCAAGGCTCCCTCCCTGTTGCCCTTTGAAACAGGACAGGTCACCCCTCTTCTGAAAAAAAAACCCTCCGCTGATGCGAACGACCTCAACAATTTCCGCCCCATCACCAATCTCCCTTTTCTTTCGAAAATCACGGAAAAATGTGTTGCGAAACAACGTTCCCTAGATATTATGGACACTAATCTCCTCAACGTTTTCCAGTCTGTCTTCATTCAAAATTGGGGTACAATAGGGGGTGGTGATGGACGGAGCATCTGAATCAATCAAACACTCACACCCAGTCAAAAGATCTGGGTTTAATCTATCACCGTTCTTTTGCCCACTCTGCCACCCCAGTTCAGACATCCAGGCTGAAGAAGGCTGATAGCCAGAAACCGGTCCTTGGATGCTTGATTCCGGTCTAGGAAAGACATGGCTTGGTAGTTCGGGCTGGACTGTTCCCATGAGGCACAGGGTCAAGGCTGATTTGCATATAGCCATTGTCTGACCTAGGGTGGTGTGGAGTGCAAAGAAACTATGGATTTAGGCCCAGATCTTTGTACTGGGGTGAATGTAAGACATTGTTCTGCATTCTGTCCATCAACTGTGTTTTTTGCAGTTTTCACCCCGAGTGGACTGGGTATGCTCAGACGTGAGTCCCAGGCTCTCCACATCACTGGAGTCAAGCTATCCAGGCTGAAGAAGGCTGATAGCCAGAAACCGGTCCTTGGATGCTTGATTCCGTTCTAGGAAAGACATGGCTTGGTAGTTCGGGCTGGACTGTTCCCATGAGGCACAGGGTCAAGGCTGATTTGCATATAGCCATTGTCTGACCTAGGGTGGTGTGGAGTGCAAAAAAACGATGGATTTAGGCCCAGATCTTTGTACTGGGGTGAATGTAAGACATTGTTCTGCATTCTGTCCATCAACTGTGTTTTTTGCAGTTTTCACCCCGAGTGGGCTGGGTATGCTCAGACGTGAGTCCCAGGCTCTCCACATCACTGGAGTCAAGCTATCCAGGCTGAAGAAGGCTGATAGCCAGAAACCGGTCCTTGGATGCTTGATTCCGGTCTAGGAAAGACATGGCTTGGTAGTTCAAGCTGGACTGTTCCCATGAGGCACAGGGTCAAGGCTGATTTGCATATAGCCATTGTCTGACCTATAGTGGTGTGGAGTGCAAAAAAACGATGGATTTAGGCCCAGATCTTTGTAATGGGGTGAATGTAAGACATTGTTCTGCATTCTGTCCATCAACTGTGTTTTTTGCAGTTTTCACCCCGAGTGGGCTGGGTATGCTCAGACGTGAGTCCCAGGCTCTCCACATCACTGGAGTAAAGCTATACAGGCTGAAGAAGGCTGATAGCCAGAAACCGGTCCTTGGATGCTTGATTCTGGTCTAGGAAAGACATGGCTTGGTAGTTCGGGCTGGACTGTTCCCATCAGGCACAGGGTCAAGGCTGATTTGTATATAGCCATTGTCTGACCTAGGGTGGTGTGGAGTGCAAAAAAACGATGGATTTAGGCCCAGATCTTTGTACTGGGGTGAATGTAAGACATTGTTCTGCATTCTGTCCATCAACTGTGTTTTTTGCAGTTTTCACCCCGAGTGGGCTGGGTATGCTCAGACGTGAGTCCCAGGCTCTCCACATCACTGGAGTCAAGCTATCCAGGCTGAAGAAGGCTGATAGCCAGAAACCGGTCCTTGGATGCTTGATTCCGGTCTAGGAAAGACATGGCTTGGTAGTTAGGGCTGGACTGTTCCCATGAGGCACAGGGTCAAGGCTGATTTGCATATAGCCATTGTCTGACCTAGGGTGGTGTGGAGTGCTAAAAACGATGGATTTAGGCCCAGATCTTTGTACTGGGGTGAATGTAAGACATTGTTCTGCATTCTGTCCATCAACTGTGTTTTTTGCAGTTTTCACCCCGAGTGGGCTGGGTATGCTCAGACGTGAGTCCCAGGCTCTCCACATCACTGGAGTCAAGCTATCCAGGCTGAAGAAGGCTGGTAGCCAGAAAGCGGTCCTTGGATGCTTGATTCCGGTCTAGGAAAGACATGGCTTGGTAGTTCGGGCTGGACTGTTCCCATGAGGCACAGGGTCAAGGCTGATTTGCATATAGCCATTGTCTGACCTATAGTGGTG
The DNA here is from genome assembly GCF_964263255.1 of Lissotriton vulgaris. Taxonomy (NCBI): domain Eukaryota; kingdom Metazoa; phylum Chordata; class Amphibia; order Caudata; family Salamandridae; genus Lissotriton; species Lissotriton vulgaris. The sequence goes on from NC_141696.1 coordinate 230,042,664, forward strand.
TGGAGTGCAAAAAAACGATGGATTTAGGCCCAGATCTTTGTACTGGGGTGAATGTAAGACATTGTTCTGCATTCTGTCCATCAACTGTGTTTTTTGCAGTTTTCACCCCGAGTGGGCTGGGTATGCTCAGACGTGAGTCCCAGGCTCTCCACATCACTGGAGTCAAGCTATCCAGACTGAAGAAGGCTGATAGCCAGAAACCGGTCCTTGGATGCTTGATTCTGGTCTAGGGAAGACATGGCTTGGTAGTTCGGGCTGGACTGTTCCCATGAGGCACAGGGTCAAGGCTGATTTGTATATAGCCATTGTCTGACCTAGGGTGGTGTGGAGTGCAAAAAAACGATGGATTTAGGCCCAGATCTTCGTACTGGGGTGAATGTAAGACATTGTTCTGCATTCTGTCCATCAACTGTGTTTTTTGCAGTTTTCATTAAAAATTGCAGCACTGAAACAGCCCTGCTGCAAGTGATTGATGATGCGCTGCATATACTCGACTCTGGGGAATCATGTCTTCTGATTCTTCTAGACCTCTCTGCTGCCTTTGACACTGTTAATCATAACACCCTCCTTAACACTCTTCAACAGAGAATAGGCTTGGATGGCACAGTGCTTAAATGGTTTGCCTCATTTCTCTGGGACAGATCCCAAATGATCAAGATGGCGAACATTCTTTCGTCTCCATTGGCTGTAGGTCAAGGTGTCCCTCAAGGCTCTATCCTTGCACCCGCTTTCTTTAATCTCTACCTGGAACCTCCTAAGTAACTCTGGGATCCATTACCATCTTAATGCGGATGACACTCAAATCTACCTCAAGGTGTTTTCTGCACACGATCTCTCACTACTCAACTCTACTCTCAACTCTATTCACAACTGGAAGTTAGCTCACCAACTAATTCTAAATGCAGCCAAAACTGAATTCCTCCTCCTATCTATCTCTCTCTCTCACCTCCTCCTGTTCAATCTTGGTTGGATCAGCTGAACTTACTCAACAATAAACCCATCATTGTCGACAGCGCAAAATCCCTAGGTGTCATACTTGACAATAGACTCAACCTAATCTCCCACATCAACTCTATTGCTAAGAATGCACGTTACCAGTTGCGTCTTCTGTGGGGGATTCGTCGGTTCTTCCTGGAGAAAGACCTAAAAACCTTGGTACAATCACTGGTTCTCTCTAGACTGGATTACTGCAATTCTCTTCTGACGGGCCTACCCAAATCCCACTCTTCCCTCTCAAATCCATCCTCCATTCAGCAGCTCGCTTTATTTCAGGGTCTAAACAAAGTGACTACATCACTCCTATACTGGCTTCTCTTCAATGGCTTCCCAATGAGGCAAGATCTATTTACACAACTGCCTGCATCACCCACAAAGCCTTGCACACTTCCTCCCCTCGTTACCTGGCAAATAAATTGAAATTGTCCGGAGGCTTTAGACTTTCTCGCAATGCGGAAAAGCTCCTGCTTGAGACCCCCTCCTTCAAAAGGGAAAGATCCATGGCGTAATCCTTCTCAGGTAATGTGGTGAGAATCTGGACCTCGCTTCCCCCATTGCTCCGTGCCACCTCCTCTACCCGGATCTTCAAAGCTGACCTCAAATCTCTTCTCTTCCAAAGACACTTTCAGAACTAATACTTGCCTTCTCAGGCCCTTCTAGAAAGTTCGCTTATCATTGTAAATTTGTAATTTTTTCTTGTATACCCCTCACCCTTGCTTGCTGTGTTGGATATTGTGTTTGTGTTCCCCACCTTTTTAGTCTCCTGTTTACCTTTGTAGTGTTGTGTTGTCTAACACTTGTCTCTTGTAACGTAACTGGTTCTATTGTACAGTGCTCTGACACCTTCGGGTAATGTCCGCACTTTATAAAAATACAATAAATAAATAAAAATAAAAAAACAGCTTCACGCTCATAAGCCAGCTGCTAAAGAGCGTATGGTGCATAAAAACATAGCTCTGTCTCCTTGTAGCACCCCTGGCACACCAGCTACAAATTTCTGATAGGACATGCTGGGATAATACTGCGGGCCTTATGATGTTGCCAAATGATTGGGCCACACGACTTGAAGTTACAAGGTAAATCAAGCAGCGACAGACGGAAAGCAAGTAAAAACAGCAACAGGCCAAATGCAACGAAAAACCAGCATGGAGGGGGGGGGGTGGTCTTGGCAGCTGGTTATACAGTTGTTGGCAGCCCATTAGGTCAACAAAGTTAAGACCGCAGGCTGGAACTCGGACCAGCACTACCCCATTGTGTGGGGGCCCGGGCATACCCTTCTGTGTCTGCAGCTTCCACTAATTGTAACTACTGCCAGGGGCGGCCTTAGGCATCTGCAAGCTGTGCACCTGCACAGGGCCGCCAAACCCCAGGGGCCGCCATGCTAATATATATCCTTAATATAATCCTCTGAGGATGGATACATATTTGCGTGGCGGCCCCTGGCAGGGATTTGGCAGCCTCCGGCTCTGTTCCACTTCCAAACACCCTGACCCCCCCTCTTCCGGGGCCCCGCCCGGACCCCCTCTTCCGGGGCCCCCTACCTATGCTCCCTGCCCAGGGCCGCCATGAGCCTAGAGCCGCCCCTGCTACTGCGGCCAGAGAACACCAGACAACAGAACGTAGGCTTTGCTCCTGAGAGGGTGCAGCAGCTGCCGGCTCTGTAGCTGCTTCTCCAGGGCGGACATGAAGCAGCAGGTAAAAGGAGCTCCATGAAAGACCAAGGACTACTAAGAAAGAGCATCTTTTTCATGTTTGTTATCACTATGGTCGGACATTTGTCCCAAGCGGGCATCATTTTCAACTCAGGGAATATATTTTTCACATTTAGGATTACAAAATGAAGTATGCAACAAGTAATACGAATATATTACCCCTCCCTACTCTGATTCTGCACACCAATATAAGTGGCATTGCCACCCTGCTCCAAAACTGCACTCCAGCATAAGCGGTTCTGCCAGTACACACGCCAAACTATGCCTCCTTTCAGTGAGAACAGGCTGGTGAAATAAGAAAGTACTATCGCCAAAGTTTAAAGACGTCAAAAGTGTAGTATGAAACCGACACGCGGCACGCCATAGGTAACAAAACGAGCAAGAGGGAGGAGCAGGCAGCTGCAGCCCGAAGAGTGGGAGCGAGCTGCAGTACCAAGGAAGCCCGCAAGAGCAGGGTGAGGAGCCTTGGGGTCTGTGAAACCAGCACAGTGCTAAGCCAGGGAAAACACTTGTACTAATAAAACAAGTTACAGTCAAGCGGATGTGAAACCACAAACCGCCTGGAGTATGAGGAATGAAAACAAGGAGGAGGGGCCATCACATGCTGTACAGTGTGATGGCCAAACAAAATGTTCTCTAAGTGAAATCGCCAGGGACAGAACTAAGCAGGCAAAGGAGGGGCATTTGCACAAATGCACCAATAACAAGCCAGCATTTCTGAATGCCACAGATAGTAACCAATGGCAATTGGTGGGTTTGCCAAACCCAAACAGAAGAGATATAACAGGTCGATCAAAGCTCTACTTCCATTCAGCACCCAGGTGATAGAGGCTGTCATGAAGAGCTACTCTCCATAAACCAGCGACACTGGATTACAGTTTTAAAGTAGAGGCCAAAGAGCGAATGGGAACCAATTGCTATCACCGCATTCAAGTAAGCCCATTTACTTAGCGATGCTGGGACATTTCTAATGCTGCCTTCCAAGCCCCAATAGTCTTATGAATATTTAAGAACCTCTATTTTCCATCCCTTCATTTGGTACTTTGCACAAGATGTGTCTCTCATCATCAGGAAGAGATGATTATTTCTATTGTTGATCCATCAGCCTTTTCACCCAATGCGATCTCTGAAGGCAATCTGCCAGATGTTCTGCAGAACACAAAAATACAGTGCTGCTCCCGTGTTATTGGGATCACCTCCAGCTGGCTCCTGGATCTTTTGTCAACTGTTTGCTCCATGGTAAGTTATGTAGGCCATATATGCAGTAAGGAAATGGCACTTCAAAATCAAGAATCAGAGTGTAGTTGACTAAAAAGTAAGGATTGACTGATCGTGACCTTCATGACGTGGAGTCAGTTGGCAGTCATGAATTGCAGCCCAGTTAGGGAGTTGTGCTTTAACACGGCTTCCGGGCAGGATTGAAAGTAAAGTGGCACTTCACATGAAAATATCCCTACATTGATGGAACAAAATTGACACATCTAATAAGTCTGCTAATTGTGTTATGACATGGATAGAATTGTCTCTATGGCTTCGGTACTTGTGTTAGGACAGTTACTGGAACTTCCAGGTGTAATAAACAGACCCCCCCAGGATATAGCGGCATGAATTAGCAAATTTAGCGGCACAAAAATTGAAATTTAGCAGCACAAATATAGAGATTTTGCGGCAATTTTGCGGCATTTTATGTGGCCATTTTTCCTACAACAAACACAGATATCTTAGTTTTTTTTAGTTATTTAACAACATGAAGCTATGTATATTTGTTTTTTTTTACAATGTAGACACTTTGTTTCCCTCGAGCGTGTGCTTCACAATTATGCGCTGCTGCAGTTTCACAGCAAATCTACAACTAGGAAGGAATATTTCTTTTCTGTCCATATTTTATTGTATCTTGCTCCCCGTCCCATCCTTCCCCTGTTGTTGCAACAACACCTCCTCACTGTACAGGAGTTTTTTCCAGCTAGTACTGCAGCCACTACGTCTGGTGCACTACGTGATTTTAACATGGCAGCTCCCAGTCTACCAACACATGAGTTGGTGAGCGCCCAATGCCTCTATACAATCTATTCCAATATGACGACAGCGGTTTCCCGAGTCAGATTGTTGTAGCACTCACCATGCATCTTCTCTTCGCTCCCCTCCCCCAAACACAGGCTCTTGTCACTACCTTTGGTAGATTTACCAAAGTGCCGTTATTCAAATTTGAGGCAAGTGTCCTAATTTTCATGCTTCAAATGTATTTCTTAGCAGTTCTACATCAATCTACCTACTGCAGGAAAACCTAGGGCTAGAATTGGCAAGGTGAGAGTTTATTACCCGGTTTATGCAGGTAAACTCATGTCAGGTCAGTTTGTGTCTTGCAATAGAGTTCGTGTCGGCACCCAATACTTCTTTTAAAGTGAAAGCACTGATAAAGTAAACTCTTACTCCCTTCAACGTGCAGTACTAGCGTAAGACACTCTGGAAAGTCTGTGCGAATATGCCTCAGCAAAGTTGTGGGTGGGTGTTGTGTGCCCTTCGCAGTCGCACGATTGTGAGCAGAGTTGTGGCAGAGGCCCACCACTTGGATCTCATTGCTGAAGAAAACTGCATGACCGGGCTGGTTAAGTGTTCATCCAACTTCGGCAATAGCAGCCTCCTGGGTGTGTGGGGGGGGGGGGGGGGGGGGGTGTTGGTCCACCAGCGACGGTAATGATGACTCCTTTGTCTACAGCTGAGTGCCAGGTTCTCAGGTTACAGGAGAGATGCTGGATGGCAAGCAGGTACTTAGAAAGCTGTTGTCACTTCATGCAAATTGACAATTGACTCATGTCCCAAGCTGGGAGACACGTCGCAGCTCGGTGCATGTCACACTTCCAATAAGTTATTGGGAGTGTGACATGCACCGAGCTGCGAATAACAAATTGACTTCTTCAGGCTAGATGCCCAGCCCTTGTCATCTTTGCCATTATTTTAGCTGAAGCACTTCATCCCCAAGACACCTTCTGAGCGTGCATCCGCCGCATACCTGAAAATGAATGGAGTCAGACATATTCCTGTGGAATTTGGAAACCCGCTTGATGAAGAAAGATTAGCGTGTGTTGCTTTGGTGTAAGAGAGAGCAGCGCATTTCTTTCGACCACATCCAATCTAAAAGAATGCTTGAAGCCTCTTAGGTCATTTAATGCATTGTATTGTAGATTACCCCTTCTGATGCATCTATGTACTCTATACGTGTGTGTGTGTCTGTCTGTCTTTTGTGAAGAGTATGTTCTTGGCTCTAACTTCGAAAGATCGCCAAACAGTTTATAAATATGTCATGGTACATTAGCTTCTCTTTTCTCCCCCTCGCTCCTCCACTTCACTCTCTCGGCTGTTATGGGGTTTTCTGAGTTTCTGAGGTAGCGGCCCGCAATTAAATGTAAACAAAGTGGTTTCCCCCCATTTTTTATTAATCACAGACACCGTTGATGGAGTTATTTAATAAAGCTCCAGACTGTTTCTGAGCGTATACGTCACTGCTGTTCTCTCATGCGTACGGAGCTCGGCTCTGTAAGGGATCATGTTTCAAGAGGGTAACTGGCTCCGGGAAAAATAAAATCATGCTTAAGAAACAGACCCTTGTTGACAGCACAGCACAGACCCCGCGAAGGAGCTTGGAAGTGTGTGGGCTGTAGCCGGGTCAGCTGTTGGACTTGTGACTGGGAGGAGAATGAGGATGCGCCTGCCTTTGAGGGGCCTGCTGCTGGCCTGTGGCCTGCTCTGCTGCTATGCCTGAGGAGGTGAGTGCAAAACCGGGGGTGGGGGGCGAGGGGGGCCTTCCAGATTATCCCTGCCTTTTATATTGGCACTGAACATATTTGAATGAGGTGGTACTGGAGCTTATCAAAAGAATGCATGAGCTTCAAATGAGACTGGACTGGCATGTAGCGGCTGGAATCAACGTTTTCAGACGGCCACTGTAGGCACTTCTATGGATCAAGTTAATACTTTTAATTAGACAACTTTAGGAAAATCTCCGCATTATTCTTATAGTTTTAAGGGACAGTGCAGGCTCTTTTCAGCAGGAATCAAATGCACTGTGCAGTGCAGAGATGTCACTTCTCCACATGAGTCCTGTTTTAATTGCGATAGCACTGCGCTGGCACTTAAATGGGATCGAGTACAATTAATGGACAATCTTGGCACTGCTCGGCAGGATTTTGTTACTTTTAATGCAGCAGCACAACTGCACTACCACTTCTCAGCAAGATTAAATAAAAAACTTTTCGTAAGACATTGCTCAGCACTCCCCACAGGGTTCGAGTTTGTTCAGGGAGTCGGCACTTGTGATTCTCTGCATATTTCAGTATTGTTTAAAGCAAGTGTGCTGGCACAGCTAAGCAATCTTCAACAACTTTTGAAAGCCTCATCTACAGGATGACATTGTTTTCATGAGTTAGTGTTGGCACTTCTTGCAGGGTGAAGGGTTATCAACAACTCTATGAAGACCTTTGAGTGGGATGAAAAAACTGGGGGGGGGGGTGTCTCTCAAAGGGGCGTGGCCAATGTAATTAAGGGTGTGGCTTAAAAACACATAAGTTAAAAATCTGTGCTTAGCATAGTGTGCCGCCCGACTTGTATTTTGCTGTTTCTGTCATTTCATTACGTCCAGGTATGTGATACAAAGTAACATCATATCTACAAGAAGTCAGGACTATTGCCTTTGTCAATGGTTGTTAGTTGCATGAGATAGATAAGCAGCAACTACGGCTTGTATATAATATTGAAAAAACTGCCAGGTGACACTGCGACAATGTTGCTGCTCCTGAGTTTCAAAAAGAAAAGGGAAATATAGAGAGAAAATGACTCTTTAACGGATTTCCCTTCCCCCTACAACGCTCACCTGGCATTAGGTCATGCCCTAACTTCTCCACTAGTGAGAAGTGAGCAGTGTGAGCACGAGCAGGCGCACATCGATGTCACTGCAGTCCGGAAAAAAACGGACCACCTGTGCCAGGGCACAAATCAGAGCCCAATAGAGACCTGTTTCGAGGCCTCCTTAAGAAAACTGCAGGTGCTCCGCACCGGTGAGACCCGGCCCAATTAAAGCCCTGACTATGAAATTGCAAATAACATAATGCGCCTTCTTGAAAACATGTAGGCAAAGGAAGCACAGGCTACAATCCCACAGGACTCATCCAGCCATTTCTCAATCTTGGGCTGATAGCATAAGTCCTGTCCAGTATCCTGCTTCTATCAGTGCTTTTTGGTAGATATGTTAACATTTCTCATTGTTGCCTCTAAAGCAGCTCTGCTTTCAATGCTGACCGAATTGTCGTGTTTTGTGTGTTGACACTGTATTGCTGCAGTGTATGGAGGGACATACAGGAGAACCTATGGAAATTGGTCGTTAAGAAACGGATTTCAAAAAGGCTGCAGCTTGCACAGGACAGTAAGAGCACAGCCGGGACAAAACCAGAGGCTAGGCAGGTCTGTAGGTTCAGGAATACGTGGCAATAGAGGGTGAGCAGAAACGAAGGGGTTTTCGTTGTTTTTCTTCCTTCACTGCAAGTGATTCTTGGTTAATTTCCCTGCTCACCACTTCACGGGTTTTCCCCCAAACAGTGCGATATTTTTGGGACTTTTTACTATGTTTACAAGAGCACAAATGGCGAAATATTGGATTTCTTTTAGAGTGACATTTAGTCTGTGAATGTCATCCAAGGAAGAGGTTTCTAGATAGTTCTGGGTGTACTGAAAATATTGTTTGTCTTTTCTCCAGGCTGAATAGGAACCTTTCAGCTAAGATACGATATAGCCCCAATGGGGAAAGTTCCCCATCTTTTAGAATTAGGTAGGGAGTGAAACAGGGTGGGTGTTGGCCCCATTTTTATTTTCACTTTTTATACATTGTGTTGATGATGCTCTTTGGTCCTTACAGGCTGATGCACCAATTGTTGCTGGTCATCCAGTTCCTATTGTCTAGCACCGCCGCCGGGCTGCAGTGATTAATGGACACCTTTGCTAGATTTATGGAATCTAAGAAACTAAAGATTAACAATCTAAAACATGTATTATGTCTTGGGGGAAACCTACTCAGAAGGCTAAATCCTTTTTTTATGGACTCCCTTTGTTATTTGGTTATTCTTTTTTTTTCTAGCAATGGTTCTTGGCCCAACACATACATAATGCCCAGCTTAAAATAAATAGAGTGTCTAAGGGTGTGTTCAGGTTTTCTTGTAAACTTGGATGCCACCCTATTAGGGATATGATTACCATCTATAAAGTGAGAGCATTATCAGCTGCAACATATGGCAGGGTGTGTGGGGGGTCATATGCCTAGTTGCCATTTACAGGTTGTGGAAAATGCCTTTTTAAGGCATATTTTGTGCACTTCCTCTTCATCATCTTCCATTATTCATAAGGAATTGGAGCTAACTCACCTGGAAGTTATGCTGTCACTTAAACCCATTCTACTGTGGCGCTCATTATGGGCTAAACCCGAGATGGAATTCACGAGCAGGATTGACTATGCTTTTAACATTCCATGGCTTTCTATACCAAGGACCCCCTCAAGCTAGTATTTGGCTTTCCTGGGATTCAGGAGCCTTCTGGAATCTTTATGCACCAGACGTCTGAGGTTCAGGTCCTTCCACTTGATGCCAGGGAATACTGTTGATACTAGGACACCCACAGTTGTCACATATATGTTGCGTTACCTCCAGAGGGATTTCAGATGTATCGGTCTCTAGTGACAAACACTCAGCACAGCTTTGTTTTGACCAGATTGCGGCTGGGCATAGTACACCACCTAGTTTCTTTCCCTATCATTAATCAATGAGCGTTGGTTCCGTGTCCCTGTGATAGCAGCTCAAAACAGAGCACTCAGCCCTTTATGCTTTTCTGCCAATTTTACCTTAATTTAAGGAAGCACTTTTTGAAACCTATCTTTATTGCACATAATATTAGGGATCACATTGCTGCAGTGCATTTTTTTACATATTATGGAGCACCCTGTAATATGTTTATGCGTTGCCTCTAATATCTGGGAACCAATACGTGGTAGATAAAGCATTCTCTATTAACTGTAGCACTGTTTGTGTTTGTAGGATGATTAAGGCTTGGATGTATATGTAATCTTTTTATGATGTACTGTATTTTCAATACATTTTCTTTTATGGCCAATGCTGATAGTACTGAATAAAGATTTGGAATCACCTGAAGAGGATAACTACTTGCTACAGGAGTGGAGCCCCCTGCTGAAGCAAGTAGCCGTCTGTGCTCCCACAGCCTGTCCCCAGAAAAATTGGCAGACAGACAGGTAGAAAGGGAGCTCACGTTGCAGCTGTCACAACATTAAATGAAGGCAAAGCTGGCGCTGGTGCTGGAAGAAAAGAAGCTTGCTATGAAGGAAAAGAGGCTGGTTCATGGGAGGTACCTGAGTGAGCTGGACTTTAGAGCCAAGCAAACAGAGTCCAGTAACAGTGGTGGCAGCAATACCCCAGTGTCCACTGGAGACAAGAGGGTCCACATTCCAAAAGATCTGGTGCCTAAATGTGTTGTGGAGGATGACATAGATAAATGGTTTGATGCCTATGAGGTTGCCCTAGAGAAGCACATTCCCAATCAAGGGACGGATTTCCTATTAGCCGTAGGGGAAGGAGACAGGATGAGGTACCCCCTCATAAAAGACATTCTCACCAGAAGTATGTGCATACTCCAGATAAGTATAGCCAGAAGTTTAGGGACAGTCGGAAAGCCAGAAGTTTAGGACAGTCGGAAATTGCCCGAATAGTCCTGGATGGATTTTGTGGACCACTTTTACAAGGCACTGGATGATTTGGTGAAGTGAAGTGATGTAAGGAATTACAAGGGGCTGTACAAATTGTGTGCAAGAGAGCACATGTACAAAAATTATTTTCCAGAGCTGCGCCAGCACCTAGTCGATAGTAGGCTCTGTGATCCCAGGGAGGTTGTTAAAAAGACAGACAGCTGACTCAGTGCAAGGGTACACAAAAAGGTATCTCGGGGACTCCAAAAGGGTGGTCAGGATTCCCACCAGAACAAAACAGGGAGGGGGGAATGCAAATAAAAACGAATTCTCTCAATGCCCCCAAAACAGCTCACATGGGGCAAGGGACCCAGCCCCAACCTGGCCACAAGAAATGTGGGTTTATAGATAAGAACACTGAAAGTTCGTCCTCAAGTGTTACCAGTTTGAGATCCCAAGAGGGCACAGACCGCAGCTGGTAGGCATACCCAAGGGTTGGCCAATGTAGCATGTAGGGAGGATATGCCCCCAGTTAGTATGGAGGGTTCAGCGGATGTTACCCTAATGTCCCTGGGTGACAAGGAAATGGTGCCCAAATGCCACATACCTTCCAAAACCTCAAAGTGTAGGCACTGGGTTGCGATCAATTGGCAGCAGGTGGAGGCTCTGAGGCACACAGGAGCCAGAATGACTATGGTAAGGTGTCATCTGTAGTCCTCTGAGCAGGTGATACCCAATACTTGTAGATTGTTTGTTAGGAATGCCTTAAAGCACACTGCCTGTAAGGAAATGTAGCTCAGGTCCCACCTGGAGATGTTGGATTATCTAAGTGGGCCTGCATTATGACATGGTCCATGGCTGCCCCAGAGGCAAGTCAATGAAGCCTGGAGCCTTGAAAAATGCCCCAGGCACCTGCCAAGAAAGGAAATGTCAGAGGGCATGAGAAACCAGCACTGAAACTCCTGCAGTACAGGCAGATGGGGTGTTTGAGTAGGCCACCCAGGAACCTACTAGAAAGGACATTACCTCCCTAGGAGACCTGCCCGAGCTTTCTGGATGTAAGTTGATTGGGGGTCCACCAGGGAGGAGTGTGCAACCCTAAAGGACATAAGGCGACAATCTGTAGTCCAGGTAGCTGTTGAAACCTCTGCAGATAACTTCATCTATTGGGAGAATGACCTGGTGTATAGTGAGCCTAAGGTACCTATGCATGAGGCAGCATGTGTGCTGCTGGTCCTCCAGTCCTACAGGACCTGCCGACTGGGACTGGCTCATGATATATCCATGACAGGAAATCTGGGTCTGGGCAATACCTTTGCCAGGCTTGTCTCCAACTTTTGCTGGCCACAGATAAAGACATCCACATGTACATTTTGCAGGACATGCCCACCTGCCAGTCCAGTGGGAAAACCGGGACAAAATTTAAGGCTCCCCTAAATCCCTTACCTCATTGGCAGCCTCTTAGAAAGGGTGGGCATTGACATTGCTGGACCCTTGGAGCTCAAAACTGCCCTGGGCAATGGGTTTATCCAGTTTTCAGAAGACCATTCCACTAGATACCTGGCGGACATTCCTCTGAAGACTGTGACTGCACCGTCAGTGGCTAGGGCCCTGATGGGGATGTACACCAGAGTGGGGTTCCCCAAAGAAATGGTGTCTAACATGGGCACCAACTTCATGTCAGACAACATGACGACCATGTGGGAAGAGTGTAGAGTAACTTACAAGTTCTCCACACCTTATCATTCTCAAACCAATGGGCTAACTACCAGATTAGTCAAGACCCTGAAAAGTATGATAATGGGCTTGCCAGAGCCCATGATGTGTAAATTAGATACCCTCTTACCTTGCCTGCTCTTTGCCTACAGGGAGGTACCACAGAAGGGAGTTGGGTTTAGCCCATTTGACCTACCCTATGGTCACCTTGTTAGGGGACCTCTGTCTGGTCAAGAAGGAGGGTAGCAAGCTCCCAAGAAACACCCCCCCAGTATATGATTAGTTACATGCTAGCCTTCCAGGAAAGCAGATGCAACAATTCTGTAAGACAGATTCTGATAACTTAGAAGCCAGCCAGCAGGAGGTCGTGAAACTCTGGTAAGACTCTGGTAGAGTTTCAGACTGGCCAGAAAGTGTGGGTGATGGAGGCAGTGGAGCCCAGGGTCCTTCACGACGGGTAGATAGGGCCATATGAGTTTAAGGAAAGAAAGGGGGAGGCCACCTACTTGATGAACCTCAAGATCCACAGGAACCTCTTAAGAGTACTCCATATTGATGGCCTCGAACCACAGTATGGGAGGTTTGGGGTCACAAAGCTCCTGGTGATAGATGATGGAGTGGAGAAGAGAGAGCCTCTCTCTGACTTCCTATCCTTCGAAGATAAAGATGGAGTCAGTGGAAGGCTTCAACCTCTCTTCTACCATAACCCCTCAACAGCAGAGAGACTGCCATCAGTTGTTCGGATAGTTTGTCTCCTCACCCCCCCCCGTTTATCGGTTTACACACTTGTGCACCCATAATATTGACACTGAAATCAGTCTGCCTGTCAAAAACAAACTTTATGGGCTGTCAGATAAAGAGAGGGCCAGCATTAAGAAGGACATCTCCAAAATGCTAGAGCTGGGTGTGATTAAGCACTCAAGTAGTCTCTGGTCCAGCCCGGTCGCTCTACTCCCCAACACCGCCCCACCGGGCGCTGCCCCAGAATTCAGGTTCTATTTAGGCTGCAGGGGGCTTAACTCAGTCACCAAGACTGATGCACACCCATTCCCTGAGCTGATAAGCTCATAGGCAGTTTAGGGGCTGCCAAGTTCCAGAGCACTTTTGACCTCACTGCAGGATAGTAGCAGATTGTCCTACCTGACTGAGCAAAAGAGAGGTCAACATTCTCTACCCTAGAGGGCCACTTCTAGTTTATGGTGATGCCCTTTGGACTCCTTACATGCTGCTTACTTTGATGACATGGCTGTCTACAGTAGCAGCTGGGAGGACCACCAGTTTTGCCTACAGGAAGTGATTCAGGCCCTGTAAATGGCAGACCTGACTATCAAGGATAGTAAGTGCAACATAGGGGAGGATTATGTGGTGTACTCGGGACACCTCATGGACAGCTGTACAGTGTAGCCCCTCCTGGCTGTATGAGTGTGTAAATTGTTATGTGAGTGGTTTACTGCCTCTTTGACTGGGTTTGTGAGTGCATGTTTGGATCTGAGTGTTTGAGTGGGTCTCTGAGTGGGTGTATCTGTGTCTGTATCTGTGTCTGTATGTGTGTGTGAGTGGTTTGTGGGTCTCAGAGTGGTGTTTGAGTGGCTGTATATGTGTGTGAATAGGTGTGTAAGTGGCTGGGTCTGAGAGTGGTTGTGTGAGTGGTGTTGTGGCACTCTTAGTGGTGAGTAAGTGACTGCATGAGTGTGTGAGTGGGTGTGTTTGTAGCTGTGTGGGTCTGTGAGTGAGTGTGTAAGTGGCTGCATGGGTGTGCACAAGGCTGTGTGACTGGGTGTGTTGGTGTGTGAGTGGTTCTCTTGGTCTTTGAATTGATGTGTGAGTGACTGTATGGGTGTGAGTGGGTATATGGATGTGTAAGTGGTTGTGTGGGTGTGTGAGGTACTGTGTGAGTAGGTCTGTTAGTGGATGTATGTGTGTTTTTAATTGAAGTCTGGATCCATGGCAAATTCACTGTGAGGCTACGCTGAGCATCGTAGTGCATCCGCGGATCCTCGCGTGCGAAAAAGGAAAACTTTTTGGACAATGTCATGCCCATGAGGGGTCTCTTACAGACCCTTACATCAGTCCCATGGGGTCAGTGTGCCTCTACCCTGATCCCTTCTATCTTTTTTATATTTTATTTCCCCCCCCCCCCCCCCCCCCCTGAGTCCTGATTCACAAAATGGCAGTCTCAACTTTCCTCCTAGGTTGGGACCAGCCAATCACGGCACTGCTGTTGGTGCCTGGATTTGCGGATCTTCCAAGATGGACCAGCTGCTCTAGATATGCATAAATAACACCAAAACTACTGAACAGTTTTACATCATATCACAGAAAGCACTCTTTCTGGACCAAGATCTATCTTTCTGCCAAATTTGGTGTACTTCTGTTCAGTGGGTTCAGGCTGTAGTTGCGCCTAAAATCCCTATGGAAAAGTGCGTGGGGAAAATGTGTTTTGGAACCTCCCTTTTTCTTGGCCCCCGCTTGATGAGTAAATCAACCTGAAGCTTCCAGACAGCACCTAAAGTGAATGGTAAACTAGTTTTGAAAATTTCGTGAAGATTCATCAAACTACAAGTTATTAGCAAAACAAAAAAGAATTTTCTCATAGATACTAGGTCCTAACGCATAGGTTTAGCATAGATTTAGCACAGTGCCATCCACCCCGAGCTAGAGAATGACAAACCCTCTTGCCTTTTTTACTGAAAACTCTTTAAGCATAAGATTAGTAATTGCCATCCACACTGAGCTGAAAAATGTCTAAAGCCTTTTACTACTCCATGCACAGTATTACAACCTTGGATTGGTAAAATACACTTCAAGCCAACCTGGATGAATAAAATCAACCACAGATGCACGTTTTGCTCTAGTTGGAGCTCATCAGAGAGAAAAAGCTTTGTCCAGACACAAGGGAGAACACGGTATAAGTCAAAACAATACCCTTTCAGGCTTAGAGTGCCACATACATAGAACAAAAAAGGAAGCAGGAAGCTCTGGGCAGTTCCCAAGTTTAAGTGGAGAGCAGCTCTTTTATATGGAGCACCCTACCACTCCACCAGTACTCTGATTCTGTTCACCTAAATGTGCTGTTTCACTAGCAGAGTTTATAAGCATAGGATTAGCACGGTACCATCCATGCCAAGCCAGAGAGTGACAAAGCCTTTTCCCATTTTTACAGCAAAGTCTTTAGGCATAGGCTAATCAAGTATCAGACAACTTACAATGAGATGGGGTCCTAGGGAAGGAATTTTGAAGACCAGCAAGGAGAATTTCCCCAAAATATAATTATAACACTATACTACCTCGGGTCTGCTTAGCACATGTAATTGAGTGTGGTATACATCTTGTCTAAAATACAGGTGGGATTCGCACTATTTAGAATAAAATAACTCAATAAGTTGCTACCCTGCAGCCATCTTTACACTCATTGAGTTATTTTATTCTAAATAGTGCGAATCCCACCTGTATTTTAGACAAGGTGTGATTAAGCGCATTTAATTTCTTTCCCCACAGAGCGGGGCCTCATCCCCTGAGCTGTAGCCAGGTGGAGGTGAGGTGATTTATCCTACAGTAGAGGGTAAGTGGTTTTCCAGTTAAACGCTGAAGGCATGATTTGATGATAATACATATCACAAAAAAGTAAATAGACTTAAGCACTACCTTTTACTGTGTGTGTTATATATATATTTTTATTCTCTTCCTCTACAGATTGTCCCAGTAAATCCCGATACAGCCATAGAGGATTACTGGTGTTGTATCATTTTTCGAATCTTTTTTCAAATTTCTTAACTATTTCTTTGAGCACTTTATTTTTGGCAGCAGCGATTATCATCTTCTTATTGGTCCTGAAGGAAGCCTCCGATACATGTATATGATCATTTGGCTGAAACATGTCGACCGCATAGAGGGAGCAGTTTTAAATCCATACTGCTCTACGCACTGCATTTTTAATCCTGCCAGTGAGAGCAAACTAATAAAAATAGTATTTTTGCATCTTCATAGGCAGTTTTAGTTCACTACTAGGTCCACCTTTATATATATTTGTTACGCTGCACCCTCACCACATTATACTTTCATAGATGGGTTTTTAGCATCATAGTTACACTAGGGAACATCTATAAAACATCCCTGAGCTCCTCCCTCACAGTGAGGGAGTTGTAGCCCTCAGCAGGACCAGGTTACCTGCTGGGAGGAGGAACCCATATGATGAAGCATGTCACCCACGGGTGAGTGAGGGTTCAAGTCCTCAAGGGATAATTCCCCCTTTAGGCTGTAATTTTTCATCATTAGTACAAAAGGTTTTTCTTATGTATACCACACACAATTACATGTGCTAAGCAGACCCCAGGTAGTATAATAGGCTAATGAAGTGCTATCCATGCAGAGATAAAGCTTTTTACCACTCCAGGCACAATATTACAGGTTCAGATTGGTAAAATACATCTATCTATCTTTCTGTCTGTCTATCTACAGGTGAAGATCCCCATTCTTTAGTTCTTAGCACATGAACAGAAAATATGGTACGTATTGGTGCAAAGAAAATGTATTGTTGACTTTGATTTACGGTAATTCTAATGGAAAAAGAAAAAGTATTTTAAAATGTGTTTCTGTTTTTAGTAATATGATTACAACAACATAGGGTGACCCAACAGCTTGCAGACATATTAGAATAACCTTTGCATTACACCCTGGAAACAAGTTTCATTTTGAAATTGCTGGTGTTATACCACTAAAAGACCTTCCTTTGTTTATCAATTAAACATGTCAAATATTCAGGTTATTCATTGAGACACTGCCCACGAAGCCTGAATACCAGGTTGGCTATCACTCTGAGGGATCCAGACCGTCTTCCTCATTCAACATAGTATTCATCCACTTTGTTCCACTAGCAAAGCAACTCAGAAGTTATGCAACTCCTTTTCTGCCTTTGCTCTGCTCTGCTTATTCTTCAATATTGTTTTGACCTTCCGTCATGACACTTCATCAGTTTCTTGACCTTTCTCGAAATATGCTCCTCTAGTACTTTAACACTAAATATTGGTTCAGTCACATTTGTTTCCCCTCTTGTTCCTTGTCGTACCTCAATCTTCCCTTGACACATTGACAATTTCTCTCTGTTTTGAGGTCTGTTTGTAATACTTTTCTTCCTCCACCTGTGTCCTTGTTAAATGGAATCAATCACTGGTTGGCTAGCTTTAAAAAAGTATATATATTCCAACCCTAAGGGCTCAAGTAAATGTTGTTCAATCTCCCTACTTCCTCTTCCTTCGAAAGTCATTAAAATTAGGTTAATGAGCTACTGAATCACTAAATTGACATTAACAACAGCTAGACACTACTCAATCTAGCATTTGTACCTTTCATACAATGGGAACAGCATTGTTGGCAGTTGTTAACAACCTTTGAGCTATCTTGGACCGGGAGGTCAAGATGCTCCCATTCTCTTAACCGTAATAGAGGTACTTCATTCTGTGACACATCAATTTCTTATTGACTATCTCACTCAAATTGCAATCTCTGGTGCTGACTTTGCATGGGTTTTACTTGCTTCTTTCTGATCATCATCAAGATGCAATCTTCCTATTTTTCAATCTTCTTCTAATTGTCTTCCTTGCAATTTCATAGAGGGCTTGCCATTAAGCCACACTCTTTTTCAATATCTATGTGATCCATCCTGTAACTCTTTCTAAGTGCTTTGGCCTCTCTCATAAATCCTAAAAAGATATAATGCACACATTGTTGCTGTGGTCAAGTATAGTCTTAGCATCACCAAACTGAATTTTAAAGCCTTTATGTCGGCAATTGCCTAATGGATGGAGCAAAATTAATTTAAGCTCTATAAGGATACCTTCAAGGTCCTTATCTTTGGTGGACCCTAAACATTGTAGTCCTCACATTGGTGGCCTGAAGACCTTGTTCCCTTGCCTCTATTTATCTCTGAAAGTGGCAATTTAGGTAAAATATTGATTATTCTCTGCTTGTTTTCTTGACCGGTCAACAAAAGGTTCACTTCCTGATTGTTCTACTCTCTGGTTCTTTGCACGATTTTACAGTATTGTCATGATGAGTGCCACAAAACTGTTTTGTAATCTTTAATATTTTCCCTGTTAGATTGCATCTCATTCTACCTCAGTCTCTATGCTTATTTTTACATAGTCTTCAAATAGTGAATAACATATCTATGCATATCAGGGCTCCTCACTGGCTCCTAATGGCTAAGCTATCCATCTTAAAAGATCTCTGCCTGTACCACAGAGCATTCATTGGATAGAGAGCTCTCTGTCTTCATCATCTGTTCCTACATTATTCTCCAGTGAGATCATTACCGCCTTCAGATACGAAAAGTCAAGAAAGATCAAGCTGGAGGTTGGTCCATCTCCTTTCTGGAAGTAGAGTACTGCATCTCCTGTCTCCCAGAGCTACAGTACCTCCGTTCGTGCTCTTCAGTAAATCTCTAAAATACCTGGTTGTTACCCACTGACACACACCTTTGAATGTGTCTATGTGTTGCCAGTTTCTGCCTTAAGTGGCAGGACACCCCATTGCTAAATAGTAGTTTGCGCTCCATAAAGTTGTAATTATGGAAGAAGTCATGCAGATCGTTCGCCATTTTTTTGTTCATCCTGAAGTCTGAGATATGGGCCTCTCCCGCAGTCAGCCACACTCTTGTATCAGTAGATGACCCACCAGTCTGCAGCCATTTGATCAAAATGCTCCTCTTAGCTAGAATTAATAGGATAGGCACATATTGCTCTGTGAATAGTGCAAAATTCAGCTGTCTGCCAGGAAAATTCTTCTCAAGAAGTTAATGTTTCTTATACCCAGAACTGGCAATTCTGATTCCAAATTCTCTTTTAGCCTCCTAAAAGGTCAGGAACATAATATTGTTACATAGGTCTCCTACCACCTTCAACTGCCTTGTCTTCAACCCAACAAGTGAAACACTCATCCACTTCAGTTTAAGATCGTGTGGGAGGTCCCAGAAACTAAACTCTGCTAGAAAGGACACCCACCTTGGAGTTCTTTTCACCACTCAGTCCTAAATCAACAACATCAATGAGATCAACTATGGGTTATCTTGTACTTTGTTCAAGTTTCCTGGATTCATATATATTGTTTCCGGGCCAGTCCCCCAGCGACAAGACAGTGTCTGTCATACGTGGTTCAAGACATCTTCTAGGCCCAAAGGCAAGTGCTGTGTCTGTGACACTAAGGAAAAATATTCTAAGTCAGGAAGAGCAAGGCCTCTTCTGTTTTAAGGCACTTAAAGGGAGGTCAACAAACTATCCTTATTCTTAAATATTGTCCTGAGCATCAAACTCTTCACTTCAAGAAAAACATGGAGTTATCTTTGCCTTATCAACATCCTTATCAGTGCCACTTGCGCCATAAGGGATAATGTGAGTCACGTGCAAAACATTGATAGACTGTTGTATGCCCCCAGGTTTCTATCATTATTACATCTATGTCCTCTCTTTGAATATGGGCTGAGTTAATTCCTGAGCACTCAAGATCCATGAGTTGCCACTTTATACCCAGTGCAGACAATGAACCCTCATCTCAATGAGCAAATGCCCCCAAGGGGAATAGTTGAGATTTTGACAAATTGGTACATATTATTTATTTCCAATAAAGTTCCTCCACAGAGGACACTTTAAAAACACATACAATCCATAGAAAATATATAAAATGTAAACCCATAAAATACTGGACAACAATCAATACAATAGTTGTTAAAAGATAAGGACTATTACAGATAGAAAAACAAAGAATCCTAAAGAATGCCCCACCTATCGTCAGATACTTCCCGGCGGCCATGCTCTCCTTCTGGCACTCATGTCCTCCTCCCTCCACAGTGATAGAGCGTATCGCCTCTCTTGGGCTATGCCAATTTCCTCCTACCCTTTCACGCCCTGGCGTGTTATCCCACCAGCTGTCTGATGCCCCACCTCCCCTCGCTCGCCTATCATCTAGTCTCGACTCCATTCATCCTTGCACCCCCTGCAGCCCCCTACCTACCACCGCGATCCTCCTTAATACCAGGTCCGCAGTCGGGCATCAGCTTGAGCTTTTCCACCTACTTGATTCCTGCCAACCTGACCTATTGTTTCTTACGGAAACCTGGTTTAGGGATGATTCCCTTCCGAGCCTCTTAGCCATGCTGCCCCCGACCTACTCGGCCATTAGAATGGACCGCCCTGGGGGAAAGGCAGGGGGAGGCGTCGCCCTGATTACCCGCTCTGATTTTCATTTTCAGTCACTACCTTTCTCCCCTATTCCCGCTGTGGACTGTCTAGTAGCCCGTTCTACCTCATTCGGGGTTCCCTTGACTTGTGTACTCATCTACCGCCCCCCTCAGTCCACCCCCCAATTCCTTACTTTAATTGAGGACTTATTGGCCACCTTAGCAGTGAACAATTGGGCTGTCTTGGTTCTCGGGGACTTAAACTACTGGCCGAATGACCCGGCTGAGGACGCCAGATCCAAGGAGTTCACGACCCTGCTCACTAGCCTCAATTTCCTTCCCCAGCTTGCTGCACCTACTCACATCCATGGTCATCAGCTTGACCAAATATGGACCCTCAATATCCCAATTAACCCCCCCACTACCTCGCCCTGCCCCTGGTCAGACCACTCTCTTATTTCTTTCTCCCTAGACCTTGGACGGTCGCCAAAACCCCCCCTGCCCAAAAACACCTGGGCCAGAAAGTGGGACAAGGCTAACCTTCCTGATGTTTGCTCTTCCCTTGCTGCCTCTAGCCCTGAACTTAGTGATTTATCTCCTCCCGCCCAGCTCACAACTATTAATAACTGGCTGCTAAAGTCGTGCAACAGTTTGGTTCCCCTTAAGAGAGTGACTATTAAACGCGCCCATGCCGCCAACAGATGGTTTACCCCCTTCCTTAGGGACAAAAAGTTGGCGGCATGCAGAGCAGAACGAGCGTGGCGACGTACTTATTGTCCCCTTCTTAAAGCTAACTATTGCCTGGTACTTAACGAATATAAAAGGGACATACTAAAAGCAAAAACTGACTATTTCTCTGGTAGAATTTTGGCAGCGGAAAATCAATCCAAGGAAATATTCGCCACAGTACACGAGCTCGCTGCCTCCGATAGGGTCATTTCTAAAATCCCCCCTTCTCAATCACTCTGTAACTCCCTCAACTCCTTCTTTATCGAGAAGGTAGCTCTCATTAAGGCCAATATCCCTCCCACATCCCCGACATCGATCACTGTTCACTCGCCCCCCATTGCTCCTTCCCTCACCCAGCTCCCCCCTTTGACACGTGAAACCCTCCTTCCCTTACTGGCCCGGGTAAAATCAGGTTCACCCCAGGACATCGGACCGGCATTTGCCCTGAAAGAGATCTTTTCCAGCTGTTTCTCCCCTCCCCTCACATTAATCAATCACTCCCTAAAAACTGGTATTGTTCCAAAGGCCCACAAATCAGCTGTCATTATTCCAATTCTAAAAAAGGCAGGTGTTGATCCAACCCTGCCGGCTAACTACCGTCCCATTTCCCTTCTCCCTTACTTGGCGAAGGTCTCAGAGGCTCATGTCACCGGGACTCTGAGTTCCTTTGTGGAGTCCACTGGCCGCCTTTCCTCTTGTCAGGCTGGTTTTTGCCCGCTGCACTCAACCGAGAAGGTGGTAGTTTCGGTGATGTACAAATTGAGGGAGGGCATTGACACCTGCCTCCCTCAGGCTCTGGTCCTCTTAGATCTGTCCGCCGCGTTCGACACGGTGGACCATGACATTCTGTTGACCCGTGTCGAGGCGGCGGGCATTGGGGGCACGGCCCTTGCCTGGCTCCGGTCCTTTTTAACGGACAGGGAGCAGGCCGTCCATCTGGCAGACTTTGCTGCCCCTTCTCGCAGAGTGACTTGCGGCGTCCCCCAGGGCTCCTCCTTGTCCCCCCTGTTGTTTAATTTATACATCTCACCCCTCATTTTTTCTTTACAGCAGATGGAGGTCTCGGTGTTTAATTATGCCGATGACCTCCAACTCATTTTTAACCTCTCCCATTCCCCCACCTCTGCCCAGAACTTCCAAAGGGTGATGCTCTTCATACAAAACTGGATGAACTGCAACCACCTTAAATTAAATCCAGACAAAACCGAGCTGGTTTTGACTGGGAGTGGTTGCAGTCCTTGGTCCCCTTCTTTCTGGCCCCATTCACTTGGTCCCCCTCCCCTCCCGGTTCCTAAGGTCAAAACCCTAGGCATCTTTATCAACTCCCACCTCTCTCTTCACACGCAGGTTCACTCCGTGGTGTCTTCTTGTTTCTTTTCCCTTCGCACTATTCGTAAGGTTTCCCATTTCTTTTCTGTTCCCGCCCTTAAGCTCATCCTCATGGCCATGGTGCTATCGCGCCTTGACTATGGGAATGTGGTCTACAATGGCGCCCCGGACTACCTAATCCGCCGACTTCAACTGATCCAAAATCAGGCCGCCCGCCTGATTTATGGTCTCCCTAAATTTCACCATGCCACCCCTCTGTTGCAATCTTTGCACTGGTTACCAGTGAAGGAGAGGGCTCTTTTCAAGTTGGGCTGCATCACTTATCAGGCTAGGTCAGGGACTGCCCCCGCTTTCCTCTGCGAAGCTATATCTTCCTACCTTCCGGCCAGAGAGCTCCGCTCCTCTCACCTAGCCCTCTTGTCAGTTCCTCGCTTCAGGAAGCAGAGGTCCGGGGGAACGAGATTTGCGGTTCTAGCTCCATCTTTTTGGAACTCGCTTCCTTTTGCCCTCAGAGCTTCTGCTTCCTATCTGGAATTTCGTAAACATCTTAAGACCTTTCTATTTTCCAGATCCCTAGCAGTCTAGCCTTTCTCTCTGCCTCCACTGGTCTGCCGCTGTCTAGCGCCATGAAACCGTCCCGGTATAAGCGCGCTTAATAAATATGTTAAAATTCAAATTCAATTCAAGTTTTCATCTAACAATAACCAACACCTTATAGTTAGTGGAATAACAATAAGGAAAATGCTTCCTCCGAGATTACTATAAAAAATACTTTAAAGTGATGAAACAGATGAAACATAATTCATAACTTAATTTCATAACACCACAATACAGCCATAATTCACAAGTGTAGTTTTTTTTAAACTTTAAAGTCCAGAATCATTAAAGTGTAAGAAAAGATCATAAAGAATTCATCAACCATTAACAAACATGCACGGCCAGTACATTTAAAAATAAATACATGCTTCCTCATGTGAAACTATTGAAAACTTTAAAATAATGGAATAAATACATTTTCTTTGTAAATATAAATGACCTGGACAAAAACAAAATAGAACAATTCACGTCCGGTTTCTCAGCACCACAATATTGACAACTCGGATAAAGATACACTTCACTTTTGACCCAAATGCTTTCTCCAATCGGAATTTTACTTAATGTAATCTTCAAATGGTTCTTCGTACAATGGGGCATATGTTGATCTCCAGGTAAAATTGCATTACTCTACAGCTTACAAACATACAACTAAAATGCAATCTTTTTAACCATAAATAATGCTGCAAATCAACCTGAAAGCTTCAGCTGAGACCTTTTTTTAAAATTTTAAATAAAACTTCAGTTTAGTATTATTCATACATGATAACAGTTCTTTGCAATTCAACCTTTGTGAATACATTCTATCAATTGTATAAGTCCTATGTCGATCTCCCTCAAAGTTCTCACCATTATACATTTTTCTAATTATTTTACGGGCTAAAGGTCAGTTGAAAATAATGGTGAATAATTTGATGTAGGCCCGACAAATTATCTCAGTCAGGCCTAGCTCATGATGTATCGTTTTAATCGAACTAGTATTACTAAGGCCAAGATATCATTTCCAGAGATCAGATTCAATACGAGGAACTTTATTAAGTAAAGACAATGATCTGTCATTGATACCTGAAAGTGTTACCGAGGGTATCTTTGCAACACACACCTGTAAAAGCGATTGCCCATCGCTCTTGCTCTATGCATTGTAAAATTGCAATAGATCAATGACCATGGACATTGTTTTACAGAACTGAAGTTTATCTTAAGAACCTCAAGAGAGAATGTTCGAAATGTTTACCACTAGTTGGTACATAGTCCAGATATGTTCCTGAATTCAACTAAAAGACGGAACATACATGGCACAGCTACCTCCAGATCGCGTAAATATACTAGTGTCATCCAAGTACAGTGATACTATATGCACCATGTGCCTATATATTTTCCCCAGTCTAGTAAAAAGGACCTCATTATGCCCACCAATTGTTAAAATTTAAAGTGATCTGCTGTGAAGAAAGTGGACAGCCCTGTCTTATTCCCTTGCTAAGTTCCCAACTTTAAGATCTCTCCACCTATCCTCATCCTTGCTCTTGAATGGAAGTATAACAGTCTAATACAGCTCATATATCTAGGCTACTCCAGCACCAGGAACAGGTACTCCCACCCCACTGTGTCAAAAGCCTTCCCAATATCAAGTGAGATTACAGCTTAGACATTCTCATGCATTTCTAATAAATATCTTACATGTGCAAGTCTTCATATGTTGATCTTTGTCTGTCTGTCAGGAAAACAACCTGTCTGTCTTGATGAGCCAGCATTAATATCATTTGCAATAGCTTTGCTGAGAATTGTAATGCCTGTGTTGATCATGGACATTGGTGTACCTGATCTAAAGTTAGTATGGTATCCTGTATATGCACCACTATTATCATGTCTTCTCTCATTGAGTCTAGTAGGCGATCAGCCTTCAGAGCCTCCATACAGAAGTCTGAAACTTACCTAGTAGTAGGACCTGAAGGACCTTTGAAGGATTAACCTATTTGCATGTACAAGTAGGTTTTTCATTTTGCATATCTGTGAGAGCTGTCTGTAATTCCTTCTCAATAAGAGGCTCCTCCAGAGCATCCCATACACCCAGGGCAGTTGTGACAGCCCGTGTCTCACATAATCTCTGACTGATGGAATAGCTGGGATCTCCATCTCCTGATGCAATAGTTGTAGGTAAGAGATAAGTACATTGTTGATAGGTTTCTTGGTAGTGTGCATTTGACCATTTTCATCAATTCATCCCAATAGTCCCTTCCTCTGTGACTCTTACCAACCCTGTCAGCATTTTCCATCATTTAGGTCCTTCCCTCCAATGTTCCTGTTAAGAGAAAGTGTGTTTGAGTACATATCTAGTCTTAATTATAAGTGCCTCAGTTTGCACTTATGTTCTATGATTGCTGGTATTTGGTCTGACTGTCTCGCCGCAATAGGCTCAAGCTCTACTAATCTATTTTCAAGCTTTATGATATCCATTACCAATGCATGCCCTCCTGAGGACCAGCTTAATTGTTTCCCATTCCACATCACCTACAGAAGCAGTGCCCCAAATATTATCAAAGAATGAGGAAAGTTCTAAATATGTTGTCATGTAGCATCTCGGGGCTTAGTCTCTGCGCTTAGGTTGTAAGGTCTGTGTTTAATTTAGGTAAGATGTAGTGATACATGTTCATTTACTTCATCACAACTGTTGTATAACTCACACTAATAAAGTAATCAATCCTGCTCAATGACCATAATGGAGTAAAAAGAGTGTATCATTTTGTGTGGGTGTTGTTCATGCCATACATCAATCATATCTAGATCCATTAGAGCACAGCTTTCCAAACTTTTCATGTTGGTGACACACTTTTTAGAGATGCATCATTTTGGGACACAGTAAGGCAGTGTTGCAAGCGAGCGTAGCGAATGAGCCCGAACCACCTAAGGGGAATTTGGGGGGTTCTCACTCCCTCTGTCTCTCTCTCTCTCTCTCTCTCTCTCTCTCTCTCTCTTTCTCTCTAACTGTCTCCCTCTCCCTCTCTCTCCCTCTGCCTCCCTCCCTCTCTCTTCCTCTGTCTGTCTCCCTTTGGCTGTCTACCTGCTTCTGTCTCTCTCTGTCTGTCTCGCTCCCTCTGTCTCCCTCCCTCTGTCGCCCTCCTCCCTCTGTCTGTCTCCCTCTGTCTGTCTCCCTCCCTCTGCCTGTTTTCCTCTGTCTGTCGCCCTCTGTCTCTCGCTCTCTGTCTCCCGCTCTCTGTCTCCCTCTGTTTCCGTCCCTCTGTCTCCCTCCCTCTGTCTCCGTTCCTCTGTCTCCCTCCCTCTCCCTCTCCCTCTCCCGCTCTCTCTTCCTGTGTCTCCCTCTCCCTCTGTCTCCCTCTGTCTGTCTCCCTCTGTCGGTCTCCCTCTGTCGGTCTCCCTCCCTCTGTCTCCCTCCATCTGTCTCCCTCTCTCTCTGTCTCTCTCCCTCTCTCTGTCTCCCCCTGACTGTCTCCCTCTGTCTCCCTCCCTCTGTCTCCGTTCCTCTGTCTCCCTCCCTCTGTCTCCCTCCTCTCCCTCTCTCTCTCCCTCTGTCCCCCTCTCCCTCTGTCTCCTTCTCCCTCTGTCTCCCTCTGTCTGTCTCCCTCTCTCTCTGTCTCCCTCCCTCTCCCTCCCTCTGTCACTCTCTGTCTCCCCCCTCTCTCTCCCTTTGTCTCCCTCTCTGCCTCTCTGTCTGGCTCAGTCTCTGCCTGTCCCTGTCTTTGCCTCTATCTGATTGTCTGTCCCTGTCTCTCTCTCTGTCCCAGTCTGTCCCTGTCTCCCTCTCTCTGTCTCCCTCTCCATCTCTGTCTGACCCTGTCCCTGTCTCTAATTGTCTCTGTCTGTCCCTGTCTCTGTCTGTTTCTGTCCCGGTCTCCCTCCCTCTCTCTGTCTCTCTCTCCGTCTCCCTCCCTCTCCCTGTCTCCCTCCCTCTCTCTCCCGCCCTCTGTCTCCCTCCCTCTCTCTCCCTTTGTCTCCCTCTGTCTGTCTCCCTCTGTCTGTCTACCTCCCTCTGTCTGTCTCACTCCCTCTGTCTCCCTCCCTCTGTCGCCCTCCTCGCTCTGTCTGTCTCCCTCCCTCTGTCTGTCTCCCTCTATCTGTCTCCATCTGTTTCCATCCCTCTGTCTCCTTCCCTCTGTCTCCCTCCCTCTGTCTCTGTCTGTCTCCATCCCTCTCTCTCCCTCTCTGTCTCCCTCTCTCTCTGTCTCTCTCTGTCTCCTTCCCTCTGTCTGTCTCCCTCTCCTTCCCTCTGTCTCACCCTGACTGTCTCCCTCTGCCTCCCTCCTTCTGTCTCCCTCTCTCTCTGTCTCCCTCTGTCTCCCTCTCTCTCTGTCTCCCTCCCTCTGTCACCCTCTGTCTCCCCCTCTCTCTCTCTCCCTCTGTCTCTGTCAGTCTCAGTCTCTGCCTCTGTCTGTCCCTGTCCCTGACTCTGCCTCTGTCTGTCTGTCCCTGTCTCACTCCCTCTGTCTCCCTCTTCGTCTCCTTCTGACTCTGCCTCTGTCTCTCTGCCCCTGCCTCTATTTGTCTCTGTCTGTCCCTGTCTCTGTCTGTCTCTGTCTCCGTCCCTCTCTCTGTCGCCCTCCCTCTCTCTGTCTCCCTCCCTCTCTGTCTCCCTCCCTCTCTGTCTCCCTCCCTCTCTCTATCTCTCTCCCACTCTCTCTCTCGCTGCTTCCCTTGGTCTCCCTCTGTCTCATTCACTGTCTGTCTCCTTCTCTCTCTCTCTGTCTCCCTCCCCCTCTCTCTCCCTCTCTCCCTCTCCTCCTGTCTCCCTCCCTCTCTCTCCCTCTGTCTCCCTCCCTCTGTCTGTCTCCCTCTTGTCTGTCTCCCTCCCTCTGTCTCCCTCCATCTGTCTCCTTCTATTTGTCTCCCTCCCTGTCTCCATCACTCTGCCACCCTCCTCCCTCTGTCCCCCTCCTCCCTCTGTCTCCCTCCCTCTGTCTGCCTCCCTCTGTCTGTCTCCCTCTGTCTCCCTCTCTCTCTGTCTCCCTCCCTCTGTCTCCCTCCCTCTGTCTGTCTCCCTCTGTTTGTCTCCCTCTGTCTCCCTCTCTCTCTATCTCCATCCCTCTTTCGCTCTCTGTCTGTCTTCCTCTCTCTGTCTCCCTCCCTCTGTCTACCCAGTACTCCCACCCCCTGTCTCCCACGGTTTCCCTCTCTCTCTGTCTCCCTCTATCTGTCTCCCTCCCTCCCTCTGTCTGTCTCCCTCTGTCTCCATCTCTGTCTCCCTCTGTCTCTTTCCCTTTGCCTCCGTTCCTCTGTCTCCGTCCCTCTGTCTCCGTTGCGGTCTCCATCCCTCTCTCCCTCTCTGTCTCTCCCTGTCTGTCTCCCTCTCTGTCACCCTCTGTCACCTCACTCCAGCTTCCTGGGCACACACACAGCCGCACCCGAGTACTTCCATTTACTTGTTAATGAGGCTTTGTTGGGAATCGCCCAGTCCCCAGAGCAGAGTGTCTCAGAGTTTGCGCTGCTGCGGCGGACTCCGAGACACTCTTTCAAAGGAATGCCTCTTAATTAGCAGCAGTTATGTGCTAAGCGCCCCCAACCCCTTGGCCGCTGCGGTAATTCCGACGCAGCGCTGGGGGGGAGGGGGGTCATGCTGGTGACAGACCCACTCCGTCACGAGCCACGGGCGCGCTGTGCTTGTGACAGAGTGGTTCCGTCACAGCCCCGCCCACTCAAAAGAATGCGCAACGCAGGCGCGGAATTAATGCTGCGCAGGCGCAGCGGCCAGGCCTTGACGGAACCACTCCGTCATTAGCACAGCGCGTCCGTGGCTGGTGATGGAGTGGTTCTGTCACTAGCACGCAAAGGGTTAGTACTGGTGTCATCCTGCGACACACCCACCATTTGCAGGCGACACAGTACTGTTTAGGGACACACAGTTTGGAAAGCTCTGCATTAGAGTATTGGCAATCTGAAAAGTGTTGTGAAAAACAGAAAAAGTGGTGGAGGGTCCTAGGGATATTTATAGACCTGTCCCAGATTTCTGCCCCTGTAAATACTCTATAGAACAACAACTAAATCCGGTGGTCTGTTGAATGGGAAGAGGACAAAAAATACCATGTAACAGAAAGAGTACTACAAAAAGACAGTGAACAGTGCAAGAGGACCCTTACAAGAGATCGGATTCCCATCAATCACTAAAGTGATCAGTATCATCATTTGGGTATCCTTCCTACCATCCACTGTACCTCTTGATCTTGATTCTTATTAAAAACAGTGCAAAAGCAGCTTACAAAAAATAAAGAATACCAAAGGTAGTTTCTCACCCGTCGCGTACGAGGATACAACCTCACCTCGCCCAGTCACAACTCAGGTCAAAGAGGTCCCGCTCTATGGAGGAAAAAAGGGGAATAAAAGAAAGGGGAACAAAGAGATGGAAAAAAAAACTACCCACTTGTAATGTCAGATTGACCCTCATCTTCTCTTAAGTATATCCCTCAATAGTCCCCCTTGGATTTTTAACAGCAAATGGAGTACTCCATTTGCTGTTAAAAAGTCTAATGGAGATCTTTATTTGATATTTGATAAAATACTACATATACATATGGGTGACTGTGGCCGATTCACTTGTCCACATGAGATACCATCATTTAGGGTTGTCAGTGACTCCATTTACTATTTCATTTTGAGTACTACATTGTATATTTGACTTTATATGTACCGACTGGATCCTGTCAGTACAGAGGAATGAAATTTGTTGCATAAGGTTGTATTGATTCCAACTTTACTTCACCAATTTTTCATTTGATTTTTAATGCAGTAGCCACACTCGTTCTAGTTAGGTCCTGAAGAAAGCCTAGGTATACAGGTCCAGGAGACTGAAACATGTCAACTTTACTTTGAAGCAGCCATTATTTTTTGTAAGCTGCTTTTGCACTGTTTTTAATGAGGATTACAAGGGATATCCTAATAAAAGTCTTTTCTCTCTTCTAAATCCTTTTTTAGCTACACTCTCATGCACTGCACGTAAATTCTTTCACCTACTATTTGTGATCATTACAAATTGAGAGCCTGTCTCTTCTTTTGTCCTTCCTCTATGACCTGGTTGAGATACAATCCACCACAACTTCCTCTATGATCAAGAGGTACAGTGGATGGCAAGAAGGATACCCAAATGATGATACTGATCACTTTGGTGATTTATGGGAATCCAATCTCTCATAAAGGTCCTCTTGCACTGTTCACTGGCTTTTTGCAGTACTCTTTCTGTTATATCGTATTTTTTGTCCTGTTCCCATTCTGCAGACCACCGGATTTAGTTGTTGTTCTAATCTGAAAAGTGAGTCAGAGCTCCATTCTGAGAGGACAAGTAATGATTAAAATCCCATGCCCAGGTCACTGGATTGCCTCGCAACAGTGCCTTCAGAACAGTCAACCTGGGAAGAATGTCAAATCAACTATATTTGGCGCATAAAGAATATGGAAGCCCTCTAGCGCACCACATACTTTATACACCTGTCTTGGAGCTCTGTTGTACTGATGAGGCCCTAAATGTGACCATACTGTCATACCAAATTACCACTGCCCTAGCATAGGAAGAGTCCGAGTAGGAGTGCATCTATGCCCTCCATATTTCAGATAGTTTCCCATAATTATGTGTATTAAGATGCGTCTCCTGTACGAAAGCAATACCCATCCTCTTAGACCTATGTGGAAATCTAAATGTATACCTTACTGTTGTGGTTCTTCCACAAAATGTCACTGACATGTCACCTATTCTGACTCCCTACAGAATACTGTACAGACAATGTCTGAGGTCTCACAGGATACAGAAGTCCAACAAAAGGGGTAGGAGGTAGTGCTGCACTGCCTGAATCACATTTGAAGCTACAAGCAGGGCAAGTGATGTACACACAGAACGCCCCCCTACCCCAGTAAAAGGAGGCAGTCACAGTGCTATACCTGCTGCAGGTGTAAGAGCCTGCACTACTGCCCCATCCACCATTAGATGAAGCACTGGGCCCTTTTTAGGTTGCAGCCTACCAGACAGGGCAACTGTCTGGTTTGCTAAAAACATCTTGGGTATGTTCAGAAAGTTGACTTAGGAATGCATTCCGCCCGTTGATTACCATTGGCTTGTGGTTTGCAACTCACAATTTCTGGCTTTCCATTTGCTGGCTTTAATTGCTTTAGGCTCTCCAGATTTAGTTTTTCCCTCCCATTGCATAAAGAGTGTTTCTGTATTCTTCCTCAAACTCCCTTTCTGTAAACTGGCCTTCAAAACCTTGTTCATATGTTGTAACATTTACTGTGCATCAGTGGCGGCTCCTCCGCTACAGCAGAGAGGTGTCACCCCACTGCTTTTAAGCAGTGTAACTAAATGAAAAAATAAAATGATAATAACGGAATGTTATTATCATTTTAATTGCGCCTGCTACTTTGCGTTGGTGGGAGAGGGGCTGCACTGCTGACAGAGCAGGGCAGGTAAGAGGGGTTTGCCCACTCCAAGTGCACATGAATGCTTGGCCGGCGAGAGGGGCGTGGCTTGGGCGCCGATGGCGATGGTCGCCTGAGAGCTCGGCTCCGGGACTGAGCCCGGGATTATCCTGTAAATCGGAGGCTGCGGGGCACCCCAGACCCCGCATTCTGCTGAGCGGACCGCCGAAGATCTGCCGGGGCCCCTGGTGGGGCTCGGCCGAGGGTTGCTCCGGAGTAAAACCGAAGTTTGCGGAGTTGCGGAGTGCGACCCAACATGGCGCCCGGACATCTTTGTTTCCCTGGTCGGACCCACTGACTTGGAGGAGCGTCGCGAGCAGCGACTTGCGCCCGACTTTGCCATCCCCGGCTGCTCTGTGCACTGGCTGTCTATTGGATCGGACTTTTTACAACGAGTTAGCACTCGGTTGGGTGACCGGGCGGATGCCCACATTATTGGGGACCCCGGGAGCGGATGCCCTGTGATCCAGGCGGTGGCCCGACTCACGACTCCGCACCTAGCTACGTCTTCCTGGCCAGTCCACTTCCATGGGAGGCGCGACACTTTGGCGCCACAAATCGTCCGGTGGAGTTGGTGACCCTCACCCCGGGTCTCTAGTGGGTGAGCGGGCCTGCCCGACTCGGCGACGGTTGTCTCCGCCCCCTCATCGGTGCCCTCGGACGCCGTGGCGGTGGCGTGAGCCGAAGCGGAGTAGTCTCCACAGGCCCTGGAGAAGGAGGTCTCCCATACTCGATTTAAGGACCAGTAACCGGGAGGGTCGTGGTCGACTTCTGCACCCGGAGACGCCTACTCCGGGACCTTCACGGAGTGCCCCCGGCGACATGGGGAAGCCTAGAGGAGCCAAGGGGACTACCCCGACCGCCTCGGACTCGGAAGCCCAGGATAAAGAGGAACATGGGGACCCAAAGAGTTCTGGTGGCGCGTCGATGCAACAACAGTTCGACCGCGTCCTGGAGGCGATAGCGACCACGAGATCGGCCCTCCAACAGGACATTGCCCAGGTGGCGACGAGCCTAGGCCTCCTCAGAGCGGACCACGGCAAACTCTCAGACCGGGTCA
Source organism: Lissotriton vulgaris (assembly GCF_964263255.1). Lineage (NCBI taxonomy): Eukaryota > Metazoa > Chordata > Amphibia > Caudata > Salamandridae > Lissotriton > Lissotriton vulgaris. Next base: position 230,075,114 of record NC_141696.1, read on the forward strand.
AGGAAGTGGAGAGCTCGGTGAAAACCTTGGAGCCGGCGCAGCGAACCTTGGCTGCGACGATGAAGGATGCCCTATCCCGAATTGCGACCCTGGAGCAGAGGGCGGAGGATGCGGAAGGCCGCAACAGGAGGAACAACATCCGTGTAGTGGGCCTCCCGGAAAAGATCGAGGATGGTGACATGGTGACATACTTGGAGACCTGGCTCCGTGACACGGTGGCCCCGGAGGGGCTATCCTCCTTCTACACTCTGGAGCGTGCCCACAGAGTCCCGGCACGGCCACCGCAACAGGGACGCGCCCCAAGGCCGGTGGTGGCGCGATTATTGCACTTTCGGGACAGGGACCTAATCCTTAATGCCGCCAGACATAATGGTCCATTCAAAGTAGCGAACAGTCAGGTGAACATCTTTCCGGATTACACCTACGAGACTCAACGCAAGCGGTTCTCCTTCCTGGCGGTCAAGCGCGAGCTCAGGAGCGAGGGCATCCAGTACTCGCTCCTCTACCCTGCAAGGCTCCGCATCATTGTCGATGACAAAACTCAGTTCTTCGACACCCCGGAGGATGTCTGTGCCTGGCTCGAGCTTTACAGGACAGGGAAAGATGGCTTCGGCTCCTCGTCCCAGCAGGCAGATGAGCCGGAACAGAGACGGCGATCCAGGAGGATCAGGAATCGCCGCGGCCGCACGGGAGGGCCCTCAACTGCAGAGACGTCGTCGGAGCGGAGGGGAGTGTTGGAAGTATTGTCGGAGTTGTCGGGTGCACGGGACGAAGCCATTGAGGAGGAAGAAAACCCGGGTGAAGAGGAGGCACCATCGGACTCGGAGGACTCAGTGCCTGATAGTGCCCATACACCGGTGATCACACCGAAATCGGTGGAGGACCTTTTGGATGGACAAGGGTAACGGGGTGTGCTGCCTTATTTTGGGAGGGGGCCCGGCGGGGGGGAGGCGGATGCCGTCCATTGCTGCTGACAAAGAGAGAGGGAGGGGGGGGGTGCCCCTGTTTCTGCCCCGAGAGGTTTTTGACACTGTTTAGGGCTGGTTATAGTCCTGGTGGCCTGAGCGCCGAGGGCCCATTGCCTCCGCCCGGCCCGCACCTGGCCCTTAAGGCCTTCCTACGGTGGCGACCGTGGGATTAGTAGGGGTTATTGGGTTGGTGGAAGGCGAGGTTTGGATGGGATCTAGATGGTGTAGTTTGGGTCCTGTTCTGGGGTGGGTGGGTGAGGGGTTGGTTCGTTCTTGGGTTGTTTGGTTTTGGTTGGGGAAAATGGCCGCCATCAGTGCTGGGAGGAATGATGTCTTTTCTTTGTGGGGACCCGGATGGGGAAACTGTGTGAGAACAGTATGGGACAATGGCTGATGTTGCTAACTTGAAATGTGTCACTTGGAACGTAAGGGGGCTTCATACTATGTCCAGGCGCCACAAGGTCCACGCTTATTTAGTGCGTAGGGGAGTGCAAATGGCGCTGCTGCAGGAAACTCATCTGAACAAGGCGGAAGGGGCGGCGCTACAGCGTAGATGGCGGGGGCAGGTCTTTTCCACGTCGTACTCCGCTTATGCCAGAGGGGCGCTAATATGGATCAGAGCAGGGGTCCCCTTTCAAGTCACGAGAACAGTGATAGATCCAGAGGGGCGTTACGTGGCCATCTCGGGCACTCTGGGAGGGAGGGACTTGAACGTTTGCTGTGTGTATGCTCCTAATGTGGACCAGACTGCCTTCCTTTCCAGGTTATCGGGCTCGTTGGCCCACTTCTTCTCCGGGCCCCTTCTGCTTGGGGGAGACTTCAATTCCGTAGTGGACGTAGACACTGACCGCTCGCATCCACCGCTTCCCGATTCTCCGGTTCGTCGCACGGCTAAGGGTCGTCAGGATTGGCAGACCCGCTGGGGTTTGACGGACATCTGGAGGGCGCATCACCCCGCATCTAGGGATTATTCATATTTCTCGAGCCTTCATGAGTTGCATGTCAGACTAGATGCCTTTCTTGGGTCGTCCGAACTGGTTTCGGCAGCGGTCCGATCTGAGTACTTGTCCAGGACCATTTCGGACCATAACCCCCTCCTGCTAGACCTTCGCTGGTTCCCCGGGACGCCGGCGGTGCCCACCTGGAAGCTACGACCCGAGATCCTTGAGGACAGTGTTTTCAGGGCGGACCTGGGGGACAAGGTATTGGAATATTTTGCATCCAACGGCGGCACCGCGAGTACTAGAGCGTTAGAGTGGGACGCTTTTAAGGTAGTGGTGAGGGGTTACTGTATTTCTAAGAAGGTGGGCATGAGGCGCGTTATCCTAGCTGATTTAGATGCAGCGGACCGGAAACTCCGCGAGCTTGAAATTCGCCGCCCCGGACACCCGGAATTGCAAATACGAACGGCGGAGGCGAGGGAAAAGGTAGCGGCAGAGGTCGAACGGCTCCGCTGTTTTGACTATAAGGCTTATACAGTCCAATCCATCGCAGAGGGAGACAGATCGAGCGCGTTGTTGGCGTGGTTGGCCAACCCTACGCGCCAGTCCCAATTGATGACAAGTATGCGTGTGGCAGACGGAACCGAGGTACACACCCAACCGGAGATTCTTAGCTGCTTCCGGCACTATTATGAATGTTTGTACCGCAGTCGCTCCGCACGAGACCCTGACCGACTTGATGATTATCTACGTCCACTGGAGCTCCGCACAGTGGAGCAAGAAGTGGCGAAAGCCCTCGGATCCGACATTGAATTGGGGGAGATCCGCGGGGCCATTAAACGGATGGCGAGAAACAAGACCCCGGGCCTGGATGGCCTACCTGTGGAGTTTTATGCAGCTTACGCTGACCTCCTAGCCCCTCGATTATTGGTGGTCTACAGGGAGGCGAAGAGGCTGGGGCATCTCCCGAGCTCGATGTGTGAGGCGTTGGTGGTTCCTCTCCTCAAACCGGGCCGAGACTCGTCCGACCCGGGGTCTTACCGTCCCCTATCGATGTTGACGGTGGACTATAAAATACTGAGCAGTATCTTGGCCTCGAGGCTGCTGGGACACATGAGTTCCCTGGTGCATGAAGACCAAGCTGGGTTCATCCCACGGCGGAACACGACTATGAATATTCGCAGGTTGTTCCGTTTGCTAGGGGAACCATTCGTGGATGCCCCGTCCCCGGTCGTCTTGTCGGTGGACCTAGAGAAGGCTTTTGATAGCCTGGAGTGGGACTACCTCTGCACGGTGCTGCGGAGATTCGGCCTCGGGGAGGGCTTTGTCAGGTGGACCGCGGTTCTCTATGCCTCTGCTTCGGCCAGGGTCCGGGCGGGACCGCTAATTTCCTCGCGGTATCCGGTAGAACGAGGCACGCGGCAAGGGTGTTCATTGTCCCCACTTCTCTTTGCGCTGGCGGTGGAGCCACTCGCGCTGCACCTTCGATCAGGAGCCCATTATACGGGCTTGTGGACGCCTGCGGGCCCGCATTATGTTTCGCTGTATGCGGACGACCTGTTGCTCTTCCTGGAGGACCCGCTCGACTCTTTACGTGGAGCGGCGGTGGCGCTCACAGAGTTCGGGGAGGTCTCGGGCCTCCGAGTGAATTGGTCCAAGACCTGTCTTTTTCCGGTACGCAGGGGTACTCCCGCCCCTGCCCTAAGTAGGGAGATCAGGTGGAACCCGACTGCTTTAAGTACCTTGGGGTATTTGTTTATCACGACCAACCCGACCTCCTAGATGGGAACATTGCCCGCAGCATTCGAGCACTCCGAGGCTGCATGGAATTTTGGGCCACGCTGCCGCTTTCGGTGGCGGGACGGATCGCCCTGCTTAAAATGGTGGCGCTTCCCCGGCTATTGTATTACTTCCGGACTCTACCGATCTGGGTCCCACCGGCAACGTTTCGACTGTTACGCTCTATGGTGGTCGGATTCCTCTGGGGGTCGGGCCGCCGGCGGGTGGCCCTCAAAACCCTGATGAGGCCGAAAGACGAGGGGGGGCTCGCGGTGCCGGACTTTGAAAAGTATTATCTGGCGGCGCAGCTCCAGACCTTCACCCAGGAGATCGCCAGGGAATTCCGGGGCCCGGAGGACGGGAGGGGGACGGGCATGGCCAGGCATGTTCTCTCCTTTATAGCGCTGCGACAACGTTTGGCCCTGCGGGACTTGTCGATGGAGGAGCGGACTGTCCGCTTGTGTTGGAATCGGGCTCACGCCCGAGGCTAACTGAGGATACCGTATGCGCCTGAAATACCGTTGGGGATGCTGACGGCCCTCCCCCACGGAGGAGATTGGTCACGCTTGGCGGCCTGGGAGGATGCCGGCTTACAGCTGGTTGGGGATCTGTACGAGGACGGAGCGCTCTTGTCCTTCCAGGTTCTTATTGACCGCTTTGAGATCCCCCATGGTGACTTTCTCCTACATTCGGCCATTGTGCGAGCGATCCAGGCACACTGGAAGAACGGGCAGGTGGAACCCCCCTTATCTCAGGTGTGCCAGTACGTGATGATGTCGGCGGGCACGGTGAAGGCGGTCACTTGCCTCTACGGCAGGTTGATTAACGAAGGGTTGGCTCCTCTCACCACTCTAAGAAACCGCTGGGAGGAGGATATTGGTAGGGAGATCCCGGAGACGACCTGGTCCCAGTTGGTGAGACGAGCCTGGAAGGGCACACGCAACGCCCGTTTTCAGCTGGTCCACTATTACGTTCTTCATAGAGCGTACCTGACCCCGGTGAAAATCAGGCGATATTTTGCCACGACTTCGGCGGCATGCCCTAGGTGCCCAGCTCAGGAAGCGGACCTCCTACATATGTTATGGGCCTGTCCAGGACTGTCATCTTACTGGCAGGAAGTAGCGACGACCCTGGAGGAGGTGACAGGGAGATCCTTGTCATTTGATGCGGCGGTGGGGCTCCTACACTGGTTCCCCCATACCCCCAGGAATAACATTTCTAGTAAATTTATCGACCTAGGGCTCCTCCTTGCTAAACGAGAGGTGACCAGGAACTGGAAGGCACGGGTCGGTCCGACGGGCGGCAGATGGCACAGTGAGCTTTTGAAGTGGGCGGCGGGGGAGAGCGCGCTGAGATATCAACTAGCTTGGAGGCAGCGCAATGAGAAGGCGCAGGAGGCCGCGTTGGAATGGGAAATGTTGGTGCAGGCCCTCAGGGATTATTGTGCCCCCAGCGACTCTGAAGGTGAAGAAGCGACTCGCCCCGAGTCCCGGTAAACGTTTGTACTGATAGTCCTATTGCTTTCCCTGTGGGTCAGTCAGTCAGTCAAGATATCTTTATTCGACTTTTTCCAAGTCATACAAAGAGACATAAAACAAATAAAAAACATGGCATAAAATACATATAAGCAGTTGAATGTTAAAAAAGTACTACATACAATGGTTTAAGAAGGCGAAATTTGACCCGCAGCTTTCACCCTTACTGAGGCCACTAAAAAATTTGCAATACAAAATGTTATCCGTGGATTTGGCACAAGCTGTAAATGAAGCAGCGCCGGACGCACCTGGTTAAACCCTGCTTCTCTCAAGATAGGGAGCAGATATTTTTTCCTCGGCTCCTGGTATTGGCTACAGAACATAACGAAGTGCATTGTGTCCTGCACCGAAAAGTCATCACAACTGCAAGGTGGGGCTAACTCTGGCTTCAGCCATTTTTTAAAAGAACCCAGGTAAAAATGTATCAGGTTAAACCTGAACTTTGTCAGTAAGAACCTGTGGTAGGGGTGTGTGACAAAGCAGAGATAAGGGGCTAAAGAGGGAGCGCTGACCAGGAGGTTATGTGCCCTAACTGAGGGTTTGAATAATTCAACAACCTCTCGGCAAGCTGCCCTCTTTTCCATAAATGCCTTTTTTATATGGACGATATCTGATGCCTTAATTTTTTCTGGGTTTAAGAAAAGTTCTGGACGGTCTAAATCAGCGAATGATCTGTCTAAATAGGACAACCATGGAATGCTCTTATGTTTATCTAGGGAGAGTACATCTTTCAATATGGTATGGTTCAATGGGAGATCCTCATTCAACCATATTTTCAGCCATAAAATCAGTGGCGCTAGGCTTAATAGATCCGACAGGTAGGATAAGCCCACCTCCTGATGTATTGAGTAAGTTGGGGCTGACTGGGGTAAGGAGAGGAGTGATCTAATAAATTTATTTTCCGCTCTCTGTATAGGTTCAAGGTTTACGTACCCCCATAGCGGAGATCCATAAAGTGCTATGGCCACGGGTTTGCACCTATAGATTTTTAAAAGGGCTTCCATTGGCCTTGCCCCCAGCTTGCCCGCGAAGCCAAGGATTGCTAAAGAAGACCTAGTTACTGCCAGTCTTTTTGCTGTTACCTGGGGCCCCCATGTTCCCTTGTTATCAAACAAAACTCCCAGGTAGGGGAACATGGTGACTTTCGATACGGGAACCCCACTGCAAAAAAATGATTTATGGCATTTTTTGATGCACTCACGCCCCATAACCATCGTGTGAGATTTTGACACATTCACCTTCAAGTCCAATTTGTCCATGAAAGAACCAAAGGCATCCAATAAATGCTGCAGTCCGACACCAGTGCGAGCAATCAGCACCGCGTCGTCCGCGTACAGGAGTGCCGGAATAAGCACGTCTCCTGCACGTGGTACGTCCGCGCCCTGGCTGCGCAGGTGTTCCCCTAGGCCATTAATATACAGGGTGAAAAGTGTAGGGGCCAGAATACACCCTTGCCTCACCCCCTTTAAAGATTTAAACGTGGGGGTACATCTGCCGTTGTTTGATACACGCACTGCTGCAAATAATTCCCGATGCAGCGCAGCCATGAATGAAACCAAAGCTTTGTCAATACCCAACTCTAATAAAATCGCCCACAATTTTGATCTGTTAACGAGATCAAACGCCGACGAAAGGTCCATGAAGGCGAGAAATACAGAACCCTCCTTGGCGACTGTGTACTTAGAGATGAGTAAGTGCAGGTTGCAACATTGTTCAATGGTCCCTTTCCGCTCCCTGAAACCATACTGAAGTTCGGACAGCCCCCCGCAGGCCTCAACATTCTCCCTCAATCTTGCTAGAAGTACTCTGCCCAAGATTTTTACAGTTGAATCCAGGAGGGATATTGGCCTATAGAATGCTGGGTCGTCCCGCCGTCCTTTGTTTTTAAAAATTGGGACGATAATAGATTGGGCCCATGAAACGGGGGCTGAATTTCCGTTCACTGCGTTAAATACGTTTGTCAGGACCTCGGCCCAGAGTTTAGGTGAGAACAAGAAAAAATCTGCGGGTACTCCGTCTGGCCCTGGTGCCTTGTTTTTTGTGGTAGCCAACAGGGCTTTTTCCACTTCTTGGTGGTTAAAGATGATATGATGGTCAACATTGTTCGACGAAGAGCCTAACTTTGCTCCTTCGTCAGCACCCCCATATACTTTTTCAAAAAAGGACAACCAAGACTCGTCAGTGATCACGCAGTCCATGGGGTCGTTACTGACGTCAAGGAAAAGAGGCTGTTTAATAATTTCCCAAAATCTTCTGCTGTCCTTCAATACTGCTGCCGAAAGGAGATTTTCCCATGATTCTTGTTTAATATCATCTTTGCGGTTCTTTATAGCAGCTTTGTAGACTTTCCTTAAACTCACAATGTCCTCTTTAACCCTGGGCACAGATTTGAGAGCCGCCAATAATTCTCTGTGAGCTTTGGAACATGCATGGTCGAACCAACGCTTATGACCATCAACACCCTGGATGGGTTTAGCGAGTAAATCCTTCGAGACCTGATCACAAATTGCCTCGTATGCTGCGATGATTTTGTGCCTTTGAGTATCCGGATCTCTACACTGCTCCACCTGTGCTTTGATTTTTGGATAGCATTTTTCATAAAAGTTTTCCGGAATAACTTTAGCCCACTTAATGCGTCTAGCTTGGTCTGTGGGCCTCAATGGAAGGGCAGGTTTGTACTTTGCTGGTGATGGTCCCAGGTGAGCTCCCCATGCAACTTCAAACAGGACTGGGTTGTGATCACTATAAATTGTAGGGACTGTGCGGTAGGCCATATACTGCTGCAAGATACCTGATGAAACAAAGATGTAGTCAATCACTGTTCCCTGCTGAGCTCCATTAAAAGTTGGGTGTCTCTGCCCACAGTCCGGTTCGTGAAGGTCAAAATAGGCCAAAAGCTCCTCAAGCTCCTGCCCCTCAGCGGTATGTTCGAAGTGGGGTCCACGTGTGGCTGCATCATCAGCCTCGTCTACATCTCTACCCTTACAGGCAGAACCACATGGGTGAATATTAAAATCGCCTAATAAAATTAACTCAGAAGAAGGCTCGATATCTTGTGAGACTGTGTTTAAAATGTTTTCCAGATTAGCAATGTTGCGGCCGCTGTAGACACTATTCCCAGAGTTATAAAAATTGACAAACAAGGTCCTGCATTCCTTGTTTATCACCCTCTCGACTATCAGAATATTATCAGATTCTGAGCTTATCTGTCTATAGGTACCTTTTAGGGCTAATGAGAATAGAAGCACCAGACCGCCTTTGGCTCTGCCTGCTCTACTGGGACTTGCAGGTTTGACGAAACTAGAGAACCCATCCAGCCAAAAACTGTTGGATGTGTCCCACGTCTCTTGTAAGGCAATAATATGATGTTCTGAGACAAAGCTCAGCCAAGCTTTGTCCTGGCGTTTTGCGTTTGTCCCTGCTACGTTCCAGCTTATGATCTTACATGGGACAAACGATGATGGTTTATTGGTATTTGGAACTGCTGAGACTATTTCGACTGGATGTTGTAAAGCCAAAGTACCACTAACTAGTGGTGACTCATTTGGTGCCTCCATGGCTTGCCTAGAACCTGTTTCAAGTCAATCGCATATGTTTAGGTCCGATAGAGGGGCAAACCTATTACCTGTGCTAACACCCCAGTCGAACGGAGTTGCTACCTGACCCTGGCCATATTGTGGTGGGTTCCATGTAAGTAGAGGAGTGTTGGGGTGATGTGGTAACTGGTCATTTCTCTGCCACTGAGCTTGCCTGAAACCCCAGGTGTTACGAACCTCGCCCGGCATGCCCCCATCCCAAGCACTACCTCTTGGCTCTCGGCCCAGGACGGCCCTGGTATTCAGGTCTGTTGGGCGATACAATCTTCCAAAGTCCTGATAGACTGTAGGCTGAAGCCAATCATTCGGGTGTCGAGGTCTGGCGGGGTCTCTCCAGTTATTCCTAGTGGTGTATCTATTATGACCAATAGGCTTAGGTAAGGTACAAAATTTTGATTTGTCATAGAAGAACTTAAGGGTGAGAGGGACTATCGAGCCTCTGCGTCGTTGGGGCGGAAAGACATTGTTCAGAACATCTGGGAGAACCTCCGCGTTAGCGAAGTTAAGAATAACGCAATCCCCTGTAAACTTTTTGGGCTTACTTCCTATCCAGGATACCCTCCTGGACATAACAATATCCCCTGCCAACTTATCATGACCTTGAGCTGTCATGTGCATATTGTTAGTGAGCCAATACAGCGCTTTGTCTTTTAAATCCTGATTGGACTCAGTCTTACCTTCTGCTAGAACAGGGACATTTGCCAACACCAGAACTACTGGTGAGGCCTCCAAGATAAATTGAGCAGAGAGATCCTCCTGCTGTGTCCCCACAGGGGCTGAAGTTTTACTAGTGCCGGAGACTGCTGCATCCACGCCTTGACCAATAACAGGCAATAAGGTTGGTAGTGAGGAAGGTGGGGGCGAAGAGCCCTGATGAATAGATAGTGGGTTACTTGCACTAGAGATGTGCTCCTCATTTGTAGGTATCAAGTTTGAAACAAGAGAGGACAAGTTTTCCACCACTTCCACCATCTTGCTATGCCCTGTACCCAGCTTTTTGACCTCAGCTGTTAGTTTATCCAGTTTCCCAATCAGGGGTTTAATTATGGTCTTGATCTTAATGTCCATCATTTCCTGGATTCTGTTAAAGAGATCATCATCTTTATTACTTCTAGCCTCGATCACGGTGTCAAAATCAGCCTGTTTCCTTAGCCGCTTAGGAGGTGGGGTGGTGACCTTTATCCTACCTGGATGTTTCCCCCCCCGTTTTGCTATAGATTTACGACAGGCTCTAACCGCCCGTGTAGCTGGCCGTGGTGAATGGGATACTACTTCCGTGATAGATAACTGAAGATTTGGATCGATACTGGTATTTATTGGAAGATCTGCTGGGTCTACTCTATCAGGATGAAGATTATCCTCAGCATCGTTGATGTCTTCAGATCCGTTAGAGTGAGTGGTCATGTCTATGAGATTTATTTCGGGGTTATCTTGCAATGGGTCAGGTGCCTCAGTGCTAAATACACTTGTGGTCGGACTTGCAGGGGGCATAATAGGTGACTGACTAAGGCCAAGGGATTGCCTACGCTTATTATTAATGTCACTGACCATTTGTACCATGTAAGATTTAATGGTGTTTGTTGTCTCAACCGGTGCAGGTAGCCGTTTTTTCCCCATAACCTTCTCGGTAAAGTCAACACTTTACAGAGGGCTCGTTCTCAACAAAATAGCCGAGATGAGAACCGATGTGACAGTATGTCAATAACTATTATGATACGGGCCTAATGCGTGACTGCACATAGGACACTACAGTGTTGAACAAATTAGAGCAGTACCTTACTGATCCGGCCGACGGATGAAAAGGAAGAGGCCTAGCCTGGCCTCTTCGTACCTCTGAGGGCCACAGAGGGCCCGCCCTTTGCCCGGGCTTCGCCCCGGGCGTCCCGCTCGCGTCCCGCGTAGCTGAGGGCTGGTTCTTTTTCAACGCCCCTCCTGACGCCTTGGCTCGACGTCAGGGAACGCGCCTCCGCCGCAAGGACTGCCGGGACCTGTAGTCCCGAGGCGGCGGTGGCGAGCCTGGTGTTCGCGGTCTGCTGGGCGCCTTGTGCCGGTTCTTCTTGGGCGACAGTGATCCTTGGGTTAATACAGGATTGGGTAAGTTCCTCTGCACTCCACTGACTGCTTGCTCTGAAAAGAGCTCCCCCCGCTACACCGAGGGCTGGTTCTTTTTCAACGCCCCTCCTGACGCCTTGGCTCGACGTCAGGGAACGCGCCTCCGCCGCAAGGACTGCCGGGACCTGTAGTCCCGAGGCGGCGGTGGCGAGCCTGGTGTTCGCGGTCTGCTGGGCGCCTTGTGCCGGTTCTTCTTGGGCGACAGTGATCCTTGGGTTAATACAGGATTGGGTAAGTTCCTCTGCACTCCACTGACTGCTTGCTCTGAAAAGAGCTCCCCCCGCTACACCGAGGGCTGGTTCTTTTTCAACGCCCCTCCTGACGCCTTGGCTCGACGTCAGGGAACGCGCCTCCGCCGCACGGACTGCCGGGACCTGTAGTCCCGAGGCGGCGGTGGCGAGCCTGGTGTTCGCGGTCTGCTGGGCGCCTTGTGCCGGTTCTTCTTGGGCGACAGTGATCCTTGGGTTAATACAGGATTGGGTAAGTTCCTCTGCACTCCACTGACTGCTTGCTCTGAAAAGAGCTCCCCCCGCTACACCGAGGGCTGGTTCTTTTTCAACGCCCCTCCTGACGCCTTGGCTCGACGTCAGGGAACGCGCCTCCGCCGCAAGGACTGCCGGGACCTGTAGTCCCGAGGCGGCGGTGGCGAGCCTGGTGTTCGCGGTCTGCTGGGCGCCTTGTGCCGGTTCTTCTTGGGCGACAGTGATCCTTGGGTTAATACAGGATTGGGTAAGTTCCTCTGCACTCCACTGACTGCTTGCTCTGAAAAGAGCTCCCCCTGTGGGTCCCATGGCAGATCCTGTGTCGGTAGCTCCCTGGCGCTGGTGGTGGGGTTGGGTGGGTTTTCTTTTAGTTAGCAGTCCTTTGAGGGTGGGGGTTTTCTTTTGGGTTTATAGGCTTGTTTGGAAAAGCAGATGACGGACAGTGAATCATCCGGACCAGCTCAAGCATCCTACTGATCCCCAATTGCATTTCGCCGCCCGACCCCAGGGTTGTGGGCCGGATGGCTGTGTACGGAACTTACGGTGGGGGGCCAGAGGGTTTTATTCTGTTGATATTGCTTGTGATATGTTGCTGGTCGATATTGTAACGATTTACTAATTCCTGCAATAAAAATATATTTAAAAAAAAAAAATGAATGCTTGGCCGGCACTCTAAGGCCATCCAAGCATTCATACACACTTTGCATGTTCTCCACGCAGCTCCCAGCAGCAGGAATAACCTCCAGAGGCCCAAAACTGGAATAGGCACCTCTTGGCAGGTCAGAGCTCTCAGCAAGAGGGTTCAGGTGAGGTGGGGGTGAAGTCTTTGTGTCCCTGAGACTTCAGAAAAGCAGGTTCAAAGCAAAGTTCCAGTCTTTGTCCTCTCCTTGGCAGAATCAGCAACTGCAGGCCAGCCCCACACAACACACAGAAAAGGGCCAGTACTCCTCTTCACAGCTCTTCAGCTATTCTTCTTGGCAAAGGTTCCTCTTGAGTTCAGAAGTAATCTAAAGCTATGGGGTTTTAGGTCTAGCACATATACGCCAAAAGGTCTTTGTTCTCTTTGTTCAAGGGTCTCTGAGCCCAGTTCAAACCAGCTCTGTCCTAACTGGTGCAGTATGACAACAGAGGTGGAGACAGCATTATGTCAGGGAGACAGGCCCTATTCAGGGGCAAGGAAATCTCCTCCCACTACTATAAGTTCAGCCAAGCCCCATTCAGCTCAGCTGAGTCATCCAGAAAGGGCCACGCACACCTCAACACCCCCCGTGGCTATCTACAGTGAATGCACATCCCCAGCCTCTGTAACTCCAAAACCAGACAGTCAATACACAAACAGGTAGAGGCACGCAGAATGGTTAAACAAGAAAGTGCCTACTTTCTAAAAGTGGCATTTTCTTTTAAAAAAAATTTTTTTTATTGTAAAGAAAGCAACATTAAATGAGTCACATACATGGCAGGGCAACATTACATATGCTACATCTCAGGAATACACAGGAATAAAAAATCTGGCGAATCAGTATCCAGCATGGGTCAAAGTCCATTATTTATATCACCGCAATCATCAATGAATTAGCTCGTCAATAGTTGTTATCATGGGGGGTTCACATATGTTTCCCCTGTATTTATTCCATTTGGACCACACCGCTACCCACTTCCTTGGGCACCCCCTAGCCACATACTCCGTCTTTTCCTGAACCATGCTCCAGTCCATGTCTTTCTGCCATGCACCGAGTGTCGGTGGTGCGGCAGCCCCCCAAAGCCTCGCAATGTTCCTCTTCGCTATCGCCAGGCCCAGTGTTGCCCACAATTTGCCCTTCGCAGGAAGGTCAGAGGGTTCCCAAATGTTAAGGAGGCATCTCTTCGCCTCAGGTCGCAATTCTACCCCCATACTGCCCTCATACAGTTGAGCACCCGCATTCAATTGACCTGTACCTCCCGGCATTCCCACAATATGTGCAGAAAGGTTCCCACCTCCCCACACCCCCTACGACAGAGACCCTCATCGCTGCATCCCATCAATAAAAGTGGCATTTTCAAACACACAATTTATAAACCATCTTTACTAAAAGATGTGTTATTAAATTCTGAGTTCAGAACGCCTAAACTTTATTTCCCTATCCTGTCCCAATGGGAAGTTATACTTGTAAGATGTTACAAAGCGTTTCCCATTCTATCCTATGGAGAAAGATATCCTTTCAATAGTGAAAAACAAAATTGGCAGCATTTCACTATCAGGACATGTCACACACACCAGTACATGTTCTACCTTTCACATACTCTGCACCCTGCCCATGGGGTACCCTGGGCCGCCTACCATAGGGGTGCCTTACATGTAAGAAAAGGGAAGGTTAGGGCCTAGCAAGTGGGTGCACTTGCCAGGTTGACATGGTAATTGAAAACTGCACGCAGACACTGCATTGGCAGGTCTGAGATACCTTTTTCAGGGCTACTCATGTGAGTGGCACAATCAGTGCTGCAGGCCAACAAGTAGTATTTTATTTACAGGCCCTGGCAGACTCAGTGCACTTTACTAGGGGCTTACAAGTAAATCAAATATGCCAATCATGGATAATCAATCATGATAACAATTTACACAGAGAGCCTATGCACTTTAGCACTGATTAGCAGTGGTAACGTGTCCAGAGTTCTAAAGCCAACAATAATGGGTTAGGAAAGAATAGGAGGAAGAAGCAAAAAGTTTGGGGACAACCCTGCAAAAGGGCCAAGTCCAACGCAATGCCACTGCACACTATTTCATTGCACTCTATGCCACTTTACACAACTGTACTCTACCCTGCACCACTCCACGCAACTTCACTCTACCCTGAAACAATTTACTCTTTCCCACTGCACTCTGCACCACTCAACTGCACTCTTGGCCACTCCACTGTATGCCACTGCACTCTGTCACTCTACTCTCAACCACTGCACTCTACGCCAATGCACTCTACTCAGCTGCACTCTGTCACTGCTCTCTATGCCATTGGACTGTACTCTGTATCTGTACTCTATGTCACTGCCCTCCGCGCCACTCTACTACATTCAACGCCACTCCACTCTGACACTCTACTCTGCAACACTGAACTCCCCACCACTGAAATCTCCATCACTGAACTCTACTCCACTCTACTCCTCTGCACTCTATGCAACTGCACTCTACGACTCTCTACTCTGCACCACTCTATGCCACTCTACACCACTGCACTCTATGCCACTCGACTCTATGCTACTGCCCTCTGCATCACTCAAATCTTCCCCAATTTGCACCACTCTACTCTGAGCCACTCTACTCTGTGCCACTCTACTTGGAGCCACTCCACTCTGAGCCACTCTACTCGGAGCCACTCCACTCTGAGCCACTCTACTCTACACCACTTCACTCTGCACCTCTGTCCTCTACTATGCACCACTCTAATCTACGCCACTGCATTCCAAGATGCTGCATTGTATGCCGCTGAATTCAATGCCACTGCACTCAATACCACTGCACTTTACACCACTATACTCTGCAACACTCTGCAACAATCCACTCAACACCTTTCCACTCAACCCTTTGCCACTCCAGTGTATGCCACTCTATGCGACTCCAAACTATGCCACTCCAATACATAACACTCTCTGCCACTTCACTCTACACTTTGCCATTTCACTCTACGCCACTTACTGTGCTGAACAATGGCAACGCTGGTGTACAACATGGCTAAAACACAATGGCAAAGCCAATAGCTTTTGCATAGGCATGACCTTATTGGCTTTGCCAATGCTTGTTACACCTTGTTAACTTTCAAATTTGGATGAGTGAATGTTCATGGATGAGTCTGAGTGCAGCGCGGATCATGAGTTGGAGGTTGATGCTGTAGTTAGCGGTCCGCTCCCTGGATACTCCCTGTCCCTATTTTGCTGCTCTCCTGTGCCCTGTCCCTCTCACCTACAATAGTTTTTGGGGCCCTGGATGGGGAAGTTTTTGATATTGGAAGATGATTACTGTACTTACCCACTGCTTCTGCTTGCTTTCCTTTGGATTTCTTTGTTGTTCAATGGTGATAACTTGCAATGATGATTTTCTGTGATTGAGTAATGCTCACTATTATCGCCTAGGTTCTGCATTGGAAGTGGATTATCTTCTGCGCTATGATCTTTAACTGTACTGTTTCACTGTACCTTGATTATTCCACTGGTCATAATAAAAACATGTTGAAAAAAAACCTTTCAAACTGGGTTGGCTAAATGATAACTTGTATGAAGTCTTGTCTGCAATAGAGGCAACGTATGAATGAAATGTCTTGGGCAAAAGCAACCCTGTCCCACTCCTTAAGTGAGGGATTTGCCCAGATCCAGCAAGAACAATATCGTACAAGACACCGCCAACAAGCATTTAACAGATCTGTAGAATGACTTGCCTCTTCTGCAACCACCCTGTGCCAATGTGACACTAAACTACAGATGGAGCTTGTGAGGTAAAGTGGAGACTTAACATGAACCATGTCCAGGTTACTCATGTCCTAAAGCATTTGTAGACCTCACATATAGCTATTCTGGAGTACTACTAGCAGTCTATAGCGAGGAGAAACCAAACATGAGCAGCATCTTGATAACAGAGGCTACTGGTGGAACGTCAAGAAAACGCAGGAGTGGTGACTCTAAGGGCCTCATTAGGATGCCGGGCGGACCGCCACCAACAGACTGTCGGTTGCGGTCCGCCTGACTTCCAGTGTATTGGTCCGACCGCCGGACTAAGATACCGGCGGCCTGAGCGCTTTGGGTAGGGGTTAAGACCTCCACCTCTGACATGCTCAAGGAGTCCATCGGGGCGGTTGTCATAGCCTAATCCCTGCAATGGAGGCACACCGCCATAGGGAATAGGATGTCTCTTTTCCTCAGCCTTTACATAGCGGTCGTACCACAATGTAAAGGCAGACAGAGAGGGACTTTAGGAGCCCCTAGCAAGGCCTCTGTCCCTTGTGGGCCTCTGATATAGTGTCAGGGGGGGGCACATGTGTTGCTCCACCCCAAACATCAGTGCACTGTGTGCCAGGCACACGGTACATGGATGATTGTAGACATGCATTTTACTATTGTGGCTTGTGCTGCTTTTCTGGGCCGCAGCACAAGCTGCAATAGTAAAATGCATGTTTCCGACCGCCTGTATCGTAATATGGTGGGTGGAGCCGCCAACTACATGTTGGGCGGTTTCCATCCCATAGCGATGTCCAACCGCCATCATAATGAGGGCTTAAGTATGGACAAACCAACAGTCCACTGAGAGAACTCCGGGTGACAAAGGAAGGTAAAAGCAGAAGCAAAGTTAATTTAAATGTGATTTGTCTTTATTTTTTTGTCGTATGTTACTTCACAGAAAATGTTTCTTATTTAATTGCTCAGGAGTAGCTTGTCATTTTTATTTCTTCGTGAGCTGTTATCTTTCCCTTGTGAATAAACATGACGTAACACATCCAAAAAGCTGTCGGTTTACTTGTCAGAACATTCCTCATGTTAAAAGTAATTCTTGGGGAAGTCTGTCCTTTGCGCCCTGCCCTCTGCGGCCAGGATAGCTTCTGTCCAGGCTGTAGTGAGTGAAGGAAGAGCTCTTCTTTGTCGAGGGATTCCCCATTCTCAGGTCCCACTATCCAAGGACAATTGAGCGCCGAGCTATACCTTCGGGTATGATTCGCTGCGCTTTATTTACCAAGTGGAAATAACATAACATAGCATATACGCACCAACACCTGTACAAACAGATATGCCGCCATTTGAGTAATAGTAGACATGCTGCACAATACAAATGCATAAGAATGTTGTGGGAACTTAGCTACCAGCTAACCATCTCTGAACTCTGTCCTCGCCAGACGGTAGTAAAAGGCTAAATGTAAAAAGCAGTCGTACATTCATGTATGTGTACTCTCTGGATAATTTGCTACTAGATTAGAAACAATAAAACGCTGCATTGCAAACCAACTGTATATTGAGCAAATGTTTATTTTTTTATTTTTCTATATACATACTTGGAGCATGACATATTAAATTCGGAGTGCCATCCACAAATCCAACTGCATGTGGAAACTGGGCAATGCCTTAAAAATGTAGCTTGGAGGCAGTAAATTCAATTGGGCTGTTAGGGAAAGATATTTGCTAATGAACTGGGGACATCATTGCATTTAGGACAGTTGTGAAAAAACCTTTACAAGGCACTTTGCAATTTCCATTGTGCCCTGTTAGGTACTTGAAGAAGGTAAGAGGAGGAATCATAGCAACTATGTACGAGCAAGCATGGCCTGGCTTTGTTCAGTTTCACTGGTACACAGTCAAAATATCGAGTAGGAAATATCGACCTACCATAATATCGAGTCTGAAATATCGAAGGAGCATAATATCGAAGGCAAGAATATCGTAGGACAGAATATCGACCCAAGGTAAGTAATATCGAAATACTTAATATCGATGTAAGTAATATCGAAGTTAGTAATATCGATAGCATATATATCGATGTTACTAATTTCGATGACACTAATATCGATATTTGTATTATTTTATAGTATTTTATTACGTATGTGTTATATGTTTAATTTAAGTATTTAAAATAATTACTATTATATGTGTATAAATTTTATATAATAATATATAAATTCATAAGTAAATTTCATGTTTTAGTACCGGAGCGGGTTGTGGGTTTATAGGGGAATAGGGTGGGAAGTAATTTAATTATGGTAAGTTTATTAATAATTAGTAGGATTAATTAATTAATTATAATTATTTGCTAATTAATATTCATTAATTGGGAAAAAAATTAATTGATTAATTGATATATATTTTCTGTAGCGGGATGTGGGTTTATAGGGGAATAGGGTGGGGAGTAATTTAATAATAATTAATTAATTAATATATGTTTTTAAATATTTATAATTAATTAATTGGCAAATAATTAATATTAATTCGTTAATTAATTAATATAAATTTGTACATATTTTAAATTAGTAATTAATTGGTAATTAAATAATATTAATTCGTTAATTACATTAATTAGAGTAATTTATTTATATATATAATTTTTAGTTACTGTTAATTAATTAATTGGGGAAAAATGATATTAATTATTACATTATATTAATTACAGCTAATGTGCTAATATATTTACTTTATTGTTATTGTTAATTAATAATTAATTGCTAATTAAATAATATTAATTAAGTTTGGGTAAAGGAGTATTTTAGGGTTCAGGGTCAGTTTTGGGTTTTTGGGTAAAGTGGTATTTTTAGTGTTCAGGGTCAGTTTTGGGTTTTTGGGTAAAGGGTTTTTTTTAGGGTTCAGGGTCAGTTTTCAGTTTTTGGGTAAAGGGGTATTTTTAGGGTTCAGGGTCAGTTTTCAGTTTTTGGGTAAAGGGGTATTTTTAGGGTTCAGGGTCAGTTTTCAGTTCATGGGTAAAGGTTTTTTTTTAGGGTTCAGGGTCAGTTTTCAGTTTTTGGGTAAAGGGGTATTTTTAGGGTTCAGGGTCAGTTTTCAGTTCATGGGTAAAGGGTTTTTTTAGGGTTCAGGGTCAGTTTTCAGTTTTTGGGTAAAGGGGTATTTTTAGGGTTCAGGGTCAGTTTTCAGTTCATGGGTAAAGGGTTTTTTTTAGGGTTCAGGGTCAGTTTTCAGTTTTTGGGTAAAGGGGTATTTTTAGGGTTCAGGGTCAGTTTTCAGTTTTTGGGTAAAGGGGTATTTTTAGGGTTCAGGGTCAGTTTTCAGTTCATGGGTAAAGGTTTTTTTTTTAGGGTTCAGGGTCAGTTTTCAGTTCATGGGTAAAGTGGTATTTTTAGGGTTCAGGGTCAGTTTTCAGTTTTTGGGTAAAGGGGTATTTTTTGGGTTCAGGGTCAGTTTTCCCTACTGTTCCACTCTCTGGAGTAGGAATAGTAATTTTTACCCTTACGCTATCCAACGTTTTATATAATTAATTGTTAAAATATCAAATGTTTATTTTTTATATTACTTACATTTTATTTATGTTATTGTTTTATGTTTGTAAATGTATTAGTAAATTAGAATATATTTCATTAATTTATAAATTAGTAAAATAATTATTAATACTTATTGTTCAGTACATATATATTATATATTTACTGTATATATTTAATTAATGTTTTATTAATATATATGAATTATTTATTAATTGTAAACATTATTACATACTTTTAAATATGTATATTTTATTTATTAGTGTTATATACTTAATTTTACATTTATATATTAAAAGAAAAAAAATCGATATTTTTAACATCGATATTTTTTACATCTATATTATTTTTTCGATATTTTTGTACTTACCATGTTGTAGATAGGATGTCAATATTTTTGCCCTCGATATTGTTGACTCGATATTCTTGTAGGTCGATATTTCTGAGGTCGAAATTCTGTCAGTGATCCAGTTTCACTCCCTAGAATGGACTCCCCTCCATCTATTAACTCTGTAATGACCTGCAGGCTTAAGCAGTAATTTGGGATAAACCTCCTCCTCTGTCTGGTCAAATAGTTTCACACATCCTTAAAATCCTTTCCTTTTTAGGTTTCGCCTCGCCGAAGGATGCGCTCTGCGCATCTTTTCGGCGCAGGCGAAATCCTGTTGAGAACTGTAAGGTGGCTTTGTTCGGCCCTCGTCCTTGATTGGCTGGCTCCGTAAACGGAGCCTTGCCATTGGACGAGGGGCCTGTCCGTCAATGCCGGACCAGACACGGGGGCGTTCCCGACATTCTTTGGCTTTTGCCGACGTCACGGGACGCCGGGAACGCCCCCGTGTCTGGTCCGGCATTGCCGGCACCTCCCTTGTTAGGTCAAGAGCTGTGTGCACAGGCGCGCATATGGTGGCGTGATTTCGCTATCCCTCCTGCACGTGCACCGCGCTGTGCACTTCGGCCACGCTTTTCTCTCTCCACCTTAACTCTCTCCTCCCTCTTTCTACTACCCCTTGTTTTTAAAGCACATAGCGCCTTAATTTAAAACTGTTCTGCAGTATTTTCGCACTGGTGTCAGTTTAACATGTTAATGTAGAGCTATTTTCACTCAATTCAGCGTGACGAATTTCGTAACTTTCATAGCATATGATCAGATCTGCTCCCACTTGTAACAACGCTTTGTTTTCACTTTGACCGTCAAACGTATGCAGGAAAGTATCTTTCGGCTGTTTTTACTACTTAACATAATCTCCAAACAGAATTCTATTTCTATTCCTAAAATATCAGTGGACGCATCCTTTCCACCCTCCAAATCGCAATTTCACAAAAAAGCTTACGTTACATTTTTAAAGGGTTACGATGTGGTTAATAAACGTTGTCGGATGCATTTGATTTTAGCTCACCCTACGAAACAAAAAAAAACGTATTAATCATAATTGGGCGGCGAACCCTAGTGCATTTATCAATGCTTGTTCACTAAGCTGCTACAAGTGGTCATGGGATGAGAGTTCTAACCTATGTATTTATAACACATCGAGTGACTCGAAGAACATCTCTTTAAAAGTTTAACGCCTGTGAGTTTGTCAATGTTAGGGTGTGTGGTGTGAGGGGCGCTCAGATGCTGGAAGCTAGCACGGTCAATGCATCGATGGGCCGTTTTAACTTTAGACAAAATAAGTGTAGAGGAGTCACCGGTTCAAATGAAGGAAGGGCTCTGCGGAAGTTTGACGTAATGTGACTAGCTGTGTGTGAAAGACGAGTGCTAACCCCCCCCCCCCTCCCCGCCCTCATTTCCCCCAAGTGCTTTCTGCACCCATCACATGGCGTCACACTTAAGCAGAACCCTGTCTCATTTGAGCCGGTGGGTCATCTGCACTTATTTTCAGGGACCAGCTTTTATTTTTCCTCAAACGTTGATGCAAGAGAAGAAACACCGAAAGGAGAAAAAGAAATGAAAACCCGAAGGCAGGGATGTACAGGAAGCTGCAAGAGTGAGATGCAGGGAGTGAGTGTCTGGAGGAGGATGATGGAGGCACCAGTGGGACTCAGGACTATAGCGCCTTGGTGTTCAGGACCCGACCTTGGCTAGCGACTGCCGAGGGCTTCCAAACTCAGGGTCCTGGCATTCATTCTTTTCTTTTTTACAAATTAAGCACTGGCCCGGTTATTACTCACACAGCCCATACTATAATGGTAACTCTAGCGGCTAGAAGGCAGCGCTGGCACTAGGAGCATGATGGCGGTAACTTGAAAAGAGGGAGCAAGGCGAAGTCTGTCCCCCTATAAATCGAGTTGGGGAGTTTCGCCTCCCGCTGCGGGGGTAGCGCTGCATTTCATGCCCGCACTGGGAGGTGTCACAAGTCTTCATCAATGCTCTGCTTCTCGGAGCACCCCGCAAATTCGCTTGCATTTGCACTGGGTTTGCATTTTATAGCGCTTCACACCAGTGGACTTGAATGGTTTTAAGTTGCAGCCTAAGTATATAGCTCCTCCTGCTGGGGACCAGGTGTAGTTACAGAGCTTTGTGTCTCATGGCTGAATACTAGTCGTGAAAGTGCGAAGTGAATGGGCAGGACTACGATTGGTGCTATGACGTGGCTCACATTTTGAATTGAAGGTCGTTACAATGTACAAGTATTTCCACCATTCGTTAAAACATGCACTCATAAATAATTCTCGTCCTTGAGGTCCAGTAAATTCTTTTGTAGTTTATTTCTGGAGATTCACAGCTTTTGCCAAAATTAAAGAGGGATTACATATCCGCCTCATCAGGGAAAAGGGATATGGTATAAAATCGGGCACCTTCCTAAAATCGGGCAGGAATTGAACGGCTTTCTTTTCGCGGAAGTATTGCAATGCTGATTTTGCATCCCCGGTGTTGTTCTGGTCACAAGACAGCGTGGCTGAGTTCCTTTGCCTCGGTGACCTGTCCAGAGTCAATCACTTATTCCACAATCCAGTGGACCTTTTAATTTGCATGCGGTGGGGCTGCAGTCGGCATGGAGCTGTTTATGTTGGATGGAAGGCAGACTTTGCAGAACGTGTTTGCTGAGTTGATTTCTGTGTAAAATTTAATACCGAGGCCCGGATTTATAAAAGGTGTTGCGTTGTCTGTACGTTGCACAAGGCAATGCAAGGCAGAGTGAAGAGTGAGTGTGTAGAGTGAGTGTGCAGAGTAGTGAGTGCAGAGTAGTGAGTGTGCAGACTAGTGAGTGCAGAGTACAAAGTGAGTGTACAGAGTAGTGACTGCAGAGTGCTAGGGAGTGCAGAGTGACTGCAGAGTGCTAGGGAGTGCAGAGTGACTGCAGAGTGCTAGGGAGTGCTAGGGAGTGCAGAGTGACTGCAGAGTGCTAGGGAGTGCAGAGTGACTGCAGAGTGCTAGGTAGTGCTAGGGAGTGCAGAGTGCTAGGGAGTGCAGAGTGCTAGGTAGTGCTAGGAAGTGCAGAGTGGCTTGGGAGTGCTAAGGAGTGCAGAGTGATTAGGGAGTGCAAGGGAGTGCTAGGGAGTGCAGGGGAGTGCAAGGGAGTGCTAGGGAGTGCAGAGTGACTAGGGAGTGCAGAGTGACTAGGGAGTGCAGAGTGACTAGGGAGTGCAGAGTGACTAGGGAGTGCAGAGTGACTAGGGAGTGCAGAGTGACTAGGGAGTGCAGAGTGACTAGGGATTGCTAGGGACTGCAGAGTGACTGCAGAGTGCTAGGGGGTGTTAGGGACTGCAGAGTGACTGCTAGGGAGTGCTAGGGATTGCAGAGTGACTGCAGAATGCTAGGGAGTGCAGAGTGACTGCAGAATGCTAGGGAGTGCTAGGCAGTGCAGAGTGACTAGGGAGTGCTAGGCAGTGCAGAGTGACTAGGGAGTGCTAATGAGTGCAGAGTGACTAGGGAGTGCTAATGAGTGCAGAGTGACTAGGGACTGCTAGGGAGTGCAATAGAGTGCAGAGTGCAAGCGAGTGCAGAGTGCAAGGGAGTGCAGAGTGCAAACGAGTGCAGAGTGCAAGGGAGTGCAGAGTGACTAGGGAGTGCCGAGTGACTAGGGAGGGCTAGGGTGTGCTAGGGAGTGCAGAGTGACTAGGGAGGGCTAGGGTGTGCTAGGGAGTGCAGAGTGACTGCAGAGATTAAGCTAATGGCAATGTAAATGACAATGGCATTTATTTATCTGTTTTCAAAACCAACACATAAATACAAATTTTGTCATTTACAATGCCAATAGCTCTAACTTTTCCAAAGGCGAAACCATTGCATTGTAAATGCTTGTTAGCTCCTTCTCCTCTGCTGTGAAGCCAGAATGAGCATTTGCCTCACCAGAGCATAACGTGCAGCCATTCTGAAAGTTTAAAATATTTTTTTATCTCCTTGTCTGTTTTGCACCTGTTTACAATCTGCTTCTAACTGATGGTATTTTGCACTTGCAAGTTCTATGTTTTGTGACTATTCACAATTTGTGAATGGTTATTACCTTGAAATAGCGACTCAAGTAGAGAATCTCAAAAACGTGTTAAAAATTACTGCATACTAAAATATTCACATTATTGTACAAGAAATCATTCATTTAGTTCCTTTTATGTAATTGTTAGAACTGGGGGTCTCTAGTTGGCAGAGGTAGGTACCACTGTCCAAATAGGGAGCCTTGCTTCTAGTCAGGGTAAGGAGGAAACACTCTTAGATAACCCCTGCTCACCCCCTTGGTAGCTTGGCACAAGCAGTCAAGGATTAACAAAGGCAATGTGTAAAGTATTTGCACCAACACTCACAGTAACACAGTGAAAACACCACAAACTGACTACACAACAGTTTAGAAAAATAAAGGTATTTAATCTAAACTACACAAGACCAAAACGACCAAAATCCAACATACACAGTTTAAGAATATGGTTTCAAAAGGGTTCTTAAGGTTGCGTTACATAATCCACAGTTGCGTCAGGTTTTAACCAACAGTACCTTTAAATGCAACAAAGTTCCAAGACAGAAGGTGGTGCAGTGGAAAACAAGCGATGCGTCACTCCTGAGTCCTTGGGGAGGCGATGCGACAACCCTGCTGAACTTAGTGGGCGTGTTGCGACTAATCCGGTTTGCATGGGGAGGGAGGCGATACCTTGTATGGATTCCGGCGCGGAGGTTCCGTAGGAAAAGGCTTGCAAAGGCACGATACTATGATCTTTAGGGACTGCGACAATCTCCAGGGCGACGATGCGCGACTCAGCGGCCATCTTTCACTCGCAGTTCCTTGATGCGATGGCTCTGCGACGATTCTCGCAGCGACGGAATTCTTCCGGCAAATGAAGGACGCGGCGTCTTCAGGCAGCGGCAACAGGCGCTGCAACGATCTTGGTCTACGTAGCGGCGGGAATTTTCTTGCTCCGCCAGGGATGTGATAAAACTTGCAGAAAGTCTTTAAAATCTTGGTTTCCAGCTTCCCAACACAGCTACAACTTCCAGAGGCACCACAACTGGCCCAAGTACTCTAGAAAGGACAGAACTCTCTCAGCAGAGTTCAGGGAAGCTAGGGGCGAAGTCCTTTTGTTCCTGGGACTTCTTAACAGGGATCCAGCTCATCCTTCCCCTCTCCTTGGCAGCAAAGCAACAGCAGGTCAGTCCAGCAGAGCAACAGCAGGACAGTCTTCCTTCTTCAGTTTCAGCTTTCTCCTTGGCAGAGGTTCCTTCTTGATTCCAGGATTGTCTAATTTTCTGTAGTCAGGGGTCCTGTACTTATACCCCTAAAAGTCTTAGTTCCCTTTGTGCAGGAGGGCTCTGAGCCCGGTCTGAACCAGTTCTGGGTAATCCTTGAGCACTTTGTTTTCCTGGCTTCTCCTTTCCTTTCAGAGAGAGGGGCAGGGTCATCAGCCGCCCAGCAGGAGGTGGAGCCAGCATTGTCGGAATGCACGCACAGCCCTATTCAGACCCAGGTGCTATCCCCTGCCACCACTCAAGATGCAGATGCAGTCATTCAGCCTAGGGCTGACTCAGCCAGCCTCCTAGGGGCTCCCCAGCCCCTGTCACTCTCAAACCAGACAGTCAATTCACAAACAGGCCAAGGCACACAGAAAGGTCAGACAAGAGAACAGCAATTTTCTAAAAGTGCTGTTCTCAAACACAGGATTTAAAAACAACCTTTCCTAAAAGATGTGTTATTAAATTCTGAGTTCAGGGATACCAGACTTTTATGTCCTACCTTGCTCCTATAGGAAGATATGCTGGTAGCCACTGTAGCCAGCATTACCCATGATAGCCTATGGGCAAGGTAGCCTTACAATAGTGAAAAACGAAAGTGGCTGCCTTTCACTACCAGAGCATGTCACCTGCACTAGTACATGCTCTACCTTTCACATACACTGCACCGAGCCAAAGGGGGTCCCTTGGGCCTTCCATAGGGGTGACAATGTGTACAGAAAGGGAAGGGTTAGGCCTGGTCAGTGGGGACACTGACCAGGTGCACATGGCAGTTCACAGACTGCACACAGGCACTGCGGTGGCAGACCTGATCAATCAAACAATCAGAGCATTTGTGGAGCGCACTACACTCCCGCGAGGGTCCAAAGGCGCTGAGGGGAGGGAGGGGGGTGCTGCTACTGCTCAAAGAGCCAGGTCTTGAGGAGTCTTCTGAGGGTGAGTAGGTCTTGGGTCTGCCGGAGGTGGGTGGGGAGGGTGTTCCAGGTCTTGGCGGCGAGGTAGGCGAAAGATCTGCAGCCGAATGTCGTTTGTTGGATGCGGGGGACGGTGGCGAGGGCGAGGCCGGCGGAGCGGAGCTGGAGGGTGGGGGTGTAGAAGCTGAGTCTGCTGTTCAGGTAGGCTGGTCCGGCGTTGTGGAGAGCTTTGTGTGCGTGGGTGAGGAGCTTGAAGGTGATCCTCTTGTCGACAGGAAGCCAGTGTAGGTCTCTCAGGTGGGGGGTGATGTGGTTGCAGCAGGGGGCGTTGAGGGTCAGTCGGGCGGAGGCGTTTTGGATGCGTTGTAGTTGATGCCGGTGTTTGGCTGGAATTCCTACGTAGAGTGCGTTGCCGTAGTCCAGCCTGCTGCTGACGAGGGCCTGTGTCACTGTTCTTCTAGTTTCGGTGGGGATCCACTTGTAGATCCTGCGGAGCATGCGGAGGGTGTTGAAGCAGGAGGAGGAGACGGCACTGACCTGCTTAGACATGGAGAGGGAGGAGTCGAGGATGAATCCTAGGTTGCGTACGTGGTCGGTGGGTGTCGCTGCTGTTCCCAGTGTGGTCGGCCACCATTTTAGGGCTACTCATGTGGGTGGCACAATCAGAGCTGCAGGCCCACTAGTAGCATTTCAATCACAAGCCCTGGCATCCTTAGTGCACTTTACTAGGGACTTCTTGGTAATACAAATATGCCAATCATGGATAACCAATCACAATAACAATTTACACAGGGAGCACTTGCACTTTGACACTGATCAGCAGTGGCAAAGTGCCCAAAGCATCTAAACCAGCAAAAACGAAATCCAGCATAGCGTCAAAAATACGGAAGGTAGAGGCAAAAAGACAGGGGAAACCACGCTAGATGCCAGGTCTAACAGTAATAACAAAGTCTCTTTTGGCGGTTGCAAATTGGTGGGTGACCGTTTAGGGGTTGGCTAACCATTAGCACACCAGGGGCTTTATGAAGTATATATATATATATATATATATTCACTGAAAAACCATAGGTTATAGACCATATATAGTTAGGAATTAGCATTTACAAAACCTAGAAAATTCACTGAAAAAACCATTGGTTATAGACCATATATAGTTAGGGATTAGCATTTACAAAACCTTAATTTACTCGCACAAAACCATTGAAATTCGCATATATAGTTAATTGCTATAACTATATATCGCGCACCCGCAATCCACTGCTGATGATGTCACATATTACATCATTCATGACATGGTCAGTGACTTTTTTAGGTTTTGTAAATGCTAATTCCTAACTATATATGGTCTATAACCTATGTTTTTTTCAGTGAATTTCAATGGTTTTTTAATAGCAAATATCAAAAGCTGTCAAATGTCAAGTACGTGATAGGTAAAAACATTTTCGTGTTTATGCACGTTGATGTGCTTTGAACGCTGCCCCCCCCTCTTTTCTCTTAGTAGTACTCTCTCTTTGCAGATAGTGAAGGGTAGTTAACGCAGGCCTTTGCCCCCGTTGTAATCCGTCGTGCCTGCTTCTCTCTCCATTTGATTGATTGTTATCCAAGCATTTACTGTTTTAGAATTGATTCTCTTTGGTTCATTCTCTATTTACAAACAAGCACAGAGTCGCAATACTCTGTTTAGTCTTTGCAGATAGTGAAAAATCGTTTAAAAAAACAAAAGTAATCAAGCAAAATCAGTAGGCCACTAATGGGATCTCTTTTTGACCTCGCTAAAATAGAAACATTAGGAACAACCCTTCATGAGAAATACGAAACTAGTGAGATAAACTGAGCTCCACACCATGATGGCTGCAAGACAGCTCGGCTCCGCCACCCACCCCGCCCAAAATAACGATAAACTCTATGCAAATATTATAAATATATACAACACACCAGCAAAGTAAAAGGGTAAAACATTTTAATAAATAACTATTTACATAAGTATTTTATACTTTTTGTTGCCTGATCCGGCTAGCTCAATCGATCGAGCATGAAACTCATGCACTCTGATAGCAAGCGTTGCTGCTGATGCTATGCAGTCAAAAACTGGTTTTCAGTTTGTACATTCTTCAAGATTTTTCCATCCAAGGCTGGTTGACAGTTTGTAGAACAATGGCTTCAGATTTTCAACATACGGTGTGGTGGCGTGGACTGGGAGGGGGCGCTTGGCTCCTGCCCCCTCCCCAAGTCGTGTTGCCCTGGTGTGGCCTAAGATCGCCCCCGACATAGGCGGCCGGCTCCCGGGGTCAGTTGCCATTCCACTCGCTTTTGCTACACTGTGCCTCTTCCGCCATTCAGCTGTTTACCGCCCGCTCTTGCGACTACAGCGTCTCGCTCACCATGTAGTTGAGTTGCTCCCGCTCTTGCGATGCAGCGATAGGCGGCTGCCACAGGACTCTCAAAATGGCGGCCGGCTCTTCAGATTTGGGCGTGGTCCACTAAAATGGCTCTGGGACACCTTGGAACTCGGACGCTTGTCTGCTAGGGCTTGGGCCCCATTCTCGAAAGCGTCCCCTCAGCCTTGAAGATTCTACAAAAGTCTTGGGGGCCCCCGACTCCCGCAGGCTTCTGGTGGGGAGCGGCTGCCATGATTACTCGTGGAATGGCAAAGACTGAGCTACGAGATGGTGGTGATCTCATGCTGACGCCAGCTTCAGTCTGAAACATCCAGAAACACTGTAGACTACCAATTCGATCAGTTCCGGTAGCGCCCCAACGTGACCCGGTAGAGAAGAACTTGCCCTCCCCTCTTTGACTGATGGTTCTTGTTGCCTGTCCCTTCTGTTGTCATTTAACAGAACTTTTTAGACTGCTGAAAGGGGTTGTGTTCCGACCGCTGGTTGGTGGAGACATTTTGACTATATTCTGGACCTACGTTGTCGCGTAATGCGTTATATGACACGCCGCGTTAGCGCACCCGGAAGTGCTCCGGTGCGCGAAGCGCAACTTCCCGGAAGCGATCCAGGGCGCGGCGCGCAGCGCGTAACGTAAGCATAACAGGTCATGTGACTTGTTTAATAAAACTTTCATTGGTTCATTTTACTTTTGTTATTCTAATGATGAAAGGCTTGGTCATATGACCTAAAAATTACGCTTTTTATTGCTTTCGAACATTATTTTTTCTTAAACATATATGTTATAATGTTCCAGGCTAATGTACTTTCCCGGAAAATTTAAAACTGTCCTGCAAGTAAAATATATTCCTTTTCCGAGAAAAAGGGCGTTTCTTCATCCCATGACGGAGCCGTTGAGCAAAAGAGGCTCGGCCTGCTGTCTTAGTCGCCGATACGCCTGAATATCAGATTCTTATCGATCACTTTATGTTGCAGGAGTAGAAAACACAACAGCCCTTGACCATTTATCTTTACTGCGTTCCTGCGTATTATACCTTTTATCCGTCATGTAATTGGACTGCTTTATTTCACTTGCCTTTTACTGATTCGAAAACAGTGACTAAAATTAAAAACTTTACCAATGTAAATACTACTACCATGTTTTGTTTTAAAAACCTTTATTATGAAAATGTCAGTATACAAATACGGGCCTATAACCACGTGGGCCGGCCACGGAGCAAACTGTAATCGTATATGATGAGGAGACATTTACACTGTAGAGGAACGTAACGGGCGGACCATTAGGTTGCAAGAACTAAGGTGTCTAACAGTTGCGAAATCGGTGGACGAACATTTTATAATTAAAGTACGACAGGGCCACTTACAATAAAATTATCTAGATATACATTTGCGGGCAAGTACCATGGATGACGTTAATTCGAACTTTCAATAGTACATTAATCAATAACACATCAGAACTTAATATCAATAGGGATGTCCAAATGTTCAATCAGTACTCGTCCCCGCCCGCCATGTGCTTCAAAACTGCATACGTATCTCGTGATATCAAGGTTGGGCAACCAGTACACAACAAGGAAAAAATATTGTTGGCAGCATTTTGAAAGGAAAGATAAACAGCCGTTCTCCTAGTGAGTCTCACATTGTTACATTTAGGAAGAATGTTGAAGAGTAGTATGTTGACAATCTGAAGCCATTGTTCTACAAACTCTCAACCAGCCTTGGATGGAAAAATCCTGACGAATGTACAAACTGAAAACCAGTTTTTGTCTGTATAGCATCAGCAGCAACGCTTGAGTCAGCTTTGTGTGAAGCCGCCATTTTGATTCAATCAATAGCGTCCCCCTGCACACATTCAGGGACCTGGTCGTGTCTTCAGGTCAAACGGATTGTGGGACAAGATGCAGAAAGGAAAAGGAAAAAAGTTCCGCCGGACCCCGGGAGCCGGCCGCCTATGTCATGGGCGATCTTTGGCCACACCAGGGCAATAGTGAAGCTGCAGCAGGTGCAAATAAGCTTCAGACAGTGTTACAAGCGCTGCTCAGAACTCTCAACTATAACACCACCTCGGTGCCATCCGGATCTTGGCGCCTTGTGCTGGTTCCGGCCTATACACACATCGGTCCGCTACTGACACCACCTCACAGGCCAACGGGGCACCCCACGCCGACTTTCGGCGCAGCATTGTAGGATGGCCACACCAGTGCGGCAACTTGCTGGACACCACCTCGGTGCCATCCAGATCTCGGCGCGTTGTGCTGCCTTCGGCCTACTGTAGCCGCAAGTGCGGGCGCAACTCAGCTGGATAGCGAGTGAAACACCAAGGGGCGCCCCACTGCAGCCGAGAAGCCTCCATCTTGGGGGCGACGCACAGCATCACATTGCTTTCCAATGCAGTCAGATCCTCAAACAGCCCCCACTGACTGACGCGACCTCACAGGCCAACGGGGCGCCCCACGCCGACTTTCGGCGCAGCATTGTAGGATGGCCACACCAGTACGGCAACTTGCTGGACACCACCTCGGTGCCATCCGGATCTTGGCGCGTTGTGCTGCCTTCGGCCTATTCGCACATCGGTCCGCTACTGACGACGCCTCACGTGCCAACGGATTTTCTACGCTTTTTATAGACCTATGCCGCATAACAGGTCATGTGACTTGTTTATAAAACTTTTCATTGGTTCATTTTACTTTTGGTTTCCTAATGATGGAAGGCTTGATCATATGACCTAAAAATAACACTTTTCATTGGATTAAAACATTTTTTTTTCCCAAACGATGAAAGCCCCACCTTCTTTCTGGATGTTTCAGACTGAAGCTGGCGTCAGCATGAGAGCACCACCATCTCGTGTCTCCGTCGTGGTCATTCCGCGAGCAATCATGGCAGCCGCTCCCCACCGGAAGCCTGCAGGAGTTGGGGGCCCCCAAGACTTTTGTAGAATCTTCAAGGCTGAGGGGACGCTTTCGAGAATGGGGTCCAAGACCTAGCAGACAAGCGTCCGAGTTCCAAGGTGTCCCAGGGCCATTTTAGTGGACCAGGCCCAAAAAGGAAAGAGCCTGCCGCCATTTTGAGAGTCCTGTGGCAGCCGCCTATCGCTGAACCGCAAGAGTGGGCGCAACTCAGCTGAATGGCGGATTTTGGCACAATGTACCAAAAGCGGGCGGAATGGCAACTGAAACGGTAAAGGGGCGCCCCACTACAGCAGACGAGCCTCCACCTGGGGAGGCCCGTTCACGCCGCCTCCCCCCCCCCCCGGGGCGCCCCACGCCGTTTTTCCGAGCAGCATTGTAGGATACCAAAACCAGTGCGGCAGTTTACTGGACATCACCTGGGTGCCATCCACATCTCAGCGCGTTCTGCTGCCTTGGGACTATTCGCACAACAGACCGCTACTGACGAGGCCTCCCCCCGCACCCCCCGGGACGCCCCACGCCGTTTTTCGGAGCTGCATTGTAGGATACCAAAAACCAGTGCGGCACCCAGGTAACATCACCTGGGTGCCGTCCAGAACTCAGCACGTTGTGCTGCCTTGGGACTATTCGCACAAAACACAGCTACTGACCATTGTTGCTGCTTTTTTCAAAAAAATGTTTAAATGTATTTACTGTTTTTGTTGCGTTGTATATATTCATAAGTTATTAAAGTTTTATAATCCTACTACTTTGTTGGAGTGCTATATATTTTTAATGTGACACATAATTGTTAAAACTTTGATGTACAAAGAGACATCCCTGGAATCTTCCGCTTCAGACTCGGTCCCACACACCCTTACAGTGAGAATCCCCTCCCCAATCACAATACAGGATCGTTATCAGATAGTAGGAACGCGTGTGGTGTGACGGATCTCATGAGGTGGGGGCCTTGATCTACTGTAACTCCTTTGAACAGGGGTGATTCTTTACAGTTGGGGCCATAAACTATATCCGCAGGGCTAGGTGATAGCCTGGAACCGGCCTGGACAATCAGACACAGAGGAAGAGGAGTGTCAGAGGGTGCGGTAGTGAATAGGGTGAAAGGGAGGTGTCGGGCGGGCACAGGGTGTGATACTCAGGGAAGAGCAGCGCAGATGGGGGGAGGTTTATGGCCCATGCATGAAAGAGAGAGCGGGGGTGACCAGTGCATGGGGGAGATGCTTGCGAAGGTGGGGAGCCATGCTGAGGATCGGCGGCGTGCAGAGAGTGGGTCTGGTCAAGGCATCTAAAATGGCTGCCGTGCTCAACAAAAGTGTGGCATTGCAAAAAAGGCAAGATGGCGCAGACAATATTCATCAATAAGGATTAATTTATAACAATTATTTTTAACAAAATATTTGCTCGCAGTGACAAAATGGCGGTCAACAGTTCCTGATTTCCTTCAAATCGAACGTAAACAGACATCACGCAGCAAAAAAAAAAAAACTTTCACACACAGCCGCTGGAAGACATGTATCAACATATATGAGCCTCCTCAGCCACCCTCAGAAAACATAAGGGGTCAGGATAAGTCTCCCGTACCCCCTTATACCCTGTAATTTAATTAAACCGAAACACAAAATGGCGAATTCCCGTTTCGCTACCAGTTTGCGGCCCGGTTCGCGAACCGGGAAACGCTTCTACCGTGAAAAATCAATTTTTTTTTTATTTTCCCCACGGGACCCTTTAATAACCCCAACATCATTCCTAGGGGGTCAAGAGGGGTCTACCTTGCCCCCTTTCATTAAATTCCCCCTTCGTTTTTCTCCTCCTCTTGTCTCTCGATCCTACTGAGAGACAAGATGGCGGCCGCTCCGGACTGTTTAGAATGTTGACAGACACCGGAGAGCCAATCAGCTTCGCTTCGCAAAGCTCCGTTACGCGAAAAGTACGCGATCTGGAGCGCTATCTGGGACGCTGTCACAGATATATAAATTTTTTTAAACGTTAATTTCTCAAAATCCACTGGAGCACATATATTGAGACCCAGCAAAGGCACATCGGGCTAACAGTCCCTACAATTTTGCCAAGTTTCGTGTAAATCCATTCAGCCGTTCGAGCTAAAAGTGAGGCCAAACGCCCTATGGAAAAATGAATGGGAAAAACGCGTTTTGGGACCCCCCTTTTTCTCGGCCCCCCCTTGACGAACCCCCCCAAATTTTCAGGGGCAGCTCAGAAACAAAATGTGCCATTTTCCTGAAAATTTCAGCCGATTCCGTCCACAAACGCCAAAGTTATTAGACATAGAATTTTCAAAAGTCCCATAGGAAAAAAATCCTAACTATATATACCTACTGGCGACTGCCAGTAGGTAATATATATATATATATATATATATATATATATATATATATATATATATATATATATATATATATATATAACACACTTTCCCTGGATGTGCCTTTCAAAAGGTGCACTGAGTGCAAACAGGGAAAGGGCACTCTATTATGTAGAATGCACAGGACCAGAGCAGCCACGAACTCGCTCAGCCCAGGGGTAAGTGCATTCCAGTAAAATACGGAGCTGCTGCTTCAAAGTCGCTCCAGGTTTCACAGTTCAGGTAGCATGCTGCCTGCATTTTCAAGAGGGAAGAGACATCCCCTTGCAGGTGGAGCCCATGGGATCCCTTTTCTCCCCAGAGGGCTGCCTTTAGGCGGAGGAATGAAAGTGCCATTGTGGCGCACTTTCAGTCTGCCTCCAAAAGGCATGTTTCCCTTTGCTCCTGCATGCATAATACGGGACAGGCACAGAGGCCAAGTGATTTCCTCATTTGCATACCGTTATGTCCCCATGCAAATGAGGGAACACCCTCTCATGATAACACTGGTGCTACATGTGTAATAGCGATATCAGTATTACAGTGGGAGACTTATAACATCTAAAATAGCCTGGTGAATAGCACCACCAATGCAGCATCCCATCTATGCCACGTCTGGCAAGGTCTGATACCTTGGAGTTGGAGTGGAGTTGGGCTGCATAATCTTCACATCTATCTTCATCCCCCGTTACTAAGTAAACCCAACCTACGTCACTTATGTTCATAAGGAGGCACCTAGCGACAAGCTCCTTCTCTATTGTAGGATGAATCCTCTTGTTATGGGTGTGGGAGGCAGTCCAGTCCTTTGCTCAGGGTGACATCCCAGTTCACCACAACTCTGCATGTCTAGAATATTACCATTGGAGTTTATTGTATTCAAACATTCTCCTAATGGAAAGCCTTCTGTCACATTAGGATTTTTCTGTGTTCTGCTTCCACAAGACCGGGGCTCTTCTTCCATATGTCTATCCAGTTACAGGTAGCTCAAGGCGGGGAGGAGGCTAAAGAATTTTGCCTTGCCACCTCTGATCACTTCAAATTTTGTGGGAAAAAATCAACCTATATTTTCTCCATTAATTGTCTTTAAATGTATACTTTACTGTTGCATATCGATGGAAATACTTGGAATGTTGACCTCCAATGACTGATCCTCATGGTGCTGGTCCTTGTCCACTGCAGAATAGCATCTTTGTCATAGTAATTCAATACTATTGCTTTAACAGTTGTGGCAGTACCCTAGGCTTCAGTGCTAGGCCTAATGGCCTGTGCATCCATTCTATTGAGAAAAGGTTAGAGAGTCACATAGGTTTCCGAATCTGAAGGAGCCATCTTTTCCAGGGAGACGTCGACAGATGTCCCCACAGTCAGTTCCGGAAATCCAAAGAACCGCAGGTTATTGCAGGGTTGTCTACTGTTGTGATCCTCATCTCTTACTTCATACAGTCTTGAGGCTTCTTGCAGCTTGATGATCATTGTATGCATATCATTTACATTGCATGTACTGGTCTCCACATTGTCTTGTCTTCAATTGCCTTTGTTCTCTGATCCACTTTCCTGAAATCCACTCGAATCAAGGCCATCTAAACAGATGCTGTGTTGATTTTGAGTTGAAGTGCCCTATGTGAGATTCTTGCGGCTTTAAGGAGGTCTGCTGACGTTGTTTCAAGCATGGCCTCAGGTTCTTGCAGCGGAGGCTGAAGGTCAGAATGTCCAGGCCTGGACATGGTTGTATATAGCATGGTTTTATTTGCCGGTGCCATTTTGTTTGACTTCTTTCACTATGGTTGCAAGTGTGGTACAAGCTTAAAGACATTGGTTAGTATACGACCCAGGTTGGCTTGCAGTTGTGCCATATGTGGCTGGAGCGGACAAATGCCAGAAAGGGCACATCCCATCTTTCCCCAAGACAGTGCCAGGAAAAGTCAGGAAGTCACCTACCTAGGTCAGAGGTGTATGGTTATCATTGCAGGACACCATGGGCCTTATTCTGCAACCTTCCATGGTTCCTACTGGGCAAAACCTTGTAAGGCAATATGTGCACTGTCTTACAGGGGTTTCCCCAACTTGGAAAGACCTCACGATGTCTCCTAGCTCCCAGGGCCCAATTTAAGGAGTTGTAACCTCCTGTTAGACTCCAACACTTTCTGCATTTGTTTGTTTGATGTGTAGAGTGCTCTGGCTTTGACCCTGAGGGAGGAAGGCAACAGTAACCAACCCCAGAACCGCAGGCATCAGGCCCTCATGGCCCTCTGTGAGAGTCCTTTTAAATGTGTCCTCAACTCAGGGCAGAGCACCTTCCAATACTGACACCTCCTCCTATTGATAAGGTCCTTAAAAGAACGCTCCTGCCGCCCAGATGCTCTCAAGCTGTCCGTACGAGGACCACACTCCAGCCAGCATCTTTCTCTCCTGGGAAGGTTTCGCTCCAGTTATCAGCCTCCGTAGTGGATCTTGCAGTGTCCAGACCATCCATGGAAGAGCCACTCCGCTTCTCCAGCAACACTCCCATCTCCACAACCAAAGATACAAAGGAAGGCTACAGCTGCTCTCCAGC
Source organism: Lissotriton vulgaris (assembly GCF_964263255.1). Lineage (NCBI taxonomy): Eukaryota > Metazoa > Chordata > Amphibia > Caudata > Salamandridae > Lissotriton > Lissotriton vulgaris. The sequence goes on from NC_141696.1 coordinate 230,111,246, forward strand.
ACACACCTTGGCCAGGAGCTTCTCAAGACCTCTCATCTTACACCACCAGCCGCCATGATTGAACTGCATAGGTCGGTGGAATCCAAGCGTCCACAACTTTTTCACTGCCTTTCAGACCTCATCCTGATCTCTAGTCAGCACAGTTCTGTGGCAATTGTCCATCTGAGTGACAAGATTCGAGGCGGTTCACCGGTTGCAGTATACTTTCTGGCTTACTGGGGGGATGAGTGGAGCTGGCTGATTTTATATATGCATCGCCATCTTGCCAGCCACACCCCTCCATTTGAAAAGTAAGGTTCTGCCATCTGATCAGGAAAGTGGGTGGAAAGGAAATGTGAATGGTGGTTGAACAGACCAATGTAGGAAGAGGGCTGACACAAAGCACTGCTCAGTATGTCCGTTGTATTCATCCATTTTTTATTACATAAGACTGCAGACAGCTGAAGCTGTCTCTAACTCAGACCTAAAAAAAGGGGAAAAGATGGCGATGCCCAAATGAAAGATGCTAATCGTTATCCCTAAATGTAATATGTGCACGGTCGGAAGGAAGTAAAAGTCATTTAAAATGCTGTGCAGAGGGTCACCTGTGCTTTAAAGAGAAGGATTCGCAGACACTTTATTTACATAACTAATATTATATAATAAACTAAAACAAAGTAGGCAACAACAAAATCAGGATGTGCCCATAATGTGAAATGTGTGACGCCTTTGCAATAATTGAAACAGTGCTATTAGACGAGTAATGTTTGAAGTGCGTGTTGTGTTGGTAAGGTGCTCTGAGCAAATGAAAGGAAAATCTAATTGCAAAATATGGTTATTCCATGTGAGAGCTTTTTTGTGTGCAAATGAAATATGGATGGATATAAAAATATATTTGACATGGTATGTATTTTTTTCTAGGTGAGTGAACATGTGTGCATTAGAATTAATAATTAATTATAACAAGCCACAGTCTAATGGCGGAAAACATAAGTTTGCAGGGCAGGATTCCTTGCTTGACATGGGCCACTTCTGGGAGGTGGATGTACACATGTTGCACCATCTAATCTCATCCTTAAGAAAGTCACATGCAATTGACCAACAAGAACAGTAATAAAAGTGTCATCCTTTTCTATTCTAGTGACTCTTATATATGCCAGTATGTTTTGTGTCGGTCGTTGTTAATGGCAATGGATAGGGAATGAATATGTGATAATGTGTCACTGAAGTGAAAGACAGTGTAAGGGCCGCCTATGGCAAACCATGGTTCTGTTCCATTTTATCGATTGAGATTACAGTAAGGTGCATGCCGGGTAACCCACTTTCTCTCGCCATTTCACCTTTGGGAAGGGTGGGTTACTCGGGGTGCTTTGGAGAGAAATGTTTGCACTTCGAGACCTCTCTTATCAAGAACTCTACCATCATTTTAACCCTGACTGGATTTTGCTGGTTTAGAACTTTCCCTTGATGTTACATTCTTTTTTGTTATAATTTATTTGTGAGCCCTACAAAGTGGCATGTTTATGTCGAATTTTCCAGAACATGCTACTCAGGTTTTAGTGACTGAGGGCTAATTTATCAAAGGATTGCGCCGCTTTTCCACCACGTAATGTGGTGCAAACGCGACGCAACCCTTAAGTACAATTTATCAAGCCGCACAAGACCTCCTTGCGTGGCCCTGAGTGGTTTGACAAATTCAGAGTAATGCAATGCTGCGCTATTCGCTGCGTTGCATTACTCTGTCCCAGGGAGGACTTCCATGCGTGGTGCGTGGATGTTCCCATGCAATACCCATGGATTTTGACAAATTCCCAGATTTACCATAAGTGGTAGAACTGGGAATGTGCCAAAACTGCTATGCCTCCCTAGGTGAGGCGTAACGAGGAGAAATATGTTAATTTTTCTCTTCATGCTTTTCTCTTTCTATGTGTGTGGCATTCTGCAGGACACATAAAAAGAGGAAAATGTATCAGGGGATTGTTTTTGTGCAGGAAGGTTCCCCTTCCTGCACAAAAACCATCTTTCTTAGGATTAGTCTCTAACATAAAATTGGACTGCCGTTGACACTCTGGCACTATTTTGTGCTTAAAGTAACATTTGCACTGTACTACACCTACTTAAAGGTATGTAGTGCAATTGTCACATTAAAGTTGGCCATAGTTAATGTAGTCCTGAGTTTGAATGATTTTAGCTAACATGAACTGACCTTTGGTTACTGTGTATTTTTCTCTTGCTCTCATTTAAGGCAATATAGGGCATTCAACTCTAAATGCCAACCTTGAAATGTATTCTCTTGTTTAAAGTTTCTGTGTTAATCTTTATCTACGTGCATTTCACTGAGAGCAGAATAATGAATCTCCACACATGCACAGAGGATAGGCTGACTGCGACGTATCATCCTACTATGAGATATCTCTTGAAGGCCGTGCAGAAAAGACTTTCATTGTGTGATGGCTGGGACGAGTGCTAATCCCTTAACAAGATTATGAAATAATAAATCCTCATTGGGTTTCCCTCCATGAGAATCGTAGGGATTATTGCTTACTGTCAAAAATGTACTTCAATTGTTCATTACTGAGCTTGTTAGATTCAGAAGTCCCTTTCCAATCTTGTGAGACTAGACCCTACTCTACTCCTGCAGAAAGAGTTAAACTCCAGAGCAAATTTATTCTTACTTACCTGACTCAATTTTTATTAAGATTCTGCCTGTTTGACTTCTCTGACAAACTTTCCCAATTGCTTATACCATAGCATATTAGGGAATCTGCCTTTCAAGGGAACCTCATTTTTTCATCTTTGCTCTATGATAATTCTTACCGTTTTGCTTTGTATTTGTTGAATTTGAATAGATTTGAATCATATAATTGAGATCTTCATGTAACCAACCATTTATGTTTGACAATCTTAAATGATATGAGTTTGTAACTTTGCTAAACTGATAATGAACCTTCATGGTTTGAACATCTACACTCTGTCATACTTGTGGGGCCTAATGCGATTAACTATTAGTGATGTATTGTTGATTTGTTGTTGTTACTCCTCATGCCAGACTAAAGGTCCATCTGTTTGAGTGCAGCTTGTACTTGATTTTGCACCGATGATCTGCACCATGCAATTCCTAACCCACTGCAACAATTCCATTAAGGTGGATCACTGGAGGCCATGCCAGTGCATGCTCTGAGGAGTGAACCCAAAAAGTAACATAGGCCCAACCCCAGTAGTGCACTGTAAAGCAACCATGGTATATTTACTCTGTGCTGTGCCGAGGCACCCGATATATACACGTTGTGCTGAGTTGCTCGTTGGGGGCTTGTCACCCAACATCTGTCAATACCACTGCCAGAGGCATAGATATATCCTATTTACATAGTAAAACGCATGTGTTTACCACGCATGCGTTAGAAGGAAAATTCCATTACCACACACAGCCTTTACTACACATTTTTTCAAAACGAATATGCCTTTACCACACATGCCTTTACAATGAATTTTGTTGTAAAAGCATTAATGTTAAAGGCTTTTGCGTGGTAAAAGTTTTGCGATCCTCCCGGCCCTCAGCCCTTGTAAATAATACCTGTCTCGTGCCCTGAGCCATAAAAGCAGACCCCTTCGCGACCCCCCCTTTTGCTGCCAGGCATTCTGAAAAATACCCCTCCCCTGAGCCTTAAAAGCGGACCCCCGCGTTACCCCGCCAAATCCTCAATCCTTGTAAAAACTACCCCTCCCCTCAGCCCTACAAGAGGACCCCTGCATGTACTCCCCAACCCCAAGCTCTTCTAAATTAATACCCCTCCCCTGTCCTGAGCCCTAAAAGCAGACCCCTGTGCGACCACGCCCCTCTGGGCCTTCAGCACTTAAAAAAAATATCAACCCCAGCCCAAAGTCCCCCCGACCCAGGCCCAATCCCAACTACCTCACCATGATGACGAGGCAGCTCTTATGAGGCGCGGCGCACATCGTAAAGGGTAAGCGCACGAGTCTCTCCGTTTCCTCTAATGATGCTGATAGCCTTCATCACCCTTACAACAAATATGCCCTTTCCACCACTACCACACAAATACCTTTACCATACATTCCTTTACCACATAATTCGTTGTAAAGGTTATGCATGGTAACGATGCACGCATTATAACACATGCCTTGTAAAGGCTATGCGTGGCAACAGCTGCATTGTAATGGCTGTTTCTCAATTCATCACGCATCTTAAATGCTTAGCGCGTAACTATGATAACAATAAGTTCACGACTGAGGATGCCCGCCGCTTACCAGTCATAGAGGGCTGCCAATCAGAATCACTTCATCGATGCCTCCTGAATAAAAGCTAGTCTTTGGATGAAATTGAAGAAATTACCAGAGTCAATGATCAAGTAGAAGAACATGCAAAGAGAATGGAGGCGGGAAAGGCAAAAAAAGAGAACAGGTACTCCGACTTCAAACTCGCCTGAAAGAATGACAACCTTCTCAGTGTTGGCAGGCTCCCAAACTCAAAGATTGCCATCGCAGTCCTAAACACAGCGAAAACAGAAGAGAGCAACAGCTAGAATGCTATTGATGTGGTCAAGAGTACCCAGACAGTGGATCATACCCTGCCATGGGTCAAAAATGTTGGCACTTTGGGAAAGAAAATCCCTTTGAGAAAGTGTGTAGGGCATTACAACAAGACATATGGAAACAATTGAAAGACTCCAGACCTCAACATCATGCAAAGGCAATATGTGATCCATCAGCTATTCACAGTCGGGCATATTGTCTCATGCCACCTACAGGTCTCAATGCATCATGTTCTGTGACTCGAGATCTCTCACGACTACCTCTCAGGACAGAGATGAATACATTTGCATGGTTGCTGATCATGACAGGTTATATATAAATATTCGAGATTACACATACATATGGGGAAACATTCGGCCAAATTCGTATTAGACAGTGGGGTATCTCTTAACTACATCTCTGCCACGGAATACAACATGATAAACCTGAAGCCCGAGCTACAAAAAGCTGCTGTACGAGTGTATGTCCGGATGTCCAAAAAGCCACTGCCATGCCTAGGACAGTTTTGACGACTCTAACATACAAGGAGAAAACCATAGAAGCTGAAATTCACGGAATGGATGGACCTGAAGCAGCAGACTGCTCACTTAGCCTAGCCACTGCAGATTAACTGAAATTAGTGGAAATACTATACAGAGTTCACAACCCGGTACATGCAGAACACTCTGCAGAATACAGACTAGTCTGGGGTTCGAGCAACTGGTTTGCTCTACAACCCATTTTGTCGGTCACACCCTGGATGGCATTTTCACTAATCACAATGACTTAGGGATTGAGGCAGTTCAACCCCTCAGCAGGGTGGACCACTGGCTGATTAGATTTAAAGTCTCCTTCCCCCTCCCCATCAAGGTGAATGTGGGCCCCTCGCTAGGTACCTATGCTGCAGAAGACTGAATAAGATCACAGCCGCAAATTTGGGAGGCCGCCTTGGCTTTGGTTTCTTTTGGGAGGCATATCACTCCCCCTCCTACAGCAGAGGGCTTTCGTGACTGGATCAACAAGGCCCTAGACATTGCTGCCCCTTTCAAAAACTGCGCTATTAAAAGGACAAAACCTTCTGCCCCATGGTTTTCGGAAGAGCTCATGTCGTTGAGGCATGAATGCCGCAGACTAGAACGCAAATGGCGTGGAGACCCTTGCCTCAGGGAAAAAGCCAAGCAGAAATTTCTTCTGCAGAAATATAAACCCACCATCTTTCAGGCTAAATCCCGCTTCTTAACCAAAAAGATTCTATTGGCAGACAATTCCTCCAGCATGTCTTTTAAAGTAATAAAGGAGATTTTTGAGCCACAGAGGCAACAGCCAATGCACCCCTCCCAAGATTTCTGTGACAAAGTAGCAATCTACTTTCAGGACAAAGTCCTTAAGATCTTCCACGAGTTTACCCCCACTGAAGATGACGATTCTGTCAGGGGGGAAGCCCTGGAGGATGGTGTTGAACTGACTTCTGGGGAACTCTTACAGGCTGCCGGGAAGAATGTCTTCCTTTTTTCCACACATTTTTGTTCAACAAACTAAAGAACTTCTACTTGGCCTAAAATCCGGGGCTCCCTCGTACCCCTGTATGCCCTCTATGCTTAATCTGGCACCTGATTTAGTAGCCAACTTTCTGTGCAAGGTATTCAATGAAATACTCTTATCCGGTGCCTACCCGGCTATTTGGAAGGAAGCCATAGTCTCTCCGCTCCTCAAGAAACCCAACGCCGACGCCTCAGAACTGAAAAATGTCCAACCTATTTCCGTTCTCCCCGCTCCTGTCAAAATCTTGGGGAAATTCATCAACATCGAACTGATGAAATACACTGAATCCCAGGAAATCTTAGATCACTCCCAGAACGCGTTCCGCGCCGGCCACAGCACAGAGTCTGCCCTTATCGCGGCTACTGATTGTATTCGGTTGCAGGTTGATCAGGGTGGCTCGGCAGTGTTGATCATGCTTGACCTGTCAGCAGCATTTGACACTGTCTCCCCAGTGCGCATGGTTCAGCGCCTGCGGAAAGTGGGGATTATGAGAAAGGCCCTGCAGCTTCTTCACTCTTTTATGCCAGGTAGAACGCATATCGTTAGCTGTGGAGGTTTCAAAACTAAGGTTTTCGGCCTTCGTTGTGGGGTCCCTCAGGGATCCTCACTGAGCCCTACCCTTTTTAACCTCTATATGACCCCTCTGGCCAAGCTGATGAGATACTACGGAACCCTGGTGCTCACATACGTGGATGAGACACAAATCATTGTTTCCATCTCGAATGATTTGCAATCAGTCGCATGGAAGTTTAATCAGTGTATGTCAAGCATTATTTGATGAATGAAGGGCAATTCATTAAAGATCAATGCAAACAAGACCGAGGTGCTTGTATTCGGCTCTCAGAATTCTATCTGGTCTAATGTTTGGTGGTCTGCAGACTGCGGCCCTCTTCCTGTCCCGGTAAGGGCAGCGAAAAATCTAAGGGTCATTTTTGAGGAGGGTTTAACCTTTGATGCCCAAGTCAGCCACACAGCCAGCACTTGTTTCTATATTCTAAGAACTCTTAGAAAGGTGCTGCTGTATATTCCATCTGAATTGCACCGGCCCACCATCATTGCACTGATCCCCTCCCGTCTTGACTACTGCAATGCCCTGTACCTTAACATCAATGCGGTATCACTGATAAGCTCCAACTGGTACAGAACGCAGCGGCAAGACTGATCCTTAACATTCCTAAACCAACAGTTGATGGACAGAATGCAGAACAATATCATACACTCACCCCAGTACAGAGATCTGGGCCTAAATCCATCGTTTTTTTGCACTCCACACCACCCCAGTTCAGACATGGCCATATGCAAATCAGCCTTGACCCTGTGCCTCATGGGAACAGTCCAGCCCGAACTGCCAAGCCATGTCTTTACTGGACCGGAATCAAGCATCCTAGGACCGGTTTCTGGCTATCAGCCGTCTTCAGCCAGGATAGCTTGACTCCAGTGGTGTGGAGAGCATGGGACCCACGGCTGAGCATACCCATCCCACTCGGGGCAACAAATGCAAAACCAACAGTTGATGGACAGAATGCAGAACAATGTCATACATTCCTAAACATCAGCCCACCAGGGAGGGGACTCGAACCTTGCACTGGCTCCCCATCAGGAAGCGCATTTCCTTCAAGATCCTGAGCACGGTATACAAGGTTATACATAGTAAAGGGTCGCCTCAGCTGAAAACCATGTTTTAATGGTACACTCCTGGGAGGACCTTGAGACCATCCACTCAGAAACAACTGTTCTCTCCCAGATTTCGCAGGTCCAGATAGGGCGGCCGCCCCTTTTCTGTAGCCGCCACCAATCTTTGGAACTCGTTGCCCCCCTTCATTTCAAATGCAGATTCCCTCTTCAGAAAACTTCTGAAAACATGGCTATTTTCTTCTTAATTGGCTCTTCTCTTTGCTTTCGTCTGCTCAGCTACTTGACACCTTCGGGTATAGTGCGCTTTACAAATACCATCCTATCCTATCCTAACCAAAGTGTAGACACCAAAGAACTGGTCTCTCTCCAGCACAGCAAAGAAGAACCACAACTGTTGCTGCAAATGTCAGGACTGCTGAAAGGAATATTGTGCCATGTGGCGGTTGACTTCCTTGGTTCTTTACAGTCTAGCAAATACGTACTTGTCATAATGGATGAATACTCACGTTTCCCTATAGCTCAAAAAGTGTCATCTATCACAGCTGCTGTCACCATATCCATATTGGATAAAGCATTTGCAGAGTGGGGTATTCCCAAAGTGGTTAAAACTGACAATGGTCCGCCATTCAATGGACACACCGCTGCCAGACTACTAACCGGCTCAAAGAAATTCGACCACATCTCTCCCCACCTTAAAGCGCTGAACTGGCTTCCCCTAGAGGCCAGAATACAATTTAAACTAGCCTGCATTATTCACAAAACTCTTTATAACAACTTCCCTCCATTCCTAGCACAAAAACTTAGGGTATCAGGTGGACCCAGAAACTCCCGCTCTGCCAAAGACTTATTGCTGCAACCTGCTCGCTCCCGGAAAAAGAAAATTTACAACCGGGCCTTCACTGGGGCTGCGCCAAGGAATTGGAACTCTCCCACCCGCCATCCGAAGACTTCCGTCCTTGGCAAATTTTAAGAAGGAGACAAAAACCTTCTTAATTGGTAAATACCTTGCCTAACGAACACGTGTCATGATTATCCTTCTACTGACATTGAGCAAGAGTTTAGACTAGGTACTTTCCTATACAACGCATCTATCTGTTGCAATTTCTTTCCCACCTGTAGCTGGTACGTTTACTACTTGTTTCCCTGCATTATGTATCCCTTTTTTTTACCCAATGTTCCTTCCCACCTGTAGCTCGCACGTTGACTACTTGTTTACTTGCATTAAGGAAGGAACATGTGGATACTCGTAGGACACTCGTAGAAAAACTAGATTATCAACTGTTCAGGAAGGGAACTGGCCTGGGTCCTAGTTAGGCAAGAACAGAAGGAAAAGGCAGACAGCAAATTTCGCAAATGTTTGCTGCATGTAACTAATCTAAACAAAACAATGGTCACATCGACCTCTGATGATAACCGAATGCCTAGAAACATCTCTCACTTCAAGAAGTGTGATCCTGAAACCAACAAGTTAGTGGGTATCTCGGAAAATTATGTCCTAATAGTGAATCAGGAACTTGCTGGCAGTCATAGATCGCATGCATCGCCGGCTTTCACGAAGCTGACGGAACTTACCGGTAGATGCATCAACGTTTTCATTTGCGATTCCTTATTTGCGAAAAATAAGGAATCGCAAAGAAGGAATCGCAAATGGCAATGCATCATTTGTTTCGCAATTTTATTGAGAATCGGTAAAAATCGCAATTTTTACCGAATCGCAATAAAATTGCGAGTTTCAAATTGCGATTTCGCAATTCCCATTGATTCCTATGGGCCAAAAGGCCCATAGGAATCAATGGGAATTGCGAATTCGCAATTTGAAACTCGCAAAATGTTAATGCATTCCATGGGTGCAGGGGGGGGTCCAAAGGAACCCCCCCTGCACCCCTGAAATGTATTTTAAAGTGCATGTTACACACACACATGTCCTAAGGACATGTGTGTCTGTAACATGACAGTGTTTTAAAATGCATCTTTGGGCATTTTGACACATTTTTGCAAATTACCACGAGGTTCAACCTCGTGGTAATTTGCACCCCCTATTTGCGAAATCGCAATTTTACAAATAATCATGCTTTGCTTTTAAGGAATCGCAAATTTGCGATTCCTTAAAAGCAATCGCATTTTTGGAATTCGCTAAAAATAGCGATTTTCCAAAAATGCTTGATGCATCCCAGACACCTATTTAGGAAGTGCAAACGGCCGAATTTTTGCGATTCGCACCGTTTGCACTTCCTAAATAGGTTGATGCATCTAGGCATAAGCCCTTTACGCCAATCACATTGAACATGTCAGAGACCTACTCGTCTAATTGAAGAAATTTAAGACTCGCATCTCACCCAGAATCTGGTCTGCAAGTGAGGGGGGAGATGTAATATTTTAACTGCCCTGCACTGCCGGGGAGCTATGACCCTGAGGGTGAGAGAAACTCTGGGGAAAGGAAAGTAGCGAGGGGAACCGGAAAGGGAGGAGTCAAGGGGCAGAAGGGGATCAAAGAAGATGGATTGGCGCCAACTAAGCTCCTGGATTGGAGCGGAGAATAAAAGTACATTTCACTACTATCCAGTGTCTGTCGTTACTGCCACACACCAGACACGACACTGGGAAACCACCGGGTCAAATTAAGCACTTCAAGCCATTTAAATGTTTTAGAAATTACAGAGGGCTGTGTGTACTTGTGCCTTCTATAGGCAATGTTTGTGGAAATGTCACGGAGATCAACAGTAGAAGCTGACCCACCAGACTTTAAAATAAGCCCACACACTGATCTGTTAAACCAGGCCTCCAGGGACTGCCAGAAAGCCCCATGGGCCATCTAAGCCTGCTCCTAGCAGGACTTGAAAGATGTCAGGATCCCTTAATTTCTCTCAGATAAGCCACAGGCCGAGGCCACCTATCACATGGCAAAAGTTGCAGTGGGTGCAGCTCAACCACGGCTGAGCAGAGTCCATTGGAAAGGGAGATGTCACTCAATGGCTTGAACTAACGCACACACGTGGCTTTCCAGCTGAGATTCGATCTCTGAATACTCAACACTGGTCCTTGGCTTGCATTTCTCTGTTCTGATTTGTGGGTTGACGCGGGGAAACAAGCACAGCACTGAGGGTCTCTCTGGTCTGCAGAGATGGCACTTTCTTAGGGTGTCACTAAAACACTGAAGAAAGGGGACTAGGAGCTAATAGAAATAGGTCCAGTACCCTTGCTCCCAAGATATATGTGGCAATCACTGTCTTCACTGTTCCTCTGGCCAAAGTGGCCACTGGAATTACAGGTGAAAGAAAGCCTTAAGTCCACTGAAGATTAGATATAGAGAGGTGAGGGGGAAATTCTTCCTTGTTAGAGAAGTGCCCTCACACATCCAGACGGGTGTCATGCTTCCTCAGTGGGCATTGAACATGCTAGCCCATACATGGCATTCGTGCCTAATTAGGTTTACAGGTGGAAAACCAAATGCTCAACTCCGTGTGAGCGTGGTATTTCTCATAAAAGACAGTAAAACATGCCTGCACATCCATGGCACTCGTGGAGTTAAGGCTTTCTTTCACCTGTAATTCTTGTGGCCACTTTTTCCAGATGAACAGTTACCCTCCAGTGATTGACACTTTCTTAGGGTGACCAGACATCCCTTATTTCAGAGGACTTCCCAGTGTCCGACACTTTTCTTAATTTTAGGTAAATGTCCCGGTTTTTGGGATACAGGTTAGGTCATTCTGCAAAGCAGAAATGAAAGTCATCTGCTCCCAGCTGCTGCCGCTGCAGGTGGGAGCGGTGGGGACTGGGTGGGGGGATTTCGAGAGGCGACCACGAGGGAAAATGAATTATTTAAGCAGTCTCTCGAAATCCCCCCCACCCGGCCTCACCACTCTTACCTGCAGCGGCCACGGCTGTCAAAGGCACCACTGAAGACTTAATTTTTTTTGGTAATTTATCTGTTTCTGTCAGGCAGCACAGGAGGGGGACTGCTGCATACTCCCAGTGGAGAGGAGACAGGGTGGCTAAGAGGGCGGTGGAGCTCAGTAAGGAGGTCCTGTGCTATATGTATGTATGTACAGCCTCGGTTGGTAGTGGGAGTAGCTGCCGGGCGGTGGCGTGGGGAGGAGAAGGGGCAGGGTGAGGGGTAGTAAACTGTGGATTACGGAGGTTTACAGGTAAGTAAACATATAAGTAAATAAAACGAATTTCGTTGCGTGCACTGCACCTGTAAACCTCCGAAATGCATAGTTTTCTACACCCACCCTGCCCCTCCCCACACCACCGCCTAGCAGCTACTCCCACTACCGACTGCGGCTGTGTATGTATGTATGTATGCATGTATGCATGTATGTGTGTGTGTATGTGTGTGTGTATAATAGGTACGAACACATGTACAAAAACATAAATATTTACAAGCCTATTGTGTTAATATACATATATGTGCACATATTTACAAGCCTATGCAAAAAACAGGACAGGCCAGATATAGAAGTAAGACTAAAGGCTTTAGTCCTACTTTTAGGTCTGGCCTATCCCGGTTTTTGCTTCTCAAAATCTGGTCAGCCTACACTTTCTTAATTTCTAGGATTTTTAGTCTTGTGAGGAGTAATAGAGGAACAATTTATATGCCAATACTCCATACATAACATCACACAAGCCATCTAATGAAAATGAGCTCACTTCGACTGTCTAGAATTCGTGCCAAGAATATATTTTCGAAATTAGGCATAGGCGAATACAAAATTACCTACTGATTAATATTTGATGCATTATTTAGGAAATATTTTACGCTAACCACGTAACATTTACATTGTTATTCCTCCTTATACTGACTTGGGCTGTGGTGGACTCTTTAACATCAATTTTGTTTCACTACGCTTGAATTTTTTTTTTTTTACTTTTCATATTTTGTTAATTTTTAGAAACATGCAAATAGTTCTCTCCTTTTTTTTGAGCTCCCAAAGACACTGTGCTTTGTGATGTTTAGTTTTTTAAGACATTGAAGATTCTTCGCAGTCACCTATAGCCTAGTACGCCAATACCCTGTTTTGAAAGGCGTGCAGCCTTTTTAGAGCTGGGATAAGCGCCTGGGAATTGACAAAGCCTTTATATCGGTCATTTCTTTGAATAAAATCAACAATCACCCAGACCCCTACCCCGCCTCGTCGCGCTCTGTAACCTTGCTCAAATGAGAAAAGGCTGAACCATCCCTGAAAGTCAATAGAACTAATAGAGCTGAGGAGCCGCGCGCGATGATGGGGTCAGAGGTTAAGGAGCTAGAACTGTCGATTGCCCTGTTCTTTCGATAGTGCCAATGACTCTTAGTCCCATGATAGGCCATTGACCCGCCTAGGTCGCCCATTATCTCTCTCTTCTCTGTCATGGAAGGGGGAGAGGGGGAGGGTCCGGGGGCGTGGCCTGCAGCTGGCCCTTTATGTGACAGAATGTCATTTGTACCAGTTGTAGACCAAGTGTTCGTTAATAACATAACATTTCTGGGCTGAATGAGATTGCAAAGCTTTCTAAGTTATTTAAAAAGAAAATAGTTTGACTCAATTCTTTCATGGGCTCGTCTCCTTGTGGGTCCTCCGAAAGAGAGGCATGTTCTGACCATTTGATTGTTCCATACACCCATCAATCAGTGTGGCAGACTAACCACATGGAGGGAGGAAAGATGAGTGCTGGGATGAGAAAGGGATAATCGAAGTGCAGTGTTTACGACCTCAACCTTGATGAGACAGGCCTAATTGCTGTCCTAACGTTCAATTGTAAATTTCATTTTTTTTGTTTTAATCTGTAACCATAACTGCGCTCTAACTGTGTTTTTAGAAACATTTCTGAGTTGTTTTTAAACACATGTTAAGGTGTTGTAAGAAACCCCACCATAACTTCACTATTTTTCAGTGATTGTTTTTTGCCCAATACAAGAGTCCCCCGGGCCCGAACCTCTGTGGTCACTGGTGTTGGCCGACAGCCAACTTCAAATGCACACAACTGGAGTAACGGGGGTTGGCCGCAGGGCCTGGTCTATGGCCAGACCCTTTTTTTTTTCTTAAAATCTTTTGGGGATTCGTACCACGGTCCTAGGGAAAGCTTTGGGGCCTGATATTGCACACCCATGCAAGCTTCACTGATGGTACCTGGAGCTCATCACTGGTTCTTGTGCCACGGTTCCAACACTTTATATAACGAAACAAAGGCCAATGCTGGAAAACCTTCTTACTAGTCAAAAAGTTCACCAAGATTGTTAATGAGTTAAGCAAAAAACAACCTGTTCACAGTCTAGCATTCTACAAGATTTATTCTCTTTTTGAAATTTTCATGTTTTTTAGAACAATATTATTAGTGCATGGGGATACAAAGAATTTATATACACTATATACAAACATGTACAATAATTACAAAAAACATTTTAAACATTTCATACACACTTGGCCACTTCAATCATACAAACAACAGTCACACAAAAAGCAAAAGCACAAAAAACAAAGAATGCCCACGTATTGGTAACGAATAGCTGGAAATAATCCTGTTTGTGATAATCAGTTTTTAAAGTCTGTGTAAAGCAAAGTTCAACCAAAGGGTCTTTTATCACAAGTCAAAACGAGCTGTCTTATGGCATCAGTGAAGAACCAAATACGGGGCAAGGCTGGTCGACGCGTTTCGAACCCCTTTTATTTGTTGGGGTTCTCCTCAGGACCGGATGGGTTCTGAAAAAACAACAACAAGCGCTTACTGAAACAGTTTTGAAAGAAGAGAATGAGAGACCAACTCCATCTAAGCCATAGCAACTCCCTACCTTGAAACAAGTGCAAAGTATCGCAGTCAGTCGTGTGAAGAGTAGAAAACCCAATGAAGGGGTGAAGTATCCCACAGGAGAAATGTTCACAGGGACTATAAGGGAAAAACATATAGACACTCGCTGTATTAAACATTCTCACGGGTCAGCATTCATTCTGCATGTGTTCACTCGGGAGAGTCGTCCTTACCCGCTGTGGCGGCTTCTAGTTTGCCGACGTGTCCTCTTTTAATCAGGGGCAGTCATTTCTTGGCTGTGGAACAAAGCAAGGATGCGTTGGGTATTATTCTGCGCGTCTTCAAACGCTTAAAGGGTCACGATCTAGCCGTAACATAGACATACCAGTGGGGGAAGTAAGAAGGCGTCCGTCCTTCTCTCGCTAGCGTTTTCGTCTGAGCTGGTTGCACTGCTAAACGCTACACTTCCTGGTTCGCTAATGAACTCACAGTGTTCATGGGACTTGTAGTTTGTATGTTAGCGCCATTGAACAACGGAGAGTGCAAACGGCGGACTGGATTGTGGTCCATTGGAGGATTGTGCGATGTGGATATGAATCAGACAGTCGGTTTATAAATTTCAGAGATCTCATTTAGACCGCTGATTGCCGTGTTAAACTTCATTATCAACATTGCTTCGCGTTGTGACAGTTTTGCATCTAAATCGCCGCCTCTCGGATCTTTTTCGATTTTTGATAATACTGTCCATTTTAAATCACTTTTCACGTGTTTACATCTCACCCAATGATTTACTAATGGGGCATTTTCCACTCCTCTGTGGATTCTTGATTTATGCTGTGTGATGCGATGTCGCACTTCTTGCGTTGTCTTCCCTATATATACCAGGGGGCAAGGGCAGATGATCGCATAAACGACGTTTTTAGTTTTACAATTTGTAAAAGCGTCATGCTTCCAGTAGATGTTTTCAAAGGTGAACACAGAGTCTTCTATGGTTTCGTTACAGCAAGTGCACGTTCCACACTTGTGATGTCCTTTGGGGAAATCACTTGTTGCTGCTCTCAGTTACAATCCACTGACTTGACGCGTTTCAAGGCTGTCTGCCTCTTTATCAAAGGTCCTCCTGTAAAGACACTCACAGGCAGTTTCCACACTTCCCATTTTATTTGCAAGTCACGCCCTCAGTGGGCTGTGCTGGTGCACGTCTTGCTTTCTGGGATTATTAGTCCCTGTGGAAAACAAAGATACATTTCCTTTAGTAGGTCCTGTCAAGCTGCCACATTAATCCACATTCTTATACCCTAGGTGGGCCCCAGAGCAGCGCGTTGATTCACATTGTCCCAATTAACTGTGCCTTATACACAGGACCTACTAAAGGAAATGTATATTTGTTTTCCACAAAGAATTTAATGGACAAGTTGGTACATAGCCATCATCAAAATCAAGATACAAAGAAAGGGACACAGTGGTTAAAAACCAAGGGATTACTAAAATGCCACTCATGCAAGGTATGCCAAATTGCCAAAAATACAATAGAAGTATTGCAACCAAATAACAAAATGAGGCAAATAAAGGAATTAATTACGTGTAAAAGCCAATTGGTTGTTTATGTCATGGAATGCCCGTTCTCCCTAAAATACATCGGCAGCACGAAATGTGAACTCAAAAAAAGAATTTTGGAGCACGTATGAGTGACAATCAACAAGGATCGCAGCAACGCCGTTGCCAAACACATGGAAAGCAACCATGAAGGGGACTGGAAATTGTTACGGTTCTATGCTTTGGAGATAACACCACAACATGTGAGAGGCGGCGACCGAGAAAAGAACTTAAGGAGGAGAGAATCCCGCCAAATATGTAATTTCAGGACTTTTATACCCTGGGGTCTTAACCAGAGTGAAGAGTTGTATGTACATCTATAGAAAATTTGTATAACAAATAATTCATGTTTGTGATGGTCAAAACTGAACGGAGAATTACCTCTAGTTTTCCTGTTTTAAGTAGGGCTGGGTAACATAGATAGGAGGGTAATCATCTCCAAAAAAGACATCATAGATGCCATTTCAACAAAAAGATTGCCCACTGGAGGGCATAATTAAAATTGAAACAAATCCCAAAATGAATATAAATCACACATTAAACCTCATGTATAGTTCGCATAAAAAAAAACATTAAAATAGTCAAACCTTATAACTTTGCCCACTAGATGGCAAGATTATAGATCATAAAAATTGTTGTTGCCCCAAATATCTACAGGATATTAAAAGATAGGATAATGGAGCTCCGATGAATAAATAAACAACTAAACAAGAATACGATCCATTGAGGCAGCACTAAGTTGTATATCTGCCGGATTGATCGGTTATCTGATTAACAACTTTGCAGGATGTTAAAATCCTCGAACTTCCTCTCCCTAACAATAGAACACCGGACAGGAAAATCAATCAGAGGTGGTGTTTAGATAATACGGGAAATGCAAAATCGAGAATAAATATAAAAAATCTTTCTCAAGGTTCGGGACCAATAATGTAAATCAGGTCGGCAATAAAATTAATGAATCATAGGAGATGAAAAGAAAATGGCAAAAAGAGTATGTGGTTATACATGGAAAAATGTTTTTGTTTACGTATTATATTTTGTTACCCACATATACCTACAAGTACCACAATGCTGTGCACCATCGAGCAACACTGAGGTAACGAGTCACATGCCTCAAAAAACATTGCTTATATACTGTTTTGAAATACACACATACCAACCGTGACCAAGTTAGTTGTGACTAACGAAACGCGTCAGTATTTTCTGAATCAGAAGCCTTGCTGCAAATAAAGAAAACATGGAAATATTGGATGCCGTGAGTGCGTGCTAATTTCTTCTTGATGAAAGAAGGTGGTGTGATAATTATCGACTTGGCTCTGTCGACGAAGCACGCACCGGGTAATAGAGAGCCAGAGATCCGTTAACTAGAGGCATGTTGGTATATATATATATATATATATATATATATATATGTATATATATATATATATAAGTCCAAAGATTACCTCAGTGGGGCATCCATCGTCTCGTGGGGGTGGCGCGCTGCCGGTGAGGTATCCGGTAGTCAATATGAGGTACAAAACGGCGTCCCAAGCGCGCACTCAGGCACAGCAATAACCACACCAGCAAATCAGGTCTGCCAAAAAGTAGGGCTTATGGCGTGAATAAACCCTACTTTTTGGCAGACCTGATTTGCTGGTGTGGTTATTGCTGTGCCTGAGTGCGCGCTTGGGACGCCGTTGTACCTCATATATATATATATATATATATATATATATATATATATATATATATATATATATATATATATATATATATATATATATATATATATATATATATATATATATATATATATATATATATATATATATATATATATATATATATATATATATATATATATATATATATCACCAGTAGGTAGTTATAGTTAGGACCTAGTTTCCATTGGAAATCCACAATATTCTATTTGGAATAACTTTGGCGCTGGTCGATGAATCTTTCTCCAAGAAAATGGCCTGCTCCTTCCCTGACAGTTTGGGGGTGATTCGTCAAGTGGGTCTGAGAAAAAAGGGGGGTCCCAAAACCTGTTTTCCCCATGCAAATTTCCATAGGGACCTTTAGCCAGGGCTACAGCCCGAACGGCTGAATGGAATTACACCAAATTTGGCAGAGAGGTAGAGTTCGGTTCGCAGATTGTGCTTTATGTTAAATGGTGTAAATCCGTTCAGTAGTTCCTGAGAAAATCACAAGTAAAATCATAGCGATATCTAGAAACGAAGTACTGCACGCATACGGAGATCCGTTCAATTGCAAGCACGAGCTGCATGCTGATTGGATGTGAACTGTCTGTCAACACTCCAAACCACGAAGTGTTGGCAGCCATCTTGTGCCTTGGTAGAACTGAGTCACAAGAAAACAGTACAACAAAGTTGAAAGAAAAAGGAAAGGGCAGTGTAGAAAGATCCTGACCTTCTAGGCCTGCTCAGGGGGTCCCACATGGATCTTTAGGCCCCCAATTTCTTTAAAAAAATAAGAAGCCGCGGGGTACGCGTATAGGTAAAAAAAACTAGAAATCCATTTTATTCTTAATTAGCCTCCCGGGGGGCAAATCTCGGGGGCAATTTTTATCTATAAAGGGAGGCTTGTAAGGCCCCCCGCAGCCCCGGGGACCGCCACCCCCCCAGGGTTTAAAAAAAAAAAAAAGTATGTTTTCAGCTGCCCCGTACACGCCCGAGGATCGCCACCTTCCTGGGTGAGTAATATGTAAAATGACCTTTCAGCTCCGAGGACCTGCACCCCCGGGGCTTTTTAATGTTGGGAGGGGGTCGTGCGGCCCCCCTCTTGGAGCCCTTGATGGCCATGGAGACCACCGCCTCCCAGGGCTGGCTGCTGCAGTGTCTCAGGGTGCCTACCCCGGGGACACTGCTGTTTGCTATGGTAGGGCGGGAGCGTCGCTGTTCCCACTTTACCACAGCAAACCGCTTTCCTATTTGAAAGAGAGAGCAAGTTAATCTGCTCTCTCTTTCAAGTAGGAAAGCAGATTGGTTTTCGATAGAGAGAGCAGCATGTAAGCTGCTCTGTCTGACAAAGCAATGCCGGCTCTCGAAGGACGCGGGGAGGATCGTGGGGGCATTGGGGCTAAAAAAAAGTTCGTTTTGAGAACTAACTTTACTGGTGAAAAAAGAAGCTATATTTCTATGATAGTATGTGAAACTTTCCGTTTTCTTTTGTGCACCAGTTATACTCTCTATGCATGAGCAGCCTTGTTTCCAAGCCCATGTTTCTTTCTTTTTCTTTAAGTTCGCCAAGCAAAGCTGTCCTCATGTCAGGTATTACATTTGCCGCTTTCTTTTCACGGGCCGTGTGTGTCAACCGCTGCTATACTTTTGTAATATATTAATAATCATATTGCCGAGGCGCCAAACGTTGATTACATACTCCGTCCTCCGCCATTTTAGTAGTTTTTCTCCGTTTTTTTTATAACTGTTACTTTCATTTTACCCTCCGCCTATCTTGTCTGTGATCGATGAGATTTCCTGTGCTTGTCCTTGGCCTCCGATGTTATCAGACTTGGTCACACGTATACCTAAAAATTAATTTGAAGCACGTAAGCCACAGCCATTACAACGCGTGTCCGTCACCAGAAAGCTGTTATTATGCTTATGCCTTTATCATGGGTGGTAAATGTATATGGCTAACAACATACTCGTGCTCCCATTAATTTACCATCTCCCTCAGGGGCTTTTAAATGTTGGGAGAGGGGTCAATAATTGTGTTGACTTTTCTTCTTTAGTTTGCAGTGCTATATTGTTTTATAAAATGAATAAGTCTTCAAACTATCTATACTCTTACGACATACGGCCGATATTTCCGAAATTGATTTTAAAAGTAATATACGCTTTTTTAGAGTTTTAAAAAACGATTTTCATGAGTATCCCAGATAATGTCTTCTCTTAATATGTACATTAAATACATAAATATATGTTTTTGAACAATTAGAATCTTTCGGTGAGTCACGCGGGATATATATATATATTTTTTTAAACGCAGGGTACACGTTTTGGGCGAAAAAGAAAAAAAACGCGAAGCCCGCTTTATTGTTAATTAGCCTCCGGGGGGGCCAAATCCCTGGGGCAATTTGTTTTTCATAATGGGGGGCCTAGAGGGTCTCCCCTGCGTGGGGATCGCAACCCCCGGATCTTTAACTATATGTATGCGGGGGGGCTCATGGCCCCCCGGAGTTCCGGGGACCGCCTCCTCCTCTACTCGAGTCCCCCCACCCCAGGGCCTCTTTTTATTTAAAAAAACTGTGCAAAGATGTTGCAAATGTGGTATATTGGTTTCGTTTCTGTCTTGTAGAGGATCCAGGGTAAATATAATGTTTTTTTGTACAGCCACTACCTTACTGCCTGTTACCGTAGTAAGAGTTCATCAATCACTTACGTGAGTACAGAGGTTAGAAGTTCATCACAATATGTTCCTAATTGAAATAGTTACTGTGCTGGAGATTTATATTTATTTTTTCATAGGAACCGTTAGTCGTATAAGAAGTCAGTGGAAACGTTTTATTAAGTATTCCTTCCTGTTCGGGGAGTATAGGGTAACGAGCTCCAAGCGGGACTTTACGAAGTTTAATGTTCATTGACTGTAAAGTATTAAAAGTAGAAGGCTTAGCAGTCATTCCTTGCTCGTCTTTGGAACAACATGGATATTTTATTGGCTAAAGTGTTCCGAACACAAGTTTGCTCCTTATTGGGTGGGAACGGTTCACTGTTGTCAGTGATATTGTGATGCATTTTCAAAAGGAGTATGGGTAAAGAAAGTAGTATAGGGCAGGTTAGGAACACTTAACTGTGTACAGTGCCCATAAGGTGGTGGAGAGGAATTATGAGGTAAACAATTTTTTTTATGTTTCAAGGGCCATTTAAATAATTGCTGTGTGGTGTATAAATCACGGCGGAAAAATTACAGTGTCTTGCGCTGTTTTCTTTGATCAAGTTTGTAGGTGACATACCTCTTAGTAGTACTATTTACTTATAATGTGGTGTTTACTTTCCTGATGGGGAGGTGTGATTGCGCAGCAAAAAACTTCAGTCTAGGTTTGAAACAGTTTTTTATTAAGCAAATACAAATAAACTTACTTCAGAAACTGTTGCAGTATATATGAAAGGGGTGACAATTAAAATTTAGAATTTCATAAAATATTAGTTAAGCGTGGCTATATACTTCTTTTTTGTGCTGCAGTTTGTAAAAGTGTTGCCCCACATTCTTGTTGATGTAAGAGGGCACCAGTTACTTTTAGAGAAAGTAGAATAGAAGTGCTACAAAAAACACTCCTGCACTACATTATCTCAGATCAAGAAAACAAGTAAAACAGTAAAATATAAATTATTTCATATTACATAGAAATGCATGCATTATTATTTTTAAAATGTGTATTCTGTACAATTCAGAAACGTGCTGTCGTAGCGTTTACAAGTTGCAGACTGTTCCGCTAATAAATCACATTCTCACCAAAGAATATATTAAATGTTACTCTTATAATATATAGTACAGGTCCTATGTATTCTTTAGGGAGAAGGTGAATAGGAATCGCAAACAAGAATAGAAATTAGAAAATAACATTCAGAAATGTAGGGTTTATTAAATATTTAAAGTAACAAAGTATGTATGATAGATATATTTTAATATATATCAAAATATCTGATCAAGTACTTATAAATATTTGATAATTATATAACAGATGGCGCTGAAAACTCTCCCATTCCTCTTCTGTAGCAATAGGACAATCTATTATAATATAACGATTGATACCATTGTTACAGTAAAAAGAAAAGGAAAATAAAGTTATGTATTTAACAGAGCATCCATAAGTAAATAGTTTTGAGCGGTAATTATTTACTGAACTTCTTTTCTGCGGGAGGTGAAAAAATTTGATCTTTGCGACGGGTCATAAACTCCTCTGAGATCATGACAGTGAGAATAATAATATGTATATATTCTCACAGCATATGATCACAAGGGGAAAATAGACTGAAAGCTGCAGACGTGTAACGTTGCTTACTTATCGTTACTGTTTGTGACGACGGATTGTGAATTCCGCTAAGATCACTAAGACTGTTAATGTTATAATATACATATTAACAGGATGTGATCTCTGGGGAAAACACAATAACAAGTGTAACATTGTGACGTTGATTTTAAATGTTTAGGGTTTGCGTCGACAGGTTAGCAACACCTCTCGAGCGAAGTACAGTATCAATATTATAATATAAAAAGTCACTATATATAAGGTAAAAGGAGCCAGAAAAGGAGTAATATTTGCTATAATATATCTGTTTCTAAGAACAAGCTGCTGACATTACAGAGAAAAAGCGAAAAACATGCAATACATTTTTTTTCTACATAGAAATGTTTAAATATTGACAAATAGTCACAATTTATAACTAAGTACTATGCCTATGCCATATTGAAACAACTTAGAACTCCGGAATATGTTTGTTGACGCAAAAAGAGAATCCGATGCTAGAGAACGGAACCTGCAACAGAGATTGGCGATTCAGAAATAACTCGGGAAAACTAAACTAATTGCACAGTAGGTGTGGTTTATATAGTTTTTTGTTGTTTACTAGTCTATGGAAGGAAGATGTGTCTCCGCCTATGTAAATGGCACGTTTTCCAGTTTACACGTGCTCATGTTTTAACTGTTTTTCGTCTGCACGTGTTCTGAAAAGTTACAAACTGTGAAGCTGTAAAGGTTTCGATTTTGATAGTAACACGTATAAGGTATTATTATCTACATACGTTGGAGAGTTTAAAAAGTGTTACTCAGTAAAATGTGTTCTTTGCATTTTCATGATTAAAACTATCTAAATAGAAGACGCATAAAAAATATAGTTATCAGAAGAAAAAAAAGGTTTAATATTTGTTATTTTTATGGTTCTTAATTTAAAAAATGCTAGCATTTGTAAATCGTAATCCTACCCTCGGAAAGGTGTGCTGGCGCTTGGGGCTTTGGGAAGGTTATTAAATAATAAATCCCCTTTTCTATGCACCTGTAGACTTGGCTTTTAAACTTTCAATTGCCCAGTCTGTATCTTTACACTTCCTCCAAACATTTTGGTACTGCTATTTTAGTATTGTAGTGAGCCACTCAGCAGTATGTGTTTATGTATACACTGTTCTAAAAGTGAAGCTGCTATACATTTTGCCAGACACTCTCCTTGCAGAATTGTAATAATTCAGCCAGTACCCAAGTAGTCATGGTGCAAAGTGGGCCTTAGGGCATGGACTGCTTCAAACTCCTATACACTATGCATGCACTCTTCTATGCATGGGAAAACTTGTCTTTTATAGCTTTTATTATCCAATCTATATTTTTACACTTCTAGCAAACTCTTTGTGTTTGCTGATTCAGTATTGTAGTGAAGTATTCAGCAGAATGCGCTTATGTATGCACTGTGCTAAAAATGAAGCTCTTTTAAATTCAGACAGACACTCTCCTTGCAGAACTGTAATTATACAGTCAGTACTCAAGTAATCATGGTGCAAAGTAGGCCTTAGGCCATGTACTGCTTTAAACCTGTATAGAGTATGCATGCACTCTTCTATGTAGCTGCACATTTGTTTTTTATACATTCAATTGCCCAGTCTGTATTATTAGGCTTTCACAATCACTCTCACTCTACTGTTTCAATATTGTAGTGAGCCATTCAGCAATATTTACTTATATATGTACTGTGGTAAAACTGAAGCTCTTATAAATTCAGTCATGCACTCTCTTTGCAGAACTGTAATCATGCAGGCAGTACCCAAGTAATTATGGAGCAAAGTAGGCCTTAGTATATGGACTGCTTCAAACTCCTATTTACTATGCATGTACTGTTCTATGCATCTGCAAATTTACCTTTTTTATTTTGAATTCCCCAGTCTCTATCCTTACACTTCCACCAAACACTCTGTCATTCCTGTTATAGTTTTGTAGTGACTCATTTATCAGTGTGTAGTAATCCATTCACTACATTCAAACAGTAATCAGCTGATGTACAATAAGTGGTACATCCCCAGAGATATGGCAGTTATTGTGAACTGTATTATCAGCACAATGGATGCACCGTATTTACAATGTAGTGTATTATGGATCAAAAACGGTACAGATATGTGATGTATTTGTGTTGTGAAGGTGGTGCATTGCTTGACTTGCATTTCAAGTGCAACGCAGCTCCAGCAATGCTCTTGGGGTTCTATGCTCACAAAGCTGTGTCAATCCTTATACCTGTTTCAAGAAGGTGCAGGGTTTTGACGTAGCATAGGCCTAAAAGTGACTGAATGAATTCTTATAGATTTCACTCAGTCACTTTTAGGAGGTGTTCCTATGCTAGAACACCTCCACTCCCTCCCCCCTCTCTGTGCAGGAAAGCCTCTTTCTGGCGCAGGGCTTTAGAATGTGATTTACCTTCCATATGCATCACGTTGTAAATATCAGGCACTATGGCACATCTTTTGCAACACCGCTGCATCACAAAAGTGACGGAAAAGATGTGTAAGAGAGGTACAAGGGGGTTGTAAATCCGCTTCTAACACATACAAATTCACCCAGGCAGTTTCACTAGCAGTGCAAATTAAGTATAGACTTCTAATATATTTATATGGATATGTTTCAGTGAAGTGCTTCAGAGGTACTACAGTGTACTATAGGTAAACACCTTATACATTTATGCTGTAGCACTCCCTTATAGCTTTGCACTTTCACATTCACCATACACTACTAATTCATTCGTTCATTTATGCACTACACATTCATTCTGACAAACTTTTACACACTAATATAGAAATATAGTTATTTTTTAAGCCAGTGGAGGTAGTTCTGAAAAGAAGTGTTTCTTTTTCTTTTTAGTTTTCTATTTTTTTTTTATTTTTCAGCAAGTTTTTAGTTTTTTTTTTTAAACTAAAAAAATGAAACTGGAAACAAAAAAACAGTGGAACAGGAAGAAAAAAGAAAAAAAATATTATTGTTTTGGGCAACCGTGCTCTTCTTTGCTCTTCACAATGAGGTGAATAGACTGCTCACCATAACAAAGGAGTTCTCTGCAAAATTTACAATGAATTGTAAGATCCGCAAACTGAGGCACAATAATAGGATGCAGACTGCTCGGAGGAGGTGGTGGTGCAGTTGAGGTAGAAGGAACTGCAGGTTGAGGGTTCTCCAGGAACCTTTGTGTTGCCATCCTTCCATAATTATTTGGATGCAAAGTTTTGACATGGCGAACCATTGAGGCTGTCCCGAAAGAGTATTTTTAGTGGGGTCAGCCCTGGAAAGTGTAACCTCACAGATCTTGCACGTTACTTTCGGTACATTCACCTTTTTATGTCCCTCCGGAAATGAAAAAAACTTCCAAATGAAAGCTTCTTTTCTCTTTTTCTGAGGTGGCTCAATAACAAAATCTTCCTTAGAGGAATGTACTGATGAAGTCTCAAAAAGAGCAGCAATTGTAGAGTTTGGTTGTAAAAGACTACAGCTCCACAGAACAGGTGTTATTCCTGGGAAAGTCCAAGTAGGATGATCAAAATGAGAGGGGTCTTCCAACAGTTGGAATAGGAAGTATTATTTATTTATTTTTGACATTTATAAAAGCGCGAACAAATGCCCTTGGGCGTCTCGGCGCTATAGACTCAGTGCAGGATCCAAGGAATGATTTTACTAATTAAACAGCCATGTTTTTATCATTTTACGGAACTGGAATAAGGATTGAGATGAGCGAATCTGTAACGGTAACGCGTTCCAGAGCCTGGCTGCTGTCACCACAAAACGGCTGTCTCCCAAGACACCGTCATTGTACGTGGCACCATCAGTTGGTGCGAGGTAGCCGATCTAGTTGTCTGCTAGGACAGTAAGTAGCTAACTGCTCTATCAAAGACTGGGGGCCTTGTTTGTGTATGGCTTTGAAAGTGAGACAGAGAGCTTTAAATTTTATGTGGTTTTTAATCTCCAGCCAATGGTAATTTCGGATTACCTGTGAAATGGGTTTAAATTTGGGAGTCCCTGAAAGCATTATGGCGGCCGCATTTTGGACAGTTTGCATTTTTTTAATGACTCTGCATTGTGCATTACCAAACAGTCCGTTACAATAATCCAATGATGACATTACTAGTGTGCTGACCAGAGTTTTCCCAGCATTTTCTGGTACATAGGGGATTATTTTCTTTATTATTCGGAGTTTATAGAAGGCCGTTGACACTACTTGGTTGGCATGGGAAACGAAGTTCAGGTTATTATCGAACATAATTCCCAGGTTCCTGACCCTTGAGACTGGGGTGGGCAGCGGTCCCAATGAAGGTGGCCACCAGGAACTTGACCAGACAGGAGATAGATTTCCAAAGATAACAACTTCCATCTTCTCGGAGTTAAGTTTGAAGCAATTGCAGGCCATCCAATCTTTGATGGCCAGCATGCCTCCCTCAAAGCATTCAGCCACCTTCTCTCCATCATTGTTTATTGCCAACACCAGCTGAGTGTCGTCTGCATAGGAGGTAAGGCCCATCCCGTAAGCTTTTATAACTCTGGCTAAGTCCGACACATAGATGTTAAAAGGTGTCAGACTTAGGGATGAGCCTTGAGGAACTCCACACGGTAGCGTTAGCTCCATAGACTGAAAGTGTCCCAAGGTGACTGCCTGCGTTCTATCCGACAGGAAGGAGGCAAGCAATTGTTTTGCTCTGGATTGAATGCCCATGGCCGAGACACGGTCGATCAGAATGGAATGATCGACCATGTTGAATGCCGCTGATAGATCCAGCAATATAAGCACGGCTGTGCCTCCCTGATCTCTAATGAGTCTTATATCTTCTGTGGCTTTAATGAGGGCAGTTTTGGTCCCATGAAACTTACGGAATCCGAACTGTGTATCGTCTAACAGACAATATTCCTCAATAAATTCGGAGAGTTGTATGTTCATCGCTCTCTCAGCCACCTTAGCCAAAAAATGGAGGCTGGCTATGGGTCTATAGTTTTTCAGTTCCTCCGGATCCAGATGAGGTTTTTTTTAGAAGAGGTTTAAGGAAAGTGTTGTTTAACCTGTCAGGATAGATCCCCGCCAAGAACATGGAGTTACAAATTTGAGTTATAACCGGTGCAATGGAATTAATGACTGGGAGGAACACTTTGGGGGGACATGGATCAGTAGCTGATCCTGATTTTATGGTTTTAATGATGTCGGCTATATGTCGTTCATTGACTACATTAAATTGCAGCAAGTGGTGGTCAGAAGATCTAGTGCTGATTAACTGTGGGTTGATTTGAACTTTGGTGGAAAATTCTAAGTAGATGTTATTAACTTTTTCATAGAAATAATTGGCCAAGGCATCACACAGTGCTTGTGAAGGGGAGGGAGCAACATCCGGTGCTTTTCCCACTAATTTCTTCACCACTTGGTATAGTTGTTTATTTGAGTTTTTTGGAGTTTCAATTTGCTCATTAGAATATTTTCTTTTTTCCTCGATGATCATCTTTTTATACTTAGCGAGTTCCTCTGTATAACGCATTTTTATCTCTATGGTGTATGTTTTGCGCCAATGTCTTTCATAATTCCTGCATTTTTGTTTCTGTTCTTTTAAGGAATCGGAGAACCATGGTGCAGAGGGAGAGAGTCGATTATTGGAGATGGTTTTATTAGGCACTAGCCTATTCATAGCATTACTTATCCAGCTTGTGTATTGCTCGATAGCGGTATTTGGATCAGGTAAAATAGGCGGGCATGTATTGTTTAAAAGCGCTGTAAGGTGACTATTGTTTATGTCTTTCCCGACCTTAAATGACCCTTGGTTGGTTGTCGCCACCTTCTTTATTGGAGCGCTATTTGTTACTATAATAAAAATAATAGCATAGTGGTCTGACCATGGGAGCGGGAGGATATCCTGAACGTGGATTTCCTTTGAGTTGGAAAAAATACCGTCCAAAGTATGGCCAGCTTCATGCGTGGATGAGGTAACCAACTGGGAGAGCCCTAATGTCTCCATGTCAGTCAATAGGGCCAGTGTATCAGTGTTTTCTATTTTTTCCAAATGGAAATTAAAATCGCCCAGGACGGTAAACGAATCTTCTATCACTACAGATTCTAATAGAGTATTAAAAGTGGACAGAAAATCTGTGCGGGCTCCTGGGGGTCTATAAAGGAGGACTCCTTTAAAATTATGCGAAGGCGTTAACATGATAGAAAAGTGTATTGCTTCACATGTAAAGGAAGGAACTTGATTAATTCTTACAGGAAGATGTAACCGGGATATTATCGCCAGACCACCGCCTTTATTTTTCAATCTGTCCTGCCTTTGAACTGGATATCCTTCAGGTACGGCAACCACCAAATCCGGTTCAGACGCATTGTCCATCCATGTTTCGGTGACAAACAGTATATCTATATTTCTATCAGTAATAAAATCTGCAATGTCCTGTCTATGTTTGCCCAGAGACCCACCGCCACATTAGGATGGCTGCTGGGTCCTGGTTTCAGTCCGCTGCTTTTCCGCCACGGTTGGCTTACAACTGCGGCGGAATAGCTCTAATATGGTGGCGGTGTCTCTCAGACACCGCCAGCCATATTAGGATGGGGTTCAAAACATGCTTTTCCGCAGCGGGTTTTACGCCAAGGAAAAGCATGTGGAACTTCACTGCAGGGGCCCGTTGTGGGCCCCCTGGGTGAAGGGGGGGTGGGGGGTGCACATGGGGGAGAAGTTTGGGCCACTCTTAAGGGATGGATGAATTTACCATTGTCGCTATATGGCCGGACCAATCTAGTTAAGATGGTGATCCTGCCGAAGGTTAATTTTCTGTTTGAGACTATCCCCCTTGGGTTCAGAAAGGAATAGCTGGCCAAATTGCAGAGCAAGATAGTTTCATTTATTTGGGCATCAAAGGGGTCACGCCTCTCCTGGAAAAAACCAAGGAGGAGAGTTAGTAAAGGAGGTTTGGCGGCCCCGGACCTGCAAATGTACATGTGGGCTTTCTGCTTAAAAAACGGTAGGATGCTGTTGGGTACCCTGACTACATCAACGATCGGAGGAATATTTAGTGTGATGTTGAAAAGTTGCGACTATAAAGATTTTGGTTTTTTGTATAAATTTGCAGACCCTACGTTTTTCAAGAAGGTCAGGCTTAAGGTCCTTCGGGATTTGGTACAAGATAAGGAGATTATTAAAGTTACTGTATTTTAGTTATATTGCTCCACTATGGGATTCTCCTGGATCTCCGTCTTGGACAAAGGATGCTCTGGCTCTCCCGCTAAAGAGAGCGGGTCTACTTCAGAGATGGAAGGATTTGTTTCAGGAGGGCAAGTTGGTGACTTGGGGTCAATGTCAGCAAATGTGGGGGCAGGTTTTTTCAAGATATAAATATCTGCAGATTCAGAGCTGGGCAAATGATCCAGAAAGCATAATTGGGACACAAAATGACTTTGAGCTAAAGCTCGGAACGGAGGGGGTCTTCAAGAAGGAGGGGGCCATGTGGTATTGGATGATATTGGATATGGAGGATGGCCCTTTCTCGCTTCCGGAGGTTCTGTGGAAAGAATGCTTGCCGAAGATCGCGACGGAGAACCAATGGCAAGTAACAATGGCTATGCTTTACAGTATTGTTAAACCTACAAACTTAAGGCGAAATCTCTTATTTACGATCCACAGGGCGTATTGGTCTCCTCGCAGACTGTCGAAATTTAAAGTTGGTGGCGTAGTGGAGAGCCCGAAATGCATGACCCCCAACGTTATGCAAGCTGTCGGTTTCTCCGCTCACCCCCAAACTAATTGACTGGATACTGGCTATGAGATATACAGCCAAGCTTGATATTCCAGATCACACTAAGAAAAAACGTGAGTTTTGGGTACCCTTTCTTTTATGTTTTGGGTAAGGTAGATTTGGGGAGGATGAGATATAATGTAAATAAAGATGTTGTCCGATGATTAAGCCTCCGCCTATCTCGCTGGTAGTTACTATGCGTTATCCCAGGTCGATAATAGAGGATGAGGTAGACACACCGGTTGAGTTAGCTGGCTTGGAATGGTTGGTTATCTCTGTGGCCAGATTCAAGAACAGGTGAGGATTATGCCTTTTTCCTCTTACCAGTTTATGAGATAAAAAGCCCACTGGTGGAATAGTTAGTAGAAACGGGTGGCGAGCTGGCGAATGAGGATAAAAAAAAAAAAAAAAAAAAAATACCCAATCAACAGTAATGAATAGACTGTGACTTCATATGTTATATGGCGACTATGTGTATACTATGTGTACTTTGACCATCCGGAATATGAACAAAATATACCAGAATTGCTTGTGATATTTTGTCACCACCACAAACTTTCTTTCTCACCACCTACCATCTTGCACTCCCTCCCCCTTCTCTGGGCACTATTCATATGAATTTTGTTAACTTGTTAGGTTTCCCTACGATTTATTCTCTGCATAAGATGCATATCTTCAATGTGATTAAATAACATTGGTTGAATATTATTGTGTTTTCTCTCATTCAACACCTTGAATGTTAGTTTTTGATGTGTTCCTTTCTCCCTTCTATGTGAAAGCCACCAATACACTGGGACCACTCTATTATATAGTGTCTAGCACCCAGGTCCCAGTGATTCCGGGTTTACCCTTTTCTTGTAACTTGTCTTAATACAGGGCATGCTACATGGCCTCCCTGTCACACTGGCTTCAATATATGGCCCAATTATGGACAGCCCTAACTTATTTGAGGACATTTGAACCTGATCACCAACATGAGACCAGGGGCGATAGTATGGTGTAGGGACTTTAACGTTGTACTTGACCCGGCAGCAGATTGGGCCAGTGACTCCAGGCTGCCCCATCTCAGAGTTGCAGCCCATATACACACACTCATGTAGGATAAGGATCTCTATGACATAAGATGAACCCTAACAGTACAGAGGGCACATGTATCACCTCCACACACAAAACATGGTCCAGGATCGATTATTGGCTTGGCACCCGGGATGTACCCACTTGGTATAGCAAACATTATCCCTTGGCTGACAAACTAATTTTTACCTACTCATGCACATACATTCTTATACAAACACAAGACCATATGGGTTTCAAGACTATCCACACTTCTATTGAAGGATTATTAAAGAGAGTTTTTTATTTTATTTTTTGGATAAAAAAGTGAGCACAAAATATTTTGTACACAAATACACATACAATTAAAACATATGTACCCACTTGGGCCACTGCTGCTACCCACCTCCCAAGAACATTGTTGGATCATGCTCCAGTGTTGCTGGAGCTCTCCCTTCACAAACCCCAGGGTTTTCTCGTGGAGGCTACTACCTTACACACTCCAAGACACTGGGTTCTGCTATGAGATACACACAGTAATACTTGAATATTTTACTCAGAATGAATACTCAGTGGACTCCCCCTCCACACTGTGGGAGGCATTCAAGGTAGTCGTCCTTGGCGCTTGCATTTCCAAGCTGTCAGGAATTCTAATGTCACTGTGTGCACACTTATCCCAACTTGAAACTGACATCAGCGAGTTAGAACTCCTTTATTTTGAGACTGGACACCATCGGAGACTGACAGGGATCAGGGAGAAACTAACTGAAAACCATGAGGCTGCAGCTCAAGAGAAACTACCTAGGTAAAGAGGCTGTCACCAGATGCATATGGAGAGGGAGGTAGGTGTCGGAAGGCGCTGGCGGGACTCCTCCGTAAGGACAGGTATAGTGAATACATTATGGAAATTAGAGACAAACAACATTCCATTTACAAGGGGCCAGATGAGATTATTAAGGCTATGACAGCCTTCTCTACAGATTGTCAGTGCACAAAATCGACCCTTTACATTGACGCCCTGAACACGCTTTTTGATACAGTTCAATTCTTATGGCTGAGAAATGTGCACAACCAATACCTTGATGTCCCATTCATGGAGGAAGACCTAACCCAGGTAATTCAGAACCTGCCTGGGGGAAAATCACCAGGCCTGAATGGTCTCATCACTTCCTCCTATCAGGAATATGTCTCGCTCCTCACCCCTCATTTACTGGTGATCTACTCTGAATCCCTATCTTTGGGCACATTACCAATTTATTTACACAAAAAAGTCATTGCCACCATGCTGAAGCCTGGGAAGCTGGCTAACAGATGTGACTCTTACCAACTGCTATTGATGATTAATGTCGGTAACAAAATAATTGTGAAATTGATTGCAAAACGCCTACTCCCCCTCCTGCCAGACATGGTCCTGCCTAACTAGTCAGGCTTCATCCCTTGTTGCTCCATGGCACGTAACCTCTGTACAATGTTTGGTCTCATGCATGCCATAGACGCCCAGTTATGAGCTGCAGACTTACTGTTAAATGCCACCAAGGCGTTCAATTCCCTGGAGTGGCCGTATTTATTCCAGCTCCCAGCTAGACTTGGGATCAGTCCTTACTTCCTCAGCCTGATGAAACTCCTGTACTCCTCCCCCCACAAGGCAGCTGTGCATCAACTGTGCAATCACTTCTCCGTGTCCTTTGTCCAGAGGCACCGGACAGGGTAGCCCCCTGTCTTCGCTTTTTTTTGCAACAGCAATGGAGCCTCTGTCAGCCCAGCTGCAGCAACATCACTCCCACAGG
Source organism: Lissotriton vulgaris (assembly GCF_964263255.1). Classification (NCBI taxonomy): domain Eukaryota; kingdom Metazoa; phylum Chordata; class Amphibia; order Caudata; family Salamandridae; genus Lissotriton; species Lissotriton vulgaris. Next base: position 230,143,823 of record NC_141696.1, read on the forward strand.
TGCCTGTCCTTCATGGCCAGGAGGATTCTGACATCCCTGTATGCAGAAGACATGACCCTCTATGCCCATGACCCCAGATTATGATACCCCCATTTATATGTTACAAGATCTGAGTCAGCCGGCAACCTGGCATCACCATCAACTGGTCTGCATCAGTTCTCTTCCCACTCACCCCCATGACAGGACAAATTGAATCCGAATACCTGCTCCAGTGGGCGATGGAGCTGGTTCGCTACCTAGGTATCTGGCTCAGCAGAAACCTGGACAAGCTCTGGAGGGTGAACCATAGAAGAACTATAGACTGATTGGAGGAACGGATCCCAATTTGGTTCAGACGCTCTCACTCTGTAGCGGGCAGAATTGCTATTGCCAAAATGGTTACCCTCCCCAAGTTCCTTTCTGTTCTTCAATATTCCCATCTCCCTCACAAGACACTTCCTTAGACAACTCCACTCCAGTCTGGTGACCCTGACATGGCTGGCAGGCAGCCTAGAGTTTCTGGGCGTGGTAGGGCTCAGCTGCCTTTAAACGCCCAGCATCCCAGTGGCCTGGAAACCTACTCTCCCAGTGATGCAGGACGAGGGGGCCTGCCGGTGATCTAGCCAGTTGAGGCTCAAGGAGCAGTTTATTGATATACAAGGCATCAAAGGATCCCTCGCACACACCCCTGGACATTCTACTGTACTATCAACTCTCACCTCATTGCGCACCTTGCACAGTTCCTTCCCGAAACCTCCCCCAACACTGCACGCGTTGGAAAATATACTTACACAGGTGTCACCACACAGGCTTATCACCCAACTAACTCTATGCCGTAATACAAGAGAAGGCCCAGGAAAATGCTTGTGTGGCTGACATGTCCCCTCTTATCACAGATGAACAATGGGGCTCAATCCGGTGCACTCTCCATCAACTATGGATTCAGATTAATCCATTTAAATTTTTTGCACTGGCTAAATCACACACTAGCCCAAAACTATAGACTGCGACTTGTAGAAGAAGTGCAGTGCTTGTGATGTGCAACTCCCACAGTCTCATTCCTGCAACTCGCTTGTCACTGCCCCGCTATAGCGGCATTCTGGTCAGAGGTCCATAAATCTATAGCTTCGATTATGGGGTCACTGCCTGCAGCAGTCATCCCTAGTTGCCCTAATGAGCTATGTCAAGGAGATACCCCCTAAGGCTAGATGGCTGACCACAAAGCTGCTACTCCTGGCTAAGTGAAGAGTCCGGTCCCTCAGATCAAAGACTGGTTGCATGATGCAGCATACTGCCAGGGCCAGAAACAAGTAGCGGCCTATTGGAACTCATGCCGGCACACTCACGCCCTCGAGACATTTGGGGACCACTGACTACCTATATGAGACAACAACCTGCAGTGAAGCCCAAAGCCCCATGTCTGACCTGGAAGGCCCGGGAGAGTCCACTCAATCATGCACAACCTCGCCCAATAGACGCTGAACGCTCGTGGACAACCCAGACTACCAGGAGGCTGCCCCGGCTAGGGTGGTCCTACTGGGGCAAGGTGCTGGACAATGCTGCTGTGGGCGTCCATGCTGTCCACACGCTCTCCACTAATAGCTCTTATTCTTTACTTTTTAGATCTGTGATGTATAATCCATATTGATTTGTGTGTCGTGCGCTGCTTTTCTCGCCTTCCCTGTTATGTGTTATAGCTGTGTGTTGCAAAACTCATTTTTTTTTTAATTCTCATCTGTGATGTTATGCGCAATCATGAAAAGTGGATGGGGTCATTATGGTGGCATAGTTAACCTTGAATGTGGAATTTCAGTAGTTTTTTGGTTTTCTATATTAACTATATGACAACTACAACTGATGCTTATCATAAAACACCATTAACCGTGTTTTCTTATCAACTGTTGTTTGTTTTTCCAATGAGGTACCATGACCCCTGCTTCAGGACCCAATGTGGATGGCATGACCTGTGAGGCCACTTTCTAAGCCCACGGTACCCACAGACCATTGTTTGCAGCTGTGCACAGTGGGCAATGAACTGAAACTGTGTCCTTCCACAATCCCTATGCCCAGTGCCCACTCACCAAAACTCACTGAGCACAACCAGTGTTCACCTGGCATGGCCAACTGGAACATCACCTGAATCGTGTTGTCGATCCATTACCTTCTGGGAAGGGTCTGTGTCCAGTGGGCACTTTACACACAGCAGAGCCATTAACCACATCTTCTGCCCTTTACTCAGTTCCCAGAGCCCACTAGGCATTATATGGGACCATGCTGCAGGTACTTGGCATAGTGCATGGCCTCCAGCCAATATTGGTGCCGGGCACCTCAGCCTTAGTGCTTAAGGGGAATGACTTCTAGCTGTGCCCAATGCACTTGCCCACAGTGGTCTTTAGCTGTGGTCAGATTGGTACTGGGCTCTCAATATGGAATTTGGCCATGCCCTGTGCCCAATACCTCAATCCAATTCCCACAAGGCATGACCTGTAGTTGTGACAAGTGTGCACTGAATAGAGTGCATGGTCATGCTGTTCCTTGTGCCCCTGGCTGTAGCCCCCATGACCCATTGGGCAAAACGTTTAGCTGTGCCGAGTAGGCATTGGTGATATGGTGTAGCCTTTTAGCATTCCCTGTGCTGAATTACAGGACTTCAGTCCTCATAGTATATCGCTTTGCCTAGTTGGTACAGGCTGTGGCCTTTTACCACACCCTTGATCATCACCCAGTCCCACAGAGCCTCCTGGGCACAGGACATTGCCTTCAGTCAGCCCTTTTCACTACTCCGTCTCTCCAAAGTGCCTACCTGCTAAGACAGCATTTTTGTGTGCTCTAAGTGGAATAATCACAACAGAATGACAGGTCACGGTGTTAAGCTACAATTGGTAACAACGCGCTTCGACATTCTGCAAACGCAGGGATGCGCAGCATTTACAATAATACAGCGTACCCCTGCATTTCCCCTAGTACTGGCGCTAAATTTAGCTGCCTAGCGCTACCGCAGGCAGTACCTGCGTTGCAGGGGATTGTTCATGTGCAGGAAGGTGTTTCTTCCTGCACATAAACAATCACTAATGGCGATTTTTAACTTCTATGTAAGTTGCAGAATGCAGCACTCATAGAAACAGCACAGACGAGGAGAAGTTAATCATTTGTCCTTATTGTGCCAGTTTAAGACCACCCTTGTGAATAGGGGCCAGCGTCAAAAGCAATCAGTGTTGCGGCGGAACGCCCATTGCAATATCCACTGCCCGCCCCTTTCACGCTAAGTGCTGCGTGAATAAGGGTATTATTACAAGGTGGCGTTAAGCCATGTTTAGTGCTTAATGCCGCCTTGTAAATAAGGCAAAGGGGTTATCACCACCAGAAGGTCACAAAAAGTGACGTTCAATTGATGATAACCCCTTGTAAATATGCCACTAACTCTATATGAATTCCTAATGAGAATTTCATTGGAAAATGCAACATTTGGTACGCCATATTTTATCCCCTCGCTCTGACCGATATGTAAGCAACTCCCTTTGATGGACACTTTTGCTTTTGAAATGTTTTGCACAGAATAATCATAAAGTTATAAGACATCTACAAAATATGTAGAAATGATAGTTACGAGACCTAGTATGGCTAGTGAGCACCTCCAGCAGCCTTTATTCTCTATTTATTCAATGCAATTAGTATATATTTCGATTGTCAAATCATTAAAGCCATTGTACATCGATAAAAATCTAAAAATTCATAATATAAACCATTTGGTACCGTCATATACTAAAAATTTGTGACAAACAAGATCGCAAGTGTAAAACATTTGACATTAAGAATAATAAAAGCAGAATAAAATGATTTACCTAGAACCGCTAATATACCACCCAGGAGAACTTTCATGATTTGGCGAATGACAACACTAACTTGGTTGTGGAGAGAAAATCTATATACATAGTCAATAAGGAATAAAACAGCTATAAGCTCATAAATACTAAAATGATTAATAAAAATTGACACAACTGCATTGTCCTTGTCATTTTTGCTCGAATGGCCCACATACATCCCAGAAATTTAGCGAGAGCAATCGCTATGGACTGATAAGTATCTGACTTTAGAATCCTTAACGCCTATGCGCCCAACCTAGTACCAAGATTTGAACAGACTGGTTTAAGCCATCTGTTTCTGGGGGCTTTGTAAGCAGGGCAAACAAACAGAACATGTGCTATTGTTTCCTTCTGTGATGGGCATACAGTACATTTGTCTTCATTCAACCACATCGACCTTTTGGGGCATCCTTAAAATGATCAAAAAAATTCAGCGTTTTATTCCACCCAATTCCGTGAAAACAGTTGTCACAGCTTTGGCCCTTTCACGACTCGATTACGGCAATCCCTTATATGTCGGCATACAATCCCAGCTGCTGACTAAGCTTCAAAGGATGCAGAACGCAGCCGTACGATTGATCCTCAATATACCAAAACATCAATCAGAATCACAATGGCTGAAGGAACTCCACTGGCTCTCTGTGGACAAGAGGATAGAGTTCAAGTCCCAGTGTCTAGCATTCAAAGCAGGACAGGGATTAGGTCTCCTCTATTTGAGAACCCCACTAAAACAAGCATTTGCAATGCAATAGGTCTCGCATTAGGAAAGTTTGAGCTATTGGTCTTGTAAATGACAATTTTTTTATTTATGTGTTGTTTTTGAAAATAGCTAAATTAATAGCTTTGTCATTTACAATGCCAATAGTTATAACTTTCGTAAATGTGACACCTATAGCATTTGTAATGCAACGTGTTTTGTATTTACGTGACTTAGATGTATTGATATTACAAATAACAATGGCTTTTAATTTTTTTAAATAATTAATACTTAAATAAAAGTGATTGTAATTTATAATGGCAATAGCTTAACTTTTGTAAATAACTTTTGTGAAGATTATGTTCAGTGTATTTTAATGTGACGAAAATCCAAGAACAGAAGTAAAATATTAACATCTTTTTGTGACATTTGTAATAAAGGTTGAACCATTGAGAGAACATATTTGAACCAGTGATGCTGTGGTGGTGCTGAGTGATGCTGTGGTTGCGCTGAGTGATGCTGTGGTTGCGCTGAGTGATGCTGTGGTTGCGCTGAGTGATGCTGTGGTTGCGCTGAGTGATGCTGTGGCTGCGCTGAGTGGTGCTGTGGTGGTGCTGAGTGGTGCTGTGGTGGTTCTGAGTGATGCTGTGGTGGTGCTGAGTGGTGCTGTGGTGGTGCTGAGTGATGCTGTGGTGGTGCTAAGTGGTGCTGTGGTGGTGCTGAGTGGTGCTGTGGTGCTGCTGTGGTGGTGCTGAGTGGTGCTGTGGTGGTGCTTAGGGATAATGTGGTGGTGCTGAGTGATAATGTGGTGGTGCTGAGCGTTGTAGTGGTGGTGCTGAGTGGTGCTGTGGTGGTGCTGAATGATGCTGTGGTGGTGCATAGTGGTGCTGTGGTGCTGAGTGATAATGTGGTAGTGCTGAGTGGTGCTGCTGAGTGATGTTGTGGTGATGCTGAGTGGTGCTGTGGTGGTGCTGGGTGGTGCTGTGGTGGTGCTGAGTGGTGCTGTGGTGGTGCTGAGTGATGCTGTGGTGGTGCTAAGTGGTGCTGTGGTGGTGCTGAGTGGTGCTGTGGTGCTGCTGTGGTGGTGCTGAGTGGTGCTGTGGTAGCTCTGAGTGGTGCTGTGGTGGTGCTTAGGGATAATGTGGTGGTGCTGAGTGATAATGTGGTGGTGCTGAGCGTTGTAGTGGTGGTGCTGAGTGGTGCTGTGGTGGTGCTGAATGATGCTGTGGTGGTGCATAGTGGTGCTGTGGTGCTGAGTGATAATGTGGTAGTGCTGAGTGGTGCTGCTGAGTGATGTTGTGGTGATGCTGAGTGGTGCTGTGGTGGTGCTGGGTGGTGCTGTGGTGGTGCTGAGTGATAATGTGGTGGTGCTGAGTGATAATGTGGTAGTGTTGATGTGGTGGTGCTGAGTGATGCTTTGGTGGTGCTGAGTGGTCCTGTTGTGGTGCTGAGTGATGCTGTGATGCCTAGCAGAAGATGACTGGGAATAAAAGAGATGCCGCAGGCTGGTAAGAGAGGTGTAGAAATAGCCTGGTTATGGTAGTATAGGTGCCTGAAATATAGTCAATGGAGGGCTGTGAGAGAAACATGAAAAAAACTAGACCAGTGCAGCTGTAGCGAGTGCTTGCTGCAAACACTGGCAACACAAAAAGATAAGCATTTAAAACATCAAAATGCCAGGGATGGCAGCCAACGTGGAGACAGTAAACCCAGGGTGCTCAGTTGGTCCTACTCACTGCTTCTCCATTTTACCAGTTGGTTAAACCACCTCACTCCACTGTATCTTGGCTACCAAGCCTGACAACACTACTCGTGTATTAAAAAACAAATCAGGCTATCACCCAGAAATTTACCAGAGTGTCAAATTACCAAGCACACACAGTACAGGAGATGGACCTTGATGGACCACAGACATGCTTTACGAGTCAGTGAGGGAAGGCAGCTCCAATAATGCCATGTCTCACAAGCCTCTCAGGAAAAACCTACATACATTATTCTGCCTGCCAAATTGGCGGAAGTAAGGCAAGTGGTTCAATAGTTAGTGTCAAGTGTAACCCCACTCAACAGAACCCTGTGTGGCACACGGAGTGCTGATTGCTGAAGTCCGAGGAGAAGCAAGGTAGCGAAAGGCAAGTGAGGATTGAGCTGCCAGGCAGCAGAAGATGCTGACCGGGTGGCACAGATGACTGCTGGAGGGATGACTAACAGTGAAAGTGCAACTACAAACTTGAATATTTTGCCTGCCGTTTACCGATTCCAAGATTAAGTTTCATCTAACATGCTCGTGCCACCCGTAAACTACTGGAGGCCATAATACATGGGGATGGAGGAAGCTTAGGTAACTGATCAAGCGACATAGTTATGCCCCATGGAGCAGCAGAACGGGACTTGGAGGCAGAGTTGGAGTGTCAAATTACCAAGCACACACAGTACAGGAGATGGACCTTGATGGACCACAGACATGCTTTACGAGTCAGTGAGGGAAGGCAGCTCCAATAATGCCAGTGTCTCACAAGCCTCTCAGGAAAAACCTACATACATTATTCTGCCTGCCAAATTGGCGGAAGAAAGGCAAGTGGTTCAATAGTTAGTGTCAAGTGTAACCCCACTCAACAGAACCCTGTGTGGCACACGGAGTGCTGAAGTCCGAGGAGAAGCAAAGTAGCGAAAGGCAAGTGAGGATTGAGCTGCCAGGCAGCAGAAGATGCTGAGCGGGTGGCACAGATGACTGCTGGAGGGATGACTATTTTTCCGTTAATGCTCGCATATTTTGCCTGCCGTTTACCGATCCCAAGATTAAGTTTAATCTAACATGCTCATGCCACCCGTAAACTGTTGGAGGCCATAATACATGGAGGGGGGGGATTTGGAAGCTTAGGTAATTGAGCAAGCTCCATAGTTATGCCCCATGGAGCTGCAGAGCAGAACTCGCAGGCAGAGTTGGAGTGCCAAAGCCTAGCAGAGGAATGTTGGCTAGGTCATACCCCATAGCAGCCTCCCCACACAGGCTGGTGGTATAAAACCAGCAGATGCAATATTTAGCAAGCAGACAGTGGCACTGAGGAAACGGACAGTCTGCCACTGTGAGCAGAAGGCAGCAGAGGCAGGGAGTGGGAAATCAACACTGTAGGAAGCAGAAGCACGTGGAGAAACCACACACGAGAGGGAGCAGTAGAAAGACGGAGGAAGAAAGGTGGAGAAAGAGGAAGGATGGAAGGATAGGGATAAAGATGCAGATAAAGTCAGTGAGGAAGGAAACAATGGGGAGAAAGGAATGGACCTAGAGCAAGAAAGATGGAGGTAAAAGGCAGAGAGGAGTCTGAGAGCGCGTGGCTAACTGAGAACATCAAAGCGGCCGAAAGGGGAAACAAGTACGGGAAATGCAAGCGGCGAGGGGGGGCGGGGAGCGGATCCCTTTGAAGTAGCTCATGGCCTCGCGGCCGTGAAAGTGAAAGCAATTAGGGGGGAGGTGGGAGGGAGGCTGATGGCTTTGATGTGTGAAGCAGGCAGGCGGCTCGGGAGGCAAATGGAAAGCGCGTGCTCGGACACACATGCGCTCGGCAAAATCCGCCTGCTTTTAGCTTTCTGGTATGACCCCAATAGGTCTCTCTGCGTGACCTAAAAATACACCCCTGCCAGAAACTTGAGATCCTGCCAGGCACTTTTACTGAGCACTCCCAGACACAGGCAGGTCCGTTGGGGAGGCAGGAGTTTCATATTAGGGGCAACGGGAATCTGGAACTCCCTGCCGCTACAACTAAAAAACTGCAAATCACTACTCGAATTTTGGAAACAGATAAAAACATGGCTATTTAATAAATAGAAGAAATCATACATTAACAAAGCAATCATGGTTTTCTTTTCACCAGCTGGACATTAGCGCCAAGATACCTTCGGGTAATTGAGCGCTTAACAAGTCTCAAATCCAATCCAAATTCAATCCAATCCAAGGGCGCCATTTACATGTAAAGGACTTGATTGGAAGGGAACCCACTCTAAACTGGTGATACAATTTCCTATTCTTTGGTACAGTAATAAAATCCCAATAACATTCATATAAGTACTCTTGTTTGTTCTCCAAGAAATCCCTCGTCAGGGTAGGTCTCGTTAAAGATGAGAATCGCTTCATCATAGTCATGCTCCAATAAGCTACCTTGAACTCTTTCTTTGAGGGAAAAAGGTTACCTGCGGGATCTTCCCATAAGCTGCTCATCCCCATATCACTCAGGGCATCTTTTATCCTTCTTAACCAGGAGATCTTACAAGAGCTGTCAGCCCGCCTGGTTTCAAGAAGAGCTTGGGCATACAGGGACTGTTCGGGGGTAACCCATAGCCTTCTCCAATATGCCACAGGTCTAAATTGGACTATATCCTCAATTTTGTTGCAGCCTAAATCTAGATAAAGAGGCATCAATGGAGTTGACTCCAATCAGGGGTGTTAGATCTTCAAGGCCCAACAGCTCCGCCACGTATAGTACCAAGGTGCTAATTTTAGTTTTGTATATCTTTATGACAGGAGTCACTGCTTTGTGTGGGAAATTCTCTGTTCCTTCATAAGGACTCCTGTCAGTTGGGCATGTTTGAGAGCCAGCATATCGGTCTGGGGTTTCCAGTTTAATTTCCTTCCTAAGGTGATTCCCAGTTACGTAAAAACATCGGTCTGATCTAGCTGGACTTTATTCATAAAAACACTCCCTTTGATGACCTTACAATTGTGGAGAACCATAAACTTGGTCTTCTCCACATTTACCACAAGGTCATGATCGTGTCAGAACTCCTCAAACCTGGTAAGGGCTGTGTCTGCAGCCCTCTCTGGGTCTTAGATATTATCAGAGTATCATCAGAGAACATTAACAAGGGTATCCTCAGACCTGCTGGCGGTGGGGGCATCTGTCGGTAGTTAGAGTAGTATTCCATGACCCTGTTGATGAATAAAGAAAACAGGGTCGGTGCAAGGACACACCCCTGGCGAACCCCCTTAGAAATGGGGAACTTGCTTGCAATTCCCTATTTATACCCCAGCGTACCTGGGCGAAATTGGAGTTGTGTAAGGTAATTAAAATAGCCAGTATTTTGGATGCCATTCCCATATCCATAAAAGCTCACCACATTTTAGCACAGGGAACCAGATCAAAGCCGATTTAAGGTCAATAAAGGCTGCGAATAGTGTGCCCCCTCCTTTAATAACCACCCTCCAGTAAATAATCACAAACCTAAAAACCTGATAAATAGTGCCAGTATGTGGCCGAAACCCTGCCTGCATTGGTGACTAAATATCAGTTTCATCTATCCAAGTCTGTATTCTACATAAAACCTGCCAGGCAATGATATTTTTAATGCAGTCGATGAGGCTTATAGGCCTGTAATTGCCAGGTTTGGATCGAACAACCTTTTTGAAGATCGGGAAGATCTCTGCTCCAGACCACGATTCCGGGATGGGAGCGCCACTACCTATGGCGTTAGCGAGCAGCTGAATATAGGTCACCCAATTATCCCCATCATGCATAAACAGGTCCGCTGGTATACAATCTAGGCCGGGAGCCCTACCTTTCGGAATTAGTTTGAGGGCATCTTGGACCTCTTGCCTAGAAAAATGCATGGTGGTGGTGTAGTTGGGCATATTGAATTGAACTATGCTATCATTACTAGTGGCAAACTGGGCCTCGAAAAGAGAGGTCCACATCTCAGGTGCCACATGGTTGACAGGGGCTGGGTTTGAAGCGCCGCTACCCCATTTGACAAGATGCCAAAATTGGCCACATTTTTTTCTTACTAGCACTATGCAAATCCTGCCAATGGTTTTGGTTTCATACCCTTTTGGCTCGTGATAGGGCTTGCTTGTACCCAGCACTAGCCTTTTTGATGTCTTCCATGTTCTTTAATCTACTGGGTCTTATAATGCCCTGTAGGCCTCTCTACATGATTTATTATATGAGGAGGCTGCCTTCAGACAAAATTCTTTCCTTGATTTTATTGTGTTTTTGGGGAAAAGGTTTTGAGTTTTGAGAACAACTCATTATGGACCTGCAGAATCATTAAGTTTGTGTCCTCTTGAGTGTCACAATTTTCGAGGTTAGCTATTGAACGATGCTCAACCAGTACCTTCATCTGTTCTAAGTGCTCTTCGTTAACCATAACCTCAGCCCATTTGACTCTCCAGGAGTCATTGGTAAACTCCACTTCTACAGTAGCCTGTGCTGGTTCCTGGCTGTCGTAAATAGGAAAATCAGGGACCTGCAGAGAAAGTACTAAAGGGTTGTGGTCGCTTTCGAGCCGATCCTGTACTACCATGTTCTGTAGGTTGGACCAGAATTCCATGTTAAGAAAAATATAATTGATACGGCTACTTCTCATCCCATTATTAAAAGTATGTGAATCCCTCCTGTCTAACTAGGACCTCCCATTGACTGCCCTTATTCCTCATTCCAGACATAGCCCTTTCAGCTGTAATGCTGACTCACTCCATCTTTTCATGGGTAGGAGGTCAAGGGACGGAATGTTCCATTGTGCATCCTCCTCAATACTGAGATTGCCATCTTCATAATCAAGGGGCTTGAAGGTACAGTTGAAGTCCCCTACAGTTATCAAATTACTGAGCCCCCTATGCTGATCTAAGAACCTGTGTAAAAGTGCAACAGTGCAATATCCTCTGCCCCCGGGGGTCCCTCTTGCATAGACACTAATGACCAATATATCCGGAACCTTCTCCATCCGCAGTCTGATGGCTATAATATCCCTACTGTCAATATTGACTTCCTCCACTGTAAAGCCTGCTTGCTGTCAGACCCAGATAACCAGTCCCCCTATGATTCTACCCTCTGTCCACCCCAGAGCTGGTTTGTGAAAATTTAGGAAACCTGGGTGACAGATTTGTTCTAATGGCCAAATATCAAGATTATCAATGAATGAAGACCATTCAGATGAGGGAGTTTTGGTAGAAAGACCAGCCATGTTCCAGCCGACTAGTGATAGGTTAGGTTTATTGAGCCCTTGTGTAGGAATGCTAGAAATAACAGGGGGATTAGGAACAATGACATTATCCGTAACCACCTGTCTAAATCCATCATTGGACATTGGGAGCCCTACAAGAAGGGGGTGGAGAGATGGTCCTCCTTTACTACACTACTCCAGTCCATCCCACCTTGGACATTTTCCACCAGATCGGGGGTACCACCCACATGCCCTGCCCCTATCTGATTGTAGTTCCTATTTCAAATTAGTTCCTTAGTGGACGAAGAATTAAGATCAGAACCATTCTTACAAATGCCCCTAAGATCCTATAAGCCTAAGAACTGTGAATCAGTATCAGATCCAAGTCAATCTATATCATCTAACGAGGCTAAATTGCCAAAACGTTTGTTTGCGGGGATTGGATAATTCTGTGTACCACAAGCTTGTGGTGCCGCCCCCCGTTTGGTGCCCCTGTTAACTGTGGTCGGTTGATAAAAGAATCCCAGAGGGAGGATGTTAATATTGTCCGTCTTAATTTGTCGATTACCTGCCCCATCCAGAATGTGTTGGACCAACCCTGGGGACCCAAAGCTTAAAACCACACAGTCCCCAAATAGGGACTTATGTGAGCTACCGATCCATGGTATTCTTCGGACCATTTTAAAATCGGGGAGGAGGTCATGCTTGATACCTGTCCTGACAGTCAGCAGATGTAGTGCCCTATTCCTCAACTAAGACCAGTGTTCCTGTGCAGCAGGCTGTAACATTGGGACTCTGGCCAAAACAACTGTATAAGGTGTTGCATCCAGAGGGAGGTATAAGGACGTATGGGCATGAGAATTGCTAGTAACACATTGTTGAGGGACCCGAATGCAAGAATCCCCAGCTGTCGGAGCTGATATAGGCAGTGTGTCGCTATGAATGGAGTGCAGGGGTTGAATGGTCCTGGGTGCTGCTATAGCTGGGGGAGGGTGGCAGGGTGCAGTGTTGGTGAGTGCCCTAGAGTATGTTCCGCTCATCAACCGAGAGGCCGACCCTTCACCCTGTCGCACGTTGGAATTAGTTAGCAGGGGGCTATAAATAGACTGCTCTATTTTGGTCAGGATCAGTTTATCTAAGAGCGGGTTGATCAAGGCTAGAAGTTTGTTTTCTATCCGTGTGAAAAGAACATTCTCAGACGGACATGATGGTAAATTGGTTATTGCAGTGGTGGTGGGGATCATACATGCATTATTAGAGGCAATGTTATTCTTTGAACTGCCTTTGCACCGATTTTCAGCCGCCTTACGTTTATTAGGTCTAGGTACCAGCTGCGTTTCGGATGGTGCACCCTGGGGGCTGTAGTCCTCTCCCAGGTTTATCAGGCTGTTCCCAGCGTCAGTGGCAGCACAGTAGCTTCCCGCATGGCCGACTGCCTTCAGGACAGTAAAAGTGGCAAGAAGAGTCTCCCAGTGGTGTGAAAAGCAAAGTAAAACAGTAGCAGCTAATGAAACAAGCATTTACAATGCAACGGTTTCGCCTTTGCAAAAGTTAGAGCTATTGGCATTGTAAATGACAACATTTTTATTTATGGGTTTGTTTTGAAAACAGATAAATAAATGGCATTGTCATTTACATTGCCAACAGCTTAATCTCTCGCAAATGTAAGACCTATTGTACCCTACTGGACGAGCTCATCAGACAGCAATTACTACCACACACACACACCCAGAGCCAGCCACACACACACACCCAGAGCCACACCCACCCACACACCCAGAGCCACATGCACACACCCACACACCCAGAGCCACACCCACACCCACACACCCAGAGCCACACACACACCCAGAGCCACACACACACCCAGAGCCACACACACACCCACACACCCAGAGCCACACACACACCCACACACCCAGAGCCACACACACACCCACACACCCACAGCCACACACCCACACACCCAGAGCCACACACACCCACACACCCAGAGCCACACACACCTACACACCCAGAGCCACACAAACCCAGAGCCACACACACACCCAGAGCCGCACACACACACACCCAGAGCTACACACACACATCCAGAGCCACACACACACACCTAGGAGAGCAAGCACAGCGAGGGGGCAGGGAAGCAAGCACAGCGAGAGGGCAGGGAAGCAAGCACAGCGAGGGGGCAGGGAAGCAAGCACAGCGAGGGGGCAGGGAAGCAAGCACAGCGAGGGGGCAGGGAAGCAAGCACCGCGAGGGGACAGGGAAGCAAGCACAGCGAGGGGCAGGGAAGCAAGCTCAGCGAGGGGGCAGGGAAGCAAGCGCAGCGAGGGGGCAGGGAAGCAAGCACAGCCAGGGGGCAGGAAAGCAAGCACAGCCAGGGGGCAGGAAAGCAAGCACGGCCAGGGGGCAGGGAAGCAAGCACAGCCAGGGGGCAGGGAAGCAAGCACAGCCTTGTCTTTTCAAGAAACCAAGGTGACCTCAGGCGGCGGGAGAAGAGTTGGTTTAGTTGTGATGAAATCCCTTCATTTTCCGATTCCTCGATTCCTTCCTCTGCCAAACAGGAAGCGCTATACGAAGGCTAATGCTTGTATCTAGTTACATATAAACAGTGAACATTAACATTTATATGGAGCTTACATGGGGGTCATCTCCTACAAACATCTTCCTTTGTAGCAGAGATTGGCTTAAGCATCCCCTGAGCTCAAAGCTACCTTTGTGAAGTGTGCGGAGCTCAGCGGGATACGAGGAGGTGGGCGTGCCCTAGTTTATTACCTGGCTCAATGGACATTGCTGTCCATTAAGCCAGTGCTACCTCTCAAGTACACACGATTTAAAATGAGTAACATCAAACGTCTAAAATGCCTACAATACAAAGTTCAACAGTCACGATCTCAAACTGCGAAGCCAAGTTTGTGTGCTACAATGTGTAATCTGGTAACACGGGGACGCTGGAGTGGTCTTTGACAAAGCTCTTCAACCTCGATTTACCACAACATTTGTGTGCATACAAAAAGCCTCGAGAAGATGAACTCTTGTTGAATATTAACAAGTGTCTAAAACTGAAACAAGAAACTCACTGCAGTGCATATACAGCGATCTCGGCAGTCGATGCATTAACCCACAAGACGCGCTCCCAGCAGTCGAATAATGCATGCCTACATAAATAATAAGGGACCGTGAGCAACCAAGAATTACGAAATATCTACGACTCTGCGATGCAGTGCGTGTGCGCTCGTGTTGTAAAGAAATGCAGAGCACAGCACGGCAGCCTCCATAGTAAACCGCTACCTGAATGCACGGATAGCGGATCTGTAAAGCGTTGCAAACCCTGGACTATGTATAGCCGATGACTCACCTTCCTGGAGGGCACGAGACACCTTGCGCCGCTTCTCTCACTGTGTCTGGGTGGGATGCATGAGGCAAGAAGGATGCATCCGGTGATGATGGGGAAACCACCGCTTTAAGCAGCACCAAGTTCAGCATCTAGCACCACACGGGGCTCTCCGGAAAGGGCGGTCTGCAGCACGGCACTGGGTTGTGCGCTCACACACCGATAATTCATTAACCAAATGCCCCCACGCTCTATCTGCTAACACAAAGCCAGTCTGAGGCTGAGCCTGTACTCAGCCAGGCAAATACAGTGAACAGGACCGGCGAGGACTGCCTGCAACCAGCCGACAGACCCAACATGGCGGCTCCCTGTCTTGGACTACCGTCTGGCTGGGTGCCCTGAGAGCACAGCTGCCTCCACAGCGTGAGCCCAGCAGGGAAACCGAAAGAAAGGGACGGAGAGTAGGAACTGAAAGGATAAAATATATGAATAAACTGCAAGGACAATATTGAGAAGGTTACACGTATAACGATAAAATCAAGTCACGTGATGAATGTTCTAGTCAAAAATATAAGGGAAGCGTTGTCATCAAGAAACAACGAGGGGCCTGGAAGAGCTGGAAAAGTGATCTGCGAGGGGGGGCGGGAACAAAGACAAGGATAGCGGGAGGGGGGACGGACAGCGGGAAGGTGGTCAGGATACAGCCACGCGGGACAGGGACAAAGTTAATAATGAAGACAAACATCGGTGTAAAAAAAAAAAAAGTACACACCCACAGTGGCCACGTCTTCATGACGTTGCGGAGAGGGAACGAATCTGTGGAACGCCCACGAATCGCCTCGGACAATGACGGACGCCTCTCTCTTCCAATGGCTAGCCTCCCTTTATGGAGCTAGCCAATGGAACAGAGAGGCGGGACAAAGCCACATACACTGTTCTCAAAAGATTTCGCCTGCGCGAACGCCAGGCGAAACCTAAAAATGCAGAAAAGGTCTCCCGCGCCGCGGGGGTAGAGGCAGCGCTTTATGCGCGGTGACCACGCCTCCCCCACACTCGTGGCATCTGCGTTGTGGATGGTGGACCTTGGGGGCTGTTGTCCTCCACCTGGGTGGTCAGGCAGTTGCCAGCATCAGTGGCAGCACAGGAGCGTCCCGCATGGCCGACTGCCTGCAGGACGGTAAAAGCGGCAAGAAGAGTCTCCCCGTGGTGCGAAAAGCATAGTAAAACATTGGCAGCTAATGAAAAAATGCAGAAAAGGTCTCTATTTATTCTTCATAATAAAATAACCTAATTGTGTACTAACCTTTGGCCAGTCCTGTGGTCAGCATATTTGGTGCTGGGGCTGCACGTCTTTTTTGCATCCCCCTTTTAACGTCTTTTTTGCATCCCCCTTTTAACGTCTTTTTTGCATTCCCCTTTTACGTTCGCAAACTGCTGGTCTCTCCTTGGTGAACATTTGGTGTGCAGTAAATATTTGTATGGCTAGAGTGCACTGCATTAGCGGAATATAATCACTATGAGCTAAGTTAAGTATGACATCGGACCAGTTTGCAGACCACTAATAATTGTGATAGTTATTTTAATAAGTGCTATTATTCATGCAAGCCTTGTTTGCCACTCTGCTAATAATCGCAGTTCATTTTTGGGGAACTGCTAATGTTCAGTTGGTCATGATCCTCGGGCCTCTTTTGCGTTCTACAACTTTTTTTCGAATCTTTTTTTTTATTTTTACATGGGTTCCTCAGCCTTCTAGCTTGTCCCCACGTCCCCATTTCGGTTAGGCGCACTCCCTACGTCCCAAGAATTTTTTTTGTAACACAGTGGTCAGAAGGTGAGTCTGTAAACTGCAGGTATTGCTTAGTGATAACCGGGCCGTTCTCTATCTGCCTATGACATTTTGAGCGTTGACATTTTTTTTATGTTTTGTAGGTCATTCTCATCATTTTAAATTTGAAATGTCGTTTGTCAAGCAATTCACGTCCTAAATGGTGAGATTTAAATACAAAACGTAACCACCGTCAACTTTCCCAGCGTCAAAGTTATTAGCAAATCCGAAAAAATTACGCACTGGCGGCGCAGGGGGCTTGTAAATTAGCCCCCAAATTGTCTTGCTTCGTTGCATTAAATCTTCGTAAATCTGCCCCCGCCCCCTTGTTCCTAATCTCAACTAAAGAGACATAAACGGATGCTGAATACGGCTACATCATCCCATAGGTCTCCTTTTTCTTCCTAATTTCATTGATTTTCTTTCCTCCTGCTTTCCTTTCCTATTCTTTACTTAATTATTTCAATTTCGTAGCTTATCTCCGCCCTCTGCTTTCTTTCTTCTTTATCTTTCTAATTTCTATATCTTTCCATTCGTCTTTCTATTTTCTACAAATATGCGTCCCGACACCCATTCCAGCCATTGCTTCGATGTGCCACTAGAGGACACTCGAACCTTTTGAATATTTTTGTTGTTGAATTTTAGAGTTACATTACGGAAAAATGTCATTCCTGTCCTAGTTCTCCAGTGGTGTAAACTTTTCTAATGCATTCTTCAAGGCCGAGGTGCAATCGATTGCAAGTGGTACGAAAAGGAGAACATGCCTTTTAATAAATTGGTAACGCAGCCTCTTACAACAATAAAACATCCCTTTTCACTCTGATACCCGTGTAAGTGGAGTATGGCTCTTAAATATTTTATCGCTATCCCCTTAAGGCGCTTCCCCGGTCTTCTGCGCCACGTGTTAATTGAACCTCCATCAGCCCCCATGGAATGGACCCTGTATTTACTGTAAAATGGTCGGCGGATCCGAGCACCCAGTACACAGATAGCTTTTATCAGACTAACTCAAGCTAACATGCTCGGGTGGTGCTGTGCACTGTTCCAAGCCCCGCAGAACATTTCTGTTCAAAGAAGGGAAAAAATGAAATTCGAAGCGCTCGTCCTGTCGTTCATACAGTGCCCATCTACTTTATGGCTCAGCGAGTTGAATGATCTCCACTGACGCATACCATGAATTGCAGGTCGCAAATTCGAATCCAGCCTTTCATTTTTTTTAGAGATTGGTAATCTGACCACCAATTTAGTAGGGCAACAGTAAACCCCTGCTATTTAAAAGGCTTGGAAACAAAAAACAATTGTAATATACGAGGTACTATATAAAACATATATTTTCATTATTTGAAGCCCTATAGACATACAGCTAGATTCATGAAGCCAAATTGCGATCGCAATAGCTGCGAATTAGCAATTGCGATCGCAATTTCAATGAAAGCAATTGATGATAGGGAAAAAAGCGAAATTGCGAAATCGCCAAATAAGATTTGCGAGTTCGCAAATAAATTCGCAGAATCCTTGAACAAGCCCATTTGCGATTCTGAAATAGCGATAAACCATTGATTCTGCGAAAACATTAGCGAACTCGCAAAATAATCGCAATCGCCATTCATGAAAAATCTAAGATTGCGAAAAACCCCAAAATCGCTTTTTGCGACGCGCAATTTAAGGAGAACCCAAACCAGGTGGTAACCAGTAAAAAAAATATATATATATTTGAAAAAAACTTTAGCAAACTACAAACAGGTGCAGGCCTGACCAAACACACTTAAGGAGATGCAGCTGGAGCCTGAGGACTCTCACAAGGCCAGGACTCTACATGGTGGTCAGGCGGCGACGGCTACAGCGAGCAGCATGGAACAGATGTCGTATCCAGGAGTGGATATTCCGCCAGCGGGTCACCCTTCTGGGCCAAACTAGGGAGCAAATTTACACCAAGTACCGCCTAAATGGGGCAATGATCATCAAGCTGATCCGGGACCTAGACCCCCTCCTGCAGCACCCAACAAGGAGGACCAATACCGTTCCCACCCATGTGCAGGTATTGTGCAGCCTGCACCTACTGGCCTCCGGAAGCTTCCAGGGTATAGTCGCTGTTGCAGGGGGGATATCCCAGCCCACCATGTCCCGCTGCCTAAGGAGTTTCCTGGAGGCCATGCTGACTAGCCTACACCACTACATCTCATTCCCCACCAGCCAACAGGACTTGAATGACACCAAGCTGCAATTTTACAATGTAGCACAATTCCCACATATAATAGGATGCATTGACTGTACCCACATCCACATCTGCCCACCAGCACAAACGGAATACATGTATCGCAACCGCAAGTCCTACCACTCCCTCAATATCTAGATGGTGGCAATGCAAAGACAATCATCACGGACATAGTGGCACAGTACCCGGGGAGCACACATGACTCCTTCATATTCCGGCACAGTGGCATTCACACACGACTGGCCAGGGGAGACTTTGGTGAAGGACACCTACTGGGTAAGTACACATGCCCCACAATATTACACTGTGATAATGTAGCTGCGCAGCACAGGCACTCACCCTCTGCTCCTATCATTCAGGTGACAGCGGCTACGCTCTCCGTGAGTACCTCCTCACACCATACCTCAACCCTGCAACACCACAGCAACGGCATTACAATGCAGCACACATCCGCACAAGAAATTGCATTGAGAGGACATTTGGCCTTTTAAAGAGCAGATTCCGCATACTGCACAAGACTGGTGGGGCCATCAAATACGATCCAGAGGTCTGCTGCCGCATCGTGGCCGTGTGTGCAATCCTCTACAACATTGCTACCAAGCGCAGGATACCTGTAGACATCACTGGCAGTGAGTCGGAAGGGGACAACCGACCACCTGCACATGTGCGTCACGCACGCGGTGAGAATCCTGCAGAAGGACACAGGCGCCGCAACCAAATCTGCATGAACTATTTCTAGTGCACCCACTCCCCACACCCATTACTCAACTCATGCATGACAACATAAATATTGACATGAGTCAGATTAAGTTAGTCTGAATTTTTGTAATTGTTACTGCACAATAAACTGGGCATTCTGCTAACTGGTACATGAATGACATATTGCGTCATATGTCTGTTTGTCTGTAGAGCATGCTTGTAGCGGCAGCATGTACCCTCATGCTAATATTCAACAGTTCAGTGCCGCCTCCGGGTAGTTGCCCCTGACCTCCTCTCAACGTCCTCCTCCTGATTTTGCCGTGAGGCAGCAGAGGGCCTGCTGCTGCGGTGGGGTGCTACAACCGGTGGAACGGACTGGCTGCTATGGCTGGATGTAGCCTCACTGGTGTCGTCAGCCCCCCCGCCTGGCCATGGCCGGTAGCCTACATGCCCTGCACGGCTGTTAAACCTGCTCCAGGGCTCTCGCGACGTCCTGGCAGCACTGGACCATTTGGACCTGCATGGCCAGGGAGCGTCGCGAGAGCTGGGAGGTGGCGTTCCCAATTATATAGTTGGACCGCTTGTACGCTGACAGGCGGGTCAGCAGTTGGCGGTGTCTGCGGCGATTGAGATCCCGCTGGCTGAACATGGCCTGTGTGTTTGCCTCCAGAGCTGCTGTCATCCTATCCATACGGTCTGACATGTGTGCTACATTACGTGCGGTCTTGTCCAGTTGGAGGTGGATGGGCGCAAGATGACGGGCCTGGGTTTGGTGCACATGTAGCATTCTGCGCTCAATGGAGAGCCCACCTGGACACACGTTTCGGCCTCTGCCAGCGCGGGAAGTGTTGTTGCGCTGCTCCCTCACCAGTCCGCTTGTCTGGCTCCTCACAGTCGCAGGGCGGCGGGTTGGTTGGCGAACTGCTGCTGGTGTTGCAGGCCTCACTGGTGGTTGTGTGACGCGCGGTGGTACTGCAGCGCCTGTTGGCACAGGGGTGGCACTGGCCACAGGGGCAGGTGGTGGGATGACCGCTGGTGCAGCAGCTTGCCCTGATGGTCCAGGCTTTCGGGTTTGATGTGTGTCTCCCTCTGTGTCCTCCGTGATGTCCTCAATTACCAGGGCTTCGCTGTCTGTGCTGGGGACATCAGCGCCACCTGTGATGTAAAGTGGACGTTGATTAGTGACATGTTTCTTACACATTTAGGCTTGCTACATGCATGCAGACTACCATTCCCTGACTCGCTGCAGGGTTGACTCTCATTGAACATGTCTGGCTTAATGGTGCAGGATGGTAATTGTGGTCAGACTACATGTCCCACAATGCAATAGCGCTTTAGTGGTGTGCTTTGGCTGCATGACTGGGGTTTGATATGGGATGCACTGGAGTCATGGACATTGTTAGGGGACAGGGGGTCGCAGTCGCATGGCACTTACCTGGTGTGTCTTGGGTGGGTCGGGAGGAGTCAAGCTGGATCACACCCACGCAGGCCTGTGGATTGATGGTGTCCTCCACTCGGTCCTCCAGTGGTGTGTTCGGTGGGACAGTGGGCTCCCCTCCACCTGCCCGCCACACGCTCCCCCAGCCTCTCCGCAATCTTTTCCTTTGCCCGCCCTCTGAGGTCATACCATCGCTTTTTGAGCTCGTCCACGGAGCGCTGGGTCACCCCCACGGAGTTCACTTTTGCGGGGATGCACAACCATATGCGCCTTTTATCGGCCTCAGGCACCCTTCGGGAGTCTTTGCCAAAAAGCCGATTGTGGTCCTTAGATACTCCTTCTATTAACTATTCGAGGTCTTGCTCAGAAAATTTTATTTTCTGCTTTCTCCCACTGGTAGATCCACCTGCTGCATCCTGTGACATGCTTGCCACTGGGGTGTCTCCTGCTTTACTCCTGTAGGCACACTGGAGGGGATCTCTGACACTTCTGCTTGTACTTCAGCCTCTCACTGCTGAATGACGGTGGAACCTGCCTACTTCCTGGTTGTGATGTCATCACTGTGCTCAGGATGCGACTTCCCGTTTTTGCGATCTCGCAGTTAGCGAGATCGCAATTTGCGATTTTTGTTATTGCGAGATCGCAATTTCAACATGGGTTTCGGCCGATTCTGCGATTATTTACCGATTTCTGGGGACTCGCAATCGCCGATTGCAGTCGGTTGCGAATCGCATTTTTTTCCGCAAATATTCATGAATGCCATTCTACTATTTCTAAATTGCGATTCGCTTTTTCTCGCAATTTAGAAATCGCAGAATTTGACATTGATGAATCTGGCTGATAGACGTTTGTTATCTGGGCTCTTGCATATCTATGGTTTCTTACGGATTAACCCACAGCAGATAACACTGCTTCTTTCAATATAATAAATCACATTTTTAGTCTCTTTCCTTGGGAGCTTCTTATCTCAGGCACTCTCGACTTTCCCATATCCTATGCTACATGTTGAGTTACAGAGATGTATAAAGCGTGGCTGGTGCTCTAAAGGGAGCCCTGTCGCTGAGAATGCTGAGACAAACAGAGACAAATCCAGAACCCAGGACAAAGCGCATTCCAAACTTGCAAGCATCCTTTAACTTGGTCCAGTCACTGCGCTGCTTGTTGACTTGTCCCGGTTACGTCATCTGGTTTTGAATCTGGCTGTAAGCTGCACATACATAATATCCAGAGGCGCAACTAGAGCCAAATGTTGGGGGGTTCGGGAGGGGGGTGCAGGGTGGTGTAGGGGGGGCTAAGAGAAAATCTCGGGGGGATGAATCTTTAAGCAATAGTCAGAGTGGAGCCTCAGGGGCTCTTAGAAGGGGTGAAACAACAACAATGCCTCATTAACATGCAAGTGGTCTTTCAATCCCTTCCCTGCGCAGCAAATTCTGCTGTGGCGTGGGGGGGGGGGGGGGGGCTAGGGGGTGGGTGTGGGCTTAGGTGCTCATGACGGCTCCACGCCATAATGAGTCACGGGCGGCGTGTGCTCTTGACGGCGTGGTGCCGCCATGATCCCACCCGCTCATTAATTTGCCCGCACAGGTGGGTAAGTAGGGAATTATTGCTGTGTGGGCGAAGCGGCAGCAGCATGACGGCTCCACGCCGTCATGAGCACACACCAACCATGACTCAAGGAGTTAAAGACCTGTGAAGAGCTCGGGTGCGGCTGTGTGTGCCCGGGAAGCTGTCTCATCCCGGGCTGCCACTACCGGGGGTGGCTGAAGCCCTTTGAGTCCAATGTGCGTTGCGCGCCTGACCTTATGGCCATCTTGAAGGCGTGCTAGCGGGGCATGCAATTGTCAAGTCAAGAAAACTTTAATTGGGTTCAAAGAACCATAAAAAGTATCACAGATTCAAAAATATAAAATACAAAACATGTAAAAATCCCAATAAAAGTGTAAAACACTTTATAAAACTGCACCCGTTTCATGTTAAGCTTTTGCAAAAGGTCAGTTTGAGCAATAAGCTATTACCCTAATAATCTTTATAAACCTTCGATATACAAACAGGGACGAATATTCCTTAGTAGAGGCAGGAGGAATCTAGTTCTCTCTGATTTAAACAATGTGCAAAATAGTACAAAGTGCATAGTGATTTGTCTGGAGGAATTTTCACACGGACAGGGCGTGAGCCTGGTTGACCACCCTCCTTGACATGGAAAAGCCAGCAAAAAGTGCACAGTACTTAAACAGAACCTTGTTAGATAAAAGCGGAACTGGGACGTAACAGAAAAAGGTCAATAAAATTGTAGAGGGGCAGGAAACAAGCAGAGCTCTCCCATATCGCCATGTTGGTGAAAAATATGCCAATTACCCCTGGTGCAAATATT
Source organism: Lissotriton vulgaris (assembly GCF_964263255.1). Classification (NCBI taxonomy): domain Eukaryota; kingdom Metazoa; phylum Chordata; class Amphibia; order Caudata; family Salamandridae; genus Lissotriton; species Lissotriton vulgaris. The sequence continues at coordinate 230,167,174 of NC_141696.1, forward strand.
AAAGAAGATTGCAGACCCGCGGGACCTGCACATATGATGGGAAAGCCCCAAATAAAGTTGGTGGGTGCGATTTCTCAGGAATTATGTGACCCATATGAGGACTGTGCCCTTCACTCAAGTGCGTGCCACAAACTGGTGGACGATACTTTTGTAATTAAAGGTGTCAAGTACATCACAGAAGCAGCATGGAGAACAGGGTGATAAATGGTTCCTGTCAGAAACTGGGTTATAAATAGGGGTGGGCGGAATTTGCGAAATTGACTTTCGCAAACTATCGCGAAATAGCGCAAAATCTCCGCGAGCATGCAGAACTTTCGCGAAGATGCGGAGATTGCTTTTCCCGCCCGTTTGCGATGTGTTTTTGCGTGCTCGTGGGGAAATTTACCTCTAACTTGCCCATGCGGTCGAGAATGGGCGCGGCCATCTTGCTCGCATTGCTTATTTCCTGTTGCGGGTCGAATGATGTGTTCGCGATCGCAAACTCACGCGGGATAGCGCGACCAGTTACCAACAATCCAACATCTCGTGGCGCACGCGAACGGGTAGGAAAACTCATCGGCGAATGCAGAGACCCGGTAAGTTGCTACAACACTCACGAGAGCGCATTTTTACAGCGCGAACAAGAACAAACTTCAGTTTCGCTACAGATTGCGAACGTTTTGACATTTTCGCGCTCTCTGCGGAACGCGAAAAAGTAAAAATATTGCAAATTGTGCGAGGGGAACTAAATTTACCGCCCAGGCCTAGTTATAAACAAGGTCACTGAAATTTATACGATTCTGTGGCTGCAGCATTTTTTGCCACATTTGCCACATAATCTATCATCTGCTGTATAATTTGCTGATTTAAAAACAATGTTTAGTGTTCAAACGGATTAAAGGTTCCTAAAATCTTGGCGACTTGTGTTCCTGTACACTGAAGACCCTTCGCAAATGTTGACTGGTCAACTTTCAGTTGCTTATTTTATCTATTATGTATTAGAGTGTTAGATTGATAGTACCAAGGTGAAATCCTTTCCCAGACACTGCTACCATGTGTAACAAGCATTGATAAAGCCAATAGGTCTTGCGTTGGCTGCCAACCTTCTGGCAGTTCTTTGTTTTTTTTGTCCTAGTCTTTGTAAAACGGTATTGTTTGGAAATGTATTCTCAATTAGGTCGTTTTTTTCCACTTTGGAGATATGGTGGCTTTGGTTTGTGGAGGACTTGCAGCCGAAGTTGAGAGTGAACAGTCCAGCACATTTCCAGGGCACCTACAAGAAGGAACTGTTTTTTTGAACAGCAAAAGGTTTCTGCCCACGTACCGTCCACCTTATCACAGATTATTCCTCACGCTTCCACTATATCTTGCTGTTTTATTTGCAGTTTGATAGTAGATTTACCTTTTTAGATAAAGATCCTTTCGCTGTTTGCTTGGGGAATCATTTTGCAGCGTCAGACTTATTGAAGTGTCAGAATGATCATAAAAAGTCTCTGTTACTGTTTGCAGGCTCCTACAAAGGGTGCCCAGATGTATATGGGTTTAGTGTCCACAAAAGTAGTACTGGCTATGTTCCACTGAAAATAAGTTATGTGTTTACCAGGGGCAGCTCTTTCGTTATAGCAGAGGAGCATCGCACCACTGAAATGTTTCCAGAGACGAAAAATAAAATGGTAATGAAGCCAATTCGCTACCATGTCTTTGTTGTCACTCCATTCCAGATGGAATGTGAGGACGATGCAGGGCCTGCTGAATGGCAGCAGCAGCAGGGAGAAGGGTGGGCTGCCTTTTGTATTTGTTTAAAGTGCACATGTCTCTTTGGCCAGCCATTTTTTTGGGGACGTTTTATATAGTGCAAACTCGACCTAAAGGTATCGGATCGCTTTATATGAGCACCAGTTACAAACAGACACATTCATTTTGTTAAGAACTGGAAGATTACGTGATTTGCCCAGAATCACAGGATGTTGAGCGACTCTGCCGAGACTCTAGCCCAGTTCCCAAGCTTCGAGTTCAACCACTCTACCCGTAAGAGCAGACGGCTAGCCAGATACCAAACTTTAAACCTCCATGCAGGAACCACAATCCTAGTCAGGGTAAGTCAGGTAAACACCATAAATTAACCTGTGTTCACCCCTAGTAGCTTGGCACAGAGCAGTCAGGCATAACTTAAGAGGCAATGTGTAAAGTATTTATGCACCACTTCAGACAGTAACACAGTGAAAACACCACCATAGACTTCACACCACTTTAGAAAAATAGCTTATATTTTAATGAACAAAACAAGACCAAATCAACAAAGATCCAATAAGTATAACCGGAGTTATGATTTTTTAAAGAATAAATGAACTGGTAGTGCTTAAAAGCTTAAAGTGGCAACTGGGGCATTATGGTCATGCTAGACTGGGCTGAATTTGAAAGTTTAGGCCGACCATGATGGAGCATGTGTCGGATACAGGGGCCAACCTTGTCCCACTGCAAAGTACACTGTTGGGTCGTCGAAGGATCCGAGATGTGAGAAGCAAAAGGGGTAATGCAGCATCACCGAGCTTCCAGCTGAAGGCAATGCATTGGTTCTAAGATGCAGCTGAAAAGTAGAGGATGTGTGGTGCTGACAGTCAAGTGATGTCCTCGATTCATGCAGTGGCTGCGATACGTCCTCATTGAGGGAGATGTGCTGGTTCCTTGCAGCGCAACAATGGCGATGCGTGGATTCTGGCAGCTGCAGTACTTTATACCCACTTCCAAGGCCCAGGACGAATCGGCACATTTGGCAGGGCAAGACTCGTAGCAAGCAAAGTCCAGGTTATGTTGCAGGTGAAAGTCTTTGATGCCCCTGAAACTTTAGAACAGGGGGAAAGCCAACATGCCCTTGTTGACAGTCTCGGTTCAAGTAAAATGGTTTCAGTCCTTGCTCAGCACGTCAGAGGATGGCAGGCAGCAGAGTGGCACATCAGAAAAGCAGTTTTTCCAGAGCAGCAATTGAGCAGATTGGCAGTCCTTGTAGCAGCACAGCAGTCCATCTTCCTGGTAGAATTCTTCACAGGTGTGGCAGTTTACTGAAGTGGTAGGGTCAGAGACTCAGTACTTATACCTAGTTGTGGGAAGGGTTATGAGCAGGTGTTCCTCTTTTTCAAGAAAATATTATGGTTAAAGGATAATTCCTTATTCAAATAACATTCATTAATCCAAGTTGATTTGAGTGAGAGTAGTTCTTTTTATTCACTACATTATTGTTTTCAATTCACTCGTTTTTGGTTTTTCGTAAAGCAAAATCTTAGGGAAAGTGAACAGCTGACCCTTGTTTCACCCAATGTGGCTGGGAAAGCCAGGGCTTTCTTAAGGCTGCATTGAAGAAGAGAGAAGAGAGAACACAATATCAATAATCAAGCCCAGAGTTTCCCCAAGAAAGAGGGGGGGGACCATCCTGTGTTTTAGGTGCTGAAGAAAAAGAGAAAGGAAGTGTTGTGTGTGAAGTGTAGGGGTTAAGTCCAAGAAGGTGCTTTAAGATAAGGGATTTTTTAAACCAATTTTACCTAAAATCATGGGGGAAAAGGAAGTGAACCTAACGTGAACTAGAGTTTGTATAGACGTGCTTATATTTCAGAGAGAAGAGAGTGAGGAAAAACCAGAAAGGGGGTAATACTGGCAGGTGGAAGTTAGCAGATGGGTGTGAAAATCAGGAAGATTGACGTGATGGGATGCTTATTGTGCTAATAGTATTCAGTAGTCCGTGAGTTCATTCAGGGTGAAATTATGCCAAACACGGAAGAGTTTAAATCAATTGAAAGATTTACAGTACCTTGTTTACACATTCTAACATCATAGTATCAGCGATGAGTCCGTACATTTTCAAATTAGTAATGGACCATTGTGATTCAAGTCCAATTTCCGCAAGGACAAGCATGATGTTTTACGACATATTTCAAAAACAGTAGGAGATAGCATATGAGAAGGCATATGAAAGACATGTGTCAAAGCAGAATGCAGTTTGAGGTCTTAGTATTTGATCTTATCATTGGCCCCCCAACAGGCATGTAGTGATTAATGTCTACGGTAAACGGATAGTCTATTTGTATAGGTGATCTCTTTTTATAAAACGGATGTACTCACAGCAGTCAAACAAGGTGATTAATCCTGATCGAACAGGGCGACAGGCCAGATGCGCATTTACAACTAGCCTTGCATATTGAAAAACGTTTTAAAAGCAGAGTATATATGTGTTTATTTGTTTAAAGGAAAAGCAGCTTTAAGCCAAAAGCAATGTATGTTGGTATCGCCAGGTTCTAAAGGCTAATTTGTCTGTGAGGAGTAAAATTATATATAACAAAACTAAATAAGTGGGCTGTTAACTTTCCCTACAATTTTGCTTTACGAAAAACCAAAAACGAGTGAAATGAAAATAATAATGTGGTGAATAAAAAGAACTGCTCTCACTCAAATCAACTTGGTTTAATGAATGTTATTTAAATAAGGAATTATCCTTTAACCATCATATTATCTTGAAAAAGAGGAACACCTGCTCACAACCCTTTCCTCAACTGTTTATTCAAGGGTGTGAAGGTCCAAAGCCTTGAGCAAAAGTTCCTCCTACAACACAAGGGATTGATATCCAGTATCAGGATCTCTGGGCCGTTCACTCCTTTCTCAACCACTTATACCTAGTTGTGCCTTTGAAGTGAGGGTGACTTCAAAGAGGGGCTTTGAAGTGCACAGAGATCCTCCCTTCCCAGCCCAGGCCCCAGACTCACTAAAGGGGGGTTATACAGCCCTTTGTATGGATACAGGACACTACCCATTCAGGTGCAAGTGTCAACTCCTCCTTCCTATCCTGCCCTGGATGACCCACAGGATGTGAATGACCCATCAGTCACACCTAAGATTTCTTTATATGTGGCTTTCTGAAGGGAATGCACACAGTCCACCTGTCACCCACCTCAGACGTATATTGGAGACAGGCTGCAAGCACAATGAGCAGAGAGCAGAGAAATGCCATCTTTCTAAAAGTGGTACAAAAGGGGGTGGTGATGCTCCGTCCATCACCACCCCCTTTTGTACCATCTTTCTAAAAGTGGCATTTCTAAAATAGTAATGATAAATTCAACTTTGCCAGCAAAGATGATTTATCATTACTATTTCATTGATATGAAACATGACAGAGTTACTCCTCCTCAATCAGGAATTATATCTTATGAGGAATTCCCAATGCTAACTTATGAGAGGGGTAAGCCTCATAGTAGTGAAAAACAAATTTGGGTGTTTTTCCCTTCCAGGACATACAAAACTTAAGTGTTGTCCGACCTTTTACTTACACAGCACTCAGTCCGATGGGCTACCTAGAGCCTTCCTTTGAGGTGACTTATGTGTAATAAAAGTTCAGTTTAAGACTTGGCAAGGGGCTTTATATGGTAAGTCATCATGGCAATGTAAACTGCATACACAGGCTCTGCAGGCCTGAGACATGTTTAAAGGGCTACTTGTGTGGGTGGCACAATCAGTGTTGCAGGCCCACTAGTAGCATTTAATTTACAGGCCCTGGGCACAGGCAGTGCATTCTACCAGGGGATATAGGTAAATTAAATATATTCAACTGTGGATAAGTCAATCAAACCATGTTTTGTGGAGAAGCACATGTACTTTAGCACTGGGTGGATGTGGGAAAATATTCAGAGTTCTAAGGCAAACATAAAGAATATAGCACAAATTGGAGGTAATCAGGCAAACATTTGGAGAAGACGAGGCTAAGGCTGTCAGGTCTATTAATTCAGAAAACGGTCTTTCCTTCTGTCTGAAGAAGGAAGATGTGACCTATTTGCTTGAATCCAGGCTCTCCAGTACTGTCTCCAATGGTCAAATTGGCTGACCTGTGTAAGCTCCAGGGACATAACAAGCTTCCAGAGGTCTCCCTGCAACTGCCCAACTGCCCTGGACCTGTCTGAACCCTGCTGCTGGCCTTAGCTGGAGTGAAGCCATATCCCCAAGAGGTGCTCCTCAGCTCCTGGAACCTTGTCTGTCACCCGAATGTACTCCTCCTGAACTCAAGGTGAAGATAAAGAAGTTGTGCGCTCTTTGTAATAATAAAGAGGTATCTTCCCGACGAGAAAATACCTCTTGCGATGACCGCCAAAGCAAAGCTCCAGTGGGACCTGCACTTTTCGCTGACAGTTACCATCTGTGGCATTAATCAACATGAAGCGCTAGCGACAACTGGCTTTTTGTGCCAAAGTAGCAACTGTCTGCTATGCCCGGCCTGCCCCTTGTTCCGACAATGACCTTCTTGCTGCCCTGCCAACTCGACCAGCAGCTCTTCACACAGACTTGATGAGGTAACTCTTCGAAGGGATGAACCTGGTTCCTGTATCTGACCTGCACAGCTTCGAGGTTGGCCTGACCTTGTGAGTTTACACTGGTTCAGAGTGACTAGATAAGCGTGAGTGTGCTATTTGCTGCTAGTTTTGGTGCTATTTTCACCTAAAATTTTTTATTTCATATCTCAGGTTCTGCTAATTGGATTTTTGTCAGTTTGGTGTTATTTGGATTTTTTCTGTGATGCGTGTTCACTCTATTACTAATGTATTATATATTTTACACATTGCCTCCAAGTTAAGCCTGACTGCTTTTTGTGCCAAGCTTCCAAAACATTAAGCATGGGTTTATTAAGTGACTTTTGTGGTTCAACCTGACAAGGTTTGTGTTTATTATATGAGTGAGGGCTACCACCCCTCTCAACTAATAACCAAATATCTTACTGTATCTTTGTGCAACGTATACGGTAAGCTGAGAAAACAAACCACATGCAACTTGTGTACTTTGAGCTGAATGGCACTACACTACTCACAGCTGTGATTTCATAAAGTCACACTTTGAATCTTGATGCCTGTGTGTTTAGTAATTTTGAGGATTCCACATTGGGGTGGTGAATGCAGTTTGGTTCAAGAGGGTGTTGCAATCGAAGTGGCCTTTGCATTGATAAGAGTGGACAACCCGTCAAATTTTTCAGCTCCTAACAGAAGGAACCATTTTTCCAGTTCCAAGAGGTCTATGCTTGTCTACCCTATGCCTTATCACAGGTTAGTCCTCATTCCTTCCCCGTCGGCACAATCTAGCGGTCTAGAAGGATGTATTTAACAAGAAACTGCTGTTTCTTCAGCTGGGGAAGTTGGAACAAGATTAATCCATCTCCACAAAAACCATAAAATTCTTTCAGACCACCTATAAAGGACCACATGAAAAAGACAGGTGTACAGGACTAAGACTTCATATGGTCTTGCCACATTAGATATTAGTAGGACCAAAAACTTTTTGGGATTCAAATTGTGCCAAGACATTTTCCAATTGATAATAGCACTAAACGTCTTCATTTTTAGGAAGTGAAAAAATGAAAGTATAATATTTATGTATTGTCAATTGTCTGTATGTATTCACATGCATTGTAGTGTAGGTATTGAAACACGAGAGCACTGTTAAGTAGTTAGGTTTTTTGTATTAATGTTAAAAAAAATCAGAAATTTGAAAATTGAAAATTGTGTTATGTATAAGGGGAAAGGAATACTTGAATGTGAAAATCATAAACAACAAAAAAAATTAAATAAGCACAGAGTCAATAAAAGGGACTTCTGTGAATAAATTCAGTATGATCTATGGTGTCAGATGTATCTTGTTTTGTTAAAATTAAAGTATTTGTACCAATACTCACAGTAACACAGTGAAAACACCACAAACTGACTCCACAACAGTTTAGAAAAATAAAGGTATTTAATCTAAACTACACAAGACCAAAACGACAAAAATCCAACATACACAGTTCAAGAATATCGTTTAAAAAGAGTTCTTAAGGTTGTGTTAGAATAATCCACAGTTGCGTGAAAAGTTCACAGTTGCGTCACATTTAGCTAACAGTACCTTTAAATGCGACAAAGTTCCAAAACAGAAGCTGGTGCGGTGGAAACCAAGCGATGCATCACTCCTGAGACCCTGGAGAGGCGATGCGACAACCCCGCTGGATGTAGCGGGCGTGTTGCGGTGACTACGGTCTGTATGGGGAGCGATGCGATACCTTGTATGGATTCCGGTGCCGAGGTTCTGTAGGAAAATGATCGCAAAAGGTAGGATGCGGTGATCTTTGGGGCGGCGACGATCTCCGGTGCGACGACGATGCGCGGCTCAGCGGCGATCTTCTCCTCTTGCGGCCCTTGATGCGTTGGCGCTGCGATGATGTTCGCAGCGACATGATGCGGGCCGCAAGCATGCGGTGCGATGAACTCACCCAGTGACGACAGGCTCTGCGATGATACTCGCAGTGATGGTAATATTCCCGCACCGGTCCAGTGCGTCCCGCAAGCGAAGGATGCAATGACTCTGACCGCGGCAACAGGCGCTGCGATGATCTCGGCCTTCGTAGCGGCTGGAATTTCCTCGCACTGACGGGGATGTACTCCGCAAGCAAGCAATGCGATAAAACTTACAGCAAGTCTTTAAAATCTTGGGTTCCAGCTTCCCAACACAGGTACAACTTCCAGAGGCACCACAACTGGCCCAAGCACCCTAGAAAGGACAGAACACTCTCAGCAGAGTTTAGGGAAGCTGGCAGTGAAGTCCTTTTGTTCCTGGGACTTCTTAACAGGGTGCCAACTCTTCTCAGGCCCTTGGAGATTCCTTCAAGCAAGGGGACACAGCACAAAGCAAAGTCCTTCCCCTCTCCTTGGCAGCAAAGCAACAGAAGGTCAGTCTAGCAGAGCAACAGCAGGACAGTCTTCCTTCTTCAGTTTCAGCTTTCTCCTTGGCAGAGGTTCATTCTTGATTCCAGGATGATCTAATTTTCTGTTGTCAGGGGTCCTGTACTTATACCCCTAATAGTGTTTGTTCCCTTTGTGCAGGAGGGCTCTGAGCCCGGTCTGAACAAGATTTGGGTGTTCCTTGAGCACTTTGTTTTCCTGGATACTCCTTTTCTTTCAGAGAGAGGGGCAGGGTAATCAGCCGCCCAGTAGGATGTGGAGCCAGCATTGTGGAAGGCAGGCACAACCCTATTCAGGCCCTGGTGCTATCCCCTCCCACCACTCAAGATGCAGATGCAGTCATTCAGCCTAGAGCTGACTCAGCCAGCCTCCTGTGGGCTCCCTAGCCCCTGTCACTCTCAAACCAAACAGTCAATTCACAAACAGGCAATGCACACAGAAAGGTCTGACAAGAGAACAGCAACTTTCTAAAAGTGCTGTTCTCAAACACAGGATTTAAAAACAACCTTTCCTAAAAGATGTGTTATTTAATTCTGAGTTCAGGGATACCAGACTTTTATGTCCTACGTTGCTCCTATGGGAAGATATACTGGTAGCCACTGTAGCCAGCATTCCCCATGATAGCCTAAAGGCAAGGTAGCCTTACAATAGTGAAAAACGAAAATGGCTGCCTTTAATTACCAGAACGTGTCACCTGCACTAGTACATGCTCTACCTTTCACATACACTGCACCCTGCCCAAGGGGGTACCTTGGCCTTCCATAGGGGTGACAAATATGTACAGAAAGGGAAGGGTTAGGCCTGGTCAGTGGGGACACTGACCAGGAGGACATAGCAGTTCACAGACTGCACTCAGGCACTGCGGTGGCAGGCCTGAGACACCATTTTAGGGCAACTCATGTGGGTGGCACAATCAGTGCTGCAGGCCCACTAGTAGCATTTGAATCACCAGCCCTGGCACACTTAGTGCTCTTTACTAGGGACTTCTTGGTAATACAAATATGCCAATCATGGATAACCAATCACAATAACAATTTACACAGGGAGCACTTGCACTTTGACACTGAGCAGTGGCAAAGTGCCCAAAGCATCTAAACCAGAAAAAACGAAATCCAGCACAGCGTCAAAAATACAGGAGGTAGAGGCAAAAAGACAGGAGAAACCATGCCAAAGATGCCAGGTCTAACAGTCATGAAAAAATATTTCAGCAGGATTTGTTTTTCCCTCCTATATTTAAAGAATAGCGACCCTGTCAAAAAATACTCAAGTTTCCATAACCTCAGCCCAACCCTTTTAAGCAGGTTACGTTAAAATGCCCTCATGGTATCACCTAATCTTAAAACATGGCTTGTAAAAGGTGCATGCCGCCCCAGCACAGTATATGGCTACAAATTCTAACAAGGGTATGTTCCTTCAAGTACACCAGCCATAGTGAACCAGATGTTAAGTTACTAAATGGCACAGGAGCATAGCCATATTGTTTCTCATCGCCATATTTCCTCTGGGTAAATAGTCACTCTAATGGAGCATCGTTCTGAATGTGCTTCATGATCATGGTTTTCAAGAACCTTTTCCAATTTTTAACAAAATATGTGCCCATTGCACCGATGAAGATGTGAGTAGTTTCACCAAGTTTCCCACTCACAGACTGCAGACAAATTCCACTCCCAGTCTATAAGTGAATTATTGTGTCCATTTCAGAAAACCGGTCTTACACCAATGAACCTTAACCTTTTTACTTCTAAGGACCCCTATTTAATCATTATTTGAATCGGGGGAAATCCAGTGAATCATTACTGGAAGTTGGGGACCCGGCCTAAGCATTTTTGACGATTTGAACCACAAATCAATACACAAAAGATCCAGTAACAAGCATTCGCCCAAAAAATGTACAAATGATAAAATACTTTATTTCACAAGAAAATATAAAAAAATTCAACTTTTAATAGGAATGTTGGAGCATTTCTAAATTCAATTGAGGCCACACATCACCCCAGGGGTTCTCGTGCCACAGTTTAAGAATCACTGGTCTGCATAGTAGCTACCAATTCCTAGCTAAAATGGAGTTCAATTTGATTTCTGCTTAAGAGTATACAGCCTGATTCATGAAAACCGAATTCTGCGAATTTTAAATTGCGATTGACAGCGAATCGCAATTTGGAATTCGCAGACCGGCATTCCTCAAAATCTGCGAGAAAATAAAGCGATTCGCGCGCAGCCGCAAAAAGCGTTAGCGTTTTTTAAAAATCGCAGAAAAATCGCTATTTCCGTCATAATCCGTGTAGGAATTGCGATATCGCAAATTGCAAGATCGCTAAATGCGATCTCGCAATTAGCGAGATCGCAAAAACGGGAAGTCGCATTTCGAGCACAGTGATGACATCACAACCAGGATGCAGGCAGTTCCCACCCCCATTCAGAACAGTGAGGCTGATCTCGAGGCTGCATCTCACAGAGCTCCTTCCAGGACACCTCCAAACTTACTAATCCTTCACTTTTGTGACTGCAGCAATGGCAGAGGATGCAGCACCAGGGCCCAGTGACACCGGGCGAAAGCGGAAGCTCAAATTTTCTGAGCAGGAGTTGGAGCACCTGATAGACGGAGTGGTTGAAAACCACCCAAAACTATTTGGAAAGGACTCCAGGAGGGTGCCTCAGGCGGAGAAACGCCGACTCTGGCTGGGGATTGCTGCAAAAGTCAACGCTGTGGGCGTGACACACAGGTCGCTCGAGGAGCTGAAAAAGAGTTGGTACGACCTCCAAGGTCGTGCCAAGGAGAGGGTGGCAGAGAGGCTGGGCGAGACCCTGGTTACTGGAGGTGGAGATCCTACAGTCCCTCCCAACACCCCCTTGGAGGACCGCGTGGAGGACACACTTGAGCGAGAGGCGTGCATAGGGGTCATCAATCTGGACTCATCCCGACCCACCCAAGACAGCCAGGGTAAGTGGCATGCGACTGCGACCCTGTCCCCTAACAATGGCCATGACCCTATAGCCTCCCATAATCATCCCAAGTCATGCAATCCATGCACATTAGGTCATGCCCAAAAGCATTGTGGGACATGTAGTCTGCCCACAATGTACAAAAACCCCAATGCAGCCAGACATGTCCCAAAGTACGTAATGCCACAGCCAGTCAGGGAATGTCAGCCAGCATGCATGTAGCAACTGCACGTGTGACAGATACATGCAATTAATCTATGCCCACTTCCCCTCACAGGTGGCACTGACAACAACAGCAGTGACAGCGACAGGCTGCTCATAGACGAGACACCAGAGGATGCAGAGGAGGTGCCAACAGCCACACATCCTGCACCATCAGGCGCTGCACCTATCCCCACAGCCAGGGCACCACCATCTGCGCCAGCACCATCAGGCGCTGCACCTATCCCTGCTGCCAGGGCACCACCATCTGCGCCAGCACCATCAGGCGCTGCACCTATCCCTGCTGCCAGGGCACCACCATCTGCGTCAGCACCATCAGGCGCTGCACCTATCCCTGCTGCCAGGGCACCACCATCTGCACCAGCACCATTAGGCGCTGCACCATTGACAACCGCAACACCACCACCAGCGGGACCCTCTACATCTGGTGCTGCTAGTGCGGTGACAGTGCGCACACCCACTGTGGCCAGCCAGCACAGCAGGCATGGCAGGGATCACCAGCAGAGCACAGCACACAGCGGCAGGAGGGGGATGGCTGTGCGCGTGCCAGGGCTCAGCATAGAGCGCCGGATGCTGCGCATCCATCAATTGCAGGCACAACGGCAAAGGGCAATCCAACTCCAGATCTACAACATTGGCCGCAATGTCGCAAATGTGTCCGACAGGAGAGAGCGCATGACAACTGCCATGGAGGCTAACACTGCGGCCCTCATCTCACAGCGCAACACCGCCGCCACTGCCAGCTACTTACGTGGCTATCAGCCTACACGCGCTCAAACTATGTCATTGAGAATGCCACCTCCCAGCTCTCACGTCGGTCCCTGGCTATGCAGCAGCAGATGGTGCAATGCTGCGAGGATGTGGCACGAGTCTTGGAGCAGGTCACCAGTGCCGTACTGGCACTACATCCTAATGGGCCAGCCAATGTTGGTGGGGACGACACCATTGAGGGCACCTCCAGTGTCAGCAGCCTGTCTGCCTCACAGGTTGGTGTGCTACGCCGCAGCACCAGGCCCACTGCAGGCCCCATTGGCCTTCACACTGGGGGCCCACAGGGGGCCCCCAGAGTGAACACTCCATGCCTTTCCGTGGCGGCATTGCCGCCACGGAAAGGCATTGAAAAAAGCCCATTGTAATGTTGCGGGCGGTGTCTGACAGACACTCCCTGCATGTTACTCATTTTCCGCCCCGGCCGCAAGGCGACAGGGGCAGAAAACAGGCGGGCGATATTTTGCACCGTCACCTTCCCCTCCGCCATCCTAATATGGCGGGGGGAATTGGGCTAGCGATGTCGGGCGGTTTGCCTCCGCCAGGCCGGCGGTGGCCACCGCTAGCCTGGCGGAGGCAAACCGCCCGACATCGTAATGGACCCCTATGAGTGGAAGGTACCTCAAATTAGTATAATTTTAAAATCTTATTTTGAGGCACTGCATTTGTGAGTAGTGGGGATGGCATACAGAATAATATCAGAGCAATGCTTCAGCTCACAGAGTGCCTCCTCTTTTCTCTAATTCCTTGTTTTTTAGGTCTGTCTTGGCAGTGCAGCTGGTTGACAAGATATTGTTAGGAATGCTTCAAAATATACAGTGGCTTCGCGCACTGGAGCATTTACTCTGACCTCATCTATATTGGTGTTTTTTTGTGTCCTTCCCAGTCCTATACAACACTTGCATTACAATGTACAAGAGACTATCTTACATGCCAATAGTGCAGGAGGACATAGCAGTTCACAGACTGCACCCAGGCACTGCGGTGGCAGGCCTGAGACACCATTTTAGGGCAACTCATGTGGGTGGCACAATCAGTGCTGCAGGCCCACTAGTAGCATTTGAATCACCAGCCCTGGCACACTTAGTGCTCTTTACTAGGGACTTCTTGGTAATACAAATATGCCAATCGTGGATAACCAATCACAATAACAATTTACACAGGGAGCACTTGCACTTTGACACTGAGCAGTGGCAAAGTGCCCAAAGCATCTAAACCAGAAAAAATGAAATCCAGCACAGCGTCAAAAATACAGGAGGTAGAGGCAAAAAGACAGGAGAAACCACGCCAAAGATGCCAGGTCTAACAGTCATGAAAAAATATTTCAGCAGGATTTGTTTTTCCCTCCTATATTCAAAGAATAGCGACCCTGTCAAAAAATACTCAAGTTTCCATAACCTCAGCCCAACCCTTTTAAGCAGGTTACGTTAAAATGCCCTCATGGTATCACCTAATCTTAAAACATGGCTTGTAAAAGGTGCATGCCGCCCCAGCTCAGTATATGGCTACAAATTCTAACAAGGGTATGTTCCTTCAAGTACACCAGCCATAGTGAACCAGATGTTAAGTTACTAAATGGCACAGGAGCATAGCCATATTGTTTCTCATCGCCATATTTCCTCTGGGTAAATAGTCACTCTAATGGAGCATCGTTCTGAATGGGCTTCATGATCATGGTTTTCAAGAACCTTTTCCAATTTTTAACAAAATATGTGTCCATTGCACCGATGAAGATGTGAGTAGTTTCACCAAGTTTCCCACTCACAGACTGCAGACAAATTCCACTCCCAGTCTATAAGTGAATTATTGTGTCCATTTCAGAAAACCGGTCTTACACCAATGAACCTTAACCTTTTTACTCCTGAGGACCCCTATTTAATCATTATTTGAATTGGGGGAAACCCAGTGAATCATTACTAGAAGTTGGGGACCCGGCCTAAGCATTTTTGACGATTTGAACCACAAATCAATACACAAAAGATCCAGTAACAAGCATTCGCCCAAAAAATGTACAAATGATAAAATACTTTATTTCACAAGAAAATATAAAAAAAATTCAACTTTTAATAGGACTGTTGGAGCATTTCTAAATTCAATTGAGGCCACACATCACCCCAGGGGTTCTCGTGCCACAGTTTAAGAATCACTGGTCTGCATTGTAGCTACCAATTCCTAGCTAAAATGGAGTTCAATTTGATTTCTGCTTAAGAGTATACAGCCTGATTCATGAAAACCAAATTCTGCAAATTTTAAATTGCGATTGACAGCGAATCGCAATTTGGAATTCGCAGACCGGCATTCCTCAAAATCTGCGAGAAAATAAAGCGATTTGCACGCAGCCGCAAAAAGCGTTAGCGTTTTTTAAAAATCGCAGAAAAATCGCTATTTCCGTCATAATCCGTGTAGGAAATGCGATATCCCAAATTGCAAGATCGCTAAATGCGATCTCGCAATTAGCGAGATCGCAAAAACGGGAAGTCGCATTTCGAGCACAGTGATGACATCACAACCAGGATGCAGGCAGTTCCCACCCCCATTCAGAACAGTGAGGCTGATCTCGAGGCTGCATCTCACAGAGCTCCTTCCAGGACACCTCCAAACTTCCTAATCCTTCACTTTTGTGACTGCAGCAATGGCAGAGGATGCAGCACCAGGGCCCAGTGACACCGGGCGAAAGCGGAAGCTCAAATTTTCTGAGCAGGAGTTGGAGCACCTGATAGACGGAGTGGTTGAAAACCACCCAAAACTATTTGGAAAGGACTCCAGGAGGGTGCCTCAGGCGGAGAAACGCCGACTCTGGCTGGGGATTGCTGCAAAAGTCAACGCTGTGGGCATGACACACAGGTCGCTCGAGGAGCTGAAAAAGAGTTGGTACGACCTCCGAGGTCGTGCCAAGGAGAGGGTGGCAGAGAGGCTGGGCGAGACCCTGGTTACTGGAGGTGGAGATCCTACAGTCCCTCCCAACACCCCCTTGGAGGACCGCGTGGAGGACACACTTGAGCGAGAGGCGTGCATAGGGGTCATCAATCTGGACTCATCCCGACCCACCCAAGACAGCCAAGGTAAGTGGCATGCGACTGCGACCCTGTCCCCTAACAATGGCCATGACCCTATAGCCTCCCATAATCATCCCAAGACATTCAATCCATGCACATTAGGTCATGCCCAAAAGCATTGTGGGACATGTAGTCTGCCCACAATGTACAAAAACCCCAATGCAGCCAGACATGTCCCAAAGTACGTAATGCCACAGCCAGTCAGGGAATGTCAGCCAGCATGCATGTAGCAACTGCACGTGTGACAGATACATGCAATTAATCTATGCCCACTTCCCCCCACAAGTGGCGCTGACAACAACAGCAGTGACAGCGACAGGCTGCTCATAGACGAGACACCAGAGGATGCAGAGGAGGTGCCAACAGCCACACATCCTGCACCATCAGGCGCTGCACCTATCCCCACAGCCAGGGCACCACCATCTGCGCCAGCACCATCAGGCGCTGCACCTATCCCTGCTGCCAGGGCACCACCATCTGCGCCAGCACCATCAGGCGCTGCACCAATCCCTGCTGCCAGGGCACCACCATCTGCACTAGCACCATTAGGCGCTGCACCATTGACAACCGCAACACCACCACCAGCGGGACCCTCTACATCTGGTGCTGCTAGTGCGGTGACAGTGCGCACACCCACTGTGGCCAGCCAGCACAGCAGGCATGGCAGGGATCACCAGCAGAGCACAGCACACAGCGGCAGGAGGGGGATGGCTGTGCGCGTGCCAGGGCTCAGCATAGAGCGCCGGATGCTGCGCATCCATCAATTGCAGGCACGACGGCAAAGGGCAATCCAACTCCAGATCTACAACATTGGCCGCAATGTCGCAAATGTGTCCGACAGGATAGAGCGCATGACAACTGCCATGGAGGCTAACACTGCGGCCCTCATCTCACAGCGCAACACCGCCGCCACTGCCAGCTACTTACGTGGCTATCAGCCTACACGCGCTCAAACTATGTCATTGAGAATGCCACCTCCCAGCTCTCACGTCGGTCCCTGGCTATGCAGCAGCAGATGGTGCAATGCTGCGAGGATGTGGCACGAGTCTTGGAGCAGGTCACCAGTGCCGTACTGGCACTACATCCTACTGGGCCAGCCAATGTTGGTGGGGACGACACCAGTGAGGGCACCTCCAGTGTCAGCAGCCTGTCTGCCTCACAGGTTGGTGTGCTACGCCGCAGCACCAGGCCCACTGCAGGCCCCTTTGGCCTTCACACTGGGGGCCCACAGGGGGCCCCCAGAGTGAACACTGCATGCCTTCAATGCCGCCACGGAAAGGCATTGAAAAAAGCCCATTGTAATGTTGCGGGCGGTGTCTGACAGACACTCCCTGCATGTTACTCATTTTCCGCCCCGGCCGCAAGGCGACCGGGGCAGAAAACAGGCGGGCGATATTTTGCACCGTCACCTTCCCCTCCGCCATCCTAATATGGCGGGGGAAATTGGGCTAGCGATGTCGGGCGGTTTGCCTCCGCCAGGCCGGCGGTGGCCACCGCTAGCCTGGCGGAGGCAAACCGCCCGACATCGTAATGGACCCCTATGAGTGGAAGGTACCTCAAATTAGTATAATTTTAAAATCTTATTTTGAGGCACTGCATTTGTGAGTAGTGGGGATGGCATACAGAATAATATCAGAGCAATGCTTCAGCTCACAGAGTGCCTCCTCTTTTCTCTAATTCCTTGTTTTTTAGGTCTGTCTTGGCAGTGCAGCTGGTTGACAAGATATTGTTAGGAATGCTTCAAAATATACAGTGGCTTCGCGCACTGGAGCATTTACTCTGACCTCATCTATATTGGTGTTTTTTTGTGTCCTTCCCAGTCCTATACAACACTTGCATTACAATGTACAAGGGACTAGCTTACATGCCAAAAGTGCACACTCAGGATTCAAAAAAGGCCCTCCCAAACACTGGTAGACAACAAAGCTACATTCTAAACCTCATATATGGCAAGGCCTTGGTGTCCCACATCCAATGCTCTTCAATGCATACCCTCAGAGGGACAAAAACTGCACTTTCACACCTCTCCTTTTTTAAAACATACACATGCAGCTTACTAGGACAAAATAGTAGCAATTTATAGGTATATGATAAGTACATAATACAGTTTAATACAAAAAACCTTGGATAAAGGCTTTTTATTTCAGGGAGGGGCTACTGTGAATGGGGTCTTGCACACTCTAAAGGGAAGTAATGCTCAGGTCACAAAGCTTACAATCTTTAGGTGAGATCCTCATGTACAGTTTTAAGATGCAGAGAATGATAAACAATATTTATTAAAAAAAAGTCAAAACTCTGATTTAATCAAATGTAAATGAAAAAGATGATGCACAATTTGGGGAATAAAGGAAAGAAGGTAACAACATGTGCCTAATCCTCACCGAAGCCCTCTTCACCAGCTAGCTGGACTATGACAATGGACTCTATGTCAGAAACAACGCACAACTGACCAGAAAAATCCAGACCATACAAAACTCGGCAGCTAAGCTCACCCTCAAACTAAGAACCAGCACTCACATCACCCCACACCTCTATGAGCTCCACTGGCTTCCATTCCACAAGTGAGCACTCTTGAAACTCTTCATGCACACATACAAATCCTTACATAACGTTGGCCCCACTTACCTCAACCGCAGAAACTTCTACACAACTACCAGATACCTTCGCTCAGCCTCACTCCTAATGCCCCCCTCGTACCCCACATACGCAGAACCAGATCCGGCAGTCGTGCCTTCTCCTACCTCATTCCTAAACCCTGGAACGACCTGCCCCAGCCCATCTGTACCGCATGCCGCCTCGGTTCTTGAATTCCACATGGAATTGAAGACCTGGCTCTTCACCTAGCCCCTGACCCACGTTCAGCCCGTACAACTCCTGCTTTAGTGTCAGGATGCCCTCTCGTATGACTTGTTTGGTATACAAATACATGTAACATACCAATCCATATACATTCAAATGTGCTTTCGACTCAAATATGAACCCTATACACAGAAGGCAAACAACAACTTTGCTGCTTCTGTCGGCCAACGGCCGTCGCGAGCCCTACCTCTGTAGTGCTGTGCACGTCCGTTGGCCGACGCGCCCCCGCCCACCTAATTAAACTGCCACACTGCGGTGGAATTCACGCCGCGATTAAGCGGTTAATGGGTTGCCAAGAGATCACAAATCCCTTCCAGAGCACTTCAAATAATAACGTTAATATTTTAAATCTGATTCACTCCCTTGATAATACCAAAGCTTATTCTCTATATGAACGTACCAAAACATGGTTAGGGCATCCAAAACTAGTGAGAAGAGGCAGGAATTAATAAAAAAAACAGTTTCTGGATCTTCCCAAACAAACATGCAGGCTACAACATCAAAGTTCACAACTGTAATGCTTGTGAGTCGGCAGCCAAAACAATTATGGTGAGCAAAGACCACACATCCATCACTTTGGTTTAGGATTCAAATATGTTTTTGTTTTTTCAGATCTTTTTGGAAACCTTGGATCATCCCGGCTGCTTTATGCCTGTACTCGTTGATTTTTCCTGTACCAATTTTTTGTCACCTTTTTTGTTTTTTTATCTATAGTGATTTGTGTTGTATCCATCTCCAAGACAAACACAGACTTCATTGAAACATATTTTAATGCAGATCTTTCTCCAACCCAATGTGGGTAAAGCCCTTCAGCAATGAATCAAATGGAAGCACTTAGAGCGCCGGTGGCAATGCCTAGGAGTTAGTTCACATCACTCTCTGATAATTTGCCTGGGGATACCAAAGCCATGGCCTGCACCTCACGAACATTCACAACACACCATATAATTTCCGTGGCATCAGCAAGTGTGAATACATGCAGCACCTGTGTAAGAGAGAAAGAGCCTGGTGGCAGTGAGCTAATATAACCCAGCTTTAAGGCCAAAGGCAGCTTGCTCTTCTTCCATACAATGGCAGAGATCACCGTGCCTGAATCTGCTGAACTTCTCAGTGTATCACAAACAATGGCTCCATAAAATGCACTAATATTGTGCTTTAAAGTTCTTTAAATTCAGTGAGCACTCCAAGTGCAAGGACAAATGTACAATTTTGAATCTTAAAAGGTGTCTTTATCTGTTCCACAGATATGTGTATAAAAATCGAGCCACTTAATATCCCTAAGAAATGGCTTTGTACATGCTTATGGGAAACAGAAAGACCAATTCATTTAGTTAATTAGATTCAACATTGCAGACAGCTGCTGTAATTATCCGTTCTCAAACTATACTAAGAGACCATACAAGTAATATTTTGACAATGGCAAAGAGCTAAAATACATTATTACTGAATGATAGGAAACTACTGCCATAAATTGAAATGACCACAGTTTCATACAAGGAATACATGGTCCCCCCTATTCTTCACAACGGTGTATTCTGATCTTGCACATGTGTGGGCCTTGGTTTCTGTTTCTTTCCCATTTTAAAACACTATTTGACTGTGCACATGTAAAATGAATTAGGCGATGAGATTGTTTTTTTTAGAAACATCCTCCTGAGGTCAGGGAAGGCAAACAAGGGGATTCCTGCAATGGCCCCAATCCAAGTTACTAACCACTATTCCTCTAGCGAACATAGGTCTGCGCAGCTGCAAGGTGTTCTGAAATCTTGTCCTCCAAACAATAGGACTGCCCTAGTGAACTTCAACTAAATACGACCTTCGACTCCCTAAATCACCAATTTACTCTGCAGGTTCCAGAGGCTAGTCAGAGTGCACAGATCTTAATATACACTTAGAGCTATGAAAGCTCTTCGTGTTGAGAAAAGCAAAACAAAGCCCTGGGACAAGACACCTACAATGGAAAATAACATATGTATAATGCCAAGAAATAACACTGTCATTATGCAGCAGGCTGATGTAACACGTAAATTCAAATTCACTCCTAACATTTTTTACACATACAAATCTCTGCCTATTCATTGAAACGCTTCTAAGGGGACATTGGAGTATAAACAGGATTTCCCTGACCAGAAGCTATGTCGAATGGTACATAGTGGTTACTTAATTGACAAATCAATGTCAGCCGTTTTGCTCTAAATAACTCAATGGGAATAGATCAAAAACTGAAAAGCAAACAACTAAATTGGAGGAAAATTACATTTTCCTATTGGTCGAATTTTCTGGGCAGAACAATAACATGTTTCCATTCCTTGATGCCCATTAGGTGTTTGAATACGAAAATAAAGCCAGTCCATGCCTTAATGATGTAAGAACAGCCGATAATTGCTTGAGTGTTCCTAATCCGACCACTTAATGTAAGGGCCCATCCCTACACCACCCCTTGGCCAGAAAACAGGTTTGTTCTCAACTACGAGTCCACATTAGGCAGCAAATTTCAGCTATGAGAGCAACAGCAGGGGGCAGGGGAGGATGCTGAACGGTTGGTTACACGGCTGCCTTGGTGGATGCTTGGGAGGCTACATCTCAAAGGGCCAATTTTGGTACCCACAAGGGTCCTGTGCCTCATGGCCGTGTGAAGATGAAGCACTGCCTCCCATTTAACAATGTCTGCCTGCGGCTTTCAGGAGGGCACACTTGGCGGCTAACAACAAAAAGCCAAATCTGGCAAGGTCACCCAACTTGTGAGAAAGTTCACAACAAAACAAACAATAGCTGTTTGAACTGAGGTTCCGTGACAATTGTAAGTGGTGTTTTCGACTCGCATGAATATGGTCGAGTCTGGTATCTATGAACCGCAAATGACGAGTTTAGTAAGTGTGCGCAGTTTCGCTGTGCTAACTTAAACCGTTCGTTTGTTATGTGGGTTTTTCATCTGTACCCACGGGTTCCATCTTAGATACGGCATCCATTTTGTCTCTTGCCCTCAAGTAGCCAGCGAACGGACGCTGTCCGCTTCGCGACCCTGGGACTCCCAAGATATTTGCGGAAGACACATGTTCTTTGTAAGTGTCTTTATGACGAGGGGGTTGCTGCTGTAAGGCAGGTGGCGCCGCTCGAGGCTCATCTTGCCGCACAGACTTATTGTCTCAGCCGTGCATCTCATTAGGCACGTCCCTTTGATGCCTGTATCTCGTGCTTTCCGATACCTCCCCTTTTACACCCTTTCCGATCTCCCCACTGTCTCCGTCTTCCTCTGCACCTGTCTTTGTTCCTATTTCGATCTACTTTACTGCTGATTGGAATTCGTTAATGGTGGGAAGATGGGTTTTTACAGTTGGGAACCGCCAAATGTTTCCGCACTTATGTTCCGGACCTTATGTGTTTCTAAGTGACCAAAGCGACCCCACCGGGAGTTAAATGTGGGAACCGGGTTGTAAACTTTTGTGTTCAATGTTATCCTATGGGTAAAAACTGTATAAAAGGAGCGATCCACAGAACCAATTTGAAGCAGTCTCCCCGAACTACACTCGATGTACTTCCTGTGACTTCTGTGTTCCCTGCAGCTAATAAACCTTGAATCTTTGACGTCGAAGGAAGTGTCCCGTGTCTCTGTGACTTGTACGCCGGAGCAGGTTACCCACGAAGGTTTCAGGTGTTGTGCCCTGGCACCGCTGGGTCCAAAGGAACCCAGTCCTTCAGTTGGCGCCCAACGTGGGGCTGCATCAGTGGTACCGGTCCAAGCCCGACGATCGTGAGGAACTTCGTGTGAAATCTCCGAGGGAAGGTGCACTCCGCTTCATCGATCCTGTTGTCGAAATAAGTGGCCCGAAGACTTTTCCCGCGAAGATTCCCGCCTCCTGACGGCTGCGACGGACTGCTGCCCTGACTGTAGACCTGTTTTGGCGCCTGGCGTAGACCTTGGTATAGCGAGACGATAGACGGGCCTTCCTGGTGACGCCATCGATCTTTGAGTTAAGTATTTGTGGGTCGCTCCCAGAGTTCTTGGTTGTTGACACTTTAGCGAGTGTCCTTGTTGTGCACGCTGTGTGAGTGTTTTTGTCGGTGACACTTTGCTAGCGTACTTTGTTGTTGTATTATTTGACGACTGCAGCCGCCAAAAACCGAGGGTTTTGTTCTTTGCTGGGACTTGGTAAATCCCGTAACCCTTGAAGTTTGTGAAACTCGGCTAGTGTGCAAGATGCCTGGTCGCAGTACTTTGTTTAGCTGTTTCAGACCTTGTGGTGCGGATTCCCTGCTGGAGGACTCGTGTCCGATACCTCCAGTTGGAACTCCTACTTATGACCTATATAGCAAACATGGGCTAGGCCCGATTGCTTTTAACGATTATTGGATTAAATATACAAAGAAAGACGGCGACCTTCGTTGGCCACCTCACGGTAGCTTCGAGGCGTCGATCTTAGATAATCTAGAAATGAAGTTGTTCGAACGTAAATCAAGGCCGGCCATGTTTGATGCCTTTCGGTTGTGGCGTAAAGAAGCCCGACAGAAAGAAATCAGACAAAATAAACGTAGTCAGCGAGATAATGTTGCTACCATCGTAAAGAAAGCTGAGCAGTTTCAGCGTGATAAGGAGGATAAGGATAAGGAAGTGTTTGAGAGACTACAGCGTATGACCATAGATAAATGTTATCCTGCTTTACCTACGGAGTCGGATAAGAAGGAAGAGGCAGTTGAGGATCCTTTACTGTCCTACCTAATGAAGTCGCCACCTCCGTACGTTCAGGGTACCGCAGCTCCTGTGGTCCCTGCCGTACCTGTTCTTCCACCTATTGTTCCTCCCCCAGTTCCTCAACCTGCACCCGTTCCTCCGACTGTTCCTACTCTTTTGTCTGTTTCTATTCCTACTGCTCCTCCGCTTCCACATACTCCTGCTCCCGCTACTGCTCCTGTTTTGTTAACCCCTGTTGTTGCTACTGTTTCTACTCCTTCTCTTGTTAGTCCTGTGTCTTATCTCTCTCCCTCTACTCGTAGTCGTAATTCTCCTATTGCAACCAACTTCTTTCAGTCGCTCGGACCTGTTTTTGGGTCTGCTGGTTCTGATGGTCCTCAGAGACGTAGCCAGCTTCCTGGTAACAGGGAACGCGCTGCGCTATATAATATGGCGATGGGTTGGATGGACAATCCGCAGAGAAATCCACCCCGAGTTGTCCTTGAAACGTTTAGTCAATTCAACATACCAACTCAGAGATATGTGTTTGACGAAATGTGCAAGTTACTACATGATCAGATAGCGGCCAATGCGCCTGACGAGGTGCTGACCGCCCTGTCTAACCTCCGGCTTCAGTTCGCAACCGGACTAATAGTAGATACTAATGTCCGACGTGCTATTGAGCAGTTGTTATCCCTTCGTCCCGCTCCCATTCCTTATGCACTGTTTGTTGAAGATATTGAAAAACAAGACGAGTCTGGCCAATATCCTATGCGCGAAGTTCCGCCGGTTTGGATACCAGCTAATCCTAATGCTCAACCTCCGGTATTGGCGCATTTTGAGAGAGTGTGGATACACCTCCCATGGAAAAGATCGGAAGTGCTTCAGGTGAAACAATCTTTGCCCGATCCTCGTAAAAATCCTACAGGGTATTATAAAGAATTATCGCAGCTCGTAGATGCTACGGTAATGAATCTTGCCGATATCGATATGTTGTTTGGCAACGTCGTACCGCAACCGGTATGGGCTAAGATTCGTCACCAAGATCACACAAATGAATTAGGTGGTGATTGGGCTGCCATTACAGCGGCAGATGCTGGACAAGTAGCTGCTACTAAACCCGATCAATTGATTACTGCTCTCCCTCAAAGAATTATTACGTTAATGAAAACGCTTATGCCAGCTATGAGGGTAAATTGGGACAAGTTGTCAGCTTGTAAACAAAAGAAAGATGAGAGTGTTTCCGACTTCTTCACGAGGTTCGAGGAAGCATTCATTGATCATAGTGGACAGGATATGGGTACTGAGGGTGGACAGAGGTTGTTTGTGGACAAATTTGTGTCGAACTTGTTGCCCGATTTGAGCTATAAATTAAAGAATTCGGAGAGTGCATGGGCCGTTTCTACCTCAGCTCAGATATTGGCTACGGCACAATATTACGAAAATAGGGAGAAAGAAGAGAATGACCGTGCTGACAAAAAGACGAAAGAGTTAAAAACTAAAGTGTTGTTACAGCAAGCGTATCCGCCGCGTTCTAATCAGAATGCGTCTCAGCAGAATAGATCGCAGTCGCAATCGAATCGATCGCAGTCGCGTAATGATTCCTCTTTCCAAAGATCCTCGTTAGGGTATAATCAATGTGCTTATTGTAAACAGGAGGGACACATTAAATTCAATTGTCCTGCTTTAAACGAACGTAATAGTGGTAACTCATCCAAAGGAGGCCGTGGTGGTTCACAGCACGCATCACGTGGTAGAGGTCGTGGTGCTCAGAATGATCGCTCTGACAATTCATCAAATTCTAATAATTGTTTCGATCAACGTGGATCGTCGCAAGGACGATCTGCGCAGTACAATGTAGACGATTATTACGTCGATCAGGGAACTGACGACAGTAATTACTAGGACAGCCAAAGACGAGGAGAGGGAGTGGTATCAGTTCCGGTTGATCAGAGAGGGCCTTACGTCGCAGTTGCTACATCGGGCGTCGTTGAGCCTTTTCTGTTGGACACTGGTGCAGCGAAAAGTTCTATCATGCATTCGAAACTCCCTGGCGCACCTTTGTCTGGCTTAACAAATGTTTCCGTTGGATTCTCTGGCGCCCCCGTTAGCAATCCAGTTTCTCGCCCTTTGCCCCTTCAAATTGGGCCACGTGAGCTCGAAGCTCCGTTGATTTTGACCACTGGTTGTGGTGAAAATCTTTTGGGTCTGGATTTGCTTAAACGTCTGTATGCAACATTGTATTGTTCTCCTGCGGGTGTAAAGCTTACGTTAGGAGAAAGGGTCGTCTCTCCTATGTATTTGTCTCTCGATAGGCTTCCACCGGAATTGAGTTCTCTTCCTGCGTCTTTGTGGGCGACGGGTCCAAATGATGTGGGCCTACTTGATATCTCCCCTTATGTTGTTCAGTTGAAATCGAATGTGCGATTGCCACGTATTCCCCAATACCGTATCTCCCTTGATGGTGAGCGAGCTTTGTTGGCGATCATTTATGATTTGATCGAGAAAGATGTTATTGAGGAGACTCGGGGAAACGTGTGCAACAGCCCTGTACTGCCCATTCTTAAACGTACTGATCCTACAAAACCGCCTGTTTATCGTTTTGTTATCGATTTACGGGAGGTAAATAAAATTGTGGTTCCTCAATTTCCTGTTGTGCCTGACATCACGGCGCTACTGACTCTGATTCCAGCTACTGCATCATGGTTTTCGGTGATTGATTTGAAGAATGCGTTTTTCAGCATCCCGATTGCCGAAGAGAGTAGGGACCTTTTCGGTTTCTCTCTCGGTGGGCGTAGCTTCCGGTTCAAACGCGCTCCTCAGGGCTACTGTGAAAGTCCATCGATTTACAGTCAAGCCTTGAAGGGTCAACTGGATGCGTTTAGGTTGCCGGTTGGTGCGGCCTTAATCCAATACGTCGACGACTTATTGGTGGCTGCTGATACTCAGGACATTTGCAAAATTGCTACGGTGTCGTTGCTGCAACATCTCTGTGAGTTAAATCACAAGGTGTCACCTTCTAAACTCCAATATTGTTGTCAAGAAGTAACCTATCTAGGTCACTTATTGTCAAAGGAGGGAAGGAGATTGACCCCAGAGAGAATTGCAGCAATTGCGCGAATGGCTGTGCCACAAACCCAAAGAGATGTGCGTGCCTTTCTAGGTATCACGTCGTACTGCAGGCAGTGGATTCCTAATTTTTCATTGCTAGCGAAACCATTGGTGGCTCTTACGTGCAAGGATGTTTCAACTCCTTTACCATGGACGGATGAATGTCAGAAAAGTTTTTCTGAATTACGTGATTCGTTGTGTTCGGCCCCTGTCTTAGGTACCCCTGATTACAGCAAGCCGTTCACGTTATATGTTCACGAGAGGGAAGGTTGTGCTTTGAGTGTCTTAACGCAACCTTTTGGTGGTAAGCAACGTCCATGTGCATATTTTTCCTCGACCTTAGACCCAGTAGCTAGAGCATTGCCGAGTTGTTTGAGAGCAACTGCGGCAGCTGCGGTCTCCATCCGACAATCAGCAGGATTGGTCATGGATAATATGCTTACGGTGATGGTTCCGCATGCAGTCGATACTCTGTTGAATCGAACGAAAACTCAGCACTTGACGAGTGCGAGGTTATCTGGGTACGAATTGACGCTTTTGGCAAGCCACATTCAGATAAAACGTTGTAATGTCCTAAATCCGGCAACTTTGTTACCGATTAGCTCAGAGTCAGATGAAGTAGCAGAACATGACTGTTACTTGCGGACAGAAGAGGAAACAAAAGGTCGAGTGGACCTTAAAAACACCCCATTGGAAGATCCGGACGGCACTTTGTATGTGGATGGGTCATGTTTTAAGTTGCCGAATGG
Organism: Lissotriton vulgaris; assembly: GCF_964263255.1. Lineage (NCBI taxonomy): Eukaryota > Metazoa > Chordata > Amphibia > Caudata > Salamandridae > Lissotriton > Lissotriton vulgaris. Next base: position 230,194,265 of record NC_141696.1, read on the forward strand.
CGATGTGACTACTGCTTATGCTGTTGTAACATTGAATACTGTTGTTGAGACTGCGAGATTGAATCAGAATTCTGCCCAAGCTGCAGAACTGATTGCTCTCACTAGAGCATGTGTGTTAGCAAAAGGGAAACGTGTGAATGTGTACACCGATAGCCAGTACGCTTTCGGTGTAGCGCATAGTTTTGGACGATTGTGGCGAGAGCGTGGTTTCTTGACGTCGCATGGCACGAAAATCCAGCATGGCCAGCTTGTGAACGATCTTTTGGATGCATTGACTTTGCCTAAACAAGTTGCGATTGTTAAGTGTAGTGCGCATCGTAAAGTGACGGATGATGTTGGTCGTGGTAATGCGTTTGCAGATGAGATTGCTAAGGAGACTGCCCGGAACCTTAGCACTCGAATGTATGTGACGAGTTCGGTTAGGTGGCCTACAGAATCAAGTACGTGTGAAGATACTGTTGAGAGTGTGAAAGCAATTCAGAACGAGGCCACTGAGACTGAAAAGACGAAGTGGAAAGAAAGTACGGGAAAGTTGGATGTGAATGGTTGCTGGATTGATTTGTCGGATCAGAAAAGATGGATGTTGCCTGATGCGTATGTACTGGCCGTTGTGACAATGGCACATGGGTTGGCACATATTAGCGCGAAAGGTATTTGTAAGTTGTTGTCGCCTGTGTGGAAGAATGATGGAATTACAAAATGTGCTGAACGTCTGGTGAAGAATTGTATGGTGTGTATAATGTACAATCCTGGCAAAGGAACCCCAACTCCCCCTGGCAGTTTTGCTCCTCCTTCGTATCCCTTTGAGGTGATCCAATTGGACTTCATCCATATGGAGCGATGCAATAACCTAAAATACGTTTTGGTTGTGGTTTGCGCATTCTCCCGATGGATCGAGGCCTATCCCCTCAAAGATAATACTGCTTTGTCTACTGCGAAAATCCTACTGAAGGAATACTTTCCTCGGTATGGAATGCCTAGAGTCGTGTGGTCAGATAACGGAAGTGAGTTTGTCGGAAGTGTGATGAAGAGCGTGTGTAAGGGCCTTGGAATTAATCAGAAATTCCATAGCGCCAATCATCCCCAGTCAGCTGGATTGGTTGAGGGTTACAATGGTACCCTTAAACTAAAGCTAGCGAAGGTTCAGGCTACGACTGGACTTTCGTGGCCTGATGCTTTGCCTATAGCATTACTGTCTACTAGGGCGACTGTACACTCCCGAATAGGGCTCAGTCCCTATGAGATAGTGTTCGGCCGTCCTGCGAATGTGTGGGGGGTTCCTAGGCCAGGAATATTCTCTGATCTTGAGTATCCGATGTTGATTGACTACTTACATGACTTGACTGCTAAACTGAGGTTAATTCACCAACAGGTTTACGACGCCTTGCCAACGCAGACGGAGGGTCCAGGCCACCAGCTCCAGCCCGGGGATTGGGTGGTTACCCGTAACTTTTCACGCAAGAATAATCTGGACCCCCGATTCACCGGACCTTACCAGATACTACTGGCCACGAGGACTGCCGTTCGTCTCGAGGGGCGGAAAAATTGGGTACATGCTACCCATTGTAAGCGAGTCCCTATTCCTCTGCCGGCAGACCCGTGGGTAAGGAAAGGCATTGCGTCAACAGAAACGGAAACATTGCCGGCGTTTGTACCTTTTAGCGACGCACAGCTTGTTGGAGAACCCTCAGCGCAGCAGAAAGCCACTGTTGAACATTTGTCAGCAAAAGACTCAAGACCAGATCAACGAACTGATCAGCAGGACGCTGTCTCTTCAACGGATCCTTTGTTCGACGAGCAGACACGTCCCGGGAAACATCGATATTCTTTGCGATCTCACACTAAGGACAAATAAAATTTCCTTGTTTTGTTGAAATTGATAACTGCAATATTATCGTTTCCCATGATCAACTCTGAACATTCGTATCATTGAAAATTTTCTGTACATATAGCAAGCTTCTTCCTTGTATCTTTTTCCTTCCACAGCTGAGAAATATTGTGCTAATATATATACATATTGTGTATTGAAGGCCGTAGGGCCGCGCGCGTACTTCTTTCTGGACAGTGGGTCTTGACGCTAGGTTAAAGGCCGTCGGTTCCTAGGAACTCCTGGGGATTGACTATTGCTGCACAGAACGAAGTGCGTCAAGAAACGTTGCGGACGGTCGTAGGGAATGGCATTCTCGAAGCTAAATGATTTGGAAGGAGCTCAAGTCTATAGATTCAAGCTGCAGCAACTCAGTCGTACCAAATGTTTTATATTTCAATTGTTTATGTTATTTCTGACTGCTTCTGCATTTTTGACAGGTGGGGTGTATTACACTATGTCTTACTTCTTACCTGCTACCCCTACTCCTACTCCTCACCCTAATCTTACCACTACTGCTTCTCCCCATTCCTTTCACATTTTACCGGAACACGAGCAGGCTAGACGTGTAGAATTCCGCAACAATTCCTTTATTCAGCTCCTCCATCAGCATCAGTTAGTGGTTAACACTACTAATTGTTGGGTGTGTGGGTTGATGCCACATACTACGGGTAAGGGAATTCCGTATCTGGTGTTACCGTATAGTTCCCAAGGGTCAGCTCGAGCATTCCAAACAATGTTTCGAAGCGCACTGGGTTTCCACCCCAATCGAGAACCACGTTCCCCCAACTCTGGTCCTACCTCGTATCAGAAGCTGTTGTCAATGGCAATAGAGGATATGGAGGATGAGATCCATGATCCTTTTCTTATCCCTGAAGAAGAGGTACGAGCTTATAAGGTCCTAAGTAGAGGGGAATACAGTTTGTTCACTAGTGAAAAGCAGCTTAAAAGCTCGCCTCCAATATGGGTCGTACCCCACACTGGTAATTTGTGTCTCATGGGTCGTGGCCAAGGTCCGCAAGCCCGATTTGGAGACAGTGCTTGCACTGAAACCTACGTTGTGCCAATGACCCCGTCCCCTGTGTTTCTGGCTGCCAAGGGTACTTACTTTATCTGTAATGATCGTGCATACACATGGTTGCCCGCAGACTTTATGGGCACATGTTTCATTGCAAATCTGTTGCCTCCGACGTTCACTGTAGATGCCGATTATCATAAGACTAGAGTTGTACGAGGCATAATTAGCGAAGAAGATACTGCCGGTCAAGAGGCAGGAGACTTTTTCAAGGGTTTCCTCCCGTTTTGGGGACCTATGGTTAATAGTAGGAACCTGAGACAGTTGACTCGAGTGGTAGAATCGACAGCTAATGTTACTGCCAGTGCCCTTGGTAATATCACCACAGAACTTCAGGCGGAGAGGCTTATGACGTTACAAAACCGTATGGTTTTAGATGTCGTCTTAGCAGATCGCGGTGGGGTATGTAAGGTGATCCATTCGAGCTGCTGCATTTTCATCCCAGATAATGCTCCTACTGTCTATCAAGCCATCTCGAAGTTGCATAAGATCTCTGAATCCATACACGTGGATGTAGGGGATTGGACGCTGCTTGGATGGTTTTGGGGCCTGATGTCGACTTGGGGTTGGAAGATTCTGATGATCATCGGAGTTGTGGTAGTGTTCCTGTTCACGTGTTGCCTTTGTGTGCAGTGTGGTCCTGCCTTATGTGGCCTCTATGCTACAACGTGTATGAGACAACCATCTGTTACCAAGGGGACTCGGTTGGACAGAGCTATGCTACAACAACATCTCGATGGTCTGATGAATATCGAATATGATTCCGACTAGTGCTTGCCTACATGAGGGCAAAAGGAGCGTCTGAGGTTCCGTGACAATTGTAAGTGGTGTTTTCGACTCGCATGAATATGGTCGAGTCTGGTATCTATGAACCGCAAATGACGAGTTTAGTAAGTGTGCGCAGTTTCGCTGTGCTAACTTAAACCGTTCGTTTGTTATGTGGGTTTTTCATCTGTACCCACGGGTTCCATCTTAGATACGGCATCCATTTTGTCTCTTGCCCTCAAGTAGCCAGCGAACGGACGCTGTCCGCTTCGCGACCCTGGGACTCCCAAGATATTTGCGGAAGACACATGTTCTTTGTAAGTGTCTTTATGACGAGGGGGTTGCTGCTGTAAGGCAGGTGGCGCCGCTCGAGGCTCATCTTGCCGCACAGACTTATTGTCTCAGCCGTGCATCTCATTAGGCACGTCCCTTTGATGCCTGTATCTCGTGCTTTCCGATACCTCCCCTTTTACACCCTTTCCGATCTCCCCACTGTCTCCGTCTTCCTCTGCACCTGTCTTTGTTCCTATTTCGATCTACTTTACTGCTGATTGGAATTCGTTAATGGTGGGAAGATGGGTTTTTACAGTTGGGAACCGCCAAATGTTTCCGCACTTATGTTCCGGACCTTATGTGTTTCTAAGTGACCAAAGCGACCCCACCGGGAGTTAAATGTGGGAACCGGGTTGTAAACTTTTGTGTTCAATGTTATCCTATGGGTAAAAACTGTATAAAAGGAGCGATCCACAGAACCAATTTGAAGCAGTCTCCCCGAACTACACTCGATGTACTTCCTGTGACTTCTGTGTTCCCTGCAGCTAATAAACCTTGAATCTTTGACGTCGAAGGAAGTGTCCCGTGTCTCTGTGACTTGTACGCCGGAGCAGGTTACCCACGAAGGTTTCAGGTGTTGTGCCCTGGCACCGCTGGGTCCAAAGGAACCCAGTCCTTCAGAACCTGTGATGGGAAGGGGGATATGGGCGATTTTGGGGTCCTTTATAGTATCAAGAATGTGTTGTCAGTTCAGTCCCACCAAAACACACTTTATTATTTTATTTTATAGGGGTATATCTAAAGCACGAAGCGGCATGGGGGGCAGTCGAGCCTCTCACATAGAACAGGAAGTTCTACCTAGGCAACCTTCAAAGACAGCATGCCAAGGCGTTTATAATTATGGCCCTCCTTTCCCCTTGCTGTGCACAGGACATTACAAAAATATTTAACTGCTCAATTCAATCGAGTAGTATCCCCACTATCTGGAAAGAAGCCTTGTTTGCCCGATCCTAAAGAAAGCAACCGAAGACCTCCAGGTGCTCACTAACTACAGACCTATATCACTGCTTACCCTTCACGGTAAGCTCCTAGAAACCACAGTAAATAGACAACTCAGTTTTTATCTGGAAACAAATGGGATTCTTCATCCATCTCAATCTGGGTTTCGCCCGGGGTTTAGCACAGAGACAGCAATCCTTGCTGTAACAGATTCTCTAAGACAGTCTATTGATGCAGGTGATTCTGTGGTTCTGATCCTCCTCGATCTCTCCGCAGCATTTGATACTGTCTCCCACAATATGCTTGCAGAGAGATTACATGCCTGCGGGATACGAGGAAAGGCCTTAAAATGGCTCAACGACTTTCTGACTGACCGCTGGCAAACCATCATGTTAGGGCTCTATCGGTCAAAAATAAATCGGTTGAACAAGGGGGTACCCCAGGGGTCTTTCTTAAGCCCCACGCTGTTCAAAATTTATATGGCCCCACTGGCTTCTATCATCGAACCTTTAGGGTTCAAAATTATTTAATACGCTGACGACATGCAGCTACTGTTCCCTATCGGTCCAAACCAGAAGAGGAGAAAGTGCGTTTCTCAGAGGGTATACTTGCCATCTCCCAATGGATGACCGAAACACGCTTACAGCTGAACCCTGAGAAAACAGAACTAATGCTAATGGGCAAAGCAGCGTCCTTCTGGAATGAGAAATGGTGGCCAGACCTTTTAGGAAAGTCCCCTGTTCCGTCATCTTCAGTAAAAAATCTGGGCCTAAAATTAGACCAAGCCCTCACCATGAAGGACCACATCTCAGCCACAGTTAGCTCCTGTTACTACAGCTTACGTCTTCTGCGTAGAATTATACCTTTTCTACCAGATTGCCATCGTAGAACCGTGGTACAGGCACTAGTTATCAGCCGCCTCGATAACGCTAACGCCTTATTGGCGGAAGTGGGTGTAACCTCACTGGCTAGACTTCAAGTCATTCAGAACAGGGCCAACAGGATGACTTTAAACTGCCCCCCTGGCTCTCCATCACTCCCCCTACTGAAGAAACTCCATTGGCTGCCAATAAAGAAACGCTCGTTCTTTAAAATCTGCTGTCTGATGTTCAAAGCCTTGGAACGCAGGGGTCCTAAATACCTTCAAAAGCTGCTTGTCCATCAGACCTTGGATCGAAATCTGAGATCTAATTCCCTAGCACTACTGAAAACCCCCCGTATTCGTCTGGCCCGCACTGGTGGCAGAGCTTTTTCTTATTTTGCTCCTAAATATTGGAATCAGCTCCCCTTAACCCTACGAAAATGTACCTCCTATCTGATTTTCAGAAAACTCCTGAAAACGTTCCTGTTTTAACTGCTCCCGACTCCATGACTTCATAATCACTTTCCTGCCTCACTATACCTGTTAGGTTGAAGCGCCGAGATGCCCCCTTGTGATTCATGCGCTATATAAGAACTCTTAACAATAACAATAACAATAACATTCCATTCTACCTCAACCAGAAGTAACTCTGTATAAAAACGTCGAAAGCCGAGACACGTTACAAAACCTATGTACATGAAGTACAAGGCCTTGTTTAGCACACTGCCCGCAACGGAGGCCCTGTCGATCTATCTTCATGAGCCAACAGCAATGGAGCAGAAAGGCCCTTTGGCCCCACAGCCTCAAGATCAGCCAAGGGGCCGATTCCCCAAATCATTTATGAGTACAGGGGGCCACAGTACTACAGACAGGAGGGCTCTTACGTTCTCATACATGCCTTTGTGAATAGGCGAATGCCCTATTAGTAAAAGCGAAAAGAGGGCCTAATCCTTTCAAATTGTACAAACAGCATATAAATATCTCATTTTTATTCTCATTTTAGACGTTTAAGGGGCAAATCTAAATGGCTGAGCGTCAGGAGCACTCGTACCTACTCTTACACACATGTGACTCGCCCTCCTACATGCAAGCCTACTGCATCGGCAGGAGGACATATTGACAGTGGTAAGATTGTAGACTTAGGAGCCATTTTTCAAATTGTGTGACCTTTGTAATTTCATTAGATCATCTCTTCTTGTTCCTGGAGTGGACAAAATCGGGAGCGCCAAGAGGCAATTCTCTGTGTGTTCAGTGGTCGAGATTGTCCCGGCAGCTTCGAAATTGAAAGTGCACACATCGCGCTGAATGTAAACAAAGCACGTCGTCCTGCCAGAAGTAGGACAAACTCAATAAAGAAAATAGTGTTTACAACACAAAAAATAACATGTACCATGTAAGAACTGAAGTAAAGGGGCAAGTAACTATGGGAGGTTACAAATGACCACACAGTGGTAATAAGGAGGGACTAACAAGCCTCTTTACAAATTAGAAGCCTGCATTCATGAAGGACAAACACCCCAGCCAATAAAAAATATGGGCGGGGGTGTGGGCTGGGCTTCTTGCAGTCCTGTACCAAAACAGATCATCGCCAGAGCATTGCTTGCTGGCTCAGGCGCGACCTAAAAATGCAGGTCAATGGTTAATGGATGGCATGCCACAATAAACAACCGCAGTTTCTGTTCCTTGCAATTGTTCCAGAAAATAAAATCCAGTATTTCTGACAAGCCCTTGTATTATGAGGGCTGTAAATATGTCGACACTTCTGCCTTCTCTCAAAATGAAGAGCTGATATTCAAGTAAAGGATTGTGCCGCGAACAGATCATGAAGACGCAAGATGCTATCCTGCTCTCCAGGTCTTGTGCACTGATACCGGACAATGAGGATGAGATTGACCAGTTGATGGAGGAGGTTGACCCTGGCACCTCTAATAAAATAAAAAGCGGAGATATTACAGGAAATTAGTGTGAGGCTGATACAGCTCTATTAAGATAGCTCTTCCCAGCTGTCTTAATTTCCTTAGGGCATATGTAAGGTGTACTTTTGCATGGTTTATATGTGTTAGTAGGCTATTTGCATTTGGAAAACAATTGAATACCGCTAGGCTCAATAATTTTAATTGTTGCTAAGACTTCTGGAAAAAATATAGAAATTGTATCAAAGCTGCTTTTCCGATGTTGTGGTGTTTTGATTGTCTGATATTAACGTATACAAATGGATCAAATGGATGTGATGTATGGAAATGTAACTTGCAATGATTAAGTGCCAGAATGTCTAAATCGACTGTTGCAGATGACCAAGAAGAGAAGTTAAAGGATGGCAGGAGCGGTTAACTGTAGCACGTGCAACCAGGCCCTAGGACGAGTTTCATGCACTGCAGCCCAAGGTATGTAAGGCCACTGTGGTGGTAGATGAATTAGGGCCCTGGGGACCCACTTAGTGAACCAACAAATAAGGGCTTGAATTGTAACAAGCCAGGGAATTGGCTCAATGATTGCACAGGATTACAAACTGGGCTTAGATGGAGCCCAGTACGAATGGGTGAGGTAGCCGCTCCCTATGCTGCTAATGTATTTGACGCTTTTCGCTGGCAATACTTCATCCCCAGATCTCAGCTGTCCTTACACCACTGAATCATGTGCACATTGAATATATCATTGAAAATTGAATTATTAGGCTTTTTTCATCTTTTACTTATTTCTTTGGTTGTATTATTTATGTTTTTTTAATCCATTCTCTGCGGGGTGTTTTCCCCCGCTGTGCGGGGCGGAGGAGGGCCGTGTGCGGCGCCGCTGTGCTTGTGACGAGCTCAGCTCGTCATGAGACACAGTGGAGCTGCACTCATGACGAGCAGAGCTCGTCACAGCCACACCCGTTTTCGAACGTTCAGCACAGCAGGGTAATTATCCCCGCGTGCGAACGTTCCAACGGACGTGACGAGCTCAGCTCGTCATGAGTGCAGCTCAACCTTGCCTCATGACGAGCTCAGCTCGTCATTAGCACTCAATGGGTTAAGAAGGTGTGTGGTACCTTAGAGAGTGATAAATCACCCATATGTGTGCAAAACCCCAGATAGTGATGCAATGTCCTCCTAATAGGCATGATTACGAAAAGGCACAGTTAGAAATGTGACAAGCATGATCTTCCCTCCTGCCCTCTGCCTCTCACAGTACACAAGAGAATAACCACACAAGACCATGAGATTACAGCCAAGACTGGTAGCCCAAGCCACTGCCCTGCCAATTCCTATAATAGGGGATGTCCGAGTTTCACAACACCATGATCGGTCAATGGGTGACTGTGCACTGTTACATCTCACACTAGTAATGCTTCTCGCAACCCAAGCCCGCTAAAACTGTGGAGTCCTTGGGTGCAGTTGGCAACATTAGGCAGGAAGTAAGTGAGAGAAAAGGGGAACTGTTGGAAGAAGTTAGGTGGGTGATGGAGCAACGAGAAGATCTTACCGCAAATAAATACAGTTGCACTTTAATTTGTGGCAGCACATATTGTACTAAAAAAATGTGTTTGTGCATGACAAACACTGAATAATGAGAACTATAATATTGACTAACTTCATTGCTTTCTTTACATAAGGCTTCTCCAATGCGTAGCTCGTGATCTTCTCCTGGGTCTACACAGCTACCTGTAAGTAGGTCTCATTTGTGCTACCCAGTTCACTGAATTAGCCTAATAGCCTTCTTCATAACATTAATATATGTATCTATAAGTGAAACTGTTTATTTGACATGAAAATGAGTGAATTTTCAGGTCTTATAATTTTGAAAACATATTTGAAGACGCAATTTGAGTGATAAATCGTGCAGTGTTGAGGAGACATATTACTGATATTATAACCTAGGTGCCAAAACTGTGGCTATTATGTGTTACCCATGAGGAGGCATTGTGTTAGATCTGACAGCCTTTGGTGTGCCTTCTCCCCTTCTCTTTGCTAAAATGTGTTGGCCTTAGGACTCTGTGCACTTTGCCCCTTCTAATCAGTGCTAAAGTGCTTGTGCTCACTCCTTAAAACATGATCCCTCCCAATTGGCACATTTAATATACATGTACATCCCTAATAACGTGGTACTACATGTACCCAGGGACTGATAATTAAATGCTATTAGTGGGCCTGCAGCATTCATTGCACCACCACTTAAAGAGCCCTTAAACAAACCTTCTTGCCATTCTTAAACCTCCCTTTTTAATATATACAAAAGTTACCCCTAAAGTAGGCCCTAAATGCACAGTGTGAATTGTATTTAAAAATGTGGACATTAACATTTACGTTTTACATGTCCTGGTAAAGAAAATCCCCTAAATTTGTTGTTCACTACTGTGCAATGTACCTCTCCCAATGGATAACATTGGGTTACCTTATACATTTAATAAGTGTTAACGTTTTATTGTGAGCAGGTCGGAATGTATTGTTTTTTCTCAAATGAGTTGTTATTTGAAATCCTCCTTAATAGTAAAGTAGGATTTCAAGTCACAATTCTGAAAATGCCACTTTTAGAAAGTTAGTACACAACAGGGGTCCACTGTGGACTCATTTCTAAAGAATAACACTCATACAGAACTGTGGTTTCATACAAGCTCCACAATAGTGCGTTATTCACAGAGATATATCAAAGATATATCATTTTGTTCTCTGACCTTCACGATTCATTAATTATTTTCAAAAACCAGCCATAAGCTATTTATATTTAATTCAGGTTATTTGCAAAATCAGTAATAACCAAAAATAGTCATGTGAAATAATGAGCTTAAAATTGTGTACAAGTGGGCATGTGAATAAGACGGGATGAGGTGCATCAAAACAATGACAATTGACTCCCTAATTGATTTGTATAAATGGGTCAAAGTAGAAGTGACCCTTTATGATGGTCAATAACAAACCATATCACAAAACATCCAAGAGGCAATTCTTTTTGTGGCATATGGCACATAAATGATCATATTTTCTCATTTCATTATTACAGCCTATTCTTCATGCACTAAACAATGGCACCATCTCGGAATTGCTTCTATAATGAAAAACTTCTTTGACGCTCAAATTGAAAAAGCTAATTATATTGATGCAGATGTGAATGAACCATGCACCAACTATCAGTTACAGTATAAATAATACACATATTTATTTCTTTGCTGGTGAAATATTTTTCTTCGTTGAAAAACGATTACATTACAAAATGTGGATGCTAATGTTTTGAAATGTTTAGGTCGTATATCCCAAATGAGAGATGTAGACAGTCTCCCTGGGCCAGTGAAAACACATCTCTGTATTGTAAGTAAAGCAGAAAGTGAATAGCCCTTTCATACCATTACATTTTCTTCCTTTGCTATGCACCATTGCTTACATATGAAGTCCAGGTCAATTGATCACTTAGCAGAAGAATAGTTAGGTATCTGCACAACTGCTTTTTTGTCTGTCTTCTTGCCACATATTAAAAGGAATAGTATAGGCAGTGGATGTCAGTAGTCAATCATGGATGTGTTTCTCCCGCCAAAGAATTATGTTTTACTCACCTTTGGATTCCAATGAGCCTTTTCCTGTGAGAGTATGGGCGTGGCTGGTAGCACCAAGACACCTAGATTATGTCGTGTTAGTATTGCCTAGTTTCTTGCTACTTTTGCCTTGGAAGAAGACCCTTGAATAGTTTTTGCAGGAAACCCTCAAGGTCTAAACCATGCTGGCAATACACCATGAATTAGGTGTGCGATGAAGCAGTTGGCAAAATTCAGCCACCTTTGATCTGGCTGACAGTTTCAACTGCAGTGCAAAAGGTGCGGCAGGTGGAAAGAGCTTTTTGCTTCTGCTGCATGTGCTGCGGCCCAGGAAGAGGGCAGCAGCACAAGCCACAATGGTAAAAAGCACTTTGTGTAAAATCATGCACCATGTGCCAGGCGCCATGTGGGGCCTGGCACATGGTGCATTGCTGTGTGGGGGGCACTAAATCTGCCCCCCAAGCCACTTAGCAGTGGCCCACGGGGGAGAGAGGCCCTGCTTGGGGCCCTCAAAGTCTCTTTCCTTCTGTGGGAAAACCATGAAAAGGCAGTCGAAAAAGGACATCCTAATCCCTACGGCGGTGCATACGCAGGCACTGCCCCCATTGTAAGGATAGGATTCCAACGGCTGCCCCCTGAAGGGATCTTAGATCCTGTCGGAGGCGGCAGTCTCTCCTCCCGACCTCTGCGCTCCAACGCCGGTATTGTAATTAATCTGCGCTCGGGCCAATGGCCTGGATGTCAAATAGACCGCCACAATGGCCTCTCAGTGTCGGTCCGCCCAACATCGTAATGAGGCTCCTAGTTTGTGAAACAGTAAGGAAAGTGTTGGATTATGGAGCGGTAAAATTTACACTTCAGTCAGTGCAATAATAAGGAAAGTACTGGATTGTGGTGGAGTACGATTGACTATTCCCATACCAGCCAGTGCAACAGTAGGGAAAGTGTTGGATTGCAGAAGGGTTAAAATGTACTAATCCCACTTCAGCCAGTGCAAGATTAGGGAATTGTTGGATTGCTGGGGCGGGGGGGGGCTAGAATTTACTATTCCCACTCCAGTCAGTGCAACAGTAGGAAAAGTGCTGGATCGGGGAGGGGTAAAATGTGCTTCTCCCACTCCAAATAACAAACAGTGTATTAAGGGTCTAAGGGATGTTTATAGACCTGCCCGGGTTACAATCACCAAATAGTAATATTCACCGCAAAGAAAGCCAGGGGTCTAAAATGGAGCTGTATGCATATGAAAAAAGAGAGAGGCTGTATGCTTATGAAAAAAGAGAGAGCTACAAGAATTCAGATAGCCCAAGGGAAATGCACAGAGTCACAGAGGAGTAACGAAACGCCACCCTTACCTGTCCGTCATTGCCTCGGACTGGAATCTGAGTCAGGTGGAGGCAACGAACGGAGCAGAGAGGGCTTGTTTGTAGGTGGCTCACAGCCTCTCTCTTTTTTGATATGCATACAGCTTCTAACGTAACAATGACATGGCATAGCAAGAGTTTTTAATACAATAATTTAGTTCCTTAAAACTCGGCAACCTTTGGTGTTTCCAAGTGTGGGTTGAGCCGGTTTTAGCACTGTGAGCAAGATTAATGGGTAGATCTGGAAGTAGGGATAAGTTTTGTGATCAATGTATGATACAAGACAGATAATAAGCGCATAGATTATTCTGTTTGTATTAGGCTCATGATTCCATACCTCCACAGAGTGGCCTCATATAATCCTGAGCCTGGTCCAGGAGTGATGAGGTCTAGTCCCCGGTCAATCTGGGTGAGTGAACACTTTTGATTCTTTTTGACTATAGACTTATGTAGCTTGAGTAGGACAGCCTTAACAGAACATTGTGTCCAATATGTGTTGTTTGTTATGTTTACTTTTAGATGAAATACACACCACTTTGACACGGAGGAACAGTAACACGTTCCGGTTAAATATATCCTTTGAAAGCAATTTGTATTGTTTGTACAACAGCACTTGCAGTAGCATTATTATTTAGAACAGAGGCCCTGAAGAAAGCCGGAGGTCATTATCCTTGAAGGCTGAAACATGTTGGCCTACTTGCGGTTATTTGTTTTAAACAGCGTATTTTTGCACTTTTCTCGTTTTTAATTAGGAAAAGGGCAAGCTTAAATAAAATTCTTTTCTTTTTGACCCTGTATCCTATTTTAATCTCACCACTTATGATTTTCTTGCACTGCACTTGGTCCCACTTCCATCTTGATCACATGGTCTACGAGTGACTGAGGGTTGATACCCAACTCTACCAATGGGAAGGGCATTTCGTCTCAATGATCTAGAGACATACCCTCCCAGTTGGATAACCAAATGATATAATTGATCATCACAAGAGTTTGATGGGAATCCAAGAGATATTTTTGGGTTCCACCCACTTTCACTGTTGGTCCTGTGTTCTGTGATCCATGTTCTACTCTGATTAGGATACTATCATACTACTCTGTCTTTTGGTTTTCGAGGCACTTAGGTAGGCACGTATACCATTGGTTGAGGTTTCTTGGCATCCTCCATTTTAGACCCATGGGTTTCTTTGTGGTGAATATTAATATTTGGGGATTGTAACCCGGGCAGGTCTGTAAACATCCCTTACTACACTGTTTGTTATTTGGTTATTAGAGCAGCTATCGGCTGCGGGTCTTTCTGTGTGATTGCATGATAAGAGGCAGTCTAATACTACTTACGTGTTAGAAGTAGTTTAAACCCGTTTTTCATTGCGCACTAGTTCAGATCGGTTCCTCACCTTAGGGACCCCTTTCTGGGAGCTACATTTTTTCGAGATTGCTGAACGAAGCGGTCTGGCATATGACGATTCAGTTTTCCAATCAATCCTTGACAATATGCCGAGCATCCTTGAGACACTCCCAGTTCCAGCTGTGGGAGTAATAGATGACTGGACTAAAGTCCTCACTCTTAAGAAATCGCATTCCAGAACACAGGTGCATGGCATCGCGATGGCAGAATATATGAGAGCAAGCTGTGCACCACCTGGGCTCATTGTTACTAATGCCCCTCGTCTTTTTCTTAACGACAGATCCTTCCTCAAGGATTGGTCGCTGATTGCCTGGCGGTGTACCCGCGATTGGTTAATTTTGATAATTAGCACCGCCAAAAGGGTGGCAGATGCTATTCTTATTGAAATTCAAACATTGGAGGCACAGATTAAAGCTACCTTTACCCCAATTATTTAAAAAAACCAATAAGATGAATCTGATAAGAATAATAAAGATTTCAAAGACTCAATATTACAGATCAAGATAGACAAATTCAAGAAAGATCTGGCTAAGTTTAAACTTGATAATGGATATCCATATACTAGCGACTCCTATAAAGCACCCGACTTTAGTAAAAGCGGAAGGAGATATGGGTCCAACTACTCTGGATCCAGCTCTGACACTGGCAGTGATTCAGACAGCACAAATCCTCTATCCTTCATGGGTAGAGGTCGGGGAAGGGCTGCTAGATACCAAAATTACAGAGGACAACAAATGTCCCAGGTACAACCATGGTGGCCACCAGCCCCGTGGAACCATCCGGGCAATTTCCAGCACCCTTTTCAACCACCTATGGGACCCTTTTCTGGCTATCAAAATTACAACAATCAGCCTTTTTTAGGCTTTGGCCCCCGGAGGTCACGGGGGGCAAAAAGAAGAACCTCCCAAGCGCAGGTCCACTGGGAAGATTCGACAGGACCACACGCAGGCACTCACAGCCACATGAGAAGGAATGCCCAGCAATCGGTGACCTATCCGAACAGAGCCTTGTAATCAATTTGAGTAAGAAAACGCTAACAGCTATTGAAGAAATTGTTTTGAATTAAGGCTTGGGCTATGTTATCACCGATAATGGGGATCCATTTCAGCTACAAATAGAACTAGCTCTGTTCTTTCGTAAATTAAGGCTGCACTACTTTTTCAAAGATAAAGACATGTCAACGGATGATCAAGAGACTAAGAACAAAGGCCTCCGTAATAAATCCAATTTTGTACCACCAGCCCATGCTGTACCTCCACAGGTAGCTACCTTTGAAAAGGCAGTAAGGGATGAAATTGAGAAAATCTGGGTCCCACAAAAACATGGCTTCAGTAATCTATCTAAAGAAGAAAGAATATCACTGAAAACCCTAGCACAGGAATCTTCAATAACTATAAAACCTGCAGACAAGGGGGGGGGGTCTATAGTGATACAAGACACTGAGACATATAGAAAGGAATGTCTACGCCAATTGGGGGATAGGTCTTCTTACTTACCATTATCTGAGGACCCTTCACCTAGACTAATGAATGAGATCAGAAGTCTGGTGGAAGAAGCCCTGGCTGAGGGGTGGATTACGCCACTTGAAGCACAGTTTTTACAGGCACAACATCCCATTATGCCTTACTTTTACACTTTGCCTAAAGTGCATAAGGCCCAGAGACCACCACCTTGCAAACCCATAATATTGGGTCAAGGCTCGATTTTGGAGCCCTTCTCTGCATTTGTAGACCACTTTTTGAGACCGATAGTGCAAACTATGCCAACTTACTTGAAAGATACGAAAGATGTTCTACGGGTGATTCCAGAGATAGTATTCAATCAGGAGACAGATCACTTGGTCTCTTTTGACGTCGAATCTCTATACACCTCCATTCCCCAGGATGAGACTTTAGATACCATCAGGTCCATCCTGGGTCAGACTGACCTAGATTCAATAACCCCTGTATCATTCATCATGGCCTTAGCCAAGATCGCCATGAAAGACAACTACTTGAAATATGAGGATACCATCTACCTCCAGACCTCGGGGACCAGTATGGGCAGTATTTTTGCGTCAATAATATGATGGAAGCACTATATTGACGATGTCCTAGTTGTGTGGCGAGGTGATAAGGAATCTATCCTTTTATTCCACCAGTGGCTAAATATTCAAAACAGATACTTACGTTTCACTGTGGAGGTCAGCAAAGAAAGGCTCGCCTTCTTGGACCTGTCGATTTATGTCACTCCGACTTGTCTAGAGAGTGAGTTATTTCGCAAACCTATGGCGAGGAACTCACTTCTACTGTATGAAAGTCAGCATTCCAAGTCACTTCGGGACAATTTGCCTTACAGGCAGTTCCTCCGTGTCCGGCGGAACTGCTCGACATCTGATACCTTTAATAAACATGCTGCCAACCTTTCTAATCAACTGCAAGGTAGACATTATCCTAAGAAGCTTGTTAAACGTTCTCTTAAATGTGCTCAAAACAACCATCGCGAGGCCCTTCTGGCACCTCCTATAGAGAAGCAACCACTCAATCGCCTCACGTTTGTCAGTACTTTTAATGCAAAGTCTAATTGCATTCAACGCATTGTGAGATGACATTGGCGCATTCTGAGCTGCAGCAATGACAAAATTGAACCTCCTCTTTTTGCATTCAAGCGTTCAAGCAGTTTGCGAGATCGTTTAATACACACTCGCCCAAAGGAGAATCCTAAAAGAAAAATTGGGACCTTATGGGAATCACCACCTGTTACTGGACACCACCCATGTGGTGGATGTTCTGTCTGCCCACAGACTTCCAATGTTTCCCATGTAGACATAGGCACAGATCGCCCTTGGGAATTGAAACAGTTCACAAACTGTAATACTGCACATGTGGTTTACCAGCTCACTTGTCCCTGTAATGAGAGATACAGTGGGATGACGACTAGAAAGGTCCGTATACGGATGTTGGAGCATAAGAGCTCTTTCAGATGTAAAAAGAACGTCTCCAAATTGACTAAACACTTCTTGGACCACAACCATAATGAATCTGATTTTAAATGGACGGTCTTGGAAAAGCCATATATCCCTTCCCATGTCGGTGATGTATCCAAATTTCTATTTACTAAAGAACAAAAGTGGATATATAATTATCCACAGACAGTCGTGGGCTTAATGACGAAATACCATGGACCAATCTGGGGCATCGCTGATACTGGTTCGTAGATGTGTCCCCGTAACTCCACAAATATAATATATGACAACAATTCAATATATTATAGAAACACAGTGAATGAGTTTATACAGTTCCAGTTAGCCTCTGGTCCTTCCCCTTTCCCTGGTCTGAGCGAGGGCAGTTGAGTTCATTGTTTGGTTCACCAACCCAATAGAATTGTGTTTGCATGTGTTGACAACATTTCAGTTGCCTGACGGTGCCTGTGCATAAGAATTTAGGTCCTGAAGTATAGACTTGGGCATCTTGGCATCATACACTCACTCCTCTTTCAATCGACATAAGTATTCCTGGCTATGTTGATCAATGTGAGAATTATTTCTCTGTGAGTTATTGACGTCAATCTGCAGTCCTTGTACTTGCATTTTATATTCATGTGATGACATGCAGTGACACTGGTTTAGTGCCCTCCTGCGACCTTGTTACTTTTCATTTCATAAAGTTTAGCTAAGGTTGCTCGTTTGTCTGACTGGGGAGTTTGCATAAAGTTAGTTGACAGACCCGCTGAAGACTTAGTTGTAGAAGCCTTTTATGCATTGAAATAAGCGATGATATAATATATAGGATCCTAACCATCGAGGACTTTTCCTTCTGTATTTTTAATACTATTAAAGTGTTGAGGGAATGAGTATTACGGACATCTGCTCCTTTGCCGAGCACACGGGGAACTACTCGTCCTCGGGACATGATGTCATCCTGTAGTGTTGGGTAATCACGCGAGATCATTTGAATGAGTTTGTCGTGTGTTGTTAGATTGCTACGTTCTATAACTTGAACCAATGATCTAAGCTTTCCAAGGCGTTCTGACAGCCTTTAAGATATTACTTTTTCAGACTTTTTCAGTTTTGTACAGTTTCTCTTGCCCTGTACACGGGGAATGACTTTGTTCCCGGTACATGATGTCATTCAGTAGTCCTGAGCTAATCTCGTGAGATTACGAGAATAATATTCTTCGTCTGTTAGTAGACTGCTTCGTCTCTTTACTGAGCTGATGATTTAAAAACGAAGTTTCCCAAGGTACTTTGGTATTCTTTAACTGAACAAGATCCTTTTATATATTTATATTGTTTCCCATAGATTAACAGTTCTAGCCCAACGATTGGCTTAGACATGAGTGAGCCACCTACAAACAAGCCGTCCCTGCTCCGTTCGTTGCCTCCCCCTGACTCAGATTCCAGTCCGAGGCAACGACGGACAGGTAAGGGTGGCGTTTCGTTACTCCTCTGTGACTCTGTGCATTTCCCTTGGGCTATCTGAATTCTTGTAGCTCTCTCTTTTTTCATAAGCATACAGCCTCTCTCTTTTTTCATATGCATACAGCTTCTAACGTAACAATGACATGGCATAGCAAGAGTTTTTAATACAATAATTTAGTTCCTTAAAACTCGGCAACCTTTGGGGTTCCCAAGTGTGGGTTGAGCCGGTTTTAGCACTGTGAGCAAGATTAATGGGTAGATCTGGAAGTAGGGATAAGTTTTGTGAGCAATGTATGATACAAGAAGGATAATAAATTGCAAAAACAACAAGTGATGGACCGAATGTGGATCAATGTCACACATTCCCCCAGTCAAAAGATCTGGGCCCAAATCCATCGTTTTTTTTGCACTCCACACCACCCTGGGTTAGACAATGGCGATATGCAAATCAGCTCTGACCCTGTTGCCCCATGGGAACAGTCCAGTCCGAACTACAAAAGCCATGTCCTTCCCAGAACGGAATCAAGCATCCGAGGACCGGACCGGTTTCGAGGTAACACCTCTCATCAGCCCGGCTAGCTTGACTCCAAGTGGTGTGGAGTGCCTGGGACCCACGTCTGGGCATCCCCAGCGCACTTAGGGCGGCAATTGCAAAAACAACAAGTGATGGACCGAATGTGGATCAATGTCACACATTCCCCAAGTCAAAAGATCTGGGCCCAAATCCATCGTTTTTTTGCACTCCACACCACCCTGGGTTAGACAATGGCGATATGCAAATCAGCTCTGACCCTGTTGCCCCATGGGAACAGTCCAGTCCGAACTACAAAAGCCATGTCCTTCCCAGAACGGAATCAAGCATCCGAGGACCGGACCGGTTTCGAGGTAACACCTCTCATCAGCCCGGCTAGCTTGACTCCAAGTGGTGTGGAGTGCCTGGGACCCACGTCTGGGCATCCCCAGCGCACTTAGGGCGGCAATTGCAAAAACAACAAGTGATGGACCGAATGTGGATCAATGTCACACATTCCCCCAGTCAAAAGATCTGGGCCCAAATCCATCGTTTTTTTGCACTCCACACCACCCTGGGTTAGACAATGGCGATATGCAAATCAGCTCTGACCCTGTTGCCCCATGGGAAGGACATGGCTTTTGTAGTTCGGACTGGACTGTTCCCATGGGGCAACAGGGTCAGAGCTGATTTGCATATCGCCATTGTCTAACCCAGGGTGGTGTGGAGTGCAAAAAAACGATGGATTTGGGCCCAGATCTTTTGACTGGGGGAATGTGTGACATTGATCCACATTCGGTCCATCACTTGTTGTTTTTGCAATTGCCGCCCTAAGTGCGCTGGGGATGCCCAGACGTGGGTCCCAGGCACTCCACACCATTTGGAGTCAAGCTAGCCGGGCTGATGAGAGGTGTTACCTCGAAACCGGTCCGGTCCTCGGATGCTTGATTCCGTTCTGGGAAGGACATGGCTTTTGTAGTTCGGACTGGACTGTTCCCATGGGGCAACAGGGTCAGAGCTGATTTGCATATCGCCATTGTCTAACCCAGGGTGGTGTGGAGTGCAAAAAAACGATGGATTTGGGCCCAGATCTTTTGACTGGGAGAATGTGTGACATTGATCCACATTCGGTCCATCACTTGTTGTTTTTGCAATTGCCGCCCTAAGTGCGCTGGGGATGCCCAGACGTGGGTCCCAGACACTCCACACCATTTGGAGTCAAGCTAGCCGGGCTGATGAGAGGTGTTACCTCGAAACCGGTCCGGTCCTCGGATGCTTGATTCCGTTCTGGGAAGGACATGGCTTTTGTAGTTCGGACTGGACTGTTCCCATGGGGCAACAGGGTCAGAGCTGATTTGCATATCGCCATTGTCTAACCCAGGGTGGTGTGGAGTGCAAAAAAACGATGGATTTGGGCCCAGATCTTTTGACTGGGGGAATGTGTGACATTGATCCACATTCGGTCCATCACTTGTTGTTTTTGCAATTGCCGCCCTAAGTGCGCTGGGGATGCCCAGACGTGGGTCCCAGGCACTCCACACCATTTGGAGTCAAGCTAGCCGGGCTGATGAGAGGTGTTACCTCGAAACCGGTCCGGTCCTCGGATGCTTGATTCCGTTCTGGGAAGGACATGGCTTTTGTAGTTCGGACTGGACTGTTCCCATGGGGCAACAGGGTCAGAGCTGATTTGCATATCGCCATTGTCTAACCCAGGGTGGTGTGGAGTGCAAAAAAACGATGGATTTGGGCCCAGATCTTTTGACTGGGGGAATGTGTGACATTGATCCACATTCGGTCCATCACTTGTTGTTTTTGCAATTGCCGCCCTAAGTGCGCTGGGGATGCCCAGACGTGGGTCCCAGGCACTCCACACCATTTGGAGTCAAGCTAGCCGGGCTGATGAGAGGTGTTACCTCGAAACCGGTCCGGTCCTCGGATGCTTGATTCCTTTCTGGGAAGGACATGGCTTTTGTAGTTCGGACTAGACTGTTCCCATGGGGCAACAGGGTCAGAGCTGATTTGCATATCGCCATTGTCTAACCCAGGGTGGTGTGGAGTGCAAAAAAACGATGGATTTGGGCCCAGATCTTTTGACTGGGGGAATGTGTGACATTGATCCACATTCGGTCTATCACTTGTTGTTTTTGCAATTGCCGCCCTAAGTGCGCTGGGGATGCCCAGACGTGGGTCCCAGGCACTCCACACCATTTGGAGTCAAGCTAGCCGGGCTGATGAGAGGTGTTACCTCGAAACCGGTCCGGTCCTCGGATGCTTGATTCCGTTCTGGGAAGGACATGGCTTTTGTAGTTCGGACTGGACTGTTCCCATGGGGCAACAGGGTCAGAGCTGATTTGCATATCGCCATTGTCTAACCCAGGGTGGTGTGGAGTGCAAAAAAACGATGGATTTGGGCCCAGATCTTTTGACTGGGGGAATGTGTGACATTGATCCACATTCCGTCCATCACTTGTTGTTTTTGCAATTGCCGCCCTAAGTGCGCTGGGGATGCCCAGACGTGGGTCCCAGGCACTCCACACCATTTGGAGTCAAGCTAGCCGGGCTGATGAGAGGTGTTACCTCGAAACCGGTCCGGTCCTCGGATGCTTGATTCCGTTCTGGGAAGGACATGGCTTTTGTAGTTCGGACTGGACTGTTCCCATGGGGCAACAGGGTCAGAGCTGATTTGCATATCGCCATTGTCTAACCCAGGGTGGTGTGGAGTGCAAAAAAACGATGGATTTGGGCCCAGATCTTTTGACTGGGGGAATGTGTGACATTGATCCACATTCGGTCCATCACTTGTTGTTTTTGCAATTGCCGCCCTAAGTGCGCTGGGGATGCCCAGACGTGGGTCCCAGGCACTCCACACCATTTGGAGTCAAGCTAGCCGGGCTGATGAGAGGTGTTACCTCGAAACCGGTCCGGTCCTCGGATGCTTGATTCCGTTCTGGGAAGGACATGGCTTTTGTAGTTCGGACTGGACTGTTCCCATGGGGCAACAGGGTCAGAGCTGATTTGCATATCGCCATTGTCTAACCCAGGGTGGTGTGGAGTGCAAAAAAACGATGGATTTGGGCCCAGATCTTTTGACTGGGGGAATGTGTGACATTGATACACATTCGGTCCATCACTTGTTGTTTTTGCAATTGCCGCCCTAAGTGCGCTGGGGATGCACTCCACACCATTTGGAGTCAAGCTAGCCGGGCTGATGAGAGGTGTTACCTCGAAACCGGTCCGGTCCTCGGATGCTTGATTCCGTTCTGGGAAGGACATAGCTTTTGTAGTTCGGACTAGACTGTTCCCATGGGGCAACAGGGTCAGAGCTGATTTGCATATCGCCATTGTCTAACCCAGGGTGGTGTGGAGTGCAAAAAAACGATGGATTTGGGCCCAGATCTTTTGACTGGGGGAATGTGTGACATTGATCCACATTCGGTCCATCATTTGTTGTTTTTGCAATTGCCGCCCTAAGTGCGCTGGGGATGCCCAGACGTGGGTCCCAGGCACTCCACACCATTTGGAGTCAAGCTAGCCGGGCTGATGAGAGGTGTTACCTCGAAACCGGTCCGGTCCTCGGATGCTTGATTCCGTTCTGGGAAGGACATGGCTTTTGTAGTTCGGACTGGACTGTTCCCATGGGGCAACAGGGTCAGAGCTGATTTGCATATCGCCATTGTCTAACCCAGGGTGGTGTGGAGTGCAAAAAAACGATGGATTTGGGCCCAGATCTTTTGACTGGGGGAATGTGTGACATTGATCCACATTCGGTCCATCACTTGTTGTTTTTGCAATTGCCGCCCTAAGTGCGCTGGGGATGCCCAGACGTGGGTCCCAGGCACTCCACACCATTTGGAGTCAAGCTAGCCGGGCTGATGAGAGGTGTTACCTCGAAACCGGTCCGGTCCTCGGATGCTTGATTCCGTTCTGGGAAGGACATGGCTTTTGTAGTTCGGACTGGACTGTTCCCATGGGGCAACAGGGTCAGAGCTGATTTGCATATCGCCATTGTCTAACCCAGGGTGGTGTGGAGTGCAAAAAAACGATGGATTTGGGCCCAGATCTTTTGACTGGGGGAATGTGTGACATTGATCCACATTCGGTCCATCACTTGTTGTTTTTGCAATTGCCGCCCTAAGTGCGCTGGGGATGCCCAGACGTGGGTCCCAGGCACTCCACACCATTTGGAGTCAAGCTAGCCGGGCTGATGAGAGGTGTTACCTCGAAACCGGTCCGGTCCTCGGATGCTTGATTCCGTTCTGGGAAGGACATGGCTTTTGTAGTTCGGACTGGACTGTTCCCATGGGGCAACAGGGTCAGAGCTGATTTGCATATCGCCATTGTCTAACCCAGGGTGGTGTGGAGTGCAAAAAAACGATGGATTTGGGCCCAGATCTTTTGACTGGGGGAATGTGTGACATTGATCCACATTCGGTCCATCACTTGTTGTTTTTGCAATTGCCGCCCTAAGTGCGCTGGGGATGCCCAGCCGTGGGTCCCAGGCACTCCACACCATTTGGAGTCAAGCTAGCCGGGCTGATGAGAGGTGTTACCTCGACCCGGTCCGGTCCTCGGATGCTTGATTCCGTTCTGGGAAGGACATGGCTTTTGTAGTTCGGACTGGACTGTTCCCATGGGGCAGCAGGGTCAGAGCTGATTTGCATATCGCCATTGTCTAACCCAGGGTGGTGTGGAGTGCAAAAAAACGATGGATTTGGGCCCAGATCTTTTGACTGGGGGAATGTGTGACATTGATCCACATTCGGTCCATCACTTGTTGTTTTTGCAATTGCCGCCCTAAGTGCGCTGGGGATGCCCAGACGTGGGTCCCAGGCACTCCACACCATTTGGAGTCAAGCTAGCCGGGCTGATGAGAGGTGTTACCTCGAAACCGGTCCGGTCCTCGGATGCTTGATTCCGTTCTGGGAAGGACATGGCTTTTGTAGTTCGGACTGGACTGTTCCCATGGGGCAACAGGGTCAGAGCTGATTTGCATATCGCCATTGTCTAACCCAGGGTGGTGTGGAGTGCAAAAAATCGATGGATTTGGGCCCAGATCTTTTGACTGGGGGAATGTGTGACATTGATCCACATTCGGTCCATCACTTGTTGTTTTTGCAATTGCTGCCCTAAGTGCGCTGGGGATGCCCAGACGTGGGTCCCAGGCACTCCACACCATTTGGAGTCAAGCTAGCCGGGCTGATGAGAGGTGTTACCTCGAAACCGGTCCGGTCCTCGGATGCTTGATTCCGTTCTGGGAAGGACATGGCTTTTGTAGTTCGGACTGGACTGTTCCCATGGGGCAACAGGGTCAGAGCTGATTTGCATATCGCCATTGTCTAACCCAGGGTGGTGTGGAGTGCAAAAAAAACGATGGATTTGGGCCCAGATCTTTTGACTGGGGGAATGTGTGACATTGATCCACATTCGGTCCATCACTTGTTGTTTTTGCAATTGCCGCCCTAGGTGCGCTGGGGATGCCCAGACGTGGGTCCCAGGCACTCCACACCATTTGGAGTCAAGCTAGCCGGGCTGATGAGAGGTGTTACCTCGAAACCGGTCCGGTCCTCGGATGCTTGATTCCGTTCTGGGAAGGACATGGCTTCTGTAGTTCGGACTGGACTGTTCCCATGGGGCAACAGGGTTAGAGCTGATTTGCATATCGCCATTGTCTAACCCAGGGTGGTGTGGTGTGCAAAAAAACGATGGATTTGGGCCCAGATCTTTTGACTGGGGGAATGTGTGACATTGATCCACATTCGGTCCATCACTTGTCGTTTTTGCAATTGCCGCCCTAAGTGCGCTGGGGATGCCCAGACGTGGGTCCCAGGCACTCCACACCATTTGGAGTCAAGCTAGCCGGGCTGATGAGAGGTGTTACCTCGAAACCGGTCCGGTCTTCGGATGCTTGATTCCGTTCTGGGAAGGACATGGCTTTTGTAGTTCGGACTGGACTGTACCCATGGGGCAACAGGGTCAGAGCTGATTTGCATATCGCCATTGTCTAACCCAGGGTGGTGTGGAGTGCAAAAAAACGATGGATTTGGGCCCAGATCTTTTGACTGGGGGAATGTGTGACATTGATCCACATTCGGTCCATCACTTGTTGTTTTTGCAACTGCCGCCCTAAGTGCCCTGGGGATGCCCAGACGTGGGTCCCAGGCACTCCACACCATTTGGAGTCAAGCTAGCCGGGCTGATGAGAGGTGTTACCTCGAAACCGGTCCGGTCCTCGGATGCTTGATTCCGTTCTGGGAAGGACATGGCTTTTGTAGTTCGGACTGGACTGTTCCCATGGGGCAACAGGGTCAGAGCTGATTTGCATATCGCCAATGTCTAACCCAGGGTGGTGTGGAGTGCAAAAAAACGATGGATTTGGGCCCAGATCTTTTGACTGGGGGAATGTGTGAAATTGATCCACATTCGGTCCATCACTTGTTGTTTTTGCAATTGCCGCCCTAAGTGCACTGGGGATGCCCAGACGTGGGTCCCAGGCACTCCACACCATTTGGAGTCAAGCTAGCCGGGCTGATGAGAGGTGTTACCTCGAAACCGGTCCGGTCCTCGGATGCTTGATTCCGTTCTGGGAAGGACATGGCTTTTGTAGTTCGGACTGGACTGTTCCCATGGGGCAACAGGGTCAGAGCTGATTTGCATATCGCCATTGTCTAACCCAGGGTGGTGTGGAGTGCAAAAAAACGATGGATTTGGGCCCAGATCTTTTGACTGGGGGAATGTGTGACATTGATCCACATTCGGTCCATCACTTGTTGTTTTTGAAATTGCCGCCCTAAGTGCGCTGGGGATGCCCAGACGTGGGTCCCAGGCACTCCACACCATTTGGAGTCAAGCTAGCCGTGCTGATGAGAGGTGTTACCTCGAAACCGGTCCGGTCCTCGGATGCTTGATTCCGTTCTGGGAAGGACATGGCTTTTGTAGTTCGGACTGGACTGTTCCCATGGGGCAGCAGGGTCAGAGCTGATTTGCATATCGCCATTGTCTAACCCAGGGTGGTGTGGAGTGCAAAAAAACGATGGATTTGGGCCCAGATCTTTTGACTGGGGGAATGTGTGACATTGATCCACATTCGGTCCATCACTTGTTGTTTTTGCAATTGCCGCCCTAAGTGCACTGGGGATGCCCAGACGTGGGTCCCAGGCACTCCACACCATTTGGAGTCAAGCTAGCCGGGCTGATGAGAGGTGTTACCTCGAAACCGGTCCGGTCCTCGGATGCTTGATTCCGTTCTGGGAAGGACATGGCTTTTGTAGTTCGGACTGGACTGTTCCCATGGGGCAACAGGGTGAATGTGTGACATTGATCCACATTCGGTCCATCACTTGTTGTTTTTACAAGAAGGATAATAAGCGCATAGAATATTATGTTTGTATTAGGCTCATGAGATGAGTGAACACTTTTGATTCTTTTTGACTATAGACTTATGTAGCTTGAGTAGGACAGTCTTAAAAGAACATTGTGTCCAATATGTGTTATTTGTTATGTTTACTTTTAGATGAAATACACACCACGTTGACACGGAGGAACAATAACACATTCCGGTTAAATATATCCTTTGAAAGCAATTTGTATTGTTTGTACAACAGCACTTGCAGTAGCATTAATATTTAGAACAGAGGCCCTGAAGAAAGCCAGAGGTCATTATCTTTGAGGGCTGAAACATGTTGGCCTACCTGCGGTTATTTTTTTTAAACCGCGTATTTTTGCAGTGTTCTCATTTTTAATTAGGAAAAGTGCAAGCTTAAATAAAATTATTTTCTTTTTGACCCTGTATCCTATTTTAATCTCACCACTTATGATTTTCTTGCACTGCACTTGGTCCCACTTCCATCTTGATCACATGGTCTACAGGTGACTGAGGGTTGATACCCAACTCTACCAATGGGAAGGGCATTTCGTCTCAATGATCTAGAGACATACCCTCCCAGTTGGATAACCAAATGATAAAAATGATCATCACAAGAGTTTGATGGCAATCCAAGAGATATTTTTGGGTTCCACCCACTTTCACTGTTGGTCCTGTGTTCTGTGATCCATGTTCTACTCTGATTAGGAGACTACTCTGTCTTTTGGTTTTCGAGGCACTTAGGTAGGCACGTTATACCATTGGTTGAGGTTTCTTGGCATCCTCCATTTGAGACCCCTGGGTTTTTTCTCCCACTCCAGTCATTGCAACATTACAAACAGACTAATTAACTTGAACAAAATAAAGAAATAAAAAAAACATATATTTGTAAATGTAAAAAAATCTAAATACTTAAAAAAAATTAAATACCTTAAATGTTTAATACATATCTTAAATTACTACAAATATTATTATAATTAAAGTACAAAACTATGATGCAGATTACGATGGCAGTCCATTGTATTGGGGATGGGACCGCCCGACAAGCTTTTGGCAATTCAGCGTCCTATATTATGATGTGACCGCCTTCAAGGCGGTCGCAAAGTGTATTTTTTGTATTACAGTTTGTGCTGCAGTCCAAAATACACACATTGTGCATATCCCTTCAAAGTGTGGCAGGCACAAACCGGCCTTCCACATGGTGCGGGGATATGGTGCCCCCCCAGGACCCGTGTCTGGGGGCCAGGGAATAAAGGGGGCCCGCTACGGCCCCCAAATGTCCCTCTCCATCAGCCTTTTCATCTTTTCATCTTTACTGCGATGGCGGTGAGACCGCCACTGCGACGGGCTGTTGGTGGTGATCCCACCACCATAGTAATTAGCCCCTGTATAATCAAAATATTAATAACTAATAAATATAGCGTTATTTACATTTCAAAAGCACAACACAATCAACATATACAATAATAAACAATATAATTATAAAACATGAATTAACTATTTTTAAATGTATTATTGCTTGAATAACTTTCTACCCTATATTTCTACAAGTACACAACACATATCTAAAATCATCTCTTCAAATGATATTATTTACACATTTTACATAATTAAATATTTAATAAAACCCTAATATATAAATTAAAAAATCTATATATGTACATCATTTTCATAATTGTAAATGAAACAATTCTTATTAATAGTTACATATAAAAAAATAATTACCTTCCTTCTACTCTTACAAATGCCACAACTCACACCTCATATAT
The DNA here is from genome assembly GCF_964263255.1 of Lissotriton vulgaris. Classification (NCBI taxonomy): domain Eukaryota; kingdom Metazoa; phylum Chordata; class Amphibia; order Caudata; family Salamandridae; genus Lissotriton; species Lissotriton vulgaris. The sequence goes on from NC_141696.1 coordinate 230,222,414, forward strand.
AAGGTAACTAATATCTTAAGCACATTATTTTACATAAGTAGTTATCATTTCAATAAATAATATAAATTAACATTATTAATTACATTCATAATTCATTTCCTACAAACCCTTTACCTGTACAAAAACAACATACACCCCAAAAAGTATTGTATTACACAATTTACATAATTATCTATTCCATTAATTATATTAATTTAAAAATAATTATTAATTAATTATAAATAATTTACTTCCCAACCTAGAACCCTACAAAACATACAAAATGCACCTGAAAAGTAATAAAAAATATTATTATACAATGAACATAATCAATTATCAATTGAATAAATAATATCAATTAAAAATATTTAATAATTAATTATCATTAATTTACTTCCCACCCTGTACTCCTACAAAACACACAGCCTGCACCGGAAAGTTAATTAAAAGAATACACACAAACTGCACCTGAAAAGTAATAAAAAATAGTATTATACAATTAACATAAATAATTATCACTTAAATACACAAATATTAATTAAAAATTAATTATTCATTCATTATAATTCTCACCCTAGACCCCTACAAAAACACATAACCTGCACCGGGAACGTAATTAAAAATACATTATTACACAATTAACATAAATGCTTATCATTTAAAAATAATTACTTCCCACCCTGTTCCCCTAAAAACCCCACAAACCTGAAAAACAAATTACTTTTCAAAACAGCTAACAATTAATAAACTATACTATACTATACTAAACACATTAACAATAAGTAAACAAGCATTTTATAACATATACAATTAAAATACATAAAAATTATTTTAAATAGATATTCTCAACAACATTTTTGTAAACTGTATTAATGATTATGATATTTGTGAAAATAGATTCTACGTACCTTACAATCAATGTTCTTGACAAAGATATTCTTGTGCACAATATTTTTGTGTGATCATATTTCAGAGTCGAGATTTCTGACTGAGGATATTTTAATTCCAATATTTGGTCTAAACACCTATTTTGCCTGGTTACAATTTGCTGATAATTTTACATGGATAACTGTGTGTTGCCAGGGCTGGGCTAATCATTCAGTCATTCTATCATTTTTCAAGTCGTTTATGAGTTAAGGGTTTTCTTTTTGAGCTGCATGGACTATTATGATTTGGTCCTGGAAGCAATCAGTCAGTGTATATGAAAAAGGGGCTGTATTTTGCACTGTTGATATCTATTTTGTATAAAATTTTCTGTTAGGGCAGAAACCCCCTCTTTAACCCAAACTCAATAAAGAGGTTCGGGCTCACTTGCAGCACTCATTCGTATGGGTTTGGTTTCCTGTCCAGGTCTGTATACAGTCCTACTGTAGATCATCTTGTGTCTCAATTGTTTGTATTTTTGATACGTCGCAAGGACGGTGCTGCACTTTAAAATTCCAGTGTTGTGCTCTATTATTAAATATGATAGACCTCTGTTGATCCCAATAGTTCCTGTCTTTCATACAAGAAATACAAGTTTCTCTAGCCAGAGATGCTAGAATAATTTACATAGCACACAAATTACACATGTTGAACCTTTTAGTGGTATTTGATTCACTTGCTGCCACATTGATATTTCTATTATTTGGAGTTTATCATATTATTTATTGATGTACCATTATACAATTAAAAGTCAAGCTGATATCAACATATTACAGAATGAAAATGCCTCATGTTGGCTACTGAATAGATATATCTTGACAAAAAGCGATAATTTTGTCACCTCAGTATATCAAGCAGACCCCATTCAGGGACACATAGAGCAAACACACTATGGGGCCGATTCCGATCCTGGATAAAAAACGTCCGTACGATTTTCATCCAGAGCCATCGCCGTACGATACGTACCCGTCCGTCCCAGCCGCGTAGTACGATCCGTATTCTGTCAATCCGTCCGAATCGTCGCGATCGTACGTATTGCAAGGCTGAAACAGTGAACCGTATGACTCGTACACATGCCGTACGACCCAACGAGCATGATCCGGACCGAGGTATGAGGACGCAATTCGTATGGTCCACGTCAGGTAAGGGCGATTCGTACGGAAAAGCACACAATCACTTACACACCGTACGGTGCCTACACCCCGTGATTGCAGGGGTATGGTGCGGACCCCTGCGATCATGGGATGTATGCACCGTACCCGGGGGGGGGGGCGTTCCGTACCTGTTTTGGGGCAAACTCTGCTTTTACGGTTGTTTTCCGCTCCCGTAGAAAAAGGGTCATACGGTGCGTACCCGACACAAATCGTACTTGCTGGGTCGGAAAAAGCAGCAGCGAACCATACAGATGTTGCGTACAGCGGGTTCCGAGGGAGATTCGTACGGGGATTTGATTCGTATGGTCTCTGTACGATTCGTACGGAGTCCAGCTCCTGATACGAATCATACTTCGTCGTATGTACGGGGGATGTTGCAGGGTAAGATTCGTATGGGAAAAACGCTCCGAACGGCTATTCGGGCGGTTTTCCCCGAATCGGAATCGACCCCTATATATACCTAGTCAGAAAAAAGTAAAAGAATTTCCATCCTGTCAAAAATCTGGGAAATTCAACCAATTTGTCATGTATTACCATTTCACAATGTAGACTTTTGTTCATCGCAGGGATATTCTTCTCTCCAGAGGGTAGATGGTGTAAATAGTTTTGAAGGCTGCATATCTTTTAGTTACGATCTTTCACCTCTAGAAAATGGTCTGTTACTCACATTTAAATAGCTACTTAACTTATTCAGGACCTAGGTTTTGTACAACATTGGGTACATTCCATTCTCTTCCCTTCTCTGCAAATGAAGTTCCTGGGATTTCTAGTGGATTCCAAGTCAGAAACAGTGCAATTTCCATAATCTAAGTTGACATTAAACAAGAAAGAATTAAAGCTGATGTAATATTTAAATTTTTTATGCTGTGAATCAAATAGAACCGATGACCCATCCCCACATCTAGGGCTCCTGGGACTGGTACAAGACACTGTGCCATAAAAGACGAAAGTTGCATGCCCTCCTATTACTGTATGCTAGGCGACAGATTGCTGTTAAGTGGGGTTGGAAAAACTGCCAAATTTACTGCCTGGTTATCCGATGTCACTTACGGTCATAAGCAGGTGGGTGTCTACTGGGAGCTGATGCCTTCTGCGTCTAGGCCCCGGGACATATGGGAGCCTTTTATACAATGGTCACAATCAAGGGTGGACTCTCCCACGGCTGATACTGAGATGATCCAGACAGGAGATCCGGAATAGTTGACTGGTTGTACTGTTATCTGATTTATATGTATTCAAGCCTACCATCATAAATCTATGGAATATTTCACCGTTTGAAATGCATACTGGATATGTCACTGCTTATTTATTTGCCTCACATGCCCTATTCTGCCATCTTCCTCCCATAAACTGTTAATATGTATGTAACCCTGCAAAGTGTCAACTCTTCGCTACTCATTTAGCTGTTGCATACACTGCCTACTGGTGCCCTGGACTGGGAACGAAATATTAATCCTATTAATCTACTGATCACATATACTGACCGATATCTATTTTCTTAGTTGTGATTTCTTTCTTTCTTCTATACCACTTTATTTCTTGCTTTTTAACTCATGTTTTTAGTTTTTGCATTTATCATATGGAATATGGAAGATACAACGATGTCACATAGGATTTAATTATACTGTATGTTATGCTTTTTTCCTTTGTAAAATCTCAATAAACAAAGCTATAAAAAAAGCTGATGTAATATTTACATTTTCTGATAAAAATACCCTCATTGCATTCGATATATTTCCGATATTAATTTGAGTGCACATTTCTCATTGCTCGCATGTTGCTTTTGTTGTTGTCTGCACATCTGTACAATATAACATTTGCTTTATTATAGTTCGATACTTAAGCAATAATTCATACAGGTTTTCACATTATTTAGAATGCTTTATAGATTTAAGTCTATACGATTGTCCTCCTTTTAATACGATCTCCAGATGCCTGGCCCAAATCTACAGGCACAAGGCATGGGTGTCTCTTGTTGTCCTGTTATAGAAGACACAACCCTGCTTCCCTTCTCTTTTGGAGTTATCCACAGAAATCCCAACCCTTCTTCGATGTGATATTGTTGAATACTTGGGATCATATTCAAAAAGTGGTATTGTCGGGAAGCCTATGAAGGATGGCCTAGAAATTTTCAGGGTTACTAGAGCTCTCCAAAGTCTTTTTAATGCTGCTGCTCACCTCATACAGCTAGTTTGGGCTCAGGGACATCCAAGGCCTATATGTCAGACTGTGTGTCTTGGCCTGCTGGTGCACTAAAATGGTGTAGATTCCGTCTTAGCAGATAAAACAGTAGTCGCGATTATCTAGGTTCCTTAGCTTGCCGACAAAAGATTTTTCACACCATCGGTGTCTATAGATCAGCTTTTTCAGCAGGTCATAAGTGAGTATATGGAAAACGGATAGATGTACATCCTTTCCAGATTGCTTAAAGCAATCCAAGACACTAACCCCCTGAAACCACATTACTCATTAATGTGTGATGTATATTTAGTTCTCCAACTTTTTAAAATATGACTTGATAATAATGCTCTTTCTTTAAAGATGCTGTCTTCAAAGATAACTCGGTTGTTCTGTATTCTCATTTAAATGGGTGTCTAATGTTAGACCATTGATGTCTCCACAATACATTATTGTCTTATGCGGGCCCATTTTACCATTTCATGATGGACAGATAATGCTTCATTTTCAGTTGAGTACCATTATGTTACTCTACACTCAAAGTTGTGTATTGAATTCTATAACAAGCAGTGTATGAAAAAACAGTGACCCTAATAACTCCTTTTCCTCAGTTGCTGACATCTTTCTGAAAACCTTCTGCGCTGGATTTCTCCCTTACTTTAAAACAAGTGTGTTCAATGGGTAATGTCACTAGCAGGGACAGATACAAATTTCCTTGGAGTATATTCGATGAGAGGAGCTAAGGCCTCCAAGGCATTCCAGGAAGAGCAAGATTAGAAGATATGTTTAGGTCTGCTGGTTGGTTCAGGGTTTCTACAATCAATACAATATATTGTAACCCAGTGGACAGTGCTTCATTTTCAGTGATTTAATCAATTTAATAAAAAGCCTATTGTCTTGTAACAGAATGCACATGTTGCTAACTATGTAGTGAAGAAAACGACAGATTTTATTAAAGACATGAAGGTGATTGGCATCCTTCATTTGTCTATTTCAGTACTGTTGCTTTTACTCTCCCACATGAAAGTTAAGTGACTCTACAATTGTTTTCTCCTTCCTTCAGTCCTGGTTTCCACTACACCAGTAAATTCTTAAGAAGACATTGGAAGAACCAGGAGACTCATCTGTAGATAGGACAGAGATCGCAGATAATGAAGTGGTCGTATTTCTTTGTGTTGGGGTTTGGATGTCATTTGCATTTTTTCATTTCATGCATGACTCATTTGCATCCAGAAAGAGGCCATAAATAATGAGGTGCATCCTCCTATGATCCATGCAGGGACTATATTGGGGCATATTATCAAGGGGGTTTATCTCCGCTTTTTTGGCTTTAAAAGCCAAGAAAGCGGAGATAAAATTATCTCCCTATTACCTAGCTGTCGCTAACACCAGTTAGCGACAGCTAGTAGGAGATAGCGACCATCTTGGGCCCCACTTTGCATGTCAGTGATATTTATCACTAATGACATGCAAAGTGGGCGTGCCAAGATGTTAGCGACTGAAAACCGTCGCTAACATCGCTATCTCCTATTACCAACTTTTGGAGATATTCGCACTAAGCGCGAATATCTCCAAAAGCTAACACCTGCCCTGAGCAGTTCTTAGCCATGTTATCCAATGGGAGGTGGATAACATGGCTAAGAGCATTAGCTCGGTAATGCATGAATATCGCGGACTTTTCAGCGATATTCATGCATTGCGGCGATTTTTATCGCATTTGCGATAAACCTTGGTAATTTCAAGGTTTATTTGCGGTAAAAATCGCCGCAGCTCAGAGGTAAATTTTTGTCTCTAACCAAGCAATAGCGATAATTATCGCTATTGCTTGGTAATATGCCCCTATATTCTTGTTTTCTTTCCTGCAAGGAAATGGCAAGGCTTATGGTTGAGGAAGTGTTAGTTACTTTGAACTTATGTTGCTACTGTTCAAATAAAACAGTACAAAAGGGATGCATAATATTTGCCTTTATCTCTTTAATAAAACAAGGGCTTTACTTCACTCCTTAGGGTTTTATTTAGTGTTTTCTGGACTGAGAAATAGGCTCAGCAGCTACATTAAACACAATAGCCATTCAGAAAACTTGCATTGTCTTCAATAGAGAAGCCCTGGCACCAGCTTCTCTGTAGGCATAGTGGTTTTCACCAGCCAGACAGAGACCTCTTAATATATAATATAACATGTGGTTATTTGCCGTTTTGATGAAGATTATGACTTCCCCCACCTTGATGACTTGGTGGCTTCCCACCATACTCTAAATATCTTCCATACTTATGGAAAATCTACGAACCTGAAGCATGACTCTGATAGCTCAATGAATCACAAAGCCAACTGTTCCACATGCAAGAGAAAAAGGTTAAAGCACATATAGCAACAGTTACAAAAGAAATCATGAAGTCTATAATATGCATGTAGTTCAGTTCATCAATGTCAATTTATTTTTTCTTCATCACAGGTGGTCAGACTTATGAGCTGGTTGTGGAAGAAAAATTGATGACATAAAATAATCTAACACATGTTTTGTACTGTGGAACTTTATAAAAGCTGCAATACAACCGATTGAAAAAAGGATAAATTATACTTTACTCATTCGTTTCTAAAGTCAAAATATATCTTAATTTTGCGCATGCCATCAAATCAGTGTTAACATATCAAGAGGGGCTGTGCTCCCTGTATTTGGATCCATAGTTCCAAAGTGATAAAAGGAAGCTGAAGCCATGAGTGAACTGGGCTCCAGATGAAAAGGAAGACAAGAATGTCAATTAACTTGATGAAGACATGTGGTAAACAAATATATACAATTGCCATCACCAAGTAATAGTGGTTGAATGAGAACAAATGGTAGACTGAAAACCAAGTAAAATAACAGTTCTTATTTGTTCATTTTATAACTTGTTATAGCCATTGTTTATATGTTGTCAATTTAATGGCTGTAGATACCAGAATGAGGACGGATAGAAATAAAAAAATGAGAAGTGATTTTAGTTATTGTGTCTCCGGGCCATTTTAATAGTATAATAGTTGGAAAAACATTTGAGACCATTTAATATACTTACAATGGTACAAAATTAAATATTTCGACTCCCAAGTGGAAGTGCATTCTAGAGTAGAGAAGATGAAAGTAGTATGACTGAAAGCACTACAGTCCAAAGGCTGTAGGTTCAGTAAATAGCTGATGATCAATACAGTGTCAGACCATGATAAGCCATACAAATATCTGGGGCCAGATGTAGGAGTCCTAATACCGGTCGGTAACAGCCGAATTCGTCCGTTACCGACCGGTATTAGGGTTTCCAGATGTAGGGGGCCTATATTTTACCGATTCTGTAAAGTTACCGAATCGGTAAATTTACAGAATCGGTAAAATACCGAATCGGTATATTTACCGTTTTGGAAAAACCACATGTAGGTGGCACTCCTAAGAGTGCCACAGGCCCTTAAAAATCTGTATTTTACCACCCAATCCTATTGGGTGGTAAAATACCGAATTCAGGTGTGCATGCACATCTGTGCATGCACACCTGTGCAATGTGACACACAGACATGCCCTTAGGGCATGTCTGTGTGCCACATTGCACACAAGTCCAGAATTGGGGTGCTAGAGGGTGTCAAAGTGACACCCCCTGCACCCTTGCAGGATTCGGTATTTACCGATTCTGTAAATACCGAATCTGTATTTCACATTGATTCCTATGGGCTTCAAGGCCCATAGGAATCAATGGGAAATACAGATTCGGTATTTACAGAATCGGTAAATACCGACTCTTACAGATTCGGTAATTTTTTACCTACATCTGCCTCCTTCCAATTTACCGACTTTTAAATACTGAATCGGTATGACTCAGTATTTAAAAGTCGGTAAATCGGATTTACCTACATCTGGCCCCTGGTGTCTAGGAAAAGGATACAGGACTCATCTCAGAAAACCCTTTGAAAACACAAGACACTTGTGATATTGCTTGAATAGTAAATCTAAAAGCTTGCAAAATGCCATGATGTTTAAGCAGTTTTATTTGGGAAGAGTAAAACAGCCCAAACGATAGGTTTTGAGAGTGAGTTAAGGGTCACTAATCCATGGAAACGAAAAAATAATAGCAAATTTAGTGAGTCCTAACTAATAGTAACAAGGACATAGGTAATTGTGTCCTTCTAGGGCTGTTAACTATGTATGGGGAAGGTAAGTGTGGATAACTATATGCATAGGGCAGCAAGTACAACTCTACCAGCATACGGGTTAATGCCCAAGGTGGTAGTGTATCTGAGGTTGAACAAAGTGATACATGCCCCAAAACACAAGGAAGTTGCATGACCACAAAAGTTCAGACTAAAACAAAATGCAAGGTCTATCTTTGTGGTAGGCTAGAAAACAAGGGATACATTAATAGTAACGATAAAAGGCACATCTTACACATGGTTCAGGAGCGCAGCATCATGTGTGGAAAGTGCTAGTGTTGTTGCAACAGGCCAGTTAAAAAGAAATGGAACTAAATAGGACACCCAGCGCCGGCCCCACAAAGTAGACTGGAGCATAAACATACTGTTGACATATTGGAAGTGGCACAAGGGCGTCAAAGCATGCATAGGTGGGCATAGCTCATGTACTTTCATGTATGTAGAATTCAACTATATTATGTGAAATTACGCGAGATGAGTAATTCAGCATTTAGCAATTTCTCTTAGCTCAAAAATGTCCCTTCATAACCAAAACGAGTGAAAGGATGCATTTTGAAATAGTGCTAAATGCAACAGAACATAAATAGCGAGTGCAAGCAGCTGCTCGCGCCCACTAAGTGTTCTCTTGAGGTAGGAGTTTTTTTACCCAAAATTTACTCTTAGTTACGCTAGCAGAGAAATCACATTATTATCTTTATTTCTGTGTCAATGAGTAGTAGGGAATTACTGAAATTATTCTGATTACTCCAGCGTAATTGAAATTCCCATCCAGGCTCAAGTTATAAGAACATCCATGAGTGGTGGGCATGAAAGAAAATAGAAAATGTTACAAAAAAATCAGATGAAATTTGGAATTAAAAAAATATGAAAAAGGGGGTCTAGAGACAAAAAGCGACAAATGAATAGCACTGAATAAGGGAGAAGAAAAGGAAGAACAATTAGAGTAAAGCAATGTGAATGATGTGAGTAATCTTAGTTATGAAATAATTAAGTACGTTTTTTGATACTGCCTGTAGCAAATATTGTTTGTAGCAAAATCAGCAAAATCACGTATACCCACAGCAACCTTATTTATGTCCTGTGTACCTAAACCATATTTGGGAGCTTTCTTGACCTCATCAAACTCATAGTGGGATGAAAATTCAATCATTGTGACAAGTAAAAGGGAAAGACCATAGTACTGCAGGAATACAATAAGTAGACTCGTAGAATCGATAACATGAGAAAGTGACTACTGTGCATCTCATTGGAATGAGAGCTTCGAGAGTACAAAATATAACCATATGTTTTACATAGTTTAGGGATTCTTGCACATAAATAGGCATCATTAAGGTAGTTGTTACAAGCAATATAGGAATGTGGAAAAAAAGAAAGCTGAACATAATGACAAACATAGAAAAACTGTTATCTCATTCAATGAGGAAGGTAAGCAGTTCTCGACCTTGGGTCTGTCCCATGTCAACTGACCTAAGTATAATGATCCAGCCGGCCTCCAGTTTACGCAAATGAAGGATTCTGGGGCTTATTTACTAGCCCATTGTGCCGCTAGTGTGTCACTTTTGTTTTATGCACCAACGGCTCTATGGGCTTGTCCATATTTACAAAGCTACTCAAAGTCACCTTGCGTGACTTTTCATGGCCTTGTAAATATGGGCCCCTTTCACACATGACAAGGGCGCTCCAAGGGCCACATCTACAAGAAAGTGGCCAAATCCCGCCCGCCATATTACAAGAATGGGCAGTGTGAGTGGCGGACGGAAAGTCTGTTCGCCACGGGTCCAACAGCAGCATTCGTTAGGATTACCTGTCGGACAGTAGCCCATCAGTAGAATGGTGGTGGTACCCCCCATGGTACCCCCATACATTTCCCTACACCAGGTGGCAGGCACCCCGTGGTGTCTGCCACGTAGTGCAGGGACATGCAAACAGTGCATTTCAAACTTTGCAGCGGGTGCTGCAGCCAGCAGTCCCACCGCAATGTTAGAGATACACTATGCGACTGCCACGGTGGTGGTTGCATTGTGATCTCATGTGTGGGACCGCAACAATGGCGGACGGACTGAAGTCCATCTGCCATCGCACTGAGCCCTTATGTTTCGACTGAAGTCTACTTATCCATTTCTCCACAGTCTCTGCTCTGATCCGCATAAACAAACCTAATCTAACATATGTACAGAACATGTGCAAGAGTGCGTATTATAGTGCGTATTATATCAACATTTGCCATTTTATTCCTTTGTCCGTTTAACAATTCATTAAAGGAAAACACGTGTTATAGTGTTCAGAATTAAAAAAATACTCAAAATATAAATATAATGCTTCGAAATAAATTGCGTTGGTGCTTCTAGTGAATAATCAATCTATGGATGCGCTGAAACTTTGGTACTAGAAAACTGCCAAATCAGAAGTAGCACTCCCAAAATTGCCATGTGGCCTTATATCTTTGAAGTCCCCCTACTCGCTTTGCATAGGCCTCTTAAAACTTCATTTAAAAAATATGTGTAAGCAGCCCCTTTTGACTAATTGTTGGCACCGAAAGCAGTTATTTGAAACTGCTGGATACATTTTGTGGAGAATTTCCGGAGTATAATATGCTAGCCATCTTGACAGAAAAGCCATTCTTTTATAGTTGGCTGCCCGTAAAGATTTATCACCTATCTCTGCCATTAGTTTCCACTCACTCACTGATAGCTGGCCTTGAGTTTTTTCAAGCACCCTTGAAAAAAAGACTGCTAGGTCTATATTTCTGGAAGCCTCCATTAAAGTTCTATACCAGTTACCAATTCCTTGTAATTTGCCTATGTTAAGTAAACTGTTAATTGATTGAAGCTATTGTGTCTGATTTTTGTAGTGAATCTGCAAGAGATGCATCATCTTGTTACAACTTAAAAAGTGTTGCTCACACTGAGAACACCATCCTTGCAATTAGATCTACCCATAAGATAGATTTTCCCTTTCCCATAAAGTCCCCAAATGTTTTGAAGCCTGAAGAGTTCCAAAATCTAATCTCATGAGCTGACAGGGAAAGCCCCAGGTAGTTACCCTCCTCCATTTCTAGTGATAGTCCATCGAAAGAAGACGTATATACTTTACCCAAGTCACACATCTGACTTTATATATCACCTAAAAACATATATCTAGTTTTTTTTAACGCTTTTCTTTTTTTTAAAAAAACACTGGCACACTTACATCTGATTCCTGAATCATCTTTGTGATGTAAAAATTATCTAATCCTCCTGTACTATTCATCTATCAAGAGAGAACATCCAGTAAAGTTGACTGATAGTAGACACATGAGTTAGGAGATGCCAAACCTCCTTATTCTTTCTCCAATTGAAGCACCTCCAACTTCACCCTAGCCATCTTTTTATTCCAGATAAAACTCCTGAACACTGAATCAAATTCCTGAGAAAACTTTTAGGAATTTTTATTGACCCGTTTGAAAATAAGAATATTAACAGAGGGAGGATAGAAACTTTGATAATGGAAACATAACCTATGAAACCTGGCACCATCTTTCTAATAGTCTCTTAATTTTACCTATCATCTTTTCATAATTTAAATAAAAGAAACTATAAAAATTGTTTGTGACCCAGATGCCCAGATATCTAATTGGCGGCACTATCTAAGCTTGCAGCTGTTTAGAAGAAGGAAGGTCTTCCACAGACATGTTAAAAAGTAACAATTCTGTTTTGCTTTAATTCATCTTGTATCCTCTGATCTTAGTAAAATCCTCCTTTATCACCTGTACAGTTGATTTATATTGTCTTCCTCTGGCTGGAGATATAATATTGTATCATCCGCGAACAATTTAAGCTTCGTAATGCCTTCTATGGGTGCCCTAATATTGTTATCATTACAAAGTTGAATTGTCAGCGGTTTGATGAAGAATGTGAACAGAATGGCTGAAAGGAGACACCCTTGACAAGTGCCTTTTTTAATCGCAACCGATCCTGCCATTTTGGAGTTTTCCGACAAATTTGCTTGAGCTCCCTTATATGAATTGGATAACATCAACAACCATTGGGCGGGAAAACCAAACCTCTGGAGACAATAAAATAAGGCATCCCAATTCACCAGATCGAATGCCTTTTCGGCATCGACCATAATGACTAGGGCTTTGCTATGATTCATTGAAAAATAATCTTTGGCCTGAATTAGAAATTGGGTGTTAGATGCTATTATTCGGCCTGCTATAAAGCCACTTTGATCTAAATATATTGGCTGTTGTGCAGCAGGCATTATGCGAATCGCTCAGATCTTCGTAAACAATTTATAGTTTGAAATAATATTCGTGCTGTAAGAATGAGAAGTTGTTGGATTTTTGTCCTTCTTAAGGAAAGAAGCTATAGTTGCTTCTTGGAATGTGGGAGGGATCTCATTCTTGCCCCCTCCTTTGATAAAATTATCGAAATCTGTTAAAAGTGCCCCAAGCTCACTGACTTTTCAAAAATAAAATTCTGTGGCAAAACCATAATTTCCACATGCTTTGGCATTGGCATTTGCTTTAACGCCTCCCATGCTCATGACGAGCTCAGCTCGTCATGAGCCATGGTGGCCGTGTGCTCATGACGAGCTCAGCTCATCATAACGGCCATAACGCTCGCACGCGGGGCTAATTTCCCCACTGTGCTGAACGTTCCACAGAAATGGGTGTGGCCGTGACGAGCAGAGATCGTCATAAGCACAGCGCCACAGCGAGCACGGGGGCGATGTGCGCCCCCACCCTCCCCCCAGCACAGCGGGATAATCAGCCCGGCAGGCAAGGGGTTAAAGCGTATTCAATCTTGGTGGATGTTATGGGCTCCAGGATTAGCTGGAAGAGTGATTCAGATAAATGAGGAAGAGGCATATTCTCATAATACAGTTGAATATGACTCAATGGCACAGGGTATTGAGTCTGATATCTGAATAATGCTGTAAAAAGAGTTTTGATATCTCTTTCTGATTGTGGACTAAATGTCCTGTTAAAGGACTCACTAAAGACTTAAATATTGCCTTTTTGTTCTTAACTTTTGTGGACCAGGCCAGGAACTTGCTAATGTGCTCATTTTCCTCATATTTTCTGTTGGTGGCTATTAGAATTATTTATTTATTTTAGAATAAAATAATCTGTAAGATTTTGGTTTGACGTTTCTACTTGAAAAACCTCAGGCTCGATCCCTCTACTTTGTTCCCTGGCAACAATGGCATTATCTAATTCTAATTGGAGACTAGCTATCTGCTGAGAATGGGAAATTTAATATTAAGATGAATTATTGAATCTAATTAAAAAATAGCTAGTTTAGTTGCTGCAATAACAGGAGAGATATTACTAAATTTGGTAGAAAGGCTTCTACCATGAATCCATAAACAAGTTTTTTAATTAAAAAAAGCAATGTGACAATAATCGAAAACAGGAAATCCTGTATCTTATGCTTCTTGATGCTCTGGAATGCCTTTCCTCGCATTGGCCCCAGCTCTATTTTGCTTCTTCTTTCGTGAGGGCCCGTAACGGTTCAGCCAGGATTGCGAGATCTGGAATGAACCTCTGGCAGTAGGTGGCCATGCCAAGGAACCTCTGCACTTCGGAGGGTGTGCTGGGGGCAGCTGTGCTTCGGATTGCTTGTGATTTGCAAGGTCCACTTTGATGCCTTCCTGATTGAATATATGTCCGAAGAACTCTAGTGAGAGCTGAAAGAATGAGCACTTGTCGTATCACCCTATGTTCACTGAGGCACCTAAGAGTGTCTTTTAGCTGCCTGTGGTGTTCCGCTGGTGTGTCAGAGTGGATCAGTATGTCGTGCCTGATGTTCAGGCACCGTGTAGGCCGGAGAGCATCTCTCGAATGGTGTTCTGGAAGACTTTGGCTGCCGATGATATTCCGAAGTTAAGGCACTTGTACCACCATAGCCCCATGTGCGTACTGAATGTCGCGATATACCTGCTTTCCTCTGCCAGGGGTAGTTGGTGGTACCCAGCTTTGAGATCCAACTTGGAGAACCATCTGGATCAGTTGATGTCCGCAATTATGTTGTCCATGGTTGGTGCTTGATGGCGCAGTTGGATGTTCTCATGTTGATGCACAGCCGTATGGTCTCTGGCTGTTTTGGCTTCTCGGTGATTGCCATGGGCGACACCCACGGTGTCGGGCCTGAGACTTTTTCAACCATGCCTTGGTTTTCTACTTTTGCAAGCTCCTTCTCGACCAGTAGCTGGAGGTAGAAGGGGATGCGTCAGTGTCTTAGCGCTACTGGAGCCACCCTGTTATCGAATTGTAGCTGGATGGGTGCACACTTGAGGCTGCCTAGCCCCTGGAATAGCTCAGGAAACTGGTCCAGGATGTCATCAACCTGGTGTGTCCGGATGCTCCTGGCAAAGGACACCAGCACTAGATCCTCGGTGAAGTGGCTGCCGATCAGGTTGTCTGCTTCACGGTCTATGACGTGGATCGTTGTTATAACTTCCTACTCTTCTGAATTAACTGGTAATGACATCCTCCCTCTTAAGGGTAGCGGAGATTGGCTCCCATGTATCAAGATTTTGGTCTGTGACAGTGTGAGAGGCGGCCTGGGCTGGAGACAGTGGTACTGCAGGATGCCTATCACATTGACCGACGCTCCTGTGTCGGTAATGGCTTTGACTTCGGATCTGGCTATCTTGAAGACTCATGTGGGTTGAGGCCTCCTGCGGCGCTTGAGTTCCCGCATGAAAGAGATGAGGAAGGTTTTTTACTTGTCTTCATTGGGGGATAAGTCTTCCAGCCTCTGGTACATATGACCAGCTCCTTTTGGTTCTTCGCGTTGTGATACGGTCATGATGGCACCTGACACACCACCTTGGATAGCGGGGTCTGCCCTCTGGTGTCCTTTCCCCGGGTTTTCTTCCTGCAGACTGTTGTGAAGTGGTTGGGAATCCCGCAGTTGGCACAGGTCCGGCCTTGCGCAGGGCACTCACCAGCTGTATGTTCGTCGCACCGACAGTAGCTACACTTCACCTTGATCGTTTGGGTCTTTTGTTTCCTGCATGCGTCGCTCCTCGCTCTCATGCCGAGTGCGTTGGTTCATTTGGTCTAGACGCTTGCAGGCCTCTCTTTTACTCTTGTTAGTGCTTGGTCCATCTCGCTGGCCCATGCAGTGGACAGGTCGAGACTTCTCTCCGGTTGGCGCAGGTTGAGGCCTCTGAGTACTTTATCCCGGCACCCATGTATGATCTGGCTTCTGCTCTCCTTCGGCTGGTCATCTGCCGTACAGGTGCTAGCCAACTTGTGCAGCCGGTCATAGAATGCGTCAATAGATTTGCGTTCACGTTGACGCGCCTGGCGCAGTTTGAACCTCTCAAAGGTTGGATTGAGCTGTGGGTTGAAGTGAGCATCCAGTACTTTTTAGCGTGGCATCAAAGTCTGTGGCAATGTCTGTTTTGGGTAGATGCGTAAATAGCTTTAAGATTTCATCTCTGGCATAGTGAAGGAATAATGACCTCTTGACGGCTCCGTCCATCTCCCTTGTTGCGACAAAGTAGTTGGTTAGCCTTTCAATCCAGATTTTCCACCATGGAAAGGCTGTCGCACGGTCTTCTAGCTCGATGAGCGGCAGCAGTATCACTGTGAGGGCATTCTGTACTGGGACCCTCTGCTAGGGCAGGGCTTGGAATTCGTCGGCCATGTGGAATCGTATGTGGCCACTTCTCTACTTTTCTTTGTTCTTTTTTGTTAACTTTATGTGTCCCCTATGCTGTTGGCGCTGATCAGCCGTGTTTTCTTCTCCTTCATTTGAGAATTTTCCTTTTCTTTTCCTTTCTGGTGCCCATTCACTGCTGCTCTGTTACTGTGCCTGACTGTACATTTAATGTTTGATTTTGCAGTCGCACTAAGTGGGGCAGGCGCCACTCATTGCTCTTACGCAGCAGATTCCGCGTACCTAATGCCGGGTATCAGGACGCTACTCTCCTCAACAATGTGCACGGCATCATGGTCGCAGGAGCAGACTCTGCCGGGAAGGGGTCGATGTGCTGAGACACCAGGGCAGAACAACGGGGTGCTGGTCGTGACCCCCTCGTCGCCAGTCTTGTGCACTCAGCGTGGTAAGGCCTATACTTTTATTGGGGCACACAGGAATGACACCACACATACTGTGCAAGCTCTGGAGATGAATCTCGTGCGGTTCCTCCCCTTTTATTTAACCCAGCGGGCCACACCTGGACTGTGGATGACTTGCCATACAGACATCCGGTTCCGGCACAGGATAACAGGAATGCTGACCTGTTACTGTTTTTTTCAGGTGTACTTCATTTTAGCAATTCAACCAGAATCAGAAAACGTGAAAGTGGGTGCACTGTCACCATCCAATTGTACAAATTTACCAAATATGGACGTTTTGCCAATCAAACAGCAGAAAGACTGCCATAGTTGTGGATTTGCTCAAATTGTTCGTGTATTTTGTGGTTGGAAATTTTCCACAAATTATGATTTAGTGACAATTAACAATTAACTTGTGTCATCCAAAATCTGTGAATGTCGGTTACCGATTGTATAATTTTTCTAACTCATATTTTTTGTCATATAACTTCTTTGTATTTACATTTTGGAATGTTATTTAAATTAAATATTTTTGAGGAAATATTTTCACCAATAAAACATAATCAATTGTGCTACTAGTAAAGAAAAGCTTTGACAATTCTGACAAGAAATTAAATTACGTTTCAGGAAGGCATTCAAAACATTTGTGGATAAGTACTTAGATGTCAAAAATGTTATTTTCATAAACTGTATCCAGTGGAAACCATTTATAACTGTCAACTATAATAAGGAGAACGGAACTAATGCAATTGTGCAGTCACATTGTTTTTTGCAAATTATCTATTTACAACATGTACCAGATATCATTTAATCTTACCAATAATATACAGATTTCAACCAAAAAATGGTTCTAGTTTAATTAGAATCAATTGTTAGTTTAAAAAAGTGCCTAATCAGGTGCAATGCAGTTCCCTGACAATTTGCAATGGTTCAAGGATAACCGGTCACGCTTTAGTTGTTGATTGCTGTATTCAGGTATTAAAACTGATAGCAATGAGGTGAAACATTTATCCAGACAGTATTAATGTTCCTAGTTAATGGACTGGGGAATGGATTTAGCTACAACATGAAACATATTCTAGTATATTGAAATGTAATTCACAAAGTGTAAAACAAGTGTCTGTTTATATGTATTCTGCTTCATTATTCATTCATTCATTCATTATTCATGTAGATCTATGTTATATCGCAAACACTGTTCCCAAATGAAGCAGTAATTTCAAGAATTCACTCGGGGGAAGGAATAATACCAAACCCTTTACTTCTATTTACAATGTCTGATGCTTTGAATCTTACAGTGCTGCCTGACACTTACATCATAAATATGTAACAGAAGGGCATATTAGCTAGAACTTTGTTAAATTGCAGGACATCTAACCTGGGCTTCTATTGGAATTCTGTAACGCATATTAGCAAGCCAATTATCGCCGTTTTAGCGGCGCTTTCCTGCCGCTAAAACTGCGATAATTTTAACGAGGTTCTTGCTAATATGCCCCACAATGTTTTGAGCGTCATCTTTCCAAAACGAAGACAGGCGAGCACTCAAGGGTGTATTCAATCCGTTTATTTCGAGGTGTAGCCATCAACACATCTCAGCTCTACATACGAGCCTTTATCAAGACAAAAATAATATTCTACCAGGCTGCTGAGTAGGGGAGAAGGTGTTTCGAAACTCCCATATTGTGGACAAACAGTAAAACCAAGACTGAAGACCACTCCTTAAACACAAGTGAGATACACTGAATAAAAGATGTAAACCTTTTACCACATATGTGTGGACATAAGTGTGGTGTTTTCTGAACTTCGTACAATTGTATGTTTTAAACTAACTCTTTTAATGTAGCAAACAAATGCACACACATTTTGTTCCCTTGATTCATGCAAGGTAAATGCATTATTTGTTGGTGAAGGACATTTTCAAGAAGATCTGGTGAATGCATACACTGTTCTTTCATACGAAGATCTGGATTTTACAAATCACTTGTAACCTTTTCTTGCCTTTTCTTGTCACATGATTTAGTCATGCCAGTTGCCTATTTGGTCCTCCATTAATGCATAATTCCACTTACTCTGACTATAATTTCCAACAGGGGTTCTCATTTATTCTATTTCCAGATGTTGTTTTTGTGTCCATAACGAAGAATCTTTCTTGAGTTCTTTCTATGTGTTTACTACTACATTTTTAATTTAACACTCATTCTTTCTCATTTGCTTTTGGTTTTTAAAATGCAACATCATGATGCTATGGGTTCTAAAGACACATATTTAATGCTTTACCTGATATGGTCCAGCATCCTAGATTTGTAGCATTATAAATACATAAATACAACAACAAAATCCTAATGTCTAGTCACAAAAAACTCTGCAGAGCAGACAATATGAAATAGAAGGAGCACAGTAAGGAGAACTGCTTTAAAGGAAAAATCAGCCAAACATCAGGCTCCTGTGCAGAATTCACAGTGCATTTCTAAAGTGTGGGTGTTTCTTCCTCATAAGCCTACTTTGGACCAATATTCTCTTTCTATAGCGGATTCCTTTAATATATCTGAGCTGTGCTGCAGCTGAAAAGGTCAGATATTGATGTGGTAACTGGCCCATTTCCAGTTGAATGCAGTCCAAAAGGTTAGAATTCACGGTCGGTTAAACTGAAAGCATCAGGTAGTAAAAAAAGAAAGATAAAAGTTTATAACAAAAAGGGTAGTCATACATTTATGTAGTCTGGAGCCATTACAGAATCTGAAATGCTCAAAACAATGTGCAAACATTTAAGTAAAAGAAATGTGGGATGGCATTTTTTCTTAAACGCTATACAGTGGGTCGGTTATAAATGTACCCTTTTAACCTGTCAGATGTTTGTTTCAGAATAAAGCTGCGGTTTGTGTACTTATAGTTCTAGCTCCATCCTGTGTGAACAAGTCACTGCCATTATCATGGTTAGTTTTCACAGATATAAGACATGCTAACACAGGGAGTAAGTAACACTGCACATAATGATAACAACAAATGCACACAGGGTATGGAGCAAAAGCGACTGCACCTATCCCCTAAATTGGGTACAGTGATTGGTTCGGGTGCCAGGGACCTGAGACGCAATACCCTTCCGTCTCCTATGGAACACTCCACAAAACAATAGCTTAACAAACAATGATCCGGCATTCAATATTAAGAATATTTGTAAAGAAACAGGTTTTCAGAAACAGAAGGAGCAGGTCGTAATATAACTTCTTTATTCAAGATTCTTCTTTTTAAAAGAACATAAGGTAGCCAATGCGTTTTGTCCTTACGGACTTCTTCAGGGCCAGTTTATTCTTGATGCGTTCTTTTCAATCACTAGGTAGGATAATTTTCTTAAAGTAAAAAACGTTGAATGTATCAATTGTTTCCAATAGCTTCCTTGGTAGAAAAGATGAAATAACAAATGTTGTGAACAATGATGATAGCTTCATAGGTCGCATCCGTTAAGTTTAGCTGTGCTGTATTTATATGTTTCAAAACCTGTAAATCCGCACCATTACGGTCCAAGGTTTTCAGCGTTACGGCGGCGTTTCGCATACTAGAATGCAGCGCTGACACAAAGAAGAAGTAAGGAGGAAAAATAAAGATATTTCTCCTGGTTATGCTGAGGTCGGGGAGGTGTACCATTTTGGCATAATCCCATGTTTACATACCTTTGTATGTCTGGGATTGTGTCAAAAACCATGGGTAAATGCGTGAGAACGCCCACTCGCCACCCATGGAATGCCTCCCTGTCCAAGGTAAGGAAAGAAAGCGAAATGCGCTGTCCTGTGTTACTTTGGACTTACTAAGCCATCCATTGCCTTGCAAGGTGGCTTTGGATGGCTTAGCAAATCCCAGTTAAGGGCTTGCATTGTCTTGCGCCGCCTTGCGTGGCGCAAGGACAACGCAAGGCCTTAGTAAATCTTGACTCTGCTTGACTATTGCAATGTGCCCTATTTGGGGTTCTCCAAAGGAAGACTGGGAATGCCTCAAAGAGTACAAAATGCAGCTGCCCAGTTGTTACTATGAATTCCGAAATGGCTTACCATTAGTCCGGGTACAACTGATTTACATTGGCTCCCCATTAAGCACCGAGACTCTTTCAAAGCACTCTGCTTTGTGCATAGGATACTGATTCAGAGGGGTCCTAGTTACCCCTTTCCTCTGATTAAGGCATATATCCCCTCTAGACAGCTCAGATCCGGAGAAGCCGCTCTGGCAGTGATCCCGAGAGTCCATAGAATGCGATTAGGGGGCAGCTCCTTCAGGTCACGGGCAGCCAAGCTGTGGACCTCAATGCCACTGAACCTGAGATTAGAACCCTCAGACGCGAGGCTCTGCAAAAACCTCAAGACCTGGCTCTTTAGGCAGAGCTAGTTTAACGACTGGGCCTTAACTGCTTCTGACTCTATCCGACCACGATATGGTGATACTGCCTAGTGTGGGGACACTCCTTGGAGTAACCAGGCGCTCTACAAATCCTTTAAATGAATAAATAAATAAATCTGCCACGAGTTCTTTACCAGTATATTACATATTATTAGTATGCCATCTCTTTATGCAACTGTCGGTGATATGTAAAAACAGCAAACATTAGTGATAGAATTTTCACTTTGTGCACAAATGCGAATTTCTATTTTTCTGTTGCGCAAAGAACTGTAAAACATCACAACTATTTATTGTGTGTTCTACGGTAGCTCCGTGCAAATCAACATCACCAGAGTAGCTTTTCTGGAATATGATTAGGTGCCCAGATTCCAGTCCATGACTGAGCAATTTAGATCCGCCGTCCAGACAGTGCAGAAACTTATTTTTCAACTGTAGCAACTGTCATTCCTACACTGATTGGTCAGTTCAGACGTAAATATACGCTGGTTGGCAGCTGAAAAATTTGGTGCAAATGTATAGGTCTCACAGTGCAAAACTGCACAGTCAGCGGTGTAACGCATATAATACCACCTCATTGTAAATTATCCAGGGCTTAATATGAGCCGGTGGATTCTGGTGCTCGGCACCTGCACTCATTTGTCAACACCGGCGCCAGTGACAGTCTGCCACAAGGTGGCGCTGTCTATCTAATTTGAAGCTGGCCACAACAACAGTCAATTATTAATTCAATATACATTCAAAATGACTATTACCTGCTGCCCAAGCCAATTCATTGCTCTGGGGACCTTGAATAGTTGAAATTGTCGCACTTGTAGGAGTGTGATGGTTAAAAGTTATGTTGTTAATATCATTTTCCAGCATGGCTGGGGCAATATGTGGTGCAAGCTGCAGTGGCCTCCTAATGAGAACCCTGGCACGTATTTAATCACAAATTAAGCACTGAAATTATCCCGTTGAAGTTAATGTATCAGAGCTCCTAAACATTAGCCTTTTTTTCTACTGGCACTGTAAGGAAATGATCAAGAAATATGTCTTAGAAAAATGTGTACATACACGAGATAATGTTTACTTGTCCGCACTCAGGTGCACCATGCGAACATCCACTTGCATTTTATTTCCAATCTTTTCTCTCAGTGTACATAGAAACAGCAGCTGACGTGCAGAAACTGCCTTTGTTTCCATCCTACTACCTGCTCAAACCAGTCGCTTGAAGTATGTGATAATTGTGCACAGCAGAGTGTCTGAATGTGCGAGTATCGAGAGGCTCGGGGCCGGTTTCACATTCCTATAAACAACTCCTTCCAGTAAAGCCTAAGACCTGCAATCGTTACTGGGGGGCACACTTCTCTCTCACCTGCTCTGTTTGCATGATTTCAACTGGCACAGGTGCATCTGAATTCTTTTCTCCTGCAGTTGTGGTGAACAAGATTTTTAAGTGCTGTCTTTTTCGGTAGATTATGATAATATGTCTTATTGAGTCAAAAAAGGCTTACCCAATTAGAAGTGGCATTTTGAAATTACATCCATTATTTGTGTTTACTATCTCCAGGTTCCAATGTGCGATGTGGTGCATCCGCAGGGGCATTCTAAAGGAAAAGAACTTAATCGTGCACACCCATTAATTATGTTGCTCAGCCATGTTTGCACAATCTTAGAAATACTGTTTTGACATTTTCCCCTTTTGGGCTGCTCTATCTACTTATTCCTCTTTTTAATGCTCATATCTTAATTGTTTTTTAATGTCTTTTAAAATTGTGCTTATGGATTATCAGATTATCAGTCAAAGATAGATATCTTATAGATATCTTATTTTATATGCTGAGTCAGAAAATATTGTAAAATTTGCATTTGTATTTCTACCCTTGGCCACATGACGATATTTTTTTTATTATCCTGTGTATATGTCGTTTGTATTATATGTAATCGTATCATTTTATGTGCTTGTATGGCTGTACAGCTGAAATAAAGTTATTTGACTTACTGAAATTACTTTGCCATAATCTTAATCAAGATATTGTGTTGCATAAAATTTCTAATGGGTTAATCGCCTGGTGCTTGTGAGTGCTGGCATGTAGGCCCACGAATTGCATTTGTACAGATATACATCCCTTACGCGTTTGTGCGTACAGGGATATTATTGTATGAGATAGGAAGGGGCATATTTACATATTCTGGCGCATCTCTGCAAATCAGCAGGGATGCGCCAGAACAGATGCGTCATGCAATCCCCTCCTTGCGCCACCACAGATGCGCGGCTTTTAAAATGCGGCGCACCATGATGCAAGGAAGAGAAGATGCGTGACGCATCTTGTGGCGTATGGGCGGCGCATTGCTGGAGTCGCGTCGCAAGCACAACGCAACTCCTGCAATGCACAGGGGCCACCAATACATACCATGGTGCGTCACTCCTTACGCCTGCTTCAAGCTGGCGTAAGGATTTGACGCAGCAGCGTCGTGAAACTGACTCAGTGAAAACTTGTAGATTTCACTGTTCAGTTTTACGGGGCTTTGATACGAGCGAACGCCCACCCTGCGACAGAACGCCCACATGAAACCTGACACAGGTTTCATGTGGCGCAGGGCTTTACAACGTGACACATCTGCCTAGATGCGTCACGTTGTAAATAAGTCACACGTGGCGCATTGTTTACGCCGCCGATGCATCAGAAAAGTGACGCAACGGCGGCGTAAAAGTGTTGCAAGGGGCTTGTAAATCTGCCCCGAAGTGCTTAGAAGTTTAGGTTGGGTCAGCGCAGCACCAACATTGTTTGAACTGAGCACTGCACAATACAGTTAAGAAGTTACAGCAGCTGAATCTACAGTGACTGAGGTGTTATCTGAATGCTTCTAGCGTTGATGCATTTCAGTTCCAATGCTATTGGAGAGAAACCTTCATCAGTGCTGTGATGGGAAACAAACTTTCTCACTCAATGGTGCTGAGCACTTAGAAACATTTTTAGTGTTCAATAGTATCAAAAAACTGTGCAGGAATAGACAAATGAGATCAGTTGTGGAGAATATGAAGGAAGCCTTTTTGGTTGTACATTTGTGATAGTACTTGCCACCTTGGAGAAGGTTTATTATTTCATGTTAGTTATGAATTTTGATGTATTTTCCTTCTTTGCAAACATTTTCAATGCAAAATGTGTTACTTTTGTCCCTGGGAAGGATGGCGAGTCCTGCTTCCCCTAATGGTGGGCTAAAAGATCAATGAATGAATGAATGGAAAAAATTATAAAGCACAACGATTGCCCGGAGGCGTCTTGGCGCTGTGCAAAATACGGAAAAAAGTGAAGCCTCAACTAACACCTACTGTACTAAAAGTCTGGTTTTTATTGACTTGCTGAATGCTGAAAGTGAGATGTCATCCTTTAGACTTTGAGGGAGGCGATTCCAATGTAACGCTGTGCATCTGACGAAACACCTGCCACCCAGGAAGACCGTTTAAAAGATGCCGCCAATAAGTGCATGGCCACACTAGAATGAAGGGTCCTGCCAGGCACACACCATCTCAGATTCTTCCAACAGTAGATGGGACCCTGCCCATAAAGAGTCTTACAAGCCATACAGAAGGCTTTGAAAATGTTTTGTTTCTTCACCGGCAACAAGTATAGATTGCTGATGGCTACCGTCGCAGAATGAAATTCAGGAATTTTCTAAAGAAAAAGCGCAGCCAATTTTTAAAGGGTTTGTAATTTATTTAAAGAGCCTTTAGGCAGATCTAAGTGAAGACTATTGCAGTGATCCAATCTGGCCAAGACCAGTGCGATGACCACGGGTTTTAAAAGGGCAAAAGGTATCAATTGTTCAAGTTTCTTGATTACTCTAAGTACATGAAAAGAAGACAAAGTAACCTAACTGACTTGATTATTATATTTCAGTTCGTCATCTATCAACATTCCAAGATTTTTGACCTTCGAAACTGGTGGTGGAAGCGAACCCAGTTCCTTAGGCCACCATGCAGGGGACCAAAAAGAAGTATTATTCATAAAAGAATTAACTATGTCTTGTATGAATTCATCTTTAGGCAGTTGCTGTACATCCATTTGCTGACTGTGCTCATACTGTTCCTAAATAGATCTCTTGAGTGAGCATTATTTTTTTAAAGTGAAACTACTATTTGTCTATTATCTGCATAAGACGCTAATGAAAAACCAAAAGATTTTATCAGAACAGCTACAGGTGTTACATAAAGGTTGAACGCAAAAGGAACAAATGATGGACGGAATGCTGAACAATGCAAACATTGGCCTCAGTCACAAACATCTGTGTTTAATCCATCCTTCTTTTGCTCACCTTGCCACCCCAGTTTGGACCCAACCATATGCAAATCAGTCTTGACCCTGTGCCTCATGGGAACAGTCCGCCTGAACTGCCAAGCCAGGTCCTCCCTGGACTGGAAACAAGCATCCTGGGACCGGTTTCGGGGCATAAACCCTTATCATCAAGGCTACTTTGAATCCAGTAGTGTGGTAAGCAAGGGACCCACATCTGGGCATACCCTTCCCACTTAGTGCGACAAAAGCAAAAGGAACAAAGAATGGATGAATTCTGAACAATGCAGACATTCAACCCCAGTCACCAAGATTTGGGTTTAATCTAACCCTGGTCAGAGAAATCCGCTCCACCAGTGGAGTTTTCCTACTCTGCACTCTGTTGAGAACACAAAGTTCTGGCAAATCTCGGACTCCCTAGTTGAGCGGAGGTAGCAGGCTCCTCCACCCTCCCTAATTTAGATATGAAAAAAACTACACTTACCTGTTGTCGCGTATCTGGGCTGCCTTCTCCTCGCCATGGTCACTCTCTCCTCCTCATCCATGGAAATCCCTACATTATATGTCGACTAGTAGGCGAGGAGGAGAGAGAGACCATGGTGAGGAGGACGCAGCCCAGAGACGCAACAGCTGGTAAGTGCTTTTTTATATAATTAAATTAGGGAGGGTGGAGGGGAGCGGAGCGGAGCTGAGTTCTACAGAGTTTTTTCCAAATCCGTGGAACTTGGAGTCCCATGCTCTCCACACAACTGGAGTCAAGCTATCCTGGCTGAAGACGGCTGATAGCCAGAAACCGGTCCTAGGATGCTTGATTCCGGTCCAGGAAAGACATGGCTTGGCAGTTCGGGCTGGACTGTTCCCATGAGGCACAGGGTCAAGGCTGATTTGCATAGTGCCATGTCTGAACTGGGGTGGTGTGGAGTGCAAAAAACGATGGATTTAGGCCCAGATCTCTGTACTGGGGTGAATGTATGACATTGTTCTGCATTCTGTCCATCAACTGTTGTTTTTGCATTTGTCACTCCGAGTGGGATGGGTATGCTCAGACGTGAGTCCCATGCTCTCCACACCACTGGAGTCAAGCTATCCTGGCTGAAGATGACTGATAGCCAGAAACCGGTCCTAGGATGCTTGATTCCGGTCCAGGAAAGACATGGCTTGGCAGTTCGGGCTGGACTGTTCCCATGAGGCACAGGGTCAGAGCTGATTTGCATATAGCCAGTGTCTAACCCAGGGTGGTGTGGAGTGCAAAAAACGATGGATTTAGGCCCAGATCTCTGCACTGGGGTGAATGTATGACATTGTTCTGCAGTCTGTCCATCAACTGTTGTTTTTGCAGTGTTTAACTGATCTACTGTGGGAGCCTCAAATTTCTGTAGGCCCACATTTCCAGAAATCAGCTCAGATGACGGATAATTGTTATGGCACTTAGACCCACTAGCAGCTACTTACTAATTGTCAGGTCAAACTTTTTATTGACTGAAAAAGTGTTTTATTCGAATCACTAGTTGATTTTATTTCCTCTGAATAGTAAGTTGATTTGGCAATCAAAGAAAGCTTTTTGTATTCTGCAATGCATAGTTTGTATTTTTCTCTTCCTTTCAACCCATAGGTCCTGTGCCATGTACGCTCCTGCCTCCAACACCTTTGTTTGGATGTCTTAAGTGACTCATCAAACCATGGTTGAGGACTTTTTTACGTTATTAAACCTAACTTTGGCTTGAGCAATAGCCTTAAGTGCAGAATTAATTGGAATAATCCTCCACCATCTGGTGTATGTTGTGTGAAATTTATGGTAGAATGGCAGTTTATAAAGAGTATAATTCAGGGGGTTATACCTTACGTCATGCCCGACCTAAAGGCTTCTTATTAAATCATACAGAAGAAGATTTATTCTGAATGCTCATCTCACAAAGCACCGCATGGTGATCTGACCAAGTCAGTGGAAGGGTATGAGGGTTGTTTGTAAAAATCTCATTTAGAGTGTACCCCGCTCGATGAGTGGGACCACCAACATCTACGAGAGTCCAAAGCAAGACACAGTATCTATCAGATGCCTCAAGCCTAGATCCAACTTGTTTTCCAAATGGAAATTAAAGTCACCCAATAACGAAAATATAGATTTCAAAATCGAGGATTCGTGGAGCATACTAATTTTACCAGAGAACGGTGCTCTGGGCTCCGGAGGGCTATAAATAAAGTGTCCATTAAGCAATTGAGTGTAGGCAAGCTAAATGTTAGAGAACAGAGCCTCAAGCCCATCCACAGAGGCAGGCATAAAAATAGCAGGGAGACGGTCATGATAAACAGCCGCCAATCCTCCACCCCTTTTACATGGTCTATCTCGATGATAGATAGAATAAGTAGAGGGAACTGCTGTGATGTGCTCCGAACCCAAAGTGTCACCAGCCCAGGTTTCAGTGATGAAAACAAGGTCTGCTTTATGCACCTCCAGAAACTCAAAACATTTCAAATGATGTTTAATCCGGGACCTAGTATTCATTTGAATGCATTTAATAGCAGCATTCTCAGGTAAAACTTTGAAACGTTCTTCAAGTAGCGTTTTATCAACCCCTACACCCTTCTCGGGGGGGGGGGGCAGCGATTGATAACTCTGGTGCTACAGGTATGACAAATTCAGGGCTCGAGTCGGGGTACCACATGGGTGGACGGCGTTTCCCCACTTATTTTACCATGTTTTTACAGGGTGGAGACCGTCCCCCCTGCCAAAAAGCTGGACTTCACGCAGGGGAATATGTGATCGGGAGCGGAGAAAACTACAGACACTCAGAGACACCGAGGTTTGCTTCGATCAGCGCTCTGCGAGCAGTGAGATATGCGAGATCGGAGAGCGGAGAAACTACAGATTTTCAGAGGTGCCGAAAGTCTGTCTTGAGCGGCGCTTAGCGTTCTGTGTCAGAGAGCGGAGGAAATTACAGACATTCAAAGCCGGAGAAGTAGAGAAAAGCGGAACGCGGCGAAGCGGAGAGACGCACGATTATATGGGATTACGTGTGTTCAGCCCTCCGGCTGGAAAAAATAAAGAAGATAAATGCTAAGGGCACTTTTACAGCTAAGCAACAATACCTCTCGCACCTCCCGCGTTTGGTTCTACGCGGTAGCCCGACCGGTCACCACGCCGGGAGGCAGAGGGAGAGGGAGAGGCGGAGCTGGTTCACCTCAGTGGACTGCACACCCGTACCTGGAAAAAGCCTTCACAGGTGCACAGCGGCAGCTGCAGCGAGCGGAGGCGGAGGAATCAGGGGGATCGATGTCCGGACGGCAGCGGACTACACGGAGCAAGAAGACCGCCCCAGCTGGCAGACAACTAAACGCAAGTACAATGGCTGCAATCACAGGGATTGCTGGGGTTGTAGCTTTGGGAGGGCCCAATAGCAGTAAAGAGACTCAGTCTGCTCAGTTTGCCCAAGAAAACAACAGTGTGGATAAAAACGGGGGGTCAAAAGCAAAAGAGAATAATAGTATACCGGCTATTGAGACTGTGGGGAAGGTACCAGGGGAAGGGAAAGGCACTTTGGTCAGTGATGAAGGTGTTGAACTTAATTCAGATTCAACGCATGTAACGGCGCTCAAAACTCAAAAACTGAACAACACTGAGAAGGAAGCTGAGAAATCAGGAAACAACAGATCTAATTCAATTATGGTGGTAAACTCGGATGCGGAAACTGTTAAAGAACTCTCCGCTACTGCTAATCTCTCTTGTACAGATATGTCAGAAGCTATTCTGGAGACACAAGTAGCGAACAGAGTGACCACCTCTAACATTGGAAGCTTAACCCTGCAATCAACAGAAGTGGTAGAAGACCCTGAGAGTGTAAAAACTAAAGCTCAACCCCAAGACAAACCAAAAAACAAAGTGGAGCAGTCTATCTCCGCTATCGAAAACACCAATAATGCCCCAGCAGAAATAACCGAATTAAGGGAGAAAGAAAACGGCGCGAGCATAGTGCTGGATCGCACGGCTGCAGCTGACGATGATGACTCGAACTTAGAGTACGAGGAGTTGACAGAAGACGAGGGAGCTGAAGGAGTACTTAAGAACCCAGCAATTAAAAAAACCACCGTCAAGAGAATTAAAATGAAAGCTAGAACTAAACAAAAAAATGTTCTACTTAAAACAGTCAACAAGGAAGCTCTTGGAAATAAGAAAAGTCGCTTAATAGACGATAGCCCTCTGAGAAGGTGGATTGAGGCGAAGGGGGGAGTCAAGAGCATGGCTCTAAGATTGTCAGGTGCCAGCCCAGACGAGGCCCTCAATACTCAGGGGGCTCGCAAAAACAATTTTATAGACATTACTAGTGAACATATTCATGCGCTGGCTTCTCAGATGCAATCGCATCTAAAGGGTGAGCGAGGGGAGACAATGAGCCTGATGGTGCAAGCCACCTTTCTTGACGTCAATTGGTGTCGTGACATCACTTCCGGGGACAATGGGGCATATTACCAACAACTAGCGATAATTTTTGTCTCTAACTTGTTTAGAGACAAAAATTATCGCCGCACATCGGCGATTTTTATCGCAGGTAAACCTTGCTATTAGCAAGGTTTATCGCAAATGCGATAAAAAACGGCCGCAATGCATGAATATCGCTGAAAAGTCAGCGATATTCATGCATTATCGAGCAAATGCTCTTAGCCATGTTATCCACCTCCCATTGGATAACATGGCTGAGAACTGCTCAGGGCAGGTGTTAGCTTTTGGAGATATTCGCGCTTAGCGCGAATATCTCCAAAAGTTGGTAATAGGAGATAGCGATGTTAGGGACTGTTTCCAGTCGCTAACATCTTGGCACGCCCACTTTGCATGTCATTAGTGATAAATATCACTGACATGCAAAGTGGGGCCCAAGATGGTCGCTATCTCCTATTAGCTGTCACTAACTGGTGTTAGCGACAGCTTGGTAATAGGGAGATAATTTTATCTCCGCTTTCTTGGCTTTTAAAGCCAAAAAAGCGGAGATAAACCCCCTTGATAATATGCCCCAATGTCCCCCCACTTCTTTTTTTTAGGAATTGTGTCCTGGATAAATTGAATGGAATGTCTCTATACCAGATGAGGAACCTAATAAAAAAGGACACATGTGAGATTTACATTGCAGCTTAAGCGTTAAAGGGCATCTCTTAAGTATGCTAAAAGCTGCCCCTGCTGTTGGTCCAAACGGCTAGAGAGATGAGTGTTGGGCACAGTCCAGACGCGGACGGGCATGCCAGCAACTCAGATGCGCAATCAGCTGCTCTCAGAAGCCCTTCATGAGAAGGACGTGTCAGGGGGCGTGCCAAGCATTGCACTAGCAGAGCGAGACAAAGAGAAAACAGTGGTGGCAAAATAACTGTGCAAACTGGGGTCTAGCGACCCCTATCATTAAGCAGAGGCTCCTCTGTGAATTACGAATACTGGCGAAAGTAAAAAATCAGGAAACTAAATATTGGAGTGAGAACACATAAAATGATTAAGACAGTTTAAAAGGGGCAAGCCCTCCCTCAAGATGGCGTCAAATACAATGGAGCCAGGTAACTCCAAGAGGGGTCCTAAGTGGCTACAAAGAAACGAAAAGGAGAAGCACCGGCTGTGTCACATTTGTAACAGATCCTAATGCCTATATGATCTTTATCCTTTACCAATCACAGATGCTGTTTCTTGTAGTGGAAATGGAACCAAGATCAAATTATCTGAATTTGTGCTGCTGAGATAAGTATGAATTTGAATGCTAGAGGAAAAATGATCATCACAAATTCTTCCCAACACTGTCCAGATGATGGACAGTCTTCCACACCAATGAGAAAATACATGTTTTGTTAATTCTTGTAATGAAAAGTTAAACACTTCAAATTTGCAGTGCATAGATAATTTAGTATGACAAAATTTGAGTGTATATTCTCCTTTACTATGTTTTGTAAGAAAGTGGATTATTTTTTGGCAGGAATGATAGTCCGGTGCAAGTTATAAAGTCACCAACCTGTTAGGTCCAGCACAAGGTTTCAATAGTTTAAACCTGAACTCACCCCTTGTATCTATGGCACAGAGCAGCCAGGCTTAATTTGGAGAACAAGTGTAAAGTAGTTAGAAGCACCAAAAGAGTCAAAAAGTAAAACGCCAACACAATGAAGAAAATAAAAATCTCATTCCAATTCTTAAAAGTAGAGGATCATGTAATACACAAAATGACACCTACATGACTAAAATCCAATATTAAGAATCAAAGATATGAATTTTTCTAGTTTTACTGCTGGTTATTGTCAAAGTTGTACCAGCAACCATTGTTTTGTATGCCCCAAACTTAGATGAGAGATTGCCGATGGCAGATGCTTCAGACAGAATGGGTCCTGTAATGGATAGGAGAAGCAATCTTTTTCTGAAGTTGAAGGATAAATATTTCAGCCATGGGCTCAAATGTTTAACATTTGTCATAAGACTCTGATAGCAAACTGTATCTCCAATGCTTAATGTGTAAAAGAATAAGTGCCGGAGCCCAAAGGTTTGCTCAGAAGCCAGTGGATGGATGGCACTATGGCAGGTTGGAGTGCTAGCTGCTAAAGTTGCATAGCTGTGATTTTATCTCCTGCCACTTTCACCCACCACCAGACACTTCCTGCCCTTTCATCATACTCATGCAGGTTCCAGCTTTCTCTCGATGTCATTGTTTGTACACATGTAAGATGGCCGACAGGTGAGGAGCTCCAGCTGGGAGCTTCCGGCCAGGGATTGCCTTTTTTGGATTAAATTCCCAGATGCCCTCCTCCTTTCTTGGACCTACTTACTCCCCTGATGTCTTATTTGTCTGAGGTCCTCATTACCCCAATATCCCGCTTGAGGACTCGAGTTTCCTGGTGAACAAAGCAGGATTGATGCTTTCTTCCATTGGAAACTGAGCAATCATGACGTAGACAGCTACAGGGGAGTTTGG
Organism: Lissotriton vulgaris; assembly: GCF_964263255.1. Classification (NCBI taxonomy): domain Eukaryota; kingdom Metazoa; phylum Chordata; class Amphibia; order Caudata; family Salamandridae; genus Lissotriton; species Lissotriton vulgaris. The sequence goes on from NC_141696.1 coordinate 230,254,462, forward strand.
CTCTGGTTTTCTTGCCGCGGCCGTCATCTACCCAGCCAGGCATCGGGCACTGCTCTCCTCTCATCTCCGCTGCTTGCAATCCTCCTTCATCTCTTCATTTCCTGTTGCCCCAACCTTCCAACACTGCACCGAATATTTTCCGATGTCAGCTACTAATCTGAGCTCCAGACGCCTGACGGTGTGACCTGGGTGAATATGTAGGGGATGGCTGGGGATTTACCCTCCGGCAGCCTCCTGCCTTTTCCCGGGTTCAAACCGCGGTGGCCAGACCTCCCTACTTCTCCTTCTAGATTAATCAACTGGTACAAGTGAGTTTTTGTTTCCCCTAGCAGGAGTGCAATTAAGAGAGTTCCGCAGGTCTATGATCGACTGCACCAGAGCCTACTTTTATTTCTTGAGTTGGGGTAAGATTGCCCCCTTAGTCACCGCTGCCCTCCTGACCTGAATAATATCTGAAACATGAATGACCATTGCTTGGCATCCATTCCGCCCTTTTTCTGGGGTTGATTTCAACTTTTTTGATTTTTGCTCGGACTTTGGATTTTCCCGCAATCCTACCATCTTGCTTATGAAGTTATCGGGATCCTTTGTCCTGGACCCGCCATGTTGTGGTTTTCGCCAGTCCCCCTGAGTGACTCTTTGCCGCTTTCATTGACTTGTCCATCCGAAATGACCATTGCCCTATGTCGCCAACTTGCTGTTTTCAGCAGTCCCCCTGAATGATTCCTTGCTGCTTTCATTGACTTGTGCAGCCGAAATTACCATTGCACTATGTCGACCTCCACTTGAGTCTGCTACACTCTGATCTTCTTGTTTGACACAGTGATGTACCCTATCACTCCACCTTCACTCCCCTTCCATTTCTGATATGCAATTCGTCTAAGTGAAGAAGTCTGGCACTGATTGTTTTTGGATACCCGGACCCTCGCTGAGTTTCATCTCGCTCATCTGACTTTCTGGTTCCCCCTGAAGTGCTCTCTTCCATATCGAGTCTCACAGACTCGACCTGTATTCAATCATCTGGTTCTTTTGCCCCCTCTTCCATCTATGCCCCTATGACTCGTTTGCTATGTTATCCAAAATGTGCTTTATTAACTGATGTATTCATGTAACACTGTTTTTTTCCGCTATCCTATTTTTTTCTCGAGGAACCCTGTTCCTTTTGTAATGATATTCCTCAGGTAAAACGCTCTGATACCTCCGGGTCTGGCCAGCGCTATATAACACTTTTCAAATAAAAAAAATAAACAAACTGCTTATTCATTTTTCTCTTCCTCCTCTTTTGCCCCTTTTCTGCTTTTCTCTCTCTTGCTCTGGATCAAAGTGTGTTGAGCAGGTCCCCAAAATGAGTGCCCTAACTTCAACCAACTGCTCAAATTAAGCAATGTGTGCCTTTCTTCTAGTGTATACTGCAACAACAGCAATGGGATGGGAGGAATGCTTGAAATAATCCTTAGTCCATTTTTTTCACCCAACATGCCACCTCAGTTTTGACCCAATGTATGCATTGTAGACTTGACCCTGCTCCAGTAGGAACAGTCCAGCCCAAACTACCCTGTTCTCCTTGAACCTGATCCAAGAAACCCAAGACTGGTTTCACCCAGCTTAGGGCTCATCATTCCGATATAATTTGGTTCCTGTGACACAGTGGGCACAGGACCCATGCCTGGGCATACTCCTCATACTTAGGGCATCAATTGCAGCAACAACAACCACCTAATAGATGGAATGCTTGAATTAACTTCAGACACTGGCAATTGCTCCTCACCCATCATACCACCTCAGTTTGGACCCTCCACATGAAAATCAGTCTTGACCCTTTAACACATGTAAGTCATCCCTAAGGTAGGGCCTAAACAGCCCATAGGGAAGGGGGCAGTGCATTTACCAAGTTGGACATGTACTTTTAAGTTTTGCATGTCCTGGTAGTAAACTATGCTTAAATTCACTACAGCAATACTTACCTCTCCCATAGAATATAATTTGGTTACCTTATCAACTTTACAAAGTGATAACCTTTGATCGGTACCAGGGAGAAATGTCAAGGTTTGGTCTGTAAAGAATTGTAATTTAAAACTATTTTTAACAATAAACTCGAATTGTATCCTGCGTCACATGAGTCGGTGTACATGGCAATTGGCCTTTGTGTATTCCTTCCAGACAGCCACACAATAGAGGGCCTGTGTGTTGGAACGATAGACCAGCCAAGGCAAAATTGAGAGGGGGGGGGGGCAAATGGGTGGGGTGGAGTTTTCACCTACCACACTTGCACTTCAAAAGCACTGCTCCAGCACACACACAAACAGCTTCACGCTAGCCTATTTGACTCCCAGACAGACTGGGACATGGGCAGGGAAGCAGGAACTTCCAGACACTTCTTTGGGGGGGATGAGGGACTCCAGAAGCTTCTCCCACTTCAAACGGGCACCAGGTATGAAAATGGGAGTGAGTGCTGACCCTCCAAGTGGTGCCTCTCAACTCCTGGACATGCAGAGGGGAGATTAACCGCATCGCTGCTGCTGCGATTTTTGCGCTGTGCGGCAATTTTAAAATTACCGCGATACATGATGAGCTCAGCTCGTCATCAGCACACGCCACCCGTGGGTGATGACGAGCTCAGCTCGTCATCAGCATCGAAGGGGTTAAAGGTGTTGTTCTAGTCTAACTGAGGGCTCCAGCAAATCTGGCCCGAAACCGTGCAGACCGTACACCAAGGACAAGGTACAATCCTCAGCGGGCCAATATTGCTCCTGTGCCTGGCCTGTGCTCCATCACAGTCGCCCTGAATCTGTGACTTTGTTCGGGTCCAGTGTGACCAGATACCTTCAGTTGGCACCTTTGCGCCTTTTGGTGCTACTTTCATCTATTTAAAATTACATATCCCAGTTCTATGCTTTAGATTGGGTCGTTTTGGTCTCCAATAATTTATTAGACTTTACTCAATTTTTCTAAATTGATGCAGGATTTTTTTCTTGTGATGTGTTTTCATTTTATTACTGTTGGTGTACTGCCAGGGGTGTATTGCAGGCCCCTGTGGCGCTTGGGGGCCCCACGCCTATCAGGGGGCCCAATCCCTTCAGAAGGGCCTCATTCCACTCAAGACCTACAAACATTTGCGTAATATACGAGACTCAGGGGCACGAGTCACATTCTGAAGGGGGCACCATCATTCTATGCTACACCACTGTGGTGCTGCACACATACTTTACACATTGCCTCTAAGTTAAATGTGACTGATTTAGTGCCAAGCTACTAGAGGGTTTAACAGAGGTTGATATAGTGACTTTTGTGGTTCACCCTGACAGGAATTCTGGCTGTGTCTTGAAAAGGTCTCCCACCCCACCTCAACAAACAATCCAATTTCTCACAATATAAATGTAATACCGTAGCTATAAATTCATATTCGGAAGCATAGGCACCTTATTGCACAGAATTAACTCGCCACCACTTAATTTGCCCTGTAATGTATTAAAAAGAAAATAACAGATTTTCATAATGATGGATTTCCCATGTTGTTTTAAATTGCCTGCATGTTTTTATATTTACATAATCTAGTACCATTTGAGCTTGTTTATCCTAAAACTGGTAATTATATGTTGCTCTGGTGACAGGGGATGATTTGTCAAATTGCGCTTCGTGATTTCTCTCATAAACAAATCTCCGGTGAAGCATGCGGTTTCGCAATTACACTCCTATTTATCATGTCATCTCGAGAACAGTGGGAGAAGGCGCGTGAACGGGAGGACGGCGGACGTCGCGGGCGGGAAGGAGGGGGGCCATGATGGATTCTACTTTGCGGATGAATTATACGCGTCTTGACGCAGCCCTTCAGCTGCCACCAGCCCCAGAGTTAACTGATGCTCCTGCAAACATCATTACATTCACCCCGCACATTATTTCAGACGTTGTAAAAAGATGACAAGTGCCAAATCCCATAACGTATGTATGACAACATGAATCCATTACAATAAATTATGCAAAATTAAAAATATGTTTAACTACCTCAGGAAGCTACACGTCAAAACAGAGGCGATTGATAGTCGCGCGTGCTCTTGCCCATGAAGCAACAGCTTTGAATGTTATGTTTATTGAAGAGCAACAGGTTGTCTTACCTCTCAGCTCCTCTAAGAAAGTTGTGGAATGCTTTGCGGTTCAAACAAATGCCATGAGTTACATCTTTGTCTTGTAAAAGTGTGCTGAAACAAACTTAGGGCCAGATTTACTCACCTTTCACGCAACGCATGCTGCGCTGCTTTGCATTGCATTGCGTGAAAGTGAGAGAGCATAAATGAGCTTTATCTACTGCACTTCAGTCAGCCTAGCGCCAACGCAGGCATCCGTGCACCACGGTGCAATATGAGCAGGAATGGATACCTTCCTGCACAAAAACAATCTGTCGAGGCATTTTGCTCTTTTGGGGCTAGATGTAGGTAATTGACATTTACAGATTCGAAAATACCGAATTTTACCGATTCAGTATTTTCGAATCGGTAAATGCTATGTGGGTAATTAATCGGTAAAAAATACCGAATCGTTAAGATTCAGTATTTACCGATTCGGTAAAATTGTGAATAAGTCAAGGGTGGCAGGGGGGCACCCCTGATTAGTGCTTGTGTGAAACATGTGGCACACATACATGCCCTGTATTTCTGTCACATGCACAGGTGTAAATGCACATATTTGCATTTACATAGGAATTCGTTATTTACCAACAACTAATAGTTGGTGGTAAATAACAAATCCTTTAAGCCCAGAACCACTGTTTGAAGTGCTTCCTACATTTCATTTACCGATTCGGTAAATACAGAATCGGTAAATGATGATTGGAGAAATCCTACATTTCATTTACCTATTAGTTTTTTACCGAATCGGTAAATATGCCCTCTACATAGGAAAAGTCTATTACCGGTCGGTAATGGCCGATTTCGGCCATTACCGACCGGTAATAGGCCACCTACATCTGGCCCTAAATGTATGCTGCAGAATTCAGCACACATAGAAAGAGAAAATAACGAGGAGAAAAAAAAGATTTTTCGCGGCATTGCGTCATATATATATATATTGTTACAAAGTCATGCAAGGCAGCGCAAATCCCCACTTGTGAAGCTTTGTAAATATTTACTAGCATCTTGCATCATGGATGCACCACAAAAGTGGTGCAACCGTGACACAAAATGTTAGTAAATCTAACCATTAAAGTGCAAAGCTCAGAACACTGGGTGACAGAGGATCTCACGTACAAAGGCTTTTTGTGTTTGCAAATGCTAAAACCTCTTTTTAAATGTACTAAACCCATTTCAAGATTTGGTAAAGATTTTTCGAATCATTAAATAGGTTTGGGAAACATTAAGAAATCGCTATTTGAAAGAGTATTTTAAGCGCGTCCCTTCCAAATACCAATTCCTTGAGGTATATTTAAAGGTTTTGCAACCAAAATATTATTGCAAAACATCAGTATTTTACCATCAAAACATTTTTATAAGTAGACAGTAGTCCCATGGACCCCTGCCTAATCTTAAAAAAGTTTGTAAACATCTTAATTTTCTTTTTTTAAACACATTGGAAAACAGATTGCAATTTTTTTTTGTTAAGCAATGACAGACATGGAGTTCTTTTTTTAAAATGCAGCCCATTTTCTTTCAGGAAAACGGGATGTGTTTTTAAAAAAAAGAAAAATGTTACTAATATTTTTTAAGAATAGGCAGTGCTCCCTCTTCCAGTTTGCGAATGCTTTACCACTACCTTTCAGTAGTCATATATTATTAATGTTTTGCGACTGGATTTCAGCCCCAAAGCAATAAAACAAATCAATCTGATTTTTTTAACCAAGTCGTTTGATCTGTATCACATTTTGTATTGAAAATGGAGGAAAAAGAGAGCCCACATGTTGGCAAAGCCAGTAGATCTGAATTTGTATAAGTGAAAGTGCTCTGGCCAATCTCAGGATCAGTTTTACTAACCTTTCACGCAACGCAGTGTAGCAACTCAACTTGCTGTGCTGCATTGCATGGAAGGGAGAGAGCATAAATGAGTCATCTCAGCTGGACTATGCCAACGCATTAAACTGAGGTCTCCTGGTGGACCTACTTAAGAGACTCCAGTTGGAGCAGAATGCTGCAGCCCTGTTCCTGTTGGACATCCCAGGTCCATCTAACAGAGTTGCATTGGCTTTCCATACTGGCAAGAGTGAAGTTTAAGGGACTGGTTCTAGCCCATACAACCTTCTATGGACTAGACCCTAAATAAATAACCAAGCGACTTCCTCATTGTCATCCATCCAGAACTCTACGGTCAGCTGATGGTCACCTCTTTCTCTGCGCTAGCTGCCACAAGCGCGCCTAAGGCAAGCCCGTCTGCGCCCGTCCGTGCTAAGTCAGCGCTCAGGGCGAGTCACTCTACCCAGCATGATAGGGGTAGGCACGGCAACAGCTTTATCCACTTAACTAGTGAGGGGCTGACATTTTTTAAATCCCCTTCCTGTCCATCGCACAGAGTTTGGTCCACGGGGCCCTCTAGGGACTTTGCCTGTGTTGATTGTGGCTTCAGATTTGCTTCTGAACCCCTGACAACGGTCATACCTGTGATTACACCTATGGCGGGGCCCATTTGCACCTGCCTTATCAATGCCAGATCAGTGAAGAGGCATTTTGTTGATGTTGCCGACCTTATTATGGACAACGGTCTGGACATGCTGTTCGCCACTGAGACGTGGCTTGATGCCTACTCCAATCCGATAGTAGCACTGGCCACTCCTGATGGTTTCAAAGTCCATCGGTTGGATCGCCAGATGGGCAGAGGTGGTGGCCTCGCCATCTGGCTCAGGGATAGTTGGACCTTGCACAGTGAACCTTCCTCCCTTCTGGGGGACTGTGAAGTTCTAAATTTTAGCATTCAACTTTCCGCCCACTTTATGCTTGGGGGGTCCCTGGTCTACCGTCCGCCTGGACCATCCAAGAACTTTTTGGACTCTTGTGGGGACGCATTGGCAGAGCATGCCTTACGTTTTGCCAGGTTCATGTTTCTCGGCGATGTCAATATCCATTTTGACCACGCGGAGGCGTAGGATTCTTCTGCCCTTTTGGATGCTTTCCACCTAGTGAACCTCTCACAAAGAGTCTTGTTTCCCACTCATCTTGGAGGGCACACCCTAGATATCATCGGGGCCAATTTCCCCATACTGGTGAAGAGACCGAGGCCAGTTGCCTGGTCCGACCATTTACCCGTCTTTTTCTCTTGGGCCTTGAAGAATCCCTCTCGCCCTCTTCATTGCCATCGCCCCCAGCCGTTAGGAGACTGGACTTAGAGGTGCTTGGTGCTTCTTTTGATGCTTCCCGCCCTTCCCTTTTAGGGGACTTGGAGGACAACGTAGCCCAGTTTGCTGAATGGATTACTGGATCTGTCACCTCTCTGTCTGCTCCTTGTCAGTCTAAGCTGAGGAGAGAGTCCCCCTCCAAGCCTTGGTTCTCTTCTAGGCTGAGGACTCTGAAACATGAGTGCAAAATAGCAGAGAGAGCCTGGCGTGCCCGCGGCTACCGTCCTGTTGACAAAAACACTCTCAGAGCCAAACAAAGACTCTACTATACGGCTATAGGAGAAGCCCAAGGACATTATTATGCCACTCGCATTGAGCGAGCCAAAAACAATTCTAAACAGATCTTCTCTATAATTCAAAGTTTTCTGGCCCCCTGTGCACAGGTGGCTGTTACACCTGTCTCAGATACTTGGTGTAACTCCTTGGTGTCATTCTTCAAGGATAAAATAATCAGTATCCAAGTATCGTTATCCATCTCTCCTGAGAATCACAGAGCCGTGCTATCCTTACCTATTAGTAGGGCTGAGCCTCTCTCCACCTTTTCGGGGTTTATTCTGCCAGCTCCCTCAAAATCTTGAAGGCCTTGAAGTCTGGCTCACTCAACGACCCCTGTTCTGCCAGGCTTTTGTCCGACCTGGCTGACACCATTAATACAGAAGTGAATCTCATGATCAATAAATCACTTTGTATGGCTTGTGTGCCTACGGCTTGGAAACATGCCCTGATTCTTCCGTTGCTTACGAAGCCGTCTCTAGACCCTTCTGTGCCAGAGAACTACCGATCTATCTCGCTGTTACCAAGTTTGCCGAAAGTCTGTGAGAAGGCTGCCACCTTCCAACTCACCAATTTCGTAAAGGAGGCAAACAGGCTTCATCCGGCCCAGTCGGGCTTCCGTGCTGCCCACAGCACGGAATCCGCCTTGTTGGAGGTCACTGAGGCAATTCGGGAGTGTCTGGATGCCGGCGGGAGAGCAGCATTGGTTATGCTTGATCTCTCAGCGGCATTCAACACTGTCCCTCATGCCATGCTCCTCAATCGCCTATCTGATATAGGCATTGCGGGCAGGGCTCTGCATTGGATTAGGTCCTTCCTGGAGGGCCGGCAGCAGTAAGTCGGGCTCCCCCTGAGTGCCTCTGCGTCCCTGCCAGTGTCCACGTGGGTGCCACAGGGATCATCACTTAGCCCCCTCCTTTTTAACATCTATGTGACTCCGCTTGTGTATCTTGCGGAATCACTGGGGGCTAAGGTCATGGCATACGCCGATGATACCCAGCTGTTGTTTACTTGGCATAAGGTGGATGACTCAGTTGGGATAGCCCAACACTGCTTATCCTCGGTCTTTCACTGGCTGGCTAATGCCCAGCTAAAATGTAATGAAGGGAAGTCTGAGGTGCTATTGTTTGGCTCCTTTCCATTGGATTTCAGAGAGAGGCTTTGGCCTCCGGGTTTCCCCAGTCCCTCTGAAAGAACTGGCGCCGTCAAAAATCTCGGCGTCTGGTTCGATCAAAATCTGAACTTTGTGATGCATGTGAAGAAACTGGCCGGCACCTGCTTTGGCATACTAAAGAGCTTGAGGAAGTTTATTCCCCTCTTGCCTAGTAATTCCAGAGAAACAGTGGTCCGTGCGTTAATTTTGTCCCGCTTGGACTACGCTAATGTCCTCTTGGTCGGCTGGCCGGGGTTCTTGGTTAAAAAATTGCAGGTGGTGCAAAAGTCTGCGGCCAGACTTCTTGCGGGTCTGTCTCCCAGGGACAGTGTACAGACACATTTGCATGCCCTGCACTGGTTGCCAGTTGAATCGCGCCTGAAATTCAAATGCTGACAATTGCTCATCGGGCCCTGTATGGCATTGGCCCCATATACCTGCAAAAGAGATTCGCCTTCTATGTGCCAGGGCGACTGCTTCGGTCTTCTGCCCACTGGCTCATGCAGACCCCGAGGTTCAAGCACCAGCGTCTTGGTGGCAATTTCTTTGTGCGCAGGGCCGGCTCGGCCTGGAATTTGCTGCCCTGCTGACCACTCAAGACCCATTGGTGTTCAAGAAGAAACTCAAGACTCTGCTCTTTTAATCAGCTGAACGGACATTTCTTTCTTTAGGGAGCTAGCGCCGGGACACTTCCAAGTAGTTGTGCACTTTATAAATTAAATATAACATAACATAACATAACAAGCTGGAATGCTCTTCCCCTGTACCTTAGTGCCACTAAGTGTGAGTTCTTTAAACGTAGCCTGAAAACCAGGCTTTTAAATGATGCCTTTTAGATATGTACCTTTGTGGTGAGGCCAGAGGTTAACAAACCTGTAGCTCCGGGACACTCTACAGAGTAGCCGTGAGCTATACAAGTCCCTTTTGATTTGATTTGATGCCATTTATGGGTGATTTTAAGTGTGTTTGCAGGAGAGTGAATGCATGGGCTATGTTTGTGGGTAGGCCATGAATTTGCAACAATACTTCAGTGATTTGCGTTTATGGATATGTTACTTTACACACAGCATAGGGAGTCCCCTCGGTATGCAAGCATCTTATTTGTTATAATGGAGCCCAACCCTTGCATAATGGTAGATCTGTCTTGGAGTTTGGGCATATTTGGCTTGCAGATGCACACCATTGTCATATTTCTCCCCCTGGCATAAGGGTTCCAATCCAAGTTGGAACGTCATGGGCATCATTCAGAGACTGCCAGGGTCACTTTGGGACCCATGGCTTGCCCCTTGCTGCCCCGCCACTTCCCTTGATACCCCTGGCCTTCAATATCACAGTGCCCACAAAGTGAAAGCTAGCACTGCACTTTGAAAATAGTTAACATTTCATGCTGTTCACTGGTTTTACCTGCCACACATGCATTTTCATTCTACAAACGTTTAAAATAACCATAGAGGGGTGTGTGGAGGCGTGCAATGCTGCACCTTGACAACCCCCTCAGATCCTAGGACACTGGCCTTAATGTTGCCTGGATGGTGAATTTAAAAGTATGCATGTTTTTGCTGACAAATCGACCTTCTGCACATGCGTCCTTTAAAGTCCACGTTAGTATGAAATACTCAGCGGAACATAGAAGGTGCATTGTTCACAAATCTTTGTAGGGTCAGAGAGTAGCTAGGTCCAGTGACAGCCTTTAAGTCCTCATGCTGTTGATTTTACATGTGAGAGCTGTTTTTTTCCTTTTCTGTTTTTTACCTACGCTAACATAAGTTGTGTTAACACCGTCCTCCATTTTGAACCAATGTTGCAATGCACCACGTGATTACTAATATTGTTGTTTCCCTCTTCTAGATAAAGAATTGCAAGCTTTACACTAATAAACTAAGAACATTCCCAGAAACTTCACTCCACTCTGTAGCTAATCAAGGACATCCCAACTGTCTTGGGCTATCATTGTACAAGGTGTCTACTAGCATGTTTGAATTAACCATGAGAGCGACAAAATTAAACGCAATTGTACTGTATTTCGTAGCAATTTTTTTTTCTTGGTTTTTTCCTCAGTAAGGTATAAAAGGCATTGTCTAAAGTCTCATAAAAGGAGGTGTTTTTTTCTGTGCCCTGGAACCAGTATTTTCCACCTTTAGAAGGCGAACCTATGTTGGATTTTATGTAGAACTTTACCAAGTTCTTAGAACTTATGATTTGTATGTTGCAGTGTGAAGCGTGCATACATTTATTATTCATACACTTACTCTAATTTACTCCTCTAACCTTACTGGACCCTTGACGTTCAGACAGCCTAAAGTATTTGCATTAATACAAAGACATTGATCCTCTGACGAATCTTTTTCAGTCGTTAGGAGGGGTGGAAATTAGGGTGACCAAACTCCACGCTAGCTTCAGAATGAGGACCATTAATTGACAGCCTACTCACAGATTAGAAATCAAAATTAAGGTTCAGAATAAAAGAAGTAAAACCTGAAGTTCTGATAGAGCTTGCTGATTCTCCTTACGGCGCACTTAAAACATCAGTACAGTAGCACAGTTTGAATGGAAAATCAACAGGACTCAATAATAGGCTCAGACAGATTTAGATTTTATTTTAGATTGTATTACAGAATCAAAATCCATTAAAATGAGCAGTTTCCCGCACCTACGTACTATGTTCCTGGAGGCGCGGGACGCCGGCATTCTTCCCCTTGACCAGAGGCTGGCCACTATTGTGGTCATCCACAAGGAAGGGAAACCGAGGGATGTGTGTCGGTCATATCGGCCCATTTCCCTCCTGAACGCCGAACCTAAGGTACTCGCTAAATTGCTTGCCAACCGACTGATTGGGGTCATTGGCGACTTGGTGCACCCGGATCAGTCGGGCTTTATTCCACACCGCAACATTGCCCTCAATTTAAGAAGACTCCACGGCGCCCTAGCCAGGGCGCACACTCTTGTGGAGCCGGCAGTACTGGCATCTCTTGATGCCACTATGGCGTTTGACTCCCTTGAGTGGAACTACCTTTGGGCAGTGTTAGCTAAGCTCGGTTTTGGTCCGGTCTTTCTTAGCTGGGTAAAACTTCTCTACGCTAGCCCAATGGCTAATGTATCAGTTAACGGCCGTCTGTCGACGTCCTTTACCCTACACAGGGGCACCAGACAGGGCTGCCCCCTGTCGCCTCTCCTTTTTGCTCTGGCTCTCGAACCTCTTGCGGCCACGCTGCGGGTCCACCCCGACCTCCATGGCATCACCTGGGCACCTGACTTCGAGGACCGTATCTCCCTGTACGCTGACAACATCCTCCTCTACCTGACTTGCTCTTTCAAGTCTCTTATTGTTGCCTGTGACGTTCTTAGACAATTTGGGAGATACTCTGGCCTGATTATCAACTGGGCCAAGTCCTCCCTCTACGTCCTGAAAGGGGACACACCGCGCGTCCCCAGAGGCTGCAATATTCAGGTGGCCACACAGGGCTTCAAGTACCTAGGGATTTACATCTCTGGGAACCGAAAGGTTCGGTACGACCAGAACTTGCTCCCCCCACTACAGCGTCTTCGACGTGACGTGGAGGGCTGGCGTAAGCTCCCGCTCTCCCTGCTTGGCCGAGCGGCCCTGTTTAAAATGATGTCCTTGCCCAGGTTCCTATACGTCTTACAAAACACCCAAGACCCGGTACCGGCCCGTTATTTTAGGGAGATTGAGGGTCTCCAGCGAGCCCTGCTCTGGGATGGTCGCCCCCGTGTTGCGGTCACGAAGCTTACGCTCCCGTGGTACGACGGGGGCATAGCGCTGCCGGATGTACGCAGGTACTATTGGGCCTCCCAGCTTGCAGCCCTCAATCACGGGTTTTATGGCCCGGTAAATAGCCCCGGCTACTCCATGGATAGGTGGCTCTTAGGTGGTGGTAACTACTACCGAGCCCTGTACTCAAGATCCCTTGATCGGCGTATGTCGGGTCCTACGAAGACGGCAGTCTCTATTTGGCGTACGATCACCAAGGCGCAGGGATGGCAGGGCAGACTGACCAGATTCACCCCTCTGTATGAGTCCGACATGTTGGGCAGACTTTGGCACACCAAGGGCTTTGACAAATGGGACCTCATTGGCATCTCTAGAGTTGACGACATGATTTCCAAAGGGACTATCAAGACCTTCCCTCAGTTGCAGGCTGAGTACCAGCTGGGTGACTCGGAGTTCTTCCGGTATGCCCAGCTGAGACACGCTTTGCTTTCTGCCATGCCTCCGGAGGAGGCTATCCCGGAGAGCTCACCGTTGGAGGACAGAGTGCTGGACGGCCATATGCCTGACAGCGCTATTTCACTGTCCTACAAAAAACTAATTAATGTCCGCACCGACCTTCTCCTTGGATTGCGTGACCAGTGGGTGAGGGATGGCCTGGAAATCGACGAGGAGGACTGGCAGAGCGCAGTGTCCTCCCCTAAGGAGGTTGCCATTTCTTCTCGTCTTCGATTGGTCCAATTCAAGATCTTACACAGGGTATACGTCACTGGCCCCCGCCTTGTACACATGGGTTACTCGCCCGACGGACTTTGTCGTCGAGGCTGTGGCGCCCTTGCCACCTTCCTGCACATCCTGTGGGAATGCCCCGTCATAGCTTCCTACTGGAGAAGAATTCACAGGGTCATGAGTGAAGTGTCTGGAGTAGCGACCACGGCGGAGGCTCGTAGGTGTCTCCTCAACATTTGGGAGCCGACTGATCACAACACGGCCCAGACCCAGTGGGTGACCTTAGGCAATATGGTGGCCAAGAGGGACATTGCTCAGAGGTGGGGTGCCACTACGGCGCCCCTTGTGGTACAATGGAAAGCCAACATGGATTGGTGTATGTTCCGGGAGAAGACGGTCTATGTTGCCAGGGGTAAACCCAGCAAATGGAATAAGGTGTGGGGTGCCTGGAACTCCTACCGAGGGGATGTGTGTCTGCCACCCGAGCCTGTCTCTTTGGACGAACGTTTGTCACCGTAACCTATGACATCAACTGTGTACGACAACTGATTGATCCTGTCTTTCCTCCCCCCTCCTATTATCCTCCACTCTTCTGTATCTCTAAGCCGCTGTCCTCTCTCCCCTCCCGGCTACCATCTCCTTGCTGCACTCTTCATCCCATTGCTATTTTCCGGCGCCAGTTGGCGTCTTCTTTCCTTCTTTATTGTTATAAAATATTAAAACAAACCTATATTTTCCTGACGTAACTGTTTTGCACTATTATGCTCCGATTACTATGCTGCCTTGCCTCCGGGATGTTAGGCTGAATAGCGGTGTGCTCTTTTGAAATAAAGGTTTTCAAAAATTAAAAAAAAAAAAAAAAAAAATGAGCAGTTTCTTAAGGGAGTCAGTCAAGAACATCACAGCTTGCATTAAAGCACACAACATTTAGGCAAATCTTTATTGAGTAGTTATAAAATTGCGTTTGCAGTGCAACAGAGTTCCACTCCCCCTTAAGTCAGAAGGATGGTTACAATTTCTAACAGCTTAGGTCCTATAAAAAGGGTAAAAGTTCACACTTGATGTCAATTAGGGGCAAGTCCATTTGCTTAGATCTAAAGTTATAATGCAAATTGGAAAAATAGAAATGGTTCGGCAACAAGGGTCTCAGTCCATCAGCTACAGAATGTAGCATCGACAAACAGTCCAAAGTAAAAGATCGACCAGCATAGCATCAAATAGGAAAAATCAGAATGGCAGTTGTCGTGCTGCAAAAATCAATAACATTGTGGTTTGCCCCTCCTTTGGGGTTTCTTCTTTTATAGAGTTTTAAACAATGTCCAGTTGCATGGCATCACACCACCACCATCTAAAGACCATCACATGTCCAGGTTCACATCATGTCACCTGAGATGGTTGAAAAACAGAGCTGGTTTCCCATGTTAGTCAGTAGAAATGAGAAATTAAGAGTCCATACACGCCTAGTATCAAATAAAAAGATACAAATTAGTCTGTCCATATACATGGCTGAAATTGTATTCCCACAGGAATATTTCACTGTGAACATTGAAGAATCATCCAGGAATGTCAGGGGAAAACATGTACTGGGCAAATGAGTAACATTTCACTTGTAAAGGCAGATCCGTTGTATTAAACCAATGGAATAGTAAGCACTAGAGAAAAAAGCATTTTGAAAAGACCTTTAAGTTAGCATTGCACGTTTAAATGAAATGAGCTCTAAACTAACATCAAATATAATGAAATTAAATCAATTCAAATAATGAATATATATATTTTCACAAATTATTATAACATGGGAATGACTAATGTTAGAATTGCCCTACTACCACAATTTTCATAATATTCATATAAATGCACGTTTTCCAATTTCATCTTGCAAAATTTGTTATAACATTTCATAAACTATAGAGTTTCTAATATCATATTACATTATATCAAGCTTGCACTTCATTGCTACACATTTGTGCACCACTTTTTCTAAATGGTGCATTCTCAGGAAAGAGCATGAAAAATACTAGGCCACTTCACTTCACATCACAATTTTTATAAATATAATTAATAAGCAAAATGTGCATTGAAAATTCATGATCGTAATTCGTTTATATGTATTAGGGTTGTCTTATAAATTTTTCTTCTTTTTCCCTTTCGGGTGACAGCTGCGCTTAATAAGCATTAAATACATACAAATACATACAATGTTTTAAAGCATTCTTTTACAATGCTTCTTCTACACTTGCCTCTTTATCTCGTGTCATTGTGTCTAAAGTGTGAACATGTACTTACAACTGTTCATGTCTTCTGTCTATAAATATGTTGTGTATTAGGATTTTTAAAATCATGCTGCATCAGGCTCCTACTCTGATGGTGAATCAAGCCATCATCTTGTCAACCACGTCAGATTTCATCACAGATTATGTGTGTATTGCCTTTAAACTCTTTCTTCTTCTCTCCTCTAAGGTTTTAATTCATCATAAAATTTGCATTCTGCATCTTCCATTTCAAGATGATCTCTTGTTTTTTTCACATCACGATTTTTACTCTTTTGATATTTGCAAAATTTGATTGACAATCTCAGGAGCATAATGCACAAACAGATCACCACTCCGGGTCTCAAAATGGAAATCACTAATCCATTTCCTACGTTTCCTAACCAGCTGGTAACACTTGACAATCTCTTACCTATGTTTCCAAGGCACCACATGTTTTTAAGTCTTTCAGACATTTGTTTAGGTCAGTTATGTTTTTAATGTAACCTTGCAAGTCTTTGCTCCTACCCGGTACATATGCACGACAGTGTTGGACTTTCAAAAATCGGTAGACTCTGCCTTCTTTTGCAAGAAGGATATCAAAGACAAGTCAATTTTGAATCACCATTGAGCTTATCAATATCCTTTCTTCATTCAAACCAGAAAAAAACCCAGTTGTAATGGGGGTAAGTTTATCAATAAATAGTACACAGCTTTCCAATTTTCTGAGATTTTAATGCTACTCCTACTGAGGGTATCAAAATTCCAAATATATCACCTACTACTTCATTCACACAACTTGCACCTTTCTATAACCCCACAACCCACACCTAAAATAATGAATTACAAAATAAACATAATTATTTATCAATTAATTAATTATTATTGATTAATAATTATGAATAAATAAAAACTATATTACTTCCCACCCTTGACCCCTATAAACGCCACAACCTGTAAAAAACAATTAATTTAAAAAATGAATAACACAATTAACAAAATTAAATATCAATTAAATAAATAACATATATTAAAAAATTATCATAAGTTATTATATTTAAATTAAAACCCACCCTATACAGCTATAGACCCACAACCCACTACAGAAGTAAAAAACGCAAACTAATATTACTTTGAAATAATCATTAATTTATAATAATTAGATTACTTCCCACCCTATACCCCTATAAACCCACAACCTGCTACAGAACTAAAAAACACACATTTAATTAAATTAAATTTCATAACTACTAAAAATGTTACTAATATTGTAAGAAACATAAACAATAATTGAACAAAAAAATGTAACATAGGCTTAAAATATATACTGAAAGACATAAAAATTCTAAAATGATATACTATATTTTTGTAAATGATATTTAAATTGATATTACTTACCTTTGAATCGATATTCTTGACAACAATATTCTTGCACTCAATATTTCCATGCCACGATATTGGTCACTCGATATTATTGTAGTTTGGATTTCTTTCCTCAATATTCTGTCTCATTACCCTTCCCCAGTTTTCATAAATTTCAAATGTGTGTTCACATTCACTAAATCCTACAAAAACAGTGTTGGTATCTGATTTCTTTTGGTATATACAAAGTTTGCCTTTGTGTTGCCGATCTAAAACTAATGCAACCATTCCGTCTATGATTTTGTTTTCTTTTTTTGCAGTAAACTCCAAGGAGTTAATATAGGCAATTTACTGATATTGTTCATATGGCTTCGTCTACTTTCCAGTAAATCTATAAAACTCTTCTCACTTCTCACTGATTTACTGGTCAGGTTATTTCTAAGTACATAAGCTATATCCATAGATCGAGTCAGTCTGAATATGTAACCCATAGTTTAAATTGTTCAAGCTTCAAAATTCTGTTTTAAATGTCTAAGCATAGAAATTTCAGAAAAGATCCGATCTTAATTAGAGTAATAATAGAACAATTATTCAGTACCATGAAACAAGCTAGCTAACGCACTGCAAGAAATTCCAGGTTAGCAACTGATAACGGTATTTTGTACAGAAATTTAGCAATCAGCAACCTCCATAGTATCTATGCACTCCTTGAGTAAAATAGCATAAATATTTGAACTAAAATCTATTTTCAAAGTATTAATGTGTAAAGAATTGTCATTCATGTCATCGGATTTGGAAACATTGCTTTTAGTGGCTCCAAAAGAAATAGTAAATTTTTAGTCTTTCACAGAAACATAAGGTGGCAGATTTAAGAAAATGAGCAGTGCAAAGACACCAAAACAATTTTTATGGCAAAGGTAGAAATCTTCTCATGTAAGGAGAAACTCTTATATTGGCTTTGCTGATCAGTAAATTCAGGAAAAACTGTGTCAGTCCATTAGTTGACTCAGATCCAGATTAAAAGTCAAATCAATAACACAGTTGGCTTCAGGGAGGTTCAGGTGGACACGTTGTTAGCACAAAACTTGTAGAACTCATGTTCCCACTCATTAGCAGCCACACAAGTCCATTCAGGAGGTGTGTACCTTTTACCTAGAACCTTTGCTCTTTTTTAATCTCCTTACCGCTATTTGCTCAGCATCTGTGACACTTTGATCTGATGTCTCTGAGCTTTCAGGATTAGTTGATGGTACTCATCCTGCGGTCAGGCAGCTTCTCAGAATGTCACTTATTTTACAGCAAATGACTCTCTTTCTTATTGCTCTATGCCGTTTGCTGAAGTCTGCACAACTCATAGTCAGCTCTACTGATTGTGACCTTTCTGTACCTACAGTGGACTCCATAGAACCCCCCTCAGGCTGAATGAGTGTTGTCCCAGTAGCTTGCTTGTTCCCAACAGCGTGGCTAACCTGATCCCTCTGTCTCACTGTTACCACCGGCAATTCAGGAACAGGTGCTGTTGTATCATTCAGGGGAGTTGGGACTCTGAGAGTGTGTGCTGCGTGCACTCAGTTCATAAGACCCCCGCCTTTGACATCGGTGTTGTTGACTAGGATCACCTGGAAAGGCCCCTTCAAATGAGGTTACAAGCACATTGTTTGCAAGTGCTTCTTCACTATTACCCATTTCCCAGGATTGAGATCATGGCACTGCACTTGTTGGACTGCAAGGGCAGCTTCTCCAACCTGGTGAGACACAGAACATACCACATTAGTGAAGCCCTTGCAGTAGTCCAATATAAGATCATCTGTAATATTGACTAATGCATTACCGGGAACAGGTGGCTGGCTCATCACACGACCTATGATTACTTTGTGAGGCAATAATCCTGTCCTCCTATCTGGAGTACACAAACTCATCAACAGAAGGGTCTGTGCATCCGACCACTCCAGAGACTTAGAAGCACACACTTTTGCCAATCTGGATTTCAATGTGCCATTAACTTGTTCCACCAACCTGGAAGCCTCAGGATGGTAATTGCAATGTAGCTTCTGTGCAACCTGTAGTGCTGCACACAACATTTTTAGGACCTCATTGTTAAATGAGTTCCATGGTTTCACTCATGAAAAGCTGGAAATCTTAATCTTGGAATTAGCTCCTTTAACAGCAATTTTACCATAGCAAGACTATCTTTACTATGAGTAGAATAAGCTTCAACCCATTTTGAAAAAATTAACACAATGACTAAAACATATCTCCAACAGTTGCAAAGGGCCATTTCTATCAGGTACATTTTCATTAGGCTGAAAGGATCTGCAGATTTACCAATTCGACTCATGACAACCTGTGTTCTTTTTTCTGGGTTTTGTTGCTGACATATTACATAACAATGACATAGGGGCTGATTACAATGGCAGACGGAGTTTAGCCCACCTGCTATTGTTTTGTATTAGGGACCGCCAGCCTACAAGGTACTAGTCCCACATACCGAATTACGATGCCACCGCCACCACGGCGGTTACATTCCCTAGATTTTGTATTGCAATGGGGATGCAGCCTACAGCCCCCACCGCAATACAAAAAAGACGGTGTTGATATATCCCTTCACTAAGTGATAGGCACCTTGCGGTGCTTGCGACATGGTACCGGGAAATGTAGGGGGGCACCAGGTTCATGTTCCTGGCCCAGGGGAAAATGGAGGTTGACTTTTGGGCCCCAAATCTGTTTCCGCCAGCTGTTTCGTAGTGAGAGGACCTCCGCAGAACAATCGGAGAAAAGGGATATTGTAATCACTACGGCGGTGCTTAACAGGCACCACTGCCATTCAGGGACTACAGGGAGGTCTGGCAGGTAGTTGGATCACATCTGTACATTGGGACCCTGGATGTCGGTCTTTCCGACTACCACATGTCCACCCGCCATTGTAATCTGCTAGGCAGACATCCCTGTTATGATGGCGGAGGGACCGCCGCCGACAGCCTGTTGGTGGCGGTCGTTCCAGCATCCATCATAATGAGGCCCATAGTGTCTCTGCAGTTGTCCTAAATCTGGGATTGTACCACACCTGTTGGATTAGGTGCATCATTGCTTCTCTCCCAACATGTTAAGGACCATGATAGTGCCTTGACATTGGTGACAAAAAGCTGTAAGGCAATTCTGGTCTGCCATCAAAATAAATCCATACATCATCGTCTCTCTTGGAACAGCTTGCTCACACCCAACCATGCCGTTCTGCTTCTATCACCTCATCCTGTAGTTTACTAACCTCCTCCCTTATGTCTAAGGCTGACAACATCAAAGTACAATCTGTGTTGTCAGATATGTTTGTCAAGATCTTCTCATTAAATGCGTGCACATTCAAAGCACAGTATTTTGCCATCTCATCTGCATTCAGGTTGACCACTGTAACATAATCTGTACCTTGTTGATGAGCAACACATTTCACAACATCAAATTGGGCAGGCAATTGTAGAGACTGCAAAATATTCATCACACATTTATCACACATTTACCATTTCTAATGGGTGAACCAGAGGATGTCATCAACCCACGCTATGACCACAATTGTTCAAAGTCATATATGACTCAAAAGCCATACTGACTATCAGTGTAAATTGTAACTCAGAGCTGTTCTGAAATGGTGCATGCTCATGTGAGCGCTGTCAGTTCTGTAACTTGCGCAGAAATAACTAATTGCAACCATGAAGCTTCCATAACACCTCCATCGGTACAGACAGCATATGAAGCTTTCAGATTTCCTTCATTGTCTCTCAGACAGAAACCTACAACAAACAATGCATGATCAGAAACAGGGAGTGGTTCATCTGAGATATCAGGATGGGGTTTGGTACACAATTCAGTCACATCCAAGCAATCATGTTCGGCTTCATACAATACAATATAATCATGTTTATAACCTGCACAGCTACCTCCAAGGTGGAATTCCAGCGCTGGCCAAAAGGCGCACCCAGAGAGGGGAGCAGAGAAAGGGATGACAGCTGTCTTAGCAGGGATCATAAGTAGCAGCTGCTGTTAAGAGTGGTGGGGCCGGCTGGGGGGGATTTCGAAAGACAACCACAAGGGAAAATTAAATAAATACTTAATTTACCCTCGTGGTCGTCTCTCGAGATCCCTGCTAAGACAGCTGTCATAAGATGAGTTTTTATAGACTTTCTTAAGACAGCTTCAGATGAGCTGCTTCTCAAATTAAAAGGGAGTGTATTGCACAGCTTAGTTGCCAAAAAGATGAAGGATATACCTCCTCTTCTGGCCCTGTGAATACAAGGGATATGGAAAAGTTTGCGATTATTAGATCTCAAGAGTCTCTCCTGTACATATGGTTTGAAATGGCTCCTAAGGTAAAGAGGGCCTCTTTGATGGTAGGCCCTGAAGACTAGGATCAGAGCCTTAAACTGGATTCATTTATTAAAATGAAGCCAGTTAAGGGGACGTAGATGGTTAGACATAGAAATTTGAGATGAGATTTTCAAAATCATTCTGAATAGTTTGGAGAAACTGTGTCAAAAATGCTGGAAGGCCTTAGTAAAAACTGTTAGAATAGTCCCATTTAGAGGTTATTAAGGCATGGGCAATCGTCTTGTGATGCTTGAATAGGATGAAGGGAAAAACAACAGGAGTATAATCCATAGATCAGATTGAGATCTGGTTGTATATGTGTTTTGAACAACAATATCTTAATCGGATTCAATGAAAAAGGCAAGTGTACGTCTATGTACAAAACATTATGAGGTCGCGAACAAAGGAGAGACTCTCGGTATCAATTTTGGAAAGTGCATATATCATCATATATTAAGAACACAGGATCAAGGGTTGCTGAGACTCTTTCATCTCTTTGGTCATCATGTCAATCTGCATCCAATCAATTTCTTTAGGGGAAATTTTGGTCTCCAGATAAGTTATCATCTGATGCTATTTCCTCATTACCTCTGAAGATAGTGCACCTGTTCTAGAATCCCTTGAAGGTTCTCCCTCCGGCCAATCCATAGCAATCTTACATTTGGTCCACAAATCTGCTGGAACCACAATTTCAAACAAAGTGTTCAAAGCAATCCACAAAAACCTCACATTTTTCACAAATAGATTGACCTGTCTATACCATTTCACTGGCTTTTCTCTCAATCTAGGGAACTCATTTGTAAATGCAAAATATTTTGTCCAGTCCATGGTACAAGGACATACCCTCCTCCAGACACTTCCCTCACAGGGAGCATTTGCACACCTCTTCACTGCCACCATAACAATAAGGTGGTGACTGCACTCAAACTCGCTTTGTTTCCTTCTTTTTTGACCACCTACCTTCCCACTTTTCTCTGTCACCTCTTTTTCTGATTAACCTTATTACTTCTTTTGTCTGCAATTTACTTCCTGGGTCTCTGATGTTATCAATGTCTTTGTAAGTAATATCTCTGCAAACCCTTTGACTTTCAAAAACCTACACCATATGGCCTAGCTAATTCAAACACTCTCTCATAGGTCAAATTTGCTCATTGTGTACCGTTCTTTTACAGTGAAACAATAGTTCCTTCTCTACATAAGCCTCTAATCTTGAAGGGCTAAGTGTCCCATAAAACATTTCTTTGAATTCAACTTTTAATCGACTCACATCCATGAGGCGGTTTATTTTTCTGAAGTGAATTTTGAACTGAAATTGGACCTGCAACCACATCTGAAATATGAGCTGAACTAGAATCTGAAGCTGAAATAGGACTGAATTTATAGTTGGAGCTGGAACTGAAAATGGAACCATTTCAGAATTCTGATTATTTGGGGTATAGTATCCCTTAAGTCATTCATCAAGTTCTTGAGGACTAAACCCTAATTGCTCTCCTGTACTATTAAATATATACTTCTACTAGTAAAATTTCACACATTCCAGGTTGGACATTTAGTACAGATGAATCTGGGGAGAAATACCCATTGGCACAGTCATGTCATAAGCATGATAGTCAATTTCAGGAGGCCCACTCGGTGGGGCACAATAAAAAGATGGAAACCTCAGCACCATTCTTTGCGTCACCTCAGCTTGTGTCTGGTTAAGGACAATATTCACAGCAGCATTATTAGCCCTTGCTGAACCATGAGTGTGTGTCTCAATGATTTCACTGTCAAATCTGCAGAACTACCGTGCACTGTATTTACTCCAGTAGGTACAGCCAGATTATGAATTGTATTTACCAGTAGCCCAGAGGCATGACTGATCCAATACTACTGGGATCAGTGAAAACATCTGGAGAATTTGAGTCAATCAGATTTATTGGAGCTGACATTTCATTCTTTACTAATTTTAATAATGACTGGAAAAATGTAAATGTGAACCAATTCTGTTTCCATAAATGATTTCCGTAAATTCAAGAACTTTTACTTTCTCCCACAATCCACCTGTTTGGCAATCTCAAGCAATCCCAGTACAACTCTTATGACGTAGTTAAGCAATCCCAGTGGCGCTTTACACCACCTGACCTATCACAGCTTGGCACACTGTGATATCAATCTTGCTCCTCAGAGCAGCTCACCCGCCTTCTCAATTCCTGCTGCACATTTTTCTCACTACAAAATATAACAATACAATGCAAGCCACAAATAAAACTGTCTGCTCCACTAAAGGCTATCCGTACTCACAAGGTAACAAAACTTTCTACAGTCATTCACTACAATGAAACCTCGAGCAGCAGGATTTCACCATTAATTGATATAGTTAGTCACTATGAACCTGAGATCAACCATACTAATTGTTTATCACTAACACACAAAGAGAACCCTCACTAAGGTGTTGACAACGCCTCACGATCAACAACACAAACCAGCAGACAACTTACTCAGTGTCTTCTACACTGAAACAACCTTTAGGTAAATATTTTAAGATCTTAGATCACTACAGACCTGTTTACAACTTCAACTTAGCACAAAAGAGCCACACTCATACATTGACTTTAACCACATGGACTTTAACCGCTTCACTCTGCTCAACATCACACAGCAATTTTCAACAAACCACAATATTAAGCAAAGCCATAGCAAAGCAATTGCAACGTGCATCCCTGTTGATACTCACATTCCTTTAGCTGCTGTCACATGTTGACTCCATCCAGAGCAATACTCCATCAGCACTCCATCAAACCATCCCTTTGCCGAACCAAAAATTGTGGAGTTTTGCTCAGGACTAATTTAGGCACCCTAAAATCTTACTTCACTAGGCAGAAACATAGCTCTGCTACCAGATTTGTTGCAGTATGAAGTGTGCATAAAATGTTTACTCATACAGTTACTGTCATTTACTCCTCTAGTCATACTGGGCCCTTTACGATTAGACAGCTTAAAGTGTTTCCAATACCACAGAGGCAATGATCCTCTGATGAATCTTAGTCCGTCGATATGAGCCGTGGAAATTAGGGTGACCAAACGCCACGTTAGCTGTCCAATGATGACCATTAATTGACAGGCAACTCACGGATTAGAAATCAAATTTAGGTACACCACTCTTAAGAACATCCTGTAGAAATAATGGATAGCAACTGGGAGACCTAACCTCTCGAAAAAGTTAAGTCGAGTTAGGATTATGCAAACCTAAAGCTCTGCAATCGCAACACAGAATAAGAGAAGTTAAACCTGATGCTATGATATAGCTCACTGTTTCTCACTACAACGCATTTAAATCATCAGTACAGTTGCACAGTTTAAATGGAAGACTCAACAGGACTCAATACAGGACTCAATACTGGACTCAGACTGATTTAGATTAATTTGGTTATTGTATTAATGAATCAAAATTCATTTAAATGAGCAATTTCCTAAGGACTTCAGCCAAGAATATCACAGCTTGCATTAAAGCACCCAACATTTATGCAAGGCTTTATCGAGTGAATATAAGATTCAGTTTGCAGAGTTACAGAGTCCAACTAGCCCTTAAGGCAGAAAGATGGGTAAAATTTCTAACAGTTTAGGTCCTAAAATAGGGGGAAAGTTCAGAGTTAAGGTCTATTAGGTGTGTGTCTATTAGCTTAGAGCTAAAGATATAATGGAAATTGAAAAAATTGAAATGGTTCTGCAATGAAGGTCTCAGTCCATCAGCTACCAATTCTAGCATCGACAAACAGTCCAATGTAAAATATAGACCAGCATATCATCCGGGTGTCAAGAAGGAAAAATCAAAATGGCGGTTGTCGTGAAGCAAAAATAAATAGCGTTGTGGCTTGTCCCTCCTTTGGGGTTTCTTCTTTTATAGAGTTTTAAACAATGTCCATCGATGTGGCATCACACCAACATCGAAAGTCCATCACATGTCCATGTTCACATCATGTCACCTGAGAAGACTGAAACATCAAGCTGGTTTCCAATGCTAGTCTTAATCTTGAGAAACAAGAAATTATGACTTCAAAGCCAAGTATTAAATAGAAAATACAAATCAGGCTGTCCATAGGCATGGCTAAAATCATATCTCACTATGAATATTGAAGAAACATTCAGGAATTTCAAGGGAAAACATTTAGAGGACGAAGGATTGACATTTCACTTGTAAAGGACACTCCATTGTATTAAATCAGGAAAGGTCAGCACTAGAGAAAAGGCATTTTGAGAAGGCCTTGAAGTTAATATTGCATGTTTAAATGAAATGAGATCTCAACTAATATCAAATATAATCAAATTAAATCAATTCAAATAAAGAATATGTATATTTTCACAAATTATTATTACATGGAAATGGCTAACATCAGAAATGCCGTACTACCACAATTTTCATAATATTCATATAAATGCACATTTTCTAATGTCATCCTACAAAATGTGATTTTAATATTTCATAAACTATAGAGTCTCTAATATATTACAAAATATCAAGCTTGTACCTCACTGCTACACACTTTGCACCAACTTTTCTAACAGGTGCATTTTCAGCAAAGAGCATAAAAAACACTAGGCCACTTCACTTAGCATCACAATTTTTATCAATAAGTTACAAGTGCATTGAAAATTCATTATCGCAACTCGTTTATTTGTATTAGTGTTGTCGTATAAATGCGTTTTCCTTTTCTCATGTTTTAACCCCTTCCATGCTGATGACGGCCGGGAGCCGTCATGGCACACAGTGCTCATGTGCTGATGACGGCTCCCGGCCGTCATGACCGCACCCGCGATCGGAATGTGCCGCACAGGCGCAGAATCGCGCCCGCGCCCAAGGGGTTAAGATATTAGCGACTGGTCAAATCGAGGAGCACGAAAGTCCGCATCAGGACTACATCACTCTGGATCCTAGCGGTTGGTGTGCTATTCGCATAATCATTTAACACAGGGTTGTGAACTGACAGATCTGGTAGCAGAGGTGATAGTTTTCGATTGGATCTGATCAGTAACTTACAAAATCAATTGGCCATAGAACCCATTACTGTACCTTCAAAGTCCAGACAGTTTTTACCCCAAGATTCAAACTGACACATTCCCAAATGAACTAAGTTCAAGGAGATAAGGTGGCTGAAGTAGAACGATGTGAGAATCAATAGGTATTTGCATGCCCCCAAAGAATGAATGAGTTCGGAAGCAGTGTACGCTGGGAGTTGTAGTGGGTGCATTGTGTTGGAATGCAGTGGACGGATTTTGAGAGCAATGAATATGTCGCTTTCGCTTTTGGATTTGTGGGAGCGATAGTCATTGTGTATTTGATGATACTCTTTGATTTTTTAAATCAACAAATGTACCTTCACATGGTCACCCAACGAAGAGCCGATATCACATGGAACACAAACTGAGCTGGAAACCCCTGTCCAGACCCAGAGTTTGTTTCCAGCTCCTGTTAAAAGGCTCTACTAGCTGATGTACTGTTCAGGTTTTGAAACCTCCCAGGTAGCACCAGCAGCAACTGCAGAAGCCTTCTGTTTTTTTATTTTTAGTTGGGAAGGTGGTAGAAGCATCCCTCAGGCAACCCTCGACACAAAACCCAACCCCCTCCTCTCCCATGGTGAAAATCTTTTTAAAGTTGGCAGGCCTGCATAGGATGCTTGATTAACTTTCAGGAGGAAAGAGGTGGTGAATGCACAGTACATGGGCAATAATATGCACGCTTACCTTATCCTCAGGTGAGCGTTTGCAGTATTGTAAACATGCTGTGTGTACACCAGCCTCTCTCTTCTTTGAGTTACTCTAAGACGACTAGAGGGCTGGTGCAAGTGACGTAATAGCACGTGTTCCATACTGCACTGACATTAAGTTTGGAAGTCTCTTTGCTGATACGCAGGATTTGGAAAGAGGCACACAGCTAATCACAAACTGTGCAATAAAAAACGATTAAAGTATATTGTCTCTGCATAACCGAATGTTGTTTTTGCTGGGTTGGGAAAATACTCGTATGGATGGGCCTCACGAGTTCTGACATATTCCACTGGATGTTTACTTCTAACAGTGCGAATGCCATTCATTCAATTTAATATGCTGGCACATTGTGAGACAGCTGGCATAGAATGCCATCAGCACCTTGTGACAAGGTCTTAAACTTACATCCCGGAAGGAGTTAAGATAGTTAATTGTAGGTCACATACCAAGCGACAAATATTTCCAAGAAGGGGTTGGTGTACTTGCATCTTGCCGTTTCCAAGACAGTTTTTTATATGAATGTACAAGAAAGCGTGATGTTGCATAGGAAAGAAAGACAACAACAGAGACGTTGCTGATTTTGTATTCGGAGGAGTATTGCTAATTTTTCAGTCTCAATCTTATCCCGTTTAACAAAGAAATAGCTGCAAGTTCTTAGAAAAGGAAATTGAGTAACGGATTAGTCTGAGCCCGTGATTGCAGAAGAAAGGCTTAAAAAGATTTAGAGCACGGACTTCCTCTAAAATGTTTGGAGGCATCAAATAAAAACATTGCCAGGACAGAGGAGTGGCATTGTTCCATATAGAGCTGGGGCGTGCAGGTACTATTATACACAGGGAAGTAATGGTGTGAATACAAAACATTTTAGTTCCACGCAGGTATATTGGACATCTAATAATGTCACTAACAAATTAAGGGGCATATTATCAAGGGGGTTTATCTCCGCTTTTTTGGCTTTAAAAGCCAAGAAAGCGGAGATAAAATTATCTCCCTATTACCTAGCTGCCGCTAACACCAGTTAGCGACAGCTAGTAGGAGATAGCGACCATCTTGGGCCCCACTTTGCATGTCAGTGATATTTATCACTAATGAGATGCAAAGTGGGCGTGCCAAGATGTTAGAGACTGAAAACAGTCGCTAACATCGCTATCTCCTATTACCAACTTTTGGAGATATTCGCGCTAAGCGGGAATATCTCCAAAAGCTAACACCTGCCCTGAGCAGTTCTTAGCCATGTTATCCAATGGGAGGTGGATAACATGGCTAAGAGCATTAGCTCGCTAATGCATGAATATCGCGGACTTTTCAGCGATATTCATGCTTTGTAGCGATTTTTACCGCATTTGCGTTAAACCTTGGTAATACCAAGGTTTATTTGCGGTAAAAATCGCCGCAGCGCTGCGGTAAATTCTTGTCTCTAACCAAGCAAACGCGATAATTATCGCTATTGCTTGGTAATATGCCCCTAAGTCCCCTACAAAGGCGGGAAAGCATTAGTTAGACTGAGGAGATGTTAGCAAGTCTAACCCATAGTCCCCTTCACACAGACCCTGATAGCAAGAGTACCCATGGTAGATATCATATGCACAGATGTCTCCAATCTTATGAGCACCACCTTGTAAAGATGGTACTGAGTCTGAGCTCAGAGGATTCTCCAGGGAGCTGGGGTGTTGGACTTGGCCCTCTTTGCATGTTCGTCCCACAACTTTTTTGCCTTACTCCTGTTTTTGCTGATTTCATTTTTGTTGGCTTGTAAGACTCTGCACACATTACCACTGTTAACCAGTGCTAAAGGGGTTGTGCTTTCTCCTTTACACATGGTAGAATTGGCTTACACCCAATTGACCTATTTAATTTACTTGCATGTCCCTAATAAAGTGGTACTACATGCACCCAGGGCCTTAAATTAAATGCTATTATTGGGCATGCAGCATTTATTATGACACCCAATTAAGTAGCCTTTTAAAACATATGTCATGGCTGCTATTGGAGCATTGTTTGTGCAGTTTTAAACTACTATTTAGACCAGGCAAAAATAACCTTTTGTCAGGCCTAAATCTTCCTTTTTAATGCATATATCACCTCTAGAGGAGGTCCTATACAGCCCATAGGGGAGGGTGCAGTGTATTTAAAAAGTTGGACGTGTACCTTTACATGATGTGGTATTGAAAAACACTTACATTTGTTTTCAAAACTGTAAAGCCTGACCCTCCCACAGTATACCATTGGGTTACCTTATTACATTTAATACGTGATAACTTTAATTTGGGAGAAGGTCAGAATATTTAGTTTTGTGCCTAAAGAATTGTTATTTAAAATCCTCTATAATGGTAAAATCTGATTTCAAGTCACAATTCTGAAAATGGCACTTTAAAAAAGTTGGCATTTTCTTGTCTTAACCATTGGGTGCCTTCAGCCTGTATGAGTTACTTGACTAGGTGTAGCTGGCAGGTGGTCCTTGTGTACTATTTCTAGATAGTGAAACAAAGGGGGATACATCTTGGAAGGATGGGCCATCCCTGACTTGATAGGGAGGTGGACCTGTAACAAACCACACTCTCACATCACAAAAACGGTGTATCATCACACTCACAAAGGGTTTCACACTAGGTTTTTGAGCCCCATACAAGATGCGGCCAGGGAAAGGAGGAAGGAAATTCCAAACACTTACTGGGTAAGGAATCCTCTAGAAACTGCTCCTACCTCAAAGCTGGCACCATTTATAAACAGAGACCCTCAGACTTAACTCTTCACTACACTCCTGGGCCTGTAGATATTACAGAATAAAGCACCCTGATGCGCTTCTTCTTTACTGCCTGCCCTGCTTGCTGAGAAGGAAGACTAGACTGGTCTCCTTCATCCAAGGCTGAAGTGACTCCAAAGGTCAGCGGACTGACTGCCTGTTCTGAGCTACAGGTATACAACAAGGTCCAGAGGCTCCTTGCATCTGCCCAGCTGATTTGCTGCGTGGACCTGCAATTGTACTTGCAATGCGAACTGCCTAAGCCCTGCTGGCCTCAGCTGCAATGAGTTCTGATCCCCAAGAGGTGCCTCTAGGTTCCTGAAGCCTTGGCATATCTCCAGTTCAACTGATTGGTCTTTGTTGTTTTGGTGTCCAATAATTAATTACATTTTACTCTATTTTTCTAAGTTGGTGTGGTATTTTTCTTGTGCTGTGTTTTTACTTTATTACTGTTTGAAGTGTTGCTTAAATGCTTTATTCATTGCTTCTAGGTTAAGCCCTACTGCCTTTGTGTCAAGCTACCAGAAGATTGAGCACAGGAGAATTTGGGGCTTGCTTGTGTTTCACGCTGACATGAATTGTGGATGCTGCTGTAGTAGGGTGTCAACCCCCTCAACCACTTACCCAATTCCCTACAGAGGGATTTCAAAGAAACAGGAGTCCCAGAAGGCCCTTAGGGCCTGATGGGAGGCCCATCAGTTACATGCTAGAGCACGTGATGAGGTTGTGGATGTTGAGGAGTAGATGGAAGAGGAGTTTACAGTCCCCTGTATGTGGCCCCAGACGAGAAAGTGTCCCCTGCCAGATCCAAGCCAGTAGCAGCATCTCAACCCACAACCTGTCCCCAGAGGGGATGGAGGACAGGAAATACCAGAGGGAGTTTGGGCTACAGATGGTCAAACTCAAGATAATGGAGGCAGCTGCCCAGAGGGCTGGAGAGGAGACTGCAGCAATGAGGGCGGAAGAAGAGGCTGCTGCAAAGATGGGTGCAGAGGAGGCAGCCCGGGCCCTAGAGGAGAAGAAACTGACCTTAGAGGAGAGAACGATCTTAGTGGCACATGAAGTTAGTCTTAAGGACCTGGACCTCAAAGCTAAACAAATCACAGGGTCCAGCAACAATGGAGGAAGTTAAACTGCAGTTTCGAATGAGGACAAGAGACTTCCTACAGATCTGGTGCACAGCTATGTGGTGGGTGAAGATCTTGCCAAATGGTTTTCAGCTTATGAGATAGCCCTAAGGCTGTAAAGCTTCCCAGAAAAGCAATGAGGCGAGTCTCTGTAAACACATGCCCATGGTCGGGAGGGATACCCTGCAGACAGTAGAGGTAGATCACCAAATGAAGTATAACCCCACAAAAGAGATTCTTGTCACCATCTTGGGTGGATTTAATTGATTAATCCAGTAATTCATTTAATGGTTGGGTGAAGGAGAGCAAAGTGAGTGATTATGAAGGTCTGTAGGATCTGAATTTAAGAGAGCACATGTTCAATATTTATTTCACAGAGCTGTGCCAACACCTGATTGATAGCAAGCTTACTTCACCTCAAGAGTTTTCAAAGTGGGTGTACCTCTGTGTCAGCACCAGGATGTCCAAGAAGGCACATTGGGGGGATCGCACCAAGGGTATACAGGGTCACCACAAACAGAAAGATGAAGGAGCCAAAGATAAATTATCTGAGTTCTCAAAAGGCCCCCAAATGAGTTTCCAAGGGAAGGATTCCCAGACTAAACCTGACCAGAAGAAAGGAGGGTTCCATGGGTAGAAGCCTTAAGGTCACTTCTCCCCTAAGTGCTATATGTATGATCACTTAACGGGAGATCCCTATCTCCCCGAAAAGGCAGCATCCCCCCCATTGGTGTGCAGACTCTGAGAATGGCTAGTGTAGTGCTCTTGGAAGAGGTTGTCCCAGATAGTATGGAAGGTAGTGCAGAGGTCACCTTAATGCCCCTGGGAGACAGTGAAATTGTACCCAAGACTCACATGCCTAGTAATACTAACAAGTACAGGCAGTGGGTCACACTCCATTTGCAGAGGTTGGAGGCTCTGAGAGACACAGGAGCCAGTATGGCTACTGTCATGTGTCATCTAGAGTCCTCAGGGGAGGTACTTCCCAATATAGTACATCAAGTGGCTACTGCTGACAACCACAAGAGTCACTACCCATTGGCTCTGATTTTCTTTGAACGAGGCGGTCTCAGGTTCCTTGGAGGAAGCTGTGAGACCAGCCATGCCAGTGGATTGTCTGTTGAGTTATGATGTATTGCACACCATCTGGAAGGAGGTGGGGCTGCAGTTACACTTGGAGATGCTAGGGTTGCCTGAGTGGGTGTGCCTGACTGCATGGTCCATAACCACCTAAGAGGAAAAGTGTAAGGCCCTTGAGCCTGGAACAATGACCCAGGCACTTGCCAAGAAGAGGAGGGGCAGGGGGAATTGGAAACCTGCCCCAGAGAGTGCTAGGGAGGAAGCAGAACCTGGGGGATGCTCTGGAACCTACTGTGGAAGACATTGCTGCCCAGGGAGACCTCCCTGAAATGGCCCATTCGCAAGCTGAAGGAGTCCCCTCCCGGGCAGAATTCTGCCAAGCACAGAAGGAGTGCCTACTCTCGAGGATGTTTGGTGCCAGGCTGAAGCCCAGGCAAATGGAGACAACTCTGGTGGTCACCTCATCTACTTGGAGAATGATCTCTTGTACACCAAGCCTAAGGTTCCCTGAGCCTCGGGCAACCTGTGTGTTGGTGGTCCCCCCATGCTACTGGGTCTTCCTACTTGGACTGACATGATGTTCTCCTAGCAGGACATCTGGGGTAGACCAAAACTTTGGAAAACCTGGTCACCCGCTTTTATTCGCCCTAAATGAGAATGGCTTCAGATGCTTTTTGTAGGTCCTGTTCTACCTGCCAGGCCAGTGGGAAAAAGGGAGAAGCAGAAGGTTCCCCTGATTCCCCTTCCTGTTGTTGCCCCCCCCGTCGGAAGGGTAGCCATTAATATTGTGGAGCCACTGGACCCAATGACAGCCCTCTGAGTACAGTGAGTGCACCCACTGTGTCCAAGGCACTCACGGGGATCTTTACCTGAGTGGATTTACCCAAGGTGGTGGTGTGTGACTGAGGCGTCACCTTCATGTCTGCGTACATGAAGTCAATGTGAGACAAGTGTGGAGTAACTTCTCCATACCCTACCATCTTCAAATCAATGGGCTTGCTGAGAGGTGCAACAAGACCCTGATAGGCATAATAATGGGCCTATCAGAGCCCTTGAGGCTGAAATGGGACTTCCCCCTTGCCATGCCCATTGTTTGCTTACAGGGAGGTCCTACAGAAGAGAGGTTCAGCGCCTTTGAGCTTCTGTATGGTCATCTTGTTAGAGGGCCTCTGAGCCTTGTAAAGGAGGGGTGGGAGCAAGACTCCCAAGAAACCCCCTGTGATGTAGTCAGCTACATGTTGGCATTAAGATCCCAGATGAAGGGGCTATGGAACACTGCCACTGGGTACTTAGCAACCAGCCAGAAAGACATAAACCTCTGGTGTAACCTGAAGGCGATTCTGGTCAAATTTCAACTTGATCAGAGGGAGTGGGTGATGGAGTCAGTGGAGCCCCAGGCCTTGCAGGACTGGTGGAATGACCCATATGAGGTAAAGGAATGCAAGGGGGAGGTCACCTACCTGGCGGAACTCCAGACCTCCAGGAACCCTTTAAAGGACCTTCATCTTAACTGCCTCAAACCACACTTTGAGAGGTCCGAGGTCATTATGCTCTTAATGACTAATGGAGGTGAGGAGGAAGAGAGGAGTGAATCTCTCTTGGATCTCCTCTCAAAAAAGCACAATGGATCAGTAGAGGGAGTGAACCTCTTCCCCTCTCAGACCCCTGAACAGGAGCAAGACTTCCACCAGCTGTTGGAACAGTTCTCCACTCTGTTCTCACTTGCCCCTGGGCTCCCCCATTGGTGTACCCACAATATTGTCGAATAAGGTCTACATGTATTCTGACAAATTACATAAAAACTAATATTACAAAATTCTGTTATAAATTAAACCATTATACTATTTAAAAATCTTAAACTTAATTTTCCCACTTCAGTCAGTGCAACAGTAGGGAAAGTGTTGGATAGTGCTGGCATAAAAATTACTATTCCGCAGGGGCGGCTCCTCCATATGGGCATCGGAACATCGCCCCGCCGCTTTCTTGCAGTGCAAGAAGCAGAAACGTAAAATGGTATAAATACCATTTTACGTTTCTACTTCTTGCACTGCGAGAAAGCAGAATAAGGGTATGCCTGGTTGCGGGTCGGGGGGGAGTGGCTAGCCAATGTTATGGACACTTACTGTTTGGTCAGCCCAGGCCCGACCAAACCAGTCATAGCACTCTCCGTTTTCTCCACATAGGCTGCTGTGCAGCCTGCATGGAGAAAATGGCCTCCCCATAGACGCCTGTAAAAATGGTGTCCTAGCCAATCACAATGCTGCCATTGCAGCGTTGTTATTGGCTTAGGGGAAGAGAGGGAGGCTGCCATCTTCTGCTTCCTGTGAGCAGGGAGAGAGGAGGTCAGGCGATGTGCGAGTTCGGGACCAGAGGTGAAGGTAGGTTTGTTAAAACATTTTTTTATTAAAGAATCCTCCCACCCCCTCCCCGCGTGACCTCCCTCCCCCCCACCCACGATTCATTCCGGCCACAACTGCTATTCCTACTCCAATAATCGCAACAGTAGGGAAAATGTTGGATATCGAAGGGGTAAAAATGACTATACCCACTCCAATAAGTGCAACAGTAGGGAAAGTGTTGGTTAGCGGAGAAATACAATTTACTATTCCCACTCCAGTCAGTGCAACAGTAGGGAAAGTGTGGGATAGCGGAGGGGTAAAAATTACTATTCCCACTCCAGTTAGTGCAACAATAGGGAAAGTGTTGGATAGCGGAGGGGTAAAAATTACTATTCCCACTCCAATAAGTTTAACTGTAGGGAAAGTGTTGGATAGTGGAGTGGTAAAAATGACTTTTCCCACTTCAATGAGTGCAACTATAGGGAAAGTGTTAGCTAGCGGAGGGGAAAAATACTATTCCCTCTCCAGTGAATGCAACAGTAGGGAAAGTGTTGGATACTAGCTGGATAAAATGTACTTTTCCCACTTCAATCAGTGCAACAGTAGGGTAAGTGTTGGATTGCAGAGGGGCAACAATTAATATTCCCACTCCAGTCACTTCAAAATTAAAAACAAACAAAATATTAAAAACAGCAAAAAATAAAAAACTAAATAAATAAAAAATATATAAATATAACAATTAAAAAACAAAAATATGTAATATTAAAAATTAGAAAAATAAAAACATATTATTATGTTAAATACATATGAAAAATACTTACAAATATTATATTTAAAAAAATTCAAACAAATAAATATTTTTAACCACTAAATATTTATTAACAAAAATATTAAATATTACATGAATTTCGTTTTTTTATTTCCTACCCTATAACACCACACAATTCACTACCCACATCTAAATAAAAAAATTATGCTTCTATAATTAACATAATTAGTTAGCAATGAATGAAGTATTATTAATTAAAAACAAATTAAAATTCATACAAATAAATTAACTTCCTACACTTTACCCCTATAATTCCCACAACCCACACCTAAAATTAAACTATAAAAAAATGTATTACACAATTAAAATTTATTTCTCAATTAAAAAATTAATACTATTTAACAACTAATTATAAAGTAAATAAAATTAATATACTCCCCACCCTGTACTCCTTTAAAATTAAAACCACACATAAAAAATAAGCAATTACCCTAATTAAATATCAATTAATTAATTAATATTGATGATCAACTAATGATCAATTAATTAAACATGAATTACTTCCCTCCCTTTACCCCTATAAACCCCACAAGCAACACCTAAAATTAATTACACAATTTCCATATTTAAATTTTCAATTAAATAATATTAATTAACAACTAATTAAAGATAAATTACATCCCAACCTTTACCCCTGACGCCCACAACCCGCACCTAAAATTGTTTACACAATTTCCATAATTAATTTTCAATCAATTAATTAATATCAATTAACTGCTAATTTTTAATTAATCAAAAATAAATTACTTTCCACCCATTACCCCTATAAACCCCACAACCCACATCTAAAATTAATTAGACAATTTCCATATTTAATTATCAATTAATTAACAGAAATTAAAAACGTATTAATTAATTAAAAATAAATTACTTCCCACTCCTTACCCTTATAAACCCCACAACCCACAGCTAAAAAAAACCACACATTTACCATAATTAATTAGCAATTACTTAATTAATATTAATTAACAATCAATAACTAATAAGAAATTACTTCCCATAATTAACACTATAAAATCTCAAATACATTTTAATAAATACAACGCACGTTGCCTGCCGCTTTGTGCATACAAATGCATGCCATGCATTTTTAACACCGCCCGCCGCATTGTTAAAAATGCAGGATGCGCCCGCCACTGTGCCGGGCACATCCTAATTCTCCCCACGGGACCCTCGCCCTTATGGCAGGTGGTCCCAATCCCCGGGAGGATGGCGGGTGGGCAAAGTCCGCCCGCCATCCTAAAGACCCCCTTTGTCCTCAAAACTGATACTGATTAGAGTCAGTCTTATAAAAGTGGCAGAGAAGAAGGGAGACACAGAAGACGCAGTTGAGGCTTACAAAGGGAATGTTGCTGAGACGAGAACTTCCATAT
Source organism: Lissotriton vulgaris (assembly GCF_964263255.1). NCBI lineage: Eukaryota > Metazoa > Chordata > Amphibia > Caudata > Salamandridae > Lissotriton > Lissotriton vulgaris. Next base: position 230,290,856 of record NC_141696.1, read on the forward strand.
TCGAGCTACTGAATGTTGCAAAATCGCTAGAAGCTTGAGCTGAGGCTGCTGTGGGGGCTATCGTGGTAGAATAACCCCTGCTTCTTGGAATTTCAAGAAAAGGCAGAGCCCCCTTCTGTTCACCTCTTCTTTGAGACCTGGATCCTGGACAGCCAGAGACTCTAGCGATATCTTGACACCTGAAGCCCCCATGAGGGGTTTTGTTTTTTGAACTTTCTCAACTGGGATGACATTTTCCAACATATGAGGGATGGTGCAGCAACACAGTATGAGGGCCTCACAATATGTGTTTCCCCACATTGGCCCTTGTGGATGCCTGCATGCCCTTCTTGAGTCTGCAAGAGTCCGGCTCAGTATGCTCTACCACCCCTGGGACTTGTGACAAACCTGAAGGATGAGGAGGTGGTGGTTGCAGTATTCCACAATTGTTTTGTTGTTCTTATTTATGGTTTATGTTCAGATGGATAAGATCAGTAGTCTCCCTATGATGTGTGGAAGCAGAACCAAACCCCAATATTTAGAACACCTCAAAATCCAGAAATTCAAAATGTTTCCCTATGACAATTCTTCTGCTGATTATAAATTGCATGAGAAGGCACTCTCCCCAACATACATTTTGCAGAGTAACTGTAGGAAATTGGATTACTGATTGAGCGGTTTGAAACCTTTCTCAAGCAGCAATCATATTCTTGTCATGACGGAACACAAGCAAACCCCAAATTAACCTGTGCTCAACCTTCTGGTGACTTGGCTGAACTTAGAGGCATTGTGTGAATTATTTATACAGCACACAATCACTAGTAAAGTGAAAACACAACACAAGAAAAACCCACACCAATTTAAAACAATAGAGTGAAATTTAATAAATGATTTGATACCAAAACAACAAAACAGAGCTATGCAATTTCAATGATTTAGATAAAAACAGCGCCAACTGTGGGAATCTTGTCACACAGTTTGGGACAAAGCCACAAGTTCAGGCCAGCTACAATGGAGAGCAGGCCAGATACAGGGACAAAGTTAGGCCTGCTGAGTAAATTACGTTAAATACTTTTGAGGAAGGTGTCTCGCATTGTGAATGTGTCACACAGCTGAGGTTCTGGGAAGCTGAGAAGTGTGATGCAGTGTCCTACACCGAGGATGCATCACACAGCGGCAGTTCCAAAGAGTTGCAGTGCAGCGATGCGAAGTCAGCATTGAGTGTGTGTCGCAGAGCAACGGTTTCGGACTGCAATGTGAAGTCCTGTGTTGGAATTGCACTTTGTGGTTGCCTGAGGCGGTGCCCTAGCCAGGCAGAACCTACTACTCTCATCAGGGGTGGGTTATTAAACTCACTGTATGACCTGCACTCCCTCTTGTGTAGCTTGGCACTGAGCAGTCAGACTCATCACAGAGGCAATGTGCAAAGCATTGGCACAGCACTCTCACACAATAAGTATACTGAGAGTCACAAAAGAAACTACAGACGTGATGTATGTAAATAAAGTTTGCATTCAAAACACACATTAAATAACGCAACATGAACATCATGTATTTTTGGGTCTAAATCATGTTTGGAAATATTCCTATCAGTACTAGGCCCAGCCATGTTAAAATGACATCAGCTGTATGCACACTAGTGAAAGATCCTACTTTACCCTCTAGCACCCTTATGATGTGTAAAACATTGTCAGAACTAGGCACACCCTGGCAATTATTACAATTCAATACCACACAGTTATAGGGCGCACCCCAGATCACAACAATATCAGAAATGTGTACACACAGATAATTACAACCTTTTTGGACAGCGCCATGGGCCAAGACCACACAGATAAAAACCAATGTTAAACCTAGTATTTTTATGGCAAGTAATCAACATATAAAGCAACACAATCATACTGTGTACTTTAATAACAGGTGGTCCTCATGTAGTCACTGCCACACTTTCACTCAACATCGATATGCTGTACGAGGGATATCAAGCAGGTCCTTATGGAGAGCCGTCAGCACCAAAAAGTGGTGCAACTTATATCTGGTAGACCAGTTCATAATACACATGAGGACCCCATGGTCTAAGCCCTCCTCCACCTTTCTGCTAACGTTGACTACCTTACGCCGACGGGTTGGAAATAAGAAACCATCCCCCTGATACTAGGCTCATTGTGGTTGAATCACACTTAGTCAGGGTCCCCGGGAAGAAGGTAGGGGTAGATAGCAGGGGTAATTAGGGGGCAGTCGACAAATGGGGGCTTGGCCACAACTCAGTGGGTCGTACAGTCTCTTGACCCACTTATGATCCCTCTCAAAACCGTTCCTTTACCCAGTCATCTACTCTCACCACCCAAGCCTGTTCCAGGCAATACTACCCTGCAACACAAAGTCATCGTGCCAGGTGAGGAGGGGGAAGTTGGTTCGCCGCACTGAGGGCACAAAAGGAATAATCAGTTAATGGGGGGGTGAGGCAGGGGAACCACCCCATCAGACACATGTTAATCAAAGTAGCACCCAGGTATCTCCGGCACAACAGAACATGAATACACTACTTTGCACCTCCCTGGAAATGAGGCACAACATCTAGTGCATTATGATATGGGCCACACCAGACAGTTCTGGTCACACACAATGAAGAGTCACAAACCTACTACCTCCCTGGAAATGAGGGACAATATCTGGTGCATGTCGATCCGAGTCGCATCAGACAGTTTTGGTACACACAACGAAGAGTTTCAAATTCTGCACCTCCCTGGAAATGAGGCACAGTGCCTGATGTGTGTTGATACAGGTCTCACCAGACAATTCCGGTCACATGCAATGAAGAGCTGCAAATTCCATACCTCCCTGAAAATGAGGCATAATATCTGGTAGGTGTTAAAATGGCTCCACCAGACAATAATGGTCACATACATCGAAGAGTTGCAAATTTCCTACCTCCCTGGAAATGAGGCACAATGATTGGTGTGCATTGATACGGGTACCATCATACAATTCAGGTCACACACACAGGCACAAGTTAAACAGTGCTGCATGTGGTATAATGAAGCACTACTATGGGTTTGCCCTCCCTCCGAGGGGCACAACCTGTGAATTGGACATTTAACTCAGTGAGAGAGAGATGCAGCATGATCAACGAAGCAGGCCACACTAGATCCTGCAACCGGTGAATCTGCTCACCACCAACAAGCTGCTTATTGTGTTGAGGCCCCCATGATTCAGGGGCCAAACTCCTTTGATGCGGGCAGTACTTTTGAGGCTCTATACAAGACAATCCAGTCTCAAGGCACAATACTTATTTCTACACTCAAGCCGTGCTACAAGTTGGCATCTAGCAGATGATGTGGGCACTAAGAGGGAACTGCACTCCAGGTGTCACAAATAGATGATGTGGGTCCCTCATGGGAGGTCCTTGATGTCCCTGAGACCTCCAAAAGAGAACAGGGGGCAAGCCAACACGCCCTTGGAGAGCACACTTGAGGGTGCCACATGACGGCAGGTATGGACCCCAGGCCAGCCACTATTCAGGAAGGGTGCACAGCCCCTCCCAATGGCAGTAGTCCTCCTTGTGCACAACAGTTTCCTCTGGCAGTGTGCACCAGACAGTTCTAGTATGTTCGGTCCCACTTTTCCACAAGTGTATCTCTGACCTGCTGAAGTAGCACACCAGTAGTTATGCTGAAGTTTGCCTGTAAAGGCGGTGGTGGTTTCCCTTTGAATCACGGATGTCTCACCAACATGTCAGTCCTGTCTGCCATAGGGCGTTGGAATGCAAATCTTAATCTTTAGTGAGGCCATGATCTGGCTTCCCAAAGGCCAAGTGTCAAAACCTCTCCCTCCAGGCTATCCAGCCAGGCCCTTAAATTGCAGAGGTCTGTAGTTCCAGTTGCATGCCCAATGTTTTGTAGCTGTCACTGGGAAATGCACAGATGTGCTCTCCTAGCCACCAGTGTAGATTGGAGTCAAGCTAAAAGGCACAAGAAGAGTTTTAGAGCAGATAAATGTCCACTTTGTAGAAGAAGAGGGCTTGCCATTATGAATCCAATGATAGGAATCGTTATGAGGCTGCTCCACTGCAAACACTATTGCAGCCTGAAGAAATTCCAACCATTCCCCCATGTTAACCTATGGGAAGAGCAAGCCTCATAGGTAGTGGAAAAACACTAGGGTATTTTTCACTACCTGGGCAGGGAACACACATGGGTACCTGCCCTGCCTTTTACCTACCACTTGCTTCTCCCCATAGGACTTATCTTAGAGGTGGCCTAGTGGTAGTGAAAGGCCCCTTCAGGATTGGCCAGTGCTACTCTGAACATAAGTACAATTGTGCACACACAGGCCTGCAATGGCAGGCTTGACATGTATGTAAAAACATCATAGGAGCAAGTCTGCACACATGGGCCTGCAATGGCAGGCTTGAGACATGTTTAAAATCATCAGCTAAGCACTACTTACTAAAGTGAGTTGGGATGGGCACAGGCACTTTCACACTGCATTTACAGTGGGAAAGTGCCCAAAGCCCTAAGGACGCAAGCAGAGAATTGGCAAAGCTCTGGTGGTGTTCCATGGGAAGAGCCGACCTTCTAGGTAGGGAAAACCTACATGGGGGTTCTTCACTACCTGGGCATGGAACACCCATGTGTACCTGACCTACCTCTCACCTACCACTTACTCCACCCTTCAGGGCTAACCCTAGGGGTGCTCTAGTGGTAGTGGAAGGCCCACTCAGGGTTGGCCAATTAGTAAGAAATGCTAACATGGGCATAAGTGCAACTGCACACTGATACATTTTTGACAGGCTATTCCAGTGGGTGACATAATCAGTGCTGTGTCCCAATATAGGTCAGTACAATACCTGCCCTGGGCATGTGGTCTTCCTTTTTACAGGGCACTCACAGGTACAACACCTAAACGAATCAAGTGAGCACCACTTTCTAGCATGTGTAGGAAAAGTGTGCACACCTTCCTAGAGGGTGGCTTGGCCAACAGGAATCATGGCTGGGGCGGCTCTAGAACGCCTCTATAAGATGGCCGCCAGCTTTTCAACACTTAACCACGTGACCCTCTACATTGTGCTGCCCTCGTCAGTCCCCGTAGTCAGGTGACGCCCATTCCTGTTAAAACACATGTCCGCCGGCCAGCGGATCACTACCCGGATCCGGCGGTGATGGGTAGGCCATACCATTTAGACACGGGAGACTAGAAGTAAGTGACCGCGCGCTTAGATCACGGGCAGATCCTTGATTGAAATACTTGATTTAGAAGGGGTTTGGGAGGGGCGAGCACACGCATACATAGATACCTTTGCCTCCTTATCCCTCACACACTTGGGCCCTTTCGCTTTTGGGTTTTTAACCTTTAACTCTTATCGCACGCTGATGAGACGCAGTAACTGGGTGCTATTACCAGTTTACACACGCAAAGTTACAGGGACTTATCTAACTGCTCATATGCTGTTTGTTAAGATTGAGAGCAGCCACCGCACTACTGGCAAGGCGCTGCCCTGAGACATAGCCCAGCAGCTTGAACGCGTGTAAGCAAACGCTACACCCATTTCAATCTGAGAGCAGCCACCGCCATATACGAGAGGTGCTGCCATGAGAGTTAGTCCGGCGTCTTTATCGCGTATTAGCATACGCCACACCCACTTCGATCTAAGAGCAGCCACCGCACTGTAAGAGGGACGCTGCATTGTGAGTTAGTTAATCGGCCACCACTTTTGATAGCAGACGCCACACCGGAATATGTTTGCCCGTGGGTCCCAATGCTTTTACCAGCACCCCGTGCGCTGCACTCCTGGGCCATGAACCGCCTATCCAGACGCACGCTAGCCCCTACATAATAGCCTGGGACCTGTTATCTACTCACGAGATGGCAACTTACGGTCCACTGGTAGCCCGCCCTAATACCAGGGTTCCTTGCTTTGCCTAACACACTAGAGGTTTGCAACAAGGGGCACCTTACCTGAATCATTCAAATCTTCATGACACCCCATTAGACCTCTCTGCTCGTGCTGCACCACAATCACGTGCTAAAGGGTTGGACTCTACTGTTACCTACCACATAGCCAGGATCAACATTTAGACCATGACATGAGAGGCTCAGGAACATGGGGCTGGTTTTAAACCATCCTCCACATTGCCCTACTTAGCCTTCCTGCACGTGTGAACTTGCCTAATATGTGAGAAGAGCCTTTTTACTTCACTCACCTCTCCCAGCTCAACTCCATGCTGGATTGTTAGTTACGTAAGGTTGATGAATAGGCGTATGTTCCATCATGTATACTGTTACCTTTTTGTCACACCTAGCCTAGACTACAGAGGTCGTTCACCCGATGTACTACCCGCCGGGTACTGTTGTTGCACATATACTGGGCCTTTAGGTGAGTAAGGTGTCCCCCGACACCCACAAGAATGCTGCTGCTATTGTTTTTACTGTATTTTCCACAGGGGCATGCCACTCACCGTGCTCACTGAGGATAATACCCAGTATTGTTTTTACCCACATGCTAGCGGCACCTTCGTATTGTTTTTACCCACATGCTAGCGGCACCTTTACCAGCATGACACACTGTGTGTACAAGGTCACTCATGTTTGTATGTTACTTCCATGCCTGTTGTTATTTGCTCCCTTTTGTCTCCCAATTTAGGCAAGACACAGCGCAACACAGGCATACCATTCCAGATCATTCTATAGCCTGAAATGATTAGTTGATACTTAGGTAGATCAATTTTTGTAGACAGATTTATTTCTTACTAGGGTCCTGATGAATCGCTAGTCACTGCACATGTGCGAGAAACATGTTGACCACTTTCTGCACTTACTAGTCGAGTCTCGAATAAGGAAACATAACTTTCCATCGAGTACAGGCTAGTCTCTTTTAATTGAAGCAGGGGACCCCCAGAATAAACTTGATCCTGGTACCCTTAGCCTCATTTTAACTCACCAATATGTCTACACCAACCTGGCCCCACACCCGCACTTCACCCAAACAGCTGTTGGATAAGAAGATCTCCGCCAAAGAGCCCCTCTTTGAGGTGTTGCCCGTTGGGTATTGCACCGCCGACCCAACGAGGAGCATTGCCAATGATGAAGCATGACACCTGAAAGGGTGTGTGAGGCCATTACATCCAACAAAATGGATGCCCATCTGTAGGACTCTCCTGAGTCCCTACCACATCCAGACACCTATGTGACCCGTACACATACTCTCTCCAGGAACAGCCCAGTACTTCTTTGTAAAACATTATCATGAGCACCTAAACATTTAGTATAAGGGATAAAGTTCACTTAGTATACGTTTTTGATTGTTGTTCATTCGGTACATGACATAACTATCATAAGAGGATAAACAACAACAGTCTGGCTGAGGTCTTGGCATGGTACCGTAGGCCTGCTTATTATAAAAATATGAGTGTTTCAGTGTTCAGCTCAGACTAGCACTCTGCTGATATGGCGAGGTCGCTGCTTGTCGAAATTCCAGACGAGCTGTTCCTGATTCCCTCTGCAAGAAGGGATGCCCAACTTGTGACCAAGAATAGCCCCTAAAGACACTTACCCTCAAGTAATTGGGAGTCAGATCAGCCAGTACGGGAATTTGACAGATCACCCGCCCCAGGTTACTAGTTTAGGGAGCACATAGTAGGAGTGCACTATACACTATACTTATATGTCAGCATATATAAACTGATTTAGCACAATGGTGGAATTGTTTATCCTTTTCACCATTCTGGTGATGCTAAGAACTCTTATCTGGCATTATCTAATACTCGTTGCAGCACAAATATATTATTCAAGAATCTCAATGCTTCAAAAAATATTGAAATAGTTCATTATGTATATTCTTGTAAACCTCTTTGGGTATGCACAAGTGACTGAGGGAAAAGGTGCTAGATCTGGTACAATAATTCCTTAGATTGGCATATTCTGAGGTTGCACAATCCATTTGTTGCCTTCTTAGGTATAGGAGTATTCATGGTTACACTGTCAGCTATCAGGACAATAGGCCAACATATCCTGAGCATGGGCATAGAATCAGTCTGGCACAATCCCAATGTTTATGTTGTCTGACAAATGCACTGTTCCTACTGAGAAAGTAAAAGCTATACAGCAGCACAAGAGTATGAAATCCTTTGTGAGTTTACTGAGGCAGACACTTTGTGATGTGCAAGTGTGGTCGGTGACAGCTTTTCCCCCTATCAAGTCAGAGATAGACCATCCTGCAAACACCCTTTTCTTCTTTGTCTCACTGTCTTGGACTAATACACAAAAAACAACTGCCAGTTGTAACTAGTTGTATGACCCAGCATACAGGCTGCAAACATCAAATGGTTAGGACAAGAAAATATCAACTACATAAAAGCAGCATTTTTAGAATTGTGACTTAAAATCCAACTCTACTATTATAGAGGCTTGTAAATTACAATACTTTAGACACCAAACTTGAAATTCCTACCGGCTCCCAATTAAGAGTTACCACTTAATAAATATAATAAGGTAACCCAATGTTATTCTATGGGCAAGGTGGACCTTGCAGTAGTGAAAACATTTTTTTTCACTACTAGGGCCTGTAAAAGTTAAAAGTACTTGTCCAACTTTTTAAATACATTGCACACTGTCCTATGGGTTATATAGGGCCTACCCTACGTGTGACTTTTATGTATTAAGAAGGAAGGTTTGGGCCGGTCAAAAAGTTAATTTTGCCAGGCCGAAATGGCATCTTAAAATTCCACACACAGGCTGCCATTGCAGGCCTGAGAAAAGTTTAAAAGGACTGCTTAATTGGGTATTCAAAATTTACATTATGTTTCCCAACATTGAAACATACTTGACTCCAGTAATTCACGTACCAGCACCCCTTACGTACCGACAATTTTAACGACACACACTGTTTTTTAATTAGTTGTAAATATCCGAACCAAAGACTCTCAGTATTAAAGAAGAAAACATGAGGAACTTCTCTGGCGTCCATCCACACTTAACCCGGGCAATACTACGATCAACCAGGTCCAACAATCAGATGTGGAAAAAATAACTTGCCTTAAAAAGAAACAATTAGGAAGAGCTCTCCATGGAGAAGTGCTACTAGAATATCTTCGCGCAGGCACTATACCAGTTGTCCTTCAAATAAAAAATGTGCCAGTAATATTCATCGACCAGCCTGAATATTTAGATGGTTTCAGTCATATTGGAACAAAATGTTCAAGGGACTGAATGGTCCACTCAATTAAAATAGCTGAACGACTCTGTCTCAAAGAACTTGAACTCATTAAAGAACTGGAAGAGGCCCTCTTGAATAACTCAGCCATAGAAAACGCTCAAGCGCTATTGGCTAAAATTGAAAAAAAAAACTAAACATTCAAGAAAAACACCAAAGACGCTAAAAGATCAAAACTACAAAAAGATATCATAAGCTTCTTCGAGAAAAGAACATATCCGTATCTTGATAAAGAATATTATAAACAGCCACAAAACACCGGAGCAATAAGAACCTACGGTGGACGAAGTATCCAACAGTTTCTAACTTTTTCCGATGCATCATCTCTTTCAGACAGTTCCAGTGACACAGAGCCATCAACCAGAACAAGATGTAACCCTCCCAGACAATGTTTTCAGCCTGCTCCTTTTTTAGACAGAGGAAACAGACGTCCGGGGTGGCGAGCAAGAGCAAACAGATGGTACAACCCCCCAGTCCAATCAATACCAAGGGGAGATAACTACGAGACGGAACATCTCCTGTTGGTAGAAGTAGACAAAAGTCCATTCTACAATCTTTCAAACCACAATCTTTCTCGAGACAAAATTAATGTGCTGCAAAAAGGGCTCTCTTTTATACCAACTGTTAAATCAGACGTGGGACAAACAAAACTGGAAATAATACAACTATTCTGTAAAATGAGATTTAAAATATTTTTTCAAGACAACCAAGATCAAGCATCAAAGAGCTTAAAAAAGCTCTTCAACCTTTTTTCCCAACACAACCAATATGTCCATAGAACTCTTGACTTTTGCACCACAGCACTCTTGGGTGGAGACACAATCACGAAACAGGACAGAACCCTCCTTGATTTCCTCCTAACATCGGCAGCCAAAACGGTGCTCACCAACTGGAAAGACACATCCAAAGCCACGTTCAAAGGGTGGATGAACAGGGTGACATTCCTGAGAGGTGCAGACAATACAGCACTCAGATACGCCCCATGGAAGAATCTCAATAGAGAGATGTGGACAACCCTAGACAAGTTTCTTGCACCATAGGAACCCCCATGATAGTAAGAAGGACTAAACAAAACAAAATAAAGCAAACTCAGATCCAACGGAGCACAGGGAGAGTCTCCTGGGATACCAGCGCTAACATCTGTATGTTCTATGTTTAGAAACACCGGCAAAGAGTTCTTACCAGAAACAGCTGTCTTTGTGCTAAATGTTTACAAAATGTGGGGCAATGGGTCATCAATAGTATCGAAATGAAAAAAAAAACGGTGATCATGTCCAAGAACTGTTCCTTTATGTTATTGGTGCCAAATATTGTACTAAATGTTAAATGTTTATAAACTGTGGAGCAGCGGTTCATCAACGAGCAACGTAGTGTAAAAGCCCCGCCGACCATGTCCGAGAACTGTTCTTCAATGCTATTTGGGCCAAAAACAGTATTAAATGTTAAATGTTTATAAACTGTGGGGTAACGGTTAACCAACGAGTAACGAAGGAAGAACCCCGTCGATCATGTCCGAGAACCTTTATGTTATTTGTGCCATATGCTGTATTGTATCATAAAATACCAATAAAAATATTACAAAAAGAAAAAAAATTATTCAGAGACCTGAGCAATCTGGAAAACAAAAACATCTACACTAAGTGGAAACCTCCAAAAAAGGAAAAACTGGCATTGGACCAACTGTCAAAAACAACTTATCATCAAGCCTGCGAATAAAGGCAGAGGGATATTGATACTCCAACGAGACAAATATGAAGCAGAAGTCACACGTGAACTAGCAGATGGGAGTTACTACAGGAGAACTGAAGAAGATTGGAATAATAAGATAAAATCCAAATTAGAATTCTTGATTAACACTGGAGAAGAAGAAGGATGGCTTTCCAAGAAAGAGGCAGAATATCTCCTAAACAAAAATCCCAGGAGCTCACTAATTTACGTCTTGCCAAAGATTCATGAAGACCAAAAAAATCCCCCCCGGTAGACCCATAATCTCCGGAGTCAATTCAATGTTAGAACATCCAGCTAGATACATTGACACGTTCTTGAAACCACTCGTTAAAGATACAACAAGCTACATAGGGGATACCATGCAGGCCATTGTCCTCTTGGAAGACCAACCCTTTGAAGAAGAGTTTGAGATCCTTGTGACCCTAGATATTGCGAGTTTGTACTCCAATAACCCTCAAGAAGCCGGATTGGAATCATTAAACATCTTTCTGGACAAAAGGGACCGCCCACATACTGTTCCCACTGATTTCCTCCTACATCTAGCCGAGATTTGTCTGAAATACAAATTTTAACGACCAACAATTCTTACAAATAAAGGGCACCGCGATGGGGCGTCCTTTTGCTCCAGAGATGGCCATAATGTTTATGGCATTATTTGCAGAGAAATGGGTTTACAACAACAACCCTTTTGATGGGCATATCAAGATGTGGTATCGTTATATAGACAATGTTTTTATGCTTTGGAGAGGAAACAATGAACAACTTCAAACATTTGCAGAGTGACTGAATAATAGGAATCCGGACATCCAGTTTACCCTAAATGGCAGCAAACGGGAGATGAATTTCTTGGACCTGATGATTAGACAAGAAGATGGTCATCTTTGCACCACACTGTATAACCACACTGTATACCAAAAAAACTTACAGGAATATGGGGCATATTATCAAGGGGGTTTATCTCCGCTTTTTTGGCTTTAAAAGCCAAGAAAGCGGAGATAAAATGATCTCCCTATTACCTAGCTGTCGCTAACACCAGTTAGCGACAGCTAGTAGGAGATAGCGACCATCTTGGGCCCTACTTTGCATGTCAGTGATATTTATCACTAATGACATGCAAAGTGGGCGTGCCAGGATGTTAGCGACTGGAAACATTCGCTAACATCGCTATCTCCTATTACCAACTTTTGGAGATATTCGCGCTAAGCGCCAATATCTCCAAAAGCTAACACCTGCCCTGAGCAGTTCTTAGCCATGTTATCCAATGGGAGGTGGATAACATGGCTAAGAACATTAGCTCGGTAATGCATGAATATCGCTGACTTTTTAGCGATATTCATGCATTGCGGCCGATTTTTATCGCTTAGGAGATAAACCTTGATAATATCAAGGCTCCTAAGTGATAAAAATCGCCGCAGCTCGGCAATAAAAATATTGCTGCTAAGCCAACCTAGCGATAATTATCGCTAGTTGTTGGTAATATGCCCCTACATTCCTTCACTTTGAGAGTTTTCATCAGCGGAAACTATGGGAAAATTGCCCGTTAAGTCAGTTCCTGAGAATTCGGCGCAACTGCACCAGAAATATTAGTGTATTCGGGGAAACCCAATAAACCCCTGTAGGCTTGGGAAAAATAGATGATTGAGGTAAAGGGTGTCTACAAGGGATTTTGTTTTTGAGCTAAGTACCTATAATTTAGATGGTATCACTTTTAGAGTTCATAGATCAATTGAACCTGATTGTATCCATGGGATAACTGATAAATTCTGACGTTGTTCAAAATAATACATTCAATGAAACACAAGAAAGAGGAGAAAAGGAAAAGGCACACAGCAAACTGATTATATATGAAAAAGATTTGTATTTGAAGAAATCATGGAGATGTATAGAAATTAATCCAAGTATAAAAAGTTATGAAAAAGCTGTGCATCTAAATTCACAGGTCAGTTCATAACATATCATCAACCCCGTTAATTAGTGAAGAATCCAATTCATAGATGTAAAAAGGTTTCTTCTAATGCACAAATGCTGGGGAGATGATGTTTTTGGTCGACGTTTCGGTCTTCCTTGTTGTCATCTATGAGACCATCATCAGGACTAGTGTTTTTTCAAGATGTGGTATCGTTATATAGACAATGTTTTTATGCTTTGGAGAGGAAACAATGAACAACTTCAAACATTTGCAGAGTGACTGAATAAAAGGAATCCAGACATCCAGTTTACCCTAAATAGCAGCAAACAGGAGATGAATTTCTTGGACCTGATGATTAGACAAGAAGATGGTCATCTTTACACCACACTGTATACCAAAAAAACTTACAGGAATACATTCCTTCACTTTGAGAGTTTTCATCAGCGGAACCTACAGGAAAATCTCCCGTTAAGTCAGTTCCTGAGAATCCGGCGCAACTGCACCAGAAAGGCAGATTACTTTGAGAATGTGGCCGTACTTTTAAAGAAACTACTAGAAAGGAACTTTCCAAAAAAGCTGCTGAAAAAGGCAATGAAAAGAGCAAGAGTTCTTTGAGTATGATGAACAACCACCACTACCACTGGTAAGTGCTACCTTTCTCCCCTACAGGTCTCCTAATCAAAGTGGTCAAAACCTTTCTCCCCTACAGGGTCAATCCCTTGCCACTTCACAACCTTGGAGCAGAATACTGCTTAAACTAGCGTAAGAAAGAACTCTTGCGCTTTTCTTTACCACTCATGCACTATGGTTGTGAATACCGTGTTTTAGCCACTCCACCCCCGAACTTCAAGTGCGAATCTCACCCTAATGGTACCACCAATACCATTACACTACAGCCGCCTATAGCCTTCACTCCCATCGCTATAGTGTCGGCAGTCAGATGTATATAATGCAATACATTCAAGTGACTCTCTTTTCCCCTTGTATGTTTTGTCCTTGTCTATATATGTTACATGTACAGGTGTTCTGAGAAGGGAATCCCCCTCTCACACATAGAAAAACACGTTAGGGCGTGTATACACATAGTCTGAATTACACACCCACTAGTTTAATCACACACACTTATTTTAATTTCGTCCTGAAGAAAGCCAGCATATTCATAGGGCACTGGCTGAAACATGTTGACCCACCAAAGGGTGTGGGAGGTCGTAACTCGCCTCTAACATCCGACAGCCTTATTTTTAACCGCTGACGGTGGCCCAGGTATTAAAGTTTAATTCACCTCCGGGTACTGGGACCCCCGCCAAGCCGTTTTAAATTCACATTCACAACACTCTTCACCGCACACTCAGCGACATACCTGCTCCGCTGTAATAAGGCGTCGAAGCACACCCGGGACACGCTAGGTGTCACTGGGTGGGCCCGATGATGAAGCATGCCACCAACTAGGTTGGTGGGTGAGGGCTTCATGAGCACACTCACCAGGTGCTCCTACCCCCTGACGAAAAATACTTGAGTCCTTAAACTTTTGTTAACCTCGTATACATAAGCTATATGGCCGCGATACCCGCCACCCCCTCTCAACACACTCCCGAAGGATGGGAAACCGGAAACAGTTCTGAACTTTTGGAAGACGGGAGGGAGTGACCCTCCCGGCCGTATTTATTAAAATATGAAACAAAATAAAACATTAAAATAACAGTTTCATATTATGTACAATTTCATTACCACATTGCGATGTTTTGGCTAACCTTAACATATTCTCTAATACAAAGGTTCTCCTAGCCGAACTAACATCCTACAAAACATTAACTTGAAATTTTGAAATTGTACATCCTAACGTTAAGGGCCAACGGCAAGGTCGTAACCGGTGTCAAGATCCCTAAACCCGAAATATCCCCCTCACTTGTGAGGGGCGACCGCACAGAGGTGTACCTCAAGTGCACCTACCAATTTCCCTTGACTTGACGGGGGCCCCAATAAACTCGACGCCACTTAAAGGTCGTTCGAGGACTCGTGTGAGGTATCTAGAAGGTAGCGTAGACCCCCTCCCAAACCCCACACAACTTACCACATCTGCCGTCGCAGATATCCTGGCCCCGGGAAATTCCCCAGGAGGGGGCTGTAGCCCCTCCTACCCAGGAAGGGGCCTTGACCGCCTTTCCTTTCCTTTCGGCGTCCCATCCTTAGAAGGGACCGCCTACCCGTTGAGGGGCCAATGGCCACCTCCCTCGAGCGCTCCCATCCGTAATGGGTGACGCCCACTCATAGGGATCTACCAATTAGTGCTCACCGATCATGACCTTACCGCCCGACCAAAAATAAATACGACAATTTAACTAAAATACTCGATTACAAAACAACCATAAACCATCTCACTTATGATTACTGATCAATACTTAGTGCAGAATTACTTTATTTGAAAAAAAAAATATTGTAGCTGACCATTCTTTATTGCATACTAAGAATAACACGACAATCACCACAACCTGCAAGAAATAGAATTACCACATCAAAACTTTATTCAAAACAACTGGCTGTCCTCAGGGGCTGGTGGGTGGGTTCAAAATTGGCTCTTCGTTCCGTCTCGAGCTCACGTGCAGCGAGGGGGTGCAGCTTCAGAGCACAGGAACAAGAGGATGCGTTCCTGGCTTGTTGCTCCTTTTATCCGTCTTCAGGGCGGGCGTAAACCCGCCCCTGCCTGCCCTTAGGCCGTGGCCAGCCGCGTCAGTGTCTAGGCCAGCCCACTCGAGGGCGGGAAACAGCGCGCCCCGGCTACGCCGCTTCGGGCATACCAGCCGAGGCTCGCCTCCCGCCCCAAAATGGCTTCCCGGGGGGCTCGTGGTACTCGGCCATACGTTCGGGGGGACCGAATGGTCGCCCCTTTCCATATGGCCGCGATACCCGCCACCCCCTCTCAACACACTCCCCAAGGATGGGAAACCGGAAACAGTTCTGAACTTTTGGAAGACGGGAGGGAGTGACCCTCCCGGCCGTATTTATTAAAATATGAAACAAAATAAAACATTAAAATAACAGTTTCATATTATGTACAATTTCATTACCACATTGCGATGTTTTGGCTAACCTTAACATATTCTCTAATACAAAGGTTCTCCTAGCCGAACTAACATCCTACAAAACATTAACTTGAAATTTTGAAATTGTACATCCTAACGTTAAGGGCCAACGGCAAGGTCGTAACCGGTGTCAAGATCCCTAAACCCGAAATATCCCCCTCACTTGTGAGGGGCGACCGCACAGAGGTGTACCTCAAGTGCAACTACCAATTTCCCTTGACTTGACGGGGGCCCCAATAAACTCGACGCCACTTAAAGGTCGTTCGAGGACTCGTGTGAGGTATCTAGAAGGTAGCGTAGACCCCCTCCCAAACCCCACACAACTTACCACATCTGCCGTCGCAGATATCCTGGCCCCGGGAAATTCCCCAGGAGGGGGCTGTAGCCCCTCCTACCCAGGAAGGGGCCTTGACCGCCTTTCCTTTCCTTTCGGCGTCCCATCCTTAGAAGGGACCGCCTACCCGTTGAGGGGCCAATGGCCACCTCCCTCGAGCGCTCCCATCCGTAATGGGTGACGCCCACTCATAGGGATCTACCAATTAGTGCTCACCGATCATGACCTTACCGCCACAGGCCGGATAGTTGACCGGCTATCCGGACCCCCCACACACTCCTACCTAAAGGTCATGTCTTAAAGTCCCCAGCCAAGCTATCAGGTCTCCTATGAGTAATTCGTTCCCCACCCGGGACAAATGAACACCATCACCCAAATACATACTGTCCCCTTTAATACAACCATGCGAAATAGAATGCAGTGTACTTGAACGGAACAATCGACTCACTTTATTATTAATCTTCCTTACTGAATGATTCAGAGCAGCAACTGAAAGAGCCCCCCGCCACACTTTTCGCGGTATCATATGGGACCATGCGATGGTGCACCCTGGAACTCTTCTCGCTAACCAACTTACAGTGGAAAGTATTGCCTCAAGAAGTAGTCGTCTACCAGTGGACACCAAATCGTTGCCCCCAAGATGTACTATGACTATAGCCGGCGGTGACCTCATCCGCCCTAACAAACCCTCAAAAAATGATTGAAACTGGTCAATACAGAGCCCGCCCTTTCCGTAGAAGGACACACTGTACCCGTATTCCCCAGCCACGTGAATCATGTCACCTGCTTTGAATACGTCCGCGGCCCGCCTCACGTATGAGTGGCCCACGACCCACACCTCCTTTTTCACAGCCAGTGATGTCTGACCGCTGACCCGGTGTTGGGTCGACTGCACAGTCCGCCCCGCCTCGTAGGCTTGCGCGACTGAAAACCAAAGAAAACAAGAAGCGTGAGTACATTATTACAGCTTCACAACATGTGCAACCGCACATACCTTTTATAACAGTTCGAGGACCAACGCCCCACACGTTTAACTTGTTCGACATTCAGACCCCTGGCTGTAGCCTCTGTAGCAGCCCCTATCCGAAAGGAATGGGTCCCAAACTCGCCGGGGTTCAAGCCCGCAGCGGAAATTGACATCGCAAGCACCCGCTGAAACTGAAACCTCGTCAGTGGGGTGGTGTCAGCGTGTCGCAACAATGTCCCCCCCCATGATGCCACCCTTTGCGCTAAATATTCTTCTACGCAACTTACAGGGCACATGGAGGACCCGGGAATCCTTTGCATGATTATGCAGTCCCCCATCGCACCCTGGTCGGTCTTGGACCTGACAAACGAGACGGACATTGTCTCCCCTCTGACCTGAACGTGCTCTCGGCACAGTCCCCCCGTCACATCCCGCTTGTTCCTCGCCACTAGTTCGCTTAACCGCATAGCCCCATGGAATGCCAGCGCAAAAGCGGCTCGGAATAACACTGTTTCATACTGGGATGAACACGTTGAAGGGAGTACAGATAATAACAGGGCCAGCCTATCCAGACCTATCGGGCGCCTTTCATCTACTCTGCGACCCTCAAGGCGTTGCCACCCACGTAGCGCTTTTTGTACAACGAAAGACGCTGTCGGGTCCTGGATCCCATAAGCCCTAGCCACAAAGGAAATGGCTGCCCGATGCCTCTGGGCAGTAGCCACAGATTTGCCTGCCTGATGTAAAGACAGCAGGAAATTTACTACCCACTCCTCCTGGCCCCAAAGCTCCCCTCCAGCAGTCCCCAAAAAGGCCAAATAGGAACGGAACGCCCCTTCATATGCCTTCCTTGTCCTGGGTGCTAAACTCTCTCCCACGAGGTTTCGTAGTTCGGGGCACCGAGAGACCAGAGAGCTTCGGGAAAGGGTGCCGCCACCGGGTCCGCTGTGGGCAGAAAACCCCAGAAGGCCTGCATACGGAAACGAGAAAGCGCATCAGCCGCTTGGTTCATCACCCCCGGCACATGTCTCGCCTTAAATAGGACATTCAATTGCATACACAACAAGACAATTTCTTTCAGCAGCCTCAGGATCCATTTGCATCGTGCCGCCTGGCTATTGATACACTCAACCACGGTCATGTTATCAGACCAGAATACCACAGAGTGATCTCTAAACCCCTCAGGCCAAGTTTTTAGGGCCACCAGAATGGGGAACAGTTCAAGAAAAGCAATGTTACTCGTCAACCCATCCTCATGCCACCATGACGGCCATTTTTGAGCCGACCATTGTGTGCCAAAGATGGCACCAAAACCAATGCTCCCTGCCGAATCTGTCCACAGCCCCAGCTCCTCGGAGGACACCGCCGGTTTGTTCCAGACAACTCGACCATTGAAATCCGCCAGAAATGCCAACCAAATGCGCATGTCCTGGCGAACCTCGGCCGAGAGCCTCGTGCGATGGTGACCCTCCTTCAGGCCGACCATGGCCTGAGCGATCGAGCGGGAAAAGGGGCGGGCCATCGGTATTACTCTCAGGGCAAAATTCAGCTGTCCCACCAATTGTTGTAATTGCTGCAACTTAACCTTAGACTGACTAATACACGTCTCCAGGGATGCCCTGAACCTAAGCACTTTTTCTCTTGGTAAACGAAAACAACCCTCTTCCGAGTCGAGCTCGATCCCCAGAAACTCGAGGCAAGTCGAAGGACCCACCGTCTTACCGGGTGCCAATGGCACACCAAAATGGTTCATTAAGACACAAAATTCATTCAAAGCCTGACCACATTCCGGATCCCCGGCTGCCCCTAGAAACAAAAAATCATCGAGATAATGCATAACCTGATGAAACCTCGTCTTCTTTGTGAAGACCCATTGCAGGAAACAACTGAACTGCTCGAAATAGGAACAAGATATAGAGCACCCCATTGGCATACATCTATCCATGTAATAGTGTCCCTGAAACATGAAACCAAGAAGACGCTGATCGTCTGGATGTACCGGGAGCAACCGGAACGCTGACTCGATATCAGATTTCGCCATCAGCGCACCGGGCCCTAGGCGATTCAAAATGGCTACGGCCTCATCGAAAGATGCATACCGTACTGAACACACTGCCGGGTCTATCGCATCGTTTACGGAAAAACCACGTGGGGCTGATAAATTATGTATCAGCCGAAACTCACCCGGGTCCTTCTTGGGGACCACCCCTAAGGGGGAACAAACGAAGTTAGCAACCGGTGGCACATTAAACGGACCGGCGACTCGACCTCGAGCCACCTCTTTCCCAATCTTCTCAAGTACCACGGTCGTGTGCTGCAAGACTGATATTTGGTTTTTACATTTCGCTAAACCCTGAAACTCCCCCACTGGGATGCGGAAACCATATGAAAACCCGTTCCGCAACACCCCAGCGGAAGCGTGGTCCGGGTATTCGCTGAGCCAAGGAATCATTGCCATGGTATCAATCGGAGTAGGTAAAGGCGCCCCTCGGACTATTTCAGACCTGTTTGGCGCCTCCTCTACCCCCGTTATCACCCATTTTGGCTCTGCACATGGACTCAGGATGGGACGCTTGCCCACACCCGCTACATTCGTGCCTAAATTTGCATGACCCCTGGGGCCTCGTACATTTACCCCGGTTAAAGTTCCAACAACTCCCCTTTTTACCTGTGGTGCCGTTCGGCCTGGACTGGTATTCGTTACTCGCGCCTGATCGAAAGGAGATCCCAGAATATTGGCGGGAGGATTCCCCCACACTACTCCCTACTAATGGCAAATTCAACATACCAGTATCCGCCATTTTTGACCATGACACAGAATCGTAACAATCCCAAGTCAAGTTTTTATCATGTTCTTTCGCTTTTCTGAAAATATTATCGTAACAGAACCACTGATTGCCCCCATGTGACACGGAATACCCCATGATCCGTGACTGATAAATCGGCAATTCAGACAGTAATTCGGGCCTACGTTCGCCCAGGATGGATGTAAAAATCCCCCACGCCTTGCCCCAATTGCCAATGTTCTCATTTACCTTGAAGGCGGCCATCTTTGCGCGCCAAACACTCGGATGCATGAGCTCCTTTTGGCTCTTAACATATTCCATCTCATAATGATCGGTAAGCAACGAGAAGATGTTTACATACTCATCTGCCCATATCTTCTCCTTAATAGCTAGAGGGACATGTTGACCCAACTTTTCCCTTCTTGACGGGGCAGACTCATCCCTCGCAATCGGCAATGGCCGCTTACCTGAACCGGAAGCTGTATCTGCGGCTGAGCCTACCCCAGGTGGCTTTCCTCCTGCGGCGGCCAGCGTGATGACTGGCGATGCTGCCTTCGCCGCCTCCCTTGTTTCACGCAGTTGCCTCATCAAAACCTGTGCGTCGTCAGCCGTGGCGCCCTCGTTATTTTTACCCAACCACGCTGCTAATTGTGCTGCCAGCTCGGGCGGCATATCCTCCCCGGACACGGGGGTGACCACCACGGGAATCGGATTCCCCTCCGCCGGCACCGGAGTTGGCTCTTCGAGTGGGGTACAGGGAACCGGGATGTCCCCCCCAGCTGCTCCCCTTCTGGGCCTCTTGCCTTTTCCTCCCGGAGCTGCTCCAGCCAACGGACGTTTCGGTCCCTCCTCCCCATCTTTCTCTGCCATTCGCTTCTTTAGGTCGGTCACCTCTTTCATAAGAACCCGTAGCATCTGGTCGGTAGTCATTCGCTTTCCAACTTTCTTAGGCATTCCCCAACAGAGTATCTGTAAGACAAACAAGAAAGATTACCACACTCAAAATTGGCTCTTCGTTCCGTCTCGAGCTCACGTGCAGCGAGGGGGTGCAGCTTCAGAGCACAGGAACAAGAGGATGCGTTCCTGGCTTGTTGCTCCTTTTATCCGTCTTCAGGGCGGGCGTAAACCCGCCCCTGCCTGCCCTTAGGGCGTGGCCAGCCGCGTCAGTGTCTAGGCCAGCCCACTCGAGGGCGGGAAACAGCGCGCCCCGGCTACGCCGCTTCGGGCATACCAGCCGAGGCTCGCCTCCCGCCCCAAAATGGCTTCCCGGGGGGCTCGTGGTACTCGGCCATACGTTCGGGGGGACCGAATGGTCGCCCCTTTCCAGTCTCTTTTTGATTGACTATATATAAACCCGGGGATATGGATTAGCTTTCTGGTCCTCTCTCTCTCTCTCTTGATACGCGATCGAAAAGTATAGTAAACATCAAGATGCAGGAAGTGTCGCTATGGATATGCCGAAAGAAAAAGAGAAACTGCAAAGAACTTTGGAGCAACATGCATGCGCAAGAAGGAGTACTACGCCGAAAGATAAAGGAAGCGTATCCATGGAAACATTGCGCATAATTAAGACGTCACGCGCCATATTAACGGAAACCGCGGAGAGGATCACAAACATGAAGAAACAGAGACGGGAGCGTTTCTAATAAGAAGACCCCTTTGAGACAGCAGAATGAGACATGCGAATCAGGTACTTAGCTCTGACAGAGCTCCAGATGATTAATTTCACGGATTAACCTTACAAGGCGTGATCAACTAACAGACACGGGCTGCATGAGTACACTTCAGAGAAAGCGGAAAACGATTACATTTATAGAACGTACACTACGCTCCACATTCATATATCCTTTCCCTATATAAGAAAGCAGGGTCACTGCATGCACATGATATTACATCCCTCTATGCAGAATTCACGGTGCACTTTTAGAACCAGTCTTCCTTCACAAGAAAGCAGATTCATTGCATTCATACAAAATTATACCACGCTATGCAGAACTCACGGGGCACTTTTTAGAATAATTCATATCATATTGGAAAACAAGAAATGCCTAAATTGTACACTTTAAATCCTCAGCCAAAAAGGTAACCTAGAGCCATTTTTTTACCAGATGCATGCATTTTAAACAAGCCTGGATACACCACAAAAGAGAAAAGAAAAAAGAAAAAAACAGACGACCCATAGCGATACTCAAGAGCTATACCAGTAGGTCCATGATCAAAAGATCTGCGACTTGTTCAGACGCACACACAGTGAAGAACAAGACAACTTATTTGTCTTTTTTAACTTTATTTGTTACAGACAGTGAATCTCCCTCAAGAGTATCCTGCCATAAAAGTCGGTACGTAAGAGATGAATGAACCAACTTGCACACCACAGTATTTTTAAAGTTTACACACTAAAATTAGCTATTATTCTTTACACAGATTGAACACTGTCCTACCACATATCTACCTCGCCCTGATGAAGACCTTTATATAAAGTGACAATCCAGAATCCACAATGTCGAAATGCGTTGGCACCATTTTTAGCGGATCAGAGTTGAAAAAACATCAACAGACACTGTTTGACTCAGCGGGTAGAGCCAGATTATTTGGACTAAGCATGGGCGGAAAATCCGTTTCGCTCGCAGATTTTGCGGATTTTCGGTAAATTCGCAATCCGCGAGATTCGCGAATCTCCCGCAAAATCCGCGAGCAGCGGATTTTGCTCGCACTGTTCGCGTGAGTTCGCGGCTTCCCAGTACAACTTCGCGCCCCGCGAATAAGTGCAAAATTGCAGAAATACGATCTTAGCAAAACTGAAACTACTTACCAGGTTCAAAAGTTCAGGCTCATCATTAGTAGCCATTTCCTGTAGTGCTTCCTGAGGGGCCCCTCCAGAGTTCAGTTGCCAGTTGCAACTATTATGTGACCCTGCTCTGAACCTCAGAATAGTTACACATATGCCACAAAGGTCCTGAATTACAGCTAAGGGAGACAAGCAGGAGCCAGGCTGGAAGTTCAAATCCATTAATCTGCCCCTAATTCATTATTGTCAGTTGGGGCAGGGCAGGTGTTGTAACTAATTTTGCAACAATGAAAGCACTTAGCAAGTGCAAAAGATCACTAATCAGGAAGCACTAAGGAAGCAGGTGCCAGCTAAAAAAATATTCTGTGACACATTAATCAGCCCCAAATTAATTCAGGTCACTTGAGGCAGGGAAGGTGTGCTTGCGTTGCCACAATAATGTACACTGACTGGACAACCAGAGGGTGCTGTGATGAAACAGAGGGTGGCATGGGTGGGCCAGAGGGTGGCATGAGTAGTCAGAGAGTGGCAGTGGTGACAGAGAGTGGCAGTGATGAAGAAGAGTGTCCCAAACAGGCTGGACACGTAGAAACAACAAGTTCGCGAAACTTGCGACCCGACAGGTAAGTTCGCAATTTGCGACATTGTACAAAACCCTCGCAAACTGGCAGAAACCCGCGCAAACACAAAAAAAAAATCCGCAAATTCGCGAGAATTCGCGGATTTTGCGGATTGCGAGTTCGCAAATCCGCAAAATTCGCGAACGCGAGATTCGCAAAATTAGCCCATGCTTAATTTGGACTCACCCTAATAAAATCCTATAACAATCTCTGACCCCTAATGGGACCCCAAACATATTGAAAGTGCCTAGAAGGAAGAAGTGTGGTTCAGGCAGAAAAACAGTAGGATTCTAAAGAAACTTGGGGAACACATTTAGATTTTGGCGATTCCCCAGACACGAGTGTAGTAACACCAGAATTGAATTAGAACTCAATGTAGCATATGTGAAAACTAAACCTTTGTATCATTCTTTCTACATATGCATTATGTTTTCTGTGTATGTATTTTGACTGTGTACAAATTTGTCAATAACGGTCTTTCTTGTTTAGTAAAGTTTATGTTTGTATATGGGTTGTGCATAATTGTGACATGAAACACTGCTGAGATCACTAAGTATTATATGTAGGGTTACCAAAGTGTTAAGAAAGCTTTGCCAAAGTAAAAGAAATAAGAAGTACAATCGCAGGGTCAATAAAAGGGACATCTGTGTTTACATTTTTTGGCGTGATTTATGGTATCAGAGGTAAAACTGTTGTTAAAGATAATAAATACTGTAGGCACTTTTGTAGACTTAAAAATACCTGTCCTGTGTACATGTGGTAGCATTTTACTAGAGATTTAGAAATAAATTATATTTGCCAATTGGGTGTAAGATATTGTTACCATGTTTAAAGGAGAGAGCACTAGCACTTCAACACCAGTTAGCTGTTGTAAGCTGGGCAGGGCTCTAAAGGCCAACACAAATGGGTTCAGAAAACAGAAGGGTTTATGCAAAAGGTTTGGAGAGGACCCTGCAGAGAGGACCTTGTGTTCTAGATCAGCAAAACTTTAAAGGGTTTTATTGCATAAAATGTTAAATCAAGTAATACAGAATTGATGTTAAGAAGGTTTCAATGCAGTTATACAGAACAGTCATAATCATAACAATTATGTATAAGTAGAAATTTCAATTTCAAGAGGGAATCATATGGTTTCCCTAGTAGAACAGGAAACTAGTCTTCAAATTCTATAAAAATCTGCTAAATGAGTAAAAGATCAGATAGAGTTCCTACTAAACAGGAATGTCTTCTGGCTCACACTCAAGTGCTTCTTATACACAATTCTATAATAACAAATATATTGTGAACATGAATTTGAACTTAATACATATGCCCTATCCCATTTTAATAAAAAATGTTGCCTTTTCCATGCTACTGCCATCTGGAGATGTTAGAACAAAATATGAAATATTTCAACAATGACGATTCACCCAGATGAATAGGATCAGACATAGCAATGGAACTGCCCTAAAGTTGCAACAAGTTAAGGGCTATCCCCCAGATTCATCATGGTCATGTTTTGCGAGTCCTTAATAGCGAATTTTAAGGATTTGTTATTACAGACTCGCAAAACAGGATGCATGTAGAAATCGCAATATTTTATGCGATTTCTACTGCTTCCTTATTTGCGATTCGCCTAATGGCCCTTAGGAATGAATGGGGAGTCATTCCTTATTTGCGATTAGCAATTAGCGAATCGCAAATAAGGAAGCAATTTCAAGGGTGCCAGGGTGTCCAAAGGATACCCTGTAGCACCCCTAAAATGGTAATATACACTGGTGTTGCGCACACACATGTTCAAAGGACATGTGTGTGTGTAACATACAACTTAGAAAAATGCACTAAAGTGCATTTTTCTAAGTTTTTGCTATTTACCACGTAGTTAGACTTTGCGGTAAATAGCGGCCCCAGATTACGAATTTGCAATTTTTAAATGGTTCCTGAATTGCATTTAAGGAATCTCAAATTGAGATTCCTTAAATGCAATTAATCGCAATTTAGCGATTTCTAGAATTGCGATTTTTTCATTTGAGATGATGAATCCAAAATGCAAAAATAGCTCTAGCAAAGGGCCAGATTCTCAGAATCTGGCCCTTTGCGAGCCGATTTCGGCTAGATGAATCTGGCTGATAGATTATTTGTCAAACGTTTTGTATTGACTACAGTGAAAATAAACCATTTCATCAAGTTGCCTTCGCTCTGCAGAACTTCTGGGGAGAGAAGATGAGCAGGGGGGCAGGACTGGAGGCGCTGAATACAAAAGTGATGACAGAAACAGCATCCAATTTATCCAAAATGGTATTTTCACATCAATGTTGCACAACTAAATTATATTAATAAACACACGTCCATACATCATATTAAACTCATCTCAACTGTAACCCTGTTAGCTCATCGAATGCGAATTGAATCTAACACAAAAATATTTTTCATTATATATCTCACCAAAAATATAATCTTAGACAAATTCTACCACATATGTGCACCAGTGCACCGCCCATCCTCCCTCTACATTAAGGCATTACGCACACATGTAGAGGTAAATCTGAAGTGGTAAATCCATTTCCCATTTTAAAGAAACAGGATTCTTTTTTTGTTTCATCTGTGTCCGCCTGGGACTGCCCTGTGAAAAAAGCCTCATACTTTGTTTAGAACAATACAAATTGTGGCTTTCTGCTGCTACTGACGAGGGTCTGCAGCTGCCACACAAGGTAGCTGCAAAGCAGCTCACCTTTATAAAGGCATGTGAGAATAATGAGATCAAATGTGCAGAGATCCTCTGCTGATAATGAAGTTACTTCGGGAAGAGAACTGAGTGTGCTTATTTATTGATGCAACTCTCTTTCAAGAACCACTTTGTACAAACTGGACACAGTGTGCTAAGTCCGTCAGCTTGAAAAGAATGGACTGTGTTTTACATTACACTTTTATTTACTCTTCTGATAAAATGGCTTGCGCGGTAACAAGAGTACACTATGCATGATGGTGATCTGAATAACTGACTTAGAGACAAGTAGTGCTGTGTTTGTGATGTCCCTCGGAAAATCCTTATAATGCGCGCACTGTGAGAAATCAGAGGTTCCCAGAGTGTAGGCAGGCTTTGTGTCAGCTATGTCAGCGATTCTTTCACCTTTTACATCATCTCGCATTTCCTGGACGTACTTGGTTTTCCAGACTTGTTTCTCTACTTCTTCGATGCCTCATACATTTTTTGTATGGCACATACTGTGCACTGAATCCCTTCTAGGTGTCTCGGTGTTCTCAACTTGTGGATGGATGTTCATGACTAGGATCTTGAGTTGAGCTGAATGCAGTGCGTTTCTAACAGCACTTGTCAGCGGGTCACGGTGTACGTACTACATGATCATCCAATCCATGGCCTCTCTGCAGAGCGCACAGGGCAATGGTCACATAAAAACCAATTATAGTTTACATTTTATGTGAATGACTAAGAGTGAGAGACTGCCGAGGAAAGTGTTGTGAATGGGAGTACAGGAGTGAACTAGACACTTCAAAGAATATTATCCTTTCCACAGACCTTGTTAATGTTTTTCATTTATCTCAGTGTAATATATTCAAAATTGCAATATTTTAATTTCTTATTAGCTACACCAAAACCGTGGGTATTACTCAATTATCAGATGCTGCTAACAAGTATTAGCAAGAATTCTGGCCTTTTCTGGGTGTATGTTGATGTGTGATGTCTGGAAGCAATAGTAGAAATGGCACTCAAATATTGGTCAGGTGGCACACTTTCGGAAGAACAGGGTTTTACTTTACATGCAACTTTCACCCTTAATTGCAGAAGCCATCACTCTTGTAAAGGATTCCTAGGAACTCTTCTTTGGTAACACCCTTTTTACTGACCTCCTCCCTCACCTTTTTTTTTCAAGCACAGGGCGGTTCTGTTGCATGCTTGCCTCTATGCTAAATATATCTTACAGAAATCTTCAAGCTCGGCCCTTTGGGAGTAACACTATGCAATGTAAACAAGCCATTCACTGCAACTGAGTTTACAATTGATATCGCAGAAATTTACAAACAGTTTTACCCTTAATTTATGACAGAGAATTCCAACTCCCCGCCAACTCTGTCTCTCGGTCGACAGATCTTTGCCACAGTGTTTCAATGGAGAGGAAATCAAAATCATCGACTTACAACTGTTTGAAGATCAGTCAATTATGAGAGGTTTTAAAAGTACAAATTTTCCTTAAGGATTTAGCAATAGTTTTTTTAAAACATATCCAGTTCCAGAAATGACAAGAAAAATTGGTTAGAGGCAGCATAGAAAATGACTGAGTAATCTATAAAGGAAATAATCCCTAACGTAATCTAAAAGGACCTAATTTAACCACTTGGACGCTAAGGGGATCCAGCCCATATAATGAGATTTCCATTGAAATGAATGGGCAGTGCATGACAAGTTACCCTTGTCATTAGCATCCAAGAGCATGAAACACAATAAGAGGGTCCTCTTGAAAAAGAGCAAGGTTTCGAAGCATCAGCAAATAGTCGCGAAAGAGAGCTCCTCATTAAGAGTTGCATGAGAAAACTCAGCTGAGCTTCCTGACAATTGCAGTAGAAACTGTAAGCCCAAGTAATATGAAATGTAATCACGCAAGAGCTATGATTTAACATGAGGAAGTAAGTCTCCTCACAAATGGTGAGAAAAAAAGGAAAAAGAATCACTGTTAGCAGTAGCTCACAGCAATTCATGCAAGCACAATGAAGTGCCAAATGACCTGGCAGGGTAGGAGTGCATAGAAAGCATGCATCGATCGTTCAAATATTGGTTTCAATAGAATTGCATAATATTGCCTTTATAACTAAGAACACGTATTAGAAAAAAGCATGAACATAAGTTGCAAAAACAGGTGCTTAAGCCATTTTGAACCACAGAAGAAGGATCTTCCAATGGTCTGTTTCCTCTCTTCTTGTTTCCCACAGAAAGCATGCGAGTTGACAAAGACTGTTAAAGCTATACACAGTAGATATACTCGGTGAAGGTTCTCATGAGAACCCTCAGTAAGCCTATTCTATGAGTTGTGTCGTGTAGTTCCTGCATAACCGTAGGATCTGTGCATTGTTTGGACAATATAAACTGGGGGCTTGGTGTCAAGACTGATTCCGGACACCGCCACATGGTATGTTGGCCTAGAGACCAGCTAGGTCACAGTGCCATTGTAAGCTTCCCTAACCTATCAGGGAGCGAATGGTTTCTGGCAACCACCAAACATGACAACCCTGACCCCTCAGGGATCATGGAAACAATATGGAATCTTTTGCTCAGTCACTCGTGCTCACTTATTCTCAGAGAAATATACAGAGAACATACAGTGGGACATTTTTAATAACATTTATTGAATCAATCTTATTCTTGCATAAAACAGTAGTAGTAACATGTAAAGGTTGGTTGTTAGGCAACACCCTAGCCATGTTTGATGCTGGGTATACTGCTGTGCCATGAATGTATAAATATGTACTCAATTGTGAAACGTGTACGGGACTCAAACATGTATTGGACATAAGTTGAAAGACAATGTATTGGAATGCTCTGTTTATGACCGCTCTGTTTATGGTGTGAAAAAATTAATAAATAAAGTTAAAAAACCAAAAAACCTTAATTCTTGCATAAAACATATGTGCTGCAATGATTAGTAGACAGAAGCAGATAAACGCAATTACAAGCACCAAACGCGTGCATAGAAGATATAGTTCTACCATGGTGCAAAACAATATAAATATGCAGGCATATAAAACAAGGCAGTAATTGATCAGATTCCTACTATGCGAACCCTACTCTAAGTGTACCTAGAGTGTGTGTAGGTGTAAAGCCAAGAATCCCCCCCAAGGGACGATCCAACCCCTTATCTGAGGGGATAGAGCGAAGGACCCCGTCTTGGCCACAAACTGGACACCCCTCACAAGACATCGGACTGCTGCGTAGTTATTTTTCAGTCTGCTAGGTCCGTCGGTGTCAGCTAAAGTATCTCCTCTACTAATCTAATGGGATACTCATCTTTTATAACAAAAAAGTAGCCATGAGATGTGCGCTTAGATTAGTGATGTTATGGATATGTAGATAGCCCTGTCACTCCGTGGATGAAGATAGTTATCATAGTGAGACATCCGGCTCCACCGGCCTCCCTGGCCTCAATTCCTCATTCCCTCCTATCCCCCCGATTACATACCTTTCTGCTCCCCATTCAACCATCCCAGTGATCATTAGTACTAGCAGTACCCCCGTCTCCCCAGTTTCACCCAGACCACCTTCAGAACTTACAATTATACATTCTTGCCCTCACCCCAGATGTAGCCCTAAACCCCTTGCATGCATGCTGGTTAACTGCTGATCCGCTGCACGTCACGCAACTGAAATAGCCGAAACCATCCTGAGTGATGACATCGACATCGCCTTCTTAACTGAAACTTGGCTCAATGCCGACTCCTCCTCTACTCTGGACCTGCTCTCCCCTCCTGGCTACTCCATACTCTGGAAAGACAGGACGGACAGAATTGGAGGGGGGCTAGCCAATAGTTATAAAAATTATCTCCAACTCTCACTTATTAAGAGCTCTGATCACACTACTTACGAATACCTTGGTGCTGAACTTAAGGTCCCAGGATCGCCTCCAATCCGTTTACACAATATTTACCACCCCCCAGGTGACTCTCTTCTGTTTGTAGAGGAACTGTCCAATCTCATTATTCATTCCTTGCTTTCCGACACTAAAAACCTCTTCCTAGAAGACTTTAACCTCCACTGGAACAAAAAAGTTGATCCCTCTGTTAACCTCCTCTCTGATCCACTCGAGATTAATGACTTGATGCCACTTTGCCATTCTCCGACCCACACCAAAGGAGCCACCCTAGACGCTATCATTACTTGCAAAGACCTAGCCTCCCTTGCAAACATCGTCCCTATCGATTGATCTGATCATCACCTCATCCTCTTCTCGATCACGAACGAGATGCCTTCCCCCACCACCAAAACCATTAAACAAAAGAAACTGACTAGAAACCTTTACCGTATCCCCGCTGCTGAATTGGAGTCCAAAGTCAAAGAGCAACTGCAGCTCATCCCCTTCACCCAAAGTGCTAATGACCTCACGGAGCATTTTAACAAATCTATAATTGAGGTCCTTGACCAAATTGCCCCAGAAAAATGAAAAACACAAAAAAACACCCCCTCCAAATCTTGGTTCAATGCTTACCTCAACAGTGACAGACGTTCTCTCAGAATGATTGAACGCACTTGGAGACAACACCCGTCCCCCACAATTCTGGCCCTCCTAAGATCCGCTAGGTCCAAATATAAAAAACACATACTTAACGAAAAGGCCTCCTTCTTCCGCACTCAACTGGATCGGGCCAAAACTAGACCTTGTGAACTGTTCAGCATTGTCAAAAACCAAACAGCTTTGGCTCCCCCCAAATTACTGGCCTCAATCGAGAAATGTGAGGATATTGCCAACTTCTTCAATGAAAAAGTCAAAAAAATGGACTAATCCTTCACCGTAACCCCTCTCCCCCTTTACCCCTTACCCGCTTTGACCTTTTCCCCAAAGATTTCCCCATCTCTCCTATTCCTCCCAATGCCTCTTCTCTCTCCCACGTCATTCCCACACCTGATGTGCCAAAAAATAATGCCTCTTGGCATAATTTCCACCCTGCTACTGAACGGGATGCCCTTAACATCATTACTAGGCTCAAACCTTCCTTCCACACCAAAGACCCGCTCCCTGCTAACCTTCAAGATTTAAAACACATCATTGCGCCCTATTGGACCAACATCATTAATTCTTCATTAGCCATGGGTTGTGTCCCGATCTCCCTTCAACTTGGACAAATCACCCCCATCCTCATAAATCCTCAATCAGATCCTAATGACCTTGACATTCTCCATCCGATCTCAAAGCTCCGACTGCTCTCTAAAGCCCTCAAAAAATGCTCTCTGCTTCAGTTGGACAAACATATCTCCTCATTTAATCTGTTGGACCCACTTCAATCAGGCTTTAGAAAAGGCTGCAGTACTGAAACAACCATGAAAAACGTAACTGATGACAGTCACCAATCCTTTGATAAGGGCAAGTCCTCCCTTCTCATCCTAAGTGACCTCTCGGCTGCGTTCGATACTGTCAACCACTCGGCCCTTCTCAGCTCTCTAAAAGACCGCTTTGGTCTTAACGGTTCAGTCCTTAAGTGGTTTTCTACCTTTTCCAACACAGATCCCAACAAATAAAAAGTTTTGATTGCCTCTCTAAACCCAGACCTATCGGAGTTCCCCAGGGATCTATACTCTCTACCTCTTTGTTCAACCTCTTCATGAGCCCCTTACCCTCATTCTTAAGCAATTGGGAATCAACTACCACATTTACGCCGATGACACCCAAATCTACTGCAAGATTTAATCACGTTCTGATATCTTACACCTCAATGACACCCTGATTAAGATGCAATCCTGGTTCCAATGAAACCGCCTTAAACTTAACCCTAATAAAACCGAAATCATCCTCTTCTCCCCAAAAATCAACCTGCTTCCCATCCAGTCCTGGATCTCGGACCTTAATGCTCTCAACTGTTCTTTCACCCTATCCTGTTCAGTCAAATCCCTCAGGATCAATATTGACCAGAACCTTAGTCTCATTTCCCACATAAAAAATGCTGCTAAGGGTGCTCTCTTCACTCTACATCACCTCAAGAAAATAAAATCCTTCGTTCCTGCTGAGGACTTTAAATCTGTGGTCCAATCACTTGTCCTGTCAAAAATCGAATATGGCAACGCCATCCTCAAGGGATCACCAAAAATCCACTTAGCACCAATCAAATCTGTCCTCAACCTTGCTGCTAGGCTCATCACAGATTGCAAACGATTCAATCACGTCTCTCCTGCCCTCAAATCCATCAAATGGCTCCCCGTTGAAGGCAGATCCACCTACAAAACCGCCTGCATCACGCATAAAGCCCTTCATCAAAACACGCCTCAATACCTATCAGAAAAAGTTAACATAGCCGGCAGCTCCAAAGATTTGAGGAGCATCAACACTCTTGCTCTCACCCCCCCCTCTGTTAAATAAGAAATCCACACAATCATGCTCCTTCTCTGGAAATGCGCCATCTATCTGGAATTTACTCTCCATAGAACTACGCTGCAACCCCTCCTACTACAGTTTCAGAAAAAGCCCTGAAATTGCACTTTCTCAACTACTACTGGGGTCCTTAGTCCCTGCACTCGACACGTCCCTTTAAAGAGTCTCACTGTGTTGTTACACACACATCTATCCACTGACTTTCACCTCCCGCCCTCCCTCGCAATCTCCCTTACCCAACTTCCTTGCCCTCCTCTTTCACTAAGTTTTTTTTTTGTTATGGTCTATGCCCTCGTCACTTTAACCTGACTTCTCCTTACGTAACTCCTGGCTGCATCACCCCCTCATACCACAGCCACAACATTTATTCCTCCTTTCCCCTCTCATTCAACCTCACTGACCAAGTGCTTTGTCACCCTTCCCCTTTCTATGTCACCACCATCCAAGCTTCCCCCCTCCCTTCTTTAGCCTTCCCAAACACACTTACTGTCTTTAACACTTTACCTGCTACATTATAGTGTATTTCCCAATATCATTAGTCTTCAGTACTCATGTTAGTCAATGTTTTCAATTGACCTCTTGGTCTATATTGTTTCCGTTGTATTAATGTTTCCTGCGCGCTGTAACCTAATGCTTATATTGATGTTACCATGTAAAGCGCTCTGATACTCTAGGGTCCAGGCAGCGCCATATAAAACCTTTAAAAAATAAAAAATAATTGTACGTAGTGCGTGCGAAACAAGACCTTGTCCATGATGTTCAGGGCGTTGTGATAATGTTGCGCGAAGCTAGATGTGAAAACAAGTTTAGTTTCAGAGAAACTAACCCAACTTTGTCGTGCATGCAAATATGTGCAAAAGGTCACAGCTGGAAATGTTATTTGTGAGGACAATGGCAGAAATAAGCTGCTTCGCTACACGGGCCTAACTCGGGAATATAACAGTTGTTTATCGTCCCACCATACAATAGTCAAATAAATGAAACATTTTTCATTCGCAATTTTCTAGTTAGATCATGGGAAATGTTTTCCACAAAAAGCCTTAATTCTACGAAACATTCTATTTATTATTACACATAGCAGGCGACTCGTTTTAATTCGATAAAATCATATGGTGTGAGGAAATACATTTTTTTGAAGCAGCACATTTTCTGATAAATCAGTAGTTCTAAGGGGCATTTTCATTAAAGGGAATTAGAAGGAGGGAGGAAAAAATATATATGAGGACTAGTCATGTAAGTGTGATGGAAATGGAGTTTTCTGTCGACTAATAATCTGCAAGTTTGTTTTTGCACATTG
This sequence comes from Lissotriton vulgaris, assembly GCF_964263255.1. Taxonomy (NCBI): domain Eukaryota; kingdom Metazoa; phylum Chordata; class Amphibia; order Caudata; family Salamandridae; genus Lissotriton; species Lissotriton vulgaris. Next base: position 230,324,623 of record NC_141696.1, read on the forward strand.
AAAAAATGCACATTTCTACGGTTTGTTCTTGTTGAGCATTCTCTACATTAATGCCATGTTACATTTTAATGTTCTTTTAAGGCTAATATCATCTAGAATTTTCCGACTTTATCACTGATAAATCTCACTAATCTTTTGCTAATCAGAAGGCATCAGTAATTCCCCCTCCTTGTGTAGTCATAAGACATTGGTAAATTTGCTGTGACTAAATTCCCGATTTCAACTTTGTCCTTTGATGCAGAGCTCTTAAAGATGAAAACAAAAGGATTACAAAATCACCATAACAAAAATCAAAAGATGAATTATCGCAGATAATTAAAAGTAAATTGTTCTTTCAAAATTGTGTGTATTTCAATGAAAGTTTGTGTGGCACAATTGGAGATACTTGGGACCTTGTTGCTGTTGTCACTCTATACAGCCCGTGCAGAGACAGACCTTCTATACCATACCTGAGAATACTTTTCAATACAGAATCTGTTTACATATCAACTGCACAATTGGAGTTACTCCCTGTTACTACTCCTCACACCTTGAGAAGGCCCCAGGGCTAGAGGGGGCAAAACATTTGTTGGCTTGGTCTTGTATATATGGTGGTTCTGACTCCATGCATTGGAACTACTAAACAGAATACTATACATCAATTAGCTCTGTCCTTCATCTCTTTGTGGTATATATTCAGTGGCCTGAGAGCAATCACAGCATGTCAAAAGATAAATATTGGGGGCCGGGTTACTAAGACTGTCACCTGGACAGAGTGACAAAACTGATGAAACAATGACTGGGAAGAAACTGAACACCACAGTGATAGGTCACAGGAGCTTGGGTGCTCACAAATCCCAACACTGCAATGCAGCATTGTGATTGGTCAGGGGAGCCTTGCTGTACTTCCTGTGCCTGTCTGGTGAGGAGAGCAGAAATGCGGCACCCGGTGCACAAGGTAAGTGATTTTTCATGATATTTTTTTTTATTGCACACTGTTTCCCCAACCCCTCACACCCTCACCCCCTGCACCCACCCTGCCACCAGTGAACCATGCTGGCTGCCACTGAGTATATCCATTGAGTACTGGGTTGAAGGGCATTAGAACAAAATGGTAATACTTCCCTGACGTCTGTTCTAGGGAACTATGGGGCATATTACCAAGCAATAGCAATAATTATCGTTATTGCTTGGTTACGGACAAAAATTTACCGCTGAGCTGCAGCAATTTTTATCGCAGATAAACCTTGGTATTACCAAGGTTTATCGCAAATGCGATAAAAATCGGCCGCAATGCATGAATATCGCTGAAAAGTCCGCGATATTCATGCATTACCGAGCTAATGCTCTTAGCCATGTTATCCACCTCCCATTGGATAACATGACTAAGAACAGCTCAGGGCAGGTATTAGCTTTTGGAGATATTCGCACTTAGCGCGAATATCTCCAAAAGTTGGTAATAGGAGATAGCGATGTTAGTGACTGTTTCCAGTCGCTAACATCTTGGCACGCCCACTTTGCATGTCATTAGTGATACATATCACTGACATGCAAAGTGGGGCCCAAGATGGTCGCTATCTCCTACTAGCTGTCGCTAACTGGTGTTAGCGGCAGCTAGGTAATAGGGAGATAATTTTATCTCCGCTTTCTTGGCTTTTAAAGCCAAAAAAGCGGAGATAAACCCCCTTGATAATATGCCTCTATGTTTTTGATACAATGTTTTACATTTTAAGAACTCTACCACATGCTTGCTTCCTTGTTATGAGCTACGTCTAGACGAAGAATAAAACTGGCAACCCTCAAACACCCCATATAAACAAGGAGATCTGACAGTCCCAGATCCGGAATACTAGCATCTGACCTGCCAGCTGCAGCATATGCCTAAGGGCCTTATTACGAGATTGGCTGTCCAATGGACCGCTGAACGTGTGGTGGCGGACTTCCAGACTGGCGGTCCGCCTGCAGCATTAGGATTGTTGCTGTTGGGCCACCGTGGGATCACTGCTGCTGCCAGGTATCCAGCGGTGCAGCGGCCTGAGTCTCCTAATAATCTGGCAGTCAGTGGACTAGTATATTAGGAGTTTCCTAACTGCCACATTTTTCATGGCGCTGCAACTGCCATGAAAAAGTGTGGTGGTGAGGAAACAAAGGTGGCCCTGCAGGGCCCCCTGGTGCCTCACGCCATGGGGTGGAGGCAGGGGGCACGTGCTGTACCCACCTGCCTGCATGCACCCCCATGTTCCTGCACGAAAGAAAATGCATAATGTTGTGCATTTTGGTCTGTGCAGGAACATGCTTTGACCTATCCATTGCCGAGCCTATTTCAAAGACCCGTCGTGGGAACTCACATAGGATTCTTTGCACCTCAAAACAAAGCAAACGGCTGAATAGAATTACACCAACATTGGCATGTAAATAAAACTTTACCCAAGGGGGTGCCTTTACTTGGTAGGGTGTAAATCCACCCAGAAGTTTTCTAAAAAGTAGCATTTAAAAAGTGTTGGACATGAAGAACTTTAATTTTATGTATTTCTGATTTCTGAACCGTTTATATTGCAATCCTTTAACGATTTGAAAATCCATGAAGGGCTTGGATTTGCGAATATGAAGAAGGTTGTGAATGTGCAGAGTATAATATGTTATTTATTTCCATTTTTTAAGGACTGGATGGCCAAATAACCCCACTCAAGTATTCTCCTCTCATTAGTATTGGTCCCTACCCAAATTCAATATTGGAACAAACAGCATCTGTATACAAACTATTTATTTCTGTGTGGTATTTCTGACCACCTCTGAAGTGGAAACTGCATTTAACCTCTTACAATTAGGTATTTGGTTCTACCCTAAAAATGAAAACTGATGAAATAAAAAATGAATAATGTCTGTGACTTAATCCCATTATAAGCAGACAGTAATAGAAATTATTTTTCTTGAGCCATTGCCTATTATTGTAATTATCATTTGTTCTTTTGAAAGCCTGTCCTCTGTGGATGATCTACTAACTGGCGAGGAAGGTTAGGATGTGTGATTTAGCAAAATAATGAGGCCTGTCTCTGAGTAAGACCGATGAAAAAGGAAAATGGAGGAGAACAAATCCCAACATGGGTACATCTGAACCCCCACCTATGTGCGATGGTATTAAGAATCCGACCGTCATTAAGAGCTGAGATTAGACGGGCTGCACAAATTCTTCCATCCCATCTGATCATTCTTTCTACATAACTAATTCATAGAGCTGGAATTAGAGCAAAAAGTTGCTGGACCAGATAATTGGTCCTCTCTCTTAATGGGCTGAAAATGTCTTACTTTTCAGGTTCCATGCACAAAATCGTATTTAATGTATATTTAAATTAAAGGGACATGGATGTATCTTATCGCAGCCATCGTCTTGGTTGAGGGGGGAGCCAATGAATTAATGATATTGCCTCGGAGTATTCCAATTTTCCATTAGCCTCCATGTTCCTGAAATTAATTATGGGCAATGCCAGCCAGCCGAGTGCAGCATGCCCCCATCCATACCCCAGGGGCAAATTCTGAATTTTAGAGTTAGTTGTTTATATGGCTGTGAGGGCTTCCTATTTCATTCTGTGACTCAGCACTGCCAGCTAGAAGAGAGTGGTGGCTATTATACACAGTTGTGGACCACTTTTCTTTAGTCCTGCTTTTACGCACTGTCTGAAATTATACACGCAGCACAGCGTGGAAGGACCCGGGGCTCGCTCACCACCTGTTGGGTCTCAAACGTCTACTCACAGCGATAATAATACACTCATTTTTCCATCTGCTGCCTTAACCAATCTGGCACCGGAAACCTCACGCACAAAGTGCGATATTTCCTCTCAAGGTGTGGATAGGTTTGTTTTTTTTTGCTTTTCAGAAGTCAGTCGGTAAATTAAGTCATATGTGTTTTTATTCAGTTTCTCAAGTTTTACCGAACATTTACAGTGGATAGTCATTTAAAGGCTTATATGTTCTCCAGAGCGAAGAATACACTGCGTGGTGGACCTTAGGTTGAAGTACATCTCGGTGATTTCCTTAGCTAAACATGATTTAAAAAAGATATACATGGACACACAAGACTAGCTACATGAGCGTTGTTTGCCAGAGCAATGGCTGCGCCCTACAGAAGGCACGCTTTTGCCTAGAAATTCTTCATTCACAAAAGGATCAAGGAGATGAAAGAGACCCCCTCTTCCGGGTCCTGGGACGAAGGAGGAACTCGGGAAAATTGGGCTTTGTGACTTGCCCGAAGAGGGGTGGAGGTGGTGGGGGAGGGGGAGGTGTCCCACAGCATCGCGAGAACCATGTGAAGTGAGAAGGGGCTCTAGTTTGAAATGCTCATATGTGGGTAGTAAGGAAAGCATTGATTGGGGAGTTATTTATAGGAGTTAAGAGTTAATCCCTCTGTGCTGATGACTTGTACAGTTCCAAGGGCGAGGACAGTGTTGATGACCCTGCAGTGTATGCTAATGGAACTGGAGGCTGCGTGGCTGCAGGGATGCAGCTCTGAGGGGAAGCTGTGATGGCGATAAGTCCAGAGCAGACTCCACTCCTGAGGATATGGTGGATTTTGTTGACAGGTAATCTATGGTGAAAATTAATCATAAACCAGGCTGGATTTGGGAGGTGCCACAAAGAAATCAAGAGAGGCAGAGGCGTAAATAAGACATTTTACAGCAAAATCCTCTAATCCTTTTAAAATAGGGCCCATATTTAATAAATGTTGTTGCTTGTACTAGAGGCAAAAAAGCGGCGCAAGCAGTAGGGGCAATTAACTTTCGCACACACATTTTTTTTGCACCTAAAGTTGACATGAATACATCGTTCAATGTCATTGCATCACAATGCACCTAATGAGAACAGTGCATACACCACTAGGATTCCATCCAAAGACACATCGTCAAAAGTCATGCAAGTTAGCCAGTCAAGAACATTAAGTCAACATAGTAGATGATGTGATGTTGTTTTATGCATTTCCTGTCTGAGAAAGGGGCACAGGTGGATTCCTGCAAGATCTAGCTTGTGTCCATTGGGACTTACCAGAAGAGGCAGTGAGAAATCTCACCCTATATCCAATGCAACTCTCAAGCTGCATCTGGCTGGCCAAATGCGCCTGTTATTTTCAAACACCCCTTGGAATCTAAATATAGAACTCACTGGGCTGATGCCTTATGAACGGATGAAATTACGCAACATAAAGTTCTGTTGTGGAATAATGCCCATTTGGTGGCCATTTCCTCAGCCAGTTCCATCAAGGCCATTGCACATCAGAATCCTTCAATTTAGTTTATTGTCACATACGTACAAACTCCTGTCGCACAGGTGTTTGTACGTATGTGTGTGCAGCACTCAACCTATCATGGTCCTAGTGCTCAGAGACCATAAATCCAAGAAAGAAAACTTCGACAAGAAGGGAGAGCATAAGAAGTCCAGCAATATTTAATTTGAATATTCAAATTTCAATTGGTGCAAAGCCTTTCCAAATTATTATCATACAATCTTATCTTATCTTATCTTAACCAGAATTTATACAGCGCACGTACAACCGAAGGTTTCATGGCACTAACCGGCAGGTCTAGAAACTAAGCCCAAGAATGAAAAGGACAATTACGCCAGCGTCTGCACAAAAAGCCACGTTTTAAGTTGCCGCCTAAATTGGAGAAGGGTAGTGGCAGAACGGATCTCCAAGGTTAGGGCGTTCCACAGTTTGGTGGCAAGCGTGGCGAACCTACGTCCTCCCTTACGTTGAAACTTAAAGCGGCGACAATCAAAAGGATTTGAGAAGCAGACCGAAGATTGCGTGAAGGGGTGTATTTAGGCAAAAGTTCCTGAATGAACCTGGGACTGCGAACATAAAGGGCTTTGAACGTCATGCAGGCAACTTCAAAGAGAGTGCGCTGTATAACAGGGAGCCAATGGAGTTGCTTAATCAGCGGTCTAGCAGATTGCCAGCGAGAACAACAGTCTTCTGATATATCTGATGACGCGGGAGCCATGGTGCAGTTTTTCAAAATGAAATATTGCTGGACTTCTTAAGCACTCCCTTTTTATATAAGTTAACTTCTTTTTTTGATGTATTAATGCCAAGAACCTTCTTAATTGCTAAAGCTGGCTGTAGTGAGACTTTAAAGTAGGAATTGTCTTGGAATCGGTATGTGTGCTCTGCTGGTGCCCTGTTCTAGCATATTCCTCACTCTCTGTGGCAAACATTGTTAGTTTTTCCTCTTCCTAAACTCAGATGTTGAAATGGCATCAAATACCTGTTGTCAGAATATTGGCTCTTTACAAATGAATAATATGAACTACATTTGAACTTTGGTATAGAAGAGCAGGACCAGCCTTCTATGTATCATTGATGTTTTTCTTGGAAGTGTATCTAAGTACCTATTCAAAGATTCTTCCAGGAAGTAGATCCAAGCACACCAACAGATTATCTCTCCCAATTTGCACATTTTACAAAAGAACGCTTGTGTAACACTACTCTTCAACACCTGTAATGGCAGGTAATTTGGACTAGGTTTTATTAAATTGTTTTCAAAAACTACAAAACATGCCACTTATTAAATGCTCCCCATGGTTACTGTACACAACTTTAAATTACTAAAAATATGATATATGTAGTCCACACATTTAACTTCAATCAATATATATCATAAAACAGCTGACAGATTCTTGTTTGTAGAAGTGAGTGAAAAAGAAATGTTGGAAATGTACACTGTAGGAAAAGCAAAAAGATAAATTCCTGTCTCAAACAGTGAAGTGTGTCTTATAGCTAAATAAATGCTCAATTGTAGCTTGATCTTTGGACCTGAATTTAAGAGAGCGTGTTAAATCTCCATGGAATAAGGCGATTGCTTCCAGGTCTGCTCCTCTGGGCTTGGATTGTTGCTTCTGATGCTTCTTTGAAGTCCTGTCAGGACAACTCTTCATTTTGATTGACATTTTAAAAGAAGCTGTTATGCCGCAATTCTAAGGATCTCAGAAAGACAACATATTCTGAGCTGTTTATTTATTCGCTTGAGCTTGACTTTCATAGCCTGCCTTTAGACTTAAAAAGTGCCTATTCTCGGCTTTGGTGTTTGTGAGCAGAGTGGTGGCAGATTGAGGATCTACATACAGAAGATAGACATATGGAGTATTTGCTCTTTAGATAGAGGTGAGAACTAATTAAAACTGCGAGTACATGTCTTCGTTTTTATTAAGGATTGTTGCAAGAGAAGGCTGTTTTCTCTTTTTAGGTTTTCAACACAGAACGTAAACTTACAATGGGCTTCCGGTCAGCCCCTTACTCATCATTGGAGGGCGTGGTTGTCTTTTTCATTAATTGATCCTGTTTCAATGGCTTGCCTCCCTATTCTTGTGTTTGTCCCACCCTGAAGCATTTTGGTTCCACAGTGTTCTGAATGGAAGAGTTGTATCCTTACACTGTATACTTTAGGGGACTTTTTAAATGTATTTTATCCATACTGGACTCAGTGAGAATGCATGTTTTCCGTGACCTTCAATTTTACTCTTCCCCTCTCTTTTCAATCCCTCAATTCATTTGTTCCCAATGCTTTCCAGCCTGCTCCCATTCTAAGAGTTTTTAAAATTATATTTTAATTGGAACATTGGTATATGACACATGGGCTGAGACAGCTGACTAAATGCATAGTAAAGTAGAATCGTCACCCATGGTTGTGGGAAAAAGCCTTGAAATCCATATTGATGCTGTAGCATTCCTTCATATTTGTCATCCGTGAAACAGAACTCGTTAATCCCGGTTTGTTTCCTGCATATCGAGTACTGTTGATAAGAAGTGGCCAAGTTGGTTAGAGAAAGGCAAGTGGATGAGGAATATTAGAGTGAGTAGGGAGAGGTATTGGTTAAATATATGAGAAGTATCTATGACAAGTAATGAACCCTTGGTTCGAGTATGGTACTTAGCCTTGAGTAGGAAAGTGTAGATGTAGACATGCAATCTCTAACACATTTGCCACCTTTGCTGTGCTCACTTGTGGTATAAGCCTTTGCTAGTACTGTGTCATTATGTGGAGGTAAGGTGCACCAATGAGATAATGCATGTTATAATGGTATACTTGTCTTTAGAAAATGCTTCTGTTGTTTGTTTAGGTGAAACGCTTCACAAAATTCAAAGCATGATCTCCTGTTCCAATCACGCAAAACTGTCTGATCTCCATTTTTGTGTAGCTAGTCAAAGACGTTTAGATAACCATTTGGTCATTGTAAGTATTTGGACCCAACCTCTATTTCTGAACATGCACACTTTTGTGATAGAAAGTGAAGTAGCCATCCAGCTTCACAAATGGGAAATAGTACTATCTCGTCAGAGGTATTATGCTGAAAGAAAAGTTTGGTAAAGTTTGGAATGAACAGTGGTTTGTGACATTCACTACATGTCATATGTCCTGCAAGTAACTTAATGAAGATGGTCATGGCCAGAGCATACAATGAAGTCTTACATCTACACAGAGGTGGTCCGTGCTTTGTTTTGCCTTGCATAGTTTGGAAGGAGACCAGTACCAATCATGCATCATAAGGTATGTGTATTTGATTTGTGCCTCTATCTGCTTCCTGTTATGTGTCTTAAACAAAGAGGACCAGTTGTCCTCTATGTGTTAAATCCACAACTATGTCTACCAGCATCATCTTGTCTCCTGTTCGAGTGTGTCATTTTGAGATCAGACTGGTGTACAAGCCTGACATCTTTCTTTATCTTTGACTCACTTTTCTACAAAGAAAGGTTTTGGCGAGTCTGGAAGCACAGATGGTGTACGACTGATGCTGCCTCCTACGCAATGTGTGATTTGTCTTTGCCTCTTACCTTGGGAGAATAAGTGGAATTCCAAGCCTAGAACATTCATTCATATTTTTGGGGATTCATTGTGAACCAGAGTGTGCACAGTCTTTAGAACCTGGGAGACCAAAAGGGATTCAAGCAAGCCTGGCTGAAGACTGCTGTAATGCGAGAAACCGGTCCTAGGAAGCTTGTTTCTGGTCCAGGGAAGGCATGGCTTGGCAGTTCGGGCTGGACTGTTCCCATGAGGTACAGGGTCAGACTGATTTGCATATGGCCATGTCTGAACTGGGGTGGCAGAGTGGGCTAAAGAACGGTGATGGACAAAACCCAGATCTGTTGACTGGGTGTGAGTGTTTGATTGGTTCAGATTCTCTGTCCATCAGCACCCACTTTTGTACCGCTTTGTTCGCCATAAGTTGGCAGGGTATGCTCAGACGTGAGTCCCTTGCCCACTTTGCCCCTGGATTCAAGCAAGCCTGGCTGAAGACGGCTGTAATGCCAGAAACCGGTCCTAGGAAGCTTGTTTCCGGTCCGGGGAAGGCATGGCTTGGCAGTTCGGGCTTGTTAGAAATGGGATTTCTGGTTGGCTAGGGCTTGCGCCAAAGTCAGGCAGAAACCACGATTCCCACGTCCGGGCAAGGAAGTCACCCGCCAAGACAACCCCTGCTCACCCCCTTGGTAGCTTGGCACAAGCAGACAGGCTTATCTCTGAGGCAAGGTGTAAAGCGTTTGCGCCCGCACCCATCAACAACACCCAAGGCCCACCACAAAAGAAACTCCACACAAGGTTATATATAAAAATAGCCTTTGTATCGTACAAAACACATTAGATAATAAATACACACTTTACAATGTGCCATAGGAACGGGCAGAATTCACAGGGTATTAGGTACATGGGACAGGGCCACAGGCGCCACTGTCAGGAATATACACTTGGTAGAAATAGCACTTAGAAGAATTAGCACTTTGAACATAGCACATATAATAACTGTAGCACCAAATAGCAACTGTAGCACACAACCAGTAACCACTGGTAACAGGTAATTACCACCTACGTAACCCTAACCACCTTAGGAAAATATCACGCAGGGAACCAGGACCTCACTAGCAACACCTGTACTAGGAAGAACAACCACCTAAGCATCACAATACATTTAGGGGTATAGGCATAAAAGCATTACACATGACGCATAAAAACACATTCAGAGGTGCAGGAAGAACACATGATGCATAAAAACACATTCAGAGGTGCAGGAAGAACAATTGCACAGAAATCACATAGGCCACAACCTGTGACTGTCCCCAGGCCAACTGACCTCTCTGGGGCTAGGACGCCCTGTGTCCGCAATGTCAGCGGGCCTAAACGGAGCAGCTGCCCACTAAGTGCTGGGCAGCTGTAGCAGGGAGCCTGACAGGCTCTGTAGACAAAATGCCCCCCTTGGAGCCTCGTGGGCTCTTAAAGAAATAACTGTCACCACTGGGGGGAGCGGCCCGCTGTTAACCGGGGCCGCTCTACCACCCTAAATGCCCCAAGAGCCTCTCGGGCTCTGAAATAACAATGGTGCCCAAACATGATGGAGTCCCCCCTCTGGGGACTCAAAGACAAAGGAAATGCCCAGGAGCCTCTCGTGGGCTCTGAATACCAAGATGCCGGCTTGGAGCCTCGTGGGCTTGAGAACGGAAATGCCCCCGGGGAGCCTCTCTGGCTCGGAAACAATTGCGGGGCCAAGCAACGGTGGAGCCTATCAGGCTCTAAATAATCATGCCCCCGGAGCCCTCGTGGGCTAAGGTTAAACAAATGCCCCACTCGCCATTGGAGCGGCCCTCTGTCAACCGGGGCCGCTCTAAGTAAAAAGGAAACTGCCCCTGCACTCACCAGCTCTTGTAACCCTGGGGCTCTCCTCGCTGCACACACAGGGCTCTCCTCCTCACACGGGAGCCCCGTTTCTTCTTCACTGGGTGCTGGCGGTCTTCTCTGGCGGAGCCTCCAAGGCTCCCTCTCAATCCCCCCTCAACAAGCAGGCGGTCCGGGGCTCTCCCTTGTTCTCGGGAGCCCCGGTAAGGATGCGGCACGCTGCTTCCGGCTACAGGAGAGCAGGGTGGGCTCCCGTCCGCTTCCTGTTTACTTCCGTTCCCTCCACCAATGACGCAGCGGGAGCCTCGGCTGGCTGGGCCAATCCCAGCGCGGCCTTAGGGTGATGCCGGCGGCTGCCTTCTTCGGGAGGGGGGGAGGGGAACTTGGCCTCGGGGCAGCGGCTGTGATTTTCTCGGGCAGACGAGGGGTAGGCACCCTTGAATAAATAAATAAAGCAGGATGGGCACCTGTTCTTGCGGCACAAATAAAGTCGGCAAATAAGTGGGGTGGGCACCCGCGCCGCAACTCGGCAGACCGGCTTGGCGAACTGCAGGGTGGGTACCTGCCTTGAAGACCAGCCAAAAGGGGGATCCCCATGCTGGGGAATCCCTCTAGGAAGGGATCGCCTGCACCAGCGGCGCAATGTGCTATTTTGAGGGGGAGGCCAGCACTCCCTAAGCACTGGCAGGCCACAGCAGTCCCCAAAGAAAAGCAAAGGTCCTTCAGGATGTGGGGGGGGCAAGGCTGAGCCCAGGATCCAGCTCACAGGGTCCTCCTATGCAGGGAGGCAATCCCCAGTGGCGGTCCTCCAGGCGCCCAGCAGCAGCAGCCCCCCTCAAGAAAAGGATCCAGGAAGAGAACAACGTTTCTGGGGACACAGACCCTTTTTATACAGGTAGATCCTTTGTCTGTGTGCAGGGAGGGGGAAAAACCAGTCGCAGCTGGTTTTGGAGCACTGTGATGTGCTCAGCCACCCTCCTATTCACTAGGCAGGCTAGGGTCATCAGTCGCACCACATGGGGCGGAGCCAGCATTGTGTGGGGAAAGCCCAGCCCTATTCAGGTCCCAGGTGCACTCCTCCCTCACATCAGCATGCTAATCTCTCCACTCACCACCGGGGCAGACCCATCCTGACTCCTGGAGCCAGGCTCACCAGCCAGCTCCAGCCAATCACACGCCAGACATAAATTACACAGGTATGCCAACTTCTAGAAGTGGCACTTCCACACTAGACACAATCATGCAGCACACATCATCGCGCAGCATTTAATCACACGAGTCCGCACATACCAAACTCAAGCTTGCACTCCGCACACATTAGGAACTAACATGGACACATACATTCGCCATGCATTCCTGTGGGAGGGCAGGCCAACCTCACTCACTACACGCACGCACTTTACCCTGGGACACAGTGGGATTGTGCGCCAAAGCCAGAAATCACTAACACCAATTCACATTCATAAGCAAAAAGTTTAGGGGTGAACCTGCCAGAAGGGCCAAGTCCAACAGGGCTGGACTGTTCCCATGAGGCACAGGGTCAGACTGATTTGCATATGGCCATGTCTGAACTGGGGTGGCAGAGTGGGCTAAAGAACGGTGATGGATTAAATACAGATCTGTTGTCTGGGTGTGAGTGTTTGCTTGGTTCAGATGCTCCGTCCATCACCACCCCCTTTTGTACCGCTTTGTTCACCATAAGTTGGCAGGGTATGCTCAGACGTGAGTCCCTTGCTCACTTTGCCACTGGATTCAAGCAAGCCTGGCTGAAGACGGCTGTAATGCCAGAAACCGGTCCTAGGAAGCTTGTTTCCGGTCCGGGAAGGAGTGGCTTGGCAGTTCGGGCTGGACTGTTCCTATGAGGCACAGGGTCAGACTGATTTGCATATGGCCATGTCCGAACTGGGGTGGCAGAGTGGGCTAAAGAACGGTGATAGATTAAACCCAGATCTGTTGACTGGGTGTGAGTGTTTGATTGGTTCAGATGCTCCGTCCATCACCACCCCCTTCTGTACCACGAAGTTCAGGAGTACAGCATGGCTCTGATGGACAGGGTGGGCAGTGCCTGGTGCTAATCTTCTATTATATAGGGCATTGAATTAGGCTAGCACACCCAAATGTGCACTGTGGTAAACCACCTTTTTCTGCATGGTCACCCCACATTCTTTGCCTTTTTCTCAGACCCTATTTTTACTGACCTTGAGACTCTGAGAAATTTTCTAGTGCTAAACAGTGGTAAAGTGCCTGTATATCTCCTGTAAATCCAGTGTTGTATATTTGGCATATTTGACTTGCCTATAAGTCCCTGGCAAATGGTGTAGAACACAGAGACTCCCGCCAACTGTAGCATCTGTTGCACCATCCACAAGGTTAGTATGTAAAATACAGCTTCAGACATACCATGTGTAGCATCCTATAAAACATGGTGTTAAACCTTTCAAAATAACCCTTTGTGAGAGGTAGGAAACACTCCTTTTAAATATTTAAAACTCACCCTTAAGCACACCTTGTTGCCCACAAGGTAGGGTGCCCGATATTTAAAAGTGGAAAATGTGTCAAATTAAAGTTGGCTTGTTCTGCCAGTGACTAGCCCCAAAAGCTATTTTCACTGTCGATATCATAGCTGGATCCTGGAAAAAGTAAAAGTACAGATTATAAACTTTAATCTGTAACATTTAACAGTGAACTGCTAATCATTGAAATCCTTCAAAGTCTATTTTTATAATTCATTAAAAAAAAACAATTCATTGGTGAAGAGATTTGAAATACATATTTTTAAGAAAAGTAACTTTTAGAAAGTTCCCTTTTCTCTGACAGAAGCTCCCGGAGGTTAATTCGCCTTAGCCCACCAGCAGCTGGCTAGCCAGTGCTTCCCTCAATGAGGTGTGACAACTTCTCCCAGAGCATAGGTATGGCTTAGACCTGGTTACCGTGACGAATTGTATTGGGCATGTGATCTTATCAACTCACGAAGGGCAGCAGGAGAGGATCCATGAACTTCATTAACTTGAAAGGGGCAGAGATGAGACCTGCCCATTCATAGATTAGTGTAAGAAGAGGCCTGGGAGGGGGAACTCTTTGATCCCCGGTAACATGGTAGTCAGATTGGCTCAATCACAGTGGGAGGGGGCGCTGACCCCAAACGAGTTTGTTTTAGCTTAGAAGGAGAGTACTGTTCAGTTCCCTAAGCACAATCCTGACTGGCGCTCAAGCTCCCTCCAAAGGCTGAAAGCTAGTGCTATTTACGATTTTCCCAGAAATGGTGCAATGTGGGATTGTTTGCAGTAAGGCAAATGGGATGTGTTGCGGAGGTCAGGAAGGTTGCCCTAAAGAACTTTGGGAGTGTCTAGTCAGGAGTCACCCTCACCCACTGACTAGTGAAACCACAAAGCTGACACCTCACCCACAGCTCCTCACTTTAGGAACCTGTGGAAGATCAGATGAGGACTGGATCTGCTGTCTGTGACCTGTGTGGAAACCTGAAGGACTGGACCTGCTCCCACTGTTACCTAGGATTGAGAAGCATTGACTCCTAGCATCAATTGGCTGACTTCTTGTGTGGCTACAGGAACACAAGTTGCAGAAGGCCTTTTTCCTGATTTGACCAGTAAAGATGGGACCTGGTCTGGACTCTGCTGGTTGTCTCTGTTGGAGTAAGTATTGCTGTCCCTGAAGTCCTGAGTGCCTTAGAAATGACCTAGAGCAGTTGTTCCACAAACCTAAAAAGGTGGGGCTAGGAAATCATTGAACTTTTAATATCTTTAGAGCATCAGTGGGATTAGCGTTAAAAGTGTCATCCAAAAACTAGTGAGAAGGAAACATTTTTGACCAGTATAAACCTGCTTGGTGTATCCGACCTGCGCTCCATCGTGGACAGCCTGACCTTACACCCAGGTCCTGGTCTACTGCTTCCATCGACTATCATTGGAGAGTGGTCCTTTTTTAAGCTAATTTCACTTACATCTTTCAGATTTTTTTCATTTCGGTGTCATTTTTTAAATTAAAATGTACTTCATTTTACGAATTTGGTTTGGGATTTTTATTGTTTTGTGTTTTAACTTTATAACTGTCTTGACACAGCATAAATACTTTACACAGTGGTTGAGGTTAAGCCTGTCTCTCCTGTATTATAGCTCCCATGAGGTTGGGCTCAAGTTAATTTAGTGACTTTTGTGGTTCACACTGACGAGTCAGTGTTACTATTTCTTGAGGTAGAAAATCACCCACCCAAAATCCACTTTCTTAAAGGCGCGTTCACTGATGGTCCACATCAGTGGTTCTCTAAGCTCATAAATGAAATATATCAGTTGCAAGAATAAGTGTACCAAGTGATACAGTGATATATTAGACAGTCATAAGCCTACTGATGCCCTTGCTGGGTGTAGTTTAGCAAGTTTAGGTCTAGTTCTTCAGTACACCTGTACAAAGTCTTTCATACATATGCCTATTATCTCCGACATTGTTTTAAGGATTGAGAGAGGTAAGATCACTAGCAGGTAATTGTACTGTGGTGAACTATCATTTTTACAATTTACATCCCCCACTGTAAATGCAGCTGTAATCATAATCCTCTGATGAAACGATTGCTGGTTTTGCTAAAACTGGTGTAGATTACCTGAGGCCATGTCCTCTAAATGTCTATTGACCAATACTTTTTGTAAAAAAAAATTATAACTTTATTTAGCTATTTCCACAGCTCATTGAACAATACAATGAAAAATATGAGGTCATCTTACAGCAAATTAATACTGGATATACAGTCTGGGTGCACAAGCCAAATGATATATACAAGCAGTACGGCATATCCAATGAAAAAACAATACTATGCCAACCCTCTTCGGATCTCATCTCTAGTGAAGGGTAATTACCTCCTAGTATACCTTCCGTACCCACCATTGTGGCCTGTTCCCTACAGTTTTAAGCCAGCAATTGAAAAAGCATATCCGTGCGTTACAAGAGAGCCTAGTAGCATAAGTCTGGCGTGTCTACCCCACACCTGTAGGTACTATGCTCTGTTCTCGTGGCGTGGCAGAGTTGTTTTGCTGCGTAATTAAATATTTTCTGAACGGTCCCCAGGTCTGGAGGAGGGGTGGTCGTGGTCGCATACAGTTCACTTTTCATAGAACATGATGCTAAACTTCTCATCCAACCCTTATTTGAAGGCAAGGCTGTCCCACCCCAATATATGGCAACTTCTCTTTTGGCTAACAGTAGTCTGATGGCGACAATTTTTCGGATCGTGGAAGGGAACTGAACAACGTACCCTAGTAGGGCAATTTCTGGCAGGGGCACCATTGGAACATTTACCGTACTGCTTATAGTGGCATGTACTTGCACCCAAAACATGTGTATACGTGGGCAGGTCCACGCCATGTGGGCGAAGTCCGCATTCGAAGCCTTGCATTTAGGACAGTGATGGGATCTAGATGGATCTATTCTGTGTGTTTTGGATTAGGTTATGTATGTTCTACTCAAAAATTTGAAGTGTATTAATCTATGGCGGCTGTTAAGAGAAACATTTTTTGTAACTGAACAGCAGAAAGGTCTATTGACCAATACTTTCAGATATTTCATACTATGTTACTTTAAACTCATGATCAACTATAACTGCCCTTATATCACCTTTGATCATTGGAAATAATTCATTTTTATTATAGTTTATTCTATATTCTAAAAAAAGGAGAAGGTCTCAACCAATGAAATAGGATTAGGGATAGAGTCCCGGCTTGCCATAGTGTAAGAATGATATTTTCTGCGTGTAACATAATCTTAAAATTTCCTGTCATTGTGTTTCTTGATGGATTCAGCCTGTGCCATAGCAGCTGCCAGTAATTTTAGTGCTAGTAGTTGTCACAGTTGCATTTACCTGGCAATCTGGATACATCATTAACACTGCTAATCTTTTCATATAGCTGAACCCTTTGACAACTATGGAAATAGAAGTAAGGTTGGTAGCCTTAGACATGAGTAAAAGGGAATAGTAGAATGAGTTAAGAGATACAGAGACACTGGATATCTTCACCATGTCTTGTTTTACAGTGAGGCTAAGCCTGATCTGCAGAAGTGTTGATATCTAAAACAAGAGATAACTTATTTAGGATTTCATCATTGAAATTATACATAATTAATTCTAATGTGGCATGTGATGTACTTTGTTACCATCTCTGTATTTCTGGCTTCCTATAACTGGTTTAAATTATGGGACTTCCTATAGCTGAAATGAAAATTAACATTTATAATAGATACAGTAGAATACTTGAGCTACAACACTCCTTTCTGTGTTGATAACCACCTTGTATGATCTGTACTTTCAGTCAGTGTCCACCTCGGCTCCCGGTCCGCGCGCTGCTTCCATGGTGATTCTCAGCTTCCACAGCGTCTCCTCAGTGGGCAATCAGGGCGGCAGCGGCGTAGGAAGATGCCCTAAATCGGAATTCGGGCTACTGTTACCTGTAGCTCCCTGCAGACGGAAGATCAGGGCTCGCGACTTGTGGAGTGATCCTGCGGCCAGGATCAAAATGGCGGCTTGAGCCTCGGTGGCTCCGAGGTCTCACAACTCCCTGACTTTGCTGGCCTGCTCCATGTGTGGCAAACTACCGGCGGGCGGAGATTGACGGTGAGGAGAAGCAGCAGGGCACTGGTGTTACGGGAGATGTTAACTGCATCATCTCACGCGCTACAGCCCTCTACCTGCCTGACTCAAATATGGTGGCGCCCGCCACGCTAAATGGCGGTCTGTTTGCATAGCGGTGACGGAGCCATTGTTGTCGTCCGTCTTCTTCGGCCCACCGCTGCGGAGACTGCCTGCTCTGCGGAGGTCCCCAAGTCCTGCTCCAGGGATGTTCAGGGCTGCCTGAGCTCGGGGCGTGAGGAAGGAGGGAGCCGCACGGACTGCGCAGATTGTGGGCAGTAGGGACATGAACACTAGTTTCGGACCCCTGGCTAGAACACAGTGCCTAGAGGCTGACGTCCTAATTCGATAGGGCCAACTGCGGCCTAACTGGGCCTACCATTCATCACTATACTCAGGGATCATTGCACTGCCTTCAAGCTTTGAATGCCGGATAGGTCCTACACCGCCACCATTAGACACCTAGAAGATCAAGGCCAAAGAAGACGTCCAGCAAAACACCCAACAAGGTCTCGAACTTTTTTGCACCGGCGGACAAGCGCCCCTCGCCGAACCCTGCGGAGGTAGCTGACAACATGGCCCTGACTAAAGACGTTTTTCTGAGCACGTTTAGGGATTTTAAGACAAAACTTCGGACGGTCCTCAGCCAAGACATCCAGTAACTGTTTATAATCATGTAACTTTTACTGAACTACCTACCCCCTACCCCTCCCTGCTCTACTCCTCTCCGCTTTCCTGCTACTGATGTCTGCCCTTACCTGTCCTGGCCCAAGTCCCCACCCTGTTTACCTGTGAATTTTCCTTCGTCATTTGAGAGCTAGCTATTCTGTTTGATGCCCGATGGAGCTACCTGGTTTAGCTATAGGGGAGAAAGGTTGGGGATTCCCTCCTTGGACGTCACCTACCCAGTCGGTCTTTAGCCAGACTTCCTTTCGTCTCTCCTGTCTTCTCTTCCCGCTTCCTCCCTCTATTTATTATCTCTACTTCTCTCCTCTCTCAATGTATTGAGACTGAACTTTTCTGTCTGATGCCCGATGGAGCTACCTGGTTTAGCTATACGGGAGATGGGCCGTGGACTCCCTCCTTGGTCGTCACCTACCTAGTCGGCCTTCAGACAGTTTTCATTTTGTCTCTCCTTGTTGTCTCTTCCCCTATCCTCCCTTTCTCACCTTCCCTGTCCCCTCCCTTATATGCTCTATTTATTTTGCCATCCATGTTCCTTAAATTGTTTCTTATTGAGACCTAGCTATTTGGCCAAAGCCCGATGAAGCTACCTGATAGCTATAGAGGAGATGGGTTTTGGGACTCCCCCTCGACCGTCACCTACCCAACCTGTCTTTGGGCAGACTTTCCTTCGTCTTTCTGCCGTATCTCCCTCCCATCCTGTTTTTCTGCAAACCTCTTCCCTCGACACCTGAGATCGAACTACTTTGTCTGATGACCGATGGAGCTACCTAGTTTAGCTATAGGGGAGACGGACCATGGATTCCCTCCAGGGTCGTCACCTACCCAGTCAGTCTTTAGACAGCCTTCCTCTCGCCTCTACGGTTGTCTCTTCCCTTATCCTCACTTTCTCACCTCACCTACCCCCCACTTCTTTTCTCTCCTCTTTCTCTCCTCTCCTAACGTATTGCTGACTGTTCGTTGTAAGGTATAATTGTTGATCTTTTTCTGTTATACTGTTAAACCACATTGTTGCACTTCCTTTCGTCCTTCCTGCTGTCTCCTCATGGATCCTCCCTCTTTCTATGTCTCTCCTTCTCCCTTCTCTCAATGTATTGAGACTGAACCTTTTTTTGTCTGATGCTTGATGGAGCTACCTGGTTTAGCTATAGGTGCGATAGCCGTGGATTCTCTCCTTGGTCTTCACCTTACCCTGTCGGTCCTTAGACAAATCTCTTTTCGTCTCTCCATATTGTCTCTTCCCCTATCCTCCCTTTCTCACCTCCACTCCCTCTCTCTCTCTCCTTTCTCCCCTCTCCTAATTGTATTGCCTATTCTTATTTTGGGATTTATTGTGTAATTGTTGAACTTTTTCTCTTACATTGTTGATTCTCATGTAAAGCGCTCCGATACCTCCGGGTCTAGCCAGCGCTATATAAAACTCTTTAAATAAATAAATAAATACATAAATAAGGTAACATATTCATCAGCTATAACATAATAAACATATATTAGTATTGTACTTTTTCCCTTGGAAAAAATCACTTCTGAACCACAGTGAATATGTTAATACGTTATGTGATCAAAAGAAAACAATGTAAACAGTATGCACAGGTTAAAGATCATTCTTGTTCTTCTCAAAGAAATAATAATTGTAATCCTTTATCTGAAATGTCATTCAGAATACTATCAATCTAGCCTCTGAATGCTCCAGGTGTAGATACTTGAAAAGATTCCAACTCTGGCAAAAATGTCCTGGCTACAACAATTTGCATTTTAATTTCCTATCAAAGAACACTCTGAAGCACAAGGAACTCATACTCTAAGCTGACCAAGCTTTGTGAGAGTGCCATGGTATCCTGGGACTTATAGTCTGTCTTGACCCCATCTGTGTTTTCCTCGTAGTACATACATCACAGCTGAGAAGCCTCACACCAAGTGGCACCCACACCATGCTTGTGTGTTATTTGCTTTTGTCAATGATTAATTCTTTTAGACAACAATTTATGTGTTCTCTAACTGCTGATTTGCTTTACAAATGTTTCCAAATGAACCATTGTTTCCTTTATAACATTGATTACCCCATCATTCCTATGGTTATAGGGGTGCCCCTGTGTTTTGCACTAAGTATATACAGGTGGGCACGGTCCGTGTATCATGACAGCAGCAACAGGAGTGGTGAGAGAGAGGGCAGTGCTGTCTCAGTTGGCAACCTGTGAAATACATTCCATTCCTATCCTCGGTGGATACTCACCAAAAGGATTCCTGACTACACAGCAGAAATCACTCCTGATTCATAATCTAAAAAAGTAGATAAGTCAATTTCAATTAGGTGTCTTGGTTAACAACTTCTACACCCTGCACCCATGTACATCCACTGTGTTGCACCCAGCGAACTGAAACAGTCACCAGTAGCCAATGGGTGTACATGGCTGCAGAATGTGTTAACTGACACACCTAATTGAGATTGAAATGTGGAATTTAGAGTGATTTTGGCTGTGTATTCAGTATGAACTTATTTCATAGGTTGATTTATTTATACATAAGGGCCTCTTATTGTCTTATGTAGATACTTACAGTAGTCAGATGAGACCCTATATGCGGCCACGGGGTTGAAACTTCAATAGCTAAACCCTTGGGTTATAAGGACTGTAGCTCTTGAGAAGTACTTGTGAAGTATTACCAGATGTTTATGTAGATTACTACACGTACCAGGGATTGTCAACAAAGATGCGTTTTTATATGTAAATAAGTCACCTATTCACCTTTTCATACACTGCGTCTTCTGTAGTATTGTCACAAAAAAGTTCATTATGTTGTACACCTGAAATTCTACTCTATGGGCAGTTCCCCCCACATTTCAAAGAATCCCTGTGGCCTTCGGACATTCCATCTCCCAGCTCTGTGGGCAATCCAGCAAAAAACTTGGGGGTATGGTTCGGGGAAGATTTAAAATTTGAGGAACATATTAGGAAACTCACCTGCGGCTTCTTTGGTACTCTCAAAGCTCTCCGCAAATGTTTCCCTCTTCTTCCCAGAGCGGCAAAAGAAGCAGTCACAAGAGCTCTCATTCTCTCTCGCCTAGACTACGCTAATGCCTTGTTCATTTGCATCCCGGCATACCTGACTAACCGCCTTAAGATAATACAAAATGCGGCTGCCAGACTCCTTTTTAACATCTCAAGGAAGACTAGCGTCCATCACCATCTGCGCAGCCTGCATTGGCTTCCAGTCTCTCAACGGATTATATTTAAGACATTACCTTTGCCCACAGAGCTATTTATGATCAGGGCCCACTTTACCTGAGGAAACGTTTTTCGTTATATCTTCCTACCCGCCCCCTTCGATCTGCCACTCAATATCGGCTGGCTGTTCCTCGCTTCAAACGATCCCGCCTTGGTGGACATTCTATTGCTGTGAAAGCAGCAGTTGCCTGGAATTCTCTACCTCTGGCTCTTCGAACTAATCAGAACTTTAATCTCTTTAAAAAAGCACTCAAGACCCATCTTTTCAAAATGTTGCTTTAATTCTTTCTTCTCTTCTGTAGTGTTTGCCTCCTCACAGCTACCTCACCGCGCCGGGATACCCCAGAGTAATTGAGCGCGCTATAAAACCACCCATAAACATAACATAACATAACATAACACCTAGAAAAAAGTTGTACAGGAGACAATACATGCGATAGAGGCCCAGTTGTAATGATTATAATTAAATGATGTCACTCTCATAAAGCAATGTATATAAGTCTAAATTGAAGTTAGTTACCCTTGTATTGCACATAAATGTTACCTCTTTAAAAGAGCCCCATGGCATCCTTGTTCTTTATAATATGTATACCAAGGGCCCAGTAGGCTTCTTGATTTGGTCTTTGTGATATTGATAAATAACACCTGCAGGAGCACTAGACACAGTAGAAAGACAGTGGGGAGGTGTATTTCTTTAAAGCGAGCCCGCCATTTTGGATGCAGCTAAGCTTCACCTCCATCTATAGTACCCATCAATGCAATTTGTTTGTTTTACGACTAAGCAATGTTTGTTTGCTCTTATTTATTTCCATATTAAAAACTGCTAACCAAAGCTGACCTAACATCACCTGGTATTGTGGAGCATTCATTAAATACAATTGTATGCATTAAAGCTGGCTCCACAAAGACCTTCTAGGGTGTCAGTATGTCAGGCTATTGACCCTTTGCAAAATCTGGGGCCATCAACAGACAGCACATCTTCTTCGTATTTCTTTTAAAGACAAGGATGTGCAACTTATGACTGAAGACAACTGGCTCTTGATTCAGTCAGGAGATCTTAAGAAACCAAAAAGAAATCAGAACTCTTGCAGTCTTTCTTAAATAGGTACCAGCGCACTAAACGGTGTCCACTGCCTACCCAGGATTTTGCACTTTTAGGGGCTAATTAGGCTGGCCAGGCGGGGGCGATCTGCCCACCATCCTACCCGGAATAACCCCCCGCCATATTAGTATGGCGGGGGACCGCAGTGGACAGAAAGACCATCCAACACTTTTCCGCCCGGTCGCCTTGCGGCCGGTGCGGAAAAGGTTTAATATGGTGGCGGTGTCTATCAGACACCGCCAGCCATATTAGCATGGGCATTTTCCAATGCCGCCATGGAAAGGCATGCGGAGACACCCTGCAGGGGCCCGTTGCGGGCCCCTAGGGACTCCGGGGGGGTGGGGGTGCACATGGAGGGTACCTCTGGTACCCCCCAGCATTGCAAAGTACAATGTGTCAGGCACCGTGTAGTCTAGTCTCTAGTCTAATGAGAGATAATCATGACAGG
Organism: Lissotriton vulgaris; assembly: GCF_964263255.1. NCBI lineage: Eukaryota > Metazoa > Chordata > Amphibia > Caudata > Salamandridae > Lissotriton > Lissotriton vulgaris. The sequence goes on from NC_141696.1 coordinate 230,347,346, forward strand.
CCTGCCCTGGACTAAGTACATGACTGGGTATTCTCTGGTGACTTGGCCCTAAAACTGGAAGTTTGCAAACTACATTGGCTGGAAGCAGAATGTATGTTTTAAAATGAATAGTGGGGGTCCTGGTTCAACATTGGAAGCCAGAGAGAATGACTGCCGTAAAGAGACTTTTGTTGATATTGACAGGCACAATGTATAAGTTGGGCAGGGTCTAAATAGTCATGACACACCTAAAATGGATAGCCACACCAGTTAGATCTCTAGGTATTCCACCCAGAAGCTGATACTAATGACAATAGGCTACAAGAGAACATGTTCATGCTAGGCAGAGTTCATAAAGAATATTTTTCATGTGTGATGAAATGCAATGGGCCCGATTCACAAAGGTACATTTTATGGCTTTTGGTATTCACAAAGGGCATTTATGAGTAGGAAAGTTATACTTTTGTCTCAGTTAAACCAAAACTTAAGTTCGACTGAGATAAAAGTCTAACTTTACTACTTGTAAATGCCCCTTGTGAATACCGAAAGTCGTACAGTTAGACTTTCGTCTCAGTTTACCTTTATGAATCCGGCCCAACATATATAGCGACTAACCAAACACGCACACATACAGGAGAACCCACCCCTACACACACATTGATGCTGCAGATGGCAATGCAACAAAATGGGAGTGCAGTTGAGAGCCTGACAGAGAGTGATGTGATGGCTGCAATCCAGAGAGAATGTATGTTCAGGCTGTGTATTCTATCAGTGAATCAAACTATCACTCTATATACCACCACAAGATAATTCAGACTTACAGTAAAATGACCAATATCAGGCTATCGGACACAAGAACGTACACATAGGGGGATACAATTCTAGCTTTTGACCTGGATGACTTGATTAGGTTGGGGTTTACGAGAGATGAATGGATCAGGTTGAAGTTTTTGGGGGGAGAGGATCTATCTTGGCAGTAGTGTACTAGGAGCAAAGCTTTATATGCCATGTCTGTGTGGTTCCAAATTATTGCTGCACCTGAGGGTAAAGTTGGCTGTGGAGGAACACATTGTTGATAAAAAAGTTAACAGCAATCATCGCCCAGTTAAACACCACTACCACTAAAATTGTAGTAGATGGAGATCTTATAAAGACATTAGGGTGCTCTTCTGACAGAAATTGGGAGTGTGTGCTCTAGCTGTCCTTGATATTGCAAGGCAAATGAAGGAGGGGGTTAAACATGCAAGGACCATGTGACCCCATCTTCTTGAGTTATTTGGCAATGCCCTCCCATTACTGTTCAAATATTACATTGTGAATGTAACATTAGCACTAAATGACCTTGTAAGTGTGTATTACCAGTTTCAACTATGCCACAGGAAAGTGTTAGGGCCAGATGCATCAAAGGGATTTGCCCATTCTGTGTCTATGGTAAAATGTGTTCATGCATAAGGCCCTAAAGGTTTCTAGTGTTCCAGTATATCTTGCATTACTACTAAGGACAGTGGTGTTGTTCATCATAAACAATATTTCTAGAAGGTACGGCTCTATTGTATTTTATAACTTTCTCAAAGACACTGCATTTTTTCTACATTTAAAATGATCATAACCTCAATTTAACCCTCATATTAGCTCCTAGAGTATATTTAACTAAATATGATGAAATCAAATATCTACCCTTGACCTAGTTGTAATGTGATAGCCATAATAGTATATTAATTTAAATTAAATCAATTTATGTTAAATCAAATGTATTACATTCATTTTAATTGTTACTGTCTACCTAACCCTACAACTAGTCCTATGCAATTCCTACATTCAATGAAATAGCATTAATTATATTTATATTCAATTGAATAACCTTAATGTAATCTTAATCCAAACCTGAACCCTAATTTAAATTAAAATAAATAATAGACCTTAACCTAATCCTAATACTAACTCTTAACTTAAAAACATTTTGATGTTCTATTTTTTTAAATAGGCATTCTTAACCTAACCCTAATGCTAAGTCTCACTTTACCACAATCCTTAAATGAAATAAAATATACTGAAATCCCCGTCAACTAAATATATTACCTTTTGTAGCAATATCATAAGCCTATATTATATTATTTTAATTTTAAATAAATGATGTTACCTTTGCCATACTATTACTCACTCTTGAACCTACCTAATTCAATCTAGTGCCATACTCAGTAGCAACATTATCAGCAGAGGACATTTTGATGTAGTGCCTTTGATTTGCTGGCTGCTCAATCTACTGGATGTGAGGCAGTGGGGGGTGCATCCACGAGGGTGGCGCTTGGTGCTTGTGATGCACGAATAATCCTGGGGCTAGAGCAACCACACTTTCTCTTTAAATTTCAGGCTATAGTTAGGAGAGGAGCGGGGGAATGCTGGGCTACCTTGCACGGTATGGGAAGTATTGGAGAGGCTGATGCAGCATGGTGCTATATAAATGGATTTGGCTTGGATTGGCAGAGGAAGCAATCAAACTCTCATCTTCTTCCATTCTGCTTGGCCTACACTTTTGGCCTTCTGAACTTCACAGCCTGGATTTTCACACTCTGGCCTGCCTTCAGAATACCGTGGAACCAATTCAAATCAGTGTGGTAAGAAGTTCTAAGTGTTTCTTAGAGAGCTCAAAAGGATCTTAAGGAGGCCTTACTGAATTCATCATAGGACTCAGTGTTCCTCGTATTTGGGTCAGCTACTGCAACCTAAGGCTTTGAAAGTTGCATCAGTGAACTTGGCCCTTGAAACACAAGCATAACTATGCTATCTATTGTTGACAGTGCAGCAGGCTTCTGCATCTGGTTGTAAACTTTTCATGTCTATGTCTAGATACAGACACCTGGGCTCCCTCCCAGGGCTAATGTAACTACAAGTGGAAGATAGATTGTTGACTTAAGGGTTTGGTATGCAATATCTTTTCACTTTTCATTGACTTATTTTGTAAGCAGAGTGATAGTAGAGGCAATCACAGGTGCTTGAACATCAAGTGAATATGGAAGTGCAACTGTGTATAAATAATATGTACTCATCATAAGCAAATGTAACCCCTCATCATTTTTTTTCAAAGTGGTATTTAATATCTGCCTGTACATGAATGTACATTTCAAACTATACATATAGGGTGCTACTGACAAAGGTAAATGTACACATGAGTAAATCTGCACATGCACATTTACTCCTGTACTTTGTAGTAAAGTTACTATTTTTGGCTTTTCAACATTTACAAGTGTAAATGTACTAAACAGTGTAGACTTACATTTCTTGACTTTTTGAAACCAGATGGTGGAGCTTAATTTATGAATGTAAGGTTACTATTTGTAACTTTTCACACTCAGGTGGCGATCTCCACCTCTCGGGTGGAGATCGCCCCATGGTAAAGTACATTTAAAAAAAGTATATGTTCAATTTTAATGTAAAGTATTTTAATGTATTTATTTTACATACAGAACAAAATAAAATGATAAATTAATTTTGAATTAAATAACATTTTTATTGTTTTATTTTAAAATAACGCAGACAGTAAAGTATTTCCATTTATTTATTATGTAGTAAAAATTATTAAATGCTATGAATAGAATTAATTTACATTCATGGATTTTTCCCCAAAAAATTAAAGCGACATTTATGATTGCTTTATCGTTTTTTAGTTACATTTATTTTTAAAGCATGAAATCAAATGCATATATATGTTTAACAAGTAAAATTAAGTTAATTAACTTTATTTTATGTGAGGTGTTTATGTAAGCCTTAGCATCCATTATTTTCAAAGTGAGGGTTTTGCAGTTATGGTGTTGGACTTACATGTCTGAGCTGTAGTGCATAAAGTACTATTTTGTGTCCTATTTGGCTGTAATAATGTTAGAAGTGCAGTCTGTGGATAGCAATGAGCTTACCCCAAATCCACCGCTCGTCCTCTCTCAAGCCATGCTTACTCCTCCCAAAACCCATCCCATATAGCAATAAGTATAACCCATTTTGCAGTCACTACCCCATGTCGCTCCAAAATTTATTACTAAACATATATGTATTTGTGCAGAGATCTCCATAGTCAGAGGGGAGCTCTCTGCACATAAAATATACGAGAGGCAGAGGTGGATGCCACTGCATGTAGGTTTGTGAAGAGCATTTTGTAGTATGGGAGTAGTACTGTTGTAGTCCTACTAACTGTACTACAAAATGCAGATTGTGAATATAAATGTAAATGTAATATATATTTTACCCATATTAATAATATCAAACCATATTCATGTTTCAATATTCCAGACAACATTGAGCCCGAGTGGGCAATATCTTCATTGTAAATCTTGAATATTCCAACGGTATGTGTTTGGAAACATCCAATCAAGTCTTGTTCCATCTTGGAGACTGTTAATTAAATCCATAATAGTCATCTTTCAACAAAGTGCTGAACCACCGCTTAGCTAAAAAGAGTTCACTTTATTCATTCATAAAATTCAAACTATGCGGAGTGATTTGGAAAACTGTGCATATAGCTAAAACAAAAAATACAGTTTCCAGTTAAAATTCATAAATTGCATTAGCATCCAACTAGAATAGTACACATTGTAAGAATCAAAATTGATCATACCTTAATTCAGTCATCAATGATGTCATTTGAGACATCAGCAGTGATATCATAATGATGTCATTGAACATGTTATTAAAATTTGAAATGCGCGCGAATCACCCCGAGAGGAGCCAAGCAGAACAAAGGCGGTTAGAATAAATTGGTCTTAATTAATTTCCTAAATTTGAAATGATGCTTGCAAATTTGCATTTGAAGAGGCAGCTTATTTCAATAGAATGGAGCTAGGAAAGAAAACAACCTGCCCCCGGACCGGGACTTTCTGACCCTAGGGGCCCTGAGCAATGCTTTGTCGCAAGATCTTAACTGTCTTATAGGGGAGTAGTGGATGAGCTTTGACGATAGATAGGAAGGCCCATTACTATATAAAGCTTTATGGGTTAAGCAGCAGATCTTACAAATAATTCTGTTTTTTATGGTAGCCAGTGTAAAGTTTGTAGAAGAGGGGAGGAAGCCGCTCTAAAGGGTTGATTACAGATAAGCCGTTCGGCGGTATTCTGCACCACCTGAATTTAGATAGCAGGGACTCGTTTGCTGGGGCCAAGAGAGCATTCCCATAATCCAGCCGGCTAATGAACAACACCTGGACTAAAGTTTTCCTTGCTGTAAGTGGTAATAAAGGGAAAGCTCTTTTCAGCAATTGCATCTTATGGAAGCATGAGCCTACATTGGATACAATCTGATCTTTCATGGTGAGAGATTGATCCAATGAGAATCACATGTTTTTAACCACTAGTTCGGATGAAGCGGCCATATCAAGTTCTGGGGGCCCCCAATCAGAATTCCAAAGCTGTTAGGCTTTCCTAATCAGAATAATGTCTGTCTTTGCTGCTTTTAACTGGAGACAGCGTTCGGTCATCCAGGTGGCAATAGCATTTATCCTGGCAGAGAAGGATTCTTTTGGTTTTGGCCAGAGAATTATCTGGGGAGATTAGAAGCTGTGTATCATCTGCATATGATATAATCTCAAAGCCAAAAGCTCAGACAATTTTGGCAAGGGGGGCAACATAGATGTTGAAAAGTGTAGGGGGAAGACATGAAGCCTGGGACATCCCCTATTCAGTGTCATGATACGCGATTTAGAGGAACCCAAAATAACCTTTTTGTTCCTGCTGGAGAGAAAATCTGAGAGCCATTGTAGCGTTGTTCTGTGGATACCTATCTCATGAAGCCTACCAAGTAACCTAGAATGAGATACTGTGTCAAATGCTGTGGACAAGTCCAGCAGCACCAGTATGGATGGTAAATTGGCATTGAGAGAGCATCTGATGTGGCCAGTGACTGCTACAAGAGCTGTCTCTGTGCTATGAAATGGTCTAAAACTGGACTGTGATGGATCAAAGATACTGGTTGCCTCCAGTTATGTTATAAATTCTTTATTTATATGTTTTTCCAGTATTTTCCCTAGTAGGGGGAGGAAGGAAATGGGTCGATAATTGGCAAAGTTGGTCAATGCCAGATTCGCCTTTTTTGTATAGGTCTGACCTGAGCTGCCTTTTAGTCAGATGGGATTTTTCCTGTGTTGATAGATAGATCAAACAGGGAACAGATTGAAGGGGCAAGCAAATTAGAGAGGTCAGCTAGTATTCTGGGTGGGCAGACATCTAAGGGAGAGCCTGACTTAGTTGAGACATGGATTTTCTGAATTGACTCAGGCGTAGAGCATTCATATTTGCATAGGCTGGTAGCACAATTAGAGGGAGGTGCACCAAATGCAAGGTCCTCGCAAGCCTGATCAAGGGGGCTGAAAAGTAATTTACAAGCAATCTTGATGTCACGATGGTATAGATTTAAGGAACCTCTTTAATTGTCCTTATTGGTTGCATTGTTGGTGTAAGCTATTATCATTCTAGTTTCTTGCAGGAGGCTTTCTCTATTTTTCATTATGCCCAATACCATGGTGCATGGGGTCTATGTGCCCGATTGTCGTACAATTTCAGAGGTGCTATTTTGTGCAAATCTGCCTCCAGAGCTCTCAGAAAGTGCTTGATTTACATCTAGATCCTCTGAGAGGACAGTGACCTTCAGCACCTTGGCCACGGATTCAGAGGCGATTTCCTGCCACTGTCTAGACATTTGTTTTTCCTATCTCTTCATACTTAGGGATCTGCAAACAGATGAGTGAGTGGTCTGTCCAGCGTTACGGTTTGGGCAATTCTCAAATTAAAGATAAAACATTTGTACAAAAGAAATCCTGAGTATGCCCTGTGTCGTGAGTTCCTCCTCTAACTTGTTGGAGTAGTCCAAGTATTGCTAGATCAGAAAATAGTTGACTAGTCTCTGATTTAACGGAATCTTCCCAGTGATAGTTGAAGTCTCCAAATAAAAGAAATGGTTGTGCTACAAATACATGGGGCGCTATTTATTCCAGTAAGCATTGAATGAAGTATTTTTTCGGACCAGGGGAATGGTTTACTTATGCGCCTTTTTCAGCTTACTTTGGGAGAAAGTTCAAGCTTAAATATGCATATTTCTGCTCAACCTTTTGTGGAGGTATCCAGTAATGAGAGTTTAATATAGTCTTTAAAGACAATGGCAACTCCTCCTCCAGGCTTGCCTTTTCTGTCCAGTTTAAGCATTTTATAATTCTCAGGTAATGCAAGCGTAATGGCTGACAGAGAAGAAGTGCTTATCCAGGTTTCCATAAGGAAGACACCTTCAGGTGATAATGAGGAAAATAGGCCCCAGAGTTCTGCCGCATGTTTGGGCAAATAACTAACGTTGAGTAGAAAGCTTTTGGACCTATAGGGAGTGGACCTATCCTCTAAAGGGAAAATAATTTGTAAATCACTTGGGGTGGCAGCTGACAGATATTTATGAGCACCTTTAGGCTCTGATGGTTTGTTAGTTATTGTAGGGGGCTCAGGAGTGCAGTGAAATCTACACTTAAGACAGGCCACAGGGACTTTTAGTTGTGCTGGAAAGATGTTATTACAGCAAGTCTCTAAAGGGGCATTTGCTCTATTTCGTTTGTCTATATTATACAACATTTCAGCAGAATAGACCAATCTTAGGGGGGTACCTGAAATCTGCTGATGGAGAAGCAGGGATCCAGGCTCCTGGTAACAGCTAGTCGCAGACGGGCTTGCCTTTGGTGTTCCTGCGGCACGTGACCGCTGTTCTAGCCAGCCAATTAAAGAGGGTAAAAAAAGCCCTCTCGACCAATCAACCACTTCATTTTTTTAATTTGAAGTCCTGCAGGACTACTATACAACTCCCTCAGGGCCAACTGTCAAAATATGACTAATATTCAAACCTTAATTTCTCCAAAAAAACCTGATTAAATATCTAGGGCCTGATGTGTTAAGATTCCTATTAAGAAATTGTAAAATGCATCAAATAACGATTTGAAATGTGTGATTTCTCAATAGGAATCTACTAAATTGCATTCAGTAGAAGTGGGTGCAATTTGCACACTAACTTCTACTGAATGAATTGGTATTTTGTGAACCAACCTTTGTATTAATAGGTGTGTTTACCAATTCATAGTGGGTCGCAATTCAACCTGCCTAATTATTATGCATAAGGTAGGTTGCAAATTGAGACCCTCTGTGATTGGTAAAAGTCATGGTGGCATGGTGGCCTACTGGGGTCAGCAAACCCCCATGTCTGTGACTACTTTTAAATAAAGCAACCTTTCTTTTTTTTTAATCTAGCCTGTTTTCCTGAAAGAAAATGGGATGTATTTAAAACAAGAAAGTGAATACTTTTCTAAACATTTGTTACCAGCAGGAAGAGGTTCCATGGACCAATACCTGTTTGTAAAAAAATGTTCTTTTTTTTAATTAACAAAGGGGGAAGTCCCCCTAAGGGACCACTTCCCGTTTGCCAATGCTTACCACCACTTTTCATTTGGTGATAAAAGATTAATGTTTTTAGAATGAATTTGGGTCACAAAATGTTAATACATAAACCAAAGATCTATATTTGGAAGGAACTGCCTTTACACTACACTTCCAAATACCAATTCTTTCTTTATTCTAAAACCTAAATTGCAATTTGGTAACATGTTACCATATCTTAATATGGGCATGGTACATTTAAAAAAAGCAATTTTGCTCTGATAATGGCTCAAATGTTACCTTTGCAATCATAACTTTGCTTGACACACCAGGCCCCAGATTTCTACCAAATCTGGTGTAATTCTGTTCAGCCGTTATTTATGTATTACGGTCTAAAATTGATATGTGATATGCATGGAGGAAATGTGTTTTGGAACCCTCATTTTTCACAACCCTGCTTGAAGGATAACTCTGAAAAAGAAGGAACTGAGGTGGATAAACTTTGTTTCTGGAAACTTTTTGTGAAGATACATCAAGCAGCGCCAAAGTTATTGGCAAAACAAACTTCCTATGGCAACTCTGACCCAACTATGCTATACAGTAGTGAGTGTGTATGTGTGTGTGTCTATGTGCGTGTTGGAATACAGAATATAGAGGCATGGTCTGATATATTGTGATTGTAAATTGTCCGAACAATAAACTGTATATACATAATTTGAGATTTCTATACATGTACATGCATAAACAAAATACTACTTTAAAAAAGAAGGCTAAGGGGGTTTATATTGCTTCAGCAAAATTGAATCAATCACAGTGAATGTATATGTATGTGTGCGTGTGCTCTGCAACATAATTTCATGCATGCTCTACCTTAACATCCCTTCATGGAAGTACAATTGCAAATATCTTGTTATTCCTGTAATACTTCCCAGACTTTGTTGACTATACCTGTCACGTTTCTTATCTGTCCAAGTAGAAAAAGGGATAATTAATCAAAAACGAAATTTAGAATGATGGTGTTCCCAAATAACCGAGGCAGCGAGTACTAAAAGATGATCTACCACCGTTCTTTTATATGCGGGCCGCTGTGGATGACTAGTCAAGACCTAGCTAAAATGCAGTCATGTGTGGCTGAGTAGGAGTACAGTGCAGCACAATTTATCACAGATACAATAAAGATGCGGATGTCCATACAAGAATGGGACATTTTTTTAAAGACGTAACACTGTTATGATATCTGAAAGCATATAAATATTAGCGAAGTAAAAGCAAAAAACAAATAATAAAAAGTACACAAATTTAAAACACAATTAAAACATTGGAAATACCGTGGCAATTTAGGGATCGTGAAAGAACACACTTTATGAATTTCGAGGCCTCCAAAGTATCATAAGGATTGCAACCAGACCACAAACAGCATGCTGTGTAAAAAGGAGGACTGTAATTGTTCTGCCAGGATCTAATTCCCTTATAATGGGTTGGCAACCTTTACTGTTCGTGATCTTAGTAATCACTAACTTCCTGAGCTTGATAAAAAAGAGAAATACTGAACCAATTTCCAGTACATCAGTACAGTAATGGTTCTAAATTGAAATAGAGTATCTTAAAGTTCTGGGGTAGACCAGGACAATGTGGTTACGGCTCGTGCAGGTAGGAGCGGTAGGGCGGTGGGGCCTGGTGGGGGAGGGATTTTGACAGACGACCACGAGGGAAAATTAATTATTGTTTTTTTTTAACCTTTGACCGTAGATGGTGGCGCCCTAGAGACTCTTCAGCACACTGCCTCCACGTTCATGTGGGATCAACTTCATTGATAACAAGCATTTGCAGTGCAATCGGTCTCTCCTTTGGGACCGTGTGTGTATGTAGCTATGCAGTATATTACCCTGGGTGCTGAAACATCTACTATTCTTTAAAATGGAGGGAAAGTAAGCACCAAACTATGTGACACGCCCGGTATGGGAATACATGGAGAGAAATATTACCTTTCAGCAGGAAAAGGTATAGTCCAAAGCTCTATTTTTGATAAAAAATCAGGGCCTTCGGTGGGCATATCACTGAAAATACAAGATTTGAAAATAATGTTATTATCTACGGGTTCTCGTGGATGACAATTTCTAGAGAATGCTAAAGCGATTCTGGTATTTTGATGATCTCTGCTGGTTGTTTTCTATCAAGAAAGTTAAATAGCGGCAGTTGCCAGAAAAAAGGAAGTCCCTTAGCAGAAAACAATTCTGGTATTTTACTGAATCAGAATCAGAACATGCTTTATTCGATTTTTCGCTATAAAATCATAAAAGCAAACAAAAAGTTAAAAACACAGTATCTTTTTTGTTAAAAATACATTTCATATCACAAATAATGATCAATACAGTACGTCAAGGTTTCAAATTCATTGTGGGGTTTCAGAAACACATACCCCCATACATTTTTAGATCAAAATAGTTTTTCTAGCTTTCACAATACTTTTAAAAAAACTGGCAATTACATTTGTAAAACACTCATTTTCTAAAAATTGATGGAATAGAAACTCTGGTTTACATTGTGTCCAGCACTCTAATCTTAAAATTGGTAAAATCCACCTCTTTCTTTGTGTTTTATAAAATGTACAAAATAAAACCACATGAATTGATGATTTCTTGGACTGAGTATCACATGGGCAACTGCATAGCTCGTTCGACCAGGTGTTTGTTTCAGGGAAGCTTGTCAGGCGATGGAAAATCCCAATCTGAAACGAGTCATTACAAATCTGTCATACCCCCACAAAGTATACTTTATATATGGCTGTATGGTAAAAGAGGTTAAATGTGATGTGATTCCACTGGCGGTTTGCTTGTTTCTCGGTAAACCTATTTGCCTCCAGGTGTGTCATACCGATTCTCCTGAACTCTTTCTTGGAGACATAATTTATGGAGTCTGGAAAATTATAGTACTCTGGGTGACCGAGATCATGCGTAATTTTTTTTAATATATCTTAACCATGGAATTTCAGTGGCCCGATCTAACTCCATACTATCGCTGATTATATTGCGGTTGAGGTGAGTTCTAGGGGAGGTCCTAGTAATTTTCTATCAAGACAGTTAAATAGAGGCAGTTGAACAAGCAGAAAGCAATTCTGGTATTTTACTGACCTCTACCGGTCATTTTCTATGAAAACAGTTAAATAGAGGCAGTTGAACAGAATACAAAGTGCCTACACGGAAGCAGGCAAGTCCTAGGGCTGATCTCCAGAGCCCACAAAGTACATACACATATAAATATATATTAAAGTATCCACAAGAGGTTTAGAATGCTCAAACTAGAAAGGGCGGTACAAAAGGGGGTGGTGATCGACGGAGCATGTGAATCAATCAAACACTCACACCCAGTCAAAAGATCTGGATTTAATCCATCACCGTTCTTTAGCCCACTCTGTCAGCCCAGTTCAGACATGGCTATATGCAAATCAGTCTGACCATGTGCCTCATGGGACCAGTCCAGCCAGAGCTGCCAAGCCATGTCTTCCCTGGACCGGAAACAAGCTTCCGAGGACCGGTTTCTGGCATTCCAGCCGTCTTCAGCCCGGCTTGCTTGAATCCAGTGGCAAAGTGAGCAAGGGACTCACGTCTGAGCATACCCTGCCACACTTATGGCGGCCAAAAGCGGTACAAAAGGGGGTGGTGATGGACGGAGCATCTGAATCAATCAAACACTCACACCCAGTCAAAAGATCTGGGTTTAATCCATCACCGTTCTTTAGCCCACTCTGCAACCCCAGTTCAGACATGGCTATATGCAAATCAGTCTGACCCTGTGCTTCATGGGAACAGTCCAGCCTGAACTGCCAAGCCATGTCTTCCCTGGACCGGAAACAAGCTTCCGAGGACCGGTTTCTGGCATTCCAGCCGTCTTCAGCCCGGCTTGCTTGAATTCAGTGGCAAAGTGAGCAAGGGACTCACGTCTGAGCATACCCTGCCACACTTATGGCAGCCAAAAGCGGTACAAAAGGGGGTGGGGATGGACGGAGCATCTGAATCAATCAAACACTCACACCCAGTCAAAAGATCTGGGTTTAATCCATCACCGTTCTTTAACCCACTCTGCCACCCCAGTTCAGACATGGCTATATGCAAATCAGTCTGACCCTGTGCCTCATGGGAATAGTCCAGCCCGAACTGCCAAGCCATGTCTTCCCTGGACCGGAAACAAGCTTCCAAAGACCGGTTTCTGGCATTCCAGCCGTCTTCAGCCCGGCTTGCTTGAATCCATTTGCAAAGTGAGCAAGGGAGTCACGTCTGAGCATACCCTGCCACACTTATGGCGGCCACAAGCGGTACAAAAGGGTGTGGTGATGGACGGAGCATCTGAATCAATCAAACACTCACACCCAGTAAAAAGATCTGGGTTTAATCCATCACTGTTCTTTAGCCCACTCTGCCACCCCAGTTCAGACATGGCTATATGCAAATCAGTCTGACCCTGTCCCTCATGGGAACAGTCCAGACTGTTCCCATGAGGCACAGGGTCAGACTGATTTGCATATAGCCATGTCGGAACTGGGGTGGCACAGTGGGCTAAAGAACGGTGATGGATTAAACCCAGATCTTTTGACTGGGTGTGAGTGTTTGATTGGTTCCGATGCTCCGTTTATTACCACCCCCTTTTGTACCGCAAACTAAAAAGGGCAGCATTTGCTAAAACCAGAAGACAACGGGGCAAACAATCATTGCACTCATGACCTTAAGAAGATGTTCTCGAACCATAGAGATAGAAAAACAGGGTGCTAAAACTTTGCATGGAAGAGCACGGTTATTGATCACAAAAATAATACAATGTGCTCAGGGAGGGATGTGTGCCATGCAGAGTCACCACTCAGTTTACCCACACTTGTCTGGCTCTTGGTGAAGGGAAGAAATGGCTTCTTTGGGCTGAGTATGTATATCTGGACTTCTTGAGATGGCTGGTGGCTTCCAATTAAACAAGCTGGCTGTAGGGCAAGGCATAATAGTTTCTGCAGACCTTTCAGGCCAATTTGTAGCCATGGGGAAACAAGCAGAACTCAGCTCCATGCACTGGAAGTGCCACAGCAAAAGATCTATACAGGTTTGTTGGATGTGGGTGATAGTGCTGTCCATTTTATGTTTTTCTGAGGGCAGCAGCTAGCCTGCTTCTTCCCCATGCCTTTTCATACCAAAATATGCTTACAATTACTTTAAGGTAACATTAATGACAGGTACACCAAAGGAGATTACATGCAATCTACAATGTGCAGACACTTCAAGGTTTGTAATCATGAATGAGAAGCCCATACACAGATATTATTTATTTATAAAGTTTTATATAACACGAACATGAGCACAGGTGCACCACACGTAAATTTCAAAAACGGAGAAAACTATTATATAATCTGTATCCAACATGAATATTCTTCAAAGTTTTCCTTTTATTCCAATTTCAATTGCTTTTAAAACAAGGTCATAAACATCACTTTTCAGAAAGATACTGCCGACGCATTTCGTCCTTATAAAGGACTTCTTCAGGGCACTAAAAATTTGAATAGGTCAGTCTCAGCAAGAAGAAAGACAATGAATAGCCGGATCAGCAGCCTATATTTTGTTCCACATTTCAATAATGGTGATTCGATATCAAGTGTATACACAAAGTTCCTCATAATCATGAAAAACAAGAAGATATAGGAATCAAGAATGCCAGGTAGGTCCAATAGTGAGACACAGATGACTACTTGAGATAATACGTAAAAAAGGATCACGCCTGAGCTGAGTAGGTTGATACTGCATTTAAGTATCAGCAGCCGGAATAAGGCTGTCATGATGTCTCCAAATGCCAAGCGTCACAGCGAGAAGTCCCGTTCTTCTCACCGTGACGCTTGGCATTTGGAGACATAATGACTGCCTTATTCCGGCTGCTGGTATTGACTTTGAGCACATAGATTATATTTGAAGTACACAGATTGGGTCGGCTTCTCACTTTGTTGTGGCCAATGATACAGTGTTTTATGTAACTGTACAGGGTGATAACAATTAGGCATGCAAGATCTATGCTCTGATGCTTGCCCACTTTGTGGGATCCTACCTGTACTTCTGGTATATTCCCTCCATTACAAGAAATCTGCATATTGGCTGATACTTAAATGCAGTATCAACCTACTCATGCGTGATCCTTTTTATGTATTATCTCAAGTAGTCATCTGTGTCTCACTATTGGACCTACCCGGCATTCTTGATTTCTATATCTTCTTGTTTTTCATGAGTATGAGGAACTTTGTGTATACACTTGATATCGAATAACCATGATTGAAATGTGGAACAAAATATAGGCTGCTGATCCAGCTATTCATTGTCTTTCTTCTTGCTGAGACTGACCTATTAAAATTTTCAGTGCCCTGAAGAAGTCTTATAGAGGGACGAAACGCGTCGGCTGTATCGTTCTGAAAAGTGATGTTTATGACCTTGTTTTAAAAGCAATTGAAATTGGAATAAAAGGAAAATTTTGAAGAATATTCGTGTTAGATACAGATTACATAATTGTTTTCTCTGTTTTTGAAATGTACGTGTGGTGCGCCTGTGCTTATGTTTTAAATTGTTAGGATTCCATGGGGATTTGCATTTTGTCGGTGGATGTGTTCCAGCGTGCGCACAAACCCCAACAAGTTTAGAGGGGCTAGAATATTAGAGGGATAGCAGTTCAGGTGCTGTAGATTAGAGAGTTCCACTGTCAGGCTTGTTTGTTTACAAAGTGCGAACATGACCCTTGCAGGTGTCAGAGGGCTTTACAATGTTCAAGGAGACATGTATAAAATAACATTATCAAGGACGTGACATGGTATGGAAAAATCACCTAGAGCGAACACCTCAGATCACAGATGGGCCACAACCCCAAAAAATAGGGACATAGTCTGCTAGAAAAAAAGCATGCAGGCAGACTGAGGGATAAACCTTGTCCTGGAGTATAGTTCATGTGTTCTACAGCAGAAATGTGTTCAATGGAATAATATTGACTTCGTTCTTGAATGAGGCAGTTGAGGGGTTCATTCTAATTCAGGGGGTAGTGAGGTCCAGATTCTCGGGTCAATACTTGAGAAGGCTCGGTAATATGTTCAAAAGCAATGAAAATCCCTGAAAAACCACAAAACGGCCCTGTTTCCCACAGGCTTCCACCAACATCTGGGCAATGAAGTTGAGGGACTGCCCCCTCGAGACCATACATCGGGGGAACCAATCATGCACTTCACCAATCTTAAAGAACACCGTGTGTGTCCCTGGAAGCACATTTTCAGAAGCTCTAATTATCCCTCAGAAACAAGAACCCCCAAAACACCAAGAATAAAATACATACAGGGGAACTTCAAGACAAAGGACCGTTGATCCAGAACTTCTGCTCTTACAACACCTAAGGGCTTTTCCAACCATTTTTCCACATTCTCTATTTCACAGCACTTTTGGGAGCGCATTCTGGGGCATATTACCAAGCAATAGCGATAATTATCGCTATTGCTTGGTTAGAGACAAAAATTTACCGCTGAGCTGCGGCGATTTTTACCGCAAATAAACCTTGGTATTACCAAGGTTTATCGCAAATGCGGTAAAAATCGCCGCAATGCATGAATATCGCTGAAAAGTCAGCGATATTCATGCATTACTGAGCTAATGCTCTTAGCCATGTTATCCACCTCCCATTGGATAACATGGCTAAGAACTGCTCAGGGGCAGGTGTTAGCTTTTGGAGATATTCGCACTTAGCGCGAATATCTCCAAAAGTTGGTAATAGGAGATAGCGATGTTAGCGACTGTTTTCAGTCGCTAACATCTTGGCACGCCCACTTTGCATGTCATTAGTGATAAATATCACTGACATGCAAAGTGGGGCCCAGGATGGTCTCTATCTCCTACTAGCTGTCGCTAACTGGTGTTCGTGACAGCTAGGTAATAGGGAGATAATTTTATCTCCGCTTTCTTGGCTTTTAAAGCCAAAAAAGCGGACATAAACCCCCTTGATAATATGCCCCTAGGTTTTTACTTTTTCTCTCAGCTATTCTTTTGTAAAGCTCTGATGTACCCTAGAGACAGGCCAGTTATTTACATAAAAAAGTAATACATTAATTAATCAAGCCATAAAATAAGATAAATGTACATAGCGTAATCTTTTTAGGGAAGAACAATAGAAAAATATTTTATTATGTAAAACTTAAGTGTACCTTTTGCAGAACTTAGGGAAAAAATAGTTATTTCGTAATAGAAAGGTATAACACGTCTAAGTGCATTTTTGTAGTGATGGACACTTCCAAGTATTTTTTTGCCCAGTATTATATTTGCACCTCGCTACTGTCACTTTTCCTCTCAGTGAAATGATGGGTTAGAACTGTAACCACTGTGATTTTGTTTCAGTGGATAATGCTGTCCCTGACGCCTGCTGGCTCGAAGACGGCGAAGATGAAACCAATAAAGGAGTCTCTGAACTTTGTAAAGGGCAGACGGAAGGTATTTGAATTTCTCACTGAAATAGGTTGGCTAGACGAAAGAAGTCCTTGAAAGCAGAAAACTGCGGGGCTCCCATATGTGATCTGAAAGAGGAAATCTTTTTGTTGTGTTTGAATGACTCCCGTGACTAACGTGCGGCGCCAGATGTTCGAATCCACATCAGTCCATGATGCGGCATCACTTCTGTGGATGTCCCTCAAGCAGCAGATGGCAAAGAACAAACCGCAGTGAGGTGGGTTGCACTTCGGATAATTTTTGAGGAGAGGATCTTGCTGAACTAAACAGTATCATGCAGTCAAAATATTTTTTGAACCAGGACCAGGAGAGTAGGACTTTTTTGCCTGGTTCTGAATGTTTTTGGAGGCAGCCGCTGCCCCTGCAGGTAAGAGCGGTGGGGCTGTGCGGTGTGGCCAGGTGAGGGGGGATTTCGATGGACGAGGGAAAATTAAATAAATTAATAATTTTCCCTCCTCATCGTCTGTCGAAATCCCCCCTCACCTGGACCCACCGCTCTTACCTGCACGGGCTGCGGCTGCTTGGAGGTAAATAGTACAATGCATGTTGGAGACAAGTTTTACCACTTTGTGCCGCTTTTGTTGGTGGGGGTCGATATTGCAGCTAAGCTCATAAGGGGCCCAGGTAACAAAAATGGCCCCCAGGGGTGTAAAACCGGCCCCCACCCTGGCGGCCCACCGGGGAAATGCCTGGTGCCCACTACATCCAGTACGGCCTGATCATCTTTCAGATTTTCCATGTGTACGGATTACCTCCATGCATGACACATAAAAAACATTTACAATTCTCACAATGCACAGTAATGAATAGTGTGGGCACTCAAGAAAGAAAACTTGACAAATGATATACCGCGATCTCATTCTAACATCTGTCATTTTATTTTTTAATGTTTACTGTACTACCACTACGGTGCCCAAAAACTTCAAACCACATTAGACAGATTGGGAATAATAAACAGTAGGGAAAGATAGGGTAATACCACTGATCTTGTCTTTAGAATTGAACAAGGCCCTTTGCAATTAATGGTTGACCCCAACCCATTACTATAGTGCACTTGCACCTCCAAGAATTACCTGGGCCGTTTTTTTCTTTAAGATGAAATGGAAATACATTTACAAATCCATCAGCATCACGGCCTCGACCCATACACCAATAGATGTCTTTTAATACAAGCAGTAGATTCCAATGAGCTGAAGTGTTTGTTAAACAAAATGGGTAGTTTTAAATGCATGCCTGCAGAGCAGCCTTACATGAATATCCCACAGTATGACCCATACACATGCCTAGCTTGTACAAACCTTAACATGTTTTAGAAATGTTTATTCACTTTAAACCCTAGCAGGAGACAACGTCTATTATAACCTCTGTGTTGTAATCTGCTTACACTCATATGTATATTTATAGTGGTACGTTCCCGCCCGCCCCCCCTGTACCCCTCCCTGTTGGTATGTTCCACTGGAGTCTGCTTTAGAATCTTTACATCCACCAGGCAGTCTTGGAGAGTGGGTGACAGAATAAAGATTACTCTTACCTTATCTTGCTTCTGAGAGTTCTTCTTTTCAACACTCTGCAACTGGAATGTCCTCTTCGAGCCAAGGTACATTCGTTTTGAGACAGTGCGGCCTCCTCACAGAAAAAGGTGGATCCCCACTGATAAGAACAGGAGGCCCTGAACTGCTCTAAGCTTACCCGGCTGAGTACCAGTGGCGGCTCGCAGAGGGAGTGCTGCGGGGCTGGGGAGGATCAGGGTGGGGGTGTAGTTGACTCGGTCATACGACGGGCAGGAGTAAAGTAAGTAAATAAATAAATAAAACGATTTACCTTGCGCTTGCTGCATCGCCGAGTTGTCAATGCAGCGAGCGCAAGGTAAATAGTTTTTATTTTAACTTACTTTACTCCTGCCCGCCCTATGCCCGAGTCCACTACCCCCCATCCTGCCCCTCCCATGCCTATCTTCACTGATATCCACTCTGCTGTGCCACAGTTACCACATGCTTTGCCTCCCTGCCACTGTTTCTCCCCCTTACACCTCAGCCTGGTTACAGAGATGTCCTTGCACAACCTGCTGCAATCGAATTGTGCTGCTGTTTCCATCACTTATAGGTGCTTTCGCACGAGTTGCCGTAAGCAGCAGGTTCTACCTCTGAGAGTGACATGCTTGTTGGCAGCTAATCAGCAGCACCTTTATAGTCCACTGAGCTTGCTACCCGTATGAGTACCGGTACTCTCCTTGGCCAAGGAGAAGTGCCGCTACTCAAGGGGTAAAAAATCAGAAGTGCCGGTACTCAGTACCAGTGAGTACCGGCCAATTTAAAGTGATGCACCAAGTGGAGCTGTTTAAAGCCCGGCATCAAAAGTGATCCCGCAGCTCCTAAGCCTGTCTAGGGAGGCTGGGAACGAGGGATCATTGCCCCAAGGCCTTCTCCGTGCCTTGTTGGTGGTAATACCAAAAGAAAGGAAACTGCTGTAGGAATGTACCTCGTACTGACTAATCACACTCCTAAATGTTGAACTGAGGCACCACATTAATTAATGATGATTGGTTTGAGCCCCCTCTTAGAAACGTTTCTGTTGACTCTTGATCAAGAGAAATGTGGGCACTGCTCTCCTAGGTTATATTTTTCTGTTATGAGTCTGTGGTGGAATAGTGTGTGGAACGCTTCAAAATCTCATACATATCAGTGCTTCACACACCACATTCCAGGACAAAGATACCACCAGAAATATAGGCAGCATCTGCTGACCTTATACAGTGTGCCTGGAACCTAGAGGACAGAATTAGTGTGGAATAATGTAAAGCACAGACATCTGTAAAATTATCTGGAACATGCATATTTTTCTTTTTATATTTATTGGCATGTTTATAGACATCACCTGCAAGTTTGCATGTCATGAAACATCCACTCACATAACCTATTAGCAACACACCTGTCCCAATATATAGACATCAACAATCGAATAATTCCTGTTCGTAAAGCATGAACATATCATTCCCTTAAGGCTTTCAAGTGCGCTGAGGGCCATCAGGGAGATTAAGTGAGCTATTGCCCAGAGTCACATGATGCTGAGCTGCCACCGGGGATAGAACCGTGAGCTCTGCGCTCTGGCATCTGGCACTCTGGCCGTTGCGCCATACCTCACCTCTTCTAATCTAACATTTACCATTATATTACTAATGATAGTCTTATCATTACTAATATGATGGTCTCTGGTTAAGATCTTCCCAACTTATTTCTAGAACCAGGCCAATGATCCAGATCGCTGCGTAAAGCATATCTTACAACATCCATTCTTTCGCCGAGCCCTTATCTAGCAGTAGGGAGAAATTAAAAAAATTGCCACATTTGTTTTTGGGTTACACCCTTGGCACTAACCCCACTGTACAATTATTTCCATTATACTAAATTTAATTCACTCAATACTGCTGAAAGAACGATGGCCATAGACAGTTGCAAGCATGGCAGGGTTTAGGGTGGTACAACTGGTGCAGCCGCGTCTGACGCTGACCTGGGGAGGGTGGGAGGGGGGGGGGGGGTGAGGTAACTGTGCTGAGTAATATATTTTAGTTTTAAAAGCACCTGCTGCACATTTACCAGTGCCACCAGCAGTTTAAAGGCAGCAATAAAAATTTCAAAATAACTAATAATTAATGTTCCTGCTGGAGAGAGTTATGTCTAGTAACAGTTTGACTCATCATAAAGTAGCACAGAGGGTTAATATGTCTGCTGCAAAGAAGGCATTCCAGGCAGATCAAAGTACTGTATTTTTGGTGGACAGGACAGTGGATTATTGCTTTTGTCATAGAGATCCTTTTGTTATGGCAGTTCATAAGTTACAATTCTAATAGTGAACAGTGTCTTATGAGCTGGCATCATAGACCTACATGCAAACTGCATAATATAGTTTATGTTGTTATGTTTTTTCCCCCAGTCTTCATTATTTATTTCTAATGTTGCTTAAAAAGGGTTTAATTTTGTAGTAATTCACTCTTATTGGTACATCCCACCTAAGCCAGCGCTATGAAACAAATGAAATATATGTGAGAGAGATGGGCTATGTTGGAGGGTGACTGTGAGAGGATCCGTGGAGGAGGACATTATTGGTGGGTGTCAAAAACGAATGCCACGCCCAGCTCCACCATTGCTAAAGCTGTCCCTGGTTGCAAGAGCTAGGCCCTGACAATGAGTCAGCTGGAGGAGTGTACTCCCTGCTACTATGATTGACAGCTAGTTCGACCGAACCATTTCTGCAGCTTGCCCATGAAATCAACCTCATCAATACCAGGACAGCATATATCTACAAGTCCAGCTCCAGTTACAGTAAATTATAGTGCAGGAACAAAGTAAAGTAACAGTTATAAACGGCACAATGGTTAAGCACTCCACATAGTGTACATTTAACAATAGCAATCAATAAAATAATCCGAAAGGAACACTTCAGTAGGACTCAGAGTTCTTTTCTTGCTTTTATTAACAATCTTCAAGTAAAAAATTTAGCCAACGCGTTTCGTCCATAGGACTTCTTCAGGGCGAAAGGTATTCATACCTTTTTTTCAAAATCTTTCTCACAGAGCTCTCTATATTATTCGTGGTTATCCTTTCAAAGGTAAGTAGTAAATGGTATTACCGGCCTTATTATATGTAGCAGTGGTCAAATCCCTTGTTTTCCAAATTTTAGTTTTCAGGACATCAGAAGTGTGAGGCATGAGTGGCTGTGTGCCTTCTCACTCGATACCGGTATCGAGGGAGAAGGCACACGCTGCTCGTGATTGAAAACTGATGGGTTATGGACAGTGAATAAATACGTCTTTCGGTGACCCTTTGATCATGATGCACCGAAGGATTTGATTGTTATCCTTCACAATAAGGCCACTCATGCCTCACACTTCTGATAATTAAACAACAGGGGGTGGTGATGGACAGAGTTTCTGAATTAAGCAGAATACTCTCACCCAGTCAAGAGATCAGGGCTTAATCCAACACCGTTTTTTAGCTCACTGCACCATCCCAGCTCAGAACCTGGCTATATGCAAATTAGTCTGTCCCTGGCCCAGTGCATCATGGGAACAGGGCAAACCAAACTACCAAGCCAATTCTTTCACTGGGAAGGAAACAAGCTACCGGGGACCGGTTTCTGGCATTTCAGCCGTCTTCGGCCCGGCTTGCTTAAATCCTGATGGTGCAATGAGCAAGGGACTCACGTCTGAGTATACCCTTCCACGCTTATGGTGGACAAAATAATTAAACAACAGGGGGTGGTGATGGACAGAGTTTCTGAATTAAGCAGAATACTCTCACCCAGTCAAGAGATCAGGGCTTAATCCAACACCGTTTTTTAGCTCACTGCACCATCCCAGCTCAGAACCTGGCTATATGCAAATTAGTCTGTCCCTGGCCCAGTGCATCATGGGAACAGGGCAAACCAAACTACCAAGCCAATTCTTTCACTGGGAAGGAAACAAGCTACCGGGGACCGGTTTCTGGCATTTCAGCCGTCTTCGGCCCGGCTTGCTTGAATCCTGATGGTGCAATGAGCAAGGGACTCACGTCTGAGTATACCCTTCCACGCTTATGGTGGACAAAATAATTAAACAACAGGGGGTGGTGATGGACAGAGTTTCTGAATTAAGCAGAATATTCTCACCCAGTCAAGAGATCAGGGCTTAATCCAACACCGTTTTTTAGCTCACTGCACCATCCCAGCTCAGAACCTGGCTATATGCAAATTAGTCTGTCCCTGGCCCAGTGCATCATGGGAACAGGGCAAACCAAACTACCAAGCCAATTCTTTCACTGGGAAGGAAACAAGCTACCGGGGACCGGTTTCTGGCATTTCAGCCGTCTTCGGCCCGGCTTGCTTGAATCCTGATGGTGCAATGAGCAAGGGACTCACGTCTGAGTATACCCTTCCACGCTTATGGTGGACAAAATAATTAAACAACAGGGGGTGGTGATGGACAGAGTTTCTGATTTAAGCAGAATACTCTCACCCAGTCAAGAGATCAGGGCTTAATCCAACACCGTTTTTTAGCTCACTGCACCATCCCAGCTCAGAACCTGGCTATATGCAAATTAGTCTGTCCCTGGCCCAGTGCATCATGGGAACAGGGCAAACCAAACTACCAAGCCAATTCTTTCACTGGGAAGGAAACAAGCTACCGGGGACCGGTTTCTGGCATTTCAGCCGTCTTCGGCCCGGCTTGCTTGAATCCTGATGGTGCAATGAGCAAGGGACTCACGTCTGAGTATACCCTTCCACGCTTATGGTGGACAAAATAATTAAACAACAGGGGGTGGTGATGGAGAGAGTTTCTGAATTAAGCAGAATA
Organism: Lissotriton vulgaris; assembly: GCF_964263255.1. Taxonomy (NCBI): domain Eukaryota; kingdom Metazoa; phylum Chordata; class Amphibia; order Caudata; family Salamandridae; genus Lissotriton; species Lissotriton vulgaris. Next base: position 230,370,530 of record NC_141696.1, read on the forward strand.
CTCTCACCCAGTCAAGAGATCAGGGCTTAATCCAACACCGTTTTTTAGCTCACTGCACCATCCCAGCTCAGAACCTGGCTATATGCAAATTAGTCTGTCCCTGGCCCAGTGCATCATGGGAACAGGGCAAACCAAACTACCAAGCCAATTCTTTCACTGGGAAGGAAACAAGCTACCGGGGACCGGTTTCTGGCATTTCAGCCGTCTACGGCCCGGCTTGCTTGAATCCTGCATATAGCCAGGTTCTGAGCTGGGATGGGGCAGTGAGATAAATAACGGTGATGGATCAAGCCCTGATCTTTGGACTGGGTGAGAGTGGTCTGTTTAACTCAGACACTCTGTTCATCACCACCCCCTTTTCTAAATCGTTTTTGGCCACTATAGGTGTGGCAGGGTATACTCAGACATGAGTCCCTTTCTCACTGCTCCATCAGGATTCAAGCAAGCCGGGCCGAAGAAGGCTGAAATGCCAGAAACCGGTCCCCGGTAGCTTGTCTCCTTTCTGGTGAAGAATTGGCTTGGTAGTTTAGTCTGCCCTGTTCCCATGATGCACTGGGCCAGGGACAGACTGATTTGCATACAGCCAGGTTCTGAGCTGGGATGGGGCAGTGAGATAAATAACGGTGATGGATCAAGCCCTGATCTTTGGACTGGGTAAGAGTGGTCTGTTTAACTCAGACACTCTGTTCATCACCACCCCCTTTTCTAAATCGTTTTTTGCCACTATAGGTGTGGCAGGGTATACTCAGACATGAGTCCCTTTCTCACTGCTCCATCAGGATTCAAGCAAGCCGGGCCGAAGAAGGCTGAAATGCCAGAAACCGGTCCCCGGTAGCTTGTCTCCTTTCTGGTGAAGAATTGGCTTGGTAGTTTAGTCTGCCCTGTTCCCATGATGCACTGGGCCAGGGACAGACTGATTTGCATATAGCCAGGTTCTGAGCTGGGATGGGGCAGTGAGATAAATAACGGTGATGGATCAAGCCCTGATCTTTGGACTGGGTAAGAGTGGTCTGTTTAACTCAGACACTCTGTTCATCACCACCCCCTTTTCTAAATCGTTTTTGGCCACTATAGGTGTGGCAGGGTATACTCAGACATGAGTCCCTTTCTCACTGCTCCATCAGGATTCAAGCAAGCCGGGCCGAAGAAGGCTGAAATGCCAGAAACCGGTCCCCGGTAGCTTGTCTCCTTTCTGGTGAAGAATTGGCTTGGTAGTTTAGTCTGCCCTGTTCCCATGATGCACTGGGCCAGGGACAGACTGATTTGCATATAGCCAGGTTCTGAGCTGGGATGGGGCATTGAGATAAATAACGGTGATGGATCAAGCCCTGATCTTTGGACTGGGTAAGAGTGGTCTGTTTAACTCAGACACTCTGTTCATCACCACCCCCTTTTCTAAATCACACTTCTGATGTCCTGAAAACTAAAATTTGGAAAACAAGGGATTTGACCACTGCTACATATAATAGGGCCGGTAATACCATTTACTACTTACCTTTGAACGGATAACCACGAATAATATAGAGAGCTCTGTGAGAAAGATTTTGAAAAAAACGTATGAATACCTTTCGCCCTGAAGAAGTCCTATGGACGAAACGCGTTGGCTACGTTTTTTACTTGAAGATTGTTAATAAAAGCAAGAAAAGAACTCTGAGTCCTACTGAAGTGTTCCTTTTGGATTATTGTATTGATTGCTATTGTTAAATAAACACTATGTGGAGTGCTTAACCATTGTGCTGTTTGAAATTATGTTGGGAGTGTAGGGGTATATGACTCCAGGTTTTTAGCACCCACAATCAATTTATTGTACCACACTAGATTGGATAAAGTGCAGTATCTTTGGCCCGATACCCCTGTTCTAGTGTTTGGTAAAGTAACAGTTATGTCGAAGTAATGGTATCAAAGTAATGGTGGTCAAAATAAACGGGGTAAAGTATACTATATTCTGTCATCCTAGGGAATTCAGGGGCATATTATCAAGACAGGCGATAAAATTATCACCATTTTAGCGGCAGAAAACTGCCACTAAAACAGCAATAATGGGCTTCATAATATGCTCTATGGAATTTCAATTGAAGCCCATGTTAGATGTCCTTCACATTTAACCTGGGCTTCATGCCCTCATCACAGTTCCTCAAGCATCCTCAAAGTATCATCTTTACGTGATCATCTATACAGTTATCATGCTTTTCACCAGAATGCTTTCACATGCTCGAGACTGTATGTGTGAAGGAAGATTTATACAACTAGGGAGGCACTTGTTGACCACAAGGAGCTTCTTGCACATCCAAAAAAGCTTATTACACTCCTGATTTTTTTAAATCTTTCGTTTACCCTTCCATGTAATGACATTCTATTTATTGTTTCAGCTAAACATTGACCGCCTCTATCTGCTCTGTTCGTTTATCAGCTATGGGTGTAAGCCAAGTTTTATTATTATATTTATTTACTATGGAATATATATGGATGAGGCTGTTAAGGATTACGTTTCCATCAAGGAGCAAACAGAGGGTTCTTGCAGTGTAAAGCACTTTGTGAGTGATGTCACATGTTTTTTATAGTTTCAACCTAGAAGAGCTTGGTAGCTGAATCAGATTTCAGAGTTAGTAGAAGAAACTATGACCCAGATATACTTTAATTTTGCATCATGGTTGCTCCACCTTTTTGGTGCAGCCAAGATTCAAAATGTTTGTTGGTATTTACTAAGCCAAGCAAGGGCCAACTTGAGTTGCCTTGTGTGACTTGGTAAAGAAAATGTAACACAATGTGTTGTGTTACATTACACTGCATCTGGGAGGCATTTCAATGATGGAAAATGGAATTCACATGCATCCACCAATAGATTTTGGATCATTCCTATATTTACTAAAGCTAGAAATCCTGGGAATGCATACAAATGCTATGACTTCCCTATTGAGGTGTAGTGAGGAGAAATATGTTTATTTCTCCTCGAACTTCCTCTTTCTATTAGTGATGCATTCTGTGTCAAGCATAAAAAGGGGAAATTGCCTTCAAAGATTGTTTTTGTGCAGGAAATTTGCCTTCCTTCACAAAAATTATCCTGCCCATTACACAGGCTTCCTTGCACCATAATGGAAGGGTACTTGCATGGGCACTAGGGAGTAACAAGTGCACCAGCACAGGTAGATGGCGAAAGAGTGCTATATCTTTAGGTTTGCTTGCTGCCCAGCATTGCATGAACATTTGACAAATATGCCCTTCTGTCTTAAAAACATTACAATTTATGTTATTTTAATCCATGCATTTGTGTATGTAATGCAAGGGAGATTTGATCCTGAGAGATACTTGGGTGTTATTGGTGTATGGATGACACAACATGCAAAAATATTAAAGACGTTCTCCCAAATACCCTACATTCAGATTGAAAAGGATGGGTGGTAAAATTGATTCCTGTGAAATGCTGCAAGAAATGGCAAGGATTAAAAGTGTCACCAATTTCCACTTACTGAACAGTACTCTGATTAATAAGAATGAAACCATTTGAAGATGGTGTCCTCAAAGCTTATCCTACTTTTGAGTATATCCAGTAGAATTTGATGGTCAGTGGTGTCAAACTGCGTATTCGAAAAGGTGGAAAGTGAAAGGAATCCTTCACCAACGATGTGGAAAAAGTGAACTCCATTTGTGTCACAGTTTCCTCAGCCTAGCTTATATTTGCTGTCCACCATTCTGTGGTTGCACGACTGCTCACTTCAAAACCTCAAACAAAACAGGTGATGGACCGAATGTGGATCAATGTCACACATTCACCCCAGTCCAAAGATCTGGGCTCAAACCCATCGTTTTTTTGCACTCCACACCACCCTGGGTTAGACAATGGCGGTATGCAAATCAGCTCTGACCCTGTGCCCCATGGGAACAGTCCAGTCCGAACTACAAAAGCCATGTCCTTCCCAGAACGGAATCAAGCATCCGAGGACCGGACCGGTTTCGAGGTAACACCTCTCATCAGCCCGGCTAGCTTGACTCCAGTGGTGTTGAGTGCCTGGGACCCACGTCTGAGCATCCCCAGCGCACTTATGGCAAATTTGCAAACAAAACAGGTGATGGACCGAATGTGGATCAATGTCACACATTCACCCCAGTCCAAAGATCTGGGCTCAAATCCATCGTTTTTTTGCACTCCACACCACCCTGGGTTAGACAATGGCGATATGCAAATCAGCTCTAACCCTGTGCCCCATGGGAACAGTCCAGTCCGAACTACAAAAGCCATGTCCTTCCCAGAACGGAATCAAGCATCCGAGGACCGGACCGGTTTCGTGGTAACACCTCTCATCAGCCCGGCTAGCTTGACTCCAGTGGTGTTGAGTGCCTGGGACCCACGTCTGAGCATCCCCAGCGCACTTATGGCGAATCTGCAAACAAAACAGGTGATGGACCGAATGTGGATCAATGTCACACATTCACCCCAGTCCAAAGATCTGGGCTCAAATCCATCGTTTTTTTGCACTCCACACCACCCTGGGTTAGACAATGGCGATATGCAAATCCGCTCTGACCCTGTGCCCCATGGGAACAGTCCAGTCCGAACTACAAAAGCCATGTCCTTCCCAGAACGGAATCAAGCATCCGAGGACCGGACCGGTTTCGAGGTAACACCTCTCATCAGCCCGGCTAGCTTGACTCCAGTGGTGTTGAGTGCCTGGGACCCACGTCTGAGCATCCCCAGCGCACTTATGGCGAATTTGCAAACAAAACAGGTGATGGACCAAATGTGGATCAATGTCACACATTCACCCCAGTCCAAAGATCTGGGCTCAAATCCATCGTTTTTTTGCACTCCACACCACCCTGGGTTAGACAATGGCGATATGCAAATCAGCTCTGACCCTGTGCCCCATGGGAACAGTCCAGTCCGAACTACAAAAGCCATGTCCTTCCCAGAACGGAATCAAGCATCCGAGGACCGGACCGGTTTCGAGGTAACACCTCTCATCAGCCCGGCTAGCTTGACTCCAGTGGTGTTGAGTGCCTGGGACCCACGTCTGAGCATCCCCAGCGCACTTATGGCGAATTTGCAAACAAAACAGGTGATGGACCGAATGTTGATCAATGTCACACATTCACCCCAGTCCAAAGATCTGGGTTCAAATCCATCGTTTTTTTGCACTCCACACCACCCTGGGTAAGACAATGGTGATATGCAAATCAGCTCTGATCCTGTGCCCCATGGGAACAGTCCAGTCCGAACTACAAAAGCCATGTCCTTCCCAGAACGGAATCAAGCATCCGAGGACCGGACCGGTTTCGAGGTAACACCTCTCATCAGCCCGGCTAGCTTGACTCCAGTGGTGTTGAGTGCCTGGGACCCACGTCTGAGCATCCCCAGCGCACTTATGGCGAATTTGCAAACAAAACAGGTGATGGACCGAATGTGGATCAATGTCACACATTCACCCCAGTCCAAAGATCTGGGCTCAAATCCATCGTTTTTTTGCACTCCACACCACCCTGGGTTAGACAATGGCGATATGCAAATCAGCTCTGACTCTGTGCCCCATGGGAACAGTCCAGTCCGAACTACAAAAGCCATGTCCTTCCCAGAACGGAATCAAGCATCCGAGGACCGGACCGGTTTCGAGGTAACACCTCTCATCAGCCCGGCTAGCTTGACTCCAGTGGTGTTGAGTGCCTGGGACCCACGTCTGAGCATCCCCAGTGCACTTATAGCGAATTTGCAAACAAAACAGGTGATGGACCGAATGTGGATCAATGTCACACATTCACCCCAGTCCAAAGATCTGGGCTCAAATCCATCGTTTTTTTGCACTCCACACCACCCTGGGTTAGACAATGGCGATATGCAAATCAGCTCTGACCCTGTGCCCCATGGGAACAGTCCAGTCCGAACTACAAAAGCCATGTCCTTCCCAAAACGGAATCAAGCATCCGAGGACCGGACCGGTTTCGAGGTAACACCTCTCATCAGCCCGGCTAGCTTGACTCCAGTGGTGTTGAGTGCCTGGGACCCACGTCTGAGCATCCCCAGCGCACCTATGGCGAATTTGCAAACAAAACAGGTGATGGACCGAATGTGGATCAATGTCACACATTCACCCCAGTCCAAAGATCTGGGCTCAAATCCATCATTTTTTTGCACTCCACACCACCCTGGGTTAGACAATGGCGATATGCAAATCAGCTCTGACCCTGTGCCCCATGGGAACAGTCCAGTCCGAACTACAAAAGCCATGTCCTTCCCAGAACGGAATCAAGCATCCGAGGACCGGACCGGTTTCGAGGTAACACCTCTCATCAGCCCGGCTAGCTTGACTCCAGTGGTGTTGAGTGCCTGGGACCCATGTCTGAGCATCCCCAGCGCACTTATGGCGAATTTGCAAACAAAACAGGTGATGGACCGAATGTGGATCAATGTCACACATTCACCCCAGTCCAAAGATCTGGGCTCAAATCCTTCGTTTTTTTGCACTCCACACCACCCTGGGTTAGACAATGGCGATATGCAAATCAGCTCTGACCCTGTGCCTCATGGGAACAGTCCAGTCCGAACTACCAAAGCCATGTCCTTCCCAGAACGGAATCAAGCATCCGAGGACCGGACCGGTTTCGAGGTAACACCTCTCATCAGCCCGGCTAGCTTGACTCCAGTGGTGTTGAGTGCCTGGGACCCACGTCTGAGCATCCCCAGCGCACTTATGTGTGACATTGATCCACATTCGGTCCATCACCTGTTTTGTTTGCAAATTCGCCATAGGTGCGAGTGGAAAGACAAGGGCTTACTCACGTGGGAGGAATATTGTTATCTCAAAAATAAACTCCCTATTTTGTATCTTCTACCGAAGATCCACAAACATGAGACTAAACCACCTGGACGCCCCATCGTGTCCTCTATTGGTAGCGTTGGGGAACACATCTCGAAATATGTTGACTTTTTTCTTCGGGAATATGTTTGCCAGTTACCAAGTTATATCAGGGACACAAAGGATTTCTTAGGTCACATAGAGAACCTCACGTGGAGTCCCAACTTCCTGTTCATTGTTCTAGATGTGCAATCATTGTACATGATCATTGACCATCAACAGGGGATTAAAGCTTGTGAACATTTTTTGTCAAATCGAGCTTTGAGATACAGGGAACACACGAAAATGGTATTAGAGATGATACTTTTTTGTCTCCAAAATAACATCTTTTCCTTCAATGGTGCCCTCTACAGGCAGATCAATGGTACTGCAATGGGGTCGTGCTTTGCACCGAGTTTCGCGAACCTCTTTATGGGGTTCTGGGAACAGGAGATTTTTGCAAGCACGACCCTAGCAGCAGACCTGTCTATGATCATCATGTGGCTTCGCTACATTGATGATCTGTTCATTGTATGGAGTGGTACTAAGGAAGAGGCTGAACTCTTTATAGAGAAATTGAACTCTAACAGCTACAACATTAAACTCTCGGGTAACATCAGTGGAGGTGTGACGGAATATCTCGATGTCAAACTGGAGATTATCAATAATGTACATACTTCTCTTTTCCGGAAGGCCACTGCGGGCAACAGTATCCTTCATGCTCTCAGCAGCCATCCAGAATCACTTAAATGGAGTATTCCATATGGTGAGCTGCTGAGAGCAAAGCGTAACTGTAACTCTATTGTGACTTTCAAGGCAGAATCTGACAATATCATTGACAGATTTCGCAGAAGAGGTTACCCACAGTGGGTGCTCAACAAAGCTTTGATTCGTATAGCAAGGTTGACAGAACTGACACCCTGTGTGATAAATCTGACATTTTATCAACACAAAATAAAGATGTCACACGGCTGATTCTCACTTTCAATTCAGACTCCCAAAAAGTCAAAAAAATCATCACAAAAAACTGGGACATCCTTAAAACTGATGGGATACTAGGGAATTCCATACCTGAAAGACCTAACATCACTTACAGACGTAGTAGAAATCTACGAGATATGGTGGTCAACAATGATGTGACTAGCCTCCCACCCTCTTCACAACATGGTTTAATAGGATTTTATCCCTGTGGCCATTGCAAGGCCTGTAAAACCAGTACAAACAAAAGTACGGTGACCTACAATGGTGTGACTAAAAAATTGACACAATTCCTGACTTGTGGGATGACTTTTGTCATTTATGTCATTATGTGTACGCGTGGTCTATGGTACATGGGCAGCACAACATGTGCCGCCAAAAAACGTATCCTTGAACATCTTCGGGCCATAACGAACCGTGATCCCAAATACCCTGTGGCCAGGCACTTTGAACAGCACCATTTCTCTAATATTTCTGAGTGTAGCTACATGATTCTGGAACATGTTCCCATGAAACCCAGAGGGGGGGACAGAGTCTTGGCCCTCAGGAAGAAAGAATCACGGTACATAATTGACTTTCAGAGTAAAACCCCGGGGGGCCTGAATATGGATGAAGAATTAGCAGTACATTTGAAGGAATAATGATATTTTATTTATTTTATTTTTATTTTATAGCATTTATAAGGCGCAACAGCTACCCACAAAGGGTTTCCCGGCGCCAAAAATCCGCAAAAACACAAGGCACAGCTAAAGAGAGAACAGGTCTGGGAGCAAAGACTATTGATCAAACAGCCAGGTTTTCACGCTTTTTCTGAAACTCCTGTAGTTTTCTTCTTTGCGTATCTGAGTAGGCAGTGTGTTCCAAAGGGTTGGTCCCAGAAAAGAAAAAGATCTTCCACCCAATCTGGCCCGTTTGTACCTTGGCACCGCAAACTTCGCAGATGTCGTAGAGCGGAGATTGCGGTTTGGTAGGTAAGGCTTGGCAAGGTCTTGAAGATATTTGGGTGCAGTCCCAGCTTTAATTTGGAACAAATAGCTCAGGGCTTTAAAACGGATCCGATTTTCGACCCTAAGCCAGTGTAGATCTCTGAGATGTTGAGTTATTCTGGCATATCTGGGGATTCTACAAAGCAGTCTGGCCGCAGCATTTTGTACCATCTGCAGGCGTCTTATGACTGCTTTGTTTGCACCCAGGTAAAGGATGTTGCCGTAGTCAAGCCGAGATGTCACTAAGGCATTGACTACGGTCTTCTGGGTGATTGATGGTAACATCCAGACGATTTTACGAAGCCATCTGAGAATGGTGAAACAGACACCAGCCACTTTATTAGCTTGCTGAACCATAGATAAGCTGTCATCAATGATGACTCCAAGATTCCTGGCTTGGGTGGCAGGGGTCGGGAGCTTGCCCAGTGAGATCGGCCAATGGGCATCACTCCAGAGATTTTTGCTGTTTCCTAAAAGGAGTATCTCTGTTTTCTCCCCATTTAACTTGAGTTGGTTGGCCGACATCCAACAGATGGCCTCATGAGTCTCTGCATATTCATACTTGGATTATTGGTTGGTTTTTCTATATATGAATATTTCTGTATTTGAATGTTTTTACGAAATATTTCTTATAACATGCTAACTGAATGTAAATAATAGTAGAACTATTGTATTTTGTGTATTTCTGTGATTTGTTATTTTTACTTTTTCTCACTCTATCTCTTTCTAGTCTTTCCAGGAGTAAAGGAAGGGGCCCTTTCCTGAACTTTCACCTCACGGGCGCACCTACCCTTTGTACTCCTTGTTTTAAGACCACGTATGTTATGCACCAATTTATATTTTGCGAACTACCAATGAAGGATGACCTCCTATTATATCAGAATTTCTTTTTGCATCTGGCACTGGCCAGCATTGTTTTTGTTTGTGTTTTTGGTGGATAGAGGACATCTTTGTTTTCTCCTGCCATTATGACTGTGGGTGTACTGGAACAATTGTGTTGCCCCGAGAACAATTTTTTAAGGTGTACATATGAACATTAACGCAACTACCACTAGAGTCAGTACAATTAATTTTGTCTTATTACTTAAGATGAAAACTTGGTTTGCTATCTGTTTAGGCACTTGCCAAATAACTTACCCAACTACCTTAGTGGGTGTTCGATTCTTACTGGATCTTTTACTGACTCACACTATCATTTTTGTGCTTTTGCATTTGATTTACTGATTAATTCGTCCGACTTGGATTTTTTTTAAATAACTTTGACTCAGCGTTACTCATCATTTGTCTGGTGTACACTTTGTAAATACAGCTGTGTTTCTTACAGTAATTGACTAGCTTAAGATGGCCACCATTTACATGTATTCTATGTTGGTCCTTTTTCTATGTTCGCAAAAAACTTTATCACTGTGTTTGGTCTTTTGTTTTTCTACACGTGATCAAGCCGCAAGGCGAAACGCGTTGTGTGGAATAAACCTGTGTTCCTGCATATGTGGTTTCTGACTCACTTTCCTGAGAGCGTACTTCTGAACTTTTTCAAAGGAACTTGGATATATATATATATACATACATATTATTAACAAAACATATACAATATTTTCAACGTAGGATAGCGAGAGGGTTAAAATTACTATTCCCACTCCAGTGAGTGCAACAGTAGGGAAAGCGTTGGATAGCGGGAGATTAAAAATTACTATTCCCACTCTAGTGAGCGCAACACTAGGGAAAGCATTAGATAGCGTAGAGGTAAAAATTACTATTCCCACTCCAGAGAGTGCAACAGTAGGGAAAGTGTTGGATAGCGTAGGGGTAAAAATGTATATTCCCACTCCAGTGAGTGCAACAGTAGGGAAAGCGTTGGATAGGGTAGAGGTAAAAATTACTATTCCAACTCCAGAGAGTGCAACAGTAGGGAAAGCGTTGGATAGCGTAGGGGTACAAATTACTATTCCCGCTCCAGAGAGTGCAACAGTAGGGAAAGCATTGGATAGCGTAGGGGTAAAAATTACTATTCCCACTCCAGTGAGTGCAACAGTAGGGAAAGCGTTGGATTGCGGGAGATTAAAAATTACTATTCCCACTCCAGTGAGCGCAACAGTAGGGAAAGCATTAGATAGCGTTGTAGTAAAAATTACTATTCCCACTCCAGAGTGTGCAACAGTAGGGAAAGCGTTGGATAGCTTAGGGGTAAAAACGTAATATTCCCACTCCAGTGAGTGCAACAGTAGGGAAAGCTTTGGATAGCGTAGGGGTAAAAATTACTATTCCCACTCCAGAGAGTGAAACAGTAGGGAAAGCGTTGGATAGCGGGAGATTAAAAATTACTATTCCCACTCCAGTGAGCGCAACAGTATGGAAAACATTGGATAGCGTAGGGGTAAAATTACTATTCCCACTCCAGAGAGTGTAACAGTAGGGAAAGCGTTGGATAGCGTAGAGGTAAAAATTACTATTCCAACTCCAGAGAGTGCAACAGTAGGGAAAGCATTGGATAGCGTAGGGGTAAAAATTACTATTTCCCCTCCAGAGAGTGCAACAGTAGGGAAAACGTTGGATAGCGTAGGGGTAAAAATAACTATTCCCACTCCAGTGAGTGCAACAGTAGGGAAAGCGTTGGATAGCGGGAGGGTAAAAATTACTATTCCCACTCCAATGAGTGCAACAGTAGGGAAAGCATTGGATAGCGGGAGAGTAAAAAGGACTATTCCCACTCCAGAGAGTGCAACAGTAGGGAAAGCGTTGGATAGCGTAGGGGTAAAAACTACTATTCCCACTCCAGAGAGTGCAGCAGTAGGAAAAGCGTTGGATAGCGTGGGGGTGAAAATTACTATTCCCACTCCAGTGAGTGCAAAAGTAGGGAAAGCGTTGGATAGCGGGAGGGTAAAAATTACTATTCCCACTCCAGAGAGTGCAACAGTAGGGAAAGCGTTGGATAGCGTAGAGGTACAAATTACTATTCCTACTCCAGAGAGTGCAACAGTAGGGAAAGCGTTGGATAGCGTAGGAGTAAAAATTACTATTCCCACTCCAGTGAGTGCAACAGTAGGGAAAGGAAATACTTCATATATGAATTAAATTAAATTAAATATTAATACCAATTACAAATAATATAAAATAATTAATAATTTTATATAATATATAAATTAATCAATTAAAAATACAAATGAAGTTTAATTATTAAAAAAATTACCTACTAATACAAATTATTTACCAATTTACACTAAATTAATTAACAATTAATATAAAATTAAATATTACAACAAAAAATAAGCAATAAATAAATTTAAATATTTGATTATTTATAATTCAATTACTTCCAACACTATTCCCCTATAAACGCACAACCCACTACTGAAAAGAAATTAATAAAATTAACATAATTATCAATTAATCAATTAATTAAAACTATTGACCAATTATATTTTAATTAATTACCAATTAATTAAACATAAATACCAATAGATAAATTAACATATTTAATAATTATATTTAAATTACTTCCCACCCTATTCCCCTATAAACCCTCAACCCGCTGCAGAAAATACATTAATTTAATTAACAGAATTATCAATTAATCAATTAATTAAAAATAATTGCCAAATATATTTTAATAATTACCAATTAATAATAATTACCAATTCATTCAACATAAATACCAATAAATAAATTAACATATTTAATTATTTATATCTAAATTACTTCCCACCCTATTCCCCTATAAACCCACAACCCGCTATAGAATTATATTACGCAAAAATTAAATACAATTAAATTAATTAATTGAAATGAATTATAAAATAAATATACACTTTTCACACCTATAGTAACCTCAAATTCGATATTTTTGTTGTCTATATTCTGTCCATTCGATATTTTGTCCATTCGATATTTTAGATTCGATATTAATGCTATTCTATTCGATATTTTGCTATTCTATTCGATATTTTTGTAGTCTATATTCTGTCCATTCGATATTGTGTCCATTCTATATTTTTCACTCGATATTTTGGCCAATCGATATTTTTTATTCGATATGTATACCCCATAAGAGATCACAAATGACCATGGGTAGTTTGCAAAACCTTTTGGAATAGACCAGGATTTCCATTACACATATCACCCACAGTCAGGAGGCAAGGTGGAATGGAGCAACGGTGCCTTTAACAACACAATAGACAAAGAAACTCAGCTAAAATGACCTAATGCACTTTCCCTAGCAACATGGACCCTCCGAGCAATCTCCTCCCAGAAAATCGAATTGTGACCAAGTTGGATTCATAATTGAATGATGACCCATCTTAAAAAATTGCTGAAAGCTTATACAACATATTTACTGTTTTTGTCCTCATGTGAATGTCCGCATAAGGCCTGCCACTCCCTCCAGCCTCGCAAGGGGATTAATGTCTGCATACACTAGAGGAAGACTGCAATGACTCCTGACTGACATGACCCTATGAAGTATTGCTCATGACAAATCCAGCTATCAAATGTCATCATCAGGTGACTTGGACTCACTCATCTCACTACAAGCAAGCTTCTCCTCCTTGACACAATGATGCTTCTGTTTCTGGACTTGTGCCTGGCCCCGGATCCCCGGCCAGAACTATTTCTGCTGCAGTTCTGTTTACTTTGCTGGTGGGCCAAATTTCTTGTGTTTACCTTATTTGCCTGCTCCAACACCTCTAGGTGGTTTTTCTCTTAGAACCTCTCGATGTTACCACCGCCTTCCAAGGAAAGTAGCCTCTTCCTTCTGGATACTGGGTCCCTCTGTGGGTCTGGCCTGCTATCTTTACCACCGCTCTGGGTGTCTGGCTGGTGGTGGGATACATCATTGCTGCAGAATGCAGAGTTGCTAACCTTCAGTTACCTGGGACCACTGATCTGCCTGAAGGAGAAGCTCCTATGTGCTGAAGTTGGAGAGTATGGACAGGCAATTCTTGTTTTTCTTGATGGATTTGCATGAACATGTCTGTTGGATTAGCATTCTTTTAATCGGGGTACATATCAGTTATAAAGTCTTTTGCCTTCATCTTCTCGGCTATGAGCACTGCCTATCATAGTATGCCAGCATCGGCCCCCATTGTCTACCTTGGCTTTGAAAAGTTTAACAAACGTTTGAGCCAGAACATGCCATATTTGACTCATCTCACAATGAATGAGCAATTTGCTAGCATTTAGAAGCAGACATCTCCAGTGTTTCTGTTGGATATAATTAATGTTATCTAACAGTAGAGAACATTCCTTTCAAATGGCCTTTTTTTTACTATCATCCTCCTCATGGACTGTTCATTGATAAGCACTAGGGGTGAGTGGAACTCACTGAGTTTCACTCTGTGGAATTCCACTGACTTACAAGAAAACTCAGGGAGAGTCCATGGAGTTCCGCAAACGGGAGGATTTTTAGTGCCGGGAACTTGTTCCGCACTGCACAGTCAGCTGAGCTCAACATCACAGTGGTTAGTTACGTTGACCTGCAATAAAGAGTGCATATGTTTGTTATCAGTAAAATAATTTAGATTTTATATATTTCATGGCTAGTTTCAAATTCCGAAATTCAGGAGACAAGAGCCCTCGCGCACAAATATACAGTTTAAGGAATTGTGAATTACGACAAATAACAATTTGCAATTTGCCATTCCTTAAATGAAACGTACAAAATGAATTTGCTAGAAGGAATCACAATTTGAGCACCGACTTCTAATGAGTCCATTTGTATTTTGAGAACCAACCTACGTATTAACAGGCTGGTTCTCAAAATACTGATTCATAGTTGGTCACAATTCAACCTACCTCATTAATATGCATGAGGTAGGTCCTACATATGACCCACTACAATTGGCTACATTCACAAGCATGTCCGCCTTGCTGGGGTCAGCAGACGACCATTTCTTTTAAATAAAGCATTTTTTTTTACCTGAAATCCGTTTTCCTTGAAGGAAAATGGGATGTGTTTAAAAAAGAAAATGCACAATGACACAAATTTTTTATATAAGCAGGGAGTAGTCTCATGGACCACTGCCTGCATATTAAAGAAATGTTTTTATGAATATTTAAAAACATAAAAAATACATTTAAAAAAGGAAGGGGTGCTCTGGGGATCCCTTCCCATTTGTGACTGGCTTACCACCTCCATTATTATTATTATTATTATTCTTATATAGCGCCAGAATCGACCCCCGAAGGGGTATCTCTGCGCTTGCCTTGGGAACCCGTCCTGGTTTTTCCCTGTGAGATAGCCCCTACAGGGCATCCCCAAGGTGAAAGCCAGGCATCCCGCCGCGGGGGGGGGGGGCATTGTGGAGATTAAGCAAGCTTAATGCCCAGAGTTGCAGAGTGTGAACCCATGATTAGGTCAGGCACCGAAGCGAGAATTATCGAGTCCGTGGACATTTGAGCTCAACACCCTGCCACGGTGGGAATCGAACCCTGGTCCCGGGTCTGACCTCTGCTTCAGGGTCTGCCTGCTCTAACCAGTGAGCCACACTTCTCCACCCATTAACACACCCCTTCTAAATATCAAATCTGTATTTGTTCCAAAACCCAATTAGTGATTCTGTAAGATTCGGGAACATGTTACTAAGGGACAGATGTAAGAAGGTAAGTGTAAGCAAATTTTTGTGATCGGGAATTTCAAAAATCAAAGGGATGGTGGCCTTCTGGGGTCAGCAGACCACCTAGTCTGAGATTGCATTTCAATAAATCAGTCTTTTTTTCTTTCAACGCAGCCCATTTTCCTTAAAGGAAAACAGAATGTGTTTCAAAAAGAAAAATGAAAAGTTTTCTTTACAGTCTTTAAGAGTAGGCAGAGGTCCACATGACCACTGCCTACTCTTAAAAAATATTTTTCCAAGTAATGTTAAAAGGGGAAGGGTACCTAGTGGTCCCCTTTCCATTTGATTACCCTTCCCCTTTGAGAATAGGTTAAAACCAACTTGAAGTTGGTGGTAAAATGCGAATAAATTGTTACCACATTTTGGTTGCAAAACATTGCGACTCAAACACAAGATTAGGAAGGGAGACCCTAAACATGACCCTTCCTAATACCGAATCACAAACCCAAATTGCAATTTGGTTACAGGTTACCGAATCACAAGTTGGGCTTGGTACATACGAAAATGCCCTTTTGTATTTGCAAAGGGCCCGATTATTATGTGAATCAGGCCATTTGCAAACGTAACAACGCTTCGTACATCTGGCCCCAAATCACTGTTTGAGTTTGCTGCATAATAAATGCCATTTTGCAGTCGAAAACGCTCCGATTTTTTTATTCGGTCTTACTGACCTTAAATAAATTCTTTACATGAAGGCCCAGGGTTACAGAGGAGAATATATTGTGCTAGATAATTGCAGTCCTTTTACAATGTCTGACGCTTTCTCAGTTTGACACTTTGCACAGAATAGAATATAACAGTTCATTTTAATATATTATAGTTTAAGAATGTTTTTTTCCCGTATTGGCTTGATTTATACTGGACGTGACTACCCCATTTTCCCTGTCTTAACCACTGCTTGGGAAAAAGAATTCTATCTTGGTAACAAAATATGAGGCTGGTTTGTAGCCTTGGTGTGTGTTCAATGTGCGCTGCCTGTTTGATGTCGCTTTGAACTATGATTCACAGACAGCAGACGTGTCACAGGGACCTCCTAATGCACATTTTCAAGATGTTAAAACCAGACCTGTTTTACTTGTGCTGAAAGGTTTAGGCAGTGTGCCCATTTTGAGATAGGGATGTATGCCGGTTCCTCAGCGTACAGGTTTATCTTTCCTCTGATGCAGGCTTCATCCTCCGTTATTTGAACTCTTTGCAAAATGCTTTCTTTTTATCTTACGCCCACATGCATCATTGTTGCCGTTTGCGATTTCTTAATTGCGAAAATTAAGGAATCGCAATTAAGAAATCGCAAACGGCTATGCACCAAGAAATCGCATTTATTTTTGCGATTTCTTAAATTTCCTTAATTGCGATTCACAATTTGCGAATCACCATTAAGGAATCCCTTCCCATTGATTCCTATGGGCCTAGAGGCCCATAGGAATGAATGGGAAGTCATTTTCAATTTGCGATTAGCAATTTGCGAATCGCAAATTGAAAATGCAATTTCAAGGGTGCAGGGGGGGTCCAAAGGACCCCCCCTGCACCTCTGAAATATAACTTTAAGTGCATTTTTCACACACACATGCCCCAAGGGCATGTGTGTGTGTATAATGAAACTTTCAAAAATGCACTTTTGTGCATTTTTGAAAGTTTTTGCAAATTACCATGAAGGTCAACCTCATGGTAATTAACCTCTCCCTGTTTGCGAATTCGCAAATTTTAAATGATCATGCATTGCATTTAAGAAATCTCAAATTGCGATTTCTTAAATGCAATCGCAATTTTAGAAATCGCAACGTGATTGCGATTTCTAAAATTGCGGAAAACATGATGCATCCCAATTTTGTCAATTGCATTCGCAAACGGCCGAAAATTGCGATTCGCACCGTTTGTGAATGCAATTGACAATGATGCATGTGCCCGTTTGTGCTTTAGAAACACTGGGCCGGGGGCGTGGCCAAGATGGCGGGCTGAGAGGACGCACTTGCCGTAAGCTCCCGAGCCCCTGGAAAACCTGCACCTCTCCACACCGCTGATCTCCCCCGGATCGAGCGGAAAACGCACCCAGTACTCCCCGTGGTGGTGTGGAGCAGTCCGCAGCCCTCAGTTACCTTGCCGCGGCGGCGGAGCCGCTAGAGATTCAGCCGAGGCGGAGGCCGCCGGAGGTCTTGCCGGGAGGCCCGAGGACCCCCCGATCACGAGGCCTTGGTAGCTCGACGAGGGGAGCCTGTAGCACGGGGTGGACCAACAGATTGAGAGCGACTCGACACCGCAACCGTCCCCGGTGGGTGCTGGGGCGACCTTCCTCGGCGGAGCGGCGCTGCATTGACGGTGGAAGCGGAGGCGGAGCTGACAGGAAGTAACTACGCAAGCCCGGGGATCGGGTAGGCCGCGGGGCCTGCACCACGTGGCCTGGCCCGGAGCCCCTCTTCTGACCGCTGCTGGGCGCTGCTGGGCCCTCCGGCGCCCTCGATCACCTTCGCGACCTCCGGCTCCGCCTGCCGCACAATTTGCGAGCTTGGCCCCGGCTGTGCGATACTCGAGTGGACCAGTGGGGAAAGACTGACACGATCCCCGGAAATGGGCCTAGCCGGAATCATCGGGTGTGGTTTTGGGGGCGATCAATGGAGAGACTGTTCGGAGAGGCCCTCGATGTACTGGTAGACCCTGACCTCCGCATCGGGCAGCGCGACACACAGTCTGGGAGTTGTGACTACGCCGGTTCGGCGCTGGCTCCCCGAGCCGGAACGAGCGGCCATTTTGGACGGGTGCGGAGCGGTTGCATTGACCCTCATCCGAGGCATGCGGGGGCACCTCACTGGGAGTGATTCCACGTTGGCACGAGCTGTGTGAACTGCCGCCCACTGCTGGACCGCGGCCCCGGCCTGTAGCGCCTCCTCACCACGGCCCGCGGGCTTTCGTGATCCCCGCCCCTCCGCGATGTCGAATGCCAGGGGGCAGAGGAAGGGCGATCGAACTTTGCCGGACATGCTGGGACGAGGCGCCCCGAGGCAGGACAGGAACCAACCCGCTCCGAGCCCCCGACTAGCTCACGGGGCGCTGAAGGTGGGGAACCCCTGGTGACTAGATCGTTCCTGGAGTCCCTGTTCAGCTCTTTGAGGGAGGACTTTCAGGCCTTGAAGCAGGAGGTGGCCGGGGAGGTCCGGGAAGTCCGGAGAGAGGTGGACTCCCTGGGGGAGCGAGTGAACACTGTGGAGGCGGCTGGCCACTCCAGGGACGAGGAAATCACCCACCTGCAACAGGAGGTCCTGAGGCTGAGGGACCAACAGATCGATCTACAAGCCCATGCCGAAGACCTTGAAAACAGGTCCAGGCGGAACAACATCAGGGTCCGAGGAGTTCCATCCAACGAGGAGGGTGAAGACGCGGCCGCCTACTTAGAAGCCCTGTTCCGTGAGATACTGGGAGAGTCCGAAGACTTCCCAATTCGGATCGACAGAGCACACAGAGTTGGCCGGCCCCGCAGGGCTTCAGCGCCTCCTCCGGACATTTTGGCCTTCTTACCAGATTTCCCCTTGAAGGAGCAGCCTTTCCGCTTCAGAGACCACCCGGTGGCTCTCTACCAGGACCTGTCCGCGATAACACTGCAGAAACGGAAGGCCTTTAAAATTGCTACGGACTTCTTGAGGGAACACGACACGCAGTGTTCGTGGGGGCATCCCTTCCGCTTAATCTTTCGATGGAATGGAACTTTGCACCAGCTTCGGTCTCTCCAGGATGTATGCGAGGTGCTAGGAATCACTGCATCGGACACGGACACCCCGGTGCCTCGTCGCAGACGGAGCACGCGAGATGGCTGGCAACTGGTCGGGGGACGGCGGTCCCCGCCGCCCGCGAGGCCTGACTCGCCTACAATTCGAGCAGAAATGTCTAGCGCCATACAGGAGGCCTCCAGGACTACGGCGAATGGCGATGTGGCCTTGACGGCCTGAACTTGCTCCGGGGGGAGTCTGCAGTAGCCTATCTTCATCGCAGGTGCGGGGGCTCCGGGGGTGGGGGTGGCGGGGGTGCTGGTGGTGGTGGCTGGACGTCCACTTGAACGGCTTTCCACGGCCTTGTCCGCTGAGGACCGGACTGGGACAATGACGTATTTTGAATGGTTTGGGGAGAGGGGGGTGGGCAGGGGAGTTGGAGGGGCGAGTTTGGGGTTTGGGGGTTCACTGGGAAGCGGGGGAGGAGGGGGGACTGTGGGGTTCCAGGGAAGGGGGGGTTCACACAGTTGGGGGTTTGGGGGTTCGGGGACTGTACTGTGCTGCGGGGTGGTTTGCTTTCACTGTGCGCTGGAGCCGCTTGCTGTGGCCTTTGAGTTTCGTTCGGTGGGCCTTGCCCGCCTTGGTGAGCGTTTCTGGTATTCCCCTCACTGATGGCCCTTAAGATTGTTACCTTGAATGTGAAGGGGCTGAATAACCCGGTTAAACGAAGGGCTGTACTGTCCCTCCTGGAGGACTCACAGGCAGACATTTGTCTTCTGCAGGAGACCCATTTGCTGGGTAAAGACTGTCACAGGCAGCGGACCCCAAAGTTCCCCACGCAGCTTTTCTCTTCCTGCGCTTCCAAGACGGCAGGGGTAGCGCTCATGATCTCTAGGAGGTTCAAGGGGGAGGTTATGCAAAAGGTAGCGGAACAGAAGGGGAGGCTCTTGGCGTATAGAATCAAGGCGGGCGGTCTGGTGTTTACTATAGGCTCCATATATAGCCCCAATGATCATCAAGATCAGTTTCTACACAGGGCACTGGAAGACGTGACGTCCACTCCTGATAGACACATCGTGATTGGGGGGGACTTGAATGTGGTCTTTGATGCACCCCTGGACAGGTCGGTGCAGAGGCGCCTACAATCGGGAGAGCTTTCGGGCTCGGTTCGTACCCGTTTGGAGGAGCTTGATATGCACGACATGTGGCGCCGCCTCCACCCCGCGACCCGCGCATACTCCTATTATTCCCACACCCACAAATCATATGCAAGGTTAGATCATCTCTTGGTGACGGGCCCGATGTATGAACTGGCCTCGAGCGCCGACATGGGGGTCCTGTCTCTCTCAGATCATGCCCCGGTGGAAGGCACTTTCCGACTGCCTCCGGTGTCTCCCTCGAGAAGGGTCTGGCGCCTCAGGGACACTCTGCTGCACAAACAATCGGTGGTGAAACAGATCCGTGAATCCATAGAGGAATTTACACGTATTAATGAGAACGACGACACCACCCGCGCGACGCAATGGGCCGCCTTGAAGGCTGTGCTCCGTGGTGAGTTTATTGCCATCTCCTCGGCGGAGAACAAAGATCGCCAGCTTACGAAGGACGAACTTACCTGCCAGGTGCGGGAGCTAGAACAGGTGCACCAACGGACGGGAGCCCCTCGTGTCTGGAGGCAACTGAAGGCCGCCAGGAAACTCCTGTCCGCGCTTGACATGGACAGAGCGGAGTACGCAGTACTTCGCCTGAAACATAAGTACTACACCGGCGGAGACAGGTGCGGCCGGCTTCTAGCGCACAAACTCAGGGTACAGCACCAGCAGCATCGGGTGAGGGAACTAGCGGTCCCCACTGGAGGAACGGTCACGGAGGATGGACAGATCGCTGAAGTTTTCCGTGGTTACTATGCTGACCTCTACGCCGGCGTTCCACCCTCAGTGCCGAAGCAGACTATCTAGAGTCGGTGTCGCTCCCGTCCCTGACGCCGGACCAGGCCAAACATCTTGAGCCGGAGATTCGGATTGAGGAGGTGGTCACGGCAATCTCCCGACTCAAAAACGGGAAGGCCCCGGGACCTGACGGTTTTATCCCTCTCTTCTATAAGACCTTTTGTCAGGACCTCGCACCACTTTTGACGCGCCTATTTAACTCGTTCTATGAGCCGGGCGCTATCCCCCCGGAATTCCTTCAGGCTACGGTATCGATGATTCCGAAACCGGGCAAGGATCGGACTGCTTGCGGGTCCTACCTACCGATTTCACTTTTGAATACAGACCTGAAGATTTTCACCAGTATCCTAGCGGCACGTCTGGCACTCCACCTCCCGGGTATGGTTGACCCGGATCAGGCCGGGTTTGTACCGGGCCGGCAGACTGTCGACAACACTAAAAGGGTGACCCATATACTGGAGAAGGCCTCACGGATACCCGGGGAACGCATGCTCCTTTCCATTGACGCGGAGAAGGCGTTTGATAGAGTGCATTGGCCTTATTTGGAGAAGGTCTTAGCCAAATTTGGTGTAGGCGAGAAGTTCAGGCACCTAGTGTTCAATTGCTACCGATTCCCATCCGCGGTAGTGAGGGTGAACGGATGCAGCTCTCAGCACTTCCCAATAGAGAGAGGCACCAGACAAGGGTGCCCACTGTCACCATTGCTTTTCGCTCTTTATATGGAGCCGTTTGCACAAAGAGTTCGCTAGAACCCCAACGTCACAGGTGTCCGTATGGGGGAGTTCCATCACGCCATTA
Organism: Lissotriton vulgaris; assembly: GCF_964263255.1. Classification (NCBI taxonomy): domain Eukaryota; kingdom Metazoa; phylum Chordata; class Amphibia; order Caudata; family Salamandridae; genus Lissotriton; species Lissotriton vulgaris. The sequence goes on from NC_141696.1 coordinate 230,392,371, forward strand.
GTCTCTACGCGGACGACGTGATATTGACGCTCGACGATCCTGGGAGGTCATTGCCTGCTTGTATTGCAGAACTGGAAACCTTTGCGACCGTAGCGGGTTTCAAGGTAAACCTTGGGAAGTCGGCGGCCCTTGACATTTCGCTGTCCGGCGCCACTAGGACGGACTTACAGAGGCTTTTTCCTCTGAGCTGGTCTAGGGATCAGGTGCCATATTTGGGGATTCTTCTAGCGCCCTCTCTTCCTGCCATGGTCACGGCCAACTATACGGCTTTAAGTACAAAGATCAAAGAGGAACTGGCCCGCTGGGACAAGGGCACGTTGTCGCTGCTGGTAAGAGTGGCCGCGGTATAAATGACCCTCCTGCCGCAAGTCCTGTACCTATTTCGAGCTCTCCCGCTGCAACCCCCCAAGGGATGGCTAGCACAGACTCAGTCTGCTATCTCACGCTTTGTGTGGCAGGGCCGTAAGCCTAGGATCAAGAGAACCATAGCCACGCTGGCGCCTGAGTCTGGTTGCCTTGGGATACCGGACCTGCATAAGTACTTTCAAGCTGCTCAACTACGCTACTTAGTGGAGTGGAGCCGGTGGGAATCGGACAAACACTGGTTGTTTCAGGACCAGGCGGTGGCGGGCAGGACGCTGCAGGAGGTGCCCTTCCTGCGGAGGGCCCACCGCCCCCCCAATCTCTACGCGTCCTTTGTAACGCGGGTCCCGCTCCAAGTGTGGGACTCCGTGTCCACCAGGCATGACCTTATCACTTTTCCCTCGCCTTTCACGCCAATAGTTGGTAACCCGGACTTTGGCCCAGGTATGGAGCCGGGAGCCTATGAATTCTGGCGAGCGGCCCGCTGCTCCGCCTTATTTCATATGTATGGCCCGGAGGGTGCGGTTTCCTTCCAGGATCTACGGCGGGACTACGACCTACCCGAGACAGAGCGCATGCGATATATGCAGGCGCGCCACTGGGCGCTACAACCGCAGGTGCGAGCATCGGCAGACCGGAAGCTCACAGCATATGAGCGTTGGCTGGTAACTCGCTCATCGGACGCCAAGCTTATTTCTGACCTTTATAAGATGTTGCAACCTCCCCCCTTTCACATCTACAATCCCGGGAGGGAGCGGTGGGAACGAGAACTTGGACGAGCGTTGAGCCACACTGATTGGGACCACATTTCTTACCGGGCGCGACACTCTGCCTACCACACTGGGCTCACGGAGACTTTCACAAAAATTACAACTTATTGGTATCGCACCCCCGAGAAACTACATGAAATGGACCACTCAATACCCAAGACATGCTGGCGCAACTGCGGTCAGACTGGCACACTCACTCATATACTATGGGACTGTCCCCTGCTGACTCCTTACTGGGAGGAGGTGCTGAATGAGATTGACCAGTGCTTTGAGATTGAATTACCCCGCTTTCCCGCCTATGTTCTACTGGGCTTGCCAAATGGTTTAATGTACCCGCTGAGGTCTAAGAGAGGTAGGCAGATAGCGATCGCCCTGGGATCGGCAGTACAGAACATACTCATTCACTGGCGCACTACCACACCTCCTACTGTTGTTGGCTGGCTACATAGATTGTGGCATGTCCTAGGCATGGAAAAGCTGTCCCTGGTGGTGGCGGGGGAGGTGGAAACCTTTGAAGAGCTGTGGGCACCATTTCACACATTGTTAAGATCGGAATTGAAGGAAATCACTTGCCCTAGATATCTCAGATTGCTACGGCTGACGCCGCCGCCAGATCCGCCAGACTGAGCTGGCCAAGTAGGCAGTTAGAGGGAGGGATGGATACTATGCTGCCACAGTGAGAAGGCGGAAGGTTGACGGCACAGTACAGGGGGTGGGGGAGGGAGTTGGGGGGTTGGGGGGGGGTTTGTCTTTCTCCTTCCTTTTGTTTTGTTCCCACCCACAGGTGCGCTAGCCATGTGACTTTGGTGCGAACATGCCCATCGCACTGAACGAACTGCCTTCCCGCATCTGTTGAATTGTACACACTGACTTGAGGGGTACACCTGTGGTTATTTTTCTGTAATGTTGTCCCTTTTTCTTTTCCTACTGCAATAAAATACTTTAAACCTAAAAAAAAAAAAGAAAAAAAAAAAAAAGAAACACTGGGCCTTATTTATGAGGCCTTGCAACAGTTTTGCGCTGCCGTTGCTTCGCTTTTTGTGACGCCTCTATGGCATAAAACATGCCCCCTGTTGCACTTTATTTTCAACGTGAGGCATCTAGCAGATGCGTCACTTTGAAAACCCCTGCGCTACATTACACCTGCGTCAGGTATAATGTATCATGGGGGGGGCATTCCCACGCAAGTAAGACTCGTAGAAGTGACGCCGTGAAATCTATGAGATTTCACTGCACCACTTCGAAGACGCAAATGCGTCAAAACCTTTTGCCTGCCTCATGGCAAACATAAGGGTGACGCAGTGCTATATCCGCAGCCCTCCCCCTACATTCCTGGAGTTGCATCATGCTTCAGACACAGCTCCAGCAATGGCTCATTTTTCATAAATGAGGCCCACTGTTTTCAAATCATCCTCAGGCGAGGAGTCTAAAGTACCGGCAGGCACCATTCCTTCAGTACAATGCCTATGCTATTTTTTTTAGTGTGTATACATGTGTACTAAATAAAAATATTAAAAACACCTTCTAACCCTTATGTTATATTATGCAATTGAATTGGTCCCTGCATTTATTTAAATCAAAGTCTGGTTAGATCTTTGTGTCCTGATGAACATGAGGTTTTTTGTGTTTGATCTCACTTGTACTCAGCAGACCGACCTGGTAGAAGCGCCTGCAGAAGGAAGGGACTGTAGAAGCTCTGAATCTGTGCCCATGGTCAAAAGCAGTCAGTGGGAAACTTTTGATGATTCACAGGGTCACACTTTACAAAGCGAGTAAAGGTCACCCGCAGATCTTACTGGAATATAGAGCATTAGTTAATTTTGCTTCTCCATAGGAAAGTGCATCGAACCGTATTCAGATTTTGAGTTCGCAGTGGCATGAAATTCAATCCTGTGCATTCTCATGGCAGATGAAAAGCTGCCTGAAATGTGGATTTTGTGACCAGTAAAACGAAGTTGATCATAGCATTGAGAAGGCTCTAAACCTACCCACTGGTAGACTCTTTGTTTGTAACCCATTGCTTGATTTGTAAAAAATATAAGTGCTGTGGCACTCTTCAGGAGGCCACAGCGGCTGGCACCACACATTGTCCCTGCCAGAGCTGCCAATGATATTAACAACACAACTACAAAACCATCCCTCTCCTACAAGTGTGACAATTCAGACTATTTCAGGTCTCCAAAACTTCAAGAATGGTTTGGGCTGCAGGTAATAGTTATTTTTAAAGTGTATTGAATTAATAATTAACTGTTTCAGTGGTAATCTCTCAATTTACCAGACAGTGCCACCTTGTAGCCGACTGTCACAACGGCAAGTGTTGACAATGAAGTGCTGGTGCCGAGCATCGGAAACCACTGGCTCAAATTAAGCACTGGTGTGAACTAGAAACTTTTGATTGGAAGACCAGATCATCAAAATCAAAAACCTGATGCAGGCCACTGATATCGCAATAGGAGTACAATTTGGGAGAGTTCAACTATACAAAAGTAAGAGTGCAAAAGTTGCAAAATTTTCATTTGTGTAATTATGAACAATTTTGGTAAACTTACACATAAGTATGTGAAATACAAAATAGGATCTTGGCACTATATTTTAGTTTAGGTTGCAACCATGTGGTGATTTTGGACATGATGCATTTGTCCAAGAAAAAATAGAACCAAAAACATAAGCGCCACAAACAGCAGCCTCTCGTGATATGCTTGTTCACAATGTTCCTGTGCACTGGAGAGACATTTTTGCTGCAAACACCAAATAATTACACAACATGGTCTAATAATGTAATTTTGGAAAATTCGCGTTGGTCTAATAATGTAATTTCGGGTAATTTGTGTAACACGAAATTACAAAATTGATGCACCGGTGTAACAGAAATTTCATCCAGGCCTATATAAAAGAAAGAATACAATATCACAGATTTCTTTTTGAGATTTTATACATGCTTCATGTAGGCAGGTAGGATCCTTCTGCATGGTTACCCCCACTTTTTGCCTGGTGCTAAGCTGTTTTTGACTAGTCTGACTGGGATCCTAATTACCTCTCTCCTTTCTATGTTTAATTGTTATGTTCAGTTCTTAGGTACATCCCAGATTAGATACTGGGGTACCCTTATCAGTCTCTAGTAGAATATGGTACTAAGGTACACAGGGCATAGGTGCCCCAGGGGTCCCCCATGGGCTGAAGCATGCATTATACAACCCATGGGAGACAATTCAAAATGGAACTACCGGACTGCCATTGCAGCCTGTGTTAGCTGGTGCTAGCACCACTTACTAAAGATATAGGTTTCCTATATCCAGGGTCACAACACTTAAAACCTATGGTCACCCCTTTCCAGGCCTTATCAATCCTGAAGGACGAAGGAGGGTGGCCGGAAACAGAGAACGGCACCGTGGTTTAACGAGGAATTGCGTGGAGCCAAGAGGGACTCTATGCGAGCAGAAAGACAGTGGAGGGTAGCCTATGACAATCAGGCAAGAGAGAGATATCTCGTAAATAGACAGGCGTATCATAACCTGATCAGGATAGTGAAAGCTGCCCACTATGCCGACAGGATCCTGGATGCAGAGAACTCGTCGAAAGAGTAGTTCTGTGTTTACAAATCATTAACCATCCCCAAGCTCTCAGCAGGTACGGAGGACTGCTCAGTAGACACCTGTAATCGCATTGCAGAATATTTTGGCGACAAAGTAGCCAAAATTTATTCGGCATTCCCTGCTCGACCCTCTGCAGGGGGTGAGTTTGAAGAATCAATAAAAGAGGCAGATGGCCAGGACTTGCTGCCCAAGCTGACCTGCCCTCCAGTAGAAGATCTGATCAGAATATGTAGGTCAGTGAAATCAGGCTCTCCACACGACCCAGTATCTCCTAAACGGCTGGGGGACAGTCTGACGGCACTTGAACCTTATATTAGACACCTGCTGGATGTCTCTTTCAGGTCCAGCAAGTTGCCTAGGGAATGGAAACAAGCTGTGGTGCTCCCCCTTCATAACAAGCCCAACATCAGCCTCGAAAAGCTGGAGAATTTATGCCCCATTTCCTTACTACCTTATTTCTCCAAAGTGGCAGAGAAGGTGGCTAATTTGCAGTTAAAGCAATTTGTGGAAGATACCAACCTTCTACATCCCACCCAGTTTGGGTTCCGCCCACGGCACTCGACAGAGTCAGCGCTCCTTATGGCATCTGAAACCATCAGGCAAGGCGCCGATGAGGACCATACCATGATCTTGATTCTTCTGGACCTGAGCGCAGCGTTCGACACTGTAGCACATTCCACCTTGCTACAGTGTCTGAACAAAGGAGGGGTAGGAGGTGCAGCGTCAAAGTGGTTCCAATCGTTTCTGGTTGACCGCGGCTTCCAAGTCAGACAGGGCGACTGCTACTCCAAGCGAGTAGCCTTGGACCAGGGAGTGCCGCAGGGCTCGTCCCTGAGTCCTACCCTTTTTAATCTGTACGTTGCCCCGGTGGCCACCATAGAGGAGAGTCACGGTCTGCGCTTGGTGTCATACGCCGACGACACGCAGTTGGTCATCTCCCTATCACGCGCACCCAGTCTCGCAGCGGACATCTTCAGAGCATGCATGCAAGATCTCGCTGCCTGGATGTCCGCTAACTGCCTCAAGCTCAACGGAGGCAAGACTGAGGTGCCGGTGGCGGGTGGAGACCAAGCGGCCTGGACGTCGGCGTGGTGGCCACCCTGCCTGGGTCCGGCACCAATTCCCTGCCAGGAGGCGAGGAATTTAGGTGTTTGGTTTGATACCAATCTGACCTTCGGTCCCCAGGTTAATCGAGTGGTTGGCTCCTGCTTTGGGATCCTTAAGAGTCTCAGGAAGGTTCTGGAGCTCCTTCCCATCAAAGCCCGCCAAACACTAGTGCATGCACTAGTAACGTCCAAAATGGACTACGGCAACCTACTCTACCTAGGGACTCTGGAGAAGAATTTGAGTCGCCTGCAGGTCTTGCAAAATGCCGCAGCTCGCCTGGTTCTTAGACTGCCCAGAAGATCAGCGTCTAAAGCCGCGCTCCAAGCCCTGCACTGGCTTCCGGTGAGAAGCAGGGTGGAATTTAAAGCGCTTTGCACCTGCCATCGTATTGTTAATGGCAGGGCACCTCGGCCTCTGCAAGGTCTGCTGACACGATATGAACCCTCCCGTTCCCTTAGATCTTCTGGTTCAGAGCGCCTGTCCATTCCCAAAGTGTTCAAAGCTCGGATGGGCGGCAGATCTTTTAGGTATCTGGCAGCCTCAAGCTGGAACAAACTCCCCACCGCGCTGCGTCTGGCACCCTCAGAGTCCATCTTTAGAGCGAAGCTAAAGACATTCTTGTACGCCAGGTAGCTGCCTCACGCTCAAGTATTCTCCTCTGCTAACCCTCGCACCTCTCTCAGCGCGGGGACACGCCGTTGTGCGTCACCAAGCGCTTTACAAGACTCCCTATTATTATTATTATTATTAATAAGGCAGGGTGCTTCATACTGGGTGTGAGGGTGCCCTTGCATGAGCAGGACACCCCCTACAGCCTACGGAGTCCGTTCTCCCGGGTTGTAAGTGAAGCAGCTATATATCATATAGAGGGGCACCACCTAATTATGCGATGACCATCTCAAAACTAGCTTCAACGAATGCTATCAAACATGTTGTAATCATACCTCCACACCCTAAACGGTGTGGGGTATGATTCCAAGCACTAAAAGAGCACTCCGTTAGGCTCTCAGTGTTCCCGGTGCCAGCCTTCTAGACCCCGGCAGCACAAAATGGTTGGTGCCTACCAGAGACACGATTCTGCCCTCCTGCTGCTGAGCCAAGCTCGAGCAGGGGAAGGCAGAACAATAGGCATCCTGTCACAGGGAGGTGTGACCACCTCCCAGACAGGATTTAGTGTGATGGGACCGAGTGGGGGAACTTGCCAGCGCCACTAAGTCTGCATGAAGGGCACATTTGGTGTCCCCATGCATAGTCCAGTTCAAACCGGTCCTGGGAGACATTGGCTCCCCGCTCTGGCAAAAAACTGGACAGAGGACATGGAGTAACCTCCCCCTGTCAAGACCCTCCCCTGGGAGAGTTCCCTGAATCATCCAAACCCTTTCTTTAGGGTACTTAAGGGCTTACCTGGGTGCAGATCCCTAGATTCAACGTCGGACAAGATTCAGATCAGACACCACTTCTTCTTCTACTGTCTGGGCACTCTAGACTTTGCTGGACTTCATTTGGGATGACTTTGTCTCCCTTACAGCCTGCTGCATCGTCTATGCCTGTGCAGCATACAGGAACCTTCCAAGGCCTTTGGGCATCACAGACACCTGATGGAATCTCCCTTGAAGTGAAGGAGTCACTTCCCTGCAATCGTAGGCACCGCAACTAAGTTGACTGATCTACTGATCCTGAGCTCCTCTGGACTCCATAAGGTTCTGCAACACAGTTGGTAGTTCTTCACAGCTCCAGAGGCCTGCCCTTCCCTCTCACCAAGTGTGAGGCCTGTATCCCTTGTGGGGCAGCAATAACTGAACCCCTGTGGATCGCATCAACTTACAGTTTCAATGGTTTGTTGGCTTCCTTCCAAGAAGGTCTTCGGGTTCCAAGTAGCCCCAACCTCAAGCACATTCAGTGACCAAAGTCTTTGTCCTCATCACATCGTTTGCACCATGGCCTGTATCTTTTGGTGAGCTGCTCGAGGTCCTCTCGCGACTCCAGTGCATCCGGCATGTGGGTACATTTGAGGGTCCCCTTTGTTCCTATTGAGCTCCCCTGATTGATCGGGCCCTGCCTTACTCCCCTGATTGTGATCCATACATTGCACCTTCTTCAATGCACTCGACATCCGACATGGGACAGCATCAGCACTCGACACCCGACATGGGACAGCTCGTGCACAGCTCCCGGTCTTCCTCATCATCGCCTGGTCCTCACAGTTGCACAGTCAAGGTCATCGTCATCACTCTTGCAACAGCTGACATCGGAGGGCATTCATCTTCCAAGTCTTCTGGTCACTCCTGAGTGACTTAGACTCCGTCCCCTCTGCTTTCAGGTACCTCTCAACTAGAATCCACCATCTTTGTCCACCGGACACTTTCTCCTTCTTCAGCAGCGGCACTTTCCTGAAGTCCTCAATTGGATTCGACAGCGGTTTTTGACACCACTTCACACCTATGCGCCCAACATTGCAGGTGTAAGTAATGTGGGTACTAGAGTATCCACGGGTGGGATGGCTCTCCCATCTTCTGTCTTCCACTGGGTTTCTTTAGGGTCTACTGGGAAGGGTCCTTAATCTTTAAAAATCACACAGTGACTTACACATAGACTTGTGCGGAGCAGGCGGTTGTGTTCTCACACTGCACACACTCTCCGTGGGGTTCCTTGGGTCCCCAGCACTTCTACGTCCTCTCATCATTGTGTTGCCCAGAGTCGTGGTTCTCATACCACTTTCTTAGTATATGGTTTAGTCCCCCCCTGTGGTCCACTGTGTATTCTGTGCTATTTACTGTTGTTCTATGCAAAGTATTGTGTGAATTGTGCATATCTCTAGGTAGGAGATATTTCAAGTGTTAGAGAGTATTACATAATAAATACATACCACTAGCACGTTAGCGCTTGGGTGTGGAGCGTGCCTGCACTACTGAGCTCGCATTTTCAAAGTGTGTGTGTTTTTAACTTTCTTAACTTTTGGGCTACTCCTAAAACTGTAAAAGTTTATTTTTATACTCCTGTTACCTTGCCAGGCACAGCGCTGTCTCCCCGGTCCACCGCAGCTCTTTGATGCTGTTTGAGTGGAGGGAGATCGAGCGCTCCTACTTCCTGTTTGTCCCTCGGCGGGCGGCCATCTTGTGAGGGTGACGCTCTAGTCTTCCCTCACCTCCCTATCTACTTACTCTCTGCCCCCTAGCGCAGCGGGATCGCGCAGCGGGCGTGTCCTCGCGTGGCCGGAGTCGTGCCAGAGTCCTGCCCGTCTGCGCCCGTCAGCGCTAAGGCAGGGCTAGGGCAGGGGACTCTGGCCCGCTCACGATGATTTCTGCTGAGAATATCCACCTACTGCGGAGTCAGGTACTACCCTGCCGTCATGGCACACTGGATCCTCTGAGTGGGCCTTATCAGTGCCCCTCTTGCTTCTTTAAACTACCTCTACCGTTGCCCATTAAGAGTTTGCAATCTAGGCCTGTAGCGGTCTGTAAACTGGATACGGCTGTAGTTTCGTCTACTCCATCTTCTCTCAAAATTTTTCATTTAAACGTCAGATCATTATCTTGTCACGCCCTTGAAGTTTTTACCTTGATAACGGACGAGGCTCCGGACATCTTTTTCTTTACGGAAACTTGGCTGCATGACCAGTCTATGGCGGTCATAAACCTAGCCTTGCCTGTGGGATATACTATGCACTCCCTTCCCCGTAACGCCAGAGGTGGAGGTATAGCAGTTGCGGTGAAATCATGCTACCCCTGCATTTGGAAACCCATCTCATTGCCAGGATGTGAGAGTGCCCTTTGTAACATCTCAGTTAATCCCCATTTTACGTTTACGGGACTTCTGATATACAGGCCCCCTGGTCCCGATGGTGCCTTTCGCCAAAGCCTCCCGGAGGTGATCTCCTCCCTAGCTCTGAAAACGGCGAATTTTACAATCTTAGGAGACCTTAACCTCCATATGGACGTTCCACTTTCCAACCCGGTACATACCCTATTGGAGGATCTGGAAGCGCTCCAAATGACTCAACTGGTTCAACTACCGACCCATACGGGTGGCCACATATTAGATCCCGTTTTAACGAACCTGGTAACCAATATTTCAGTGCAGCCTCCTAGACCAATGGCATGGACTGATCACCATTTGATTGAGATCCGTATCGCCACTACTTTTTCTTTCCCGGAAAAGAATATTCCAGCCAGTTTCAGACGTCCCTGGAGAAATTTGAATCTAGAGCATTTCCATCAGCTATTGATGAAATACCATCCTTTACCACCTACTGAAGTCTCCCAGGGCTATGATACGTTCTGTGAATGGCTCAATCAATCTTTAGATAAACTCATTCCGGCCAAGTGGAGTAAGACCAGATCGAGTCCTTCAAGCCCTTGGTACGATGAATCTTTGAAAGCTCTTAAAGTCTCCTGCAAAAAAGCAGAACGCGCTTGGCGTAAAGCGTATGATACTGACCTCAAGGCGGCCTATAGGGCTTGCACTAGAGTGTATCATCGGGCCATTTGCACTGCTAGGGCTGCTTTTTATGCTCAGGAGATAAAAAATAGTACAAACCCCTCTAAGGTCATCTTTAGGGTATGTAAGGACCTTACCAGTAAGAGGACGGACACTGTTACTATTGAGCCTTCCTTGGCGCATTGCGAGGATTTAGCCTCGTTTTTTGTTGAAAAGGTGGAGGCCATCTACAGGTCATTTTCTCAGCTTCCCATCAGGGAGGAAATGCCTACATCTATGGCCCCAAAATCATTGCTAACCATCCCTAGTCCGACTTGGGATGAGTTTTTAGCTCTGACAACAAAAGTCAAATCCGGTTCTCCGGATGATCCTTTGCGACCCGCTCAATTCCGGAAACTTGCTGAATGCTGTTATCCTGCCCTTCATGATCTCATCAACATATCTTTCAGCTCCGGCAGTGTTCCCAAGGCCTGGAAGCAGGCTATGGTCATTCCGATCCTTAAGAAACCTACCCTCGATCCGACTAAACCAGAACACTACCGGCCCATTTCCCTTCTTCCTTGGCCAGTCAAGCTAGCGGAAGCTCATGCTAACCGCATTCTATCTGCTTACCTGCAAGAAACGAATCTACTGGATATTTCCCAGAATGGATTCCGTGCAGGTCATAGCACCGAAACAGCTCTCTTGGCTGTGGTGGAACACATAAGGAAGATGTTGGATCAGGGTCAGACGGCGGCACTGATCCTTTTAGATCTCAGTGCCGCTTTCGACACGGTGTCCCATCAGATTTTATTACATCGTCTGATGGAGGCTGGAGTCGGAGAGACGGCACTCGAGTGGTTCCGCTCTTTTCTTAAGGATCGAGGTTTTAAAGTGTCCACCCCCCCTTTTGTTTCTGCGTCACGTCCTATTCTTCAGGGTGTTCCCCAAGGTTCGGCTCTTAGCCCCACTTTATTTAATTTGTATGTTCAGCCTTTGGCGGAGGTAGCCCACAGTTTTGGTCTTTCCTTAGTGTCATACGCCGATGACACGCAGCTGGCGGTGGCACTAAATGGAGACTCCAACATGGACGCCTCCACCTTCCAGTCAGCGTTAAAAGCTGTTTCTGGCTGGATGGCGGACAACCGATTACAACTAAATGCCTCTAAGACCGAGGTCATTATTTTCGGTAAGGAAAGTGGTCTATGGGGGGATCAATGGTGGCCTATTGATCTTGGCCCTGTGCCCACCCCTGTGAGTGAAGTCAGAAACCTTGGGGTGTGGTTCGATGACAAGCTTTCATTTATTTCCCATACCAAACGCGTGGGCTGGCGCATGTTTTGGTACTTTGCATGGTCTGAGACCCATTTTTAAATTTTTCGATGCTGAGACAAGACAGATTATGGTCCAGGCTCTGGTTCTTACCAGACTGGACTATGCCAACTCTCTGTTTCTGGGCTTAAATCAGGCCGAACTGTCCCGTCTTCAGAGGGTTCAGAACGCGGCGGCTAGGATGCTTGTCGGCCTCCCGAAATTTGTCTCAGCTCGCCAAACCATCCGCAATCTTCATTGGCTTCCGATTGAGCAAAGAGTTAAGTTTAAAGCCCTCTGCTTAACTTTTAAAATCCTCAACCTAGCCTCTCCCCCGATCCTTGCACAGACTATTCTGCACTATGCTCCTGCTAGAGCTCTTCGCTCTGCCGGACTAAATCTCGCCATAGTGCCTCGCTTTAAAAGGGCTAGAGTGGGTGGTCGCTCGTTTTCAGTGCTGGCGGCTGCTCTTTGGAATTCTCTTCCAGCTCCACTCCGCTCAATTTCAGATCTGCTTCTTTTTAGGAAGACCTTGAAGACTTTTCTCTTCTCCACAGTTTAGTTTGTCTATTGTCTAGCCTTCTTAATCGTGTTGTGTTATTCAGATCTCCAAGCGCCGGGACGCCTCTTAGCTGCGGCATCCGTGCGCTATATAAAAAATAGATAACATAACATAACATAACATAACATACTTTTATAAATACCTTGTGTGATTCTTTTTCACTTAATCTATACTATACAACTGCATTCTGGTAAAACAAGCTGCTTGACACTCCTCTGGACTAAGTCTGAAGGCTGCTCTCCACAGCTACCACTTAAAAAGCATTCTAAGGTTGTCTAAGACCTCTTAAATCACCATAAGGGTTGTTGGGACTGGTGCAAGGTGCCCACTTACGTAAGTGGACATCATATACAAGGCCAGCTTCTCACACTTCACTTTTAAACTTCATAGTGATGTATCTGCTTTACAAGTGATAAATATTAGAGATAGGTTTTTTTATAACATAAATCAAAATGTAATGCCAATTTGGCAATCTGTTTTGCTCACCCTATACATTCAGATTAAATAAAATACAGACAAACATAATGAATAATAGGAATGTTCTGGCAGTCTTTCTCAAATGATGCTAGTATCATGACAAGTTTCTCAACTTAATTAATGAGCATAACATGGCACTTCAGCAGACAGCGCTAAATCAACACTAACAGGTGGAGTAATGTGCCATGGTGTAATGTGACCCGTAGAAAAGCTAAAATAGATCTAATCTCTGCTGTAGAGGAAGGTATCAGTGGAGATATTACATAGAGAAGAAAAGCCTATAGCAAGTCGCAGGCTGAGGCAAAAACAAAACTGGGAGGAAGAGAATTGCCGTACCCTAGTTCAGGCATCTAGATTGAAGGATTGCCAGTTATTCCGGCATCTAGTTACTAAAGGGACAGTGGATCTGGTCACAGAGGAGGACTTCTTCATCCAGCCACAGGTCTGGGAAGATCACTTCTGAAACTATATACTGGGGATGACCAGGAGTTCGACAAAAATTACATCATGGATGGGATGGTCTCTTCCCTTGAGCCAGTGACAGGGGATCTAGTCAGCTTAACTCTTGAAGAGATTGTGACCGCAATTTCAGGGCAACTTGGGAAAGCACCAGGGCTAGAAAGAGTACCCGAAGATCTCTATCGCTCTGAGCCAAATATACGGGACCCTTTAGTATACTCAGTTTTTAATGTTATTGTATGAGGGGCAATATCCCTGGGACCTGAAGGGGCACTGAAATAATTTTTAAAAAAGGGGGAAAAGGGGGTTCCTCCAATTACAGGCCTATTAATCTTATAGATTCTGCACAGAAAGTTTTCTGCAAACTAATTCTGACTCATTTGAAATCCTGGATAGAGGAAAATAATATTCTGTCCCACTTGCAAGCTGGCTTTAGGGTATCCACAAGCCCTTTGGATCAGACATTTCACTTCCTCCTGCTTGTATGGAAGGGAGTTACGATTAAAAAGGGACACCTGTATGTTGTGGATCTCAAATCAGCATTTGACTCTTATCAATCGTGCTAAACTATGGGCAGCCCTCAGGGATCTTGGGCTTCCCAGTGGCCTACTCCAACTAATTGTGCTATTGCATCAAGATAATTATGCAAAGGTCAGATGGAGCTCTAGAAGAAAGTTATCCAAGAGTGTAAGTGTATGAAAAGGGGTAAAATAAGGTGGTGAACCTGCCCCAACCGTGTTTACTCCGTACATAAATGGGCTTACTAATGCACCATATGATTGCTGGGGTGGTCTTCCGAAACTAGCTGGTAGACTAATCCCCTCCCTTCTTTTCGCAGACAACACACAGCTTATCTCCAAAACGCCAATAGATATTCAGAATGTTTTTAGCAGGTTTGTAACAGCATGTATAAATACCCTTGGTCTTGAAAAAAACTGTTCTAAAACTAAGTTGATGGTTTTTAGCCCACACAGATCTTTTAAAGGGAAATTGAAGATGGGTCCAAATATTTTATAACAGGTTAAAGTTTTTGACTATCTGAGAGGCAGGCTAACTAGTAATTTGACATGATCTTCCCAGATACAAAAGAGCACTTATATAAGTCAATGTTTAGATAGTTCAATTGTCAAGAAACGTAATTGATCTGTGTTCTGGCCAACTTCCCCTGCGATTGAAATCCATCATGGCAAAAGGGCTGAGAGCAGCACTTCATGGCGCGGAACTGTCGGGCACGGATCATCTGACACAACTAGAAGTGATGGAAACAATTTCATAAGATCAATTCTAAATCTACCAATAAATATACCACTACTCCTGATACACCTATATCTAGGGCTAAAGTCCATCTCACTCAATGCGGTTATGAAGGTCCTAATATTCTGGATTAGACTGTGGACCAGTAATACCCAGATCTCAGTCAATGAAGCAGTATATGAACTATTTACCCTTGAAAAACAAGTTGGGCAAATGGATTGGTTTAAGGAGGTTAAGCAGTGGTTGTATATATTGAATTTGGGGGTCCTGGGGGAGAACTCAAAATCCATGACCGATAAAGGGCTCCCCCATTTAGAAAAACGTGTTTGAAAAACATGGTATCAGGCCCTTTAACTGATCTAGATGTAAACAAATTGTTTTTATTTTGAAATTTTTATGGATGATATTGAACCTTCTCCTGCATGTGCACTTTACATACAATTCAAGGTTGGGGGTTTTGCCACTTCATGCTATGAAACGTAAATGGAAAAATGCAACTGTATCCCCACTATGTCCCTTGTGTAGCTTAAGCTCAGAATCAATTGAACATTTCATGCTTATTTGTCCCCAATATGCGCACATTATAAAAAGGTGGAAATCTCTTGCATGTCACCTCTTGTCCTCTTCAAACGACCCGCAGATGCCTAACAAGTGTTTAGAACAGACATAACTAAATGGCTGTGTTTACAATAAGGAGATATCTGCTTTATGCTTGGTGTATTAGGATTAGGCAGTTATCTATCTTCTAGGAACCAATATGCGTAATGACTGCTGTGAGGAGAGAACCCTGTACAAACATCTGTAAAAAGGACTCTATTAGCTCCCACACAACTGGTGACTCCCCATGATGGAATTCATATGTATCCTTCCCGAATTTTCCATCTTTGTAATCAAGCTCGCACCTCTGTTGTTTTTATGTTGTGCTTTTATTAACATTTTATTTTAATTTTTCCAAGTTTTTATGGTATAATCTGAGCTGGTTTTCTTTTTATGTGAATGATCATAAAATCATTACTACTATTACTACTACTAGTAGTAGGCAGGAGATTCACGAATCATTCGTTGCACAAGTGCATTTATAGATGTGTTTACACTTCCAGTTGCCTGTATTAACTACATTCCTCTTTGAACCTGTGTGCAGATCACCGAAAGGGTGCACAACCATAGCAAATATATTTGTAAGGACTTACAAGGGGTATCTTAGCTCCATAGACAGATCAGACATTATGGCATGTTATATACATTTGATATAGTGGGAACAGTTCACTCCTAGCAGGTGTGCAAAGTCAAACTTAAACAAGGAATTTTTCGGATTTAGAAAATTGGATCATTGGTAACCTTGAATGGCTTAAACCATCTTTGGAAATGCCACTGAGAAATGTTTGCAGGGCTACTCATGTAGGTTGCACAATCTGTGCTGCAGGCCCACTAGTAGCATTTGACTTACAGGCCCTGGGCACACCTGGTTCTCTTTACTGGGTAATTACCAGTAAATCGAATATACCAATCATGGATAAACCAATCGCCAATACAATTTAGACAGAGAGCACATGCACTTAAACACTGGTTAGCAGTTGTAAAGTGCCCAGAGTCCTAAAACCAACAAAAGCAAGTCAGAAATAATTGGAGGAAGAAGGCAAAGATTTGGGGAGAACCCTGCAAAAAGGGCCAGGTCCAACACAGAGGATGCCAATAGTCCTCCCTCGACCAAGAAAGTCTTTCTTATTGTCTGCTTTAGCCAGAGTCCTATGATTATTTGTGCTGTTATCAAGTACAAGCTTTCTGAAGGACTCTTCACAAGCTCCAGACCAATCAAACATGAGCAGTGACACAATGCCTCTGGCTGAACACATTGCAACAACTCCCATCATTAAATAGGACTATGGGAAGCAGTACTGCAAGATCTTGAGTACTCTTTTACAACTCTTGCATGCCTTCGAGAATTGGGCTTGAAACGTTTAGAGTATTAATTGGTGCGCAGCAGGTGTTGTAGCTCCATGGCCCTGATGCTTGTGGTGCCCATCCAACCCTATTTATTTTTTTATTTTTTATTTTTTCAGTTTGTAGAGTGCGACAGCTACCCAAAAAGGGTTTTCCGGCGCTAACGGAGACAAGAGCCACTTAACACGACTGAGCCACAGGTTATTGAGTAAATAGCCAGGTTTGAATGGATTTCCGGAAGCGGCCATAACAGCTTATAGAGCGGATGTCCAAGGGGAGGGAATTCCAGAGCCTGGGACCCATAGAGGCAAAGGACCTCCCGCCTATCTTTGCGAGTCTGACCTTAGCCACGCAAAAAAGAACTTGGGAGGATGAACGAAGTGTGCGTGCAGGGGAATATATGTTTACCAGTGATTGCAGATATCTGGGAGCCGTACCAGTTTTGATATTATACATATAATTCAGGGCCTTAAACTCCACATGGCTCTCCACTCTGAGCCAGTGATGCTCCCTAAGGCGCCCTGAAATATGTTTGTTTCTCTTGCAACCGCAGAGTAAACGCGCCGCAGCGTTCTGGACCATTCGAAGGCTCCTAGGGCCCGATTCACAGAATGAATTTAAGACTAAATCCTAAACTTACTACTATTTGGTATTCACAGAATGCACTTACTACTTTCAGGATTCACAGAGTGAACTTACTACTTTCGGGATTCACAGAATGAACTTACTACTTTCGGTATTCACAGAATAGATTTAAGACTACTAACTTTACGTCCGCACTCGGGCCGTAAATTCCGGCCCGGAGGCGGAGTTTCCGGCTTGGGGGTGGAGCTTATGGCCCGGAGGCGGAGCTTGCGGCCCGGAGGCGGAGCTTGCGGCTTGGAGGCGTAGCTTCCGGCCCAGAGGTGGAGATTTTAGCCATGGCTAAATACCCACCGCCGAGCCGGAAGCTCCATGTTTGTGCTATGGTCTGAATTATAAAGCCCACCTACAAAAAATGTCATCCCAGCAAAGAGTGGCAATCTGAGGACACACCAAGGAAACATATGCCTGAGAAGTATCTGCAGGGGAGATGAATAAACGTAACCCACATAGAAAGTAAACGTTTCTTCTCAAGTGATACAACTGAGGAAGGGGAGGGGGCAGTTAGCTGGAAGAAAATTTCCCTGGGAAGCTTTATTGAGAATATTAGACACTCGTTTTGAGCTGGTAGGATTCTGTGTACTTTGTTGTAATGCGGATGGAAGCCAACATTTGTGTGATGGCCAAGATCCTTAAATTAAGTGAGATTTTTTGGAATCTCTTAAATTGGTGAAATCAAGAGGAAGAACTAATCTAACTTAGGCCGTAGGAAAGTGTTCAGCTTCAGTTTGGCACCCAGATTTCACCCACTGACCTAGCTGGGAAGGCTGGACAGACCAAAGCCAGAGCTCCTCACAGCCACAAACCCTTCATAATCTCAACTATTTTGCACATAAATGTGAACCACTGGCTCTCCATCCAATACCCACTGTAAACTTTGGGATTCATTTCTAAGAGGCCTGTGCGGCCGGAGCGTAACTTTTTTTTTACGGTTCGGTGTCACAGGCATTTCAGCCATATCTATGAGGTGACACAAAGCCACCCTTCGAGGCTTTGCACAGCCTCATAGGTATGAAGTAAGGAAAGGCAGCGCAAAGCGCTGCATTGCCTTACTCTGCGTCAAGGAGGCATTCTATGGTGGTTGTGGTGGGTGTTCCCACGCAACACCCATGGATTTTGACGCTACCCTAGATTTACAAAATCATGTAAACCTGGGGCAGCGCCAAAACCTTAATCCTCCCTAGAGCAGGTGTAATGAGGAGTAATGTTTTCATTTCTCCTTGCTTTTTTCTCTTCCCAAGTTTACTACATTCTAAAGCACACACAGAATGAGAAAAGCGCAGGGTTGTTTGTGTGCAGGAAGTTTAGCTTCCTGCACAAAAACAATCCTGTTTGCAACGGAGGTACCCTTGCACCGTGGTGCAAGGGTGCCTACATTGGCGCTAGACAGCAAATTGTGCACCAGTAACGGGGGAAAGGACAGGAATGCACCGTATTTCATAAATACAGTGCATTCTTGCCCTTTCACATTGGCCTCGGGCAGTGCAGCAAGAAGACTTGGGGTCATGCCCTTTGAAAAGTCCTCATAAATGAGACCCTTTGTGTCATATTGGTATGCTCCTAACTGGCATACTAAACTTACTTAAGTGCCCTTAGTATATGGTGCAAAGCACACCCAGAGCCTGTATGTTAAATGTCACTAGTGGACTGCAACATCCAATGTGCCTCCACTACAGTGACAGCACAACCTTGATCACAGGTCTACCACTATTGCCTGTCATAAAATTGCAAACTTGACCTGTCAAAATTCCTGCTTATGACAGGCCTAAACCTTCCTTTTAAATATTATTGCATCGCCCCTAAGTACATCTTGCTACTCATAAGGCAGGTTGCATGGTATTTAAAATTGGAACATATACAATTTTAATGTTAAACAGTAAAAAGGCACCAAAATCTATTTTCATTGTAGCAGGGCTAGCTATTCCATAGAAAAGCATTGATATTAAGGGAAGAGCCAAGTTTTCAGGAGCTTGCAGAATCTTAAAAGGTTAGTTTTCCTCCGGATGTTAAGCGGGAGGGAGTTCCAGAGCCTAGGGGCATTGTAGGAAAAAAGGCGTCATCCAGATCGCGCCTTCTTAATTCTGGGGGTGTCGGCTAAATGGAGAGAGTCGGAGCGGAAGTTTCTGTGGGGTTTGTAGGGATTAACCAGATCCCGAAGAAGGGGGGGCCCCTTGTCCTGAAGGATTTTGTGTGTGATACAGAGGGATTTGAAGTTAACTCTCTCCTGAATTGGGAGCCAATGAAGGGTGTTTAAGGCGGGTTTGGCTGAGCACTGATTTTTTGTGCCTATCAGAAGTCTAGATGCTAAATTCTGGACAAGTTGAAGTTTGGAAATTACCTTTTTGGGGGTGCCAAGATAGAGGGCGTTCCCGTAATCAAGTCTTGAAAGAATGAGACCCTGAATAAGGAGTTTTCTAGAGTGGGTTGGTAGTAGGGGTAGGATTTTGCGTACAGTTTGTAGCAGGCCGAGGCAGACTCATGCGGTTTTTCTAGCTTGGGTTTGAAAGGGGAGATCCTGGTCAAGCCAGATCCCCAGGCTTTTTATTTCTTGTTTTGGAGAGGGAGCTGGCCCCATACAAGTTGGCCACATAAGCTTGGGAATGAGATTAGATTGATTACCCAATACCAGGAGTTCCGTTTTCTCCCCATTCAGTTTAAGTTGAGAGCCAGTCATCCAGGTATAGATTTCTTCGAGACAGGAGGAAAAGTTTTCCGGGGAATGGTCTGACTGATTCAGTGAGATGAAGATTCGGGTGTCGTCCACATATGTGACCAGTTTAAGTCCAAAGGGGGCAACTCTATTCACCAGTGGGGACATATACACATTAAAGAGGGTAGGGCTCAGGGACAATCCCTGAGGTACCCTACATTGGCGAGGAATAGCTCTGGAGCGGATGTTGCCTTCAGCGACTTGAAATGTTCTATTTTCAAGATATGATTTCAGCCAGGATAGAGCTGACCCTGTAACTCCTATCCTACTAAGCCGGTGACCCAGGATACGGTGGTTCACCGTATCAAAGGCTGCGCTTAAGTCCTGGAAGATCACTGCAGCTGATCTTCCGGAGTCAATGATCTTTATCGCTTCCTCTACCACTGCCATCAGTGCGAAAGCCTGTCTGAGAACAGTGTAGGAGTCCACCAGACTCAAGAAAGGCTGAGAGTTGTTGACTGACAAACTTTTCCGCCATCTTACTGATTCCTGGTAGTAGAGAGATGGGCTGATAATTGCCCATCTCAGTGGTTTCTTTTTAGCAGTGCCTTTACTATCGCTTTTTTCCAGTTGGGCGGTACAGTGCCCTGTTCTAAGGAGGCATTGCTAAGATTGGAAATGGGAGGTGCCTGCTAATCAAAATCTGATCACTCCACAAGCACACCAGTGAGATCTGGGACACCATCACCTCCCTCATGCCTGACACTTTCTCCCTCACTGAGACATGGCATAACCAGTCCACAGCGCCGGAAATCGCCACCGCCACACCCTATGGATACAAGATAATTCACCAGGACCGCAAGGTGGTGGGAATAGCTATCATATACAAAGAATCCCTCAAATGCACAACCCCCACCAACATCCCCTCCTCCACCTCCATCATGGAACACCTCAATTTCCAGATTGACACCAACTGCAAAACCACAATCAGAGGCATTCTCGCCTACAGACTGCCCTGACCATGCCCCACCTTCTGTGATGCCATCGTCGACTTGATCACCCAACTACCCATCAACTCCAAAGACTTCCTCTTCCTCTGGGACCTCAACTTTTACCTGGAAGTCCCCAAGGACACCAACACAGCCAACCTACTTGAGAGCATGGAGATCCTTGGCCTGTCCCAATTGGTCACTGATCCCACATACATTGCTGGACACACTCTCGATCCCATATTTCCAGTCAGCGACAGAATCAAAGACAGCCATTTCTCTCTGGACAATCCCAAAGTATCCACCTCCCACCTTTTACCTAAGGGTATAAAAATATCATCTGCAGTGTCCCACAAGGATCCTCTCTCCGGCCGATCCTCTTCATTACTTACATGACACCCCTGGCCACCCTGGTCAGATCCCAAGGCTTGCGCATAATCTCCTATGCTGATGACACCTAGCTCATCCTCAGACCAAACTAATACCAAATCCAACTTCCATAGGTGCATGACCAGTGTTGCAGTCTGGATACATAGTGGATCCCTCAAACGCAACACAGACAAAAACAGAAATACTCATCTTAGGGAGCAGCAACTCCCTGTGGGACAACTCCTGGTGGCCAACAAAGTTAGGCCCACACCCACAGAGCATGCTAGAAACCTCAGAATAATACTCGACAGCAAGCTGTCAATGGGGAGGCAGATAAATGCTGTCTCATCCTCTTGCTTTCCCACCCTGCGCTTACTCAGAAAAATCTTCAAATGGTTCCCCTTTGAAGTCATATGCACCAACACCCAAGCCTTCATCACCAGCATCCTGGACTACAGCAACTCCCTCTATGTGGGAATCCTCACTCAACTACTAAACAAACTCCAACCTATCCAAAATGCAGCAGCCAGGCTCGTCCTTGACCTCCCGAGAAGACCCACATCTCCCCCACCTCAAAGCACTACACTGGCTCCCAGTCACTAAACAGTGCCAGTTCAAACTGCTCATCCACACCTACAAAGCCCTTCACAACAAGGGTCCACCCTCCCTCAACCACAAGATGAAATTCCACCAACCTATCAGTATACTTCACTCCTCATCCGTCTTCCTGGCCCACACCCCCAGCATCCACAAAAGCATGAGCATTGGCTGCGCCACACCTGGCAGCCAAGTCTTGGAACAGCCTCCCCCTTCACCTCAGTACTTCCTCCAACCTGCAGGAGTTAAGGAAGGACCGAAAGACCTGGATCTTCAGCTAACTCATCTCAGCAGCAGCACCTCGTCTCCCCCAGCCCCTGGATACCTTCAGGGGTGATAAGTAGTAGTTGATATTTGCTCACCATGCCGCCTCAGTTTGGACCCAGCCATATGCAAATCAGTCTTGGCCCTGCTCCTCATGTTAAAACAGTCCAGCCCGAAGTGCCCAGCCAGATCCTCCCTGGACCAGAACAAGCATCCTGTGACCGATTCTGGGGTATCACCCCATATCAGCCAAGCTAGTTTAAATCCAGTGGCATAGCAAGCAAGAGAGCCATGTCTGGGCAAACCCATCCCTCTTAGTGTGAAAAATGCTGTGCAAACTAATAATGGACGGAATGCCTAGCCCGAGTCCTCTCTCAATCAGGAATTAGGCACAGTGGTTTCAGTGTACCTAAAAAAAGTTCTGAAAACACCATCAGCAGCTAGCTTATACTGTAAAGGTAAGAGGTAGCCACAACGCAGTTAGCCTGGACCAGTCTGATCAGCATAAAGCTCTCAGATCGTTTCTAAGGAATGAGTGGTAGAAAGCGTCTGCTAGGCTGTCAGAGTTCTAAATGTATGTATCCATCCTGTCTGATGTCAGGTCATCATTAGCCAATGGTGAAAGGATCATCGATGGTCTGTCGCATCCTTCTTCATTCCCACGGTTACATACGAAAGCAGCTACCACTATCTTCAGCAGGCAAAATACTGAGTTGCAATAGTGATGTACACTGGTTTCACATTGAGTTCCCATGAGAATCCTGTAGCTCACTCTGTCAGCGATTCAGAACTCCACTGCATGACAATGAACTAGTCTAAAGCAGAAACATTTTAGGTGCA
This sequence comes from Lissotriton vulgaris, assembly GCF_964263255.1. Classification (NCBI taxonomy): domain Eukaryota; kingdom Metazoa; phylum Chordata; class Amphibia; order Caudata; family Salamandridae; genus Lissotriton; species Lissotriton vulgaris. The sequence continues at coordinate 230,414,975 of NC_141696.1, forward strand.
GCTTCTACGGATATACATCATAAGCTTCCTTTTCTATGCATACACTTATTGTTTAATAACTATTGACTATTCATCATTATGAACAAGTGACACCTCGAATCTATCAAAAGGCGATGAGAGCTTGTATCTTAGGAGGGAAAGAAATAATTTATCGAAGTCAGCACATTCTACAAGAATGACAAATTTTCCAAAGCTAACATGAATTATTTATTTAATATTGCACTATGCATCATTCTGCTAAACACCTCGAGAGGCAAAACAAATGGAATGCACAGGAATAAAGAATAAACGAGGCCTAGCTTAACTTGACAATGAAATTATGATAGAAATGGATGCTTACAACAAAATAAAATAAGGCTAAACGTATCACATGTTAATTTGCAAGTTTAATGGAAGCCACACTTTCATTTTTCTGTTTCTTTTTGACATAATTCCTGTTGATGTTTTACAGGCTAGCGTGTTGTTTTAAGCTTCACTTATTTGCTTTATCAGCGTGAAATTAGGAAAGATGGTTTATTATTTAAAATACCTGAAGAGTAAAGCTGTTCAACGTCCCGCAACCAACGTGTGTTATTTGCGTTAATTAGACTGTGATGGTCCATTTACTCCTGTCTGAAGCAAAGCTTCCTCAGCAAACTTACATGACTGCAGGTTTGTGAAGATTACTAACGTCATCTACAGCTGTGGGGATAGACTGATTTTACATATTCACTTCTTCGTGTGCAACCTGCCACCTTCCTGTACTGCTTCATGCCTGGAAAATATACAGAGCCATGAAAAAGAATTTTGGGGCATATTACCAACAACTAGCGATAATTATTGCTATGTTGGCTTAGCGACAATATTTTTATCGCAGAGCTGCAGCGATTTTTATCGCTTAGGAACCTTGCTATTATCAAGGTTTATCTCCTAAGCGATAAAAATCGGCCGCAATGCATGAATATCGCTGAAAAGTCAGCGATATTCATGCATTACCGAGCTAATGCTCTTAGCCATGTTATCCACCTACCATTGGATAACATGGCTAAGAACTGCTCAGGGCAGGTTTTAGCTTTTGGAGATATTCGCGCTTAGCGCGAATATCTCCAAAAGTTGGTAATAGGAGATAGCGATGTTAGCGACTGTTTCCAGTCGCTAACATCTTGGCACGCCCACTTTGCATGTCATTAGTGATAAATTTCACTGACATGCAAAGCGGGGCCCAAGATGGTCGCTATCTCCTACTAGCTGTCGCTAACTGGTGTTAGCGACAGCTAGGTAATAGGGAGATAATTTTATCTCCGCTTTCTTGGCTTTTAAAGCCAAAAAAGCGGAGATAAACCCCCTTGATAATATGCCCCGAAGTGTATAAACAGTTATCAACGCACTGAGCCGAATCAAAGATAACATTTAAGTTTGCTTGTCTCACTTTCTTTTTATAGGTGGCAGAGGATGAAGCCTTACTCCCAGTTAGGAAGTGCTACTAGGATCAAACAATGATGGATTTGTAGAATAAAGAAGATAACGCCCAAAGCAAGCTCATAAAAATAAAGGCAAATGTGTTAGCCACTGCTACAAAACATGCAGTTAAATGCGATAAAAGGGAAAGGGTGACAAATAGGTTTGGCCTTTCCATAGGATGCAACGAGAGTGCCTTTTAAGTAGAATGCAAATCTGCTGGTATTTGTGGGGAAGTGATTTATGGTACCCATGTCAGTCCTGTGGAAGTGTATCTGCTGATGCCGGAGTGCTGCAAAGAGGCGTATTTTGCACAACACCATCCAGCATATAATGGGATTGCCAGGTAGCCTGTTGCTAGTCTGGCTGGCCCAGGGCCAATTTTAGCGCTGGTGATGCCTAGTGTGACAATCTTTGTTAGCGCCCACCTTCAAAAGCCTCCTTCTCCACTAATTCCCTCATTAGCACGCTCCACTGGTGCCCCTAATCTCTCCATAGCTCATCTTTTGCATGCATTTCATTTGTTATAGTGCTGCTCACACCGGCAGGTAAAAGCGGTGGGCCTGGTGAGGAGGGATTTCGAGAGACGACCACGAGGGAAAATTAAATAAATAATTATTTTTCCCTTGTGGTCGTCCCCCGAAATCCCCCCCGCACCTGGCCGAACCGCTCTTACCTGCAGCGGCCGCGGCAGTGTGTTGTGGCCCTTATTACAAGAGTTGCAGGAAAACAGCATCAGTAATACAATACCCAGAATTTGTGATACTTCGGGGTATAGTAATTCCAGGGTGTTATCCCTTTATAATGAGGTTTAATTTTAGGAATGAGCACTTTACGTCACACACACATTATACAGAGCCAATAAATCATACGTCTGTAAATCAATATATAGGTAACATTACATAAGGCAATGAATATTGCAAGGTGTGGCAGCCACAAGTCACCGATTCTGGTAGGAAGTGTGGTTTAAGAGTGTTTGGTCTGAAGAAGCGCAAACTCGGGAGCTAAAACGTACCACAGTGATTGGCTTTACTAATAAGAATACATTTATACTAAAATTAACCCTTTTGAGCAACATTAGAATAATGAAAGACTGGAGAGAAACAATGAGGTTCTAACACAAATTATTGAGTTTCCTTGTACCTCTTTGATGTCAGTTCATAAGTCACTCTGCTCAACTAGGGTTGTAACGAATGAACTGTAAGTAACCGAAGGATCACCGTGATGAAAGCAGCACCTGCTGAGCGACTCACATAAAACATAGACATAGGGGCTTATTTACCAGCACCTTGTGCAGCAGGTGCAGCAGTTTTAATAAGGGAAAAAGTGACAAACAGGTGGTGCAAGAGGATTTTTAAACAAATGTAGAGACAGTGGAAACTTCCTAATTACAGCACCTAACTCAAATTCCTCCAAAGTATTTTTATGAGAATAACAAGCCCTAGAAAGTTTGTGTGGGCCAGATGTGTGCACACTGGTTAACACCCACTGTCACAGTGTAGGTTCAGTTAAGAACTTGGTGAATTAATACAAAAGAGCAAAGGTGCACCACATAAATCCAAAGATCTGATATCAATAGTCACAGACGTAAGTTTCTTATAGTTGTGATTTTCTTTATTCCAAAAAACAGGACAGGTGTACAATCAAAACACGATTGCTTGCAGCCGACGCGTTTTGTCCTCACAGGACTTCTTCAGGGCAAGGTTCTTAGAGAATATGCATGTACGACGAAGGATTTTCTCAAAATAGATGAGTATCCAGACGGTCTTTAGATGAAATATATTAGTAAGCCAATGGGTCATCTATGTCTGCAGTATTGGAATCACTATATATATTCAAAGTATTTAGAATTCTGCAAGTGTTCCTTACTAAGTCAGGTGTGACTCTGGAAGTATTGGAGGAGGGTGAGCTGATGGCGAAATATCCCATCAGGGTAGACTCTTAATAAAGTCTATCAGGTCTAACATCCTCCTCCCTGATACCGCATCGCATAGTGGTTCGACTTCCTTCCTGGACCCGGGGTGGTGCAAGAGGCTTGTAAATAAGCCCCATAGTTTGGTGATTTGCGTGGTACACGTTCTTTGCAACAGGCATATTAACCCTCGGTGCTATTTTGTCAGGTGTGAAAACTGCCCCTAGACAAAACTCTGATCTCAGTCCAACAGGAACATTAATCACCAGAGTTATCTTGACATTTTTATTTTTGCCTGAAAACTGCTGGACACACAAGAAACACTGCAGCAGGTGCTTTTTAAACCTGTATTATGTCCAAACACTGCACCCCCTTTCCTCCCCCCAGGCTAGTGCTAGGTGTGGCTGCACCGGTCGCACTGTCCTAGAGCCAGCCCTGAGCTGGCCTTTTGTACTTGAGCAACAAGTGGAAGTGTTGATGTTGCTTTTATGTTGACATCAATGATCCCCAGAGGGGCTTTGATCTGTGGTACCTCTAGCTGCATCCAGGCTCTGCGGGAACCCAGGTTCCGATGCTGAGACCACTGCAATGAGGAACACTGCCCTGTCAGGGGTACACTGGGACCGGCCAGGAAACTGTCATCTGAAATTTGTCAAATTTGTGACTTACTTGGGATGTGCCCAACACAGGTGCACGTGGGCTGGACGGTTGAGGCTCATTACAACTAGAAGGAGCAGGATTAAGCCACATACCTTAAATTTGTATTTTTGCAAACGTTTTCGACATTTGAACATTGGCCTGGGTATTTATCCTGGATAATCAGGTATTTTGTTGTTTTTTCTTAACAGGATAAGTCACTCGTTGTAGAAACTTCAAGGCCTGCGACTGCTGCACTGTTTTGACTTACATTCAGTGCTTATTTGATATAAGAGCATCTGCTTGATTCAACTGTATTTAAAAGTTGAGGTGCAAGTTTCCCTTATGCATACCTTTTTGTTGAGGACTAAAATCATTTTGGAAGTGGATGAAATTGAAAATAGAAGCAAATAGGATCTACTGTGCGGAGTATATCTTTCCTGGACCAATTACGGAATACCCTTGTCTATATAAGCACTTGTGAGATGTACAGTCATAAGGGGGTGACTGCTGTCTTGTGTTTTCAGCCGCGGCTGCTGCAGGTAAAAGCGGTGGGCCTGGTGAGGAGGGATTTTGAGAGACGACCACGAGGGAAAATTAAATAAATAATGAATGTTCCCTTGTGGTCGTCCCCCGAAATCCCCCCTCACCTGGCCCAACTGCTCTAACCTGCAGCAGCAGTGTGTTTTGGCCCTTATTACAAGAGTTGCAAAAAAACAGCATCAGTCATACACTACCCAGAATTTGTGATACTTCGGGGTACAGTAAATCCAGGGTATTATCCCTTTATAATGGGGTTTAATTTTAGGAATGAGGAATGACTGTGGAAGAGAAGCCTCTTGGAGCTAGGACTACCTCAGGTGAACCAGAGGAAGGTGGACTGTTAGGAAACTATTAATTGGCAAGCAGCAAGCTTTTAAAAAAAATCCTAAATTTCAACACAGAAAATTCTTTATGGATTGAAAGGTAAAGTGCTCATAATCTGGGGCCATATTATCAAGCAAGGGTGATACATTATTGCCGCTTTTATCGGCAGGAAACTGCTGCTAAAGCGGCGATAATGGGCTTGATAAAATGTCCTAGTGGATTCCCATAGAAGTCCAGGTTTACATCAGAACCCAGACCTGGGCTTCTATGGGAATTCACAAGGGCATATTATCAAGACCCTTATCGCCGCTTTAGCAGCAGTTTCCTGCCGATAAAAGCGGTGATAATGTATCACCCTTGCTTGATAATATGGCCCCTGGCTCCTTGGATGCTCAACACCCTCAGACACAATTAAGCTTGAGAGATCCCAACATTGGCTTTGTGTTGTGACCTCAGGTTACAGAAAGGGAGATTCTTCACAACACTTTCCCTATGCTTTCTCTTCTTTCCATGCCTTTTCTGTAGTTACGCTGTGCCTACGTTTAGGCAGCGAAAAATGTTACAGAAAATTCCATAGATTCAAATTGTCTTGTACCTTTTGTAATCCCCATTCACACCGCATCTGCCAAATCTGGTATTGTGCGACAGAAAGCATGAGTGTCTGAGGGTGCGTTTTAAAGCCAGTCATACGTGCCATTAGACAAGGTCCTTGACACCAAGACATATTTACTGTCATTCTGTTCCTAACACAGTCAATACATCTATAACCAATACACCAAAGTGAAATGCAATTGCAGGCTTTTTTACACTTGGATGCCACAGCAAATCAAATAATACATCCAACAAGACTATAGATGAAATAAATGACTACATAATAAAGTTGAAACATCATTAAATTATGGCAACACTGGTAAGCATGAGACAAGTAGCTTCCCAGCAAAAAATGAAAGAAAGTCCAAGGCTCTGTGTTGTGAAAAAGGGAGCTTCTTTCAGCCAGTGAACCTTTTTTATATAATTCCAAATGTTATTAAAACAAAAAGTCAATCACAACTGACGTGTCTATTATGATGTTTATGTGTTTTAGTGTAGCATGCAGTACACTCCCGCCAATACAATGCTTGTTAATTTAACATTGCCTTTTACAATTCGCAGTAAACAAGTGAGTTCTTAGATCGCCATGTGTTTTTTTAACTGATATGAGCAAGACGCAGAAGAAATGTATCCATTCTTGGTGTACACTTTTTTCAGTGAGCCAGCTGGAAAACATATCTATAAGGGACATGACCTGGTCTGTTTCATCCTGTAGGAAGAAGGAAGGAATGTAGCAGCATGCTTCCTTCCACCTACACTTTTGAACAAAATGCATTGGTTGAATATTCTGCCTAATGATACAGGTGGCGACTATGAACTGGCCCCTCCTTGCTCATTTGAACTCTGTGAGAAGAAAGGTGCTGTAACTGACTCCAGGCTGTTTGTAGTGTTTCAGGAGTATTTATTGAAGTAGTTACAAATCCAGTAGTTCAGCCCCACCAGGAGCAGCCAGCAAGCTGCTCAGCCCTACTCCAACTGTGGTTTCCAGACACCAACATTCTATATTACATCATTCTTACTGAGTTCCACTGGTGGAGCGATGGATGACATAAACTACAACATAGCTAGTATACAACAAAAGGTATATATAAGTTAGTCAGCGTTGGCTGGCACAGGTAAGCGCCGTTTAATTATACCTATTCCGTAGTCTGTTGACTTCCCCACCCAGCGCACCCCCCCTGCCCTACCGTGCTTACCTATGCCCGCCGCCGCTGAAGTTATGTGTAGGGCATGGCTACACTCAGAAACGTCAGGAGCAAACGCCATTGTAGCGGGGACAGCGGGCATGGCATATAGGTAAAACGGCCGCATTAAGTCCAGCAAAACGAATACGTTTTAGCTGAGACAAACCTACCCCGTGCCCTACGATGTCCTTAGACAACTAATAGTAGTCTTTTTCTTTTGGTCTCGCCTAGTTTGGCTAGAGCCCACACCAGTTGCAGATTTTTGCTTATCTGGCACCAAGAATTTAGGATTGGATACACCTTTTAGGGGGTGTAGACCGTCCATTTTCTTGCACTTTGGTCCTGAAGAAAACCTGGTAAATCCCACACATAGGTTGAAACATGTAGACCATCCACACAGATACTCTTGGTCATAATTACCCACTAAGTATCTTCACACCCTTTTAATATTGTCCAGTTGCTTACAAATAAAAAAAATGCCTATTAAGTTAAACCAGGACAATTTTTAAAATTTTTCTGCACTTATCACTCACAACAACCAGCTCCACTGTAGTTCAGGTGTCGCAGCACACCCTGATGGCACTCGGTCACCAGGCTGGTGAGTGAGGTTTTTTTTTTACAAAAGGAGAAATGTTCCTTTTTTCAAACATATATCCCATTCAGAATCTATGATTCTCAACCTTCTAAAAGTGTCAGTTCCGAAATAGTAATATAAAATCCCACTTGACCATTAAGTTGGATTTTAAATTACTATTAAAATGAATACTTAAACTATTTTTCTAGGTATTTCCAAACTGAAATGAGCACTTATTAAAGGTAATAGTGTGAACCAGTGTTAGGCTATGGAAGGTCCAACTTTACCATAGCAAAAAACAACATTGGAGTTTTTCACTGCCAGGACATGAAAAACTTTAAATATACATGTCCTATCTTTTAAATACCATGCACCTCCTCTGTGAGCATTTAGGGCCTACCCTAAGGGTATAAGCATTAAAAAGGAAGGTTTAGGCCTGCCAAAATGGTTAATTTTACTAGGACTAAATAATTTAAAACATGCTCACTCAATCTCTCCCTTCTAAATTCCGCTCCTACCTATATTGCGGGACACCTCTTAGACCCCATATTTTCGAATCTCTCTACCCTTTTTGTCTCTCCTCCACTACAACTTTGTTGGACGGAACATTATGCAGTGCCATTCAGGATTACAGTTCCTTCTTCTCCCCTTACTCGACCTGCTCTGCAACCTAAAATCAGGCATTGGTCTAAACTTGACATGGCTGAGTTAAACAATTTGCTTCTCAACAGAATTCCTACCTATATTTTTCAACCTGACCCTGACCAAAATGCTGTGCATCAATGGCTTACAGGGCCATCGATTCGATCTTGCCTTCAACATCTAAAATGCAATGCAGAATGCGCCCTCCTATCCCCTGGTTCACTGAGGCCCTCCGATTTGAGAAAAATGCTGTTAAATCCTTGAAAGGTGTTGGAGGAAGCATTATGCACCCAAGGCTAAGGCAGATTATGTAGCTGCTTTTATAAAAATATCATGCCTTTTGTAAATCTGCCCGTGCATCTTATTACACTAAGAAGATCACTAACTCCCAACACTGCCAGAAGACTCTGTTTAAAGTTTTGAATGAACTTTCGGCAGCTAGCACCTTTATACCGCCCCACTCCCTTTTTCAACAGCAATGTGATGAGCTAGCCACATTTTTCTTAAGTAAAGTGGAGTCAATTCACTGTCAATTAAATGCTGATGCTTCTAATCTAGTGAATCCATCAATTTCTTCTACTCAAGCATTTGGTCACCTGGACCTAAACCCCTTTGACTGTAAGTCTGACAAACCCCTGATAATCATGGTTTGGCCTTCTTTGGATCTGGCGTCATTGCATACTACACTGGGTTCCATCAAGTCTGGCTCCCCTCTAGATCCCCTTCCCCCTTCAAAACTTATACTCTTAGACGATGTTGCCCTCACTGTAATTCTTGATCTCAACTCTTCCCGGAGTACTGGTTACATACCTCAGATCTGGCAGCACGCCTTTAACTTCTTCTGCTTAAGAAAGATAACCTTGACCCTCTCTGCTGGTCAAATTTTTGTCCAATCTCCCTTCTCTCTATCTTCTCTAAGATTATGGAAAGGCATGTCAATACCCAACTTTCCTCCTTCACTACTACTTGCAACTTGCTCCACCCATCTCAGTCTGGGTTTAGGGTAGGTCATAGTACCAAATCTGGTTTACTTGGGGTCACTGAACTCTTTAGGCAAGAACTCGACTCTGGTGGCATGGCCGCCATCATCCTACTTGACTTAAGTGCGGCGTTCAATACCGTTTTGCATTCCATCTTGTTGGACAGATTGAAGGCTTCAGGCATTGATGGCCTGGCTTTGAGGTGGCTTTCTTCTTCTTGAAACTTTCCACTTTTCAGGTCTTATTAGCTAACATTACATCTAAGAACCTTAAAATTGAACTCTGGTGTTCCTCAGGGATCCATCCTTAGCCCCCTTCTCTTCAACATTTACTTTTGCGCTTTGGCGGATGCGATTGAGAAGTCTGGTCGCACCCTTTTTACTTATGTTGATAATGCTCAGATAATTTTTTCATTATCAGATGCACAAAATCAAGATCCCTCACTACTCAAGCTAGGTTTGACAAATATTGCCCGTTGGATGAACAGAAATGCCCTAAAGCTCAACGGCAACAAAACTGAGGTCATGGTTCTGGGAAATAACCACAAACTCTGGGGAATCAACCATTGGCCTGTTTCACTAGGGCCACTACCCTCTACGGTAAATAAGGTTAAGAATATCTGCTTTAATATTGATAAGAACCTTTTCCTCAAGCCACAGGTGTCCAAGCTCACAGCTTCCTGCTTCTCCGTTCTCAAATGGCTCAAGAAGATCCTTTGGCTGATTCCTTTGGCAGCCCAGAGAACAGTGCTGCAGGCCCTGGTAATGTCCAGATTGGACTGCGGGGATGTATTGTATGTGGGCGCTGACAAATCTTTCATCCGCCGCTTGCAGATCATTCAGAACGTGGCCACCCACCTTCTTTTTCCGCTGCCCAGATATCCTTCTGTCTCTCCTCTGATCCACAAATTACATTGGCTCAAGGTCGATAAGCGCATTAAATTCAAGGCCTTATGTGACATGTTCCAAGCCAGACACGGCCTGGCCCCTTAATACATCTCACTGTTTATTACGCCCAGGTTTCAGTCTGGCCCACATGAAGGGTCGTTTTTTTTTCTACCTGGGCCCCAAACTCTGGAACTCTCTTCCTGTAGATCTCAGGAACTGTCATTCCCTACTTACTTTTTGTAGAACCTGAAGACTTTGCTCTTCAGTTGTCATGACTGAGCTCCGCATCACTTGGGTAGCCGTTGTGCTATCTGCGGTTCTTTCTGCATCTCGGCTCGCTGCCTTGCTCTAGCGCTGGGAGACTCTTTTTGGGTAGCTGTTCGCTTTATAAGTCTTCTTAAAAAAATAATAATAATAATAATGATGCTCATCCAGGCTGCAATGACAGACATGGAGATCAATTTTACAGTTATGCTTAAGTGCTGCAGCTCACTAGTAGCTTTTAATTTACAGGCCCTGGGTATATGTGTACAATGTACTAGAAAAGTAAATTAAATGCAGCAATTAGGGACGTAGAAACCCTTTATCACTGGTTAGCCGGAGTAAAGTGGGCAGAGATCTATGGCCAGTAAAAACAGGTACATCAAAAGAAGGCAAAAGTCTGATGGAATACCATATAGAAGGTGGTCTTTTCCATCACTATAAAAGAAGCTGAATTATTTCACAGTGATTTTAAGAATGCTGTCTCCAGGTCCTTGATGCAGTGAAGTGTGCCACAATCTCCAAGGTTGCAATTCACTGCTTCTCTCTTTGCTTGGGATTCGGCATCCATCACCCAACTTTGTCAAACTCTGTGTAACTCTTTGAATCAATACTCCTGGGCATCAGTTATGCATTCTCTCCTAGTTCAGATTCATACATAGGTTTTATCCGCAGAGAAAAAACATGTGAGAAACATCAGAAAGACTACTAAACAAGGGGTCCTGACCTTGCACAACCAACTTTCTCAGTTGGGTTTTCTAACTAGCTATCTCGCTATGTTGCAGCTTGGTAGGATACAGTAGCTTGAATTTTCTAAATTGTGTTAGCCGGCAGCGATTCTTGATGGAAGAAACTCACCACTTTGATCCAGAGAGCTGCTCTCCTGCAAGATACAGAAAGAAAACTTGAGAGAGGACAGAAATAGCTTATGTGCCCATGCAAGATAGCAGTAGCTATTATATGCAGGAACAGTGGTTCACCTGAAACTCATTTATAAACCAGTTGCATTTGGCAGGTATATAAATGCATACATCAAAGGGCAGATTTACAAGCCCAATGCGCCGCCGGTGCGTCACGTTCTGTGACGCACCGGTGGCGCAGCCTGCTAAGTGATATTTACAAGCACAGATAAAGTAACCCTGCGTGACTTAACCTGTGCTTGTAAATATCGCCCCTGTTCACGCAACACTTTGCGTGTTAGGGGCGGGACATGGGTGTTGCTGTGTCCACTGATGCATTTCCAGATTTACGAGAAATCGTAAACCTGGAAATGCGTTAGTTTGCTGCGCCACCATAGGGATGGCGTAGCCAAGCAAAACGAGGAGAAATGTTTTCATTTCTCCTCGTTTTTTCCTCTCTCAATGCGTGCTGCATTCTACAGCACACTTTGAAAGAGGAAAATTCCTACAGTGATTGCTTTTGTGCAGGAAGAGGCCCCTTCCTTCACAAAAGCAATCTCCCCATGGCGCAGGCATCCTTGCACCATGGTGCAAGGGTGGCTGCACCAGCACATGGCAGCTGTTTCTGCACCAGCGCAGGGGAGAGCACAGGAATGCGACATGTCATTGTAGATATGTTGCATTCCTGTGCTCTGAAAGTGCCACAGCGTGGCCCAGCCAAAGGGCTAGCGATGCCGCGCTGAGGCACTTTCTTGTAGATCTGCCCCTTAATGTGTAGGAGCAAATAGTCTGTCTAACCATTGAAGGAGAAAAGAAAAGTTATTCAACAAACAAGAAGCACAAATTATAACAACCAATCACTATTCCGTTTTTCATGTGAAAATACACATAAGGAGAAACACAAATCGAGTGCGTTGTCTCCCAGTGGAAACACTTAAAGGGGAAGGAAGTGAGCATATAGTGAAAGCTTAGTAAGCGTTCTAAAAAAGCACACACCTTCAATTATGTATCTAAGTGGCTCTCATATGCTTACATTTCGTTAAATACAGCCAATACGTGCTACTTGTTCACAGTGTTTAGACCTTCTTTGAATTTAGAAGGTCTCATTAGGATAAGGGATAGTTGGACAACTAGGTAGGGGAATCTAAAGGAGACTACTAACTAGCTGATGTGCAGGTACAGGAGGATTCTGTCGGAGTCACACTGAGGCCAGGAAACCTCAGTCTGGTAAGTTATTTCTTACTGAAGTTGCCACAGCTTTACAGCAGCAGGAGGAAAGAAAACAAGCCTTTGCAATGCAATCGGTCTCGCCTTTGGGACCTTATATGTATTTAGTTATGCAGCACTTTAGCCTGGGTCCTGAAACGTCAACTATTCTTTAACATGGAGGGACATTAAGCAACAAACTGTGTGACACGCCAGGAATGGGAACACATGGAGAGTAATAATTTCTTTCAGCAGGAAATGGTATAATTCAAAGCTCTGTTTTTAATATAAAATCAGGGCCTTTGGTGGTTATATCTCTGAAAATACAAGATTTGAAAAAAATATTATTGTCTACGGGTGGCCGTGGAAGACTAATTCTATGGACTGGAATCTAGAGAATGCTAAAGTGATTCTGGTATTTTACTGACTTCTGCTGGCCGTTTTCTATCAAGAACGTTAAATAGAGGCAGCTGCCAGAAAAATTATAAAAATAAAATCCCTCAGCAGAAAGCATTTCTGGTATTTTACTGACATCTACTGGTCGTTTTCTAGAGTGCCTATCTCGCCTACTGCCTAAGCCTGCATAATTATCTAACCTAGTTCGTAGCGCTAGATTGCCCCGCCTGCTTCGCATTATTTATAACATCTGCCGAGGTTAATTAGATCGTAGCGCTCGACTGCCAATGTGCGCTTGTCCGACATTAGAAATTGTGCTGTGCTGCCTGCAATTGTATTTGTGCCTGATTGTGCCCGCGCCTCCGCCGTTTGCATCGTGCTAGTTTGGATTGTGCCCCATTCTTGTTTAGATATTGACTGCTTGCTGCCATTTTGTTTGTTGTTGTGCTGCCTCCTTGCCCTGATCTCCACCCCGCCTCCCAGCTGACCCTCCCTCCCACTGATACTGACCTCCCCGCTCTGCCGTGCTAGAGCTGTGACCGTCCTGCTTTCAGCAGAAGCGGCCGCTCCACACGCTGCTCCCTGCCTCCTCACCTGGTATTGTTGATTGCTGAGTTCCTATCTCGCCTACTGCCTAAGCCTGCATAATTATCTAACCTAGTTCGTAGCGCTAGATTGCCCCGCCTGCTTCGCATTATTTATAACATCTGCCGAGGTTAATTAGATCGTAGCGCTCGACTGCCAAGGTGCGCTTGTCCGACATTAGAAATTGTGCTGTGCTGCCTGCAATTGTATTTGTGCCTGATTGTGCCCGCGCCTCCGCCATTTGCATCTCGCTAGTTTGGATTGTGCCCCAGTCTTGTTTAGATATTGGCTGCTTGCTGCCATTTTGTTTGTTGTTGTGCTGCCTCCTTGCCCTGATCTCCACCCCGCCTCCCAGCTGACCCTCCCTCGCCCCCGCCCCCTCCACTATCCATATATGACAGATGCTTTTGCGTGCAGCATTCATGCGCAGCTGACGCGCCAAAGGTAAGCCCGTCTACGCCCGTCCGCGCCTGGACCGCGCCCAGCGCCAGACCCCCTGGCCCCCGCAAACCGCACTCCTCCCGCATAACATATGACGCTGCCACCCTCCTAGCCCTTAACCCCGGACGCACACCACAATGCTACGAAGCTGCCCCAGGACGTACCCACGGTCCCTTCGCCTGCCACTCCTGCAAGTTCGCCTGCATCAAGACCCACACCAAACCCACTAACTCCAAACACAGCTCCGATGCTAACTACCTGAAGTGCATCCTGCTGAACACCCGCTCGGTCCACAGACACGCCACTGAACTCTGGGACCTACTCAACACTGCTTCACCGGACATCGCCTTCCTTACAGAAACCTGGATGAACGCATCATCAGCACCCGACATCGCCATAGCCATCCCGGACGCTTACAAGATCATCCGAAAAGACCGCACCAACCAAACAGGTGGAGGCATCGCCATCGTCCATAAGAACACCATCAGAATCACGACCAGCTTCGACGATAACCTTGCAACCGCCGAACACCTCCATTTCCAGATCCACACCGACCCCAGGACCACACTTAGAGGCACCCTCATCTACAGACCACCAGGAACCCGTAAACAATTCAGCGAGGACATCACTGACTTCATCAGCCCACACGCCCTCACCTCCGAGAACTACATTCTACTGGGAGACCTCAACTTCCACCTGGAAAACAAAAACGACAGCAACATCACCACCCTTCAGGACAACATGGCCATTCTCGGACTCAAACAACGTGTTGACACCCCCTCCCATGTAGCCGGACATACGCTCGACCCAGTCTTCACCTCCAGCAAGCACATATCATTCGATCACACCACAGCTCTCCATTGGACGGACCACAGCTGTGTTCACTTCAGCTACAAAACTACCTCGACCCACAACCCCCCACAACCTATTCCGCGAAGAAACTGGACCAAAATCACCACCGACCAACTGCTCACATCGCTCAAACAAAACCCTCCCGCCCTCTCATCGGACCCAAACCAAGCTGACACCAAACTCAAACAATGGCTCACTCAGAGCATTGACAAATTAGCACCCTTGAAAAACCACCAAACCAAATAAGGTACCAAAAAGGCCCCCTGGTTCAACGATGACCTTAAGAAATCCAAGAAACTATGCCGTACTCTCGAGAAAACATGGAGAAAAAACCCAACCACTGACAACCTGACCACCTTCAAGACAGCCACCCGCAAACACCACCAATTGATCCGATCCACCAAGAAATCAGCATTCAAGGATCGGCTCGACAACAACGCCCATAACAGCAAGGAACTTTTCAACATCGTCAAAGAATTTACCAACCCCACCACAGCCTCAAACGACATTACTCCCTCCCAAGATCTCTGCGATTCGTTATCCTCTTTCTTCTACAACAAAATAGCCGACATACATAACAGCTTTGAGAACATTTCCAATGAACTGTCCACTCCACCCACCTCCGAACCTAAACCGCCCTCTAACAACCTTAGCGCCTGGAACCCAATCACCACTGAAGACACCATCCGCCTAATGAACTCCATCCATTCAGGTTCGTCAACCGACCCCTGTCCCCACCACATCTTCAACAAAGCTGACTCCATCATCGCACCCCATCTCCGTGATGTCATCAACTGCTCCTTCAACTCAGCTACCTTCCCAGAAAGCTGGAAACACGCCGAGCTCAGCGCCCTCCTGAAGAAACCCACAGCAGACCCCTCTGAACTTAAGAACTACCGCCCCATCTCCCTCCTCCCATTCCCTGCCAAAGTCATTGAGAAAGCCGTCAATAGCCAGCTCGCCGCCTTCCTTGAATCCAACAACTCCCTCGACACCTCACAGTCCGGCTTCCGAGCCAAACACAGCACCGAAACCGCCCTCATTGCAGCGACAGACGACATCCGAACGCTTCTGGACAACGGGGAAACAGTTGCCCTCATCCTACTCGACCTCTCCGCCGCCTTCGACACAGTCTGCCATAGCACCCTCATACAACGCCTCAGCAACATCGGCATACAAGGAAAAGCCTTGGAATGGATCATCTCGTTCCTCGCCGGGAGAACCCAGAGAGTCCGACTCCCCCCATTCAAACAGAGGCCACCGAAGTCATCTGCGGAGTACCACAAGGATCATCACTCAGTCCCACCCTCTTCAACGTTTACATGAGTTCCCTCGCATCCATCGCGCGACAACACAACCTTAACATCATCTCTTACGCTGACGACACCCAACTGATCCTTTCCCTCACCAAAGACCCTATCACCGCCAAAACCAATCTTCACGAAGGCATGAAAGAAGTAGCCGAATGGATGAAAAACAGCCGCCTAAAACTTAACTCAGACAAAACGGAAGTCCTCATCCTAGGATCATCCCCCTCTGCCTGGGACGACTCTTGGTGGCCATCGGCCCTGGGCTCGGCACCCATACCCACAGACCACGCACGTAACCTAGGCTTCATCCTAGACTCCTCCCTCTCGATGACCAGACAAGTCAACGCCGTCTCATCCTCTTGCTTCAACGTACTTCGTATGCTCAAGAAAATCTTTCGTTGGATCCCCACCGAAACAAGAAAGACTGTCACCCACGCACTGGTCACTAGCCGACTGGACTATGGAAACACCCTCTACGCCGGAACCACAACCAAATTACAGAAAAAACTCCAACGCATCCAAAATGCATCAGCCAGACTCATATTGGACATCCCTCGCCAAGCTCACATTACCGGTCACCTGAAAGACCTCCACTGGCTTCCCATCAACAAGAGAATAACGTTTTGTCTCCTCACCCACGCACACAAGGCCCTTTACAAACTAGGACCCCATTGCCTCAACACACGACTGTCCTTCTACACACCCACCCGCCAACTAAGATCCTCCAATCAAGCCCTCGCTGCAGTTCTGCGCATCCACAGATCCACCATGGGAGGAAGATCTTTCTCCTACTTGGCGGCCAAAACCTGGAATTCTCTCCCCACTCACCTCCGCCTCACTCGGAACCACATTTCCTTCAGAAAGGAACTTAAAACCTGGCTATTCGATAAATAATGCACCCCCTCCCACAAGCGCCTTGAGACCCTCTGGGTGAGTAGTGCACTATACAAATTCCTGAACTTGAACTTTAACTTGAACTGACCTCTACTGGTCGTTTTCTATCAAGACAGTTAAATAGAGGCAGTTGAACAGAAAAAAGTCCCTAAGCGAAAGCAGACAAGTCCTAGGGCTGTTCTCCAGAGCCCACAAAATACATACACATATAAGTATATACTAAAGTATATACAAGAGGTCTTGAATGTTCGACCTAAAAAGGCCTCAACTCCTGAGCAGAGAATCTTCAGGAAAATATTTGTTGTCAATAACCTCTATTTTGTAAGCGTACACCTGGGAATCGGACCCAGAATTTCAGACTGAATTTCTCAGATTTCACGCAAAGGATCAACAATCAAAAAAGTAACTGAACTAATAAGCATAAACAAAAATCAACTGCCTGAGAACACAAAATCATCACGCTGAAATTCTCAGCAAGTTCTTTTTCAAATTATGAAAAGGCAGAGACAACCTAAATAGAGACCATCCCCAAGATGCATAAAGAACCCATTTTGCTATTCCTTAATAGCGAAAAATAACGATTCGCTATTAAGAAATAGCAAAATGCAATGCATGAAGAAATCACTAAGGGGCAGATGTATCAAATCATTTTTTTGCCGCAAACGCTGAGAATCGCTAAAAAGTAGCGTTTGCGACAAAAAAATAGGAAAATGGAATGTATCAACTAAAAAGCCTCGCAATATTAAGGAATCGCAAATTTTGCGATTCCTTAATATTGCGTAAGCATTTCAGGAATCGCAAATTGCGATTCCTGAAATGCTATGTATGAAGCATTTAAGTTTTGCGAATTTAGGCTAAGAAATCGCAAATTACCACCAACTTGTAGTTGGTGTAATTTGCAAATTCTTTTACACATGCACTTTTTGCAATTTGTAAAGGTGCCATGTGGCGCTCATACATGCCCTTGGGGCATGTATGTGGGCCATATGCGCACACATGTAAATTTCAGGGGTGCAGCAGGGTGTCCTTAAGACACCCTTGCACCCTTGAAATTATTCTCAATTTGCGATTAGCAAAATGCGAATCGCAAATTGAGAATACCTTTCCATTCATTCCTATCGGCCTCCTGGCCCATAGAAATGAATGGGAAATTATTCCTTGATTGCGATTAGCAATTTGCTAATCGCAATTAAGGAATTTCAAGAAATCGCTAAAAAATAGTGAATTTCTAGATACATACCATTTTGCAATTCTCAAATAGCGATTCTCAAAAATCGCTATTTGAGAATCGCAAAAGGGTATCTTGATACATCTGGCCCCCAAAAAATTGAGATTTCTTAAAATTCCTTAATTGCGACTCGCAAATTGCGAGTCGCAATTAAGGAATACCTCCCCATTCATTCCTATGGGCCTAGAGGCCCATAGGAATGAATGGGAAGACATTCTCAATTTGCGAATTGCAATTAGCGAATCGCAAATTGAGAATGCGATTTCAAGGGTGCAGGGGTGTCCAAAGGACACCCTGTTGCATCCCTGAAATTGATCTGTGCACATATGTTGCGCACACACATGCCCTTAGGGCATGTGTGTGCGCAACATGAAACTTTGAAAAATGCACTTTAGTGCATTTTTCAAAGTTTTTGCAAATTACCATGAAGTTCAACTTCATGGTAATTTGCGAGCCCTATTAGCGAAATCGCTATTTTTTAAACTTTAATGCATTGCATTTAAGGAATCTCAATTTGAGATTCCTTCAATGCAAGTAATCGCAATTTGGTGATTTCTTAATTTGCGATTTTTGCATTTGGGATGATGCATCCCAAATGCAAAAATACCGGTCGCAAAGGGGCAGATTCTGAGAATCTGCCCCTTTGCGAGCGGATTTTACCTTGATGCATCTATGCCCATGTTTGAAAGCAGGGGTCTTCAGTCTTTTCTGGAAGAGCTACTTAAGTTCAATGAAAATTATCACGAGCTACTATTATTATTTCTGTTGTAATAAAATAACCAGACTCAATTACATTAGCAGCTGCCATATACAAGAGTACTAGCAGTGATCAAATCAGTTCATCAGGCATAGTTGCTAGTAGTAATCTTTAAAAAGGGTTGTCAATGAGGAATCTCACTACGTGAGTAATACATAATAGCCATGATTGATCAATTATTAGCTGAAAATATATTTTGGAATTAAACTATTTTTCTTAAAACATCAGCTTATAGTTCTGAAAACACACACATCTGCACCTCAAATATACACTTTTCAATTTTGATTTACATATATTAGTGCAACCAGCAAAAGGTTCTAATTTAGTCGGCTGGGTGCACACACGAGAGCTACTTATATGTAGCTGGGGAGCTACCAGTGGCTCACGAGCTACTCGTTGGAGGAGCCTGTATCAGGCACTTATAGATAAGTTAAATATGCCCTTTAGGATTATCCGAATTTTACCATGTCGAAAGAAGCAGCATAAGCACCTTATCACTGTTTAGCATAGGTAAAGTGCACAGAATTATACAGACATAAAAAATATAGGATTCAACAAATGGTGAAAAGGTGGATTTCCTACAGTAGGGATGTGTGATGAATATGACTGGGGCATAATTGACCTCTGCCCTAATATGCATATTTGTTCTGAGCAGTTTACAATATTTTCAACCATGTTAATGCAAATGATTTGCAGACAGATGGTGTATAATAAAAAGTCCTATAATAAGGAACCATCCACTGTGTGTGTATGATGATATCAGAAGTGTGAGGTGGGGCTCTATGCCAACCACTTGTGAATGAATGATTCACTGATAGGCCTGTCTGACTCTAAGCACATCTTTCAACTCCAGCGAAAGTGAGGGAGGAGTGCGGGAAGTTCTAATTTCAGCTAAAAATGCTGTAATACCTTTTGGGGTTTAGAGAATTCCTGGGTGTGAGCCCAATAAATTGGGGGTAACATGGCTCAACAATCTCATCATAAGCAGCACAATAACAATTAGCCATTTAGCAATAATGGCCTATTAGAATTTCCAATTAGGTGCAGATAACGTTTTTGCTTCCTTTTGGGTTTGCCCTGTAGAAATATCATTTTCATATATACATATCCACAGGCAAGTATACAGGAACCAGAGATAATTAAGCAAACTTTTACTGATAGATTTCTCGGACTGATGCCATACTTTGTGAAAAGTATTCCTGTATCCAAGGTGCAGTCCTATATTTTCTCAAAAAGAGCAAGAGCCGACTAACCAATTCTCAGCTAAAACTGTTGAACATGAAATCCAACTTCACTACCATCATAGCTTTTAAAATCGACTTCTTTGGGAACAGAGATGTCATTTAAGATTTTGACTGAACAAAATAATTAAATCCCTTTGATTAAAGGCAATGACCAACATTCAGTGAAAGTTTTCCACAGTTTTTCTGCTGTAAAGCAAGTTAGCATCATAAGAGTAAGATTGGCTTGAGGGAATGTTCATCTCTAGGACATCGAATGACCTCACAAATTCAGTTTATGCAATTTTAAAAGTCTTCAATAATTTGGCAATATGATCCTTGTTGACTGAATATTGTTGCCAAGTTTGGGCGGATGTATGGAATACGTTCCATGTAAGTGGATCAATATGCATTTAGGATATGGATTCCAACATAAACTTTGCATGGTTTCCAAACAATATATATTATCATAACAGATAGGTTTGTATGTTATAGATGCAGAAAATTTCCAGTGGAATGGATCGGTTGCCATCTGTATTATGTTGAGAATGCTGTCCTAATTGTTTGAGAGTTTCCTTAATTCTGGTTAGAAGATTTTGCACAAGATGAAATAATTAAAAGCTTTATTCAAGGGTAGAAAATAAAACACTGAAAGGAATGACACTCATTGTTTATCACTTGGCTACTGATGCACTTTCCTTTTTAATCCACCAGTGCAATCATACAAAGCAAATTTCATTATTATCCTAAACTGAAGATAACATGGTTAACTTGGAATTTACCAGAAATCTAGCATAAAACGCAGAAGGTAGAATATGTATCCTTAACCATAGACAAAGGGTGATGTTTTATTTTGAACTTATCAGGTGTTACTAATGATTGCAAAGTATAACATTAGGAGTTTTTCCATATTTGTGACCCTGTTTGGCAGCTCTAGATCATCTGCATGTAGTTATAAGCTAGTTTCATGCAGAATAAATGCCTTAGGATTTTTCTTAAGGTCTAGAAACTTCCTCTGAAAGGTTGGAATTATATATCTTCATTGTCTGCAGGGGATGATTTGTTTGCAGTCGATACTCCTATGAAAAATGGTTCCCATGACATATATAATAGTTGCAAGGTACATAAATAATATGTATATGTAGTTATATATTTAAACCTCAGTTGGTGTGATAAAAGTATTGCATTTTCTCTTTATGTACCCCAATGCATTTCATATATTCATGTATTTTGAGTGAACATTTTGCATTTATAATAAATTGACAAAGCCTCAATTATTCATATATGTATCTGATTTACAAAATGTGACAAAATCCAGGGACGGTGCAACAAGAACAATATGTTAATGCTTGCCTTTTGCATCATTCTGTAAGAGATCCTTTTAAAAATAACCACTCAAGCATATTTAAGCTTGGTACAGACAACTATAAGGTAAAGAGGAATCTTAGGGCCCGATTTTGAGTCTGGCGGTCTTTGACCACCAGGCTTGAGGTGGCGGACCTGCATCTGCCTCATTACGAGGCAGCTTCTAGGACCAGCTATCCCTGCATTAGCTGCACCAGGGAACCGCCGTTCGCTGGCAGTGGCGCAGTGCAGAGGGCTTATATATTATGCAAGCCTGGACCGCTATAGGCCACCAAGCATACCATGAGTTTCCCCACCGTGAGCCTTTTCATGGTGGCCTCACTGCCAAGGAAAGGCTGGCAGAGAGCAAACAAAGAGGGCCCTACAGGGCCCCCATGCCCTGCCGCCATGGGGATGCATTCAGGGGGGCACAACATGTGCTCATCTGTTTGAATGCACCTCAAGTTCCAGGGCGGCATGTACTTCACAGCCCATGTTGTTCTGAAACTTCTTTTTCCGATCCCATTGCGGTACCTGTCTTCAGGGCACTGCCATGGGAACGCAAAAGAAAAGACTGGAAAAGCCCGTCAGGCACAAGTTTGACTTTTAATCTGGTGGACGGTCCTTGCACATTTTTGGTAGTGCTGAACTGGCTGAGAGCTGGTACAGCACCGCCAAAGTCCTAATCGGCCCCTTAGACTTTCTGATAGGTTTGATTGACAACTTTCTTCATGCAATCTCTAGCTGTAAACATCCTCAATGAGGGCCACATGCTTCTCTGAGTCAGCCTGGCCTTCCTGGCATGCCAGGAAAGCTATATCAAAACACAGGGACAGAAAATAACCTTCTAGAAGTATAGGATTATAGAGCTGTTGTTTGAGTAAGGCGTGTATTCTGAAGCCCATTTCGAAAAATCAGACAAGAATCTTTGGTGCTAAGACAGCTGAGCTAGGCGCTAGAAGTTAGGGGTTGGTGAAACAAAGTATGAGTCCAATTCAATTGAATGAATATCTAGAAAATTGTCACAATGTTCCAATTCTTTTTAAAATTTAGCTTATTAATTGCATCTATTGCCGCTATTTTGTTTGTTTCATAGTTTCATCTATATAGATTTTACAAACTTGGGCCGGATTACGATGGCGATGGGACCGCCACAGACAGCCAATCGGTGGTGGTCCCACCGCCATCGCAATCATGTCTTCTGCCCACCACATTTGGATGGCGGGTAGATGTGTGGTGGTCGGGAAAACGGACCGCTACAGGTCCGACAGTTGGAATGATTCCGACTGGCCATCGGACCTCCTGCATTACACAGAATAGCAGTGGTGCCTGCCAGGCACCGCCATAGAGTTAATGATATCCCTTTTCGCCTGTCTGTCAGCGGCGTGACCAGGCCAGCTTTAACAGACTTGAGGGCATGTAGTGGGCCCCCTTTTCCCCCTGGGCCTTGGACTTGTGTCCTGGGGGGCACCTATGGTGCCCCGCTGCATATCCCAGCACCATGTGGCAGGCACCTCATGGTGCTTCCTACAACGTAGTGTAGGGATATGTAACATGTCATTTCATTGCACTGCGGAGGGTGCTGCAGACTGCAGTACCCGTTGCAATAGCAGGAATAGATATTGTGACCGCCACCACGGCATGTGGAACCGCTGCCTTGTAAGCCGGCGGCCTCCTAATGAGGCCCTAGCTTAGGATCTTGATTTTAACAATGCTTTAAACTCATCCATAGTGTGGATTCTTCTGTGTGTCGATTCATGCTAAAAGGATATTTGGAGCTCACTAACAAATAACCTTAGAATCTTACAAGAATGATAATTTTCTAGAATGCATCATTCTCATGTATTTTGCAGGTGAGTCGTGGGCAATGCTTAATTTGTGCCGGTGCTTTCCGGTGCTTAGCACCGACACTTATTTGCCAGGGCCAGGTCTAGACCTAAGTGCCAACTTACATCGACGAGTACATTCTGTGTCCACCCTCCCCCGTAACGAGTGCTTTGCCAATAATACATCCATGCCTGCCCTTCAGTCAGTGCTGCCGGTGGGCGTGCCACTGATTGGGCTGGATTTGCTCCTGACTGTGTCTGCGCTGCGGCAGCGTGCATGCGTAACCTTTTTTTAAATTCCACGCACCAGCCAGCCGTGCCCGGCAATTCAGCCCCCCATCAGGGGCTGCCCTAGGCATGTGCAAGCTGTGCACCTGCACAGGGCCACCAAACCCCAGGGGCCAACACGCCAATATATATCCTTAATATAATAATCCTCTGAGGATGGATACATATTTGCGTGGCGGCCCCTGGCAGGGATTTGGCAGCCTCCGGCTCCGTTCCACTTCCAAACACCCTGATTCCCCCCCCCACCCACCCCCCTCTTCACTGGCCTCTGCGCTCCGTCCTGCCAGGACCCCCTCTTCCGGGGCCCCCTACCTACGTTCCCTGCCCAGGGCCACCATGAGCCTAAAGCCGCCCCTGCCGCCATATCCTCATTCACGAGTCACTGCGCATGCATCCGCAGTTCTGCATGATGCCACTATTATCTGAAGCAGCGTGTCGAGCAGTGTGCAGCAACAGGCCTCTAAAGGGAGCAACCTTAAAAGTAACCTGTAAGTATGCAACAAATGCTGCTTTTTTTTTAGCTCTGTCACTGTGATGGTTGCAGTGTAAAAAACTTGGAATTAATGAATGTAATGTACAAACTCCCTTGGCCCGAGTCCGACTTCGAGGCGTAGGGTGATGGGCATGACTGCAGGTGGTGGGCCGGGAGCTCTCCCTTTATCGGAAGGTCATGTTTTTTCGACTCGGTGGGTTTGTCCTTGGTGCTGGGCTTCGGAGTTGCCTGTGCCTGCCTGTTACTTCAGCAACATCGCCAAGCTGAGCTCCTGCCCACCCCAACGGATACTGTAGTGAAGTTATTATTCTGGGTGGTTAGTGGGGGAGGAGAGAAGGGGAGAGAAAATATTATTGCCAAGATAGAGGCAGCACTGAATAACCAAAATTAAGGACGGGGCAGAAGAATTAAATGCAGCATGAGACAAATCCACTAACAGCGTCTTAAAACCTGTATAACAATATTTCAGAGAGGCGAATTTTACTGCGGGAGCGTGTTTTACTTGGGGCTGAGTTAGGGAGGCTTAGAGGCAGCACCTTCAGCCCAATCTCGTTACCGTACGTGATT
This sequence comes from Lissotriton vulgaris, assembly GCF_964263255.1. Taxonomy (NCBI): domain Eukaryota; kingdom Metazoa; phylum Chordata; class Amphibia; order Caudata; family Salamandridae; genus Lissotriton; species Lissotriton vulgaris. Next base: position 230,439,252 of record NC_141696.1, read on the forward strand.
CTCGGTTTGATAAGTTTGAGGCCGATCCAAGGATTCTATCTCATATTTCCCCGTTTCATCAGAATACATTTTACAAGAGCTGAGCAAGTCGCTGAAAGCTGGTACTTTCCTCTGACTCAGCTTGAGGCACTCTTGGAGCATCAAATCCAAAATGAGCTCAACTTTTATTTGGCTTCTGCGTGCCACCAGCGCTATCAGCCACGTGCATCAAGCTAAAAACCGGTCGCAAACGGGCAGATCCTCAGAATCTGCCCCTTTGCGACCGGTATTTTTGCATTTGGGATGCATCATCCCAAATGCAAAAATCGCAATTTAAGGAATCTCTAAATTGAGATTCCTTAAATTGCGATTGCATTTAAGGAATCCCAAATTGAGATTCCTGAAATGCAATGCATCAAAATAAAACAAATAGCGATTTCGCTAATAGGAGTAGCAAATTACCATGAAGTTCAACTTCATGGTATGGTAAGGGCATGTGTGTGCGCAACATATGAGCACAGATCAATTTCAGGGGTGCAACAGGGTGTCCTTTGGACACCCCTGCACCCTTGAAATTGCATTCTCAATTTGCGAATTGCTAATTGCTATTCGCAAATTGAGAATGTCTTCCCATTCATTCCTATGGGCCTTTAGGCCCATAGGAATGAACGGGGAGGTATTCCTTAATTGCGAATTGCAATTTGTGAGTTGCAATTAAGGAATATTAAGAAATCACAATTTTTTTAGCAATTTCTTCATGCATAGCCTTTTGCTATTCCTTATTAGCGAATCCTTATTTTTCGCTAATAAGGAATCGCAAATGGCATTGTTGATGCATGTGGGCCTAAATCCTTACACACAAAGAATTAAAAACAGAGCAGTTACCTTTGATGCAAAAAAAAAGGAAAGAGAAAGAAATACAAATGTATTGTTGCCCAATGTCAAGTACTATATGATGGTATTGGGATTTAACTTGCGTGACTGGCAGTTGCAGGAGTCAGTTGTTTTGGACTGTATTAGTGTAGTGTTATTGTCTCATGACTGGAGTCAGTGTGGTATTAGTCATGGGCAACAATTTCTGTGGGGCACAAGTCCTTGAGCACCAGCAATATTTCAGCTACGGGGCTTATAAAAGTGCACCAAACCCCTGGTTCTTCAAGGCTATAGAAGTGAGGACAGTGAGACTTTGATAGCAATTCCTAACAGATAGTTGATGCAGCTATACAACGTAACTACAGAAAAAGTGGAGATTGCAGTTGTATTATGACACAGGGTTCACACACACCAAGGGTGTTTTTATTATAATGGGTAGTAAAGTTTTGAACATGCTTTATTGGTTTAGCAAACTATGAATGTCTACCGATTATCTCTGGAATTCGAACATCTGTGCATGAAATGCAGGCACTGACTTTCACTGCTCGGTTGATTAATCTTTGATTGCTTAAAAAAAATCACAAACTGAAACTTGATTTTTTTTTGACTGTTTGACACATTCATTGTCTTGTCTAACACATTCAGTCCAGTCATGGCTTTTCAGGCACCTAAGAGATATGCAGCGGGAGTTGTAGATTTTTAAAAACCTTGTACAAAGCGACTGCTAATCCCAAAATGAAACATTTTGCTGGCTAAAAATCCAACACTGTTTGAAGGACTTACACTTGATTTAAGATTACTTGAAAGCTGTACTTGTAATGTAGTAAATGTTCTAGGCCATTTACATTCTTACTTCTTGATCCCCATATACAACCAAATAAAAATCTGGTTCACCTATTTGATGGAAGTGTAATATTCAACTCTCATCATGCATGAAAACCAGGAAAAAAAGCCATTTGCTTTGATTAGTGTTTAGAGGAAAGTTTTTACCAAGCTTCACTACCTGATATGCCAGGGGTAGCAGCAGGGCAAGTAAAACACACACCGATTGAAAAAAAGAGAATTGCCAACGTCAATGTGAATTAGAGTCAGAGTTTGAGAAAATCTGAGTGTGAGAGAGCATGTGAGAGTGTATGAGAATTTGAGCATATGTGAGCGTGTGTGCACACAATGTGTGTGTGTTGATGTGAGTATAGCAGAGTGTGAGTTTTATGGTAGGGATTGTATTCCTGGCCCAGGCATACTGGAGATAATTTTTGGCTATTGGGCAAGCGCACCCTTGGCATATGGATACTTATCCTGGCATATTTGATATATCATTTTTGGTAGGTGAGGAAAATCATGGCAATATGTTGGTTTGACATATCGAAGTCATTCTTGGCATAGGAGAGGGCACCCATAGCATAGGGCCACACAAGTCAAATTCTGGTCTTTGCATACCACAGGTAATATTTAACTATGAGGCGCCTAGGGATAGGTGTGTATATGACAACACAAAGCACCTTTGCACATACCCCAGTATTGTCCTTTCCCCAAATCTGCACATAGAACACTGGAATATTTCACGTGACCATTTTCAGTGCACTAGTCATTTTAGGGAATTTAATCTAAAATTGTGTTCTAAATGCACTTATGATTTAATCTTTTTTAAACTTTTCATGGGGCAGGGGAAGCTCCTATCGAAACCTTACTTGAGAAAGTCTCTCTTGCTTAAATTCAGATCCGATATTACATCTAGCATTCAGCAGTGCCAGTTGAGGATGTGGGTAGAGCCAATAGAGGAAGTGGACGAGCCAATGGAGAAAGTGGAGCTCAGGAAAGTGGGCGTGGCCTCCAACAAACATATGAGCACCTGCACTTCATATTTTACAAATTAAGCACTGGTCGTGGGTTACTGTCCACCAGGTTTCATGTTTTTAGTTGGTAAATTGGCTAAGCCTGCACTTTGCCAAAAGGTCTAGAAAGGCTAATCTCCAGACATTTTTTGCATAACCTGCAAAAAACAAATGTATACACTGTGAACATCTGCGCCTCAAATATACACTTTTCAATTTTGATTTACATACATCAGTGCAACCAGCAAAAGGTTCTAATTTAGTAGGCTGGGTTGCACACACAAGAGCTACTTATATGTAGTTGGGGAGCTACCAGTGGCTCACGAGCAACTCGTTGGAGGAGCCTGTATCAGGCACTTATAGGTAAGTTAAATATGCCCTTTAGGATTATCCGAATTTTACCATGTCGAAAGAAGCAGCATAAGCACTTCATCACTGTTTAGCATAGGTAAAGTGCACAGAATTCTACAGACATAAAACATATAGGATCCAACAAAAGGTGAAAAGGTGGATTTCCTACAGTAGGGATGTGTGATGAATATGACTGGGGCATAATTGACCTCTGCCCTAATATGCATATTTGTTCTGAGAAGTTTACAACATTTACAACCATGTTAATGCAAATGATTTGCAGACAGATGGTGTATAATAAATAGTCCTATAATAAGGAACCATCCACTGTGTGTGTATGATGATATCAGAAGTGTGAGGTGGGGCTCTATGCCAACCACTTGTGAATGAATGATTCACTGATAGGCCTGTCTGACTCTAAGCACATCTTTCAACTCCAGCGAAAGTGAGGGAGGAGTGCGGGAAGTTCTCATTTCAGCTAAAAATGCTGTAATACCTTTTGGGGTTTAGAGAATTCCTGGGTGTGAGCCCAATAAATTGGGGGTAACATGGCTCAACAATCTCATCATAAGCAGCACAATACCAATTAGCCATTTAGCAATAATGGCCTATTAGAATTTCCAATTAGGTGCAGATAACGTTTTTTGCTTCCTTTTGGGTTTGCCCTGTAGAAATATCATTTTCATATATACATATCCACAGGGAAGTATACAGGAACCAGAGATAATTAAGCAAACTTTTACTGATAGATTTCTCGGACTGATGCCATACTTTGTGAAAAGTATTCCTGTATCCAAGGTGCAGTCCTATAATTTCTCAAAAAGAGCAAGAGCTGAGCAACCAATTCTCAGCTTAAACTGTTGAACATGAAATCCAACTTCACTACCATCATAGCTTTTAAAATCGACCTTTTTGGGAACAGAGATGTCATTTAAGATTTTGACTGAACAAAATAATTAAATCCTTTTGATTAAAGGCAATGACCAACATTCAGTGAAAGTTTTCCAAAGTTTTTCTGCTGTAAAGCAAGTTAGCATCATAAGAGTAAGATTGGCTTGAGGGAATGTTTTTCCCCAGGACAGCGAATGACCTCACAAATTCAGTTTATGCATTTTTAAAAGTCTTCAATAATTTGGCATTATGATCCTTGTTGACTGAATATTGTTGCCAAGTTTGGGCGGATGTATGGAATACGTTTCATGTAAGTGGATCAATATGCATTCAGGATATGGGTTCCAACATAAACTTTGCATGGTTTCCAAACAATATATATTATCATAACGGATAGGTTTGTATATTATAGATGCAGATGTTGGGAATGTTGTCCTGATTGTTTGAGAGTTTCCTTAATTCTGGTGAGAAGATTTTGCACAAGATGAAATATTTAAAAACTTTATTCAAGGGTAGAAAATAAAACACTGAAAGGAATGACACTCATTGTTTATCACTTGGCTACTGACGCACTATCCTTTTTAATCCACCAGTGCAATCATGCAAAGCAAAATTCATTATTATCCTAAACTGAAGATAACATGGTTAACTTGGAATTTTCCAGAAATCTAGCATAAAACACGGAAGGTAGAATGTGTATCTTTAGCCATAGTCAAAGGGTGATGTTGGATTTTGAACTTATCAGGTGTTACTAATGATTGCAAATTATAACATTGGGAGTTTTTCCATATTTGTGACCCTGTTTGGCAGCTCTAGATCATCTGCATGTAGTTATAAGCTAGTTTCATGCAGAATAAATAAATGCCTTAGGATTTTTATTAAGGTCTAGAAACTTCCTCTGAAAGGTTGGAATTATATATTTTCATTGTCTGCAGGGGATGATTTGTTTGCAGTCGATACTCCTATGAAAAATGGTTCCCATGACATATATAATAGTTGCAAGGTACATAAATAATATGTATATGTAGTATATCTAAACCTCAGTTGGTGTGATAAAAGTATTGCATTTTCTTTTCATGTACCCCCAATGCATTTCATATATTCATGTATTTTGAGTGAACATTTTGCATTTATAATAGATTGACAAAGCATCAATTATTCATATATGTATCTGATTTACAAAATGTGACAAAATTCAGGGACGGTGCAATAAGAACAATATGTCAGGCACAATTTTTATTTTTAATCTGGTGGACGGTCCTTGCACATTTTTGGTAGTGCTGAACTGGCTCAGAGCTGGCACAGCATGGCCAAAGTCATAATCGGCCCCTTAGACTTTCTGATAGGTTTGATTGACAACTTGCTACATGGAATCTCTAGCTGTAAACATCCTCAATGAGGGCCACAGGCTTCTCTGAGTCAGCCTGGCCTTCCTGGCATGCCAGGAAAGCCATATCTAAACACAGGGACAGAAAACAACCTTCTAGAAGTATAGGACTATAGAGCTGTTGTTTGACTAAGGCGTGTATTCTGACACCCATTTCGAAAAATCAGACAGGCATCTTTGGTGCTAAGACAGGTGAGCTAGGGGCTAGAAGTTAGGGGTTGGTGAAACAAAGTATGAGTCCAATTCAATTGAATGAATATCTAGAAAATGTTCACAACGTTCCAATTCTTTTTAAAATTTAGCTTATTAATTGCATCTATTGCCGCTATTTTGTTTGTTTTCATAGTTTCATCTATACAGATTTTACAAACTTAGGGCCCGATTACGATGGCGATGGGACCGCCACAGACAGCCAATCGGTGGTGCTCCCACCCCCATTGCAATCATGTCTTCTGCCCACCACATTTGGATAGCGGGCAGATGTGTGGTGGTCGGGAAAACCGACCGCTACAGGTCCGACAGTTGGAATGATTCCGACTGCCATCGGACCTCCTGCATTCCACAGAATAGCAGTGGTGCCTGCCAGGCACCGCAATAGGGTTAATGATATCCCTTTTCGCCTGTCTGTCAGCGGCGTGACCAGACCAGCGGAAACAGACTTGAGGGCCTGTAGTGGGCCCCCCTTCCTACAGATCCCAGCATCATGTGGCAGGCACCGCATGGTGCCTCCTACAATGTAGTGTAGGGATATGTAACATAATTAAACAAATGAAGGAGTAACCACTGAGGGTACTGAATACATGTACAGTTATTACGGTATTAAGGTGCAAACCCTGCGACCCAATCTTGGACAATCCTTTATCCTTAGAAGACCCCTCACTCACCAACCTAGTTGCTCCAGTTAAACTCACTATCCTGTGATTACTTGAAGTTCATGAACACTGACCCATTACAAGATTCTGTCTCCCGTAGGATCACTTAGTGATCCCTCCCTCCTTTTCTGATAACTCCTTGACTATGGATCGCCTCTGGTCCACCACCACGCTGACAAGCGTCTCCTTTTGTCCCAAACTGATTAAACTCATTCAATCCCATGCTCACAACGCTACCAGGGCAGCGCAACCGTCTGAGGCTGCGCAAGCCTAGCGTCTGACTCGAGCACTAGTTACCCCAGCAACCCGGCCTCACGTGACTACGCCCCGTCCACTCCTGGCAAACACGGAAGTACACTTAAGCTTTGCGTTAGAGCCCGTACCTCACTCCCACGGAGCTCCCAACCGAATTGCTGCTATCCTAATCAGCCTGACTTCCTGATGCCACAAGTAAGTCCAAATAGCTCCCGACCCGATGAGTCAAGGTTCGACTGAACCGTTTAGACCCTCTCACATCCCTACCACTTTCCGTTTTAGATAGTGTTGCACGGTAAAGCAGAGTCGGGAGAGCTCATGAAGCCCTGAATCAACGTGCTTTGAGTAAGAATGTTTTGTCTATCTGTTCGCATATGTATGACTGCTTGTGCTGCCTGTATGCTAGTGGTGTGTGTGTTTTTAACTAGATCTTAAATATTCATCACTTAAGATCTGTTTTGTGCCGCATTACTTTATTTTTTGTTCAATCACGGCACGCTCTGATCCTGGGGCTTAGACACAGATATTTTTTATTCCTCATGAGCCGTACCCACTCATGTTTCTGGCACTCACGGGTACAGGGGCAATCGTATTTCGGCAAGTCACGATTCAACACAAGTCCGAATGTGGCATAACAGCCTGATGGCAGTAAACGTGTGTTTTTTTCACAAACAGCACGAAAGTTAGAGGATTCTCTCTCATTCTATTTGGAGAGCTCTACGACAACCATGGAGCCTGTTAAATCAGGGAAAACAAACACTTGGGGGCCCATTAAGATGTAGGGCAGATCACCACTGCCATGCGGGCGGTGGTGATCCACCCTACATCCTAGCCCGCCCACCACCCATTTCCCCCACCATATTAGTATGGCGGGGGAGCGCGGCTGACGGGAAGACCGTCTGCCGGTTTTCCGCCCGGTCGACAAGTCGACTGGGTGGAAAAGGGTTTAATATGGTGGCGGTGTCTGCTAGACACCGCCATCCATATCAGGATGCAGGCGGGAGGGAGCCTTTCCGTGGAAGGGATGCCGCCACAGAAAGGCATGCGGTTTTCTAGTTTGGGTGCCCGTTGCGGGCCTCCCAGGATGTTGGGGGGGCACATGGGGGGTACCTGTGGTACCCCCCTACATGTGCATGCACAACATGGCAGGCACCGCGCGGTGTCTGCCACATTGTGCATGCACAAGCACGACATGCATTTTTGGCATTGCCGCCCGCCGCAATGTTAAAAATGCAGGATGCACCCGCCAGTGTGGCGGGTGCATCCTAATGTCACCAACGGGACCCCCACACATTTGGTGGGAGGTCCCTTTTACCGTCAGGATGGCTGGTGGACAAAGCCTGCCCTAATGACCCTCTAAACGTTTAAAAAAAAAAAACTCCCTCTCCGCCTAAATCAGCTTCACCTGTAACTATGGAGTTGTTGTTAGAAGAGATTAGAGCCTTACCCCCATTTATGGAGGAAACTAATACCAAGTTACAAATCCTCAATGAGAACTGGTCTAACCTTGACAAACGACTGAGCACAGTTTAACACAGCATATCCTCCTTTGAAGAAACCATCACCAATGTTTCTCAGCTGAAGTCTCAAGTTTCTACAGTTCAACGACAGGTGGAGGACCAAGAAAATCGCAATAGGAAGAATAATCTTCGTATTTATGGTCTGGTGGAAGAAGCGGAAGGTACGGATCCTCTGACCGTTTTCAAGAATTTTCTTCCCAAGTTGCTTCACATGCTAGACTCTACAGTTCTCAACATTCAGCGTGCGCATAGACTGGGTTGAGTTCCTTTAATTGCTTCATCCTCGCAACGCCCAAGAGGAGAATTTTATACTTCCTAGCGTACACAGATTTGCAGAAAGTTGCCTTGGTGTACGTTTGGTTATCTAACTTGTTATATTAATCTTTTTCTCAGTATTGTCCATGCTGATTTGTTCTAATATTTGTTATTCTTCGCCTTCACAGTTTTTCTTGTCCATTTGGTGTGATTACCCCCAATTCCTCCTTATAGCCATTCCTGGAGATGTTGCGTGATCCATGTAGTCCCACCACCCCCATGACTCTTAGACGTTATCTTGAATCTCCCTTGTGCAGGTATGTTCTTTATTTACCTTTGTTTGTTATAACCTCTTTTTCTTCTTTATTTCCCTTACAATCCCCACCTCACTCTCGTCTCAGATATTACTGACATTCTTTATTTGTGTTTTCCTATTTTTTTATTTCTTTTGCAGGCACTTCTTTTCTGAATCTCCCTTTATTTCTATTCCTTTTCACTTGTAGGTGTCTTTTTTATTGATAGCATTTCTTCTCCTTTCACATCCTCAAATATCTCCGTCATTGCTCACCTTATTTCTTATATTCTTCTTCTCATTTGTTATTCATCTATTGTGTCAATTCATCTAGATGTTTTCTCATATTTGTTCTATTGTTCGTTTTTATTGACTCTTTCACTTATATCTTTGTCTCTTGTAGTTAGATTGATCATTTATAAGCGTTCTCTTTCGTTGTGTATTTTTTATTATTGCTTTAGTTAACTGGATTGTGGTTATTCTACTTTTCTATATATTCTCAATCCTGACATGTCATGTCGTTAAAATTAGTTTCCTGGAAAGTTAGAGGCTTGAACTCTCCTATTAAAAGACAGAGGGTTTTAACCCACTTAGCTAAATTAGAGGATGACATGGTGTTTCTACAAGAAACTCATCTCACAAAAGTTGAATCACTAAAACTAAAAAAGTGTTGGGTAGGGGAAGTTTTCTTCTCCCAAGGGGATGGCAAAAGTAACGGTGTCATGATGCTATGTTGCAAATCGCTTCCTATTAAATGCGTATCACAGGAGTCTAATGCAGATGGACGATAGCTATGTGTTAAACTATTGGTGAGAGGTGATTTAGTCTCATTTCTCAATGTTTACACTCCCACAGGAGGGGATTAATCTTTTTGGTCCTCACTTGCTCATTGAATTACCCTATGAATGGAGGAAAACTTTATGTTAGCAGGTGACTAACCAGGTTTTTGACCCATTTATAGATCGAATTTCCAAGGTTTCATTCATACTCAATAGACCTCAAATCTTTTGTTCATGCTATCACCCAACATAAGCTTGATGCATGGAGATTATGTAACCCTGTTACTAGAGAATATACTTTTTATTCCCCCGTTCATCATACACAATCACAAATTGATTACTTTTTTGTTTCCCACAATATAGCACAAACGCTTACTCATGCAGAAATTGGTCCAATATTATTATCAGATCATGCCCCCATCTCAATTAACTTAGACATATTATCAGAGGTTAATGCCCCCAGAAGATAGCGATTTAATAATACTCTTCTCTTGGATCAAGCATTAATCTCTTCTTTCAACACTTTCTTTAATTAATACTTTTCACTAAATCAAAATGACTCCCTATCCTTTTCGACTATCTGGGATACCTTTAAGGCTTTAGCAAGAGACTTCATTATAAATTATGTGGCCGTGAAACGCAGAAAAGCACGTAATCGGGCCAACACTATTTTTCAAGATATAAAGAAACTGGAGCACTCCTACTATACATCCAATTCTAAAGATGTTTTGAATGCTCTCATAAAAGCAAAGTTACAGTTTAATAAAGAATCAACAGACATGCCTCACTATACCTATTGAAATCTAGTGTGAAATTTTACGGAGGTAAAAACAAAGCAAGCAAGATTTTGGCTAAATATCTGAAAACTAGAAATAGTAAACTAAACATTGAGTCTATCTACGATGGTAACTGTCTTAAAATTTAAAGATGCAGACATTCTGCACAAATTCTCTTTGTTTTACAAATCACTGTACTCCTCGTAAACAACTTCCACAGACTCTCACTATCACAATTTTTCTCCGCTATACAAAAATCTCAATACACTTCTCTCAACTTATCTTCTTTAGAATAAGACCTCGCACAACAAGAACTCTTGGATGCTCTCCAACATCCCAAAAAAGAAAAAGCACCCGGGCCAGGTGGCTTCACTGTTGAATTCTTTCTTCACTTTTCGAAACTGCTACTACCTAAATTACATCTCTTGATAAATTCGTTTTGCTCTAAGGAAAGCTCAATAGGGTCCTTTTCAGAAGCACACATTTGCCTTATACCTAAAGAAGGTAAAGATTCAAATAATTGCAACAATTACAGGCCCATCTCCCTTGTCAACATTGATTATAAAATTTTCTCCAGAGCATTAGCTCTTCATTTAGACTCCTATCTGCCACATTTATTGGGTAAGGAGAAATCAGGTTTTGTTAAGAGGTGAGTTATTACTGACATCACTAGACTTTTTTTCAATATTCTCTCTAAAACCTCACAACTAAAGCAGTACCTTGCAGCAATAGCACTGGACGGCGGAGAAGGCGTTTGATAGAGTTGAATGGCCCTACTTGTTTTTTACCCTTGGATGGTTTTGTTTTGGCCCTAAGTTTATTTCTCTAATGTTCCTTCTCTATTCTAACCATTGAGGTGCTGTCTGCACTAATGGATTAATCTCTCCATTCTTTGATTTAGGCAGAGGAGTGCATCAAGGATGCCCCCTTGTCCCCTTTTTTAATTTAGCTCTGGAACCATTTCTTTTGAAAATCCGTCAGAATCCACATATTCATGGCTTTGAAACGCCAACATCTCATATTAAACTCGTAGCTTATGCTTACAATATCCTTCTGTTTATCTCAAGACCAAACAATTCGATTCCAGTGTTTCTGGTAGAGGTACAATCTTTCTTCTCAATCTCTGGGTATAAATTGAATAGCGACAAATGCGAAATTTTGCCTCTTACTAAATATACTTTTAAAGCGGATTATGCCTCCTAGAATTTCACATGGAGCCCCAATCATATTAACTATTTAGGGTTACACTTCACATCTTCAATTCCTGGTACAGTGGCTTTTTGCATGAACAAATGCCCCCCAAAGATTTCTGAACTCACAACCAAATCGCACCCTCTGTATCTATCTTGGTGGGGTCGTCTTGACACGATAAAGATGATGCTTTCATCCACAGTATTATATATCATTTCTAATATTCCAGTACCTATCTCTACGAAATTGTTTAAAAAAATCAACTCCATCCTCTCCTCATTCTTATTGAGTAATAAGAAATCTTGTGTATCTATTTCCAAACTAACTTGTCCTAAAACAGAGGAGGGAGTCAATTTTCCCAATTTTTCTGCATACCAAAAAGAATTCCTTCTGTGTCAGGCTTCGTACTGGTTGCTTGATTCCATAGAAGATTGTCCGTTGTGGACATTAGTCGAACATTCATTCATAACCCCTTTTTATTTTAAGGAATACCTTTCCTTCTCTCATAAACCCCAATCCCTTTCCACTCCTATAATTAATCTTAGATCTAAGCTTCTAGGCTCCCTTTCTCCTTTAATACCTGAGAATCTCTATTAGTTTCTCAGCTCAACTATTTGGCATAACAAAGCCTTGTTAATATGCAATAAACCCTTCTACTGGAAAACTTGGAGACAAAAGGCTTAATCTGGATTTCTTTTACACATATGTGGAGAGGCAACGTGTACAGTACAAGTTTTAGCTTCAAATGCTATGCATATAATAACAATGGGTGACAGGATAAATCTCCAAAACAGATGGCGTAGTGTTCAAATGCTTTTATTGGGCTTCATATAATCCACAGCCTACGCATTTTGACCAACACAGGCTTCTTCAGGGCTGTAAACAATATATGTACAGTATAAGAAAACATGTAAATCACACATGTAATACAAATTAAAAAATATTTTACATTTACAATTTTATTTACATATATACAGTTTAAAAACAAAGGCAAAAGAAGAGACTAACACACTAAATACAAATTAGAAGGACATGTATTTTGTTACGTTTGTTCCTAGACATTAAGGTTCGCAGTAAACTGGCCTAGATCCTGCTAGAGGTCTCTATGTAGAATTAACATCAGTTAGCGGTTTTCCAGTTTGGAAGAGAGAGGTAACCAATATCATTCACGAGCATAAATTGCACATTTAACCGAAGATCAAGGGGACGAAGGGGGGGGGGGGCGGGAGGGCGGGATACTGCACCTCTGTGATGGCCTTACTTGCGGGGCAGTCTTTAAACTACAGAGTGCTGAATAAGTTATATGAGCCTGTTTTATTACAGACAAATATAAGGAAAAAGGACAGTATTGTATGAGTGTACCTTGTATGTATGTCTTGGAACTGAGACTTGATTGCTCCAAACAATGAATCCTCGAAAGGTGAATGTGTCCTGAACCATACAGTGACCCACTTGCTTGTTAGTAGAATTTATTTATTGGGAAGTTTCTGAAATTACATTAAGCCACCATGTTTATATGCAATCATTATGGGTTTCTACAAGGCAAAAGAAAACCCTGCTAATCTTATTCTTGACAAGGCGCACGTGAACTCTTACCCCTTCTACATCACGGGTGTCCTTACTTCTTAGGTCAAAACAATAACTCTAGCCGTAGCAGTGTCGCTGTCATGTGCCGATTAAAGCACAGAAGGTTATCTGTAGTATTTAAAAAACAACAGCGAAGGTTAGCTAGTTAGGCTCATAATGCTGCAGGCAAGTAGTCCCCACATTCTATATGTCACTAAGTACAGCCTGCCCACTCTCACAATATTTAAGTCCTCATACAGCTTCTAGCTACATTCTTCCGTTTCTCGTGTATCTGCAAAAAACTAGAAATGTTCCCGCCACTGAGACTCCATCTAGTGGAATAAACACACTGCCACACTCTACTACCCTGCCCATGAAAGAAAGCCAGCGTTATACTTCTCCCTGACTTAGTCCCTAAGACTGGGACAAACAGACCAATAGAAACGGTGCGAATTCAAAAAAGGCCCCACACAACGACAGAAACCTACAGAAATCTACAAAAAACAGAAATGTTCCCTCCACTGAGACTCCGTCTAGTGGAAGAAACGCACTGCCACACTCTACTACCCTGCCCAGGGAAGAAAGCCAGCGTTATACTTCTCCCTGACTTAGTCCCTAAGAAAGGGACAGACAGACCGATAGAAACGGTGCAAATTCAAAAAAGGCCCCACACAACGACAGAAACCCGCGAGGGATCTGTACTACTGCTTGTTCAGTAGGAAAGCCTGTCACAAGATGGACGGGCTGACAAAAGTCAGACAGCAAAGCGTCTCACCTCTTCAAGTAAAGCCTTCCTTCTCGTGTCCTCGTCTCCGAAAAAGTATGAAGACACAGAGGTTAACAACACCCCCGTTTTATACAGTGTTAAAACAATCAACCACCAACACCTGTGTCTAATCTCTAGACTCACGGTGTTGTTTGGAAACCGTGCACCGTACTTGAAAAACGTGGAGATGGGCCGGTCGGCAATATCCACATTGCAGTGTGTTCATACCTTATTTTGAAGAGGATCAGAGGCACAAAAGCGGGTTATATTAATGTTAGTACGACGTAATAGTTCATTTAATCATTTCTAAAGCCTCCATTGATACAATTTAATTATTTAGACGGAAAAAATAAAATAAAAATGTGAGCGGAGCATACAGCTGACACGAACCCCGTCTATTTCAAGTTAGATAACCTAAGCCTCTGCCGATGGTGCTACTCGAATATCGTGTTACAGCCTGTGTAAAACTGTGTTATTAGGAGCACATATAGTTGCACTAGTGCAAAGGATTGTATACATATTATTGCACTGTTCAGATATTCATTACTACAGCGAAAGTCAGCAGGATGGTCACATATATGAATATATGACATGCAGGATCGAAGTTTGTTATTACACTATGGCCTATTGCCGGCTGGGAACCCATATATCTTAGGTTCATAGATTGGGCCCTGTGGCTGATGTGCTACTAGTGTAAAAATTCCCCTTACTTAGAATAGGTGCAAAGTACACGACACCGGAAAAATAAAAGAATTGTTGAACAAGTATTATCAACATATATTGTTGAATGCGTCCTATGGTAGGCGCGAACCCCGTGTATCTCGGGTTCCTAGATTGAATCATGTAGCAGTTGCGCTACTCATACACTGAGTCTTTTGCAATTGAGAATGTATCTATCACTACCGAAAGCCCATAAATCAATCTTGGTGGTGCATTACAGACATAGTCATTAGGGAAATTAATGTCTTCTTAGATATATACTAATCAGTATGTGTGGATAGTCAAAACCGAGGATGATGGCTACACACATAGTTGATAGCATGTCCCCACCTTTGTGATACACATCTTCGTTGGGGGTGCTCTCCCTGCCATTGTGCGTCGGTTGGAGATGTTACTAATTATGGCCTCACAGTAAATTAGTAATTCATATTGTGTCCGCATCCCTAGAAATATTCTGCCATATTATGGCGAGTAACCTGAGACAAAAGGGCGAGGGGAACTCATACTATGATGAATTGGGGGATGTCAGTGAGCAGAGGCCTATGCCGGGTCCTATAATATCCTTTCCTAGATCTGTTGAGCGTTGAGGCTAAATGCCCCTGTGATCTAGTAAACCAGGCATAGGAGAAGAAGCAGAGATTCTGCAGATAGGTATGATATGGTGCCTTGCTCTTCCAACAGCATGTTACAAGAATTCATATACACACAGTAACCCATTTTAGGACTGAGCCATAATTTTCGGACCAAACTACTAATACCTGGAACACCTTGTAAAAGGTGCCAATGTTTCCATAGTATTTTGTATACGTCCTGATTTAGATTGGAGTTCGTGATTACAAAGGAAAGCCTTTCATTTGAGGTTTTGACTCTCGGTTTTAAAGTTGCCCCTCTGTCTAATTTGGTTGCTTTATCTACCGCCTGTTTCAGCACTTCCTTCTAGTACCCTCTTTGGCTGAGACGTTGCACCAAATCTAAACTGTGCCTTTCATGTTCCACTGCCTCACTGCAATTTCTTTTTATTCGCACTAGCTCACCAAAAGGGATGGCATTTTTAGTGCTGGTCGAGGGAGAGCTCTCATAGTGCAAGAGACTATTCACTGAGGTCTCCTTTCTATGCAGGGTACTCTGCAAAATGTTGTTCACCACATATAATGTGATGTCTAAAAATTCAATTCTAGTCTGTGACATGGTCATGGTGAACCTTACATTCATAGTGTTATCATTTAAGTAGTTGAAGTAAGCTTTAAAACTATCCTGTGACCCTGACCAGATGACGATGACGTCATCTATATAGTGTCCCCAAAAATGTATATGTTCCGTCCACTGAGACGCTGATGAGCCCATACATGTCTCGCTTCAACCCACCCCATGAACAGATTTGCGTATGACGGTGCTACCTTAGACCCCATCGCAGTCCCTTGTAGTTCTTTGTACCAGGTTGTGTCATATAGAAAGAAGTTGTTATCCAAGATTAGATGCAGCATCTCCATGAGCATCTGATTGTGATCATAGTATTGGGCATGGCGTGACGAAAGAAAGTGTTCCGCAGCTCTTTCCCCTAGGTCCTCCCTTATACAAGTATATAGGGATTCCACATCTAGGGTGCATAGCCAGAATGATTCATCCCACGGTAGTCCATCCAGTTTGTTCAATAGGTCGATTGTATCTTTGATGTAAGACGGGAGATTATGTACAAGGGGTTGCAGAAATAAGTCCACAAATTCACAAGTCCACAAATGTATGTATTAAACCAAGATGAATTGTCCGCTCCTAACAAGTGCTTGAGTTTCTGTCCAGTTAATGTACCAGTTTATATACCTACTGCCAAAAATCCACAGGTCTTTTTCCCCCTGGACGTCCCATAATCGCAGGCATTGGATCTTTAACTGAACCAATGGCCCAATTTGTGGACTTATTTCTGCAACCCCTAGTGCATAATCTCCCGTCTTACATCAAAGATACAATGGGCCTACTGAACAAACTGGATGGACTACCGTGGGATGAATCTTTCTGGCTATGCACCCTAGATGTGGAATCCCTATGTACTTGTATAAGGGAGGACCTAGGGGTAAGAGCTGCGGAACACCTTCTTTCGTCACGCCATGCCCAATACAATGATCACAATCAGATGCTCATGGAGATGTTGCATCTAATCTTGGATAACAACTTCTTTCTATATGACACAACCTGGTACAAACAACTACAAGGTACTGCGATGGGGTCTAAGGTAGCACCGTCATAAGCAAATCTGTCCATGGGGTGGGTTGAAGCGAGACATGTATGGGCTCATGCAGCGTCTCAGTGGACGGAACATATACATTTTTTGGGACGCTATATAGATAACGTCATCATCATCTGGTCAGGGTCACAGGATAGTTTTAAAGCTTACTTCAACTACTTAAATGATAACACCAGGAATGTAAGGTTCACCATGACCATGTCACAGACTAGAATTTAATTTTTAGACATCATATTATATGTGGTGAACAACATTTTGCAGAGTACCCTGCATAGAAAGAATACCTCAGTGAATAGTCTCCTGCACTATGAGAGCACTCACCCGACCAGCACTAAAAATGCCATCCCTTTTGTGAGCTAGTGCAAATAAAAAGAAATTGCAGTGAGGCAGTGGAATATGAAAGGCACAGTTTTGATTTGGTCCAACGTCTCAGCCAAAGAGGGTACAAGAAGGAAGTGCTGAAACAGGCGGTAGATAAAGCAACCAAATTAGAGAGAGGGGCAACTTTAACACCGAGAGTCAAAACCCCAAAAGAAAGGCTTTCCTTTGTAACCACGAACTCCAATCTAAATCAGGACGTATACAAAATACTATGGAAACATTGGCACCTTTTACAAGGCGTTCCAGGTATTAGTAGTTTGGTCCAGAACAAACTAAATGTAGCGTACAGGCGATGTAAAACCATAAGAGAGACCCTAAGTCCAAGGTACACTCGACCTGCACGAAACAAACAAAAATTGTGGCTCAGTCCTAAAATGGGTTTCTTCCCCTGTGGTTGTTGTAACACGTGCGCACAAGCAAGCCGGATGGCCAGCTTTAAGTACAATACAGACAAAACCTATGACATCAGGTTCTTTATTAATTGTCTGACCCAGTTTGTGGTTTACGTCATCATCTGTGTATGCAAGAAAATCTATGTAGGGAGCACAGTCAGATCCCTCAAAACACGCATACAAGAACACATACAGGCCTGTGTGAATCAAGACATGCCTTATGCACTGGTTTCACATGAATGCATAGGCACAGGTGAGAGATCCAATTTTAAATTCCATTCAATTGATCATTTGCCGGCACTAGAAAGGGGAGGTGATAGAACACTACAACTTCGCCAATTGGAAACTAAATGGATCTGTAGGTTACGTGTCATCTCAAAAGGTCTGAATACTGATTTGGAGATGCATCACTTTCTGTGATAGTATGCACGAAGGGATAAGACATGCATAAAACATTAAGACCGGGCAAGAGTTTACTGTGTGTATATGAAATCTTGTAACATGCTGTTGGAAGAGCGAGGCACCATATCATACCTATCTGCAGAATCTCTGCTTCTACCCCTATGCCTGGTTTACTAGATCACAGGGTATTTAGCCTCAACGCTCAACAGATCAAGGAAAGTATATTATAGGACCCGGCATAGGCCTTTGATCACTGACATCCCCCAATTCATCATAGTATGAGTTTCCCCCGCCCTTTTGTCTCAGGTTACTCGCCATTATATGGCAGGATATTTCTAGGGATGCGGACACAATATGAATTACTAATTTACTGAGTGGCCCTAATTAATAACATCTCCAACCAACGCACAATGACAGGGAGAGCACCCCCAATGAAGATGTGTATCACAAAGGTGGGGACATGCTATCAACTATGTGTGTAGCCATCATCTTCGGTTTTGGCTATCCACACATACTGATTAGTATATATCTAAGAAGACATTAATTTCCCTAATGAATATGTCTGTAATGCACCACCAAGGTTGCTTTATGGGCTTTCGGTAGTGATAGATACATTCTCAATTGCAAAAGACTCACTGTATGAGTAGCGCAACTGCTACATGATTCAATCTAGGAACCCGAGATACACGGGGTTTGCGACTACCATAGGACGCATTCAACAATATATGTTGATAATACTTGTTCAACAATTCTTTTATTTTTCTGGTGTCGTGTACTTTGCACCTATTCTAAGTAAGGAGAATTTTTACACTAGTAGCACATCAGCCACAGGGCCAAATCTATGAACCTAAGATATATGGGTTCCCAGCCGGCAATAGGCCATAGTGTAATAACATACTTCGATCCTGCATGTCATATATTCATATATGTGACCATCCTGCTGACTTTCGCTGTAGTAATGAATATTTAAACAGTATGTATACAATCCTTTGCACTAGTGCAACTATATGTGGTCCTAATAACACAGTTTTACACAGGCTGTAACACGATATTCGAGTAGCACCATCCGCAGAGGCTCAGGTTATCTAACTTGAAATAGACGGGGTTCGTGTCAGCTGTATGCTCCGCTCACATTTTTATTTTATTTTTTCAGTCTAAATAATTAAATTGTATCAATGGAGGCTTTTGAAATGATTAAATGAACTATTACGTCGTACTAACATTAATATAACCCGCTTTTGTGCCTCTGATCCTCTTGAAAATAAGGTATGAACAGACTGCAATGTGGATATTGCCGACCGGCCCATCTCCACGTTTTTCAAGTCCGGTGCACAGTTTCCAAACAACACCGTGAGTCTAGAGATTAGACACAGGTGTTGGTGTTTGATTTTTTTAACACTGTATAAAAACGGGGGTATCGTTAACCTCTGTCTCTTCAAACTTTTTCGGAGACAAGGACACGAGAAGGAAGGCTTTACTTGAAGAGGTGAGACACTTTGCTGTCTGACTTTTGTCAGCCCGTCCATCTTGTGACAGGCTTTTCTACTTAATAGGCAGTAGTACAGATCCCTCGCGGGTTTCTGTCGTTGTGTGGGGCCTTTTATGAATTTGCACCGTTTCTATCGGTCTGTTTGTCCTTTTCTTAGGAACTAAGCCAGGGAGAAGTATAACGCTGGCTTTCTTCCATGGGCAGGGTAGTAGAGTGTGGCAGTGCATTTCTTCCACTAGACGGAGTCTCAGTGGAGGGAACATTTCTGTTTTTTGTAGATTTCTGTGGGTTTCTGTCGTTGTGTGGGGCCTTTTTTGAATTCGCACAGTTTCCATTGGTCTGTTTGTCCCGGTCTTAGGGACTAAGTCAGGGAGAAGTATAACGCTGGCTTTCTTCCATGGGCAGGGTAGTAGAGTGTGGCAGTACGTTTCTTCCACTAGATGGAGTCTCAGTGGAGGGAAAATTTCTGTTTTTTTGTAGATACACAAGAAGCGGAAGAATGTAGCGAGAAGCTGTATGAGGACTTAAATATTGTGAGAGTGGGCAGGCTGCGCTTAGTGACATATAGAATGTGGGGACTACTTGCCTGCAGCATGACAAGCCTAACTAGCTAACCTTCACTGTTTTTTTTAAATACCACAGATAACCTTCTGCGCCTTAATCGGCACATGACAGCGACACTGCTACGGCTAGAGTTATCGTTTTGACTTAAGAAGTAAGGACACCCGTGATATAGAAGGGGTAAGAGTTCATGTGCGACCTTGTCAAGAATAAGATTAGCAGGGTTTTCTTTTGCCTTGTGGAAACCCAAAATTATTGCATATAAACATGGTGGCGTAATGTAATTTCAGAAACTTCTCCATAAATAATTTCTACTAACAAGCAAGTGGGTGACCGTATGGTTCAGGACACATTCACCTTGCCAGGATTGGAAACAGTGATGATTCCTCGTTTGGAGCAATCAAGTCTCAGTTCCAAGACATACATACAAGGTACACTCATAAAATACTGTCCTTTTCCTTATCTTTGTCTGTGATAAAACAGGCTCATATAACTTCTTCAGCGCTCCGTAGTTTAAAGACTGCCCCGCAAGTAAGGCCATCACAGAGGTGCAGCATCCCGCCCTCCCGCCACTCCCCCCCCCCCCTTCGTCCCCTTGACCTTTGGTTAAATATGCAATTTAAGCTAGTGAATGATATTGGTTACCTCTTTCTTCCAAACTGTGAAACCACTAACTGATGTTAATTCTACATAGAGACCTCTAGCAGGATCTAGGCCACTTTACTGCGAACCTTAATGTCTAGGAACAAACGTAACAAAATACATGTCCTTCTGATTTGTATTTAGTGTGTTAGTCTCTTCTTTCGAATTTGTTTTTAAACTGTATATATGTAACGTATTTTTTAATGTGTATTACATGTGTGATGTACATGTTTTCTTATACTGTACATATATTGTTTATAGCGCTGAAGAAGCCCGTGTTGGGTGAAACGCGTAGGCTGTGGATTATATGAAACCCAATAAAAGCATTTGGACACTACGCCATCTGTTTTGGAGATTTATCACTCCTGTCATCCATTGTTATTATATGTATAGCATTTGAAGCTAAACCTTGTATTGTACACGTTGCGTCTCCACATATGTGTAAAAAAAGTTCTGATGTATAGTTAAGACCAACACAGGTGGCTGGTCTTAGGAGGTGGGCAATAGTGTGTATTATAGCTGGAACCAAGGAGCGTTTTTTTTTTTTTTAAACTGAAAGGTAGTGCGGCAATAATCCCTGCCACCAGGTTCTGTGTTGTAGCTATTAATCTGGACTTCTCAATTATTTTCACTAAATTAATTTATACCCTTTTCCGCACTTAAGCAATTATTTGGTTTACCTGCTTCATCCCACTCTAAATACATTCTCCTCAAATAAGCTGTCCTAGATGCACATGCTCACTTCACTAACACTCCTGCCAATACTCATATTCCAGACTCATCCACACATCTATGCACCCTGTTACATACTATACCCAAAGCGTCCACTATTTACAACTTCTTACAATGCACAGACAAGGTCAGACAAAAATCAAAAATAGAAACTGCCTGGGGCAGGATCTTAATGCATGTTGGTCCATCTCTTTGTGGAACAGGATCTGGTCTAAGCTACGAAAAACATCGAGAGCAGCTAGCATAACACAAACTCGTTTTTTTGTATACAACAGGCTTTTATTAAATCTGAGTAATAGAAGTAAACGGTTTTCCACTGTAGCAGATACTTGTTGGACATGTTTGACCCCAAATGCTGATTTGTTTCATATGTTATTTTCATGTTGACATGTGCATAGTTTATGGAAACGTGTATGGTTTCAGATTAACTCAATTTTTGGCACCATATGTTCTTTTTCATTTACTCATATTTTTTTGGGTAGTCTTTCACCTATAGGAAGCAATCTTACACTTACTGTCAAAATTATTTATCTCTTAATAGCGGTTGCTTTTCAGGAAATTACTAGGAATTGGAAAAACTTCACAAAAATTTCCTACAAAGCTTGGTGGTGTGATGTTTGCCATAACCACAGGTTAGATTACTCCTTTGTTTATCCTTTACATATGGCTATGAAACGTAATCTATTATGGTCACCATCACAACAAGAAGTACTTCAGCCTCCATAAACGTTCTAAAGGTTCTTTTATGCTATTGTTTTAATATTATCCAAATGCTTTCTTTTTCATTCATATTCTCATCATTTTCATTCCTCGATCCATTTCATGTATTCTTACTGGAGTAAATATGCGATGTAATGATTAATGTTTAGTATTTTATAATGTACATTGACACCTTTATTATTTCAATAAAACCTTTTCTGAACTGAAATAAAATAAAATTAATACATTTTTGTTATTTTTAGTGCCGCAGTGGGTTGTGGGTTTATAGGAGTAATGGGTGGAAAGTAATTTAATTATAAGACATTAATGATTATTTTTCAATTAATAATATTTATTTAATTATGTTAAATGGGCTATTAATTTGTTTTAATATACATTTTAAGTATGGTTTGTGAGTTTTATAGGAGTACAGGGTGGAAAGTAATTAATTAATAATTATTTGTTAATTCATAATTATTAGTTAATTAATAATTACTTATGTTAATTGTGTATTTCATTTTTTTAGGTTGTGGGTTGTGGGGTTTATAGATGTAAAGGATGGGAGTACATTTATTTAAACTAACTAATAATTAGTTGTTAAATAGTATTAATCATTTAATTGACATTAATTATTTTAATTGTGTAATTATTATTTTTTGTTTCATTTTAGGTGTGGGTTGAGGGGTTTATAGGAGTAAAAGGTGGGAAGTTAATTCATTTGAAGTATTTAATAGTTAGTTTTTAATTAATAATATTTATTTAATTGATTATTAATTATATTGATTGTGGTAATAATTTTGTTACGTGTACAATGTATGATATGCGGGTTGTGGGGTTTATAGGAGTACAGGGTGGGAAGTTATTTATTTTTAATGAATTAATAATTACTTGTTAATTAATATTAACTATAAATTGATAATTAATTATGCTAATTGTGTAATTAATGTATTTGTAGTTGTCGATTGAGGGGTTTATAGGGGTATAAGGGTTGGAAGTAAATGTATTCAAATTAATTAATAATTAGTTGATAAATAGTATTAGTTATTTAATTGACAATGAATTATTTTAATTGTGTAATTCATTTGATTTTTGTTTTATTCATTTTGGATGCGGGTTGTGCGGTTTATAGGGGTGAAGGATGCGACGTTAATTAATTTAAAGTAATTAATAGTTTTTAATAAATAAAATGTATTTAATTGCTGATTACTGATATTACTTGTGCAATTTCATTTCTTTTTTTATATTTTAGGATGTGAGCTTTGTAGGAGTATATGGTGGGAAGTAAATTAATTTTAAGTGATAATTAATTTGTAATTGATATTAATTATTAAATTGATAATTAATTATGTTATTTGTGTAATTAATTTTATAATAAACTTAAGGAGTGTGTTTTGTGTTATGTGGGGCTATATTGGGGGAAGTAAATCCAATATATGTAATTAACCCGTTACGTGCTGCCGTCGGCCGTTGCCCGACGGCAGCACTACCTCGCAAATGCTGCCGTCGGCCAACGGCCGACGCGGCCCCGCCCACTTTTTAGATCGTCCGCACTGCACCGAAATAAAGGCCGCAGTTAAGGCGTTAATAATTAAGGTTTAATAATGATAATCTGTTTATTATTATTTATATTAAAAGTGTAAATAATTTGCTATTTAAAGTTAGGTTTTCGTGCAGGTTGTGAGTTTTGTGGGGTTATGGGGTGAAAAGTAACAAAGTTAAAATGATTTAGTAATTTTGTTTATATATATTTTTTAAAGAAAAATATTTATTTGTATGAACATTATTTTTGTATTTTATTTATAATAATATTTGTAATTATTTGTGATATGTATTTAACATTTTAATATGTTTTAATTTTTTTAATTTTTATTATCAAATATATTTGAATTTGTTTCTATATATTTATATTTTTCTTCTTTTACTTTGTTTTTTAAATCATTTTAGGCAGAATTCTTTTAAAACATGTGCATTTGTATTTACTTTGCGGCATAATTATTTAAATGGTCATTATTTTTAAACTTTAGCTTGTTGACATCGCTACCCACGGCGCAGCAGACTACGTGCTGACGCAGGGGCTAGAAGTGCTCACAGCCGCCATACTGGGTGGGGGAAAAGGTGGCAGTCGAGTTGCTGGCCACATCCTGCCCTCCTCCATACTGGATTTAAGGACGAAGTCATCTCGACCGCGCAGCGGGCGCGCAGGTGGCGCGCCGAAGGCACGCCAAAGGCAAGCCCGTCTGCGCCCGTCCTTGCCGGGACCGAGCCGAGGGCCATGACCCCTGGCCTAAACGGCAATGCTCACCAGAGGTATTATTCTGGTAGGGATCTTTTACATCTAAGGATAGATCCATGTAGTAGCTGCCCACGTAATAATCCCGAGCACATTGCTCAATCAGTCATCTCCACATGTCCCAGCTGTACTTCATCTCTGCCATTTATCAACGGCAAAGTACGCGCCATTTCCTGTAATAATAACAATACCAGTAGAATAATCATCGCACTTATCAATGTTAGATCTCTGGGCAAACACAGACAGGAAATTCATGATTTAATACTAGATAAAAAAAATTGACATGTGATTTTTAACTGAAACATGGATGGATGCTGAATCCGACCCTTATCTGGCAGTTGCTATACCTTCGGGATATACAGTTCATCGACTCGACAGACAGGGAAAAAAAGGAGGTGGTTTAGCGGTTGTTACGCGGAATCATTTCTCCGTTAGATTATTTCCGATTCTGTCCAAATGTTGTGAAGCCTTTCAATTCTCTAATAATGTTACACCTTCACATAATCTTAAGGGGGTCCTCATGTATAGAACGCCAGGTTCTCGATCCACATTCTTGGCTAATCTTCATTCGCTTATCGAGTCTTTGGTGACTGAGGACTCTTTTATTGTATTGGGAGACCTGAATTTTCACTTAGAAAAACTGGACGATGCTGACTCCCAAGCACTAAATGGAGATTTGGAAAGCTTGGGGTAGGTTCAACCTGTTAATGCCCCGACACATGAGGCTGGCCATACACTGGATGGCATCTTTACTAACATACAAGGCCTAACCATCTTGGATATCCTACCGCTCACTTGGTCCGATCATTCGGTCATTCTCTGTACCCTTCCAACTCTTATTATGCCTCCAACAAAACCAACCTATTCTTCTCAGGAGCCCTTCAGGGTTTGGAGGAATATAGAAAATGTAGCCCTTAGTGACTTATTGATCAAGTCCCGCCCTACTATATCCATGGATCCGAATTTAGCTGTTAAGCAGTTTACAGATTGGATAGATAACGCAATAAACTTATTAGTACCACTTAAAACCATCTCTAGGAATAGAAAGGTACCATCCTCCCCATGATTCACAGAAGAACTTAGGAGGCAAAATCAAAAATGTCGTAGACAGGAAAGACCATGGCGAAGGTCCTATGATCTAGCTAGCAAAATATGCTATAAGGAAACACAACTAACCTATAAAAAAATGATTCTAGAGACCAAGAAAAAGTATTTTGGAAATCAAATCGACTCGGCCAAAAACTCCAGCAAACAGTTGTTTGAAGTAGTAAAACATCTGGCCGGGAAACTCACAGATATAGCCCCCACTCCATCGCAGGCTCTCTGTGACTCCTTAGCTAACTTCTCCTTCACCAAAGTCCATGACATCTACTCTGAATTTTCTACTAATAATATTGCATCCCCAGTTACTCATATCACGTCCCCCACCTGTACGCTAGATCAATTTGAGGCACTGTAGGAGGAACAAATCAGGGACCTCATGGTGTCCATAAAATCAGGATCGCCCCTGGATCCCTGT
Organism: Lissotriton vulgaris; assembly: GCF_964263255.1. NCBI lineage: Eukaryota > Metazoa > Chordata > Amphibia > Caudata > Salamandridae > Lissotriton > Lissotriton vulgaris. Next base: position 230,464,906 of record NC_141696.1, read on the forward strand.
CCCCCCAGAGTCTATTTACCGGTTCTTGACACAATCAGCATGGTTATCACGCAAGTTTGTAACGTGATTCTTGGGTCTGGGATATATCCGAACATGTTAAAAACTACCCTTTTAAAACCTCTCCTTAAAAAAACATCATTAGATAAGGAGCAGTTAAAAAACTATAGGCCCATAGCCAGTCTACCATATCTATCCAAAGTGCTTGAAAAGGCAATGAACATCCAGTTGGCGGACTATCTTGAGAATAACAAGCTGTTGGATGATACGCAGTTTGGCTTTCGAAAGCTTCATGGCACGGAGACGGCCCTTATCAAAGCTGCAGATGATATTAGAACCATCAGGGATCAAGGTGGGACAGCTATCCTCATAATGCTGGATCTATCTGCGGTCTTCGACACGGTCAATCACTCCATCTTGATTGACCGTGTCGGAAGTTTGGGCATTCGATCCAGTGCAAGGGAGCTGCTTACCTCCTTTCTCTCCAGCAGGTCACAAGCAGTCATGTTGGGACCTTATAAATCACTGGAGCTTGCCTTGCCTTGTGGAGTACCCCAGGGCTCATCGCTAAGTCCAACACTGTTTAATATCAATGTGTTGGACTTAGCGAGAGTTATTAAAACCCACCAGATGAGCCTGACCTCCTACGCTGATGACACCCAGCTGGTGCTTGCTATCAATAATGATGGGGAACGTGTAGCAGCACAATTTCAAGAAGGTATGCTGGCTATTAAGGATTGGATGCAGGCCAATTGCTTGAGTCTGAAGATTGCCCCACAATGGTCACCGGTGTGGTGGCCTCCTTCTTTAGGAGCTTTACCCAACCCTTCTGCTAAGGTTAGAAATTTGGGCATAGTTTTTGATGACAAGCTCAATTTTGTAGCTCATGCTAATCAAACAGTGGCGAATGCTCATCACAAACTCAGATTAATTAGGAAAATCATCCCTTTTCTTTCGGATAGTGCGGGAAAAACAGTGGTGAGCACATTTGTGCTCTCCTCGCTTCATTATTGCAACGGTCTGTTTGTTAACGCACAATCCCGGGTAATCTCTAAGTTGCAAATGATCCAAAATGCAGCAGCAAGACTACTCTCCAAAACTCCAAAATTTAACTCAGTCAGCCATATAATAAAAAGCTATCATTGGCTATCAATTAAAAATCGCATTAAATTCAAATCACTCTACTTAACGTTTAAAGCCATTCACAACCAGGGCCCTAGATTTCTGCAAACCCAGCTCGCTACCTACTGTCCATCTAGACCACTGAGATCGATGTCATTGCACCAACTGGTGGTACCACGCACCAGGACGGTCACATGAGGAGACAGGCGCTTCACGGTATCTGCGGCCAGACTTTGGAACTCGCTCCCACTGACAATCCGAGCAGCTCAATCGCTCCTCCAATTCCGGAAACTGGTGAAGACTTGGTTGTTTAACCAGTAATGGGTTCTACGTCTAGATGTTGCCCCCTAAGAAATCCTGTTTTGTATTCATAGCGCCAAGATGCCCATAGGCAAACGTATGAGCTCTACAAATTGTATTAATAAATAATAAATAAATAAATATTGTTTGGAAGATAATTTATTTGTTTTAATGTTGCATTGACTGGAGTGGAAATAGTAACATTTACCCTCTGCAATCCAACACTTTCCCTACTGTTCCACTGACTGGAGTGGAAATAGTAAATTCTACCCCTCCGCAATATAAACACTTTCCATACTGTTTCACTGACTGGAGTAGGAATTGTAAATTGAACCCCTGTGCAACCCAACACTTTCCCTACTGTTGCACTAATTGGAGTGGGAATAGTAAATGTTGCCCCTCCGCAATTCAATGCTTTCTCTACTGTTATATTTATTGGAGTGGGATTATTAAGTTTTACCCCTCTGCAATCAAATACTTTCTTTACTTTTCCATTGACTGGAGTGGGAATAGTACATTTTACCCCTGCACAATCCAACACGTTCCCTACTGTTGCAGGAAAACTGTAAATTGTAACTAGTTTTATGACATTTGCGTTGTGGGAAGAGGGAGCAGTTAATTTTTTACATACTTTTATTTCTTTTTTTTTTTTTTGGAAGACCTTTATTGCATAACTACTCACATTACACAGCATCTGGCCTACAAACCCGGGGCCGGCCGCAGTCTTACTATAGTACCATGTATCTGCCGTAATACACAGCCCAGTAGCCGCCATCCCGGGGGCGCGGCGGCATCTCACTGTCCCCCTTATGGGTGTAGCATTATCTTAATACGGATCACTGAGGTCTAATTTTCTATTTTTTAACGTACAACATTGAACCTAGCTAAAAAGTTATCACATTTGGTCTACTGTCCCTCTGGAAACGGGAACAACTCCCGTACTCCAGACCTAAATATCGCGTGTCTTTCCTTTTCCATCCTCTGTGTAGACCTTTATTTGACAGTGGCAGAAACAGCGCACAGAGATCATCAGCCATGAAACAATAAAAAATCAAAAATTCTTGACACATCTCATCGTACATTACAAGACACTAAGCCCATCAGCCCACACACCGGTAAAAAATGGAAAACCAATAGAGGAGGGGATCGTCCACGGCGACGAATCACAGCTATCTAATAGTCCCCGTCCCATGAACATTCCCACCCGACATATGCAATTAATGCTCAATCACAGTGTAGATAGCGCGACAATTTCACTTTTTAGCCCACTCCTTCTGGGAACAGTTGACTGTCATGTCGCTCCTGACGCTCTGCAGTGAGCTTAGCAATGTAAGTGCGGTATGGACCCCAAATGTCCAAGGGCCTAGATGATGTAGGGATGGTGGAGGAGTATTCTATACTATGGATATTACAGGAGGCCAGGCTCCTTAGCCAACCCTGCACCGTCGGGCATTTCGTGGAGCACCAAAGCAAGGCCACTTCTCTCTTAGCTAGCAAGAAGCCCACCGTTGCAAGTCTACGAACTGCTTGTGGAAAGTTGGTTACGAAGCCCAACAGAGCAATCTCGGGGGTAGGGGTCAGGGGGACACCTAGTATTTTACCAAATGTGTTGTGTATCTGTAGTCAGTAATCACGAAGTCGGGGGCAAGTCCATGATAAATGCGCAAAATCGGCATCCTCGGCCTTACATTTAGGGCATTTAGGGGAGCAAGTGGGGTCTATCCTATGGGCCAGAGCAGGAGTATGATATAGACGCCTCAGGAATTTAAAGTGAATGAGTTTGTGCCGGGTGTTTAATGACACTCTCTTGGTTACAGCGCAGCACTGGGCCCATTCCTCATCGGAGATCGATTTCCCCAGATCCCTCTCCCATGCCAGGCGGACCCTCGCATCCGCTGCGGGAGTGGATGCGATGCTGAGTTTGTAAAGTTTGGTGACCATGTGTGCCCCTGATGGATGTTGTATGATAGCAGTCAGGGGCAGTGCCTCTTCAGGGGCCAGCGGGAAGGTAGGAAAAGTAGCTCGCAACAAGGACCGCAGTCGGGACAATACAAAGGAGTCCATGAAGTTGCGATCCAGGAAACGGGGGTCTTCCGACAGACTAAAGGCATGTCCGTCTGGGAATAAGTCGCCCACTGTGTTTAAGCCGTACTTGGAGAGTGTATGTCGGACTACCGTTTCACCAGTGATTGGGAGCCAGTGAGCATTGGGGAGAGGAAGGAGTGGGGAGTAGAGTATATCTAATTTCAGTACCCTCCGAAGTTTCTCCCACGCTCAGCATGTGGATGATACTGTTTGGATGTCTTGGGGGTCACGTGGGAATCCTTTCGGGAGCAGTGTTGCCAAGGTGTGTGGAAGTACCAGATCAGTCTCTGGTTTCAAGTATAATATGCGTGCATCTGGGTGGAACCATGGATACGCGAAGGAACACTGTGCCACCAAAAAATACAGGTAAAAATCGGGGACCCCCAGGCCTCCCTTCTCATAGGGCTGGGTCAAAACGTGCCACGTGACTCGAGGGGTTTTGTTTCCCCATATCAACCGTAGCAGCAACGTTCGCAGCTGTGTGAAAAAAACCTTATGAAAGAACAAAATGAAGGAGTACTACCCGATGAGGGTAAATGAAGGATTTTGTCTAAACTCAGGAAACATTGTTTCTTTGTTAGGAAACCCCTCACTCACCACCTAGTGGTGACTTGCTTCATCATCGGGGCCCACCCAAGTGGCCTAGCGTCACTTGGGTGTGCTTCAACACCTGCAATTGCAGTGGAGCTGGTAGTGAAATGTGGGGTGCAAACAAAAAAGAGTGCAAGTGTTAAAAATGTCCTGGTATTCTTGGGTGTGCTTCAACACCTGCAATTGCAGGTGTTGAAGCACACCCAAGTGACGCTAGGCCACTTGGGTGGGCCCCGATGATGAAGCAAGTCACCACTAGGTGGTGAGTGAGGGGTTTCCTAACAAAGAAACAATGTTTCCTGAGTTTAGACAAAAGCCTTCATTTACCCTCATCGGGTAGTACTCCTTCATTTTGTTCTTTCATACCTTGACCAAGGGAATCAGGAGTATTTCCCGTCCGACGACTACGGACACAACTCCTTACTCTCCTACTTGTTTTCCATGAAAAAAACCTTAGTCAGGGGTATGGGGATGTTATTAAATAGATACAAAAAACGGGCGAGTACCACCATTTTTACGATGGCAATGCGTCCCATCATAGATAGCGGCAGTCGCAGCCATTTGTCAATATTATCCTCCAAAAAGTCTAGCGCCCTTCCATAGTTGAGCCGAATAATGTCCACAGTGTTGAGATGGATATGTATACCTAAGTATTTCACCGATTCCTCACACCACTCCAGTGGGTACTCACAATTCCACGGTGTAGTGACAGCGGTCAGCGGGAAAATGAGAGACTTGTGCCAATTCATGCGCAGTCCGGAGTAATTGCCAAACCGCGTAATTTCCGCCAATAGCGGGGTCAAGTTCACGGACGGTGTGCGGACATAAAGTATTAAATCATCCGCATAGAGCGATGCAAGCAGTGGACCCGTGCGGAATTGTAGGCCTCGAAACATGTGGTATTCTTGGAAATGCCGGACCAATGGGTCCATTGCCAATATAAATAACAAGGGGGACAACGGACACCCCTGTCTCGTACCTCTGGATAGGGAGAATGTCTCCGTGATGGTGCCGTTCAGGCGTATGCGAGCCGTAGGCTCAGTGTATAGCAACGCCACTGTGGAGACAAAACACTCCGGGATGCCATGCGTCTCATAATTGATAGAAAAAAGGGCCATTCCAGGGAGTCAAACGCTTTTTCGGCGTCTAAAAGCACGGCCGCTGCCATAGTGTTGGGGTCCACCCGGTGTAGCACCGCGAATAATGTACGCAGATTCAATGAGGTGGACCGATGCGGCACGAACCCAGACTGGGCGGGGGATATGATGAACTCCATTAAGAGGGCCAGCCGAGAGGCCACTATCTTTGCCAGGATTTTATAGTCTGTGTTCAATAGCGAAAGAGGCCTGTAGGAGCCAAAGAGGGTCGGGTCTTTTCCGGGTTTCGGGAGTAATATGATCACCGCTTCCCTAAAGGTGGGGGGTAATACACCAGTCTCGAGGGCCTCAGCATAGACCTCAATCAGCTCTGGTACCAGTTCCTCCTTGTAAGCCTTGTAAAAATCGGCCGAGAAGCCATCCAAGCCAGGAGCCGCAGAGCCTCGAAGGGCGTCTATGGCTTCCACCACCGAGTCGACTGTTATCGGGTGGGCGAGGAACTCTTGCATATATCTTTCCAGATAGACCAATGCAACTTCGTCGAGGTAAGAGCACTGACCCTCTAAGTCCGTGCCTATGGACGAGGAGTATTTTTTTACATACTTAATATAATTGCTTGTGTGCTTCTGTATGAATTGTAGTGGGAATAGTATATGTATTAAATGTAATATTTTATAAACATTTTTATATTGTTATACTTGATAGTATTATGTTTTTATTTATTTAAAATGATAACATTTATAATTATTAATGATTTTAATGTGTAAAATATATTTATTAAATTGTAAGAATTTTATGTTGTTTACTTTTTTATTTTATTAAAAATGTTTCTTTTAAAAATAAATTATGTTATTGCTATATGAATATATATATATATATATATATATATATAAATATATATTCCAGCTCAGAAAACCATTTCTTTCAAGAAATGTAAAGCGCACTCCAGAGGTAAGGCAGCAAGGTATGTATATATATATATATATATATATATATATATATATATATATATATATATATACATATATATATATATATATATATATATATATATGTCCTCCCTTTCGGCGTTCCGTTTTCCCAACACCTTATGCAGTGACACAATCCATAAACATAATATATATATATATATATATATATATGTGTGTGTGTATTTATTTGTTGTATTTTTATATACATTTTTTTAAATGTATAATATAATTAAAAAAAGAATCACCGCGCCAGGGGCTTCACTTGCTGCACGCCACACTCCCTGCCTCCCTGCTTGCCTCCGCCGCCGCAGGACACACGCGGCCGCCGAGAGGGGCGAGCAGGTGAAACTACATCTCCCAGCGTCCCCTGCTTCGCGGGGACGCCGACTGCCAGCTGGGGCTTCCGCCGGGAGGCGCATATCATCGAGCCCTTCCTCCGGTGGAGCGGGGGTCAGAATCACCGCGCCAGGGGCTTCACTTGCTGCACGCCGCACTCCCTGCCTCCCTGCTTGCCTCCGCCGCCGCAGGACACACGCGGCCGCCGACAGGGGCGAGCAGGTGAAACTACATCTCCCAGCGTCCCCTGCTTCGCGGGGACGCCGACTGCCAGCTGGGGCTTCCGCCGGGAGGCGCATATCATCGAGCCCTTCCTCCCGCGTCGCGGGACGCGCGCGGGCAGTGCCGGGCTGAGCCCGGGCAGAGGGCGGGCCGTCTTAGGCCGTCTAGGGACGACGAGGGACGGGACGGGCCCCCCCTTGTGATTCAATCTTCAAAATGGGTAAGCGTAAACTACAAACCTCTTCCAATGGGGGTCCAGTTAAAGCTAAAGTACCACGCAAAGCCATTGCATCAGCAAGTATCATGACATATTTAACTACTGCAGTGGGAAAACTGAATAAGGAAATCGCTGCGAAAGAGCGTGAACTGGGATTAGAACAGATAATTTTGGACAGTCAATTATCCCCTACAGTAAATAGACTCCCAATTCCACTGGAGCCAGCAATAGTCATGGGAAATCTACCTAACATTGACCCACAAGGCCTAACAAATATCACTGCTCAAGAGGGTCAAAATAATACGGATCAAGACATTCAGCAACCAGAAGTTTCTTGCATCCAGGTACAAACCCCCCATGCTACTAAACGTATTAAACGGGTATCCCAAAGACCTAACAAACAAGGATTATACACACGGAAAAAGGTCACCCGTTATCAGACATTGAATCCTCATTGAAAGACATGGTGGAGAAAGTACTGGTGGACAAAATAGAAGCGACACTTGTGCAGATTTCTAATGATATAATAGAAACCTTAAAGGATTGTGTAGTAGACATACTTGGGAAATGTGAAAGGATTAATACATTTTTGTCTTCAGATCTCAGTAGGCCATGCACATGCATTTCCAATACTGCATTACGGCCATCCTTTAATTCTAATATACAAACACAATCCCCTATGGAACAAGAAAAGGAAGTGCAACATCTTCCAATGCCATCTGCCCCGCCCCAAGTATCTGTGGGTAATGCAAAGCCCCAAACGGTCACCTGTATAACCAGGGTACAGCAGACGAGTAAACCCTGTTCTGCTCAAGTTACATCTAGAGTCCCAGTAACAGACAATTCTAACCCACCAGGGCCTAGAACCCAACGCGCAAGACCTCCTGTGCACCTTCCCCCGGAAGCAACACCCTTTGTTGCTATTCTGGTGAATATACCAGTACTGAAAAGTGGAGAGTGTGAGTCAGATATTGCACAATTAAATAATATTAAGATGTGGTGTGATGCAAACTGTATTGGCCCCAACAATATCTCTCAGTACATTCAAACAGGCAGAAGGGTCGATTGGGTGGGGTATACGCCTAAAAAATTTGCAGGGGATTGCATGATTGTTAATTTCAATAGACCCCATGAGGCACAACGGTTATTTTGGGATGCTACCGAAGTGAGGGAAGATGGGATCAGAGCACTACCGCTAGGCTTCTTTTATCCTTGACCCGCAATACATAAATCCCAACCAGGAAGGGTCCTGTATAGAGCACAACCTAGATACACCCCCTGCCCGGGTTCATGGGCCACACAGAAAACAGGCTTGTTGCCAAAAATTAGTGATAACCAAGGAGGTGAAGCCAGAAATGATCTTGTGCTAACAAACAGGTTTGCTGCCTTATCCAACTTAGAGGAAAACGATTGACTAACCCCACCAGGTAGCACCACTAATCAGCCACAACCCTCCATCCCACTTGTAATAGAAAAGGGCAATACAGTAACTCATTTTGATAATGCCCTCTTTCCATCTCAACACACTCGGCCCCAATTTATTGAAAAAGATGGTAGAGTGAAAATGATGAGCTGGAACATTGCAGGCTTACGCTCCAAAAGGGATGATATAAGATGGTTGGACCTGTTAAAAAAATGTGATGTGGTGGCCCTTCAGGAGACGTGGGATAGGGATTGTGATTTCTGGTTAGATGGATACACTTCTTATTTTTTAGCTGCGCAGACATCAAGTTCAGACAGAAATAAAGGGGGCCTGTTGTTTCTAATATCCGTAAATGTGAAGGGCACTGTGAAGGTACTAAACACACCATCCCATAACTATTTAGTACTGGAGGTTACAATGCCTAATAGTTATAAATGTGTCTACATTAATTTTTATAATAGTATACAAAGTATAGCATTAAACGCTAACATTAACCCCTTGATGGAGTTTTTATGTAGATATAGAGAGAGTCAAACCACTTTTGTATATTTTTTCCTGATGGGAGATTTTAATACTCATTTATGCCAACAGAACTGCCATGTTATAGATGCAATTAATACTGTTATGCTACAATTACCACATTTTGAGCACTCAGAAAAGGGGTTTGCCCTAAAAGAACTTCTCTTAGAGAATGACTTATATGAACCAGAGTTCTTCGATAGAAAGGAGCGGGTGCCTACTTATAGTGCTAGGGAAAGTAATACAATCATTGACTATATATTTATTTCACCGGGTTTGTTACAAAATTTAATGTTTTACAATGCTGTACAGACGACTTTCATCGACCACAACCCAGTAATACTAGAAATAGATAATAACAACCTGTTTTTATTTACAAAAGGAATAAACACTGATTCGAATACAGCAGGATTTACAGAACTGATTGTTAAGGACCAGGGGAGACGGGTCAAATGGAGCAATATCATCCCGAGGACTTTCTCTATTCTCTTAGCCTAAAGATGGGTAAAGAAATTAACATCTGTATGGACCCAACTAGGTTCGAGGGGAATATAGTTCAGTCCTTTGAAATGATTTGTAGCCAAGTATCGGATGACCTAAAAAGTAACACGAAAAAGAAAGAAAAAAGGGCTATGGGATGGTTCGACAAAGAATGCTCCAAATCCCATTGCGAATTATATAAAGCATTAAAAAAGATACCACGTGATAAACAGGAAGTGGCCAGTTTAAGGCAAAAGAATAAGGCAAACATCCTAAGACGGAAAAACGAAATAAAAAGAAGGGCATGGGAAGACCTATATGAGAAGGCCACTCTGAGGGACAGTGCCAAATGTTGGAAAATCGTTAATACCCCCCTATTTAACGGGATTGAAAATGCACCGTTAGAAGTTAATATCCCGGAACAAGATTGGTTAGAGCATTTTCAAAACATCTATGGTAGTAATATCACTGTAGGCCCCCTAGACCAACAACTGATTGAATCAGAAGAGGTTTTATCCAGTTTCACCATTAAAGAGGTGCAGAAGGCAATTGAGGACACGGCAGGAAAGAAGGCCCCTGGTCCAGACGGCGTACCGGCCGACATGTTTAAATCAAACTCGGGCATGTGGGCAGTGGTCCTCATCAACGTCTTTAATGTGATTGGCCTGGAAGGCACAAAAGTACCAGCTTCATAGTCACAGTCTGTCATAATCCCCATTTTTAAGAAGGGCCAAAGGGGAGACCCTAGATGCTACAGGCCCATTTCTTTGTTAGATTCTTCCTTCAAAATATTGGGTAAAGTCATCTTGGAAAGAATCTCAACCTGGGCAACAAACAATGATATCCTGTGTGAAGCCCAGTATGGCTTTCGAGCCGGGAGAGGCACAGAGGATCAATGCCTAAATTTACATCTCACACTGGGTAAATATACTGTAGCATCAAAGGGGATGATGTATTTGGCTTTTATGGATTTGTCCACAGCTTTTGACCTAGTTAATAGGTCAAAGATGTGGACAATACTTTTAGAACTGGGCCTAGACCGAGCACTAGTGAATTTTCTGGCACGACTTCATAGTGATCTGAGGGCGACCATACGCATGTCCCAAGAGGGAAATTGCACTGCCTTTTTTAAATCAGGAAGGGGGGTGCGCCAAGGGTGCATTCTGGCACCAATGCTCTTCTCACTTTATATTAATTCACTGGGAAAGACCCTGGAAACGGCCTCCATTGACGTACCACGTATGGGTAATTCCTTAATGCCGGTTTTATTATATGCCGACGACACAGTACTGTTGGCAAGAACCCCGAATGGTTTACAACGTCTTTTAAATTCTTTTGGGGCTTTTAATGCAAAGTTTAGATTTATCAGTTAATATTGAGAAATCTCATGTTATGGCAGTAGGTAGTCGTAAGAACAGCATTAAAACCCTTACCTGTAATGGCTCAGTGTTATCCAAAGTTAAAGTCTTTACCTACCTGGGTGTGGTGTTCCATGAAAAGGGGACATGGGCTCCACAAATTACAAGTAAAGCTGCAGCAGTAAAAAGATCGGCTGCCACTATCCTAGGTTTTGCAAAAAGGTTGGGAGGCAAGCCACCTGAGGCTATACTAGCAATCTATAAAGCCAAAACTCTGTCCATTGCGAGGTATGGGGTTACAAAAATCTGACCCATATACAAAGAGAAGAGAATTTATTTTTGCGATCCCTACTGGGCCTTCCTAAATCCACCCCAGCCTTTGCCGTACACATGGAATTGGGGATAGGATACATTGAAGACTCATTGACTCTGGCCCCACTACTGTCGTGGATTAGGATATGGCTTAATCCAGCTTTAATTTTAAACCATGTGATCATCAGGGATTGTATGGGGAGGGAAAACGTGGCTAAGATCGGTTGGCTACAATACATTAAGATCACAGCAGTATACCTAGGCCGACCGGAGCTATATACAAACCCCGAGAGCATAATGAGAGAGGACATCGACTGGGTAAAGAAAAACTTAATAGAGAAAAAGGAAGCAGAGAGAGAGGCTAGCGAAATCTTAAAACCAACTGTCAGGGCCCACTATATGATGATTGCTTCGTTATCTATTCAATCTTACTTGACGATAGTAAATAAACCTTTTCATAGGTGGGTCCTCACTAAATTTCGTTTTAACCAAGCACATTTCCTGTTAGGAGAATTTGAAAAATGGTGCAAGCCTCACGAAAATGCTCCCTGCAGATGTGATCACTTCTCAGTTCAGGATATATTACATTTTGTGTTTTTCTGCCCCTTTTATAAGAATGGGAGGGAGAGATACATTAAACCAATCCTGAGAGGTTTAGATTTTATGCAGGTTAGACCAGCCTTATTGTATCTGCAGCTCATGAAAACTACAGTAGTAATGTATAGGTAGCCAATTTCTTGACTATGTCAATCCGATCAAAGCAAGCAAGATCAATGTTAAATAATTAATGTAAATTAATTGCTTAAACTGAATAATTGGCCTCTGTTTATGTAATTCTGATATGTGCAAAAAACAAACTCATGAATTGCACGTTTTGCACTTTCTCCCCAGGCTGCTAGCACTTTTGTATTTAGAACTGCAAAGATATTCTAGTTTGCACATTTTATAAATTCTGTATAGTGTTAAGGGTCTATAAGATTGTTATTACTGTAAATATGATGGTAAAGATGTTTTTATATGAATTTCTTACTTTTTAATAGTAACTTTTTAGCTTATTAACTTGTTTTTAATAATTTGTCTGTATGATTGAAAGTGGTTCTGTAGCATACTTTTATGATTTTAAAATAATCGAATAAAGTGTTTTTGACTTGACTTGACTTGAAATTAAAAAAAGAATTGTATTTTAAGTAGATATATGTAAGTATATATATATATTAATTTATTATATATGTGTGTTTAATTTTTTGAAAATAAATTTATTTGTTAAAATATTTATTAAATATATTATTTTCAATATTACTATTTATTATATTTAATATTTGAATTTACATATATTTAAACAACAATATTTAATACAATGATATTCGTTTTCTTTATTTTTGTACTTACCAATATAAGTAGAGGTTGATGATATTTTGGACATCGATATTTTGGTCACAATATTTTCGTATAGCAGTACTTTGGGTGGTAATAGTCTGTCAGTGAACGCCATAGAGATATTTCTTAGTACTGACCATCAAAATGATAAAGAAAATATTTCAACACCCAGATGCAAAACAAAAGTTTTTTACTTAAAGAGTCAAACAAAAGATGCACACAGAAATGTGAGGTCACACAAATTCCAGCATTCAACAAACTAATGACCCACAATTCTACTGTCAAGTCCATAGATAGCGCTAAAAGTAGTGTTAAGCCACTCTTACAAGAATATAGTTAACCGGGGACCAAATCCGTTGCTAAAATTATTTGTGTGTTGAAAAAAGTCAAACTGGTTTCAAGGAAGCATGTAGTGAACAGACATTGATGTATCAGTCTCTTTTATAATTACCAATAATAATACCATCCTCAGGACAATACTTAAAAACAAAATAACACATAGTTTTCACAACTTTGAGGTCGATTTCGATGTCATTCGGTTTGTAAGGTCTCCGAATCATATTCGAGTTTGCCGAATCCAATCCAGAACCCTTGTTGCCGAACGAATCATGCACAGTTCCCAATGACTGATTACGATGTCCAATAACAGGTAGATTCAGAAAAGGGGGTGGTGATGAACAGAGTGTCTGAATTAAGCAGACCACTCTTACCCAGTCCAAAGATCAGGGCTTGATCCATCACCGTTTTTTAGCTCACTGCACCATCCCAGCTCAGAACCTGGCTACATGCAAATTAGTCTGTTCCTGTCCCAGTGCATGATGGGAACAGGGCAAACCAAACTACCAAGCCAATTCTTATACTGGGAAGGAAACAAGCTTCCGGGGACCGGTTCCTGATCTTTGGACTGGGTAAGAGTGGTCTACTTAATTCAGACACTCTGTTCATCACCACCCCTTTTCTGAATCGTTTTTGGCCACTATAGGTGTGGCAGGGTATACTCAGACATGAGTCCCTTGCTCACTGCACCATCAGGATTCAAGCAAGCCGGGCCGACGACGGCTGTTCTGGATGATGTCCTCCTTCCCTGATCCGCCCTGAGTCGCCCGGTTAGGTGTGCCATTTTCCCTATGTGGCTTCACCACCCTCATCCTTTTATGTTTTTTGTAGTAAGTCAGTATGTTTTAGAATCTTCTGCCTTGCTTTCTTTCTTCAATGTGTTTGTCTTTCTTTCTTCATAGTATTTTCTTCATCCTTCTTCTCTTACTTCTGAACCGCCTTATTTCCCAAAGATACCTTTTTCTTCGCTTTCCTCTCTCTTTCCTTCTTTCTATTTCTCTCTTTTCTTTTCTTTTCTCCTCTTTCTTTCTTTTTCTGTTACTCTCCTTTTCTCCTTTCTTTTTATACTCCTCTTCATAACTACATTCCTTTATCTCTTACTAAGCAATTTACTATTATTTGTTATAACTGCATATTTACTGTATTATTCATTGATATTTTTGACTCTTCTCTAAGTTTCAATTGTTATATTGATTATTATGCAATGTTTCTATCGCTCCATTTCTTGTAAATGGCGTTAATAGTTGTTTCATGGAATGTTAAAGGTTTAGGTTCCCCAAACAAACGGTAGAGGGTTCTTTCCCACTTATCTAACTTGAATTGTGATATAGCTTTATTACAAGAGACTCATGTTGTAGAGAAAGAAATTCTTAAGCTTAGAAGATTATGGGTAGGTGACATTTTTGCATCCCCAGACACAGGTCATCGTAATGGCATTATCATTTTATGTCATAAACGTCTTGACTTGCAGATTGTTACTCAAGAATCAGATACCTTGGATAGATGGGTTCCTGTCTCACTTTTACTTAATAATATCACCATGACTCTTTTTAACCTTAATGCTCCTACTGCTCCAGATATCACTTTTTGGCCCACTATTTTATCCAAGTTAATGTCCTTTCAAGATGATTATTTATTAGTTGGAGGTGACTGCAATATGGTTATAGATCTGATTATTGCCCGTAAATCCACTTCTAAATTCATTCAGTCCACACTTTTACCCCAATTTACCTCAAGGATTCAACAACAGTCATTAGTAGACACTTGGCGCTTATGTAACCCTACCGTTTTAGAGTATACTTTCTTTTCCACAGCACACTCCTCACATTCTCGCATTGACTGCCTTTTTCCTCATAATCACTCACTCAACATATCCTACAATCTGACATTGGTTCTATCCTAATTTCTGATCACGGACCGGTTATCTTAAATCTAGATATCTCTTCTCCTACACAAGGCACCAGAAGGTGGAGATTTAATAACTCTCTTCTTCTAGAGCCTAATTTTACCCAGCAATTTGAGTCATTTGCTACTACTTTCGTTACTGAAAATAAATTCCCTTCTATATCTCCTCAAATTGTTTGGGTCTCTTTTAAAGTAGCCTCCAGGAACTTAATTATTTCTTTTATATCCCATTGCAAGAAATATTCCCTCTCTAAGTTGCAACATCTTATGACATAAATTAAACGTTTAGAATCTTTGTTCGCTATCTCTGGCTCTAAATCTTGTTTGGATGAACTGGGTCATACTAAATTTCAATTCAACAAACTTTCCACAGACAACTCATTTCTACTTAAATCTTCAGCCAAGTATTATGGCGGCCAGAATAAGGCAGGGAAACTAGTAGCCAATTATTTAAAAATTAAGAAAGAACCTACTAAGATCAGCTCTATCCTTAACTCCAATAATCGTATGTTTTATAAAAATGAAGACATTTTATCGGAGTTCACTCATTTCTTTCAGTCTTGCTACACCCCTGACACTTCTGTTTCTCCAGATGCAATCTCCCAGTACCTTTCTTCTGTTAGCCCACCTTCCTCTCCAGACCTAGACTTTTCGGTATGAGATGATGACAGTAACGAATCTGATATCAGTAATGCTATTCGTACTATTAAACAGGGTGAAACCCCAGGACCTGATGGTTTACACCATTGAATTTTATCCTAATTTTTCTTGTTTCCTTATTGCCAAACTGTATCAACTATTTCACTTCTTTATTTCTTCTAAAAAATCTGGAGGATGTTTTCAAGAAGCCCTAATATGTTTAATACCTAAAGACGGCAAAGATCATTCTCTGTATAAGAATTATCGCCCTATTTCTCTAATTAATCTTGATTATAAGATTTTTGCTAAAATCCTAGCGTTTCGTTTAGAATTTTCTTTACCCTTGTTGATTGGTTGTGAACAATGTGGTTTTATTAAAGGCAGAAACTTTCTAATAATACTAGTCTCTTTTTCAATGTCCTTTCTAAAGCTAGATCCAATAACAATTCATTAGCTGCCTTCTCTCTAGATGCTGAGAAAGCCTTTGACAGAGTGGCATGGTCTTTTATTTTCTCTACTTTATGCTGGTTTGGTTTTGGTTCTACATTTATAAATGATGTTTCTTTACTCTATTCCTCCCTTGTTTCTTCTGCTCTCTCAAATGGTCTTCTTTCATCAAATTTCCAACTGCACCGTGGGTATGACAAGGTTGTCCCCACTCTCCACTTCTCTTCATTCTTGCCTTGGAACCTTTCTTAATGAAGATCCGCTTAAATTCCCAGATCACAGGTTTTAAATATGTCTGTAATCAATTGAAATCATTGGTTTACGCAGATGATATTTTGCTCTTTTATCCCATCCGCAATCATCCCTCCCAGCTTTCTTATCAGAAGTAGAATCTTTCATCTCTGTATCTAGCTACAAGTTTAATATTGACAAATGTGAAATACTTCCATTTAATAAATTGTGCTTTTCTGCAGATTATACTACATCTGGTTTCAAATGGAACGCTGACAAAATTAAATATTTGGGTTTATGGTTTAAACTCTCTATTACAGATTCTAATTAAACTAATTCAAAATAACTTCAATCCTTTTTGAACTCGGCTACATCTAAATGGAATTCTTTGTTTTTATCATGGTGGGGTCGTCTTGACACAATGAAAATGATGCTAGTCCCTGTTATTCTTTTTTATCTTTCCAATATTCCTATAACTATTGCTAACTCTCATTTTAAACCGATATATTCCATATTATCTAAGTTTTTATGGATCAACAAAACACTCCGATTCTCCTTGCTTGAACTTAAATTCTTAAGAGGCATTAACTTCCCAGACTTCCAGATCTATCACAATACATTTTCTCTCCGCCAGGCCTTATTATTCTTATTAGAAGACGATTATTCCCGTTCTCTACCATTATGGGTGAATGTTGAAAAGTCCTTTTTTCAGCCCTTTTCTTTTTTAAGAAACTGTATCCTTTTCTAAACTACCCATTCCTTTTTGCTCTCCCTATATTCAATAACTCGTAACCCTTTTCTCACCAACCATCTTTTTCCTTCAGACAAATGTCTTCAATCTTCCATATGGTATAATAAGGATATTAAATTAAATAACAAACTGCTAAATGCATCAACGTTCGATTTTGCGAGTCCTTATTTGCGAAGTTTAAGGATTCGCATTTAGAGACTCGCAAAATCAGATTCATGTAGGATTTGCTAAAATATTAGCAATTCCTAAATATTCCTTATCTGCGACTCGCAGGGTGCGATTCGCAAATAAGGAATGACATCTCATTGATTCCTATGGGCCTCTTGAATGGGGAGGAATTCTCAATTTGCGATTAGCAATTAGCTAATCGCAATTTGAGAATGCAATCTCAAGGGTGACGGGTGTCCAAAGGACACCCTGTTGCACCCCTTAAATTGACCATGACACTGGTATTGCGCACACACATCGCCCAAGGACATGTGTGTGTGTAACATACAACTTTGAAAGATGCACTTTAGTGCATTTTTCACATTTTTCGCTATTTACCATGAAGTTTGATTTCACGGTAAATAGCGAACCCTATCAGCGAAATCGCTAGCTATTTTACATTCATGCACTGCATTTAAGGAATCTCAATTTGATATTCCTTAAATGCAATCACAAATAGCGATTTATGCATTTGGGATGATGCATCCCAAATGCATAAATACCGGTCGCAGAGGGGCAGATTCTGAGAATCTGCCCCTTTGCGAACGGTATTTCGTTTGATGCATCTAGCTGAAAGTTCTATTTTTGGAAAGATTGACATCTTAAGGGTCTTCATCGGGTTCATCAACTCCATCATGAGGATACTTGGCTGTCCTTCTCTTCTGCTCAATCACGCTTTTACTTTCCTTCATTGTATGTTTCCAAATATACCTACTTGCTTTCTCTAATCCAAACATCCTATCACACCATGACATCCATACCCCATTCCTCCTCTATGCCTCCACATACTTTATCCATCCTGTCCCTCTCCCCATCAGCATCACTACTCTACTAATCTCTAGCACCTTTTTCACCCATTAGGGATAAAACTGAAGTGGAAATGTTCTGGGAGACTGATCTTCAATCCTCCTTTCCTACCACTACGTGGAATAAGATTTGGATTAAAATTAGAATATCTTCTCGAGCTGCCAATACTACTCAAACTTTGTTCTACATCTACAACAGACTTTTATTTACTCCCATCTCATTACACAAAATGAATACTACTCTTTCCACCTCTTGTTGGTCTTGTAATGTAAACCCAGCAGACCTAAAACATATGCTTTTCCTATGTCCTCAGGGTCATAGTTTTTGGAAACAAGTTTGGACATGGATTAATATCATTTTTCATATCTTTGTCCCTTTTTCTCTTGTTGACATATTTTTAGGTAGTCTCTCCGATGATTGGAATTCACAGGCTTGTGATGTTCATATCATTGATCTACTCCTTGCAGTTGCCTTCCAACAGATTAGCAGGACATGGAAAGATAATTCCAACCTTTCCTATTGTGCTTAGTGGTATGGAGCTTGCTATAACCATAGATTAGACAGAGCATATGTTCACCCCATCTCCCTTGCCATTAAATGAGACCTTGTATGGTTACTTATTACACATTTTCTTGATGTATCTGCGCATGCCTCGCAAACTCATGACCCTCGAATTGAAGAAGTTCCTAAACCTCCATGAGTAATACTTTTTTAATGTATAAGCATATATATTTCTTGTTGTTTCCTCTATTTCGCCATTTTGCTCAGCTTCCATATATCTTTTACATTTTATTGCTTTACATCTTACTAATATGTATATGACAATTGACTACCTCCTGCCCTTTATTTCTTTTTGTTCCTCTTTCCCCTTTTTCATCTCAATTGCCTTATCAGTTTGCATATAAAGTTTTCTTATGTTAACATTTTCTCATTATATTGTATTGCCTTTTATCTTGTATCAATAAACTTTCTCTAAAGTAAAAAATAAATATTAATAACATCCCAGGTTAACTGGATTGCAAACTAGCTATATCTGGGAGACAACACCAGACCAGAAGCCTGCAAATCACCAAACCAGAGACAAAACATTGCAAGAAGGAAGAAACAAAACAACAAGCCTTCTCTGTTCATGCTCCTAGGATCTGGAACAGCATCCCTATCAATATCAGATGAGCACCATCAACTCCAGATTTCAGAAGAAACCTGACGGCATATATCTTCAATGGAAAACTATGACCTGTCAGTCTACCTTTGACCTTTCCATAATAGCTGGGGGCCATGCCCCCAGTTCAGTGCTCTGTTATTATCGAAATAAGTTTGAGCGCTATGAATATCATTGCAATATACATACAGAGATACATGGGGAGAAATACATTTTGAGATATTTAAAAAAACACATTTATAAAAAATAATATTGAAAAATTAGAGGCAAGTTAAATTGGAAATAAAAATCATTAGTCAATTAAAAGATTCCAACAAAATATATTTAAATGGGTGTATTTCCATAGGTCTGGGGGTCATTATTTTTTCTTTCAGTCCCTCACTGTCTGGTTTACCTGGCAGTGACGGATAAGAAAATAGGATATAACACGGTCCAACCTAAGGTGGTGTGATACCCTCCATCTATGGCCCCATTCTCCATCAGGCCATCAGAGGACATTTTCCATCAACTGAGCCAAAGTGGCCTCCATCAACAGAAAGGTGACATCCCCCAGGACCCCAAATAAGAGGGGCAGAGTGTAATTTCGGTGGTCTGGGTAATCCTTTGGATTTGCGACGAAGCACCCTGTCTATCGAACTATATATCACCCCCTTAGTTTCACTCACACATGGAAAATGCCTTCTTTATTAGTAAAAGAAGAATTTCTAAAATCAAAAAAACTTGGCTTTGCTGTTGTAAAAGGATTTACTTCTGTAAAGATATTTGAGTGAGTAAAGACTGGGTGTCCTGTGATTTTGTGAATTCCTAAAAATGTTTGTTTGTCACAGCTCCTCTCACCCTTTATTAGTTCGAAAATATACTCCTGAAAAGGGAAGTATTAGATCCCTTTTCAGGTTGAGAAAATGTTGGGGCTTGTCGAGGAAGTTGTTTCTCCAAGGGCAAAAGCAATTCCCCAAGAGAATGAAAGAAAAAAGTAGCTAATACTTTTGCACTTGCTGAGCCGATGCACATATTCAAATTTTTTTATGGGAATACTTGGAATTCTTCAACTCTCAGAAGTTTTTAGTTGTACTACTTTTTTGTGAGTTGCTGAGAGTCACATATCTGCACACAGCGAGGGTGGAGGTTTATAACTTTAGCAGTCGAGATCCATGTGGTGTCCCTCCAGTCATGACACCGGAGCTTTCATGTTTGTAAAACTCAATAGAGCTATCCAGATCCTTAAAGCTATGTAGACATTCTGTGGTTGCAGCAAGAAAAGGCCCCAAGAACATCAAAGCAAGAATAATATCTATGTTCCATTAAAAACATGACAGATGCTTAGCAATTGTAGAAGCATCTATTTCTAGAAGAAAACGAGGAGAAAAAAAAGTATAGCTGACTAGAGCCTCCACCCTTCACAGATGCCAACTTGATAGAACTGCAATGAAATATAGACTCTGAGCGGTAAAGAATTCAGGGGGACTCAGAGGTTCAAAATGAGGTTGGAAAACACTAAAGCACTATAATCAAACCAGAGGGTGTGTCTTCTTCTGTGTTTGTTAGAAAATGGGAAGCAAACATTTTTGTATCTAATGCCCTACCCAGTGCTTAATTTGTAAACAAATAAATACCAGGGATATGATCAGGTGGTCACTGCAGCTTACACAATACATTGCCCCTACCATGCTGCCAGTGATAGTGACAACACAACTACTAGCCATCACACTCGTACAATTCAGACTATTTCAGGCCCCCAAAATTATCAGAATGGCTAAGGAAGACAGATAACCGTCATTTGTAATGTATTTTGAATTAATAATTAACTGTTGTTGTGGTTATCTCTAAATTAGTCATACAACGCCACCTTGTGGCAGACTGTCACAAGCGCCAGTGTTGACAATTAAGTGCCGGCACCGAGCACCGGAAACCACTGGCTCAAATTGAGCACTGCCCTACAAATATTTTACTGATAGCCACAAATTTGCATAACATGATTAACAGACCCAGCCTGATCCAAAGCTTGTGGAAAAGTACCTGGGAAGTACCAACATTCAAATGACTTTCTGCATACACCACTCCTAAAGAATGTCCTTTAGAACACAAATTATGGCATGGTAGTAGGGCAATGAGGCTTACGCATCACTACTTCCTGGTACCGTGTTTGATCAGCTGCTGAAGCCTTATTAAACTGTACAACCGGTAATCTCACTCAAGAACTAGACTGGGCTGAGGGGCCAGAAATGTTCAGAGGGCACAGCACAGCTAGATACATCCAATATGGGTCCGCCACGCTCCATTTGGGATAAAACCAGACTATTAATAATATCTGCAACCACGCCCTCCTTTTCTTTGGTTAGTACCCATGAAGTGTATGGAAAAAAATGGAAGGTGTAAATAAGATTGCTAGGTTACTGGAAGGGGACAGTGTCCACCACCCACACTGACAAGCCAGAGAACCTTCTAAATGCTGAGTCGACAGGGAAAGTATCTGACGGGTAAAGAGGTCCATCTGGGAGCTTCATAATGTGATAAAGATGTCCAGGGAAGAGGAAAAGCGTCTAAGAGGAAAAGAACATGTCTACACAAATGTGTTAGAGAGCAACCCACACCCCAGATGTGAATTACTGAGATGGACGAACAAATCCTCTCTCCCCATGTCCTTACTTGAACAGGCATGGTAGATATTACTAAGAACACGTCCCCTTTACTCCCTCCTATGCCCCAGGTTTGTTGTTATACACATGCGCCATATTCATCTAGTCCTGTTTCTGGATTGTCTTGAATCTTGACACCATTTGCTCCCAATTACAAACGTTGAAGCGTGTAAAAAGAACCACCCACGAGTAAAATCCATGCAAGTGAATAAGTATATAAGTATAGTAACTGTTACAAACAAAATTTGTTATATGAAATATACAGGTATAATGAAACAAAGAAGGGTGGACTGTGGACATAAACACAGCGAATATATGATTATAGCACCCAAACAAGTTCCACGCATGCCAATACTACGTGAATTTAACAACGCAAGAGGTTTTAACACGCTGAAAATTAAAACGAAGTATTTTACCACGCATATAACGTAATGATGCACCAAACGTTTTTGAAGCAGAAACGACGCAAAAGTAAACACAATGAAAGTAATAGGTTACAAAAAAATATGTTGCTGTAGTGACAGCGTTTGTCTTTTGTCACTTTCACTGACCCTTCAAAGACGTGTCCCCAACCAAGATGGATGAAAAATACAACGAAGAAGGTCAATTGTTCAAAATAAATGTACATTTTAAAATACACTTTCAGTCACGATTGCAACCCGTTTTTTAAGCTGATTTACACACATATTTAACTTTAAATTACGAGCCCTTACTTCTATCCTCCATTGAAACAAGCGTCAAAACACGTATACCAAAATAAAAAAAGGACTGCTTTTTTGACGTACACGGCACGTCTTTGGGGGAGGCTCTTTCCTTTTTCTTTTAAATTTATGTTCGTTTTTTTTTTAAAGTAACCTGCTTGTTATTTTTGGGGGGGAGACCCCCCCCAGCCCCCCTCCGAGCCCCCCCCCCTCTGCCCCCCCATGCCCACGCAGATCGACTTGAAGGAATGTCACGTCTCCCCCCCAGCCCGTGGTAAAGACGTCGTGGAAGGCACCCTGCGTGGAAGGCACCCTGCGTGGTAAGTGTCACGTGGTAAACGTTAGTAGTGGTAATGCCTTTGTGGTAAATGATGTTTCCCAAACACAGCTAATGCTAAAATTCAGCAAATCCGGCTTGCTCACAAGCTGCAGGCTGTGGCTGGGGCTTGGTGATCTTTCACAAGCCTTAGCGTTTTCCTGATAAATGTTGGACTGCAGTCAAGAACTGCATTTGGCTCAGCTTGCTGTACTCAGATTGTGTCTCATTTTAGAGACATTTATTATGACCAGTTGCTAAAAATGTGTTTACAAAGAAGCAGATGGAATTTTTAGTTCACACAGAATGAAATAGCGTTTGCCAATAAACAGCATGCGGCACGAAATCATTTTAATATGTTATCTTTAAAATTGGTTAATGTGGCTCATGGTCTCCCTGCCTACCAACAGGAAACGCTGGACGAAAAGGTGTGTGGGTGGGAATATATAGTAAAAGAGCGAAATCATTGTCCCAGGTCACTTACTGAATGGGTTGCAGCACCACGACTTCACAAAAAAACTAGTTCGCTGAGGTCTTTGAAACATCCGTAACATAACACTTTGGTTTGGGTATGTCAAAGCGTGCTAATCCTCAGTATATGCGGAACATAGCAAAGATACAAACACACATTTTCTTTTCAACATAAATGAAAAAGCGTGCACTGTATGCACCATATGTTTAACCATGTTTATCGCTGTTTGTTTTGTGTTAGTCCATGTTGTTTTCATTGTGTATAGACTGTACTATCATCTGTTTACTGATGTCTTTTAATCATCCTACACCTTCTTATTATTGTTTTATATTAATGATTATTATTGATATTTCCGAGCATTATTACATATGGATCGATTACGATGTCGTTCGGAAAGGCTCCGAATGGGATTCGGAATCTTAGAATCCGATTCGGAACCTATCTTTCTGACCGAATTGTACACATTTCCAACCAACCGATTACGATGCACGAAAAACGTTCGGGCTGTCGATTCGGTTCCGAAAGGCATTCAGACAGCCCAAGTCTTTTTGAGCCAAATCGTATAGCTATAATGATCCGTTTTCTGAGCGAGCGATTAAATGACCAATGAGAACAGCCGTTCCCATTCGGTCTGCCCGACAAAAAATGGCTGTCGGAATCTGACTTTAGGGGCTCTTAGCAGGCCCCCCTTCACCCTGAGGTCTCTGGTTGGGGACCATGGTGGTACCCAATACACCTCCCTGTTATCCCATGCACAGTGTGACAGGCACCATGGGGTGCCCGCCACAGGGTGCAAGGTTTTCCCAAACCACCCCTTTTTTCAATGGGAGCCTGTGTTCTTGTTCGGAACTCAGTCTCCCATTGAAGTCAATGTGAGTCCGACCGAACGATGTTGGGAAGCATCATAATTGGTTAGTCGGACTCGCAGGACCCAATTCGGTTCGAAACGAATCCGAAACCGATTCGGTCTGAAGCGTTTCCGAACGACATTGTAATTGACCCCATAGTGTCCATTTACACTTTCCCTATTTAACACAATGCGCACTACACACATCAAGTATGGTCAGTTATGTTTCTTTGAACAAGAGGATCTTAAAAGGGAAAGGGTAAAAAGTAAAAATAAGACCAAAGAGAGTGATGTGAACCGAAACTCAAATCTCAATTAGAGCCTGGCTTTAGTTTCCATATTACAGTATAGCTGTGATATCACTGCTCACATATAATACGAAAATTACACAGCTACTACACTGCAAAAACCCATTACAGTTGAGTTATAGATTCCAATAGCCTCTGCTAGAGTCAGCAGACTTGCATTATGCTACTTGAAACATATTGTGCAGCTTCCTATAAGCTGCATTGGGCTGTTAACTTTCATATTACAGATTTCACATTTATTGCATGTGTCTGTAATCATAATATCCCTGTCGTAAGAAAAGCTTTCTTTTAATGCACCAAACACTTTGTAATAATGGTTTGTGACTGTAATTCTGGTTGCAAAGCATTGATAAGTTACTGATTCCCAATTGTGGATGGTTACTAATTTCAGGGAAAATGGTCCCCTTGCTGAATCGGGGAATCTGTTTCAGGAGAAATAGGTAGTGGTGACTACTGCAAACTCTTACCGAGGTTTTTCAGAAGAGGAAAATATATTTTTTGAAGCATCCCTGTTTCCTTTAGTGAACTCGGCTTGCCTGGTCATGTCTCTAATGGTACCTGAAGTTTTTTTACGAGATTAGACTGTGTTTCTCTAAAACCCAACCTGTTTGTTATCGGTTAATTCTTTCAGTATTTTGAAAAAGTGCCTTATTCTGCATGCTCCTGTACTCAAATTCAGTGTTCTCTGCTTTTTCAACTCTACCACCATTTTTATCGTTCATGGTAGGTAAGCTGCCATACAATATCACTTCTCTCTGTTCTTTTATACATTTTCATGGCTCAAATACCTCTACAAATTTCTATTTTTGTGATCCTTAATGATAAGCATTCTAGACTGTTCCAGAAGTTCCATTTTACAGTTGGTTCAGAAAACCAGATCCATGTACAAACAAAAGATTAAAGTCGACTGCGAGGTGTGTGCAATTTCTTACCAGGTATACTTTTCCCATAAAAAAGGAATAGTTAGTGAAATTTGTATGGAGAAAATACAGGATTTCAATTTTTAGAATTTTGGAGAGAGGTGATGTGTTATGTTATTACAATCAATTCAATTCAATAAACTTTATTTCGGTCAGTATGACCTTAAAAGTGCAATCACAATACATACAAATACATTTAAAACCATAGAAAATCAATTGCATGTGGTGAAAAGGAAATAAAAAAACAATGATGTGCATTGCTGGCACACATATGAGATAAATACGTTCCACACTCAATTTTAAAATTCCCACTATTCTAGTTGCTTCACCAAAAGAAGTCGAGGGCAACAAATATAACAGAGGGTTGTTCAAAGCAGGGGACAAGGATTCACTTTTGGAAAGTGCATAGTGCAAATAAATAAATAATATAAATAAACACTATTTTCATAAAAAAGATGACCACTATTCTTGCCATACAGCAGTTGGTAAGACCTAACACTGGGAGCCCCACGATGCAGGCTACGTCTACATGAGGTTTGCACAGCAATTGTGGTAGTAGACTAGTACTACACAAAAACAGGGAACAATAGTACCATATTAAAAACATTGAGAATATATAGGAAATAAACATACTTTAAAAACATATAAGATAAAAAATGACAATTTCCCTGAGACGTGATTGAGAGGCCAACATACATGCTCAGTTAAAACCAATCATATAAAAACAAGACCTTTTTTTAAACTGGCGGAGGTGACCATGAATAGATGTATTTTCCAGATAATTGATGATAAGATTGTTTAGTTTCCTTCAGAATCATTTTCTTATCTTTTTTTAGGATGCTTTTAAAAATATCCTGCGGTTACACCACATAGAAAAAAGGAAACCTGCAACTAAGTAAACAATCGGGATACTACAATCATGTATCAGTATCCTGAAAGCCTCAGAGCAACGCTTAGTTCCGAGGTTTCTACAAATCTGCACCAGCCATCGTCTTCTTGCCTTATGGTAGCCAGGACAGCTAAAAAACACATGGAGTACTGACTCTTCAGGGCAATCACATGCCGGGCACTTCAGAACTTGCGAACCCCCCTACTTGTGTGTAAAACAACAGAGAGGCAAAACCCTAAACTGTAGAAAAAGCTTTCTAGCAGCTGCCGGCTTGATATCATCTAAGGGCGGCTCAAAGCTGAACCTATCTTTAATTTCTAAAAAGGCTGAGGTTAACTTGCCTACTCGGGGTCTACTATGAAGCTGTGCCGTTTTATATACTCATCATAGTGGGCCTTTAGCAATGTACTTGGGAATGAGGTGCAGGCGAGCTCAGGGTCAACCCAGAGTTCCCCTAACCCCATGCTGGCTAGCATGTGCTTGATATACGCAAGCCACGGCAATTTGGCTGCCCCCTGCTGGTTCATCACTTCTTTTAATTCCTCCCTATAAGATAGAAGTTCTGGAGTAACCTACTGGCGTCGCCAATACAATAAAGGTCTACCGTTAGATTCATTGGCGATTGCCCTAACACCCATTTTACAGTTGGTTCAGAAAACCAGATCCATGTACAAACAAAAGATTAAAGTCGACTGCGAGATGTGTCCAATTTCTTACAAGGTATACTTTTCCCATAAAAAAGGAATAGTTGGTCACATTTGTATGGAGAAAATACAGAATTTCAATTTTTACAATTTAGAAGAGAGGTGATGTGTTATGATATTACCAAATATTCCCATTTCTGCTTCACAAAGCTTAAATTGGGAGGTAACAGAGCAGCCTCCATTTTTTGGTGTTTACAAGGTGCAGAATTATCTTCTAAAATACTGGGTATAGAAACTGATATACCACTACTGTTTTTATTAAGAAACAGTTTTTTCTTTGCCATCGTCTCTTTTAAGTAATTAATAAGACGTATGTTTTTTGAGATTCCAGATATAATGTGTTCTGCTTCTTCACTTTTGACCTCACCCGACTAGGTTGACTATGTTTCAGGAATCATGCAATAAATTTGTAAAGTTCTTTTTCCAGTTTCTAATGGGAGCTTGTAAGAAATGAGTTAATGGTTGAGGGAGGTGATACCTTTCTCAAGCTGCAACCACAATTCATCTCAGGACGAAGTCACAAGCAAACCCTAAATTAACATTTGCTCAACCCTCGGGCAGCATGGCACAGAGCAGTCAGATTTAGCTCAGTGGCAATATGTAAAGTATTTGTGCAACACTTCAAACAGTAACACAGTGAAAACACCACAAAGAGGGCCACATCATGTTTAGAAAAATAAAGTAATTTTGATAAACAAGACCAAAACGACAATCAGTAGAACTGGAGATATGCATTTAGTGCCAAAAAGCACGAAGCGCCAAAAGTGGTTATTTGGTCGAGCCAGACCGAGACAAAGTCACAAGTTCAGGCTGACCACGCTGGAGTGAGAGTCGGTTACAGGGACCCAGTTAGGTCTGCTAAACAGAGTACCTTAAATCCTCAGTTTTCTATAGAACCAAGCAGCTGGGTCTTAAGAGACTGCACTACCAGGACTAGTCACTAGAATAAAGATAAATATTGCCCACCTCAAATGGTCTGCTGCCCGTAGACCACAGAAATAATTGTAAGAGCTAGTTAGATGAGAGGCAACATATAAATACAAGATACGTATACACATTCAGTAAGATGACATTAGTTTTGTGCCGTTATTGGTCTTTAATTTCCAGATGTTATTGGTATGCAAAAGATGAGACCAGCCAACGCGTTTTGCCCAAACATGGGCTTCTTCAGGCCAAAGTACTTATGGGTAAGGGTAAGTACTTCATCCAAAATTTCCCGAATGGAGAAATTCAGCCGTTTCAGATCAAAGTATGAGAAACTCTCGTGGTGGAGAAAGAATCTCAAAGAGAGTAAAAGGACCTTATATCACAGTATCAGTGATGTAGTGACAGAGTGTTCGGAACGCGTCCTACAGCCAGAGTGTCCGGTGAGCCTCGTTTGTAGAGCGTTACGAGTATCCACACCAACGATGCCCGGCACAGCCGTAACAATGCATCTGTGCTGGGAAGTGGCAAGGCTGCAATGCGAAGTCTAGCAGCGTCTATGGTGTAGATCCTGTCGATGGGGGTTTGGGATGTGAAGTTTGGAGTTGAAGATGCATCGCGCAGTTTGGAGGATTCATCTGTTTCGAGGTGCTGTGAAGATGCAAGGGACTTCACTGAGGATACATCACGCAGCGGCAGTTCTGTAGCGGCAACAGTGAGATGCGGGTCTTTGAGGCAGTTCTGATCCATGCAGCAGTGGCGAAGTGTCGGTTCTGCTCGGGGTTGTGCTGTGAAGAAAAGAAGATGGGTCAAATCCGCTGGATCCACAGAGGCTGAAAGAGCACCATAGGCCCACTTCCAAGGGTACAGGACTGAGGTGGCACCACTTGGCAAGGAAGAGTCACAGATGAGAAGAGTCCAGGTTGCAGTAGTAAGGTTTTTGGAGCCTTCTGTCCCTGAGGCTGAAGTCAGGAGGCCAGACAACTGATGGGTCATTGGGGGCCAGGCACCAGGCCTGCTTCCTGGTAAGACTGGGGCTAGTCACAGTATGTGCCTGCCCAGTGGGAGATGAGCTTTAAACACCAGTGGTGTGATATATAGTTTTGTTGGTTTACAAAATGAAGTCTCATACTGTTTCTTTCGGTCTCTCTCAGCGATCCGAGCAATGGCTCCGAAAGTATCCTGGCCCACGGTTGGCAGCATTTCTGAGTCAGTGCCTTTTCCCTTCCACCATATTTCATGAGGTTCCTAACCAACATATTTATTTAGTACCAAGATTGGAACAGGTGGATTAGTGGGAGTGTGGACTATATGACATGAGGGAATTACACTACTATCCTTAAATCTTGATACAGCTTACATATAGGCATACCTGAAAATATAAAGATCATGTACCTTCATGTGTAGTCTCTCAATAAAATACACACTGGTGTACTAGCCAGACCCAAAAATGAGACTTGTGCCCAAGAGGTTTCTCACAATAGAGACCTCCTCAACCTTAGACACCCTCAGTTCACATGAAGGCACGTGTCTGCTTGCTGAAGGTCTATGTTCCCTAGATAACTTTAGAACAGAAACAATATGCACCCTGCTACTCTTTGATGCATATGCCACTTTCTATTCTTTTTTCCCTGCAGGCATTTTAGTAAACAAAAGAAACCCCTTTCAAAGCAGTAAAAGCAAATTTAGCTATCTGACATTCTGAGAGAGGTTTAACACCTTTTGCTCCTGTTGCATCCCCATCCATGAGTGCCAGCAACTGTGGCCTCTTGCCCCAAAGGATATTCTTGTCATTTTCTTTAAGCCTCCTCAAATCAGAGATATGACTGCTTTCCCCTCCTCATTTCAGCAGTGTGGGCCTGCATGCCTGCCAAAACAGTGATCTCTTGACCTGGGCTTCTTCTTTAGCAGCACCCCAGAGATTCTCCTTTTATCAACAGTTAGATAAAGAGACACCAGCAGCACGACCTTTTTGAGTAACTTTTTTGCTCTCTCAAACACAGCTGCAGTCCCTCCAAAGCAGGAGCCCCCCCCCCCACACTGCTGCGTAGAAATCTGGAAAAAATAAAATGGTAATAAAAGGATTTTATCACCATTTTTTTCGGGTTCCTGCTCAATAGAGAGAGCAGGGCGGGGCCAGTATTTCAATGCTGCTGATTGGCAGCCATTACGTGTAGCCCCTTCAGGATGAATTGCGCATGCCGGTTTGGCTGGCTTCCTTGTTATGGCCAAACTGACATGCGCAATTTAAACTCACCAACCCGGCTGTCTTAGACAACTGGGTAGGAGAGCAGGAAAAGACCTTCAGTGCTCTTCGGAGCGCTGAGACAGCTGCTCCAGCTGCTCCAGCCAATTCAGGCGCTTCACTCATGCAGAATGAAAGCAGTGTCTGGATTGGATAAGGACCTTTGGGAGCGGTGGATCTTGCATTTGGATGAGTCTGGAGCTGGGGACTGGAGTACACCAAGGACGTGCTGCAGGCTAAGGTCGGTGACATTTTTTTTTTCATTTTTAAAAGTTCATGTTTATTTGTATGGTTTTTTTTTGTATTTATGTTGAGCCACCAATTTTGTGGGTCACCAACCGCCACCGCTCAAACACTCTTGTGGTCATTCATGTTGGTGCCATGCAAAAAAATTTGGGACTCAGTATGACTTTGGCGGTCTTTAGCTGGGCCCTTCACTGCTGTGGTCTGGTGAAAACCGCCAAGAACGTGGTGAGCCTGCCTGCCAAATTACACTTTAATGCAGAGCGGGTGGGCAGTGCTGTGGTGGTCTCATGGCAGTGGTATGTAAACCTCAGCGCCGTGATATCCTACCTAGGATGATTGTTAGCGCTTTATAAATAAATTAAATACAAATTAAATACAAATGTTAGGCTCAGAGGAGAGCGTAGTAAGCATACCGCTGCCATGAGAGAGCTTGCAGCACGTTCCTGTACGGTGTGGCATGCATCATGTTGTGCATGGCACGCCTTGCAGGAACGAGGGTGACTTGGCCTGGCAATTCAGGCTGGACTATTCCGATGGGAGCAGGGTCAAGACTGATTTGCATATGGCTGGATCTTAACTGGAATGATGGCATGCAAAAAAAACGATGGATTTAACCCAGATCTGTGACTGAGGGTGAATGTCTGATTTGTTCAGCATTTGGTCCATTATGTATTCTTTTTTGCAAATGACTAAGAGGTAGGCTTATGCGTCATATTTTAAAGAAAAATGACCTCCTTTAAGAACAATACTCTACAGGCGTGTAATGTCTGCAACAGCTGAGAGCTAGTTGTATATTAATTAACTTCTAGATGCCGAGACCATCTCTGGCTACGGTGGGCATGCGGAACCCTCTTTTGCGAAAATATTTAGATGCATGCGCAGAACATTAGCTAGCCCAATGAAACCCACTAGCCGTCCGTATCACGGCCCAAGCTCTGTGTTACAAGCTCGGAAGTGGGCTAGACATGTGGTTTCAGGTAAATCACGCTATCTACAGCGAATAGATTCGAAAATGGGCGCAGGGACCCCGAATGCACCTGTGCGTAGGCGCGAAACCGGATCACTGTTTGGCACCTCGCGACGAAAGACATTTGGCAAAAATATGTTTTTCTTGTTTAGTTTACTAGAATGGGCGGGTGCTTCCTGGCATGACTTGTGCCTTCTGCGGCACACCCTATACATTTTAAAACTTCCAAAAATAGATAGTCGCTGGTCTGAGATTATAGTAGACATGCCTTGCTGCTTCAGTCAAGCACAGGGTGTGATATTTCAAGCGCTAAAAAAACCTGTTCCCTAAAAATAAGCCCAACGAGTAATTTCGAGCGTTGTTTTTTCTAAATCCTTCCTATTAGCCCTATGATTTTCAAAATACTTTTTCCCCGAATATATTTGTAATCATGATATTGTGGTTATCTGTAGTACGGCTGTATGTCAGTATTTATATGTAAGTTCCAAGCATTGTATTACACGCATAACACTTTTCATACTCGCAGGTTCTGTTTGTAAGGCGTGATAACGCTATTTAAGAAGGTACACTATTTATATTTAAAAATACACACATAATCAAATTCCTGTGCGCATCGTGGCATCCTCTGCACTCCAAGTACAGCGTACCAGATTGAAGGCCTTTGCTCCTGGTTGACCAGCGTCCAAATGAACTATTAATCTCCTTAAGTGCCAACCAGACTATTTAAAGTTGATCACTTTCCAAAGTAAATGCCAGTGAAGAGATGGATTAACCTTCAATCCTCTTTGTAACATTTCATACGCCCAGTGGCTTCGTTTAGTGGTACAAGGGGATGTGAACACATCTGTATCTTAAGCAATTAAAAAAGAACACGATGCACGCTGTACTGTAGATTTATGACTTAATCCTGTTTTATTGAAAACTCCTACAAATTTATAATAAATCTGAAACACATAAAATTATATCCCAAAGCCCTTCTGCTCAATAATATTGATACTCTGAGTAGGGCCTCACCTTGAGTCCAGAAGTAAGTTTGGAACTGGAAGCAAGCAGTTTTAGCACCCACACTTTGGACATGTAAAGGGTTTCACCCAAATTGCACATACTCTCAGGTTTTTGCATGACAATTTTCTTAGGTTGTTTGTGGAGAGGGTATATGTGTGAGTCATACACAGGCGCAAAGTACAAATAGAAACTGCAATAAAGTAATTGTCCAGTCAAATGCTTGTTTTTATGAAAAAGTAGTATTTTAATATAAGCACACAAAGCATATAGGGAACACACTAAATAATATCCATATTATCGGTGGTGTGCTAGCGACGTTCTTGGTGGTATCTCCTGCGTCCTTCTGTCATTTTCTAGTGAAGCTGGTTATTCCCCATTTGATACAGAGGCAACATTCAGAAGTGATCCATACTGATCCCCTTTTAACAAAGTCTGTGTTTGGACACACTTCTATGTTGGGGGTTCTTGTGGAGACTCCAAGGTGCCTACCAAATACACACCTGTAGCTCTGTGATGACTCAAACCCTCCTGACTGTGATTCCCAAAACAGCCAAAAGTTATATCAACATTTCAACTGATAATAGAGCAAAACATCTCAGGCAAACATTTCAGGCAAGGATAGTGCCAAAAAGATCAGGCTGACATCTTACAAGAATAAATCTCACAGATGTAAATCCATCCTAGCAAAACACTGAGGAATGTTAAAATAAAAGGTGACCTCATAATAGCCCAGGAAGCAGGCACATGCGATTTTATTACTTACAGAAAAACAAAGTCCCAAGGGATATCATAGAACATTATGATCTGAATATTCCTAAGCAGAGCACATGGTTAAGCCCTTAGAAAGGATTTTCCAAATGTAGGACCTGCCAGACTGTAAGTACAGTACCAACCGAACTCGACTCAAGCTTCCAACAGGTAAGTCTAGACTGATTTCCAAATACATTACATGTTCATCTGAATATTGTGGATATGCCTTGGGATAGTCTTAAA
Source organism: Lissotriton vulgaris (assembly GCF_964263255.1). Taxonomy (NCBI): domain Eukaryota; kingdom Metazoa; phylum Chordata; class Amphibia; order Caudata; family Salamandridae; genus Lissotriton; species Lissotriton vulgaris. The sequence continues at coordinate 230,497,971 of NC_141696.1, forward strand.
AACGTCTATACATAGGTAGCATGATAGTCCCTGCCCATAATAGAAAAGTGAAAAAACGTCAGCGCAAATAAAGCAAGGACATCACCTTCCTTGTAGCAAGACACGTCTTAAAAAACATATGACAGCAAGACTCAAATGCTTCAGTTATTGGTATTGACTGGATCATTGACCGTGGCTGAGGTGGTGAAAAAGTAAAACACTTCTGGATATTGAATCATGTTTAATTCTAGATTTGAACTCAAAACTCCCAAATGGACTAAACAGGGACGTGGAACTGACAAAAAAAATTGGTTGAACTTTTCCGTCGCCTCTTTAATCACTGCACAAGAACCCTGTTGTGAACCATAAAAGAGGGATAATTCAATCTTTTGATGGAAGTTAATTCAGTAAGGTATGTCTTCCAATATGTATCCTTGGTTACATTCTTTGAATATTATGAATTTACAGCTGTTTCTACAGTACTTCCTAATTTGTACAATGGAGGTTCATTTGGCATATTTGTGTCTGATGTACAATGTATGAGCTACCTAATTTACATTTTATATCCAGACAAAATATTGGTAAACTGGTCAATACATCATGCATCTATAAAGGAGCGTTTAACATTTGCCCTTACTCCAGCATATGGAACATATGTAGAACATTAATCAAGATACCTATGCATGTTCCCACTATAGCATCTAGTTTTTCTCACATACATTACCATGGTCCACTAGTACTCCTTGCGAAAGATATAAAAACATGTGGACACACATCCTTCACTTACAGTTCATCACAGACGGATGACCGGGAATGGGTGTAACCTAGTTACCACCTACTCCCTCTTGCATTATGGCCGAGACTGGCGCATTTATAGACTGTGAGAAATTTGGTTATTGCTTGGGGGGATGATATCCTACTAAAGGAACAACCACAGTTCTTGTCACAGTGAAACATAAGCAGACTCCAAAGTAACCTGTGCCTAATCCTCTAGTAGTTTGGCACACAGCAGTCAGGGTTGATTTAGAAGAAATGTGTAAAGTATTTATGCAGCACTCACACAGTAATAGAGTTAAAACACAACACTAACGGGGATATACAATTTTAAAGGTTTTGAAGAAAGATGGTGTTTAGAAGTAAGAAGCACCAAGTGTGGTTATCTGGACGTGGTGCACTGGGTCCAAGTAAAAAAGTCAGGTCAACCAAGATGGGGTGGGGGCCAGATATGGGGTTGCATAAAGTCCGCTGGTAAAGTTTCTTGTGTCCCGGGCATTGAGAAGTGAAGTGAAGCTTGTGGTTTGAGGTCATACATCGAGATGCGTCTCCCTGCGTTGGTACTGGTGAAGCCACCGACCACGAACTGCAATGCAGACGTCATAATGCATTGAGATGCATCAAGGCTTATGAAGCTACATGTGCTGCAAGGACTTGCATCAAGATGTGTTGCAATGAGTTGAGATGCATCACATTGGGTTGGTACTTGCAAAGCTGCCGAATATAAGCTGCGATTTGCGGTCCTGCGGGGAGTTGCATCAAGCTTTGCCTTTGTTTGCATTGAGATACGGCACACTGGATAATTGCTTGCGAAGCCACTGAATGGAAGCTGTGATGCTCAAGCCTGCATTAAGGTGCATTGAGTAGCATTGTGCAGAGGAGCCTGTTGTATCTCTGTACCTCAGAACAAGAAGTCAGCTAACTGACCCTTGGAGATACTTTGGAGGTTATGGGTCCAATCCAGCAAGCTGAGCAGCCCAAAGCAACAGAAGAGTCTTGGTACAGGAAGCAGGCCATGATCAGCAAGGCAGACTTCAAAAAGCAGGTCCAGAAGTGATCTGGAGAGCTGGGCCTGAAGGTCCAATATATATATACCCGGTAACTACTTTGAAGTGGGGAGAGCTTCTAGACTTTTCCCCTCCAGAGGTGCCTGGAATTACCTTCCTCCCTGCCCAGACCTCAGATTGTCTGGGGTCTCAATAGATTAGCGTGAAACCCTTTGTGATTGTGCTTAGGCAGATTCTTTGAAGTGCAAGTGTAGTAGGTGTTATCATCTCCCCCTCATCCTGACAGAGATGGCCCATCCTGCCAACATCTATTCATCTTTTGTCTAACTGTTTGGGAGGAATACACAAAACCCAACTACAAGCTTCGCCTAGTTATATGACCCAGGATAGAGGGTGTGGGCACAAAATGATTAGGACAAGAAAATGCGAACTCAGAGTGACCCCCTCTCCCTCCCCCCGGGCCAAACACGTAATTCTTTTTTTATTTTTTTGTGTCCATTTAAAAAAAAAAAGTTATGTGCTCCTGTCCTTTTTAAATAAAAGCCCCATGGGGTGGACCAGGTGCCAGGGTACATTGTTTATATTTTGGGAAGTGGGGCATACAACCCCCCTACCTGAGCTATTTTGAAGACCCGGGGACCCAATCCCATCGGGCTGATTTAATTTAATTTTTATGGAGTGGGGGGGCATGCAGCCTCTCTCCTTGAGCCATTTGAAGGTCCTGGGATCTCCATCCCCTAGTGTCAAAGTCATTTTCATGGAGTGTGGGTATGGTAGCCCCCTTCACAAACAATTTGAAGGCACTGGTGTCCCAACCCTCTGGAACAATGTCATTTTTGGGGGTAGGAGGGCGTGATCACCCTCCTCCAAACCATACAACTGCACCGCGGCTCAATGAGTAACAATATCCCAAGGACTCCATCTACTGGGGCACTGTGTTGTTCCCTTCCCAGGAGAGTAGTGGCGGGAAATATAACCTAATTTCATGCCTGCACTGTCCCAGGAAGGAAACATATCTGTGCTCTCACTGGGTGGAAACAGAAATAAAAGCTTCTCCTGCTGGGTGAGAGCTGGCTCCCTCCAACACTAAGGATGGCTGCTGGCAGGTGGGCTGGTGGGGCCATGGGTCAGGTATGCTGGTAAAGATTGCCCCAATGTCAAGGCTACTGCACTCTCTGACCGTAGCTACAAGAACACCATTCTAACTTACAGTACCTGGTCATAATCTGTTGGAAATGATCACAAAATTTGTCAAATGAGCAGCAAATATCTGGTTACTTACCCCTAGATGCATCAACGTTGTCATTTGCGATTCCTTATTTGCGAAAAATAAGGAATCGCAAATAAGGAATCGCAAATGGCAATGCATCATTAATTTCGCTATTTTATTGAGATTCGGTAAAAATCGCAATTTTTACCGAATCCCAATAAAATTGCGAGTTCCAAATAGCGAATTCGCAATTCCCATTCATTCCTATGGGCTGAAATGCCCATAGGAATGAATGGGAATTGCGAATTCACAATTTGAAATCGGAATGCAACAAAGCCTTTCCCCTGCACCCATGAAATGCACTTTTACATGTGAGTTACATACACACATGTCCTAAAGACATGTGTGTCTGTAACTTAGAAGTTTAAAAAATTCATTTTTATGCGTTTTTAAACATTTTTGCAAATTACCACGAAGTTCAACTTTGTGGTAATTTGCATTTGCAATTTGTAAAATCGCTAATGTTTTGAGGATGATGCATTGCATTTAAGGAATAGGAAGTGCAAAAGGCCGATTTTTGCGAATCGCACCGTTTGCACTTCCTAAAAAGGTTGATGCATCTGGGCATTAATCCTTTTACAGGCGTAAATTCTGAAAGGTTTTTGGCCAGATGTTTACCCTAATGCATTCATGTTTTGATTTCAATGTATTTATTTATTGTAAGTATGTTTTCAGTGCAAATCTAACTCCAACATTCAACTTAAGGATGGGAGAAGAAACTGCGTATTTATTTCCAAGAAAAATATAAACACTTCACAAAAACCATGCTTTTAAGGCAAAATGTGGTTTACCGGTATCTTGTGTGACTTTCTTCATGTGAACATTTACTGTGGATAGAAAAGTCTTATGAGATACCAGTAGAAACAAACGTTTCACGTGCAAAAATTACACAAAATTGCAGTATGCAACATTTTTAGTGATTTCATGACTTTCACGTACTGCGAAATTTGAAAGTTGCACAAATTTCACTAGTGTAATTAAATGTCTTCCAGGTCTAGTCCAGTTGAGTGCTTTACATTGCACAAGGGTAAGGTGACGGCATGCCCTTGTTGCAGAAGCACAGATAGGAACTTACGAATTGCTATTGAGTAAGAGAAGAGAGTGTGTATTACAAGCTTTTCTTCAGGACAGGGGGTTTGACTTTGTTAATTGTTAGAGAAACTGAGCATTATGCAAAATTGTTAAGAGGAGGCGCTCCAATGTTCAATTCAAAATTACAATTAGTTGCAAAGTTCTGAGATATAAAGAGAGATTGTCGCTTCCATCCAGGTCTTGGAGGAATAACTCAAGCTAACCTTCTCTCTTTGAAAAGTAACTCTATTAAGTTGTTGTGTCCATTCAATAAAAACAAAGTCAGCCCAGCCAATGTATGTTTTTCCTGAAATGAACTTCATTGTGGCTGCAAGAAAAGGGCAGCAAGACGATTTCATATATGCACACCAGTGAAAATGAGGATAAACAAATAAAAAATCTAAAACGGCCTATTACAAAATATATACATATTATATCATTTGTGAACTCCGAAAACAAAGTAATATGCCATAGAGTGCATCAGTATCCAAGCACAGACAATTATAATGTTAAATGCGCTTTGATTTATATTGAATGTAGCAACATATTCCATATATCAAGAATTAGACTTTCAAGAAATAAATACCTTCGTTATTAACCATATGATCATTCATTTAATGTGTCTTCTTCCCCTAAAATGTGATACATTATTGCTCAATGAAGTCTCCAACAGTATTCTTATGCACTTTGTCTTGTTTATGCTTAATTTTATAATATGTATATTTCATATTATAAGGTTTTTATTAACCACTCAGTAAATTATTTACTTATTTACTTAGGTACTTACTTACCCTAAAAGATGCATCCTAATGTTAAGTGCATCACTTTACATATCCATTAGTCTTTTAACTTTGCGTGACAGCCTTATGCGTTTCTTTAATTCAGCATCAAAGGAACATAAAAACAAGTGTTCTGGATCTGGGGCTGTATTTCAAAAATGGGAGAATACACATCAGTTTATTCCGTAAAGAGATGGCATGCATGTAAGAGACAGTGCACATCCCAGTTCAATAATTAGAGGGACCTCTTTTGGAGCTGTGCACCCTGAGTATTGAACCCAAATCACAATATCGATGCTACAGATTATTGAGGACAGTAGATCAAAACCGACATATTGACTGGTACGTAAGTCTAGATTTCCTTTACCTAACTCCACATATTTGTACCTTGGTGATATATATATATATCTTCAAGTTACATAGACGTGGAATCAGGAATATTAAATCTATACATTCCTACATGCACTTATCGTTCGATATTTTGTCCCTTGATATTCTTATAGGTCGATATTCTGGAGGTCGATTTTAAGTAGTTCAACTTTTTTAATGAAATTACAAGTATAAAAAGAAACTGCAGCAAGGATGGGCCTTTTGAAAATTGCCTGCTGTCATTAATACACAGACTATGTTCTAGAGGATATAGGAATGAACTAAACAAGTTTGAATCTAGGATTCAGTGTTTAAAACAAACTGACTTATTGAAAAAAGACAGTGGTTGACAACAAAATAAACAAGGTGCCCGATTCACAAAGGCCATCTGAGACAAAAGTCTAGCTGTACGACTTTTGGTATTCACAGAGGTCATTTACAGTTGGGCCGGAATCTCCAGCATCGGACGTATTCTCCGCCCCCGGCCGTACTCTCCGGCTCGGGCCGTGCTTTCTGACTCGGGTGTAATAAATGGTCCGGAATGCAATTGTCACAAAAAGGAACAATAGGAACATGTGATAAATGGTGGAGGAGGTCATGAAAATCAGTTTGGGCAGGGAAAAGAGTGTGGCCGGACACTACATCATATCAACACTACTGTCAACACTAAGTAGAGCGGAACGCAACACAATGCTACCCTTAGTATTGATTGTAGTGTTGACATACCTTGACTGTAATATGTGAAAATATAGTTTGAAAAAGCTTGTGGAACTTCATTATAACTCACTGAATACATACACGATTGAACAGTTTGTTAACATTAATAGTGTCTGTTAGACCTGTTATCCTTAGGGTGGCCTTTCCCTAAACATTTTGCCTGTTACCTTATGTTTTTGCTGATTATTTGTATTGGCCTTAGGACTCTAAGCACTTTACCACTGCTGACCAATGCTAAAGTGCATGTGCATCTCACTTAAACATGGTAGCATTGGTGTATACACAATTGGCATATCTAGTTTACCAATAAGTGACTTGTAAAGTGATATAGCATACACCAAGGGAATGTAACCTAAATGCTACTATTGGGCCTGCAGCATTGATTGTGCCACCCACACCAGTAACCTTTCAAATCTGTCTAAGGCCTGCCATTGCAGAGCCTGTGTGTGCACTTTACTGCCACTTTGACTTGACATTTTAAACTTCTTGTCAAGCCTTAAACTCCCAGTTTAGTATACATAAGTCCCCCTTAAGGTAGGCCCTAAGTTGCCCTAATGGCTTGGTGCTAAGTAAGAAAAACATAGGTTAACATTGGGAATTCCTTAATGCACTTCTAAGCTGTAATTCCTGATTAGAAAGGAGTGGCAGATTCATGTTTTATATCTTTGGAATTGTATTTATAGCTCATCTTTACAGGTAAAGTGGATTTAACATTACTATTTTAGAAATGCCACTTTTAGAAAGTGTACATTTCTCTGCTCTTACTGCTCTGTGTGCCTGCAGCATATCTCCAATACATGTCTGGGGTGGGTGAAAGCTAGACTTTGTGCATTCCCTTTAGACAGCCACAAAAACAGAAAGGTTAGGTGTGCCTAGGGACTCATCTGCATTCATCTGCATTCTGATGGCTCTTCCTGAGCAGAAAGGAAGTGGGGAGCTGACACTTACACCTGAATAGGCAATGTCCTGTTTCCCACTCAAAGGCCTTTTTTGCTACTGATAGTCTGGAGCCAGGCCTCAGAAGAAAGGACCTGTGTGTACTTCAAAGACCCTTCTTTGAAGTCAGCCCCACTTCAAAGGCATAACTGGGTCTCTGACGCTACCAAGACAGTATACCACTAGCCCTGTGAAGAACCCTCTCAGGAAGAAGGACTGCTGTGCTGCTGCAAGGACTGACCCTCTGCTGGACTGCTGCTCTGGAAGAATTGCTTTTCGACTCTGATGTGCTGCCTGTTGCCAGCTACCTGCTACCCTCTGCCTTGCTGAGGAAAAGACCTGGACCTACTTTGACTGCACTGATGGGAACTGATGCATTGTCTGCATCTGGGTATGAGTGAGTGGGCCTGTGAGTAGGTCTGAGAGTGTCTGAGTGAGTCTGTAAGTGGACATGAGTGTCTGTGTTGGTCTGTCAGTGGCTGTGTGAATGGGTCTGTGAGTAGGTGTTGGAGTGTTTCTAAGTGGGTGTCAGAGTATCTGAGTAGGTCTGTCAGTGTGTGCATGAATGTCTGAGGGGGTCTGTGAATGGTGTGTGAGTTTCTCAGTTGGTGTTTTTAGTGGGTGTGTGAGTGTCTGAATGGGTCTGTGAGTGGGTATGTGAGTTGGTCTTTCAGTGGGTGTGAGAATGTCTGAGTATGTCTACCAGTGGGTATGGGAGTGGGTATGTGGGTCTGTCAGTAAGTGAGAGTGTCTGAGTGGGTCTCCCAGTAGGTGTATGCGTGTCTTAATAGGTCTGTGAGTGGTTGTGAGAGTGTCTCAATGGGTCTGTCAGAAGGTGTGTGAGTGTCTGAATGGGTGTGTGGTGTATGAGTAGGCCTGACACTGGGTGTGAGAGTGTCTGTTAGGGGGTGTGTGAGTGCCTAAATGGGTCTGAGAGTGGGTGTAAGGGTGTCTGTGAATTGGTGAGAGAGTGTCTCAGTGGGTCTGTCAGTGGATGTGAGAGTTTTTTTAATGGATCTGTGAGTTTGATTGCACTGTGAGTGTGATTGCCTGACTGAATCTGTGAGTTGGTGTGAGATTATCTAAGTAGGTCTGTGAGTGGATGTGTGAGTGTCTGAGTTGGTGTGTGAGTGGGTGTATGACTGAGTGTTCTATGAGTGGGTGTATGCGTGTCTGAATGGGTCTGTCAGTGGGTACAGAAGTGTCTGAATAGGTCTGTGAATGGGTATGTAAATATCAGTATGGGGTTGTGAGTGGGTTGATGAGTGTCTGTGTGGGTCTATGATTCAGTGTGTGAATATCTTAGTGGGTCTGTGAGTGTGTGTATGGGTCTGTGAATACATGTTTGAATGTCATAGTGGGTCTGTGACTGGGTGTGTTAGTGTATGTGTGGGTCTGTGAGTATCTTAGTAGATGTGTGAGTGGGTGTGAGTATCTGTGGGTGTGTGAGTGTGTTGTATAGCGTTTTCGGACCCTAGTGTAATTTTCACTGATTCATGCCCTTCTATAGGTATAAATCACCATATAGTTATATAGGCATAGAAATCATACCCTTATTTAGACATAGCCCATGCAGTCCAAATACGCCATGGTTACTTCCACTAGCTCCAAAAATCCACACCGATTTCTTAGAAAAACTCGTCTTCAGCAGTTAGGGACTTGAATATTGATTTGTCCAAGAACTCATGGAGTTTTCAAAGACCTGAGACTCTTTGATGACAATATTATGTCCAACCTTATGTCAAACTCAGCACCTTCAAGATATAAATATGGCCACACTTGCCATAGCAAACACACAGTGGTTTGGAGCAGTTCGACTATCTACTTGCTCGACGCAGCTCGCTACAGCAAGTGCCAAAGGACAGGAGATGCACTGAGAGAGACGCTGTCTTTTCTCTCGCCGAGAAATCAGCTCCAGTATTTCCAAGCTACCCTTGTGGGTTCTTGGGAAATCGAGTCCTGAGACAGAGAGATACCAGACCTCCTTCATTCTAAAGCAAGGTTCGGAGCTGATTAGATCCTAATAGAAATCTTGGATAGATTCTTGGCAAAAAGAATACTAGATTTATGCTACACCTCACTCAGTCCTTCCCTCGTACCAGACTTAGGTTAGGCACACTGGGGTAGGCGTATTTTAAAAACACCAGTTGAGTACTTTTTAACCTTCTGTTATTTTTGTATGCATTCTGTGGCACAGAAACCATACCTTGCTTTTACAGTATTATTTTATAATACTCTTCTTGCTGTACGCATTATACTTTACAGCCAGTATTATGATTGTAGCAGTTCATTTTTTCTGCATGAGAAAGAAGACTGTTCAATAAATACTTTTTATTAAAAACGCCAGTCACCCTATTTCTCTGCACCTCTGGTGAAACGAAGCATGCACGAATGACTGAGTAAAATATCTATCTATTGTTTCCACGACTCTGAAGATCAGTTTTATCTTGGGGAAACAAAGTTGTCATGTTTATGTGGTTGTCAGAAACTAATCCCTTCTTTTTTATTCGAGAAAGTTTCTAGTGACCTCTGAGCTAGCTGGCACTCACAATTAAGTCTAGTATATTCGATAGACACCTAGTAGACCTCAGTCCTACGTCTAATCTATAGGATATATTATTCCAATGCCCAGAGCCTACTGGAAATATAGGAACTACACATCTGAGTATCTGAGTAGATCTGTGAGTAGGTGTGAGAGTGTCTGAATGGGCCATTGAGTAGGTGTCCAAACCTAAATTTCTATGTGAGTGGGCGTGAGAGTGTCAGAGTGGGTCTGCCAGTGGGTGTAGGATTGTTTGAGTAAGTCTGTGAGTGGATGTGGGAGTGGGTCTGTCAGTGAGTATAAGAGCGTGTGAGTGGGTTTGTGAGTTAGTGTGTCACAGTCTGAATGGCTCTGTGACTGGGTTTGTGAGTGTGTGAGTGAGTGAGTATCTAAATGGGTCTGGGTGGGCGTGTGAGTGTCTGAGTGGATCTGTGAGCAGTTGTGCAAGCATTTCTGTGGGTCTGTGACTTGGTGTATCATTGTCTGAATGGGTCTGAGAGTGGGAGTCTGAGTGGGTCTGAGTGGGTGGTGAGTGTCTGAGTGGGTCTGTGAGAAGGGTGTGTGAATGTAAGAGTGGGTCTGTGAGTGGGTATGTGAGTGGGACTGAGACTGGGTGTGTGAGTGTCTGAGTGCATCTGTGTGTTGGTGTTGTCAGTGTCTGTAGGTCCTTAAGAAGGTATATAGATATCGGTGTGGGTCTGTAAGTGTGTTTGAGAGTGTCTGAGTGGCTCTGTGAGTGGGTTTGTGAATGCCTGAGTGGGTGTATGAGTCGTTGTGTGAGTGTCTGAGTGAGACTGTGCATGGGTGTAGGAGTGTAGGAGTGGGTCTGTGAGTGGATGTGAGTGTGTCTGAGTTGGTCTGTGAGTGGGTGTGTAAGTGTCTCAGTATGTCTTTGAGTGGGTGTGTGAGTGTCTGAGTGAGTATGGGAGTGGAACTAAGAGTGTCTGAGTGGGTATGTCAATAGGTATGTGAGTGTCTGTGTCAGTCTGTGAGTGGGTATGAGAGTGTGAGTGGGTGTGTGAGTGTCTGAGTAGATCTGTGAGTGGGTGTGAGAGTGTCTGAGTGGTCTGTAAGTAGATGTGTGAGTTTCTGAGTTAGTCTGTTAGTGAGTGTCTGAGTGGGTCTGTGAGTAGATGTGAGAGCGTTTGAGTGGGTCTGTCAATGGGTGTATGAGTGGGTGTGTGAGTGGGTCTGTAAGTGGGTGTGAGAGTGTCTGAGTGGGTCTGTGACTGGGTATATGAGTGTCTGAGTATGTTTGTAAGTACATATATATATGCTTTAAATGTTACCGCCAATTTCACGGATCTGCCATGACTTTACAGAAAGGGTGGCGCTGACCTTCTGAGTGGATCTGTGAATCCTTGCACACGGGAAAAGAATAATTTCAGAGCATTTTCTTGCCTATCAGAGTTGCCTCACAGACCCCTATATTGCATCTATTGGGTCAGGGAACCTTTACCCTGACCCCTTCTATTACATTTAACAGAAGTTTCTCAGCCTGGAACCATTCCCCCATATCTAATATGGCGCCCGCAACTTTCTACTCATATTCCAGCCAGCCAATCATAGCATTGCTGTTGGCACGAGGATTCAAGGAGCACTGTGAAGGATCCGCGATGGCTCCACATCCCTAGATATACAAAATAGTTTTTCCATTATGATCTCAAAAACTACTGAAGGGATTTACACCAAGTCACAAAAAGCACTGTTCTGACAAAATTGGTGTAATTCTGTTCAGCAGCTCAGGCTGTAGTCGTGTCTAAAATCTCTATAAGAAATAACATTGGAAACACACAGTTTTTGACCCCCCCTTTCTCTTAAACCCCACTTTATGGATCACCCCGATACTTTCTGTACACAACTAGAAACAGGAGGCCACTTTTTTTTGTTGAAAATTTCGTGAAGATTCGTCAAACAGCGCCAATGTTATAATCAAACGAAATAATGCTTTTCCAATTAAACTAACTATAACTACTCATTGACAACCGCCAATAGATAATATATATATATATGAGAAAAGCAGTCCCTGTTCCATCAGTAATCGGTTGAACACAGCAGGTTTAGACGTCCAATAGCCCCAATGAATGCAGCGAAAAATCAAGCTGAAAAACCAATCCAATATATATTATATATATATAAACGCTCTACTTGTACCACCAATCTCGGGTCACTCGTAAGCGGGTGCTTGATGCGCGATGGTACTCGCGTTAAAATCCAAGCTCGGACTCCGTTTCCTTTCGTGGCAAAACAAAAGTACAGCACTCCGGGGGTACAGGCAAAGTTTCTTTATTCCGCCATTTGCAGTATGGACAGACACGTTTCGGACATAAGTCCTTCGTCAGATAATATATATATATATATATATATATATATATATATATATATTCACAGAAAAAACCATAGGTTATAGTGGATATATAGTTAGGAATTTGCATTTACAAAACCTTGAAAATTCAATGAAAAAACCATTGGTTTTAGGCCATATATAGTTAGGGATTTGCATTTACAAAACCTTATTTTACTCGCATAAAACCATTGAAATTCCATATATAGTTATAAGCGCTAACTATATATCGCGCACCCGCAATCCACTGCTGATGATGTCACATATTACATCATTCATGACATGGTTAGTGACATCACTGATGACATCACTGATGACATCTCAAATGACATCACTGATGACATCACTGATGACAACATGCAGTGACTGTATGTTTCTGTAAAGTTAAAATATCTCTTACATATTGAAGAATGAGTGGATATATAAGTGTCTGGATGAAGGATTTAGTAGGTGCATGACTGACTGTATGAGTGAGTGATTAAATGTGTCTCACTGAGTGCATGGGTTAGTGACTAAACTGTCTTAATTTGTGCATCATTATGTCTGTTGTTCTGTGAACTGTTGCATGTGTTGATAAGTAGCTATATGAGTAACTATATGGGTTATTGATTGGTTGCCCAAGTATTTGTATGGGATACTGAGTGTGTGTGTAGGTGGCTGGGAGGTGTATGACTCTGTGCATAGATGTGTGAGCAGTTGATTCACTAGATGTATGGTTTCAAAAGTGCATGTGGAAACAGCTGTATGGGCGGTTGACTGTGTGCATGAGTGCATTGGAGAGTGAATGGATATCTCAGTGCTACATGTCAAAGTAAGTACATATGTAAAACACAGTACATGTGAGAGTTGACATATATAAATAACTGTGCATAAGAGCCAGTGAATGTGTGAGTGGCTGTATGGATCATTGTGAACTTGTATCAGGGATTGTATAATAGAGTAAATATGTGTTAGTATATGTTTGAATAAGTAAATTTTGTATAACTGTATAGTTGAGGAAATGGAGGTGTGATTGATTCTTTGCATGACTGACTAGGTGTGTGAGTAACTCCATGGATGAGTGACAGTCTGTGAGTGTCTGTTTACACTGATTGTATCTAAGGTTATATTAGAGTCTGAAGAGGTTCATCGTATTATCACATGAATGATATCATCAGTGATGTTATCAGTCATGTCAAATGAGATGTTTTCAGTGATGTCATCAGTGATGTCATTTGAGATGTCATCAGTGATGTCACTAACCATGTCATGAATGATGTAATATGTAACATCATCAGCAGTGGATTGCGGGTGCGCGATATATAGTTAGCGCTTATAACTATATATGGAATTTCAATGGTTTTATGCGAGTAAAATAAGGTTTTGTAAATGCAAATCCCTAACTATATATGGCCTAAAACCAATGGTTTTTTCATTGAATTTTCAAGGTTTTGTAAATGCAAATTCCTAACTATATATCCACTATAACCTATGGTTTTTTCTGTGAATTTCATTGGTTTTTTAATAGCAAATATGAAAAGCTTTAAAATGTCAAGTACGTGATAGATGAAAACATTTTCGTATTTATGCACGCTGATGTGCTTTGAACGCTGCACCCCCCCCCTCCCCTCTTTTGTCTTAGTAGTACTCTCTCTGTGCAGATAGTGAACGGTAGTTAACGCAAGCCTTTCCCCCCTTTTTAATCCGTCGTGCCTGCTTGTCTCTCCATTTGATTGATTGTTGTCCAAGCATTTACTGTTTTAGAATTGGTTCTCTTTGGATCATTCTCTATTTACAAACAAGCACAAAGTCGCAATACTCTGTTTAGTCTTTGCAGATAGTGAAAAATCGTGTAAAAAAAATAAAAGTAATCGAGCAAAATCAGTAGGCCACTAATTGGATCTCTTTTTGACCTCGCTAAAATAGAAATATTAGGAACAACCATACATGAGAAATACGAAAATAGTGAGATGAACTGAGCTCCACACCATGAGGGCTGCAAGACAGCTCGGCTCCATCACCCATCCCGCACAAAATAACGACAAACCCTATGCAAATATTAAAAATATAGACAACACACCAGCAAAGAAACAGGGTAAAACATTTTATTAAAAAACTATTTACATAACGTTGGTTTATAAGATGATATCAGTAGTGGACCGATGTGTGAATAGATCGAAAGCAGCACAAGGCTCCAAGATCCGGATGGCAAGCTCCTGGATGTTGGGTGCCATAGTTTAGAGTTCTGAATTTGAGCCTTTTTCAATGCCTGTGCTTTGTTGAATCAAAATGGCGGCTTGACACAAAGCTGACTCAAGCGTTGCTACTGATGCTATGCAGACCAAAACTGGTTTTCAGTTTGTACATTTTTCTAGATTTTTCAATCCAAGTTTGGTTGACTTTGTAGAACGATGGCTTCAAATTTTCAACATACGGTTTGGTGGTGCTGACTGGGAGGGGGCGCTTCGCTCCTGCCCCCTCCCCAAGTAAGATTTTCATACGTGAAAGTACGTTAATGGTTTTGGTCCCTGAGATGCTTCGATGTCACTGCCATTCTCAAATAGCAGAAGTTCTGGATGTTGGGTGCCATAGTTCAGAGTTCTGAGCAGCGCTTGTAACACTGTCTGAAGCTTATTTCCACCTACTGCAGCTTCACTATTCTCAAAGTAAGTGAGTGTCGTTTGTGGACCTGACTGCATTAGAAAACTTGGGCGGTGTGATGGCCATGGACTCGGAGAAGACGCTTGGCTCCGACACCCTCCCCAAGTCTTATAGCACTGGTGTAGCCTGAGATCGCCCCCGACATAGGCGGCCGGCTTCCGGGGTCCGGCGGAACTTTTTGCCTTTTGATGACTCTTCAATTCTGGACCTTGTCCCACAATCCGTTTCACCTGAAGACAAGCTGTAGTGGGGCGCCCCTTTACCGTTTTAGTTGCCATTCCGCCCGCTTTTGCTACACTGTGCCTCTTCCGCCATTCAGCTGTTTACCGCCCGCTCTTGCGACTACAGCGTCTCGCTCATCATGTAGTTGAGTTGCTCCCGCTCTTGCGGTGCAGCGATAGGCGGCTGCCACAGGACTCTCAAAATGGCGGCCGGCTCTTCGGTTTTGGGCCTGGTCCACTAAAATGGCCCTGGGACACCTTGGAACTCGGACGCTTCCCTGATAGGGCTTGGGTCCCATTCTCGAAAAGCGTCCCCTCAGCCGTGAAGATTCTACAAAAGTCTTGGGGGCCTCCGACTCCCGCAGGCTTCTGGTGGGGAGCGGCTGCCATGATTGCTCGTGGAATGGACACGACGGAGCTACGAGATGGTAGTGGACTCATGCTGACGCCAGCTTTAGTCTGAAACATCCAGAAACACTGTAGACTACCAATTCGATCAGTTCCGGTAGCGCCCCAACATGACCCGGAAGAGAAGAACTTGCCCTCCCCTCTTTGACTGATGGTTCTTGTTGCCTGTCCCCTCTGTTGTCATTTAACAGAACTTTTTGGACTGCTGAAAGGGGTTGTGTTCTGAACGCTGGTTGGTGGAGACATTTTGACTATATTCTTGACCTACGTTGTCGCGTAATGCGTTATATGACACGCCGCGTTAGCGCACCCGGAAGTGATCCGAGGCGCGGCGCGCAGCGCGTAACGTAAGCATAACAGGTCATGTGACTTGTTAATAAAACTTTTCATTGGTTCATTTTACTTTTGTTAATTTATTGATGAAAAGCTTGGTCATATGACCTAAAAATTACGCTTTTTATTGTTTTCGAACAATATTTTTTTTTCAAACATATGTTATAATATTCCAGGCTAATGTACTTTCCCGGAAAATTTACAACTGTCTTGCAACTAAAATATATTCCTTTTTCGAGAAAAAGGGCTTTCTTCCTTCCATGACGGAACCGTTGAGTATAAGAGATTCGGCCTGCTGTCTTAGTCGCCGATACGCCTGATTATCAGATTCTTATCGATCACTTTATGTTGCAGACATGAAAAACACAACTGCCCTTGACCATTTATCTTTACTGCGTTCCTACATATTATACCTTTTATCCGTCATGTAATTGGACTGCTTTATTTCACTTGCCTTTTACTGATTCGAAAACAGTGACTAAAAGTAAAAACTTTACCAATGTAAATACTACTACCGTGTTTTGTTTTAAAAACCTTTATTGTGAAAATGTCAGTATACAAATACGGGCCTATAACCACGTGGGCCGGCCACGGAGCAAACTGAAATCGTATATGATGAGGAGACATTTACACTGTAGAGGAACGTAACGAGCGGGCCATTAGGTTGCAAGAACTAAGGTGTCTAACAGTTGCGGAATCGGTGGACATACATTTTGTAATTAAAATAGGACAGGGCCACTTACAATAACATTTTCTAGATATACATTTGCGGGCAAGGAGTTACGAGTCCCATTTATACCGGCGCCATTTTGGGCGAGGCCGGGCAGGTCCAAGATATAGTCAAAATGTCTCCACCAACCATCGGCCAGACCAGAACCCCTTTCGGCCCTTTATGCTACAAGATGGTGTCTTCCATTCAGAAAATATTGTTGGCAGCATTTTGAAAGGAAACAGAAACAGCCGTTCTCCTAGTGAGTTTCACATTGTTACATTTAGGAAGAATGTTGAAGAGTAGTATGTGGAAAATCTGAAGCCATTTTTCTACAAACTCTCAATCAGACTTGGATGGAAAAAAAAAACATGAAGAATGTACAAACTGAAAACCAATTTTTGTCTGTATAGCATCAACAGTAACGCTTGAGTCAGCTTTGTGTCAAGCCGCCATTTTCATTCAATCAATAGCGTCCCCCTGCACACATTCAGGGACCTGGTCGTGTCTTCAGATGAAACGGATTGTAGGAAAAGAAGCAGAAAGGAAAAGGCAAAAAGTTCCGCCGGACCTCGGGAGCCGGCCGCCTATGTCATGTGCGACCTTTGGCCACACAAGGGCAATAGTGAAGCTGCAGCAGATGCAAATAAGCTTCAGACAATCTTACAAGCACTGCTCAGAAATCTCAACTGAGGCACTCAACATCCAGGACTTGCCATTCGAATCTTGGCGCCTTGTGCTGGTTCCGACCTATTCACACATCGGTCCTGGATCTCGGCGCGTTCGACTCACTGTACCGCAACAGTGACCGCAATTCAGCTGGACAAGCCGCCATTTTCATTCACTCAATAGCGTCCCCCTACACACATTCAGGGACCTGGTCGTGTCTTCAGATGAAACGGATTGTAGGAAAAGAAGCAGAAAGGAAAAGGAAAAAAGTTCCGCTGAACACCACCTTGGGCAATAGTGAAGCTGCAAAAGGTGCAAATAAGCTTCAGACAGTCTTCAACTTACTCTGATTCTTATAATAAACTTCAGATAGTCTTACAAGCACTGCTCAGAACTCTCAACTGAGGCACTCAACATCCAGGACTTGCCATTCGGATCTTGGCGCCTTGTGCTGGTTCCGACCTATTCACACATCGGTCCACTACTGACATCACCTCATAAGCCAACGGGGCACCCCACGCCGACTTTCGGCGCAGCATTGTAGGATGGCCACACCAGTGCGGCAACTTGCTGGACACAACATCGGGGCCATCCAGATCTCGGCGCGTTCGACTCACTGTACCGCAACAGTGACCGCAACTCAGCTGGACACGCCGTCTTTCGGCGCAGCATTGTAGGATGGCCACACCAGTGCGGCAATTTGCTGGACACCACCTCGGTGCCATCCGGATCTCGAGATTCTCGGCGCGTTCGAGTCACTGTACCGCAACAGTGACCGCAATTCAGCTGGACACGCCGTCTTTCGGCGCAGCATTGTAGGATGGCCACACCAGTGCGGCAATTTGCTGGACACCACCTCGGTGCCATCCGGATCTCGGCGCGTTCGAGTCACTGTACCGCAACAGTGACCGCAACTCAGCTGGACACGCCGTCTTTTGGCGCAGCATTGTAGGATGGCCACACCAGTGCGGCAATTTGCTGGACACCACCTCGGTGCCATCCGGATCTCGGCGCGTTGTGCTGCCTTCGGCCTATTCGCACATCGGTCCGCTACTGACGCCGCCTCACGTGCCAACGGATTTTCTACGCTTTTTGTAGCCCTATGCCGCATAACAGGTCATGTGACTTGTTTATAAAACTTTTCATTGGTTCATTTTACTTTTGGTTTCCTAAAGATGGAAGGCTTGGTCATATGACCTAAAAATAACACTTTTCATTGGTTTAGAACATTTTTTTTTCCCAAACGATGAAAGCCCCACCTTATTTCTGGATCATTCAGACTGAAGCTGGCGTCAGCATGAGAGCACCACCATCTCGTGGCTCCGTCGTGGTCATTCCGCGAGCAATCATGGCAGCCGCTCCCCACCGGAAGCCTGCGGGAGTCGGGGGCCCCCAAGACTTTTGTAGAATCTTCACGGCTGAGGGGACGCTTTTCGAGAATGGAGCCCAAGCCCTAGCAGGCAAGCGTCCGAGTTCCAAGGTGTCCCAGTGCCATTTCAGTGGACCAGGCCCAAAACCGAGGAGCCGTCCGCCATTTTAAGAGCCATGTGGCAGCCGCCTATCGCTGCACTGCAAGAGTGGAAGCAACTCAACAACATGGTGAGCGAGACGCTGTAGCCGCAAAAGCGAGCGCAACTCAGCTAGATGGCCGCCACCTGGGGAGGCCCGTTCACGCCGCCTCCCCCACCCCCGGGCCGCCGCACGCCAATTTTCGGAGCAGCATTGTAGGATACCAAAACCAGTGCGGCAGTTTACTGGACATCACCTGGGTGCCTGTCGTACATGTTGTGTCAGCCATGTGACACTGGACACAGTCCCATCAACATCTCAACGCGTTCTGCTGCCTTGGGACTATTCGCACAACAGACCGCTACTGACGAGGCCTCCCCCCGCACCACCCGGGACGCCCCACGCTGTTTTTCTGTGCTGCATTGTAGGATCCCAAAACCAGTGCGGCACCCAGGCGACATCACCTGGGTGCCGTCCAGAACTCTGCACGTTGTGCTGCCTTGGGACTATTCGCACAAAAGACAGCTTCTAACCATTGTTGCTTTTTGTGTTGAAAAATGTTTAAATGTTTTTAGTTTTTGTTCCGTTCGTTATAGTTAATAGTTAATAAAGTTTTATAATCTTACTTTGTTGGAGTGTTATCTATTTTTTTAAAAACGGGTGAATGGGGCCTTGAATCGGGTTATTGTCATGTGTGGGCTTTGGAAGTGTGCTGCTGCAGGATCGGACATTTCAAACTCAAATGCACGTTCTTTTTCTTACCTTTCCGAAGCATAGAGCGCAATAGCAGGCAGAGAAAGGGTGATGCACGTGTTGAACACCACCTGACCTGGCAAGTTGCTGGCAGTGCCCCCCCCCCCGCCCGCTCCTGACAGAGGACACACACACACCGCCGCCCCGAGTACTTCACAAATCTTTAAAAGACCATGCGCTTGTTCATGAGGCTTAAATGGTTTATCACCTCTTCTAGAACCCCTGCATCGACCCTCTGACGTTTCCTGGAAAAATTACCATGTAACACAATACCAAGCCCTGTCAGCTGAAACCCCCAAGGAATCGTGGGGCATATTATCAAGGGGGTTTATCTCCGCTTTTTTGGCTTTAAAAGCCAAGAAAGCGGAGATAAAAATATCTCCCTATTACCAAGCTGTCGCTAACACCAGTTAGTGACAGCTAAAAGGAGATAGCGACCATCTTGGGCCCCGCTTTGCATGTCAGTGATACTTATCACTAATGACATGCAAAGCGGGCGTGCCAAGATGTTAGCGACTGGAAACAGTCCCTAACATCGCTATCTCCTATTACCAACTTTTGGAGATATTCGCGCTAAGCGCGAATATCTCCAAAATCTAACACCTGCCCTGAGCAGTTCTTAGCCATGTTATCCAATGGGAGGTGGATAACATGGCTAAGAGCATTTGCTCGATAATACATGAATATCGCTGACTTTTCTGCGATAATAGCAAGGTTTATCTGCGATAAAAATCGCCGATGTGCGGCGATAATTTTTGTCTCTAAACAAGTTAGAGACAAAAATTATCGCTAGTTGTTCGTAATATGCCCCCGAGTTTTTGCTTGCAGAAATCGGGAGGCGGGAGGCGGGAGACTAGCACTGAAATCAGTAGTCACACGCCTGAATCTGGAGGGTTGGCATGTCTGAATTCTCTACAGCTGGGGCCATAAACTACATCCGCAGGGGTAGGTGATAGCCTAGGTCCGGCCTGGACAATCGGACACAGAGGAAGAGGAGTGTCAGAGGGTGCGGTAGTGAATAGGGTGAAAGAGAGGTGTCGGGAGGGCACACGGTGTGATTCTCAGAGAAGAGCAGCGCAGATGGGGGGAAGTATATGGCCCATGCATGAGAGAGAGCGGGGATGACCAGTGCGTGGGGGAGATGCTTGCGAGGGTGGGAAGCCATGCTGAGGATCGGCGGCGTGCAGAGAGTGGGCCTGGTCAAGGCATCTAAAATGGCTGCCGTGCACGACAAAATTGTGGCATTGGACAAAAAGGCAAGATGGCGCAGACAATGTTTTTCAATAAGGATTCATTTATAACAAAATATTTACTCGCAGTGACAAAATGGTGGTCAACACTTCCTGATTTCCATCGAATCGAACGTTAACAAACGTCACGCAGCAAAAAAAAAAAAAAAAAAAAAAAAAGCTCACGCACAGAGCAGTTTTTAACCATGTTATCCAATGGAAGGTGGATAACACGGCTAAGAGCATTTGCTGGATAATGCATGAATATCGCTGACTTTTCAACGATACTCATGCATTGTGGCCGATGTGCGGCGATAATTTTTATCTCTAAACAATTAAAACGAAGCACAAAATGGCGAATTCCCTTTTCGCTACCAGTTTGCGGCCCAGTTCGCGGCCCGTGAAGCGCTTCTACCGTGAAAAATCATTTTTTTTTTCTTTTCCCCACGGGACCCTTTAATAACCCCAACAACATTCCTAGGGGGTCAAGAGGGGGATACCTTGCCCCCTTTCATTAAATTCCCCTTTCGTTTTTCACCTCTTCTTCTCTCTCGATCCTACCGAGAGACAAGATGGCGGCCGCTCCGGACTGTCACGCAGCAAAAAAAAAATAAGCTCACGCACAGCCGCTGGAAGAGATGTATCAACATATATCAGCCTCCTCAGCCACCCTCAGGAAACATAGGGGATTAGGATACGTCTCCCGCACCCCCTTATACCTAATAATTTAATTAACGAAGCACAAAATGGCGAATTCCCGTTTCGCTACCAGTTTGCGGCCCAGTTCGCGGCCCGTGAAGCGCTTCTACCGTGAAAAATCATTTTTTTTTCTTTTCCCCACGGGACCCTTTAATAACCCCAACAACATTCCTAGGGGGTCAAGAGGGGGATACCTTGCCCCCTTTCATTAAATTCCCCTTTCGTTTTTCACCTCTTCTTCTCTCTCGATCCTACCGAGAGACAAGATGGCGGCCGCTCCGGACTGTTTAGAATGTTGACAGACACCGGAGAGCCAATCAGCTTTCTGCGCGCAAAGTTCCGTTTCGCGAAAAGTAAGCGGACCGGATCGCTGCCCAAAGCGCTGTTACAGATATATATCTTGTTTTGAACGTTAATTTCTCAAAATCCACTGAAGCACATATATTGAGACCTAGCAAAGGCACATCGGGCTAACAGTCCCTACAATTTTGCCAAGTTTCGTGCAAATCCATTCAGCCGTTCGAGCTAAAAGTGAGTCCAACCGCCCTATGGAAAACTCAATGTAAAAAACGCGTTTTGGGACCCCCCTTTTTTCTCAGCCCCCCCTTGACGAAACCCCACCAAATTTTCAGGGGCTGCTCAGAAACAAAATGTGCCATTTTCCTGAAAGTTTCAGCCGATTCCGTCCACAAACGCCAAAGTTATTAGACATAGAATTTTCAGAAATGCCATAGGGAAAAAATCCTAACTATATATACCTACTGGCGAACGCCAGTAGGTAATATATATATATATATATATATATATATATATATATATATATATATATATATATATATATATATATATATATATATATATATACACACACTCACACACATATACATACGTCAGATTTAAGCATTTCAAGCAAACAGCAGTGTGCAGTAAAATGTAATTGGACAAATTAAAGTGTGTGCCAGGGGCAGCTTCTAGTTGTTTTTTGTGTGGTTCATTCAGAAGCTGTGGTGGTGGCACCCAAGGGTGGGGAATGGAGCAGGCATGACAAATAGAGCTGAGACACAGGTCCTATCAGCCTTCCTCTAGAGAAGCCATTGACCCACAGCTGGAAAAAATCATTTTTGAAACACCTGCCAGAAATGGGGCAGATGATATGTGGCACTTTTGCATATAACCCAATGTATATTGGGCCATCAGTCAAAGGTTTCCTCTAGCAGAACCAGCAGAGGCTCTGCGGTCTGAAGCATGGTGGTTTACCCACTCTAAACAGAACAGTGTAAAAGTGGGTTTAGCAGAGAGGGCATTCCACCACATTTGTAGGGGAGTAAGCTGTCCACTAAACTGTAAATAAAGCCCTTAGTTTTCCAGTAATTTTCCCAGACAAATATCAATCCTTGGAATGATATCTGCAAGATGCAGGGTGTGAGGTCAGCTAAATCAATAATATCAAGAACTGATAAACCCTGATTACATTCCTCCTGTTTCAAGAGACAACTAGTGTGCCTAGTATGAAGCCCACTCTATGCTAATGACTATCTTCATTTCTACTAAAATCTTCTCATTCTGTCCTATGATTACCGCTGATTAAGAGCTCTTCATCC
Source organism: Lissotriton vulgaris (assembly GCF_964263255.1). NCBI lineage: Eukaryota > Metazoa > Chordata > Amphibia > Caudata > Salamandridae > Lissotriton > Lissotriton vulgaris. The sequence continues at coordinate 230,520,530 of NC_141696.1, forward strand.
AATTATGCCTTTTGTCTGAAAAAGCTCACACTAGACACAGCAGTGCTTGCTAATTTTAATGCAATTACCCACCTATCATACCTCGGCAAAGGCATAGAGACTTGTGTGGTGACCAAACTTCTGGCCCGATCATGATTTTGGTGGTGTGGGAGCGGGTCTGCCATGCCGCTGCCCCGCTTTTACACCTCAAAGCTTTGTGAGCACTGACCGACTGCTTACGAGTTTTCTTATGTCTGGCGGCATTTCTTTGATGGTCCCCTGGCGTGTCTCTGAAAATGGGCACCGCAATTGGAGCGCCAAAGTCAGTTCTTGCACAGCATGGAGTCTGCAGTCCATGCTGTGCAGGAACTGGGGTGTATGCACACAGACGGGCACATTATGTGCCCCCCCCTGCATGCACCTCCGTACACAGGGCCAAGAGGGGGTGTTGTGAATTGCTCTTCTGCTATTCAGGAATGTGTTTTCACTGTTCATTGTAGCGCGCAACATACGTCATCTCCAAATGCTCGGAGATGATTTATGTGACGTCACACCTGTTACTGTTATCATTCGTTATCGCCTTGCTTGATAGCGCACTGCTGTTCCTTGGCTCCCGGTGGGTCCTGTTATCATAATAAATTACTTCTGATACTAAACCCTCCTTTGGTGTCATTCATCAAACCCCCCCACAACAGGGGGCCTTGTAGGGCCCCTTTCTTTCCTCAATACCAGCAGTTTCATGGACTAAGAAACTCCATGAGATCGCTGGCGATCAGCAAACTCGTAATATGCATTGCGGGGCTGCAGCGGAAATGTGAGTTTGGACCACCAGACTCATAATGAGGCTCATACTAGGGTTTTTATGAATAGGAATCTGCTGAGGTGTTCTCAGTTTAGCTTTCATGCTGGCTGCAGTCCAGGAACTTTTACACTCAAGGGGCTATACAACACAGAAAACTTAAATCTTGCCTGTTTCGTGTTTATATACTTACATTTTGTGCAGTGTTAGTAATTGCATACATAACTAGAAAGATTTGATAGATTTAATCAAAGATGGATTTCATTTTATAATAGTTTAAGACTTCCTGTGGCACTGAATATGCTTGGAAAATGTCATGGTTCTAGTCGGCCCGGAAACCACAAGGCTCAGGGTTGTACCTTTGCACATTTCTTAGCAGCACAACATTGCTTTCAAACTTGGTAAATAAAAGTGTGATTTCAGGAGTATTAACCCTGTTGGCCATGGGACGTCCGAAGGGAGTGAGTGTGCTTTGCTGGCAGGTCCCTGAGCGGGTGGTTCTCCTTTCTCTGAACTAACTTCCTGAGAACATGGAAGGGGAATTCGAATTCGGTCTTGCGTCAATCATGTTTGAAGAGCCACATTTTGGACCCCAGGGTGTGAAACCTGTACCATGTACATAGTGCTGTTGCGTCATTGATGGATTGTCTATGTTCATAAACATTCTGATGATAAGCAATTGTAACCATGTATGTTATCTATTGATGGCATCAAGCACCAGAGACAATGCCTTTACTCTTGAGAACTGCATGGCCCAGAACTGATTGAAGTTGACCCCCCTCTCACTTCTCATTTGTGAGGACCTGTTTTGATCTAAAAGAAACTTTTTTTAAGGATGTTACATGAAACATAAACACAACGGGGCAGATTTACAATGCCTGGCGCATCCCTGCATATCGGCAGGGATGCACCAGTAATTGTGCGCCGCAGCTCCGCCACCCTTGATGCACCGCATTTACAATGCGGCGCACCATGGGGCAAAAAACGCCGTAAAAGTGGCGCATTGCTGGAGTTGCGTCGCAAGCGCGACGCAGCTCCAGCAATGATCAGGGGGGCCCTATGTGCACAATGCTGCGTCAATCCTTACGCCTGCTTCAAGCAGGTGCAGGGTTTTGACTCAGCATAGGCCCAAAAGTGTATCTTGTAGATTTCACTCAGCCACTTTTGGGAGGTGTTCCTGCGCCGGAACGCCTCCCCCTGCGATGGTACGCCTCTTTTGGCGCAGGGCTTTACAACGTGACACATCTCAGCGATGCGTCACGTTGAAAATACCCCGCACCATGGCGCATCTTTTGTGCCGCCGCTGCGTCACAAAAGTGACTCAACGGTGGCGTAAAAGCGGCGCAAGGGGCTTGTAAATCTGCCCCAACATTTCTCTGCAAAATGACTGTAATAGACACGACACTCACATTTAAAATAAATGAAAACGTTGTTTAAGAATAATTTACCGTAATCAGGGAAAGACTCTGCAGAAAAGAGCTGGCTCTATCAGGGGCCCCCCTGAAAGATGGGGCCCTGGGCCAGACCCCACATTGCCCATGCCTTAAAACGTCTCTGCTTACGTCTATAGGGAATCAACAGTTTAATAGTCTCTCTTCCCTCAATGTGAAACTTTACTCGCCTTCGAGAAAGCTTTTTCCCGTTCTTTCCTGTTATTATGATATATGTTTCAAGTTATTTTTTTCTCTAAAAGCTTTGCTTTGCAGTATTGCAGCTTTTACAGCTTAAAAGTGCGATTCCACAGAGCTACTTTGCTGAGAAAATTCCCTGCCTCTTACTTAGTTTGAAAGCCTCTTTTGTGTCTGAACTGATAGAAAAAGAAACTTGCTGACATTTAGACAGCGCTGTATTCCATAGATATCGCGGAATGAAAGTGAAAACACACCGCTCAATAAAGTTCGGAAATCTTAATTCACCATGAAATTGAACATGTTTAGTCGCTATGACAACAAGAGCCCATATTAATGTTATAGCTACAAACAAAATTAAAAGCGTGAGCTAGGTTTGTTTTTCTGAGCGCAATTGTGAGCCTGAGATGGAAATGTCACAGGGCTCAGATGTGACAACGTGCCTAAATTCGCGCCAGTCTGCTTAAGTTGAATGGGGGAAATATTTGTTAAGATGGAGTCACATCCCGATTTTAATTTCTTGAGACTCCCGGGAAGAACGTAAAGATTTCCCTGGAACTCATAGCTACACATACATGTGAATTTTATCTTCCATTTAATTTTTGAAGGAGATACACAGAACTGAAAGGATGGACAAACTAGAATTCCAGTTAGTTTATTTCCCAAGATGGTTGCTGTAATTGGTGCCAGAAGCAGCAATAGCAGGCATGTATTTTTGTTTTCTTATTTTGTATGTTTTTATAAATTGTTATCCTGGCCTTGAACATGCGGTCTAATAAAAAAAAATACTGCAGGTGCATTATTCTCATAATTTGCGGTTGTGACTGAAGAACATCAAAATTGGTTAGAGCTCATCTACTCAGACTCTAACCTGCTCTCCTGCGGCCTTTTAAATTCTCCATGTATCTTTATAATCATCTCCAAGCACGCTGAGATAACCTAACGCTACACATAGGGCACGATTCCGATGTCGTTCGGAAGGCTTCTGAATCGGATTTGGTTTTGCCAGATCCGATCTGTAGCCCTTGTTTACGACACAGGTCCGGACAGCCAAGTACGATTCGAGGATCAGGAACGCGCTGACTGAATCCTTTCCAAGACCAGAACCTGTCCGTATAACTCGTTTGTAGGCGAATCGTGGTGCGCTATGGAGCCAAATTCCTACTGAGCGAGTAAGATGCAAGTTTCGGGCAGCTGCTTTGCCTCGGTCTCAGTGAGATGAAACGGCTACCGGAAGCAGACTTCGGGGGGTCATAGCAGGCCCCCCTTCACCTGGGGCCTTCTGAATCTGTCACGGGGTGTGCCCATGGGTCCCCCGATCCAGGCATGCACAGTGTGGTGTTTTCCCCACCCACCCCTTTTCTGCTATGGGAGCCTGTGTACACGTCTGTACACAGGCTCCCATGGAGGTCAATGGAAGTCCGAGGGAACCGACTCCGTAAGCATACGGCAGCATCATACATGGGCATCCGCAGACATTTTTTCAGGGGGGGGCAAAATGTTAACGTCATCACCATCCTCCAACATGATGTGTGCCAGGTGGGGCACAAGAACCTCTGGGGCACAGAACTAGAATAGACTCAAATGCCAGGAATCCAGGACATGTGACTGACCCAAGTTAAAGCACAACGTCAAAGTTAGTAATAAATAATGCAGCAATCATACACGCTAGTGATTCGCCAATGGGTGCTCCCTTTACTAGAATTCCCTGGGCATTGCTGAATTTTACACACATTCAATTAATTTATACAAAATAAAATGTATAGGTCCAAATGTTAGCTATATTTTTTAAAAGAAACTTACAGTCCCTCTACGTGTAGTCAATGTCAAACTGACAACATGCGCACGTTTAGGGATACAATAATGGCCAGCTCCCTTATGCGGAAGCCCAGCACCGTAAATGTGTGGCACATGCGGTGCTCGCAGCGGCGGCACATCACAGGTCCAGGGATGCTGAGTCTTACATAGTGGTCGAAGTGGGGGAAAAAAGTAGTGGAACAGTGGGCGGAGAATCAGAGGGCGGGAATAACCCAAGGATTGGATCTGTGGGTGGAGCCAGAGGTGTGGCCAGAATGCGCAGACAACCCAATTTTTAGTATTTGTTTGGCATTTCACTGCCCAGTTTAATCAGCCAATGGATACACATGAATATTAAAGGTTATAATGAGTTATTGACATTAAAATATATTCACAGAGGGGGATATGCTTCTAATCACAGAATGTACCAAATACGATAAAATGTGGAAACACAAACCATTTGTCTCCGAGCCATGGAGTTTCTGTCATCAGCACTTCTCCCTTTTCCCACAACAGCAGTTCAAACCTGAATGGAAAAATATCCTAGTTTGCAAATTTTTTCTCTAAAATTATGTCTCTGCCATATTTGCCTCATAATGCAAGATCTGCTGCATGATCTGACCATTTAAACTAATAAATTGTTTGTAGCTCAAACATATCAAAAGTTAATATAAAATGTGACTTGTGTTGCTGCGGAGTGGATGGCCTATTGTAAAGGTTGACTGGTCACCTTTCTCACTGCTGCGTTTGTATGTTACACTGGTACTAATAAGGCAAAATCTTTCAAGAGACTGTTAGCATGTGTACACACGTCAACATAATAAAATATCTGAAAATATACTGCATTACGCTGCAACCTTTTTTTTAATGCATAATTTAGTCAACACTACGGCATAATGTTGTCATCCTTTGCTGCATAATTAATTCCAGTGGCCCCACAGCAGGCAGCACATGTTAAAAGTGCTTGTGAATGAAGCAGGGAGACTGTGAAGTTTGCGAACTTAGTTTGGTATGGGTGCAAATCCTGCATTGCCAATCCCTGGTGAGTTGCAGCTACTACTGCTGAAACAAGGCCAATGGAGGTACCTATCGGTGAGGCAGACTGGCCTCAAGGGCAGGGCCAGCCATAGCACTGGTGGTGTCCTGTGCATTAATGTTTGTTATTGCCCCCAAAGACCACCTCTGCCATGGACTCCCTCACTACCACCCTTTAACTGTGCCCCCCAAGTCTCCATAACCACTCTCTCTCAGATGCATTTAATTTGATTTACAGCGCCACTCATACCATTGTAGGGTGTCAGAGCACTTTACATCACACACATTACACAGAGAATCAATATGTGTGTAAATCACTGCATAGAAAATGTTACATAAGACGAAGGACTACAAGGTGTAGGAGTCACATGACAATCATACTAGAAGCCGGTATAGTTTTATAGTGCTTGGTCTGGAGAAACACAATACCCGGAATTTAAAATGTAATACCATGGTTGGGGGTTCTCCTTAATAATCAGAATTGATTTATTTCCAAAAGAACACTTTTTGGGACATTAGGATAATCAAAGACTGGGGGTGGGGACTTTGGGGTGAGACATAACGCTCTATTTTATACCTTGCAGTTTGTATGCAGCTCTTAGATGACAGTTAATTGCTCACTGTTCTAAGTTAGGATTTTAACTTATAAACTGCAAGTAACAAAAGTATCTCTCTGACAAAAGCAGTAGCCCACTGACCTATTTACATTATGTGCACTTTGTGATCTGCATGGCGCATGTTCTTTGCAGCCGGTACATTAACCCTCAGCTCCCTTTCCATGAGTCAAAACTTCCACTAGACAAAAAATCTGATCTCTCTCTAGGAAGAAAATTAATCACCAGAGTCATCATGACATTTTTATTGTTGCTGAAAAGTGCTGGAGACCAGGAAGGAGTCAGCCAGCGTTTTTAAAACCATAATATACTTGCAAACATGATGCCTCCACCTAAAGTCAGCACCCGGTGCAGTCACACTGGTTGCACCGCCCTGTAGCTGGCCCTTCTCCAGGGTCCTGTGACCTCAGGGACTGTTGTTCTGTTCTAGGGTGTGCTGCTTCATAGGCCTGCCGGCAAGACTGGAGGTGAACTTCAGTATGGATAGTGGTGGACAAGCCTTGAAGGTTAACCTACACTTGTCATGCTAGGGTCCACCTGCTTGTGCGAAAACACGAGGACTTCTAAGGTGTTGCGAAGCCTTCCAAGGTCTAGCATGTGATTTTGCTCTTGCAGGAGAGTGGCCTGGTGGACTGGTTATTAAGGCTGAACCTGGTTCCCAGTTCCAAATTCAGCAGCTCTGACCATAGTGCCACATCCTCTCCCCCACTGAACACCATACTGCCCAACTGAGAAAAACTCCCACTGTCTTCAACTACAACTCAATTGTCACCTGCTATAAACACCTGGTGCAACTCAATTTAAATTACGCACTAGACAGTAGCAATATGAGGCCTACAAAAAAAAAGTAACAACATCCTGAAAATGCAAACACTTATAGGGAATGTAAAATTTAGCAAACCATGGGAAATGTAAGCAGGAACAACATGGTAACCTTAATGCTTTTACACTCACTATTCAGAAATCAGTGAGTGCTTTTGCCTGAAAAGTTAAGGACACGGCTACAGTGCCCTGAATGGAACCATTTTAATTGCCATTGCTTATTTCCTTACAAAACGTAAGCAGTATGGTAAAAAGATCACATCCCTGGACGCAGAGCCGCAGCACACATTTTGTTTTCCAATCCACACGCTGCAGGTACCTCCAGGATTGGTGCACTAGTTCCAAGTCCAGGGAAAACAAAGACAAGAAAACAAAAATAGCGCTTCACTGGCAAACTCTGTAAAAGTTGCGCTACTGTGTTTCAGTGGGAATGAATCAGTTTTGCCAGTTTGCTACCACTCTGTCTTACTTTATTATTAATCTATTTTTCATATTTTAGCCTTTTATTCCCAATGCTGCACTTTGGAATTAAAATGCAACAATTCCAGCAAAAGTGTCTCTTTTTTGGATCCATTTCACAGGGAAGCAAATAAAAGAAAGGAGAGGAAAGAGAGTGAAAACCCCGTCTTGAAGTCACGGTTTTCATGGGCGTCCTCCGGGGGAGCAAGGAGGGTCGCTCCAGGGGGGGGGCAAGTGCCCCTCCTTGCCCCCCCCCTGCGGACGCCCATGGCATCATACTCGCTGGTTCAGACTCCCGGAACACATCTTGCTCGGAAAGCCCTCCGGATCCGAGTCATACGGAGGGCTTTCCTAGTGAGATCGGAATCAGGTCCATGATGTTTTATAAAACTCCTCAATAATAATTAAATTAATACATAAACAAATAAATACATAAATAAACAAGTAACTAAATAAATAAAAACATACCTACATACATACATGCAGATTTCGGATTGATGAGATGACTAAACTACTTTGAATGACTTCTAGAACTCACACATGGCAAACGGTTTTTGAGTAGTTCCAGTAAGACCTTTGGGCAAAAATCCTCCACAACTCCAAACAGAAGAATAGCTCCGGCTTCTGGAAGATCATCCACAGTCTACAACAACCAGGCCACAAAGGCATTGACTCTAACATCTCCGAATCTGACTGGGCTACTCACCTATCAGCTCACTTTAACACAGCGGACCCAGCAGTGATCAAGCCATCAGGGGGAGAGAGGTCAGACGCAGGGTATCAGAGCCTCGACAAACTGGGCACATTCCCCCACAAAGAGAACCAAGCCGGCAGGTCTAAATCAATCGAGGACCAAAACCCAGTCGTGGCTAGAGGTCACTCACCCATACCGGGCCCTACCGCGCACCGAGAAGAAATATTACCCCAGGTCAACCAAGATAGGTTAAGGAAACTAATCCTGAAAGGCAAACTCGAGGGGGCCCCCGGTCCCAACGGGATACCGCCGATCCTATACAAGCAAGACCCAGCCTTCTGGTGCAATACTCTGACACCAGTATTTCAAGTAATAAGAGGAACGGCCAGCATACCAACATCCTGGAGAGGCTCAATAATTAGCCCAATCTACAATAAGGGAGCCAGGAACGACCCAAGTAGTTATCGTCTTATTGCCCTCATCGATACAGAGGCCAAATACTATGCAGGCCTCATTTTGGAGGAATTAACATCTTGGGCAACAGGAAAAAACATCATCGCAGCAACTCAAACTGGATTCCGCAGCGGCCAGGGCACCTCAACCAACATCATGGCGCTAACCCTTCTGTCCGACGCTGCAAAAACCTCTAAGGGGGCACTCTTCACGTGCTTCATAGACTACAGTGCCGCGTTCGACCATGTGGATCGGCAAAAACTCTGGCGGAAGTTGGACAGATGGGGAATTCCAGGCCCACTTTTACAACAGCTGATAATGCTATATACCGACACCTGGGTCAGGATCAAGTTAGGTTCTGGCACGCATCTTTCGAGACAAATCAAGACCAGTAAAGGCCTGAAACAGGGCTGCGTCCTAGCCCCCACGATGTTTAACCTTTTTCTCGCAGACCTCCCCGACGACCTGGAGACAGTCAAATCCCACGCCCCAAGACTAGGCAACATCACGCTTTCAAATCTTCTATATGCTGACGACCTAGTCCTCATCAGTCGGTCCCCTATCGGTCTTCAACATCTCCTCAATAAAACCAATGTATTTTCAAAAACCAACTCATTAACTATCAACTTAAACAAAACAAAAGTAATGACAATAAACTACCATAAAAAACGGAAACCTGCATGGTTCCTGAACGGACAGAGGTTAGACCAGGTAACCTCCTACAAATACCTAGGAGTCATAATAGACGGCAATGGCTCCTTCAAACAACAACTAGATGCCATTCGCAGAAAGGGTACGACATTCCACCTATCGATAAGACCCTTGCAGAAAGTACTCCCAGACCGGACTCTGGGCCCTCTCCTACAGGTAATAAAAGCTCGCTTACAGCCTATGCTCACCTACGGCAGCGAGGCCATGAGAGGGAAAGACGCAACAACACTAGACAATACCATCAGTCGAGCATATAGGGCCATACTCCATCTCCCCAACAACTCATCACCAGCACAAATTCGGCTAGAATTCGGCCTGCAGAAACAAGCAGTCGAGAGAAGAGGCGCATACCTAAAAAGCTGGCGGAAAATCAGAGATGCGGACCAAGGGTCCTTAAACGCCCATCTATGGACGGAACTATCGATTAGAGACAACTCACCTGCAAGGACTTACTTAATGGACTCACTGAAGGTCTTAGGACTCACAGACTTATGGGAGTCGGCAACTGACCCTCGTACCTTCAAAAAAGTGGTGTCAAAAGTCACCAAGATGGTTTCACTAATCGAGGACAAAGCCACCCTAGCTAAGAGAGCGCACGGCTGGGCGGTGCTGAAAGGTTACAGCGCTCTAAAACCACAAGACTACCTAATGATGGGCCTCACACAAAAGACAAAAAATAAGTTTCTTACAATGCGCATGGGCAGAATTCCTATAGCTCCGCACCTGGCACCATGGGCAAGGGAAAACCCCGCAAATCAATGCCGTCTCTGTCTTTCTGCGAAAGAGGACCTTATACATATAATCTGCATTTGCACAAAACTCCTGGACATAAGGCGCTCACTGCTACGAACATTATGGAACCAGAAAGGCATAACGAGCTGCAGGCAGGCCGTGATGCTCTGTTTTAACCCTGATGAAACTCAGGTAAACTGCAGAATAACAAAATACTTTGAGATAGTGGCCAAAAGACTAAACGAAAAAACCAGAGGGTCTTCTCTAGCAGAAGTCAAATAACAACAAAACAAAAACCCCTGGCTACCACGGTCATCAAAGTGGAAGCAGTAAGGACACGAAAACTCCACAGACTCATATACAACAATAGCTGAGACTTTTTACATCTGAACTACTGCACTTTATTAGTTTTAACGAAGACACCGACTTTTTTAAAATTTGTACGTTTTATAATTGTGAGTTTTTATTAACTGTACAATAAACAAACCTAAACCTAAACCTAAACCAGTAAGAAGAGTGCAATTTGCACACTCATCTAAAACTGTGCTCCTACAAAGACATCCTCAATTTAAATTCTCCTAGAGTGTTTCTAAAATCTGACAATTTAAACAGGCAACCATTTTCATGAAGAAAGAGAAGAAGCATATACATTTCTAAATGATATGTCTCCCAAGAGAAAGCCCTAAATTGCCCTGATGAGGCTCAGAAATCAATGAATGAACTGAACTGAAACATTACCAGTCATGTGATAGGATATTCAACAAAAGTAATACTTGCAAAACATAATAACCAGGAGAGTGTTTGGTCATAATACTCACCCATCCTGACCCTGGCTTCCCTCTAGTTATGTGGTTAGAATAAGTGGTATTTCATTATATGTAAGACATGTGTGTTATTCAGCAAATTAACTAAGATAAGACCTGACTGTTTTTATATAAACTAAAAATGTTGATGGCTGGCATTAATTAACATTGGTGATATAATACGCTTCAACAAGTAGTTGCACCAGAAAAACGTACTCCCCTCTAAAAAGTAAAATAATATAGGGTATTTATAGGTGGATAAGGGGAGGATTAAAAGGAAATTGGGGTTAACTAAAAAAAAAATCAAAACAAAATATATTTGCTATATAATGTTTTTGGTGGTGAAACAGTGGGCAGGGCTGGTTCCTATCAATGAAAAAAAATCTATTTTTTTATTTCCAAAATATACCTGATAAGTACTCTAGGAGGTATATTTATGAAAAAAATGTTATGAACAAAAATTATTTATTTCAAATTAATTTTATACCTTTTTTTAAAGTACATTTATTAACATTTGTATTTTACAAAATCCATAATTATGTTTGACTTGGAGCGTGATGCTAGGGGTTGAGGACTTCATGGCAAGGAATATTTTTAAATGCAGGTTTTAAATTTTTATTTATGTGATTGAAGGTATTACTCTAAGAGGTTAATTTACCTGTAGTTTTATTCTTTACATTCTTTTTTACAATCATTTATTGTTTTTAAGGCAACTTGTATTCTAAGGGGCAGATTTACAAGCCTCTTGCGCCTCATTTACGCCGCTGTTGAGTCACTTTTGTGACGCAGCGACGGCACACATCCTGCTCCATGGTGCAGGGGTACTTACAACATGACGCATCTGGGAGATGCGTCACGCTGTAATGCCCTGCGCCACATGTAGGCGTTCCTGTGCAGAGGGGGGGCGTTTCGGCACAGGAACGCCTCCTAAAAGTGGCTGAGTGAAATCTACAAGATTTCACTCAGTCACTTTTAGGCCCATGCTGCGTCAAAACCCTGCGCCTGCCTGAAGCAGGCGTAAGGATTGACGCCGCATTAACTAGATAGGGCCCCCAGAGCATTGCTGGAGCAGTGTCGCACTTGTGACGCAACTCCAGCAATGCGTCACTTTTACGGCACAGATGTGTCACGCACCTGTGCCGTTTTTGCACCATGGTGCGCCGCATTGTAAATGTGGCGCATCCATGATGGCGGAGCTGTGGCGCACAATAACTGGCGCATCCTTGCTGATTTGCAGGGAGGCGCCAGTTATTGTAAGTATGCCCCTATAGGTTTAGGATTGTGCTTGTTTAGGGGGATGCATGCTTGCAGTTTAGGGGCCCAGGGTGGAGATTGTTTAACATTTGAGTATTTAATTTTTTATTAATGGGATTATTTTTTAGTATTTGGTACGTATTCTTAGACGTTTATTTTTCTGCTTAAGTCCTTTATTATTTTTTATTAGTAATTTATTTTAATAAATATCAAAATTTGTATGTTAAAAAATCTATAATTTTGTTTGTTTAAGAGCAGGATGTGAGGGGATTATGGTGGCTCAGTGGGGAGTATTTTAAATCTTTTATAGGGTATTTTATGGGGTAGAATTTTCTCTTTAAAAACAAATAATTTGCAAGATATTTTACAGCCTTATTGTTCTGCAGGATTTACTTTGAGTTGGAGTGGGATGAAAGGGGCTTACAGGATGTGGATGGGGATTTTTTTAATTTGGGTATTCCATTTTTTGGGTAGATTTTTTAAAATAAATTCCTAGATAAGTCCCCGATTTGTTTTTGTTTGCGTTTATTTATTTATCTTGGGTAGCAAACGACATATAAACAAATACACAAGCATATAATGTAAACATATAACGCATTTTACATTTCAATTTTATCATCCCAGTAAGCTACATGTTCTCTCTCTTTTCTTCCTGGTAACCTCTGCTTTGACTCAACGTTTCTGAGGTTGGCTTTTGACCCTCTGATGCTTTCGTTGTCTCCTCTTTGGTTGTTTGGCCAGCCTTCCTAGAAAATTTACAAGGAATGCTGCAATATGCTGATTTAGCATCAAAAAATGATGTACTAACCTCTGCTTTGACTCAACGTTTCTGAGGTTGGCTTTTGACCCTCTGATGCTTTCGTTGTCTCCTCTTTGGTTGTTTGGCCAGCCTTCCTAGAAAATTTACAAGGAATGCTGCAATATGCTGATTTAGCATCAAAAAATGATGTATAAAACTGACCTCTATGTGTTTAAATAAAAGCGTCCAGTTTATTGTCAAAGCAGATTAGAAAGAAACTGCTTCAAAATGTTTTAGGGAAAGTGAGGGATTCAGTCTTGCTTAGTTTATTATAGGAGGACTGCAAGTAGGTAGCGATAGATCCCACCTACATTAAGACCCCTTCCAGGCTTCTTTCCGCCGCTATAGAGTGTCTGTGTTGTACAATATCGCCTCAGTTTCGAAATCTGAACATAGTACAATTTTGGTGGACAAAAACTATTAAATCTTCCACTGTACTCTATAGAAATAGTTTTTTTGAGGAGCAGCTGTTAACAAATTGATTTCAAGGTAAAATGAGTCATTGGGTGGTCGACCCTCCAAAGGGTTTGCCATTTGTTCATCTCAGTTTTAGGTTTGGCATGTAATGGAGCCTACTATATTAATTACAAAAATAATTGTAATTGTATTTATAATAATGTAACCTACAAAGATAATAGGGGAAAACCGTGATCCCCACCTCAGCCCTTGGCTCTGCGTGTAGCAGCCACATATTGGCTATTCTCCATTCACCGCTTGTTCTTGATTGCACGTTCAGTGATGCCATGTAGCTCAGGTACCTTGAATTGATATGAGGAGAAGCCCTATGTCTCTGTCCAGAGGCACAAACAGTTGAATACCACAGTCAAAGCAGAGAATCCCAAACCTTGCACTGCAGCTCTGCTACCTCCCACCAGCTTTCCTAGTCTCCTAACTGTGCTATTTCCTCCTAGCTATGCTACTTCCTCCTAGCTGTGCTATTTCCTCCTAGCTGTGCTATTTCCTCCTAGCTGTGTGGTGCAGTTGAGATGACAGGGCAGAGCAGCCTTATGGAAGTGGCACTGTCAGATGGGGCTACTGCTTGTGCACGTCTTTACTCACAGCCACCCGGTAGCAAGTCATTGGCCCATGAGTACCTGGCAAAAGTGCACTGGCAAATGAAGAGGCACTTCAGATGAAGAGCAGCTGCATGGCCGTGGCACATTTAGGTTTGGGTTACCATTGACTCCTGCCTGAGCCGAGAGCCAGTAGCCTGTACTCCAGTACATGTTATGTTATGTTTATAAATTTCTAAGGTGCTCAAATACCCATAGGTGTCTTGGCACTTATTGGGAATAGCAGTATAGGCAAGAGCAGAAATGGACTGGAGGTTAAAAAGCCAAGTTTTTATCAGTATCCTAAAACTCAGTAATGTGGGAGCTGCTTTGATATTTATAGGCAAACTGTTCCAAAAAGCTGGAGCTTCAGAGGAGAAGCAACTGTCCCCCCATTTGAATCTCTTAAGCCCTTCCATGCTGATGACGGCCCCCAGCAGTCATGCACTACGGCGCTCGTGTGCTGATGACGGCTGGGGGCCGCCATAAACCCGCCCACTCGAAATTCTGCCACACAGGCGCAGAATCGCGGCCGCATGGAAGGGTTTAAAGCTGGGGCGGGGGGGCCATCAGGGTGTTTTTAGATCGGGGGCCTCTGCTGGGTATGTACCAGGAGAGGGGCTGTTTGAGGTAACCAGGACCTAGATCATGCACTGCCTTATAGGTAAGGCATAGCTCCTTAAATTTGATGCGGTTACCCAGTGAAAGCCAGTGGAGTCCCTTAATGGAGGTGGTAACCGGATGGAACTTGGGAAGATCAAGAATAAGCCTAGCAGCCGCATTCTGCACGCTTTGGAGTTTTTTCACATATTGTTTTTCGAGCTTAACAAAAAGTGCATTACAGTAGTCCAGCTTCGTGAGTATTAATAAGGAGATGACTGTTTTTGTGGAAGTAGGAGGAATAAAGGAAGGATCTTCCTGATAATTCTCAAAGTATTGAAACTGGAAGAGACAACTGAGCACATGCTTATTGAAGTTCAGTTTGTCATTAATAGTTATACCTACATTTTTTGCTTTTTGGACCGGAATGGGTAGAGTACCCAACTCTGTTGGCCAGCATGCTGGGCTCTAAAACTATGGATTATTACCGAAGAGTATCACCTCTGTTTTCTCCAAGTTTAATTTGAGGCAATGCATACCCATCCAATTTGAGGCAATGCATACCCATCCAGTTGTTGACAGCTCTCATACTGTTGCGGAACTGAGAAATGGTGACATCCACATTGTTAGAGGCTGACACCACAATTTGAGTATCGTCCCTGTACGTTGTGGGTTAGAACCCAAAGGATCTAATCAGGGAAGCCAGTTCGGTAAGATAAATATTGAACTGTAGGGGGCTCAGGGAGGATCCCTGTGGGACCCCGCATGGAAGAGAGAAGGACTCGGATGAGAAATACTCCAACATGACTGAATGGCTTCTGTCCGTTAGGAACGATTGAAGTAGGGCAAGAGCTTTGTCAGCAAACACAAATGCAACATGCTCACCACGCCACCCCAGCCATATGCAAATCAGTCTTGACCCTGCTCCTCATGGGACCAGTCCTGCCCAAACTGCCAAGCCAGGCCCTCCCTGGACCTGAAACAAGCATCCTGGGACTGGTTTTGGGCATCACCCCTCATCAGCCATGCTAGCTTAGGCAGTGAGGTCTTGTCATCTTGGGGCTGGCAGAGCTAGGCAGGATTGGCATGGCATCACCACTGCTGAGCTGGGCAGGGGGTTAACAGCAGCACCGAAACAGCTTTTTGTAGCTGGACTTGGTGAGAAGTAGCATGGTTCGTGCATGGGCTAGAGAAGTTTGACAGCAGCATCCACAATATGAATGCATCCGCTCCCATGCAATAGGACAGAACGGTGGCCGTGCACCAAATTTTCAGTGTAATTGGAATTTTACTGACATTCTCAAAATATATTTAATTGTAAATGGGTGCATTGACCCTGTTCTGGGCGTCTGCAAGGGAACAGATGCTGAATTTGGTTGTCACCTGACTTCTTACTTCTTTTTTATGTGCTCTCTTCCACCCTGCTGACTCCAAAAAATCCTAGTGCTTGGGGATTAGGCAAATTTGAATATTCACTAAGGATTAATGAGGTATGCTGCCAATTTAATCACGATCTAAAGACAATGGAGTAATGTGGGATGGGGAACAGGAAATTCTGAACTTGAACTATGGATGAATTAGTGATGTTACTAATTTGGGCATGGAGACAAGATTTTAGAGTAATGGTGCAAATCCAGGCATTTTGTAATAATTTCTGAGCATAGGTGCAAATGTGATCATAACTACAGAGTGGTTGTGCAAATATGGGCATATATTTAGGATTAGCAAAAGATAAAGCAAATCTGGAAATGCAGTAAAGATTTGTGAGCGATGGAGAAAATATGAACACACTATGATTACAGGGTGATGATGCAAACCTGAACATGTAGTAAGGATTATTAATTGATGGTGCAAATGTGGTCATAAAGCTAAAACTACCAAGTGACAGTGCAAATCTTTAGTCACGCTTAATATTTCTGAATGAAAATCCTATCATGAAGTGATGCTAAATTATAGTACAATTCAAACATGATTTTGTTGTAATTCTCGATGTGTTTTGGGCATGCTTGTCATCATGATGTCCACTTCTGTGTAATGCTTGCACTGGCGTAATGGTGATAATGCTCATATATGGTAATCACTCTTTATATTATTGTGATGGCCTCTGCTGTGATGCTTTCACTTGCATAATCGTGATAGTTGTTTATATAAAATGGCCATAATTGAGCTGGCCAAGTATATATGTAACCCTTGCACTATCATGTTATTGGCAATTCTTGGCACTTCAATACCACGATTGCTACTGCTGCTGGGAGGCATTAGCTTGCAAAATTGTATTAATCTATCTGGAAGTGCTTGTTTACCATTCATTGATTCATACACTCACCTATTTATCAAGCCATCCATGTCTCCCCATACTCATCAATTCACCCATGCACTCATCCATTCATCGATCCTTCCATGCCTTCACTATTCTATTAACAATGAACTCAATCAGTCGATCCATCCATTCATGCACATAGTTATTAACACAACAGTTGGCTCATTATGATATTGTAGGAAGTGGCTCTGTATACTATACCAACATGAGGTCTAGTGTGCACAGAGTCCAGTGGAATGCCAAAGGTAGGTAGAGTTAAAAGTAGATAGCACCTTACTCTCTATTTGTGGTAGTGTGGTTGATCAGTAAGGCTTTAACAGGGGGTAGTGTTAATCATTTGTTGTACACACTCAACCAGCAAATGATGTTCACACTCAAAGACTGAAATCAGACCAATTTTGTTTGTATAAAAATATTATTACATGTTTTTATTTCTAGACCCAACCCAAGTCTGGCACAGGTAAATAAAATAAATGCTTTTCAAAATCTTATGCAGTGTTTTACAATTTAATGCGGGTTTCAAATGCAGTTGATTGAAATACAGGTAAGTCAAAATGCTGAAATTACTTTTCAGTTACTTTTCAGATTACTTTTTGAGTTACTTTTTCTACTCTGTGTGATATGCCTAGATATCACACTGGGACATTCCCTAGAGAAAAGGTAAGTAAAATCATGTTTCACAGTTGTAGCTTTTCAGGTTTTCATACAAATCCACTCCAAGCTTTCCCAAGGAAAACAGTCAATGTATTCCTATGGAATGAAGTTATCGGTTAACAGGTAAGTACTCTATCTTCGGGGCTGAGTTTCTGGGGTTAGAACAAGGGTTCCACCAGGGTCAAGGATGCACTCTGAAATCACCCTCAGCTGTACTAGGGCGGCCGGGTGTAGAGTGCTGAGGCCCAATGTTATCCAATGGGGGATAGAGAGCCTTCGGTTGGTGGCTGCTCCCGAGCAGGCCACAAGGTTGTGAGAACAAAGCTCCTGGGGTTTAGCTCAGGGCAAAGGGGGAATCCGAGTTAGCACCCACAATACACAAGGGCGGCTGGGTGCAGGGTGCTGTTTTGGCGTTGGGTGCCCTGTTGATTTCAATGGGGATTCTCTGTTTTCAACAAAGACTACAGGTTCGGGGACGAAGATCTCCTGGAGCTGTCCACCGGTTGGAGCGGTAAGTTGGAAAACCTGGGGACGCTGGGACACCGTCGGTTAGGCCACCCAAGGCCAAGGGACTTTGGGTGGAGGGGTGTCTTTAGGCGTCGGAGTTTCTTACCAGCTCTTGTCACAGTCGGGGGGATCCTCCAGAAAGAGGCTGCAGGCTTCGCTAGGAGATTTGAGGCAGGTCAGATATCACCAGATCTCAGGTCAGGATCGCCAGGGAGACCTCCTCGTGGTGTTGGGCCACTCAAGCTCGGGCTGTGGGTGTCAGGTGCAGAGTGATGCATATTCGCGGATTTGGCCGGAGCCAGAGTCTGCGGGTGGGCAAATCTGGTGCTCATGGGAGACAGAGTCTTTTCTGTGGAAGACAGAGCAAGTCCTCGGGGTTCTTGAGGTTGCTGGCTGCAGGACAAACCAGGAATTTTGCTTCTGCACGTTCGCGGTGGGGACAGGCCGGTTGGGCTGGGGCCAAGTCATGGGCATTATCCTCTTCTTAGCATACAGCACAGCTCTTCGGATCTTCTTCTTTTCTTCTTGGTCGATTCTTGTCTGTGGAGGCAAGATTTAGGGTTGCCCCCTAAATACCAGATTTAGGGGCGTTACAGGTAGGGAAAGGTTGGGACGAATGGGTCCCTTCCTTAGGGTGGGTACACCCCCTATTATGCCACCCTTCAGTGAGAAGGAGGCATATGCCTCACTCTGGTTGGCTGGCTCCCCCCATCTGCAAGATGGCAGGACAAAGTTATGCTTCACTTCGCCTCAGTAAGCTAGAGGCAAGAGGAGAAAAGCATCTAGTTCAGCACCTTATTCATTAGTAGAGCTTTAACTTCCTTTTAAAGGCAAGTGTAGAGGGAATCAGTCTTGTTTCCACTTGAAGGGAGATCCATATTCTCGGGGAGATGCCAGAGAATGTATGATTGTAGGTTTTAAGCTTATTAAATCTCTTTGGCTTGAGCAGTAGTGTGCTGGTGCTCCTTGTGGACCTGGAGCCAGCTTGTTTGTCAGGTAGAGTGGGGTATTGAAGTGTAGTGCTCTATGGGTCATACAAGGGATCTTTAGTTGGATCCTTGCCTCAAAAGGAAGCCAAATGAGTGATTTCATGTCCGGAGAAATGTGGTTGGACTTCTTAGAACCTGTGAAAAGTCTAGAAGCAGCATTTAGAGATACTCTGATTGGGCTAAACTGAGTTTCGGCAGTCCACATAGATCAGCCCTACCGTGTTCTAGTCTAGAGATGACAAGTGCTTGCACCGCCGATTTAAAGTCTTCTTGGGGAAGGAAGGGTTTGAGTTGTCTTAGGATGTAAAGTTAGAAGTTCACTACTTTGGTCGATGATCTGATGTGGTCTTGCATGTTTAGGTTTTTATCTAGCACAACTCCCAGTGATTTAGTGGAATCAATGATGTGTGGTGTGCAGTTGAGAATGGTGAGGTTACAGAGATATTGAGGAGGAATTCCGTCTTGAGGGCGTTTAATTTGGGATGGTTGGAGGTTAGTCAGTTTAGGGTTTTGCGAAGGGTTCCGTTGAGAGATATGATGTCTTCGGGGGAGGACATTTGGAAAAGGTTAAAGAATGTGGGGGAGAGTGAGGATTCTTGGGGGAGACCCAGTGTGCAGGGACTAGCTTTGGATAGAGTATAGTTGGATTTGACTCTTTGTGTTCTGTTGTTGAGGAAAGAGGAAAACCATTTAAGGACCGTGCCTGAGAGCTCCCTCCTGCATTTCAAGGGGTAGAGTAGATTGTCATGTTTGACAGTGTTGAATGCAGATGAGAGATCAAGAAGAATTATAAGGCAGCCTTCATTTTGGTCAAGTAAAGTCAGAGCGTTGTCCACTATGTGAGGGATGGCTGTTTCAATGCTGTGGCCAGTGCGGGAGCCCAATTGGAAAAGGTCGAGAAGCTGGAATTGCTCAATGTGTTTGTGTATTTGGTCATGAACACATTTCTCCAGTAGTTTTGCCAGGGTGGGTATGTTTGTGATTAATTTGTAGTTGTTCTGGTCACCAGGATCGGCTGAGGGTTTTTTTTTGCGAATTGGTCAGGCTTCAGGCAGTCCAGGATCTCACTTTGAAGAAGTGAGGTGCTCATGATCTTGGACCAGAGCGGAGCTAGTGATCCTATCATTTCTTTAAAGAAGTTGGGGGAAGGGGGTCATTGAAGTGATTTGAGGGTTTAAGGGTTGAGAGAATATTGAGAATGGTAATGTCATTGTGGGGAGTGAATTGGCTCCATGAAGCATTGTTTTTAAGGGGGAGTCCATCAGGCGAGGACAGGGGTGTGGAGACAGAGGATCCATTGAGGGGAGTGAATTGGCTCCATGAAGCATTGATTTTGAGGGAGAGTCTATGAGGTAAGAGCAGGGGTGTGGAGACATAGGAGTCAAGAGAGGGTGAGAGGTTGAGTGCAGCAGAACTTAGGTCAGATTCAATTTTATTCATCTGTTCAAAGTAGAAGTCAGAAACCGCATCGCAGTTTGGTTGCGGGCAAGAGAGGTGCTGAGATTGAGTAGAGGTGTTGTTGGATTGTGATTTAATCAGCTAAAAAGTTAGTTTCAGGTGATTTTTGGCTTTGTCAAGTTGGTCTTTGAAGAAGGTAGCTTTTGCCGTTCTAATGAGTTTGTTGTATATACTTCTTTTGAATCGTAGAGTTTTTAGAAGTTCCGTGGAGGCAGTGGATCTCCAGTTGCATTTAGCTAGTCTAAAGGCTGTGTCTGTCCGCTTTTAGGCTGTCATTGAACCAAGGTTTGGAGTCTTTGATGGGTATTCTTTTTAGCTGAAGGGAGGCATAGCATTCAAGGCAGATAGCATGGCATTGTTATAGTGCTAAGTGAGTTTGTGAACATCGTTCATGTTTGAAGGCGGCGGAAGGGATAAATTGCAGCACTCTATGAGCTCATTTACGCATGTGTTATGGAGCGATCTTTTCCACAGTTTTAGTTCTAGTGGTTGTGCACTTTTGTGGTTCCAACTTTTAAGTATAAGAATGTTAATAAGGTGATGGTCAGACCAGTCACAGGGGAGAATGGATTTGAGATGAATGGAGTTGGGGTTGGAAATGATCAGATCCAGTATTGAGCCTAAGTTGTGTATGTGGCTGTCGTAGAATTGAGTCAGGGAGAGGTTGTTAGGAAGTTTTTGAGGGTAGTAACCGCCTGATCATGCAGGTCAATCCAGTGGAGATTGAAGTCACCAAGGAAGATCTGGGGGCAGTGTCAGCCCAGGTTGGAGGAGATGGTTTCCATAGTTTGTTGAGTTAGAGGGAGGTTTCACCTGGCGTGTTGTAGAAGATGTGAAGGCTGCATAAGGGTCTGTGTGTGATAGTGATATCTATGCGTAAGTATTCACAGGATGAGAGATTAGCTGAAGGGGACTGTTTTGCTGTGAGAGAGTTGCGGAAGATACAGGCTATGCCACCTCTCATTTTCTTAACTCGTTGAGTCTGATAATGTTGTGGCTGCGAGGGACTAATAAGTCTAGGGTAGGGCCAGAGGAGTTGTTGAGGCAAGTTTCTGTGAGGATAAGGAGGTCTAGATCTTGGGCAAGGATGAGATCAGCAAGGCCACAACTGGCTGGCCACAACTCAGAAAAACATTTTATGGCCAGCATTACAGAAATAGGGTACACAAACCCTGGTCCTGAAAAAGTTTGTGAAATTGAGTAGTAAGGGATAGGGTAGGGACACTCTAATCCCCAGTCACTTGTGAGGGGGACACAGAAGGACAACCCCTCAGGTCAATATAAAAAACAAAATGGGCTGCGAATGTGCAGTATTCAATGTGGCCTTCTCATTAGATACTGTGGTACTCTCGAGGGCATAGCAGCTTAAGCGCCCACCCTATGGTACCATGGCAGTGTGCAAGCTTCTCCTGGAGAAGAAGGTGTGGGATCCAGCATCATGTAGTACAAGGCCATGTGCAGTGCCAGGATGGGCACATGTGGCTGGGTTGTGCACATGAGGTAGGGTTGGGAGTAGTGCCTGGCCAGCGCATGCATAGGATATCTTTCTCTATATATAACCTGGAGTATTAATAGTCTGGAGAACATACCTGTATGTATATTCTTTAAATGACTGCATTCAAAGTTAATTGATAAAACCTATTTTAAAATACATACTATTTGTAGTCAAAACAGGTTATTCAGTTACGACACACAGCTGATAAATTTGGAGAGTTAAATCAGATGTAATACTGATCAAAAATAAGTTTACTAGTTTGCATATAAACAGAACAGGTATCATCCGTTCTCCTGCTTTTTCATTTTGTGGGACTTTGTGAAATAACATCATAATACAGATAACAAGAGAACCAAGCAATACAAAAATCATCACATTTGCTTACTATCAAATGATTCAATTGATGATTACAAAATTCATCAAGATACAGAAGATATAAAATGATTGCTAACTAATTGTCGTTTATTATAGTCCATTAGTGGGTAAATCCAATCTAGACCATATATATATTTGTATTTAAGAATGTTCCACCATTTAAAAAATGAGGGAACTCTGATGATTTCCAATGGCACGTTGCTATAGAACAAGCAAGCGGAATGAATGCAAAAATGACTATGTGATATCGCAAATCTAGGAACATGCAGAGAATGGCCCTAAAAGCTTGTGATTGGCACTAGACATGTATTCATATTTGAAAATATTTATTGCCAGTTGTTAGAAATTGAGTTTCAGGTTGTCAGAGGTAGGCACCCTGTCCAAGCAGGAACCACAATCCTAGTCAGGGTTAGTCATAGACACACCCTAAATTAGCCTGAACTCACCCTTTGGTAGCTTAGCACAAAGGAGTCAGACTTAACTTAAGAGGCAATGTGTAAAGTATTTGTGTAACACTTCAAGCAATGAAAACATCACACAAAAAGATCCCGCACTAGGTTAGAAAAATAGAACTTAATTTAAAAAATAAAACAAGACCAAATCGACAAAAATGACAAAAGTACAACTTGAGATATTAATTTCAATGAATAAACTGTAAAACAGCGCTTAGAAGCAATATTTGGGATATCTGGTCACTCTGAACCAGGACAAAGTCAAAATGTCAGGCAGACCGCGATGCAGCACAGGCTGGATACCTGGATCCACTTGGGCCCGCTGAACAAATGTACCTTGATCCTGGTTTGCGTCAACACCAAAGAAAATGTGGGGTGCAGATGAGGTGATTCAATGGTTCCGAAGGCGATACGCTGGGTCCACTCCATGCAATGAAGAAGATACACCAGTTCCGAGCCATGCAAAGGTTAAGAGACACCAGTTCTGATCCTCGAAACTGTGAACATCCTCTGGTTCTGATGAGAATTGGATTGGTTGAAGAAACACCTTAGGCCTCACTTCCAAGGGTCCAAGACTGAGATGACACCACTTGGCAGGGCACGCTCACAGATGGCCAGGTGCAGATGCAGGGAGGTTGGATGGCTTTTATGTCCTTAAGACTTCAATCAGGAGTCAAGCCATCAAACCCTTGGAGTTTCTCTGGTTTCAAGTGATGCAGGTCCAGTCCTTCTCACCCAGGCAGGAGAATAGCAGGCAAGAGAGCAGCAGAGTGGCAATCCTTCATCAGCAAAGCAGTTCCTCTTCCTGAAAGAATCTTCACAGACCTAGAAGTGTATTGAAGTGGTGGTGTCAGGTCTCCAGTACTTATACTCAGAAGTGACTTTGAAGTGGAAGAGCCATTATTATTATTATTATTAGTAACATTTATTAAGCGCACAGCTACCCCCAACCGGGATGTCCCAGCGCTATGGACCGCGGCAGCAAGAACCTCAACCTTAGAAGCCAGAGAATAGCCATGTATTCAATTTGCCTCTGAACAGGGATTCGGATTTGAGCAAGCGGAGATTGAGTGGAAGGGAGTTCCACAATTTTTACGTGATCACTGCAACGGCTCTACCTCCTTTTCTACCCCAATAAAATCGAGGAGGGAGTAGAAGACAGAGGTGGTTTGATCTGAGATCACGAGCAGAGTGGGCTAACCTTAGTCTACCTCTGAGGTATCCTGGACCCCTGCCATTCAGAGCCCTGAAGGCAAGTACCAGGGCCTTAAACCGAATACGAGAGGCTATCGGGAGCCAGTGCTTTAAGTGAGGGGAGATCAAGTGGCGGTAGGGGATTTTGCAGATCAACCTAGCTGCAGCATTCTGAACGGTCAGCAACCGTTGAAGAAGATATGCCAAGGAACCTGTATATTGGAGTAGTCTAGGTGAATGGTAATAAGGGCATGCACTACGGTCTTCAGTGCATCAGCAGGGAGGTACGGTGAGATCTTTTTTATCATATGTAACTTGCCAAAACAGGCAAAAGTTACTGTGTGGATCTGGGTTTTGTACGATAGCTCATTGTCGATCTGAAAGCCGAGGTTTCGGGCCACTTTCACTGGAGAAGGGGGAGGGTTCCGCTCAGACGGCCACCATATGGATGGTGATAGAGGTAATGTTTGATTAAAAAACAACACCTCCATCTTGTCGGTGTTTAATTTTAAGGTGTTTTGGGTCATCCAAGATACGATGTTGGATAAAAGTTTTACAATTCTGGAGTCTATTGTCAGAGTGGTCTCTAAACGAGAAAATCAGCTGTGTATCATCAGCGTATGAGACCACTCTGACTCCAAAAGCCTCAATAACCTGAGCCAAAGGTGCAAGGTACACTTTGAAAAAAAGGGGACTGAGAGACGATCCCTGTGGGACTCCACAGTCAAGGGGTTTTCTATCTTTAGAGAAGTAGGGGCGGCACCATACTTGTTGCGTTCTTTCTGATAGAAAGGATTTTATCCAGGCCAGAGGTGTGTCGCGAATCCCTACGTTATGGAGCCTGTCCAGCAATATAGGGTGGGAGACGGTATCGAAAGCTGAGGACAGATCGAGGAGCACCAACATGGCTACCTCGCCTCGGTCCACGCTTTCCCTAATAGTCTCTGTAACCTCTGCTAGTGCCGTCTCCGTGCTATAGCCGGACCTAAAGCAAGACTGAGAGTCATGGAGGAGGTTGCACGTCTCCAGGGGGTCGGCTAACTGTTCCTGAACAATTTTTTCCAATATTTTTGCAGGTTTGGGGAGGAGGGATATAGGCCGGTAGTTATCCCCCTCTGTTTTTTTTTAAATGGGGATCAATACAGCCTGTTTCCATGCTAGCGAAAAGTGACCCGACAAAAGGGAGGCATTCCATAGTGTGATAAGAGGTTGGATGATGACTGGAGCCAAAGAGGTGAACAACTGGGCAGGAACCGGGTCAAAGGGTGATCCCGATTTACACTGCTGCATTTTTACCAATGCTGTATCCAGAGAGATAGTTTTAAACTCACAGAGCATATTTTCTCTGGGGGGTGAGTTATGCTGAGCTATGATCACTTCACTGGGTGAAACCAGGGGGTTAAAAGAGGAAAAAATATCTGCAATTTTATTATGAATGAAATCAGACAGCCCATCACAGAGCTCTTGGCTAGGTTTAACAGGGCGAGAGAGAGCTGTCGGTTTGGTGAAATCTTTCACAATTTGGAATAGAGTTTTTGTTGAATTATCTACAGTGTTAATTTTATGAGCAAAGTGTTCTTTCATAACAGACTGTTTTAATTTGTGAAATTTTTTCAAGGCAGATCTATAAGTGAATTTAGCAGCAGGGTCATAGGTAACTCGCCAGGAGCGCTCCAGTCTTTTACATTTAGATTTCTCTTCACGCAGCAGAGGGGAAAACCAGGTGGCAGAAGGTTTCGTACAAGCCGATGACACAGAGTGTAAAGGGGCCATAGTGTCAATGGCGGTGGAAAGATTCTTATTGAAATTCTCGACATCAGAGAAATGTCTTTGAAGTACACAGAGATCCTCCCTTCCCGCCTTAGCTCCAGACTCACTACAGGGAGGCAGGCAGCCCTTTGTTTGGGGACAGGACACAGCCTATACAGGTGTATGTGTGAGCCTGTGCCCACCAGCCACACCTAAACTCGCATTGTGTGTGGCTGTCTAGAGGGAATGCACACAGCCCAGCTGTCACCCACCTAAGACGTGTATTCAGAGACATGCAGCAGGAATAATATGGCTAAAGTAAAAAAATGAAGGACTGTACAATCTAATTCTAAAAGAGCACATGGTCACTACTTGCTTGTCACCTAATAGACTTCCAGCTCACTATACCTTAAAGCTTGTCAAGAAGGCTAACCTCTGGATTAGTAGTAGAGTATTAAAGAAGGTACATGGGGGGATCACTAAAAGGGTGGATGGGGTCCCCATCAAAAGAAGAAAGGAGAGACAAGGAAAAACCTAAAGAGTTCTCAAAATGCCCAGAATAATTTTCAGGGGAAGGAATCCCCGTTCAATCCTGAGCAGAAGAAGGGTGGTTTTAATGAGAACAAGTCCCCGGACCACTTTCAGACCAAGTGACATAAGTGTTACCAATATGAGCACTTTGAAGGGGATCTTATATGTAGCGCAAAAAGCAGGCCCACCCCCAATGGTAGGAATATCCTTGGAATGGCCACTGCAGTGCTTGGGGAAGAGGTTGCCCAGTTAGTGTTGGGGGAATATTGTGGTTACTGTACTGTCCTTGGGTGACAAGGAGATGGTGCTGAAGGCTCACATGCCTGACAATACTCAAATCTATAGTGAGTGAGTCACAATCAATGGGCAGCGGGTAAAGGCTCTGAGAGACACAGGAGCCAGTATGACTACCTTTAGATGTGATCTGGTGTCCTCAAAAAATAGAGTCCCTGATGCAGTCCATGTAGTAATTTGTGATAGCAGCCAACCGGTTGACCCACTAACCAATGATTCTAGTGCCTTTAAACAGGTTAGGGTCTCAGGTTCCTTAAAGATAACTGTGAATACGGCCATGCCTGTTGACTGTCTGTTAGGAAATGACCTAGGGCACATTACCTGGACACAGGTGAGGCTTAGGTCTCACCTGGAGGTGCTGAGATTGCCTGAGTGGGTGTGCCAGACTGAAAGATACATGGCAGTCTGACAGGGGAATCAAAAGGACCTGAAGCCTGAAACAATTTGCCCAAGTCCTTACCAAGAAGAGGAAGGGCAACGGATGTGCCCAGAGATTCCCAAAGTCCAGGATGAGGATGATCCTGAGGAAGAAGCATGCTCCGTAACCTACAGGGAAGACATTACTGGCCTTGGGGACCTATCTGAATTAGCTAAGTGGCAAACTGGTGGAGGGTGTCACAGGGAGAGTTTTGAAAATCTCAGAGGGAGTGTGTTATATTCTGACTTACTAGGTATTTCCCTTTTAATCTATCCCTGTACATATTTCCCTTTTAATAGAATCTTTGTTCTTTGTTGCACATGCACACTGTCCATGTCATTCCATTTGGAATTGTTATGATCTGAAATGATATACTGGGATTGTTAACTTGAAGGTTGGAAGTACTGTGCTGCAGCTTATTAAATCCTGGACTTATCAAAATACCATTGGATTTCTCTTTATTTACTACAAAATTGGCGACGAGGGTGGGATACATTTTCCAGCTCTGAACAAAAGATCTCCCTCAATGGCCAATTCATCAGCAATGTTGTAGAATGGTATAATCTCAGCAGGAATACGTTCTTTGGAAGGCCAACCCAACTTCACATAGTCTCTGACCTTACACAGCAAATCATCCTCATTCATACTTTTCATCCACATGTCCTCAGATATAACATTGTATTTTTCTGAAAACATTTCAGAAATACTGGTTACCAGAGATTGTGTGTCCCAAATATTCTATGGTTTTCTGAAATAACTTACACTTCTTACTCTTAATAGTAAGTCCAAACTTATCTAACATCTTACACACATTCCTCAAATGCTCCATGTGTGTCTCATCACTTTTGGAGAAAATCAAGATATCATCTTGGAAACACTTCACGTACTCACTCATGTCCTTAAATATATGATACATAGATCTCTGAAAAACAGAGGCTGCCGACGCCAAACCGAACGGCATCCGTTTAAACTGGAACAAACCCTGTGGTGTGATAAAAGCTGTGAGATGGCGTGATTCCTCTGCTAACACAACCTGATGATACGCCGATCTCAAGTCCAACGTCTAATTTCTGGTGGCCAGGGGTTGATAGATTAGTGGATAAGTTTGTCAGAGAGTGTCCTGAGTGCATTGAGAGTGATAAATTGTGTAGGTGTGATCCGGCACCTTTAGTTCCTGTGAAGTGGCCAGATCATCCATGGCAAAAGTTAGGGATTGATATCGCTGGCCCGTTCAATTTTTTACCACAAGAATGTAGGTTTGCCATTGTTGCTGTGGACTATCACTCCAAGTGGCCTGAGGTCAAACTAGTACCTCATCCAAATACTGAGAGTGTTATTCTATTTTTAAAAGAGATCTTTTCCAGAGAAGGTTCTCCGGAATGTATTGTATCAGATAATGGGGTACAGTTCAAGTCCTCACTGATGTCAGAATTTTTGAGTACGTATGGCATTAAGCATTGTACCACTGCTCTGTATGAACCACAAGGTAATGGACTAGTGGAGAGATATAATCGAGTCCTCAAGCAAGACTTACTTTGGGCTCGCAAATCTGGAGGGTTGTGGAAAGATAAATTGAGAGAAAAATTATGGTTATACCGTATTACACCTCATGCCACTACTGAAGTCTCTCCTTTCCGTTTACTAAAAGGTAGAGATCCTGCTTCGGGGTTATGTCCTTGGTGGTTTAAGAAAAGTTGTAGTCAACAAGTGACGGATGTGAATATTAAGGATGTGGCTGAAAAAGTGGAACTCAAACAAGACAAATACAAATTCAATTATGATTCTAGGATGAATGTTAAGCAACCAGTATTCATGGTTGGTGATGTTGTTAGGATTCGCAAACCAGGGTATATTGCTAAAGGAGAAAACAAATTTGGTAAGCCAATGAAAGTCATGCGAGTTTATCATAATAGTGTAGTTACACAAGATGGGAAAAGATGGAATGTTAGAAGAGTTTCAAAATGTGTATCATAGTTTTTTTTTTTTATATATATACACATTCAGGATGTTTTCATATACAGCGTTTAAAAGTAAATGTTTTTTCCTTTTCCTTTAAGGGGGAAAATGTGTTATATTCTGACTTACTAGGTATTTCCCTTTTAATCTATCCCTGTACATATTTCCCTTTTAATAGAATCTTTGTTCTTTGTTGCACATGCACACTGTCCATGTCATTCCATTTGGAATTGTTATGATCTGAAATGATATACTGGGATTGTTAACTTGAAGGTTGGAAGTACTGTGCTGCAGCTTATTAAATCCTGGACTTATCAAAATACCATTGGATTTCTCTTTATTTACTACAAAATGCCCTACTCTTGAGGGCCTATGGTGGAAGGCTGTGGCCCAGGCAGTTGGCAACACCTTTGGTGGTCACTCCTTTACTGGCCTAAGGTTCCTAAACCTGAAGCAACACTAAATTGGCGTTTTACCCAGGGCTACCAGACCTTCCTGCTGGAGTTGGTTCATGATATCCCCCTGTCAAGACATCAAGGGGAAGCCAAAATCTTTGACTGACTGGTCATCCACTTTTGTTGGGCCCGGATGATGAAAATGCAATCTGATGCCTTCAGAAAAAGTTGCATGACCTGTGGGACAATGGGAATTAAGGGGCTAAGGACAAGCACCCTTCTGCTTCCATTCTCCATAGTGGGAACACTCTTTGAGTAGATGGGCATAGACATTTTTGGTCCTCTGGACCCCAACAGAGCCCTAGGCAACAGGTTCATCCCGGTCTTGGTGGACAATCCCACATGGTACCCTGGGGCCATTAGGCCAGTGACTGCACCCACAGTGGACAGGGCACTCATGGGGATATTTACCCATGTGGGTTTCCCGAAGAAGGGTGTGTCTAACGAGGGAAGCTGTTGCATGTCTGCCTACATGAAGTCCATATGGCATGAGAGTAGGGTGTCCTATAAGTTGTCCACACCGCTCCACCCCCAGATCAATAGGATTGTTTAAAGGTTCAACAAAACCCTGAGGGCATGTTTATAGACCTACCAGAACCCATGAGGCATACGTGGGATATCCCTTTTCCATGTCTTCTCCTTGCATACAGGGAAATGCCCCAGAGGTGAGTGGGGTTCAGTCCCTTTGAGCTTCTGCTTGGCCAGCCTGTGCATGGACCTTTCACTCTTGTAAAGAAGGGTCCTACATTTGAATCCCCTCAAGCCCCATTTTTAGAGGTCTGAATTCACTTTGCTTTTGGTAAGAGAGTATACTGAGGTGGAGGAAAGTGAGCCCTTCCCCATCCTCCTTCCTTCCAAAGAGCACAATGGGTCAGTGGAAGGAGTTGACCTCTCCACTACCCTGCCCATAGAACAATAGAGGTACTGCTACCACATGTTGGGGCGGTTCACCTCTCTCGTCTCAATCTCCCAGGGGTTCACTGATTAGTGCACACATGACATTGACGCAGGGACAGCATGTCTGTCAAGAATTAAATCTACGGGATGTCTGACAAGATGAGAGCCAGCATTAAGAAAATGTGTTCTAAATGCTGGATTTGGGAAAGGAGGGAGGTGAATGTATATAATAATTTTCAAAGTCAGAATTTCAAGGGTATAAATATCGAGGATAAAATATATTAAAAAAACAACAGGTAAGTAAGTCTAGATTGTCTATACCTTACTCCACATACATATACCTACATGGCACATATATCTTCAACGTATGCAGATATGGAGTAAGGATGAGTAAATCTATACTTAACGATATGCACTTACCTTTCTATATTTTGTCCTTCAAAAGTCTGTCCTCAATATTCTTGTATGTCAATATTCTTCGAGTTCATATTTAGGAGCACAATCGATGATTGAGCCTACAGTAGTCCCTGATCCAGTCCGGTAGTACTGGTACCCAAGGCTACCTCATCGGGTGCCACTTCTGAACTATGGTTACAGGGGCCTCAATTCAGTCACCAGGACTGATGCTCACCCCATTCATAGAGCTGATAAGCTCAATGGTCGGTTGGGAGCTGACAAGTTGCTGAGTACCTTTGATCTGACATCAGAGTACTAGCAGATTGCCTTAAACCAGGGGCCCAATGTGAGGTCAGCAGTCTCTACCCCAGAGTGCTGTTTTCAAATTAGAGTGAGGCCCTTTGGATTAAAGAATGCTCCTTCCACCTTGCAGAGATCGGTCAGCCGGGCCCTGGCTGGGCTGGAGGACTTCAGTACCACTTACCTAGATGACATTGCTGTCTTCAGTTTCAGCTGGGAAGTGTTTCAGGCCCTGAAAGGGTCAATCATGACTATCATGGACAGTATGCGCCAGATAGGGCAGGGATCAGTCGTGTACTTGGGCTACCAAGTACTTGGTGACAAGATGCAGCCTCTCCAGCCCAAGATGAGGATCATCCTGAATTAGGAGTCACCCAGACCCAGTCTGAGGTGAAAGCCTTCCTAACCTTACTGGATATCACAGGAGGTTTATTAAGGGGTTTAGCACCATTGAAGTGATTTCTAAGAAGCAGTCCAACAAGGTGATCTAGACAGAGGTGTGCCATGAAGTATGTGAAGCTCTAAAAAAAGCCATGTAAACAGCACCAGTGATCAATCACATAACTTCTCCAAAAATTTTGTATTGCAGGCAGATGCTTGAGAGCACAGCATTTGGGTTGTCCTGTCACGGTAAAAGGATGAGTGCATAAACTAGCCTGTAACATGCAACAGCTTGTGGCTACTTCCCAGGGAACCGAGGTGGAGTGCAATTGAAAGGGAAGCATTAGTAATGGTCTGAGCACTGAAGACGTTGAGACCATGCTTGTTAGAGACTCACTTTCAGGTTTAAACAGATCACAAAAGCCTCAGATGACTAATGCAAATGTGAGGTGGGAATCCAAAACTGTTGAGGTGGACCATCTCCCTGCATGGAATGGACATTATGGTGGAACATCGTCCTACGACTGACCATGCCAAATCAGATGATCTTTCAATGTTTTTCCGCCTTAGTGATGAGAACTCCCTTGAGGGTGGGTAGTTATCTCTACTTTTTGTGGGAATGGGTGTTACATGTTAGAAATGACAGTCTTTTGTGTGATATTCCCCAAATTTTGTCTTTGCTACTTTATTTTTGCTAAGCCCATTTTGCTGGTTTTAGGACTCTGCATACTTTACTCCTGCTAAAAAGTGGGACAATGCGTGTGCTCTTCCTTCCAAACATGGTCAAATTGGTATACACCTGATTGGGAACCTGTAATTTGCTTATAGATTCCTAGTAGATTATACTACATATACCCAGGGGGGCTGAGGCACTCATGGTGCTACCCACTAAAGTAGCACTGTAAAGCATGCCACAGGCCTGCCATTGCAGTCTGTGTGTGCAGTTTTAAAAATACCATTTTGTCTTGACTAAATAAACCTTTTGACGGACCTTAACTATCTTTTCTAATACTTAAAAGTCACCCCTAAGGTAGGCCCTAAAGACATACAGTGGAGTGCACATAATATTGAAAAAACAGGACATGTGGACTTAGGTTTCACATGACCTGGCAGTGAAAAATCCCAAAAGTAATTTTTTACTGTGTCAAGGCTAGCCTACTTTCCATGTTATTATCAGACCTCTTTCATTTCAAAACTGTTGGAATATATTTGCATGAAAATAACAGAATATCTTGTTTTTCCTTTAGAATGTTGTACTGCCAAGAGAGCATAGGCCAATCCCTCTCTATGAGGGAATCGCACATTTTTCTAAGTCTAGATTACATATCCAGGTTCCCAGGAATACAGGGTTGCCCCTTAACTATTTCAAGATGGTGGGGCGGAGCTGCACCTAGTCCCACTTACACTTCAAAGGGCTTGCCTCTAGCACACACAAAGGATCCTGACACCAACCGTTTTCACTCCAGACTTCCTTGTCCCTTGACAGAGGAAGGGAAGAACTTTCCAGAATGAGATGTAGGGTTGGGACATGGTATTCCCCCCGCATACAAAGGCTGACACCAGATATAAATATTGGACCTTATTCTGCACTACTCAGTGTGCACTATACCTGACCCTGGAAACATGCCTATAGAAAATAAACATTCTTTTTCAATACCTCCTCTCTCATCTTACTTTATCCCTTCCCATTCACTCACTTAAAATGGCCATCGCCTTCTTCCTCTTTTTTATCAGATGGGTCACTTTATTTGAAATCAGTTACACCTCTTTACTGGGAACAGTTGCCCCTCCTACTGAAAGCAGAAATGATTGTCTGGAAGGGCTATATGACTGAACGGGTTGCTGTTCTCTGGGCCCCCATTTGAAATTTCCACTTGAAAGAGGAGGTTGATGTGGCATATTTATTTGTATTGCCATTTGTTCTGTACCCATTATGTTCACTCTTGACTTGTAAGTGTTTACATCAACTCAGCCTTCTTGATCTTCGAAGTGGCCTCATTGTCTTCTAGGAGGGCAGTACTGTTCACCCAATTAGGATGCTAACTACAGTCACCCTATAGAAGGCAGTCAGCTAAACTGTTTTTTATTCCAGCTTGTTCCCAGTCCAGCACAAAAGAGGCTTTTTAAAGTCCCTTTTTCCATGAGACTTATCAGAAATCTACTTTCACCATTGAATTTGATTTTTGACACAATTAAAAACTATTTTTTTTAAAGTGGGTTCTACAATGTTCCCAATCAAAATGACAAAAAAACGTTTTATTTCTAACTGGATCTTCCTCAGGGGAAATTTTTACTTTGCCTACAACAGCTTTTATCATCTTTTTCACCATGTCTTCATAGTCAAGGGAAAGAAGTTTCACATAGGTAGAAAGTAGAAATATCCAGTGGTCGATTGGCCACTGATCTTACTACAAGTGACCATTGCTCCTTCTATCTCCAGGACCATCTGCACTCTACAGTCAGAGGAAAGAAGTTGGGTCTGCTGTATTACCTAAATGTCTATCAATGTGAGGATCAGCAAGAGACTAGTTTAACTAGCCATGAACATACACCTTCAATCCCCTTTTTAAAGGAAGAGTTGGAGATAACGTTCTCTCCATAGACCTCTGTCGAGTAGATTGGAATTATTACAGCAACAAGTAGGAAAGTAGTCTTTTCATGTTTTGGTCTAGTTAGCTCTCGCTGAAAATATCAGCTCTTAGCTAGCTACCAGCTCACTTCACAGAAACAATGAAGACAAATATTAGGAAACTCAAGACGGCAGAAAAAAAGACCATGATTGCATTGGTTGGTTAAAACAAAACACATTTTCAAAGACTTTCTATGTTATCTTAGTTAAGCACAAGTTGGGAAATGTTATACTGATTGATCCTTCAGAAAATGCAACATCCTGGAGAATTTCAGAATTAGCAACAGAAACCTTGAGATTTTACGGGCAAATATGTGCTTAAACCCCGCAGCTTCCAATCTGTGTGATCGAGAAATATACTAGTTGAAATTGCAAATCCATGTAGGAGGTCTGTATATGACTGCAGAAAGTAAGGGCGTTTTCATCCCCAAATATACGCAGGTCACAGAGAGTGTTTTCTTGTCCTACATTATTCCACATAAGAAGTTACCAAGGGTATTTTGTTTAATTTAAATTTGGGGCATCCATTGGGTTGTGAATTTTAATCTACCGTCATAAGTAGTGACTCTGAGCCAGGTTCACAAAGGGCACCACACTAGTGGCGGAGGCCCCGAAGTTGTAGCGTGGAGCCCACATCCATGTTGGGACCTCTGTACTAAAATTACCTGTTGTGGAGTTCCCGCCACAAGTGTGTGGTCCCAACTGTGACTGCGGGGCCTCTGCCTCAAGTGCGGATGAGGATGCCCTTTGTAAATTGGGCCCTCTGTGTGGTGTCAGAATGCCCCTCCCCCAGCCCAGCCCGGTTCAGTTCACTCCATCTTTCAGTGCTCCCCTCTCAGTACAGTGTTCAGTAAGAGTCATCACTAGCTCTTGCAGCATGCATTGCTGTCCACATTTGCCAAGAATGTAATTCTTTTGAATACTGTTGCAGACTTTGAAGTGCTAGACTATTTAATAAATTATCCCTCAGACTGCTTGCAAAATGTGTTAAAATTAAAGAATGCTTAGATAAGTTTTCATGATGTGATAGGTAATTGGGAAACCCAATCAACCCTTGTGGGCTTGGGTATTCAAATTAGAAAGGTAAAGATGACTGCAAGGGATTTATTAGAAATACTATTTAGTGTTATTAGATATCACTTAACAGAGATATATATATATATAGAATTACTTAAAATAATTTTGGGCTTCATTTATGAAAAGTGACGCATCGCTGCGTGAAAACAGCGATGCGTCACTTTTCAATGCTCCCTCCTTGCGATATGCTGGACACGCCATATTTACAGTATGACGCATCATGTTGCAAGGAGTTACAGATATGTCAGTATTTCTGACGTATCTGTAGCCGCGAAAATGACGCGTTGCTGGAGTGCCCCACAAAAGTGACGCAACTTCAGCAAAGGGTCATTTCACATGGGCAAGTCCCGTTTCAAATGTGCCTGCGTCTTTCTTACACCTGCCGTGATGCAGGCGTGTGAAATCGATGCATTTGCATCCTACAAGTGGTGCTGTGAAATCTCATAGATTTCAGTGCATCACTTCTCCAAGGCTTACTTCCGTCAGAACACCCACCCTCCATACATTATACCTGGCGCAGGTATAATGTGGCACAGGGGTTTACAAAGTGACGCATCTACCTAGATGTGCCCCTCTGTAAATATGACGCTACATGGTGCATTTTTTACGCAGCTGGTGCGTCACAAAAACTGATGAACCGGCGGTGCAAAAGTGACACAAGGTCTCATAAATAAGCCCCATGCC
This sequence comes from Lissotriton vulgaris, assembly GCF_964263255.1. NCBI lineage: Eukaryota > Metazoa > Chordata > Amphibia > Caudata > Salamandridae > Lissotriton > Lissotriton vulgaris. The sequence continues at coordinate 230,555,972 of NC_141696.1, forward strand.
CTTTAAGTTACTTAAATGCATTAAAGATGCATCCTAAAATATGCGCCTCTCACCATTCACGCTTAATTTTTGATTAATTTATTTCTGATTATTTTTAATACATAATACCTTTAAAATCTACAGTATGTTATGTGCCAGTTTCTATGGAATATTGTGTTGCAAAAAGCCCTGTTTGTTCCCTACTCTTTTCTTCATTTTATTGGCAGGAGAGCACAGGAAGGCCCCTCAGAGAGCACGCTTATGATGTCCACGTGCTCCGGGTGTATTCCGTCTGTATTTACACCCCATTTGTTCCAGCGGCCGCAGACGTGAGGTACATGAAACAGTCTATTGAGGGATCCCGTTTTTAAAAAGCTAGCAGCTTCTTTTATTGACAATGATCGTTGGTTGTAAAGCTACTTGCTTTTTTTCACACAGAGAACATCATCTCCCTCTAACGAAGATGTCAGCATAATTTATACTTTGCCAACGGAACATGCCTTCTATGTGCCAACCCTTTACAGCTTCCAACATATCACCATCTAATTTCGGTCTTGAAGACCTGCCATGTTAAGTGCTTGCCATAATTCACTTTTAAGATTCCGCATATCTCATTTCCAGTTTATAGAACTCGCCGAGGAGTCGCTGGCTGCAGCAAGACATCAAAGGAAAGAAAAGGCACGCATCTTTCCTGATTAAGATGACTGGAAAAGTGAATTTTGTGTGCAATTTCATCATCTTTTTCTGCTTTCAGCCATCTGGATTTAAAAAAGAACGCTGCCAGTTTTCCGGGCTTGCCCTCTTGCAGCGCTTCTTGTACTGCTGCAATCATAAATTGACAAGACAGTCTCACACCGCTGCCTGCCAGTGACAGCTGTGCACAGGACACTTGCCCCCATTTGCCAAGTGACAGTGATGTTTTATTAACACTGGTCACCATAGGAAAGCATGCCTGATTCCCTTATTAAAGGAATTATTATTGTAAACTTTGGGGGGGTGGGGGAGAGGGTGAGGGGGTATCTATATTTTGAGAACTAAAAATAATCGTAAAATAGTATTTTTTTCCAAAATGGACACAAGAAGCCTGACCCATTGCCAGAATTTCAGAAGGTTCATATAAGATAAATGTAAATACAGTGTGCGGTTATTCAGAAAAACTGGGTCTGCTTTGGCTTTCCTGTTCTATTTATCGATATGCAAATGTACGCTCACACCCACCACTGAGGGGCATATGTACAAGCCCCTATCGCCACAGGAAGATCACTTTTAATGACGTTCATGTGGCGATAGAGTGTTTGCCTTATTTACAAGGTGCATTAAGCCACTTAACGTGGATTAACGCTGCCTTGTAAATAAGGCATCCTTTTATGCTATATGAAGCGTGAAAGGGTTGGGCAATGGATGATGCGGTGGGTGTTCTCCCGTAACACCCATTAATTTTGATGCTGCCTCCTGCTTAAAAGGGTGGAGTAAATAGGAGGCAGCTCTAAAATTAAAACCAGGGAAATCCCGGTCCTAACCTGGCAAAATGAGGAGAAATGCTTTATTTCTACTTGTTTTTGCTGTTTCTATGTGTGCTGCACTGTGCAGCACACATAGAAACAGCAAAAACGCCATGAATGATTGTTTACGTGCAGGAAGGTGTCCCTTCCTGCACATAAACAATCATTAAAAAAATGACGATTTGCAACTTCTATGTGTGCTGTACAAGGCAGCACCATAGAATTTACATAACACTATTTGTGATTGTTTATGCGAAGGAAGAGACACCTTCCTGCACATAAACAATCATTTCCCCAACACACGCACCCTTGCACTATGGTGCAAGGATGCCTGTGTTTGCGCTAGGCAGCTTAATTTAGTGCCAGCGCTAGAGAAAACACAGTGACATGCCGTTTCTGTGTAAATACCGTGCATGCCTGCGTTTTCGGAATGATGGAGCGTGTCGTTAGTATTTTGTGCTTAACCCCGCGCCCCGCCATTCCCTTGTACATATGCCCGATAGTAGTTGCAAATCGCCATTTGTAGTTTTTATGTGCAGGAAGGGAAAACTTTCCTACATATAAACAATCATTCATTCAACGCAAGCACCTTTGCACTATGGTGCAAGAGTGCCTGCATTGGCACTAGGCAGATTACTTTAGCGCTAGCGCTAGGGAAAACATAGGGATGTGCTGTATCTTTGTAAATATGCCAAATCCCTACATTTGTGGAATGGCAGAGCGTGGCGTTTGCATTTTGTGCTTAACGCCATGCTCTGCCATTCCCTTTTAAATGTGCCCCTGAGTGCCTGATTCACAAAGGCCTACAAACTTATGGCAGAGGCCCCACAGTCGTGGGGGACTCTCCGCACTCGGGATAGAATCTCCGCAATGAGAATTCTCAGTGCAGAGATTCCACCCAGAGTGTAGAGACTCCCCAATGACTGCAGGCCTCCACCATGAGTGCAGTGGTTCTTTGTGAATCGGAGCCACAGACAGACATAAGAAAATTATACATTACAACTAAATATTTGTTGCGGCAAAGGAAACAAGTGTAGTGAAAATAAGGATAGGAAAAACAATAAACATTACAGTTTGTCTAGTTCTTGTGCCAGTTTCCAAGGTTTATCAAAGTCCATGTTTCTGAATTGTAATGTATTGTAGTATTTACCTAGCACTTACAACTCCTATGTGGTGTGATGAAGCACTTGCCACACAAATAGCAAGCCAGACCATGCAGGAGTGTGGATGGAAAAGTTGTGAATTGTTTCGATCCCATTGGGAAGTCTTTTGGGGTCATGCATAGAAGACAAGAGAGGCGCTCTTATCTTGTCATGGGTCTCAGTGCTTAATAGGGTGATGGTGGGAAGAATTGTGAGAGATAGAGCAGAATCAGTTTACATTCACTCGACTCCTAGTGGCACTTTTCAAGAAACTAGGAAATGCACAGTGCAAGGGGCCCATCATGGAGCAAGCAACCATTGGGGCACTGATAAGCCGTCAGGGTAAATTTATCTAGGTCTGGGGGGGGGGGGGCTGTGAAACAGGCTATTGGAAAAGGACCATAAAGGCAGGTAGATGGCACCATCCTAGCCAGGAAGCATTGGGGCGCTGCGTGTTTACATGAAAGGGGGAGGGGCCAAGTAATCCAAATGTCACAATCCACAACTCAGAGATATTATCTGTGAGAAATTGGGTTGTTGTTTGATGGGGGTGTGAGCCCTGGTCAAGCAGCAACCACAAACCTTGTTAGGGTAAGACACAAGCCAACCCTAAATTAACCTTTGCTAAACACTCTAATAGCTTGTCACAGAGCAGTCAGGCTTAACTTAGAGGCTTGTGTGAAGTATTTTTGCAACACTTCAAACAGTAATAAAATGAAAATTCCACAAATAAATGATCCCATGTCAAGTTAGAAAAATTGAACTCTAGTAAATAAAATGAGACCAAAACGACAATAGAATCGCACATATGCAGTTTAAAAGATTTTAGTAAAAATAGCACCAAAATGCACAATGGACCAACTGTGGATATCTGGTCATGCTGGACCGTGACAAAATCACAAGCTCAGGCTGACCGCGATGGAGTGGGGGTTGACAACAGGGACCCAGAAAGTCCCTCTTAAATCTTGATTTGCTGAGGCTTGAGAGTATCCTCGTCAAAGATGTGCCGAGCAGCTGAAGTTGTGTGCCAGCTCCGAGATGCAGCGAGGCAGCGATGCGAGGGCCTGCAACGTCATTGAGGATCCCGTAGAAGGGGCTTGAGATTAGAAATCCGGCATGGAGGATGCGGCACGCAGTCAGGGTGATGCATCAGTTCTGAGGAGCTGCAAAGCTGTGATGCAGAGTCCCTTGTCATCGTCAAGATCCATAATAAATAACTTTTACATGTGCGCAATTCTTCATGATGGCCACTGGGAAGGAGCTCCTCAACAAAGCTCCCGGGTGCTAGGACCACCAACCTAGGTGTAAATCCCTGCCTGTCCCCCTGCAAGCCTCCTGTTGCAGTTCCTACTCCGGTCCGGGCAAGAAGAGGTCGAAAGCTACCAAATAAAATCGCTGCCGCCATCTGCCACAATCATACAACCACCAGACCCTCGAAACCGAAACTACAAGCCCCTTGTTGCTGTTCTCCTCACCGGTCCGGCCAAGAAGAGGACTAGAAGAAGGCAAAAAATTCAAACATCGCTGATTCCAAATACCGGACAAAAGGACGTCCAAAGTGAGAACCGGGATCGGGATCTCCATACTCCCGGTGGCTATCCCTGTTTGCACCCCCCCTCCTCTCCAAGCCTGCTGCTCACCCAGCACCGGAGCGCGGAAGAAGAGGACGGAGGCATCGCTGACTGCCAGCGCCTGCGACAAAATAAAAATAAATACATTTTAAAAAGAAAAAAGAAACTAACCTCGGGATATTTGGAACCTCGGGAAAGCTTAAGAATAGTACCTAAAAGCTCCCGGGAGTTCGCAAGCTCACACTGCCCTGCAGATCGGTCGCGGACCTCCCGGGCGACCCCAAGTGCACTGGAAAAGGGGGGTATTAGTCGAGTGAGACCACGGAAGTACCATGAACCCTACTGCCACAAAGGAAGGAGCGCTAACACACTAGCGATATCGCAGAATCACCGACTACACTTGACTCTCCCCTGGGCACAGAGAAAAGAAGGATAATTGCAAAGTCACCCACATCTGGGCGATCACATCGTTGTTCTCTCCCCAAGGAAAGAGAAGAAAAAGTCTGAAGTAACGGGAGAGACTACAAGACAACTTCAACCATCGGACCATCGGACCTTAAAATGGCCGCCCCGTCAGACTACACTAGCCGAAGTATGACACCAATGTACATGTAAGTGGATGTACTAGTCTTAAAAGCGCCAGGTAACGCTGCGGGAAATTCTCCCATCCGTCCATGGCGAGCCACGACCCCCCTGCCTAACTATACCTAGCCCCCTCCACTCGCTTTTGCCTGTCCACAAAATGGTCGCCATACCTGCAAATCGGCAGGAATAGTGCAAACGAATGCCCTGCCCAGAACCTAGCTACTCACACCGACCTCAGGACATTCTGCCCTGTCCATAGTGCACGCGACCCCACCCTCCCGAACCACTCTTAATCCGTCTCCCCCCCATTCCCCTCCCCCCCTTCCCCAGGGGCAGTGCTCTCAGGGGGGCCAACCACAAGATGGCTGACACAATAACTTCGTTCCTGGCCGAGCAATCCATCAACACTGAATGGATTTTTTCCACCCATGGAAAGAAGCTCACCATCTGTACCGAGGCTATCTCCATTAGTTCTTCCGGTCAGTCCTGACCACCTCTGGCTAATTCTTAATAAAGGAAGGGAGTGAGAGGTGGCTCACCTACCCCTCCTGGTCTGTTCTGACCACCATTGAGAGGAACACACCACAGGCCAAGCTCTAACCAGTGGTGAAGGTGGCAGAGAGACGGAACGCACCAACGACCTCCATCAAATCACCCTCAACCTCTAGAGAGACGCCCAGGATCTCAACTCTCTACTGAGGTGACCCTGCCCTCCACACCACCTGCACCCTTTCCACACCACCTGCACCCTATCCACTGCACCCTTGTAGCTCTACACTCCACCTGCACCCTACCCACCACACCCCTGAAGCTACCCTACTCGATTCAGACCTCATTGTGACCATCCCTATTCTATCTTAGGTCGTTTTCCCTATCCACTGCATCCCGGAGCTGCACCTCCTCCAATCAGACCACGTAACACCATCCCAACTCTATCCTAATTTTGATTCCCCTCCGCCACTCTCCTACTTCTGGCCTAAAACCCTCCTTATTCAGCTCCTTCCCTCCTCATCGGTGTTCCCCCCCACATACGCTACACACACAATGCTTCCCGACCGGACAGCCCACACCACACCCCCCTCCAAGAAACGCGTCACTCCGCACGGTCGAAAAGCCTTCTCGATCAGCTTTCCACCTGAACTCTCCCCCAAAGCAAAGAAACATTTTAAGCAGAAACTGATCAGACAACATCCCGAGTCCCTCTTTGCAGACACCTACCACCTACCACTGTTCCTCCAAAGGTATGGTAAAAACGGACCTTATCTTCCACACCTTAAAATTGCTAAAACCACCAACACCTCACATAGCTGCAAACTTACAATTTCACTCCCCTACCGCTTAAAGTTTACTGGAAACACCACTGTGACCATCTACTCTAACGGCACAGTACTGATACAAGCCAACAACGACAATCTAGAGTCCTTTCATGCACTCTTCCCCTCTCTCCGAGATACACCCTCTCACGAACCTCCTCTCCACCCTGGAGGTGCCGGACCAGCCATCTGAACTCACCTACCACCCTGGAACACACTATCAACAGAACTCGCCCCTCAGATTATGCCTCCCTCCCCACAGCCCCCAGGGAATGCACGTCCTCCCCTTTTCCCATGTCCGATTTTCACCCCACCTGTCACCCACCTCTCCGAGTGCCCCTAGACACCCCCCACTCCCGCCTCCTAGCAACACCCCCCACTCCTCCCACAGGGAGAACAAGATCCATCTCCTCCCCCACATCAGGTCTCTCCGTCATCCGGCACCCACCGCCCAGGTACCTCCCAGCGACCCCACTCGTCCCACACCACATGGCATTCCCCTCACCAGCCCCAAAAATAACAGGACCCCTCTACTCCCAACTCTTGGATCTCATTCCCACTCGCCACTTGCCAGCTCTCTCCCCCCACCACCTCTCACCACCCACACCAGGTCCTGCTTGCCCCACCCACCCCCTTCTCCTGCCAGCTATCACCCCCTCCCTACACTGGCCCCTCACACTCCCCAACTCACTGTGAACAACCAGAACACCCCCAACCCCACGGCGAACGACCAGAACACCGCCCTCCTCACACCCACAGGCAACAAAGCTACTACTCCCCTACATTGCCTCCCCCTCACCGTTTCAAAAGAGAACAGGTCCACCCTACTGCCCACCGTTAGCGCTAATTTCCGTCCATCACCTGCCGCCACAACACACAACATTCCCCTCACAACCCCATCAGACAACAGTAACCGCCCCATTATCACTGTGGGCTCTCACCTCCTTCCATCTAAGTATGGGCGGAAAATCCGTTCCGCTCGCGGATTTTGCGGATTTTCGGTAAATTCGCAATCCGCGAGATTCGCGAATTTCCCGCAAAATCCGCAAATCCGCGAGCAGCGGATTTTATGGCTTGCTCGCACTGTTCGTGTGAGTTCGCGGCTTCCCAGTTCAACTTCGCGCCCCGCGAATAAGCGCTAAATTGCAGAAATACGATCTTAGCAAAACTGAAACTACTTACCAGGTTCAAAAGTTCAAGCTCATAATTAGTAGCCATTTCCTGTAGTGCTTCCTGAGGGGCCCCTCCAGAGTTCAGTTGCCTACTTGCAACTATTATGTGACCCTGCTCTGACCCTCAGAATAGTTACACATATGCCACAAAGGTCCTGAATTACAGCTAAGGGAGACAAGCAGGAGCCAGGCTGGAAGTTCAAATCCAACAGTGACACATTAATCAGCCCCTAATTCATTATTGTCAGTTGGGGCAGGGCAGGTGTTGTAACTAATTTTGCAACAATGAAAGCACTTAGCAAGTGCAAAAGATCACTAATCAGGAAGCACTAAGGAAGCAGGTGCCAGCTAAAAAAATATTCTGTGACACATTAATCAGCCTCAAATTAATTCAGGTCACTTGAGGCAGGGAAGGTGTGCTTTGCTTTGCCACAATAATGTACACTGGACAACCAGAGGGTGCTTTGATGAAACAGAGGGTGGCATGGGTGGGCCAGAGGGTGGCATGAGTAGTCAGAGAGTGGCAGTGGTGACAGAGGGTGGCAGTGATGAAGAAGAGTGTCCCAAACAGGCTGGACACGTAGAAACAACAAGTTCGCAAAACTTGCGACCCGACAGGTAAGTTAGCGTTTGCGAAATTGTACAAAACCCTCGCAAACTGGCAGAAATCCGCGCGAACACACAAAAAAAAAAAATCCGCAAATTCGCGAGAATTCGCTGATTTTTGCGGATTGCGAGTTCGCAAATCCGCAAAATTCGCGAACGCGAGATTCGCAAAATTCGCCCATGCTTACTTCCATCACCCACTAGCTCTCACCCATACCCATACCCATCACATGCCGGCACAACACATGACATCCCCCTCACAATCCCCATGGAGAACAGTAACCCCTCCATAACCACCGTGGGCTCGCATCCCCATCCATCACCTACCAGCTCCCACCCTCACCCACTCTCCCCTCCCAAGCCCAACACACTTACACAGGTCCAATCCCGCTACATCTATGAGCCAGAGACTGAGAAACGCATTTCCTCGCTTGAAACCCAGATAGCTACCATAATCCTGGGCCTCAAACAAATCCTAGCTAACTTCGCAGTGCCCCAACCACCACATCACACCCACTCCTCAAACACTCAGATGCAGCAAAATACATCAACTACCCCTCCCGGAACATGGGTAGCTAACCTGCCCCCCGATCGACCACAGAGACCAAAAAGAACCAGAGATGCTATGTCTGTGAACGATGTAGCGGATCTAGCCTCCTCGTACGATAATCACAGTGCTACCACCGGCCAATCCAAAATACAGGTGATCACCGGACTAGGTAGAGTTCAAGCCCCCCCGAACTCACCAAGACCTCCTACCACCCGTACATACATTCCCACGGCCCCCATCACGAATAAACCCAAAACAGAGACGACCCCCACAAACTGCCTGCTCATAAACTGTAACCCTGGGCGGAGTTGGCGGAGTGGGGCTTCGCGGAGCTACGCGAAGTGGGCGAGAAACTACGCCCACCTCCGCACTCCGCGTAGCCCCACTCCGCAAACACCACTGGCCGCCAGCCCCGCCACCCGCCTCCCTCCCGCCCTCCCTAAATACTTTCAAATAAAGGAATCGATAATTTAAAAAGCACTTACCTTGCCGCCGCTGCCCGCCGCGTCCCCGGGGCTCGCTATCTTCCGTCTTCTTTAGTAATGCGCATGCGCGGGCGGCCGCGCATGCGCATTTTCTCGTGAAAATGCGCATGCGCGGCCGCCCGCGCATGCGCATTACTAAAGAAGACGGAAGACGGAAGATAACGAGCCCTGGGGACGCGGCGGACAGCGGCGGGCAAGGTAAGTGCTTTTTAAATTATTTGATTGCTTTATTTGAAAGTATCTAGGGAGGGCGGGAGGGAGGCGGGTGGCGGCCAGCTACGCTCCGTCTGCGGAGCGTGCGTAGTGCCGCCTGGCTCCGCCAGCTCCGCAAAATGCGGAGTGGGCGGCACTACGCACACTCCGTGCACGGAGCGTAGCTGGCCGCCCACCCCTAATAAACTGTAGATTAGCCACCAAACACGCCACTGAACTAGCAAAATCCATCCTCACTCATGACATTGACATAGCATTCATCACCGAAACCTGGTTTAACAACTCCTCCCTTCCCCTCATGGATACCCTTGTCCCCCCAGGATTTACAATCACTAACAAAAACAGAAAAGACGATAGAGGTGGAGGCTTAGCAGTCATCCACAGAGACAATATATCTGTGACGGAATCTGAATCATTCAACTACAACACCTTTGAGTGCCTAACTGTCAACATCATCACCTGCAACAAAAATCCACTAACCTATCCCCTCCTCTACCACCCACCAGGTAATTCTGCCGCTTTCACTGAACACTTATCTGACCTAATTGCCCACTGCTCCCTATGAGATGCGAACAACCTTATCTTGGGCGATCTCAACCTACACTGGAATGATGATAACAATCCACTAGTCCAAAGTATGAGCGAGCTACTATGCAACAACAACCTCGTGCAACACTGCTTAGAAACAACCCATAACAAAGGAGCAACCCTAGATGCCATCATAGCCAATCAAGAAACAGTGAGGATAAACCACACCCTGCCAGTAGACTGGTCTGACCACCACCTTATCCTTTTCCAACTCACTCAGCCAGCCACTCTTCAACTCCTCTCCCAAGAACAACCTAAATGAACCAGAAATCTCACTCGGATCAACATGACTGACTTGGAAGAAAATGTCACTCTCCTACTCACTCCCTCCTCGGCTGAGCTCTCCACTACTGTACTCACTGCCCACTACAACACATCCATGTCAACTATTCTTGATCAGATAGCCCCTCTGAAACTAAAAAACCCCAGGAACATCCCATCCAGATCCTGGTTCAATACGGACATCAATAACGAAAGGAGACAACTTAGAGCAACAGAAAGACTATGGAGAAACAAACCCTCCGTTAGCCTTCTTGAATAACTCAAAACAGCCAGAAGACATTACAAAAAACACATCCACAATAAAAAAGCCAACTTCTTCTGCTCCGCCCTAGATAATGCAAAAAACAGGCCCAATGAACTATTTAAAACCATCAAGCGACAAACCACTAAGCCCACAACAACTTTCGCCAGGCCTCCACGGAACTCTGCGAAAACTTTTTTGCCACCTTCTTCGAAGAAAAAATCGACAAGATTGAACACTCTCTAGACACCAACATCGACCCCGCCAACAAAAGCCTGCCACTTGACACTATAGAAACCACTTGCACTCTCAACACAACTTCATGGAAGGCCTTCAGTCCCATCACCGAAGCCGAGATTACAAAGCTAATCTCCACGTCCAAACCCGCTTCTCACCTCCTGGACCCTAGACCTACTCAACTGACCAAAAATCTCAAACTCTCCATAACTCCCTTCTGGTGCAGAATCATCAACAGCTCCCTGCAATCCGCCATTATACCTGATTGCCTCAAAGTTGGCCAAGTCATGCCACTACTAAAAAAAAACGTGCCTTGACTGCACAGACCTGAACAACTTCAGATCTGTCTCCAATCTCCCCCTCTTATCCAAAATCCTGGAGAAATGCGTCCTCTCTCAGCTGATTCCACACATGGACAACATCAACCTTCTTGACCCACATCAATCGGGGTTCAGAAAAGGCTACAGCACTGAGACAGCGATCCACAACCTCACAGACGACATTCACCAGTCACTAGACTCCGGACATTGCTGCCTTCTCATTGTCCTCGACATATCTGCTTCATTTGACATGGTAGATCATCAACTTCTCATCAAGACCTTACAAGAAAGGGTTGGTGCCGAGGGAAAGGTCCCCTGATGGTTCACCTGTTTCCTCCAGGACCGCTCGCAAAGGATACAAATCAAAAACTGTACCTCTGATCTCCACCCTGTCAGCAGGGGTGTTCCCCAAGGCTCAGTTCTCTCACAGCAATTGTTCAACATATACATGGAACCTCTCACCACCCTTCTTAAAAAGGCAAAGTTCCCCTTCCACCTATAGGCAGATGACACCCAAATCTATCTTGAAACCTCCTCCCTAAAGGACATCTTCAGACTTAACAACACTCTAAAAGAAATTCAATGCTGGCTATCACAAAATCACCTTAAACTCAATCAAGACAAAACGGAGATCCTCCACATCTCCAACAAAGAAGAGGACCCACAAATTGAAGATTGGCTTGAAGCTTTGGACACTCTTAAAGGTACTCTCACCCTGGCCAAATCCATAAAATCCTTAGGAATCACCCTAGACCCCAAACTGGACATGACCAACCACATCAAAAACTCTGCCAAGACTGCCGTCCTCAACCTTAAGATTCTATACAAAATCAAACCATTCATCCCTGCCAAAGACCTCAAACAAGCCACTCAATCGCTGGTGCTATCCAGGCTTGACTATGGCAACGCAACCTTAACCGGCACCACAAAATCCAACCTCGCTCCCCTCAAAACAACCCTGAACGCCGCAGCCAGAATGGTTACTGGAATCAGGAAGTATGACCACATCTCACCAGCTCTTAAAGATCTTAAATGGCTCCCAGTTGAACAGCGAGCCAATTTCAGAATGGCATGCCTCACGCACAAAGCCCTCCACACTGCAAAAAACAGACTATCTAGCCGCCAAACTTAAAAGGGCTGGACAGACGAGAAACCTCAGGAGCTCAAAGTCCCTCCTTCTCATTCCCTTGAGAACACGCAAATACAAAACAGCTGCAAGATCATTTGCTGGAACAGCCCCCAAAATCTGGAACTCCATCCCTGCAGCCATCAGAACTGTCCCTTCATTCACTAAATTCAAAAAACACCTTAAAACCCTCCTGCTGAACTGCGCCCTCCTGAATGGATAGCCACGCTATTCCTGTCGCCGGTGCTCCCCGACTATACACTGCTCACTTCCCCCTCAACCCGCCTCAGGACTAACTGCACACTTTATTAATGGCCCCTTCGGTCTACCTCAATTTCAACATTCAACTAGACTACCTCAGGACTCTACCACTACCTCCAGTAGACTCAACAAGCTTGGACGGCTGAACTTCCTCGGTCTAACGCAATTAGCACTCTTGAAGGCTACCTCTGGACTCTACCCTACCTCTAGAAACCTCAACATTATTTGCACCACTAACTTCTTTGCTGAGCACTGTTCTAATGATATTTGTATATCCTGAAACTATGCTGTAAAGCGCTCCGATAACCACGGGTCTGGCCAGCGCTATATAAAACTCCAAAAATAAAAATAAAATAAAAGACTGCCGTTGACAAGGAATGCGAGGGTCTGTGCCAAGGATGCATCACCAACGCAGGACTGGGAACCCAAAGCAGCCTTGTCAGATATTGTCCCACCAGCACCATACAGTGCATACTGAGTTCAGTGAGTGAGTCTGACCACTACAGGGGGGTTAGGAGTTCTCTACCGAAGAAAATGTGGGGAAAATGGTAGAAATTGTGCATTCTACAAGACATTTTATATTATATTTCAATTGCATTCGTTTTTAAAAGCACAGTAAAAGATGACCTTGGAGTGCACCAGGAAATTGCAAACTTAATTGGGGCCCCCTCAATTATTCCATCACTATCACCCTCCAACAGTATCTCTCCATAGCCCCTCTCTCATATGCATTTAATTTGCTTTATAGTGCCTCTCATTCCAGTGTAGGGTGTTGGAGCATTTTACATCACACACACATACAGAGACAATGAATCATACATATGTAAATGAGTGTATAGAATATGTTACATAAGACAAAGGGGACTACAAGGTGTAGGATTCACATTGCATCCATACTGGTAGCCATTTTTTAAGAGTGCTTGGTCTAGGGAAGAAAAGACTCAGGATTCGGAGGGTAACACAGTGGCTAAGGTTGACTTTACTAATAAGAATGTATTTCTATTAAAAAAAAACCTTTTTAAGGAACATTAGGAAAATGAAAGAGTGGGGAAAAACCTAACTTTCTAACTGAGCTTACAATTGTAACTTATGAACTGTACAGTAACAGAAGGATCTCTGTGACAAAAGAAGTAACACAATGAACAATGCACATAAAACACTAATCTGTATAGTGCACGCTATTTCCACAGGCTGCGCTACCTTAGATGAGTCAAGGCTTCCACTAGAAAAATATCTGATCAGCAGATACATTAAACAACAGAGTTATCTTGCCACTTTTATTTTTGCCTGAAATCTGTTGGATATAAATGGAACTCTGAAGTGCTTTTAATAACAAAATTGACCCCCAATCTTCCAGCCTTATAGGGAAGCATTCACTGCCCAGTATGGCCAATCCGGCCTTGTGTGTCATGCAAAGGTGATTCCAAATGCATTGCGGGGGCGATGTGGGTCTTTAAAGCAGGTCCAATCCCCACAGCAGTGGAGATGTGTGGGTTCTGCTCGAGTTGTGCTGTGCAGCAGAGGAGATACATTGGTTCAACTGGATACAGAGAGTCTGGCAGAGTACCTTAAACTCACTTTTAAGGCTCCAGTTCTGGGGTGGCATCACTTGGCAGGGGGCTCACAGATGGCAGATCCCAGGTACAGGTGCAAGGTTGTTGGAAGCCTGTTATGTCCATGAGGCTTCAGACCAGGAGGCCAGCCAACTAGCCCTTTGAGTCTCTCTGGGTTCTGGGATAAAGAGATGCAGGCCCAGTCATTCTCATCCAGGCAAGAGGCCAGGAGGCGGCAGGTCAGCACAGGAGGGCAGCAGTCCTTCAGAGCAGTAGACCAGCAGAGTGGCAGTCCTTTCAGCATTGCAGCAGCCCTTCTTTCTGGCAGAGTATCCTCCGGTCCAGAAGTGTACTGAAGAGGTGGTGTCTGAGGTTCAGTATTTATACCCAGTTGTGTCTTTGAAGTGGGGAAGATTCTAAATGCTTGCCTTCGAAGTGCACAGGTGCCCTTCCTTCCTGGCTCCAGACTAACTACAGAGGGTATGAAGCCTTTTGTGGCAAGACAGGACACAGCCTATTCAAAGTTAAGTGTAGCTAGGCCCATCTCCTCCCTTCCATCCTGCTAGTGATGGCCCATTCAGTCGCATCTAAGCTACCTATTGTGTGTGGCTGCCTAGGAGGGATATACAAAGCCCAAATGTCAGCTACACCCAGTCATGTGACCCAGAGACAGGCTGCAGTCACCAAACGGATGAGGCAAGAATATGCCACCTTTCTAAAAGTGCAAAAAGAACAATTGATGAACAGAATGCAGAGCAATGTCATATATTCACCCCAGTACAGAGATCTGGGCCTAAATCCATCGTTGTTTTGCTCACCATGCCATTCCAGTTTGGACCCAGCCATATGCAAATAAGTCTCGACCCTGCTCCCAGTGGGAACAGTCCAGCCTGAAATGCCGGGCAGACTGGAAACAAGCATTCTAGGATGGGTATCGGGCTTTCAGCCATGATAGCTTGACTTCAGTGGCATGGAGAGCACTGGACCCACGACTGGGCATACCCGTCCCACTCGGGGTGACTAATGCAAAAAGAACAATTGATGGACAGAATGCAGAACAATGTCATATATTCACCCCAGTACAGAGATCTGGGCCTAAATCCATTGTTTTTCTGCTCACCATGCCATTCCAGTTTGGACCCAGCCATATGCAAATCAGTCTTGACCCTGCACCAAAACAATGGATTTAGGCCCAGATCTCTGTACTGGGGTGAATGTAGGATATTGTTCTGCATTCTGTCCATCAACTGTTGTTTTTGCATTTGTCACCCTGAGTGGGACGGGTATGCCCAGACATGGGTCCAGTGCTCTCCATGCCACTGGAATCAAGCTATCCTGCCTGAAGAGGGGTGAAACCCCCAAACCCGTTGTAGGATGCTTATTTCCAGTCCAGGGAGGACCTGGCTTGGCAGTTCGGGCGGGACTGTTCCCATGAGGCACAGGGTCAAGACTGATTTGCATATGGCTGGGTTCAAACTGGAATGGCATGGTGACAAAAACAACAATGGATTCAGGCCCAGATCTCTGTACTGGAATTAATGTATGACATTGTTCTGCATTCTGTCCATCAACTGTTGTTTTTGCATTTGTCCCCCGAGTGGGACGGGTATGCCCAGACGTTGGTCCCTTGCTTTCCATGCCACTGGACAGCCGAAGTCGGCAGTAGGAGTTCCTGCAGGGCGGTGACGTGGGGAGGGGCAGGGTGGGGGGTAGTAATGTATGGATTACGGAGTTTAACAGGTAAGTAAACATATAAATAAATAAAACAAATTTCGTTGCGTGCACTGCATCACCAAATGCGATGCAGTGCGCGCAACGAAATTCGTTTTATTTATTTATATGTTTACTTACCTGTTAAACTCTGTAATCCATACATTACTACCCCCCACCCTACCCCTCCACCTCCCCACATCCCCGCCCTGCAGGAACTCTTACTGCCGACCGCGGCTGCCACTGGAATCAAGCTATCCTAGCTGAAGAGGGGTGAAACCCCGAAACCGGTTTTAGAATGCTTGTTTCCAGTCCAGGGAGGACCTGGCTTGGCAGTTCGGGCTGGACTGTTCCCATGAAGCACAGGGTCAAGACTGATGTGCATATGGCTGGGTTCAAACTGGAATGGCATGTTGAGCAAAAAACGATGGGCCTCATTTATGAGAAATGACGCATCGTTGCGTGAAAGCAGTGACGCGTCACTTCTCAGTGCGCACTCCTTGCGACATTCCTGATGCGTCATATTTAATGTATGACACATCATGTCGCAAGGAGTTACAGATATGTCAGTATTTCTGACGTATCTGTAAGCGCAAAAGGGACGCATTGCTGGAGTGTATCACAAAAGTGACGCAACTCCGGCAATACGTCCTTTCACATGGGGCAAGCCCCATGTGAAAGGGCCTACGTCAGTCTTACGCCTGCTGTGAGGCAGGTGCAAGATTTTGACGCAACGGCGTCCTAAAAGTGACGCACTGAAATCTTATAGATTTCACTGCGTCACTTCTACGACCCTTCCTTGCGTCAATACGCCCCCCTTGCATACATTATACCTGGAGCAGGTATAATGTGGCGCAGGGGCTTACAAAGTGACGCATCTACCTAGATGTGTCACTTTGTAAATATGGCGCATCAAGGCGCATTTTTTACGCCACTTGTGCGTCACAAAAAGTGACGCACCGGCGGCGTAAAAGTGACGCACAGCCTCATAAATGAGGCCCGAGGGATTTAGGCCCAGATCTCTGTACTAGGGTGAATGTATGACATTGTTCTGCATTCTGTCCATCAACTGTTGTTTTTGCATTTGTCACCCGAGTGAGACGGGTATGCCCAGTTGTGGGTCCCGTGCTCTCCATGACACTGGTATCAAGCTATCCTGGCTGAAGAGGGGTGAAACCCTGCAACCGGTTCTCGGATGCTTGCTTCCAGTCCAAGGAGGACCTGGCTAGGCAGTTCGGGCTGGGCTGTTCCCATGAAATGAAATGAAAAAGGCATTTGTAAAGCGTGTGGTTACCCTAGGGCATACCAGCGCTATCCAAGGCGCTCTTATGCTATAAACAGTTCAAGGAAAAAGGAAAGTTTTAAGATATTTTCTGAAAGTCAGATAATTGGGTTTGGGCCGTATGTGGCCAGGCAAGTGATTCCAGAGCTTGGCCGCGTTGTATGAAAGTAGACGGCCTCCAGTTTGTGCTCTCTTAATCTTCGGTACTAAGATTAGGCCTGTTTTGTCGGATCTAAGTGCGCTGTTTGATCGGGAGGGTTGCATCATTGAATGAATCAATACTGAGGCCTTGCCAGTAAGTGCTTTATGTGCAATGTATAATGATTAAATGATTATATTTTAGTTGATGTTGAGAATTTGTCCAAAATCCTGGATTTTACTGTTCAACCACGATGTGAAAGGGATCATAACTCACTAACACTTGACTTGTGTATTCTCCAACTCAGGAAAGTTCAGGGCCATCTTACCCAACCCCCTCCAAATTTAATTGTAAGAGAAGGGGATAGAAGAGTTCACTGGGGTACATTAGCTGCATCAGATGAGAAAATGGCATCTTTGTATACTGAGATTATCCCCTTTTTAGAGTTTGCTTTCGGTATGACTGATAACTACCAAGGCCAAGAATCTATGCTGCTGATGAAAACTAATCATCGGGAGATGTTTTTATAGTTGGCAGCCTTCTTTTATAAACATTAAAATACCAATAAGGCCGACCCCAAACCGAAACATAAATGGTTTAATAACGCGTGCAGGGAAGCCAAAACCGCACCGGTATAAAGAGTTAAGAATAAGGATGTCCTAGGTACCAGAGCAGCCAGGTCATTACAAAAATACCTTGGCTGAAGCTAAAGCAGCCTGGGAGAATGAAAAATGGGAAGCGATCAGGAAAGCTTTGGACACTAGAGGCATGAGATGCTTTTGGAATCTAGTGAAGACTGGTCACTCCGAAGGCAACTTGGAGATTGCTCCAAATCTAGCGGAAGAAGCTTGGAGATCGTATTTTTAAAATGTTATACTCTAGGTCTCTGAACGATAGTGTAGCACAAGGGTTAGTGGATGTTTTCCATATTCCCCTAAATATGGTACTGTTGGAAGTTACCTTGGCATTGGGCAAGATACTTCCTAATAAGGCACCGGGTCTGGACAGAATCCCTGGTGACCTGTTCAGAACAGAACAGGCTGTCTGAGCTCCTTATTTGCAGCTTTTATTTAACACTATTATTCAAGGTATGGAATTCCCCGCGACCTGGGCTGGCGCATCAAAAAAGACTCCCCATTAGACCCGGCAAACTATCGGCCTATTAGTCTTATTGATGCCACCCAAAAGAAATTCGCCTGCGTCCTCTTGGGGCGACTGCAATCATGGGTGGACGAGTCAAATATTCTAACCCCCTTACAAGCAGGATTTAGGTCCAAAATTTCGACCATAGACCAAATCTTTATATTGCAACTAATTTACTGGAAGACAGTAACCTTGGAAGGGGGTTGTCTTTATTTGACCTTTGTGGACCTCAAATCTGCCTTTGATTTGGTCCATCGTGAGCAGTTATGGGGACTCCTGTATGATCTAGGGGTGCGGTTTACCTTTTCCACCTTTTAAAGCGCCTTCATGAAGGCACCTATGCAAGGGTAAGGTTTGGCAAGAATGGAGAACTGACTGCACCTTTTCCTGTGGAGAAAGGGGTGAGGCAGGGATGTGTGCTAGCGCCAACCCTCTTCTCTCTCTTCCTGAATGGCTTAATTGACACACTCTTGGCCGTGAAGGATATAGACTCACCAAGGTTAGCAAACAGGATAATACCAGCTTTAATGTTTGATGACATACGCTGCTCCTGTCTAAATCATCAATGGGGATGCAGCGTGTTTTGGATGAGTTTAGTTCATTCTGTAGGAAAAAGAATTTGATGATAAACATTAAAAAAAGATATATATATATATATATATATATATAGGGTTTTCCATGCCAAAACTACCAACTGTCCATATCCCCAAATGGATGGTAGGCCCCTAGAGAGAGTGCCCATCTTCAATTATTTGGGCATTACATTGAATGATAAAATGGACTGGAGGACACAAATAATGAAGGTCAATTTGAAATTAACGCAGTCAATTGGAGGCATCCTTAAAATGCATAAAAACTGCTCCCATAAAGTGATTGCCCCCCTGGCTGAAATATACAAAACTCAAGCAAGGGGAGCATCCCTCTATGGTGCCGAACTCTGGGGTCATTGCCCATCCCCCTCCTTACTGGTGACTGAGAATATATTCATCAGGCAACTGTTGGGTCTTCCAAAAAGCACGCCCTTAACCCCGCTTAGGATGGACCTGGATATTGGCCCCATATCAGACTTAATTTCCTCTCTTCCTCTCCTTTTCTGGCTTCGTATTTGGAGTACGCCAGAGTTATTTAATTAATGGGAGGAACTGAGGGATGGACTGTGTATACTAGGGGCTACTAATCTACCTTGGCTGTCCTATGTTAGGAGTTTGTGTTTTTCGTTGGGTTGTGGTAACTTGTGGTCAAATCCGGAGGAGACCTGCTCCACTACTTCCAAAAAAAACCAAGCTTTAACCTTGAAGGAATTCAAACTTGCCCAATTAATTCAAAGTACAACCTCATGCTCCTTGACATCAAGGGTTCTGGATGCCAAGCAGCAGTATAAATTGGAAAAGATCGTGGACAGTATCCAACCATTCATGGCAAAAAAACTGTTCTTACAATTTAGGCATGGTACACTTCCGTTAGGTGCATTTACGAACAAATGGAAGGGTACAGCCAAAATAGATTGTCTTGGCTGTTCCGCCTCGGAAGAAACAGAACTCCATGTAATGCTTTTCTGTCCTGCATACCATAGGTCTAGATCGAAGTTGCTTCTTCAATTGTGTACAAATTTAGGGCTTAGAAACCATATAGAGGTCTTTAGGATACTTAAATACGCATATTGCATGTGTATTGATATTGCCTTTTATAACTTTTTAATTATGAGACCTGTTGTTTTATTGCAACCTGCTCGCCACTAACTTGGGGGTCGGGTAGCCATCCACTGATTGTTAAAATTGTGGCATAGATGTAATTTACCTTTGTCTAGAAATTAATGGCTGCTTTGAACATTTCACCTCTAATCGTCCTCTTTAGTTTAATATTCTGTTTTATTTTATCAAATGTAAAATGTATTGTGCTTTTATGGCTGATTAGCCGAAATAAAGTATTTTTGACTTGACTTGACTAAATTGAAAAAAAAATTGGATTGGTAGCCAATGCAGAGTGGCAAGGGTCCGTTTTGCTGAAAGGTGTCTTGGGATATTTAGTAGGAGGCGAGCTGCACAGTTCTGCACAATTTGCAATCTTTTTATTGAGACTTGAGGAGCTCCTAAATAGCGGGCATTGGCATAGTCGACCCTCAACAAGATTAAGGCTTGGACTAGTAGCCGTTTGGCCCCAAAAGGGAGCAAGGGAAGGATCCATCTAATCATTCTAAGGAGACCATAGCAGTTAGCTGCAACTTTTTGCGCTTGTTTTTTAAAATTGAGGTTACCATCGAGCCAGACACCCAGGCTCTTAATCTGTTTTTTCCGAGCAGGCGCTGTGCCCATACAACTTGTCCAAAGGAGGTCTATGTTTGATGGAGCAGAATGACCCAGGAGCATAAGCTTGGTCTTTGCTCCATTAAGCTTTAAAAAGGAACTATCCATCCATCTGGATATCTTCTCGAGGCATGAAACCCGACCAGGCCCAGACTTTTCGTATTGATTAAGGGAGACCACTAGCTGGGTGTCGTCAGCATACATGACCATCTGTATCCCCTCTGAGCATACGATTCCTACCAGGGAGCTCATATAGATATTATACATTGTTGGAGTGAGAGAGGATCCCTGGGGAACTCCGCATGTCAGGGGAATTTGTTTTGAGGTAAATTCCTCTTCAAAGACTGTGAAGACTCGATTTTCCAATAAGGACTGTAATCATTTCAATGCTGTTCCGGTTACTCCCACTTCCCCAAGTCTTTGAATCATCAGTCAATGGTTCACTGTGTCGAAGGCTGCGCTGAGGTCCAATAAAATTAGAGCAGCGCAGCCTCCGTCATCGAGGATTTTCCTTGATCCTTCGTCCACGGCTAGGAGTGCGGTCGCGTACCCTGTTGGAATCTAAACCCTGTCTTAGAGGGGTGGAAGCAGTAGTTTTCTTCCAAAGATCTTGAAAGGGTAGAATTCACATTGGGTCCAAGTTCGATTTTTTCAGGAGAGCTTTCACCCTAGCTTATTTCCATAAGGGGGGAACAGTTCCTGTGCGGAGTGAGATGTTTATCATTTCATGTATTACTGGTGGTACAATCTCCGTAATTTGGTTTAGGATGGTCGGGGAACGGGATCAGATGGGGAACCTGGTTTTAGCTGACTCAAATAGCTTTGGAGGGACATTAGATCCAGAGGCGGGACTACGCCAATGATGCTTGTGCTTTTGGGGTTATGCTATCTATCAAAGGGATGGTTTGTGGGTCTGTGGCCTGCGGAAATGACTTATAAATGTTTAAAATGTTGGCAGAAAAAAATTCTGCTATCTCATTGCACAGGTGTTAAGGATTATCAGAAATAGTGGGAGGACTTGGGGGTGTGAAAAGAGATTTAGCAATTTTAAACATTTTGCGGGGGAGTTTGTAGCCAACGTAATTTTTTTGGTAGTAAATGGTTTGGGCAGCTTTAATTTCAGTTTTGTAGAGCTTTAATGCCACTTTATAATTAGTTTTACTGTTGGCAGAGAAATCCTTCCTCCACTTTCTTTCCTGTCTTTTGCAAGTTTGTTTTATTGCTTGGAGTGTAGAGGTACACCAGGCGTTCCTTTTTGCTCCAACTTTTTTTTTGGTCACTTTCCTTGGGAGAACTGTGTTACGTGACTATTCGAGCCGGTTATTGTAATTGTCATTTGCAACAATGGGGCTTGAGTGGGTAATTGGAATGGTGTTCTTTAAAAGAGTCCCTCAAGACTCCAATGGGAGTTTGGACAAGATGCCAGCCAGTTGCTTGGTCCTTGCAGCTGGTAGAATGGATTCCTGTAGAGTCCACATAAATGAAATTAAGTGATGGTCTGTCCAGGGCAGTGAGATGGGTTCATCAACCAAAAGATTATGTATGGTTGAAAAGATGGGGTCCAACTGGTGACCTTTAACATGGGTGGAACAACCCACTTTTTGATTGTGTTGAAGCGTTGCCAGGCACAGGGTCAAGATGTTACAATCTAGTTACGTTTGTTTTACATATCTTGCATATCTCTGATACATTATTTTATATTACTCAAAGTACCATCATTTAATGTTCTGGCATTTGTCATTACTCTTGGTACATTCCACCTCCCCTCTTCTGGTTGGTACCTCCCAGTCTGAGGAGGCTGCTTTAGAATGTTCAGATGTGGTACCTGTACTGGTGGAGAGAGGAGCGGTGAAGAATAAAGGCTTTTCAATATTCCTCCTGCCTGCCTGCAGTCTTTTATCACAAGACTGATTTGTATATGGCTGGGTTCAAACTGGAATGGCATGGTGAGCATATAAACAATGGATTTAGGCTCAGATCTCTGTACTGAGGTGAATGTATGGCATTGTTCTGCATTCTGTCCATCAACTGTTGTTTTTGCATTTGTCACCCTGAGTGGGACGGGTATGCCAAGATGTGGGTCCTGTGCTCTCCATGCCACTTGAATCAAGCTATCCTGCCTAAAGAGGGGTGAAACCCCCAAACCGGTTCTAGGATGCTTATTTCCAGTCCAGGGAGGACCTAGCTTGGCAGTTCGGGTGGGACTGTTCCCATGAGGCACAGGGTTCGCACTCTAAGATGAAGGCAAACGGGCGACGCTGTGACGAGGAGCAGGGAGGCCGTATCTACTCTGTGAGAGTACGGTGGCATAAGAAAACCGGAACAGGAGGACAATTTTCAAAAAAAACTTCCTGGGCATATCCCGAAATAGGTGCAGCCTACTGCAGCGGTTTGCAACCATAATAATTGGAAACTCCACACCAAAGGATATAACGGTGGCTCCCTCGTACAGTGCATAAGGCCTGTCATCCAAAGAAAAAAGATAATCTTTCTTAGAATCTATTGATCCATGGCCAACAGATCGTATGAGACTGGGGCAATACTTCCCACTGGTATTGATAAAAGTGGAAGATAAGTGAAAATTATGAATTTTAAGAATCGGTCCTGAAGAAGGTGTCACATAAAGAAAACCGAAACGCCGCATCGACCTAAATCTTCGATTCTTGATGTTATGTACCCAAACTGCTTTTCATTTAATTGTTTTTATGTACACCTATAATATTGTGTTCATTGATACTCAGGTTTTTTTACCACTGTTTTTAATATCGCGACATGTTTTAATTTTAATTTGTATTGAAAGAATACATTTGTACTTTTTCTACCAGAACTTAATTTGTATTCATATTAGTTTTTTTATTATAAGAAGTCACCCTGTAGTACAAGTATTCTATGTCTCCTTAATTAACGTGTTTTTTAATATGTTTTCAAAGGGTTTATGATTGCCTAAGTATTAATAAGTATACCAAATAGTAATCGCATATCGCTGTCAAATCCAGACTAGTCTACCCCAGACTCACATGCATGCAGATTTGTCCTATTGGACAATAGGATCTGTGGATCCATAAACGTGGGACATCCTACATTTCTTACACCGGTGCTCTCCATGCCACTGGAATCAAGCTATCCTGGCTGAAGAGGGGTGAAACCCCAAAACCGGTTCTAGGATGCTTGTTTCCAGTCCAGGGAGGACCTGGCTTGGCAGTTCGGGCTAGACTGTTCCCATGAGGCACAGGGTCAAAACTGATTTGCACATGGCTGGGTTCAAACTGGAATGGCATGGTGAGCAACAAAACGATGGATTTAGGCCCAGATCTGTGTACTGGGGTGAATGTATGACATTGTTCTGCATTCTGTTCATTAACTGTTGTTTTTAACTTTCTAAAAGTGGCATTTTCAAAATTGCAACTTAGTATCCTACTTCACCATGAGTTAGCATTTTAAATCACAGTTCCAGAGATACCAAACATGACCTGGTTTCCTGGTCCATTTGGAACAAATATAAAAATTGAATAAGGTAACTTCAATGTTATCCTATGAGCGATCTAAGCCTTGTAGTAGTGAAAAATGAATTTAAGAGTTTTTCACTACCACCACGTGTATCTCATGAGTACTTGTCCAACTTTTTAAATACACTGCACCCTGCCCTTTGAGCTGGCCAGGTTCTGTGTTAGGGGTATGTGGCCAGCAGGTCCCAAGCAACAAAACTGGCCTCACAGCAGTGAAACCAGCCACCACCCTGCCAGCCCACTGAAAAACCTGGTAGCCATCCAGCCCTGGTCAGACTTTGCACTCAGTGCCCCTCATATACCATTTGTGCCATCCACCACATGGCAAGAATTACTTTAAACAGGGATTGCATTCTGACATGTGAATCTGCTCTAATGTATCCCATGGATTTTCTCCCTTATGCCAGGATTTACCTTCAATTTGACTATCCAGATGTCAAGAATTTCCTCCAGTCTACCATGGCTTGCAGCATGTCTTCCTGCTATCATCAGAACAGGAACCTAGAGAGGCTGTGAGGGCTGACAAGTTCACTGGCAGTGTTTATGAGACCACAAACTGAAATGCAGTGTCAGTGTAGGAAGAGTCCATGGTCGCTATGGCAGCTCAGATGTGGCAGGGCACTGTCCTAAAGCCCCTGTTGACAAACCACTGCTCGATTTGTTTCTGAATACACTACGGGGCATATTATCAACAAACTGCGATAAATATCGCAGAGCGCGCTTAGCGCGATTTTGTCTAATGACAGCTATCGCTGCATTTAATCACCAAAATAACGCGTTATTATCAACGTTTATCTCCACGGAGATATAAAATCCGGTGATAGTGGCGAAATGAGGGAACATCGCTGGAAATCCAGCGATACAACTGCAGCGATTAGGGAATCCTTGGTAATAGAGAGATGTGTACTTAGCCTTAGAATCCACCTCCCTTTATATATATAGATATGTCAGAAATTTTTCAGACGTTAGCTTATGGAGATAACCGCGGTTAGTGCGGCTTTTTACATCGCTATGGGTGTCCTAGGCCAGCTTGTTAATACATAGTAGTGTAGTTAGCTATATTTTCTTTGTTGTTTTGAAAAGAAACTCCTACTATGCATCTCATTAGCGATGCAAGGTGAGGCATCTTGAGAACAGCTGCTAACAAGCGCTTCTGCATGTTAGCACCACCTTCTAAATAGTGCGAAAATATTTTCTCTCTTTTTCTGGCTTTTAAAGCCAAAAAAGCGGAGATAGGGCCCTTGATAATATGCCCCTGAGTAATCTGAAAGCTCATAATCTTGTTATAGAAATTTATGACATTGGTTGTAGCTCGATGTTTTCTCTATTTGTTGTTTTGCAGTTCATCATATATTATTTATTAATTCTGGTGAAATACTTACATGTCCTTACCCCTCTCTGTAGAATCTTGTATTATGATTTTGGGCCCACGGCTGCAGTAGAATTGGGGGACTGTGAGGGTATTCTGGTGAATCAATGGGGGGTTTGTAGGTCTGGTCCTTACCATAAGGACAAAAGGAAACCCCCCCAGTAGGCTGATATTAGATGTGGCTGGAGGGAGTAACCATTGGCTAGCCACACTGGCAAACATCCAGAGGGAACACAAACAACTTCTTTGTAGACATTTAGCCCCCCTAATCCTCCTGCAGAGGGTGGATCTCTGTACCTTAGGGGCTGGGAAGAGCACACATTTGAGGGTTGTTTTTAGCTGTTAGTGCAGCGTTGATGTTTGTTAGAAGACTGTGTGATGCCCTTACTTGATGGGTAATCAGATTTGAATATGTTCTTTATTCGTAAACAACAGGGGGAATAATGAAAGTTCTGCTCAGAAGCAATGATGTTGTCAGTGTATGTGCTCAAACAGAGCCTGCTTACAGGATTGGAAATGTTGGGTTTCTGTGGGCGATTGGCCATAATTTGCTGACGTTTTTAACATTAGAATCCGTTCTTCTGCCACTGAAGGTACTAGTGGGGAGATGATGATTCTCTCAAAAAAGTTTCAGAATTTCTTTTACCTGTGTAATGAAGTATGTGAGTCATTTGTTGATACAAGTGAATAAACTGTTTAGTTGCCAGTTTACAATTACTGGCCTGGCTTATTCTGAGCGTCCGGTAAGTGCAGTAATTGGTGTAAATAACCTCTGTGCCAATTCGAAATACTTTAGACCTTATCTCTGCTGTTCTTTGTCTTTTTATTGGAACACCATAGGTTTGGCCCATTCAAATATGGCTTCATGAACGCAGTGTCATTCACTCAAATTACACTTGTTGATATAAGATAACAAAGGGTATTTGGCACAACAAGTAGAATTTCTGTTTTGCGAATGTCTGTGCAAGGCAGGCATGTGAAAGTAACAGTAATGGTCTCCAAGTCTTAGAGTGGAACATGTGGCAGTGGGGCTGATAGAAATTAAAGCACAGATCTGATCAAAGTCAGGCAGTGCAATGCTTAATAAAAATATACAGTGCTACATTGCACGAATGGGATTAAAATTCCACTGCTCTACATTTACTCAAACCCAAAGGTGTAATTTGTTGCCTTCATACTAAAAATACTGGGGCAGATTTACAAGGAACTTACACATCTGTATAGATGGGTCCGTTTCGTTGCGCCCCTGCTAAATGTCCTTGCGCAACCATAGATGCACTGTATTTACAATTCAGTGCTCCATTGCGTAAGGATTAATAGACGCGTCATAAATACTGCCACATCTGTTGGCACAAAAGTGACACATTGCTGGAGTTGCTCATGAAAGTGATGCTCCTCCAGCAATGTGCCACGAGAGATAACAGGCAAACAGAGTGGAGAAAAAGGTGGCTTGCAATACAATGCAATCTTGTGTAAGCTCAAACCAACAAATACTGCAACAAAAATTACACAATTAATAAGTGCAGTACTGTTAAAACAGTCGACGTGACGTTTCGATCCCTATCTCCAATTATAAGCTGGGATCATCTTCAGGACTATAATGAATACTTTTGCCTGAGTGATTTGGGAAGCCTGTGGGAATAAACAGGAGGAAGGAAAAAAGGGGGGGAGAAACAATTTTATCTCAAGTCAATAATATTTACAATTAAAATAGGCATGTCAGACACACTAGAGTGAACTGTGACAGTCCGTGACCATGTGCCGAAATTGGAATTGGACCAGTGAGTGATATCAGATCCAATTCTGGTGAGGCAGAGTGCACTGGTGGAAATGATGTTTTACGGCGTTTTGTGTGTGGTTCAGTTGCAGCGCACGTGTGGTGACCATTCGAAAGGGCACAGTAGTTGTTATGCTCATTTTTCTGCCTGCAGTGTATTCATTGCAGGATTCGTCACCAAGGGTTTTTCAGTGCATTATGGAGGTGGCAATGCGTCGTGCCCAGACTGGTGAATGTTCCGAGGGGAGACGGAACCGTGACAAGGTTTTGTGTCCGGCAAGGACCATGTGTGTCCGTGAATTTATCGGTCTCAGGCAGTGGCAGTGAGGAAGTGAGCGGAGTGCACGGAGTCATAGGAAGGATCACCGTTCGGTTGGAGCCACAAGAGTCAGTGATTGAGGTTGCTGTCATGCCCCGAAGAGCGGAGTGGAACAAGTAGGGGGCTTCAGTGAAAACTAATTGCACAGGATCAGGAGGGCAGAAGATTTACCTTATACGGTTTGAGGCTTCTGTGAGATGGTAGTCAGCGTGGCAGAACGTCTGGTGAGCGTTCTGAGAAGGATTACGGTGGCCTATGGGAATAAGACAAGCCGTAAGGGAACCCAGAATGGTTGCTAGGAGTACCGGTGAAGGCGAACGGGTGAGGCAGAATATTACCTGTGCGCAGTGGCATGAGGCCAGTTCTGGTGTAAGAACCTGGTGAATAATTGGCAACAAGTGGCTACAATTTGCAGCAGTCCGGTGCCATAGACTCCCGTAATTAATACAGATAAACACAGGGAATCAAGCTACTGTCTCGCTTCCACAGTGTAGGCAGAGCGAACCAAGGGCGATTCCTGAGCAAGCTTACCTCAATGGGGTCTTGGAGTCGGGCGTTGGGAGTCCCGACCGGGGTAGCGTAATAGCTGGTTGTGTGGAGGCTCGGTCACGGGAAGCCATATAGTAGCCTGTACAGTGAGAAAGGTGAAAACAAACAATGGACTAATTTGTGGTATCAAATTGTGACAGAAAGTGTGAGCGCCATTTTGAGATGGTGAATACGGTTGGCAGACATCTTGGAGTGGGTGAGGAAGTGATAGGAGTGAGTGCATCAACCATTGAACATTAGAAGGAGGATCAAAACACTTTATCTAGGACTAAAAGATAACATTAGCTCAATAGTTGTTGAGAGCAAAATTATTAATTCGTTAAATCAGATTGAAAAGCATTACAGTTGCCAGGTATGTCATGTGATTTCCTTCCTCCTGTTCATTCCCACAGGCTTCCCAAACGCCGTAAAACACCTTTTCCACCAGTGCACTCCGCCTCACCAGAATTGGATCTGATATCACTCACTGGTCCAATTCCAACTTCGGCACATGGTCACGGACTGTCACAGTTCACTCTAGTGTGTCTGACATGCCTATTTTAATTGTAAATATTATTGACTTGAGATAAAATTGTTTCTCCCCCCCTTTTTTCCTTCCTCCTGTTTATTCCCACAGGCTTCCCAAATTACTCAGGCAAAAGTATTAATTATAGTCCTGAAGATGATCCAAGCTCATAATTGGAGATAGGGATTGAAACGTCACGTCGACTGTTTTAACAGTACTGCACTTATTAATTGTGTAATTTTTGTTGCAGTATTTGTTGGTTTGAGCTTACACAAGATTGCATTGTATTGCAAGCCACCTTTTTCTCCACCCTGTTTGCTTGTAATTTTTTTCCCTGTATTGTGTTCCTTTTACTCGGTACAGGCTTTTGCCAAGTTGTTTGATTTTTGTCGTGTCTCACGTAAATTGTGAATCTTTATTTAATCCTGGCATTAAATATTAATTTGTCCGGCTGGACATTGGACAAAAAGAGACATAGTCCTTATTTAAGTCTATGTTTATCACTCTTAACTGTACTTGAAAAGTTTAGGACCTTTGTTCTTTACAAAATCATTAATTACCCGAGGTCCTCAACTACCTAGACGGGTCCCCTTGTTCCTTATACTACAACAGATAGGTGAGTCCCATACAAAAAGCCCTGCGTCATTCCTTGCGCCTGGTCTGAGCAGGTGTAGGGATTTTTATGCAGTGAAGGCGTAGAGTGACGTAGTGAAATGTTAATTTCACTGCATCAGTGCTACATGGCTTTTTTACATGGGAACGCCTAGCCTGCATACATTATACCTGGAGCAGGTATAATGTGACGCAGGACTTTACAACGTGACACATCTCCCTAAATGCGTCACGTTGTAAATTTGCTGCATAGTTTGTGCAGCTGTTGTGTCAAAAAAAAGTGACGCAACGGCAGCGCAAAAGTGTCGCAGGGGGTTTGTAAATATTTCCCACAGTATTAGCGCTAAAACAAAGCAATACACTACAGTGCAAAGGTGATGTTTGTATGTGATTATACACACTGTTCAGCCTGTAGTACGAATTTCTGCATGCAGACAACCACCCATGGCTGAGCCAGGTAAAATGTGTAGAATCGTTTTTGTCTATTTTGATGCATGTGCATCTATGTCTGTTAGTCTCTGTTCATGGGTGTATACATCTCTGTGCCTGGGTACCTTTATGTTTGGTGGTGTATCTGTTTGCTTGTCTGTAAATGTGTTGGTATGAATGTGGAAGGATTTCTCTAGGTTTGCTACTCTGCATGCATATGTACCCATATGTGTCATATATGTCAGTGTATGCATAGGTGCTTGTCATGAAAGTGCATTGTTAGCAGGAGGTCTAGGTTGTGTTATAGCCCTTTTTGATAGGTGCTATATTCAATGCTTAACCTGAACCAGTGGTTAAAGGTGGACCCACCAGCACTCATTTATGGACAGCACATATTTTTCCTCAACAAACTTTGATCTGGAGCAAGATAGATACAAACACAAAAGAGGAAGAGAAGGAGGAAGAGAAAGATGGCAAAACCATGGCAAAGGGAGAACGCAGTGATAAAAAACAACCTGCAAAACTGACATAAAGAAGCAAGAAGTGCAGGGTGGTGGGTTAAAGAGGCCTGGGGTGCAGTCAGGACTAGGCAGACCTTCAGTAATGTTTGCTGCGGGCTTCTGAGCAAATATTTGAAAAATTAAGCATTGGATTGACCTCAAATATTCATGTAAAAGGCATTTCATTTGTGAGCCTTTCGGGTTGATACCTAAGACTTAGGCTATCAGTTATAACCATCATTGTTATAAAGGTTCAACACGTTTGGGCTGAAGTTGCCCTGCTGTCTAGCCCACTGTTTCTGTTTGAGGGTCCCAGTCTTCAAGCTCCTTACTATCACTGTACACTGATTGAAGCATATGCAGATGCTACAGATGTTGAAATAATTACCCCTCCCACCCCCCTTCCCACCTATAGCAAGTTGATGTTAATCGTGTCTTCCAGACTGATTTTAAATGATTTTGGAAGTCACTGAAGTAAGCACATATTTCTTTCTTGTTTCTGTAATTAGATGAAGCTATGGTCTGTGGTTTTCAATAGTACTCCTATCTGACCTGGTGTACATGAGAAATGGAAGCATCAGGCGGAAATACTAGTATTTTGAAGAGCATAAAGCTGCATAAAAGTTTTCTATTTTTTTTTTGCTGCTGAACACATGTATTCCACTGCACTTGATTGAGTCATGGTGGCGCCCACCGAATGTACAACAAAATGCTGCTCTGCACCACTGAACACAGGAAGGTGTCAATTATTGCAGATGTTGAGTGTGGCAGAGGACAATGACTCATGAGTGGGGGAGAGCACGAATGATTGGTTGACTCCCTCTTTCACTGTTAGCAAAGGGAACAAGTAGCACATTCCGCTGCTGACAGATGCATATGATTCATCATTCATGCCTTATTTTTATTTAAAACTTTTTTTATTAAAATGTAAAAAAGAAAAAAGAAAAAAAAACGAAAGAACAGCCCTGGAAGTGGACATAACAGACACAGAAATCGAAGCAGCCATCAACCAGCTCAAGCCGAACAAGACATCATTCATGCCTTATTAAAGGAGGCATAAAGTTAAACCTGTCGCCCCCTTTTCCTGCTGTTTGAGAAAGTAACTGACAAAACCGCTATAAAACGCTGCAAATTCCAAGGATTTTATGAACAGTCCAATGACTGAACCCTTATTGCACTCTTGTGATAACAGCATCATTAGGAGATGACAAACTAGCTCAGGAGACCAGCAGCCCACAACCTTTTGACCTTTTGCAAAAGATAAGATACTGATACTGAAAAAGATAAGATAATTCCAAGAGATAAGGTGAGATGCTGCCACTGCAAGGATTCCATTGCCCAATCCTACAGATGCATGAAAGCAATACTTTGTTGTGGAGATAGGGCCATATTGTTTTTTGTCCAAACCAGTGACCTTTGTAAGAAATATGACATTGAGCAAGAAGGGTGTTGCTCATGCTGCAAGCTTCTCACAAGAGATAACAGCAAACCGAATGGAGCAGATCCTCGATGGGCTGAACCAACAACATAATGCCAAAGGAAGGATCACTTTGTGACATTTATACATAGAGTCCGATTCACAAAGCCATGTATGAGTACAAAAAGTAGTACCAAAGGATTCTTTTTTACCATACTCTTACACGTCTTTGAGAATGGGCCTTGGAATTGCCAACTCCTTATTAGTAAAAGTGCAAAGAGGCCACAGTCTTTTCTATTCACACTAGGGGGTCATTAGGATTGCGGATTTTCCGCATCCTCTGGACCGGCGGAAGCCACCGCCGGCCCGGAGGATGCGGAAAATCCGCAGCGGACCCACGAAAGACCCACCGCCACATTAGGATGGCTGGTGGGTCCTGGTTTCCGTCCGCAGCTTTTCCGCTGCGGTTGGCTTACAACCGCGGCGGAAAAGCTCTAATCTGGTGACGGTGTCTCTCAGACACCGTCAGGCAGATTAGGATGGGATGGGAAACATGCTTTTCCGCGGCGGCTTTTCCACCGTGGAAAAGCATGTGTAACTTCACTGCAGGTGTAGCATTTGTATGCAGAAAGAGGCAGGCACCGAGCGGTGCCTGCCGCTTTCCGCATACAAATGCAGGGGGGTACCATAGGTACCCCCCATGTGCACCCCCCACCCCCCCTTCACATATATTGAAACGCATCAAACTCTGTTTTCACATGTACCCAGACAGTTCAGTTTAAACAGTTATCTCCACATAGCGAAATGAGAATGAAATCATGTATTTATTACTGACAATGTGTTTTTTAAGAGCGTTTCAGTCCAAGGCAAATACACGCGTCTAGAAACCATTATTTAATCAAGGAATTGTTGTTCTTCTTATATTATGTGGATGTTCACGAATTTATGAAATTTGAGATAAATGATTATACACAATTGAGCTGTTAAAATAAGATCCTCCGTTAGATTATTCAGATGAGCTTTCTTAAATATGAAACAAAGTACACTCAACTTATAATTGCTATTCCATTAAGAAACTTAGCATGTTTAGCTGTACAAAACTCCATGTTTGGAATATAAGGTTTTGTTGTTTTTTAAAGTGATTACTTCTTCATGTGGATTGACTTTTGAATTATAGAAGTCTAATATTCACTCAAATGAAATTCAGTCATATTGACTCAAAATTGATTTTTAAACAGATAGGAGGTATTACCGGGAAGGGGTAGATACTCTCCTAAAGTCTAGTGCATGCATTACGTTCTCAGAGCTTTTAAGGGTTATGTAATTTTTAACATGATTATGTTTATAATGATAAATTTATTTTTATGTAGGGAGTCCTTTACAGCATTTGAATAAACATCGTCCTGATGATGGTCTTATCGATGAGTACAGCAAAGACCGAAACGTTGACATCCTGTCATCATCTCCTTTAATGTTGTCTTTAGACGCCAACCTACAACCACTTTTTATTGTATAATTTGGGTTGTTTGTTTGATTTAGCTGGAGTTGATGCATAACGTTATGAACCATAGAAAAAACATTGTCCTTCTTTGTTCATGACTTCTCTTGCTTTAATTAATTTGTGTACATACATCCCCTATAACTTTTTTCAAGTAAAGAATTGATTTAAAACATACTCCCCTTCTTTTGCTCTGTTTTTTCCAACCTTCCATGAATTCATGTTGTGTCAAACAAGATTGATATCCTCAGGATACTAAGGAGTGTGAGACTGTGATACCACTCAATAATTCAGAGAAAATATCTTCTAAATAAGTCCCTTGTAGCACCCTATGCTTTTAACCATATACTGCCCAAGCCTACAAGGGTTGATTGGGTTTCCCCTGACAAAAATACACCTGCATTTTTAACATTGCCGTGGGTGCAGCTTGAAGCAGCACCCGCCGCAATGTTAAAAATATAGGATGTGACCGCCAGGGTGGCGGTCACATCCTAATTGCACAGGAGGGAACTCCGCAGGCCATGAGGAGGTTCCCTCCTGCTCTGGGGTCGGGGACGGACGCAAGTCCGCCCGCGATCCTAATGAGGCCCTTATTGTATACTAATATTTCATTTTCCCCCCAATTTAAATGTTTTGGCGTAAATTCACCGAGGTATGTAAGAGTACGTAAAAGAATACTACCGGAGTACTATTTTACATGATTCACAATGCATTTGTTATTAACCCACACATCAAGGAAGACCACGATAACTAATCAGGAAATGTTCTCACTGTTTTTTGCAAAAGAAATCCTGACTAAAAGGGACTCTGATTGTTCGTCAGTGAAGGAGAGGTTTAATATTTGTGAGCAGCCCGAATTAAATAGAGAAGCTTGCTGCTTTTACTGAGAGTTTTTAGGCAAGTCTGAATATCATTAACTTCATGGGCATTTCAGAACAACGTTTGACCCAACATATGGATTGCAGACTCTTACAAAGGGCAGGCAATGATCTCTTACCCCAATGTGTGCGTTTAGTTTTGCAGGTTCTTTTAGGAAAAATATGTTGGTCAGAGAACACACTACTTCAGTCAGACTCAGTGTAAATTGACAGTCAGAAGAGTTGATGATTGGTTCTATTTTCAAGGTTCAAGAACTTATCAATGGTTAAATCAAATTGGTGGGGTTTACCACTGCCATGGCTATATAGTCGATAACAAGACCATTGCCACCCTCAGCTGACTTTAGTGGTCCTCTCTACCAGCCCCATCTTCTTCAAAGTCAACTGCATCATCTTCAAGACAGTAGCCTAAACCATAACACCTCACATGGCAAGTAGGATCAAAATCAAGGGGCAGATTTACAAGCCCCTTGCGCCTCTTTTGCGCCACTGTTGCATCACTTTTGTGGTGCAGCGGCGGCGCAAAAGATGCGCCATGGTGCGAGGTATTAACAACGTGACGCATCTGGGAGATGCGTCACGTTGTAAAGCCATGCGCCATAAGGAGGCGTTCCTGCACAGGGGGGGGCGTTCCTGCGCAGGAAGGCCTCCTAAAAGTGGCTGAGTGAAATCTACAAGATTTCACTCAATCACTTTTAGGCCAATGCTGATTCAAAACCCTGCGCCTGCTTGAAGCAGGCGTAAGGCTTGAGGCAGCATTGAAAGAATAGGCCCCCCAGAGCATTGCTGGAGCTGTGTTGCGCTTGCGACACAACTCCAGCAATGCTAAGAAGATTGCATGTGTTCAAGAGACATCCTGCAGAATCTTGCATTATTATAGCTCAGCACAAGATAATGTTGCATAATTTAGAATCAATGAAGATAACAAAGGCAGTGAATCAGAATGTTTTGTTTCTCAGATTACTTTTTATTAAGGTCAACACAACAGAGCAACGAGCCCTACACAGATACTGCACCTCCCCCCTGTCCCAAGAAAAGTTTCCAAACATTTTAATCATTGATATGTGCACCCATCCAAGGCACCTGCTGCTCAAGATGGTGCAACCCTATGGTCAAAATAATCATAAAACACCGATAGTGGTGCACCGATAAATTACAGTTCATTCAAAAAGTTCCAATTCAATATTGCGTGTGTTCCATATCTTCTTTTTTTCCTTTGCTGATAAAAAACAAGACTCCAAACATTACAGCAGACAGCCAACGCGTTTCGTTCACCATATGTGAACTTCTTCAGGGCTGTAAAAGGATACACATAATCATACAAAAATCCACACAACAAAAGCTTTTACACAAACAATATCCCACCTCACACCTGGATGGAGGGACCCGACTCCAAAAACCATGAAAGCAAACTACCTAACATTAAAAGACTTATTAAAAACACCCAGAACAAGCGAGCACATAGTTTGCTTTCATGGTTTTTGGTTGCATGTCCCTCCATCCAAGTATGACATGTTACATGGGGTATTACTTGTGTAGAATCTTCTGTTGAGTGGATTTTTGTATGATTAGGTGTGAGCACACAGATATATGGGATATTATGTATCCTTTTACAGCTCTGAGGAAGTTCACATGTGGTGAACTAATTGTGTTGGCTGTCTGCTGTAACGTTTGGAGTCTTGTTTATTTATCAGCAAAGAAAAATAAACAAGATATGGAACACACTCAATTTGGAATGGACATTTTTTAATCAACTGTAATTTATCGGTGCACCACCATTTGTGATTTATCAGATGACGTTTATGTTTACAGTAAAGTCTTGAGTTGATTGACACTCTAAAATTATATCAATAGTGCTGGTGGAAATCTATGCCAGGTGTAAATTGCCATGAGTACTAACATACCTAACATATAGCTTACAGAATTTCCATCAAACAGAGATTTCTTGAGATGGAATGTGCTCTCCAAATGTGGCCACATTTTTCTTCTGAGAAAACAATGTCCCCTACCTCCCTTTACAACAAGGTGTCTGCTACCCCTAGAACACACTTTTGTTCTTGACATGATTATTTTTCTAAAAACACTTGCTACTGATTTTAAAGATAAGCAAGGAAAAATACATGGAGTCATTACATTACTTCTTTCATCAGAGTGGTCATAGAAGCAAGTAGTACATCTCACAATCGTCTTATACACTCTCCCTCCCATGCCACAGAGCTATCATTTCATGGTTCATATGAGGATAGTCCATAAAATTCACTCCATCTGCCCTACATGCTCCACAGGCATTCTCTACTCTTGTATATCTCCCTCTCGGCATCCATACACCAATTGATATTCCAACAACATTCTAAAAGCTGGGTGTCTTCAACTTCCACCATCCTTTGGCTATACTTCATCCTGCTACTGCTAATCATGTATTGCAAAGCATCATCCCATAGTTAGGTGAGAGTGGAGCCCCATAGACCAAACAGCGTTGTTTTAGAATCCTGGTCTATTGTTTTACACATAACAGACATTTTCCAACTTTGCGCCCAAACTCCCTATCACCAGGCAGTCCCACCATATGTGTTTGAAATTGCTCCTCTCCCCGCAACCCCTAAGACACAAATCAGACTGGTGATATCAAAGGACGTAAATTGTGTAAGCTAGTAGTAAGCTAGTAGTATACTTGATGAAGTAACTTAAGTTGCACCACTTGGAACCCTGCTTTGATAGCAAATGTTTCGGGCACTCAGGTCACCTCTCAAGCAGCCATCCAGGTCTCCCAGCTCACCCACCTATCTGGCTCTCTCTACCCCTAGGCAATCTGGTGCATTCTTTATCAGAGTTTTACATTGCATTTGATGGCACATGATCCACCAGTATCCAATTCTCTAGAGACGAGCACTCCGGTACATCTACCAGTTGTTCCTTGTATTTATTCAGTAAGTATCTAAGCTGTATGTATTTGAAAACTTCAAAACCATACTCCTCCAAATCTTCAAATGTTTTCATGTCCGAGTCAACTTTGTTATCACTTATCTTCACTACACCAATCATTTCCTATTTCTGGACTCATGGCAATCACCACACCTTCTTCAGGATATGACTGTCCCACAGGCGGTTCTCTCATATTATCATGTTTTACCATCCTATTGATATTGTTGCCTCTTCCTGTAGTAGTCCCTCCATACAAGTGTATTCCAGCCAATTCGTCAAGTGAGATTGCTTGTAGAACATGAGTACATTTAAAAGCCTTTTTATAAATACAAAGCTACATGCAAGGTGTAAGTTAATATACAAAAATCAATTCTTTATTTTTGGTTTTAGATGTTTCTCTGTTGTGTGGGTAGTTCTTTCCAGGAATGATCTCCAACCTACACCTAACAACAACTTTGCAGTCACCGACATTACACCATAGTATCCCATTTTCTACGGTACACAGACAAAATATCGATTTTTAAATATCGATATACAAAAATATCGAAGTTTAAATATCGATGGGACAAAATATCGAAGGTAAGTAATATCGACAGTCTTAATATCGATATTGGTATGATATCAGTAATATCGAAGTTGTAAATATCGATGTCAATAATATCGAAATTAATAACTTCGATGTTACTAATATCAATTTTTAAATAAATTTTGTGTATATTATATTGTATTTATTATGTTTTATTATTTATTTTTAATGTAATTTAATTAAATATTGTCTTTTACTACTGTAGCGGGTTGTGGGTTTATAGGGGAATAGGGTGGGAAGTAATTTAATTATGTTAAATTAATTATTAATTAGTAGGAAATATTAATTAATTAATTGAGAAATAATTTTTAATTATTTTTAAATAATTGATTAATTGATAAATATGTTCTGTAGCGGGTTATGGGTTTATAGGGGAATAGGGTGGGAAGTAATTTAATAATAATTAATTAATTGATATATGTTTGTACATATTTTAATTAATAATTAATTGGTAATTAATTTCTATTAATTCGTTAATTAATTAATATAATTTTTTACATATTTATAATTATTAATTAGTTGTAATTAATTAATATTAATTATTTAATTACATTAATTATAGTAATTTTTTTATATATAATTTATTGTTATTCTTAATTAATTAATTGGGAAAAATAATATTAATTGTTAAATTAAATTAATTACAGCAAATGTGCTAATATATTTACTTTACTGTTATTGTTAATTAATAATGAATTGGTAATTAAATAATATTAATTAATTTTGGGTAAAGGAGTATTTTTAGGGTTCTGGGTCAGTTTTCAGTTTTTGGGTAAAGGGGTATTTTTAGGGTTCAGGGTCAGTTTTCAGTTTTTGGGTAAAGGGGTATTTTTAGGGTTCTGGGTCAGTTTTCAGTTTTTGGGTAAAGGGGTATTTTTAGGGTTCAGGGTCAGTTTTCAGTTCATGGGTAAAGGGGTATTTTTAGGGTTCAGGGTCAGTTTTCAGTTTTTGGGTAAAGGGGTATTTTTAGGGTTCAGGGTCAGTTTTCAGTTTTTGGGTAAAGGGGTATTTTTAGGGTTCTGGGTCAGTTTTCAGTTTTTGGGTAAAGAGGTATTTTTAGGGTTCTGGGTCAGTTTTCAGTTCATGGGTAAAGGGGTATTTTTAGGGTTCAGGGTCAGTTTTCAGTTTTTGGGTAAAGGGGTATTTTTAGGGTTTAGGGTCAGTTTTCAGTTTTTGGGTAAAGGGGTATTTTTAGGGTTCAGGGTCAGTTTTCAGTTTTTGGGTAAAGGGGTATTTTTAGGGATAAGGGTCAGTTTTCAGTTTTTGGGTAAAGGGGTATTTTTAGGTTTCAGGGTCAGTTTTGGGTTTTTGGGGTACAGGGATATTTTTAGGGTTCAGGGTCAGTTTTGGGTTTTTGGGGTACAGGCGTACAGGGTAAAACCCAAAAAATATTACATTAAATCAAATAAATTACATGAAAAAAATTAAAATTACATTAAATTATTAAGTGTTTTATTTATTTTAAATGTATTTGTATTAGTTTTAATTTTGTTTTAATATTTTTATTTAATAGTTGTAAAATTATATGTATTTTAAAATTATTTTTACATTATTATTAATACATTTAAAAAACGATATTTTTGATTCCGATATTTTTGAACTACGATATTAGTTTTTTCGATATTTTTGTACTTACCTTAATGAAGATAGGATTCCGATATTTTTGCTGTCGATATTTTTGCTCCGATATTTTTGCATTTCGATATTCTGTCTGTCGATAATATGTCAGACATTCATTTTCTACAGTCTCAAAACCCATTTCTGATGTCAATCAGGATTCAGGTTTTACCTAACTGTATCTAGTTTGGGAGTACCAATATCATTCTTCCCTTGCAAGCATCAAGCATCTGCTCCTTAGGCAGGCACCATCACACGTCAATACTAGCTGAGTGTGAAGGGTTCAGCCTCAGATCCCATGGCCCTCTACTGTGACCCATCTCTGGATACTTTAGAGGCTGCGGGTGTCACATGTTGGGGTGTCCTCCAACTCCACTCACACCACAAGATCCACATCTACAGCTCTGCCAGCTGGACGACCTGCGCGCCCAAGCAACACGGGTTATGAGTGATTGCCTGTGACTCAGTGGGCAATGCATGCAGGTGCCAAGGCTAGTCTCATACCAAAGTCCATTAAAATGGAAAACAAAGGGACATGAGAGTGTTTACTGCGAGACTTCTGTATTCTTATTTTGTTACCATTTTAATTCTTGTGCTTTGTCCCATTTAAATGCCTCTGTTGGACAAGTAACTCCCCTTGAATCTTCTATACAAACACGCAGCCAGTCATTTTTTCACACATCCTGGCTCACATCAACCGTCTGCCAACCTACTGGCTCATTTTTGTACTCCCCCATTCACCCATTCATAGCACCACACACACTAGCTCGCCAATCAATGAAAAAGTATAAGTCAACCCAATTGGCTTTGTCAGTGCTTGTTGCGCTTTAATTATCTACAGACTGCTTGATTCAGAAGTTGCTTTAGCCTATACGGGCACAACATTATCGATCAAACCTCTAGTGGTTTGGGAGGATGGAGTGAGAGGGGAAGAGTGGATGATATTGAATGCTCGTTGAAAAGCTAAAACTGCTATTTATGGGGGCTCTTTATTTTCTTTCCTTAAATTTAATTGGACTAGGCTATGTTTTGTTTTTCAAAACCTCAACGAGTTTTTACCCCCAGGTTGCAGAGATATGATATGAAAATCTTTATTAACGAGTTTTTACCCCCAGGTTGCAGAGATATGATATGAAAATCTTTATTTAAAAATTATTCTCGTACAAAATTGAAGGTAATTTGGGGGCATATCATCAAGGTCCGGCGATAAAATTATCGCTGCTTTAGCGTCCGTTTTTGGGCGAAGAGCGGCGATAATTTTATCGCATTATCAGCATGGACACGCTGACGTGTGTTCCCATGCCTCAGCGCTGGTTTCCCTGATGCCCTTCTTTGCATCGCCAATGAGATGCACAGTGGGCGTACCCTGCCAAACTAATGTGGAGAATGTCGCTAACCGACATATCTTCAATTATCAAAGTAATCGCTAACCGGCTCAGCGATCATAAAATTTGCGCTAACCGCGCTTAACGCAGGTTTCTTTACGCCTGCTTACAACCTGACTTAGCCATAATATCCAATGG
This sequence comes from Lissotriton vulgaris, assembly GCF_964263255.1. NCBI lineage: Eukaryota > Metazoa > Chordata > Amphibia > Caudata > Salamandridae > Lissotriton > Lissotriton vulgaris. Next base: position 230,596,282 of record NC_141696.1, read on the forward strand.
AACGTGGATATTATGGCTAAGTCTGCCCTGCCCTATCATCAAGCTATTGCCGTTCCCTGTGTGTTTATCGCTGGATCCTACAATTTTCAGCTAACTTCAGGATTTTTATCGCTTTTGAGATAAACATCGCTGATAGCGCGCTATCTCAGTGATAAAATCCAGCTTTAGCCGGCGATAATTATCCTCATGCTAAGCGCGCTGAGAGATAATTTTCGCCTGGCCCTTGATCATATGCCCCGAAATGTGTTTTATAGGAGACTGGGAATGCGTGAACAACTCCTTTTACATGCAGAAAAGAAAACCGAATAAGTGTGTGTAAACGTCGAATTCCATCCGTGATTTCAAATTCCACACAGGATTTAGAAGCAATCACAGTCTGATTGATAAGTATGTTAGATTAGAAGGCCCTTTCCCATTTATTACATCTTAAAGACAAGTGCACCTTGCAGCTGTATTTGTATGGGTGAAATCCAATTATCTTAAAATCCCATTTTTTTCGTAACCATGCTGTCCTCTTATGCTGACGATCAGGTCTCTTAAACTGATCTACTTTTTGTGGGGATTTGCGTTCTGCATTTTATTTACCCAGAAGCTTCTTTTTCAACCCTGGCACACTTTCCCCACTTTTCACAATCCTCATGCAGATGCGCTAGCATATTACAGTTCTGCCATCCTACACTCAATGGAAAGTATGCATAAATTAAAAGAAAAAGTGCCAAGGCACCGCCCTGGCTTACAGGTGATATTTTAGGTAAATAAAAATGATTACATAATGAGACTGTTTCCTCACAGAAGATCTGGCAAGCTGTCAGGGTGAAACATCCCCAGGCATAAGAGAAACCTATAAATATCTCCATTAAACTCTGTCTACTGAGAGGTGTTCCTTTACCTGTGCGGTAGCAGAGCATATGACTTACTACCTCTACCCTTGTTGATTATTTTACCGTAAAGGTAGCGTGTCACTGCCTCCACTGGTTCCCAGCTGGGCAGCCTGTACAGATCAAGGCCCAGCACAGTGTGTAATGGCCACAGGAGCCTCGGACCCAGGGTCGGCTCTAGGGCGGTGTGACTGGTGCCATCGCACGAGGCGCTGACTTGGGGTGGGGGCGCCATGTTTATTTTTCTAAAAGCCCCTGATGCCACGCTCCTAGTCCCAGCAATAAAAATGTCAAGATCACTCATGTGAATAATGTACTTCCTGGAGAGAAACCGGAGCTTTGTCTAAGAAATGTTGACTTGTAGTTCAGAGGGATAAAATGCCTGCTGCAAAGAACGTGTCCCATTCAGATCACTAAGTGCATATAATATAAATAGGTCAAGGGGTTACCGCTTTAGTCAGAGAGATCATTTTGTTACTTGCAGTTTATAAGTTAACCTCCTAATATATTAACTGCCATCTAAGGGCAGCATGCAAACTGCAAGGAATGTACTAACGCTGTGTTTTTTTGCCCAGTCTTTCCTTATCCTATTATTGCAAAAAAAAAGTGTTTATTTAAGTAGAAATCAATTCTTCTTACTAAAGAAAACCCCTAACAATGGTGTTACATTTTAAATTCTGAATTTGTATTTTTCCAGGCCAAGGACTCTTTAAGTATACTGCACACCAGCATGGATGACATGTGACTCCTACACCTTGTAGTCCTCTGTCTTACGTAACATTTCCTATACACTCATGTACACACATATGATTGTCTCTGTGCAATGTGTGTGCGATGTAAAGTGTTCTGACAACTTAAACTGGTATGAGTGGCGCTATAAAGCTAAATTAATCTAAGAGACAGTGGTTATGGAGACTTGAGGGGCACTGTCAAATGGTGGTAGCGAGGGAATCTGTAGCGGAGGTGGTCATTGGGGGGGCACCAACAAACAAGTTGCACAGGGCACCACCAAGGCTGAAGCCAGCCCTGCTTGGATCAGAGCACGATGAATCATTGTATTCACATTTTCTTCACCCGCCTCATAATGTCCCATCCGTCTGCTCCGAACTGTTTTTCCTAACCCTGATATTTTAAATATAGCGTACGACAATCCGCCCACGCAGATACGTGAGGGACGGGGGAGGAGAAGGGAAATGAGCAGTACAAGGGGAATAACAAAGGATAAACATATGAAATGTGAGAGGTAAACACTAAAACCATACAAGAGGAAATGACACACTGCCCCTAGGATTTATCATGATCTGGGAAAATCTGACCATAAGAAACGTTTGACTCTTCGTACTCCAATCCCGTCCTTAACACACGCGCAGCTTCTGCTTTTCCTGGTTGTATGGTAATAGTATTTATAAAGCCCTTACTACCCTTGATGAGGCGCTGAAGCGCTTTTTCTGCCAGTACCACGCTACTCTGGAACCCATTAAGGATTAGTGGTGAATTAGTATAGTGAAATATGAAAGTAACTTGAGTGGTGGATATGTTAGTCAGTTATTTGGGTTGAGAAGGATAGTGGAGGGATAGAACAGGGACAAAGGTTTGCATTTATATATAGCGCTTGCTACTTTTTATTTTTTTTATTTTACCGAGTTTTATAGAGTGCGAATTTGACCCGAATTGGGTATTAGAGTGCTTTAAAAAGCACCAGTTGCATTACATGAGGACACATTCACTTTTTTGTTAGGCACGAGGAGATTAAGTGATTTGCCCAGAATCGCTGGATGTTCTGCATCATTGCGAGACTCTAACCCAGTGCCCCAGATTCGAGGTGGACCGCACTAGCCGTTAGGCTAACTCCTCTCCCAGATGCTACCAATGATGGGGTGTTGAAGTGCTTTTTCAGCAGGTAGCACGCTACTCCAGAACTCATAAAGAATTAGTGGTGAATTAGAATAGTGAAATATGAAAGTAAGTTGAGTGGTGGGTATGTTATTCAGTTATTTGGATTGAGAAGATTAGTGGAGTGATAGAACATGTGTGAAGAAGGCACGCTACGACAAACACTTATTCTACTACCTAGTTCGAAAGTTGGGGATGTCTCTTCCCTTGAACATCAGTGCCTTGGACGACCAGTAGCCTTCAGACAGCCACTGAAAACTTTCCAAATTTGCTAAGCCTTAGGATCATCTATCACAGAAGGCATTTACGAGTCCTAAAGTTAGGAGTCCTAACTTCTGTGAATACCGAAATGAGTAAGTGTCTTCTGTGAATACCAAAATGAGTAGGCGCCTTCTGTGAATACGAAAATGGTAGTAATATTAGGATTTTGTCTTAAGTTAGTTCTGTGAATCGGGACCATCGTTCTTTTGCTCCCCCTGCCATTTCAGTTTGACACAGGTCCCAAGATGCTTGTTTCCAGTCCAGGAAGGACCTGGCTTCGCAGTTCGGGCTAGACTGTTCCCACAAGGAACAGCGTTAGGACTGATTTGTATGTGGCTGGGTCCAAACTGGGGTGGTGTGGTGAGCAAAAGAATGATGGATTCAACCCAGATTCTTATGAGTGGGGGTGAATGTTTGCATTGTCCAACATTCTGTCCATCAATTGTCTCTTTTTCATACGTCGCCCTTAGCGGGAACGGTATGCCCAGACGTGGGTCCCGTACTCACTACACCACTGGTTCAAGCTAGCCTGACTGATGAAGGGTGATACCCTGAAACTGGTCCTAGGATGCCTGTTTCCGGTCCAGGGAGGACCTAGCTTGTCAGTTAGGGCTGGACTGTTCCCACAAGGAACAGTGTCAAGACTGATATGCATATGGTTGGGTCCAAACTGGGGTGGTGTGGTGAGCAAAAGAATGATGGATTTAACCCAGATCCTTGTGATTGGGGGAGAATGTTTGCATTACTCAGCATTCTGTCCCTCAATTGTTTCTTTTGCACATGTAATTAGTAATAAAAAAAAAATTGGTTGCAAATTTTGGCTCTCTGAGCAGTTGCACAATATAAGTTCGTAGAAGTGGTATGACTTGTTTATGGAAAAAGTCAACTTGTGCAGTAACTGCGTTTGTCACGCAATTATGGATTTGCCGCGAGCTGTGACTGCCATATCCGTCTCAGGGCTCTTTGAGATTGTTATGCCCTTCCCCTTTGTGATTCTGATCTACTGTGTGGCCTACTATGCCCAAAGAAAGCAGCAGCACACCAGTGTCTGAAGGCACATTTCTAACTGTGCCCACGGGGCACAGTGCCAGCAACAATTAGGTTGGGAGAGCTTCACGTCTTTTGTGGAACTGAACCATAATTACCGGGAATCTGAAGCTGTAAGACTAAAAGACTAGAATCCTTAGAAGAACATTCACACTCAGTCATGCAGGCAAGGCATAGTACCTAACCCTTATGCTACAATGACAAAACAGGACGCTGCTGTCTCTGCGCCAGTGTCCGTAATAATACTGTAATTGGAATCAGTGTCTCTAATCCCACAATAATGTGTATTGCATAATGAAAAAGTTAAATTTTCTGCTAGCTAAGCTGTTGGAAATATGCACTTGTAGAAGGGAGAGCCATAAACCTTTCTAAGGTTCCTCTTTGATCTAAGCTAAAAAATAATGCACAATAGTGAACTATTTGAGTTAGGTGGTGCAGATGGTGTGCAATAGCTGGACGGTGCAAACGGTGGTGTAAGTGGACTAATCCAGTAGTGCTGTTGGCAATCATTGGAGCACGAGGAAAGCAGCTGAAACATGCGTTCTATAATCACACCCATCCCAAACTTTCGCGCACTGGACTGGGTGAGGAAGGGGGGGTGGGGGAGAATCGACGGTGGGAGGAGTGGGGGGGCTGTGAAACTGAATATGGACAGAGTCGTTTTCTGCACCCAACGCTCATCATTCTGCGATGTCTTAACCGCTATAATAATAATAATAATAATAGTCCACATTTGTAAAGTGCGAACACACACCCATAAGGGTCTCTAGGCGCGGGGGGCTGCCGGGAATATTAAGCAAGCTATTGCCCAGAGTCACATGGTGCTGGGCTAACCTGCCGCCGGAGCCGGGGATCGAACCGTGATCCCCAGATTCCAGCGTCAGTCACCCTGGCCACTGCGCCACACCTCTCCCACAATACATGTATTTTAATTTACATCCTTATTTAGAATTTGGTGGACAGGGTAGGCCACCACACGCATACTGGAGTACACTGTGTGCAATGTGTCTGTCTGCTCTCCTCTTGAGTTCCGCAAACCATCATGTTTTTGTTAGCGAAGCCTCTACCGGACATTGGCTCTTTGGTCAATATACGTCAGACCATCAGCTCCATCTACACCAAACATTGTTCTGAAGTCCTACAAAACAGGTCCCTTAACCTACATGGACCACTTGACTGGAACCCACTCAGCACTGCATCTGCCACATCACTTCTCAATTTCAAGACTACTCTAAAGAAAGACCCACTCAGATTAGAAAAAATACATCTGCCCCCACAACTCCTTCCATTATGCAGTATTGCAAATATGTTTATATGCGCAAACCTATGCTATATCTTGTGATTTCATTCTATCACCATTGCTTATATCCTCAATCCTCTTTGTGATGAATAGTTCTAGTTTTATTAATCAGATTTGCGTGTTACAGCCTATGGTATACAAAACATACGTATTACTTATATATTTGGTACAATACTTTAGTAGGGTCATAAAATATTATATATATTTTACAGCTGGTGCAGTCTATCTGGCTGACATGTGCCAGAACAGTGCTATCCTTATCCACAGCCACTTCCCACCACCTCGGTGCACTTCATCAGCAATATTTCTGTGGAATTTACTGGTTTGATTAATTATGAAATTATTCAATTGGCATCAGATATGATCATATTGGTATCCATATGACTTTCTGCCTTAGTGTAGCAGATTAGAAAACATTTCAGCATTCAGGTCACACACTGTTATACTGAATATTCATGTTTTACTGTTGTGACTGGGCCTTTTCACAAAGGGATTAACCCCTCTCTTTTTATAGTATGAACAAGACAGCAGTCACAGTCCTCTTAATCTACCCAAGTTGAGCCTGACCTGTGAATCTGGAATAGGGTTTCTGTGTACAACCTTTTTTTGACAAGCATAAATAAATGAATTAGTATATCTTTGCAGTGTTCTGAGTTCAAGTACCTGTAACGGGGCGTTCCAAATGCGTAGTGTTCTCCACGCCTACTTAGTATCCCTCCCACTAGGCCTAGGAATTTGACTGTATGGTCATTAAATGACCTTCTGGACCTTCCAGCACCCCTACCACATTGCATGTGTCCCTGTCCCTCCTGTTATGTTTGTAATTTCTGTTTTCCCATAGTGAAGACCTACTCTTGGGCTTCAAGCATTTCTTGGCCTCGCTCTTCCCATAATCTTGCTTGCTGGACTTTGGAAGCCTGTGGCCATGTTGGACATGGTCCTATAAAGACCGCACCCTTCTGGTGCTCCCCTGCTTGGCTTCCTGGAGAAAGACCATCTCTCCTGCCTAGCTGCTAAGACCATCCCGCCCGAAGACTTACCTGCTCGAGTTCTATTCCAGGCACAAGGCCTTAGAGTCTTCTCCCTCACCGCCAACTTGAGCTCCGGAACACCTAAAAGAAAGACAACATGTTCGAAGTATACTTCTGAAACCTGGTAACACTGATTACTGCTTACACTGAAAAGACACTCTCAGACCTCTTAAGTTGCTTGGAGTTAGTGCACTAATCAGCAAGAATTAAAAAAGTATGCCAACATTACAAAGACTTTAAGCATCAAAGATGTGTAAAGAGACAATAGACTATGTGCACTTGAGACAAGTGAAATTTATAAACACTTGTCACTGTACGAACATTGTGTATAATTGTAAGAACAGTGTGAAAGTATGAGACCCCATGGAGTACTTAGGACATTCTCGACAAACACTGCGGAACTCATTGCTACTGATGTTTATAGGTGTTATAAAGATATGAGACGGTGCAGAAATAGCATTGAGTCAATTCCTGTGTTACTTGTAATACAAACCTAATGTGTGTTGTTTCTTTTAAGTAGAACCTTCTTAGAGATATAAGTACAAGAATGTCTTCTGGAAAAAGCAATGGAAGAAAGAGCACATCCATATAGATAGAGCAGAAAGGTAACCAACTTGCTAACTTATCAAAGTGACTAACACAAGGGTTACACTTTATAGAACATTGCCCTCACATTTGTCGGTGTTTACTTTGAAAACTTGCCTCTTCAGGCTTTGTAACTAAATCTCAAACAACTTTCTAAAACATAACCCAGACAAGACATAATTCATTCTCTTTCTCCCCCACCCTGATTCCAAATGTAACGAGAACTGGCGGTCTGGTCTGCACTCCGCTAACTTTTCTCATGTTCTTACCCTGAAAGTTAAGGTTCTGGGTTAGGGATCCACATCTCCATTTCATCACACATCATCCACACAACTAAACCTATGAGAGCAACTCTCCTCTCCTTGAAAAATTAAAACCCCAGCTCCAGCTTAAAGACTTTTACAGAGCCTTCAACGTTATGACTTCACACCGCTTGATTATGGCTACTCAGTTCTGCCAGGCATCCACAACACCTTGTTGCTGTCTTCAAAACGTAGGTGAACTGTGCTGGAGGGCCAGTTTCTGGATTGAAGAATTTCCACTACATCACTCCTATTCTATGTGACTTACACTGGAAAACAGACAAAGTCAAAATTAAATTCAAGCTTGCCTGCATTATTATCAAATCCACTCTCATTCAAAAACAGACTAGTTATCAGCTGCATATAAAATCTCAGGGGATCTAAAACCCTCAGCAACAAGCGATGTCCAGATCTGAAGTCAAAATATTCAAATCCCTCTCATCCACCACCCAATCCCTTCTCTGGTGCTGTCCTATCCTTATAGAACTCCAAACCTGAAAACCTCTGACATCTTGAAGACCTCCCTAAATTGTGCAACAAACAAGACATCAACCTCTTTAAACTCCATCTTGACTTATATTTCTCCTTACCCTATTGTCATAGTCTTTCTGATTCCCACTATCTTCCTCCTCTAATCCCAGCCTACCATCTCTTCCCTTATCTTCTTTTCTCATTAGCTCCCAATTGACTCCGCTCCCATCTCTTCACTCTAATGTAACACCCACGACATCCATATGTTTCGGCTCTTTCCATGATGCTAAATTTAATGTAAATTCAAAACTATTGTTCTTGTCTCCCAATGATTTGTAAAGAGATTTTGGTCAACACCTTACTTGAGGTCGAGATTTCTACCTATCGTTCAATATGTAAAACACACTGATGCTTATCTTAAGTAAAGTTGTTCTATACTAAATTATGAAATAAATAAATATGATCAGTTAGAGTTCCACAGAATCCATTTAACCACAGTATGTGTGTGTGTTGTTTCTATAAGGGGTGGCTCCTCCATAATGGTGGAGGAGCATTGCTCCACTGGTCAGAGTCAGTCACATAAAATGATAATAAGACAATAATATCCTTTTTATTTTTCTGTGACTGGATCTGGGTGGGGCATGCATGTGTAGGGCGGGGCCATGGCAAGGAGGAGTCGTGGGCACTAAGATGTGCAAATGGCAGCTTGCCCCTGCCATTTTAGGTTGGCCAAACAGACATTCCCACTTCTATTTCTCCAACCTAGTTGTATTCTACAGCCAGGTTTGAGAAAAGACACAGGCTCCCAGGCACTGTCTGAGCGGCAGATCAGGCAGCTCAGGCCAATCCTTGTGCAGCTCTCAAGCTAGGTATAACATGAGAGCAGAGTCTGGATTGGGTGAGGAGCCTATGCTTTCCCAGTGACTGCCGGGAGGTAAGCATCAAGGCGGCCATCGGGGTCGGCAGCAGCGACAGGTACGTTTTTTCTCCCTAAATTCCCTGTCTGCCCCCCCCCCCCCATACTTTTGTTTTGCTGCTACTGCCACTGGTTTTTACGTGCAATATGTAGATGTGGAGTAGAATATTGTTTTTGAACAGTGAGGTACTATTGAGTTCTTGATGAGGTCTACCCTTATGGTGCTACTGTGCTTATTGGATGCATGTGCCTTTTTCTATCTAATGTGTTTTGTTGGGGAGCACATTTATGTTCTATGATGGTTAGTACAGCTGTGAGCAAAGTAATACGCAACTAAGTTAGATGTGTTACTTATGTTGTCAGTGTTTTGCATAATATCTTTTGGATGTTATTCCTAGTGGAAGGTGCGGGTGTGCGTATAATGACATTCAAATACCAAGCCGGCAATTGCTCCGCCTCAAAAAAATATACATAACCTAGATGGTTTATGTCATAAGTCCAAAGAATGACTTCCATCCTAATTATTTTAAGAGCAATAAGGAGCTACAGAAGACAGTTTCATTATCAATGCAGTCATGTATCCATGTACAGACACACATAAAGGTTAATAGCTGCAAAGTGAACGATGCAGCATGCGAGGATAAGTGTGCAAAGCCAAAACATAATTTATTCAGACAAACAAGTATTTATTCACTTAAAAATTCACTTAGAATTTCTCTCCTACAAAGCACATAAAAAAAGTAGCTGGTCAGATTTTGGGGGAGAAAGGGTGAACACTACATTGATGTTTAGTTCAAAGAGTTCTTCCGACATGAGAGCGCTGGCACTCATCAAACTTTATGTTTTTATTATTACTATATGTCAGTGACTTTATTGTTACACAATTTGTTCAGGTGGTACACTACTACTCATTTGCACCAGCACCTTGTGAGATAGTTCTGCCAACCTGAAGATCGGATTTTTTTTCTTAAAATGTGCTAAATGTCTCATGTGCTGATGATTGTAGCTGTCCTACTGAATAGAAACAAGAACTACCCTGCCAGGGTTAGTTTAAAGGTCCCAACAGGGGATCCTTACGATCAGGAGAGAGGTGACAAAATTTACGTATCAGAGCCGACAATACATCACACAGATTCAATACACCTTTTTTATGAAAATAGAGATAATTTATTTGTTATTTATTAGATTAGAGTTCATATAATGAATCCATATAGATGCTTTAGACAAAATATACCTAAATTGATTTAGAATCTTGCATAATGCATATCATGATCGGAGTTTAAGCAGAATGCATTCATTCACGTCCCACACACTCCCAAAGTCATTCACTAAAAATACACTCACTCTCAATCTCACTCACTACAATAATAATACAATCACACACATAAAATCATAAAGGTACATTAGGGCCTGCAGGTGACAAATCTTGTGGCTGCTAGGACTGAGGTAACAGCATGGAGGCAAGACAATGTGGACAAGGTGATTTAGCAAAGACTACACTTGAGGCCATCCATGTGGATCACGCCAACGCCCTTTTCAATGCAGGGCCTATTTAGGCTGCACCTTCAACAGGGCGAGGAAGACTAGGGGGTGGGGACATGCACACACTTTTCATGCTATAAATGACATGCGTGATAAGGGCTTCATCAGCATGGGGGAGAGTTCCTGCGTCAATAATAAGGGATTCTCTGAGGAAGAGGATGTAGGCTTTTGCGGGTCTAGTAGGTAAGTTTCTAAGATGTTCAGAGTTCTAGAGTCAAGAGTGCCCCGAGTTGTCCTGTTCAAGATGCCAACATATATTGCTGATGTTCTGGAAAACTGATGTCCTTCCTTGACTTTCATTTAGCTATTACTGAAGTCTTAATGCTGTGGACTCAGTAGCTTCTATTTCTTTTTTTGTGGCGGATGATCTGAGGTTGCAGGATTGATGTTTTGCTGAATGCAGTCCTACATCACAGCAAAGGTGTTGCCAATGTCACAGATGCAGAGTTTGGAATTCAAGACGTAGATGCTAAGAGCCCTTTCCCAGGCGCTCCTAGTGAGTTGGCTGTCAGCGTGTATCTGCCAGCTAAGCGTAGCTGTCCTACTTGTCAGTATTTTTACCTGAACTTTTCCGCCTTACCTTGTCACCCTTGCCCATCCGGGTTTTTCTGCTATGGCACTTTGATCAATTGGTTTTATGTAACAATATTATTACGAAGGTTTATAGATTATTATGACTTTTTACCTGTGTCTGTGTTTTTCTCTTTGATTTAAGATTTCTTGTATTCCGTACATGTTTCTAAAACATTGTAATGGTTTTAATTAACCGCACAATAAAATCATATATTTTAGTAATGTTTAGTCCAAAAGACAGTAATCTGGTGAGCCACGATTTCGCCCGGCAAAATGCATGAATGATTATCAGAGACATTTGGCTGAGAAGTCATTATTTTAAATGGTAAAGGAAATTACAGGTCCAGTCCTAGGTATCCAGACAGCTGGAAGACATTTGTATTCATGACCGAAGGTTGTACAGCTTTACGACGCGTGCTTTTACACCGCGTGCCGTTACAACGCGTTTTTTTCAACGCAAGTTTTTACCACGACTTGCGTTGGAGGGGGTGCGGACTTAGGAATTTTTTTATTTACTATTCCAACACCAGCCTACGTACAGTAGGGAAGGTGTTGGATAGTAAATTAAAAAATTCCTTGTCCTGCAGCGCGCTCCAGCGCAAGTCGTGGTAACGACTTGCTTTGAAAAAAACGCGTTGTAACGGCACGCGGTGTAACAGCCGCGTCGTAAAGGCTGTTCCCCATGACCGAACAATGATGGCTGCCTGCTGTATGCTGCTTTAGCTCGACTTATACTAGCTGAGAGGTCTGAATGCTGCAATACAGAGGGTGTGAATTGGGAGCACTAGGGGCCCCTGCTGAGAAAATGAAAGTGAAGCTGGGGTACCAGGGTCCCCAGAGAGTTGATTATCCTCAAGCAGCCAACCAGCCAAGGTGGTTAAGTACTCAGGAAAGCAAAGAGGTTCATAAATCACCATCTCGGCACTGAGAGATGAGCACCAGAACCCACAGAGATTCTGCTTTCAGCAGGTTAGTGATGTCGGATCACGAACAGGTAAAATACAGTTGCCAGACAAAAAACGAATGCTACATACAGTGGCAAAATCTTTAAGAAAGATGATACAGGTGCTCTCTAACCAAAGATCAGATGGGGACGTTGGAGAAACAGGCGACTCTACATTTCAGAGTTAATCCGTATTCATCTATGCCCAGATCCCTCCATTCAAAAGGTTCGCAGTGAGGTGCTGCATAGAGGCCCATATTCATCCATGCCATCCATGGTACATCCCTCAACTAGAAGGCCTCACACTGAGGTGTTGCAAGAAGGTACAATCTCAAACTTTTATGTCTCAGCTTACATCCTATTCCTGTATTCCTGGATCTCCAGCTACCACTTTCCTCATTTATTTTATATCAAGGTAACTCCTTCCCCAACCCCTAACTTCTATCCCCAATAGGCTTAGACCAGAGTCCAACCTGTATTTACCAGAAAAAATGCTGCAGAGAAATATACATGAGTGTTAGACCTGGCAACCATTGGCTTGGGTCTCCCTTCCATTTTTGCTCTTGCCTCATGTGTTTTTCTGGTGTTAGATGCTTTGGGCACTGTGCCACTGATGTCCAGTGCCACAGTGCGAGTGCTCCATACTGTAAATTGCTATATTGATTAGTGGTTCCATGATTGGATATTTGGTTTACTTGTCAGACCCTAGTACAGTGCACTGAGTGTGCCCAGGGCGTGTAAATCCAAATGCTGCTTGTGGGCTTGCAGCACTGGTTGTGCCACCCACAGAAGCGGCCTTGTAAAATGTGTCCATGGTCTGCCATTTCAGAGCCTGCGTGCAGTCTGGTACTGTCATGCTGACTGGGCAAGTGCACCCACTTGCCAGTCCCTAAACCTTCCCTTTTCTTCATATTAGTCACCCCTATGGTGTGCCCAAGGGCAGGGTGTGTTGTAAGTAAAAGGAAGGACAAGCCCTGATGTGCGTGGCATGTTCTAATAGTGAATTACAGCCATTTTCATTTTTCACTATTGCAAGGCCACCTGTTCTCCATAGGCCAGAATGGGCTGTTAAAGTTATTACACTTTATAATCCTAGCAGACTCAGAGAACATGGTAGAAATTCGAGTTTAGTATGCCTGGACTCGGAATAATAAAATACATCTTTTAGGAAAGTTTATTTTAATATTATATGTTTGCAAATACCACTTTTAGAAAGTAGGTATTTGCTTGCCAAACCATTTGAGCCTGCCTCTGCGAGGTTGAGTATTCCTTGTCTTGGTTTGTGTGTGACAGGGCTGGGGTATTGCAAGAGACAGGCTGGGGCAGCCCGGTGGTGAATAGGGAGATCTGCATCTAGATGGGAGGGACGAGTTGCACCTGGGACCTGAATAGGACTATGCCCGGCCCCACAGTGCTGGCTCCAACCCCTGTGGTGCATCTGATGTCTCTGCCCTGCACACTGAAAGAAGAGAAGGAAGAATGTCAACAAAATGCTCCAGGACTGTACTTGCCTTCCACAATGCTGTCTCCACCTCCTGTGGGCATCTATTGGGGCTGCCCTGTGCAGTGAAAGGGAAGGAGAAGTCTGGTAAACAGAATCCTTCAGAACTGGCTTGAACTGGGCACAGGCCCCTCTCCCCAAAGGATTTAGGGGTAAAAGTATTGGGACCCTGATCCCATGAAATTAGATCACTCCTGGAACTGACAATAAGAAACCTCTGCTGAGGAGAAGGAACCTGAAGAAACTGAGGAGAGACTATTCCCCAACTGAAGTGCTGCTTGGGGGATTGGCCTGCAGTGGTTGCCTGGCGGCCTAGAGAGGAGAAAGGACTTTGTGGATTTTACCTTTGCTTTTCAACTTGTGCTAAAAAGATCTCCAAGGGCTTGGAAGAGAGCTTGCCCCCTGCCCGAATGCATAGGACCAGTGGACTTCACCAGCCTTTGTGAATTGCTACTATTCCAGTGGCAACAGAGGCAGGGAGCTGTGACCGACTCTCACGACCGGCCTGGTGTCCTGTTGGCACTGCACTGAGCAACGTCCGCCTCGAACAACGCAAGCTCTGCGCTCACTGACTCTGTCTCGACGCCATCAACGAGCCGTAGCCTGAACCGCAAATGGAAGGACACCGCAACGTGCAACACCTCGCTACACCAACTCGAACTGGTCTGACCGACGCGTCACTGCTGCTTACTTTGAGTCCTGTGACCGCACCGGAGTTGGGCACCGCCTCGCACGCTTCGCGACGCACCGCCCCATGTCCGGACTGACCGACGCCAGCTCCCGAACTCTAGCTCGAATGCCGCAGCGTAAACCTGGAAGCACCGCAACGAGCAATGTCCGTCCTGAACAACGTAAGCTCTGAGCTCACCCATGCCGTCAACAAGCCGTAGCCTGCACCGCGACGGAAGGGCACGGTGACCTGCAACGCTTTTCTTTTTGTACACCAGAACGATCCCCGGAACCGGCTCGCACATCCGTGCCGGCCACCTCAAGGAAAAGGTCCTTTGTTTGAGTCTGTCGACATTTGAGTGGGCCCGAACCACCGCAGTCCGCTGGATTTGTTAGACTCTGTGTTCTTTCAGCACGCGTAGCCGGACAAGGCTACCGACTCGCACAGAACTTTGATATACACCTTTTTAACCAGAAGTCTTGAATTTTATTAGTACTGTGAAATCTTTTCGTCGTTTATTGGTCTTGTGATAATTCTATATAAAGTATACTTATTTTTTGATATAAAACCTTTTGTTGTGTCCATTTGTAGTGTTGTCACTGGGTTACTGTATGTGGTCACAAATGCTTATCTTACATCGCCTCTGAACTAGCCTTGACTGCTCGCGCCACACCGCCTAGAGGGTGAACTGGGGTTATTTTCAAGAGGGTAATTCCTTTGCCCTGACTAGAGGAGAGGGTCCCTGGTTGGCACAAGTACCTACCTGTGCCAACCAGAGACCCCCAATTATAACAATGAGCAATACAGGAACATGACTTCCCTTCTGCCTGCTGATATTTGCCCTGCTGAGTACAAGGCAGTACCCATCTCACTTGAACCCAGAGTGACCCCAAGGGCTTTCCCCATGTTCTGAAGTCTCAGGGCTATTAAAGACTTCCTTCAACCCTGAAACAGCACCGGAACTCTGCCATCTGCAAGTGCTGCCCACCCAAGTACTACCAATCCAGTCGTGGGACCTTGAAAGGTGATTACTGCTGTAGTGATCCATCAAAACTGAAGCATCAGTGATCGGAGCTGACACATTGCCCTTTGACATCGATGAAGTCTTCCTCAACTGCGTGGATTGGAACTGACACTTCACCTCCATCCACGGAATCGAAAATGACTTGGTGCCTCCTCGACTCCTCGCATCGAGTATTCGATGCCGGGGCTTCCTCCATCCGAGGTATGTTTTCAGTGGGACCTGAGTGAGTCTTGTAACCTTCTTGTAACCTTCCTGCCCTCCATCACCATTGGCCTGAACTTTGGATTTACCCCGGTCTAACACAACCAGATGTCCCCGGTTAGCGCTTTATGACTCTAAGCACTATATTTTAAATGATTCTTTACAAATTCATAACTCTGGCTCTACTCATTAGATTATTGTCATTTTGGGCTTGTTTTATTCATAAAAATATTGTTTATTTTCTAACTATGTGTGGAGAATGTATGTGGTGTTTTCATTGTGTTACTGTAAGTGTGTATAGCACAAATACTTTACACATTTCCTCTTTAGATAAGCCTGACAAGCTACCAGAGTGTGAGCAGAAGTTATCTTTTAATGTGTATTTAGCTTACCCTGACTAGTGTGGTCGCTACTGCTTGGACAGGGTGAATACCTCTGCCAACCAGAAACTCCATTTCTAACACACAGCTATTTTATTTTCTTCAATTATGACAAACGAATTAAAGTTTCCAAATATTTCAGGCAGGGACCCTATCTTTTGATGTTGTTGCTGTGAGTTCTAAATTGTTGGGTCTACTGCAGTCCTCTATTCTATGAATTGTTGTAAGGTGTCTTGGTCACCTACCTTCCTAGCCAAAAGGCAGTGTTGACCCCTTGAGAAGGAGGGACTGAGGTGAATGGTTAGTCTGATAAGCATACAGAGATGCCATTGTTTCAAATTTGACCAAAAAGGATTCAATGAAAATTGGAGCAAATATCTAAAGCTATTATAGTAAATAAAGCACAAGGAACAAATGTTCATATTATTTGTAAAAGAATTTTAACCCCTTCGGTGCTCATGACCGAGCGATTCCGTCCTGAGCCCCGGTTGCGCTGCGCTTATGACGGAACCGTTCCGTCATGGCCCCGCCCGCTCAATAGAACCTTCGGCACAGCGCTAAAATTCGCACCGCGCTGAAGGTGTTAAAAATTTAGTTTGTTATTGATAAAAGATCAAGGAACATCTATCACTTGCAATGTCAGTTAATAGTTGTTTTGAACGGTACACAGTCAAAATATCGAGTATGAAATATCGATTTACCAAAATATCGTGTCAGAAAATTCGAAGGTGCAGAATATTGATGACAAGAATATCGTTGGACAGAATATCGACCCTAAGGTAAGTAATATCGAAATACTTAATATCGATGTAAGTAATATCGAAGTTATTAATATCGATAGCATATATATCGATGTTACTAATTTCGATCACACTAATATCGATATTTGTATTATTTATTTAGTTTTTTATTATGTATGTGTTATATGTTTTACTTAAGTAATTAAAATATTTAATATTATATGTGTATTAAATTTATATATTATTACATTTATTTATAAGCAAAATATATGTTTTAGTACCGGAGCGGGTTGTGGGTTTATAGGGGAATAGGGTGGGAAGTAATTTAATTATGTTAAATTGATAAATTGTCATTAAATGGTAATTATTTTTAATTAATTGGAAAATAATTTTAATTAATTGATTAATTGATAAATATGTTCTGTAGCGGGTTATGGGTTTATAGGGAAATAGGGTGGGAAGTAATATAAATAGGTTAAATTAATTAATAATTAGTAGTTAATATTAATTATTTATAAATAATTGGTACTTAAAACTAAATAATTGGTAAATCATTTTAATTAATTAATTAATTGATAAATATGTTCTATAGCGGGTTGTGGGTTTATAGGGGAAAAGGCTGGGTAGTAATTTAATTATGTTATAATAAAAAAAATTGTAGTTATTATTAAATTATTTAAAATAATTGGTAAATAAATTTAATTAATTGTTATTTTATTACAATTAATTGATTAATTGATATATATGTTCTTTAGCGGGTTGTGGGTTTATAGGGGAATAGGGTGGGAAGGTATTTAATTATGTATAATTAATTATTAATTAGTAGGAATTATAAATTAATTTTAATTAATTGGTAAATAATTTTAATTAATTGGTAATTAATTTTAATTGATTGGTAAATAATTTTAAGATTTCATAAATAGATAAAAGTGTTCTGTTGTGGGTAGTGGGTTTATAGGGGAATATGGTGGGAATTAAGTAATAATGTTTTTAAAATGATTGTTTTGTAAATAATTAAATATTAGAAAATGGTATTTTTTAATATTTATTTTTTGTTAAATATATTTAGCTAATCATGTTTTTTATAATTATGTTTAGGCATTGAATATGGTTTACATTTTTTTAATAGCTTATTTAATTTATTAAATAAAAAGCTTTTATTTATATGTATGTTATTTTAACCCCTACGCTATCCAACATTTTCCCTACTGTTGCACTCTTTGGAGTTGGAATAGTAAATGTTACCCCTATACTATCCAACACTTTCCCTACTGTTGTACTCTCTGGAGTGGGAATAGTAATTTTTACCCCTACGCTATCCAACACTTTCCCTACTGTTGCACTCTCTGGAGTGGGAATAGTAATTGTTACCCCTACGCTATCCAACGCTTTCCCTACTATTGCACTCTCTGGAGTGGGAATATTAATTTTTACCCATACGCTATCCCACGATTTCCCTACTGTTGCACTCTCTGGAGTGGGAATAGTAATTTTTACATCTACGCTATCCAACGCTTTCCCTACTGATGCACTCTCTGGAGTGGGAATAGTAATTTTTACTCCTACGCTATCCAACGCTTTCCCTACTGTTGCACTCTCTGGAGTGGGAATAGTAATTTTTATTCCTACGCTATCCAAAGCTTTCCCTACTGTTGCACTCTCTGGAGTGGGAATAGTAATTTTTACCCCTACGCTATCCAACGCTTTCCCTACTGTTGCACTCTCTGGAGTGGGAATAGTAATTTTTACTCCTACGCTATCCAACGCTTTCCCTACTGTTGCACTCTCTGGAGTGGGAATAGTGAATTCTACCCCTTCGCTATCCAACGCTTTCCCTACTGTTGCACTCTCTGGAGTGGGAATAGTAATTTTTACTCCTACGCTATCCAACGCTTTCCCTACTGTTGCACTCTGTGGAGTGGGAATAGTAATTTATACTCTTACGCTATCCAATGCTTTCCCTACTGTTGCACTCTCTGGAGTGGGAATAGTAATTTTTACCCCTACGCTATCCAAAGCTTTCCCTACTGTTGCACTCTCTGGAGTGGGAATAGTAATTTTTACTCCTACGCTATCCAACGCTTTCCCTACTGTTGCACTCTCTGGAGTGGAAATAGTAAATTTTACCCCTTCGCTATCCAACGCTTTCCCTACTGTTGCACTCTCTGGAGTGGGAATAGTAATTTTTACTCCTACGCTATCCAACGCTTTCCCTACTGTTGCACTCTCTGGAGTGGGAATAGTAAATTTTACCCCTTCGCTATCCAACGCGTTCCCTACTGTTGCACTCTCTGGAGTGGGAATAGTAATTTTTACTCCTACGCTATCCAACGCTTTCCCTACTGTTGCACTCTGTGGAGTGGGAATAGTAATTTATACTCTTACGCTATCCAATGCTTTCCCTACTGTTGCACTCTCTGGATTGGGAATAGTAATTTTTACCACTACGCTATCCAAAGCTTTCCCTACTGTTGCACTCTCTGGAGTGGGAATAGTAATTTTTACCCCTACGCTATCCAACGCTTTCCCTACTGTTGCACTCTCTGGAGTGGGAATAGCAATTTTTACTCCTACGCTATCCAACGCTTTCCCTACTGTTGCACTCTCTGGAGTGGGAATAGTAAATTTTACCCCTTCGCTATCCAACGCTTTCCCTACTGTTGCACTCTCTGGAGTGGGAATAGTAATTTTTACTCCTACGCTATCCAACGCTTTCCCTACTGTTGCACTCTCTGGAGTGGGAATAGTAAATTTTACCCCTACGCTATCCAACGCTTTCCCTACTGTTGCACTCTCTGGAGTGGGAATAGTAATTTTTACTCCTACGCTATCCAACGCTTTCCCTACTGTTGCACTCTGTGGAGTGGGAATAGTAATTTATACTCTTACGCTATCCAATGCTTTCCCTACTGTTGCACTCTCTGGAGTGGGAATAGTAATTTTTACCCCTACGCTATCCAAAGCTTTCCCTACTGTTGCACTCTCTGGAGTGGGAATAGTAATTTTTACCCCTACGCTATCCAACGCATTCCCTACTGTTGCACTCTCTGGAGTGGGAATAGTAATTATTACTCCTACGCTATCCAACTCTTTCCCTTCTGATGCACTCTCTGGAGTGGGAATAGTAATTATACTCCTACGCTATCCAACGCCTTCCCTACTGATGCACTCTCTGGAGTGGGAATAGTAATTTTTACTCCTACGCTATCCTAAGCTTTCCCTACTGTTGCACTCTCTGGAGTGGGAATAGTATTTTTTATCCCTACGCTATCAAAAGCTTTCCCTACTGATGCACTCTGTGGAGTGGGAATAGTAATTTTTACTACTACGCTATCCAACGCTTTCCCTACTGTTGCACTCTCTGGAGTGGGAATAGTAATTTTTACTCCTACGCTCTCCAACGCTTTCCCTACTGTTGCACTCTCTGGAGTGGGAATACAAATTTTTACTCCTACGCTATCCAACGCTTTCCCTACTGTTGCACTCTGTGGAGTGGGAATAGTAATTTATACTCCTACGCTGTCCAATGCTTTCCCTACTGTTGCACTCTCTGGAGTGGGAATAGTAATTTTTACCCCTACGCTATCCAATGCTTTTCCTACTGTTGCACTCTCTGGAGTGGGAATATTAATTTTTACCCCTACCCTATCCAACGCTTTCCCTACTGTTGCACTCTCAGGAGTGGGAATAGTAATTTTTACTCCTACGCTATCCAATGCTTTCCCTACTGATGCACTGTCTGGAGTGGGAATAGTAAGTTTTACTCCTACGCTATCCAATGCTTTCCCTACTGTTGCACTCTCTGGAGTGGGAATAGTAATTTTTACTCCTACGCTATCCAACGCTGTCCCTACTGTTGCACTCTGTGGAGTGGGAATAGTAATTTATACTCCTACGCTATCCAACGCTTTCCCTACTGTTATACTCTCTGGAGTGGGAATAGTAATTTTTACCCCTACGCTATCCATAGCTTTCCCTACTGTTGCACTCTCTGGAGTGGGAATAGTAATTTTTACCCCTACGCTATCCAGCATTTTATATAATTAATTGTAAAAATATTAAAAGTATATTTAATTTTTTATGTTTTTTACATTTTATTTATGTTATTGTTTTATGTTTGTAAATGTATTTATAAATTAGAATATATTTTAATAATTTATAAGTTAGTAAAATAATTATTACAACATATTGTTCAGAACATATATATTATATATTTACAGTATATATTTAATTAATGTATTATTATTATATATGTATTATTTATTAATTTTAAACATTATTAGATACTTTTAACTATGTATATTATATTTATTAGTGTTATTTACTTTAATTTACATTTATATTTTAAAAGAAAAAAAACTGATATTTTTAAGAAAGATATTTTTAACATCTATATTATTTTTTCGATATTTTTGTACTTACCATGTTGCAGATAGGATGTCGATATTCTTGCCCTCGATATTTTAGACTCGATATTACTGTAGGTCGATATTTTGGAGGTCGATATTTTGTCAGTGATCCGTTTTGAACACACTATCAAAATACCAAAGGGGTTGTTCTTGTTTAAATTATCGTTTTGTGCTCCCAATGGAGGATGGTACTACACAATACAAGAGACGACCATAAACAGAAATTCTGATCATAAAACTTTAAGGCTGCATTTGCAAAATGAAATGTATGTTTTCAGTATTAACAACTACCAGTACAATGCTTGCTTATACAGAGAAAGCAGACAGGAAACCAGGGACCTCTTAAGAATTTTGAGGGCTCTGAGCCAAACGTAATTTGGGGGCCTCTGTTTGGAACAGCTTCGTATTAATGATACAATT
This sequence comes from Lissotriton vulgaris, assembly GCF_964263255.1. Classification (NCBI taxonomy): domain Eukaryota; kingdom Metazoa; phylum Chordata; class Amphibia; order Caudata; family Salamandridae; genus Lissotriton; species Lissotriton vulgaris. The sequence goes on from NC_141696.1 coordinate 230,617,369, forward strand.
ACAAATTCATGATCCTGTTTCATACCCTCTTTGTAAACAAAAATCAAAAAGGGGAGTGAAGAGGTAGTGCTAGGAAGCACTCAGGTGGGCCCACCCTCCTCCAGTCAATGGTATAAATAAACAAGGTCATACCCTCTTTTGGCCACGTCACTGACAGTGCCCAGCCCTCTGGTCCCAGTTCTAAATGTGTTTCAGTTTAGTATTCAAGACTTGTTTTAAATACTGGAATATACTCACTAATATTATTGCAAATACTCTTTGTAACACCTACCCATTTCTCATATGTGTGGCCCTGTTTTGATTTTTTTAAAACATTGTTTATGGATGTTGCATAGTGTTGAAAAACAACCTGTGCTCTGCAAAATGGCTGTAATAGACTTACACATTAAAATTAAATTAAAGAAAAACAGTGTTTAAAACGATATGTTTAATTATTCAAGGTCATATTCAAGGTCATCCGGGCAAGACTCACTGCCGCACAGAGCTGGCTGTATCAGGGGGCCCCCGAAAAGGCCGGGCCCTGGGCCTGGCCCCACTTTGTCCATGCCTTAAAATGTCTCTCCTGGAAACACTAATAGTGTGGTAAGTTGAATTTTATAAAATAAAAAGATGATGGTTTAGGCACGATGATTTAAGCTTTTCAACTATTTGGCGATCACACCTCACCGGATGTTAGTACTGTGGTGAGTACAACTAAGTTTATATGCCATCTCATAAATCTGTGACGTCCTTAGCAAAATGAATATCAAAGATTTAAAAAAGAAAAACCTGTTTAAAAACATGATCTCAGTTAATGAAATTACAGCCTAAATTGGCAAAGAGAAAGGTACTGGAAGAAAATTAGCAAGTAAGTAAAGTATTTTGTTTGAATTTGCTACACAAACCATGCAGCAAAATGTACACTGCATAGTAAAAAAACTACTTACCATGACAGGCAGATTCAACAGAAACTAAAAAGTGACTAGTAACCATAAAAGAAATTATCTAACATGCAACGCACAGATAAAAATAAAAATGGACTAGAAGCCAAAAATGGAATTATCTAATATGCAACGTACAGATAAAAGTAAGCTAACTTGGGTGTGCCTCTTTCACAGACGCTATAATAATGCTAATCATGGAATACACCCTTTGCATTAAACATGTGAGAGACAGCCACAAATTAAAAATAAACCAACATGCCTCATCAGTACTAATACAAATTCCTGTTTTCCAAGCAGGACCTTTGATACTAACAATGTAAACATTCATTATCTATTGTAAGCCGATTAAAATCCTTAGTACAAAGCTTTATGTGTGAGCTACAGAGTGAACCAATTTCAACAAATATTCCACCTTTTCGTTTGGTACCTAACTTTCAATTTTCTATAATGATATCCAAGGCTAGATATTAGATTATTTAACAGATATATCATTGTAGTTTAGTCCTATGATAGTTTCACAGTGATTATATTTTAATTTTCCCTCTACCAAATGCAGAAACCAGGGTAAACTTCGGTGCAGCCTACCTCTGTCCTCCTTTGTGCCTCTACCTCAATTTATATAGCTCTAGGGTATAGGGTCCCCTTTCTGTTAAAATTATGCTTTCACCTGTTTTGAAGATGGGAGAGTGGGTAGTTCAAGACTAAGTTCACCTGAATAGCCCATTATATATTTCACATCCACAGATATGTCTGATATGTGCTAATACAAGTTAATATTTGAAATATTACTGAAACATATCTCTGACCTCCTCGAGGAGGGATACTGTTCTCATTCCTCCCCACTGTCTCAACACTGTACATTGTGAAGTGGCTTTTATTTAGTCCCTATCTCTTAATACTAAGCGTTAGATCGGATTCTTGCTCACATGAGGTTAAAAAATAATAATTTACACTCATTTATTTAGCTTATTAAATAATAACTCTTCATTTCTAGTTTAGTTAAGAATAAAATAGGCTTTGTATTTAAAACAGAACAATGGCTCAAACTTATGTGCATAGCAAATTCAGACTTACATGTTCGAAAATACATACGTTTAAGACTTAATGCCATTATCCTTGCAACCATTGTACAGGGTGTCTTTAATCTTTACCCCATACCTGCTGGGCCATTCCACCCCCGTGCTGAGCACTTTTCTGTCTACTTGGGGTAATTCACCCTTAGGGCTCCATAACTTTATGTTCACATAAGGAATAAATGCCACATTTGTGTCCTTTTTTCCAACAACCTGGAGATTGTAAAGGTACCCAGGGTTTAAGGATTCCCCTGGTTGTATCAATAAAATAGACAAAATATAGGTATATTTTGCATTTTTGGGAAAAATAGGATAATTATGCTTTGGATAAAAGTGTCTGTTTTTTTCTCTTAAAAATAGTATCCACAAGCTCTTTGCTGTGTTAAAATTACCATCTTCCCAGCTTTCTGGAACATGCAGAGCTGAATTAAAAAAAAAAATCGGATCACAGTTTTGACATTTTTGAAAGAGAACCCATTTTTCATATATTTTGTCCTCTCACCCCACTTCCAATTTGTGGTGGAAAACAGTGTGAAACCCATGGGTGATTGAGAAAAACTGTAAATTTCTGAAAGCTAGAAAAACTTCCAAATTCAGCACGGGGGTCATATGTGTAAATCCTTCAAGGATTTCTTAAAGAATCTAGCTGTTGAAATAAAGAATGATAGAAAATTAGTAGGAAAAAAAAGGCAAATCGTGACATTTTCATTTGTAACATTTTGTTATGAGGGCCAGTTTACAAAAGCAATACACCATTATGTCCCTTATGCCCCTCTAGTTGGGCAGATATGTAGGGGTTGTAGGTTATCCAAGAGCCCAAATTAGCCAGCGCCATCAACTGAGCTGCATTATCAATGAAGTGCTATTTACCAGACTCCAGGTGTTGTGGAACATGGCCCCTAGATTGGTGTTAAATCTTCCTTCACAATCTCCGTCTGCTCCCAGTTTGAAAACTATGTTTTTAGATCATCTGCCTGGTACATAAAACCATGTATGGAAACGGGCCAAGCTACTTGGCCAAAAAACATAACTGGTATTTACCTAACAGGAATCTTAGGTCAGGAAAGAAACACCTACTCACTCCTCTCAGGGTCAGCCCCGCCAGGAATGGTGGCAGATCCTTTTCTCAGTTAGTTCCCCTCTTCTGGAATAAGCTTCCAACGCAGCTTCGTATGATCACCGATCACAAACAGTTCAGAAAAAAGCTTAAAAGCTGTCTCTTTTGAATGCTTTTCGTCCTCCTATTTGGCGTCAATCTTCACCTTCATTTGTATTCGCTATAGCGCTTTGAGATCCCTCCGGGTGATATGTGCGTTCAATAAAACCTTATAACATAACATAAAATTGTACAAAAGTTTTTCATTGTGCACTTACTATAGACCATGTCATATGGTGAAATATGTAGGGTGAAAACTGGGTATCAAGAAAACCTACGTATTTCTGAAATTGTCACAAGATATGGAGTTTAGGAGCAGTAGTTATTTGCAGTGATGTCTTAAGGATTTGGGCGGGCCTGGGCCAAATGTATTGTGGGGGCTCCTGCTTGGAACAGCTTTGAATTTCTGATCTAGTTTCAGCTCTTTTATGCCCTGTTTGGCCAGGTCACTGACAGTGCAAAGGCACACTGATCCAAATCCAAAACGTGCTTACATCTTATATTTAGGGATAATGATATGTATTCACTAATATTACTGCAAATATTCTTTATGACACCACCCCCATTTCTCTTCTGTGAGATACTGTTTGGCTCTAAAATACACTTTTTATGGATGTTGCATGAAACATAAACACATTTGTCTGCAAAATGTATGTAATAGACTCTACCACATTAACCACATAAAAAATATATTAAAGAAAAATGCTATTTGCAATTATGTGTTTAAGAATTAGTCAAATGCATCAGGGCAAGGCTCTCTGCAGAACACAGTTGGCTCTATCAGGGGGCCTCCAAAAAGGTTGGGGCCCTGGGACAGAGCCCACTTTGCCCATGCTTTAAAACGTCTCTGGTTAATTGTACATCTCAAAATTTGTGCGTACCCGCAATAGCATATGATTTAGAGGGTATTTTCAAAATATCTTCTTTCTTACACACTGGCTTACATTTGGAAGGGATAAGTGCAGCAAAATCCAATGGATAATTAACTGGCTACAGGAAACAGGCCAAAACACAAAATGGATGCAACATATTTTGCACTGGAAACTGACCCTTTTTTCAATGTGGGTAGCTGTGGATTTTGGACCTTAGCTCAGCCTGCACCTAGGGAAGCATAACAAACTTGCACATTTTTCTAAACACCTGAGGTAATCCAGGGTGGGGTGACATGCATGGCTTCATTAGGTTTTTCACTCAGAATCCATTGCAAACCTCAAACTTGGACTAATAAAACCACATTTTCCTCGGATTTCTGTGATGGAAAGTTCTGGAGTCTGTAGGGAATCACAAACTTCCTTTCACTCAACATTCCCCCAAAGTCTCCTTATAAAATGGTATCTCTCTAGTGTCTTTAGGCCTAGTGCCTGTTAGAACTGGCTATTTCTGGTAGGCCAAGGCTGACGCCAAAGCCAGGCAGAAACCACCGTTCTAGTCAGGGCAAGGGAGTCACACGCCAAGATAACCCCTGCTCACCCCCTGGTAGCTTGGCACGAGCAGTAAGGCTCAACTCGGAGGCAATGTGTAAAGCATTTGCGCCAGCACACAACAGCAACAACATACTGGGCACACCACAAAAGGAACTCCACACAAGGTTATTATAAAATAACTTTTGTATTGTAAAAACACATCAGATAGTATCACGCAATATACATGGTGCCAACTGGCACGGGCAATATTCACAAGGGATTATGTACACCAGGACAGGGCCACATGGGCGCCTGTCAGAATCACCACTTAGTATAAAATAGAATATAGGATATAAAATCACTTCTAGAACTTAGAATAAGTATAGCACAAAATAATAGTTATAGATCACATCCAGTAACTACTGGGAACAGGTAAGTACCACCTACGCAACCCTAAACACCTTAGGAGAATGTCACGCAGGGAACCAGGACCTCACTAGGACCACCTGTATTAGAAAGAACCACCACCTAAGTATTAAATACCGTTAGGGTTATAGGTAAAGACACATTACACATGATGCAAAACCAACATTCAGAGGTGTAGGGAAGGAAAAACACATGATGCATAAAACATACATTCAGCGGTGTAATAACAAGGCACATGATGCATCAAAAACACATTCAGAGGTGCAGGGAAGGAAAAACACATGATGCATAAACCAACACATTCAGAGGTGTAAAATCCAGGAAGACACATGATGCATAAAACATTCAGAGGTGCCAGAACACAACTCAATAGCGCAAAAACACATGATGCCTAAAAACATTCAGAGGTGTAAGATCAAGGTGCGTAATCATATTAAATGCATTACATTTCCTAGCACCACATGACATTGCGCAAAACTCACATTAGGCAATTACCATCACATAGATAATCATATTGCGCCTAAATAAAATCACATACCAGCCCCCATCTAATAAAGGGACAAAAGAGCCCTGTTGTCCAGAATGTCAGGGCGCGCTGCCATGCAGCGCCAGTCAGGGGTGCGCCACTGGTGCAAAACCTAAACGTTGCAGGTGCCCACTGCTTGCTGGGCACCTGGGAACATCCCAAGACCTAAACGGTGCAGCTGCCCACTAATTGCTGGGCAGCTGGGAATCAAAACTGCGACAGGGTCCTCACTGACCCTAGAACAGAACTGTGCCAACTGTGGGAGCCACACAGGCTCTGAAACCACTGGTGTCCCCCAAGAGCCTCACGGGGCTCTAAACATCCATGTGGGCAGGGAGCCTCTCAGGGCTCTAAAAACAATGGCACCTCGAGCCTCGCTGGGCTCATAAAACAATAATGTGGGCAGAGAGCCTCGGGGCTCTACAACAAAGCATGCCCCCAGAGCCTCTCTCAAGCTCTCAGTAAATAAAAATGCCCATGAGCCTCTCTCAGGCTCTAAATACACAAACTGGCCCCTGGAGCCTCGGGGCTCCAAATAGAATGCAGTCTTGTTGGAGCCTCCCAGGCTCTATCCACCGTTGGAGCGGCCCGCTGCCATCCGGGGCCGCTCTAACCTTCCCTCTCAGCCTCCAGCCCTCCCGCACTCATCGGCTGCTTCGAGACTCCTCCGGTGGCGGTCCTGGGCAGCGGGGCTCAGAGAGGCGGCGCCTTCCCTCAGCGCAGGGCTTCCCTGGACTCCTGGGGCCTCATTTATGAGGCCCCTTGCGCCATCGGAACTTCACTTTTCATGAAGTTCCGTGGCGCAGAAGCCTGCGTGGTATTTATCAGGCAGCAGTACGCCAGTTTTTGTGGCGTACTGCTGCCTGATAAATATCAGTCCCTTTAACGCAGTGTTCTGCGTTAAAGGGGTGTGCAATGGGTGTTGCTGGGGGCGTTCCCAGCAACATCCATGGCCTTTTGACACTGCCCCAGATTTACGAGAAATCGTAACTCTGAAGCAGTGCCATAAGCTTACGCCTCCCCAGGGGAGGCGTAAGGGAGGCGCAACAGGGAGAAATGTCTTTATTTCTCCTCGCATTCTGCAGCACACATAGAAAGAGGAAAAGCCTCTTGTGATTATTTTTGTACAGAAAGGTTTCCCTTCCTGTACAAAAATAATCTTCCCCGCAATGCAGGCACCCTTGCTCCATTGTGCAAGGATGCCTGCGCTAGCGCAGGCAGCCCATTGTGCGCTGGCGCAGGGGAAATGGACAGGAATGTGCCGTATCCTGCCCTTTTCTTTTGCCGTAGGGAAGCGCAGCAGGAAGGCCTGCTGCGCTTCCCTACGGCAAAAAGTCATAAATGAGGCTTCTGGAGCCCCGTCCGGCCGCCTCTGCCGCCATTTCAGATTCACCCGGGCCCCCTCCTGGGACCCGGGACTTTGGGACATCACCGCGGGGCTCTCCTCTCGACATGGGAGCCCCCGCGGAAGCTCGCGCCACCTTCCTCCTCTTTTCCCGGGCTTGGAGTCGTTGCCTGGGGAAGCCCTTCCGGGCAGCCAATCAGGGAGCTCCTCTTCAGTGACGTGGGAGGAGTCCCTGCCGGCTGGGCCAATCCCAGCGTGGCCTTTCACTGACGTTGGCGGCTGCTTCCTCTCGGCCCGGGGCAGCGGCGGTGAACGCACGGGGACAATAACGAGGGGTGGGCACCCTCGAAGCAGATATTATCGGGGCAATGCCGGGTGGGCACTTGTGCCGTAAATTAAAGAATAAATCTGCACAACACGCAGGGTGGGCACCTGCTATTCCTCACGTAAAATGCGGGGCGGAGGAATGCTCAAAATAAAGCAAAAAGCGGTCCCAAGCGCTATAAAGATAAATCAAGCGCTCCTAAGCGCTAGGGACAGCATGCAAGCGCTTTCAGGACCTAGAAGCTACAAGTCAAGAAAGTACTTCAGGAGTCCAGGACCTGAGCAGTCCAGGACATAAGGGGGAGCACTGCAGCTCCCAGAGAAGTAAAGTCCATTAGGTGTCCAGGGGCTGGGCAGGGCCCAGGGATTCCCCTGGGCCCAAGCAGCAGCACGCCCTGGCAGGATTCAAGTTAGAAACAAGAACATTTTTAGAGTGTCACAGCACCCTTTTTATTCCCAAAATCCTTTGTCTAAAGGGTGCAGGCAGTGTGAGAACCAGCTAGAACTGGTTATAGGGAATTCCTTTCACAGGCCAGGCTAGGGACATCAGACGCACCCCAGGAGGTGGAGCCAGCATTGTGTGGGGAAAACCCAGCCTCATTTAGAACCCTCAAACCAGACGGTCAATCCACAAACAGGCCCAGGCTCACTCCTCCCCTCACATCAGCATGCTAAACACTCCATTCACCACCTGGGAAGACCCTCCCAGACTCTTGGAGCCAGGCTCACCAGCCAGCCTCAGCCAATCACACGCCAGACACAAATTACACAAATATGCCAACTTCTAAAAGTGGCACTTCTACACTAGACACAATCATGCTGCATATACCATTACGCAGCATTCAATCTCACGAGTTCGCACATATCAAACTCGACCCTGCACTCCCCACACATCAGGAACTACCATGGGCATACATATTCCCCATTCATTCCTATGGGAGGGCAGGCCACTCTCACCACACACACAGAGAGCTCACGCACTTTACACTGTACCACAGTGAAAAAGTGCGTAGAGGCCTAAAATCACCACCACCAGGTTCCAGAAACAGGCTAGGAACGAGCATTTACAATGCAATGGTCTCGGCAATAGTATAGGTGGAGCTATTGGTATTGCTCATTATTTTATTAATCTTTTTTGTATCCCTAAATAAATGGCATTGTCATTTCTATTGGCATTAGCTTTTTTTTTGCATATGTGATACCTATTGCATTAGCAGAGAGAGAGTGAGGTAGTGAGATAGAGAGAGAGAGAGAGGTATTGAAATAGAGAGAGAGTGAGGTAGTGAGAGAGAGAGTGAGGTAGATAGAGAGTGAGGTAGTGAGATAGAGAGTGAGGTAGTGAAAGAGTGAGGTAGTGAGGGAGAGGGATGTTGTGAGGTAGTGTGATATAAGCATAGAGTGATGTTGTGGTGTAGTGAGAGAGAGAGGTAGTGAAAGAGAGAGTGAAAGTGAGTTAGTGAGATAGAAAGAGTCCATGGCTGAAGATATTTTCTAGCACCTTCTATAATTACCTAAAATCTGTGAGGTCTGCATGCCATGGCCGCTGGAATCAGATAACACAAACTGCACCAAAATATCTACATCATGATTAAAATACAAAAGCTAAAGCTTTGCTGAATTTTTTTTAGTTGAAAGCTGGCACTTTGAAGCAATATGATTACAAAGTACTTTAAAATTAGGACCCTATCTAGAGAAATCACAAAAACCTTAGGAATGGGAAAATAACGCCTCTCCTCTTCACTCTACACTAACAAAAGAAATCCTCCATCTCAATCGGAGCGAAGTGCTTAAAATGGCCTCAATAAAAACCTTTGTCAGATGAAGTCTCGCACCACTACAGTTCCGAAGTGCTTCTGGGTAAATGCAAATGTCTGTCAAGATACCACAATGCTAGGCTTGTGGAAAAAGACACCACTGGAGTGCACGTATCTTTAGCTTCAGAGCATGGGGAACAAGGAAGATACTTATATACTTAATAATGGTGCAGAATAATTTAATAATTTAAATGCTTTTGATATCAGTCACGCTCAAGCCATTCGCCACATCACACTTTACCTGTAAGTGGACTATAAATACATGCATGTTTCACTATACAATTCAACACTAATCCTCTATGGTTCCCGGAGTAGCGTGTGACTCACTGAAAAAGCGCTTCAACTCCTCGTCAGGGGTAGTAAGCGCTATATAAATGCAATTTCAATACAATACAATAAATCACATTAGAATATTACAAAAAGAGGACCTCAAGAAGCATGTTTACTGTATCTAGACGTCTATTCTTGAAGTTCAAAAAAGGAAAGCAACTAGGAAGCAGCTCACAAGGGCAAGCAAATTACCATAATGGAGCGAATATTCAGGGTGGAGGCTCTACATTTTCAGGGTGGAGGCTCTACATTTTTAGGGTGGAAGCTCTACATTTAACAGTCACCTGATCAGGAATTAAAATCTTTATAGCTGACTGAGAAATCGTATTCAATATTTACACAGGAAATAAACTCGGAGTATGCTAGCTTCAATGCCAATTACCTTGGTTCTAGCAGATGAGCAATGGCTCTAAGAAAACGGAAAGGATGGCACTGAAAAGTGCGACGCTGTGGACACGTGTGCAGGCTGATGCAAGAACATTAATCTTTCAACAAAGCAGCTTACACCGAATACCACAAACGTGGTCTGCCAGCTCCCGGCGGCGGCTCTCTCCCAGGCGGCGGCTCCAGCGGCGGGGTCCTCTCCTCCTCTCGGGGACTCCTGCTCCCCGCTGGACCACCGGGGCTCCCAGCAGCTCACGGGAGCCCCGGGCAGCATCCGGCCATCTTCTCTGCCGGCTCCTCTCCTCAGGCGGCGCCTCGCAATCTCCTCGGCCTGGCAGCCAATCCCAGCGCGGCCCGGGGAGTGACGTCACTAGGGAATCCCGGGCCGGCAGCCAATGAGAGCGCGGCCCGGGAAATGAGTTCACGGGGTGTCCCGCAGTCCCGCCCCCGGCCTGCCTGACTTCCTGGTCGCGGCCGGGCGGCAGCGGGGACAATTTCGCGCACTTTGCGGGGCAAATGCCGGGTGGGCACCGGCTTCAATTAAACTGTAAAGCGAGGTGGCCACTCGCTCGGGAGCCACAACCACTGTAACAATGCCGCTATCTGCCGCCATTGACCTCGGGGAGGCAGGATGAGACGACCGATGTCGGGAAGCGAGCTGCAAAATGGCGGATAAAAGCTCCACGTTTTTTTCGGATTTGGGGGCGTGTTCTTGCTGTTCAAGGAGGCGTGGAAAAAAGTGGAAAGAACAGCAAGGAACACACCCCCGAATCCGAAAAAGACAGAGCCTATTCTGAGAGACAGCTCTCTCCTCCAATGGCTGGCCTCCATTTAGGAAGCCAGCCAATGGAGAAAGAGCAAAAAGAGGGAGGGATAAATGCAGCACTCTAAGAATCATTAAATCTCCGACTTCCGGTTTCTGCCTTACGGCAGAACCGATAGTCCTCGACCTAAAAAGCAAAAAGTCTCGGGGTGAACCTGCCAAAAGGGCCGGGTCCAACACAACCCCCTTCCAGCCAAAACGCAGGGTAGACCAATCACTCCACTGACTTGGTTTGGGCGACAAAACACGGACCCGCACGGCAGGGACACCCTCCGGTTTTTCGTCACTCTGAACCCACATGGTTTCCTCCAAACAAGAACTCTCTGACCCAACTAGGATACCCCACTGGTACTCTCTAGCGGTCCACGGCCAGGACAGGCCCTAGGCCATCCAAATATCACAGGTCCTAACCATTCCACAGAGCGGGGGGCAGTAACCCCTGGCACACAATAGCCATTCTCCACTCTCTCTCTCAGTGTAGCTACAACTACCACTGATCCTTCAACCTAGGGACCATACCCTCAGGCTGACCAGAGGTCACAGGCAAAAATGCCCCACCCTACCTCTACTTCTGGGTTTCCGCACCCTCACAGGGAAGCACCCACCAGAACACAATTCTCCTACCAGATCAGGACCTCACTCCATCACTGGTCTACCACCTGGAAACTATTTCACTTCTGAGGTACAAAGCACACAGCACATTCCCTCTTCAAGCAGGTGGGGGGACACAGCACACAGCAAAGTCCCCTTTCAAGCAGGTGGTGGGACACAGCACACAGCAAAGTCCCCTTTCCTCTACCTTAGTGGAAACAACAAACTGCAGGTGAGCCCCAGATCACACAGCAAGGGCAGCCCCCTCAGTCTCTTCAGCTGATCCACTTTGGCAGAGATTCCTCTTGAACTGGAAGTTTCCTAATCTCCCAACCTATGATCTAAACCCTCAGGTTGCACCGGGGTCAGAAGTACACCGTCCCTCTGCACCCCCTTCCAGAGTTCTGCACCCTCCCACCTTGGAGCGGTACCCCTGGAAGCCAAAACCGGTCAGGACACCGAGTACAGATGCCCTTCCCTCCAGGTCAGGCTGAACCTGAACCTGGCCTCCCCCCTCCTCGGGGAACGGCCTCCAGATGCCCCACAAATGGTCAAGCACTCTAGACGGCCAAATGCCCAGCGAACCAGGACTTCTGCACCCTCCACTTAGGGGCGGTACTGCCCAACACCAGGACCGCCGGAGTTCTGGTTACAGACACTCCCCGTCCACTAGACACAGAAAGATCCTCCTCAAATGACCTGTATGTACAGCCTAGGCCCTTGACCTGGCACTCCCTTAGGGAACCCTCCAGGCCCTGAGATAGGGTTTCGGGCCAACGTGGGACACACTGTCCCACACTCACTCCGCCTCCACTGAGACAGGACGTGAGCCCCTACACCCCTACCATCCTACTAGGACCTAGCTGGGTTACACATGAACCTCTTCCCCTACAGGATCATCAGATACACAAGCCATTGCTTTTAGAATCACTCCCTAATGCCTCTGCAAGACATCTAGCACACCGCCAGACATCCACCTTCTTGTCCAGTGCCTCTGCAGGACCTCCTGCACACCATCAGAGGTACACCTCATGTGCAAGCTCCTTAAAAAAAACTCACACCAACTCCTCCAGTTCAAGACACCACTCATCGACACACTCCCCCTCCAGACTGGTGAGACAGTTCCTCACTACCCCTGACTCTCAACCTGTACCCCTCTTACTGAGCACCAGGCACCATACTCTGGAAACTGGGAATGGGACTTCACACACACTGGACACATTTAAGCTGCCACCACTGGATCCTACCATACTGGGGAATCCAGACACGCACACTACACTCAGCCGATAACCACCCTCCTGAGCTAGTCATTTCTCCTCCACACTCCCTCTCTTCCATCTACCCACACAGGGACAGGAACAGGGATTGGGCACTGGACCCAGCAAGGGATTCCTAATCAGTGGGAACCTCCCCCTCTACTGGCGACCCACCCTGTCAATTTCTCTCATCTGCCACTAAATATAAAGTGCAGAAACACATTTGAAAATGACACTCTTGAGGAAAAACAAAAATCAAAAACAATAATCCCAAACATGTGACTATCTAAAAAATGCAGAATTTTGTAATGTAGCCAGCTGTCGCTGTAGCACTGCGCAAACACAAGTCCTAATCCACACCGCTGACCACCAATGTTAGAACTGGCTATTTCTGGTAGGCCAAGGCTGACGCCAAAGCCAGGCAGAAACCACCATTCTAGTCAGGGAAAGGGAGTCACACGCCAAGATAACCCCTGCTCACCCCCTGGTAGCTTGGCACGAGCAGTAAGGCTAAACTCGGAGGCAATGTGTAAAGCATTTGCGCCAGCACACAACAGCAACAACATACTAGGCACACCACAAAAGGAACTCCACACAAGGTTATTATAAAATAACTTTTGTATTGTAAAAACACATCAGATAGTATCACACAATATACATGGTGCCAACTGGCACGAGCAATATTCACAAGGGATTATGTACACCAGGACAGGGCCACATGGGCGCCTGCAAGAATCAGCACTTAGTAGAAAATAGAATATAGGATATAAAATCACTTCTAGAACTTAGAATAAGTATAGCACAAAATAATAGTTATAGATCACATCCAGTAACTACTGGGAACAGGTAAGTACCACCTACGCAACCCTAAATACCTTAGGAGAATGTCACGCAGGGAACCAGGACCTCACTAGGACCATCTGTATTAGAAAGAACCACCACCTAAGTATCAAATACTTTTAGGGGTATAGGTAAGAACACATTACACATGATGCAAAACCAACATTCAGAGGTGTAGGGAAGGAAAAACACATGATGCATAAAACATACATACAGCGGTGTAATAACAAGGCACATGATGCATCAAAAACACATTCAGAGGTGCAGGGAAGGAAAAACACATGATGCATAAACCAACACATTCAGAGGTGTAAAATCCAGGAAGACACATGATGCATAAAACATTCAGAGGTGCCAGAACACAACTCAATAGCGCAAAAACACATGATGCCTAAAAACATTCAGAGGTGTAAGATCAAGGTGCGTAATCATATTAAATGCATTCCATTTCCTAGCACCACATGACATTGCGCAAAACTCACATTAGGCAATTACCATCACATAGATAATCATATTGCGCCTAAATAAAATCACATACCAGCCCCCATCTAATAAAGGGACTAAAGAGCCCTGTTGTCCAGAATGTCAGGGCGCGCTGCCATGCAGCGCCAATCAGGGGTGCGCAACTGGCGCAAAACCTAAACGTTGCAGGTGCCCACTACTTGCTGGGCACCTGGGAACATCCCAAGACCTAAACGGTGCAGCTGCCCACTAATTGCTGGGCAGCTGGGAATCAAAACTGCGACAGGGTCCTCACTGACCCTAGAACAGAACTGTGCCAACTGTGGGAGCCACACAGGCTCTGAAAGCACTGGTGTCCCCCAAGAGCCTCACAGGGCTCTAAACATCCATATGGGCAGGGAGCATCTCAGGGCCCTAAAAACAATGGAACCTCGAGCCTCGCTGAGCTCATAAAACAATAATGTGGGCAGGGAGCCTCGGGGCTCTACAACAAAGCATGCCCCCAGAGCTTCTCTCAGGCTCTCAGTAAATAAAAATACCCATGAGCCTCTCTCAGGCTCTAAATACACAAACTGGCCCCTGGAGCCTTGGGGCTCCAAACAGAATGCAGCCTTGTCGGAGCCTCCCAGGCTCTATCCACCATTGGAGCGGCCCGCTGCCATCTGAGGCCACTCTAACCTTCCCTCTCAACCTCCCGCCCTCCCGCACTCACCGGCTGCTTCGAGACTCCTCCGGTGGCGGTCCTGGGCAGCGGGGCTCAGAGAGGCGGCGCCTTCCCTCAGCGCGGGGCTGCCCTGGACTCCGGGAGCCCTGCCCGGCCGTTGGCGGCCTCGGCCGCCATTTCAGATTCACCCGGGCCCCCTCCTGGGACCCATGGCTTTTGGACATCACCGCGGGGCTCTCCTCTCGACATGGGAGCCCCCGCAGAAGCTCGCGCCACCTTCCTCCTCTTTTCCCGGGCTTTGAGTCGTTGCCTGGGGAAGCCCTTCCGGGCAGCCAATCACGGAGCTCCTCTTCAGTGACGCGGGAGGAGTCCCTGCCGGCTGGGCCAATCCCAGCACTGCCTTTCAGTGACGTTGGCGGCTGCTTCCTCTCGGCCCGGGGCAGCGGCGGTGAACGGATGGGGACAATAACGAGGGGTGGGCACCCTCGAAGCAGATATTATCAGGGCAATGCTGGGTGGGCACCGGTGCGTAAATTAAAGAATCAATCTGCACAACACGCAGGGTGGGCACCTGCTATTCCTCACGCAAAATGTGGGGCGGATGAATGCTCGAAATAAAGCAAAAAGCGCTCCCAAGCGCTATGAAGATAAATCAAGCGCTCCTAAGCGCTAGGGACAGCATGCAAGTGCTTTCAGGAGCTAGAAGCTACAAGTCAAGCAAAGTCCTTCAGGAGCCCAGGACCTCAGCAGTCCAGGACATAAGGGGGAGCACAGCAGCTCCCAGAGAAGTAAAGTCCATCAGGTGTCCAGGGGATGGGCAGGGCCCAGGGATTCCCCTGGGCCCAAGCAGCAGCACGCCCCTGGCAGGATTAAAGTTAGAAACAAGAACATTTTTAGAGTGTCACAGCACCCTTTTTATACCCAAAATCCTTTGTCTAAAGGGTGCAGGCAGTGTGAGAACCAGCTAGAACTGGTTATAGGGAATTCCTTTCACTGGCCAGGCTAGGGAAATCAGACGCACCCCAGGGGGTGGAGCCAGCATTGTGTGGGGAAAATCCAGCCTCATTCAGGACCCTCAAACCAGACGGTCAATCCACAAACAGGCCCAGGCTCACTCCTCCCCTCACATCAGCGTGCTAAACACTCCATTTACCACCGGGGCAGACCCTCCCAGACTCTTGGAGCCAGGCTCACCAGCCAGCCTCAGCCAATCACACACCAGACACAAATTACACAAATATGCCAACTTCTAAAAGTGGCACTTCTACACTAGACACAATCATGCTGCATATACCATTACGCAGCATTAAATCTTACGAGTTCGCACATATCAAACTCGACCCTGCACTCCCCACACATCAGGAACTACCATGGGCATACATATTCCCCATTCATTCCTATGGGAGGGCAGGTCACTCTCACCACACACACAGAGAGCTCACGCACTTTACACTGTACCACAGTGAAAAAGTGCGCAGAGGCCTAAAATCACCACCACCAGGTTCCAGAAACAGGCTAGGAAAAAGCAAAAAGTCTCGGGGTGAACCTGTCAAAAGGGCCGGGTCCAACAGTGCCCATGACAGGAAACGGCTCAAAACGCAACATGTATACATCACATTTTTCGACTCAAAAATGACCCCTTTTTTGCAAGGTGGGTAGCTGTAAATTGTGGGCCCAAGCTCAGCCAGCATATAGGGAAACCTAGAAAACCTGCACTTTTTTGAAAACTAGACACCCGGGGAAATCCAGGGTGGGTGACTTGCATGATTGTCACCAGGTCTTGGTACCCAGAATCCTGTGCAAACCTTGACTAAAAAACACATTTTCCTCACATTTCTTTGATAGAAGGTTCTGGAATCTGTGGAAAACCACAAACTTCCTTCCACCCAGCATTCCCCCAAGTCTTGCGATAAACATGGTACCTTACTTGTGTGGTAGGCCTAGTGCCCGCAACAGGAAATGGATCAAAACTTAACATTGACACATCATATTTTTCCACTCCTAAAGGACCCTTTTTTGCAAAGTGGTTAGCTGGGGATTATGGGCCTTAGGTCATCCGACACCTCGGGAAACATAGTAAATTTGCACATTTACCAAAAAACTAGACACCCGGGGGAATGCAGGGTGGGGTGACTT
This sequence comes from Lissotriton vulgaris, assembly GCF_964263255.1. Lineage (NCBI taxonomy): Eukaryota > Metazoa > Chordata > Amphibia > Caudata > Salamandridae > Lissotriton > Lissotriton vulgaris. The sequence goes on from NC_141696.1 coordinate 230,633,845, forward strand.
GCATGGCTTAATAGGCTTTATAACCCAAGTTACCTTGCAAAGCACAAACCTCAAATAAAAAAGCAGCACATTTTTCTCACTTGTATATGATGCAAAGTTCTTGAATCTGCAGAGAGTCACAAACTTCCTTCCACCCAGCATTCCTTCTAGTCTCCCAATAAAATGGGTACTTCACCTGTGTGGGTAGACCTAGTGGCTGCAACAGGAAACAGTCCAAAACGCAACATGAACATCACTTTTTTCCACTAAAAACTGACCCTTTTTATGTAAAGTGGGTAGCTGTTGATTTTAGGCCCTAGCTCAGCTGGCACCAAGGGAAACCTAGCACCTTGCACATTTTTTAAAACTAGATAACTGGGGAAATCCAAGGGGTGACTTGCATGAATCTCACCATGTACCTAGAATCCCTTGCAAACCTCAAACCTTGACTAAAAAACACATTTTCCTCACATGTCTTTGATGGAAGGTTCTGGAATCTTTGGGGAACAGCAAACTTCCTTCAACCAAGAATCCCTCCAAGCCTAGCAATAAAAATGGGATCTTACTTGTGTGGGTAGGCCTAGTGCCCGCAACAGGAAACAGACCAAAACGCAACGTGGACACAATATGTTTCCACTCAAAACTGATCCTTTTTTTTGCAAAGGTGGTATCTGTGGTATTTGGGCCCTAACCCAGTCGGCAACTTTGGAAACATATCAAGCCTGAACATTTTTGAAAACTAGACAACCAAGGGAGTACAGAGATACATGACTTGCGTAGCTCTCACTAGGGAATATTTAACAGAAAACCTTGCAAACATCAAACTGTGATTAAAAAAAACACATATTTTTCTTACATTTCTGTGATGGAAACTTCCAGAATATGCAGGAATCCACAAAATTCCAAACACCTAGCATTTTTCCACTTGTGCCGATAAAAAATCTGCCTCACTTGTGCGGATAGGCCTAGAGTCCACAACAGAAACAGAATGAATGGAGGTCAATGGGAGTCCCCCGGCTAGGGCTCCAATTGACCTCAGTGTGATGTGTTCCATTCCCACCCACACAAGTGCGGTACTGTTCCTATTGAGAGACGTGTGGGAACTCAGAGTGACAAGAAATGTGTTGCTCCCCACAGATTGCAGATCGTTTCCTCACAGAAATGTTAGATTTGTTTTTGTTTTTAGTCAGAATTTGAGGTTTTCAGGACAGTGTGGGTAGAAATATGTTGAGGGATTCACACAAAGTACACCACCCTGCATTCCCAGAGTTTCTAGTTTTCAGAACTGTCTGGGTCTGGTAGGTTTTCCCAGGTTGAATAAGGGGGGTTTTAACCAATAGAGTCACTAGGGACCTGGGTGCTATATGGTACAGAATAAGGGGTCCCAGTGAAAGTATCACAAATACACAAACAAAACACTTAATATCACACCATATAAAAATCACAAGCTAATAATTGGCCACACTGTTATTTATTCACAATGTGCATGTTCATATTTCTTTATAACAAATTTATAACATATTTGTTGTAGTGCCCCAGGAGAGGGAAGGTGAGGGACAGTGATTGGGTAGGGAGGGAATGTGCAAGGTAGGTCATTCATGACATAAATAGCAATATATGATTCTTGAACAATCAATATGTCTGGCTTCAGAGCCCTGAGCCAGTACAATAAATGAGCTATAAATGCTCATCATTTAAAAAGAAACCATAATAGTGATGCTACTAGTTAATGAGTGAGATGGTGGTTGCATCGACTGGTGGATGGTGTTAGCTGTCGACGTTTCGACCCCAAATATACTGCTAGGTATACGTCACACCTTAAAGTGGGGTCTTCATCAGGACAAAAGGCCCTGGGGGACACTGGTTTCTCATGGAAAGTCGGGCTAAATAGCGTACAACTGAAACAGGAGGACGGGGAGCATCAATCGAACCAGTTATAATTATCAGGATCAGTATTCAAGGTGTTCTCATGAATAGAAACACTTTCAAAGGGGTGTCGAATTGATCACCAATATTCACAGCAGTGTAGTTTAACAGTCGTATCTCTGCTGGATTGCTTAATACACCACAAATGTAAAGGAACTCCGCTTCATTTTCTTCAATTTCTAATGGCGTAGAGTGCCGCCTTCTCCCGATGTTCACCGAAGTTGAATGGTGAGAAGTATGGAAAGCCGCAATGAAGAAAATAAAGCGGAGTTCCTTACATTTGGCAACACATGTCCATTGTGGGAACATAGACTGTGCCGGCAAGACTGCAACTTGCCTTGTTATTCTGAACAGCTGCGAATGCTCACTGCAGCTGGCATGAACCTCTGAGATAGAAATCTGTACCTTGCAATGTACACTTTGGTCTCTGCAGCGGGATTCAGCCCACTGAGCTGTCTTAGGGGGCTATCTCTATCAGCAGCATGTTTTCCAGGTTTTCAGGGGTAGTCTGCACCCCACAGGTGAGATCTCCTCCAGGCATTTCACAGTGCTTAGACCCATGTAGGCTCATGCCCCAGATCGCACCGGCACATGGAAGACAGATCTGCAGTCTGTAGATCGTTCTCCCTGGATGGTTGTCATCCGTGCCTCCTGCCGCGCGTGTAGCTCTTTCTATAAACCCCTTCGGTGCTGATGACGGCTCCCGGTCGTCATCAGTTACGGTGGGCGTGCGCTGATGACAGCCGGGAGCCGTCATGACCACACCCGCGATCGGAATGTGCCGGACATGTGCAGAATTCCGGCCGTGGCGGAGGGGTTAAGGGAACCATCCCCCTCTTCCCTCATTCGAGTTCCCCTTCTCCCACATTATATTGCTGCTCAGCCTGTACACATTATATTTCTGTTTACCAATGCTTACGCAGCGCACCATGGTAGGGAAGTCTTCGGACGTGGCCCAAGAAATGTGTTGCATTGTGTTGTTTGGAACTCTCCAGAGGCTAATCCCATCTTCTCCATGTAAACAAATTGTGTGATCCTGGGCACATCTGCTTGTAGTGTCAAGGCACTAAGCAGAAGAATACTTTTGGATATGCACATATATAGAGATTGGGGGCAGTATTTTGTCTATTAGCTATAAACTGTGAATGCTTGCTGCAGCTGCTTCCTCCTCCTCCTGCTTGGCTGCCTGAGCACGCTTTAACCATCAAAACACCAGCACAGAGCCATCCAGAGCAGACGACAATCAACACCAACACACAGTCCCTTGATGTTATGCTTTTGGTGCCTCTGTATGTTTTCTTTTTCATTATCATTTGGAGAGACAGTTCGAATGTAAGTCATCATGTGCTGCAGTGCCCCATTGCATCCCTCCAACACCAGGACTTTATGTCTCTTGTTGAAACTTCCCTGTTTACTTGCAGAGCATTCTTGCTCCACTCGCCTGTAAATATTGTTTTGGATTAAGCTTTGTTTACAAATCATTCAGTTCTGCATTTATCCAGTATGCCTGATGTGGGTAAATGAACAACTTTTGCTCTATTGCCCACCAGCATAACATTGCCTCAGCTCATGTGTGTTATGTAGCAGGATCAAGGACAATTCAGATGATTTTTTTTGTCAAGGTCAGGCTCAGAATTGTATCTTTCTCGTTATATTTCCCAATACTGCTCCTGATTTATTTGCGAAGCAAATAATGCCCTCTGGACATTTTAGCCGTGCACATTTGAAAGCACACTCAAAGCTACCCAACAGCAAACAGCCTTGGTTAGCAAGCTCCTTCACACATGAAACAGTCACTTAATTTATTGCTCCTCTTTCTGTTATGTTGTTTCCCAGAACTGCACGAGAACAAATTGTTGCCAAATAAAACATCGAAACCAAGAATCTTTGAGGGAAACAGAGAAATAATGTTACTTGAAAATATATTGGTACTTGTGATTGCCACTGCTCGGCTGAGAAGTTGTTCGCTTTCCCTACATGCTCAAAAGCTGGTTTGTGTCACTTTCTGTTAATGTTTTCATCTTGTTTTGCAGTTGGATAGGGAGTGTAAATGCTGCAGTGGGGTTTTCTCGCTCTGGTGCATTGCTTCAGAGTCTCAAAAGGTAGCACGCAACTAGCAAGCAAAGTTCGATGTCTAAAACAGGGATGCATGACGTTACAACGCATACTTTTACCTTTACAACGCGGTATTTACAACGAATACCGTTACAACGCATAGCGCTTAGAGGTGCTGGATAGTGGTAAGTATAATTTTCTATTCCAACTCCAGTCCCCGTGGACACTAGGGAAGGTGTTGGATAGAAAATTAAACGTATTCCCTATCCTAGAGCGCGCCCCAGCGCAATGCGTTGTAATGGTATGCGTGGTAATGCCTGCGTTGTAATGGTAGTGCGTTGTAAAAACTTTGTTGTAAACGTTGCATACCCTAAAACAGTGTTATCTTAAAAAAACTGGTTTGAAGAAGAAAAGCGACGTTAAAAATACTCTCCAGATGGTGTCACAAACTGTGTGCAAATTAACCAGCACACACAGCACTGCAGACGACAATCAACCCCAACACACAGTCCCTTGTTTTTATTTTTTTGGTGCCTCTGTATGTTTTCTTTTTCATTCTCATTTTGGAGAGACTGTTCGAATGTAAGTCATCATGTTAATCCCCATCCACCCAAGGCGTTGGTCAATTATATCTGTTGGGGATTGGTTAGTGGTAACAATATCACAACCATACCAAGCACACAGCCAATATTGATATTATTTCCCCCTTTGCAATGATTCTTCTAATTCAATCTTTATGCTTAATTCTCATATTTATTCTGAGGCCTTATTTCATATGAATCATTCAAAACTGTATATCAATACATTCTTTATGCTGAATTATCACAGTGTATTTCAATATACAAAACTCATAATCAAAAAAACTCCTTTATCATCATAATACATTCATAACAAATATTCGACGATTGCTGAATTGGTTGGCCCGATGCATATCGGGACCCGCGTCCCTTCTTCGGGGGCCTCTGTGGAAGAAATGATATACACATTACTTTCTGCTCACTATTCTTGACTTAGCCACTACTCAGTGTTGAGTTCCACACTCCTTTGTGACAATCAATTCCTGTCTCTGAGTACACTTAAACAAACAATGCAGACAATCCCATAACTTTTCAAAAACAATCATGCTATCTATGTTGATTTGGTTTAAAGAAACTACAAAAATGATGCATACTGATCCCTTAATGTGTATAAATACTAGCAGTGCAAACAATAGTACTAAATAAATAAATTTCTCATATAGTAAGTAAAACTCACTCACATGTGTGTTGCAACCGCCTAAATGGACCTCACTGTCTGAATATATGGAGCTGAACCATGTAACTACTCTGTAATGGATAAAGAATATTTTCCATGAGGAACTCTGTGGTGTTAAAATGATGGGGAATATTGAGATTAAGTGTAGTGAAAATAAACGTGACATTACCTGCTCTTCAAAATCAAGAGAACAACGTATCTGTAAAACAATGAGAGGCCCATATTCAAAACCGGGTCTATAAAAGTGCTGGAACAAAGTGTTACCAAATGCGAAGATCAAGTGTGCTTACCGATAGTTTCCAGAACGCGTTCGAAAAGATCCTCCTTGGGTGTGCCTCTCGATCGATGTGGTGTAAGTTAAAGAGAAAGACTCGCGGGATTTTAAATTGCGCGGTTGCTAAGTGTCGCGGTGAGCAACAACGGACTATACAACAAGTAGATAATGTATCGGCCATGTTAGAAAAGGATGAATGCAGCATAAATACCCGCGATATGAGTGTAGGTGTACTAAAGAATTGGTCAATTATATACCACACCGATTCATGTTCGTCCCTGCCCGTCGTCTCCCTTTACATGCCTTTTCTCAGTTGAACCTGGGACACCTCTGAATGCAGTGCACTGATGATGCATGTGAGATCTCATGAGTGCGTTGGATTGGTGGTGAGTATGGTGACGCAATAAAAAGCCTTGGGAGGTGTTAATAAATGTTTACTGAGGCTAGCATGTATTCCTGAATCAGACTGAATGACCCAGTGTGTAGCCTGCTGGCACAGCACCCAGGATAATGTGCTGCATGGCTAAACACTTATAAGGTCCCAAAGGCAAGATCTACTGTATTTGCCAATCATTGTTTTGAATGTTCCTAGTGTCTAGCAGTCCTTCTGCCTCTTCAAGAAAGGGTAGATTGGGGGCAATGACCCCCATATGCCACCCGGGCGGCATAAAGACTGTCAACATATTTTGTTTGAGGGTGGTGGTGAGGCATGGCCATAATGGGCAGCCCCACCAATGTGTTGTTTTATAAAAATCCCTGGTGTGGGCAGTTTGGGACTAATCACCCCATCCACCCCTGGGCGGTAGTAATACTGTCTGCCTTGTTATTGGGTGCGTTCATGCCCATGCTCATGGTGGGCAGCCTCCACCCCAATATGTTTTCTTTTTAATGTCCCTTGTGTCTAGTGGGCATTCTGCCCCCCTGGGAGGAGGGTTTGGAGACAATCCCCCCATTCGTCCACCAGGGGTGTAGAAAGACTGTCAGAATTTTTGTTTGTTCGATGGGGGCATGGGCATTTTTTAATAATAATCCGTTGTGTCTAGTGGGCTTTCTGCCACTAGGGGGGGCAGATTGGGGGTAGTGGGTGGGAGGGTGGCAGAAAGACTGTCTGCCTTCTTATTGGGATAGGGGCATGGCCATGCAAATGGGGGGCTGACCCACCCCTATGTTAAAAAAAAGTCCCTGGTATCTAGAGGCTTTCCTCCCAGGGGGAGGGGGCAGAAATACTGTTAAGATTTTTTAATGGGGTGGGGTCATGGTCATGCTCATGACGGGGAGCCCCCAATCCTGTATTTATTTTTAAAAAAATAAGCACTGTTGTCTAGTGAGCTTTCTGCCCATGAAGGGGGGGGCAGAAAGTCTGGTTTTGTAAGGAGTTGGGGTTAGCACAAGCCCTTGAACAAGGGCCGAGTCCCCTAAATTCCCTGGTGTCTAGTGGGTGGAACCCTGCTTGGAAATCGTTCTCCTAAGGTCATCCCCAAGCAGGGATCCACTGGGCAGAGAGGTACCATTCGAAAGGGGAGAGGGGTGCTCATGACGAGGTCAGCTCGTCATGAGCCACGGCGCTCCGGTGCTCATGACGAGCTGAGCTCGTCATGACCACGCCCGCTCCAATGGAACGCTCAGCACAGCAGGGGAATCAGTCCAGCATGCGAGAGTTCCATTTAACGAGAGCGGTCATTACGAGCTCAGCTCGTCATGAGCACCGGAGCGCCGTGGCTCATGATGAGCTGACCTCGTCATGAGCACAGGAGGGGTTAAAACATATTGAACCAGGCCAAGATTGATCTATTTATTTAATTTGTGTGGGAGATGGTCAAGTAGTTTTAATGTGGGTGTTCAGAAGATTGGCACCTTGCGAGAGGTGGCAGCCTTAAGTCTTTAGAAAGATTTCAGAAATTGTCAGCTATTCATGAATGCAACTGCAGTGTTGATACCCCTCAGCTTGGAATAACATTGGTCAGAAGTTGAAATTATGCATACATGAAAGCTCAAACCCATAACGACATGTGATGTTCGGTACAAATATTATACATTAATCGACAGTCTACCTATATTTTCTTATTTTCCAGAGCTATTAGTTAAAGACTTGCAAATGCTTTGTTCTCTCTGGGTGCTTTCTTTTTGGTCAAATGATACAATGGCGTCTAAGTCCATTTTTGTCAGTTGTTCCCAGCTTTTCTTAAAGTGAAATTGGAACTCGAGAACCTAAGTGCCAAGGGTACACTTTCTTGAGCAGAGTCTTTCTAACTAGCAGGGTCTCTGAGAGTCTGTTTTGTGGGTAATTTATTCATGTGATTGCATGCACTTCCATTAGTGGTAGGCAGAGGGAGCAGCTGTGACTGCTGGCCTATCTTTTGGTATACTTGTCACTGCCTTTGATATTACTGGTCTTAGGGGGTCATGAAGGTAGCAGCACTGTCCTAAAGTAAGCAAGGCACAGAAAGCCATGTTCATTTTCCCTAGTTTTCATTGTTAATCATTATCAAAAGGGGATCAAAAGCAATTAAGGGGCTGATACTGGTCAAAGGTGGAAGGTACAAGGAAGTCCAACCCAGTGAGGTCCTCAGAGGCCCAAGGTGTCTGATGTTGCTGCTGAGCCCACTGACAATTGAGCGAATTGATGAATCAAAGCCACAAACAAGGCTTGTACTATGTGTGTGGTGGGCAGAGAAGTTTTATTGTTAGATGCAGCGTTCTTTTCTAGAGTAGCAAAAATAAAGCTGAGGGTTGTGCCTGTGTTGGCCTAATTATGAGAGAGTGGAAGAGCAATTACAACAGTGAGTAAATCAAGACAATGAAACACAAACTTTCTGAAGAAACTATGCACAATTAACAATACAACTTAAGACACTATCTTAAATGAAAATTGAAGCAGCAATTACAAATGGGGAGCACATTATATGAAATCGATTTTGAAATATTTGCATGAAATAATGATTTAAGAAAATAAATATTATATTCGGCTTGCATCGTAAAATGCTTCAGATTTACTGGAATTCGAGCACACTGTGGAGTAAAGAGCTATTCATAGTCTGCTCGAGTTCAGCCTTTTGAGACAGATTTTTCAGCCAAAATACCACGCCGGGCTCTGGGTTTTTCTGCTACCGCCCTGGAAGCAGGTGTTTGTGCTTCAAAAAGTTATCAGATGCTAACTCGAAGAAGCCACTCACTTTCTCCGAGTGATCACCGGCTGCGAGCAGTGGATCGCTCCTGGAAACAAAGTTTCGCCTCTTGTATTGGCAGGGACCCAAGCATGCCTTTCAGTTACACGGTAACTGGGCTCTGAGAGTTTCGACACACCCCTGCGTGCCTGGTCCGTCTATTGGGTGAGAGAAAGTTGCTAGACTGGCTCAGTGGCTTTCCCTTCTCTGGTTGGTTGCAGTTTTTGAATTTTATAAAGAAGCAAGCAAATGAGTTTCTAACCAGACTGCTGTTGTGCCTCAGCTGAACTCAGAAGGAAGCCTTACTGCGTCTTGACATCCCTTCTTTGCTAAGGGGCTTGCCAGTTGACACCACTTCAGAGATTTTGGTTGGCTGCTTCACCCCTCAGCTAAAGGATGTAAAGACTTCTTGGCAATAATACTTTTTCTGTTTAATTTCCCAATCCCAGAATGGCATCTCCTGCCTTGCAAATTGTAGCACTGGTACTCGGAGCAATTGGCCTTCTGGGGACATGCACGGTTACTGGAATGCCACAGTGGAGAGTAACCGCCTTCATTGAAAACAACATTATAGTATTTGAAGCACAATGGGAAGGGCTGTGGATGAGCTGTGTCCGCCAGATCAACATACGAATGCAGTGCAAAATCTACGACTCCTTGCTGGCGCTTCCATCGGACCTGCAAGCTGGAAGGGCATTGATGTGTTTGGCGGTGGCCTGCTCGGGCATAGCCTTGGCTATCGGATTCATTGGCGTGAAGTGCACTCGTTTCAGTGAGGATAATGAAAGAGCCAAGGGTCTAATCCTGTTGGCATCTGGCATCACATTCATCATCTCTGGAATTCTGGTTCTCATCCCAGTATCGTGGACGGGCCATCAAATAATCCGAGAGTTCTACAACCCACTTGTCAACGCATCCCAAAAACGGGAACTGGGAGATGCGCTCTTCATGGGTTGGGCAACCTCGCTCTTCCTTATCGTCGCAGGAGTCATGTTGTGTTTCCTTTGCTCGACCAAAGACAAAGGATATCAGTACAAAGCACCTCCACCGGTGACATCATACGTGTCCAACCAGCAGACGGGCATAGAAAGAAAGACTTCAAGTCGCTTTTCAAAAACTCAGTATGTGTAGGTGGCCTTTTGTACTTTTGAGAATCGTAAACTTTTTCTGAAGGAATGTACTACCTAATGTACGAAAATGCCTACAAAGTTTTGATTGGTGCTTGTGGGAAGCAAACACTGAAGAACAATGCACAGCTTTGATAGGAGAACACATGACTAAACAGACCATAACCACATGTGAAAGGGCAGCCTGTTTGAACTACGAAAAGTTAACTTTCATTTTCATCGTGGTGATGAAGAAGAAGTCAGCGACCTGTGTTCAGGACTCACCTTTTAGGTGTGCTTGATGTGTGTGCCAATGTGATGTAGAGGAGCCGGTTCTCACAGTGCCACATGGCAAAGGACGGATAATAAGGCGATGGCAACAGTTTGTTGGCAATGATATTCTCTAGACTGGCAGAGCGAGGACTTACGCAGGTACACTTAAAATGGGTGTTCTGTTGTGTTTAATGAATGTTTTGGCCTGCCAGAGAGGTGGTTGAGTAAACTGTTGTGCGCCAGTGGAACACTTAGTACAGAGTGGTAGAAGCAGACTCTCTGTTTTTTATACGTGGACCCGTCAAACTCACTCTATTAATCATTCTCCGGGTGCAGCTAAAATGAAGAAAAAATGGCCGGTGCCTGGTGTTCAGGTGTGTCTTGCTGCTGCTGCTGCAGTTGTCTTCAGTCTTCATAATGGTGGGATTGATCTTTCTATAAGTGCATTTGTGCCATGCGAGACACCAGCTTCTACCCTGGCAAGGCAATAGATATGTAGAGCTTGGTTTGGTTACAGCATGTGCTTTCTAGCCTGTTTTTTCTTTATTGGGTATGTAGAGGTTAGTTCATGTACAGTGTGTGCTTTCTGTCCTGTTATCCTTTATTGGATATGTAGAGGTTACTTTGTTTACAGTGTGTGCTTTATGACCTGTTTTTCTTTGTCAAGACTTGTCCAGCTATTTAGTGCAAGAACAACTAATGCTCATATTACATTAACCCTAATTAAGTCCCAAAAGGGCTTTTGGGTAAAATAGAATGTTTAGGTGTTGAAAAGTCTAACTTGTAATAAAATATCGAATAATCTTACCACTGAGTGCTGCACAATTGATTAACTTTCGGTTCGCATATTTTTCTTTATTTCACGTTACTTTATTCTTGCTCATTAGCAAAACCATACACAGAGTGCTCTGGAGTGCTGTACAAAACAATACACAACTTCACTTAAAAAAAAAACTATTTCAGTCGTGTCGTTAATCAGTTGTACTCTGTATGTCAATATCCATTAGCATCAGCAGGCCTTGCAAAACAAGAAAGAATGTTTGTTTCTGAAGTGGAGGTAATTAATAGATAGCATTGTCCAAATGTCAGCTCGGAGAGGATTTCAAATGCATATATCATGGCATGAGAATGTATAGGAGTCCACCTCGAATACCCCTGGGCACAAATGTATCATCGTTCGTGTTGCATCACTGCACTGTGTTTACCCTGCCAGGTCCATGGGCTGTGAGGAAGGTATCAATCCATCAGGGCAAAGAGGCTCTCCACAGAAACTTACAGGAATCTGGGCTCCAAGGGGCATATTTACAAGCCCGTTGCGCCACTTTTGCTTCATTTTTAACATGGGAAAAATGACGCAAAAGTGGCGACAGGGGCTTGCAAATTTGCACCTACATTTTTATGAGGCCGCGTTCTCTGTGAATCCAGCATTTTCACAGCTTTGCAAAGACAATAGATCTAGTGCTGGCGGTAAGTCGTATGCATTGGCAGTGCTTGTTTTGTTTTGTCACAGTTTGTATAAAACTTAATTTTTTCGCTGGAGCTGCTGATCCCTCACTGTTATTAAAAACAAATGGCTAAAAGCATGAACATTTTTTGGTCTTAAAAAGACAATCACTGCCATAGTAGTCCCAGACACTACTTTGTATTCGTTTGGGGACCTTTAGAAAGAGCAGTATGACGTAAACACAGTAAAATTAGCCTGTAGCTGGAGTGAGCTAACAAATTGTCCCATACTGTATGCTTTAGGGATGGACGAAAAATGTGAATGACAGAAAAACAGACCAAGGGATAAAGAGAGATGACGGAAAGCCCTCATCAGAATGTAAATGATGCATATAATTTTAGTAAAATCAATATTTCTTGGCTAACGCAAGACCTAGGAGGTCACACAATAAACAAGAGATTTCAATAGGCATACAGTGGTCGATAGGCCTGCTTCTGGGCTCCCTCTAATGGCCACAGCCGCCTCTTGTGCAGTGGAAGCTGTCCATCACAGAGAGCTACTTCTTTGCAAAGCTTTACTTGCAAGTGGCAAAGGGGTGGGGGGTGGTTACTCCTTACTGTCCCTTTTCTGTGTTACTTGCAAGGAGTCGCAATGTTGACATTGTGAATTGCACAGACGTGGGGTTTGCTGCATCATTTTGGTATGGTACCATTTTGTTTTTCTCCTTCACACAGTCTTACAACAGTACCATTTATGCTAGGTAGGAAAACCTCTGATACACCAGGCCTTTGACTCTCTCTCGACAGCCAATATTTACATTTATTCCACTTTTTTCCGGAAGGAATCACAGTGGTGATGCTAAAGGCTGTTATCAAATTGAAGACTTTCATTAAGACCCAGTCCTAATTAGCTTGATCACTATTTTTTATTTGTAACTGGCCTTCATTTGTGACTCAGCAAACACAGTGAAATGATGGGCGGATTGCTGAAACTTTTCAGACACTCACCCTCAGTCACAGATCTAGGTTGAGTCCATCATCATTCTTTAGCTCACTTTGCCACCCCAGTTCAGACCCAGCCATATGCAAATCAGTCTTGACCCTGTTCCTCATGTGAGCAAGGGACCCACGTCTGAGCATACCCTGACAATTTAGGGCAAACAAAGCACGTGGGCAGGGGCAGACTGGCCGTAGCGAGCACTCTGCGTTTTCCCGGTGGGTCGGAAGGGTGGGGGCCGGTTTTGGACCAGTGGGGGCTGTTTTGTTACTGGGGGCCAATTTAGTAGCAGTGCTGCAATTTTGGCCTCTGTGATAAAAGTGCAGCACCAGTGTTTCCCATCAGTACCCCCCCCCCCACCCTTCCGGGTCCGGTCCGATGTAATTGCCAAGGTTGGTTTGCGCTCCCAGTATGACTCTACACGTGGGTAGGGTATGCCCAGACGTGGGTCCCTTGCTCTCTGCACCAATGGATTCAAGCTAGCCTGGCTGATATAGGGTGATGCCCCAAACCGGTCCCAGGATGCTTGTTCGCGGTCCAGGGAGGACCTGGCTTGGCAGTTCGGGCTGGACTGTTCCCTTGAGGAACAGGGTCAGACTGATTTGCAAATGGCTGGGTCGAACCTGGGGTGGCGTGGTGAGCACAAGAACGATGGATTAAACCCATATCTTTGTGACTGGGGGTGAATGTTTGCATTGTACGGCATTCTGTCCATCATTGGTTCCTTTTGCTTTTATATGTAGATCAGCTCATTAACTGTATCTTTTATCTTTCCTTGATAAGTAAAATCTGGTCCCACAGGTAAGACATATGTAACCACTTTGCAACGTTTACTATTACCCAAACATTCTTTGATCAGCTTCTAAAACTGCATTCAAAATTATTTGCATCATAAAAGGCTTCACAGTTTATCAATAAAGTTTATTCTAATGACTGAGAAAGCAATGGTTTTTATAATAAACGGTAATGGATTGAAAATTACTCCTTTTCTTTTGGAGTGTTACATTTGGGAAAAAAACACCCAAGTATCGTCGCTAGAAAGATATTAGGTCTACAAAGAGCACCGTGTTAATGGATCTCGGTTCTTTGTTTCCAGTAAAAGAGGTGCTAAGCTAACAGAGGTATGTGTTGTTCCCTTTTCAAATAATATTCTCACTTGTAGCAAAACAAAATGTAACATAAAATATCATTTACAAAATCATCTGTTTAAGAAAATGTACCGATTGCATTTATTTTTATGTTCTGATTTCTGCTTTTTAACAATGGTCCCACTTTGACAATATTAATTATTACATCAGAAGTAACTAACCCGTAATACATTATTACAGTAGATTATGATTATAATTGTCCTTTCACTGACGGAGAGTGATCTCACTACCAGACTATAAAAAGGATATTATATACTGGATTGTAGATCTATCACGTATTACATGCACAGTGCAGGAATTCATTAAAAATGCACACAGCCAGACTATGCATGGCTCAGGAATCACAATATGCTTTGCATCGATGCAAGCAGAATAGGATGGCAAAGAAGGACTCTTGTAATATTGCTGTACATTTGAATAAAACTACAGAAGGTGACTTAAGCGTGTGTATCTCTGCATTAAAATTACACTTCACATCTCATTTAATGAATGGGTGCTAGCCACAACGGGCCTGCATGAAAGTAGGAATGCACAACTCCAAGTAGACGCTGAAAGTGAATACCAACCCAGCCCCATGGATACCACAACGTGCTGATTAGTATTGCTGCACAGGCACACATCATTCTGAGCATATTGTGTTTATGAGGGATTGTACCCTGCTTGTTAGGACTTCCTTAACAACATAAACTCACAATCTGTCATTAAGCTTACAGTCCTCACCTGGTGAGGCAGGGGGAGGGGAGAGCCCTGCTGCAGTGTGAGCTGGGAAGGAGGGCACAGGGCAGCTGAGGAAGTAAATAACAAGGAAATAGTTTAATCTCTGTTGGGATGAGGTGCTGTGAACCAATGAGCCACGTTGTGTAACAAAAACAACATTTAAAAATCTTATTTTTGTGATTAGCAAAGCTTATAGCTGCGTGTGACACACATATATGGCTTCAATTGAAGACAATGTCTCACTCTTTAAAGAACATTGGCATCAATGCCTTAACTCCTGAAAATGAACACTCAGAACATTTGACCTACTCAATAAATGATATCCCCTATAGGTATGACTAGAGGCAGCTTTAGCTCGATCAATCCATACAGAGACTGGCTTTGTTGGAACAGTAAAGTCAAACCACACATTAAACTTAATGATGGGGAATGAAGTACCAGTATTAGCCACAAAGAGCCTGCATGAATGTAGGAATATATATTAACCCCTTCGCTGTGGCGGCTATTCCGCCGCAGCGCTAAGGGGGCGGGGCGGCCGCGCGGCGCGTCCATGCTGGTGACGTAACCGCTCCGTCACCAGCCGCGGTTGAGCTGTGCTGATGACGGAGCGGTTCCGTCATGGCCCCGCCCACTCAATAGAACGCCCAGCGCAGGCGCGGAATCCGCGCCGCGCAGGCGCGTCGGCCGGGTCATGACGGAACCGCTCCGTCATCAGCACAGCGCCACCGCGGCTGATGACGGAGCGGTTCCGTCATCAGGACGGAAAAGGTAAAATTCCCAGTGCACGTCACATTTTCTGATGGAGAATGAAGTACTGGTGTTAGCCACAATGGCCCTGTATGAAAGCAGGAATATATATTAAAATGCCATTGCAGGTCACAGTTAGTGATGGATAATGAAGTACTGGGGTTAGCCAAACGAGGTTGTAGAACGTTACATCGCATGCATTTACCCCGCAGTTTTTACTCCGCAAAATCTTTTCAACGCAGGGCTTAACAAAGCACTCTGTTACAACGCATTTCCCATAACAGCGCAATTACTATTCTAGCTCCAAGGGGCGTTACTTTGGGTAATGCGTTGAAACAGTTTGCGGTGTAGAGCCCAGCATTGCAAAAGTTTTGGCGGAGTAAAACATTTGGGGTAAAGCCATGCTGAGTAAATAATGGGTGGTAAAGGATGTTTTCCACCAAATGAGCCTGCATGGAAGTAAGAATATCTTCAAATCCCACTGCGCATCACACTTCAAGATGGAGAATGAAGCACTGGTGATAGCCACAGTGGGTCTGCATGAAAGTAAGGATACATATTAAAATCTCACTTCATCATCACACTTAATGACGGCGAATGAAGTACCTGTATTACCCACAATGGACCTGCATGAAAGTTGGAATACATATTAAAATCCCACTGCACGTAACACTAAATGATGGAGAACAAAGTACTGGTCTTAGCCACAATAGGCCCGCATGAAAGTAGGAATACACAACTAAAAACGGACGCTGAAGGTGAATGCCAACCCAGCCCCATGGGTACCACAACGTTCTGCTTAGTATTGCCGCACAGTCACACATAATTCGGAGCATATCTTGTTTATGATTGATTGTATCCTGCTTGTTAGGACTTCAGTAACAACATAAGCTCCCAGAATGTCTGACATAATATCGACAGACAGAATATCGAAATACAAAAATATCGGCACAAAAATATCAACATCAAAAATATCGGAGTCCTATCTTCATAAAGGTAAGTACAAAAATATCGAAAAAATAATATCGTAGTACAAAAATATCAAAGTTAAAAATATCGTTTTTTTAAATGTATTAAGAATAATGTAAAAATATTTCTAAAATACATATAATTTTACAAATATTAAATAAAAATATTAAAACAAAATTAAAACTAATACATATACATTTAAAATAAATAAAACACTTATTAATGTAATGTAATTTTCTTTTTTTTAATTTCATTCAATTGATTTAATGTAATTTTTTTTATTTTTACCCTGTACGCCTGTACCCCAAAACCCCAAAACTGACCCTGAACCCTAAAAATATCCCTGTACCCCAAAAACCCAAAACTGACCCTGAACCCTAAAAATATCCCTGTACCCCAAAAACCCAAAACTGACCCTGAACCGTAAAAATACCCCTTTACCCAAAAACTGAAAACTGACCCTGAACCCTAAAAATACCCCTTTACCCAAAAACTGAAAACTGACCCTGAACCCTAAAAATACCCCTTTACCCAAGAACTGAAAACTGACCCTGAACCCTAAAAATACCCCTTTACCCAAAAACTGAAAACTGACCCTGAACCCTAAAAATACCCCTTTACCCAAAAACTGAAAACTGACCCTGAACCCTAAAAATACTCCTTTACCCAAAATTAATTAATATTATTTAATTACCAATTAATTATTAATTAACAATAACAATAAAGTAAATATATTAGCACATTAGCTGTAATTAATTTAATTTAATAATTAATATTATTTTTCCCAATTAATTAATTAAGAATAAAAAAATATATATATTAAAAAAATTACTCTAATTAATGTAATTAACTAATCAATAATAATTAATTACCAACTAATTAATAATTAAACATATGTACAACATTATATTAATTAATTAACTAATTAATATAAATTAATTACCAATTAATTAATAATAAAAATATTTACAAACATATATTAATTAATTGATTATTATTAAATTACTTCCCACCCTATTCCCCTATAAACCCATAACCCGCTACAGAACATATTTATCAATTAATCAATTAATTCAAATTAATTAAAAATTAATTCTCAAATAATTAATTAATAATTCCTACTAATTAATAATTAATTTAACATAATTAAATTACTTCCCACCCTATTCCCCTATAAACCCACAACCCGCTACAGTAGTAATAGACAATATTTAATTAAATTACATTAAAAATAAATAATAAAACATACTAAATACAATATAATATACACTAAATTTATTTAAAAATTGATATTAGTAACATCGAAGTTATTATTTCGATATGTTTGACATCGATATTTAAAACTTCGATATTACTGATATCATACTAATATCGATATTAAGACTGTCGATATTACTTACCTTCGATATTTTGTCCCATCGATATTTAAACTTCGATATAATTGTATATCGATATTTAAAAATCGATATTTTGTCTGTGTACCAAGCTCCCAATCTGTCATTAAGCTTACAGTCCTCACCTGGTGAGGCAGGGGGAGGGGAGAGTCCTGCTGTAGTGTACCTGAGAAGGAGGGCACAGGGCAGTTAAAAAAGTAAATAACAAGGAAATACTTTCATCTCTGGTGGGATGAATTACTATGAACCAATGACCCATGTTGTCTGACAAAAATAACAGTTAACAAACTTAATTTGTGATTGGCAGAGCATATAGCTGCTTGTGAGACATATATATGGCTTCAACTGAAAACAATATTTCCCTCCTTTGGAAGCATTAGCATTGATGCATTATCTCCTCAAAACGTACACCCAGAATATTTGATTTGCTCATTAAAATGTGTCCCGTATAGATATGACTAGAGGCAGCTTCAGCTCAATCAATCCATACAGAGACCGGTGTTGTTGGGAAGGGCATGGTTTTACAGACACGCACCCCTGCTCTGATTATAATAAATTACAGTTTTCACTTGTTTCTGGATTATTTATATGCCCGGAGCATAACAGTCATGTGTACACTGAGACCTTAGCGCTGTGGAGCTGTGAAAGGTTCTGACCCCCAGAGCATGCATGATGGGCGCACCAATCTTACCTTTATAAGACACCAATGTCTATGTTCCGGGACATAATCATGAAGAGGTGGTGGAAGCATACCATTTTTTCTTATAACTTGTACAGGACAGATCTTTTTCCTGTTCATGAAGAGCACCATCCTAACTTGGGTTATTTCCTCTACTCTGATTCGCACGAACTGTGTGTGCATGGGAGTGTGTGCATGGGTGTGTGTGTGCGTATGTGTATATTACCTACCACTGGTTGTCAGTAGGTATAGTTAGGACCTAATTTCCATAGGAATAGCGTTTCTTTGTTTTGCCAATAACTTTGACACCGTTTGACGAATCTTAAAAAAAAATCATAACCTGTATGCTAATTTGTTTACCTGCTGTGTTAAAAAGTGAGTCGTCAAGTAGGGGCTGGGAAAAAGGGAGGGGCTCAAAACATGTTTTCTCCATGCAATTTCCCATAGGGATTTTGAACACAACTCCAGCCCGAACTGCTGGATGGAATTACACCAAATGTGGCAGAAAGCTAGCTCTTGGTCCAGAAAGAGTGCTGTTTATGTTTTGGTAAAAATCTTTTTAGTAGTTTTATAGATATTAACTGAATACCAGAATTTGTATACCTAGGGACGTGGACCCTCCATAATCCCCCTGCAGGGATTCATAATTCCATGTCCTGCTGCAAGGATCTGATTAGCTGGCTTCAACCTGACAGAAAAGTTACAGCCATCAATTTATATATCGGGAAATGGTCCCCGGGGCTGAAAAGTAGCATGTAAACTAGATGATGGGGTCTGGTTATAGCTTTCCTGACCCCATGTGTGTGGTATAGATGTGGGGTAAGCATGTAGAATGGGGAGCAAAAGCCAGAAATCAGATTATTTTTTCCACGCTTGAGCGCTGCAAATCCATCACGAGGCTCAGCACGGCCCTTGTGTAAATCTGCGAATGACCTGCGGTTTTTCCTGCAAATCATTTTTATCAAAAATAAATTCACAAACCCACTTTGACTCCCAGACAGATGCTCTTACACCCACTGTAGTACCCAAGCAGACACTCTCACGCCCACTCACACACTCAGACAGACACTGTTGCACCCACTCTGACGCCCATACAAACCCTCTCACACCCACTCATACACCCAGACAGATACACTAACACCCACTGTGACACCCAGGGAGACACTCTCACACCCACGCACACATACAGAAAGATGCTCACACAGCCAGTGACACACCGAGACACTCTCACACCCTGTCACACACACAGATAGATACTCTCAGACCCACTCTGATGCCCATACACACTCTCACACCCAATGACACACACAGCCACCCACTCTCACACTCACTGTGACATTCAGACAGACACTCTCACACTTACACACACCCATACAAAAACTCACCCACCCACTCACAGACCCATACAGGCACTCACACACCCACCCACAGACCCACACTGACGCTCAGAGGCCCACTCACCATCTCATAGAGGCACTCACAGACCCACATAATCCCTTACACAGGCATTCACAAACCCACACACCTGCTCACATACCCACTTACAGACATCATGCATTCACTGACACACCCACTCACAGACCCACGTGGACTGGCACAGTCACAGGAGCCGGTGAATGGGTTAATGGTTTAGTACATTGGTAATTAGGGAGTGTTTGGCTTTTAGTTTAGTCATTTTTGCAAAGTAAAATATAATTGCAAAGTAAAAAATGGAAAACTGTGACATGGCTGTTGGATCCATGATTCCATTGCGAATTGAAACAGGGCCGTGCTGAGCGTCATGGTGGATCCACAAATCTGCACAAAAAGCAACCAAATTGGGTTACTTCCCCAAAAAGAAGCAACCAAATTGGGAGTCTTCGCCGAAAACACGAAAAGGGTTTAAAAATACTGACTATTTACAAGTGGTATAACACAAATAAAACATGAAAGAAAGGCTGCAATTTGTTAACTACAACATTATAAGAAAGTGCACATGGTAAAGGTTAGCCATTTTAGCTGCTTTTGTACTGGGGGGGGGGATTGCCATAGTAGTGACTTGAAATTTTCAATTAAAAGAGATGTTAACTAAAGTTGGCCAACAGCAAACAGATTTTACAGGTATGTTAATTAGGCTGTAGTATATTAAGAAAAATTGTGAGTGTTTATAAACTGAAAGAAATGTGTAGCTTCTAGGCACTGTAGTAGAAGGCAAGGTAGAAGGGAGCTTACATCACAACATCAACTTAACATTAAAGTGAGCAGGAAAGGAGAAAGAGGAATTGGTATTGCCTTCTGCATTTTGCAATGGTGCATGCATTTTTGAATAGTTTGTATCTGTTTTCACATGGAACGTGTCTCGAGGCAGTATTTTTTCATAATATGCTTTGAAACTGCTTGATGCACTGATTATACTTGATAAATTTGGCCGTAACCTTTTTTCGCACATGAAGGACAAATACAATGTTTCCAACCATTACTCCTTTTTTGCAGGTAGCATGTCTTTCTCCACATTCAGTAAAGGGTCAATATGCTGTTGTTGATTTAAACACATACCAGCATCTATCTGAAGTACTTGTGCAGAAAACTGTATTTGCAAATAGGTATGTTATGTGTATTTCTTTATTGTTTGGTCACCATTGTATAATAATGTGTTAATGTGGGCTTTTACATGGAATTAGTAGAATGGAAAGGTTTTTTATCAGTCTGTCTTGATAATTGCTTGCTTCAGATCTTACTCTGCAGTAACTTGAGAAATGCACAACTCTACCTTTAAGTTCTCCTCGTGTCTCTAGTTCAATGCTTTTAGTTAGAGTTTCTTTCTCTCAAAAATTCATGTAGAATATCTCATACTCTGCACAACTCAAGGTTACCCACCAAGTTGGTGCACCTAAATTTTGCAACATTAACTTCACCTCACTATGAAGACGGTACTAATACTCGTTTGGTCTCATGTTGGCACTGCATTACATTTATCAAATTGTGTTTCAGCTTCCCATCTTTTCCATGAATTTTGTAATGGAATACTTAGTTGAAATGTAGGGTCCTCTGAATATAATCTGGTTGGGCTATACTCAGATGCAGGTATTTGCACAGGGCAGTCATTGTACCATCCACCTACTCCAGTTGGAAACAGTTGAGGAAAACATAGAGCTTGTAACTGTTTCTCTCACACACTCTTTCAAGATTCTTTAGCTTGTTTTATCTGATATAGTTCAAAAGCATCTCCTATACACTCTTTTGAATGCAGTGGATGGATATTATAGTGCTCATATATTTCTTTGGATCTAGTTCTATCCGCTTTCTCAAACTGTTCACTTGAAGGCAACATTTCTACCGCCATGCAACTTCTATGTGCGACAGCATCTACATATTTATAGTACACACTATTCTCCTAAGGTAGAAAGTAGCTTTCTTCACCTTATTTTCATCCACTAGTTCATGTCAGATTTTTTTTTGGGGGGGGGCACACTAACTCATGAGAATAACAAGTGATTTGAATGTGTTAATACATTCATAAAAGTTATGGCATGCTATTTGTTACGTTTAAATTATATTGTAATGTGTTAATAAAATGCATTTGTATACAATTCAGTTTTTTTACAATCTATATGATTATTTTTCCCCACTGTTCATTGATGTCTATTTTAACAGTGTACAAGCATAGAACCTGGAAACTGCACCCACGGAAGATATTTTAATAGTGAAATGCATGTGGCATTGTGCACAGTGAGTGACTAACATACTTAAATCTTTGCCGTCAGCTGGTAGTATAATGTCTTATACTGGTGATGGTTCTCCTAAGAGTACTGGAGAGGTGGGCTATACTGCTGCATGTTGTTTCTCGCGCTTCATCCAGTATGAGACCCTTTTATGATTCATTTTAAAGTGCTTCCCTTTGTAAGTTGTCCCATGTGAATAGTTATTTGCAGTGCCTCTGGTTAATGCTTGCTGCAAATATTGCAGTGCATATATTTAGCTAATCTCTTCTCCCCCGAAGGTATTGTAAAATAGTTGCAAACATCTGTTTGTTTTCTTTCAGTGGTGTATCTTCCTCCTCATCCTCAACTGGTTGTGGATGCTCATCCTGGATAGAAGATGAAGCTTCAGCCATTGTTATATTTTGACCACAAAAGAGAACAAATGCAGAGCACCACTGATTCTGGATGCTCTTTCTACAGACTTCACTGGAGAGATAACTGTTTTAGAAGTGTTTTAAAAAAAAAAAACAACAAGACTTCTCCACTGTGGAAGAACACACCCATGTAAAACAGTTTTATAGTAACAAGCATGTGGCATTTCGCACAGTGAGTAACAATCTCACTTAAATCTTCTCGGGCAGCTATTATTATAATGACTTCTACTGGTGATGGTTCTCCCAACGGTATTGTAGAGTTGGACTGCCTGCTGCACCTGGTTTCTCCCATGTAATCCAGTTGTAGACCCTTTCATGAAGCGATAAACTTCCTTTCTCCTGAAGGTATTGTAAAATGCTTCCAAAGATTACTTTGTTTTGTTTTTAGTTGTGCAGAAGTGTATTTGTAAATAGTTACATGCGTTGTGTTATGTTTATTTGTTAATTGTTTAGAAATGTGTTAATAAAATGCATTTGAAAAGTTTAAAAAATGGATATTATAATTCAACTCTTAGGCCACAAAAACATGCATACAGGTCTCATGAATTAACTCACACACCTATAGAGTCAGTCACACAGGTATTGACACACCCGCACATACACTCACAACCCCACTAAAATCCAATACAATCAGCCACACAGCCTTTTGCACATGCAAACACCTATTACATAGACACATACACCCATATAGCCATTTACACACCCACTTACACACTGATACAGTCACTCACACACCTATGTGTATACTGATATACCCACTCACACTCCCATACCCACCAAAACAGCTACTCACACAAAGAGCCATACACTAATACAGCTACACAGATTGAAACATCGATGTACAGATTCATACAATTACTGACACATCCAGGCACTTAACAATACGGCCACCAACAGACCCACACTCACACTGACACGACATCTGACACAACCATGGACATACCTATACAGCCACTTCCATACCCATTTACTCTCTCATACAGTCACTCACACAGCTCCTCACATACCCACTTACTGACCCATGCTGTGACTTACACACCAACTCACTCAAACATACAGCCACTGACATACCCAGACACATACTGATACATAAACTGACACACCATGGCACATACACATACAGACAATTACACTCCCAATCCCTATATTGATAGAGCCACTTCCACATTTAGCCTAACACTAATACAGTTTCTCAAACACCCATACACATACTGATACAGCCAGTTACACACCCAATCACCCACTAATACATATACTAATGGCCCAGTTAAACATTAATGCATCTTATAACACCTTCAGACACACAATAATGCATAGACTGACACTCCCAGGCTTGCACACATACACTGACACAGCCAGAGATACACTGATGCATACACTGACACAGCTAGGCATGTGAAAATGCAGACACTGACACACCCAGGCACACACTGATGCGCACACTGCCACAACCAGGCATACACTGATGCATAGATTGACACACCCAGGCATACAACAATGCAGACACTGGCACACCCACTGAAACACTAATGTATCCAGTAGCACACTTAGGAACTCACTGATGCATAGACTGAGACACCCATGCACACACCAATGCCTGCAATAATACACTCAGACATACACTGTTGCACACACTACCACACCCACTGTCACACCGAAACAGTCACTGCCACATTAAAAACAGA
Source organism: Lissotriton vulgaris (assembly GCF_964263255.1). NCBI lineage: Eukaryota > Metazoa > Chordata > Amphibia > Caudata > Salamandridae > Lissotriton > Lissotriton vulgaris. Next base: position 230,657,769 of record NC_141696.1, read on the forward strand.
CAGTTAGCTCTTTGGTTGACCAGGTGGTGGCTCTAAAAGTAACAGTTCTTTAAAGAAGGTTTTTTTTTTAACTTAAATATATATATATATATATATATATATATATATATATATATATATATATATATATATATATATATATATATATATATATATATATATATATATATATATATATATATATATATATATATATATATATATATATATATATTTTATATTTTGAACAAAAAGTGAACAGGACAATAATAACTGTAAGGTTGGGGAAATGCAAAGAAGCAACTAGCCAGAGTCTTCAAAAAACATTGAGAGCTGGAAGCAAAAAAAAAACAACTAGCAGTGACGCTTTTTCAGTGTCCAAAAATGCACAGACAGAATACATTTTTAGAGCGACAAGCATGCAGCATTTCACACAGTGAATAACCATGTTACTCTATTCTTCGTAGGCAGCTGGTATTATAATCACTGTAGCGGATGATGATTCTCCCAAGGCTGCTGTAGAGGTGGAAGGTCATGCTCCAGTTCCTTTCTCTATCATAATCCTCTTGTACACCTTTTCATGTTTTGTTTTTAGGTGCTTCCACATGGAACTTGTGCCATGTGAAAAATTATTTGCAGTGCCTCTGGATAACTGCTTGCTACAAATATTGCACTGCACATATTTTGCGGTTACCATCTTTTCCACAGAAGATATAGTAAAGTGCTTCCAGACAATACTTTCTTTTCTTCGAGGTGGTGTTTCTTCTTCCACATCCTCACTACCTTCTGGATGTTCATCCTGGACAGAAGATATAAGCTTCAGCCATTCTTTCAAATTATCCACAAAAGGGAATACAAATCAGAGCACCACTGATTCGTAATCCCTTTTCTTCATACTTTTCTGGAGAAATAACTGCTTTTGGGTGTGGTTTAGCATGTACATGGGTGGGGTCTAATGTACCCATGAAAAGGTTTGGGTATTTCATTGAGGGAATTCACGATTCTGGTACAAGATTTGTGGACCCCCGAAATTAGTAAAACAACAAACTTCCTTGAAAAGCAGGAATAGGATGCCATATATACTTATAAATATGTTTACACTGCCGTCATGAATGAAAGTAGAGGGATGTACATATGAAAATATTTTGTACAATGTTTGGCAGATCTGCGATTTGGGAATTGCGGTCCATTTCGATGTTGTGATCAGAATTAAAAACTATAGAGTACATGTACTCCTGTCTATGGTTTCGGAGACACAGATGTACCGTGGAACCCAAAAATTTTTTACAAAAATTGAACTTGAATAATTATATTGGCAAAAACATTAAATAATTTACTAATAAGTAAATATGTGTTTTAAACCCTTTAAAATGCATTTAAATAATATTTTTTTATACGTCTATAGATTAAAAAAAATATTTCTAAATTGAAAAGACAAATACATTTTAGTATACTTAGTACTAAAATAAACCATAGATAATAATTCAAACAATTAAAAAATACACAGATATAATACTTTGAAAAAAAATTGAAAACCTTAGAAATTCACTGAAAAAAACAAAGTTTACTCAGACTTTATAGTTAGGAAATAGAATTTAAAAAAGTGAGAAATTCACTGAAAAAAACAAAGGTTACAGGCATGTTATAGTCAGTCAATAATCTTTATTTCGTTGCAATAGCATCATAAAAGATACACAATTAACACATTTCATTACAATTTATAATTTTCTAAAATACAGAGTAGGTAACGGAATCTACTTAAAATCACATGGTAGTTAGAGCTCTTTTCATCCCGGTATACATCATCTTGTTTATGTGGAATTTCATAACAATCTTATAATTATGGTTTGGAATCATCACACGTTAAATAAATATACTATTAAAATATGAGCAACCTTTTTACATGATAATAAGTAATTAAATGGGTAACCACCAAGGCATAATTTTAAAACTTATACACTGCGAAATGTCAAAAAATAATACATGGTTGGTGTACTTCACAATATAGTTTAGATACCTTGCCATCCTACGCATTTTAGCATTTTTAATGAGCATGAGAAATATAAAAATTGAACCTTAACGTTTAAAGATGTTGACCCGACTTTATTCTAATAAAGTTAGCAGCGAGAAGAAATCTACTAAGACCGAATACAATTACCTGACTAGTGTCAGTTTTTAAAATTTTGTCGGCCTCCTTGTAGGAATTTGAACCAATACTACAACAAAGTGGCACTATCCACTTTTTCCTTGGTCTTACATAACTGCAACAAAAGAATAGAATATGTAGGACATCTTCCCTTGCGTTATTGGTACTTAAAGTGCTTAGATCACTGTTTGACTTCACCCAACTTTTTTCAAATTCCTTAGTTCTTAATGTTTCATATCTATATTTTATATAAAGCTTTTTGCTAAAGGCGGCTGGATCTCATCCAGAAAGGTTTCAAAAAGTGCCAAATCTTTAATCAATAAAAACATTTCAGTTAAGGGACCATGGGTTTTTATATACGCAGAATCATAGCTCATGTACGACCAGAATGACATTTTGAGGATTTTCCTGGAGCACGCATTCATAGCTTCTGGATCATTCCAGAAATGGGATAATCCTATTTTGGCTAACCAGGATCTTACATGCTTAAACCAATAGATTTTGCTACCGCTGTCGAGATCCATGACTTCTTTCAACCCTTCCTTATAGTCAGACAGTTCGGGAGTTATCCACAATCTAACCCACAGCAATAATGGTCTTAATATCGCATATTGGTCCGTGCGTTTAATATTCATGTCCAAGAAAAGGGGTGTCAACGGGGTGCTAATAGGCAGTCTTAACAATCCCCTAAAAAACTTATTCTCGAAGGTTTCAAATGTCTTTCTACATACTGGTCCCCATAGTTCTGCTCCATATAGCACTGCTGATTGAACCTTGTACCTAAAAAGCTCTAGAGCTGGGGTTACTGCCTTATTCAAGCATTTATTGTGTCTTTTCAGAATTGGGAGACAATTTTGTTTAAACACTATTTTTGTCTTTTCTAACTGTGGTGTCCATGCTAATGATGAGTCTATTAATACACCTAAATAAGTGAAATTCTGCTCATGATCTAATTTTTGGCCGTTTAACATTAAATTATTTCTAAAACTTTTGTGCGGGCTCAGAGCCATGTATTTGGTTTTTTTAATATTAATTTCTAGACCTTTCAAAATACAGTACGACTGGAACCTTTCCAATAGGTTCTGGAGACCCTGTGGTGTTTGCGAAATGAGAATAGTGTCGTCCGCAAACAGGAGGGACGAGACCCGTTCACCTACCAATCTAGGCGAGTCATTGTCGCACCTCTCCATGTAAGACGGGATATCATTAACAAACAGGGAAAACAGGGTTGGGGCCAATACGCACCCCTGTCGTACTCCCCTTTTTATCGGAATTGGTTGTGTTAGTTCCCCGTTTGGGCCCCACCTAACCTTGGCATAGTTCTCTTTGTGTAAACCCATGACCAGTTTTAATAGGTCCATTGGGAGTCCCTGGTTTTTCAATGATTCCCACAAAAGTTCTCGAGGAATAAGGTCAAATGCTGCTTGTAAATCAACAAATGCCACATACAAGTGGCTTTTTCGAAGAATGACGTATTTCCAATACAAGCAGCACAGCCTTAGAACCTGGTCTATAGTTCCTGTTTTAACTCTGAACACAGCTTGGTATTTTGTTAAAACTGATTCTTCTTCCAACCATGTGTTAATACGATTTAATATATGCCTGGCATAGATTTTTTGGATTATATCTAAAAGACTAATAGGGCGATAGTTAGCAGGATCGCTTCTATCGCCCTTTTTAAAAATGGTGATAATTTCCGCGCCATTTCATGTGTCCGGGATTAATTCACCAGCCGCGACTGCATTACACAAATGGTTTACATATGGTGCCCAAACATCCAGTTTATGCTTGAAAAGGTCACCTGGTATTTTGTCAAGTCCAGGGGCCTTCCCTTGTTTGACAGAATTAATAGCAAGTTCTGTTTCCTGTAGGTTAAAAGATATTTGTGAGTGTTCAGCATCTACAGGAGACAGAGCGTGCTCTTCCTGCACTATTTCTGCGGGCCGTCCGACCGCGTAAAGGTTCGTAAAATGGTCAATCCAAAAACAGACTTCTCAGATCCAACCAAATGAAACTCATGAAGGTCCCTAGATTCAGAAGAACTAACTGGGGCGGAAGAAGCTTCCTGGTACACACGGCAAAAACATGGAACCAATTACCACTAGACATAAAAACCAGCCCATCCCTGAAATCCTTCAGAAAGGAAGATAAAACATGGCTTTTCGCTAAACAGCTCTAATTATACATCTTTAATGAGCCAGTGGTATATCTCAGCGCCAAGACGCCCTCGGGCAATCGCGCGCTATACAAATAGATAAATCAAATCAAATCAACCTCGTCAAGAAAGACCTCTCTAGAGCCCTTCTCCCTTTTGTTTCCCTTGGCCACTATTTCCCAAAATAACTTCTGGTCCTTGGTTTTAGCTGCAGATAACATACTGGACCAGAGCTCTTCATCCCAGGAACTCTTTGCATTTGCCAATGCCTTATTATATAGTTTCCTTTTTTCCTTAACTACTAGTGCACTTTTGGCTTTGACTGCTTCAATCAATGAAGTTTTTGCAATACGGCATTCTTTACTGAAACATGGTTTACCTATAGGCAGTGCATTAATAACACCTGTCCCTTTTTTTGGCCTTTTTGTCATTAAGTCTAATAGTTTATTAAAAAAGACTTTATACAATTTTCAAAATTGACCAAATTCACATTCAAGGGGATTGTAAGTGTCAAAAGTTTCTGCAAATGAGCTATAGATATTTGCCAGTAACTCCTCTTTTTCTAGGATGAATGCCCATTTAACAGACCGTCGGTTATTACTAAGTATAATATTATCTAGAATAGCTAGTTGTCCTCCCTCTTTAACTTCAAGCCCCTTTAATAAAATCTGTAAGAAGCTGGTTTCAAGGGGACGATGATCGCTATCAAATCTATCCTTAACCAACAAGGTCTTTTGTATATGGCCATAAATCCGACGAAACAATGACATAGTCTATTTTACTTTGACAGGTACGCCTCAAAAAAGTGGGTGCTTTGGGGCTGTCAGATGGCAGGCGCCCATTACATGCCCTCAAGCCGTTGTAGTGTAGTTCCTAGTTTCCCACTAGGCCCTGCGCATTGGAATAACATAAACAGTAGTATCGACGTGGAACTGCGGATATTCCAGGCCTCCACTGACTATGCTAAACTTAATTGGGTTGTGTTACCAACTAGCTCAGAGGTCACTGGAAACTTTCTTCTCTGCATAGGAAGTGATCAGCTTCCTTGGCACAGACAAGAAGGGATTCAGTTTTCCAACAACCGTGCAACATGACAACTTTGCTCCTCAGATCAAGAGTCAATCTCTAGGGTCGTGTGAAACAATAGACATAGATTTCACTCAGTCAGTCTAGTGCAGTTTACTTTCACGGTATGTAGAGAATAGAGAGACGGGCGTGTATCAATAAAGGGTTAACATTTATTGAACAATCTTTCTTCTCGTACAAGAGAAATGAATTGCCACAATTGCAATAACTGTTATTATAAAAAGTACGTACAGTAAGATAAGTATTGCGAAATAGAACTGTAAAAGCATTGATATGGTTTCTTAGCCATACAATGGTTAAAAGTAATAAAACATATATACAGTCATATATACATTAGGCTAACATACTCAACTGGTGCTTCTAACTAAGCCTACCCCAGTGTGCCTGACCTAAGCCTAACACGTGAAAAGGGGAGTAAGTAAGTAGCTTAAGTTAAGTTGGTTTTGCCAAGGTTTGTTTCAAGAATTCTCGTCTAAGGGTTTAGTCAACACCATACCTCTGAATAGAATGATGGAGGATTGGTATCTCCTTCAGGGGTCTCTCTCGATATCCCAGTCACCCGCGAGGGTAAACCGGAAGCGCCGGGACTGGATTTCTCTGCACGAGAAAGGCAGCGGCTTCTCTCAGCGCGTCGAGGAAGGAGGCGGGGGACAGCGTCCGCGGGCAGCTGGAATCTGCTGGATGTCTTCGCAGAGGACGGCTGCTCGGCTCCTCAAGCGTACTGCACCATAGTTCGCGCTGTAGCGGCGATAATGGTAATCAGCAGCTTCACCACCACAGGATAGCAGGCTGCAGCGACAGAGTGCTAGTTTTTACCAACACGGAGTCTTGCAGGCAGCTGGCATCAGCAACAGGTTCTCGCTCGCATTGCTTAAGGCAACGTTGGTAATATTTATACCTGACAGGTGCCGGGTTTGACGCAAGTTTGCTGGACATAAGACGTCAATTAAAGATGTCACTAGGAAGTGATAGTTATCAGTTGCTCATTAGAGTTCCATTACTAATCAAAACATAGCAAGCGGGGATTTCCAAGTTTGCTAAGTTTCTATCTTGTTGAAGAACTCGGAGTGTTATCTAGGAATATCAGATAGTGACTGCTGCTCTGTCATTGCACTAATTGGTCGCAAAGGAAGTAGCAGAGAGTCATGCTGGAATGTCGCTCTGTTCGTGTGAGGCCAGAGATGACTTTTCAGAAAATCGCACTTGAACGGTTATGCCAATATAGGGAATAAATGGGTTTATAGCCGAATAGGGGCATAAGGTCACAGTATCGATAAGGAACCTAGATAAGCACGCAACACCCACTCCACGGGTAATGTCCATCAAAATTACTAAAACTAAGCAATTAGATGCATGTGTAACATTGCCCACCCCAAAATACATAAATGCATTCGAAATAGGCGTACTTGTAATACATGGAATTTAGGTACTGTACGTTTTTTAAAGCATAGTAATCATTCAAAAGGTATTGCATATGAAATCAATGAACGATTATGCATAAAGAATTACACATGAAGTATCTCTGACAGAAGAAAAGCGAGATAAATCATCACATAAAAATGCATTGTAATAACATGTGTGCTAGAGGCTGGTGTTATGTTGGAATGTCTCTAGATGTGTTTAGAAATAGAAGTGTGAAGCTTCTGTTCTCTAAGAATAGTTTTTACGTTAAGCAAAGAATTGTTCGTGCCAAAAAAAGGTCAATATTAGAAAAATTGTCCAATTCAAAGAAAATAGATTTCCAAAGCTCCTGGCAGTTTTTGTTGATCAAAACTGAAGGCCGAATTCAGAGTTCATGGGAACGCTGTGTGTCGGAAAGCTTCTAAAAGTTATTGTTTCTCTATGGGTGAGAACATCGTATCAGACAGGCTCGCAAAGAATTGGTCTACAAAATCAGGTGATAGTTCAACCAAATTAGATAGCGCTGTAACTTGGCAGGTGTGAGAATGATTGCTGTCATCGAAGGCAGGACCAGCAATGCTCACAGAACGTTGTACCTGGATGATGTTGCTTTTGTCACTCGCTCCACTGTTACCACTTGGCTGTAGTACAGGAGTCTCCACAAATGCCGTCATCAGGATTGGTAGCCGCTGGGGACAACACAATGCGTGAGCCGTTATTGGACTGAGCAAAGTATCGACGTCCATTGGTACTGCTGATGGAAGTGAAAGACAGATGTCCAACACGCATTCATCGCCGCAAAGCATACACCGTAGCACAGGTAAAATGCAATTTTGCCATATCGGTCTGAATGAAAGGAACCAGGTCATGTTTAGATCTCTCAGCCTGGCCAATCCGAGGACGTCAGTTATCCTGTCCCTGTAGCGCATTGCTAGGATTGTCTCTTCCATTCCCATGGGAGCTATGTCTGAGCCGAGGCTTGCCATAACGTAGCAGGATGGTCAAAAATAGAATCCCTGCGATTAGTCCCAAAAATAGTGGTATGCCGCCAAAGATGGAGTGCACAAAATTAGGAAAGATTCCCAAAATTGCCTGGAAGGGTGTTAGCAGTCCCGTAAAGACTGTCTTAAATATGCCTGGGATGCTTGTAGCACTAGACATGTTAAGGAGTTGGCTGCACATTTCTACGAAATGCACGGGCAATTTGTTGATAAAAGGTCATGGACTTCAGTAGCCGTCCTTGCGACTAGAAGATCATACGTCTCTTTAGATGATGTTATAGGCACTGTTGTCTGTAAAAGCACAGATTTCACTTTGCTTAATGTATCAATTCGTATAGAATAGAGATTCAGACGAGGCCAGAGGGGAGTCACTATGTCTGGAGGCCCGCTCGGGAACAATGCTTGCATACAGCATTTGACCATGGACGTAACTTGTACTAGATAACTTGTCCCTGGCGCGAGGCCACAACACCTGTGATCCGTTCTAAGAATGTAACTCCCGTTCGAAAGTTGCATAAAGAAGGGCTCTATCTGAGTTGCAGGTGTGACTAGCTGGTGGCATGAAAGGTTGTTTGAATTTCCATCACATGCTCCGTGTAAATTAATACCCTGACACAAAAGTATACCGCTTAGTGAATGTTTACAATTCTCACCACTAAGAAATACATTTTTGTCGCTGTCACTATAGCAAGAATGAGTGTATGGTAATTTCCATATGGATTTTACATATCCTTTACCCAATTGTTCATACTGGCCAGCAGGTATGTATTCAAGGCACTTTTTAAAGCGGAAAGTTGTTATCGGAATTGTGATAATTCCGTGTATTATCCATTCAATGACAGGACTCTCTGACATTGTCAATGGTAATCTCTCGAGTCTTTTGATGCTCAGGATTGTATAGTCTGCTCCTTTCTGTGCCAAACTGATCTGTTTATCAGTAAGGTTAAAACTGGAAAATAATGACGTTGTGTTGATTAAACGCCAAGGCACATAGCCTGAACGAAGATTTTGCAGCGTCCAGCCTAGTTCTATAATAGAGCGTAATTGAGACTGGCCATGTTGTAACATTAGCAAATCTCTGTCTATCACATCAAAGGCAGAGGATACAATATTGTCCAACGAATATATTCTGGAAGACAGAGTCATTAACCCATTGTCTACTACAGAAAGTGATTTCTCCAAATTAATACGATCAATTTCTCGTATTTTTTCAGCAGTTTCAATTTGCTTTACTTTCCAAGCCTCGTTGTAAGCAGCATAGATGCTGGTCGCTATGAAACGCTTTTGACGCTGTTTGCGTGGTCCAAGAATGAAATCGCGCAAATCAGCACCATCTTTTAGCAAAGACAAGTGTTGCTTAATTTCAGCCAGTGTGGATGTAGTTAGCCATTCTAGGCAGAGTTTCCCTACACTGTATGTTGTTATAATCCCTGGATGTTGTCTCTGGGAATATCTTGAGTCTAATCTGGTCATTTTTAAACCCTGTGTTTTATTCAGGAACCTATCTTGACAGCTATTTGTGTCTGTAGGCCAGATTAACCATTTTTTCCAATCAGGATGTGTTCTGTTGAAATGTAAAATTTTTGACACGTCTAACTCAATATCAGCTGTTGTATTTTCAGGTATTGGCTTTGGTATAGACGGTGTTTTAAGTTCTTTGTTCTTAGCTAGGCCAAGACAAGATGTTTGGTGTACTGTGTCATTTAAAAATAACATTTGTTCTGGTATCATGCAGGTTCTAAACAGTGCTTCTATGCCTTGCACCTGCCAATCTTTTGTACCCCAAATTGTCTTCGTTTCAATATTATTTTTCCAATAATCAAAACCAAATGTCATCATTTTGTCATAAAATGCTTCTGAATATATCAATTTAGAATTTGTCAGCATTGTTTTCATTCCTGTTTTCTCTAACAGTTTGTAATAAAACGTTTCTGCATCACTGGTGTTAAACCCTGAAAAATATTTGAATTTCTCAAAAAATGCTTTAGAACTGCTTTTAGGTGGTGTAGAACAATGTTCCCATTGATTATACATAAAAACATTTCTAGGCTGTGCAGATTTATGCAAGTAATGATCCCCATAGTGGGTGTAACAGAAAAATTGCTCATAACTAGATGAACCTTGTAAATAATCATGATCTGTGAATCTAGCTGACATTACTAAATCAGACATCATGTCATTAATACTGTTAAAGTCCCAATCATCAGAGAATGTACTTGGTGTCACAAAGTCACTTAAGGAAACCTTTAGTTGATGAGGATACTTCAGGATTTCGACCGGACCATATATCTCATAGTCTGTTTTCTCCCATACTACCCCACCAGGTATTGGAATTGCCGTGACATTTACTGTTGACAGTTCTCTTTTCTTCACGTGGGATGATCTGTGTGGTTTCAGGACTAGGTTGATGTTCTGACTTGCTGTGTCCATTGTAATATATTTTCCTTCAATGAATTTTCCCAAACACAGTACCATGATGAGCCAAAGCAGGAGAAAAAATACACCTAGACCGAACCAGAACTCTAGCCAAGGGGAAACAAGGTACATTTCCTTCAGTTGATGAAAGAGTTCTGTTGCTTTTTCTTTAAAAGACTTTTTAGTTTCTGGCATCACTTCGGGGACGTTCAGATCTTCAGAGAAGTTGTCGAAGTTGATGAAATAACCAGAGGCAGTTCTGTCAATTGATGGGATTGTTCTTTCAATCTGTCTCTCGGTAGCACTTTCTGATGCCACATCATTGTAGACTGGTGTTGTTTCCTGACGAACTGTTTCAATCTGTGTTTCAAGAGGCACGAGTTCCATGGCATTATTGCATAGTCCTTCATTGTGCACTGCAGGCTGATCGAATGTGATGAGTCTTTCAGTTTGAACCTCTTGGATTGTTGCAAGTTTGGGTATTCTGTTGTTTCTTGGGAGTCCACTGGGCCTACTGTTGATTATAGGCCACATGCTTGTGGTTTTACCAGATCGATAGACACGACTCTGTTCTCCTTTTTACCAGCAAGGGGCGGTAGCACAACTGATCTTGTTCCGGTGACTGCCAAGACAGGTACTGCTTTTCTGTAAGAAGGCCCAAATTCCTTCTTAACCGCGATCTTTTCTCTGACTAGATCCCCAATCTTTGGAATCCAGACAGGCCTTGCTGGGGCTGTTGCGGGTGGTGCCTCGTCAGTGGTACTTGGCTGTTGCTTTAACTTTATGTTGCTTAATGATTTTCTTGTTTCATTCAGTTCCTGTAAAACAGCCAAACGGTCTTTTACATCAAAGTGCTTTGTTTCTTCTTGTACCACTGACATCTGACTATCGAGGTCCTGAACGTTCATTCTAATTCCGAACAATAGTTCGTATGAGCTGAAACCTTTTAGAGAATTTCTTGGCATGTTGTTAAGACTAGTCTGGACACTTCTTAAATGTTTGACCCACCCAGCGCCTGAACCTAATACCTTCGCTGTTATAGATTGCTTTATGTCCCGGTTTTTTCTTTCTACCACACTATTCCCTTCGGGATGCGACGGACAAGAATACCGCAACCCAATTCCCATGCTAGCCATGGCCTCCTTATAAGCTCGAGAGCTGAAAGCAGGACCCTGGTCAGAATGGAACGTGGTAATTGCGTATGTGCCGATAAAGACTCGCAAATCTTTTATAACAGTTCTAGGCGTCAGCCGAGTGCTGGAGGACTCATTTTTAAAGTGCTTTTCGTCTTAACTAATTAATAGGACGCAGGTTGGGGTGCAGGCAGCGTTACGCTCTTTCTGACTGGTAGCCGGTAGCAAGGTTCGCTACTGCGATCCCTATTGCAGTTTTCACAGTTGTTTGCATATATTTGGTGTTCTACACTCATTCCTGGCCACCAGTATACTGATTGTAATTCAGTCAGAGAAACCTTAATTGTTTGGTGTCTCAGACCCAAACCCATATGTGCGTCTGCTATTAAAAATATTCTCCTGTTCGTGTTTGGAATTACTCTATCCCCCACTCCAGGGATTCGAGCAAACGGAACGGAGTTTGCATCGATTATGTATGCATAATTGAGTGGATAGTTTACGGGTAGTGCTGCACAGTCGCCTTTTACGGTCGTTTTTACTGCCAGCATGGTTTCCCCGTCTATGTATTTATCTGTACGCTTTTTTGTGGCTACGGAAGCCGGGTTAGTTGCTTCCGCGGTGGCTGTTTTAGCCAATGAATTCCCTGCAACGTGAACGCCATCACGTTGAAGACTCTGTGCGTGAATCACGTGAGTCTTTTGTAGTTCTTTGTGTAAAAGAGCTACCTCGTTCCAGAGCTTTTTATGCTTTATTGTGGCACCTGTGTCATCTTTGTAGTCATTTTCGATCCAACTCTGCAGTTTGTTATTGAAAGAATTGACGCAAAAATGAGAATCGCACACTATAAGTGTGGGGAATTCGCGTTCTGCATTTTCGAGCGCCATCTTTAAACATCTGATTTCAGTTCTTTGAGCCGAACAGTACTTAACTGATTCAGTTTTTGTTATTTTCGGTTTGATTTTACCGCACAGCCAACGACATTTAATGATCGCACATGCTGCATCGTAGGATTTTCTCTCTACGTTGAAATGCTGTACAGAGCTATCTGTATAGATTATACAGGCATATAATGGAAGAGGCAGAATTTCGATTGGCAGAGGATATTCTTCTTCATACTCTAAATCATTCAGTTCTTCGTATTGCGGGGCGAAATAGTATTTTACGTCTTCCGCTCCTAGAGAATCTATGCACTGTATCCATTTTGGATCCAGTGACACTGTAGGCAGGTTTACTGGGCTGAATAGCGCTTCGAAGGCGGATTCCGTTGTGAGGATGTTAATCCTTTTGCCGTGTGCTAGTTCTCGTTCATTTGCTAATGCGATTTGCACTGCGTTCACAGTTCTTTCTGTGTGACTGAATGTTTTTTCTGCTTGTGTGTACAAGTGAGATTTAATTGAAATTGGTACCTTTTCTCCCTCATTAGAGGTTAGGTATGTGAATCCGCATCTTCCTGGGATGACTCGGATTACAAGATCACGTGCGTTGTCACGTGTGTCTAATTTTGTTTTTGCTAACATGTCTGTTTGCAGTGATCTCAAAATTTCTGTGTGTTTTTGAGTCCAATTGATTTGTTTAAAATCAGGTTTAATTAGTTCGTAGAGAGGTTTAACCCTCTCCGCGTAATTTAGAATGTAAGTTCTTCCGAAATTCAGAAAACCTAGTATTGATTGTAAATTCTTCAGCGTTTTTGGAGCTTGGAGTACAGCGCACTTCTCTAAGAAGTTGTCCGCTAGGCTTTTCCCTTCACTTGATAATTCGTACCCTAAAAACAGTACTGTCAGATGGGCAATTCGGGACTTTTTAAAGTTGAATTTGTAACCTTCTGCTGCGAACCCAAGTATAATGGTGTTCACTCTTTTCAAGTGAGTATCCAAGTCGTCGTCTGTGAGATAAATATCATCTACGTAAGATAATGCTTCATCATCATAAATTTGTAGTAACTCTGTTACCCTAGCTGAGAATAGTCCTGGGCTGTTCTTGAACCCCTGTGGGAGTCGACAGAATTTTTTCTGCGACCCAAATGCGGAGAAAGCGGTCAAATACCTGCTTTCTGGTGCAATGTTTTGACAAAAGAAACCATTAGATATGTCTAATGTCGTTTTATATTTTTTCCTAATTATGTTATTCATTAGGGCTGCACTATGCGAGTTTTGTACTGCAAAAGTTTTGCAACATGTATTAAGATGTCTGTAGTCCAAAACTAGACGATATGAATTGTCTGGCTTGGAGACAGGAAACAAAGGATTGTTCATTTGAGAGGTGCATGTTTCAATCACCCCCTGGTATTCAAGTTGATCTAAGATCTCCCTGACCTGTTTTTTAGCTTCTTGCTTTATGGGATACTGCCGTTGGGCAGTTGGTTCACTTTTTAGTTGGATTTTGTGAGGCGTTGAATCCTCATCCCATCCTACATGATTTTTATACAATGCAGGTGCCTGGGCTACTGCCCATTTCCGTGCATATGTATATTTTTTATGAATCGGTATGTGATTCGAGAAGGCAGGCATAATTACTTCTTCGCCACGAGGGCACTCCCTGACAAACTCTGGGGGCCAATCTTTTTCAGCTAACAGAATATCATAGCCTTTTGAGAGCTTATCCCAAAATAGACCCTTAATTTTCCTAGTCTTATCACCCTCCATACGCAATGTTATTTCGTATATTTTATGGGGCTCGCTAAGTCTGGTGTCGGCAGTTTCAACCTGAATGTATTCATTCGTGTCCACTGTCTCCAGATGACTCATCAAGATCTTGCGTGCTATACTGATTTCTGCTGCACTGTCCAACATTGTCAATGCCCACTCCCCGTTTTTCAACTGTGTCCTCAGTATTCTCGGCATGGTTGATTACTCTAATACTGGCTACCTTCTTTTTAGGAAATTGAGATTTTTTACTCTGAGCAGGTTCCTTGTCTTTGGACTTGGTGTGCTCTCCTGGGTCTGACCGTCCTCTTCTTTCCGAATTCTGTGGAAAAGATCGAGAGGGACGTGTATCAATACTTTGATATCTATCAGGTTTTTTTATATTATCCCTATTTCTAAGGTTATATCTTTTCTCAGAGGGCTCCCGTTGGGGAGACTGGCGTTCTCGAGTCGGAGTTCTTTCCCTCCGTCGAGGAGACCTTCCTCTGGACTGGAAAACTTTTTCCTTGGGAGTGGATTGTTTATTTCCATCCCAGCTCTTTTTAGGAGTGTTTAAATTATTTTTAATAAATAATTTTTCAGGATTTTCGAGCAGTTGGGGCTTAACTGGTTTTCCACCCAAGCTGTCTCTACCTAATTCTTCATAGCACTTTTCTATGATTTTTGCAAGCTCAACAGGATCTTTTATATCTGTTTCCCTCAACTTCTGGCGAATCGCCACAGATGCTGCTTCTCCCTTTATGTTGGCTAATAATATAGCCGTGACCTGCTTGAAATCTTTCAGTAATTTCATACCCAGATTTAAAGCGGGCTCTGGACCGAATTCATTTTGAATCTGTTTTAGCACTTCTGGTATTACTGCCATAGACGGAACAACGTGTGTTTTTGTGTAAATGGAAGCAAAGACTGTACCCCAAGTGTCGCAGTCCTCCACGTGTGGTGCGATTCCCATAGGAAGGCAGATGGTCAAGATTCTGTGTTTCTCAATAGGGGTAGTATCAGGAAATACTGCCTCTATTTGAGTGATTTTCTGGGCTAACCAGAAAGGAATTTGTTCCCGTTTTACGGGTGTTTTACCAAGACATGACTGTATGTTCTGTGGTGTAATTTTATTTGTGTTCCCCTGATGAGGGGTCAGCTGGTGTGTACTAACAGCTGGCTGGATTGTAGCAATCCGCATTACATATTGGACTAATTGCCTATGTATTTTTATTAATGTGTTTAGCTGTGCTAACAGCTCTTCTCTTGACATTCTTGCAATGTCAGGATGTGGTGTGTAGCTGGCTAGAACCGGCCACGTGGCTCCTGGTCTCCCTAGAGGACCGAGCCTAGTTATGTGATTATTGTGTTTTAGGGCGCCATTAAACCAGAGCAGGTGCTCTTGAAATTTAAGTGGGATTTCAATCTCCTCGCAAGGAGCGTACTCTCCCGGAGGTTCCTCTATTTTGTAATAGTGAAACTCTTGTGTTGCAGCGTTTGCCGCTGGAAAGTTTATCCAGGAATAGAATACCTCTGTCTGCCGATACTCGTGAGCCTCTATCACGAAAATTACTGTACCACCTTGAGGTGTCAGTCCGTTTTCTATAAGTTTTAAAGTTATAGATTTTCTTAACTGGACCGGGATGATAATAACATCCGGGTCTGCTTGTTCGGGACCTTGCTGAGTCGCATCTACTGCGGCCCCAGAGGTTCCGTTTTCTACTGACATTTCAAAAAATGCAGGTTTTTGCAGAGTAGGTCTCCAAGGAGACAAAGATTAGGTGCACAATATTTTGGAACACTGTATCCTTCAACGTTGAATAAACCGGAGCTTTACATAGGAATCTCTTCCTACTAAGGTCGGGTGGATTTTAACCTTTCACCCACTCCAGACGTCTATTGGAGTTTTTACGGGAGAAAGGGGTCTGTGAAATATGCACGACTGAGTTACTCTACAAGTCTTGCGTTAGTTTATCGCCTTACCAAACGTTGGGCGCCATGTAGTGTAGTTCCTAGTTTCCCACTAGGCCCTGCGCATTGGAATAACATAAACAGTAGTATCGACGTGGAACTGCGGATATTCCAGGCCTCCACTGACTATGCTAAACTTAATTGGGTTGTGTTACCAACTAGCTCAGAGGTCACTGGAAACTTTCTTCTCTGCATAGGAAGTGATCAGCTTCCTTGGCACAGACAAGAAGGGATTCAGTTTTCCAACAACCGTGCAACATGACAACTTTGCTCCTCAGATCAAGAGTCAATCTCTAGGGTCGTGTGAAACAATAGGCATAGATTTCACTCAGTCAGTCTAGTGCAGTTTACTTTCACGGTATGTAGAGAATAGAGAGACGGGCGTGTATCAATAAACAATCTTTCTTCTCGTACAAGAGAAATGAATTGCCACAATTGCAATAACTGTTATTATAAAAAGTACGTACAGTAAGATAAGTATTGCGAAATAGAACTGTAAAAGCATTGATATGGTTTCTTAGCCATACAATGGTTAAAAGTAATAAAACATATATACAGTCATATATACATTAGGCTAACATACTCAACTGGTGCTTCTAACTAAGCCTACCCCAGTGTGCCTGACCTAAGCCTAACACGTGAAAAGGGGAGTAAGTAAGTAGCTTAAGTTAAGTTGGTTTTGCCAAGGTTTGTTTCAAGAATTCTCGTCTAAGGGTTTAGTCAACACCATACCTCTGAATAGAATGATGGAGGATTGGTATCTCCTTCAGGAGTCTCTCTCGATATCCCAGTCACCCGCGAGGGTAAACCGGAAGTGCCGGGACTGGATTTCTCTGCACGAGAAAGGCAGCGGCTTCTCTCAGCGCGTCGAGGAAGGAGGCGGGGGACAGCGTCCGCGGGCAGCTGGAATCTGCTGGATGTCTTCGCAGAGGACGGCTGCTCGGCTCCTCAAGCGTACTGCACCATAGTTCGCGCTGTAGCGGCGATAATGGTAATCAGCAGCTTCACCACCACAGGATAGCAGGCTGCAGCGACAGAGTGCTAGTTTTTACCAACACGGAGTCTTGCAGGCAGCTGGCATCAGCAACAGGTTCTCGCTCGCATTGCTTAAGGCAACGTTGGTAATATTTATACCTGACAGGTGCCGGGTTTGACGCAAGTTTGCTGGACATAAGACGTCAATTAAAGATGTCACTAGGAAGTGATAGTTATCAGTTGCTCATTAGAGTTCCATTACTAATCAAAACATAGCAAGCGGGGATTTCCAAGTTTGCTAAGTTTTTATCTTGTTGAAGAACTCGGAGTGTTATCTAGGAATATCAGATAGTGACTGCTGCTCTGTCATTGCACTAATTGGTCGCAAAGGAAGTAGCAGAGAGTCATGCTGGAATGTGGCTCTGTTCGTGTGAGGCCAGAGATGACTTTTCAGAAAATCGCACTTGAACGGTTATGCCAATATAGGGAATAAATGGGTTTATAGCCGAATAGGGGCATAAGGTCACAGTATCGATCAGGAACCTAGATAAGCACGCAACACCGTGGCTTGTAAGTACCCTTGTAATCTGGAGAGCTAGGATAGTCCCAGCAACCAACCCATTACTAGCTAGAGACGGTATTCCATTAGCAACATCTTCATCTTCGTACAATTTGTGCATGCCTACAATGGGTTAAAAATTACAATTCATATCTCCACAAACAATTACACTCGCTTCCGAACCCAAATTGTCCAGAATTATCTCTAGTTTGTTAATACAAGATGATTCCTTATGAGATGGCATGGTCTATTATGCACATTAAGAAGATTAATCACCCTTTTGTCATCAGTGGTCATTTCCAAACCAAGTAGATCTAAAGAGTCTATGTTTCATTTTTTTATACCAATTATTTAGAGATACACTGACCCATATTAACCAAACTCCTGAGGCACGACCTCTAATTGATGGGACTGCCTCTATCTGGTAGGTTCTAAATCCAGCTCTGTGCAAGGGTTTTGTGGCCCACGTTTCCTGTAGTACACATATGTCAAAGGAGTTTATGTAATTGTTCCAGTCAGGATCACTTATTTTTGCACTCACTCCTGCTACATTCCATGATATAATTTTAACTAGCGATTCCCCGATGTTTAAATTGCTACTACTTGGTGGTAGGGTTTGGGTTGGGCTTCAAACTACCCCTGTCAGAATAATGTCATCTTCACCCACCACTAATTGGTCCATACCATCTATTCCTATCGTTGGTACTGTAACCTTTTCAGGTTCTTTTGGGTGGCTTGTGGGCTGCTCTAAGATGCCAGTGAACAACATTCGATCCGTTGCCTGATCTATGCAGGAACATGATACCCTCTTGATATCTCTGGTTCCCTCTCCTTTAAATTTAGGTACCCTTTTGTATTTTAATACCTGATGCCCATCTTCTGAACCTGATGACAATGGGGGTACAGGGGGGAGGGTATCTTGTAGTCAGTCAACTGACTCTAAGCAATTAAAGCGATTGTGGGTAGGGATAGTGTCCAATTTTAGGGATGACATTAACCATCCCCCGGTTGTAGGCCCCCTCCTCTTACGATGCACCGTCGTCCAATCATCTGCCCATGAAGAGAAATGGCCTGGTGGATAGAAATAGGTTAGTTGGAAGGGGCGAACGGTGGTGCCTAGACTGGGGTACCTCCAATTGCAGATGTAGTTCACAACTCTAGGGTTATCAAAATTAATCAAAACACAATTCCCCTTTATATTTTTTGCCAAATGTCCTACCCAGGGTACCCGCCGAGTTGTAAGAATTCTACCCATCATATGTGGGGGCAAGGGTCTATTTACATCCAGCAGTGGACAACCCTATTCCACAAGGTGGTAGAGGTTTCCACCTCTTGCCTACCCAACTCCAGCACTCCAGCCAGAATGACCACAAATGGGCAGGCCTCAGGGGGTAAGTTTAAGGCATCTACAGTAGTTTCCGCTCTAGAGCTTTTTTCATTACAACCCTGAGATGCATTACTTTTACTTGGCCTACTTGCTTTGGTATCTTTTACATACTTGTCTTTGGCTGCCTCAGGGGTCACCTCAGTTGTTATTGGTACTGGGGGATCCCCGGGAGCAGCTGGGCCCTTGGTAATGGTAGCCCTGACCTTCGGTGGTGTATGGATGGCAGTGGAGCTAGGATTGTTTAGGGAGGATTCAGTAGTTCCCTTGATATCTCTCTCTATCTGTTTTAGGTGTGTCTCTATCTTGCTCAGCCTATCTTCAAGAGGACGTAGGAGGAGTTTTAGTGTGTCAAAAATAATATTTGACTCAGCAGTCTGCGTCCCTTCCGTAGCCCCTTTAGTTAATTGCCCTCCTGATGCTTGCATCATGTTCCCTAGGTCTATTACATCAAGAGCCGGGCTTGTGGGGTTAACAACAACAGGCGTTTCCACAATGCCTGGACTTGGCACAATATTGTTTGCGCCCTTCTTTTTCCTTCCACCATGAGTGTTCAATAGCCCTGATTTCACCTTAGGAATAGTCCCGGTGTTTGCTCCTTTCTATTGTCTTGTGTTGGGAACTTTAACCACGTTAGGGACAATGGGTAATTTATGGGGAGATAGTAATAATGACTCTGATACAGTCGAATAACTCCCATCAGTTACATGTAAAGCGTCGTAATTAGATGCCTGCGGGATGGTTGATTCTAAAATTGGCGAAACATTAATCTCCCCATGAGCTACAACATTACCCAGGGAAACAGGGGTTTGTGCGTGGGCAATTTGGCCTAGTGAGGATCGTCTTCCAATAGCCAATTCCTGGGAAACCTGTCGCTCCATGATGGAAATGCTTTCATCTACAACGGTGTTCCTCCTTTTGATGAATTGGTCCATTGCTCCTGTGAATACAACCGTGTCGGCTCCCCCCTTAACCTCCTTAGGTGGCATTGTTCTTAAACCAGTCAACAGTATCTCCAAGATATATTAAGATCCACGGTACTCACAAGACAGGGTGTGGGATGTCAGTGGGGTAGCCCGACCCGGCCTCGTCCGGTCTTGAAAGGGCTTAAACGGGCCCGCCCTTGGCCCGGGCTTTCGCCCGGCGCGCGTCCCTCGTTGCGCTTCAGGTGAAGATTTAAAGCACCTGGGGCAGGGCGGTGCCGGAAGGAGTGTATATGCCCCTAAGCCTTCTGGGCTTGGTAGTCCTCATGGGTTGTGTTGCCTTTTGCTTTCAGAGTTTTCTGACCCCGCGTAGTCATTCCGTCGCTCCTGCCGCCGCTTTGCTTCTCAAACGGAATTCCGCCGCCTCTGCTGGTATCCCTCAGTGGCCTCGAGCACTTCTGAATTACATTAGCAAGAGCTAAGGAGGTGCGGTCCATGATAAAAGGGGAATCAACACAGCACCGCGCCCGCAGTACAACAGTGACCCAGGCGTGTGATCCAGTAACGTTATGCCCGCACCGAGCATAGACTGAAGCTTGAGGCACCTGGGTTTCGGGTATGGCAAGCAGCAATGGCGGCTCAATCATCCGCTCAGGTTCGTTCAAGGCCAGGGCAGGGAGCTGATAGCAGAGTCCGGCCGTTCAGGTCAGCCTCGCGTTGTGTGTGGTGTGGAGGTCGGAAGAGAGAACACTCACACCAGCGCCATCTGCTATCCGACCAGAGCGAAGGTTTACCAAGCCAAAACACCAGGCATGTTATAGTTAGGGTCAAATTTCACTCATTCTAAACCATTGAAATTCAGCAATTAAAGTTATTTAAAGTTATTTGAACTATAACTTACACCCCCACAATACACTGCTTATGACTTCACATCTTACATCACTGATGACATGGTCGGTGATATAATTTATGACATCACTGCTGACATCTTAAATTAAATCAAAAGGCTGATAGACGGCAGTTGCAATGTGTATTGTGCTCTTGTTTTTGAGTGCTGCAGTTGAGACATCCCCTTGCCAGTACCCACTGTGGAAACTATCACCTGAAAAAAGGCTCTAGCAGCTTTTCAGAGTAGAGATACATTAAGAGAGGGAACCATTTTGGATCTCTTCCAGGGTTCTTACAGTGGGATCAAGATTAATTGTCCACAACAGGACTGTAAAAGTAATACGGGTTGTTTTTGATTTGTTCCAGGTTGCCCAGTGGCCAAAGACATAGTACTCTGCAGAGTACCAGAGGAATTCATGAGATCCAGGGCTAGTTTGGCTGACAACCAGCTTCCCACACTTAATCAATGGGAGTGACTCAGTAATGAAACTTTCCTGGACTGCTGAGAGAGGGAAACTGAAGATACCACTGCAGAGGTTGACTGCCCTAAGGTGCTGAGTCACTGTGTCTGAGTGGAAGAGACAGGACAGAAGTGTGCATTTGTTTGGGAGGTTCGACGAAAGAGACCTGAAAACTGTCCCTGCCTTCCTGATCACTGTTAAATCACCATGAAAGAGCTGCCCTCAAGATGGAGAGATGAAGATGAAGTGATGAAGGAACTGACATGAGTGCTGGGATTAGTCGATGTAACTTAACCATAAATGGTGCACTACATCATTGATGGAGAAGAAGAGAGTGAGAGAACATGACTGCTCCACAGATTCCAAAGACTGTACCTGGCAGTTGATGTCCTGTCCTAACTCCACGGGGATATCCAAAGAATCACAGACATCAGAAGGTGGGATTTTCATTTGTTGGCAGTGCGGCTTTTGTCTTGGAACTGTTCCCCTGCTGGAGTCCTCTGCTGCACCTGTTACCCAGTCATGGTCTGAACAAAACTCCTGAAAAACTTTGGAGGAATGGAGGCCAGCACATACATTCCAAGAGAGGGCTTCGAGCGAACGGCTACACTCAAGTAATTTCTTCACCTATGAACAAGTTCACACAAGACGTTTGGATTCTTTTGGCTCTAGAAAAAAGCTATGGTGGGGGTTGCCAGTGACTAGAACACTGAAGGACTATCCCATGGGCCACCAACACAAAAATATGCTTAAGCTATTCACAGTAAGACTCAGTCTCAGAGGTTATTCTAAGCCTGATACATTTAGCTATTTTCCCACCGCACCTGTTATACATCCCTTTGCCCCTAGGCATATTCATTTGTGTGGTATTTGGTTTTGATGTAATGAAGTACTTCTCTTTTATAAAAGATAATTATTGGACTGTACAATCATTGTTGCATACTTTTTGGTAGCATTTGAATTTGGGGACTCTACCTTCACACACACAGTAGTTCCTAGAGATGCATTGCATTTCTCATCCTGCGATCTCTGAGGGCCACATGCTGAAAATGTGGACTTGTTGATCAGTTTTCAGTGCCATGGTGCTAGACCTGTGTTACAGCAAATAAATGATGGACAAAATGCTGAAAATGCAAACATTCTCCCCAGTCAAAAGAACTGTGTTAAATCCATCATTTTTGTTGCCCACTACGCCACACCAGTTTGGACCCAGCCATATGCAAATCAGTCTTGACCCAGTGCCCCATGGGAACAGTCCAGACCGAACTGCCAGGCCAGGTCCTCCCTGGACCAGAAACAAGCATCCCTGGACTGGTTTCAGGGTATATCACCCTTCTTCAGCCGGGCTAGCTTGAATTCAGTGGCACAGTGAGCAAGAGACCAACGTCTGGGCATACCATTCCACTTAGGGCGAAAAGTTTTACAGAAAATAAATGATGGACGGAATGCTGACAATGCAAACATTCTCCCCCAGTCAAAAGATCTGGGTTAAATCCATTGTTCTTTTTACCACTACGCCACTGTAGTTTGGACTCAGCCATCCTTGGTGTGGCTTTCCCACAAAAATGTTGCTTTCAGCCTGCCTGTTTTGCTGACTTTGTTTTTTCTAGCTTTAGGACTTTGCACACTTTATCACTGCTGATCAGTACAAATGTACCTGTGCTTTCTCCATAAAGCATGGTAGAATTGGCTAATACCCAATTGGCATATTTATTTTACTTGTAGTTTCCTAGGAAAGATGCACTACCATTGCCCAGGGCCTGTAAATTAGATGTTATGAGCTGATTGTGCCCATTAAAGATGCCTCTACCATTGCCGCTGGAGTTGCAAAATAACCCTTTAACCCGGCCCTAAGCTTCCATTTTAATACATGTACACCACCCTAATTGTAAACCCTGGACAGCCCAAAAGGCAGGGTGCAGTGTATTTAAAAAGTGGGACATGCACTTTTTAGGATTACATGTCCTGGCAGTGAAAAACTCTTAAAGCCATGATTCTTTTATTGAACATTTTCAAATGCCTCCTACTCGGGAGTGAGGGTTGATGAGGGTGGTGGCGCCGGGGGCA
The DNA here is from genome assembly GCF_964263255.1 of Lissotriton vulgaris. Classification (NCBI taxonomy): domain Eukaryota; kingdom Metazoa; phylum Chordata; class Amphibia; order Caudata; family Salamandridae; genus Lissotriton; species Lissotriton vulgaris. The sequence continues at coordinate 230,680,934 of NC_141696.1, forward strand.
GTCATATTATGATTTCTTTTGGACACAGAACGTCTGTTTAGAGCAGTTGGTGAAGCTATCTCTTTTATTTGTTTCAGCAAACCCCTGACAAAGAGCCACTTGGCTCGAAATGCATTGGGTGAAATTAAATTACTACTCGTATCAATGATTCTTCTCACGTGTCCCTGCTAAAAGCCTGGCTGAGCAAGGAGGAGGCATTTGAAAAAATGCATTTGAAAAAATGTTTATTAAAAAAAATCATGGTGACATCAAGCTGTCTCCTCAGTGATTTTCAGAAAAAGCAATGGATTAAATGTAAAATGAGGAATTGTTCAAATATGGGCTCCCTTGTCAAAAATTGATTATTCAGCAAGCAGTGGCCTATGGTGAGGAAAGGTTTCCTGCATCTAGCAGTGCTACAGAGGGGTGTGCAAGCCTCATACCTTTTTGGTTTACTTTAAGAAAGTTGGTTTTCCTGTCTTAGCCTTTTTGTGCCTGCAGCCTGTCTCTGTGTCACATTACTGGGTGTATTTTGAAGTTGGGCTTTGTGTATTCCTCCTAGACAGCCACACACAATAGAGAGCTTAGATGTGCATGGATAGGCAATCACTGGCAGGATGGGAGGGCACAGCAGGTCACAGCCATAGTTACTCTTGAATAGGCTATGTACTGCTTCCACACCAAAGGCTGCATACTCCATGTAGTTAGTCTGGAGACAAGGCACGAAAGGCAGGAAACCTATACACTTCAAAGAGAACCCCCTAGAAGTTTCTCACACTTCAATGGAAGGCACAGGAATAAATATTGGACCTTAGACACCAACTCTTCAGTACACATATGGAACTGTGGATATCCAGGAAGAAGGACTGCTCTACTGCTGAAAGGGCTGCCACTTTCCTGGACTGCTGTCCTGCTGTGCTACCCTCTTTCCTGGGTGAGAAGGATTCAACCTGAAACTCTGAACCCAGGATCTCAAAGTGACTTCAAGGGCTAGCTGCCTAGCCTCTGGATCAGAAGTCTCAGGAACATAACAGACCTCCAACAGCCTTGAACTCAGCCCCTGGAGTCTGCCATCTGTGAGTCCTGCATCCCAAGTTGTGCCACCTCAGCCCTGAACCCTTAGAAGTAGGCCTGAAGTGCTTCTGGCAGCTCAGCCGTGGCCCTCCATTAGAACTGATATGAAGGGAAGCAAAACCTTACCCCACAGCTGCCAGCCTCATTGGAGCCAACGCAAAGCGACGCAAAGCCCTGGCAAGCTATACGGCATAGCTCCCTGGAACTGATGCACGGCGTCGCAAAGCTATGCCACCCAGTTTCACCGGAACAGACACCATGCAGACAACGCACCAGGATTTAACCCCTTGGCTGCGTTCGCCGGCCAACGGCTGTCGCAAGCACTACCTCTGTAGTATTGGACACGTCCGTTGGCCGACGTGGCCCCGCCCACTCTACTAAACCGCCGCACCGCGACGGAATTGTCGCCGCGGTTAAGGTCCTGTTTTCAGCAGACCTAAGTGGGTCCCTGTAGCTGGCCAGCCTTCCATCACGGTTGGCCAGAAGTTGTGAGTTTGTCCTATTTGGTGCTTCTATACACTATTTTTACTGAATTCTTAATAATAACATATCTCTGGTTTTACTGATTGGATTGTTGTTGTTTTGGTCCTGATTTATTCATATTTTTACTCTAGTTGTCTAAATTGGAGTGGGAATTTTCTTATGTGGTGTTTTCACTTCTTTACTGTTTGAATTGCTGCTAAATACTTTACACATTGCTTCTAAGTTAAGCCTGACTGCTCTGTGCCAAGCTACTGTAGGGTTCAACACAGGTTAATTTGGGGGTTTGCTTGTGCCTCACGCTGACAGGGATGGATTGTGATGGCTGCTTGAGTAGGGGTTCACTCCCTAAACAAGTAAATCAGTTTCTCACACATTGGGCCTCATTTATGAGGTTTTGTAGCAGAGCAGTGTTACAGGCCTTCCTGTTGCACAGCTCTACAGCAAAAGAAACAGCAGAAAGTGCTGTATCTATCAGAAACGTGCATTCCTATCCTTTTTCCCTGCTCCGCGTACAATGGGCTGCCATGCGCCAAAGCAAGCACCTTTGATCCATGATGCAAGGGTGCCTGCGTTATGGGGAGGATTATTTTTGTGCAGGAAGGGGAACATTCCTGCACAAAAACCATCACAAGAGGCTTTTTCCTCTTTCTATGTGAATGCAGCACACATAGAAAAAGGAAAAACAAGGAGTAATAAAGATATTTCTCCTTGTTGTGCCTCCCTTACGCCTCCGCAGGGAAGGTGTAAGTATTTGGTGCTGCCTCATTCTTACGGTTTCTCGAAAATCTGCGTTATAGGGAACAATATTTACGAGGCAGCATTAGCCAAAAAAAGTGTCTCCGGCGCCACGGAACATCACAAAAAGGGATGTTCCAGAGGCTCAAGGGACCTCATAAATTAGGCCCATGGTGTTCAGACCCTGGGACAGAAGTGATAAAAGGTTATAACAACCACTGTGGTTTTGTAACCCTGTCTGCCCCATGGCCCGTCAATGGGTTATAACGGCCTTTGAGCTCACTTATTAATTACTTTTAGCGCCATTCATCAAATTCATCCGTCATTGGTTGATTGTAACTCTCATTCATGATAAGGCATTTAGCTTTTGCAGTAAGGCAAATACAGTTTTCCATTCCTGCAGCAGTCAGATGAGCCCATATATGGAAGTGTGTAATCTTTTTTGTAGTAGTTCTGCCTCCACTCCACAGACCATCTTGCTGTGCCCCATTTCCTATATGCTCCTCTGTCTCGACCTATATCCCTTACACTTTTTTATCCCCCTTTTTTATTATTTTTATCCCATACCTGTGTTTCTTTCAGCCTCTTCCAAAGAAGCCTGTATCCAATTGGTTACTCAACCCTTCTCACCTTACGGCGTGTCAGTGAGTTGGTGATTTCTTGGTGTGGTGCGTCGATTGTTGTCACTCGGACACAAGTAATGGTCATTATCTATTCTCCCAGTCTCCTGAAGTGTTGCCAAGCACCAATAAGTAGGCTGTTGGGAAACAGCAATCCACATATGCCCTGGGAAGTATGCAATTCAGTTCACATTACCCTGCTGTCCTTGTATCTCTCGAGTTTGCTTATAGCAGGAAGAAGAGGCTTTGACTGTTGATGGGACTTACCTCCAGTGTATAAGTCATGTGACACCTGTTTGGAGGCAGCATAGTACTCACACTGCTGTTCGCTCACAAGTGACACTGACAAGGAGCTGCTCACAGGTGTGAATGTCCCATAAGATCCTCACTTCGGTTCCTCACCGGTATGTGACCATAGATTTGTTTACAGGTAGAAATCACTACCGGACCACCCCCTTGCAGTTCCCTACATGTGAGTCTTAACCAAGGACCATCAACCTGCAGCTGCTCTCATGTAGGTATCCCCCAAATACCATCTAACCCCACAGCAAATCACAAGTGGTATCACAATGCAATAGTTTTCAGGTAGGATTCACAAACAGACTATTTCCTTGCAGATTCTAACAGGTTGGTAGCACCATGGACCCTTACCCGCAAGGTCCCCACTGGTAAGTATCAGTCAACAGACACTCAGCTTTCAGCTCATCACAACTAGATCACAACTAGATATAAACCACAGACCCTCACCTTCCAGCCCATCAGGCAGATCACAAACATTCTCTCCTCGTAGCCCAGTTTGCCACTTCCCATTCAATGGTTGACTATGGTCTACTGTTATTTTCTTAGATGTACGTTTGTGATGTTTTATCTTTTGGCTCAGATATCCCACTAATTATTTATATTTCATAACATATAAATGGGATTTATATATTTGTTGTGATGAAATTAAAACACGTAGCTGCTTGCAAACGTCTAAATAATGGCTATAGAAATAACATTTATATCTGAACATACATGTGGACATGTGTCTTCACATATAATAGACAAAAAACATACTACGGTTTTGAATTCATTCATGCGGTATAGCCTTTTCACTAATGCCACATGCCACGATTTATTAAAGGATTCAGGGGCAGATTTACAAGCGCCTTGCGCCACTTTTGTGTCAATTGTAAATAAGCCCCTTAGTGAGCAAATATTACCAGCGCATCTGTTCTCAATCATCATTTTCAGGAAGTATGCTTTATATAATATATTGCCAAGGTAACATAACCATAAGTTGGAAACAAATTGTTTTTCAAAGCAGTGCAAGTTCTCTCTTGTGTAGAAAATCAGCCTGTGCTACTCCCACCCATGTCTTCTCTGTATTAGTTTTGTAAACAGATTTGAATATCTTACTCATCCTACTATCTACACTTTAAATAAACAACTATTTAGACAAAGACGCTTATGTATTTTAACAACATATATGCTTAGTTTTTTCAGTTTGTATATACAACTGCTGCTTTTTCATCTTACAAATAAATCCTAATAAAATACAACAACATCAGATAGTATGTTTCTTTTGTGTAACAATGTCAAGATGCACCATTACATATATGAGGATTACTTCTCCATTAATGCATCTGTATGGGAGTCTCCATATAGAAATAAAACCGAAGTCTATTGGCTACGTCACTGCTTGCCAGGTGAGCCACCCACACCTTTATTTTTAACTGTTTTAGTCTGCACTAATTCTGAATCATTAAGCAGCTTTATAACGTTTACATGTTTTTTTAAATTTTTTGTATGCAATAAAATTAATTTTATATGTTTTTGTGCAGCTCGTATGCAGGAGAAGACTAACAAAAATATAACTTGATCCCAATCGTACCGGATCCCTGGTTGAAATCGCACCTATGTTATGTTGCACTTTCTTAAACATCATCAGAACTGGTTCTACAAGATGAATTATATCTTAAAGGACAGCAGCAGAATGGTGCTTTGCCTCCTCAAAATAATCACTATAAGCCAGATGTACGACCCTTTTTTGCGCTCGCAAACAGGAGATCGGCCCGTTTGCGACCACAAAAGAGGGTAATGGCATGTACAAACCCAATTTTGCAAGTCACTGACTCGCAAAATAGTGTTTGCGACTCTCGCTATTAGGAAGGGGCGTCCCTTCCTAATAGCGAGACTCACTGCCAAGTGCTATTGTTTTGTGACCGCATTTGCGGCCGCAAAACACTTGCATTTTACCACTTACTCCAAGTTGGCGGTAAACCACTTGCAAACGGGGAGGGGTCCCCAGGAGGCCCCTTCCCCTTTGTGAGTGTGTGAGAAAATATTTTTTAGAGCAGGCAGTGGTCCCAGGGACCCCTGCCTTCCATTAAAAAATTAAATTGAAAAGTTTAATTTTTCATTTTTAAATGCAATGTTTTTCTTAAAGGAAAACGGGCTGCAATAAAAAAAAACTGCTGTGTTTAAAAAACAGTCCCAGACATGGTGGTCTGCTGACCCAGCAGGCCACCATTCCTGAGAGTGCTAGCCATTCCTAAAGGGGTTGCAAATTGCGCTTGTCCCATGAATATTGATGAGGCATGCAATTTGCGACCCCATTGGGAATCGCTAACAGTGTCTGTGACACTGCTGTGCATTGCATTTTGTGAGTCACAAAGCGATGCAATTTGTGAGTCGCAAAATGTAAGGGTAGTACATGTGGCCCTCTATTCCTTAATCTGTGTTTTATTGCACTGACTAAATGTTTATAAAGGCATGCATTACTCTTAAAATGTAGTCTAATTTATTGTCTCAAACACTATGCTTACAGCGATGAGACATGCAAGTAGGTTGACATTAATGTATTGTTTGCATAGTAATGCACACATTGCATTCATATATCTATAAACATCTGGAATATAGGTTTCACAGTTTGGTTTTCAAAAGAATCACTCGCATTAAAGTGAAAAATGTAATAGGGTTTTTTATATTTCCTCCTGTGACGAAACGGACATCACTGCTTGTTGTTTAAGCCAAAATCCCAAACCTGTTCTCCATGTCGAATTGTGTGTGTGTGGGCGGACGGGTCGCAATCACTGACTTCTGTTATACGCTGGTAATATGTTATTGGTGTGAACACTTCTTAGGGGTCTGTGTGGGACATCCCATAGTCCCAGGACTTCTTCCTGGGGCACGAGGTACATGGCAGAGGGTGTCCGATAGACAGCGATTGCTATCTGGCTGTAGTGAAGGTGCTCAGATGACCTCTGACCTTGGCAAGCCTGTCTCCCTGGTTTGGTCAGTTTAGGTTTGGAATGTCTCTGTTTCCAGACATGTTTGTGAGGCAGTTAGTTCAAAATAACTATGGCATAAGAAACTTTTTTTCTGGGAGTTGGGGTTGCTTCTGTCCTCATCCAAGAAAATGTAGAAAACGTGACAAAACAGTGTATTTTCCATGGATGTAGTTAAGAAATCTTGAGATGCAATTTTCTCAGCCAAGAACTTTTCAAAACTCAGACGGTGTCTTTCTTCACATTTACATCCCACTCCTCATGAGTTATGATTCTGGCATAGATCATATAATTATTAATTGCAATCCTAAGAGCAAGATAGATCTTATATGCTGATACAGCAGTGCCTCTGCACACCTTAATACTGGTGTAACCTGCCTAAGCCTAGTCGGTTTCTCCTTCAGGAATAGACATGTTACACCAGTATTAGTCACAGGCCTCACATTAGCAGTAAAATGCCATAAAAGGCTAAAGTATAGACAATAAAAGAAATCCTTAGGGGTCGTGATGCAATAGCCATAACAACAAGTGGCCCTTGACTGCAAGAAATCTTCTGTAATAAGTCTCAGGCCCTCAGCTGGAACTTTCTTTGAAATATTGTCTTTAAATATATACAGGAAATCTAATGTATTTGATCCCAAACATCAACTTGTTTGTTTCTTACGTTTCATGCAATTTGCTCTCAATTGCTGATCATCCCTTAAGCCATGGGTACTCACAAACATTTTTTTATAGGGGCCACAAAGTATGGTTTGTAGTATGCCCGTAGTCCGCACTGATGCCAGCATGGTGAGACTGGGGTCTTGTGGGGGAGCGGGGGGGGGGGAGGGGGGAGCAAATATTGGTGTGGTCAGTGAGTCCATGGGTTATTTTGAGTGTTGGATTCCGTACTGTCCTCAAAATGAAGTCCCTAGCCTCTGTTAAGTCATAGATTTGACAATGCTGTGTTATGCTGTCTCCGAGTCGCACCTTGGAGAAATCCCTGAGAGAGTCAAGTATAAAAAATAAGTAACTTCATTATTGCATTAGAACGAAATAGAATTCCACAATGTGAAACCACTTGACTAAATCTGTGATCCTAGGCAATTGTCTAATTTCATTTAGCCTTCTTTTTCTTCATTATGACATATAAGAGCAGCATGAAGTACTTGAGTTTAACCCCTTCCATGCGGCCGTTATTCTGCGCCTGTGAGGCAGAATCGCGAGTGGGCAGGTTTATGACGGCCCCCAGCCGTCATCAGCACACAAGCACCGTAGTGCATGATGGCTGGGGGCCGTCATCAGCATGGAAGGGTTTAAGATATATGCTGTACAAAGCCTTCTTTTGTGTTTGATTTATTAAACTATAGTGTTGTAAATGTTTAATAAGAACTCAGGCCACCCAGAGGGTTCCATCAATCAATCAATCAATCAATCAATCAATCAATCAATCAATCAGAGTACTTGTAAAGCACGCTACTTACCCGTGAGGGTCCCAAAGCGCTGAGGGGAGGGGGGTGCTGCTACTACTCGAAGAGCCAGGTCTTGATGAGTCTTCTGAAGGCGAGGAAGTCTTGGGTCTGCCGTAAGTGGGTAGGGAAGGTGTCCCAGGTCTTGGCGGCGAGGTAGGAGAAGGATCTGCCGCCGGAGGTCGTTTGTTGGATGCGGGGGACAGCGGCGAGGGCGAATCTGGCGGAGCGGAGCTGGCTGATGGGGGTGTGGAAGCTGAGTCTGCTGTTCAGGTAGGGTGGTCCGGCGTTGTGGAGTGCTTTGTGTGCGTGGGTGAGGAGCTTGAAGGTGATCCTCTTGTCGATGGGGAGCCAGTGTAGGTCTCTCAGGTGGGGGGAGATGTGGCTGCGGCGGAGGACGTTGACGATCAGTAGGGCGGAGTCATTTTGGAAGCGTTGTAGATGCTTTGTAGTGGTCGTAGGTGTTTGGCTGGGATTCCTGCGTAGAGTGCGTTGCTGTAGTCCAGTCTGCTGCTGACGAGGGCCTGTGCCACCGTTCTTCTTGTTTCGGTTGGGATCCACTTGTAGATCCTGCGGAGCATGCGGAGGGTGTTGTAGCAGGAGCAGGAGACGGCGTTGACCTGCTTAGACATGGAGAGGGATGAGTCGAGGATGAATCCTAGATTGCGTGCATGGTCGGTGGGTGTTGGTGCTGTTCCCAGTGTGGTCGGCCACCAGGAGTCGTCCAAGGCTGAGGGGGTGGGTCCGAGGATGAGGACCTCCGTCTTGTCCGAGTTCAGCTTCAGATGGCTGCTCCTCATCCAATCGACGACGGCCTTCATTCCCTGGTGGAGGTTGGTTTTGGCGGTGTGTGGGTCCATGGTGAGGGAGAGGATGAGCTGGGTGTCGTCAGCGTAGGAGATGATGTTGAGGTCGTGATGGCTGGCCACTTGTGCGAGGGGGGCCATGTAGACATTGAACAGCGTTGGGCTGAGGGATGAGCCCTGGGGGATGCCTCAGATGATGTCAGTGGCTTTGGATCGGAAGGGTGGGAGGCGGACACTCTGGGTTCTGCCGGAGAGGAAGGACGTGGTCCAGTCCAGGTTCCATGTGACATTTGTTTTGCTTCTTAGTCCACTATTGATATTGTTGTCCCGTTGAGGAGAGGCATGAATGTTTCTACATTAATTTTTGAAAACTATCGGCTTAAAAAAAAGTATTCCGGATACACTGATATCATACTGAGGTGGAACAAGTGGTCTGCATGTTAAAAAATACACTTTTTGATTCTGAAGAAATGTCATCATATTTTTGCACACTTGTTTCAAGATTTCTTTTAAAAAAATGTGTTCTTAAAGGTAATTGGTGCAGGGCACCTTATTTGCTTTTTATCTTTTACTTTAGTTAATTTTGAGAATCACTGCTGTAAGCCCTACTTTCTAGAAATTCCAGTCACTTCCAGTCGGCATAAGTTTCTTTTTCTGCACATTCTTCAGGTGTATCTCTGGATAGTCTCTGAAGAATGGGTCAAAACACAGTTTGAATCGTAAACTAGCATCTTTACCAGAGATAAGTAGAATTTCCTGAAAAATCATCCTTTGTGCAGTTCTGTGCATTTATCAGCTGCCCCACACATCAGCGGTGGGTACTCCGCTATGACGACGGTGCATCACCCTCCCTGCCAGCCTCAAAACTTGAAAACTAAAACGCTAATAAAAGATTTTACTATCGTTTTATTTTTCTTCTGTTGAATGAGGCTTGGGGCAGGTCCATCACGGGGCAAAGCAGGAGGGAGTGTGGCGAACACTGTGATTCAGTGAGCATGGCGGTTTGGCCGGCCGTCTCAGGCTGGACAAAGCATCATGCAAAGTGAAGCTCTCTACAACCCCAGCTGCATTGCTGGGTTGGAGACAGCAGTCACAGGTTCCCACTATCAGTGGGAGTGCAAATCGTGGGTCAATCCTGACGCTGCTCTCATTCATGAGAGCAGCATCAGGATTGGCCACAGGGGAGGTTGGGAGCCTATGCTGCAGCGAGGAAGAAACAAAAGCAGCGTTTTGGCAGGCGCAATGCGGCAGGTAAGTTCTTTTTTTAAACTTTTTTCTTTCAGTCGTCATCCCCCACTTCACCCAACTTTCCGCCTCCTTGCCCGCCCCCATTCCAATAGCACACCAGCCGCTACTGCCACACATTGACTCCATTTTTGTTTCTTTTGTGTTTGCTATGCTCCAAGTATATCAAGAAATGTTCAGTTGATGATCTAGAGATGTTCTGTTGTATTTACGCCTACTAATTTAAGCATACACTTAACCAGACTAGATTTGAAGTCTAATCTGTGAACACTATGCTTTGGGAGGACATCTATAATGAGAAAGTAATTTTCACAAATGATTTTGGCAACCAATGGACACCATCTGATCTTTGGTAGGGACAGCTTCTGCATATCTGGTGGCGTGCTCTGTGATCATGAGGCTTTTCTCCATCACATTCATGTCCATTTCCAGGCATAGGAAATTCATACATGGAAGATGTACTGTCGTGACCTCCAATGTACAGCTAATCTGGTTGCAGGCTTTGATGCAATGAGGCAAGTGTATTCTTCGGAGTATACTTGTACTTCTTGTCTCAGGTATTTCCAATGAAATCTCTTCCTCTCTGTAGAGTTTAATCAACTCCTAGATCTCTTTTCTCATCGCCAACTGTATTTTGCAGGTAAAACCAGTTCTAGACTTGTACACTTCTTGGTATTAATTAATTATTTATGTTATATTTAATTTATACAGCGCACAGCTACTCAAGAGTGTCCCGGCGCTTTCTCCAGAAAGAAAGATGCACACAGATCAGCAGCTAAAGAGCAATGGATCCTTGTGCCGCCAAGCGCAGCATGTTCCAGGCCAGACCAGCTTTTCGAACAAAGGAGCTCCCACTGAGCATTTGGCGACTGAACCTGGGGGTCTGTATCAATAGCTGAGCAGACGAACGCAACTGTCTCCCTGGTTTAAAGAAAGCAAATTTCTTCTGAAGATAAATGGGACCTAAGCCATAGAGGGCCCGATGCGCAATGGACAGCATTTTGAATTTTAGACAAGATTCCACTGGGAGCCAATGCAAGGTGCGCAGGTGGGTGCATACACTATGTCTAGATGACAGACCCATTAGCAGTCTAGCTGCTGAGTTTTGGAGTATTTGCAATTTCTTTGCAAGAAAGCCCGGACTAACAACCAAAAGGGCTTTGGCATAGTCCAAGCGGGACAAGAAACTTCCTCAAGATTTTCAAAGTGCCAAAGCAGGTCCCCACCAATTTCTTCACTTGTGTCGAAAAGTTCCGATTTTCATCGAGCCAAACGCCAAGATTTTTTGTGGCAGTCTTACCCGCAATTGGTCGGGGAAAGCCGGGAGGCCACAGCCTTTCTCTGAAGTCCGCAGAGAAAGAGCCATACAAGAGCACCTCAGAATTTCTTTTGTTACTCTTCAGCTGTGCATTAGCAAGCCAGTAAAAAAAAAGACAGACAGTGTTGCGCGGCCACAATAGAGTCATCCTCCTTCCTCCAGGAAAACAAAAGCTGAGTATCATCAGCATAAGCCATCACTTTAGCCCCTAATGACTCCGCGAGATAGACCACCGGAGTCACATAGACATTGAAAATAAGGGGGCTAAGTTATGACCCTTGCGGCAAGCCAGATGTCCCCTGCATAGGCACGGAGGCACACGGAGGGAGCCAGACCTGCTGCGACCTGCCTTCCAAGAAGGACCTGATCCAATGCAGAGTCCATTCAGAAAGGCCTATTTCTGATAGACGATCAAGGAGCAGAGAGTGGGGAACAGTGTTGAAGGCCGCCAAGAGGTTTAGCATAACCAAAGCTGCTCTCCCGCCGGCATCCAAACACTCCCGGATCGCCTCTGTCACCTCTAACAAAGCGGACTCCGTACTATACGAGGCACAAAAGCCGGATTGTGCCGGATGAAGCAGGCCTGACACCTCTACATAGTTGGTAAGCTGAGATGTGACCACCTTCTCGCAGACCTTAGCCAAACTTGGCAGAAGGGAGATAGGACGGTAGTTCTCAGGAAACAGAGGGTCAAGTGATGGCTATTTAAGGAGGGGAAGAATTAACGCCTGCTTCCACGACATTGGAACGAACGCCTCACATAGCGACTTGTTGACCATTAGATTTACCTCTGGATTGATAGTATCGACCACTTTATACAATATTTCTTACTGAACAACCAACTAATTTCAGTCTGTTAGCTTGATGCTTCAGAGTTGCCACTTCACTAGATCTGTGCAGTGTCCATTCTTTTTTCAAAATAAATATTTGAGTTTTTCCTGCGTTGGTCATTTGTACTTATTTATATCTTCCTTTGTCATTCTGGGTATTTCTGTAATTTCCAACTTCATAATGTTACACCATACACCTGGTACTGCTTTAGATGGAATGCCAAGGAAGTCGCTCCTAAATGGTAATGAATTTCTGTCTTAGATTAATGAATTGAGATGTTCCAGTTAATATTTATTCTGGATTCTGATATCTCAACCCTTTTTTCAGTGGACAGAGCGTCAACATCAGAATTAGTTTTATCAGGGTAATAATGGACTTGGGAATCATAGTGGTATAAAGAAGCGAGCCATTTGTGCTCATTTGCATTCAACTTAGCTTTCTTCAGCACCTATTGTAATGGGCTATTGTCAGCTCTGGCTGAATTTGGCTGCCTGGATTTAGTGATGCAATTTCAATCTTATGTCTCACACTGCTAGTAGCTCCAGTTTGAGTTGAATATTTCATGTGAGAAAATCCTGTACATGCAAAAGGGCCAGGTTTTTGTCTCCTTTTCATCTACTTTGATGTACTTCAGCACCTAGCCAATTGTGAATAGTATCAGCATTGAGAATGAATGCTAACTGTGGCTTATCAAGTTTCCTCTGCATAATGATTACTTGCTGGCAGTGTACAGTCCATCTGACACAAAAAGGTGGATATTCTTTGCAGTGCAGTTGGGGTTGCCATGTTTTCTTTTTACAATTTTCCTTATGTTTTGTCCGACAGGCAGATATTATTTTGCTAGGTATGTTAATGTTCTGCATATTGTTCTGAACCTACAAAATTATTAGAAGCATTAAACATTATTTAAAGCAGTTTCTGTTTGGCTGTGTTTGAAGTTTGTCCATTTGGGTGGAATGAATGGCCTTTGCTTCCATTGACATAGCTTGACCTACTTCAAAATCGATATTTGTTTAAGGATTACTTTTGTCTTTGGGCTTTTCAGCTGATAACATCACTATCCAGACACCTGCCAAATTCGGGGATGCTGTCAGTTTGCTCCAGCACTTACAAAAGAATCATGCTTTTGACCAATGCCAGAAATACTGCTTAAACAGGAAAGCCTTGAAGACATTTTAAACTCACAAATCTTCAGTTCCCTCAGAGTCGCTGATCAGTGGATGACATGGAGCCATCTCAAACTGAATTCTTACTAAACAGAAATACTCACATGGGATTACAGGAAAAATTATGACCCACTTTGGGCCTGGCCCGATGATCTGGGACCATCTGCAAAAATATCGAAGGAAGTATGAAAGCTTGGAATTACCATGGACTCCAAGTTATTGATGATTGTCCAAGTGGATAAATTAGCAATATCAAGCTTCAATACTATGATAACTAAGTGACAAATCCTCCTCTACCTGGGATTTCCACCCCAAGGTCCAAGCCACTATCACTTTTGTAATGTCTAAACTTGACTATGCCAATGGTCTCTACCACGGATCGTCTTTATCAACTATGAAAAGACTTCAACAGATTCAGAACCCTGCTGCAGACTATTCCTACATGTACAGCCGCAAACCCACATCTCTACTGCCTTGAGGGCACTACATTGGTTATAGGTTGCCAGAAGATCCACGTTCAAGCTGCTTTGTATCATCCACAAAGCAAAACATGGAACAGGGGTAATCATCATCAGGAATAAAATCACCAATTACATTAACCAAAGAAAACCTCTACTCCAGCTTGCCACCTTGCCTCAAAATCCCACCATACAAGAAAAATTGATAGGAGGCACGTCTTTCTCTGTTCAAGCAGCCAAATTATGGAATTCATTACCCCCAAGTATAAGATCCACAGATAACTATCTTCTCTTCAGAAGATTACTCGAGAGTTGACTCTTTCCTTCATAACCACAGTACTCAAACAAAAATGTACAGCATATCCCTGTGTACATCATTTAATTTGATTATATGAATGTATCTAGATATGTGTATTTCTTTATATAAATATGTATAATAACATGTACTTATGTATCTATATATTTATTTCTTTATTCATACTGTAAAAAAGAAAACTGTGATTCTCTCCAATTTTCTACCCTATATTTCACCCTACACCTCTCTTAATATATCCTCTACCTCCACTCTCTGACTCACCTCAAACCTCATCCTAATACTATGATCTCCAAACTCTTCTCAATTCTGCCCCCGCCTATCCCCTCTTTGGCTCATCCCAAAACGCATTTCACTACTATGATTTCCCTAATCCATTTCTAGAGATTCTTCCCTCCTCTATCTCTCCTTACACTCATTCCAAACCTCATCTTACTACTGTCATCTTCCATTAAACATTTTCTAGACTCTTCCCTCATCTATCCCTCCCTTTTCCTTTCAACCCAACTAACAGACTCTCTTTTACACTGTTCAAATTAACTCTAATTTCACAATTCTAATTCACCACTGATCCTTTTTGGGTTCCAGAGTAGCGTGCTACTCCTTGAAAAGCGCTCCGACCACTTGTCAGGGGTAAGCAGCGCCATATAGATACAATTACAATACAATGCTCACATTTTAAGCAGCTTTACTTGCTCACTCTTTCCGCAAAACTGGAGAGCATGGTAACCCATCAACTGACAAGGAGCTGCTCACAGGTAGATGTCTCAGAGAATCCTCACTTTGGTTCCTCACCAGTATTTGAACATAGATTTGTTCACAGGTGGATATCACTACCCGACAACCCCCTTGCAGTTCCCTGAGTCTTAAACAAAGACCTTCCAACTACAGCTGCTCTCATGTAGGTATCACCTACAGACGAATATACGACGTTACATCGCGGTGTTTACCCCGCGATACCTTTACAACACAGGCATTACAATGCACGTCATTGCAACGACTTATGCTGGAGGGTGCTTGACTTAGAAATAATATGATTTACTATTCCAACTCCAGTCTATGTACAGTAGGGAAGGTGTTGGAATAGTAAATCACACCATTCCTTAGGTTAGAGCGGCATCCAGCGCAAGTCATTGTAATGACTTGCGTTGTAATAGCCGCATTGTAAAGGTATTGCTGTGTAAAGACCACGATTGTGACCGATGTTTCCCCCCACAAACCATCTAACCCCACAGCAAATCACAAGTGGTATCACAATGCAATAGTTCTCAGGTAGGTTTCACAAACAGACTATTTCCTTGCAGAATCTAACAGGTTGGTAGCACCATGGACCCTTACCCGCAAGGTCCCCACTTGAAAGTATCAATCAACAGACACTCAGCTTTCAGCTCCTCACAACTAGATATAAACCACAGTCCCTCACCTTCCAACCCATCAGGCAGATCACAAACACTCTCTCCTCGTGGCGCAATTTGTTACTTCTTACACAATGGTTGAATATGGCCTACTGCTACTTTTCAAAACTTATTTTCTTAGATGTATGTATGTGATGTTTTATCTTTTGGCTCACATATCCCACTAATTATTTATATATCATAACATAAAACTGGGGTTTATATATTTGTTGTGATCAAATTAAAACACATAGCTGCTTGCAATCGTCTAAATAATGGCCAAAGAAATAACATTTATGTCTGAACATACATGCGCCCCATCTGACTTCATAAGTCAAACACAGGCGCCGTGCATGCGCGAATGAGACAGCCTTTACCTTAAACGTAATTATAATGCCTTGCACACTGGATTTGATTCGAACTACGCTATACCCCCACTGTTGCCAATGCCAATGCTCTCTGAAATTTCCATCTGGTAGCTAGAAATACATGCGCAGGGTAATAGCGTCTGTGTGACACGCATGTGCGCCATCTGACTTCATTTGACAAAGTCAACACAGGCGCCACGCATGCGCGAATGCAACAGCGCTAACTCCTAGCGCATGCGCATTTCAATCCTGTACCGCGCCCCAGCCCATC
This sequence comes from Lissotriton vulgaris, assembly GCF_964263255.1. Classification (NCBI taxonomy): domain Eukaryota; kingdom Metazoa; phylum Chordata; class Amphibia; order Caudata; family Salamandridae; genus Lissotriton; species Lissotriton vulgaris. The sequence continues at coordinate 230,696,712 of NC_141696.1, forward strand.
GCGCAATACCGGACTTCTTCTGCTCACAGCACCCGTATTTGGGCATGTTTCCGCTTCAAATTAACTAATTAACTCTCTAAATTAAAGCCCTGGGCAGTATATAAGATCGCCAAATACCAACCTGATCCTGCACTTCGTCGGAGCAGCGTTGAGGGGAAGGCAGGCTATTAGACCATGCAGTAACCGTGAGTTGGGTCGCAGCATTGAGGGCTAGCTAATTTTTCTCTCATAACAACTATATCAACCTAAAACCCACCCTTAATATCCTTTAGGTTGCTTTACTGAGCAGTGAGGAAGGAATCCCCCAATACTACGCTTAGGCTCATGAGGTCAGAAAACCTTGAACTATAAGTAAACCTCCATTTAAAAAACTCCTCCCTCACCTCCACAATCTTTGTTGGGAAGGATATCCTGGCGTGTTTTCTACTATATATGTTATGTTATGTTAATAATATTTATACTGCAAAAAACACAGTTGATGGACAGAATGTAGAACAATGTCATACATTCACCCCAGTACAAGGATCTGGGCCTAAATCCATAGTTTTATTTGCACTCCACACCACCCTGGGTTAGACACTGGCTATATGCAAATCAGCTCTGACCCTGTGCATCATGGGAACAGTCCAGTCCGAACTACCAAGCCATGTCTTTAATATTTATACAGCGCACAGCTGCCCCAGCAAAGGGGCGTCCTAGCGCTTGAACAGGTACTAAAACATAACACGCAGGAAGAGGAAAAAGACGGCTAACCAGGTACAGAGAACAGGAAGGTTTTGATAGCACGCCTAAAAGCGGTCAGATTATCCAGAGCTCGAATGTGCACCGGGAGTGAGTTCCACAAACCAGCGGCAAGCACTCAGTAGAAGTGGCCACCCATCCTGCTGAGTTTAAAACGGGGGCAGGCCGCGAGATGAAGAGCCTCCGATCTCAGGGACCTCGAAGGGACATAGGGGATAAGCAAGTTAGCGAGTGCAGGCGGCAAAGAGAGCTTCATGATTTTAAAGGCCAGACAAAGCGACTTAAACGTAATTCTTTGTCTGACCGGCAGCCAGTGAAGGGCGGAAATAGTGCTGGAAACAGAACAATGCCTGGGAAGGCCAACAATGACCCGCACCGTAGCATTCTGCACCCTTTGTAGCCTAGATGCCTCAGCCTGGTTTATCCCCAGTAGCAGCGCGCTACTGTAGTCCAGCCGAGATAGAACCGAGGCCTGGACCACGAGCTGCCGGGTGGAGGGATCAAAAAACTTAAGGATCGGTCTTAAGCCTCGCAAGATGCCGTAGCAGGTGGCTGCAACCTTCTTCGTATGGCCCGTGAAGGTAAGCGCCGGATCCAGCCATACCCCTAGGTTCTTTACTTTGGAAGCTGGAACGGGAGTGACGCGAAAACTCTGGAAGCCACCACTGATCTCCCCAAAGCTCCGCATGTTTCCCCAAAACCATGACTTCGGTCTTTTTGGCGTTCAGTTGTAAGCAATTGGTTCTTAACCAATTTGTTACTGCCACAAGTCCAGCTCGGAATCTGGGGGCATCCATTTCAGGGTCTCCACTCAGTGTCACCGCCAGCTGCGTATCATCTGCATATGAGGTCATCGTCAAACCCCACTGTTTGACGATCGCAGCTAGCGGTTTCACGTAGAGGTTGAACAGGGTCGGGCTCAACGAGGAGCCCTGTGGAACCCCCAGATCCAAAGGATGGAAGGTGGACTGGCAGGGTGGTATAGCCACCTTAAAGGACCGATCAGAGAGGAAAGAGAGGAACCGCTGAAGAGCAGTCCCCACTACTCCAGCTTCCTCTAGGCGCTGGATTAAGACACGGTGGGACACAGTATCGAATGCGGTGCTCAGATCTAGTAAAAGGAGCGCCGCCGTCCGCCCGGAGTCGAGCACCAAGCGCAGGTGCTCGATCATGTAGAGCAAAGCGGTCTCGGTGCTGTGTCCCGCCCGGAAGCCATTCTGACTCGGGTCCAGTATATGGTTACGGGAAAGATGATCAGACAGAATGGAATTTACATGAGCCTCAGTGACTTTGGCGGTCCAGGGGAGAAGAGATATGGGCCGGTAGTTCTCAGGCAGGAGCGGGTCTAAATTTGCCTTCTTCAGAACTGGGGTGACTAGCGCCTGCTTCCACAAGGAGGGGACCATTCCGGATGAAAGCGACAGGTTGATCAAGGAAAGTATCAGAACACGACACAGGGGGGAAATGTATGTCTATGTCTACTGTGTGTCTTTTTTAGTGTTTTACTTCACAGGGTCCCTGAACCTTAATTCGGGTTCTTTTTACCCTCATATAACTGGAAACCATTGTTTTTCCTTGTTCCTGGACGTCCGACTGTGATGTTTATTATGTTTTTTACTCCACAGGTTCTTCTAACGCCAATTGGGCGCAACAGAGCTTATCCACAATTAACATTGATAGGTACATTTCACCTAGTTTTTGTTTATGGTAAAATACACTTTGACATTCTACATTCCATGTGAGTAAGGTGAGGATAACGTGGATATCCTCGTCCTGAAGAAGGAGTCGCTGTACTCCGAAACATGTCAACGCTTTTAAAGGTTGATATACCCTAATACGTATATTGCCAACCTCACTTTGCACCTTTTAACAATACCAGCCGAGGACATAATAAATAATTTTTTCCTAGGAGCCAGGTATTTTTTAATTAACCTTCACATTTTTTCACCTCACTTTACTACTCACACTCCTTCCCTAAACACACACCTACACATAGTTCACTATCAAGTGCTCCTACGTATCCATGAGTCGTATCACGCCGCATCCTGTAGAGGGGTGCGAAGGCCCCGATGATGAAGCATGACACCAAGGGGCCTGTTGGTGTGTGAGGGGCATTTAAACAACACTGTGTGCTCCCCATCACTTTAGGGATCACCACCACTTTCTGAGTGGATTCTATTTTGTTTAAACGTATTACTTAGGGAGACCGAATCCACTTGTCTCTCTCCCTCCCTCCTTTTGTTACATTTATGAACATACATGTTGACATATATCTGCACATATAATAGACAAAAAACATATTACAGTTTTGAATTCATTCATGCTGTATAGCCTTTTCACTAATGCCACATGCCACGATTTATTAAAGAATTCTGTTATTAGTGAGCAAATATATCCAGCGCATCCGTTCTCAGTCATCCTTTTCAGGAAGTATGTTTTATATTACCAAGGAAACATAACCGTAAGTTCGAAACAAATTGTTTTTCAATGCAGTGCAAGTTCTCTCTTGTGTGGAAAATCAGCCTGTGCTACTCCCACCCATTTCTTCTCTGTACTCATTTTGTGAACAGATTTGAATATCTCACTCAACCTCCTTCCTACACTTCAAATAAACAAAACAATTTACACAAAGACGCTTATGTATTTTAACAACATATATGGTTTTTTTTTCAGTTTGGATATACAACTGCTGCTTTTTCATCCTACAAATAAATCCTAATAAAATCCAATAAAATCAGATAGTATGCTTCTTTTGTGTAACAATGTCAAGATGCACCATTCCGTATATGAGGATTACTTCTCCATTAACGCCTTTGTATGCCAGTCTAGTACTTTAAGTAGGTGATAAGGCAATTGCAAACGGGAAGAGGTCCCCAGGGGACCCCTTCCCCTTTGTGAGTGTGTGAGAAAATATTTTTAGGAGCAGGCAGTGGTCCCAGGGACCACTGTCTACCCTTACAAAATTTAACTGAAAAGATTCATTTTTCACTTTTAAATGCACCCCATTTTCCTTTAAGGAAAACGGACTGCATTTAAAATAAATAAATAAAAAAAACAGTTTTATTTAAAAATCAGTCCCAGGCATGGTAGTCTGCTGACCCCAGCAGGCCACCATCCCTGGGAATGCTAGCCATTCCCAATGGGGTTGCAAATTGAGCTTGTCTCATGAATATTGATGAGGCATGCATCCTGCGACCGCATTGGGAATCAGTAACAGTCTCTGTGACACTGCTGTACATTGCATTTTGTGAGTCACAAAGCGTCGCAATTTGTGAGTCACAAAGCGTCGCAATTTGTGAGTCGCAAAATGTAAGTGTAGTACATGTGGCCCTCTATTCCTTAATCTGAGTTTTATTTCACTGACTAAATGTTTATAAATGCATGCATTACTTTGTAAATGTAGTCTAATTTATTGTCTCAAACACTATGCTTACTGGGATGAGATGTGCAAGTAGGTTGACATTAATGTGTTCTTTGCATAGTAATGCACACATTGCATACATTTATCTACAACCTTCTGGAATATATGTTTCACAGTTTAGTTTTCAGAAGAATCTCTCGCATAAAAGTGAAAAATGTAATAGGTATTTTATATATTTCTTCCTGTGACGAAACGGACATCACTGCTTGTTGTTTAGGGGGAGGGCGGACGGGGCGCAATCACTGACTTCTGTTATGCGCTGGTAATGTGTTAGTGGTGTGAACACTGCTCAGGGGCCTGTGTGGAACATCCCATAGTCCCAGGACTTCCATGGCTCAGGGTGTCCGAGAGACAGCGATTGCCACCGGCTTTAGTGGAGCTGCTCAGATGGCCTCTGACCTTGGCAAGCCTGTCTCCCTGGTTTGGTCAGTTTAGGCTTGGAATGTAAAAAAACTGGCCTTTTCTTTTCAGAATTTCTCTGTTTCCAGACATGTTTGTGAGGCAGTTAATTCATAATACATGTGGCACAGGCATTTTTGTTTCTGGGAGTTGGGGTTGCTTCTGTCTTCATCGAAGAAAATGTTGAAAACGTGACAAAACAGTGTATTTTCCATGGAGGTAGTTCAAAAATCTTGAGATGTAATTCTCTCAGCCCAGTACTTTTCAAAACTCAAATGGTGTCTCCCTTCACACTTATCTTCCACTCCTCATGAGTTATGATTCTGACATAGATCATATAATTATAGATTGCAGTACTAAGAGCACGATAGATCTTATATGCTGATACAGCAGTGCTGCGCTTAGTATGCCTCTGCACACCTTAATACTGGTGTAACCTGCCTAAGCCTAGTAGGTTTCTCATTCAGGAATAGACATGTTACACGAGTCTTAGTCACAGGCCTCACATTAGCAGTAAAAATGCAATAAAAGGCTAAAGTATAGACAGTAAAATAAATCCACAGGGGTCATGATGCAATAGCCATAACAACAAGTGGCCCTTGACTGCAAGAAATCTTCTGTAGTAAGTCTCAGGCCCTCAGCTGGAACTTTCTTTGAAATATTGTTTTTAATATATACAGGAAATCTAATGTATTTGATCCCAAACATCAACTTGTTTGTTTCTTACGTTTCATGCATTTTTCTCTCAATTGCTGATCATCCCTTAAGCCATGGGTACTCACAAACATTTTCCCAGGGGGCACAAAGTATGGTTTGTAGTATGCCCGAGGTCCGCACTGATGCCAGCATGGTGGGAATGGGGTTATGTTGGGGAGGAGGGGGAAGCAAATCATGTTGTGGTCAGTGAGACATTGTTTTTTTTTTTAGTGTTGCATTCCATACTGTCCTCTAAATGAAGTCCGTAGTCTCTAAGTCATAGATTTGACAATGCTGTGTTATGCTGTCTCTGAGTCGCACCTTGGAGTAATCCTTGAGAGAGTCAAGTATAAAAAATATGTAACTTGATTATTGCATTGGAATGAAATAGAATTGCACAATGTGAAACCACTTGACTACATTCTGTGATCTTAGACAATTGTCTCATTTCATTTTGCCTCCTTTTTCTTCATTATGACATATAAGAGCAGCATGAAATACATGAGTTTAGGATATGAGCTGTACAAAGCCTTCTTTCGTGTTTGATTTAATAAATTATAGTGTTGTAAACGTGTAATAAGAACTCAGGTCGCCCAGAGGGTTCCATGTGACAACTCTCTTGCTTCTAAGTTCACTATTGTCATTGTTGTCCGGTTGGGAAGAGGCATGAATGTTTCTACATTCATTTTCGAAAACTATAGACTTAAAAAAAAAAATATTCTGAATTCACTAATATCATATTGAGGTGAAACAAGTGGTCTGCATGTTAAAAAATACACTTTTTTGATTCTGAAGAAATGTAATCATATTTTTGCACACTTGTTTCAAGATTTCTTTAAAGAAATAATGTGTTAATAAAGTTAAGCAGCACAGGGCACCTTATTTGCTTTTTTATCTTTTACTTCAGCTAATTTTGAGTACCACTGCCTTAAGCCCTACTTTCTAGAAATTCTGGTCACTTCCAGTGGAGTAAGTTTCATTTTCTGCACATTCTTCAGGTATATCTCTGACAGCTTCTATGAAGAATAGGTCAAACACAGTTTGAATCATAAACTAGCATCTTTACTAGTGATAAGTAGAATTTCCTGTAAAGTCATCCTTTGTGCAATTCTGTGCATTTATTAACTTCACCACACATCAGCGGTGGTTCCTCTGCTATGGTGGAGGAGCGTCGCCCCACCTGCCAGCCTCAAAAATTAGAAAAATAAAACGATAATAAAACATGTTTATTATCGGTTTATTTTTCTTCCATTGAATGAGGCTTGGGGCAGGGCCATCGCAGGGCAAAGAAGGAGGAAGAGTGGCGAACACTGTGATTCAGTGTGCATGATGATCTGGCCGGCCGTCTCAGGCCGGATAAAGCATCTTGGGCAGTGAAGCTCTCTCCAACCCCAGCTGCATTGCTTGGTTGGGACAGCAGTCACAGGCTCCCAGTCTACCTGGAAGTGCAAATTGAGGACACTCAGGTCAATCCTGATGCTGCTCTCATTCATGAATGAGAGCAGCGCCAGGATTGGCCACAGGGCAGGCTGGGAGTCTATGCTGCATCGAGGAAGAAACAGAAGGGCGGTGTTTCGGCGGCGTGATGCAGAAGGTAAGTTATTTTTTTTAACTTTTTTTGGTCAGTTGTCATCCTCCTTTTCACCCCACTTGACTCCATTTTTGTTTCTTTTGTGTTTGCAATGCTCCAAGTGTATCAAGTAATGTTCAGTCGAAGAGTTCAAATTCAGCATCTCCTTGAGGATTATCTAGAGATGTTCTGTTGTATTTATGCGTACTAATTTACGCATCTGCTTGACCAGACTGGATTCGAAGTCTGATCTGTGAACGCTATGTTTTGGAAGGACATCTATAATGAGCAAAGTAATGTTCAGAAAGGATTTTGGCAACCATGGACACCATCTGATCTTTGGTAGGGACAGCTTGTGCATATCTGGTGGCGTGCTCTGTGATCATGAGGCTGTCCTGTATCACATTCATGTCCGTTTCCAGGCATAGGAAATTCATACATGGAACATGTACTGTCTTGACCTCCCATGTACAGCTAATCTGGTTGCAGGCTTTGAGGCAATGTGGCAAGTGTATTCTTCAGAGTATACTTCTACTTCTTGTCTCAGGTATTTCCAATTAAACCTGTTTCTCCCTGTGTAGAGTTTTGTCAACTCCTAGATCTCTTTTCTGATCTCCTACTGTATTTTGCAGGTAAAACCATTTTTAGACTTGTACACTCCTTGCTATTAATTCATTCTTTATATAATATTTCTTACTGCACAGCCAACTAATGTCAGTCTGTTAGGTTGATGCTTCTGAGTTGCACCTTCACTAGATCTGTGCAGCGTCCATTCTTTTTGCAAAATAAATATTTGAGTTATTCCTGAGTTGGTCATCTGTGCTTAGTTATATCTTCATTTGTCAAATCCAATATACAATACAATACAATTTGTCAATTTGGGTATTTCTGCTGTTCTGCAGCACCTATGTTAATGGGCTATTGTCAGCTCTGGCTGAATTTGGCTTCATGCAATTAGTGATACAATTTCACTCTTATGTCTCACACTGATAGAAGCTCAAGTTTGAGTTGGATATTTCATGTGAGACAATCCTGTACATGCAAAAGGGCTAGAATTTTGCCTCATTTTCTTCTACATTGATGTACTTCAGCACTTAGCCAATCGCCAATAGCATCAGCATTGAGAGTGAATGGTAACTGTGGTTCAGCAAGTTTCCTCTGCATATTGATTGCTTGCTGGCAGTGTACAGTCCATCTGACACAAAAAGGTTTCAGGTTTTCTTTTTACATTTTTCCTTATTTCCTATAGGCAGATATTGTAAAAAAGAAAACTGTGCCTCTCTCGAATTTACTATCCTATATTTCACCCTATACCTCTCTTAATATATCTTCTACCTCCACTGTCTGACTCACCTCAAACCTCATTCTAATACTATGATCTCCCAAACAACTATTCTAAATTCTTCCCTCGCCTATCCCTCCTTTGACTCTTCCCAAAACACACTGTACTACTATGATCTCCCTAATCCATTTTTAGAGATTCTTTCCTCCTCTATCTCTCCTTATACTCATTCCAAACCTCACCTTACTACTGTGATCTTCCAATAAACACTTTCTAGACTCTTGCCTCTTCTATCCCCCCAGTCTCCATTTCAATCCAACTAACAGACTCACATGTCCACCGCTCAAATTAACTCTAATTTCACTATTCTAATTCACCACTGATCCTTTTTGGGTCCTAGAGTAGCGTGCTACTCATTGAAAAGTGCCTCAACACCTTCTCAGGAGTAGTCTGTGCCATATAGCTACAATTACAATACAATACAATACAATGCTCAATCAATCAATCAATCATATCATTTGTCAATGTCAATGTCAATGTCAAAGGCTTTTGTATAGCGCAACATCACCACAAAGGTCTCAGGGCGCTGGGGTGGGGAATTGTGCTACTGCTTGAAAAGCCAGGTCTTGAGGAGTATTCTGAAGGCCAGCAGGTCTTGGGTCTGCCGTAGGTGGATGGGGAGGGTGTTCCACGTCTTGACGGTGAGGTGGGAGAACGATCTGCCACCGGAGGTCGCTCGTCGGAAGTGGGGGACTGTGGCGAGGATGAGGTCGGCGGAGCCGAGCTGGCGGGTGGGGGTGTAGAAGCTGAGTTGTCTGTTGAGGTACGTTGGTCTGGTGTTGTGGAGTGCCTTGTGTGCGTGGGTGAGGAGCTTGAAGGTTATCCTCTTGTTGACCGGGAGCCAGTGCAGGTCTCTCAGGTGGGGTGTGATGTGGCTGCAGCGAGGGATGTTGAGGATCAGGTGTGCATAGGCGTTCTGGATGCGCTGGAGCCATCTCAGGAGTTTGGCCGAGGTTCCTGCATAGAGGGCGTTTCCGTAGTCCAACCTGTTGTTGACGAGGGCCTGGGTAACCGTTCTTCTTGTTTCAGTGGGGATCCACTTGTAGATCCTGTGGAGCGTGCGGAGGGTGTTGAAGCAGGAGGAGGAGATGGCGTTGACCTGTTTAGTCATGGAGAGGGTGGAGTCAAGGATGACCCCTAGGTTGCGTGCATGGTCAGTGGGTGTTGGAGCGGTTCCCAGTGCGGTCGGCCACCAAGAGTCATCCCAGGCCGAAGGGGGGATCCGAGGATGAGCACCTCTGTCTTGTCAGAGTTCAGCTTCAGTCAGCTGTTCCTCATCCATTCAGCAACAGCCTTCATTCCTTTGTGAAGGTTGGTTTTGGCGGTGTGGGGGTCCTTGGTGAGGGAGAGGATCAGCTGGGTGTCGTCAGCGTAGGAGATGATGTTGAGATTGTGCCGACAGGCGACGTGGGTGAGCGGTGCCATGTAGATGTTAAACAGAGTTGGGCTGAGGGATGAGCTCTGGGGTACGCTGTAGATGATCTGGGAGGCTTCAGAGCGGAAGGGGGGAATTCCGGTATTCTGCCGGTGAGGAAGGAGGTGGTCCAGTCCAGGGCCTTCTCTTGGATCCCGGCGTTGTGGAGGCGTGTTCGTAGTGTGTGGTGGCAGACTGTGTCGAAGGTTGAAAGGTCCAGGAGGATGAGGGCCGCCGTTTCTCCGTTGTCCAGCAGGGACTTGATGTTATCGGTGGCGGCGATGAGGGCAGTCTTGGTGCTGTGATTGCTGCGGAACCCGGACTGGGAAGGGTCCAGGATGTTGTTCTCCTCTAGGTAGCGGGTCGGTTGGGTGTTGATGGTCTTCTCGATGACCTTTGCTGGGAAAGGGAGCAGGGAGATGGGCCGGAAGTTCTTGAGGTCTTTGGGGTCCGCCTTGGGTTTCTTGAGTAAGGCGTTGATCTCGGCGTGCTTCCAGCTCTCCGGGAAAGGTTGCTGTCTCGAAGGAGGTGTTGATGACTTTCCGAAGATGGGGTGTGATCTTGCGGTGGAAGAAGGTTGCTGCGGAACCCAGACGAGGAAGGGTCCAGGATGTTGTTCTCCTCGAGGTAGCGGGTCAGTTGTGTGTTGACGGTCTTCTCGATGACCTTAGCTGGGAACGGGAGCAGGGAGATGGGCCGGAAGTTCTTGAGGTCTTTGGGGTCCGCCTTGGGTTTCTTGAGTAAGGCGTTGATCTCGGCGTGCTTCCAGCTCCCCGGGAAGGTTGCTGTTTTGAAGGAGGTGTTGATGACTTTCCGGAGAGGGGGTGCGATGGATGTGCTGGCTTTGTTGAAGATGTAGTGTGGGCATGGGTCTGATGGAGATCCGAGTGGATGGTGTTCATGATCTTGATGGTGTCATCGTTGTTGATGTTGGTCCAGGAGAGCAGGCGGTTGGTGTGGATGGTGGTCGTGGGGGCGGAGGTCTCAGTGGTTGTCAGGGCAGTCGTGGCGTTGAAGCTGTGGTGGATGTCTGCGATCTTGCAGTGGAAGAAGGTAGCCAGCGAGTCGCACAGGTCTTGCGAGGGTGGGACGTCGTTGGTGTTGGAGCTGGGGTTGGAGAGTTACTTCATGATGTTGAAGAGCTCTTAGCTGTTGTGCATGTTGTTGTCTAGGCGGTCTTAGAAGGAGGCCTTTTTGGCATATCTGATGAGGTGATGGTGTCTGTGGGTGGCGTTCTTGTGGGCTGCGTGGCTGTCTGGTGTTGGTTCACAGAGACAGATCTTCTCCAGCTTTCGGCAGGTTTGCTTGGTGGCCCGGAGGTCTTCAGTGAACCAGCTGGCTTTCTTGTTGGTGGGACTGTTGGAGGGTTTCTTGATCGGGGCAAGGGTGTTGGCGCAGTTGTTGATCCACTGTCTGAGGTTGCGGGCGGCGGTGTCTTAGTCGGTGGGGTCGGTGGATGGGTTCTGGGCGAGGGTGGTGGTTAGCTGGTATTCGGTGACTTTGCTCCAGCAGCGGCGAGGCATCTGTTGGGTGCGGTAGTGCGTGGTGGGTTTCTTGAAGGTGAAGTGGATGCAGCGATGGTCGGTTCAGTGAAGTTCGGTGGTGTGGTTGAAGGAGACGTGGGGGCTTGCGGAGAAGATGGGGTCAAGCATGTAACTGGCGGAGTGGGTGGGTGTTGTGATGAGTTGTCTGAGTCCGAGGTTGGCTAGGTTGTCGATCAGGGTGGTGAAGTTGGTGTCGTTGTTGTTCTCGATATGGAAGTTGAGGTCCCTGAGGAGGATGTAGTCCGTGGAGGCAAGGGCGTGTGTGCTGACGAAGTCAGAGATGAAGTCGCTGAACTGTGGTCGGGTTTCGGGGGGTTTGTAGAGGATGGTTCCTCTGAGGGTGGTGTTGGGGTCGGTGTGGATCTGGAAGTGCAGGTGTTCGGCAGTCCTGAGGGTGTCGTCGGTATTGGTCGATGTGGACGATGGCGATTCCTCCTCCTGCTCCGTTGGTACGGTCCCTGCGGGTGATCTTGTAGCCTTCCGGGATGGCTATGGCTATGTTGGGTGCCGAGGCGGGGTTCAGCCAGGTCTCCTTCAGGAAGGCGATGTCTGGGGAGGTTGAGTCGAGTCGGTTTCAGAGTTCAACTGCGTGTTTGCGGGCAGAGCGGGTGTTGAGAAGGATGCATCTGAGGTGGTTGGGTTCTTTCCTGATCGGCAGCATGGTGGGGAGGATGCTTGTGAAGCTGCAGTTCCAGCAGGTTAAAGCTCTGTGGGTGCACATCGGGGCGGCCAGGAAGCAGGTGTGTGATCGTCCGGTGTTGAATGCGTGGAGGGTTCTGGCATCGTAGCAATGTCGGGCGTTGTGGCGTTCGCGGGGTCCAGGGGTCCTGTCGCTTGGAGAAGCCCAGGCGCGGATGGGCTTGCCTTAGGCACGCCTTCGGCTCGCCAGCGGCACGCCCACTGCGCGCGTCCGCTGTGCAGCCTCCATATGAGGGGATGTGGGAGGGAGGAGCAGCTGGGAGGCAGTAGCAGGGCGGCGAATGGGATTGCAGGGGGGCGGGCCACAGGGACGCAGCGGTGGGAAAAACGGGCGGGAGAACTGGGCACAGGAAGGAAAAACAAGTTTAGACAAGAAAACAAGTACAGGCACAGGGGAATAAAAACAAGTCTAAGCAAGAAAGCAAGTACAGGCACAGGGGAATAAAAACAAGTCTGGGCAAGACAGCAAGTACAGGCACAGGGGAAGAAAAACAAGTCTGGGCAAGAAAGCAAGTACAGGCACAGGGGAGTAAAAACAAGTCTGGGCAAGAAAGCAAGTTAGGCACAGGGGAAAAATACAAGATTAGGCAAAAACAATGCAGGCAGAATGATAGTGATAATTTTTTGACAACACAGGTCCCTCTGTTTTCTTTTTAGCTGGCAACACCTGTCTTTGCTCACTGTCACTGTCGTTCTGGAAGAAGACGCATGGCCTCAGAAGAAGAGCACTCAGACTGGTTAGGCCATGGTAGGGTTGGCCACCAGGAGCTGCTGCATGAATTACTTATATGAACACAAGTACTGAGTATTAGTAGGGGCCCAAATAGGCATTGCACCCGCTTCTGGGTAGCAAGGCATTGCGTAGCAGATGGGCAGGCACATTGTCGAGACCCACAGTGGCATGATGGCAGCTGAGGGATACACTTCTGAAATGCAGTGCCTGCCCAGTAACATTTCTTGGCCATAACAGTGGAGTCTGCCAAAGGCACAGTTCCTGGTCATGACGAAAAAGTCCTCAATCTGCACAATTCATGGTTATGGCAGCGAGGTTAGCAATGCTCACTCTTCTTACATAGTGATGGGCCGGCCATGATTCCACTTTTCTGGAGAGACTGTGCTCGCACACTTTGGGCTCACAGATTGCTCTTTGCAGTCTTCCTTCTCCTGGCATTCCCTCCCAGCTCTAGGTTTTCAATGCTTCTTGCACTCCTTAGACCATCACACCTCCTGCAGGGTTACCAGGCTCTTCCCCTCTTTCAGCAGGTAGGCTGGTGTCTAAGCACTTCGGGTCAGAGGACCAGCTTCTTCCAGCAATGAAAGACTTCGGGTGATTTCACCACATTTCTGGGACGCTGGTTGTCAGGCTGTTAACAGCTCAGGTTTCATAGCAATACTCTGAGCACCCTGTCATCTACCAAATGGCAGTGCTGCTGGAAGACTAATCAGCAGCTTTTCTCTGTAAAAGGCTTAACCAAATTTCTAAAGGAGTCTTATCTTCTCTCTGCCCATCTTAGTTTTTAGGTCTCCTAACTCCAGCTTCAGGAATGTCAGCAATACATTTCCACTGTCTAGGAAACAACTTTAAATCTTGTGCACAAGAACAGGCCAGGAGCTTTCCAATTGGAAGCACACACACACACGTTTCACACATGAGATGTTAGTGCTGGGATCTGGATTAGTGCACAGAAGTAGAACATTACACAAGTGGGCCAGTCGGCCTACACTCTAGTGACGCAGATGAAAAGTTCTGGTCATAACTATGGATTAAAAAAATATGGTGTCGCGTTCTAATCTAGGACCCCGATCAATACTGTGACCTTATGCCCCTATACGGCTATAATCCATTCATACCCCTATAATGGCATAAACGATCAGAGCCATATTTCAGCCATATTCCTGAAACTCGCCTCTGCAGGTCATTACAGTAGATGACACAGCAGAAGCAACTATCTTAGATTCCTAGATTACACTCCGAGTTCTTCAACAAGATAAAACTCAGCAACCTGGGAAAGCCCCGCTTGCTATGTTTTGATTAGTAATAGAACTCTAAGGAGCACTGAAAGGATGATCACTTCCTAGTGACATCTTTATTGACGTCCTATGTCCAAAAACATACGTCAAACAAGGCACCTTTCAGGTATAAATATTACCAACGTTGCCTTAAGCAAGTGTGACGACGATAACGATGGTGTGGTGAATACAGGAGCAGAACAGCTGTCCCTTGCAGAGCCCAGCAGATGCAAGCAGCCCACGGACGCTGCCCCTCCTCCTCCTTGACGCGCTGAGAGAGACGCTGTCTTTTCTCTTGCCGAGAAAATCCAGCTCTGGCGTTTCCAGCCTACTCTTGCGAGTGACTGGGATATCGAGTCCTGAGAGAAGATACAAAACCTCCAACATTCTATTCCAGAGGTATGGTGTTGACTAAACCCTTAGAGAGAATTCTTGAATCAAACCTTGGCAAAACCAACTTAACTAAACTGTTACTTACTTACTCCCTCCCAAGTATTAGGCTTAGGTCAGGTACACTGGGGTAGGCGTAGTTAGAAGCACCAGTTGAGCACGTTAGCTAAATGTATATATGAATGTATATATTTTATTCATTTTAAACCATTGTATGGCTAAGAAACCATATCAATGCTTTTACAGTATTATTTCGCAATCCTCATTTTACTGTACGCACTTTTTATAATAACAAGTCTTGCAATTGTGGCAATTCATTTCTCTTGCATGAGAAGAAAGACTGTTCAATAAATAATACCTTTTATTGAAAACGCCCGTCTCTCTATTCTCTGCATCTTGGTGAAAGTAATCTGCACAACTGACTGAGTAAAATAACTGTCTATTGTTTCACACGACTCTAGAGATTGACTCTTATTCTAAGGAGCAAAGTTGTCATGTTTATGCGGTTGTTGGAAAACTGAATCCCTTCTTGTCTGTGCCAGGGAAGCTGATCACTTCCTATTCAGTCAAGAAAGTTTCCAGTGACCTCTGAGCTAGTTGGTAACAAACCCAATTAAGTTTAGCATAGTCAGTAGAGACCTGGTAGACCGCACTTCTATGTCTAAACTGCTGTTTATGTTATTCCAATGCGCAGGGCCTATAAGGAAAATAGGAACTACACTACATGGCGCCCAACGTTTGGTAAGGCGATAAAACTAACGCAAGACGTTAGAGTAACTCAGTCGTGCATTTTTCACACAGACCCTTTCTCCCGTAAATACTCCAATATTCGTCTGGAGTGGGTGGAAGGTTAAAATCCGCCCGAACTTAGTAGGAAGAGATTCCTATGTAAAGCTCTGGTTTATTCAACATTGAAGGATACAGTGTTCCAAAATATTGTGCACCTAATCTTTGTCTCCTTGGAGACCTGCTCTGCAAAAAATCTGCATTTCATACAATGTCAGACTTAGAGAATGGAACCACTGGAGCCGCAGTAAATACGACTCAGCAGGGTCCCGATGAAATTAATGAACCGGGTGCAATAATCATCCCGGTCAACATAAGAAAAACTATAACGTTAAAACTTATAGAAAATGGACTGACCACACAAGGTGGCACAGTCGTCTTCGTGATAGAGGCACACGAATATCGGCAGACAGAGGTCTTCTATTCATGGATAAAATTTCCAGCAGCAAACGCTGCAACAAACGAGTTCCACTATTACAAAATAGGGGAACCACCGGATGAGTACGCTCCTTTCGAGGAGATTGAAATCCCATTAAAATTCCAAGAGCACTTGCTCTGGTTTAAAGGCGCCCTAAAACATAATGATCATATTACCAGGCTCGGTCCACTAGGTAGACCAGGAGCAACGTGGCCGGTTCTAGCCAGCTACACACCACATCCGGACATTGCAAAAATGTCAAAAGAAGAGCTGTTAGTACAGCTAAAAACATTAATTAAAATACATAGACAATTAGTCCAATATGTAATGCGGATTGCTACAGTCCAAACAGCTGTTAATGTTCCACAGCTGACCCCTCATCAGGGGAACACCAATAAAATTACACCACAGAACATACAATCATGTCTTGGTAAAACACCCATAAAACGGGAACAAATTCCTTTCTGGTTAGCGCAGAAAATTACTCAAATAGAGGCAGTATTTCCGAATACTACCCCTATTGAGAAACACAGAATTCGGACCATCTGCCTTCCAATGGGGCACGCACCACACGTGGAGGACTGTGACACTTGGGGTACAGTCTTTGCTTCCATTTACACAAAAACACATGGTGTTCCGTCAACGGCGGTAATACTAGATGTGCTAAAACAGATTCAGAATGAATACGGTCCAGAACCTGCTTTAACTCTTGGTATGAAATTACTGAAACACTTCAAGCAGGTCTCGGCTATATTACTAGCCAATATAAAAAGAGAAGCAGCATCTGTGGCGATCCGTCGGAAATTGAAGGAAACAGATATAATAGATCAACCAATTGAGCTTGCCAGAATTATAGAAAAATGTTATGAAGAATTAGGTAGAGACAGCTTGGGTGGCAAAAAACCAGTGAAACCCCAACTACTCGAAAATCCTGAAAAATTATTTATTAAAAATAATTCAAACACTCCTAAAAAGAGCTGGGATGGAAATAAACAATCCACTCCCAAGGAAAAAGTTTTCCAGTCCAGAGGAAGGTCTCCTCGACGGAGGGAAAGAACTTCGACTTGAGAACACCAGTCTCCCCAGAGGGAGCCCTCTGAGAAAAGATATAACCTTAGAAATAGGGATAATTTGAAGAAGCCTGATAGATATCAAAGTATTGATACACGTCCCTCTCGATCTTTTTTGCAGAAATCGGAAAGAAGAGGACGGTCAGACCCAGGAGAGCACACCAAGTCCAAAGACAAGGAACCTGCTCAAAGTAAAAAATCACAATTTCCAAGAAAGAAGGTAGCCAGTATTAGAGTAATCGAACATGCCGAGAATACTGAGGACACAGTTGAAAAACCCGGAGTGGGCACAGACAATGCTAGACAGTGCAGCAGAAATCAGCATAGCTCGCTAGATCCTGATGAGTCATCTGGAGACAGTGGACACGAATGAATACATTCAAATAGAAACTGCCGACACCAGAGTTAGCGAATCTCATAAAATATACGAAATAACACTGCGTATAGAGGGAGATAAGACTAGGAAAATAAGGGGTCTATTTTGGGATGAACTCTCAAAAGGCTATGACATCCTGTTAGCTGAAAAAGATTGGCCCCCGGAGTTTGTCAGGGAGTGCCCTCGTGGCGAAGAAATGATTATGCCTGCCTTCTCGAATCACATTCCGATTCATACTAAATATATATATGCAAGGAAATGGGGAGTGGCCCAGGCACCAGCACTATATAAAAATCATGTAGGATGGGATGAGGACTCTCCTCCTCACAAAATCCAGTTAAAAAGTCAACCAACTGCACAAAGGCAGTATCCAATTAAGCAAGAAGCTAAAAAACAAGTCAGGGAGATTTTAGATCAACTTGAATACCAAGGGGTGATTGAAACATGCACCTCTCAAATGAACAATCCTTTGTTTCCTGACTCCAAACCGGACGATTCATATCGTCTAGTCTTGGACTACAGACACCTAAACTCATGTTGCAAAATATTTGCAGTACAAAATTTGCATAGTGCTGCACTAATGAATAACATAGTTCATAAAAAATATAAAACGACATTAGGCATATCAAATGGTTTGTTTTGTCAAAATATTGCACCAGAAAGCAGATACTTGACTGCTTTCTCAGTAATGGGGTCTCAGAAAAATTTCTGTAGGCTCCCACAGGGATTCAAGAACAGCCCAGGACTATTTTCAGCCAGAGAAACAGAGTTACTACAAATGTATGATGATGAGGCATTATCTTATGTAGATAATATCTATCTCACAGACGACGACTTGGAGACTCACTTGAAAAGAGTGAACACCATAATACTTGAGTTCGCAGCAGAGGGTTACAAATTCAACTTTAAAAAGTCTCGAATTGCCCATCTGACAGTATTATTTTTGGGATACGAATTATCAAGTGAAGGAAAAAGCCTAGCGGACAACTTCTTAGAGAAGTGCGCTGTACTCCAAGCACCAAAAACGCTGAAGAACTTACAATCGATTCTAGGTTTCCTGAATTTCGGAAGAACTTACATCCTAAATTATGCGGAGAGGGTTAAACCTCTCTACGAACTAATTAAACCTGATTTTAAACCAATCAACTGGACTCAAAAACACACAGAAATTTTGAGATCACTGCAAACAGACATGTTAGCAACAACAAAATTAGACACACATGACAATACACGCAACCTTGTAATCCGAGTCATCCCAGAAAAATGCGGCTTCACGTACCTGACCTCTAATGAGGGAGAAAAGGTACCAATAGCTTACAAATCTCACTTGTACACACAAGCAGAAAAAACATTCAGTCTCACAGAAAATACTGTGAAAGCAGTACTAACTGCAATAGCTAATGAACGAGAACTAGCACACGGCAAAAGGATCAATGTCCTCACAGCGGAATCCGCCTTCGAGGCGCTATTCAGCCCAGTAAACCTGCCTACAGTGTCACTGGATCCAAAATGGATACAGTGGGAAAATTCTCTTGCTGCGGACGACGTGAAATACTATTTTGCTCCGCAATTCGAAAAACTGAATGATTTAAAATATGAACAAGAATATCCTCTGCCAATCGAAATTCTGCCTCTCCAACAATACTCCTGTATAATCTACACAGACAGATTTGTACAGCACTACAACGTAGAAAACAAATCCTACGATGCAGCCTGTGCAATTGTTAAAGGTCGCTGGCTGTGCGGTAAATTCAGACCGAAAGTAACAAAAACTGAATCAGTGAGAAACTGTTCGGCTCAGCGAGCTGAAATAAGATCTTTAAAGATGGCGCTTGAAAATGCCGAACGTGAATTCCCGACACTAATCGTGTGCGATTCGCATTTTTGCGTCAACTCTTACAACAACAAGTTACAGAGCTGGATTCAAAATGATTTCAAAGATGACACAGGTGCCACAATCAAGCATAAAATGCTTTGGAAACAGGTAGTTCTTTTACAGAAAGAACTACAGAAGACTCACGTGATACACACTCTGAGTCATCAACGTGATAGCGTTCACGTTGCAGGGAATTCATTGGCTAATACAGCCACAGCGGAAGCAACTAAACCGGCTTCCGTAGCCACAAAAAAGCGTTCAGAAAAATGCATAGACGGGGAAACTATGCTGGCAGTAAAAACGTCCTCAAAGGGCAGCTGTGCAGCACTACCCGTGAACTATCCACTCAATTATGCATACGTAATTGATGCAAACTCCGTTCCTTTTGCTCGAATCCCTGGAGTGGGGGATAGGGTAATTCCAAACATGAACAGGAGAGGCTTCCTATTACAGGAAGCACATATGGGGTTGGGTCTGAGACACCAAACAATCAGGGACTCTCTGAAAGAATTACAATCAGAGTACTGGTGGCCGGGAATGAGCGTAGATATTCATTATTTTGCAAAAAATTGTGAAGACTGCAACAGAGATTGCAGTGGAGAACCGGCCAGCGTAGTGTCAGGAACCCTAATAGAAAGCATAAGGTGATCTATACGCATAATCAAACAAGAGAAATGCGTCCCATTGTATATCATTTAAGACTAAAATTCACTTAAAAAATGTGGCCCCAGCGCTCGGCTGACGCCAAAACTGTTATAAAAGATCTGCGAGTCTTTATCGGCACATACACAATTGCCATGTTCCATTCTGACCAGGGTCCTGCTTTCAGCTCTCGAGCTTATAAATTGGCCATGGCCAGTATGGGCGTTGGGTTGCGATACTCTTATCCATCACACCCCGAAGGGAACAGTGTGGTGGAAAGAAAAAAACGGGACATAAAGCAATCTATAACAGCGAATGTATTAGGTTCGGGTGATGGGTGGGTCGAACATTTAATAGGTGTCCAACTTAGTCTAAACAATTTGCCAAGAAATTCTCTAAAAGGTTTCAGCCCATACGAACTATTGTTCGGAACTAGAATGCACATTCAGGACTTAGATAGTCAGGTATCAGTGGTAGAAGATAAGAATAAAGACTTTGACATCAAAGATCGTTTGGCTGTTTTACAGGACTTGAATGAAACAAGAAAATCCTTAAGCAACATAAAGTTAAAGCAACAGCCAACTACCACTGAAGAGGCACCACCAGCCCCAGCAAGGCCTGTCTGGATTTAAAAGATTGGGGATCTAGTCAGAGAAAAAATAGCGGTGAAGAAGGAATTTGGGCCTTCTTACAGAAAAGCAGTACCTGTCTTGGCAATCAACGGACCAAGATCAGTAGTACTACCGCCCCTTGCTGGTAAAAAGGAGAACAGAGTTGTATCAATCGACCTGGTAAAACCACAATCATGTGGCCTATAATCAATAGTAGGCCCAGTGGACTCCCGAGAAACAACAGAATACCCAAATTTGCAACAATCCAAGAGGTTCAAACTGAAAGACTAATTACTTTGGATAAACCTGCAGTGCACAGAGAGGGACTATGCAATAATGCCATGGAACTCGTGCCACTTGGAACACAGATTGAATCAGTTCGTCAAGAAACACCAGTCTACAATGATGTGGCATCAGAATGTGCTACCGAAAGACAAATTAAGAAAACAATTCCAGTAATTGACAGAACTGCCTCTGGCTACTTCATCAATTTCGACAACTTTTCTGAAGATCAAAACGACCCCGAAGTGATGCCAGAAACAAAGACTTTTAAAGAAAAAGCAACAGAACTCTTTCATCAACTCAAGGAAATTTACCTTAACTCTCCATGGTTAGAGTTCTGGTTTGGACTAGGTGTATTTTTCCTCCTGCTTTGGCTCATCATGGTACTTTGTTTTGGAAAATTCATTGAGGGAAAATACAGTTCAATGGACACAGCAAGTCAGAACATCAACTTAGTCCTCAAACCACACAGATCATCCCACGTGAAGAAAAGGGAACTATCAACAGTAAATGTCACAGCCATTCCAATACCCGGCGGGGTAGTATGGGAGAAAACTGACTATGAAATATATGGTCCGGTCGAAATCCTGAAATATCCTCACCAGTTCAAGGTTTCCTTAAGTGACTTTGTAAAACAAAGTACATTTTCTGATGATTGGGATTTTGAAAGTATTAATAATATGATGTCTGATTTAGTGTTGTCAGCGAGATTTACAGAACATGATTATTTACAAGGTTTGTCTAATTATGAACAAATGTATTGCTTCTCACATTACGGAGACCATTACTTACATAAATCTGCACAACCTAGAAATGTTTTTAAATATAACTAATGGGAACATTGTGCTACTCCAACTAAAAGCAGTTCTAAAACATTCTATGAGAAATTCCAGTACTTCTCAGGGTTTAACACAAGTGATGCAGAAACGTTTTATTATAAACTGTTGGATAAAACAGGGTTGAAAACAATGCTGACAAATACTAAATTGATATATTCAGAAGCATTTTATGAAAAAATGATGACATTTGGTTTTGATTTTTGGAAAAATAACATTGAAACAAAAACAATCTGGGGTACAAAAGATTGGCAGGTACAAGGCATAGAAGCATCATTTCGAGCCTGCATGATCCCAGAACAAATAATGTTCTTAAATGACACAATTCACCAAACAGCTTGTCTTGGCCTAGCTAAGATTAAAGAACTTAACAAACCATCTTTTCCAAAGCCAATACCTGATAATGTAACTACAGATATTGAAATAGACGTATCAAAAATTTTACATCTAAACAGAACACATCCTGATTGGAAAAAGTGGTTAATCTGGCCTACTGACACGAATAACTGTCAAGATAGATTCCTGAACAAAACACAGGGGTTAACAATGACCAGACCAGACCCTAGATACTCCCAGAGACAACATCCAGGGATAGTAACAACATACAGTGTAGGGAAGCTGTGCCTTGAATGGCTAGAATCATCCACACTGGCAGAAATTAAGCAACACTTATCTTTACTTAAAGATGGTGCTGATTTGCGCGATTTCATTCTGGGACCACGCAAACAGCGTCAAAAGCGTTTCATAGCGACCAGTATATATGCGGCTTACAACGAGGCTTGGAAAGTAACACAAATTGAAACAGCTGAAAAAATACGAGAAATTGATCATATTAATTTGGAAAAATCACTTTCTGTTGTGGACAATGGGTTAATGACTCTGTCTTCCAGAATATATTCACTGGACAGTATTGTATCATCTGCCATCAATATAATAGATAAATACTTGCTAATGTTACAGCATGGCCAGTCACAATTGCGTTCTATTGTACAGTTAGGCTGGACGCTGCAAAATCTTCGTTCAGGCTATGTGCCATGGCGTTTAATCAACACGTCATTGTTTTCCATCTTTAACCTTACTGATAAACAAATCAGCTTGGCACAGAAAGGAGCAGACTATACAATCCTGAGCATCGAAAAAACTTGAGAGATTACCATTGACAATGTCAGAAAGTCCTGTCATTGAATGGATAATACACGGGATTATCACAATTCCGATAACAACTTTCCAATTTAAAAATTGCCTTGAATACATACCGACTGGCCAGTATGAACGTTTGGGTAAAGGGTACATTAAGTCAGCATGGAAATTACCATATACACACACATGCTATAGTGACAGCAACAAAAATGTATTTCTTAGTGGCGAAAACTGCAAACATTCACTAAGCGGTATACTTTTGTGCCAAGGTATTAATTTACACGGGGCCTGTGAAGGAAATTCAAACAACCTTTCATGCCACCAACATGTCACACCTGCAACGCAGATAGAGCCTTTCTTTAAGCAACTCTCGAACAGGAGTTACATTCTAATAATGGATCACAGCTGTTGTGGCCTTTTGCCAGTGAAAGCATATCTCGTACAAGTAACTTCCATGGTCAAATGCTGTATGCAAGCATTGTTTCCAAACGGCCCTGGAGACTCCGAGACTCCCATATGGCCTCGTTTGAATGTCTCTTCTATACAAATTGATACTTTAAGCAGAATGAAGTCTCTGCTTTTGCAGACAACAGTGCCAATCACGTCATCAAAAGAGACGTATGATCTCCAAGTTGCAAGGACAGTTTCGGAGATTCATGACCTTTTATCAACAAATTGCCCCGTGCATTTCACAGAAATGCTTAGCCAAATTCTAAATATGTCAAGTGCCATAGGCATCCCAGGCGTATTTAAGACCATTTTTTCGGGACTGTTAACACCATTCAAAGCAATTCTAGGAATCATTCCTAATTTTGTCCATTCAGTCTTTGGCGGCATAACCCTGATTTTGGGACTTGTAGCAGAGATTTTATTTTTAACCCTCCTGCTCTGATATGGCAAGCCAAAACACAGACATGACTCCGGCAAGGATGGAAGAAACGATCCTAGCAATACGCTACCGGGACCGCATAACTAGAGTCCTTGGATTGGCCAGGCTGAGAGATCTGAACATGACCTGGTTTGTTTCATTCAGACCTATATGGCAGACCTGCATCTTACCTGTGCTTCGATGTATGCTATGCGGAGATGAATGCGTGTTGGACACCTGTCTTGCACTTCCATCAGCAGTACCAATGGATATCGATACTTTGCTAAGTACTGTAACGGCTCACGCATTGTGTTGTCCCAATCCTGATGACGGCATTCGTTGAGACTCCTGTGCTACGACTAGGTGGTGACAGTGGAGCGAGAAATAAAAGCAACATCACCCAGGTACGACCTTCTGTGAGCATTGCTGATCCAGACACTGATGATAGCAATCATTCTCACACCTGCCAAGTTACAGCATTATCGAACTTGGTCGAACTGTCACCTGATTTTGTAGACCAATTCTTTGAGAGCCTGTCTGATATGATGTTCTCCCCTGAACAGAAACAATAATTTTTGAATAACATTCCGACACACAGTGTTCCCATGAACTCTGAATTCGGCCTTCAGTTTTGATCAACAAAAACTATTGAAAAGCGTTGGAAGTCTATTCCCCCGTTCACCATGAACAATTTTTGGGGGGATTTGAACCATTTTTCAAAATATTTAGCTTTTTTCTGGCACGAAAACCTGATTACATATGCTATAATTTTGAATGATTTCTATGCTTGAAGACGTACAGTACCTATATTTCCATGTATTTCAAATACGCCATTTCAAATGCAAATATGTATTTTGGGGTGGGTAATGTTACACATGCATCTTATTGCTTTAGTTTTTAGTAATTTGATGGACATAAATTCGTGGAGTGGGTGTCGCGTTCGAATCTAGGACCCCGATCAATACTGTGACCTTATGCCCCTATACGGCTATAATCCATTCATACCCCTATAATGGCATAAACGATCAGAGCCATATTTCAGCCATATTTCTGAAACTCGCCTCTGCAGCTCATTACAGTAGATGACACAGCAGAAGCCACTATCTTAGATTCCTAGATTATACTCCGAGTTCTTCAACAAGATAAAACTCAGCAACCTGGGAAAGCCCCGCTTGCTATGTTTTGATTAGTAATAGAACTCTAATGAGCACTGAAAGGACAATCACTTCCTAGTGACATCTTTATTGACGTCTTATGTCCAAAAACGTACGTCAAACAAGGCACCTTTCAGGTATAAATATTACCAACGTTGCCTTAAGCAAGTGCGACGACGATAACGATGGTGTGGTGAATACAGGAGCAGAACAGCTATCCCTTGCAGAGCCCAGCCGATGCAAGCAGCCCACGGACGCTGCCCCTCCTCCTCCTTGATGCGCTGAGAGAGACGCTGTCTTTTCTCTTGCCAAGAAAATCCAGCTCCGGCGTTTCCAGCCTAATCTTGCGAATGACTGGGATATCGAGTCCTGAGAGGAGATACAAGACCTCCAACATTCTATTCCAGAGGTATGGTGTTGACTAAACCCTTAGAGAGAATTCTTGAAGCAAACCTTGGCAAAACCAACTTAACTAAACTGTTACTTACTTACTCCCTCCCAAGTATTAGGCTTAGGTCAGGTACACTGGGGTAGGCGTAGTTAGAAGCACCAGTTTAGCACGTTAGCTAAATGTATATATGAATGTATATATTTTATTCATTTTAAACCATTGTATGGCTAAGAAACCATATCAATGCTTTTACAGTATTATTTCGCAATCCTCATTTTACTGTACGCACTTTTTATAATAACAAGTCTTGCAATTGTGGCAATTCATTTCTCTTGCATGAGAAGAAAGACTGTTCAATAAATAATACCTTTTATTGAAAACGCCCGTCTCTCTATTCTCTGCATCTTGGTGAATGTAATCTGCACAACTGACTGAGTAAAATAACTGTCTATTGTTTCACACAACTCTAGAGATTGACTCTTATTCTAAGGAGCAAAGTTGTCATGTTTATGCGGTTGTTGGAAAACTGAATCCCTTCTTGTCTGTGCCAGGGAAGCTGATCACTTCCTATTCAGTCAGGAAAGTTTCCAGTGACCTCTGAGCTAGTTGGTAACAAACCCAATTAAGTTTAGCATAGTCAGTAGAGACCTGGAACACCGTACTTCTACATCTAAACTGCTGTTTATGTTATTCCAATGCGCAGGGCCTACAGGGAAAATAGGAACTACACTACAATGGTACACTGGGTGGGCGTGGCTTGACGCCCAAGGACATGGCGGTGATTCTGCGAGGCTCTCGGTCCGGCGCAGAGGAAGAGCATTTTTCTCCTTTCCGGTGTGAGTTTTTTCGGATGAGGGGACCCATGAACTGTTGCCCATGCTGCTCGGAATAATTTTGCTGACACATGCAACGCTCCTTCACCGATATCTCAGGTAACGCAACCATACAGGTTTGCGCAGCAACAGCCGCTATTTCACATGCCCGACTTTTGCTGCGAGTACCTCTCGCCACAGCAACTCTCGGCAGAATGGCTTCAACGCTCGTCTTTCAGCGTACTCATGTTTTCATGCCCTGCAAACAATGCATTTAGAGACATGTTAAGTCTTCAGGGAAGGAAAAATTTAAATTGCCGCTTTTCTTCACGTTATGTGGAGCACGTCTCCAGACGCCATTTTTGAGGAGTTGATACATCGGCAATGCGCTGTGGAACGCTACCAAGGCACAACATTGTTTTTTCAATAGAATGTTTGTTTGGGGGGCTTACTTTCAACGACCTCCTTTAGTGGTTCAGAGCACATCTATAACCAGGCACTACGCTTGGCTTATTTTTCATAAAACGTTATTGGTGGTGTTGTGACCAATCATACCTCGACTTTATACAGCAGTTAAGATGACATTCACTCTCTTTTAGTATTAATGAAAGGTGCATCAACTTAATTACTGTTAAGTATCTCTTTCAGTCAGTAGGTGATGTCCTGTTATTTTGCATAATTTCTCAGCTGCATCTTTCACCTCAAAATCCATTTTGCAGTGTGTGTCCACCTTCTGGCCACAAGCTTTCACAGTTTTATGGGAAGAACAAAAGGTACCCTCTCTGCCATTCCAAACCTAAACACACTTACATCAAAAACTCTAGAGTCTTTTCAGAACTTTCTAACTTGAATGATTTGGGTCTTCTTGCAGTAGACCAGTGTGACGCAGACTGGAACTGATGCAGTTACCAACAGGTAAATCAAATGTGAAACGCCTAAAAAAGGATCCTCCTTCGCCATCTAAGCCAGCTTCTCGAGTTTCTATGGAATTATTGTTGCAAGAAATAAGAGCCCTAAGACCTTTCTTGGAGGAAACTAACATCAAACTACAAATTTTCTCCGAGAATTGGTCGCAGCTTGGTTCCAGGCTTACAACTGTGGAACAAAATGTCTCTGCTTTTCAAGATACTGCCAAATGCGTTACTTCCTTGCATTCTCAGGTATTAACCCTGCAAAAGCAAATTGAGGACCCCGAAAATTGCAATAGACAGAACAACCTACGTATTTATAATCTGGCAGAGGGATCTGAAGGTACAGATCCAATTGCTGTATTTAAGTCTTTCCTTCATAAGATACTTCACTTGCCAGAGGACACCACTCTCAATATACAATGAGCTCATAGATTAGGTCGTATTGTCACAGCCATATCATCTTCCCAGGGACCGAGAGGAGTCATATTATACTTTTTGGAGTATACAGATTTATTAAAAATTCTGTCTGCAGCCAAGGCTCTTCAAAAGATCTCTTGGTCTGGGGCTACATTATTTTTCGCACAGGATTTCTCCAGAGCCACTGCGTCAAGACGCAAAGCTTTCCTTGAAATGAGACCAGCTCTTTCCTCCATAAGCGCCAGATATGGCCTGTTTCATCCATGTTTGTATAAGATAACTTACAACAACAAAACTACTTCATATGAGGATCCAATACATCTGCAAAGCTTCATTAACACGCCCAAGACAGATCTCATGGACTCTTCGGGACCATCCTCTTCTCACTCAACTTGAGCATTTTGAGTTTTTTACTTGAGATGCCACTCTATTGTCATTTTTAGAGTTTTTGATGTAATATAGCTTTATTGATCTGATATTTTACTTATATCTTAGTTGTTATTATCAGATGTTCGCACTTCGTATATAAGCTTGAGCTAACCTTATTGCCTTACCTCTTTTTTGCTTCCACAGCTACGTTTGTGTTTTGGCATGTTTCCTCCATGTTCCGGTCCGGTCCTGGTTGGATGTTTCATCTGCTCCATGTGGCTTCACCCTCCGCCACTCTCTTCTTCCCTTAATGTAGGTATGTCTGTTGTTTTGTCTTTTGTTTTCTGTTTTGTCTTACAATTTGTATCTCCTCTTGCTTCTGGTGTCTTTTATAATCTTTTACACTTTGTTTCTCCTCTTTTCATAGTTCTAATTACTAATCTAATACTTGTTACCTCTCGCTTCTCGTCTCTCTATTATTTTACCTTTACACTCATTCTTCATCCTTATATTAACCTTGCTTCCTGGTTATGGTTCATTCCTCTTATACTTTATATTTCACTTTTATCTACACTCTTACCCTTTTTTCAATTCTCTCTATTGTCTTTTATTAATATAAGATGTTGGTATAACGAATTAGATTTATGCCTCAAAGTTTTGATTCATTGTTTTTGATTACTTATGTCCCTGAAAGTCATTTCAGGGAACGTTAGGGGTCTACATTCTCCTATCAAAGGACAAAGAGTCCTCGCCCATTTAGCTAAATTAAATGCTGACTTAGTGTTTTTGCAGGAAAGTCATCTAACAGATCCTGAGTCATTAAAATTGATAAGAGGGTGGGTAGGGGATGTTTTCTCCTCTCCAGGGGATGGAAAACGTAACGGAGTAATGATACTCTGCCGTAAAATGATTCCAATCTCAATTGTGTCGCAAGAATCTGATAACGATGGTAGATGGTTGAATGCTAAACTCTTGTTCAAAGATGTCCCAGTCTCTCTTTTTAACGTTTATGCCCCCACTTGTGGTGAACCCTCCTTTTGGTCTACATTGGCCAAACAAATTACACATTCCATGGACGATAATTTTATACTTGCTGGAGATTGCAACCAGGTTTTTGATCCTTTTGTTGATAAAAATTCTAAAATCCCCTTTGTACCCAATAAAGCACACAAGTCTTTTGTTCACACCATTAGTCAACACAAACGTCTAGATGCTTGGCGCTTATGTAATCCAACAACCAGAGAATATACTTTCTATTCCCCTACTCACCACACCCAATCCAGACTCGATTATATTTTTGTTTCCCACAATATATCTCAAACACTCACATATGCAGACATTGGCCCTATTTTAATTTCTGATCATGCTCCTGTTCTGATTGGCATAGATATCTTACCTAAATCCTCAGCACCTAAAATGTGGTGTTTTAATAACGCTCTCCTTTTAAACCCAGAGTTCACTGCTTCTTTTACTAATTTCTTTCATGAATATTTGCATTAAACCATTTCAGCATATACCTTTTTCAACTATTTGGGATGCTTATAAAGCCTTGGCAAGAGATTTTATCATTGGTTTTGTCGCCAAGCAACGTAGAAATGCCCGTACACGTACTAGGAATCTTCTTCAAGACATCAAAAAATTAGAGCACTCTTATTACACCTCACACTCACAAGATTGTCTTGCAGCTCTTATTAATGCTAAATTGCAATTCAACAAAAAATCGACTCATGATGCTTCAATAAACCTATTAAAATCCAGTTCTAAGTACTATGGAGGCAAAAACAAAGCAGGCAAATGACTAGCTAACTATTTAAAGGTTAAACAAAATAAATTAAACATAGAATCAATCTACGACACTAGTTCAAATTTAATATGTAAAGATGCTGATATTCTGAACTAATTCTCCCTTTTTTTATAAATCCTTATATTCATCCGAAATACAACCTACCTAGCACTCCTTATCACAGTTCTTTTCTAACATACAAAAACCCCACCTTTCTTCCCTAGACCTGTCCTCTTTAGAATCAGATGTTACACAACAGGAACTATTATCTGCGCTTCAAATTCTTAGAAAGGACAAAGCACTGGGTCCGGATGATTTTACCGTTGAATTTTACCTACACTTTTCTAAAATTCTTTTACCTAAATTATATTTTTTAACAACTTTTTTTAACTCCCTAAATAAATCCTCTGGATCCTTTTCAGAGGCACATATTTGTCTTATCTCCAAGGAGGGCAAAGACTCCAGGTTCTGCAAGAACTATAGAACCATATCTTTGGTTAACATTGATCATAAAATCTACTCGAAAGCATTAGCTATTAGATTGGATTCCTATTTACCAAAATTATTAGGAAAAGAACAATCTGGCTTTGTTAAAGGATGTTTTATCACAGATAACAACCAACTTCTTTTCAACATCCTGTCTAAATTGTCCCATTTGAAGTATTTCCTGGCAGCATGCATTAGACGCGAAAAAGCGTTTGACAGAGTTGGATGGGATTATTTGTTTTATACTCCTAAATGGTTTGGTTTTGGCCCTAAATTTATTTATCTGGTATCTCTTCTTTATTCTAATCCTCGTGCTGCAGTTTGTGCTAATAGTTTGGTTTCTCCATTCTTTGATTTAGGCAGAGGTGTGCGTCAAGGTTGCCCCTTATCTCCCTTCTTGTTTAATTTAGCTTTGGAACCTTTCCTTTCCAAATTACGCCAAAATCCAAGCATACATGGTTTCCATTTGACCGATTATCATATTAAACTTGCAGCTTATGCTGATGACATTTTGCTCTTTATCTCTAACCCAGGTGAATCAATCCCTGCTTTTCTAGCTGAAGCCTAAACATATTCCCTAATTTCAGGATATAAGCTAAACAACGACAAGTGCGAAATACTGCCCTTAACCAAATATACTTTCAAACCGGACTTTATGGCTTCCAATTTTACATGGAGTCCTCAACATATTAAATATCTAGGATTATATATCACACCCAGCATCTCAGACACAGTAACATTATGCATGAACAAGTGTACCCAAAAACTCTCAGACTTAACTGCCAGATGGCATCCCCTTTATTTATCCTGGTGGGGACATCTAGACACCATTAAGATGATGCTATCAATCATAGTCTTATATACTATATCTAACATACCACTTCCAATTCCTATCAAATTATTCAATAAGGTTAATTCAATTTTTTCTTCCTTTTTATGGAAAAACAAAAAACCCAGAATGTCTTTGCAGACATTGATTTGCTCTAAGGATGAAGGTGGAGGTAACTTCCCTAATTTTCGGACGTATCAGAAAGCATTCCTTTTGCGTCAGGCGTCCTTTATGTTACCAGAATCCACCGATGAATTCCCTTTGTGGACCTTAATTTAACGTATGTTTATAGCCCCTTTTTCTTTTCAGGAGTATCTTTCTTTTTCACGTAAACCGCAGGCAATTTCCACTCCCATAATTAAACTGACCTCTAAGCTTCTCCACCCACTAATTCCTTTTGATTTGACCTCTACAGACTCCTTCCTCAACTCCATGATTTGGCATAATAAAAGCCTGCTCATTCATAATAAACCCTGTTACTGGAAATCTTGGAGACGGAAAGGATTAATTTGGGTTCATCAGCTATTTTCCCAATCACTCTTTCTATCCTTTCCCTCACTCAGCCAACAGATTAATCAACCCACTTCATTCAATGCCAAATACAATTTAATAAGGGTAGCAGTTCTAACTACTTACTCCCATATATCCAGCATATCCATCACTTCTACCAACCTTGACTCCAACATTCCTTTGCACACTGTATTAAGAACTACACCTAGAGCTTCTACCATCTATGATTTTCTACGAGGTACTGATGCTACTAGAGAGAAATCTAAAGTTGAAAATGCATGGGAAAATGATTTCCAGATCACCTGGCCAATTTATTTATGGAAGAAACTGTGGATCAAATTGCGCAAATCCTCGAGAGCAGCAAACACAACACAAACACTGTTTTTTGTCTATAACAGACTTTTATTATCACCACAAGTTTTAAACAGAAGTTTTTCAACTATCCCGGATAATTGTTGGACATGCTCATCTCCAAACGCTGATATATACCATATGCTGTTCTCTTGTGATTGTGTATGTTAATTTTGGAAAGAATTATAGTCTCAAATTAACTTAATCTTTGACACCAATTTTCCCTTTTCTTTCACCAATGTCTCTTTGGGGAGTCTTTCACCTGTTTGGGAAAACATAACGTTTAATGTTAACATGCTTGATCTGTTATTAGCTGTTGCTTTTCAACAAATTACTACAAATTGGAAAGACTTTACGAAAATGTCTTACAAAGCCTGGTGGTATGCCATTTGTCACAACCATAGGTTAGATACTGCTTTTGTTTACTCTATTAATTTGGCAACAAAGCGTTTGGATTTATGGTCACCTGTTAAGATATTTCTTGATGCAAGTGCTAAGAAGTTCTCCCAACCACAACCATCACAACAAGAAGTTCTTAAACTCCCCCCTGATTCCCTAATTGTTTCTTTCATAATTTACTGATACTCAGATTACGTGTGTATTATTTTTTATCATACACAATATCAATGATGTCTGATTCATTTATTTGCAAATATATTTATTCTGGATGTTTTGATATGAGGCTTTTACTATGTATTCTTTATTGACACCCTTGCATTTATCAATAAAACTTTCTTGAACTTAAAAAAAATATGGTACACTGCCACCACCGTTCTGCAGGCTAAGCGCACGACAGCGACAGTTGTCCACTGGAAGTCAAAGGAGTGCACTCTTGGAGTCCCCCAATAGGGTCACAGGACAGGTCCACAACCTCACTCATGTCAAAGGATAGACATAGGATCCTGTGAACACACTTGTTTAGGTTGAATCTAGGGGCAAAATAAAAAAAAACATTGGCAAATGCATTAGATTTCGCCTATGTGAATAATAATAAGATGTGTTTTCTTGTAAGTGCGGTTTTCTGAGTAATTGTACAATATCAGTTACAGAAAGTCTGTTAAAGTGTTATCACTTATTTATTTACAAAAAGGATATATACTGTGCTTTGATTAGTGGTATAGTGCAGGTAAGTAACAGAAATATCTTGAAAAATGAAAGGAGGAAATAATAGAAGTAATTGATGTAATAGCAATTTTATGTGTTTAGAAGAGTTTTGGCAACTTTCGGGCCCGGTGCCACTGCACCTGCTGCCCATGCAAATCATGCCCCTAGTGCCTGCAAGATAACAGCATTTGTGACCGTCTGTTTAGTAGTAAAATAAAGCAATATTGAGTGTTTAAGGAGTTCTGACAACTTTTGGGCCTGGCGCCACTGCACCTGCTGCACCGTTCAAACCCTGACCTTGTTGTCTGCAAGGCATCTGCACCTGTGACGGCCTGTTTAGTATTACACTTTAGCATTAATCTGGGTTTAGTGGGATCCCTAGAGGTTTTGGCCACAGTGCCATTGCACCTGCTGCACCATTCAAATCAAGTCCCTTTTAACTGCAAGGTAACTGCAATTGTCAATGCCGGTTTCATAGTCAAATACATCAATATTATGTGTTTTGAGGAGTTCTGACAACTTTTGTGCCAGGTGATCCTGTTGTCTGCAATGTAACTGCACTTGTGACTGCCTGTTTAGTTGTAAAATATAGCAATATGAGGTGTTTAGTCGGGTGCCTAGAGCTTTTGGTCTCGGTGTCACTGCACCTGCTGCACCATTTAAATCATGACCCTAGTGCCTGGTAGATAACTGCACTTGTGTATGGACTGTTTAGTAGTAAAATGCAGCTATAGTATATGTTTAGTGGGGTCCTTAGAGCTGTTGGCCCCAGTGCCACTGCACCTGCTGTACCATTCAAAGTATGCCCTTTTTAAATGAAAGGTAACTGCAATTGTGACTGCCCGTATAGTTGTAAAATATAGCAAAATTAGGTGTTTAGAGGACTTCTGACAACTTTTGGGCCCAGTGCCACTGCACCTATTGCACAATTCAAATCATGACCCTGTTGTCTACAAGGTAACCGCACCTGTGACTGCCTGTTTAGTATTAAAATAAAGCAATATTAGGTGTTTAGTGGGGTGCCTAGAGTTGTTGGTCCTGGTGTCACTGCACTTGCTGCACAATTGAAATCCTGACCCTGTTGTCTGCAGGATAACTGCAATTGTGATTGCTTGCTTAGTATTAAATTTCAGCAATATTCTGAGTTTAATGGGGTCCTTAGAGCTTTTTGTCCCGTATCACTGCACCTGCTGCACCATTGAATTCATTACCCTTTTAGCATTAACTACTTTGACCATTTTGGCCTAAGTTGCCGTGCTTAGAAGTTTCAGTAGAATCCTAGAATAACAAGGCTAAAAGAGAAGGGGAGAGATAAGAGCGAGTGAAATAGAGGAGAAGAAAGAAAATTGGACCACGAAAAAGTGAGAGTACAGGGGTAACAGAAGCAGGCAGACAGAGAGATGGGACGGAGTCGGGTGTCAGGGAGGAAGAGAAAGAAATGACCAAATGAGAAGGAGAGAGAAGGCAGAGGGAAAAAGTCAACATAGAGATGAAAAACTCTGAGAAGGGAGTGAGAGGAAGAGACAGGGAGAGTGTGAAGAGTGAAAAAAATAACAGAGAGAATCGTTGACCAACAAATGAGTCTTCAAGATATTAGGAGAGCACTCACTAGAGTAGAAAGGCTGAAATAGAGCTGAGACAACAGTCCCTTTGCTTCAAGTCATGGGAAAAAGGGCACTCCCCGATGAGTCTCTGTTCCACATTTCACATGAGTTATCATCTCATGTGAGGGAAAGGGGGTGTAAGGAAGTATAGGAACCCCCGGTGTGCCCTGTAGTCGGACACTAGCTGAGAGCTAGAGAATAGCGCCCCACCTCCAAGGTGTCCTAAAAACTCACACCAGCTGTGCCTGTAATTTATGAAAAATCACACTGAGGGAACCCGCTAAGTCTTTAGAGTAGGCACCCCATTCCCCTGGGTACTCTGCAATCAGACATCAGCTGACCTCCTGGGGAAACTTCATGCCTGGAGCATGTCATTCAGTCAGACATAAACTGAGTGCCTACAATAGCGACTGCTTTTCCCAGGAGGTCTTACTTTTAAGACATCAACTTGCTACCCTGCAGCTAGGCCTCTGCTGTGTCCATAAGGAGACGCCTCCCACTGTGAACTGCAGTCTGACCACAGCAGAACTCCAAAGCATTTTCCTGCAGTCAGGCACCAGGTTGCCTTCAAGAGATGACCCTTGCCCTGTCTAACCTGAAGACTGTCTCAGCCTGCTGACAGCTCAGGTGAACATGGTGGGGAATGGGTTTGCTATTGCGACGGTGTTCAATGGGCTGGGTCCGAAGTGTGATTGAGTCATGGTAGCTGTTTTCGATGAGATGCAAGCAGTGAAGGGAGCACTCACATGGTTGTGTCTGCCTTCTGTTGCCCTGTGCTCCGAGAAGCGTGTGCAGGGGTTCCGCAGGCTTCACTCCTCCCCATGAGCAACTGCCCCTCACTCAGGCTTCTGCACAGACTGCATATCCACTCTGAGGCAGCCACTGACTTGCTGTGGTTAGGGGATGCACAAGCTTGATTTTTGCAGTGAATCACAGGGGGAGCTATAATCACCATGTAGTGTGAGATTCAAGCTCGTGCAAGCTGAGCCATGCAAAGGCATTCACAGAGATGGGGACCACACAGAACAAATGTTCTGTTAGCTTTTTGCATACATTTGAGAGCGATAGTAGGTCTTGATGTAAGCACTGGTTTGAAGATAACAGGTTGTATAGATGAAATGTAGTAATACAGATAGGTGAGGTTTATAAACATTGTATAAAGATAAATGATTTTGTGTTGAAGGTATATATACTTAAAATGTTTTTTTAATTTTTAGATTAATGTTGAACTGTCAAAGTGTCCTGAAGAAGGTGTAAACTATAGAAACGAACACCGAAACGCAGCGTCAACCTTTGTTCTTTGACCCTTTTTTAACCGTTGAGATTTATTTCACTAATGTGAACATTTTATTTGTATTTTTTTAGATTGTAACCCTTATAGGGAGGCATTTTAATAAATTATGTTTATACCTTTCCAGTTCTATTGTAGTGTGTTTACCTGTTATACTTTGATTATTGATTACAATGTCATGTGGAGATAGATATATAGACAGTGCTTAGTATTTACACTATCTACAATACAGTATGTTGTTATTCTTTTAGGACCGGCTAAATAAGCTTTGCTCCGGTATAACATAGTCCCTGTCAGTATCACTGACTTCATTTGACTCACCACAAACCACAGGTTTTTCCTTTTTCACAGTACTTTACCCCTACCTGTGTCTAATCATCAGGGTAATCTTCCATATATTTTGTTGAACACACAGAACCACAAGCATTTGCAATGCAATAGGTCTCGCATTGCGAGTGTTAGAGTTATTGTCGTTGTTTGGCTAGGTTTGCACTGAAGAGATAGCATATACACACACAGAAAGCAAGAAATACAAGATGAAAACATTAACATACTTGCTGATAGCTCTTCCAGAATTTTACAAAGCATTTAAAACCCTATTTGTGGCCTTGAGCTGTTGAGTGCATAGGTTTGCTAATGAGAAATGTTGGAGTAAATGTCCAAAAGATAACTGTTTATGTGGGTGCGTAAGAAAACCTGTGCTAAGATCAGAAAGCACATATAAATGTAGATTTAAGCATAATAATACAACAAGAGGAGTAGTGAGAAGGGTTAGCTTGCGGCTAGGCATGAGACTGTTTGAATGTTTAGATAGGGAGTGGACGGGAGTTAAAGCTATTAAAAGGTGATGAAAGAGCTTGCAAGATCCAGAATGGGAGAGAAATGCGGGTGCAAAAGGAAAACTGTGCTAATATCATGCAGCACATATTAATGTAGATTTAAGCCCACTAATAAAAAAAAGGGGAGTAGTGAGAAGGGTTAGTTAGTGGCTCGGCATGAGAGTGTGTGAATGTTTAGACTGAGAGTGGATGTGAATCAAGGCACTGGAAAGGTGATGAGGGAGCTTGCCTGAGCCAGAATGGGAGAGAAAAGGGGTTGGGTGGTGATTAAGCAGCATGGTTCAATGGCCTAAGAGTGTGGGCAAGAGAATGGAGTGACTTGGACATTGCTAGAGATGATGAGGGGCATGACTCAGAGAGAGAGAGGGGAGGGATAGAGAAAAAGAGTATGGCCACTGCTTGACGGGTGTCAGGCTGGGCAAATAATAGGAAAGGATTACCTTTTTGAGTGTTTTCTGTTGTTGACACATAATGCGGGTCCACTGTCTTGGCATTGGCGGCAGCGGTGCAACTGAGGGCTAGTGGTGAGCTTATGTGCACAATCTGGGGTAGCGCTGAGGTGGGACTGCCGCCACCCCTGGAGGCGGTGGTGGTGCGACTGTGGTAAGTTTGCAAGTCCCCAGAGCGGGTTTGCACCCACACCTGTTTGGAGGGAACCGAGAACTGTTGCCCGTCCGAGGTTTGTACATACTGTAGGATAGTGGTGACGTCGCCAATATTCTTGTGCAGATCCCCTCCACTGCTTATGCTCAGGGTCTGCAAAATCTGCACTGTGTATGTGACCAAGGAAGCCGCTATAGAGCGCTGTTGGGGGTTGTGGTGTAGTGTCAGCAGTGCCCTTGGGGGCTGTGGAGTGGTGGCACCCGCGCTCTGCAGCCTGTACTGCAAATACTGCAACTACTCCTCATCTCTGCGCTAGCCACTGGAGTACTCCTGCACTGTGTCTGCGGCAGCCACTGTAGAGCGCTGTTGGGGACGGTGGTGTAGTGTCAGCTGCTATGGAGGCAGCAAGGGCAGTGGAGGCACCCTCACTTTCATGCTCGCACTGCAGCTGCTCCTTTTCACACCACTAGCCACTGGAATACTCTTCAGGATTTTAGCATGTAACTTTTGAGCCACTGCCCCTGTTTGAAGCAGGTTACATGAAGCTGCAGTGGAATTGGCTCGCACACACCAGGAAATGAATGCAGAAGCCTAGGAGCAGGTTTCCGTGTCTGTGGAGAGTTAGTAAAGGTTTGCTTGCGCTACAGCCTGATGTTGAAAATGGGCAGTGCAAGAGGCGGGGGACGGAAACCAAATAAAAAACGAAATATTAACTTGAGACCTAGTAGCCAAAGAAAGAATGAGACTTACTGCTATTGGCATTGTAAAGCACAGCACCCGTGCATATAAACGTTATACCTTATGCGCTGGGCCTGTGAAGCGGGAGCCGTGGTGAAAATATCACAAGGAAATAAAAGTAGTTCCTAAAGGAATACGTAGACACATACAGTGTAAATAACTGTAGTTAGCCAGTACTCCTCATCATACAACAGAAATGATGTATGAGGAACACCAGACAATCAGGAGCCAGAAAAAAGAGCTACACAGGAGTGAACCAATGACAAGCAGCAGGCTGGATTCCACTCCATAGAGTGATTACAGCAGGTCTCGCAGACAGCGCATGTGGGCTGTCTAGGTTCGACCTAACAAGATATATACAGAGACAATTTAACACACAATCATACAGAAATAAACAATGCCTCACTGAAAAATGCACAGAGAACAAGAAACTACTGGGTTTCAGAAGCAGAGCTACAGGCAAAAGAAAATGAAATGGACATGAAAACAGAATGTAAAACACAGAATTGTACTGAAATAATGTTACAGGCATGCTATTTATTACCTTCCATACGACCTCCAAGTTTAGCGATCTTTTCTTTGGTACTTAGAAGCATGTGCGGGGGCTGTGCATGCGAGAGACTGCAAACACATGCCCTCTCAGTTCATGTTCGAAAGTAAATAAAAGAGGCAGCTAAACACTATCATTTGTGCTCACGAGCCATTGTCCTTTTTAGATCAAATCTTAGAGCCTGAACCAAAATACAACAGCAGTGTTTAAAAGGCATTTCATGAGCCTTACTGATGGCTCTTCAGATGGGCATGCATTGTTGAAATGCATTAGACGTTGATCACAAGGGGCCATAAGGGCATTGGACAAATGCGACACATGACCGCATTACATTTTTATTAACTTTTAGGTTGCGCGTGAGAATGTTTTTATTCATTAGCAACAACGAATGCAGGGCCAACAGACAAACAGGAAAAGTAAACAAAATGTGCAACAGGTTTCACTGTGTGCAGCCAGGGAAATGTAAACAAAAAATAAGTGCCACATAAATACTCATGAACACTGTACTTTGCAACAGGAACTGATAAGAGCCTCCTTTTACAATATATTAAATACAAGAGATTTCATTCTGTGCAGGCAAGACTTAATTACAAGCACAGTGCACACAAATTCTAAAAACAGGACACCAGATACTTGCAGTTGGGCACTCGGACCAGAGAAACATGGCCGTAGCTCATACAGGGGACAGGCCTGTCATAAAAACCGTGGGAACATTTTCAGTGCTGTGTTGTACAATTGGCAAAAAACATATTAACGTTATATTTGTTGAGCATTGTGTGGTGATTATGTGATTGCCTATGCAGCAAAAAAACAAAGCTGTTTAACATGATGCCAAGTGTAGAGGTATGGTTCAAGTGCAAGGGAGCAGTGTCTAGAGTAAGATTTGCACTTGAGATACAGCCTCCTGTACAAATTTCAGCATCATGAGACCTCTTAATGGGTAACCCATGTAAAATGTACCTTTTCTTGCTAATTACACATTACACTTCGAAATATATCACAATATATCACAATATACAGTTTACCCATTATTTTCCCACCCGGATACATTTGCGGGCACATGCATCATTGTCAATTGCATTCGCAAACGGTGCGAATCGCAATTTTCAGCCGTTTGCAAATGCAATTGACAAAATTGGGATGCATCATGTTTTTCGCAATTTTAGAAATCGCAATCATGTTGTGATTTCTAAAATTGCGATTGCATTTAAGAAATCGCAATTTGAGATTTCTTAAATGCAATGAATGAACATTTTAAATTTGCGAATTCGCAAATAGGGAGAGGTAAATTACCATGAAGTTGACCTTCATGGTAATTTGCGAAAACTTTCAAAAATGCACAAAAGTGCATTTTTGAAAGTTTCATTTGACACACACACATGCCCTTGGGGCATGTGTGTGTGAAAAATGCACTTAAAGTTATATTTCAGGGATGCAGGGGGGGTCCTTTGGAACCCCCCCTGCACCCTTGAAATTGCATTCTCAATTTGCGATTCACAATTTGCTAATCGCAAATTGAGAATGACTTCCCATTGATTCCTATGTGCCTCTTGGCCCTTAGGAATCAATAGGAAGGGATTCCTTAATTGCGATTCGCAAATTGTGAATCTCAATTAAGGAATGTTTAGAAATCGCAAAAAAAATTGCGATTTCTTGATGCATAGCCTTTTGCGATTTCTTAATTGCGATTCCTTAATTTTTGCAATTAAGAAATCGCAAACGGCAACAATGATGCATGTGGCCGTTGGTGTTAGGATATGATGCAAAGATGAGTCATGCTAGCTTAGTGGTCTGACTGTTTGTCAAATTCTATGCTTTTTGTACTGCTGCTGCCCTGTACGCCCCTTTTACCTACATTAGGAAAAGCAAAGCGTTTTTGAGACTGCACTCAAATGATCTTTGAGGGCTGAAACACTTATTATGAGAAAGTTGAACAACTCTCCCTTTGCACCATTTTTCATTACAAAAAGCCACTTTAGCATTGCACAAGGAAATGGGCAAAAATAGTAAGTCTTGGCAAACCAATTGAAAATGTCACCACCTTGCATCCAAAAATAGCTGCCATTAATCATGTCCTCACAAATAAACTCTGTCTAAACACACACCGCAGTGGCTGGATAACAACATATTGATCTTTTTTTTTTGAAGAGCAAATAAATATATACTGCATCATAACACTGAAGAAAATATTTGAATAAAAATGAGGATTTGGACAGTGTCTTCTGTTTCAAGGAGTAATTCTCCAGGTTCTCAGATATGCTGACATTGTTCAGAGTGATAGATGTTTCACGGTGCTCAATTACCTTATGATGCTATTGTTTGTAGTACAGTTGGATATAAAACAAACGCTGTCCATTGTCAGTGTCTTGCATCTTCATGGATATGCTTGGTTCTTTCATGAAGTGGGCACTAAAATGATTGCCTGGTTACTCACTGGTAATCTTCATTACTCCAAGTCCTGGTCCTCCTGTTCCATTACTTACCAAGGAGCAGCTTGTCTGCTCTATAGAAACCTTTTGTGTAGCAAAGCCAAAATATGTCCCCCAATATGGTGCTGCCTACCCGGCCCGGCATTTATAAAGGGGGAAGTATGTCACACACACATCCTGAGAATGCCCAGAAAAAACTCAAGAGAAATGAAAAACACAAATCAATCACTCAAACAGAAGCAGGTTCAGGAATGGAACTGGAAAACCAGGATCGGAGTAATAAAGATTACCAGTGAGTAGCCAGGTGATGGATGTCTTCTCCATCCCATGGACCCAGGGGCTCCTGCTTGCTTTCCCTCCATTTCCCTTGATTCCTCGTATCCTCAGGAAGATTTGGTTGGATCAGGTGGTGGTGATTCTGGTGGTTACAGAGTGGTCCCAGAGGCCCTGGTATCCCGTTCTTCGGGGTTTTGCAGTGTGTCCCCTTTGGTGATGTCCCCTGTGCCCGTCTCCGCCGCTTGATCCCCTTCTCAGCACGTCGTCTCTCCTTTCCCTGTGGCTGGTGGATGGGCACTTGAGAGGTTGAATTTTTTTGGGTCAGGGCTTTTTTGCTTGAGGTGGTTCATAGCAATCAGTTATCTCGCAGAACTCTGACCCTGAAGGCTTATGGTCAACATTGGAAGCACTTTGACTCCTGGTGTCGTGAGCAGGGTTTGTCTGTTTCTTCCTGTGATCCTGTCCAGGCATTGGACTATTTGAGGGATGTTTTGTCATGGGTCTTGCTGTCTCCACTCTCCGTGCCCAATGGGCTGCCATTCTTGTGGAATGTTTTACTTCAGTGTCCTGTTTCCTGCTCTCCAGTTCCTGCTTGGGATCTTCCCTTGGTGTGTCAGGCATTGACTGGTCCCTCATTTGAGCACCTACTTTTAGTTGACCTTATGTTCCTTTCTGCTAAGTTTCTCTCTTTGGTGGCCGTTTCTTCTGATAGGCAGGTTGGTGAAATTGGGGCATTGCTGGCTTCTTTCCCTTTCTTAAGTTTTTGCACAGACAAGGTGATTTTGCAGCCTAGTAAATTTTTTCTGCCCAAGGTCTTGTCTGACTTCTACTGCCAGGAAGATATTGTCCTTCCTGTGTTTTTTTCTGATCTCTCTTCTCATGACGACGGTGTTATCCATTCCCTGGACTTGTTGCTGGCTCTTCACATTTGTCCGGACTATACCCGTGATATTCGAAAGGCGGATTCACTTTTTGTTACCTAAGGTGTCTCTGGGATGGGCCTCACTATCCACTCTAACTAGATGAGTTAAGTGTGCGGTAGTCTTGTCCTACGAGGCTGCTCACTGTCCTCTTCCATCTTCTCTCCAAGGGTGGTCCACTCGGAGGGTTGCCTCAACCTGGGCCATGTTTAAGGGTGTCTCCTTGTAAGATATTTGTAATGCTGTTATTTGGGCCTCATCCCATACTTTTGTTTCCCACTACTATCTTTAGCTGGGGATGGCCACCTCTGCTGCTTTTGGCCTTCATGTTTTGTCTGCTGTACATGATTTGTGATATGTACTGTTTTCTTTTTTGATTGAATTGACCTGTTGTTTTTGATACATCCTTCTGGTCTTTTGTGTTTTCAATCACCTTATGCTTGGGTCTGAGCTCCCTGGTAAGAAATGGGACGCGGAGAAGGACGAGGAGGTAATGCCCGGTTACTCATCGTTAATCTTCATTACCCCAAGTCCTGTTCTTCCCTGTTCCATTCCTGAGCCTGTCCCTTCCTCCCTGTTTCTGTTTAGGTGATTGATTTGTGTTGTGCAACCACCTTGGAGCTAACTACAGTCATAGCTTCTTTAATAGAAAGTTGAGATCCACTGACAAATATTTTAGTTGTGAAGTTAAACAACCACAACCTATTTCTTCATCTGATAGATCACTTTCCCAAGCATCCTTAAATCTATGCATTGCATCGTTTTCGAGGCATTGTGGGATGTTGCAGATATTTCTGACTGG
Organism: Lissotriton vulgaris; assembly: GCF_964263255.1. NCBI lineage: Eukaryota > Metazoa > Chordata > Amphibia > Caudata > Salamandridae > Lissotriton > Lissotriton vulgaris. The sequence goes on from NC_141696.1 coordinate 230,739,012, forward strand.
AAGGGACAGTCTAGATAAGAAGACACCTGTCGATAAATTGTACCCTTTGGAAGAGTGTGGCTATATATCACCTGCTACCAGCAATTCAAAATCTACAGATTGATTTGAAGCCGAGCAAAAACAATTATATATACCATTTTGCAGCGTTAGCATGTGTATAAAATATGGGTTAAAAATTACAATGCGGCTTGTGGTCTACAATACAGTTTACAACTTTGTAAAGTGTGCCGCACACTACAAATAATCACAAAGCTGCTCTTATGCTCGATGGTGGCTTTGAGGCAGAGCAAGCCTTTATAAATCTGACGGAGACACTTTTGAGCAACTCATTTTATATTTAAAGACTTCACCCTCAAATGGTAATTCTATGAGTTTTTATGTTTCATGCAACCCTTCAATCCCAGGTGCTGGATCTGATAATGCTTTTAGTGACTTGGACTGAGAGCAAAAATGCGATTAATATGTTCTAGCTACAGTCTCTTCAGTGACTTGGCCAAGTCCCCAATGGGACCTGGGCCAACAGGATCAGCTCATTTCACAGCGAAGCATGCTAGCTGTACTTTCTCTTCTAAGATGGTTTTTAATTGCACCCCACTTGTATTTCTCGCCCATTTCTCTCATCCTCATTGATTCACTTCCTGGTCACACAGTCCTTCATCGTTTCAGGATATTCTAATGTTGTGTTCGCTACAGACCTAATAGCAGGAAGTTAAAGCAATCCACTCAAGTGTAATCACTCAGTATGTTTGTGCAACAGTGTCAAGAGAGCTGTGCAAAGCTACAAAGGTAAGCAGCTCTCAACTGCGCACAATTCTTAAACTTCACCTGCCTTGTTAAATACAAATCAGATGAAGTTAAAAAAAATATAGGGGCCACGTGAGGCAGCAGGAATGTTTGTGGTGCTGCGCAAGGGTCGTATGGATGTTGGCAGCCACTTACCATTCATTGAAGCACACACATTCCATTCCCTGCTGCTCGAAATTCTAGTTCTGAACATTTGGCAACGACAATTGGAATTGTGTGGATGCCCAAGGGTGGCAAACTGTTTACACTGTTGGTCTTCAGCACGAATGACAATTCTTTGTGACAGCATAAGACCTTACTTCCAGGGCACAAGTCGGGGGTACACTCGTGTAGAAGGCATCTGTACACTATTTTCATAGGGTGGACTCCGTCTCCCCTGTCAAGATGTTGGGCCCCACTGAAATATTCTCAATTCGCCCCAGAGTAATTTTCAGACACTAGGACACATTCAGCAGCAGCTCCACCTTGTCGTTCTGAGCAAAAGGTGCAGATGCAAGAGAGGGTAAACAAAGGTGCACAGCTTGGTATTACTTCACAGGTCATTGGAGGCATGCTTTTGACTTTGTTCAGCCCCTATGTATGAACAATACATGCACTGTAAGAATGTCAGATGTGTTGGCCTGTCCCAGTATTTTTACAAATAACAATTTAAATATCACTATTTTGTTTTCTGTCTCTTATAGTTCTACTCATCCCAATGAAAGGTGTCAGAGCGCTTTACATCACATGTACACATTATACATTGACAATAAATCATATAAGTGTGTAAATCAATCTACAGTCTGGTTTTCATAAATCAGACAGGGTTACTAGGTGGAGGGGTCACGTCTTTCAAAGCTCACGGTTCTATTTCAGAAGGATTGCAATTTATGAACTGAAAGTAACAACAGGATCTCTGTGTTAGAAGCAGTAACTCACTTACTTGACTACATAAATAAAAATATGTTATCTGCATGTTACATCATGTGCTATTCAGGAGTCGTATTGAACTTCTATGGTACTGTGGTTAAAAACTGGGATTAGGCAAAACACAAATCTGTGCGGCAAATGTGTTACACCCCAGTTATCCTACCATTATTTTTCCCTGAGATTTACTGTGCACACGAAGACCTCTGCAGTAAGTACCTTAACCCTATAAGATATTTTAGAAGGCAAACTTTGCAACTAGTTAAGCAGAACAGATTTACATTTACGTTTCTCCTTGCTGCCAATTTCCTTGTGGCAGAGTATAATACAATAAATATATATGTCGAGGACCAGATTTTTGTTCTAGGTTGTGTCATTTTATTGAAACAACTCCGATGCAAAATCTAATTTGTTAAATATTGTAATGCACTCAAATATACTCATGATAGACCTGCTCAACATATGTGTGAGGCCTTAAGATCTGATGTCACTTCTTGTTATGTAGCCACTTGTGAGGTCATTGATCATGATTCCACTTCCTGCGATGCCACAGTCATGTCACACGCCATGATGTAGTGCTGTGATGTCAAACACCATGATGTCACTTGTATACTGCCGAACTCGTTAGTTCGCCCACTTTCATTCTTTAGGACTCGTGCCATACTTACATCCTCAAGTTCAATACATGTTGGACAGAAAGACTGCGGTAGGGTGAAGACAAACTTTCTCTTGAATAAAGCCATGAGAAGTCAGGAATCTTCACCTGTCATCTCGAAAGGTGAAGTTTCCTAAGTGCATGGGCAGTATTGTAACGCAAAATGACTGGGAACCTCTGCAGAATGTGCTATGGGGGTCCTATATCTCACCAATATTGATTGGGTTAGGTGACTGGGGTCCCCTTACTGTCAGGGCCCCCTGGAGGGTTGAGGGCTGCGCTTTGAAGCAGGGTCTTCAGGGGCCTGTACCATGCCCCTGTACATGGGTAAACTTTTAAAAACTTGCTTACCCTTCTTTTGTTTCTCCATACAAGCAAGCAAAGTACAAATTACATGTTAAATTGTGCAGTCACGCAGTTTCAGAAGTAGTAGTAATGTCCATCCTCAATTACAAAGATTTTTAATTAACAAGGTGGCCTGTAGAACCATCAAAACAAACACAGGCCTGGCTAAAAGAGAGCCATAAATATTTCTCTTGGGACCTGCTTCTCAAGTGGGGATACCTATCTCTACTCGTTAGCTGGCACGGTATCCAGTATTACTGCAGTCCCAGAGCTCTCAAATCAAAACTTTTTTTTAACAAGCATTTGCAATGCAATGGTCTCGGCATCATTAAAGGTAGAGCTGTTGGCATTGCTCGTGACATTTCTTTTTTTTCTTTAAATCATAAATAAATGGCATTGTCATTTACATTGCCAATACACAGCACTCTGCACTCAACAGCACACACCACTCTGCACCTGCACTCACTGCTCTGCACACTCACTCTGCACTCACTACTCTGCACTCACTACTCTGCACTCACTACTCACTACTCACTACTCTGCACTCACTACTCACTACTCTGCACTCACTACTCACTACTCTGCACTCACTACTCACTACTCTGCACTCACTACTCTGCACTCACTACTCACTACTCTGCACTCACTACTCTGCACTCACTACTCTGCACTCACTACTCTGCACTCACTACTCACTACTCTGCACTCACTACTCTGCACTCTGCCCTCACTACTCTGCACTCTGCCCTCACTACTCTGCACTCTGCCCTCACTACTCTGCACTCACTACTCACTACTCTGCCCTCACTACTCACTACTCTGCACTCACTACTCTGCACTCACTACTCTGCACTCACTACTCTGCACTCACTACTCACTACTCTGCACTCACTACTCTGCACTAACTACTCTGCACTCACTACTCACTACTCTGCACTCACTACTCACTACTCTGCACTCACTACTCACTACTCACTACTCTGCACTCACTACTCTGCACTCACTACTCACTACTCTGCGCTCACTACTCACTACTCTGCACTCACTGCTCACTACTCTGCACTCACTACTCTGCACTCACTACTCACTACTCTGCACTCACTACTCTGCACTCACTACTCACTACTCTGCACTCACTACTCACTACTCTGCACTCACTACTCACTACTCTGCACTCACTACTCACTACTCACTACTCTGCACTCACTACTCACTACTCTGCACTCACTACTCACTACTCTGCACTCACTACTCTGCACTCACTACTCACTACTCTGCACTCACTACTCTGCACTCACTACTCACTACTCTGCACTTACTACTCACTACTCTGCACTCACTACTCTGCACTCACTACTCACTACTCTGCACTCACTACTCACTACTCTGCACTCACTACTCTGCACTCACTACTCTGCACTCACTACTCACTACTCACTACTCACTACTCTGCACTCACTATTCTGCATTCTGCACACTCACTCTGCACTCACTACTCTGCACTCAATACTCTGCACTCACTACTCTGCACTCACTACTCTGCACTCACTACTCTGCACTCACTACTCTGCACTCACTACTCTACACTCACTACTGGCCCGGATGGCTACTTTCAAGAAAGCACAGACGTGGTAGCAGATTTCAGGTGTACTCAAAAATTGTAAGTGGAGCAGATGCATATTTAAAACATTTCTCACAAAAATACTACCGCTGATGGCTGACCACCATTCATTTCACATCTATGGAAACTGAGGGGCAGATAACGTTTAAAAATATTTCATTTAACGTTTTCAGCAATTTTGTTTGTTTTGCATGTTTAGCTAATTCTCTGCTTTGAGTGACGTTTGCCAGACGTGAGAGTGCTTAATTGATTGCATAACACCGACGCAAGCACCAATCTGGCATGGCAATGAGTTGTAGTGTCACTCACAATGAGTGACAGCTGACATGCAGAAAGGCACCTCAGTGAGGTAGCTACAGATAAACCGAGTTAAACCAGGGAAGGACCCCCCTCCCCCTCCCACGAAAGGCGTGCATCTGGACTCTTTTATGCGGCTGAAAGGAGACCATACAGAAAAAAGCGCGCGGCACATAAAGGCAGATTCCTGGAAGGAGCTGAAATGGGAGACGGCGAGGCCTTTTTCAAAGCAATTTTTTTCTGCTGTCTGTGATACAATAGCAGCGCGGATGAGAAAACAGTGAATCATTGTAATTATTGCTTACTCCATATTCAGCGGCTGCTGATCTTTTTTCAAAGCTAAGGGTAAGGTGCGTACAGCACCGACTCAATTAAAGCACTGAATATAAGATCAGTGGCTGGCTGTTTCCACACTTATTAACCTGGTTGTCCAATGGTCATTGAGAAAGATTCTCAAATGGAGGCGGAAGCAAAGGTCCAGGATTAAAGGTGCTACCGTATTGGACGATGCCCAAGGCTTGCTGTGTTCGAGTGTGTGCGCTCGTGGGTGTACAATTTACCTGACGCACGTAAGATTAAAATGCAAAATAAGCCTTGACAAATTCAATAGGTATGATTTTGCATGGCGTGCAGGTCAGGCGTGCACGCACCATACACAGCCGCACCGGAAGTCAGGCAAGGTCGCCTGTGACGGGGGCGGAGCCGCGACCAGACCGGAAGAGGAGGCAGGCGGAGCAAATGCGTCGAGCGGCCTGGGGCTCCTGCGAGCGTGGAGAGCCCCGGGGCCGACAACAGGATGTTGCACACGTGTTGCGGGATCCCTTGACCAAGAGGGAGTCCCGGGAAAGGAGCCGCAGCGTCAACTCACCCTGCCGGTGCGGAGAGCGGTGTCCCCCAGATTGCCACAGTAAGTTAAAGGGGAGAGGGGGGGGGGGGGCGGTGCACGTGTGTGTGTGTGTGTGTGTGTGTGTGTGTGTGTGTGCGCGCGTGTGTGTGTATGAGTGGGGGGGTCTGTATGTATGTGCGTGCGTGAGAGCTTCTGTTTCTATGTATGCGCATGCGTGTGTTGTGTGGGAGCCTCGCGCAGCGCTCGTACTAATGCGCGTGCCAGTTTAGATTCGCCTGCACGCGCCAGGAGTGTCTCCTGGGAAGCACACTCGCTGACAAAAGATCTCGGCGGAGACGCGCTTCCGCGCGGCTAGCCGAGACCTAAAAAGGACAAAAACTGCTATAAGACCGACCGCAACACTGTACATCCTCCCCCACAGCATGTGAGTGAAAGCAACTTAGAAAATACGTGAAAGAGTGAGAGGGCACCTCACGTATAGACTTTGAACAAATTAAGGGGTAACATGTTTAATCTGGGTCCCATATTTCACGAGCTATATTTAAATGAGAATGTCTACATGAGTGGGCGATCTATGAAGGGGCGTATGCCGACAAAAAGAAATCCGAGAGATGTGGCGGAATATCTGAGTCTAGCAACATAATTATTGTATCAATAATGCATATTACCCTAAAACGAGTGCAGTAACATGGTATTTTAAAATGTCCACTAGTTTTGTGATGAAGAACCGCTTGACCCGCATAACATAGGCGGACCACATGGTATTGACGCAACGAGCGCGTTGGACCGTTACGAGTAAATAGACGGCCCGATGCAGGTGAGGGTTGCAGCTGGGATGAGACACCGCTCACTTTTGTTACGGTTGCGGTAAGAGAGTGTGTGAGTGGTTACAGGGGCCCGTGTACCGGCAAGACAAGGTCAGGTGTGGGTTATATTTATGCGCAGGGTAAACCTTGATCGGTTACGATAAGAAAGTGTACGAGACATGTTGTTACATTATAAGAGGACGAGCATGTGATTGGTTGGCATTTTAAAATAATAGCCATATGCAGGTGATGATATAGATTTACCGATCTATTTGCTGTGAACCAGAGATACATCGATGGTCACTAGGTGAAACTGGGTGGCCCGACGTGGGCTATTAATGGATAGTAGCAATATGATGCCTTTGCAATAAAAAGATATGATACCTCAAGTTAATGAATGGCCTATATTTGATGTATGATATTTTAAGTAAATGAATGACCCACATTTGATGAATGATCCTGACTTAATGCTGGAAAATTAATTCCACAGGTGGAACGACTAGGCGACGGTAGTAAATAATTTTTATTGAAGATTGAAAAGAAGATAAAACTACAAAAGTAATACACAATAGAAACATATTAATAACAATTAAAACAATATAATAGGAGGACTACTTCTAATACGAAGAAGATAATACAAATCTAGATATATAATTTAGACATATTTTATTTTTTATTTATACAAAAAGAAAAAGGAAAGAAGTGGAGGAAATGACAGAGAACAGAAAAGAAAAGGAGAGTTAAAAAGGAAGAGAAACAGGAAGAAAAAGAAAAGGAAGCGAAGGATGTAGGGATAATTGAAAAGAAAAAGAAAAAGTGATTTTAAGGTATAGTTGAGTGAGAAGAGAGATATACAGTGAAAGGTAGCCAATACAAGTCTTATATAATTTTCTGCTGTACCGATAGTGATAAAACATTGGCTATTCTATGTTTGTCACAAAGAAAATTCCACCATGTTGAAATAGACAACAAGAAAGTATAACTTTAAAAGCAAGTGCAAAAAAAATAGCATAGGTTTGGGGGAAATGCAATCAAAATCAGGTGACATAGTTCCAAAGAATACAGTTTGCATCAATATTACATTGAAAAATGTTTAAACATTTTAACCAAACTATTCCCGGAAACACATGAGAACAATGGTATAGTAAGAGAGGTCAAGCACCTGTAGATGCAGAGCGAGACCAGCACAATGGAGAAGAAATTGATGTAAATTTAGAAATACATGCAGGTGTAATACCAGCTCTATTATAAACAAAAAATAAAGACAGGGTGATACAAGCATCTTCAGATGTTAACAAAAATAGATAGAAAGGTTGGGTTCCCATAGTAATTCAATAGAAGTTTTGGATCTTGTAGTAGAAGGGATAATACCTTGTTATATAAAGAAGCAGCTTTAGGTATGTAGTTGTGGGGAATATTGTATAATGTTGTTGAGGGTAGGCGTGATATAATATCAGAAGGGAAGTTATTAGTTGTTAAAAAGGACTGAAGAGCAGAAGATATGAGATTATATTCCTGTAAAAAGAGCTCGGTAGGTTAAATTCTGTTTGCAAATGAGGGAAAGGAATAACAGAGTTGTGCTGTACGAGTTGAACAAACATATTACCTTTCTCCTTCCAATGTTCAAAATGAAACAATTTTCTTTGAAACTTAATGTATTTGTTATACCAATGCAATAACAAATTGATAAAAATCAAAACCTGTAGAAAATATTGTATGTAGCTGATGTTGAGAATGTTTTAAAATAGAGTTTGTAGAGATACAAGTACAAGATGAGGAGATCAGGTCCCTCAGATTTCTCAAGCAGACCATAAAAAGAAGATTATAACACCTATTTCTGTTTTATAGGTCTTCATATTTAGCCTAAGTTTTTGGATTTCCTGCTCCAGCAAAGGAATCTGAGCAGCAGCATCTTGGAGATCACTTACACGAAGTCCCATATCAAGCATCTTACTTTCCATCGCAATCCATCGATCTTCAATTTGTTGAAGCTTTTTGTTAGTGGCACTCATGAAAGGTTTCAGACCCCTCACCTCATCACATATTTTATCTAAAACAAGGTTACGGGATGACAGAATGGGTGATGGAGGATCTTCTTTGCTCTTTTGGGTTTTGTGCTAGAGGAGGAGGGTTTTGAAGATGTTAGAAGCCCTTTTGCCATTTGGCATAATGCATAGGACGATGTGAAATCTTTTGTACTATGTGAAGTATTTGTAAATGCAAATCGTACTTACTATCCCTTATGTACCCAGCATGGGGGTCCTATAGTGAGTATTTGTAAATGTAAACTGTACATACATGTTCCTTCCATCCCCCATGTATCCAGCACCCGCCCTCTACTAATCGACTGTATAGTCCTTTGTTTCCAAGCCTTTTGTACATTTCTTTGATTCCTGTAAAGTGGGCTGATACACTAACGGGTCAAGTTTGCTCTCTATAATACACAAAATAAATAAAATAAATATTTTAAAGTGATCTGAGCCTGCCCATACACAGTACTGATAGAATTGCAAAGATTATTTCTGTAGCAAAATAAAGCTCATTACTTCTAAAATGTAAGAATTAATGACAAAATTCAGTTCATAAGCCTAGCCACATAAGCAAATTAGGCACTTGGTAGATATTCATTTCTGGTGTAAAGAGGTGAAGCAGCCACAAGAAGAAAAAGAAAAAAAGAGGAGTGGTGCAGCAGAAATAGTCATTCCATTAATATATACAGTAAGTAAAGCTCCATTGAACATTAGTGATATGCCTAAAAAAAAAAATAAGATAACATATTGAGGAGAGATCTGTGTGGACAGAGTGGCACAAGCAAAAAGGCAGCAGTTAATTGCAAATATTTAGTCACAACAGTAACTGTAGCCCTCCTAATTTTTCTTTTTAAGCTAGCTGACTGGTTGCAAATTCTTACTGGGCAGCATGAGCATTTGTTGAAACAGGAGGCAGTTGGGTGTAGATAATGCAAGCAGCACGCTGACTGGATGGCGACCACTCACGTCTGCGTAGAACCAGAACCAGAACCCCACAGACAGCGGATCAACACTACTCCCATTCGGTACTCCTTATAAAAGGCCATTAAAGAAATATTGACAGTGGATTTAAACACCACCTTTCAGTAGCAGTTCCTCGTGCTTCCATAAATAATAATTGAAGGAAGAGGCACGTGATATTAACGGACAGACTGACGTCATCATTAATAGATACATTTACCAAAAGGATAACGCTGATGACCTGTATGGCTCACTGTATGATATTGTTACTTACTTGTGCTTTTTTATCTGCTCATACACACAATTGACAGTTCGCGGACTACTGCAATCATTGTGTTGTGGATGTGTGCCAAGTTTACATGATACATTGAGGTGTGACAGGTACAGCAGATGAGTATGAGACAGTCATGTTCATTTTACACACATTGGCTGGATGGTACACTACAAGGCGTGCATATGTGAAATGTGGGGTTTATTATATGTGAATTCACATTGACCTATGTCTTGTTTGAGGCACTTGTGTATGGTAAATGGAGAGTTGTGCCCTCTGTGTGGCTCAAACGTCCACCCATGTAACCTAGTGTGTCACACATTTTTCAGGGCAGTGTTTGTTTTTTCGTGACATCCTTAATGGGATGTGCTGTGGCCATCTCATGATGGTTGTCATTGACATGTGTCCATTTTCATCTTAACTAGGAGGAGGCCTAATCTCGTACGTCACTTGACACTGCTGGAGGGCATGGAGGATGTTGCAATCATTCGCAAATTCCGCTTTGACAGACCCACCCTGAAGACCCTTTGTGTTCTGTTGGAGCCCCACCCGCAGCCTCGTCGACACTACCCAACAGCTTTCACATCAACGTACAAAGCGATGGTATCCCTCCATTCTTTTTCAACTGGTTACTTCCAAGAGACCGTGGCCAGCGCTGCAGGGATGTCTCAACCCATGTTTAGCCTGGTGCTAAGGGATGTTCTTGCAGTCATGATGATCTATAAGGACAGATACATACATTTCCCCAGGGGAGCAGAATTGGCCATTGTGAAGGGAGACTTCTATCTGCTTGAGAACATCCCCCATGGTGTTGGTGCCTTTGATTGCACACATGTCGGTCTGGTGCCACCACAGGCGAGTGAGTAAATTTTTCGCAATCATAAACATTATCACTCATTATCACTCAATCAATGTGCAGGTGTGGTGCCTGGTGTGCCTGGCAGACATGACCCTTTTGCACATATGTCTGACCCCCTGAAAAAGGCCTATGGGGTCAGGGTGTTTCTACCCTGCCCCCTTTTCGTGTTTTGAGCATTTTTTTATAGGTTTCATGTGGCACAAAATGGCTGCCAACACTTCCTAATTTGGAGTGTTGACAGCCAATCAGAATACAGCTCATGAACGGCAGGATGCGCTTAGGGTGCGCGGATCCTGCGCTGCTATAGATATATATGTACTTATATGTACTTTTAAATGTCATTTTCTCAGGAACTACTGAACGGATTTACATAATTTAAGCAAAAGGCACGAGTCTGAACTAAGGACTACCTCTCAGCCAAATTTGGTGTAATTCCGTTCAGCAGTTCGGGCTGTAGGTTCCTATGGAAAATTGCATGGGGAACATGTTTTGAGACCCCCTTTTTTCTCATGAATCACCCCAAGACTTTCAGGATAGGAGCGGACCGAAGCTGGCCAGAAGTTTTGAAAAGTTCGCAAAGATTTGTCAATCGGTGCCAAAGTTATTCCAAATAGAATGTTGCGGATTTCCTATGGAAAATGGGTTCTAACTATAACTACCTACTGGCGACCGCCAGTGGGGGGTAATATATATATATAAATATATATATATATATATATATATATATATATATATATATATATATATATATATATATATATATATATATATATATATATATATATATATATATATATATATATAGACAGCTTCAGAACACCAACCAATTGCACACACGAGTGGGTGCACACAAAAACGGGTGTGTGCCCGAGTCTTTAAATACGCTCCAAATATCCCAGGAAGATCAATCCTTTAGGAAAGTAGAACACACAGGGGAGGTTCCACAAAGATTTTAATGAAAGAACCAACAGCAACGACGCGCTTCGCCTTGGGGCTTCGTCAAGTTGTGCAGAGAGCCGAGGCGTACGTCGGATTAAAAAGACGTCATGCAACTCAATGAAAGCAAAGTAGGACTGTGCGGTACTTACATGGCCGCCATTACGGAACGGTGTTCAAAACATGTCATTTACAGGCAGTTGAATTACATTTCAACATAAATGAGTGCACATGTAAACGATTATGTGAGATACATAAATCAAGCAATGCATTTGACGATATCCATTATCCTCCGTGAATAGAGAATGCACAGTCACATACATATTAATGCGAAATGAGAATAATAGTGCCCTGGATGGGCATGCGGTTAGAACTAAATATAACTTCATAATGTTAAATAGCAGCTTGCAAGGAAGGGGCTATCGCGGCAAAATGCCGCCCGATGTGCATGCCCCACACCTGTCTGTAAAGTGCATATAGCCAAAATTACTGCACTAGTCGATATAGTTCCACACCACAATGCTATCTCGCCCTGGATGGGCATATGTATAAGGTTCATTGAGTTGAACAAGGGTTACAAAGTTCATCCAAATACCGTTAGTACAAAAAGCAATAAAAGAATATGTAAAATACACAATATCATCAGAATTCATACTAACATATCCTGGTAAAACATGGATATAGAAAAAGGCGATGAAGAAAGGTACAGTCAAGGGAAAACAAGGGTAGAATGCGATATACAGAATGTACTGAAAGTCAATAACCCAGCCAGTCAGCCTAAATGAACTGACAATTCCTCATGCATGTTAAGGCCATTAGGGTGCTTGCTCTGTAGATCTATTATATATCTTGATTCCAGTCGTCTGAGTTTGAGCAGACGATCTCCCCCTCTGATACTCAATGGTACACTATCAATGCATATATATGCTAACAGGTCCCTGTTACTTTTGTGCATTTTAGCAAAATGCCTAGCCACTGGATAGGCAACATCCTTTTTAGCGATCGCACGCATGTGCTCCAATACCCTAAGTTTCACTGCATTGGTAGTGCTGCCAATATAATGCAGGTCGCACGGGCATGTCAGGCAGTAAATGGCATATGGCGTGAAGCAGGTCAAAAATTTACTGATTCTTTTGGGAATAGTAACGCCCGGTATCTTGTAAGTAAGCGTCCGCTTACTATATTTACAGGCCTTGCAGCGGCCGCAAGGATAAAAACCATTAAGTACAGGCAAATTGGGGGTCTTTTCGGGCGCAGAGTAGTGACTGGAGACTAAGTGATCCCTTAACGATCTAGCTTTTCTAAACGTTATAAGGGGATTCGCTGGTAAGTCTGCTTTGATAGTATTATCAGACAGTAAGATGTTCCAGTTTTTTCTTAGTATTTGCTTAATTTGGCCTGCATTATGCGAAAAAGTGGTAATGAGACGAAAGCTACCATTTTTAGATTTAACCTTCTTTTTGGACTTGAGTAGCTCTTTGCGTCTCGTTTTCTTCACTCTCTCATAGGCCTTGGATAATACACTGTCACTATAGCCCCTTATTCTGAACCTCAGCATGCTGGCATGGGCTGCTTTCTCAAAATCACCATCATTGGAATTATTTCTGCGTATTCTTAATAACTCCCCGTAAGGGATGCTATCAATTAATTGACGGGGTGACTGCTGGTAGCAAAGAGCGTGGAATTGCCCGCCGTCTCTTTCCTAAACAATTTCGTCTGCATAAAACCACAACTATCGATGTAGACAGTAAGGTCAAGATAATTGACAGAAGTTTGGCTGATTTGTCCTGAGAACTTTAAATTGATGTCATTGTCATTTAAGGCATCTACAAAACTGTTGGCTGTATCCACAGGACATTCTAAAATGATGAAAAGATCGTCTATATAACAATACCACCTTATTATTCGGCTGTCCCACTCTTGATATTTCTCGCTCCAGGCTACCTGCTCCTCCCACCACCCCACGAAAAGATTCGCAAAACTGGGGGCGGAGCAGGCACCCATCGCAACTCCGGACATTTGTTTATACAATTGCTTGCCAAATAGAAATATGTTGTTATTCAGGCTGAACATCATAAATTCCATCAACATTTTGTTATGCTCATAAAATCTTATGGGACGTTTGTCCAGAAAACTGGCCATAGCTTTTAGTCCATCGTCATGAGCTATACACGTGTATAGACTGGTGATGTCAAGCACCAGCATACAATACGTGTTTTTCCAGACCACTTCATCAATGCAGTTCAGAAAATGTTTGGTATCTCTTAGATAGGATTTTAGGGACATCACCAAAGGGGATAAAAACGAGTCCACATAAATAGAAAGATTTTCTGTCAAACTCCCGTTGGAAGCAACAATGGGCCTGCCTGGAGGATTTAACAAGTCTTTGTGAACCTTGGGTAGGTAGTAGAAAGGGGGGATCACAGGACTCAAACAAGGTAAGAACAGATATTCATCTGTGTTTAACATATTGATGTTGTACCATTTTGATATCATGTCGTGATAATCAACCACACTTTGATTGTATGTTCTTTCGTTCACAGTTACATAATTGTTTGTATCTCCCAATAGGCGGCAAGCCTCCGTTTCATATTGGGTGGCTGTGAGTAGAACAATGTTCCCCCCTTTATCAGAGGGCTTACATACCAGTCCCGAATCCTCACAAAGAGTGGTCAGAGCGAGCTGTTGGGTTTTGGTGAAGTTGTCTTTTTTGGGCACATGTTTACTAGTGGTCCGCAATCTGATGAGATCCCTTATCACGGCATCAGAAAAAGTGTCAATTGCATCAGTACCCATTATTGGCATAAATGTAGAGGCCGGTTTAAAATCACTGGCCCCACCTTTTTGTTGCACCTCCCCATTCTCAAGCATTTGGGTATTGGTTACCTCACCATCACCTTCAGTGTTCATTTCCAAGCGGAGACCTTCTATTGCTCTCAGGCCTCCCAGCTCGCTGCATCTAAGTTCAGTGCAATCCGCATCTTTGCTGGCCACAATGTGCTCACCAGGTGGTTTAAGTTTGAAAAATTTGTGCAGTTTCAACTTTCTCACAAATTTGAAAATGTCAATACGCGTTTGCGCAAATTCAAAATTCCTACGCGGACAAAAGGATAAGCCCAGTTTACATGTGCACTCATTTATGTTGAAATGTAATTCAACTGCCTGTAAATGACATGTTTTGAACACCGTTCCGTAATGGCGGCCATGTAAGTACCGCACAGTCCTACTTTGCTTTCATTGAGTTCCATGACGTCTTTTTAATCCGACGTACGCCTCGGCTCTCTGCACAACTTGACGAAGCCCCAAGGCGAAACGCGTCGTTGCTGTTGGTTCTTTCATTAAAATCTTTGTGGAACCTCCCCTGTGTGTGCTACTTTCCTAAAGGATTGATCTTCCTGGGATATTTGGAGCATATGAATATATATGTATATATCCGTTCCAACTCCTACTCTCGGCAAAAGTGCAGAGTCCTCGACGTAGGTACAGACCACAAACACTGCGATAAGTTTAGTTCAAGGGTGGTTTATTGCTCTTCTGTCCCCAGCATGACGCGTTTCGGCTGCAACACGGCAGCCTTGATCACATGACTAGAAAGAACCAATAAGTGTGCTTATATACTGTGAATGCTCCCAATCAGACTTAAATGCAACATAAACATGGAAAAAATACTTTGTAAACGGAGCAGTTATTTACAATCCCATCGACAATGTACAATGGTCCAAGTGCAAAAGGCAAGTTCATTACATGATAAAATATCTATCAATGTAAACACATAACAAGGCAAATTAATATATTTACAAACTATTTACAAATAAATATATCATTTTATACTGATGCCTATGGAAATAAAGTGCATTGCCCATCATGTTCATGATTCACTCCAATTCATGTATTTAAGTATTACAGAGTTGCAAAAAGTCACACATATAGGGAACGTGCAATATATGATATTATAAAGTGCATTTTTAGTGATAATGTGCAAAATTGTGCTTGTTAAAACCGAGTGCTATACTCAAGTATTTTGAGGGAGTGCATTGGTGGTGGCACGCTAATTTAATCTCTATTAATGAAGAGTTGCATGCCACCCACTAACAGAAGTAAATGTGTGTAATAGTTACAGTGACATCAAAAAACCTTTTATAGACAACGTATGTAATAAGGCACAACGGAAACATCATGGCATAGTGCACAAATATCTGACAAGAAAAGCTACACCATGGGGTACAGGGCACAGCAGGTATCTCAAGTTAATATTATGGCATAGTGCCCTTTTCACTTGTTCAACAGGCAGCTTGGTCCCAACGGGTACTAGTTCATGATTGAAGTAACAGGGTGGCTGATGTACCTTACTATACTGCTACCTCTAGAGGAAACAATAAAGATCCTCCCCTGTGTTCAAACCGTTAGGGATTCTGGTATCGAGTAATACGATGTATTTACTCTCAAGTTGCCTTAACGCTTTCTCCCTGTTCCCCCCTCTGATATTTTTCGGCACCGCGTCAATGATGAAATATCTCAATTCATTTAAGTTCTTATTGTGGACCAATTCGAAATGCCGGGCTACCGGATAGTTGCCATCTGAATTGACCACAGCCCGTAGGTGTTGTAGAATGCGGTTAAAAGCCTGCAGTTTGGTGCTCCCAACGTACCTGAGTCCACAGGTACACTGGAGCACATATACTGCAAAGTCCGTGCGGCAGGTGAAATGATCCCTGATCTTAATGGGAGTAGGGTCAAAAGCAGAGCAATACTCACTGGTGTTTACACCAAATTTGCAGGCCCTGCAAGATATACATTTAAAAAAACCGCATTTGTTGGAGATACGATAAGGTTTAATTACTACCTCCGGACTGGATCTAACCAACATATCCCTCATGGAGGGAGCTCTTCTAAACACCACCCCTGGTTCAGCTGGTATGAGGGGGGCCAGAGTAATATCAGTCTTCAAAAGGGGCCAATGCTTCTTCAGTATTCCTCTCACTTTTTTGTGATCATCATTAAAGGTAGTTATGAGGCTGATGTTGTTAGTTTGGGTCTCAACCTCACTCTCAACTGGACTAGGGGTAACAATCCCAGTAATGGATGCTAGATAGTTATCCCTGTCCAGTTGGTTGGCTTTATCTTTTGCTTCTAATAAGAGAGCCACATCATAACCTCGGGCACAGAATCTTTCCAGTGCTTCGTTTTGGCATCTTTCCAAATCTGATGGGGTGCTGCAGATTCTCCTCATCCTAAGAAACTCCCCATATGGGATGCTTCTGATCAAATGGTTAGGATGGGAGCTACTCGCGTGCAGTATGGCGTTGCCCGCTGTAGCTTTTCTATGCAGGCGAGTGTTAACTCTCCCATTCTCAATATAAATCTCTACATCAAGAAATTGGATGACTTGTGTACTAATCTGTGAAGTGAAACCTAGATTAAGGTTGTTAACATTAATCAAATTGACGAATTCATTAGCTGACTCCAACGACCCTCTCCAAATTACACAAATGTCGTCAATGAAACGCCAGAAATGTACCAAGCAGTTGGGGAAATGATCGGCTAGTACTTTAGTGAGGACATGCTCCTCCCACCACCCCACATGTAAGCATGCGTAGGTGGGAGAGAAGCATGCCCCCATAGCCACCCCTCTCAACTGCTGGTATACCTCACGATTGTACAAGAAGTAATTATTGTTCAGACATAATTCTAGCATGCTCATTAACATATTGCTATGTTGACTGTAAGATATGCTCCGTTTGTTTAAATAATATCTTACTGCATTTAAACCATCATTGTGAGAGATGCTAGTGTATAATGAATTAATGTCCAAAGCAATCAAAATAAAGTCATTTTCCCACTTGATGCTGTTGATTTTGGAAAGGAAATGGCCAGTGTCTTTTATGTAGGATGGTAGATTTTCCACATACTCGTGCAGGAATTGATCAACATATTTTGAAATAGACTCCAGTAAACTCCCTTGGGCGGAGATGATAGGTCGCCCAGGGACCGGTGATGTTTGCTTATGAATTTTGGGAATTAAATAAAAGAAAGGAGTGACAGGGAAATCATTTTTCAAAAAGGCGTGCTCTTGTTTGCTCAGTAACCCAAGGCGCTTCCACTGATTCAATTCTTTGTGGACTTTCTCTTTCAAGCTCTTGATGTCACCAAAGCTGCCTTTTCTGTAGCAGGTGGAATCATTTAGATGTTTCTCCGCTTCTGCCATGTACAAATTCCTTGGCCAGATGACAGTGTTGCCACCCTTATCGGATTTGTTGATTATGAGGTTCGAATCACTCCTTAACTTCTTCATTAGTCGTTGGTATTGTCTCTCCATGTATTTGATTCTTTTCTTTCTGCGTGCAGTGCTCATTCCCAAATTTTTCAAATCCTCCACAACTATGTCACAAAATGCATCAATATTATCTTTCGTATATATATATATGTATATATATATATATATATATATATATATATATATTAACCCTGGGCGGAGTTGGCGGAGTGGGGCTTCGCGGAGCTACGCGAAGTGGGCGAGAAACTACGCCCACCTCCGCACTCCGCGTAGCCCCACTCCGCAAACACCACTGGCCGCCAGCCCCGCCACCCGCCTCCCTCCCGCCCTCCCTAAATACTTTAAATTAAAGGAGTCAAATAATTTAAAACGCACTTACCTTTCCCGCCGCTGCCCGCTGCGTCCCCGGGGCTCGCTATCTTCCGTCTTCCGTCTTCTTTACTAATGCGCATGTGCGGGCGGCCGCGCATGCGCATTAGTAAAGAAGACGGAAGCCGGAAGATAGCGAGCCCCGGGGACGCGGCGGGCAGCGGCGGGCAAGGTAAGTGCGTGTTAAATTATTTGATTCCTTTAATTTAAAGTATTTAGGGAGGGCGGGAGGGAGGCGGGTGGCGGCCAGCTACGCTCCGTCTGCGGAGCGTGCGTAGTGCCGCCTGGCTCCGCCCGCTCCGCAAAATGCGGAGTAGGCGGCACTACGCACACTCCGTGCACGGAGCGTAGCTGGCCGCCCACCCCTAATATATATATCGAAAACACGTGGTGCCCCAAGATGAACTGCACAGGAACGGCATGTAGGTTAGGTTTGACAAGGCCCGACTTGGTCCCCAGTCATTGTGTCCATCATAAATCCTGGCATGGCGCTCCACATGTGGAAACAGTGAATCCATTACCGTGGCCCCCTGGGTAACATGGGGTGGTGCAGACTCTGCGGCTGGGTTGCCGCATATAAATCAATAACACGTGGTGTCCCAAGATGAGCTGCTCACGAACAGCATGTCGGTTACCAGCCTAAATTACAGGTACTGATGGGCACATAGAGTGGTACTGTAAGCAGCTTCTCGTATGCCTGCGCTTTTCTGGGTGATCCCTTCATCAGAGGCAGTTGGAAAAAGATTGCGCTACTGGTAGGCAACAACTTCTTAATTAATGTCACGCCCTAAATTCACGTTAATGGAAGTCTGGAAGTTGTAGTGCCTGCAATACCTTCCTTTAATTCGGCGTGCTTATTTTCTGCGGTCGATAAGGCCCGACTTGGGCCCCAGTCATTGTGTCCATCATAAATCCTGGCATGGCGCTCCACATGTGGAAATAGTGAATCCATACCGTGACCCCTTGGGTGTCATGGGGTGGTGCAGACTCTGCGGCTGGGCTGCCGCATATAAATCAATAACACGTGGTGTCCCAAGATGAGCCGCACACGAACGGCATGTAGGTTACCAGCCTAAATTACAGGTACTGATGGGCACATAGACTGGTACTGTAAACAGCTTCTCGTATGCCTGACGCGTTTCTGGGTGATCCCTTCATCAGAGGCAGTTGGAAAAAGATCACGCTACCGGTAGGCAACAACTCCTTAATTAATATCACGCCCTTAATTGTTATTGTGGAGAAGTGTGGCTCACTGATTAGAGGAGGCATACCCTGAAGCTGAGATCAGACCCGGGACCAGGGTTCGATTCCCGATGCGGCAGGGTCCTGAACCCAATTGTCCACGGACTCGATAATTCTAAGCACGAGTTCACACTATGCAGCTCTGGGCAACAAGCTTGCTTGATCTCCACAACGGCCCCCCCGTGGCGGGATGCCTGGCTTTCACCTTGGGGATGCCCAGTACGAGTGATCTCACAGGGAAAAACCAGGACGGGTTCCCAAGGCAAGCGCCGAGATGCCCAAGGGTAAAATCGAGTGCTATATAAGAACACACATACATACATACATAATTCAAATTAATGGAAGTCTGGGACCCCCTTTTTTCTCGGCCCCCGCTTCACGAATCACCCCAAGACTTTCAGTATAGGAGCAGACCGGAGCTGGTCAAAAGCTTTGAAAAGTTTGCAAAGACTTGTGAACCGGCGCCAAAGTTATTCCAAATAGAATGATGCGGATTTCCTATGGAAAATAGGTCCTAACTATTACTACCTACTGGCGACCACACAGTGAACTCTGCATTTAAAAAAATTCTAATCGAAGAGTAGACCTTGCTCATGGATACCGGCTAGACCCTGCCGGAAAGAAACGCACAACGCTAAATTCAGAGTGCCGGCGTCGACAAGGGCCACAAAGTGGGATATATATATATCAATCAATCTCTGCTCCAAAGTTTGTGACCACAGAAAAATACAGACCACCACACGGCTCTTCGAGTGTTTACAGCATAGGTTTATTATCCATCACAGGTTAGGATAGGCATGACGCGTTTCGGGCAGGAACTGCCCTTGATCACATAGCCGACATGCAGTAGTGTTCACTTTAAATAAGGCACACACTCTTTTTTTCTCTTGATAGCACCACGTGCTCTAGTGATGAACAGTGAAGATATACTACACATATAAAGTCTTTGATGTTCGCTGGATTGGTAGCATTTCTGTTCAAGTTTATGCACAATAAAGTGAAAGCACCTTTTGAATCACATTATTAATGGTTTCTCAAAATAACATTCATATCTTATTTCCGCTTAAATGCGTAAAGCTGTGCAAATTAGGCTAGCAGCATAGAATTAAGTTATATAGCATGTCAAACACACATAATAAATAACATATAAATATGCTAAACATATTATATAAAAGACCATTTATAAAAGCCATCCAATAATTTTATCTTGCATAAAAAATTTTTTTTGATTATGCTAAAACAAATGTGCAATTAAAGCTATACACTAATGCAATGGATGTTCTCCTTGCATGAATGCATATTACTTAATGCATAATCGAGCTGCCTCGCTAAGATCTATGCTTGTTCTTGCACTTCATGTTGTGTGTGCAGTTGCAATCATGAACAAATAAAGTGCTAAAGCTGGGATGATTGATCTAGATTAATGATCAGTCCCGCTCCCGGGAAAGACCCACTATTTAATCAAGTATCCATATGTTGCAGATTTCCAATCCAAGTTTAAAGTGCTGAGTGATAAAAGTGCAAATAGGAATTAAAAAGTGATGTAGAAAGAGATAAAATCAAGTGTATGACAGGTGAAGACAATAGTAAATTTCATAATGAAACAATTTTACAAGTCAGCTATAATAATTACTGTCAGGGTTTACAGGTTATCTTTATGACATTGGACAGAGACTTAGATATGATAACGAGACAAGATGCGCGTGTTATAGAAAGGTATGCATGTCCTCTCTGTCATTAAGACCATTAGGGTGTTTACTGTTGAGATTAAGAATATATCTTGTCTCAAGTTGTCTTAATGCCTTGTCTCTGTCTCCGCCTATTTTAGGTGCCGGTGCCATATCAATCACAAAGTAAGAAAGGCATTAACATCTTTGTTGTGACTTAGTTTAAAATGTCTGGCTACCGGGTAGGCTGGTCACAATTGATAATTGCACGAATGTGCTGTAGGATTCGCATATATACCGGATTTTTGGTGCTGCCTACATATCTCAAACCACATGTACAGGTGAGAACGTATACAGCATACTCTGTACGGCAGGCATATTTGCCCCTAATGGATTGTTCTTTTATTTTAAAAGGGGTCCTGTATGTAGTAGTATTGGCTCCAAAGTTACATGCCCGACATGTCGCGCATTTTTGAAAACCATTTATCGTGGGTAACCAGGTTTGGATGTTTTGGGTCTCAGTGGGGGTCTCTTTAGATAAAAGATTCCCCATGTTTTTAGCTTTTCTAAATGTCACACTGGGACGTTCAGGTAATGTAGTTTTTAGAATTGGGTCAGTTAGTACTATGGGCCAATTTTTATTCAAAATGCTCCGTATCTTGCGATCCTGTCTGCTATACATGGTAATTAGTCTCGGTGAACTATTCTCCTCTGTTGTGTGTATATTTTGTTCCGTGGTGTTAGGTAACAAGGCAGATCTAGGTCTCTCATTAGTTTTTAATATGGCTCTGTTAAGGATGTCTTCAGTGTATCCTCTATGTCTCATGCGATCTAAGCACAACTTACTACATGTATCAAATTGTTCTGAGGTGCTGCAAATGCGCTTAATTCGTAACAATTCCCCATAGGGGATGCTGGCTATCAAATGACATGGATGCGCACTTGACGCATGTAGTATAGCATTGCCAGCAGTGGGTTTTCTGTATGCTGTTGTGGTTAATTTGTCGTCAACTATTTGTATTTGGACATCAAGGAATTCTATCTTGGTGGTGCTCATGTGTGATGTAAAATGTAGGTTGAATTCATTGATGTTTAACAAGTCAACAAAATCTTGGGCACTCTGCATGTCACCCTTCCATATAACAAAAACATCATCTATATAACGAAGCCAAGAGATGACATTTTGCTCAAATATTGCTCTGTGGTCTGTCATGAGGACCTGCTTTTCCCAGTAGCCCACATGTAACCCAGCGTAGCTCGGGGAAAAGCAGGCCCCCATGGCCACACCTTGTTTCTGCCTGTACACATTCTTTTCAAAAGAAAAGTAATTATTATGTAAACACCAAGAGATGAGAGCCATAAGCATCTTATTATGCATGGCATATTCAGCAGGTCGATTTTTCAAAAAATGTTCAACTCCACGTAAGCCACATTCGTGCCGGATGCTGGTATAGAGTGATTCTATATCCAAAGTCAATAAAATCAATTCATTGGACCAGGTCATGTTCACAATGTGTCTCAAAAAGTTGCCTGTGTCCTTCAAATATATATATTGCGCTGTTCCGGAGACTGGGCACCGCTAAAGCATATGGAGATGCAGTGAGGTGGTTAAGGCTCCACATCTTTTTGTTAGAGGGTCGCCCTCAACCCCTTGCTTTAATTCATTAGAAATTACGTCCATGCTGCCTGGGATCTGCCTTTGCCTCAGTGCCACTCCTTCATTTGAAAGTCCGATCCGGCACAAACAATAACTGTTGACTCATGCCTTTTCCTAAACTATGTTCGTTTGTGGGGCATTATGGGACTGGTAGTCTCGATGGGTATTTTGCACTGTCAAGACATTGATAATTCAAATAGCTAATATATTTGATATTATTCAATGGGACCCCGAGAAATGACTCTGCATGTTCCGTTCCCAACAACAACTATTTTGGCAGGATGTCAGGCAAGCAGTTTAACTTGTTTCAATACGAGCAACTGAGAGCTAAGGAAGCAACGTACTTGAACTATATTGGCCCGAGGATACTTTCCAGCACCTAGGTGCCTGACCTTGTGGAACAATTATTATGATTGGCGGCATGGATTTTAAAAGCACATTTTATTTAAAACTGATATTACAGAACTATTAGTTTGGCTGCTAGTTTATATCAGCCCATTAATCCCCTTGTGACGTAATTCATGGCATGTGTGAGATTTTCTCTATCAGTGTTTATGGTATCGTTTATAGGCCAATTTTACATAAATTATGAAATTCATTTCATGTTATGTTTAAACTGTTTCATCTAGAGACTTTAAGATGTACTTTACAGACGCACATATGCACCATTGGGGCCATAGAAAGAAATGTTACACATCAATGTGTTTTCTATGTCCATGAAGAGGTCCGGGGGGAAGGGCTATTTAATGTGTGCATTATTTGGCGCCAAACTAGATCGAAAAAGGCCTCTGTGCAGGCCGAAACGCGTCTCTCTTACCTGGGATTGAGGGCGACATGAGTGATTAAAGTGATGCCTGATCCTGTTACCACCTTGTGCCTGTGCCTTCTTCCGTGGAGTTTATCTTTTTGGGAGCTGGATGTTTTGTGCATATATATATATATATATATATATATATCACTGAAAAAACCATAGGTTTGACACAAGTTATAGTTAGCTGGAAATTTTGTCATGAGTGATGCCACTGACCATGTCATGAGTGATGTAATATGTGACGTCATCAGCAGTGCATTGCAGGCGCGCAAGTTATAGTGAGTCCAACTAACTATAACGTGGGAATTTCAATGGTTTTATGTCAGTAAAATTTCCAGCTAACTATAACTGGTGTCAAACCTATGGTTTTTTCATTGAATTTAATAGGTTTTTTAAATACTAATTCCTAACTATAACTGGTGTGAAACCTATGGTTTTTTCAGTGAATTTCATAGGTTTTTTAAATGCTAATTCCTAACTATATAAGGCCTGAAAAGTATGTTTTTTTCAGTGAATTTCAAAGGTTTTTTTAATGCTAATTCCTAACTATATAACACCTGAAAGCCCACCAGGAATCTCCAGTATGCGCCAGGGGACTGTATTGCAGTGAGGTGTAATGAAGCCACGCCTCTTTTTACACCTCTCTGCAACGCAGCCCCCGTGCATGTTTGAAGAGGGGGAACTAATTCCCCTTGCATACAGGGGGCCCCTGGGGGCCAACTAGCCCACCTGGAACCTCCAGTATGCGCCAGGGGGATGCATTGCAGAAGTGTAATGAGGCTATGCCCCTTGTTACACCTCTCTGCAACACAGCCCCCTGCCGCGTTTGCAGAGGGGGAACTAATTCCCCTTGCATACTGGGGGTACCTGGGGGCCAACTAGCCCACCAGGAGCCTCCAGTATGCGCCAGGGGCTGCATTGCAGAGAGGTGTAATGAGGCCACACCCTTTTTTACACCTCTCTGCAACGCAGCCCCGTGCATGTTTGAAGAGGGGGAACTAATTCCCCTGGCGTACTAGGGGTCCCTGGGGGCCAACTAGCCCACCTGGAACCTCCAGTATGCACCAGGAGGCTGCATTGCAAAGAGGTGTAATGAGGCTATGCCCCTTTTTACACCTCTCTGCAACGCAGGCCACTGGCGCGTTTGCAAGGAGGGACTAATTCCCCTTGCATACTGGGGGTCCCTGGGTCATATCTGCCCAAACACCGATATTCCGAACAATTGAAAATGACTTTTCTTGAGAAACATTTGGATTTGGATTATCATGTCCTATACTTTGGAATTTTTGAAAGACTGACTTTGAGGATGCTATAAAGTACTCAAGTCTGCCCGAATTGTGTGGGTAAAATTGATACCTAGTCACTTTGAATAAGAATGTACTTACGTCTCGTCTAACATTTGGAAGAAATAGCTAGTTATATGACAACAGGATACCGACATAACTTGAAGGAAATAAGAACGCCCTGAAGAATTTCTGTTGTACAGAACGAAACGTTTCGGCTGGCTGTGGTACATAAACTTAAGGAAAATAAAAGCATTTGAATATACACCAAGATTCAGCGCTTCAATAAGGACTCTAAGTAATATGATTTGATTGGACTTATTGTGCAAGTGGTGCTGTGCCAAACTTTGGAATATTCTCCACTACTCTCTACTACTTACTCTCTCCTACTCCACTACTCTAAAATACTCACTCTCTACTACTCATTCTCTACTACTCTACTACTCTCTACTACTCCCTCTCTACTACTCACTATCTACTACTCTCTACTACTCACTCTCTACTACTCTCTCTCTACTACTCACTCTTTACTACTCACTCTCTACTACTCTCTACTATTCACTCTCTACTTCTCACTCTCTACTACTCACTCTCTACTACTCTCTCTCTACTACTCACTCTCTACTACTCACTCTACTACTCACTCTCTACTACTCTCTACTACTCACTCTCTACTACTCTCTCTCTACTAGTATCTACTACTCACTCTACTACTTACTCTCTACTACTCTCTACTATTCTCTCCCTCTGCTACTCACTCTCTACTACTCTCTACTACTCACTCTCTACTACTCTCTACTACTCACTCTTTATTACTCTCTACTACTCACTCTCTACTGCTCTCTACTACTCACTCTACTACTTACTCTCTACTACTCTCTACTACTCACTTTCTACTACTCACTCTACTATTCACTCTACTACTCTCTACTACTCACTCTCTGCTACTCTCTCTACTGCTCTCTACTACTCTCTACTACTCACTCTCTACTCTCTATTACTCACTCTCTACTCTCTACCTCTCTCTACTTCTCTCTCTACTAGTCTCTGCCTCTCTACCGCTACCTCTCTACCTCTACACCTCTACCTCTCGACCTCTCTCTACACGCACACATATACACATATATATATATGCATATATATGCATATGCATTTATATATATATATGTGTATGTATATATATATATATATATTCTGGGTCCTTTTCTGCCTAAATCACCGGCTATCACTTTCAGGAGGGCTCCTTCAATGAAGGATTCTTTAGATAGAACCCAGCCTAAACTTTTGCCTAAAACCACTTGGCTTAATAAACCCGGTTTCTACAGATGTACTTCGTGCCGTGCCTGCACTTTTGCGGTCAATGCCACGCATTACACATCTGCTTTCAATGAGAGAGCTATTCCGATAAAGGAACATCCGACATGTCGCAGTGATTATGTAGTTTACCAGCTTACCTGCACATGTTCTCTCTCTTACATAGGCAGTACCAAGTTGCAAGCGAACCAACGAATTCCGCAACACATCCGAGCCATAGTCAAGTCAGACATGAATTACCCTGTGGCTCGCCACTTTAAAGCTGTCCACGACAAAAAACTGAAAGATCTCAAATGTACATTGTTGTGTTCTGTGGCTAACCCAGGCAGGGGTGGTGATCGTGAGAAACTCTTACGACAAAAAGAAGCATTTTTTATTTTATTGCTAGATACCAGATCTCCCAATGGACTGAATGCTTTTGATGAATTACACCATTTTTTGTGACCTATGTTTCTTTCTTTAACCATCAGCAATGAAGTTCTGTTCCCTTTTTGATTACGATATATGTAGGTATATATACTAGTGCCATTTGTGATATGAATTTTTCTTAGATGATCATCAATTACTGTTTTATGGTACAAATAGTAGTATTTTTACACCTATTTCTTTGCAGGTCTCCATTTGAGCTTCTTTACCGCTAGTTATTTTCCATGTATTTTACATTCAAATATATGGTTTGTTATAGCATTTGCACTTTAGCTTTCAAGCAGTTTTAAGACAGTGATTTTTGAATCAGGCCTATGAATTCGAACCTTTAGAACTTCCTCTTCTTGCACTTGCAATGGATTTTTACTTTTGTAATATGTTCTCTCTTATGAAACTTTGAGAGATTATATAGATTTAATAGTCATCTTGGGGTTTTTCTATTATGAATAATGTGGTGGTTTTGATATTCTTTCCACTGTGTCAAATATCTTTTGAATCTGTTTATCTACATAATTTTGACATTTGGCCTTTTTTTAACTGTATTTGAGCACTATGCTTTGATTTCTGTCTCTGTGAAGAAACAGAACACAAATTATTTACAACCAAGTAATTATTGTCGATTGATTGCTCATTTAATGCTTGTCTGCTTTATTGTAAACCCTTGCGTTCTGTTTCTTTAGGCGCTTGGGCTTTTAATGACCATTTAATGCACCGCCTACTCCTGACGCGTCATGTGACCAAGCTCCGTTCGCGGAGCGAAACGCATCAGGGAGGGCACTTGCTCTTGCACTTTTGCTTTAATAAATTTGCACTGCTGGCACCTTACTTGGAGTGATGGCTTGTTGATCTAACAACAGTTATTTTTGTGGAGTGGAGGTCTGTGCCCATTGCTGCCGCTTCGTTAAGTGGTTGGGATCTTGCTTCTTCATATATATATATATATATATATATATATATATGAGGTATGTGGCGCTCCCGCAGATATACCAACACAGCAAATCAGCCGATCAGCAACACAGGAACCAGCAAGACCCATATATTGGTGCAAATATTTTTATTTAACTTTTAGCCCAGCACCAGTCCGCCATGACGCGTTTCGGCTAGAGATAGCCTTGATCACATGACAACGTCACGAGGGCTGATCACCCATTTAAAGTGCAAGAGTGCCATCATGTGTGATAGAAACAGACAAAATACTTTCAATGTTTCTAATCTTGCAGGTATAACATTACGGCACAAATGCCCGTATTGCAAAAAATGTCACACATTAATCATACATGTTGGTTAATACCATACATTATGAAAACGTAAACAATATTACACTCAGGAAGATTTCATGTTAATACATAGAAAATTACATGGCAACGGCTACAAAAACTTTTAAAACTGTTATAAAAGTTGAAAGCCAAATAAATAGTTATATAAATATTAAAATATAACCATTAAAAGTATAGTATATTCTTTTACAAAATTGATTGGATTGTGTTGTTCTATTGACAAGGAATCAACACAATATGCAATAAAGCCCTAGTGGGCGAGTGCCATAACCTGAGATGTAAACAACGTATTGTGCAAATATTCTGTTAGTGCAACATTAACCGATGGCAAAAAAGTGCTACCAAATACGTGAAAATGAATCAAAATTTTGAAAATTTATATTGGTCATGGAGGGTAAAAGGGATCAAGTTGTTTATACAGATTTTAAGATCCACAATTCAACATTTAAAAGTGCAACTTTGGAAGAACATACTGGGTCAATGGGTTCATGAGTGGCTAGCAATATATAATTCGCAGAGAAATTCAGAGATAGGTGTGGCAGTCCTCCCCAATGTTAAGACCTTGCGGTGCCTTGGTATCTAAGAGTATTATATAGCGGGTCTCAAGTTTCCGTAATAGAGACTCTCTATCACCGCCTCTCCTTTGGGGAGGAACACAATCTATCGCAAAATATCTTAGCAGGGACGCATCCTTTCCATGATCGCTCTCAAAGTGCCTGGCTACTGGGTAAGCTCCATCTGCATGTGTGATTGCTCGCAGATGCTGTAATATTCGCTTATGCACTTGTGGACGGGTGCTGCCTACATATCTCAGGCCGCACGGGCACTCCAAGACGTAAACTACAAACTCTGATTTGCAGTTTAACTTTTGTTTGATTTTAATTGGAAAGGGCGAAAGAGGAGTGGTAACCTCCGTTTTGCTAATGCCATGTCTACAGGCTTTACAGGTAGAGCATCTTAAAAAGCCTTTGCTCTCATTGAGCCATGACCCAGAAACCACCTCAGGGCTACTAGACACTAGACTGTCTTTCATGGAGCGGGCTTTACGGTAGGTAATGTTAGGATTTTTGTTGATGATAGATCCGATAACCGGATCACAAGAGACCAGGAACCAGTTATCTTTGACTATTTTATGGATACTCCTGTGCTGGTTATTGTATGCCATAATTAGTCTTGTCTCTTCACCAGTATTCACAGGAGCAGATCTAGTTTGAACACTACCTGAGCCCAGGAGTGTAAGTCTATCGATCTTGTTGGCTCTCTTAGTAGCATTATCTATAGTATCTGCTTTATAGCCTCGCTCTACAAATCGGGCCCTACATGCAGATTGTGCCAGCCGGCATTCATCATCACTGCTACATATCCTTCGAATACGAAGCATCTCCCCGTAGGGGATGCTGCGTATCAGATGTGCTGGGTGGTGACTCTCAGCGTGTAGCAGTGTGTTCCCTGCTGTGGGCTTACGATATAATCTAGTGTATAAGCTACTCTCATGGACATATATTTCCACATCCAAAAATACAATGGACTGTTTGCTCAGGGTACTCGTGAATTGTATATTCAAGTTGTTGTTATTCAGTTCTTCAATGAATTGAGTCACCCCTGCCTCAGACCCATCCCATACAAAAACCAGGTCGTCTATATACCTTAACCAAAGTTTTACTTTGGTATTCATAACGGCAGCAAATTGATTCATCAGGACCTGCTCCTCCCAGTACCCCATATGTAGACAGGCGTAACTGGGAGAGAAGCAGGCCCCCATTGCCACCCCCTGGTCTGTATGAATAGCTGATTGGCAAATAGAAAGATATTGTTCTCAAGACAGATATTAATCATATCCAACAACATTTTAGAATGGTCCCGAAAACATGAATCTCTTTTCCCCAAAAAATGTTGTACGGCCCTCAAACCATCAATGTGGAATATGCTGGTATAGAGCGAGTTTACATCCATGGATACCAGAACATAGTTGGGGCACCATATGAAATCTTGAATCTTTCTCAGTAAGTCACTGGTGTCCAGAATGAAAAATGGCAGGCCTTTCACATAGTCCTGTAAAAAAAAGTCAATATATCTGCTCATATTCTCCAATAAACTATTACAAGCAGATATTATAGGCCTGCCAGGGGGTTGTTGTAAATTCTTATGTACTTTAGGGATGAAATAGATCACCGGCATAACCGGATAATCTTTTTTAAGAAACTTGTATTCATCCATCGTGATTAAGCCCTTGCTTCTCCACGCAGATAATTTGAGGTATATTTCATTCCTGGATTTCAACGCTTCTTGCATGGAAATGCGACAATAGCATTCTCTATCATTTAGTTGTTTGTGGGCTTCCTCTAAGTACATTTTGCGTGGCCAAAGGACCACGTTGCCCCCTTTATCAGATTGTCTGATCACCAAGTTCTTATTTGCTCTCAGCTTCTTAATCAAGGTGTAATATTCTCTGTCTCTATGGTCGTAGCGTTTGGTTTGATTGACAGTCTTGATCTGTAGCTCCTTGAGTTGTGAGGCAACACGATCGTGAAATATGTCTATATTGTCTTTTGGCATTAGGGGGCAGAATTTCGATTTTACCTTAAAATTGGTTACACAAGATGTAGGTAAGGGTTCACCCCCCAGCGCTGTTTGACTCTCAGTGTTGGGACCAAATTCCTCTTGTTGAAGTTCCAAAAATTCTTGTGTCAAAGCTGCTCCTAAAACAGTAGTATCGCCTTCACTACAAGATGAGTTCATGGTGGGAGCTATAACTTCACTTATATCCACAGAATTGTCATTGGAACCAATACGAGATGCAAAATATTTCCGTAATTTAAGTTTACGAACAAACTTAAATACATCAATCTTTGTAGTCGCATGATCGAAATTTTCTTTGGACTATACGATAACCCTAACGAGAGTATTGAAGTTTCCTTGGGTGTTAGAGTCATGTCCGATAGATTGATAACAGCTTGAGAGTTAGGATAAGGGACCTCTAAGGTAGCTACTGTTGATGAGCTACTTGCGGTTTGTTCCACTATTTTCTGGTGCGCTGTTTTTTCGGTTTGCCACTTGTGTTTGCGGCGTTTGTTGCTGGCCCGCCTTTCTGCGCATTTCCTGTTTTTGCGCTGGCGGCAGCAGCTTGTGCTCTAGAACGAAGAGTAAGCTTTTCGGTCCTGTTGGACCATTTCCATTTCTTGTCCCGGAGTGAACTTGCAAAACCCCAGCATTTGTTGGCGCCTAATCTCCGAGTCTGACTCACTCTCATATTGTGAACTGTCCCCTGAAACTGAGGATATTTCAGTCTGTTGTGTTGATGAGGTTGCACCTTTGTCAGAGTTTGTGGTGGGAGCAGTGTTTGAAAGTTCTTTTCCATGTCGCTGTTTGATTTTGTCGTAGCGCTTGGCAAACGTGAAGATTTGGCCATTCTCATAATCCAGTCGGTCACGCTGGAACTTATATGCCTTCCTCTTTTTAATTATGTCTTCCTCACGTTTGAGTCTAACCGCCATTTCATCTCTGTATTTTGTTATCTCAGCAGAGGGAGGAAATTTGTCTATTTCTGCATTGATAGTGTCTATTTCCTCAAGCAGTTTGACCCTATCGCTCTCGGCATATTGGATTAAAATGCCCATCAGGCGTTTGGAATTCTCCAAGTTGCATTGCGCCCAGTCCGCTAGCATTTGGGGGTCAGGTTTTTCGTATGAGGGGGCTAGTAGAATGCGCAGACCCCCTCGGCACGCGCCCCACCTCTAGGTAGCCTGACAGCGATGTATGCTCCCACCACTTAGATTGTTCGCTCTTGCTGCACTTTTCCAATCTTTTGAAAAGTTCTTTAATTCCAGAGCTCTGCTCGGGTGCAGCGTTAGAACTGGGATGAACGACGGACTCCCCAGCCGGGGGGTCCGTAAACATGCCCTTAGACGCCTCCATGCGCCCCCTTAACGTGTCTGCGGACATGGTACTGCAGTGGGCAAAGTTAATACACAAGCACACTCAGAAGCGTATCCTACCGGCAATGCTGCGGGAAGACGTTTCTGGAACTCCACACAGGGGATTTTGCAGTCCGATGAAGCAGCCGCTCCTGGTACTCGCTCGGCGGGCTCAGGATGTCCGGACCAACCGACGCCGGTCTGAAGCCTCCGAACCACTTCCGGGTTTGCCTCACGAACGCGGCCAGCAAACGGATCCGATGTGCCCTGGGGCGTGGCAGCTTCTCCGAACACGGAGCTTTTGAAAATTTTCCAGAAGGAAAGTCGCTTCTAGCTGCAGCTTGCCCAAAGCGTGGAGGGGTCTCGCAAAGCCGGGGAAGCTTTCCCAGCCGAGATACGAGGTATGTGGCGCTCCCGCAGATATACCAACACAGCAAATCAGCCGATCAGCAACACAGGAACCAGCAAGACCCATATATTGGTGCAAATATTTTTATTTAATTTTTAGCCCAGCACCAGTCCGCCATGACGCGTTTCGGCTAGAGATAGCCTTGATCACATGACAACGTCACGAGGGCTGATCACCCATTTAAAGTGCAAGAGTGCCATCATGTGTGATAGAAACAGACAAAATACTTTCAATGTTTCTAATCTTGCAGGTATAACATTACGGCATAAATGCCCGTATTGCACAAAATGTCACACATTAATCATACATGTTGGTTAATACCATACATTATGAAAACGTAAACAATATTACACTCAGGAAGATTTCATGTTAATACATAGAAAATTACATGGCAACGGCTACAAAAACTTTTAAAACTGTTATAAAAGTTAAAAGCCAAATAAATAGTTATATAAATATTAAAATATAACCATTAAAAGTATAGTATATTCTTTTACAAAATTGATTGGATTGTGTTGTTCTATTGACAAGGAATCAACACAATATGCAATATATACGCACGCTCATGTGTTGAAAACACCGACCACACTCGCGGGCTTCTGTTCAGGGCATTATTCTCCCAACAAGTTGCTAGATAGCTTGGAAACAAAGGAGCAAGGTTCGTTATAAGTCCTGATTCATCTTTTGTCCTGACGCGTTTCGATATATACATATATATATATATATAAACATATATAATCTGTATATCTATATAAATACAAATATAAATGCATGCATACATATACAAATATGCGTACAGATGCATGTTATTTACATGAAAGTTTAAAAAACACTAATAAAAGCAAAGCTAAAAAGCCACCTCATTACAAACAGAATGGCTTTAACTTAAACGAGGGCGAGCTCTATTGCATTTTCAATGCTTGTTTACTTTGGTTCCATCAAGAAGGCATTCAGATGTGTCACACATTTGCCATAAATTCTGAATGTTAGCACTCTAGTTGCTCATTAGATCACTGTAGTAAAGCTACTGCTCACCAGGGAAGTCTGCTGCTGGTATTGAAAGTGCATGTTTCAGTCTGCATGTCAGAATTTTTTTAATGAAATAGAAGAGGATTTGAGAAGTCACTCAAAATGATCCCTAATTTTTCTTTCTGAAGCTCTAACCATACTTTCTATGGCAAAATGAACCCCCTCATTTTGTTCCTTTTTAAATTAAATGTTTTCAGACTTACCACTTCATTCCAATCAAGATGGCTTCTGGTGTGCCATACTTTTGTCATAAGTAAGACTGTTAGCGCTCTAGTTGACCTTTAGAACACTCTGGGACATTCTGTCATTGGGCTATACTTGGGCTACATCTGGGTGATATTTGGGCTACATTTAGCCTCTTTTGTCTCTGGGGGCCATCTTGGGAGACTGTATGTCAGAATTTTTTAATGAAATTGAAGAGGATTTGAGAAGTCACTCAAAATGTGCCCTAATTTTTCTTTCTGCAGCACTAATCATACTTTCTATGGCAAAATATACCCCCTCATTTTGTTCCTTTTCAAATTAAATGTTTTAAGAGTTACCACTTTATTCCAATCAAGAGGGCTTCAGGTGCGCCATACCTTTATAATAAGTAGGACTGTTAGCGCTCTAGTTGTTCTTTAGAACACTCAGGGACATTCTGTCATTGGGCTATACTTGGGCTACAATTGGGTGATATTTGGGCTACATTTGGGCTCTTTTGTCTCTGGTGGCCATCTTGGGAGACTGCATGCCAGAATTTTTTTATTTGAGAAGTCACCCAAAATGTGCCCTAATTTTTCTTTCTGCAGCACTAATAATACTTTCCATGGCATAATATACCCCCTCATTTTGTTCCTTTTTAAATTAAATGTTTTAAGAGTTACCACTTTATTCCCATCACGATGGCTTCAGGTGTGCTATACCTTTGTAATAGGTAGGACTGTTAGCGCTCTAGTTGTTCTTTAGAACACTCTAGGAGGCTGCAGTAGAACACAAAGGAATCAACTGTCAGTCTCTGTCCTTGTTGGATGTACATGTTTTACTGAGAATGTCAGACTTCATTCTCACATGACTGAGAAAGATAATGTGAATTTACAGAAAATATGCTTTCAGTTTAACTTATAGATCCCCTTCCAAACCACTGTTGGAAAATCATGAGATATTAGTTTTCTTTCAAACATGATTCATGATATTACAGCAGAAGGCTTTTTCACATGGTAAAATCACCTTAGAACACACCACAATTCCTAAAATGAGTATGGTACCATCAACAAATTATTTATAATGTAACTAAAGTCCTAAAACCCTCTATTAACTACAATACTTTTTAATGAGTTGCTATCATGTATATTGGTCCCAAGATGGCTGCCAACACTTCTTGGATGAAGTGCTGACAGCCAATCAGATCAGATGTGTGGTTAGGCTCCGCCCAGATATATATATTTTTTTGAACCTAAATTACTCAAAATCCACTGGAGCACATATCTTGAGACATAGCAAAGGCACATCGGGCTACCAGTCCCTACAATTTTGCCAAGTTTGGTGGAAATCCATTCAGCCGTTCGGGCTAAAAGTGAGTCAAACCGCCCTATGGAAATTAACATGGGGAAAACACGTTTTAGGACCCCCCTTTTATCTCGGCCCCCGCTTGACGAATCCTCCCCAAACTTTCAGGGAAGGAGCGGAGCGCAGCGAGGCAAATTTAAGGAATATTACAGGCAGATTCCTCAACCGGCGCCAAAGTTATTCCCAATAGAATGTTGCGGATTTCCTATAGAAAACAATCCTAACTATAACTACCTACTGACCGCCAGTAGGTTATATATATATATATATATATATCTATATATATATATATGTATATATATTCCACCGTACTCGTTCACACGCCGAAAAGAACGATGTCCAGGCCAGCATTAGTGTTCAAAACTGGATTTTAATCACAGCCCTACTCGACGCGTTTCGGGAACAGCTTCCCTTTCTCACGAGTACTTTTCGGAGTTTGAACGAGTACGTTAAGAATTTGCTGGGATTGGTGTTCCCGTCCGGGGCCCGCCGCTGTAAGTGGCCATCAAAGCTTCCCGCCAAACTTTGGGCCGCCATCCTATCGGAAATCGGGACCACCCGCCCTAAGGGTGGGTGTCCCGCACGCAGCATTAGGATGTGCCTGCCACTGTGGCGGGCACATCCTGTATTTTTAGTATTGTGGCGGGTGGAGCTCTGTGCTCCGCCCGCCACAATACTAAAAATGCTGTGCAGCATTTACATAATAAAAGCAGCAGGCACCGCGCGGTGCCTACCGCTTTGATTATGTAAATGCAGGGGGGGTACAACAGGTACCCCCCGTGTGCCACCCCCCTTTGGCATTCACTCTGGGGGCCCACAGGGGGCCCCCAGAGTGAACACCGCATGCCTTTCTGTGGAGGCAATGCTGCCACGGAAAGGCATTGTAAAATGCCCATTGTAATAATGCGGGTGGTGTCTGACAGACACCGCCTGCATGTTACTCGTTTACGCCCCGGCCGCAAGGCGACCGGGGCGGAAAAGTGGCGGGTGGTGTTTTGCTCCGCCGTTGTCCCCCGCGCCATTCTAATATGGCGGGGGGGAATACAGGGAAGGATTGCGGGCGGATTTCCCCCGCCAGGCTGGCGGTGGCTACCGCCCCCCTGGCGGGGGCAATCCGCCAGCCTGGCGGGGGCAATCCGCCCGCCATCCTAATGGGGCCCCTTGTGTTTGATATATATATATATATATATATATATATATGTTCAAATAAACAATCTCAAACCTCCAACTTGTGGCGAACAGAGATCAGACGAATCCCAAAAGTAAGGCAAGATGACTTTATTGCACCAAGTTCAAAAATCATAAAACTAAATAAACAATATACAAAAAATTAACCCCTTCGATGCTCATGACGAGCTGAGCTCGTCATGAGGCACGGTGCTCGTGTGCTCATAACGAGCTCAGCTCGTCATGACCACACCCATTTACATTAGGGCCCAGCACCGGGGGTAAATCTGCACCGCACGAAAGGTGTTAAACAGCAAATATATTAAATACATAAAAAGAAAACATAATATAATATTAATTACATGTAACAAAACCCAACACATATTATATCAAATAAAATAATCATTACATAAATGTATTTATTTTACATCCTATCCTATAACACCACACTAAAAACAAAACACTTCAACATTTTAAATGTAATTTACTTTCATATTTATTAATCAATTTAAAATATATTTTGATAAAAAAAGAATAAAAATTAATTGACTACACACACTTAAATTTAAATATAAAATAATAAAACAGAAATAAAACTTATTTTTAAATTAAAAAGTATTACTAATAACAACTAATAATAAAGTAATTTCAATGTATTTAATACTTATCCTTTGACCCTTTAAAAGTAAAAACAATACACAAAAAATAGACAATTATCCAAAATATATATCAACTATTTAAAATTAATTAACAATTATATATTAAATACCTAAATACAAATTACTTCCCACCATTTACTCCTATAAACACAATACACACAAACAATTAATTACACAATTACCATAATAACATTTTAAATAATTTAATTAACATCAATTTACAAAATATAAATATTAAAAAATAAAGAAACTACTTAACACCCTTTACCCCTATAAACCCTAAAACACACCTAAAATTACGCAAATACCGTAATTAATTACCAATTAATTAATTAAAATTAATTTACCAATGATTAATTCATCATTTAAAAATAAATTACTTCACACCTTTACACCTATAAACAGCACAGCACAGACCTAAAACTAATTACACAATTACCATGTTTAATTACCAAATAATTATTTAAAATTAATTACCGACCTATTATTAATTCATAAATTAAAAATAAATTACTTCCCAACCCTTTACACCTATAAACACTGCAATGCACACCTAAAATTAATTACAAAATTAACATCATGAATTACCAATTAATTAATTCAAATTAATTAACAAACAATTATTAATTAATTAATAATGAATTACTTTACACATTTAAAACTGTAGAATCTCAATAAAAAAATATTAATACATTTAAAAAAATCTATTATTTCAATATAATTCAATTACTTCCCACCCTATTCTCCTATAAACCCACAACCCGCTACGAAACTAAAAACGCAAAATTCGAATCATTTTTTTATAAATACTACAACTTTAACACATGTGTTCAAAATATAAACAATTCTTATACAAAAAAACATACAGCACATACATATAAAATATATACTACAATACATTACATTAATTTAAAAAACGATATTTTTAACAGTTATATTTTTACAAACAATATTAAACACTTCGATATTTTTTACATCGATATTACTAACCTTAAGTCAATATTCTTGACCATGATATTCTTGCTGACAATTTTTCTGAACCACAATATTTATTACTTGATATTTGTGCAACTCAGTATTTTTAATTCTGTAGTCTGCCTGCACACCAAGAACCAACACCCATAACTATCTACGCAGTTGTGCTCTACCAACAGCATCACATTTTGGCTAATGAATACACTTTTTGTGGTCACATTTATTTATACCATCAATTGACTCAAACTGTTCCCCACCAACCTTAGGAAGCAGCATCCTCAGACTAACATGACACTTGCAGTGGCGGCTGGTGCAGGGTAGAGAGATGGAGGGGGGGGGGAACAATGGACTACAGAGGATGACAAAAATAAAAAAATACAAATAAGAACTT
Source organism: Lissotriton vulgaris (assembly GCF_964263255.1). Taxonomy (NCBI): domain Eukaryota; kingdom Metazoa; phylum Chordata; class Amphibia; order Caudata; family Salamandridae; genus Lissotriton; species Lissotriton vulgaris. Next base: position 230,776,761 of record NC_141696.1, read on the forward strand.
ACCTGTCGTATTGCCACTCTTCCAATCTTCAGGTTCCACTTTACGCAGCACATGCTCCCTTGCAGCCAATCCAAATACTGCTCTCATGTCATGAGAGCAGCATCAGGATTGACCTTCGGCGCCCTCAATTTGCACTCCCAGGAGACTGGGAGCCTGTGCCTGCTGTCTCCAATCCGGCAACGCAGCAGGGGCTGGAGAGAGCTTCAGTGTGCATGACGGTTTGGCTGACCTGAGACGGCCGGCTAACTGTCATGCACACTGATAACAGTGCCCATCACTACCCTGCGACTGTCCCTTGCCTCCCCTCCCACGATGGTTCCAATCCCAAGCCTCAGCTCCCAGAGCAAAAATAAAACAATAATAAACAGGTTTTATTATCGTTTTATTTTTGACCTTTTTGAGGCCTCATGTGGGGGAGGTAACGCTCCTCCGCCATAGCAGAGGACCCGCCGCTGGACACTTGCATGGGACTATACTTGGATGAATTCTAAGGCTAGTTTGTGTTTTTTCCCGAAATTTTATGATTATGAATAGATTTCAACATTATTGGTGCTACAATTTAACTGTGCTGAGGTGCAAGGGCGCACAATTTTTTTGTACTCACTTAACAAGGAGTTAAGAATTTGAAACTGATATGTCATCATTTAAGCAATACTACTTTAGTTAATATTTAAACACTTTTCTGCAATAATATTTCTTGTAAACCTTGTTCCATTGGGAACCTTTACTCACTTAGGGGCAGATTTATGTTGGGAAAGCGCCACGTTTGCGTCACGCAACTGCGGCGTAAACAAGGCGCATCCCTACGACCGATTTACAACGTGACGAATCTAGGCAGATGCGTCACGTTGTAAAGCCCTGCGCCGCTTGAAGGCGTTCTGGCGCAGGGTGGGCGTTCCGGGGCAGGTGCGCCTCGCAAAAGTAGATGAGTGAAATCTATAAGATTTCACTCAGTCACTTTCAGGCCAATGCTGCGTCAAAACCCTGCGCCTGCTTGAAGCAGGCGTAGGTCTTGACGCAGCATTGTAAAGATGGGGCACCCCCGAGCCTTGCAGGAGGTGCGTCGCGCTTGCGACACAACTCCAGCAATGCGTCACTTTTACGGCACAGATGCGTCACACATCTGTGCCGTTTTTGCCCCATGGTGCGCCGCATTGTAAATGCAGCGCACCATGGGTGGCAGAGGAACGGCGCAAAATAACTGGCACATCCCTGGGGATGCGCCAGTTATCATAAATCTGCCCCCCAGTCTCTACTTGTAGAAATTACGGCTCAGATTTACAAACACTTACCTACGGACCACGCACGTAACCTGGGCTTCATCCTTAACTCCTCCCTCTCGATGAACAGACAAGTCAACGCCGTCTCATCATCATGCTTCAACATCCTAAGCATGCTCCAAAAAATCTTCCGTTGGACCCCCACCGAAACAAGAAAGCCGATCACCCACGCACTGGTCTCAAGCCGACTGGATTACGGAAACACCTTTTACGCCGGAACCACAGCCAAACTACAGAAAAAACTCCAACGCATCCAAAACGCCTCAGCCAGACTCATATTGGACATCCCTCGGCAAGCTCACATTTCCGGCCACCTGAAAGACCTCCATTGGCTCCCTGTTAACAAGAGAATAATGTTCCGTCTCCTCACCCACGCACACAAAGCCCTCTACGACCTAGGACCCGAATGCATCAACGCGCGACTATCCTTCTACACCCCCTCCCGCCAACTACGATCGTCCAATCAAGCCCTCACTGCAATTCCGCGCATTCACAGATCCAGCATGGGGGGAAGATCCTTCTCCTACTTAGCGGCCAAAACCTGGAATTCTCTCCCCACCCACCTCCGCCTTACACAGAACCACCTCTCCTTCAGAAAGCAACTAAAAACGTGGATATTCGATAAGTAAAGCACCTCCCTCCCTCAAGCGCCTTGAGACCCTCTGGGTGAGTAGTGCGCTATACAAATTTTAGAACTTGAACTTCTGGTTTGTGCTACTTTTCTACAGCAAACATGATGCAAAGTGTTTACATTGGATTCACAAGCCAGAGCAAATAGCGATTTGTTTTAGGTTGCAAATGAAAAAGTGTGTTGCTTTGCGTTCCTTAAAATCACAGGTGCGTTTCATGGGTGGTGCTTGGGCATTTTCATACCAGCCATGGGTTTTGAAGCAAATCTCAGTCTAATCTACAATTAATTGTTTACAGGGATTTACACCAAATCCTGTACCCCCTTGCTCCAGGTGTAACATGGAGAAATGTTTATATTCCTGTTCATTCGTTTTTCCGATTTTGCATGTGAGCTGTATTATACAGGACACATCCAAACTGTGAAAACCGTTAACGGATTGTTTTTGTACTGATGAATATGTGTGGTTGCACTTGTCCACAAGCTCCTGGGCATGAATTAGGGTTGTTTTAGAGTTAAATCTAATAGGATAGCTCGGTTAGGCACACAAACACTCCTGAGATCTATAGAGAACTTGCAGAATACAGCCTATAACAGGCTTGCGTAGCAGCAAGAGACTAATTCAGACTTTCGTCTTCCCCAGGCTACAAATATGAGCGCAATTCTATTTGCAATCCAAAGTGGGGGAGGCCCGAATAACCCTCTGAGGACCTGGCCAAAACAGGAGGAAAAAAGTGTGTTCTATATAGGGATCAATCAAATATACCTCGATAAGGTTCAATAATAGTGACACTGCTCGCTATTGAAGTGGAAAGTATTTGCTACTGCAACTTAATTTGCTTTCATTTTGTTATTCCAGGTATCACACCCTTCCAAATTATGTACAATGAATCAATCAGTACAATTACACATGAATACATACAAAAGACATACAACTATATATATTTTAACAAACATCGCCTGTTTCATTCCTTAACAGTCATTGTCATATATTCCAATTCATAGTTGTCTTCTAGTCATTTGCAGAAATGATTCCCCCTCACGGTAATTCCCTCAGGTCGACAAACCCGACCCATGTGGGGATATGGCTCAGACCCAAATGTTTGTAATTGTTTATATCCTTGATCTATTCTTGGATTGAGGAACTCCTCATATTGTACTGATCAGTGTGTTTCAGTTCCTTCCTTTAGGACTCCCACAGGACATAGCATAAGGAAGTAGGACACACACAGATTTTACCTTAAAAAAATAATAATATATGTGTACTCATAGTTATTGTTAATTAGCACAATCAGTTATGACAAGGGCCACAAGGTCTAGTGGACATACCACTCAATATCCATACATGGATACACCCACGTATCGCAAAGCTAAGCTCCATGTTCTTGTTGTAACAAGGAAGTGGTCTCTCATTACAGCAGAATGTGTACTATTACCCAAAGCAGCAAAACCTAAGATGCCACCAGTGAAAAATCATGAGCAAGCAAGACATCCGTCGAATCACCACACTTTATGTTATACCCACCAACTCACCGGCTGGTAATGTTCTATGTTTTTGTTTTTTTAATGGATCATGAAGGAAGTCACCCTGGGAAGTGTTTCTATTAAGAGATAGAGGAGGGATGATTCCTAAAAAGGCTTATAAACCCCATGCAGGGTGGGGGGGGGGGGGCAGCTCCAGCCCCCCCCCCCCCCACTCAGCACAGTTCCCTGGCTGGAGAGCTCTTGATTGAGTCTGGAGATGGCTCCTCCACGTATCTTGCAGGGGGCACCTCAAGTTTCATTACGCCACTGCGATAGCCTGCGCCAAAGTCAACCACGCTATAGATTTGTAACCTTACCCAACAATCCTATGAATTAGTCCTCCTCACCTACAGGCATGTACCAGGAAGTCTCTAGAGTAAATAGTGAACTTTCTGTGATGGAAGGAACATATAGACAACAATTTGGAGATAACTATCACTCATGGCTATTTTGGTCACCTAAACCACAGGAAAGACTGTGTAGCTTACCGTTGGGTGGGGTCCTTTATTGTTATTAATATTACGTCAAACAGTGTATGGATTCAATCAAATATCTCCTGGTGAAGGAAAAGAAATGCTAAAAATAAGCATAAGTGTCACCTCGCTAAAGCAAATACAAGTTAGCGGGGCATAGAGCACATGGGAGGCATGCTTACTGCTAAGCTGCGGCTGACCTTCCCCGTCTGAGTCTTGGTCAAGTGCCAACAAACAGCTGGCTTCTATTGCCTTACTGGATGGCCGGATTCTTTGAAATAGGACTACTGAGAAATATATATGGGACCGCCCTATTGAGTGGATATGTGATTAATTGCGTGTTACAGATGCTGAACACAGGCAGATACACGCTGACTGGCATTACATGTGGGACCTAGTGTCTTAGTGCTTTCTTGGGCAGTACCTATACGTTTCTTTAAGGTAGCCAAAAGCAGACTCCTCAAAGGAAATGTTCATCTCACTTTTCAGAATGCGGGCTGGCCATCTTGGAGTGACCAAAAGTTCAAGAGCTTATTTTCAGAACAAGGAGCTATTTTATAGAAGGCATATTATCAAGAACGGCGTTAAAAGTATTGCCGGTGTAGTATGCTGTAAGTGCTTTATTAACTCTTTCCCTTTAAGATTTGTTCTTTCTTGTCATACATTCTACTTAGAGTGTCTATGTATTCTTTTCCCTTCACATTCTGTTCCTCCCTCGTCAGATTGCTATTGGTGTCTGTTACACGGACAACGTCTGCCGTGGGCTCCCTTTATATGTACTTTATTTAAGTAATAAAATATTACTTATTAACTTCTCTCTCGGTTCAGTTTGGATTAATTCATCCAACCTCCACACTACAGCCGGTTTAGCAGCAGAAAACTGCAGCTAAAGCGCCGATAATGGGCTTGATAATATGCCCTTGAGAATTCCAATAGAAGCCCAGGTTCACACCAGAAGATGGACTTCTCAAGGGCACATTATCAAGCCCATTATCGCCGCTAAACCGGCAATAATTTCCAATGCCGTTCTTGATAAAATGCCCCATAGTTTGATAATTCTGCAAGATCGTGGTGAAAAATGATTATGTCACACATATGGCTTAGATATAATTAAATACCTGTCAGCATCTTATGTTGAACATTTTTCACCATGCACATTTGAATATAGCTGTTCGAAGACGCTTCATTTTATCTATTCATTCATCAGAGAATCTCACTGAGGCCATTCAATTTGCAGCACCATAAACATATCAACACTTACTATAGTCTCTACCACAAAAATACTCAGAAATCATGTCTAGGGGCTTGTAAGTGTGACAGAATAACACACAGGGCCATAGCTATCAGAGCTTAGAGGTGGTTCCTGGGCTACCTTGCACCAGCTACATTTAGATTACAGGCAGCCTGCCCTGAATGACAAATACAGAGCATGTCTGGAACCTCATTTTGTGCTTAATCTTCGGAATAGTAGTGGGGTTAGAGGGAATACGGAACACAATATAGAGTATGAGGGAGAACTGGAATAAAGAGCAAAGGAATGAAAGAAAAGGAAAGGGTGAAAAATAAACATATGCAAAGGAGAGGAAACGTGACAGAAAAGGAGAGGTGGATTAGGGTGAGCAAAGGGTGATGGAGAAAATGTATAGAAAGGGTCTGAAATAAGGATATTGGAGAAAGAACGAAAGGAAGGAGGAAGGAAGGGAGGAAACAGGATACAGTTATGAAAGGAAGGGAGGAATGGGATAGAACAGTTACATTAAGAGGATGTTGGCAGGTAAAAGGTAGGGACAAATAAAAGAGATGGTATGCGAGCCTTGGGGGGGAAAGGAACGGGAAAGAGAAAAGAGTGTTAAAGGGGAGCAAGGAGACAAAAGTGAGAGAAAGGAAGACGATAAGGATGAATGGAAACACAAGTAAAAGACAGACAGAGGAGGGGACTGGCAGGACAGACAGCGAAAGGAGGACAGATGAGAGAGAGATGGAGTTAGGGGAAGAGAGGTAAAGTAAGTCAGAATGAGGAACATGGAGACCGGTAGCTAACATTACCTCAGCGGTTGCAGTGCCATCCAGGGACCACTGCACCCTAGTTATGGTGAACATATTACCAACATGGGTGCATAGAGCAAATGGCTACTGCAGAAATAACAAAATAACATATTGTATACCAATGCACTGTGCGCACACCACCGTGGCAACAGCAAACGCATAATAAACAAAATTGTCTTATCTAACTAGATTAATCTGGAACATATAGTCTCAAAGAAAAGACCCATACATCTAATGATGGGAGATGAATCCATGCTGTGGCCTACGTTTACAGGTTGAGGCAAATTACTTAGGGCCTGATTACGACATTAGCGGTACGGCGGTGGGGCGGACCCAGTGCTGCACCGCCAAAGCCATTGTGAGAGTGCCTGCCAGATTAAGAGTTTCCTCCTGTCTGGCAGGCTGTGTTTTTGATGTTCCCACGGCGGTGCCCTGAAAATGGACACCATAATCGGAATTCCATAAAACAGTTCCTGCACGGCATGGACTGTGAAGTCCATGCAGGAACCGGCGTGCATGCAACAGGGGGGCACATTTTGTGCCCCCCTGTGTGCATCCACAGGGCGTGAGGCACTGGGGGGCTCAGTTTTTTCCTCACCGCCACAGTTTTCATAGCTTCCATGTCCTGTATGACTATTCCACTGTCCTTCTCTGCTTGTTTAATCACAATCTTTTGGTTTCTGGCAAGGGTTCCTATTTTTGTTCTCTTCTTGGTCTTTTTGAGAAAATTGACCCATTAACCGAGAACAATATGGCATTATGTCCAAGTCAAAATTTCAGACTTTTATAATTGATTTGGGAAATGTTGTGAAAGCATTTGTTTAATATGCGTTTGTTGCTGTCACTGTGGTTGCGTACAGTACACTGGTATACAATATGCTATTTCTTCAGTAGCCACTTGCCGTACTATGCTGGGTTTTTAAGTATCTGATAGCATCAGAATCCTTTGATAAATCAGAGCTCCATGAGAAAGATATTGTCCTGTTACATGCTCTTGTATCAGTTAACTCCATAGAATAAAATGATGGCCGGAGTGTTGAAACTCCCAGCCAGGCTGATGAGGGGTGATGTCCAGAAACCGGACTGTTGCCATGAGGGGTGAGTGTTTAAAAAGTTTCAACACTCCATCCATCATTTTTGTGATGTTGCTATGTGCTCCCTAAGTGGCTAAGGGTATGCCCAAACGTGGGTCCCTTGCTCGCTATGCCACTGGATTCAAGTAGGGTGATACCCCAAAACGGGTCCCTGTATGCTTGTTTCTTATCCAGGGAGGATATGGTTTGCCAGTTCGGGCTGGACTGTTCCCATGAGGAGCAGGGTCAAGACTGATTTGCATAGGGCTGGATCCACACTGGGGTTACATGGAGAGCAAAATAACGATGGATTAAATCCAGATCTGTGACTGGGGGTGAGTGTTTGAAAGGTGTCAACACTCCATCCATCTTTTTATTTTGTGTTGTTGCTTGCATTAGTTAATGCATTGACTGACTCATAAACTATTTTGCGAATTTATAAAGAACATTTGCTAAATCATGAACTGATATACAGCTTTGAGAATTTCTTTATTTAAAAGGTGTTTGCAAGGAGGAACTATAAATATATCTGTAGAGAAACTTTCATTCTTTGACATAATACCTAAAATATTACACCTTTTTCGGAAGACAGGTATAGCAGAATGCTTCCCTGGCAGGTAGTAAAACATACTGCAATTATGACTTTTGTGATAAACATTAGTAGGTTAGACCTGCCACTATATATTATGTGAAAAATGCCATCAATGGAACTTGCAGGTTTTGGCGCAGTTAGTGCCAAAATCTTTATTCCCAGAAACTCTTAATCAGGTGATTTTTTTCCCATCTACTAAATTACGACTCACATTTTATTAGGTGGGAAAAATTTCACACAATTTACTGGGCCACTCCTAATGAGGGCCTTATAAGAAAGCACATTGACCGGTTGTTAGGGTAATATGTGCAGGGTAGGTAAACATGTCTTGGATGCAGGGCACATTGTGGTTTAGTGGCCATAGAATGCAATGCAATGGGGTAGGTTAGAGTCCAATGCAACTTAGTGGGCAATGTTCATAAACTGCAGCGTCTTGTACTATTCTCTCCAGCATGCAGTGTATGTAGAGTCAGTTTCAATAAAATTCACTGTAATGTGATTAGATAGTGTTCTAAGAATGTAGTACATCATGATGGATTAGTACCCCTACATCAGGCACTCTGTTGACCCCCAAATAGTGTGCACTTTAAAAGTGCACCATATGCATTCACACACACAGTGCAATCTGATGGGTTTGTGTTCCTAGCTTGCAGTACATTATCGTGGGTTGGTGTCCCTAGAATGTAGTGCAGTGTCCCAGGTGGTGTCCTCAAGGTGCTGCTTGTTGGGGTTGTGTCCCTAGGATGGAGTGCATTGTTGGGCGCTTAGCGTCCGTGAAATGCAGATCTAAGGCTGTGGTGAGTGAAGAATTAATGTCATTATGATTTAGTGCAGTAGGGTGTCGAGGGTCAGACTCCCCAGGTGCACTGCAGTGTGCAGATTAGTGTGGCTTGAATGCAGTGTCCTCCATTGACACTGGTCAGTGTGGTGGATTAGCACCCCTGTGTTTCAAGCACTGCAGTGATGTAGGTTAGCCTCCCTAGGATGTCATGCTGTACATTCCAGGGTCTAAGCTGCAGTGCAGTATGGCAGGCTGGTGTCGACTGCTACACTACTGAGCACTGCATCAGTATCCTTAGGATACAGTGCTCTGTGCTGGGTTAGAGTCTCTAGGCTAGGGTCTCATCTACAAGAAAATGACACATAGCGGCGTCGCAAGTCATTTAGCTGTGCCGTGCTGTGTCATTTTCAAAGCACAGGGATGCATTGTATTAACAACAATACGATGAATCCATGTGCTTTTTCCCTGCTCTAGCACAAAATTGGCTGCCATGCGTCAGGGCAGACACCCTTGCGTCCTTTTGCAAGGGGGCCTGTGCTGCAGGAATGATTGTGTTTGTGCATAAAAACAATCATTAATGGCATTTTTCCCCTGGGGAGGCATAGGATTCTGACGCATTCCCAGTTCGACAATATAAAGTAAATATGGGAATGCGTCAAGGTCCATGGATGTTGGGTGGGAACACCCACAGCAACACCCATAGAATGCCCCTTTCATTCAGAGTAATGTGTGAAAGGGGCCCATAATTACAAGGCCATGAAAAGTCATGGGGGGTGACTTTACGTAGCCTTGAAAATACAGACAAGCCCATTTCGCCGCCTGTTAAAATTGGGGGTCTCTGGTTGGCACAGGTAGGTACTTGTGACAAACAGGGACCCTCTCCTCTAAGTCAGGGCAAGGGAATTACCCCTCAAGAATAACCCCTGCTCACCCTATAGATTGTGTGGCGCGAGCAGTCAAGGCTAATCTCAGGAGCGCTGTCAGTTAAGCATTTATGATTACACACAATAAATCCAATGATCCCCCACAAATGGACACCAGGCGGTATTTCTATAAAAATACGTAGACTTTATGTAAAAATTATATATATGTAGGCAAATTATCACAAGACCTTTTTATAACGTTTTCAGAGGGGGCCACAAGAGTTCAGAATGGCAAGTGTTTCTTTAAAGTTCACCGAATTGCTTAAGCTGCTTCCATCTGGTTTTTAGGGTCTCAAAAACAGTGTCGCTGCACTTATGGCACTATATCCAGGTGCTGGGGCAAGGGTTGTGAGGGCTGTGCGCTTCACAGCGCTTCTGTGCGCGTCGTACAGCCAGGAAGAACCGGCCTTGCCGATTCTCACGCTTCTCGCGGTGCGCCGCGTACGGCGCGGTCGATCTCCCCTGCAGGGTACGAGTCGTACGCTCTGGTGTGACTTGCACTGCCAGACAAACAAGAGGGTCCTACTGCCGGGTACGTGCCTCACACGGTCAGCTGATCAAAAGGGCCACACCTGGAAGAGTGCGGAGCAGTTTCAGTCGTCCCTCGTTGTAGAGGACGAATCGTACGCTGTTGGTGCGCTTCGTGGCACCAGCGTATCTTCGGGTCTTCAACTCAGCGGGCGGGTTCTCACAGGTAGGCACGGCCCATGACCTCCAGTACGGATGGTACTGGGGGTCACCTCAGGAGGGCGGCGAGGCCTGTATTGTGACTCAGGTGGCAAAGCGGGGCAGCCGGGTACGTTCGGACATACGGGCGGCTGTGCAGGCATGGACTGCACTCCGAAGGGGAATTCGGGCAGGAGGGGCGAGAGAGCACTTTAGCACGTTCCAGTAGCAGGCGGGATGGCAGAGGAGCAGGCGGCCTGACCCGAGGGGCAGAGAGCGGCTCTAGCAGAGCAAGGCTCTCAACGGGTAGAAGGGCAGGCAAGCTCCAGAGAGCCACGGCCCTAGGAGGGGCGAAGGGGCGCAGTCTCAGCTCTGGCGGGAGGAATACACGGCTGGAGTCAACAGATGAGCGAAGACACAAGGAACCCACTGGTCCTGGGGTTCCGTTCAGGGGCAAGCTCAGTCAAGCCCTTGGAGATAGTTCTCAGCACAATAAAGCAAAGTCCTTTTAAGTCTTCTCTCCTTCCTCAGCAAGGCAAACTGCAGGCCAGTCCTTCAGCTTCTTCTTTGGTCCTTCTAGTTGGGCAGAGTTTTGTTGTGGGAAAAACGGATCTGATTTGTTAGGAGCAGGGCTCCTACATTTATAGTCAGTTTCTTTCGTCTTTTCAAGCCAGGGGGGCCTTTGCATAGTCCTTTTCAGTCCTGGAGCACTTTGTTGTGCAGACTCTGCCTTCTCCTTTCAGTGTGTGGGGCAGGGACAGCAGACGCTCCGCAGGAGGTGGAGCCAGCATTGAGATGACAAGTACAGCCAGGAGCACTTTGTTGACAGTCCTCCCTCTTCCTGGGCCAGGTGTCGGGCAGAGTCACCAGTCGCTCCCAGGAGGTGGAGCCAGCATTGTGGTGGCAGAGCACAGCCCTATTCAGAGTCAAGGGGCACTCCCACCACCCACTCTGGTGTACTCCCTCCATTCACCACCTGTCATCCCCAGACCTGTCACTCACACAACCCAGACAGCAGATACACATCCTGGCAGAGGCGGGCTGAAATGGTTAGGCAAGCAAATGCTAACTTTCTAAAAGCATTTGCAAACACAGGGTATTAAAATAAACTTTACTAAAATAAGTATTTTATTATTCTGAGTTCAGGCATACTAAACTTGACTTTCTACCATGCTCCCTGAGTCTGTTGGGATTGTATAGTGTAATAATTCCAGCAGCCCATTCTGACCTATGGAGAGTAGGTAGCCTTACAATAGTGAAAAACGAAAATGTCTGTAATTCACTATTAGGACATGCCACACACATCAGGGCATGTCCTACCTTATGCTTACAATGCACCCTCCCCTTGGGCCTACCATAGGGGTGACTCACATGAAGTAAAGGGAAGGTTTAGAGGCTGGCAAGGGTGTGCACTTGCCCAGCCAGCATGACAGTACCAGACTGCAGCAGGTTCTGCAATGGCAGACCTTAGACACATTTTAAAAGGCTGCTTCTGTGGGTGGCACAACCAGCGCTGCAGGTCCACTAGCAGTATTTGTATTCACAAGCCCTGGCACTCCTGGTGCACTTTACTGGGGACTGATAGTAAACCAAATAAGCCATGGAAATCAATTAATGTATACACTTTACATTGGAAGCACTTGCACTGCGGCACCGATTGGCCGTGGTGCAGTGCCCTGAGCAGCTAACACCAGCAAAACATCTGAAGCACATCAGCAAAAAGTGGAAGGGAGACTCACGCCAAGGTGTCAGGTCTAACACCGCCAGTGCGTCAGAAAAAGTGACGCACCAGCAGCGCAATGGGCTTGCAAATAAGCCCCCTAGTGTATAGTACATTGTGGTGTCCCTTATATTACTTGCTGCAAATGCATTAACCTGACAACAGTAAAGAAGCTCTCTTCAGCAAGACCTAAATGTACACCAATTAGAATTCTGACACAGCTCTCTCACGCAGGCATTAGCAGAAGTATACGTTTAGGGCCCCTTTTGCTCTACATGCAATATGTTTGCAAAGAGCACTCAAAGTCTATTTAGCAAGACCTAAACAAAGTCTTAAAATGCTCCCAAGTATCTACAACGTATTCTATTTGGATGTAAACATTGTACTTTCAAGGGTCAGCTGTACACAGGGTCGGACTGACCTGAAGGGCAATCAGGCAGTTCCAGGGGGGCTGGACTGAAAAGGTCGTTGTATGGGGAGGTTTTTTGTGGTGTGCTGTCCCTGTTTTTACTGTTACCCAGGTATTACAGCAAAATATGCCTGCAGCGGGCACCAATGCATGGTATATTCTTTACCCTGCAAAATACATATAAAGGGTACATTTATGCGGTGAAAACTGCCCAGATTTGAAAATGTGGGATACTTTTTCAGCTGAATCACGCTAATGAGGGCCACTTTCATTTTAATGCCCAGATGTATTTGCTATGCTAATCCGACCCTGGCTGTACAACGGATTCCAAGTGAATTCATCAATACATATCAGAGGACCAACTGAGGGTGGTGTTGTGAAATGCAGTGACATTATTCTAACTCGTTTTCTAGCGTTGAATACGTCTTCATACCGCTGCATGGAGTTGTGCACAGCGCACATACAGACTGACTCCATGGCCCCCCTTACCTATAACTTTACAGGTACTGAACTCTGACCTGGCCTGCCCATCCAGTTTTTTGTGTTGACTCGTCCGTCGGTATGGACAATTATAGACACGCTTTTCCACATTCTTTTACTATAATAACCTGATAAGCCACATTCTGAGGTCAGCATGGAAAAAGCACACCACTCGATTCCTGTTTCAGGTGGTATGCAGCATTTCAGACGCCGGAAACTATCTGTTCTCCTACGGTGACAATGCTTACATGATTTCTGCATTCCAGGAAGGCGACCGAAAGTTGTTCTTCCTTTTAGGTCGAGCATTCGAGACATTTTTTATATATTTTGGTATATACTTATATGTGTATGCACTCTGTGAACTCTGGAGAAAAGCCCTAGGACTTGTCTGCTTCCGCTTAGGGACTTTAATTTCTGTTCAACAGCCTCTATTTAACTGTCTTGATAGAAAATGACCAGCAGATGTCAGTAAAATACCAGAATTGCTTTCTGCTTACAGACTTTCATTCTTTTTATTATTCTTTCAACTGCCTTCATTTAACTTTCTTGACAGAAAACGACCGGCAGAGGTCAGTAAAATACCAGAATTACTTTAGCATTCTCTAGATTCCAGTGCATAGAAAATTATCTTCCACAAGCACCCATAGACAATAATATTTTTTTCAAATCTTGTATTTTCAGTAATATGACCACGAAGGCCCTGATTTTATATTAAAAACAGAGCTTTGGACTATACCATTTCCTGCAATATTTCTCTCCATTTGTTCCCATACCTGGTGTGTCACCCGGTTTAGTGCTTACTTTCCCTCCATATTAAAGAACAGTAGATGTTTCAGCACCCAGGCTAATGTGTGGCATAGCTAAATACATATATGGTCCCAAAGGCGAGACTGATTGCACTGCAAATGCTTGTTTTCAAACGTAGTGATTGAAAAAAAAAAAAAAGTTCCTTTGTGGTAGTCTTTAACATCTTCCACGCAATGGTTCACCATTATCTTCCTCGCTCTCCTGTTACATCCATCGAATTGTCTTGTGCGCTGCTTCCTTAATTTTTAAAGAGGATTTCAGAGACTTGTGGCCATTTAATTATAACCTGATTTCCACTTAACCTGATTTTTAGGCCCCACCCTGAGTCGGTTTGGGGCTACTTTCCTTTATCTGGTATAGCATAAAAAAATAAAAGGGTGCAAAGAATATTCTTTCTCGATTAAAAAAAAGAAATCAATATGAAAGGCTACAAAGAATATTCTTTCTCTACTTTAAAAAAATACTCCCGATTTTCGCCAAAGGGAAGTTGGAGTTTTCATGGTAGAATTGTAATACTACCGCAGTCAAAAAAGATTTTTAAATGAGCCAAACCCAGTGAGTCTGCTCTTGGGAGGAAGTGATGGGGAAGGGATATTGGGAGATCCTCAAGTCAAAGAGGTTTTTTTTGTGACTTTTCTCGTTACCCTGAGAAGTGGCAGCCCATTGGTCAAGGATGATTCTGGCTACCAATGTCCTAAGAACCTGCTGGCAGTTCTGTGCATTTCAAAGGTAAACAATTAAGATACAGTTTGAGCTATACTGTTCACCAAAACAATGTGATCTCAGTCTAGGAACTTTACAAAAGATAATACACAATCAAATGCCCTAATTACACGTTTTTCTAGAAAATACCCATTCAGTTATTTGTCTATAAACAGGAGCATTTAGCTGAATGTGGAGTACGTATTTGGCATGAAAAACACACATTCACGTTTTTCCTGGTTTCCTGGACACATATCAACATTGAAAAGTAGGCAAATATATTGAGAGACAAGCTTTGGGAATGAGTGAAAAGTGTGCAGAAATCATAGTGCAAACATTCCGGAGGTCAACACATATTTATTTATTTTTGTTTGATACGTTTTATATAGCGTGAACATGACCTGTAAGGGTATCAGAGCGCTGTACAGAGAAACATATTTTAAATACGTATAGATGGAAATAGCAAATACTGTACATAAAGCAGGTTAGGCATATGAAAAGAGAAAAAGAACAAGAGACTAGGGGCTATATGTATAAAGCAAATTCGCATTTGCAAACGCCAAAATTCGCAGAATTTTGGCGTTTGCTAATGCAAATTTGCTACATGGTATGTATAAAGAAAAATGTGGTGCAAAATAAGGAATTGCCAAATTTGCGATTCCTTATTTTGCTATTGCATTTAAGGAATCGCAAATTTTCCGATTCCTTAAATGCAATGTATGATGCAAAAAAAATTGCAAATTGTCCCTAAGGAATTGCAAATTACCACCAACTTCAAGTTGGTGGTAATTTGCGAATTCCTTGAAAAACGCCCATTTTTGCATTTTTCAAAGTGCCATGTGACGCACATACATGCCCTTCGCGCATGTATGTGCACCACATATGCACCCATGCAAATTTCAGGGGTGCAACAGGGTGTCCTTTAGACACCCCTGCACCCTTGAAATTATTCTCAATATGCGATTCCCATATTGCGAATCGCAAATTGAGAATAACTTCCCATTCATTCCTATGGGCCTCCTGGCCCATAGAAATGAATGGGAAAGTATTCCTTAATTGCGATTCGCAATTTGCGAATCGCAATTAAGCAATTTTAAAAAATCGCACAAAAAATGCGATTTTCTACATACATAACAATTTGCAAATCTCAAATTGCGATTTCTTAAAAATCGCTATTTGAGATTCACAAATGGGTACCTTCATATATATGGCCCATAGTAGATGCAAACTCGCAAAATTGCATAGGAGAATGGGAGTCCAGGACTGCATACACAAAATAATAGTCGGCTTGAGTGGCTTCAGGTCTATTGTTGATGGTATTTATTCAGGAGCAACAGTTTTACTTCTTTTTTGAACCAGGTTAGATTTACTTTCCGAAGGAAGTGCGTTCCATATTTTCGAGGCAAGAGTGGCTATAAATACTATTTTTGAATTTTTGTGGTTTCAACAGTAGAGAGTTAGAACTTCTTAGATACAGACTCATACCAGATAGTTTGAGTTTCTTTGTCATAGAGGTGGGCAAGCCACTGAAAGCTAGAGCCAGACTCAAGCCTTCCTATGGCTTGGCTTGAGGTCCTTTTGGAGCCTCGAGCCCATGACGAGCTGAGCTTTCATATGCCCTGTGCCTACCTCCCTCCTGGTGCCTGGGTGTTGCGTTATGGCCAGAGCTGTGTACTCCGGAACTGGGGAGCCTGGTTCGAGGGTCTCAGTGTAATTTCAAAATTCTGAGATTCTCAGGAAATAACTAACGGCCACATGCATCAATGTTCCCGTTTGCGAATTCTTAATTGCGAAAATTAAGGAATCGCAATTAAGAATTTGCAAAGGGCTATGCATTAAGAAATCACATTTTTTTTTGCGATTTCTTAATTTTCCTTAATTGCGATTCACAATTTGCGAATCCCAATTAAGGAATCCCTTTTCCTTGATTTCTATGGGCCTAGAGGCCCATAGGAATAAATGGGAAGGCATTCTCATTTTGCGATTCGCAAAATGAGAATGCAATTTCAAGGGTGCAGGGGGGGTCCAAAGGACTCCCCCCTGCACCCCTGAAATGTACCTTTAAGTACTTTTTACACACACACATGCCCCAAGGGCATGTGTGTATGTAAATGAAAGTTATCGCAAATTACCATGAAGTTTAACTTCATGTTAATTTACCACTTCCTATTTGCGATTTAGCAATTTAAAAAAAATCATGCATTGCATTTAAGAAATCGCAAAATTGCGATTTCTTAAATGCAATCGCAATTTAAGAAATCGCAAATAAATTGCGTTTTCTTAAATTGCGAAAAAAGCAAAAAAGCTTAATGCATCCCAAATCAATGAATTGCATTCGCAAACGGCCGAATTTTGTGATTCGCACCGTTTGCGAATGCAATTCAGTTTGATGCATGTGGGCATAAGCCCTGTGTAATGTAAGTGTTGGTAATGGAAAGAGAACTAATGTCTGCAGGTTGAGCTCTCGCTGAATAAAAACTGCAGATAATGCACAGTCATAAAAACAAAGCCTTAGCATAGGGGAAGACAAACAGGTAACCATTTGCTGGCTGTTTGGTAAAAGTGAAATCAGAAAACGAAGATAAATCGCAGATCCCCCCTCTTAAATTGTGTGACCTTAGGCAAATATTTAATTTCACCAAAACTTGTTTTCCTTCATTATCGTGTATGAAAGCACTTCAAATATGTGAGTTCAGAACGCCATTTGTACTAAAAACCCATTTTGTTTGATTAATATGCAAGACTGTTGCTCTACTATAATCTGGGCTGCATTCAGGGTTAATTTAACAACTATCACTTAAATACGTACTTGTCAGTGCAGTATTATTTGACATATTACTATCAAAGCTTCTACATGTTAAAGAAATGCACTTTTCTGAATTTTGAAGAGACTTTATCATATTGTACATGGTGTTTGTTGTATGATTTACATCACAAACATTTTCAGTGCTCAGATCGTGCATGGGCTCGAAGATCTGAGCCAGCCCCTTGACTTGGCTGTGACTTGGCTCTCTCTTTTAATCTGTTGGTTCTATCAACACACTAGTCATGGTGGCAATACAGCACCCATGGTATATCCAGGTACATATTATTGCACCCTTATACAAGGCAGTTCGTAACAAGGCCTAAAGTGATTAAAATACTAAGGATTCTTGTAACAAGGAGACAAAGAGTCTTCCCCCGTTTACTGAATGAGATGGACCAAGGATACATAATTCTATCACAGTGTAGTGCAGTGGTTTGTGTTCAGGGCTGGCTTTAAGGCAGTTCGACTGATGCTGACCTCAGGTGGGGGGGGGGGGGACGGCGCTGACCTCAGGTGGGGGTGCTGTGTTTAGCAATAATGTATGGTTGGAGAGATGATGGGCACTTTTGCCTGGCGGTAGTGAGAATAGAGTCATGGGGTGAGGGGGTTCCAACAATGATTGCCGCACCAGGCCCGCCAGTGCAAAAGCCGGCCCAGTTTGTGTTTGTAACTACCTGCATGGCAGAAAATTAGTCTGCCCTTTAGGTAGGAGAGAACAGAGAGGGCTGGAGCTGAGATTGTTGCAGCTAAACTGTTTTGGCTCTCCTTTTGGCTGCTATGACTCTCTTCTTTCCACTGTCTCTCGCATGAACCCCAACTTGATTCAGGTGTTAAGGTCAGCTGGTCATGCCATCACCTTCTGACTTCGTACATGGCTGCCTCATCTTGGAATACTGCTTGGGTATTATTTGCCAACACTGACATGCTATTACAAATAGGTCTCTACAAAAAGGTGCATTAAAAGCTTTAGTTATCTTGTTAGTATTTTACTCTGAAATATTGTTATCTTATGTTATGTTTGTTTGACATGCATATCACCTGGGCTGGGGGGGGGGGGGAGGGGGGTTACATGTCACCTTAGAAGAGGGGTGTAGGCCTGTCTGGGCCTATTGGAAAAGTCAGATTTCAGGATCTTAAAGGACACTTGGATAAAGCCGGAGGCTCAGATGTGGTAGGGGACATTGTTCCAACCTTTGGTGGCAAGGTTGGAAATGGCATGGCTCAACTCTAACTTGGCAGATGCACCTCACCCCTTTAAAAACACAAGGCCGTGGGGGTTGGGGTTCCCAGGGTCTAACGAGGCTCGGGATGGTTGACACGCAGTCCACCGCCCTTTTAACAAAAAATACTAGAGGAAGGAGTCCCCAGGGCCAGGCCCTATGGCCAATCCCATGCTGTGTATGAACAAAGGCCATGTGAAGTGTGGAGTTGGCTTCCTTTTAGAGGGGTTGGCTTGCTTTGGGGAATGGCCACAGAGCTGCATACGGGAGATGTCATCAGTGGCATCTCCCATATGACACCCAATTATACTCCCTTACTGCCACTTATACATCCATACACACAAGGAAACATACAGTTACACAGTCACTCACATACTATGTTAGAAGTAGTATCACTCAGTAGGAGTGCAACTAGTATACTAATTTAACTTTTGTAGTAGGTTAATATATATGTTTAACAATCATAAACTCTTGAAAACTCTTACACTCACTTAATGATGTCATCAGTGATGTCATCAGCGGTGTAAGTTGAGATGTCATCAGTGATGTCACTGACCATGTCATGAGTGATGCAATATATGAGGTCATAGGCAGTGCATTACAGGGGCTTAAGTTATAGTTACCTGAGGTAACTATAACTGCTGAATTTCAATGTTTTTGTACAAGTGAAATCTCAGTCTAACTATAACATCCCTGTAACTTTTGTTTTTGTGTGAATTTCTAAGGTTTTTCAAATTCTGTTTCCTAACTATAATGTCCTGTAACCTTTGGTTTTTTAAGTGAACTTCTATTTTTTTGCGTTTGCAGAGTGATGAAGAAAGTGAGCGGTACCTCCGGCCAGCTCTCAGGAGGCTTCTTGGCCCCCAAGATCCCTCAGCATCAAAGGGGACTTCATCCCCCAAGCAGTAGTGCACCAGGAGGTGTATTTGCAGAGTAGTGTAAAAAGGGACATGGCCTCCGAAGTCCTCGCAGCATTTAGGCTGTGTGGGGCTTACTATAGGTAAAAGGGGGCTTGTTGTCCCCCAAGGATCCACAGTATCCAAGGGGACTTTATCCCCCAACTTGCAGCAGGCCAGGATGCACGTTTGCAGAGTAGGGGAGAGAGGGGGTGCCGCCTCGAAGACCTCACATCAATCCCACTGTGTGGGACTTACTGGAGGTACAGGAGGGATTGTTTTCCCCCAAGGACCCTCTAGGCCCAAGGGGACTTCATCCTCCAACCTCCAACTAGCAGTTCTCCAGGAGGCGCATTTGCAGAGTGGTGGAGAAAGGGGGCAGGGCCCCTGGCGACTTGCAGATCATTTCATTTGATTATAATTGTTTTTCTTTCCTTTGGGAGAGTGACGCATTGCCCCTCTTCCCAAGGCCAATTTTGGCCCCAGGGACCCTAGGGCCAGGCCCATTTTGAAAAGAGGAAGGGGCCACACTGTGCCCCTCCCATGGATAATTTCATCCCCAGGGGACCCCATCCCCTAGGGTCCAGGCCTTTAAAAAAATGTTTTTACTTCAATAAAGTGAGGGAGCCAAGTGGCCCCCCTCCCAGGCCCATTTTGGTCCCGGAGACCCCACCCCCAGGGTGCCTGCCTTTTTTTTCAATAAAAGAAATAAGAATAATGGGAGGGTGAGAACGCGGCCCTCGGCCAATTTCACCCCCGGGCACCTGATCCTTTGCCTTGTAAGGTCACCCACTCACTAAAGATGGGGACTGCAGGGGGGAGCCTGAAGGCCCTCACGGTCCCTGCCAGCTGCCTGCCTCCTGCAGGAGCTGGCATTGCTTTTACACACAGGTAGTTGCTAACATGCAGCTCCCTATGTGTAAAAGCAATTGTATTCCAATTTTAGCAAGCGACAGCAAAAAGCTTGTGCTTGACCAAATGGAGCATAGTTTGCTATGGCTTGGCAGGAGCAGTTTTGCTCCCTCCAAGCCAGTGAAAACAGCTATGACCTGAGGTTGGGCACCACAGAACATAGCAGGAACCGGCCCTGGAGATAGGCGGTCCCCAGGGCCATGTATGGCTCCAAAAGGGAGAGCCACACAGCCCCCCTCCTTCCTTTTTTAAGGGCCTGCCCCGGGATGTGGCCTCATCGGAGCTGAGAACAGCCTGGGAGGGGCGGGCCACATGGCTCCCCTACCATTGCTTAAAAAAACACTTTGGCCCCAGGGAGCAGGTGGTCCCTGGGTCCCGGAGTGTACAATGAGGCTCCCTATATAAAAAAGGAAAGCCCTAGGGAGGTGGTGGTCCCTGGGGCATGGGGAGTCCGCAAGACCCCCATTAAATTAGCCACAGGGAGGTGGGGTACTTGGGGCTGTGGGGGAGGCCATACAGGCCTCCATCGCGTAAAAACAGCCCTCTGCAAGCTTAATATTGTTTGCCCTGGTGAGGTGGCAGCCCCCTGGGCACCGTGGGTGCTGCATGGGCACCACCGCATATTAAAAACATGCCCCTGGGTTTTGATTTAGAAAAGACGCACAGGAGCTCAAGTTTTTATTTTTTATTTTATTTCAGCATTTTAAGTGCCGAAGGCCACCAACCACCATTTTCACAGGATCGTTTTCCTTGGTAAACTGCTCAATTTCCTTCAATTTGTCTGTCCCAGAATGTATTTTTCATGATGCTTAGTTGTTTATACATCAGACTTGTTCTCCTAATGTTAGTTTGGTCAGGCCTGTCTTTTAAGGCCTCTAGACGCTCTGGTTCCATGCAACACAGACTAGGTGATTGGGGGTACCCCCTCTTTCATTGGTTAGCATGAGGATGCTTGAGCTTCGGTTGCCCTGCTATCCAGTGACATGTTCCACTAATTTGACAAAGCCTTTTACGAGTTTATCATCACGGTGCCTGTGACTTAAGGTAATTCTTTCCTTTAGGTGCAAAATCTCTAGTTCCATGAATCATTCTGCTATGTCCTGCCTTTTGATACTGACTCACCTTAATCTTGTTTGATTTCTGATTTTATAGGAGCCTACATTGCTTCATCTACTGCAAGTACCAGCACGTCAAGAATTAATCTTTGATGCTGTGCTTTAAGCCTTTGAGCATAACTATTGTCTCCTCTCGTATACTCTCCTTGAGTTTTAAGTCTAGATCAAGTTGATCATTGTAGTCTGTTTTTATCATCTGGCTATAGCTGCATTTTTAATTAAGCAATTTATTTGTGTGTGCCGTCTCCTTTTGTTTTTGGAGGCTGAATTTACCCATGCTACAAAATCCTACGGGCCTCATTTATGAGGCTGTGCGTCACTTTTACGCCGCTGGTGCGTCACTTTTTGTGACGCACCAGTGGCGTAAAAAATGCGCCTTGTTGCGCCATATTTACAAAGTGACGCATCTAGGTTGATGCGTCACTTTGTATACCCCTGCATCACATTATACCTGCGCCAGGTATAATGTATGCAAGGGGGGGGTGTATTGACGCAAGAAAGGGTCATGGAAGTGACGCAGTGAAATCTATAAGATTTCACTGTGCCACTTCTAGGACTCAAATGCGTCAATTTCTTACGCCTGCCTCACAGCAGGCGTAAGACTGACGCAGGCCCTTTCACATGGGGCTTGCCCCATGTGAAAGGAGACATTGCTGGAGTTGCGTCACTTTTGTGGCACACTCCCGCAATGCGTCACTTTTGCCCCTACAGATACGTCAGAAATACTGACGTATCTGGAACTCCTTGCGACATGATGCGTCATACTGTAAATATGATGCATCATTGATGTCGCAAGAAGGGCGCAATGAAAAGTGACGCATCGCTGTTTTCAAGCAGCGATGCGTCACTTTTCATAAATGAGGCCCTTGATTCCCACGCTGTCATTGCCCACATTGACTGCAGAGAAATCACATCTAAGTTAGCTAAGAATTTTCTGAGGGCGCGATCGTTCTTTACACCAACAAATCCAGGTGATTACAAGTTTTTGTCTGGGAGAGCCTCTCCTGAGATCTACTCATAAAGGAGTTCAATGCTCAGTTCTTCCTTGTTCCCTAAAAACTAACCTGGTATAGATGGTTCCGCTTTAATTACCGTGAACTTTTTCATGGATGACCTGCTTCAGGCAGAGCGCGGCTCTCTCCTCCAGGCCATG
The DNA here is from genome assembly GCF_964263255.1 of Lissotriton vulgaris. NCBI lineage: Eukaryota > Metazoa > Chordata > Amphibia > Caudata > Salamandridae > Lissotriton > Lissotriton vulgaris. Next base: position 230,798,967 of record NC_141696.1, read on the forward strand.
TACCAAAGTCTTGGATGTGCTGCCCAGGATTGTTGTTTCATTTTGCTGTTGAGTGGCAGTGTGGACGTTGACATGTTTCGGATTCATACCTAGGATACCCTTCTGGCGTGTCTTAATCGGGTGTCTGCATCCAAAATTATTGTTTCCAGCTCTTGGCTCTCACTGACACAGTTGTTTGTTCTTATTCAGGGTTATGTTTTGTGTTCCTTTCCACCTGAACGTTCTATTTCTCCCTGATTGGCCATTTGTGACAGTATCCAAACATGGCCCCTGAGAATTCCAAACATTTAGCCTGATTATATGGATCCTCGTTTCTAAAGCAGGGAAACAGAGGGCTCCTCCTGTGATATGAGTGTATTTTTGAATTATCAGGCACTTACAAAGAAATCCGGATTTTGCTGAAAGAGCTAGAAGTAAACTTGTGAAACAAATATATCAAAAAACGAAAACTGCTGGAGTTAATGTATTTTTTTTATATATAATGAACTAAACGACCTCAGAGTTCAGACACAAGGGATCCCGTTAACATGAAGCCATAAGAACATCCATGCCAAATTAATGAACATTGGCAGCCAAGTGGAAGGGTACTAGCTCCCCAGATCAAATGGAAGGAAACACACATTGCATTTTGCAGTACATAATGTAAAAGGCAAGGGAGCAAAGAAAAATAGGTCGATTCTTACCGTATTTTCCCTCTAATGTCACATTTGCTGTACTGCACTTCAGGAACATCGCTGCAACCACCTACCCTCATCAAATATTACCGCTCTCTGGCGTTTTCTCGAAGAATGGGGTTTGTACAGAAAAGGTCTTCTTGACATTACTTTGGATTTGCATTATCTCTCTTTATAACTATTTTTTTACTGTTTTGATTCAGAAATATAGTATGGCATTTTCTTGAAGAGTTAAGGTTTCTACTGAAAACGATGTAGTTACTTTGGACTCTATGTTTGATTATTTTCTATTTAACCATATCAGTCAAACTGCAATGCAATTATTCTAATTAAATAAACCTCAATAAAGTGCGTTTTGCATATTTGATTTCAGTTTTTACGTCTGGCTTGGAGTCAGTTTTAAGTGTCAGCAAGCTTTATGTAATAAAGCAAAATAATAGAAAATAAAATGATTAATAAAAAGTAAAGGGGCTTTGGGTCAGCCTCCTCAACTCATTGCTCTGTTGGACTGTAATTTACTCTTTGCATTAAGCTCCAGGACAGCAAATATGGAGTGGACTTTGGCTGTGTTGCATGTGTGAGTCACTTGTTTGATCAGTGCCAGAGGGCAGTAATTTAGGAGGTGATTAACAATGGTTTGGTGTGACTTATTGTTGTAGTACTCCTGACTTACTACTGACTTCCTGGAGTAAGCCATGATCCTGAAATACATGAGTAAACCAATAGTGCTTCAAGAGTCAGTCACATCTTCGTATACACCAGTCATCATGAATTAGCCACTTAGCGTGCAGATTGTCAGGTAGTGTGTGTTTGACCTGGCATCCTTGGTGTGGTTTCCCTGACCTTTTGCCCTACCTCCTGTGTTTTTGATGCTGTGCTTGACTGTCTTTTGCTGGCTTAGATGCTTTGGGCACTTTGCCATTGCTGAACAGTGCCAAATTGCAAGTGCTCCCTGGGTAAATTACTATTATGATTGGCTATCCATGATTGGAAATATTTGAGTTATTGGTAAGTCCCTAGTACAGTGCACTGAGTATGCCAGGGCCTGTAATTCAAATGCTACTAGATGGGCCTGCAGCACTGGTTGTCCCACCCACATGAGAAGCCCTGTAAAGGTATCTCAGGCCTGCCACTGCAATGTCTGCGCATAGTTTTAAAATTGCCATCACTGCCTGGCAAGTGCACCCACTTGGCAAGCCCTAACCTTCCTTTTTTACATGTAAGGCACCCATCAGGCAGGCCCAAGGTACCCCCATGGGCAGGGTGCTTTGTATGTGAAAGGTAGGACATGTACTGTTGTGTGTGACATGTCCTGATAGTGAAATACTGCCAATTTCGTTTTTCACTTTTGTAAGGCTATCATAGGATAACATGGGGAGTGCTGTGCAAACACTTGCAGGCATACCTTTCCATTGGGACCAGATGGAACCATAAAGTTTGGACTCCCTGAACTCTGAATTTAATAACACATCTTTGAGTAAATATGGTTTTTAAATTGTGTGTTTTAAAATGCCACTTTTAGAAAGTGTGCATTTCTTGTTTAACCATCATGTGTGCCTCAGCCTGGTTGTGGATTGTCTGTCTGGTTTTAGAGTGGCAGGGGTTATTTATTTATTTTATTTATTTGATTTATATAGCGCGTTATAACCCAGGGGTCTCTAAGCGCTTTGTCAGGATCCGCACAACCGAGTACAGAAAGCAGCTGGTCATAGATGTGCATTCTCTGTAGACAATCATGGGGGTGGGTGGAGGTGTATTCTGCCTTGCCTGGGTGACGTCACTTTGCTGAATAGACCTGGCCTGCATTAAGAGTGGTGGGAGGAGTTTTGCTAGCACCTGCATAGGAGGTGTCTCCTTTGCACAATGCCGTCTTCAACCCTGTGGTCATGCTAGACCAGGGAGGACAACACTGCTTTGGACTGAGCTCAGAGACTCTGAAGCAAAGAGAACAATGATAAAATGGTGAATCGGTATTAGACCTAAAACCCCACGACTTTCGATTACTTCAAGAAGCTTGAGGACCCTGCCAAGAAGACCAGCTGAAGAGCTTTGTGAGGAGTGTTCCTCTGCTTGGGAAGAACTCTCCAAGGGCTGTTGTGTGTGCTTGCCTCCTGTTGAAAGTCTCAGGTAAATCAAAGACTTCATAAAAAAATCTGTGCTGGATCTTAAATAAACTGCCTGTGAGGAGCGCTGTAGAAGCTGTGGGAGAAGTGCTGCCCCTGACTTATGTGAAATAGGATGGCCTGTAGTGGTTGCTCCTGCCTCTAGAAGAAAAGGACAGGATTGTCCTGGTACCTTTCTGGTTGCAAGCACAGATGGAAAGAGCATGAGGAGCACTTTATTTGATGCTCCAGCATATGGAGAGATCTGTATTTCCCCATCTTCAGGAGAAGGAAATTGCCTCGGGTGCCAGAAAGCACATGGTGACCATTTATATTGGGCAACCCCCTTCCACTACAATAAGCATGTGGGATGCGCTTCTAATCATGCTGGCGGCAACACAAGATTCATGGCGTGCGCCCCAAGCTGCCCCAGAGGTTTTGGGCCCTGGGAGGGGAGAGCTTGAGCGTGAAGGTGCTCTTCCCTCTCCTCAGCCTCTAGCAGATGGGCCCGCTCGGGCCGACAGATTAGAGTGAAGGAGTCGCATCGGCGTCTCCCGGTGTGGCCAGCACTGAAAAAGGTTGCCTGGCAGTCTGCAGAAGTGGAGTGCAGCCTGTCTAATGCTCTAGAGCACAAGGGCTCTAGCCTGGAAGTCGCTGTAGCTGTTGGACCTCAGGAGAGGCGGGTGCCATACCGGAGTCTGAATAACATGCCTCTGCTCCCGAGGCCCGATCCAAAGAGTGAGAGGAGCACGAGTGGCACCAGAAGATGCATGGGCCGTGCTGTTGGACCCCGCAGGCATCCGAGGCGGCCCCGGGGATTCCCAACTCACTCAGAGTTCGGGTGAGTTCCCTTATCACAGGCAGCTATGAATGGCAGGGCCCGGCATGGTCTCCTCACCAACAGAGGCCGTGCTTTTGGTGCAGCGGATGCCACTATGAGCAAATGAGGGCAGCTGCTCCTCAACGTTGATACATACCTTGGGGGCATTTTTTTTCTTGTCCTAATGGCGGAAGACCTCGATGGAGGCCCCTGCTTCGTCTTTACTGTACTAACTGTAGTAGGCATGCAGCTGATCCTGTGTCCTACTGTGGAAATTGAAGTAATTGATGTACATAAACAGCATTCATTTCCCTTCTTCCCCCACTCCTCTCCCTGTGAGCACCATGAATACCGTACACTATTGACCGTGTCACTCTGCCAGTAAGAGCCCATGCCTATATGCATATGCACAACCATCCTAGGCACCATGGCCTTTTACCCATTGGAATACCCGGCTTCTCTCCTGCGCGTATCTTACACCCCCCCCCCTCTCTCATGCATAGACCATGAAACCCTCTCCCTCTGCGCGACCCTGCTGTGAAAGGCAACTCTCCTGCTTGACCCGCACAAAACCCCCATTCCCTCTTGAAGAGGCATCCTTCGCCTTAGCTGACATAGCCCTCCCCAGCTGCACCTGACTGCCCCCTCTCTCTCTCTCTTGTACGGGTCATAAGATCTCTCTCTCTCTCTATGTGACTCTGTCCCCGTGTCCACCCTGGCTCCCCCCTCCCTTCTCCCCACATGGGCAAGCCGTAAAACCTTCTTCTTCTGCAAGACCCTGTCCTTGAGAGCCACGGCCGCGCCTGACCAACACCTCCTTTCCTTCCATGAATGCCCCTCTGTTGACAAGCCTTCCCTCCGCGCTCGATTGTCCACGCAGCATGAATACCACTCCTTTGATGACCCCTCCCCCCCGAGTCCGGCTGACCACACATGTCCGAGGCCATCGCCTAAGCCAGGAGATACCATTTACTGCCCTTATTGTATGAAGTCACTCCTCTTCAAAGGACCCACTATTGATCCTAGCCACCCCACCCCCTGGGCTATGATCAGACGCACACATCCTAAACAGTTGATGGAACACTCAGCTGCGTGATTGCCCTCCCCTCTTATCAGCAGGTCAAGGGTCCCTATTGTGAACTTATGTGGGGTAGGATTGACACGAGGATTATAGGGATGTCTTTTCCTTTGCGTCACACTGTCCTGATTGTACTCTCAAGCGTTTTGTAAGGTATAAAAGAAAGAGTCTCAGCTCACTTGTTAGAGCACCTCCCGATGACACCTTGCTTCGTGTCTGAAATGACTGGCTCTCCTCATGAGAATTAAACTCTGTTCTTGATTCCTGCATCCAGCGCCCGTCTCTTTATTTGATAACTATTCAGAATGGGAACTAAGAGGCGTCTTGCGCCAGCAGCCTGGGCTTCGATAGCAATGCGGGCTAATTTTCCACAATTGGCGTCCCAACGCGGGGTCCATCAGTGACATAAGGTTCGGTAAGAGAGATCCAGACGAAGAAGCGAACATCTAAAATGATCGGAGTATACCTGCCTTGAGAGGGCCCTAGCCCGGCTGCCGATCAAAAGAACTTCGCCAATTCTGAACGGACCTCTCTTGAGTGACCTATTGTCCTGACTGGAATCCCACAGGAATGCTACACGGAGCAAGAGAACGATCGGGCGCTGGAAGGAGGAAGGCGAAGAACTGCCCACACGGTCCGGTCCGGGTAAGGTCGCGTAAATGCGACAAATTGTGAAATTATTGTTTTGGATAATACTAGTATTACGCTTTGTTGAAACCCTCTGGAGATTCACTGTCTGCAAACGGAGAAAACAACAGGCTCTCTCTCTGCAAGCAGTGAAGGATAGGTAACGCAGACTTTTGTCCCCATTGTAATCCGTCGTGCTTATCTTTCTCCCCCACTGTTTCCCGAACTACCGTTCGTGGATTATTGTCTGGAGATTCTCTGTCTGCAAACGGGGAGGAACAAGGTCTCTCTTTGCAGGTAGAGAAAGAGTAGGTAACGATAACTTTTCGTGCCCACTTATTCTCCCCACTGATTGTTTGATTGGCCGAACATTAATTGTTCGGTATTGGTTCGTTTGAGGTATTCACCGCCGCCAAACAACGGAGAATAGAAATATTCTGCCTAGTCTTTGCCCGCCGTGATAAGATAGGTAATGCAGACTTTTGTCCCCGTTGTAATCCGTCATGCCTATCTTCTCCCCATTGGTTGGTAGCCTGTTTAGCCCGGACCGCTTATTAGAGTCGAACCATCCAGCTCCACTGGAGGGCACATCTAATAAGGACCTGTTCATTAAAGTGTGGACTAGTCGCTATAGCTTATAATAGGTTATGGCATAAAAATAAAAAGAAAAGGAGTTGAGCGAAATCAGTAGGCCACTGAGGAGTTATCAACTTCGCTAAAAATAAAATAAGAAACGTTAGAAATAACCCGTAATAAGAAACATAAAAATGGCGAGGGAAGACAAGCTTGACACCAAGGCAAGCCACGAGGTAACTAGGTTCCGTTGCCTATTCCTGCCCTAAACATGTCTGCCTCATTGCCCACCACGCCCAAATAACGGTCACATGAAATAGATACAAATCAATAGGTACCTACCCCCATTCCGGAAACTCCCGAAATGCCACAGGTCCGCGGATACGCCCATCCGGTAGGCGAGGCCTCGAGGCATGCGGGGCTCGCCTGGACGCAGTCGGAAGGGGAGGCTGTGGGGCGGACGGCCCAGAAAACGGTGATGGCCTCTCCTTCTCTCCTCTTCTGCTGCCCTGCGGGCCACGGGGGGGGGGCTGTCTTGCCTCAGCCACCGACCACCCCCCCCCCCCCCCCTCTGTCTCTCGCCTGGACCGGCCCGCGAAGAAGGCCGAAGCCACAAACAAGAGCGGCGGCGCTTACATGTAGTCCCGCCACATGTCAACGCCTGGACAAGTGCAAGTAGTCCCGCCACATGCCGACGCCTGGATAGTTACAGGTAGTCCCGCCACATTTCAAATTCCTGGAGAGTTGGAGGTAGTCCCGCCACATGTCCACGCCTGGAGGTTACAGGTAGCCCAGCCACACGACAACGCCTGGACAGTTACAGGTAGTCCCGCCACATGTCAAAAAGGGGGGGGGCTGTCTTGCCTCAGCCACCGACCACCCCCCCCATCTTCAATAGCCGGCACGGCCAATATCGAAACGGCGGAGCCGAGGATCGGCGAGGGGTCGCTGGAAGGGGGAGGTGACGCGAACGAGCCTCCCCCACCTCCCTCCAGGTGGAGGCTTCCAGCGACACCCCAACGCTCTTACTTAAAGAGGGTCCACATCGAAAAGCGGTCTTTTGCCCGGGGCGGGCACATGCCCCATACCGTCTCTCCTCGACCTTGAAGATTCTATAAGAGCCGGGGGGCCCCCGACCCCTCTGCATGGGTGCCCCCGTCCCCCCCTCATTGAGACCCGCGACGTCGACACACTCCTGCCGGCGCCAGCCTCAGTTCGGAAATGGCTAAAACACAGCCAAAGTACAGACTTGTTCAGTTCCGGTGGAATGCCAGAATGACCCGGTAGGAAACTTGTTGTTGCCCTCCCCACTCTTTGACTGATGGTCCATTTGTTAGACTGTTACCACATTGCGAAAAAAAACATTTTGAACTGCCAACAGAAGGTTCTGGTCGAACCATGAGTCATCGGAGACATTCTGACTATACCGGAACCTGCCTGACCTCGCCCAAAATCGCGCCGATACATGAAAACGGAACTTTCGAACTCCCTGTTCGCCCGGATTGCTCGAATATTGGTGCTCTGAGATATGTATGCATTTTTGGACAATGAAAGTCGATAAGATGGATAGTGATTATGTACTTAGAGAAGAAAGCAATACAGATATTGATCATGTGTTTTAACAATGAACTGATTTAGGGTGGGTACTTATTATGAATGGGAACAATGAATTGATGTAATTTAGACAGTGAACGAGCACATGGATAATGAATTAATTAAATATGACTGAATCCTTGACATGCATCATGCTTGCTCTGTAGTAAAGTTTTATACGATTTTATTGCACTGCCGCACTTTATGCAATGAATTACCACCAACTTTGTTCTTCTTATGTACAGTTCCAATCTGCTCCGTGGCCGGTCCACTGGGTCGTAGGCCTGTATTTTATACACCAGCACTTTTTATTAAAAGCATTTTCGAAAAAGAAAGCATAGTTGTAGCGGTTGCATTAATGAGTTTTGAATGTATTACTACTGTGAGCAACGGGAAAGTATGATGAAGGCTGAAGGTTAAAAAGGACCCGATATATAGCAGCTACATTATGTGTCACAAGCAGCCGGAAAAGTGCTTTAGAAGCTTTAAACGACGCCACAGAAATGCCACCTGACCGCCACCCTTGCACGCAACCTAAAGGGGTTACGACCAAGCAACTCATGTAGATACGCAGATCGTCAGTGATTATCTATCTGACATTTCTGGTCCGTCTAGGCTTAAACACTGAGATGGCAAAGAAATGCACTACGTGGAGATAGGTCGAGTATGTGGTAGGTAAAAACATTTCCGGATTACTGCATGCTGATGTGGTTTGAATGCTGCCCCCCCCACCCCCTTCTTTCTCCCCCCCCCCCTTCTGCAGGTCACGTCGGAACCTTGGCTGAAGTATGGAAGGACGATGACCGAACCGCCGATGAGAAAGGGAAGAAGGGAATATGAGCATAGTCCTTATGACAAATAAGTTCTTAAAAAGACGTAGACTTGACATGACTGTATCTCCTCAGAACATAGCGACTGGGAGGATGGACTGACAGAGAGACTTGACGGGTACCGTATGACGAAAAATTGGCTCGAAATAACACGTTAGAAGAATGTAACTAGACATTTGACTAGGTAGGGAAAGGACGAAAAGAGAAGTGCACGGGTAAGGGTTACCTAGACCGCACCAATCCGGGGAATTAGAAATGTTGCTGATGTTCAAAATGTACTGCTTCCCCCTTCTCGTACTCTTATAGATCTAGCCAAGCTGTCCGACTGTTCTCCCGATCAATACTTGCCGTTGCCTCAGCCCGGAGTACTTCCCACCAAAGGAAGGAACTGAAAAATGGTTTAAGATCCAACCGTGGGTAAATAGCGCAACCCGGTTACTTTCTGAGCGACTGATCGAGGTGTAAGTATTGGCAATTAAGAACGCCCGAAAAGATAACAGGCGAGAGGGAAAAGGGAGGAAAAGGCAGACAGAGCTAAGCACGTAGGTAAATAGGATAGTAAAAGATAAGTAGGATATAAAAACATATAGATCTCGTTGGCCAACTATTGTTTTATGTTTTTGTTGCGAATGTCTTATGTATATGATACATGTACTGTCTTCCTTCGTCTGAGTGTGTGTGTGTGTGTACTGTAGGGGTTTGTGTTCTTTCTTTGTTTACGTCTCTCTGTTACCTGACCTCCTACTGTTCTGTGTTGTGAACGCACCAAACGACCTATTTTTGTACACGTCTCTCCCTTCCTCTATCCCTCTCCCCCTCTCTCTCTCTCTCTCTTTCTCTCCCCTTCTCTTCTCTCTCTCTCTCTCTCTCTCTCTCTCTCTCTCTCTCTCTCTCTCTCTCTCTCTCTCTCTCACTACATGTCATGCGTGTACCAAATGGCTCGTTTAGATTGCGGACAACTCTCACTCTATGAGAGTCTCCTTATTTCATCTTCCTTCTTATGGTAAAATCGTGCCTCACAGGCACCGGTCTGATTGGGTAATTATTGAACACGAAGGTGTTCAGCGAAATTGACCAAAACCAAAAATGATTGTACGTCGCCATATTACTACCTCTCCTTTCTGTAAAATAAATGAACTCGAATTGGCTGAGAAAGAAAGGACAGGTAAGACGACTAAGGTCCCCCAATCCGGCCTTTATAGGGGAACTGTATGTCAATGGCACCTTATTTTTCTGTTCATCAGAGACGAACGCCAACGTCCAGCTTGACCCCCAATGCCCAGATTACCCCACCCCTTTTGCACCCAAGCGCGAATGCCCGAAGCGTCCCCGCCCATTGATAGACCCCAGTTGCTGTCCCAGGTATAAACATGATGACCATGAGTCCCTCAAGAAAGACTTACTTTACCTGACTCTCGATGATAGCGCCCCCGCCCTGTTTGAAAAGGTTAGCCAGTCCTGAAGGGAAATGCTCCGCAACGTTGAATATGATGTAATGCACAGTTGATGGGAATCTCATTTATCCTCACTTGAGTTATAAATAGGACGATGAATAAACCTGCCATAAGCTCAGTAGGAATGCTGACACATGCACTGCTTGGTAATAGACCTCTGACTGTGACCGATGAGCATAACTCTCAAATGCGTAGAATTGAGGGAGGAATTCACATGCGTAGATATCTTCTTCTGCCATTTCTCTAAAACCTTGTCTTGTACCTATTCAAAGATTCACGATCACCGAAGGAGATGGGTGAGATGTGACGTACAGCCTGACTGCAGATCTTGGGACACGTGTGACCTCGACCAAAGGTGGAGCTGCAGAGCAACAAGATACGGGACGAGACCGCAATTTCAACGTGGAAAATGAAGTATGACGGGCCGCCTTGAAGCCCTCCGTCTGCTAACCCACGTGTGCCTGGAGTCTCCGTCCCCCTTCTTTGGGCCCGATTGATGGGCCTGCCTGCTTGTTATCCTTTGCTCCCTTGGTCCCTTTTGTGTGCCCCAGGAACTCTGACCCAACTCCGCTCTCCCTCCTATCGACTATTTGAACCACCCTCACCCTCTTTCCCGCGTGACTTTTTGCCAAAAGGAAGAACTGCATTCATATGGGAATAGGGTGTTGCCACGGAAAATATAGGTGCCGAGCATAAGGCGCCACCAAAAACGGATTGTTTAGGGAACAGGACTGTGGTCTAACAGCAGAGGACTGACCGCACCCTGCCACGCATAAGGATAGAACCGAGCTGGACCTATAGCTCCACCGCCGGTGCTCAACAGCGCCAACAAAAGTACCCGGATTAGAGCCTACCAGTGATGGCTCACTGATAAAAAGACACTGGGACGAAGAGATCTTGTGTATTGAACTGAATTCCGCTCTCAACTACCTGGTCAAAACTGTTCATTGGTCATATTTTTAAGTTAGGAAGATTTATGCTATGTAGTGCGTTTAATTGTCAGGAACACAACGAAATGCAATTTCCCATGTGCTGCATTCTGCCCATCACCTCCACTGTCTATGATTGTACGCCAAAATGTTAATATCAACGAATGCTAATTCTTCAACGATGCCTGTCTATCTGTAACCCCCTCAATTGCAAAAATGAACGATGTAATGTAAAAGGGGCGACTGTGGAAATTGAAGTAATTGATGTACATAAACAGCATTCATTTCCCTTCTTCCCCCACTCCTCTCCCTGTGAGCACCATGAATACCGTAAACTATTGACCGTGTCACTCTGCCAGTAAGAGCCCATGCCTATATGCATATGCACAACCATCCTAGGCACCATGGCCTTTTACCCATTGGAATCCCCGGCTTCTCTCCTGCGCGTATCTTACACCCCCCCCCTCTCTCATGCATAGACCATGAAACCCTCTCCCTCTGCGCGACCCTGCTGTGAAAGACAACTCTCCTGCTTGACCCGCACAAAACCCCCCATTCCCTCTTGAAGAGGCATCCTTCGCCTTAGCTGACATAGCCCTCCCCAGCTGCACCTGACTGCCCCCTCTCTCTCTCTCTTGTACGGGTCATAAGATCTCTCTCTCTCTCTATGTGACTCTGTCCCCGTGTCCACCCTGGCTCCCCCCTCCCTTCTCCCCACATGGGCAAGCCGTAAAACCTTCTTCTTCTGCAAGACCCTGTCCTTGAGAGCCACGGCCGCGCCTGACCAACACCTCCTTTCCTTCCATGAATGCCCCTCTGTTGACAAGCCTTCCCTCCGCGCTCGATTGTCCACGCAGCATGAATACCACTCCTTTGATGACCCCTCCCCCCCGAGTCCGGCTGACCACACATGTCCGAGGCCATCGCCTAAGCCAGGAGATACCATTTACTGCCCTTATTGTATGAAGTCACTCCTCTTCAAAGGACCCACTATTGATCCTAGCCACCCCACCCCCTGGGCTATGATCAGACGCACACATCCTAAACAGTTGACGGAACACTCAGCTGCGTGATTGCCCTCCCCTCTTATCAGCAGGTCAAGGGTCCCTATTGTGAACTTATGTGGGGTAGGATTGACACGAGGATTATAGGGATGTCTTTTCCTTTGCGTCACACTGTCCTGATTGTACTCTCAAGCGTTTTGTAAGGTATAAAAGAAAGAGTCTCAGCTCACTTGTTAGAGCACCTCCCGATGACACCTTGCTTCGTGTCTGAAATGACTGGCTCTCCTCATGAGAATTAAACTCTGTTCTTGATTCCTGCATCCAGCGCCCGTCTCTTTATTTGATAACTATTCAGAATGGGAACTAAGAGGCGTCTTGCGCCAGCAGCCTGGGCTTCGATAGCAATGCGGGCTCATTTTCCACACTACAATGGGTGCTCTTATTACCACATAAAATGTAAGAGAGGCGCAGGTGCACTGAATCTATGTATTCCCTCTAATGGTAGGTGACCTACCCTGTGTTGATAATGGTAGTTAGTGAGCTATGTACTACTGGTGAAATGGGCAGATAAAATGTGGTGATCCATGCAGTTATTGTGACATATGATGCTTCATGGGTTTTTCATAGGACTTGCACTAATATGGTGATTCCTTTACAGTGAGGTTTTGTGATTCATATGTGACCTAACTGCTGCATTGTTATGCCTTGCAGTGACAAAATAGCATGTAACATTTTCAGCAGCTGTATATTACCCACAGCGATGATGGTTCATGAGTTGTGCAACATATAAGTATTTGCTTTATTGCACCAAATGTAATGTTATGACCGTTACCTAATTGGCAAAGTGATTTATTTCAGAATAAATTCAATGTAGTGTTATGACAATTGCCTAGTTGGCAAAATAATGTATTTGATTGCAGTCGAAGGTGTTTTTATGTATAATACAAAGGATATATCGTATATAACCTTGTGTGGAGTCTCTTTGGTGGTGTGCCTAGTGTGTCACTGCTGTGTGTGTGTGTTTAGCAAACACTTTACACATTGCCTCTGGATAAGCCTGGATGCTCTGCCAAGCTACCCCGGGGTGAGCAGGGATTATCTTGGGTGTGTAACTCCCTTAGGGAGACATCCCTTACAATGCAGTCTTTACACTGTGATATGTTTACAAGGTGGCCATTACAACGTAAGTCATTACAAGGACTTGCGATGGATGGCGCTATAGACTGAGGAATAGCATGATTTACTATTCCAACACCTTCTCTACTGTTATGTAGGCTGGAGTTAGAATAATAAATCATACTATTCCTAAGTCCAGCGCCTCTCGCGCAAGTCGTTGTAACGACTTGCGTTGTAATGACTGCGTTGCAAACGTTTCGCGGTGTAAAGACCGCGTTGTAACATCAAACATTCCTCCCTTACCCTGACTTGAGTGGTGGGTTCTGCTTGGCTAAGGTGTATACCCTATCTAATGAGACCCCCATATCTAACACATGTGCATTCAAATAACATGCCTGATAGTTGTGGGGTGACATCTTCTGATGATGGTGTGCTACTTTTAATATGGACTAGAGAATGTGAGCCCAGGTCATTTATTGAATTAATACCTTTCCTTGCCCATGATTCCCAGTATATTGTTTTCTATTTTTTATAAGTTTGATTGTGCAGTTGTACCAGAGGGAGGCTATGGTGGAGCCAGATGCGCGGTACTCTAAACGTTGTCCAGCAATAGGAGAGAGCCATCACAGCAGAATTTCGATCTTCCAAACATAGACTTCAACATATTCCTGAAACTGAAAGGAGCACTGAGAAGGTTTAAGTCTCCTCACCACCTAGATCTACCAGAATACTTGAAAAGCTTAAGAGAGAAGGCCACACTGCCTCACAAGTTTACAAACACCTGCAGACACCCAACACCTCATCATCGAGATTCTTTACCTGTAAATGGGGTCTACACATAAACTCATCATACCAAGCAGATTTCGCAGACAAGAGGGGTAATATCTGGCAGTCCTTTTTCTCTGCAAAAATCACTCCGGCCCTTCAGGGGCGTAACACAGACCTTCACAGCCCACGCGGTGCAGGGGGTGCCCCCGGGCTCCAGGGGTCCCCTCACTCAGTCTCATCGGAGCCATCAAGAAAGCCTCAAGTCTGTGCGCCAACGCCACCATTTAATTTATGATTGAAGTTTAATCATGAATTAAAAGTGTGCACGGCGGTGGCCTCCAGCCCTCCCCATAGATTAAATGGTGCGCGACGCGCACGCCACGACCACTGGCAGCAGCCTCTTCATTATTTAAATGGTGCCGTTTTGGTACCACGGCCTCTAATTGGGTGGTGCGCATACGCACGGCCGGACGGGGCCACCAGGGACTTTAACTTCTTGCCGCTGGCACTGACGTGAACCCAGAAGCCCAAAGAGCCCCCTGCACTGCAGGGAGGAACCTGCGTCTGCATATTGTGCTTGACTCCCAGCATCCTTGGATGACCTGTCTGTAACTCACTCTCTGGCACATTGCGGTCTGATGATCTGGTGTGCGAAAGCAACAGGAGGGGTGGCCTGGGAACAGCCTCCCATGCATTGCACAGGTGGTGTAACTTGTGCCTCGAGCCCTGCATTGAGCTGGAGGTCACGTACTATACTCGCGGCTAGGGAGCCCCTCACTACCCATGTCAGTTAGTTAAGTACCATTGAAGGAAGTAATCGTTACATTGTTCGTGTTGTTAAAATGAGGTAGCAGAAAAGAATTTAAAACATATATATTTTTTAATCTTTTTATTGAAAATAAACATAAAAGAAAAAACAATCACATCAGATGAATAACAGTTGTCATCTTTGCGAGGGTCAATTTGTAGTTCGTACAGAATCACATAGAGCTATGTATGAAAAATGGGGATCTCGGGGATTCCTGCGCTTCTGTTTCCTCTTGCGACACCGGGGGTGTACATATCTCTCCATGATAGCTACTCCATGCCCATGCTATTCCATGCCCCCAGACCGTTCCCCATTTCTGCGGACAACCCCTAGCCATATATACTGCCCTCTCCCTGAACATACACCAGTCTAAATCGAAATCTTCCGCCCACTTGGTAGGTCGGGGCGACTGGTCAGCTCCCCACAACTGAGCAGTATTCTGTTTTGCCACCATGCATGCCAGTGTCACCCATTGTTTCATACACGCATTCAAATCCGTAGGTTCCTGCACATCCAATATACATCTCAGGGCTTCCGGCCTTATCTCCTCCCCCAGTACTTCTTTCATCTCATCGTGTATTTTCGCCCAGAAGTTCTGCACTTCCACACAGTGCCAGAGAATATGCATAAAGGTGCCAAGATCGCCACAATCTCTTCTGCACTCTGCGCTCGACGCTCGTCCCATGTGTACTAGTCGAGACCCGGTAATATATGACCTGTGTAAGATCTTAAGCTGCACTAATCTGAGCCGCATCTGAACTGCAACCACTTTAGGGGAGGAAACAGCCTCTACCCAGTCTTCATCGTCTAATTTAAGCATGGGCATAAAATCCGTTCCGTTCGCGGAATTTGCGGATTTTCTGCAATTTCGCGGTCCGCGAATCTCGCGAAATTGCTGAAAAATCCGCTAAATCGCGTGCGGGACGGATTTTCAAAAACTGAAGTACATGAAGCACTTACAGGGTTACAGCAGGTGCCCAAGTTGAAGCTAATTTCTTTGTAACCATTTAAGGTGCAGTGATGAACCAGAGGGTGGCAGTGGTGAACCAGAGGGTGGCAGTGGTGAACCAGAGGGTGCTGTGATGAACCAGAGGGTGGCAGTGATGACCCAGAGGGCGACAGTGATGAACCAGAGGGTGGCAGTGATGAACCAGAGGGTGGCAGGGGTGAACCAGATGGTGGCAGTAGTGAACCAGAGGGTGGCAGTGGTGAACCAGAGGGTGGCAGTGGTGAACAAGAGGGTGGCAGTGATGAACCAGAGGGTGGCAGTGATGAACCAGATGGTGACAGTGGTGAACCAGAGGGTGATAGTGGTGCACCAGAGGGTGCTGTGATGAACCAGATGGTGGCAGGGGTGAACCAGAGGGTGGTAGTGGTGAACCAGAGGGTTTCAGTGGTGAACCAGAGGGTGATGTGATGAATCAGAGGATGGCAGTGGTGAACCAGAGGGTAGCAGTGGTGAACCAGAGGGTGGCAGTGATGAAACAGAGGGTGGCAGTGATGAGCCAGAGGGTGCGGGGGTGAACCAGAGGATGCTGTGATAAACCAGAGGGTGGCAGTGATGAACCAGAGGGTGGCAGTGGTGAGCCAGACGGTGGCAGTGATGAACCAGAGGGTGCTGTGATGACACGGAGGGTGGCAGTGATGAACCAGAGGGTGACAGTGATGAACCAGAGGGTGGAAGTGGTGAACCAGAGGGTGCTGTGATGAATCAGAGGATGGCAGTGGTGAACCAGAGGGTAGCAGTGGTGAACCAGAGGGTGGCAGTGATGAAACAGAGGGTGGCAGTGATGAGCCAGAGGGTGCGGGGGTGAACCAGAGGATGCTGTGATAAACCAGAGGGTGGCAGTGATGAACCAGAGGGTGGCAGTGGTGAGCCAGACGGTGGCAGTGATGAACCAGAGGGTGACAGTGATGATCCAGAGGGTGGCAGTTGTGAACCAGAGGGTGGCAGTGATGAACAAGTGGGTGGCACTGGTGAACTAGAGGGTGGCAGTGGCGAACCAGAGGGTGGCAGTGATGAACCAGAGGGTGGCAGTGATGAACCAGAGGGTGGCAGTGGTGAACCAGAGGGTGCTGTGATGACACAGAGGGTGGCAGTGATGAACCAGAGGGTGACAGTGATGAACCAGAGGGTGGAAGTGGTGAACCAGAGGGTGACAGTGATGAACCAGAGGGTGGAAGTGTTGAACCAGAGGGTGCTGTTATGAACCAGAGGGTGGCAGTGATGAACCAGAGGGTGACAGTGATGAACCAGAGGGTGACAGTGATGAACAAGAGGGTGACAGTGGTGAACCAGAGGGTGGCAGTGGTGAACCAGAGGGTGGCAGTGATGAACCAGAGGGTGGCAGTGGTGAACCAGAGGGTGGCAGTGATAAAACAGAGGGTGGCAGTTATGAACCAGAGGGTGGCGCTGCTAAACTGCCCGGGAGCCCTGTGGGTGTGAGCCCCTGCGCTGCTGAGCTGCCCAGGGGTTGTGAGCCCATGTGCTACGGAACTGCCCCGGAGCCCTCTCAGAGTGAAAATCATTTGTGCTCAATTGCCTGGGAGCCCCCTGGGTGTTAGCACACATTGTGCTAAGTGCCCCTGCCCCCATTACATATATACCCGTACCGCACAGCACCATTATGCTCTTGCACCATGAAGTCTGGTGCCTGGATGCTCCTGATCCGTGTAGGTGGTAGCACCGTCTGATGCAATCAAAATGTAAAGTCATAACTTGCTACACAGCACCAAAAACACGTGTCCCCCCTGGCACCAGTATGCGCATGTACCAGGCGTGGAGCACTCGCATGCCACTGCACTCTACTGCCCAGCGCCAGCATATGCCTGTACGGGGCAGTTTAGTATGAGATGGGACATTGTCCAGCAGCAGCAGCTGAATTGCGCCTGAACCCACTCAACAGGATCAGAATGGCTTTGTACCAACACGCGCAGCAGAGCTATCTTGGACATCTGAAGGATTCTGGGGTCCTGTGCCAAACGTATATTTGCATCCATGAGTTTCCCGAGCTCCATGTCCATGTAGCTCCTGTGACCAGGAGGCTGCTTTCTCCTCATCTGCTGCTCTGCTTGGTCTCTGACCCTTTATAAACAAGATGCATGTGAACTCGCATAGAAGTCCCACCCGTTTGGCCCCGTCCACCACACACTAGCGGTATGAAATGTCTTCACGCCCGTCCCCACTATAATGGCCAACTCACTCAAGGGACCTCGGTGCCTTTTGGCGTGCTGGCAAAGTTACATGCACAGTGGTCATATATTTGTGCAAATGGCACAAAAATCCGCGAGTTCGCCGGAAAATCGCCAACTTGCCGATTTTTTTTACCATTTCGCACGAATTTGTGGACCGCGAATTCGCAAATTTCACCCATACTTAGTCTAATTCCAATCCATCTGCCACCCATAATGTTCTGAGATGCCCTAGCAGGTCTTCCATATTATTCACAAGTTTTCTATATATCAAGGAGATGGTCTTTTCTGGGATGTGTCCATCCAACATTCCGGTAGCGATATGCCTTCGGGTATGTGGGCGAGAAGGGCATGCCTAATCTGTCTATACCGGAAATGTTCATTATCATTCAAACTGTATTGTTGCTTAAGAAAGTCGAATGTATGCACCCTGTCTCTTCCCCACACATCCTTAATCTGACTAATCCCAATGAGGTCCCATTTGTCAAATCCTTTGGATTTCCACAAGCTCCCGAGCTTCTCCGAGCAGAACAGGGGGGTGGCCAACGTCAACCTTGCCTCCCATCCCAAACTTCTGGTAGCCGCGTGCCAAACGTGCACGGCGTGTGCTGTCGGGCTCGCTAGCGAGAACCTCCCAGGTCTAGCATACAAGGCTCTGACAATGTCTCCACCCGGCGCCTGCCGACGGTCCATAGCATAACCTGGGTCCCCGGGGGGGCCATAGACAATGTGATTCACCGCCGCGAGGTTATCGGCCCAATAATACTTCTTCAAATCCAGGACGCCAATCCCCCCATCGTACCACGGGAGGGTTAATTTAACAAAAGCTATCCGGGGTCTACCGTCCCAGAGGAGCTGCCACTGGAGTGCCTCAATATCCTTAAAATAAGACATCAGCACCGGGTCCATTGTGTTTTGCAGCACATATAAGAACCTAGGCAAAGCCATCATTTTGAATAACACCGCCCTCCCGAGCAGTGCTAGCGGGAGAGCTTTCCAGCACTCCACTTCATTCTTGAACCGGCTCAAGGGGGGTCCCAGGTTGTTAGCATACCTCATCTTCAGGTATAAAGTTATATATATATATATATATCCCTAAATATGTGAATCCTATCAGCTCAATCTAGGGCATGACTGCGGGATCTCAGGCGGCTTACCTGATATAACGAACAATACCGACTTTGACCAATTTATAGCAAATCCGGAGTATCTGCCAAATATGGCAAGAACGTCCAGAAAATGTATCAAGGACGCCCTAGGGTTGGTGAGATACGGCAGAATATGGTCTGCATAGAGTGAAATGTTATCTTCCCACTCTGGCCTCCACCGAAAGCCGCAAATGGACCGGTCCCATCTGACCCACGCAGCCAAGGGTTCCAGTGCCAGAGCAAACAAAAGTGGAGACAGCGGGCATCCCTGTCTTGTGCCTCTCCCCAGGGAAAAGTCAGCGACTTGCAATTATTTACAACCACCCTGGCCAAGGGACTAGCATACAACAGTCTAACCCAGCCGATATACTCCGGACCAAAGCCGAACTTAGCCAGAACCGCAAACAAATAGGCCCATTCAACCCGGTCAAACGCCATCGTGGCATCCAAGGAGACCAGTACTGCCGGCTAAAGTATCTTTTGGGAACCACCGAGGATCCTGTGCAACCTCCGCAGGTTCAGGGCCGTGCTCTGACGCGGCATGAAGCCGAATTTATCGGGGTGTATCAGGGTCGAGATGACCTTGACTAATCTGATGACCAGCAGTTTCGCTAAGATCTTAGGCTCAGCATCGAGGAGTGAGATGGGCCTATACGAAGAAGGTAGCGTCTTAGGCTTGCCTGCTTTGTGGTGAATGACCACAATATTTGCCACCCACTGGTCGTATGGAAGCTGACCTGTTTCCTTACTTCCCAGGAACATAGCCTGGATATGTGGAGCGATCTTATGGGCATTCAGTTTGTATAATTCTTTTGGTATCCCATTTGGACCCGTTGCCTTCCCGGATTTTATGCCTCTACATCGCCTGCGCGACTTCATCAAAAATGCTGAGTCCAAATATTCCCTGTGATCTTCCAATAATCCTGGCATGAAAATATCCTTGATAATTTCGCCATTCTCTGCCTCAGTGTAGCCACCAGCCGTAGTGTACACCTCCCTGAATCCATCTGCCACTACCTGCGGCTCTGTGAATCTATCGGATCCCGACCCCTCCAGCTCCGGCACGATCCTAAATGCCTATTCGCCCCGCTTCCAGCCAAGCAATCAACTTACCGGCCTTGTCTCCGTGTTCATATATTCGACTCTGTGTTGCTTCGTTCTGAACAGTCGCCCTCTCCCTGGCGAGGCCTTTCTATTCATCCTATTTTAACCTCAATAAGTGGAGGTCCCCCTGAGCGGCCGATTCAGCCACCCGCTCCTCTAACCTTATCACAATTTAAAACATTTTAAAAAAAGTTATTTTTAGTTCAGCTGGCTGTAAATAATTCGAGAGAGATTTGTGCATCTGAAAAGAGGATGCGGCGTTAGGGCCACAGCTGCTGACTTTAAAGCGGGGGAAACAGATTCGAGTCTTAGCATTGGCTTAACATCCCGTAATTCTGGGCAAATCACTTGGTGTCCCCCGCCACCCCTGTTTCCAAATGTAATGCAACTTGTGCTCTTGTAAAGCGCCCCTGTAACTTCAGTTTGAGTTGTATAAAAAAAAGGCGGTCCTTTTTGAGGCAGGACCGGTCATGAATCCTCTTGAATTCGAGTAAGTCGGCCCGCCGACCCTGACAGTAAAGCATTCCTATTTCGGATTGGAAGCACCACTCTGTAACACACAGCTTACTGTTTGCAGCCCAGAGTCTGGCATTGTTGGTGTTCGAGGTCAGTCAATATCTAGTTACCAGCGTCTGTCAGGGACTTCTTGAGCTTCATCTTTGTCCGCTTCCATGGGTGACGGAAAGCTCTTGCCCCCCTTGCAAAATGTTAGTTTGTTGTGTAGGCTGGAGACGACCCTTACTTTAGCAGGCCTGAAACCCCACTTTTGCAGGCGCTGATGACAGCAGTAAAACTCCTTAGATGTCTGCTGTTTTGACAAATCAATATGCATGAGTATTTTTCAGCACAGTCCCTGCTCCTTCTGAAGCTGCAGTATTTACAGCGGTAGGCGCTTTGTGGAAAACAGAGTTTGTAGGTAAATGTTGGGGTTATGCTGCCTCCTTGAACGACACATGGAAATATATTAAAATGCTGCGAAGATAAAACGCTGCTGTTGCAGACACACACAAACATTACCAACACACGTCACGGCCTCTCGATAATTGCTGTTACTAGTGTTCCATTTATACACATTAGGGGGTAGTAGCAATCGCCAACCCCTAGGTTGTTGCTTGCAGCCCATTTGGCTTCTCCTTGGAATTAACCTTTCGGATTAATGAACAAAGTTCCCAAGCAGCGACCACTACAGTAAACACACTAAAAAGCCCTCGTTTGATTCTGTACGTCTCCCTTGCCTAATGTCCATCAAAAAGGAATGTGCACAAGTACTCTGCAAACTTGGTCAATGCTTTCCTGTCATTTGGGCGAGGGAAGGAGGCAATCCACCACCCTGTACCAGGTTGTCATACCAGCCCCCTCCCTACCTACACACACACTGCATGGAGAGAGAGAGCGCAAAGTAAAAAGCGAGCCTCCGAGCACTATTTTCTCAAATAGAGTTGTCCTCCCTGCTGTTGCAGGGAGGACACACTCTTTCCTAACGCTTTTTAATTTTTTTACAGTTTCTATTTGCAATGCAATAGATCTCACATTTGCGAGAGTTTAAGCTAGTAGCATTGTAAACGACAATGCCTTTAATTTATCTGTTTTAAAATCAAAACATAAATAAAAGGCATTGTCATTTACAATGCCAATAGCTCAAGCTCTTAAATGTGAGACCTACTAGCTAGGCTGCGGTGCCATACACCAAGTCTCGCCCTCATTGGTTCTCATTGACTGGGCAGTATGCTGATTGGCTGCTAGGCCAGTCCCATACAGTCTGTCTCATGTAGCTCTGTTTGGCTGCGCTGAGGTTTGTGTTTTCCCTACAGTGGCTGCTGGAATTACAGCTTCCATTGAAGGCCTTTGGTAAGAGCGACCTCCAGCAGGTTAAATTCCCCCCCTGGCCTGCTGCCTGCTGGGGAAACGCCCAATGCCCTGTCCGGCCAGCCTGGTCCTGCCCTGTGCTCTTGCCCAAGACCTGCCTATGCACTTGCAGACCATGATGCCAAGCTGCAAGGGCTAGTGCATGAAATATTGAGTTGCCCCTTACCCACTCACAAATTAACATCCAGGCCCCAAACCAGGTTCAAGGGACATGAAGTCATCAGTTTTTAATTCATTTCCAATGCTGATGAGTCCATTAAATAATGTTAACATCAAACTTGGCGAGGCAAAAAGAAAGACTTTGGGTTAGAAAGGTAACAGAACATGGGTGTATCTCCCTCTCAACAATTTAATTGCACAAACAATCTGCAGGAGGCAATTCTTCCTCCCAACTCTCCCTTTTTAGTTCGAACCCACCATACAACGAGGCTATAGAACTAAGGGGCCATCCACTGTTCCTCTATCTGGGTATGGTCATCAGTGTAAAAGTACAATGGTTCTTAAGGATAATTTCAAGTAACTTTGCGGAGAGAAAAAATACATGTTCTCCCTTTACGGTTTCCTGTAGACAGACATAAGAGAGCAAGATTCAAATGTAGTTGGCAATTGTATCACGATTAGCTGTGATAGCAAAGATATACAAATATATCAAATAACAATCACATAACAAGAGGCGCTCTCAAAGGTAACAGTGAGATGTGGTGGCGCAGTGCTCATGAGTTGTCCACGAATTTGATAGAAGTGATCAAAAGCAACTCTGGTGTAATCAAAATATTAATGTCCTAAACTATTTTTATTTGGGAGTGACCAATGCCTTATTCCACCAAGTGGACCATAAATCCACACAACCGTCTCTGCCCTGACTCTGGGTGCATGTTTTAGGTAAATGTGCACCTGATCAGGAAAAAAAATCACTTACAATACAAGAGAATAGGTGCCTGAAGTGGACACCCATGCTGGTGGGTGGAAACAAAATGTGAATGGCGGTTGAAAAGACCGATGGAGAAAGAGGGCATGCACTTGTTGCATCAGGTGCCTCCTATGGCACGTGGGCACCTGCAGCTGCCCTCTTACAACTTGTAGAGCCCCCATCCAACATAATCCTTCAGCGGTCTTACATGTGTACCATGGGAGCGAGCAAGCTGGATAACCTTGTAAAACAGCACGTGTGGTGCGCGCAGAGTGAAACAATCCCAAGATAACGCAGTTACTCTGTAATGTTCCCGCTGGGATTAAGAGCGCAGATAGAGCGGTTTAAACAGGAGAAGCGATGATTAGCGTCCGAATTAGCTGATGTGGATCCTGTATATTCGTCATATAGCCTGCATGGCCAGACACCCATAATCACTCATTATGATCACGTCTGCAGAGGATAGTGTAAACAAACTTCTGTGCACTTATTTTGACGTTCTGTCGGGTGGGGGGCAAAGCTCATTTGTATAGCCATAAAGACCCCGTAAAAAAGCCCAGCGCACCTTTCTCATGGCCC
Organism: Lissotriton vulgaris; assembly: GCF_964263255.1. Classification (NCBI taxonomy): domain Eukaryota; kingdom Metazoa; phylum Chordata; class Amphibia; order Caudata; family Salamandridae; genus Lissotriton; species Lissotriton vulgaris. The sequence goes on from NC_141696.1 coordinate 230,822,142, forward strand.
TCCGTGACTCCCAGGTGAGATGCAGATTAGTGGTGTGGTGCCGCGGCTAGGGCGACTGACTCTGGAATCTGGGGATCACGGTTCGATCCCCAGAACCGGCGGCAGATTAGCCCAGCACCATGTGACTCTGGGCAATAGCTTGCTTAATCTTCCCGACGGCCCCCAGCGCCTAGAGACCCTTACGGGTGATTGTGCGCCTTACAAATGGGGATTATTATTATTAGTGATAACTAATTGGTGGTAGGTGGTGGGCCGGGCCGCTGGGGGGCCCCCTCATTGTGCCTTGCAGGGGGCCCCGTCAAGTTTCGTTACGCCACTTGCACAATCAAGGTTCTGGTCAATTCACAAAACATACTGGACCCTTTACAGACGGCATAAAAGGGGTCTAAGAGATCCAGACTTTTGCTGGAGATGCAAGGAAAGCACAAGTGACCTACAACACGTTTCTTAACTGCAAAATGTCTCTTCTGCTAAGGTCTAGAATACAATCATTGATACAAAAATATCATAGTCAGCAACAATGTTCCCTCTACTTATTTTTCTCAATGTGCGGCAATGTAATGTTTGTGAATGCAATTTTTCGAGAGGTGGGCACAACCGAGGCATAACAAAAATCACTAGGTGCGTGAGAGTGCTACCAGTAGCAGTACCATCCTCTGATAACAGTGTGGGAAACAGTCATTTCCACATATCTTCAAATAAAAACGAGTATGTCAATAAATAAACATGTTAATTAGGCATACTGTGTCAAAAAAGCACTTAGTCCATCAGTTACACAATTCAGAATGCCTTTCAGGTACTGTACCACTGGATTCTTGCATTTAGTGGGTAGAAAAAGTGAGACTGTAATGTGTCCTCATGAGTATCTGTATGTCACTATTCTTCAAAGTATATCACATACATGTTTCTAGTGTGTTGTGAGATCAGTTGTTGATAATTGAGACTGACAGTGCAAGGCTCATATTGACTATCCAATGGAAGGACTCTAGGTAAACTGAACAAGGTGCTTTCTCCAAACACTGCAGCTTGCTTCTTCCTTCTATGTGTAGATATCTCCGAATTGTAGGCTCAGCCACTTGCGCTCTTGTGTAATGAGCCATCTTCTCAAATACCCACAACACAAGTCTTCATGGGCAGCCATGTTCATGTTGGGGACTTTTTGATGCATTTGATGCATGTGTTGACCTAGGTATCTCTAGGGCTGGACTGTAAACCAAAATCAGCCCTGGTAAGCAATAAAATTCTTCAGCCCAGCCTATCACACAGCACCGGACATGTGCCATTATAGCACAGTTACACTGCACTGTAAATTCTGAACATGTCCTCTAGACCAGCCAAAAATAGCTTTCAGGTGGTAGAGTAGTTATTGGTTTGTAAGTCTGTTTGGCAAAAGTCAAAAACATGAACAATTTAATATTAATTTTGTTTTTTCACACTTTATGGCAAAATAAATCACCAAAGTGCATTGGGGAATAATTACAAATGAAGGGGGCATGAACATGGATGCAAAAGGTTGGTACTGATAGATGGATAATAAAATCAAGTTAGTCTACGGTCTAACAGGAAATCTGCAGGTAATGTGCAGCCTCCAGTTTTTACTTTGTGTTGATGTGTAGGTGTTCTGGGGATAAAATAGCAGTTCAGTAGTAAATGTAGGCAATTCAGCACAGTAATACGAAGGGGAAACAACATTTACAACGCAACTTTTACAATGCACTACCTTTACAACGAAACTTTTACACCGCAACATCCATTACAATGCATGCCCTTACAACGCAACCATTACAACGTATGTCTCGACAGCGCATACCACTACAACGCATACCTTTACAACGCAGTCATTACAACGCATACCATTACAACGCATACCTACACTATCCAACACTTACCCTACTGTTGCACCCCCTAGAGATAGAATAGTAATTTTAACCCCTACACTATCCAACACTTACCCTACTGTTGCACCCCCTGGAGTTAGAATACTAATTTTTACCCCTACACTATCCAATACTTACCATACATGCAATGTAATGGTATGCGTTGTAATGGTATGTGTTGTAAATGTAGTATGCGTTGTAGTGGAATGCATTGTAAAGGTAGTTTCAAAGATTTCGTTGTAATGGCATGCGTTGTAATGAAATGCGTTGTAATGGATGTTGTGGTGTAAAAAATGCGTTGTAAAGGTATGCGTTGTAAAAGTATGCGTTGTAACAACATACATCCAATACGAAGTGTCAAGCCAGAGCTGAACAAGGGGTCCGAATTGGCCATGAGAGCCGAAGGAGGTGCTCTTAGCTTACTGGACCTGAGAACCAAACCTTGGTCTCATCTTTTCAAAAGATTAATACATTCACTCCAGTAATCTGTGTTTGAGATCACACACACAAGTTTCAAACCTGAGGGTGCACTCAGCCTTTCATCTTTGATCATTCTGAGGCCGATAAAATGGGTACCATTGAGTTCGGTAAAAATAAAAATCTGTTTTTCAGTGCAATGTGCACCACGGAGTACAAGTTATGTTAGGACCGGAACCATTGACAATGCCACATAAAAAATGTTAATTCCTTTTACTGTTTCACTTATTGGTTAGATTGAACCGCCCATCACATGGAGTCACATGCTTTCAAAGTAACATTTTAGTATGAATTCCCTATGCTCACCTGAGGATGATTTAATTGGTAAACCATATCAGTTTGTCATGTGCCCTGAATATGTGGAAAACAGCATTTTATGGGTGTGAAGTCCGGTCTTCAGGGCCCCAGAGGATTCAAAAGAAGAGGTGATGTAGCAGAATTGGACTTTAAGAAAGATTAAGTTTTTGGTAGAAGAAGCTCCAGCCACAGCATGCCACAGGCAGCCCTGAGCAACTGGCCTTTCATAGCCCCAACAATACAAAATAAACATTACAAATGGAACAATTTACAATGGGAAAGGAATGGGTAGAGGAAGGGAAGAATATACCAAAAGAGAGAAGAGGGGAAACTTAAACACAAAAATAACTGCACATTATCACAATGGGGAGTAACATCATGGATGTTAAACCATGTACAAGTGAGTATTTTGTTTTGCACATATGCTTTGACATTTACATATTAGTAAAATATAACGATTTGATTTGGATCACACACTTAGAGCAAGTAAGGATGCCAGGATTTGAGCCCCAGTTTCTTGATCATATCAGGTACGAATATCTCCTCCCCCCCCTCCCTTTTAACACTAAAGCACACTGTTTTGCATTTAATCCCTTCAGGATTTATGTTATTAAACTGTGCACAATAACAATCATTGACCAAATGTTAGATCAATCCGACACTATCACCCTTTCTAAAAAAAAAGAAAAAAAAGTTCAAAGCAAGTATGATGTACCATAATGCCAATGCCTTTACTGACTCTACAGACACACTGATTTGAGGATAGGCTGAACATACCAACGAAGGCAATTACAAAGAAAGGAGAAGTCTGTTGGCTGCACAGTTGACTCACATGTTATGAGCTTTCAATGAGAGACACGTCAAGTGGATGAGCATACTTAAATGTATGCATTATTTTTTAAATCCATTAACGTATTTGGGCAGTACAGCACTTGTCCTGTGTAGCAACAGATTCCGAATGTAAAGTGGTCCACAGTGAAAATCATTTGAGCGAGCAACCAGATACTAGCAATATGAGGCTAGCGTTTTTAGAAAATACAAAAGCTAGCCTGCCATGTTTTGCTGAGTGGGTCTTATGTTTGTATTATCATGCCTGCCATCACCTTTGCACCAGAGTTCTTCTGCTGCTCAGCAGAAGAACCTCTTTGTTATGCATGCTTCCAAAGGCCCCCCTGTGCGGAGAATAATTGCAGATTGTGCGGGTCCCCCAGCGTGCACCTTAGAGGGAACAGTGGTCAGCAATCGAAATTGACTTCTTGAAGTCAGCACTGGGTTTCTATGCTAGTCCTCTTTCCTCTAAAATAACTGGAAACACTGCACTCGCAGATTGGAAAATGGCATCGCGAGGTCCTTTGATAAATGGTGGAACTTGCTATGCTCCATCGAACCGGGGTGCTAACAATGTACTGCAAGATAAACGTCATACCTCCGCCGGACCCAGATATCTATGGGATACCTTAGATAAATACCTAGAAGAGAACAAACCACTTTGGGGCAGATTTACAAGCCCCTTGCGCCACGTTTACGCCGCTGTTGCGTCACTCAAGGCGACGTAAACGTGACGCATCCCTACGAGGCATTTACAACGTGACACATCTATGGAGATGCGTCACGGTGTAAGGCCCTGCGCCACATGAAACCTGCGTCAGGTTTCATATAGGTGTTCCGTTGCAGGGGTGGGGGGGCGGTCGGTCGCAGGAACGCCCCTGAAAAGTGACTCAGTGAAATGTACAAGATTTCACTGAGTCACTTTTCCAACGCTGATGCGTCAAAACCCTGCGCCTGCTTGAAGCAGGCGTAAGGCTTGACGCACCACGTTAAAGATAGGGCAAGTTTGAAAAGTGCTGGAGTTGTGTGCAGCACGCAACAAAACTGCAGCACTGCACCAACTTTACGCCCAAGATGCGACACGCATCTGTTCATTCCTGCGCCATGGTGCGCCGTATTGTAAATGCGATTCAGAAAAGGGGGTGGTGATGAACAGAGTGTCTGAATTAAGCAGACCACTCTTACCCAGTCCAAAGATCAGGGCTTGATCCATCACCGTTATTTATCTCACTGCACCATCCCAGCTCAGAACCTGGCTATATGCAAATCAGTCTGTCCCTGGCCCAGTGCATCATGGGAACAGGGCAGACTAAACTACCAAGCCAATTCTTCACCAGAAAGGAGACAAGCTACCGGGGACCGGTTTCTGGCATTTCAGCCTTCTTCGGCCCGGCTTGCTTGAATCCTGATGGTGCAGTGAGAAAGGGACTCATGTCTGAGTATACCCTGCCACACCTATAGTGACCAAAAACGATTCAGAAAAGGGGGTGGTGATGAACAGAGTGTCTGAATTAAGCAGACCACTCTTACCCAGTCCAAAGATCAGGGCTTGATCCATCACCGTTATTTATCTCACTGCACCATCCCAGCTCAGAACCTGGCTATATGCAAATCAGTCTGTCCCTAGCCCAGTGCATCATGGGAACAGGGCAGACTAAACTACCAAGCCAATTCTTCACCAGAAAGGAGACAAGCTACCGGGGACACTCTGTTCATCACCACCCCCTTTTCTGAATCATTTTTGTCCACCATAAGCGTGGAAGGGTATACTCAGATGTGAGTCCCTTGCTCATTGCACCATCAGGATTCAAGCAAGCCGGGCCGAAGACGGCTGAAATGCCAGAAACAGGTCCCCGGAAGCTTGTTTCCTTCCCAGTATAAGAATTGGCTTCGTAGTTTGGTCTGCCCTGTTCCCATGATGCAATGGGCCAGGGTCAGACTAATTTGCATATAGCCAATTTCTGAGCTGGGATGGTGCAGTGAGCTAAAAAACGGTGATGGATCAAGCCCTGATCTTTGGACTGGGTAAGAGTGGTCTGCTTAATTCAGACACTCTGTTCATCACCACCCCCTTTTCTGAATCAGTATTGTAAATGCGGCGCATCATGGGTGGCGCAAGGATGAACTTGAGTGCCGTATCTTTCCTGGCGCATCTCTGCCGATTTGCAGAGATGCGTCAGGCAACGTAAATCTGCCTCAGTGTACTTAAACCAAGTCTCATCCCACTCTAAGGTCCAATAAATGCTTTCCACCTCCCACTGAGCCAAGTGTGATTCCACCCCAGTGTAGCCTCTCTAGTCCCTCTTCAGAGTAGACCTCTATTACCTGTGTCCTTTCCCCCCTCTTCATGCTCGCCTTTCCTGTATTCTATCTCTCTTCCTCTAGGAGCCAACTTATTTGCCAAGTTACACTCCTGTTGATCCAGGCTCCATAGTACAACATGGTTACACCTTATATTTCACACTGTATATGGTCCTTGCTATATCTTAGGAGGTCTCCCAACATAACCATCAAATCTGGTGTTCCATGACTTTTCACGTTCCAGCTGTTCTGTAACAGGAGTGCATGACATACGTTTGTCACTTACTTTGCTCTCGTTGTAAGAAAAATAAAAAAATATTTGAACAAAAAAGAAAATGGACTACAGCGAAATTCATCTCTCCCTGGTGTTAAAGCAAAACTTAAGTAAATGTAACAGTTTTGTGAAACTAATGAAAAAAGCATTTACTTTGTGGTTTAATGTTTCCTAATCTTAACTACATGACAGCTTGTTAAATGTTATCTAAAACCTTCCAACTTTTCAACTAATGTACAGCAGCTGTCTGGGATTGTCAAGAATTTTATGACTGAGTCTAACATAAGTTAATAAACACTAATTAACTTCTTGTAAAAGACTTCACTAGAAATGCTCACGTTGATCACACCCTGGAGGGAATAATAGGCCCTGGTCATAGAGGTGAAGGCCCTTCGTGTTCACTGGGTCCAAGGTCTCTTCCATTGCTTACTTTGTCATGTGTATTTATTTTGATGGGTAAAGTGACTGTGATAAAGATTAGAAGAGCTCCTGAGAGGACAGAGTGTCCCTTTAACTTCAGTGAGGTAAACCAAACATTTAGAATACTTTTTTGAGGAACCCTTTGTTGTAAAATTTGGCCTAAATTAGTGAAGGAAAAAGTAAATGAAAATTGCTGCAACAGTGATGGAACCGCCAAATCAAATTACTAGACCACCAGAATGTGCATATTTAGTGCCTACCTGGCTGTGTCTCACTGCTTTTGCATCATTAAACCTTGGAGAAAATCCTGATTCTTAAAGCAGGAGGAAGAGAAAGTTTGCCCCTCCCTTTTGCCTGTATCTATGTTGGGCTGCACCTGATAAGAGTTTGACAAAAACCAAGCCTTTCCATTCAGTAGACTGGATTCCTTCTGAAAATCCTTGAAATCTGTTGTGAATGAGGGATGGAGATCTGCAAAGGACAGACGACCCTGATTTCTGCATTAACAAAGTGCTGGTATTGTAACAAAGGGATGGTGCTCCCAAACTCTTAAAGGATCACCTTGGAGAATGGGGACGCCCAGAGCACCGCCGTCTGTGCCACTGCTGTTCACACTGTAGACAATGCCTTTCTCAGACAGATTATCTCTACACATGGTAATTTTCAATGCATTGCGAACACTAGAGCACCCGCAAAGAACCGATGCATTTATTCACTGATAGTAGTGAATTAGGGGTTGTCCTCTTGAATCCCCTATTCCTTGCAATGTTTAAGGAATGTCAGTATTAACATTGTGAATTGTAGAGATTGCTACTCTCACAATGTTATTTTGATAGATTGTGCATTGTTTTTCACAGTCACAAAGGCAGCCACTTGGAGGCGTTGTGAGGGTGAAGAAAGTGCTACATCGAACCATTGGTGTTTTCTCTGTTGGAATCAGGTTCCACAGTGAAATCAGTTATAATATACCATATATCCCCTCCAGGTTAAACCAGCCCTTGTTTCACAGCACGGATCATAGTAAATGTACTTTTCCTTCTACTGGAGAGGAAAAAGGCAGAGCCCATGTGTTATTCCTTGCATAATGATTTGCTGGCCACCAGAGAGTTATGGGTCCCAGGTTTTCTGTTTCCTTGATCCTTTTGTGCAGAAGAATGCACCGACCTTTTGGCAGTACCAGAGCGAATGCAATTTGCTTTCTCTCCTCCACTTGTCAGACCTTCTGTTGCCCACATTTTTTAAAGCATCTGGGGCCAGATGTATCAAGGCTTTTGCGACTCGCAAATTTCGGCCTTTGCGACTCGCAAACGGCCTTTTAGCATGATTTGCTGTGTATCAAAAGATCGCAATTTAAGGAATCGCAAAAAATTGCGATTCCTTATTTTGCCATAGCATTTAAGGAATCACAATTTTTGCGATTCCTTAAATGATATGTATGTAACTTTTTGAAATTGCGAATTTGTGTTAAGAAATCCCAAATTACCACCAACTTGTAGTTGGTGGTAATTTGCGATTTCTTTTAAAAATGCCCTATTTGGCATTTGTGAGGGTGGCATGTGACACACATACATGCCCATAGGGCATGTATGTGTGCCACATGCACACACATGTAAATTTCAGGGGTGCAGCATGGTGTTTTTGAGACACCCCTGTACCCTTGACATAATTCTCAAATTGCGATTGGCAAATTGTGAATTCGCAATTTGAGAATTATTGCACTATCATTCCTATTTATTTATTTATTTATTTATAACAACATTTGTAAAGCGCGAACAAAGGCCCTTGGGCATCTCGGCGCTGAAGTTACTGCAGTGTTTAACCAACAAGGGGGGCTGAGGTTCATTGATTAAAAAGCCAGGTCTTAAGTTGCTTGCGGAAAGACCAAAGGGAGGTGCTGGTTTTGATTGAGTGTGGCAGCGTGTTCCACAATTTCGGTGCGGCAACAAGAAATCTCCTGTCACCCCATGTGACAGATTTGGTTCGGGGGACCACCAGTTCATGTGAGCTGGATGAACATAACGTTCTGGATGGGCAGTAGGGGATGAGGTTTTGGGTAAAAAATGCGGGTCCAGTATTATGTAGAGCCTTGTATACCAAGCACAGAGACTTGAACTTGATCCTCATTCTCACCGGTAGCCAGTGAAGCTGTCTTATGGTGGGTGACACCGGTTGGTATTTGGGAATGCGCCCTAGGAGCCTGGCGGCTGCATTCTGAATAACCTGCATTTTCAGTAGCACTCTCTCCTGGGCACCTAGAAACAAGGCGTTACAATAGTCTAGGGTAGACAAGACCAGGGAGCTTACCAATGTTTTGCCGGCATTCTCGGGTAGGAAAGGCAAAATTGTCTTGATAAGCCTTAATTTGTGGAAGGCTGAGGAGGAAATCTGGTTTGTGTGTGGTAAGAAGTTCAAACGATTGTCGAACATGACTCCCAAGTTCCTCACCTTGTTGACCGGGTCTGGGGGCTGGCCCATGGATGATGGCCACCAAAGGGGGGACCACTCCGGGGATAAGTTGCCAAAAATTACAACTTCCGATTTATCGGAGTTCAATTTCAGGCAGTTAAGAGCCATCCAGCTCCCGATTGCCAACATGCCCTGATTGAAATTGTTGGCTATTTTAAACCCGTCATTCTTGACGGCGAGGACCAGTTGAGTGTCATCTGCGTAGGAAGTGAGGCTCATCCCGTGTGCCCTGATGACTTTGGCAAGGTCCGACACATAAATGTTAAATAGTGTCGGACTTAGGGATGAGCCTTGAGGAACTCCACATGGCAGTGACAGGGGGGAGGATTCAAAAGGTCCGACAGTGACGACCTGGGTCCTGCTTGCCAGGAAGGAGGCAAGGAGACTCTTAGCATTGCCTCGGATGCCTACGCTCTCGACACGGTCGACCAGGGTGGCATGGTCGACCGTGTCGAAGGCCCCCGATAGATCCAACATGATCAGAACAGCTGTTCCTCCCGCTTCCCGGATGGATCTGATGTCATCCGCCGCTTTGACCAAGGCGGTCTCAGTTCCGTGGAATTGGCGGAAGCCAAACTGTGATTCATCCAGGAGTTTGTTTTCCTCGATGAAGGAAGAGAGTTGGGAGTTCATGATTTTTTCTGCTATTTTCGCTAGCAATGGGAGACTGGCAATAGGGCGATAGCTTTTAAGTTCTTCCTTGTCGAGGTTGGGTTTTTTAAGGAGTGGTTTTATAAGGGTCTTTTTTAATGTCTCTGGGTAAATGCCTGTGCAGAACATGGAATTACAAATAGCAGTCATGGCCGGGAGAACTGCTTCCATAATCGGCCGTAGGACCTTCAAGGGGCATGGGTCTAGGGCCGAGCCCGATTTAATGGACGACACAATGTTCTGTACCTGCAAGCAAGTGACCTCTCTGAACTGCGGAAAGGTGGGACCCTGGTAGTGAGTTGAAGTCCTTGGGGAGGGAGTGGCGTTGTTGGCAAAAACCCGATAGATATCATCAACTTTGCTAAAGAAAAATTTGGACAGAGCGTCGCAAAGAGCTTGGGAAGGGGGAGGTGTCAGATCGACGGAGAGACCAGCTAATTGTTTAGTGGTCTCGTATAGTGATTTATTTGAGTTTTTAGCAGTTTCTATTCTATCGCAGTAATACTTTTTCTTAGCCTCAGAGATTAAGTTTTTGTATTTTGCCACTGATTCTTTGTACATAGATTTGGCTTCGTCTGTATAGTCTTTTTGCCAATGTCTCTCTCTGTTCCTGCACAGTTGCTTTTGTGTGCGTAGTTCCTCAGAATACCATGGGGCCGATGGGGTCGATCTATTGCGGGACCGTTGTTTGACTTGAACCAAGTCTGTGGCCGCAGAGCTCACCCAGTTGTAAAATTGGGAGGTAGCGGCGTTGGGGTCGGTAGATAGTGTAGGAGAAGTGTCCTTAAGCAGAGTTTCCAACCTAGTTTTGTCTATGTCGTCCCATGCCAAATAAGGTTGGCGGGGATTGGGGTTGGATTTGTCAGCCAGGGAATCCTGTGCTGACAGAGATGCCAAAATAAGATGGTGATCAGACCAAGTTAGGGGAAGTATTTGAGTGACTTGGAAGCCCACGGCATTGGTGAAGATGCCGTCCAACGTGTGACCTCCTTCATGCGTGGGGGAATGAACCAGGGGGTTCCTATGGGCCTCCTGGCCCATAGGAATGCATTGGAAATGATTCTTTATTTGCGAATTCGCAAAATGCGAATTCGCAAATAAAGAATATTAAGTAATCGCTAAAAAATTGCGATTTTGTACATACTTTCCATTTTGCGAATTCTAAATAGCGATTCGCAAAGAATCGCTATTTAGAATTCGCAAATCGGAATCTTGATACATCTGCCCCCTGGTATGTATTTTTGGAGTATTAGATAGTTCTTTTTCCTGTTCTTGGATCCACATGTACGGCCATTTCATTTTGCAACTCGCAAATTACGATTTGTTTGAACTTGCAATTACTGAGTCACATAATGAATTGTACAAAAGTGTCTCAGACACTGTTTGCAGTTCCCAAATGGGTAGCAAGGGACCTGCCTCATTAATATTCGTGAGGCAGGTTGCAATTTGCTATCCATTGGGAATTGCCGAAATCACAGGGATAGAGGCCTGCTGGGGTCAGCAGACCACCATGTCTGTGACTGCTTTTTCGATAAAGCATTTTTTTTTAATGCAGCCGAATGCTTTTCAAGAATAAAAATGAAAAATTTTGTTTACATTTTTCAGAGTGGGCAATAGGCCGTGGGAACATTGCCTGCTCTAAAAACATGTTGGTGCCCCCCCATTTTACACAGAATATGCTTTCTCCCCTCCACTTGTCAGACCTACTGTTGCCCACATTTCTTAAAGCATCTGGTATGTATTTTTGGAGTATTAGATAGTTCTTTTTCCTGTTCTTGAATCCACATGTATGGCCATTTCATTTTGCAACTCGCAAATTACGATTTGTTTGGACTTGCAATTACTGAGTCACATAATGAATTGTACAAAAGTGTCTCAGACACTGTTTACGGTTCCCAAATGGGTAGCAAAGGACCTGCCTCATTAATATTCGTGAGGCAGGTTGCAATTTGCTATCCATTGGGAATTTCCGAAATCACAGGGATGGTGGCCTGCTGGGGTCAGCAGACCACCATGTCTGTGACTGCTTTTTCGATAAAGCATTTTTTTTTTTAATGCAGCCGAATGCTTTTCAAGAATAAAAATGGAAATATTTGTTTTCATTTTTCAGAGTGGGCAATAGGCCGTGGGACCATTGCCTGCTCTAAAAACATGTTGGTGCCCCCCCATTCACACAGTGGAACGTGTCCCTTGGGACCCCTTTCCGTTTGCGAATGGCTTACCACCAATTTCAATTGGTGGTAAACTGAGAATGTTTTGCTGCCACGTTAACGGTTGCAAAACATTCCTTTCCTACATACCATTGGGACTCGCTATTAGGAAGGGATGCCCTTGGCACACCTCTTCCTAATAGCCAGGCGAGGATGACACAGGTAAGGTCGGTGGGGAGGAATTCGACAGACAACGGGATAGGTAAAATTAAATTAAAAAAAATAAAAACACTTAAGTTCGATGAGGTGAGCACAAGTTAAGTGTTTTTAAAAAAAATGTAATTGTTCCTATCCCGTCGTTTGTTGACTTCTCCCTACCCACCCACACTCGCCCCATCCCACAGCCCCAACGTTCTTACCTGTGCCGCCCGCACCTGCTATAGCGGCTCGCAAACCATATTTTATGAGTTGGTAAAAGTTTACCGACTTGCAAAATAAGTTTGGTGCATTTGAAAATACATTTTACTTGTCGCAAACAGCCCGATGTGCAGTTTGCGACCAGTAAAATGTGTTGTACATTTGGCCATTGGTTTATAGAATCATTTGCTCTTACACACTGCGTTATTTCCTTTATTTTCTTGAGCAGGCTGATATCTTCAGAGTTGACATTTACATCAGCCACTGGATGCACAATGGCCTTTTTGCACGCCTGTTTTTGGTGCACTTGCCAGGCAGTAGATTTATTTGTTGGGCATTCTGTTAACACCCCAGAAAAATTTCGGAACAGTTGTTCTTGCAAATTTCGATCTTCCATGACCTTTCCTAAATTGTAATCCTTCTTGGCGGATGCCTCTTAGAATTGCATCGTTTTAGATATTGCAAATATCTGTTTCGAGATTTCACAGGTTAGGGTTCTCAAGATTCCATTGTTTACAGCACTTTAGAGCCTTCGCCTCTCCTAATGCAGCCTTTACAGAACTATTCTAGGGTTATGTTTCCACTGTTTTGGGGGCTAGTATATCTAAATCCCAATTTCTTTTTATCATTACGGTTGACGAAGAGTTTCAGTGAACTGATACCTTAATAAATGACTGAGAATAGATTGAATAGTGTATAAATGCATAGGTGTTTGCAAGAGTTCCTGGGACTAATATCCATCAAAGGATTAGACGTCAAATGAGAGGGTCTTAGAAGGGAAACAAGTGGGATTAAGCCAATAGGATTCACAGGAGTAGGAGGGTGCACTTTATTCAAATTGTCTGCCCCTATATTAAAATCTCACAGGAAAGTTTGTTTAACTGTTAAAAAATTTACTCAGAAGGGACGATAGATTTGTAAACTTTGGGGCAGTAGGTTTGTCGATTAAGAAAATATAGGGGGATTTAGAGGGACAAAGGGGCATATTTACAGTAGAATGGAGAAGCGTGGCGCTAAGCAAACCCCATTCCATCTGCTTCTCCATTCTGAAAATGCAGGCATGTGCCGTATTCACAAGAATGCGGCGCACCCCTGCCTTTTCCCTAGAGCTGGCGCAGAGTTCAGCTGCCTAGCGCCAACGCAGGCACCTTTGCCCTTTAGTCCTTTGCTTCCTAATGCAGCACAGATAGAAGTTCCACATAAGCAATCATACGCAATTTACTGTTTCTATGTGTGCTGCTGAAAACAGCAACTACTAGGAGAAATAAAGCATTTCTCCTCGTTCCGCCTGTTTAGGACCAGGTTTTCCCTGGTCTTAATTTTGCGCTGCCTCTTATTTACGCTGCCCTTGTAAATAGGGGACAGTGTTAAAATTAATGAGTGTTGTGGTGGAACACCCACTACAACAGCCATTGCCCTCCCCTTTCATGCAAAATTTTCATGCTCACGAACACCCCGGCCAGAGCATCTGCGAAACCCGCCTTGAAGAAACTGCACTGGCTGCCGGTCAGGGAAAGAGTGGTATTCAAGGCCCTCTGCCTGGCTCACAAATTGCTCCACAACGAAGGCCCACCAATTCTTAAAAACTGTATCACCCCCTATAGACCTACCAGAGCACTCCGATCGGACCACGAAAACCTCATAGTGGTACCCAGAGTGAAAAAAGCCCGCTCAGGAGGCCGCCGCTTCTCGGTTCACACAGCGAAGCAATGGAACGCGCTCCCTCTGAAACTAAGAACAGAACCGAACCTCCTCCGCTTTAGGAAATCGCTCAAAACTCTTCTCTTCCCATAAACCCCATTTCTTCTGCACTCCTTCTCCTCTGGATTTCGAGGTATAGCGCTGGGATACTCACGGGTGACTACGCGCTCTATAAAAACCTTAAATAAATAATAAATAAATAAATAAATACAGCGTGAAAGGGTGCCTTATTTACAAGGCAGCATTATGCAACGTTAAGTGGCTTAACACTTCCTTTTAAATAAGGCAAGGCCCCTATCGCCATCACAACATCACTGAAAGTGATGTCACAACGTCACTGTAAGTGACATTGTGGTAGCAATAGGGGCTTGTAAATATGCCCGAAGTTTGAATTGAATCAGCCATGATTTGCATGAGGGAACAACAGAATGATACCATTGTCCTTATACATAAAGGTTAAGTAAGTATGTCCTTACCAGCTTTCCTTTGTCTTACACTGTAGTACTAGAAATCCAGAGCTCACCTCTGGGAAAGAAGTGAAATATTTAGTAGGTGGCACAATGCCTGGGGCTTAACTATTGGAGATTTATTTGCTAAATGTGCCAGATACAAGTTGATAATTGCTAGGGAATAAGATAGATTAAGATATGTTCAAGTCAGACATAGGGTATTTTCATAAGTAGTCAAAGCAGCCTAAACTCCACCTCTAACCCAGTTTTAAAACTTTCTTCAGAAAGTAACAAGCATCAAATGTAGAGGATATGTAGGTTGCATCTGGAAGGGTCTATGCCAGATAGGGGCAGTTTCAACTCAAATGGGAGGTCCAAATAGGTAAATCATTTTCTGGAGAACAATGTAACACAGCACTTTCCAAGACCTACCAGGATATCACTCATGGTCATGGGCTGAAATCTTCGGGGAGGGGGACTCTACTTCCCTGGCACTGGTCCACACAGTGACTCCATAAAATAGATAGTAAGATATTTTACAAGTGCTGGTGGAGTGTGTCCAGAATTATTCCATTTCTCACATTCTGTAGGGCTGCTATAATATAAGGGTTTTCTGGTTGGAGAAATTTTGGGCTATAGAATCCATGTTAGGATCAAACATTGCTGAGGTCCCAGAGAATATTTTTGAAGGAGGATGTCAGATGTGAATTGGGGAAGCAGCAGAGGAGGTCTGACCATTAGCCAGTTTGTTGCTTTTGGCAGCCAAACTGACGCTGGTGACTAAATTGTGGACACCATCAGTATCCCATGGGGAACAGCCGGAACACCGCGTTCTGAACCTCGAGTGTTCTGACAAGCTTTACTATGCATTCCTTAACCACGCATATGCCTTAATTACGCATGTGCAAGGTTAAGGCAATGCGCGGTAGGGCTTGCAGATGGATGGAAGCAGGAAGAGATCACTGTGAGGTAAATGGGGCTGTGGGGTGGGTCGGGGACTTTGGTGGGCTGGGGGGTTAGGAGTTGTTTTGTGAGCTGGTGGTGGGTTGGGGTTATTTTAAGTGGGTTGGGTCAGGATTGTTTTGAGCGGGGTTGGGTGTGGGTCAGTGTACTTTTGTAGGTCGGGGTCACAGTGGTTTTGTTGGCTATGAGGTGGGTCAGGATTATTTAAAGTGGGGCTGGCGGGGGGGGTCTGGGTACTTTTTGTGCGGTGGATGGGTACAGGGTTGTTTTGTGGGCTGCGGGTGAGTCGGGATTTTTTGTGGGCTGGGGGTCAGGATTGTTTTGTAGGCTGAAGGGGTGGGTAGGGGTAGTGTAGCTATGGACGGATGGAAGGAGGAAGCAGGAAGAGACCTGTGGTGAGGTGTGCGGTGCTGGGGGACGCTGAGGGTACTTTTGTGAGCTGGGGGGTCGGTGTAGTTGTGTGGGCTGGGGGTAGTTGTGTGGCCTGGCGGGGTCAGGTGTAGTTTTATGGGCTGGGTGTGGGTGGGGTGTAGTTTTCTGGGGTGAGGGAATAGGGCAAGTGTCAGGGCTGTGGGGTTGGAGGTCGTTTTTAGGGCTGGGGATTGAAGCTAGTTTAGGTCGTTTTCAGGGCTGGGGTGGGTAAAGTTTTCAGGGCTAGGGGAGAGTTGAGGTAGTTTTTTTAAGTTGGGGGTAAGGGTATTAGGCCTCATAGAAAGGGGGGAATGGGTAGTCACTGTAGTTTTTAGGGCTTAGGGGAGGGTGGGCAGTTTTTAGGGATGGCCAGGGTCAGGTTAAAGGACAGGGTTAAGAGACAGGGTTTTGGGCATTTGCGCAAGGGGAGGAAACAGCGTGGGGGTTTGGAGGGGGTAGGGGTATATGTACCTCATGGCAGGAGGGGGCGGGGTGAGTTTGTTCCCTAGGGTGGTTGGGAGGGGGGTGGCGACTTTAGCCATGCATACCCCTTTACCATGCCTCCTTTCACCCCGGAAATTTGTGGTAAAGGCATGAGTGGTAAAGCAATGCGTGGTTAAGACGCGGTTGTTATTCAGACCGCTTGGTTTAGGAATGTGGAGTTGTGGGACTCGTTGTTCCATCATACAACCGTATCCCACTTCCCCAATAGGTATGCTAAACTCTGGTATATTTTAGAGGTGAAAAAGTTTTCTCATGCCTTGCAAAGAAATAAAGCAATCTTCTTTGAGGCCTCATTTACAAGAAACTGATGCATCATTGCATTAAAGCAGCGATGCGTTAATTTTCTTGCGCATAGTGGAGAAACCCTTGTACCACTATGGATGAGCTATGTTTACAGTACGGTACAAAAGGGGTGGTGATGGACGGTGGCGCAGAGTTTTTTGGCACAGTACTGGAGTTGGCGCGAAAACCAATGCAAATCTAGCAATGCGTCAAAATACAGAGGCGATGCGTCGGTTTTCAGTGATGCATTGTCTACTGCATTGGGACCAATATAACAGAGCAAAAAAAGGTGGAAAACTCACCAGTCGAATGGATGAAGAACAGCCGCCTGAAACTCAACTCAGACAAGACGGAAGTCCTCATCCTTGGACCATCTTCCTCAGCCTGGGATGACTCCTGGAGGCCCCCTGCCCTGGGCAGCGCACCCAAACCAACGGACCACACACGCAACCTGGGCTTCATCCGGGACTCCTCCCTCTCGATGACCAGACAAGTCAACGCCGTCTCATCTTCATGCTTCAACATCCTACGCATGCTCCGTAAGATCTTCCGCTGGATCCCCACCGAAACCAGGAAGACGGTCTCCCAGGCTCTCGTCACCAGCCGACTGGACTACGGAAACACCCTCTACACCGGAACCACAGCCAAACTACAGAAGAGACTCCAACGCATCCAGAACGCTTCCGCACTACTCATCCTGGACATCCCCCGGCACCGCCACATCTCCGGACACCTGAGAGGCCTGCACTGGCTCCCTGTCAACAAGAGAATCACATTCCGACTTCTCACCCACGCACACAAGGCTCTCCACGACCTGGGCCCCAGGTACTTCAACAACCGCCTGACCTTCTACACTCCCACCCGCCAGCTTCGTTCAACCAGCCACGCCCTCGTCGCCATTCCACGCATCCGAAGAGCCACCATGGGAGGAAGATCCTTCTCCTACCTGGCAGCCAAGACATGGAACTCCCTCCCCATCCACCTCCGTCAGACCCAAGACCACCTCTCCTTCAGGAGGCAACTCAAGACCTGGCTGTTCGAGCAGTAGCAGATCCCCCCCCCCCTCCCCAAGCTCTTTGAGACCCTCCGGGTGAGTAGCGCGCAATATCAATTTCTTGATTGATTGATTGATTGACCTTGCGCTCTATTACATTTTTCCTGTATGTCACGGATACAAGTGGGCAGAGTGTACTTATGTGTACCACTATGCCCACTTGTATGCATGACATAAGACAGCAATGTCGCACTGTGATATTTACAGTCTTACTCTACCTTATGCATGCACTTACCTGTTGCGGGGACGTAATTTCCATCATTGAAACACACTTCAGCTGGTCAATTTCCACTGCAACAGCCAATGCATCATTCCTAAACTGAGTTTGGCAAGCATAGGGATTGTGAAGCATTGGCAGCACAGCGGCAGGCTGTGTGAAAACAAAGTAGTAAATAGCACTGCATCAGTTCCAAGGTAGGCGTTTCTGACATAACTAACAAAAACAAATGTGTGTGGATGGTCAAGGGGAATATTTAGAGACCTGTCTGCTACCTCCCCTGCTATCAAAATACGAGACATACAACAAAGCAGACCAGGTCTAGAGGGGGTGTGTGACTATGCCAGTGACCATAAACCAACTGGATGCATGTGTGTATCAGTGCCGCTAGTAGTTATTGGAAACAAACACGCTAGAATAAATCCCATCAGACCACCCTTTATGGTGGAGTTTGCGTCACGTGGGACTTACTGATCAAGCCATATCACATCCAGCCAAATAGTGCTAGTGTGAAAATGGATGTCAGTAATCTTAGCCATGGTGTTTGCCAAAAAGTGGACAGATGAAGTGCAGTGCTCAAGAAATGGTGAAGAATAAAATTAACTACCCAGGCTCTGACAAAGTGTGCATACAGAAGTCTGTGTGTCAAAAGTTAAAAACACGCCTGGTGGAGGAACTACTCCATGGCGCTGTGCAGTACGGTCGACATGTTTCAGCCTACAGGGCATTGACCCGGCTTTCTTCAGGACCTTGAGATGTAAAATAGCTACTGCAACTATAACCCTAAGTGATAAGTTGGGTAAGAATAACAATGAGTGTTACTAATAGACAAATACATATCTACCAGGAATTTGGGCGTCCACTGGTGGGAGAAGATTGTCTTCTTCCTATCAACAAACAAAAAATTCTTTGTATAACAACACCGAATCACAATTACACAGCCACCTGAATATAGAAAACTGTATAGAAAAACACCTGCATGAATAGTTTGTATTCTGCATATATAAAAGCATAAGAGCTTAATCACCCAGAGGCATTTCCTCTAGGTGATACTCACCCAGCCTTGTGTGGGTGAAAACCTCACCTCACCCGGCAACCGCTCGGGAGAATGAGGCCCCGCTCTATGGTGTAGAAAAAGAACACAGTAAGTACACAACTTTACGGTGCCTAAGCCAATTGCTCTACACACTAAACCCAACAAACGTGTGATAGGTACCCAGCCGCCAGATCAAAGCCCTCACTCCACATCCCTGATGACACAATAGAAATTGCATATTCTGCGACATACCTCATGTCACGAGACGTAATACAGGCACTTGGAAATGTCTCTACCCAATTAATTTTTTGGCAAGTTAATGGCCTCCTCATTCAGTTATCTAAACAGCTTGCTCCTCCACCCCAATCGAGTAGTGTTGGTGAGAAAGGTTTAGAAATTACCCAAGAGTAACAGAGACTGGGCTCCCCATAAATGCGGGCTGCTTTAGTGTTCAAGGATAAAGACAATAAGAGTCCCCTAGTGCTACTCAACAGTACAAAAAATAAAGACCAATTCAGCTCCTTATAATCTTATTCTCTCGGTGTTAAACAACGGGTCTTATTTTATCAGCCAGAGAAGCCATTAAGACACTCACCTGTCCGTCTGTGCCCCTATGTCTGAGCCAAGCGGAAATGAAGGTGTTAGGCGGGCCGCCCTTAAACCCTTAAATAACCTCCTGATGCTGGCGTTCAGCATGCAAGAAGCGCGATGCAAAAAGCGCGATGAGAGACACTTCTCCGTCGCGCATGCGCAGACAGTGAAACCGCCGTTAATGGTTAATTTTTATTTCATCGTGCATTTGGGAAAAAACTGAGTTTCTATGTTCGGTCACTAAGGCAAATAAGGATTGAATGCCTCTTGTGGGAATGTTGTTATCTAGTTTATCCAGTGTCTACCCAAGGTCTGACGCGCACACCCAAATCGGGAGACACTGTTCCCTGTGTCATGCGCCTGCCAGATCACGCCGGACTGGGCTTACAGTTTATAAAAATTATTACAAGTGGATAACTCTGGCATGTTTATCCTAATCAGAGAGCCGTCACCGTATCATGGAGCAGCTAATCACATTGAGATGTTACATCAGGTAAAGCTCATAAGTTTAATGTTTGCTCTCTTCATAAAGACGTCCACAATGAATGCAGTGGGAAATCAATAAACACTGTGCTCTAGATGTTTGTGAGCAGTGAGCATTCTGTTTGAATTAAGTCCACATCTAAAAACTCATAGAAAGGGGAGCCATGGACAGGCCCATGGCTATCTTAAGAAATTCTGGACATACATGGTCTCAAGAGCGTTTACGCCAGCAACAGTCAATCCATAATAGGACGTGGCTTGACTTAATACAAAACCAACATGTTGTCGAAATGAAGTGCGGAGTTTTAATGCATATTGATGAAAATTGGACATGATGTTGTTATAAAATGTCATTGAGGGAGGCATATGATGGTGGCTAAGTTGGCAGGCGGGCAACACACACAATTAAGTTAGGTGAGCTACAAGGGTGCAAATAACCAATGGTTGCACCTATATCAAATAGACCCGCAACTAGAAAGTTGCTCTCAATACTAACAAAAATAAATGTGTATGGAGGGTCAAGGGGAATATTTAGAGACCTGTCTACTACCTCCCCTGCTATCAAAATACGAGACATACAACAAAGCAGACCAGGTCTAGAGGGGGAGTGTGACTATGCCAGTGACCATAAACCAACTGGATGCATGTGTGTATCAGTGCCGCTAGTAGTTATTGGAAACAAACACGCTAGAATAAATCCCATCAGACCACCCTTTATGGTGGAGTTTGCGTCACGTGGGACTTACTGATCAAGCCATATCACATCCAGCCAAATAGTGCTAGTGTGAAAATGGATGTCAGTAATCTTAGCCATGGTGTTTGCCAAAAAGTGGACAGATGAAGTGCAGTGCTCAAGAAATGGTGAAGAATAAAATTAACTACCCAGGCTCTGACAAAGTGTGCATACAGAAGTCTGTGTGTCAAAAGTTAAAACCACGCCTGGTGGAGGAACTACTCCATGGCGCTGTGCAGTACGGTTGACATGTTTCAGCCTACGGGGCATTGCCCCGGCTTTCTTCAGGACCTTGAGATGTAAAATAGCTACTGCAACTATAACCCTAAGTGATAAGTTGGGTAAGAATAACAATGAGTGTTACTAATAGACAAATACATATCTACCAGGAATTTGGGCGTCCACTGGTGGGAGAAGATTGTCTTTTTCCTATCAACAAACAAAACATTTTTTGTATAACAACACCGAATCACAATTACACAGCCACCTGAATATAGAAAACTGTATAGAAAAACACCTTCATGAATAGTTTGTATTCTGCATATATAAAAGCATAATAGCTTAATCACCCAGAGGCATTTCCTCTAGGTGATACTCACCCAGCCTTGTGTGGGTGAAAACCTCACCTCACCCGGCAACCGCTCGGGAGAATGAGGCCCCGCTCTATGGTGTAGAAAAAGAACACAGTAAGTACACAACTTTACGGTGCCTAAGCCAATTGCTCTACACACTAAACCCAACAAACGTGTGATAGGTACCCAGCCGCCAGATCAAAGCCCTCCCTCCACATCCCTGATGACACAATAGAAATTGCATATTCTGCGACATACCTCATGTCACGAGACGTAATACAGGCACTTGGAAATGTCTCTACCCAATTCGTTTTTTGGCAAGTTAATGGCCTCCTCATTCAGTTATCTAAACAGCTTGCTCCTCCACCCCAATCGAGTTGTGTTGGTGAGAAAGGTTTAGAAATTACCAAGAGTAACAGAGACTGGGCTCCCCATAAATGCGGGCTGCTTTAGTGTTCAAGGATATAGACAATAAGAGTCTAAGGGACTCTTATTGTCCCCTAGACTCTTATTGTCTATATCCTTGAACACTAAAGCAGCCCGCATTTATGGGGAGCCCAGTCTCTGTTACTCTTGGGTAATTTCTAAACCTTTCTCACCAACACAACTCGATTGGGGTAGAGGAGCAAGCTGTTTAGATAACTGAATGAGGAGGCCATTAACTTGCCAAAAAACGAATTGGGTAGAGACATTTCCAAGTGCCTGTATTACGTCTCGTGACATGTAGAGCACAGTGTTTATTGATTTCCCACTGCATTCATTGTGGACGTCTTTATGAAGAGAGCAAACATTAAACTTATGAGCTTTACCTGATGTAACATCTCAATGTGATTAGCTGCTCCATGATACGGTGACGGCTCTCTGATTAGGATAAACATGCCAGAGTTATCCACTTGTAATAATTTTTATAAACTGTAAGCCCAGTCCGGCGTGATCTGCCAGGCGCATGACACAGGGAACAGTGTCTCCCGATTTGGGTGTGCGCGTCAGACCTTGGGTAGACACTGGATAAACTAGATAACAACATTCCCACAAGAGGCATTCAATCCTTATTTGCCTTAGTGACCGAACATAGAAACTCCGTTTTTTCCCAAATGCACGATGAAATAAAAATTAACCATTAACGGCGGTTTCACTGTCTGCGCATGCGCGACGGAGAAGTGTCTCTCATCGCGCTTTTTGCATCGCGCTTCTTGCTTGCTGAACGCCAGCGTCAGGAGGTTATTTAAGGGTTTAAGGGCGGCCCGCCTAACACCTCCATTTCCGCTTGGCTCAGACATAGGGGCACCGACGGACAGGTGAGTGTCTTAATGGCTTCTCTGGCTGATAAAATAAGACCCGTTGTTTAACACCGAGAGAATAAGATTATAAGGAGCTGAATTGGTCTTTATTTTTTATACTGTTGAGTAGCACTAGGGGACTCTTATTGTCTATATCCTTGAACACTAAAGCAGCCCGCATTTATGGGGAGCCCAGTCTCTGTTACTCTTGGGTAATTTCTAAACCTTTCTCACCAACACTACTCGATTGGGGTGGAGGAGCAAGCTGTTTAGATAACTGAATGAGGAGGCCATTAACTTGCCAAAAAACGAATTGGGTAGAGACATTTCCAAGTGCCTGTATTACGTCTCGTGACATGAGGTATGTCGCAGAATATGCAATTTCTATTGTGTCATCAGGGATGTGGAGTGAGGGCTTTGATCTGGCGGCTGGGTACCTATCACACGTTTGTTGGGTTTAGTGTGTAGAGCAATTGGCTTAGGCACCGTAAAGTTGTGCACTTACTGTGTTCTTTTTCTACACCATAGAGCGGGGCCTCATTCTCCCGAGCGGTTGCCGGGTGAGGTGAGGTTTTCACCCACACAAGGCTGGGTGAGTATCACCTAGAGGAAATGCCTCTGGGTGATTAAGCTATTATGCTTTTATATATGCAGAATACAAACTATTCATGCAGGTGTTTTTCTATACAGTTTTCTATATTCAGGTGGCTGTGTAATTGTGATTCGGTGTTGTTATACAAAAAATTTTTTGTTTGTTGATAGGAAGAAGACAATCTTCTCCCACCAGTGGACGCCCAAATTCCTGGTAGATATGTATTCGTCTATTAGTAACACTCATTGTTATTCTTACCCAACTTATCACTTAGGGTTATAGTTGCAGTAGCTATTTTACATCTCAAGGTCCTGAAGAAAGCCGGGGCAATGCCCCGTATGCTGAAACATGTCGACCGTACTGCACAGCGCCATGGAGTAGTTCCTCCACCAGGCGTGTTTTTAACTTTTGACACACAGACTTCTGTATGCACACTTTGTCAGAGCCTGGGTAGTTAATTTTATTCTTCACCATTTCTTGAGCACTGCACTTCATCTGTCCACTTTTTGGCAAACACAATGGCTAAGATTACTGACATCCATTTTCACACTAGCACTATTTGGCTGGATGTGATATGGCTTGATCAGTAAGTCCCACGTGACGCAAACTCCACCATAAAGGGTGGTCTGATGGGATTTATTCTAGCGTGTTTGTTTCCAATAACTACTAGCGGCACTGATACACACATGCATCCAATTGGTTTATGGTCACTGGCATAGTCACACACCCCCTCTAGACCTGGTCTGCTTTGTTGTATGTCTCGTTTCTGACATAACACCTACCTTGCATAAATTAAAATCCCAGGCAGCGCAGATGATTTTCACAGAGGTCAAAACTGTCACAGCCTGTAAAAAAGTGACACATCTGTATCCATGTAAATATGGAGCAGATGCAGCACCACTCTTGCGTCACAAAAAGTGACACAATGGCGGCGCAACGTGACACATGGAGCTTGTAAATAAGCCCTTCGGAGTCCAATCTACAGGTTGTCTGCAATGGATTATGGGAGGCTGAATTGCCCAAGGTCCTTGAGGGCCTCCAGAGTCTAATAATCCAGGTTTCCGTACAAGGGGTTGAGACTCTAATGAGGGCCTCCGACACCAGAATATTTTAGGCATGGATGCTTATTGAATTAGCGGAGTGGGAGAGCATCATTCATCTTGTTTAGTTGAATATATTACTGTCACAATTTCATAAAAAAGTATTGAACAATACAGGTTATCACCACCTCACTTGCAGTGCCATTGGGGACAATGTCCTTTAGGTCTACCCTGGTGTTGTCAGTGTTCCATGATTTTTTACATAGGGTAACAAGTGAGTCATCTCCAAACAGGTTATGTATCTGATCTTAACAGCAGACCGGGCATTTATTACCACTGGTTTCAAACATTTCTTATCGGGTGGGTTCTAGTCTTAGGTATTTTTTGATGACTTAAAGTCAGACAAGGTGGACTGGGGTGAGCTTGCATTGCTCACATATGCATCTAATGTAAATGTATAATAGTATATAAATGTAATATTTAGAGGAATGAAGTAGGCTTAAAATGTGATCAAGTATGGCTAAGCTCACAAATGCATTAGAAGTGCTTCCATTGTTGACAATTAGTCTATTAAATGGAATTTAAATTAAGCAAACATAGCTGAAGAGCAGTGGTGTGCTGTACACTGTTAAATATTTGAATTACATTTCACATGTTTACATTTTAGACCCAGGAAGATCAAAAGTCTAATTTAGATTTACGGCTGACTGAGTAAATTCCAGCGTTATGGTGGAGTACTTTACGACTGTCATGCAAAGGGTACTCTGATGGCCGTATTGAGAGATGTCCACCGGCCCAGGGGACATCTCTTACACTGAAAGGCGGCTCTGTCAACATGATGGAGTCATACTGCACACTTTCAATATCTTTTTTTTAATTTTCAAAAAGAAAATCTCAAAGTGGGATTTTCTTTTGGAAAATAAAAAAGGTAGTGACCCCTTGCTCTGGGAGTTTTCTCCCATGGTGTGGGAGTCATAGAAATGTTTTTACCTTTTTACCATCATGTTTTGAATGGTGGTGTGTGAAAGTAAAAATATGCCATTTGTTCACCTCGCCCACTCTAAATGGGGATGGGTGGATTTGTGGCAAAACATTCAAAGGCCCTTATTCCATCAAGCCATTGGAGGTATATGGCAGCAGTGAAGACAGAGTAGTCTTCGTCGCTGACATGCTGATGGTGTGCCCAACTCTGAATGAGACAGGGGGAGTACAGCAGAAAGGATACTCCATCGCTGTTGCAATGTGGAACCCTTTCCCCCACACTAAATCAGGCCCAAAGTGATTTCCCCAGAATCTCTCAATTATTAAGACTTGGGGCCCGATGTAGGTAAATCTTTTTTACCACTTCATAAATACCGATTCATACCGAATCGGTATTTAAAAAGTGGTAAAAAAAGAGAAGGGCCGATGTAGTTAATTTTATTTTAAAAATTACCGAATCGGAAGGAATCGGTATTTACCGATTCGGTAAATACCGAATCGGTAATGCCCATTGATTTCTATGGGCATTGAAGCCAATAGGAATCAATGGGCATTACCGATTCGGTATTTACCGAATCGGTAAATACCGATTCCAGCAAGGGTGCAGGGGGTGTCACTTTGACACCCTCTAGCACCTCCAATACTGGCTTGTGTGCCATGTGGCACACAGACATGCCCTAAGGGCATGTCTGTCTGTCACATGGCATAGGTGTGCATGCACACATGTGCATGCACACCTGGATTCGGTATTTTAACACCCAATTGGATTGGGTGTTAAAATACCGAATCTGAAAGGCCTGTGGGACTCAGAAGAGTCCCACCTACATCTGGAAGATACCGAATCGGTAAAAATACCGATTCGGTATTTCACAGATTCTGTAAATTTACCGATTCGGTAAATATACCGAATAGGTAAATACTGGCCCCCTACATCTCAAAGTGCCAAATACCGGTCGGAAACGGCCGATTTCGGCCGTTTCCGACCGGAATTTGCCACCTACATCGGGCCCTAGATTTGTAACCCCAGATCCCCATGTTCAAATGTGGGAGCTTCACCACTGGACCACATCTCTCTCACTGATCCAACATCCCATAAATGTGACATTGAATGCATTCATCTGAGTTGCCTTTATATATCTGCAGACATTTTGCTGGTGGAGTTGTCACCATTGTCGAGGAATTTCGCCCAGTGGAATTAGAGCAGCTCTGCAGCAGAAATCAGGGCCATATTATCAAGAAAGGGCGATACATTATCGCCGTTTTTATAGGCAGGAAACTGCTGCTAAAGCGGCGATAATGGGCTTGATAATATGCCCTTGTGAATTACCATAGAAGCCCAGGTTCTGGTGTTAACCTGTGCTTCTATGGGAATTCACAAGGGCATATTATCAAGCCCATTATCGCCGCCTTAGCAGCAGTTTCCTGCTGATAAAAGAGGCGATAATGTATTGCCCTTTCTTGATAATACGGCCCTAAGTTTCTCTAAATTTCTTAGATTTTCATTGCTAGCTTTGCATTGGCGCTTTTTTCTTCTCGACTGAAGCAGAATTTCGACTTGCCGAGCTCTGGTGGGGTTATTTTGTATTCTGCTGGATAGTAAAAGTTTACTGTAATTTGGCTGTAGAAATGTTTACAGCTCCACTGCCTTTCCACATTGTTGATAATACTAAAAGACTACGAGTATTTATCAGTTCTCCAGCAGCAAAAAGGAGCAGGCAAACACACCCAGGCAGATGCAGCACAAGCTGACGGTAACCTCTGTCCTGCCACTTATTCGTCATCTTTATTTACAAATAGCTCAAAATGGCGGTAATGTTTCATGTAAACATCATTACCCGCACTGTAATTACTGCTGCATATAACTGAGTGTTTTGAATGACCCTTAAATCTGACCGTAACGAGGATAATCAACCTATCCCAGGATATTTGATGTAATGTATCTGTGCTTCAGCACGGGCTGTACACATGCTACTGAGGCCTTCTTTTATGAGCAGCTCCGCAATTCCACCTCACAGGCAAACAGTGGTTTCAGCCTGATTCGAAATTACAAGTGCTAAGGGCAAACCTCACCCTTTAGTTTTTTCTGGGTACATTTAGCAAGGAAAAACCTGCATTTTCCTTTGAAAAACGTTCCAGCATGAAAGAAAAACCCATGGCAATCAATACACCAACATTGATTCTCCATTCCACCATGAATAGAAAATGTTGCAGTAATTCTGCCCCCCCCCCAGAACTAACACACACTGCAGTATTGATAATTATGGATCCGTAGTTACCAATGTGGGTTATAGTGAGGGCCTAAATATAGTGCATGTTAAAACTTGGGTTAGATGTTGACTGGGGTATGAGTCCTATATCACAGAGCAGTCAGGCTTAACTTAGAGGCAATGTGTAAAGTAGTTGTGCACCACTTCAAACAGAAAAACAGTGAAAACACCTCACAAAACAATTCTACACCAGTTTAGAAACATAGAGGTTAATTTAATAAATAAAACAAGACCAAAACTACACACATTCAATGAGCAGAACTTGAGGTATGAATTTTTAAAGAATAAATTGTAAAACAGTGCTTCGAAGCAATAAGCGCCTATCTGGAATATCTGGTCCCACCCGACCAGGACAAATCTAAAAGTACAGGCTGACCGCTGTGGAGTGCGGGGTCCGCTGAACAAAAGTACCTTAATTGTGAATGCATCAACATCGAGGATGCGGATGCAGCAAAGGCAATGCGTTGGTGCCGATCCATGCAGAGGCAGGGGTGTGGCAGTCCTGAACCGCGTAACACTGACCATACATGGCTCTGATGAGTGATGCGAAGGTTCTCGATCATCAACAGGGATGCGATGACCTTGCGCAGGGAGAAGAGTGATGCTCTGGTGGTTCCGAAGGCGATGCATCGACTTTGATACACTCTCCAGCTGTGTTACGGCAGCTTTGATCCAAGCAGCATGCGTTGGTTTTTCTGGCGCAAGTACCTTAGGCTTACTTCCAAGGATCCAGCACTCGGGTGGAACCACTTGGCAGGGCAGACTCACAGGTGGCAGAGTCCAGGTGCAGAAGCAGGGTGGCTGGAAGTCTTTTATGTAACTGAGACTGCAGATCAGGCAGCCAGCCAGTTAGCCCTTGGAGTCACTCCGGGTTGAAGTGATGCAGGTCCATTCCTTCTCACCCAGGTTGGGGAACAGCAGGTGGCAGAACGGCACAGCAAGGCAGAAGTCCAGTAAAGCTTCAGTCTAGCAGTGTGTCAGTCCTTCAGCAGCACAGTAGTCCTTCTTCTAAGCACAGTCTTCACATGTCTAGAAGTATGCTGAGTTGGTGGTGTCAGAGGATCAGTACCTATACCCAGTTGAGCATTTGAAATGAGGGAGAGTTCAAAGACAGGCCTTTGAAGTCCAGAGAGGTCCTTCCCTTCCTGTCCTGGCTCCAGACTCACTACAAGTGGATATGCAGCCCTTTCTGTGAGGACCGGACACAGCGTATTCTGCTGTAATTGAAGCGGGGTCCGGTCCCCTCCTGCCCCACCAGGATGGCCCATCCAGTCACACCTAAGCTCCCATTGTGTGTGGCTGTCCAGGGGGAACACTCAATGCCCAACTGCACCCAACCCAGACATGTGATCAGAGACAGGCAGCTGGCACCAAATGGTTACAGTAAGAAAATGTAAACTTTCTAAAGATGGCATTTTCAGAATTGCAATTTAAAATACGGTTTCACCATAAGTTTGGATTGTAAATTGTGATTTTAGAGACACCAAACTTAAAAAGTCTATCTCTTCACAATTGGGAATTACATTTACACAACGTAATAGGGTAATCCAAATGTTATCCAATGGGACATATAGGCCTTGCCGTGGTGAAAAACAAATTTTAGTGTTTTTCACTACCAGGACATGTAAAACTTAAAAGTACATGCCCCGCCTTTAAAATATAGCACACCCTGGCCTCTGGGTCGTCCAGGGACTACCTTAGGGGGACTTACAAGTATAAAAAGGGGAGGTTTGGACCTGGCAAAAGGTTTAGTTTGACAGGTCGAAATAGCAGTGAAAGTTGCACAAACAGGCTCTGCAATGGCAGGCATGAGATATAGTTAGTGGAGCTACTGAAGTGGGTGGTACAATCAGTGCTGCAGGCCCAATAATAGAATTAAATGTACTGGTCCTGGGCACTTGTAGTTCACTTTACTACGGACATATAAGTAAATTAAATATGCCAACTGGGCGGCACTCGTACTTTGGGGCGGCACTCGTAGGTTGATGGCAGCACTTACGAGGTCCCGCTTGAGCATTTGGGGGCAGACTGCGAGCCTTACTGGAGGTGTGTAGCTCTTCTGCCTCCTGCCACACTGTGAATCTTTTTTAACCTCGTTTTAACAATTTAATTAACTTTGCTATTCTGGCTAAATTTTAAAGTAGGTGTGGTGACTGACAACCCGTACCTGTGCCGAGGTGTGCTGTCCTGCCGCGTTCCACCGCGGCTGTTGTGCCGATTGAGTGGAGGGCGGGCTCCATCTTGAGTGAGAACCCGGATCCCGGTGGGGCCGTTCCCTGCGGTCTAGCTGGGGGCGGGGCTAAGCTACTTATTGGCCAAGAGTGTAAGGCGCTCTGCGGCACTCATAGGTTGGTGGCAGCACTTACAAGGTCCCGCTTGAGCATTTGGGGGCAGACTGCGAGCCTTACTGGAGGTGTGTAGCTCTTCTGCCACCTGCCACACTGTGAATCTTTTTTAACCTTGTTTTAACAATTTTTAATAATTTTGCTATTCTGGCTAAATTTTAAAGTAGCTGTGGTGACTGACAACCCGTACCTGTGCCGAGGTGTGCTGTCCTGCCCCGTTCCACCGTGGCTGTCGTGCCGATTGAGTGGTGGGCAGGCTCCATCTTGAGTGAGGACCCGGATCCCGGTGGGGCCGTTCGCTGCGGTCTAGCTGGGGGTGGGGCTAAGCTACTTATTGCAAATGGCTGGCCGGCCGCGCCGCCTGCGCGCCGAAGGCGCGCCCAAGGCAAGCCCGTCTGCGTCCATCTGCGCCCGTCTGCGCCCCGGTAGCGCCCAGTGCCAGTCATGCTACCCAATTGTTGCCAGATAGGACCAAGAGAAAGCTTACCTACTCACAGGAGGCCTTACTGGCTGTAGGTAAGCCTGGTGATACGGCGAGTGGGCATGGGGTGGATTTTGACAATCTAGCCGCGAAATGTCCCATTTGTGACTTCTGTCTGGCAGCTCCACTGCCCCCTCCCTCAACCAAAACCAAGAGCGTCTTAAGAATTCAGGCAGCTCTTATTAACGCTCGGTCCATGGCCAAACATTCAGCTGATATTTTTGAGCTTCTAGCGGATGATACGCTGGATGTTCTGTTCATCACAGAGACTTGGCTCAGTGAATCGAGCGCCCCAGTAGTGAAAATTTCCATACCCAGAGGTTATAAAATCACAAGGGCGGACAGGGGCGATGGCAGAGGTGGTGGGATCGCAGTGGTGCTCAGGGAATCGTGGCGCTTCACTAGTGAAGCCATTAGAGATGGGACAGGAGGAGAGGCCCTCGATTTTGTGTTAACCATCTCTCCCCACTGTACATTAGGGGGAACTCTGGTGTATCGCCCCCCAGGTCCTCCGGGAGCTTTCCTAAAAACCCTGGAGGACATTATTGTACCACGTTCCCTCTGCTACCCCAAATACCTTTTATTAGGTGATTTTAACAATCACCTTGACACACCGTCTACCCCGGAGGCCAGGTCCCTTGCGGAGGCCCTGCTCCTCGCCCAGCTTACCCAACATGTGTCACTCCCGACCCATTCGGGAGGCCATCTCATCAATCTGGTTTGTTCCAATTTCCCTATTTCAATCTTAGACCCTGAGCCCACACCCTGGACAGACCACTTCCTGATCAGGTTCTCCTGGGAGGATACTCGATCTGATAGAGATGCTACACTGCCTTCTGGCCTATTGGCCAAGAAGGTTAATCTCCCTGCTTTCTCTGAGTTCCTGGGTCAGTCCCGCCCCTCCCCTATTACAGATCTAGGGGCGGCTGTGGCTAGCTTTGACCACTGGATTAGCCAGGGAGTTAAGTCCTGTGCCAATGGTAAACGGAGCGGCACTCAGCGCTCCGTTCCCACGCAGCCATGGGAATCCTCTACTCTTAGGGATCTGAAACTGGGCTGCAAAAGGTTTGAGCGCTGTTGGCGACAGAACTATGGTGCTTCTGCTAAGATGGCCCTACAATCAGCACAGATTGAATACTACACAACCATTCGAAAGGCTAAGAGCGAGTACTTCACCGGGAGGATTATGATGGCCCGGAACAATAGCAAGGAAATCTTTGCAATTGTGCGGAGCTTTCTCTCCCTCTGTGCGGAACAAAGCACAATACCATTATCGAACGAGTGGTGTGAAGAGGTCTCATCCTTTTTTATCGACAAAATTGCTAAGATTCAAGAGAGTGTAGGTTTGGTGGCGAGGCCCAAAGTGATCTCCCCCCTGAATCCCCTGTCAACTCCCCGAGTCGGCTCGGAGGTCTTTTCAATATTTTTTACCTACCACTGAGGCAGATATACTGGCCCTATTATAGGCCCTCAAGTCGGGCTCCCCAGCGGACCCTTGCCCGGCGCGGGTCCTAGCGGGTGTAGCTGATGTTGTCTGCCCAATAGTAGTGAATCTGGTCAATTCCTCACTTCAGCTAGGTCACGTTCCCTTTAAATGGAAACGTGCTAAACTTCTGCCCCTCCTGAAGAAACCTACCCTTGACCCCCTGCAGCCGGTTAACTATCGACCAATATCACTGCTGCTGGCACTTGCAAAGTTATGTGAAAAGGTGGTCTTCTGGCAGCTTGAGGCTTTTGTTGAGACTTCGGGAGCTCTCCACCCAGCGCAGTCAGGCTTCAGAGCATCCTATAGTACGGAGACCGCCCTGGTGGAGATATCGGAGGCTATTAGAGAATGCCTGGACGGGGGCGGCAGAGCGGCCTTGATTTTACTGGACCTCTCGGCCGCCTTTGATACGGTACCCCACCAGAGGCTGCTCGAAAGACTCTCCGCTATAGGAGTTTCGGGTCTGGTCTGGCAATGGATTAAATAATTTTTGGACTCCCGCTCTCAACAGGTCTCCTTGGCCCCATTCTCCTCTTCAGTCAGGAATCTGGAGACAGGGGTGCCACAGGGCTCGACCCTCAGCCCCCTTCTTTTTAATATCTACCTGACGCCACTTGTCTACCTGGCTGAGGAATTGGGGGCCAAGGTAATTGCGTACACAGATGATACGCAATTACTCTTTACCTGGAATGATGCCGCCCTGAACACCGGCACGGCTCAACGGTGCTTAGCCTCGGTCTTTCAATGGATGGCCGAGGCTCCCCTCAAATGCAATGAGGATAAGTCGGAAGTCCTTCTCTACGGCCAGTTTCCGGAGGACTTTAGGACTCGTTTGTGGCCTCCAGGCTTCCCTTGCCCGGTTGCTAAACCTGGGCCAGCAAAGAACCTGGGCATTTGGTTTAGTGAGGATCTTGGCTTCTCCGACCATATAGAAAAGCTCACGGGCACATGTATCGGGACCCTCAAAATGCTCAGGAAGTTTTTCCCTCTGCTCCCGAGGGCAGCAAAAGAGATGGTAACCCGCACCCTGATTGTTTCTAGATTAGATTATGCTAATGCTCTGTTTCTGGGGCTGCCAGCCTATCTGCTGCACAGGCTTCAAACTATTCAAAATGCTGCAGCTAGGCTCCTGTTCAATGCCCCTGGGCGCTCTAGTGCGCGCACATATCTGCAGGAGCTACATTGACTTCCAGTAGTTCAGAGGGTGCAATTTAAAGCGCTTATACTGGCCCACAGAGCGCTGTATGGTGTAGGCCCTCTCTACCTTAGGAAGCGCTTTGCCTTCCATGTTTCCCAACGCCTCTTGCGTTCAGCGGCCCAACGCCGGATGGTGATTCCTCGCTTCCGCAGAGTCTGACTGGGTAGCAGCTCTCTCTCAGTCAAAGCGGCAGTTGCCTGGAACTCACTTCCCGCTGCTCTCCAACACATCACGGAGTTCCGGATCTTCAAGAGGCAGCTAAAAACACACCTCTTCAGCATGTCTTTCTAAAACTCTCTGCTGCCCTCCTCTGACTCATTCCGCGCCAGGACACTCATGAGTAACAGTGCGCGCTACAAATACCGCTATAACATAACATAACATAACATATGAGCCAAATGGCCATTTTTGGGAGCGAGCACATGCACTTTAGCCCTGGATAGCAGCTGTTAGGTTGTCAGAGTCCGATGAAAATGAAATATGGTCAGAAAAAAACGAATTCTGCCAGAAAGTGGAGGAGGGAGACAAATAGTTTGTTGGATGACCCTGCAAAAAAGGACGATTTCCAACAATGCACGTTTATCAAAAGGTCTTTTGTTTGCTTTGCTTGCTTACACATGCTATGGTCCTCACTATGAATGGGTCAGTGGGGGAGCGTCATTTCTAGGTGTCAATAAAAAAACTATAGCCCGGGAATAGTTTTTATTGGATGCGATTAATAACTGCTATCATGCGTTTTCCACAATAACGCGATTTTTCGAGGAATCCACACCAAAATGTGCATGTCTCTGAGTTTACTCTTCCCTTTCCCCGGGCAAATTTTGGCAGGTATATCCTGCTGAAATTCAGCTGGGGATAATTGCAGGGGTGCAGTAATTACTGCTAAACTTGTGGTTCCAGTCCCTGTAAAAACAGGTGTCTGCACAGGATGGAAAAGCACGTTCCTTTGATAATGAGGGCCTGAATGAGCCTAGAAGCAATTAGGGGGTGGGATATCTGGACACAAAGGCCAAGTATTCAACACACTGCATGGAAAGAGACCATGGAAATACTCCAATGCTGGTGAATGATGCACCAAGCTGGCATCATTTTATGGAGACAGGGCCGCACGTTGCCCTAAAAAAGCTAAGAGATGTCCCCTTCATTTAGAACCAGTCTTTGTGCACCTGTACTCAATGTGCACGCTTCGAGTATTCCAACAAATACTGTAAATACCACCACGCGCACAGAAACCATGGCCCTTGATTAACTCCCAATCTTATATATATTCGTCAAGCCACTTACACATTGTAAGAGCTGCCCAAAGTAAGACAACTGTTTTGTTTTTGTATATGTAAAATTTATTTTCAATAAAATATTTTGAATTAAAAAAAAAAAGTTTGACGAGTTTCTGAATTGTTTAACATTCTTTTCAAAGGATGCACCGAACATATTTACTGCTGAAACGATTACAAAGTATTGGTGTAAGCGTGTTATGATATGCAGTGGTGAATTGTTAACAAATGTTTGGGCCGGATGACTATATTAATGAGTAGGGATCCCTTTTCACAATATCACGGGCCCACCCCTCTCAACAAAACTTGGACCATTCTGTGGCACATTCCAAAGGGACCAGGCAGAAGCTTCACAACTAAATGCAGTACTAAACACAGATCTAAAATTAGAAACGTCACGTGTGCCTAAGCACACGCCTAATTTCACTCTACAATTGTCATTGTCTTCAAAATTATTATTTTGAAAGAAAGACTAAACAGTTCACTTCAGAGCCAGGGATTCCCTTCTACTCCGAAGACAATTCAAATCTTCTCAAAATGGCAAATGCATGAATGTGAAATGTGTCCGAAAAATTTAGAAAGACATATCACTAACTGATCGCCTTCACTATTCAAAAAGTAATAGTTGATAAAAAATTGATGTACATGATAAAAAAGTGCGATAAAATCTTTTAGGACATTTATGGCATATTGAGCAGGTGAAGGGAGTCGGGATGGACTCGCACACTCATTAAAATGGCACCTGAGTCTACAAGGATAATGGAGCACAAAAGGACTTCACAGGTCCTCCTTGCAGTCAAGAACTGGCAGTCAGTCAAACCAAATGTGCGGTGTACCTCTCCGCAGTTAGTAGGGTAGCGCCCCTCCCTAGAATGGTTCAAGGTGTTTTGTGTAGGTTACACACTGATGGTCATTTCAGGCTGGATGGGCTTGTGGGTGCCAGGGTAGCAGGTAAGGGGAGACATCAAGCTAACCATAGCATCGTTGATGGAGTAGCCCATGTATTTTCACCAGTCGCTGCTGCTTGAGGCTTCCACGCCTACATAATTCTTTCTTCAAACTCTGGTGCAGGATATGAAATTCTTCTTCCACTCTGTTCAGCTTCTCTGGATTTCATAGACAGGCTGGGGCTTCCTGGTAGGCAAGATAGCTGGAGCACTGACAGGCCAGCAGATCTTTAGAGGGCTTTTGGGGCACCGTGCTAGTGCTGAAGAGATATGAAGGTCACTGTTTGAACATCAGGATGATGGCTTTTCGGATGACCCCAGAACTTCACTGAGCCGCCTCCCCTTACCCCCTGCTCCTTGAGACCCTCATGGGTGATTAGTTGTGCTTTACCAACCCCTGATTGATTGACTGAACGAACATCCACTTTGCATCTCACCAGGGTCCAAGTAAATGAGGTGATGAGCTCTTCAAAAGGCTGAAGTGGGGACTCCAGCTTATATTTCCATTCTCTGGCTGATGGGCAGCATCACATTGCCAATCATAGCAAGAACACCCTATCTCAACTAGTCTTTTTGTGATAAATGTTCCCACTTCTTGAAAAGTGAAAGGTCTGCAAGAGAGAGTTTGAACCTGCTTTTTTTCAAGACACTCAAGATAACTAAAATAAATACCCCTCACAACTTAAGAGAATATCTGCAAGTTAGCGTTAAGTTTTCTCAGAAAAAAAGAAAAACAAAAAATATAGGATTTTCAACTTCTTCGAAATTGTCAGTTTGTGGTGAAATTTTAATTTGCTAAACCTGCCCCCCCCCCCCAACCCCCCGCTCAAATCACCCTCAAACAGTCCCTGCTTTCCTTTTCAAAATAATCAGTTGCAATTCGATAATGATGGATATTCTGCTTAAAAGCTCTTGCATGCTCAACACATTCTTTGAGGTTGTTAATTGTACGTCTCACTTGTAGCAAATTGCAATAACATTGTCATCTATAGGTTAGAAATGTGGTTTGGGAAGGTGTGTGTGTGTGTGGTGCTAGGCAGCATAATTCGGAGCCAGCGACGGGGAGAGAGTAGGACAGTGCCATATCTCTGTAGACGTGGCACTGCCCAGCTCTCGCCCTCTCACAACGCAGTGCTGCATTTGTGGTTTCTGAGCTGCATTACTTGAGATTTTATTAAATGTTCCCTTTGGCAATATTCAAAAAAGCTATTTTCTCATGTAAATTTTCCCTACATGCAAAAATGGTCTTTGTTACATGAGTAAAACCACATTGGAAATTGACAAAAAGATGCTTTTAAAAAGCTGTACGTGCACACAGATTTTCATGTTGATAAACATATTCCCAGCAATGAGAAGCAAGTGTTCTAACGCAAGAATGTCCTGATTATTTGTAGATACAATTGGGCCAAGTGCATTACAAAAGTAAGGGGACTGTGATGCTCTGCAAAATGGGAGCTGGGCAAGTAAGCATGGGGGCAAGGCCAAAGCTGCGGCTAAAAAACAAAATATTCTGTAACTTTTTTCCGTCTTTCACCTTCAGGTATTTACATATAAAATAAAACACAGCTCAAATGTAAAATAAATGCACATTAAGTTCATCAGTGGTAAATGCATCGTCGTACTTTATGAAACCTCTACTAGAGGTCTGTGTCTGTAACCAGAGAGCCACAGAATCTTATCCTGGTTGGAGGAGCCAAGAATAGTCAGGGGCGGCACACGATGCCCCTTTAAAAAGCACACACTTCACAGCTCAGCTTGTAACTCTTTACCGAAACCACTAAAAAAAAAGAAAAATCCGTGTCATTAGAAAGTATCAAGTGATTCCATTAATTAAAGTCCATATTGGCATCTGAGCTCCCTTTACATTTGTAGATCTAACAGTTGTGCAAATGTGCCTTTCTTTCAGGTAGCAGGCACCCTGCCAAGCAGGCTTGTTTATCTGTTCACCCTCCTACCTTTGCTTTCATAGCACAGAAGACTCTCTGACTTACACTACAGCTGAAGAGTTTCAGCTCTCAGAATTAACTGTCCCGGGACAGTTATATGTTCACAGAAAGTAAGGGGAACTGTTTTCTTAAGTTAAAAAATGATGGGCACGTTGTACTGCCCCGATCCCGCCCACTTCCACCACTGGTACATACACACAGACGTGTCTGTGGATATTCACAAATATTTTTCAGACTCATTATCACCCTACCAATCGTCAAACATACAATACTTTCTAAAGAGAACAGCAGAATTTCCAGGGTGCAAATGGGCTGCGGATAAGCCCAAAATTGATGCATATGCATAACAGGTGGGAACGTCGTTCTCTACAAGAAATATTGGGGCATATTATCAAGGATGGGTGATACATTATCGCCCCTTTTATCTGCAGGGAACTGCCGATAAAGGGGCGATAATGGGCTTGATAATATGCTCTACAGAATTCCAATCAAAGCCCATGTTAGATGTCTTCATATCTAACATGGGCTTCAATTGGAATCCCATAGAGCATATTATCAAGCCCATTATCACCGCATTATCGGCAGTTTCCTGCCGATAAAAGCGGCGATAATGTATCGCCCGTCCTTGATAATATGGCCCCTTATTTTTTTGCTGTGGATAAAATAAAGAATTAAAAAGGTGCAACTACATACGTTGAATGGCGTGTCTCAGGTGTATTTGTGCATCATGTTTACGCATATGAGTAGAAATGCTTTTGCATGGTCGCACATCAGACTACACAATAGTTTTCCAGCAGTAATCCTGGAGACCTACAACTGTTGCAGGTTTCCAGAATTTCTGTGGGCAACTTTCTGAATTTTGTAAATTCCAAACATCTGCACTCCTCCAAGGTCATAAACCAGTGGGTGCAGATTTCAAATTTTGTGTTATTAAGACTCAAGAACAGGACGTAATTAGTCATTTAGTGATCGAACAAACTGCGAGTATCTAAATGTCACGCTTTGCAACCATTGCATCGCCTTTCGTTATTTACTAAACCCATTTTGTGATTCAGAAAAGTATTTCTGAGTCGCAAAATGGGTTTAGCAGTGAATGCCTATTCCCCATTTGGAATGGGCGTGTTTTGGATGTTTCTCCCAACATATGTACCAGTAGTTTGGAATAGTAATTCCTGTTGCAATCCATTGACCAGTTACTGCTCCCCAAGCTGGATAGTAACTGATTCACAAAGGGGAAGAGGTCCTTTTGGGAATCTGGTGGCAACTTATGGATAGTGGTCAGCGATCCGCTACACCACCGCTAACTCTCACTAATGTTTTTCAAAATATAAAAATCTTTTTTAAAAAATCAGCACCTTAAAAAAAAAATCTTTTTCAAATGTAATTGCAGAGACGGTGTTGGGCTATCCCTTGAACGTCATCATTCCTGCGATTATTGCCAATCACAGAGGTAGGCAAATTGCGTCCATCCTAATGAATATTATTTAGATAGGTAACTGAGTGACCTCCTGCGATTCCATTTTTTTTTTAACCGACATACTGGTACATAGGTCTGATTGCAAGATCAGATTTGTTAATTAGAAGTCCGTGCGGATTTTGCAACCACTTTTTGAGCCTGAAAATTGTTTTTTACTCCTCTCTTAGGTGCGCATTGAGCCTGATTGGCAATTTCTGTGAGTAGCTGTATCCCCCTTTAGATTTAGGTGTGACTAATGCATGTATTTTCAGGAGTAAAATATTCCAACTCAAGAAAATAGCTTTTGTGAATCAAAGCCATGATTATGTCACCCATAAGGCTTGAGTAACCCAACTCCCTACTGAAAAAGCTCTGTGAAATAGGTATTTATGTTCAGGCGTAGCTCATAACTAGGATCAGAGCCACTGGAATTATATGGTATTGGAGGCACCAGTTAAGTGGCAAAGTTGACTAAATTACGGGACAAGAAAAGGAAAATTATGCAACACATGTGGCACATTTTGTGGTATTACCCAATTATTTTAGTCATTTTATACATGCTAACATTTTCTGGTCAACGTTTTACCTCATCGGTAACACTTTGACACCTAAATCCAAAAACAAGCTACAGAAAGGTAAACAGCCAACTTTTGCCAAGGGCCTTCAACTGCCCAACATGTGTAGCCACCTTTTTAGTAACTTCTTGATCCATTTGAGTGAGAAACAGTTTTTTGGCCTTAAATCTACAGATTATGCAGTCGACGATGGATTATGTGGCATATGAAGCAAACCCATAATTATGAGTGAAATGCAACGGCCACAAAAATGCATAATTCCAAAGGCCCTGCTTAAGATAGCTGTGAGACACAACTATTGATGGAAAGAATTTGTTAAACGGGCCCTTGATGTACAGTCCTTAAAGTTGAGACTGATTAGTCTCGTGCTGTACATAGCCTCGGAGCTATGGAAACTGAGGGGGGGGGGGGGGTATTGGTCTAATTCAGAATTTAAAGGGACAGCAACAGATACTACATGCAATGCAGTATCCAGAAGAAGAAGAAGCAGGAAGGCCCCTTCCTTCGAAATGCAGAATTGAGGATTTTAGATGATTTAATATTAATTATGAGATCATAGTAGGCCGAGATGTAATCAATATTATGTTAAAAAACACGTTAACTATTTTTCCCCTTCTTGTACTCTTTGCTTGTTCAATATTTTCAAGAGTTCTTTTTGATGTGCTTCGTTCTCCTAGATTTGTCCTTCCAGAACACGTAATCTCAGTAGGAATTTCGCAATCACAAAAGGATCGCTTTGCACTGCATCTGTTTCTTTATAATTGGTCGATTAAAGGGACACGTATGACAGTAAATTTAAATTATTTCTCAAGGCGCATTGTTATATACGGAGAGTGCAACGCCCTAATCGGCACCAAGAGGCTGCCTCCTGGCGTGTCAGAAGGGGAAGCACCATTTGACAGACCTTCTGCTTTTGATAGAAATGTTTCTCAGTGGCCTGGCCCAGTAGAGTGCATCGGTGACAGGTGGTTTGCGTTGCTTACTGGCAACTGGTAACCGCGGAGTCATTGCACCTGTTCCTGCAGGTGATCATTACCAGACATATTGAGCTACTGTTGGAAGCGTGTGAGAAGTGCGCCACCTGGCGTGCGCGGTGTGCTAGTGCACAGTAAGGACGCAGCCAGGTCTGGCAACCACAGGAACACTCGTTCCAAACTACTTTAAACAGATAGACAACTGGTGTGGGTTTTATATATTTGTAAATGTTTTGCGTTGTCGCACGCCGCCTCTTAAGTTCCTCCTTTTTGTCATCTGTACAACTCATCAGCAAGCTGTAACATTTCTTTACACAAATACTTCAAATCCCACGAGTACTGCAGTAAAACCAGTGAAACACTTCTGTACATAACAACTCTGCCCCTTTCTCTTTGATCGACGCCTATTGAGACTCGATCCTCGCCCACAGCTTCAATAACCAGTCCAGTCATTCTGCCTGCTGAGAGTCTCTCCAGAAAAAAAAACCTACATATTCGAAAAAGGAAAAATTGACGTAAAAATGTAATGCTTCCAAATATCATAGACACGGCACACATTTGTAAAATATAACATTCATTTTTTCATCTTTAATGATAGCCTGGACATAATTTAATGAAATATAACTATCACGATAGCTTCCCTTTTTTTCTTCCTGGTGGGGTAATACTTGTCTCTGTCTTTAATGGAAACCAAAGTTTCTTTAACATCACCTACAAATTCATCATTCTATGGCAAGACACAGAGGCTGCTATCCTTCTACTTAAAAGCTTACTCGACACATAGGAAACCACTCAGGCTTCGACGCAGCTCCAGCAAGGCTCGGGGGTGACCCATCTACACAATGCTGCGTCAAGACCTACGCCTGCTTCAAGCAGGCACAGGGTTTTGACGCAGCATTGCCCTGAAAGTGACTGAGTGAACGCCCCCCCGCGCAGGAACGCCTCCTCATGGCGCAGTGCTTTACAACGTGACGCATCTCAATCGGTCTTCAGTTTTAATAATATCATCTCGAATGTACCAAACTCAAACCCTCTCTGACAGAATGTGCACCTAAGTTAGACATATCCACTCATGCCTGATGCATTACACATATAACCTATTAGGCCAACATGGAGGAAGCTATTGTTTGATGATGTGGTCTTTTTGAATGAGCAATTGTCTAACAACTGTTGATCCAAGCCCTCTATTTCTCTCCTTTTACTCCATTAGACAACTGACTATGCCTAGAAATGGTATAGCCAGAAACACTGAATATGACACTATTCTAGAATTCATTTTGGCTTGTCTAGAAATTACTCAGTTAATTTCTTCTGGTCCAAAAAATGTACCTATCACAACTAGAGAACAAACACCAGATATTCTCAGACACACAATCAAGTGTAATAACATAACTAATTTTCCTGAAAGTTCTTTGATGGTCAGTTTATTGAACAACTATAACACTTTATTAGCATCTTATAAATATTCATAATGTGGCTGAGGAGAAACTTGCATTCAAACAAATTTCAATAGCCTACTAACGAAATGATGTTCACCTACCGATGCATAATTTACATAGCTGGGGCCATCCACAATGTTGGATTGTTAGGAATTGGGTTTCTGGTTGGCAGAGGTATGCACCCTGCCCAAGCAGGAACCACAGTCCTTGTCTGGGTAAGTCAGATACACAACATAAACTAACTTGTGATCGCACTCAGGCAGGTCGGCACAGAGCAGACACGCTTAACTTAAGAGGCAATGTGTCAAGTATTTGTGCAACACTAAAAAACAGTAAAACAGTGAAACGCCTAACAAATCATATACCACACCTTGTTAGAAAAATAGAGCTTAATTTATTGAACAAAGCAAGACCAAAACAACAAAAATAAAATAAGTAGAACCGGTGTTTACATTTTTAAAGAATATCTACAAATGTAGTAATTAAAAGCATAAATCACAAACAGGGCTAGGTCGCGCTTGACTGGGCTAAATACAAAAGTTCAGGCCAACCGCAATGGAGCATGGGTTGGATACAGGGACTAATCTTACTGATAAAGTACCTTGGTCAGAGGATGAGTCAACGTCGAGGGCGAAATGAAGGAGAAGGGAGGAAATGCATCAGTTCCGAACCTTAGGATTGGTATGTTATGCATTGGTGTAAAGCCGTGCACTCGGAGATGTATGGTTTTTGCGCAGCACAGGTTGTTGGTGATGCACCATCATCGAGCCACTCAACCAGTGATGCCATGTCCTTGAAGCAGGTGATAGTTTGGCGCCAAAAGAGATGTGTCGGTTGAGACCCCCTGAATGAGGGTGATGCGTGTATTTTGATGAAAACAGTACAGAAAAGCCCAGGACTGGATTGGGACCACTTGGAAGGGCAAAATACACAGATGGCAGAATCCAGGTGCTGTAGCAGAGCCTCTGCCTTGCCAGCCCTGGCTCCGGACTCACTACAGCAGGGTATGAAGCTCTTTGTGTGGGGACAAGCACAGCCTAATCAGATGTGTCAGCTACTCCCTTCCATCCTGCCCAGAATGGCCCTTCAGGATGTTGATGGCCCATCAATCCCACTTAAACTCCCTTTCTGTGTGACTGTCAGGGGGATGCACAAAGCCCAGCTTTCACCCATCCCAGACATGTATTCAGAGACATGAAGAAGGCACAGCACTGTTAAAGTAAGGAAATGACAACTTTCTAAAAGTAAAAAGAACAAAAAGAACAGATGATGGATGGAATGATGAACAAATCAAACATTCACCCCTTGTCATAGATCTTGGTTTAATCCATAGTTTTATTGCTGACAACTCCGCCCCAGTTTTGATTCAGCCATAACGTAAATCAGTCTTGACCCTGCTCCTAATGGGAACAGTCCAGCCCAAGCTGCCATGCCCTCCCCGAAACGGAAACAAGCATCCTGGGACTGATTTCGGGGTATCGCCTTTCATCAACCAATATAGCTTGAATCCAGTGACACAGTGAACATGGGACCCTTGCCTGCGCATAGCGATGGCACTTAGGGCGGTACATTAAACACAGAAAAGGTGATGAGGAGGATGCTTGCAATTTGCCTAACCACTAGCAATCGCTCGGGGTAGCATGTTTCACCCAAATACACTCTCTATATTCTTTTCTCCACATAATAAAGAGAAAACCGAATAAGAATGCCTGTCCTGAAATGCTGTCAAACTGTCTGCAAGAGCTGAAGGGAGTTTTATAAATATTATCTGTAATGGATTGATTTAAGACTTAATGACTCTGTGTGTGCCCTGTGATCACTAAGTAACTTTTGGTTAATTTTCATTTGGAGTGGGGTTTATTTTGTGTTGTGATATAAATGTTCATTTGAGTTACTCAATGTGTTGCAATACATTGTGAACTTATTGCTGAGGTCCAAAAGAATCAGGATTATCTTGTATTTGGACAATGTGATGTTCAGAGCACAAGGAAAGGCAGGATTGGCTATCAATGGCAATAGAGTTGCTACAGGACCTGAGATTTGTGATAAATTAGGCCATGTTGATTTTATTTCCCACACTTGTTGAGATAGCATGGTGGCAAAAAAAACAATGGGTTGGGATGCAACCTCGAGCCATCGCCAATGATTAGACAAATTGCAAACATTCATCCCGTCACCTTTTGTGTGTTTCATGCTGCCCACGAGTAGCCCTTAATGTACAGGTCCTGGGTACATGTAGTGCCATATACGAGGACTTACAAGTAAATTAAACGTGGCAGTTAGGTATAGGCCAGTTTTAACATGTTTTACGGAGAGAGCACAAACACTTTAGCATTGGCTAGCAGGGGTAAAGTGCTAATGTCAAAAAAAGCGAAGTCAGCAAGAATCAAGAGTGAAGGAAAAAGGTTGAGGAAATACCATACCAAGGATGCCAGATCTAACAGTGTAGAAACTAATATCCACATTCTCAGGTCCTGTAGCAATACTATTGCCATTGATAACCGATCCTGCAAACCAACCTTTTCTTGCGCCGTGAACAACACATTGTCCAGATAAAAGATCATCCTGATTCTTTTGGACCTCAAAATTGCAGACACAGGTTTGAGCAGTTTTGTAAAGCACTACGGGGCACAAGACAATCTGAATACCTTACGCTCTAAATTACAGATTGGACACAACGATAAGTTCACAATGTATTGCAGTTCAAGTCATATCTAAATTAGACTATGCCAACTCCTTATACATGGGTCTCCCCAAAAGATGATCCACAGATTGCAAGCTGTTCAGAACCAAGCAGACAGACTGATTTACAAAGCACAGAACCAATCACATACTACTCCTTTACTTGGACAACTTCATTGTCTGCCTGTGGAGCAAAGAATTAAACTTTTGGTCTGCTGCCTCACCTTTAAAGTTATATTACGCAAGGGACCTCAACACTTAACAAAAAGATGAATTCAGTTTGGGCTCTTCACTCTTCCTCTTCACTCTTGCTGGCCATTGCCAGATTTCAGAAAGCGGGAATGGGTGGCTGCAGCTTCTCCTTTGCGGCTCCCTCTTTTTGGAATTCTCTTCCTTTTTCTTTACGGTTGCAAACTAAATATGTCTCATTTTTAAAAGAGCAAAAAACTTGACCTTTTAAACAAGTTTATCCCCATTTTTGAATAATTTCCATGATTCATTATGCATCTGCCCCACAGCCACACCAAACCACTAGTGATCGTGCACTTAACAAATAAACTAACATAACATAGCATAACATGACATAACATAGTTACAACGCTATTATTTCCTGTCTTAATCCCCAAATTTCTGTTTAGTTGCTCTTACCAACCACTCATTTCCAATTGCATCAGAATCGATTTCTCACTGTGTAGAGCATTTAATACAGGAGAAAAGCCCGAAAAGAGACAAAGGGGGCAGGCTCAAAGGCTCTCAATTGTTTAGAAAAAAGAGTTCTCGAAAAAACTACTAGTGTGTGA
The DNA here is from genome assembly GCF_964263255.1 of Lissotriton vulgaris. Taxonomy (NCBI): domain Eukaryota; kingdom Metazoa; phylum Chordata; class Amphibia; order Caudata; family Salamandridae; genus Lissotriton; species Lissotriton vulgaris. The sequence goes on from NC_141696.1 coordinate 230,867,059, forward strand.
TGCTGTTGTATCAGACATTACAGCAACCTTTTGCAAGTAGTTTTGTCAACATACAAGCAGACATTTGTAAAACAAATGAAGCAACAATTCACGGGAAAAAAACGGCATAACCATATAGAAATAAACATACCTTCTGATTTTCACCCCTCCTACCAGCAGCTAGATACTGTATCAAGTCTTATCCGACCGTCCCAGACTTAGATTACTACTTGGGCCAAATCACAAAACATTTTTTAAAGGTGCTATTTCGTATCCTTGGTGAAAAGTTGAGGCAGTCCTTTATTCAAATATTTTTTTACCACTGTGTTATAAAAGTATTCTTCTAGAGGTGGTAATATGTGGTAGAAATGTTTGCTGTGTGGCATTTTGTTGTGGTGATGATCATTTTGACTGTTTCAATGGGTTGCACCTTTTTTTTATAACATATCTTTATTGGCTTTTTATAGTTATACACGAAAATGACATCATCTCAGCATTTCACCAGGATATTATCAACCATATTTTGCATTGGCAATGAGGTTGGCCCTACTTGCACAGCCCACACGTGTACAGGAGTGAGTGAGCATTATAGGCATGGGCGGAAAATCCGTTCCGCTCGCGGATTTTGCGGATTTTCGGGAAATCCGCAATCCGCGAGATTTGCGAATTTCCCGCAAAATCCGCAAATCCGCGAGCAGCGGATTTTGCTCGCACTGTTCGCGTGAGTTCGCGCCCCGCGAATAAGTGCAAAATTGCAGAAATACGATCTTAGCAAAACTGAAAGTAACTACTTACCAGGTTCAAAAGTTCAGGCACATCATTAGTAGCCATTTCCTGTAGTGCTTCCTGAGGGGCCCCTCCAGAGTTCAGTTGCCAGTTGAAACTATTATGTGACCCTGCTCTGAACCTCAGAATAGTTACACATATGCCACAAAGGTCCTGAATTACAGCTAAGGGAGACAAGCAGGAGCCAGGCTGGAAGTTAAAATCCATTAATCAGCCCCTAATTCATTATTGTCAGTTGGGGCAGGGCAGGTGTTGTAACTAATTTTGCAACAATGAAAGCACTTAGCAAGTGCAAAAGATCACTAATCAGGGCGCACTAAGGAAGCAGGTGCCAGCTAAAAAAATATTCTGTGACACATTAATCAGCCCCAAATTAATTCAGGTCACTTGAGGCAGGGAAGGTGTGCTTTGCTTTGCCGAAAATAATGTACACTGGACAACCAGAGGGTGTGGTGATGAAACAGAGGGTGGCATGGGTGGGCCAGAGGGTGGCATGAGTAGTCAGAGAGTGGCAGTGGTGACAGAGAGTGGCAGTGATGAAGAAGAGTGTCCCAAACAGGCTGGACACGTAGAAACAACAAGTTCGCAAAACTTGCGACCCGACAGGTAAGTTCGCAAATTGCGAAATTGTAAAAACCCTCGCGAACTGGCAGAAACACGGGCAAACACAAAAAAAAAAAATCCGCAAATTCGCGGGAATTCGCGGATTTTGCGGATTGCGAATCCGCAAATCCGCAAAATTCGCGAACGCGAGATCCGCAAAATTCGCTCATGCTTAGAGCATTACCATTCCCCAAACTACCAGTGACCTGTACATAGAATCCAAGAATTTCCCTTGTAGAAAAAGGGTCTGCTCATCCCCGTCGATTATTATACACTTCTGGCTGCTTCTCCTACCTACATTGATAACATATTGTCAAACATTTATGCTCCTCGTCATTACAGTTTCTCTGAGGGGGCTTTCGGAGTCAATAGGTTGCGCCTGTTATGTTTTAATTGTGTTGTTATGTTGCTTTGTGTATGTTACTGTGCTATGTTCTGTTGTTAATTTGGATATGACAACAAATACTGCTATATTTCCTGCTAAAAGCAGCATATTCTTTTAAAGTTCCAGTAGCAATGGGCCATTTACTACTATCTAGGGTGATAAAATAGCATTGTCTAGTTCTTCAACTAGTTAGGACACCAATCAGCCCAAAACATTGGCAAAAACCTGTCTGAAATCATCAGCACTATTCAGTGCTCACCTCATGAGATGCTCAATCCATTTTCTCCTCCAGTTGATTGTAAATATTTAGTTCCATAGAGATAAGGTTTTTCTTTGGTTCATCTTAGCCCTTGCTATTTTTAACTCTGCTGTCCTTATATAGTGCCCCTGCCTACATCACACTTTAGAATTACCATCATTTTCCCAGTGTTTTGCTAATGTTAGTGTAAGGAAAGGCCTCTTTTTGAATGATCACCCAGATTGGGTTGGACTGTTGAAGTTGGTTTAGGGCCACATCATCATCAACATTCCTAATTTTATTTCGTTATTACAAACCATTAAAGTGCACAACACATATTAAAATAGTACAATAAAACAAGTGCAATTCATCAAGATCAAGCATAGTTAAAATACAGTGCAAAGCTAAAATGTCAAAAGACCAAGAGTGAAAGGAGAGCGCAACATTTGTTTATCATATAGGACAAGTGGCTATGTAGCAGTACCTGGGAGCTAAAGTGTAGATATGTGCAGAAATACAGGAAAGTGCAACAATGATAGTATTTAGAAAATAAAAATGACATCAAAAAATGTGTCCGTTTACACCATCCACTCTGAAGATACTTCCCTATAGTACATACAGCAAATGGGTCTCCTCCTTCCTAAAAGCCAACATCGCAGATACTCGATCTAGTAGACCCAATTTATAACATGATGGGATTTTCCATTTAGAGAGTCTTGCCGAGTATGCAGGACAGAACAAGAGGAAATGTTCCTCGGTCTCGTTATAATGAGAGCAGACACAGCACGCTGCGGAGCTCCCGCTGTTGGCTAACCAAGTAGTTGAAAATGCGGCAAGGGGAAGAATGCCAGAGCAACATTTTAAGTTAAGGGATCGTGCTAAAGTGGGGAAAATTGTGTCTAAAAAGTTTTCATAAAAAGGCGGTGCTTTAAAAGTTAAAAAAAGATTGACTTAACACACCTGCAGCTTCCGGGGCCGTACGTTTAGCATAGTGCCTTTCCTAAAATCTCACTTTTTACAATTCCAGGGAGCCTTGATCAATGAGTTCAGGCAAATTCCAGAAACCTTCCAAGCAAAGCTCCATCAAGTTCACCTTGACTGATCTTAACCAGGAGATTTTCCTTAAATCTCTAGGCCTTCCAAGGAAGTTAGCAAGACCCTCCCTACATGGTTTTAGTGCATCTAGCCTCCAGATACGCACCCAATAAGCTAATAGATGCAATTTGGCAACCAGGCCCGAAAAGGCCTAAATCCAAGATCAGGTTATACAGATAACAGGGGACAACTCTGGGGGAGTAATAGTAACAACAGCACAAACTTATTTTCCTCGCAACCCAGGTTAGGTTAGTTAAGTCTGAATGGGCCAATAATTCACTTCCATATAGTACTGCAGTTAGAACCGGTGCCCTATATATTTGGAGAGGAGAGTTAATAGGGTTGGACTTGCTGGTTTCACAAATCTAAGTAAGGACCAGGCCCTCTGTTTTAATATAGCAACACTCTTTTGTATCTGGGCCTCCCACGAATTGGAGTCTGATATCAGAATGTCAAGATAATAAAAATCTCTCACTCTATCAAGGGAGACTCCATGCAACGATAATCTCCCCCTACACTTATTGCGTGAATTAAAGACCATACACATGGTCTTAGGTATATTCAACTCAAGGCCAGGCTGACAGCAAAAGAGGGAAAATCGCTGCAACAAAGTTGACAACCCCCTAGCCATCTTTAAAAGCTAGAGGGTGTCATTGGCAAACAACAAGGTAGGAATCTCAGTTCCTCCTAAAATTGATGGGAGAGCCATTCTGGAAATTGAATTAAAAAACACACATACATTAATAAATAATAAAAAAAAGGGTGGGGCCCAGGGCGCAATCCTGACGAACTCCTCTTTCCAGAGGAATACTCCTTGTCAATTCCCCATAAGAGACCCATCTAACCTGGCCTTAAGTGCCCTTCTGCAATCTGATTAGAATGTCTAAAGGTTCATGGGCCCACCCCTGTTCCTTCAATAGGCCCCACAGTTTCTCTCTCGAGACCAAGTCAAAGGCGCAATGGAGGTCTACAAATACAACGAACAGGTTGCCCCCGTTGATGTCCACTGTCTTCCACTTTGTGACCAAAAATCTGCAGGCTTGGTTGACAGTGTCCACATTATCTTGGAAGCCAGCTTGAAAGTGGGTTATCACTTGGCTGTTGGCTAACTACCTTCTAGGTTTATCAAGAATGTGTCCACAGAAGATTTAAAAAAAGAATCTGACTAATAGGGCAGTAGTTCTGCGGCAGATCCCTAAGTCCTGTTTTGTAAATAGGAACAATCTCCGCACCTTTCCAGGTTTGGGGTATAGCCGGACCTTCAAGGATGGTGTTCCAGATTGTGTTAATACACGGGCCCAAAAAACCCAAATTCAATCAAAAGAGGTCCACAGGGAACTTAACTCGGCATGCAGCCTTCCCCTTCTTTTGCACGGCCATAGCCCTTTTTGTATCAATTAGAAAAAAATGTAGAAGCGGTTCAGGGCAACAATCGCTACACTCTACCAAGAAACTGAGGGTAGTAGCTACAGCCACACATGATTCCGAAATCGGAGAGGGGGAGATCACTGTTCAACGTACGTATTTATTGTGATTCTCCCACACTGTATTTCTGGGTGCATTGTCGCGTGTGAGGAGCCATGCTTGATAAAATGACAACATTTATTAGCATCTTTGCTAATTGCCGCATTTAAATGTTCGGCCCATAGTTCATCATTCCAATTTAAATGACCTGTCCAAAGTGCAGTTTTATATTGTACTGTAACTAATGGGATTGTGCATCTATTCCCTTCTTTAATGGCTTTCAATAAAGCATGTTTAGCTTCCTTGCATGCAGAGTTGAGCCAGAGATTAATTTTAGCTGGTTTCCTAGCAGACTTAAAATCCTATAGGAAAAAACTCCTTAAGCTTAGTGAAACAAGCATTATGGCTAGCTAGAAGGAGTTCACTTCTGTCTAGCTAATCTGCTACTGGATTTAATGTGGAATGTAAGATGTCATATATTTTTGTAATGGCATCTTCAGTAGCAGCAATTGCATTCCACTTTAAGGCCCTCCTAGAGTTAGTGACTTCAGGCACAACGCGATCTGGAGCATTTCTCGGTTCCTCTTCCCAAGCTGCCCCATGCCCCAAGTTAATTCAATTCTATTTTATTGTGTCAGCATAAAAACCCTTACAAACATTTATTTGATCGAATAAAGTAGTCCTTCATAATGGGATCTGTGTAAAAGCATTCAGACTTAATTTCAGAAAAAATGACATTCATAAAGTTCATCATGCAACAATGAAGGTAAAATAAAAACCTTTCTTTGATGAAAACACATAATATAAAATGGCTCATTCAGACAATAAAACCGAGGTGAGTAATAAATAAACAAATTTAGAACCAGATATTTAGTGCCACATAATAAACTACTTTGAGCTAGTGTATAGGGAGGAACAGATTACTCACAGTCTAACACAGATCGTCACTACTACAGTCTGTGTTAAGCAATACTAATATGCCTCGGTATTCAGCACTTTTGGGGGCACACGGGCCCATAAGATACTTCTTTAGTAACTTTATTCTGGATACCATCCCCAACTGCAGCACCGCTTAATATAAAATATAATCTGTAATAAAGTGCTTAGTGTAATAAACATCAGACCTGAGGCTGCATACTGTCTAACAACTGGTATGCCACTAACTATAAAGTGCTAACAGCTATAAGGTGCCTGGAATGGTGGACATCAAACACGTTTAAGGTGCAATTCATGTTCCTACAATTTGCAAAATAGATAAGGAAAATTGAGCTTGCAGATCGATTTATCACAGTTAGGTTGTTTTTATTAATATTCAGCTGATGCGTGCAATTCCATGCAATGATACCTACATGAATCGTGACTGGGTGGACTGCATAGGACTTTATATCAAACTGCGAGCACTATCAGGTGTGCTTTTTTCAGTGCTTCTGTCGATTGCTTGGTGACTGGTCAAGTGCACCAAAGAAAGGCAGATGCATTGTTAAGAATATCCCCCCTAACTATACTACAGCATAGCTCGGTCACATCTGTAATGCTGCAAATCCCATATAACTCAAAGAGAGGCAGCAGCCACCTGGATCAAATGGGAATATATTTTGAACAAAACAAAAGCACGTGAGTTATAGTATCCTACCCTCCTACAGAGCAGTTACAAAGAGAGTCCTCCTCTGTTAACCATTTTTTTCCACAAGATGTGACCTTGTTGGAAATATCCCTAGTCTGAACAAATATATAGCTGCCTTCTTTGGTTAGGCTGTATTTTATCCAGGAATTCTTTGAACCCTACCTCAGTCGTTGAATTGAGATAAGAGTTTATTAGGCTACCAAGTTACGCACTCCAGCTTTGTCATCCCTCAGTAAAGTGTAATAGCGCTCCTTAACTAAATCTGCCTTATCAGGGCCCACGTGCCCGGGAGCTTTCCATAGGTTAATCAGGCCCATGACCATCAGAAATTTCTTTATGTGTACCTACAACAAACATACCCCTTTACTGGTGCCCCTGATAACCTTCTCAAAGGCTTTTTAGGAGCTCCTGGCCTTTATGTTCTAATCCAGCATAAAACTGTCCGAATTGTAGCCTGATCTGTGATAGAAACTACATACAGTTCCTTAACCCCTTCGATGCTCATGACGAGCTCAGCTTGTCATGAGGCACGGTTGAGCTGTGCTGATGACGAGCTGAGCTCGTCATGAACAATGGAAACTCTGTGCGTTCAGCACCGGGGGGAAACCTCTAGCAGCCAAGGTGTTAATAACGGGAAACATTGAGCACCACATCCCAGTAAAACACACAAGGTGATGGACGGAATGTTGCACAATGGCAAAACATTCACCCCCAGTGACAGATCTGGGTTTAATCCATCGTTATTTAGCTCACCACGCCACTCCAGTTCAGACATGGCCATATGCAAATCAGTATTCACCCTGTGCCTCATGGGAACAGTCCAGACCGAACTGCCAAGCCATGTCTTCCCTGGACCGGAATCAAGCATCCTAGGACTGGTTTCTGGCTATCAGCCGTCTTCAGCCTTGATAGCTTGACTCCAGTGGCGCAGAAAGCACGGGACCCACGTCTGGGCATATCCTTCCAACATATGGTGAACAGCAAAACACACAAGGTGATGGACGGAATGTTGCACGATGGCAAAACATTCACCCTCAGTCACAGATCTGGGTTTATTCCATCGTTATTTTGCTCACCACGCCACCCCAGTTGAGACATGGCCATATGCAAATCAGTCTTGACCCTGTGCCTCATGGGAACAGTCCAGACCGAACTGCCTAGTCATGTCTTCCCTGGATCGGAATCAAGCATCCAAGGACCGGTTTCTGGCTATCAGCCGTCTTCAGCCAGGATAGCTTGACTCCAGTGGCGCAGTGAGCACGAGACCCACGTCTGGGCATACCCTTCCCACATAGGGTGAACAGCAAAACACACAAGGTGATGGATGGAATGTTGTACAATGGCAAAACATTCACCCCATCACAGATCTTAGTTTAATCCATCGTTATTTTGCTCACCACGCCACCCCAGTTCAGACATTTCCATATGCAAATCAGTCTTGACCCTGTGCCTCAAGGGAACAGTTCAGCCCAAACTGCCAAGTCATGTCTTCCCTGAACCGGAATCAAGCATCCTAGGACCGGTTTCTGGCTATCAGCCGTCATTAGCCAGGCTAGCTTGACTCCAGTGGCGTAGTGAGCACGGCACCCACGTCTGGGCATACCCTTCCCATATAGGGCGAACAGCAAAACACACAAGGTCTTGGACGGAATGTTGCACATTGGCAAAACATTCACCCCCAGTCACAGATCTGGGTTTAATCCATCGTTATTTTGCTCACCACGCTATCCCAGTTCAGACATAACTTTAGGACTCCTAAATGCCTTCTGTGAATACGAAAGTCTTAAAGATAAGATTTTTCTCAGTTTAGGAGTCCTAAAGATAGGATTCCTAACTTTACGACTCCTAAACTGAGAAAAAACTAACTTTAAGACTTTCGGTATTCACAGAAGGCATTCAGGAATCCTAAGGTTAGGAGTCCTAACTTTACTACTCCTAAACTGAGAAAAATCCTAACTTTAAGACTTTCGGTATTCCCAGAAGGCATTTGGGAGTCCTAAAGTTAGGACTCCTAACTTCAGTGAATACCGAAATGAGTAAGTGCCATCTGTGAATACCAAAATGGTAGTAAGTTTAGGATTTTGTCTTAAGATAGTTCTGTGAATCGGGCCCTGAGTGTCTGAGTGGCTCTGTGAGTGGGTGCATGAGTGTCTCAGTGGGAGTGTAAGTGAGTGTCTTACTGGGTCTGTGAGTGGGTGCATGAGTGTCTGAGTGGGTCTGTGAGTGAGGGCATAAATGTTTGAATGGGTGTGTGAGTAGATAGGTGCATGAGTATCTATGTGGGCATGTGAGTGGTGTATGAGTATCTGAGTGAGTGTTTGAGTGGGTGGATTAGTGTCTGAGTGGGTCCGTGAGTTGGTGTGAGAGTATCTGAGTTGGTCTTTGAGTAGGTGTGAAAGTGTCTGGATGGGTCTGTGAGTGGGTATGTGAGTGTCTGTGTGGTTATGAGTGGGTATGAGAGTCTCTGAATGGGTTTGAGTGTGGGTGCATCAATGGCTGAGTGAGTGCCTGGGTGTATATATTTTTTAAATATATTTTTAGGCCAAATTTGTGAAGTCCTAAAGATAGGATTCATAACTTTACGACTCCTAAACTGAGAAAAAACTAACTTTAAGACTTTCGGTATTCACAGAAGGCATTCAGGAGTCCTAAGGTTAGGAGTCCTAACTTTACTACTCCTAAACTGAGAAAAATCCTAACTTTAAGACTTTCGGTATTCCCAGAAGGCATTTGGGAGTCCTAAAGTTAGGACTCCTAACTTCAGTGAATACCGAAATGAGTAAGTGCCTTCTGTGAATACCAGAATGAGTAAGTGCCATCTGTGAATACCAAAATGGTAGTAAGTTTAGGATTTTGTCTTCAGATAGTTCTGTGAATCGGGCCCTGAGTGTCTGAGTGGCTCTATGAGTGGGTGCATGAGTGTCTCGGTGGGAGTGTAAGTGAGTGTCTTACTGGGTCTGTGAGTGGGTGCATGAGTGTCTGAGTGGGTCTGTGAGTGAGGGCATAAATGTTTGAATAGGTGCATGAGTATCTATGTGGGCATGTGAGTGGTGTATGAGTATCTGAGTGGGTGTTTGAGTGGGTGGATTAGTGTCTGAGTGGGTCCGTGAGTTGGTGTGAGAGTATCTGAGTTGGTCTTTGAGTAGGTGTGAAAGTGTCTGAATGGGTCTGTGAGTGGGTATGTGAGTGTCTGTGTGGTTATGAGTGGGTGTGAGAGTCTCTGAATGGGTTTGAGTGTGGGTGCATCAATGGCTGAGTGAGTGTCTGGGTGTATATATTTTTAAAATATATTTTTAGGCCAAATTTGTGAAGCTGCTGCGGCTGTACAAGGGGGGTACGCAGAGCACCGTGGTGGATTTCCTCGCATGTGGAAAACAAATCACTCTAGGGTCTTTTCTGGCCTATCAGGGGTCCCTACAATCCAACTGCCTGAACACTATTTCTTAAATGTAGCGTCACATCTTGATTTAGAACAGAGGGGAGTCAGTCACCTCATCACAACAGAGCTGAAGCAGTGTGCAGAAAAGGCTTTTATGTACGACTAGATGATAAATAATTTTTCAATCTATTGGGATATATATCATTAATTTATTGTGCATATCGATAATACGCAATTATATCAGTATACATAAATTGAACATAAATAGTCAATAAATAAATACAAAAGACAAATATGTATAAAATGTTACAAAAACCCCTACCAACCAGACGTGTACACCATAAATATTATGCACAATAAGCCTTCATTCACTCATTCAGACATATAGACGAGACAAAGACAGGACTGGTCAACTCCACAAGAACCCAATATTCATAGAACCATGAACAGTCAAACACATAACAAAGAGATTATGTGTATTTTAGTAACCAGGCTGACGCAGGAAGTAAGAAGCTGGTTATTTATTGGCTACATGAACAGCAGAGCCAGAAGGACCAGCTCTACCAACTGCTCAACTGGAATGTACAATCTCAATACAGTTGCTAGGAGACCATAGATTCTAGAGTATAACAACATCATAGGATAGGTACGATGCAGAGCAGCATAACAGATAAGCTACAGTACAACATATCTTCTTTTCTCTAAAGAAAAACAAAAAAAGAAGAAAAAAAGCAGAATTATGACCTGTACCTGACAGGCTTAACAACATTTCAAGAGCTTTTCCTAGGACAAGCTTGAGCAACACAAGGAGGTATCACCTCCCTTGAAGGTGGGACAGTATCCCTTACACAAACCTTCACCACCCTGTTGAGGTTCCACCAATGACCCCCATCAACCATTACTGCATTACCAAGTATCTTGTGAACTCTCAGCGGTTGACTGAATTTGCTGTCACCTTTTTTTGCATGTACTCCACTCTTAACTTTAATTGTGTCGCCCACCTCCAACGGAGCTACTTTCACACCTTTGCGGGAATCAAACCAAAGCTTTTGCTTAGATGGTGAAACAGACATATTCTCACATGCCAAAGACATTAAATAAGCAACATCAGATTCAGATCTGACCCATTTGCTCATCCAAGCAGGTCTGAAATTAGTGTTGGGTTTCTGTCCTCTCAATAATTCAAAAGGTGAAATTTTAGTAACCGAGTGGGGTGTAGTTCTATAAAACCAAATCATAGCATTAAGCGCTTTGCAAATATCATGACTACCAGCTTTAGCCCACTTAATACACTCCCCCACTGCCCGATTCATTCTTTCAACCAAACCATTACTCTGCGGGTGGTAAAGAGAACTCTTGTGGTGTTTAACACCAGACTTGTGGAGAAATGACTCAAGTCAAGTCAAGAAACTTTATTCGGTTGTTTCTATTGACAACCATAAAAGCATTTTACATTTTACATATATTAGCGCATATTATCATTAAAAAAAGAGCCAGTTAAAAAAATAACTTTAACAAGACAAGAATACTCACAAAAGTTGCAGGCACATTAGACATTCCAGTTAATAAATAAGAACATTCAAAGATCTTAAGAAAATATCATTTCAATTAACAATACTATTATCCTTCCATACTATTTCTAAATTTCATTGCCTGTTTTAAAAAACTACATACATACAGGGTACAATCACTTCTTAGCAGCTGAAGGTAATAAAGTGCTGGTCTAAATTGAGAAAAGTTCATTTTTTTAGGTAAGGTTTTAAGTATAACTTCCTCGGTATATCGTAAAAGGGACAGAAAAACAAGAAGTGTGCCAGGTCTTGCGGAGACTTATCGTCACAGCCGCAAGCCGGCAACACTTGTCCACGATGAGATCCTTTGGGTACAGCCAAAAGTACGTGAAATAGATTGAACCTGAACCTTGTCAATAAAAAGCGATCATAACTAGACATTGGCCATGTTAGGTACGGTTCCATGAGCAGGGTAGTCTTTATTAATACATGATTTTGTACACTGTCTTTTCTTAATTCACATGTCTCCCTATCTTGGTATCTGGAAGAAATAAAAGCCTTCTTAACCGTGATGACATCTAGTTTGGTAATAGATTCAGGGAATAAAAAAAGTGCAGGTCGACCTAAATCGGTAAAACAATTGCTCAGATACTTTATCCAAGGAAACTTCAGCCTATTTTCCCAAGTAAGTGCTTCTCTCAGTATAAGCTGTGTAAGTGGTATATTATCATTTAGCCAGCAGTTTAACCAACATATTAGGGGATTTACTGCCATTTTATCGCATAAAAAAGGAATACCCAATTCTTCATGCACAGAAAAATTTGCCGTTCCCCCGGGCACCCTTAGTAGCTGCTTTAAAAAGTTGTTTTCAACTATCTCTAGGGCTCCCAGAGGGACGTATCCCCATATCTCACTACCATAGCACGCCGTAGTAACACTCTTGGCCTGGTAAAGTTGGAGTAATGCAGCAACTGGACTATATCCCATTTTTCTTGAGAAATCAAATATAGCCGCATTAGCCCTGATTACCTCTCCCTTCTTTTTTTGTATTACGGGTCCCCAGTTCAGTTGACGGTCGAACAGGACTCCAAGGTAGGAGAATGTATTTGTTACAGGGATTTGTACTCCATTAACCTTTAGGCGATTTGGCTTTTTATTTCCCTGGCCTACCTTCATTACGAAGGATTTAGAGTTATTTATGCTTAGGTCTCTGGATTTCATAAAAGTGAAGAAGGAATCTAGTAAGGTTTGAAGACCATTGGCGGTTCTAGATAAAAGGACTGCGTCATCCGCATAAAGCAGAACCGGCAGTCCCTTACGGCCAATGTACGGATAATCTGTATTGGTACTTAAAAGGTGCTCCTCCAGTTCATTTATATATAAATTAAAAAGGAACGGGGCCAAAATGCATCCTTGGCGAACTCCCCGGTACACTCCAAAATCTTTTGTCACATTTAGATCTTGTGTGTATCTAACATTCGCTTTCGTATCGGAATGCATATCTTCTAGCAGGTTAATTAAATTCTGATCCACACCCATTTTCGCCATGGCGTCCCAGAGCTTCCCACCGCTCACACAATCGAAAGCCGAGGAAAGATCCATGAACGCCATGTGAATTGTTCCTTGTCGGGCCTTGGTATACTTCCCTATGATTAGATATAAATTTTAGCATTGGGAAATCGTAGAGTGACCAGGCCTAAATCCATATTGGATTGGGGATATTATATTATTTTCCTCTGACCATGTGACCAGTCTATTTAAAATGACTCCCCCCACTACTTTGGCAACAGAATTATTTAACGATATTGGCCTGTAGCAGAGGGGGCTATTACGGTCTCCTTTTTTGAACACGGGCACGATGGTTGATACCCCCCATGACTTTGGGCATCCGCAAGTCACAGCGGCATTAAGTACGCCTGCGACTCTTTGTTTTTAAAAATAGAACTAAAATGGTTGACCCATTCTTCCTCTGGGATATTAGTACCCACAGTGGAATTACAAGATTGATCAAATAAAGGTTTATTTATGATGTCCCAAAACTTCGAGCTGTTTTTCAGTGTTTCAGGATCTAGCAAGGTCTCCCAAACGCTTTTTTTTACCACTCTCTTGCGGTTTGCGAGGGACTTCTTATACCTGGACCGCATATCCTTAATGAGCATCGAATCTCTAGGTTTTATTTTTAATGCTTTCTTGAGCTCACGACTAGCCTTGGAACAATTTTTATCAAACCACTTTGGGTTATTATTTAGATTTACTTTCCCTTTGACTGGTACCGTTAACAGTGACTCTACTTTTTTGGCAACCTCCTTAAAAGATGCTAAAATTTGTTGTGGTGCTGATACCGGGGATATACATACTGAAAATTCAGGGCTACACATATTATTAATAGAGGTGTACAAGTTTTCACAATCCACCATTGACCATTTTAAGCGACGCTTTCCGTTTATACATTTAGTGGAGCCACGATCCACACGTGGATTTCGTTTTTCAAATATTTTCACACCCATTTTAATGCATATAGGGTTATGGTCGCTGTATATGCTCAATTGAATGCAGTAGTCCTGAACAACGTTAACAAGATCTGCCGATAATAAAATATGGTCTATATATGATCCTGTTGCATGGCCTTTAAATGTGGGAATAGGGAAGAGAGTTCGATCCGAAACTGTGGACATTGCTGTAATAAGGTTATTTTCATTCATTAGCGCATTTAATTCTGTTCCTCGCCGCGAATGATCAAAATGAAATCCTTCCAGGCTGTTATATCCCAGTTGGCCAACAGTAGTCTCACCAGGATTCCCACATGGATGTGTGTTAAAATCACCTGCTATTATTTTTTGACGAGGCAAAGATCCCACATTTTCCCTTAAGAATTCACATAAAGGCTGTATATTACAGTCGCCGGACTGATTCACTGCATTATAAAAGTTAATCAGTATAAGCTTTGTTTTGCCCCTCTTTAGCTCTAAAGCCTGGATATTTCTATTACCAGAGTAATGTTCGACTTTATGGCATATAAGAGTCAAATTAACAAAGATTGCCAAACCCCCTTTTGCTCTACCACTAGCTGAGGGAACTGCTGGAATAAAAAAGCTTTGATAACCCTCAATGTGTACATTTTTTTCCACCAACCATGTTTCTTGGAGACATATTACCGCATGTTCCTTAACAAAAGATAGCCAACCATTATCACTGAATTTGTCATGGAGCCCGGCTATGTTCCAAGATATTAGACTTTCATTACATATTTGTGGTGGACATTGAGTTATATCATCATTTTCGTGTTCGCCTGGGATAGGGGGCATTAGACCTATACTACAGCTTGCCCGTGCTTCTGCGGAATTATATCTAGTAGGAACTAGGATAGGGGCAGGATTTGTTACATTATATAAACTTATTGGTCCGTTTGTCTGTGCCAAAGAACCCATCATCACAGCATTAGGACTTCGCAATAGAGGTACTTGGACATCTTTTACTAGTCCTGCATCTCGTTGCAAACGAACATTATGGGCAGGGTTAAGTAATGTATCAAGTAGTCATTCAACCCCTTCCAACCCTCCCTGATCATAGAAGACGTCAAACCTATTAGAAATGGGGATATTAAACCGGTTGTTAAAATGGCTAGGGTATTGATGTTCTTGTTGGTGTATCTGTTGTGGACAATCCCATCTGTCTAAATTATACCCCCAGTTGTTAGTTAGGGCACCGTGGCCCCAGCCATTTGTTGTTCCTGGCCATACTGGCCTAGTGTGGGTATAAGTTAGCTTGGGGTATGTCATACTACACTGTTTTTTACCAAAAAATTCTAAAGTGAGTGGAACAATGGTACCTCTCCTACGCTGCGGCGGGAGAATGTTTGATAGAATATTTGGTAGTACAGCGGAGTTTGTAAAGTTTAAAACTATACAGTCACCTTTAAATTTTTTGGGATTTTGCCCTATCCAGGATACCCTTCTGGCTAATTTAATGTCTCCTGCTAGCTGTTGTTTCCCCCAGGGGGCCAACTGCATATTACCAGACAGCCAGTGCAGGGCCTTACTTGTCAGTGCTGTGGGGGATTCTAGTTGACCTGTTGCTAATGGGGGGACATTTGCCAGTACCAGCACTAGGGGTGATGCATCTTCTATGAAATGTGATGTATCTACTTCTGTACCTAGTATGG
The DNA here is from genome assembly GCF_964263255.1 of Lissotriton vulgaris. Lineage (NCBI taxonomy): Eukaryota > Metazoa > Chordata > Amphibia > Caudata > Salamandridae > Lissotriton > Lissotriton vulgaris. The sequence goes on from NC_141696.1 coordinate 230,882,285, forward strand.
TCGATACTGGAGGGTTTGGGGGCTGAACCTCTCTTATCTGTGATTGATTAGGCGCTGTTACTGGGGTCTGTTCAGTGGGGTTGGCATGTATATTATTTATGACTCCCTCCGTTCCTAACGCGATTAGCTCTTTTGTAGAAGCAGCTAAATTTGTGACTATAGTTGATATATTTGTCACCTCTTCCACTATCTTTTTCTGATCCGTGCCTAATTTCTTTACATCAGTAGACAGCTTATCTAATTTAGCCACTACTGGTTTAATGAGTGCTTTAAATTTAAGGTCAATCATGTCAGCTATCCTGGATAGGAACTCTTCATCCACATTTTGCTTCACAGCTTCATCTCCTATCCCCCTATTTTTATCCTTAATTTTCGGTGGCGACACAGCCCTCTTCCTCCCAGAATGAGATCCACCCCGGTGCATTTGTGGTTTTCTGCACTTTCTAAACGCCAGTGTAACTGGGGCATGAACAGGGGGGTCTACATCTTCGATATTTACCTGTGTACCCTCCTGCACAAGGAGATCTTGTTCTGTGTCGTCTGCCTGGGATTCGGTGTCATTATCCTGGGCTAGGTCGTGGTCAGATTCGATAAGAACGCTCTGATTTAGTGTCCCACTATCATGTTTGTCTGTATCTGGGATTTCATTCCCCACATCCTGAGATGGTATGTCTACCCACGGTGAATTTGGAGGTGGGCTCAGGGGGGAGAGATTAGGGGATTGGCTTAAACCTAATGATTGTCTCCTTTCATTGTTGATCTTTGATACTACATGTACCATGTAATTATCCATAGTATTTCCCCCAGCAACTGGAGTCTTTTTTGGCATCCTCAGTTGTGTTAGTAGAAATACCAAAATTTACTCGTGTAAGAGCGTTTAGTGATATAAAAGAGCACAGGAATTACTCTACAGGTGAAACCAAGATGAAAATATAATCAAAAACAAATAGTCTTACTGCAGCCGGGCAAATCGTATTCCACAGGGGCAGTATAACGTGCCCAGTCCAGTCACGGCCTGTCTCGGACTGTCTAAGACTGTCTGCCCTTAGTCCGGTCTTCGTCCCGGGCTTCGCGGAGAGCCCTGATTGGACTTATAGCCCTCAGCAATCAAGGGGGCGTGGTCGCTGCGGGAAGAGGCTACAGCTGTTTCCAAGTTTTGCAGTCCCGCAGCGGTGAGACGGCAATCAGCGTCCAGCTGCACTCTGGGAGCTCGAGTGCAGCGCTTGTGGCGTCCCAGCAAAGTCCAGATCATAGCAAGCCAAAGGAACTCCTGTTCTCCGCAGCGCCCAACAACAGGATTCTGGACAGAGTAGTCAGTGAGTGGCACCCGCGAAGCGGGTGCCGCGAAAAGTTAAGGGCTCGTGGATGAGGGGGCGTGGCCGCTGTGGGAAGAGGCTACAGCTCTTTCCAAGCCTCGCAGTCCTGCAGCGGTGAGACGGCAATCAGCGTCCAGCTGCACTCTGGGAACTCGAGTGCAGCGCTTGTGGCGTCCCAGCAAAGTCCCGGTCACAGCAAGCCAAAGGAACTCCTGTTCTCCGCAGCGCCCAACAACAGGATTCTGGACAGAGTAGTCAGTGAGTGACCTCAAATTCCGTACTAATAAACTGCTTTCCATTATCTGAAACCAAAGTTTTAGGAAAACCCTCTCTCAGCCAAAGGTTTTTAAGAAACTCCACAATAGTCTTAGTGTTGGCTTCTTTGACCAGCTTGAACTCTGGCCACTTTGATGCATAGTCCATAAGGACTAGACTAAAGTGACATCCACCTGGAAGAACCTCATAGGGCCCCATGGCATCGATGCCCAGTTTAAGCCAAGGACCCTTGGGACACTCAATTGGCATTAACGGTGGGACAGACACTTTTAAACTTTTGTCAGCTGCACCGCAGACACAGCAATTGGTAACCACAGAATCAATCTCAGCATCCATCCCTGGCCACCAATAAATGTCTCTGATGCGCCACTTAGTGAGTGTGGAACCCAGATGACCATCGTGAGCTCTTTCAATTATGTCTTTGCGGAACAGATCAGGGGGTACAAATTTGTCTGCCCTGAGAATTAACCCATCTTCAATGGAAAGTTTACTTTCAACCTTCCAGAAGGTTGAAGAGGAGCAGGAAGAACTTTCTCTCTGGGCCATCCCTTTCTGAAGAAAGCACAAACTTCTCTTAACACACAATCAGTTTCCAGCGCCCGCACCCAATCAGACTACGAACCCAGACTCAAATCAAGTAGGTAGAGTGCAGCAACCAGACAATCATCACAGTCTTCACTAGAAAATTCATCCAGATTGACATCATCAAGATCAATTGATTTGATAGGAAAACGGGACAAGAAATCTGCCCTACCATTCTTACCAGCTGAAATATGTTGCACCCCAAACTGATACTGAAGAAGTTTTGTCACCATGCGCATGATTCTGGGAGAACAGCATTTACTCACACTACCCCCCAAGATGTTTACTAAGGGCTTGTGATCAGTGAAAAGCATGAAACGCTTACTCCAGATAAAAGGTCGAAACTTCTCAGTGGCCCATGCACACGTCAGAAGCTCCATTTCAATGACCGAATACTGGAGCTCAGGAGTTCTTAGTACCCTTGACGCAAAACATACAGTGTACTCAGAATTGTTGTCCATTTGAGTTAAGGTGGCACAAATACCTACTTGACTTGCGTCAACAGTGACGCAACAAGGTATGCCTGGGTCAAAAGGTTCAAGAACAGGACCATCACTCAAGGCAGACTTCACAAACTAGAGGGCCATTACACACTCATTGCACCATTTGAACTTGACTTCTTTTTTTAGGAATTTGCTTATAGGACGCACAATGGATGCAAAGTTTGTTACGAAGTGTGAGTAGTACTCACAAAGCCCCAAAAGTGACTTGACACCCACTTTATCTTGTGGATCGGGTGCATCAACTATGGCTTGAAGCAAACCTGGTTGTGGACTGACCCCATCTCGAGATATCACATGCCCTAAGTATTCTACTTTGGAACACAAAAATTTACACTTCTCCTCCTTTGACACTACACCCCATTTTTTTAACAAAGTTAACACTTTTTCCAAAACAAGGTCATGAGATGGAAGATCCTTACCAAAAATGAGGACGTCATCCTGAAACACTAGGACCCTTTCAACACTCCTGAGTATATTGCTCATTATCCTCTGGAAAACAGATGCCGCTGACGCAAGCCCAAAAGGCATGTGACAGTAACAAACTGTTCCCAGAGGTAACACAAATGATGTAAGATGTCGTAATTCAGGATCAAGCTCTACTTGGTGGTAAGCACTCGCAAAGTCAAGCTTAGAGTAATAACGAGCACCTTTGGTGGAAGAAAACAAGTCATTAATCTTCGGTAGTGGGTGAGAATCTACCCATATCTCCTTATTAAGAGACCTTAAATCGACACCAACACGAAGTTCTCCCCCCTTTTTCTGGCTACGACTAGGGGAGAGAGCCACAATGAAGAGTCTGTTGGCTCAATGATCCCTTTGGCACACAGACCATTTAATTATTTTTCTAAGTCTTCCCTTACACTGAATGGAACTCCCCTAAGTTTGTGTTTATTGGGAAGGGCACCTTATTTAACGATTATTTTGTGCCTAAATCCTTTAATTTTACCCACCTTTTTACTAAAAACATCAGGGTACTTGTTCTTCGATACAAGACTGGTATCTTTGCAACCAACAACTAAAACTTGCTCTTTTGCTCCAGGTTTGAGTATCATGCCAAACAGGCCCTGAGGAATCCAACCCAATATGTTAAGTCCCTTTACTGCAACATAAATCTTTCCTTTGATTCTTCTATCCTTAAATTGCATTTCATCTTCAAAATAGCCTAATAAGTCCATCCTACATCCCTCATACGAGACAGAAGAACGATCAGGTGGAGATAGAGCTAGAGAACCATTCCTGGTCTCTTCAAATCATTTTTGAGTGATCATCGTGATCTTGGCCCCTGAGTCAACTAAGAGTTTCACAGTGTGATCCCCAACCTTGATATCGACAATGGGATCAATACATGAAGGTGTATCACCTGTAACAATATATTTGGAGGAAAAAGGTTTTAAAGAATGTGACTCATCCAAATTTCTGATAACAGAAATAACTTCCATGTCCGATTCATAATCAGATTCAACACTGCAAATAGTCGGCTTCCTAATACTCTTTTTCTTCAAACAAACTTTTGCAAAGTGTCCCATCTTCTTGCAGTAGTTACACATGACATTACTAGCAGAACAACAGGAACCTTTGATATGTGGTGGATTTCCACATCTAATGCACATATTATAACTATTTCCTTTGAAGGAAGTAGCTAATTCAGATTTTGGTTTGGCGTTGTGATTACCCGACAGAGTAGATTTGACATGATACTTCACAGGATTATTACTATTGACAACATTAATAGCATAATGTGGCTTGTCATCTAGTTCTTTTAGTGATACCATGGATATTTCTATGCTCTTAGCGATTTTTATAGTCTCATCTAAAGATGGATCACTCAGACTTAACAGTTTTTGACGAATGTTCTTATCCTTGCATTCGCAAACAAACTGATCCCTAATAAGATGATCTGTAAATTTTTCGAATTTACAGTGCGTAACGAAGAAATATAAGCATCCACATCCTCTCCTTCAGCTTGCTTCCTTTTAAGGAACTTATGCCTTAAAACCATCAAGCTTGGTTGTTTGTCAAATCTAGTTCCCAATTTAATGATGGTTTCTTCATATTCATCAATCCAGTTAAGTTGTTCTTGGGAAAGAGGCTGTAAATGTTTATGGATTGATCGTCCTTTAAATCTTAGGCAATGGAGAAGCAAACATTTTTTCCTTTCTGGACAATAACGTTGAGCACCTATAGCTCCCAGATATGTTTGGAAAGTGTCATACCAAACTACCCACCTGACAGGAGGATCTCCCGGTGAATCAAGGAACAAAGGTGGAGGATTGACGGATTGCATAGTGCACAATTCTGCTAAACTTGGCAAATTTAAAAAAGAAATGATGAAGGAGAATGACAACAGCTATTATAACAAGTAAATATTGAACTCAAGGGGGCCGATTCCGATCCTGAGAAAAAAAGTCCATACGATTTTCATCCGGAGCCATCGCCGTACGATTCGTACCCGTCTGAAACAGTGAACCGTACGACTCGTACACATGCCATACGACCCGCCGAGTATGATCCGGACCGGGGTATGAGGACGCGATTCGTACGGTCCACGTCAGGTAAGGGCGATTCGTACGGAAACGCACACAATCACTTACACACCGTACGGTGCGTACACCCCATGATAGCAGGAGTACGCACCGTACCCCTGTGATCATGGGGTGTACGCACCGTACCCTGCGATCGCAGGGTGTACACACCGTACAGCCAGCGAACATGGGATACAGTGTGTACACCCCAAGATCGCGCGGTACGGTGCGTACACCCCTTGATCGCAGGGGTACGCACCGTACCCCTGCGATCCTGGGGTGTACGCACCGTACCCAGGGGGCCGTTCCGTACCTGTTTCGGGGCAAACTCTGCTTTTACGGCTGTTTTCAGCTCCTGTAGAAAAGGGGTTGTACGGTGCGTACCCGACACGAATCGTACTTGCCGGGTCGGAAAAAGCAGCAGCGAACCGTACAGATGTCGCGTACAGCGGGTTCCGAGGGAGATTCGTGCGGAGATTCGAGTTGTACGGTCTTTTACGATTCGTACGGAGTCCTGCTCCTGGTACGAATTGTACTTTGTCGTACGTACGGGGGACGTTGCAGGGTACGATTCGTACGGGAAAAATGCTCTGAACGGCTATTCGGAGCGGTTTGTCCCGAATCGGAATCGACCCCAAAGTGTGAACATGTATATATGCGAATAAGAGTGATAAAATCAGTTGAAACTGTACTTGCGTATATAAATAGCACTGATATGATGTCACAATGTGAAGGAGACTGTACCAGCACAGACATACAGGTGAAGTACACATTTGAATGCAGAAGGTATAAGTGTCACTGAAAACTCATAAAAAAAATTACAGTACACTCACTGTAAAGGCTGAATGCGCAGCAGGAGCTTCTTTAAATAGATGGCAAAACTATGTGTTGCTGAAAATTGAGCTGTTCTAATAAAAAAATAACTAAAGGTATGCTTTATTTTGGCAGCATAACATGAACCAAAGAAAATTGGTGTGTGTGTCACCGTCAATGAAGAAACACGTATGGTGCTTAAAAGAAAACGTAACTGGTGTGCATGTCACCAATGATGAGGAAACACGCATTGTCAAGGACATCCCAAAGTTAGAAACTTCAGCAAAATGGCAAATAAATTCTTAAATTGGTGTGCGTGTCACTGACAATAAAGAGACCCATACATTAATGCTGAGAGTGGTGTGCGTGTCACAGGAGATGAAGAGACACGCATGGTACTGAAACAAATGCTGAAACTGGTGTGCGTGCCACCGACGAGGAGGGAACACGAGTTGTCAATGAGACCCAAAATTTATAAACTTCACCCAAAATAGCAGATGAATGCTTAAATTCGTGTGCGTGTCACCGACAATGAAGAGACACGCTTTGTGATGTTAACAAATGCTGAAAATGGTGTGTGTGTCACCGGCGATGAAGAGACACACGTTGTCAAGGAAACCAAAAGCTTTTGGAGACTGCACCAAAATGGCCGCCACGTTACGTGCAGAAGAAAATTGACTTCCCAAAGAGTTAATATGGGCGCTCCCAAGCAAAGTGATGTGACATGATGATGTCACTCTACGAAGACGTGGATGATCCCCACTTATGGATGGAGGAAGAGCATGCTCGAGGAGGCAGCTGGAACGAACGCGGTATGAGGTAGGCGCGAGGGTGATATGGTGAAAGAAAGATGAACGAGGAGAAATGGCAGTTGAAAACAAAAGTAACCAAATAGTCGCTTTCTCTCTCTCTCAGGTTCAGAAAATAATATTGCCAAGGAAAGCCCAAAATAGCCATTGACGATAAGTCTGGTATGGTGAGCAGGGCAGTCGGTAGTTACAAGTGCAGATTAAAAAAATTAACCTTTCTCTTTAGTTTCAGAAAGTGACTTAAATAAAAAAACGATTGTGCAGGCCAAGCAGCATAGACATGCACACAATACCTCGGTTTAGAAGTCCAAATAAGTTGTAGCTCAGCAGTAGTGAAGAAATAAGTTGAGTCAGAAGACTGGAATCAGTTTAGAAGTCTTGCAGACAGCTGAAATGAAATGAAAAATTGCACTTGTATAGCGCATAACTACCCGGAGGCTGTGTGGGTTCTTCCATGTAGCCAAAGATCGTCGCCATAAATTTGTAGTAACCAGGCTGACGCAGGAAGTAAGAAGCTGGTTATTTATTGGTTACATGAACAGCAGAGCCAGAAGGTCCAGCTCTGCCAACAGCTCAACAGGAATAAACAATCTCAATACAGTTGCTAGGAGACCATAGATTCTAGAGCATAACAACATCACAGGATAGGTAAGATGCAGAGAGCAGCATAACAGATAAGCTACAGTACAACATGTACAAACTGTTTCCTTATACAATGCTGCATTAATATCAACAATTACTATTGTTTTGTCTTTTAGATTGTTTTATATGTTTTTTAACATTTAAAAAAATAGAAACAAGAACATGTGATGGCATTCAGTCTTGTAGGAAAGTTGCGCCAGTCGTGTTGGGAAAGTGAGCCATCAGGGGTCCCTCAAAGAGCACTAACTTGCTCCATGGATCAGGCTACCTCTACCCTGCCCGCTTCTTCTACATTTTCTGTCAATTTTCGCAGCCGGGGACCGTTCCCCAATTTCTAAAATGGTGGCCAAAACTTTGTACTCAGGTGGCAGCCAGTCAATCATGGCATTGCTCTTGGCGTGTGAATTTTTTGGAGCACCGCAATGGATTCACGAAAGATTCACATCCCTAGATGTACAAAATGTGGTTTTCTTTTAATATCTCAAAAACTACTACATGGATTTAAACCAAATCACAAAAAGCATGCTTTTTGGACCAAGAGTTAGCGTTCTGCCAAATTTGGTGTAATTCCATTCAGTGATTCAGACAGTAGTCGTGCCTAAAATCTCTTCGGGAATTAATATGGGAAACTGACTTTTTTTAACCCCAACCCCCACTTTACAGATCAACCAAAACTAAACTTTCAATCAAAAGCATAGAATTCCTTTAAATGTACTCTTTACAATTGTTTTTAGTATTGTTAGAAAGCGCAACAATGCTGAATTTGCTATATGTTATGGAATTGTAGCTCAATCACTCTCTAAAAACAAGCATCACTTCTACAACCTATTCACTAACACAGAACCTGACTTACTCTTCATTACTGAATTGTGGTTGGGAGTGTCACGGATCCAGTGTTGATGAAGCCATTCCTCTAGGCTATCAAACTATCACACACAATTGTATAGGTAAAAGAGGAGGTGGACTAGCTGTTATATTCAAGCAAACAATAAACCTTACTGAAGCTGACAACCTCTCCATTCAAGGTTGTGAGGCCTCTTCACCTGATGCAGCTCTATGCCCCATCCAAAAAACTATCATTACTGGCCTATCATCCACAAACCCACACATTGCTGGGCTCATCCAAATCTGAATTTTGCTAGTCCTGAATTAGTTACCTTTCAAACGATGACTCCAGTCACATGGTCAGACCACCATGTGTAGCTTTCCAACAAAAAAACCCACAAAGGAGCACACCTAAAATCACCTTACATGCATCTACCTATCGACCGTAGAACAAACTCAATTTTGAACACTTAGAAACACAACTAACATCAAGCACAGATCTAGACACAATACATTCTGCTCAAAAACTATATGAGTAGATACACAAAGATTTTGTGATCCTAATACCACTCAGAAAAACAGAACAGGACAAAAGAAAACAGGCACCTTTGAGAAATACAGAACTAAGAGATAAAACAGCAAATTAGAACAATGCAACACAATTGGCTCAAAACAAACAGCAATCAAGACAAACTTCACTTGCAGAAATGTAACAGATTATATAAGTCAGCAAAAAAAAGCCCAACAAAAATATTATTCAGACAGAATTAAAGATGCTGAATGTGCAAATATTACATTTTATCACATTCTCACCCAATTTTGTAATCCTAAATGCATGGAAAGAACTCATCCCATAACTCATGAATTCACAGACAAATTGGCAAATCATTAAACAACCACAGCATACATGTTGGATTCCTATTTAAAACAAAGGAAAACCACCAGCAGCAAACCTTTCCAAAAAAACATTCCAAGAGTAGGCTAACCCAACCTCTGCATTTCTTCAAACAAATATCACAAATTGAATTTATGGATCAGGGCAAAGCAAGCAGGCCTTCCGGTAGCCCTTCTGACCCTTGTCCACCACAATATTTTTCACCACAAAAGTGTGCATTTTTTTCGATGTAGGAAAGTGCTGTGTCAGTCTCACAGCGGTGCATATCTAAGGCGCACCTGCATGCCTTAGATACGCACTGCCGTGGGACCTCCGCAGGAGGACTGCCCAACCTGGATTTTTATAGGAGTCTGCAGGGCAGTTTGACTACGGGTATGGCGTTCTTGCAGCAGAGCACTGGCATGGCGGCCCTTTGCAAAGCCTCCAAACTCGTAATCAGGTGCATAGTATTGAATGAGAATTCACACATCTTCTGTTTACATTCCATTGCAGCAAGCAGGAACAGATAGCCAACAAATATATATCAAATACTTGTGTGCTATTCTTTCCGCCTACACTTGTTCAAATCTATAAAAATTAGGAGGCCATGGTGTTTTTTTTTAATTAGCTTTATGTACCGCCATCCTTGGTAAATAGTGAGACAAAGAGGTTGTCCCTAGAGAGGCACAGGTTTACATATCTACTGTTAATCCCTTGTTGATGATCTTTTCTGAACGTGATGGGAAAAGGAGTACAAGGAAATACGGAGGGCAGAGGGTATGCCAACAAGGTGGCCAACTCCCCACCACGCTGGAACATGGGATAATGCATCTCAGCTATTCACAGGCACTTTTGTCAGGTGCAATGATGAATGGAAGCGAAGAAACTGAACAGTTTGATCATCTGTAGCATATTCAAGGTTAGCAGTAAGTAGTTATAAACAAACCGGCAAGTTAAAGACCAGTCTGAGGAGCGGAATGTTCCAAGATGAGGTAGAGGCCTTTAATTTGTAAACTAAGTAACTTGAAAAAAGCATAATCCTGCAAGTGAACAGGGTCTACTTGGAAATTTATACTTCAGCTTTAAATGTGTGGTTAGCAAATTATCACATGCACTGCAATTTTTATTATTGCATCACAAATCTACATCAATGACATATTGCAACATGGGAAAATTGTGCCTATTAACTGTACACTAACAACATACACTTTCTGCAACATGCTCCCCATTTAAAGCCACATTTGTGTTAAATACACGTGAACTGGATTTGGTAACCCAGCTACCATATCACATTGTTGCAGCAGATTTACAGAGAATCTCCAAAAAGGGACTAGAACTGAAATTATTCATTGAATGTTGCTTTCAATTGTGTTTCCATATTTTAAATACACCCATTTGCTACCTATATCTGTATTTGTTTTTTTAATCACCATAATGCTTACTTTTTGGGTATATTTACACAGGCATGTGTTAATTGGTGGTTATGAACTCTGCTAGAGAATTGTTTTCAGTGGTCACCACTCTGTCCACCCCCTCTACGGGACCTGGGGCTGAACCCTCTCAGTCTCTTTGTAATGCTCTGTCCAGCTTTTTCACTACTAAGGTCGCAGATATATACTCATCCTTTGCAGGGAATGTAGGGACAAGATCCAGAGTCTGCAGTGGTGAAGAATCAGCCACTGACCATGATCCCTTCTCTTGCTTTGCTCCCATTACGCAAGATCAAATCAGCAGACTTATCTCTACTACCAAGTCTGGCTCCCCCTTAGACCCCTGTCCTCCCTCAGTGATGGCTAACCTCAGCGAGGTGATCTCTCGTCCACTTATGGAAATTTGTAACACCGCATTCTTAACTGGTCGCTATCCAGATCCTTGGAAGAAGGCCGTGATCAAACCTCTTCTGAAGAAACCCTCCCTGGACCCCACAGCTCTGGCCAGCTATAGACCAATAGCGTGTCTCCCCTTTCCTGCCAAAATATGCGAATCTCTGATGAACAAACAACTCTCAGAGTTCGTCGATACTTACCAACTTCTCGACGAAACGCAGTTTGGCTTTAGGAAAGGGCATGGAACCGAGACCGCTTTAATAAAGGCCTCAGACGAGATCAGAGCTATTATGGACCAGGGAGGTGCGGCTGTCCTGATCCTTCTGGACTTGTCCGCAGCCTTTGACACGGTCGCCCATGCTATTCTGGTCGACCGTGTCACAGCCCTGGGGATAAACGGTACGGCTAGAGACCTCATTTCATCTTTTCTGGCCAACCGTACCCAGACAGTGAAGTTGGGTAACTTCTATTCTTCTGTCTCTGCACTCCCCTGTGGAGTTCCACAGGGTTCCTCACTAAGTCCAACGCTATTTAATATCTATGTAGCAGACTTAGCGAGGGTAATAAAGGGCCATGGGTTGTGACTTACATCCTACGCAGACGACACCCAACTGGTTCTGGCGATCCACAAGGACGGACCAGCGGTGGCAGCTAATTTTCAAAGGGCCATGCTTGCTGTCAGTACCTGGATGTCCTCCAATTGTCTGAGGCTCAACTCAGACAAAACCGAGGTCATGACCTTTGGTAAACTCTCCCCAGACTGGTCTTCCACTTGGTGGCCTAACCAGCTGGGCTCTCAACCTGTCCCAGTTGAAAAGGCTAGAAACCTGGGAGTCATTTTTGACAGCAAGTTGTCATTTAACCTTCATGTCAACAAGGTTGTGTCATCTGCGTTCTTTATTCTAAAGAAAATTAGGAAAATACTGCCTTACCTCCCCACCTCAGCTGGGAAGACCCTGGTCTCCACCCTAGTGTTTTCCAAAATTGACTACGGGAATGCCCTCTTCCTTAATACTCAGAAACTCGTTCTATCTAAGTTGCAGTCCATACAGAATGCGGCTGCAAGAATTCTTCTTGACATCCCCCGCCGTCAGCCAACCACCTCAGCCATTCGTCACCTCCATTGGCTAAGAGTAGAGGGCCGTATTAAATTCAAGGCCCTCTGCATCGCCTACAAGGCAGTGCATAGCGTCGGTCCAAAGTTTCTGATTGAAGCGTTCCAGTTGTATAGCCCCAAGAGACAGCTGAGATCCGCCAACACCTGCCTGCTTCCGGTACCTCGCACGAGAACGGCAACCTGGGGAGACAGGCGCTTCTTGGTTGCCACACCCAAACTTTGGAACCTTCTGCCACTCACCATAAAAACTTCCCCCAATCTGATGAGCTTTCGTAGGCTCTTAAAGACATGGTTGTTCAACCAGTAAGCCTGCTGCTCGGTCTCTCTATCCGCCACATGCGCCGAGACACCTTCGGGTATTTGTTTGCGCAATAAAAATCTCGAAAATAAATAAATAAATAAATAAATATGTGCAACAGAGAGGATCACATAGCAAGGCATGCTGGTAGAGCAATGGTTTGTGGGAAAAGCAGACAGTGTGTACATAGGCGTAAGATTATTATTGTTATTTAGTAGTGTTGTATAGCACTCATTCACTGTGAAGTATGTAGGTGATTTACAATTAACAGTTACTCCAAGCACGTATCACTATAGAAACCGGTCAAATATTTCAACAAGGTATAAGGTGTGATAGTGCAATTAGCTACAGCTCAAGAGTCAAATCTTGCAGTATTAGCAAAACAGTGTACGATAGACAGTGTCACCAACTTGAGGGCTGCGATGACCAGTTAACTGAAAGTTAGTTAGTTTAGTGAATTTTATATCCTCATTTATACCAACCAGTGTAACATTAATACTTCCGGACAATCACTTATATAAAATGCTTCTTTTCATATGGACAGTCAGATTAAATGTTTTTGTGATGGCCAGTCAGTGCAAATGGCAGTGCAATATCTCCTATGGCTGGGAAAATACTTTTGACATCAGTACAAAGTGTTTCATTTGGCCTCAGAAATGAGTAAATATCTACAAAGGCTGACCACAACTGTAGATCAGGAGGGGTGGGGATTGGAAATGTAATAATATAGAACACTTGAAATCAATAAACCAGCAGTGCTCCAAGTAAGGAAGCACATATAAAACATTTTGGGAGGAGGAAAACGATGATGGAGAATGCTTGCATTACTGCATGAAAGAGAGATGTCCACAAAAATGTCAGTCTTTATTACCATTGGGACTTAAGCAATAAGCTGGCTTCTGGAAGTTATGTGGCATAAAAAGCAGCATCTGTATGAAATTCAATATATCGTACTTTAGGACCAACTGTGTCATTTTTACTATCTACACTGGAAAGTAAGTGTTATAACTTTGACAGTCCAGCAGCCAGCTGAAGGATGGCTCGCTGCAGAAGGGGCGAACAATGAGTTCTAAAAAATGACCAATTTCATAGCCTTTATAGGAGATTAAGCTTCTCTTCAGCTATGGCTAATGTAAATAAATATAATATAAAACTGTATAGTATTAAAATAGAGGATGGATATTCAGACTAGATAAACTAAAACCAAACTCAATGAGCTAAAAAAATTTTTAAAAAAGAGTTTGAATCAAACCAATTGACATTAAAAGCTTAACTCCGATGCTAGCATTAAATATTATTGACTGTGGCATGAACGAATAACAAATAACAAGAACATGTTTGCTAATTTTCAGACGTTAACCTAGAAAAGCTCCTATATTGAAGAGTATATTCAGCAGGAAGTGCTTTGTCTCTACATACATGTTGATAGTTCCAAGCTCCCAAATGATCAATCATAAATGCGAGGTTGGCTAGTGTGGTTATGGCATCCAGTGGTTTACCCATTAAATATTGACACATTTGGACTTAGTCTCTGGTAAGTATGGTCCTTGAAATCAGTGGAAAAATGTGGTGCATGAATTATGATGCCTGAACTATGGCTATATTTAGTTTGAAGAGGACGCAGCTCATGGCTTTTCTCATTGAAAGTTATAGTAGTTTTTTTTTCTTCAGATTTGTTTAGATGATATTTGTAAGTATTTTCTTCTGACTTTCTTTTAATTTCATCTACTGCAAAAGGCCTATTGTAGTTCACTAGAATCTACTTGAGTGTCAAGCATCACTGCTGTCACAAAAGCACTGTGCTGACCTGCAACCAGTGATATAGGGATTTCACCCTCTGTTGTGGTGCTGGGGAAGATCTAACATAGCTCCTGGAAACAAAATTGATTTCCAACAGTGTTGATATCTCGAAGTAAACTTGATTGTTTAGATCTCAAGCATCTTTTATGCATGTGTGTTTTTCCTGGTCTGTACAATAGTGAATCAACATGAATTGAAATTGGAGAGGACTGAAGCAATTTCAAAATCTATTTATGACTTTGTGCAAACTTGAGAACATATTCACAATTTTGAGAATTGATTTGTAAATAGTCTACGGTCTTGACTGTTGCTATATTATGCAGTTTTGTAGAACGCACTTTGACCTGGGAAGTGTGTATCTAGACACACCTAAGGCTTAGTGAGACTACTCAAAAAGACAGGTCTTCCGCTTCATGAAGATTTTATGAATTGAGGAGGAGGCTAGTATGTTTGGTAGCAGGTCGTTTCACACTTTAGGAGTGATGTAGTAGAAGGGTCGATTGCCAGATCTGGTTTTCTGTATGTGTGGGATTTGTGCAGGTAGGAACCCGGACAACCGGAAGTGTCTGGAATCTTTGGGAAAGCAGATGTGATTGTTGAGGTAGTGATGTGAAAGTGCGGGCGAGGAGTTTGAATTGGACTCTTCTGTGAATGGGGCGCCAGTGGAGCTCCTACAGCAGTGGTGTGATGTGAGTCTGGTGTGCAAGGTTAAGAGTGATTCTGGCTGCCAAGTTGTGAATGGTCTGCAGCCTTTTGGTGAGTCTTTTGCTGATCACAGCATAGAGGGGGTTCTCATAGTTCAGTTTGCTTGCAACCAGGGCATGTGTGAAGGTTTTCCGGGGGCTGATTGGGTGCCGTTTGAAAACTTTTCTAAGCATCTTCAGAGTGTGGAAGCATGAGAGGGTGGGTGACGGCACTGACTTGGGCAGCGATGTTGAGTTTCCTGTCAATGATGATCCTGAGGTTCTAGTCATTACTGATGGGAGTGGGTGTTGGTCCTAGTTCTGTTGTCCACCACGTGGAGTCACATGGTGATGTGCTCCTTCCAAAGGTCACACAGTGCTCAGTGCTCAGCTTTAGACAGTTGATCTTCATCCAGTGGGAGATTTAAATCATGTAGGCATTAAACTTGATCATGGTACTGGGCGCAATGTCCGTGAGGGAAAGAATGAGTTGTGTGTTGATGGTACAAGAGAGGATGTTGATGTGAGAGTGGATGACAATGGTTAGAGGGATCATATATGCATCGAAGAGAGATGGGCTCAGGGAGGATCCTTGGGGATATCCACAGATGAGATGTCTGGAGTCTGAGGTGTACCATGCCAGGCTGACTGACACGGACCCTTCAGTCAGGAAGGAGCAGGTCCATTGTACTGTGTCCTTGGATTCTGATGTTGTGTAGCCACTGGACAATGATTGGGTGGGAGACTGTCAAATGCTGTAGAGAGGTCCATGAGGATGAGGGCAGCAATGTCTCCTTTGTCCAGAGTCATGCAGATGTTATCTGTGGCGACGATCGGGCAGTGTCCGTACTGTGGTTGGGTGTGAAACCACACTAAGGGCCCTATTATGATGTTGGTTGGAGAGCTTCCGAACTGCGGTTGGTCCTACCACAATCTCCAGTTTCACTTTCGACTGCCATATTGCAATGATGGGGATCAAAAGTGACACCGGCTGGTCATTCCAGCTGGCTTCCAATGGGCTGAAGGAGCCGTTGGCCAGTAGGAAATGGCACCTAATCCCTTAAGGACAGTGTTTCCGCTGTTGGAATTACTATGTCAATTTCCCACAGGCTTTCCATGTTGGGCTTTCCAACATGGAAAGCCTGTCAAAAAGCGACTGTTGGAGCACCTAACAGGGCCCTTTCTCTCTGCAGCCTCCGGTTGGGGACAGAGGTGGCACCTATGGTGCCCCCTGTTTATCCTTGCACCGTGAGGCAGGCATCTTGAGGTGCCTACCACAGGGTGCAGGGATTAGCAGAAACTCCCATAGAGAAATTGAAGTATGCGAACGCACCATGTGTGGTCGCATTGTAATATTTATTTATTTATTTATTTATGGATTTTGTAAAGCGCTCGGCTACCCCCAAAGGGGGTGTCCCGGCGCTAAAAAAACTGATTGGCAGAGAAAGAGAGGAAATAGACTAAACAGATGCAAAAAGCCAAGTCTTCAGGCGTTTGCGGAAAATCACTTCAGATGGGGCAAATCTAAGATCAATAGGTAGACTGTTCCAGTATTTGGCTGCAAGGACGGCAAAGGCTCTGCCACCCATTCTTGTGCGACGGAATCTAGGCACACACATGAGGCGCAGATTGTTGGAGCGGAGATCCCTGACTGAGTAGGACAACCTCAGTCTTTTTCTTAAATAGTCTGGGCCCGTTCCATTCAACGCTCGAAAGGCGAGAATGAGCGTTTTGAACTTAATTCGATTGACTATAGGCAACCAATGAAGCTCTTTGCGAAACGCTGAGATTGAATGTCTGTAGGGGATGTTACCAATCAATCTTGCGGCCGTGTTCTGCACCACCTGGAGACGTTCAATTTGGTACTGAGGAGCCCCTACATATAGACTATTCGCGTAATCCAGGTGGGAAGTAATTAAGGCCTGGGTGACAGTTCTACGTGCATCCATAGGCAGAAAAGGAAAAATCTTCCTCATCATTTTTAATTTACCATAGCAAATTGACGTGACCTTATTGATTTGGGGGCTGCAAGATAGTGTATCATCGAATATGAACCCCAGGTTGCGGGCAGAGTGAACCGGGGTCGGTGGAGGGTTGAGAATCGTAGGCCACCATAAGGAAGGTGGAATGGTCATTTTTTGATTAAAAAACAAAACCTCCGTTTTATCGGTGTTTAGTTGCAGATGGTTGGTGGACATCCATGAGCAGATTTCACCAAGACAGTGGCGAAAACTGGAGAGGCTGGAGTCAGAGTGATCGCTGAAAGAGAATATAAGCTGAGTATCATCAGCATACGAGATCACTCTGACTCCACAAGCCTCAACTACCTTGGCCAACGGGGCTAAATAAACATTGAAGAACAGGGGGCTTAACGCTGAACCTTGTGGGACTCCGCGAACTAGAGGTTTGGATTCTGATTCAAAAGGTCTAAGAAGAACCCTCTGTGATCGTCCTTGGAGGAAGGAACCCAGCCATGATAAGGCAACGCCGCTAACTCCAATCTGCTTCATACGGTCAAGGAGGATTTTATGGGACACCGTATCGAAAGCGGCGGACAGGTCGAGGAGGACCAACATGGCCTCCTCGCCCTTGTCCACACACTCTCGCACAGTCTCTGACACTTCAAGCAGTGCGGTCTCAGTGCTGAACCCAGCACGGAAACCTGACTGGGAATCATGCAGAAGAGAGTTGGTCTCCAGATATTCCGCTAGTTGTAGTTGGACTGCCTTTTCCAAAACCTTCGCAGGTTTGGGAAGCAGAGAGATAGGCCGATAATTACTAAATTGTGTAGGGTCGGCATCAGCTTTCTTCAAGATGGGTACAAGCAGAGCTTCCTTCCAGGCTAACGGGAACTGGCCTAGTTGTAAAGAGGCGTTCCAGATGGAAATAAGAGGCTCTAACAGTAGGGTAGACAGCTCACTCATAATTTTAGGGGGGACCGGGTCCAAAGGGGAACCTGATTTGCACTGTAATAGTAGCTTACGTGCGAGATTAGGGGTGAGATCCTTAAGAACAGCTAAAGTGGGAGCAGTGTCCTGGTTAGTTGAACCCGGGAACAGGGAGAGGTCCAGAGCATCAGCTGGAGGGAAGGAGGAAGCAATTTTATCAATTTTTCCTTGAAAGAAGTCAGATAGTCCATTACAAAGAGACTGACTGGCAAGATTAATGGGTGTCATCGCGGGGGGTTTAACAAAGTCCTTGACAATTTTAAACAGTGTTTTTGCCGAGTTGTCTGCGTCTTTAATTTGTGAGGTGAAGAACTCTTTCATGGCCAATTTTCTCGATTTAGAGAATTTCCTAAGGGCCATTCTATAGATAGTTTTAGCCTCAAGGTCATACGTAAGTCTCCATTTACGTTCGAGTTTTTTACAATGGCTTTTTTCTTTACGTAAGGCATCTGAAAACCAGGAAGCAGAAGGGCGAGATCTGGCAGATGACGTCGCTATACAAGGGGCAATTTCATCGATCGCCACCGATAGAGAGGTGTTAAACTTAGTAACACAGGTATCAATATTTCCTAAGCTCGACTCAAGAGAGCAACTGAATATTGGCTCTAGGGTAGAGCAGGTGACCTTATGCCATTTTCTTCTATGGCCTAGCCCCAGTTCCATCAGGATAGGAGCCTGAGGGATCGGTATGTCAAACGCAAGCAAGAAGTGATCGGACCAAGTAAGGGGGAGAGAAGGGTGCGTAATAGTCCCAGGGAGGTTGGAAAAAATGAGATCCAGCGTATGGCCGGCTACATGCGTGGGACCATGGATAAGTTGCGTCAGGCTCAGGCTCTGGAGAGAGTCGAGAAGACGGATGGCTTGGGTACAGGTGGGGTCGTCAACGTGGAGGTTAAAGTCCCCCAGAACTATAAAGTGAGGGTGCTTAAGGGATAGGTCCGTAATGACGTGTATCAGTAGTGACAGGTCTGAGGGAGAGGCCTTAGGGGGGTTGTAAACTAGAATGCCAGTGAGGAAAACTGCAGCGGAATCCGCAACAGAGAAATAGATGGCTTCAATCAGACCAATATTGGTGATTATCTTAATGATAATGTTCAGATGGGTTTTGAACAGGATGGCAAGTCCACCTCCTATCTTTCCCTCCCGGTTGGCACCTAAATAGCGATAGTCTGGGGGGGTGGCTAAAAAAATGTCTGGGTTTGAGGTATCTTTAGTCCATGATTCCGTAAGGAATAATATATCCCAACAGTGATTAGTAAGGATCGCCCAGATTTCAGTGGCATGACGGGGGAGGGAGCGACAATTTATCAATGCAAGTTTTAACGGGCAAGAAGACAAAGCGACGGGAGGAGGAAAGGCCCGTTCGCTCCATGGGGGAATAGCTAGGAGGCAATGGGAGCATTGAAAAGAGCGGCCATCTAAGTCAATAGGGGAGCAGCGATCAGGTAAGGAACAAGAGCCCGCTCCTACCTGTATCAACTGATCTCTGGTCCAACTAATGCCGGTCTCTCTCACGCCCAGGGCAGGGGGACTGGCCCTAGGCCCGGGACAGGCGCGGACGGGCGCAGACGGGCTTGCCTTAGGCGCGCCCGCTGCGCCCGTCCGCTGCGCGGGCGGGATATGTAATTGCTTTTACACATGACAGGAGGGTGGGAGTGGTCGCGAAGCTGTACCGCTACCCTCCCTACCTGCCTTCCCAAGATGGCGGCGTACTTCCGCGTCTACCGGCGTCAGCGCTTGCAATCGGCTGCGCCGGTAGAATGAGGCTTCTGTCAATAATCACGGAGGAGAAGTAAGTCTCTCCACAACTAGCGTAATTACCAGGAATTAAAATCGCACCTCATAAAATATATACAGTGATTAAAAGAAGGTCCTGGATGAGTACAGTAAATACACAACACACGTGCATAAAGCAGGGAAGAGAAGAGCGCCCCCGGCTTCCGCCTCAGGGGAAAGTTCCCAATCAATTTTTACACAGGGCTGACTCACCAATCCTTAAGTAAGGCGGGAGGGCGGGAGTGGTCGCGAAGCTGTACCGCTACCCTCCCTACCTGCCTTCCCAAGATGGCGGCGTACTTCCGCGTCTACCGGCGTCAGCGCTTGCAATCGGCTGCGCCGGTAGAATGAGGCTTCTGTCAATAATCACGGAGGAGAAGTAAGTCTCTCCACAACTAGCGTAATTACCAGGAATTAAAATCGCACCTCATAAAATATATACAGTGATTAAAAGAAGGTCCTGGATGAGTACAGTAAATACACAACACACGTGCATAAAGCAGGGAAGAGAAGAGCGCCCCCGGCTTCCGCCTCAGGGGAAAGTTCCCAATCAATTTTTGCGGTGTTGGGACCGTTGACCAGAGGTCTTTCTGTCCTGAGACCGCAACAGTGTCAGGCGGACATTGTAATCAGACCATGAGTGGTTTTGAGGAGTCGGCGATCATTGAGGTATTCAGTGAGGTGTCTGCTGAGGATTTTCTTCAAGAATTTGGCGGGAATGTTAGCAGAGAAATCGGTCCGTAGTTGGCAATCATTGAGCAATGGGAGGACAGTTGCATGCTTCGAAGCATCTGAGAAGATCACAGAAGTGGTGGATGCATTCACAATGGTGCTGGCATCAATGTACTTGTCAAAGTGTCGTGTTTGGTGGTACAGATCATTGGTAGTAGTATCTTAGGACAGATTTGTTTGTGCTCCTGTCTGCATTGTACTAGCTCATTCTCAGTTTGTGCTCACGTTGTTTGCACTTTAATTTCATCAGTCTGAGTTCCTCCGTGTACCAACAGACCTGGCGTCTACATCTTGCTGTATTGTTCTGTTTTGTTTTGTATGTATGTATGTATGTATGTATGTATGTATGTATAAACCATTTTATAGCGCGCTCCGTTACTTGAGAGTATCCTGGCGCGATGTGGGAGAGACAAAAAGCAAAACAGCAGAAAAGCCTCTTAAATTGCACTCTTGAATAGATGTATTTTTAAATTTTTCTTGAATTTGGGGGAGGAATGCAGTCAGCACAAGAGGTAATCCAATTATTGATATTTTTGATGGCTTTGGGTAGGACATTGCTGTGTTTAGATTGTGGGTGTTGAGAGTGGTGTTCCAGATCTTGCCAGTGATGGTGTTCTAGTTTGGGTGGGCTGGTATGGTGGTGCTGCGTGTGCGTTGGACTGAGATGGGGATGCTGAACTTGGCGTGGTCTGTCCAGGAGGCTTGTGTGGACTAGTCGACTTAGATGTTATTGAAGTTGTTAAAAATAGGGTACAGGAGGTGCTTGGTGACGTGCGTAGGTCCTTAGGCGAGGCCCAGGTTTCCAAGGTCTTCAATGAGTGCACTTGAGTTAGGATCTGACTGATTTATTCGTATGCAGGTTACAAACCTCTGTATCCTAATATCATTGCTTACATTATCTAGCATATCTCACATCTAATTTTCAAGCAGAACAAATGGCTCTTGAGTCACACATTATGAAGATTATTCTACAGAAAACTAATAAGAAGAAAAATATTAAAAACACCAGCATTGAGAACAACGCACCAGTGCAAGACTTGAAACATAGTTGTAGTTAGCATTTTGAAAGAGGAAGGCATACAGTTTTAACACTCTAAAATATAAGAGAGATTTCTTCACAAGTCTACACACTACCACAGTAGTTAGTGAGGGGCCATGCTGAATTTCCCTTACTGTTCTTTGCAATCCAGAATACTCCCAAAACCACTGATCTAATGTGGACTAACATGAATTGTGTTATTTAACACAGGGACATTGATTCTACTCCTCTCCCATTTTGTTGAATGACCAAGAGCTGTTAACTTATTGCTGCTTCTCCAGAGAGTGCCACAGGGGAAGAACGAATGGGATTTAGACACTGGTGTGGAATAGATTGCATCATATAATCCGACTATCCACCTTCTACTTATTTTGTAGTTGGAGTTTTCTTGGATACACAATGAACATTTGTAAACAAGGCTTACTAGATTAGCTTCTTCCACTCCAAAAGGTATGTTTTGCTGGTTAACACATATGTGTAAGGAACAGTAGTGAAGTTATCTAGTGTGACAAATATCCTTTGGATCTATTGTAGAAATTCACAATACAATATACACATATACACTGTCAATGCTGTGTACATGGTAATCTCTACTGATTCTCAGTACCCATTTTTCAACTCAATTATTAAACTGTTACATTTGTAGCTCTGATTTATCACCCTCTCTGACAAAGAGTCTATTGCTGCATAATGGTCTATTCAGACTAAGAGCCAAATGTTCTAGTACCAGTTTATTGCAATAGAGTTTTGTTCCAATGAAGCGGTTCTATTCGGCGGCTTTAATTGCAAGTTTTTTCTAGTATTGTGCACCTTCATTCAAAGCATCTTGTTGTTATTACCAGATGTAAAAACTGGACTTTTATATGTATATATTATAGGTCCTCTTGATGAAGAGGCTGAAGCTGAAGAGCGACTGAGGAGATCAATTTCGGTTAGCTGTTCTGCAGTGATCTTACATCGTCCAGTTACAAGAACAAGGGCCAGTAAGGCCTATCAAGAAGTCCAGTATAATTTTCAGTATGGCTTATGAAGCTACTATGTGGATGGGATCAGTGACGCAATATAATGGTAAATAATATTGTTGGCAAAGATATTGTGTCAAACATATTGTTTACCATAATATTGTGTTCCTATACTGATAATGGTAAGTACAAGGTATTTGGAAATATATCACTCCATACCACTCTCCTCCACTCGCTTAGTTATTCCCGGACCCATATCTCACCCCCAGGCAACATAACCCAGGGTAAGTAATCTAACACCATCTTGCCCAACGCCACCACCTCCCACTGCTTCACTCCCATGAATCGTAATCTCCAACTCCCAGAGGAACGCCAAACTCAACTTCCCCCTATGATCCACCCTCATCAACAGCATGACCTTGCCCTGCTGACACTGTCCACTATCCACACTAGCACTCCTGCAGACCTGCAGAAACCACGGCATGACCCGATTGACCCCCTACCCATGGTCCCAAACAGAAGCAACATGGGGAGCACAAGCAGCAATAGGCAACATTACTTAGTCATTGCCTCCACCTCACAGGGTGACCCTACCCAATATTCCTTCACCTCCGACCACGATAACATGGCGCTGCGTCTCACTTCACTTGAAAGCCAGTTAGAAATGATATTACGGGCCTGAACAAAATTCTCAACAACCTCGACAAGACCCAAAAGCCCCAGCAATTCTCTCCCAAGGCGCCCACTCCGTTCAGCCCCAACCACCCTAAGCGCCCTTCTGGGCCCGTTGTGACCCCGCAACACAAATTCAGAGACCCTCCAGATTGGTCACTGAGAACCCATCACAGAAATCCGTAGGAACCAAAGCCCCCTCACCCAGGCTACAGAGACTCATAAAAACTAACACTGTGAGCTTGACATCAAGACCCACAGGAACCAAAGCCGCAATGTCCTTCAAAGAAGCGGCCGACCTAGCCTCATCATACGACTCCCCTCCTACCGCAATGTCCTGCGAAGAAGGGGCCGATCTAGCCTCATCATTCGACTCCCCTCCTACTGACTCCTCTAAATCCAAGATCCAAGTGATCACCGGACCTATGGTCCCCCCTGGAAAGACTCGTAGTAAAAAAGAGCTTTCCACCAACTGCATGCTCATTAACTGCGATCTGCCTCTATGCATGAAACTGAACTAGCAGAAGCCATCCTCTCGCAGGACATAGACATTGCGTTCATCACGGAGACCTGGCTCAATGATCTCTGCTCACCGTGCTTAGATATGCTTGTGCCCCTGGGTTTTACCTACATTAACAAAGACAGAAAAAATCAATGAGGGGGAGGTGTAGCTATCATTCATAAGGACAACATTGCCATCATGGAAATGAATTTTTGTAAGCACAGCACCTTTGAATGTCTTACCGCCAATATCAAGATGAAGGATAATGGATCATTACTCTGCCACCTTCTCTATCACCCACCAGGCAACACCACCGCATTCGGGGAACATTTGGCCGACCTGATTGCCCGCTACGCACTTGGGGACGCTAACAACCTAATTCTTGGCGAGCTAAACCTACGTTGGAATTGAACAAACAACCCGTTAATTCAAACGCTATCCAACCTTCTCCATGACAACAACTTATCCCAACACTGCTCAGAGGAAACGCACTAAAAAGGAGCAACCTTGGATGCCGTTATTGATCATCACGACTCAATTAAGATTGACAACATACTCCCTGTGGACTGGACGGACCATCACTTGATCTTATTCCAAATTACCCAAAAAATGCTCAGCCACCCGCGCAAGACCCACCTAATGGGCAAGAAACCTTAACCAGATACCCATGGCTGCCATAGAAGAAAGGATAAGCTTGCTCCTTCCCAGCGCCAACGACCACCTCACCACAACCAAACTTACCTCACTCTGCAACTCAAATTGGGAGGCCATGCTTGACAAACTAGCCCTCCTGAAAATACAAAAAAGCAGAGCCATTCCGTCCAGATCATGGTTCAACAATGACATCTACTCCGAAAGGAGAGAACTAAGAGCCACAGAAAGACGCTGGAGGAATAATCCTACAACTACCCTCCGCGTACAACTCGAAACAGCTCGCAGGAAGTATAATAACCACATCAAGAACAAAAAATCCTTGTTCTTCCGCTCCGCGCTGGACACCGCAAAAACAGACCCAAAGAGCTATACAACATCATCAGGCATCAAACCTCCAAGCCCGCACTTCTTCAATACAGGCGTCCAAAGAACTGTGCAACAACTTCGCCAACTTCTTTGATGACAAGATCACTAAGATTGAACTCTCACTAGACAACAACATCACCCCCTCACAAGGAACAGCACGTCGGAGGTAGATGACATCGCCCCCTTTCCCTCTACCATACCCTGGCTAATATTCCGCCACATGCAGGAAACTGAGATAATCATACTCATCTCCACCGCCAAACCCTCAAATCCTAGACCCCATTCCACCCCAACTGACCAAAAAGCTAAAGCTCTCCCTTGCACTGCACTGCTCTGGTGCGCGATCATAAACAGCTCCGTGAAAAATGGAGTCGTTCCAGATTTCCTTAAAGTTGGACAAGTCACTCCTTTCTTGAAAAAACCCGGCCTTGACACAGAGGATCTAAACAACATTAGACCGGTCTCTAACTTCCCTCTTCTGTCCAAAACCATAGAAAGATGCGTACTTCAACAACTAACTCAACACTTGGACAATATCATACTCCTCGACTCCCATCAGTCTGGCTTCAGAAAAGCTGCAGCACGGAAACTGCGATCCATAACATCATCAATGACATCCACAATTCACTCGACTCAGACCAATGCTGCCTCCTCATTCGCCGTGACCTATTGACAGCATTCAACACGGTAGACAACAAACTTCTCATTAGGGCTCTCCAAAAAAGAGCTGGTCTTGGCAAGGTGGTTCTCCAATGGTTCTCTTCTTTCCTACACAACCGCACCCAAAAAATCAAAAACTTTACGTCCGACCCTTATCCAGTCAACAAGGGAGTGCCGCAAGGCTCAGTGCTCTCTCCGCAACTTTTCAACATCTACATGGAACCTCTCACCAAACTACTCAAAAAAGCCAACATCCGCTTCCGTCTTTATGCAGACAATACTCAGATCTACTTGTAAACCGCCTCCATAAGGGACATTCAACGACTCAATGACGTACTGCGAGATTTCCAACAGTGGCTGTCAAGTAACCACCTTAAACTAAATCCCGTCAAAAACGTAATACTCATCATCTCGAACAAAGAGGAGAACCCCCAAATTGCTGAATGGCTATGAATGAATGAAGAGATTCTTATTATGCGCAAACTTTGCCCAATGGGCGTCAAGGCGCCTACTTCAAAATATCAGCTCGTCACCACCAGCAGCCTTCCATCATTGGTAGGCCCTCCTGAAGAACCAGGTTTTAAGTTCCTTTTTGAACAGGTCAATTGAGGGTAACGTTTTTATCTCAATTGGGATGGAATTCCAAAGTTGAGGAGCAACAACTGAAAAGGCCCTGGCTCCCCATCTGGTCAGCCTAAAACGAGGCACGACAAGTTGGAAAAGTCCAGAGGACCGGAGACCTCTGGTAGGAACATAACGAGTGAGCAAAGAGCTAATAGCATTCGTTGATCCCTCTGCTAGTGCTCTGTAAGCCAAACAAAGAATTTTGAAAGAAATTCTGTGCTGCACCGGAAGCCAATGGAGGTCTTTCCTGGCCTTGGTAGCGGAAGGTGACTTGGGAAGGGCCAAAACAAAGCGTGCCGCAGCATTCTGCACAATTTGCAGTCGTTGTATGAGGCTCTTGTTGGTCTCCATGTATAGAGAGTTGCAATTAAGCATGGGCGGAAAATCTGTTTCGCTCGCGGATTTTGCGGATTTTCGGTAAATTCGCAATCCGCGAGATTCGCGAATCTCCCGCAAAATCCGCAAATCCGCGAGCAGCGGATTTTATGGCTTGCTCGCACTGTTCGCGTGAGTTCGCGGCTTCCCAGTACAACTTCGCGCCCCGCGAATAAGCGCAAAATTGCAGAAATACGATCTTAGCAAAACTGAAACTACTTACCAGGTTCAAAAGTTCAGGCTCATCATTAGTAGCCATTTCCTGTAGTGCTTCCTGAGGGGCCCCTCCAGAGTTCAGTTGCCAGTTGCAACTATTATGTGACCCTGCTCTGAACCTCAGAATAGTTACACATATGCCACAAAGGTCCTGAATTACAGCTAAGGGAGACAAGCAGGAGCCAGGCTGGAAGTTCAAATCCATTAATCAGCCCCTAATTCATTATTGTCAGTTGGGGCAGGGCAGGTATTGTAACTAATTTTGCAACAATGAAAGCACTTAGCAAGTGCAAAAGATCACTAATCAGGAAGCACTAAGGAAGCAGGTGCCAGCTAAAAAAATATTCTGTGACACATTAATCAGCCCCAAATTAATTCAGGTCACTTGAGGCAGGGAAGGTGTGCTTGCGTTGCCACAATAATGTACACTGACTGGACAACCAGAGGGTGCTGTGATGAAACAGAGGGTGGCATGGGTGGGCCAGAGGGTGGCATGAGTAGTCAGAGAGTGGCAGTGGTGACAGAGAGTGGCAGTGATGAAGAAGAGTGTCCCAAACAGGCTGGACACGTAGAAACAACAAGTTCGCGAAACTTGCGACCCGACAGGTAAGTTCGCGTTTGCGAAATTGTACAAAACCCTCGCGAACTGGCAGAAACCCGCGCGAACACACAAAAAAAAATCCGCAAATTCGCGAGAATTCGCGGATTTTGCGAATTGCGAGTTCGCAAATCCGCAAAATTCGCGAACGCGAGATTCACAAAATTCGCCCATGCTTAGTTGCAATAATCCAACCTGGAGCCAACAAGAGCGACTGTAACTTGTTTGCGAGCCTGAGGGGATAGATAGCCACGGATTCTGTTAAGAATCCTAATCACACCCCAGCATGTGGCCACGGTCCTGTTGACCTGCAGGGACAGAGAGAGTGAGGTGTCGAAGATAACACCAAGATTTCTGGCAGATTGGGAAGGAGTGGGGCAGATGCCCAGAGAAGAAGGCCACCACTCACTTGACCAGACATCCTGGTCTTTTCCAAAGACCAGTACCTCTGTTTTTTCGCCGTTAAGCTTGAGGGAATTGATAGTCATCCAGTCTGCCACAAACTGCATGCATACCCTGAAGCTAGAGGCGGTTGTCATGACAGAGGAATGCACCAGAGACACCATAATCTGGGTGTCGTCGGCGTAGGACACCACCTCCATCCCCTGCGATCTTACTAGTCTAGCAAGGGGGGCCACATAGATGTTAAATAGGGTCGGACTCAATGCTGACCCTTGTGGCACCCCACATTGCAAAGACTTGGCAGGGGAGAGGTGGTTCCGGAGCATTACTCTCTGCTCCCTTTCCAAGAGAAAGGAATTCAGAAGACTCAGGGCTGGTCCAGTGACCCCTGCCTCCCTAAGCCGAGATGTTAGAATGGCAGGAGACAGGGTGTCGAATGCAGCTGTGAGGTCCAGCAGGACCAGGACAGCAGTTTGGCCAGAGTCCACTTTGCGCTGGATGTTGTCGGCCACAAGTGTCAGGGCAGACTCTGTGCTGTGGTGTTTTCGGAATCCATGTTGTGTGTTGTCCAGGTATTCCGACTCATCAAGAAAGGACAGGTGGAGGTTGAGATGCGCCTCCAATATTTTTGCAGGGGCAGGGAGAAGGGAGATAGGCCTAAAGTTTTTAAGAAGTCCTGGGTCGAGGGACGGTTTTTTAAGTAGAGGCTTCACAATAGCCTTCTTCCATACCGCTGGAAAAGAGCCCTGGGCAATAGCTTTATTCATGGCTATGAGCATGGGAGGAAGAAGACTACTTCTACACTCTTTGAGCTTTTTAAGAGGTAGAGGATCCATGGGGGAAGCGGATTTGGTCCTGTCCAATAAAAGATTCAGTCCCTCCAGAGACAGGGGGGAAAACTCCATAAGTGACTTAGGAGGATCTTTACATAAGGAGTCAAGATTGGATATGACAGGAAAGATATTCTGATCCAAAGAGTGGCAGTCGGCTTCCAGAGAGACATGGATATCAAGGATCTTCTTATGGAAAAAGTCTGAGATATTATTGCATAGTTCCTGTGAACTAACTACAGGGTCAGGGAGTTGAAGGGAGCATAGCGAGTCCGCGATTTTAAACAGCTCCCTAGAAGATGTAAGAGAGCTGGTAAGATTGGAAAAGTATTCCTGCTTCCCCATTACCACTCTCTGTTTATACTCCCGCAATGCAGATTTGTGAGCCTCTCGATCTTTAGAGTCCCAAGATTTTCTCCACCTTCTCTCTGTGCTCCTGCATCCCTGCCTAAGAAGTCTCAGCTGGTCAGAGAACCAGGGTGCCGTAGGCTTCCGCCGGGCCACATAGCGAAGGGAGGCAGGGGCAAGCTTATCCACAGCATTGGAAATAGAATCCATCAGGTCATGTGCTGCCTCCGCAGCGTTTTTTTGGGAAAGAGAGTCAACAGAGGAGACAAGAGGGGCAAGCGTCTCATCAGTAAAGTTCCTAAGGTTCCTCCTAAGAGTGCGTGAGGAGGTAGTCTGGATACCGGAACAAAAAGCAGGGAGAACAAATTCCAGTGGAACTGCAAAGTGGTCAGTCCAAACGAGCGGCAGAGGGGGCCCAGTAGAAAGTCTAGGGTCATTAGTAAATACCCCGTCAAGTATGTGCCCAGCCTTATGGGTGGGGCTATTCACGAGTTGACGGAAGTCGCAGGCTCCAAGAGACTCAACTAGTGATACAGTATCTTTTGAATTAGCTTCATCAAGATGAAAGTTGAGATCACCTAGAATGGTAAAGCAGGGCCGACCAAAGTAGGGTTCAAGAATTCTCAGTAAGTCCGCAGAAAAGCAAGATCTAGGACCCGGATGCCTATAAATCAAGATTCCTGTGAAAGAAGCCGAAGGGGTACATGTAATGCAAAAGTACAGAGCCTCAAATCGATCTTGAGGCATAGATAATAGTTTGGTTTTGCAAGGAAGGGATGATTTTGAAAGAATCGCAATACCTCCTCCTCTACGGAGAAGTCTGTCCTGCCTATGCAAAGAATAGCCATCAGGAATGGCCATGAGCAAGTTGTGACCGGAGGTATCAGAGGCCCAAGTCTCCGTAATAAACACCCAGTCCGGTTTTCGCTCATCCACGAAATCGTGAAAGGCCACATTATGCTTGATAAGTGAACGCGCATTTATAAGAAAGCCGGATCTTGGGGGTGTAGGTGGCTTAGTTTGAGGAGAAGATGGTTTAATGGGCTCAGTAGATGAGGGATGAAAAGAGAAAGAACATGTCCTGCAACAGGGTGTGAGCAGTATCCCTTCAGGTGTGAAGCGATGAAAACAGGGTTGAAAGCTAGGTTTCAGTAGGAGGATGTCAGAAATGGAGTATTGCCTACTTGCCTCAGAGGGTGGAAGAGAGGTAAAGGCCGCGGCCAGCCCGCCCTGCAGCCCGTCCTCAGCGTTGACGGGCTGAACTCAGGCGTAACTCCGGCGGAGGTCCGGCGACCCTGCTGCGCGATGCCGCTGCGCGTCTGCATGGCTGCCAATTTAAGCTGGTGGCGCCTCCTAAATGAGGACTAGACCGTGCTGAAACTCACCCCTCACCCAATATGGCCGCTGTCGAGACACTGGCGAGGGACCCGCGAAATGCTGTGATTTTCCAATTATAGTGCAAGTGGGGATGGCAGCGTGCAGGTAAAAGTGGCCAGCAGAATTAAAAACAGGGTAAAATAGTGTGCAACAGAAAATAACAGAAGAGACTAAAAACGGGGGCTACAAGCTATTAATGCGCTCAATGGCAACATCACCCTTGACCGGCTCTGTTAAATCACTAGGCATCACGCTAGACCCGAAACTCAACATGTCCATACACATCAAGAACTCAGCTAAGAGCACCTTCCTTAATCTAAAGCTACTGAACAAAATAAAACCTTTCATCCCGCCCAATGAACTCAAACAGGCCACCCAAGCATGGGTATTATCAAGACAGGACTATAGTAATACTATATATAAATATATACTCATATAAACACACATGTGTTTGCGTTTATTGTTTTTTTATAAATATGTATATACTAGCAACCCGTCCCGACCTTGTTTGGGAGCATTTAGGCTTCCCCTACCCCCACCCGCCCCGTCCCCCGCCTGCCCTGACCCCGATCATTGTTTTAGTAATTTCCCGTCCCCTGCCTGGCCCGACACCCGCCTGCCCCGACATTGTCCCCGGAGCATTACCTGAGCCGCAGGTCCTCATTTCACCTCTCCAATTTCCCGTCCCCTGCCTGGCCCGACACCCGCCTGCCCCGACATTGTCCCCGGAGCCTTACCTGAGCCGCAGGTCCTCATTTCACCGCTCCTTGCGCCTCAGCCGCCGGTTCTCATTTCTCCGCTCCGCCGCTCTGCTCCTCACCACCTGTCCGCCGCCGCTCCTCCCCGCACCATGTCCGCCTCTCAGCTGCTCCCACCGCCGCTGGCCTCACGTCACCGCTCCTCCCCCGTGCCATGTCCGCCGCTCCTCGGACGCCTCTCCTCCCCGTGCTGACGTGAGCACGCACGTCGCAGCCGGCGCTACTTTGGGGGGGGACTACTTTTAAAAAATATATAAATATTGTAAATAACGTTTTATTTTGTCATTTATATAGCCTATAACCCTCTACACACCCTGACAATTTAAACGGTGTATCGGATGTGTAGATTGGCGCTGTGGTTCCCGAGTTTACCCACCTCAAAGCCTGCAGGTTCTTACTTTATTATAGTAGTATAGATATATATATAGTGACATATTTAACAAGAATATTCAGATTACATTACTTTTTTAATAATTGTGTGTGTGTAAATATAGGGAGATATCAAATAGATGCGATGCAGATCTGATTGCTGCAGATGTCAGTCTAATACGGGACCTAAATATGATGGAAAGAGAAATTTTCACTGGTGATGAAACTACGCAGGCAATGATGGACAATATGGAGATTAACATCAACATTGCACCAATCACGAACTTTAAACCAAAATAGAAATTTGTGCCAATAATGACAAGGGACTCTATTGATACTTTTAATGAAATAATTACAACTGAAGTCCGGAAGTTGCATTCAAAAACTCAAAAACAAAATAAAAAATATAATACTCAACTGCAGAAATACCACCAACCAATGAAAAAACTTAAGGAAAATGACTCTATCATCATTCGTAACTCCGACAAAGGGGGAAATGTAGTCATTTGGCCCAGGCAGCAATACATGGAGGAGACGCTAAAACAACTGGGGGACCGCAATTGCTACAGATTGAGCTCCAAAATTGTCATGAATGCAAAAAAAGATGAATTATTTGGTAAATTACTGGCATGGAAAAACATAGGGTTAATTAATCAGGATGAATTTAAATTTCTGAGAAATGATTACCCCCGAACGCCAGTAATATATTTCATCCCAAAAATTCATAAGGATAAATCAAACACTCCGGGCAGACCAATAATCACAGCAAAGGATAGTTTATTGGAAAATGTATCAATATATATAGACTCGTTTTTACAAGAACACGTGAAGACTTTACCGTCATATGTACAGGACACCACAGATTTTTTAAGACAGCTGCATGACTTCCAATGGGAAGATGACTTCGTCCTGATATCACTGGATGTGTCTAATCTATATACTTCAATTCATCATAGAGATGGGCTCAAAGCAATTGATTATTTTTTTGGCTCAAGACCGATTGAATTTCACGCACATAATAAGTTATTGATTTATCTCACCAACTTCTGTCTAAATAACAACTTCTTCATGTTCCAACAACAGATATACCACCAGGAGAGAGGCGAATCAATGGGCGCGAGTTTTTCGCCCAGCTACGCCTTTCTCCACATGGAGTGGTGGGAGGAGAAGGTTGTTAGAGTATAACATGTGAAATATTGGACAGAAAATGTGATTTTGTGGGCTCGTTTTATTGATGATCTGTTTTTAATATGGCGGGGAGACACAAGTGCTGAGAATTTTATCTGTGAATAGAATAACAACGATTTGAATTTGCAATTTACATCTGACATAAGTGCAAATAGTATATGTTTTCTGGATGTGGAAGTATATGTGTATGAGAAAAAATTGCACACACGTATACACTGCAAACCCAATGCAGGAAACACAATCTTACATTCAAGTAGTTTCCACCCGCAACATACAGTACAAAGTATACCGTATGGTGAAATGTTGTGCATTCGTAGGTTGTGCAGTAAGGATGAAGATTTAAAAGTAGCACAACAAGAATGTAAATTGAGATTTCTTGCAAGGGGCTATGGTCACAAGGGCATAGATCAGGACATTGCACGCACCACAACTATGTCGAGAAAGGATTTGCTATTCAAACCTTCACGTAGTAAAAAATAACAGTCTGTAACAAAGGATAATTTGGCCATCAGTCCCAGGCTTATCCTAACGTATAACAAACAAAGGAACAGCCTTGTGAAAATAATAAAAAAAAAACTGACACTGAAGTTTTGGTTAACACCAATTGGCTTACAAAACGTAAAGGCTTTGTGCGGTGCACTTCCTGCAAAGCATGCAAATATGGAGAGAATAAGACCTCATTCCATATACCGTTTAATGATAAGCCCAGGACTATATACAAATTGCTAACTTGCAAATCTGAATTTGCAGTTTATGTACTCGAATGTACGTGCGGACTAAGATATGTTGGTAGCACTAGTCTCCAGGTCCATAAGAGGGTACTGCAACATTTACGGGTGATTACCAATAATGATAGTTCCTATCCGGTAGCCCGGCACTTCAACGAAATACACAATAAAAACTTGAATCAGTTGAAGTATTATGTAATTGACAATGTTCCTCCGTTGAGAGGAGGAGGAAATAGAGACGCAGTGCTCAGGAGACTGAAGACAAACTATATCTTGGAGCTAGACAGCAAGAGTCCACACGGCTTAAATACAACTGAGGATCTATATACATGTCTGTCATAACAAATTAATAGAAATGTTTGTAAATACATGAAGTAGATTTTTTGGGTCTGTCTCTTTTAACCCCTGTAAATAAATCTGTTTTTATCAGTAATTCCATGGGCTCATGGTATAATGTTAAAATAAGGATTGCACTAGGCACGGTGACACTTTTTGGGCAAATTAAAAATGAAATTTATTTATCTATTTGCACTTTTTGCACTTTTTGCAAGCTTATTTTGCACATGTCATGTACTGTACATTGGTGCCCAAATACATGAGAAATGTTTTGGGCCCTAAAATAGTTCTGAACTTGCAACTTATGGGAACACATAGGTAAACCTGCTTTATTTGAAGATCAACATTGTGAATAAGAACTATAAAAAGCAAGAACATTAGGATATGTTGAAAATTCTTATCTGGTATGTATTTAACAATATGTATTTACACAGATATTGTTTTTATTTCTGTGAATATTGTACAAAGATTAACCAGTATCTATAATTTTATGATCAAATCTGCATTTAAGCAGTGAGTAAATGAAGCAGTTCAAGCAAATAATGTTGCCAACATATATATTCCCTTTTAAAAATCAGTTTTTAATATATTTATAAAATGGTAGTTTTATTAGTATATCTTGCATAAGACATAGCAAGGGAACTTTTTACAAATGTGTACTAGAATGCCATGATAATCGCAATGTGGAATTCAGAAAACGATATGTAAGTCTGTTTTCAAGTTCTATTATGCACTTTGCCACTTTAAAAACAGAAAAAAAGTTGAGCACTTCATGAGATCAAGGGCTCCTTGTATCCCGAAAAGCGTTGTTGGGGCAGTAAGCACTAAATAAATAGAAAACTGAAGCACATATCCATGTGGAGTCCATTCCGTTTTCCTTTTCGAGCATTAAAGGACGTTTTTTTGAAATATATACATTAATATATACATACACTCACACACACATACACATATATACACACACACATATATATATATATACACACATGCATTAAAAAGCTTATTTTTAATGGTTGTTTTTTTGTATTTATTACGTGTGTGTGTGTGTATATATATATTCACTGAAAAAACCATAGGTTATAGACCATATATAGTTAGGAATTAGCATTTACAAAACCTTGAAAATTCACTGAAAAAACCATAGGTTATAGACCATATATAGTTAGGGATTAGCATTTACAAAACCTTATTTTACTCACACAAAACCATTGAAATTCGCATATATAGTTAGTTGCACTAACTATATATCGCGCACCCGCAATCCACTGCTGATGATGTCACATATTACATCATTCATGACATGGTCAGTGACATCACTGATGACATCACTGATGACAACTCAAATGACATCACTGACAACATCACTCATGTGTTAATACGATGAACCTCTACAGACTCTGATATAACCGTAGATACACTCAGTGAAAACAGACACTCACAGATTGTCACTCATCCATGGAGTTACTCATACGCCTAGTCAGTCATGCAAAGAATCAATCACACCTCCATTTCCTCAACTATACAGTTATACACACCTTACTTATTGAAACATATTCTAACACATATTTACTCTCTTATACAATCACTGATACAAGTTTTCAATGATCCATGCAGCCACTCACATATTCACTGGCTCTTAAACACAGTAATTTATATATGTCAACTCTCAAATGTACTGTGTTTTACATATGTACTTACTTTGACATGTAGCACTGAGATATCCATTCACTCACCAATACACTCATGCACACAGTCAACCACCCATACAGCTGTTTCCACATGCAGTTTTGAACCCATACATCTAGTGAATCAACTGTTCACACATCTATGCACAGAGTCACACACCTCCCAGCCACCCCCACCCCCACACACACTCTCCCATACAAATACTTGGGCAACCAATCAATAACCCATATAGTTACTCATATAGCTACTGATCAACACATGCAGCAGTTTACAGAACAACAGATATAATGATGCACAAATTAAGACAGTTTAATCACTAACCCATGCACTCAGTGAGACACATTGAATCACTCTCTCATACAATCAGCCATGCACCTACTAAATCCTTCATCCAGATATTTATACATCCACTCATTCTTCAATATGTAAGACATATTTTAACTTTACAGAAACATACAGTCACTGGATGATGTCATCAGTGATATCATTTGAGTTGTCATCAGCGATGTCATCAGTGATGTCACTGACCATGTCATGAATGATGTAATATGTGACATCATCAGCAGTGGATTGCGGTGCGCGATATATAGTTAGTGCAACTAACTATATATGCGAATTTCAATGGTTTTGTCTGAGTAAAATAAGGTTTTGTAAATGCTAATCCCTAACTATATATGGTCTATAACCTATGGTTTTTTCATTGAATTTTCAAGGATTTGTAAATGCTAATTCCTAACTATATATGGTCTATAACCTATGGTTTTTTCAGTGAATTTCAATGTTTTTTTTATTGCAAATATCAAAATCTGTCAAATGTATTTTTCTTTTAAATGAAAAATATATTTTATATGTTTTTAATATAATTTTTTTATGCATCTGCCAAACCCTGACCTCTTAATAGTGCACTGTGGTGGAAATGATTTTGGGACTATGACTGGGGTTGGTCTGGAACTGCTTTTAAAGGACACCTTTCATCAATTGATGACACTCTTTCCCCAAACTCCCTTGGTATATTCCAATATATGCCAAAGACAGAAATGGAAGTGGTCCAACCAATTTTTTCCACAATTCGAGAAAGCACGGAAACATGTGAATAAATCTGTTTCTGCTTACATGAGAAACTTTAGAATGGGTTTAATATACAACAATAACTTGCGTTACAACATGCAAGACATCTACAGAGGAGATGGTGTGCACTTCTCCGATGAGGGGAATAGAATATTCCATCTGAATTTAAAACTGTGCATTGGAACTTACTTGTAGGTACCTAAATTAGCCACAGAACCCAATAGCTCTTTTCAGGGCTACCCTACCTCTGATCATTCTACACGTTTTTCTTTTTTCACTATTTTTCACCAAAGTACGCTCCCCGGTTCGCTTACCGGTGCGCGTACCGGGCGCTCCCCACGCAATTTTTTTTTTTTTTGCCTATATGAGCGTCCTAAGCCCCCTCAGAAAACCTAGAGGGTCAGAAAGTGTCTACCGTGCCCCCTTCTACCCATTCCGAACATTGTTTCCCCTCCATCTTGTGTCTCAATTCTACCGATACACAAAATGGAGGACTCCCGTAACGCTGCCGGTACGCGCACCGGGGCGCGCACCGGTGAGCGCTCGCAAAAAAAAGGTGGGAAAGTAATTTACAGAAAAACCACTGCAGACACTTTCATCAAATATAGAATAGGCCCTACTACATAGCAGTCCCTACCATTTACCCAAATTTGATGAAATTCCATTGAGAAAATTATGCTGTAGGCCTGACTAAATATCCTGAGGTAAATTACATGACAAAAACACATATGAAGTGTTAGAATTGACAACCAATTAAAATGTAACTTACATTTTGTACTATTATTTCAAGACATTTGATTGGTTATGTACCTGAATATATATAAAGAAAGAGAGAGAAACAAAGCCATTTTGACTACTACTTCCTGAAGTACATTTCAAGAGCATTTTCACTGTCAACTTTAACTTCTTTTTCAAAGGTAAGATATAATTTAAAAAATTTGAAAGGAGAACTATGTTATGCACTTTAAATTATTTAGGAAAACGTTTTCAGATAGTTACATACTGTCCCTCTATAAGAGTTAGTCATTGAGAAAGACTTAATTATTTAAATTTTTGATTGAGTTAGGCTTCTGTGGTATAATTATGAATTTACTTAGGCTTCATCACAGGCACTTTTTAATAGTTCTACTTCCTGCCTGAAACCATGCACTGCCCAAAGATTACTTCACTGTTAAAAACTCACAAATACCTGTCTGAACTTAAACCCAACAGTGCCCTATCTCCACTGATATATTTTTTTATGCAATTTACAGCAAGAAAATGGAAGCACAGCAAAAAGAAAATACAATTTCATTTGAAATTAAGATTGAAAGCAATCCAAACCAAGAAAAAGAAGAACTAGACTTTATGGATGAAATAGTAGACCAAGAATTATTAAAATGTGCTGAAGAATGTGATTCTTGGAATGAAAAGGAGGACATTCCTGATGATTTAATGTTACAAATTCTCTTAGAATTTGAAAAATCAGAACAATAAATTTAAATTTTAAAAGTTAAAATTGTTTGAGACATTATTCTTTTTAATTTGAAAATTATGAAATAGTACCCAAAAAGATAAAATATAAACTGAGACTTAAAATATACTGTGCAACTTTTTTGTGTTACATAGTAAGTTTGCTCATAGTTACTTCCTTTCTCCCACTATATTATCTCCAATGTGTATTTAACATCTCTTTATCATCTCCTGCCTCCATGTTCTTTCTGCTTTCCTCACAGACTATGCTATGAATTCCATATACCACAATAACTTCTGAAATAACATGCAAGATATCTACGAAGGAAACGGTGTAAATGTATTTTTAGACTCTGCATTGGTACCTACATGTTTGTACTTAAAAAAAAAAAAAAAAAAAAAATACAACAAAAAGAACAATCAATAAACATACAATATTTGAACATTCTTTCATTCTTTTTTCCCTATCTTACACTCCCCGGACCACTTCCCGGTGCGCGTACCGGGCGCTCCCCCCGCAAAAAAACAAAAATTAAAAAAAAAATGTTTTGCCCCGCGGGGCCCTTTTAAAGCCCCCTCATCAAACCTAGGGGGTCAGGGAGGATTTATTCTGCCCCCTTATGCTCATTTCCCCCTTTGTTTTTGCCACCTCTGGTGTCTCGATCCTACCGAGACACAAGATGGCGGCCGCTCCGGACTATTTAGAATGTTCACAGTCACCGGGGAGCCAATCCGCTTCTCCTCGCGAAGTTCCGTTACGCGTCAGGTACGCGAACCGGGGCGCTAACCGGGACGCTGTCACAGATATATATATTTTTTTGAACGTTAATTTCTCAAAATCCACTGGAGCACATATCTTGAGACCTAGCAAAGGCACATCGGGCTACCAGTCCCTACAATTTTGCCAAGTTTCGTGTAAATCCATTTAGCCGTTCGAGCTAAAAGTGAGTCCAACCGCCCTATGGAAAAATGAATGGGAAAAACGCGTTTTGGGACCCCCCTTTTTTCTCGGCCCTCCTCTTTGAAGAAACCCCCCCAAATTTTCATGGGCTGGTCAGAAGCAAAATGGGCCATTTTCCTGAAAATTTCAGCCAATTCCGTCCACAAACACCAAAGTTATTCGACCTAGAATTTTCAGAAATCCCATAGGAAAAAAATCCTAACTATATATACCTACTGGCGACCGCCAGTAGGTAATATAAATATATATATATATATATATATATATATATATATATATATATATACTCCACAGAATCCTGTTAGAGGTCGGGCCGTCAGCAGGGCGGTCCGTGTTCAGGCTACCGGAACACTGTTATATTCGGTTTCAAAGCTTTCCCTTTTCCCAGGAAATCTCACGGACACCGTAGTAGTGCAGCAAAAAAGTATTTAATGCATGCAAAGCAACGTGTTTCAGCTCTCGCCCTGATCACGCTAAGTGACAGGCGTAGATTTGCACACATATGAATAGTAAACAATAAACATCGATGACAGACAATTACACCAAAGTGAGAATGTGAACATGTATAGCGGCCATTTTAACACTATAAAATATACGTGACATCTCTGGGTTAGGGCCTTGTTAATCTTATCTTTGCCACCTAAAAATCATTGATATTGCACATTTATAGTCATACACAATATACGTACTCATTGGGCTAATTTTCGACATAAAAATATAATTCATTGAGGAAAGCAAATAATGTGCTCCTTTTGGGTAACGAGTATGTTTCAACAATAAGTAAATAGGTATATCCTTTACTCCTAGACCTCATCCCCGCAATGTCTGTACCGGCAATCACTGCATGGCAATACACCCGCTGCCTGCCGTTTTCGCGATATTATATCCCAAACGGAAATCTATCAGACAGCGAATTCTATACAGATCAAATCTAGCCCAAGTGGGCAAATGCTATAACTACCAGCCCAAACATCACTTGATGGCATCAGGTACGTGATTACATAATCGGCACAGTACGTACAAAATTTTGCCAAACCTTTACATATTGCCCAAATGGGCATAATATAAGTCTTAAATATAAACTTTATAGGAGTGGACATGTCCGAGTTCATGTGGCACCAGTTCAGCCCAAGTGGGTACCAAACCCATTTCTGGATGGCCAGTGATAGAAGTGCAAAAAAGAACCCCCTGAAAAAATGAAACAAAGTACATATTAAAAACAGTACTGAATAGAATATATACAACAGCAATGAACTATTAGTGCACAGTTCAATTATGTAGATGCACAGAAAGTTCCTCATTTGAATTCATGCCCAGCGGAAAAAGCGTTTCAAAATCAATTATATACCTTGACTTCAACTTTCGTAGTCAAGAGTCTGTTACCACCCCGTACACTGTCGGCTACAGAATCAATCACAACCATTTTCAAAAAACGTTCATTCTGCATATGGTAATCAAAGAAATGTCTTGCCATAGGGTCGGATTTGTTTATATATATATAAGCAGACACTGATCTAATAAATCGAGTTTGGATTCAGATTCATGGTGTCAGCGCCTTCTTCAAATCGTACAAGTTTGGCATGACTGAATATATATATATATATATATATATATATATATATATATATATATATATATATATATATACACACACACACCCACAAA
This sequence comes from Lissotriton vulgaris, assembly GCF_964263255.1. Lineage (NCBI taxonomy): Eukaryota > Metazoa > Chordata > Amphibia > Caudata > Salamandridae > Lissotriton > Lissotriton vulgaris. Next base: position 230,922,463 of record NC_141696.1, read on the forward strand.
GTTAAAATAGGCAATAAATAGAATCTATCCAAATGTAAAACCACACAAGCGCATTTACTAAAAATACTATAAGCATTCAAATAAATTAAAAATAAGAACAAATATAAAAAATATAAAAAAACAAGCAAATAATAGTATAACATCTGTTTACCGACTATTTGAACAAATATGCGATCTTAAAATAGAAAATGTGCTATTTCTACTCCACTTTATGCAACAGAAGTATTGTACTTTGTAGGGGTCAGATTTACTATTTCTACTCTAGTCAGCGCAATAGTAGGGGAATTGTTGAACTTCAGTGGGGGTTAGATTAACTAGTCCTACTCAAGTCAGTGCAACAGTAGGGAAAGTGTTCGACTTCAGAGGGATTACATTTACTATTCCTACTCCAATCTAAGCAACACTAGGGAAAGCAATGAACTTCAGAGGGGCTAGATTTATGACGCCCACTCCAGTCTATGCATGAGTAGAGGAAGTGTTGGATTCGGAGAGGTGAAACTTACCATTCCCATTCTATTCTAAACAACAGTAGGGAAAGCATTGGACTTCAGAGGGGTTAAATTTACTATTTTTACTCCAGTTAGCATAAGAGTTGGGAAAGTGTTGAACTTTGAAGGGGATTCATTTAGTATTCCTACTCCAGTCTATGCAACAGCAGGCAAGGTTTTGGATGTCAGCTTTACGATTTCATCTCCAGTCAGCACACTAGTAGGGAAAGTAAGAAAGTGTTGGACTTCAGAGGAGTTAAATATTAAATTACAATACACAAAAATATTTATATTTATTTAATTTTAAAAAAGTTAAAATATAAATTGCATATAATATCAGCTTCACTAATTATAAAAAAACAATAATGAATCGGCACGTATCTATTTAATTTAAATTAATAAATAAAAAGTAATTAATTTGCAATAACAAATTCCATCTCAAATTTTCACATTCACTTATCATCAAATCATTTAAAAAGTAAAAATAAAACCATTTTATATCATTAATTTCCATACTGTAAATTACATAAATATGCAAATTATTATAAAAAAGTATATATATACACACACACACATATATATATACATATATATATATTTATATATAGGAAAAGAAGGGGGCCACACAGCCCCCCCTTCTTAAAAAAATGGGGGTAAAAACGGCATGGCGGGAAGGCCCCGCCCCCTCGCTGCAGCACTATGCAAACGCGTTTGCAGATGGGGTACCAATTCCCCTTGAATACTGGGGGTCCCTGGGTGCCAACTAGCCCACCAGGAACCTCCAGTATGCGCAAGGGGGCTGTGTTGCAGACAGGTGTTCTGAGGCCAAGCCCCTTTCTACACCTCTCTGAACGCAGCTCTGTGGAGCTTAGTGGAGGTAGCTGATGGGCTAGTTGCACCCCAGGGACCCTCAGGATTCAAGGGGAGTTAATCCCCCAACTTTAAACTCGCCACGGGGCGCGTTTGCACAGTGGTGAAGGGAAGGGGTGGGACCTAAGGTGATATGTGTGCAAACACGCCCTGTGGCACGTTTTAAGTTGAGGAATTAATTCCACTTTAATCCTGGGGGACCTGGGGGCCAACACCTCTATGCAACGCAGCTCTGTGGCGCTTACTGGAGGTACCTAGTGGGCTAGTTGGACCATAGGGACCCTCAGGATTCATGGGGACTTACAGCCAGATTCATCATTGTCCCGTTTTGCGAGTCCTTAATAGCGATTATTAAGGAATCACTATTAAGGACTCGCAAAACGGGATTCATGTAGGAATCGCAATTGAATTTCCAATTCCCACTGATTCCTTATTTGCGATTAGCTAATTGCTAATCGAAAATAAGGAATAACTCCCCATTCATTCATAGGAATGAATGGGGAGTCATTCCTTATTTGCGATTAGTAATTAGCTAATCGCAAATAAGGAAGCGATTTTAAGGGTGCCCGGGGTGTCCAAAGGACACCCTGTAGCATCCCTGAAATTTAATCTACATTGGTGTTGCGCACACACATGTCCAAAGGACATGTGTGTGTGTAACATGCAACTTAGAAAAATGCATTTAAATGCATTTTTCTAAGTTTTCGCTATTTACCACGAGGTTTGACCTCGCGGTAAATAGCGGCTCAAAATTGCGATTTCGCAATTTTAAAATGGTTCATGAATTGCATTTAAGGAATCTCAAATAGAGATTCCTTAAATGCAATTCCTCGCAAATGTGCGAATTCTTTAAAAGCAAATTTTGCGTTTGGGATGATGAATCCCAAATGCAAAAATTGCACTCGCAAAGGGCCAGATTCTCAGAATCTGGCCCTTTGCGAGTGCAATTAAGCTTGATGAATCTGGCCGTATATCTCCCAACTTAAATCGGCCATAGAGCGTGTTTGCACAGTGGTGAAAGGAGGGGACGGGCCTGAGGTGACGTGTGCAAACACGCCCTGTGACGCTTTTTAAGAGGTAGTTTTAATCCCCCTGCCCTATTATATACGAGGGGCTTAAAGAGGAAGTCATGCTAATCACAGGGGGACCCCAACGCATAGTGTTCCCCTAGTGTATGTATGTGTTTTCATTGTCTTTTAACATAGCACTTGCTCTAGGACTGGTTAGTCAGACTCTGTTACCACCAGTATCCATTTGAAAAAAGTTGAGGGTACAGGATGATTTTGCAACAAGGTTTCTTTCTGCTCTTCTGTTTGTTTTTCTGCACGTTTTCCTTTTTCCTGTACTTTTCTTCGTCTTTGAGGACTTCTTTTGCTTCTTTCTGCATTTCTTTTTTTTCTTACTGTGCATTTTCTCATCTTTCTTCACACTATCTCAGTAGGCATATTTAGAAATTAGCATTTAAAAAACCTTTGAAATTCACTGAAAAAACCATAGGTTTCAGGCACGTTATAATTAGGAATTAGCATTTAAAAAACCTTAGAAATTCACTGAAAAAAACATAGGTTTCAGGGGCGTTATAGTTAGCTGGACATTTCACTCGTACAAAAAGATTGAAATTCCCACGTTATAGTTAGTTCAGCTAACTATAACTCGCGCGCCCGCAATGCACTGCTGATGATGTCACATATTACATCACCCATGACATGGTCAGTGACATACTCATGACATCACTGATGACATCATCCTTGTGATAGAGTGGCAGACCTCCTCTCACTCTAATATAACCTTTGATACACACACTCAACAATAGAAACTAACATTTTCAAAACAATGGACACACCAATACCAGTTACAACACACCTATTCAGTAATCCCAAGATTTACACACACATCCACCCATTCAGCAACAGTCCTGTACAGTCACTCATACATGTACTCACTCATCATATGTACTCATAAACCTATACATCCTGTTACACACCGACACTCATCTATAGAGTTACTCACACACATAGTCACACATGCAAAATGTATCAAACATCCATTTACTTGCAAATACAGTTATACACACACCACCACACTTTCTTCTATAGAAACTTTCACATACTTACTCTCTTAAACTATCACATATAGAAAGACATATGTTTTTATACAGAAACTCTACCAATCTCTCACTCTCACATATACTCACTTATATACACCAAACTCACATATACTAGTTTAAACATATGTAGTTACTCATAAAGACACTATTGAGACTGTCATTCACTCACTAACACACCCATGCACACACACATCCACCTATACAGTCATGCACACATACTCTTCAAAACATACAAACAGTGACTCATGCATCTATGCACTAAGTAATACCCGCAGCAAACCACACAGACACTCAAACACTCATACTGATACTCAAAAAACAACTAATAACTTATATAGACACTCATGTAGCTACTCACCAACCCATGCAGCCACTTATACGCAAAGTGAGAGACTGATACAGATATTTACATATTTAAACATTACTCACTAACCCATGTACTCACTAAAATACGCTTAATCAGTCAGTTATACAATCAATTTTACCAAAAAATCATCCATTTAGACACTTATATACCCATTTATTCTTACATCGACCTTGAGATATACATATATAAAACATATTTAATTTTCAGAAAAACACACATTTACTGGATGATGTCATCAGTGATGTAATCAGTGATGTCATTTGAGATGTCATTAGTGATGTCATGAGTAATGTCACTGACCATGTCATGAGTGATGTAATATGTGACGTCATCAGCAGTGCATTGTGGGCGTGCGAGTTATAGTTAGCTGAACTAACTATAATGCGGGAATTTCAATGGTTTTGTATGAGTGAAATGTCCAGCTAACTATATCGCCTCTGAAACCTATGTTTTTTAAGTGAATATATATATTTCCCATAATGTCGTCCTCTGGGCCAGATACATAGATGATATTTTCTGTATCTGGCGTGGCACAGAACAAGAAGCATTTGACTTCACTGATACACTAAATAATAATGAGTTAAATCTCAAGTTTACAAGTACAGTGGCTAAGAAGAGAATTGAATTCTTAGACGTAGAGATTTCGGTGAATGACAAGAAATTAGAAAGCAGGCTATTCAGAAAGGAAACATCAGGGAATAGCCTGCTTCATTCCAGCAGTTGCCACCCTAGGAATTTGGTTAATAGTATTCCGTATGGAGAACTGTTACGTGCAAAACGTAACTGCAGCATGGAAGCAGGGTTCCTAAAAGAGATGGAGGTCATGTCCATACGGTTCAAGGAAAGAGGGTACCCTGACAAGATTGTGAAAGAGGCATGCAAGAAAATTCTACTTGTGGACAGAAAAGAATTGCTAGTAGACAGAGAAGAGGAGGTAGAGGCCAACGCTCCATCACATTTTATTACAACTTTCAGCAGCCAAGCTTGGGAAGTGCGGCGCTGTTTGAAAAAGTTCTGGGGTGTGTTACAAACTGATAATACCCTAAAGAAATGGATAGGCGATAATCCCAAAATAACCTATCGCCAGCGACGGCTCGTGGAGGGAGTTACGGTGGGGCAGGAGGGTGGGGAGGGGGAGGGGCAGGGTGGAGGTTGCTAAAAACCGGCATATGGATAATTGCAGGTAAGTAAACAATTTAATTAATAAAACGAATTTCGTAGTGCGCCTTGCATCGCAAAATGCAATGCAGTGCGAGCTACGAAATTCGTTTTATTAATTAAATTGTTTACTTACCTGCAATTATCCATATGCCGGTTTTTAGCAACTTCCACCCTGCCCCTCCCCCTCCCCACCCTCCTGCCCCACCGTAACTCCCTCCACGAGCCGTCGCTGCCTATCGCAAATGTAAAGCTCTAGGCGATTTGTTGTGTAGCAGTGAGGTGCAAGACAAGCAGGACAAACCACCAATTAAAGGGTTCTATACTTGCAGAGCTTGTAAAGCCTGCAAGTACAGTAAAAATATGAAACAAATTGAGCTGTCGACATATCAAAAAACATTTGTGATAGACAAACATCTTTCATGCAAATCGGATTACTGTGTATATGCCTTGATCTGCCCCTGCCCAAAGATTTACATAGGCAGTACTATACACGAAGTCAAGAACAGGGTCCTGGAGCACAGACGAGCTATCGTCAATGAGGATAAACAATACCCGATAGCTCGGCATTTCAAGGAGAAACATAATAAAAATGTTGATCTCCTTAAATTTTGTGCATTGGACCGAATTGAAAAGAGTGAAAGAGGGGGAAATCGCCTGAAAGAACTTAGACGCAGGGAATCTAAAATGATCATCAAATATGAAACCACGTTCCCAGTAGGGTTGAATAAGGACGAAGAGCTTGCGGTCCATCTAGGATAGTATGTTAACTGTTGTACAAACCAAAGTAGCCTGTATTGATTTTATTTGTTTAGTATGAAAAGTTTTTAAGAAAACCATGAACTCACTTTACGTATATGTATATTTTACCATAGGAGACGGAGACACCAGCATCTGTAAAATGGACACTATTGAGGAAGCCAGTATTGCCATATACAACAGCCCACTGGGGCAGAATTGTACCAATTATTTCTTATTCTGTTGCTAAGTATACTTGAGTATTTAATTAGCCGACTGGGGCAGAATTGACATATGTATACAACATCATTACTGTTGACCACCAATTGATTAATTGGAAACAGGATAATTTTTCTAAAAAATTGAATTCCTAATGTAAAGTACATTAATTTGCATTTGGTCATAGTATTTGCCTAAATCAATTCTAAACAATGAATTGTAATCATATTTAACTAATATGAGACTGATACAAACTTTGCTTTGGATAAGGATATATAACACTACAAAATGGCGCCCATGTTTCCTTACCTTTTGATGTGGTGCAGTAGTCCTATGTTTATGTTGATTTTCTGTGATGTCCACACTTAGGTTTTTTCCATATATACTTTATTGAAAAAACAAAACAATGACCCGTGACCAAGGAGCTGGGCTCCGAAACGCGTTGGGCAGGACTGCCGATTTATGACTGAATAAATCCAATTCACATGCAAATACGGAGTTTGGGCTCGTTTTTTTTCGTTCTTTATGTGTAAAGGTATCCACGAAGGAAGCTGGTGTCTATATATATAAATATATCCTTTATTCCCAAACTACTCACCAAAAAAGGTAACACAGTAATAAAAATATAAAAATAATTACATGATAAAAAATTTTTTAAATGACAAGTTACTCAATAATTTACTTATTAAGTAATATATATAATTATTAATCAAATAAACAATACCTTTTTACTAAAAATGGTAAGAAATTAAAAACGGTTTCATTTAATTTAACTACTCATCATAATCACCTGCAAACATCACAACCCACAACTAAAATATAACTTAAATAAATTATTTACATTATAAACAATCAATAAAACATTTAATTAACAATTTAAAAAAGACCATAAAAGCAAAAAGAACTCTGGATGGGAGCGGAATGCTGAACAATGCAAACATTCACCCCAGTCACAGATCAGGGTTTTATTAATTGTTTATTTGCTAACCACACCACCCCACCCCAGTTTGGACCCAGCCATATGCAAATCAGTCTTGACCCTGCCCTTCTTGAGAACAGTCAAGCCCTCAGTGGCGGCTCGCTTAGGTGAGCAGTGAGGCGGGGCGTGGAGGGGTGGGCATGCGTTGGATGTCGACATATGACAAAAGCGAGCTGACACGGGGAAACTTCAGCCAAAACTAAATTAAAGTGACTAAAATTTGAACAGCAGTAAATGACACTACCCACTGGAGGGATATTAATGCGACACAGCCTTTGGTACTACAGGCTCCAGAATGCAGTTCACAACAGGAAGTGATCCTGACATTAAAGCACCATCAGAGGAAATGAACTTAATTGCCACATCGAACTGCAGTAACCAAACGGCGTGTCTTGGTGTAATGGCTCACCTTTGAAAAAGTTCTAGGAGAACGAAACGCATCAGGAATGCCACATGCTGTTCCGATCACAAAAATAAAATTGGCAGAAAAGAAGCTTCGTGTGCGACTCACTTACTTTCCAGGAGGAGAGCGTTTTGTGAATATAAATCGTCTGGCTCTGCCGAAGAGTAACGCACCACCAGAAGAGCGCCATCATCCTCCAACCCTGAGCCTTTCGTGTTGAGTCGTGAAAACGAAGAGGGGGATGCGGTGCCGCCAAGGACCTGCCCTGGTATTGGACCCGAGTCAGCTTTAAAAGCGAGCTGACACGGGCAAACTTCAGTCAAAACTAAATTAAAGTGACTAAAATTTGAACAGCAGTAAATGACACTACCCACTGGAGGGATATTAATGCGACACAGCCTTTGGTACTACAGGCTCCAGAATGCAGTTCACAACAGGAAGTGATCCTGACATTAAAGCACCATCAGAGGAAATGAACTTAATTGCCACATCGAACTGCAGTAACCAAACGGCGTGTCTTGGTGTAATGGCTCACCTTTGAAAAAGTTCTAGGAGAACGAAACGCGTCAGGAATGCCACATGCTGTTCCGATCACAAAAATAAAATTGGCAGAAAAGAAGCTTCATGTGCGACTCACTTACTTTCCTGGAAGAGAGCGTTTTGTGAATATATATATATATATATATATATATATATATATGTATATATATATATATATATATATATATATATATATATATATATATATATATATATATATATATATATATATATATATATATATATATATATATATATATATATATATATATATATATATATATATATATCCTTTATTCCCAAACTACTCACCAAAAAAGGTAACACAGTAATAAAAATATAAAAATAATTACATGATAAAAAAATTTTTAAATGACAAGTTACTCAATAATTTACTTATTAAGTAATATATATAATTATTAATCAAATAAACAATACCTTTTTACTAAAAATGGTAAGAAATTAAAAACGGTTTCATTTAATTTAACTACTCATCATAATCACCTGCAAACATCACAACCCACAACTAAAATATAACTTAAATAAATTATTTACATTATTAACAATCAATAAAACATTTAATGAACAATTTAAAAAAGATCATAAAAGCAAAAAGAACTCTGGATGGGAGCGGAATGCTGAACAATGCAAACATTCACCCCAGTCACAGATCAGGGTTTTATTAATTGTTTATTTGCTCACCACACCACCCCACCCCAGTTTGGACCCAGCCATATGCAAATCAGTCTTGACCCTGCCCTTCTTGAGAACAGTCAAGCCCTCAGTGGCGGCTCGCTTAGGTGAGCAGTGAGGCGGGGCGTGGAGGGGTGGGCATGCGTTGGATGTCGACATATGACAGAATAGCGAAAAGTAAATAAATACAACCACTTATCTTGCGCTTGCCACATTGCCAAGAAGGCAATGCGGCGAGCGCAAGAAAAGTGGTCTTATTTATTTGCTTTTCACTATCCGTCGTATGTCGGCTTCCACCCCCCAACCCCACCCCGCCTCACCACCCCACTGTGCTTACCTGTGCGAGCTGCGACTGCCAGTCCAAACTGCCAGGTCAGGCCCTCCCTGAACCGGAAACAAGCATCTGGGGACCAGTTTTAGGGTATCACCCCTCATCAGCCATGCTAGCTTGAATACAGTTGCACAGTGACCAAGGAACCCATGTCTGAGCACACCCTTCCCACTTAGGGCGACAAAAGCAAAACAAAAAGATGATGGATGGAATGCTGAACAATGCAAACATTCAGTCCCAGTCACAGATCTGGGTTTAATCCATCATTTATTTTGCTCACCAAGCCACCCCAGTTTGGACCAAGCCATGTGCAAAACAGTTTTGACTCATTGGAACAGTCCAGCCTAAATTGCCAGGCGAGGTCCTCCCTGAACCGGAAACAAGCAAAAGCAAAAAGAATATATGATGGACAGAATGCTGAACAATGAAAAAGTGATGTCTTTGAAATTGCAGAACATGGAAAGGACAATTAAGGGAATGGGACAGGAAAACCACCAAAAGGGAAGCAAAAGGGGAGGTAAGATGAATATGTGGAGGTTAAAGATGTGGAAAAGGGGAAGGCTCTTGGTTTATGTGTTGTCAGCTGGGACATTGTACACAGGTTAGCCCTAACACCATACCTAATACACAAGGCCTCCCCGATCAGCCTGAGTTTCAGCATACCACCCAGAACTTTTATCCTGAGTTTTAGGACAGTGCAAGAGGTTCTAATTGTGCGAATAATATCTTAATCACCATAATCCCTGAAAATCAAAAGAGCCCCTTTGTATATTGTTTTATTAATGGAAACATACCAACAGCCTCATTGACACAGATGCTCGCCGTTCAGCTCTAAAAACCTTAGATTTCCGCACTTTACCTCTCTCCGGCATGTCAATAGATGCAGTTCTTATTGATAACCAACAAGTCTACCACCATATTTCTGATCTTGTATCTATCTTCTTATAATAATAATCATTTGATCTTGCTCTGATTGACCTCCTGAGCCAAATTGCTAGGCAGAAATGTTCTGCACAAGTTAAATAGCAATGTGTTTTCTACTGCAGATGGTTTCATTCTAAATGAGGTCTCTCAATTTAACCAAATTACTTTCACAAGTAGTCCTGATTTTGGTCGGCCGGGGCCAATGATGGGGGCTTCATATCATCGATGGAGCATGTAAAGTTCATGGTCTACCCCTAGCAAAAGCCACCCAGATTACCCCAGTACCCACTGTAGCATGAGGCAGAGGAAGGGATACACCCTGTAATAGCAGAAAGAGATTTTAGTGTCCATTGTGAATCAAAGTAACACCACACTACTCCCGATATGCAAGGTGGGCAGGGTCAGTGTGTACAGGTTTGTCCAAGACTTTAGGGCAATTAATTTTGTGTTTATCTGGTCTCCAACACTGCCACCATCCTTTCTGGTGTCCCTACAAGTGTGCAATGGATTACAGTGGTAGACATCTGTCCTGTCTTCTTTTCCATCGCTATACATGAAGAGTGCCAATGTGTCTTAGTATTCTCATTCTGAGGGCTTTAACTTTCATGGAGCCAGCCCTGTCAAGGGTTTCCTGACTCATCTTTAATTTTCTCTCAATGTCTAAAGAAGTATCTGGACACAATGGTCGTCCTTCAGGGTTCCATGCTAGTTCAATAGAATAGTGATCTGTTATTGGCATTGTTACTCTAGATCACTTCAAGGTGGCCTCCATTTACCTCCTCACTGAATTGACCAAGAAAGGGTATAAGGCATGCAAAGGTGAAAATACAGTTTTGCCTTTTCTGAATTTGATATCTTGGCCACCTGTCCTTTAAAAGAGTTTAAGCCATTCGTAAATTGCCCGATCTCATTCTGAGGCTGGGTTCTGGGCTATGCTGAAATAGCAAAGTCCTTTCAAAATCACATCAGAAAAGACCCCCTGAACTCTTGCAGTGGTCTACCATAGCAAAATAATGCATCGCAAAAATTAAATAAGCCTTGACTTCTGCACCAACTTATGCAGAGCCTTTGACTTTGTATTGTCATAAATGTAATAGGTTGAACTTGATCTATTACCGTCATAGAGATCTGAAAAAGCCTGTGGCCTTTTATTCCTCAACCTTGGACCCAGTCGCGGCTGGGCACACACCATGTTTGCAGTATATGGTGGCTGCAACAAACCTTGGTAAAGCTTCTGAGAATATTGTATTGAGCTTTCATAATACTATTGCTGTGCAACATTCTGCTGTTACACTCTTCCTCAATACAAAGACCGAGCACCTTTCTACAGCCTGATTGTTCAGATTTGAAATATTACTATTGTCTACCTCAAATATCACCCTTGTCTGGTGTTCTGCCTTGAACCCTGCCTCTTAACACCCTGGCTTCAAGAGAGGGAACCCCATGCCTGTTTGCTTATCACCACTGTCAATGTGATGAAGCCCTGTATTGAATTGACTAATGCATTCTTTCCTAACTGTGAATTGATGTATTTTGTTGATGGATCAGATTTCAGTAACAATCATGGCGTCCTAGTTGGAGGTTAAGCTGCGTACACTGTATATCAAATATCACCTACCAAATGGGAAATATTCCCAAGTGGCAGAACTTGTTGCCCTTACCAGAGCTTCTTCTCACTAAGAAAAAATTTGTGACAGTGTAAACAGACTGAAAGTTCTGTGTGATTGAAGTGACAAGTAACTTTGGGCTCCTTTGAATGCTAAGGGAGTTCCTAATATCTGCTGGAGCCCCTATCAAGCATGCTCCATATGTTCAAAACCTCTCAGATACATTACAGTTACCAAATAAGTTGGAAGGGGTGCAAGTGTACCATGCACCAACTTCCCCAAAATGATGTTTCTTTGAGTAACACCTCAGCAGATTCGGCTGCGTAAAATGCTGCTTTGTCTGAAAATTCTGATGTTGCTATGTATATTATGAAAACAAATCTGTTTCCTGTGCCATCAGTGAAATATGTGTCTTAATTGCAGAAGACTTCCGTACAACCTCTCTGGCTTCAGACATACAAGATTCTGCTCATCACCTACAAAGCAGCTACATTTTGTGATTGACAGTGTGATTCCAATCCTTTTACTGCAAGTGAGCTCTTTCACCTAGGAACAACAATGCCTCGGCCAATGCTTGCAGACCTGTGCCAGGCATCAGGACCCTCAGTTAAGACTGCCTCTACTGCCTTGCTGCCTACCAAAAGGAAAGATTATCCATGCCATCCCCTCTTCCTACCCCTGCTGTGTAATGCTGCACCCACAGCCTCTCACCATTACCAACTCTGTCTGAGCTAATCAGCTTTCTCCCAGATACTGGACCCCATTATGAGTCTGGTCTGCTATCTTTGCCTCTGTCTTCAGCATTTGGCATCATCGCTGTGGAATGGGAAGTTAGTCAAATGCATAACTGTACTGAACCTGTCCATGGGCAGTGCCGCGCTCTATCTATGTGAACAACTCCTACATGCCATTGCTAGAAAAATACAGAAAACAGATTAATGTCTCCTGTTACGGGCTTTGAACTCACATGCCCATGGATGTTGGAGGAGAGTGCCTTTGATTGGAGTGGCCCTCAAAAAGAAAAAACTTTTCTCAACCTGTTCTACCATGGACACAGGCTGTCAGAATGTTAAGGGTGTTTCTTCCCAGTTTTATCCATGTCTTGAAAAGTATGACACACGTTATGGCGTTACTGACCCAATGTCACCTATCTCGTCATGTCTGAGTGGGGAATGTTTTGTGAGCACCATAAACCGAACAATTAAATTGTGTGGTTTAGGTCAAAGTGAGTGTGACAGTGCTGAATGCACACTTCCCACTGGTCTAGTGTCCCACAAACATCAGAAAAAGTCTCACTTACATTTGAGAGCCTAGGGTTTAGTCTTGGCTGCAACTGGTCAACTGGAGCCTGCTACCCTGGCTATCTTGTGCCAGCTATCATACATTTACTGCTCACTCTCTTCAGATGTCTCACACTATGGATTTTTTTCATTCTCTTTCCATTGAGGTAGGTCAGGCCAATTGAGAGACTCCATGCAAAGCTGAAATAATGGAAGAAGTTGAAAATGCCACTACAATTGCACTAAGATTAATCACTGATCATTTAGATACTCTTTAAACTATGCTTTAGAAGAACAGAATGGCTCTAGATTACCTCTTAGCTTCAAAGGTGGGTGTAAGCGCAATAGTATGTCACCCCCCTCAGAATACACATCTAAAGCGATTACATCAAGGTTGGTGTTGAGAAACTACCTGAGCTCCAGAATGAGTTAGGTTTTCATCTCAGTGGCATCTGGACATGGCTAGGCAGGATCTTTGGAAATGGGGGTATGAAGATATTTTGCATAACCATTGCTATCATTCTGATTGTCGTTACTTTAGAAGATTTCTTAGTGGGCTCCACAAAAGGTATTGGGTACAAGTTGGCTAGTATCAAAGAAAATAAATGATTTGTGTATTACATTTCAAAATGTATGCCCTTGCCCAAACAATAGGGTAAGAATATCTGCTGAGATAAAATCAGTGTGCTCCCTAAAAATGAGTGCTGGTGGGCTCAAACAGCAACCGCTGCATCAAATTAAAGCAATAGGTAGCAGTCATCTCTTTTTAACAAAATGTTATGAAAGGTTATGGTGTTGCTATTCTAAACAGCCATTGCGAGATCATGGGCACAATCACATACCTGTGTTAGAGATAGGAAATCATTAAAGAAAGCATAACAATTCCACTAAGAGCAATCTGCTATTCTGGCTTTAATAACCATTCCAATATGGTGTATTAGTTGGAGGACGTTTCAGGATACGACTAGGAACTATGAAGATGGACATAATTGCACTCTACTTTTGTCCACTAAGGCTCTCTCTGAACACAGAGGCTCCATAAACAAGAAGAGACATGCTGCATGTTGTTTTTTCTGAGAAGTGTAGAATCTCTTTGTAGTTCTCCTGTGCAGGGGTTGCCGTTAAGAAAGAGGTAGTGTTCTGAGTCTCTGCCAAATTGATTTATATAGGGAAAAGGCTTTGAAATTTCTATAACCACACATCATCTCTCACAGTTTATCATATTTAACACAAATATTTGTGGATTGAAAGTCAGAGTTAGGAACCCCTAGGGAATGGTTCTGGACTTCTGGAGTAACTGCCACCCTATTCTTTTTTCTTTACAACACTGTTTGGCCTTAATGACCTTCACGATCAACCTGAAGGAAATCAAAGGAGAGTTGCTATGGTGTCTGTTTTTTTCCTCCTGGGAGGTTTTGGAATCATGCTGCCAAAGGTAGCCTTGTGACATACTCAACGTCACAGCTGAGTCTTTGGTCTGTTTTGCACTCTGTGTCTTACTGTGGTGCCTGCCTTGTTAGCCTTGAAGTGTTTGGAAGCTGAAAGTAGAGAGAAGCCTTCCGTCCACTGACACAATTCTTTTGACAGTCCAATCAGACGATTAGTTGGACTTTGCATCAATTTAAGCATCTTGCAATTTTCCTACTACCGTTTGGCATACGTTGGCTTTGTTTACTAGAACCAACTATTATGTAGTCCAGCATGAACTTGGTACTATATTTTTTATTTGTGTTATACAGCATCAAATACAAAGCTGTATCTTCTCATAAAGCCAGTGAAATTCAACAAACCTTCAGTAAGCATGTGACACAAATCAGGTAGACATATGAATCCAACAGTAAGGTTTTGGAGCCTTCATATAATGCATGAATGTAGACATTACTAAGTCTTCTATTTAATAATATTCCAAAATTTAGATATACGCACAGAGATTTTCTGATCTCTCCAGTTTTTACATTTTTGTTTAAGAGCATTTGGTAAGAACTCATAAGGTCACCTTAGAGTTCATGTTAGAATATTGGGGACAATTTTCTCATTAATATAGAAAGAGGTAGACCCCAAATCACTTTCCCATTATTAAATTAGGCAGAGTACCTTAGATGTCACCACTGGGCACTACTTCTACTTTCACTGGCAGACTGAGGAACTCCAGCAGAACCGACCTGGAAAAGTCACAGTTTCGCCAGACAGCATACGTATGTGCCTTGTCCTGCATGATGAAGAGCTATCGCTGCTGGAATGTTGAGACTCAACTTACCCAACTCCAAAGCTGCCTCGTTGTCTCTGCAGCTGGAATGATTTTTCCACCTCAGTGTGTTTAAACACAAGGGTGTAACCACCCCAAGCCCCAAGCCCCAACCTCAGTACACTGTATTCACCACATATACGTTGCTCTTACTTTGTCCCTATATCACTTAAGGGGGTCATCTTTTCAGGATTTAAGCTTCCTTGTTCCCTTTTAATAAAACATGGTTTTCATGGTTACTCTCAGGATAGGTTTGCTAAATGAATAGCTCTTAACACATTTTGCAGCATGGGCTGCAAAAGTCATAGAGTCTTATAGAATGCCATGCATAATTTGAAATACTTTATAACGCACGGGTAGGGCAAATGTCTGACAGGCTGTGGACTAAAGAGGCCACAATATTGATATGAGATCCGACTTGCTTCCCACACTCATAACCAGACTGGCCATGACCGTGCACCGTGCACTATACAGTGAGCGGGTGCTCTGGAGGCCGGCTTTCCCTTGGCCTGGGACAGCTTCTGTCACTCTCTCCTGCCCAAGGCATGCTCAGGCTTTCAACACTCCTCTCCCCTTGTTACAGTTATTCTGAGGGTCTGAGTTGGTGCTGTGCGGACTATACACAGTTGCAGACTTGCAGTACCTCTGAATAACAATTTCAGACACAAATACAAACTGAACAAGCCTGCTAGGCCAGCGTGTGCACTTTGTGTATTAATAGCACTTTGGGTATACCTCCGTTTGAGAGGAGGTATGCCTGCTAATAAACAGCCTCCCTTTTCTTTAATGCAGTTATATTTCAACGGCTGAGGCCCACGTCACATACACAGTGTGGCTGTCAGTCACAATGAGATGTCAACATCAGGGACATCTTAAGGATTTTGGTGCCCTGAGCCAAACGAGGCCTCTGTTCAGAACATCTTTGAATTTATGATCCAGTTTCAGCTCTTTCATTTCCTCTTTTGCCATGTCACTGAGAGTGCACAGGCACACTCGTCCAAATTCTAAATGTTTACATCTAATATCAGTGGCTGCTGGTAACATTTCAAAGTGATGGGGCGTAAATGTTTGGTATTACTTTTATGTAGTGAGCGATGCAAGCAAGCTTAATGGACAAACATGGGGTCCAGGATGGGCCCTCCTCCAGAAAAAAAAGTAAAAAAGATTGACAAATTGTGCATTTTAATACAAAATAGTTTTGTGAAAAAGCAAGGCTTATAAAGCATTTGGAATGTTCTAGGACTAGTTCTAGGACACCCCCGCGCCGCACGGCCACCAGCTGCTGCGTGTGCCCCCTCTCCTTGTGCCTCGCTGCCCCGGCTCCGCCGCGTGACCACGCCCCCTGCCATCGAGCGGCGTGGTCTGTGCTAGCTTCCTGCCCTGTCTCTGCTTTTTTCAATTTGCTTTGTAAGTTTTTTCTGCTGTATTGTATTTTCGCCCCATTTGTGCCGTTTTTTGCCTTCCTTGTGCCGCCCTCGTCGCATCCCTCCCCGCTCCCCGCTTCCCGCCATCACCGATAACCCCGCCCCTTTTCTTTCTGTACCCTCCCCGCTCCCGCCTCCCAGCTGCTCCGCCCACCCGCGCACTTGGCCATATATGGCGACCGTGCGGCGCAGGTGAGTGTGACCTAGTTCTAGGACACCCCCGCGCCGCACGCCCACCAGCAGCTGCGTGTGCCCCCTCTCCTTGTGCCTCGCTGCCCCGGCTCCGCCGCGTGACCACGCCCCCTGCCATCGAGCGGCGTGGTCTGTGCTAGCTTCCTGCCCTGTCTCTGCTTTTTTCAATTTGCTTTGTAAGTTTTTTCTGTTGTATTGTATTTTCGCCCCATTTGTGCCGTTTTTTGCCTTCCTTGTGCCGCCCTCGTCGCATCCCTCCCCGCTCCCCGCTTCCCGCCATCACCGATAACCCTGCCCCTTTTCTTTCTGTACCCTCCCCGCTCCCGCCTCCCAGCTGCTCCGCCCACCCGCGCACTTGGCCATATATGGCGACCGTGCGAACGCGCAGCGGTCACGCGCAGCGGGCGCGCCGATTGTGCGCCGAAGGCGCGCCAAAGGTAAGCCCGTCTACGCCCGTCCGCGCCTGGACCGCGCCCAGTGCCAGGACCCCTGGCCCACGAGGACCCCGACCGACCCGCCTGACGTACACCGCCGCCACCATCATCGCTCTCAACACCGGCCGAACCCCAGGATGCTACCGAGCCACCCCACGTCGCTCCCACGGACCCTTCAGCTGTCACGCCTGCAAGTTCACCTGCATCCGGACCTGCCCTGCACCAGCACCCGCCAAGCCGAACACCAGCAGCAACCACCTCAAGTGCATCCTGCTCAACACCCGCTCCGTCCACAGACACGCCATCGAACTCTGGAACCTCCTCGACACCACAGCCCCTGACGTCGCCTTCCTCACGGAGACCTGGATGAACGCCTCTTCAGCACCCAACATCGCCATCGCCATCCCAGAGGGCTACAAGATCACCCGGAGGGACCGCACCGCCAACCAGGTGGGAGGAGGCATCGCCATCATCCACAGGAACACCATCCGTATCACGACCAGCACCGACAACACCCTTACCACCGCCAAACACCTGCATTTCCAGATCCACACCGACCCGAAGACCACCCTCAGAGGCACCCTGATCTACCGACCCCCGGGGCCACGCACTCAATTCAGCGAGGACATCGCCGAATTCATCAGCCCGCACGCCCTCCCCTCCGCTGACTACATCCTCCTGGGGGACCTCAACTTCCACCTGGAGAACAACAACGACCGCAACACCAGCACCCTACTCGACAACCTCGCCAACCTTGGACTCAAGCAACTGGTGAGAACCCCCACCCACCTCGCCGGACACACACTCGACGCCGTCTTCTCATCCAGCAAAGACATCGCCTTCAGCCACGCCACAGAACTCCACTGGACGGACCACAGCTGTGTCCACTTCACCTTCGAAAGAACGACGACCCACCACCACCAGCAACAGGTTGCCCGTAGAAGCTGGAACAAGATCACCGCCGACCAGCTCGCCGCCTCCCTGAGCCAGCACCCTCCGGCCAGCTCAGCGAACCCCAGCCAGGCCGCCGACAACCTCACGAAGTGGATCAGCAACTGCGCGGACGAACTCGCCCCACTGAGGACCCCGCCCAGCAGACCCGGCAGCAAGAAGGCCCCATGGTTCACCGACGAACTCAAGAGCTCCAAGAAGAACTGCAGAGCCCTCGAGAAAGTCTGGAGAAAGGAGCCCACACCGGACAACAGGACCACCCTCAAGCTCGCCTCCCGGAAGCACCACCAACTGATCCGCGCCGCCAAGAAAACGGCTTTCAAGAACCGACTGGACAACAACGCACACAACTGCAAGGAACTCTTCAACATCGTGAAAGAGCTCTCCAACCCCAACGCCGGAAACAACGACATCACCCCATCGCAAGACCTCTGCAACTCCCTCGCCTCCTACTTCCACAACAAGATCGCGGACATACACAACAGCTTCAGCACTCAACCGACCCACGCCACGACCACAGCAACGCCGCCCACCACCACCCTCCGAGCCTGGACTCCGATCAGCACAGAAGACACCGTCCGCATGATGAACTCCGTCCACTCCGGATCTCCGACCGACCCCTGCCCTCACCACGTCTTCAACAAAGCCGACGCTATCATCGCACCCCACCTGCGGGACATTATCAACACCTCCTTCGACACGCCACCTTCCCCGAGAGCTGGAAGCACGCCGAACTCAGCGCTCTACTCAAGAAACCCACAGCAGACCCCACCGAACTCAAGAATTACCGCCCCATCTCGCTACTCCAGTTTCCAGCCAAAGTCATCGAGAAGACCGTCAACAAACAGCTGGCCGCCTTCCTCGAGACGAACGGATCCCTCGACCCCTCGCAGTCCGGCTTCCGAGTCAACCACAGCACCGAGACCGCCCTCATCGCCGCCACCGACGACATCCGAGCCCTGATGGACAACGGAGAAACAGCGGCCCTCATCCTCCTAGACCTCTCCGCAGCTTTCGACACGGTCTGCCACCGCACCCTAGTGCAGCACCTCAGCAACGTCGGAATCCAGGAGAAGGCACTGGAATGGATCGTCTCCTTCCTCGACGGAAGAACGCAGAGAGTCTGCCTACCACCGTACAAGTCAGAGGCCACCGAAGTCATCTGCGGCGTCCCTCAAGGATCCTCGCTGAGCCCTACCCTCTTCAACGTCTACATGAGCCCCCTCGCGGCCATCGCACGCCAACACAACCTCAACATAATCTCCTACGCCGACGACACCCAGCTGATCCTCTCCCTGACCAACGACCCCGCCGCCGCCAGAGCCAACCTGCACGAAGGGATGAAAGAGGTAGCCGAGTGGATGATGACCAGCCGCCTGAAACTGAACTCAGACAAGACGGAGGTCCTCATCCTGGGCTCCTCTCCCTCCGCCTGGGACGACTCCTGGTGGCCCCCCGCCCTGGGCACCGCACCCAAACCGACGAACCACGCACGCAACCTGGGCTTCATCCTGGACTCCTCCCTCTCCATGACCAGGCAAGTCAACGCCGTCTCCTCGTCGTGCTTCAACATCCTGCGCATGCTTCGGAAGATCTTCTGGTGGATCCCCACGGAGACCAGGAAGACCGTCACCCAGGCCCTCGTCACCAGCCGACTGGACTACGGCAACGCCCTCTACGCCGGAACCACCGCCAAGCTCCAGAAGAGACTCCAGCGGATCCAGAACGCCTCAGCCAGACTCATCCTCGACATCCCACGAAACAGCCACATCTCCGGACACCTGAGAGACCTGCACTGGCTCCCCGTCAACAAAAGAATCACCTTCCGGCTCCTCACCCACGCACACAAAGCCCTACACGATCAAGGCCCGAGCTACCTCAACAACCGAATCAACTTCTACGCTCCCAAACGCCACCTCCGATCAGCCAGCCACGCCCTCGCCGCCGTCCCACGCATCCGTAGAGCGACAACAGGAGGAAGGTCCTTCTCCTACCTGGCCGCCAAGACCTGGAACTCCCTCCCGGCTGATCTGCGCCTGACCCAAGACCACCTCGCCTTCAGGAAGAAGCTCAAGACCTGGCTGTTCGAGCAGTAACGGCACCCCCCCCCCTTAGCGCCTTGAGACCCTACGGGTAGGTAGTGCGCTCTATAAATGTCTTTGATTGATTGATTGATTGAATGTATTGTCTTGAAATATTAAACACAATAAAAACTGCCCTATATTGGGGGAGTGAGGCAAGATGGCGGCATGTACTCAGCTGTGCTATGTGTTCCTCCTAACCAGAGCCCGCTGTCCTCCCTTCCAACCACTATATGGCTGCCTTTCAGATATGATGATTTTTAGAATGCTTCTGACGTAATCCATGCCGGTCGGCATCTGCTACAATATCTCTTATCTCTTAGATAGGGTACCGGCTGGCGGCTTCTCTGTAACTCCTGTCGGTTCTTGGGCAGGGTTGGATGCCATACTTGCTCCATGCTCACTAGAATACTGCCTAAAACCGCGAGAGGTTTAAAGACTCATGGCTCTGTGAATCTGCAGGGTACAATGAAAGCTGAGATGGGGGCTCAGCGGTCTGGGACACATCAAACTTAAAAATCCATCATTAGCCCTCAGAAGCCCCCTGGGGCAGGAAAGAAGTTGACGCTGGCATCCCTTGTCATGGCTAAGTTTACCACCAAAAAATCGTCAGTCTTGGAGGCAGGAGGAGCCCTCACACAGCCCACTGTTAACTAGAGAATGGAGGCAGGGGCTGAGACTCCATTAGAGGCAAACAATAGCTCTGGGACTAAGCAGGTTAATACAGGTGCTTTGGCAGGGGGGAGAAGCTACTTCAGTAGCAGCACTAGAGGGATCATTACATGGCCCCACAACCCTCAAATAGCCCAAGAGACAACCTTAACAAACAAAGGGCTAATTTGGTTTCAGACAAGGGAGAAGCCTCGGGACAAAGTATGACATCAATAGGGGTTCTAGAGGATGATGGCATCTGGGGTCAGATAAAGGTTGGCCAAGTGCACATGATGAGGGGAGGTAATGAGGTGGACTCTGGTGACACGTATTTCACCCTATCTGACCAGTAGAATTCATCCAGCAGAGAGGATTCTCCGCAGTGTAGGTGGAATTCTGGAGGGGAGTCACTGGGTAGCGGGTGGAGTGTGTCAAGCTGCTTACATATGGAGGAGGTTGCTGGTGGTGTACCAACTGCAATGGTTGAAGGTACTGTTAGGAAGAAGTATGGACCTGGTAGACGGGATATAAATACAGACACAGGCGGTCTTTGATGGAACTATTTGTTTACTTCAATACTTGGATATTCTGGAGAGAGGCCCCAGGAGGTGGGTTTAATGGGCCCTTCGGATCAATATATATCAGAAGAGATATAATTGAGGGCCATTTGTCATAGCATAATGGAACATAGGGATGGAACAAGAACTGAGAGTCACAAACAGCATGCCACAAAATGCAGAATGCTTAATCATGTTCAGAGTATGTAAAAGTGATTGGGAAGGCTGAGAACAGAATCTCAACAGTGGAAGATGAACTGTCAGCACAGAAGGAAGCAACGGATATGCTCAGAATTCACAGAGATGATACTCAATGGAAATTGGCTGATCTGGAGAATCGTTTGTGACTTAATAATCTCAGAGTACTGAGGGTCCCTGAGTGAGTCGAAGGGTCAGATGCGCGCATGTTCAGTGTGGAACTTTTTAGAGTGGCCTTTCCTGAACTATGCCAATGGTGTTGGGATCGTGAAGTACAGAGTGCTCACCGTTTTCCAATTAAGCTGAACTCTTGAGTAGGCCAAGAGGGTATAAGACCCAGGGCAGTGTTACTATATTGGAATAATTTTTTGCTATGTAAAACCTTGTATGATTTAGCAAGACCAGATAGAGAAAGGTAGGTAAAAGGCTTTGAATTATTGTGCCAGGCCAGATTATTGGCCGTGAAGAAAAGGTGGTAATTTAGACAGCTAAGTCCACTGTTCCAGAGTAAGGGGGATAAGGTTTATTTTATTGAATCCTGCAAAGCTTAAAGTTATAATCAAAGATAAAGTCCACTTTTTTGTCTACAAAAACCAAGCAAAGAATTCCTGACAACTCTGGATATTGCAGGTTAGGTGATATTGATATTTGGAAATAAAGGAAGGGCAGGACTACGTACTCACGGAGCAGCTAATATAAAGATTGCGGTCTGGCAGGAGGAGGATCGCAATGCTTCACAATGGACCTAGTAGGTCCGGATACCTTGAAGTATGGGTGTGAGGAAGGGAAGTTTGCAGGGAGCATGGGGTGTTTGGGTGGAGGAGGGGAGAATATGCCATATTGTTAGGAGCAACAAGCAAGACAACAATATACTAAAAGTTGAATATAAGCAGTGGTTAATATATTCAAGGAGATTTAATTTGTCTCAAGGGCTCACCCTTATTCTAATGCAAGAAGACAGAGGCATCTACTGTAGTGACAAGGGGGTCTTGCAGGAAACTCATATTCCGCGGGGGAAGAGGGGAGGATTAATGGAATTAGGGTTCACACTTTTAGCCTGTACACAACAAACCACAATGAACTGCAGGATGGATTTTGGTATACAAGTATGGTTGTTGCGTGGTTTTTGAATGTTGCATTGCCCCAACCAGGTTTACATTATGTCAAGTCTATGGTTCGAATATGGATGAAGCTGATATCTTGGATTTTCATAATGTAGAATTGGCTTCATGGCAGATGCCCCTAGTGCTATGTGGTGATTTTAATATTCATTTAGCGGTCTCATACAAACAAATGAGGGGGGACAATTATTCAGGGAGAACATCTATTGTTTTTAAAGCATTATAGCATCTTATTCTTGATCATGGACTTATTGATGTGTGGGATAAATATATGTACCCAGATCTGAGGTTAAAATAGAGATATTTTCTAGGCACTGATCACAATCCTTTGATGCTGGAGATCCCGCTGTCTTGCTTTATTAGGCCTGTAATGTTTTTAGTAAATATAGGCGAAATTTGCAAATTCGCGTTCCGTGAATTCGCGCAAAATCGAATTCGCAATCCGCAAAATCCACGAATTCGTGCAAATTTGCGGATTTTTGTTTTTTGCGTGTTCGCGGAGTTTTTGCATGTTCGCGGGCCGCTTGCATGGCGAAGTTACCCATGCGGTTGTGTATGGGCACAGCACCCTCTGGTTCACCACTGCCACCCTCTGGTTCATCACTGCCACCCTCTGGTTCACCACTGCCACCCTCTGGTTCACGACTGCCACCCTCTGGTTCATCACAGTACCTCTGGATCACCACTGCCACCCTCTGGTTAACCACTGTCACCCTCTGGTTCAGCACTGCCACCCTCTGGTTCACCACTGCCACCCTCTGGTTCACCCCTGCCACCCTCTGGTTCACCACTGCCACCCTCTGGTTCATCACAGCACCCTCTGGTTCACCACTGCCACTCTCTGGTATAGCACTGTCACCCTCTGGTTCACCACTGCTAAACCCTCTGGTTAATGACTGCCACCCTCTGGTTCATCACAGCAACTCTGGTTCACCTCTGCCACCCTCAGGTACACCACTTGCACCCTCTGGTTAACCACTGTAACCCTCTGGTTCAGCACTGCCACCCTCTGGTTCACCACTGCCACCCTCTGGTTCACACCTGCCACCCTCTGGTTCACCACTGCAACCCTCGGGTTAATGACTGCCACCCTCTGGTTCATCACAGCACCTCTGGTTCACCACTGCCACCCTTTGGTTAACCACTGTCACCCTCTGGTTCAGCACTGCAACTCTCTGGTTCACCACTGCCACCCTCTGGTTCACCCCTGCCGCCCTCTGGTTCACCACTGCCACCCTCTGGTTCATCACAGCACCCTCTTGTTCACCCCTGACACCCTCTGGTCCACCCCTGCCACCCTCTGGTTCACCACTGCCACCCTCTGGTTCAGCACTGCCACCCTCTGGTTCACCCCTGCCACCTTCTGGTTCAGCACTGTCACCCTCTGGTTCACCACTGCCACCCTCTGGTTCACGACCGCCACCCTCTCGTTCATCACAGCACCTCTGGTTCACCACTGCCACCCTCTGGTTAACCACTGTCACCCTCCGGTTCAGCACTGCCACCCTCTGGTTCACCACTGCCACCCTCTGGTTCACCCCTGCCACCCTCTGGTTCATCACAGCACCCTCTGGTTCACCCCTGCCACCCTATGGTACAGCACTGTCACCCTCTGGTTCACAACTGCCACCCTCTGGTTCACGACTGCCACCCTCTGGTTCATCACAGCACCTCTGGTTCACCCCTGCCACCCTCTGGTACAGCACTGTCACCCTCTGGTTCACCACTGCCACCCTCTGGTGCACGACTTCCACCCTCTGGTTCATCACAGCACCTCTGGTTCACCACTACCACCCTTTGGTTACCCGCTGTCACCCTCTGGTTCAGCACTGCCACCCTCTGGTTCACCACTGCCACCCTCTGGTTCACCCCTGCCACCCTCTGGTTCACCACTGCCACCCTCTGGTTCTTCACAGCACCCTCTGGTTCACCTCTCCCACCCCTGCCACCCTCTGGCACAGCACTGTCACCCTCTGGTTCACCATTGCCACCCTCTGGTTCACGACTGCCACCCTCTGGTTCATCACAGCACCTCTGGTTCACCACTGCCACCCTCTGGTTAACCACTGTCACCCTCAGGTTCAGCACTGCCACCCTCTGGTTCACCACTGCGACTCTCTGGTTCAGCACTGCCACCCTCTGGTTCACCCATGCCACCCTCTGGTTCACCACTGCCATCCTCTGGTTCCCCCTGCCACCATCTGGTTCATCACTGCCACCCTCTGGTTCACCCCTGCCACCCTCTGGTTCACCCCTGCCACCCTCTGGTTCAGCACTGCCACCCTCTGGTTCATCACAGCACCCTCTGGTTCACCACTGCCACTCTCTGGTATAGCACTGTCACCCTCTGGTTCACCACTGCTAAACCCTCTGGTTAATGACTGCCACCCTCTGGTTCATCACAGCAACTCTGGTTCACCTCTGCCACCCTCAGGTACACCACTTGCACCCTCTGGTTAACCACTGTCACCCTCTGGTTCAGCACTGCCACCCTCTGGTTCACCACTGCCACCCTCTGGTTCACACCTGCTACCCTCTGGTTCACCACTGCAACCCTCTGGTTAATGACTGCCACCCTCTGGTTCATCACAGCACCTCTGGTTCACCACTGCCACCCTTTGGTTAACCACTGTCACCCTCTGGTTCAGCACTGCAACTCACTGGTTCACCACTGCCACCCTCTGGTTCACCCCTGCCGCCCTCTGGTTCACCACTGCCACCCTCTGGTTCATCACAGCACCCTCTTGTTCACCCCTGACACCCTCTGGTCCACCCCTGCCACCCTCTGGTTCACCACTGCCACCCTCTGGTTCAGCACTGCCACCCTCTGGTTCACCCCTGCCACCTTCTGGTTCAGCACTATCACCCTCTGGTTCACCACTGCCACCCTCTGGTTCACGACCCCCACCCTCTCGTTCATCACAGCACCTCTGGTTCACCACTGCCACCCTCTGGTTAACCACTGTCACCCTCCGGTTCAGCACTGCCACCCTCTGGTTCACCACTGCCACCCTCTGGTTCACCCCTGCCACCCTCTGGTTCACCACTGCCACCCTCTGGTTCATCACAGCACCCTCTGGTTCACCCCTGCCACCCTATGGTACAGCACTGTCACCCTCTGGCTCACCACTGCCACCCTCTGGTTCACGACTGCCACCCTCTGGTTCATCACAGCACCTCTGGTTCACCCCTGCCACCCTCTGGTACAGCACTGTCACCCTCTGGTTCATCACTGCCACCCTCTGGTGCACGACTTCCACCCTCTGGTTCATCACAGCACCTCTGGTTCACCACTACCACCCTTTGGTTACCCGCTGTCACCCTCTGGTTCAGCACTGCCACCCTCTGGTTCACCACTGCCACCCTCTGGTTCACCCCTGCCACCCTCTGGTTCACCACTGCCACCCTCTGGTTCATCACAGCACCCTCTGGTTCACCTCTCCCACCCCTGCCACCCTCTGGCACAGCACTGTCACCCTCTGGTTCACCATTGCCACCCTCTGGTTCACGACTGCCACCCTCTGGTTCATCACAGCACCTCTGGTTCACCACTGCCACCCTCTGGTTAACCACTGTCACCCTCAGGTTCAGCACTGCCACCCTTTGGTTCACCACTGCGACTCTCTGGTTCAGCACTGCCACCCTCTGGTTCACCCATGCCACCCTCTGGTTCACCACTGCCATCCTCTGGTTCCCCCTGCCACCATCTGGTTAATCACTGCCACCCTCTGGTTCACCCCTGCCACCCTCTGGTTCAGCACTGCCACCCTCTGGTTCACCCCTGCCACCCTCTGGTTCATCACTTTCACCCTCTGCTTCATCACTGCTACCCTCTGGTTCACCACTCCCACCCTCTACCGAGATCTTTTGTGACGCAGTGGCAGCACTAAAGATGCACCATGGTGCTGGATATTAATAACGTGACGCATCTGAGAGATGCGTCACGTTGTAAAGCCCTGCGCCATCAGGAGGCGTTCCGGCGCAGGGGAGGGCATTCCTGTGCAGGAACGCCTCCTAAAAGTGGCAGAGTGAAATCTACAAGAATTCCCTCAGTCACTTTGAGGGCAATGCTGCGTCAAAACCCCGCGCCTGCTTGAAGCAGGCGCAAGGCTTGATGCTGCGTTGGGGATATAGGTCCCCCCAGAGTATTGCTGGAGCTGCATCGCAAGCTCGACGCAGCTCCAGCAATGCGCTGCTTTTACGGCACAGATGCGTGACGCATCTGTGCTGTTTTTGCCACATGGTGCGCCGCATTGTAAATGCGGCGCACCATGGGTGGCGGAGCTGCGGCGCACAATAACTGGCGCATCCCTGGGGATGCGCCAATTATTGTAAATCTGCCCCTATACATTTAGCCAACGAGGGAGCACTTACTGATTAGACAGTAGAAAGTACTCCAGTTGAGTAGAGGTATTGCACAAAAAGGTGGCATCTTCGTGGACAAACACGCAGGGCGGGATTCATTCTGCCCCCTCTTAGACTCGTTTTTCCCTCGTTTTTCTGCCCTTCTGCCCTCTATTAGACTCGTTTTTCCCATGTTTTTCTGCCCTTCTGCCCCCTGTTAGAATCGTTTTTTGTGCCCTTTTGCCCTCTGTTAGACTGATTTTTCCCTTGTTTTTCTGCCCTTCTGCCCTCTGTTAGACTCGTTTTGTGTGCCCTTCTGCCCTCTGTTATTTCCTTGTTTTTGTGCCCTTCTGCCCTCTTAGACTCGTTTTTATGCCTTTCTGCCCCCTTAGACTAGCTTTTTGTGCCCTTCTGCCCTCTGTTAAACTCGCTTTTCCCTTGTTTTTCTGCCCTTCTGTCCTCTGTTAGACTCGTTTTTCCCTTGTTTTTCCGCCCTTCCGCCCTTTGTTAGACTGCTTTTTGTGCCTTTCTGCCCTCTGCATCACCACATCATCACTCAGCGCTACCCCAGCATCACTCAGCACCACCACATTATCACTCAGCACCACCACAGCACCACTCAGCGCCACCACAGAATCACTCAGCGCCACCACAGCATCACTCAGTGCCACCACATTATCACTCAGCACCACGACAGCACCACTCAGCACCACCACAGCATCACTCAGCACCGCCACAGCATCACTCAGCACCATCACAGCACCAATCAGCACCACCACAGCACCACTCAGCAACACCACAGCATCACTCAGCAACACCACAGCATCACTCAGCACCACCACATTATCACTCAGCACCACCACAGCACCACTCAGCACCACCACAGCATCACTCAGCACCACCACAGCATCACTCAGCACCATCCCAGTATCACTCAGCACCACCACAGCACCACTCAGCACCACCACAGCACCACTCAGCGCCACCCCAGCATCAATCTGCGCAACCATTCAACAACAACTGGTTCAAATATGTTCTCTCAATGTTTCAAACTTTATTACAAATGTCACAAAAAGATGTTAATATTTTACTTCTGTTCTTAGATTTTCGTCACAATAAAATACACTGAACATAATCTTCACAAAAGTTATTTACAAAAGTTTAAGCTATTGCCATTATGAATTAAAATCACTTTTATGTAAGTATTAATTATTTAAAAAAATTAAAAGCCATTGTAATTTGTAATATCAATACAGCTAAGTCACGTAAATACAAAACATGTTGCATTACAAATGCTATAGGTGTCACATTTGCGAAAGTTATAACTATTGGCATTGTAAATGACAAAGCTATTAAATTAGCTATTTTCAAAACTAACACATAAATAAAAAAAATTGTCATTTACAAGACCAATAGCTCAACTTTTCCTGATGCGAGACCTATTGCATTGCAAATGCTTGTTTTTATATCTGTCAGTGCTTCCTGTTGAGGTTTATTTTCGTGACAAGCCCCTCATTGCCTACTTGTAACTATTCTCTGACCCTGCTTCAAGGGTCAGAGCAGGGTCAGAGAATAGTTGCAAGTAGGCAACGAGGCGCCAGGAAGCACTTACAGGCTTACAGCAGCAGGTGCCCAAGTTGAAGTTAATTTCTTTGTAAACCTTGTGTAACAGGTTACAAAAAATTAGCTTCAACTTTTGCACCTGCTGCTGTAACCCTGTAAGTGCTTGGCTGAAAATTCGTCCCCGCTGATTTGCGGAGTTTACCGCGATTTCGTGAGATTCGCGGATCGTGAAATCGCGGAAAATCCGCAAACTCCACGAGCGGCACGAATTTTCAGCCCATGCTTAGTTTTTAGTTTTGATAGAAAATTGCTATCAGACCCAATGTTTGTTATCCACATTACAAGTTGGCTGGAACAATTTCTGCAAACTAACAGGAATTCTGCTACTATTGAGATACTATGTAATGATATGCTGTTAGTATTTCAAAAGGTTCAGCAAGGTCAGATCCCTCCCTCTCAGGACTCAGCTAACATAGTTATTTTTAAGAAAAAGGATAAGTTATCTTTGCTGTTAGGATCATAGAGACCTACATCCTGGTTGAATTGTGATGGAAAAGTCCATGCAAAGATTTTAGCAAATAGACTGACTAGGGTAATTACCCCTTTAGTCTCACATAAGCAGCATGGTTTTATTCCCGGAAGAGGCACGGTCAATCATATTAGGAGGGTTATTATGCTATTTGATCTTGCAAATGTACCACAAGCGTTTCTCTGATTGATGTTATCAGATGCCAAAAAGGTTTTTGACCGTGTCTCTTGGGGTTTTCTTTGGGCAGTGATGCGATTGAAAGGTTTTGGGGTAGGTTTTATAGCAGCAGTAAGGGCTCTCTCTAGAACTCCCATGGCAAAAATGTGTGCTATGGGTCTGGAGTCAGACTTGTTATCTATTTTTAGGGGAACTAGACAAGGTTGTTTCTGTTCTCCCTTATTGTTTGTTTTGTACGTAGATCAGTTTTTAGCTGTGCTTGAAAGAAATACTGGTATTATATCTATTTATCAATATCAGGTACAATATAGGGTATTTGCATATGCAGATGATGTCGCTGGAGGTGATGATCTAGCAATTTCAGTACTGGAAATGGAGAAGATGACTAAACAGTTTGGACTATATTCAGAATTGAAATCAGCTAAAACCCCTATTGTTTGCACAGAGCAGGTTGTCTTCAATGATCCAAGGATAGTTGAAGAGACGGTATATCTAGGGATTAAGCTTAAAGCCTGTTTAGAACAATTGGTGGCGGCAAACTAGGGTCCGCTGTTGGGGAAGATTAAAAGTCTGCTAGATAGAGTTGAATGTCTGCATCTCTCATTAGTTGGAAGGTGCAAGGTTTTGAAAATGTTATTTTACCCCAAGTTTTATATATCTTCTGGTCTGTACCTTTGGAGATCAAGCTGCAAAAATTTGAGTTGATCTGTGCTAGCTTTTTTTGGAGCCATCAAAAACCAAGAAGAGCAATGAAATTTACCACCCTTCCTAGAATACGGGGTCAATGGGTAGTACCGAATTTCACATTTTATTATTGGGCCTGCCTTTTACAATATATGAGAATTTTGATAACTGGGGAGGACACTATAGATGCTGTCTATTTCTCAAATGATGATGGGAGCGAAAGTAAAGGGTTGCCTATTGAAGAATATAGAGCCAAGCTATTATAAAAACAGGTTCAAGGTGTTAATAACTGCAGATAAAGATTGGAATCAGGTTAGACGATGACTTCAGCTTTGCAGGATAAGCGTTTATACTTCTACTTCCGCTTCATTTTATTTTTTCAGGATAGAGTTGTGGAAAGGTGGAGAAACAAGGGTTATAGTATAGTTGGACATTTTTATGTTGAATCCCAGATTAATTCTTTTTCAGAATTACATGAATTCTATGGATTGCCAAGGGGAGATTTTTTTAGTTTTTACAAATTCTTGATTTTTTTACTAAAAAGAAAAATGATCTTAGTATGATGATTAAGATCCCCTTAATAGAGGAAATTTTACGGAGCCACACAAATTGTATTTTATATGATTTGTGCTTACACAGACTCAAACAGATGATTTGAAGGCCTAGAATCTTAAATGGAGTTTAAGACTTAAGAAGGAAGGGGTATTACTAAAGGAATTAATTGAAATCGGGGAGAAGATTTTATGGTCATCAAATTTGAGGTCGCAACATTTTAAGACGATTTTTAATCTGTGTTATACCCCAGCAAGGATATATAAATGGGGTGCGAGAGGCAGATGGGAAATGCACACGATGTGGGGTAGAACAGACTGAAATACTCCATATGTTTTTTACATGCCCTACATTAAGACCACTCACAGGCGGGATTTTTTTTGTGTTATTATTCTTCTACCGGTTACTCTTAGACCCCAAATGATGCTGCTAGGATTGATTGGTGATACACAAACCAATAGGGTTCTGAGGAAAGGAGGGTATTTGCTCTTTGTGGCAACAGCAGTAGCCCGATTTTGTTTTGCTTCAGATCGGCTGAAATCGGAGACCCCAACTTGTAAAATGTGATACTTGGCGATCTATAATTTGGAGTCAACCCTATATTCTCTGAGGGGAAAAAACCTGGGGAAATATGTCCAACTGGATCAATTCTTGAATGTATAGTCTAGAGCAGGTTCTGGTCCCATAAACTTAAAAGTCTTCTGATTATAAAGGTAGGACTGTGGTAACAGAGGTCCCTCTCAAAATATATCATTTGCATTTGGGACTCAAGGCTGGTAATGATTGCGGTAATTACCTAACTGTGGGCTTGTTTAGTAATACTGCTTTTAACTCCAACCCATTTTTATTTTTCTAGGGCCGCTTATGGTGCTGTTTTTAGAAAAGACAGGGGGTTATTTGCGTTATGCGGTTTACTATCATATATATGATCTATTTTGTGATTTTTATTCATGTATTATTGAATGTGTGTGTGTTTGTAATTTCTAATGATTTAAAATCTAAAGATTGTTTGACATCTTTCTCTCCCCTTTGCTCCTTTTCTAGCTTTTTATTCTTCTTTTTTCTAAACAGATTTATTGGTATAGCTTGTCTTGCTTTGATTGAAATGTATTGAAAACATATTTTTGTCTGCTTAAAAATAAAAAATGAATATTTTTTTTAATTGCCCTCTATCTTACTGCATTAATATGTTCAACAGTTACAGTAATGTGCAAATTGTAGAACGTGACAACTTCAAGCTTTTAAAGCATGTTCTTGCGCAGTGTTTTGCACTGCAAGTGGCATCAACTTTGGAAGACAATGCTCTAACCAGGCTTCAGGAAGGACTTACAGCTGCTGACTGCAATCAGTCATATAGAAATATGTGAAGACAGGTCTTTAAGTGGGACGAAAAATGTGGGGTCTCTCTACATTGGAACATGTAAAATGCATTTCTGTGATTCCCATAGTGTGCTACCCGAACAGTATTTTGGTTTCTCTCTGAGGTGTAATTGCAACCAGATATATAACATAACAAATAACATGATGGTTGGGTCCTAACTGGGGAGGCATAGTAAGCAAAACATGGATTAAACCCAGATCTTTTCTAGGTGGTGAGTAGTTGAAAAGTTTCAGCACTCTGTTCATTATCTTGTTGTGTTTGCTCCACCTAAAACCTGTCAGTACAATTGGCCGTTGGCTGTTTAAGATAAATGAGTAACAACAAGAATTTGTTATTAATAATTAACCTTCAAAATGTTTCAATTCTAAAATTTCAATTGTAGTAAGGCCAGTGGAATGAGTTAGTAGCTTCAGTTATGTGTGCTTTATGTTAGATATGTGTGTCCTTTTTCTCTGCATATATTGTCCATCACTTCCAAACATACACTGAACTCACTCACACTCAAGCAATTTATTTCCTTTTGCTTTGCTCTGTAAATATTTTGCCATCTGTACACCCCTTTCACACACCTTTCCACAGAATTGCAATTACAACTGGAACACATGGCCATTGTTCTGTGTAGTGTGCAGAGGCCAACCTACTGATAGGCACTTTGCTTTGGCTTCAGCGTCAGAGCTCTCAATCAAAGCCCCTTATAAACACCTCACACGGCTCAATGTATGCACGATAAAGATAGATAAAAACAACATGATTACATGTCTAACTCTTGAGGAACGCAAGATTAAGCAAAACTTGAAATCGCTGACATGCATTGCCTGAACGTTTTTAACACTCATTGTTCATCAATCAATTCATGTTTTTGCCATTAATGTTGTTAAGGGCATTGAGATAGTGCTAGTTGTAATATCGTACAGCAGATAACTGTCTACTGTAAGCAGATTTCTCTCGTTTTGCGTTTGACTTGGATATTTTGGATCAACTTCACAAGGAAACAAGAACCCTGGCCTTTCTCGTCTTTTGGATCACTTTTACGGAGGAACAAATACAGCAGCTCCACTTCTAACGAGGCCAGCAACATGCAGCCAGGGCCTGGGGTGTCATAGTGGGGGAGGTTAGGCGAGTGAGGTGTCTCAGCACAATGTACAGAACAAAAGATTTGCATTCTAACACTTACCATTATACCGAGAACAAGCCACTAAAACGGACATGATTGCATCCACTACTATGTGTGACGAATGGGAAAGGGTGGGATCTATGCCTGTGAATGATGGACAGCTGCTCTCCTGCAGGGACGGAGACTCCAACGCCCGAAAGCATGACACTGAAAGCGTCACTGGCCTATGGTGGATACTGCCATAGACACAATGGCAAATGAAGGGCTTTAAAACAGTAAGCCCTATGTCATATGTCACAGTTCAAAAAGATAATTTACTGCCTGACTTGTCATGTGTCACAGTTCAAAAAAGTTAATTTACTGCCTGACTTTTGTCTCCTGCTTCAGAGCGAGGCGGGGCAGGCATTACGATCCTATCTAAAAGTAAACCGATCTATTTAATATTTGTACAGGAATGTGGAGGAATTTCAGGGGAGCGCAGCCCCATAGCCCTAATAGAGAAATCGCCAGTCTAATATTTAGCGATAGTGAAGTGTGTTCTTAACCCCTTCAGCGCTCATGACAAAGCCAGCTCGTCATGGGCGTTACCTGCGCTGCGCGCATGACGAGCTGGCTTTGTCATGTAACACAGGTTTTTTTCATTTTCAGCGCACAGCGGGAAAAGCTGCAGCACTCATGCGGTTAATATTGTAACACAGCAGCAGCTCACTAATATTATTGTAAATAATCTCTGTGACCCCTGGCATTTTCTCATATGTAAGGCCCTGTTTTGATCTAAAAGAAACTTTGTTTATGAATGTTGCAAGAAACGTAAACACATTTCTCTGCAACATGTCTGTAATAGACCCTCAGTCATCACCCACATTAAAAATAAATTAAAGGAAAACAATATTTAGAACAATCTCTTTAAGAATACCTTAAGGCGTCTCCGGTCAATACCTCCCAAGCAAGGTAAAAGTACCCTTGAGCTGCCAGTAAAACTGTACTGCATAGGCCACAAAGTAAGATAAAGTCACTACTTCAAATCATTTGTGTGCGAGCGTGTTTGCGTGTAGGTCAACCACTGCCCCTCTTGGACAGACCCAGGGGCGGCCTTAGGCATGTGCAAGCTGTGCACCTGCACAGGGCCACCAAACCCCAGGGTCACCACGCCAATATATATCCTTAATATAATAATCCTCTGAGGATGGATACATATTAGCGTGGCGGCCCCTGGCAGGGATTTGGCGGTCTCCTGCGCTATACCACTTCCAAACACCCTGACCCCCTCTTCTTCACTGGCCTCTGTGCTCTGCCCTGCCCGGACCCCTCTTCTGGGGCCCCCTACCTACGCTCCCTGCCCAGGGCCGCCATGAGCCTAGAGCCGCCCCTGACAGACCTCTGGACTTCTGCAGCTCCTGCTAGAATCGATGGCAAAGAATGGCTGCCATTCTACGAGCTTCTGTGCATTATTTTACCATGACAAATCTTGATATGTTGGAAACAAATAACTGCAGACGCAGCACTTTACCTGTTGCAGCCGTTCGCCCATCTGCTGTTGTCATTGCCCCCACCCCGCCCACCTGCCTCGGCAGCGCAGATCCCCGTTGGCACTGCCACTGAGTGATGCAGGCATTGAGGAAGAAATACAAAATGTAAAATTATGTGCACTCTGCATTGCGTTTTTTGGAGGGCGTGGGGGGGGGAGTGACGGATGAATCACCAATAGCTCTGCACCTGTCAGAGTTGCCCCGAGGCCTCTTACCCCTGAAAATACATAGGAATTTCAGTTGAAACGCATTCTCCTTAGAGATAATTTGGAGGGCTGCAAAATGCCAGGTGGGTCCTCCAAACGGGGTCCTTGAAAGTCATGAAATGCCACAATCTTCTCCACCCAAAAGTGCAAGCGCGTGCTGCGCATGCAAGCGCGTGCAAGCGCGTAGCCTATATAACTTTTCTTAAAACACTTTTATTGCTAAAGGTTGAATAGCGTCAAATCGCTTTAATGCACCATACAAGCCAGGTGATACAATTAACTCGGTGCCACTCATTTCATCAATCTGAGAAGCATGAAAGGCGGAGTGAACATTGTCAATAATGTTTTAACTTGCGGACCTTCGGTTTACAAAAGGTCACTTCATGTCTTTGATCTACTTTGCCATAATATAGGTATTAGTATGTTTTAAAATGTGAATGTTCTTTGTGACATTATAGGAACAAAGAAAGGGAAGTAATTACATTAGGTTCTGTTCGAGTGGGCAGAGTATATGTACCCTTTTCGAATCCAGAATTACTGGCTGTCTCAGGGCTTACCTTAAGAATAGTAACTTAGTAGTAAAACCTCCGTTGAACATGTTATTCCAAGAGGGAGTGAGGAAAAGGAGATGAAAGAAAGAAGGGGTGGTCAGAGGAAGAAGTTGAAAGCAAAAACAAGGGGTGCAGAAGAAAGGGGTGCAAAAAGAAATCAAAGATATGCTATGGTCAGGCAAAGGAAAAATAGAAAGTAGGGTGGAAGCTAGGAAGTCTAAGGGGAAATGAAAACAGCATAAAAGACAATGTAAGGTCAGAAGGTGGTGTTAAAAGCCCCATTTTAACCATTCCAAAACTATTCTCTCCAATTCCCCTCTTGCAGTATTCAGGCTGCCTTGCTCGCTCTGGCTATTGTAGAGGCTGGCAGACAACATTTGCAAGGTTTGCTTTTGGTCTCGAGTCCAGCCCTGCCCAAACCACCTAGTCAGATGGACTCACAATTTTAAAACACTTTTCCTGCTTTGTCATGTCTGTACAGACTGTACTTCATCAGTGGTTTGTTTACAAGTCAATGTGTGGTTGCAAATCACTGATGCATACGATGTTGATACGTCTTTTCGATTCACAATCTATGAAATACAGTTTTTTGCAACTGCAAATAAGTTTAGAACTAGAAGCCCTCGGGCCCATGTTATACTGAATATGCCAGCAGGGAAGGTAAATGTTGACAACTCCAACTTGGACCCATTCTTGAGGCGCCATCAGCAAGGCAGTACAGACACAAAGGCAGAAAGACTCTTGTGCTGAGTTTTGTAAATAAACGCAAGAAGGAGAAGCATTTTCTCATTTGGTTTTCTATAGACTATATTATCCTTCCCAGCATGCACACTGGTGGAGGGAGGGCACACTTGAACTCACGGGAAAGGAATGCACTTCCTGAGTCTGCTGGGTATGCCTGGCCAAGGAATCCGCCTGCCTCTAATTTAAGTGACTCACAATGAATGCACCAGGCCTGCACGAGTGGCGTGCCATAATTATTCGAGCCTCGTGTTGTGACGATTCAAAATATCTCATTTAATGTGCTGTAATGAGCACGCTGGAATCATCTGACTTCTAAATAAACATGTCTACACTGTAACTCATTCTATTGTTTATTACGCTGGGTCACAGTTTTACACGTGACATAAAATGTTACAGTTCATGATGTCACACATTTAGTAGGCTAATTAGGACTGGCTAGTGTATGAGTAACATTACAGTATCAGCATTGATTTTTCTGCGAGAAAGCAACATTGTTAATTTAAGGTAAACTTTTTACATAACAGTTATTAGGTAACTCATTCGTCACAGTGGCAATTTTCAAAAGAAAACTGAATCCAGGGGAAAAAAAGAAATCTGCGGATGGGAGGAGAAAGAATAATTTCCGTCCCGGGCAATTTCCCTAAATTTAGCGCAGGCTCAGGATATCAATGCTGAGTAGGTATTTATAGTCATTGGAACTTCATGACATGTATAAATTACTTTATTCTGGGACCACCAACCGAGTCAGAATAACTAAGTTGATTCCTTTTCCGGTTTTGTAGGGCTTTCATCACATGCACGTAAAACTGTAGCTACGAATGTGCTTCAAAAATTCACAATGGACCTGGCAGAGGCGCAACTAGAGCCACATTTCGGGGGGGTGGGGGTGGGAGGGGGGGGATTAAGAAAAGATTTCGGGGGGGCTGAAACTTTAAGCAATATGCAGAGTGCAGCTGCAGGGGCTCTTGGAAGGGGTGGAACAACAACAAAGCCTCATTACCAAGCACATGGTCTTTTAAAGACCTGTGAAGTGCGGCTGTGTGTGTGCCCGGGAGCTGTCTGAGCCTGGGCTGCCACACACGAGGGGGGGGGGGGGGGGGGGGTTGTTGGGGGGGATCGCTGAAGCCCTTTGATTCCAATGCGCACCTGGACCTGTGCATGTGTGTTGCTGATGCTGCGCACACGCGAACAGTCGGTCCTTGCTCAAATAGCACCCACGAGACAGTGGATTATAAACTGGGGTGGATGGTAGTCCACAAAAACAATAATGTCATTTTTCTTGTTAGGTCCAGTAAAGGTTTCCGTAATTTAAATGAGCTCAACCCCTGGAAACTATGGCACAGAACAGAAAGGCTTAATTTAAGAAAATGTGTAAAATATTTAGGAGTATCAAAACTGTTAAACGGTAACAGAGGCAACACAATAAAAATCCCTCTCCGATATATAAAAATAGACAATATTTTAATGAACAAAATTATACCAAAATGATAAAAATCCAATAAGTGGATCGTGAGATATGAATTTTTAAATTATTAAATAAAAATAGCACCAAAACAAGCTAACCCAGTCATCTTGTTGTGCTTGTCTGGTACAAGGGTAAGGTTTAAGGCTGGCAGCAATGAAATGTAGGTCGGATATAAAGACCAGGTTTGTCCCAGTGTTAAAGTTACCTCCTGATGTCAATAGCCTTCAGCAGAAGCTGGGAATGGGCTTCTAGTTCGAGAGAAGGGGGCTTGACATCGATGGATTCTGGGACGTGATGGAGTCTCAGTGAAGCTGGTGGTTTAGGTGGGAAAAACTCTGGTTGACATGTTCAAGTTTTTACCCCCATAGGTCTCCCGTGCAATCGCGTCTCCTTCAACCGCGGCACCAATGAATCTGTACTTTGGAACCAAAGAGGGCTCCATGATGAGGAATTCTGGTGTAGAGAGAAGAACATAGTGGGAGCTAGTGCGAAGTCAGGCTCATTGGTGATGCACCCCTGTTGGATTGGTTCGGCAGGTTGGGCCCTGTCTCCTGATGGTTCTCCAGTTAAAGTGTTAGCAAAAAGTTTACAAGAGCTGAGTTGTTGTATGGCACGTTGTTTTGTGGTTCCAATATATTAAACAAATCAGTGGTCTTAGATTAGAGTAGGGTGTTTTTTTTCTCTTACAAGGTTGTCCAAAGAAGTACCGCAGGGTGTTGGGCAAGTGGTTGGGTGCCATGGAGTAGTCAAAGCTGTCTATGCAACAATTATACTTATCTGTACTGTTGGGGGTTGGGCATTGCAATGTGATTGCATTCTTGGTTGTGAATTGTCATCTTCAGTGTCTTCTAATTATTTGCTGGTGTTGTTTATTATTAAAAACAATAAAAATTTGCTTATCAAAAAATAGGTGAGTAATACATACA
Source organism: Lissotriton vulgaris (assembly GCF_964263255.1). Lineage (NCBI taxonomy): Eukaryota > Metazoa > Chordata > Amphibia > Caudata > Salamandridae > Lissotriton > Lissotriton vulgaris. Next base: position 230,960,786 of record NC_141696.1, read on the forward strand.
AGTTCCAGAATGCAGCCAGATTCCATCATGGGGTTCAATTAGGGGTCAGCACTATGGGCAGGAAGAAATATATGAGAGATTGTCAGGCAAATGGACGAAAGGCGCAAAAACAGGTGTACCCATGCAGCCCCTCAAGGGGAAGGTGTTTTCATGCACACGCCTGTCCATGACCTTAGCACATACTTTTACCTAACCAGGGTGCTATATACCATTTTCCATCCTAGCCTTGAGGAGCTGCACATGCACACCTGTTTTTGAGAATATCTCAACAGCAAGTGTAGTGCTATTTCTGTCTTCCACAGGACTAGTAGTGTTCTGAAGAGGGTTTCCAAGGGTGCCATATTTATATCTGGCACTATGTGAGTGAGGATGACTCCTGGCCCCTCAGTAACCAATACAGAAAAAGTTATCAGGGTTACACCTACCCGTGTTTGAGTAGTTCTTGTGTGCCCTACTGCAAACAATGCCACTGCTCCCCTCTCTAACTAAATCCGCTATTGCAGAACCTTTTCTTCTCCTGTGCTCGGGTCCTGTGCCGACCCCAGAGTTGCTGCCACAGAAATGAACAACTCCTACTCTGTGGTCACTCAATACGGGTTTCGGAGGCAGCACCTCTCCATCTGGGATTTGTGCCTGGTTTGCTAAGGGTTCAAAGGAGGGGGAAGGCCCAGTCGCTAAATACATCTGCATGAGACAGGGTAGGCCTCTTTGAGGTTCATTAAGTTCCTAGGTCCTGTCCAGATGCTCATCCTGTGAGAGGAACAGAACACTTCCCCACACCTAAGACCTTTCTCTCAGCTCTAAGAGCAAGTTCACATCTCATCAGGAACTGTTCAACTACTCAGTGAAAGTTGGAAGCTCATGTAAATGTCCTCTAGAAGCTTTAAGCAGGAAAATGGCGAACTTTTAAAAGCACCTTTTGTGGAATCTTCAGTACAAATATGAGTTTACGAATTATTTGAATTTATAAAAGATATTGTAAAAAGTCCATGAATTAACTTTTAGCTGGTATCTAGGCTGAGACAACATTATTTATGTTTATTAATAACTCACAATGCTTTCCTATACAGCTACCCTGCTGCAGTGAAAATAGCTTTTGTAATGTTGTCACCGCAAGGACATGTTTTACATGAAACTTTGAAAACACATAGGTGCGTCTAGTTATGGAAAGAGTATTTGTGTACGTGAAAATATGCTGTTTTTAGGACAATACCCCTCACCCACCTGAGAGTGTCATACTTCATCATTGGGTTCCCTCCTCACAACTGGACCAAATGGTACCTTGTGCAGGCTACAACTCTCCAATGTAAAGCGCTAGGTATGAGTGAGAGGCAGAGTGCTATATTTACAATGTGGTAAATTTTAGGCTACCTTCCAGTAGGCTAAATGTAAGTTTTATTATAGTGTCCCCCGTGGATAGGACTAAACGAAAAGTGAAGGGGAATTTGAAAAAAAAGCTCCCCTTAAATGGTCAACATGTTTCTGCCCTTGGGGTGATCTAACTAAGGGTGCAGGGGCATTCGTCGGGACCAGTTGGTACAGTCGCTCTGTGATAGTGAACATAAAACCTACTGTTGCCCTATTGGTAGTAAGTCAGCTGATACAGTAAGTTGCCTACAATTTCCTTGTTATGAGGGTCAACCGTTGTACCTCAAAGTGGGATTTCTGCTCACTCTCAAGCCTAAATAGGCTGCCTAGGTCGCAAAGTTGTTTCAAGCAAACGCGTCCTCCAAATGGCATGCCCCGTAGAGCATCCTCATAACAAGGAATGCCACTTTGAGTTGGAGGTGCTCCCTGTGCTGTCACAGAGACAGAGGGATGGAGAGATCTGCATCAGGCAGACCCCCTGCATGACACGGACAGAATGTATCACCCTTCAGTGTGGCGGTGGTTCTCCCCTGGAATTCCTGGCTTGTCAAGCACCTGTTCAACCTCAAGGCCAGGCCGACACTACCATGAGTGGAAGAAGGGTGCCTCATATTCAAAGGATTTTGCCCCACCCTCTGAGAAACCTCAGAGGTCAGAGAACCCTTGGTGGCCTGGGGCTTGGCTCTTGATACTGAAAGCTGTCAGTGGCATCTGTTGGGTGCTCTTCTTGACGGCCATATTTCCTTCAGTTGGGGATAGAAGTCGGATCCAGAGGATGGAATGGGACACATCCTTTTTTAACAATGGTGGTACTGTTTGCCTATTGCGATGCATCTGTGTGCAAGTTAAGGTTAGGTGCTACACAGATGAGGTCCAAAAGTGAGGAGAAGAGATTCCATTGGGTTAGTTCAGTAGCTCAGGATAGTGTAGAAAGGGGCATCAAACTGAATTTAAACTGACCACTGGCTCTGCATACTAGGGCCTTCATACATGTTCTATCCCCTAAGAAAGGAAGCTCATCAAGGTATTGATTAGTTTACCCAGGCTTTTGGCTGAAGGAGATCATGTTGACTTGGCACTTTCTGCAGGGTCATCCCAACACTTTCTGCCTTTACCCTCCTGTTTATGGAACCCATTTTTGTTGGCTTCTAGAACTCTGGACATGTTACAACTGCTGAGCAGTGCCAAGGTGCTTATGCACTCTCATTTAAACCTAGTAATATTTGTGTATACCCAATTTGCATATTTAATTTATTTGTAAGTCCCTAGTGAAGTGCTCCTACATGTCCCTAGAGCCTGAAGTTAAATTCTACTAAAGAGCCTTCAAAACAGATTGTGGCACCCACATAAGTAGGCTTTTAATTCATTCTCAGGCCTCCCATTGCAGCTTGTGGGTGCAGTTTTAAACTGTGATAGTCCTCGTCGGGTTTGTGTTGGTTAGCATGGCAGTCCTCTTTCTATGAGCACTGGTGGGTGCTTTGTTTACTAGATAACGCTGTTTGCCTCCGAAATATAAAATAAATGCACACCTTTCATAAACATGTTTTCTCCATATCTTGCAAACCGTATCTAAGAGAGTAATTTAGAAATGATTAGAAACACCGAAGTTGGTTTGCTGTAATGGTTAAAAAATAGGGGGCGGGGACACCGGTCCGATGTTGATGACGGGTTTTACATCACATCCCGTCATGATACGCTGTAGCTCGGCGTTTCTTCACACGTTGGAGTGAACGGGGAAGACAGTGTTTACAAGGCGGAAGAACTTTTAAGGTATTTTACAGAGCAAGCAGGATCACGATGACCGGACCGTAATGCTTTTGGAGTAACTGGAATACACACACTTATTTAGTAAAGCTTGTTTTTTCGTTTTCATAGGTAGAACAGTGAAAACAGAAGGCTTGAGTCCAACGCATTGAAAGCAGGAAGTGAGTAGTTAATGTTGCCATGTTGATGCTAGATATCTGAGGCTATTTTACATGGACAGACAGATTCATGCTAGCTTCGTTTTTGGTTTGCAGGATAAGTCGTTCATTTTACGGAATTTGGATATAAGCAACAGTACCCGATTTGAGGGTACGTTTATTCACTTTTTCATTTATGTATACTTTTGTTTTGGATTCATGTGACACATACGTTGATTGCACTAGTCTGGACTTGATGGCATGTATAGGGTATACCACAGTAGGAACTGTCACACCATTGCTTGGGCAGCTGGTATGTTTGGATATAGCAAGAGAATGTATTTTATTTTTATAGGCATAATGTGTACTTGTGTTTATAAGACATGTGTTTAAAATGATATGTGATAATATAAGGATACATGGTTACAATTCTCAAAGAATTATTATTTTTTCACACAGTAATTCCCCTGACGAAGATGCTGAGGCATCGAAATGCATTGGGAATCGACGCAAGCACAGATGAAATTGCTGTCTTGTTTTTGCATTAGCTAGATATTTTGTCAGGAACATTTGAACCGTATTTTCAATGAGAATCAATTGTTAATATGTTTTCAAAATAAGCTTAGAAGACCTGAAAAATCATGCACTGTTATAAATCACAGTAAACAAACAATGAATTCTAAGCATGTTGAACTTGTTCTCCTTTTATCATAATGATATTTGGTAAAGTGGAATTCATGAAGATTTAATTGTATATGTTCACATTGAGATATATGATTTGAAAGAGTGTTAAAAAAAACGTTTTGCACCTGAGCAAGTTTGAACAGTGCATTCCTGCACGAGACATAGTGGTGTCTGAATGTGCAGTTTTAAACTGACATTTCAACCTGGTAAAATAAACATCTCACCAGGCCTAAACCTTCCTTTTTAATCCATTACCCATCGGGTAGTCCCTAAAAAGCCCATTCGGAAGTGTACAGTGTATTTAAAATGTTGGTCATGTAGTTAAAAACTCTGAAATTAATTTTTCACAACTACAAGGCCTACCTCTCCTATAGGGTAACATTTGGCTAGCTTATTGCTTTCAATAAGTGATAACTTTCAATTGGGAGCAGGTAGGCAAATCAACATTGTTGTCAAAAGCAAATTTATTTGAAACCCTCTTTAATAGTAATATCAGATTTTAAGTCACACTTCTGAAAATACCACTTTTAAAATGTTGTCCCAACTATTTGGTACCTGCAGCCTATACCTGTGTCACATGCCTGGGTGTAATTGGCAGTTGGACTTTGTTTATTCCGGCCAGAGAGTGACACAATAAAGGGGTTAGGTGTGTCTTGATAGACCATCAACTGGCAGTATGGAGGGGCAGAGCTGCACACAGTCCAACTTACGATTAAATAGTCTGTGCCCTGCATTCACACAAATAACTTATCAACCCTGTATTGTTCATACAGCCAGCATGGAGCCAGGGAAATGGAAGCAGGAACTTCTAGTATTTTAAAGGGAATTATCTAGAAACTTCTACTTGGAAGAATGTAACAGTTATAAAAATAGGATTTTTAGTCCCACTCTTCAATACATTTCTGGACATGTGGAAGACTCAGAAGAACTGCTGTGCTACTCCGAAAGGACTACTACCCTGTTTGCCAGCTGCTGCCCTACTGCCCTGCTGTCCTGCTGTCTGAGTGAAGGACTGGCCCTGCTATTTTGAACCCAGGACCACAAGAGTGGTCTAGCTAGCTGGCCTTCTGATCAGGGCCTCAGGTACAGAAAAGGCCCCAACCACCTTGAACTCAGTACCCGGAATCTGTCTGCTCTGACTCCTAACCCCCTCCCCCCATGTTGTACTACCCCAGTCCGGGACCCATAGAAACGGGCCTGAAGATTCTCTACTAGCCCAGCTGTGGTCCTGTGAATCACAACCCAATGCAGTGTGACACATCTCCATGCAGCTGCATCGGAACTGCTGCTGCATGACACAATCCCAATCCAGGCCCCGTATTGCAGCTCACAACCACACAGTTGATCAGTGCATCCTCAAACCAGGCATTCACATCGCAAGTCCCTCGTCGACGGCATCCTTATTGGTGATGCAGGACTCCACATCACAACCCAACAGTTCTTCAGTACCACCACTGTGTGACTCCCCTCGATGTGGAATCTAGCAATTCTCTGCAGACCAAGATTTAAGGTATGTAGGAAGGTGCCCTTTTTGTATGGTCACCCACCCACTTTTTGCTACAATGCTGATGGTTATGACTCTGAAAGTGCATTGGAGCCTGCTGCCCAGGCCCCATTGCCAGGGCTATCTCCCTCAAACTGGCAAGTTCAAGTTCAAGAATTTGTATAGTGCGCTACTCACCCAGAGGGTCTCAAGGCGCTTGGGGATGGGGTTCATTATTTATCGAATAGCCAGGTTTTAAGTTCTTTTCTGAAGGAGATGTGGTTCTGTGTGAGGCAGAGGTGAGTGGGGAGTGAGTTCCAGGACTTGGCCGCTAAGTAGGAAAAGGATCTACCTCCCATGGTGGATGTTTGTTTACGCGGGACTGCGGCGAGGCCTTGATTAGAGGATCTTAGTTGGCGGTTGGGTGTATAGAAGGATAGTCGAGTGTTGAGGCATTCGGGTCCTAGTTTGTAGAGGGCCTTGTGTGCGTGGGTGAGGAGACGGAATGTTATTCCCTTGTTGACGGGAAGCCAGTGGAGGTCTTTCAGGAGGCCGGTAATGTGATCTTGGCGAGGGATGTCCAAAATGAGTCTCGCCGATGCGTTTTGGATGCGTTGGAGTTTTTTCAGTAGTTTGGCTGTAATTCCGGCGTAGAGGGTGTTTACGTAGTCTAGTCGACTCGTAACCAGAGTGTGGGTGATAGTCTTTCTTGTCTCAATGGGGATCCAATGGAAGATTTTTTTGAACATGCGAAGTATGTTGAAGCAGGAGGATGAGAGAGCGTTGACTTGTCTGGTCATCGAGAGGGAGGAGTCTAGGATGAAGCCTAGGTTGCGAGCGTGGTCTGTGGGTATGGGTGCGGAGCCCAGGTCCGAAGACCACCATGAGTCGTCCCAAGCAGAGGGGGATGATCCTAGGATGAGCACTTCCGTTTTGTCTGAGTTAAGTTTTAGGCAGCTGTTTTTCATCCATATGGCTACTTCTTTCATGCCTTCGTGAAGATTGGTTTTGGCGGTGTTGGGGTCTTTGGTGAGGGAAAGGATCAGCTGGCTGTCGTCAGCGTAGATGATGTTGAGGTTGTGTTGGCGCGCGATGGAGGCGAGTGGACTCATGTATACGTTGAAGAGGGTGGGACTAAGTAATGATCCTTGTGGTACACCGCAGATGACTTCGGTGGCCTCTGATTTGAATGGGGGGGAGGTGCACTCTCTGGGTTCTTCCGGCGAGGAATGAGATGATCCAGTCCAAGGCTTTGCCTTTTATGCCAATGTTGCTGAGGCGTTGTATGAGGGTGATGTGACAGACAGTGTCGAAGGCGGCGGAGAGGTCGAGTAGAATGAGGGCCACTGTTTCTCCGTTGTCCAGTAGTGTTCGGATGTCGTCTGTTGCTGCGATGAGGGCGGTTTCGGTGCTGTGTTTGGCTCGAAAGCCGGATTGTGATGGATCGAGGGAGTTGTTAGATTCCAGGAAGGTGGCGAGTTGGCTTTTGACAGCTTTTTCAATGACTTTGGCCGGGAATGGGAGGAGGGATATAGGACGGTAGTTTTTAAGTTCAGAGGGGTCTGCTGTGGGTTTCTTCAGGAGGGCGCTGACTTCGGGAAGGTAGCAGAGTTGAAGGAGCAGTTGATGATGTCACGGAGATGGGGTGTGATGATGGAGTCTGCTTTGTTGTAGATGTGGTGGGGACATGGGCCGGTTGGCGAGCCAGAGTGGATGGAATTCATTAGGCGGGTGGTGTCTTCAGTGGTGATTGGGTTCCGGGCGTGGAGGTGGTTGGAGGGCGGTTTGGGTTCTGAGGGCGGTGGAGAGGATTGTTCGTTGGAATTGTTTTCGAAGCTGTTATGTATGACGGTAATTTTTTCTAGAAGAAGGAGGATAATGAGTTGCAGAGGTCATGGGAGGGAGTGATGTCGTTTGAGGCTGCGGTGGGGTTGGTGAATTCCTTGACGATATTGAATAGTTCCTTGCTGTTATGGGTGTTGTTGTCGAGTCGATTCTTGAATGCTGATTTCTTTGTGGATCGAATCAGCTGGTGGTGTTTGCGGGTGGCTGACTTGAAGGTGGTCATGTTGTTGGTGGTTGGAATTTTTCTCCATGTTTTCTCGAGAGTACGGCATAGCTTTTTGGATTTCTTGAGGTCATTGTTGAACCAAGGGGCCTTTTTGTTATTTTGTTTGGTGTGATGGTTTTTCAGGGGTGCTAATTCGTCAGCGCTGTGAGAGATCCATTGTTTGAATTTGATGGCAGCTTGGTTTGGGTCCGATGAGAGGGCGGGTGGGTTCTGGTTGAGTGATGTGAGGAGTTGGTCGGTAGTGATTTTGTTCCATTTTCTCCGGGGGATAGGTTGTGGGGGGTTATGGGTCGAGGTTGTTTTGTAGCTGAAGTGAACACAAAAGTGGTCCAGCCAGTGGAGAGCTGTGGTGTGATCGAAGGAGATGTGTTTGCTGGAGGTGAAGATTGAGTTGAGCGTATGTCCGGCTATATGGGTGGGGGTGTCAACAAGTTGTTTGAGGCCGAGATTGGTTAGGTTGTCCAGAAGGGTGGTGGAGTTGCTGTCGTTCTTCTTTTCCAGGTGGAAGTTGAGGTCTCCTAGTAGAATGTAGTTCTCGGAGGCGAGGGCATGAGGACTGATGAAGTCAGTGATGTCTTCGCTGAATTGTTTACGGGTTCCTGGTGGTCTGTAGATGAGGGTGCCTCTAAGTGTGGTTCTGGGGTCGGTGTGGATCTGGAAGTGGAGGTGTTCGGCGGTTGTAAGGTTATCGTCAGAGCTGGTCGTGATTTTGATGGTGTTCTTATGGACGATGGCGATGCCTCCCCCTGTTTGGACGGTGCGGTCTTTCCGGATGATCTTGTAATTGTCAGGGATGGCAATGGCTATGTCGGGTGTTGATGATGCGTTCATCCATGTTTCAGTAAGAAAGGCGACGTCCGGTGATGTAGTGTCGAGTAGATCCCAGAGTTCAGTGGCGTGTCTGTGGACCGAGCGGGTGTTCAGCAGGATGCACTTCAGGTGGTTAGAGTTGGAGTTGTGTTTGGGGTTAGTGGATGTGGTATGGGTCTTGTCGCTGGTAAATTTGCAGGAGCGACAGGCGAAGGGGCCGTGGGTTCGTCCCGGGGCAGCTACGCAGCATTGTGGTGTGTGTCTGGGATTAAGGGTGAGGAGAGTAGCGGCGTCATACGTGAGGCGAGTGGACAGGGTAACGCGGGGACCAGGGGTCTGGCGCTGGACGCGGTCCAGGCGCGGACGGGCTTAGACGGGCTTACTTTTGGCGCACCTTCGGCGCGCATGGGGCGCGATCGCTGCGCGTGAACGCTGCGCGCAAAAGCATCTGTCATATGTGGATGGGGGGCGGGGGCGAGGGAGAGTCAGCTGGGAGGCGGGAGCGGGGAGGAGACACGGGCCAGGAGTGGACAAAACAACAAAATGGCTGCTAAACCGAAAGAGAAATGGGGCACAGTTGAAGGGCAAGCATTGAATATTAACAGCAGGCTATGTCAATTCAATCACAGCAATGCAGCGCTAAAATGCACAATCCAAATGAGCAGGTACAATTACAACTTTTTAAGTAAGCAGGCTATGTTAAATCTGACTCGGCAATGCTGCGCAAATATGTACTAATTAGCTGTGAGCAGGCAACGATACCAGGTGCTATGAGATATGCGCGATCACAAATCCAGGCAGCAAGGTAGCAAGGTCTTTATCCCTGTTATAAGTCCCTAGTGTATGGTACTAGTGGTAACGAGGGCATAGCTGGTAAAGTGGTCCCCAGGGCTTGCAGCACTGTTTGTGCCACCCTGAGTGACCCAAGTAAACTTGTGACAGCAAGTATATGATACAGACTACAGGAACAGTATAAACTCCTCCACTCCAACTTTGCGCTCCCAATGTGTGGCAAAGTCAATGCACTGATTTTAATGTATGTCAGTCATCCCTAAGGGAGGCATTTTGAGCCCAGGAGACAGGGTGCCTTCTATTTAAAGATGTGGGCATGTACGTCCAAGCTTATATGTCCCTATAGTGGCGGTTACCATGTAAGTCCTCTAGAAGTGATAGGTGGTCCCTAGGGTAACATTAGATAGCACCCAGGCAAACCCTGGGTTGCTATCTCCATTATGGTACCATCTAGATATGTAAAGTTTGGTATGAAACAACATGCCTTCTCACCCCTGTCATGTTGAGGGTGATGTGCCAGCACCCAGGTGGCTACCTTAGGGGTTGCTCACCTGGTTGCCCCAGCTTCTTTCTGCTCTGGCTGGCAGTCCGCACTTGATGCCGCCAAGGCAGGATTTTGACCACCTGCCAGGCAGTGTGAACACTTCCAGAAGTCAGGAACAAAGGCCTGAGCAGAAAGGAGGTCACATCTCTTCCCTTTTAGGATGGCTAGTGAAGTGGCACATCAAGGCGGTGAGCTTCAAATTCTGCACTGCCTCTGATATGCATCAGAGCTGCCTCCCAATGGAGGAAACAGCCCTCCCCCTGGTCCAGGCACATTTGCTCCTGGAAAGGTGGGAAATTAGGTATGCAGGAGGTGTACACCCCCAAAAGCCCAGCCGAACCTCTAGGGTGGACTGCATGTTCTCTACAGCTAAGAAAGACTTCTGCCACCCTGGTATCCTACTATGGTCCTAATATAGACGATCCTGCTTGCCTTCTCAAAGTACAGGCCAAATTGATAGAGGTTACAGCCCTAGTAATAATCTGGGGCGATTTTAATGTACTTCTTAACCCCGCTCGAGACAGGTCTAATCGCAGTAAATATGTGGCGGCACCGCGTACACGGCGAATAATGATCAATATGATCCATGACCTTGGCTTGGCGGATGTTTGGAAAGTCAAGGAGGGAACGGGATCTGGGTTCACCTATTCAAGCAAAAAACACGGCCATTCCTCGAGACTCGATTATATCCTCACCGACAGAGTGGGCTTGGAAAACGTGGTGAATATTTCTATTCTTCCATGTATCCTTTCGGATCATGCCCCTATAACTTTTGTATATATGGATAGTAAAGTTAAACCCCTTCCTCGGTGGATGTTAAATAGAGATGTGTTGCTTAATCAGGAGCTAACTAGCAACATCAAGAAATCAACTGCCAGGTTTTTTTTTTAGATAACATAGGGTCAACGTCTCCTGAATACGTATGGGATGCCTTTAAGGCCTACATTCGCTGGGTGTTCCACAGTCTGCTATCCTCTAAAAACAAGGAAGATAGGCTGAAATTTCAAAAAATGGAAATGGAGATATCTAGACTGGAAAATGCAAGGATGCACTGTCAACCCGAGGCAGTCCCTCTAATTCTTAAAGACCTAGACCGAGTTCGCTCTGAGTACAGAACTAAGTTGGAAGAAAAAGTGAGAGCCCAATGGGAGGTACATAGAATGGAGAATTACGAATACGGGGAAAAAGCTAGTGCTACCCTAGCTTGGAAGATAAAAGCTGATAGAGCAAAGAATAATATCAATAAATTAATAATCGATGAGGCTGGGGCAACGTCAAGCAATCATGAAGATATGCAGCAATGTATTCTTTCTTTATTTTCTCAATTATATAAAGAGGATGTTGTACCAGCTACTAATTGTATTCAAGCGTGGTTAAATAATAAAGCTTTACCATTATTGACTAGGGATAGCCAAGATATGCTAGAAAGGCTGATCACTGAAGAAGAAATCAGGCTCCATATTAAAAAGATCAAAAATGATGAGACTGCAGGGACAGATGCCCTTCCAGGAGAAGTCTATAAAGTCCTGGATGAGATAATTATACCTAGACTACATGAGCTATTTAATTATATTTATATATCAGAGGGGGGAATGAGGAAATCCAAAAATCTTCATTCTCAGGGGTCCTACTAATATCAATAAAGAACTTGGCACAAAAGCTGAAATATGAAAAGACATCTTTATTAAATTTAATAAGTGAGGCCACGTCACACAGAAGCCGTAGCAAATGAATGAGGTAGTCTGATGAATACAGAGAACAGAGGCCTTATATATGTTTTAGAGTTACAAAACTCAGCATAAAAGAACAAGGGCAGTCCTTGCTTTTGCAAGCATGCAAAAAAAACAACATTCCTTCTTACACAAGCTGGACAAACCCATAATAAAACACCACAACCCATATCGTAAACAGGCCATAAAAAGAAGGAACAGAAACAGATGAGAGGTAAGATAAGGGGTGTGTATGTGCATACCAAACTTTACAATCTCCTGTGCTCTGATCCTTAATCTTGATCAGCTACTGGGCAAGAAACTGGTCTAACAAGGTCAGCTTCAGGCAACAGGATCAGTTCACTCGGGTCATCCAGAAGTCAACTAAAGTCATCGGCCTATGTGAGGGCAACCACAAGATTGCTGCCTGCCATGCACAAAATGGAACCCATGGGTTTAGAACGAAATCTTCAAATACACAGTGAATCCATCGGTGTAAAATGATGAAAACACTCATACTTGCTGAGCTCACTGTTTACGGTTCGCTGTTACCAAAATCGTAACAGAACCACGACATTTATGACCCAGGTTCAGAATTCACGGAACCTCAGACCCTCCTTTTGCCCTTACATAGGCAATAACCTAAACTCACGTCAATCTGAATCCAGGTCTATATTCATCAGATCATCAAGATGTTGCTGGAGCATAATCCTATTACTTAGCAACTCTCTCGGGACAGGTCTCCTTACACACGTAGTAGCACAAAGGCCACATATGTCAGGACCAAATAGGGAATACCTCTATCTGTAGTATGTGGCATAAGACCACACACCCAACAATTAGTGATGTTCACTACTAACTGGTGTTGGTGCAGAAGCTGTACAAAGGAATTATTAGTGAACTCTGACCTCCTAACCAGTTCATGTTCAGGTAAAGTATGGAAAGAATGCAAAGAAGTAGTAGTAGGAAGAGACATAGGTTGGGAGGTGGGTACAGATGTCAATTGGGTAGAAAAAAACAATCCCACCCATAAAAGACAACGTCATGTTTAAAACAACACTAGAAAACACATTTTTAAGAACATATAGACAACAGGAGAAAGTAATGACCACTATTACAAACAAAATTATAATTTTTTACAACCCTAAGCAAAAAGCAAATCCTAAAATTATCTAGTAACATTTTTAGGGCTCCTATGTATTTTAGTAATGTATTATGTGTTCAGATGAAACAGTGGTGACCCTCATCAATGCTCTGAGGTGAAAAGCGGGTACTCTTCCACAGAAAATTGACTTTATTCTGCTTTTACTAAACAGAATAGTACTTTAAAACAATGCCAGCAAAATAAGAATCAGTCTCCTAACACCCATTATATGTAGTCTCACAGGAAATACCCAGAGTCCGTCCAAGCCTCTCTGGCAGGCTTCTATTGTCCATCAAATCTTCTTTTGTTGTTTTCTTCCGCATGGGCCTTTTCATTCAGGCCTTTCATGATCTGTTGGAGTGCCCTCCTGGCAAACACTCATAGCTCATTCGAAAGTCTCAATGTCTCTAGGCAGTGCACTAATATCTCTCTTCTGCGGCAGGTACTACAGGTAGTGTGCTCTCCATTGATCAAGGGCACAGATCATTTTATGCAGATCTGGGCCTACATTCTCAGGCTCCAACACTCATTACTCAGTGTCAGAGAACGCTCAGGCTGCTCTTTCATGGGCACCATAATGTAATGCCTTTTGCCAATCTTGGATCCTCCGGTGCACTGCACTTCCGTTGGAGCAAAGGAAAAAGGGGGGTGCGTGTGGCCAAAACTCAGGCCAAGGGGTTCAAGGGACTGCACACTGTCAGAGGTTACCAGCACATGACAGGCACTCTTTTGCACTGAAACTCTGGTTCTGTGGCAAAACCAGCTCCTCCTTCTTTTCTAATGTTCAACACCTTCTGATGAAGCAAGCACAATACTCTGGAGATACCATTGATGGCACGCTGGCGATCACTGTCTGGGTGCTGGGACTTTTCATCTGTTAGCTGTCACTAATGGGATTGTGGGTGAGTTCTGCAGGTTATTATGACTTAATCCCGCAGAACCTAGTGACGTAGGAGATGTGACACATTTGTTAGTTTCCTTCAATTAAGTACAAAAACAGTTCATTTAACAAAGGGACTGCAAACAGGTGGCCTGCAATCTTCGAAGGAGTGGCTATACGCCATCGGAATTCTATCTGAATGGATGTCCTCACACATGGTGGCATTGCCTAATGGGGTAAACAGATTTTTCTCTCAATTATTACGTATAGTTGTTCCTAAATTCCTTATCTAAAACATCTCAAAAGAGAGTATTGAGTCAGTTAACCAGTCCATCACTACCCTGACAGTCAGACTGGGAAACATCAAAGTAGGCCTAAAGAAAATTCTTTAAAAAAAAAAGTCTGGTCATGCAAAAAGGAATTATACATAATATGGGGGTCTCTGGTACATTTCTGCAATCTGGAAGTGTGAACCTGAACCATACATCAAAAATCATAAAAAAGCTGACTAGTAAAAGAAATATGGAAAAGAGAAATGGGACTAGGTCACAGCTAAAATCCCCAATAACTAGGCATGATGCGACATCGATGAAACCTGGTTTCCTTTATGGTACAAAGCCATACACTACTTAGGAAGCAGAACAAAACTGAGTAATGTAACATAGACATTAGGTCACTATGTACAAGAGTCACAGATCTATAATTTTATCCTTACGTCCAATCAGGATACATAATTTTAGAGCTGCCTGTTCCTTTAAGGGAAGAGGGGGCAAGTGATACATTTTGATCCTGTATATCTCTTTTATTTTTCTTGAATACTATTTATAGCCAAATTCGACATACACTGGTGAAGTGTTGTCTGTGTCGTGTTCCCAAAAATGAAAATATCATATTTGTGAAATTTAGCAAATCAACCCAACTGTAGTGTAGCGATACACATAGTCATGTATATCCCTTCACAACACAGGTAAACTTGTAATAGTATCAAAAGCAGCAACATAAAACAAAAAACATGCATAACGCACATGTCAAGCCATCAGATATACTTTCTGTATATCAAGCACAAGAAGCATAGACAAAACAATAACATATGTGAATGATCGGTGACGCACAATACCATGTCCCAAACCCCAATATGCGGGCCATTCGGGCCTTCTTAATTTGTCAGGTTTAAAATCCTTACCCTCCTTTTGACAGTAGATCATCAGTTAGTGGATATCTGCTGTCAAGTACAACTTTCTAACATACAGGACCAGCAAGAACAATTCATAATAGGACCAAATACACAAATATAAAAAACACATGAACATTTCTTTCCAAAGGAGTTACGCAAAAACACATCTCCTTTCAACCAACCAAACTCACGTGTCTTGACAGCTTTAAATCACCCAGAACAATCCATGAATGATCTGTAGGCAGAAGCAAAAAAAACATACACAACACATAAAAGAGAATCAAATATCATTTATAACTTTGAATCAGAAGACAAAACATGATACACATTAACAAACACAAAAATAAATTTCCATTACTTAACTGTTACCATCTTGTCAGTCAGCTTGCAACATCAAGCCACCTTAGTTTTGCCTGCAGAGCATTTAACATGATGTTGGGACTTTCAAAGAAACCTTTTTTTATATTTCCCTTTGGAATTAAGTTCTTTAATCTTATTGATGTTCTTATGGGGAAACCAGAAACCCCACCTTTTAGAGGCCTGTTTAGCAAGGTCATTCTGCATTCCACAGAGACAAGGCCCTAATTTAAAAGGTCACAAATGTCAACATGAGAGCCTCCTTCCATTGTTTACAGGAAAACTTCACAGAACCTTAATAACACACATAAAAGTTTTTAGAACAAATGCTTGTTGCAGTGGTACTCATTTCATCTACCTTAAATGGATCTCACTGGGTCATTTAAAAGGAAAACCCCAAAATGGGGACAACCTGCAAATTTGTATTATACCTACATGTATGCATTTACTGAAGCCTAAATCACTTTAAAGCTATTATAAATGGTGAAATGCTGTTTTAAATGGTCTATTTTACCCAAATTCGACTTTGATATTAGGGGCACTTAAAAATAAATATCCTATAATTGTTTTACATATTAATCATCCTCAGAATGTTCTCTACAAATTGCAGAGATTGGACATTAGACATATCTCATGTAAATCCTTAGAAAAATGAGTTTTGTACGCCTGCGCTAAGTGAAATTCCATATGCTAATGTTCTCATTATGCAGTGTAAAACAACTTAAATTAAATTATAATGCTAGGAGGTCACAGTATGAGCATTAAGCTTCATGAATAGTAACAAACGAATTTTGTAGCACTTATTTTTAATAATTATTTTTCATAATGTATTAATTATTTTTAATAAACCCAATCATTTTTGATAATTCCACATATAAAAGCGAGCTGCATCCCTTGCCTATCATTTTAGACGCATTCATTTATAAGCCTAAGCACAGAAGCCTAACTTATAACATGACAAAATGTTTGTGCCACTTTAAAAGGACAATTTAATTAGCAACAGACCCAAGAATATGCTTACAAAATTTTGCTCAATAGACTGAAAACATAAAAAAACACAAACACACATTTGAGCTCATTTCAGACATAAACAGAAAAGGGGTCAAAACATTCAGGACACACAATATGGGGCGTCATGCATTTCGTGAATAGCGCCATCGCTATTCAATTACAGAAGTTGCACTAATGGGAAAACCACATAGACATTTAAACACACATTTGACCCACAAATCAATACTCAGAACAAAAGCAAAGAACAGCCCACAGACTGTACTTGAACCAAACCATTTGCAAATACTAGTTGTAAGTCATATTTACAAGAAACGCTTCTCAATAGTGTTCCAAAAGACTGCAAAAACAGCCCAACAGACTGATGTATGTCCAAGAAGTGAAAATACACTCACTCCACTAGCTCTGGCTAGCAGAGCACCAAACAAAATCGTTCTGCATATCTTCATTCATAAAACTGCACAGAACAAAGGATCCTTGTTTTGTATTATGCCATATTTTAATTCCCTGGGGATACAAAATCACCAAGGAAGAAATATGGGGCATATTACCAAGGGTATTATCGCCACATTAGCGGGACTTTTTCCCGCTAATGTGGCGATAATTTTATAGCCCTATTACCAAGCTGTCGCTAACACCAGTTAGCGACAGCTTGTAGGCGATAGCGGGCATTTAGGGGCCCATTTTGCATGTCATTAGCGATAATTTTCGCTGATATGCAAAGTGGGCGTGCCAAGATGTTAGCGACTGGAAACAGTCGCTAACATCTCTAACTCCTATTAACAACTTTTGGAAATATTTGCGCTAAGCGCGAATATCTACAAAAGCTAACGCCTGCTAAAAGCAGTTCTTAGCCATGTTATCCAATGGAAGGTGGATAACATGGCTAAGAGCATTGTCACGATAATGCATGAATATCGCTGATTTTTCAGTGATATTCATGCATTTCGCAGGATTTTAACCGCTTTTGAGATAAACCTTGATAATATCAAGGTATCTCAGCGGTAAAAATCCTCGGTGCTCGGCGATATTTTTTTCCCGCTAACCAAGCAATAGCGATAATTATCGCTATTGCTTGGTAATATGCCAGATTGTTTTTAAATCTAACCTATTTAGATATTCCCTTTAGGAGAAGCCGGCTAATTTACTTCACATGATACTATGGTACCTTCCAAAAAAGCAACACATTTTTTCATGTGAGCTTAAAAAAAAAACAGGCATGCCAAAAATACTGCGGAATACGCAAGTATTATAATCAAAGTAGTGCTTAAGGTCCTTTTCGTACGTGCACCGTTCCTAAGGACCAAATGGAGAAAATTCTCCTCATTACCTGTCTACACAAATTGCAATTCACATATCCAAACCTATACAAACCAAAAGTTGGCCAACACAAATTCCAAAGTTCCAAAGCTACATTTCCAAATTTGCTAAGATCAGGCATCTTATAGCTCACTAATCTAGCTTCAAACTTCAAGGGGTTATCTCTACCAATACACTCGCAAATATACGAGCCCCTCGGCTATGGTAATTGCAATGACCAAATCAAAAACCCAAAGAACCAAAAAACTAAGGACTGGGAGCGACCCACTTATACTTAACTCTTACTTTTACTAAACAAAAGGTTATCCAAATTCTAACTGTCAAGTTCTACATGACCTAACAGTCTTTTTAAAATACTCACGCCAAAAATGTTCTCAGTCAGGAGTGACATCATGTGGAGGATCAAAATCAGGAAGATCAGAAATATACTGGGCTGCAGAAACAAAGAATCTCCAGAATCCCTGTGCACAGAGTACCTTCTTAGTAGATTCCTGTTCTGTCCTCCTCAGTTGATTTCAGTCTCCTGACAAGATCACTCCCACAGAAAGTCACTTCTCTGATGAGCCCCGCGTTGGCTGCGCCATTTGAGGAAATGGAAAATCTTCATTCTCAGGGGTCCTACTAATATCAATAAAGAACTTGGCACAGAAGCTGAAATATGAAAAGACATCTTTATTAAATTTAATAAGTGAGGCCACGTCACACAGAAGCCGTAGCAAATGAATGAGGTAGTCTGAGGAATACAGAGAACAGAGGCCTTATATGTGTTTTAGAGTTACAAAACTCAGCATAAAAGAAAGGGGGCAGTCCTAGCTTTTGCAAGCATGCAAAAAACCCAACATTCCTTCTTACACAAGCTGGACAAACCCATAATAAAACACCACAACCCATATCGTAAACAGGTCATAAAAAGAAGGAACAGAAACAGATGAGAGGTAGGATAAGGGGTGTGTATGTGCATACCAAACTTTACAATCTCCTGTGCTCTGATCCTTAATCTTGATCAGCTACTGGGCAAGAAACTGGTCTAACAAGGTCAGCTTCAGGCAACAGGGTCAGTTCACTCAGGTCATCTAGAAGTCAGCTAAAGTCATCGGCCTATGTGAGGGCAACCACAAGATGGCTGCCATGCACAAAATGGAACCCAAGGGTTCAGAACGAAATCTTCAAATACACAGTGAATCCATTGGTGTAACATGATGAAAACACTCATACTTGCTGAGCTCACTGTTTACGGTTCGCTGTTATCAAAATCGTAACAGAACCACGACCTTTATGACCCAGGTTCAGAATTCACGGAACCTCAGAAATCCCTCCATCCTGGAAAGAAGCAACAATTGTGCTCATACTAAAACCTGGAAAAAACACACTAAAGGCGGATTCCTACAGGCCAATCTCCCTGCTAAATTCAGATTATAAGATCTTCACTAGCATTTTGGCAGGGAGATTGGTCAAGGTGGTTCCGCAGGTAATAGGAATAGATCAAAAGGGGTTCACTCCGGGACGATATACACAAGAACAGACCCTATAATTAAAATAATGTATAGACCTAGCAGTAGCACGGGCAGAGCCTCTGGCGGTGGGCGCATATGACGCAGCTAAGGCGTTCGACCGCGTCAGCTGGATCTTCCTTTGGGAAACCCTCAGAGCATTGGGCTTTGGCCCAATATTTATAAGAACTTTAGTTAAATGCTATGAGGGTGCTTCGGCCACTTAATGGAATACTAACAACGAGGTTTGAAATCCAGAGGGGTACACGTCAGCGGTGTCCTATTTCACCCCTGTTGTTTAACATATACATTGAACCCCTGGCTCAAGCGCTTAGACTAGACCCTCAATTTACCCCCTTTTTAGTGCAAGATTTCAGCATTAAACTCGCTCTGTATGCAGAGGATCTGCTAGTTTATACTAGTAATCCAACTGAGGTTTTCCCTAAAGTGGAGAATACTTTATGCGAGTTTGGACTGTACTCTGGGTATGCAGTTAATCCTTCTAAGACCGAGATAATGTGTTGGGGGATTGAAGGCTGGGAGAGGAGTGTTAGCACTGGATTTAAATACCTGGCGATAGTTATAGAGCAGGACCTGGCGAATATTCCCTTGACTAATCTGAGGAGATTTTCTAAGGAAATTTACCATCTCTTCCTTAGGTGGAGGAATTTACCACTTACTATATATGGTCGAGTAAACTTAGTCAAAATCGTAATTCTACCTAAATTGACTTACCTGTTTAGTGCCATCCCTTTAGACTTCCCTGGTAAACTTCTCGGGAAAATCCAGAGCAAGATCGGGAGCTTTATTTGGGCCAATAAGAGCTACAGACTATACTGGAAGAAGCTAAAGAGAAGGCTACTTAATCGGGACTTAGCCTTACCTGATATACTCTGTTACTGCCTCACCTTCCAGTTTAAAAATATCCGTTGCTTACTGGCTAGCCCCACTGATAACAACTGGGGGAGGATCCTGAATGCCATGGTGAATCAAGAGGGGGGGGACTGGATGTTTGTATAAGTTCGGGGTCCCCAGGTTCTTTAAGAAAGTCGGTCTAAAGGTGATCAGATCCGCACTCAACACTTGGCATAATCTTAAAGCAAGGTGGGGATAAAATACTACTCAGACGTTGCCCCAATCTGGGACTCCCTGGGGCTTCCTGACTGTTTGAAAGATAGCCTGGCCGTTCAATTGAGTGTGCAGGTACCCAGATATGGTCTGATTTAATATCTTCAGATGGAGTCCACCCCTGGGAGGTTCTGACAGCAAAGATTGGGGATTCTTTCTCCCGATTTAAATTTTGAAACTTTGCTCATGTATGCGGCAGAAAAGGAGAACATAGGTGGGAACTGGGAGGTGGAGTATAAGCTCCAAAACCCAATTCCCATGAAAAAGGAAGTTGGGATATGGTATAGAAGCCTACTAGATCGGGAGAATACTGAGCTTCCTCCACCACATCTTGTTTGGAGTTCATCTATATTAGAGAATATCTCTGTAGAGCTTTACTTCCTATCTATTAAAAACCTATATAAGTATGTTAAGTCTGCTTCCCTGAAGAAAAATCATTTCTTCACTATCAACAGGTATATTATACTAAAAAAAAATTGCAAAGTTTGCCTTAGATCCACCTCCTCAATGCCCTAAATGTGGTTTGATAGAAGCAGATGATCTGCATATGTTTTTTGAGTTCAGCTAAAGGGCTATTGGCAGAATGTAGAGCTAGCATTGACGGGAATTTTTGGTTGTAAGGTCAATCTTGATCCAGCTTTGGTTATATTTGGTTTGAGCCCTGATCTTGTAAATCGTATACCTAGCCTACAAATGGGCCTATTTCTATGTTTGATCTTGTTAGCCCGAAGGGAAATATGTAAATTATGGAAAGATCTTGTTTCCCCTTCATACGAAAAGTGGGTCCGGGCGGCATTGAATATGGCAAGACTGGATCATAGTGAAGGCAACATCTGGTCGTCCTTGGTATATTGGGGAACAAAATTAAGGCTGGTTTAAGATAGTCCGATGATTACACCAAGCCTCGTACAAAGAAGCCGGTCTGGTGGGCCCGAAAGCTAATGCAGGAACATGGACCCAGGGTGTTCAGGATCGATGGGGTCTACTATGTTACGATGGCAGACGCTTACGGTGGTATGAGGACAAAAAAAGAAGAAAAAAAAAGAAAGACTTCTGCCATATTTAAAATTGGTAGAAATAGTGGGTTATGGATAGAAAAGGTGACCTACAACCCCAGATGACATTACCTTAGGGGAGTTTTAGCAGCAGGGGCAAGTATCCCATTGGCCACTTGCACTCAAACCACTAACACCCCTAAATCCAGGATTTAAGAGCAACCCCTGACACCAGAACCTTAGTTCTGAATCAACCTGCATTGAAGAGGACAAAGAGAACTGTGCCTATGACAACAGGACTTGCATAAACTAAAAGAGTGATACTCTGTCCCTTTGGCAACTCTCCTGGATCTGCCTTATCAAACCTCATCCTAGGTTCCCACAGTTCCCCCATAGAGAATGGCCCCAACGAGAGCCTGACGCACCCTCGGGCTCCCCTGGACTAGTGTCACTAGTCCAAACTGCAGGTAAAACAATGCTGGCATTCAGGCCCGCTGCAGACTCACTCAAATCCAGATGGTCTACTGTATTGTGGAAACTGTAGTCCTACCTTCCACAAAGTTTCAGGCATCTACTGTGTTCCCTAGAACCACCGGACATCGAAGTATCTATGTGCTGTGCTTACCGCTGTCAAGGCTTGTTGGTTGCCAGTCCATCACCAATCTCTGCACTTGATACTGCATAAAGATGGAACTCCACAACACCTGTTGTTGAGGTTTTGCATTTGTTTTCCTTCCAGCACTGTCTAAGCGGTAAAAGCATCACCCCCACTGCTCCCCTTCAACATCAAGGACAGCCTTGACTATTGTGCACCCAGACTCTGTTGGTCAGGTAAAAATTCAACTGACTGTCTTGGCCTGGTCTATGGATCTGCATCACCTTTACCCCTGTGGGTTCCGCGCAACTCGACCTGCAAGGACTGATTGTCACTATCGCCTTTTTTTTTACCCCAATGCAAAAGTTGTGCAATATTGAATTAATGTGATTAGAGGGCCCGATTCACAGAACTAACTTGAGACAAAATCCTAAACTTACTACCATTTTGGTATTCACAGAAGGCACTTACTAATTTCGGTATTCACAGAAGTTAGGAGTCCTAACGGATCACGGAAACAATATCGATGTCAAAAATATAGAACTACCATAATATCGAGTACAAAATATAGATTGCCAAAATATCGACTTCCTATCTCCAAACAGGTAAGTACAAAAATATTGAATCAAAAATATCGATGTAAAAAATATAGTTAGTCAAAATATCGTTTTTTTAAATGCTTTAAAGTAATTAAAAAATAATGAAATAATAAATATAATTAACTTGAACATACTTAAAATACTTATATAACTTTAAAATTAATAAATATTTAATGTAAGTAAAAAAACAATTGATTTATTAATACATATATATATATATATGAACGTAATGTATATATATTTTTATGTTTTAAATAGCTTTATTGGTAATTGAGCTCAGAAACACAGCACATTGCCTACAACCATGTTATGGCCGGCAGCGGTTCAGAGTGATCATCAGGCATCAAAAAATAATTCAGACAATAATACATATTAACACAGCAAGCCGCCTACAACCACATCGGGCCGGCCGCGTTTAAACTAGTGTCAATGTGACAGCCGTCAGCATTGGTAATAAGGCACATACACTTCTGGAAGACAGAAAGAACTGCTTAAGGAGTCAAAGGCTTGAAACATGTAGTGCGGCGTTCTGCTCTTTACCTTCCATTCATTTTACAGAGCTTTAAGCGACACATTCTCAAAAACCACACAGTCATACGAGCATGGTTGAAGTACATCACTACAGTCCTTACGTATATGCTTTTAGGAAATCCGGTAAATGACGTACAGAGTTATGGTAAAGAAACAACTAACTAGTGAAACAAACTAAATTGGCATCAGTCAATACAATAGCATCAAAAGATTACAAGGTTAATATCGTTCGTTACTAGGTATAATCAGCATATAACTAGTTCAGGGCTGCAAGTTAAGTCGGAATCATAATGAAATCATGCAGAGCACTAAGTGTCGTGCGTCCATAAGGGAGGTTTAGCATAACGCAATAGCAATAGGCCCACAAGCATCGGGGCTCGCTCCGCGTCAGGAATCAGGAAGGGGAACCAACCCCCCGAGATCAGCGCGTTGGAGCGCCATGATAGTCACCCTCTAAGCGGGACCTCCCATCACATTTTCTTGCGCAGGTGCCACCCCGTCTGGAGCCGGGGAGCACACCCTAGCCGAGGCCCACTGAATAAACTGCTCCCAGATGTCCCGGGGTCGAGATGTAACGGGCATAGTCTCCCAATAGATACCTAACTGTGTATGCCCGTAGGTAACGTCTGAGAGCGTCGGAAAATTTGGGTATCTTCCGTCTACCCCAGTGAGGCGCAATTTGCCTCCTAGCGAATAACGGAAGCATAGCATGTAATTTTCTCCTCTGAGGTGTAGTGTCGCTCAACAAACCCAGCAAGCCCAGATGAGGGGTCGGGTCATCTGTTCTGCCAACAATTTGATTCACCGCCTCAAATATTTCCTGCCAGAAGCCATCAAGCCTAGGGCAGTGCCATGCTATATGTAGAAAGGTAGCATTGTCGAAGCCGCATCTCCAACACCTGGCATCTTCATGCAGGCGCATGCGGTGAAGGCTGATCGGAGTTCTATAGTATCAATGTAGAAACTTGAAGTGTATGAGGCGTGACTTGCAATTTGGGGGAAGTTCTAGTAGCTGTTTACACTAAAACGACCATTGTTCCTCAGGCAGAGGGGGAACAAGCTCTTCATTCCAAAGGAGCATAGACTTAGGCTGTACTATTGGTCCTGGTCCTGCATCTCATTGTACAAACGTGTTACTAGTGTTTTGGGGGGAGGCGCGAGCAGTACGTTTTGCAAGGCGTTGAGCGTGGGGGGTGTGTCGGGAAAACCCTCCCAGAGGGAGCGGAATACCAACCTCAGTTGGTGGTAAAGGAAGACCTCCTGAAACGGGGGTGCCCTTCCCTCTTCCTCCACCTGTAGATCTTGGAACACGCCGTCTGGGTATAGATCGGCGAAGGTGCAAATTTGGGCGCCTCCCAGGGTTATCTCGCCACCACGAGCCTCCAAGCAGACCAGCATTGTGTTATGCTTCAAGGGGATGGCAGGCGCATACAAAAGTGGGAGTCTGGCTCGCCTTTGCAGTTCGCGCCACGCCCAGCGTAAAGTATTAGCGGAATCCACCTCCGTCTTGGGACGAACGTGCTTTTGGTAAAGGGCCACCGCCAGCGGCGCGGGTGTCAATGAGTCTTGCTTCACCGCCACGTGTGGCTGATAAGGCGTCGGATAGGCCCAGAAGTGCAGGAATTGAGCTTGTGCACAAGGAGCATATAGATGCATGTCCGGGGTCCCCAACCCGCCCTGTCTTAATGGCAGGGTCATCAAAGCCCAAGATACTCTGACTTGGCCCCCCGCCCACACCAAGGAAAGCAGGTGGGTGCGGAGACATATAAAGAAGTGTTTAGTGAGCGGAATCGGTATATTTCCGAATAAGTATAGGAAGGAACTTGGGGAGGACCACCATCTTAGCTAAAGCCACCATTCCCGCAATGGAGATCGGCAATTTGGACCAGATCGCCACCTTGCTCTCCAGCCAATCGATCGCACGTCCAAAATTTAAGGTCCAGATATCCTGAAGATTGCGGCTAATCCAGACTCCCAGATAATTGATGTCATCTGCCGTCTAGCGTAAGGGAAACTCTGATCTCACCTCAGGTGTGCCATCCGTCAGGGGGAATATTACAGATTTGGCCCAATTAATTGTGATACCAAACAATCCGCCAAACTTCACAAATTCTCGTAATAGGGGGTCCAGGTTAACTGAGGGGTTTGAGACATACAAAGTTACGTCGTCCGCATATAAAGATATCAACAGGCTGCTGGAGCTGAACCCAATCCCCTTCGCAGTATGGTTTTGCCTTATTCGGGCTGCGAGCGGTTCCATCGCAATAGCGAACAGTAGGGGTGACAGGGGACAACACTGCCTCCTGCCCCTAGTCACCGCGAACGGTTCCGAGATCATGCCATTCACCTGCACTCGCGCCATCGGGTTAGTATACAAAAGTCTCACCTGGGCAACGAATAACGGGCTAAACCCCATACACTCTAATAAGCGGAACAGATACGGCCATTCGAGGGAATCAAACGCCTTTGTGGCATCCAGAAAAATGGCAGCAGTCTGCACTGTAGGATGGAGATAATGCAGCACCGAGAACAGCGTTCTAAGATTATGTGCCGTGGACCGGCCAGGTATAAACCCCGACTGGTCCGGGAGGGCCACCATCGGTAGGAGGGGCTGTAGCCGGTCAGCTGCCAATTTAGCGTATAACTTGACATCAACGTTTATTAAAGACAGGGGTCTATAAGAATCTATTGATGCCTCATCTTTGCCGGTTCTAGTAGTATCATTATTATAGCTTCCCTCATTGATGCCCGGAGGACGCCCGTCTCCAGCGATTCCGCATATACAGCGTGCAAGCGGGGCACCAGACCTCCGCATACACTCTGTAGAATGCCGTGGTAAGGCTGTCCGGCCCAGGGGCTTTGTTGAGAGGAAGACTACTGATGGCTTTTTTGATATCCTCTATTGTCACCGGGACATTCATATATTTGCGATGTGCGTCGTTAAACCACACCAGTGCTATGGATTCCAGAAAGTCTAGTAAGTGCGCCGGAACTTAGGGTTGTTTTGTAGTATATAAGTTGGAGTAGAAGGCCTTAAACTCTTTCAGTATCGCCGCCTTCCCGGTAACTGTAGTACCATCAGGACCATTAATCGTATGTATGAATTGAGCGGTTGTCGTTTTTTTAAGTAGGCCTGCCAATGTGCGACTTGGCCTATCGCTTTCCCTGTACTGTCTGGCCTCCGCCTGTTTACCTAAGAATTTCAACTCCCTGTGTGCCTCCTACCCAAAGTCCAGCAATTTCTGTTTTATTTCTGCTGCAAGTTCGGGACCAGGCGTGGTGCAAAATGTACGCTCAAGATCTTTTAGCTGACTCTTCAGTGTGCTTAGTGTACCCCTTATAGCCTTTAGAACTCCCGCTTGCCTCGCGATACACTGTCCGCGGATCACTACCTTAAAAGCCTCCCACAACGCTGAGTCTGTGGATACAGAACCTGTGTTTAAAGCAAAGTAATCTACAATGTCATTTCTAATTTATTCTTTAAACGCTTCGTCCAGCAGGGCATGTGGAGGGAGCCTCCAGCTAAAGGCAAGCGTGGGCGCATCAAAGGGCGTCAGCTCCAGAAGGCACGGAGCGTGGTCCGACAAAGAGCGGGCCAGATGCTCAACGCCTACAGTCCAAGCAGCAACCTCTGGGGATATCAGCCAGTCTGGACCAGGCAGCATGGTGACTGGAAATGCAATTGCCCTCCCTGGCTCCTGGGTGTCGCAGCCTACATATATCAGTTAGGCTGCCTTCCAATATGATGTCAGTAATGGCTTGGCGAGCGAGGGGGTGTAACTGTCTGGATGAGCCCTTACGTTCTAAGTCATCATTCAGAAGTACATTAAACCCCCCCCCCCCAGATAATAGTTGGACAATTCGCCAGATCAATTCGCGCCCAAACATCTCTGAAAAATTCTGGCATATCCGTGTTTGGGCCATAAACATTGACCAGCACCACAAGTCTGTCATATAATCTCCCCTGAACCAGTATAAATCTGCCTTCCGGGTCTACGTGTGTGAGACAGTCCCTCCAGTCCAGCCCACGACACACCAGTATTGCCACCCCCGAGCGTAGTTGGAATAAATTGCAGAGTAGACATTTTCCCACCTGCCATGCCTCAACCTAGCTGACGGAAGCGAGTTAAGATGAGTTTCTTGCAGGAGGCAAATATCAATCTTGTGCCTCTGTAAATATGCATGCATCAACCTTGCCTTCCTGTTGTCGTTTAACACCCGTATGTTCCATGTCAGTATTCTAATACTATCACTAGACACCCTCATGCTCCCTCCTCATGCTCCCTCATCCAACATCACGTATTGCCCTCCATATTGAGGTACAACTTCCGTGTACGACATACCAACCCAGAACTGCATGTTAGACTGATATCACAACGAACCCCCAACAGACCCCCCCTCCCACTCCAACCCCCCAATCAGGTTGTGTGATACCCCCCTTAGGCCACGCAGTGCATGGACAGAACTAAACATTGGAAAACACCCCAAGAGGGCGAGGAGCCCCAGGCATACCCCCCTGTTCGCACAGGGTAGCCACGGGGAGAGTGTATGTGGCCTTGGACACCCAAGCCAGTGCCCATTAGTGTCACAGCCTGCAGCAGCGGTCTACACCACTCAGTGAAGCCCTACGCGACCCACCATCCCCCACGACGCTGGCAACTACAATCAAGAAAGACAACCAAAACACGATGTCTGCATTAGTGCCATACGTCTTTCAGAAATACCACGGCAGCTCCCTTAAATATAAACATGCACATAGCTATATGTCAATCATTGTCACTAAGGTTACCCTCTTCCCGGCCATTCGCCAAGTTTGGAGATTTCTTCTTCGAGCAGCATACGTGTTTAGCAAACTTGAGGGCAGATTTGGCATCTGTAAAGAAATGTTCCGATCCGTCATGTGTTACCTTAAGCTTGGCGGGGTACAGGAGCGCGTAAGGAATCTGCGCTTGCTGTAACAGACGTTTAGCCGGCAAGAACTCTCTCCGGGCGGCCTGCACCGTCGGCGTGAAATCTGGGTAGAAGGAAATCTTATTGCCCTTGTAGGATATCTGGCCTTTGTCCCGTGCTAGTTTCAGGATAAGGTCCCTGTCTTGGTAGTTGAGTATTTTTCCCAGAATGGGCCGTGGCGTGCCACCCAACGGTGGTTTAGGGCCCAGCGCCCTGTGCGACCGCTCTACCACAAACACTTGGGACAATTCCGGATCGAACTGTTCGTGGAGGAGGTCTGTCACGTAGGCTTCCATCTTCCCCATGTTTGTCATCTCTGGAATTCCTGGAATTCTGAGGTTGTTCCTCCGAGAACGCACTTCTAAATCGTCGTTCTTCGCCTTGATAACCATGAGTAGTTTGTCCATATGTAGGAGCTGCTCATTGGTGTTATGTTGGAATTCCACGTATTCAGTGTGCCTATTCTCAAGACCGTCGAGCCTGGTTTCATGGGCGGTCACTTGCGTCTTCACCTAGTCAAGCTGGGCGGTCAGCATTTCCGATTTTGCGTCGATATTACGCAGGCTGGAGCGCATTTCAAGCATTAAGGTGCGAATGTCATCGTCCTGGCTGTCTGTCGCTCTATCGCCCCTGGACGTACCAGCGTTCACCGGAGATTGGCCTTTGGCTTTCGCAGTGCGGGCATAATCAAAAGTTATTTTTGCCTGTCTTGTATCGTTCTTCCCCATGTTGTATGTCATTATGGGCTGGTATGGGCAGAAGTCAGGCAGGATTCAGGGTACCCCCCGCGGTTCTGGGCTCAGGTGCAGAACGTGTTGCTGCAATGGGGTGAGAAATCAGAGGAGTACACTCCAGCTGCACCCGCTCCTTTGAGGACGTCGAGTCACCCCCTGGGCCCGCTAGTGATAAGGTGGGGGGTCACTGCAGGATCAGCCCACTAAGGATATTCTGCCCCCACACCGGCACAGCAATCGGGCAGGCCCGCAAGTCACGTAGCAGCAGACAAGACAGCAGCAGTGTGACCCAGTGTAATGGTGGCAAGATGGCAGAACAGCGACCAGGTCGCAGCCCGAGAGGCCGTGGGGTCACTACAAACACACAGAAGCCTTTTGCGGCTAACGGGCTCTACAGCAGGCTCAACGTGCCCAGTGATGCGAGTCTCTCGTTGGAGTATTGCTGCGTGTACACGTGATGCACCTTATGCCTGGATCTCTCTGTGCATCCTTTCCCGGCACCCACTGATCTCGTTAAGTGGGGGGGAAAGAGTACCGCCGCCGTCCCGTTAAGGATGCAATGCTGTGCCCTCCTACCTCCTGCGGGTGCCTGTGCGCTCCAGCAGCAGCGTCTCAGTCCCCTGCGCCTCTGCCAGGTCTCCACACCACTCCATAGCGGAAAGGGTAACATTTACTATTACCACTCCAGTGAGTGCAACAGTAGAGAAAGCGTTGGATAGCGTAGGCGTAAAAAATATTATTCACACTCCAGTGAGTGCAACAGTAGAAAAAGCGTTGGATAGCGGGAGGGTAAAAATTACTATTCCCACTCCAGTGAGTGCAACAGTAGGGAAAGCGTTGGATTGCGTAGGGGTAAAAATTACTATTCCCACTCCAGAGAGTGCAATAGTATTGAAGGCATTGGATAGCGGGAGGGTACAAATTACTATTCCCACTCCGGTGAGTGCAACAGTAGGGAAAGCGTTGGATAGCGTAAGGGTAAAAATTACTATACCCACTCCAGAGAGTGCAACAGTAGGGAAAGTGTTGGATAGCATAGGGGTAAAAATTACTATTCATACTCCAGTGAGTGCAACAGTAGGGAAAGCGTTGGATAGCATAGGGGTAAACATTACTATTCATACTCCAGTGAGTGCAACAGTAGGAAAAGTGTTGGATAGTGTAGGGGTAAAAATTACTATTCCAACTCCAGAGAGTGCAACAGTAGGGAAAGCGTTGGATAGCGTAGGGGTAAAAATTAGTATTCCCACTCCAGAGAGTGCAACAGTAGGGAAAGCATTGGATAGCGGGAGGGTAAAAATTACTATTCCCACTCCAGAGAGGGCAACAGTAGGGAAAGCGTTGGATAGCGGGAGGATCAAAATTACTATTCCCACTCCAGAGAGTGCAACAGTAGGGAAAGCGTTGTATAGCGGGAGGATCAAAATTACTATTCCCACTCCATAGAGTGCAACAGTAGGGAAAGCGTTGGGTAGCGTAGGGGTAAGAATTACTATTCCCACTCCAGTGAGTGCAACAGTAGGGAAAGCGTTGGATAGTGTAGGGGTAAAAATGACTATTCCCACTCCAGTGAGTGCAACAGTAGGGAAAGCGTTGGATAGCGTTAGGGTGAAAATTACTATTCCCACTCCAGTGAGTGCAACAGTAGGGAAAGCGTTGGAGAGGTTTGGGGTAAAAATTACTATTCCCACTCCATAGAGTGCAACAGTAGGGAAAGCGTTAGGTAGCGTAGGGGTAAAAATTACTATTACCACTCCAGTGAGTGCAACAGTAAGGAAAGCGTTGGATAGTGTAGGGGTAAAAATTACTATTCCCACTCCAGTGAGTGCAACAGTAGGGAAAGTGTTGGATAGCGTAGGGGTAAAAATTACTATTCCCACTCCAGAGCGTGCAAAGTAGGGAAAGCGCTGGATAGCGTAGAGGTCAAAATTACTATTCCCACTCCAGAGAGCGCAACAGTAGGGAAAGCGTTGGATTGCGTAAGGGTAAAAATTACTATTCCCACTCCAGAGAGTGCAACAGTAGGAAAGGCATTGGATAGCGGGAGGGTAAAAATTACTATTCCCACTCCGGTGAGTTCAACAGTAGGGAAAGCGTTGGATAGCGTAGGGTTAAAAATTACTATTCCCACTCCAGAGAGTGCAACAGTAGGGAAAGCGTTGGATAGCATAGGGGTAAAAATTACTATTCATACTCCAGTGAGTGCAACAGTAGCGAAAGCGTTGGATGGCGTAGGGGTAAAATTTACTATTCCCACTCCAGAGAGTGCAACAGTAGGGAAAGTGTTGGATAGCGTAGGGGTAAAAATTACTATTCCCACTCCAGAGAGTGCAACAGTAGGGAAAGCATTGGATAGAGGGAGGGTAAAAATTCCTATTCCCACTCAAGAGAGTGCAACAGTAGGGAAAGCATTGTATAGCGGGAGGATCAAAATTACTATTGCCACTCCAGAGAGTGCAACAGTAGGGAAAGCGTTGGGTAGCGTAGGGGTAAAAATTAGTATTCCCACTCCAGAGAGTGCAACAGTAGGGAAAGCATTGGATAGCGGGAGGGTAAAAATTACTATTCCCACTCCAGAGAGGGCAACAGTAGGGAAAGCGTTGGATAGCGGGAGGATCAAAATTACTATTCCCACTCCAGAGAGTGCAACAGTAGGGAAAGCGTTGTATAGCGGGAGGATCAAAATTACTATTCCCACTCCATAGAGTGCAACAGTAGGGAAAGCGTTGGGTAGCGTAGGGGTAAGAATTACTATTCCCACTCCAGTGAGTGCAACAGTAGGGAAAGCGTTGGATAGTGTAGGGGTAAAAATGACTATTCCCACTCCAGTGAGTGCAACAGTAGGGAAAGCGTTGGATAGCGTTAGGGTGAAAATTACTATTCCCACTCCAGTGAGTGCAACAGTAGGGAAAGCGTTGGAGAGGTTTGGGGTAAAAATTACTATTCCCACTCCATAGAGTGCAACAGTAGGGAAAGCGTTAGGTAGCGTAGGGGTAAAAATTACTATTACCACTCCAGTGAGTGCAACAGTAAGGAAAGCGTTGGATAGTGTAGGGGTAAACATTACTATTCCCACTCCAGTGAGTGCAACAGTAGGGAAAGTGTTGGATAGCGTAGGGGTAAAAATTACTATTCCCACTCCAGAGCGTGCAAAGTAGGGAAAGCGCTGGATAGCGTAGAGGTCAAAATTACTATTCCCACTCCAGAGAGCGCAACAGTAGGGAAAGCGTTGGATTGCGTAAGGGTAAAAATTACTATTCCCACTCCAGAGAGTGCAACAGTAGGAAAGGCATTGGATAGCGGGAGGGTAAAAATTACTATTCCCACTCCGGTGAGTTCAACAGTAGGGAAAGCGTTGGATAGCGTAGGGTTAAAAATTACTATTCCCACTCCAGAGAGTGCAACAGTAGGGAAAGCGTTGGATAGCATAGGGGTAAAAATTACTATTCATACTCCAGTGAGTGCAACAGTAGCGAAAGCGTTGGATGGCGTAGGGGTAAAATTTACTATTCCCACTCCAGAGAGTGCAACAGTAGGGAAAGTGTTGGATAGCGTAGGGGTAAAAATTACTATTCCACTCCAGAGAGTGCAACAGTAGGGAAAGCATTGGATAGAGGGAGGGTAAAAATTCCTATTCCCACTCCAGAGAGTGCAACAGTAGGGAAAGCATTGGATAGCATAGGGGTAAACATGACTATTCATACTCCAGTGAGTGCAACAGTAGCGAAAGCGTTGGATAGTGTAGGGGTAAAAATTATTATTCCCACTCCAGTAAGTGCAACAGTAAGGAACGCGTTGGATGGCGTAGGGGTAAAATTTACTATTCCCACTCCAGAGAGTGCAACAGTAGGGAAAGCGTTGGATAGCGTAGGGGTAAAAATTACTTTTCCCACTCCAGAGAGTGCAACAGTAGGGAAAGCATTGGATAGCGGGAGGGTAAAAATTCCTATTCCCACTCAAGAGAGTGCAACAGTAGGGAAAGCATTGTATAGCGGGAGGATCAAAATTACTATTGCCACTCCAGAGAGTGCAACAGTAGGGAAAGCGTTGGGTAGCGTAGGGGTAAAAATTACTATTCCCACTCCAGAGAGTGCAACAGTAGGGAAAGCCTTGGATAGCGGGAGGGTAAAAATTACTATTCCCACTTCAGAGAGTACAACAGTAGGGAAAGCGTTGGATAGCGTAGGGGTAAAAATTACTATTTCCACTCCAGAGAGTGCAACAGTGGGGAAAGCTTTGGATAGCGTAGGGGTGAAAATTACTATTCTCACTCCAGTGAGTGAAACAGTAGGGAAAGTAAATACTTCATATATTAATTAAAAAAATATATATATATATTAATACCAATTACAAATTAATTAAAAATAATTAACAATTTAATATAATATAATAATTAATCAATTAAAAATACAAATAAAAAATATTTATTAAAAATCATTACCCAATAATTCAAATTAATTACCAATTTACAATTAATTATTTAACAATTGAAAAATAATTACCAATTAATTAAAATTAAATACCAGTAAATATATCTAAAAATGTAAATAATTACAATTAAATTACTTCCCACCCTATTCCCCTATAAACCCACAACCCGCTATAGTAAATAAACAAAATTAACATAATTATCAATTAATAAAAATTAATGACCAAATAAAATTGAAATAATTACCAATTAAACATTAATTAACAATTAATTCAAGATAAATACCAATAAATAAATTAAAACATTTAATCAATTATAATTATATTACTTCCCACCCTATTCCCCTATAAACCCGCAACCCGCTAGAGAAACTAAATTAATAAAATTAACATAATTATCAATTAATAACAATTAATTACCAATTATAAGTCAATTAATTACCAATTAAAAATGAATTAACAAATTATTCAAGATAAATACCAATAAATAAATTAAAACATTTAATCAATTATAATAAATGACTTCCCACCTGTTCCCCTATAAACCCACAACCCGCAACAGAATTAAATTACTAAAATTAACATAATTATCAATTAATCAATTAATAAAAATTAATTACCAATTATAATTTAATTAATTTACCAATTAAAAATTAATTAACAATTAATTCAAGATAAATACTAATGAATAAAATAAAACATTTAATCAATTATAATTAAATCACTTCCCACCCTATTCCCCTATAAACCCACAACCCGCTACAGAATTAAATTACGCAAAAATTAAATACCATAAAATTCATTACTTAAAATAAATTATAAAATAAATATACACTTTTCACACATATACTAGCATAACAAATACTTTAAAAAATTTGATATTATTAAAAAATCGATATATTTCACATCTATATTATATACTTCGATATATTGACTTTCTATATTTATGTATATTGATATTAACTCAAAATCGATATTTTTGTAGTCTATATTCTGTCAATTCGATATTTTATCCATTACATTCGATATTTTTGTTGTCTATATTCTGTCCAATCGATATTCTGTCCATTCTATATTTTGTACTCAATATTAGTGCAATTCTATATTTTTTACTCGATTTTTTGAGTGTATACCGTCCTAACTTTAGGACTCCTAAAAGCCTTCTGTGAAAAAATGAAAGTCTAAAGATAGGATGTTTCTCAGTTTAGGGGTCCTAAAGTTAGGAGTCCTAACTTTACTACTCTTAAACTGAGAAAAATTCTAACTTTAAGACTTTCGGTATTCACAGAAGGCATTTAGGAGTCCTAAAGTTAGGACTCCTAACTTCAGTGAATACCGAAATGAGTAAGTGCCTTCTGTGAATACCAAAATGAGTAAGTGCCTTCTGTGAATACCAAAATGGTAGTAAGTTAAGTATTTTGTCTTAAATTAGTTCTGTGAATCAGGCTTCGTGTTTTCTTCTAAATTCCATAGCTCTGGTTATATGTATGATATTTTGTTAATTTTGGTATATAAATTACGATAAAAATACACTTTATTTTTATAACTTGGTGTCGGATTTCTATCGAGTCATGTCAATTACTAACCTTCCATGTTGGTACTCTGAAATGCTTAACACATGTTCCTCTAATAAAGCCTGACTGCTCTTTGCCACTCTACCAGGTCTGAGCTAAGGATTTTTTAGTCTGGATCCAAAGACCTTCTTTGGGGTTTGTGATAATATTGTATGGTCAAGTGTAACCAACATGACCACATAATGCTCCACCTTCCTACAAGGTACTTTTGTTCACCGGTCCTCACTTGGCCCGTGCTCCATTGAGGCTGACTTGAACTTGGGATTTTGTCCTGGTTCGGTGTGAGCAGATAACCACAGTAGGTGCTTTTGTGTTTCTAGGCACTGTTTTGACTTAAAAGTTTGAAATTGCACATATCTGGTTTTACTGATTGAGTTCTTGTCGTTTTGGTCTCAAATAATTTATTACATTCTACACTGTTTTTCTAAATTGCTGTGGGATTTTTCTTATGTTATGTTTTCACTTCATTACTGTTTGCAGTGCTGCATAAATGCTTTACACATGGCCTCTAAGTTAAGCCTGATTGCATTGAAATAAGCTACCATAGGGTTAAGTGCAGGTTAAAATGTGTGTTTGCTTGTGACTTCACCATGACAGAAATTGTGGCTGCTGCTTGAGTAGGGTTTCACCTCTGTTAACCAGTAACCCAATTTCCAACACATACTGTTTACTTTGAAAGACCATACAAAAAAGAAGCTGCTATAAACTCTTTGACATTTTACTGCCAAAGCATTAATGTCAGCATAAGGTAAAAAAACATTTGCACTTTATATCTGTAACCAAAAAATATTCTGCATATGCAAATATAGCACTAAGTATAATGAGTATGCAGATAGACTGCTCAGCATAATATGTAAAGGCTGACACTCCACTGTAGCCTGACAACTGAAAGAAGACCTCATAGGTGATTGCTTGTTTCTATACCCTTGTCTTTCTGGTGTCAAAATAATGTATGTGCATCAAGTGAAGAGTACAATTATAGAAGACCTACGGATTTTATTATTTGGGATCATAATGGATGCCAATATAACTAAGCAGATTGAGAAAGGCATCTTAACCATGAAGCACATTTCAAATGCTATGTTGTGATTGCAAGTAAAAAAAGGCTCTTGTGCCATTTCCCATTGGTAGCTGCTGAACTTTGAAAGTGGTGGGGTATAAATGACTGCCCTAGATTGAACAGAGGGAGCAAAGCAAGCAAACCAAACTTCCTCCCAGAGGGTTAGAGAGGAGGGAATTCTACCCTTACAAACATTTGTAAATACGGGTTCAAAAGGCACATTTCATAGCATAATTTCCACACTAATTGGCTTAAAATCCAAATATTCTGAAGGGACACAGATGGAATATTACAGTACTTTCATGGTGTGACTTTTTGTGGTTCACTCTTCTTAAGTAAACTTTGGAAAAATGATGGAAAGGAAATGTGTCTTCTGCACACTTTCCCTAGGTATTCGATTTTTGAAGATTACCCAGCTACCACTAACATCATTGATCATTACCTGCCCTCTATTGCTTTAAAGATGATCAAATGAGAATACAGACTTCTGAGTATCATTCAGTAGAGGTGAGTGAGTCGAGAATTTATTAGGGAGAGCCGAGCCCATGATCTGGCTTGTCTATAAGCCAGTGTACAAGCCATGAAACTGTTTGGCTTTTACATTGTGCAACAAACATCACGGAAAAAATCCCAAAAATGCATTTCTGAAACACGTGGAAGCATTTCATCTTGTTACATTAGATGATATCACGTCATAAATATTCATGCCACTCCCCTTCCAATGACTACGATGCCAATAGTGAAAGACAAGGCTCGTCAATTGTCATGCGCACCCTAAATCTAGCCTAGGCTGTTATTATACATGGAACAACATTAAGATCTATTAAAGACAAAAGAGGTTTTGTATAGAACAGATCCTAACCTTTGTATCTCAAGATGTTCTCATAAGTGATACTGAAGATAAAGGATTCCTTCTCAGTTTGGTCAAGCGGTGAAGCCGGGATTGATTCCAGGTTTCCTGGTTCTTCGTTTTGCTGTGGCGCCACTAGATGGGTATCTTTTTTTATCCCATTTTACATCAAAGCAGGTGCGGCCAGTGCAGGTAAGAGAGCAGCGGGGGGAGTCGATAGACGATGATGAGATAAACTTAAATAATTTTTTTTTTAAAAACCACTTATCTTGCTCTCGCTGCATCACCAAGTCGGCGATGTGGCGAGGGCAAGGTGAATGGTTTTAGTTTTTTCAAATGTAGGTTTCCATCATTGTCGTCTGTCAACTACCCCCCCCCCCCCCACACACACACACACACACAGCTCTTACTTGCATGGGACGCATCTCCATCAATGCTCTTCAACCTCTGTCTCTAGAGGGTTTCCAGTCTGTCTTACAGTTACATGGCAGCCATAGCAAGAGACCTTGCAAAGTAGAAGGTTTCTTTGCAAGTTGTCAGTTTAAAAATGTAGCTCTAATTATTCTTTCTCTGAAGGTACCGTTGCAAAAAGCAAAGACATGTCTAGTGAGAGAAAGGGTGAGCCACTCAGTAAAGAGGATGTTCTAATGGACAAAGTGTTGTTTATAACAGTGGGAACTCTCAATCCCTCTCTGTCTTGTACTTTATATTTTTGATGTGATTAAATTCAGCATGGCCAGCAAGACCTGTTTACTTTTTCAATGCAGAGCACAGGTGCCCTTGATAAGGGGTATGTGTCTGCTTGAACCCTGATGCATTAACAGCATATTAGCCAGAGACAGCAACCTTGAAACATACCACATCTGCAGAGGAAGGGGGGTGAACAGGTTTTTATTTCTACTGATAGAGGAGAAACGCCTGACTTCATCCATATAATGCCAACTTATTAGACAACATGCCCGTGGAGCTTCTTATATGCTGGGCTGTTTTCCTTCCCTATTTTCCCATGGATCTAAACACACCTCCCTGGGAGATTTAGGGAGTGTGAAGGAAGTGACATGACGTAACGTAGACAAAACGATCTGTTGGTGGAAGCTGCACACTTAAGCAAAGAGCGTAATTCACTTAAACAAAGAGAATAATATTAGATTATTTGCTTAAGTAGCAACAGGATGTTTTTCTGTTTACTCTCTGCTGCTCTGTTCTTTAATGGTAGGGCACAGTCCTAACGTCCATTGTTAAAGAGCCTGCCTTTGAGATTGACAGTCACTCCCACACTTGAAATATAGGTGGATGCTACTGTGCAGCAGTTATGAAAGTTAGCATTTCTAAACTTAAGTTAGGTGTATTACCCTAAGCTGCTTTGTCTTGGAGCAGAGCTTGATGAAATCCTGCCATTGTAATTTGATTGATGAGACTTCAGTTATTGCTATTTTATCTGGCTTATCAGCTATTGGCGAAAAATGGATCATACCTGCTCTCTGCCATTTGACAATATGCTATTATTGCTACTGTAAATCTGACCCTTCAAAATATGGGGTGACATTCATCAAATTGCTTGTTACGTGTTCCTTTTCTTTGGTCTAGTTTAGCGACAAATTATCAGAGGCATGCCTGTTAGGTTCTTTGGTGATAAGGCTGTGCTATTTTCTTCTTATTAAAATGCATTGTAATGAGAGTCTGGCTTTGAGGGTCACAAAAAGAGATACAGAAAGAGTGAGAACAGACTTTAGTTTATGAAAAGATGCAGAATGCCATGTAGTAAGTGTCTGTGTTTTAGCAAACATCAGAGAAATACAACTGGCTGGGAAGCAGGATTGTAGCAACTGCAAAAGTAACTTTAAATACCAACACTCTCTATTCTATTGCATCATCGGATCTCTAACCTATTGCTAGGCAAGATTCTATTAGACCCAACAAGTTACCATATAAATCATTTATAACCATAGTACCATTTTCTATTTTCCATCTGGCTGAACATTATCGGCCCAAGTCCATCACATGTAAAGGTAGTACAGGACCTGGGAATAACCACTGATCTAGTAGTAAAAAATGGACCTTCATGCAACTAAGTTTGCCACTTCATGTTTTTGGCACCTTGAATTGTAAAAGAAAAGTCTAATGTTTCTGCTAAAGTACATGGTACGCCACATAGAGAGCATATTTCTTCAGTCCTCCGAAGGTTACATTGTTTTTTTTATAAAAAAATATTTTAGTCACATTTCTAACATTGACCCACGGGATAATACAGGTACTGGCAGCAACATTCAGGGTCGGCTTTAATATTGGTGGCGCCCTGTGCGACAATGTTGTTTGGCGCCCCCCCCCCACCCCCTCTCCAATGACCACCTCTTCCACGGGTTCCCTCACTAGCACCTTTTAACAGTCCCCCTCAAGTCTCCATAACCACTGTCTCTCAGATTCATTTAGTTTTATAGCACCACTAATACCAGTTTGAGGTGTCGGAGCACTTTACATCACACACACACACACATTGCACAGAGACAATTATATATGTGTAAATCAGTATATATGACATGTTACATCAGAAAGGACTACAAGGTGAAGTGTAGGAGTGACATATCAGCCATACTGGTAAGCAATCTAGTTTAAGAGTCCTTATTCTGGAAAAGCACAAATTCAGAATTTAAAATGTAACATCATTGTTATGGGTTCTCTTTAATAATAAGAATGGTTTTCTACCCAAATGAACCCTTTTGGCAAGATTAGGATATTGAAAGACTGGTAAAAAAAAACCATATAGCTCTAAAATATACCTTGCAGTTTGCATTCATCTCTTTGATGGCATTTAATAGCTCTGTGTTATATATCAGGATGTTGACTTATAAACAAAAGGAGCTCTCTCACAGAAGCAGTAATCCACTGACCTACACGTACCTAGCAGCAGGTACTTTAACCCTCTGCGCTACCTTAGGATAAGTCAAAACTTCCACTAAACAAACCTCTGGTCTCTTTCCAGGAAGATGATTAATCACTGGCGTTATTTTGACATATTAATTATTGCCTGGAAATTCCTGCAGGCCGTGAACGGGGCAGCAGGTATTTTTAAAGTGATACTATAATTGCAAAAAACGACACCCCCAACCCAAGTCAGCACCTGGTGCTGTGGATCCTATCGCACCACCCAAGTGTTGGCCCTACCAACATTTCTGGAAATCAACGTCAAATCTTATAATAATGACGGACTGCTAAGATCACATGGTACAAATGTTCACCCTGACCCTAAAACTAAAACCTGCATTTTCAAGGACCTGGCTTTTTCAGTAATGGCAGTGTAGGAATCGAACAATTTCCCTGAACACTGGGGTAGAGTTCCAGATTTGTTACATTTTCATAAACTTTTAAAGTCAAATGTATTCAGGATATAACTTTTCTTTTTTGACTTTTTAATTCTGTTGTTATTTCTGGTTTAGCACCAAGAAGCTTTTTGCATATGAGGACTTTATAAATGTTATGTTATGTTAAAAAATTCTTATACCGCGCACGTTCACCGAAACGGTTTCTTGGCGCTCATAACAGACACAACGGGCAGGGGGCAATGGTTACTCGAAGGCAGCTTTGAAAAGGAACGTCTTTAATGTCTTGCGGAAACATTCATAGGAAGGGCAGTGACGGAAGGAGGAGGGGAGGGAGTTCCAAAAGGAAGGGCCCAGGAAAGAAAAGCGGAGACCACCGTGTTTCTTGCGGTGGATTTGGGGGATGCACAGAAGATTGTTGGCGGAAGAACGTAAATTTCGTGTTGGCAAATACCGCTTTAGATTGGAAGAGATAAAAGCAGGTGCCAAATTGTAAAGAGCTTTAAAAATAGTGCATCCGAGTTTGAAGGTGCACCGTTTAGCCACTGGGAGCCAGTGGAGGCTCCGCAGTAGTGGAGAAACGTGCTGGTGCTTGGGCTGGTGGAACACCAAGCGGGCAGCCTGATTTTGTATCAGTTGGAGCCTCTGGAGCTGGTAAGCAGGAAGCCCCACGTTTAAGATGTTTGCAAAGTCAACTCTGGAAATGACTAGGGCCAAGATGACTAAAATGAGTGCCTCTCTAGTGAGAAATCTGCAGATCTTGCGAATCCTGCGCAGATGGAAGAAGCAGGATGATGTAACTGCCGAGATCTGCGACTTCATGGACAGATCACCAGAGATGACTACTCCGAGACTTTTCACAGAGCTGACAGGACGGGGGGGGCGCCAAGTGATAGGGGCCAGTAGTTATCATTCCACGGATTGGCCGGTCCGCCAACCAGGACAAGTTCCGTCTTAGTAGGATTTAACTTGAGCTGGCTGTGGGCCATCCAATCAGAAATGTAGAGCATGGTGGTTTGGAAATTGGTGAGGGAAGAGGAAGAGGTATCAAGAGGGAAAATCAGCTGCAGATCATCTGCGTAATTATAGATAGTTGCAGGGGAGTGACGGAGAGAAACCATAAGGGGTTGCATATATAAATTAAAAAGAAGGGGGGATAGAGCCGAGCCCTGAGGGACTCCGCAAGAAGGGGAGGAAAGGGGAGCAGAGAAGGTGGAAAGGTGAACTGCTTGAGAGCGCCTGTCGAGGAAAGATCGGACCCAATCAAGTGCAACGCCCTGAATGCCGGCATTAGTGACACGGTCGATCAATATAGAGTGATCGACCGTGTCAAAAGCCGCCGACAGATCTAACAGGACGAGGGCTTGGGAGATGTTATTATCCGCCCCAGTTCTTAGCGTATCCATGACGGCCGCAATGACCGCCTCAATGGAGTGAAGGGGGCGGAAACCAGCCTGTTGAGGGTCCAAAAAAGATGAACTCTCAATGAAGGTGCTCAAACACCGAGTCACGTGGGTCTCCAGGATCTTTCCCAGGTAGGGGAGTAAAGAGATGGGCCTATAGTTACTCAGAACCAAGGGGTCTGCGTTGGTTTTCTTTAGAATCGGTAACACCACTGCCTGTTTGAAGGAGTCTGGAACTACTCCTGTGGCTAACGAGGTGTTGAGAAGTGCGAAGGCGGGGTCAGAGCAGGCCAAGAAGATTTCTTTGAGGATGTGGGGGGGCACAGTCGTTGGGAGACCCGGAACTGGCTTTGTGCAGGAGGCTCTGGAACTCAGTAATGGAGATAGGGGCGAAGGCGTCCAGTTGCTGGGAATTTTTGGGGGGTAATGAGAATGAATGGGACGAAGTGGGCGGAGGAATATTATTTTTAATAGTAGAGATTTTATCCTGAAAGTAGGTGTTAAGCGCATCACACAAAGCCTGGGTGGGCACGGAGGGAAGAGTGACACGATCAGGAAGAGAGAGCTCATTGACAATCGAAAATATATCTTTTGCTTTGGACGCAGACTCCATGATTTTTCGGGAAAATTAAGATGTTTTAGCCTTTAAAATAGAGGATTTATACTTTTTTAAAAGGGTCATAAAATTCGATTTTGAGATGGGGATCATAGTTGTGGCGCCATCGGCGTTCAGCTTGGCGGAGAGCCAGTTTATCTAGTTTTAGCTGGTCAGTAAACCAACGCTGGGCGTCATGAGGGCGCACAGCTTTTATGGTTTTTAGTGGGGCTACTGAATTGCAGGCCGCCGTCAGCCATTATTCGAGGATGGAGGCTTGATGAGTGGCTGAGCCGGAGAGCAAAGGGGCTGAAGCTGCCAATAAAGAGTGTAGTTCAGTTAAATTGGCTTTCTTCCAATTACGAGCTGAGATGTTGGTTGTGAGAGGGGGGCGGTAAGGGATGAAAAGGTCTACTGAAAAGGAAATAAAATAATGGTCTGACCATGAGCAGGGGGTCACCAATGGGGGCGAGATGTCAAGGTTTGCCGTCCAGACCTGGTCCAGTATGTGGCCCTTGCAATGAGTAGGCGTAGAGATAAATTGTCGACAGTTCATGCTGGTTAGGAGTTCTGAGAACTGCTCAGAGAGTCGACTTTCCCGAGGGTCGGAGGGCCAATAATTTTTTTTTTTTTTAAAACCTTTATTTAACATTTGCACACATATACAAAACCGGGCGTGGAGGGCCAATAATTAAAGTCACCTATGATGATGACTTTAGCATGGTTAATAATTATTTGAGAGATAAGATCCCCAACTTGTTGTGGGAAGGAGGGTATGTAGATAGGGGGTCTATACATAAGGACACAGGTGAGGGAGGACCTGGTGGAACTGAGTTTAATAACAAGGGTTTGGGTGTTGGGGAT
The DNA here is from genome assembly GCF_964263255.1 of Lissotriton vulgaris. Lineage (NCBI taxonomy): Eukaryota > Metazoa > Chordata > Amphibia > Caudata > Salamandridae > Lissotriton > Lissotriton vulgaris. The sequence continues at coordinate 231,003,144 of NC_141696.1, forward strand.
GGGAGTGCAAGCCAAGGTGGAAAAGATATGCACTTTGCGAATGATGGCTGCAACCCCACCACCAGCTTGTCCCCCTGGGGGGTTCAATTGCATAATATAGTAACCATTAGGGATGGCGGCAAGGATATCGGGAGCAGAGTCATCAGTAAGCCAGGTTTCTGAAAGGAGAAGGATATCCACTGCGCTATCTTCAAGCAGGCAATGGATTTCCAGCTGGTGTTTCACCATGGACCGGGTGTTGAGATATAGGACGGTTAGGGAACGCGTCTCTGATAAAAGGGAGGTGGAGAGCGGGGGTACGGAATTAGGAGAGGAGGGGGGGGGATCGGAGGTCCTTGAGGTAGGGAGAGTCAAAATGCCGCAATCCTGGGCCATCCTGATGGCACAAGGCGGTAAGGGCACTGCCTGCCGTAAAGCATGTAGATCGGCAGACGAGTAAGTGAGGATTTGGGCAGAGTGTACGGCCGCTGGACGCGACATTACAAATACATTGCATATTCAGCCCTCTTTACAAGAAAGTGAATGATTCTAAGGCTGTTATCCTCTGCAGCATGTCTGCCTGTGGAATCACATTTTGTGATCCAGGTCAACTCTATTTCTCTATTAAGGCTCTGTGATCTACACAGATAGTTATTATGGACAGACTGTCCCGTGATGTGTGAGTTGATAATTTAATGAGGCCTACTTCAGGGACTAGCTATGAATCTTGCTGGTGGAGCTCAACCGGCTAGGAGCCAATCCAAACACACGTCTGTGTGATTTACAATAATAATGAAGTGACATCTTTATTAATCATATTACTAAAAAGTTTAGAAAATCCCTGGTAGGCTTCTTCAAATTATTGGCACCTAATTAGAAGATTTATTTCATTATTACTTTGGAAATATTTAAATCATGTTATGGGTATCTTCACAGCTCTCCTGGTAGGCAGGAAATCATATCTATATCTTCATTGCCTTTTACCAAGAATTGATCAGCACACAATAATTCATTAAGTCAAAATAACAAGAAAAGAATTGTATTCTTAGACATTTACAATGGAATTTTTAAAAGATCCTTTATTCTTTTAATCTCCACAGGTTGTATAAGCTCCAGAATTTTTTGAGGCAAGAAGTCTTGTTCTGCACCAGAGACAAGATATTTCAATAGGTCCAATTATTTGAGAGTAAATTATTATCCAGAGCAAGATTTTATCTGGCCAATGTCGGCCACTGCATCTATAAGGCGTGGCCAAGGCAACAAACTGCCCTCCTACAACTCTTCTCTGTTCGTAATATCAAACACCTGTTTTAGATATTATACTGGAGCTTATACAACAGTGCATATGAAAGATACCTGTTTGAGCCCTGAAGAAGTCCTATAAAAGGGTGAAAGGGGCTGGCTACCCTGTGGAGATTAAAAGAATAAAGAATAAAGGAACTTTTAAAAATTCCATTGTAAATGTCTGAGAGTACAATTCTTTTCTTGTTATTTTGAAATCATGAATTAGTGTGTGCTGATCAATTCTCTGTAAATTGTTTATTTGAATTTTATCCACGGTTGAGAAATTATGAGGTCTTGTTTCTTTTGATCTTTGCACCACATACAAGTAGCTTTCCACTGCAATAATAGGTGCGGTATTATGTCCAAGGCCTCTATTGTAAATTATTTACCTTCATTGCCTTTGTCAAGGACATACGATCTAAATAAACATTAAGGTCAAAAGAAATATTAATCCTGGTTAAAAAATTTCTAGATTTACCTATGCTGAAAAACAGAGATGCATAAGGGACGGTATCAGGATATAATTCCAAGGTAGTTGTGGCTTGTGTGAATCCCAAAACCTTTTCTCACTCAGAATGATGTACACATATCAAGCAATATGTAGAAAAAAACAGAATTTATTTCATCTAATTGATGTATATTTCTGATGGTTTTGGTAAATGTCCTGCACTATGCATTCCCACACTTCTGGCAATACGCAGATCATGATAAAACAGAAGAGTCAATTGGTTTGCAACCAAAGACTTACAAAACATTTCTCCAAAATCGTGTCTCATTGTGAATCATTCCCTGCCACTGTTCTTCAGCTATGCCATACAAGTGTTTAGAAGGAAGGCTAATATTTAGGTATAGTTGCCAGAACTTTGTTCCCTTATCATCAAACTCATCGCAATCTTCTTTTAACAAACAAAATGAAGGAGTTCCATGATGTTTAAGCGGGTCACTTTTGAGATACTTCGTCATGCTGTAATCATCACTGGCCTTTTATGAGAGACTTCAACACTGAGAAGGACATGCAAATTCCTTTTAAGTAACCTGAAGGTGCTGGGTGAGGCCACAGACATTTACAGGCCACTGTTTACCAAAGTTCTAGAAGCAGCAACTTTGATATTAGAAATAGCAAGATAGCATATACCAAGCATTCGATTTTTTTTAACTTTCAGCATGAAATGTAATATAATCAAATTAGAAAGGTTGAAATAAAGGTATGAAGATTGTGTTTATTTCAATTTTAATGCAAATTAACATTTTTAAAGAACAAGTTTCCTTATTTCCTGAACTAAGTTAAATCCTCTGTGGCCTCTAGAATCTGTAAGCTGTTTCTATCACCTGGGAACAAATCATGACATATCCTCGTGAATAGATTACTGTTTCCAAACATAGGAAGAGTCCAAACACCTGTAATGAGAGTTGTGAAAGAGTCACTTACAGTGCTTTCGACCTGGTAAATCATTCCCTCCTGTGGTCAGTTCTGCTAGATATGGGCGCCCCCAAAGAAATCATTTTCTTCCTTGCAAGATTGTACAGTAAGATGCAAACATGTGTTCGTTTTGGGGTTGGTGGAGAGTGTACTCCAAATTTTAATGTTAAACGAGGAATCAGACAGGGTTGTGTCCTCGCCCCCTTGCTGTTTAGTCTTTTTATCAATGGGGTTGATTCTGCCCTGAAATCTGTTAAAGCTGATGCCCTGCAGGTTGCTGGTAATAGTGTCCCTGTTCTGCTTTACGCAGATGACGCGGTTCTTCTGTCCCGAACACCTGTTGGCTTGCAGCACCTGATGGACAGGTTTACACTTTTTATTGGGAGTAGGAGGATGCTGATTAATAAAAATAAAACTCATACTATGACCTGTGGGACAAAGACGGGAAAAAATTGTGCCTTTTTTATAGAGGGGGTAAAGGTTCAGCATGTTAACAGCTTTTGCTACCTGGGGGTTACCTTTTCCAGCGATGGTAGCTGGGGGCAAGAATTAACCAATGTTAGGACGAAAATGAGAAAAAGCTCCTTTGGTATCTTCAAATTTGCCTCTAAATTGGGAGATAGGCGAATTAAGGATATGATGGAGATCTATAAGGCGCGCAGTGTATCCATCGCCCTCTATGGGGCGGGACTTTGGGGTTATTGTAATGTTGAGTACCTGCAGAGGGAAGAGAATAACTTTATAAAGAAATTACTGTGCCTCCCTAAATCTGCCCCAACAGAGTTGATACACAAAGAGGTAGGGGTCGCATATCTGGGGGACCTAGCCTTACTCAGGCCTCTACTACTCTATCGTGCGATTTGGCTCAAGGAAGAGACTGAATTTAATCAACTCGTCATTAGGGATTGCCTTGGTTTAGACAACTGGCTGATGATACCATGGCTTAAATATGTTGTGGACAGTTACCTGAGTATTTATGATATTAACTTGTTGTTAGATCAGTGTCCCCCACAAGGTCTTGTTAAAATAGACATGAAAAACTCTCTTAAGTCCTACAGAGCTCTGAAACGCTCAGCCGTGACCAATTCCCTCGTTACTGTTAATCTTTACAATAAATATATTGTTATCGAGGGATTCCAGAATTACCTGAGTGTGGTAACTAGGCCGGCGCATTGATTTGTGCTAACTAGATTGAGAGCTGGTATTGCTCATGCTTTGGTGGCTTTTCCACATCAAAAAAAGCACCCGGTTGGCCCTTGTCCCTGCGATGGGCATTCTAAACAAAGCACCATGCACTTTATGCTGATCTGTTCGTTGTTTCAACATGTAAGGAATGCATACTTGAAACCAATATTTATTAGGTATGGTATTCGTACTGTGGAGGATGCAATGTGTATATTATACAATATGGACTGCCCTTTTATATGTTTTTATGCTGCAAGTTTTATCTGTAAATCTATGGCTTTTAGGAAAAGTATGATTTTTTAAACATTACTGCTACTTATGCATTTTACCTTGTTGCATTTTGCTATGTGCTTTTATGGTCATCAATTGTTATGAACCGAATAAAGCTTCATGAAATGAAAAATGAAATGAGTCACTTACAGAAACATGGTTGGAGAATGTTAAGTACAATTGTTGATGATAGTTAAGTAGTGCTCAGTGAACATGAATCAAGAGCTGAAATCATGATATACTGCCACTGGAAACCAGTTCAGATGTTTAATTACAGGTCTTAGCATGTTTCATACTCTGATATCAGTTTTGCCTCTTCTAAATGCAATAATGTCTGCAAAGGTATGGCTAAATTACTTTTGCCATAATGACTATTTTACAGAAATATCAGCAAGACAAACCTTATTTAAGGAAAAGCTGAATTCTTTCTTGATGGAGAACGAGCAAATGCCACTAGGTAGAATAACCTTTAAATGTGACTTTCTGACTAATATTAGATTGAATGCGGTACATTGTCAGCAAGCATGAAGATTAATGTGACAGATATTGTTATGTTCTCAATTTCAGTGTCAGATTCCTTGCAAAGTGATCACCTGCTACTCCGCGATGCCATGTTGTTCAATCACATCGCTCATGGATCCATTATCCATTAAGAGCTCGCAAAATATCATTGACATTCTCTGTGTTTGCAAACTGATTGAATTCTGTTGATGGCACCAAGAGTAACAATAGAGGTGAGTTGCTAAGCAACGTGGACATTCATGTGATACTTATTTCTTCTTTCAAGCAGATCGCAAATTGTGAACAAGAAAAACACTAGGACTACAATTACCACTAACAACTAAATCATTGAAGCTCAATACTGCTAAGCAAAGAATAGTTTTAAGCATTTAATTTCCTTTTGGCAACATCAGAGAAAAGTACTCACACTTTTATAAATGAGGTTATCAGTATGTTGTTCCTTTAGTTCATGACAACTTGCTACTAGACATGAAACATTGAACATTCAGCGGGCTCAAAAAATCCCATTAAATGTACCTTTAGTAGATTCTGACAGCATGCTCCTCCGCATAGGGACATGTTCTTTATTTGGAATTATTTTTAGTGTTCAATGTTCCATGTGAAAAACTGTTAATGTAAGGGGAAGGAGCAAAGTATAATACAGTAGACCCGAGCGGTACGTAGAACTCAGCAAAGTGGACGAAGAACTTCACTGTGCAATGCGGGGTTCCCCAATCGGGCAGAGTTTCTCGGCACGCCCGCTAATGGTCTCAAGTCAAATGCAATGAAAAGTGCTTCCTCGTTTTGGAAATTACGACGAACGGCGTAGTGCAGTTTGCATGGGCGTGGCCATCTTGTTTTGTCTAATCTGTTCATGGTGCTGGGCCTATTTTGTAATCCGCTGTTAACCCTTTCAGTACTCCTCCCTCCTAATTAATCTATTCCCATTATATATTTTTTTATATTAGTTTGTGTTTTTGTTTCTTTGTATTTTGCATTTTTTTCAAATTTTGTGTTTATCACTTTTTCTACACTTTTTGAATTTTCCACTGTATTTCATTTCCTTCCTTCCTTCCTTCCTTCCTTCCTTCCTTCCTTCCTTCCTTCCTTCCTTCCTTCCTTCCTTCCTTCCTTCCTTTCTTTCTTTCCTTCTTTCTTTCTTTCTTCTTTTTTTCCACTCACCCAGCGTCATATCAGAACAGGGGAACGGCAGCACCAGGCTCCCGACCAGCCGTCTACACTGCAGACGGTGGCGCTTCCCAGGTGTGCAACCCTGGGCTAACTTCAGTGAGGGGGAGGTGAGAGCACTGTTTGTTGTTGTGCAATGCCACCTCACCTCCATGCTGGCAGCAGGCAGCAGGCAGCATGCCTGGCAGTGGATACCCCCTGCGGGAATGTCGCCTGCGCTGGGGGAGGGAGCCTCATTTTGTGCGGTATATCAGCGAGGTTCTGCACACCATCCAGCAACTGAAGCACCACTAGGCAGACATCCTTGACCAGAAGCAAGGCCTGCTCGGTGTTGAGTTTCCGGGACTCGTGAGTATTAATTATTTATTGTGTTTGTATTCTATAATGCTAACATTTTTTTCCAAATAGCATGGTGCTCACACTCGGAGGTAAGTTACATTCAGTTTATGTTAGAATATGATCCAGTTTCAGCTAGGCAGGTGTTCAGTGCTACCTAGTCATACTCATCGGCACTCACTTTTGCTGATTAATTAAGAAGACATTGAAGACTCTTCTGTCCACCTGTCACCATAGTGAATCAGTGATATCAGTGAGTTAGCGTTCTCTGTGACCATGGCCATAACTTTCCCAACTGGATCCCATCTTCTCTAAATGACATAGTCATTGATCTATTTGTAATGCTAAAACAGACATTGCAACATGTAATAGGTCCAGTTCCAATGGGTTTGCACCTCCTGTATTAGGGATTAAACTGGCACTCTTTTAGCATTCTGAATAATCCGCAGTTGCTTCTCGGCTTTGTAAGAATGGCTGAAATTAGTGTAGATTCTTTTGCAGGTGGTAAGTATGTTGATGACTATGTCTTCTTTTTTGAGAAAGTCTTGTACCATCAGGTTGATGCAATGAGCTTTACAGAGGACCCTGAAATAGCCACCGTCTGCCATGGCCTTGACTATGTTACTGCCATTGTCCGTGGCAACAAATCTAATTCTGAGACCTCCGGGTCACAGCCATTCAGACACCTTGCTGTTAAGTTTGTTCAAGATGTTTGCAGCTGTATGTGATTTCTCCATGGCGAACATGGCCACTGTTGTATATTTCCAACCACTCTTAAAACTTTCTTCAGGGCCAAGATCTGTAGATGTGTTTTGCTCTGTCCCCACAAAAGAGATCCAGTGTGCAGTAATGCACATGTAACCAATCACCTGACAACTGGTCCAGATGTCTGTTGTCAGGTGGATAATGTGAAGAACACTTTGCTGCAAAGCTTGTTCAACCAACTACAGCACATCGTGATACTGCGCTGGAATAGCAACTCTGGCAAAATAGGTTCTACTTGGAACCTTCCATTTCAGAAAGATGGCTGACACAAATTCTAAGAATCCCACTCCTTCCATAAAAGAAAAAGGGAGGAGGTCCAGGAATACCATTTTTACCAGCTTCCCATTGTACAATGGAGCCGTTGAGTGGGTGCAGTCGTAGGGCCCCTCCTGCCTAAATATGCCCTTAATGGTAGGCTTAATTTTTTTCTTCTTCTCTGGGGCCACTGACACAGGCCATTTTGAGAAGTAGGTGGTGGTAGACTCAGTACGGGTAGTGGAGGGGCAGTTACTGTATGCCATGGAATCCCTATCTTGTGCCATTGTGAAGTCACTGAGGCGGGTGAATCTGCTGCACACTACTTGGGACAGGGCTGCTTTGTGCGAGTATGTCACACTCTTCTTCCTCATCATTACCTCCCACTGTGAGTGAACTTGTAGCTGATGATCCCTGGCTCGCCTCACTTTCACTGCCATGACTACGTTCAGCAATTTTGTTTAAGGTGCTCCTCCCACATGATTGCATGATGTTTTTCCACATGTGTCTTTGCCCTCTAGTACCATAATGTGAACCAGACTTACCTCTATTAACTTGAGTATTACAAATATAGGAGCAGGTGGTACTACCTGTGTCACATCCATTGGAGCTGGTTGAATAGCAATGTCAGATTCCTCTGTGTCACCTTCCAGAATGACAAGCTCATCGTCGTCATCCTCCTCATCATCCCATCCCAAAATTCTAAGGCTTTCAGGAACATTTATTTTCCCTTTCCTCTCCTGGCTTCTCCCGGACTCTGGCGGGGTCCATGCTGCACCCCTATCATCATCAGAAGTGTTGCTTGAAGTGGAGAAGTCCTCTTCCTTTTCCTTGCTGGAGGTCTAGGAGCCTAAGATTCTAAAGGATGAGGTTCTTTATCAGCAGGATGCTCGACATCCTGTTCTGCTCCTGTTCTGCTCCAACATCAGTAAGATGTACTATTGCTGGCTGCTGCTGCTGTCCACTTTGCTTTTTCCTAAAATGATTGGGGACTGCTATGTGAGAGGGACAAATAAAATTCAATGTCACTGCTCATGAGCATCACTATGATTTCAGTGGCTGCCTCATTAACACTCATGGTCTTCAGCTTAGGTCAGGGTGGTGCTGTTGATGCGGGGCACTGCACCCAGCTTGCTCTCTGGAGGCCAGTGCAGCAAACAATGTTGTCTGAAAAAGGTTTTTTTATTCTCACTCACCAATTTCTTGGGAGCAACTTTCTTTGGGGATGTCTTAAAGCTCTCAGTTGGCAGTGGCACTAAGCTGCACAAGCATTAGAGATAAGAGGACTGTCGTCTGACGCCACTGTATAGGCCTTCTGTTTGGCAGTACTGCAGGTGATTTCTCTTCTTCTCTTGTGCACCTAAGAGCAAACAAGCATCAAAAAAAATTGTGAAATGTGGCATTGTTGCAGTTTTAGTACAGACAAAGGCAATATCAGGGTGTTAGTTACTTAGGTTATATAACCACTTTAAAGTCAAACCGCACCACCATACCATAAAATGTAATTCGCCATCAGAATAACACACAATAGGCAGATGTAGCTCTTTCCTTTATGTCCATATATTCGAAAGGAGGCAGTGCACTACAGCCAGGGTGTCGATGAGGAAATGGAATTATACATAAAAAAAATGGAACGTTGTTGCGCGGCTCTGCGCCTATGGTGGATGGATGGACGGATCAACTGAGGCAAAATTGAAAAAAATAACTATGAGAAAGAAAACAAAAACAATTACAAAGAATTACCATACAAAAAAACAACAAATAAAAAATCTACCAATTGCAAATTAAAAAATAAAAGGAATTAAAAAAATAAAATGCAAATTGCAATTAAAAAAATCAATAATTGCCAATGTTGGGGGTGTGGCTTGAGCGCCGACCGTGATGGTCACATGTCGGTGAAGCTCTCATCTTCTGCGGCCTAAACCTGCAAAAATATCTGTTACACTATTCGTAAATTACCCCAGAAGTGTGGTGGAGGAACAGCGCAACCTCTGCTGCAGGGCGACAAACAACTGAGGCGCGGGCGAGGAAGATAGCAGCTGAATCTCTCTGTACATCCGCTAGGCCCGAGAAGCCCCGGGCTTGAGTTTGGCGCTAGCCGTGGGTGAGCTCTGGGAGAGTTGGTCGAGGTCCGGGAGGCCCCGCAGTTCCTCCCAGAAGCAAGTACGCAGTAAAGTGAGAGGGACCCCGGGTGAATCCTGTAGAGAGCCGCCTCCCATCCTAGGTGCAGGAGATAGAAGGAGTGAAAAGGTGGCCATCGGTGGTGAGGAAATTCTGGGCAAATCGGAACAGCTCAACGGATCGTGCTGGTGGGAAGCACGAAAATGATCTGTATCAGCCTGGAAACTGGACTCACTAATTGCCCCGACTGGCAGAGAAGTGAGTGGCGCCTGGCCCGATTGGTGGCCTCCTCAACTGGAATAATCATGGGAGGGGCCCTGACCACGATAAACCATAGATTTGTCACAGAAATGCAAAGTGGCAAGCGCAGTATAGTGGTGTGAGGCCACACAGAAGCACCGGTGGAACCTATTACCTGTGAGAATATGCAGTGGCCCCCTACCCCCCTCTCCCTCCTAGGTGTAAATTGGGAGCCAGCTGGGGTTCAATAACTTGTAGTAGAGTTTCAACCAGCGTGGACTTGGGATGCCTGATACCATCTCCCCTGTGTAATGAAGTGCAGAGTGTTCAGGAGAACGGTGCAAGGACAAGATATGGCTGGAAATAATTAACCCACGCAACAGTGGGGGCGAAGAGCCCTCCCACAATACAAGTGAAACCCCTAACCACCGCTGAAGTACGGGAGACATAATTTGGGCCTGGCCCTGGGAGTGTTGGATTTCTGGATCTCTGGAGGTACCCCAGAAGATCATTGAGAAGGTGGGCTCCTGAGACCAGGCTGCAGGCGGCGTTCGTAGGAGCGTCCCTCTGTGCACACACAGGTGCCGACATGTTGGGGGTCAAGGGACAGAAAAATACGCACCAAGTCAAGTTAGATAAGTATGCAACACAAAAACAGGGAGAGGTGGATGCTGTAAATAAGGGTGAACCTGACCTGATGCTGATCCCAACCACAGGAGAGCCTACATTTAAAGATGTCATGACAGCAATAGCGGGGATACGCACTTCGCTAGAACAAAGAATGGATACCATTACCATGGAAATGACATTGATGAGAGCAGATCCGCAGAAAACAAGTGAAAAAGTGAAATCCATGAAGGTGGTGACCACCAAGCTCAGTAGTGAAACCCATCAGCTGAGAATTGAGATTAAGGAACAGCAGGCAGCCAGAAACAAACAGAACACCAACTGGATGACTACGAAGGTAGATCGCGCCGCAACAATGTAAGGATCATTGGGGTCCCAGAGAGGGTGGAGGAATCAGCTGTGGACTTATTCATAGAGGATTTAATACCGAAATATCTCCGGCCAAAAACCCTATTGAACTATTTCACAGTGGAGAGGGCACACAGGGTACCAGGAAGTAGGCTTAAGCCAGGTGCTCCCTCTCTTCCAATCCTGGTGAAGCTCCTGAATTGCAGAGACTGAGACACTATATTGCAAACGGCCAGATTGAATCCTTCCCTAAAATTCGAAAACAGTGAACTGTCCTTTTTTCCGTATTTTACTATTCCGGTCCAGAGGCAAAGAAGAACCTTCCTGAACATTAAGTAACAGCTGAGGGACAAAGGTATTCGATACTCAATGCTGTTTCCTGCTAAACTGCGAATAGAGGTGGACGGCAAAGCCTGGTTCGTTGACACCCCAGAGGTGGCACAGGAGTGGGTGGAGGGCTGGAGGCCGGCCAAAGACCATAATGCACGATGAGGGGGGCCCACTCCCACTCTAGACACTACCTTTAGAAAATCGAGATACAACGTGTGCTGACTGGAACAATTTGGTGGACATTTGGCATCTTCGGACGACACTCTGGTGAATGCGACAAACGGATCAAGAGCAAACTGCATATGCTAAGTGACTTGGTTTGAACTTAACAATGTTCTGGTGCACGGAATGGGGGATGCATAGTAGTGGGTGGACGTCTGCGGGAAAGTGTAGGCACCCACCTCAGAGTTAAGAGTTAGTTTACTAGAATAGGGGACAGGCACTCTGCACTATTGAAGTATGGGCAGTTTTTAGGCCCAGAGTGTGGGAAGGCAGGGTGGGGGATGTGGGGACCTAGAGTTAAACCAGTTCAATTAAGGGTCAAGCAAGTACAGTTCGAAGCAGGGTTTGTGAGAAATGATGTTTGTGGGGCAACAACGCAGAGTCACAGCATGCGAATGATCAGTAATGTTAACAATCGCACGCAGCAGGGTGCGGGGATGTGGTGTGGCAGGGGGGAGGAGGGGGGCGAAACTGGATTCATTGGGTTAGGCAAAACTCAAAAATCTATCCTGGAATTTAAAAAGGCTTGGTGGATAAACTAAAGAGGGGAATGGTTTTACAGGATATTAAAAGGCAGGCCCCAGATGTGGTCCTGCTCCAGGAGACACATCAGATAGGAAATACATGCAAAGTGCTTGACAGATGAGGATACCATCTGGTTGCACACTTGGGATTTACCTTGGGCTCCGGGGGGGTTAGTATTATGATGGGCAATTCCTTACCGATGTCCACAGACCGTACCTGGACTGAGGAAATGGGTAGATATGCAGCAGTGTCGGGTAGGTGGGAAGGGGAGACATTGACCCTGATTTCCATCTATGTCCCCCCAGGGCTGCAAGCCATAGCATTTCAAAACTTGTGAAGCAAGTTGGTGGAGTTTCCAGAGGGGAGGCTGATGATGGAGGGGATATCAATTTGGTGGCTTGTGGAAGGCGTGATCACTGTCCCCCCAGGGACCGGGGTACTGTGCAAATGGTTCTTCCGACCTTTCTAGATGCCATTGGACTGGTGGATGCATGGCGAATCCGTCACCCCACAGATTCCCAGTTTACATTTCACTCTGGGGCACACAATAGTATCTCCCATATTGACTATATACTCATGCTGGCAGGCCAGGTGGGAAATATCACAGAAATTAGGCACATGTCAAGGGGCATATCTGCCCACTCCCCTATATGGGTACAGATGGCTAGGTGAGGGAGGCAGGTGGGTAGAATAGTTCCCAATAACCCATGGCACCTGCATAATACCAAAATAAGACACAATATTGCCTCGTCGATTGATCGCTACTTCCAAGAAAATGAAGGATGAGTGGGCTGGGCGCGAACACTCTGGGAGGCATTCAAGACAGTGGTCCAAGGTCAGGAAATCTCACAGATAGCGGGTGCCAAAAAGGAAAAGAATGTGGAGCTAACACAGTTGGAAGGAGAGATCTTAGCTCTTGAAGGGGAGCTGCTAGTGGCCGGGGGATCGTGCACGACACATAAACTTAACCGCAAGAAGGAAGAATACAAAAGCGTGGTCACGGATAGAGCCAAAACATTACAAAGGATCAAACTCTGTAGGGTGTATGAGCTAAGGGACAAGCAGGAAAACAATTGGCGTGGCTAGACCGACGGGACCACTCCAATCGCCTGGTCACGGAGCTAAAAACTGGTGGGAGAGTGACACTTTTAGATACGCAATCAATTGCAGATGAATTCGCCAAATATTACACTAGGGTCTATAAATCTCACTCTGTCTGCCCGATAGATGAGTCAAGAGCCGTCCTGACAGACATTCAGCTACTAACGCTATCAGAGACAGACCATGTATTTCTTGACAACAAGTTCACGAACTATGAAATAGCATGGGCCATCAGAGACCTGCAATCGGGGAAAGCCAAGGGCTCCAATGGTCTCCCGATAGAACTCTATAAATTAAAGCCCGACAAAAATGCCCCATACCTCAAAGCTATGTACGATGAAAGCCGAGAAGCCCGCCTGCTCTCCCAGGATCAGCGGATTGCCACAGTGGTAATCATACCCAAGGAAGGAAAACCTAGGGACCATTGCTCTTCATATCGGTGTTTCTCGCTACTGAACGCTGAGGCGAAGTATTTAGCCAAACTATTGGCTACATGGTTGGTTGGGGTTGTTTCTGACCTGGCCCATCCGGATCAGTCTGGATTCATGCCATCGATTAATACTTCCCTGAATCTTTGTCGACTCCATGGTGTTCTTGGTAAAGTGGCTACACTCAGGGAGGACGCAGTGGTGATGTCATTGGATACCGCTGTGGCATTCTACACGATTGAATGGCCCTATCTCTTAGCGTTGCTGGAGAAGATGGGGTTTGGCCCGGGGTTTATTGGATGGTTGAGGTTGCTGTACTCGGAACCATTGGCGCAGGTGGTAGTGAACAACAGAAACAGCGACGGCTCGTGGAGGGAGTTACGGTGGGGCAGGAGGGTGGGGAGGGGGAGGGGCAGGGCGGAGGTTGCTAAAAACCGGCATATGGATAATTGCAGGTAAGTAAACAATTTAATTATTAAAACGAATTTCGTAGCTCGCACTGCATTGCATTTTGCGATGCAAGGCGCACTACGAAATTCGTTTTATTAATTAAATTGTTTACTTACCTGCAATTATCCATATGCCGGTTTTTAGCAACCTCCGCCCTGCCCCTCCCCCTCCCCACCCTCCTGCCCCACCGTAACTCCCTCCACGAGCCGTCGCTGAACAGAAAGTCTTTAATCTTCACTCTCGGAAGGGAGACGAGGCAGGGATGCCATCTGTCCCGCTGCTTTTTTCCCTGGCACTTGAGCCTCGGGCGAGCTGGATTCGTAGGGACCCGGTCGTTAGGTGCCTGAAATGGTCAGAGGAGTGGGAGGATTGTGTCTCTATATGCAGACGACATCTTCTTATACTTGGCTTCACCATAGGCCTCGATACAGAGAGTACTGGACATATTCACCACCTTCGGCAGATACTCCGGGTATACTATCAACTGGACAAAATCAGTGATCTACGTGATTAGAGGGGGCTGTCCGCACCTGCCACGGCATATAGAGTGACGGAGGCAGGAGACAGATCAAATATCTCGGCACATACATCACTGTAGATCCCAGGTTGTATCACAAGCACAATCTTTTGCTGCAAAATGGCTGTCAGACACATGGCCAAACAACAGCAATGAGTGAGGAGGTATGCTGAATGAAGAACACATGCAAGCCTATGGCAAAGGCACATTGGTTGGATGCACAAAATGGCTTCCTGCCACATGGCCAAACAACAACAGTGAGCAAGGAGACATGGGTATCAAAGGTCACATGCAAGCCTATGGCAAAGGCACACTGGCTGGATGCATAAAATGGCCACCAGCCACATGGCCAAACAACAAAAGCAAACAAGGAGGCATGGAGAACAAAGAGAACACATTCAGGCCTATGGACACAGGCTCCACATAATCGCCCCCAGCCACATGGCATGGATAATCAATGGCGGCCTATGGTAAACACACACACACAGTCACACACTGGACAGACAAAGGAGGCATGGTAACACTGAAGAAAACACTACCATTAATTCAGCAATGCCAAAAACTAAAATTAACGGAGCTATAAAAAATTTACAACCCACATCCTCCCAAGGCATCAAATACTAGCCCACATACACACTTTTTCTACACAAAATGTTTTTTTGAAATACAAAAAAAAACATTTTTAATTTAATCCAATGCCATTCCAAACCTAAATGATGTTTTAAAACAAAATATACCACAGAAACAGTTGATTCATGCATCCATGACTAGCACTGGTCTGAGCCTGCTGGGGGGCGCCTTGGCAGACTAGGCCACATAGTAAAATACTTAAATATTGCAAATTTACCAAACATTGGGAAAATGTACTGAACTGTGTAACATTGTTCCTTTTCAAAAGAAGAAAAATTAAATGAAAAAATATAACTTGGCCCGACTGAATATATAGGCCGACCCACCACAATACCTTTGAGACATCGAATAAAAGTACAAATAAATACTGAAGCATGCCCTCTATCAAACAAACAACTCCCTTATACACAATTTCTTTTTACTTACTTGTAAAATCTCAAATACAAAGTCCTTAAATCCAGGGATATATATGCAGCAGACAATGAGTGATCTAGCTCCAAATCCAAATGAAAAATGACCAGAAGATTGACAAAACTCTGGGAGGAGCTGTAGGAAGCTGGGTTTCTGTTGCAGTAATCCCCCCCCCCAGTTTTTTCCAGACTACTGAGGCACTTTGACTTGATGTGCCCTGGGTCCCTGCCAATCAAGTTCACAGGGCCTGTGTTCTTTCCCTAAACTGGGCACCGTAGCCAGGGAAGGCCTCAAAGGGTTGTGGCACTTAGTGTGTCACCCTTAGAGGCCCTGTACCTTTACAAACACACACTGCCATTGCAGGCTGCGGGTTTTGGTGCAGAACGAAGTGAAGAGCCGACATAGCGCACATCCCTGTCTGTCATGCCTACAACCCACTGCCCTGGGATAGGTCAGCCACCCCTCCAGCAGGGTGCATTATACCAGTGGTGAGGGTATAGGTGCATGAGCCCTGCATCCCAACAGTGTTTAGCCCAATTTGTAGACATTGTAAGTGCAGTAATGCCATTAAGAGAATATGGTGCTGGGAGTTTGTGATTTTGAACGCCACAGCCCAATAATGGCTTTACTGAAAACTGGGAAGTTTGGTATCAAACTTCTCAGCACATTAAACCCACACTGATGCCAGTGTGGGATTTAATGAATAATGCATCTTAGAGATGCCCCCTGAAACTCATGGCCTGGTAAGGTGAAATCTGACCTCAAAAGACACCCCTGCATCCAGCTGCCCTGCTCCCTGGAGAAGAGAACCTGAGGTGCACCTACGTCCCGAGCCCTCCAATTTACCTGCCCAACTGTTGGTTCCCCTGGGAAGTCTTCCTGGACCGAGCCTACAGCCGAAATCCCAAACTGGCAACTAACATTGAAAACAACAGGGCACCTGATGCCAAAACAGCACCCTCCACCCAGCCTCCCCTGTGCCGCTGTGGGTGCACCTTGTGTGCTAACTCAGATCTCCAGGGATGGACTGGCTACCAGGCTTTCCTTAATAAACATTTCAAAACAAATGTTTTAAAAAGTAGGCTTTAAAACTATTTGTTTTGCCTTGTACATTTAGAAGCACTGGCAGCGCCCCAGTAACAAAACCAGCCACTCAGCAGTGAACCTGAACCCCCCCTACCACCCCAGCACAAAATGCCCAGTAGCCTGCAGATCCTCTTTTGCCCTGAGCCTAACACCAGGGGCTTTGCTCCCACAACCTTGTGGCCTGCTCGTGAGCAGCCCCTAACCGATGCCTCCTATCCCCCACTGGATAATTCTGCACCTGGCCACCCTAGTGCCGCTGAGGGTGTTCCTTGACCCTTGGGGATCCCTGGTTCTAACCCCAGAATACCAGCTCCCACAAATAAGTACTTTCCTGCAAACCGTTAACTTAATTTCCTTCCATAGGATTGCATTGACTGATTTTCTGTTGAGTTGGTTTGTATAAAAACTTGAAAAACTGCCAATGTACTAAAAGTGAATTACTTACCTTTTGTCTGGGAAATGTTTCAGTGTGAAATCTAGGCATACCACACTAATTAGCAAAAGTAATATAAAAAATAACATGCACAGTAATCTGTAAAGTAACCTAAAAATTATTTCGAACTGTTGACTTACCTGTATTTCAACCAACTGAATTTGAACCTGAATTCAACTGTGAATCAATAGATAAGATTTTGCAAAGCATTTATTTCACTTACCTGCACCAGGCTTGGCTTAATTCTAGAAATAAACTAACTAAATAATATTTTTGATACAAACAAATTGGTCTGACTTCTCATGTCATTTTGGTATAGTATATACAGAGCCAGCTTCCTACGAGAGCCTGCTGGACAGGAACAGGAAGTTGGAATCTCCGGGAGGCACTTCCTTCCTGAAGGAAAAAAGTAAAAAATAAAAAAAGCTCTTGCACAAGAAAATAACTCCAATTGTCTGGTCTCTTAGAGAAGAAAATCAACTCAAAAAAGCTAATTAGCTGCTTCTTAAGCACCAAAGCTACTCGAGTGGTGCCATCGCGGCCAGAAGCAGTGTGAGTGTGTGCAAAGTCTATCATGCTCGCTTGCAGCTCGAGAGTATTGTGGCATGACTGAGCGAGCGCCAAAACAAACCTTGAGCACACAAACTGAAAAAACTCTATGAGCGGAGCAGTGTTTACTGCCCAGGTCGAGTGCTAACAACAGGAAAATGTTGAAGGTGGACCTTGCACTACCCCCCTGACTTGTCACTCACCTGGCAGGTAGGACAGGACCTACGGAACACATTGAGGCCAATAAAAGTGGGTAACTGGCCTGTCAAAGGTCTTGTTTTGCTCCAAATGACCTGCCAGTGTCACATTATGAGCCAGACTCAGTAGGAAGGTCCAAAAGCACTAAAGTACCACCAACTCACAGGTTGCACCAGGCTCAGGAGCCTTAGGCATACTATGTAGGAGATCATTCTTCCAATAAATCAATTGCTTGCCAGAGGTGTCACCAAGTGCCTGGGCACCAGCCTGCTGCCGAAGACGCACATGAGTAGGGTACTCTTTCGGCTCCTGGCAGAACTCTCCCATTGAGGGACCTCCTTCCTGCTGCCAGCTGGTCTCCTTAAGCTGGCTCTCCAGTTCAGCTGCATCCTCCCCTCTAGGTACCAGGGAATCCTCTTCAGGGTTAGCCTCCTCCCAGACAGTGGGTATCTCAGGAGTAGGTTTCCTGCACCCCTTACCCTTCCTCTTTTTAATAGGTACCCAGGCCATTCTTTCAAACTCCAGATCCTCTGGACAACCGTATCAGGCAGCCTTTGAACCATTTGGTCAGATACACTCACTCATGCAACCCCATCATCTTTAAGTGTGACCTGAGCTCCACCTCCTTCCAGATGGTATGCTCCATGTTATTGCCAAGCAGAGAATCCATAGGCATGGATGGACTCATGGCTACTCTCAAGGAACCTGAGACCCCGCTCCCCATTCAAAGGGAACTAGAGACAATTGGGTAGTGGCTCTGACATTTGTCAGCAGCATCAACTTGGTGGAACATATTAGGGACTACCTGCTCTGAAGACACCAGATGACATCCGGCGGTTGTCATGTGGCTCCTGTATCCCTCAGAGCCTCCCCTCTGCTCATTAATGGGGACCCACTGACTGTACTTCCTAGTAATGTCAGGCATTCAGGTTCTCTGTACCATCTCTCACCCAGTGACACTACGGTAATCTCTACACTCTCCCCATAACTCTCTGGGGCAATCTCCTCTCCAAGCGCTACACAAGCCTACCCTAGTGACTGCCCATAGGCAGGGGGCTGTGCCCGCTTGAGACACCTGGCATCCCATTGTACTGCCCTTCTTGCTGAAACTCATAACACTAAAGTGGGGCATTCCCTGCAGACGAACTGTCAGGGAACCACTTAATTTTCTTATTAGTAGCGGGGTGGAATGTATGACCCACATAACGAGTTTTGGGCCCTTTAGAGAACTCCTTGCTCCTTCATTTGTCTCTCCCCTCCTTCTGGTGAGAACCCTGCTGATCCTTGTGGTGATCCCCTCAGATACCTTCTTTTGAACCCGATGCAGACCTAGCAGTCCACCTCCTTAGCTGCTCCCTGGAGTCAGTGAGCTCACTGTCAACAAGGTGCTGGGACAGATTTGAAAAACAAAGACTGAACTTGTTTCCTGTCATGAACAAATTATACAGCCTCTTTTAACCCTTTACCTCACTGCTCTTCACCCAACCATCCACAACCTTGCAAAAAGAATCTATACAATCCACCCAGGTCTGTTGAGATAGCTTCTGAGTCTCCCTGAACTTCTGTCTGTACTTCTCTGGTGTCAAACCAAACCTCCTGATTAGGACCTACTTCATGGGGGAGACCTCATCTTCTAGGGCCAGTAGATCGTCCCTTCCATCACTAGGGATATTCATCCATAGACTAGCTGCCCAATAACCCTCAGAAACCTTGTACATCTGTAAAGCAATTTCATAAGCCTCAAACCATCTGTCTATGTGGTCCCAAGCTACAAAGTCAGACACCAGACCCTTGGGTATGTCGACCCTCTAGTCAGAGGGCACTGAAGAAATGCTGCCACCATCTTTGCTGGACTCAGCCTTCCTGGCGTTTATGTCCAGATCTCTCAAGGTTAGTTTCTGAGTCAATATCGTTTTCTTTTCCTCCATAGCCATTCTTTTCTCCTCCGGGCTAATTTAATTTGTTTCTCCTCCTCTTCTATGGCCAGCCTTTTCTCCTCTGAGGCCTGTTTCTTTTGCTCTGGCTCTAGCTTTAGTTGTAACTTAAGGTTCATCTCCTCCCTCCTGTCCTCCAGCTTCTCTGCGGACAGGCCTTTAGAGGTACTGCTCCATGACCTGGGGGAACCATCTCTCCTGGTGCAGCTCCTCATCGTCCTCTATCTCCTTATTCTCCTCCTCTGTTCTCTCATGTGCTGCATCCCTAGATTCCATTCAGGCCTCAGTGCGTTTTGCAGCTCCACCATGTTTTGTCCAGCCTTCGGTACAAGCCTTGCACCCTTGGCAAAAATCCTTGCGTTTGCTCACAGTATACTTCTCCAGCTTGGCCAATTCAAAATCCATGTTTGCTGGTGCAAGTGCAGTTATGGGACCTCCAATGAAAGGCATGATTTTAGGAAAAGCAAAAATGCCAATCAGGAAGAGTAGAAACATTAAATATGCCATTAAAAGAAAGAAGGGAAAACATGCCAAAGCGGATGAGAGGCAATTGATTCAACTTGATCCTAGATGTGGATGGTAGTGTTCACCAAATCGCTGTAAGGAACTGCCCAAACAAAAGTCCTATTATCACCACTGATCATCAATGTTAGAAATTGGGTTTCTGGTAGACAGAGGTATCCACCCTGTCCAAGTAGGAACCAAAATCCTAATCAGGGTAAGTCAGATATACAACCTAAATTAATCTGTGTTCACCCTGCCGTAGCTTGGCACAGAACAGTCAGGCTAAATTCAGGAGGCAATGTATTAAGTATTTGTACAACACTGTAATTACAGTAAGACAGTAAAGCCACCACAAAAAAACTCCACACCAGTTTAGAAAAAAAAAAGAATGCTTTTAGGAGCAAAACAAGACCAGAACAACAAATATCCAATAAGTAGAACCTGAAATATGATTTTTTAAAGATTAAGCTGCAATATAGTGCTCAAAAGTATAAAGCGCCAAGCGGGGACATCTGGTTGTGCTTGATCGGTGTAAATCCAAAAGTTCAGGTTGACTGCGATAGAGTCTGGGTCAGATACAGGAGCCACGCAGCTCCTGCTGAAAATAGTACCTTTCTGGAGGATGTATAAATGGCAAGAGCAAGATACATCAGTTTCAAGTCACACAGTAGGGTCCTTCTCCTAACCCCTATGTGATGAAGGTGAAGCTTCATTGAGGCACACAGTTGGTTCCCGCGTCGTCGTCGAATCCCTTAAGATGAAGGCGACGCGTCGTCGTCAGGCCTCACAATCATCTCCCATGTGGTTGTCGAGCCACGCTGGTATGTCCTCTAAGAGCCCCTGCGTTGATGTCAAAGGGGATGCGTTGGTTCTGATCAGCGTAAATTCAATGATGTGTGTGTTTTTGAAGAAAAACAGCTGTAGAACCAAACATTTAAGGCACAGGACCGGATTGGCACCTCTTGCAAGGGCAGGAGTCAGAGTTGGCAGAGTCCAGCAGCTGAAGCAAAGTTGAAGGAGGTCTTTGATGGCCTGGGAACAGGAGGCAAGCCAGAAAGCCCTTGGAGTCACATACGGTCTTTGAGGATGTAGAGATGCAGGTCCAGTCCTTCTCACTCCCAGGCAAGAGGCAGCCGCGCAAAACAGTAAATTAGTTCAGCAGAGTGCAGAACCTCCTGGCAGCACAGCAGTTCCTCCTTGCAGAATGTCCTCAGATCCAGAAGTGTACTGAAGTCAAGGTATAAGAGGTCCAGTACTTATACTCATTTGAGCATTTTAGGTGGGGGAGACTTAAGAGTGGCCTATGAAGTGCATAAGGTCCCATTCTTCCCTGTCCTGGCTCCAGAATGACTACAGGGGGTATGCAGCTCTTTCTGTAGGGACAGGAACAGTCCTAATTAGGTACAAATGTCACCTCCCCCATCTTATCCAGCCGAGGATGACTCATCAGGATGTTAATGGCCCATCAGGATATGAACGGCCCATCTGGCATTCCTCAGCTCCCTTTTTGTGTGACTGTCTAAAGGCAATGCACAAAGACCTGCTGTCACCCACCCCAGACAGGTATTCAGACACAGGAAGAGTCACAAAATAATTTAAGTAAGAAAATGGCAACTTTCTAAAAGTGGAATTTTCAGACTTACAATTTAAAGTCCATGTTCACGATAATTTGGGATTTTAAATTGTGAGTCCAGGGACACCAAAGAGACACCAAACTTCAAATTTCTATATTTTCCCAATTGGAAATTACATTTATATTTATAGAGGCAAGATGGCGGCCGCAACTGTGGCCGTGTGAGGTGCTCCGCTGTGTCCCCGTTCGAATTCCCTGCTGATGGTGATTTTCCCTACCTTCCGGATTGGAGATTACCGGTTTCATTTGGCTGGCCTTCCTTCCTCGTCACGGCGCCTCGCAGGTCCATACCAGCGTCTTTTTCTTGTATCCAAGGAGGGGTCTCTGGGCTCACAGCCTCGTGGTTGTGCGGGGTCTGAGCGCTCTGGTGGATTTCAGCGGCCTCAGCTGTGCGGGACTGGCCAACTAGGTGTGTGCAACGCTCCGAGACGACGCCCGCTTTAATCCTGCCCCGACGCTGAGCTGAGACATTCTGTTTACCGCCGTGCTGCTGACAAGCGGCTGCAGTGCTCGGCTCGGTTGTTTGCTGTGCTAAGCGAAGTGACTCGAGGACGTGGCAGCCGAGAAAATAAACGCTGCTGCTATTTTGTTGCAACTATCCGAATAAGAGGATTTCGGGTGACGGAACGGAGTGCTCGAGGTGATACATTGAAACACAGCAGTAATCAAGGTAAAAGCTAATATAAAGAGTCGTGGAACATTTTCGTGTAGGGCGTTACTGCAGGCTCTACTATAAAAAACATTTGCAAAACTTAAAACATATATTTATTAGTGACCCTGCTTACTATTGCAATTGCGATGGCACCGAAGGTAAGGGGCGATGCGAGGAATAAAGGTGGGGGAGTGACTGAGACACCAGCTGGGACCTCCACAAAGAGCAATCTGCTGAGGAAATTGGTAATGGAGCGAAAACGAGAGGGGCCGCTTGTAAGCTTAATGTACCTGATGCAGATAGCTGCTCGACCCGGGTGGTTATAGATTCCGGCGCAGGTGGAAAGACTAATGGTCCAAATGCTAAAACGCAGCCAGCTTCACAGTCACAAGCGCGAGGGGGGCATGGAGCGTTGGGAGAATTACAGAGTAACTATAGAGACTCAGCAGCCCACCAGTCTCAAGAGACACCAACTAAACAAAAAACAGTTGCAGTTGCAGCGCTTTTTGATAAAAGGCGGGGAGCCAGGTTGAAAGAAAACTTGGAATCGACCAGTGAGTTGACTAATATGCCTATCGGCAGAAACAATGTAGTGGGAGCTGGCATCGAAGAGGACTCATCTGTGGTAAATATGAGGCAGGATCAGACAGAGGCAATCGGGGTTGAAGATGTGATTTCCCAGCCCAGTTCAAAAGTGGATATACCTATATTGGCTTTGGATAAGGAGCTAGAATCTGAGACTGATGGGAAATTCTGCTCTATGTCAGACTTAACAAACCTGTCTGACAAGGAACAAGAATTGGACAGTGCTAGCAATCCTGGCGACTAGGGGGACCTTCCAGCCTATGAAGAAGGAGAAGACCCTGAACAGCTTCAGACCCAGGATACGGTGAGGAAGATGAAGGATATCAGTGAAGTAGGACAGCGTGATCAAGCACAGCCATTCGTTCAGATTAACTTGGATGAAGAGCTGGAAGAGGAGGCAATTACGCTTGGTCTCATCTATAAGACTGTTATGACACATGGAGGGGCTGCGAACGCAAGGAGCTGTAAGGAAACTACAGAACACCGTACGGTGCTTAATAAAAACTTGCGCGGAAGTTACATCACGTGTGGTGGAAAAGGAGAGAGTGTCCTCCGTAGAAGATACTCTGGGGAAGCAACAATCTGTGGTAGTATCCTTATAGAACTCAAAATCTGATGTAGACTGGAAGCTCACGGATTTAGAAAATCGATCACGCCGTAATAACTTGCGTATATTAGGGATTGCAGAAACAAGAGAGGGGGCAGATCATTGTAAGTTTGTCGTTCAGTTGTTTAAGGAGGCATTCCCAGAATTTACTACGTGGAACTGGGAAAGGGAGGTAATTCGAGCTCACAGATTCCCGTTTGCAGTACGACAGCGCGGGAGAGACAGACAGGGCGACCAAAATCTGTACCCAAGGGCAATATTAATCTGTTTGAATAACTATTTGTTGTGAGAAGCCCTCTATGATTTAGCGCGTCCTGGGAAAAAACGCACTGGTTTGGGGTGCGAGTTTTTCGTTCGTCCGGACTTTTGCCCAACAACTGTTAATGAACGATGGCAAATGCAGAAATTATTTACTCCCTTCCAAGCAGTAGGAGCCCAGGTTTTTCTGCTCAATCCCTCCAAACTAAAGGTTGTCTTTAATGGACAAACAAGGTTCTTTATATCCAGCCGGATGGCGCAGGATTACCTGTCTGATCTTAAAAAGAAAGAAGGTTGAAAAAAAGATGATAAATGTTCAAAAACTATAAAGTGGAAAAGTTGATTTACCCAGTATCGGAGTTTTGATAATGAGAACTTATAACTCGTTATTGTTTTTGAGATACCTGGAATGTTGGGTGGTGGGTAGGGTTAATCACAATGTTTTATTATTTGATGGAATGTCAATTAGTGTATCTCTCGTCATGTAAATATGTATTTGTTGATCTATCGCATAGATACAAGGGGTATTCCACTCGCTCGGTAAAAAGTTGGTCCCTAGGAGACAATGATGTTAATTGTACCCGTTCATATGCATAGAAGGAGTAACCTTTCTGTTATTATTATTCCCTATAGGTTTTAGGGATCTGTGATTAAGAATGACTTAATACCGATATGTGCAACTAGTAGTTAATCATGTTTGAGAAGTAGAGCAAGAGAGTACCATATTTGTGTTGTAGGGAATTCGATGGGATGGGGAACGGTTGATGCATCTCAACATCACTGAGGACTATGTACTTAAGCCTCTTTTTTGGGTGGTGGTGGTGGTGTGGGGGGAGGGGGGAGGGAGTTGCAAGGGGGGGTACAGGGTGGGGGTGGGAGAGTGGGGTAGCCCTAAAATTAAATAAACTTTAGACTTATTTTGCAGAATTGGCAGTACAAATTGTTTATATAATGGCAGGCAGGCATTACAGTACGTCATATAGGCTGAGGGAAGCTCATCTAGGTTTTTTTCTTTCAGTACTTAGATGGGGCAGGCTAAAATAGCTATTGGCACTTGGAATATTTGTGGCCTCAACGATGCTAAAAAGCAGGCTCTCTTTCTTAAAATTGTTAATTTCATGCGTGTAGATATACTCTGTATACAGGAGACACACATTCCATGGGGGAAGCGGGAATGTTTAAAGCTTCCTGGGTTTGAGATGTTAGTCTGCTCTAAACAGACATCTATGATTAGAGGGTTCGCAATATATGCAAAGACTGGTCTGGGTGTATGTAAAAGGGCCTTGGGCGATAAAATGGGTAGGTGGGCTATAGTGGAATTGTGCATTGGTGGTAAATTGTTAACAATCTGCAACGTGTATGGATCGAACCTAGATGACCCTGATGTGTTTAAATACTTAAATGTTGAATTGGCAGCATGGCCTAGTCCACTACTTCTTTGTGGAGATATGAACATTAATATACCAAGCGATGTTGATTTCACCATTGCTCATAATTATGTGGGGAGAAAATCAAAAGTTTTTACAGCCCTTCAGGCTCTTCTTCAGGAGCATGGTCTTACAGATTTATGGTATCTTCATAAGAGAACAGAAGATGGTTCCACGTTTTACGCCATACCTCATAAGAAAAATGTTAGGCTAGATTTAGTTTTTTTGTCTAAATAGGTGGCAGCTGTTAGCACTATTTTTTATTTACCACGACTTCGCTCAGACCATAATCCATTGATCGCCGAATGTCAAGGATGGGAACGATATAGGCCTCTGTTAACAAAAGGTGGCGATTCTCAAGGCTGGGCTGTTGGAGCCTCCTGGAGAGGATCTTGCGTTAAAGTATTTACAATATCGTACAGAAATCTTTGCGTTTGGGGAGAATTCGGGCAGGGTCCTTGCTAAGAGACTCCGTCAGTGAAGCATTCAGAATCAGGTGGTAAAAATTCAAGATGAACACAGAATAATATATGAAACGCAGGAAAAGGTCAATGAAGTCTTTTTGGAATTTTACTCCTGTTTATATCGAGAGGATACCCCTCAGCTTAATACTGAGAGAGCTGCGGAAGCTTTCTTAGCAGATCTTGAGACTGCCGTTATTTCCCCTGAACAGGCTGAGCTCTTGGCCACCCCCATTCAATGGGAGGAGGTCGAGACTGCAGTAAAATCCCTGGCTAATGGCAAGGCTTGTGGTCCAGATGCAGTCCCACTGGAATTTTATAAGGTGTTCCTTCCTGAAATCGGACAGGTCTTCCTGGAGGTATTAAGAGCAGCCCAGAGGGGTATAGTACCGGAACCATGACAAAATACAACTATAGTCTTGTTTAAAAAAAAAGGTAAACCTGAGTTGCTACCATCATCGTTTCGGCCTATTTCTCTAATTAATAGCGATTCTAAAATATACTAAAAAATAATGGCTGGTCGACTTGTGCAGGTGATTACCCCTCTGGTCTCTGTGTTCCAGCATGGATTTATACCAGGCCGGGATACTGCTGACCATGTTAGACGTTCCATCGCATTACTAGACTGGGCTCATGCCACGAACTCACCCCTCGGGCTGATCCTGTTGGACGCCGAGAAGGTGTTCGACAGGGTCTCCTGGGGGTTTATGTGGGTTGTCCTGTAGTGGAAGAGATTTCCAAAAGAATTTATACAGGCGATCTGTGCGATGTATATTTCCCCAAGAGCACAACTTCGTATCTCTGGCCAGCAGACAAGCTCTTTTCCTATCACTAGGGGCCCACGACAGGGGTGTCCCTGTTCTCCCCAGTTGTTTGCCCTGTATATTGACCCCTTTCTCTCTAAGATTATGGCCAATCAGCGTATAAAACCAATAAGAGTCAGTAATATGTCTTATAATCTGCTAGCGTACGCAGATGATATAGTTGTTATAACATCTGAAGTCTTGTCTGCTTTTAGTGAACTTAAGCAATTGGCAGGGCATTTTGGGGTAGTGTCGGGCTACAAGCTCAATGCCTCAAAGACACAGATGGTTCAGACACCTGGTATGGCCATTTCAGATGCCCCAGTGGTTCCTGATGCCATGTATCTAGGGGTGCGCATAACTTCTGTAGTGGATACTATACCTGACTTAAATATCCTACCGGTTATAGATGATGCCAATAAAAAATTAGAACGACTAGATAGCCTGCATCTATCCTTATATGGACGATGCAGCGTTATTAAAAGGTTAATTCTTTCTAAGTTTTTATATTTGTTCAGGACCATTCCTCTTTTGTTTCCTCAAACAAGTTTGGTAAAGGCAGATAGAGTTTGTTACAGATTTTTGTGGGGGGTATAGGCGCTCACGCAGAGCAGCCAAGTGGATATGTCTTCCTAGAGATCGAGGGGGCTGGGCGGTTCCAAATCTCGCTATGTATTATTGGGCTGCAATGCTGCAAGCAATGGGCGTGCTGTTATGTGGAGACAAAGCGAGCATACCAATATGCAACACTCCCACTATTTATGAGATTGGGTTGGGCTCTGCTGCAAAAGGTATTTTACTTGAAGTCCTTGAACCCAGCTACTATAAGAAAACCCGCTTTAAGGTCCTGATTGCTGCATATACCATCTGGCGGATGATTAGGAGGAAATTGGCTATTATAAATATGAATTTGTAAACGCCTTTTAAAGCTACTCGAATATTTCCCAGCATCTTTCAGGATCATGTTATGTACAGTTGGCAAAGTAAAGGTATCGATGGGCTGGGTGACATGGTCGAGGATGGCGCGGTCCTATCATATAGCGAAATAAGGGATACATTTCAATTATCTCCACGTGACTTCTTTAAGTATTTACAGATTCAAAGCTTTATCCAAAAATACTTGAAGAAAACTCCTTGCATCTTGGAGAAAGTGCCTGTCATTGAATTGATTAAAAAGAGAAGTAGAATAGGCATTTTGTATCAATATATTCTCTCAACACTTCCCGATGATTTGACTGCTCAAAATGCCAAGTGGGAATTCAAATTAGGTAGGGCAGGTATTGACTTAACCTTGGTGATAGAACTTGCTAGTCAGGTTATAGTATCTGGCTCACTTAAAACTCAAAGTTACATGTCAATGTTGGACTTATACTATACGCCTGCTAAGATTGCAAAATGGGGGGCCACAAAGGGAAATGTCTGCACACGATGTGGGCTGCTGGCAGCCCACGCAATACATATGTTTTATTCTTGTCTATCCCTCCGTGGCTTTCTAGATGATATTGAGCACTTTATTAATGTCACACTTAAGATCCGATGTATAATGACTCCGGCACTTGTGATATTCGGGGTCGAGGCTGGTAATATACTATCCGGTGGTAACACCTTTAATGAATCAGCCCTTATATTTATTGCTCTGTCGCAGGTTCGCCTATGCATAACCTCTCAGTGGCTCTCTTCGGAAGCCCCTACATTTGTACAGTGGCGGGCAAGGTTATTAGCTATACATCGGTTAGAATTTTCTGCATTTTCTTCTAAAGGGGGAGACAGCGGCAATTCGCGACTCGAATTTGGGCGCCTGTGGCGGAATGGATTGGTTAAAAGAATAGCGTTGTTCAGGCTGCATTTACATTCTAGTATTTTCTTCATTTGTTTCTGATGTGTTTTCCTCAGTCTTAATTATTAGGAATGTATTCGCGTTATTATTTGCCTAATCTGCTAACCTATTGTTTATTTTATTCTGTATGAATTTTGTATGATTACCCAATTCTGCTGTCCAAATTGTAATTTTGTACTGTTTAAATGCCTGGTCTCAATAAAATAAAAAAATAAAAAATAAAAAAAAAGGAAATTACATTTATAAAATGAAACAAACTAATCCCAATATTAGTCTGCAGGAGAGATAGGCCTTGCAGTAGTGAAAAACGAATTGAACAGCATTTCACCACCAAGATATGTAAAACTTAAAAGTAGATGTTCTACTTTTAAAATACACAATTCCCTTAAGGTTGTCTATGGCCTACCTTATGGGTGACTTACATGCAATAAAAATTAAGTTTTGGGCCTGGCAAGCAGGTTAATTTACTAGATTAGCATTCTCCAACAGGGAAAAAAACGAACTCTTCCGGCACTCCTTTGGATTCGGTTATACTTTATAAATATTTCAACAACACTGTAGTTTCAATTGTTTTTATCTTCCTTCAAGTTTAATTCTTTCAATGAATTCCTTATTTTAGTTACAATGTTTGGTTCACATTATTCATTGGCATAGAATGTTCACAAAGTTACCAGGGTTCCCCAATGCATTTTGGGCTTTCGCCCTTCTTCAGGTGATTATTACGAACACAAAGGAAAAGTAATCTATTTATCGAATTCAAGTGCTAGGTACCACATAGGTAATATAAAACGTGAAGTACAAGGCTGGCTAGCAAATTATGGCGTTGGTGTACCACCGTGGATTCAAAGTAGAGGTGCCTTAGGAAATATAAGTAATCTACGCTGTCTGATTATGGTGATTTTAACGAATCGTAGTGTTGGCAGTGACTCAAAATGTTTACGGTGCTAGTGGTGAAAAACTGCGGTGTGAGCGCAGTGATCACGCGTCTCTAAAACCATAATGTGAAATTAATGCCAGAGCACAACACTCTGGTGTGCATATACCTGATGACAACAGTGAAATATATTCAAACTTGCATGCATTACCCATGAGAGAAATGACTTGTGCGTAATCGCTTAGTGAATTCATCTGTAAGGTGTGCTCCACTCCAAACTGGAGCTGAATGACTTGTGCATTATTGTATCGTTAACGTGATTCTTAAAGCGTACAATTATCAGAGCGTAACTCCCTCATACCTGTCAAACTTGAATTCAGTATCTCCAATCCTTCCAAGGGAATGTTTGTCCTGTTATTCCGTCAAGACCACACAAGTTATATCCTGAAATGTAACTGTGACCCACGTGCACGTGTGCATAAACAGTGAAAAAAGACTACCTAGTGCGTCGATCGTGTACATAAAAATAAAGTTACATTGAAATGAAATCTCTCTAAAACGGTAACAATGGTATAAAGAAAGTTAGGGCTAAGTGAATAGGTGTACATCTATATATAAAATAATCTGGTGAAACTGACGACCAAAGTAGTTTATTGCGGCAGTAGATCACACTGGGGACCCCCTGTTGAGAAACTGACGAAATTGGACAAGCTGAATCCAAGATCACCTTCACGGCGAGGCAGCCTCATTCAGCAGTAATGTTCCTGAAGTGGGGGAGAGGCACTTGACTCCCCGTTGTCGATAAGAATAACGGAGCTCCAAAATAAACGTGTGAGTGTGGCTGATGGGGGAGCAGTTTAGGATTGACCTGGTTGCTGCCCAGAGTGACATAAAATAAATAGCAGGGAAGAAACCGAGTCCCCGGCAGCCGTGCGGAGCACCGGCGTATTCAGGAATGGCGCAGTTATCAATGTCCAGTGCATGGTGAGCACACGGAGCACTGGTGGGAGTGCGCGGTCATGGGAGACAGGCATATGGGCTGACTTGCAGACAGTGGCATAGATTGGGAATGAGAGTGGCCTGGTGGAGAAGACAGGCTGCAAGCTACCGTTGACAGGGTAGTGAACGATCGTGACTAGCTGGAGATCGGAAAGAAGCGTCGGCTCACATGGATGTATGACCGCTATCGAGACCAGACACAAGAGTCCCAGGGACGCAGTCTACCTTAGTGGTGAGTCACATGTGTTAGAAGAGAAGTTTATGCCTTCTCTAGGAGTTTTAAATGAGAAGACAGCACTAGCAGTAAAACTGCATTCATAGACTCAAGTGTAGCTGGCCCAACTGATTTTTAATGACCTCCTCTACCATTTATCTCAGGTTCCCAGTGTTCCTTATTGTGAACATTGCATTCCGACCCATTGATTACACTCCATCCGACCCGAGTAAGAGATTCCGGCATGAGCTGGAGATTCTGGCCTGGGTGCGGAGATTCCGGCCAAGAGAGATTTTGGCCCGACTGCGGACATAAAGATATAACTTCATAAATGACCTCTGTGAATATCAAAAGTCGTAAACTTTTGTCTTAAGTTGACTTTGTAAATCTGGCCCTACATGTTTAACTGTACCTAGCAGTCGCATTCTACACATGTGACTCAGTACAAGTTTAAAGAACATATCTCACCATGTAAACATATACAAACCTGTTCTGTAATTTAGCTATAACTATGCTATAGACTACCTAATACATAGCTTCCAAGTTTTACACGTTCATGATTCATATTCATCTACAGTGCATGTTTTCCTCTTTCAATTCTGAGTATTCTAGTCCTATTTTAATATGGAATAAGTAGGACTACAAGTCCCAGAAGTCAAAGAACATTTTTTTGAGCGGCACATCATGTATACTTTCACATTTCCTAATGTATTATTAGGTATAACTTTAACCATTAGCGTGCAGTGTTTTTTTTCTACCATTAAGAAAAGGGAGTAAAGCAGTACAAGTACAATATGCAGCTCCATGTCATCACATTGTGAACTAACTTCCCACAGACCACTTTGCATCTGAGAGAAACTGTGTGTTAGTCACCTATTACTAGATATGTAAAAGCACTCACACCCAGTCATAGATCATCTCATGTAAAGATCTACTCTCTGACCTTAATCTAATTCAACACATTCACTCTCCTACCCATGAGAAAGGTCACAGTCTAGATCAAATATGGTCTTATAATACATCATTAACCACACCTCTCATTAAGCCTAGTGTTTGGTCTGATAATTTTTTTATTCATTTCACAATCACTGTCGAGTTGAGCATGAAGCAGTCATCCCAGACTGGTGGGAAAACTAGGAAATGGACGGGTATTGACATACCGGCTTTTCTTGACACCTTGGCCACTACCCCGCCCTCACTGACTAAAGATATTGAGGTCATGGAGGAGTCCTTCTCTCACTGGATCCAAATGGCAGCGGACATTCACGCACCTTGCGTGAATTTCTCTCGCTCACGCCCCAATGATGCACATAAATGGTTCACCTCACAACTGAAGACTTTAAAACTTGAAGTCTGCCAAAAAGAAAGGAAACGGAGGACTAAGTATCTTCCACATGACAAAGCAATTTACTGCTTGGCTCGGAAGAACTACCAAAAAACCATTTTAAAACACAAAGTTACTTATTTCTCAGAAAAAAATTTAAATTCACAGAATCAATCTAAAGATATCTTCAATATAGTGAATAATTTGTGTAACAGCGACAGAACAACTCCCTCAGTCACTCCTTCACAAGATCTTTGTGACACTCTAAATCTCTTCTTCACAGATAAAATTACTACTATAAAAAAGAGCATACTTAATCTCCCTATCCCTGTTCCTATGGACGACAGCTACCATAACACTACTACACTAGACTCATTTCCTCTGATCGACACAAAAATATTGCCTGACCTATTAGTACATGTTAAATCCGGATCACCCGATGACATCTGTCCCCCACATGTATTTAGAGAGGTAGGACTAGCCATTCCCCAAGTAGTACTTTCATTGCTGAATGAATCACTCATACAAGGCAAGGTCCCTAGTAGTTTTAAGAACGCACTGCTCATCCCACTGTTAAAAAAACCTGGTGCAGATCCACTCAATCCGATTAATTATAGGCCTATATCCCTTTTACCTTATGCATCTAAAATTCTGGAAGCCTATGTTTCCTCTTGCCTGTCCAAGTGTTTCGAAAAATCTGAATACTTGGAACCAAATCAGGCTGGTTTCCGCCCCTGTCACTCAACGGAGGCCGTGATTCTGGCTGTCCAGAATACTTTAAGATCCAATGCTGATAGAGGCATACATCAGGCCCTTGTACTTCTTGACCTGTCGGCCACGTTCGACACGGTTGACTATACCATCCTTGTCAACCGTGTCGAACAAGCCGGCTTGAGAGGTTCTGCCTTAAATTGGATCACCTCCTTTATAACAGGGCGCTCGCAGTCAGTGAGACTTGGCAATTTTACAGCTTCCAAAATTCCAGCCACATGTGGGGTCCCTCAAGGATCCTCATCATCACCTTTATTATTTAATCTTTACCTTTGCCCACTACTTTATTCTTTGAAGAATTCCAAAGTTACCATCGATAACTACGCGGATGATCTCCAACTTGTCTTTCCACTCAACACTGCTGACTCCGTGACAGAATTTCAGAATACGATGACACATATACAGAGATGGATGAACCTCAACCATCTAAAACTTAACCCAGGCAAGACAGAGTTGATCTTGCCTGGGAAAAGTGAACTGAGTTGGGGCCCATGTTTTTAGCCATCTGACATGGGAGCCCCACCCACAAAATCCCTCTCTGTAAAAAGCTTGGGGTTCACGTTGAGTGCAGATCTTTCTCTGAAGGGACAAGTTCGAACAGTAGTCTCCGCTAGTTTTTTCCAACTTAAAAAAATAAAAAAAATAGCCCAGTTCCTCACACAATCTGCTCTTCTTCAGGTAGTCATTGCTCTTGTTCTTTCCCGACTGGATTTTTCCAACAGCCTTTATCTGGGACTCCCAGTTGGCCAGTTGAAAAGACTTCAGCTTGTTCAAAACCAAGCAGCCAGGCTGATTTTCAGACAATCTAAATGGCAGTCCATCAGACCCGGCTTGGAAAGATTACATTGGCTACCTGTAAAACAAAGAACTGAGTTCAAAACTGGATGTATTATTTTCAAAGCCTTGCAGGACACTGGACCAAAATTTATTAGGAATCTTGTTTCTAGGTACAATCCATCTTTAAACCTTCGCTCTGCGCATAAAAGTTTTTTGGTTGTCCCCTCCTTTAAGAAGAAACGGTTGGGGGGTAACTGCTTTGATCATCTTGCAGCCACCTTTTGGAATTCCCTCCCCCTGCCTATAAGACAGAGCCCTGATCTTCTTACTTTTAGACGCTCTTTAAGACTTGGCTTTTTAAACAGGCTTACTGTTAAAATATTTGGCTTTTTAAACAGGCTCACTGTCAGAGTAATTACTAGTGTTATGTTTCTCTCTGATAGCGCCATGAAGCCTACGGGCGTACGTGCGCTTAATAAGTAATTTTTAACATAACATAACATAACATGTACTTTCAATACTTTTCTATATATTTCATACTCTCTTTTAACAATCTCACATATATATATATACCTTTAAAATCATCATTTTTTTCTAAAAATTAAATGTGATTCACATACAAGAAGACTGAGTTTGTTGACAAAATCATTTCTCTGGCTGTTATTGGACAGATTTAGTAGTCTTGGGATTTGTGAAAGCTTAGGATAAGAACAGTACACCACTCTCATACAAAGCAACCATAAATGGAAAGCTTTTTAACTTTGCACTGTCTGATATTCTGGGAGCCAGCAAATAAAAACATACCTTTCAGATTTTACTACAATAAGCCCACTTCTGAATGTTTAGTATATGTTAACTCTTTCACTCACTTTTACAAAGAGGTCCCAAATGGATGCCTGCCTGTACATAATTCGATCTCATCTTGATTATAGAAAAAGACGAGATTTCAAAAAACATATTTAACTTCATAGTTTTATGGCTTTAACTGTATCCTACACTTTATTAGGAACGCCTCACTAGGAAATTGAATCCTTGTTATAGTACAATGTGTCTAAACACCTCCAATTTGAAAATACAGTGACCTCTCTGTTTAGCACCCTTCCCCAATACACTTCTAGCACAGTCTCCATAGCAACCCATTAACACCAAAAGGTCACAGGCTCACACCGCATTCTGGAAGGGCCAAACTTGTTACAAAATGAGCTGCAGCAGGTTTTGTTTACTGTACAGAATGAAAAGCATATCCACGTCTCTATTACAATTTTCAATTTTTCCAGAGCCAATCATACATCTAGTTACAGTCCTCTCAACACACTTTCTAATTTTATTCACCTGCATATTTACAGCATCAAATCAAATATATTTGTGTAAACCTGGAGAACACCTCCATTGTAACTGCCTTTCATTTTGAAAACTGGCTCATTCAATTCCAGCCTGCTCCTGCCTGCTGCTGCTGCTTCACTGATTTTATATTTTTATTATGATTTGCAGCTCCTAAGAGTTCCATATTAAAATATACAAATAAAAAAGCTCTGACTTTTTCAAATCATCGAAAGCTATAGTTCAATGAAGGTTCATTGATCATAGTAAAAGGCATAAATACAAAATACAATGAAAAAATTGTGGGGGAGAAAGGGGGGGAAGGAAGGGGGAGCATAAGAAGAAAAAGCAATGTACATTATGAGGATGTAGGAATAACAATAAACTTTTCATGGGCAATAAGGCTAAAAAGAAGAGATACAACAATGATACTATAAACGTAAATGCAAATGAGGGTATGCAAATAATTATGTTAACAAAGAAAGCGGGATGAAAAAGGGTATCAAGGAGGTTTAGGAACCTCTTGTTGAGCAGGACGTAAACAAAAGGAACGAGTTGTGCAATTATCTAAATACATAGTGACAGGAAGCCATAATTCTGCACGTTTAGCTGCCATCTGGGCAGGAAAAACAAAAGCAGTATCAAGCCTATGATTGTGAGAAACATTATACGACCAAGCTTGAAAAGTAATGGTAGAGGAAGACTTCCAAATAATAGTAATTTGTTGAAATGCAACAGCCAGTAGGAAATCAACAATACGAACATAAAGATCAGTCATATCCCAACAAGGAGAGAGACTTCCCAAAAAGATGTGGGTGGGAGAAAAGGGGATACATGTGTGAAAGATAACATTAATTTGTGCCCAAACCTGTAACCAAAAGGCATGTACATTATTGCATAGGAACAACATGTAAAATAAAGTAGCATTAGGTAAGTAGCAAGACCAACATACATCTGGGGTGGGAGGGAATCGCTTGTGGAGGGTAGAAGGAGTCTGAAGCAGTCGATTATATATGAAAAACATAGATTACGTCAAGGATGGAGGTTTTGCAAACTTTTGTCCAAATTTTGTCCCACAGAGATAATGGCCATGAAGTAGATAAATCATTTTCCCACTGCTCCTCCACCTTGGAATTGGGTCTGGGGAGTGTATGTGCATGAAGGTGCTTATAAATAACAGAAGCGTTGGGAAGAGCTTGTAGGATAGAGTGGAGTGGGAGAGTGAGGTTAGGTGAAACAGGAGGAGAAGTTGTTTGCAGGAGTCTCGTATGAACCTCTATGACCGCTTCTTTGAGGAGAAGATATTTGGGAGCAAAGGAGGAGGGTAAATCAAAGGTGGAACAGAGGGTGTGGAAAGGCATGAAGGTGGATGGTGAGAAAAGCTGCGAAATCCAAAGCAACCCCTTGGATCTCCAAGACTTCCAGTAAAATGGTTTACCTCGGATTAAGAAGTATTTATTGTGCCAAATAGTGGATGAAAGGAAATCGACAATATTCGTAGGTGGGGGGGATTAGAGGATAAAAGAAGTTTGATAGTGAATTTATGAATGAGAGTAGGAATCAAGGAGGGCTTGCGTGAAAAAGAAATATATTCAGTAAAGGAGAAAGGGGGGAGGAAGAGGCGTTCAATCTTGGTCCACAGAGGGCAAGGGGAATCAGGGTCTTGTAATCAAAAGGATGCTTGACGTAACAGAAAAGCCTTATGATAGGCCGGGAAGTCCGGAAAATTAACTCCTCCTTCAGAGGCAGGGCGAATGAGCCTAGCAAGGGACATTCTGGGTTTTTTGTTGTGCCATAAAAAGGAGGACAAGACTGAGTTAATTTTCTTGAAAAATTTGGCTGGGATAGAGACGGGGATATTGGAGAGTGTGTATAAAACAATGGGGGAAAGCATCATCTTAATGGTGTCCAAACGACCCCACCAAGACAGGTAAAGAGGATGCCACCTGGCTGTGAGGTCGGATAGTCTCTGAGTGCACTTAGTAAGGCATAGGGAAACAGTGTCAGGGATGGAAGGGGTGATGTATAAACCCAAATACTTATTGTGGGAAGGGCTCCAGGTAAAATTGGAGGCGCTAAAGTCAGGTTTAAATGTGAATTTTGTCAGGGGAAGGATCTCACATTTATCATTATTAAGCTTATAACCAGAGATTAAGGAATACTGCTGTACTTCCTCCAAAAAAGCAGGGATGGAGACTGTGGGATTCGAAATAAAGAGCAAAATATCATCTGCGTAAGCAGCTAATTTAATGGGGGATTCTGCTGTCTGAAAGCCATGAATGTCAGGGTTCTGGCGTATTCTGGACAAGAAAGGTTCTAAAGCAAGATTGAAAAGAAAGGGTGAAAGGGGGCATCCTTGGCAAACTACTCTACCAAGGTCAAAGTAGGGGGAAATTTGACCATTAGCAAAAACTGCAGCCCATGGGTGAGTATACAAAAGTGAGATTAGGGAAATAAATTTAGGGCCAAACCTAAACCATCCGAGAGTGTGGAAGAGGTAAGGCCATTCAACCCTGTCGAAAGCTTTTTTGGCATCTAAGGCAATCGCCGCGAGGGAATGCTGGAGGTGGGATGATTTTGACAGTATGTTAAATAAAAGCCTTGTGTTGTCAGTGATGTAACGGCCTTTAACAAAGCCGGATTGTTCTTCTCCTAAGAGGTCAGGAAGTAGATGATCCAACCTCAACGCCAATGTCTTGGCGTAGATTTTATAGTCAATATTAACAAGGGATATGGGTCTGCAATTCTTGCAATATTGCACGTCTTTTCGGGGCTTGGGTATTAAACGGATGTGAGCATCTGAAAAAGACCATGAGGATGCACCTAAATCAGCAAAGGAATGGAGAAGAGAATGCAGCTTCGGAAGCAGTAATTTGGAGAAATTAAGGTAAAACTCAATGGTAAAACCGTCTGGACCAGGGGATTTGTTGAGTTTAAGACGCTGAAGTGCGGTGAGCAGCTCTTTCTGTGAGATGTCAGTCTCCAAAGAGGAAAGATCAAGAGTGAAATGAGCAGAAGGTTGAATAGTTGAGAAGAATTGTGAAAGAGAATGGGGAGAGGGTTGGGTGTCAGATGTGTATAGAGACTCGTAAAAGCGGGAGAATGTAGCAAGAATGTCGGCATCTTTGTGTTGTAAGTGTGCATCGGTGTCATATATGGATTCAATAGTTATCTTGTTGTGTTTGACCTTCAGGTAATTGGCAAGGATATTCCCAGCTTTGTTCCTACCACCATAGAACTTAGCACTTGACATGAGTAAATATAAGGAGGCATCTTCAGTAGAATGAAGTCGCGCGCAGATGCTTTGAAAGCGTCCCAAACAATGTGTTTCGAAATGGGTGGAATATCGTTAAACAGAAAAAATTCATCGAAAAAGGCGGTGAAAGATGTGGAGAATTTGGGATCCAAGAGGAGGGTATTGTTAAAACAAATTGAGTGGGAGCTCGCACAGCGTATGTTGCTCTGATGTAGAGTGTTGTAATGAGTTGTAGTGTGCAACCGGATTAGAACACTGTCTGGCCAGGCAGTGTGAGCATTAAAGACAAAGTTCGAAGGTTCCCCCTTCTGGGGGGAGAACAATCCAGTGCACCACAAAATGGACCGTAGTCTTATTCCATGAGCAAAGTAAATCACAAGTCTATATTGACCATTTCAAGGTTTAATCTTAACGTTGTTGAATATTCTCATATATTCAAATCCAAAATTGGTAAAGAAACCAAAAACGTGTCACTGCACTATTTTAAATGAACCATTGTAATCCTCAAAAAGATCCCGATGCATTTCGGGCGGGAGCCCTTTGTCAAGGGATTACTCTACAAAGAAAAATAAACATAACCAGAATCAATCTGATGTCCATAGCAAGGTTCTCAAAAAATCAAACAAGATCAAGCGTTACCAAAAATTATGTGCCTAAATAGCGGTGACGGGAACCAGGAGGGTGTGGAAGAAAAAGTGAAAGCACAAAAAATCATCCAAGGTAGTCTTTGAAATCCCGAGGTGAATATGAGAAGAAAGCGTAACGTTCAACGGGGAGTGAAGGGAGGAGATGTAGAAAAGAAAACCGGCATTGAGGACCCAACCCGAAAATGCGTGTATAAGTGAGAAAATATAGCTGACGCTTCAAGGTGCATAAGAAAGGTCTCCCGTGGAGTACTTACTGGTGAGAGTTTACGTTATGCCTCGCGGCGTGCCGGCAAAGCAGTAGTGCGAATGAAGCGTGTTCTCATGGTAGTTAAGCCAATAAGAATAAACACAAAAAAAGGGCGGAAAACCCGGAGCGTGTGAACACTAAAGATGGACCACAAAGTGATATCAAGGAGGGTGTAAAGATATAGAAAACAAGTCGCCATGTTGCAGTGTGTAAAAGACAGAGCGAAAGAGTGGCTTAAGGGGAAAAAAAAAAACTAAAAACATATGCAATTACAGCAATATATAACATTTATAAGTAACAAAGGAATTCGATGCGGTCGTTCAGCCCATTGGGCGCCATCGTGGACAAGAAACGGATCCAGAAGTTTTCTCGTTTGAGCAAGGTGTTCTTATTGTTATAGGTGACTTGAACTTGTTCCAAAACCTGAAATTTAAGTTGAGCAACAGTGTGTCTGTATTCAGTGAAGTGAGAAGCTACGGTAGATTTGAGATTGTTTGTGCGAATGTTACTTTTATGTTCTAAAATCCTGACTCAAAATATTCTAAGACTTCTAATCGTTTTCAAGCCATCATCCGGAAACACTGGTCTATCTTAACATTGGAACCAGACTTCAAGGGTTTATTCAACCAACCACCAATTTTCGCATTCACAAGAGGCAGAAATTTAAAAGAGATCTTATGTAAACCCAGCCAAAATGATGCTCAGAAGGTGTACAAAGGACTCAAACCCTGTTACAATTGCTCCAATTGTAACAATTGCATCACTGGCAATGTCATCTGTCACCCGATGAAAGGACATTCAATCAAACTAAAAGTGAATGCAACATGCAATTCTAGCAATGTCATTTATCTTTTGAAGTGTCCGTGCGGTAAATGTTATGTCGGTCATACCGAAAGAAAAATCTGAGTCAGGATTTTAGAACATAAAAGTAACATTCGCACAAATAATCTCAAATCTACCGTAGCTTCTCACTTCACTGAATACAGACAGTTTTTTTTGTTTTTTTTTCCCCTTAATCCACTCTTTCGCTCTGTCTTTTACACACTGCAACATGGCGACTTGTTTTCTATATCTTTACACCCTCCTTGATATCACTTTGTGGTCCATCTTTAGTGTTCACACGCTCCGGGTTTTCCGCCCTTTTTTTGTGTTTATTCTTATTGGCTTAACTACCATGAGAACACGCTTCATTCGCACTACTGCTTTGCCGGCACGCCGCGAGGCATAACGTAAACTCTCACCAGTAAGTACTCCACGGGAGACCTTTCTTATGCACCTTGAAGCGTCAGCTATATTTTCTCACTTATACATGCATTTTTGGATTGGGTCCTCAATGCTGGTTTTCTTTTCTACATCTCCTCCCTTCACTCCCCGTTGAACGTTACGCTTTCTTCTCATATTCACCTCGGGATTTCAAAGACTACCTTGGATGATTTTTTGTGCTTTCACTTTTTCTTCCACACCCTCCTGGTTCCCGTCACTGCTATTTAGGCACATAATTTTTGGTAACGCTTGATCTTGTTTGATTTTTTGAGAACCTTGCTATGGACATCAGATTGATTCTGGTTATGTTTATTTTTCTTTGTAGAGTAATCCCTTGACAAAGGGCTCCCGCCCGAAATGCATCGGGATCTTTTTGAGGATTACAATGGTTCATTTAAAATAGTGCAGTGACACGTTTTTGGTTTCTTTACCAATTTTTGATTTGAATATATGAGAATATTCAACCACGTTAAGATTAAACCTTGAAATGGTCAATATAGACTTGTGATTTACTTTGCTCATGGAATAAGACTACGGTCCATTTTGTGGTGCACTGGATTGTTCTCCCCCCAGAAGGGGGAACCTTCGAACTTGGTATTGTTAAAACGCCATTTCCTGGGCCCATCAACTTTAGGAAGCACATCAAGGCTGACTATGACAGGGGCATGATCAGAGAGCAAATTCGGACCAATTTCCGCTGAATTAAGCGTTTGAGCAAGATCATGGGAAACAAAAATGTAGTCAATCCGTGATTGTGAGCGATGGTATGGGGAGTAAAAGGTATATTCCTGCAAAGTCGGGTTGCAGAGTCGCCAAGAGTCAACAAGCTTATGTTGGGATATAGCTTGAGTAAAAAGTTTGTGCGATTTCGTAGGGACATAGGTGGCATCAGATTTCCTATCTATAAACGGATCAAAAGGTTGATTGCAATCTCCCGCAAGGATGAAATTGTCATCCATGAAATGGGTGATGCGTGGAGAAAACTCAGCCCAAAAAAGAGGTTCACCATTAGTGGGGCCATAAACATTAAGGAGAGAGATTGGAACACCTCTAAGTGATAGTCTGACATGTATCCATCGTCCATTAGTATCAGAATCTTGGGAAATGACAGTGAAAGGGAGAGACCTGCGACATAGAATTGCAACACCATTGCGTTTACCATCACCTTGAGAATAAAAAACTTCACCTACCCAACCTCTTTTAAGCTTAGCAGACTCCGTGTCAGAAAGGTGAGTTTCCTGGAGAAACACAATGTCAACATTCAATTTGGCTAGGTGAGATAAAATGAGTTGACACCTAATTGGGGAATTGATACCCTTGACATTCCAGGAAGTTAGATTCAAGGACATAGCATGTGCAGTAAGGTAGTGAAACCGTAAAAGATGCAAAGATATCGTAGGGAAAATATGCAATAGAGTATAACGTATACAAAAGTAAGAGAAAAACCCATGAAGAAGGAAGAGTAAAAAGGAAATAAAGAAAAGATAGAAACGGAAAAAGGAAAAAGAGAGAAAAAATTGGTGAGATCAAAAGAATGTACAACAAGAGAGAACAAAGTAAAGACAGGAAGGAAGTTCAGGTATATTAGAGGAAGAGGAAAGATAAAGCAGAAATATCTACATCCTGAAAAGAAAGAGGTTATGACTTCTACACAAACATGAAAGTGAAAAAGAAGTAAAACTAGCAAGCAATAGGGGAAAGTGGTAATAAAAAGAGAAGAAGAAGATAAATGTCCTAGGAAAATATGTAGAAGAGACAAAAATAAAACCAAAGATGGGGGGAAGAACAATTAAGAGATTCAGGGTGTTGAAGTAAGAGAAGGTATGAGAAAAAAAGAGCAGGTGGGCAGAAAACCAAAAATTAGAACAAGAACCAAATGGTAAAAAACTAAGCATGGGCGGAAAATCCGTTACGCTCGCGGATTTTGCGGATTTTTGGGAAATTCGCAATCCGCGAGATTTGCGAATTTCCCGCAAAATCCGCAAATTCGCACGCAGCGGATTTTTTTGGCGGCGCGCGGCGTTGGTGATACAATTTTTGCGGCGCGCGGCGTTTATCATCGTTTGCCGAGTTGTTTTTTTCGATAGTTTGCGAGTGCTGCGCCATTTTGGATCTTGCTGTGTGATCCCGCGGGAATTGGCGAGCGCGATTACGTCATCGCGGCTTGCCAGCGATAGTTTGTCAACGCGAGTACGGCGAGATCACGTCTCGCGGTACTTCGCAATTGCGAGATTTGAGGTGCGGCGAGCGAAAATATAAATTTGCAATTCTGCACAAGAAATCCACCAGCAAGCAGCATAAACCTTCTAGAAATGATGATTTTTATCTGAATAACTCCTTAGTTTGACATTTGCCTGCACTTTTTTAGCGAGGAGTCCATTTTGGGGAGGGGGGCAGGGGGGTAGGAGGAAGGAAGTGCCCCACAGTCTTCAACTTCCTGTTCCTGTTCAGCAGGCTCCTCCCAGTGCTTTATCCATCTCCTGGTCACTTTTCATTAGGGTCTGGAGCTGGAAGGATTACTTTTTGTGGATGCTGCTGGATATTTGGATTTGAGGCCTTTTTGACTTTCTTTGGATCACTGTTGGATTAGAAATTTTACAAGTAAGTTTGTTTGGGGCATTACAGTTGCTGCAATTAAAATTTTGGAATTTTCGATTTTTGGGCTGTTTTGGGGCCTTTTGCCCAGGGGTACTCAGTGGTGGGTGGACTGAGTCTTTCTGTGGGTTGTCTTGAACTTAAACATCATGGAGGCCATGGATGAATTGGGATTGTGCTGATTTTTCTGTGTTTTTCGATTTTTGACCTGTTGTTGGGGCCTTGACCAGGGGTAGTGAGTGGTGCATGGGCCTAGTCTTTCTGTGGGCTGTCTTGAACTTAAACATCATGGAGGGCATGGATGGAATGGGATTGTGCTGATTTTTCTGTGTTTTTTTTTCGATTTTTGACCTGTTGTTGGGGCCTTGACCAGGGGTAGTGAGTGGTGCATGGGCCTAGTCTTTCTGTGGGGTGTCTTGAATTTAAACATCATGGAGGGCATGGATGGAATGGGATTGTGCTGATTTTGCAGTGTTTTTCGATTTTTGGGGGTGTTCATGGGGACAGGCCATGTGGGTGGGGGCCATTTTGAGTGCTGGTACAGGCAGGCCCTGGCCATGTGCTAGGAGGCAAGTGGCCATTTTGAATGCAGGCTTTGTTGTTAGGCCTCCAACCATTTTGCCTACTTTTCAACCTTTATTTATGCCCAGGGGTAGTGAGTCTTGCATGGGCCTAGTCTTTCTGTGGGTTGTCTTGAATTTAAACATCATGGAGGCCATGGATGGAATGGGATTGTGCTGATTTTGCAGTGTTTTTCGATTTTTGGGGGTGTTCATGGGGAGGGACATGCCATGTGGCTGGTGGCCATTTTGAGTGCAGCTACAGGCACTGGCCATGTGCTGGCAGGCAAGTGGCCATTTTGAATGCAGGCTTTGTTGTTAGGCCTCCAACCATTTTGCCTACTTTTCAACCTTTATTTATGGCCAGGGGTAGTGAGTCTTGCATGGGCCTAGTCTTTCTGTGGGTTGTCTTGAATTTAAACATCATGGAGGCCATGGATGGAATGGGATTGTGCTGATTTTGCAGTGTTTTTCGATTTTTGGGGGTGTTCATGGGGAGGGACATGCCATGTGGCTGGTGGCCATTTTGAGTGCAGCTACAGGCACTGGCCATGTGCTGGCAGGCAAGTGGCCATTTTGAATGCAGGCTTTGTTGTTAGGCCTCCAACCATTTTGCCTACTTTTCAACCTTTATTTATGCCCAGGGGTAGTGAGTCTTGCATGGGCCTAGTCTTTCTGTGGGTTGTCTTGAATTTAAACATCATGGAGGCCATGGATGGAATGGGATTGTGCAGATTTTTCAGTGATTTTCGTTTTTTGGGCCTGTACTTGTGGCCTTTTCACCAGGGGTATTTGAGTCTGGCATGGGCCTAGTCTTTCTGTGGGCTGTCTTGAACTTAAACATCATGGAGGGCATGGATGGAATGGGATTGTGCTGATTTTTCTGTGTTTTTCGATTTTTGACCTGTTGTTGGGGCCTTGACCAGGGGTAGTGAGTGGTGCATGGGCCTAGTCTTTCTCTGGGGTGTCTTGAATTTAAACATCATGGAGGGCATGGATGGAATGGGATTGTGCTGATTTTGCAGTGTTTTTTGATTTTTGGGGGTGTTCATGGGGACAGGCCATGTGGGTGGGGGCCATTTTGAGTGCTGGTACAGGCAGGCCCTGGCCATGTGCTAGGAGGCAAGTGGCCATTTTGAATGCAGGCTTTGTTGTTAGGCCTCCAACCATTTTGCCTACTTTTCAACCTTTATTTATGGCCAGGGGTAGTGAGTCTTGCATGGGCCTAGTCTTTCTGTGGGTTGTCTTGAATTTAAACATCATGGAGGCCATGGATGGAATGGGATTGTGCAGATTTTTCAGTGATTTTCGTTTTTTGGGGGTGTTCATGGGGAGGGACATGCCATGTGGCTGGTGGCCATTTTGAGTGCAGCTACAGGCACTGGCCATGTGCTGGCAGGCAAGTGGCCATTTTGAATGCAGGCTTTGTTGTTAGGCCTCCAACCATTTTGCCTACTTTTCAACCTTTATTTATGCCCAGGGGTAGTGAGTCTTGCATGGGCCTAGTCTTTCTGTGGGTTGTCTTGAATTTAAACATCATGGAGGCCATGGATGGAATGGGATTGTGCAGATTTTTCAGTGATTTTCGTTTTTTGGGCATGTACTTGTGGCCTTTTCACCAGGGGTATTTGAGTCTGGCATGGGCCTAGTCTTTCTGTGGGCTGTCTTGAACTTAAACATCATGGAGGGCATGGATGGAATGGGATTGTGCTGATTTTTCTGTGTTTTTCGATTTTTGACCTGTTGTTGGGGCCTTGACCAGGGGTAGTGAGTGGTGCAAGGGCCTAGTCTTTCTGTGGGGTGTCTTGAATTTAAACATCATGGAGGGCATGGATGGAATGGGATTGTGCTGATTTTGCAGTGTTTTTCGATTTTTGGGGGTGTTCATGGGGACAGGCCATGTGGGTGGGGGCCATTTTGAGTGCTGGTACAGGCAGGCCCTGGCCATGTGCTAGGAGGCAAGTGGCCATTTTGAATGCAGGCTTTGTT
Organism: Lissotriton vulgaris; assembly: GCF_964263255.1. NCBI lineage: Eukaryota > Metazoa > Chordata > Amphibia > Caudata > Salamandridae > Lissotriton > Lissotriton vulgaris. The sequence goes on from NC_141696.1 coordinate 231,048,080, forward strand.
GTTAGGCCTCCAACCATTTTGCCTACTTTTCAACCTTTATTTATGCCCAGGGGTAGTGAGTCTTGCATGGGCCTAGTCTTTCTGTGGGTTGTCTTGAATTTAAACATCATGGAGGCCATGGATGGAATGGGATTGTGCTGATTTTGCAGTGTTTTTCGATTTTTTTGTGCTATATAACTGAACTGATGTTCCTCTGTCTTCCATTTTTTTTAGGTGCACAAGACTCAAGAGAACCACCAGTGCCAGGAAGAAGTCCTGCAGCGGTGTGTGTGTGCAGCATAACGTCACGCGACGTCACGTCTGGCCTCAGACAACTCTACAATTCGTGCAACTGCGGCCTGCTGTCTGACCTGCTCTGAAGAAGATGGCCCCAAAGAAAGTTCTCCGTAGCTCCTCTAGCAAGAAAGTTGCTAGTAAGGAGCAGAAGAAGCAAGTTACCAAGGAGGCTGGTGTGCCACCCGCCACATTTTTTGGGAGAAAAAAAAAAAGTACACCTGCAGCAGCAGGATCTGCTGGGGACCAAGCTGGGAGCAGCACCCCTGCTCCATTGGGTTCAGTGCCTCCACCACCACGCCAACTTAAGTCAAAGCCCTTGAGTGCTTCAGAGGCAGTCAGTGTACTTCTCCAATCACCATCGACCAGTGATGTTGGCTCATCGCAAGAAAGTAGCAGCAATGTCCCTGAATCAACACAGGTTGTTGTAACTCATCTGACAAGTGTTGAACAACCACAGCCGCAACAACAACACCATGTGCAAGTACACGCCCAAGTACATGTGGAAGGAGAGGCAGCAAAAGGAGATGCGCAAGCAAAGGTGCATGGAGGTTCACAAGTGCCCACAATAGTTGTTCCTCCCGAAGTAGGGGCACATCAGGAAATCGACAATGAACCCGAGGTATCATTGGAAGCCACTCCTCCTGATGATCATTCATTGTCTTCCACATCCCTAGCAAGGAAAAGATCAAGGGGGTGTCTACATCTTCTTCAAGCCCACCTCGTTCTGATGCAAGTGATCTGTCTTGGGAACCACAACTGCGGTCTGACAGTGAGGCACACCATGATCTGACACCGGTACCTAAGCGTAAAAGGAAGGTCGTCCAAAAACTCAAACCTATGGAGTGTGATGAGGCTCAACAAGAAGTGACAGGTACTGCTGGTGATGAAGCCTCTCACGATGACGACGAGCCAGTCATCACAAAGGTCACTGCAGCCCCACCGGGCATGCAGCAAAGAGACATTTTGACCCTATCCCGAGAAGCTGCTGAGCGTGATGATGATGTCGGCGAGGAGGCAATGGAAATGGAATCATTAGATTTGGAGTTAAGTAGTACACCAAAACCTACCGCTTCCATATTTCTTCCTCGCAAGAAGGTACCCACCTCGTCCTCGACCTCAATTCGTGGTGGTGAAAGTGCAAAACGTACTGAAGTTCGGCAATCCACATCCTCCACTTCATCTGACATTAGCAGCAGGACCACCACCACCACCAGTATCGCCGCCTCCTCCGGCCCCCGAAGACATTTCAAGTCTCCAGTTTGGGACTTCTTTAGTGTTTGCCCAAAAAAGGAAAACGTAGCCATTTGTAGCATTTGTAAGCTTCGAGTTAGTCGTGGTAAGTTGGGTTCCAACTATGGTACCGGAGGCCAGAGAGGTCATCTTAGGAGAACGCACGATGTCCAATGGTTTGCGCACCTACACGCGATCAAGGAAGCCGGAATTGCACGCAATGAAAACGTTGTTTTTTCATCTGATGATGACGAGGGGGAAGAAGACGATTCAAACACTTCACTTACACCCAGTTCCCCTGTCAGCAGCACACCCCATGGGAGCCACACTAAGAGTGTGGGAGAGAGTGAGACATCAATGCGGAAAAGTTCATCAGCGAGCGTAACTGGGTCGAAGAGATCATCATCATCCCGTAAATCCTTGGTCCAGGGCAACATTAAAAAGATGTTGTTTACAGAAGCGCAATATGAACGCAACCACCCAATGACCCGTCTGTATAACACTAAGCTGGCTAAAATGCTAGCTCTGGACCTTGTCCCTTTTTCTTTTGTAGAAGGGGTTGGTTTTCTAGAATTAGTGACAGCGCTCTGCCCTAAATGGAAGGTTCCTAGCCGGTTCTATTTTGCCCGAGTTGCGGTTCCAGCACTACATGAAGATGTTCTGAAGGTGATTGGGGCAGCTTTGCAGAAAAGTGCTGTTCACACTATACATCTGACAACAGACATGTGGACCAGTGGCGCAGGCGCTGATTACATGTGCATCACTGCACACTGGGTCTCTTTTTCAGGGGCTAAATCAAAGCTAAACGCAGGTGTTGACACGAACATTGTTTTTAAAGGTGCTCGGAAACATGCAACACTAGCCATGTTTGGTTTGGAGAAACGTCACACAGCAGAAAACATTTTGGATGTCTTTAACACAAAGGTCCTTAACTGGCTGTCCCCACTAAAACGCAAGGTTGGTTATGTTTCCACGGACAATGGCGCCAATATAGTTAAGGCCATGAGGGACGGTTACTATTTCAGAGTGCCGTGTTTGGCGCACTGTATAAACCTGGTTGTCCAAAAATTCTTGGGTAATAAAGGCAGTGCAGCGTACAGTGTATTGGACACCTGCCGAAAAATGTGCAAGCATTTCAGCCATTCTTTTAAGGCCCGGAAGCAGCTGAGGAGCCTGCTATATCAACGTCAAATGCCAGTGAAAGCACTCATCCAGGAGGTGGTAACACGTTGGAACTCAACCTTCTACATGCTTGAGCGTCTGTATGAGCAGTATACGGAACTCGATCAATATTTCCTTAAAGAGGGTACAGAGGAGCTGAGGATGGGTGGGCCGCAATGGAACATAGTTGAAAGCCTGACACGCATGCTTCGTCCTTTTGAGTTCTTCACGCGTGCAGTTAGCAAGGAGGACTCTAATTTGGGAAAAGCTATCCCATTGTTGTACATGCTGGAGGACCAACTGAAGGAGGTGTGTTCTGTGTTTGGAAAAGATAAAAACCAAGACTCTTTGCTTCTGGCTGAGCAATTATTAGAGCTCCTACAAGGTGATGAACGTCTTAAAAAGATCCACTCAGAACAGCATTACATTTGTGCTACTATTCTGGATCCACGCTACAAAAAGGCGCTGGCAGGCCAAGCATTCTTTCCTTTTGATGATGAACATGTTCCAAAGTACAAACGTTGGCTAGCCTTGTCAGCCAAGAAGTTTGAAACAGAACGGCTGGAAATTGAAGGAAATGGCAGTACATCAGCAGGCCATCCCCAGTCAAAACAATCCACTTCTGCACCTGTGGCTGTGGCACAAGTGACCTCTCAGCCGTTAAAGACACCGGCAACCGGATCATCTGCACGAAAGACAACAGAAACATTGGAGGCTGAAGAGGATTGGCTAGCTCTGCGTGGGTTTGGTTCTCAAAAGGTCAGAGGCACAGCAAGAGCTAAGCAAAGTGGAGGAACCTTGGATGAGGGCCTTGAGTCGATGGTGAAGGACTATCTGAATGACTCAACAGAGGTCTATGTTAATTCTGACCCATTGGCGTATTGGCATGGGAAAAAAGAATTGTGGCCACAGCTCACCAACCTGGCTTTAAACTACTTGTCTTGCCCACTCGCAAGCGTGTCTTCTGAACGGGTTTTCAGTGCGGCTGGTGGGATTGTAACTCCCAAACGGAGCCGCCTCTTGCCCAAAAATGTGGAGAGGTTAACAATGATCAAGATGAATCAGCACCTCATACCACCAGATTTCAGAGTACGAGAGAGCGTGCCGGATGAAGAGGAGGTGGCCAGCAACATAGATGAGGGAATTTCTACTCTGTCAGGTGACACTGAGCTCACCCTGCCTGAATTCGCAGAGTATGATGACGAAGCCTTATTCTTATTCCTGGACCGTGATACCGAGCCCTGAAAATGAGACAACGAATCAATAACTTTCTTTTTCATCCTTATTCACTTTTATTCCTGTGTGTCTGTCTTTCTTTGTTGTGCACAGTTAATATAATTCAAACTTTAATCAGATAATCACAAAAACAAGCCCATCAGCAGAACTGTCTTCACTTGTTTGCGAATTGATTTGAAGGTGCCGCAGTCTGCATTCCTCAGGTTCAGAAGTTCCAAAGAACATGCTCCTCTATCCTCCTCCTCCAGACTCCTATTTCCATCAAAGCAGAGGGCTGGTTTACGCCCAATGAAGAAAGACTCAGCACTTGTGGGGGTGTTGTTCTACCTCTTTGCAGGTGAGTTGACGGGTCTCTGGGGCCATTTCTGGGAAGCACTAAAAGTGGTTTGGACCAAATCCGAGGCGGAAAATTTTTTGTGTTTTTGATGACTTGCTTGCCTTTGAGGTGCTCTTAGGGGGGGTTCCGTCTGTTTGTGGGTGAGTTTCGTGGTCTGGGAGCATTGCTGGGACACTCTAATCTTGATTGCATTTGCTTTTCAGGAAATCCGTTGTGCCAACCCCGACTTATGGCCTAGCTACGCAGCGCGTTTGGACCGAAGGCCCAGAAATATTGCAAGTATGAGATTTTGCTTTTGGCCTGTTTGGGGGTGTTATGCTTCCTGGCGGGTGGGTTGGTGGGTCTTGGGGCATTCCTGGGAAGGTCTAATACCGGGTAGAAGTGGTTGGGACAAAATCCAGGCCGATTTTATTTTGGCTATTTCTGACATTTTGCTCTATGTAGCGTTTTCGGGGGCCTGTTTGGGGGGCTTCCTGGTGTTTGTGGGTGAGTTTCGTGGTCTGGGAGCACTGCTGGGACACTCTAATCTTGATTGCATTTGCTTTTCAGGAAATCCGTCGTGGCAACCCCGACTTATGGCCTAGCTACGCAGTGCGTTTGGACCGAAGGCCCAGAAATATTGCAAGTATGAGATTTTGCTTTTGGCCTGTTTGGGGGTGTTATGCTTCTTGGCGGGTGGGTTGGCGGGTCTTGGGGCATTCCTGGGAAGGTCTAATACCGGGTAGAAGTGGTTGGGACAAAATCCAGGCCGATTTTTTTTTGGGCTATTTCTGACATTTTGCTCTATGTAGCGTTTTCGGGGGCCTGTTTGGGGGGCTTCCTGGTGTTTGTGGGTGAGTTTCGTGGTCTGGGAGCACTGCTGGGACACTCTAATCTTGATTGCATTTGCTTTTCAGGAAATCCGTCGTGGCAACCCCGACTTATGGCCTAGCTACGCAGTGCGTTTGGACCGAAGGCCCAGAAATATTGCAAGTATGAGATTTTGCTTTTGGCCTGTTTGGGGGTGTTATGCTTCTTGGCGGGTGGGTTGGCGGGTCTTGGGGCATTCCTGGGAATGTCTAATACCGGGTAGAAGTGGTTGGGACAAAATCCAGGCCGATTTTTTTTGGGGCTATTTCTGACATTTTGCTCTATGTAGCGTTTTCGGGGGCCTGTTTGGGGGGCTTCCTGGTGTTTGTGGGTGAGTTTCGTGGTCTGGGAGCACTGCTGGCTATATATACTTTACTTTGCAAGAGGTTTGAAGCAAATCCATGGTGGCAGAGGGGAGTTAGGGCCTAGCTGCAGAGCGCGCGCGGAGTGATTTGGGAAATTTGTGAAAAATTGACTGTCCCCATTTTTGTACTTTTGCTCTTTGGCTGTTTGGGGGTCTTCTACTCGTTTTCTCCTGGGTTGACGGCTCTGGGGCCATTGCTGGGAAGCTCTAATACCGGATAAAAGTGTTTTGGACCAAATCCCAGGCGGAAATTATTTTGTGTTTTTGATGACTTGCTTGCCTTTGAGGTGCTCTTAGGGGGGGTTACGTCTGTTTGTGGGTGAGTTTCGTGGTCTGGGAGCATTGCTGGGACACTCTAATCTTGATTGCATTTGCTTTTCAGGAAATCCGTTGTGCCAACCCCGACTTATGGCCTAGCTACGCAGCGCGTTTGGACCGAAGGCCCAGAAATATTGCAAGTATGAGATTTTGCTTTTGGCCTGTTTGGGGGTGTTATGCTTCTTGGCGGGTGGGTTGGCGGGTCTTGGGGCATTCCTGGGAAGGTCTAATACCGGGTAGAAGTGGTTGGGACAAAATCCAGGCCGATTTTTTTTTTGGCTATTTCTGACATTTTGCTCTATGTAGCGTTTTCGGGGGCCTGTTTGGGGGGCTTCCTGGTGTTTGTGGGTGAGTTTCGTGGTCTGGGAGCACTGCTGGCTATATATACTTTACTTTGCAAGAGGTTTGAAGCAAATCCATGGTGGCAGAGGGGAGTTAGGGCCTAGCTGCAGAGCGCGCGCGGAGTGATTTGGGAAATTTGTGAAAAATTGACTAAGTCCCCATTTTTGTACTTTTGCTCTTTGGCTGTTTGGGGGTCTTCTACTCGTTTTCTCCTGGGTTGACGGCTCTGGGGCCATTACTGGGAAGCTCTAATACCGGATAAAAGTGTTTTGGACCAAATCCCAGGCGGAATTTTTTTTGTGTTTTTGATGACTTGCTTGCCTTTGAGGTGCTCTTAGGGGGGGTTACGTCTGTTTGTGGGTGAGTTTCGTGGTCTGGGAGCATTGCTGGGACACTCTAATCTTGATTGCATTTGCTTTTCAGGAAATCCGTTGTGCCAACCCCGACTTATGGCCTAGCTACGCAGCGCGTTTGGACCGAAGGCCCAGAAATATTGCAAGTATGAGATTTTGCTTTTGGCCTGTTTGGGGGTGTTATGCTTCTTGGCGGGTGGGTTGGCGGGTCTTGGGGCATTCCTGGGAAGGTCTAATACCGGGTAGAAGTGGTTGGGACAAAATCCTCGCGGAAAAGCCTTTTGGCACTTTTTGTAACTTAGGGTTCGTTTGGGTTAGCCCTAGCAGCAGGATTGCATGTGTTTCGGGGTGTTCTAGATTATTCCAACTGAGTTCTGGGGTCTTAGAGCACTCGTGAGAATGTGTAATTTTGGTTGCAAGTCATTTGAAGAAAATCCAAGGTGGGAAAGGGGGGATTTGGCATAGTTAAAGAAAGCCTTTGCCACTATTCTTAACTTAGGGTTCGTTAGGGTTAGCAGTATTTCTATTGCATGTGTTTGAGTGGGGGGGATTTCGAATCTTGGAGCGATGCTGGCTATGGCTACTTTTGCTTGGTTGCTTGCAAGTGGTTTCAATGCAATCCACGGTGGGTAATGGGTAATTAGGAAGGGGGTACTTCGGCCTACTTTTACTTTCAAAGTAAGTTTTGTCACCAGTTTTCTGCTAGGCCTCGTTTTTTGAGATTTGATTGGGGGTCTTCTACATTTTTGCGACTGGCTTTAGTAAAGGTCTGGGTGGGAGCACTGCTAGGAAGATCTAATTTTGTTCTAAAACACAGTTTACAGTACACCTAGCTTGAGGGGCAAGATCCGCTACATTAATTTGCCCATACTTATTTATCCTTCAAAAGGTGACTCAGAGTACGCACTTTCAAAAATATTGTACTGTCTACTAGGAAAATCAAATTGTGACTTTTTGCACTCCACAGCCTACATACCTTATATTTATTTATCAGTGGTGTTGTAATATTATATCACTTCCTGTTTTTCGTTGAATAATTACAGGCCGGGTTTCAGTCTCTGTAATGGGGAAAAAAGGATGGAGTCAGGCTTCACAGTAGCGAGCCACAATTCAGCATCAGGCAGGCAGTGGACAGGGTGTCTTCTGGTGACCAACATCGATGGACGAAGCGTCGGCTGCAATGGAGGAGTGCCGCTAATAAGAGGATTTTTTTTCTGCAGGCAACTTACTTACCACTTCCAACAGGACAACTACAACCACATAGATACAGTATCCCTTGCCTTTTTCTCTGACTGTGACTGCATTTCTTGGATCTCTCTCTGCTTCTAAATTGATCCCTTAACACATCACTTAGTCCACTCCACTATCACATCTGCACCACACATAGTCATTTGTAAGTGCTCCTACGTAATTCGCAAGTCGCAGCACGCCCCAGGCCGTAGAGGACTGGGATGGCCCCAATGATGAAGCATGTCACCAAGGGGCAACCCTGGTGAGTGAGGGGACACCTAGAAAAAAAGCAATTTCTCCTTTTCTATCTACTATACCTTCCAGACCAACCCCACTGAGTGTTGTTGTGAATGGATTTATAGTGACCAGCAAGGCTCTCGGGTATCTGGCTACAGAGACCTTATGTTGAATATCGTTATCAATAATTCCACACAGGCCCTGTACTGTCGCATTCTTTCTTCCACAGTTGTCGAATGCACTACTTACTTTTCACTGACATGCATGCAGTAGTGCATGCACTTTCAAAGATTGATGGATAGGTTTGTACCCAAAGATTTGTTTATGTTCAATTGTTTGTCTATGCTGTGCTTTTTTTTACAGGGTGTCTTCTGGTGACCAACATCGATGGACGAAGCGTCGGCTGCAATGGAGGAGTGCCGCTAATAGGAGGATTTTTTTTCTGCAGGCAACTGACTTACCACTTCCAACAGGACCACTACAACCACATAGATACAGTATCTCTTGCCTTTTTCTCTGACTGTGACTGCATTTCTTGGATCTCTCTCTGCTTCTAAATTGATCCCTTAACACATCACTTAGTCCACTCCACTATCACATCTGCACCACACATAGTCATTTGTAAGTGCTCCTACGTAATTCGCAAGTCGCAGCACGCCCCAGGCCGTAGAGAACTGGGATGGCCCCAATGATGAAGCATGTCACCAAGGGGCAACCCTGGTGAGTGAGGGGACACCTAGAAAACAAGCAATTTCTCCTTTTCTATCTACTATACCTTCCAGACCAACCCCACTGAGTGTTGTTGTGAATGGATTTATAGTGACCAGCAAGGCTCTCGGGTATCTGGCTAAGTACAGAGACCTTATGTTGAATATCGTTATCAATAATTCCACACAGGCCCTGTACTGTCGCATTCTTTCTTCCACAGTTGTCGAATGTACTACTTACTTTTCACTGACATGCATGCAGTAGTGCATGCACTTTCAAAGATTGATGGATAGGTTTGTACCCAAAGAATTGTTTATGTTCCATTGTTTGTCTATGCTGTGCTTTTTTTTACAGGGTGTCTTCTGGTGACCAACATCGATGGACGAAGCGTCGGCTGCAATGGAGGAGTGCCGCTAAAAGGAGGATTTTTTTCTGCAGGCAACTTACTTACCACTTCCAACAGGACCACTACAACCACATAGATACAGTATCCCTTGCCTTTTTCTCTGACTGTGACTGCATTTCTTGGATCTCTCTCTGCTTCTAAATTGATCCCTTAACACATCACTTAGTCCACTCCACTATCACATCTGCACCACACATAGTCATTTGTAAGTGCTCCTACGTAATTCGCAAGTCGCAGCACGCCCCAGGCCGTAGAGGACTGGGATGGCCCCAATGATGAAGCATGTCACCAAGGGGCAACCCTGGTGAGTGAGGGGACACCTAGAAAAAAAGCAATTTCTCCTTTTCTATCTACTATACCTTCCAGACCAACCCCATTGAGTGTTGTTGTGAATGGATTTATTGTGACCAGCAAGGCTCTCAGGTATCTGGCTACAGAGACCTTATGTTGAATATAGTTATCAATATTTCCACCCACGCCCTGTACTGTCGCATTCTTTCTTCCACAGTTGTCGAAAGTACTACTTACTTTTAACTGACATGCATGCAGTAGTGTATGCACTTTCAAAGATTGATGGATAGGTTTGTACCCAAAGATTTGTTTATGTTCACAATTGTTCGTCCATGCTGTGCTACTTTTTCTTGTCTCCCAAAACCTTTCCCAAAAACCCCCGTACCCATCCATTTTTCAAACCCTAACCCTCTTCCCCCGGGCTGTGTGGTTTTGATTGATGTGTGACTAAATTACAGCAATAAATCCACACACTTGCTGGGGAGGATAAGGTGATAGCAACAGGCTGGTGAAGAAATCCGAGGATATATTCTTACTTTGCTTGACAAAGACCCATGGCTAATGTCAAAGAACTTCAACCGAATTAGTTATACTTTAACATTTGTTAGGCTACAACGTGGCACTGTTCTAGTGTACTTCTGTCACCTGCTATATTCTGTATTGTACCTTTGTATTGCTCAGGAGGACAAACCAGATTTCATTTTCTTTTTTTTCATAGGCAAGCAACTGCCACTGTGTCACACCACTAGTACCACCGCTATGAGGATATTTTATCCGCCCAGGATTGCAAACCTTATTTGCTGTTTCCCGTGGAGCCAGCCCTGGGCCTAGCCCTACTTGCAAACAGAAATTACAGGTAAGATAGGCATTTGGTTGGAGGTAGTATAATGGAGTATTAGGAGAGACGAGAGATTTGATTGACGGTAGTACTACTAAAGTCCTAGGACTATTCAGGAAAACAAACTTACTGTTATGTTAAACCCCCACCCACCAGACTCAAAAGCAGTAAAAAACAGGTATGGTCAGATAAAGTTTCAAAAAGTATATTTTTATAGCCCTAACAAAAGAATCTCCCGCAAGACCCTCCCTAACCCCAACGATTGTCCTTCAAAAGTCCCCAAAAATCACAACTCCCAATTCCCACCCCCCAAAAGTCTCTAAAAAAGGGGCAAGGGACACTATGGCAGGGTGCTGTTGGAATTAGCAGCCAGGGCATCATGCTCCTTGCGGAGGGTGGCAAGTTCGAAGCGGAGGCCCTCCACCACGTTCTTATAATTATGGACCTCCTGCTCCAGGTAGGACAGTCTGAGGGATAAGTGGCGCCGGTGTGCCTTGCAAATCCTGTGAGGGGCAGCTGCTTTCTTTGCTGCTGGGCGGTGGCGTTTGGCTTTGGTAGCCCGGCTCCGTACCGCTGGAGCACTGCGCTGGCTGGCAGCCCGCACGGAGGAGGATGCAGCTGTCCCAGTGGACGTTGTTGTTGTACCAGACTGCGTCTCCTCCTCCTCCAGGGCCACCAGCCGCCGATATTCAGCAACAGTGGCATCCAGCCTCCGTTGCCGGGCCATTCGAGCCAGCTCCTTCCTCCTTGATGGTGTCTTGGATTTGGAAGGAGCAACTACATGAAAAAAGAAAGACATAGTCTGTAACCAATGCTCCTTAAGATTAACACAAAATGATTGAGCAGAAAGTTGTCACAGTACAAGTAGCAAATTGAAAGCACAGCGCATAACTATTGAGGACAGTATCTATGTAACCTCCGACTTCTTCATCCTTGCTCTAACATTAGTGGGAGTTTAAGGAACAAATTCTACGAGCACTATGGACTTCTATTACAGTCGACTATGACAGTACACCACTCTTATTCTTCTTCTTCTCTCTTGTTTAGGAAAATTGGTACGTTATCTTATGCAAGCCGGCATAATGCCAGCGCAGTGAACTTGCACCCGAGAAAAACAGACGCACACCATGGTGAGTGAGACAGACTTGCGTTACTGTACCGGTCCAGTACATGCAGGTGGTGAAGCTCTTACTTTTCTATTACGGGTGGCACTGAGAATACTCTGTTAAAAGGGCTACTGCTTAATTAATTTAGCTTTCACCCTACAGTGCAAATGAGTATTAGAAAAGGAAAATGAAGAAGCTAAATTATCTGATTATCTATCACTTCACATGGGATGTATTTGATGACATATGGGATGACTTTAGGTGCTTTGCTTATTATTGAGTGAACAGTGATACCCCCACACATGAATGACGTACTACTACTAAACTAAAGTTATTAAGGGAGGTAGGGAGTGTCCACCGTAATAACTGGATATATGCTGTGCTTGCAGTTGCAATACAAACTACTGCTACTATTTATGGTAGTCTTTGGACAACGTTACAACTTCTTTTCCTTGCCTTTCCTACACTGGAACGGACGTGCGGGTGCGGTGTTACATGCTCTTCAAAGTAACACTTAGTTCATCCAGTGACCGTCTACTCTCTCTAGATTCACATATGCTATCTAAGAGTCAGATAGTACCATGAATGATCCAGGCATCCATCCATTCAAAGTATATTGCGCACATACAGTTTCTGTCTCACCCACCCAGGCTGTTCTCCTTCCACCCATCCTTGCTTCATCATTCACCCAGCCATGCACCATACCATTTTCTTACCTTCCCAGCCACCTCGGGGACCAAGCAAACACATATCATTCTTCTTTGCCAGTCATCATTACATTTCTCGTGCTTCCACACTTACTTACACCCTTCTTTCGCTTTTCGTTCATCCCATCCATCAAGTTCACCTCAGATCTGATTGGGATTCTTCTCGCCAAAAACTTCACAGCTAAGTCGAAGTACATTTAGAGGAGGCTACTACCTGCTTTTTTTATAATACACCCGTGCAGAAAGCACACTCTGCAGTCTTCAATCTCAATGACTAAGGAATGTATAGCTTACCTCTGCCCGCCACCACCGTGTGAACCCTCACAGGCATGTCCTTTTCCGGCACTTGCACCGCCTCCTCCCCAGAGTTGTCCTCCTCGTCCAATGCCACCACCACCTCCGCGCTGGCCCCGTCTCCAGATGTTCCACCTACAAAGTACATTTAATAATGTTAGAATACACCACTCACTACTATATAATATTTGGTCTAGGAGGAAGAAAGAAATGTGAAAAAAAGTGTACAATTTAATAATTTTTGACTGTGTACTCTAGAGTAAAAATTTCCCTTTTTCCAGGGAAGGCTGTTGTCTTGCTGCACTTTTTGGCACAACTGATGAATGTTTGCTTTTTACTTTTTAACACGCACCACTTTTTCTCCTAACAGACAGAACCTTGACTTCTAAGAACACGAGCAGGATCAAGTTCAAACCAGGTGAGAGCTCGGCTCGACCACAAGAAATGTGTCCAATTAATCGTCAGCACTAAGCACTTTTCCATTTTCAGTTACACGTTCACTTTTATGACAAACTTGAATTTAATAAATGTGTTTACTTTTAATAAAGCTTTTAAACTTAAATAGACTCTGTGGTTTTTGGTCCTCCAGACTAGAGTGGATGAGCTAAAGGTTTTCGAATTTTTGCAAGCATGAGTCCGTGCCTCTGCCATCGGTGACTTTGGGAGCTAAATGACTCTGCCACACTATCTAGTCAGTAAGGAGATTGGGGGTTCAACTACAAAGTCTGTTATCACTGAGGTATGTGGAAAGTCTAACAGTTACAGCACCTATTATAATTGATAAGCTAAGCGATGCATTATTTAGTGTCCATAGTTCTGTTTGTGCAGATTTGTCCCTGCAACAGTAGTAGAATGGATTGTCCTCCTATCCAAACCAAAAGTAAAGTAGTATCTTATTATTTCTTGGTGGTGGTCATTCACCTTTTTATTGTTGGCAATGGTCAAAGCATAAACATTTAGAATACTTGAAAAGACATTATGGACAATCCCAGAGGACTACACTCAGTGCATAGAGCTATTGCTGACTAGAATGGGAGTCCAATGGAAATGCCAAATGTGCAATCTTAGTTAGCTACACAGACAGACTAATAAGAATAATCTAGTAATACCACACGGAGTCATAGTCGAGGCAGGATAAGAATTTAGATCCTGTCTACAAGAAGATCAAAGACGATTTAGAAAAAATCGAATGAGGAACGCTAGGAAAAAATAAGTACTCTATATTAAAATTAAAACTTACTGGGGCCAGCAAAGGAGCCCTCGACTGCCCGGTCCTGGCCTGCATCGACAACAGCACCCTCCTCCTCCTGTGTCCTCCTCTTGCCCCTGGGGGAAGCTGATGTACAACATGAAAGAAAGAAAAACAGAAAACATGGATGATATTTCTCAACCAAATCAAACATTTAAAAAAGAACTAACAAAGTAACAAAATATTTTTGCGAAATAGCAAATAGGGAACGACTCCACGGGATATATTATTGACCAATCTCATGTGGTCGACTACGTCATTACTTTAGTATTGCTTGATTTGCGGACCGTCGAATTGGAAACTACCCTATGTAACTCACTAAACAAAGTACTAAAAAGGTTTGCCTAGGATTGGCAGGCAGAAGTCCGCAGCACGCAAAGTAACAGCCAAAGTCCATCGTGATTGAAGATCAGCGACAACACTAAAGTTTCCTACTACATTCACCAGTCATTAAAATACTCAAACTATTAATCCACCACCACTATTTCTTCTTATCGCCATGTGTACAAAGGAAGGACTGGACTTGAGTCTGTAGGGGCTGATTTAGAAGGCCCTTGCGGCTCTTTTGCTCCATTGTTGCGTGACTTTTGTGACGCAGCGACAGCACAAAAGAGGCGCAATGGTGCGGCGTATATTAACAACGTGACGCATCTGGGAGATGCATCACGTTGTAAAGCCCTGCGCCAATAGGGGTGTTCCGGCGCAAGGGAGGGCGTTCCTGCGCAGGAACGCATCCTAAAAGTGGCTGAGGGAAATCTACAAGATTTCAATCAGTCACTTTGAGGACAATGATGCGTGACTCAAACCCTGCGCCTGCTTGAAGCAGACGTACGGCTTGACGCAGCATTGGGGAGATAGGGCACCCCAGAGAATTGATGGAGCTGCACCATCGTTGCGACGCAACTCCAGCAATGCGCCGCCTTTACGGCACAGATGCGTAACGCTTTGGTGATGTTTTGGGCCCATGGCGCGCCGCATTGTAAATACGGCGCACCATGGGTGATGGTGGCGTGACGCACAATTACTGGCGCATCCCTGCAACTTTGCAGGGATGCGCCGGTAATTAAAAATCTGAACCTTAGTGTGTAGCATTACGCAGTTCTTTCAACTACACTCATACATAATTTCACAGGCCAATGAAATGAACACAAAATCTAAAACAAATAAGCATAGTAGCAACACTACTGAGAAGAAGGAGAGCAGTGTACCTGAAATGCACAGAAGATTTTGAAATAAAATTTACCTACAATGTAATGAGCAGCATTATTGCTCTTGGTAAAAAACAAAAATTTGCAATATAATAACACAGCAGGAGAAAACATAGTAGTAAAGACATAGCTACTACTACTCACCAAGCCCGGGGATCTCAAGGCCAAGGAGGTCGAGCAGATCTCGCTCACGGGTCAGGACATCCGTCCAGCGGTGGGTGGCCTGGTTGTAGGTGCGCCAGACCCGAGAGTGGTGGTAAATGGCCTGGCACACCTTCTCCCACCGCTTCCGGCGCTCCCGGGCCCCGTACCCGGCACTGATCTTGCCGCCTCCCATGATGGTCCTGGGGAGGCGGCGCTGAACATAAAAAATGAGTTGGGCCACCTCCTCCGGGGTAAAGATCTCCCGTGGCATCACTAGCTCCCCCCTCAAACGCCCGCACGGGAGCCGGACACGGGGTGCGGGACCCTTCCCCTTCTCGGGATGCTTCCCGGCTCCCTTCACCATGGTCTGGGCGGAAAGGAATAAAGAAAATAGAATAGGGAAGAAAAGAAAAGAAAAGAGTTTACAAAAGTAGTTTAAAATTAACCAAAAGTAGCAGTAAACACAAAAATATAGGGCTAGAAAAATAGAGGGATAGATTATAAGTAAAATAGATTAAAAAAAACTTCAAACAAGCAAAGGATGGCAGAGATTGACAGAGGATACAAAGACCATGCCCAGAACCATAGCAATGAATGAGAAACAAGATGGCCGCGCCCGTTCACGACCGCGCGGGTAAGTTCGCGCGAGATTTTCCTTGCGAACACGCGCGAGACTGTACTGGCAAGCCGCGGACTTTGCGAGATTACACTTCGCGCCCGGAAACGGAAATACGTCAGGCAAACAAGATGGCTGCGCCCTTGAACGACCGCGAGGGTAACTTCGCGTCTTGCGCTACGAGCGGCTCGCAAAAACGCACAAAACCTTGCCAACTAACACGCCGCAAAAAAAACAAATTGCATATTTGCACGAATTTGCGGCTTCCGAATCCGATCTCGCGCGTGTTCGCACCCCGCGAACCCCGCAAAATTGCAGAAAAACGAGTTTTTCAAAACTGAAAGCACTCGGCAGGGGCAAGAGTTCAAACTCATCATTAGTAACAATTCCCGGTAGTGCTTCCTGACTGGGGCCCCTCCAGAATTCAGTTGCTAGTTGCAACAATTGTATGACCCTGCTCTGACCCTCACAGCAGGCTCATACAATAGCTACAAGTAGGCCACAAAGAAGGTCCTGGGGAAAAAAAATGCACTGCAACAGAAAGCAAAATTACAGATAAGGAAGCAGGTGCCAGACTGGAATTTTAAAACAGTGACACATTAATAAACTAACCCCAAATTAATTCATCTCAGTTGAAGCAGGGCTGGTGTGCTTGCTTTTCCCCCCCATAATCTACAGTAATGATGAACCAGAGGGTGGCATTGATGTAACAGAGGGTTGCAGTGGTGAAACAGAGGGTGCTGGGAACCTGTGATGATGAACCAGACGTAGAAACAACATAATTCGCGACCGTTGCGCGACGAAATGTAAGTTCGCAATTGCGAACTGGTACGAAACCCTCGCGAACTGGCAGAAATCCTTGGGAACACAAAAAAACAAAAAAATCCGCAAATTCGCAAGAATTCGCGGATTTTGCGGATTGCGAGTTCGCAAATCCGCAAAATTCGCGAACGCGAGATTCGCAAAATTCGCCCATGCTTATAAAAAACATTAGGAAAAAGGGGAAGATAGGAAACTCACATAACATCTGGAACAAAACAAGGCAAAGGGTGGGAGGGTGGAGGCCACGTGAAGAATGACGACGCAGCCACAGCCACAGCTCAAATGGGGAGATGAAGGAAGGCAGAAGACCCAACGGACCTCACGAACACAGGGAAGGAACCAGAAGAGCCGGAAAAACAAAAACATCTGTGTAAGAAAGAGAACAAGAGATTTAACATATCAACAAGTAATATTCATACAATATATACTGTGAAACATAAGTAACCATCATAAATATTAACTAAAGAACAGAGAGGCAACACCATTGCAGTGACAGAAGATTACTTAGAGGTTGAGGCCGAAACAGTATCCATCGTCTCACTGGAATACGAATAAAGAAAACTTTTCAGCTTCAAAGGGTCATCATAAGTGGTAGTCTTGTTATTAATGGCCACCTTAAAAAGGCAAGGATGAAACAAACCATACTGTGCTCCCAAAGAGCACAGCTGGGGTCGAAGAGACAAGAACTCCTTACGTCGGTCAGCTGTTGATTTGGCATAATCCTGTGAAAAGAATAAGGGATGACCAGACCATATGATGCGATTCATAGCTCTCGCTGCAGATAAAACTGTGAGTAAGTCAGTGTACTCGAGGAAGTACATAATCACACCTCTTGGTTTCCTCATTGAAGCAATAGCAGAAGATGTGCCTCTAATTGAGCCTAAGCGATGCGCTCTTTGTATATTAAGATTGGTACCCTCTGGCAAATGGAGGAGGTTTGGTAAAAAGGATTTAAAGTAGGTAATGAGATCAGATCCTTCCTGTCCTTCCTCAAGGCCATAAAGACGTAGGTTGTTCCGCCTACTCCTATTTTCCAAATTTTTGATCTGCTTGTGTAAAATCGAAACTTGTGCACATATTGGATCTACCATGGAAACAGAGGACTCCATTGATGCAACGTTTTGCTCAAGTGCAGTGATCCGTTCATCTACAGAGAACCATTTGTCGGAAAGTTGTTGTATTGTAGTTTTGGTCTCTTCAATAAAGGGACGTAGGGCCCTTATTTCATCCAATAATAAGTCAATAGTAGTAGTAGAAGCTGTCTGAGAAGGAGGTGAAGGAGGATCTTTTTTTAATCTTTTGATTGTACCTATTTTGGTGACAGGAAGTAATGAAGTTGAAGGTGATGAAACCTTTGTAGAAACGGCGCCAGGTAAGTCCTCCATCGCTAAACACTGATAACGGGATCGCGTAGGACCCAAGGCCTTCTTAACAGTGGTGGAGGGCTTGCGCAAGTCTTTATGTAATCTTCCCATACAGAAAATACACAGGTTAAACGTATGAAGATTATGAAAACAAATTGGCGCAAACTGGCTAAAGTAAGCAGAAGCAGAGCGATACAGGTAGGTCAGGGAAACAGTTTAAACATATTTGAACAATGCCCCATCAAGCCTAAAAATACATAATCTCAGCGTGCGCCCTATGTACAGGCATAGAAAAGTAGAGGCAAATGAATTTCCACATATAGACTACTCATGAAAAAGAAATGCAGTACAGAACATGAGGTGAATAATATTGTTAAACTGCAGAATTTGATGAGGGAGAAGTATTCATTTCATTGAGCATTGAACACATTTGTGAAACCACCTGTGAGCAGCAGGTGGCGCATGAATTCCATTACGATACAAAGTCATTTAAGGAATTAGTCAAAGCATTGTGAAAAAGATAAGAGGGAGCCAAATAAGCGTTGCTCCTGAAGGGAAGCCAGTAAATAAAGCGCTATTGGGGCCCATCGGGAGACGGGGGGGGAAGAACCGACCAGAGACAGATGTAAAGTGTGATAAAGGCCGCTTTATTGGGAAACAGGTGCATCCTGAAAACATACCCCATCCTTGGCCTTTGCCATACAAAACTAGGCCTAACTAACTATACTTATACCTGACCAAACCCCCCACTCCCACCCCTAACAGTTCCCCGCCAACAACATAAACATCATTTCAATTAACCAAACGCCTGCCTCAACTGTTTGACATCTGTCGTATGTACACTCCCTCCCCTTCAGCCAGTAAAACGCCTTCCTCCTATCCTACCCCCCCGTTTAACTAGGAAAAAGCGCCATCCTCCATAAACTTTCCAGCACCTGCTCCCAGCGACAACACATCCAGCCACCTAAACCAGAAAGCACCTGCTTCCCACAAAACCCCCTTTCCAACCCCCCGACTACCAGGACCCCGGGCATTCCCCCCTCTACTCCCCCAACAACCTGACCTAAAAAGGGGGGGTGGGCGGGCCACGATCGAAACTGCCCACCGGCTGCTGGGTCACTGTCCCACTAAATGGTGCACAGTGACCCAAATGGCCGCTCTTATCAACTACCAGCCCAAAAGGAGCCCAAATCTAACTAGCTAGCCCAACCAGCCCAAAATCCCTTCCTGTCCCCTGTCTAAATCCTTCCCCCCACCCTTCCTCCCGGGGCCCCAAAATTCCCCCGGGGGGCGAGCCTCCCTCCGGTCGGCCGCCCCCGCAAAGCCCCATTATCTGGGAAGAGCTCTACCGCGGTAAAGCAGGAGCTGAGACTACAATAGCGCTGAGGAGAAAGTAGCCGCTGTGCCTTTAGAAGAAAACATCCAAAGCGCATGTGGAAAGCGCTAAATGCAATAATGCTGGCAATTGGAGGCAAAGATAATGTACTTGGTGAGGCGCACGTTTGAGGGTAAAGCGGTATTAGCGATAGGAAACACAGTCACGCCACAGTGCAGAACCGCTAGGAGCAAGGCTCCGTCGGCGGTAATATAAAATGGCGGCCGCGATCCCTTTGAAGAGCGCTGCACTCACTTGTGGCCAGAGAGCCTCTTAGATGATAACAGCAGGGCAACGAGGGTTCCTTCTAGCGCCCCTCACATTCCAACGTCGTTCCCTTCAGGTTCGAGGCAGTTATTGTGCGCAGGAATCACGCTGGGTCTCCTGTCATCCTCGCCTCCCGGAGAGAGCTACGGAGAAGCCGCCATCATCGTCGGGCGCTAGCCACGCCCCCCCAAATCATCGAAAGCTATAATAACAGTAACAACATAAACTACATGTAAAACCATAAATTCATCAGTTATGTTAAGCAAAGCGAGATACAAGCAGCTTACTAAAACTAAATGTGCAAGTACGCAGATATTAGACCAATTTCACCATTGTAATGCAATACTGATAAGACAGTTTGGGTCGAACTGTACTGTTAAAGACTCTAAAAACTTTACTTTATTATACAGAGCCTTAAATATCTATATATAAGGTATATACAGAGACTTAACCATTTCGTTTTCATAGTACATACTAAATTCATGAAAGAGCACAAGATAATTGACAGTGCAAATGCAAAAACATCCAGCAACAATTTCTTTTAAAATAAAAAGTGAATCTTGCTCAGACGGACCCCAGGAAAAATACAAGCAGTAGATAAAAAGATGCAAAATACATTCATTATGCGAAGCAGTCTACGTAGCAGCATACATGATATCAAATGTGCAAGTCCGTAAGTTCTATACCAATTCCATTAACCCTTTGATCCTTTAGGGAGCCAACTAACTAGGGAGGTGTAATTCAGATTGTATCATTAAATTCTATGACATCATCGAATATATAATATAAGGACCCTGCAATTCTAATTATAATATGCAGTGAATATTGTCCACAAAGGACCCTTTTTAGCATACCACAGCCTAATTCTACACATTAGTTATTATCTAAAATGTATTTCAACACTGTTTTTAAAAGATATACATTTTAAAGCTTGTTATGATAAGGAGCCTAAGCTACTAAGCCCAATACCAAATAAATCTGCTGTTTTCACATAATTTTTACCAACCACGCTTTTCCCCTTCAAGCTTTAACTCAAACATGCAGCCATGGGGAACACAAAGGTTGAGAGGAGCCCGAATTCAAGCCTGATCGCTGCTATGGCTGCTGCTCTATTCAAATTACAGATCTGGCGCCAAATATGCCCCTCTACCTTCTCAAAATAAACCCACTGCTGTTCGACACTACTTCTATAAAGCCCAATGCCAAATAAATCTCCTGCTTTCACATAATTCCTAACAGCAACGCTTTTCCCCTTCAGGCATGCAAATAATTCCTGCCTTAGCGCTGCCCATAAAGGGTTTTCAGCGCTGTTAAGTAAGGCATTACTCCAGCTCAAACATGCAAGTTCTCTTCATGGAACCCTTAACTGAAATTCTGAAACTCTCCAATATCCATTACCACATGTATGTGGATGATACACAACTATACCTAAAAATATAATTGCCAGATAACATCCGCCTACTCAACACAATTTTACAAAAAACCCACATCTGGCTGACAAAAAAACACCTCAAACTTAGGGGCTGATTAGGATGGAGGATTTTCCGCATCCTCCGGGCCGGCGGAAGTCACCGCCGGCCCGGAGGATGCGGAAAATCCTCTGCGGACCCACCAAAGACCCACCGCCACATTAGGATGGCTGGTGGGTCCTGCTTTCCGTCTGCAGCTTTTCCTCCGCGGCTGGCTTACAACCGCAGCGGAAAAGCACTAATATGGTGACGGTGTCTCTCAGACACCGTCAGCCAGATTAGGATGTGCTTGGAAACATGCTTTTCCGCGGCGGCTTTTCCGCTGTGGAAAAGCATGTGTAACTTCACTGCGGGGGCCCGTTGCGGGTCCCCTAGGTGAAGGGGGGTGGGGGGTGCACATGGGGGGTACCTATGGTACCCCCTGCATTTGTATGCAGAAAGCGGCAGGCACCGCACGGTGCCTGCCACTTTCTACATACAAATGCAAAGCGTGCATTTGTAACATTGCTGCGGGTGAAGCTTGAAGCCGCACCCGCCGCAATCTTAAAAATAGAGGATGTGACCGCCACCCTGGCGGTCACATACTTATCTGCTTGGAGGGAATGCCGCAGCCCATGCGGACGTTCCCTCCTACTCAGGGGTTGCGGACGGACTTGATCCTAATGACCCCCTAAATGCGCTCAAAACAGACTTTTTCCTAATCTCCCCATCACAAGGACCTGGTGACATAGTAAACTAGATGAAACACTTAACAGCCTTCAAATAGAAACCCACATTATCGATTCCACAAGATCACTGGGAATAATACTCGACAAGAATCTCAACTTGAGGGAACAGATCGGCACAGCCAGCAGAGGAGTCAACTTCCATATGAGCATTCTCAGAAAACTGTTCAAGCTCTAGTTATACCAAGAATAAACTATGGGAATACAACCAACCCTATGTGGCTTGCCGAGATCCAGTCTAGCTCCTTTAAGAGCTTCACTCAACGCGGCTGCAAGACTCTTCACTGGCTCGAAAAAGAACAACCACATCACCCCTGATCTAAAGAAACTGAATTAGCTCCCTTATGAGGCAAGAGCAGAGCAAAAACATGTATGCATGACACACAAAGCCCTGCACTTCACCAAAGTATCTAGGCAATAAACTGGAATTATCAGGCAATAGCAGAACTTTCAGAAACACTGACACCCTGCTATTAAAACCACAAAAATGAAGTGAAAAGAAAACCTACACACGCACCTTCTCTGGCCTGGCACCTAGGATCTCGAACGTCCTGCCCCCGGCAATAAGAATGAACCCCTCCACCACCTCCTTCAAAAAAGAAGTCACACTAATTCTAATGAATAAAACTCTCTCCTGATCCCAGCCCTGTTGCGAGTTGATACCAACCAGAAGCTGCTCACCTACCAGGATGCGTGATGAACTCTAAGCGAGAATGAGTAACAAACTCCTGACCTTCAACGAAAACCTACAACTAATACGATCTCATGTTAGCTACTCATGTCTATGTGATTAGCGCTCAACTTTTATTTTGATGTAACTTTTGCAAAGCGCTCTGATACCCTCCTTGGGTCTCGTCCGCGCTACATAAAACTTTATGAAAAAATAAATAAATAAATATCACTGAAAATGCAAGATTTGAAAAAAAATAGTATTGTCTACGGGTGCTCATGGAAGACAATTTTAATAGACTAGAATTTAGAGAATGCTAAAGTGATTCTGGTATTTTACTGACCTCTGCTGGTCGTTTTCTATCAAGAAAGTTAAATAGAGGCAGTTGCCAGAAAATGTTTAAAAAAGAAAGTCCCTCAGCAGAAAGCAATTCTGGTATTTTACTAACCTCTACTGGTTGTTTTCTTATCAAGACAGTTAAATACAGGTAGTTCAACAAGCAGAAAGCAATTCTGGTATTTTACTGACCGCTACTGGTCATTTTCTATCAAGACAGTTAAGTTAAATAGAGGCAGTTGAACAGAAAAAAAATGGGTAGTGGATTTCTCAAGCAAGGTTAAAATTGACGAAAGGATCCTCTCTAATGCATAGAATACATCCAAATTTGACCTTCCTTCCACATTTTCATTAGTATCCTCATTCAGTGTGTGCCAAACATCTTGTACCCTTTCATTTGAGGTCGCTTCCAAATTCGATAATCCCAATGATCACACAAGTGAAGCGCTCGAAGGAGTACTACTGTACACAGCTGGCATGTAAGGACAGCTAAAAAGATAATCTGGCAACAGCCTCAGAGCTGATTCTGGGGCACACACTGCATTTTTAGTTTAGCCTCCATTTCTTGATTTTTTTTCCATATGTATGGCAATGTCCGGGAGTGAAAAATCCTCCAAATCCTCATGGTCAAAACTGCAATTATTGATCTGGGTCACTCATGGGCTCACTTTAACTGGCCAGGTTGGTGGGTCTATGACTTTCAAGGGGCTAGTTATAGGAGGTAAGATTGTATGTTTCATTGCAACAACAGGTTCAGATGACGGCTTAACATCAACAGAAACATTTGACTCATGCTTAACCTCGTCATCATCCAAGTCCATATCCATTTCCATTTTGGTTGTTTAGACTTTTGTAAATAAAACACATTCATCCATTTCCATTCCAGTTTCAGTTCCAGTAGTACCAGCTTCTGATGATAAAATATGATCATCAGTGGCCTGAATTAGAGGGATTGGTACAAGTGTGTTCAATTTGGAGAACTTGAGATGATGCAAGACTGTCGACTCGGGGAGAGCAATACTTATGCTTACTATGTCCGCATCGGGAGCACCTGGAGCCATTCCTCATTCCTTATTCTTTAGCGTTGAATTTGTCAAGCCCTTCTCGAACACGGACAACACGGCGGGGTGAGATTTCAGGTGGGACAGGCAAGCTCCGTGCTTCTTCTGTCTGATGGTCTTTATCAGTGTGGAGAACTGGAGTGGTTAGAGGTAACTCCTGATAAGCCAGGGGGAAACCATTGTGACTCTGTGTGGGACCCTGAGGGCGTAATTAAGCGACCAGAGCATAAGCACCGGGAGGGCATCTTGTTAATCTACAAAAGATGACACACCTCTCGGTGATCTGCACTGTTGCAGTATGATCTTACGCTGCCACTCTTCACCACAGGTCACGAGTCTCTAGGTTGCTGTATTCGCTGCCTGGCTCCTCCTCCGTATGGCTGCTCCTCGGCTCCAGTCCCGGCCGCCACACACTCCCCTTCTCCTGTGCTGATGCAGCTGGGTCCTCCCTTTGTGCTCCTAGGTTGTGTGGTGTAGTGCAGGTAAATAATCACTTTAACACCGGGGTGAATGTATGCAAATGGGGCCACCTTGTGCCATGCAAGCTGTGGCCGGATCTATCCGAGCTGTCTCCTCGGGACACCAGGGCCAATCTCAGCAGCTGCCGACTCTCTGCGACTGCACTCGCGGTCCCTGGCACAAGTCTCTGATACAGGTCGATGTCCCCAGGGGTAAAATATGTGGGTGAACCAGCAACTGTCTGGAAAAAGAAGATACGAGAGCCGGGCCAGGATTAAGCTGGTCTGAGCGGAGCAAGTCGGAGTGCAAGCGGGAGGGCAGTGCAGAGTAGACAAAAGTGACAATGTGGTTAAGCAGCATCCACAGCCCACAGTCCACCGTGCGTGGCAACAAGAAAAACTCAGAGCACAAAGACAGTTGATATGGTGTGCTCATGTAGTCTCGAGCTGTAGCAGACCACAACACACACTGGGCCTCAGATTTGATTAAGGCACAACAGGTAGACACAGGAGGCCCAGAAAAACACACTTGGCAGGCAAAAGAGAATCGGGGTCCCTCACCGCAGCTGCTGTCCCACTCTGTTTGCTATCTCCCTATCGCTGCCACTGTTGCCTGTTCCTGCCTAGCCTCGGGAGTCCAGGAAGCTCACTTGATCACCTGTTCAATTTCTCCCCTCCCTGTTCTGTTTCTCAGCTATCTCTCCCCACACCAGCTTCGGTACCGTGACTGCGACCAGTTCCATCGCTCCCCACTCCTCGGCTGCTCAATTCACCTGCTTGATTCCTGCTGCTTCACTTCAAAATGATTAGAATGTGGACTGTGAGCCACAGTTTTGTCTTCTGTCCTGGAGAAGCTGCTAGAAAGAGTGGTATTGACAGAAGAGCCTTGGGTTTGGCTAATGTGGACATTACATGGATTGGTCAGAGAGGGTTAAAGTGTCATCAAGTGCTACCTTTGGTTAAAAGCATTATGCTTTACCAAGCCCCTGACCTCATGATTGTGCACTGTGGTGGCAATGACCAAGGCACACTAACTGGGGTAGGACTGGAAATCCTACTGAAGGAAACATTTGCAGAGATGATGACACTTTTTCATTAGACTTTTTTGGTGTATTCAAACCTATGGTAAAGGCAGAAATGGAAGTGGTCTAATCAATTCTGTCCACAGATGTTAATAAAACTGTTTCTGCATTCCTCATAGACCATAACATTGGATCTATCTACAACAACAACCTGTGTTTTGACATGCATGAGCTCTATAGAAGTGATGGAGTTTACTTCACAGATGAAGGCAACAGGGTGTTTCTCATCAACTTGAAACTCTGCATCCGGTCATATCTGTAGCTGTCACATACTTACAATGAACACACTCTTCTCAGACTCACCCTAGTGCCCAAAATGTTGTTCATTTTCTTTATAAATATCAATTTTTTTAAAATATTTACAACGACATTGAGGTGTTCGCGATTATGTCACGTAATCGAAAAACAAAAGCAGACATTCACTAGCCACCAGCACATTAAAGCACAGCACATTAAAGATTCTTCACTATAAATAAGGAACTCTATAAAAACATGTATTACTCTCTCGGAGTGTCTATGATTGCGTGTATCAGACTTTGAATGAGGGTGACACGGAGCATAGCTTTCTTAGAAGCTTTGTCAAAGGGTATGTGAGAGTTTGACTGGGTCTATGAGACCTTGTGAGTGAAAGTGTGAGTAGGTGCATGAGTCTCTGACTAGCTGTTTGTGTGGGTGCCTGAGTCTCTGAGTGCATCTGTGAGTGGTTGCATGAGTGTCTGTGCGGGTTTGACTGCGAGCATGAGTTTCTCAGTGTGTCTTTGAGTAGGCGTGCAAGTGTCTGAGTGGATCTGTGAGTGAGTTCATGAGTCTCTCAGTGGGTATTTGAGTGCATGCATTAGTGCCTGCGTGGATCCCTAAGTGGGTGCATGAGTGTCTCAATATGTGTTTAAGAGGGAGCATGAGACAATCAGTGGGTCTGTGAGTGGGTGCATGAATGTCTGTGTGACTGTGTGAGTGGGTGCATGGATGTCTCAGTGATGTGTGAGAGGATGTGTCAGTGGACTTGTGATTGAATGCATGAGTTTCTGAGTGGGTCTGTGAGTGAGTGCATGAGTCTATGAGTGGGTCTCTGACTACATTCATAATTCTTGAGTGGTTCGGTGAGTGGGTGCATGAGTGTCCGAGTGGGAGTGCGAATAGGTGCTTGGATGTGTCAGTGGATATGTGAGTCGGTGCATGGATGTCTCAGTGAAGATGTGAGTGGGTGCGCAAGTATCAGAGGGCGTCCATGAGTGCATGCATTAGTGTCTGAATTAGTCTCTGAATATTTAGTTTTATCTATCTTTAAATTCGGGACATCATCGTGACGTACACGCTGGTGGCTGCAACGACTTTGCAAATATTGGGCACAAAAAAACACTTTTCAGCATATTATATCCATCAGCAGTCGCTCAAACACCCCTATATCTGACACCTTGGGTCAGGGTATCTCTATCCTGACCCCTTATACTACTATGGATTATAATATTTCATCCCAGAGGTCCTTTCCCTGCTGCATAAAATGGCAGCCGCAATTTTCAGGTTGGGACCAGCTAATCATAGCATTCCTGTTGGTGCGTGGTTTTACAACTTTGCTGTCATCGTCACAAAATCGTCGAAGCCACAAATATACCGATTTGGACTTCTGTTAATCCTCCACAAGTACTGAATGGATTTCATCAACTAACTGAAAGCATGATCTGAGTAACCTAATCTACCTTTCTACAACAATTGGTGTAGTTCCGTCCAGTGAATTGGGCTGCAGTTTCACCTAAATGTCGAAAGGGAATTAATATGGAAAAACACACTTTTTTTAACCCCTCCCTTTTTCTCAGACCCCACTGGATGAATCACCCCGAAAAATTCCATGCACTACAAGATTCACTGGGGCACTTTTCCTGCATAATTTCGTGAAGATTCCTCAAATGACGCTAAAGATATAAGCAAGCCGATACATTATTTTTCTATGGAAATATGGTCTTAACCAACAATATATATATATATATATATATATATATATATATATATATATATATATATATATATATATATATATATATATATATATATATATCCTAATATACTGGAACTGGTGAGTCAATTTTGTGACTACTATCTACAACCACTGGTTCAAGCAACACCGCAATTTCTAAAAGATATCAAGGTAGTAATAAACCTGATTGCCAACATGGAGAATCCGCAGGAGATCATCATCCCAATGACGCTTGATGTGGAGGCTTTGTACACAAACATCCCTCAAGATGCCGCAATAGAGGTGATTGAAACCTCTTTAAGAACAGCCACTCTACGGACCTCTACACCTGTGGACTTCATAATCGAGTGTACCTTTATAGCTCTGAAAAACAACTTCCTCATTTGCAAAACTCAAATGTACCATAAATATAAGGGACTTCAATGGGGGGTACCTTTGCTACCAGTCAGGCCTGCTTATACATGGCCAATTTTGAATGAAAGTACATACTCTCCCCCTCCAATCCATTTCAGACAAATATCATCTCCTGGAAGAGCTATATAGATGACATCTTCATCCGTTGGAAAGGAGAAAAGAACAGCTGTGAGGAGTTTTGGGAATTGGACCAACTTCCTTGACCCTTTTTTATGTTTCACAAGGTTGATCTCCGACAAAGAGATTCCATTTCTAGACCTTCTAATCTGCCTTACTCAAGGCCAAATACACACAAGAACTTACAAAAAAACACTGACTGTAATAGCCTATTGTCTTTTGACAGTCACCACCCAAAAGTTCCCCTATGTCAAGTACCTACGTCTTCGGAAGAACTGCAGTACCCTTGGAGACCTCAGTAAGAACTTTCTTGAAATAAATTACCCGCAAAAAGTAATCAGAAAGGCTGAAAAGAGAGCCGTAATAACAACCGAGAGGCACTACTGGAGAACACGATCTGCCCAAAGAAAGACATAATGACATGTGTAACCACATTCACCCCTCTATCTAACTAGGTGAAAAACATTGTTATGAAACATTGGAGAATCCTTAATGGAAGTGAGTTGGAGCTAGAGTGCCCATGCTTGGCTTTCAAGAGAACATCTAATTTGAAGTATCAGCTAGTGCACACAAGGCCATGGGCTGAGAAGTCCACAACCTAAACCACCCTATGGAAATTACGCAGACATTATCCCTGTGGGAACTGCACTGCATGTAGTTCAACTGAACACTCTAAGACATTCGGACTAGGCGAATTTTCATGGACACAGAAACAACATACTAATTGCAATACTATGAATTACATTAATCTCATAATATACCTGTGTCATATGTTCTGTATAGGGAATACAACCAGCCCAGTCAAAATAAGAATAGGGGAACACAAGAGTACCATAAAATGTGGACGCAATGCCACAAAGATGGGCAACTACTTCAATGAATTGAGACACTCCACTGAAGACTTGAAGAGGACGATTTTGGAAGCAAACCCTACTTGGGACCCCACCACACTATTCACATGAGAACAATGTTGGGTGGTCCATCTCCACACTAATCACAATGGTCTAAAGGAAGAAAGTCCCTGGATCGAAGTGTGGATACATCAGTTTGGTCCCTACCTCTAAATTGCTCAAGGAAAGTGTACAATGGTAAACACTTACACCAAAGCCACATGATCTACGTTTATTGATGGGGATCTACCCACCAGACGGGCTCAGGGGTTACTAACTATTATTTATACAATTCATACATTGTTATACAAGTAGAAATTTAACCTACCCATAAGCCAGTCACATTAGGACGTACCATAACATCATGTGCCCAGTGGACACATCCACAATACGGCCCAGCCATGTCCTCTTGCCAGGGAATATACACATACCTTTCCATTTTGGAATCAATATGGAGTGCCATTGTGTCAAATATAACAATACCATCTGATAGAGGTGTAGTAACTCACTGTGTATTTTTGTCAAAAGCAACATAGAAATTGATTTTGTGATTAGGGATGTATTCATAGCATACACATTCACTTCCAGCTTGTTTCTGATATATCACTGATATTCCAGAACCAGACAACAGCTAGTGTGTACTCCAAAATATCCGCCAGACAGGCGCACTGAAACACTTCCGGGTCTCTCTCAGCAAACTGGCCAGATGCTGCCGAAGAGAAGCCATTCATAACAATCATCTCCACCATCCCGCAGAACCTTTCGGGAGAGCGGAGGAGCAAAGTAGGTGCAGCCAGTGGCTCATACTCAAAAACTGTGAGGACTGGGCCTGACATCAATTTAACAAAACACTAAACTGAGTCAACTGTTTACTCTCAGCCTCAAACATATTTGGAAGGTAAATTTACTGGCTCCATCTGTCCCTGTTTTTTAGTTGAGCATGCCAGTACTCAGTACTTCTGCTTTATCCCTTGGGGTAGTATAGCATCCGATTTTAGGTAAGGCGGTTCTTCTCTTATATCAACGTCATGAGATTCGGGAAATATGACTAGTCTCCTGATCTAAACATGCTGCAATTACATTTATTTATTCTCTCACTCACTGAGGTGGCATGTGGCTATCACTGCCAATCTGTGATTTACTTGTCGACATTTGTGAATCTGCACAGAACATCCGCTAAACGACAAGGGCTGGCATGGCATCGGATTAGACACCATGAGAAGATACAATGACAAATCTAATGCTTGTGACATCACGTGCCACGTATCCTGAAGAAGCACCATGGATCTTTCTCGACCACCTGGGGCGCAAAATATGTCGACCAAAGTTTGACCCTAACAGGGGTAACAAATCAGAGTACGAGGGTACATTATAACCCCTCAAGTAGCACTAACATATGAGTTTTTTTAACCTAACAGGGGAGACCATATATTAAAGGTTTAGGCGATAACCCCTAATCACTTTTAACTCACTTCACAGCACACTCAAACCCACCCCACTAAGACATCACTTGCATTCATCAAACGGCCTAAACAAAAGATCTCTGCTAAAGTGACCCGTAGGGCATTGCAGCGCTGGCCCTATGAGGAGCAATCGTCCTATGATGAAGCATGACATCCCTCAGGATGTGTTAGGGCAACATGAAACAGTTGTTGACTGTCCCTCAAAATTAGTTCAACTTCTAGAGATTTCTTCTTTCCTTCCTCTTTAGGAACAGCAACCCCTTCCTTTGCATTTATATATAAATAAATAACCAAGAGGCAGGCACTAATAGGTAGGCCTGGGATTTCCACAGGAAAAGCATTATTTGGTTTGCGAATAACTTTGGCACCGTTTGTCTAATTACCTTACATATCACATCATTTATCACATGTTCTATAACATCATTGATATATCACTGCAACTTTTGAAATGCAATCATTGATGACAAAGCAGAATAGTGCTACAGCAGAAATGGTGTACATAATTACATTGAATTTGACAGAATGTTAGATCTTTACCCAGAAAGTTCGCTTTTTAGGAGGAGTGTAAGTGAACAACCTTTTATTTACTTTAGTATACTTCTCTTGTGGGATTAAACTTTGATTTGCTTGTTTCATTGTCCCTTAAAAATTATTGCTTGCTAGTGGTCAGTCCTGCCTCTTTGTTCCTCCTTTTCTCTACCGTTCCTCCCAGAGGAGCAGGGACTAAGTACTGTCTCATTCCGCTATTGGTGTTTATCTGTTCTTTGAAATACTATTTTTGCTTGGTTTCCTGCTCTGGTACTGCCTGCCTGTGTGCAGCTGTGGCAACACAGCTGCTTACGTTTAAATATAGCATTCCTCCCTCTCACCTCCTCTAAATGCCACAGTTGTGTTAGTGCTACCTTCCGCCACATGTCTCCTGCTCCATTGCTTTTGTTTTAGAATTTTTCCAATTTTTGATGTCGACTGTCAGTTGGGCTTCTTTTGGTAAGATGTTGTTTGGTTTTGGGCTTCCTTTTAAGGGGTATTGAGCTTGCTTTTGTTATTGTTGCTTACAAGCTTGCCGTTGGTGTTTGGCCATTGTTGTTGCTTGTTTATGTAAAATGTTTTTGCACTAAGGCCATTGGTCTTTGAACAACGAAACACTACCAAATGATGATGCTTTATTACAATAAATAATTGTCTGCCTCATATCCATTAAAGCTAGTTGAGGCGCGGAGGTTTGCCGTACTAGAAAAGCGGGTCTAAAATGTTTGGGGAGCACTGCTATAAGGTGATATTTGCATATCCAACGACTGGCAAAACCTCGCTAAGACCTGCTGATGGTGAATTGGTACTTCGGTAAGCAGCAAGTCGTGTCTCATGTTCTGAGCATGTGCTGCACATTATGTAAATAATAGCTGGTCACTATGCATGCTGATTGCTCCTGATCAGAGGAGAAAGGGTAGCTTGATCACTCGGAACTCGTCCTTTGTTTAAGAACAACTAAACCATCTTTCATCTAGAAGATACAACCGCATTAAATAGAGAAATGTTGCAGAGGCATTCAGATAAGGTGAGCAAATTTGTGTTTGGGTTCGTGTTAATTCTTTCGGTATTCTTTAGATTCTCTTTCAGAACGTTTAACCCATGTTTGAAATTAGTCTCCTGAATTAACTAATATGCATTCTACACATAAAACACTAACGTGTTTTGAACTGTGTATTGCATGTCTGTAGTATGAAAAACAGCTCTACAAACCCACGCTGAGAAAATGCAGGGCTGGTTCCAGTTCAGGCACATTATTAATTGTCCTTGTGAACAAATTTACATATAAGACATTCTATGATTTACCAGTTAGCAGCCTTGCATGAATACTCTGAACAGTTTTATAAGTTTTCTCTTTGGAGCAGCCATATTAGGGTTGTCTCCTTTCTAAGGGAAATATACCACCAATTTCAACATCTTTAGAGGTGTAGCATCCTGCTACTAATGACCACAGACACCATTACTTATGCATAAAGGAGCTTTATTATCTGCATCCAACCTGTTTCATGTCCCTACTCTAACTGTCGTGGTTCCTGTCACTGGCTCCTCCCGTTCCTGCTCCTCCCTCTTAACTCCACCCCAACCACTAGACTACATCATACAATCCGACATCTCACCCCTTCTTAACAAAATGAACTTAATTTCCACAGTGTTCGCAATTCTTCAATCCACCACACGGGTTGGCGGACAGCTTGTTCTTCAAGCATCAGTAGTGTCGAATCCGTGGTGGTCCTGACATTGATCAATCTTTCCGGTGTCTTAACCAAGACATCCTTGACTGCGGGAGTGCACTTTTGAGAATGCAACTCATTGTGTGTGGGCTGCTTATTATCCGATTCCGCAGCTATCATGGTTTTTTCATGTTGTGTGACTGCTACTGGCTCAGCTCGGCAGTGGCAGTCTGCCTTCCTTGGTGACTCTTGGTCTATTGACGATTGATCTCCTTCGGGAGCGGAAGATGTGCTGGTCTTCTTCCGAGCTCCCACCTGTAAGGTTGTTTCTCTTTGTCTTGTCAGGTTGGGAACAGCACTGTTTTTCTGTTCACCGTCAGGCATGCCAGACGTTAGTGTATTATCTGAAATGGGTGTCCTGTCGTGATTCTTGGACTCGTTTGCTGCCTCTGTTCGTTTCTTCCCTTCCCACTCGTGTTTGAGACTGGCGAAACCCTTGACCACCCGGTCATGTGCCTGTTTCTCTCTCATTCGGTGACAGTCCATCTCTGTCACCACATTTGGTCCTCCCCGCGGGGTGGCGGGATAATCCTTTTCCACTTGGTAGATACTGTCCCATTTCTTTGTTCTCCTTCCGTCAGTTCTTTGAGTCAGCCTCTCTGACCCCATCAGGGGTGACGGTATATTATTTAGGTCTTGATGTGGCGATGACTGATGTGACCTGTTGTCCTTTGGTTTTGTTGTGCGTTCGGGTGATTGATGCCATGGCCGTGGTGGGGACCATGATTTTGTTGACCCGAATGATCGGACAGACATGTTTTCCGACTCGGAGGAGTTGGTTGCCGATTTCCTTTGAGAACGTTCCTTTGAGGGCGTTGTGACCGATAAGTTTATTGAGTTGGTAGTCTGGGATGACATGCTCCTGGAGTCGGAGCTATCTACGGAGCATTTCCTTGGGTATGTCTCTTTATGTGTCTTCTGTGTTGTTGCGGTGGAGGGATCGTTTACTTCTTTAGTTTGGTCTCGGAGCATTTGGTCTTTACTCTTTTCACGGGACATCAATTGTCCCTTCTCCGTTTTCTCGTTGACACAACTGTCTGGAGTGCACATGCCCCTCCCCTTTCGGTGTCTGAGTGGCTTGCCACTCCTCATGTGGTTGGTTTCTTCTTCTCGCTTGTTGTTTGTGTTAACGTCCGTGCCATTGGGGTGATGTGTCTCACTGCTTGATGCTTCCTCAGACTCATCTATAGACTTTGGTGCATAGCGGGAGGATGCCTGGGGTTGTTCGTGTGCTGATTTCCGGCGTTGACGGGATAGGTCCCGTCTTCCGTAGTTCGTCTTTCTTGCCTTCTTGTTGAGTAATCTGCCATCTTGTCCATGGGTGTGATCTGTCCCACTTGACACTTCATCTGCTTCATAATCATTTTCATCATCGGTTGACTGACTCCTTGAGGTTGAGTAACTCCGTGAGGTTGTATCAGTATCATCATCTGTTGACTGACTCCTTGAGGTTGAATAACTCCATGAGGTTGTATCAGTATCATCATCTGTTGACTGACTCCTTGAGGTTGAATAACTCCATGAGGTTGTATCAGTGCCGCTTTCGCAATCCTGATTCATCCTGGTCTTTTGTGATGGTGACTTGGAGTGTTCCATGACACTCTGTCTCTTGTTTCGTCTTGGCTCTGATTCACCCTCCCTCTTTTCAGCTTTGTTTGTTTCCTGGGCCTTGCCCCTAGACATAAGGGGTGCCTCTTTCCAGACATCCATGTGTCTTACATTCAAGTGCACGTCCTTCGATAAGTCTTTTGCTTTTACCCGCAGTCCAGCCTCGGCCCCTCTGATGATTCTCTTTAGCGACCACTGCTCCTGAAGAATCTTGCGCTTCGTGTCTGCGCTTGAACAGCCTTCGATTATTCGGAGCCGAACTGCTTCTTCATTTGTAAATGTATTGAAGTAGCAGCAGGGTACCAATCTTTGTAATCGGGCAATGAATTTTGGCAGTGGTTCTCCTGGTTCCTGCCGTGCTGTGGTGAAGGCGATGCGAGCATGATCCACGTCTACCGGTGCATGGAAATGGGTACGTAATTTCTTTTGGAGTCTCTCATAGGTCTCTGTATCCTTTTCAGGGAATGTTCTGACTAAACGTCGGCCCTCGTGACCTATCAGCTGGAGAAGTAGTGTCAGACATTTTCTATCTCTTCGTTCACCAATTGCGTCGAGGAAATCGTCCAATGATTCCAGCCACTGGTTCCATTTGGGGCCCAAACTCTGACTGTCAGTCTGGGTCACTAGGGGCAGTACTTCAATGCAGGGATTGGACCGATGGGTTGCTGTAACCACCGCCATGAGGTGGGGAAAGTTTCCGTCTGCTACCGTCGCAGGATTGTTCACTTTGCCTCCCGTCTTATTTGCTGACCTTCTTCTGCCGAGGTCCTGTGTCTAGTCGTCTCCTTCGTTGTTGGGAAGGTTCGCCACTCCCTTTGCTGATGAGAGAAGGCTTCCTCACTGCTTGTGTTTGTCGTATTCACGGTTTGTGCAGACTTGAGCTTGTTTTCAGCGCGTTTCTTGTACTTGCCAGTGTCCGCTTTGTTTATTGACCCCTGGCTCCTTTCACGTCTCGTTGCTCATTTGCATTCATTGGTTACATTTGATGCGTTCTTCGCTTATTTGGAACTGTCTTCTGCAGCTCGGTCCTTCTCTGGTCGTAATCGACGTTATCTTTGTTAATCTCAGGCACTCGCGTAGGCTTATGCATCTGCTTCTTTCGCCTGCTTGCATTTGCATGTGCTGGTCTGTGTTGACCCTTGACCCTTGTGTTCGCTTGCGCTTGTTTACCCGTTCTATTCACTTTTAGTTGGCTACCGCTTGTTTGTTAGTTCACCTTTGCATTGGCTCATGCTCGTATTTTCTTCTTGTCTTTGCCAGTGCTCGTTGCTAACAGTCGCTTTTGTTCATTCCCTTTCTGGTCACTGGTATTGGTGCTTGTTTTCTTTTATGTTTCTTGCATTGGCTAGTGCTTGTTTCCAGTTTCCAATGTTTGTTTCATCAAGCTGGAGGTTGCCCCTACCACTGCTTCTCCTGCATTTACCAATGCTTGATTGCTTGTCCCTTGCCTTCACCAATGCTTGTTTGGTCTTCGCCAATGCTTGTTTGTATGTCTCTTGCCTTCGCCAATGCTTGTTTGGTCTTCGCCAGTGCTTGGTTGCTTTTCTCTTGCCTTCGCCAATGCTTGTTTGTTCTCCGCCAGTGCTTGTTTGTGTGTCCTTTGTCAATGCTTATTTCCAAACACTGCTTGCCTGACTTAAAGATGGCCACTCCCGATTTTCACAGGGATGTCCTATTGGCTTGCCTGACTCCAATATGGCCGCCGTCCCTGAAATCCCAGCTTGCACGAGACTTTCACTTTGCTCATTCAAACCCGGGCTGACTCAATCAGGACTCACCGGCCGCCGGTCCCAGGGACATCAGCACTTCTCCAGGTCTCCACGCTTATCCACAGGTGAGGTCGGGGTGATCTCCCGCTTCGCTGCCCTAGGGGCCGAGTCCACGCGGCGACAGCAAGCCAAGACTCACGCATCGGGCGTGAGATTTCTAGCATCGGGAGCCACCGAGGCTCCAGGTCCACCGCGCTCGACTGCACTTGCCGCCAAACCTTCTGGGGGCAATGCTCTTCACTCGGGGCACTATTCTCCTGCTTCTGGGGCGCTAGGCAGAGTCGGGGTGGGCTCCCGACCTCTGCTCTATCTGCATTTGCTGGGGTGTATGCATTCGGCAATGTCGTGTTTCGGCGCGAACTGTTCCGACTTCTCGAGCGCTCCAACGCTCGTTGCGGCGGCTCCCTCTTTCCTCCCTCGAGGCCTCTGGAGGGACAGGGTCACCGGCTGCCAGCTTCTCTCTGGGGCAGCTCCATACAGCGGCGGTTTCTTCTTCTTGGCGCCGCCTTCATTCAGCAGCGGAGCTCGTTTCTCGAGGCTGCGGGGACAAGGTGGTTTCACGAGGTGCTGTGGCTTGTGGGGTTTTGCTCATCCCACCCTCGTCGCCAGTTGTAGCATCCTGCTACTAATGACCACAGACACCATTACTTATGCATAAAGGAGCTTTATTATCTGCAACCAACCTGTTTCATGTCCCTACTGTAACTGTCGTGGTTCCTGTCACTGGCTCCTCCCGTTTCTGCTCCTCCCTCTTAACTCCACCCCAACCACTAGACTACATCATACAATCCGACAAGAGGGTCATGCTCGATTGGTACAGGTTGTGTAAAATAATCTGCAATACTGTTTGAACTCACCATTACGATTCTATTTGCTTCAAAAGTTGTTTTTTGGAATGGTCTAAACACCATTGAATGCCGTTGTATGAGTTTACACACTGTCATTGTCAAGTCAAGACAAAATAAGCTCTATTTAGACTGTACGGCCATAAAAGCAGATAATAAATGGCAATACAATACGTTTTAGATAAAAAGAAAAAACATTAAAATATATCATTATAAAATTTGTGTACATTAGTGCTGTATTAAAAAATAGTACATATCTAATTTGTGCAAAGTTTTCTAATTCATTCTTAAATGTGCTCACTCACAGCAACACTCGGTACTATGCTTGGATACAAGACAATGATCAACAGAGTTTATGTATTCTACCTTGAGTGCGAGAGGGATTAAAGTAACGCATGTTTAAACAGATTGCCAATTCATTAGTATATAAAACTCTTATCAGTTTTTAAAAAAGCTTTTGACTTTATCTAATAGATATATGTAACAGTACTAAAAAGCTGTGTTTACACAGTTATTGTTGTTTCAAATGGATACTAGATAAGTGGAGAATAAATACCTAGTTCCTAGCTATCACAATTCAGGATTCTTGGCATTTGGATATTGTTGTGGCCCGGTCCGGGTCACGAGAAGCCCCGCTGCGGAAGAGCAGCTCCTCAGTGCAGTGAATGTTGCAGCGCTTCTTTGGAACAGCGTGAACCGTTTTGGTGAGCAGACACTAGCGGGGACTCGGCCGTCGTCTCTACATGCACAAACTACTTTAGTTGTCACTAAACAAGAGACATTGCTGCATTCCACTATGGCTGTTATTAACTACAAAGACCATAATGCATGAGTGACACGCCCACTGGGTGTGAAGAGATATCATGCGCTGCGAATGCGGTGTAAAGACTGTTGCAGCAGTGCCTCAGCTGATACCAGAGATCAAGGGCGTGACAGCCCGAAACATGTTTGGTTGGTGAACTTGGGATGGGGAGGCAGCGTCTGATTCCCTGCAACTTACCGATTAAAGAAGGTTACAAACAAGTCTGTGTGCGGCTTCTCAATTCAGGGTTCTTGGCATTTGTATATGTATATATATATATATATATATATATATATATATATATTTTAACAAACCTATCCGTGGAGGACAGAGTGAGTCGCACACCTCGTGGCCCTTTTAAAATGTATTTCTTTCTTTCATTGTGCTCCATTCTTCCTTAAGCTTTTCGGCCAACCTTTGGCCTTCGTCAGAGGGGGGGGGAGCTTACATCCGGCATTACTGCTGACTTCCTCTGACCCGTTCGTTGCTATTATCTTCATTGTGATAATTTCCCTCAGATGGGTTTGCGATGACGTGCAGTGCAGATGCCTTCTGGTCCAGGTAGTCAGCAGTACAATTCTTTCCCTTCGGTGGGTGCCTTTAATGTTTATACAATGTTTGTCACAAGACTCTGCACGTCTTTTCCGTTCATGCAGGGATCACTGCCAGGGTCCAGTCCTTGGTGGCTGCTGCTGCCCTATTCTCTTTGAAGATGAAATCACACGGAGTCCAATTGCGGGCAGTTCTGGCGCTCTTGCATGATGGTGCGGTGTTCCATGGCGGGACAAAGCCATAATACATTTTAACAAACCTATCCGTGGAGGACAGAGTGAGTCGCACACCTCGTGGCACTTTTAAAATTTCTTTATTTCTTTCATTGTGCTCCGTTCTTCCTTAAGCTTTTCGGCCAACCATTGGCCTTCGTCAGAGGGGGGGGGGGAGCTTACATCTGGCATTACTGCTGACTTCCTCTGACCCGTTTGTTGCTATTATCTTCATTGTGATAATTTCCCTCAGGTGGGTTTGCGATGACGTGCAGTGCAGATGCCTTCTGGTCCAGGTAGTATATATATATGTATATTCCAGCTCCGAGGTACCCAACGTACAAAGGAGCACCCGGACCTCAGCTGCACACAAGGAGCCTTAAATGGTAAGCACGCCTCCAGCACCACGATATCCGTTGACTGTTCAAACTGTCCTGGATGCCTGACGCGTTTCGAAGTGTCCCCACTTCTCTTCAGAGGCTTTAGCAGTTATGAAGGAGCGCTTGAGGTACCATACCCCTTCTTGCTTAGATGCACGCCCTAGATGGGACTTATGGGACTTGTAGTGCCTCACATCGCGCTAATGTTCAGTTGGTAACTTTTCAAGCTCACAGATGGGCTTCGCTTTGTGGAATGCGTGCAGAATCCATATGCTGCTGTCCCATGTTCTTGGCCCGTAGTCAAGACCGCATGGCCCCCGGTTCTTTCAGGGTGGTGCTCCTTCCGCGGCATGGGCCGCCGCGTAAATATTCCTGCTCCGAGGTACCCAACGTACGCGGCGAACCATGCCGCGAAAGGAGCACCACCCTGAAGGAACCGGGGGCCATGCGGTCTTGACTACGGGCCGAGAACATGGTACAGCAGCATATGGATTCTGCACGCATTCCACAAAGCGAGGCCTATCTGTGGGCTTGAAAAGTTACCAACTGAAAATTAGCGCGACGTGAGGCACTACAAGTCCCATAAGTCCCATCTAGGGCGTGCATCTAAGCAAGAAGTGGTGTGGTGCCTCAAGCACTCCTTCATAACTGCCAAAGCCTCTGAAGAGAAGTGGGGACACTTCGAAACGCGTCAGGCATCCAGGCCAGTTTGAACAGTCAAAGGATATTGTTGTGCTGGAGGCGTGCTTACCATTCAAGGCTCCTTGTGTGCAGCTGAGGTCCGGGTGCTCCTTTGTACGTTGGGTACTTCGGAGCTGGAATATTTACGCGGCGACCCATGCTGCGGAAGGAGCACCACCCTGAAGGAACCGGGGGCCATGCGGTCTTGACTACGGGCCGAGAACATGGTACAGCAGCGTACGGATTCTGCACGAATTCCACACAGCGAGGCCCATCTGTCGGATTGAAAAGTTACCAACTAAAAATTAGCGCGACGTGAGGCACTACAAGTCCCATGAGTCCCATCTAGGGCGTGCATCTAAGCAAGAAGGGGTGTGGTGCCTCAAGCGCTCCTTCATAACTGCCAAAGCCTCTGAAGAGAAGTGGGGACACTTCGAAACGCGTCAGGCATCCAGGGCAGTTTGAACAGTCAAAGGATATCGTTGTGCTGGAGGCATGCTTACCATTCAAGGCTCCTTAAGTGCAGCTGAGGTCTGGGTGCTCCTTTGTACGTTGGGTACTTCGGAGCTGGAAAATGTACGCGGCGACCCATGCCGCGGAAGGAGCACCACCCTGAAAGAACCAGGTGCCATGCGGTCTTGACTACGGGCCGAGAACATGGGACAGCAGCGTATGGATTCTGCACGAATTTCACACAGCGAGGCCCATCTGTGGGCTTGAAAAGTTACCAACTGAAAATTAGCGCACCGTGAGGCACTACAAGTCCCATATATCCCATCTAGGGCATGCATCTAAGCAAGAAGTGGTGTGGTGCCTCAAGCGCTCCTTCATAACTGCCAAAGCCTCTGAAGAGAAGTGGCGACACTTCAAAACGCGTCAGGCATCCAGGGCAGTTTGAACAGTCAAAGAATATCGTTGTGCTGGAGGCGTGCTTACAATTCAAGGCTCCTTGTGTGCAGCTGAGGTCCGGGTGCTCCTTTGTACGTTGGGTACTTCAGAGCTGGAATATTTACGCGGCGACCCATGCCGCGGAAGGAGCACCACCCTGAAGGAACCGGGGGCCATGCGGTCTTGACTACCGGCCGAGAACATGGGACAGCAGCGTATGGATTCTGCACGAATTCCACACAGTGAGGCCCATCTGTGGGCTTGAAAAGTTACCAACTGAAAATTAGCGCGACGGGAGGCACTACAAGTCCCATAAGTCCCATCTAGGGCGTGCATCTAAGCATGAAGGGGTGTGGTGCCTCAAGCGCTCCTTCATAACTGCCAAAGCCTCTGAAGAGAAGTGGGGACACTTCGAAACGCGTCAGGCATCCAGGGCAGTTTGAACAGTCAAAGGATATCATTGTGCTGGAGGCGTGCTTACCATTCAAGGCTCCTTGTGTGCAGCTGAGGTCTGGGTGCTCCTTTGTACGTTGGGTACTTCGGAGCTGGAATATATATGTATATATATAGATCTAACTCCACAATCCTGCAGTACATGGATCCAAACGAACACCAGCACAAATAGGTACAGACCACAGCAATGAATGAAAAAAAGTGCTTTATTCCAGAATGGGCAGCAGCATGACGCGGTTTGTCCGGGGAACCCGGACTTGATAACATGACATACCCAGAGACATGGGTGATTTAAATACTGTGCACATCTTTTGTGGCTCCACCTCCTGACCCTCATAGAAATTGAAAACATACTTATTTGTGTAACCACAGTCTGTTTTCATGCATAAATGTCCGACCAAACAGTGCTCTCATAATTTGATAAATGGCATTATAATTCTGACAATGAATCTTACTACTACTTCAGAAACATTTCAACATTTATAACAGTTACAACAATAAAGGGCAAGTGCCCTAAGAAAACCATGTGGTATAATATGTGATCAAAGAGGGTTAAAACAAGAGGCGATAGTCAGATGTTATATACAGTATTTTAAAAAAACACACACAATGTGTTAGAGTGCTATAAATTAAAAATTTGTGCATACTCATAAAAATGTTTAGTGAGCAAGTTTACCAAGAATGTAAATGGTAATAGCAGCATGAGTGTATAATGTGCAAAGTGGCAAGTGCTATAAAGTGCAAAGTGATGTAAACATGGCTAATTCATGTATTTTACAAATGGCAGCAAAAAAGTTTATCAGATAAGGTGCATACAGAGATATCTAATAACAGACCTAGCAGGCAAATCAATATCAAAAAGTTGTTATAAATACTTCCGCAGAGATAGTAAAAAATTCAATTGGCCAAATATAATTGTTAACTTATTTCAGGAAAACACAATATTACCATTTGATATTTAATCATTAACAACCCCTTACGAAAGTCAAAATTATCCTCAGCGCACAAAAATACGGTAAGACCATAAAATCGGTAAAACCAAATTTTAAAAAATACGCTAAAAACAACATAATGTTAAAAGCCAAAGTCTAAAAGCTATTTAATACCAGTTGCAGATAAGAGGAAGTTTATCAATCTGGACCTTCATAGTTAACCCAAAACTAAAAAGATTATAAAAAAGGGAAGTTTCCAGAATAAATATTCAAATATATTTACAGAAAATTATGAAGGTCCTCACCCATGTTGAGGCCATTCGGGATTTTGCTATTAAGCAGTACTATGTAGTGGCTCTCCAATTGTCTCAGTCTTTTTTCTCTATCCCCTCCCCTCTTAGAGATGGGGACGGCGTCAATAACAAAATATTTCAAATCGTTCAAGTTGTTCTTGTGAACTAATTTGAAATGACGCGCTACTGGATAGCTAGCATCGGAGTTGACTATTGCCCGTAAATGCTGTAAAATTCGATTGAACACTTGCAGTTTTGTACTTCCAACGTACTGTAGATTACAAGTACATTGTAAGACGTAAACTGCATGGTCAGTTTTGCAAGTGTAGTGATTGTTAATCTTGCTAATAGTCTCAGAAAAAGCCTCTTGATACTCTGTGGTATTTACTCCGAATTTGCATGCTCTGCAAGAGCTGCATTTAAAAAAAAACAGTTCTATTGGATAGCCAATTAGATTTAATAGTAGCTTCAGGGCTTGATTTAACGAACACATCCCTCATTGAAGGGGCTCTTCGAAAAGTTATTGCTGGATAATCTTCCAACAGGGGTGCTAGTGTAATGTCTGTCATGAGGATTGGCCAGTTAGATTTGACAATCTGTCTAATTTTACATTCCTGGCAATTAAAAGTAGTGATGAGTCTGATTTTAGATTTCTCTACCCCACTTTCTTTTATTTCTGCTGGCATACTGGTAGGGACCGCAGAATCTATAGGGGCTGTCGGGGTTTTGGTCATCACTTGTTTCAGAGATTTAGTAAGCTCGTTTTTATCATAACCCCTAACCAAAAATCTTTGAAACGAATCCTCCAGACAGATATTCAAATCAGCTTCATTATTGCAAATTCTTTGAATTCTTAAAAATTCTCCGTAAGGAATACTTTTAATAAGGTGGCGAGGATGGTTGCTCTGGGCATGTAAAATGGAATTACCTGCCGTGACCTTTCTGTGCATTTTAGGCATAATTTTGTTATTGGAAATGTACACTTCAACATCAAGGAAATCAACTTTAAAATTGCTTATAGTGGCTGTGAATTCTAGGTTCAAAGCATTGCTATTAATTTCTTTGACAAAATCTTCAGCCGAAGCCTCACAGCCCTGCCAGATAATGAAAACATCATCTATGAAACGCCACATGTTGACAATTCCTGTATCTGTTCCAATCAGACAACCACGGGGCTGACCCAGAACATGCTTCTCTCACCAGCCCACGTGTAAACACGCGTAACTAGGGGAGAAGCATGCCCCCATGGCCACACCCTGCAGCCGCTGATATACCTCGTTGTTAAATAAAAAGTAGTTGTTGTTTAGACATAAATCAATCATTTTAACCAGCATTTTGCTATGTTCATAGAATCTGATGTCCCTTTAACTCAAGAAATATTCAATCGCTCTAAGGCCATCACTGTGATTGATAGATGTGTAAAGAGACGAAATGTCCATTACCAGAAACCGATATTCAGGTTTCCACATGACCCCATTCAGTTTATTCAAGAAATCACTAGTATCTCTTATGTAGGTCGGGAGGGCCTCCATAAAACCGTGAAGAAAAAAATCCACATATTTAGATATTGCCTCCAATAATCCATTCTGGGCTGAGATAATCGGTCGCCCAGGTATAGGAAAAGTACCTTTGTGGATCTTGGGCAGCAAAAAAAAGGTGGGAGTGATGGGATGATCTACCTTTAAAAATTCAAACTCCTTTTTGCTGATTAGGCCTTCTCTTTTCCATTGGGACAAGTTAGTGTGGATTAACTGTTTCATTTTATTGAGTTCATTAAAAGAGGCCTTCCTATAGCAAAGTGGATCATTAAGCTGCCTCTCAGCCTCTGCAATATATACATCTCATGGCCATAGAACACCGTTTCCACCTTTATCGGCTTTATTCACTATAATAT
Organism: Lissotriton vulgaris; assembly: GCF_964263255.1. NCBI lineage: Eukaryota > Metazoa > Chordata > Amphibia > Caudata > Salamandridae > Lissotriton > Lissotriton vulgaris. Next base: position 231,091,632 of record NC_141696.1, read on the forward strand.
TTCCATGATTGTTGATTTTCCGTATGAGATTAGAATACTGTTTGTCCTTGTAGCTCCTACGTTTCTGACTTTTTGCCACATCAAGATTCAACTTCTTCAATTCCTCAATCATTCGATCACTGAAAATGTCAATGGCGTCCCTGGGCATGACTGGGACAAACGAAGATCGTTGACAAAAAGGACTTTTCGCAGCACTACCACTCGAGATACCCATGGATTTCAACATTACTTGAGTGTTATCAACAGCCTCTTCCTCCGAAGTTAAAAGAGAGTGTGCAGTTTCTAGGGCCATGGTATCAGATATCGCTAACGTCCTGCTAGGTTGGGATTCTTGTAGAATCTTAGTTGCCTGATCACTTTTTTTATTCAATGTGTGAAATTTCAGTTTTCGAATAAACTTGAAAACATCAATCCTCAACTGCACATATTTGAAGCTGTTCTTGGGGCAAAATTAGAGGCCCAAGGACAAAAGTTGAATTTCCGCTTTGTTAAGGTCAAGGTCTGTTAGATAAATCACAGTGTTCTCAATATTTTTGCTGACATTTTTTTCTTTTTCCAATTTTTCTTCATTGCCTTTTCAATTGCTTTTATCTTTTTTTTCATTATTTTTAGTTATAGTTTCATCATTACTTGGTGATTCGTTTGTTATAGTGGTGGGAGGAAACCAGTAACCCTTGCTACATTCATTGCCACTCCGGGGCTCAATGCAAGCTTTTGATAGAATTTGCGAAAGGACACCCATCCAAGAGAAGTAAAGACAAGACTGCATCATCCATAATGCAACGTGTTGCCTCATTCTAAGCGACCCAATCAGGGTGCACGATGGGATAAATAGGATGCTGCAGCCTCATGTTCCTTTAACCGTGACTGCCTCTGATGAAGAGTTAACCTCGAAACGCGTCAGGTGACAGTTTTGCTGATAAGACGGAGTGCATTTCAACATCACCAATAAAGACTTTTTAATGTGGGAGAGAAGCGTCTGTGTTTTCGAGTGCGACTCAATTCTTTGGACACCCCAACGAGCAAGATGTTTTGGGCGGCGGTCCTGCCGTTGAGCTAGCACCACCCAAGAAGCATGGGGCGACGGAGCCCGATGTTACGAGGCTCGATGTTGAACCACAGACTTGGATTGAGGTTGAAAGACTCTCCGGGGCTGAAGAGCTTTTGATAGAATTTGGAAAAGGACACCCATCCAAGGGAAGTAAAGACAAGACTGCATCATCCATAATGCAACGTGTTGCCTCATTCTGAGCGACCTAATCATGGTGCATGATGGGCTAATTAGGATGCAGCAGCCTCATGTTCCTTTAACCGTGACTGCCTCTGATGAAGAGTTAACCTCGAAACGCGTCAGGTGACGGTTTTGCTGATAAGACGGAGTGCGTTTCAACTTCACCAATAAAGGCTTCTTAATGGGGAGAGAAGCGTCTGTGTTTTCGAGTGCAGCTCAATTCTTTGGACACCTCAACGAGCACAATGTTTTGGGCGGCGGTCCTGCCGTCAAGCTACCCAAGAAGCATGGGGCGACGGAGCCCGATGTTACGAGGCTCGATGTTGAACCACAGACTTGGATTGAGGTTGAAAGACACTCCGGGGATCAATGCGAGCTTTTGATAGAATTTGCAAAAGTACACCCTTCCGAGGGAAGTAAAGACAAGACTGCATCATCCATAATGCAATGTGCTGCCTCATTCTGAGCGACCCAATCAGGGTGCACGATGGGCTAATTAGGATGCTGCAGCCTCATGTTCCTTCAACAGTGACTGCCTCTGATGAAGAGTTACCCTCGAAACGTGTCAGGTGACGGTTTTGCTGATAAGAAGGAGTGCGTTTCAACTTCACCAATAAATGTTTCTTAATGGGGAGAGAAGCGTCTGTGTTTTCGAGTGCGGCTCAATTCTTTGGACACCCCAGCGAGCACGATGTTTTGGGCGGCGGTCCTGCCGTTGAGCTAGCACCACCCAAGAAGCAAGGGGTGGCGGAGCCCGATGTTATGAGGCTCGGTGTTGAACCACAGACTTGGATTGTGGTTGAAAGACACTCCGGGGCTCAATGCGAGCTTTTGATAGAATTTGCAAAAGGACACCCATCCAAGGGAAGTAAAGACAAGACTGCATCATCCATAATGCAACCTGCTGCCTCATTCTGAGTGACCCAATCAGGGTGCACAATGGGCTAATTAGGATGCTGCAGCCTCATGTTCCTTTAACCGTGACTGCCTCTGATGAAGAGTTAACATCAAAACACGTCAGGTGACGGTTTTGCTGATAAGACGGAGTGCGTTTCAACTTCACCAATAAAGGCTTCTTAATGGGGAGAGAAGCGTCTGTGTTTTCGAGTGTGGCTCAATTCTTTTGACACCCCAACGAGCACAATGTTTTGGGCGGCGGTCCTGCCGTCGAGCTAGCACAACCCAAGAAGCATGGGGCGACGGAGTCCGATGTTACAAGGCTCGATGTTGAACCACAGACTTGGATTGAGGTTGAAAGACACTCCGGGGCTCAATGCGAGCTTTTGATAGAATTTGCAAAAGGACACCCATCCAAGGGAAGTAAAGACAAGACTGCATCATCCATAATGCAATGTGTTGCCTCATTCTGAGCGACCCAATCAGGGTGTACGATGGGCTAATTAGGATGCTGCAACCTCATGTTCCTTTAACCGTGACTGCCTCTGATGAAGAGTTAACCTCGAAACGTGTCAGGTGATGGTTTTGCTGATAAGACGGAGTGCGTTTCAACTTCACCAATAAAGGCTTCCTAATGGGGAGAGAAGCGTCTGTGTTTTTGAGTGCGGCTCAATTCTTTGGACACCCCAACGAGCACGATATACATGTGATCAAGGCAGGGATCTGCCGAAACGCGTCGTGAGGACTGGTGAAATAAACTGAAAGAAGCACCAAGAAGGGTCTGCCTCGTTTTTCTTTCTGACCCTATGGGAGTTGGTAGCTGAAGCGAGCAATTTTGAGAATATATATATATATATGTCGATTGCTGTTTGGCTAAAATAAACATCTTGCCTGAATCCAGAAGTGGTCCGTATCTCTTTCTTCGCCGCCGGGGTTCTCTGGTGGAAGTGGAAGGAGTAACCCGTTCGAAATATATATATATATATATATATATATATATTCACTCAAACCTCCTGCACAGCAACGTGAAGGAATCACAAGCCGCACCAGCCGGGTAGGTTAAAAGGTATTCTTTATTGGGCACAAAGAAGACGCGTTTCGAGCACACAGGCTCTTGGTCACATGACCACCACGGACATAGTTGCTCTTTAAATTTAAATAACGTAACACAACATAAAGTAATGAAAATGAAAAAAAGACTCATTGTTTACATGTAAATGTAAACTACTTACCCGTAGGGTCCCAAGGCGCTTCGACCGCTGCGAAACCCTTCCTGGCTTCCCTGAGAGATGGTCCCTTAATGGGTATCTCCAGGGTGAGACCAGGCATCCCCGGCGGTCTGGTGGGGCCGTTAGTGAAGATGAGGCAAGCTAATGCCCAGAGTTGCCGAGTGTGATCGCTGATCAGAGTGGGCACCGAGGCGAGAGAATTATCGAGTCCGCTGACCCTGGTCCAGAAACCTGCCGCGCCGGGAATCGAACCCTGGTCCCGGCCGTCCTCTGCTCTCGGGTCTGCCGCCTCTAACCAGTGAGCCACACTACTTCATTCGAGCTTTCTATCGTGCTTTAGAAAGGTTAAACTAAATCATGTAAATACATGTAAAGAAAATTTAAATAAAGCACAGTTTCAATATATTTGTGGTTTGCAGCAAAACATTGTACAATTTTTAATACAATTAGTACAAAATTAAGGGTGTAGTACCCGATTAGTTTTATAACTGAAGGTTTTATAAGAGGGTAGGGGAGAAAAGGATGTCAATTGATCATCCAGATTACAAAAAACGACTGTAATTAAGAGAAAATAAATAAGAAATTAAGTGAAGTGAGTGAGGCTATGACGGAAATAGGTATCGATGTGATCGAGCATAGAGTGACTAATGGGGAGAGAAGCGTCTGTGTTTTTGAGTGCTGCTCAATTCTTTGGACACCCCAACGAGCACGATATATATGTATATATATATATATATATATATATATATATATATATATATATATATATATATATATATCACCTCCGTTTTGATCCAAAACCCAGGCTTCCGGGTGCTCTCAGGCGGTGCACGCAAAGCGCGGCAGACCCAGCCGCGTTTCAATTCAATTCCGTTTTCCCAGCGGGAAGTTTTCCTTCATGCACTCTCGGGTTTGCCATTTAAACCACATGATTTTAGAAGATTTGTTCCGTTTATTTCATTATTCACAGCAAGCCAGCAACACCTTACTCGTTTTGGTCTCTACGGAGACCTTGCTCACAGGAAAGCCAGCTCTCCTGTGAGCAAGGTCTCCGGAACAAATCTTCTAAAAACGTGTGGTTTAATTGTCAAACCCGAGAGTGCATAAAGGAAAACTTCCCGCTGGGAAAACGGAATTGAATATATATATATATATATATATATATATATATATATATATATATATATATATATATATATATATATATATATATATATATATATATATATATATATATATATATATATATATATATATATATATATATATATATATATATATATATATATATATATATATATATATTTATATTTTCAGCAACGTTTTCGCGCAGAAACCCCAGCCGCATGCGGTGGTGGTCTCGGACAGGGTCGCAAGCCCCAAATATCCAAAAGATCGTTGATACCAGTATCAGAAGAGCATTGTCCAAGCCACTCGTGACCAAGGAGGTTTCCCTCCGAAACGCGTCGAGTGACTGGGCAGTGAAAAATAAAAACACGCTGGCAAGAAATAAGTGGCTTGGACATCGTTCTTCTGATACTGGTATCAATGATCTTGTGGATAGATATATATATAAATATATATATATATATATATATATATACATATACATATATATATATATATATATATATATTTGTCAATACTGTATTTTTTAACACTTTCAACTTTTCATGTTGCACTTAAGATGAAATGTGTTCTCTTGTTTGTTTTATCCTAAATTATCATGGTTTAAAATAATCGAACAATAAATTCTGTTTAAACTGTTTCAACCTATTTCCAATTACTACCCCCATTTTTTCATGTTAGCAAGAAAAAACCAGACAGGGCCTGCAAAATTCGGGTCAAGTGGAAGGAAATCTTTTGGCATGTTTATAGTTTCCTCAGGGTGATCCCATTCTTACAACCAGCGAACGTTTGTAACAAATAGTTTTTAAGCAATCTCTGAACTCCGCTGCCAAACGTTTCTATCTGTTTGCCTAATTAATTTTATTCTTTTGTTTTTGTTTTAGGGGGCCTGGTTCAGTCATTTAGAAGATTAATGACAGATTGGAGAATGTGTTACAGAGGTTGCGATGAATGGCTCATCTGTTCTGTTAGATGGAGACATAGCTGTTTATGTTTGTTCTATTTCTGCTCTAAATGTTGTACAGACTACTGATTATTATTTGCATCTAATTGCATGGTGTATGTTTTTTACTGTTCCCTCTTGTTTTTTTCTCCTTTATTACTGCTCACTACCTATCTGTAGCTGTGTTGTGAAACAGTGCATAGGGCCAACAATTTGGGCTTTAAATTGTTCACGGTGTGAGGAAAAGGCGTGTGTGCTTGTTCTCCTCCCCACTGCACTGCCTCACTTCTTTTATGTCTTCCCTCTTGTGTCCAATGTCCTGTTGCTTAGCTGTGGTACCATCTCCCTTGACGTGACTTTCCTTATGCATCTGCTGGTTATATTCTTCGATATGTGCCCAAGCGCACAGTGTGACTTCACTTTAGTAGCCCAAGACGTAGCCATGGAAAACGATATTCAGGAATATTCTTTCAGTGTGCTGATAGCAGGCTTCCAACCATAACTAATTGTTGGAAATAAAAAAACACAGAAAGCTCACATGCCCACTTCTACAAAATTGTCAAGCACAAGGTACTCTCAGGCACAACGCTGCTACAGGTTTTGTATTAGATTTTAGGTCTTCAGTATATGAAAGTGCAAGCTGTCTGCTTGAGGAAAACATATTCTGAATTTACAGTGGGCTTAGAGGCCATCCAACGCTTGCCATTGTTTGGCTTTCTTGTCACTCTCAATAATTTGCTTTTTATTTGTTGCCTTGTTTGGGTTTCCCTTTCTCTTATGTGTTTATTCCTCCTCTGGCGTACAGCCTCTTTAGTTGTGTCCTTGCATTGCTCATTTTTGGGAAATTACACTTCCCTTTTTTTATCCACTCCATGAGGGTGCATGTATTTTCAAGCTATCTCCCTGGTGTACTTCTTTTCTCTTCCTCTGTAACAGACGGACTGCATTAGTTTGAGCTTCATACATTTTATAGTGTGAAAAAATAGAGAGAGACAATTTTGGGTTGTTGAAAATCGTGTTTCTATGAAGTGTTATAGCAAGTTATGTACTTACAATGCCAATAGCCCTAGGTTTCACAAATGCAAGTCCGATTGCATTGCACATGCTTGTTTGATTTAATGTAAATCTGTTCCGTAGGTTTTGAGAAATTAAGGTTCAAATTATATGTAAAGATTAGAATGCAGAAGTACCATGGGACTGGCAAATCAAAGGATTATATCTGATTGACTGCCTCACATGACCAAAGATGTTAGGCAGCCATTTTAGGTCTCAGTGCTCAGTCCTTGAGACCTAAAAAAACAGACATTTAGGGCTGTAAGGTTGGGATGCCCTGAAACCCTAAGCATTGTGGAGGGTGTTCTAGAGGGACCCCGCTGGTGCCAAATATGAAAAAATAAAGTGTGTGCGTGACTGCTTGTTGATGGTTTTGTCTGATCATTGGTACTTGCCAATGTTTGACAGTATAAAAGCTCGGAAATGTGTTGGCACATAGGTGCCTCTAGTGAAAATGTGTTCTTCAATGCACATGGGTATCTGTATGTCTATTGGTTTGTGCGCATTTGTTTCACATGTAATGTTGGTCTGTGTGTGTTTATTGATACATTTTGTTGTGTATCTGAACATCAGCAAGGGTATATGGTCTGAATGTGTGTGTGTCCGTGCATTAGTGCTTTCATGTTGCGTTTTTGTGTGCATGTACTGTACAATGATGTTGGGAAGTGGGTTGTTAGTAGTGGAAAATATATATCTGTCATTGTCAATAAGACCACTAACACAATATAGGGCTCAGAATAGGTCTTAGAAAATGATTTCCATGCTCAACCCTTGGTAGCTTGGCTGCGAGCAGGTAGGCTTAACTTCAAAGACAGGTATGTAAAGCATTTAAAAACGCCAATTCAATACATAATTAAGACACAACATACAATAAAAAATCCAACACCAATTCATGAAAATAGGAAATAAATTCATCTTAAAAATGTCACTAAAACGAAAACAAATTCAATGTAGGAAACCAGAGATATGAATTTCTAAAGATTAAGCAATATATAGCACAAAGAAACCTATTGCGCCTATTGGGACATCTGATCGTGCTAGACCGGGACAAGGCCAAAGTTTCAAGCTTACCCCTCGCGGTAGGTCTCGGTCACCGTTTTTACCTTCTGAATTAGAAACTCTTCTGGAGCTTTTCCTCCCGGGGTCCCTCGACGTGTCTGGATTCGGTGAGGGTTAGCCGGCTTGCCTTGCGACGAGCTCTTGGTCAAACTTATAGAAGTCAGACCTCTGGAGCCTTTCAGCAAGACGAAGCAGAGATCCAGGCTGGCGCATGGTTGAAGGTCGGCAGCTTCACTCTTGTGGTTGGTCCCAGTCACCTCTCCTACGTTCGTACTTAGAAACTTTTACAGAGCTTTTTCTTGCAAGGTCCCTCAATGCTCTTCACTTCACCAGGCCGGATTCAGTGAGTGTTCGCCGACTTGGGTTTCAGCTTACTCCCGATCAAACCCTGGAATTTGGACCTCTGGAGCTTTTCAGTGGGACAAACCTAGACGGCAAGCTGGCTCTGGGTTAAGGGTCACCTCTTTGCTGGCCAGATGAAGTCGCTCCATCCCAAAGGGTCCCAAAGTGTCCAAAACTTACTCCAAGGTCTGGAAGCTCCAACATGGTCCTTGAAAGTTTGGGACTTCAGTTCCCACAATCCACATGGAAAAAACCCTTACAAATCCATTGGTTGTACTCCAGGCTGAGGATTCTTGGTGTTGATGCTCCAGGTGAGCTCTGTTAACCTGTAACTTGCAGGGAGTCTACTCTTTATTCCTTTTGAAGCAAGGTAGTCCACAGGGCTGTAGTTCTAGATTGTTCAGCAGGCATAGTCTTCAGAGTGCAGGGCCTGGTAGGTGCAAATCAAACTTTTCGGCGTGGACTCTTCTTCTTTCTTGAGTTTCAAGCAGCTGATCTGAGAGGCTCTGCCCCTCTCAGATACTTATTCTAACTTCTCTGGGTCAAGCAGGAGGGCACTCCTGTTCAATGACGTGCAGGGCAACACGCCTGTGTATGACCACATCCTCCAAAATGTGGCACTATTTTCTCCCAGAGAGCACAATTTCTCGAAAATTCATCATGGCTGATTTTCCAGCAGAGAGAAAAGAGCTGGATAAGCACTCCTTTAAGATGCTCCAATTCCATACTGTCCCTCCCCCTTACATCTGCCCAGTCCTTCCTTAATCATGCCATCTGGTTGGGGGCAGAGGGTAGAGGTGCAAATGAAACTGGTTTCTCCCGCTGGTTCCCTCCTTCCTTTGAAGAACATTATTTCCTCCTCCCCCCCCACATTCCTATGCCCAGCAATCCTCTCCTCCCAGAAGGGCTCCATAACCCCAGGGGTCATTGATCACCTCTTCAAAGCAGCCTGGATAATCCGCTTAACTCTGACCAATCAGGACAGAATTAATTTTGGTGTACAGACAGGAAAGTCTTATAACTTCTTGAATGTACATTCTAGGATAGATTCAACGATACCATGTTGTTGGATTTTTCAATACCATTCTAGGAAGTCCTTGAATGATATTAACATCACCTCCTTGACATTAGTTATTATTTAACAACTTCTTTACAAGATAATCTATGTGGCTGGGGATATGCGATGGGAAAAATTACTTGGGCCATTTTTCCCACACCAGGGCTTATAAAAACATATTTTATAAGGATCCTTCCTATATTTACAGGACCACACAACCCTGGGATACCTAGAGGAGACTTTAGGGGTTCTGAATATGTAAAAATATTGCAGATCGTCAATCCAGAATGCCCCCAGCACAGAAGTTGATTTGGGGAAGTACTTTACTACAATTTGGGAAAGGAAATGTGCAATTTCACTAAACCCAAAGCATATAAAACTCATTTTATAAGGTCCTCCTTATAACTACCTGTACCGCCATCCCTGGGAGTACCTGGGGGTACCTAATATGATAAAACATTGTAGTTTATTCATTTTTAAATAAGTGCCCCAAACACCAAAGTCGAGTTTGGGCCCAATTTCCATTTTAAAAGCAGTCCTGTAATACAGGGGTGCTTTTAAACTGACCCCAAGCTTCATCAGTACACACATGCAAGTGCAGAAAGGGCTGCTGGCCACTAAACTGCCATGCCCTATTATATACTGGGGCTGTAAAGGTAGTTGTAATCCCCCTTCCCTATTATGTACTAGGGCCTTATAGGGCAGGTCATACCAATCATAGGGGTATCCTAACCCATAGTGTACCCTAGTGTATGTAGGTGTTTTCATTGTTTTCTAAGTGTGTCTTCAACATTGCACTGCCCTGGGCCTGGTTACGCAAATCCCAGGGTCAGTCAGAGTCAGTTACCACTAGTACCAGTCAGCAAGAATGTTGGGGATGCCCAGGGCACATGATGACTTAACAACAAGCGGCCAATCACATTGCCTTTGCCAATGCTTTTTATGCTTGAACGCACTAACTGCCTTTGATCATCACTTTATAAACAAATGCTGCAAAACCCTGCCTACTGTAACTATCCTGAAGAACTAGTGCTATTGTATATTGTAACTTATATGTTTATTGACTTTGTTCATGCTTGTTTTGTTTGTCAAGCTGTGCTTAGAATGTGCTGTTGCTTATAATATATGACATCAGATAAGTGCGTGCCCTATCTTAGCCTAAGAAACTTTGATTGTCTCTAGTGGTGGGTATAATTAACTTCCCAGTCAACTTAAAAAAAGGCTCCTTTGTCTCACCACAGAAATTGAAGCGGGAAATCGGGAAAGTGAAGGCAAGCCCCTCTTTTTGAATGACTTCACTTTTAACCCAGGGGGTGACTAATTATTATTTGGAGGTCTGGTGTAGAGACAGATTTCGCTGTCTGCCAGTTAGAGGTAATAAACGTGTACACCAAGAGGTGTGATGTACCTACATAAATAAACAAATAGGGTCAAAGGGAATGTTTATTGACCAAGCATTGTTATCATCCCTAATAACTATGAAAACCAACTACTGAGATAACAATGGGTCAGGAGAATAAACTATCTAGCAAAGTCTGTGTTGTCTAGAGGGTACAGCCACGAAATCTACAGAGAGTAAATCGTGGTGAAAATGATATTTCCCGTCAGATTCCCGTCCTGTACCGCCCTACATCATTTGGGATCCTTCACCCCGAAGGAAAGTGGTGTTATCCAGATTAGGTAGGTTGTAGCCTAATCTAATGGAAGAAATCTCTGATGTAGGTGCGAAATTAGATGGCATCAGGGGGTAAACTGACTAGCAGTGCAAAGAATGTGAAAGAGTAACAGTGCTAAGTGCAAAAAAAAAAAAAATTGGTTAAGATTGGGTTGTGGAAATGGAAAAGACAATTTTAATAGAATCCTATCCACACACAAGGCTAAAAACAGTGCATAGTAGTGTGGAACAAATAACTACTAAGGTTGGTTGTAGGTCGACATGTTTGTGCAGTGGATATAGAGTCAAAAGATCTCCTCCTGCTTCCTCAGGACCTTAATGTAATGCTACTGCATAATGTGAATGAAGGTGAAGTAAAATAAACAATATCACCTGGGATTCGCCCGTGAAGATGGTCCATTGATCACCCAATATCAGTGAACGAAAACACAAAAAAGACAAACAGACATTAAAGATAGTTACATAGCATACACGTTGTGTATTTGATTACATTTGCCAATTCTTTTTTCTGGTCAATTGATTCTATTCAGTAACCAATTCTAGGGTCATAATAATATTTAGACAAAAGAAAAGGATATTATCATATCCACTCACCCAATTTCTGGGGAATACACGCCCCACATCACCTGGCTACAGCTCAGGTGATGTACCTACTGCTATTGGCAATGCTTGATTTGTTAAACAATAAGTGCCAGGGCCCCACGATATTCCTTAGAAAGAGTTGTACGATGGTACAACGCATGCCTGAACAACGCATACCTGTACCATGTGATCACAACCACGTCCCCGCCCCACGGCCTATACTGTCCCCTGCCCTGTGAACTGTCCCTTTTCCCACTTGCCCAGAGTCCTAAAAATTTACTTTATGCCCAGAAAACTACCCGAACCCAGCCTCCCCCACCCTGATCCCCCAAAACTGTCCCCTACATCACTAAAGGACCCAAACCCTACCCCTCCTGCCCTGAGGCCTAAAACTGCCCCCACCCTGTAAACTGTCTCTTTCACCCAGCCCTGATATCTAAAAATTAACCCAGCACCCCAAAAACTATCCCGACCTCAGCCACCCTTGCCCTGAGCCTGAAAAACTATCCCCTACATCCTTACTCTGACCCGGACCCCCCCCCCCCCCCCCCCCTGCGCCCTGAGGCCCAAAACTGCCACCAGCCATTCAAATTGTCCCTTTCCCCCGCCCTGCCCTGAGCCCTAAACACTGCCTCCAAGCCCTAAAGTCTATCCTGACTCTAGCCCCCGAGCCCTAAAAACTATCCCCTACACCTGTAAAGTACCACAAGCCAGCCACCCTGCCCTGAGCCCTAAAACTGCTCCCTGTCCCATAAAACAACCCCAACCCCCTCCAGAGTCCTAAAAACTACCCCACTGCAAAAAGCTAACCCCCACCCCCTAAGCCCCAGTGCCACTTACCCATCCTTCCTCTTTATGTCTTCCTTTGCCCGCTCATCAGCTCTGCAAATAGACTGCGCATCGCCTTAACCACTCATATGCGTGGTTAAGGCATGTGTGGGAAACTGCACACTTGGCAGGGCCTGCACTGTTAATGATGTTTTCCCTCAGAAAGTTATTGCAGCTTACACCACCAACAGGTTCTTCAAGCTGCCAAATACAAGTATTAAGACAACCAAATAACCAGAACACTCCTACAAATGTTACAATTTGGATTATACCAGGTGACCTAAAGTTTTAAGAATGGCATGGGCAAGCAGACATTATTATTACTATATTTATTGGCATATCATATTGTTAAATACTTTTCTCATGTGCTTATTTTCACAGCATCACCATGTGGTGACCAGTCATAAATATGTGCTGGTGCTAAGAAATAAGTGCAGAGCACTGGCAAACACCAGCACAAATTAAGCACTGACACTTCGCCACTGTTTTTTTTCGGAAGCGTCACTCACTTTTTGGATCAGTTCACACATGGCCACTTGATGGTGGAGCTATGAAGGGGGAATTTTTCATAGCTAAATCCTACTACTATTCAATTGGTGTAGTCTGTGTACGAGTTCACATAGATACAGGCACACTTTTCTTTAATGCTCTTCTTTCTCCATCTGTAGAGGCGGGAGTTAGTGTGTGGTATAAACACTTACTGGACCCATAGGTGGGAGTGCAGTAGGAGCCAGTGCTTCTGCCTTAAGGTCATATAAGGGCCATGTGGTGGCAGAGCTTGCTACACGTCCTCTTTTGGACAGTAGGCAGGGGTATAGGTGGGTTGATGGTATCTTTGACGTTTTCAAACAGTGGCTGAATAAAAGTGTCAACCTTCATTAAGATGGTCAGGGAGCAAGAGACTGGGATGGAGGCTGAGAGCAGAGCCAAAAGCCTCATCCTAGGGCTGAAGGACATGCTACTAGCACCAGAACGGATGCCGAGGCCACGCTTCTCATGATCCTTGACTGCCAGTCTAGCACTAACACCTCCATTGATCTTAAAATGGCTAAACTCTACTTTAATTTCAGAACTGAGTGGCCACAGGGCTGGACTGGCTATTCTTCCACTCTGCCATTTCCCTGATAGACTGCGGCTAGCAGTTTCTTTCAGATCAAGGTGGGCTACCATGTCGAAAGCAAACCCCAATTGACCCATTCAGGTCGCAGCATTCTGCAGCTGGAAGAGGTTTAACCTAGGCATGGAAGAAAATGTAATTTTGTAGCACTAAATGCATCCTCTGGCTCATTGGGAACATGAGGATGCATTTTGCACTATGAAATTAGCACTACATGCTGGATTATGCTCTAACATAATTATGCATACTTATGGGTAATCTTTGCTAAAGAGAATTATGCCTACCCCTAGTTATTCCCACGGCTACTTTCCATGAACCTGAACCTTCTGAACATTCCGGCCACTCATGGCCAAGAAACCCTATTTACCAACCAACATAATCCCTGAGGCAAATTGTTGGAGATGAACGGCCACAGATTTTTTGGAGCAAAAAAGTGAGGTGACCGCTCGCAGGATGTTAGACATTTCTAATCATATCCAGTAAACTATTATGTGAACTCAACATTAATTAATAACAATCATTGTCTTTCATTTGGATCATTGCTGTGAGTATCTATGCCTTTAGTTCTATTTTTGGTTAACCCACCTAAAGATTCTAGGCTTAACCTGCTAACCATTAGCTTGCCCTTTTTCACCAGCCTCCAGGCAAGCTTGGTCGGAGAGTGCTGTTTCTGCTTTTGTTACCCATAATTTTTCACTGTTTGCCAGGAGTTGATTGCCCCATTTTTAGCCAATTTGTCGGACTATAGCCTTTTTGGCGCCCTTCCACCTTGGTGGCAAGGGCCCTTTCCCTACTTCTAGTACTTCATTAAGAATGCATCATTTCTTGTTCTTTGTGCTCTTTTGTCCTTAGAGCAGCAGACTTCAGGGTACATTTTGTGAACTTTGTTCCCAGGTCTTCAGGTTATGGCTCCAGACACTGATCCTTACTTCGTGAACTGGACCTTCGGTCTTCTATTCTGACCCTGTGCAACATTCTATTTTGATTTCACATAGGACACAGATTAAAAACCTTCCTCAATTACCAAGCCATAGCCTTGCAGTATCTGCCTCCCATTGGAGCATCCTAAAGGATAGGTGTTGCACAGCGGCCAGAGTGGCTGACTCTGGAGCACAGGGATCATGGTTTGATCCCCGGTGCTGCGGCAGCTCAACTCAGCATCACGTGACTCTGGGCAATAGCTCACTTAATCTCCCTGACGGCCCTCAGCGCCTTGAAACCTTAAGAGGTGATATGTTAATGCTTTACAAGTATAGATTTATTAGTATTTATTAAGGTTTTCTTCTTTGTAAATTGATTGGCTGGCTGTCTGCCTTTTGCATAAATGGTTAAGTGCTAAGATTAAGAGAGTGAGCAAAAGGAACACAGACATAAACAGACAATTGTATGCAATGTTTTCAGACTGATGCACCATAAAAAATTGGAAACATGGTGTATGGTACACGCCTTTCAGATGCTATCCCTATTCTGGTAGGTTTTTAAAACCATTTTTGGTCAATGAATGTCAAGCTCAATAAAAGTTTACTTTTAACATCCTACACTCTTCAACAAACACTGCATGCACTCAGCGAACCCTGAACAATACTCACCACAGACCTTACTACTTGTGAGTGTGAAGATTTTTCATGTGGTATTGACAGTGTCAAATTTAGTAGATTATTCGAAACTCTGGCCATGTTTATGCATTTGTTTGGATCATGGTACAGAAGACTTCCTTTGAGATGTCCATGTTGTATGCCAGTGGCACTATGATGAACATTCTGAAGGAATGGGATACCGGCAAAAGGAAGCTCTTGGAGAACAAGGTACCCATATATGTGAATAGGGAAGGAGATGATTCATGGCACAGGGCAAGGGACATTGAAGGAGTAGTACTGGGGTGAGGTGTGTGGTGCAGTTCTACAGAGGTTCCAGGAAATCCATGTTGATGATTCCTCCAGGGCTGTGAAAGACACACAACTGATGGACGGAATGCAGAACAAATAAAAACATTCACCCCCAGTCAAGAGATCTGGGTTAAATCCAACATTCTTTTGCTCACCATGCCACCCCAGTTTAGACCTGGCCATATGCAAATCAGTCTTGTGTCTCATGGGAACAGTCTAGCCCAAACTGCCAAGCCAGGTCCTCCCTGGACCGGAAACAAGTATCCTAGGACCGGTTTCGGGATTTCACCCCTCTTCAGCCAGGATAGCTTGATTTCAGTGGCACAGTGAGCCCGGGACCCACCTCTGGGTAACCTTCTGGGTAAACCTGGCGCACTTAGGGAGAGAAAGCAAAAGACACACAATTGATAGATGGAAAGCAGAACAAATCAAAACAATCACCCGCAATCAAGAGATCTGGGTTAAATCCATCATTCTTTTGCTTACCATGCCACCCTAGACCTGGTCGTTTGCAAATCAGTCTTGACCCTGCGCCTCATGGGAACAGTCCAGCCCAAACTGCCAAGCCAGGTCTTCCCTGGACCGAAAACAAGCATCCTAGGACCAGTTTCGGGGTTTCACCCCTCTTCACCCAGGGCTGTGAACATCACCAGTGAACTAATTGATAGTTCTCTCCAAAATAAGAGGGGCTTTTCAAACACAGCAGCATCATAGACTCTGAAGGGGAGAAGCAGCTGATGATCTCCCGGCTCATCAAGATACCCTCCATCCGTGTTCATGCTGAGATCACCACCTTGACAGAGGTCATAGAACAGCAGGAGTAGATTCAGTCAAGCAATTTGTGTGTATTTCACCTTAGTAGGCCTGGGTGGAATTTCAATTACACTAGAGTAATCTGAGTGATTTTGGTAATTTTAATATTAACGTGATTACACCTGTTCATGTAATGAAGAGTCATTTGGGGGTACAATCCTACCACCAGATCACATTTAGAAAGCATGAGCAGCCACGTGCACTCACTATTCATGTTCGTTTACATTTAGCAAAATTTCGTAGTGCGCAAAAGGCATCCTCATGCCCAAAATAGACACAAAGGCATATATTGCACTAAGAAACTAGCACTAACAACCTGGAGTAGGTTGGGGGGAATTCTACCCCAAGTGCACATTAAGTGAGTATGAGTCGCTGCTCGCTGTTTATTTTCTGTTGTATTTAGTGCTACTTACAGCAAAATACATCTTCAAGTCGATTTTGGACACAAGGGGACATTTTTGCACTAAGAAAATAGTGCTAAATGTAGAATTACTCTTCTCGCATAAATACGTGTAAACAGTCACTCACTCATCCAACCATTCACCCATCTTATCTTATCTTAGGGGATTCTTGTGTAGCGCACTGACACCGAGAGGTTTCCTGGCGCTGGCTGAGTGCCAATGAGAAGGAGAGACGGGAGTCTAGCCAGTCTGTGTGAAGAGGTGAGTTTTCAGGAGTTTTCTGAAAGCCAGAAGGGATTTGGCAGATTTAAGAGGGAGAGGTAACTGGTTCCAGAAGGCGGGGGCAAGGTAGGAAAATCTCCGACCGCCGTTTTTTAAAAAAAAATTTTTTAGTTTGGTAGCAGGAACAGCTAGCAGAAGGCGATGGGAGGAACGAAGGTTACGTACCGGACGATAAGGAATGACCAGTGATTTGAGAAAGGAAGGGGAGGTCCCGAACACAGCTTTGAAGGTCAAACAGCCGATCTTAAATGCAGTCCTCTGCTCCACCGGCAACCAGTGGAGTCTGTGAAGCAGTGGTCTCGCAGATTGCCACTTCGGGGTTTTGTAGGCCAGCCTTGCCGCTTGGTTCAGTACAATCTGGAGCCTATTAAGGCATGTTCACATTTGCTGATATACCCAGCTACGCAACCACACAAAGAAACGTCCTTATCAATGAAAAACCAAGCCCTGATTTAATAAAGCAATGTTGTTGGATTTGTCAATGCTTGTTTATGATGATGTATGCTTACTCGCGTTTTTCTGGACCCACTAAATAAGTGTCTTCTTTTCCTTTCTGTCCTTTTTTGCCATTCTGCAATAAAGCTTCCGTGAGAACATGTTGATTATGTGCATAGATGTGTGTCTCTACAATTTAGAAACACTTCAAATTGCAAGTCGGTTTAATTTTTCTGGTGTGCGTTTAAAATTTTAATTCTGTTTTCGCTGCCTACCCATGAAACCGATTTTACAGTCTGTGACACGATAAACGTCAGATATCACCAGAACGGGAGGCGAATGTATGGATGCTTGGCATGTGTGTTGTTAACCTCACGAGGCCGTCAAGATGTGTGACGCACAGCAAATTACCAGGGCTGCCTCTCCAGCCGACAAGTCGTCAACAGCAGCAGAGGAAAGCTTCCTTCCGGTGAGGCACGTGCAGCGCACATTGCTGCAGCCTGTGGCATCTTCCTCATACCCAAAGCCGGCACATTCAAAACATGAAACACATTAATGCAAATACCTCGCGGCTGCTGCCCAGGCCTCATTCTGCAGTCGCTCTGTGGCATGGGGGGCTTGGGGGAGGGCAGCCGACCCCCGGGAGGTCTCCTCCCCCGGGCGGTTTGGGAGATCTGGGTGGGGGTATTTCTTCTAGCAGGTTCTTTTTGGGCGTTTTTTGGGCTGGTTTCAGTTGTTTTGTGCGTCCCCCTATAAATGGGCGGGGCTCCTCGCTCCGGGCACCATTTTAGGCTTGGTGACCTGGTGGCCGGTTGAGCTTAGAATTTTTTGTCTTGTTTCCTTGTGCTTTCTGATTCGTGGTCATGTCTGGTGATGATTACCGAGTGTTGGAGGCTATTCGCCTACTTAGCGAGGCGGGGCGTTTGGACCTGGTCATTGGCGACCGGGGTCAGACTGAGACCCCGCGCCCCCAGCGGGAGGCCTCTGCGAGGGTGTCGGCTGTGGTGGCAGCATGTTACTCTCCGAAACGTCGGAGGCAGGATGGGGTAAGTGAGCGGGGTCGTTACAGGACTCGGCGGGCGGGTTCTAGGGCCCGGCGGGGGAGTGATGCTAGTTCTTCTGATCCGGCTGTTTCTTTGGATTCCTCGTTGTTGGGAGTGGCTGGGGAAGGTGGTTTTCCTTCTGTGGAGGGGGAGGTTTCCGAGGTGGGTTTGCGGGACAGAGCAGCCTCTGCTCCCGTTTTGCGGGGCCGTCGTGCTTCCAGGCAACGTGGTTGCACGCGGCGTTCGGCTTCTGCCTCTGCGGGGGTGGGGACTGATGTCACTCAGATGGGGCGGGCGGAGGCCATTTTGGATGTGGTTTCTGTGGCGCAGCAACCGTTACGGGGTGCTTCGGGTCAGGACATGCAGGAGGTGGTCGCTCCTTTGAGCGTTATACGCCGCCGTGTGGTTCAGGCCCCGTTAACGGTTGACGGTGGTGCAGTAGGTGTGCCCATCGCGCGTCCTTTGGTATCGAGTCCTAGAGTTGGAGGGCCTGAGGGCCGTGGCGTGCTTGTTCGTTCTGTGGGGAGGGATATGCAGAGTCCGTTATTGTTCTCTCCCTCGGGATCTGTTGGGGGGGAAGCTGTGTCCGGGGGTTGCAGTTCCTTGGGGGAGGGGGAATGGGCCTAGATGGGTTTAGGAGAGGGTGTTGGGCGGTCTGACATGCTTATACCTGGTGGGGATTTGGGCGAAGCGGGCGGGTCGGTGGGGAGTTACCGCCAGTTGGAGGTGGTGGGAGACCTTCCTATCGGGGGGGTAGTGAGTGGAGAAGATGTTGTTCGGCTACGTGAGGATGGAGAAGGGTCTTTTTATAGGCTGGCGGGGGAGTTTCAGTGTCCTGGTAGGAAGGTGGTTTCGGGGCCTGCATCTCGGGGTGCTGTTGCTGGTAGGGGGGTTCAGGATTGGGATGCTCAGGGAACTGCTTCGCGGATTATTCAGGCTGTGTTGGATGGTAGCTCGGATGAGGAGGTTTGTCCGCCGTCTCCTAGGCTTTGCGATGCTTTAAAAAGAAAAAGTGCTGTTAGTTCTGGAGGTTTTATGGTGTCTGGCAGGGGTGGCGGTTTTACTGTTGGCGGTTTGTCTTCGGCACATAGAGTTGGTTTTTGTGAGGGACCCGGCACACCAGTCCGGCCTTTTTCTTTACAGGAAGAAGCTCGACCTACGGCAGCAGACTTGGCAGGGCGGCAGGCAGCCCGGGTACGCCGAGGAGAAGTGCGGGTGGAGCCTAGCGCGGCACGTCCCATACCTTCGAGGGATCCCGCCGCGGCCATCACACGCAGGTTTACTACGACCTCGATGGTCCCAACGAGGGATTTCAACATGGGCGTTGCCTCCGGGTCCGGCACGACCTTCCCGGCCTCAGCGGTGGATTCCAGCGTTGTACATGGGAGCGGGTTACGTACGACCTCTCTCGTGCCACGTGGTGGTTATACTACTGGTTTATCTTTTTCTGGAAGTCAACAGGTTGTCAGTAGTTATGGTGGGGGGATGTATAGACGAGTTCAGTCGTCCTCCCCACCTAGGTCCAGAGTGAGGGCTGGTAAGGCCCATGGTCGTTCAAACACGGTGGAGTCAAGGCAGACTTCAGTGGGTGTCCCTGCCCCCCCTCAGTTGGAGGAATCGCTCATTTTAGATTATGATGAGGATAGCCCTGAAGAGGGCGAAGTTCGTGAGTTGGTGTCTGGGGGGGGCATGTTAATGTTTCTCGTGATATGTTACAGGACCAAGTGGTTCGGAGTTGTGTGGAATCGTCAAGGCCACGAGTGCTCGGCCCCGCGGTGAGGGCTCCTCGGAGGGCGGACGACGGTGCACAGACGGCGTGGAGGACGGACACCAGTCAACCGCCTCTTTTACGTCCAGGTGAGAATGTGGTTCAGGCCGTGAGGCCCAATATGGTGTCTATTGGTGTTGGTGTAGATTTAACATCTACTGAAAAGGATGGCAAATTACATAAAGGACGTGTTGTACGAGATCAAGGTGTAGGTACAAACGGGGATAATATCAATACAAGTGAAAAGGTGGATAGTGGCACGTCCACTGTTGGTTTGGGCACTACAAAAAATGTACTTCACAGTAAAGAACTTAAAATCAAAAAGTTGCCGTACATGGGTGTTACGAAGCCATTGGGGGCTCATTTGATGCTCAGTACGAAGGAAAGGATATGGAATGGTGAGTATGTGGAACTGTTGAAATTGCTCCACAGGGAGGTCCGTGCTAAGGAGGGTTCCAAGGAGGAGGAGTTTGAATTGGCAAAACGCCCTAAAGTGCCTCTGACTATAGAAAATTGGACGGCGGCCTTTTTAATTTTTGCCAGCGTCTACTGTGAAAAATTCCCTGAGCGCTGCGTGTCCTTATTTAAGTACATGGATGTTATCCGTAAAGCTCAGCTAACTAGGAATGATTATGCTTGGGCTCAATATGATGAGGAGTTTAGGGCGCGTATGGCTTGGGATCCTGAGGCGAAATGGGGTGAGTTGGACTCTGACCTTTGGCAGCAAACGATGGGGTCGTCTGCCTCTGGTAAAACCATTTTTACAGCCAGCGGTCTTCCTATAGTATATCGTCCCTTTCAGTCCCGTCCCACCCGGGGAGGGGTGGGGGCCATCTCTACTACCCAGCCGCCTACCGGCACGTGTTGGGATTTTAATACCGGGACCTGTACTAGACAGTTCTGTAAATTCCGTCACGAATGTTCACAATGTGGGAGGAAGAGTCATCCGTTATCCCGTTGCTGGGGTCCTAGGACTCCAGGGCCCCAGGGTTCTCAACAGAGTTCAGGAACTTTCGTGCCACCACAGCAACCCTCAGCTCCCAGGGGAGGGAAGTCTTCATCCGGTGCTGGGCCCAAAGGCTCGTACGCCGGTTAATGTGACTCGATTGGCCGCTGCTTTACGGGACTATGAGCCTGCCGAGCAGCGGTCGGTCTTGTTGTTGGGTTTCCAGGTGGGGTTTCGGCTGGGGTATGAAGGACCACGTTTAAGACGTTGGTCCAAGAATTTGAAGTCTGCGAGCGAACACCCTGACATTGTACAGTCGAAATTGGACAAGGAAGTAAGTGAGGGTCGAATGGCGGGCCCTTTTGATGATTGGCCTCTGGTGAACCTAATCGTATCCCCTATTGGTGTAGTCCCCAAGAAGGAGCCTGGTCAGTTCTGGCTCATTCAACACCTATCGTGGCCTGAAGGTGGGTCGGTGAATGATTTCATTGACACTGAAGCTGCATCGGTATCTTATTCATCGGTGGATGTAGCCATGCAGCTGGTTGTCTCTGCGGGCCCTGATGCTCTGATGGCAAAATGCGACATCAAATCGGCATTTCGGCTCCTTCCAGTCCATCCTGAAGACTGGTGTCTTCTGGGCATCCATTTCCTTGGAAAATGGTACGTGGACAAGGCGTTGCCAATGGGCTGTTCCATGTCTTGTGCGTTGTTCGAAACTTTCAGCACATTTCTTCAATGGTGGTTTACTACACAGAGTGGCCATGACCTTGTCACTCACTATTTGGACGACTTCTTTTTTGTAGGTGCTGCCAATTCGCTGGTTTGCCAAGCGGCTCTCACATCGTTTCAATCATTGATGAGTTACTTGGGTGTGCCATTGGCTCCGGAGAAGACCATGGGTCCTTGCGCGACCATGTCTTTTTTGGGGATCGAGCTTGACTCTCATTTGATGCAGGCTCGTCTTCCTTTGGACAAGAAACAGAAAATGCTTGAGCTGGTTGGAACTATGTTGGGGAAAGAGAAGGTGTTTGTGAGAGAGATACAGGTTTTGCTGGGACACCTGAATTTTGCCTGCAGGGTGGTTCGGGCGGGTAGGACTTTCTGTAGGCGGTTAGGCAGAGCCTTGTCTGGTCATTCCCTTCCACATCATAGGGTGAGACTGTCTGCGGGGGTGAAAGAGGACTTACGCATGTGGGTCTTCTTCTTACATTCCTTCAATGGTGTGCCTTTGTGTTGGGAGGTGGATTGGTGTTGGGAGGTACAGATCTTCTCTGATGCCGCTGGTAGTGAGGGTTTTGGTCTCTACTGGCAAGGTCGGTGGTGTGCTCAACAGTGGCCCATGCAATGGAAGAATGGTGGGAGAAGTATTGCCTTTCTGGAACTTTTTCCTGTGGTTGTGGCGGTCACACTGTGGGGGGAGGATTTGGCCCACAAAAAGGTCCTCTTTCGGATCGATAATATGGCCGTGGTTCAGGTGATCAACAAACAGTCGGCCAGAGATCCCCAGATTCTGAAACTTCTGAGAGTGTTTGTGTTGGGTTGTCTGAAACATGATATTTGTTTTCGGGCCCTGCACGTTCCTGGCGTGGACAATGACATTGCGGATGCTTTGTCTCGTTCACAGTGGGAGAGATTCCGTGGGCTTGCTTTGGAGGCAGACGAGGAGCCGACTCCCATGCCGGACCACTTGTGGACGGTAGGCAACACCGGGTCCTTCGCCTGGTTCTAGGTTCCCTGGCCCCTTCCACGAGGACAGCGTATGAGTTAGCCTGGAAGGAATTTTTGGAGTCGGGTGCTTGTTGGAGGGAACTGGATTGGCAACGGTCGGAGGATGTGGTACAGTTCATTTTGGTTTTGATGGATAAGAAGTTGTCAAGAATTACTATTTCCGGTAAACTGGCTGGCGTTTCTTTCATGGGTAAGCTTTTGTGGGGTTACT
This sequence comes from Lissotriton vulgaris, assembly GCF_964263255.1. NCBI lineage: Eukaryota > Metazoa > Chordata > Amphibia > Caudata > Salamandridae > Lissotriton > Lissotriton vulgaris. Next base: position 231,114,289 of record NC_141696.1, read on the forward strand.
CTCCGTCGGCTGGGGAGTTGGGTAGGAGAATGTTGGAGGGGTGGTCTAGAGAGAGTGGTGCTATTCGCACTTTGCGATCCCCCTTGTCTTGGCAAAAACTGTTTCAGGTTATTTCTGTTCTCCCGGTTGTGTGTACTGACCGAGTGGAAGCGTGTTTGTTTGCCACGTTGATGGTGTGGATGTTTTTTGGAGCCTTTCGTGTGTCTGAATTGCTTGGCAACAGGTCCTCTCCTGGCCTTCGGTGGGGGGATGTTCAAATATCGGAGCGGGGGGTCCACATCTGGCTCTCACACTCCAAAACGGATCAGAGGAGTTTGGGTAAGGGTGTCTGGTTGGAGTCGGTTTCACCTCCGGAAACCTGCCCCTTAAAATGGGCTATTTGTTGGAGGAAACTGTCGGGTGGGCTTTTGGATCTTCAAGTTTTTCGCCATACTAATGGTTCTGGTGTGACAAATTATCAACTGCGCATGGTGCTGCGTAAAGCGCTGCGACATATTGGTTTGGATGGGTCCTTATACGGTACTCACTCTTTTCGGATTGGGGCGGCCACAGAGGCCTTCAACAGGGGCTGGTCGAGGGAGGACATCATGGGTCTGGGGCGCTGGACTTCTAATTGTTTTCGGCGCTATGTTCGTAATGAGGCCGCTGGAGCGCTGGCGTCTTCATCTGTTTTGCCTGTCTGATTCTGTTTTCTTTTACAGGTTCTGTGGCTGGTCCTCGGGCTGCTTACGTTACAGTTTGGATCGTGGGCCATTCCTTCATTAAGAGAGCTCAAATTCAAGCTCGCCAGAGTTATTTTGGTTCATCGTTGGGTTTCAATGATCGTTTGTTTAATGTGGTTTGGAAGGGTAGGGGGGTATGTTATGGAAAGAACTTATCCCTGCCTTGAATTCCTGGTTGGTAGGGGGAGTCTGCCCGGACGTTCTTGTGCTTCATTTGGGTGAGAATGACATGGGTTCTGTTAAAGGGGTTGTCCTGCTCCGGGCAATTAAAAAGGATCTGGCCTTATTACACAGCCAGTGGTCGGGTTGTCATGTCATTTGGACGGAAATGGTGCCGCGGAGGGTTTGGAGGTATGCGGTGAAACCGAAGGCGGTGGACAAATCCCGGAGGAAGGTGAATCTGGAGGTTTCTCGTTTTTGTAGGGATCTGGGTTTCGGTCGCATCGTCCACAGTGACATTAAATATGATGCGGTGGAATTTTTCGGGGGGACGGCGTACATTTGTCCCGTATGGGTATGGACCTATATCTTTTGGAGTTGCGGGAGGTTCTATCTCGCTGTTTGATGGTGCAACAGTTTGTTGGTGAATAAGTGGTAGTCGGTGGTAGTTTTGGTTCTTCCCCCTCCCCCCTTTTTTCTTATGGTCTCCCTTGTACCCCCCCACCCCCCTCACCCCCCTGTTTTAGGTCGGTTGGGGGGCAGAAAGGTGGGGCTCTCTCCGTATCAGTCTTTCACCCCACGGCTTTCTGGATGGCGGTTTTGCTATGTGATCGTCAGTTTTGGGCCAAGTTGGACCCGTTAAGTTGTAATCGGTTCTTGTTTGGGGATTTTTCAGACTGATTGAGGTGGGGTTCGTAAAATATGGCTCGGGGGATATGATCAGTTGGTTTATAGTCGGAGATGTAATATTTTATATTTATTAGGTGATGTTATAATGTTATAATGTTATTGGGGTTTGTATGGTTTGTGTTGGGTATGTACGGGTGGGGGTGGGTGTGATGGAGGGTGTGGGGTGGGGGCGGGGTTTGGGGTTTGAAATAAAACGAACAAAAATTTGGGTTGTGGTTTAGATTGTGAGGCGGTTGCCGAGTTTGTGTATTTGTAAATGTGCACCTGTTCCAATAAAGCGGCCTTTTTCACACTTCAAAGGTTTTTTGAGTCTGCTCACTCTCCCCCCACCCCTCTCTCCCAAGGGGGGCTTGGGGGAGGGCAGCCGACCCCCGGGAGGTCTCCTCCCCCGGGCGGTTTGGGAGATCTGGGTGGGGGCATTTCTTCTAGCAGGTTCTTTTTGGGCGTTTTTTGGGCTGGTTTCAGTTGTTTTGTGCGTCCCCCTATAAATGGGCGGGGCTCCTCGCTCCGGGCACCATTTTAGGCTTGGTGACCTGGTGGCCGGTTGAGCTTAGAATTTTTTGTCCCTCCCTCCCTTCCCCCTTTTTTAGGGGATTTTTTCTATTATTTATTTAATTGTTTGGCTGCTGTTTGAAACGTGTTCATGGGGTCTTTTACGTTGTTCTTTTGTCGCTTGGGACAGGTGCGTGGCGGTTTTGCTATGTGATCGTCAGTTTTGGGCCAAGTTGGACCCGTTAAGTTGTAATCGGTTCTTGTTTGGGGATTTTTCAGACTGATTGAGGTGGGGTTCGGAAAATATGGCTCGGGGGATATGATCAGTTGGTTTATAGTCGGAGATGTAATATTTTATATTTATTAGGTGATGTTATAATGTTATAATGTTATTGGGGTTTGTATGGTTTGTGTTGGGTATGTACGGGTGGGGGTGGGTGTGATGGAGGGTGTGGGGTGGGGGCGGGGTTTGGGGTTTGAAATAAAACGAACAAAAATTTGGGTTGTGGTTTAGATTGTGAGGCGGTTGCCGAGTTTGTGTATTTGTAAATGTGCACCTGTTCCAATAAAGCGGCCTTTTTCACACTTCAAAGGTTTTTTGAGTCTGCTCACTCTCCCCCCCACCCCTCTCTCCCAATGCTCATGCTAAATAGAGTGCAGAGCTAGAAAAAACAGTAGGGCAGTGTGCCTACTATGACGGTAGCTCTATATTGTTTTAATACCAAAACAACGTGAGTTCTTTATGTGTGTTCAGGGAACTACTGTCCCAAATTCTGTATTCAGGAAACTCCTGCACCCTTCCGTTGTTCAGTATTCTCGTCCTTAAGGTTTACATTTCTCTCAGGTTTAGGGGTCATTTTAATTTCATAAGTCTGACTAATGTCATTTGTGACGTCCACTTTAAAACCAATATGAAACACAATACTCCAGGGTCCCAAATATGTGCTCGAGGGGAAGTCCCGAGACCCAATGGGATATTTGGATTTTTGCAGTGTAGCATTTGGGTAACCAGTGCATATTCAAGAGGATGCTTTAAAAATCCCTTGTAATTCTCTTTGAACCTCAGCAACTCATCGATGCTTCAAACTTTAAATTCAAGCATCTTTTAATTTCCAAAGTCTGGGAAATTTCCAGATGAGTATGAGATGCTGCCCTTACTTTCCATTCAAAAGTGTACCACATATTAAATACTACGGGCCATATTATCAAGAAAGGGCGATCCATTATCGCTGCTTTTATCGGCAGGAAACTGCTGCTAAAGCGTCGATAATGGGCTTGATAATATGCCCTTGTGAATTCCCATAGAAGCCCAGGTTCACACCAGAACCATAGAACCAGGTTCTGTGGGAAATAACAAGGGCATATTATCAAGCCCAATATTGCCGCTTTAGCAGCAGTTTCCTGCCGATAAATGCGGCGATAATGTATCGCCATTGCTTGATAATATGGCCCCACTTTTTGAAGGATATCAGAGGACGAACTAATCTAGTTAGGTATAATGTAAAGCATAATGCACATGTTAAGTATATTTTAAGTCACAGAGGAGTTCTTTGAAAATATGTAAGACAAGAGACGTGCATTGAATGACTTAAGACCAACAAATGTCTTTGACGTGACTTGCAATATATTTCATGTATGGTTGAGGGTATTTGGGTATGCATGTAATATATGGGTGTGGAAATGCAACACTGAAACACTTCATCCAAGGGAAAAGTATTTCATTGAATAAGCAAGTTTTAGTAGCATTTACTTGTTTGAGAATCACAAAGCGCTTTGCGTCCGCCAGGAGTTTTTAGTCTGCACACTGAAGCACTGCTGTCCAGTTCCCAGTGTATGTGCTGTGACCCCTACAAAATGTAGAAAGTGCCTAACCCCTTACTGGCATATTTAAGTCTCCTGTAAGGCCATAGTATATGGTGTACAAACGACACCCATAGTATGGAAAGTTAAATATCACCTGTGGACTGCAGCACGTCTTCCGCCATCTACTAGTATGAAACAGGAAATTATTGATTCAGGCTTGCCAGTGTAGCCTGCCTGCTCAATTTAAACCTGCAGTCCAACCAATCAAGATAATCATTTATGACTGGGAAAAACCTCTCTATTAATTATTAAGTCATCACTAGATAAATCTTGTAGCCCATGAGGTAGAGTGCATGGTATTTAAAAGGGGCACTTGTAAATATTTAATGTTACTATGTCCCTGCACTGGCAAAGTCATAAAAGCTAATTTCATTGCGGTTGTGGCGCGATCTGTATGCCCTATAAGGAAAACTAGAGTACAGATTAAAATATAAATTCTGCTATATTAGGTTTGGAACCTGCAAAAAAAAAAAAAGTTCAACCATTCTTGTGAATGATTATCAAAAGCCCATTTCAATGGTGAAGTTTGATTTTTAATAAATATTCAGGGAAAATAACTTATAGAAGAAATTTACCTTTCTGTGCCTGAAGATCCTGAAGGCTACTTTGCATTAGCTTTCCAGAAGCCCGGCCACCCAGTGCCTGACCCTAATGAGTTGTGAAAACTACTCCCAGGGCCAAAAGGATGGACTGGGTATGGGGAGGTGTTTTTCTTCCCTTTGCAGGAAGACCAGTTAGGGTGGATCCAGCAACTTCGTTAACTTTGAAAGGGGCCTGCCTTCTCACAAGCAAATGTTTGGTGAAACCTATCGAAGGCATACCTTTATTTCCCCTGTCAGGCTTGCACCAAACCCAGCGGGAGAGGAGCTGCTCCCAGAACCAGCTTTCAGTGACCACAGAGAAAGAGACTGATTGCTTCCCTGGTCATGCCTCCAGGTTGTACAGGCTCTCCACAAGTGAGGAAGGGTTCCCCCGATTTGGATTTTGGAAGTAAGGTGCACTTTGGGATTGTTTACATCAAGGCAAACAGGAATGGCTGCAAACATGGGTAGAGTTGCCCTGGGAACTTCAATCCCATCGGTTAGGGAGGATCCAAGAGTCTCAAACACCCACTAGTTGGTGCGGCTCAGAAATGTGGAACCCCAAGGCAGACTCCTCGTCACACTCTCTGGAACTGTGGACAGAGGCGTCCACTGTGAGTGGAGTCCTCGATGGACCTTTGTTGTTTGTAACTCGGCAGACAAGAGTCTGAATTTGCATGAAAGGATAAGTGGATGGGTTGATGAATGAGTGAAAGGACTGGTGGGTGGATGTGTGAGTGAAAGAGTGGATGGGTGAGTGAAAGGGTGGATGGGTAGACCAATGGGTGGATGAATGAGTAAAAGTATGAATACTAGAATGGATGGATTAGTGAAATGGAGGGTAGATGGGGGAATGAAAGGGTGGATGGATGGGTTAGTGAATGAATGGATGGATGAATGAAACAGTGAATGGATGGATGAGTGTTAGGGTGGATGGAGGATGAGAAAGGATGAACGGATGAGTGAAATGGGAATGGATGGGTGGAGTGAATTTGTGGAAGGACGGACGGAATGAAAGGGTGGATAGATGGATGGGTCAAAGGATGGATGGATGGATGAGTCCAAGGATGGAGCTGTGGTATCATAAACCCCCAACTTTACAAGCTACAGTAGGGGTAGACTTATTGATGGGCCTCTTCTGTCTGCAAATTGACAAAGGTGAATTAGTGAGTGCAGGGTTGGATGGATAGATGTGTGAGTGAAAGTGTGGATAGATGAGTGAGTGAGTGAAAAGATGGAGGATGAGTAGGTGGATGGATGAATGAGTGAAAGGATGGATGGATGTAAGGATGAATGAGTAAATGGATGGTGGATGGATGACAGGATGGGTGGATGGATGATTGGAGGAGTGAAAGAATGGATGGATGAGTGAAATGGGTGATAGATGAATTAAAGGATGGAGGGATGAGTGAAAGGATTGATGGGTGGATGATGAAAGGATGGGTGGATCAATGGAAGAGTGATTAAATGAAAGGATGGCTGGCTAAGTGAAAGGGAGGGTGGATGAATGGACGATGAGAGGGTGGATGGATGAATGAGTGAGTAAAAGTATGGATGTGTAAGTGAAAGGAAGTGTGGATGGATGGGATAAGTGAAGGGGTGGATGGATGGATAGATGGAGTGAAAGGATGGATGGAGCAAAAGGGGGATAGATGGATAAACAAAAGGATGGATGGACGAGTGAAAGGATGGATGGACGAGTGAAAGAATTGCTGGATGAGTAAAAGGGAGGGTGGATGGATTGATGGATGGAAGGGTTGAGGGATGGATGAGTGAAAGGGTAAGAGGGATGGATGTATGGATGAGGAGAGATGGGGAGAGCGGAAGGATGAGTGAAAGGGTAGATGGATGAAGGTAGGTTAGACAGACAGATAGATAGATAGATAGATAGATAGACAGACAGACAGACAGACAGACAGACAGACAGACAGACAGATAGAGTTAGAAATGGGGGTTTCTAGTTGGCTGAGGTATTTCCCTTGTCCAAGTAAGTACCCTTCCTACTAGTGAGGATTAGTAAAGTAAACACCTAAGTTTGCCTGTGCTCACCCTCTGGTAGATTGGCAGAGAGCACTCAGGGTAAACTACAAAGGCAATGTTTAAAGCATTGGTATATAACTAACAGCAACACAATCAAAACACCACAAATGGACAACACAATGGTTTACAAAAAGGAAGTATCTTTTTCTAAACCAAAAACAAGACCAAAACGACAAAAATCCAACATACATATATTAAAATATGACTTTAAGGAGGTAAAAACGGTTCTGTCCATAAGAAACTATGGATGCATCACTTTTAGCACAAACTATCTGTGGTGCGCTAAAATCACTAGCAAAAACAGCCACAGGGAAGATGCTCTATCCGTTCCTTACATGCAGGGAAGGGAATGCTTTGGTCCTTGCTCCAGGAGCCGGTATGCGTCGGTTCCTTACTGCCACGCTGGGGAGGTAATGCATCGGTTCCTTAATGAGAGGAGCTGATGCATCGGTTTATTAACATGCGCAGAGGTGATACGTTGGTTTCTTACTGAAGCCCAAGCTATTGTAGATTCGGCGCCCAGGTGCAATGCATGGAAAATCCGTATGCACTGGAGGCAATGCAGCAAACCAGATGCTGTGCTGATTTCTCCAGCCAGCGATGCATCAATTCTTCTTGCCACCCAGCAGGGCCTCTGTTGGAGTTGGTGCGGTGATCTTTGACATCGGAGATCAGTGCATTGGACATAGCATGCTGTGGTTTCTTGGGCCACTGGGGGGTGCTGCATTGTTTTTTCAGCCGCACAGGGCTGAGCATTGGGAATTTCTCCAGCATGGTGGTGCACTGTCTAAAAATTCAGCCTCATGGAGAGTGAAGCGTCTATTTTCTTCAGAGCTTTAGTTCTGGGTAGCTTCATGTAGCAGGGAAAACTTCCAGGGGCCAGAACTGGAATAGGAACCTCCTGACATGAGAGTACACCCAAAAGTGGAATTCAAGGAAGCTGTGCGTGAAGTCTTTAGGTCGGTGAGACTTCAGAACAGGAGGCAAGCACACACAAGGCCTTGTAGATTCTTCTCAAGCAGATTCACAGCAAAGTACAGTATTTATCCTCTCCTTGGCATAAGCAGCAACTTCAGGCCAACCGAGCAAAGCAACACACAGCAAAGGGGCACTTTCTAAAAGTTGCATTTTCAAAATCACAATTTAAAAAACACCTTTTCTAAAAGGTGTGCTATTAAATTCTGAGTTCAGAGAGCCTAAACTCCATTTCTCTATCTTGTCCCACTGGAAAGTTTTACTTGTAAGATGTTACAAGGCAGCTCTCAGGTTAACCTATGGGACAGACAGCCTTCCAATAGTTAAAAATAAAATACACAGTATTTCACTATCAGGGCATATAACGCACACCAGTGTATGTCCCACTTTTCACATACAAAGCAACCCAGCGGCAGGGCTTCCTTGGGCCTACCTGAGGGGTGCTTTACATGTAAGAAAAGGGAAGGTTAGGGCCTGGCAAGTGGGTACACTTATCAGGTCAACAGAGCAGTTACAATCTGGACACTGCAGTGGCAGGTTTGAGACACATTTACAGGGTGACTCATGTGGGTCAACCAGTGCTGCAAGTTGCAAAAAACACAGTTGATGGACAGAATGCAGAACAATGTCTTACATTCAACCCAGTACAAAGATATGGGCCTAAATCCATCGTTTTTTTGCACTCCACACCACCCTAGGTCAGACACTGGCTCTATGCAAATCAGCCTTGACCCTGTGCCTCATGGGAACAGTCCAGTTAGAACTACCAAGCCATGTCTTTCCTAGACCAGAATCAAGCATCCAAGGACCGGTTTCTGGCTATCAGCCTTCTTCAGCCTGGATAGTTTGACTCCAGTGATGTGGAGAGCCTGGGACTCACGTCTGAGCATACCCAGCCCCCTCGGGGTGAAAATTGCAAAAAACATAGTTGATGGACAGAATGCAGAACAATGTCTTACATTCACCCCAGTACAAAGATCTGGGCCTAAATCCATTGTTTTTTGCACAGTTTTTTGTCTGAACTGGGGTGGCGGAGTGGGCTAAAGAACGGTGATGGATTAAACCCAGATCTTTTGACTGGGTGTGAGTGTTTGATTGATTCGGATGCTCCATCCATCACTACCCCCTTTTGTACCGCATGTTCACTAGTAGCATTTAATTTCCTGGCCCTGGCACACTCAGTGCACTTTACTAGGGACTTACCAGTAAATCAAATATATAAATCATTGGTAACTAAGCATAATCACAATGTACACCTGAAGCACTTGCACTCTGGCACTGATCAGCAGTGGCAAAGTGCTCAGAGTACCTAAACCAGCAAAAACAATGTTCAGCACACAGTCAAAAGTACAGAGGTTAGGGGCAAAAATTCAAGGATTCCAGGTCTAACCGATAGATAGATAGATACATAGATAGATGGATAGATAGATAGATAGATAGATAGATAGATAGATAGAGAGCTAGAAAGATAGAAGAGAGATAGATAGATAGATAGATAGATAGAGAGATAGATAGATAGATAGATAGATAGATAGATAGATAGATAGATAGATAGACAGACAGACAGAAGATAGATAGACAATAAAGACAGACAGACAGACAGAAAAACAGACAGACAGACAGACAGACAGACAGACAATCAGATAGATAGATAGATAGATAGATAGATAGATAGATAGATAGATAGATAGATAGATAGATAGATAGATAGATAGATAGATAGATAGATAGATAGATAGATAGATAGATAGATAGATAGATAGATAGATAGATAGATAGATAGATAAGATAGATAGATATTGATAGGAGATGGATGGATAGGTTTGATATGGATGAGTGACCGGACAGAATGGTGAGAGACTGAATGATAGATGAAAGAATGAATGGATGAATGGGTGACAGAATGTAAAGGTGAAATTGTGAATATCAGCAGGTGGATGGAAGGATGAAAAGATGAATGGATAGATGCCTTGATGGAAGAGACAAGAGAGCTCTTCTGGGGAGGGTCATGATGACTTGCTTTGTTTGCTTGGTTCGAAGTGGGGGAATTTTAATTATTTGCCTACTCCCTGGCCTGTGGAAGAACAGAAGAAGGACTGAGCCTGCTGTTTGAGACCTGTGAGGAGACCTGAAGGGCTAGACCTGCTCCCACTTGGATCCAGGACAAAGAAATATACTCCAAGGTTCATTTGGCTGACCTCATGTGTGTCTACAGGGACACAACAAGCTGCAACATGCTTTTCCCTGACACGCTTATCCAACCAGTTACAACTTGATATCAACTGGACCCTGTTGGTGGCTTTAGCTAGAGTGAGTCTTCACCCTGAAATGCTGCTCCTGGGTTCCTGGGACCCTTGGCTATATCTAAGTGAACTTCTCCTACCAACTTTAAAAAGAGGAGGGTTAGAGTAGTTTTGGACTTCCAGACCTCTGGAGGACGGGATCAACCACCCAAGCAAATTAGGCTTCTGTGAAATTTCGCTGGGCTGAAGAAATACGTTTCTCTTGCTTGGAGCTTCGCTGTAGCAGCAAACCCGTTTCTGTGAGCCCTCAGCAAGAAGGAAGATATCCAGTCTTGTGGAACTAATCACATGATACAGAGATCGCAACGTTGTCCCTCTGGAGGACTTTGAGCTCCAAAAAAGAAAGGAAGTACAATTGTAAAAATCATGACCGGGTAAAGGCGCTTAAGGTATCTGCCTGATGCAAGGCCTTTCGTGGGCGCAACATTTGAACTTTCCTGCTTGAAACTTTTCTGGCCTCAAACCATCAGCGGGCCTCATATAATGGCTATCAGACTTTGAGAGGACATCCTTGAATACAGCTTGCAACTTTGCCCCACTTGAAGATTTGGACTTCCATTTTGGAGACTAAGTGCCTTCTTTATATATAAGAGGTTGGGCCCTTCTCAGCCAGAGTGATGGAGTATTATATTTTATCGCCTTGGCAGAGGCCAAGACAGCCAAATTAAGAAATGTCAGTCGGCCAACAGACAACTGTAGCATTCACAGGAATGACCATCAAGCTGCTGAATGCATGGTAAGGTCATGCCTTGTACATTAATGCAATGCATGCATTGTAACTTTGATGTATGGCTCCTTCAAACTTGACGTACGGCAAAGTTATAACGTTTTTTTATTTTCAAAAACAAAACCACAGGGTGGGATTTTGTTTTTGAAAATAAAAAAAACAATGTGCCCCTTTACGTGGGACTCATCTTCCATGGCAAGGGGGGCATATTTATGTTTTTAATGCCCCTTGCCACCAGGGTAGTAAAAAAATGTCTATATGTCTGCCCATATTAATTAGGTGGCTGGACATATAGCCAATTTTCCAACGGCCCTTACTCAATGGAGCTGGAGAAGAAGTTTGGTCACCACTGTCGTCAACCTATGACCTGACAACTTTTAAATTTGGTGGCAAGACTATTATGGTATTGGTAAGGGTACTCAATCGCTGTTGCAAATGAGTAGTCTTTCCGGCAACATATACATTGGGCCCAAGGTAAAATCTCTGACAGTGACAAGCCTGGTGGGTGTATCTGACCTACACTCCATCACAGTCAGCTTGAAATCATGCTTAGGTCCCAGTCTACTTCTACAATAAATAGTCATTGGCACTTAGGGGGTAATTCTCAAACATTTTGCTCTAGGTTAGCTTCACAAATATGATGCTAACCAGCACAAAATGTTTTTTTACAGATTAACATTCCAGTGCAAAACTTGTTTTATGCTGGAAAGTACCCTAAAAGTAACACACTTTCGCTGGTTTCACTTGTCACTTTGCGTCATTCACTTTCTTCACAAGTACAATTTTGCACAAGTTGTAAAGGTTACATGGTCATTTAATGTAATACAGTGCTACTTTTCTAAATCTAGTGTTTAATATAAATTGCTCTTAGCAATCATTGCATAAATCATTGATGCCTCCCTGTTTCCACTTCTTTCAAGCAAATGTTATGCATGCTCTTAAATAATTACCTTTAAATATTACCTGTTGAGAATTTGTTTCTTATTGTACACAACACAGAGCAGGCTTTTTGGCCACTGCGCTGCATTCTGTTCTTTCAAGAATCTGTGCCTTAGTGCTTTTTTTGCATTACTTTTCCTTAAATCTTCTAAAATTCAAATATTTGGTTACCCATGCTGAATTTTTGCCTTTTTGGGTGTCATTTTGTTTATTACATTTTTACTCTATTTTTCGACATAGGAATGGGTTTTTTTGAGCTGTGTTGGTGACTAAGGGCAGGATTATGACTTTTTGTGCAGAGGGAGCGGGTGGTACGCCACTGCCAGGCTCCCGCTGCACCAAAGCTGTGGTTAGGCTGCCCGCCAGGTTAGGAGTTTCCTCCTGTCCGGCGGCTAGTTTTTTGCATACCCACGGAGGTGTCTCTAAAAATGGGCACCGCAATGGGAACGCCAAAAACAATTCCTGCACAGCATGCACTATAAAGTTCCGGGCAGGAACTTGTGTGTGTCCACAGAGGGGGGGACATGTTGTGCCCCCTGTGTGTATCCACATTTCGCAATGCACCAGGTGACCTTGTAGGGCCCCCTCTTGGTTTCCCGTCTGCCATGATTTTCCTAGTGGTGGAACCACCATAAAAACGCATGGCATACAGGAAACTAGTGACATGCTTGGCAGGACCGTGGTGGTCCAGCCAAGCATACTGCAGCCTCAGGACCGCCAGGAAATGGTGGTTCCATGGTGGCTGTCCCTTCGCAGTCCAACTGACCAAGTCTTAATGGGGCAGTCGTTCCACTGGTGCGGAGGCCGCCACTGCCGCACCACCATGAGTCTGGTGACAGCAAAACTCGTAATCTGGCCCTAACTATTTGGTACTTCTAAATACTTTTCACAATTTCTTGAAATTAAGCCTGTCTGCTCTGTGCCATTCATATCAGGGTTGGGTTCAGGTTTAAATTACTCAAATCTTTTACTGGACCTTATAGGTTAGTGACTTTATTACTGTTAGTGGATTTCTATCTACCTAATTAATAGTTCAGTTTCTTAAACTACTGTTTATATATCATCCATGCCACACATCCATACTTTCTATTGAACTGATTGAGAAAAATAGACACATGAATCAAATATTTCCTCAAGGATGTCCTGTAAATGAATCTAATCAGAATTACAAACATCAACTAGCCCTCATCTGATGTCAATATTTTACTCATATATTACAACTACACCTTGTGAAACCAAGTCAAACTCAATAAACCATGTAAAGCATGGTGAACCAACACAATAGCCTGCTGTAACCAGAAACATCAAAGCACTCTTTGAAAGCAATGACACTATATGACCTAAGCCCCTCGGTGACCTCAGCACTCCACTTTGCCAGCATGTTCCTAATTAACTCTTCCAAAACCTCCTACTACCAACCCACAGACCACAAGGTAACCAACTGGAAAAAGGTTATTTTTCAGATTGGTAATCATTACGTCGTCTCAATATCAGACTCTCCAATCCATAGTCTGTTGATAGATGCCACACCATCAAGCACTTCTGGTTGGATAAAATAAGCATACTCAGAAACCAACCTCAAGTCAAAAGTCAACGTCACCCACAATCATGTATTGCACAATGCTCAAGCTAATGTTGATCTAACTGGCATCTTCAATGCACTCGTGAAGACGACATGCTGCCATCATCCATCTTGAAATCTCAAAGGAGATGCTTTAATACCTATTTTCAACATTGCCAACACCCTCCTTCATTCAAGGACACTTTTTGGATGATCTAAAACATGACAGATACTAAAGTTGCTAAGAAAACACATCCAGGACATAGGCAACCTCGCAACTATCAATCTGCCAGTCACTTCTCTTTCATTGGAAAAATCACTTAGTAATCAAGCAACTACATGAGCAAATCATCAAGTACAACCTCCAGCAGTCCTCAATCAGGCTTATGATGTAGCACTTTGTTCCTTCCTTCCTCAATTTGTGCACTATAAATCCTATTATATATAAACCTACATGCATTCGCCTTGCAGGAACTGTTCAATCTGTATTGCTGTACAGTCCACTGCCAGGAGTTACCAAATGTATCCCTCTTGCGCAGAGATCTTTCCCCTCATACCTAGACCACAAATAATTGCTGTTACCGCCAACCCATCACTAATTGACTTGCCAAGTATGTATTTCACTACCTGTCCCACTCCATCTTCCAAACTGATCATTGGCAGATGTGTCAATGTGTTTCACAGTGAAGAGCAGGAGAACAAATGCCATAGGGGTGTAGGGCATAGGGGCAGCAGCCCCGCACTACAACATTTGTGTGAAGTTTTTGAAGGTTGTTTTCAAGTTAAGTAAACTTTTATATTTTTCCTACAGTGTAGCATGTGAAGATCTCCGCCCGACTGTGAAGTTTCCACATGGTAAATCATAGGGATTTTTTTTAATTACCTTGATAAAAAATTACATTTTTTAAATTAAGTATTTAAAGAAATTAATTATATTTATTAATTTTAAATGTAGAACAACAACCTGGTAATTTAATTTTGAAATACATCTTTAATTGATTGAAAAATATTGCATTAAATTAATAGTTTTTTTCCGAAGTTAACATTGAAAAATAAATCGCTACCTACAGAAAAAAACGCTTAATAATATGCTTTGATAATTATTCAAAGTGATGCATATTAAAATTAGTCTATTTATATTTTAATAAAAGATATTGTTGACACTATTTTTTGTTATTAGAAATAGAGTATTACACCATAATATATATTTAATTAATAAATATGGACTATTTGTATTTTTAACAACAAATTATGTTTATTTATATTTTAGCTATTTTAAATAATTCAGTTCAATGTAACATCATTTTTCCTATGGGGTTTTAGTTTTATTACCTACATCCATTATTTTCTATTGGATGGTGCTAGACTTACTACTTTTTTTTTCCGTATTTTTCCCTCTGATTTTGTGACTGAACATAAAGTATACATTGCCTTTCTGAATTAGGCCCATTATTTTTGCAAAAAGTATTCCTAATGGCTGATATTGTTATCAACCACTGTTAATTACTCTGTGCTTATTCCAAAGACATAGTTTAATAGTTTGTCGTTGCCATTATGGAAAGAGCCATCTACATTCAGATCAGCCTTAGCAAAGGATCTAAGCACCCGTAAAGAGTATCAAGTGAAGCACAGGCTACAAACAAGGACCACAAGTACCAGCATAATTCCTGGCATCAGACATCCATGCGGTAGATCATCTTACTCATTCCTACATTTGTGTGGATTCATCAGCCTTTCATCTGTCTATGTGCATGCTCATTCTATTAATTCTACCAGCCATCATCAAAGTATTCAGTTACCCTTCCATCCATTCACACAGTCAGCATCTTTCCAGGCACTCAGTCCTCCAGTCATTCATCTACACACTCAACTATAAATCCACCCTTTCATTTATCACATTCGCTCAGACTCCACTCCACACAGCCGCACATACACGATCGGCTGTCAATTCACTTTCATCACACAAAAAAAAAGCTGAATTATTGGCTTTGTCAATGTTTGTTTAATTTTCATCTAAGGCTCAGAGCATAGGGCTATACTTAAGTTTAAAATTATTAGGCTTACGTTTGGGACTTATGGTTTTAGGAGCTAAGGCTTAGTGTGGGGTAATTAACAAGTTTCATTGTTTTGAGTATTTTGAAATTCCAATTTGTTTTCTTTACATTAATGTTCAAGTACTATGACCTGCAATAGAGTCTAATTATGAAGGGATGTAATGACAATAGTTGTGAACGGTATGCCATTGATATTTAAATAAGGAGGGGGACTGGCTCTGCATAAAAACACTAATTTGCAAATAGCCCATCAGAAAATCATTGGATATCATACATTGACATGGGAAATGACAACGTTGTATCTTTTGCAGGTAATTAAAGTAAACATTGAATATTAAATATAATTTTGGATGACAGACTTTTTCTGATGGGAATGCCTGCGACAGTTAGGTAACAGAATAAAAAGGAATGCTTAATGGCGGGTGCATGGGTTGCATGCATCGGGTGCACCGCTGGTGGGCAAAAGTCACGTCAAAGGCAAGCCTGTCAGTGCTCATCTGCACCTAGACCGCTCCCAGTGCAAGTAACCCACTGTTACCTTAACATGCTACTCCATGATATTAACACCGGCCACCACTAGACGTACAGCTGCCGCACTGCATCATACTGCACGGAGGAACGTTCACATGCACCTCCTGCAAGTTCTCATGAACTCTCCCACACCCTAAATAAACCACTCCTACACCAACAACAGCCACTTGCTTACAGTCACACTCACACAGAACAGACATCACCCACAGAACACGCCACTCTTGCATGCATGTTCCTCAACACCAGCTTTTGCTCACCAACATGCCACGTAGATATGGGACCAACTGCACAACCATGCTCCAGACCTGCTCTTCCTCACAGAACCATGGCTAAACTCAATCTCTGCACCAGACATTACTAGAGCCACGCCTGCCAGGTACAAAATCACCAGGCAAGACCATCAAATGAAATGAAATGAAATACAAACATTTGCAAAGCGCACAGCTACCTCCGGAGAGGTGTCCTGGTGCTGGGAACCATCGGGAAGATTAAGCAAGCTATTGCCCAGAGTCACATGGTGCTGGGCTAACCTGGCGCCGGGGATCGGAATGTGAACCTCATGGTCCGTAGTCAGGCACTCTGGCCAATGCACCACACCTCTTCCACAAGCCCAGAGGTGGAGTTACCATCATATTCAAAGATGCCATCAAGTGCATGACTCACATGACACCACTTCCAGCTACATGGAAGACCTCATGTTAAATAAACACTGCACAGCCAACCTCTCCCAAGGCATAACCCTCGTACACACACCACCAGGACACTGCACCAATTTCACCAGTGACATTATGGATTTCATTGCAACATTCTTCATCAACGCCAGCCGCTTCATCCTACTTGGTGACCTAAACTTTCATCTAGAAGTCAGAACTGATCCAAACTCTATGGCCCTTCTAGAAAACCTCAGTAAACCTTGGCCTCACCCAGCACATTACTGAACCTACCCACACTGCGGGACACCTATTGGACTCGATTTTCTTCTCAATCAGAACCGTCATAGTTGATAAACCAGAAACTAAGGCCAGGACAGACCATGCCATCATCAGTTTCAGCTTATTTATCCCGCACCACCACAGATGTACCACCACAGAAACCACCCGCCGCAGCTGAAAAAGCATTAAAGAAGAGGAATGTAATTCTACCCTCTCCATTTACCGGCCCAAGTTCACCAGCAACTTGACAAAAACCAACAAGAACCTTTATAGCTCAATGCATCAACACCTTAGCTCCCTTCAAGAGCTACCCAATGCAAAAAGCCCAACCACAGACCAGTTGCTACACAGAGGAAGTCAGGCTGATGAAACACCACTGCAAGCAACTGGAGCACAAATGGAGAATCAGTCAAGATACTAAGCATGGGCGGAAAATCCGTTCCGCTCGCGGATTTTGCGGATTTTCGGTAAATTCGCAATCCGCGAACGCTCGCGAATTTACCGAAAATCCGCAAATTCGCACGCAGCGGATTTTTTTTTCTTGGTGATACAATTTTGCGGCGTGCGGCGTAAGTTCGCAATTGCCAACATGTAGATGCGGCGGGCAGCAACAATCTCGCACTCGCGAAATTACAAAATTTGCAATTCTGCACAAGAAATCCACTAGCAAGCAGCATAGACCTTCTGAAAATGATGATTTTTATCAGAATAACTCCTCAGGTTGACATTTGCCTGCACCTTTTTGGATTTGAGGCCTTTTGACTTTCTTTGGATCACTTTTGGATTAGAAATCAACTTTCACAAGTAAGTTTGTTTGGGGCATTACAGTTGGTGTTCTGCAGAAAAACGAGTTTTGCTAAACTGAAAGCACTCAGCAGGTGCAAAAGTTCAAATTCATCATTAGTAACCATTCCCTGTAGTGTTTCCTGACTGGGGCCCCTCCAGAGTTCAGTTGCTAGTTGCAACAATTGTATGACCCTGCTCTGACCCTCACAGCCGGATCATAGAATAGCTAAAAGTAGGCCACAAAGGTCCTGGGAAAAAAAATTGCACTGCAACAGAAAGCAAATTATAGATAAGGAAGCAGGTGCCAGACTGGAATTTTAAAACAGTGACACATTAATAAATCAACCCCAAATTAATTCATGTCAGTTGAAGCAGGGCAGGTGTGCTTGCTTTTTCCCCCCCATAATCTACAGTGATGATGATGAACCAGAGGGTGGCATTGATGTACCAGAGGGTGGCATGGGTGAAACAGAGGGTGACAGTGTTGAAACAGAGGATGCTGTGAACCTGTGATGATGAACCAGACGTAGAAACAACATACTCGCGACCGTTGCGTGCCGACAAGTACGTTCGCAATTGCGAACTGGTACAAAATCCTTGCGAACAGGCAGAAACCCTTGCGAACACTATAAAAACAAAAAAATCCGCAAATTCGCGAGAATTCGCGGATTTTGCGGATTGCGAGTTCGCAAATACGCAAATTCGCAAACGCCAGATTCACAAAATTCGCCCATGCTTAGATACCACTGATAATGACATCTTCAAATCAGCCCTAAGACGCTATTACAAGCAGATACAGAACACCTAGCATACAGCATTTTGCAGATCACATAGACTCTGGCACCAACAGCCGCAACAAGAAATCCGCTCCACCGGATATACTGAGTGATCCAAAGAAGGTCGGAGAGGGCATCCTATGAAATAGAGTATCCTTTTGTACATGTAATTGATGATTGGTAATGCATGAATGCTTTATATTTTTCTATAGGAAAGGTTCCATGAACTAACTGAAGGTTGTACCTCTGGGGGTGCACAAAGACTGTGGGGTTCCAATGTTGTGAAGGAATTTGAATTGGAATACCATTTGTACTTGATAGTGGGTTAGAGGATGGGGCAAGAGGTTCCCTTGTCCAGATGAAAGTGGTATAAATGAAAGGGTGGGAAAAAACTTACACTCCATGGGCCCTTTCCCGGTAGGAATGGGTTTCCCCCCGGGAGCCCAATGGACAAATTAACACTACCCCCAGGGGGGAGAGTTCTTATTAAATAAACTTTCAGGCCCTGTCCCCTTTTGCTGAATAGCTGTTTAGAGAATAAGGGGTGCATTAGCAGTTGAGTTCCACTGAGGATGAGTATACATGACATTTTGTTCATATTGTGATATTATTTCACTGTTCACATTTTCCAATATATGTATGTTTTTTGTAGATATTGAATAAATTATCTGTCTATTGCAGGAGACTCATACCTAATTACACTGTCCTGAAGACGGGGTTGAATTCTTTCCTAACCCACCGAATTGGGTACTTCTTACACAGAATCCATTTACAACAAAGGACTATAGAGGAGGAATATGTACTTCATCGAGACTCATGTTTAATACACATAACAGATCTGCATACACAACAGATATATAAGTACTCTTTTGTATGGTGCTCCCATTTGTTTTTTAATCTTTTAGTTCTTTTTTGTATATTTGTGGGTCCTATGCTGTGCCCTATTGTGGGGGGTTCAAGCATTGAACTGCTTTTTATATCTAAGTGAAGTGTTATTGTTTTAACCACATTGGCATAAGAAATTGTGATATGCTCCATGTTGATATGATGTATTTGTGGGTGAATATATATAACATTAAATCTTTGTGTACATTTTAACTTTGGTGGTACTTATTCAGGGGAAGAGGATCTATAGCCCATATGGAAACAATTTGGTTGAGTTCTGTGAGCGATTGAGATATCATTGGTGTGTGAAAATGTTTCTCCAAGGGGAGTCTTTACCCTAGTGGTGTTCAGTGCCCTGTCCCATTGATGTGAGTGGCCCCACTAATTGCTAATGCATTCCCAATCTTACCAATACTGGTAATCCTGGGAATGTGCCAAAATGCTATGCCTCCCTTGGTGAGGTGCAACAAGGCGAAATATGTGTATTTCCCCTCATTATTTTCTCTTTCTAAGTGTGATATGTAAGTACACTTAGAAAGAGGCAAATGCCTCTAAGGATTGTTTCTGTTAATTCTCTCAATGGTGTGCTCACCGTCGCGAAGTCCTTTATATATCTCGTGCAGTAGCTGGCAAGGCCAAGAAATGAGCGCACGTCGGCGACGTCTTTTGGTTCCATTGTTTTTTCAAGTGTGTCTATCTTGCTCCGGTCTGGCCTCATTCCTTTCCTTGAGAATATGTGTCCGAAGAACACTAGTTCTTCTCTTCCCAGTTCACACTTCTTCTCATTTACTGTCAGGCCCACCTCTACTAGTTGTGAACACACTTCCCTCAGGGCCTTATCGTGTTCTTCATCTGATTTCCCAAAGACCAAAATATCATCGCTGCAGTTCAGACTGTTCTTGATTGGTCTTATTATCTGCCTGATCATTTCCTGAAATATTTCCGCTGCTGATGATATTCCGAAGCTGAGTCTTTTGTAGCGAAACAATCCTTGGTGCGTCGAGAAGGTAGTTGTATATCGGGACTGCTCGTCCAGCTCCAGCTGGTGGTATCCCTTGCATAGGTCTAGCTTGGAGAATTTCCTCATTCCTGTCAGGCAGCTTATCATGCCATCTAGATGTGGCCCTGGATGTCGTTCTCTTTCGATGGCTGTGTTTGGTATTCTCATGTCCACACAGATTCTTATCTGTGTGGTGTCCTTTTTTGGTACAGCCACTATTGGGGACACCCATAGCGTTGGCCCTTCTCCTGGCTCAATGATGTCCTGTTCTAGTAGTGCCTTTATTTCTTCTTCCACTTGAGGTTGTAGATGGATTGGTACCCTTCGGTGATGCTGGGCCACTGGTCTGACAGCTTCGTTTATGTGCAGCGTTATTTGTCTTCCTTTCAGCTTCCCAAGTCCTTTCATTAGTTTTGGGTATTCCTGTAGTATGTTCTCCTTTGCCGACATGTGATACGTCATTTTGAGTACGCCCATTATTTTCGCTGTTACATTACTTAATAGACATGGTGCGGGAATGTCTCCTCGCAACACATGTATTTCTTCTGTGACAGTCTTGCCCTTGTGCGTCATGGTGTCCGTGAATTTTCCCATGTTCGTTACTGGATTTTGTGCACTCCACGTAAATACTCTCATACTTGATGGTTGTAGCGGTGGCTTCCTCTTCAGTTTATCATATTCCGTGGCACACATGATGTTACACGTGGCTCCGCTGTCCAGTACAAATTCTGTTTGGTGGGGCCCTACTTCAATGGTCACCCAATCCGTCTTCTTTATTGACTTCCTGTCTATTAGCCTGATGTGTTCTTCTTCATGCCCTTCATCCGTGGTCATGAGGTATAGGCGTTCTACTCTCTTTGCTGTTTCCTCCTCTTCATCTTCTTCTCCTGATTCCCCAGACAAGCTTTTCTCAGTCGCTTCCATGTGCCGTACATGTCTTGTTGTTGCTGTTCTTGGTCTCCCGGGCCTGCCTCGTTCATTTTTGAATTGCGCACCTTGGCACATGGTGGCAAAATGGTTGCTTCTGTTGCATTTCCTGCATGTTTGACCGAATGCTGGGCATGTTCCTCTGTGTGGGAATTCCAGACCGCACCTGTAGCATTGGGAGCCTTGTTTTTTTGTCGCTTGTTCCTTGTGTCCTCCCTTCCAGTTCCCTTTCTTGCCGGTGTCCGACATTCTGTGTATTTGTTCTCCCTTTCGGTCCATCTGTTTCGCTTGCATCATCGCTCTTGCTTCTGCTCTCGCTAGATCTAGAATCTTGTCTAGTGTGATAGGTTCTTTTAGTAGTCTTGTGCGAAATTCTGTGTCTCGGCAGCCTTCTATCAGTTTTAGGCGAAGGGCCTGTTCATTGTCATATTTTTCAAATTCGCAGTGTGCTACTAGCTTTCTCAGCCTTGTTGCAAAATCGTCCATTGATTCCTCTGGCTGCTGAAATGCCATGTTAAAACAATATCTTTCAAAGTCGACGTTCCTTTGGGGGTCGAACTTGGTCGTTAGACATTTTATCAATTTTTCGTAGGTTTCTGTCTCACTCTTTGGCAATGTTATGAGGAGGTCATCCACTTCGTCTCCCACTAGGTTTAGGAATAGCCCTAGTTTTTTTTCTTCCACCACATCCGTCGCATCCATGTATCGCTCAAACTTCATGATCCACTTTTCCCAACGTATGCCCACTTGTGGCTCTGATACATTGAAAGGCATCGGTCTGCGGTATTGTGCACTCTGCTTTGTTTCCGGCATTTTCTCTTCTTTTCTTGTCTTTGCACCTCTTTCTCTTTTTCCTTATGTTCCTTTATTCTTCCTTTTGTCTTTATTTTCTACTTCTTAAATATTTCTTCTTTATTTCTCTTTTCTTATGCCCCTTTCTTCTTCCTTAGTTATTGTTATCTTTTTCTTGATACATCTGTCTTATTGTGACAGTATTTCTCTTTCTTTCTGTTCCTGTTGGGCTTTTCTTCGTTTTTGCCTGCCCTTCTAATGGCTGCCCTTTGTTTCTAATGCTCTTTTCTTCTCTTGTCCTTCACAAGATGTCCGCCCGTTTTCCCGCGAGATTTCGCGATTGAAATCTCGCTTTTGCCTGGCCTTAAAATGGCCTACTCGTTGTGGCTGCCTTTCTATTGGCCTTCCCGCCTGTTCTCAAGATGGCCGCCGAGATTTGCCCCGGTCTCGCGAGACTTCGCGCTCGATTTTCGAGCGCGATCATCTCACACTTCTGCTCTTCACAGGCGCTGCTCCCGGGTGCTCCTCTTACCGCACTTTGCAGCTTTCGTAGGACGCTGATCGGGGTGGGCTCCCGTGTAGCTCCTTGCGTCTGCGTCCTGATCGCGTGCACTTCTTCAGTCGCGTGGGTGTCACTGTTCCCCACCACCTTCGTCGCCAGATGTCACTTTGTGTGGTGCACGGTCATCAGGAACAACACAGGACGCCAGATATATGTTGGAGGTACTCCTTTATTTTGTTGTCTCATCAGTCAGTCCCAGCACGTCCGTCCTTGTCCTCGTCCTCTTACATACTGCCCTTTCCTGTCCGTCCACAGGAAGTAGTGTCCGGTGACCTGGTCACCGCCCTGTGACCCACAGGGTCCTAGTGCCCTGCGTCAGTGGTCATCACAATGTGAGTGGCCCCACTAATTGCTAATGCATTCCCAATCTTACCAATACTGGTAATCCTGGGAATGTGCCAAAATGCTATGCCTCCCTTGGTGAGGTGCAACAAGGCGAAATATGTGTATTTCCCCTCATTATTTTCTCTTTCTAAGTGTGATATGTAAGCACACTTAGAAAGAGGCAAATGCCTCTAAGGATTGTTTCTGTGCAGGAAGGAGCCCAATCTTGCCTACAATGCAGACACACTTGCACCATGGGGCAAGAGTGCCTGCATTGCCGATAGGCAGCAGTTTTTGTGCCAGCGCATCCAGAGAACAAAAACGTGCTGTATGTTCAATACAGCGCATTCCTGAATTGTAGATAAATTTGGCCCTGCATTCCTATGATTCCCATATTAGGACACCTAATCAATATTTGCTTCCTCACTGAGCTTTCTGTTATTGCATCCAGCTATTTAACACAAAAACTGATGCACACCCAAAACGTGCCAAAACTACAGGCTATGTCAATGGTTGTTATCTATTTGAAATAAATCAATCACAGCAATTCTGAAATTGTGTGTCTGTAAATTAAATATTAATGTCGTCTGTGGAAGGGGTAGTTGTCTTCAGAGTGTCTCAATCACTCCTCTTATGTTCGCCCTGTGTTAGAGGTGTGCACCCTTTTTCATGCCACATCTTTGCCATTTGCATATCATACACCTCACTTCTGTCCTGTTTAGCATCCTCTTTTCGCTATCTGCTAATTGTACTTGCTCTCTTCTCCTTCACCTCTCCACAAACACACAACAAACTAACTTAACTGTAAGCATTGCATTTTCTATAACTGCCAACATTTCAATGTTTTGAAACTGTGTACCTCCTTTCCACATATTGCACAGACTCAGAATTGCAATTGGAATATGTGAACATTGCTTTGCAGCTCTGCAGAGAGGCCAAGGATTGGATGATCATGAATTCTTCACCATTTTGACCCACTGATAGGCACTGTGAGAAACTCACACTGTCCAGAGCCTCAAGCGTGGCCCATTATAACCACCTGGAGGTGACTCCGCTCAATGTATGTACTACACAAAATTAAAATGCCACACGAAAAATAATACAGAAATACAACATCCTGGAAATAACCATCACTATTAGGCAATACAAAATTAAGTAAAACGTGATAGGCACCAAATCGCCTACAAAGATTACCTCACCTTAAATTTTTTTACATACATTGTTCAGAAATGAATGAGTGTTTTGCCAGTGAAGCTAACTACATAAATTAAGGGCCCAAAAGGCACCAGTTTCAATGTCTGTTTTCAGTTATCACCAGGTCTTAAAACCCATACGTGTGATCAACACAGTGGCGGCTGGCACAGGTAAGCACGGTGAGGCGGAGCAGGGCGCAGCAGGGGGGAAGCGGACAGATGACAGAATAGGTATTATTTATTTATTCAACTATACCTATTCCTTTGACTGTCTACTCCCCCCTCCAACCCCCCCCCACCCCAACCCCACCACGTTTACCTGTGCAGGTCGCCGCTGGATCAACTTTTTCTCTAAAATTGTTGAATACGTGTGGGTGGGACACTGACACTGGCCACTGCACTATGAGTGATTCTGTACAGCCGCGGTCGGTAGTGGGATGACCTGCAGGGCGGTGACGGGGGGAGGGGCAGGGTGGGGTGTGGTAATGTATGGATTACGGACAGTCGCGGTCGGTAGTGGGATGACCTGCAGGGCGGTGACGTGGGGAGGGGCAGGGTGGGGGATGGTAATGTATGGATTACAGAGTTTTACAGGTAAGTAAACATATAAATAAATAAAACGAATGTTGTTGCGCGCACTCCATCGCATTTGGTGATGCAGCGCACGCAACGAAATTCGTTTTATTTATTTATATGTTTACTTACCTGTAAAACTCCGTAATCCATACATTACCACCCCCCCCACCCTGCCCCTCCCCCTCCCCACGTCACCGCCCTGCAGGTCATCCCACTACCGACCGCGGCTGATTCTGTAGTGCATCCATGTCATGTCATAACCAGCAGTGCAGCTCTACACCCACAGTTGTGCTACCTCAGCTTTCTCTACGTCGCACCCACCATTGCTCAGTGACTCCAAAATAGACTGTTTCACAGTTACGCCCTCTGAAGTGCAGTATTACTGCAGAAGGGCACGTTTTGCTTGTGCAACGAGGATGCAAATTTGTGTTCCTTATTACATAATGGTGACCGACTGTGAATGTGCACATTTGGCAGAAACTCAACATCCATCGACGAAATATGCACGATATGAATTCCTGAGTTATGCTCTATGCTGAGAGGAAGTGACGTAATGCCCTGCAGCATATTGCAGACAAGAATAACGCATGTGATTAAGCATTTTTAGGAAAGACGCCTTATAATTATCTAGCCAAGAGAGAAAGGGAACTCCACCTAAACGCATCTCCCAAATGCAGGAAACATCCGTCACTTAGACTAAGCGAAAAGGAATGTAGGAACACAGTTTAGGGCTCGGAGGGGGTCATTGCTCTGGTGGCTGCAAAGGGAGAGCCTGAACCTAAAGGTTTATTACTCTGCCTAAAGACTGTCTATTGTCGAGAAACCTTCAGTAGTTTAGAGGCATCCATACCTTACCATTGGTTGGCTTTCTTGTCACTCTCATTTTCTTCTTTCTTTTTCAATGGCTTTCCTTCCTTTTCTTGTGTTTGTCCCTCCCCTTGAGCATAGTTTCTTTAACACCCTTTGTCTGGATGACCTGTATTCTTTTACTACTTAAATCAGGGAACTACGGGGCATATTACCAAGCAATAGCGATAATTATCGCTATTGCTTGGTTAGAGACAAAAATTTACCGCTGAGCTGCGGCGATTTTACCGCAAATCGCAAAGACGATAAAAATCGCCGCAATGCATGAATATCGCTGAAAAGTCAGCGATATTCATGCATTAGCAAGCTAATGCTCTTAGCCATGTTATCCACCTCCCATTGGATAACATGGCTAAGAACTGCTCAGGGCAGGTGCTAGCTTTTGGAGATATTCGTGCTTAGCGTGAATATCTCCAAAAGTTGGTAATAGGAGATAGCGATGTTAGCGACTGTTTTCAGTCTCTAACATCTTGGCACGCCCACTTTGCATGTCATTAGTGATAAATATCACTGACATGCAAAGTGTGGCCCAAGATGGTCGCTATCTCCTACTAGCTGTCGGTAACTGGTGTTAGCGACAGCTAGGTAATAGGGAGATAATTTTATCTCCGCTTTCTTGGCTTTTAAAGCCAAAAAAGCAGAGATAAGCCCCCTTGATAATATGCCCCTACATTTTATCTTTTTCTTTGAGAACTCTGTGGTAGTGCATGTGTTTTCTTGCTATGTCCTTTATGTGCTGCTTCCTCTCCTCAAATACATACCTTCGCCACATACTCCATTTTGCCCATTCCTCTACATACTCCCAGCTCATCCATTGATTCACCTTTTCATGCTCTTTTTTTCCCCTACACCCTCCTCAAATTCTCCTATTGCACCTCTGCCCACTTCCCTTTACTTGCACCCCTCATCTACTTCTCTCCACAGCTCACACCATCTGCTCTTCCATTGCTCCCCCATCCTTTTCATTCCGCTGCCAACTTTATTTTGTTCAATTTTTTTCAAGAGCTGGACAGCTGGAACTTTGTTGTTGGGTCACTCCCCTTTTAAAATAAATGCTTACACGTAAAAATTCATTTTTATAATTACTGCTACAACTGGCACCTGCCATCTTGGATTGGTAGATATTTGTATAAATGAAATGTCTCCTGTGCCATACTGTATGCATGCGCTAGCATCATCACATATGGAATGAAACACCTGCTAGCAGTGTCATAAAGTGTTTTTGCACATGCGGAGGTTTGTGTCATTGTACTTTTTTTGACAATGCAACACAGCACTGGGAAATACAATTTGCTTTTGCAGATGCTGTACAGCATTGGCAAACACATTTGTCAAAGCCAATAGGCTGAATAGGTGAGACATACTGGCTTTGTAAGGCTTGTTTTACCATGAGACTGCGATGACTTACTACAAAGCCTTCATGGACGTCACACTATTTAATTTTCAAAGCATTTGGATTCTAAACAACATTCAAACTAAGGAGGTAATACTCCACGGGCCAAATCTCACAGTTGTGAATTTATACTGAAAATTATGTGGCAATGATTTCATATTGACAATTTGTTTGTACATTGAGAGATAAGGCAAGCAGGTGTACAACACTAGCTTCGCACTGCCGAGGCACTACTTGCTTCGTTGATCGCAGGTATGCGCAGAAAGGGCCGATAGAACTGAGGCCTGATGAATAGAGGAGATATATATTAAAACTTTTTGGGATTGACTGATGAGGGTATTATAAAGAGAACGCAAGAAGGAACGAGATACAGCTTTTGAAATCGATTGTGCTGTTGATATGCCTAATAGGCTTTGAATTTTCAGAGGACGTATATGAGGTTACAATAGGGGATGAGGAGTGTTGAGGATACAACTGGTGGTTGAAGATAAAGCTTCCCACAATATAGAGCACCTCCCTGAAGAAGTCCCATGTGAATAGGGACGAAACTTGTAGGCTTTTTCCATCCTGGATATGTCATCTTATTTTTACTTGAGAAATTTATGAATAAAGATGATGAAAAGCAAAGCAATCTGAATGTGAAAGAAACTTGATTATTATATGATTGATAGAAGTCTTTTTTTGCTGTCATATGTTTCAACACAAATGAGGTACAGGCTTTATGGTGTATAAAAATCTCCTTAGACTCTCTCAAAAAATTTCTGTTGTGATCCTCAATTTGTGTACTTATATGTATAGATTTGGGTTTTTTCGGTTGACCCAAAAGAGTGAGTACATCTAAAACATTTGGGACAAACGGTGTGCAGGCGAAATTATACCATAACCGTTATTCTGTTGTGATATTGCAGGGGTATGTCTTGATTGAATAATTAAAACCAAAAATTAGATATTTAATCCCCCCCCATTGCATTGTTGCTTTGTGTCCTCAATTCCTGCACATGTAATCTCTTTCCAGCCATGGTGTGTTCAACCATCAACCTCTTCTTTCATCCTCGGAGCAGATTTTCTTATGACTTTACTAACAGTATTCCTTTCATGCATTGTGAGTATTTCGTTCTTCGTCTTGCAGGTTGTTTTTCTTCTGCCTACACACACACATTTACACTCCCCCGCAAACTTTGCCATGTCACCTATAACAGTGATCATCAGGTTTCAGGCTCTGTTCTGCCTAGACTTTTCCTCTGTGAACAGGGGCAGGATGCACTGAACAATGACGGCACCAGAGCAAGAACAAATTACCTCGGCATGCAACCATTTGTGATTTAGCCATAACCATCAATTTTCATTTTAAGCATTGTCAGAATTTACTTCAATACATTACAATTATTAATGAGTCATTATGAACTATTAGCAGAGCCAAGTTCAATAACCATCAAAATGATCTGATCATCATATACCATAACGCCTGTTATGAACTACCCAACTCTAATTTAAAGAACATTCCCAATGTGTTGTACCAGAAAGCGGGTTACACAGTCCATGTGGACTGAGGTGCCAATGGGATCCGCTTTCCTTGCTACTTCTGGGGAGAGGAACTTGGGAATAACCATGGGAAAGTGAGCCAGCACCTGACCCAGAACAATATCCCCCAACCCAGAGGACTGGTGGTGGAATATGGTGTATAAATTGTGAACAGCCTTGTTTGGGCTCCCCTAACCTACACCTGGGCAAAAATCAATTTAGTAATTATCAGTCGGGCACTACCAATCATGTGTCTATTCTGCTCCACCGCATGATGTGACTGAAAACTAAATTTAGCAAATAATTGCCTAGTTTGAGATGCAGCCAAGATAACACCTACTCTGACAGTAATACTATACACACCAGCTAATATTGGACACAAAATATCCCTAGGTTGAAACAAAGTCTCTCCTACTGCCTAAAAACTGAAAAGGATGGGAGGGAAAAAAGCACACCACTTGCCATCCATAGAACCCACACTGAGAGAAATGGTGAAATCAAAGTGCCCAATGACAGGGGTGACTGTGGAAAGACAGGAACAATGAGACTAAAGATGGTCTCTGCTAGGAATTATAGACTATTTGAACCCCCACCCACAAAATGACGTGTGACCCTCTCACCTGTAAGTGACAATGATAGGGCCTCACCACAGTGAACACTTTTTAACAACAGGTGAATTCAATAGTACTGTTGTCTGTCCTTTAGTGCTTGGCACTCCATGTGGATGGGACACTTTTTCTAAGGAGCAGGATGTAATATGCTATCACATCGCCAGCAACAAACCACACTGAACTTTAAGAATGTCTTTTGTGGTTTAGAGAAAACATCTCTGTGTCACATACATTGCAAAGCAATTTTCAAATTATACACTTACAGGATTCAATTTAAAATAGTACAATGACTTGTGGGTCATAACGAGGCATAGGTAGAATTATGCTCCACAACCATCAGGACTGTTTAATCACAATATATCATGTCACTTGTTAGGTTATGAAATATCAACCCATAATTAAATAGGAAAGATTCTGCCCAAATTTTAAAGTGTTGAACTCACTCCAGAATAGGGTGTTCTGTCTAAGGTTAACCATAGACCACCAACCAATGGGAGATGGCCAAGGGATTTATTTGTTTGTAGTCTGAGGTGCAATTGGTGAGTGAGCTAGTGGGCTAGGAAAGCCACTGTAGAAGGAGGACAAAAGGTATAGGGGTATGGGTAGGAGTTAAATGATGGTCTGCTCTGGTTATAGCCTGAGCTAAGAATTGAGGTTTGGCTTGTGGGTTAAATAACCCTAGTATTAGGGGCAGGGGTGTATGGTGGGTTGGATGGGGTGTGGGTAGGTGAGAGGGAAGGAGCGATCTGGGGTATGGGGGCTTGTCCGATGACATATCATGAACATATCACCAACAAAAGAAGTGGCAACAGATATATCACTCAAAAATATCAAGGGCACACATATTGAATTTATTTGCTTTGCATGTAAACTCAAAATATGGACAACAAAAATATAGAGGACCATAATATTATCTAGGAAAGGGTGAGTATATATTTAAGTTTAAACATTATAGGCTATAATAAGTTTAAAACATATATTAACCTTAAAAGGTTTGCAAATATACTTAGAATATAAAACATAATTAAAATATGTATAAACTACAAACATAAAGTAAAATATACACTTAAAAATATTGCAAAAATAATAAATATAAAATAAAAATTATTTAAACATCAATAATAAATAAATACAAATAAAATTAATTATATTATCACACATTTTAAAACCGAAAAGTAAAAAAATATAAAATGACAAGACAAGAAAATAAATTAACAGTAAAATAATAATAAATACATTTAAAACAAAATTATATATATTAAAACAGTTTTAAATTAAACAAAATTTTAAAAAATAGACTTGGAGAACTGAAATTCACTACTCCGACTTCCGCCTGAACAATACTAGGCAAAGTGCTGGACTTTGGAGGGGTCCGATTTACTATGTTTGACTTTGGATGGATTAGATGTACTATTACAACTCCAATGTAAGCAACAGTAGGGAAGTTGCTGGACTTTGGAGGTGTCAAATTTACAATTCCCACTCTAACGTAAGGAACATTAAGGAAGGTGCTGAATTTTGGAGAGGAGATATCCTGTATTCTCCACTCCAATCTGAGCAAAAATAGGGATAGCATTGGACCTGGAAGGGGTTAGATTTACTCTTCCCACTCCAATGTGAGCAACAGTAGATAAAATGAGGAACTTTGGAGGCGTCAGATTTATTATTTCCCACCCGAACATAAGTAACAGTAGGGAAGGTGATGTATTTTGGAGAGGTAAAAACTACTATTCACACTCAGGTGTCAACAACTTCAGGGAACTTCTTAAACTTTCGAAAGCCCAGATTTAATTATTTCCATCCTAAATAAGTTACAAATACATTAAATAAAAACCCCAAAAATATATTTGCATTAACAATTCGTTTTTAAAAAAGTATGCTAACATTATATAATTTATATAAATTACTAAAACCACAAAATGAATATATATAATGAAACATAAAACAATATTTTATAATGAAATCAATTAAAACAATCCAAAAATACAATATGCTTCCCAGCCCACTACCCTAAAATTCTAACAACCACAATAGTAAATTAAAATAAGAACATAAAAAACAATACACATTATTGCAAAATATAAAAGTAATTATCAGATAAAAGTGATCATTATAAAAGTAATATTCAAATTAATTAAACAATTAAATAATTAACACAAACATCCAATTAAACAATTAATGTGTAGACAATTATTAGCATGTTAAAATTATCTAATATATTAATATATTTAAATATTTCCCACCTTATTCTCATACAAATAAACCCTGACAAAAAAATTAACATTTACCTACATTTTAAGAAACTTAAAAATAGCAGCCAAGGGGGGCATGCATGCACATAGGGGAGCACATGTCCCCCCTGTGTGCATCCACATGGTGTGAGGTACCAGGGGGCTTTGTACGGCCCCCTTTATTTCCTCTCTGCCACGGGTTCCATGGCGGTGGAACCGCCACGGAAACTGTGGCAGAGAGGAAACTCATAATATACTTTGCGGGACTGAGGTGGAACCACCAAGAATGTTGTGGCCTCAAAACTGCCTTGCCACCACCAGGGAACGTGGTTTCCTGGAGGCAGTGATGATCTCATTGAGGTCCAAGCGCCCAAGTCCTAATGGGCCGATCGAACCACTGGTTCGTCGGTGGCTGGAACACCACTGCTTCCCCACCACAAGTTTGGCAGTCATGCAGGAACTGGGGTGCATGCCCACAGAGGGGCACATGCTGTGCCCCCTGTGTGCATCCACATGGTGTGAGGCACCAGGGGGCTCTGTAGGGCCCCTTTTATTCCCCCTCTGCCACAGGTTGCATGGCGGTGGAACCACCAGGGAAACTGTGGCGGAGAGGAAACTCATAATATGCTTTACAGGACTGAGAAGGTCCCGCCAAGAAGAATATTGTGGCCTCAAGACCGCTGCGGCTGTAATTTCATGGCGGTCCGAGCGCCCAAGTCATAATGGGGGCGATCAAACTACTGGTTCGTCGGTAGCTGGAAGGCCACTGCTGCACCACCACGGGTTTGGCAGTCCTCGTTCCACCAGACTCATAATCAAGCTCTAATTCATTAATCCATGGGGTTCGGCTATTGCAAGGATGGAACTGGAGAGGTGTTACTGCTCTGTAATATAAATTTCACATGTGGATTTACTACCCCGTCAGTACTGTGCAACTTGTAATCAGGCTCTAAGTGATGCAAGAAAGTCAGAATCTTGTTACACAACAGTGTCACTTCCTCAGAAGTCAGAACACCATGTGAATGTGGCAATAGTTCGATCATGGAAATGAATGCATCAAATAAAAGACTCCGAGACCCGAGCAAGATGATTCACAAAACAGGAAACAACAGTGACTTTGTTAGAAAATTCTACAGTAGATTATATAACACAAGAAAGATTTATACATAGATGGCTTGTGACTGTATGTATAGATACAATAAAGACAATGTTAATGAAATATTGATGCAGTAATCTATTTTTAATATTATTTAAATGCGCAGCTTGAGACCCCTAGAATATAGCAATTGTTACTATTTACTAATTTAAAGGGTGATAATTTAATGACCTGAAGAATATCCGGCTGAGTAAGCCTTTCTGGTACTCAAGTTTGAGACTAGGGCCATCTTTTCAACATTTGCGGTATTTTTGATTTGACAACAGGAGTTTCTGCCCAAATGGCAGAGTAAAACTCATACCTTGTGATTTTTTTCTGAACATAGTTTTCCAGTGAAATGCAGGTGGAATGTATCCCTAACCAGCGGTATCTGTAATTTCCAGGTGGAGAATTACCTCATTTGTTTTTCTGCGGATTTACTAATGAGAGCCCTTCAAGGCACGGGTGCGACTGTGGTAAGAGTTTAACTCTCTTGGGACATATTATTTAAATTGATCACTATGAGCGCTAATTTAAGACACAGACCCTGCCTCAAGTTTGGGGTGACTGATGTCCTAAGTAATTTTGGGCAGTGGTGAATGGTTTCTTGTCACACGAAATTTAAAGTGAGGCGCTGCATTTGGCTGGAAATGTTACAGCATTTGCTGAGACATCATTAAACATCAGGACATAACGCCATAACATATACACATAACAATTACTATATCCACACAACTAAATCATAACAGTGCAAAATAAAACAAAACAAAAAAGGTAAAATAACGCAACACCACAGACAGTGAAACACACTACATGTAGTGCAATAACACAGTAGCAAAAATACCAAAAGAACACACCAAACCACCTTAACAATTTACAAAATCTTGCTTTCATTATTCAGTGATAAA
The DNA here is from genome assembly GCF_964263255.1 of Lissotriton vulgaris. Taxonomy (NCBI): domain Eukaryota; kingdom Metazoa; phylum Chordata; class Amphibia; order Caudata; family Salamandridae; genus Lissotriton; species Lissotriton vulgaris. The sequence continues at coordinate 231,147,345 of NC_141696.1, forward strand.
AGGTGTTTGCACGAAGCACACCCTTACCTTTCCACCAAGGACATAAAACAGAAGCAGTCAAACATGCTTTCTGATCAGACTTCTTTTCTCTAGATTTACAGATGGAAAAGTGCTTCCAAGTATTATCACATATGAATCCATAGTCGATAACTGATTTATTTATTTATGTGTTTTTCATACTATGACCCTGACGCATATTATCTCAGTACTGTAAGTAACAGTTATTTTACCCGGCTCTTTGTCGACCTCCAAAGCATTGCATACCAGAATATGTAACATGCAGGCTGCGGACAGCTCTCGCAGTGGCAGGCGATTAACCCACTGATCTACCTTCACGGTAGGTCGTGTCAAATGTGTGGGATAGTTTCTCAGAAGTGGGACACAAAAGGAAAACCGATTCCTTACCTCAGTCCTTCATGTGAGGTAGATAAGAAAGTTGAATGAATTTACGTCAAGGCCAACAATTGGCACAATGGCTATTCTTTATGATGGCGTGTTTTCCCTTCATGTTCGTGGGTCTAGCTGGACACAGCAATGGAAGCCCGAATTAACTGAGTGGAGCCAATCCGTAAAGATTTCCTCTCCACCCATGTCCCGGGAGCAGGTGGAAGGTGTTTGTTTGTCATCTATTGCGACTTTGTTCAGTTTATGGGCGGGGGAAGGTAGCATGCTTTGTTTTCAGGCGAGCAGTGCCAGGCACAGAGCACAACAACCATTCCTTTCCTCTGACGTGCTCTTGGAGTGCGTCCAGGACGCGTTTCCACGCAGCCTCGGGCTCAAACGTGTCAATTCTCATCTGCAGTACTGTACATGTCTCTACACGTGCACTCATATATAAATTCACCTCTTCCAATCAGAATGTCACCATTGCACCTGGGGCCCCACTGAGGGCAGGTCCCTCTGGACAGCTTGCAGGACAGTTGCAACCTGAGGCATATAAACAAGCAGTGCCCCTGCCAGGACAGAAGTCCTGCTCTTCCTGAGACAGCAGAGAGGAGCAGTGGCCGCGGTGTGGTACCCTGTGGCAGAATCCCCAGTTGGGACTCCACTCAGCACCTTTGAGCAGAATGCTGGCCCTCATCGTTCAACTGATCGGACTGATCCTGGGGTTTCTGGGGATGGTTCTCACCTTCATCCTCACAGCGATGTCCCAATGGAGGATATCCATACTGGTGGAAAACGATGGACTGAATTCTGAAAAGCGCATTGATGGACACTGGTTGAGCCGCTGGGATGGACTCTGGACAACCTGCGTCCGACAGGCCAACATCGCGACACAGTGCGAAAGCTACAACTCCATGGTCTCGATCACCACGGACCTGAAGGCTGGAAGGATACTGATGCCGTTCGCTGTAGGGCTTTCCGTCAGTGCCTTCATCATCGCCATGGTGGGTATGCTATTCAGGCGATGGAATGGCGACAGGGAAGTGGGGAAGAACTGCTTACTTCTGATAGCCGGAATCGCCTACATCCTCTCTGGGGTCCTTGTGTTCATCCCTGTAACCTGGACGGCGGCCAACATCATCAGACAAGCCTGCACCGAGCTGTGCAGCAGAATTCAGCGACAAGAGATGGGGGAGGCCTTGTTCCTCGGTTGGCCAACAGGGCTGTCTCTTTGCATTGCTGGCTCCATATTGTGTTGGTTTTTTCCTCACACAGTCAATGAAAGCAACGAAGAAAATGTAATCTCCAAACCACAACCGTATCAGCCAGAGAAAGATTACGAACTGCGCCCACTGAAGAGAAAGGGACAATGCAACTACCTCAAAGAGGAGTACATCTAGATGAACTTAAGCTTTGGCACCAGAGTCTGTCTCTGACCCCTGAGTGCAGTGATTTAAATGGGTAGGTGCTGTCTGGTAGTGGGGACCATTCTCCGTCTGTGTGAAGAATTTATAATGCTCCAGGAGGTGGCCATTGGTTTAAAGAGGCAGTATATGCTAAAAGTACTATGAATATTGTTCGTCCATTTCACAAAATGCCTAATGAATTATACAACAGAATACCTCCATTAAATGGGTACCACATGAGATGCATTTTGAAGACCATAAGCAGGGCCACTGTAATTATGCGGCAGGTGATGACCAAATTATGTGTCAGGGTTGAGTAAATTATGCAGCAAGAAAAGACAAATTATACAGCATAATGCTGCGCATTTTGCATAGAATAACTTCATTATTTGTTTGACTGTTATATTTGTTAATATTGTCTGGGCATTGGTTACACCGCATTAATAGCAGTTTAACACCCAATTATAGCAATAAGCAACACAAATATAGCTAGTCAACCTTTGCAAAGGGCCTTTCACTGAGTTGCAATGCATTTTTCTACCTTTGTAGTAACCTTTGGAACCTTTGTGCTAGAAATAATTAGTTTTGGTTAAAATATGCAGATTATGCAGCAGATGATGGAATATATAGCAAATGCAGCAAATCTATAATCATTTGAAAATCGCTGTGCCACACAATCACATAATTCCAGTGGCCCGAACCATAAGCAATGCACAGTATACAGTATACATTTCAAATTGTTTTTTTATCATTATAGAAAGTGCCATAGGATAGTAGAATATAATACTATGTAAGGACACATGTGTTTCAAATATCTTTTCTGTAGTCTATCAAATGTAAAACGTAGACCATTGATACTTTGCCAAATGTACTATGTGAATATTGATTGATTTGAAAACTGTGAAATTTTGTGTTGAGAAAACACTGGCATTTCTGTTTTTTTACTATCGGCGTAGTTCCAACGGTGCTTTGTCTCGTAAATGTGAGTTCGGCGCTCAGTAACACATGCTTACAATGTTTCGCAGAAAATGTGAATGAATGAATGAATGAAAGAAAATTTATACCGCGCAACTAAAACCCGAAGGCATCAAGGCGCCTATAAAATAAATCATAAAAGGCAGAGGCAAAACTACGGGTATGCTTTGGCAAATAGCCATGACTTCAAAGCTTTCCTAAAGGACTGAAGAGTGGGAAGGGCCTTGATTTCAACGGGAAGAGCATGTATGCACTGTAAGCCTTAAAATATTACAAATGTATGTTTATTTTTATTGACTGGCAAATAAGTTAACTGTGTTTTTTTTGTGAAGAATGTGAACAAGTGCAAACATTATTTTGTCAATGTTTTCTCTTATCGATCGAATCGTTTATGTATATTTTACGTTTGTGAAATAAACTGCATTAAAATGTTTGCATTCATTGATGTGTCAGCTCATGATTGACGCTTTCTCTGGTCTGATTTAAGACAGCAGTACATTTTCAGATTGCCTGCAGTACTGTGTCAAACATTATATTTTTTGGAAAACCATATTTAGAGTTCCCCTTCTTATCAGCAGTGCTTGTTTGTTTAGGAAGACAGAGATTTAGAGTTTTCTGTGAAAACAGAATACTCGGCGAATGTGAAGAATCCCCTCTCACTATCCCACGCCACGTGGCATCTTCAGAGTGACAGATTAAGGAACCTTCAAAAGTGGGCAGTGATGAATGCTTCATGCTTGAGGGTGAAAAACGAGTTGAGATCACGGGACAGTGAGACATTTTATTCATTTGGGAAGGTAGTGTTCCATACTGGTTGACATAGGAAAGAGAAAGTACATGATAGCAGATGTTCCACAACTTAAAAGTCAAGGTGAGGATAACCTTCACGTTTTTCCCTCTTCACTGTCTTTCATTCCTGTCTTTCGTCCTGCCTCCACTCATGCAATTCTCAATGCCATTCCAGTTTCTCATACTTTATTTCACTTATTTCTTATATCTTGGCCATCTATTGCCTGTTCTCCACCTACATTATCTCTCCTTCTCTTCTGACATTCCTCCTTTCTTCTGCTTTTTCCATCTTGTGTGTTCGAAAACGCGTATTTTTTTGGGGGGGGTGGGTGAAATTGCATAAAAATCCATGGAAATTTTGAAAACTCACAGGGACAGATTTACAAGCCCTTGCGCCTCTTTTACGCCACCGTTGCATCACTTTTGTGACACAGCGGCGGCGCAAAAGATGCGCCATTGTGCGGGATATTTACAACGTGACGCATCTGGGAGATGCGTCACGTTGTAAAGCCCTGCTCCATAAGGAGCGGGGGGGGAGGGCGTTCCTGCACAGGAACGCCTCCTAAAAGTGGCTGAGTGAAATATACAAGATTTCACTCAGTCACTTTTAGGCCAATGCTGCGTCAAAACCTTGCGCCTGCTTGAAGCAGGCGTAAGGCTTGACGCAGCATTGGACAGATAGGGCCCCCCCAAGCCTTGCTGGAACTGTGTCGCGCTTGCAACACAACTCCAGCAATGCGCCGCCTTTACGGCACAAATGCGTCACGCATCTGTGCCGTTTTTGCCCCATGGTGCGCCGCATTGTAGATGCGGCGCACAATAACTAGCGCATCCCTGGGGATGCGCCAGTTATTGTAAATCTGCCCCATACTTGTGAAGCAAAATGTGGTTTGCCTTTATCTTCCGTCATTTTTTTTACCCTAAGCGTCTTGTGTAGAAAAAACGTCCCATCAGCCACAAGCAGCATACAGCTTTGAGCTCAATAAACCAGTCTCCTGCTGGAGTCTTTTGAGTCTTTTTTATTGGGGTGCGAGCTTGGGTAAAAAAAGTTACTCAAAATCAAGTAATGTGACATTTCAAGAAATTTTGCGAAATTCACTTTACATGAAGTTCATAAATTCCAGGACATTTTCCGGCATAATTAAAGTTTCAACCAGGCCTGCTTTTAGCAGAAGGGCCGAAAGAAAGTTTCTGTGACTTGAATATCTAATGAATAAAAAGGTGGCCTCAGACATTAGTAGAATCCATAGTGGGGAACCAAAATATACATGCTCAAAATCACTTACAATACATCCATATTTAAAGTTATAAAGTGACCTCAGATGTAACTGAACATTCAAATATTCAAAACGCCATTTAGAACAAGCACAGGGGCAGAACGTGTAAACATTTATTAGCTGGCTACCACTAAAATATGAGAGAAACTAACGATTAATATCCCAAAAGCATAAATGTAACCATTTCAAAATAACTTGAATGCAGGTAATAATTACCATAATTACCATAAGCATCAGCAGAAAGCAATACAGGTTTATTACAAATAGTGAAAAATCGGAAAAATAGAAAGGCATTTCTTTTTTTAACAACAAATTTTATTGGGTTATTTGTCAAAAGGATGGGCGATGAACCTACAATTTCCTGTAGGAGAAAAAGAATGAACCGCACGAAAAGACTGATATTTTCACATTTTACCATCACATGCCAAACATGTAGGTGGTACAACAAAAACAGAATGTAGACAGTACTCGATCTCAAGGCAAGAAAACATGACAAATTGGCACAAGGATTCAGACAGGCGGTGCAGGAAAGTCCAGTCACGGTGCACTTGAGAATATGAGGCGGCCTTCAGGGGTCTGCAGGTGGCAGGGGGGGAATTGTTGAAAAAGGTACAGGCAGAAGACCTTTTCCGAAGTTGCCCGGCGTTAGCCGCCTCTATACCCACTCAAGTTTACCAAACAAAGAGGCAGGCGCTGGAGACTGGAAGGCAGGAAACAGAAGTTTTATTCCGACGGAGCAGAACACGTCAAAATCAGACAACAGGGTATCTTCTCGAGGTGCTCTAACCGCATCTCTGAGGCCTGGCCTCTTATACACAAGTTTATTGTTTTATTAGGTTAAACACATCTCTGTCATTTACTTTGATGCAAGGAAAGACATCCTCGGAATCCCTGCTTCAGGCCCGTTCCCACACATATTTACAGTTGAAGTCCCCACCCCGGTCACAACAGGTGATGATTGTCGCGCAGCTGGACATTCCGCCGATTCACCTAATGTGTGAGGTTGATCGGATCTCATGGGGTGGGGGCTTTGATCAACTCGTGGATCTTTTGATGGGAGAAGCTTCCTACTGTACGGGGGGGGGGCAATAAACAGCATCCGCAGGGCCAGGTGGCGGCCTGGGAACGAGGAAGACAAACGGGTACAGAGGAAAGGGGGTTTTATCAAAGGATCCGGGACCATGAAAGGAATGGTGGGAGGTGTCGCGCTGGGAACAGGATGAGGTTCCGAGGCAGAGCTGCGTGGGAGAGGGGTTTACGATCCAAGGTATGTGAGAGCGGGGGCTGTCAGCGTGCGGGGGATGCTTTGCGAGGTCAGGGGAGAGAGAGAGAGACGCGCTGGCTATCAACGATGGGCAGAGAGGCCATAGTACTTAAAATGGCTGCCGCTTACGCGCATGAATGGGCTCGAAAAGGGGGCAAGATGGCGCCGATAATGTTGATGCTGCGACCTAAGGTTTAACAGTCCTCCCTTTTCAACATATCTAGCCAGCTTGCCTATTCGATATCAATCTTCATTAAATCCCTGACCTCGGCATCATACAATGCTCCCATGCGTTCATTTCTAAAGTCCACAGTTTTAGGGCAAATACAATTTGTGCATAGTGAACACAGAGGTGGCAGACATTGAATTCCTAAGCATAGACCACATATCACAACTACAGGAATCAGGATAATGGTAAACAGTCTCCAGCCCCAGTTCTTAACAGTACTCCAGAACCATCCACCAAGCGACCATTCTTCCTGTTCCTGGTGGACTTCTGAAGAGAGTCTGTGGAGATGTTCGATGGCCTTGTACACTGAGGGTGAATTGTCCGGTATGAATGTACAGCAGCTGGACCCAATAATTCGGCATGCTCCACCACGGTCCGCAAGAACCACATCTAGGACAAGGCGGTTCTGGAGTGCCACCAGGCGGACCGCTTGAAGTTTGGCGGTGTTGTTAGCAAGGATACCAGCTGTGATGTTCATTGTTGTCTCAACTGCCTGAGTCAGATGTCGGATGGCACGGCTGTTTGCCATCGGGCCCCAGAGCGGAACAAGTCCCTTCATAGCATCGAGGAACTGTGCTCCTGTTGAGTCGGCTTGTTCAATGCCCTTGGCTCGTTTTTGTCTATGATGGTTCGCTGGAGCCACATAAGTCGGAGGAAGGATGAAGGAGATGAAACAAGTGCCCCCCCAGCCTTTGGGGAGCCAGGTGTAAGCCTTTGTGCCGCAGACGAAGTACATGTTTGGGGACGACACAAAGGAAGGTGGATCGGTGGAGTCCAAAGTTCTGGTGAAACGGCAGGCACTGCGGCCTACCAGCTGTGTCCCAAGCCCTTCTATGCACATGTGGCCTGTGACGTTGATGACTGACAGGGCCACAGTCAGAGTGGCAGCCGTTCGTTTCCGCAGGTAGGAGGAGGTGGGTCTGGTTGGATTGTTGAACACCTGCATTTCAATTCGTTCTTTAGCAGGGATGTCCATGTGGATAGAGTCGTTGGAGGTCTGTGGACAGAAGTGAGTCTTGGTTTTGTTTCGCCAGACCTCGTGGAAGAAAAGCGTTATAGTTTTGCTGGAGGTGGCATTGTCCTTATAGCTTTCTTGCAGGAGGATCAGCCAAGCAAGGCAGGAGCCGTGAATTGAGAAGGGTGAAGGGATGAAAGGTATTGAATGTCCAGTGGCGTGGGGTAGCAACCCACAGATCCAACAGTTGGTGGCGTTGGTGGCAAGATTGTGCTGGTGCAGCAACTGTACAAAGGAGTTATTCCAAAATTCCTTTCGCCTCTCTCTGAGTTGAGGAGAGAGCGAAATCAGGTAATGTTCCTTCATGGTGGTAGGCTGAGCAGTGGTCAGGAATGTTTCGTGAGCAGGTGCATTTTCTTCCACAATCCAGAGCGTGGTCATGAGGAGAAAGCAGAAAAGGATCGTGATGAAAAGTGCAATTGTCTTTGAGCTGTGGAGTCTGTCTGCTTTCGGGTTTCTGTAGTGGGTATTTCCTGTTGCTTCCATCATCTTCTTATTTGGCGCTTCCATCATCTTCTTATTTGGCGCTTCCATCATCTTCAAGGTGCTCGGTAGCGGGCAGAACCACAGACTTCGTTTAGCGTCTCTCCGGGTGACCCTTGGTGGTGTTTAGGTCACCGTTCTGAGATTTAACACCTTGGATGCTTGAGATATCCCTATGCTGTGCTGGGCCATAATGTTAATGGGTGTGGGTATGACGAGCTCAGCTCGTCATGAGCACCCTAGAGATATACCTCATGACGAGCTGAGCTCGTCATGAGCATCGAAGGGGTTAACTTAGTCCGTGGTCTACTTAGCCGAAGCTCCCTCCTTTCGTCGCAGGAAATACCCTTCTCTGGATGGCACAGTAGGATCAGAGAATTTTGCAAGTTCAAGGGCTTCGGAATCAGGATAGCAGGCTAGTGACGGTCGGTCCTTGTTCAGGAGCTCTTCTTGGTTGTCGATGCTTTCTGTTGTGGTCAAGGTCGAGGAGACCTTCTTGCAGTGGTGCGCGTGCAGCCAGTGCCGTTTCCCCTCCACACGAAGAGCCGTCCGGGTGGTGAGCAGCACTTGCCAGGGGCCCGTCCACCTGGGTTCCAGACTTTTCGTTCGCTGAAAATTTCGGATCAGCACGAAATCTCCAGGTTGGATGGCGTGACCCGGACCCCTGGAAGCATCGGGGATGGCCTGCTGCACCTGCTGATGAATGACAGACAGAGTTTCAGTCAATTTATACAGATACTCAGACATTAGGACGTCCGGGACGTCATGAATGGAAGTTGGTTTCGGTGCAGACCAGACACTCATGGGTCGACCAAAAACAACTTCGTAAGGTGTCAAGTGATGTTTGGTGGGGGTGGAACTCATCGATAGCAATGCCAGTGGGAGGGCGTCTGGCCATTTCAGACCCGTGGTAGCCACTATCTTGGCCAATTTGAGCTTTAGGGTGGCATTGTGTCGCTCAACAAGACCCGCAGACTGGGGGTGGAAAACTGCGTGGAACTTCTGCTTGATGCCCAGCCCCTTTACGATGAGCTGGATGACTTCGGCTATGAAGTGGGGGCCATTGTCGCTCCATAAAATTCGACAAAGGCCGTAGCGGGGGAAAAATTCCTTTAATAGTACTTTTGCAGTGGCCATAGCAGTGTTGTCACGGGTTGGGTATGCTTCCACCCACTTGCTAAATGCGCATACTACTACAAGTACATATTTCAGGCCTTGGCATCTGTCTAGCTGGATGTAGTCCATCTGCAGGACTTCAAACGGGTGATTTGGGACCCCAAACCCTCCCCGGGGTACCACAGTTCCTTTCCCGGGGTTGTGTTGCAGGCATATCAAGCATTGTTGGACCAGACGTTTGGCGGAGTCTGTGATTTTATCATTGTGCCAAACTCTGGAGACAAGTTCAATCATGGGGGCTGATCCTATGTGGGCAGGGGAGTGTGCCATAGTCAGTATGGGAATCAAGTATGAGTCAGGTAGCAACCATTTGTTTGTGTCCTTTGTCCGCCAGCAGCCTTCGTCGTCTTTTAATCCCACCCGTGCCCATTCGGTCAATTCGTGTTGTGTGCTAGCCATTTGAATGTCTTTAATAGTGTCCCTAGCGTCAGTCCATTTTTCTGCTTGTGACCTAGTCACGTACATACGTGTTGTCGTCCTATTTTCAGCTGTTGTTCGAGCAGTGATGTCAGCTAGTGCATTTCCCTGTCCAATAATGTCCGACACCTTCTTGTGTGCCTGGCATTTGATGACCGCAAGCCTCTTGGGGAGAAGGACGGCTTCGATCAAGGCGGAGACTAGATCTCCATGCAAGATGGGGGTGCCGTGTGAGGTCAAGAATCCCCTTTCCCTCCAAAGGAGCCCAAAATGGTGAACCACCCCAAAGGCGTACTGGCTGTCGGTGTAAATGTTCGCTGTGGTTCCTGCTGCTAGAATGCAGGCTCGTGTCAGGGCAATCAGTTCTGCTGCCTGGGCAGATCGTTGCGTGATACGGGCTGTCTCGACTACAGTTCGAGCCGTGGTGACTGCATAGGCAGCTGAAGTGGTGCCATCGGGGAGTTTGATGCAAGAGCCGTCCACCCACAGCTCTCCGTCGGGGTCAGGAAAAGCTGTGTCTCTGAGGTCAATTCTACTTCTAGTCTGTTCGTCCGTAAGGGTCACACAGTCATGCACAGGGGAAGTATCGGGGTCGTTCTCTGGTAGGGGTAACAGAGTTGCTGGGTTCAGGGTGGTGCATCGTTTCAGGGTGATATGGGGGGCAAGCAGAGTCAACTCGTATCCGGTCAGTCGTGCACTCATCAGGTGTTGGGTCTTGGTCTGGTTCAGAAGGGTGTCAACTGCATGGGGTACCAGTACCGTGAGGGAATTCGAGAGTACGATCCCCTCACTCTGTCGGATAGAGATAGCAGCGGCAGCTACAGCTCGAAGGCAGGCAGGTAAGGCTCTGGCTACAGGGTCAAGAGTGGCAGAGAAGTAAGTGCATGGTCTTTGCTTTGGGCCAATGGACTGGGTCAGGACAGATAAAGCGCACCCCTCCCTTTCGTGAGTGTAAAGGGAGAAGGGCTTTGTGTAATCAGGGGTGCCTAGGACAGGGGCCGAACAAAGAGCATCTCGCAATTCCGTAAAGGAGGATTGGCATTCGGCAGTCCAAGGGAGGGGGGAAGGGACATCTTTGGCTAACAGAGAAAGCAGTGGTTTTACAATGAGACTGAAGTTTGGCAACCACTGTCGACAGAAGGGGGTGAGGCCTAGTAGGGAGCGAACCTGTTTCTGAGTCTTAGGGACAGGAGTTTCGAGAATGGTTTGGATCCGGTCGGGAGTGAGTTTCCTTCTGTCTTTGGACAAAAGGTGGCCTAAGTAAGTGACCTGGGGTTGGCAGAATTGCAACTTCTTCTTGGAGACCTTGTGGCCATTTTCCGCTAGGAAGTGCAGGAGTTGAATGGTGGCTGTGACCGCTAATGGAGTGGTGTCGGCTGCCAAAAGGATGTCATCGACGTATTGCACTAACACCACTCCATCGGGTAACTGGACTTGATCCAGCTGTCTCTTGAGGGCCTGGCTATAGATGCTAGGGCTTTCTGTGTAGCCCTGGGGTGCTCGGCAGAACCTATATGAGCGGGCTTTTAGGGTGAAGCCGAAGAGATATCGGCTGTCCGGGTGGATGGGGATAGAGAAAAATGCATTTTTGAGGTCAATGACAGTGAAGGTGGTGGCAGTAGAAGGAATCAAAGTTAGGATGGTGGTGATGTCTGAGACCACGGGGTACTGGGGTACAACCACTTTGTTGATCTCTCGGAGGTCAATGATAAAGCGGTATGCTTTCTCATCTCCCTCTCCTTGTTTCTTGATGATGGGCAAGATAGGACTGTTGCAAACGTTGCTAACCACTTCCTCTACCACTCCTGCGTCTATCAGTGACTGAATGATCTTTACCAATGCCTTCTCGCCCTCGGGCGATATCCGATATTGTGGAAGTTTTGGGAGTATCGCGTCCGGTCGGACAGTAATGTGTACTGGATCGATCATCATGCGCCCTACGTCCGAATCTGTCTTGGCCCACAGATACGGAGGCAGAGTGTCAAGCAGGGATGTGTCAATGTCAGTGATGGAAAACATGCGTCGGGGAGGGCAATGTCTAAGCAGAACGGGGTTGTCGTAAAGGAAAACTCGAACTCCGTCTTGAGAACATCTGATTGTCGCTCGGAAGTGTTTCAATAAGTCAAGTCCCATAATGGCGTCAGGGCTATTGGAGGAAAGCAAAAACGTGGTGTCAGTGGTGTTGTTTTCTAAGTCGAAGAGAATTGGGGCGGACAAAGGGTTAGTGGAGGGCGTTCCATCGAAACCTGTCGATGTTATGAGTGAGCCAGACAAGGGTGCCCTTGGAATCAGTCGTTTAGATAACGCACTACGTGTTGCGCCAGTGTCTACCAGAAATGGAGACTTTGTACCCATACAATGCTCCCATGCGTTCATTTCTAAAGTCCACAGTTTTAGGGCAAATACAATTTGTGCATAGTGAACACAGAGGTGGCAGACATTGAATTCCTAAGCATAGACCACATATCACAACTACAGGAATCAGGATAATGGTAAACAGTCTCCAGCCCCAGTTCTTAACAGTACTCCAGAACCATCCACCAAGCGACCATTCTTCCTGTTCCTGGTGGACTTCTGAAGAGAGTCTGTGGAGATGTTCGATGGCCTTGTACACTGAGGGTGAATTGTCCGGTATGAATGTACAGCAGCTGGACCCAATAATTCGGCATGCTCCACCACGGTCCGCAAGAACCACATCTAGGACAAGGCGGTTCTGGAGTGCCACCAGGCGGACCGCTTGAAGTTTGGCGGTGTTGTTAGCAAGGATACCAGCTGTGATGTTCATTGTTGTCTCAACTGCCTGAGTCAGATGTCGGATGGCACGGCTGTTTGCCATCGGGCCCCAGAGCGGAACAAGTCCCTTCATAGCATCGAGGAACTGTGCTCCTGTTGAGTCGGCTTGTTCAATGTCCTTGGCTCGTTTTTGTCTATGATGGTTCGCTGGAGCCACATAAGTCGGAGGAAGGATGAAGGAGATGAAACAAGTGCCCCCCCAGCCTTTGGGGAGCCAGGTGTAAGCCTTTGTGCCGCAGACGAAGTACATGTTTGGGGACGACACAAAGGAAGGTGGATCGGTGGAGTCCAAAGTTCTGGTGAAACGGCAGGCACTGCGGCCTACCAGCTGTGTCCCAAGCCCTTCTATGCACATGTGGCCTGTGACGTTGATGACTGACAGGGCCACAGTCAGAGTGGCAGCCGTTCGTTTCCGCAGGTAGGAGGAGGTGGGTCTGGTTGGATTGTTGAACACCTGCATTTCAATTCGTTCTTTAGCAGGGATGTCCATGTGGATAGAGTCGTTGGAGGTCTGTGGACAGAAGTGAGTCTTGGTTTTGTTTCGCCAGACCTCGTGGAAGAAAAGCGTTATAGTTTTGCTGGAGGTGGCATTGTCCTTATAGCTTTCTTGCAGGAGGATCAGCCAAGCAAGGCAGGAGCCGTGAATTGAGAAGGGTGAAGGGATGAAAGGTATTGAATGTCCAGTGGCGTGGGGTAGCAACCCACAGATCCAACAGTTGGTGGCGTTGGTGGCAAGATTGTGCTGGTGCAGCAACTGTACAAAGGAGTTATTCCAAAATTCCTTTCGCCTCTCTCTGAGTTGAGGAGAGAGCGAAATCAGGTAATGTTCCTTCATGGTGGTAGGCTGAGCAGTGGTCAGGAATGTTTCGTGAGCAGGTGCATTTTCTTCCACAATCCAGAGCGTGGTCATGAGGAGAAAGCAGAAAAGGATCGTGATGAAAAGTGCAATTGTCTTTGAGCTGTGGAGTCTGTCTGCTTTCGGGTTTCTGTAGTGGGTATTTCCTGTTGCTTCCATCATCTTCTTATTTGGCGCTTCCATCATCTTCTTATTTGGCGCTTCCATCATCTTCAAGGTGCTCGGTAGCGGGCAGAACCACAGACTTCGTTTAGCGTCTCTCCGGGTGACCCTTGGTGGTGTTTAGGTCACCGTTCTGAGATTTAACTTAGTCCGTGGTCTACTTAGCCGAAGCTCCCTCCTTTCGTCGCAGGAAATACCCTTCTCTGGATGGCACAGTAGGATCAGAGAATTTTGCAAGTTCAAGGGCTTCGGAATCAGGATAGCAGGCTAGTGACGGTCGGTCCTTGTTCAGGAGCTCTTCTTGGTTGTCGATGCTTTCTGTTGTGGTCAAGGTCGAGGAGACCTTCTTGCAGTGGTGCGCGTGCAGCCAGTGCCGTTTCCCCTCCACACGAAGAGCCGTCCGGGTGGTGAGCAGCACTTGCCAGGGGCCCGTCCACCTGGGTTCCAGACTTTTCGTTCGCTGAAAATTTCGGATCAGCGCGAAATCTCCAGGTTGGATGGCGTGACCCGGACCCCTGGAAGCATCGGGGATGGCCTGCTGCACCTGCTGATGAATGACAGACAGAGTTTCAGTCAATTTATACAGATACTCAGACATTAGGACGTCCGGGACGTCATGAATGGAAGTTGGTTTCGGTGCAGACCAGACACTCATGGGTCGACCAAAAACAACTTCGTAAGGTGTCAAGTGATGTTTGGTGGGGGTGGAACTCATCGATAGCAATGCCAGTGGGAGGGCGTCTGGCCATTTCAGACCCGTGGTAGCCACTATCTTGGCCAATTTGAGCTTTAGGGTGGCATTGTGTCGCTCAACAAGACCCGCAGACTGGGGGTGGAAAACTGCGTGGAACTTCTGCTTGATGCCCAGCCCCTTTACGATGAGCTGGATGACTTCGGCTATGAAGTGGGGGCCATTGTCGCTCCATAAAATTCGACAAAGGCCGTAGCGGGGGAAAAATTCCTTTAATAGTACTTTTGCAGTGGCCATAGCAGTGTTGTCACAGGTTGGGTATGCTTCCACCCACTTGCTAAATGCGCATACTACTACAAGTACATATTTCAGGCCTTGGCATCTGTCTAGCTGGATGTAGTCCATCTGCAGGACTTCAAACGGGTGATTTGGGACCCCAAACCCTCCCCGGGGTACCACAGTTCCTTTCCCGGGGTTGTGTTGCAGGCATATCAAGCATTGTTGGACCAGACGTTTGGCGGAGTCTGTGATTTTATCATTGTGCCAAACTCTGGAGACAAGTTCAATCATGGGGGCTGATCCTATGTGGGCAGGGGAGTGTGCCATAGTCAGTATGGGAATCAAGTATGAGTCAGGTAGCAACCATTTGTTTGTGTCCTTTGTCCGCCAGCAGCCTTCGTCGTCTTTTAATCCCACCCGTGCCCATTCGGTCAATTCGTGTTGTGTGCTAGCCATTTGAATGTCTTTAATAGTGTCCCTAGCGTCAGTCCATTTTTCTGCTTGTGACCTAGTCACGTACATACGTGTTGTCGTCCTATTTTCAGCTGTTGTTCGAGCAGTGATGTCAGCTAGTGCATTTCCCTGTCCAATAATGTCCGACACCTTCTTGTGTGCCTGGCATTTGATGACCGCAAGCCTCTTGGGGAGAAGGACGGCTTCGATCAAGGCGGAGACTAGATCTCCATGCAAGATGGGGGTGCCGTGTGAGGTCAAGAATCCCCTTTCCCTCCAAAGGAGCCCAAAATGGTGAACCACCCCAAAGGCGTACTGGCTGTCGGTGTAAATGTTCGCTGTGGTTCCTGCTGCTAGAATGCAGGCTCGTGTCAGGGCAATCAGTTCTGCTGCCTGGGCAGATCGTTGCGTGATACGGGCTGTCTCGACTACAGTTCGAGCCGTGGTGACTGCATAGGCAGCTGAAGTGGTGCCATCGGGGAGTTTGATGCAAGAGCCGTCCACCCACAGCTCTCCGTCGGGGTCAGGAAAAGCTGTGTCTCTGAGGTCAATTCTACTTCTAGTCTGTTCGTCCGTAAGGGTCACACAGTCATGCACAGGGGAAGTATCGGGGTCGTTCTCTGGTAGGGGTAACAGAGTTGCTGGGTTCAGGGTGGTGCATCGTTTCAGGGTGATATGGGGGGCAAGCAGAGTCAACTCGTATCCGGTCAGTCGTGCACTCATCAGGTGTTGGGTCTTGGTCTGGTTCAGAAGGGTGTCAACTGCATGGGGTACCAGTACCGTGAGGGAATTCGAGAGTACGATCCCCTCACTCTGTCGGATAGAGATAGCAGCGGCAGCTACAGCTCGAAGGCAGGCAGGTAAGGCTCTGGCTACAGGGTCAAGAGTGGCAGAGAAGTAAGTGCATGGTCTTTGCTTTGGGCCAATGGACTGGGTCAGGACAGATAAAGCGCACCCCTCCCTTTCGTGAGTGTAAAGGGAGAAGGGCTTTGTGTAATCAGGGGTGCCTAGGACAGGGGCCGAACAAAGAGCATCTCGCAATTCCGTAAAGGAGGATTGGCATTCGGCAGTCCAAGGGAGGGGGGAAGGGACATCTTTGGCTAACAGAGAAAGCAGTGGTTTTACAATGAGACTGAAGTTTGGCAACCACTGTCGACAGAAGGGGGTGAGGCCTAGTAGGGAGCGAACCTGTTTCTGAGTCTTAGGGACAGGAGTTTCGAGAATGGTTTGGATCCGGTCGGGAGTGAGTTTCCTTCTGTCTTTGGACAAAAGGTGGCCTAAGTAAGTGACCTGGGGTTGGCAGAATTGCAACTTCTTCTTGGAGACCTTGTGGCCATTTTCCGCAAGGAAGTGCAGGAGTTGAATGGTGGCTGTGACCGCTAATGGAGTGGTGTCGGCTGCCAAAAGGATGTCATCGACGTATTGCACTAACACCACTCCATCGGGTAACTGGACTTGATCCAGCTGTCTCTTGAGGGCCTGGCTATAGATGCTAGGGCTTTCTGTGTAGCCCTGGGGTGCTCGGCAGAACCTATATGAGCGGGCTTTTAGGGTGAAGCCGAAGAGATATCGGCTGTCCGGGTGGATGGGGATAGAGAAAAATGCATTTTTGAGGTCAATGACAGTGAAGGTGGTGGCAGTAGAAGGAATCAAAGTTAGGATGGTGGTGATGTCTGAGACCACGGGGTACTGGGGTACAACCACTTTGTTGATCTCTCGGAGGTCAATGATAAAGCGGTATGCTTTCTCATCTCCCTCTCCTTGTTTCTTGATGATGGGCAAGATAGGACTGTTGCAAACGTTGCTAACCACTTCCTCTACCACTCCTGCGTCTATCAGTGACTGAATGATCTTTACCAATGCCTTCTCGCCCTCGGGCGATATCCGATATTGTGGAAGTTTTGGGAGTATCGCGTCCGGTCGGACAGTAATGTGTACTGGATCGATCATCATGCGCCCTACGTCCGAATCTGTCTTGGCCCACAGATACGGAGGCAGAGTGTCAAGCAGGGATGTGTCAACGTCAGTGATGGAAAACATGCGTCGGGGAGGGCAATGTCTAAGCAGAACGGGGTTGTCGTAAAGGAAAACTCGAACTCCGTCTTGAGAACATCTGATTGTCGCTCGGAAGTGTTTCAATAAGTCAAGTCCCATAATGGCGTCAGGGCTATTGGAGGAAAGCAAAAACGTGGTGTCAGTGGTGTTGTTTTCTAAGTCGAAGAGAATTGGGGCGGACAAAGGGTTAGTGGAGGGCGTTCCATCGAAACCTGTCGATGTTATGAGTGAGCCAGACAAGGGTGCCCTTGGAATCAGTCGTTTAGATAACGCACTACGTGTTGCGCCAGTGTCTACCAGAATTGGAGACTTTGTACCCAAGACCTTAGCAGTGACATAAGGGCCTTGCTGGTCAACATAGAGCTCGACTGGATCCCTCCCTTGCCCTTGGCAGTCCTATGCAAAGTCGTGGGCGTCGTCGTAGTCAGATTGCTGGCACTGGTTCTGTCTGGGTCGATCAAAAGTATTTGGTTTGCTTGTTCTATCGTTAGTCGTGTCATTTGTGGGCCCTCGCAGCTGTCCTCTATTTCTCGGGCCACTTGCTACGTCCTTGGGGTCTCTATTTCTGATTAATTCCAAAAGAGCCGGGCACTGGGATTTCCAATGGCCAGTTCCTTTACAGAAAGCACATTGGTCCTCTCTAATGTCTGTACGTCCAATGTGGGGAGTCGAAGTGCGGTCCTTGGGAGGTGCAGTCTTAGGGACGTTCGTCTGATAGTTTCCCCTATATTGGTCACGTCCTATAGTCACCCCTTGCAGTTGTGCAATCATCACCCTCTCTTTCAAGTCTTTCTTCTTTTTCTCTGTTGCTCTATCGTTTTCATTTTTCTGATGTTCGTAATATTATGCCATCTGGAGGATAGCCGCAGGTTTGGAGGCTGCCCAACTACTCTCGCTGGCCTGCAGTTTCTGGGAGACCTCTGGTGACAAACCCTTAACATAATTCTGGACAAACAGATGGTGTCCGGTTGCAGTGGTCATGTCCTGGCCGCTGTAATCGGAGAACACCGTTTCAAACCGGGAGAAGTAGTCCGATACATCCTCCTGGGGTTTCTGGCGACAGGCCGTTACTATCGACCAGTCCACTTTCTTTTCTGGAATCAGGGTTTTTAATTTCTGTACAATTTTATCTGGGAGGTCTAAAATGGATTTCAAAGGCTTTTGTCCAGGTTCTCGTTGTTTATCAATGCCATCGAGTTGTGACCAGGTATGTCCAAACAGCTCAAGGTGGTCAACTTTCCGGATTTGCTTCCACACATCAGCTGGTAGACATAACCCGAAAAACAAGTCGATGTCAGCCAGGGTCATAATCGTTGAACCTAGGGCTGTAGCTAACTCAGTATAGAAGGCAGTGGGGTTTTTACGTAAATCAGGCAGAGATTTCCGGAATGTCAGAATCTCTTGCGGGTCCCACGGCTGGTAGACCCAGTTGTACACTACCCTTCCTTTTGCATCTTTGTGGTTCGCATCATCGTTAGTCCCTTCACCTCGTGGAGGAACCCAGTAAGGGGCAGCCTCTCGTATCGGCATCATGGCGTTAGATTGCTCAGTTTGTGGTTCGGTCACTACGGATGTCGTGGTTTTAGTTCCCGATTCTTGTTCAGTGAGGTGGCGGAAAACCTCAAGCGTACGCATAAGGAGGTCCGTCACATCACACTCACCCTCATCCCCGATATTGACCTTCCGGTACAGAGTCGTGAGGCTCTCGGGACCTTTGTCTCGATATCGGTCCTCGTATGCGTTTAAGACATGGTAGCACAGTCGAACGGTAAAGTGTCGTCTGTGACTTCCTGTATACGAGTTAAACATATCTGTGATATACTCTTCATCTTCCTTTCTTCCTACCAGTGTCCTTGCTATCTTGTCAATCCCTGCTCGCTCATCTTTGCTTAATCTGTTTGTTCTTCCAGAACCTGCCCTTCGGGTCTCAGGGTCGCCTAACGTTGTCGTTTGTGTAGGATCTAATACCAGGAGTTCGGCCGGTACGGAGGCCATGGGGGCCGAAGCTGTGGCGCTACTCTCGTTTGTGCCTGGGGGTGGTGGGTGCTGTGCTAAGGGTTGGGAAGGGGCGTATGGAGGGGGCATATAGATGATCGGAGGTCCTAACAAAAGATCATCGTTAGCTCGTTGCTTCGAGGGCAATTCAGGATAGAGCGTAGGGGGCGTTCTAACCGGACACTGGTTTGATGTTTCTATCTCTGGTTTCTGGTTGGCTTCCTCTCTTTCCTTAATCTCTTCTTCTAGTTTCTCAGCAGCTAGGTGGGCTGCCTTCCGCAGCTCTTTTCCCAACCTACTCTCGTTTCTCTTCTTACGCTGTTCGGTTTCTTTGCGCCACATGCCGAAACTATCAAGCATAGTGGGCGTCGTTTTATGTTTCCCAAGGGCTGTTTCTAGCGCGCTCACTTTATCATCGTCGAAGGATCCTATCAGTGGTCACTGACTTTCTCTGTTCTTTTTCGTATATTTATGCCACAGCTTGCTATAAGCTATAGCGATCAATCCATGCTTCATGAACATGTCCTTATTAGGGGTGCCTTCCAGTGGAGCCGGATGGTTCATCTCTAATAAGCGGTCCGGGCTAAACAGGCTACCAATCAGTGGGGAGAAGACAGGCATGACGGATTACAATGGGGACAAAAGTCAGCACTACCTATCTTATCACTGCGTGCAAAGACTAGACAGAATATTTCTATTCTACGTTGTTTGCAGGCGGTGAATACCTCAAGAACCAATATCGAACAGTCAATGTTCGGTCAATCAAACAATCAGTGGGGAGAATAAATAGGCATGCAAAGGTCTGCGTTCCCTACCCTTTCACTATCTGCAGAGAGGAAACCTGTTCTTTCCTGTTTGCAGACAGAGAATCTCCAGAAAACAATCCGCGAACAGTAGTTTGGGTTCAATCAATTAATCAGTGGGGGAGAAACAATCTCCAAAAAACAATTCCATGAACAGTAGTTCGGGTTCAAACAATCAATCAAATGGGGGAGAAAGATAGGCACGACGGATTATAATGGGGACAAAAGTCTGCGTTACCTATCCTTCACTGCTTGCAAAGAGAGAGCCTGTTGTTCCTCCGTTTGCAGACAGTGAATCTCCAAACAAATCAACAAAGAGTAATACTAGTATTTTCCAAACAATCAAACAATCATTTCGCAGTTCGTCGTGTTTACACGACCTTACCCGGACCGCATGGACAGTTTCTTGTCTTCCGAATCCAGCGCCCGATCGTCCTCTATTCTTCGTGATCCTCGTGGCACTCCTGATGGTTCCCAGTCAGGACCGTAGATCACTCGAGAGAGGTCTGTTCGGAACCAGTGAAGTTCGGATGATCGGCTGTCAGACGAGGGTCTATCGGACAGGTGCACTCCCGATCGTTGCAGTCGTTCACTCTGTCGTCAGGACCTCTCCCACTGGATCCACTGGTCGCTGATGGGCCCCACGTTTGGGACGCCAATTGTTGAAAAAGGTACAGGCAGAAGACCTTTTCCGAAGTTGCCCGGCGTTAGCCGCCTCTATACCCACTCAAGTTTACCAAACAAAGAGGCAGGCGCTGGAGCCTGGAAGGCAGGAAACAGAAGTTTTATTCCGACGGAGCAGAACACGTCAAAATCAGACAACAGGGTATCTTCTCGAGGTGCTCTAACCGCATCTCTGAGGCCTGGCCTCTTATACACAAGTTTATTGTTTTATTAGGTTAAACACATCTCTGTCATTTACTTTGATGCAAGGAAAGACATCCTCGGAATCCCCGCTTCAGGCCCGTTCCCACACATATTTACAGTTGAAGTCCCCACCCCGGTCACAACAGGTGATGATTGTCGCGCAGCTGGACATTCCGCCGATTCACGGAATGTGTGAGGTTGATCGGATCTCATGGGGTGGGGGCTTTGATCAACTCGTGGATCCTTTGATGGGAGAAGCTTCCTACTGTACGGGGGGGGCAATAAACAGCATCCGCAGGGCCAGGTGGCGGCCTGGGAACGAGGAAGACAAACGGGTACAGAGGAAAGGGGGTTTTATCAAAGGATCCGGGACCATGAAAGGTATGGTGGGAGGTGTCGCGCTGGGAACAGGATGAGGTTCCGAGGCAGAGCTGCGTGGGAGAGGGGTTTACGATCCAAGGTATGTGAGAGCGGGGGCTGTCAGCGTGCGGGGATGCTTTGCGAGGTCAGGGGAGAGAGAGAGAGACGCGCTGGCTATCAACGATGGGCAGAGAGGCCATAGTACTTAAAATGGCTGCCGCTTACGCGCATGAATGGGCTCGAAAAGGGGGCAAGATGGCGCTGATAATGTTGATGCTGCGACCTAAGGTTTAACAGAAGCTAGATTCCGCAATAAGTCGCCCATCGAGTCCACATTTTCTGATGTTTTGCAGGGCATCCCCGAGCTAGAAATACAGCCATTTCGGCTCCCATACATCTATCTAGTTCGGTCTTCCATTTGCCTAGAGTGGGGGGGATGTCGCTTTGCATAATTGAGCAATGTCCCTCTTGGCGATAGTGAGAGCCAGAAACAGTAGATGGTGTTTATACCTAATCTCCCAATGTTGTCAGTGCTATGTAAGAGAAAGAGTTGTGGGTCTAGCGAGAGCACCAACAATAACACCTAATTTTGGCAGGACCGAATTCTCCACCAAAAAGGTTGCAACGCCGTACAACTCCATACTGTGTGCAAGAATGTACCCTCCTCTCGGTCACAACGCAAACATGTGGGGGACTGGATAACGCCCATCTGCCACAGTCTGGTCCGAGTATAGTAAGCCCGATGCAGGTATTTAAACTGTATCAGGCAGTATCGCATGGAAACCACCGAACCCCGCGACCTAGCAATGGCTGTGGCCCGGTCGTCATCTGTTCACTCAGATGTTAGTGGGTGAAGTGGTGCTTTGAGGGAGAATTATTTTGAGATATAAATATCTGCCAAAAGATTGCAGTAACTAAGTGAGGGCAATTCAGAAAGGGAGTTATCAGTGAGTGAAGTAGTATCTCAGGAGAACTAGTTCACGTACTGACAAAGGACATTGTGTATCAGCCCTGAAATTAGAAACTCCTATTAGTAAAAGAGCATATTTTCTGTTGATGCTAATTTAATATTCCCTGATTAGTCCCATTCTATTCCAATTTTATGTATTGTGGGGCCATTTCACAAAGGCATTTGGGAGTACATGAAGTAGCATTTCAGGAGTATTGTTGCAGGTGCACATAAATGCTTTTGGGAGTCAGTACCGTTTTTGGTATGACACTGATTTACCCTCTTTGAAGGCAGTCATGAGGGTGTATGACTATATCTATAACTGCCTTCAGCAAGTTAGAAATGCAGTCTGTGATCTGAATCTGATTTATACAGTCTGTTCATATTCTTCTAGAATCTTAGGTAAGAGAGGTTTTAATCATTTCCAAAGTGATTTTTGCATTGTTGTTTCAGGGAACGGATCTGAGTGGAGCTCTACAGCTGAGCAGTGGGAGAGAAGGGTTGAAAATACCGAGGGAATAGTGTGTCTTCAGGGTACAATGTAAGGTGTTGTTGAGGTTGTAGATAGCTTGGCAGGTGGACAAGATTCATATGAAGTTAATGTAGGTTGGCTGGAAGGGCATTCAGCCTCATTTTACATTTAGAAATTAAAGTGTTCAAAGCTGTTTGTCGGTGCAGAATTTAGAGATATGTGTGAATGAGGGCATAAGGGCATCATAGCATAAAGAAGGAATGAACGTGATTTTAGGGTATAGCATGATGTAAATGCAGGCATGCGGTTTACCAGGACTTAAATGCTGAGTGATACAGGAGCCAGTGATGTCACTGGTACCTTCTGAGAAAGATACATCGCCCAGGTGGACTATTTACCGTCATGAGATACCAATCCTTCTTTAAATAAAATACAAATACTGATGCTGGCTGTTGCAAAAAAATACTGATCACATCACAGCAAAACAAAATGCAGCAAATAGTACACCACTTACAAATATTGAATATGTTGCTACAGAGGACCTTAGGACAATTTAGACCAGTTCAAATAAGTGCCAACCAGAAAGTTCATCGAAGCCAGCTCCTTGATGTAATTGGTCAGCTAGGAGGTCACCTGAAATTTTTGCTAGCTCTTTGATATGCATTAATTTCTGGCTTCGGCACATGGCTTGTGTATTCACCTAAGTAATTGAATTAAAGGAAGATATTTACCTCTTACCAAGATACATTGTACACCCGGCAAAATTCTTGCTTCAATAGTTTTAATTAGCCACCTCACCTTTTTACTTTCTAGAGGGTATTCAATACAACTTCAGGCCTACGTTAAAACAAGCATTTACAATGCAATGGCCTCGGCATTATTAAAGGTAGAGCTATTGGCATTGCTCATGACTTTTTTTGTGGGTTTTTTTCAAATCATAAATAAATTGCATTGTCTTTTACAATGCCAAGAGTGACCCATGCTCTGTGGCTGCACTGCAGTTGTGAGCAGAGTGACCCCTGCTCTGAGACTGCACTGCAGTTTTGAGCGGAGTGACCCATGGTCTGTGGCTGCACTGCAGTTGTGAGCGGAGTGACCCATGGTCTGTGGCTGCGCTGCAGTTGTGAGCAGAGTGACCCATGCTCCATGGCCTGAATTTTGACCTCCTGTCCTGAATTGGTGTCCCGAATTTTGACCCTTTGTCCTGAATTTTTACACTCACCGTCCTGAATTTGCACCAATGCCAGTTCGTCACCCTAGTGACAACGGCCCCTTTCCCGGCTATTGGAAGAAAAGCTGACACCCCTGCTCCCCCCAGGCAAACCCTCGATTCATAATGTTTCCCAGCCCTGTGCTGGAGGGCCACCCCACAGGGCCTGCTGCAGCCATTCACTCCGCTGCTACAGCTCAAGGGGACATGCGCCTTCGTCTCTCCAGGGGCACAGATTTCAAAAGCGAAAACAGAGCCCTACTTGAAATTTACAAAATCTGTATGAAATGAGAGGACTTTTGAGATGCATACAAGACAACTTGAACCCTCTAAGTGGATTCTCCCAAAAACATCTGGCACCTTATGTCAAAAGTTTCAACGCGCTCTGAATGTACAGCTGAGAAAGTGAGGGGGGGATATATGCGGGAGATAAAGCGAGGATAGATATACAGCATTAATGTTCCAACGTGCGATGAACTGGTTTCTCGTGGGTCTCAATATTTGACATATTAAGGTGCTGAGGTCCTCAGGTACTTCCCCAAGATCAAAAACCTTGTGTGACGTTTCCTTCGTCGAAGGTGGGCAATTAAGGCAGTATGTCTTATCGTCCTAATAAATATAAACATTGCTACGTTTTTCAAAATGGCTCAAGTCGTGTGAGTGTCAGGGCCCACTCTGCGAGGGAACACTTTATCCCTCTCCCCCCCTCACCAGGGCACTAACAGCCTACGAGGGACGGTGCACAGGAAGGTCTACCTGCTGCTTTACCCCTCAGTACATTCTTTCAAAATATGTCAACTGTACCGAAAATGCTATTAATCCAGCATGCTATGTAGAAAACACAGTGTACCCAAAAACGGATACAGAAACGTTGCTTTCGCTTTGCAAAACATATTACACGGTTGCAAGCACTGGAGCAGACATTCCAGCCGCCTTCCCCAGGAGGTTTATACCTGCACCGTTTCCGGCAAGAGCTCTTGTGGGCGGTAAAACAAGTCTTGCCATGATAGGATAGAAGATCCGGGCTAGTCCAGTGAAAGTCCCTCGTTCTGGGAACGTCTTCTCCAAGTCCCTCCCGCCCCGCGAGCCGCTGACATGCCTGGCACGGAGCGTGCACACTGGACCAGTCCCAGACTGTAATGTGTGTAGGCAATGGTAACACAAACATACACACACAGCCCCCCCATGCACACACACACACAGAGCCCCCCTCCCCACACACAGAGAGCCGACACACACACAGCCCCCCCACACACACACACAGAGCCCCCCCCACAAACACACACAGAGAGCCCCCCACACACACACACAGAGAGCCCCCAACACACACACAGAGAGCTCCCCCACACAGAGAGCCCCCCCCACACACACAGAGCCCCCCCACACACGCAGAGCCCCCCCAAACACACACCCCCACACAGCGAGCACACACAAACACACACACACACACAGAGCCCCCCACACACACACACACAGGGCCCCAAAAATAGATCCAAACTGACATTTTTTTTTAGTTGGTCATTTAAGTTAAAGGATCAGCGAACAGTTTGCAATTTAAGAAGCTGGCTAAGTCCTAAAGAAAACCAGACAACCTAATTTACAGTAAGAAGCAGTTGACTTTAAAAGAACGTTAAAGTCAAGCATTGGGAAAGCCAATGGTTCTGGTGTTGTCTGACAACATAAGTTTGGTCATGGTTCTTGCACTGGCGAAGAGCAAACAATGTTTTGTACCCAATAAGCACACATTGCCATAGTAGTCCCAGGCAGTGAAGAGAACTTTTTAGGTGTGGATGTGCTACCTGAAAACGGTGTGAACGTTTGAAGGGGAGATTAACATCGCTCACAGTGAAGTTAGCCAATGGCTTAAGTGGACTGACCTACTGCCCCCATACTACAGTAGCTGCACGAAACATGCGAATGGTTGACTAAATGAACAGGAGGACTCGCTGACAATCTTTAAATGGTCATTCATATTTCAGTAAAATCGTAGTGGCTAACCTCATACTCAATAAAAACAATTTTAAAACGTAGCATTGGAAATATTCCAAAATGGGAGGAGAGAACAAGTTTAGCAGAATGTCCTCATCTTATGTAGGATTTAAAAGGCTATTTTCACCAAGAATCAGAAGCTATGGGCACTATTCCAAGAATACATAACACCATTGTTCAGTGCACCTGTCACACAAATTAGCGTTAGAAAATCAGCTAAACCATGTAATTGAGTCTCAAAATGTAGCGCAATTAAAATCATAAAAATACATACCTTGCAGCGTGTGATTTCCCATTTCACAGGCGCCAGTATACAGGCTGCTGATTCACCCAGTCATGTTTAAACAAAACGAACAATTCCAGTGAAGTATGACTTGATTAATAACTCTAGCAACCAAGGGTAAAAATGAAACAGATAAATACTAACTTGTGCGGTACGTGTAGACCTCATTACTTACTTTACCAAGGTTGGAAGAATGTCGATTAGAGTTACCGAGCTGCAGAAGCAGCTAGTCTCCCAAAAGGGGTCGCTCTTGCAGTAATTTTAGGGATTATACAGTGTTATGTAAAGAGGTAACAGCGCACTTGACCAATTAAGATAATATTGGGGCGGAACTATATCAGGCTCAGAGGAGCAGGATTCAGATTTGTCGAAAACGTGACTAAAATGTACTTATTTGGAGCGTGTGGATAATTTAATTAATGTGCCGGCAGAGCTGGAGTTGCAGAATAAGGAACCCCCGATTACTCAGTGTGCAACCTGCATGGTGTGCATAGGGGAAGCAATATTGCCGCCAACACAGTAGATATCTGCTCGGTTTATAATGGTTTTGTTTAGGCAATAACGCCTCCTTGGTTTAATCTCCATGGGCTGAGTTTTTTTTTTATGTACACTCTGTAATTGTGCCCTAGGTGAGGAAGCTTTGCTACTGCTAACCTTCCCCTTGGTCAACCATGGCTGGGCGTTTCTGAGCCCGTCCTGCACTGCACAGAGCGTCAATTTTCGACTGCACTGTTCAGTCCTAGTGCCTGGTAACGCTGAAAGCACACTGGGTGGAGTCGGGAACGCCTGCGGTGTAAGGGTACCGCCAGCAGCTACAGCGGTTTCCCTCAAGGACGCCCTAGATCTTCTGAAGTAGCATGGAGCTTCGTCCATTTACCCTTTGAAAAGTGCAGTGTACGGGCCTAGGTCATGGATGCCCCACCGCCCCTGGCCCTACATCACCGCCCACCCCTTGCCAGCCCCAGATGAAAGACGTTTTATTATAACCGGCTCATAATTACCCCCACCGCTCTGGAGGTACCTACCTGAGCCGCTCTACAGGTCAGGGGGGAGGGTAAGTCTCAAGAGATCGCTACCACTAAATCAGCATCGGCGTGGAATACTTCTCTCTCTTATTTGGCATGATTAAATGACGGCGAGGGCTGCAGAAGAGAAAGAGATCGACCCGCGGTTAAAACGTTCCAAGTTCGGCAACGGCTTTTCTTTTCTCCTGGTCACACGGCTCCCATTCCCAGGCGACCACGGCCCCGGGACACACAAACACACGCACTGCCACCACACAGACGAAATTCTGCAGCTCCTGGTACAAAACGACTACCCAATCTCGCGTTTGTCAGTAAATTCACTGAGTAAAACTTACCCAGGTCCTTAGTTTGGAGGGAGGACAGTCGCAGATACACTCATGTCGAGGGAAGCTGTGGGGCGCAAACGATGGCGTCTCGCACACAGAGGTAGGCCGGGGCTTTTGCGACGGAAGTGTCGAGTTGTGTATCTTTACGGTAAACGCGGAGGAGCTGAGGGTGCGTCAGAGGCGGATTGTGGCGAATCACAGTGATTTAAAAAAAACATCATAGCTTTCCATCTGGAAGTATGGAGTTTCGTTAAAAAGACTTCAAGCCTTACGTCTTTATAATAAAAACTTGGCAAGGGCTGTGTCTTTGTTATTGCCGAACTTAACAGCCACTACAAACAGCTATCAAACAATACAATATCAAACTAAGAACTACATAGAAAAGAAAACAAACACAGACCGTGTGTAACGCGGTAAAAGACGAGGGGGCAGCACGAGGGAACAGACGATGCACAACAAGGGGCCGGGGGGGCACAACAAGGGAACAGACGGCAAAAAACTTACCTGCATGACACCTCCATCTTTCTCCGAGGCCAGGCAGAAATGCCTCGGAGAAAGCAGCGTATTTTTCCGATTCGGGGGCGTGGTTTTCTTTCTCTCCTCTTCCCATTGGCTGGAAGGTAAACTTTCAGCCAATGGGAAGAGGAGAGAAAGAAAACAAGAAAGAACCTTAAAAAAACGC
The DNA here is from genome assembly GCF_964263255.1 of Lissotriton vulgaris. NCBI lineage: Eukaryota > Metazoa > Chordata > Amphibia > Caudata > Salamandridae > Lissotriton > Lissotriton vulgaris. The sequence goes on from NC_141696.1 coordinate 231,175,010, forward strand.
CCCCGAATCCGAAAAAGACGGGGCTTGGACCGAGTGACGCCCCTCTCCTCCAATGGCTGGCCAGCATTTACTGGGCCAGCCAATGGAGAAGAGGGGCGGGTTCCAAGCCCACTCTAAGAGACATTAAATCTTCGGCTCCGCCCCCACTGCTTTGCAGTGCGACGGTAGCCTCGACCTAAATAGTATTTTGTAGTGGTCTTCCCAGTGCTTTAAAAGGGTAGGTACTGTCCTGTACTGAGGACCTGCACTTCTTTAGTTTGAAAAGGTGAGTACCTGCACTGCTCAGCAATGCTGTAACACGTGAACTAGGAGAGTACCAGCATTTCTCAAACGCAAGCAGATACCCTCAATTTTAAGGATCTGCTTTTCTATTTTTCCATTTAAAGCACTGCTTCCGCCCAAGTGCAAAAAAACTTAGGTCCTCTATACAAGTTGAGTTATTTCCTCCATAGTGTTAACTCTGGGTGTAATAATGCAAATTAAAATTACAAGTGTGCCAGGATCCATAACTATAGAGTCCAAGAACTTTGTTGTCAATAATTATGTGCCCGTAAACACTGTGCCTGTGAGCATTGCTGCTAGACTGGGTCTGTCTAGCAGCACTATTGCCCAGCTCCATGCCTGTCCACCGCAAAACATAATGCTCCCTTGAAACAGGCACTAGCATGCCTTCCACCAGGGACGGACTGGGAAATGAAAGCAGCCCTGGCAAATTTTGTCATACTAGCCCCCGCATGCTAGCGGGGGTTTAGGGGGAGGTTTCCTCCCACCAAGAAAACTTTGGAAAAAGAGACCAAAATTATGCATTTTACAACACATTTTTCATTATATATTTAATTGCATTAACTTTCAAAGCACAGCAAATGGTAAATGATGACCTTAAAGAGCACCAGGTTACCCATTCATATGAACCCATAGACATTCTTACACAGAACTCCAAAAATAGACACGAGAGTAGTGAATCAGAGAACACAAAGTATTCGTCAGGCCACTGGTGGCAGACCTGTGGCGCTATGCAGCCACTTCTAAAAAATAAGTGGAAAAAAATACAAACTCAGGCACCGTTATCAGTTGGTGGAGAATTTATCTTTGTTTATCCCGGTCTGCTATGATTCGTCGATGTGATATATATATGTAAGTGTGTGTGCACACAGGCTAATACAGACTCATCACAATGGCTCCTGTAACTTGTTTATTGAAAAAGCTCCATGAAGGGTAAAGAGGGTGGAGGGATATTAATGCAGGGCTGAAGCCTGGACTACAGATGGCACTGAGATTCAAAGAGTGTGCCATGTGCGCATGGATATGGCGAGGAACACCCCCGTCTGAGGTCCAAAATGAGATTAAGCAGCAAGGTAGTAGGGCCACTGTGGTGCCTTACCTGGGTAACCTGGGAGCGTGCAGGAGTGTCTACTAACACAAAGTGGTAATTACCTAACAAAAGTGTGGTGAGACTGCTGTGCCTATATTTAGCTGTGCTTGGAGATGGACGCTGTAGTCTCGCCCACTGTGGTTCATGTGCTGTTTTGTGGACGGCTGCCAAAAGAGGACTGCCCTTGTTTGTAAAGCGAGTGAAAAGTGCAAGTGGTGCTTTTTTGTATGTCAGGCAGGATAGATTGGTGAGGTGATGTGCAGGTCACAAGTTATATTCCTAGCCAGGCTGACTCAGTCTTTAATCTTCCGAACCTGTTAGTGCTGTGAAAAGGCTTGGGGGGCATTTGAGAAACAAATCAGAAAGGTTATAGGTGGTCTCAGATATGGCTTGCCTCACAGGCTCAGTTGTGGGGACAAGTTTATATTTTCCATCGTTAGAATTTGAGCCAAAGCAAGAAAAAAAGGGGAAAAGGGGAAAAAGCATAAAGAGGAAGCTAAGAAAACATTGACAGAGGGAGAAACCTGTGATGGAAAAGAACCTGTCCGAGTTAGCTAAAGAGACAGGAGGTGTAGGCGGCAAAAAAAGATTCATTAGGTGAAATCAAGACTAAGTTGCCCTTAGTATTTAGCAACCATGGCATTGAACAGCGGGACACTCTTAAGAACGTTTTTTGAGCCCTGCATTTATTACAAATGATGTGACTGTTGACTCATTTTTCAAAATATTTCAAATCCCAGTCCATTGCACAGTATATAACATAGATTCATGGCTAAGCAGCAGATGGCTCCGTAATCATTATGATACTGGTCATAAAATGTGTTGTAACTCAGGCCTGTGTGCTTAGTGTGACACAGCATAATAATATTTGCAAACTCCTTGCCTTTATTTTCATATTACAGGCAAGTTTTAATGAAAGCCTTTCATCACTGTCAGGAATAAATTTAAAAGGCGTTTTAACCAAAACCAACACTGCTCAATGTTGACAAAAATCAATCGTAGTGGCGACACATCCAAGGTGCTAAAATGGAGGTTAATGCCCTGTTGAGTTGTTGTCATGGAGAGACGTGAAGCCGGCCCCTCCCGGTACTGTGTCGGGAGTGAGGTGTGCATGCCCATGTGTTGAATAATGTTGAGCCTAAAATGTTTTTAAATGAATGGCTGTGCCATTAGCAACAGAACAAAGACTTTGGGAATCATCGCAGACAGAAATCTGCCCCTTAAGAGCACATAAACTACACATCAAAACTTGCTCTATATCAACTCAGACTGCTGAAAAGATACAAACCTGTAATTCCTCCACCAGACTTCAAAAATGCAATCAAGGCTATGGTCTTATCTAGACTTGACTATGGCAATGCTCCCTTGACCATTGCCGCAAAATAACGCCTAACACGAATGAAGGCCATCCTAAATGCGGCAGCTAGGCTAGTATCCGGAGCAAAGTGATTCAGACACATTACACCTGTTCTCGTCGCAATAGAAGCAAGGGGCTTCCCTCAAGGTAGATTGCACTACTCAAAGCCCTGCACTTCGGCACCCCAAAATACCTGGCCACAAAACTCACTGTCTAGAGGCAACCACATCCTACTCAGTGCTGATTGGCTACTCCTGGAAGCTCATAGAATGAAGAAACAAAAACCCTCTTCTCGCGCAGAACACCTAAAATTGGGATCTAATTACCGCCGTCTTGGAGAGGAAAGTCAAATCTCTTCTCACTAGGTAATTCCTGAAAATCTAATCAATCACCCTCATCTTCCACTGGACTGAATATGGCATGGAATTCCCTGTTCTTGTGTTTGGTAAAATTGTCCTGTGTAAGCTCACTAGTGATTCCTAGCTTGTCTTTGCACAGGGAGAATATGCCATGCACATCTAGTTATAATGATGTGTACCCTCGTTGCTCTGTAAACACACAGCCTTGTCCTTCAGCTTTGTGGTTATCGTCTTGAACTAATATGTATGTGAAATGTGCACTGTACAAACGCTCTGGTATTCTTCGCTCTTTATAAAACCTCTAAATAAACAAATAAATATACAACTATTGAGACTTATTGTCAGCAAAAAACGAGTTTTTACTTGAAATGATCTGTTTGACTGCCAGTCACCTGTGCATGAGAAATCAAGGAAAAGGCGTGAGAATGGTAAATTAAAAAATATAGGACCCATCTTAGCATCCCACTTCACAACATACATTTTGTCAGTGGTCTATCACTCGGTGGCAAATTGCACTGACCTGGAGCACATGCAACTCAAAATTAGGGGTATCTCGAAAATGATGGCATGAAACGACCTACTTCCTACTCAGTGCGTGCTCAGTGCACTTTGGCTCATTGCACGCCTTTCTAAAATGTTGTTATGTAACAGACAGGTACACAAACCGGTGTGTTTTCTTTTTTAATTCTTTTGTAAAGCAGTATATTACACTTACTTAAACGTCTGGAGGCCTCAGGCCTACACAGACTAATGCTGTGCCGTCTGCTGCTTGTTTCTCTGGTGCGTGTGACTCCCTAACTCACTAACACCTAGATTCATCAAGCGCAATGCGTTCGCAAAAGGGCCAGATTCTGAGAATCTGGTCCTTTGCGAGTGCAATTTTTGCATTTGGGATTCATCATCCCAAATGCAAAAATCGCTAATAAAGAATTCGCAAATTTGCGAGGATTAGCATTTAAGGAATCTATTAGAGATTCCTTAAATGCTATTCATGAAACATTTAAAAATTGCGAATTCGCAATTTAGGACCGCTATTTACTACAAAGTCAAACCTCGTGGTAAATAGCGAAAACTGAGAAAAATGCATTTAAATGCATTTTTCTAAGTTGCATGTTACACACACACACACACATGTCCTTTGGACATGTGTGTGCGCAACACCAATGTAGATTACATTTCAGAGGTACTACAGGGTGTCCTTTGGACACCCCTGGCACCCTTAAAATCGCATTCTTATTTGCGATTAGCAAATTGCTAATCACAAATAAGGAATAACTCCCCATTCATCCCTATGGGGAGTTATTCCTTATTTGCGATTAGCAATTTGCTAATCGCAAATAAGGAATGTGTAGGAATCGCAATTTATTTAACGATTCCTACATGAATCCCGTTTTGCAAGTCCTTAATAGCGATTCCTTAATAATCGCTGTTAAGGACTCGCAAAACCGCTCTTTGATGAATCTAGCAGTAAGAGGGCGGGGGCGCGCTGCATACCATGCTGCAGGCAGGTGAACTTGGAGAGAGGGCGCAGATGATTTGTCCGACTCACGCATCATGCCCTAAACTCTCCCTGTCATCGGCAATGACAGAGAGAGTGTAGGCTGTGACGCGCAAGTCTGACCAATGATTGGCACTTCCGGGTGGCTTCTGGTGTTGCTTGCACTGCCACAATAAGGCGGTTGAAATTACCTGCATCGCACACGCACTAAATACAGAGGTGAGAGTGCACTGCAGGGACTGTCACGGTGGCCTTTCAATTTTGTAACAGGGGGCAGATTTTGTTAAAATAAAAATCAAATTGGCCCCCAGTAACAAAACCAGCCCCCTGTGACAAAACAGGCCCCCCCATCCTTCCAGCCTGCCGGGGGATTGCCTGGTGCCCGGGATCACCAGTCCGGCCCTGCCTTCAACCACTGTGCTCCCAACTCCCACACATCACTTAATTTGAGGCAGTGGTTTATGGTGCTTGGCACCAGCACTTAATTTGTTTCCGGTGCTCGACACCAACACTTCATTTTCAACACCGCACTTATGCCAGGCTGCTACATGGTGGAGCTGCTCATCTAATTTAGAGTTGAGCAGAACAACAGTTGTTTATAAGTACAATATACACAAAAAATTGCTAACACCTTACTCCCCGGCCATTCCTTTAGCTTTGAGGACCTGGAATAATCTGAACTGTTACACTTGCAGGCAGGGCTGGACTAGGAACAGAAACCGGCCTTGGCAAACTGCTCGGCCAGCCCAACTGGGAGGAGGGGGGGTAGGGGCTGAGCTGTTTGCTATGGCCGGTTTTAACCGATTTTGTAACAGGGGGCTGATGTTGCCAACCCCTGGTAACAAAAAAGGGCCCCCCCAGGGGCCAAAAACTGGTCCCCACCCTGGCGGTTTACCGGGGAAACACCCAGTGCCCGCTATGGCCAATCCGGCCCTGCTTTCAGGTGAGAGAGCTGTTCAGTATTTGTTTTGGCAGCGATGACAGATGGTCAGTAGTTGTTTTGGCAGCGATGACGGGTGATAGGCGGTGTAAGCTGCAGTGGCCTCCTGGTCAGGGCCCTGGCACTGATTATTTTACAAATTAAGCACTGCTCCCACATACAGTCCCACTCAAAGCAGATGGAAAATGTATGCAGTTTTCTCTGAAACGGTAAAACACGACAGTAATTTGCGTAAACCCAGGTGCAAGCAGTAATTCCCTACTTGAGGGGAAAAGCTCACAAACGTGAAACTTTTACTGCAAGGATGACACCAGCCAGTAAATTTAATTCTGGCCCTCCAATATCTCCGCTGCAAAGCCTGGCCAACTCCTAATGAGGGCCAAGACGCTCGTTTTGTACAGACCACATTTCTGTTACCGGTCACTGTTACTCCATGTACACAGACACACACGAGGGAAAAGAAAAAAGCGAATGCCTTTGTTTTCAGAAGAACTAAACAAGCTTTGGTAAAGCTAATAGTTTTGCCGTTCAAAAGCATTAGCACACATGATGCTGTGGCAAAGGATTTTGACTTTTTTGATTTACCCTTTCAGAACGGCAGATGCCCATCTTGGAGGAGTTCATTAAAAATACAAGAATAGGTGCACAAACGCTTGAGTCGAGCAATTCTAGTTAATTCCTTTTGTATAACTGGCAATGCAAACATTGGCAAAGCCAATAGGACTGGCTTTAATGTTGCAAATTGTCATGATCCATGGACTGTGCTCACCTGATGTGGGATATTTTGGGTGGTGTTTTCATCGTCTTACTGTTTGAAGTGTTGCACAAATACGTTACACATTACCTCTAAGTTAAGCCTGTTTGCTCTATGCCAAGCTATCAGAGGGTTGAGCACAGGTTAATTTGAAGTTTGCTGTGCCTTACCCAGACTAGAATTGTGGTTGCTGCTTGACAGGGCTCACACCCCAGTCGACCAGTAACCCAATTTCTAACAACAATTAAATAGCCATTTACATGGGTTTTATTTCGACTGCTCAGCCATTGTTCTGCAGTCATGTCCTTGCAAAGGACATTTTCCTATTGGATGTTCGAGGGAAGTGTCAGGCTCCTAACAGAGAGATGCTGCTCTCAGTTTTGCTTTCTCTTTGATACTTAGTCTGAGGATTTGATCCCATCTCATGTGTGGGTCTGGCATGTGCCACTCTACTCAGACATGGAGTTCTGTAAAATAATCTCTTAATATGGTGTTATTCGCTAATATGTTTGTATATGATGTGCTGGTGTCTTCCAGATCATTTTATAGTGCTGGGGTTTTACTTGTCACTGTGATGGGTTGTTTTTGGATGGTCTAACACCCACTTTCCCTCCCCCCAACCCTCCATATTTGTGAGCTCATGTGTGTTATGTTTGGTTCTTTGTAAAGTTTTTAATACCTTTCCTGGTGATAAGGTGCTGTATAAAAACTTCAAATAAATAAATAAAATCAATGGCTGATTGATCATTTGTGATTTGAATGATTATCTCCATCATTGGGAGAACTCTTTTCCTGGCCACTGAAGGTGGTTCCAACTGGAAAATGTATGAATATTGCATGATTTTAAAAATACTATATCGCTAGTTATGGTCTGACTTGACAGTGCAGCTGTCACCTGTCAATTATGTGAGAAATACTAGTCGATGGGTTTTGGCTCCACCCACATGTTGCGAGCTAGGAGTACATGTTTTGATTGAACTGAGGCTGAGTGCTTCCTCAAACAAGTGCTTGCCCTCCACACATCTGTGATCATTTTGTTTATTTATCTAGCTGCCTAAGGTGGATCTTTGAGGGGCACACACACACAACATTGTAAGTATATTAAAGTGTCTTAGATAACTAGATAATTTAGAGCATTTTGTTTGGCAGCTGTACATATGAGAGAGGACAGTCATTACTCTAGATGGATTTTTAGGTCTGGCTTGACAGTACAACTGTCACCTGACCTTTTAAACTACACCAATATTATTCTACTGTTCTTTGCTTTCACAGAAATACATATCCATTCCCTTACTATTAATCTATAATCAAAGTTCCCTCTAATCATTTTCCTCTGTGTATGGCGGTGCAAGATCCCTGTGTGCTGCAACCATGGCTATGTGCACCAACCAACTGATCAAGCATGAGAGTGCTGCGCTCAGGAATATAAATCTGTGGCAATTACCACTCCAAACTTCAGTTTACAACAAGAGTGAAAACAGGTGCAGTAAACACATATACTCTATATAATAGGGTCTTGAGACAGTTTTGCAACATAGATACAGACCCTTGTGACATTGTTTACTCCTGTAGCACCTACACCCTAGGTTTAGGAAAGGACAGGACATCGAAGGTTGTACCATTATAACATTTTACTGAACATCAGTTAGAAGGAGGTAGTTATTATGAAGTTCAAACTGAGTTCCAAGCTGGACCCAGTGAAATATGCTGACATTTTTCCCAGTGTAAATTGATGTGACACCAGGGCAGCATCTGCAGATTGTCTACTTTTTTGTTTTTTGTTAAGAACAAGAATATGTAGACTGTAAAGGTTTATTTTTATTTACAATTTGATTTGGCCCAAATCAAAGGCCTCATATAAAGGATCATCAGCCCCACTTTTAGTCAAGAATGGGCCTGGATGGGAGTCACCTGGAGCCTAATACATATATGCCAAAACAATGAAGGGCAAATCAAGGTATACAACTTATCAATTTACAAGTCACCTACTTAAGAGAAACATTTGAGGCAGGTTTTTTATTTTGTTTATTTCTTGTCTATAAGCTATATGCATGTAAAAGAAGGTAGGCATATGTTGAGAGTGCATAGCTGGGAGAAACAAGACGTCTAGATTTAAAATGCAGCACTGATAAGGCTTTATTGATAAAGACACATTCATTTTTAGGTCTCGCCAAGCAGTGCATGTGCTGTCTCTCATGACATGCTGTATCTACTGTATAGGCATTCAGCACATCCATCGCTTTTGATTGGTTCCTTGATGTGCTTTTGAAAAATCCTTTCTTTATATTGGACAATAGCTTACATTTGTCCATCCTTTTGCTCTTTTGGTCACGCCCACAAGACTGCCCCTGTTACATGTATTAGTTCATGATTGGTCATATAAGTTACTATGGCGCACTCCTTTTTCTTTTGCCTCTGCTTTTCATTTACTGCATCCTGCTTTTCATTCATCTGTTGTCCATGTCATGTTGCCTTTCGCCCTTCACTCCCCTCCTCATGCTGTTCAAGTTATAAATTCCCTGCTTCCCTTCCGTTGTCCATGTTTCCCTGCTCCTCACTCCAAGTCTGCCGCCCTTTTCATTCACCACGTCCCGCTTTTCATTCACCTGGCGTCCGAGTCATCTTGCCTTTAGCCCCTCCCTCCCTCCCCTCCTCATGCCATTCAAGATGTACATTTTCCACTCTTCTCCCGTTCTCCATGTTGACCACCTTCCGACTCCTGGGCAGATTGACAACGGAGACGACATCTTAGTGCACAATCCCTGTTGCTTTATCATGAAGTGTGTCCGTGCCTCAAGCAAGCTGACCAATGGATAAGATGACATACACTGCTAATGTCAGTCTTTGCAAGATACTTTGCTGGTCTGCCCACCCCTGAGGTGACCTTCATTTAACAGAGCGTTAAATGTACTGCGGGTGCTTCAGTCTGGTGTTGTGATCTGGCTGTATTGCCGGTGGTTGCAGAGCCTGCTTCCCAGGAGCTGTGTGCAGAAACATGCCAAGCACAGCACTGGTTCTGACTGGTTTGGCCAATCAATTGCTATCAACTGACTTATTTGTTCCACCCCTGCTGCTAGATTTTCATGTTGTGCGGCTGTTGAGAAGTCTGTGTTCTGTGGATTATCCCTCCTCCCCATTTAGTCCCCTAGAGTGCTCAGAAGCATGCACTCAATGAAAGAGAGGGGTGAGATATAGGTGTCAGATCCAATCAAGTTTGCAAAAGTAATGTGTCCTCTTATAGCAACATTAACACTGCACACCCTAAATGTGTGTGGTCTTTCCAGCTGGACCTATTTTAGAGGAAACACATATGCAATTGTTCAATTTAGTTCTCTATTGTGAGGACTAAGGAACATAGGCTCATATTCAATGTTACCCTTGCGGGGCTATTGCCACCCTGCTCTGACCATCTGGAAAATGATGGATTTATTTCCCGCCAGTATGTTGATGAGCTATTAGGGCATCAGCATGGGGGAAAAGGATGCAGCCACATCTCGGGTGCAGCCTACTGCCCGCTCCCAGGGAATGCTAAACTTCTGGCATGCCAGACTTTTTCAGAGGTTTATTGTAGATGGAAAATGTGCAAATGTTACAAATTAAGAAGTGGAGACCTATACCCAGGACTGCTCAATTTTCCATACTATACGTAATACCCTGGAAGCAGTAGGTAGGCGTGTATGCATATATTTATAATAGTAACTGCAAAACTACAAACCCCATAGCAGTTTGCTGTTGGCTATAACGTCTTTATTTATCTGTGGTATCTTTATATGTTTCTCAACCCAGCGCACTGGGCCCAAGTGATAGTGGCCCACTTGGTGTCTATGCATGTTGGTACACATTCTCCAACAAGGAGCACAGTCAGCATTTCTCTCAAGTGCCTAGAAGCCTTGTTGATCACATGTATGCAGAGTTATGTGGACACATGTGAAGGACACTGCATAAAGGTACCAGAGCGTGGACAAAGGCCCCTCCCTCGTGTTGCATAAACACAAAGGGTATACCCGTTTCGTTACTTGTAGATGCCACTTTTGTAAAGCAATGTTTTTTAGGGGCACATGCTGCAACTTCAGCGGCCCCAAAGCGAGAACACTGAATTGCATGTAGCACTAAGAATGAAGGGCCTGGCTAGAGAAACGTAAACATTTTAGGAACAAGGAGGGGCTGGTCTTTGACAGTCAGGATGGGTGGGAACCTAATCTGGTCTTACCACCCCACCGTCCCGAGGCCAGTTGGCCTGCTCCTCTTCTCGCTTCAGAACCTCCTCCCCAGAAGTATATCATGTCTTCACCACACAGCACCAAAGTTCACAGGGAGTACTACAACCAAGTATGTGAAAAGGCCCAGCGGACTCCAGTTAGCCACGTGTGCTTCGCTGCAGGTCTGCCTCTTAATGCAGTGCTCTGGTGACACTAGGACTTCCTATGCCACCAAAATGTACCAATGCAGTAATCCTGTTCCCCAATGCAGAGCACCACATTGTGCATTATCACCCCAGAGCAGCACAGCAACGTGTGACACAACCCATGCACTGATGAACATGCTGGACAAAATCGTTCTGCACTATTTTGCTGTTTGTGCAACATCAAAAGGAACAATTTTTTTTGCAAATGTCCATAACATATAAACCTTTTAGGCCAGCTCAAAACACAAGGACAGCACTGTTGCCTACTGCATCCAAGCATGCAAAGTAGTGATTCAAGACTCTACAGCCACAGTTTTTTCGAAAACTATCATGCAGTGGTCCAATAAACACAACTCTTGTGTGAATTGGGCTTTGATTTCACCAATAAGAAAAAGACAGAAGCCTTTCTTCTACAACTGTTTGTGATCTACGATGTTTGTCCCATCGAGGCAGAGCAGAACTACAACTCCCAGTATACACTTGTTAATTGAAAGCCATTGACTGGACCTTAAGGTTCTGGTGACATATCTGCCAGCACTGTGGAGAATCACTACCGGGGGCCTTTGGGCCATGCACTGGATACTCTCAAGAAACTCCTCCTTTATAGTGCTCGGTGGCCCCCAGTGATGCCGAGCTTCACCCAACTTATGCCCAGTTTTCTGCCAGAGTATGATTCCTGGTACGGTGTCCAGATGGCTCTGTGTCACCAGGACACCACTTTTGCATTCCCCGACTCTGCTTTTTGAGAGGTTGATCTGATTGGCTCAATTAAAATGACCCAAGACTTCAACTCCCAAAATACACTGATGAGTAAAATCATAGTACAGGAACAGAAAAGTGGTGTCGCCATGACATGGAGCTGTATTGTCATCCTATTTACCAGTGCACTGCGAGCAGCCAGCAGATGCAAAGTCACATCGCTAAATCTGCTAGACGTGGATACTTAGCACTCAGAAATCACAGATTGAGGCAAGGAGGAGATCCAGTGCTGGTTTTAAAGATTACATTCTGGTGCATGCCCTCATCTTATGACTGTTTGAGTAAACAGTGCCACAAGCAGAAGTTATCGCCCCCAACCACGCGGTGACTCTTAAGTTTAACACATCCATGGTTTAATAGCCCATCTAGTCGAGAGATTAACTGTGCATTCTGGGACTTGTTGTTGTCTTTGTGTCATTCTAAAACAAGGACAACAGGACTTAAAAAAAATAGACTGTATGAGTTACTTACACATAGACCTGCTGAGCTTAGAGCTCTGCCCCGCAACCCTGTTCACAATATTTCGGTGCCCTTTTCGTCCCGGTTTATGTCCCCCGATAATCATAGCGTTGCGAACCGAGCCGCTTGCAATGAGTGAGTTGGTGTCCAGTTTTACTAGGGGCATCAGGTGAAGTTTAAGAGTTTGCTAGAAGTAGGGGTACTGGAACTATGCGACAGGAGTGATTACACTCCATGCAACACAATTCAACTCCAGATAATTGCACTACACATAAGTACACTGCAAACTACATAATTGCACTCCACATATATCCACTCAGCTCCAAAACACATAATTACACTAAAAAAAACTGAACTCCACAGCGTGCCCTATATTTACACTCCAAATAATTCCTCACCATGCCACGCAACATCACACAATTAAACACCACACAATTCCGTCCCACACAACATAATTACACTCCACTCCATACAACCTATTTACTCTCCACATAAATCTACTCCATGCACATAGCAACACTTCACACCATGGCACATAGTTCCGCTCAACATAATTTAGCTCAATGCCACACAATCCCACACAACAAATTTCAGCTCCACACAATTCCATTCCACCTTACAAAATTCCACTCCACAAAACATAATTCCACTACACACCATATATATCCAATCCACAATACACAATTCCACATCATGCCACATAATTCAGTACAATGCCACATAATTCCACTCAACACATGCCACTCCATTACACACAATGCCACTACACATAAGTCCACTACACTTAATATCACATATTTACTATCCACATAATTCCATTGCACATGCACGCACTGATCCAGCATTTCTCATATTGGTTCACTTCAAGTCTTTCTGCACAGCTTCTTTACGATAACGTTTTCAAAAAATCAAAACCGCAAACATACACTCCTCTTCTTTTTGTGTCTTCTGCATACACATGCGCAGACTCTTTATGTATCTATAGCCTTCTCTATCCTTTATTCTCTCTTTCTCACACACTGTTTCAACTATTCTATCTAGAGTTCATTCACCACTTCATACACAAACTACCTAGCACTCTCAATCTTACTTTCGATCTATTTTATACAGCTCTCACCCCTATCTATTCATCATACCACATATTTCAACTACATAAATATACTGTACACCATTCAATTCTACCCTACGTAATTCCACAACTAACAATTCCAATTCAAACCACATAATTCCACTACAAATAACATACATCCACTCCACTACAAACAAAAAACATAAGTAATATACAATATAATTTACAACGCAAATAGCTCTAACATGTCATACATGCGAGACTGATTGCATTGCAAAAGCTTGTTTTAAAATATGGGATGGTTAAGTGATTTGCCCAGAGTCACAGTATGTTGAAAATGCACAAACCTGCAACATTTTCCCTTTGAAGCTACCATACGCTTTGGTTATTATAAAGGCATTTCAAAAGCTTTTCTGGGAGGCGAGGGCAAAAAATTAAAATTATACGGGCCTGGACTCAAACTCAGCTCCTCTGTTCCAAAGACGGAAACACTGCAATTACATCACATCATCTTTGCAAGTTTCAGCAGCCCCCTGACATTAACAAAGCAAGAAGCAGTTGTAGAAGCTGCGAGCTCTGTAATGTGCAGCATATCTAAAGTCCCCATAATATCTGCTGCTGTTCATCATCATGTCTTCAAGCATGTGGTTGAGGAATGGGCTTTTGGTGACGTGCGTGCTTTGCAAGTGTGTGTCGTGCTGGAGGAAGGCCCCGTGCACGTGCGTGCGCATGTTGGAGAGGACTATGCTTATAATGCTTCACATTACCATGCTTCAAGCAACAATAACTCAATCGGATTCACTGAGAAAGGCAAATATACGCGCATGTACAAGACATTACAAGGACGCGAAAAAAGGAGAGACTCTCGGTATCAATTTTATAAAGTGCAAGAAGCATCATATTTTGAGATCACATCTTATACAGGACAGTTGTGAAAGCACTGTTAGCATAAAATGCGTTGACAACCCAAAGGGGCTTTGTGCACTTGGTGCTCGTGGAACAAAGAGTGACGGCGCGAGTGACAGGTGGGAAAACACAGCGAAGGACGTAAGGTGACAAAGTGAAAAACAATATGTACAAAAGCAATAGTTCGTCATCAATGAATGGGTAACAGATATTCGTTTGGGAACCAAAGTTGAGAGTGCGCCGTGAGTCGCGCTGTACGTAGGGTCGACGGCGTTTCGATCCTATCTAGTCAGGATATTCATCAGGACAGGGTTGCCAGTTTGGGCAGTGATGTGGGCAATAAGCAGTAAACTTTGTACTGTCCGGTGTGCTGTTCTTTAAGGCTTGAGAATTCCCGATACGGTGTTTGTTTGGAAAACACGATTTGGAGAACGAAGGGTGAGCGGTAGGCGGAGGTGCAGTATCGAAGCCCCAAACTGCATTTTGCCTCTGGCCTAGTCCATGCGGAGTTGGTGGGGCAGGGTCGGAATGACCGATTCACTGCCCGGTATTCACTTGGATACAGGGCGTCACTGCAATCACTTAACGAGACTTCACAGCCACCCGACCGCCCCTGGATTGATTTGGCGGCGATCTTAACCATGTAATTAGGTACCTCTTATGGGACCCTGGCAGTGGATTGGTCGTTCCGACCCTGCCCCACCGACTCCGCATTGACTAGGCCAGAGGCAAACTGCAGTTCGGGGCTCCGATACTGCACCTCTGCCTATTGCCCACCCTTCGTTCTCAAAATCGTGTCTTCCAAACAAACACCGCATCGGGAATTCCCGAGCCTTAAAGAACAGCACACCGGACAGTACAAAGTGTACAGCTCATTGCCCACATCACTGCCCAAACTGGCAACCTGGTCCTGATGAAGATCCTAACTAGATAGGATCGAAACGCCGTCGACCCTACGTACAGCGCGACTCACGGCGCACTCTCAATTTTGGTTCCCATACGAAGATCTGTTACCCATTCATTGATGACAAACCATTGATTTTGTACATATTGGTTTTCACTGTGTCACTTTGTGTCCTTCGCTTTGTTTTCCCACCTGTCACTCGCGCTGTAACTCTTTGTTTCACGAGCACCAAGTGCACAAAGCCCCCTTGGGTTGCCATAGCATTTTATGCCAACAGTACTTTCACAAATGTCCTGTATAAGATGTGATTTCAATATATGATGCTACTTGCACTTTCTAAAATTGATACAGAGAGTCTCTCCTTTTCTCGCGTCCTTGTAATGTCTTTACCATGCACATATATGTGCCTTTCTCAGTGAATCCGATTGAGATATTGTTGCTTGAAACATATATATACCCAGATCTTAATCTGGTCTACGGGTTATACTCCTGTTGTTTTCCCCTACATTACCATGCAACATCCATTAAAGTCAAACCTGTTGGCATTGCCACCGCTTGTTTTGGCTATAGTTGTCTCTAATACATTGTGGTTTTGTCATCTCCTTTAATTGCTGTCCTCTTGCATGGTATGTTTGGTTACCCCTAAACATGCTCGAAGAGACTGTCCTCATAGAGTCAATGATCTGATAGTTTATCAAATTACAGCTTGCTATTTTTGAAAACCAGTACTCGAATAATCGTACTAAGTGATGAACTACTTGTGGGCGACTGCTGGGGGTTGCGGGATGAAGAACTGAAAGTGTAATGCTAAAACCTCTTAATAGAAGGACTCGGATAATGAAGCTATATAAAGTGGCACAGCCCTGATTACTTCCTCACAATGAGCATGGCATTAGGCACTACTCTTCTTCATCACATTTCTGGGTCCCCGCCCTCCTTCCCTTCTGAGTAGTCTCAGTTTCATCTCCTACTCAGATGTTAATGGAAATGGAATGGAAAAGCCTTCAATGTCAGAAGAAAGTGATCCTTTTAGAAGAAAATCTAAATGGTGTATTGCCTCCTCCATACAGATAGCATGGTGGAGGAAAAACATTTGGCGAATTCTCCTCCAGATGAAGTATTTCAAACTAAAGACAGAGCATTTTCTATCAGTGATGTCCATCTATGTACAATTTTTCAGGTATCTGAATATAACAACGTAATCCCTAACATGTGGCAATTTAAGGCGGAAAGCTTCTTAAAATTCCTTTAGCAGTACATGGGGTTCTAAAACAATAGAAACACTGTAGAAATGTATATAGATTCAAAATAACTATTCTAAGCATGAGAATGTTGGCCAACTCATAGCTCCTCAAGTAGAGCATTGAGAACGTGAGATAACATGCAATGCACATGTTGGCTACTAGGGGAGACTGCCCTAAGGAAAGATCATCTCTGTGCAGCATTTGTCAAAGATATTTGTTGTTGAGGGATTAGCTGATACAATTAATGGACATTATTGATTTTGAAGAAAACCCAGTGCGTGGACTTTATAATGTTTGGGTACTTTTATATTCAACAAAATCATCTGTGTAGTACCTCAGACTTTATTTAAATTCAATGAACTCTTCAGAAGGGTATATTGATGTTGAGAGAACTAAGTCACATATTTACAACAGAAGTGACGGAGCGCGGCTTTAGCCTTCTTGGCTTAACAGCGAACTGCACCACTTCTGACACGAGGGGCTGCACTATATTTACAATAATATGGTGCAGCCCTGCATTTCCCCCTGCGCTGACGCTAAAGTTAGCTGCCTAGTGCCAACGCAGGCACCCTTGCCGCATAGTGCAAGGGTTCCTGCATTGCATGGGGGAAATTGTTAATGTGCAGGAAGGTGTCCATACTTTCTATGTGTGCTGCCTAATGCAGCACACATAGTAGTTGCAAAACGTCATTTAAAAAAAAAAAGATTGTTTATGTGCAGAAAAGACACTTCCTGCACATAAACAATCAATGGCATTCTGCTGTTTCCATGTGTGCACATTGCAGCTCACATGGAAACAGCAAAAACGAGGAGAAATAAAACATTTCTCCTTGTTGGGCCAGCGTAAGACCAGGTTTTCCCTGGTCTTAACTTTAAGTCTTCCCCATATTTACATCACCCTTGTAAACATAGGGCAGCATCAAAATCCATGGGTGTTACGGTAGAACATCCCCTGCAACACCCATTGCCCCCCCCTTTCATGCTAAATGTAGAGTGAAAGGAGGCCTTATTTACAAGGCAGTGTTAAGCCATGTTAAGTGGCTTAAAGCTACCTTGTAAATAAGTTAAAGCCCTTATCACCACCACAACTTCGTGAAACATGACGTTGTGGTGGCGAAAGGGCCTTTTAAATATGCCCGTAAGTGCCAAGGCTTTTTATATCTGTGTAGAGATGGCTTTACCTGCCTCCCAGAGCTAATATTCTACATACACAACGACAGAAACAAAAGTTAAGCAAGCTTCAGCTGCTAGTTGTTGTGCTATTCTATTTTCATTGGCCTACATTCATCTAACATTGGTTCTTGTGACTGTTGTTCATGACGTAGAGAGTGTTGTTAGAACAACCATGTCATTCATACAGTAGATGCAGCAGTCAGTAAAGAGAGATGCCCCTTATTTCATTGTCTTTGTGCTGTGCAGCTGTTGCGGGTTCAGTACCCATTGAAACTAGCCAAGGCTAAGAATGCAGACTTATTTCTCTGGCTTTTAGCCAGTCAGTACCCAATAATGCAGAAATGCCAACTCACATTGTCTTTAGTTCTGGTTCGAGTCAGCTTTAGCTGCTACCCCCATTAACCCACTCACATTCATACACCAACTCGTGATCCAATCACTCACAATCACCTAAACAAACATCCACATTCGAACTCACATTAACTCACTCACTCCCATTTACTCACCAACTCCTACATATCCACTGACATGCACATCCGGACAGCCTCACACAATCACACAGAAACAGGCATGCATGCACAAAGCTGTCTGTGAATTTACTAAAAAAAAAGGCAGACCAAAGGTTTTAGCAGTGCTTGTTTTCAAATTATGTGAAATTGTTGTCTTTACTTTTTTAAACTACATGAAACAGGATAAACAAGCACTTGCACTGCAATAGGTCTCGCATTTGTTAAAGTCAGAGCTGTTGGCGCTGAAAATAATAATGTTTTTTTGTTTGTGTTTTTTATTTGTAGTGGAGTTATTATATTTGCAAAGCACTATTGCCAATTGTATGAGAAAGTAAAAGTAAAAAACATTGTCATTTTCAGCGCCATCAGCTCTAACTTTAACAAATGCACGACCTATTGAATTGGAAATGCAATCGGTCTTGTGCTGCGGTTGGAGTAATTGGCATTATAAATGGCAACGTTTTTTACCTAGACACGTTGGAGAGTGCAATACCATATGTGGCCAAAAGTTGTCCCATAGGACCTCTTTTGGCCACATATGGTGCTGCACCCTGCAAAATTGGAGTTATTGGCATTATAAATACCAATGTTTTTTTACCTAGCCATGTTGCAGGGAACAGTACCATATATGACCAAAAGAGGTCCCTTTTGGTCACATATGGTACTGCACCCTGCGGTAGTTATGGTAAATCCACCCTACCCATAATGCATTGCATGCAAGACTATACCACAAGTACATTCAAATAGCTATGTCCATATATACAATTAGTAGCTTTGAAATGTGACAACAGAGTTATTATATTAATTCTGGAAAAGGTTGTACTCTGTATGGAGCTGATGAAGGGAAATTTATAGAAAGTCTCATATAAATGTGAAATGTGCAAGTAAGTAAAGTAACCACTGCCAGCCTTGACTAGGACCAAGAGTGTGTCCTGCCTGAAGCCTTTAAGAAAATAGTGCTCTGAGGTTGTAATGAAAACCTAGGGAGCAACATCACATGTAACAGCGGTGTCCTCATGGGAGATTACAAGAAGAAACAAGGCAGTACTAAAGAGCGACTACTAAGCCTTTTGACCAATGAAAAGCCCCCCTTTACAAAGGCGAGGGACAGGAGCCAATTAAAAAGATGCTCAGAAAGTGGGTGGAGCTTTATACCGATATCCTGAATACAACATGTCTCAAAGAGACAGCGCAAGCGCTGCCTAGACGAGACCTAACAATGACTGTGGGCAGGTGTGTATGGGTGAATATTTTTCTCTTGAAATCGCCTTCGAGAGAGGCTTGTATGGAAAAAAATCCCTTTACATTTCATTATTCGCATGTGGCTTTTCCAATTCCTTCACCTTTTTTTTAGCTGTAGAAGTTGTCCTCCTCATCCACATCAAATGGCTGCCTCGGAATAGCAAAGCAGTAGCTGTTCTTATGGCTCTTAATCCAACTCTTTCAATACTTGCCCATCCCTCTTTGGTGCTACTAACTCTTGTTACTGGAACTACAACAAATAAGAGTAGAAACATTAATGCAGGAGCCAGTGGTACTCACAGGAGGTTAAGGAGCGTGCTCCTCCTAGTAGGGCTCTGCTGTAAGCACCACGCAAGGCAGAACAAATAAATTAATATACTAAATGTCTGTAATTTTACTTTGTTTCGCTTGGCTTCTGCAGTAAGGCGGACACCTATCCCCCTTGGACCAGGGGCCCTTGGCACTCACTATTTATTGATCTCCTTCCACTGTCACTCTACATATGACATGGTACATGGTGACATGCACAGCTGCAGGAAAGCGTTTCTGGAGGGCAAGTTTAGAGATTATGCGGGAGGTCGAATATAGGAGGAAGAGTTTTTTTTCGCCAATAAATGTTTTCAGGACTTTGTTGGCAGCAGATCAGGTATTTGTGAGGCTCAAAAGCAAACATGACAGGTTGCGTCACATGAGGTGAGCAATGGTGATTGTATCACATAAAACGAGCATCGCAACTGATAATTTAAGGGCTGAACCACATAAATCGAGCATTGCGAGAGCTAAGACACTGTCTCCATCAGAGTTATGGGCTGACTGGCAAATTAAGTAGTTGAAGAGCAGGAGCAGCGCTATTTTATTACCTTAGACAATGGTAAATGGTTGCTTGATACAGGAACTTTATTGATGTGTGCTACTATTGGCTGGAAATGTCACAGCACATGACCACATAACTAAATTAAGCAACATAATAAAATACAATCACATCCACAAAGTAGCAACACAAAAGATAACATAGCATATTAGTACAAAAAAGAAGGCAAGACCACCACAGTACAACACAACACCATCATATGTAAATAGTGCAGTACGGAGAAGAAAAAAAACATGCAGCACAAAAACAATACAAAACATCACCACTACAATAAAATTCCAAACAGCAAATGTGCAGAAACATTCTAATCATGTTTTTATAATACAATGGTAAAAGGTATTTGAAGCTAGCACTGACTTAACTTACCACTAAGGACATGAAATAGCAACAGTCCAAAATGTGTTGCGATCTGGCTCACAAACGATCCCTGCCATCATTTGAGCCAGACTGGTGTCTTAAATAATAGAAGAGCAGTTCTACTACCTCGGAATGAGTTAAATGAGTGTATGTGACGAACTATAAAGGAATGTCGGGGCATATTACCAAGCAATAGCGATAATTATCGCTATTGCTTGGTTAGCGTGAAAAAATTATCGCCGAGCTGCGGCGATTTTCATCGCAGATAAACCTTGGCATTACCAAGGTTTATCGCAAATGCGAAAAAAATCGGTCGCAATGCATGAATATCGCTGAAAAGTCAGCGATATTCATGCATTAGCGAGCTAATGCTCTTAGCCATGTTATCCACCTCCCATTGGATAACATGGCTAAGAACTGCTCAGGGCAGGTGTTAGCTTTTGGATATATTCGTGCTTAGCGCGAATATCTCCAAAAGTTGGTAATAGGAGATAGCGATGTTAGCGACTGTTTCCAGTCGCTAACATCTTGGCACGCCCACTTTGCATGTCATTAGTGATAAATATCACTGACATGCAAAGGGGGGCCCAAGATGGTCGCTATCTCCTACTAGCTGTCGCTAACTGGTGTTAGCGACAGCTAGGTAATAGGGAGATCATTTTATCTCCGCTTTCTTGGCTTTAATAGCCAAAAAAAGCGGAGATAAACCCCCTTGATAATATGCCCCGTCATTCTTTTAACAAAAATTGCAGCAGCATTTGTGTGGTCTCCAAAGTACGGGGCAGAACTTGGAACAAATCAACAAAATGACGCAACCAAAATATAACAGGGAACACTGCAACCAAGCAGTGAAAGCGGGGCAAAATGCAATGACCACAGTACGATACAATGTAAAAGTGCAGCACAAAAACTCGACAGCATAAAACACCACATCACCGCTACAACAAAATGTCACATAACTAAAATATACACAAAAATTCTTGTCACTCATTACCACCTACACACATCTGCTTTCATGATACATAGGAAAAGTTGTTTGCCTCAAGCAATGCCTTACCACCAAGGCCTTGTGACAGTGGAAGTAAAACAAGTTTGTAATATGGCCCATGATGGTTTACAATTAGCTCAACTCAGCACATTGCTCTTGCATGGATGTGGTGAAGAGGAAATGTGCTTATTTTAAGAATTGAGGTTTGCTGCCATAGCACGAAAGAGACAACCACACCTTCAAAGCAATATTGCTAAGAGACTATTGTGGACCGGTGAGGCAGCCAATGAGTTTGTTGGGGATAACCTCACAGACTAATCTTGTTAAATGTCCTGAAAGAAAACCTAATAATGCTAAATATGTATTTTTGTATACATGTGCGTCATCTGCAAGTAAAACAACATATCAATGTTTCAGAGCAAAAATCAATGTAACTTGATCCACAAAAATGTTGTCAGTGTGATGTTCATCTGTACACAGTTTTCAGTCAGTAGCCTAATGCAGCTAGTTTGGAACATCCACCCCTCATGTGAACTTTCTTTTGCATCAAAAATTGACCTGCTTTAATGCAAGTTGAAGTGGAAGTCGAATTTATAGCCGAGGGACTTAAATTACAACTCCAAAAGTTAGAAATAATGGATAAGAAATCTATGAAGTTTCTACAATGTGTGTGCTGGATAGCCAAGCACTTTCATCAATGCTGGTATTAAACTGTTTTGGATGATCATCTTTGCCTATGGCAGTGCAAAATAGGAGTCTAGCTATCTACTATTTATATACATGTAAAAAAGTTATTTTCTTTTCTAAATCAAAGCACTGCCTGGTAATTTCTTTCACAGATTAAATCATCCAGCATTTACCTTGCTTCAAGACACATATGTGTTCTCTTTATTCCATTTACATACTTAAAAAGAATCAACATTTTTAACTTAGATTTTACATATTTATTGAAAAGTGATGGCTTCTGAAAATGTGCCTTTAATCCCATAATTATATACTTTGGAGCCAGGTGGAAAGAGTAAGAGCTTCACTTAGAGTTTGCTAGAGTGGGAGCTCTGCCTTTAAGTTGGCTTACATTTCAGCTGGCCAAATTCTTAGTTCATCTGTCGCATTTAGAGAGCGGCGAAGCATCAGGATTCGGACAATGGAGCCTCGGGTGGATCTGCGAACAGAAACCTTTAAACGGCAACCCGCCCATCACAGGCGGTCGGTCTTTGCATGATGGTTGACCTGGTTCTGACATAAAGGGGCTCATTACGATGTCGGGCAGAAAGTCTCTGCCTGACACCGTCTCGGGACCGAATGACTAGGGGTCAGCGGTTCCGACCACCAGAATATGATGTTACCGAACACTGTTTGGCCGGATTCCCATTGTTTCCTAAGGGAGCTTGCTTTATGCCTAAGAACTGGCAGTAACACATGATCCTATTGGAAAATGGGGTGTGTGCGTAAGACCCTGCACCATGTTGCAGGCCCCCATGGTGCCTGCCACACAGTGGAGGGCTTTACAGACGGATTCCATAGGTACCCCTTGGCCACAAATCATAGCCTGTGGGGGCTAGGGGGCCTCCCAGGGTCCTCCAAATTCAGTTTCCGACAGCCATTCCATGTCGGAAGGCCGATGTAGAAAGGCTGTTGGAAACGAACATCATAATCCCGACAGCAGGAACACCCTCCATAGGGGGCTCCGGTGCAGTTCCGACTGACAGAAATACTCTGTGAGTCGGTCGGTACTTTCTGACCGCGAACATCGAAATTGGGCAGTTGGACTGTAAACTGACCGAGTCAGTCAGAGAGTTTCCAACCTGGTCGGAAAGCTTCCGACTGTCGGACGTAGACTTTCCTCCTGACATCGTAATGAGCCCCATAGTTTTACAATTTTAAGCCAGCAGGGAAAATCCTGCTCATCAAACTGCTCTGTCTTCTGTGCAATCACCACATCAGTGGAAGCATAGAATGTAGTGAGATTTAAATGACCTTCTAAGTCTGGATTCCTGTTGCACTACAGCTTTCGAAATTTTATTCCTGGAGACTTGGGTCTTTTCAGACTCACAAAGTACCTTTTAAGGGTCGTTCTGAATCACGAATAGGAGTGAACATAAAAAGGCCATCTCCCTCCTTTATGTGGGGTAGGAATTCAATGTATCAATGTGTTGGGACTGGAATTGCAATTGTAAACACAACACCTGACTTGAGGTGGTAACTGATGTCCCTATCAATCAGCCTTCCCTTTAACAATCACAGGGACAGATCTTGGAGGATCAGACAGTGGTTCTAGTAACCACTCGACATGGCCCTGCTCCCATCACTCAATTTCACTCCTTAAAGTGATTTTCTTTTGAAAGAGAGCCTGTGTCTTTAAGGAATACAAGCTGCTTTAAAAACATGATTTTTTATTTCTTTTCGACTTAATTACATTTTTTCAATATTTCCAATAATTTACCAGGACAGGGATATCCACATGGTAAAATTGTTCAAACTATTTATCTTGAAAATACCTATTGCAAATATTTTATGTTAATGAAATTTAATTTTTTATATTTTCTTTAAAAGTAGAAAAAGATACAAAAAATGTTATAGCACTATTACATTTATTTTGAATTCAAACTTTGAAGAATGGAAATATATTACATTAAATTACAACTATTTTCATGTAGTTTAAATTTAAAAAAGTAATTCCCACCTGAAGAAAAATAAAGATTTTAGTGTACATTAAAAATTATTAAAAATCATGTATAAATTCATTGAAATGCATGTAATTTATAAAATAATGTGTAATGTTACATTATTTTTAAATTTAAAATAAATTATTACATATTTTATAACCAAATAATAAATATATACATGTGTATATATTTTTTTCATATTCATGTATATGCATTCATATTTTATATTATTTTACATTATGTACTTTAATCTAACTTTGGAGTTCTGTTTTAAGTCCCCACCCTCATTATTTTCTATGGGAGGGTGTTGCAGTCCTCGTGGTTGGCCATGTGTAATGCCTGATTTACTACAAAATTGTAAGTTACATGTGTAAGTTGCTACAAAAGCATAAGTTACTACACTTTAGTGCAGTTTGTGAATAGCACTTTGTAGTAAGTTTTGTTGTACTGCTGTAGTACTACGAAGTGCAGTTTGTGGATAGGGTACATAGTTTTTTGATCATACACATGTACGCATGTACATATCAGACCATACAGCTTTATTTTTGTGAACTCTACTTCCCTTTTGATGGACTTTACATGATTCAAGTTTGAGTGTAGATAAGATGTGCATATTTGTAAGCCTTTCAAATATTCTGCATTCGTTTTTTGAAAACCCCTGTTTTAGACATATGCGTGCACAGACAAAGGCATAGGAATACAATCTACACATAACTTCAGGGTTCTAATTTTCAGCATGATAATCGGGCTATAAGTTCTTGAATACCGCCTTCCAACCAAACGTAGGTAAATGTTTCCTCTGTTTTATTGCATTTGTCACAAAATGCAACCTCACCCAATTCTGAGTAATTTCAATTTTAAATTTAACCAGTGCACTACGAAAGCCATGTGTTTATTCATAGCCAACTCACCTTTATTAACATTCTTACAGCTGTTGTACATTTTGTAGGTCAATGATAGAGTTGAGATATCAGTCGTCAACAAAGCTTTGTGAAGCACACAAAAGGCACAACTTCATAAAGTTACAAGTTTGTGAATATAGCAAAACACCACTGCTTGTCTTATTATCTTTAACACAGAACTGAATACATGAAACAGATTCATAATGAATGGACAGCCTTTCAGACCAAGGTATTTCCTGTTATGGTGGTTGTCATGCAGATAGGAATGTGTGTAATTAAGGTGACTAGGCTCTATTTCCGAGGCCTAATTATATGTTGATATGATCAGTTCAGATTTGCAGTTCTGCATCTCCAAGAGGCATGTCTATAACAAACAGGTGGACGATAATTGACCATGAAAGCATTAATTAAATATTATACCATTGAATAAACAAGGTACTCGTGACCAAATGAACTAGCTATCAGGCAAAACTAAAAAGTGAGGACATTAAAATGTTCATGTCCTACATTTCAATACGAAAATGAGGATTTCAATTTGAAAATAATCACAAGAAAGTCTCTGCAACTGTTCACCTTAAAAAAAGTTATTAAGATATCAAATACGCTAAAGTCACTAAGCTGTTACAGAACATTTTCTCAATAGGTTTACAAAGTCTTTGTCTGTGATCCAAATGTTTGAGAAACCAGTGCAGGCTACCTCTGGTCCACAGTTCTACTTTACAGCTCCCCAAGGTAAAATTCGCTTATATTACATATCACTGTTCATTCAGGCCATTCTCTTCTTCAGCTTCAGAGCATTAAATGTCTCTTACATTAAAATTGTGTTTGACCGCGTTGGGAGCCCTGTTCCGCTTCTAACATCACTGTGTTTTATATGACTTACAATTGATTAATCAGATCTGGACCACATTAGCCCCTCGTCAGCTTTCTTATAAATCCAATGGGTTCTTGTTTTGAGGACACCTACACTAACACATTTTTATGGTAAAACAATCAGTGCCTTCAGCCATTTTGATGCTTCATTCTATAATGGCAACAACTCTCTCTACAAAAGTAGGGTGAGGTCAGCATCTGTTTCCAGAACAACGCTGCACACCTGTCTCATCTGATACAGTTACAGGAGAGAACCCCTGAAGAATCTCACCCTCATTGCGAACACCAACTTACATAGTAAAGTAGGGGCCTGAATTAGAGTTTGGCAGACAGATTACTCTGTCACAAACATGGCTGATATCCCGTATGCCATATTACAAGTGCATTATATCCAGAAGCACATTTGATATTATGTCCTATGGCTACATTTCCGACTGAGTAACCTGTCCACCAAACTCTAAAACAGACCCTAATATTCCTCAATATTGTATTTTTATGTTTTATTCCATTCTTAGTCTCTGCTTTCTATTGTTTATGCCTTCCTTACTTCCTTTCACCCTTTATTATAGCCTTATAGCCCGCTGTAGAAGGCTATACCGGCTATTAAAGGCCCTCTCCAGCGTTAAAGGCCCCGAGCCGAAGGCGAGGGCCTTTAACAAGGGAGAGGGACTTTAATAGCGATATTGCCCATCTATGAAGGGCTATAAGGCTATTAGAACATTCTGTCACTAGAGGACAGAGTGTTCTAACAAAAAAAACAAAGCCTTTTGGAAGCGTGAGGGGACTGGAATCCCCTCAGGCTCCCTGAAACCTTTGTTCACAACCAGAGCTGAGAACAAAGAAACATTGGAATGTTGGAGCTCCAGGCTTATACCAGCCATTATAAGCCCAGAGCACTCCATTGTTTTCAACAGAGCTCCCAACATTCCAATGTTCTAATATTCACTATAGTTCTTCCTTCATTAAACTGCTCTTGCTCCATTTTTGTATAGTTCTTTTCACATATTCCTTCTCTTTAAGGTATGGCGGGCCCGCAAATTAATAACACATCAAAGAATTTGGGGTGAGTAAATGACATGAGTATTCAAAATTAATAGATTTAAAAAGTTTGTGAATAAATGAAACAAAGAAACTGTACTCTTAAATCCATACTTTTTTGGTAGGTTTACAAATATTACACATTCTGGATAGCCTTTCACTGTGCTGTTCGCCACACATACAGTCTTGGAAATCTCTCTTGAAAATAGACATATGTTAGTCGCCTTTGCCCACAGCACGTAATAAATGTTGCCTCGAGTCCACTCCAGACTATCAATACTGACATTGAGGTCCACTGTTATCAAATCTTCGCGATTCCTCTGACTCTGTAACTGCCAGAAGCACCTTCAAAGTGCTGGTTTTATTTCATTGCCTAAGCAATTGCCTATTATCCAATATACAGTTGGAATTATGAAATATTATTTGAAACATATTTCTACAACTTTTCAGCTTAAAAATTAATGTAATAATTATTTCTATAGGGCAGTCTACAAGTTTCATTCTGCAAACCTGCAATGGTAAGTCCTTCCCTCTCGACATTTTCTTCTCTACTACATATGTGACCTAGTAGGAAAATCCCGAGCACAATAGGTACTGACATGCATCAATATTTGCGAACAAGATCAAGACCAAGACCACTCATGCTCAAGACCACTCATTCTCCAGTGAGTAAATACAAAAAGACGTCACCCCACAATAAGGCCTCGATTACTCATGACTTAGAATTGTCCCCATGATTTCCCCACTGTGCAGTTACCATTATGGGTGATCTCGGTAATCGCAGTAGCATGGAAATAATTGAGATTGCAGATTTTTGGGGAATAGCTTGCAGGACCCATGGATTTTATGCTGATTCCCACATGTGTTCTCCCAGTCTTTTAGCAGTTGAAAGAAGAAAGAAAGGCTTGTAATTCCCATGAGCCCAGGAACATCCAGTTACAGCACTCGTCTTGGCAGCCCTCAGCATTGGCAGGCCCACAGGAACCCTCAGCAGTTTCACCAGTAATCATCAGGGCCACTGGAATTATGCGATTGTGCAGCCGCTGCAATTTTCGCATAATTATCAATTCACCGCATTTGCCACATAATCCATCATCTGCTGCATAAACTGCAGATTTTAACAAAAAAAGTTGCGCATGGGAGTACCCTTTGCAAAAGTTGACTGGTCACATTTCTGTAGTTTATTGCTGTGTTTGGGCATTAAACTGGTACTAATGAGTTGCAACGCATGCCCAGAGAGTCTTAACAACTTTAAAAATGTCAAAATAATGTCATAATACTATCCCAAAACGTACCGACAATGTCACATAATTCGTCTTTCCTCTCCACATAATTTCGTCGACCCTGTCGCATATTTTGGCCCTCCCCTGCCGCATAATTCCAGTGGCCGTGCTAATGAAGCACAACCCTTTGATAAAGGCCTGTCACAATATCCTGTCAACCCTGGAATGATGGTCTGGGAGTGGTTTTAACATATCCATCCGCTGCCTTTGATTGGCCTAGGTCTTGCTGCAAACATTTTTTAAACACTTTTCCATCTCCAGGGTCCTCATAAGCAGCAGAGGCGGTTCACATCACTCACATAACCACTAAGGTAATTGGCCTTCAAAGTCCTATGAAAAGAAATGCGGAGGGTGCTAGCATGGAGATGAAATCTTCAGTAGAAAGCATGAGAATGCAGAGCCAAGGCAATCCTGGGGTCCCTCCTACCCATGGCATCGTCTTTGGACCGGGGGTGATGAAGGAGAAAACTGTAGACCCAATTAACCTTTGAGCTATAGGTGGTTTGTCAATGCACAGGTAGCAGCATATGCAGACACATCAGGGCTTAATTTGAGCCGGGGCGTTTCTGGTGCTCGGCACCAGCACTTAATTGACAAAAATGGGACCACCATATGGTGGTGCTGTTTGTGTAATATAGATATGAACACAACAACATTTGTTCATTAAGCAAATGGACGTTAAAACAAGTAATACCTGCCTCCCAAGCCATTCTTATAGCTTTGAGGGGGGCCTCGAACAATCTGAATTGTCATACTTGTAGCAGTGTTATTGCTAGATAGTTGTGTAAGTACTGTCATAGGCAGTGGCAATGGGGGGGTGCTAGCTGGGGTGGCCTCCTGATGATGGCCCTAGCACTTATTATTTTCATGTTATGCACTGAGATACATTGACCCTGATTAGTAGTCAGGGAAGTTACTATATAGAATTTACCACGTGCTCAGAGAATATGGCAAATGTACATTTTTTTTACACTTGTTAAATCCCACAGAATTGGGATTTCTGTGGGGTTTCCCAAATGATAAACCCTGTTCCACATATTAATTCCCATTCCAGTGGGTTTGTCTCATAACTGAATGGCACTGGTCTAGGGTTACTGTGCGGTAACATAGGTTTTACATGAAGGATTTGCTCCCCTCCAATACTATGCAATTGATAATTAGGGCCAAAATTGCCGCCTCATATGCCCATGGGTGCAAAGATGCACAGATACACACAAACAGGAGGGCACAACCTGACACAGAGTCACACAAACACAGAATCAAACACATACACACAGGTTACGCTGTTCAAACAGTTGCACGTGTCGAAACATTGCTCGATGAATGAGCATACGTTGATACACGTTGATTAATCCTGTTTGGAATATAAAACAAATTTGTTAGCCAGCCACGCCTGGTGTAATCCTACTTCCAGAAGTGAAACAGACAGCAGCAGCTGGATGCTTTGGGTGTAGCCACAAAGCTCCATGAGTAGGAAACACAGAATGCATCCTTGAATTCCAAGTCCATGAAGGAGCACAGACTCATTATGCTCCACTGGCAGTAGGGAAGCATGTCAACCACTCAGTACCTAATTACATTCCTAGTAAGTGGCCCATGTGTCATTCCCGTAGCATCAAGGCATCTGTCTCCGCGTGCCGTATTTAGAATATAGGCAACAGTATGAAGGAAAAAGATGACGTTGCTATCTAACCCGCTCAGCTACATCCACCCCACTCACACTCAGGCTCAACCCACTCATTAGTCACCAGCATCACTCGATTTCAGTTACTAAAACTTGAGACAGATGACAGAGGGTGGGGTGTGTATGACAAAGGCTCCTAATGTGACACAGTACATGTAGCGTTTAGTGTAATTGATGCTTTGAAATTCTACTGCGAGTCACCACTGTACATCTATGAAGATGAAAACGTGTGCGTGATGTAGCAGCAGATCCATACACTTTTCCGCGTAATTTATTACCTCAACTCTTGCTCAGGTGTGCATTTTGAAACTATGCGAGTTTTTTGTGGTCCACAGAAAGCTGAACACACCCTCATCGTCAAATACCTACCCAGGCTTGAGCCACAACAATCTCAACCCCACTGTAGTATATACTTATTCATTTTCCCTCCAACCTAAACAAAATTCTTATTAGCTGCATCCTGGTCAGCCATTTTGGAAACAGATCCGTACTTCAGCTAGTGTTGCCGAAAGAGGAAAGTTCAGTATCAAATTCTTCACAACTATCATCAGTCGTAATTTGAAATCCTGCAGGAGGCATTGCCACAAACCTACGTCCCTACCTAAAAACTCTACAAACCCACTGGTGGAACAGATATCGGGGACACTTGTGATCCAAGTTTTCCGACCCTTGCACACCTTGCATTCAGCATAGATAAGAAGTGTCACAGCAATCCGGCATTAGACGTCAGTCATTAGCTGAAATTCAAATTTAAATCAACCAAAGTAAAGTCTTTGTATGAGAAAGGCCAGGGGCACATGCAAAAGTCAAATACAAATGCAATGATGTACCTTAGGCTGACACCACTATCCTAAAAGTTAAATATTGAACAGAAAGGTTGCACTCAGAATTTATTTGGATGAGTTATTTATCTATTTCAAACAATGTGCATTCAAGCATTGCTCAAAATATTGTTGCTCAATTAATGACAGCTTTATTTCGTTTAGCCGAAAAATGCAACTTTTTTAATATAGTTCCTAATATAATGTACTCTGTCTGCTGAATTATGATTGGAAATATGTTTTTAATTTGGCAGTGCATCAAGAACTTCCACGATTGCACCCTTTTTAAATTGCTACAGCGTCAACCAGGCAGATTTACAACATTTTCCATCCACAGGTCGACCCAGGCTTGGAAAATGCTCTACGAATTGGGGACATGCTTTATGAAGAGCGTTTTCCATTTTAAATCCAGTTCGCCTTGGGTGCCCCATGATTTAAATAAATGTATTCATTTTAGGGGATCCCCATGAATTAAAAAACATACACACCCAAAGCTTCTAAAATAGAGTTATGTGTGCATGCCTCACCATGAATTAACAGGATTCCCACCAGCAAAATCGCATCATATAATTCAGAGGGTATAAATGCACCTTAACTTTTTCTCCTTCTTTCTCCGTGGGGATCATATTTTTCTTTATGGTAAACTCTTTCTTTTAAACCTGATAAAAGTACAGATAGTGATTTAATGAGCAGCAGGCTCTACACGTTTTGACACCAGAAGTGTCTTATTCACGAGTATATATATATTAATTTTATTGGTTACAAACCTCTCCTGAAGATACCTCTACCTTGGGTACTACCTTGGGTACTGTATATATGAGCACCGGGACACCCCATTTGGGGTAGAAGCGCGCTTTATAAAGATCTTTATTATTATTGTTATTGTTATTATTATTATTATTATTATTGTTATTATTATTATTATTACCTGTATTATGTGAGATGTATATCAGGCATGTTGCAGGGAAAAATTGAACATAAGGGCATTCCTATTGCGAAAACATTGCTTAACATACCAACTAAAGATTGGTTTATTTCTATATTGCTTTATTTTTGCTGGACCAGGTTATTTTGTGGACTAATGTGTCCACTGTAGGGATCCAGGATTTTGTCCACAGGTTCAAATCCTGGCAGGGCCACTCCACCTTACATCCTTCTGAGGTTGCTAAAATGAGTACCATTAAGCGGGGCAACAAGAAAACATCTGTTATCTTTTACTGACACCAAGGCATCCCTCTGGGTGAAGGTGGGCCCCACAAATGTTATGTTATATAATTGTTTTGTGAGGCCCCCAACACCTGAGCTCCTGGTTGTCGGTGACCCTGGTCCTAGTGTGAGTTCCACAGGCGAGGAGGCAGGACAGGTAGTCGGCTGGTAGAAATGAGAAAGTCTATAAAGTCAGATTTTATGACGAGGTTGTGTGAGGTCTGACACTTTGGAGGGGGGTATGTATTGCTTTGTTAAGGTTTGGCGTTAGTGTGCACTGCCCAGTAACCTGGCGGCGAGGCGCATCAAACATTTGCCGTGTATGGCATGTACATGCTTGAAAATGAACAGTGGCAAAGTGAAACTTAGGCATGTGAAAGGTTTGTTGAAGAACACCCTTGCCCTTTAGAATTGTATGGACCTTGTTGACCTATTATAGCATCCCACATGTCGTGTCTGTGTTATTTGTAGGGGATAATATTCTGATTCTGGGTATGTAGCCTATTACATTAATATTTGTAAACCTTACACTGCACAGTGCCAAGGATACGCAGTGTGATTCACGAGTGACACAACACTTAGTCTTAAGGGCCACCTGCAGCTACGTATGCGAGTCAACATTCGAAAATGTTAAGTAATAGCCACTCACTGACACGTTTCTTGGGGCCCTTCCAAAAGGCTGACTTGTACCTGGAAGTAAACGTGCCGTTTCTTCTGGTTTCAGCTGCACTCAAAATACATTTGCATTTTCTGACTGCTAGCAGCAATTAGTCTAATCGTTTTGCTAACTTAGCCACGCCCCTGTGTAACACAACATGGCTCAGAGTTTGTGACACGTGAGCACCAACAATAAATGCCCTTGCTCTTGACAGTATGCACCATCTCCACCTGGAAAGCTGCTCACTCCACAGACCTCCAGCAGCAGAACAGCACCAGACCTCAGGGCCAGCCAGAAGGGAGGCAGCAGGCTTTGGAAGAACCAAGCACTCGGGGCAGCTGCTGAATATCCTCTCCACACCGCTGAGCATCCACCAACATGAGGCAAAAGCGCGAAGAACCACGCCCGATTTACGTTCAAGAGCCAGAAGCTCAAGAACCCCCAAGTTTTGTTGAACTACCAGAGCCACCACGCTCTTTTTATGTCTGCTGCTACGGGAAAAATGTGGCATTCTATATATTTCAAATAATTGCGCTTATAATGGCTGCGCTTGCCACCATTTTGACTCTGGCAGTCACAATTATGCCTCAGTGGAGGGTCTCCATCATCGTTGAAAACCATCCTCAGTATCCAGGTCAGCGCATTGACGGACAATGGATGAGCCGCTGGGATGGGCTGTGGACCACTTGCCTCACACAATCCAACATCCCAATGCAGTGTACCTCCTACGAGTCTATGGTGTCGCTCACTCCAGACCTGAAGGCTGGCCGGGTCCTGATGTCCTTTGCCGTCGTCCTAGCTGTCCTCTCCCTCATAATGGGTCTCGTGGGCTTGCTGTTCAACCGATGCTTCGGGGGAAGCGAGCAAGGCCGCAACTGTTTCCTGCTGACTTCTGGAATAGGTTACATCCTTGCCGGGGTCATCGTTCTGGTCATCATGGGCTGGACTGCCGCTAACATCCTCCGAGATGCGAACAACCCAATATGCAAAGGTGCACAACGGCAGGAGTTGGGCGAGGCAATCTTCCTTGGCTGGCCAACCATCTTCTTCCTCCTGCTTTCAGGCATCATCTTGTGCTGGATAAATCCTTGCAGCGGTGAAGACAGTGTGGAGTACTCTGTGCCAATAGACCAGCCGCGGCCGATGTACGAGCTATCGACAATGGACCGAAGACGAGGAGGTCAACCCAGAAGTCAATATCTCTGAGTCTCTGACGGATTTCCACATTCAGCAATAAACTTTAATGCAGCTGTGAGTTTCTTGGGCAGAAAAAAGCTAAACAAACGAACTTGAGAATGGTCTTCACTGTTGCTAACAACCTCCACCAGGTTAATGAGTGCATCATCACTAGCGACTGTGAGTAACCACACGGACATGATCCTTTTTTCTGATGGCCTAAACTAGCCACATCATTGCATTTCCTAATGAATTTAGCACCTTAAAAGGAATGATAATGCTTGGTCTTAGGACACTCAAAGAGCTCGTGTTCCATAGCAGCTATTCCAAATGTGTGGGCCCTTGTGTTAAAGGTTTGCATTGATAGCCATCATAATCTGTGTTACATTGAATTTCATATCAAGAATTCTGCTCTGTTATGTTAGGCCAAAAAGATGAGGCAGCGGGTGAAAGCAGCCACTGCAAATTGAAAAGATGTATAGAGCTTACCACGATTTTAGACCCTAATTATTTAAGGAACTATTTATTGTGATTTTGGGTGTTGTAAAGAAATAATTCATTGACAAAAAATGCAATTGTCATATCTGTTATTTAAATTGTTGTGAAGCCAAAAGACTAAAAACAAATGCTATTTAATAAGTTATTATTGTATATGAAGTTTTTATGTGTACATGTATTTATACATTCAGAAAGAATGAAAATTATTCATGATTTGAAAAGGATGAACAGTTGTATTTATGTGTCCTTGGTTTGGGTAAAGAGTCTTCCTACGTATGTGCATTCTCATGGTCTGCTTGATAAGACCTGCTCACACAGTGAAGTATTATGTAAATATTAGTCACTGGTAGATAATATGAAATTACTGCATGCTATCATTACTACAGTAAAAAACATATTTCCAAGAACCAGGTGGTGGCGCTGTCCACACACCCTGAAGACAGAAATGATAGCCAGGGGACACCCACAGTATGACAAAGACTGTGATTGTGACTAAAATTGGTTAGGGTTCTGTCTCTTGTCAGAAGATATACAAGTTGGCACCTAATGTGCTAAACTGTGTGGTAGGTAGTAAATCTGCATTACTGATATTAGAGCCAGTTTTCTCAGTTGAATGCATAGATAAATAAACAGAAAGAGAGTATGCCAAGCAAACCATCAGTGATACCTTTATTGCTGCTGGACAGTAAATATTTATCTGTATAGCTTGTGTGTAGTAGATACTTTTAGCCATTAAAAAGGCTTTTAAATTGCTCTTTCTTGTGCAAACCCCGATTTGCCTGGTGCAAATCATGTAGCATCCTGGGATTTGTGTGCTGGTCAACTGTCCCATTAGTATAGGGTTGTCCAAGAATGGTCCATAAAGGGTTAAACAATGTCAGACTTTCTGCCTAGTCAAGCAAGATATATCAACCAACATCTACCTTTTTTTCCTGATGAGAACGTCTGTTTCATGTTGTGCAATCATCTCTAGCGTAGACAAATGCCTGTAACCAGAAAATTGAAGTAAATTGTAACCAATGATCCATTTTCATGTATGTTAAAATATTCCTGTAAAGGTTACTGGCAACATTGGTATATTAAATGACATTACTTTTTTTTATCCCTCAAAGTCAAAGAAAAAATAAATTGTTCTTAAGATCGACATAGAGTTTTGAGTCTCCTTGCAATTTTCCTTAATTATTATTTATGAATGAAAATGCAACACGTTGGCCAACAAAGTCAGTGAGTATTTCAGCTGCCCTACTGGAGCTCTTACCACTCACTCTGTGGTACCTATTGAAAGCTACACTTTACACGAGATTTGGCAAATACATGAAAATTCATGCCGAGAACAAACTGGGGCAGCTGGTCAAAGTTGTGCAAAAATGTTTTGCATTTGCATAAAAGCTATATTATTCACTTTGAATGGAACACATTAGGTACGGTATATTTTACGCCTGGATACCCTCTCGGGTGAGTAGTGCGCTATACAAATCAATATAGCAGAACAGATACATGGGATGCTACACTCCCAGTATAAAAACTGCCTGTAATTTCGTTATTACAGTTGAGAAGTGATGTTTCTTGTCACCAATAAGAAAATGAAGTAGATGGTCAACTGGAATAACTATTACATCTCAATTGTGACGTCATAATGCCAGCTTCCAGCAACCAAGGTGAAAGGTAGGTCACAAGCATCTTTGCAGCTAATGTTAAACTAAATTTTTCGTTCTTATAATCTGTTTTTTTTTTTACAATGAACAGTGCTCAGCACAAATGAGAGATTTATTGCAATATTTAAAGTTTTACACTGTTGTGCATTACAGGAAAGAAAGAACCTCTCTGCAAATTACTACTTATTCTGGGGCACAACTTTTTTAATTTTATTGACATTAAACTGGTCCTAAAATGTTGCTGCAAAAAATTACTATCTGTTTTTTTGGTGTGTTTAATTTCACACTGTAGATTCAACTTGTATTCTAGTTTCTGCAACCATACTATTGCTTTCATATGAGCGAACCAAATACCAACAACCTAAGTGGTTTGTGGGATGAGTGACGATGTAACAATGTTTTATAAGGAATAAAATATCCTCTGACATACGTTAAAATTCTTTAGGCAGGACGTCAAATACTCATGGCTTTTGACAGGTGTTTGTTTCACTGGTAAGTGGTTTCCTCCTTCCACAGGCATGTGTTGTTTCTCCCTTCTCTCTGAGTCGATGCAGTGATCTCCCCTTTACTAGAGACTATGGGGCATATTATCAAGGGGGTTTATCTCGGCTTTTTTTGCTTTAAAAGCCAAGAAAGCGGAGATAAAATTATCTCCCTATTACCTAGCTGTCGCTAACACCAGTTAGCGACAGCTGGTAGGAGATAGCGACCATCTTGGGCCCCACTTTGCATGTCAGTGATATTTATCACTAATGACATGCAAAGTGGACGTGCCAAGATATTAGCGACTGAAAACAGTCGCTAACATTGCTATCTCCTATTACCAACTTTTGGAGATATTCGCGCTAAGCGCGAATATCTCCAAAAGCTGACACCTGCCCTGAGCAGCTCTTAGCCATGTTATCCAATAGGAGGTGGATAACATGGCTAAGAGCATTAGCTCGGTAATGCATGAATATCGCTGACTTTTCAGCGATATTCATGCATTGCGGCGATTTTTATCGCATTTGCGATAAACC
Organism: Lissotriton vulgaris; assembly: GCF_964263255.1. Taxonomy (NCBI): domain Eukaryota; kingdom Metazoa; phylum Chordata; class Amphibia; order Caudata; family Salamandridae; genus Lissotriton; species Lissotriton vulgaris. Next base: position 231,211,655 of record NC_141696.1, read on the forward strand.
TTGGTAATACCAAGGTTTATTTGCGGTAAAAATCGCCGCAGCTCAGCGGTAAATTTTTGTCTCTAACCAAGCAATAGCGATAATTATCGCTATTGCTTAGTAATATGCCCCTACCTTTTTAAAATCTGGCGTTCCCGTCGCACTAGGTCCTCCCACACAACCTCTGCTCCTGCCTCAAGGCTCTATGCAGAGAGATATGAACAGAGCTTGTCCTTCTTTCAGGATTCGACCGAAGGCTCACTAAGAGGGAGTGGCTCTTGTAATTGACTCCGGCAGTGTTGACTATTAAGAAACAAACACTAGCTGAGGCGGTAATTGTAATAAAAACAGTTCATCCCAGCTAGTACATAAACACCCGGAGGGTGTAGATTCAGGTCCCTGCATTGCCTGGCTGACACATTCACTTTGGCACTGATGACACTCCAGTTCCTTTGTAGTGTATGTTGTTTCCTTGTAAAATGGGTAACTGGACGATCAGGTTAGCAGGGAATCTAAAGAGCCTTTCACGTGTTATGTTCATCTGACAGGAGACTGACTCTGTCCCAGTCCAAACAGCCCTTACTCAGATACATTGGCATTTTCTGCATACCATGTGCTCCAGAGGTGGAGTGGCACCATGGAAGTCTGGAGGCACGCGCAATGTGTCACTGTTTGGTAGGAGATCCAGGAGACCAGAGGCATGTACTATTTATTCATGGCTAGCGAGACCAGTAATTACATTATTTGATTTATTTATTTGTAGAGTTTTGCATAGTGCTAGCTAGACCTGAAGGTATAAGAGCACTTTGCATGTTATGCAAATAAATGTACCCAAGTTACATGTAAGGATTTGTGTTCAAATGTCTGTGCCTTAGGATTTTTAGGAGACCCTGTGCATGGATTTTTGTCGCCCTAGGCAAAGTAATATTTTACCACCACTGAGCAATTGAAAAATCCTATCTGTTCATGGAAACTTTCTTGTGTCCCCTCATTGACTATAATTTTGGTCAAGATTTGACTTCTGCTAGATCCAGTGCTGATCAAAATACAGATAGAACAATGTCTGACAGTTTCTAGGAGTACTTTCAGCAAAGTTGTAGCAATGGTGACGATGATGATACTCCTAGAACGAAGACTAAGGCTCTCAGTCGGAGAGCATGTAATAGCCAATAGGGCTGGTAGCCCAGTTGTAGACCTTGCTGGAAATTATGGAGTGCGTGAAGTTACCACGGACCTGTTACGTCTCCCCAAGAGCTGAACCCTCCAGTTGAAGCTTTGAGGGTCAATGAGGCATTATCGGGAGATTCCGCTGGTTATTCATCATTACTAGGGAGAGTTCTCAGGGTTTACCCTTAATCACTCTCAGTTATACTCCTTGGAGTTAATGGAACTCCTGGTATCATTAACTTCTGGATTTCGAAATGAATACCCGTGCACTAGGACGCTCGTCTATCAGACCCAAAGTGGCCTTCCAGACAGACAGTGCAGATGGGAAGGGTATCATGGTAAACTTATGAAGTGCTCAAGGGAAAATGTGCTGTTTTATTCAGAAGAAGCTGTCGTTGATGTTAGACGTTCGATAACAAGAAGTGGCCTTGTAAGTTTGAAGTGGTGATGGTTTCAGTGGTAAGTGGGGTGGAGCGGGAGGAGATAAGGAAGGTGAGAATGCCAGAATCCTGTGAGTTCTCAGTTATAACTTCATATTTTCTCGGTCATGACGCTGTCAGCCAATGGGTCAAAAAGAGGTCTACTAAATTAAAATTTGAATTAGTGACATGTGCCTAAAGGAGGAGGCTGGGTGGGGAAAAACTTTTATGCGAGTAATTTGCTGAAGAGGCTGAGACCCATGGGGTGAGATTCCTTTTTAAAAGGGCCATTCAGTGGACAGAAGGATATAGTTCTCTTTACGTTCTGCATTGTTAGCAATCATAATCAATAGACGCTCTTCGTTTATGATGTCTGCTTGGATTTTGAGATCTATTGTGTAATACTTCATAGCAAGGCCTTTTACAGATGGCCAACATTCTTTTCTACTTTACCCTGCAGCACAGATTCTGTAGTACACATCAAACTGTATGACAATGAGTTAAATCTAATAGGGTACACATCACATGTGATCCAGATTTATCTTATGGTCTTAACTATGCTTTTTTGCAAAACCAAAAGTATATGTTGATATCTCTACTGATCAAACTTTCAGGGAAGGGGTTGGGAGGGAGAAAGGGGTGACGAAAGGGCGAGATGGAGGAGGGATTAAAGAAAGAAAAGAACGAATGAATGAACAAAAGAAAAATTGAAGGAAGGATGGAAAGGGTATCTATTATAGAAAAGGAAGGGAGGCAGTGAGACAGGGTCAAAAAAAGGGGAAGACAGTAACAGATTTTGAATCGAAGGAAGGATTGAAGGTAGAAAAGGGGGAAGGAAGGGAGGAAGGGAAAGAAAGAAAGAAAAAAGAAAGAACGAACACACTGTACCAGTTTTTTTTTACACTTACGAACATAAAACCTTTAATTGCATATTACAAAATTGAACATTTGGGCATTAACCCACTTCCACTTTCCGCTTTTTTCTAGTCTAACACAAACAACCCCCCCCCCCCCCACCCCTCCTAAACATCCACAATAAACAGGTGACTACATGTAACCGTTCTCCAATATATGTTACAGTTGTTTTTGTAAAACAGTCAAATCATTACCATAATTATCTCGTTAAATCAGGGTTTCTTTTCTCCACGTGCCATGGAGCCTGCGCCTCCAAGTGGTACATTCCAAACCGCGTGCTCCTTTCCTGCTTCTATGGGCGCCGCCCTATACGCAGGCAGGGAAGCAGCACCGTCATCGCTGTTTATCATTCCCAGCTCGTGGACTCACGGGCACGTGCGCATCTGACACCCTGCATAAGGAATACCGGGACGAGTCATCAGCGATCCTGCACCGGGCGGTGCTGCTGCTGTTCCTGCCAATACAGAGTGGCTGAGATTCCAGGCACATTTCAAGCACTGATTGCAGGCATGTGATGCGGCTCGTGCCAGGATGCTGCCCGTCCAGTACCACTTAGAGAAGCGCGTTTAAGCATCAACTGTGATCTCAGAGTTTCTTTAGGGACCCGGACACATCATCCTGTTCTGTGTCCCTGTCGTATACATCAGAAACCGCAGGGAAGCAAAAACAAAAGACGTCTCCCTCCGCCAGGCTCCGACACATTCCATTAGCTGCCTTTGAGGTGTTCAAGCACCCGTCTATATGTTGGCCCTTGGAATAACAGAGAATCTCCAAGACCGCATTTCAGGGACGTAGTTAAACAGCGCAGAAGCAAGGTTGGACAGACCTGAAAAGCAATCAGGAAGTGTCTGAGGGGCTGGTCGGGCAGATCAGTGTATGGGCTGTTTTTTGGCTGTTAGTGGACCAGGGTTTTATGGGTTGGTTTTGTATGTTATGTTATGATACTAAAATCTATAAAGCGCACGTATACCCTGGGGTGTCTTGGCACCAACTGTACCAGAGTACTAACTGAACGCCCTAGTTATGAATAAGCCATGTGTTTAGTCCTTTCCTGAAGGAAAACAAGGAGGGGATGGTTCTAATATAGACTGTTCCAAAGTTCAGATGTACCAATGACAACACTTCTCAATCTGCACCCCCCTCTCCCCCACCTCCCCCCCCCCCCCCCCCCACCCCCTCCAATTCTGAATCTGGGGGTTCTGAGAGTTCTGGCACCCAAGGAGCGCAGGGTCCGCTAGGGGTGTACATGGAAGGTGTGTCTCGGAAACTTGGGGCCTGTGTTGTGCATTGCCTTATGGGCGATGCACAGGTTTTGAATTTTATGTGAATTCACACAAGAAGCTAGTAAAGCTTCCATGTTCCAGGGAATATTAAATGGAATCTAGGCTTTTCTAGTACTATTCTGGCTGCAGCATTGTGTACTGTCTGAACTCTGTTAGTATGTTCTTCCTGAGGGTTCACGTAAAGGCCATTGCAGTAGTCTAATTTGGATAGCACTAAAGCGGTCACAACTGTTTTTTTGGTTTTTAGCAGGAATGTAAGGAAGAAGTTTTTTGACCATCCTCAGAGTATGGGAGGCAGAAGAGCTACAGCAGAAATTTGAGAGCTATAATTAAGATTGTTATCAATGTGTATACCCACGTTCTTGGCTTTGGTCACATGGGTTGTGGGGGAACTGAACTCCACTGGCTACCAGGATGGGGATCAGAAAGGGTAAAGGTTGCCGAATGTTACAACCTCAGTTTTCCCTGAGTTGAGCTTCGACAGTACCCATTCATCCATTTACTGTTGATTGCTCTGATATGAGCACAAACATTGCCTGCAGCAAGCAGAAACGCATGCAGTCTGCCCGACCATGCAAAACAGCCTGGTTTAAGTTTAAAGTTTCCTTATGGGCCACTTTGTAGCTACCTGATTCGCTAATGGGAGGCACTTATAATTTGGTACCCGGACCTGAGTAGGAGATGCATTAGCGCCGGGGTTATCTAAACCTAATTTGTAGATACATTGTCAAATCAAGCCAGCATCGTATTGTACTCGCATTAGGGTTTATGACACCTTTGTACGCTAGTTCCAAATCTGAGAAAAATGTTTCTTTAACCACAGAAACTTACAAAATGATGTCTTGGAAAGGAACAAATCCCTTTTCTTACACATTGTAAAATAATCTCCTGTACATTAGCGCTTAGTGACAATATTGGTAACCCTCCCCCGCAGCATAGTAAGGTACTTAGTACACACTGCATTAAATAATGACGCCACACATAGTTTGTTGGAAAAACAGTTTGCTACAGGTTTATTTCATACACGAAATATGCCAACATGGTGGGTTAACTTACGGGCGATCCCAGGGTAGGTATCGATGAGTAACCTAAGCTGCCCACCCGTCTGATGATCCAAATTGCACCGTGGCCAATCAAACTGGTGCTACCATTTTTTTATCTGGAGATTTTCTCCCTTAAATACTGTGGACCAGTCCATGACTTTTACTCACGCCTTTAAAGGGGCAAAGTGTTGCAAGGCAAGCCCCCCGTTGCTCAGGTTTACAACCGCCCAAAGGACTAGCGGAGCGCCGACATTTCCATCCAGGGTACTGCCGTAAAGACTCCTGGGGTATGGCATAGAGCCCCCCTACTGTGCTAATTGAGAGGGTTCCCCTATGTACCAATCAGCTTCCCGATCGCCCTGTAACTCCACCTGCAACACAAATTAACATGTTTAATACATTCAGCACGTTGCAACAAACTCCCGCCGGCACGCTGGGTATGCGGTAGGGAGGGTGACAGCATGTCCAGCAGGAGAACAAAGAGGACGGCCACTGGGTGAGGCAGATATAAGTCCCTAACCCCAGCCCCCTGTGCACAGGAAATGACACAGTGAGAGTACCGGACATGGGGGACTCCTGTTAGGGGTCCAAGCAAGTGGAATGCAGTGGATTTGCCAGAATGCGGTACTAAGGTGGCCACCCACTTACAAGGGTACACTGTGTGTGCCGTCGGCAGCCGCATATCAGTGAGAAAAAGAGCTTGTCTTTTGAAAATGTGCCTGAGATGTGCTCTTTTTCTAAAATGTACAGTAATATATCGCAACCAGCCACAGTGCACATTAAGTGGCCAGGTTAGTTACTTTAATATTGTCCAGGGAATACATTTTTAGGATATAAACTAAACAGATGTTTCCCACCTTTCAAATATACACAAAATATATTTAATGCCCAATTGCAAAATAGAGGTGGGTGAGCAGAGACTTCATGGGAAGAGCTGAGTCAGAGCTGAGCCAGGGGCCTTGGTTGGCTCTACTAGCCCAAGTACAAGCCAAGCCAGAAATAAAATAAAAAAGAATCCTGTTTTTTTTTTGTAAATCACCAAAAAAGGCGTATGTTGTATTAAATAGGTGTACCAATACCACAAGACTCATTGCATTGAGAAATGAGTGTTTGTTTACTGAACATTTGTGTTTCAGCTTTTACCGCCCAGACCTGAGACGGTGGGGGTCGAGGGCTAGTTAGAAATTCAAAGAGGTTCTGCACCAGACTCTAACCTCCAAGAAAGCTTAGTGAGCTAAGCACCCATTGCTGACATCTGTTGTGACTGGCAAGTCAAATGTGAAACTGTTGGCAAAGCCAACTCAGTTTTTCACACCTTTCAAATGTTAGCAAACTGAGTACCATTACAATAGCAAAAATCAAACCTAGTTACTAGTTAGCAGTCAGAAACAGCAAACTGCAGCAGTTCACTCTATAATGCAAACAAGTTATCAACTGCGGAGAGCAGAGTAGAAAAACAATTCAAATTACTGGATATGTTAAAAGATGGAGCACAAGGCACTTGCATTCTGATGCTTCTGTATTGCCTGATGTTGTTCAGCACATGTTCTCGATTAGGGTCTGGTTGGGTTCAGGTGAGTTTTAAATCATTGCTGCAAGCTGACCATATTTCCCTTTGAAAGCAGAGCGCTGGTCTTGTTCCATCCCTTCCCTTAATCTTCTTTTCCCTACTTTCCTTCACCCTCTCACCCCTCATGTCGGGAAACAGCCATTACAACGCAACATTCACAACGCACTACCATTACAACGAAACTTTTACAACACAGGATCCATTACATCTAATTGGGTCCCATTGGATTCTGATGAGAGGTCCCTGCACCAAGATGGCGCCAAGCATAGCAGAATGGCAGCATGTGGGGGGCACAGGGAACTACAACTCGCACTGCCCTAGTCCACACTGCCTGCTTTCTCCCTGCACAAGAATCTAACAAACACAGCTACCTGGTGGCAATGTTATTTTGACTTCACATATTGAAGTTACAGAGGACACATAGTCATCCCTGGGGTGGAGTACAGAAACAATTATATGAATGACAGCACTCTGACCTACAATTGAACAATGTGAATATAATTCAGTTAAAGTCATCAGTGAGAAATAGGTGCTCTACTAGTAACCCACTGAACTAGTAACATATTTGAACTGTGGAAAGTCACACTCTGTCAAGGGCAAAAATACAACTTTTCCCTCCTTAAGCTATGAAGATTGATTTTACTTTGGCCTGAATGGTCTGTGCCTAAATAATTACTGTTAAGCAAAACAATGGTTCTGTTGGATGAAGCTTTGTGAGATTACAAATAATTTCAAGTAATCCATATCCACAGATCAACGCATTCACCCACAAAAACACTGATACAGATGTTGAGTTCATAAAGTATGTATAGTTTTAACAGTTATTTAAGAAACAGCATAATTTAATAAGACGTTCAAGGTGCAGGGCTTATAGAGTGCTTGTGCAAGGGTACACATGAGAGATAGCAAAAAATTACAATAAGAATGAATATTTAATGTTAGTGTACTGTATTGTCCACAAAAACTTTATGGAAGTTTTTTTTTTTTACAACTGCATTTGGCAAGTCAATTTATTTCATGGTATTTTACACATATGGTACAGATGTGTGGTACATTAACGTTTTGACTCCAACCTCCCTGAATGCATCTCCAACTTCAATGACTGGAACCCCACCTCTGCAGACACTGTGGCTCCTCACCAAAGCCATGAGGACCGGACCGTAAGCAAGGTGATACATGGAAGAGCTCAGGCTCACCAAATGCCACTACAAACACATTGAATGCAGATGGAGGCAGACTCACAAGGACACCAACAAAAGTACCTACAAATCCACACTCAGACGCTACCATCAGAAAATCTGAGCTACCAAATTCTCTGTGCTCGCCAACCACATCTAAAGCAGTACCAAAGGCACCAATAAATATTTGCCAAAGTGAAAGACTTCAACTCTCTAGGAGCAAGCTCCACCAGTGTACTCCCGCGAAAAATCCGCACCCAGCATCTGTGACAACTTTGAACCCCAGCCAGAGTCTCCCCCCCCCCCCAACCAAGACCCAGAAGACCTCCCTGAACACCTGGCTCACCATCACCACTCAAGAAACATCAACGAACAGGCAGTGAAGACATTCAGCACCCTCAGACGCAGGCCATCACCACATTTTCTTCAAAGGACTGGACCTCATTGCTCTGCCCTCACCCCAATCCTGAATGACTCAATCATCACAGCCTCCTACCAAAAAGCCTGGAAACAGGCCACAGTACTGCCCTGCCCCAGGAAACTCTCAGCAGACCCAAAGACACTAACCAACTACCGCCCTACCTCCCTGCTTCCCTACCCAGAAAAAGTCATGGAAAAGATGATAAACAAAAGACTAGCCACCCCTCCCAATGACAATGACACAATCTTCCACCCCATCCTTATCCAACAACTGCACACAACTGGCATCCAAGGACCTAAACTTCACTGGATTTGCTCCTTCCTGCCAGGCTACACCCAGTCAGCCTGCCCCCTTCACCTTGAACGCTGTCAACCTCATCAGCGGTGTTTCACAAGAATCCTCACTCAGCCCCACCCTGTTCGAAGCCTACATGGCCCAACCTGCCAGCATCATCTGCACACATGGAATCAATATCATATCCTATGCTGTTGTCACATTCAACTCAAGACAGAAAACACCAGGACCAATTTCTCTTCCTGCATGACAAGGGTCGCCAGATGGATGAAAAACAACTGCCTCAAGTTCAACACATACAAGACGGAAGTAGTAATCTTTAGCAAAGTCAACTTGCTGTGGGACTTCACCCGGTGACCTGCCAAACTCAGACCCACACCTCTTCTGACAACGCAAGTAAAGAACCTCAGAATAGTAATCGACAACCAACTCACCATGACCAACCCAGTGAACAAAGTCGTCTTCTCCTGCTTTTGCACACTTTAGATGCTCAAGCTAAGATCATCAAAAGGCTCCTAACCAAATGGCTCCTAACCAACACTTGAAAAACCATCACCCAAGCCCTCATCTTCAGCAAGCTGGACTATGACAATGCACTCTATTTTGGAATCAACGCATAACTGACCAGAAAACTGCAGACTAAACAAAACACAGTGGTCAGGCTCACCCTCAACCTCCCCCCCTGCACTCACATCACCCCGCATCTCAGAGAATTCCACTCGCTCCCAATCAACAAGCATGTACTCTTTAAACTCCTCATGCACACACATACAATGCCTTACACAATAATGGGCCAAACGTATCTCAACAACCACGTAAAGGTCCACAAAGCTACCAGACACCTACGCTCAGCTGCACTTCTACTTGCGCCCATATAGGCAGAACTAGACCCAGTGGTCATGCCTTCTCCTACCTCACTCCTAAAGCCAGGGATGGCCTACCCCTGCACATCAGTGCTACCTTCTCAGTTCTTGAATTCCACAAGAAACTGAAGATCTGGCTCTTCACCTAGTCCTGGCCCTGGCTCGGCTTATACAGTTCCTTCTTCAGTGCGAGGATATCCTCCCTGGTGAGTTGTGCACTATACAAATACACATAACATAACAATCAGCCTGAATTGATATGCTGGACGTTTTGTTGGGATCCATGAAACTGATTAACAAATTGAAGTTTTAAAATTAGCTATGATTTCTGACAACTCTCCCAGACTCAAACTATTATTTCAAGAATTACCTCTCAGACGAGGTCCAAGTTAAGCAGTCAACTTCAAGACTTGCAGACTACAAAGATGAAATGCTCAAAGTCCTAGCCCATCCAAAACCCTGAGCTCTAGAGGGACTAGACTAGTGTCTCTAAGCCATCACAGTTTTATGAACTGACTGTATCAACTTAATGAAGGACTCCAAAGTGCAACATGCTATCATCAAAAGTTGAGAGTCAAAACAATATGAAACTGAATATAAGCGTAAACAAAAATATGTGTCTCATTCACAACCGTGTTTGCACATCTAAGCATAAAACTTTATAAATAAATAAATACATAAATAAATTGAGTTTACAGAATAAGAATTTGCAGTCATTTACACCCGGAGTAAATGTAGGCCCCTGGACAATGGAGCAGTATGTAAAATTGCCTATAGTTTTTTGGACAGGCTAGGAACGGATGGGAGAAAGGTCATTAGAGGCTGTCATGCCATTAAAAATTAATTCAATCAATCAATCAATCAATCTTTATTTCGATCAATTAAGATCATAAAAGACAATTTACAATAAAAGGCTCTTTTTCCTCCATAAATTGATACTAGTCTTAATATAGTAAGTGCATATAAAAGTACAATCAAGTTAAAAATTCCAAGCATTAAAAATTTCAATTGACCCTCACGGGTGTGTAGCGCGCTTTACAAACGGAGTGATTGATTGATTGATTGATGTAATAAAATACCTTAAAAGTCATATTAATATAAAAAGGGCATACATTACTCAATAATACATATGCTATTTCTAAGCAAGGCAAATAATCTTGGAGCCCATAATCTTATGCGACACTAGTGACAAGTGCACTAGAGACAGAATATAGTGTTTATCACAGTTACACAGAATCATACAAAGAGTGGGTAATTAAAGTAGCGAGAGGAAATGCCACCTAATGTTGTATTGACAACCACTTTCCTGTGTAATACCAGTGTCCCTATTAATGCATCATTTCGTTCTTTACAAACTTTGCTTTGGATATACTTGAGTGGTCAGGCCAATTTTTTCAATTTTTTTTCCCGGATTGACCATGTCCAACTCAAAAATTTGACAACAGCTATTACACACTGGGCACCAGTGTCGGTAAGCAGTATTCTCAAGGCAATAGCACTGCTCCTAACGCCCATGTTCTTTCATAATGGGCGCAACCATTTTTTACGTGGGACCTGGTATGCCGGACATACAAATAAAATACGTGGAGAAGTTTCCTCGTGGTCCAGACACAACTTACACATACTATCATTGTCACTGTCCCACTTGCATGTAAATACATTTACGGGTAATGTGCCTACTCGGAATCGAAAGTATAGACGTCTATCACTGCGTTTGGTGATGACATCCCAATATTGCTTATATTGTGGGCAGGGCTTAAACTCCAAAAATTAATTGGGTACACATAGTATTGTTGTGTAAGGCTGAAGTAAGTGCCTTTCTAAGGTGATAAAGGGGAAGAAACACACCGTTGTTTGGGAGGGTAAGGGAAGGGCTTAGCCTTATAGATACATATTTTGCATCTGGAGAACAAAATATAACAAAAAGAATTCCTTTCTGCCAGATGTACTCCTCTGGATTAATTGCCATACAGATATTGCAGGAGTATGCATAGAATGCCAGTATGAACGGAAATGTGCAAATGATCTACATTTTCTTCCAAACTCCACAGGATTTATATGAATCTAGATAAATCGCAAGCAGAAATTCCAACTTTTCAGCAAAATGTTTGCTTTTTGAGACCACAGGTGTGGTACTACTAGTCATTCCATTCTGTTTCTAATCACTATGTAGCAGGGTCTGTAGAAAAACTCTGGCTCTTTGTTCAGGTGGGTCTGATGGCTCAGTGGCCTAATTCATTTATTTCTCTAATCTGTGTTTAATTTTGTGGGGGCCACAGATTGGAATCCCGGCAGCCCCACCAACACTTTCATCCATTTAGGGGTTAATAAAGGAATTTTAGCCTGCTCTGACTCGCCTCTCTGAGAACCTGTCAGTCCAGCCCTGGCTCTTTGCTCTGTTGAAGGGCAGGTTACACAGCTTCAGAAGAGGAGGGTGTGGCTAGCAAAAAAGACAGATGTTTTTTTCAATTGTGGACATGAAAGAGAAGCCATGTTTGGCTCTCCATTAGTCCTCTGCCCCGAAGTATCAGTGGAAAGAAGGTGCAAATGATTTGGGATGGGGCACTACACAGGCTTTGCTCTTGTTGTCTATTTGATGTCCCTCAGAACGGTTTGGTGAAAAACATCAAGGTATTCCCAATTAGCCATCTACAATTCTATATGTCATTCAACACCAACAAGTTTGCGTTCACTTATTAAGTACACAGTATGTTACATGTTCGTCAATGGTGTGCACAAGAGACATTTCTATTGTTTAATACTGTCATATACTGTTATGTATGCAGAGGTGTTGAAATTAGGTCCAATAATTACAATATCGACCTTGGAATATGGCATCTGGTTTCAAATCCAGGCCTCAGCACCTTAATGAAAATTGTGTAACACATTAGGGCTTAATTTACAGGTTTATAACAGGGTAACTGCCAAAACATGCCTGCTGGCTCATTCACCCATCTCATGCCCCTCTTGCCCATTTGGAGCTTAATTGATGGGAAAGTTAGAACTGCAAGGGCTGGTCTATCTATGGCAGGTCTTTAAACATCAAGTCCACCTGTTTTTTCCTAGCTAGGATTGCCATGTGCATCAAGGTAGGACCAGACATGGAGAAAATCTAAAATATACCCAACAATCTGGAAGAGAAAACTCCCAGGATGTCATAGATATTGCTTTTTTTATTTTCTTGGGAAATAAATCAAAAACGCCGGCCTGTCTATCAAGCTTCAGCCAGCAGAGGCGTTGATGAGCCCGACAAATGCTAGTTTCCATAATCTCCCTGTACCTAAAATTGTAACGTTTATGTAATTCAGATGTGTAGATACCTACTTGATGTACAACGTCACTAACGTTTCCCAATAAATTTTCAGTAGAGCTATTTTCCTCCCCAGTTTGGTCCGCGCCATACCAATCTATGCATATTGGCGCAACGCTTTAACATGTGGCATGAGCTGGTTAGCACCACAACTGCAAATAAGTATATAATGTTCAGTAAATGCCTGGACACCTGAACACCTTTCTACGTTCCAGGGTTGATAACTGCGAGCCTAGGATGCAGGGATCAGTGTTCTTTTCAATTGATGCTTTGGATTTAATTGCATCTGTATTTCTTATGCATGGTTCTGTGACACCTTCGGGTCAAGCTGATTCTATACAAGACTGCCAAGCGAATGCATGAATAACCAAGTAAACAAAATTAGGTCTCGTTTTATTGCGAAAGCTCACATTTCCGAAGGCTGACTATAATTACATTTGCAAATTCCTAATTTAGTTACACCCATTCATAAGTGGAGCTGTATCACGTGACACATATAATAAATTCACCTGCTGCAGCTGCATTTGTTTCACTGCAGAAGTTGGCAAGCAGGCGATACACTGGCAAGCAAGAACCTGCCTTCAAGAACAGCACCGGCGGACTGAAGAGGCAAAGTCGCTACTACCTGAAAAGCTAGATCAGGCATATTGCTTTTGGCGTCATCGTGTCCTGGAAAAACTCAGTTTTTGAATCCTGTGTCTGTGAATCCTCCTGAAGAAGTATGGGTGGCTGCATAATCCATATCATCGGACTCATACTGGGGGCTGTTGCCATTGTCTTGACTTTCGTCGTCGTATTTATGAACCAGTGGAGAGTCACTACCATAGTTGAAACCAATCCCTTGATGGCTGGCCAACGTGTTGACGGACAATGGATAAATCGGTGGGAAGGACTGTGGTCAACATGCATCACCGAAGCCGACACAGAGATGCGGTGCAACGGCTATGGGTCCATGGTGTCTGTCACAACAGACATAAAGGCAGCCCGAATACTGATTCCCTTTGCCCTCGTGATTGCAATCATTTCATTTATAATGGCTATTGTGGGCATGCTCCTGTACCTCTGTTGTTGCCAATATGTGTGTGCAAAGAGATGTTTATTGCTGACGGGAGGCATTGGGCTCATGCTAGCAGCCATCCTCATGTTGATCCCGGTGAGCTGGATCGCTGCTAACATTGCACTTCAAGTCTACGATCTCAAATGTAAGACAGTGCAGAAAATTGAAATGGGGGAGGCCATCTTTCTCGCCTGGCCCACCATTTTGTTCTTGCTTCTTGCCGGCATATTGCTGTGTTGCTATTCCTCAGAAGAAGAAGAAATGTGTGAGTACATACCCCCTAAACAGCAGGCTACCTATGTGGAGTGCCCGCAAGAAAGAAAAATTTCAGTCTGTGAACCTGTGCCTCTGCAACAGCAATGCACACCCTACAACACGCACATGATGGACAGCAAAGCTGTAAGTTGCGAAGACATCCTCTCTCGGCAGCAGAGCGCATGCGTTTCTCCAAAGATTGATACAAACTTTTCCAGCTGTGAATATCTTCCTACTCGGCAGCACAACACATACGTGAACCAGCAGATGGAAATGCAGACATCAAGTTGTGAGGACCTTCCTCTGCGACAGCAGAACACCTACATACCTCACCAGAATAAAAGGAAACTTATGAACAGGGAAGACAGTGCATTGATGCAGCAGAAGAAATGTGTGGATCACCCGCTTCAAAGAAAGTCTTCCAGTATGTATACCAAAAGTCTTTACATATGATGGTGCACTCATTTTGTTACACACTTTGATGATGAGTGGAACCAGACTTGTGTTTTTTAAGTATCAAACTGTGTAATGCAGCTAGAAAAGTTTTACAGTTTGCAGCAAGGCCGGACTGCTGAACTAAAGAAGCCCTGGCAAACATGCTCAACCCGTTCCTCTCCCTTTGTCTTCTCACACCCTCTCTCTTTCCATCAATCCATCTTTTGTCACTCTCTTCTCGCTCTCTCTTCTCCCTTTCTGATGTCTTTCTCTACCATATTCTTCCCTCCCTGTCTATCTCTCTGTCTCCCTTGCCTGCTGCAATTGATCTCAAGGAGCTGGGGAAAGTGAAAGAGGCACCGGCAGCGGCCCAGGGCTTTCACAACCGGCCTCCAAGGGTCCCAGTCCACCAAGGAAATGCCCCAATAAATAAAACGCCTGTCTGGCCCGGTTTTGTGGGGAAGCGAATGAAAGGATTTCCTATGACATCTCCTCGCGGACATTAAGAGTTTGTGGCCAGAACAGACATTCCTGCCAACAGATGTGCTAGCGGTTTGAATGTAAGGGTAATGAAGTTACAGCGACGTCAACAAAAGGTTTAAAGGGTCACGCAGGTCCGCAATCTCATGTTGAACTGGTTCCAAGGATACGAATTGCAACGTAAGTCTGCTGCGTGGTGACGTACCTCGCACAGTTTAAAGCACAGTAACAGCGTGAACTTGCATATCACGTTTGGTATGTGAAGTTGTGAGGTGTTTAATTGGCTCCTTTCCCAGAACAAGATGACGCTGCTGGGTGGAGTCACGTGGGTGCCATCATTTGATCTTCTTAGAATTGTAGAAGCAGTATCCATTTTTTTATGCTTATGAAATTTGTTAAAACAGAGTAGTGTGCAGGGAAACGCTAAATATATGGCCAGTGATCTCTAGCATTAACACGTGAGGCTACTATAATTACCAGTTGAGAATTTTTACAAATGAGAACCATTGAAATAGCAGAAGGAATGTATTGCACTTTAATGGGGAAAATGTCGACTCTCTAATGAGAAGCTTTACACAGAAATGCTCATAGCATCTGAAATATGTTGTTATAGGATCATAAAATGTTTATCCACATTTCTAATGGTTTTAATTGAATATTTTAAAAATAAATTGCAAGGGTTTCATTCTTGTGGAACCCATGAAAATAAATTTAGGCAAGGCATTTATCGCCCATAACATAACTACTTACACATTTCCAACATTTTCAATGTATTTGTAGAATCGTTTCTGTAATTTAATGTTCATACACAGGACTAAGAACGGAATGATTGCATCATCATTTATTTATTTGAACAACACTGTAATATTTATAATGTTTGTAGTTGCATATTACTATGCATTCTCTTTCTGTGGGGTAGCACCAAATTCATGTTGTCACTTATTTTCTTGTTTTAGCCAAAGATGTGAAAATAAATGTAATGTGACTAATTTACTCGATGGGTTCTGTATGTGTTGTTACTTGTCATAACAAATCAAAAAGCACTGGCAAAGCCAAAAGGCTTTATTGTTTGTGCAACACGCATGCCATGATTGACAACACTATGTCATAAATGTGTTCTGTAGGCTATACAACTGTGGCATTGGAATACAATGCAGGATTATGATATCCATCCATTCATATGCTGCCCATCACCACTAGCGGAAAAAAAGGTCACCACCACACAGAGCGCCAATAACAACGTTTGGGAATGCCAAGAGTATGCTGAATCTGTTTGTTGTTTCTCGCATGCCCTTTGGACAAATTGTAGGTGTTTCTAATGAAAGGCAAGAATGGGGTAAAAAGCCACATTTTCTGGGCTGGACATGAATGCCGGATAAAATACACGCACATGAATCGTCGTAGGTTCCAGTACAATGAACAGGCATAGTGGTTTGTTCCAATAGATAAAAGCGAAGACTCTCTGTACCAGGAAGCATGCTTGGTTGGTGCATGGAAGGTAGTGATGAATGAATGAATGAATGAATGAATGAATGAATGAATGAATATAAAATGTATAAAGCGCTAATGTAGCCCACTCTATATGACTTGGCTCTGGACATTACCATATAGACAGGAATGGCTCCAGAGGCCAGGTGTCACTCCGCCATAGAGTGCCTCAGAGCCAGCTCTGTTATTGAGCCCTTCAAATGACGAGTGCAAGATCCTCACTAAGGCGGAGCAGAATGTCATGCTACTCTCTAAAGAAGTGCTTCAGTGGGTGGATAGGCTGAGATGCGCCAGAGTTGTCAACACTGTGAAAATGCTATGAAGGGCCATGGGAGGTGACGAGTTGCTCATTAGCAGCAGGTTGAGGAAGCAGGCAGTATGATCCTGGGATTAAGGAAGCGTGTAGGGAAGTGTTCCTGCTATCCAACGTAATGTTACTGGGTGTGCTCCACCTGGAGAGTCACCAAGAATGTAATAATAGTGGCTGGGATGGTAATAAAGGGATGCCTGATAGATGAACCAAGTGATATAGTTCCTCATGTGTTCCAGGAGAGGTGGATGGACACATCCAAGCAGCCAATAGAAAAGAGGGGAGACTCAAGTGCTTCTGTGAGCGAATCTGATATGTGATTGACAATGTTTAGGTAAATGGCTGTAGGTTCTGGAACAAAAGAAGCTTAAGAGGAAGGAGGCTGGCATAAAGCCCCTTAAAGTAGGTATAGAGTACAAGTTGTTCACCATTAATGGCACAAGTGAAGTACATATTTAACCTAATGATTGTGGCTCCATCCCCTATGCTGGAGGACTGTCCCTTACACCAACCTTTTTCAAACAAGCAGGTCCTTGCATTCCTGCTATGCCCACCCCTGGTTTACCCCTTTGCCTAATTTTGAGGAGGGTGACAACAAAAATACTGGCAAAGAACCCAAATTCCACATTTGGGTAGTGGCGGGATCAAGGAGGCAGCAACTGCAGCGGAGGCCAACCCTTGACAGATGTGTTTCTATTGTATGACACCCCCTCCTCTTCCCTGGTTCAGTACAAATATTCTAAAACACTTGTTAGAAGCTGATATGAAAAACCAGTGGTACCGGATGGCATTGGTATCCTCATTAATATGATTTGTTGGTGTGCATGCTTTACACGTAGGTATTTTCTATTATTAGCCACAGTCACTTAAAAATAATTGATCCATAAAGAAAGCTGCAGACCCGTTGGTACTAATAACCCCAATCCTTCTCTAGTAACCTTTGTAATCCAGTCAAAGTACCACAAATTAAATAATACTTAGGTATACTGAAGACTGATTTAACTTTTCTTTTCACTGGCACTGGGACATTTTCTCTCCCACTAAAAGAACACAAAAAACCTTTGTTCGCAAAATGTTGGTTGCAGCCCACTTGAGCCCATGTGAGTGTGGGAATGGCCAATGATGAAGCATTCCATGGTTGTGTGGGCGAGGGTCTTGCAATTCCCATAGGCATATCTGTACCAAATCCGTAGTCACACGAAGCCCTATTATTTTCTGTATGTTTTGTAATTCTTGAAAGACTGCATTGAAATGGTGGTGATATTCAGAATAAGTTAATTATAGTGTCTCTGCTGTGCTAGGTTACACCTTGCAGCATGTTAAGATTATTATGTGAGGGCTGAAAGGATCACCCACTGCAGGGATAACATTACCATAGCCCATAAAGGATGCCAAAATGTCCACCTTCAATGATGGTCATAGTAGTTCTTCTAGCAAACTGTTTATCCACAAAATATCTCAGCTCCATGATGAATACAGACAATATTTTAAGAAGTCTCAACTGAATTGGTGGGAAATCTTAATCATGTAGTATTTTCAGCTGCTGCTTTGTTGGACATTGCAGATGTATCCACATAGAGTGCTAAAAACCCACCAAACAAGCACAAAATCAATACAAATAGCTCCAGGACACTCCTTGTTTGGGGTAACCACATGCTTTAGAAATATGATTCAGTCATTCCTAAATGTGCTTGAAGCATTAGTGATTTGCACAAACAATATCTGGCTGATGTCCATTAGTGCCCCACTCATGGCACAGGAATGCCAATATTAGACCATTCACTCTTCTCTTTCATACTATTTTTTTTACATATTTGGAATTTTGTGTCATTTGCCGAGTGAAGGAAAAACAAACATGCAAATTACAGAAACTGGTACCCAGCCCCTAACAACTGTGCCCGACTCCACGAATCATCAAGCACTACAGTCTTATATACAATTCCACATTGTCAAGTTTGGGTCTTTAGTACATTAACCAGTCTTCACCAAGATGCTGCTTCAGTGGAAACACGTACCTCATAGAGTCCAGTTCCACTGTAGGGCGGATTTTATCAAAAGGCTCCCACCATGGGGGAGATCTTTGCGTGCTTTCGGGCGCAGCCCCTAGCTGGACTTGTAGATTCTTCAACTAGTGCTCAGTAATCCAATCCCCTCAACCAATCAAAGAGTGGGGGTGGGCTTGGTAGATCGCCAGTGTCTCGCTTTGTCTCTTTTCGCAACTGTGTATACCCATTTCCAAGCCATTGTTTTTGACCTGCGTGGCCGTCCCAGCTTGGAAATAATCCCCAGCAGTGCTAGTTTTAGATGTTTATCAAGCGGAAAGCCCATTACGTCTTTCAATGTTCTGAACACTCGCGACCAGTATCTCCAGACCACATGTATACAGGAGCCCCTGTCTGCCCTACATCCACAACACGCAGGATCGGGGATTCGGCCTATGGACCACACTTTCTCTGGTGTGAAGTAGACCCTATGAAAGTATTTAAAGTGACTGAGGCTCAGTCTTGCAGCGATGACCAGCCACTTGGCTGCCATTTTGCCTCAACCCAGTCATCCTCCCATGCTTTTTAGGGTCGTGAGGGAATAAGGTATGTTTATAACCTGTGCCTTATATGGCCTGAGATTCCCTTTTCAGTTTAATTCAGACCATTGCTTATAGAAGTTTGAGGAGGAGGTGTATGAAGTGCCTCATCATTCCCACTAAAATTGCAATACTCAACCAGCACTGTGAGGTGTGATGGTTACTTTGAGAACACTTTAAAATCATAAAGGATGGAGCTTATGACCCAGGCTTGCAAATCACAGGGATATGTAATAATGTTTTATGACCACTCAGCAGTTACAAGGTATTGACTAGTTACAACCTATCCAGATATCTTCAAAGCCAATCACGAACATTATGCGGTCTACCACACATTGGAAATACTTGCTTTGAAAGACAGGGTTCATCAGGGAAACAGGCATGACCCATATCTCTTAATGTGAAAGGCAGATACGTCTCAGATACAAGGGTCAGATATTAATCCTCTTCTTGTTTCACCTAGTACAGCAAACCTTATAGATGTTAATGGAGTAGGAGCATGTTGATTCATTAATCTATAAAGTGCAGCTTCTGCATACTAGTAGCTTCTGGGAAGTTTGTACCTTAGAGTGTGGAAAGTAATGGAATGAAAGACCCTGCATGGCTTTATGAATCAGAGGCCTGCTGCCCTTGTAGGTTTTCTGGATAACCTTGTAATTTATCCCCAGTAAAGTCATCAATCAGGTTAACCCACTAGAAGTGCTCTATGTTTTTTTACATTTTAAGTTGACACAGCTGTAATTTTAAGGATTTACCACCCAAAGTGTATCCATTTTCTTAGGGAGCATGGCTGCCACCACCCTAACCCAAGGTATGTGGTGACTGGCAGTGGGGGCAGCATTCTTCTACATGGGGGTAATGGCCTTTTAAAATAATTCTCACATGTAGTAGCAAAACTGTATGGTAAAACACACAGTAATCTGAGGGCATTACATTTTTAGTGAATGAATGAAATTTAATTAACCTGAGAGAGGATGTGACAGTACAAAGATATTAAAACAATTAGAATCAAAATACATTATTAAACTAGGCATGGGGCAACCGACTGGCTTGAACAGTGGTAAAGAAGACAGAGGTAATAGGTAATGTAACATTCAATAAGTAGAGAGAATTATTAGGTTTTAACTTTTTTAAGCTCGCATGGAGAATAATTAAGGGTCAAATCACAGCACTCTAAAGATAGAATGTAAGAAAATGGGTTATTGGTTGAGGGTGGTGTAAACCCTTCTCAAGCAACAGCCACAATCCTTGTCAGGGTGAACAACAAAATTCAATAAATTATCCTGTTTTTAACCCTCTGCTAGTGTGGCACAGAGTCAGTCAGGCCTAATGTAGAGGCACTGTGTTAAGTATTTATGCAGCACACAAACAGTAATAAAGTGAAAACACAACACAAGAAAAATTCTGCACCAATTTAGACCACAGAGTCAGGCCAACCAGTGATGCACCTCGGGTGGGTCGGCAGGCAGGTAGGTCCTGGTCTTCGATCTATTCTTAGTCCACTTTTTGGTTGAAAACGTTTTTAAGTCCCAACTTTTAGGGTTAGTCAGGAACAGCTCCTTTAGCCCCACCATCAAGGTTCTAGGATTGAGGGGGAACACTTGGGAAGGGGTCAGGACTCACTCCAGCAGAGGCCAAGGTACAGGTTTCAAGGTCTCAGGAGCGTGTTATGTCACTGTAGCTAGCACAGGAGGACAGCCAACTAGCCCCTTGAGTCACTTTGGTAGTCTTGGGCTCAAGCAGTAAGGCAGGCCTCAAGTCCCAGGACTGTCCTCTGGGGTTCAAGGCAGGCTTCAAACAGCAGGGCAGTCCTTTGTTAGCAGCAGGGCAGCCCTCTGAGACACAAAGCAGGTCTCAAGCAGCAGGGTGGTCCCCTAGTGCACAAATCAGTTCTTCCAGTGTCATCCACATGTCCTGGAGTCTAATGAAAAGGGCCCAGTATTAATACCTAGTGCCAGTCTTTGAAGTGGGGAAAAGTTCTAGGCTACCCCCACATCTAGTTCTGGAAAGTTCTTCCCTTCCCCTGCCAAGGCTCCAAGAAGCCTGGGGTGAAAAAATATTAGTGTCAAGTTCCTTTTGTGTATGCTGGAGTCAGACTATTGAAATGTAACTGGGTCATGGGACAGCTCTAGCGTCAACCTTCCTTGAGGGATGCCCCACCCTACCCACAGATCTAGTCCCTGGTGGACCTGACCCTTTCTGTAGGGTCATCCCCAAACATTTTCCCTCGCCTGCTCACTTTTTACTAAATTCATTTTTGTTGGCTTTAGGATGTGCACTTTACCACTGCTAACTAGTTCTAATGTGCTTCTGCTTAAAAAATGGTAGCATTGGCCTATGCACAATTGACATATTTAATTTACATATAAGTCCCTAGTAAAGTGCACTACATGTGCCTAGGGCATATACATTTAATGCTGCTGGTGGGGCTGCACCACTGATTGTACCACCCACTTAAGCAGCAGTTGGAAATCCCCTTTCTGCAGGGTCATCCACAAACATTTTGCCTTCCTCCTGCCCTTTTTGCTGAATTCATTCTTATTGGTTTTAGGACTCTGTGCACCTTACCACTGCGAATCAGTGCTAACGTGCACAAGCTCTCTGCTTACAACATGGTAACATTGGCTTATCCAAAATTGGCACATTAAATGTACTTATACATCACTAGTAAAGTGCACTACATTTGCCCAGGGCTTGTAAATTAAGTGCTACTAGTGGGCCTGCAGCACTGAATGTGCTGCCCACTTACGTAGCCCTTTCAACATGTCTCAGGCTCCCAATGCAGAGCCCGTGTTTGCAGTTTTAAACTGCCATGTCGACTTGACAAGTTAATACTCCTGCTAGGCCCAAATATTCCTTTTTAATACATATGTCACCCCTAAGGTAGCCCCTGAACAGCCCAATGCCAGAGTCCGGTGTACAAAGTAGGACATTTACTTTTAAGTTTTACATGTCCTGGTAGTGAAAAACTCTTAAATGTGTTTTTGACTACTGCTAGCCCTATCTCTCCATTACGATAACATTGGGATTACCTTATTACATTTTATAAGTGTAATTTTGAATTGGGAAGAGTTCTGACCCCCAAGTTTGGTGTCACTGGAAACACAATTTAAAATCACAAATTATGGTGAAGTTGGTTTTTAAATTGTTATTCTGAAAATGCCACTTTTAGAAAGTTGTCATTGTTTTACTATTGGCATTTGGTGCCTTCTGGCTGTCTCTGAATACACATTGAGTAGGTGACAGCTGGGCTTTGTGCATTTCCTCCAGACAGCCACACACAAAGCGAGCTTAGGTGTGTCTTGATGGGCCATCCACATCCTGATGGGCCATCCTGGGCAGGATGGGAGGGAGGAGCTGACACTTGTACCCAAATAGGCTGTGTCCTGTCCCCACACAAAGGGCTGCATACCCTCCAGTAGTGAGTCTGGAGCCAGGGTAGTAAGGGCAGGATCTCTGTGCACTTCAAAGGTGTCTCTTTGAAGTCTACCCCACTTCAGAGACACTACTGGGTATAAGTCCTGGACCTCTAAAACCACCAACTAAGTACACTCTGGACCTGTGGATACTCTGCCTGGAAGAAGGACTGCTGTGCTGCTGAAAGGAATGTTACTCGCTGGGCTCCTGAACTGCTGTACTGACCTGCTGCCTACTGCCCTCCTTTCCTTAGAGTGAGAAGTACTGGAACTGCATCTCTCCAACCCAGAACCAGAGTGACTCCAAGGCTTGAGATTTTTCTCCTTTTTGAAGTCACAGGGAAATCAAAGACTTCCAGCAACTCACCTGGACTCTGCCATTTGAGAGTCTCACCCTACCAAGTGGTGCCAATCAAGTCCTGGACCCTTGGAAGTGGGTATGCAGTGAGGCAACTGCCAAAATCCAAGCATTGCTGTCCCTGCACCCCTTGGAACGCATTGAAGTTGCTGTGAGGATTAAGTACATCACTTCGCCATCAGCGCAGTGCATCATCTACTTTTTGACATATCTCCAACTTCGCCTACATCCTAAAGATAAGCAACGACACATCGCCTCCTCTGCTCCATGCACTGGATCTTCGTAGGTAACAAACAAGGTACTTTGAGGAGGAACACAGTTGATCCCTGTATCAACCAATGCTCCAATGTGGATGACCTGATTTTTGGACTTGAACCAATCTAGTTTGAGTTTAAGTTTGAGTTTAAAATATTTCTAAAGCGCGCGTACACCTGGCGGTTTCTTGGCGCTACAGTTTACTGAAGCCTCGGGGGGCGGGGAGGAGGGTAGACATGGGAGAGATTATTGAGGGAAGGCTTGTGAAAACAGGAAGGTTTTTAGTGCCTTTCTGAAAAGAGAGTATTGGGTAGAGGATCTGAGGTGAGCTGGAAGGGAATTCCAAAAAGTGGGGGCAAGTGTGGAGAATTTTGAGCCTCCCCATTTTTTTCGGCGAAAGCGGGGCACTATCAACAGGTGTTGAGAGGATGAGCGCAATTCCCTAATGGAGGCATAGGGTTTAATCTCCGAGGAGATAAATGCTGGGGCAGAACCTAGCTGAGCCTGGAGAGTGATGCAACCCACCTTGAACTGGGAGCGTTCGCGGATGGGGAGCCAGTGCAAGGATTTTAGGAGGGGGGTGACGAGCATGACCAGCTAGCCCCGGTAAGCCCTTTATGCTTTTAAGCACTACATTTCAGTTTATTCTTTAAAAGTTCATAGCTCTGCTTCTTCTTTTTGGATTTTTGGCACCTTGGTCTTGTTTTGTTAATTAAATTAAGCTCTATTTTTCTAACCAGGTGTGGTATCTTTTTGTGTGGTGTTCGCACTGTTTTACTGTGAAGTGTACTTTGCACATTTCCTCTTGAGTTAAGCCTGACTGCTCTGTGCCAAGCTAAAAGAAGGTGAGCACAGGTTAATTTAGGGTGTGTTTCTGTCTTACCCTGACTAGCATTGTGGTTCCTACTTGGGCAGGGTGTGTACCTCTGCAAACCAGAAACCCAATTTCTAACAGTGGCCCTTTAAACCCGCACTGATAGTGAGTGCTAAAGTGGTTCTAACAGTCCCATGTTGTTCACTGTCGGGGTCCAAAATGCTTTCTTAATAAGGGAGAAATTTTGCAAGCTCGGGTAAGTGGAAGCTCCTAAAAGGCCTTAGAAACATTTGGGCAGGAAAATGCCAGATTTCTAAAAGTGGCATTTTCTAAATTGTTTCTTATAAGCCGCCTTTAACAGTAAATAGTATTTTAAATTGCAATTCGTTTGAGGCCAAACAAGACAGTTCTACCTGCTCTCAATCACACTTTAATAGAATAAGGTAACCCAATGCTATCCTATGGGAGAGGTAGACCTTACAGTAGTGAAAAACGACTTTATGAGTTTTTCACTACCTGGACATGTAAAACTTAAAAACACGTCTAATTTTTAAATACATTGCACCTTATGGGCTGTTTAGGGCCCACCTTAAGTATGACTTATATGTATGAAAAAATAAGGTTTTAGATTATCGAATAAGGTTTATTTTTCTGGTCGAACTGGCAATGAGATCTGCTCTACAGGGTGCACTGGCAGGCTTGAGACATATTTTCAAGTGCTTCTTTTGTGGGTGGCACAGTAAGTGCTGCAGGCTCATTGCTAACATTTAATTTGCAGATTTATAAGTAAATTAAATGTGCCAATCAGGGGTTGGCTAGTTTTACCATGTTTTAAGTAGAGAGCACATGCATGTAAGCACTGGTTAGCAGTGGTAAAGTGCACAGAGTACCTACATATGAATTACTGGAAACACATTAATAAAGATAAGAAAGGCAATAGTAATTTTATCCACTTGAGTGTGCCTTAAAGAAAACACAGCACTGGCACACAAAGAATGAACTTTACATTTATGGACTGAGACTATTGAAAACACTAACAAGCGTTGGCAAAGCCAAAAGGTCTTGTCTTAGTTGTCTACTGGCGTTGTGATGCTTTTTACTGATGCTACACAGCAGTGGCAAACAAAAGAAAGAAAAAAGACACATACATGTCATAACATCATGTAGTCCAGTGGTGGCTCCACTAAGGAAGTGGAACGTCACCCCACTGCTTTCTGAGCAGTTAAAAAGAAAACGATAATAACGCAGCGTTATTATCATTTTATTTTTCCTACTGCAATGGCTCAGTTCATGATGTGCCGGCGGGGCTGGGCTCCATAATGCCAGAGCACTGCAGGTGGAGGAGTGGTGGGCACTCTGTAAGTACGCATGGCGGTTTGACCGGCCGTCTTGGGTCAGCCAACCCGTCATGAGCACTTTGCATGTTCTCCACCATGGATAACATGCCTAGGCTCCCACTGCCTGTTTGAGCACCGAACCATGGCGCTGTATTACAGCGTTGTGATTGGCTTTGGGGAGCCTGGGTGCTTCCTGCTGCCGGACTCGAGGAAGATGAAGAGGATGAACTCGAGGCTATGCCGGCCGTATCCAGGTAAGTGTATTTTTTTATTTTATCCTTTTCATCCCCCCCTCCAACACCCCCGGCTGGTAGCAACCTCTACTGACGCAGTCACATGATTTAGTAGGTGCGCATGCACATATATGTCACCATGCATGTGCGCCAACTGAATGACACAGTGGCCATTTTATTAACTTTTTTTTATTGCTGATCCAAGTTGATGGATTCTACTTGGAGTGGTAAAGAAATACATTTTCAGTTACACAACAAGCACATTTCTTAAAGTGTTGTGGAACTGTAGTAATAGAAGCTGCTGGACCCTCAAATAAAAGTTAAATAATCATTTTAAGAATAGCAAGAGGTGGGGGAGCAACAAAAGAGAGGAATGGGTGAGGTATGCACCAGACGACTTTAAGCCATTTAGACCATTTGGGTGATTAACGCCATGGCTGCTGTGCATTTTCGCCTCCTGTGCTGATTATTTATGAGCCCCATTGTTCATGACAAGCTCAGCTCGTCATCAGCACAGCTCAACTGTGCCTCATGACGAGCTGAGCTCGTCATGAGCATCAAAAGGGTTAAAAATGAAAATAGAAAAGCTAGGGCGAAGTGGGCCGAACATCACACAAGAGAGCAATGGAGGCTCCTCCATAGGGGGTGTTGGAGCGTCGCCCCACTTATTGTGAGCCGCCTGCCACATAAACAGCACATATATTATTTCAGCTTATATATACATTTATTATTTCCCCTTTGTGGGCGTGAGAGTCTGCTTCTTTTAGCGCATGGTGAACTCAAGATGAAGTGGGGCCATGTGATTAAAGTGTGCATATCGGTTTGAACACAAGTCTGGCTGTGTCCAGCCTAACATGCGCAGTCCACGCCTTCACTATTCTACACTGTCAGGGAACCAGCGACTTAACAGACACAGCCCCCAGGGCTCTGATGGAGTGTCGGTTCAACCTGCACTGCCCAATCCCAGTGCTGCTCTCATGCTCTTTACTATCATAAATAGTATGAGAGCAGTGTCTGGATTGGCTCGTACAATGTCTGAGTTGGCCACGCATGCACATGGGCAGCTACGACACGTGGAAGCAGGTGGATAAGTAAATCTCTGACAGAATATCGACGGACAAAATATCGACCTACAAAACATCGACGTTGGAATATCGAAGGCAAGTATATCGACACCCTATCTACAACAAGGTAAGTACAAAAATATCGAAAAAAAATTATTGATGTTAAAAATATCTTAATTAAAAATATCGGGTTTTTTCGGTAAATAAAAAAAGGTAAATAATACTTATAAATAAAATAAACACATTTAAACATATATAATAATGTTTAAAATTAATAAATAATACATATTTAATAATAAAAATGTATTTAAAAATAAACATTTGTGGGTCGATTCCGATCCTGGTAAAAAAACGTCCGTACGATTCGTATCCGGAGCCCTCTCTGTACGAATCGTACCCGCCCGTCCGAGTCACGTAGTACGATCCGTATTTCGTGAATCCGTCCGAATCATCGCGATCTGTACATATTGCAAGGCTGAAACCGTGAACCGTATGACTTGAACACATGGCGTGCGACCCAACTAGTACGATCCGGAACGGGGTATGAGGGCGTGATTCGTACGGCCCACATCAGGTAAGGGCAATTCATACGGAAAAGCACACAATCACATACACACCGTACGGTCCGTACGCCCTATTATCGCGGGGTACGGTGCGTACCCCTGCGATCATGGGGTGTACGCATCGTACCCCTGTGAGCGCAGTGTGTACGCACCGTACACCCTGCGAACATGGGGTATGGTTCATACAACTAATGATCACGGGGTATGGTGTGTACACCCCATGATCGCAGGGGTACGCACCGTATCCCTGCGATCATGAGGGGTAGGCACCGTAACTGAGGGGGGGGGCGTTCCGTACCTGTTTCGAGGCGAACTCTGCTTTTACAGCTGTTTTCAGCTTTGTAGGAAAAGGGTCGTACGGTGCAAAGCCGACACGAATCGTACTTGCTAGGTTGGAAAAACGTACCGCGAACCATATAGATGTCGCGTACCGCGGGTTCCGAGGGAGAATCGAACGGGGATTTCATTTGTACGGTCTCTGTACAATTCGTACGGCGTACAGCTCCTGGTACGAATCGTACTTTGTTGTACGTATGGGGGACGTTGCAGGGTACGATTCATACGGGAAAAACGCTCCGAACGGCTAATCGGAGCAGTTTTTCCAGAATCGGAATCAACCCCAAAATATATAAAATATACTTACTTAATAATAATTTTTATTAATTATTTTAATTACTTATAAATTAGTAAAAAATATTATAAATTACAAATACATCTACACACATAAAATAAATAAAAATAAATAATTATATTTAATAAATTAAAAAAATTAAATATACTTTCAATATTTGTAAAGGTAATTAAATACAACATTATAAAAAATAATACAAAAAATATTTAAAACATAAATAAATCAAACTACTATTTAAAGTCCAAAAAAACTACAGTAATAAAAACATTGGATTGCGTAGAACGCAAAATTACTATTCCCACTCCAGAAAATAAACAGTAGGGAAAGCGTTAAATAGCGTAGGGGTAAAAATTACTATTCCCACTCCAGAGAGTGCAATAGTAGGAAAAACGTTGGATAGCGTAGGGGTTAAAATTACTATTCTCACTTTATAGAGTGCAACAGTAGGGAAAGCGTTGGATAGCGTGGGGCCAAAAATTACTATTCCCACTCTAGGTAGTACAACAGTAGGGAAAGCGTTGGATAGCGGGTGGGTAAAAATTACTATTCCCACTCCAGTGAGTGCAACAGTAGGGAAAGCGTTGGATAGCGTAAGGGTAAAAATTACTACTCCCACTCCAGAGAGTGCAACAGTAGGGAAAACGTTGGTTAGCGTATGGGTCAAAATTACTATTCCCACTCCAGTGAGCGCAACAGTAGGGAAAGCGTTGGAAAGTGGGTGGATAAAAATTACTATTCCCACTCCAGTAAGTACAACAGTAGGGAAAGCTTTGGATAGCGTAGGGGTAAAAATTATTATTCCCACTCCAGTGAGCGCAACAGTAGGGAAAGCGTTGGAAAGCGGGTGGGTAAAAATTACTATTCCCACTCCAGTGAGTGCAACAGTAGGGAAAGCGTTGGATAGCGTAGGGGTAAACATTACTATTTCCACTCCAGAGAGTACAACAGTAGGGAAAGCGTTGGATAGCGGGTGGTTAAAAATTACTATTCCTACTCCAGTGAGTGCAACAGTAGGGAAAGCGTTGGATAGCGTGTGGGTAAAAATTACTATTCTCACTTCAGTGAGTGCAACAGTAGGGAAAGCGTTGGATAGCGTAAGGGTAAACATTACTATTCCCACTCCAGAGAGTGCAACAGTAGGGAAACATTGGATAGCGTAGGGGTAAAAATTACTATTCCCACTCCAGAGAGTACAACAGTAGGGAAAGCGTTGGATAGTGGGTGGGTAAAAATTACTATTCCCACTCCAGTGAGTACAACAGTAGGGAAAGTGTTGGATAGCGTAGGGGTAAAAATTACTATTCCCACTCCAGTGAGCGCAACAGTAGGGAAAGCTTTGGATAGCAGGTGGGTAAAAATTACTATTCCCACTCCAGAGAGTACAACAGTAGGGAAAGCGTTGGATAGCGGATGGGTAAAAATTACTATTCCCACTCCAGTGAGTGCAACAGTAGGGAAAGCGTTGGATAGCGTAGGGGTAAAAATTACTATTCCCACTCCATTGAGCGCAACAGTAGGAAAAGCGTTGGATAGCGGGTGGGTAAAAATTACTATTCCAACTCCAGAGAGTGAAACAGTAGGGAAAACGTTGGATAGCATAGGGGTAAAAATTACTATTCCCACTCCAGAGAGTGCAACAGTAGCTTAAGCGTTGGATAGCGTAGGGCTAAAAATTACTATTTCCACTCCAGAGAGTGCAACAGTAGGGAAAGCGTTGGATAGCGGGTGGGTAAAAATTACTGTTCCAACTCCAGAGAGTGAAACAGTAGGGAAAGCGTTGGATAGCGTAGGGGTAAAGACTACTATTCCCACTCCAGAGAGTGCAACAGTAATGAAAGCGTTGGATACCGTCGAATTTAAATATAACATATTTATAAATAATTTGTATATTTAAAAAAATATATAATTACATTTTTAAATAAATCTACATCATTTACAAACAATTAATATTTATTAAAAGCAATTACATTTGAATAATTAATCAACAATAAATTATCAACAAATACCAGTACATATTAATTAATAAATATTACTCCCGAAATAATAAATATTAAACATTAAAATTCATTACAAAAAAATATTATTTAAAATTATTTCACAATTACAAATTATTAAACAATAAAATTATTTTTTATACCAAATATTACTTTTTATAAAACATTGATTACCAATTAATTACAAATATTTTCCAATTAGTAAGAAACAATTACCAATTAAAAATATTAATTGCCAATTAACACAATTATTTACCAATTAAAAAATTAATTACCAATTAAAAAATGATTTCCCAATTACAAACATGAATTACCAGTTAAAAAAAATAGTTAACAATTAAAAACATCAATTACCAATTAAAAAAATAAATTATCAATTAAAATAATTATTTGCCAATTAATAATTAATTATAAATAAACTAATTATCCATAACAAAAAAATGATAACTCATTAATTAATTACAATTAAATTACTTCCCACCCAATTCCCCTATAATCCCACAACCCGCTACGGAAATAAAAACAAAAATTAATTACAATTAATTTAAAATTCCTAAAAATTCATAATTAATTTAGTATATTTAAATGACTTCCCACCCTATTCCCCTATAAACCCACAACCCGCACCGGTACTAAAACATAAAATTTACTTAAAAATAACATTATTAATATATAAAAATATTACACATATAATTTTAAAAAATTTAAATACTTAACAAAAACATATTACACATACATAATAAAATACATTAAAATAATACAATATCAATATTAGTAACATTGAAATTAGTTACATCGATATATATGCTATCGATATTACTAACTTCGATATTACTTACATCGATATAAATTAATTCGATATTACTTACCTTAGGGTCGATATTCTGTCCAATGATATTCTTGACATCGAAATTCTGTACCTTCGATATTTCCAACTCGATATTTGTGTAGGTCAACAATTAGGAATCGATATTCAGACTGTGCACCGGATAAGTATTACAGAAAAGAGTTATTTGGCACAGGGTAAGTACAATGTCATGTTATCTTTTGTTAATTCGATGTGGATTTCCATTAAAAATGCTTTGCAGAACACGGGTTAATTTCATGAGTATCACGTAAATGTTTTATAGGGTGATCTATTAGGAATCAAAATAACACAGTATAAATAGAGATGTGCCATGCTCGCCGTGTTCTCTTGTAATTACTTCTGATATGAGAACAGTGTCTGTGATACATTAAAAAAATAATTATACCCAACTTTTTGAGTGTTTTGAGGGAAACATGGCATGGCATAGTACAGCATTGAATTCACATACAACTATAGCATAGGAACCTGTTCCCACGCCAAAATGAGGTGACATCACCACATCAAATTGATATGCCATAGTAGTCCCTCCATTTCCCCCATTTCCGGGCATGTTTTTATGGGCAACCATGGGCCTCAAGAAGTGGCTTGCCCTCGTGCGCGCACTAGTCCACTCCTGCATGCCAACCTCTAACAATGGGCAGTTGTTTTTGCTTCCAGACACGAGCCACATCTCGTGGCATACATGCTGCAGGTGTCTCAGGGTAAGATGTGGCATGTAAGTAGTTGAACTGCACCATTCGCAGTCGTGCTGAGACCGCCTGTTCCCTGGGTGCCATGTACACCTCCCTCCAGTTGTCCTTGTCCAGGTCCCCCACCCAGGAGTCCCACCTCTTTCTGGCCCTCCTGAGACCATCTGGAGCATGAATGACTAGGGAATGATAAATCGCTGATGTGGCCCTTTTGCCAAGCCTCCCCATAAAGATCTTCACCTCTAACGGACTTCGGCCCACATTCATCAAAGTGATTTGCATTCGCAAACGGGGTGAATCGCAAAATTCGGCCGTTTGCGAGTGCAAATCTTTGTTTTGGGATGCATTAACCTTTTTGGCTTTTTCGCAATTTAAGAAATCGCAATTTATTAGCGATTTCTTAAATTGCGATTGCATTAAAGAAATCGTAATTTTGCGATTTCTTAAATGCAATGCATCATCTGAAAAAAATTGCGAATTCGCAGATTAGAAGTGTCAAATTAGCATGAAGTCAACCTTCATGGTAATTTTAGAAAAGTTTCAAAAATGCACAAAAGTGCATTTTTGACACTTTCATTTTACACTCACTCATGCCCTTGGGCATGTATGTGTGAAAAATGGACTGTATGTTACATTTCAGGGGTGCAGGGGGGGTCCTCTGGACCCCCCCTGCACCCTAGAAATTGCATTCTCATTTTCCGATTCCTTAATTGCGAATCGCAAAATGAGAATGCCTTCCCATTGATTCCTATGGGCCAATGTAAAGGGATTCCTTATTTGCGATTCGCAAAATTGGAAATCGCAAATAAGGAAAAATAAGAAATCGCAAAAATATATGCACATTTTTAATGCATAGGTATTTGCGATTTCTAAATTGCGATTCCTTAATTTTCGCAATTTAGGAATCGCAAATACCAACAATGATGCATGTGGGCCTATATTCCAGGAGAGCTTCGCCAGGGAGCTCCTGAGTCAACAGGGCATGCCGCAACTGAAGATACCAAAAGAACTGTGAGTTTGACAGTGAGTAGTTGGCTTTTAGGTCCTGGAATGTCACAATGGCTCCTCCCCGAAAAACATCTCCCAGGTAGGTAATCCTGATGCGATCCCAAGGGAGAAAACCTTCTAGTGTCGACAGCTGACCAAACCATGTTCCATGCCACCGGGGGGTCATCCCAGTCATAGGGTGATCCCAGCCTGTGAAATGAAGAGCTGCCCTCCAGCATTCAAATGAAACCAATGTACATGAAGGTAGCATCGTTGGGCGTTGCGCACCATAGAGAAGGTCAAGCACCCCATCAAAGCCCAATGAGCATATTTCCAACCGATATGCCAGGTCGTCCCACCCCTTAGTGACTCGATCATTGATCAGCACCATGTGAGATGTGATGTAGTAAAGGTATAGGTCTGAGAAGCCCAGGCCTCCATCAAAGGGAGACTTAGGCAACAAATGGAATGCCACTGTGTGCCGACCCCCGCCCATACAAAGTTAGTAATTTTAGCGGTTAAGGAGTTGAACAACTTGTGGGGAATGCTATAAGGGTAATTGCCCAATATGTACAAATATTTCGGGAGACATACCATTTTGAAAAGGGCTGGCGCCCCATGGGAGTAAGGCTTAGCCCATTGACTAAGATCCTGCTCCAGCCAACAATCCAATCCCCCCAAAAACTGAGATACGTGCACCCCTAAGTACTTTGTGTCAGAAGAGAATGGTGGGGCATCAGGCATGCCCCAGAGAATCCCCCCTTCACCTACACCAAGCAGTACTTGCCCTCATTGATCTGGAGCCCAGACGCCTCACCATACAACGTAAGAAGTGTTAGGCAGTGAGGCCCAGTCCTCTTCAGATCCCTCAGTAACAGCAGCAAATAATCAGCATAGAGTGCCTTGCTGTCCTCAAAACCAGTCCCTCATCACCACTCCGTGATGCATCTCAGTGTATTAGCCATGCCAGAGTTTCTATTGCCAGCACAAAAAGCAGCGGGGACACAGGGCACCCCCGGTGCCTGCCCAGCTCAATTGAAAAGGTTGGGGATAAGGCTCAATTCTCCTGAACCTGGGCGGTGGGGGAGAGATAGAGGAGCCGAACCATCCAGCAGAACCCCTCACCTACCCCGGCCTGGCGAAAAATTCCATCGAGAAAGGCCCATGAGATTGTGTCAAAATCATAGGTGAAGTTGACTAGTAAGAGGGCCGGGGTGCTATCAAGCTCCAATTTCCGGGCTACCTCTATTGGACTCTCCATATACAATGGCGCATGCTATGGCCTGACATGAATCCACATTGGTCCAGATACAGAAGATGAGGCAAGGCTCGACCCAATCTCTCATCCAACTCTTTAGCATATATTTTAATGTCAGTATAAATCAAGGAGATTGGTCAATACATGGAATAATGATCCCTCGGGAGGCCTTCTTTGGGCAGGACAACAATGGTGGCACAGTCCAAATCTGGCAGAAAAGACCATTGCCGCAATGCAGCCATGTAGAGACTCAAGAGTGGGGGACAGAGGATATTGCAAAAGTGCTTGCAGTATTCAATAGAGTACCCAACTCGGACAGCTGTCTTTCGCGCCAACAACCCCGATATTGCAGAACTAACTTCATCAAGTGTCAAAGCCTGGCCCAGCTCCTGGGTCAAGGCAGTGGCTATAGTCGGCAAAGGTATGTTTTCAAGGAGGGGTTTCTTCACTTCTGCTGACGGCTTGGAGCATCCAGAGTATAGCCCTTTGTAAAAATACTGAGACACCCTTGGGAGTCACGAATCACCGGAACCATGGGGATGGAAATACAACAGGTAACCTGCCTGTATAATAGCTTACCAGCCTAGTATCCATAGGCATATACACTTTGAGTGGAGGCTCTCCAACACTGCTGCACCTTCTCCAAAGAAATCTGCAGCAGTTCAGCCCGGGCATTGGCCAGGAGACGATGAGACTGCTCTGTTTCTCGGCGGCGGAGTACCGTTTCAATACGCAGTACCTGAGTCTCCAGGTCGGCTAGGTGCACCACACGCAGTACCTCGGCCCTCCGAATGTAACCTTTAAGGCTGCCTCTGATTGATAGCTTGCTAGCCGATAATAGTGGCACTGCCGACGACACCGAGCCAACATTCAACTCAAAGAACCCTCGCAGTTCCTCCTCGATAAAGGTCTTGTCTCACAATCGAGGCTCTGCAAATACCAACCACTGAATCTTCAAATCGGTTGAGGAACAGTGGTTTGGGATCCCCATGACAACAACAACAGAGTGTGATCGGAAATGTCACATAGAAGTATGTGCACTGACTGTACAGAGAGGAGATCTGCAGCTGGTAAACACAGCAGGTCTATACGGGACTCTGTGGCATGTGCAGCAGACTTATGGGTGTAAGCCCTGTAGGTGGGATGCCAGAAGCACCAAACATCTCATATGCCCTGTGGGTCAACCCAGGAGTTCAAATGCTCTGCAAGTGGGTAGGGTGCAAAGGCGACATCCAGGACCAGATCTGGAGGTGCATTGAAGTACCCCCGATTACTGTTACGCCCTGTGAAAGAGTCAAAATAAAGGTTCTCAATGACTGCTGAGAAGGCTGTAACAGAGGTGGCGGAATATAACTGGAGATAAAATTGAAGTGCTGCACCTATAACTGCACGTCAATCCTCACATAGCAGCCCTGTGCATCAGTAAGGTGAGCCTTAACAGCTAAGGGAAATGGTTTATTTAGCAAAATTGCGACTCCTCTAGAGCCACGTGTGAAACCTGAGTGGTACACCGTGTCGTAACCAAACTGGCCTAAGAAGGGGCAGTTCGTTCCTAAGAAATGGGTCTCCTGCAGGAAAGTGACCACCGGAATGCGGCGCTTAATGTATCACTGAACCGTGAATCACTAGATGCGGTCCGGAAGGCTGTTCACATTCCCGGAGAGAATTCTAATGTTGGGACGACCATGACCCAAGTTGAATAGCCAAGCCCAACCCCCAACCAGCAAGGATGAGTAAAGGGTCCATGGGACCCTCGATGCGGTTTCAATGTACATCAGCCGTTAGTATGTGCTGAGGTGCAACAGTAAAACTAGAACAAAGACATACCAATAAAACATGCACAGGCACAAACTGGGCTCGAAAGCCCAAATAAACTGCCCTCCCCACATTTCGCCCCAGGAAGCATCTTTCGCCCTAACTAATAATTGCCCAGAACCACCAACTAATGGGAGGAGCAATAACCAATGTGTCTCATAGGCACCCATAAAGCAGGATCCAATACCTGACTGCTCAACATGTTACAGTGAAAGGAGATTGACCACCAGCACTTAATGGGATAACGCCCAACCGAAGTGGGGGGGGGGGATTTTCCAAGTGAGCCAAGGGCCCTACAAGCGAAGGGAGTGACCCAAGTACCCACCAACCCCACAACACACATTTCCAGCCCCCCTTTGCCCATCATAAACAGCATTAAAGTCTAAGGAGAGGCATTCAGTTCAGGGCAAACCCGAAAGTTGTGATGGTTAGTCCCAGTCTATCTCAGCAGTGGAAGACCAGGGGAGTATTTGAAAGGTTCTTGTTGTCCCTCGATGTAGCTGGATCCATGGCGGGGGCCCCTGTGCCAGACCAAAACACTCTTCATTAACTCCATGTTCAGCTCGGAGCCCCCCCGCGCCTCTTTCGTAGGTCCAAGCAGGTGGGCTCGGGTGGGGATCCCCTTCGCTACTGTCCCTCGGTGACCCACTCCCATGGCTGGTCCAGCGTGTTGAAGAAAAAAGTAAGTAAGGGGCTGAAAGAAGACTTTCAGGCTGGTAGGATGGGAAACAGCAGCATATAGCTCAGGTCTAAAGCTCGAAGCCTCTGCTTGACTTCAGTAAATGAGTGCTGCTGTTGCTGCACCGCCTTCATGTAGTCTGGAAATAGAAGGATCCGTGCATTATTAAACCAAGGTGTGAGTGGTTGCGGGCCACCTGTAATATTCCATCACAATTTTTAAACTTTAGCAGATACAGGATGTCCGGCCGTGGGGGACCCAGGAGGGGGCCTCGTCACTAGGATGCGATAGGCCTGTTCCATGACAAAAATGGGAGATAGTCTATTCTTAGGAATCCATGCTCTAAACCAGTCCTAAAGCACTGTGGCAAGCCCCCTTTGTTTCACTGATCCTGGCAGGCCAATGAGTTGAAGGTTATTACGCTGAGATCTATTTTTGGCATCTTCTGCTCACTGTGTCAGTGAGGACACCAAAGCGGACAGTTTGGACACCTGACATTTGCGCAGCAAGATCTCATCCTCCATGGTGGAGATCTGTTACTCGATCTCAGTGGTTCTATCCAACTCGTTGCACAGGTCCTGGAGCAGCAAGGAAAGGTCAACTCGCAGGCCATCAACTTTAGATTCAACAGCATCTCATGAGTCCTGTATGGCCTTGAGGATTACAGCGAAATATGCCACCCCTTGCCATTCCGAGTCCTGTATCTGAATAGCTGAACTCTCAGTACGCTCCTAGGTGGCGACTGGCAGGACGGTGTATTGGTCCATCTTCATTTGGGAGGAGGCGGGGTCTACGGCAGTACCTCCTCTGCCTATCCTCCACCGCCAGGGGCCCGTGGGGCCAGTCTGTGATGAATCGTATATTTAAATGTAGGCATTTTGTTTTTGTTTCATGCTGCCCAGTCCATCAAAATTACTGGGATGTTGGCACAGTCTGAACGTCATTTTCAGTCCAGTAAATGCATACATTTAGTAATCAACAGTTGAAAGCTGACTTGTTAACATTGGCAAGATATCAGACACTATCTCTCACTGATTGTTAACATTTTAACTATGCAGCTCAAAATCTAATATGTGTCAAACGTGGCTGAAACACATTAAAACGTAAAAATCCATGTCTGCAAAATAAAAAAAATCAGTGACCCTGTGTACACACTTTGAGTGCTGGGAAGTAGATGAGGTAGTCCAAAATATGAGTGTATCACACTTGCTAATCAGAAGTAGAAAGTTAATTACAGTGCTTAGAAGAAGAAAAACAGTGGCTTGAAACCCTTTATGAAAAGCAAGCTATTATTATAGCCTTATAGCCCGCCGTAGAGGGCTAAACCAGCTATTAAAGGCCCTCTCCAGCGTTAAAGGCCCCGAGCCGAAGGCGAGGGCCTTTAACAAGGGAGAGGGACTTTATTGGCGGTATAGCCCATCTACAAAGGGCTATAAGGCTATTGGAACATTCTGTCACTAGAGGACAGAATGTTCTAACAAAAAAACACAAAGCCTTTTGGGAGCGTGAGGGGATTGGAATCCCCTCAGGCTCCCTGAAGCCTTTGCTCACAGCCAGAGCTGTGAACAAAGAAACATTGGAATGTTGGAGCTCCAGGCTTATACCAGCCATTATAAGCCCAGAGCGCTCCATTGTTTTCAATGGAGCTCCCAACATTCCAATGTTCTAATATTGCTTCAAGTTTTCAACTTGCACTCTATTTATGCAGGATTCACAACTTAATTTATAATCGGTAGTTATAAAACACAGAGCTATTTCTACAGAACATGAACTTGATGTCCTCCCCTCAATCTCAAGATGCATTATATCTGGGCCTCTCTTGCAGTCTTTCTGTCCTCTGAGCCTGGCCCCTTCAAGACCTTAAATTATCAGTGGAGCTTTCAAATAGCTTTTTCTGCCTCACTTTAGCTCATCCCTGATCATGCACAGAGGTGAAAACATAGTGTTAACTATTCAGGTAACAAGGAGACACAAACAGATACCCATTTAGTGGCTGATTTATGCAAAGTGAAACCAGAAAAAACTGGATTCATCGTGGGTTCCCCACTTAACCAAATTGTGTGATCTTAGGCAAACATTTTATATTACCTTTTTCTTCACTATCGCATATTTAAGCACATTCAAATACCATCACGATGCCAGCTGTACAACAATCTTGTGTGTCGTATTTAATATTCTATATTAGTTGCTCTAGTTATAGGAATTAGAGCCACATTCATGGTTCACATGATAATAGTCTTGCCTCTTAGTGCGCTAATGGCACTGTGACCAGGGTGGGGCGGTGCAGAATGATTACTTGACACTACTTGGACATCTTAAAATACTAAATGACACTAGATGATTCACAAATATTAGCTGAACAGGCACTCACACTTTCTAGAAAACACACTCTTGCATAAACACTTGCTGCAATCCACATGCTGAAATGTACACTTTCATTGGTGCGCAGTCACAGGTGCTTAAATGTGTGCAACAATGCTGTGCAGACACTTCCATGCACACCAATTCACCTGCTCATATACACACATGTTTGTGCCAATACGTTTGCACATAAAGGCGTTTCCCCAAAGCCAACACACGTATACAAAAACACTTCCACACACTCACTGAGATGCACACATACTAAGATATACAAACACACAAATACACATTTGTTTGCGTAGACACATGTTTACATATGTGTATGCACTTGTTTTCACAAATATGCACCTCCGCCCCCAAAATTACATGCATTTCATGCTTGCATAGAGATCTAGGAACTCGCTTGCTCTCATATACAACTATTAAAACATATTTTGTCTTTCACAAACACACACATATTTATGCATACTCAGGCCCTGGTTGTACATCATTTAGCTCTTAATATTTTTTATAGCATCAAGTCATATTTTTAACATTCCACTAGAAATAGATATTGAAATACGAATTTATGATAATTAATTATTGTCAAAATCGTTCTCTCCTTCCTACCTCATCTATTGGCAATTGTAAGGATGCCATTTTCACTATATATGAGCAAAAAAACATATGTGCCCCGCAGTGCTAGTAGTAAAATACTTATCCCCTCTGCTTGCTGTCTGCTTTCTGTATATAAATGATAAATGACTCAACATCACAGGGTGCATCTCAGATATATCACTCTGAATGAATCTGCTCGTGTGAGACAGGGGATGTTCTTGGCAAGCAAGACAACGAAAGGCACTATCAATGCCCAGCATTGCAAATTCAGTGCCATGCCTTCAAAATCAGTGGCGCCCCTTCAAGGAGATGGCTGCCCAAGGTCAGCCAACACACTCCATTTCTAACATCAGCAGACACCATGACGTGCAGCTAGAGACAGCTCACCTATTGTTTGAAGTACAAACTCACACAAATGCTTCTGTTCTCTTTGTGGATGTTTATGATCCCATGTTATATGTTTTATATTGTAAAGGGTAAAGCCCAAGCAATCCTGCCTGGTGCTCTAGCCCCCCTTCGGAGGTCAGACTTCTTTGGCAAATTTGAAATTCCATGAAATATATTATGTTTTTCTTTATAAAGGCTTATAAGAACTATTTTTTGGTACATTTAACACAGAAATAGTGCTGAAAATTGCACCAAAGTACAGCAATATTTAAACATTTCTCAGGGGGAATCCCACCTACCCCCCTTCATAAATGTCGGGTTTGCTCAATTGAAATAATTCCTTCCTTGCTCTTACACTCACCTCTTTCAAATTCCGCCAGCTGCCACTGGAGCTACTCACACACCTACTCACTCACCCATACAATAAATCACACAGTCACTTACCCATACAATTACACACACACCAGCTCACTTACTGATACAGATACAAACACATACTCACTCACCTGTACAGTCACTGAGACAATCACGCAATCACCCATACTGCCGCTCTCACATTTACTTACTCACTCATAGTCACTCACATATCCCATCACTCACCTATGCTGCCTTTCACATACCCAGTTACTCACCCATATACCTCTGACACATGCACTCACTCACTGACACAGCCATACACGTACTCACTCACCCATACAGCCCCTCACACAGATACTCAGCAACCAACCCATACAGCTACTGACTCACCCTCTCACTCATCCATACAGGCAATCATAAACACCGTCACCTACCCACACAGACACTCAGACATACATAGAGGTACTCAGACAACCAATCACTCACCCATACAGAAACTCAAGTACCCACTCACACACCCATACTGCCACTTAGACATCAACTGAGAGACAGTTACAGACATTCACACAACCAGTCACTCACACCATACATTCACGTAGACATCTTATCACTCACTTATATAGTCACACCCCCCCCCCATAATCATCCAAACAGGCCCTCATACACCCACTGATTCAGCAATACACTTTGGTATATATATTTAACACTCATACGCGTTTTAGAAACACTCACAGTCACTGGATGATGTCCATCCCTCATAAGTAATACAAAGACTATTTGCTGGAAATTCATTGCTTGGGTGGTTACTTCACTGACTTAGGCCACCTAAAAATGTGTGGACTGTAACATGTAATCATTATGTGGCAAATGTCAGTGAGTGCTTTTGTTTTGACCCTATGTATCAATATATCACCATCATTACAAATTTAGTATCAAAACAACTTGTTATCTTTATAATTTCCCTACATGTCATGTTCTCCTATACAGTGTGCCCCTCTAGAAGTTCACATTGTTGTATTGAAGTTTTGTAGGTTGGATTACTTTGCCACCAACCATTGATTATTCATTTAGTTGGCTCTCTATAATTATTCATTTTGTAGTCCTTCTTTTATATTTAGTATGGATACATCTGGCAGATCACAAATTATTGGCCAAGTTTCTTGAAAAACGAAACAGACTGCTGTGATGCAATCCGGCCACTGATGAACTTGGCCCATTACATCACACAGGTTGCTCAACATACATGAAGGTGCTATATTACTATTGCTATTGCATCATATTTAAAGAGTGTAATCTATTTAAGACACCCGTCAGGAATCGTTTTGCAATATCTGGAAGAGTAGCGATGATTGTGGACTAGCTCTGTCTTTGAAAAGTATGTAAACTCAAGCCTAAGGTAATAATTACTGTCATGAAATCTTGGTTGCGTATGAAAACATGTCTTAACGTCCAAATATTCAAAATAGTTAATTGCATAACACGATTTGCAATATCCAGACTTTCATCGGGGAAATGCAGATGTTAGCGCAACAACTGGTTTACAGATTTCATGGACACAATAAATGGTGTGATAACCTTGGAATGTGAAGGTTGAAACACTCTATATTATGATTTGGCCTGAAGTCTTTCTGCGGAAGTACATTGTATTAACCCCTTCGCTGCTCATGACGAGCTCATGCAGTACACTGCTCGTCATGATCCAGTCATGATCCATTGAATTTTACAATTTCCAGCACAGGAGGGGAATTGCTGTAGCAGTCAAGGTGTTAATTGCAGGCAG
Organism: Lissotriton vulgaris; assembly: GCF_964263255.1. Classification (NCBI taxonomy): domain Eukaryota; kingdom Metazoa; phylum Chordata; class Amphibia; order Caudata; family Salamandridae; genus Lissotriton; species Lissotriton vulgaris. The sequence goes on from NC_141696.1 coordinate 231,253,146, forward strand.
GTGCTGGTTGGGGAAAGCCCAGCAGCGGTTCTGGAGTGGTGCAATATAACTTCAGAGTTTCCTTTCTCTATAGTTAAAAATAGATGTTGGTAAAAGAAACCATGCTGGCAGGAGTGCCAGCTTAAAATGCAACTGCATGTCTACAGATCAAAGCTTACTCTAAAAGAGATAATAGCGAGGGACAGGAACCACGATAAACAATGAAACATTTTTGTAGTAATAGAGTTATAACAATAACGTAAGGTCCAACCCAAGCCTTCAAAAGTAATTGACATTTCAGTAATGGAAAATCTTGTGCTATGTAGAGTAAAAGAGTAGAGAAGATTCTAGCAGTACAATTTGCTCAACAGGGGTACTGTGGCAGCAGAAATTGCAAGAATGTATTGACCCCTGGATTTAGCACCACCACTACAAATTAGGGTCCAGTTGTAGGTAATTCCGAATTACCGAGTCCTTAATAGCGAAATATATAAGGTATTTCTGATGTAGGTAATAATTCGGTAAAAATTACCGAATCTGTAAAAATCGGTAATATTTAGCAATTTCGTAAAAATCGCAAAAAATAAATTACCGATTTCCCTTTACCGAATCGGTATCACCGATTCCTTAATACAGATTTGGTAATTAGTGAATCGGTATTCTAAAAAATCGGAAATTGTTGAATCAGCCAATCCTGTGCTTCCTCATGACCTCCCAACCAGGAAGTCGCCACACCCATGCAGCTGCACTGATCCTGAAGCTGTTGGAGAGGCAGGGAGCATAGCAAACAACCCAGGAGCAACTTTTCCAAGTTTGTGCTGACATCACAGCCAAGATATGGACAACCAGGAGAGGGAAAAGGAGGCAGCTGAACGCAAGAGAAAACACACATTTAGTGAGAGGGAGCTGGAGGTCCTTATTAAGGAGGTTACTAAGGACCATGACAAACTGTTTGGTAAGAAGTCCCTGCACGTGCCTGAATCTCAGAAGAGGCAGATATGGCTGGTCATCCAGGAAAGGATTAGTGCCTTCGGAGTAACCCAGCGCTCCACTGAAGAACTTAAAAAACGCTGTTATGACCTCAGGAAGCGTGCAAAGGAGAGGCTGGCAGAGAGAATGAAGCAAGCCAACCAGACAGGTGGGGGGAGAAACACAGCACCTGCACCAACTGCCCTGGATGTCCTGGTGGAGTCCAACCTCCAGCTGGAGAGTGTGAGTGGGATTGGGGATGTAGACAGCTCAGCCAGAGCTGGCAACCGGCAAGGTAAGGTGCATGCACAGCATGCTGTGCCCCCCCCCACTCCCTAACCCCAATCCCCATTCCCAAATGAAGCAGTATGAATCCCACTCCAGTACATGTTTTACTACAAACCTACAATGCATTATGGGAGATGTAGTCAGAAGTAACACATATCATAACAGTCAGTCCACTGAACCCAAAGGCATATGACACACATCAGCAATTAGCATGCAGAGGACAGTCAGTTTGATTGGCAGTCATAAGATTTATTATTACGCAAATGCTGCCAGACAAGTGAGCAAATGTACATTCTGTCTCCAACAGGCAAGCCATCGCGCAGGGCTGCAGGAAGGGACACAGGAAAGGCACCCAGGAGAGAGAGAACACAGGAGGAGGAGGTCTTGTCGCCTGCAAAACACACCACACCACCACCACCATCACCACCACCACCATCACCAGCATCACCACCGCCACCATCACCGCCACCACCAGCGAGAGCCAGGAGGCATACTGTGGCTAGCCTCCAGCAGATGGAGGTCTCTGAGGAGGACAGCATGGGAGACCAACAGTCCACGGTGGCAGAGGATGCCAACAGTGCAGGCACACAGTCCCCCACCGAGCGCGCCCACACAGGTGCCAGACGCCGCAGAGCAAGGGCAGCCAGTCCAGTTTCACAGGGCGAGGATCAAAGTGTATTTGCCGGTCTTGAGGGGAACATGCTCAAGGTGCAGCACCTGCAAGGCAGAGCAATAAGATCAGTCCAACGTCAGATGGAACACATGAATCAACACAGGCTGAACATCAAGAAGGGCATCAGCAGCATGAACAATACTGTGGCTGAGGGCATGAGGGAAATATCCGAGGCAGCAAAATGGATGAGGACCGTTTGGTGAGGCACAGGGAGAGGCAGAAACTTGACAACTATACTAAGGCGGTGAACCGCCTCTCCACTGTGACCCCTCTGCTCTGCAGGCGCTCGGTGGCCATGCAGGAGGAGATGGCCCACTGCAGCTGTGACATGGCAAGGGGGCTGGTCACAGTGACCAGTGCACTCGAAGTGCTACAGACAAACCAGATAGCCACTGCAGGTGATGGGGGGGATAGTGAAGAGGCAACTGGCAACAGTAGCATCACACCCCCTATAACCGAGTCCAGGAAGTGCAGCGAACAGCACAGCACTGCCACAGGACAGACTGCCAGTGAGGACAGTGTGCCCAGTGAAAGCAGCAGGGCTGCACGTGGGCGCAGGAAGTAATGCCAGCCATCACATGGTATTGCGAAATGGGTGATGTAACCCATTTCGCCTTTGTAATCTGCATTGCATATTGGCCTAGCATGTTAATCCCTTCATGTTGTGGCAGTGTGCTATGCTAATAAAACACAGTCACACAATTACAGTAACTGGCTGTGTCTACTTACTTACTCAGAAATTGTTGCGTGTGATCTCAGCCCGTCTGTGTCTCCCATCTGGTGCTGCAGCCACACCTGCTACGCTGTGCTCTGGCTATGGACAATCCTCGCCCTCGGCCTCAAAGTCAGTTAGTTCCACTGCTGTTCCTTTCTTTGTGGCAAGGTTATGCAGCATGGCACATGTTGCTATTATTTTACAGCAGATGATGGGGCGGTACTGACGCGCACCTCGACTTTTGTGGAGGCAGCGGAACCTGCTTTTTAAGAGTCCAAATGTGCGCTCCACAATGTTGCACGTAGATCTATGTGCCACATTGTATCTTCTCTCACTTGGGGTGGATGGGTTGATGTATGGTGTCAGGATAAAGGCCTGCACGCCATATGCGCTATCACCTGAGTGAGAAAGGAAGTGCCATTAATAACAGTCACCAACACATTGTTATGTTATGTTATGTTATACCCTCTTGTATAGCGCAACGACTCACCATGAGGCATCTCTGCGCTTAACCAAGGTATGACATTCATCCAAGGTATACAAGGTATACATCAGGGTGTGTCACATTGATTTACCTAGCACGTATCGTTCTCCAAATTCACCCCCAGCCAGATGTGTGTAGATCCCACTGTTCCTGAATATGTAGGAGTCATGGGTACTCTCTGGAAATCTGGCTACAATGTCAGTGATGATGTGGTCCGCAGCGCATTTTACCTGCATGTTGATAGAATGTGTAGATTTGCGGTTCCGATATATGTACTCTGTAGCTACAGGTGGACAGCTTGGTATGTGTGTCCCATCAATGCACCCTATTACATGTGCGAACTGTGCCTTTTGGTAAAAATTCATCCTTGTTTTCTGCAGTTCTGCCTGTGTGCTGGGGAAGCATAAGTAGTGATGCATTCTTTGCATCATGGTATCTAGGAAAGTGTTGAAAAAAAGGGACAGGCAACTCTGTGACACACCACCTGCCATAGCTATCACCCCCTGGTAACTACCTGATGCAAGTAGGTGCAGGCTACAGAGCAGCTGAACATGTGTTGGTATAGCGTGCGCCCTTGGTGTCTGATGCTCCATGAGGGGGTGCAGGTCCCGTATCAGGTCTAGGATGGTTTGGGGGTCTAGCCTGTACCTCTCATGGATTTCAGCCTCAGTCAGTTGGAACAGTGTAACGCACAGTCTGTACACGCGCTCCTCCCGCTGCTAATTGGAAAACCTCTTACGGTTAGGCCTCAGGATCAATACACCACCCTTTCAGTATTAAGGGGTACAGGAAGTTCCTCCTGCATTTTCATGGATCAATTTATCAACTTAAGGGATAGTAATGAACCAGGGAACAGAAATTAATCATGGGACAAGGTAGCTGGGAAGAAATGGAGCAGGCTAAGACAAGCATTCAATGTCAGCAATACCCAATAACAGACAAATCCCCATACCTGCTCCAACCTGTCAAAGCCTAGGCCAATTTGTATGTGCATATGGAACATCAGTGGCCTGGCTAACAAAGCAACAGATCCACAGTTACTGGTCTATTTTCAAGCTTTCAACCTTGTAATCCTTCAAGAAACTTGGGCCGAACAACCTATACATCTACAGCGGTTAACGACCCCTCATGTACCTGCACGGAAAGGAGCTAGATATGGCGACCGAAAGGGAGGTTTGCCAATACACGCCTCAACATCAACAATGGGACCCGTCGAAGGGAGGAGCTACGCCGCGAACCAAGATGGCCGCATAAGCTCCCGGCTCCGCCGACCTCCGCCGGCGGCTCGTCTATCCTGTTGTTTATCCTCTACCCACGCCCTGTGCCCGGGTGTATGAAGGTTACCTGATGCCAACGGTGCTGTCCCGGACTTCCTACCTTATTCAGCGACGAAGTTATGTCGTGATCCATTTTCGGCCTACTCCCGGGCTGACGCCGGGACCTTGATTTTTGAACGGTCCGAGCGGGAACTGATCAACATCGGCTGTGGGACCGCAACTGTGGTCGGTCTTCCGGATTGGAATAATTCTTTCCGCCTCCGATGTGTGACCTCGTTGATGGATGGTGCCGGAGAAAAAACATTGTGAGGTGCTGCGATTCTTCTGCACTGTGGCTGGTGGGCTGTGTGCCTGACCCCCGTTCCCCAGTCCGGGGGCTGGCGGGCTGCACCCACGGCCGGTAACTGTGTTGAGTGTGCCAGTTCGGGGCGCCCCCGTTGTTGAGATCGCTAAATGTGTGCCCGGAGCCCGGTGATGTGGGCTGGAGATTGTGTCCCCCTCCATCCCTTGGGCCCCGGGATGGAGGGGATGGATAGCGCACATTCATTGAGTTCCGTCATGGCAGCGATTGGGGCGCTCCGCTCGCAATTCACCATCGCTTGTGTCTCCCTGGCGGCAAAGTTGGATGATGTCTGCTCACGACCGGCCACCGACGCTGCAACACCCGAACAACGGTCTGTGGTCCAGTCGAACGATCTGACCCGTCATCTTAGGGTGCCCGAGCGTCAGCCCGCCGTTGCTCCTTGGGGAGTCGGCTTCACTTCTCCTTCATCTGCTACAGTATCTGGTCTTCCCTTCAAATTTCCTATCCGATGTTGTATCGTCGCTGGAGGTGCTGTTCGTCAATGCCGAGCCTCAGGGTCCTGTCGATGGGGTCTGCCATTTTTCTTTGTTTCGGCCCGTCTGTTTAACGGAGGCCGCCATTTTGTGTCCGGACTCTGTTCCACCTTCAATGCCTTGGATTGCCATGGACGCTTTGTCTGCTTCTGGATGGATGTGGCTTGGTAGGGATGTGCTCCGGTACGGATTCGCACTGGTCAGGGCTGACTTTGACTTTGGTTTGTTCATGCTCCTCGCCGCTGCTTCGGACCACCTGAGACGCTCCCTTGGATTGCATTTACCATGACTTTGGCGATAGATCTCCTCGTGGGGCTTGCAGGGTTGACTTCTGCTTTCCTGCGATTGCTTAGTTCATTTTTGCCGGGACTGCACCGAGTATCTCACCGGGCCAGGGGTGGGATGGGGTTTTTTTTTATTGGTGACTGCCCTCCCCGTGATAATACCGACTGTTGCTTTGATTGATGATGAATATGCCTTGGGGGGGGGGGGGTCACTGCCGGCGGGAGGTACCGGGTGTCCGGGGGTGTGTTTGTTTCTCTCCTCCTCCACTTCTTGTACTTTTTCCCTTCTGTGGGGCAGTTCTGGGGCGACAGGCACGCTGTTAGTGGGTTAGGCCGTAGCCATTACAGGGGTGCAGGGTGGCGGGTGCGGGGGGGTTTGTTATTTTAGTTTGTTTTGTTCTATGGTCCCTATCGCTCTTTTCCGGCTTTGGGAGGGTTCTTTCCTCTTTAGTAGGGTTGGCTGTCGCTTGGTCTTGCACCTTATTTCTTTTTCCGGCATCTCCACAAGCCTCTGTTTCTCTGTTCTTGGGGGTGGGCTCTCTGGGGTGATATTTAGGAACGTTGTTTACTGTAATGTTGCCTATTGTTTAGTATTACCGCCACGGCTGCCTAGATTATATAGTTGCTAATAGTCATAGCCTATCTCGGACTGCCATTGGGCTACGTCCCCCTTGTCTCTTATGTGTATCTCTCATGTAAGGTGTTATGTCCTTGTTGTTGCAGCCCCTACTCTTCTTCAAAATTTAAAAATGAAAACCTCATATCCTGTGCTGTGAGCCTCACAACCGCGTCTGGTATACCTTAACATGTCCTGATTGCTGATTGGCCTGTATTTCTCCTGTTTTTAATGACTGTCTTTGCGGCCGGCCATGATGGTTGTGGGCCTGCGCATGTATCTCCTTACTTTTTCGAATAAAGGTTTTCCAAAAAAAAAAAAAAAAAATGGGACCCGTCCAAATACTGAAGGCAACCATACTGGCACCTTGTGAATTAATAGCAGTAAGAACGATGATCAGGTCCACCAATGACGAATAGCCAACTGCAATTATATATGTCTACCTGCGCCATAGGCACAAATTCAAGGGTTTAAAGAACTGCTCACCAAATGTTTGAGGATTCTTGAGGAGGAAAAGACTAACAATATCATAGTAGCAGGGATTTTAATCTTCACCTTATGGGTATCGCAACTGATGATGACCTGCTACGTGACCTAACCAAGGAATGGAAAATTACGATTCAGGGGCCAAGCCACCAAAATAAACTGGGCTAGGCACCCACTTTTTAAAATAACTTGAACATCTTCATTTTAGAGCCTTCAATAGACGTTTCCAGGAAGACAACCCACATGCGCACACGTTTTACTCAAAATCTACCACCTTTTTTTTTTTTTAAATTAATCTTTTTATTGAACTTTCATTTGAGTTACAGTGCAGTTACAAAGAACTCGACGAACCATTACACTATTGCATTCTTCATCCATGCGTAATCCATGTACATTAAAAAAGACTCTATACCATTACATAGCTACCGATGGGTGGGGAGGAACACATATAAAGAATACAATTAAAATGGGGGGTTAGCACTCATATAATCAGTAAAGTATGTCCAAAAGTCTTTAGGCTGAAATCGGGCTGTTAGTTCTTCTTCATAGGTATGTAGCGTATCTCTACAATAGGCTATGTCACATATCCGTTGCTTGATACTGGGTGCAGTTTTACTTTCCCAGCACGGGGAGATCCTACGTTTAACTAACAATAGTGCCACCATTCAAAATTTGCGCCTCATCTCACTTACATTGACAAGTAGCCCCAATAAACAGGTTTGGATGGTACATTTAATCACAGCCCCTGTCATTTCCGCTATTAACTCAACAACCTCCCCCCAGTAATCATGGACCTTCGGACAGCTCCACGCGAGGTGAATAAAGTCCGCCAGTTTGAAACCGCAATGTTTGCAGCTTGCGTCCGGTCGGAGCCCATAGTTAAAGAGTTTTGCAGGTGAGTAGTATGCTTGATGCAAATATTTAAAATGCAATATCCGTAAATTCCCATTGGATGTTAGCATTTGAGTTAAAGCACAAGTGCTTTGCCACTCCACCTCTGTAAGGGGAATATCTAGTACTGCATTCCGTCTCTTCATGGCTTTGTTAGTGTTATTGGGGATTTCATTCTGTGCTACGGTGTATAGTCGGGAGACTAGATGCGTAGTGTTTGAGGATGACAGCATGAGTTGCAATGTGTCCAGTTGCGGAGGTTCAGTGGGATAGGTAGGATATAATTTTTAATCGCCTCCTGTAGTCTATAATAAGTGAAGCGAAACAGCAACGTCTGGTTTTTAATATAGGAGAGGTCTTGCAGCATTTTGAACACCCCTTCATTATATAGGTTCCCAAAAGTGTTTATTTCAACCTGGTGGAGCAAGTCCATGCCTACCTTCTCCCCGGTAACAGAAAACTCAGGGTGATTATGTAATGGGAGTGCTGGAGCGTAAAGGGGTTACTTATGTGTTAGTTAACCTAGGTTACGCCATGCAGCCTTGTGATATTGATGGTGTTAATATCAGTAGCATGCAGAGGTGGCCGTTTATGCGTGATAACAGCTGTCAAGGGTATTGGTAAAGCATCTCCCTCCTCTACAGCCGTATGCATCAGGTACAGGATCGTATGATACCAATAAGCTCCATACTGCGCCTGAGCGCACAAGTAGTATAAAAAAAATCAGGTACGCAGAAGCCTCCTCTTGAGTAGGGTAAGGTAAAGGTGTGTATCTCAATTCGTGCCTGTTTACCCGCCCAGATCAATTTAAGCACTAATGAGGTGATACGCTTGAACACTTCTCTATGGGGAAATTGGGATGTTGTTAAACAGATAACTAGTTTGGGCAGTATGTTCATCTTGACAATCGCTATATGATCTGCAAGAGATAGCGGTAATTGTATCCAGAGGTTCATTTTATCATCTAAGGAGGATAGGACACGCCCGTAGTTGGTGCGGATGACAACCTCCGGATCTCTGTGATACCAGACACCCAGGTATCTAACGGGGTCAGACTGCCATTCTAAAGGAAATTCAGTTGTGTGCGGTAGGGTGGTGTCAGTTAGTGGGATTATAGAGGATTTCGCCCAATTAATTTGAAGCCCAGAATATCTGCCAAACTTAATGTATTCCCTTAATAGTGGGGCCAAATTTTTTTCGGGGTCACGGACATAAAGAAACATATCATCCGCTTAAAGCGAGATGTGTAAAGGCCTCGATGGAAATTGCAAAGCAGAAATGTGATGTAATTGCCTGACTTTACATGCTAGGGACTCCAGGGCTAAAGCGAATAATAGAGGGGAGAGAGGGCATCCCAGCCTCGTCCCAGGAGCTATATTGATGGAGTCGGATATATATCCATTTACTCGGACTCTAGCTACCGGCTTTGTGTATAATAATTTTACCCACTGTGTAAATATCGGAGGGAAACCCATCCTCCCTAACACCGTGAGAAGGTACGACCATTCAATAGAATCGAAAGCCTTAGCGGCATCTAGCATAACCGCCACCGCTTTGATGCCGGGTATTAAATAGTGAGATAATGCAAGCAGGGTTCTAGTGTTGTGTGTGGTAGCTCTGGACGGTATAAAACCAGACTGGTCTAGGAGGACCAAGTTGGTCATAAGGGGTTGTAGTCTAACGGCAAGTAGCTTGGCCAAAATCTTAGAGTCAACATTATTTAACGACAAAAATCTACCACCTTATATTACACATTTGTAACACTTCCACTGTTTTGTAAAATCTCCTCTTATCATTTGGGGGAATCAGATTTCAGCAGCCAAAAATGACTAGAAGTCACCTTTAAAGGTACTGTTTCTTCCTTTTGTCTCTATTGCCAAAGCAATTGCTACAGAAAACACCATTAACAATAATCGGATTAAATGTAATCTTGCCTCAGTGGAAAAGCTTTTAGAATCAGCCAAAACTCTCCTCCTCCAAGACCATAACCAAATGAGGAACCCCTTAGCCACAAGGGGGAATTTTATTAAGACCCTTGGGGAAAGATTTGCAACTGATGTAGGTGTTGGAAAGGGACCTTTAGATAAGAGATCTCAAGTAAACGTTAATACTTCTCAAATAACAAAGCTCAAACGCACTATAAACCAAACTTTAAGGAAACTCTGCCGGAATCCACAAGGACCCACCCTGCAAGGAGCACTGAGAAAACTCAAGGCATGCCTAAAAAAGATCAAATGGAGTACTAAGAGGCAAGAAAACGAAACACTGTGTGCACAGCAGGTAAAGGAAATGCAAGAACAGCACAAGGTTCTGGTGAACATTCAACACTCTCCAACATTAATCCTATCAAGGAATAGACGCCTACTTACCTGAGAAGTATTGGGCCAAATTCCTGTTTGACCATTTCAACAGCCCTCGTCAAGAGGGAAATGAGAATGTGAAAGAAGTCCTGGCAATATCATCATACGACATGCAACGGGTTCTAAAAGTCTCAACAATAGATCCAATACAGGAAAATAAATGTTGGATCATGGCGCACCTCAAATCACTGGTTAACCTTTCAGTATCACACCACAAATAGCAAAAGGGAGGTTGGAAGGAGCTTCAGGACCCAACAGGATTTGGTCCATACTGTATAAACAAGACCCCAGGTATTGGTCTAACATCTTTGTACCAGTCTACAATCACATAATGGAGAACAAAATAATCCCAGAATCTTGGAAGGTATCAATAATCTCACCAATTCATAAGCAGGGTGACACGGGAACATTAAAAACTAGCGCCTTTTCACCTTGATTGACAATAATGCCAAATACTTCGCAGGAGTGATCCTGGAAGAACGCATATCCTGGGCCTCATCTAAGTCTATCATACCAATGAACCAGATTGGTTTTTGTAAGCACATAGGAACAACCACCAAGGTTATGGCCCAAGCATTATTGATAGACTCTGCAAAAGAAGCCCTGGCCATTGCTATTTGTCTGTTTAATTGATTACAGTTCAGAATTCAACCATGTTGATCGAGTAAGGCTATGGCTGAAAAGCTGGGACTTACCTCCAGCCCTTCTAAAACAACTAGTCCTATAACACACAGACTCATGGGTAAAAGTCAAGTTGGGGGCCAGGACACATCTCTCCAGACATATCACCAACACCAACGGGCTAAAACAAGGGTGCGTTCTTCCTCCCAATTTATTCAACCTCTTCACCTCAGATTTACCTGTAAGGTTGGATAGCTGCAAATCGTATGCACCAAAGCTGGCAAAGATGATTCTGTCCAATCTTCTTTATGTGAATGACCTAATCCTAATAAGTTGAACTCCAATTGGACTACCCACTTATTGGATGTAACACAAGAATAAACACAGAAGAATGCACTGAAGAATAATTTAGGAAAAACAAAAACAATGGCAATAAACTACACTAAAAAGAAACAATTGTAAAGTCGAGAACCAGTCGCAGAATATAAATATCTTGGAGTTATTATAGACAATAAAGTGTCCTACAAATCTCAAATGGAAGCCCTGAGACTAAAAGGTAGCACAATAGCATAAGGCACTTGCACGGTCATAGGTCGGCTCCACTCCAGATAGCTCAAGGCACAAGGCAGGGGTGTCCTTGGTCACCCCTGCTATCTGCATTATACATGGAGCCGCTGGCTCATAGAATGCGGACAAACCCACAGATTCTGGGAGTCCCATTTGGGGGGACAACCACATTATACGCCTCTATACAGACAACATTTCAGTGACCTTTAAAGAACCTGATACATCACTAGGGACATTCCTACAGGAACTGGAAGACTTTGGCAGGGCTTCTGGGTTCAAAGTAAATGTGGAGAAATCGGTAGCCCTTAGCCCCTCTCTCCCCCCTCAGACAGTGGAACGACTCAAGGGAAAGCACCCACTTCAATGGACCCATGACACAATTTACTACCTGGGAGTTTAAATAGCTGTTTCCACACACGCTACTGCTGTCACCAACTACGCCAACTTACTCAGGCAAGTGTACACCGATATACATAGATGGAAACACCATCCGATCTCTTGGTTGGGCAGAATAGCAGCTATTAAGATGACGGTCCTGCCCAAAATATTGTATCTGTTCCAGACACTTCCATTGCGCCCGCCATCAGGCATGATCCCAAAACTACAAGCAGAGATCATGCAATTCATATGGAAGGGTCATAAACCTAGGATGAAAAAGAGTCTTAGCTTCTTACCACCAGATGAGGGTGGGCTGGGAATACCCGACCTCCAGCTGTACTTTCAATCTGCGCAGTTAAGACACTTAGTGGAATGGAATCAATCAGAATCGGGAAAACATTGGCTATTTCAGGATAGAGCGGTAGCAGGCACTTCATTGGTGAAAATTACATTTTTAAACAAAGCCCATAGACCCCAGAGCCTTTATGTATCTGAAATCACACAGACGACAAAGACGACATGTGATCAGACTAACATTAAGAACAACCTTTCGACATTTCCGTCACCTCTGACCCCACTGTTTGACAACCCGCACTTTGAGCCAGGAGTGGGGGGAGACAAAATTTATAGCATGGCGTCAGATCCAGTGTCGCACCATGGGCCTCTTTTTTGATATCGAGGGGGTACCCTCGTTCTCACAAATCAAAGTAGATTATGGAGTCCAGGAAACAGAGCGCTTAAGGTACCTACAGCTTAGACACTGGGTCCTGCAGCCACACAACAGAGTTGCAGCAAGTCAACATCTCACTCTTTATGAGAGATGGCTTCTCTCAAATTCCTCAGATAAGGGAATAATCTCCGACCTATATAAGATGCTGAACATGTGAAACATACACACATATAATGCAGGGCGGGGTAGATGGGAACGAGACATAGGGAGATCCCTCAGCAACAAAGAGTGGGATGGCATATGTTATTGAGCACGCCACACTGCCAGTAGCATGGCTTTGACAGACACACTCAGGAAAGTGATCACTTATAGGTACTATACGCCGGAGAGAGTGCACAAGATCAACCCATCAACTAGCGCAGATTGTTGGAGAAATTGGGGTGAGACAGGTACATTGGTACATCTATTATGGGATTGTCATCCAAAACTATTGGTCCCAAGTATTGGATGAAATCGCCAAGCACCTCAAGACTCAACTACTTAGATTCCCAGCACACATCTTGTTAGGAGTACCAGACCCATTAGCATACCCACTGAAGTCCAGGAGGGGTCGCTTGATAGGAATAACATTGGTACTGCCATGTGGAATATCCTTGCACACTGGGGAACTCAGCAAGCCCCCACATACACGGGTTGGCTGACCCGCCTATGGCACACCCTGGGAATGGAAAAAATAACACTTACACTTGCGGGAAAGGGCACAGACTTTTGTGAAGTCTGGCTCCCCTTTTTAGCCCTATTGACACATGAGTTCAGCAAGCTCACATGTCCAAGATACTTACACTTGTTACGATTACCAGAGGACAGAGTGCCACTTGCCCTGGAATAACACTGGTGTATAGAGATTTGAAACTTGCTAAGTTCAGTGCAGGGCTGAATGGAGGATGGGTGTGGGTGGGCGGGTTGGGGTTATGTCCTCTTATTTTATTTATGCTTTATGCTTGACTTTACACTTGGGGTCTGCGTAGCCCATAATTGGGCCTTACTCTCTGTTGGCAGTCTTCTTGGCTTTTTTTCTTTTGTTTGTTCTGAAAACAGCAATAAAATACAATTAAACCATAAAAAAGGCACTTGCTGGCCCTTCTCTAGCGCCTCTACTCCAGTTCCTCCAAACAAAACTTTTCTTGATGATAACCTATGGGAGTGAGCCAATGCGTGGAAGAGATGAAACTACTCTGGATAAAATTATCACCAGGGAATATAGAACGATCTTTCAGCATTCAAACTATACCGCCACTGCACAAAAATGGATAGAATTTGGACTACAGAAACAGACTCTGGTCAGAAGAGGGGCATTTATAAAGAGTTGGCACAAGCTCAAATAAGCAGAAGATACACTAAACTGGCATCTTGGGGCTAAACTGTCACCACGAGGAAACTCACAGGCTGGAGTGTACCTCAGAGACTCCGCACTCCAGCTAGGCTTGAATAGTCTTTGGGAGACTTCAGCAACTCTCATAAGCTTTAAAAAAGCAATCAAAGCATTTTCACTGATAGAAACAAATCTGCATTACCCACATGCGTGCAGGGGTTATTTTTGCGCTGTGCGCTTTTTTCGAAAAACCGAGTTACATGACGAGCTCCGCTCGTCATCCGCACACGACCACCGTGGCTGATGACGAGCTGAGCTCGTCATCAGCATCGAAGGGGTTAACGGAATCCTGAGGATTCTAAATGCACCAGGGGTATGTGGACCGAGAAATTAGGCAAAATACAGCTAATTTTGTTTTTTGGGGGAAAAATGAGATAAAAGTGCTAAAGAATAAAGCGTTGGGTCTCTTCCCAGTAAATGGTATCATAAAAGGGGTTATGGTGCTAAAATCATCATCTTTCCAGCTTTCAGGAACAGGGGGACTTTTGTCAGAAAACTAACATTTTTTACACAGTTTGGCATTTTACTGGGACATAGCCTATTTTTCCTATTGTTTGTGCTTTCAACCTCCTTCCAGTTTGTGGTAGAAATGGGTGTGAAACCAATAATGGATCCCAGAAAGCAAACATTTCTAAAAAGTAGGCACAATTCTGAATTCAGCATGAGGTCCTTTGTGAAGATCATTCAATATTTTCCTATGGAAAGCAACAGTTGAAATAAAAGAATATTGACATTTAGTTGTAAAAAACACTTTCACCTGTAACTTCTAACTAAGGTAGATTTTTGAATTGTTACGTCCACGGGACCCTTCTGGTTGTGGAGTTATATGAGGCTTGTAGGTTCACCAAGAGCCCAAGGTACCAAGAGCCAATAACTGAGTTGCACTTTGCAATGTTTTTTCATTGTGTACCGGGTATACAGTAATTTATTGGGTAAAATATAAAGAGGGAAAAATTGGTATCAATGAAACCAATGTATTTCCCAAATTGGAACAAGATACTGAGTTTAGAAGGAGTGGTTATTTGTGCATCCCTGAACTTGTGGGCACCCATATAAGCATGTGAATTATAGGGTATTTTTCAAAATGACTTTTTTTTTAACACACTGTCCTACATTTGGAAGGCAGAAATGCATAGAAAGATAAATATTAAAACACCAGTTCTACTATTATGTATTTCCTGAAGTCTCCTGATAAATTGGTACCTCACTTTTGTGGGTAGGCCTAGTGTCTGTGACAGGAAACTGCCCAAAACGCAATGTGGACACATCAATTTTTTCAAAAAAAACGGACCCTTTTTTCTCAATGTGCTTAACTGTGGATTTTGGGGCCTAGCTCAGCCGGCACCTAGGGAAACCTAGAAAACCTGTACATTTTTGAAAACTAGACACCCATGGGAAAACAGGATGGGGGTGACTTCTGTGGCTCTCACCAGGTTCTGTTACCCGGAATCCCTTGCAAACCTCAAACCTTGTAAAAAAAACACATTTTCCTCACATTTCTGTGATGGAAAGTTCTGGAATCTGCGAGCGCTGCAAGCTTCCACCCACCCAGCATTCCCCCAAATCTGCTGATAAAAATGGTACCTCACTTGCATGGGTAGGCCTAGTGCCCGCAACAGGAAATGGACCAAAACGCAATGTGGACACATCACATTTGTTCCAGTGAAAATAGATTCTTTTTTGCAATGTGCCAAGCTGTAGATTTTGGGTCCTAGCTCAGCCGGCACCTAGGGAAACCTTGTAAACCTGTACATTTTTAAACTATACACCCAGCCAGGATATCTTGACTGCAGTGGCATGGAGAGCACGGGAACTGCAAGGCCAGGTCTTTCTTGGACTAGAAACAAACATCCTAGGACCGCAAGGCCAGGTCCTCCCTGGACAGGAAACAAGCATCCTAGGACCGCTTTCAGTCTTTCATTCCTCCTCAGCCTGGATAGCTTACGGGGTGACAAATGCATAAAGCTCAATTGAGGGACAGAATGCAGAACAATGTCATACATTCCCCCAGTACAGAGATCTTGGCCTAAATCCATCAGTTTTTTGCTCACCATGCGATTCCAGTCTGTGAATCTCACAAAGTTCTTTTACCTAGAATCCCTTAAAAACCTCAAGCCTTGTCCAAAAAAATGAATTTTCCTCACATTTCTGTGATGGTGAGTTCTTAAATCTAGGGTGAGTCACAAACTTCCACCCACCCAGCATTCCCCCAAGTCTGCCGATAACAATGGTACCTTACTTGTGTGGGTAGGCTTAGTGCCTGTGACCGGAAAATTCTATTTTATTTATTTAAACAGTTTTATATAGCACTGGCAAGACCCGAGGGTATCAGAGCGCTTTACAGGAGAAGAATAAGATCGCATAATATAATAAAACGTATTGTGAAGGCATCAACATTATTTTTATCACGAAATAAACCTGGTTTTGCAAGGGAGTCACACACGTTTTTGGTCCCGGGCTCGACGGCCATCAAGGGAAGCCTACCAAACCCAAACTTTTCTGAAAACTAGACACCCGTGGGGAATCCAGGGAGGTGTAGTTTGCATGGATCCCCCTATTTTTTCTTACCCAGAATCCCCTGCAAACCTCAAATTTAGCTTTAAAAAATCATCTTTTCCTCACATTTGTGTGTGGTAAAGTTGTGGGATCAGCAGGCCGACACACATTTTTTGCCGCACAGCATTCCCTCAGGACACCCGATAAAAATGGTACCTCACTTGTGTGGGTGGGCCAAGTACCAGCGACAGGGAAGGGTCCAAAACATATTGTTGAGACATCAAAATTATGTATCACCAAAAGATCTGGTTTTGTAAGGGGGGGCACCTGTGTTTTTGGTCTTGGGCTAGGCTGCCAGCTAGGGAAATGTAAAGTAGGTAGGTTATCCAAATGAATCCAGGACAACGTTTTCATCTGAAGACAGGTTTATTCCATATAGGTTTCCAACACAGGAGGAGCGCCTCATCAGCCAGGAGTCCAGGTAGTAACTGAAGAACCACAACGGACACCTGGCTTCTGAAGGCTCCCCACATTCAAAAGAACACATGTATACATTCCCCAGCATGCGAGCATGCGACCCACATTCTCGAGCTAATAGCACGAGTACAATAGACTAGCACGAGTACATAACACTACAGGAAACCTACCAAACACAGACGTTTCTGAAAACTAGACACCCAGGGGAGTACAGGGAGGTGTGCCCTGTATGGATCACCCATCATTTACCTACCCAGAATCCTCTGCAAACCTCAAATTTAGGTAAAAAAAATCAATTTTCCTTACATTTCTGTCTGGGATCACTGCACCAACAGAAATATCCTACCACCCAGCGTTTCCCTTGGTCTCCCAATAAAAATGATACCTCACTTGTTTGGGTGTTCAATGCAGAATCCCCCAAAAACATACATAAAAAAATATAGTGCTCAGAGCTCGCTGTCTTTGGCCTTTCCCAGTTGCAACCCTCTGGCCCACCCACACAAGTGAGGTATCATTTTACTCGGGAGACCAAGGGGATCGCGGGGTGGTAAGAAACTTGCTCTGCCGCGGTAATTCTCCCCTTTCCAACAATTCCTCTCCCCTGTGATTCGGTGCTCGGGGGGGGGGGGGTGCTGAGGTAGCCCCACAAGCACTGAAGCACTAAAACTGAAATGAGCTGATCGACACAATTCAGTTTCAGTTTCTGATGTACTGATGTCAGCGTGCCATGTCCCCACCTTGCCGTGGCCCAGAAAAAAGAAAGAAAATCCCTCTGCTGAAAACAGCAGAGGAAGTATGTGGTATTGTGCCGAGGACGTAATGGTTACTTTCATTGCACACCAGCACTGCAGCCGTGAATGTAACCGCTATCTCCATGGCACGGAACCGGTTAAAACCAGGGCCCTATCTCCCTATAATGATTAAGAACAGACTGGAAAAGTGTCTTCTTTTATAAATTACTGACAAGTTTGGAAGGCTTGCTCATGCAGTGAAAACTTACTGTTCAAACCTGAAATTATCCTTTTAAAGGCATATTCTGCACAGCAAAAAAATGTGCATAACGTAAATCTGTGCTGCCTTTTTTTACCCGAAGTATGCTGTAATCTTCAATTCTTACTCAGTACTGATAATCCAGCTGAGCATTTTGATAATCTTGTCAACATAAAACATAGTTCCACCTGATTAAATGCCAAGGACCTATCTCTCCATAATGAACAAGTACAGACCAGAACAATCACTTTGATTCACAAACCACCAATCAATTTGGCAAGCTCGCTCAAGCAATGATCACCGACTGCCCAAACCTGAAATTATGCTTTTTCACAAAATAGATCAACACTCGAAGCACTGACACTATAATCAGTAGTGTACTGCAATCTTCTTGGTTGATGGTCAAGTTCTGGGGGAACAAGATCCATTTCAGCTTTTTTTACTAATTACCCCCCCTTCAGAACTAAACACACCAGGAGGAAATCTGACTTTTTATATATATTTTTAATGTTCTTTCTCCTGGTATTACATTGACATTACTGACTGAATACATGAAGGTCTAATATATTAGTTATTAAAAATCCTCACCTATGGTTTGACAGCCCAAAGTTTTATGCTTGGTGATTTGCAAGAAAAAAATGCCTTTATTCCTTTCTTAAAACTGTGTACTAATTATGTTATTGAACATGCATAATGTTATGTATATGCAGCGGTTTTTATTAATCATGCATAATAATCTTACTATTGATTTTGCCACTGGACATATGTGCGGGGTAACTTTCTTCTGGGGAAAGAGTTCTAACATGTAAGGTACCCCACAAGTTAACGTTGTACAATCTATCTATTCTATTCAACTCTATTCTAAAAGTATATTAGAGTAGATCACAAACCATATTCCTTGGGAATTGTCTCTTTGCATTGTCGGAGCCACCTGGGTTACTCACAGGTAGTACAAAGACAATATAACTCTATTTCTATATCAAAAGGCAAAGGTTTGATCATTCACCTCAATGACAGCAGATTGGATTGAAGTTTAGATTAAGGGGAAGAGCTCCACATTTGTGGACCCAGATTGCTAAATACCCTTCTACCCAGGCAGGCTTTTTCAAATTAGGCAACAGAGCACTGACTGTGAACTGCAGACCATGGTGAGCTATATGGTAAACATTTACGGCCACATGCATCATTGTTGTCGTTTGCGATTTCTTAATTGCGAAAATTAAGGAATCGCAATTAAGAAATCGCAAACTGCTATGCACCAAGAAATCGCATTTTTTTGCGATTTCTTAAATTTCCTTAATTGCGATTCACAATTTGCGAATCGCAATTAAGGAATCCCTTCCCATTGATTCCTATGGGCCTAGAGGCCCATAGAGTTGAATGGGGAGTCATTTTCAATTTGCGATTCGCAATCTGCGAATCGCAAATTGAAAGTGCAATTTCAAGGGCACCCCTGAAATATAACTTTAAGTGCATTTTTCACACACACATGCCCCAAGGGCATGTGTGTGTGTAAAATGAAACTTTCAAAAATGCACTTTTGTGCATTTTTGAAAGTTTTCGCAAATTACCATGAAGGTCAACTTCATGGTAATTTACCTCTCCCTATTTGCGAATTCGCAAATTTAAAATGTTCATGCATTGCATTTAAGAAATCTCAAATTGCGATTTCCTAAATGCAATCGCAATTTTAAAAATCGCAATGTAATTGTGATTTCTAAAATTGCGAAAAACATGATGCATCCCAATTTTGTAAATTGCGTTTGCAAATTTGCATTTGCATTTGCATTTGCATTTGCAATTGCAAACGGCCGAAAATTGCGATTCGCAACGTTGGCGAATGCAATTTACTTTGATGCATGTGGGCATTGGTTCTCATTGCAGAATTTTGAAAATATTGTTTTTTGAAAAGATTTTACTCAAAAAGCTTACAGAAAAATTAAATAAGCAAATTCAAGGTTCTCAAATGAAAAATGAATGTGTAATAACATTAGAGTTTTGAGAAGTCATTGCTAGTTTTGGATCTAGTTGAACCCCTAGAATGTTCACATCTTTAGCAAGAATGGGTCTCAATACTGTCCAGATCCACTCCTAATCCATTACAAGCCATTTCTATAGAAACCAAATCCATCTATTTGAGAAGTCAAGATAGCAAAATTGGTTGTCACCAACATCATAAGCAATCAAAAGGTCCACTAGGAATAGAACTTATGGTTGGTAATTATCTACATTTTTATTAAGTATTCTCTGATATCATTGAGACCTGATCCCACACCTCTGGCTGATGTGAAACTTTCTAGGTGGTCAATTATGGGCTATTAGTCTCGGAAAGCCCTTGGAGAGTTTGTAGGTAACCTCTGTCTTCAGGATTTTGCTGTAATATGTGTTTATGCATGTTCCTTTCTTACTCTGCTCAGCCTGAACATGTGAGCTCAACTAGAATATTCATTATCATGGAGTGACATTTGTACTAGTGTGCAAGGGGGGCTAAGCTGGGTGGTTGTTGTTCCTGGGTATGAGTTTCTTTCTCATATGTAGCCCGTGTTCTTCAGTATGGGCAGGCACAAGTATTTTATAAAAAGTGAAACAGGGGAACTCCATTTACTTTTTATTCGCCTGTAGAGTGAAATTAGGCTACAAAAACTACCCATATTTGCTACACAGGCTCAACATTCATGCACTTTGTGTGGCTCTCTCTAGAGAAGTAAGGTTCAGGGAGAACAACATGAACTACATAATCTACCTACAAAATGGGTGCTTCACGTTGCTCAAATGGTTCTCTCTGGACCTCGTGTTTGTAGGAACATCCATCTGAACAGCAAACAATGAACAGTTGCAGGATACCCAGCAACCGTTCACCTTTTTATTTCTGTGGTAAGCAGATGAGAATTTTGTAGAATTTTATAGTAATTTCCTTCTACAAATATCAGAATAAAGCTAACAAGAAACAAACTACATAACTACATGTTTTTTTGATACTAGGCGAAAATTACACGTGTCAGCTTATGGTTTTTTAAGGACAGAAGTCACAAAGTTGGGTTTCACATGTGTTTCAGGAACCCAGAACCCTGAGGTATTCATGATCTATGTGAAATTAGACACTGATGTCATAAAGCACTTTTTGATCTGTGTGGCTACACATGGCTCAGATGGAGAGTTTGATAGGTTCATCCTGTTGGCTCATTCAGCACCTTGTTTGTGTCATTGATGAGAAGGATGATTGTGACACATGAAGTGGTGGGATGGGGTTGTATTGAGGAAGTGGTAAGCTTTCTGCCTTTGTGATAATGATTTCTATGGTATTTTAAATATTTAGGTCACAATATTTAGAAAGAATTTCCATAATATGTGCAAATCCAACAGAGTATTTATCAGGATGTTCTGGTTACTTACTTGCCAATACGTTTTTTACGGTCCAGCCATCATGCGGACAGCGATTGTGGCCGATAAAGTGATCATGGCATGGATGGGGAGTTGTCCTCATTTTAAACACTATATTTTCTATAGATCCTTACATCAGGTATCCTGCGTGTCAATCTAGCTTCACAAATGTTCAGTGTGGATAATTTCCCTTAATAAAACTGAGTTATCTGGTGGAATATTCCTACATATATTGTTCTACTTAGATAATATTGCTAGTCTGTTGATCTTTGAGTGCCACAAAACCACATCCGGACAGCTGGCTCAGAGTTTAAGTGAGGAAATTTAGATTTGCTGATGATTTGATGATGACTTAGGTTGGCAGGACACCTGCTACCACTTTAATAATTGTGTGGCTAGGTAAATCACCGCTGGTGTGTTTAATGCTTGATCTAAGTTGGATGTCGGCTAGCTTTTGAGTACTTCTTGAAGAGATTTGATTTTGATTTGATTTGAGTTTATAAAGCGCAAACAATTACCCTAAGGCGGCTCGGCACTAAAAAGAACCAGGGAAATGGAATCCATTGGGGTTTATGAACAGAGACAAGTTTTTTGTAACTTATGGCAGCACCAAAGAGTCGGAAGCAGATTTTATCTCTAAGGGAAGGCAATTCCAGGTTTTGGTCATGCACGCATAAAGCTCCTGCCTCCCCTTGAGGAGAGCATGTACGGTGGCACAAACAAATTCCTAGCTGAACAGGACCTAAGAGTTCTGTTAGGGACATAACATCTGAGTTTTTCTTTGAAGAGTGCAGACCTTGTCCCAGTAGTGCCTTATAAGCAATGAACAGCGTTTAAAACGGAATCCTTTGATGCACAGGCAGCCAACTAAGGTTCACCAAAGCATGTGAGGCCGACTGGAAAGCAGGGACTTTCATCAGCAGCCTTGCCGCTGTGTTTTGTAAAGTCTGCAGCTTTTTTAAGAGAGCTTTGGGTACATTAACATATAGTCCATTGCAATAGTCCAATTTTTAAATTACAAGTCAAAGGACCACTGTTTTCAACAGGTTTGGGTGAAGAAATGGTGTAATTTGTCTGATACTCCACAGCATAATCAAGGCTGTAGTGGTTTCCTTATTGACCTGTTCTTTATATGTTAATTTATCGTCAATCAGGATACCCGGGTTTTTCACCTTTGTCACTGAAACAGGGAGCAAACCCAATTCATCCTGCCACCTTGTGGGATTCTTGAGGAGGAATTTTTCCCAAATAAAATTACCTCTGTTTTTGCAGAGTTCAGTCTAAAACAGTGTGCATCCATCCATGTGCCAACTTCCCGCATGCAGTTCTGAAATGACTCATTTACATTGGGGCCCTTCCTAGATTAGGAGACAACAATTTGTATGTCAACAGCATACGAGACGATAGATAGACTGAATGATTTTACCAGGGCGGCTATTGGGGTAACATTCATTATGAGATCTTATCCATCTTTTTTCCTTGACATTTGAAGCTGTTATTGGCCTGGTCAGCATTATTAAATTTAGGGATCATCAATTGGGGTTGGTATGCTCCTTGTGGGTATTTTCCAACTGCCTGAGGAAGCGAAACATTCATTTAGTGAGAGATCTGACTAGGGTGTAACTCACAGAGCTAGTTAATGCTTAGCTCAAACCATTTGAAGGTTAATGTCACTGGGATTATTCATAATTCTTAATTCAGCTGATGCTGAATATGCTAATGTGAAATATGAGTGTAATGCATCTTGGAACCTATGTATTTGCTGAAATATGTAGCATTTCTTAGAATTATTTTCCCAGCTCTCCAGTTTGTTTGTGCAAATTAACAGTTTGGTTTTAAAGTATTCCCGCTGTATGTACAATCTCAAAGAATGATTGTCTTTAAGTTCCAATTTTCCTTCTGTAGCACAAGTTTGTACGCTAGGAGATTTGCAATGTATTCCACACAGACTATACTGGGGTAGATCCTTAGTGCAGTTGAACGGTGGGTAGGTAAGTTCAGTTGGTTTGGGATGTACACCGGATATATATGGATGGTGTATGGTCGGTGTGTCAAGCACTGGCCAGTTGCAAGCTGCAGGATGTGTCTGACTGTCGTGGGCGGCCACACAGACTGCAGAGGTGGCCTCGCGATCATTAAATCTGACCTTGAAGGAAATCAGGCTGCACTGGTCGCCCTGGATCATCATTCCACTGGGGAAAGCCACAATATAAAGGGGCTCGCTGTAAGACATCTAGCCCGGTATCTACAATCTGGTCCTGATTCTAGTAGAATGCAATAGACACAGTCTTATGGAGTTCATTAGTTTTTTTTGTTGATCATTTGTCTTTTTGCCTTTGAAACTGTACTGCTCCATTGGAGGAGTGTCAAGCAGGCATTGATCTTATCAGTTTGTTATTTTAGGGCATATTGAAGCTCCAGAGGCTTGTGGGGCATCAGTGGGCAAAAGTAGATTTTATGAAGAACATGACAAATGGCAAGTAACTTCCCAGCCAAGTAAGATAGTGCGGTTTGGGAAGTGAAACAGTCTTGGTGCAAGACTTCCCAACAATTAACAGATACTGAGTAAATACTGGTTCAAACGTCTGGTTCACCAGTGAAAAAAGACATTGGTATGCCAATAGATATGGGTTTAGTGTGCAATCACACTAAATCCAGGAAAAAGGGGAAGGAATGAAGGATGAGAGGGAGCTATCACAGGGTGATGGGCAGGGAAAATGAGAAATAAACAGGAGAGAGAGGAGGAGGAGTGGTTGCAAGTCCCGGGGGACCAAGGGAGTGGAGGGACTTTATTTGTATTATTCTATTTTTTTATCTATTTAATAAAACAAAGCTTATAAGTCAAGATAAAAAAATGTGGATAATTGGTTGAAATGGAGGGTAGTCCTCTTCACGTAATAATGACACCGACTATTACTATGGCCAGTTAGGTTTAACTACTGCTCATTTAAACCTGAGCTCTAGCCTTGATAGCAGAGAGCAGACTGGCTTAACGTAGGAGAAACCATTGTAAAGCATTTGTCATTACTAAAACAGTGAATAAGTAGAAAACAGAACACAATAGAAATAAAAATATCACTCAAATTTATGAAAGAAAACCAAAGAAATTGTTTTTATGAGCAAATATACACCAAAATGACAAAAATCAGATGTAGGGAACCTGAGATATAATTTTTCACGTTTTAGATGCCTCCAGTGCCAAAAAGTGCAGAGCGTCAACCGCGGGTATCCGTTTGCATTAGACCAGATGGATTTCAAAGCTGAAGCCTGAGTGCAATGGAGGGCAGGTTAGAGAACAGACTTGTCCCGCATTCTCTCAGAAGCCTCCAGCATGGTCCAGGGCAAATCCAGTTGGTACTGGTCAGCTGGGCTCAGCAGAGTCTTGGGCTTCTCCCAGCGTGTGCATTCCTGGATCATACCAGCTTTTATGTTCCTGGAGCCAACTAGCCTTTGCAGACCACACTTCAGTCCTGGGTACAAGTGGAAGCAGACCCAGTCCTTGGGGGTTCTCTCTACAGGTCACAGTAGGTGTGGTCCTCTTTCTGAAGGGCAGGGTGCAGCAGGTTCTGTCCTTTTTCTGTCTTCCACAGATCCAAAGGTATCCAGGGCTGCCACTTGTATGGCTGGCACTAGCTTATGGTCGGGGATGGCTTCCTAACTAATAGGGGAGATCGGCCCATGGGCAACCCTACCCACATTGAAATCACTTCCTGGGGGTTTTGGCCCCAAGTAATCCCACAGTGGACTGGAGCTGCTCCCACCTGTATCCCACTGCTGTGCCAAAATGCAACATTGCAGAATCTTTCTTGTCTCTATAGAAATGAAGAACTCCCTCTTGAAAAACAAATTCTATTGCATTTGCAGTTTTAGAACTGCACATTCTGGCTGCAGGGACAGGCCTGAGGACATGCTTTGCATTGCCACTTTAGTGGTGTTACAATAGGTGCTGCAAGCCACTGGTGGCATTTACCTTACAGACCCTGGATACCCAGAGTGCCATATACTAGAGACATATATGTACAATAAATATGCCATTCAGGGAATAGCCCATTCGACATGTTTTCAGGGGTTAGAACACATACACTGGGCTCTGGACAGCAGTGTCACAGCATTAAAAAAAAACAATCACCAGCAGGATCAATGCAAACAAGTGACCATTCTTTACACATAGTAACAAAACTTAAGATAATAAGAGGAATAGTAAAATAATATATTTTAGAAAGTTACAAAATGAATAAAGACTCATAGGTGAGGTTAAATTGTGAAGTATGGTGAGAGAAAAGAATAAAAGTGGGTTTGAAGACATAAGGGACAAGACCTAGTTCTAGGACACCCCCGCGCCGCACGGCCACCAGCTGCTGCGTGTGCCCCCTTCTGCCTATCTGCCTCGCTGCCGCCGCGTGACAACGCCCCCTGCCTTCCAGCGGCGTGGTCCACGATCGCCGTCCTGCCCCTGTTGTTGAGCTGTGTAAAGTGTTTATTTTGTCTTCTGTACTCTGTATTGCCTGTCTGATAGTTATTTTTGCATTTCCTTCCTGTTTTCGCCGTTTTTGTGCTGCCCTTCGCCCTCCCTCCCCGCTTCCCGCCACCGCCGCTAACGCCGCCCCTTTTTCCCTTCTGTACCCTCCCCGCTCCCGCCTCCCAGCTGCTCCGCCCCCCGCGCACTTGGCCATATATGGCGACCGTGCGACGCAGGTGAGTGTGACCTAGTTCTAGGACACCCCCGCGCCGCACGGCCACCAGCTGCTGCGTGTGCCCCCTTCTGCCTGTCTGCCTCGCTGCCGCCGTGTGACCACGCCCCCTGCCTTCCAGCGGCGTGGTCCGCGATCGCCGTCCTGCCCCTGTTGTTGAGCTGTGTAAAGTGTTTATTTTGTCTTCTGTACTCTGTATTGCCTGTCTGACAGTTATTTTTGCATTTCCTTCCTGTTTTCGCCGTTTTTGTGTTGCCCTTCGCCCTCCCTCCCCGCTTCCCGCCACCGCCGCTAACCCCGCCCCTTTTCCCCTTCTGTACCCTCCCCGCTCCCGCCTCCCAGCTGCTTCGCCCCCCGCGCACTTGGCCATATATGGCGACCGTGCGACGCAGGTGAGTGTGACCTAGTTCTAGGACACCCCCGCGCCGCACGGCCACCAGCTGCTGCGTGTGCCCCCTTCTGCCTGTCTGCCTCGCTGCCGCCGTGTGACCACGCCCCCTGCCTTCCAGCGGCGTGGTCCGCGATCGCCGTCCTGCCCCTGTTGTTGAGCTGTGTAAAGTGTTTATTTTGTCTTCTGTACTCTGTATTGCCTGTCTGATAGTTATTTTTGCATTTCCTTCCTGTTTTCGCCGTTTTTGTGTTGCCCTTCTCCCTCCCTCCCCGCTTCCCGCCACCGCCGCTAACCCCGCCCCTTTTTCCCTTCTGTACCCTCCCCGCTCCCGCCTCCCAGCTGCTCCGCCCCCCGCGCACTTCGCCATATATGGCGACCGTGCGAACGCGCAGCGGTCACGCGCAGCGGGTGCGCCGATTGTGCGCCGAAGGCGCGCCAAAGGTAAGCCCGTCTACGCCCGTCCGCGCCTGGACCGCGCCCAGTGCCAGGACCCCTGGCCCTCGAAGACCCCGGCCGACCCGCCTGACGTACACCGCCGCCAACCTCAGCGCACTCAACGCCGGTCGACTCCCAGGATGCTACCAAGCCACACCACGACGCACCCACGGACCCTTCAGCTGCCACGCCTGCAAATTCACCTGCATCCGGACCTGCCTCGCACCAGCACCCGCCAAGTCGAACACCAGCAGCACCCACCTCAAGTGCATCCTGCTCAACACCCGCTCCGTCCACAGACACGCCATCGAACTCTGGAACCTCCTCGACACCACAGCCCCTGATGTTGCCTTCCTCACAGAGACCTGGATGAACGCCTCTTCAGCGCCCGACATCGCCATCGCCATCCCAGAGGGCTACAAGATCACCCGCAGGGACCGCACCGCCAACCAGATGGGAGGAGGTATCGCCATCATCCACAGAAACACCATCCGTATCACGACCAGCACCGACAACACCCTTACCACCGCCGAACACCTGCATTTCCAGATCCACACCGACCCGAAGACCACCCTCAGAGGCACCCTGATCTACCGACCTCCGGGACCACGCACCCAATTCAGCGAGGACATCGCCGACTTCGTCAGCCCGCATGCCCTCCCCTCCGCTGACTACATCCTCCTGGGGGACCTCAACTTCCACCTGGAGAACAACAACGACCGCAACACCAGCACCCTGCTCGACAACCTCGCCAATCTTGGACTCAAGCAGCTGGTATCCACCCCCACCCACCTCGCCGGACACACACTCGACGCAGTCTTCTCATCCAGCACAGACATCGCCTTCAGCCACGCCACAG
This sequence comes from Lissotriton vulgaris, assembly GCF_964263255.1. Classification (NCBI taxonomy): domain Eukaryota; kingdom Metazoa; phylum Chordata; class Amphibia; order Caudata; family Salamandridae; genus Lissotriton; species Lissotriton vulgaris. The sequence goes on from NC_141696.1 coordinate 231,280,393, forward strand.
AACTTCAATGGACGGACCACAGCTGTGTCCACTTCACCTTCAAAAGAACGACGACCCACCACCACCAGCAACAGGCTGCCCGCAGAAGCTGGAACAAGATCACAGCCGACCAGCTCGCCACCTCCCTGAGCCAGCACCCTCCTGCCAGCTCAGAGAACCCCAGCCAGGCCACCGACAACCTCACAAAGTGGATCAGCAACTGTGCGGACGAACTCGCCCCGCTGAAATCCCCGTCCAGAAGACCCGGCAGCAAGAAAGCCCCATGGTTCACCGACGAACTCAAGAGCTCCAAGAAGAACTGCCGAGCCCTCGAGAAAGTCTGGAGAAGGGAACCAACACCGGACAACATGACCACCTTCAAGCTTGCCACCCGGAAGCACCACCAGCTGATCCGCGCCGCCAAGAAAACTGCATTCAAGGACCGGCTGGACAACAACGCACACAACTGCAAGGAACTCTTCAACATCGTGAAAGAGCTATCCAACCCCAGCGCAGGAAACAACGACATCACCCCACCGCAAGACCTCTGCAACTCCCTCGCATCATACTTCCACAACAAGATCGCGGACATACACAACAGCTTCAGCAACCAACCATCGCACACCACGACCGAACCACCACCCCCCACCACCACCCTCCGTGCCTGGACCCCGATCAGCACCGAAGACACCGTCCGCACGATGAACTCCGTCCACTCCGGATCTCCGACCGACCCCTGCCCTCACCAGGTCTTCAACAAGGCCGACGTTGTCATCGCACCCCACCTGCGAGACATTTTCAACACCTCCTTCGACACCGCCACCTTCCCTGAGAGCTGGAAGCACGCCGAACTCAGCGCTCTACTCAAGAAACCGACAGCGGACCCCACCGAACTCAAGAATTACCGCCCCATCTCGCTCCTCCCGTTTCCAGCCAAAGTCATCGAGAAGACCGTCAACAAGCAGCTGGCCGCCTTCCTTGAGACGAATGGATCCCTCGACCCCTCACAGTCTGGCTTCCGAGCCAACCACAGCACCGAGACCGCCCTCATCGCCGCCACCGATGACATCCGAGCCCTGATGGACAACGGAGAAACAGCGGCCCTCATCCTCCTAGACCTCTCCGCGGCATTCGACACTGTCTGCCACCGCACCCTAGTACAGCGCCTCAGCAACGTCGGAATCCAGGAGAAGGCACTGGAATGGATCATCTCCTTCCTCGACGGAAGAACACAGAGAGTCCGCCTACCACCGTACAAGTCAGAGGCCACCGAAGTCATCTGCGGCGTCCCCCAAGGATCCTCGCTGAGCCCCACCCTCTTCAACGTCTACATGAGCCCCCTCGCGGTCATCGCACGCCAACACAACCTCAACATAATCTCCTACGCCGACGACACCCAGCTGATCCTCTCCCTGGCCAACGACCCCGCCGCCGCCAGAGCCAATCTGCACGAAGGGATGAAAGAGGTAGCCGAGTGGATGACGACCAGCCGCCTGAAACTGAACTCAGACAAGACGGAGGTCCTCATCCTGGGCTCTTTGCCCTCCGCCTGGGACGACTCCTGGTGGCCTCCCGCTCTGGGCACCGCACCCAAACCGACAGACCACGCACGTAACCTGGGCTTCATCCTGGACTCCTCCCTCTCCATGAACAGGCAAGTCAACGCCGTCTCCTCGGCGTGCTTCAACATCCTACGCATGCTACGGAAGATCTTCTGGTGGATCCCCACCGAGACCAGGAAGACCGTCACCCAGGCCCTCGTCACCAGTCGACTGGACTACGGCAACGCCCTCTACGCCGGTACCACCGCCAAGCTCCAGAAGAGACTCCAGCGGATCCAGAACGCCTCAGCCAGACTCATCCTCGACATTCCACGAACCAGCCACATCTCCGGACATCTGAGAGACCTGCATTGGCTTCCCGTCAACAAAAGAATCACCTTCCGCCTCCTCACCCACGCACACAAAGCCCTACACGACCAAGGCCCGAGCTACCTCAACAACCGAATCCACTTCTACGCTCCCAAACGCCACCTCCGATCAGCCAACCACGCCCTCGCCGCCGTCCCCCGCATCCGAAGAGCGACAACAGGAGGAAGGTCCTTCTGCTACCTGGCCGCCAAGACCTGGAACTCCCTCCCGACCGAACTGCGCCTGACCCAAGACCAACTCTCCTTCAGGAAGAAGTTGAAGACCTGGCTGTTCGAGCAGTAACGGCACCCCCCCTCCCCCCAGCGCCTTGAGACCCGACGGGTAAGTAGTGCGCTCTATAAATGTCTTTGATTGATTGATTGATTGATAACACTGAGGATTGGAAAAGTCAATAGGTCTGCCTTTAATGTGTTAACACTACAAAGAGGTCAAAAATTCTGTTTACATGGGCTCTCACTTCAAAAGCATACATTTGAGCTTTGCCAGTGTGTTTTGGAATTCAGATTGAAGGTTACATGACAAGAAACATTAACCCCACTATCCACCTCCTATAGTAGCAAGCAGTCTTGCTCAGGGATACTAGACCATGATGTTAAAGTCTTGAAAAAACATGGACACCTACATTGCTAGCCTCGTGGACCAGTAACTGGAAGCATGAAGTTACTCCATGCACAGTTTTTTGATGTCTTCACAAATGTCAATGCAGGGCTGTAGTGATGAGTAAGATAAATGTCCAGACTTGAAAGGCACATTGGTCCTCACTCCTTTGCTGACATCCAACTGAATGCCAATACGCAATTATTAATGTGTCTTCGCACAGGCTAAGTTTGTAATGTACCCTTTCACAGGCTGCGTGAAAGAAATGTTAAGGATACGCCAACATTTATTAAAACATATCCTGTGCATACTGTTTTTTTTTTTAATCTTCCAGCACTTACTGATCGAAAGTAAGAAGGATGCCATTATGCTAGAAGCTTTATGGATCCTTGTTTTTGTAGCTTGGCCTCCCTCTTCATACTCTGATGTGGCTCCCAGTTAACAAAGAGCATCTGTCAGCCACACAATAAGGGGCATATTACCAAGGGGGCGATAGGCAATTATCGCCGATCGCTAAGCGGCGACAATTCTATAGCCCTATTAGCAAGCTGTCGCTACCTGATGTTAGCGCCAGCTTGTAGGCAATAGCGAGCGGTTTGGGGCCCGCTTTGCATGTCAGCGATATTTATTGCTAATGACATGCAAAGTGGGCATATCCAACCAGTTAGCGACTGAAAGCAGTCGCTAACGTCCCTATCGCTTATTAGCAAGGCAAGAGTAGCGTTGGAAATATTTGCGCTAAGCGCGAATATCTCCAAATACTAACACCTGCCCAGACCAGTTGTTAGCCATGTTATCCAATGGGAGGTGGATAACATGGCTAAGAGCATTTTGTCGCTAATGAGTGAATATCACTGTATTCTCAGCGATATTCACACATTTCGCCGCTATCGCTGGATATTTTAGCACAATGGAGAAAAACGTTGCTAATAGCATGTTTTCTCCGCTAACATATCCAGCGATAGGCAGCGATAAAAAAATCGTTGCTAAGCCTATTTAGCGATAAATATCGCTACTTGTTTGTATTTTGCCCCTTAGTTCTCATAATGTAGTTAAATGTGCTTTCTGTCCCGTGGATAAGAGCGAGGCAGTGATAGTGCATACGAACCTGTAAACACACACTGACACTATTTAAACTTGCACGCAATACTCTATGTATTTTTATTTTTAATGGAATGCATTTTTCCGTGGTCCAATAAGGAGGTTGCTAGATGCCTTTGGATGCTTAAAATTCTCAGTGTGAATCTTTATTGCAATGTGGTTGAGCCTAGGCAGCTATATTTCACATAAATGCAATAAATCAATAGGAACAGTCCGTGTATAATCTCCAGGGCAAAGCAGGTAAACATGTCGTGTTAACCTGCTGTGCTGGAAGATTAAAAAAAAACACCATGCACAGGATATGCTTTCAGAAATGTTGGTGTTTCCTTAACATTTCTTTCACCCAGCCTGTGCAAGGGTACATTACTAACTTAGCCTGTGCGAAGATACATTACTAATTGCGTATTGGCATTCAATTGGATGTCAGGAAAGGAGTAAGGACCAATGTGCCTATCAAGTCTGGACATTTACCTTACTCATCACTACAGCCCTGCATTGACATTTGTGAAGAAATAATAAAACTGTGCATGGAGTAACTTCATGCTTCCAGTTACTGGTACATGAGGCTAGCAATGTAGGTGTCCATGTTTTTTCCAGACTTTAACATCATGCTCTAGTATCCCTGAGCATGACTTCTTGCTGCTACAGGAGGTGGATAGTGGGGTCAATGTTTCTGGTCACTAACCTTCAATCTGAATTCCAAAACACACTGGCAAAGCTAAAATGTATGCTTTTGAAGTGCGAGCCCATGTAAACAGAATTTGTGACCTCTTTGTAGTGTTAACACATTAAAGGCAGACCTATTGGCTTTTCCAATCCTCAGTGTTATGGCTTCTTCTTGTCCCCTATGTCTTCAAACCCATTTTTATTATTTTCTCTCACCACACTTCACAATTTAACCTCACCTATGAGCCTTTATTCATTTTGTAACTTTCTAAAATATATTATTTTACTATTCCTCTTATTATCTTAAGTTTTGTTACTATGTGTAAAGAATGGTCACATTTTTGCATTGATCCTGCTGGTGATTGTTTTTTTTTAATGCTGTAGCACTGCTGTCCAGAGCCCAGTGTATGTGTTCTAACCCCTAAAAACATGTAGAATGGGCTATTCCTTGAATGGCATATTTATGTACATATATGTCCCTAGTATATGGCATTGTGGTTATCCAGGGCCTGTAAGGTAAATGCCACCAGTGGTTGCAGCACCTATTGTAACACCACTAAAGTGACAATGCAAAGCATGTCCTCAGGCCTGTCCCTGCAGCCAGAATGTGCAGTTCTAAAACTGACGGGCACCACCCGGCCTACGGGGCGCGGCACCTGTAGTGGCAGGAAAGGGCCCCAAAAGAGAAGGAATCCCTTCCGGGTCGGGAGACCCGGAAGAGGGTAGGTCAGGCAAACAGGATACGCGTCACGGGATGACCCGGAAGAGAATAATTATTGGCGGGGGTTTAAAAGGTTGAGGGGCGGTACTTGCGACTTCTTTGCCCACTTTCCTGCTCGAGGGTCAGAGGTCGCGTCGGAGTTAAGCGGGACCGAGTGCGGCATCGTCGGTCGGAGGAGGAGCGACTGTGTGACCCAAGTGGCAGGTAAGAGGGCCTCACAGTGTAATGGACGTATGCAAGGCAAGGGATGGTAGTTCGATGCGGATTGAATGAGACTCAGTGGGATGGGTCCGAGTCGTTAGATTGAGGCCGTGAGGTGAGGTGAGCCGTAGTGGTGTGCGACTGGCTCTCCCGTGATGTGCGGTCGCGTTTGCGCTGTGCTCATGACGGAGCGGTTCCGTCATGGCCCCGCCCGCTTAACAGAACGCGCCGCGCAGGCACGAAAACAGCGCCGCGCAGGCGCCGCGGCAAGGCCATGACTGAACCGCTCCATCATGAGCACAGCTCAGCCGATGCTCATGACGGAGCGGCTCCGTCATGAGCATACAAGGGGTTAAGGAAACACCAACATTTATGAAAGCATATCCTGTGCATGGTGTATTTTTTTAATCTTCCAGCACTTACTGATCGAAAGTAAGAATGATGCCATTATGCTAGAAGCTTTATGGTTCCTTGTTTTTGTAGCTTGGCCTCCCTCTTCGTACTCTGATGTGGCTCCCAGTTAACAAAGAGCATCGGTCAGCCACACAATAAGGGGCATATTACCAAGGGGGCGATCGGCAAATAATTCTATCGCCCTATTAGCAAGCTGTTGCTAACTGATGTTAGCGCCAGCTTGTAGGCAATAGCGAGCAGTTTGGGGCCCCCTTTGCATGTCAGCGATATTTATCGCTAATGACATGCAAAGTGGGCATACTCAACCAGTTAGCGACGCTATCGCCTATTAGCAAGGCACGAGTAGCTTTGGAAATATTTGCGCTAAGCGCGAACATCTCCAAATACTAACACCTGCCCAGACCAGTTATTAGCCATGTTATCCAATGGGAGGTGGATAACATGGCTAAGAGCATTTCGTCGCTAATGAGTAAATATCGCTGTATTCTCAGCGATATTCACGCATTTCGCGGCTATCGCTGGATATTTTAGCACAATGGAGAAAAACGTTGCTAATAGCATGTTTTCTCCGCTAACATATCCAGCGATAGGCAGCGATAACAAAATCGTCGCTAGGCCTATTTAGCGATAAATATCGCTACTTGTTGGTAATATGCCCCTTAGTTCTTATAATGTAATTAAATGTGCTTTCTGTCCCGTGGATAAGAGCGAGGCAGTGATAGTGCACACGAACCTGTCAACACACACTGACACTATTTAAACTTGCACGCAATACTTTATGCATTTTTATTTCAAAGGAATGCATTTTTTCGTGGTCCAATAGGGAGCTAGCTAGATGCCTTTGAATGCTTAAAATTCTCAGCGTGAATCTTTATCGCAATCATGTGGTTAACCCTAGGCAGCTATATTTCACATAAATGCAATAAATCAATAGGAACAGTCAGTGTACAATCTCTAGGGCAAAGCAGGTTAACACGACATGTTTATATTAGAGAAAAAAAAGTCACCTATTGCACCATCATTATAGCTCCCCCAGGAACAACTTTTCTCGCGGGTTGCCATCTCCAGCCGCTATTTGTATACATCGAGCCATGACCTGACGGCGCTCAAACGAGTATGCACAGCCTTACACGCACAGCCAACATCCTCCTCATCAGGACGAGAGTGATGGAATACGACCTTGTGCATGCTGAGCACAGAAGCATCTGTCATTCTCCAAGCTTACACCTGGAGCCAGAAACAGGCCAAACCATGACTGATAAAAGGTATGTTGGAGCATCAATAATGCTAAACTATTATCTGTAAAAGTTCGCATTTTTTATTGTAGAGAAATTACTGCCATGATAAAAATTAGCTTTTTGTATTGAACTCAGAACTAACTGAATCGCCTTTAGGTGTCTGAAAATAAAGGTTAACATAAAAACTATTTTCAGGTACTTGGGCGAGGAGTGGCATTAATAATTTACAATGCCTTTTTTCTTCCACATTTTTACATATAACTATTGTCAGACCGTTAGGCAGCATGGCAACACAAGGGGGCACTCTACTATTGTTGATGCGTTGTTTGAGGAGGCCCTGTAAGATAATAATGCATTTTTGCCTTAATTTGAATTGCTACCTGCAAATAAATATCTAATTATGTTACAAATTTACAGGCTGTAGACCTAAAACATATTTCTGCGCTGCAAATTGTGCGATTGTAGCTTATTTGAGTCTCTTTGGGGGGCGCAGCTGCCTCCTCTAACTCCCAATACACAATATGAATGCCAAGCTTTGCTTGAAGTATATCATTGGACGTTCTAACTAAAAGTCAAAACTTGATTGGCTACCATGAACATGCTATGTAACAAAGCCTGCATGCACATTTTAAATCAAAAGGTGCGTCGTCCAGTTAGGGCAAAAATGTCTTTTCACTACTGCATAAAAATATAACATCTATTTGCATGCCCCAAGAAGAGTTAACCTTTTTTATAATTTCCTTGGTAGTTCGACCTTAACAAGAAGGCCAAGCTGTCTGGTTGCAAAAACCATATTGTGGGTTTACCAAGAATTTAAAGGGTCTTGCATTGCTTACCACTGACTGGCGTCATCATCTCTCGTATGCTTTGGCAGGCAGATTTTTTTTTGTTTTATTAAGCACTTAACTTTTTTTCCGGCCACCTTCCTTGGTTTTGAGAGAAACAGAGGAGGGAGACAGATAAATAGATATTCAAACCGATAGGCTGAGTTAGACAACGTTGGGGAGGAATATTAACCGTTGTCCTTGAGATGTCCTCTAAAAGAGTAAATTGGGCAAACCTGCAAAAAAAGTGAAAGAGAGTAGTCTACCCTGTTCTTTTCCAGCACTATAACAATAATATAAGGTAAGCAGTATAGTAAGTGTCTTATAGCACTGGAAAACATTTACATGGTTTCATGTTCATGTTTTTTGACCAAACACACAAAAGGCAATGGCAAAATTGCTTGCAATAGATCTAACTAACCACTGGCCGTCGCTTAAGTAGCATACCTGCCACCACCTTTTTTTGTGTTTGGTGCGCTGCCCAATGTGACAGAGGTATGCCCAGACGTGGATTCTGGGCTCACTGTGTCACTGCACCCATGCTACTCCAGACTGACAAGCACCAATTAGAGTGAAGCCAGTCTTGGGTTGTTTGTGTTTTGGTTCAGGGAGGACCTGGCCTAGCAGTTCAATCTGGACTCTTCCTAGTTGAGCTGGGTCAAGCCTGATTTGCATATGGCTGGGTCTAAACTGAGGGGGCATGGTGAGCAAAAAAAGATGGCATAGAATGCTACCAGAGTGATTGCCAGTGGCTAGAATTAATTGAAGCATTGCTTCCATCACCTTTTGTGTTTTTAATCTTTTTCCACCCTGCCCTGCCTTCCATTTTCCTGGCACAAAAGAGACTCATCCTTTATTTTCCTCTGTTCCCCTCCCCATCCCTACTCTTCTCAGGTCTTTCTGTTGTTTTGTGCTGTGTACTTTCAAGATAAGGTATTCATAAACGATTGGTCTCTAATAGCCTGACGCTGCACGCGCGACTGGCTAATTCTAATTATCAGTACGGCTAAAAGTGTTGCTGATTCCATCTTAACCCCTTCGACGCTGATGACGAGCTGGGCTCGTCATGGCGTAGCCTCCTCGCACGCTGATGACGAGCCCAGCTCGTCACGTAAAGTGCGATTTACGAAAACTCAGCGCAGGAGCGGAATTCCGCTAGCGCGCAAGGAGTTAATAGAAATACAACTTTTAGAATCTCAAATTAAGACCACCATCACAGCAACACTTTTCAGGAAAAATCAAGAGGAGTTGAATAAAAATAATAAATAGTTCAAAGATTCGATCCTGCTAACCAAAATTGAGAAGTTCAAGAAAGATTTAGCAAAGTTTAAACACAAGAGAGTGTACCCATATACGAGCGAGAACTATTCCCCACCAGAGTTTAAGAACAATGGCAAGAGATATGGGTCGACTTATTTAGGCTCAAGCTCAGAAGATAGCTCTAGTGACTCGGAGGCACCTGGCTCTCACATACAACAATACAGAGGACGAAGCAGGTTCAATAGATAGAATAGCCATAGGGGACATCCCATGCCACAATTTCAAATGTAGTGGCCCCCGACTCCATGGGGATACCAACCACATTCATTTTAGCCCCCAAGGCACCTTTTCAAGCATATCAACCTGAGTACAACAACCAGTCTTTTTTAGGGGTTGGCCCACAGAGATCGAGAGGCAGAAGAAGGAACCCACAGGCTCAGGTACATTGGGATCAGTCTGTAGATCCGCACAAAGGGACTCAGAGTCACACGAGAAGGAACTCCCCAAAACCGGGGAACAGCACAGACACAGTCTTGTAGTAAATCTGAGTAATAGGACCTTGACTAAGGACGAAGAACTTGTTCTCAATAGAGGTCTAGGCTTTGTTACTACCTTTGACGGAGACCCTTTTCAAATTCAGTGCGAGTTAGCACAATATTTTCGGAAAGTAAGACTACATTACTTCTTTAAAGACAAACAATCATTGGAATCTGATTCAGCCGAAAGCAACACCTGCCTGAAGAAATGGTCAACTTTCAATCATCCGGTACACACCATACCATCTCAGGTACTGACTTTCGAAAAAGCTGTCCAAGAGGACATATCAAATTTATGTAAAAACAAGCACAGTTTATATAAGAATTTGCCACGGTCTGAACAACAAGCCATACAAACTTTATCACAAGACCATGAAGTTACGATTAAACCTGCTGATAAAGGCAGCGCAATCGTCATTCTAGACACAGTTGACTATAGGACTGAATACCTTTGTCAGTTAGGAGACAGAAGATCCTACCAGCCATTGATTGAAGATCCTACGGAGAAACTGAGGAAGATAATCAGTGACATGGTTGAAGAAGCCTTGAACGAAGGATGAATAACATTTTGTGAAGCCCAATTTTTTCACACTAAACATCCTATAATGCCATATTTTTACACCCTACCGAAGGTGCACACACCCCAAAGACCACCTCCAGGAGGCCTATAATTTCTGGCCAAGGTTCCAATATCTACCTTTGTGGATCATTTTTTAGGGCCCATCGTACGGAAGATACCCACGTATCTTCAAGATACGAAAGATGTACTACGATTACTACCACAGATTGATTACGACACGGAGAGAGACTTTTTAGTCTCCTTTGATGTCAAATCACTGTACACCTCAATTCCCCAGGATGAGACCTTGGATACAGTATCATCCATTCTGGAAGAAACTGATTTGAACTCTATTACCCCTGTTCATTTCATTATGGAACTTGCCCGGCTGGCTATGAAAGATAACTTTTTTCAAATTTGAAGATACGATTTATCTACAAATCTCTGGGACGATCATGGACAGTGTTTTTGCGCCAAGCCTGGCAAATTTGTATGTACACTCCTTTGAACAGCAACACATCCTGGCATCTGCCAACCCTTTTTTCACGTTGATTTGCTTATGGGAGCGTTATATTGATGACATGTTGGTAGTGTGGCGGGGTGATCTGGATTCAATACTCCTTTTCCATCAATGGTTAAATACAAGGAACACATTTTTGAAATTTACAGTAGAGATTGATAAGACAAGATTGGCTTTTTTTGGATGTGTCCATTTTCTCTACTCCACCAGGCTTTCAAAGCGAATTATACCGAAAGCCAATGTCACACAATTCTTTATTGCAATATGACAGCCAACATCCGAAAGCTTTAAGGAACAACCTGCCCTATGGGCAATTTCTTAGGGTTCGAAGGAACTGTTCAACTGAAAGTAAATTTAAAGTCCATGTTGAAAGTCTAACTGAACAATTGGTAGCGAGACATTATCCCCGAAAACTTGTCAAACGCTCATTAAAATGGGCTAGGAATAATCATCGAAAAGCCCTTCTTGAGCCTCCAGTTAACAAACCAGCTCTTGATCGCCTGACTTTTGTGAACACATTTAGCACAATGGCTAATAGTATACAAAAAAGTGTTTTTGAGGCACTAGCGCATTCTGAACTGTTGCAATGAAAAGATTGCTCTGCCGCTGTTTGCCTTTGAAAGATCGGACAATATACGAGATCGACTGGTCCATACACATCCCAAATCGACACCTAAGAGGACGGTAGGAACACTATGGGATCTGCCGGCAGTTGTAGGACATCACTCATGTGGGGGGTGCTCGATTTGTCCCCAGACTAAACCTTGAACGACAGTAGACATAGGAACGAACAGACTATGGGTCCAATCCAATTTCACAAATTGCAATAGCGAAAATTTGATTTATTTACTAACATGCTCTGCCACATCCAATACATCGGAATGACCACCCGGAAATTTAGGGCTTGCATGCTTGAACATAAAAGCACATTCAGTTGCAAGAAAACTACAACAAGATTAACCAGGCACTTCGCTGAAAAAAATCATGGAGCTGAAGATTTCAATGACAGTACTGGAAAAACCTTTTATACCAACACATATCAGCGATGTCTCCAGATACCTGTTCATTAAGGAACAGAAATGGGTATTCAGACTCCATAGCGATGTAAGGGGTCTGAATGATGATATACCATGGACAAGTCTGTAGGTCAATATTGTGGGTGCATTTGCAACCTCTGGGGATTAACAATATATTGGGGGTGGTTTCTAACAGCTATATGCTGTTTGTGGAATTATACTGCTAGAAATTAAGATTGTCTGCTAGAAATGCAGCGCAGTTTCCAGCCAGTAATTAAGATTGTCTGCTATACATGCAGTGCAGTTTCGAACTCCCTAAAGCAGTAACTATTTATAAAAGACTGGGCCAAAGAGGTGTTTGTGTGGCCCCATATTAATATACAGGTTTTAGCCACTAGCAATGTCCAATATAGGCTTATGGTCCTCTATAGACATGATATTCAAGGGCAGACCTGCATTAAGTATATCTACATCTAGTAGTACATCCATATGTAGTTATAATTTAACCTTGCTAACAATAGTATTACAGGTTCCTGGAGTTGTGATGTGACTCTGTAGTCCTAGATGGCGCGGAGTTACGAAATGTCGAGTGTTCTAGCAGTACAAACACAATAGAAATAAGGGCAGAGTACGATTCTATTAAGTGAGCAAAATGCTTTTGATACAGCATTTGACAATGAAGATCGTACAGGCATTTGGACACTTGACGCCAATACTACTAAGAACGAACAACGCTTTTGAAATAGAAGACGTGATTTGGTAGTTCTGAGCAAACGCAGGTTGCCTTTGTGAGTTTATTTATAGAGCAGTATTTAGGCTAATCAACGAAGGGTCACAAACATTAAATCGAACTACAGCCGCCATGTTGATGACGCCACTTTGTAGGTTTTAGTGACGACATCGAAACGAGCCCTGTTTCCTGCTATCACAAACCAGGTGTGGCCATTACGCTGTCAGTATTTTAAGCAGGACCCCTGTACCTGTTGTTTCCTCCACCCTCGACTCAGAAGATGCCAGAGGCAACGACGTACAGGTAGGAGAACGCCCACTTTGTTTTGCAGGTTGTTTTTCATTGTGCCTCCTTTGAGCTCTCTATGTGAGCGTAGCGGTATATATATTTTTTTCCATAACCATGGGTACCCCGTGTTCCTGCTTCATTAGGCTATGGAGGAAGACGATAGAAGCCTTGAATAAGCTGCATTACATGGGAAGATTGGTTCTATGAAAGAACTACTGTGGATAAGACTTTTGGCTTGAGGTCTTCTGTTAGACTTTAGGCAGGTTACCATTGAAACAATGTAATGGCTAGATGGCTCAGCTTCACTAAGCAAGAGATTTGTATTAGAGATGGTTTGAAGGGAAGGATTGTTCGTGTAGAACGACAATGTGATTTTTTTAAGCACATAGATCTAATAGGATTAAGGCATAAGCAGTGGAGTTTGATTGCGAGGTTAAGTATCGACTGTGGTTAGGATTGCCGCTCTATCATTCCCTTTCCTCCTTTTTCCTTTCTCAGAGCGGGGCCTCGTATGCCTGAGTAAGGTTCCAGGTGAGGTGAGGTCCAGTCACTGGTCAAGACGGGTGAGCATCAATATTTATAGCATATATGATGATGGAGCCTACTAGACAATGGGCTGAGGAGTCTAATTTTATAAAGTAAAAAGAGGCCTGTTGGTCCTTGTATAAGTGAATTAACTAGGGATATTGGTGATGTTTGTTTTTATTCAGGTGCCATCTGCATCCCTTGAAGCAGAGGATCTGTAAAGGAAAGATTGTATCTATTCCAACCTTTATTGTGGTGATATTTATTACATTTATTTTTTGACACTTTTGTGGTCTTTAGTTGCTATGTCGATGCAGTAGCAAACTTTGACGAACAGAGGTCCTGAATAAAGCCTTGGGCACTTTTACCCATGTGGCTGAAACATGTCGACCTTGCTAACTAAAGAATACATCTATAATGTTTAATTCACATTATAGGAAAAAGGAAATGATAAGCAAATACACAAATTGTAGTTGTATTAGTGCCCCTGGGGGTAGGAGGGACGTGAAGTTGTGAGGGTAGAGTGGGAGGGAATTCGTGACAATAAAAACACGTATCTATCAAACATTAGTATAAATTCAATGTCAGATACACAGTGAGGCGATCATAAATCAACACAATAGTTCAAGATACACATGCCCCATTGTCCATACTATACAAGCATTGTGGGTAGGAGGAGGCTGTGTTTGAAGACAAGGAAGTTTGTCGATGTTTCGACCCTATTAGAGCAGGATTCGTTGGAATCCTTGCACATGGGTCTTCATCAGGACGGGAGAGGGGTAGTGGGGCAGACAACCTAATATTAAAAAGATAATAAAATATCATTCTTAGCACTGATCGAATCTCAAGTGTATTGTGGGTAGACACATAATATTAAGAGCATACCTGAATAAATCAGTGTTGGTGACTAGTAATCAGGAAAAAAGTTGATGACGGATATTCAATCCTGAGAAAAATCATCAATGTACCCATTAGAAATATAGTAGAGCGAATTACATCCTCTTAAATAAGGTTAGGAAAGGAAAATAGTAGTCAGACTTACTTGGTAAGTAAAGTCCGGTATCCCAGAGGGATGGGGCAGAAGATCTGAGCACTGGACGGGGAAGAACCACTCTACGTATCTGTACAAAGGGAACAACATTCAGAATGGGCCAACCAGAGAGGAATAACTCGGATTGAGAATTCAATGGTCGGCGGGGCTTACCGAATTGCGTGGAGGTTCTTGCTATCCCCGGTCTTAGAAGGATTACGTCCGAATAAATCTGGATACGTATCCTAAAGTGGGGAGAGAATAGAGGGGCGCCATTAGTAATTGGTTGGCGGGGTGGAAGAGCCATCATGGTGGTTTTTGTCGGGAGCCGGTTCTAGAGAGGGCTTACCGGTCGAAGACGATTCGGCGTCTCTCTACGGAAACCTCGAGGAGAACTTCCTGATGCCGTAGTTGACATAGCAACAGGAGGTCACATGGGCAGAGGTAATGGAAGAAAGACTCAGAAAGTCATCCGTTGCCAGGGAGATCAGAATAATTACTAAGACTTGAGTTGTAGAAAAGAAGGACTCTCATCTCTCAATGATCGGCAGAATTAGAAGCATGGAGTAGGTAACTTCATAGGAGGATAGTAACAATTGGACCTTGTGTCATGGTAAATGGAGATTAAGTTTGTAACGGATTAAGTTATACAAAACTTGATGGTAAAGCCGAACATGCGTGAATATACTGCGTACCTATCGCAAGATGGTAAAGGCAGTTATCATGGGCATGAGTTAACCATTTGTGAAGCAATTACAATAAAATTGAGCAGTTATACTGCGTACCTATCACAAGATGGTAAAGGCAGTATCCATTACTACAGGACAAGAATTTTCATCTAATCATATTATACATTTGTATAGAGGTAGCTGTCAGCCAAGTATATCCCAAAACACTCAGGTAGTCCTTAATCACGAAAAGTACTGCGTACCTGTCACATGATGGTAAAGGCAGTATCAGTCTATACCGAACATATATAAACTACCAAGGCTAAAGAGAGGCATGTCATATGTTCAATTTAGGAAGCTGGTTAACATCATTATGGTAGAGTGGCAAGCTGTGAGAAAGAGCTGTCCTGTTCATTTAAACCTGATTGGATGGAATCGAAAAAGAACATCCATTTAAGTTCCCTGATGTTCAGTATATTCGAGATATTACCTCCCCTGGGGCCTAAGGTAGCTTTCTCAATTACAACCCATTTCAGGCTCTCAGGTGGGTGTGCCGCTGATCTAAAGTGGTCTACTAGCGGGGCACCTACCACTTCACACCTGATTCTGCTCATATGTTGTAGGATACGTTGTTTGATCTTTTGTTGAGTTTGGCCAATATAAATGAGGTTGCATGGGCAGACGATGGCATATATCACGACTGAAGTGTTGCAATTAGTTAGTGATTTCAGTTGGATTTTATTCTGGTTGTGTTGGAATTCTTTGGTCTGTATGGAACTGTTACAGGCTTTGCATTGACCACATTTAAAATGGCCGGTAACCGGCTGGAGATTCCAAAGTGACCTGATGGTTGGTTCCTCCTTGGTAGGGAGGAGAGAGCGTACTACATAATCCTTAACACTTTTGGATTTTCTGAAGGCATGGAGAGGGTTGCCTGGGTGTTGGATATCGTCAGCAATCAATTGCCAGTGGTGGTTAACAATTTTCTTGATCTGGTTACTCTTGGTAGAGAAAGTAGTAACGCATACAATGCGATCCACTTGGGTGGTGGTGGAGTCCTTAGTTTTCAGAAGTTCCTCCCGGGGATAGAACCAGGCTCTTTTGCGGGCTTTGGTGACCAGTCTTTTAGGATAACCACGTGCTTTCAGACGGTCCGACAGGTCTTCCGATTGTTGGAAGTAGTGTTCCTTCGTGGAGCAATTTCTACGAACACGTAAGAACTGACCAAATGGAAGATTATCTCTTAGGGCACGAGGGTGGTGACTATTATATTGAAGTAAGGAATTCCTCTCGGATGATTTTCTATAGAGTGTAGTTAGAAGTTGACCTTGCTGGTGGTAGATGGTGATATCCAGGAAATCTATACTTTGGTTGTCGGATTTGATGGTGAATTGTAAATGGGGTGATTGTTGGTTCAGCCAGATGTGGAACTCAGTGAGCGTGGTTGAGTCACCATTCCAGATTATTAAAATGTCATCTATGTAACGAACCCAAAGGTTTAGATGATCTCGAAAGGGATTTTGGGTATTAAGTATGTTGTTATCTTCGAAGGCTGCCATATATAGAATGGCTACATCTGGGGCGAAAGGAGCCCCCATTGCCACCCCTTGGGCTGTAGAAAGAATTCATTTTTGAATGTGAAAAAGTTTTTGGTCATTGCAATCCGAAGTAAAGCTGTGATGAATTCGGTTGGCACTTGCATGGGTGCTGGTCTAGAGTCCAAATACCTCGTGATGACTGCTAATGCTTCCTCTTGCGGGGTATAGAGAGATACCACATCGCAAGTAGCCATCAATTGTGTCAAAGGGTCAAATGGTGAGTTTTCAACTAGATTGATGGTTTGTAGAGTGTCTCTCAAATAAGTTTGAGTGGCCTCTGCCAGAGGTTTTAAGAAAAAATCAACGTATCTTCCGAGTGGTTCTAATATAGAGCCACAACCCGAGACAATCGGGCGTCCAGGTGGGTTGGTCATGTCTTTATGAATTTTAGGCAGTGTATATATCGTAGCCAAACGTGGATGTTGTTGGTTGAGGTATTCAAATTCGTTTTTGGAGAGAAAACCATGATCCAATCCGAGTTGAGTTATTTCCAAAATCTCGCGTGCTATTGCCTGTGAGGGATCAGAACGTAGTTTTTGATAGCTGATTCCATCTGTTAGTTGTCGTTGGATTTCAGATTCATACTTCTTACGTTACAACTTGTGATCCCTCAGACTCAGAATAAATTATGATTGTGTTTAGTATGTGTGTATGTGTATGAGGTAATTGTGTGAATGTATTAGGTTCTTTTCTCTGTATGGTATGTGTATTTTTATGTAGTATATATGTCTCTTTTTGTAAAAGGTGATCTAAGAAAGTAATGTACAAAAAACAAAGAAAAGAGAAAAAATGTTTTTTTCAGAAAAAGTAAGAAATAAGATATAAAATTTATATACTAAAATGAAAAGTATATGCTGTCAATGTTGTAGCTGCTGATTTAAAATAGTGACTTTGTCAGATGTGAAAGTAGTTGGGTCATAAGGGATTTTTCTTCTGTTGCCCCTCTATTCTCTCCCCACTTTAGGATACGTATCCAGATTTATTTGGACGTAATCCTTCTAAGACCGGGGATAGCAAGAACCTCCACGCAATTCGGTAAGCCCCGCCGACCATTGAATTCTCAATCCGAGTTATTCCTCTCTGGTTGGCCCATTCTGAATGTTGTTCCCTTTGTACAGATACGTAGAGTGGTTCTTCCCCGTCCAGTGCTCGGATCTTCTGCCCCATCCCTCTGGGATACCGGACTTTACTTACCAAGTAAGTCTGACTACTATTTTCCTTTCCTAACCTTATTTAAGAGGATGTAATTCGCTCTACTATATTTCTAATGGGTACATTGATGATTTTTCTCAGGATTGAATATCCGTCATCAACTTTTTTCCTGATTACTAGTCACCAACACTGATTTATTCAGGTATGCTCTTAATATTATGTGTCTACCCACAATACACTTGAGATTCGATCAGTGCTAAGAATGATATTTTATTATCTTTTTAATATTAGGTTGTCTGCCCCACTACCCCTCTCCCGTCCTGATGAAGACCCATGTGCAAGGATTCCAACTAATCCTGCTCTAATAGGGTCGAAACGTCGACACACTTCCTTGTCTTCAAACACAGCCTCCTCCTACCCACAATGCTTGTATAGTATGGACAATGGGGCATGTGTATCTTGAACTATTGTGTTGATTTATGATCGCCTCACTGTGTATCTGACATTGAATTTATACTAATGTTTGATAGATACGTGTTTTTATTGTCACAAATTCCCTCCCACTCTACCCTCACAACTTCACGTCCCTCCTACCCCCAGGGGCACTAATACAACTACAATTTGTGTATTTTCTTATCATTTCCTTTTTCCTATAATGTGAATTAAACATTATAGATGTATTCTTTTGTTTACTGGATTTATTCAAATTGCTTCCAAATAATACGTTCTTCTCCCTCACTGGGACCCCTTTACTCTTAACGCTAGATACCCAGGTCCCAGCGACTTTATTGGGTTAACCCTTTTCTTTGATACTGACCTTGCTAACTAGCAGTTATTTGTTAACCTCTTAGCAGCTATGGAACGTCCAGCTCCAGTGCTGAACGTTCCATTGCGCAGGTGAGGTTCGAACGTCCAACGGCCGACGGCAGCATTCCTGAGGTAGTGGTGGCGTCGGCCGTTGGAATAGGCGCAGCACCTAAGAGGTTAACACTGCTTTTTGCACTGTTTTTGTTTATATTTAGAGTGTGAGGCGATATCTATAATACATTTTGTTTCTCTCCTAACAACTCTATTTTAAAATACCGCAATCACCTTTTCATGCACTGCACGAGTTTTCCACGTGATCAATGACCTTAGAAACATATGATCTGTTCTTTTACTACCTGGTGCTCTCTCCTTGACTCAATTGAGAGAGTTTTCCCTTGAAGAAGATAGTCTCTATGATCAAGAGATATATAATGCGACTGAATGGATGACCAGATGATAATACTGATCACGCAGACTATTGATGGGAATCCAAGCTCTGCTCAACGGTCCCTGTGTCTTTACAATACTCCTGTTTCTTCACTTCTCTTCCTTGTATTCTTGGGTACTTTTTTGCAAGACCCCCTGTTCAGTAGGTTATTGATACTGTATAGTTGGGGATTAGAACTGTGGCAGGTTGTTAAAATATCCCTTTGACCCTAAATTCTCTGTGTGTTTGTTGGTGCTGTGTACTTTCCCCCAGGCCTCTCTTCTTAGGTCTGCCATTAGCCAAGGCTTTTTTAATTTTTCTAGATTTGTATATGTCACATATTTATTTAAATGGGCTTTCAGCCAGCTCTTTTCATCCATTGGTCTATTGTTGTGACATTCACATGTTGCTTTCGTCCACTGCAGCCTAAAGCATGGGGCATTGAGTCAGCCTACTTCAGCCACAGGCTAGCATCACTTTGGGTGACTGCATGTTGCTTTCACATGGAGCACATCTACACACAAGGTACTTCCCTTCAGTGCCAGAGTTTTTGTACTTTATTACTTTAGTGTTGCCTTTCTGTTTAGAGGAGCATGTGATAGCAGGAAGCTTTCTATCAACTCTTCAAGTTACACAGGACACATTTCAGCTTTATCATATCTGTCTCCTGTACATTCCTTTTGAAAGGCCTTTTTTTATCTGGCTTCTGTTATATTACAGTATACCAGATCGTGTCCGTTTGAAAATGTTCTTTGTAAAGTTACCCTCTTTTTTGTATGCATGCAATTAAGTACTTATTTGAGGACTACAGTCGTAATTGTAAACCCTTTTCATCTATATGTCCTGCTTATATGGCTTTGTAGGTTGCTTTCTGTGCTCATGTATGTTGTGCGTATATGGGCATTTAACTATTATATTAGTAATTGAAGCTGTGCCACTTATTCCAATTTTCTATCTGTCTGCTTGAAAGGCTATATATCCACCAACTTCTCAACCTACCTCTCTCTATGTGACTCCACCCGTTTATCTATCTACCTGCCTGTTCGTTCTCCAATGTTACTATCCAGCTATGCAACAGTATTGAAACCTTTCTATATGTTTTTACAAGCCTCTCTGCTTATAATATATTTTCAACCCTCTTTAGTTATCTATCTTATCAACCCTCTCTATCTATTGGTAATAAAGACTTACAAAAACATTATATGAAGTGAATACAAGACAAATTTCCTTTTTTTCTAGAACTTGTGTCAAGATCTTCAGATTTTTCTAAATATATGTGCATAACATAGATAGTTATAGGGTCTTCAGCTAGACTTTATCCATTCACATTTTCTTCCATCATTCACATTTTCTTCCACCCTCTCCAGCCAGCATCATGGCGCAACGGATCACCCGACTGCAGACTTTGGACAACTTCTCTATGAGTTATGGTAAGCTGCTTTTTCACAAGGAGCACATTCCCAGGGACTACTGTGGTAGTGTGTGTCTTTTTGAAACCAAAAAAATATTTTTGTCTTTAGCCAATGTTTATTTTTAGAACGATGATGGCCTGGCACTGTTAGAACTGGCTATTTCTGGTAGGCTAAGGCTGACGCCAAAGCCAGGCAGAAACCACCAATCTAGTCAGGGCAAGGAAGTCACACGCCAAGATAACCCCTGCTCACCCCCTTGGTAGCTTGGCACGAGCAGTCTAGGCTAAACTCAGAGGCAATGTGTAAAGCATTTGCGTCAGCGCACAATAGCAACACCATACTAGGCACACCACAAAAGAGACTCCACACAAGGTTATTATAAAAATAACGTTTGTATTGTAAAAACACATCAGATAAAATCACACATATACATGGTGCCAATTGGCACGGGCAATATTCACATGGGATTATTCACAAGACAGGGCCACATGGGCCACTGTCACAATCAGCACTTTAGTAGAAAGGAAATACTATCAGAACTGAGGCTAAAAGAATATAAAATCACTGTAGCACAGAGTAACAGTTATGAATCACATCCAGTAACTACTGGGAACAGGTAAGTACACACTACGCAACCCTAAACCCCTTAGGAGCATGTCACGCAGGGAACCAGGACCTCACTAGGACCCCCTGTATTAGAAAGAACAACCACCTAAGGATAAAATCCACTTAGGGGTATAAATCAGAACACATTACCCATGATGCATGAATATACATTCAGAGGAGTGGTAAAGAAAGAAAACACATGATGTGTAGACCTACACATTCAGCGGTGTTAAGGACAGAGCACATGATGCAATCAAAATACATTCAGGGGTGCAGCGCAAGAAGACACATGATGGCTAAACATTCAGAGGTGCAGCGCATGAAAAGAAAGACACATAATGCATAAAACATCCAGAGGTGTCAAGAGTAATACCATAGCGCAAATATCACATGAGGCCTAAAAACCTTCAGAGGTGCAGGAATAACACATGATGCAAGAGATCACATTCAGAGGTGCAATAACCATACCATTGCGCAAACTCACATAAGCCACTACCTGTGGCAGTCCCTAGGCCAACGGCCTTGTTGGGGCTCAGACGCCCTGAGTCTCAGTGTCAGGGGTGCGCTGCCATGCAGCGCCAGTCTCAGTACAAAAAGCCTAAACGTAGCAGGTGCCCACAAAGTGCTGGGCACCTGGGGAAGAACAAAACTGCGCCAGGGCCCTCACTGGCCCTTAGGCGCCAACTGTGCCACTGCTGGAGCCACACAGGCTCTGGGCATAACACACATGCCCCAGACGTTGGAGCCACAGAGGCTCTAAAGCACCATGCCAACCGTTGGAGCCACACAGGCTCTTAAAACAATTATGCCCCCATGAGCCTCACAGGGCTCTAGCCCTCACACTCGGGGGCAGGAGGGGACGAGCACCGACAATATGCCCAGAAGCCCCACCCCCCTCTCGAATATGGCCCTCTCTGGAGCCAAACGGGCTCTACACACCGTTGGGGCGGCCCACTGCCATCCGGGGCCGCCCTGAAGCAGTGCCTCTAACCCGGCACCAACACGAAGCAATGCGGGCCCTCAAGAGCCCCTCGCGACATGGCCCCCACGAGCCTCTCAGCTGTACATCACGTTGGGGCGGTCCACTGCCATACGGGGCCGCCCAATCTTCCGTTCCACAGCTGGCGCCTCGGCCCCACCACAGCCTCGCGGAGCCCCCTCCCAGCCGCTTGCACTCACCGGCTGTCATCGGCGGGGGCTCTCTCTGCAGGCCGCCCTCTCGCTCTCATCTTCTCCGGTCTCCCTCTTCATCACGGGGGACCGGCGACATCCTCCCGTTCACCAGCAGGGCTCTCCCCAAGACACGGGAGCCCTGCTTACACCGGCGTCGCCATGCTCCTCGGCGCCTTCTTCCTCCTCTCTCTGCAGGTCACGAGCGATGGGCCAATCCCATCGCGGCTCCTTCGGCGAGCCCCCAGTGACGCCAGAGCCTCTGCAGGCGTCTCCACCAACCGGAGCGCGACTCTCTGGGGCAGCGGCCAATCAGAGCGCGTCTCTCCTTGGGTCTCGGCCAATCCGGTCGCGGCCCCTTCGTGGTTTGTTTTCACCGGTCCAGATCGAGGTGGGCACTCGTAGATAATTAAATCAATGCAGGCAGGAATCCTCAGCGCATCCAGCGCTATAAACGAGCAGGAAAAGCGCTCCTAAGCGCTAGAAAGTCCAGAGAAGGCGCTCTCAAGCGCTTGGGGGAAATGAAGCGCTCCAAAGCGCTAGACAGCAGGCATAGCGCTCCCAGGCGCTCAGGGCAAAGCCCAGCGCCTCCAGGCGCTAGAAACCAACTCCAGCACTCTCCACAGGGAAAGGCAGCTTCTCCATGCTGCCATGGTCCCAGAACTTCCCCAGGGGCAAAGCCAAGTCCCCCCTTTAGCCCAGGCAGGGCAGAAGGGTCCCCCAGGAGTCCAGGAATCCAGGCATCCAGGGGCTGGGCAGCGCCCACCCCTGGTAGATCCAAGTCAGCCACAAGAGCAAGAACAAGAACAAGTTGGAAGGAGACACAGCCCCTTCTTATACACAGGAATGCCTTTGAAGTACTTCGTGCAAGGGGCCCCGAGTACTGGAATGTTTCTGGTTTCCCTCTCCTGTCAGCCTCAGGTCAGAGGTGACAGTGGGCCGTCAGGAGGGAGAGCCAGCATGGTGGGCAGGCAGGCACGGCCCGGCACCACCAGACGCTATTCCCTCCCATCCCTGACAGCAGATGGGGGGCCTTTCATCTATGGCTGACTCAGACCCCCTCCTCCGGGGCCTTGCAGACCCTGTCCTACTCAAACCAGACAGTCCATCCACCAGCAGGCCCAGGCACTCCTGGGCCAGGCTCACCAGCCAATCACACGCCAGCACCAACTTACACAAATATGCCAACTTCTAAAAGTGGCGCTTCTAGACTAGACACAATCATGCCGCATACACCATTTTGCAGCATTCAGTCTCACGAGTTCGTACATACCAAACTCGACCCTGCACTCCCCACACATCAGGAACTACCATGGGCATACATATTCCCCATTCATTCCTATGGGAGGGCAGGTCACTCACCACTCATTCACAGAGAGCTCAAGCACTTTACACTGTAACATAGTGAACAAGTGCGCAGAGGCCTAAATTCACCACCACCAGGTTCCATAAACAGGGTAGGAAAAAGCAAAAAGTCTAGGGGTGAACCTGCCTAAAGGGCCGGGTCCAACATAACCCCCTTCCAGCCAAAACGCAGGGTAGACCAATCACTCCACTGATGGGCTTCCTTGCTTTGGGCGACAAAACCACGGACACGGACCTGCACGGCAGGGACACCCTCCGGTTTTACGCCACTCCGAACCTACCTGGTTACCTCTAAACAATAACTCTCTGACACAACTAGGATACCCCACTGGTACTCCCTAGTCATCCACAGCCAAGACCAGGCCATAGGCCATCCAAATCACAGGTCCTAACTAATCCACAGAGCGGGGGGTAGTAACCCCTGGCACACAATAGCCATTCTCCACTCTCTCTCTCAGTGTAGCTACAACTACCACTGATCCAACAACCTAGGGTCCACACCCCCAAGCTGACCAGAGGTCTCGGGCAAGAATGCCCCACCCTACCTCTACTTCTGCGTTTCCGCACCCTCACAGAGAAGCACTTCACCAGAACACAATTCTCCTACCAGATCAGGACCTCTCTCCATCACTGGTCTACAACCTGGAAACTATTCCACTTCTGAGGTACAAAGCACACAGCACAGTCCCTCTTCAAGCAGGTGGGGGGACACAGTCCACAGCAAAGCCGCCTTTCCTCTACCTTAGTGGAAACAACAAACTGCAGGTGGGCCCCAGACCACACAGCAAGGGCAGCCCCCCTCAGTCTCTTCAGCTGAACCACCTTAGTAGAGATTCCTCTTGACCTAGAAGTTTCCTAATCTCCCAACCTAAGATCTAAACCCTCAGGTTGCACAGGGGTCAGAAGTAAGGACACCGTCCCTCTGCACCCCCTTCCAGTTCCATGACTACAGGCCCAGTATGTCTCAGGCTAGACAGAGCACACGCCAGCGGCGTATCAGCGACACACTCTCCTCCAGTCCCCCCTATCACAGGGTAATTCTCAGTATGTCCCAGGCTAAACAGAGCACACGCCAGCGGCGTATCAGTGACACACTTTCCTTCAGTACTCCTTCCAGGTCAGGCCACACCCCAATCTGGCTTTCCCCCCTCCTCGGGGAACGACCTCCAGAGGCCCCACAAATGGTCAAGCACTCTAGACGGTCAAATGCTCAGCGAGCCAGGACTTCTGCACCCTCCACTTAGGAGCGGTACTGCCCAACACCAGGACTGCCGGAGTTCTGGTTACAGACCCTCCCCGTCCTCTAGACACAGGAAGATCCTCCTCAAATGACCTATGTACAGCTTAGGCCCCTGACCTGGCACTCCCTTAGGGAACCCTCCAGGCCTTGAGATAGGGTTTCAGGCCAATGTAGGACACACCGTCCCACACTCACTTCGCCTCCACTGCGACAGGACGTGAGCCCCTACACCCTACCCTTTCTACTGGGATCTAGCTGGGCTACACAGTAACCTCTTCTCCTACCCAGGATCATCAGATACTCAAGCCACTCCTTTTAGAATCACTCCCTAATGCAAGACATCTAGCACACCGCCAGACATCCACCGTCTTGTCCAGTTCCTCTGCAGGACCTCCTGCACACCACCAGAGGTACACCTCTCATGCAAGCTCTTTAACAAAATGAAAACTCACACCAACTCCTCCAGTTCAGCACACACCTCATTCGCACACTCCCCCCCCTCGGACTGGTAAGGCAGTTTTTACTACCCCTGATCACTCAACCTGACCACACGTGACACAGGTACCAAACTCTGGGAGCGGGGAATGGGAATTAACACACTGGACACATTAAAGCTGCCACCACTGGATACTACCACACTGGGGAATCCAGACACACACACTACACTCAGGGAACAACCACCCTCCTGAGCTAGTCTTTTCTCCTCACACTCCCTCTCTTCCATCTACCCTCACAGGGACAGAATTTGGGTTTGGACACTGGACCCAGCAAGGGATTCTTAATCTATGGGAACCTCCCCTCTACTGGCGTCCCGCCCTGTCACTTTCTCTCATCTGCCACTAAACATAAAGCGCAGGAACACATTTGAAAATGACACTCTTGAGGAAAAGAAATCAAAAACAATAATCCCAAACATGTGACTATCTGAAAAAAAACAATTGCAGAGTTTTGTAATGTAGCCAGTTGTCGCTATGGCACTGCGCAAACACCAGTCCAAATCCGCACCGCTGACCAACAATGTTAGAACTGGCTATTTCTGGTAGGCTAAGGCTGACGCCAAAGCCAGGCAGAAACCACCAATCTAGTCAGGGCAAGGAAGTCACACGCCAAGATAACCCCTGCTCACCCCCTTGGTAGCTTGGCACGAGCAGTCTAGGCTAAACTCGGAGGCAATGTGTAAAGCATTTGCATCAGCGCACAATAGCAACACCATACTAGGCACACCACAAAAGAGACTCCACACAAGGTTATTATAAAAATAACTTTTGTATTGTAAAAACACATCAGATAAAATCACACATATACATGGTGCCAATTGGCACGGGCAATATTCACATGGGATTATTCACAAGACAGGGCCACATGGGCCACTGTCACAATCAGCACTTTAGTAGAAAGGAAATACTATCAGAACTGAGACTAAAAGAATATAAAATCACTGTAGCACAGAGTAACAGTTATGAATCACATCCAATAACTACTGGGAACAGGTAAGTACACACTACGCAACCCTAAACCCCTTAGGAGCTTGTCACGCAGGGAACCAGGACCTCACTAGGACCCCCTGTATTAGAAAGAACAACCACCTAAGGATAAAATCCACTTAGGGGTATACATCAGAACACATTACCCATGATGCATGAATATACATTCAGAGGAGTGGTAAAGAAAGAAAACACATGATGTGTAGACCTACACATTCAGCGGTGTTAAGGACAGAGCACATGATGCAATCAAAATACATTCAGGGGTGCAGCGCAAGAAGACACATGATGACTAAACATTCAGAGGTGCAGCGCATGAAAAGAAAGACACATAATGCATAAAACATCCAGAGGTGTCAAGAGTAATACCATAGCGCAAATATCACATGAGGCCTAAAAACCTTCAGAGGTGCAGGAATAACACATGATGCAAGAGATCACATTCAGAGGTGCAATAACCATACCATTGCGCAAACTCACATAAGCCACTACCTGTGGCAGTCCCTAGGCCAACGGCCTTGTTGGGGCTCAGACGCCCTGAGTCCCAGTGTCAGGGGTGCGCTGCCATGCAGCGCCAGTCTCAGTACAAAAAGCCTAAACGTAGCATGTGCCCACAAAGTGCTGGGCACCTGGAGAAGAACAAAACTGCGCCAGGGCCCTCACTGGACCTTAGGCGCCAACTGTGCCACTGCTGGAGCCACACAGGCTCTGGGCATAACACACATGCCCCAGACGTTGGAGCCACAGAGGCTCTAAAGCACCATGCCAACCGTTGGAGCCACACAGGCTCTTAAAACAATGATGCCCCCATGAGCCTCACCGGGCTCTAGCCCTCACACTCGGGGGCAGGAGGGGACGAGCACCGACAATATGCCCCGAAGCCCCCCCCTTCTCGAATATGGCCCTCTCTGGAGCCAAACGGGCTCTACACACCGTTGGGGCGGCCCGCTGCCATCCGGGGCCGCCCTGAAGCAGTGCCTCTAACCCGGCACCAACACGAAGCAATGCGGGCCCTCAAGAGCCCCTCGCGACATGGCCCCCACGAGCCTCTCAGCTGTACATCACGTTGGGGTGGTCCACTGCCATACGGGGCCGCCCAATCTTCCGTTCCACAGCTGGCGCCTCGCCTCGGCCCCACCACAGCCTCGCGGAGCCCCCTCCCAGCCGCTTGCACTCACCGGCTGTCATCGGCGGGGGCTCTCTCTGCAGGCCGCCCTCTTGCTCTCATCTTCTCCAGTCTCCCTCTTCATCACGGGGGACCGGCGACATCCTCCCGTTCACCAGCAGGGCTCTCCCCAAGACACGGGAGCCCTGCTTACACTGGCGTCGCCATGCTCCTCGGCGCCTTCTTCCTCCTCTCGCTGCAGGTCACGAGCGATGGGCCAATTCCATCGCGGCTCCTTCGGCGAGCCCCCAGTGACGCCAAAGCCTCTGCAGGCGTCTCCACCAACCGGAGCGCGACTCTCCGGGGCAGCGGCCAATCAGAGCGCGTCTCTCCTTGGGTCTCGGCCAATCCGGTCGCGGCCCCTTTGTGGTTTGTTTTCACCGCGGCAGATCGAGGTTGGCACTCGTAGATAATTAAATCAATGCAGGCAGGAATCCTCAGCGCATCCAGCGCTATAAATGAGCAGGAAAAGCGCTCCTAAGCGCTAGAAAGTCCAGAGAAGGCGCTCTCAAGCGCTTGGGGGAAATGAAGCGCTCCAAAGCGCTAGACAGCATGCAGAGCGCTCCCAGGCGCTCAGGGCGAAGCCCAGCGCCTCCAGGCGCTAGAAACCAACTCCAGCGCTCTCCACAGGAAAAGGCAGCTTCTCCATGCTGCCATGGTCCCAGAACTTCCCCAGGGGCAAAGCCAAGTCCCCCCTTCAGCCCAGGCAGGGCAGAAGGGTCCCCCAGGAGTCCAGGAATCCAGGCATCCAGGGGCTGGGCAGCGCCCACCCCTGGTAGATCCAAGTCAGCCACAAGAGCAAGAACAAGAACAAGTTGGAAGGAGACACAGCCCCTTCTTATACACAGGAATGCCTTTGAAGTACTTCGTGCAAGGGGCCCCGAGTACTGGAATGTTTCTGGTTTCCCTCTCCTGTCAGCCTCAGGTCAGAGGTGACAGTGGGCCGTCAGGAGGGAGAGCCAGCATGGTGGGCAGGCAGGCACGGCCCGGCACCACCAGATGCTATTCCCTCCCATCCCTGACAGCAGATGGGGGACCTTTCATCTATGGCTGACTCAGACCCCCTCCTCCGGGGCCTTGCAGACCCTGTCCTACTCAAACCAGACAGTCCATCCACCAGCAGGCCCAGGCACTCCTGGGCCAGGCTCACCAGCCAATCACACGCCAGCACCAACTTACACAAATATGCCAACTTCTAAAAGTGGCGCTTCTAGACTAGACACAATCATGCCGCATACACCATTTTGCAGCATTCAGTCTCACGAGTTCGTACATACCAAACTCGACCCTGCACTCCCCACACATCAGGAACTACCATGGGCATACATATTCCCCATTCATTCCTATGGGAGGGCAGGTCACTCACCACTCATTCACAGAGAGCTCAAGCACTTTACACTGTAACACAGTGAACAAGTGCGCAGAGGCCTAAATTCACCACCACCAGGTTCCATAAACAGGCTAGGAAAAAGCAAAAAGTCTAGGGGTGAACCTGCCTAAAGGGCCGGGTCCAACAGGCACCTTCTCCAACAATAAAGTATTACATCAACCATGACAAATAAAATAAGCATTGCAGAAGCCAAAAGACTGGTTGCCAACTCCTGACTTATTGGCTTTGCCAGGGCTTGTTAAGTCTGGCATTAGCCAAGACCATTTGATTTTACTAAAATTATGTATATATGTATTGTACTTCAATATGTATATAACCAGCGATTCTAAAAATAGCCGTTCCTGTGAATTTGCATTTGCAATTAGGAAATCACAAAATAGGAAATAGCAAAATTGTGATTTCCTAATAGGAAATTGCAAAAACTGCAAATGGGAAGCCGCAAAATAGGAAACAGAGCTTTCTGGATGCAGAATGATGATGATAGACAAGGGAGTTTATAAATATAGAGTGTGGCCACAACCCAGATGCCTAGGCTGGAAATAAGGAGTGCTACTGCATCACAGCTGCTGTTGAATAACACCATCCCAGGAGATCCAATCCCAGGAGAAGACCATGGCCACAGAAGATGGGTCATAAATAGGAAAGCAAAATCTACTGAGAAGGAGCTGGAGCTCCTAACAGAGGAATGTATGGCCCAAATGGACCAACTATTCGGAAAGGCTTCTTTCTCTGTGCCAGAGAGTCAAATTATCCGGATCTGGACCAGCATCCAGGAGAAGGTGAACACCAGAGGACCATACCTGAGATCCGCAAAAGGTGGTATGACCTGATGTGGCCAGCAGGATGGTAGAGGGATGTGGATCCGGTGGAGGACCCTCAAAATAACCCCCTCCGACTCCCACGGAGACACTTATAGAGTGGACCCTGGAACCAGAGCGCATGGTGGGAGTAGTTGACATCAACACCTCCGCTCCAGCAGGCACCAATCAGAGTAAGTCATCTTCCCTTTACTTATCTATCAAAATATAATGTTAGCAAATCCTTAAATCATACATCACAGCATGAATAACTTCATTGAGATTCTTGCTCCAACCTGGCAATGCATCATGGGAGTGCTAGTACACATCATTTGCTTGCTGAACTGTGTGCTGATGACTACACCAAACATATCTGTACAACATTAATTTTTCACAAACACATGAAACAAAATCAAAGCCATTTAATTTCACTGACTATTTACATACATTTACACAGATCACAGCTCGATTGTGTTAGGAACCAGTGCAGCACAAAGACATACTGACATTCATGTGGTCATTCAGGACACACCACCACCAACCCCTCCACCCATCACCCCAATCCAACTGGCAGGAGAGCAGCCATATCACAGCTGCCAGAGGTTGTAGATGTGGACAGTGATGAGGGTGAATCACAGAGCGAGGACCCCACAACACCAGAGGCCGCACAGACAGTGCAGAGGGCAAAGATCAGCAGTCCGTATTGAGAACGTTTCAGACAACACGTCGGAGATTGCCCCTGTGTATGGTGGGTTCGAGAGGTCCATCATCTCTGTACCGCTCCTGCTGACAAAACAGATAGTGACTGTCAGTAGGGAGCTGCAGCATACATCTTAGTCACTGCAGAACTTGGAGAAAGGGCAGGGCCAGTGGCTAGGGGCAATGGAGAGGGAGCACCATGTGCAGAAACAGCGGCACAGTCAGTACCTAGCAAGGTTTGATTCCTTCTCCCAGTCCATCAACCGCCTGGCAGTAGCCACAACAATGCTTACAAGGTAGACTATGAACATTTAACTGACATGGGGTACTGCTGTCACAATGTTGCACATGGGCTCGTGCAAGTGGCTACAGCCCTAGAGAACATCCAGACCCACAACATCTTTGTCTCCAACATCCTTCCCCCACCTGAGAGTGAAGAGGGCTCCAGCCTCAGTGCCACATCTTTTTAGGAGTCAGGTAGTACCAGGCATTCATGCAGACACACTTCTGGGACTGGTGTCACCAGTCCCACAACCCAGTGTTGCTGACAAAGCACCCAACTTCATAGGCCAAGAAAAGTGAAATGCTGTACACATCAGAGCAATGCGTCATCTTTCTTTGATTTGGCATTAGTTACTTTGTTGTTAATTTCATGACAATGCTACATCCACAAGGATATTTGATCCTTGAGTGTCACTATGTTGTTGCTACCTCAATGAAAAGTGGCATCAGGCATTATCATCATGTGTGATGTCTCATTATTTGATATTTTAATTCCTCTTACCTCAGAAATAGGTGTTGGTGATGTCTGTGCATTGTGCACATCCCTCTGCTGCACGTGTGCCCTCCTGCTGCACCTGTAATGGTGGTATCTCATCATTAGAGACAGAATCTGGCTCTATCGGGATGTCATGCAGACCCTTCTTCTTTGCAATATTGTGCAGTAGGGCACAAGGGCCGAGTATCTTGCAGAATGTTCTGGTCTGTTCAGTAGTGCCTGGAGGTCTTGTGGAGCCAGCAAAAGCAGGACCTTAGAATCCCAAAGGTCCTCAATGATTGAGCACTTTATCCTGTGTGCCCTATTGTATTGCCTCTCACTTCTTGTTCTCTGAGTCAGGAACGGTATGAGAAGCCAGGGACGTAAGGCAAATGCACTCTCACCTGAAGGACATGAGGAGGAAAACCATTAGGTCACATTTCACACCATCCTGGCCACTGTATTCATTGAGTCTGCAATTCTCTTACCAAGTAGGAAATCATTACCAAAGCCAATTGGTTTAGTTTTCCACTCTGGTGGAACATGAATGAGTCATGGGTGCTGCCTGTCTGGCCTCAAGGTCTGTTATGATGCAGGAGGCATCGCGCACTACCTGCACATTGACTGAGTGAGCTTTTCCTGTTCCTGTACATTTATTTAGTTGCTGAAGGGGGACATATGGCAATATGTGTGCCATCCACACAGCCATTGACATTGCGGTACAGAGCTACCCTGTAGAACATCAATTTGGTTTGCTACAATGATTGGGGATATTGGAAAATTAGATATATTGGTTGACCTTGCTCGCCATGATGTCAAGGAACCTGTAAAACAACCTGGAAAAGGCACTTTGTGACATCTGCCCGGCCAGTGCAATGACCCCCTGGTTATTTTCCAAAACAAAGACATGCAGGCAACACAATACCTGCACATGTGGTGGTATCACATTGCTTCTGAGTGTTGGGGCCTGTATCTGAGGTCGTAACTTAACTATTAAATCAAGTATTACCTGACTACTCAGTCTGTACTTATCAATAATCTCCTCCTCTGTCTGTTCAAACAGGTTGACCCTCACCATAAATATCCTCTCCTGTCTTCTCCTCCTTCTCTGCCTCACAGCCAAAATCCTCATCCTCCTCACCAGAATATACACAGCCACTATTGTGAAAGAGAAAGATGCATTTTGGTTGCCTTTTTATAGTTTGTATCTGGTAACCACCTGATCTGAATCAATAGTAATTACATTTCCTAAATGGCCATTTTGTGATTAGTCGCAGTTAGGAAATCCTTTGTACATACGGTTAGCAATTCACAAATAAGAAAGCCCTATTTGCGTTTTCCTATTTAGCAATTACCAAATGGCGATTTCTACGAAGTATAAATCACGTTTTGCACTACTGCGAATGCCTTTTGTATATAACAAAATGCTATTTTATATTTCCTAATGGCCAGACCTAGCAAATTTCATTAAGAAATGCAAAATGCCTTCATACATATGGGCCCATGTTCCATGCTGAAGCATCAAGGAAGGCTTTGTTACAAAGTTCAACCAACAAAATCCATTAAAACATGGCAGAACATTGTCTGTTTGTGTGAAGAATATGGCAGTTCTAGAGACACCCAGGGGATTCATACATTTTATTTCAGTAGAATCTTCATTGTGCAGCAGAGCCGTTTGTGATATAAGAAGCACTGGAGACTTCCAGTGATGATGTGGGTTAACAATAATGCAGAGCAGGCCCTACAATTTATGACCCAGTGAGAGTAACTTGAATACTTCAACTTTTGAGGTATACCTGCTCATTGAAGGACACAAGATCACTGAGGGCCTGCTGTTCTATCATTTTATTTTGCGAGTCTCTAATTGCGATTTTGTGCGACTTAATTAGAGACTCGCATAATGAAATGTATTAATGTGTCTCAGACACATTCGCAATTCTCAATGGGATCACAATTGACCTGCCTCATCAATATTCATGAGGCAGTTGCAATTTGCGACCCATTGGGAATGGGCAGGTACCCAGGGATGGTGGCCTGCTGGGGACAGCAGACCACCATGTCTGTGTTTGCTTTTAAATAAAGCAACTTTTTTTTTTTCAAACGCAGCCTTTTTCCTTAAAGAAAAATGGGATGCATTTCAGAAACAAAAATGAAACATTTCAGTTTCCTCTTTTTTAAGGGTAGGCAGTGGTCTGTTGGACCACTGCCTGCTCTTAAAAAATATTTTCGTTACCATTCACAAAGGGGAAAGGGTCACCTTGGGACCCATTTTCGTTTGAGAGTGGCTTACCACCTACTCAAAGTAGGCGGTAAACTGTGATTGTTTTACGACCGCATTCCGGTCGCAAAACAATCATAAATCCCCCTGCAACTTGCTATCAAGAAGGGACATCATTAGCTCACCCCTTCCTAATAGCGACTCGCAAACTCTATTTTGCGATTTGGTAATAGTTTACCGACTTGCAAAATAGGGGTTGTACATAAAAAAGGCATTTTATCGGTCTTAAATACCCAAATGGACCATTTGAGGATGCTAAAATGCGTCATACATCTGGCTCTAAATCACTAGTTTGCAATTTGCTAATAGTGATGAGTAAACACTGCAAGAAACTATCTTGACCACAAAATTTCTGTCACAAGTCTTTGGTGCAAACAAATATGGAAATGTGCAAACTTGAAATCCGGTGAACATTTTTAACACAAAAGGTATAATTAAGCACATTTCGATGTAGAAGGGTATCAAACTTCAATTACGAGCTATGATGCATTGCGAATCCTGCTCCTCCTGCTCTCTCTCTCTATTAAAGGCTAGAACTCACACCTATCATTTAAATAAGAAGGAGGGAGAAGGGGAAAGAGAGAGCAAGAGAGAGAGAGGTGTCGAGAGTCTGATTCTTTGCATCAGCAAGGTCGGCTAGCTCAGCAGAGGATTTTGATATTATTTACTGGTCAGATGAGTCAATACAGAGAAATAACAACACCAACAATTTAGCATAGAGCTTTTCCTACCAAGATCTTTGGCATACTGTGCTGTAGTGAGTCGTTTTTTGCTTTACCAGTAATCCAGATAGCAAGCTAAATAATTATAAAAGTGCAAAGATACAGAAAAGATGCAGTATGTCCTCTGAGGGGGACCCTGGAAAATGAGAGGTTAAGCGCCGACATGGCGTTCGTGTTCGAAACCTTCAGGAATTTTGAAACATCTAGCAGTTGGCTGGACATGTGTCCTGCATAGGCCTGTTGCTATTGCATTTTGACATTACCTGATTCCCAAAATACGAAATACAGGAGTTAACCAATAATGCCTCAAATCATTAAATTTGTTAAACACACAAACTACACGCAACAATGATTCAAGTTTCTAACTACACAGCCTGCAGTACTGGGCTTCTGTGCCGTTCAGTCGTCCATATTTGCATGCTTTAAGGGGTATAATGCTGCATCTTAACCTGATTAGGTCTTTTTTCAGCTCAAGACCAGTGGCGGCTCTTCGAGTGAGTGCTGCGGGGCAATGAGGCGGGGCAAGGGAGGGGCAAGGTGGGGGGTAGCAAACTCCGGCTCACGGCCGAACGGAGGTATGTAAATAAATAAATAAATAAAATGAATTACATTGGGCGCGCTGCAACCCAAATAGCTGTATAAGAAACAGCTGGGTTTAAGTGACCCGGTAACTTGCCTTAAGTTAATTTATTTATAGGTTTGTCGTGTTCAACTTGGAAATGACTAAAATGTAGTAGTTATTTACAGAATAGGTTAAATCTATTATTTTCTCTTTGGAAGTGTGCGCATCATTCGCTGTGGGTGAAGCACACCTTCCCCTTCACCTTAGTTCTTTGTCAAATCCCCATGATTCATCCCTGGCACTAATTTTAGTTAATTTAGGAGTGAGCCCACTGCGTGCTTCCTTGTTGCAGGCTGACGTGTGCATCCACGCTTATGCTAATGAAAAAGAACTATGCTTTCACTCAAAGGTGTCTAAACATGTGCCAGAACTAAATTAAATAAGATATGGAAAAATAAAAAGTACTTTATGAAAACATAAATGGTGAAAAAAAATCCATTATCACGATAAAAATACAATCTTTCCTCTGACTGCAAAGGAAGAAGGTGGCATCAAACCAGTGGTACAGGAACTAGGGGTGTGGGAGGTGCTGCAGCATCCCCAGATGAACTTGACTGTGCTTTACTCTTTCAGCATGTCCTGTGTTTGCAAAGACACAATGTAAAATGTAAGGCAAATTCTTCTGGAAACTGCTGTATGACATTGGCAACTGCATGTCCCGAGCTTCACTCCGGAGGCCCATTTTCCATAATCCTTCATAATCCTGCATTGCAAGGGCACTTGTGTCCCTCCATTATCACACAACATGCAGCAGATGATAAAGCAGTCAAGAACTCAAGATAACACTGTTTTGAAAATACAACACTGCATGAGATGGACCAGCAACTCCGAAGGTTAGTGGTAAATTAGGACAATATGGCAGCCTGTGCCATTGGCGATCAACAGGGACTGAGTTTTTGCTGGACCTCCTAATGAGCCTACGAATGGAGCGAGGAGCGGGGTAGTGCCTTTTGGGCCTCTCCCCCGATCTTCTACTTTAATTGCCCCACATTCAGACTGACAAGGAGGCTCACAGCCTTGGGATTGTCCTGCAGGGCCTGATGAGGAGCTGCCGGTGAAATGGGGCGTGCTGGGGCAGTGGTGGCCCGATGGTGTTTGGGGAGTTCCCTGACACCTTGGCTAGGTGATGATGGCTCTTATCCAGTGTGAATACTGCTGGCATGAGGGCTGGGCCCTTGGCCCGCAGCTTTGTGGCTGGATTTACTATGGTCCCCCTGTACTGGAATGCTGTGGTGAATGCCGATGACAAAGGAGTCCTCCCACATGCATGTGATGCCTGGTGGACTTGGGCCTCGAGGTAACACCATTGCTGCAGATTGGTGTGGAGGCCGCATGGCTGAGGCACGCATGCATTGAAGTTTGGGCCAGAGTGAAGGCGCTGGGCTTCCCTCCCCACCTCTGCTGAACAACTGCAGGCCTCCCCTAAGAGCCAGTGGACTTCTGCCACAATAGGAGGGCCTCTTCCCCAACTGTCCAGCAAGAGCCTGCTGGACATCCGGGATTCACAGAGTAGAGCTGATGGACTAACAATGAATGTGCTCCTGATTGTGGGGAACCAGCGCTGCAGTACTGATGCTGGATGTCGTTCTCATACGTCTCGACCACTGTGCACTGGATGCTTTGGGGCAGACATGGGGAGAGATACGCCGACTGGACTCACTTAGCAAACCCACATTGACCAATATAGTGGAGGCTTCAGAAGCAGGAGCATGAGGGAAAATGCAGGAGAGCGCACAGGCTTGCTAGTGCTGCTGGGGACAGATTTTGGTGACGATAGAGCAATCCGCCCAAACGCTTGAGGAGGACAAAATCGACACTGTGGCACTGGAGATGAATTCGCTATCTGTTGACATGCGTAAGGTCAATGAAACATCTCTGGCCACAGACAAAGAAATTCTCCAGCTGCTAAAAAACATGGCTAATCCCTAAATGTTGGTTCGCTCTGCCGCGGATCATACTCGCTACCTAAATAACAAGCTTGAGGGCTTGGAGTGTAGTTTGTGGCAAAATAAACTACACTTCATGAGTTTCCCAGAATGATTGGAGGGCACCTCACTGGGGGCGTTTCTGGAAGTTGGGTCTGAAATGTGTTGCGACAGGAGGGACTCTCAGCAACGTTTGTGATTGAATGACACATAGAGCCCTGGTCCTAGTGCTGGACTCGAGGGCCCCCTTCAGGCCATGATAGCAAAATCCTGAATTATGGAGGAAGCAATATGATCCTACACACAGTTTGAACTAAAGGTAAAAAAACAATGATAACAGCATCATCTGAATATTGCAGGAATGCTCGCAAAATGTTAAGCAAATGTGGAAAGCATTTGTAGCAGTGAAGCAAAAACTGAAAGCTATGAACCTGAAATACATGATGCTATTTCCAGCCAAGCTATGGCCATTCATGATGGTAAATTACACTTCTCTACAATGCAACAGGAAGTATGGGAGAGGCTGGAGCTGGACAGTGGGCCAGGAATGGTGTCAACGTCTAGAGGACCAGGAAGATACTGAGGAAGAGGAATGGCACACACTTGGTGGTGTGCATCGATGGAACATTGGATATTATTCATGGTACCGGGGAGGGAGAGATGCCTCTTTCGTTTGGTAAAACTGTGACTTGCAAGGTGCCGGAGAAGATCTGTGCACTCTACTCCCCTGAGTGAGAGAGGTACTTGGAAGCAGCGGGACTACTGTTGCAGAGGACTCTATTGACAGCTAAATACTAATTTGGAAGAGTATGGAAGTATGGAAATTGGAGGAAGGCGGAAATGTATGAATAAGAATAGGTTTGCAACTGGTTGAACAATATTTTCCTCCCCATCAGCATGCTTAAAATTCATACTAATGCTTCAGCATTATAGACACGGAACCTCAGTCCCTCAGATTCTCGAATACGCATTTACTGAAGTGGAATGATCCCAAGTTAACCCTTTCGTGATTATTCAGGCCCCTATTTTGGCCTTGGGTTAATTCCCCCTGGCTCCTGAGTCATTGCCAGGAGCCCCTACTGTGGTACTTGCCTGTGAATTTATCATACAGATTCATCGTATGCCCACAGTGTCTAGGAGCATTATTGGATGCCACTTATTGGAATTGTGTGTCTTTATAATCATGACAGAGACCCACAACAGTGTTATTCTTTCAAAGAATCTTATTGGATGTCGTTACATTGAGCATGGGACTGTGACCACCGTATGAGTTTCGTCACACCAAGAATTCTATTGGATGCCGTTACATTGAGTGTGGGATTGTGACCACCATATGAGTTTCGCCACACTAAGTTACAGAGTTCTAAACGGACATACAGTGTCCACCAAGTCTATGATTTATGTGAATTTCTACGACGCTTACGATTCAACGCTATTTTTCCTTCAGAGGGGTTATTACCCTGAGAAGCCCTGACAAAGTTCTCTTCGAGAACGAAACGCGTTGGCTGAACCATTTCCATTTTGAATCGAGTGTGATTAATAAAGAACTTTGAAAAATTTACGGCTAATCTCCGGGCATTCTATTCATTTCTGGAGCACAGTGGCATCATAGGACAGTTGGTGTCTGGGTTTGTTGCGCGGGCCAACACAACAGCTCACTGCACTCCTGTCATGATAAAGGGGGTGTGGGCTCCCACTGTGCGCCCTCAGCGCTTCTCCCTTCCTCCTGCCCTTGTGACTTCATAGGTCCTTCCAGGGCGTTGTCTTCCCAATGGCTGGCTAGGTTGGATCCGGCAGAGGCGGCTCCAGGTCTGCTCCAGTCCCCTCCATATTACACATAATACACATTTAAAGAACACGTAGGGTTGTGCCACTTGGCACCATAGAGTTTAGCTAGTTGTTATCAATTCCCTGCTTGGAGTGCTATGGGAAAGCACCAGATTACAGTTATAATGGGTGCGTACCCAGGGGTAGAAAGGGGGAGTTGGGTTGCTTATTCATGGACAGAGCAAAGTTATCTTAATGATACACAGAGCTCAATCAATACTGTATCCTAAAGCAAGTATTCCAATTCCCCACACAGAATTGCTAAAGGAAGGTGGATGTGACGATGCCCTTGAGTGCTATTTGGACACACCAGTGGCTGCAGCTCTTTCTAGAACTCGTACTCTGCACATAGCCACCTGGAGTATCCAAAGGCTAAATGCCTATACAAAGCCCTATCATACCCACATATACCTTCGACAATATGGCATAGGTAGTTCCATGCTCCAGGAAACCCATTTACAGATGAAGAGGTGAATAATTAGAAAAAGAATTGGAAGAGGCAAATATTTTTATCTACTTACTACTCTTATGCTGGGTGGAGGGTCACAACTTGGATTGCCCCTGGGGTGCCTTTTCCGCATCAAAACTCTAATGCCGAGGTGGAGGGTCGATTTGTGCTCTTTTATGGTTTGTTGGATGAAATGGAGGTTTAGTTCCTTAATTCATATGCCCTTAATAGGGAAGGTATGGTTTTCTATGAGATGTTGTATCGCCTAATCCTTCCATACATACATTTATCACTGGTCTGGGCTGGTGATTTTAAATGTGTCCTTGACAGTGACATGGATAGACACCTTCCCAAACATCACAGTAAGTCAGGAATGGCTGCTCTGTTGTCTGCAGGGATGGCAAAGCTAGAATGTATAAATATCTGACAGACAATGCTCCTCACAAGCAAATAATATTTCTATGTTTTGCTGACGCGTGACACCTATAGTAGATTAGACTAGATCCTAGTATCACAGAACTTTAGTTTCCATATGCTGGGGTCCAGTACTTAAATAGATTTGTCCCTATTACTGCTACAGGATGAAGTGGTCGGGAGCTGAGGAGGAACATCTGTGTGGTGATTAAACTCAGACCGCTTTAGTTTTTTTTTTTTTTTAAACGTAGTTTATTGGGTTTTATACAAACATCATACATGTTACATTAAATCCTTCAGTTAACTGGTTAGTTCAGTCCCCATTCCAGGATGCAATCCCACTATCTTTTATACAGTAGGAGAAAAATAATAGAAGAAAATGCAATCTCCGCATTGTGGTGGAAACCCTTATGACAATAAACAGTTCTCAATTCTTTTACCATCCCAACACCCCCCAACTTGTGTTGCGACCCCTCCACTGCCCCCATGTTGCCGGTGTGTACTATCTCACGGATCTATACAGTCGTGTGGGAACAGGAGTCACTTCTTATGCAGCTTCTAGTTATACCTGTCCTAGTTCGGGGTACCCGCCAATTCTACAATCACCTCACTGTCTTCTTCTATCTCGTACTCCTGCAGTGCTTGTACAAATGTTTCCCTTGCCGCCGCCGTCTCCAAAGCCCTATCTGTGTTTAATCGTCGGGCCAGTTGGGATCTAAGCGTGCTCTCACTTGTCGCCTACTTCACAAATTCAGTCCTCAATTACTCACTGCTAGGACCCACCGTTGCTTTCCATCGTCTTGTTATTTCTTGTTTCGCTAGTAATAGTCCCATATCTATAAATGTACTTGTGATTTTGTTTTTCGATGTGTGGGGAAAGCAACGCAGTAGGCCAGTGGCTATATCAAAGGTCAGCTGTCGCTCCGTAATGGAGTTCAGTATCTCTCCTACCTCCTTCCAATAGTCCCCTATCTCAGGGCAAGACCAAAGCATATGCAGTAGGTCAGCACCTGTTCTCGTACAGCGAGGGCACGCCGCTTCCTGCGCCTGAAAATATTTCTGAATTTTCTTTGGTGTCAAATAGGCTCTATGAAGAATATTAAAATGTACTAGCTGGAATCTCGCGTTTCTCGTGCTCTTCCAGGCTCTGAGCATGATCTGTGACCATGCCGGGGCAGGAATGGGCTTTCCTATGTCAACTTCCCATTTTTCTCTCAACACCTCCAAGGGAGCTAATCCCTCAGTGAGCATCCTAGAGTAAAGGGACATGACCGCTTTGAAAGTCCCTGCCGCCATCATGGTATATTGGCATGCCATGGTCGTCTTAGGTTCCGCTAACCCCTCCCGCCAGTGTAATTGGAGTGCCCTAGTCAGCCCTGCGTGCAATAGGAATCCCCCCCTCGGCAGGTTGAATCTCTCCTGCAATGTCTAAAAGGGCAACAAGGCCCCGTCTGAGTACAGGTCCCCTATTATCTGGATTCCTGCATCTTCCCATTCCAGTAGAGGAGTCCAGTCACCGCCATGTGGGAGCGCTGTTATCATTCCCAGAGGGATCTCAGGTGCATATGGATGTCGCACTCCCGCCCTACGCTGCGAGCGATTCCAGCATAGTCTCAGTGTTTTCTCTTCCATAAACAGACCCTTAAGAATAAGATCCAGTTTCGACTGCAGCACTATGTAGGACAGTACATGGGTGGTATGCCCCTGCCTAGCTGCTGATCTGGACGCCTAAATTCTTTCGCCGCTGCCTGCGTTAGAACCTGGAATTGGGCCACCAGGTAATACAGCTCAAAATCCAGGAACGCTAGTCCTCCCTCAGTTTTGGGCCTAATAAGCGTAGCCAACACTACCCGGCGTCTGCTCATCCCCCACAAGAAACTCACTATGAGTGACTTCAACAGTTTAAACGTTGAACACGGGATCCACACCGGGAGAGTCCTGAAGAAGTACAGAAGTCAGGGGAGCGCTATCATTTTTAACAGCACTATTCGCCCTGTCACCGACAGAGGGAGTGTGGCCCAAAAGGCCATGCTACTCTTCAATGTGTTGAGGGCTCAAGCCACGTCCCACATTACCTTCTAGCATATCGGCTGCCGTATGATAGATATGCACTCCCAGGTATTTCAGACAGGTGGGTTCCCACCACACCTCCCTTTCAGTAATCGTCTGAGGTTCTCCTTGTCTTAACGGGAACTGGCACGTTTTCGACCAGTTCACCTTCAACCCTGATACAACGCCAAAATCCGAAAGCAAAGATCCAGCTCTCATCAGCGCCCCACCGGCATTATCAAGGAACAGCAGCAGGTCATCAGCATACAAGGAAATATACTGCCGACTTCCTCTACACCATAGCCCATCAGAGTAGCTTCCCAATCGAACCTTCACCGCCAACGGCTCTACCGCCAATGAGAACAGCTAAGGGGACAAAGAGCATCCCTGTCTCGTGCCTCGATTCACTGGGTACTGTGTAGAGATCAGCGATCCAACCCGCACTCTAGCTACAGCCGATGTGTAGAGCACTTTTGTCCAGCTGATAAAGCCGGCCCGAGGCCAAAACGACCAATTGTGATGTATAAATAAAGCCACTCCAGGCTGTCAAAAGCCTTTAATGTCCACCGAAAACACCATTGGCGTGGGGCCTCCGGCTGGTCTTCTTCAAGCAACCGCACTAATCTCCTGATGTTCGTGGATGTGTTCCTCGTTGGGATGAAACCAGCCTGATCTTCATGGACCAGTGTGGTCATATGTTGCAGCAGTCAGGTCGCCAATATACTGCTTAGTATCTTATAGTCGGTTGTCAGCATCGACAAAGGACGGTAGGAGACCCGGTCTGTCCCCTCCCTCCCTGGTTTTAAGATGGGAATCACTAAGGCTCTCGCATTGAAGCAGGCAACCTGCCCAGATCCTTTGCCTCTCTATAAACTTCTAGGAGTCTTGGTGCCAGTATATCTATATATTGGGAGTAGAACTCTATTGGCAACCCGTCAACTCCCGGCGTTTTATTTCTAGCCATGCGTTTAATAGCATTTCTAATTTCGTTTAACTCTATATCTCGACCAAGGCATGTCGCCTGTTCCGGATCGAGTTCTGGCAATGACAGTCCCTCCAAAAAGGAGCCAATTTCCAGGTCTCCCGCAGCTAGTGAACTCTTGTAGAGCTCTTCATGGTAGCACAGAAAACGATGCAGGATCCCATTCTGGGTGTACACCCACTCCCCGTCATCATCAACCAGAGCTAAAACAGGGGAGCCCCCTTGGTCGGGTTGGCCAGCCAGGCTAGCAGCGTCCCAGCCCTGTCTACCTCCGCATGCGCTCTTGTAGTATAGGCCTTATAGTCATAGCAGCGTAACCTTTCTATTCCTGCAGCGACCTCTTCCTTCTCTGCCTTGATCTCCTCCCGAAGCTCAGGCTGAGTAGGTCGCGCAAACTCTGCCTTACGCAGTTTAACCTGGCCTCGCTCTACTGGAGGAGCACTCCTGCGTGTTTCCCTATGCACATGCCCTTGATCACCACCTTAAAAGCATCCACTCAATCGCCCTTATGGAGGCAGAGCCAGTATTCTCTGCAAAATATTGGGTGATCCCCTCGCTCACTTCTCTCTGGCAAATGGGGTCTTCCAGTGTCTCAGGGCGGAGCCTCCAAGTGGGGATAGTTGATATCCTGATCATCCAGTGCATGGTGAATAACAGTGGATTATGGTCGGAGATCGTTCTGGCCAAGTATTCAGTTCGTACTACACTGGGCAGCACCATTGTGAAACATAGCACCACATCTAATCGGACATGAAGATCGTGCATCCCGGAGTAATAAGAATAATCCCGGTTTAGTGGGTGATGCATATGCAAGGCATCCACCAGATTCCACCCATTCTATCAGTCCTGTCCGCCTTTAGTCTGTCTGTGTATCGGTGAGTCAGCTAATGGGGAGTGCGACCTATCCAGCGATATATTCGTAATGGAGTTGAAATCTCCACCAATTATCAAGGAGCTCGCAAGATAGGACCCCAGCGTGCCAGAAAGTTGTGTCAGAAAACCTAGTTGATCTACATTAGGAGCATAAAGGCTACAGAACGCTACATCCCTGCCCCTAAGTCTTCCCTCTATGGCCACAAATCTGCCCGAAGGGTCTATTGTCTGCCGCGTAAGTTGGAAAGGGACCCCAGCACGTATCCAGATTATAGCCCCTAGAGCAAACGCTGAATAGGTGGTATTATATACCTGCCCCCTCCACCGTCTTTGGAATGCCACACCCTCCTCTTTAGTCAAATGGGTTTCTTGGAGTAATGCTATGTGGATCAGGCCAGCACTCATGTTCCTGCAACTTTTACCCACCGCAAAAGTAACATTCCATGTAGCAAATTTTTTAGTTGCGGGAGTACGCATTAACAAGAATCGCTCAAACTCAGGGTCTTCACTAATTAATATTTGATCATTTTTAGCATATATGATGTTTTTATTACTTTTTATAACTTTTTATAACTTTTAGATACCATCCATATGTATTAATTTCATGAAATATGGTTGAATGAATTTCTTACACTTTTTAAATTCGTAATCAATAGATCAATGTACTGTGCTTGTAATGTTGTAATGATGTAATGATGAAATGTATTATGTGTCCATCCTTTTTGATTTTTATTAATCAAATAAAGAAACTTGACTGACTGACTGGCTATGTGGACCCCTCTGTGAACCAGATACGCATGAATCTTGTGGCGACTTGTCATAGTATGTAGGCCCTTCACATTCCAGGTAATACAACATAAATCAGCGGTATATCCCATTCCGCACAAGTAACATCTTCTCGGACCATACATTTGCTTCTACACCGGTCAACATCCTCCCCCAACTGTGTCCCCCACTACCCCACCCAACCCCTCCCCCCCAAAACAGGACTTAGTAACGCGCCGCTAGCTCCCATCCAAACCAATAACAATTGTAACACATTCTTAAGCCCATCAGCCATTACTGAGGGCACGCCATAGGGGCAATGAGGGGGACCAGGCGCCAACGGGCCGCCGCCCAGTGTCTGTGTACTTCTCATTACCAGCTGAGCCCAGGAGAAATAGGAACTATAGCGATCCCTCCTCCCCCGACTCATAGTCCCTGGGTGGAACCTACTATAAGAAGTCCGGTTTGTCAGCGGTGACATCAGCAACACAGTCCAGCAACCATTTTAGTTCCCATCCAACATGCCTTCTGCTGTTAATGGAGTAACCTTCGGCAAATGCACACTGTCTACCTCCGAATGTTCAGTATCGGTGCGATCGCCGTCCTTCTCTGAGTCCGACCCTCCCAGTGATGTTCCTTCATGTGCCCCCAGCAAGGCCAATGCTACCTCGAGCACATCTCGACGTTCCGCTTCTGTTTGTTGTAGCGAGGGCCTCCGCAGTCTGTTTTCGAAGTCTCCTCAATTTTCTCTGAGGCAATCCGCTGCGTTCCATGGTCGGTGTCCTCCTTCCCAGCTCTGTATAATTCCAGCCAAGCACAGGCCTCTTCAGGGGTTTCATGAAAATATGTTTTTTCGTCAACAATTACCCTCAGCTTAGCTGGAAACTGCAGGGAGTATTGGAGACCCTCAGTTCCCAGCTCCCTCTTGACGGCTAGGAAGGAGGATCGACGTTGTTGTGTTTTGTACGTGTAGTCAGGGAACAAGTTAACTTTACTGTTCCCCACGTTGTAGGGACTCCCTACCTCGAGACCATAGGTCCCGACCCCTACGCTCATTTTCCAATGGGATCTACCCAAATATTATTAACAATTTTTCTCAATGATACAAAAAATAATATATTTCACCTTTTTGAACATTTATTTTGACACTATAAATATTCACATGATCTTTAAATCATAAACTTTCATTTAAATGTAGTGTAACACATGTTATAATCTTT
Source organism: Lissotriton vulgaris (assembly GCF_964263255.1). NCBI lineage: Eukaryota > Metazoa > Chordata > Amphibia > Caudata > Salamandridae > Lissotriton > Lissotriton vulgaris. The sequence continues at coordinate 231,325,391 of NC_141696.1, forward strand.
TCAAAGAACACAAAAATATGACAGTCTTCTTCTGTATTTCTTTTCACAAGATGCTCTATTCATTTCGGGTCTCACAGGACCCTTCATCAGGAGCAAGTGCCATTTGATACTTTCAAGACCACGCCCATGGTACCAAAGGACGACTATGAATGTATCCAATCCTGATCCTAGATTCAAAAATTACTCTGATGCGTGGAACGCGACCATGTAACAGCCCCCTCTCTCTTCCCTCGAAGCTCCCTCCAAACTCAGTGTCAGGATCAGGATTGGATACATTCATAGTCGTCCTTTGGTACCATGGGCGTGGTCTTGAAAGTATCAAATGGCACTTTCTCCTGATGAAGGGTCCTGTGAGACCCGAAATGCATAGAGCATCTTGTGAAAAGAAATACAGAAGAAGACTGTCATATTTTTGTGTTCTTTGAAAAGATTATAACATGTGTTACACTACATTTAAATGAAAGTTTATGATTTAAAGATCATGTGAATATTTATGGTGTCAAAATAAATGTTCAAAAAGGTGAAATATATTATTTTTTGTATCATTGAGAAAAATTGTTAATACTATTTGGGTAGATCCCATTGGAAAATGTGCGTAGGGGTCGGGACCTATGGTCTCGAGGTAGGGAGTTCATAGTTTTGACACGGTCTAGACAAACGTGTTACCCTTGCAGCACGCCAACCAAACAGATAGAAAAAATCAAGTTAAATCATTTCAAACATATCAGCATCAAGCTCAACTGAAGGTAGTGCATCTCTAACTCCTCTATAAAACAAACCCCAAGTTGTAGGGACCATTTGTCCGTGCTTTCTGCAGCAACAAGTCTCTATCACGGAAATGCAACAGCCTTGCCACCACCGGTCTCGGAGGCCGGCCCTGCTGGGGTGGTCGGGCCGGGATTCTATACGCTCGTTCTAGAAAGTAGAGAGGCCTTCGGGCGCTACCACAGTTCTGAGCCAGTTCTCAAGGTATTGCAGCATGTCTGTCCCTTCAGCTTTTTCCGGCAGGCCCACTACTCGGATGTTGTTTCGACGATTACGTTCTTCAGCATCCTCGGCCCGCTTCTCTAGTGCTCCTATGCAATCTAGAACATTTGTCATTGTGGCCCTGAGGTCTTTCTGCAGAGGTTCAATGGTGCGGATCGCTCCCTCCACTGTCTTGACTCTGTCCGCCAACTTGCCGTGGGGCATCTGCAGTAATCCCTGCCGCAGCGTCCCACGGGTCTCTGGCGCTACGTAGTGAAACCACAAGTCAGCTTTGAGCTTCAATTCTTCAGAAGTCCTGCACCTCTTGTCGAGCGATAGTAGCCGTCCTCTAGGTGTCCGGGTATCAGCGCCACTCAATTCCGCTGTGCTCAGGGTCTTCCACCAGTTTCAGCTGCTTCGCCGATCTGCGGTGATTCTAGTTTCATTTCTAGGCCATGGCCGCCATCTTGATCTGTTCCGATCGCGCCACCGGCTAGCTTTCCGATGGACAACAACAGGATATTAGGGTAGGTCCCGGTCCCAAATCGCTGTCAACGGGAGTACAAACCCTTCCCCTTTCCTCTGGTCGGGGTGGGAAGTCTGGATCTCAGGTTTATCAGGATTTATAGGGGCTCAGCTGCGGAGCCCACAATTTAGGCGTCCGCCATCCTCGGTTCCAAGCCACGCCTCCTTTAGACTGCTTTAGTGGCGCTGTGCTTAGCTCTGAAATCAGGGGAGCTTGGAGGGCCATTTAGAAGAAATGGGCCGATCACAATTGTATAAGGCCCGTCGCCGCCAGCCATGATGTGGCGGTCCGTCCAAAATTGTACTGCGATTTCCCTCCGCCACATTACGATGGCGGAGGGAATCACGCTCAGACTGCGGCGGACACAAAGACCGTCTGCCACGGAACCACCACAGACAATCATTGTGATTGCCTGGCGGAGCGGTCTGCATCAATGTAATGGTGGCGGTGCCTAGCAGGCACCATCCGCCAGATCACGATGCTGACTCCAGCCAGTCTTTCCTTGGTGGGTAAACCGCCATAGTAAGACTGGTGGAGATTGGGTTCCGGGCCCTGTTATGGGCCCTCCTTGTGTTGGGGGGATTTGTGGGTGCACTGGGGGGATCCCCATAGTACCCCCCTACATTTCACTGCATGAAGTGGCAGGCACTGTGTGGCGCCTGCCATATAGTGCAGTGAAATGCACCACATGGTATTTAAACTTCGCAGCAGGTGCTGCTGTCAGCCCATAGTTAGGGATACGCAAATACATGGTGTATGGAGGGTGACGCCCTGAAAGTTCTAATGCGAGGCAATTGTATGTCCAAAAGTATAGCATTAAGCAGCATTTTCAACCTACTCCGGTGAAGCTGGAAGCTAGACTTGGGCAGCTAAAGACACACAAAACCTCTGATGCCTCACACACAGTAGCTATACTAGGCCTAAGCAGAGATATAGCACATGCTTGGAAGTCATTAAAAAAAAAGTTTTGAGGCTGTGAGCAAAAGCTTCATAGGGAAAGGGACAAATCTGGGAGGATGTTGGCCTGGTTTAGGAAGCGAGAGCCCCTCACCTCACTGATACTGGCCCTAAATAGACCAGATGACTCAACACCAGTTACAAAGCCTAGCATTTGATATAATTTTATTCGATTTGCATTACAAAAATGTGCACCCCTGGACTTTCCGCAGCTTGAGATATCCCTGGTAAGGGTGGATCTCTTCATGCTTCCTTAGGAAGACAAAGAGGAACTGGAGTTAGATATCACTAAACAGGAAGTAGTTGCTTCAATCCAGGGAGTGCCAACCACAAAAGCAGCCAGAAGAGATGGATTACACTAAGCATGGGCGGAAAATCCGTTACGCTCGTGGATTTTGCGGATTTTCGGTAAATTCGCAATCCGCGAGATTCGCGAATTTCCCGCACAATCCGCAAATTCGCACGCAGCGGATTTTTTTCTTTGCGGTGTAAGTTCGCAATTGCGAACATGTAGGTGCGGCGGGCAGCAACAATCTCGCACTCGCGAAATTACAAAAATTGCAATTCTGCACAAGAAATCTACTAGCAAGCAGCATAGACCTTCTGAAAATGATTATTTTTATCAGAATAACTCCTCAGGTTGACATTTGCCTGCACTTTTTTAGATTTGAGGGCTTTTGATTTTCTTTGGATAACTTTTGGATTAGAAATCAACTTTCTCATATAAGCTTGGTGGGGCATTAAAGTTGCTGTAATGCTGCTCTGCAGAAAAACGAGTTTTGCAAAAGTGAAAGCAGGTTCAAAAGTTCAAACTCATCATTAGTAACCGTTCCCTGTAGTGCTTCCTGACAAGGGCCCCTCCAGAGTTCAGTTGCTAGTTGCAACAATTATATGACCCTGCTCTGACTCTCACAGCAGGGTCATAGAATAGCTACAAGTAGGCCACAAAGGTACTGGAAAAAAAAATTGCACTGCAACAGAAAGCAAATTACAGATAAGGAAGCAGGTGCCAGACTGGAATTTTAAAACAGTGACACATTAATAAATCAACCCCAAATTAATTCATGCCAGTTGAAGCAGGCAGGTGTGCTTGCTTTTTCCCCCCATAATCTACAGTGATGATGAACCAGAGGGTGGCATAAGGCATTGATGTACCAGAGGGTGGCATGGGTGAAACAGAGGAGGCAGGGGTGAAACAGAGGGTGCTGGGAACCTATGATGATGAACCAGACGTAGAAACACATAATCGTGACCGTTGCGAGCCGACATGTAAGTTCGCAATTGCGAACTGTTACAAAACCCTCGCGAACTGTCAGAAATCCTTGCGAACTGGCAGAAATCCTTGCGAACACAAAAAAAAGAAAAATCCACAAATTCGCGAGAATTCGCGGATTTTGCGGATTGCGAGTTCGCAAATTCGCAAAATTCGCGAACGCCAGATTCGCAAAATTCGCCCATGGTTAGATTACACTAGATTATTGTGGGATGATTATTTGTGAGATTATTATATATAGACCCAACAGCTGGGTGGCAGAAACTCTAGGGCCTGGAGAAAAAAGATGGTTACTAGGCAAGGATACTCGCTGTTGTCAATATTTGTTCACCTTGGTGATGGAACTGTTGGCACAATGGCTGCAACAGGTGATGCGACCTTAGGGGATACTATTGGGCATTTGTGGTCGATGTGATTTCCCTCTACACAGATGACACTTTGGTATATCTGACCCACTCCCTGAAATAGGTCTGTGTCCTCCTGCTGGGTCTGTATAAACTCTCAGAGGCTTCAGGGCTATATATCAATGAACAGAAACTATTCTATACCCATTAGCGAATCGAGGAGAAGCCCCCACCCACCCCCCACCACTTGAAGCTCCCTGTTCTAGGTTTAAGGTTGGAAAGGAGTGTATTCTGGTATCTGGAAGTTTGGGTGGACCAGGATGCTACATCCTTCCATGAACACAACTTAGGCAGGATTTATATGGGGCTAGGGGCCTCTATGGGCTTCTGGAACTTCCCCCACTCTCTTTTATGAGTACAGGGGCACTGGTAACAATGGGGCTGCTACCCATTTGCTTGCACACATTGCAAAGCACCACATACCCTACCATAAATCCAGTTTTTAAAACCTGTTGGTTTGGGCCAGAAGCACAATAGGTTGTGCCTGGAGGTACTAAAAATGGACAGAATGCAATAGGGACTGGGTCTCCCTGATCGTGAACTTTATTAAGTTGTGACACAATTGCAGCATGCAACAAAATGGTGCATGGAGGACACAAACTGGGAAACCAGACTCCTAAGTGGTATACTCGTATAGGAAACTTTACCTATATGTCTGATGGGAGCTAAACACCAGCTCTCAAATACTCCATGGTTGATTTGGCGGGGTGGGTGGAACTCGCAGATTTTCACTCTGTGGAATTTCACAGAGTTACATAAAACCTTTATTAGCGGCAGTAGCATGAGGAGCGCTAAAAATCAGCATGAACGGTACCATGCACTGCGTAAGAGAAGGCAGCCATTCAAGTTGATTTTGCTGCAGCTCAAAGGGAAAATCTACTTGAGCAGCAATAAATCTACTCGAGAAGTAGCCCTTTGACCGTGATCCCTCATGACTGACCGTGTTAGAAAATGATCGCTCGTGACTGCCCATGTTAGAAAATGGCACCATGGGACACCAAATCTTGCTCGCATTACGGGAAACAAATTCTGTCACGCATTGATTGGCAGAATTGGTTGGAACTCTGCATTACGAGAGTGATGTGGAGTTGCCAAATTCCACCAGTTTCGTGCTGGAACGAAAAATCCCGCCTACCCCAAATGTTTGCCATATAGCCTCAGCCTGGGAACAGGCAGTTTAAAATGTGATGAAGTGGCGCCCTTAATAAATTGTTACAGCTGGAGTGTCTGTTGCCGTTCAGTTGGATCAGAAAAAGTATGACGCTGTCAGACTGGAAGGAGTGCAGTTGCATTGCAGTCAGAGATTTGTACCCTAGTGACAGGCTTCTGACTTTTGAGGAGGTATGGGAGAACTATTAGATTTCTGACTTTCGAGGAGGCACGGGAGAACTTTTGGGTTGGGCAGGTCTTACAGTCAGTGGCACAGCAAGAGGGTGCGGGGAGCGGTCCTCCACAGGCTGCATAGATTTTGTGGGCGGCGGCTGGTGCACCATACCTCCCCGCTCCTACCGTTGGCCATTGTGGGGCAGCGGTCACAGGAATTGCCAGCACAGCCCCCTCCCCCACCCCCTCCACTCATATTTGGCCGCTGCGGGTGTTGAAGGCAGTCTAAGGCCTAGTTACGCCACTGCTTACAATTTGCCAAACTGGAACATACGACCAGGGAGGCCTGGTTGCACCAAAGCCGTCTCTCACTGTTAAGTTGCTCCTGGAGGGTGGGGTGGGTAGAGGACTTATTTCACGAATGTACAAAGCATTAGAAGACAATAAACCCAAGCTGGTCATAAAAACTAGACAGGTGTCAGATGGGGACTTTTTCAGCTCCCTTAATAGATGGTGAATGGTCTATGACCTGTGCGCAGATGCAAGAGATTGTAATGCACGGTTTAGTGTGACACACTTTAATTACCTCAACATAGTGTATCTGTCACCCACCACAGTGCACAGATTATATCCCTTTGGATCTCTGGCTTGCCCAAGATGCAATGAACAAGCAAAGAACACTCAGCCACATTTCTGCACATGACATGGACCTGCCGTGATATGTCCCTATACTGGGAGGAGGTGCTATTGTGTCTGAAACAGGTTCAGGGGCCTTAGACTTGAAATATTCATTCCACATTACCCTCTGACTATCATACCTGAACCTAAGCATGGTAGAATGGCTCACAGATTTTCAACACTAGGCCTCCTCTTGTCCGTCGAGTAGCAATCCATTGGCAGTACTGTGTTGAAATGGGGTAAACTCGTGATGGAATGGGCTGTAGCTGAGGAGAAATGAACAAGGGCCATTAGAATGGATGAGAGACTTAAGGATGTCTTAAGTGAGTGGGCAAAAATGATCTGCAAACTGACTGATTTGTACAGGAATGGGAATGAGTGAGGTAGGCCTATATGGTTCTGCCTGAATATGTACGTGACTTGGGGGGGGAGTTGGTGGACTCTTCCTCCCGTCCCCTTTTACTATGTCTTTGAGTTTGGATGATAGGGCTGGAATTGAGTTAATGTCATTGTATTGTATGGAAGGTACTAAAAAGGAGTTGGTGGTACGTGAAAGAGCATTGGGAAAGGCGTGGAACCCAGTGTCATTTTGCTATATGTTGAACATGTATGGACAAGTACGGTGCTGATGTCAATGTCGTGGACTGTGAGCAGTGGTATAATCTTCGGTTTGACTATCGAGCTAAATAAATGCTTTGAAATAAAGTTATTTTCATGTTGGAAATTTAAAATAGTATAAATATTTTGATTTAAAAAAGCAAAACACATCTAGTATTTCTTTCTCTAAATTCACATTTTATACTTCAACCCAAGGGTAGATTTGGAAATCTGGCACTGATATTTTCTATCTTTTTAAGACATTGTAAAAACTGCTTATACACAGCGCCTCACTGTAGTATTGAAATATTATTCAAGCCTCAGCTGTTGTTTGTGGGTCAGTTAATACTGCTTTAATTCTTCACTTAAATTACCTGAAATCTTTGTTACAAGTATGATGTCAGAAATACAGTGCCTACCAAACTCTACACAGTGTTCGTTGCTATAAACTAGTTCCTTAACTCCAATATGCAGATAAGGTAATTTAAATACCTACTTTTTGAACTTATAATACTTGCAGGCGCAGGTTATTGAAATAATTTGCACCTCTCACTATCAGTGAAGACATGTTAGGTACTTCTAATATTCCTATTTTAAGAACATTTAAATATCTCTTAACACAATATAGTACATTTCCGTATATTCTACTTGAGAGTATCCATAAACACATAAAACACTGTAAAACTGCTTACTTTTTCAATTTTGGGGAAGGGAAGTTGCTTTCAGGTTGCTCCAAGAATATCAACCAGTATTCTAAAACCGGTGGATTAAATATTTCATCTCAGTTATATAGCAAAACCAAAGGGGATGATGGACGGAGTGTTGAACATTGCAAGCACTCACCCCCAGTCAACTGATCTGAGTTTAATCCATCATCATTCTTTAGCTCACTCCACCACCCCAGTTCAGACATGGCCATATGCAAATCAGTCTGACCCTGTGCCTCATGGGAACAGTCCAGCCCGAACTGCCAAGCCATGTCTTCCCTGGACCGGAATCAAGCATCCTAGGACCGGTTTCTGGCTATCAGCCGTCTTCAGCCAGGATAGCTGGTCTCCAGTGGCGTGGAGAGCAGTGGACTCACGTCTGAGCATTCCCGTCCCACTCGGGGTGACAAATGCAAAAACAACAGTTGATGGACAGAATGCAGAACAATGTCATACATTCACCCCAGTACAGTGATCTGGGCCTAAATCCATCGTTTTTTTGCTCACCACACCACCCCAGTTCAGACATGGCCATATGCAAATCAGCCTTGACCCTGTGCCTCATGGGAACAGTCCAGCACGAACTGCCAAGCCATGTCTTCCCTGGACCGGAATCAAGCATCCTAGGACCGGTTTCTGGCTATCAGCCATCTTCAGCCAGGATAGCTTGACTCCAGTGGCGTGGAGAGCACGGGACTCACGTCTGCGCATACCCGTCCCACACAGGGTGACAAATGCAAAAACAACAGTTGATGGACAGAATGCAGAACAATGTCTACATACACCCCAGTACAGAGATCTGGGCCTAAATCCATCGTTTTTTTGCTCACCACACCACCCCAGTTCAGACATGGCCATATGCAAATCAGCCTTGACCCTGTGCCTCATGGGAACAGTCCAGCCCGAACTGCCAAGCCATGTCTTCCCTGGACCGGAATCAAGCATCCTAGGACCAGTTTCTGGCTATCAGCCGTCTTCAGCCAGGATAGCTTGACTCCAGTGGCGTGGAGAGCACAGCACTCACGTCTGAGCATACCCGTCCCACTCGGGGTGACAAATGCAAAAACAACAGTTGATGGACAGAATGCAGAACAATGTCATACATTCACCCCAGTAAAGAGATCTGGGCCTAAATCCATAGTTTTTTTGCTCACCACACCACCCCAGTTCAGACATGGCCACATGCTAATCAGCCTTGACCCTGTGCCTCTTGGGAACAGTCCAGCCCGAACTGCCAAGCCATGTCTTGCCTGGACCGGAAACAAGCATCCTGGGACCGTTTTCTGGCTAATCAGCCGTCATCAGCCAGGCTAGCTTGAACCCAGTGGCAAAGTGAGCAAGGGACCCACGTCTGGGCATACCCTGCCAAATTAGGGCGAACAAAGCAAAACCAAAGGGGATGATGGACGGAGTATTGAACATTGCAAGCACTCACCCCAGTCAACTGATCTGGGTTTAATTCATTATTGGCAAGTCTGGGGTGAATGAATGACATTGTGGTGCATTCTGTCCATCAATTGTTGTTTTTGCATTCAGTTGATCCAATACCAAGCTACTTGGCTGATTTATCAGCTTCTCAAATGCTGCCATATTTCTAAAGTGAAAAAAGACATTCACTGGCTCCCAGTTGCACAAAGATCAACATTCAAAAAATGTTGCACTATTTTTAAAGCTTTGTACATGAGAAGTCCAACTATTATTAAATCCCAGATTCACAAGTATCCCCCCACCACAGATCTTAGATCCACCAATTTGCACCTGTTATTAATCTCCCAATTTAAGAGGAATAGGATAGGTGGATTCAGGTTCTCAGTCACGGCTCCTAGTCTCTGGAAATCCGTGCCCCTGGAGCTCTGGACCACCTCAAATTATAGGAAGTTTAGACAGATGCTGAATACTTGGCTCTTTAAGCAAGCCTATAATAATTATTGTGAGCCATGTTGGGACAGTTACCTAGCGCCAAGTTCAGAAGTGAGGCTCCCACTGAAGGTTGCAGGCACCATTCAAGGTAAGAGATTTGACTCCGTCTTTGTGACATGCCCGTTACCTGTCAGTGCATTGTCAGGTGGATGACTTCTGTTAAAGGGCAGTAGTACCTATCTACATCTGGTGTTTGGGGCACTTCTCTAGTTCAAGTCATGCTTGAGCCTGAAGCCTTAAGCCTGACTGTGGTTCAGCTCGACTTCCTGTTGGGACCTCAAGCCCCTAAAGAGACACATTTGTATGTAGCTTCCACCTGCACCCTCCCTCCACTATGATATGACATTATGGCCATATCTGCTGACTTTGTAACCAGGGAACCAAGTTTGAACCCTGGTGTTGGCTCAACATTCTGTAATTCTGGGCAAATCCCTTAATCTGCCTGTGCCTATAACCAATTAAGGTGACCTTGCAGAGTTCATGCTATAAAAAAATTGCAGAGAAATGCACAAAAAGTTAAAAACAAAGCCTTAACATGAGAAAAAACAAATAGATACCCACTTACTGGCTAATTTGTACAATGTGAAACCAGAAATCGCATCTTCCCTGTTTAAACTGTGTGAATTTAGGCAAATAGTTTATTTCACCTAAACTACTTTTTCTTCATTATCAGGTATGAAAGCACTTTCAAATATGTGAGTTTAAAATACTAGTTGTACAAAAACCTTTTGTGTTTGATTTAATAGACTATAATGTTGATCCTTGATAATCTGGGCCAAGTACAGGATTTACCTAACACCTGTCTTGCCTCTTAGTTCACTGATGGTTCATGTGTAAAAACAATTACTTTTAATATGTACTTTTCGGTGCAATGCTATAATGTGGCGGATTAATGCTAACTTTTCCACGCATTAACCGCATGCGCGCTAGCGGTTTTCCCGCTGCGCGCTGAAAATGTAAAAAACCCGCGTTACGTGACAAAGCCAGCTCGTCATGCACGTAGCGCAGGTAACGTCCATGACGAGCTGGCTTTGTCATTAGCACTGAAGGGGTTAAAGAAATACACTTTTTAGAATTTTGAAGAGACTTTTTCATATTTTGCGTGATTTGTTGTATGATTTTCATAGTAAACATTCAGGGCTCAGCTCGTGCATGGGCATTAAGAGCTGAGCCAGACCCTTGGCTCAGCTCTCCCTGTAAATTTGTTGGCTCGCCCACCTCTACTTTACAACTCATAGTGACAATCTGTAGAATTGCCTGATGTCTGATCCCAATAGAAGTGGGATTTTACTGCAGGAAATGAGAAAGGAAATGGCCATGTAAGTATTGGTTCCTATTGAAATGGCTGAAGAATCCAGGTGTAGCCAGAAATATGAGTTTCGATCAAAAAAACATTGGGGGACGAACACTAGGATGATTGGATTTCTTTTGCACCCGCTTTAAAGTTTTTCATTCTTTTTGTGTTTTTATTGCTCAACATAGAAGATATGTTGTTTCCCTGCCTCGAGTCTGAAATAACTAAATTCAGGCCCCACCAACCAAACCTTCTTCCTATTGTTTTCTAGATGTTTTGGATGTATGTAAATTGGTTAACGCCTTTTATAATTATCCTCATCATTTTAATGGCAAGAAATAATTGTGAACTGATGAACCGATCAAGTGTAAATTTGTTGGTTTGCATCATCGACTTGTTTGCTACCATCTTTCCATCTGAGTCACCTAATGGAATTGAAAGTCTGATTGAAGGAATTAATTATTCGCTAAAAGCAGCATCTTTCAACACTGGGTTAAGCCTTAACCCCGTATAATGTTCTGTTAGATGCAGATCACCATCAAAGAAGTACAGAGCCCCTGACAGTAAGACAACGGCATGCAAATAATTATAGACCCGTTGAAGAAAAAAATACAATAAATGCAGCTACAGTGTGTCTGCACGTGTCAGAGCAAGATGGCACACATTTGTGATAAATAATCAGTCCATGGACTAGAAGAGCTGACTTAGATACTCTTTAAGTGTTGGTCAGTAAATCGGCACGTTAAAATACGAGACTGGTAATTCTGATAGTGACTGGTATTTCTGGTTGTGTTTGATCGAATTATAAGATGTTGCTTGTGTTGTATATCGGATTTACCACACACACAAAATGACACCATAAACTACTGCTTGAGTAGAGTTTGCGCCCGGTGTCCATGAACAGTAATCTCTGCACATGTGAAATTAATACAATTTCACCTGGAAACAGCACATTTGGTCTTATCACAGATACAGCGCATTTTCGTTGTCTGCGCCAGGCGCACCTTTTAAAAAGTGTGCTTAGTGCAAAACAAGGAAAATAATCTGTATTAAAATGAATGCGCTGTGAGCAGTTGGCCTGGCATATGCTGTTCACTATTCTATTGGGCACCTTGCACCATGTTATATGTTTCTGTGTGGACTGCGCCTTGATGCCCGTTGGGCTAAGTTTGCACAATACAAATATTCTTTCATTATTGTTCTGAGCAAATCAAAAATTACTATCGCGATAGTGTTGCAGGATCTAGTCATTACTTGTGTTCACAATCCCCCCACCCCTTAATGTCCATACACTGTCTATTTTTATCTTACAGGTACAATGAGACCTTCATGAAACAAAAGAGAACAGGTCACATTACTCCTTTTTCTTTATCCTTATAATTAGAAAAGATCTATCATAAGACACTCACTATTTACCACGCACCTTGGCCTGAAGAATGCCCGACAGACCTACCTAGGCAATAAGGGCAGAAACATGTCGACCACTTTTAATTACCCGTATACGTGCATTTGAATTCCTAATAAATCACGAAACGCACAATTTTTTCATTAACCGGCTATCCGAATCCAGACTGAATAAAGTATAGAATCTGGGTGTCGAGATATTTTAACTCCATATTGCGCACTGTCACATCACTTATCACTACTGCTTTTAACCATGGGTAAGAACCTACGGGTGGAGGCTGCATAACAAACCAACCCAATGATTATGCACACACGTGTATGAAGAGCGGAGAAACAAGATATACCGCTACCGCCACCAGGAACAACCCACGGTAGTGACAAGGGGAATCCATGGGGGACGCGTGCAGTGTCTAAACACAGCCGCGAATCACCATTAACTTCGATGAGGAAAGTCGCGGTTGGAATTTTAAAGAGTAAGGACACTTAGAAGAGGACTTGGAGCAAACCCCTTTAGAACTAGGAGGTTCTAGAGTCAACACCCATGGGAGCACCGGAGTACTCGAGTTACCTCACCCTAGGAAGCCGGGTGCATATGAGTCTTTTCGTGTCGGATTTCGTCATCGATTTCAATGGAGAGCTGCTGCAAAATGCTGCTGGCGTCCAAGTGGAAAGTGTCCTGGTGGATCCAAGGGTGGATTGGAGATGTGAAGAACCTGAAAGCAGAGGGGTCAGAGTCTGGGTCACTGGAGAAGTGTGGCTCAGGGGTTAGAGGCGGCAGACCTGGAAGCTGAGATCGGCCCTGGACCAGGGTTCAATTCCCCGCCTCGACAGGGCTTGGGCTCAATAATTCCACAGACTTGATAATTCTCGCTCCGGTGCCTACTCGACTCACGGGTTCACACTCTGCGACTCTGGGCAATAGCTTGCTTAATCTCCACAACGGCCCCTCGCGGCGGGATGCCTGGCTTTCACCTTGTGGATACCCTGCCGGGGTTATCTCACAGGGGAATACCAGGACGGGTTCCCTCAGCAAGCGCTTAGATACCTGCGATGTGGGTGATTTGCGCTATATAAATACATTTACATTTACATACTTGCCAGTGACCAGGAAGGCGATGAGAAAATGCCAACCGATATCGGGTGATTTCAGGTGCAGAAGGTGAAGCTTGACTCTTCAGCCACGAGGACCAGGAGGCATTGACGAGAACCAGGAACTGGATTCGAGCTGTCCCACAAAGGATATTGAGTGCTGCAGTGTCGGTATCCGGATTGGACCCAACAAGTCTTGGCAATAGCAACCACGCAGAAAGCAAAGATTGGCTTCGGTGCAGACCAGCAAGGTCTGAGGGACTCCCCACTCGGTGGGGAGTCAGGGCACATTCCGGTTCCACGTCAATCATGAGGGCTGCGGGTCTCCGCTCTGCTGGGATCTCGTGTCGGCCTCAGTGGAGTCTAAAAGTCTGTTTCCTGAGTTGCAAATCCATCGGGATCCGGCTGGAGCCTTGGGAATGCAGTCCGGCAAGATGCTTCTTTGGTGCCTGTTTGGACAGGGGAGTCACTCCTTGACCCCAAGGGAGATTCTTCTGTCTTATAGTCGAAATACAATGTCGAAGTTCCAGGATATATGTTGCAGTATTTCGTCCAGGTGTAATCTGAAGTCCGAAGGACTGGGATCCCATACTTATACTAAGTTAGGGGGTTGGACATACTCTAGGGACCACCTATGGGAGGATCTAGGGAGGAGGGTTGTTACACCCCTTTCCCTTTGTCCAGTTTCACGCCAGAGCAGAAGCTGAGTGCCTGCAACCGGTTTGAACTGGGGTATGCACAGGAACACCAAGTGTGCCCCCAGCACTGTCTGAAAAGCATTCTATGAATGCACCCACTCATCCCCAATACACTAAAGCCTGTCTGGGAGGTGGTTACACCTCCCTGTGGCAGGAAACCTATTGTCCAGGCCTCCACTGCTAGAGTTTCGTCCAGCAGCAGGAGGTCAGACCCGTGTCTGTGGCATCCATTTTGTGATGCCAGGACTCTTTCAAACTATTACCAGTCAGGTAAGTGTCTACATGTCTTTTCCCTCTAGAAGGGTGGAATTCTACCCCCACCGCCAGGACTGATGTGGGGGGGGTATGGGGGGGTAGGATTCCAAAGTGTTTCCATGCAGCCATTCCAAAGTTAGCAGTTACCGCAAGGTTATAATGCACTTAAGAGTATATGGTCTGGCTGCATCACAGAACAGCCTCAGAGAATAGATTCCGAAAGCTTCAGAGGGGTCCTGCTCATGCATGGGCACCCTCTCATACAAAACCAAACACTCTGCCTTCAGGATTGAAAAGGCCTGCCATAGAAGTGACTTAAAGGTTTATATGTATCAGTGATTAAAGGTAGATATAGGTAACCTATATCTTAGTAAGGGGTGCATGCACGACCTTACCCAGGCTGCAGTAGCAGACCTGTGGTGCCATTTAAGAAGGCTTCCCAGGGATGGCATAATACATGCTTCAGCCCCTGGTAGGCCTCTGGGGTACCTATGCCCTTAGTACCTAAGGTATCATATGCTAGGGACTCACAAGGATAACTCAGTAACCAATCTGAAGTGTACCTAAAGTACGTGCAATCAATTTAGAGAGGAAGCAGCTAGGTTGGGGTCCTGAATAGCAGGACCCCAGCCAGACTAAAGTAAAAAAAAACAGTGAAACACCAGCAAAAAGTGGGGGTAACCATAGTAAGCAGATTCTACTCTTCTACATGCGCTGCCCCCAGGACAGCGCATTCATATGAAAAACAGAGCGACTCCTTTGAAGCGCTCCATGTTTCACAGTGCAGGTGGGAATCCGCCTGCATTTTAAAGGAGGATTAGAGATCCCCTTGCAGGCGGGTGCAGTGAGTGACTACACCCGCCTGCAAGGGGACTTTTGGGGGGTCCATGGGACCCCCTACACCCCTCCAGGCGGCTGAATCAGGGGGCACACTGACACTTGTGCCACCTTTTAGGTGTCGCACTGTCAGTGAGCCCCCTGACAGCATCTCTACGTCTGCGTCCGCGTCTATAACTCATGATCGAGCACAGAGGCAAAGGGATTCCCTCATGTTCCTGCCTGGGGCCATGCCCCATGTAAATGAGGAAACGCCCTCTGATGATAGCGCTGGTGCACATAAAGTAATGTTATATAAGGGAACACAAAAGCATCTGCTCCCTTCTGTAACACCAAAGATCCCAGGGGGCACGCAACACAGGTGCAAACGCTTTTCATCACTTCCGTAATGCGGCCCCATTGGTAGCAGACCTAGAATTACTGCCCATGTGCCATAAAAAAGCACAGAGCTGACACCCTGCAGCAGATCCTTGGACCTCCGAGCCAGCGATCTTATCCTTCATTAATTGGAAGCGGGTTTTATGGCCAATGAGCCTCATTCTTCACAGGCGATTCAATACGACCTGCTATTTGAGTGGACTGTTGTGCAACACACCTCTGTCTTGAAAAAGACCCGCCGCGACCTTAAACACAGGCGCAGAAGGGTCGAAACTTCGACACCCCACAACAGGCCATTGACATCTAGGATTTCAGAAACTTAAAGAAACATTGGAAAATCTCTAGACAATTGTCAAGAATGGCCTTGAAAAGAATAACTGTGCATATATGTATATATTGATTGTATAGATTTGTATCTCTCACTGTACATATATAGGAAGTTTCTTACCACTTGAGCACTATTCACCACTGTCACTTTTTTGCACAAAAATTCACTTTGACAGGCTTTTGTTTGTACTAGATGAAATAACTGAATGACTTTAATTCATATAAATATGAAAATGCAATGAACAAGACCTCGAGTCATTAATTGTGAGGTTCTGAATTGTGTTGTCATAAGAGGGGGTTCCTTCAATACAGTAAGAATATTCTATAAATCACTCTTGGTTTTCACCCGACAGAACCGTTTGTTTTATTAACCATAAAAAAGCACAGAAGCAAGAAGCGCAATTTTCCTGTGGCAACATGTCACTTCCTAGAAAATCATTGTCATTTTAGCACACATACTGGTTGTCCTTTGCTGCGAGATGCAAGAATAATAATTTCTTATCGCAGCCAGATTTTGTGTAAAAAAAGCAGAGAGGCCGAAATCCAAACTACCTCCATTCTGCTGCATCTTTCGCCATCAACTTCCAAACATTTGAAAATGATGGCAACATGAGATCTGGCAGGTCAAGTGAGTTTATATTTTTTTAAGGGAGCTCCAGTTTCTTGCGTATGATGTGGTGAGTGGGGAGCCTTAGCTGATGGGTCATCTCGTGGCCCATGATCACTGAGAAGTAAGCCTGGGTGCGATTTTCATGATACCGGTTTATTCTCATGTAATCCTGGCATTTAGTACTGCAGAAGTGACGGGTAATGCTTGAGATTACAGTGTTATGTCACATTGCATAGGCAACACGCATTAGTAATTGCATTAGGTTTCACCTATGTGATTAATAATGAGCTGTTTTTTGTTGTAAGTTGTAACCTGCTGAGTAGTTGTACAACATAAGTTACATGAAGTCTATTAACGTGTTATGACTTGTTTATGTACAAAAAAGCAATCTATTGTGCTGTTACTAATGGTATGGTGCAGGTAAGTAATAGGACATTTTTAAAAAAATGAAAGGAAAGAGTGAAATAATAGAATTAGTTGATGTAATAGCAATATTATGTGTTTAGAGGAGTTTTGACAACGTTTGGGCCCGTTACCACTGCATCTCCTGCACCATACAAATCATGCCTTTAGTGCTTGCAAGATAACTGCATTTTTGACTGCCTGTTTAGTAGGAAAATATAGAAAATGTTCGTGTTTTGAGGAGGTATGACAACATTTGGCCTGGGTGCCATTGCACCTGCTGCACCATTTAAATCATGACCATATTGCCTGTAAGATAACTGCACTTGTGACTTCATGTTTAGTAGTAAAATATTGCAATATTTGGTGTTAAGAGGGGTTCCTAGAGCTTTGGGCATCAGTGTTACTACACCTGCTGCACCATTGAAACTAAAACCTCAGTGCCTGCAAAGAAACCACACTAGTGACTGCTTATTCAGTAGTTTAATATAGCAACATTTTGATGTTTAGAGGAGTTCTGACAAAATCCTGGCCCCAGAGCCTGATAGATAACTGCACTTGTGACTGCCTGTTTAGTATTAAAATTTAGCAATATTCTATGTTTAGTGGAGTACCTAGAGCTTTTGGCCCCTGTGCCACCATTCAAATCAAGATAACTACAAATTTGTCTGCATGTTTAGTAGTAAAATATAGCAATATTTGGTGTTTAGTGGAGTTATGACAACTTTGGCCCGGTGCCACTGCACCTGTTGCACCATTTAAATCAAGCCCCATTCAACTGCAAGGTACCCGCAATTGTGACTGCCTGCTTAGTTGTAAAATATAGCAATATCATGTGTTTATAGGAGTTCTGACAACTTTTTGGCCCAGTGCCACTGCACCTGCTGCACAATTCAAACAATGACCCTAGTGCCTGAAAGATAACTGCACGTGTGAGTGCCCATTTAGTTGTTAAAATATAGCAATACTTGGTGTTTAGTGGGATGCCTGGAGCTTTTGGTCCCGGTGCCACTGCACCTGCTGCTCTATTGAAATCCTGAGCCTATTACTCACTACATAACTGCACTTGTGACTGCATGTTTAGTGGTAAAATGAAGCAATTTTAGGTTTTTAGTGGGGTGCCTACAGCTTTTGGTCCTGGTGTCACTGCACCTGCTGTGCCATTGAAATCATGACCCTGTTGTCTGCAAGGTACCTGCACTTGGGACTGCCTGTTGAGTTTAAAATTTTAGCAATAATCTGAGTTTAGTAGCCAGATATAGCAATATTATTTGTTTAGAGGAGTTCTGACAACCTTTGTGTCCAGTGCTACTGCACCTGCTGCACCATTCAAATCATGGCCCTTTTGTCTGCAAGGTGGTTGCTTGTTTAGTAGTAAAATATAGCTTAACTCTTGTATATTAACTTTATTTTTAACATGCAATGTTTATTACAACATTTTGAATTTGATCATAATGACCAAATAGATTAAGTTGAAAAAATGTATCCGATAATGCCTACAAACTGCAAAGAAAAGTACTGAGGCGGGAATAGGAAAAGTCACAAACGTTCTAAGACTAAACCATCTGCTTTACACAAATATGGGGCCGATTTCGGCGTTGTGCGGAAAGCCTCCGGCCAATAGTCAGATTCTCCTAGACCGTGTCTCAACCCATCCGCCCTACTCTGTTGGATTCCAATCCGCATGACCAATTACGATGTTTGCGGTTGGAAGGTAAACCATTTGGTCATTCGGAATTGGTTCCGACTGGCTCTCGGAGAATCCATGTTGGTCGGAGCTGCATCGTAATGCTCTACGGATAGCGTTTCCAAAAGAGCAATTACGATGTGGGTTTCCAACAGCCTTTTCGAGTCAGACTGTCCAACACGAAAAAGCTGTAGAAAACTGACTTTGGGGGCCCCTAGCAGGCCCCCTTCATCCTCAGGACTCCAGTTAGGGGCTGAGGGGATACCCAAGGGATCCCCCTTTAAAAGCATGCACTGTGTGGCAGGCACCATGGGGGCCCTCGACTGGAAAGGGAAGACCACTCGGTCCCCCCGAACGTATGGATGGGTGCCCCGATTCCCCGGGAAACCGTTTTGGGCGGGGGGTGTGGTTCGGCTGGTATGCCCAAAGCGGCGTAGCTGGACCACGCCCTTCCCGCCCAGAAGGGGTTGTCCTAGACACCCGCCCGGAAGACCGCGCCCAGATGGGTGTACCCGAGGAGGGCACCCACCCTTCCGCAGATGGATAAATAGAGCGGGAATCCAAGGAAGCGTCCTCTTGTTCCAGTGCTCTGAAGGCTGCACCACTTGTTGCTCGTGAGCCCTCGACGGAACAAGCAGCAATTTTGACCCACCCACCAGCCCCTTCTTGCAATGTCTTGTTTAAATAAAGATGATATTCGAATGTATTAAAAAGATGCAGTCACATTTTACAGCATTGATGTATGCCTTGGATTGAATAGATGTGTATAGGCCTTTTTTCCTTTGTAGAAAAGTGAAGGAGTGTATCACATGAAAAATTGTCTTGTGCTTTAGGACTTTTTTCAGTTGTAGAAATGAAAAGTTGATGAATCGTCAAGCTGTTGCAGATTAGGTGTATTTTCTTTCCTTAGTAGGTAAAACAACTGTCGTATTTATTCTGGTCGGGCGGTAAGGTCATGATCGGTGAGCAGTAATTTCAAGGTCCCTAGGGGGGGCGCCACCCAGTATGGATGGGGCGCCCGGGGGGAGGCGGCCATTGGCCCCTCCCACGGGGAGGCGGCACCCACGACGGATGGGTCGCCTAGGGGGAGACGGCCATAGGCCCCTCCCAGGGGGGAGACGGCTATATGCCCCTCCTACGAATTTCCCGGGGGCCGGATATCCGCTCCGGCGGAAGAGAGTGTGGGGAAGGGGGAGAGTCCACGCTGTCCTTCTTACAGATACCTCACACGGGAACTCGGACGACCTTTAAAATGGCGTCGAGTGAAAAGGGGGCCCCCACGACAAGGGAAGTTACAGTTGGCAACGAGGGTAAAGTCCTCTGCGCATGCGCCACTCACACCGTGAGGGCGGGAGTTACAGTTGGCAACGAGGGTAAAGTCCTCTGCGCATGCACCACTCACACCGTGAGGGCGGGAGTCTGGTAGTAGGGATCTGACACCGGTTAAGACCTTGCCGTTAGCCCTTAATGCTAGGATGCACAATTTTATTTTAGAATGTATACATTTTCAGGATGCTAGACTCGGCTAGGAAACCTTTGTATTAGAAATCTGTTAAGGTTAGCCAAAGAACATGTCTTCATCAAAATGTAATGAAAGTAAAATTGTACATAATGTATGAAACGTTTTAATTTAATGTTTTAAATTTTGTTTCATATTTTAATAAATACGGCCGGGGGGGTAATTCCCCCCCGCCATCCAAAAGCTCAAACTTGTGTCTGTCTCCTCCCATGGGGAATTGGTGTTGGGAGGGGGTGGCGGGCATCCCGGCCATAAGAGTGCAAACACCATTTCCCCATAGGAGTCAGTGTTGTCAGTCAGAACATGGGCACCCATAGAAGTCAATGGGACTCCGACTGAACAGTGTTTGCACACATTGTAATTGGTCAGGTGGAACCGCTGATCACAAGTCGGTCGGAACCGTAGAGAGAAGGAGTCGGGCGGAACCTTTCCGCGCGACAACGTGATGAGCCCATCAGTAGTAAACAGCAAGTGTTCCAGCATACTGTTAGAAGCTGTCTACCTTGTTCCTGGGAGGAGATCTTATCCTGACAGTGAATGGGGCTTAAACAGTGTGTATTGTAAAAGCATGCAGTCAGGGGAAGTTAAAAAAAGAAAGAGTTCCACACAAAAGAGAAGGAACACAGTAATTCTGTGATGGGAACTGTTAAGAGCCCCCTTTTACGATATAGCAATACAAGAGATTTCACAAGCATTACGCTTTAATTTGCAGGCAAAACCTAAAAAGGTCATTCTGGTAAAATTTTTACCATGAGGACCGGGAAACAACCAAAAAAATACGAAGGAGAGCAGCATTTGTTAGAAAAACAACAGGTGTGTGGAGGGTCGGGGGGAATGTTTAACGACCTTTCTGCTCGCTCCCCTATACCAAGGTACAAAACACACAAAAGAGCAGACCAGGTCTGTAGACGGTGTGTAACTGCAAAGGCAACCATGAGGCACTAATGGTGAGTGCATAAGACAAAGGATTGCAAAATTGTAAAGACTGTTAGTCACAAAAGGCTGAAGAAATTCCCATCAGACCACCCATGTGGTGGATTTCACGTCACATGGGAATTACTGATCTTACCTTCCCAATTCCGACCATATAGTGTCGATGCGGGAAAGGTTGTCAGTGACATAGTCTTAATGTGACACCCTAAAGTTGTGTAAATGAAAACAGTGCAGTGCTCAAAAAAATGTGATAGGTAAAATTGACTACCAAGACTCCAAAGAGCATTAGAATAGAAGTCCAAGTGTCAAAGATTAAAAACACGCCGAGTAGTAATACTACTCTTTGGCGCTGTGTAGTGTGGTCGACATGTTTCAGCTTTAAAGGCATCTAGCCAGCTTTCTTCAGGACCTATGGTAAGACTTAGGCTACTGCAACTACATATAATGTGTTTCAATGTAGAAAAACAAAAATGTACTGATACAAAGTTACATATATACCAGGAACTAGAATACTTAAATGTCCACTGGAGGGAAAGAAAATGTCTTCTTCCTATCAAGAGACAAAAACAGAAAGACAATATGTCAAACAATACCACTGTCAAACACACCCACCTACGTACACACACAGAGACCGTGCAGACACACCTGCAAGAATAATTTACATTCTGCATTCTGAAAAGCATATTAGCTTGATCACATTGAGGCATTTCCTCTAAGTGATACTCACCCAGCTTTGTGTGGGTGATGGCCTCACCTCACCCGGCAACCGCTCGGGAGTATAAGGCCCCGCTCTATAGTGTAGAAATAAAAGGAACAGTGAGCAAACAACTTCCCTGTACCTTACCCAATGGTTCTACACATTTAATCCAACAGACGTGTGGTAGCTAGCAAACCGTCACACCCAACACCGATCACCACAAAGATTCACACGGGGTACATAGAAATCGCATGGCTTGCGATCCTAAACATGCCCTAGTCACTGACACTACTGTGTGTCTCTCAATGACTTTATGAGAGATAATGTATATCCTAAATCTCTACCCAGAAGCTTTCCTTAAAAGCCAGATGTATTTTCAGAAAGGAGGGGTACACTAAAGACCTAATAGAGGCTACAGCGCTTATGCAATGGTGGGGAGTTGGTGAAGCAGGCCCCTGGGTGGCTGCCCAAGCCACCCATGTTCAAAGGCTCCCACCCTGTATGAGAATAGTAAAATGAAGGCTATTCTGGCACTAAGTGAGATTGGAAAGAGGTTGAAACTCGGGATAATGCCGATTCCTTCTGAGCTGGCTACCTCAACACGGCTCCTTTCTGAAAATACATCTGGCTTTTAAGGAAAGCTTCTGGGTAGAGATTTAGGATATACATTCTCTCTCATAAAGTCATTGAGAGACACACAGTAGTGTCAGTGACTAGGGCATGTTTAGGATCGCAAGCCATGCGATTTCTATGTACCCCGTGTGAATCTTTGTGGTGATCGGTGTTGGGTGTGACGGTTTGCTAGCTACCACACGTCTGTTGGATTAAATGTGTAGAACCATTGGGTAAGGTACAGGGAAGTTGTGTGCTCACTGTTCCTTTTATTTCTACACTATAGAGCGGGGCCTTATACTCCCGAGCGGTTGCCGGGTGAGGTGAGGCCATCACCCACACAAAGCTGGGTGAGTATCACTTAGAGGAAATGCCTCAATGTGATCAAGCTAATATGCTTTTCAGAATGCAGAATGTAAATTATTCTTGCAGGTGTGTCTGCACGGTCTCTGTGTGTGTACGTAGGTGGGTGTGTTTGACAGTGGTATTGTTTGACATATTGTCTTTCTGTTTTTGTCTCTTGATAGGAAGAAGACATTTTCTTTCCCTCCAGTGGACATTTAAGTATTCTAGTTCCTGGTATATATGTAACTTTGTATCAGTACATTTTTGTTTTTCTACATTGAAACACATTATATGTAGTTGCAGTAGCCTAAGTTTTACCATAGGTCCTGAAGAAAGCTGGCTAGATGCCTTTAAAGCTGAAACATGTCGACCACACTACACAGCGCCAAAGAGTAGTATTACTACTCGGCGTGTTTTTAATCTTTGACACTTGGACTTCTATTCTAATGCTCTTTGGAGTCTTGGTAGTCAATTTTACCTATCACATTTTTTTGAGCACTGCACTGTTTTCATTTACACAACTTTAGGGTGTCACATTAAGACTATGTCACTGACAACCTTTCCCGCATCGACACTATATGGTCGGAATTGGGAAGGTAAGATCAGTAATTCCCACGTGACGTGAAATCCACCACATGGGTGGTCTGATGGGAATTTCTTCAGCCTTTTGTGACTAACAGTCTTTACAATTTTGCAATCCTTTGTCTTATGCACTCACCATTAGTGCCTCATGGTTGCCTTTGCAGTTACACACCGTCTACAGACCTGGTCTGCTCTTTTGTGTGTTTTGAGCAGCATTTGTTACCACTAAAATTAACTCGAAAATTAGTTTAAAGTTGATTTTTTTTACCGGAGTGAACTGTTTGGGTAAGTTATGAGTGCAAACTGCATCTATTTTATTTTTTGTTTACAGAGGAAATGCCATAGAGAGTGTCTATGTTTAAGACTCTAACAGCTAGATTCATGAAGCCAAATTGTGATCGCAATAGCTGCGAAAATGCTATTGCGATCGCAATATGATGAAAAGGGATTCAAGAAAGTAAATAGCGAAATCGCAACTTTATTTTTGCGAAATCGCTATTAAAATTGCAGAATCCAGGAAGAAGTACATTAGCGAATCTGTAATAGCGAGAAACCATGGATTCTGCAAATAAAATTGTGAAATCGCAAATAAATCGCTATCGCAATTCATGAAAAATCGCAAATAGCGAAAATACCCAAAATCGCATTTTGCACCGCGCAAATTAAGGAGAACCCAAACCAGGTGGTAACCAGTAAAAAAAAAAATTCACATATGAAAAAACTCTTGCAAACTACCAACAGGTGCTGGCTTGACCAAACACACTTAAGGACATGCAGCTGAAGCCTGAGGACTCACACAATGCCAGGACTCTACATGGTGGTCAGGCGGCGAAGGCTACAGCGAGCAGCACCGAACAGACGACGTATCCAGGAGCGGATATTCCGTCAGCGGGTCACCCTACTGGGCCAAACCAGAGAGCAAATCTACACCAAGTACCGGCTAAATGGGGCAATGATTATCAAGCTGATCCGGGACCTAGACCCCCTCCTGCAGCACCCAACAAGGAGGACCAATGCCGTTCCCACCCATGTGCAGGTATTGTGCAGCCTGCACCTACTGGCCTCCGGAAGCTTCCAGGGTATAGTTGCTGTTGCAGGGGGAATATCCCAGCCCACCATGTCCCGCTCCCTAAGGAGTTTCCTGGAGGCCATGCTGACCCGCCTACCCCACTACATATCATTCCCCACCAGCCAACAGGACTTGGACGACACCAAACTGCAATTTTACAATGTAGCACAATTTCCACTGATCATAGGATGCATTGACTGTACCCACATCCACATCTGCCCACCAGCACAAACGGAATACATGTATCGCAACCGCAAGTCCTACCACTCCCTCAATATACAGATGGTATGCAATGCAAAGACAATAATCACGGACATAGTGGCACAGTACCCGGGGAGCACACATGACTCCTTCATATTCCGGCACAGTGGCATTCACACATGACTGTCCAGGGGAGACTTTGGTGAAGGACACCTACTGGGTAAGTACACATGCCACACAACAGTACATTGTGATAATGACGCTGCGCGGCACAGGCACTCACCCTCTGCTCCTATCATGCAGGTGACAGCGGCTACGCTCTCCGTGAGTACCTCCTCACCCCATACCGCAACCCTGCAACACCACAGCAACGCCGTTACAATGCAGCACACATACGCACAAGAAATTGCATTGAGAGGACATTTGGCCTTTTGAAGAGCAGATTCCGCATACTGCACAAGCCTGGTGGGGCCATCAAATACGAGCCTGAGGTCTGCTGCCGCATCGTGGCCGTGTGTGCTATCCTACACAACATTGCTACCAAGCGCAGGATACCTGTCGACATCTCTGGCAGTGAGTCAGAAGGGGACAATCGACCACCTGCACATGTGCGTCACGCACGCGACGAGAATCCAGCAGAAGGACACAGGCGCAGCAACAAAATCTGCATGAACTATTTCTAGTGCACCCACTCCCCACACCCATTACTCAACTCATGCATGACAACATAAATGATGACATGAGTCACTTTGCGTTAATCAGAATTTTTGTAATTGTTACTGCACAATAAACTGGGCATTCTGAAAACTTGGAAAAGTATGACATATTGCGTCATATGTCAATATGAGTCTGTATGGCATGCGTGTTACGTCAGCATGTGGCCTCATGTCAATGCACAACAGTTCAGTGGCGCCTCCGGGTAGTTGCCCCTGACCTCCTCTCAACGTCCTCCTCCAGATTCTGCTGTGCCGCAGCGGAGGGTCTGCTGCTGCGGCGGGGTGCTATGACCGGTGGTAGGGACTGGCTGCTATGGCTTGATGTTGCCTCACTGGTGCCGTCTGCCCCCCGCCTGGCAATGGCCAGTAGCCTGCATGCCCTGCATGGCTGTTGATATGTTCTCCAGGGCTGTTGCGACGTCCTGGCAGCACTGGACCATTTGGACCTGCATGGCCAGGAAGCGTAGCGAGAGCTGGGAGGTGGCGTTCCCAATAATATGGTTGGACCGCATGTATGCCATTGCCGACAGGCGGGTCAACAGTTGGCGGTGTCTGCGGCGATTGAGATGCCGCTGCCTGGTCATTGCCTGTGTGTTGGCCTCCACAGCTGCTGTCATTTGTGCCACATTACGTGCGGTCTTGTCCAGTTGGAGGTGGATGGAGGCTAGATGTCGGGCCTGTGTCTGGTGCACACTTAGCATCCTGCGCTCAATGTAGAGCCCACCTGCACGCACGATTCTGCCCCTGCCAGCGCGGGATGTGTTGGTGCGCGGCTCCCTAACCAGACCGCTTTTCTGGCTCATCACAGCCGCAGGGCGGCGGGTTGGTTGGCGACCTGCTGCTGGTGTTGCAGGCCCCACTGATGGCTGTGTGCAGCGTGGTGGTACAGCAGCACCTGTTGTCACGGGGGTGGCACGGGCCACAGGGGCGGGTGGTGGGATGACCGCTGTTGTGGCAGCTTGCCCTGATGGTCCGGGCTGTGGGATATGATGTGTATCCCCCTCCGTGTCCTCCGTGTTCTCCTCTATCACCAGGGCCTCGCTAACTGTGCTGGGGACATCAGCGCCACCTGTGATGTAAAGTGGACATTGATTAGTGACATGTTCCGTACACAGTTAGGCTTGCTACATGCATGCAGACTACCATTCCCTGATTTGCTGCAGGATTGACTCTCACTGGACAAGTTAGGCTTTATGGTACACGATGGTAATTGTGGCCAGACTAAATGTCCCAAAATGCAATTGCGCTATGGTGCTGTACTTTGGCTGCATGATTAGGGTTTGTTATGGGATGCACTGGAGTCATGGACATTGTTAGGGGACAGAGGGTTGCAGTCGCATGGCACTTACCTGGTGTGTCTTGGGTGAGTCGGGAGGAGTCAAGCCGGGTCACACCCACGCAGGCCTGTGGATTGATGGTCTCCTCCACTTGGTCCTCCAGTAGTGTGTTCGGTGGGACAGTGGGCTCCCCTCCACCTGTCGCAACTTGCTCCCCCAGCCTCTCAGCAATCTTTTCCTTTGCCCGCCCTCTTAAGTCATACCTGCGCTTTTTGAGCTCGTCCACCGAGCGCTGGGTCACCCCCACGGCGTTCACTTTGGCGCGGATGCGCAGCCATATGCGCCTTTTGTCAGCCTCTGGAACCCTTCGGGAGTCTTTGCCAAATAGGCGGTTGTGGTCCTTAGAAACTCCTTCGATGAGGTGTTCGAGCTCCTGCTCTGAAAACTTAATTTTGCGCTTCCTCCCACTGGTGGAACCGCCTGCTGCATCCTGTGACATGCTTGCCACTGTGGTGCCTTTGGGAACACTGGAGGGGAGCTCAGCAACTGCTGCCTGTACTTCAGCCTCTCACTGCTGAATGAGTGTGGAACCTGCCTACTTCCTGGTTGTGATGTCATCACTGTGCTCAGGATGCGACTTCCCGGTTTTGCGATCTCGCAGTTAGCGAGATCGCTATATGCGATTTCGGTAATTGCGAAATCGCAATTTCTACATGGGTTTCAGCGGATTCTGCGATTTTTTACCGATTTCTGGGGTCTCGCAATCGGAGTACAGCAGGAGACACCACAGTGGCAAGCATATCACAGGATGCAGCAGGAGGTTCCACCAGTGGGAGGAAGCGCAAAATTAAGTTTTCAGAGCAAGAGCTCGAACACCTCATCGAAGGAGTTTCTAAGGACCACAACCGCCTATTTGACAGAGACTCCCGAAGGGTTCCAGAGGCTGACTAAAGGCGCATATGGCTGCGCATCCGCACCAAAGTGAACGCTGTGGGGGTGACCCCGCGCTCAGTGGACGAGCTGAAAAAGGGCTGGTATGACTAAAGAGGGCAGGCAAAGGAAAAGATTGCTGAGAGGCTGGGGGAGCAAGTGGCGACAGATGGAGGGGAGCCCACTGTCCCACCGAACACACCACTGGAGGTCCAAGTGGAGGAGACCATCAATCCACAGGCCTGCGTGGGTGTAACCCGGCTTGATTCCTCCCGACCCACCCAAGACACACCAGGTAAGTGCCATGCGACTGCAACCCCCTGTCCCCTAACAATGTCCATGACTCCAGTGCATCCCATAACAAACCCCAATCATGCAGCAAAGAACAGCACCAAAGCGCAATTGCATTGTGGGACATGTAGTCTGGCCACAATTACCATCCTGTACCATTAAGCCTGATTTATCATACCCCACAGCTCGGACCATCAGGGCAAGCTGCCACAACAGCGGTCATCCCACCACCCTCCCCTGTGGCCCGTGCCACCACGTGACAACAGGCGCTGCTGTACCACCACGCAGCCACCAGTGGGGCCTGCAACACCAGCAGCAGGTCGCCAACCAACCAGCCGCCCTGCGGCTGTGAGGAGCCAGACAAGCGGTCTGGTCAGGGAGCCGCACACCAACACATCCCGCGCTGACAGGGGCAGAATCGTGCGTGCAGGTGGGCTCTCCATTGAGCGCAGGATGCTAAGTGTGCACCAGACACAGGCCCGACATCTAGCCACCATCCACCTCCAACTGGACAAGACCGCACGTAATGTGGCACAAATGACAGCAGCTGTGGAGGCCAACACACAGGCAATGACCAGGCAGCGGCATCTCAATCGCCGCAGACACCGCCAACTGTTGACCCGCCTGTCGCGGTCCAACCATATTATTGGGAACGCCACCTCCCAGCTCTTACGACGCTCCCTGGCCATGCAGGTCCAAATGGTCCAGTGCTGCCAGGACGTCGCGACAACCCTGGAGAACATGTCAACAGCCATGCAGGGCATGCAGGCTACTGGCCATGGCCAGGCGGGGGGGGGGGGGCAGACGACACCAGTGAGGCAACATCAAGCCATAGCAGCCAGTCCCTACCACCGGTCGTAGCACCCCGCCGCAGCAGCAGGCCCTCTGCTGCCGCACAGCATAATCTGGAGGAGGACGTTGAGAGGAGGACAGGGGCAACTACCCGGAGGCGCCACTGAACTGTTGTGCATTGCCATGAGGCAACAGACTGACGCGACAAGCATGCCATACAGACTTATATTGACATATGACACAATATGTCATACTTTTCCAAGTTTTCAGAATGCCCAGTTTATTGTGCAGTGACAATTACTAAAATTCTGATTAACGCAAAGTGACTCATGTCATCATTTATGTTGTCATGCATGAGTTGAGTAATGGGTGTGGGGAGTGGGTGCACTAGAAATAGTTCATGCAGATTTTGTTGCGGTGCCTGTGTCCTTCTGCTGGATTCTCGCCGCGTGCATGACGCACAAGTGCAGGTGGTTGATTGTCCCCTTCTGACTCACTGCCAGAGATGTCTACAGGTATTCTGCGCTTGGTAGCAATGTTGTGTAGGATAGCACACACGGCCACGATGTGGCAGCAGACCTCAGGCTCGTATTTGATGGCCCCACCAGTCTTGTGCAGTATGCAGAATCTGCTCTTCAAAGGGCCAAATGTCCTCTCAATGCAATTTCCTGTGCATATGTGTGCTGCATTGTAACGGCGTTGCTGTGGTGCTGCAGGGTTGAGGTATGGGGTGAGGAGGTACTCACGGAGAGCGTAGCCGCTGTCACCTGCATGATAAGAGCAGAGGGTGAGTGCCTGTGCCGCGCAGCGTCATTATCACATTGTACTGTTGTGTGGCATGTGTACTTACCCAGTAGGTGTCCTTCACCAAAGTCTCCCCTGGACAGTCGTGTGTGAATGCCACTGTGCCGGAATATGAAGGAGTCATGTGTGCTCCCCGGGTACTGTGCCACTATGTCCGTGATGATTGTCTTTGCATTGCATACCATCTGTATATTGAGGGAGTGGTAGGACTTGCGGTTGATACATGTATTCCGTTTGTGCTGGTGGGCAGATGTGGATGTGGGTACAGTCAATGCATCCTATGATGTGTGGAAATTGTGCTACATTGTAAAATTGCAGTTTGGTGTCGTCCAAGTCCTGTTGCCTTGTGGGGAATGATATGTAGTGGTGTAGGCGGGTCAGCATGGCCTCCAGGAAACTCCTTAGGCAGCGGGACTTGGTGGGCTGGGATATTCCCCCTGCAACAGCAACTATACCCTGGAAGCTTCTGGAGGCCAGTAGGTGCAGGCTGCACAATACCTGCACATGGTTGGGAACGGCATTGGCCCTCCTTGTTGGGTGCTGCAGGAGGGGGTCTAGGTCCCGGATCAGCTTGATAATCATTGCCCCATTTAGCCGGTACTTGGCGTAGATTTGCTCCCTGGTTTGGTCCAGTAGGGTGACCCGCTGACGGAATATCCGCTCCTGGATACGTCGTCTGTTCCGTGCTGCTCGCTGTAGCCTTCGCCGCCTGACCACCATGTAGAGTCCTGGCATTGTGTGAGTCCTCAGGCTTCAGCTGCATGTCCTTAAGTGTGTTTGGTCAAGCCAGCACCTGTTGGTAGTTTGCAAGAGTTTTTTCATATGTGAATTTTTTTTTTACTGGTTACCACCTGGTTTGGGTTCTCCTTAACTTGCGAAGCGCAAAATGCGATTTGGGGTATTTTTGCTATTTGCGATTTTTCATGAATTGCGATAGCGATTTATTTGCGATTTCGCAATTTTATTTGCAGAATCCATGGTTTCTCGCTATTACAGATTTGCTAATGGACTTCTTCCTCGATTCTGCAATTTTAGTAGCGATTTCGCAAAAATAAAGTTGCGATTTCGCTATTTACTTTCTTGAATCCCTTTTCATCAAATTGCGATCGCAATAGCATTTTCGCAGCTATTGAGATTGCAATTTGGCTTCATGAATCTAGCTGTATGCCTATTCCAGTCCTGTTCTCCATGGGGCATATTATCAAGATCGGCGTTAAAATTATCGCCGCTTTAGCGGCAGAAAACTGCCACCAAAGCAGCGATAATGGGCTTGATAATATGCCCTTGAGATTCCAATAGAAGCCCATGTTCACACCAGAACACAGGTGTTGGACCCGGCCCGTTGGGCAGGTTCACCCCTAGACTTTTTGCTTTTTCCTAGCCTGTTTATGGAACCTGGTGTTGGTGATTTTAGGCCTCTGCGCACTTTTTCACTGTGGTACAGTGTAAAGTGCTTGAGCTCTCTGTGAATGTGTGGTGAGTGACCTGCCCTCCCATAGGAATGAATGGGGAATATGTATGCCCATGGTAGTTCCTGATGTGTGGGGAGTGCAGGGGCGATTTTGGTATGTATGAACCCGTGAGAGTGAATGCTGCAAAATGATGTATGCGGCATGACTGTGTCTAGTCTAGAAGTACTACTTTTGGAAGTTGGCATATTTGTGTAAGTTGGTGCTAGCGTGTGATTGGCTGGGGAGCCTGGCCCAGAGTGCCTGGGCCTGCTTTTGGATTGACTGTCTGGTTTGAGGATGACAGGGGCTGGAGAGCCCAGGAGGTTGTCTGAGTCAGCCCATGAATGAAAGGCAGCATCTGCTGCCAGGGAAGTGGGAGGAGATGGCACCTGATAAGTGAAGGGCTGTTCCTGCCTGACTACAAAGCTGGCTCCACCTCCCGCTGGGTGACTGACACCTCTGTCCCTGATACTGAAGGGGACTTCCCTCTAAACCAGTCTAGCTGGTTCTCGCACTGCCTGCTTCAAAGGACTTCAAAGGCTTTTTCTGTGTATAAGAAGGGGCTGTGTCCCCTTCCAAAATGTTCTTGTTTCTGACTTGAATCTACCAGGGGCGGGCGCTGCCCAGCCCCTGGATGCCTGGAGGACTTCTGGGGGGACCCCTCTGCCTTGCCTGGGCTGAGGGGGGGACTTTGCTGAACTTTCTGCCCCCCTAAGCACCTTGAAGTGCTTTTTCTTGGCTATAGCGCTTGGGAGCGCTGGATTCGTCTTTCTTGGCGCAGGGAGTGCTTTGGATTTCCTTTGGCGCTTAAGAGCGCTTTATTCCTGCTCCTGGGAGCGCTGTGGGTCGTCATGTAGCGCTGGGAGCGCTTTATTTACATTGCGAGTGCCCACCTCGCTTATTTGTACTTTTATTTCATTTCGGTATTGCCGATATTCTAAATGCCTCCCCGCCTGCCTAGCTAGAGAGGGGCCGCCGCGCTGCCCGCGGCGACCCGGAAGCGCTTGGCCGGCCGACCAATCCGGTCGCGGCCGGCCGGAAGTCCCGCCCCCGCAGCCCGGGTGCCGAGAAATGGCGACCGCGAGCCCGGGGAAGGAGAGAGAAGAAGAAGGACGAGTGATGGCGGCTGGTCTGCAGGGCTCCCGTGAGCGGAGGGAGCCCTGCAGCGAGAGGAGCGGCCTGCAGACACGAGCGGAGGGGGCGCGAGGCGCATTGCCGGTGCCTGCCCCCACCGCGAGGCTCCCCGAATGGAGGGAGAGCCTCGAGTGCAGCTGAACTTGCAGGCGGGGCTCCGTGGTGGAAGAGGAGCCCCGCGCTGCCCAGAAGAAGAAGAAGCAGCCCGGAGGAGCCCCGCCCAGGAGAGCCCGGTGAGTTGAAGGGCTGGGGGGCTCCGTGTGGACCGGGGGAGACGGGGCAGTGCTGTTGCTGCTCTGTGAGGGGGCAGATGGAGTTTTGTGGTGTCGGGGCACATTACCGGTGCCCGCCCCGCCCCAGTGGGCTGCTAACATGTAGGGCGGCCCCAGATGGCAGCGGGCCGCCCCACCGAAGAGAGCACTGTTGGTGTTGAGCCCTGAGAGAAGCTCGTGGGGGCATTTTGGTCTGTTTGGAGCCCGAGGGGCTCCCTGCTGCATTTCTTTTGCTCGAGTCCCCGGTGAGGGACTCCAACGACCCCCGCAGTTGAGAGAGCCTGTGTGGCTCAGAGGGGCCATATTTTGTCCAGAGCCTGTGTGGCTCCAGCGTGGCGCAGTTTGCGCCTGAGGGCTAGTGAGAGCCCTGCCGCAGTTCTGCATCTCAGCTGCCCAGCAATTAGTGGGCGGCTGCACCGTTTAGGCGCAATTTCAAGAGAGTCCCTGTGTGGGACAGAGAGGGCACAGTGGTGCCCGGCCTTCACAGTTGCCCAGCACTTTGTGGGCAGCTGCCACGTTTAGGCTTTTTGTACTCTGTGACTGGCGCTGCATGGCAGCGCGCCCTGACATTGGACACAGGGCATCTGAGCCCCAACAAGGCCAGTTGGCCTAGGGACTGCCACAGGTAGTGGCTTATGTAGTGTTGGCGCAATGTGATTTCTATGCTTTTTAATAGTCATTGCTAATGTGAGTTTTTGCGCTATTGATTTATTATGCACCTCTGAATGTGTTATTACATCATGTGTGTTTTCTTTCCCTTATTACTCCTCTGAATGTAGGTTTATTGCATCATGAGTAATGTATTCTTTCTTAGACCCCTAAATGTGGTTATTCTTAGGTGGTTGTCTTTTCTACTCCTCTGAATGTAGGTTTATTGCATCATGAGTAATGTATTCTTTCTTAGACCCCTAAATGCTGTGTGATACTTAGGTGGTTCTGCTTTCTTAGTACAGGTGGTCCTAGTAAGGTCCTGGTTCCTGTTACCAGTGGTTACTGGTTGTTATCTTTGATTATTACTTGATATTCTACATTTTATCTAGAAGTGCTATATCTGAATATGACAGTGGCCCTTGTGGCCCTGTCTTGTGTACATAGGGCCCGATTCACAGAATGAACTTAAGACTCAATCCTAAACTTACTACTATTTTGGTATTCACAGAATGCACTTACTACTTTTAGCATTCACAGAATGAACTTACTACTTTTGGTATTCACAGAAGTTAGGATTTTGTCTTAAGTCTGTCTTAAGTCTGTCTTAAGTTTGTCTTAAGACAAACTTAAGACAAAATCCTAACTTCTGTGAATATCAAAAGTAGTAAGTTCATTCTGTGAATGCCAAAAGTAGTAAGTGCATTCTGTGAATACCCAAATAGTAGTAAGTTTAGGATTGAGTCTTAAGTTCATTCTGTGAATCGGACCCATTATCCCTGTGAATATTGCCCGTGCCAGTTGGCACCATGTATATGTGTGATTTTATCTGATGTGTTTTTACAATACAAAAGTTATTTTTATAATAACCTTGTGTGGAGTCTCTTCTGTGGTGTGCCTAGTATGTTGTTGCTGTTGTGCGCTGGTGCAAATGCTTTACACATTGCCTCCGAGTTTAGCCTTACTGCTTGAGCCAAGCTACCAAGGGGGTGAGCAGAGGTTATCTTGGCGTGTGACTTCCTTGCCCTGACTAGAATGGTGGTTTCTGCCTGGCTTTGGCGTCAGCCTTAGCCTACCAGAAATAGCCATTTCTAACAACAGGCTTCTATGAGAATTCACAAGGTCATATTATCAAGCCCATTATCGCAGCACTAGCGGCAGTTTTCTGCCGCTAAAACGGCAACATGTTCTTTGTTCAGCCCATGGTTATTTTGTATTTGGGTTCTGGGGGGAATGTGTCACTCTTCCTTTGTTTGATATAACTCCATGGCATCATCTAGCATTGAAATTTTAACTTTTTGGGGAACATTAAGTTCAGCACAGTATTTGCAAAATGGTTGTTGTCCAAGGTGACATGCCCCACTATTTTTGTTTCTTTTTTGTTTATGTTTTTCATTGTGTTTTCTTTGTTGCTGGATGGCTCCAAATTTGGACTGAAGGGTCTAAACAGGCCAATGTGGATGTGAA
This sequence comes from Lissotriton vulgaris, assembly GCF_964263255.1. Lineage (NCBI taxonomy): Eukaryota > Metazoa > Chordata > Amphibia > Caudata > Salamandridae > Lissotriton > Lissotriton vulgaris. The sequence continues at coordinate 231,359,463 of NC_141696.1, forward strand.
TAAAGGAAATAAGGACAATTTACATTGGGGTTGTTGCAGTTATATATATTTCTCCCTTTTCCTTGTGCTTTTGTGAATTTGTAGTCCAGATTTGTCATTATACTGTAGTGATTTACTCTTTAGGTCTTGTCTGCTGAATACCATTGATTAATTTACTAATACATTGTTCACATTCTCATTGCTATTGTACTAGAGATCTTTTTTATTTTAGGGGCTTTTGTGGGGCATTGAATGTATTCCAAAATGAGGCTATTTTTTTTGTCTGCATGTTCCTGTTAGTGGCTAGGTTAGGGGTGGCTTCCGGAGTCCAGATCCATGTAGCCAGATATTTTATTTTGTCACGTTTTCCCTATGCGGTTGTCCGCTATTTTTTGTGTCAGTTTGTGTCTGTGGGAGGTGGTTATTTAATGTTTTTCTACAGCTTTTAAGAAGTATACCAGGATCAAGTGCCAATGACGTATTGGCATGGGAAAAAGGAGGAGTGGGCAAAACTAAGCAGACTGGCAATAAAGTATATAGTATGTCCTGTTCAGAGTGCATATCTGAAGCAGGTGTTCAGTGCATCTGGGCAAATGGTCACTGTCAGAAGGACCAAGTTGGGCATCCTTCCTGTCAGTAAACAGGAGTCAGTGCTCCTCTGCCCTAAACAAGGAATTGGTCCTGTTTATATTATAAGCAGCACCCATGTGGCAATGTCACAACCCTCCTCAGACCACAATTGTTTATTCTAATTTGACAGTATTATTACCTCCCTGTCAATAACAATAACGGCATTGGCACATTGAACTTTATCACTTGTACTGAATGTTCAAGGCGTTGTGATAGTGTACCTACGAAGTAGAAATGTAAGCAATGACAATTCCGAAAATGTTATCCTGCTTTGTCACACAAGCAAATGTATGTCAAAAATCATTGTATGTGAAGAGAAGGCAACTTGAGAAACATAAACATGTAAATGGTGGTGTTCCTTACCAGGCCCATCCTGCCCATATGACACCCACTGCTTGCACTTGAGTCGATAAAAGCTATCCCTAGACCACAAACTAAAATATAACATAACATAGGCTTGCTTTACCTACGAGGGTTGTAGGTATGATAGTAGTAATGATGGTTCATAAGATTCTAAGCTATTTTGCAGTTACTATCATAGCTTTAATGCTATACCTGTTTATAGAGCAATGTGTACAAAAGAAGCTTGAGTAATGTCATTAGTGATGTTATCAATGCTTGCTAATAAAACCTACCTGTGAGAGCATCTCGCCCAGTGGACACCTCTTCTTTTTCACAAAAATATGGCCGGTCCGGCTGTGAGATGGCTCCACCGCAGGATCAAAGCAGGCCTGCTGCTGTTTACTTGGGCGGTGTACAGCGGGATAGGGGGTGCATTGAGCACATGATAATGACTTTCTGAACATTGTCTCACATAAAGACCTTTGTTTATTTGGCAGTGATGATAGCGACCCACATGGGGTTGTATCTGGAATTCCAGTCCCAGCATGCCAAGTGAACAGGAACTCACCTGAGAGTGATCATGCAGGATTTGGGGATATACTGGGCAGTACTTGCTTCTCGTCTCTCCTTGCAGTTCGCCTATGAAGAAGGGCGTAAAAAAAAGCCTGAAACGCGTCGGCAGAGAACTGATGGACTGTTTTGTTCACTAAGCAATTATGTGCTTTGCTAATAAAACCTACCTGTGAGAACATCTCGCCTGGATTTAAACTCCTAAATTTACCTGTGATGTAATGTCTTTGTGTAAGACTTTCTGTGTATGTACTACATGGGTCTTGCTTATGGATTCATGTTAACTGAGTATTCCTGTTAAGAATGTTATGATGTGGGGCTCATAGAATGTTTTGTTATGAGATAGGAGTTGAACTGATGTTGGCAGCGGACAAGCTCCTGCATGTTCATCCTCTGGTATTGTGTAGCTCTAATGGTGAAATATATAAATACATTTGTCTGAGTGTGACTCTGGTTTTGTCTCCCAAAAACTATTAGTGATGACTATAGTTACTGTGCATTTCAGCAGCCTCCAAGCTTATGGCTATCTTGTAGTCCAGCTACACGGAGTACCTATTTTCTTACCGCTGTTCCAGGTTCAAGCGGTGATTGATGTCCGCATTTTAATTCTTTTCCTCTGGTGCAGGGGTGAGTGCACCATGCTTATTTGATTATCCATTGCCGTGGATTTCATGCTGCTTATCATCCAATTCAAATTCTGATGCCGATTGACAGAGTGCCGTTGTCCTGGTATGTACTTTAGTGATTTGTTTGATGGTGAGACTGTTTTATGACCTTGACTCTGAATGAGCAAAGTTGTTTCCTCTCTGTTCAACTCAGAGTGTAGTCTGTCCCTGCATCTTTTTAAAGGGTTGGAAGGGCCACCATCTCTTGGAAGAGGATTTGCTCTGTTTCCTCCATCTTGTTAAGTCTGACACAAATATCAAACGTTCTACACTTCGTCACCTCGCAGCCACTGCTTGCCTTTACCATTGATTATCTGCAGGGGACCATATTTGCTGAGGACAATCAGCGTGCTAGTTTGGCTGGCAGAGGTGGCTATGGTAATCTCTTAGAATTTTGTGCACGTATTGATCTGCACACCCATTTTAATCTGTAATTTATATATTTTTTTCTATTTGATGCACATACTTATTTTTATGCTCAGACAGCTGGCGTCGACTTACGGTGTTAATGTACACTGCGAACCCATGAGGAATCAAATCCATGTTTAAGTGGTATTCTCAAAGTAGGCTTCCCCGATAGGCAAGTCACAATTTAATGGTCACTGCCAGAGTACGGAGGAAGAGATGGGGAGGCAGAGCTTTTTCGTTTGCAGGGGCCAAGTTCAGGAACACCCTACCCCTCCATCTGACCAGTATGACGCTCCATATACCATTTAGGAAGGCCTTGACAACCTGACTGTTTATCTTGTGACTGACCCCATCATCTGGTCATGCTCAGGCAAACTATAGGTAGTGGCAAAAAGCGCATTGACGCCTTTTGGGCAACTGTTGCGCTATACAATTCCATATAATATCATATCATACGCACACCGGTCCTTAGAGGATATTTAGTGACTCTCACTCTTGCTCTGTAACAAGTGTATAGCACAGTCAGAAAACCCTTCAGTTTGTACACACCTATTATATAGCATTTATGCACAGCCTTGCAGAAATTCATATAATTCATTATGCATGTTATATAGGTGATATGCATACTTGTTCTATGAACAAGTTAGTCTAACACACGGAAATTGTATAACAGATGGTATAACCGAGGTGTCGTTGCTAAGTATTTCTCAATCATTTCATAAGTTTCTAATGACTGTCGTGTTTCCTTGTTGAGTATTTAACAAACGTTTTTGCCGTCAGTACTGCTCAGTTTTACTGCTCATATACATTAAAAGCTACTACTCCTTCTCCCTAATTTTTGGAAACACCATGTGAGCCACCAGTGTCCGGTGTCCGGTGGGAAGTGTGGTTTGATGCTTTTGAGACTTATCTGTGAGCCATTGGTGCCTCAAGGTTCAGGGCTCAGAGGAAACAATTTTACTGTTACACTTATTGGGGTTTGAGGGAATATCTGTTTGCAAGCACTCACCAGAATTTCCACAGAATGAGGATGAAGATCTCGATTAATACTCCAAAGTGGTCAAGAAACTTAAATTACGTTTAGATAAACAGCCTAGCTAAATAGTTTTGTGGCACAAATTTTTCAAGCGTAAGCAAAGTGCTGAGGAGGATGCTGATGCTTATATTTCTGTGCTTTGGAGTTTTAATGCTAAGTTTCAATGCAACAATTTTTGTGATAAACTCATTAGAGATCTGTTTGTGTGTTATTGTAAGGACAAACAAATTTGACAGAAACTACTGGCACTAGGGTCACTCAATGAGACCATCATGGTGGCCAAAAGCATCGAGATTTCACACATTTCTGTTAGAGAATTTGACGCTAAGCCCATTGAATATGTAGGTGCTGTAAAAGTGGAAAGATCCAGACAGTCAGCTACCTATAGCAAAAAGAATGGGAACTGTTAAAGTTATGAGATATGAGAATTTGCCTGCAATGAATGTCAAGTACTGTTTAAGGTGTGGAAGTCCTCCACATCTTAAGGGAAGTAGATGACCTGCTGCAAAAAAGTTGGTCATTTTCCTAAAGTTTGGCAGAAGAAAAAGAATAGCAAGAAGTTAGTTGCATCTGTAGTTGATTTTGATGCAGATATGTGGGGCATGCAAGGTCTGGTACTAGCAATTGATGATACTGTATCTAACTCATCAGGGCATACCATATGGGGGGACCACAGGTTGATGGTCCTGCCATGTGTGTTGATCTGGTGGCTGACATTCATGTGGGAGATAAGTTGTGGAAGTTCCAAGTGGATTCTGGAGGTAGGATCCCCATGCTAACACATCACCTGTTCACAGAAGTGTGGGGTGATAAATCTTTACTCCCTCCTGACCAGTCTCTTGTTTCATATGAAGGCCGGACAATTGAGCTAAACGGCTATATTGAAGACAGTAATAAATTTAAAGGGAGGAAGATCACAGGCATTGTATATGTGGCTGTAAAGGGTCTTAACATTTTAGGTTGGGTCTAAAAGGGACAATTTGGTATGATCCTCAAACCAGGTGCTAAAGAAAAGGTTCTAGTACTTGAATGTGAGGATGTGGCGCTTTAATGGAGATGTAAATTTCCCACAGTGTTTGGAGAGGAGCTTGGTAAAATATCTTGTTTTAAACAAAAAAACAGGTAGAAAAAAGGTGTTGAGCTGGTTTAACACAAGCTTAGAGGGGGTCCTTTCAGTGTCAGGGATGATCTTGAAAAATAACTCAGAAATCTGTGTGAAAGGGGGATCATTGAGATGGCAGAATCATTACTCTGGCTTCCTCCTATAGTTGTGGCACGTAAAAGGTGTGGCCAATTTAGTGTATGTGTGGATCTTAGATCCTCTCATAGAGAATTTCCGGTAGATTCTCCATCCCTTACCCAGAATTTCTGATTTATATGCATGTACTGCAGGTGCTACCATTTTCTCCAAACTTGATCTAGCAAGTGCCTTTCATCAGGTGGAACTCCATCCATCTACAAGACACTTGACTGTAGGCGTGGGCGGAAAATCCGTTCCGCTCGCGGATTTTGCGGATTTTCGGGAAATCCGCAATCCGCGAGATTTGCGAATTTCCCGCAAAATCCGCAAATCCGCGAGCAGCGGATTTTGCTCGCACTGCTCGCACTGTTAGCGTGAGTTCGCGCCCCGCGAATAAGTGCGAAATTGCAGAAATACGATCTTGACAAAACTGAAAGTAACTACTTACCAGGTTCAAAAGTTCAGGCACATCATTAGTAGCCATTTCCTGCAGTGCTTCCTGAGGGGCCCCTCCAGAGTTCAGTTGCCAGTTGAAACTATTATGTGACCCTGCTCTGAACCTCAGAATAGTTACACATATGCCACAAAGGTCCTGAATTACAGCTAAGGGAGACAAGCAGGAGCCAGGCTGGAAGTTAAAATCCATTAATCAGCCCCTAATTCATTATTGTCAGTTGGGGCAGGGCAGGTGTTGTAACTAATTTTGCAACAATGAAAGCACTTAGCAAGTGCAAAAGATCACTAATCAGGGCGCACTAAGGAAGCAGGTGCCAGCTAAAAAAATATTCTGTGACACATTAATCAGCCCCAAATTAATTCAGGTCACTTGAGGCAGGGAAGGTGTGCTTTGCTTTGCCGAAAATAATGTACACTGGACAACCAGAGGGTGTAGTGATGAAACAGAGGGTGGCATGGGTGGGCCAGAGGGTGGCATGAGTAGTCAGAGAGTGGCAGTGGTGACAGAGAGTGGCAGTGATGAAGAAGAGTGTCCCAAACAGGCTGGACACGTAGAAACAACAAGTTCGCAAAACTTGCGACCCGACAGGTAAGTTCGCAAATTGCGAAATTGTAAAAACCCTCGCGAACTGGCAGAAACACGGGCGAACACAAAAAAAAAAAAATCCGCAAATTCGCGGGAATTCGCGGATTTTGCGGATTGCGAATCCGCAAATCCGCAAAATTCGCGGATTGCCAATCCGCAAAATCCGCTCATGCTTACTTGACTGCATTAATTTCCTACATTGGTACATGTCAGTACCGTAGAATGTCTTTTGGTCTGGCCTCTACAGCCTCTGTCTTTCAGAGAGTCATGTACAACCTGTTGAATATTTGTGAGGGGGGTCCTGGTATTCCAAAATGACGTGTTGGTGTTTGCTAAGAACGTTGAAGCACACAATGCCATTTCCCAACATGGAATAGAGATTTTCAAAGATCTTGGAGTGGTGTTAAAGATGGAAAAATTTATCTGCAAAGAGGTGGGGCATCTGGATCATGCCATTTATGAGGACAGTTTTAGACCCAGTCCCGGTTCATTGTTGGAGCTCCACCTTCTACTGACAAAGTGGGGGTCAAGTCGTTCCTGGGCCTGTGTGAGTTTTATTTAGGTTTTATTCTTGATTTTACCACCATAGTAATGCCGGTTTGTGACTTTCTAAAATAGGTACCACATTTGTATGGTATGAGAAGTGTGATCTGGCGTTTCAACAGATTAAGATCTTATTGAGCCAAAGTGAAGCTCTCAAGTCTTTTGCCCCAAGGTTTCCTTGCTACCAAGTTGGAATTTGGGCTACCCTTACGCAGAAGGATGAAAGCAAGGAAGAACATACGTTACTTACCTGTAAACTGTGGTTCTCCAGTATTGGTGTCTTTCATAGATTCACATGCTTGAATATTCCCCGTCGTCGAAGTGGGAGCCCCACTGTACATAAAATAGCAGTAATATATGCATATATTAATAAAATTATTATAATTATAAAAAATACATATATATATAAATACAGTAAATTCAAAAGTACCATAGAACTGCATAGGCCCATAGAAAGCCTAGGGGAGAAAACTCAACTTGGTAACATATCAGTGTCCTTATGTTTTGGTCCAAATTCCAGCCAATCAGGCTGCAGTTCCCTCTAGAACCTTCTCCTCAGAAGCCCAAGACCTCAGATTTTTGTAGCACAGAGTAACCAAAGTGCCTGAGGAGAAGAGAGCCTCTGAGGGGAGGATGGGAGGGTCGCATGTGAATCTATGAAAGACACCAATACTGGAGAACCACAGTTTACAGGTAAGTGACGTATGTTCTTCTCCAGTATTAGGGGTGTCTTTCATAGATTCACATGCTTGAATAAGAGTAGAAAGCAGTAAACATAATATAAGTCATAAAGGTAACAGTAATTTCAAGCATATAATAGACATATCATATTAAAGAGAGATAACCTTTATGACAGGATGGGGGTAGCAACAGAGGCTCACCTTTAATGGAAAAGATTTCGCAGCACCGCTTGTCCTACTGCTGCATATGCGGCATCTGTTGACTGCAGACAGTAGTGCTTCGTAAAAGTATGGCTGCTCGACCACGTAGCAGCTCTGCAGATGTGTCGCAGAGGTACCCCGGCAAAAAGGGCAGTAGAAGCTGACACAGCTCTAGTTGAATGAGCACGTACTGGAGCTGGAAGAGGCTTGCCAACACGCTGATGACAGAAGGCAATAGTGGAAGAAATCCACCTAGTAATAATTTGTTTGGTAACAGGTTGTCCTTTAGAAGCCGGGCCATAGGCCACGAACAGTTGATCAGATTTCCTGAAGGATGCAGTGCGCTGAGTATAAACCTTGAGGCAACGTTTTATATCCAGAGAATGTAATGAACATTCCCCAGGAGTTTGTGGATCCGGAAAGAAAGTCTTTAAAATGACCGGTTCATTGAGATGAAAATCACTGGGAACATTCGGAAAAAAAGTAGGATTAGTACGTAGTGTAACAGCCTCCTTTGAGAACTGGAGAAAAGGAGGTTGAATTGTGAATGCCTGAATGTCACTGACACGCCTAGATGACGTCAAGGCGAGCAATAGGGCAACTTTCCACGTGAGGAATTTCAAGCTTGCTGAATGGATGGGTTCAAAGGAGGTAGGAGGAGCCGAGACAAGACCAGGTTTAAGCGCCAAGTAGTCGGAGGATGTCAAATGGGTGGAAACATTCGGAAGAGACCTTTGAAAAACTGTTTAATAATTCTAGACGAATATTGTGAGGAAGAGCCATCATGACGGAAGCGGGATAGAGCCGCTAGAAAGACCTTCAGAGTGGAGTGGGAAAGTCCTGATTTTGCAGGGGATAAGAAGAAAGGCAGAATCTGTTCTGGTTTAGCGGTCATCGGATCCAAGGCCTTGGTATGGCACCAGACACAGAAACGCTTCCATTTCAACTGATAGGTTTTAATGGTGGAAGGAGCACGGGCGTGCGCTAACACCTTTCGACAGTCTGCGTCGATGTTCAAACGCGCAAATTCATGGTGCTCAGGTTCCAGGCATGAAGTTGGAGGTATGCTGGATCCGGATGGCAAATCCGCCCCTGCTGCATCGTGAGGAGGTGAGGCAACGGATGAAGCGGAATTGGCTCGCTCTGGGAGAACAAGAGAAGGTCCGGGAACCATGGGAGCCTCGGCCATTTGGGTGCAATCAAGATGACTTGACAGGGTTGAAGCCACATCCTGTGCAACAAGCGTGGAATCAGAGGAAGCGGAGGAAAAGCGTAGCTGAATGCGTTCAACCAGCTGATCGAAAATGCATTCCTGCTCGACTCTCTGTGGGGATGAAGACTTGCAAAGCGTTGGCATTTCTTGTTGGTGATAGTCGCAAAAAGATCTATCTGCGGATGGACCCACTGGCGAAAAATGAACTCCAGAGTTGGTTGATTGACTTCCCACTCGTGGTTGTCCGAGAAAGACCTGCTGAGTGTGTCCGCCAGAACATTGGAAACACCTGGCACATGTATGGCAGTGAGATGAATCTGGTGATGAATTGCCCAATTCCATATCTCCTGTGCTTGTTGGGAAAGCAAAAGGGACCTGGTGCCGCCCTGCTTGTTCAGGTAATGCGTGTTGTCTGTTCTCACCAGCAGAGACTGACCTTGAACGATCCGTTGAAAAGACTTCAGAGCCAGGAAGATCGCCAGAAGCTCCAGGCGATTTATATGTCAAGTGCGTTGGACCGCAGTCCATTTTCCTTGTACCTTCGAGATGTGCTCCCGAGCCCTCCAGGGATGCATCGGTTATAAGCATCAGAGTTGGGGTAGTGTCTTGAAAAGACCGACCTTTTGAAATGTTTGGAGGGTGAGCCCACCACTCCAGAGCCTTTTGGATGCGGGGTGTAAGAAGGATCTTGTCGTTGAACGATCCTGAAATCTGCTTCCACTGCTTGTCTAACTCCTCTTGGATGACCCTCATATGAAGTCTGCAGTGGGGAATCATCTGTATGGCAGAAGAAGCCATGCCGAGGAATGATTTCAACATCCGGACTGAAACGTACAGTTTTGACTGGAGGGATCGTACCATCTGGAGCATATGGTCTTGTCGTTCCTGGGAGACAAAAACCATTGCCAGATGAGAATCTAGAGAGGCTCCTAGAAAATCTCGCCATTGAGATGGGTGAAAGTGTGACTTCTGGCAATTGATGGAAAGGCCCAAGTCTTGAAACAGGGAGAGGCAAGACTGTGTATGCTGGATTGCCAGTTGAAGATTCAGAGCCTTTATGAGACAATCGTCCAGGTATGGATAAAAATGTATGCCTCGTAGGCGTAGAAAGGCAGTTACCGGGGCCATGATCTTGGTAAAGACCCTCGGTGCTGAACGGAGGCCGAATGGTAGGACCTTGAATTGGAAGTGCAGGTGTCCGACTGTGAAGCGTAGATACTTCCTGTGTCTGGGGTGAAGTGGCACATGGAAATATGCGTCCTGGAGGTCGATCGTTGAGAAGAATTCCCCTGGATTGAGGTAATGCAGGATTTGAAGCATGGTTAACATCTGAAAGGTTTTGCAAATGAAGAATTTGTTCAGGGCCCGTAAATCCAAGATTGGACGCCATTCTCCCGACTTTTTCTTTACTAAGAAAAACCGGGAATATAATCCCTTGCCGCGTTGATCTAGCGGCACTACCTCGATGGCCCCTTTTTGGATCATTAATTTTACCTGGGCCAAAAGTTCTTTGAGGTGGGGGGAGGGTGGCCCTGAAGGTAGATGAGTGAGAGTGAATTTTGTGAACTCCAGGGTATGGCCTTTGGAGATAACGTCCAGGACCCATTGGTCGGAGGTGATTTCGGACCATTTGCATCAGTATTTTGAGATTTGACCTCCAAGATGCACAGTTGGCAGACAAAAGGAACTGAGACTGTCACTGTTTTTTGTTGTTTGCGCCACCTCTATAAGTTGTTTTCCGTTGGTATGGTCTGGAGGAAGACTGACGATTCTGGTTTTGGTAAGAACCTCTCTGCCGGTTATCACCGTAGGTATTGTATGAGCGATACTGGCCTGATCCACGAAAAGTAGAGGAGGCACCGCCTCTACCTCGTGCCCCCCGAAAGGGCCGCTTTTTGTATTGGAGAGTAGCCAAGGACTTTGCGGTATCAGTGTCCTTTTTGATCGCCTCAAGAGCATCGTCTACATGCTTGCCAAATAAAGACTCTCCATCGTAAGGCAAGTCGAGGACTTTTGCTAGTACTTCTAGGCGAAATGTTGTAGATTTCAGCCAGCCTTTGGAGCCTCAAGACTGCAGCCCCAGCTAATTGGTGAAAGCCTGTGGATGAAATGTCAAGCACACATTCGATAATTTCAGACTAAATTACCTCTCCCTCTTGGATAATAGCCTGCGCTTCTGCACGGATGGCCTCAGACATTTGAGGAATCAGTGCGGCAATCTCGGACCACATTTGGCGGTCGTAACGGCCCAGAATTGCCAAGGTGCTTGCCGCTCTGACAGTAGTGGCCGCCATTGTAGTAAACTTTTTTCCTATAGAGTCCAACTTGCGGCCTTCCTGATCAGGAGGAGACGTGAGTGGTGTAGCTGGATTACGAGATCTTTTCTGTGCTGCCTGAGTAATAACAGACTCTGCTTTTGGCTGTGACACTAAACAGGCTGGAGCGGACGCTGAAGCCTTATATTTTTTGTCTAATCTGGGCAAGACTGCAGGTACTGAGTTGGGATGTTCCATGAGTTTAAGACCCTCTGACCAAATAAAGTCAATAATTGGAATTGCGTGGGATTGTCTTTGTGAAACGTCCTTAAAATCATACAGGAAGCATTCACTTTCATGTTGCTGTTTCTCGACAGTGAGATGAAAGCGTTTCGCTGCACGCACCATTAAATTATGGAAGTTTGCAATGTCCACTGGAGGCGATGCAAGAGGTGAGGTGGGCGGAGTGGAAGGTGTTTGAGCCCTGTAATTGTCCCACTCATTCATATCGACATCATCGTCGTCATCAGTGTCGTGAGGAGCAGGATCCTCATTGCCAGTGTCAGGTCGAGTTCTCTCCGGTGATGCGGGTGGAACCGGATCTGGTGCCTGTAGGGGTTGAGGTTGAGGCTGGGGAGGAGGTTGTGATGCTGGGGGGGCAGGTGTAGATGGAGGAAGCCTGCGGTTATAGTCATCAAGCATGTGCTGTAAATTTTTGACTAAAGATAAAGGTATTTGTGTAACAGGTTCTGAAGTTACTGTCTCTGCTTTGTCAACAGGAAATAAATCATTCCCACTTTCGACGTATTCCTTTTCGTCACCCTCATCACTGTACTCCTGGCACTTAATGTGCAAGTCAGATGGACTAGATGCCTGTCCAAACAGTTGTTCCACCTCCGATTCATGGCCGGATTCTTCTCCACCTGATTGAAACAATTTTTCAGGAAGACGTGCTCCACTCCTTATTGGACTTATTTGATTGAGAGGCAAAGTCTTCAAGGCAGAAGCAGTAATCACTGTAAAAGTGGTAGCTGAGGCCGGAGGAGGATGAGATGCCGGCGAGCCTGTTGATGTAACAGCAGTAGTCGTATGGCCAACCTGAGGCGCAGAATTTGAAGATTTTTTCGTCGCCGACGAGCTAGCCGTAGACGGAGACGTCGTCGCTGATGGGATGGCCGTTGATGAGGTTGTCGTCGACGTTGATGGGCCCGTCGACGAGCTTCTTTTAGATGATTTCGTCTTCGTCGTCGGTATTTGCTTCGACGACTAAACCGTCGACGGAGTTCGCGTCAACAAGGATTTCTTCGTCGACGGCATCAACTTGACACTCGTCGACGAGATCTTAACAATCGACGTAATGGGTCTCGTCTCCTGGGCTGTCGTCGACGAGGAGATCGTCGCTGATGCAGCAGTGGAAGACATAGAACATGTCGTCGTCGACGTAGAGGTTACAGATTTCGTCGTCGCTGAAGATGTCGACGGGCGCGTCAACAAGCCCGTCGATGAGCCTATGCCGGATTTCTGAGAGGAAGGCAAGGCTTTGGGCGCAGACGTCAGAGAACTAGGTCCAGTAGACGTGCCCTGAAGCAAATCCTGTGGGGAAACAGTCCTGGAGGATTCCAACAGTCTACTCTTCTTAAGAAAAGGAGATGGAACCTCAGTTTCAGACCCACGCTTCTGAGAGGATCTAGAAATGCCTGAAGAAAAACTTTCCACATCAGAAACCACAGACTCTGATGTCTTCAACTTCTGTAGCCACAGAAGGAGACGGGCCTCTCTATCCCTCAGAGTCGTGGGAGGAAAAGTGCGACAGTACTTACAGTTCTTAACCTCGTGGTCTGGGTAGAGACAGTAAATGCATTTACTGTGAGGATCCTCATGGAAAAGGCGCAGTTTACCACAGGAAGGGCAAGCTTTAAACAAAGATTTCTTATTTGAAGACATTTTGAAGAAATAACAGGTAAATTTGAAGAAAAAAACTGAGCAGAGCTCAGGGAGACTCCCTTCACACGACGTGCGGTAGAAAATCTGAGGTCTTGGGCTTCTGAGGAGAAGGTTCTAGAGGGAACTGCAGCCTGATTGGCTGGAATTTGGACCAAAACATAATGACACTGATATGTTACCAAGTTGAGTTTTCTCCCTTAGGCTTTCCATGGGCCTATGCAGTTCTATGGTACTTTTGAGTTTACTGTATTTATATATATATGTATTTTTCATAATTATAATAATTTTACTTATATATGCATATATTACTGCTATTTTATGTACCGTGGGACTCCCACTTCGATGACGGGGAATATTCAAGCATGTGAATCTATGAAAGACACCCCTAATACTGGAGAACTTACTATAGCTTTTGCATCTAGGGTGGGACTGGAGGCAGAATTGCAGTATTCAGTTATTGAGAGAGTGTTGCTGGCCTGCTGCCAGACCACTGAGAAATTCTGCTTGTTTATGTGGGGGGAGAGGTTTTGAGTTGCAAACAGATCACAAGCCTAACACATTCTGAGTGTGGGTGGAAGCAAGTGTTGCTCACCTCGTATTTTAAGGTTGTCTACAAATTTGATACAATTCCAGTTCAATGTAATTCATATTCCTGAGGGAAGGAACATCACAGGGGATTCTTGCTCCCGCTTTCCTTGAAAGACTGAGGATGACAGTGATGTAAAAGTGAAATTTTCACATTTTTTGGGCGAAGATTTTAAAAATTGTCTAGTGGTTTGCCTAGAAATTCTGGAGTTAAAGGTTTGTTCTGAGGAAGAATGGAGGAAAACGATGTCATATGAACAAACTTTGCTGCAAATTATAGACCTAGCCAAGGTAGGTTGGCCTAGGGAGAAGGTCCTTTCACAGTTGTTACAGCCATACTGTAAAGTGAGTGATGACATTTCTGTTGTAGATGGTCTTGTATTACGGTCAGACAGTTAATCCCTCCGCACAGCATGAGAGGGAGTATAATCAGAAATTCTCATTAGGGTTATCTTGGGTCTTCACTTACCAACAGACGCATATGCAATTTGTTTTAATAGCCAAGAATGGACACTGATGTAGATGGCTTTGTCATTTTCAAGTCAGCCGACAAAAGATTAAAGGTGTCAAACCCTCCCCTTATGCACATTGAATGTCCATTTGGATCATGGGTTTAGCTGGTTACAGAAATCAATGACCTTGTAGAGAGGATAAACTGGATGGTGGGTGAGTGCACCAGGTGTGCCAAAAGTGTCAATCTTGACATGGTGAAACCTGTGCGCAGGATGCTGTGGTTCAACAGAAGTACCCCTCACTCCGCCACCATATTCTCTCCTTTTGAATATCCAAGAGGTGGGAAGGCTAATTCCAGTATGCGTCCTGCATGGATGTCAAGATGGATAAGATAGGAGGCTGATGTGGAGTGGTTGATCGGTTTGGTGAAGAGAATTGTGGAAAAACTGGTATGACAAAAGGAAAGGTGTCAAATTGTTTCCAGTCAAAGTTGGTAACTTGGTTCATATTAAGTCTGATGTCCATGTCCAGATAGGAAGAAGTACATTCAGCAGTCCTGCCAGGGTGTAGAAAATTAGTGGGAATGTCATTAAAATTAGTGGTAGACATTGATGTAATCAAACAAAGGTTGTTAAGGTTGGAAACGTGCCGGATGAGTGTGATAAGTGTCAAAATTGATCAGATAAAATGGTTCTAAAGAAAATGTGTCAACCACCCGATGGAGGTCAAAAATATGGTGATCCATCTCAGGATGTTAGTAAACAAAATGGACTTCAAAATGTTGATGATTCATCTCAAGTCATTACTACAAGCAAGAGTTTTATAACCATTGTCAAGCCAAGCAGGTTTGTTTGTGCACATATATGTGTTGTTTCTGCTATACACGTTGCGTGTGTCTGTGTATTTCTTTGCTTTCGGTGTTTTGTGTAGCTGTTTGTGTTGTTCTGGTAGAAGGGAAGATGTGTAATACTTTCTATGTATGTACTACTTGGATTTTACTTCTTAACTCTTTAACTGAGTATTCCAGTTAAGAATTAGGCATGGGCGGAGTTTGCGGAGTTCTGCTAAACGTAACTCTGCGAAGTCAAGAAAATTCTGCAGCGATACGCAGATCTCCACAAGCAGCAGAGTGTGTTACATCGCAGTTCACACTGACTTTTAGCACTGGATGATTGTACCATGCTGTAAAATTAGCGCAAACTGCACCACGCACAGCTCATGAGGGGTCTCCTTCTTTCTGCTGCTCTAGTAGATGTTCTACTCGAGCAACAGCTTTCTCAACGTGAACACGGAGGTTTCTCAACATGAGCAGTAGCAACCATACATGACCGCCTGTGTTGAGAAATCTCACAGAGAAGTGGTTTGGAGTAAGTTTTCCCTCGCTTTTGCTTGAAAAACCTAACATTGGTGAGTGTGACTGAGGAAAAAACTCCTCCTCTGAATTTTTCAGAACTTCACGCGCTAATGCAGAACGTGGAGTGAGAAAAACTCTGAGCGGAGTGGAATTTCATGCCCAGGCCTGTTAAGAATGCTATGATGTGCGGCTCATAGAATGTTTTCTTATGAAATGTGACAGTTGAACTGGTGTTGGCAGCGGAGGAGCGCATGCTTGTTTGTCATCCTTTACAATGTAGCTCGATTGGTGAAATAAGAACATAAATATTTTTAAGAGTGGTACTGGTTTGGTCACCACACTTTTGCAAAGAAATAAATATAAAATGTAAATAATACTAAACATAACTTACCAGTCACCATCACTTACACACTGAGCAGGGTGAACAGCTACAGCTCCATGTCCAGAATTTCAGCCCAACCTGTCTCAGAATGTGACACATACTGCACCTCTCTCTGCTCCACAACAGGTTCCACTCCGCCACACTATATCCCTTGCAGGACCTGCTATCTGCTGCCAATATGAGGGGGAGGTGGTGCAGTACAAAAGGAAGGTCTGCCACCTTCTCCTCACAAGAAGTGTTGCAGGGAGCCTTCAGGAGATGTTGGTGTGTCCGAGGACCCATTGACATCTTCCGTCATGACTTGGGAGAGAAGAGAGGCAAGGAAAACATAACGCTAGCAGGAAGGGGAAAAATAGAAAAAATAAAAGCACAAGGGCAGGTTAAGTAGACAAAAAGTGAAAACAAATTTGAAAAAATGGGAGAGGTAGATAGTAAAAGGGTCAATTCAGAGTGGGGTGGTAAGGAAACACAAGGAAACAGCTTGGAGGAAGCAGGCTGGAGTCAGGAGTATCACATCCATATAAAAATCACCACTCGCATGCATCGCATGTCATGCACTTTCACACTATGTTTAGGATGAAATACACCTTTACAGAATTTTTGTGAGTGAGATGCTTGTGCCACATTCCATGCAATAATGCATAATTCTGTATGCATTTGTGGAATGTCTGAAAAAATGTGCAAGTTACACCCACCCCTAATGAGAAGGTGATGGCTTAACTGTGTCAGAAAATCATTGATTGTATTAATACAGGCTCCACAAGCTCACTTAAGGGGGAATACTATAAAAAAGCATTTTAGTGACCTTAAGAGGAGGGTGAAGGACCACATTTCCAAACACAGATATAACAACATATCACAACAATCATAAATCCTGCAAACCTGGAAGGAATGGATGGTTGTGTAAAAGCAGGAGGGGACCTGGCAAGCTAATTTCCATATTGTACACAAAATCATTAGACATATAATTGATGACCAGCATTTTTTCTAACGTTTCAGACCTAAGCATCTTATGTGATTTTTGCAATGCCAGGTGTGATGTGCATTAATCTTAAATATTATGCCCATGTTGCAAAGTCATCCTGTGCCCTGGTCAACCCCCAACACTTTTGCTGAATGGTACTGGTGGTAACTGACTCTGACTGACCCTGGGCTCTGTCTAAATAGGCTCAGGGCCAGTGCTATTCTGAGAGAGACACATTGAATACAGTTAAAACACCTACATACACTAGTGTATACAATGGTATGGTGGGGCACCCCTGTGATTGGCATGGCCTGTCCTATAGGCCCCTAGTATATAATAGGGCAGGGGGATTGAAACTACCTAGAAGTCCCTGGTACCCTAGGGAATGGCAGTTTAAAGGCCAGCAGCTCTTTTTGCACTTGCATGTGTGCCCTGCTGAAGGCTGGGGTCAGTTTAAAAGCAGCACTGGGTGCCAGGACTGGTTTTAAAAAGTAAATTGTGCCCAAACTCGACGTTGGTGTTTGAGGCACTTAAAAATGGATAACCTACACTGTTTTGGCATATCAGGGACCCCCACTGTCTCCCCTAGGTATCCCAGGGGTGGGAGGTCAGGTATGTATAAGGCACACCCTTATAAAATGAGTTTCTATATGCCTGGGTAAAGTGAAATTGCACATTTCACTCCCCCCATTGTGGTAAAGTGCTGCTCAAGTTCGACTTTGATGCTAGGAGCACTGTGGAGGGAGAATCTGCAATATTTCTACAGATTCAAAACCCCTAAAGTCTCCCCTAGTTGCACCTGGGGTGGGGTTCCTGTAGATAAAAGGCAAGTACCTATAAAATATGTTTTTGTAAGTCCTGGTGCTGGAGAAATGGTCCAAGTCATTTTTCCCATTGCAAATCCCCTGTTACATAGGTTAACATGGTAGGAAGTTGTTGGTTAATAACTCTTGATAGGAAAGGGCTAGAAATGCCATTCAAAGACTTCCCAGATTGGTATTCATAAATCCAACAATATCATACTGTTGAATTTCTCCTAAAGTGTACATACAAGAAGTTATAAGACTTTCTTGTTTGTGAGTCCAAATTCAGCCTTCCAGTGGTCTGCCCTGATTTGTCAGAGTTAAGTGGATTAGCCAGGCTGCCTTGTAGAGGTGCTAAAGAGCCCCTGGGGTTGACCAGCTCTAGTGTGTTGTTCCATAGGAATGCCAGGCCAGGTGGAGGAGTCATAAACTATGTTCCTCAAAGATGAGAGCAGAGGACAGTGTCATTTGCAACTCTGAATTTCCACCTTAGGCAGATGGCAGAATTAAGGAAGGTATGAGCAGATGCAGGGGGGAGAGTCTAAGTAAATTAACCATCCTAGGGGTGTGCTTAGCCAACTCTTACCCCCTTGCTGGAAAATCAGCCAATATGGATTTGGAAGATTTGATGCACTCTGGGACAAAATAATGCCAAAATCTACAGGATGTGGTCATATCTTGGAGGAGTTACCCTGCTCCCATTGGTCAGAAGTGACCTCCAGTTTGACCCAGAGAACTTGGAATAAGTATCTGAGAGGGACAGAGCCCTCCAGATCTGCTGCTTGAAACTTACTGAAGCAAGAAGAGTCCTATTGAGAAGTTTTGCTGGGCAAAGATTTCTAAAGCCTGACCTCTGAAGACTGAACCATCTGAAACTACAGCCCTGTGGATTTTTTCTAGCTGGAAAAGAACTAAAGAGTGGTGTCCCTGAAAGCTACAGGTTAAAAGAGCTCATCTGGAAAATCACCAACTAAATCTACACCTTGGAGAACCATCAGTGGATTTGCAAGGGTTTTGTACCAGTGGATTGTGGGAACTGTGGGAACTGACGTCCTCAACTTTCAAGTACCATCATGGAGCTTCCAGACCCTTGTTTGATTCAATCGGGGTGAAGGGCGGGTCCACGGCGAGGGTCAGTTTGGTGCGGTTAGCTACACGCCGCCTCGCCGCCTCGCTTCCCCGGGACTCAGCCTCCTGCCAGCTGCCAAGATCCATTCAGGCGCTGTTACCCTCGCCCTGGACCGGCCTTTCACCCCGATTGAATTGAACGAGTTACAGATCGTTTAACTGGACCGCGCCCCTGGACCCGCCTGGATTCACGTCCTTACTTCACCCAAATCAAGTTCTTCAGACACGGGTGCGCCGATCGGCTCTCCAAGCACCTGACACCCAGGGTGCTGCCATTTAGCACTCTACTAATTTGACAACCCCGTCCTGAAGACGATCCCTAATAAAGAGGATCGAAACGCCGTCGACTCCACAGCACAACCCTTTGGCGTATTTCTGCTGTATGGCTCATTACAAAAATGGAAAATAATGAATGCGATTGATGTAATTTGTTATTCTTTTGAGCCACCATTGTATATATATATTCACTTTGCGCCGCTCACGCTGTTCACCTTGATCTCCTGCGTCGTCACATATTTTCACTTTGTAAATAACACTAGACACCAAGTGCCTTCGGGTTGTCACATGATTTTCTCTATACAGTGCAGCTATAACTGTATATTCCTATGTAACTGTATGTGATACAATTTGGTGATTAACAACCGTAATATAAACCAATTGAGTCTCCTTGATTCCTGCTTCTGTAATGCTTCCTACATACATGAATACCTGTCTTTGAATTAATACCTGTTGGGATATTGTTTCTTACATATATCAGATAGAACCAAGGCACCCTAAGGCAAAAAAAGGCTGGATCCAACCGGCACCCAAGATGAGTTCTTTCTGGGGAGCCGGCAGGGGCCTGCTGGGGCTTTTGGGCTTCCTTCATTGCCCCCAACTATGCATAAGCTATGGGTGCCTAGGTGGGAGCGGAATACCCAAAAATAATGGAAAAAATTATAATAAAGGAAGAGCAGGAGTCACTTATTATAAACTGCTCCCAGCCAGGAGTGCCTCAATCATGTCCGTCAAAGCCTCATTTGCCTATTTGTTCCTGTTTTGTGGTGTCCCAACTTGGCCATAGGCACCACCAGCATGTTGCAAAAGTGTTCTGGGGGACTGCAGAGAGTAGGGCATCCCCCATCCTGGAAAGTTTTTAAAACAAAACTATAATTCTCCTGGGTCATTAAAGCATGACCCCCAGAGACTTTACCATTATTTTTTAAAGCACTTTGAACTGGCATTGTGTGTTTTTCAGCTGGAGTGCAGGGATCTCTTGGGGTTGGTTCTATGGCTGTATTTTGTGGCTTGAAGAGTATTAAAACGTTCATATGCGCATTTAAAGTTATTTGGAATAGAAATGCTTTATTTTTAATATTTTTGAGAATAATTATTATGCATTGCCATGTACGTGTGTGTATTTATATATATTTTTTTCACAGAAATAAACAAAGGTTACTGGGACGTTATAGTTATGAAATAGAATTTTAAAAAAGTAGACATTCACTGAAAAAAAACAAAGGTTACAGGGACGTTAAAGTTAGGGTCAGAATTCACTTGAACAAAACCAGTGAAATTCGCCAGTTATAGTTACCTGAGCTAACTATAACTTATGCTCTGCAATGCACTGATTATGACCTAACATATTGCATCACTCTTTGACATGGTCAGTGACATCACTAATGACCACTGATGACATCTCAAATGACATTGCTGATGACATCACTGATGGCACCATCCAGTGAGTGTAAGTATTTAGTTTATGATTATTAAACATATATCCTAATGTACGATAAAACTTAACATAGTATACTAGGTGTAATACTAATTAGTGATACTAACTGTAATATATATCATGTGAGTGGCTGTGTGACTGTATGTATCCTTGTGCGCATCAGTGTATGAGTGGCTGTATAAGTGGTTGTGTAAGTAGCTGTGTGGGTCAGTGAGATGTTGTGTGAGTGACTGTATTAGTGAGTGAGTAGGTGTGCCTGTGGATTCATGGGTGGGTGAGTGATGGAGTAAGTGGCTCTATAAGTGTGTAAGTGGGTGTGTAGTGACTGGGGGTGTGAGTGAGTGGATGTCTGAATGGCTGTATGAGTAAATGAATGGGTGTGTAAGTGGTTGTATGGGTGAGTGAGTGGCTGTTTGAGTAGGTGTTTTGTTTATTGACTGTGTGTGAGTGACTGTATTAGATAGTGAGGGTCTGCGTGAATTGCTGTATGGGTGTGTACAGGAATGTGTGAGAGCTTGTATGGATCCGTCAATGAGTATGTAAGTGGTTGTGTGAATGAGTGAGTGAGAAAGTGTATGAGTGCTTCTAAAGGTGAGTGAGTGGCTGTGTTGAGAGGAATTAGATGAGTGAGTGGGTGTGTGACTCTGAAGGTAAATTCATGGGCGTGTGAGTAGCTCTATAGGTGAGTGTGTGGTTATGTGGCTGGCTGTACAGGTGAGTAACTGGTTGTATGAGTTGCTGTATGGGTGAGTGAATGGTTGTGTGAGTGGGTGTACGAGTGAGTGAGTGGATCTGGGAGTGGCTCTATGGAGGAGTAAGTGGGTGTGTGAGTACTGGTATAGGTCTGTGAATGGGTATGTCAGTATTATCGGTTTGTGAGTGGGCAGACAGGAGGTTGTATGGGGATGTGAGTAGGTGTGTGACTGGTTCTGTGGATGATGTCATTAGTGTAGTCATTTGAGATGTCATCAGTGATGTCATAAGTGATGTCACTGGCCATGACATGAGTGATGTAATATGTGAGGTCATAAGTGCATTTCAGGGGCATAAGTTATAGTTAGCTCAAGTAACTATAACTGCTGAATTTTGCTAATTGTGTACAAGTAAAATCTGACACTAACTATAATGTCCCTGTAACTTTTGTTTTTTTTCAGTGAATTTCTATGGTGATTTAACCAGTAATCTCTTTTGCAGAGTGGTAAAGAATGGGGGCTGGGTCTCGAACCAGCTCTTAGGAATCCCGCTGTGTATGACTTACAGGAGGTACCAGAAGGGCTTCTTAGCCCCCAAGGTCCCTCAGGTGTAAAGGGGACTTCACTCCACAATCAGTAGTACTACATGAGCTGCATTTGCAGAGTAGTAGAGAAAGGCAACATGTCTTTCGAACACTTCTTGCCAATCCTGCTGTGTGGGGCTTACTGGAGGTAACAGTAGGGTTAGTTGGCCCCCAAGGACGTACTTGGGACCCAACTACCCCTCCTGTTACCTCCAGTAAGTTCCATACAGCAGGATTGCTGAGACATTGTAGGAGGCCACGCCCCCTTTCACCACCACTCTACAAGCAGGCATTGCGGCACACTACTAGTAGGTGGATGAAGTCCCCTTGGCTATTGAGGCTCTGTGGGGGTCAACTACACCTCCTGTTGCCTCTAGCTGGTCTCACACAGTCGACTTGCTGGGAGGTGTTTGGTGGCCTCACCCTCTTTCTCTACCACTCTGCAAACGCACCTCCTGGTGCACGACTGGTTGGGGGATGAAGTCCCCTGGCTCTTGAGGGTTCTTGGTGACCAAGTACACCACCAGTTACCTCCAGCAAGCTCCAGTGGGTTTGCTGAGAGGTTTTTGGTGGTGACGCCCCCTTCCTCCACCACTCTTCAAACACACCTCCAGACGCACTGCTGCTTGGGGGTCTACTATAGTCCTGAGACCCTCAGGAGGCATGGGTACATCATCCGGCCACCAGCAGTGCACTGAGAGGTGTGTTTGCAGAGTGTTGGAGAAAGGGGCATGGCCTCTGACCACCGCTCTGAAACCCAGCTGTGTGGGCCTTATTGGAGGTAACAGGAGGGCTGTGCACCCCCCAAACCAATTTTGGCCCCGTGGACCTCATCTCCTTGGGCCCAGCATTTATTTTTATTTTTTTTCATTTTTAAAGGGAGGGGGACAGAGGGAACCCTCCCCTGAGGCCTTTTGCAGCCCTCGGGCACCCCATTTTTTTTAAATGGGGAGGGGGCCAGCTCAGCCCCCCTCCCTGGGCCAATATTTCCCGGGGACCTCATCCACTGGGGCTTGGCCAGCTCCTTGTGGACCACGGGGAGCCTCAAGGTCCCCGCGGTCCCTGCCGGCTCCCCACCTCCTGCAGGAGCTGGCATTGCTTTTCGACAGAGGCAGCTGCTAACATGCAGCGCCCTCTGTCCAAAAGCAATGCTGCTCTGCTTCATGGAAGCAAGAGCCTTTTCAATGCTCTAGCTTCCATGAAGTGGACCAGAGTTTGCTATGGCATGGCCGAAGAGTTGCTCGCACCAAGCCAAAGCAAACTGCAATTTCCAAGGGGTAGGCACCCCAGGACATTGCTAAAGCTATCCATGGGGGTTGGTGATACCCAGGGACATACAAGGCTCCTGGAGGGGGGGGGGGCATGTGGCACCCTGCCATCCATCTTGTAGATAGCCCTTGGGGAGTTGGTGGTTCTGGGGCCCGCAACAGACCCCCGTCATTACTTCATTTTTGCACCAGGAAGGTGGTGATTCTCAGGGCTGAGTGGGGGGGCTGTAGGGCCTCCCCGCATTTAAAACAATAAATAATTTGTGGTTGTGCCCCGGGGAGGTGGCAGTCCCTTATTCTGCATTTAAAAAACAAAACACAGTTTGCCCCAGGGAGGTGGCAGTCCCCGGGGCAACCGGGGGTTTCTAGTGGGCCCCCGCATCTGTAAGTAAAATTGCCCAAGGGAGTTGGTGGTCTCCAGGGCTGTGGCGGCTGAGTTGGCCCCAATAAGTAAGGAAAGGGGACCCCCTCTGGGAATTGCTTTCAGGTCAGGGAGTAGAGGGGAAGGCAATAACAAGAACAAGAAAAGAACTCCCTCTTGACCTATAACTACTTAAACCATAGGAGTAACCTCTCAAACATAGGGCATATACCAACAATGTCTACACAAGATGAAAAGTTTTTTTCATTTTATTTCATTTTAGCAGTTTAAAAAGACGGCTTGTTCTGATGAAGGTGTTACAACATCGAGTAATATAACACCGAAACGCGTCAACGCAATTGTTACTAGAATCCACACAAGGCAAAGGAAGTAACAGATATTCATGTATTTTTGATACTGTTTACTATACCACCAACATCAAAGAAAGACCAGTGGATCTACACTAGTAGTGGCGGGAGAATATTAAGGCCACAATGTTAGGGGGTTTGTGAAAAGGATCCAATTGCTTTTGTGTAATGTATTTGTGTTGATCATATTTTCTCCTTTGTTGCATAATTCTTATGATTGTGTTATTGTTTTCTCATATGTGTAATGATTTGTTATTAATTGTTCATTGAAATTGTATTGTACTTGTTCAAAGAGTATTCTTTGAATTTTTAATTTATTTCTCTGTGATAAGAGGTTTTACTTTTATAAAAATATTAAAGAGATTGTGAACGTTCACTTTTAGTGTGGAAATCCATTTCTAATGTTTTATTTCCATATGTGAATTTTCCCCTTAATGTACCTAGAAGGAATGTTTGGATGTTTGGTTAGAACCCATATAGCCACATAACACGCACCTGCTTTAGTGTTCACCCAGGGATTTCCCTTTGACTAAGTATGACATTGGATTGGACAATCAGATTCAGGGTGTGGGGATCAAAAAGTCCTAGAACAGGCTTTAAGCCACATAAAAATTTGAAGCAGGTACCTGCTACTGATTTAGCCTGGACCTCAAAGGAGAGGGTGCTAGCCACCCAAACTCCCAACTTCTTGACCATAGATTTATTTATTTATTTTATTTTAATTTCTTCTATAGCGCAGGAATCAATCCCGTAAGGGTATCTCCGCGCTTTGCCAGCTGAGGAATTGTCAGGTAGAGCAGCCTAGGAAGTTATATGGATAGAAATGCTTCTTGATAGAGAAGGGTTTTTAACGCCTTTCTGAAGGACAGGTGATTTAAGGTAGTTCTTAGGTCAATGGGGAGACTGTTCCAAAGAGCAGGACCAACAGAGGAGAAAGCACGGTTTCCTTGTCTATTTTTCTTTGTGATGGGAGGTTTTAACAGGGCTTGGTTGCATGAGCGGAGCAGCCTGCTAGGCTGGTACAGTTCCAGGGACTGGGATAGGTACTTAGGACTTGCTCCATACAGGCATTTGTGCACCGTGCAACAGATCTTAAAATTGATGCGCTGCCGTATGGGAAGCCAGTGCAGTTCTTTCAGCAAGGGCTTAGAAGGAGTCCTGGCAGGTACACCCATGACCAGTCTTGCTGCCGTATTCTGTACTACCTGCAAGCGGCCTACTGCATCTGCGTTAGCTAATGTTAGCAGGCCGTTACAGTAGTCCAGGCGACTGGTTACCAAGGCCTGTACAAGTGTCTTTCTACATGTGGCAGGAAGAAAAGGAAAGACGCGCCTGAGTAGACCAATGGTGTGAAAACACAGACCCGCAATGTAGTTTGTGTGTTCTTTCAGGGTCAATTTTTGATCCAGCTTCACTCCGAGATTTTTAACGTGAGGTTTGGGTGCAGGTACTGGGCCGAGATCGAGTGGCCACCAGTCAGGGGACCAAAGGATACTTGCTTTGCCAAAGAGCAAGACCTCTGTTTTTGTTACATTACACTGGAGGCAGTTCCTCGCCATCCAGTGTGACACCGCTCTCATACCCTCAGCAAAGTTCTCCTTGGTTTTGGGGCCAAGGGAGCTGAAAGGGTAGAGGAGCTGGGTGTCGTCAGCGTAGGAAACCGGTATGAACCCATATTTTCGCACAATCTCAGCAAGGGGGGCCACATAGACATTAAACAATGTGGGGCTAAGGCATGAGCCCTGTGGCACCCCCTTCGTGAGCCCCCTTGAGATGGAATGAAAGGGGCCCAGGCTGATAGATTGCGATCTCCCGGAAAGGAAACTCTCCAACCAAGATAGTACTACGCCTCCGATTCCTACTCCCTGCAACCGGTTCAGCAGGGTGTTATGAATTACGGTATCGAAGGCTGCGGACAGGTCCAACAGCACTAGAATCATGGAGCCCCCTCTATCTTGTGACATTTTGATCTGGTCTGTCACAGAGAGAAGGGCCGATTCAGTGCTGTGGTTGGGCCTGAATCCAGATTGGGATTGGTCCAGGCCCCCTGTTGCTTCGATGAAGTTGGAAAGAGTGGTGTTAACGTGCTTCTCTGCCAGCTTGCTGATGAAAGGAAGGAGAGAAATCGGGCGAAGGTTGGAGAGTGCTGACCAGGGCAAGGTGGAATTTTTACGTATGGGGTTCACTACCGCTTCCTTCCAGGCGAGTGGGAGCTGACCTTTGGCAAAAGACAGGTTGAGTAGTTTCTGAATATGAGGACCTAGTATCTCAATTAGCGGGGAGATGAATTTAGCTGGTATCAGATCCGTGGGAGAACCAGACTTAGTTTGGTTGATAAGTGTGGTCAGGTCCTTAGTAGTTATTTCTGGAATATCCAAAAGAGTTTTTCCAGAAATCAATTGTGGGGAAGTTTCCGGGACCTCAGTTCCCAAGGTGTCTGAGACTGTAGTGATCTTTTTATATATTCCCTCTATTTTGTCCTCAAATAACTGGGATATTTCGTCGCATAGTTCTTGGGTGAAGGTGTCAGGGCTTTCACATACTTCAGGGCTGGTGAAAGTTTGAATGATTTTAAATAACTCTCTAGTGGAGTTGCCAGCCTCTGCAATCTGAGTGGTCAGACTTGTTTTTCTTGCTTTTTTAATATTTTTATAATAGGAGGACATAGCCTCCAGATAGCGGCTCTTATCTTCCCTATTACCCGTACCTCTCCAGAATTTTTCCAGTTTTCTGCATCTCTTCTTTTCTGTTTTAAGAGCTTCCGTATACCATGTTTCCCTTTTCGCTATGGTGGGTTTTTTAGCAGTTTTCTGAGGGGCTAGAGAGCCAATAGCTGTCATCAGAGTGGAATTGAACATGGAGAGAGCAGTATCGATGTTGTCGAGATTGGTGAGTAGAGGCTGTTCCCATGTTTGAGTACGTTTGGGAAGAGTGATTTTGTGCCATGACCTACGTTTAATAGAGTGAGTAGCCGGGCGGTTTATGGAATTAGATAAGTGTGGTATGGAGAAGTCAATCAGTTTATGGTCCGACCAATTAATATGCCTGGGGGGATGGCAGTGGACATTAGGTTGTGTAGTAAGGATCAGGTCCAAAGTGTGACCACCCGAATGAGTGGGGCCACTATTTCTAGGATGTAACCCTAGCAAGGCAAGATCTGTAAGGAATGCATTGGTATCCTGATGATCAACAGTGTCAATATGAAAATTAAAATCTCCAAGTAAAATGAAGTTTTCATTGGCTTTCAAATGGGGGGCTAATAATTCAGTGAGGGCAAGGGAGAAACCAGCATTGGGTCCAGGTGGACGGTAGACTAGGGCTCCTTTCCATTGTGTTTTTGGATTTATTTTTAAATGAAAGATGAGTACTTCCATAGTAGGGAGCATCACTTTTTCTAGGACTCTAATGTTCAGAGTATCTCTGTATATGATAGCGATTCCGCCTCCCACCAGGGGAGTGCACCAAGTCCAGGGGGCCGCCACTGCCTGCCCCAAAGGTGGAAGTCCCTACCCCCCAGGAGGACTTCAGATTTGGTGGAATTCAATTGGAGGTAATTGGCAGCCATCCAATCAGAGATAGCAGTTAGGTCTTCTTGACATTTTGCTGAATCCTGGCTGGGATTGCTAGAGAAGGAAAGCACCAGCTGTGTGTCGGCAGCATATGACACCAAGGAGATGTTATAGGCTTTTGCTATTAGAGCCAGAGGTTGGATGTAGACATTGAATAAGGTAGGACTCAATGCTGAGCCCTGGGGGCGCCACAGCATAGCGGTGAGTGAGGGAGTGGAAAGGAGGGGAGATGATCTGGAAGCCCAGTCGACCAGGAAAGACGAGAACCAAGAGAGTGCCTTGCCATCAATGCCGATCTCTTTTAGCCAGTGTAACAAGATCTTGTGGGAGACCATGTCGAAGGCTGTGCTCAGGTCAAGCAGAATCAGCGCCGAGGTTCTGCCTTAGTCCAGAGAAGCCCGAAGCAGCTCTGTAACCGCAAGCAGAGCAGACTCAGTACTGTGCTGAGGCCGGAAACCATTTTGAGATGAGTCCAGTATAGAATTAACTTCCAGGTGTTGCGTTAAAATGGTATTGACGTGTGATACCGTAATTTTGGAAAGGAATGGGAACAGGGAAATTGGTCAGACGTTTTCAGGCTTGGAAACTTCCAGTGTCCGTTTTTTCAGCAGAGGAGAAACTTTGCCATGTTTCCACGATTTGGATATGGACGCAGAGGATAGACAGATTGATCAGCTCCAAACACCTAGATAGGAGGCATTGTTGGAACTTTATAAAAAGGTCAGGTTTCAGAGGATCATAAGGGACTCTGACTTTACCTTGACAAACAAAGCGTCCAGGGCTTTGGGGGAAATAGGAGAAAAGGAGGCAAGAGAGTAGGGCTCAAGGACTGAGGGAGGACTCCTCTGGGGATCAGGAGCGACCCTTGACCCTGCCACCAGGTAGGACGCCCCCATCAGGCGCCGCACGGTCCTCCTGTGCCGCAGTCCGGCTGCCGCTACCCACTGTGCCTGTGTCCTGACCGCTTCTTCAGCTCCGCGGTCCGGCCTGCCTGATTTGCTTGTGCTTGTTTATTTTTGCCTCCTGGTGCCTCCTATTTGTGCCCTCTTGTTGCCCCTTATTTGTTTATCTCGCCCCAAGGGTTCCCTCTCGTGCCCTCTCCACCCCTGCCCCCTTTTGCCTTCTGTGTCACCCTCCCACCCGCTCCATTCCCTTGCGCTCTCCCGCCGCTGCGTCCCTTGCGTCCCTGCCCCCCTGGTGCCCCATTCGCCGCCCCGCCTCCCAGCTGCTCCTCCCTCCCACAGCCACTCATATGGAGGCTGCTCAGCGGCTGCGCCGCTGGCGCACCAAAGGTGCGCCAAAGGCAAGCCCGTCTGCGCCTGTCCGTGCCCGGACCGCGCCCAGCGCCAGAACCCTTGGCCACCGCTGAAACCAAGAAACCCGACTGAGATACGACACTGCCACCCTCCACACACTCAACACCGGCCGACTATCCGCCTGCTACTGAGCCACCCCGAAGCGCACCCACGGACCCTTCACCTGCCAAGCCTGCAAATTCACCTGCCTCTGAACCTGCACCCCACCCTCCGGACCAGGCAACAACAACAACCACCTCAAGTGCATCCTACTCAACACCCGCTCCGTCCACAAGCACGCCATCAAACTCTGGGACCTCCTCGATACAACAGCGCCGGACGTCGTCTTCCTCAAAGAAACCTGAATGAAAGCCTCCTCAGCCCCCGACATCACCATAGCCATCCCAGACGGCTACAAGATCACCCGGAAGGACTGCGTCAACCAAACCGGAGGAGAAATCGTCATCATCTACAGGAACACCATCACTGTCACGACCAACTCCAAAAACACCCTCCCTGCCGCCGAACTCCTACATTTCCAGATCCACACCTACCCAAGACCACCCTCAGAAGAACCCTCATCTACAGACCCCCGGGCCCACGCACACAATTCAGTGAAGCCATCGCCGACTTCATCAGCCCGCATGCCCTCGCCTCATCAGACTACATCCTCCTAGGGGACCTGAACTTCCACCTGGAGAACAACAACGACAACAACACCACCGCCCTGCTGGACAACCTCGCCAACCTCGGACTCAAGCAACTGGTGAACACCCCCACCCACTACGCCGGCCACACGCTCGACCCTATGTTCTCTGCCAATGGCCACGTTGCCTTCAGCCACTCCACCGAACTACACTGGACCGACCACAGCTGCATCCATTTCACCTTTGAGAAGACCACTTCCCACCACCGCCCGCAACAGATCCCCCACAGATGCTGGAGCAAAGTCACCACAGACCAGCTAGCCACATCACTGAGCCAGAACCCACCAATCGACACCGCTGACACCAACTATGCAGCCCGCAACCTCACACAGTGGATCACAAACTGCGCCGACGCCCTCGCACCACTGAAGAACCCTCCAGGCAAGCCCGGCAACAGGAAAGCCACATGGTTCACCGACGACCTCATAGAATTAAAGAAATCCTGCTGAACCCTCAGGAAAATCTGGTGCCGCGAACAGACGACAGAAAACCTGACAGCCCTCAAGAACGCCATTCGCAAACACCACCAGCTGATCCGTACCACCAAAAATACATCATTCAAAGAGCGGCTGGACAACAACATACACAACAGCAAGGAACTTTTCAGCATCGTAAAAGAGCTCTCCAACCCCAGCGTCAGCAGCAACGACATCACACCGTCACAAGACCTCTGCAACTACCTCACCACTTTCTTTCTCCGCAAAATTGCCGATATACACGACAGCTTCAGTGCCCAGACTCCGCCTCCAGCCACCGAACCAACGCCCCCTACCACCACCCTCAAAGTCTGGACTCCCATCAGAACTAAAGACACCACCCACGTTATGAAGACCATCCACTCCGGCTCTCCCTCTGACCCATGCCCTCACCACATTTTCAACAAAGCCGACACCACCATCGCACCCCACCTCTGGAACGTCACAAACAACTCCTTCACGTCCGCCACCTTCCCAGAGAGCTGGAAGCACGCAGAGATCAACACCCTACTGAAGAAACCCACAGTGGACCCTAAAGACCTCAAGAACTTCCGCCCCATCTCTCTTCTTTCCTTCCCCGCAAAAGTCATCGAGAAGACCGTCAATACGCAGCTGACCGCATTCCTTGAGGCAAATGGCTCCCTCAACCCATCCCAGTCTGGATTCCGAACAAACCACAGCACCGAGACCCCCCTCATTGCAGCAACCGACGACATCAGGACCCTATTTGACAACGAGGAAACAACTGCTCTCATCCTCCTAGACCTCTCAGCTGCCGTTGATACCGTCTGCCATTGCACCCTAAGAACCCACCTCCACAACGCTGGGATCCAAGGTAAAGCCCTGGACTGGATCACCTCGTTCCTCTCCAACCCAACCCAGAGAGTCTGCCTCCCTCCCTTCCGCTCCACGGCCACCGAGATCATCTGCGGCGTACTCCAAGGCTCTTCGCTCAGCCCAACCCTTTTCCATATCTACATGAGCCCCCTCATCGCATTCGCACGCAAACGCAACCTCAACATCATCTCCTACGCTGACGACACCCAGCTGATACTCTCCCTAACCAAAGACCCAGCCACCGCAAAGATCAACCTCCAGGAAGGAATAAAAGACGTTGCGGAATGGATGAAGCTCAGCTGTCTGAAACCGAACTCAGACAAGAAGGAGGTCCTCATCCTCGTGCCATCCCCATCTGCCTGGGACAACTCCTGGTGGCCCACAGCGCTGGGCACCGTACCGACACCCACGGACCATGCATGCAACCTGGGATTCATCCTGAACTCCTCTCTCACAATGACCAAGCAAGTCAATGCCATCTCATCCTCATGCTTCAACACCCTGCGCATGCTCCAAAAGATCTTCAGGTGGATCCCGACCGGAACTAGAAAGACGGTCACCCAGGCCCTCGTCACCAGCCAACTGGATTACGGGAACGCCCTATACGCAGGAACCACAGCCAAACTTCAGAAAAGACTCCAGCGCATACAGAACGCATCCGCACGACTCATCCTCGACATCCCTCGCCACAGCCACATATCTGCCCACCTGAGAGACCTGCACCGGCTCCCCGCCAGCAAAAGGATCACGTTCAGGCTCCTCACCCACGCACACAAAGTGCTCCACGACATGGGCCCCAAATACTTCAACAACCACCTCACATTCTACACTCCAACCCGCCAGCTCCGCTCCGCTAGCCTCACCCTCGCCACCATCCCACGGATTTGCAGAACCTCCACCGGAGGAAAATCGTTCTCCTATGTGGCTGCCAAGATGTGGAACTCCCTCCCCGCCCTCCTACGACTGACCCAGGACCATCTCTCCATCAGGAAACACCTCAAGACCTGGCTATTCGAGCAGTCGCAGCGCCCCCCCCTTCCTTCAGCGCCTTGAGACCCTTACGGGTGAGTAGCGCGCTCTATAAATGTCTTGATTGATTGATTGAGGGGCTGTATTCCCAGGACAAAAACTTCTATAAATACGCTCAACCCTACTGATGAAGAATTTAGCCAATACCTCAGACTGCAAGTTGGAAGATAAGGTGCTGACAGGGGCAGAGTGGTATTTCGCCATATCTTTCTGCAGGGTAAAAGTAGTTTTAGTAGGGTTTATGATATGCTTTAATTGGGTTTCTATACCGTGATTTGGCTATGGGGTTGTAGGACTGTCTCCAGGTCTATTCTAGAACCTTACAGTCCTTCCTCGCTAATGTTAGTGACTCGTTAACCCAGGCGTTGGCCCGTGCACATTTAGGGTAGGTTAGTTTGACCGGGAGACACTTATCCAGTGCTTGAGTGGCCCACCCCAGGAAGGATTTGCTGGTAGCAGGCTGTTCCGGTCTCTGAGTGCTTAGGGCAACTTGGAAAGCGGCAGGGTCCAGTTTATGCCAAGGATGTTTATTCGAAGGGTTGCGACTGGGCTTTAGTTTGGAGACTGCTAGATGTTTCAATGAGGAAATGAGGGAATGATCGGTCCAAGTCATAGGAAGGGGTGCCTCCACCTCTTAGGACGAGGAATTTGAAAAATATGGGTCGAGGAGGTGACCAGCTAGGTGTGTCGGCCCCGGGACACGTTGCAACAATTGACAAGCTTCCATATCACCAAGAAAGTTAATGATGTCAGGGGCATCTTGTGACTCCAAATGCAAGTGTAGGTAACCTAAAATGTTAAAATTGGCTGTCTGAAGTACCAATGTCGTGACAGCATTGGCTAGGGCTTCTCTAAAGACTTTTAACGGGCTGGGCAGGTGGTAAATGAGTAGCCCTGAAAATGTTAATTGTCCGTCAGTGCAATTTTAAAAAGTGTGCTTTCACAGTCGGGGATACCTTCAGGGATGAGACTATAGGTGCAGGTAGCTTTGTATATAATTGCAATACCCCCTCTCTTGCGGCCGCTCTGTTCAAGTTCTTTATAGCGTAGCCGGCGGGAAGGGCATGGGCCAGTATAGCAACGGAATCCTTAGAGAGTCACGTCTCCGTAAGGAATAAAATATCAGGGGACCCTTCAAGTAGGAGGTCAAACACCTCCGCGTAGTGCTTGACCAGAGAGTGGCAAATTAGGCTATAAATGTTATATCCCTTCACATTGGGGTTGGGAGCTACAGAGCGCAAGCGAGGGCTAACCATAAAGTTGCACCGATTACAATAAGAGGGGCAAGCAGCAGGGGACCAGTTTTGGCTCCCACAAGGAGCTTCATAGTGTAAAGCAAACAGGGCCTCACCTGAATAGAACAAGCACTGGCGTTGCCGATAGGTCTTCCAGTAGGAAAGTTAGAGCTATTACAATTGCAAATAACAATGCCTTTTATTTTTGTTTTCATTTTAAAAACATAAAGGGCTTTGTCATTTACAAAACCAATAGCTCCAACTTTCCTACTGCGAGACCTATTGTGCACTGCACAGTGTGGGTGAAAGTGGCACTGCGTGTGTGTGAGTGGATTTGAGTGAGTTGCGTTGCGTGGGTGAGTGGCGTTGCATGTGTGAGTGTTGTTGCGTGGGTGAGTGGCGTTGCATGTGTGAGTGGCGTTGCATGTGTGAGTGGCGTTGCATGTGTGAGTAGCGTTGCATGTGTGAGTGGCGTTGCATGTGTGAGTGGTGTTGCGTGGATGAGTGGCGTTGCGTGGATGAGTGGCGTTGCGTGGATGAGTGGGGTTGCGTGGATGAGTGGGGTTGCGTGGGTGAGTTGTGTTGCGTGTGTGAGTGGTGTTGCTTGGGTGAGTGGCGTTGCTTGGGTGAGTGTGGCATTGCGTGGGTGATAGTGGGCTTGCATGGGTGTGAGTGGTGTTGCGTGTCTGAAAGTGGTGCTGTGTGGGTGAAAGTGGCACTGCGTGGGTGTGAGTGGCTTTGCGTGAGTGAGTGAGGGAGTGGCGTTGCGTGGGTGAGTGGCGTTGCATGTGTGAGTGGTGTTGCGTGGGTTAGTGGCGTTGCATGTGTGAGTGGCGTTGCATGGATGAGTGGCGTTGCGTGGATGAGTGGGGTTGCGTGGATGAGTGGGGTTGCGTGGATGAGTGGGGTTGCGTGGATGAGTTGCGTTGCGTGTGTGAGTGGTGTTGCTTGGGTGAGTGGCGTTGCATGTGTGAGTGGCGTTGCATGGATGAGTGGCGTTGCGTGGATGAGTGGGGTTGCGTGGATGAGTGGGGTTGCGTGGATGAGTGGGGTTGCGTGGATGAGTTGCGTTGCGTGTGTGAGTGGTGTTGCTTGGGTGAGTGGCGTTGCGTGGGTGAGTGTGGTGTTGCGTGGACGATAGTGGGCTTGCGTGGGTGTGAGTGGAGTTGCGTGTCTGTAAGTGTTGCTGTGTGGGTGAAAGTTTGCTACAAGTGGGGTTTTGTCCTGCACTGTGGCCGGGTAGGTGGGTGAAAGTGGCACAGAGCCTTTGATGTGGCCTGGCACAGGAGAAATGCTGCTGCTGCTAATTAAATATAAAAAGTGTTTAGGGACTCACGGCTGCCGAGAGTAACAAGGCAGTGCTGGGAAGGGGGCTGCGCACCAACTGAAGTGCTCTGGTTGCACGGCCTGCGGCCGGCCGTGTGAAGTGATAAGCCTTTGAAGTACACAGGCATGCTGTGACGGAGGTGTGAGAGGTCTGACAGGGAACAGATGGCCTGGCTGTGAAGCAGGGG
Organism: Lissotriton vulgaris; assembly: GCF_964263255.1. Classification (NCBI taxonomy): domain Eukaryota; kingdom Metazoa; phylum Chordata; class Amphibia; order Caudata; family Salamandridae; genus Lissotriton; species Lissotriton vulgaris. The sequence goes on from NC_141696.1 coordinate 231,393,529, forward strand.
GCGGGGCAGCGCTGGGGAAGCCTGTGGGAGGCTGATTGATGCCTTTGATGTGGGGAGGGAGGAGAGCCTTTTGCGAGCCTGCAGGAGAAATGCTGGCGATGCGCATGCATGTTTAATCACGTGATTCACGTGTACTTAAAGAAAACCTCGGCTGAAAGCCCGTGGTTTGAAGAGGATTTTGGCCACTTGAATTCTCGTTCCCTCAATGCGCTTGCGCGCATTGTAGGTCACGAGACCTAAAAACCTGTGGGGTGACAGCGAAGCAGAGCGCCTGGCTCCTGGCGATGTCCAGGCATGGAGGGTGCAGATGGGCTTGCCTTTGGCGTGCCTTCAGTGGCCAATCAGAGCAGAGCACATCCGGTGTTTAAAAACATAAAACAAAGTATCACAGAGTAAACAAAGCAGCGTGCAAAATAGCTTTTCAGTGTAATCAGGCAGTTTTCCTCTCACTAAAACCACTCGTACCAACAGCACGTCCGCGATGCGGCATGCTTTTAATACCTGGGGGGCACAACTGGCTCCTGCCAGGCTCGTTCTGGATTGGCTAAAACTGGCCAATCAGAGCAGAGCACAGCAGGTGTGTAAAAACATAAAACAACGCATCACAGATTAAACGAAGCAGCATGCAAAATAGCTTTTCAGTGCAAAATAGCTTTTCAGTTCAATCAGGCAGTTTTCCTCTCACTAAAACCACTTGTTACTACAATATTTAACAATATTAAATGTTTGAGACACTTAGTTGCAACATCTTCTACTTAAACAGGGAACTCTGAACCACCTCTATTTAGGTACTCTAATCCCAGTTCCAGGTGTTCAGTGTCTCTAATTATAACTCTGCAGATCCTCCTCACTCTTATTTTGCTGTACCCCAGGGGGATAAGAGGAAGGAGATGATATAAGAGATATGCAAATAAAGGATTCCACATTGACATCAGAAAAACACGTGTAAGTCTTTTATAGAGAGGTACTACAGATGAAAGGGATGTGAGGAAGGGAACAGGAGGGATTAAGACTCTCAAAGGCCACTATCCCTTCACAAGACCTAGTATTATTAAATATTCCCCAAATTAAAACATTTTCAGTTCTAATGAATCACAACAAAATCTTTGTCAATACCATGGATCTGACACTGCTAACAAGAATTGGCAACTCCCATAGGTCTGGGTTGTTTCCGCCGGATGTTCTTTGTACTGTGATATGTGTGAATGCAGTTACAGAAAACTCAGTGTCACCTAAATACTGGTCATTGCTTTGATTTACTTGTGAGAAAAACCTTTTCCTTCCAACTGCTTCATGGCTGTAACAATAAAGCAGGAGCTAAGCATAGGTATGAGCTCACACATGCAGGACAACACTGGGCCAGTACACCCTGCCAGTTCACAAAAGTATCTCATTCTTTGCACACAAAGGGGCATTTTTACAAGCCCTTTGTGCCACGTCACTTTTAATATGGGAAAAAGTTATGTACGGGTGGCGCAAGGAACTTGTAAATAAGCTCCTAAGCATTTTAAAAAGTGGCGTAGAGTGCTTTACAGAATCTGTAAATAAACCAACATATGGCCTAGTGCTTTAAATGGGCCAGTACTCACAGGTACTGATTACCGGCACTTCTTAATTTTCTCCCATTGAGTACCGGAACTTCTTCTTGGCCTAGGAGAGTATCGGTACTTAGAGGGCTAGCCAGGCAGGCTCCGTGTTATTGGCAAGAACAGGTGCTGCTGACATTGAGTCAGAGTGAGCACATCTGTGCACCACGCCAACCTCCAAGCATCAGTGGAGGTCAGCACTGCGCAGCTGTTTTGCATTCTTGTCATGGCTTTTAGGGGGTGGTAGTGTCTGTCTTAACTTGGATTGTGAGGGCAGAGTACAATCAGGTCTAACGCTTCCAATTACTCTGTAGGTCTATTGCAGCCTGAAAGCCCTCCTTGCTAAATGCTGGCACCCTTTAAGTGGTATTCAAAGGGCCATGATAAGTATTTAAAAATATATATATACATTGTCTCTTCCTACTTACGGAGGCAACGCACATGTACGCTGAAGTGCCGCCAAGGTTATAAGTCGATTATGTATAAGCATCACTCAAGCCTTTCTGTAAACCAGAATGTACCAACAGCTATGTTTGTAGCGACAGCAAGACCAGTATTGCCTTCGTCTTTTGTCTGACTCTGTACTGTGATTGTAAAACATTTCTTTCTAATAAAATCTTTACGGAATCTGTAAATAAACCAACATATGGCATAGTGCTTTAAATGGGCCAGTACTCACAGGTACTGAGTACCGGCACTTCTTATTTTTCTCCCATTGAGTACCGGAAGTTCTTCTTGGCCTAGGAGAGTACCGGTACTTAGAGGGCTAGCCAGGCAGGCTCAGTGTTATTTGCAAAAACAGGTGCTGCTGACATTGAGTCAGAGTGGAGCACATCTGTGCACCACGCCAACCTCCAAGTATCAGTGGAGGACAGCACTGCGCAGCTGTTTTGCATTCTTGTCATGGCTTTCAGGGGTTGTAGCGTCTGTCTTAACTTGGATTGTGAGGGCAGAGTACAATCAGGTCTAACGCTTCCAATTACTCTGTAGGTCTATTGCAGCCTGAAAGCCCTCCTTGCTAAATGCAGGCACCCTTTAAGAGGTATTTAAAGGACCATGATAACTATTTAAAAATATATATATATATATTGTCTCTTCCTACTTACGGAGGCAACGCACATGTACGCTGAAGTGCCGTCAAGGTTATAAGTCGATTTATGTATAAGCATCACTCAAGCGTCTCTGTAAACCAGAATGTACCAACAGCTATGTTTGTAGCGACAGCAAGACCAGTATTGCCTTCGTCTTTTGTCTGACTCTGTGCTGTGATTGTAAGAAATTTCTGTCTAATAAAATCTTTTGAAATAAAAAAAATAAAAAAATAAAAAAAAAAAAATATATATATATATATATATATATATATATATATATATATATATATATATATATATATATATATATATATATATATATATATATATATATATATATATATATATATATATATTACCTACTGGCGGTCGCCAGTAGGTATATATAGTTAGGATTTTTTCCCTATGGGATTTTTGAAAATTCTATGTCTAATAACTTTGGCGTTTGTGGACGGAATCGGCTGAAATTTTCAGGAAAATGGCACATTTTGTTTCTGAGCAGCCCCCGAAAATTTGGGGGGGTTTCGTCAAGGGGGGGCTGAGAAAAAAGGGGGGTCCCAAAACGCGTTTTTCCCATTCATTTTTCCATAGGGCAGTTGGACTCACTTTTAGCTCGAACGGCTGAATGGATTTGCACGAAACTTGGCAAAATTGTAGGGACTGTTAGCCCGATGTGCCTTTGCTAGGTCTCAATATATGTGCTCCAGTAGTTTTTGAGAAATTAACGTTCAAAACAAGATATATATCTGTAACAGCGCTCCGGGCAGCGATCCGGTCCGCTTACTTTTCGCGAAACGGAACTTTGCGCGCAGAAAGCTGATTGGCTCTCCGGTGTCTGTCAACATTCTAAACAGTCCGGAGCGGCCGCCATCTTATCTCTCGGTAGGATCGAGAGAGAAGAAGAGGTGAAAAACGAAGGGGGAATTTATTGAAAGGGGGCAAGGTATACCCCTCTTGACCCCCTAGGAATGTTGTTGGGGTTATTAAAGGGTCCCGTGGGGAAAATAAAAAAAAAAAGATTTTTCACGGTAGAAGCGCTTCACGGGCCGCGAACTGGGCCGCAAACTGGTAGCGAAACGGGAATTCGCCATTTTGTGCTTCGTTTTAATTGTTTAGAGACAAAAATTATCGCCGCACATCGGCCACAATGCATGAATATCGCTGAAAAGTCAGCGATATTCATGCATTATCCAGCAAATGCTCTTAGCCATGTTATCCACCTTCCATTGGATAACATGGCTAAAAACTGCTCTGTGCGTGAGCTTTTTTTTTTTTTTTGCTGCGTGACGTTTGTTACCGTTCGATTCGATGGAAATCAGGAAGTGTTGACCACCATTTTGTCACTGCGAGTAAATATTTTGTTATAAATGAATCCTTATTGATAAACATTGTCTGCGCCATCTTGCGTTTTTGTCCAATGCCTCAATTTTGTCGTGCACGGCAGCCATTTTAGATGCCTTGACCAGGGCCACTCTCTGCACGCCGCCGATCCTCAGCATGGCTCCCCACCCTCGCAAGCATCTCCCCCACGCACTGGTCACCCCCGCTCTTTCTCTCATGCATGGGCCATATACTTCCACCCATCTGCGCTGCTCTTCTCTGAGAATCACACCCTGTGCCCGCCCGACACCTCCCTTTCACCCTATTCACTACCGCACCCTCTGACACTCCTCTTCCTCTGTGTCCGATTGTCCAGGCCGGACCTAGGCTATCACCTAGCCCTGTGGATGTAGTTTATGGCCCCAGCTGTAGAGTATCCAGATATGCCAACCCTCCCGATTCAGGCGTGAGACTACTGATTTCAGTGCTAGTCTTTCGCTTCCCGATTCCTGCAAGGAAAAACCCGGGGGCATATTACCAACAACTAGCGATAATTTTTGTCTCTAACTTGTTTAGAGACAAAAATTATCGCCGCACATCGGCGAATTTTATCGCACATAAACCTTGCTATTAGCAAGGTTTATCACAAATGCGATAAAAAACGGCCGCAATGCATGAATATCGTTGAAAAGTCAGCGATATTCATGCATTATCCAGCAAATGCTCTTAGCCATGTTATCCACTTCCCATTGGATAACATGGCTAAAACTGCTCAGGGCAGGTGTTAGGTTTTGGAGATTTTCGCGCTTAGCGCGAATATCTCCAAAAGTTGGTAATAGGAGATAGCGATGGTTAGGGACTGTTTCCAGTCGCTAAAATCTTGGCACGCCCACTTTGCATGTCATTAGTGATAAATATCACTGATATGCAAAGCGGGGCCCAAGATGGTCGCTATCTCCTTTTAGCTGTCACTAACTGGTGTTAGCGACAGCTTGGTAATAGGGAGATAATTTTATCTCTTTTTTTTTTGGCTTTTAAAGCCAAAAAAGCGGAAATAAACCCCCTTGATAATATGCCCCATGATTTCTCGGGGGTTTCAGCTGACAGGGCTTGGTATTGTGTTACGTGCTAATTCTTCCAGGAAACGTCAGAGGGTCGATGCAGGGGTTCTAGAAGGGGTGATAAACCATTTAAGCCTCATGAACAAGCGCATGGTCTTTTAAAGATTTGTGAAGTACTCGGGGCGGCGGTGTGTGTGTGCCCTCTTTCAGGAGCGGGCGGGGGGGGCACTGCCAGCAACTTGCCAGGCCAGGCAGTGTTCAACACGTGCATCACCCTTTCTCTGCCTGCTATTGCGCTCCATGCTTCGGAAAGGTAAGAAAAAGAACGTGCATTTGAGTTTGAAATGTCCGATCTTGTAGCAGTACACTTGCAAAGCCCACACATGACAATAACCCGATTCAAGGCCCCATTCACCCGATTTTTTAAACATATATAGCACTCCAACAAAGTTAGATTTTAAAACTTTATTAACTTTTAACTATAATGAACGGAACAAAAACTGTAAAAACATTTAAACATTTTTCACCCAAAAAAGCAACAATGGTCAGAAGCTGTCTTTTGTGCGAATAGTCCCAAGGCAGCACAACGTGCAGAGTTCTGGACGGCACCCAGGTGATGTCGCCTGGGTGCCGCACTGGTTTTGGGATCCTACAATGCTACTCCGAAAATTGGCGTGGGGCGTCCCGGGTGGTGCGGGGGGAGGCCTCGTCAGTAGCGGTCTGTTGTGCGAATAGTCCCAAGGCAGCAGAACGCGCTGAGATGTTGATGGCACCCAGGTGATGTCCAGTAAACTGCCGCACTGGTTTTGGTATCCTACAATGCTGCTCCGAAAATTGGCATGCGGCGGCCCGGGGGGGGGGCGTGGGGGAGGCGGCGTGAACGGGCCTCCCCAGGTGGCGGCCATCCAGCTGAGTTGCGCCCTCTCTTGCGGCTACAGCGTCTCGCTCACCATGTTGTTGAGTTGCTCCCACTCTTGCAGTGCAGCGATAGGCGGCTGCCACATGACTCTTAAAATGGCGGACGGCTCTTCGGTTTTGGGCCTGGTCCACTGAAATGGCCCTGGGACACCTTGGAACTCGGACGCTTGCCTGCTAGGGCTTGGGCTCCATTCTCGAAAAGCGTCCCCTCAGCCGTGAAGATTCTACAAAAGTCTTGGGGGCCCCCGACTCCCGCAGGCTTCCGGTGGGGAGCGGCTGCCATGATTGCTCGCGGAATGACCACGACGGAGCCACGAGATGGTGGTGCTCTCATGCTGACGCCAGCTTCAGTCTGAATGATCCAGAAACAAGGTGGGGCTTTCATCGTTTGGGAAAAAAAAATGTTCTAAACCGATGAAAAGTGTTATTTTTAGGTCATATGACCAAGCCTTCCATCTTTAGGAAACCAAAAGTAAAATGAACCAATGAAAAGTTTTATAAACAAGTCACATGACCTGTTATGCGGCATAGGGCTACAAAAAGCGTAGAAAATCCGTTGGCACGTGAGGCGGCGTCAGTAGCGGACCGATGTGCGAATAGGCCGAAGGCAGCACAACGCACCGAGATCCGGATGGCACCGAGGTGGTGTCCAGCAAATTGCTGCACTGGTGTGGCCATCCTACAATGCTGCGCCGAAAGACGGCGTGTCCAGCTGAGTTGCGGTCACTGTTGCGGTACAGTGACTCGAACGCGCCGAGATCCGGATGGCACCGAGGTGGTGTCCAGCAAATTGCCGCACTGGTGTGGCCATCCTACAATGCTGCGCCGAAAGACGGCGTGTCCAGCTGAGTTGCGGTCACTGTTGCGGTACAGTGACTCGAACGCGCCGAGATCCGGATGGCACCGAGGTGGTGTCCAGCAAATTGCCGCACTGGTGTGGCCATCCTACAATGCTGCGCCGAAAGACGGCGTGTCCAGCTGAGTTGCGGTCACTCTTGCGGTACAGTGAGTCGAATGCGCCGAGATCCGGATGGCACCGAGGTTGTGTCTAGCAAGTTGCCGCACTGGTGTGGCCATCCTACAATGCTGCGCCGAAAGTCGGCGTGGGGTGCCCCGTTGGCTTATGAGGTGATGTCAGTAGTGGACCGATGTGTGAATAGGTCGGAACCAGCACAAGGCGCCAAGATCCGAATGGCAAGTCCTGGATGTTGAGTGCCTCAGTTGAGAGTTCTGAGCAGTGCTTGTAAGACTGTCTAAAGCTTATTTGCACCTGCTGCAGCTTCACTATTGCCCTGGTGTGGCCAAAGGTCGCACATGACATAGGCGGCCGGCTCCCGAGGTCCGGCGGAACTTTTTTCCTTTTCCTTTCTGCTTCTTTTCCTACAATCCGTTTCATCTGAAGACACGACCAGGTCCCTGAATGTGTGCAGGGGGACGCTATTGATTGAATGAAAATGGCGGCTTGACACAAAGCTGACTCAAGCGTTGCTGTTGATGCTATACAGACAAAAATTGGTTTTCAGTTTGTACATTCTTCAGGATTTTTTTTTCCATCCAAGTCTGATTGAGAGTTTGTAGAAAAATGGCTTCAGATTTTCCACATACTACTCTTCAACATTCTTCCTAAATGTAACAATGTGAAACTCACTAGGAGAACGGCTGTTTCTGTTTCCTTTCAAAATGCTGCCAACAATATTTTCTGAATGGAAGACACCATCTTGTAGCATAAAGGGCCGAAAGGGGTTCTGGTCTGGCCGATGGTTGGTGGAGACATTTTGACTATATCTTGGACCTGCCCGGCCTCGCCCAAAATGGCGCCGGTATAAATGGGACTCGTAACTCCTTGCCCGCAAATGTATATCTAGAAAATGTTGTTGTAAGTGGCCCTGTCTTATTTTAATTACAAAATGTACGTCCACCGATTCCGCAACTGTTAGACACCTTTGTTCTTGCAACCTAATGGCCCGCTCGTTACGTTCCTCTACAGTGTAAATGTCTCCTCATCATATACGATTTCAGTTTGCTCCGTGGCCGGCCCACGTGGTTATAGGCCCGTATTTGTATACTGACATTTTCACAATAAAGGTTTTTAAAACAAAACACGGTAGTAGTATTTACATTGGTAAAGTTTTTACTTTTAGTCACTGTTTTCGAATCAGTAAAAGGCAAGTGAAATAAAGCAGTCCAATTACATGACGGATAAAAGGTATAATATGTAGGAACGCAGTAAAGATAAATGGTCAAGGGCAGTTGTGTTTTTCATTTCTGCAACATAAAGTGATCGATAAGAATCTGATAATCAGGCGTATCGGCGACTAAGACAGCAGGCCGAATCTCTTTTACTCAACGGCTCCGTCATGGAAGGAAGAAACGCCCTTTTTCTCGAAAAAGGAATATATTTTACTTGCAGGACAGTTGTAAATTTTCCGGGAAAGTACATTAGCCTGGAATATTATAACATATGATTAAAAAAAAATAATGTTCGAAAACAATAAAAAGCGTAATTTTTAGGTCATATGACCAAGCTTTTCATCATTAAATTAACAAAAGTAAAATGAACCAATGAAAAGTTTTATTAACAAGTCACATGACCTGTTATGCTTACGTTACGCGCTGCGCGCCGCGCCTCGGATCACTTCCGGGTGCGCTAACGCGGCGTGTCATATAACGCATTACGCGACAACGTAGGTCAAGAATATAGTCAAAATGTCTCCACCAACCAGCGTTCGGAACACAACCCCTTTCAGCAGTCCAAAAAGTTCTGTTAAATGACAACAGAGGGGACAGGCAACAAGAACCATCAGTCAAAGAGGGGAGGGCAAGTTCTTCTCTTCCGGGTCATGTTGGGGCGCTACTGGAACTGATCGAATTGGTAGTCTACAGTGTTTCTGGATGTTTCAGACTAAAGCTGGCGTCAGCATGAGAGCACTACCATCTCGTAGCTCCGTCGTGGCCATTCCATGAGCAATCATGGCAGCCGCTCCCCACCAGAAGCCTGCGGGAGTCGGAGGCCCCCAAGACTTTTGTAGAATCTTCACGGCTGAGGGGACGCTTTCGAGAATGGGACCCAAGCCCTATCAGGGAAGCGTCCGAGTTCAAAGGTGTCCCAGGGCCATTTTAGTGGACCAGGCCCAAAACCGAAGAGCCGGCCGCCATTTTGAGAGTCCTGTGGCAGCCGCCTATCGCTGCACCGCAAGAGCGGGAGCAACTCAACTACATGATGAGCGAGACGCTGTAGTCGCAAGAGCGGGCGGTAAACAGCTGAATGGCGGAAGAGGCACAGTGTAGCAAAAGCGGGCGGAATGGCAACTGAAACGGTAAAGGGGCGCCCCACTACAGCGTGTCTTCAGGTCAAACGGATTGTGGGACAAGGTCCAGAATTGAAGAGTCATCAAAAGGCAAAAAGTTCCGCCGGACCCCGGGAGCCGGCCGCCTATGTCGGGGGCGATCTCAGGCTACACCAGTGCTATAAGACTTGGGGAGGGTGTCGGAGCCAAGCGTCTTCTCCGAGTCCATGGCCATCACACCGCCCCTCAGGGGCCTCCGTCAAGCTGTTTAGAAAGGTAACATATCACATTGTTTTCTAATGCAGTCAGGTCCACAAACGACACTCACTTACTTTGAGAATAGTGAAGCTGCAGTAGGTGGAAATAAGCTTCAGACAGTGTTACAAGCACTGCTCAGAACTCTTAACTATGGCACCCAACATCCAGAACTTATGCCATTTGAGAATGGCAGTGACATTGAAGCCACTCAGGGACCAAAACCATTAACGTACTTTCACGTATGAAAATCTTACTTGGGGAGGGGGCAGGAGCGAAGCGCCCCCTCCCAGTCCGCGCCACCACACCGTATGTTGAAAATCTGAAGCCATCGTTCTACAAAGTCAACCAACCTTGGATTGAAAAATCTAGAAAAATGTACAAACTGAAAACCAGTTTTGGTCTGCATAGCATCAGTAGCAACGCTTGCTATCAGAGTGCATGAGTTTCATGCTCGATCGATTGAGCTAGCCGGATCGGGCAATAAAAAGTATAAAATAGTTATGTAAATAGTTATTTAATAAAATGTTTTACCCTGTTTCTTTGCTGGTGTGTTGTCTATATTTTTAATATTTGCATAGGGTTTGTCGTTATTTTGGGCGGGGTGGGTGACGGAGTCGAGCTGTCTTGCAGCCCTCATGGTGTGGAGCTCAGTTCATCTCACTATTTTCGTATTTCTCATGAAGGGTTGTTCCTAATATTTCTATTTTAGCGAGGTCAAAAAGAGATCCAATTAGTGGCCTACTGATTTTGCTCGATTACCTTTATTTTTTTACACAATTTTTCACTATCTGCAAAGACTAAACAGAGTATTGCGACTTTGTGCTTGTTTGTAAATAGAGAATGATCCAAAGAGAACCAATTCTAAAACAGTAAATGCTTGGATAACAATCAATCAAATGGAGAGACAAGCAGGCACGACGGATTACAACGGGGGCAACGGCCTGCGTTAACTACCGTTCACTATCTGCAAAGAGAGAGTACTACTAAGACAAAAGAGGGGAGGGGGGGGGTGCAGCGTTCAAAGCACATCAGCGTGCATAAATACGAAAATGTTTTTATCTATCACGTACTTGACATTTTAAAGCTTTTCATATTTGCTATTAAAAAACCAATGAAATTCACAGAAAAAACCATAGGTTATAGTGGATATATAGTTAGGAATTTGCATTTACAAAACCTTGAAAATTCAATGAAAAAACCATTGGTTTTAGGCCATATATAGTTAGGGATTTGCATTTACAAAACCTTATTTTACTCGCATAAAACCATTGAAATTCCATATATAGTTAGATGCGCTAACTATATATCGCGCACCCGCAATCCACTGCTGATGATGCCACATATTACATCATTCATGACATGGTCAGTGACATCACTGATGACATCACTGATGACAACTCAAATGACATCACTGATGACATCACAAATGACATCACTGATGACATCACTGATGACAACTCAAATGACATCACTGACAACATCACAGATGACATCATTCATGTGTTAATACGATGAACCTCTACAGACTCTGATATATCCTTAGATACACTCAGTGAAAACAGACACTCACAGACTGTCACTCATCCATGGAGTTACTCACACAACTAGTCAGTCATGCAAACAATCAATCACACCTCCATTTCCTCAACTATACAGTTATACAAACTTTACTTATTCAAACATATACTAACACATATTTTCTCTCTTCTACAATCCCTGATACAAGTTCACAATGATCCATACAGCCACTCACACATTCACTAGCTCTTATGCACAGTTATTTATATATGTCAACTCTCACATGTACTGTGTTTTTCATATGTACTTACTTTGACATGTAGCACTGAGATATCCATTCACTCACCAATACACTCATGCACACAGTTAACCTCCCATAGAGCTGTTTCCACATGCACTTTTGAAACCATACATCTAGTGAATCCACTGCTCACACATCTATGCACAGAGTCAACACCTCCCAGCCACCCACACACACACTCAGTGTCCCATACAAATACTTGGGCAACCAATGAATAACCCATATAGTTACTCATATAGCTACTGATCAACATATGCAGCAGTTTGTAGAACAACGGACATAATGATGCACAAATTAAGACAGTTTAGTCACTAACCCATGCACTCAGTGAGACACATTTAATCACTCACTCATACAGTCAGTCATGCACCTACTAAATCCTTCATCCAGACACTTATACATCCACTCATTCTTCAATATGTAAGACATATTTTAACTTTACAGAAACATACAGTCACTGGATGTTGTGATCAGTAATGTCATCAGTGATGTCACTGACCATGTCATGAATGATGTAATATGTGACATCATCAGCAGTGGATTGCGGGTGCGCGATATATAGTTAGCGCATCTAACTATATATGGAATTTCAATGGTTTTATGCGAGTAAAATAAGGTTTTGTAAATGCAAATCCCTAACTATATATGGCCTAAAACCAATGGTTTTTTCATTGAATATAGATATATATATATATATATATATATATATATATATATATATATATATATATATATGAAGTGGTTTGTGTGCAAGTGTGTATGTCTTTAGTGTGTGTCTGTTTCTTGTTTTTGAGTGTGTTTGTTTTTGCAGGCGCGAATGTCTCCAGCGTCCACCCTCTCAATTCCTTCGGTAAAATAATGACAAGGGAACGTTCACAAAACCCTTCTGTAGCCTCAACTAGGACCAGCCACCCACCCTTCCCAGCTTGTAAACACACACTTATGTCAGTGTCTGAAAACCAACTGACAGGGATTAAACAAGGCCAATCAGAAAAAATAATGTTATTATGAGTAACGTTTGCACCAGACTTCTTTCGGAGCAAGACCATTTTTGCAGCCTTGACATTTACAACGAAAAAACTGTTGAGCACTCACTGCAACCTAAGTATATACCATTGAAAGGTTATCTTTCATGCCCAATAGACACTTGCTTTCTTTTTTTGTGGACGGAAATTCTAATCCTGATGTGTTCCACTGAAGCAGAGCAATATCAATGAGTGCATCTTTCCCTGAAAGGATCTAGCAACATAGCTCCAAAGATAACTCTACTTTCAACCAGAGGCCAATCCAGCTTTATTTTTGTTAAAGTGTATAATTTACAATCTTACCTTCGCTTACTCACTGCTAGTAAGTGGAATCACATATTTTGCAGAGAATAATGGAGCCTAACTGACTATTCGTGTATCAGTTCTTCTTTTGGTATATTAATGGGATGCTCCTGACTGGATTATGCTCATTTCACCGGGGTTTTAAAGAGCGATATTATTTGGAATATTATGGGAGGGAATGGGTCTGACTGTGCTTTTTTAAAAAGTATGCTTCATGAGCAATTCGTAAAACCCTTATAATTAATGTATCACCCCAGCATGACAAAAATGTACTAATCATGTGTTGAATTGTAAATTGACTATTCTACAAAAATAATCCTTCTCAGTGCTTACTCAAGAAGAACCTGATGCAGGACAATTCAAAGTACCAATAATAATTTTCTATGCACAGAACTATCAGAATATGCTGTGATACAAATTTTTATGATTTAAATTAAATCTACACAAAAAGCATTTGGGGCCTCATTTATGAAAAGTGACGCATAGCTGCGTGAAAACAGCGATGCGTCACTTTTTACTGCGCTCCGTTCTCCCTGCGATACTAACGGTGCGTCATATTTACAGTATGACGCATCATGTCGCAAGGAGTTAGAGATACGTCAGTATTTCTGATGTATCTGTATGCGCAAAAGTGACGCATTGCTGGAGTGTGTCACAAAAGTGGCGCAACTCTAGCAATGTGTACTTTCACATGGGCAAGTCCCATGTTGTTAGTGCCTTCGTCAGTCTTATGCCTGCCATGAGGCACGCGTAAGATTTTGACTCATTAGCATCCAAGAAATGGCGCAGTGAAATCTTATAGATTTCACTGCGTCACTTCTATGACTCTTTCTTGCGTCAAAACACCCCCCTTGAATACATTATACCTGGGGCAGGTATAATGCGGCCCAGGGGTTTACAAAGTGACGCATCTACCTAGATGCGTCACTTTGTAAATATGGTGCAACAAGGCACATTTTTTACTCCGCTGGTGCGTCACAAAAAGTGACCCACCAGCGGCGTAAAAGTGACGCAAGGGCTCATAAATGAGCCCCCCGGTGTAGAGAAGGAAATGTGGTCTCACATTTAGCTTGTCAGTTCTGGCTACAAGAGACCCGAGTTTCAATCTCGCTCTCTTCCCTTAAACTACATAATGCAGGACAACAGCACCTCAGCACCGAGGCTAAATATCTATATACTGCACGTAAAGCACATTAAGCATCAAAATTGAATGGCATACACAAGCACAACACACATTGTGGAAAACAAGTTGTTCGATTTCAGAAATCAAAAGCAACAAAGACAGATGTCTAAACTTCAATCAAGCAATAAATTAAGGACTTGTAAAGAGTGGCAAATCACCAGTGGGGTCTCAAGGTGCTGGAGGAGCTATGTGCTTCGTCGTGATCTGTCTATTTGAACAGCGAGGTTTTGAGTTCTTTCTTGAATTGCACATAGCGATGAAGCAGTCCAGAGGCGAAGGGGAAGGCTGTTCCAAGCATGGCCTCCCAGGTGTTAGAAGGAGCATCATCCACTGCTGTGTCGGTGTATCCGGGGGGAGGGGGGGGGGGGGTGTCTGTGAGGAAGATGGAGGCAAATCCTAGGTGTCTGGTCAGTTGGTGGAAGGTCATGTATTTGTTGATGTATGTTGGTCCCTCTATGTGCAGGGCTTTGTATGCTTGGGTCAACATCTTAAACTGGCATCTCTACTGGATCGGGAGCCAGTGTAGCTTCTTGAGGTAGGGTGTGATGTGGGATCATCTGGGGAGGTCGTGGATGAGTCTGGCTGCTGAGTTTTGTATTGTCTGTAGTCTCTTCAGGAGGCGTGCAGTGATTCCTGCCTAGAGTGTGTTCCTGTAGTCGTGCCTGTGGGTAATGAGGGTCTGCATGACGATCCTTCCGGTGTTGATTTGCAGCCGCCTGAAGATCTTGGGAAGTATTCGTAGGGTGTAGAAGCAAGCGGATGAGACTGCATTTACCTGTTTCTTATGGAAAGCGTGCTGTCCAAGATGAAGCTGAGGTTTAACCATGGTCTGTCGGGGCGGGGGATGGCCGAGTTTAGCAGGCCACCATGCGTTGTTCCATGGAGAAGTGTTGTTCCCAAAGATGAGGATTGCCATTGTGTCCTTGTTGAGCTTGAGACAGTTGTGTTTCATCCAGTCGGCGATATACATTATTCATCTGTGGACGTTGGCTCTGGTGGTAGTGGGATCTTCTGACTGCAAGAGGATGAGCTGGGTGTTGTCGGCATTGGAGATGACGTTCAGTCTGTGGGATATGACAATGTTGGCCAGGGGAGTCATGTATGTGTTGAAGAGCGTGGGGCTGAGAAATGATCCTTGGGGGAAGCTGTAAACTTAAAATATTGTGACTTGTAATCATCTGCTTCTTGGTATAGAATGCAAACCGAACATTAGGCAAAAGAATAGTTCTCATTATTGGAGCAGCAAAGTGTGTGCTTTAGATTAAGCAGGTTGATTTAGCAATCACTAACCAACCTGCGAGCACGAGTTAATAGTAATCAATATAGGACTTTCTAAGAGTGTAACTTTGTACCATGTAGTCTTTGCCTTTTTAAAAAATATACTGACAGTGCAAGGCTCACTTTAATGATATGGATCTCAAAACTAGCTTAGAAACATACTGAAAATCATTCTGCGCGATGAAGTGTGAAGCGCTAGCAGATTGTAGCCCAATCTTCAAATTGTGGAGAAGACTTGGAGTGTGCTTGGTCTCAACTTCAGACATCCTGGAGCACCTAACAGGGTTTTAGGCAATTTTTTGTGGAATTGTGCTGAAGGTGCACCATTTTGCCACAACTTTTTCAAAATGTTCTTGAGTCAGGTGAAATATCAGTACTCTTGTGGAGGTATATAATGAAAGTACTGGAATATTCAACACATTCCCTTTCAGAACTAAAGCTTTTTCTTCAAATTTAAAAAATAAATGTGTATGTGGCTTTGCAAACATCACAGACCTCCTGGGGTAGACATTTCGCCTGTTGTTAGAGCTACAGTGGAGACCTGGGACAGAGTGCAGATCCTGAAAATGTATCCAACCACATATCCACACAAATGCCAATCATTGGCAATACAGCCTTTCCTCCAGCTTGTCAGGACTCCAGCTATGTACAATGACAGCAAGCTAACTGCAAACAAATATGCGACTTCTTCGATCACACAGTGCTACGGGACTCCAGATTCTTCATGGGAACAGTCCATCCAGAAGTGCCAGGCCAGGTCCTCCCTGGACCAAAACAAGCATCCTGGGACTGGTGTTAGGGGCTTTACCCCAATCTGCCAGTCTAGCTTGAATCCAGTGGCACAGCGAGCAAGGGGCCCATGTCTGGGCATGCCCTTGGCGACTTAGGGCGAACATAGCAAACACAAGATGATGGATAATGTGCTGAAACTTTTCAACAACTCACCCCCAGTCAAGAGATCCAATCTAACTTTCTCTTCCTCACTATGCCACCCCAGTTTGGACCCAACAATATGCAAGTTAGTCTTGACCCTGTTCTTTATGGGAACAGTTCAGCCTGAATTTCCAGGCCATGTCCTCCCTGGACCAGAAACAAGCATCCAGGGACCGCTTTTGGGGTTTCACCCCTCATCAGCCAGGATAGCTTGAATCCAGTGGCACAGCGAGTAAGGGACCCACATCTGGGCATACCCTTGGCCACTAAGGGTGAACATAGTAAATACAGCAAGATAAGGATGGAGTGCTGAAACTTTTCAAAAACATACTCCCAGTCAAGAGATCTGGGTTTATTCAATTGTTCTTTTGCTCACTATGCCACCCCAGTTTGGATCCAGCCATATGCAAATCAGTGATGACCCTGTTCTTCATGGGAACAGTTCAGCCAGAACTGCCAGGCCAGGTCCTCCCTGGACCAGAAACAAGCATCCTGGGACCGGTTTTAGGAGTTTTACCCTTCATGAGCCAGGCTAGCTTGAATCCAGTGGCACAGCGAGCAAGGGTATATGGCCGCTTAGGGCGAACATAGCAAACACAACAACTGCATCTGTCACTGGGTCACTCAGCCTGAAATCTGCTCCCACGCTAGCTATCCCTTATTGCCATTTGAGAAATGGCTTCTTACCAGAAGTATGGACAAAGTCTTTCTCTCTGATATTTATGCTTTTCTCAATGCTTCACAGGCCTTTGTTAAGTCTGCAGTGCAACTGCTTTGGAGAAAGGAATGTGAATGCCATTTCACGCCCAAAGAATGGCTGGACATTTACAAGCGAGCCCATTCTTCTACAAGTAGCACTTCAGGCTCCTCATAATAGTCTGTTACTAGTATTATAACCCTGCCTGCATAGCTCAGTGGAAATGGGAGGGAGACACACATTGCTGGATGGGTTGCGGACAAGTGGGCGCATTAACTCACCTTCTTTGGCAGTTTCCGAAGCTCCAGTCTTACTGGAGGGAATTCTTTGATTCCATTGACCAAGTGCACAACACTCAACTTCCGAGATTCCCAAGCTACATACTGCTAGGCCTCCCAAATGCACTGACATAATCCTTGAAATCCATATGTGGGACGAGCCATCACTCTAGCCTTATGCGCGGCAGTGCAAGCTTTGCTGTCCAGCTGAGGAACTACCAAAATTCCCACTCACATAGATTGGCTTTACAAAATCTGGGATATCCTCAGCATGGAAAAGCTAATGGCCACATTAGAGCAGAAAATGTCTCAAGTTGACAAGACATACGGACCTTGTCTACAGTTTCTTTCACTGGAGTTTCTAGAGCTGACATGCCCTGCCGTATTGCGTGTCCTTCATCTTGTGCTCACTGATCCGATTCTTGACTGACTCTGTCTGGTACTGACACTACATTAGTTATCAATTTCTGAGTATATGGCACTGTCTGTTCACCCATTCAAGTCCATCATTGCTTTTAGATATCTATATTTCCCTCATCCCCAGTAGTGTCCTTTACTCTTTGCCTATCTCCTTCTAGTCCCTCTGTTGCTCTAATTGCAGTTCCTCACTGGCTGGTGGATGTAGGTGAGATGTTGGTTGTATTGTTTCCTTACTATCAAAACCAATAAAGATTTAAACCATATATTACATGTGGATTTCTGAAAAGCAAATAAAGAATATATTCACCTCTACAGAACGTAGTATTAAATTAGCTAGTATAAACAAGCAACTAAATACATGAGTGATGAAGTCAATTTCTAAATATAGATGCGTGTGTGCCTGAGTGTGTCACTATGTCCAACATTGCTTGCCTGGGTGTGATACATATATATATATATATATATATATATATATATATATATATATATATATATATATATATATATATATATATATATATATATATATATATATATATATATATATATATATATATATATATATATATATACATATATATATATATATATATACACATATATATATATATATATATATATATATATATATATATATATATATATATATATATATATGTGTACCAACGCATTTTGCAGCACATTCGTGCAATCGTCAATAGTGATAGCAGTTACCCTGTCGCTAGACACTTCCGCTCAGTGCATGACAAAAAACTCAAGGATCTCGAATATACAGAATATACAGTTCTATGTTCGGTACCCCAACCCGGCCGGGGGGGTGATCGAATGAAGCTTCTTAGGCAGAAAGAATCACATTTGATTCTGGCCTTAGATACTAAGGCCCCTAATGGGCTGAACCTTACTGAAGATCTTAGTAATTTTCTATGAACTGTTTATGCATTACTATGATCTTGTTTCTTATTGATTTTCTTGATGTGATCATGGTTTTCACTTCTCAGTTGGCCGTTTGGTTGTCTCTACTGTATATATATTCTTTTCTGGTGTTGACCCTCTATCATTATAATCAGATGTTTGATTAGCTAATTTTGGTACGCCTGATACTTGGAATATATTAATGGTATGATTATTCTCTTGTCATTTCTATTTAGCTCTGCAGCTGTGGCTCTCTTATCTTTTTTCTATTCTATATTTTCTCTTGGCTTTTCATTTTTCTCACTATTTGTTTTCTGTTTGCTTTCTTTCATCATCTGGATTTTATGTTCAACTTGCTATCACTTGCTCCCTTTCATTATTACTGATTTTTTATCCATTTTGTAAATAGCAGCGTTTAGGATCATTGCGTCATATGTTTTCATAACACTAGTCATTGTATTCCCATCCACTTCAGTACATGGTAGTTTTTTTACGTTGTGAATAGTCATGTTTTTTTCGTTCATATGGCACTATGTCATTATTTGCTCAAATGAATTGCGGGCGTCTATTCTCAATATATTAAGTGGATTTGTATTCTATATATATATTACAATTTGTCCATGTCTAGAAATTCATCTTTTTCATTTAGAATGTACTTCTGTTGGTTACAATGATTATTGAATTTTCAATTTAATGAGCTCTGATTTATTAACTGCTTTACATGTCTTTTATATGGTTTGCACGTTAGTATCTTTTTGTGCACTGGTCAGCTAGTGAGTCTTTTCACTATGTTTACTATGAAGTATAGAGAAGGCGTTCACCATTGGTTATTTTCGCATTGTCCTATGTTTGTTGTCACTATTTAAATGCATTTTTTGTTCCTGACGCGCTATGTGAACAAGCTCTTGTGTGGAGCGAAACGCGTCATCCTTATTCAAATAAACCGTCTTCCCTGCTATCCACTCTTGGATTCCTGGTATTTTTGTGGCTGTATTGCATTGCTGGGCGTGAGGCTTCTGAGGTCTGGACCTGTTTGGTTCCGCCATTATCGGACGGGACTAGGACTGCTTCCTTATACTTTTCAGCCGGGATTGGCTGCTCCCGGCTTCTGGACCCTCCCACTGCTAAGAGGCACAGCGCCGGCGCGGCTCCTGGCGCTTGTCGGCGTCGTATAACTTTGGATCGTTTTGGATTCAGCTTTTGCTGTGCCCCCCATCTACGCGTTGGACACAACATCGCATACTACGCGTTCGGGCGGAGGAGTCGTTGTCCTTTCGGCGTGGTGAAGGTGAAGCTAACCGGTCGGCCGACTGGCTGGCAACCCGACACCGATTCCGGTAAGGCATTTCCCTCTCTCCTCTCTTTTCGTGTGGCTTGCTTTTGGATTACGCTGTAGTGGGTTTCGGGATTGCCTCCTTCATATTGCCCGCAGTGAGCCTTTCAAACTCGTGCAGGGTCTTGGGCTTGTATTCATCCAAGTTAGACGGATGTGTATTTATACACCAGACTATGATTTCCAGTGACACGCTCAGGAACAGAGAAGCCACAGCTGAGGCTCGATTTGACAGTCTCCCTGTTAATACTTCTAAATCTACTAATGAGGCACCAGGTGTTGCTGACAGTGATGTGAAAACCCTCCTGAAAACACTTGAGAAACTTTTACGTGGCGAAATTTCTAAATGGTGGGAGAAAAAATCCCTCGAGAAATATAGGGATGCTGACAGGATACCACGTGGCTTAAGGGTCCTTATTGTACCCACTTATGTGAACCCAGATCCCCAGATGCTCCAAGAATGGGCCGACAACAATCTCAAAAGTTCAATGAATATGCTCCATATTCTTATCAAGTATGCTGAGTCTGATCGCAACAAACTGCTACTTGAAATTGATCGTATAAACGGCCTGCTGGAGGCATGAGGTGAAACTGACATTATCACTAAAGCCAAAGCAGAAATTGATGTACGTATAAAAAAGTTGGAAGAATCTATCATCGAGCGTAAAATCACCAAATTTGCCCGTGATAAAAACGACTATGCCACTGGCAGGATTTTTACCTTTTCTAGGAAATACGACAACTTAAAACGCAAAGCGGTGGCTAATGACGGCAATGCTCAAAATCTCCAACCCTCAACTTCTGCCAGTACTGTATTGACTGATAACAGTGATAATATTTCTTTAAACTCTCTCACTTCTGTAAGTGATGACGAGAGTATACCAGTGAGACCCACAGAAGGACCTGCCAGTCGTGAGAACTTCTCATTGGTTGAAGAGCTGAATTTTGTCAGCGAGGACCGGCGTTATTCCCTGCGCTCCCGGCAACCTCAAACCAAATCAGGCAATCAAACAGCCAGCGCAGGCACGCAAGGAGGGGCATCTTCAAGCGCAAGTACCTCGCGAGGAAGAACAAAAAGGAATTGGAGAAGGTAACAAGTATGCTGGAAAATACTGTCATCAATCTTACTGACCTTCCTTTGACTCAAGCTGAACAACAACTACTCTCACTTGGGCTTTCATACTGTCCACCCAACAGGTTCTCATATAACCAAACACGCATTGATATCTACAAATTCATCCGCAAGATCAAATTGATTAAATATTTTAAACTTGAATCCAAACGGAATCAAACAAGTACTGCGGGAAATGAAGATACTGCGACATCCTCTCTACAAGTACGAGATATCACGGGGCTACAGAACCTGTTAGATCTAGCCTTTGACAATGATTCACAACCAACACCCACTGTGAGTCAGAGCATTGATGTTGGACGTGCAGCTGTTACTCCCTTTCGCCCTAAATCTACCTTTCTACCCATCATGCCCGTGATGCGGTGGATGTTTTCAGCGATAGGTTCATTACAGAATTGAAAGCCCTGAATAGAGAAATTATGAATCAGAGGAAACAGACTAATTACAATGACAACCAGTACCATCAACTTGTGAGTAGGCTCCAAAAGAACAAGGATGTCATAATTAAAATGCGGATAAAGGAGGAAATACAGTGCTTTGGCTTACCAAGGACTACATCATCGAAGCAGAAAGACATCTTAGTGACACTTCGTACTATCTCCTGTCAACTCAATTCGCTATGAACAAAAGCTATGACACAACACGCAAAACAATCCATTCATGGAAGCGAATTGGTCTGCTAACTAAAGATGAGTGCAACTTTCTGGTCAAAGACTACCCTATTACACCTGTCCTGTATTTTCTCCCGAAAGTACATAAGCAGGTGACTCCCACTCCGGGACGGCCTATCATTGCTGCAATCGGCAGCATGAATGAGAACCTCTCCAAATATGTGGACTTCTTTTTACAGCCCCATATGTACAATCTCCCATCCTTCTTGAAGGACACCACTGACTTTTTAAACAAGATCATGGAAGTGGAATGGAGTGACAATTTACTTTTCTTGGTTATGGACATCGAGTCACTTTATACGTCGATTCATCATCAGCACGGCATGCAGGCATGCAAATACTATTTGGACAAAAGAGACATTCGTTTCCGGGACCACAATGCCATGTTAATGGAAATGATAAAAATCTGCTTGAACACCAATTTTTTCAGATTTCAGGGCCAGATATACCAGCAATTGCGTGGAGTGGCGATGGGCTCGTGTTTTTCCCCCAGTTACTCATGTTTACATGTGGGCTGGTGGGAGGAACACGTGCTCAGGACCACACACCAACGCTGGCTATCTAATATTGTGCACTATTGGTGCTATATAGATGATGTCTGTATAATCTGGAATGGGTCATCAGATGAAGCTAATGCTTTTGTTACTGAGCTGAATGTTAATGTATACAATCTTAAATTCACTTCCACTGTCACCACTGATGCAGCAGAATTTTTGGATGTACATATTTTCATTAAGGACAATAGAATTGAAACCCGTCTGCACAGAAAGGCCACAGCGGGTAATGCAATTTTGCATGCCCGCAGTGCCCATCCTGTCCATACCATCCGCAGCATCCCCTATGGGGAGTTCATACGTATTTGCAGGATCTGTAGTGACAAAGATTCTCTCGACAAGTGCCTTTGTGAGTCTAAACAGCGTTTCACTAATAGGGGCTATTCTGAGTCCATTTTGGAAAAAGCCCTTCAAAAGGCTTGTACATTTGAGCGCAAGACACTACTAGCACCCAAGGTTCCTAACATTTCCACCTCAGAGTGTAGTGTGCGTCTTATAACTAACTACAGCATACAGGAGCGCAAAATCAGGCGCATCATCTGTTCTGAATGGCCCATTATTCGAACTGATGTTGTCCTTGGGCCATTGCTTCCTAGCACTCCCAACATCACATTCAGAAGGGCGCCCACAATGCGTGATGCACTTGACAGACCTATGCCAGAGGGACCGCCTAAAAAAAGCTTTATAACTAAAACTGGCTTTTTCAGATGTACATCCTGTCGTGCCTGCACCTTCGCCAAGAATAGCACACACTATGTTACTGCGTTCAGTACCACACCCATCCCTATCCGTGAACATCTCACGTGTAGATCGGAGTATGTTGTGTACAAATTGAAGTGTACGTGCAATCTTGAGTACATCGGAAGTACTAAACTTCCGGTGTACCAACGCATTTTGCAGCACACTCGTGCAATCGTCAATAGTGATAGCAGTTACCCTGTCGCTAGACACTTCCGCTCAGTGCATGACAAAAAACTCAAGGATCTCAAATATACAGTTCTATGTTCGGTACCCCAACCCGGCCGGGGGGTGATCGAATGAAGCTTCTTAGGCAGAAAGAATCACATTTGATTCTGGCCTTAGATACTAAGGCCCCTAATGGGCTGAACCTTACGGAAGATCTTAGTAATTTTCTATGAACTGTTTATGCATTACTATGATCTTGTTTCTTATTGATTTTCTTGATGTGATCATGGTTTTCACTTCTCAGTTGGCCGTTTGGTTGTCTCTACTGTATATATTTTCTTTTCTGGTGTTGACCCTCTATCATTATAATCAGATGTTTGATTAGCTAAATTTGGTACGCCAGATTCTTGGAATATATTAATTGTATGATTATTCTCTTGTCATTTCTATTTAGCTCTGCAGCTGTGGCTCTCTTATCTTTTTTTCTATTCTATATTTTCTCTTGGCTTTTCATTTTTCTCACTATTTGTTTTCTGTTTGCTTTCTTTCATCATCTAGATTTTATGTTCAACTTGCTATCACTTGCTCCCTTTCATTATTACTGATTTTTTATCCAGTTTTGTAAATAGCAGCGTTTAGGATCATTGCGTCATATGTTTTCATCACACTAGTCATTGTATTCCCATCCACTTCAGTACATGGTAGTTTTTTTACGTTGTGAATAGTCATGTTTTTTTCGTTTATATGGCACTATGTCATTATTTGCTCAAATGAATTGCGGGCGTCTATTCTCAATATATTAAGTGGATTTGTATTCTATATATATATTACAATTTGTCCATGTCTAGAAATTTATCTTTTTCATTTAGAATGTACTTCTGTTGGTTACAATGATTATTGAATTTTCAATTTAATGAGCTCTGATTTATTAACTGCTTTACATGTCTTTTATATGGTTTGCACGTTAGTATCTTTTTGTGCACTGGTCAGCTAGTGAGTCTTTTCACTATGTTTACTATGAAGTATAGAGAAGGCGTTCACCATTGGTTATTTTCGCATTGTCCTATGTTTGTTGTCACTATTTAAATACATTTTTTGTTCCTGACGCGCTATGTGAACAAGCTCTCGTGTAGAGCGAAACGCGTCATCCTTATTCAAATAAACCGTCTTCCCTGCTATCCACTCTTGGATTCCTGGTATTTTTGTGGCTGTATTGCATTGCTGGGCGTGAGGCTTCTGAGGTCTGGACCTGTTTGGTTCCGCCATTATCAGACGGGACTAGGACTGCTTCCATATATATATATATATATATATATATATATATATATATATATATATATATATATATATATATATATATATATATATATATATATATATATAACAGAAAGGATTGCCCCGCGTTTGAGACGCACCGCCAGGGGGCCAGAGGCACAGGGCCGGCATCAAGGTTGCCGCTGCTCCGACGCGTTTCGGGCCAACGCCCTTCATCAAAGGAGTGCTGCTGCAGCAAGGAACACCACCAAGAAAGGATTTCCAGTATCTTCCGCTTTTATTTATGCAAATCAGCAATCTCAGGTGAGTAAACCTTGCGGTGAATAAAAATTGCAACATCGGACTGGAAGTCCTAAAAGTAATCCCCATGTGGGCTGCTGGAGTCCTGAGCACACAGTAATTTTAAAACACGGTTTCCCAAATGCTGCACTGTCCCCGACCTCCTGTTCCACAGGCCGCCATCATTACAACAACAGCGGAACCGAATGTGCGGTGGCAGGAAATACAAGTAACTGGTAAGTACGGTTAAAATTACTTTTCAGGGTCAGTGCTGGGCTAAAAGATGCAGCACTCGGTTCTCTCCTGATAACAGATGAGTAAAATTGGAATTCCTTGTTCGGATGATTTTAGGTGAATAATTTAAAGTTCCAAAACTCCACACTTAGAAGAATTTCCAAGTGAAACCAGTCAATGTTAGGCTATGGAAGGAAATTCAAGTTACTGGTAAGCAGTGTTCCCCAGAAGCCGCTTGCCTGGGCGCCCGCGCACCTCCGTGCCCCGGAGCGCGCACTGCTGTGTCTGTGGCGCGCACATCCCTGAGAGCATTCATGCCACTGCTGCATTTAGCAAGTGCTCCCTCTTGCTAAATGTCTTTTGTTTTCTAGAGTGCGGCTGTGGGGTTCATTGTGTTAATTGCAGAGCCCGTCAGGAGCTGCGATTAAGCACAAATCTGCCCGCAGTCACACTCTAGAAAACAAAAGAAATGCAGCATCAAACATAGAGTGTGCTTTTAGAATAACTTAAAAGCACACGCTGTGTTTGTAAGCTTCTTGCCCATGAAGGACGCTGCCATTAACATGAAAACGTTAACAGTGGCGGCCAATCACCCTGCAGCTGCACTCTATTGTGAGCAGAAATGCAGCAAGCTTACAAACTGAAATACCTGGATTCAAATGCTAGTTTTCTGTGCTGTCTGCAGAATAGCTGTGTCTGGATAGGGCCCTCATTCCAGGCAGCTGCGGATGCTGCGTTACTGTTATTCATTCGGACCAATCAGAGTTAACAACACTGCCGGAGCCCTGCTCACACCTTATCATCGGTGCCTGGATCTAGTTTCACGTGGGTTGCAGCCGGTCGGTCACCCCTTTCTGTTTTGTGTTTAATCTGTGCTTTGTAAACACTGATGCTGAGAAGAAGGGATGGTGCACAGTGGGCTGCAGCATCACAATCATGTGCTTCATCTTGTTTTGGGGAATTATAGCATGGCTGCGGGCTCCAACATGCTCACGCGTCCACGTAGCAAGGCTAAAAACCTGGCCAATATATTTAATATCTAATGTCCGTCCGAGTACAGGAGCATCTAACCTGCCCGGTGTGCAGAAGGTAGCCGAGGTTATGATTCCTCGTTGTGCGCTTTGTTTTCCCACGCAGATTTTTTTTTTGCGTTAATAAAGATGTACTTGTTGATGTTGCTTGGAGCCCATCTGTATTCCTTTTGCGCACTTTGGCAAATATATTTTTGATTTAGGTTGGAGTGGTGTGTATTGTTAGGGGTACTGAGACAGTTTAATTGTTGTACTTGGTGTAAATTGATATCAAACATTATTTCGTGATTGCTTGACTTGTTGCTTCCATGCACCTTTGACAATGAGTAGCAATTTTAGTGCTTTAAGGTGGTGGTCTCTCAAAGGGACGTGGCCGATGAAATTAGGGTGTGGCTTAAAACATGGAAATTAAAAATCTGTGCTTTTGGTTATTTGCTACTTGTCATTGTATCCATATATATTATACCACACGTACCATTACACACCTAACAAGCCAGAACTATTGGCTTTGCCAATGATTGGTAGTTACATAAGATAAATAAGCTACAACTATAGCTTCGATGTATAGAATATTGAAAATGCTTCAGTTCAGTAATGATGAGGCTGAAAGAACTATATTGTGTCTGTTTGAAGTTGCATGCAATCAGTGAAGGGTGGTACTGCTGCAGAGTTGAGATTTTTTTCCACCCGGAGGGTGAAGGCAAAAATGTAGCCCAATAGCGACCCATGTCGGCATCTTATTTTTAGAACTGCCGGGGCCGAGCACTGACAGAACCTGGGCTACTTAGACCTGAGCTATTGTATAAACTGGGTAGTATACCTTATTATGATTATAAAGATTTGTCGCATGGTGCTGGGTGAAGCAACAGGCCTTAATACTTAGGTTGTTGAAGATGTCATCACACGTATTAATAAGCTGATAAATGGATTACTGTGCTTTGCATCCAGATGTATTCCGGTCTTGTTACCACTGATGTCCCAAGTGTCTGAAACCACTATCCACAAATTTGATAAGCATGTTAGTTCCTTTGTACTCTAGATTCTCCAGGAATCGCTTGGCTGAGAACTCAGAGCTTTGCACCCTTTCCTCTGTCAAATGTATACTGGGACCCCTGGCCAATGCATCCCTGGAACTAACTCAGTAAGAGACCCACTTTCTGTGTTTTTGCTTCCTATGTCCCTCATTGCTAATTGAATCATTCTTATTCCATATTTTTTTGGGCTGTAATTCTACATGCAAACTTTTTTCATATCTCCGTTTGCTTTACCCGTTGGTTAGTTTGTCAAAGTCTAGGGTCGAGATTTAGATGTTTCTTGTGCACTTTGTTCCCTTTTCAGACTGAAGGTGGGCACTTAGGTGTTCATGATGAAGAGAACTCATCACAGATCTGAAAGTTGAATTGTTGGTCGTTCACAAAATATCTATTGACCGGAGTCACGGAGTCACCAGGTATTTTAACTGCTTACTTGAATATTTTTTTCCTTGCACCTAAGTGCAGAACAATAACATTAGATTCTGAGTTATGATTTAGTTTCCCTCGTTTCAAGGCAAAATTGACGCTGCCAACTATTGAACATCATGGTTGGTATTAAAAAATAAAATGGCAGTCACCTCATACAATTAGCAAGCTTCTTCAATAACTTCCTCTTCATCATGACCTAGTCATTGGTGCATTGATATCTTATGATGATGGACTAATGGTTGCTTTTGTAGATGGGCACTCTTTATAGACTTACGCTACTCATCAATAGCCTGACTTTAATATACAAAAGACACAAAAATTATGAAAGGAATGCAGAACAAATCAAACATTCACCCTGAGTCAAGAGATATGGGTTAAATCCATCATTCTTTTGCTCACCATGCCACCCATCTTTGACCCAAACGTATGCAAATAAATCTTGTCTTTGCCCCTCATGGGAACAGTCTAGCCTGAACTCCTAAGCCAGGTCCTCATTGGACCAGTAACAAGCGTCCTGGGCCTGGTTTCAGGGTATTACCCCTCATCAGTCAGGCCAACTTGGATTCAGTGGCACAGTGAGCCTGCTTACTTTCTGGAACTGTGACCCTCAGACTGATCTTTTAGTTGCAACCAGGAGAGTGGTCTGGTGGACTGGTCATGAAGGCTGAACCTGGTTCCCCAGTTCCAAACTCGCCAGCTCTGACCATAGTGCCACATCCTCTCCTTCACTGAACACCATACTGCCCCATTGATAGAAACTTGCACTGCCTTCAGCTACAACCCAATTGTGGCCCGCTATAAACTCCTGGATGCGACACAATTCAAATTACCCATTAGACAAGAGTAATATGCTGCCTAAAAAAAAGTTACAAAATCATGGAAAAAGCAAACACTCATAGGGAATGCAAGTTTAAGTAAAGCATGTGAAATGTAAGCAGGAACAACATGGTTACCTTGACGCTTTTACATTAATTATTCAGATATCAGTGAGTGCTTTTACCAGCTCCTACCTCTGCTGGTCGCACTTAAACACTTGTGTGCCGCTCTGTCGACAATCAAGTCCCGGGAACAAGTGACAAGACCAATACTTTGCCTCCGGTTCAGGAAAGTACACATGTTCAGAGGGCACGGCAGGGACTGAAAGTTGACTGTTTTGTCAACAATCTCTGTCCAGGCTGATGCAGGGGCTTAGGAGGAATGGGCCCAGCAGGCTGTAAAACTATAACATCCTGCGCAAGAGGCTCAGGTAATGTGACTTCTCAGCTGGGGGTGCGAAAAAGGAAAAACAAAGCTACCACCCGCCGGTGTGTTCAATCTTCGAAGCATGTGTGTGCTTCTGGTCACCAAAAGGGTGGTGATATTGTGGGAAAACAGCAGGCAAGACCCGCTCCATGGATCACCCTTGTGATGGCTGGTACCCCCAGAGTAGACTCCCAAGAAGGCTGGCTGGGGCACGGCTAATTGATCTGTCAAATTCTGGCCTGCCTGCTCAGCGCTGTTAATGAATATTATCTCAGTTCCGTTCAGTTCAGTTCAAAAAGATTTATTTCGATAAATAAATATCTTGAAAGCTGTACAATCCAATAAAAAAGTGTACAAAGAAAGCTATAGTGCACACATAGTAAAAAAGTTATGTATAAAATAACATTAAAAGTTGATTAATACAGAGAACAATGAACAATTAATTCATTTTTTAAAAAGTTTTCTGTGCAACTGTATGGTGGTACAAAGAAGTGATACATTGTGGCGACTAGGTCCATCTTCAGAGTTCATGCTTCAGAACTTAGACTTTATTTTTCTTGCTCTAATGCTCCATGCCCATTTAAGGTATTTAGCTAAACCACAAACATAGAGGTCCCGAGTATCAGATTTTAGAATACGCAGTGCGGCTTGATGGCTACCAGTGCCCATCTTAATGCATTTAGGCTTCAGCCAACACCTCCTAGGGGCCTTATATGCTGGGCAGACAAACATAAAATGAGCAATTGACTCAGTCCGAGCCTCACAGCATGGGCAGGAAGCTGTAGTTTGATGAGGAGGTTTCCACTGAGCAGTCATCTCTCTTGTGTGTAGTGTGCCCATCCTAACCTCGAAATAAAGTGCTCTGTCATGTGGTTTTTGGATAGAATCTAAGTAGGGCTCGTAGCAGGAAAATAGCTTGTGCTGCATGAACTCCTCTGTGAGCCTGCCTATTCTTGGATTAAGAAGGTCGTTTTTAGGGACCCACTGCCAGTACAGCCTCTTGACCTCAGCCTTGGGCAGGGCAGATCTATTCTTCCATTCCTCGTTGAGGCCCAAGTCGTAAAGAAGTTTCTTTACGTTTTTGAGCCAATGGACCTTGAACCACCCGTCCATATCTATAATCTCGCCCAGCCCTGTTGCATATTTCGATAGCTCTGGAGTCCGCCACAAGCGCACCCAGAGCAAAAGTGGGCGAAGTCGTGCCGTGTCCCTTAGTGAATGGCAGCCTAAATCATATAGGAGGGGCTTTGTGGGTATCCTCTGCGGGAGCATCATTAAATCTTTTAGAAATTTGTTCTCCGATTGTACAACTTGGTCTATATTGGAAAAGCCCCACAGTTCGGCACCATAAAGAGCCGAACTTACTGCTGTGGCCTTATAAATTGTGAGTGCGGGGGCAATTGGTCTGCTCATAGAGGAGAATGCTCTTTTAGTATGGACCCCACCACCCTTTTGTGAGACAGGAGCATTTTCTGTATGTGCGGTGACCAGTTCATAGAATCGGATATACGGATGCCAAAATAATCAAAGGTGGTTACCCTTTCTAGTTGTACGGAGTTTAACAGTGGAGGGTTCCTAAAAGTTCGACATGGGTTAAGAGTGAGTAACTTTGTCTTCGTGGTGTTAATAGAGAGACCTCTAGTTGTGCAAAAACATTGGAAATTGTCCAGAAGGGTCTGCAGGCCATTCGGGGTTTTTAGATATGAGGAGGGTATCTTCAGCAAACAGGAGTGTTGGAATCTTTTCGCCCGCCAGGGATGGGGCATCAGGTGGTATTTGCTGTAGGAAATCAACCACCCCATTCACATACAGAGAGAATAGGGTGGGAGCTAACACACATCCCTGGCGGACTCCCCTGTTCACCGGTATCCAAGATGTTTTCTTCCCCCTGTGACCCCCATCTCACTTGGGCATAATTGCCCTTGTGAAGGCGAAACAGTATGTTCACGATATGCCTAGGAACCCCATGCTCTACCAAGACCTACCACAGGCGCTCACGTGGGACCAGGTCAAAGGCAGTCGTAAGATCGATAAAAGCAAGGTAAAGACTGCCTATGCCTATTCTGACCAACTTACAGTACAGGAAGAGCAGCCTGAAAGCCTGGTCAATTGTCCCTATACCTGCTCTAAAGCCAGCCTGATAATCCGAAAGGACTACATTTTCGTCTGCCCAGGCTAGGATTCTCTCCAGCAGGACACGTCCTACCACCTTTTGCGTTGAGTCTAACAAGCTTATTGGGCGGTAATTTGCGGGATTATCCCTGGTCCCCTTCTTAAAAATTGGTACCACTTCTGCCCCCTTCCAAGAGTCCGGGATCGGACAGCCACTGTCAATTGCATTTATTAGCGATGATAAAAATTTGGCCCAACTGACAGGATCTGCTCGGAGGAGGTCCACTGGCAGGCCGTCGGGACCTGCAGCTTTCTATGGGACTATCCGCCGAATGGCAGTTTCTACCTCCAGATCTGTGAAAGGGAATCTATTAGGGTCCCCAGGAACCGCCCAAGGGTCAACTGGTGGGCCATCCAAAGTGACCTCTCCATCATCGCTATAGAGACTCTGGAAGTGGTGAAACCAAGTTTTGCTTGTGATATTATTGGTGATGAGCTCACAGGCAGGGCGCGTTTGTTTCCTCAGGAGATCCCAAAATAGGTTAGGGTCCTTTCCCAGGCTAGCAGCTGATAGGGCCTGCCACTGCTGCTCCTCGCAGTCTTTTTGTTTGCCTTGAGGACTGCCGCCTTATACTCCTTTCTTGCTAACATGATACCAAGCGGGGACTTGCTTTTGACGGCCTTTATAAGGGCCAATTTTTTCTGTCTGCAAAATGCCGTATACCATCTACCACTGAGGTTGCTACTGAGATTTAATTTCTTACTGTTTGTGTAAAAGAATGTACCCAGAGTTTTGATAGTTTCCTCATAAATTAAAGGTCCAAGGGCCACTTTATTCCATTTAAGGTGCCCCCCCGAATTAGAGGGAATTAATTCTCTAGTCTGCATTAAATTTATTTTAGTGGAATTCTCGAGCTTTGGAGGCCATGGCGGTTTAAGCGAAAGGCTTAACGGATTATGATTGCTGTCAATGGTTGGGAGTACCATCATGTCTAATAAATGGCTCCAGAAATTGCAGTGGAGCAAGATGTAATCAATACTGGAGGAATGCCCTGGCCTGTTGAACGTATGGGCTCCCAACAGGTCAGACAGTGACCTCCCATTTGTAGCCCTTAGCCCGTGTTCCAAGCATAGAGAATTCATCTGGATAGCTACTTGGGTCCACTTTTTTACAGGAGATAAATTCAGTGGAGGGACTCCCAGCTTTGCGACGGCCTCATCTATGCCTAACATATCTTCAACAGCTAGAGGTTCGAATGTACAGTTGAAGTCTCCCGCTACCAGAGTGTGTGATTCTGGAAGGCAACGGGAGAGTTCAGCTTCCAGGCACGCAATGATGGAAGATTGCGCGCCACCTCTTGTACTGCAAACATAAATGTTGAAGATTTCGAGTATCTTCCCACTCTTATTATCCTTTAGGGTTATCCTTAAGAGGTCAGGGCATTTACAATCTATCTGTTGAACTGTACAATCCAGTAAGATGTTAACCCAAATCAACAGGCCACCAGATGGCCACCCCTTTCTGGGTACTGTCGAAACTGCCGGAATGTAGTAAGTGGCAAAACCCACTTTATGGCGAGGTACCAAGCTCCAGGTCTCCTGAAAGAGACAGATGTTGTGGGTTTCGACGAATCTGTTCCAATCAGGGATAGCTAGGTTCTTTTGGAGGCCAGCAATATTACCTCTCTGACGCATAGCAGCATTTTAAATTTGAAGGCAAAGTTGCATGCTCTCATATTTTAGACAATTTTAGCATGCTGGGCTGCCTCATTGGAAGTGTGCCTCAATTGCAGTATTGTCAGAGGGGCGCTAGAATACATGACTAATGCATTTTAATGCGGGGATGCGGACACTAGCATTAAAATGTGTTAGTCAAAAGCCTGATGCGGCCCTGCCCTAACCCAGCCCTGAAACTGCGAAAAGTAAAATTATAATAATGTTATAATTTTATTTTTCCTGCTCAAAAAGAGCATTTGTTAAAGTTTTCATGTTTATCGCAGCGCCCATCATGAGCTGAAATCAACATGAAAACTTGAACAAATGCACACAATCACCCTGCAACCCAGCTCAATTAAGAAAAGAAATGCAGCAACATAGCTGCTAAGGTTTCAAATTGCTGTGTTGGACGGTTTCAAATCTGCCTTAACACCATTCATGTGGATCTGTATGTGAGGAAATGCAAAGTCTTTTCACTTTTTTAAGCAAAAGTTTGGAGTGATATTTAGCGCTGCACCCACACGCGTGCCTGGTTACTGACGCACACAGCCTTGGTTGCAGCGCACATAGACCTTACACTGAGGAAAAAAATTAGAGGGAACATTGCTGGTAAGTATGGTTAGAATTACTTTTCAGGATCAGTACTGGGCTCAAAGATGCAGCAATGAGGTCTCTCCTAATAACAGGTGAGTAAATCGGAATTTGTAGTTCTGCTGATTTTATAGGAATATTTTAAAGTTCCAAAACTCCATACTTAGAAGAATTTCCAAGTGAAACCAGTCAATGTTACCCTATGAAATGAAATTTACTTACCAGGTAAGTAGTGTTATTGTTACTTTTTCTTACTCAGTGTTGGATCCTGGATCAGGCACTGGTGCATCTCCTGTAAACAGTTGAAAGAATGTGTTTAAGTCATACAGACGATTTTTTAGGAATATTTCTAGTTTGTGAAAATAGACACTTAGAAACTTTTCAGGTGAAAACCAGTCAATGGATTCCTATGGAAGGAAATACAAGTTACTGGTAAGTACGGTTAGAATTACTTTTCAGGGTCAGTGCTGGGCTAAAAGATGCAGCACTGGGTTCTCTCCTGATAACAGGTGAGTAAATGGGAATTCGTAGTACATCCAGTAAGCGCCACAGAGCTGCGTAGCGGAGAGATGTAAAAAGGGGCACGGCCTGCACCACCTCTCTTCAACGCATCACAGTGGCGCTTCCTAGAAGCACCTGGTGGGCTACTTGGCCCCCATGGTCCCTCAGGTTTCAAGTGGAGTTTATTCCCCAACTTAAAACGTGCCACAGGGTGTGTTTCCACAAATCACGTCAGGCCCCGTCCTCTCCCTTCATCACTGTGTAAACGCGCCCTGTCGCCGTTCTAAATTGAGAGATTAAGTACCCTTTAATCCTAAGGGTCCCTAGGGCCAAACTAACCCACTAGGTACCTCCAGTAAGAGCCACAGATCTGCGTCAGGTTTCCTGCTCTCTCTTTCAAATAGCATAGCAGTTTGCAATTACAGGGTGGGAGCCGCAAGGCTCCCGTCCTGTCATTGCAAACAGCAGTGTCCTGGGGTGGGCACCACAGGGCACTGCAGGCACCGGCCCTGGGGGTTGGCGGTCCCCAGGGCCCTCGAGGGCTCCAGGAGGGTTGCCGCGCGGCCCCCCTCCCACCATTTCAAAAGCCCCGGGGGTGGTGGTCCCTGGGGCTCCATAATGGACCCCCAAATTTAAAACTTAGTGCCCCGGGGAGGTGGCGGTCCCCCGGTGTGTGGGGGGGCTTGAGTTTCCCACACAGGGTAGATTTTTGAAAAATAAAGCCACAGTGGGTGGCGGTCCCCGGGGCTGGGGGGCCTGAGAGCCCCCCAACAAAGAAGTAGAAGCCCTGGGGGTGGTGGTCCCGGGGGCTGGGGGGGCCTGAGAGCCCCCCAACCAATATTGACAAGCCCCAGGGGTGGCGGTCCCCGGGTCTGGGGGGGCCTGAGAGCCCCCCAACCAATAATAATAAGCCCCGGCGGGTCGCGGTCCCCGGGGCTAGGGGGGCCTGAGAGCCCCCATTCAATTGAAATAAGCCCCGGGGGTGGTGGTCCCCGGGGCTGGGAGGGCCTGAGAGCCCCCCCACATAATTTTAAAAAGCACCGGGGGCGCGGTCCCCCATTTACATATAGTCCATTGCCCCCGGGATTAGCCCCCCCCCCCGGGGAGCTAAAAACCAAAGATGTTGGGCTTCTTTTTTTTTATTTTCGGCCAAAATTCGCGCTGGGTGTGTGAATCTCGTTGTTATTAAAATAAAATGCTTTTTTTGGCCCTGAGCAGGCCTAGGGCATCAGGGTGCTTCTACCCTGCCCCCTTTATGCGTTTTGCAACCTTTTTTCTTTGGTTTCTTGTGCCTCAGTTCTACCGAGGCACAAGATGGTTGCCAACACTTCCTGGTTTGGAGTGTTGACAGCCAATTAGAATGCAGCCCGTGCACAGCAGGGTGCACGTAGGCTTCGCTTAGGGTACGCGGACCCTCCGAGCCCATAGATATATATGTATTTTGAACTGTCATTTTCTCAGGAACTACTGAACGGATTTACACCAAATAAGCAAAAGGCACGAGTCTGAACCAAGGACTACCTCTTTGCCAAATTTGGTGTTATTCCGTTCAGCAGTTCGGGCTGTAGCTGCAGCTAAAGGTCCTATGCGAAATTGCATGGGGAAAACGTGTTTTGGGACCCCCCTTATTTCTTGGCCCCCCACTTGATGAATCATCGTGAAACTTCCAGGTTAGGAGCAGACCGGAGCTGGCCAAAAGTTCGGAAAATTTCACGCAGATTCGTCAACCGGCGCCAAAGTTATTCCAAATAGAATGTTGCGGATTTCCTATGGATAATAGGTCCTAACTATAACTCCCTACTGGCGTCCGCCAGTAGGTAATATATATATATATATATATATATATATTATATATATATATATATATATATATATATATATATATATATATAATATATATATATATAGATATATATATATATATATATATATATATATATATATATATATATATATATATATATATATATATATATATATATATATATATATATATATATATATATATATATATATATATCTATATATATATCTATATTCACGGAAAAAAACATAGGTTTCACACCAGTTATTTTTAGGAATTAGCATTTAAAAAACCTATTAAATTCACAGAAAAAACCAGAGGTTTCACACCAGTTATAGTTAGCTGGAAATTTTACTGACATAAAACCATTGAAATTCCCACGTTATAGTTAGTTGGACTCACTATAACTTGCGCGTGTAATGCACTGCTGATGACATCACATATTACATCACTCATGACATGGTCAGTGACATCACTCATGACATCACTGATGACACCGTCCTTGTGACAGAGTGATTGACTTCCTTTCACTGTAAAGTAACCCTTAAAACACATATTCGAAAATAGAAACTAACATTTTCAAAAAAAGTGGAGATACCTATACCAGTTACAACAACCAATTCGGTAATTCCACCATTTATATACACATTCACCAACAGTTCTATATAGTCACTCATACATGTACTCACTCATCATATGTAGTGATACACCTATATATCCTGCTACACATCGACAGTCTTCCAAAAGTTGCTCACACACATACTCACACATGCAAATAAACTATTGAACATCCATTTTTTTGCATATACAGCTATACACACACTACCACCTTACTTCTAAGGAAACTTACACATACTTACTCTCTTAAACAATCATTTATAGAAACACATACTTATTTAAACAGGAACTCTTACAATCTCACATATACTCACTTATAAACATCAATACTCACATATACTAGATTAAAACATATGTCGTTACTGATAAAGACACTAGTGAGACAGTCATTCACTCACTAACACACACATATACACACTCATCCACCCATACAGTCCGGCACATATGCTGTCTTCAAAACACATACAAACAGTGAGTCAGTCATTGATGCATCTATGTGCTAAGTAACACCCCCACCAAATCATACAGACACTTATACTGATCCTAAAAAAAACCTCTAATAACCCATATACACACACATGTAGCTACTCACCAACCCATGCAGCCACTTATACACAAAGTGAAACACTGATACAAACAGTCCAACTAACTATAACGTGGGAATTTCAATGGTTTTATGTCAGTAAAATTTCCAGCTAACTATAACTGGTGTGAAACCTCTGTTTTTTTCTGTGAATTTAATAGGTTTTTTAAATACTAATTCCTAACTATAACTGGTGTTAAACCTATGGTTTTTTCAGTGAATTTCAAAGGTTTTTTAAATGCTAATTCCTAACTATAAGTCTCAGTTTATATGTAAGACTGTTAGCGCTCTAGTTGTTCTTTAGAACACTCTGGGACATTGTGTCATTTGGCTATATTTGGGCTACATCTGGCTGATATTTGGGCTACATTTGTTTTTTTTTGTCTCTGGAGGCCATCTTTGGGCCACATTGGGCTACATTGGGATACATTGGGCTACATTTGGGCTCTAACATATATATATAGCCCAATGTAGGCCAATATATATTTTTTTCAAAGTTAATTTTCGTAAAAACCACTTGTGCATATATCTGAGACATAGCAAAGGCAGATCAAGCTACCAGTCCCTACAATTTTGCCCCAATTTTTTTTTGTATATATTTTTTTTTCATTTTTTTTGTTGCCTTGAAGCGCTCCTGGTGCGCGCCGCGATGAGCGCCCCGGAAAGCGTAGTTCTATGAAGCGCCCCGGGGCGCGCCCCGGGGAGCGTCCCGTAAGCGCCAATCTCATGATCGTGACGTATCGCGTAGCCGCGTCCGCGTGATACGCACGGCGTAAGCGCACCCGGAAGCACTCGAGCGAATACGATCACGCAACGCGCTTACGTGGCGCGCTCCGGGGCGCGCCCCGGGGCGCGTAGCGTAAGCTCGTCCGGTCATGTGACCTGAAAATAACACTTTTCATTGGTTAATAACAGTTAAACACCCCACCCATTTCCCTCACAACCTGTTTGCTTTTGCTGAGACAACACCTCTTGTCTGTTCCTGCAAAAAAAACAAATTTAACCATGTCTGGTTCCCAGAACCCTTCCCAGGACCAGTCCTCAGACTCTTCAGATGGATTCCTGCCTGAGGTCCCCCCACAGAGAAAAGTGAAGGACCACTTCATTTGGAAGTTTTTCTCTTTTCCAGAGGGGGAGAAAAAATGCAATGCAGCAAAAGTCACGTGTAAAATTTGTGACACTGTTCTCTCACGTGGAAATCCCACCCGGAAATATAGTTTTGGCAATGCAACATTACTCAGGCATGTTGAGAGGAAGCACCCGATTAATTTTGCACGGGAGAGCACCAGGGCCCTGGCTCGCAATCCACCACCCGATTGCCCCTCCACTTCCACCTGAGCAACAACATCATCGGTGAGAGGAAGGCCAGCAGTGATGACCCAAAATATTCAGCCTGTTTTTGCTGATATTACATTTCGTTGTAAGTAGTGTGACCAACTTCTATGTTATGGGGACCTGATTGTTCGAAAGAGAGAGGAACACCGCAGCGCCCCTCAGCCCTAATTTTTCCCCCTTTTTTTTGCTCCTGTTGAGCAGTTTTGCATTCCCTAGTTTTGTTTTTGTTCTGAAAAAAATACCAAAACATTTTTAAAACGTTTGGAAAAAGTAAAGAAAAATTAAAAACTAAAAAAGAAGCAAAAAGTTCTTTTTAGAACTACCTCCAATTTATAAAAAAATGCTACATTTTTTGAAAACTCTGTCATTCTTTTTTTCCCATGGTACGCTCCCCAGTGCGCTCCCCGGTGCGCGTACCGGGCGCTCCCCCCGCGCAAATCGAAAAAAAAAAATGTAGGGCCCCCACATCATACCTAGGGGGTCAGGGGGGGTCTACCCTGCCCCCTTATGGTCAATTCCCCCCTTTATTTTTGCCACCTCTTGTGTCTCGATTTTACCGAGAGACAAGATGGCGGCCGCTCCGGACTGTTTTGAATGTTTACAGACACTCGAGAGCCAATCAGCTTTCCGCGCGCAAGTCGCGTGTCGCGCCCTGTGCGCTCCCCGGTGCGCGCACCGGGGCGCGCCTATAGATATATATATTTTTTTGAACCTAAATTACTCAAAATCCACTGAAGCACATATCTTGAGACATAGCAAAGGCACATCGGGCTACCAGTCCCTACAATTTTGCCAAGTTTGGTGGAAAACCATTCAGCCGTTCGGGCTAAAAGTGAGGTCGACCGCCCTATGGAAATTAACATGGAGAAAACACGTTTTGGGACCCCCCTTTTATCTCGGCCCCCGCTTGACGAATCCCCCCCCAAATTTTCAGGGAAGGACTGAGGTGCCGCAAGGCCATTTTGAGGAAATTTTCAGGCAGATTCGTCAACCGGCGCCAAAGTTATTTCAAATAGAATTTTGAGATTTAACATTGAAAAAAATCCTAACTATAACTACCTACTGGCGACCGCCAGTAGGTAATATATATGTGTGTGTGTGTGCCAAGGTGTCCTACTGTATGCTTCCGAGTGTATCTAGGTGTGTCAATGTGTGCATTTCTGTTTTCCTGAGTGTGTCAGTGTATGGATAACTGTGCCTGTGTATTTTACTATTTGTGAGTGTGTACCTGGGTGTCGTAGTGTATGCGTCAGTGTGTGACTGTGTGCATTAGTGTATGCATCACTGTGTGTATTGGTGCCTCAGTGTATGCATTAGTAAATCTGTGCCTGTGTCACTGTATACATCAGTGTGTCCATGTTTGTGTTAGTGTATGCATAAGTGTGTAACTAGGTGTATCAGTGTATGTAAAAGTGTGCACCTGAGTATGTTGATGTATGCCTGAGTGTGTGCCTGGGTGTGTCAGTGTATGGATCAGTCTGTGCCTAGCTGTGTTACTGTACACATGAATGTGCGCTTGACTATCTTACTGTATACATCAGTGGTTGTCTGGGTTTGCTACTGTATACTTTGGAGTATGTCTGAGTGTATGATTGTATGCATAAGTGCATATTCCCCTATGGCTTCTTCTAGGATCACTTCTGTGTAAAGAAAGGGAATTTAAGGCTTGAGCAGGGATTTTAAATACCTACTCAACCTTGCAGTAAAACAGCACACAGTTGGTGCAGTTGCATGCAAAAGACATGTTTGACGGGATATTTGTCTCAATAGAATGGCTTAGAGTGTCACTTATTCACTATATTCCTAAATAGGTGCATCAGTCCTTCTCTAGATATGTGATTAGGGGTGTAAATAACTATGTAAGTATGTCATTGGCTGACTTAGTATCTATATCTTGGTTGTGTCAGTATTCGACTACATATCTCAGTGAGTGTACGATTACCTCTGTGGATGTGTAATTGGATATTTAAGTTATTTTACCACTATTTGACTGGCTGGCTTGGAAACTGAAAGGGTCTGAAACTGTGCATGTACGTTCCTGTATGGCTTGCTTACTGACGGCGTTGGTAACTCTTGGGGTGTGTAATTGTGTGTGCAAGTGGCTCTGCTAGTGCTGGATACATAACTACTGTGCGGGTAAGTGAGTGGATGTGTAAGTGACTCTATCTCTGTCTGACTAGATGTGTGAGTGCCTTTATTATTTTGTAAATAGGTTTATGAGTCACAGTATAGGTGGGTGACTAGATGTTTAACTAGGCATATTGGTCCGTAAGTGCACATGTATCTGAGTAACCTTTTAAGGTAAACTTGAGTTTTATGTTTTAAGCACTATGTCATACAGCTACCTACCAAACACAATATGATGATGGACGAAGTGCTGAAACTTTTCAGACACTCACCCCCAGTCATAGATCTGGGTTGAAGCCATCATCGTTCTTCTGCTCACTAAGCCATCCCAGTTTGGACCCAGCCATTTGCAAATAGGTCTTGACCCTGCTTCTCATGGCAATCCATCCACTGGACCACCAGGGATATTTCTCTTTGTTGCTGGGGGAGTGACCCCTTAGTCAAGGGTCACTCCCCCGGGGGCATGTGTAGCTGTCTTTCGGGCCCCTGGGGGCAGATTTAGCAACTTTTTAGGGCGATTTAATTTTTACGTGTTGGAAGCGACCCCTTGGGCAAGGGTCATGCTCTGGGGGGCAATATGCCTTTTCCATTTTTCGGCCCCACTTGGGACTAGATTGGCTGTTTTTTTAACTGATCTAGCACCCGGTGGGGGAGGTCAAAACCCACTAGAAGCTAGGGATTTATTTTGTATAATGGTTACGGGGAATAACCCCTTGGTCAAGGATCGCTCTCCTTTTGGGGAGTGAATGTTGCCAAAGGGGGCAGATCAGCCTTAAATTTTAGGTCAATCTGCCCCCAAGGGGGGGGCAGAAGCCACTAGACCACCAAGGAGTTTACTGTATATGCCACAAAATGTTTTGGGGAGTGACCCCTTGGGTAGGGGTCGCTCCCCTTTTGGGCAGAATGTTTTTGCCATTTCTGCTCCCCCTTGGGTGCAAGCATTGGCGCAATTTTCGAATTCGCGATACGCGAATTCGAGCAAATTCGTAATCGCGATTCGTCCGCGAGCTTGTGAATTTTTTTTTTGCGAGTTCGCGAGATTTTTTTAACAGTTCGGGAACGAGAACTTGTGCATGCGGTCGCAACGGTCGCGAACATGTTGTTTCCACTTAACCAACCTGCTCTCAATGCCTTTTTCCTGTTTTGGGTCGCAATGACGTGTTCGCGTTCGCAATTTCCTGTTTCGGGTCGCAATGATGTGTTCGCGTTCGCAATTTCCTGTTTTGGGTCGCAATGACGTGTTCGAGATTGCGGCGTCGCTCGGCCAGCTACCAAAATCTCGCCGCGCACGCAAGGTTGTATTTTTGAAGCGCGAACAATTTAAAAAAATCCGCCAACTCGCGAATTGCGGATTTTTGGGAAATTTCCTGTGATTCGCGGATCGCGAAATTGCCAAATATTCGCAAATTACGCTAGCGGAACTAATTTTCTGCCCATACTTACTTGGGTGCAAATGGGCCATATGTTTCTAGACCCATCTGCCCCTAAGGGGAGCAGAAGCCACTAGACCACCAGGGATTTTACTGTATATGGCGCAAAATGATTTGGGGAGTTGACCCTTGGGCAAGGGTCACTCCCCTTTTGGGGGTGAATGTGTGGCCATTTCTGTCCCCCTCGGGGCAGATCGACCATATATTTTAGGCCCATAGGCCCATCAGGGGGGGCAGAATCCACTAGACCACCAGGGATTTTATTGTATATGGCGCAAAATGTTTTGAGAAGTGGCCTCTTGGGCAAGGTTTGTTCCACTTTTGGGAGTGAATATTTTGCCTGTTTCTGCCCCTCACTGGGAGCAGATTGACCATGTTCTTTTCGGCCCATGTGCCCCCATGGGTGGCAGAGGCAACTAGAACATCAGGGAAAGTTTGTGTGTGAAATGTAGTTTGGCTAATGGTTTGTCATCATTTGTGATCGCAATAATTTTCTTTTCCTTTTTACTTTGGTGTAACTTGTGCTTGCAGTTTCGGCACTGGTAGAGCTGCAGTTTGTATAGTTGAAAGTGTTTGGTAAGGAAAGTTTTTTTATACTGTTTACTATTTACTCCAAATGAGTATGAATGACCTGCATGAATGTGTTTTTGGGAAATACTGTAATAATAGCAACCTATTTAGCTTCTGTTTGAATGTGTGTGAGGTTTTCCTTGTATTTGTGCACAATGTGTATTGTGTTGCCTTTTGTGTAATTTTCTTTTGTTTTCTTTTTTAGTGAGATATCGTTGGTGCTTGCTGTGTCTGTGCAGAGTAGGTGCTGGTGAATATAGCAGTCTCTGGCAAGTGAGTGGTATTGTTTTACAGTATATAGGTCTTTGCATGCTTTGTATTGATTGACTTTACAATGTGATTGCTATATGCCAGTTGGTTTTCTTTTTGTTTTATAAATCCACACTTTATTACTTTTCTACATAGTATTTGGTTATTGTTGACTTGTTTGTCAAGCTACTTTTCTAACTAAGGATTATGGCTAGCCACAGGATGACCACTAAACAAGATGTTGGTATACTTTTTGAGTCTTCTTCTGGCCATGATTATGAGACTGACTCTGCACCTGAGGCAGAGGAGGAAGGCCAGGAGTCTAGCAGTGAATTTTCTGTCCAAGAGGAATCATCCGATGATGAAGCCACTATCATCATGTGCCAATACTGCAGCAAGAGGCATCTGGATTGCTGCCTGGGGCTGCAAGGCTTCCCCATTGGAAAAGCTGGACTCTGGGTTGACCCAGACATGGTGCAGGTGTTGTTGCCTACCTTTAGAGGTGATGCAGGATTGAGAGTGAATTGTGAAAATGTTTTGCCTACACATTTTATTTAGTTGTTTATGGATGATGTATTTTTGGATGAGATTGTTGAGCAGACTAATTTGTATGCTGAACAGTATTTGAGGGACAACATTGCCAGACTTAAGCCCCACTCTAGAGTTACCCAGTGGACTCACAAATCTGGACGAGTTGAAGAAGTTCTTGGGTTTAACTTTTTTGATGGGCTTGATAAGGAAGCAGTCGCTGTCTTCATATTGGTCTAATAATCCCTTCCTGGCAACAGCTATATTTCCTGCAACCATGAGTCATAATCGGTATTTGCTTTTTCTTTGGATGTTGCATTTTGTTGATAATGATTTAGCATTGCCATGTCATAACCCTGATTAAGACCGTCTTTTTCAAGGGCCGATTGTGTTTTTAGGCAGTTCATTTCTAGCAAGAATAAGATGTATAAGCTGTCTGAGAGTAGTACTGGGTATGTCTATAATTTCAGGGTCTATACCAGTCGATATTTCGGTATTGTCCCCTTGGTTGTCCATCCATTTTTAGAGTTACAGAGAAACTTGTGTTGGAACTTGGTAGAGGACTTTTTAACAAAGGTCACCTTTTGTACGTAGACAACTTTTACAGTTTTATGCCATTGTTCAGGGCATTGTTCAATGTGTACACTGTTGCTTGTGGCACAATCTGCTCTAGCTGTAAAGGTTATGAAAAAGAGCTTGTTTGTAAAAAAAAACATGAGAAGGGAGAGTTCAGTGTCTTGCGTAGTGATGAACTTCTAGCTCTGACATTTTCTGACAAGAGAGAAGTCTATATGCTGACTACCATCCAATATGAAAGTTCTTCACCTGTGACTGTTTGGGGTCAGGATGCTGAAGTGCACAAACCTGTGTGCATTTTAGGCCACAATAAGCACATGGGTGGTGTAGATCTAGTAGATCAGAGGTTGGAACCTTAGACTACTGTTCGTAAGGTGTATGGTTGATATAAGAAGGCTATCCACTCATTCCATTTAGCTACCTTGTATTTAAGGATTGGACTCCAGAGTCAAAGATGACATTTGTTCAGTTTCAACAGTCTCTGTCCGGCAGCCTTGTTGTAGTGGAACTGGCAAGAGTTCCTAGAGGAGCAGTGGTGGAGGATGTAGCTTGACTGAAAGATAGCCACTTTCATGATTCACATTCCTTCCACGTTCCAAAAAACATTCCCACTAAGAAATGTAGAGTCCGTGCCCGAAGAGGTATCTGGAAGGAGAGTCAAATGTACTGCCTGATTGTCCTTCTAATCCTGGGCCTTATGTACACGCCAGTAGTGGGCGGTGGAGAGAGTGCTGCGGGGCAGGGTTGGAGCAGGGTGGGGGGTAGTAAGCTATGGAATACAGCCCAATGGAGGTTAAGTAAACGAATAAATAAATAAAACAAATTTCATTGCGCGCACTGCATTGCTAAAAGTGATTCAGCGCGTGCAACAACATTTGTTTTATTTATTTATTTGTTTACTTACCTCCGTTGGGCTGTATGCGATAGTTTACTACCCCCACCCTGCTCCACCCCCACATCGCCCCACCGCCCGCAGCACTCCCATCACCGGCCGCTACTGGTATACAGCTTTTTTTTTAAATGTACCACACAGAATGGAGTTTTTGGTTACAACCATGTGGATAAAACCCTAAAAGTAAACTGACTGGTATGTATTGTTTTATATTTTTTGTTCATATTTCATGGTTGGCATTAGTGTGATGTATTTAGTCAGAGCTGTGGTGTTTGTAGTTATAATTTGTATCTATTGCCAATTGGTTTGTGTTTTCCTTTTTGTATAAAAAAAGTTATGGCAGTGTGCATGGACTGGTGCTTGGCTGGTGGTGTTTGTGGACTGGTGTTTGGCTGCTGGTGTGCGTGGAATGGCGTTTGGCTGGAAGTGTGCATGGAATGGCATTTGGCTGGTGGTGTGTGTGGACTGGCACTTGGCTAGCAATGTGCTTTGACTGGCACTTGGCTGGCGGTGGGTGTGGAATGGTGCTTAGCTTGTGGTGTGCATGGGCTGGTGCTTGGCTGGCAGTGTGCCTGGGCTGGCACTTGGCTAGTGGTGTGCGTGGACTGGTGTTTGCCTGGTGATGTGTGTGTAGTGACTTGCTGATGATCACTACACACCCTGAAAGCCAAACA
Organism: Lissotriton vulgaris; assembly: GCF_964263255.1. Classification (NCBI taxonomy): domain Eukaryota; kingdom Metazoa; phylum Chordata; class Amphibia; order Caudata; family Salamandridae; genus Lissotriton; species Lissotriton vulgaris. The sequence continues at coordinate 231,438,324 of NC_141696.1, forward strand.
CCAGTGCACACACTCCGCCAACCACCAGCCGGTGTGATTACTGTTTCAGTCATGTGGATGTATGAAAGTGATGGGCCCTTGAATGGCGCTGTCTGTGCTGTGCCTGCCAGTGTGAATGGTCTTGTATGTTTCACATATGAGAGGTATGTGAATGGCCTGTAAAGAGTTTGGTGCCTTGCCGTGACTTTACAGCTCACAAGCTGTGAGTCAGTCGTTCAGGTTTTTGACCTTTCAGTTATTAACAATGCATTTCATTTTTATGAAATCTCTTGTTAATAACATTTTACACTCTGAACCTTCACTCCCCTTCGTGCCAATTCCAACCAGTATGTGTGTTTACTTGAGGAATAGATTAGTTTGAAGTAATATGTATCTTTTCTGTCTTTCTCTGCCAGAGGTGTACATTGTCTCTACATTGTCTGTTGATGTGAGTGTGGTAATCTGCTTGGCTCGCAGCTGACTGTTTGAATGGTCTTGTATGTTTCACGTATGAAAGGTGTGTAAATGTCCTGTAAAGTGGTTGGTTCCTTGTTGTGGCTTTACAGCTCATAAGCTGTGACTCATTGGTTCTGTTTTTGAACTTTCAGTTATTAATAGAGTATTTCACTTTTGTGAAATCTCTTGTTAACAAAAAAAACATTTTGAACCTTTCACTCACCCTCGTGCCAAATCTAACTAGTATGTGTGTGTACCTGAAGAATAGATGGATGGGAATAATTTTTTTTCTTTTTTTCTTTCTCTGCCAAGGTGTACCTTGTCTGTAGGGATAATCTACCAATTCTACTTATTTTCTTAAATGTAAAACCCAGGTGAGTACAGGGTGGTGTGCCTCTTGTGGATTCCAAAATGTTTTCATACCCACAATGCCCTGCAAACATAAAAATTTGATTAAAATCACAAATTTTCCTTGCATTACTGTGACATATTCTTCTAGAATCAGAAAGAAACTACAAATTTCCTACCACCCTGTGTTCCCCAGGTCTTCCGATGAAAATACTACCTCACTTGTGTAGGTGGGCCAAGTGCCTGCTACAGGGAAGGGCCCAAAACCTATTTTGGAGACAAAAAAACTATCTCTTCACAAAATGTCCTGGTTTTGGAAGGGGCACCTGCATTTGTGGTCCTGGGCTTGTGTTATGATAATTGTAAATTAAAGCAACCACTACAGCTTGGCGGCCATCTAGGGAAACCTACCAAACCCAGACATTTCTGAAAACTAGAAACCTATCAAATCCAGACATTTCTGAAAACTAGACACCCAGGGGAGTCCAATAATGTATGGTAGGTTTTCTGGAAAGCTTCACAGATCCACCACAGAGTTTAACATGGCTACCCATGTAACCTCGCAACAGAACCGTGGATCCACGTGGAAAGCCACATTCTTTTTATTAATCTACTCCTAGAGACTATCAACTGGTATTTATGCCTAAATGTAGATCCAAACATACCTTATTCACTGTTTCTTCTACTACTACTCTCCCTTCACATTTACATTATAGGCTTATACCAATCCTTCCCCCATGCTCCTGTAGCTCTGTTGCAATGGTGACCAATATTGTAACATTCTCTGCTAACAGTAGGTCACAAGTTCACAGTACTTTCTCGACCAGCATGCTAAGTCATAAACAGTGCTTGATTTGTAAAAAAAGAAGTGCAGGTGCTGAAAATTTTGCCAAGGGGGCCACAGCTCACTTCTTCCTCCGGTGAGCCCCACTTTCAACACTCTCACTGCCTCACTCTCTATCTTCTTACCTTGATCTGTTGTCTGTCCCCTACGTCTTTGCTCTAAGAGTCTATCTTCTCACCTCTCTAATTGTTTTTTATCATCGTTGTCACACCTGGTGTGTTACCTTATTCCCTGCATTTCTGATTTGCCCTTTATGCATTCTACCCCGGCCCTTTTCCTTCTTCACTTTTATCCATGCTCTGCTCTCTCTCCCCTCGATCTTGGCTCTTTACGATCACTCTTCTAGCAGTGATTAGCTGTGTCTCCGTTTTATCATTTGTCCGCTTATTTTTCCTCTGTCCTCATGTCCTCTACATCCTTTCATTCTATCTTCTCTCTTCTTAATGCCCTCTTCTTCACATCATGGCTGCTTTCTCTTTGTATCTGATTTGCTCTCCTTTTCTTCTACCTAGCTCTGTCTAATCTCTCGCCTCTTCTATTGTTTCTTTCTCCTCTTTACTCCTGCTCTCTCTCTCATCTATAACACTGCTGCTGCATGTGAGCCCTGTCACCACCTGTACATGTCCCTACTATTTTGAACTCTGTGTTTTCCTGTTGTCTTTCCTAAAGAAGAGGAAGATGACATGTGTTTACTTTCTTACCCGAGTGCAAAAACAAAATGTACACCAAATGAAAATTCTTTCTTTGCATATATTAATCAGTGCAGTATACCTGGGTTATTTGCAGAACTGGTAGCTACTTGAGCACAGCAGGTGATGTGACTACTAGTGCTGCCTGTAATTAGTAGGTCCAGGGATGGAGTTCGGCATTGGCATCCACTGCTCAGCTTGCTGTGACCCGGCCTGCTACAGCACATGCATTGTCCCCAGAAGTAATGCTGCCAATGCCCGTATGTATGGCTGTGGTGCCCACTGGAATCATGCACGCTCAGCAATTACCATGCTGGGGTGCAGCGCACAGATTCTACAGGTGACGCCATGGCGCACAAAAGTTGTGTTAGACCACAGCCGCATTGAGCACGTTGAGGATAGCAGCAATGCAGGGCTGCAGGATATGCTACTCTGAATGCACAGCAAGTGGAAAGTCCACACTTACTTTCGTTTATTTTCCTCAAGAGCCCTTACTCCCAAGTTCCAACTGAACTCTCGCAGTTTCTTTGCCTCAACTCATTCTTGAGCCAGCCCCCAGCTACAATTCTCCAATGGGAGGCTTAGGCTCAGGCAGTGGCATGGTGCAGCAGACTCTGGGAATAGAATGCACCACATAGTTTGCGATGACTTCTTGGATTTGTGATCGGCGAGATGACATCATCACTAACTTGGTGATACACAATCATGCCTGCCTGGACAGGCGTATGCTGGCCTGTCTATGAACATTTACCAGCCAGAAACCATGCAATGTATGTTATTCTTTTTATTTTGAATTTAAACAATTAATATTGAGACTTCCACCTGCAGGGTCAGAAATTGTAGCCCTGTGATAGAAGTGCAGGTGCTGAGCACCTGAAAGCTCCTGCTCAAATTAAGCACTGGTCATAAGCCAAATGCAGCAGGTGTGGTTGAGTGTTTGGAGTTAGAGTCATATCTCATACTCCATAACCTTTTGTTCATATCAGAAAAGCCAATCGCACATCTGCTTACGTTTTTCTCAGTAATACAAACTAGGTTTAACCACTACCATATTTATACCAGCCAATCAAATTTTAGTGGCTAGGCATCTTTTTAACTTTTTTTCAAATCAGTCTCATTCTGCTGCAGCTTTCTCCTGTGTCCTACTGCTCCTTCCTTTGAAAAGGATTACAGTGTGGATTGTAGGCATATCTATGTGTTTTGGCCAGAGAGTCTTCTAGCAAAAGTAGTATTGACAGGGACCTGGGTTAGCCCAATGTGGATATTACTTGCATTGGCAGAGAGTTTTAAAGTGTCATCACTTGATTCCATTTGTTGAAAACATTATATGATTCTCAACATCCGGACCTTAAGATTGTGCATTGTGGTGGCAATGACCTGGGCACTCTCACTAGGGTAGTATTGGAAATCCTAATGAAGGATACCTTTAGAAAACTAATGAAACCCAAGGAGATGATGGTCGGAGGTCTGAAAATTTTCAGACACTCACCCCCAGTCACAGATATGGGTTGAATCCATCATCGTTCTTTAGCTCATTTCGCCACCTCAGTTCAGACCCAGCTATATGCAAATCAGTCTTGACCCTGACCCTCATGGGAAAATTCCAGGCCGAATTGCCAAGCCAGGTCTTCCCTGAACCCGAAAAAAAGCTTCCTGGGACCGGTTTCGGGTTCACACTCCTCATCAGCCAGGCTAGCTTGAATCCAGTGGCAAAGTGAGCAAGGGTCCCATGTCTGGGCATACCCTGCCAATTTAGGGCAAAAAAATAAAAGACAAGGAGATGATGGACGAAGCGCTGAAACTTTTCAGACACTCACCCCCAGTCACCGATCTGGGTTGAATCCACCATTGTTCTTTAGCTTACTTCGCCACCTCAGTTCAGACCGGGCCGGTCTGTTCCCATGGGCGCAGGGTCAAGACTGATTTGCAGAAGGCTGGGTCCAAACTGGAATGGCATGGTGAGCACAAAAACAATAGATTTAGGCCAAGAACTCTGTACTGGGGTGAATGTATGACATTGTTCTGCATTCTGCCCATCAATTGTTCTTTTTGCATTTGGAAAACTAATGGCACATTTACCTCACACTGCCTTGGTGTTTTCCAACATATGGCTGAGGCAGAAATTGAAGTGGTCATCTGGATTCTGTCCACAGTTAGACAACACCAGGAAATGTGAATAAAACGGTTTCTGTATTCCTCAGAGACCATAACATACAATACAATAACAACCTACTCTTTGACATGGACGGGATTTACAGACCTGGTGGAGTTCAGTTCACAGAGAAAGTCAACAGGGCGTTTTTGAACATCTTTAAAGACTGCATCCTGTTTTATGTGTGGTGATTACATACACATATTAAACACAAAGGGGCATATTTACAAGCCGCTCTCACTATCACAACGTACCTTTTAAGACGTTGTGGTGGCGATAGGGGCTTTGTCTTATTTACAAGGCTGCATTGAGCCACATAACAGGGTCAAGACTGATTTGCATATGGCTGGCTCTAAACTGGAATGACATAGGGAGCACAAAAATTATGGATGTAAGCCCAGATCTCTGTACTGGGGTGAATGTTTGACATAGATCAGCATTCTGTCCATCAAGTGTTCTTTTTGCATTTGCCACCCCGAGTGGGATGGGTATACCCAGACATGGGTCCTGTGCTCTCCATGCCACTAGAGTCAAGACAGCCTGGCTGATGAGGGGTGATGCCCCAAAATTGGTCACAGGATTCTTGGGCCCGATTCACAGGACTAACTTAAGACAAAATCCTAAACTTACTACCATTTTGGTATTCACAGAAGGCACTTACTCATTTTCGTATTCACAGAATGCACTTACTCATTTAGGCATTCACAGAAATTAGTAGTCCTAACTTTAGGACTCTTAAATGCCTTCTGTGAATACCAAAAGTCTTAAAGTTAGGATTATTCTCAGTTTAGGAGTAGTAAAGTTAGGAGTCTTAAAGGAAAAAGGTTTCTTCATTATACTAAAATCAGATCTATAAAAAGAGAGAAAAAGGAAAAGGAAAAACAATCACAGGATTTAATGCATTCAAGATACTACGGAGACAGGTATGCAAAATAATACGACCTCCTTCCTCATAGTCATAAAAAGTTGTGCATGTCTTCCGTATTATTTAATCCATTAGGCCATTTGCTATTGAACTCTAGAATAATTTTGGTCTCTAATTGCCTCAATTGGCGTTCCCTATTTCCTCCTCTTCTATTTTTAGGGACGGCATTGATGACATAGTAAGAGAGGCAACTAATATCATTACCATGAGTTCGTTTAAAATGTCTTGCCACAGGATATGTCGGGTCACTGTGAAGAATGGCCCTTATATGCTGCAAAATTCTGACTTGCACCTGCAACTTCGTACTACCAATGTAGTTAAGGCCGCAGGTGCACGTCAGAACATACACAGCAGTTGTAATTGCCTTGGATAGGAATTGATGTTTCACTAAACGGGGTTGAATAATGCGTCATGTTGCAGCCAAATTTGCAAGCCCTACATGTTGCACATTTTTTTAACCCTTTTTTTGGTTGCAACCATGTGGACGCCTTTCTTGTCTCAGGAGAAGTCTTGTCTAAAGTGGTACCCATGGATTTCCCCCTTCTGAATGTAATCAAGGTTTTTTTTTCAATCTGTTACATAGAACATTATCCGTGAGTACTATTGGTAATATTGTTTTTACAGATTCATTGTGGATCTGGAAACCAAAATCACTCTTTCAATAGAAAACAGCCCTTTTTGCATTCACTTCTAAAGATTTGTGCGTTTATCTATGCGATTCGGTGAGAGAAGATCTGTATGGTTGTGTGAGTGTGTGTAAGAGTATCTATATAGGTATATGAGGTGGTATGATAGACTCTGTATGGGCGAGTGAGAGGATATGAGAGTTTCTATGCCGGTGCAAGTGTGGGTGTGAGAGTGTCTGTTTGGGTATGTCTATCTGTATGAGACTGTATGTATGGGTGTACGTGTGGGTGGGAGAGGGTGAGAGAGTGTCTGTATAGGTGTAAGTGTAGGCATTAGAGTGTCTGTATATATATATATATATATATATATATATATATATATATATATATATATATATATAAGTCAGAGAGTGTGAGAATGTCTCTATGAGAATATGAGTGGGTGTAAAAGTATACATATTTATTTTGTTCACGTTGTGCTAGATCCAGGGATTTAATTACAAACTACAAAGAGTTCTGTTGGGTGGCACAATTCATCATCAAGAATTGCGAATCAAGAATTGAGAACATTAAGCAATTATATTAAAGGGCCAGAAATATCCTTTTCAAACAGAATAAGAAAGCTTCTTTCAGAGATAAATCAAACCAACCTTTGGACCAGAAAGGAATATATAAACCACAAACCACGACACAGAAAGCAATTTCTTAGTTCAATATATTGTTTGTCATATATCTAAAATTATTTAGCACTTTATTGCTTTTTATAAATGATCAGCTGCCCATAAATCATAAAGTCCATACAATAAATCAATCTGACATATACCTGGTGAAAATCAAATACTCCTGTGTTCACACACACAAACTTGCATTCCTTTAGGGAAATTATGGATGTTATATCTCTACACCTCGAGAACAGTATCACTTTCTCCAGAACCCACCATTTTAAACGTGTCGCTTGATGGCCCTTAGTGTAGAAATGCTCCAACAAGGGAGCCCCTTGTATGTGACACCTGATTAGACTGCAATGCTGCAGAATACGTGCCTTAACTTTTTGTTTTGTTTGGCCCACATACAGGACGCCACAAGGACATTGTATCCAATAAATTATCTTTGAACTGTTGCAGTTGGTGTGATGCTGTAGGATGTAATTATGTCCTGAGTGTCTAAAGTCCTTTAATGCCACTGATGTCTCATATGCCTTGCAAATTCCTGCATCTAAAATGTCCAACCAGAGGCACTAAACCTAGTTGCCTCCTCAGTGCAGGGGTGTGTAGGGTCTTCAAAAGGGAGCTTACAACATAGTCTTTCACATTTCGCAAGGCAAACAGCGGTTCTACATTTTAAACACAGTGCACCCAGCCCAATAGGCCTTTTGGGTCTACCTTAGGGGTGACTTATATGTACTAAAAAAGAAGGTTTAGGGCTGGCAAACGATTTATTTCCTGAGAAGTGTTTTAAAGTGTGACTTTAGTGTGTGGCACAATGAGTGCTGCAGGCCCACTAGGAGCTTTTATTTACAGGCACTGGGCAAATGTAGTACCACTTTACAAGTAACTTTAATGTGCCAATCAGGTACAGACCCATTTTACCTGACTTTTGGGAGAGAGCACAAGCTCTTTAGAACTGGTTAGCAGGTGGAGGTCTCAATATTAATTGTTCAAATTCAAAATAAAAAGAATAACATACATTGCATGGTTTCTGGCTGGTAAATGTTCATAGACAGGCCAGCATACTCCTGTCCAGGCACGCATGATTGTGTATCACCAAGATAGTGATGATGTCATCTCGCCGATCACAAATCCAAGAAGTCATCGCAAACTATGTGGTGCATTCTACTCTCTGAGTCTGCTGCACCATGCCACTGCCTGAGCCTAAGCCTCCCATTGGATGATTGTAGCTGGGGGCTGGCTCAAGAATGAGTTGAGGCAAGGAAGCTGCGAGAGCGCATTTGGAACTTGGGAGTGAGGGCTCTTGAGGAAGAAAAAACGAAAGTAAGTGTGGACTTTCCACTTGCTGTGCAGCCAGAGTAGCATATCCTGCAGCCCTGCATTGCTGCTATCCTCAACGTGCTCAATGCGGCTGTGGCCTAACACAACTTTTGTGCGCCATGGCGTCACCTGTAGAATCTGTGCGCTGCACCCCAGCATGGTAATTGCTGAGCATGCATGAGTCCATTAGGCACCACAGCCATACTTACGGGCATTGGCAGCATTACTTCTGGGGACAATGCCTGTGCTGTAGCAGGCAGGGTCACAGCAAGCTGAGCAGTGGATGCCAATGCCGAATGCCATCCCTGGACCTACTAATTACAGGCAGCACTAGTAGTCACATCACCTGCTGTGCTCGAGCAGCTACCTTTTCTGCAAATAACCCAGTTATACTGCACTGATTAATATATGCAAAAAAAGAATTTTCATTTGGTGCACATTTTGTTTTGCACTTGAGTAAGAAAGTAAAACACATGTCATCTTCCTCTTCTTTAGGAAAGACAACAGGAAAACGCAGAGGTCAAAATAGCAGGGACATGTACAGACTGGCAACAGGGCTCACATGCATGCAGCAGCAGTGTTATAGATGAGAGAGAGAGCAGGAGTAAAGAGGAGAAAGAAACAACAGGAGAGGCGAAGGATTAGAGATAGCTAAGTATAAGAAAAGAAAAGCAAATCAGATACAAAGAGAAAGCAGCCATGATGTGAAGAAGAGAGCATTAAGAAGAGAGAAGATAGAATGAAAGGATGTAGAGGACAGGAGGACAGAGGAAAAAGAAGCAGACAAATGATAAAATGGAGACACAGCTAATCACTGCTCGAAGAGTGATCGTAAAGAGCCAAGATCGATGGGAGAGAGAGCAGAGCATGGATAAAAGTGAAGAGGGAAAAGGGCAGGGGTAGAATGAATAGAGGGCAAATCAGAAATGCAGGGAATAAGGTAACACACCAGGTGTGACAACGATGATAGAAAACAATTAGAGAGGTGAGAAGATAGACTCTTAGAGCAAAGACGTAGGGGACAGACAACAGATCAAGGTTAGAAGATAGAGAGTGAGGCAGTGAGAGTGTTGAAAGTGGGGCTCACCGGAGGAAGAAGTGAGCTGTGGCCTCTTGGCAAAATTTTCAGCACATGCACTTCTTTTTTTACAAATTAAGCACTGTCCATAACACACAAGAGAAGACACCCTCCAACGGGCACATTGTTCGCAATGATATTAAGTTTGTTTTACAAAAATAACCAACAATATTTAAGTTTCTTTTCAAACACTGGTTTAAAACAAGCCTCTGCAATGCAATAGGTCTCGCATTCATGCTAGTTTGAGCTATTGGCATTGTAAATGACAATGCCTTTTATTTATGTTTTGGGTTTTAAAACATAAATAAAAGTTATTGTCATTTACAATACTAATAGCTTAAACTCTCGCAAATGCGAGATCTATTGCATTGCAATAAAGGGCCTTCTCGACAGCTTGTTAGATTGTAAATATCAGAGGAAGAGACCGGCCTTACAACGTCTTCAAAGTAGTGATAAATAGTGCAGTGAAGAAGATGTGTAAGTGTTGTAAATTACACAGACACAAAGTGTGAAGTGAGAGTTACATATGATTCAAGCTATAAACACTAACAAAGAGCTAAAACACATTTCGCTCTGTGATTACACTGTCACGGCTCAGGAGGAAGACTAGGAGGGGGGTCTATTTCCTGCCCTCTCTGTGATTTGAGTGTGCATTGTGGCATTGCTTAATGTAATTGCTATATTTCGCGTAATAAAAAACACTCCTGGTGTAGTAGGGCCCTGGCTTCACCTCCTGGTTCAGGGCGGCAGTGCTTTCTGGCAGGCATGGAGGGAGGAAGGGATGGTCTCTGCTGCAGCTCCCTCCTGGTACAGTGCCCTGCTATTACTAGTGAGCGAGAGATGCTGAGGTGCTGGTATTGGTGGTATTGGTGGTGGTGGTATTGGTGGTATTGGCACTGGTGCTATTGGTGGTGGTGGTATTGGTGGTGCTGGTATTCGAGGTATTGGTAGTGCTGGTATTGGTGGTGGTGGTATTGGTAGTGGTGGTATTAGTGGTGGTGGTGTTGATGTTCATAAAACAGGCTTTTGAAAACAACCCTGTCTGGTGGCTTTAGTCCATTAGCACACAATTATGTGCTACCTGGAATTCACATGACTTAATTCGCTAATCATTTCTAAATCCATTTTACTTGGGGTTTGAAACTGACACGAGATAATGCTGGGTTAAAGTGACTGAAAGCGGGAGCCTATATTACGGGTGCCGCCGTGCTGCTTTAAAAAACACAAGCGGTTTCAGCCGAAGCAGCACATGTCCAGCCTGCAGTAAGAGAAACTCAATAAAGTAAATAGTGTTTACAGACTAAATCACAGGTCCCGTGTAACAACTAAAGTAAAGGGGCCAGTATCCATCGGAGGTTACAAATGAAGACAAAGCCGTACTAAGGAGGGATTAACAAGCCTATTAAAGTATCCGAAGGCAGCATTTACAAAAGACAATGACACAAGCCAATTAAAAATATGAGCGGAGAGTTGGCGCTGGCTTCTCTCCCATACTCTACTACAGCAGTCTCGCAGAGCGAGCACTACATGTGCGCTGCTGCTCGGCTCGACCTAAAAAAACAGTGGCTCTTCAGAAAAAAACACATTTCAACCTCTGAGCTTTGGCAAGGCAGCATGGTATTTTGATGCAGAAAAAAAACAAATAGGCATGGTAAAAAGGCAGTATAACAAAATGGTAATGGTTACTCACCTCAAATTGTTATCAAAATGAAATCAGTAAATGGAACATCTGGAATTCATTATATAATGAGCTTATGTTCGATTCAGGGATATGAACGAAAACCAAGGTAATACCTGAGATCATTAGTTGAGTTGAATTCTAAAACATAGGAACTCCACCTTTTCTGCATGATCACATGAAAATGTTACTCTTTTTATGGACCCTATCTTTGCTTTTATTATGATACTGTACATTGGGACACTGTAATTTAGTGTCACAGTGGTTATGCTCTGTCCCTACACCTGTACCATAAATTGTTTTTACCTAATTGGTGTATTCAACTTTCCAGTAGGGCCATTGTACGTTAGCGCAGTAATTGCACCAGTGGTTTGTAAGTTAAATGTCTCACTCAAGCTACAGTGTTCATTTACACCATCCACATACTTGACAAAAATATATGGCTTCAGGGAATACCATTGTGCTCTGGCTGGGCTGCAGCTTAAAAGAACTGCATCAATACATGACCAGGACATAATCATACATGATCATATGATGTTACTTACACAATGTATGTGGCTGTATCATGCGTTTACCTACAGCCCTCTGTACTTGGGGGATGATGCCTATACATTATACTGGTCTATTCTGCTTATCCATTACTCTCATATTGATCTTCTGATGTCTTTCCCCACCCATGCACCTACTGTCTTTATTTCCTTTCTTTGCAAGCAAATTGCCACTAATATTGTTACCATCAGTTAATTGATTTTGTACACTGTATTTACTTATTTGTTTTACTTCTCTTATGCTATGTTTTGAAACAACCAATAAAAACTTTTAAAATCGAATACATGACCAGGAAAATTGTGCCTGTTTTGAAGGAAAACTCTCAAGGCTGTGTGTTTAATATATATGCACGCAGGGTGCACCTTCGGTAGGCAAGAATTCCAGGTTTGTTATCTCATAGCCTTTTACTGCAATGGTATTCAGGACCACGCAGTGTATATATATCAGATCTTGTGAAACTCTGGCCAGCTACAGTTTGTAGCATTTCCCTGCTGTAGGATTTTGAGAATTAAAAATGTTAAACCTTTGGGCTTAGGCAATGAAGCAAATCTAGCCCAGTCGCAAAGCAACCACAATGACTACCTATTTAGATTTTACCCTGCTCTGAGCTTCTAGTGCTAAATCCAGTGGCTTCAATAGAAATTTAACAACACAATATGTGACTTTGATGAACTTTCTCCGGCTTCTGCATCTTAGCTTGCTGCATGGAGGACTTTCGGTTTCAAAACGTAGAGATTGTAGTAAGGAATATTGAATTTGAAATATTGACAGGTCACAATATCATGGCTAAAATATCAAGCCAGTAAGTGCAAAGTGGGAGGTAAGGATTTACGATTATTAACTCGGCATCTATGTACCGTGAAGATGGTGCAAGTTATAGTTACTTTAGGACATGAGTTATAGTTAATATATGTCCCTTCAAGCACAAAAACAATCCTGCATGCAAGGCAGGCGCCCTTGAACCACTGTGCAAGAGTACCTGTGTTGGAGCTAGGCAGCCCATTGTGTGCCAACGCATGGGAAAGGACAGGAATGCACTGCATTCCCTTAAATATGGCTCATTCTTGCCCTTTCCCTATGGTGCAGTGCAGAAAGATGACTTGCTGTGCTGTGCTGCACCCTAGTTTCATCAATATGCCCCCAAGTCTCAGAATATCTTTGCCATCCTTTGTAACAATGATAAAGGTTTCAACACTGACAAAAGGAAGGACTAAAGGGAATAGAACAGTAACTACTGAAAGCAGATTTAGGTTCAGAGAAAAGCAGGCTAGGAAACAAAGAACACGAATAGAACTGGATTAGGAGTCGACACACCTATCTATGAATGCTGGAATGAAAACAGGGAAATATGCACACTGACAAGGCAGGAGTGAAGTATGCAGTCAGAACAGGGAACACTGGAAAACAAAGCAAGGAGTCTGAATACAGGACAGGAGGACAGGTCAGGAGCTGTGCAAGATGAACATGAAACAGCAGCAACCCCAGAGAAAGAAAGCCAGTAATAACAAGAAACAGAAACTGATAAAACGAAGCAGGCAGAAACAGGAAATGGGAACAATAAGTGAGCGAAAGTACAGAACAAAAGAGCAGTCCTGGAGGCAGAGCAGCAGGGACACCTTAAAGCAAAAGGTCCTCAGCAGTAAGGATTGTTTGGAGCCACACCTCACTGGAGTTCAGAGGGTAGACATTGCTAGAAGCCCTGGGGGGCATCTCGGGTGAAGAGCCATGTGTGAGTAATTCCAAGTGCTACGAATAAGGCAACCACCATTAAAGGGAGCCTGCTCTGAGACTTGTCAAGGGAAAGACCAGGAAAACTAGAACGAACTAGAAGAGAAACAGAAATGCCTGGGATGGAATGTGGTTCAGAGGCAAGAGAGAGAAAAGTCCAAAATACTTTCATGAAAGGGTCAAAATAACCATAGAATCCAGCAACCAAGATACACAGCGAAGGTCCGTCATCTAGGCAGGGTTCGATGACAGAAGAAACTACAAGAACCATGATGCAACAGGATGGTGGTGGTGTGAAACCCTGATCTGGACTGTGATGTGCAGCAGGGAATGCAGCATTTAAGAAAGTGTTCTGTCAAATACAGGTATAAAGACAGGACGGTAGAATTCTGACCCTGTGCACAAAGCCCTTAGTCCTTTGTCCTACGTGCAGAATTTAAAATTGCAAGAAACATGTACGATTGGGAGGCAGGCCTATTTATGTTCTAATCTTATTGTCGCAGTCAAACAGCAATTCCTGCCCTTTGCCTTTTGCAGAGTCCTGTGCTACAGGTAAAGCGTGAATGAAAGGGCTTAGAAACAAATGACAGGGTTACAACCTGAGTCAAACATCTTTCTAACATATGCAACATGTCTGTGTCCTTCTCTGGCTGACATATGTAAAACATTCATATGTAAAAAATGCCTTTTTAAAAATTTAATTGGAGTGAACCATAGTACAGAATACAGATTGTGTGTTTCTGTCCTAGCAGTGAAACCCCTGAAAAGTCTCTGGTCCTCATCGTTAACCTCTACGCTATTTACCATTTGCGATAAGAGCGGCTAAGGGCGCCAGTGCCACCTTATTTTAAGCACAAATATAGGGTAAGTAATTTCTTTTGGTATGCATTTACAACGTTTAAGAATTAAGAGTGCAACCAGTTATGTGTGTAATTGTACATAATGTACGAGTATATATTATGCACATTTATATCAAAGTGTATTTGCACTTGCTACACGTTTTTATTCCTGCGGGAAAATAGGATTCATTGCAAAGAAACTGCTTAACCTACATCGAAACCAATTTTGGAGTAGTTCTCTGTCCATTTCCCCTTTGTGTGAAGTGTACAGGACTACATTTCTGACAATTTCAAGCATAAAAATAAGCCAGTTAAAGTTTACTGAATACCCACAAACTCACAATTTTGTGTGTGTGGCGATATTTTCAGGTTGTGGTACAAACATTCACAGGCATCCCTACTCTGAAATGCCTCCCCTCAATATAGTAATACACCATGCTGGTTTCATATTATATGCGAGTAAATTGACGATGCAAATTTTATTTTTGAATTACTAAATCGTGCAATTTACACGTGTAAACTGAACTAAGATGCACAAATGACTTTTAAATCAGGCGGAATAGTTGTGTGTTCAGAAACGTTCTTGAAACGTGGGTGCTTTCACAACCTTATCTTGATTGCTTTGTTTGTTTTACTGTTTCCGGTCTATATCAAATTTGCCGCTAACGTCACTGCTTGTATCATATTCTCTTCATTTTGTTTTCAAATTCTTACCTTCCCTATCCGGCTGCTCCACACGTTGTTCGCTTGATGCACCATTTCCTTGTACTGACTTACAGATGCTGTGCAACAACATATACATATAAAGGTGTCACCTTTGAAATATTGTTGGTTTAGGTTATGACTAAAATATTACAAAAGCAGTGTATGAAGAAACGCCAGATGATTTTTTCCAGGATTACAAACATGCATTTTCGTTTGGAAAATATATTTCCTCACAATTCTTTGAAAGGAAACTGTTCCACAAATTGCTAGCCATCAATATTGTATGTTTCATTTATATTTTAGCTAGCAGTATAGCCTAGAGATGTAATTACCATCATATAATCCGCCAGTAAAACATTTATAAGCATGGCTATGAATTGATCAGTTTAATAACTACATCTAACATTTTTATTGAAACAAAGACCAGGCAGGAACTAATGAAAGAGCAGGCGGAAAAGAAATAGAGTCAAAGGACTATGTAAAAGAAATATATGTTCAAACATAAATTGAGTATATCTCTGCCCGTAAATGTATATAATAGGGCTGATCAAATATGGCGAATTCGTCATATGACGCTAAACAGCGGCAGAACTTTCAGAAGATCCATCAGTGACTGTAAAAAGAATTTTGAGCTTTTCTCATTTTCCCACGCATTACTGTATTTTTCTTCCTAATACTTTTGGAAAAACTGTCTACCTTCATCTTGTACGAAAACAGTACTTAAGTATGATTCATGCTTTCCTATTTATAGTTTTTTTTTACTGTCTTCTTCTGTCACTTTAAGCTACACAATCGGCATTTCCTTATCTCTTTGCTTCCATTTGCATGGTCTCATAGCGTTCTCAGAAACTATGTGGAAGTTCAGGAGCCATTGTGCCAATCACAGAAAAGATGATCCGAATTTTTGAGGCATTTTTCAGTGATGGTGAATTTGGAGCTTTGGTGAAGGTTAGGCGTGGGGAAAAATTCTTTTACACCGGAGTAATCTTGAGTCAGTTCATGCTGTGCTTGTTATGCAAAATGTCCAAGATGACACCATTCTGCCACGTCGTGTAGCTGTCATTAATTCAGGTAAAAATCCTATCATGGGAGCACTAAAATAAACAGAACTTGAGCGGCTGTTGTTCGCATCATGCATGCTTTACTGCTATTGTGTATTGTGAAATGTGTCCTCAGAACAAAAATGGACAAAAAGATACATTTTGTGGTAAAAAAAAATGGTATATTAATGCATCATTTTGCATACATTTTTGGGCATTTTGTATAATTTGTGCAAAAGAAATTAAGCGTATTTCACCCTCGTCTAGTGCAGGTGATTTTGTGTTTTTATTCACACCAAGAGGTTACCTGTTGCTAGTCCTGAGAATGAGTGGTGTTGAATTGCAGCAGTTGGCAGTTTGCACATTGCTTTTTGCAACGTTTCAGTATTAATCTTCTGATGGTTCTGTTGGAGTCTGGACGTGTGAGGAGTGTGCGCTTTTGGGTGGCAATGCTTTGGCAACTATATTGCTTTGATGGCAGGTTGTGTGTGAAACTATTCTGGCTTCTGACTGATATTTTCTGTTGGTTCTGCCAGGAGGAGCTTTATACTAAAGAATGCGCTCTTAAGGCAGGCGACAATGCTTTGACAATATATCATAGTGATGAGGGTTGTGTGTTACTTCTTGAGCAAAGTTGAATACGGGAGCCATTGAATGGTTCCTTACATGTGCCCTGGCCCTCTTATTGGCAATCTGTGCATTGTTGGAGAGTGGCGTGTCATCATCTGTATGGCTTTGGCATGGTGGTTGGCACATAAATGAGAGCTGTAGGTGCCTATGAGGTGTACTATTTTGTTTCTTGTCCCAAAACTGGATTTGTTGGCATCTCTGCTATAGCACTGATTACTTTTTGGTAGAAAGTGTTTGACTTTCTAACATGCATGCAGGCTTCTACATAGAGCACTACTGGTCATATTTCAATTGAACGTTGTGCTTGTTCAGATCAAAAGGGAGTGATCACAGTTGGTCCAGTCACCCAGACACTTAAGGAGCTCCAATGAAATCTAGTATGGTTCTGTATATTGACTACTACTGTACACAGGCACCAAATGAACTTGGTAACAACTGAAACAAAAAGCAAACAAGGCAACGCAAGTAGAACCTACAGCACCTTTAAGATTCAGTAATACCTAGACAAAATGAGCAAGATAGAATTTGGGCTAGCCATCAGAGTTGGTGACATGATCAGAACCAATTCAAACCAGTAGAGGCACAGATGTTGCACACTCACCTGAGATGAAAGGTGATAGTTATTATCAGGGGTACATGTCTTACAATACTCTTTAAGGTAAAAAGCTCCCAAAGGAGGATGATCTACAGTCAAATGAGCCGTAGTTAAATCACGCTTAAAATTCTAGTCAGACTTGTAGCCTCAACAGGACTGGGTGAGCCGCTAAATGGTTGGTAGGTTCTTGCTCTGACAGAACAAGAGTAACCAGGCTTGCCTTTTATCATCCTACTGGGTTTACCCCATACAAGTTCAGAACTTTTTTTTACTTCTACAATAATGTTTGTAAATGTGGTGCTATACCCTCCAGAGCTCCTTCAGGTGTCTCCCGGATATTCCAACTTATATTTTGTAAGAAAATTACATTTTAGGGCAAGAAACCGTAGATGCTTTAACAAAGTACTTGTAATGGTGAAGAAGTCTTTATTTATCTTCTTCCATCGGTTTGGCCAGTGCACTTACCTGGCATGGATTTGGTGGAAAGCTTGTTTTTCTCAACTTTAGCCAGGTTGTTCTCTGCAAGATTTAAAGTGGTACAGGTGTTTTCTGAGCTCTTTGTGCCATTGACACACAGTACGCCTCAACCCAATACACCCCAACGAGCCAACTAGACTTCTAAGGTCGCATGTGTTCCTGTTCGGAGGGGATGTGGTCTGCTCCATTTAGGGTGGCACGAGGACTACTTTAGATAAAATTGGTCCCTTCCAGTAATGGGACGGATGTGCTATAAACAATGAGGTATTGCTACACAGATTGATTACCAGTGGTAAAAATTCATTTGAACAAATCGAGCACAGACTTCTTACTAAGTTCTTTTCACACTGTGTTGTTAAATTCCTTGACGTTCATGCCACAGTGGCACTCTGAATTCATGAAATAACCTAATATGCAGCAATAGTCAAGGTCAATGTGAGTTACCAAAGAGACAATGATGCCAGCTGTTGGGATGATAACCATCGACAGTTTCTTTCATTATAAGACCTTTGCATAACCAAAAGTCATCACAATTCCAAAAGGTACATGCAACTCCATTGAAATAATGAAAAATAAAAACGTATCGAACAGAATACTTAAGAACACTAGCGGTCAGTGATTTAAAAAAAAGTTACCAATATTGCAATTTATCTACCTCGCCTAGGGGAGATATATGGATGATCATTCCATATTTCTTTCATTTGATGCTAATTTTTCTATCCTTATTCCCCAGCCTTTGAGAAACATTCCACAAACGTGTTGCAAACATGTGTTCATATCCAAGATATATTACTTTATTGCATCATCCAAATATCTGTTACCAAATCGTTTACCAGAGGTTTTAACCACTAAAGTGTTATGTTGCATACAAATGTAATTGTTAGAAATGGGGTTTCTGAATGGCAGATATATGCACCCTGTCCAAGCAGGACCCACAATCCTAGTCAGGTTAAATCAGATACACACCCTAAATTAGCCTGTGCTCACCCTCTGGTATGTTGGCACAGAGCAGTTAGGCTCAACGTAAGAGGCAATATGTAAAGTATTTGTGTAGCACTTCAAACAGTAAAACAGTGAAAACACCACACAAAAAGACAACACACCTGGCTAGAAAAATACATCTTAATTAAATAAACAAAGCAAGACCAAAACGAAAAACATCCATAAGAAGACCTAGAGTTATTAATTTTTAAAGAATATCTTGTAAAATAGTGTTTAAAAACATAAAGAGCCAATCGGGGCAATCTGGTTGCGGTACACCGAGTCAAATCCAACAGTTCAGGCCGACTGCGCTGGGGCATAAGTCAGATACAGGGACCAACCCTATCCCACTGAAAAGTACCTTGGTGCGCAGTCGAAGGAGACCCGATGCATGGAGCAGAGGAAGCGATGCGCTGTTGCTGATTCCTTCGGATGTAGGCGATGTGCCGGTTCTGAGGTACATAATTCGGAGATGCCTTAACGGTTAACCCCAAGATGTAGGTGACGTACAGCAATCAAGCCGCGCAGGTGGATGATGCGTCTGGAAGTAGAAGCAATGCAAAGTCTTCGGTCCTTGCAGCAGCAGCAATGCATTGGCGTCAGGGGTGATGCACCAGTTCCGAACCAGGCAATGATAGAGATGCTCTGGTTTTGGTAGATGCAGCCCTACATACCCACTTCCAAAGACCCGAGACTGGATAGGCACCACTTGGCAGGCCAACATTCTCAGATGGCAGAGTCCAGGAGCTGATGGTGAGTGGAATGAAGCCTTTGATGTCCCTGAGACTTCCAACAGGAGGCAAGTAGACAAGTCCATTGAGTCACTCTGATTCTGGGTTGGAGAAATGCAGCCCAGTTCTTATCAGTCCCAGACAAGAGGGGAGAAGGCCAGCACAGCAGAGCAGAAGTCCAGCAGAGTCCAGTAGAGTGACAGCACTTTCAGCAGCACAGCATTCCGTCTTCCTGGCAGAGTATCCACAGGTCCAGAAGTGTACTAAGTTGGTGGTGTGAGTACCCAACTGTGCCTTTGAAGTGCGGGAGACTTCAAAGAGAGGGCTTTGAAGTGAACAGAGTCCCTGCCCTTCCTGACCTTGCTCCAGACTCACTACAGGATGGTATGCAGCCCTTTGTGTGGGGACAGGGCACATCCCATTCAGGTGTGTCAGCTCCTCCCTCCCATCCTGACCAGGATGGCCCATCAGGATTTGAATGGCCCATCAGTCAACCTAAGCTCCCTTTGTGTGTGGCTGTCTGGAGGGAATGCACAAAGCCCAGCTGTCACCCACCCAAACATATATTCTGAGACAGGCAGATGGCACCAAAAGGGTAAAGTAAGATAATGCCAATATTCTAAGACTGTCATTTTCAGAATTACAATTTAAAATCTGACTTCACCATAGGTTAGTATTATAAATAGAGATTCCAGAGACACCAAACTCGGAGCTCCTATCTCTTCTCAATTGGGAATTACATGTATAAGATATAATAAGGTAATCCCAATACTAACCTGTGTGAGAGACGGGCCTTGCAGTAGTGAAAAATGAATTTAAGAGTTTTTTACTACCTGGATATTTAAAACTTTAAAAATACATGTCCTACTTTTTAAATATACTGCATCCTGCCCTGGGCTGACCAGGGTCTAGCTTAGGGGTGACATATATGTATTAAAATCGAAGGTTAGAGCCTGGCAAGAGGGTTAACTTGCCAGGTCGACATGGCAGTTAAAAACTGCACACACGGGCTCTGCAATGGCAGGCCTGAGTCATGTTTAAAGGCTACTGAAACAGGAGGCACAATCAGTGTTGCAGCCCACTATTAGCATTTAATTTGCAGGCCCTGGGCACATGTGGTGCACTTTACTTTCCTCGCCCTCTGCCTGGGACGACTCCTGGTGGCCCCCCGCCCTGGGCACCGCACCCAAACCGACAGACCACGCACGCAACCTGGGCTTCACCCTGGACTCCTCCCTCTCCATGACCAGACAAGTCAACGCCGTCTCCGTGTCCTGTTTTAACATCCTGCGCATGCTACGGAAGATCTTCCGGTGGATCCCCACCAAGACCAGGAAGACGGTCACCCAGGCCCTCGTCACCAGCCGACTGGACTACGGCAACGCCCTCTACGCCTGTACCACCGCCAAGCTCCAGAAGAGACTCCAGCGGATCCAAAACGCCTCAGCCAGACTCATCCTCGACATCCCCCGGAGCAGCCACATCTCCGGACATCTGAGAGACCTGCACTGGCTCCCCGTCAACAAGAGAATCACCTTCCGTCTCCTCACCCACGCACACAAAGCCCTACACGACCAAGGCCCGAGCTACCTCAACAACCGCCTCAACTTCTACGCTCCCAAACGCCACCTCCGATCGACCAACCACGCCCTCGCCGCCGTCCCCCGCATCCGAAGAGAGACAACAGGAGGAAGGTCCTTCTCCTACCTGGCCGCCAAGACCTGGAACACCCTCCCGACCGACCTTCGCCTGACCCAAGACCACCTCTCCTTCAGGAAGAAACTCAAGACCTGGATGTTCGAGCAGTAGCGGCACCGCCCCCCCCCCCCCCCAAGCGCCTTGAGACCCTCCGGGTAAGTAGTGCGCTCTATAAATGCCTTGATTGATTGATTGATTTACTAGGGATTTATAAGTAAATTAAATATTCCAATTGCAGATAAGCCAATGTTACCATGTTTAAAATAGAGAGCATGTGCACTGTAGAACTAGTTAGCATTGGTAAAGTACCCAGAGTCCTAAAGCCAGCAAAAACAAAGTCAACAAAACAGGAGGTCAAAAGGCAAAAAAAGTCTGGGGAAACCACGCCAAGGATGACAGGTCTAACAGTAATGTTCAGAGAGAAAGGAAGCATGCACAACCTAAGCTTCTTTCTTTGCGAGCTGGCCACTTGTTGACCTATTACTGGAGTTTCCAACCTCATCTGAAACAGTAGAATTGCCCACATTATGGCCAATTTTTTTTTTTAATTCCACACTATTGGGAAAGACAACACAGCCAATTAAAGAAGAGACATTGGGTACTGGCAAGACCTGGGAGTTTAGACAAATGGGAGGAATTTGATACCAATTTACTAGTTGGAAATGAACCGGCAACCAGGTTTGGAGAGCTGGCTCTCATTGAAAAACTCAAAGTGGGAAAAAATCAACTATTCTGGTAAAAAAAATGCTTTCACAATTAAGTGCTGCTCTTAGAACATTAATCATCATACCTGACGTGTTCACTCTTCCATACCCGTCCTTGATGCAAGTATCCACCAATGAATCCTCACAAACTTGTAAATCTCACTCAAGGACTGGAAAGTGTGCGTTCAAAGATATGGTTTGTCTTGTAAGTTTGGAAACGCCCACAAATGTGTACAGGTGCATGTTCATGAACTAAAAAACTCCTGTCTGTCCATGTTCTACCTTGGAAATGGGCGTTGATTTACTCCAGCAAAGGGCTAGAGTAACTTCCCTCTTAAGGGGGAGGGGAACAGGTCATCCTCTTATATGGTGAGGTGTCGGGAAGCATTTTTTTTATGGGGAAATATATTTCCATGTGGAGAGAAAAACCAAAAAGAAAATATGTGTTTGTATGTGAGCCACTACGTGTACGTTTCTCCTTGTGCTGATTTCTCTGCAGTGGAGAACTCATCAAAGGGGGGATAGGAAACCATTGGAATAGTCAGTTGACATTCTCAGACGTTTGTCAAGCAAAAAATTCCCTTTGGGACAACTTTTTTTTAGACCATACTTTCTCAAACACACATTAATAGAAACAATGACATCAGCGTGATACTAAACTAGCGAGGCAGAACATACAAACCAACAGAATTATGGAAAAATACTAGACAGTTTATTCATCTTACAGTACATCATAAAATAATTAAAAACAATAGTTAAAAACAGGGACAGACAGTAAAATAAGGAAACAATTCAATTCCTATTGATAAAAAAGGAGGTCAAAGCAGAAACTTAATTCAGCAAAGCGTCAGAATTATCTTCAATTACTATAGAACATAATCCTCCTTTTTCTTTTGCATCGACGCGTTTTGGCGGACCATATAATAAAGCCACCTTACTCAGGAATACATATAATGTCTTCCCTGTAATTCAAGAGAAATTATTTTTTTTAAACTCTTTTTGTACATACACAATGAAAATCCTATACAGCACATCTCACAATTCTGATGCCTCAAATGTTATAAAAAGTATCACAACTCATTAATAAACAAAACAGGTACAGCATTTACTCATCACAGATACATTTTCTTAGCATAGACAGAACACAATAAGTACAAGGATATCCCAGATATTCCTAATTAGGAGAGCCATTTACTCCTATTGTTTCTAGCTTATCAATGTTGTCATACAAATCACAAAGATGCTTATTTTATCCTTATTGTACCATCTAACATGTCATACATATTCACATATTTGCTAAGCAATTGCTATTGCTAAATTTATTCTATGCCACATTTCTTTAATACATATGAGTCTTATAGTTCTCTTCATGGCCCGCTACAAAAGTCAGGATTCATGGGTAGAATTACCTCTTTTACATTTTAGGGAGGGTACAGATAAATCTCTTCTGGTGAGCTAACAGTTGAGGGGGGCAACAGGACCATCCAATCTGCGAAACACCAAGTCTTAAATCGTACACTATGTGTTCAACAGTCACATACCTCACAAGTTATTTCAGACACAAATGTCGCTTTGGGGTAGATATCTCTGATGTCCTATCAAGTTCTCTCGTCCTGCGAGGAGAAACTCCTTCTGAACGGTAATCTAGAAGTACAAGAATAGGTACATCACGTCTTACAATAGGTGTCATCAAACCACAATCAGTTTGAAAAAGACGCTACATGGCCACGGACAGATGCTAATGCAACGCCAAACCCACCTTGCACGGTGTTACTTTCCGCACACTTGGTTAGAATCCAGGATCAATATCTCCGGTTCAATAGCCACAGACCGATAAAAATTCTGTAATTCGCTACAAAGTAAAGAATATATAGAGATTCCCTATCAGTTCACGGTACATATATGCCTATATTGACACAATAATTCCTAGATTGTGGTGACCATATACTTACATATTTACAATGTGTAATATCTCCTACACACGCAGTATATTCATTAAGCTCCTGCTAGGCTCCTTAATATTCAACCACCTAAAGACACAGAATGAGGCAATCACTCTCTGGGTCTGAAAAGCCGTCGGCTGCACTGTACAATCATACGTAGCATCATACTTACACTAACAGGTTTAGTCATACGGCAGCGTGTTGGCAGTATCTTCCTATGTCTTATTTATTAAAATGCCGGATAACACCTAGAACACCAAACAAAGAACACACTAAGGAATAAGATATGTGCCTACAGTGCTCCCGTCCCGCAATATCACCAGTTCCTTTAATCTGTCTCCCTTTAAACAAATGCCGTACATGACTGCATACTTACATTTATACGCAATGTCACATAACAGCGTAATGGCGGTTTATTCATATAGAATTTAGAAAGACGAATACCACCTACGACATCAAAGAAACAGATAAACACACTTAGGAGTCGGGTTTAAGTCTCCAGCGCTACCAGCCCGCAGCGTCGCCTTTTTTCAGTCGCTAGTTTTACCTACACACCATTATCTTAGTTTTCACTGTGTGTATTTTAGGCCATATCAAGCACTGTATCGAATCATGGGCACAGACTAATGATGGTACTTGAAAGCCCTCAATAGCAGACACATCTTGTTTTGCTTGCAGAAACTCCTTATAAATGTTCCTTGTGTAGAACCCGAACAGGAAAAAGACAAAAAGCAGCATTATTTAGGAAAATGGTGAATTCATTTCGGAGAAGGTGGCTGCCTCTGGGGGTGGCAAGAGGAGACCAACCTGTCCCTGAGCATGTGACCTGACGTCACAGAGTCATGAGACTTACAACTCATGAGATGTCCGGTTACATGCATAAAGCAAACAGATGCCCTAATCATGCTTCTGCAGTGGCACGTGTAGCTGCCTGGCAGCATTTTCTGAGCTTTGAACAGGTCTAAGGTACCTGCGGCTGTATCATAAGGCAACCTGGATGGAATGGAGCACTCAAGGCGAAGTAGAAGACTTTCCTTGCCACATGCCAGCACTGCCCAGCAAGGCGCCTTGAAGTACATGAGCTCAGGATGAGCTCTGCACAAAAAGAGCACAGCCTGAACTCACGTATTTCAAGGCACCTTTAAATAATGAACTGTACAGCTAATGACTGATGTTGACTATTCATGTCTCTTCAATAAAGATACATGAATAGCCAACATCAGTCTTCGGCACATATGAGAGCACCTAGAAGTACCAGAAATCTCAGGATGTGCTCTGTAAGAAAATGGATTCCTTTTCGTACAGCGCACATACCGGGCTTATGTATTTAAAGGTGCCTTAAAATACATGAGCTCAGGATATCTTGTCACTGCTATGACTGATCATAAAGTAGCATATGACATAACAGGTGAATTTGTAAAGTGCATGATTACCCTAAGGTGTCCTGGCACTGAATCACAGATGTTTGTTGTTACCCAGCGGTACTCATTTTATCGACTTCAAATGGGTGAAAGGCTGAGTGGACCCGCCGGGATTTGAACCTGTGACCATGAAGTCGAACATAGGCCCCTGCAGTGGCTGCTTTAGTCCACTGAGCCACCAGATTTGGATAATATAGCGTTAATGTGCCTGCTGCAAACCACAACATGCAGTCACACGTTTGCATTTTATATGGATATGCTAAATGATTTTCTGCTTTTGTTACATATAGCCTTTTGTTACTTTGACATTCATCAATTACAATCCTTTCAATATAGTACAGGGAGCTATGAATCAGTATCAAGTAGATACATGCAGGCTGCACTGCATAGGTTTCAATATTGCGTTCTTCTAAAGTTGCTAAAAGGATTCCTTTGGATAGGAATTAACTTTTATGTTAGTACAGACAACCCAAACCACTGAGTTATGTCTTGAATCTCAACTTTGTGTTTCCCCAGACCAAGCACTCTTAACCTGACTACCAGTATGAATAAGTGATTCCTACTCCTTGTAACCCCTATTGTTCATGTGACATTTCCTTTACATTGATTTGCACAGTTACGATTCATTGTTCGTGTGTAATATCTGTGCAATGTAAAGTGATCAGCGACCCTACATTGGGATGGGTAGGGTTATCAAAGAAATTTAAAATAAATATGTGCAATATAAATGATTATTTGAGTAATTACTCATAGTTTCCCCATAGCACTTCAAAAGTGTCTACACTCTGAGTGCCTTTGTTTGCCTTCATGGAGCTTATGTTTAGATGTTAAGCTTTAGATAGCTCCTAGCCAGGAGGAGGCTCCATCAAAGGAGGGCTGATGGACCTTTAAATGAGACTTTTGTGTTGGAGACAATTGCAATAGAAAGTAAGAAACTTCCCCTCATGCCTTTCAGGTTGCTGCTCCAAATGAAAAGCTAAGTTTAAGTGCTGGTCAATTGATGTCTCTTCCCTAAAGATGCTGCTCAATGGGCCAAGGTATATGCAATTTACACTAGGACACATGTTTACAGATATTGTGCTGGGAAATTCACAATTTTTCACCCCTGTAACCCACTTGGAAACCTACAATGTGTTCTTGGGGCAAAGTTTGCTGATTTGTTGTGCATTTTTCACTTTTGTTACGTTTTTAGCCCTCTCTGGACATTTGAGTACCTTGGAACCAGCGTCCGATCACTGTATGTCTTTTAAGTCCCCCTTGGATCATTTAGCATTCCTCATTGAACCAGGCTGTATAATCCACTTTTTCTGGGTGGGGTTTATTTTTCCTACCTGGGCTCCTCGTCACCAGGGTTTTAATGCATATTGTCTCATTTTACAACATAAAACTTTCTGCCTGATCTTGTTACGAGTTGTTGACCCAATCCTACAGTTTTAGTTCGATGTACTGGCTCCACCAAACTTACTTTTGTGTTAGTTCACATATGTTAACCAACTCTTCTTGTCTTTCCAGAGCACAGTATGCTATGTTACATCTGATGTTCATGTGGAGTGCCTTATTGTCGCCCTCCACTCTCCATGAGAAGCTGATGATGTGCGCACTTAGCAGAATATAGTCAATGTCGGACTTGGCACCTCGCATTTTGCATGTTAGAATTTGGAAGTCATTGTTTTCAGGTGTTTCGAGTGGAGATCATCCCTTGTCTTTTTCATAATGATTTTGGGCATTTTCTTTTTGTGTCTACTTTGTAAAGTTGTGGCACAGAGAGGGGGAGCCTATAACAGTTTTCAGTGCAAGAGTTGACTCAGAGTTGTGACTCCATTCACCACTTAGTTAAAGTCACCGCTCACCAGGATGAAGGATTTTGCCTCTGGTGTTTTTTCATTGCACCTCTGATTGCATCTATGAGTTTTATGAAGCCAGCTCTCATCCTTTGCTGTGTATACGTTTATTATTCTCAGGGTGGAATTGTGGGGTAAGATAATGCTGCAATTTTTAATGTTGCTATGTAATTAATCCCAGATCCTTGTTCAAATACAATTCTTGACTCTGCAGAAAACGTGAAGGCCTTCTTTATTGCTTGTTCCTAATTTTGGTATGAAACATTTTAAATGGTGCAGTAGCCTTGAATATTGCATGAAGGCGTAATCCATGCCTCTTGAAGAACTATTATATTATGTTGCATTAGGGATGCCACCAGATCTGGACCCCCTACTTTCCATTTCATGTCTGTCGGACTCGTATTCCGTGATAAAACTGTGTTTCTGTGCCCCAACGTGTTAGCACCACCTCTGCAGATTCTTGTCTGACTGCTAATCAGTCTGCTGTTTCAGTTGTTAGATCTTATCCGTTTTTGGGACAAATTTCAGAAGGCCAAATAATTTTTTCACGATCTTTAAAGTTTCTTTGCTGCTCTGGTCCAGGAATCCTTTCAAATGTAGTTACTCTTGCATTCAACACGAGCAAATTTGTGTTGCCATGATGGCAATAGAACTACAAATGTGTGAGTTTTTACTTACACCTTAGTGTCCCCACTCAGTAGGTCTCAAATTCCAGCCATTCCCCGCATTAAGTCAAATTGAAAATCCACCATTCTTGTACATTTTCTTCTTTTCAACGGACTTTAATAATGTAATATTCCACAACCCCTGGTTCTGTAAATCAGGAATGGCATTTTGGGCTCAAAAAATTAAGTTATTCTGTACCTATTTTCAACTTAGGTGTACAAAAAACATTGGTGTATCGGGTCCTCAATGGATATAAAGGATAGACTTTTAGTAGTTTAACAATAGAAATGTTAGCAACAAAGATACAACGTGTTATTTTAAAAATATAATTGATATTGAGGACAAAGTACTGGAATTCCCGTAGAAACACTCTGGCTCTGTTGATGTTGAAATGCTCTTACAGAGAAGGATGCATTTTCATATACTATTTATTTTGTTTTTTTGAATAAAAATTAATACTTACATAGATCCATCTGGGAGGCGTTTCAAGCAATAACTCACCAACAAGATAAGGACATGTCCAGATTCACAGAACTCATATTTACTACGTCATTCGTCCTTCCTTCTGAGGTATGGAAAATCTGCAAGAAATTTCCAAAATGTCCAAATCTGTGCTCAATCACAAGAGCTGCGTTTTCTACTGACAAGTATATGACACTAATATGAACTAGCTTAAACCAAAGTCAGAAGTCACCACAATTAAAAGATTTTTTTTTTTTTAAATGTATGGCAAGTACTCTAATTCTTGGTGACATCATCCTATCATCACACCTACCAATTATTTTTGAGCTTTCTGAACTCCAGGTTTAGACATTACATCCGCTTACGACGTTATAAATGCGTCGAATGTAACCAATAATTTCAGTCAGTGGGACACCTGAAGCGTCGCCGCGTGCTCACTCCTGGCGCCAGCAGCGCGCGGCGGGGACCAGCAGGTCAGAAGCGGCGAGTAATCTTGATGAATGCGACCAATGATGCTAGAAGACAGTCACACAAACGAAGTAAGACGGGATTTATAAAGATGACTTTGCCTTTCACCCTGCCTCATTCCGCATCTAAATGTAAGAGACGGATAAGTAATTGAGAGGCCGTGCGGGCCACTGCGTTTTCCATTACTCCCCCTGCTGGTTAGGCCTGTTGGACTCGTCTCGCTGCAGGTCCCCCCCGTGGAACATGCATTGGCTCCGAGAGTAAGGCTCGCGATCAAAGGCAGAAAGCGGAATCACCAGCGACGTCTTCCAGGACAGCAGCGAGCTCCAAAGCACGCGCCACAGCGAGCACCTGATGAGAAAACAATGAAGGAAAACTGCGCAGGACTCAATTCGAACTGATTACAGATTAACGTAGCCAATTAGGATCCTGTTCTTCTATGTAAGGGCGATCGCACATATGGTGTTTTGCAGGGTTTGTGTTTTGATTCCGGAGGAGTGACTCTTTGTCATTTATCTAATTCCTAAGGCGATACATTTATAACGAAAAAAACAGTCTGGCGCCAGGCTCCTGTTAAAACTCAAAAGGTGCAGGATAAAGATACAATAACGCTGGTCGCTTGGTGTTGGTAAAGAAGTAAGGAATGTATAGGAATAACTCTTGCTCCACCTCAATGAGGGGTTGAGAAGGGGCACACAGATTCTTACACTAGAAAGACTCTCTCCCCAATAGTCCTGGCCTTGAAAAAGCTACAGTGCCTCATTTACGATATTTTGCCTTAGGGCAGCGCTGCAAGCCTTTCTGCTGCGTTGCCCAATGGCAAAAGAAAAGGACAGGAATGCGCAGTATCTACCAGATACGGTGCATTCCTGTCCTCTTTTCTACTCTGGCGCTGAATTGGCTGCAATGTGCCAACTCGGGCACCCTTGCACCACGGTGCAAGGGTGCCTGAGTTGTGGGAATGATTGTTTTTGCGCAGGAAGAGGAACTTTCCTGACAAAAAAAAAAAATGGATGCTATTTCCTCCGTTTATGTGTGCTGATGAATGCAGCACACATAACAAGAGGAAAAAAACAAGGAGAAATAAAGTTATTTCTACCCGTACAGGAGAGTCGTAGGCTTTTGACGCATTCCCAGGTCTACAGAACATTTCAAATCTGGAAATGTTTCAACTGCCATGGGTGTTACATGCCTTATTCAACACTCCGTCCATCATCCCCTTTGGTTTTGCTTTGTTCGCCCTAAGTTGGCAGGGTATGCCCAGACGTGGGTCCCTTGCTCACTTTACCACTGGATTCAAGCTAGCCTGGCTGATGACGACTTATTAGCCAGAAACCGGTCCCAGGATGCTTGTTTCCGGTCCAGGGAAGACATGGCTTGGCAGTTCGGGCTGAACTGTTCCCATGAGGCACAGGTCAGACTGATTTGCATATGGCCATGTCTGAACTGGGGTGGTGGAGTGAGCTAATGAATGATGATGGATTAAACCCAGATCAGTTGACTGGGGGTGAGTGCTTGCATTGTTCAACACTCCGTCCATCATCCCCTTTGGTTTTGCTTCGTTCACCCTAAGTTGGCAGGGTATGCCCAGACATGGGTCCCTTGCTCACTTTGCCACTGGATTCAAGCTAGCCTGGCTGCTGACGGCTGATTAGCCAGAAACCGGTCCCAAGACGCTTGTTTCCAGTCAAGGGAAGACATGGCTTGGCAGTTCGGGTTGGACTGTTCCTATGAGGCACAGGGTCAGACTGATTTGCATATGGCCATGTCTAAACTGGGGTGATGGAGTGAGCTAAAGAATGATGATGGATTAAACCCAGATCATTTGACTGGGTGTGAGTGCTTGCAATGTTCAACACTCTGTCCGTCATCCCCTTTGGTTTTGTTTTGTTCGCCCTAAGTTGGCAGGGTATGCCAGACGTGGGTCCCTTGCTCATGTTGCCACTGGATTCAAGCTAGCCTGGCTGATGACTGCTAATTAGCCAGAAACTGGTCCCAGGATGTTAGTTTCCTGTCCAGGGAAGGCATGGCTTGGCAGTTCGGGCTGGACTGTACCCATGAGGCACAGGGTCAGACTGATTTACATATGGCCATGTCTGACCTGGGGTGGTGGAGTGAGCTAAAGAATCATGATGGATTAAACCCAGATTAGTTAACTGGGGGTGAGTGCTTGCATTGCTCAACACTCCGTCCATCATCACCTTTGGTTTTGCTTTGTTACAATGGAACACCCACCTTAACGCCCATGGCATGCCTCCCAATCTGAGTGTGAGGCAATGCAGTGATTTGTGCTGCGTTGCCTCACACCATTTCTACAATGCCATAAAAAGCCATGCAGGGTTGCTGTGATATCTCATAGTTTTCCTCTCTATGGCAATTGTCCCTATTCCCTACTGTACTTGTATGCTCCTGATACATCATTGATTAGAATGTGAATATGTCATAGAGTTGTTGCTTAGTGAATGCTTGGATGTGAAGTCAGTTGGTACTGCGTACCCAGACGGTGGATGGGATCCTTTGATGGGAATAAACTTCAGCTGCACTCTTCTTAAGTCTGCTGTCTATTTTTCCTGAATACTACCGTGTCTTTCCGTGGCCTTGTAGATATGACATTGCAATGGCCGGAGCATCATTTGAAGTGCCTCTCCGGCGGTGCAGAGGCATTGTAAATGAGGTCCAGAGCCCATGAATCAAATGCTACTAGTGGACCTGCAGCACTGATTGTGCCACCCACATGAGTAGCCCTGCAAACATCTCACACCTGCCACTGCAGTGTCTGTGATTGCAGTTTTGAACTGCCATTTTGGAAGCACCTACCTGACGACATACCAGGGGACACGAACTCCGCCACCGTCCAAGAGTCACTTCCTGCATTTTCATTGTGCCGCCGCCCCGGGACCACAATCCCCGTAAGCCTCAGCGGCGGGGCACTCTTCTGACCACGCGCCAGCGCCTGGAGGCGCTTTAAATCCACGCTGAGATCCGCTTCGCGGGACGCCGGGCGAAGCCCAGGCAAAGGGTGGGCTGTCTGAGGCCGTCCGAGTACGGGAGAGGCCGGGCCTCGTCGCTTTGAAGGTCTGTGTCACGACTGTGTTTAGTAGCTGGAAGGATACTACTACTGTTCTTATTAACTTTGGGGTTATGGTCTTACGGTCAGGAAATGGGAGACAGGTGACGGTCACGTCTGTTAATGGGCTGGTCACCGGGACGATGGACCAATTCCTTACGCACGCCACAGCTATTCTAGATAAAGAAACTGCCATGTCGGAAAAACAACTTTCATTAGACCTAGTAACAGGAAAGCGTTCGTCTTTGGGAGCCATAATGGACTGCCGTCTCTCCTAACCCAATCCTCCCTGACTTAACAGCTGCCCAACGTCCTGAAACAGGCTCTATATTGTTGGAACATGATCCAGTAGATATAGTAGAGGCTAGCTTAAATTCTATCATGACTAGTGGACTTTCAGGGTCCCCCTCTCTACATAGCACTTCCCCACTTATCCCTGCTACACTCAGTCCCCCTGTAATAACCCCGAACCTGGCAGTAAAAGATAACTACAAATCTATGCCCAAACCTAATGATAATAAGGGTAAAAGGAAAAGAGGGGGGCTCCCCAGAAGGGGAATTTGGCAAAAATCTTTAAAAAAAACCCATCCTGTACCTGTATTAAGTACCCAGCACGATAGCCGAAGCGGGGGGCTTTCAAATGACATTAATTCCGCTATAGATTATAGCGCCAACAATAGACTTCTGGGTAAAATCGAAATCTTACTGAAATCCCTAATGCTTCCCCTACTAGAACAAACTAGAATGCTCAATGAAAAATTGGGCCAGCTGGAAAAATTGGTGAAAGCAAATTCCAGTACTCTAAATGGGCTAGTGGAAGCTAAGAAGTCCATCAAGGTACCGTTAAATGTTAGCAAGCCCAAGAGGACTCCTAAGGATGTACCTACACCTCTACCTGTCGCAGCTGATAAACCTGTTATTACAACCTCTGCTACTGTAGTGCCCTTGTCCGGTAGTGATATAGTTGCTGGACCTCCATTGGCATCTCAGGTTATTCCCACGGAGCATGACGACCAACATAAAGCAAAGGCGCATGCGGA
This sequence comes from Lissotriton vulgaris, assembly GCF_964263255.1. Lineage (NCBI taxonomy): Eukaryota > Metazoa > Chordata > Amphibia > Caudata > Salamandridae > Lissotriton > Lissotriton vulgaris. The sequence continues at coordinate 231,470,672 of NC_141696.1, forward strand.
TAGCAACGTGGAGGGTAGCTCATTAACACTGGACTTACCTCCAGAAGCTAACCCTCTAGTGGTTATATTAGCAGGAGTTCCTGCCCTGAGAGAGCATGCAAAGGAACCCTTTTCTGCCCTAAAAAATAAGGTAATAAATTGGCTCAGTTTAAATAGACCCCTGCCTCCCGAAGCTCGAGTGAGATTATAATGGTAAGGAGGGTTTCTTGGATAGGTAGGATGCCTAAAAATATAGCTGGGAACTGTATCGTGGTCACCTTCAGAGACCCGAGAACTGTCTCCTATATATGTGCATGGCCTAACCAAGCACTTGACGCAACTATCCAGTCAGTTCAGTTCAAGAAGTCTTTATTCGATTAATTCATCATAAAAGACATAAATACACAATACACATGAAACACATGAAACATATAAAACCAGTATTAAATCATCGGCATCGAGTTGACTTCTTACAGAGCTATACAAAAGTTTAAAAAGGTGTCGAGCATGACCATACTACCACAGTAAATGCAAAATTTAAACAATCTCCACTAAATTATTTTTAATAAACCTACATCTGATCACCCAAGCCCACCCGAGAAACTTGGCAACCCCCACAACAATAAGCGGATCCAGATTAGTTTTTAACAGTCTCAAGGCTTCAACAGCCGATCTGGTGCCTAGTTGTCTACATACTGGTTTAAGCCATTTGGTTCTGGGGGCTGAGTATAGTGGGCACACATACAAAAAGTGATTCAGACTTTCCCCGGTGCCGTGACAGTTAGCGCAAAACCCCGATCTATCTGTTCCCCACTTTTTGGTGAAGTCCCCTATGGGAAGTGAACCACATCTAAATTGAAAAAAGAGTTTGCGGTCCAGAGGTTTAGTAATAATTTCCCAGTACCCTTCTAGCTTGGGAGAATCTTTATGTACCATAAACAGTCCAGAAAGACTGCTCGTGCTCAGTTTTAAGAAAATGTTGTGCATCACCCATTCCCAGTAACATTTTTTAAGCTCATTTTTTGATGGGAATTTAGCTGTCTCGGGCGAAGTCCACAACTCACCAAGACCCAGAGATAGTAAGGTGGTCCTAAGATCTCTAAACCATCCAATTTTAGTGGCACCAGGACTATTTTTTACCTCCAGACAAGCTTCTGCGTAATGGTGTAGTTCTGGCGACGTCCACAGGCGTCGCCAGAATGATAAAGGTCGAAGTCTTGCTTGATCGACCACTGAATGACACCCCAGATCATATAAGAGGGGAATTAGTGGTGTTGACTGAGGCAGACCTGTTGCCATCCTTAAGAACTTGTTTTGGGCATGTTTCAAAGAGTCCAGATTACTTCCACCCCATAGCTCTGCGCCATATAACACCGCTGATAAAACCTTTCCTCCATAGATCTTCATCAGCGGCGACATAGGCTTCGTAAATGACCCTTTATGTTCCTTAATCAAGGCTCCACCCAACTGTTGATGTTTCAGGGACATGAGCTCGATCTGGTGGGTCAGCTCAAGGTGTCACTAAAGGTAACTCCCAGGTAGGTGAAGTACTTCGTCTGCTCCAGGGGGGTATCCCCCATGATGACCCTAGCCTTAACCTGTTTATGCCCCCTTAAAACCATAAATTTAGTTTTGGCCACGTTCACCTCCAGCTCATGTTCGCTGCAGAAATTCTCAAACCTCGACAGTGCGTGCTGAAGGCCCTGTCTAGTTCGTGAAATCAAGAGAGTATCGTCAGCGAACATGAGCAGGGGGATTTCCGTCAAAGTACTTGGTAACTCTATTAATATATAGAGAAAACAAGGTGGGTGCCAAAACACATCCCTGTCTGACACCTTTCGGCACAGGGAAGTTCTTTGTCACCTCTCCGGGTTTGCCCCATCTTACAAAAGCATAAGTCTCTGCGTGGAGGTTAACTATAAGGCGGACCAGAATAGGAGGCATGCCCATTTCTAATAGGCAGTTCCAAAGCCCGGCCCTCGGGACAAGGTCAAACGCAGACCTAAGGTCTACGAATGCCGCAAATAAATTTCCTTTACCCAGGGTAACCGTCTTCCAGTGCAGGAGCATAAAGCGAAAAGCCTGATCCAGGGTGCTTACATGAGGTCTAAACCCTGCTTGGAGGGGGGTGAGAACGTTATACTCCTCAATCCATGCCTGGACCCTAGATAGAACAAGTCGAGATACTATCTTCTGTACCGCATCAATAAGACTGATCGGACGGTAGTTCGATGGAACCGACCGATCACCCTTTTTAAAGATGGGCAAGATCTCGGCTCCAGCCCATGAGTCAGGTACCTTGGCGCCCCTAGCCAGCGTGTTTGCCAAATGCAATAGATACGGTACCCATAGGTCTTGATCCTGCTGGAAAATATCAGCTGGGATACAGTCCGGACCGGGCGCTTTGCCCCTAGGGATGGCATTCAAAACATTTTCAACCTCTTTTGCTGAAAACACAAGGGTATCAAAGGTTAATGGCCAACTAATGGGAGCTTCCCCAGCCCTAAGACACCTAAACTGTTCCTCAAAGTGGGACACCCATTTTAGTTGATCAACAGAAGCGGGGCTGGGACGATCATCCTGGGACTGTCCCCATCTGAGGAGATGCCAAAACTGCTGGAGGTTCCTAGAGCCGCAGGCCTCGGCTAGGAGAGCCCAGCGCTCATCATCCCATGCGGCTTTAGCCCGCCGTTTAACTTCATTATAAGCCTTCCTGCTGGTTTTGATTAGGGCTGGGTTCTTAGATTTTAAAGCTTTGAACAAAAGTGAATGGGACTTGCCGCACTCTTCATTAAACCAATTAGCAGGTTTCCTCGCCTTTCCTAAACCCTTATTGGCTACATATTTAACAAAGAATGTCTTTAGGGACAAAAACAGGCTGGCATGAATGTCTGAAATTTTAGGGATTGTCCGATTCAGGTTATCACACTTATCAAGTTCCCTTAGAGAATTAGAAACCAGAGTTCTTATTTTACTACGTGCATTCACATCTACAGCTACCTTTGGCCAACGAACCCTCCTCATATCATTAATTAATACCATGGCCTCTTGAACGGGATTGGGATGTCGCACAATCGGCCCGGCAAAACTAAAGTCCTTCAGTTCTGCTATGAGTGGTTCGTGATCACTTTCTGGTCGTGGTTTAATTGACATATCCGATACTATGGGCCACAGGGTTGTGTCGACTAGGATATAATCAATGCGACTACTATGCCTGCCATTGAAGAATGTTGGGTTGCCCAACCTATCCGATCTTGTACGACCATTTAGGGCACGCAGCCCCCAATTCAGACATAAACCTTTGATGAAAGTGGCGCCTTGGGACCACTTAGTGATCGGAGGTAGCTCGAGTTGTGGAATACCCCACATCATGTCCTCTGCCTCAGTTAGCAACCCATCCTCCCTGCTTAGAGGTTCAAAACAAGTATTAAAATCACCCATTACGACCACATGACCCAATGGTTGGGTAGAGCCAAGGAATTCATCTAAACATGTTAAGGTGGTTGATACACGACCACCCGGAGTTCCTCTGGCATATACATTAAACAACAAAATGTCCAGCCCACTATTAAATTTCATGCTAATTATTAAAATATCAGGGCAGTCGATATGAATTTCCTTCACAGTGACCCCTACAGTTTGACGAACCCAAGTAGTAAGGCCCCCCATGGCCCTGCCTCTTTGGCCTCTAACTGCAGGTTTATTAAAGCTCAGGAAACCTGGAAGAAAAACTGGAAGGGTTGACCATGTCTCCTGAAAAGACCAAACATCACCTTGGCGGATGAAGTCAGCCCAGTCAGGTATGAGCTATCCAGTCATTACCATTAGCATACTTCTACCCACCACACTTCCTAGGAGAACCAAAGGGGAGGACCAATGATTGGACAAGAGTGGAAAGGAGACGCGGGAACAGAGGAACATGGGGTAGAATGGTTCCTATGTATATCCCAGACCCCTTCTTCAATTATAATCGCTTCTGTTGTCTGGAGGCCGTAGACTGACTGCATCCCTTGACTCATGAACCAGGAACTTTTATGATTGAGGAGGGAATAGAAGAAGTACCATTGGACTTACCAAAGCAGCCAAATTGTTTACAACCCAATACCATTGACGATTGTGATCCTGCTGGAGATAAGGGACAAGAAGGAACAGGAGGATTCCCAATTGTTCCCCAGGGGCTGCCAGACTGTGTGCAACCTAATGTTAATGTGAATTGTGGCCCTATCGGAGATAAAGACACAGAGTCACATGAATATGCGGACCAGGAGATGCTAAACACTATATGTCGACCTCATAAGCACGGATGCAGCAGTCTGACCCCCGACCCAGTAAATACTTGGGCAGTAGATGCCACACATAGGGACAGTGGTGCTACTGCCATGGCTGGGTCATATAAAAATAGACGAGGGTACAATCTAGCAAGCTGGAACATTGCGGGCTGGAACAGTAAAATGGGCGCCCTGGGTTGGAGAGAATTTGTGGAAAAATACGACATTCTATGCCTCCAAGAGACATGGAGTGTAGATGATATCAGCTATGAGGGCTATGTGTCTTTTAATTTACCAGCACTGAGTTCAAATATGGACAGAGCCAAAGGCGGTTTACTTATTTTGCTTTCTGTTGACTTCCCGGGGTCAGTTATAAGATACGTAATGGTGGGATGTTATTCCCAATTGTTATGGCTGAGACACAGGAATGGTCGTAATGTTTTACTGATTAATTTTTATAATAATCTACCCGATCTAACGCCATCGACTGCAGTTATTGAAGTTGCGAAAGCTGTGGATGGGATTGTCCGGGCTAATCACGTTAACTTTGTACTTATCTGGGGTGGAGAGTTCAATATTCCTTTGTGTCCTCTCTCCTCTACTAATGTGTGTGGAGTATATGATGATAGAGGAGAAAATTGTACTCACTTATACATAGCACCTATGGAGAGTCATTGAACTCTGTTCTTGCAAAATATGACTTGGTGGTGCTGGAAACATTAAGGGATGATGATGGAAACCCCGTCCCCACCTTTACAGGGAGGAATGTTGTCACGGTTTTTGACCATTTGTTAGTATCAGAGGATATTTGTAAGTACTGTGACACTCCGGTCGTACTAGATCTTGCGATCAGCGACCACAATTGTATCATGGTAACACTGCTTGTTTGGGGTAATAAGGTATTGGCAGTTAAAACTGTGGTTACTGATATAGTCCCATATAGACAAAACGGCCACAGAATAAAGTGGAAGGGAGAAAACTCCGAAAGGTCGATGGTTAAAATCGTGATGGCCTGCCTGCCCGATTTGCATCTCTGCCTTGATGAAAGTACAGACCCAAGGGGCATATTAACTAGTTTTAACAGGATTAACACCATTGTAGAAAATACTATGACCTCTTTCAAGCATACCAATTGGAAACCCAAGATAGGTTGGTTTGACTCTCAGTGTACAGAGTCACTACAGAAACTAAAAAAAGCTTTATCCAGCAGGCCCAGAGATACGTAGGTCAATAATTACTAACCTCAGGGCCACTTACAAGGGGCATTTGAAACGCCGGAAGCTGGAATTACAGGAGGAAGCGTGGGATAACTTGACATGGGCTGCTGAACTATCAGATAGCAAGTTATTTTGGAATATGGTTAACTGCCCCCTCTTGAAGAGCGATGATGTGCCAACTATCACTGCCCATGTTAGTGAAGATAGTTGGGTTACCAACTTCGCTAATATTTTTGATTCAGAGAGGGCTGTGAATTCTTCACGGGGAGAGGCAGAATTATGGCCAATTGTCCCCCTAAGCATCACTACACGGGAGGTAGATCTTGCTATTAGAAATAGCAAGAGAGCGAAAGCTCCGGGCCCTGATGGGGTGACCATTGACCTGTATAAGGCAGACATAACATTGTGGGGCCCTGTCCTGACAAAGGTCTTTAATGCAGCAATTATGGACTGCACCCCGTCCACATGGGGGGAATCCGTAATTATCCCAATATATAAAAAGGGGGACAGGTCGGTTGCCATAAACTACCGACCTATCTCCCTTTTAGACTCATCACTGAAAATCATGAGCCGGGTGATGTTGGCCAGGCTTGAAAAGTGGGTTGAGGGCAGTGGTATACTTGCGCGGTCCCAATTTGGATTCCGAAAGGGCTTGGGAACCAGAGAACAATGTATAAATTTAGATCTTCTAATAGGGAATTATACTTGTGCTAAGCAGGGTTCGCTCTTTCTCTGCTTTGCTGACCTAAGCAGCGCTTTTGATCTTGTTGACCACGCGCTGCTCTGGTCAACCCTATTAGATCAAGGTGCCCCGCCAGAGATTGTTTATTTCTTGGCCAGATTATATTCTAATTTATCTGCACGTATAAGGTATGGCCAAGGGGGGGAATGCACAGACCGTATTAGTGTTAATCTAGGCATTAGACAGGGCTGTGTCCTCGCGCCCCTTCTTTTTTCCCTTTTTATTAATGAAATAGATTTTGTACTTAGGCAGGTTAATTCAGATGCCCCGCTGGTAGACGGCCAGGCTGTACCCATTCTGCTTTACGCAGATGATTCGGTGTTTTTATCCAGAACCCCTTGTCGCCTACAGAGATTGATGGACAAGTTTGCGGGTTTTATTAAAGGAAAAAAACTTAAAATCAACAACACCAAAACATTAATCATGCCCTGTGGAAAAAAAAATGAGGAAGCTGAAAACTTTTAATATAGAGGGTCAAAAAATAGAAATAGTAAACAAATTCTGTTATTTGGGTATAACATTTAGTAGCAACGGCATATGGGGCCCGATGTAGGTAAAAGGGATTTTCCGATTTCAAAATACCGAGGCGGGCCGAATCGGTATTCTGAAATCGGAAAACGAGATGTAGCAAACAAACCGCGAAATAATAGCGAATCGGTCGGCATCGGTAATGTGATTCGCTACGTACCGAATCGGCACGGGGCGAATCGGAAAGTACCGAATCGGCTACCTCCGATTCGGAAATAGCCGAATCGGCTACCACCGATTCGGAAATGGCCGAGTCGGTGAAATCCGAATCGGCAATTACCGAATCGGAGGAATGGAAAGACACCCATGGCCAAAAAGCCCATAGGAATGCATTGAAAAAACCGAATCGGTAAAATCCGAATCGGATTTTACCGATTCGGTAAAAGCCGATTCGGTAAAAGCCGATTCGGTAAAAGCCGAATCGGTAAAAGCCGATTCAGCCAATGAGGTGGCTCCCCATCCCCCACCAAAACAGGGAGTGGCAACCCTGGCAGGTGCAGCTAATTAAGAACTTTCTGGAGAGCCAGCCTGAGCTGAACACTCACAGTTAGCAGCAGTGGGAGTAGGAGGTAGTGAACTGTTCTGATCAAGATGGCAAACCCTAGTGAGAGCCAGAAGTGCAGCCAGAAGAGGAAGCCAAAATTCAGCACCACCGAGCTGCAGGTGTTGGTTGAGGAGGTGGTGAGGGTGCACCGTCAGCTATTCGGTAAGCTGTCCCTCAATGTGCCAGACAGCACCAAGAGGAGGCTCTGGGCAGAAATCGCCGAAAAGGTCAATGCTGCAGGTGTCACCCCCAGGACCCTGGATGAGCTGAAGAAGCGATTCTATGACATCCGCAGCCTCACCAAACGGAAGATGGCAGAGATCCAGAGGCAGGCTGGAGGCACTGGTGGAGGCAGGAACCCGGCGCCACCCCTCACCGACCTGGAGGAACTGGTCTCCAGCACCATTGAGAGGGAGAGCGTAACCGGAATTGGGACCCTGGACAGCTCAGCCAGAGCTACAGCTACAGGTAAGAAGCATGCGCATCATGACACACCCTACCAGACACCTCCCCATTAGACACAATGCATAGCCAAACCCCAGCACAGTACTGTGACCAACATACAAGAGACAAGCATCATGGTACATGTAGTCAGCAGAAGTCAGCAAAATATGGCAGTGCAGAATAACAAGACAGGAAACAGTGGAACACATTCTAAGGAGATGCAAGGACATGTGGAATGCTTTAATTGTACTGACTGTAATACATTGGCACTCAATTTACAAATGCTTCTTTGTACCTAGGGGCACCATCAGGCGGACAAACAATGACAACAGAGGCAGCAGCACCATCCACCACTGCACTCGCCGGGCCGAGCACCAGTCAGGCTGCCGAGGAGGAGGACGACGAAAACACCATAGGGCTTGGTATAGAGGGAGACCTGGTATTAGACTTTGAAGCACTGCACTCCCCACAAATGCCGAGCACACCCCCCTTGCAGTTCTCCCCAGAGAACTCCCCGACAAGGGACCTCCTTCCACCAACACCAGCTCCTGCCACGATCATAGCTGTGGCACCAGTACACCCTGTCCTGGGAGCAGGGGCTCAGGCCCCGGCCAGCACCACACCCCCACCAGTGGCACCCCAGCCCACTCAGCAGGCCGGCAGCTGCAGTACCCGGCGCCGTGCCATTCCAACCACTGCAGCACCAGCACCGGAGGGCAGTGTCTTCCTGGGCCTCGAGGGTAAAATGGTAAAGATCCAAAGGCAGCAGGGGAAATCCATGATGGCCTGCCAACGCCACCTCCTGCAGCACAACCTGCAGATGGGGGAAATGGTGAAAGGATTTCAGTCCTTTGTGGATTCAAACAAGGAGGTAGCAGCAGGTTTAGGCAGGCTAACCCCTGCCATAACCCAGTTATGTGGCAGACTGGAGGAGCATGAGCTGGTGCGCAGGCGGGATGCCCGGGTGCTGAACCGCTCCATGAGCCGCCTTGCAGCTGCAACGGCCCAACTCTGTCAGTGCAGTGCAAACATGGAGTCAAGCCTCACACAAAATATGGCGGAGTTAACAAGGGGAATGGCCCGCATCACCACGGCAATGGAGGCCATGATCATCTCTAACACTGCCGCAAATCCTGCCCTGGACCTGGGGGATGCTGGGGACAGCAGCAGCCGCAGCAGCCCGGTCAGCGCTGCGTCAGAGCCACGCAGGAGCACCAGGCGCTCCGCAGAAGCCGCTGGCCATCCTGAAGGGGGTGAGGGACACCCCAGTGGGGCTGCCAAGCGCTCAAAGAAATAGCCTTGCAAGGGCGGGTGAGGCAACCTGGATCCTTAGACTTTTGTGTTCTTTGCTATTACACCTTTTTTTTGTTGCACATCAGTGCTGTAACTGTGTTGCAACAGTATTAAAAATTTCTTTTTCACCACAACCATTTACCTGTCTGTGCATCTGTACTTACTCAGAAATAGTTTTCAGTAATCTCCTCACGTCTGTATCTGCCATCACTTGGCGTACACACCCCAGCTGGCTGTGTTGGTGGCACAGCTTCGTCGTCATCATGGTCCTCGTAGTCAGACAACTCCACCTCAGTGCCCTTCTTCACCGCAAGGTTGTGTAACATTGCACATACAGCTATGATCTTGCAGCAGGTGATGGGGGTATACTGCCTTGCACCTCCACTCTTGTGCAGGCATCTGAATCGACTTTTCCAGATGCCAAAGGTCCTTTCGACGACATTCCTTGTGCTTTTGTGGGCCCGGTTATACCTCCTTTGGCTGGGTGTGGAGGGGTTGAGGTAGGGGGTGAGTATGAATGAGCGGAGGGCATATGCACTGTCGCCTGGAAGGGAAAGGAGTAACATTACACACATGCATACATGTATTACACCTAGCTACTTTGTGTTATGGGGGTCTGATGATGTGTCTCACCTAGGAGGTATCCTTCACCAAATTCGCCAGCCATCAGACGTGCATAGATGCCGCTCTGTTGGAAAATATAGGAGTCGTGGGTACTCCCTGGGAATTTTGCTACCAGGTCTGTGATGGTGCACTTCGCATTGCTGATCACCTGCACGTTGATGGTGTGTGTAGATTTCCGATTGCGGTATATGTATTCTGTGTCCGCTGGTGGGCATATCGGAATGTGCATGCCATCTATGCAGCCAATGATTTGGGGAAATTGTGCCATCTGGTAGAAGTCAGCTTTGGTTTGTAGCAGTTCTGCGTGGGTTGCAGGGAACGAGATGTATTGGTCCATCCTGTCTATCATGGCGTCAAGGAATGTGTGGAAGAACCTTGACAGGCTGCTCTGGGTCACTCCTCCTGCCGCTGCAACTCCACTTTGATAGCTGCCAGACGCCAGCAGGTGTAGGCTGCATAGCACCTGGACGTGTGCTGGGATGGCGTGTGCCCTTGGGGTGGGGTGGTCCAACAATGGTTTGAGGTCCCTGATGAGCTCAAGTATGGTGTCAGAGTCCAGCCTGTATCTCTGTAGGATCTCAGCCTCAGTGAGCATGAACAGGGTTATCCTCTGTCTGTAGACCTGTTCATTTCTTAGCCATTCCCTCTGTCCTTCCTGCTGTAGCCGTAGCCGCCTCGCAATGACATAAAAAGCTGCCATCCTGCAAGTTGCAATGCATTTTGGGGCTGTTTTTATGGGTTGGAGTTGGTTACCACCTGATTGTAATCCATGGTAAATACCGAGTGATTTCTACCGATTTTGAGCCGAAATCGGTGTTTCTGTGCCTCCCTACATCTCCCCATCTGTCCGAATCGGGGAATTTCCCGATCGGTGATTCTACCGAATCGGTAGGTTCTCCGATTCGGCTTATGTCCGATTAGGTTCATCTACCGATTCGGTACATGGACCGAATCGGATAATTTCCGAATCGGTGTCACTACCGATTCGGTACGTGGACCGAATCGGATAATTTCCGATTCGGTGTCACTACCGATTCGGTACGTGGACCGAATCGGATAATTTCCGAATCGGTTTCACTACCGATTCGGTACGTGGACCGAATCGGTATTTGCATCCGATTCGGTGTATTACCGATTCGTTACATATCCGATTTTCGGTATGTACGTATCGGATTCTTTCCCATTCGGTACTCATTCCGAATCGGTTTTCGCTCCGATTTTGAGTTTTTTCATTGCCCTACATCTCGATGGCTGTTTACCGATCGGTAAGGGCCCAAAATCGGGAATTTCGGCCTTTACCGATCGGTAACGGCCTACCTACATCTGGCCCCTGGTCACAAGAGATATCCAACGTAAAAGCCAAGATGTCTAAAAGTGCCCACTGAGTTTTTTTAAATTTGCGAATAACCTCGACGACCGTCGTATATATGATATGTTACACATATATCGCTGTAGATGCATTGCAATTGCGCTCTACGGATCCAGTGTTTGGGGGTACTGTCATCATGGGGATCTGCAAATTGAAGAAAACAGTTTCTTAAAAAGATTGTTATGTTTGCCTATATCAGCTTCCACGGTGTTAGTACATGAGGAATTGGGCCTGGAGTTTTTATCTGATCTAAACCACTGTTGGTGTGGAGAGCAATTTGGCATAAGAAAGAACCTAGTTTTACGAGGTGTATTATTAGGGATTGCCTCCGCCTAGACAAAAGTTCACTAATCCCTTGGATCAATTATGTTGTGACAACTGCCAGGGACCTATTTGCTTTCAATCTCATGGAGGATCCGGAAAGTTTTTCTGATATCCCAAAGAAAGAGCTTAAGTGCTCTTACTTACATAAGAAAGGTCTAGTGCGTTGAGACGCTACTATGCTATTATCTATCCCTCAGTACTACTACTCCAAGAGGGGCACATTTGGCTTTCCTAAATATCTAAAGGTATTCTCCCGACCATCACACCGTTTTGTTCTTATTAGATTAAGATTCGGAATTGTCCGCCATTTGGTGGCGTTTCCTCTTATGAAGAACTATCCCTCTATACCATGCCCCTGTGATGGGGTCACCAAACAGAGCACTATTCACTTTTTGTTCCTTTGTGATCTCTATAAGCATCTTCGTACTGTTTACTTAAAACCCCTATTTTTAAAAAGAGCAATTACAACTGTAAAATCCGCTATGAGGCTTTTGTTTTCCTTAGATGATCCCAATATTTGCTTTTTTACAGCTATGTACATCCTGAAATCTATGGCTGCTAGGAAAAGTATGTTTTTTAAACATTTTGTATTTTTTATACTATTGTGCTGTTTTAGTCTGTATCTGTTTTTATCCCTTTTTAACCCTCAATTTTTATCGATTAACTTTCTCAAACTTTTATGGCGCAATTATATCAGAGCTTATCAATGTGACTGTATATGTATATATTCTGTATGCTTTTATGATTGTTTTTTCTTAATTAATCGAATAAATCTTTGAAACTGAACTGAACTGCAATTTTGACCTGGCCAGTGTACCCATTTGCCAGACCCAAACCTTCCCTTTTACTGCATGTAAGTCACCTCTAAGGTAGGACCATGGCTGCCCCATGGGCAGGGTGGATAGTCTTAAAAAGGTAGGACATGCATTGGTGTTCTAAATGACTGATAGTAAAATACTGCTACTTTCATTTTTCACTATTGCAAGGCCTATCTCTCATAGGGTAAAATGGGTTGTGCCTTGACATAATTGTAATTTCCCATTTGGAGCATATAGAGATTTGGGGTTTGGAGGTCTTTGAAATCAAAATTTGAAAACACGTATTTTGGTGAAGTTGGTTTTTAAATTACATGTTTGAAAATACCACTTTTAGAAAGTGAGCATTTTCTTTCTTAAACATTCTGTGTCGCTGCCTGTTTGTAGAATTTACATCTGGGTTGGCTGATAGTTGGTCTCTTGTGCATTCACTCTAGACAGCCACACAAAGGGAGGTGGGGTGTGCCTTGCATATCCTGATGGGCCATACCAGGCTGATGGGCCTTACTGAGCTAGAGGGTTGGGAGGAGTTGTCACTGATACCTAAATGGGGCTGTGCATATCCTCACACAAATCTGCCTCCACACTCCTGTAGTGTGTCTGGAGCCAGGTCAGGGAAAGCCAGGGACTTGTGCACTACCAAGACATTCCTTTGAAGTTTGTCTACTTCAAAGGCAGAAACTGTTACAAGTACTGGAGCTGTGATACCATAACTTCAGAACACTTCTGTACTAAAGGAAATTGTGCCAAGAATAGCTGGATGCTTCAGGAGGGACTGACACTCTGCTGGTGGCTTTGTTGCGCTGGCCCTCTGTCTTGAGCATTGAAAGGACTGGACTTTGTTTTCTGTATCCTGCTTTCAAGGTTCTCCAAGAGCTTGAGTTGAGCTTGCCTCCTGCTAAGAAGTCTCAGGGCCATCAAACACTACACCTGCCAGTGCCTGGGCTCTTCTGCTGAGAGTCCTGACTTGCCAAGTGGTGCTAAATCCAGTTCCTTGGCTCTTGGAAGCGTAACCTGGTGAGCTTAAGGAGATAATCTATTCACCAACTCCCAGCACCTGTTTTTCAACACATCGCAGCAAAAGAATGACGCCTCACCGCTGCCTGCCCTGAATCCTAAACCCAGTAAATGGGGTGTACCAACATCAAGACCTGGGAGCGGTGCAGTCCCAATACGGACTTTGGTGCTCCCCGACTGGAGCTGTCACTTTTAAAATTTAGCTCAGTAGCAGGTAACATACATTCTTGGAAAGATGACAGACAAAGATGGTAATTTCAATGCTTTATATAAATGATTAAAGGCAAATGATATAGAACATGTAATAAGTACATTTTTGTAGTAAAGCATACAAATCATTAGAAAGAAAGAACTCAGTACATTTGTAAGTGAAATCCAGCATAGATTTGCTTTCTAAGAATGAGGAAAGGGTTCTCCTGTACATCGAATTCCATGCATTCTTTTATCAGACTTCTAACAATGAGGCTCATACAGTCTACAGTAATATATGATTCTCAGGATGTGCACCAATAGGAGACGAGTAGGAAGAAACATTTTATTACAGAATAATTTTGAGTTTTTTCTCATTCTCATAGTTTAGTCAAGCAGTCTAACTGATATATTGTCCAACAGAAGTCTGGGTCAGCTAAAGCTGCCTTGGTTTTCTACAGTGGGAAACAATCTCTTGGAACACTTTCTTAGTTGCTCGTGGGACTAGTACAATTCTTTATTTAGAAGAAGAAGACAGCAATAGTCATCACATGATGCATAGTGACATGAATACAAGATGGAAGACATTATAAATATAGTTTGGTAGCATATTCTCAAACTACAATACATTTATTTATTATGTAGAGAAGAGCAACTTGCACAGATGCGTAGAAGTTTCTCACACATGACTACAAAGCCCTCCACAAGGCCTTACCTGCATACCTTAACCACTGCCTCTCCTTCAGTGGCGTAACAAAACTTGAGGGGGCCCCCTGCAAAGTACACAGAGAGGCCCCATTCTAGACTTACTCTGGAGCTTTCAGCCAGGGTACTGCGCTGAGGGGGCCCCTTGGAACTCAGAGCCCCCGCACTGCAGGGGCTGCGGGGGCCTTTGTTACACCACTGCTCTCCAACTCTCCCCACATAAATCTCTGCTCCCCCCACAAGCCCTGGCCACAGACCCATAGATCTGCAAGACCACGTTTGGAAGATCCATCTCCTACCTCACTGCGAAGACCTGGAACTCGCTGCCTCTGCACCTCAGGCAATCATCATTGCTGCTGCAATTCGGGAAGGATATTAAGACCTGGCTCTTCAACTGAACCACAGACCCAGCCCCCCCCGCTCCCCCCCCCAACCAGCACCTTGAAACTCTCACAGGTGAGTGGCAGCGCTTTATAAGATTCTGATTGATTAATTGAATGATGTGTGGAGAAATCTACTGCCCCTCCACATCACGAAAAAAAGAAACGCTGCACAATATCAGCCTTAAATTTGTTTTCCCGGTTAGAGTCCGCCCTATCAATGCAGAGATATTTGGCTTTGTTTTCACTGAGCATCCAAGTTAAAACAAATACTCAAGTGAAAACCTCTCCCATTAGGGGGGAAAGGGTGTTCAAAGGTGTGAAAAGTTGAAAGGATGAACTTAAGAAACCAGCAGCAAGGCTTTAGGACACTATGCACTTTACCACTGCTAACGACTGCTAAATTGCTTGTGCTCACTTCTTAAAACATAGTACAATTGGTCTACATCTGATTGGCTAATTCAATTAAATTTTCATTTACTTTTAAATGGATGGATTAAAAAGATGGTACAACGTGTACCTAAGACTTGTAAATTAAATGCTACTATTGGGCCTTCAGCTCCTATTGTGCCACATACTTAAGTAGCCATTGAAAACATCTCAGTTCTGCCTTTGCAGCTTGTGTGCATTGTTCAACTGCCAATTTGACCTGGCAAAATAGCCCCTTTGCCAGGCCTAAACCTCCCTTATCAATACATACAAGTCATTCCTAAGATAGGACCTAAACAACACATAAGGCAGGGTGCATTGATTTCAAAACGTTGTACATGTACTTTTAAGTTTTACATGTTCTGGTAGTGAAAAACTCCTAAATTCATTTTTCATTACTGTGAGGCCTCCCTCTCCAATAGGATAACATTGGGTTATGTTAGTACATTTAATAAGTGATTCCTTTTGTTTGGGAACAGGTAGGAATGTTGTGATTGGTCTCTAAAGAGTTGTAATTTAATACCCTCTTTAATGGTAAAGTTGGATTTTAAGGCACGCCTTTTGAAAACACCACTTTTAGAAAGTTGATATTTTCTTGTCCTAAATATTTGGTGCCTGCAGCCTGTGTCCTTGGTCGCACGAATGGGATTAGAGTGTCAGTTGGCCTTTGTGTATTCCTCCCAAACAGTGAGTCAAAGGAAGAGTGGCTGTTGGCAGGATGGGCCATCTAGCCAGGATTTCAAAGGAGCTTCCACAGCACACTCACATAGAACTTCACACTATCCTTTTGCCACCTCAGATCCCTTGGAGTCTGGTCAGGGAGGAAGGACATTCCAGAGCCATCTGTGGGGGAAACCCCTGACATTTTTTCCACTTCAAAGCTGGCACTAGGTATAAAAATAGACCCTCAAACCGACTCCTCAGTATACTCCTGGATGTGCAGACGGCACTCAGAAGACTTGCCTTGTAATTCAGAGGACTGTCCTACTGCTTGAGACCTGCTTTGTACCTCAGAGTACTGTCCTTTGTTACCAGAGGATTGCCTGCTGCTTGCCGACTGCCCTACTGCTTGAACTCAGGCCTACCAGAGTGTCTCCCAGGGTGTGCTGGCTGGCCTGTTCTGAGATGCAGGAACACAAAAAACTCCAACAACTTCAACACTGCACCTGGACCCTTTCTGAGGTGAGTTCTACCATTAGAAGTGGTGCCATAGGTGCCCAAACTGCAAAAAAAACAAAATTTGAGACTTCAAATATTTTAAGTCAAAAAGTGCCCTCAGAACCAATAGAAGACTGAGACCTACCAGCTCGCTGAACTGTCCAAGGTGTATTCCCAATCATTGTGCCAGTTCCTGCTACTTTCTTCTCTGCTGCAGCAAATCCTGTTCAGCAACTCCTCTCAGAAGGGGTATTGGTCCTTGTGAAGCCCTCATCGGCTACTGCCTGCAACTAATTCTCTCTGAAGATCTTCAACCTCCATAAAAAAGAATAAGTCTGAACACCGCCAACTACTTGCCCCGCTGAGCTTTACCTTCTTTGACATTTTAATTTAAAAGTTCTTCTAAGTCCGAAGGTAAGTGGAGACTGGTCCCAATACAATTTGAGTATCCGAACCGCACTACTTCATAGCGGGTTGTAACTTTCGACTTTGCCCAGATCTCACACAGCTAAATGCCCACTGATGGCATCTTGATCTTTTAGGCCCTATTTTTACTTTGTACTTTGAAAATTCATAACTTCAGTTCTACTGGTTCGATTTTTGTTGTTTTGGTGTCTAATAATTTATCAACGTTTACTCCATTTTTCTAAACTAGTGTGGGGTGTTTCTTCTTTTGTGTTTCCACTTTGATACTGTTTATGTCTTGCATAAATACCCGGCCTGGGCATAGTTTGTGGAGTCTCGCTGCACGGAACTCCGGGAAGTGACAAACTCAATGGAGTTCCGCAAGAGGCGGAGTTCAGTGCGAACTGCTATTTGTGCTGAACTTTCTACCACTCGTGTAGAAATTCTACGCGAGCGGCAGCTCACACTCGCCAACTTATCATTCGCCAGAGTGGGGAAAAAACTCCCTATGTGGAGTGGAGCTTTCTGACCTACGCAAGCTCCGAGGAGCACGGAGTGCAGATAACTCCGCAAACTCAGCAAACGGAGAGGAGTTCACTGCCAAAGGCTAATCAAAACTTTACATCATTTTTCTAAATTTGGCCTGACTGCTTTTGTGACAAACTACCTGAGGGTTAAACACAGGTTTAGTGAGTGCATTTTGATGGTTTCACCCCTCCCCCCATCAACTCATAGGAAAAGTACAAATGTATTAGAAAAAATATGAGCCTATGAAAATGTTTGTGACAAGGATTGGAATACAGATGGGTATAAAAGTCTGATTTAGCCTTAGAAAGATCTTTCTTGGAAGATTTCATTTTTTGTTTTAAAAATTGTACTGTCTGCTAATGTGGCAAGGAATTCTAGAGAGTAGGTACAAGGTCTGAGAAGGAATGATGGCTGAGAATGGATTTACAAAAACATTGATTCAAGAGTAAACGTTTCTGAGCTCACTGGAGGGATCTGCAGAGTGTGTATCTAAACAAACAGCAGGAAGCTAAATCTGGAATAGTACCATAATTATACATAAAAAGACAGATGCAAAATGGAAGGATGCTAGCTAAAAAACTTTGCTGGCGGCTAAGATGGCCACCAAATAGGAGCACCTCCAGGGAGCTCTCAGGTTGGGGATTACCAAATCGGTATTCATCCCTGTTTTAACCCTGCCATGCACCATCCTGGGTATCACTACATCTCTAATTCTATTTGGAAACTCGTTGGCTCTGCTCACCTCCTGGATTGGCCGATTCCTCCCCGGGACTGACTGGTATAATTTTTCCTCTGCTGCGGTGGCTGGCTGATAGTTGTGAGACTATGGAGAAGGTGGAGTTTGAGGGCATCAGAGGAGGGACCGTCCTGACTGATCTTCCCTGCGGCTTGGGCTGGTGCTGTGGCGTCGTCCTTTAACGGCAGCGGAGCATGGATGCCTGGGACCTGGTGAGTGCTCGTGCGACCGCCTACTCTCTCCTGATGATGGGCAGCTCTCGATCCTTCAATCAATCAGGGGTTTAAAGCACACTACTCACCCGTGAGGGTCTCAAGTCGCTGGGGGGGAGGATCAGCAGTTCCGTTCAGTGGAGGAGCCAGGTCTTGAGAGCCTTCCTGAAGGTGCTCAGGGAGGGGGCACTTCTGATGTCGATCAGTAGCTCATTCTAGGTTTTGGCAGCGATGTAGGAGAAGGCTCATCCTTCTGTTCTGTCTCTGCGGATGTGCGGGGTTTCTGCGAGGGTGGGGCTAGTAAAGCGAAGGTTTCTTTTGGGTACGTGGAAAGTGATTTTCTTTTTGGGGTATTGGGGTCCTGTGTTGTTGAGGCATTTGTAGATGAGGGTGAGTATTTCGTAAATTGATTCTCTTCTCGATGGGGAGCCAGTGGAGGTTCGGTATGTGTTGGCTGATATGCTCGTGTCGGGGGATGCCTATGGCGAGTCTGGCTGCAGAGTTCTGTATCGTGTGTAGCTGGCAGAGTAGAGACATGTTGATACCGCCGTAGGGGGAGTTTCCTTAGTCCCATCTGCTGGTTATGAGTGCGCGGGTGACTGTCTTCCTTGACTTGGGGGGGATCCATTTGAAGGTCTTTTGGAGGATGCAGAGGGTGTTGAAGCAGCTGGAAACAATGGTGTTGACCTGCTTGTTCATGGAGAGGGAGGAGTCGAGCACGATGCGGAGGTTTCTGACGTGGTCCGTGGGGATCAGGGGGCTGCCGAGGATGGGCCACCAGGAGTAACCCCATGCTGACGGGGTGGTTCCAAGATCCATGCCAGGTGCAGTCCTGGGGCAGGCCGTGCTCGCGCCTGAGGACACCGCCTGTTGTCCCAGTCCAGAGCTTCGATTAGCTACCGGAGGCTCAAGGACCCCTGTCCGGGGTTCCAGTCGGAGCCTTGTTTTCACTACTGGAAGCAGACGGACAAGGCTGAGAGCCATCTGGTGCCGAGTGCATGCAAGTCAGGTTTGCACCCGCCCTGTAGCCTCGCCCTGTCTCTCCATGGTCTGCGGTCCGGGATATCAAGCTGACAAGGGAAGGAGCTTGGTGATGCGCGGTAAACAGACAAAATATCGACTAGAAAATATCGAATGGACATAATATCGAGTACAAAATATAGGCTGGACAGAATATCGAATGGAAAGAATATAGACATCAAAAATATTGTTTTGAAGGTAAGAAATGTAATATCGAATTTTAAAATATAGATTGTCAAAATATCGAAGTACATAATATAGGTTAATGAAAATATCGAACATTTAATAATATCGAATTTTTTTAGTGTATTTTATGTGTTAAAAGTGTTTATTTATGTTATAATATAATTTAATTAATGAATTTAATGTTATTGAAATTTTGCGTAATTTAATTCTGTAGTGGGTTGTGGGTTTATAGGGGAGTAGGGTGGGAAGTAATTTAATTAATATTAATTAAATATGTAAATTTATTTATTGGTATTTTTTATAATTAATTGTTAATTAATTTTTATTTTGTAATTAACATTTTAATTGCCAATTTATATTTTTTAATTGATTAATTGATAATTATGTTAATTTAGCTAATTTAATTTCTGTAGTGGTTTGTGGGTTTATAGGGGAGTAGGGTGGGAAGTAATTTAATTATAATTACTTAAATATGTAAATGTATTTATTGGTATTTATTTATAATTATTTCTTAATTAATTTTTATTTTGTAATTAATTACATTTTAATTCCCAATTAATTTAGTTTAATTGATTAATTGATAATTATGTTAATTTAACTAATTTAATTTCTGTAGCGGGCTGTGGGTTTATAGGGGAGTAGGATGGGAAGTAATTTAATTAGAATTAATTAAATATGTTAATTATTTTGGGGTATTTATTTGATCTTAATTGTTAAGTAAGTTTTTAAATACTAATTAATTAATTGTTACTTTTTAATTAATTAGTACTAATAGATAACTAATTGTAATGATTAAATTAAATTAGTATTTGTAATTCATTAATTTTTATATTATATTAAATTGGTAATTACTTGGAATTTTTTTTTATAGATATTTAAATATATATATATTTTTTTATTTAATATATGAAGTATCTACTTTCCCTACTGTTGCACTAATTTTTACCCCTGCGCTATCCAACGCTTTCCCTACTGTTGCACTCTCTGGAGTGGAAATAGTAATTTTTACCCCTACGCTATCCAACGCTTTCCTTACTGTTGCACTCTCTGGAGTGGGAATAGTAATTTTTACCCCTACGCTATACAACGCTTTCTCTACTGTTGCACTCTCTGGAGTGGGAATAGTAAATTTTACCCCTACGCTATCCAACGTTTTCCCTACTGTTGCACTCTCTGGAGTGGGAATAGTAATTTTTACCCCTACGCTATCCAACGTTTTCCCTACTGTTGCACTCTCTGGAGTGGGAATAGTAATTTTTACCCCTACGCTATCCAACGCTTTCCCTACTGTTGCATCTCTGGAGTGGGAATAGTAAGTTTTACCCCTACGCTATCCAACCCTTTCCCTACTGTTGCACTCTTTGGAGTGGGAATAGTAATTTTTACCACTATGCTATCCAACGCTTTCCCTACTGTTGCACTCTCTGGAGTGGGAATAGTAATTTTTACCCCTACGCTATCCAACGCTTTCCGTACTGGTGTACTCTCTGTAGTGGGAATAGTAATTTTTACCCCTACGCTATCCAACGTTTCCCTACTGTTGCACTCTCTGGAGTGGGAATAGTAATTTTTACCCCTACGCTATCCAACGCTTTCCCTACTGTTGCACTCTCTGGAGTGGGAATAGGAATTTTTACCCCTACGCTATCCAACGCTTTCCCTACTGTTGCACTCTCTGGAGTGGGAATAGTAATTTTACACTTCCGCTATCCTACGGTAATAATATTTGATATTTTTTTATTATATTATGTTACTATATATATATGTTTTAACATATATGATTGTTAACAATTTTTTTATAACTTTAATTAATGATTTAATTATTATAAGTTAATTTAAGTAATTTTAAGTATATTTTACTAAATATTTTTTAATATTAAATTAATTTAACATTGTTTTAATAAAGTCGATATTTTTACAAACTATATTTATGTAAACGATATTTTTTACTCGATATTTTTGTACTTACCTGTTTGTAGATACAAAGTCGATATTCTGTCTGTCGATATTCTTTCGCCGATATTTCTGGTACTCGATATTATGTCCCTCGATATTATGTCAGTGATCCGTGCTGCGTATGTTGAGATGAGCTCCCCTGCAGCCTCCCGAATGCCGAGTCTCGGCCTTCTCGACCTGGTCGCCATTTAGAGCGAGTCTGCTGCTCTAACTTTGATATAGTTTGTCCCCTAACGTAAAATGGCCATCCTTTGAGTGGTTCCCTGGCTCCTTCACAAGGATAGCCAGTAGTAAGAATCGAAAGAGGACCAATCCACTTTAGACCTTAGAAATATAAATAGGAATCGAACTTGGACACCCCTTACAATGAAGTGGTCATCTTTAAACCTCCTCGTGCACAGAAAATAGGGCCTTGAGACTGGAATGTGGTCCTCTTATCTCGGATCCTAGAATCAATTACTGGACCTACTTTATTACTCCACATAATGAAGTGACTTCTTTGAAACGTCCTACAACACAGGATAGGGAAAGTTTCAGAATTGCAGACACTCTATCCCTTTACTACTCTCTGATTAGTGCCCCCACTAGATCATCTTTGCAATTGACAGCCCTGCCATAGATCTAGGGAAGTCACTGCGAAAGCGGATAGAGTAATTTATTCTGCATAACCTGTAATTTTTCTCTCCCACCAGTATGGCAGGATTGTGCCTGAAAGTAGCAGGATGTAACTCCTACACTCTCACATACCCCCCAACCTATCCAAGACTGCATGAAAACTTTTAAGCACAATCTTCTGAGAAGACACCCAGAGACTTCTGATCTCCGGCCCATACTATAACATGGAAAAGAGCATCATTGTAAATGACCTAATATTCTACAGCAGGAAAATAGCACTCTGATGAGCAGCCATAATAAATCTACTAAACATTCTTGAAACTAGTAACATTCTGTGTGGCCCAAACATACTGATCACTCCGTCACAAAAAATAAGAGCTGACCTTAATGTTACAATCTATAAAAATGGCACTGTTCTGATCCAAGCAGCAAACAAGAATCTCAAAAAAATCGATGACCACTTCACCACCCTAAATGAGCAGGTTCTTGGCTACACTCATTCATCACACCCCCAGTGCCCTCACAATCTGACACACGTTGGAGCAGTGTCCTCTACAGATCAAAGTTAGCATCATGGGCTAAGGGCTTCCCGCTTATGACTACCAAAGCAGAAGCTACCTCCTTAAGCTCCTTCTCACCTTCTCCCAAAGGATGGACTGGTAATGATCTCCCCAAATGAAGTCCTTACAGCACAGTGCGCATGGCAGCATCTCCCCTAAATCTAAAAGAGTATTGCCCACCTCACCTCCTCAACCTCTCAAAAATGCAATGCCTGCAACCCCATCATGCACTCATTGTCACCTTTTCACATCCATAGCGTCAAGCACACAGGTCAGCCAGAGCTCGCCACCTACCCCACCAAAATGCTCTTTTGCCTCCCTGTTGAGTAAAACAGGCCCTTTTCTCACTTCTACGTACAGAAAAGCAACCAAAGGGTGATCGAATTCCAGCTCCTCTGCCAGGGTCACCGAGTGTACTCGCATTCCAAGCCCTGATCCACGGGACCCTTCACCTCTATTACAGTCAGCATAGCTCAGAGCATTCATAACACTATTCTCAAAATCAAGAGCATCCTGCACCGTACCGACCATTCTCGCTCTAAAATCAAGCACATTCAGAAATCAGTACACAACCTTCAAAGCAAGCCTAACCATCATCCCCTGTCACTGGCAAATAAACACCAGCACCCTCGCAAACAAGTCAACAATCTATCAGAGGATGAAACACTAGCTCTTCTACTATCCTCCAGGGCAACACCTGCATCTTCCAGTCCCACCAACAAGAAAGACGAAAACAAAATCCATACGGTCACAATCAACACAAATAGAATTTTCCACCCTCAGAAACAGATGTGTACACGGCAACAATTTAAAACGAGTATCCATATCCATCTCAATTCCCCTCAAACCCCGGGGAGCTCCGCAACACCGCTCTCTGGTCTTTTACTTAATTGCAGATTAGCAGTGAAGCATGCCTCTGACATCGCAAACTCATCTTGAGTCAAGATGATGATGTGGAAGTCTTAACTGAATCATGGCTCAACGAAGCATCATCGCCCTGCATGGATTTATTGGTTCCTTCAAACTACAACACATAAGGCTGGACAGAGAAATAAAAAATGGGGAGGTATTGCTTGCATCCAATGCTCCGACCTCTCTGTTACCCATCTTCACTCTGATCCTCTTGACTCCTGTCTCCTGTGCAGGGTCAGACTGGGAACCAAAAGCGGCTCTGGCAAAGTGCTCGGCT
The DNA here is from genome assembly GCF_964263255.1 of Lissotriton vulgaris. Lineage (NCBI taxonomy): Eukaryota > Metazoa > Chordata > Amphibia > Caudata > Salamandridae > Lissotriton > Lissotriton vulgaris. The sequence goes on from NC_141696.1 coordinate 231,494,104, forward strand.
GCCCCCCCTCCCCGGGGTTGGGAATGCCGCTGAGCTCTTTGCCAGGGCTAGTTTTCTGCCGATTTTGTTACAGGGCCGATTTTGCAGCTATGCTGCAAAAACGGCCCTGTAACAAAAACGGCCCCCAGGGGCCCAAAACCGGCCCCCACCCGTGCAGCACACCGGGGGATTGCCTGGTGCCCGCTATGGCCAGTCCGGCCCTGTGAATATCCTGCACTCTCCATAAGTGACGACTCTAACCGCTTGTCCAAACTGCACATTTCTACCACCCCCCAGGCAGGAATGACCCACTCATTGACCACCTCATGGAAATCATTACTGAAGGGGCGTGGCTTGGGCGCCGATGGCGATGGTCGCCTGAGAGCTCGGCTCCGGGACTGAGCCCGGGATTATCCTGTTAATCGGAGGCCGCGGGGCACCCTAGCCCCCGCAAATCGTAGCTCGGCCCAACTAGACCCCACTGAGACGACCGGCGCGGCCTGGACGGGTGGTGATCTGCCCGAAACACGAAGTTCGAGGTCCCGGGGAGAGCGACCCAATATGGCGCCCGGACCCCTTTGTCCCCTTGGACGGGGCCATTAGCCTGGATGAACGCCGCTGAGCATAACGTGCCCTCCTCTCATGTATTTTCCAGGAGAGTGAGGAGTTGGACTCTGCCCTGCTGAGACCCTGGTATTGATGAAGGCGCCTGGGCGATCGGAAGCTCCTACCATAGCAAACCCGGACGCCTGGAGGTCCCGGCGGTGGTGACGACCCCCGACGCGGCGCCTGGCTGCATCCCCCGATCGGCCCGATCCCATGGGAAGCATAACCCCCTGGTGCCACAAAGTCTCTGGAGGAGTGGGTGGCCCTCGTTCCGGATCCTCGTCAACCAGACGGCCCTACCCGGCCTGGCGCCGAGTGTCTCCGCCTCCTCCTCAGCGCTCTCAGACGACACGGTGGTGGCGTGAGCCGAACCTGTGGAGATCCACCTGGCCCTGGAGAAGAGGATCACCGGCCTTCATCCCGAGGGCCTCCATTCGGGAGAGTTATAGTCGGAGCCCGCACTCGGGGGCACCTTTATCTGAGCCCACATTGTGCGCTTCCCACGATATGGGGAAGCCGAGAGGGGCCAAGGGGCCCACCCCGGCCGCCTCTGACTCGGAGACCCCAGACAAGGAAGGCAGCGGCAACCCGGGGGACGCTGGTGGCGCACCGCTGCAGCAACAATTTGATCGCGTCCTGGAAGCGATTGCGACCACACGCTCGGCCCTTCAGCAGGACATTGCCCAGGTGGCGACGAGTCTGGGCCTTCTCAGGGCGGATCATGGCAAGCTATCGGACAGGGTCAAAGAAGTAGAAGGCTCGGTGAAAACCTTGGAGCCGGCACAGCGCACCTTGGCCGCGGCAATGAAAGATGCTCTAACCCGGATTTCTGCCCTGGAACAGCGAGCGGAGGATGCGGAAGGCCGTAACAGGCGCAACAACATCCGAGTGGTAGGACTGCCGGAGAAGATCGAGGATGACGACATGGTGGCCTACTTGGAGGCCTGGCTCCGAGACACGGTAGCCCCGGAAGGCCTATCCTCTTTCTACACACTTGAACGGGCTCATAGAGTCCCAGCACGGCCACCGCAACTGGGCCGGGCGCCACGCCCGGTGGTGGCGCGCCTCCTGCATTTTCGCGACAGGGACCTCATCCTCAATGCCGCTAGACATAATGGCCCTTTCAAGGTGGAGAACAGCCAGGTGAACATTTTCCCGGACTACACCTATGAAACCCAACGTAGGCGGTACTCATTCTTGGCGATTAAGCGCGAGCTCCGGAGCGAGGGCATTCAATACTCGCTCCTATTTCCTGCAAGGCTCCGCGTCATTGTAGATGACAAGACTCAATTTTTTGATACCCCGGAGGATGCCTGTAACTGGCTTGAACTGTATAGAGCTGGGAAAGATGGCTTCGCCTCCACATCTCAGACAATGGCGGAGCCGGGACAGCGACGGCGGTCCACGAGGGTGCGGAGTCGCCGGGGCCGTTCAGGCGGCCCTACTACTGCAGAGACATCGACGGAGCGGAAAGGTGTATTGGAGGTGTTGTCTGCCCTTTCTGGGTCAAGAGAGGATGCCATCGCAGAAGAAGAGAACCCTGGTGACGAGGGAGCATCGACGGACTCGGAGAACTCGGTGACGGATAGTACCGGCACACCGGTGATTACACCAAAATCGGTTGAGGACCTTCTTGATGGACAGGGTTGACGGGGTGAGCTGTATCCTTTTGGGTGGGGGCCCGTACCGGGGGTGGAGGGAGCCGATGGTTCAACATGACCGCAGGAGAAGCGGGGGGTGGGGGGCCCTGCCTTTGCCCCGAGGGTTTCCATTACTGTTTAGGGCTTGCTTTAGTCCTGGTAGCCTGAGCATCGAGGGCCCACTGCCACCGCCCAGCCCGCACCTGGCCCCTAAGGCCTTCCTACGGTGGCGACTGTAGGATTAGTTGGGGACGAGGGGAATTTTGGAAGACATGGTTTGGATGGGAACTAGATGGAGTTATTTGGGTCCTGTTCTGGGGAGGGTGGGCAGGGGTTTGGGTAACGTAAATTTTGTTGAGTTTTGGTTGAGGGAAATGGCCGCCATCAGTGTTGGGGGGATTGTTGTTTGCCTATTGCTGGGACCCAGATGGGGTGACTTTGCATGCACAGTATGGGACAATGGCTGACGTTGCTAATGTGAAGTGTATTACTTGGAACGTGCGGGGGCTTCATACCATGTCTAGGCGGCACAAAGTCCACGCTTATTTAGTGCGTAGGGGAATACAAATGGCGCTACTGCAGGAGACCCATCTGAACAAGGCGGAAGGGGCGGCGCTACAGCGTAGATGGAGGGGACAGGTCTTCTACACGTCGTACTCAGCGTATGCCAGGGGGGCGCTAATCTGGATCCGGGCTGGGGTTCCCTTCCAGGTCACAAACTCAGTGGTAGACCCCGAGGGGCGTTACGTGGCCATCTCTGGCACTCTGGGGGGGAGGGACCTGAACGTTTGCTGTGTTTACGCACCTAACATGGACCAGATTGCCTTCCTTTCTAGGTTGTCGGGCTCGTTAGCCCACTTTTTCACGGGGCCCCTCCTGCTCGGTGGGGACTTCAATTCAGTGGTGGATGTGGAGACTGATCGCTCGCACCCGCCCCTCCCTGATTCTCCGGTCCGCCGCGTGGCCAAGGGCCGTGGCGACTGGCAGACACGGTGGGGGTTGACGGATATTTGGAGAGCGCAACACCCCGACACTAGAGATTACTCCTATTTTTCGGGCCTCCACGAGTTGCACGTTCGGCTGGACGGGTTTCTTGGCTCGACTGAACTGGTTTCAGCGGCCGTCCGTTCCGAATACTTGACTAGGACCATCTCGGACCATAACCCCCTCCTGCTGGCCCTTCGCTGGTTTCCGGGGGCGCCGGCGGTGCCCACCTGGAAGTTACGCCCTGAGATGCTCGAGGATAGTGTCTTCAGAGCGGACTTAGGTGATAAGATCGAGGAGTATTTCGCGTCCAACGGGGGCTCTGCGAGCTCGAGAGCGCTGGAATGGGACGCTTTTAAGGTGGTGGTGAGGGGTTATTGCATCACCAAGAAGGTAGGTATGAGGCGGGTTATCCTCGATGACTTGGAGGTGGCCGATCGGAAGCTTCGGGAGTTGGAACTCCACCGCCCCGGGCACCCTGAACTCCAGGGACGCACGGCGGAGGCGAAGGAAGCGGTGGCAGCTGAGGTCGAGCGGCTGCGCTGCTTCGACTACAAGGCCTATACGGTTCGGTCCCTTGCAGAAGGGGATAAAACGAGCGCATTGCTGGCTTGGCTGGCTAACCCTACGCGCCAGACCTCACTGACGACATCCATGCGTATGATGGACGGGACCATGGTGCATACTCAACCGGAGATTCTAGGTTGCTACCGGCACTACTACGATCAGTTATACCGCAGTTGTGCTGTCAAAGACCCCGACCTTTTTGAGGACTATTTGGGATCCCTGGAGCTCCCGATGGTGGAGCCTGACGTGGCGAAAGCCCTGGGTTCCGATATCGAACTGGGGGAGATCCGCAGCGCCATCAAAAGGATGGCGCGGAACAAGACCCCGGGACTAGACGGTCTTCCGGTGGAATTTTATGCGACCTATGCCGACCTCCTGGCTCCGAGACTGGTGATTGTTTATAGAGAGGCGAGGAGGCTTGGCCGACTGCCTGGCTCGATGCGGGAGGCCCTGGTGGTTCCCCTCCTCAAGCCGGGGCGAGACTCGACCGATCCGGCATCCTACCGGCCCTTATCGATGCTGACGGTCGATTATAAGATTCTGAGCAGCATCCTGGCCTCGAGACTGGTTGGCCACATGGCCTCCCTAGTGCATGAGGACCAGGCCGGGTTCATCCCCAAGCGCAATACGACAATGAACATCCGCAGGTTGTTCCGCTTGCTGGGTGAACCGCTGATGGGTGCTCCATGCCCAGTGGTCCTGTCGGTGGACCTAGAGAAGGCGTTTGATAGCCTGGAATGGGACTACCTACACACGGTGTTGCGACGGTTTGGCCTCGGGGAGGGCTTCATCAAATGGACCGCGGTCTTATACGCCTCCGTGTCGGCCAGGGTTCGGGCGGGCCCATTAATTTCCTCACAGTACCCGGTAGAAAGGGGCACGAGACAGGGCTGTTCGTTATCCCCACTTCTCTTTGCGCTGGCGGTGGAGCCCCTCGCAGTGCTACTCCGGTCGGGGGCGCATTACAGTGGCTTCTGGACCCCTTCGGGCACGCACCATGTTTCGTTATATGCCGACGACTTGTTACTCTTCCTGGAGGACCCAGTCGAGGCCCTACAGGGAGCTAAGACGGCGCTCTCGGCGTTCGGGGCGGTCTCGGGCCTACGGGTAAATTGGACCAAGACGTGCCTCTTCCCAGTCCGTAGAGGCACCCCTAGTCCAGTCCTTAATGGGGGACTTAGATGGGAACCTGACTGTTTCAGATACCTGGGGGTGTACATTTATCATGATCCATCTGACCTCCTGGACGGAAACATCGCCAGGTGCAGTCGAGCTCTACGGGGGAATATGGACTTTTGGGCTACACTGCCGCTTTCGTTGGCGGGGCGGGTCGCCCTCCTCAAAATGGTGGCTCTCCCCCGACTGCTATACTATTTCCGGGCGCTGCCAGTTTGGATCCCACCGGCCACGTTTAGGCTTCTACGGTCGACGGTGACCGGATTCCTTTGGGGCTCGGGCCGCCGTAGAGTGGCCCTTAAGACCCTGATGAGGCCGAAAGCCGAGGGTGGACTTGCGGTGCCGGATTTCGAGAAATATTATCTGGCGGCGCAGCTCCAGACCCTCACCCAGGAGGTTGCCAGGGAATTTCGAGGCCCGGAGGACAGGAGAGGTACAGGGATGGCTAGGCATGTCCTATCTTTCATAGCTCTACGCCAACGTTTGACCTTACAGGACCTAACGTTGGAGGAAAAGACCATCCGACTGTGCTGGAACCGGGCTCACGCCAGGGGCCAACTCCGGATACCGTATGCGCCGGAAATACCATTGGGGATGCTGACGGCGTTGCCCCATGGCGGGGATTGGTCACGATTGGCGGACTGGGAGGACGCGGGGTTGCAGTTGGTGGGGGATCTTTATGAGGCCGGGGTACTTTTGCCTTTCCAGGAGCTCATTGACCGTTTCGAGATTCCCCCAGGGGACTTCCTGTTGCACTCGGCCCTGGTCCGTGCGATCCAGGCGCATTGGAAAGGCGGACAGGAGGAACCTCCTACGTCTCCGGTGTGCCAATACGTCATGATGTCTGCGGGCACGGTGAAGGCGGTCACCTGCCTCTACGGTAGATTGGTCAATGAAGGGTTGACCCCCCTTACGACCCTCAAGGGCCGTTGGGAGGCAGACATAGGCAAGGAAATCCCGGAAGCGACCTGGTCTCAGCTCGTGCGGCGAGCGTGGAAGGGGACGCGTCACGCCCGTTTTCAGTTGGTCCACTATTATGTACTCCATCGAGCATACCTGACCCCGGCAAAAATCCAACAGTATTTCGCTACGGACTCGGCAGCTTGCCCCAGATGCCCGGCGCCAGAGGCAGACCTCCTCCACATGTTGTGGACCTGCCCGGGTCTGTCCTCCTACTGGGCGGAGGTGGAGAAGACCCTGACGGAGGTGACAGGGAGACCCCTATCGATTGATGCGGCGGTGGGTCTGTTGCATTGGTTTCCACATACCCCCAAAAACAAAATTTCCAGTAAATTTATTGATTTAGGACTTCTCTTGGCCAAACGAGAGGTGACCAGGAACTGGAAGGCACGAGCTGGTCCGACTGGGGGCAGATGGCATAGCGAACTATTGAAGTGGGCGGCGGGGGAAAGTACGCTGAGGTATCAACTGGCTGGGAGACAACGTAGCGAGCGAGCACAGGAGACAGCGCTGGAATGGGAGACACTAGTGCAGGCCCTCAGAGACTATTGCGCCCCCAGCGACTCTGATAGTGAGATGGAAGCGCGCCCTGAGTCCCGATAGGCGATGGTGTTTTCTGTTACTGATACGCTCATCTTGGGTCCTCTTACGAATCCTATTGCGGTTGCTACCATACACTGATGGCGGGGTTGGGTGGGGGAGGGATTTCTTTGCAAGTTAGTGTTTTGTGGGTGGGACTTTCTTTTGGGTTCGGGGGCTTGTTTAGAAAAGCAGATGACGGACGGTGGATTATCCGGACCAGCCTTTCGCTCCTGCTGAACCCCCACTGGATTTTATCGCCCTACTTTTGAACTGTGGGCTGGATGATAATGTATAAAAACGTGCTGCGGGGGGTGGACGGGAGGCAGTCGATTGATTTCAGTGTATTTTGGATACTGGTCATATTTGTAACAGTTTACTGATTCCTGCAATAAAAATATATTTCAAAAAAAAAAAAAAAAAATAAAAAAATAAAAAAATGGAAATCATTACTGAAAATGCCTCCCCCACTCCAATGATATATTCCTTGAAGACTTTAATCTTCATTGGAACAACCTTAATAACATTCAGGTCATCATCCTTAAAGATTTCCTAGCAGACCAAACACTTACTCAAGCCTGCACTCTACCAACTCACACGAAAGGCTCCACAATGCATTGGATTATCTCAAAGGAAAGGGCGGTAAGGCTAACCTCAATTGCTCCTTGCGACTGGCCAGACCACCACTATTACCTTCCTAATACCGGGCACACATAAGAAAAGACCAGTGCAATCAGTGAAAACAAAATTATGGCTTAGAGACACAAAAAGCCTAGACTATGAGAAACTGGCAGCACGATGCGAGAATAATCTCCCCCCAAGCTTTCAAATATCAGCGAACTTACAGCGCACCACAACTCAACAATGTCTGATATAATCGACTCATTAGCCCTGTTAAAACTGGAAAGAATTCAGGTTAAAGATGAAAATCCCTGGTTTAATGGGTCCCTAAACAATGAAAAGAGAAATCTTCGACTAACAGAACGGAATTGGAGACAACACCCCTCCTCCCCCAGCTAAAACTTCTCAGCAACCGTCGTCAAATCTCTCCTGGTCATACACGTAAATTTATTATAAACGAGACCATGATAAGTCTCTAACAAGTCTAGTGTCAGCCGACTCAGCAACCGTCGTCAAGTTTTGACGACGGTTGCTGAGTCGGCTGATACTCGACTTGTTAGAGACTTATCATGGTCCCGTTTATAATAAATTTGCGTGTATGACCAGGAGAGACCACCCACCAAGCTGTGGTTTACTAAACTACAAATACGGGTGCGTACATTCTGAGCAATATTTGTGGTTAGGTTCAGGATATTCTCGCTACACTGAACCTTAATTTTTTGCGCCAACTGCATCCTCGTTGAACATTAGATGAACTGACATGACAGCATTACTTTTACTTATAGGAAGGAAAGCTCCGTCAAACTATCACCTATTTACGTTGAGAAGACACTACCAGGTGACATTATCCAGCTGTAATACCGTTGTTGTTAAACTTCAGTTGTCCGCACATCTACTTTTCTTTGCCTTGAAAAAGTCTCTGCGAGACGAAACACGTGTTGGCGGTGTGAGCTGTGAAGTTGTTATAAATTATTGGTGTCTAATAAAAGAATCTTTGGAGGAATATAACCTGACTTGGATCTCTGAATTTGGAGTTGCATAAATACGGATACTATAGAAACTATGATTATGGACGAATTTTAGACAAAACAACGGGTTTGGACTCTAAATATAGCCAGATGATCTTTAACCCCTTCGATGCTGATGACGAGCTCAGCTCGTCATCAGCCACGGTGGTCGTGTGCTGATGACGAGCTGAGCTCGTCATGTAACATTGCTCCTTACATTTTTCAGCACAGGGGAAAAATAACCACAGCAGCCAAGGTGTTAATGGCATATATTAATTGAATACGAACAGGAGTGCTGATGTGGCTTGTTATCTTCTCTTCTTGTAATTGAGGCATTCGTGTCTTGTTGACATCCCTGGTGGTGGGTGTGTATCAAGCCACAAGAGCACCCTTTTGCAGACAGCTTAATACATTTTTTCGTTTTCACTACGTCTTAAAGAATTACACTGAGAAGAATAGTACTTTATGTGCGGACGTTTTCCCTGCTCTAGGGGAACACTGCCACCATTTTCTTTGCTTGCATTTCTAGATATGTCTATCCTTAAAATGGCAATACAGGCATTAGTTATAAAAACGGATCTAAAATGGATGCTCAACCCTCTATGGCCTACCCAAGATCTCAATGTCTCCCCTAAAAGCCTGTCTCAGCGTAGCGGCAAGACTCTTAATAGGCTCAAAATAATACGACCACATCTCACCGCACCTGAAGGCACTGAACTGGCTTCCTTATAAAGCCAGAATCCAACTCATATTGGCATGTATCTCACACAAAGCGTCACACTCTAATTCAGCTTTGTATCATGCTCATAAAATGGTGGTATCCAGAGGAGGCAGGCACTCCTGGTGTGCCAGGGTTGTTGTGTTGAAACCACCCCTCTTCCAGAATAAGAAAAAATACAACAGAGCTTTCTCTGGGGCCGGACCTAGAATCTGGAACTCGCTGCAGCCAAACATCAGAAGAATACCATCCTTGTCAAGATTCAAAACGGAAACTAAGACTTTCTTAATGGGCAAATACCTGCCATAAACTCTCTCAGAACATATACTATAACAGCGGCCTAGAAATACTCAATTGCTCTTTACTAGAACACAACCTGTTTACGTCTGTTTAGATTTCATAGATGTAACCTACAAAATTCTTGTATCAGATCAGCGGCCTAGCGATACTCTATTGCTGTTTAATTGAACACTACCTGTTTAAGCCTATCTAGATTTCATAGATGTAACCTACAAGATTCTTGTATCATGGACGATGCTTATCATTTTTGAATTATTAGTACTTCACTGTCACTTTAATGAGCAGAGGCTGGTGTTGTGCAGTCTTTCCTCTACTCCTACTGGCGTTTGTATTATCTCCCTGAGTTCAATATAGAGACCTCAAGATGGGAGAAGAAAGGTAAACAGAACCTCTATAGTTATCATTTAAACTGCTTGATTTTTGCCTAGACTTTAAGCCATGGTGTAAGGTAGGCCTTACAACTCAATACATACCATAACAGTAGTCCAATAATTAAAGTGGCACCTTTATGACAGGCATCTTGGGAAAAATAAGGAAGGAGGAGACAAATGTTTCCAATAAATAGGTTGCAGGAGGAAGCAACCAAAGATCAGACCTTATTTTACTAGAAGGATCAATTCTGACACCAAGATTTTTTGCAGATTGAGAAGGTCTGTAACAGAGATCGAAGTCTAAAGGCCATTGAAAAGGGTGTCAAAGATGGGGCTTCCTTCTAGTGGCCAAAATCTTTGTCTTGTTGATAGTCAATCTCAGTCAGTGCTGACCCATCAACATGCAGATTGTAGAAGGGCAACTCTGGGCTGAAAAATTATCAGTGGGTAGCCCACTCAATCCAAAAAGGATTTGGATTTTATCAGCATGGAAATAAAATTAAAAGTCAAAGTGTAGATAAGAAATATAGGTATGGAGGAAGAGTGGCTCATTGTGGGACATGATACACAGCCTCATAAGCAGAGGAGAAAAAAAGAGCCAAGAGCTACTCTCTGAATTCTGCTAGAAAGAAAGGAACATAGCAACTGTAGATCATTACCTCCAACACCAACTAAGGATAGTTCTTTTGAAAGAAGAATATGATCAACACATCAAATGCAGCTAAGAATCAAAATATTGTCTCTGTCGAAGACAGCAGCAAGCCTAATGTCATCTGAGACTGCATAGCAGATTCTGCACAGCTCTTCGGTCTGAAATCAGCTTGTGTATCATACAATAAGTTATTGTAATCTAGAAAGTTGGATAAATAGCTAGCTTCAAATGTTTCCAGAATCTTTACAGTAGCACAATGAAAGTAGATAGGCTGATAATAAAGAAGGATCCAAGGGGGTTTCTTGAAAGGGGAAAGAATGGTGGCAGCTTTGAAGGAAAATGGGACGCATCAAACAAGAACAAAGAATTCAAACTATCTAAGAGAGCATGGATCAGAATATGTGTAAAGGAAGATACATGAAGATAAAAATCTTATAGGAAATGGCTAAGAAGGGCAATCATGAATGTACAGGAATCAAGCAGAGCTTGCAGGCTAGATTGATCTAAAGGATTAAAATTGGCCCAAAGAGATGCTGACAAAGCTATAGGAATGAAGGAAAGAGAAGAAAGTAAAATCCATCCACTCACAAGATTAGGACACATTGTTAGTACTGGTATCTGCACATGAGGATAGTTCTTTCATGGTTCTAAAACACGTTTTGTTTGTCTTAGTCAATAAGAACGCTTTTTGAATAGGAGTTGTGACATGATATTTTCAATGTAGATTTGTATTTGGAAAGATCAGCTTTAAACTCCACTTTCTTGTCAATATAGTAAATTGCCAAATGTGCTTAGTGTGTTCCAGTTCACCAGTAAACCTGTGAAGTGACTTGTTGAACCAGAGTGAAGGTTTTGCTTTAATTATTGATGCTGGGTCTTACTATTCTCCAGGCCCTACTGTCTGATAAAAAAGAAAAAGAGAGAACAACCAACAGTGTTTTCATGTGCTTACATTTGCCAATCTTTTCTCCATTTGCACACGCAAGTTGAACTTACGTACTACAATGGCTTTGTTTACTGGTCAAAATGAATCTTTTCAATTCTTAAAGCATGAATTTGCATTCGATGTTGGGTACATCAAAGTGCAGATTACACAGGAATTTCATGAATACTTTCACAGCCCTAATCAAGCTACATTCCACATCTGTATTTTTTTCTCCTGTCAAAGATAGGAGAAAATTCCTATCCAGGTGTTGAATGGACAGAGAACACTCCACAATTTGTGAGAATACAGAAAAAAAAAGTTAGAATGTGATGGAACGTTTTGTAAGAATTTACACATAGGTATTATACCCAATGTGCAATCTTATCTTTGTCACAGTTTACAATTGTGATTACTGCTGGGAAGCTTCAGCTATTGCAAATTCTGAAAAGAACTCCTAGAATGTTCTGAGACTTGCGGAAATAAACCTACACCCCTATGTAGTTGTAAACTATAGGTGTAGATTTATGCATTGTTCCCAGGCATCTGGGAGAACAAAGGAGGGACCAATGTAGTCATGCTCTGTTTATTGACTTGATAAAATCAGACTGTCTCAATCAAAGTCTGGGTTCCGAAAGGAAGGCTGGAATGTACTCAACTACTCTTGCAGGGCAGATATTATGACTGAGAGGTTATGAAAATATATTCTAACGGTGGGCGGCCAGCTACGCTCCGTCTGCGGAGTGTGCGTAGTGCCGCCTACTCCGCATTTTGTGGAGCTGGCGGAGCCAGGCGGCACTACGCACGCTCCGCAGACGGAGCGTAGCTGGCCGCCACCCGCCTCCCTCCCGCCTCCCTCCCGCCCTCCCTAAATACTTTGAAATAAAGAAATGAAATAATTTAAAAAGCACTTACCTTGCCGCCGTTGCCCGCCGCGTCCCCGGGGCTCACTATCTTCCGTCTTCCGTACTAATGCGCATGCGCGGGCGGCCGCGCATGCGCATTTTCACGAGAAAATGCGCATGCGCGGCCGCCCGCGCATGCGCATTAGTACGGAAGACGGAAGATCGCGAGCCCCGGGGACGCGGCGGGCAGCGGCGGCAAGGTAAGTGCTTTTAAATTATTTGATTCTTTTATTTCAAAGTATTTAGGGAGGGCGGGAGGGAGGCGGGTGGCGGGGCTGGCGGCCAGTGGTGTTTGCGGAGTGGGGCTACGCGGAGTGCGGAGGTGGGCGTAGTTTCTCGCCCACTTCGCGTAGCTCCGCGAAGCCCCACTCCGCGAACTCCGCCCAGGGTTAATATATTCACTGAACCTCCCAGAAACATGTGTGCTCTCACTGATGAGACTTAAGTACAGTACTATGCGAGTTATCATGTAGACAAGATGGACAAAGACAGCCAGAAGCGAAAATGCCGTTTTGTTCAGGTACTTGTTTTATGCTCCAAATGACACCATTTGCCATGCCCACAGTCTCCTAGTCAAACAAAACTCATGTAACATGCAGCACAGACACCACACACTGCATAGACCATGGAGGCTGTTAAGGACCCCAGGCAAGAGGGACAAAACTGATTTCACAGTGTTGCTGATAGTGAGCTTCAGTAAATTACTTCTCTGCCAGGCTTGGATCACAGAGAAAACTGAATGCATAGTATGATGAACTGAGAGGGTAGATGATCAAAGTGAAGTATCATCTCAATGCTAAATAGATTCTGCAACAAATGTTCTTGTAAAGGTTTTGTAATATTTGCTACAGCCTGCTAGCAGTACATGTAGACATTAAAATGAAAGGATGCTATGGAAGAAATCGATGCGATCCTTCAAGTGAAACGTGTTGGTTTGGAACACAGATGGTGAGCCAACAGCTGGCAATTCCAAGGCAGAGAAGAGCAGAACCAGAATTGGACCACTCCTTGCAGGCCACCTTTTCCAAAACAGATGATCAAGAAAGAATGATCTACAAAGTGAAAAGCAATAGAAAGCTACCAAAACGTTTAGAAGTAAAAGACCAATGGGTGACCTTAAACTTAACCCATTGTTGTAATTTGACAGCGATTAAGTTGAGCGTTAGCGAAAGACATCTGAGTTTTGCTGTTATCTTAGCATTTGATGCCATCCATTTTGAGTTCGTGGCAGCCATTTTGTATGCCGCGTGTTACCTCATGTTGACCATGTGTGCTGTCCTACCTTTCTGCTTATGGCCTTTGAATCTGCCCAGCAACAAGCTATTAGTAGCATCTCTGTCCTTGCTGCTGACCGTTAGGGTCCACATCTGTTATTTGTTAGCCATAGATTGGAATGTGTTAGCCAAGACCCCAAGACTGTTAACTCCTCCCACTGATCGATTGTGCTCCTCGATATTACCTTGTATGGACATAAAATGTGCTCTTAAGGTTTGTACCGCCTTCTTATGAGCCCCTGTGTGGGTATAAATAAGCCTTGTGTCTGGTAGCCTTTTGTACTACTTCTCACAGTGCCGAAGGGTACTGTCCGAATTTTAGCACCACCTCATGAGGTGTAATAAACTCTATGTTTTCTATTTCCAGTTTCCGTGCCAACTTTTCCTTTGAGTCTGAGAACTCTGTGCGCAGAAGGGCGAACCCCTTGCACTAGCGGGTCTGGCTGAGGCCTACAAGACCCCATCCTAAAATCATCTAACATGGTGTCATATAGTTACTGCTTTTCTATATACTGTGTTAAGTTAGCATGAGTTTATTAAATGTTCAAACAACATGTTTTCCTTCAGCTTCAGTTTGCACACGACACATAATTGTTATTGTAGCTTTCAACCTAGACGAAAGATGTGAGTTATTTGAGAATAATATGTTATTGCTCTGATATCAGTCGTGCTTGGTACACTTGGTACACTGTCTGCACACTGAGAGCTGAACCCTCTAAGAATAACCTAACACAAGGTTGCTGGGAGGCCTGATCCTCGCACCACATTAGACATAACACAAATACAGTTGCTGCCAACATTGGGCTCTAAGCGGGTTTAAGATAGAGTTACTGAGAATGCAAAAACACACTTGATGATACTTCGCATGCAGAGAGCAGGCAGCAGATGATGTGATCCTCTCCTCCTGACATTTAGAGGTATGGGCCCGCCCTGCTAAAACCCAAATGAGACCTTCTTAGATATAATATAGTATGCTAATTAGGGAGTGCGAGAAATAGGTGTTATTAATTTCTATTGATTTTAGCATTATAATATGCTATCACCGTTTGCTTATTATGGATTAGTAACTATGCTGATAACTCTAATTCTTATAATATGTCTATTTGTATTATATAAGATACTGCGTTTGAGAACCTTGCATTGAATAATAAATATTTCAAAAGTGCACGTGTCCTCTGTTACTCCACGTTCTGGTTTGAAATGATTATATAGCGAAAGAGTGTTCATGTGTTCCACGATACCTGAGGTAACCTAAGTTCATGTTCTGGTTTGTCTAAGTCATTGGGAGTTTGTTATGACCAATGAGACACTGTAGCTAGCTCGGTAAGGGGATTTTGGATACTGAGGTGAGTTTTGGGTCACCCTAATTCACTGAGGTTCCTGATCTCTATGCATAGTTCTGTAAGAGAACGGAATACCTGCTACATGGCGCCCATATGTTGTTGGCCTTATATCATGACACTCGAGTAGAATATCATTCAAACCTTAACCCCTTCATTCCTGTTTCCGGAAAACGGTGGTGTTGGAAAAACCTACCTATTTTTGAAATAGGTCTTTTCAAGCTTGAATCTTTCTAAAACGGTTTCCTTGAATTACTACCCAGTTGTGCTACAAAGTAATCTTTGTTTTTTCACGTTCCTGTGCAGTCATGGCACAAGCCGTGGACATCCCGCAGCATAGTCGCATTGCGGTGCGTGATCATTTGCGGGCTTATGATGTTCCTTTGGATGGCTTGGCTATGGTTCTGGTGGTGAGTGCGGAACATGCTTACCCATACGAACTGTTTTATTTGTGGGTGACATTTCCGGCGGTGGACTTAAATTCTGGTGTGTTCCACTCGTACACTGCGTCACCTGTACCTGCTGAATATGCTCCGTACAGAGCACAGGAAGTACCTATTGATGTTTGGCAGCATGGAGTTTGGTTTGGTGGCGCCCTACCCCACTCTTTAACCGCTCCGAGATAAGGTCCTTTGTCCATTCCGGGCGCAAATTGGCCCGCTTTGGCTGGATTTACTCCTCACCCTGATCACGGCAATTGTAACTTAGGTGAACTTAGGCGACTTCATGTAGTCGCTATTGCCGTGATTAGAGCCCTTGTGCATTACACAAGTTGTAATGTTCATGGGGCAGCCCCTAGAGGTGCAGCCCTTCTGGCAGGGCAGGCTGGTTTGAAAATCAGTCCTGTCATGGTGAATTCCGTAATGGGCAAGAAGCCCTAGGATAAGGATGATTCTCCTTTCTGGCTTGCCGAGAAATTTGACCAGCTGGAAGCGGTATTTCCGAATACGATTCCTGGTGAGAAGCATCGGATTCTAACGCTTAGCTTGCCGAAGAATTTGGCCCCTGAGCTTGTTGACTGTGAGTCCTGGGGTAAGACTTTTGCAGCGGTCTATTCGAGGTGCTATGGCACCCCGTCTATGTCCAATCTATCTACAGTCCTTAAAAGTGTTCAAGATGATCACGGACCGGAGTCTGCGGTTCAATTGGGTATGCGCCTGTGTGGCACCTTTGATGCGGTTTGCGATCTGATCCTTGCGAATGTCAAGGGGGATGCAGTGAACTTTCAGGTGGCTAACGCGTTGGAGGCGATTCCCTTCCCCGAGAAACCCCGACAGTTAGCAAAGATAATTGTGGCAGCTTATAAAACGGTTGGCCGCAATGCAAAGCGTCTTAAGCCTTTTTCTGATAAAGAGAAAAAGCAGCCCCAGGGACAGACTTCGGCGGCGGCGGTTCAGCCCAATTCTAATGAAAAACAAAATTGGCCTAAAAAACAGAAACAGGGTAAGCAACAGCAACAACAGGCTCAGACATCTCGCCCTGCGTCTCCGTTGCCTGCGCAGTCAGAACGTGTTTATGATTTGCGCGACCGCGCGATGATTAAATCTCCTGATAGGTTTCAGGCTTCTGACCAACGCTCTCCTCGTTCCTTTCAGGACTCATCGGCTCCGTCAACCGGTGGTGGAGGGGGCGGCAGGGGCCGGGGTGGCCAGCAAGGACGTGGTCAGCCTTGCCCGCGCAACGGTACAGACAAGCAGGAGGGCTCTACGCCTCAGAGACCGCAGTTTGCCAAGAAGAAAGTCGCAGCCTTAACGGCGCATCGATATGCCCCAGATTGTGAGAACGCAGCTTCGGAATCTGACGTGGGCTCTGACCTTGCTGGACAGCGCGGCGGAGATTACCATAGTGAGAGAGGCCCTCCGTCCACTACTGAAGGTGACAGCAACTGACACTTATGTTGTGATTGAAACAGCTGATACAAGAGTTGCCCCCCCCTGATAGACTATGTGAAATTGTCCTGTTAATTGAAGGTGACATACAGCGTACCATAAAAGGGGTATTTTGGGAAAATCTTTCGTCTACATATGACATTTTGCTTTCGGAGGCTGACTGGCCCCCACCTTTTGTTCTTGCAGCTGCGCGAGGGGAGGAGGCGATCCTCCCCAGTTTCGCGAGCACTGTTTCGAGAGTGGAAGCGCTGCACTTTGCAGAAGAGTGGGCTCTGGCGCTTGCACCGGCTGTGTACCGCAATCAATGTGGCTGGGATAAATTGTCCCCAAGCCACGAGATTCCTTTACGGTCTCAGCCACAGCCTCAACCTCAATATCCCATCCGACGTGAAGCCAAAGCTTCAGTCGCGGCTATCCTTGAACAATTGGAATATCAAGGTGTGATTCAAACATGTGTGTCACCGATGAATAACCCCCTCTTTACTGTGAACAAGCCGGACGGCTCATATCGTTTGGTTTTGGATTACCGGCATTTAAACTCGCATTGCGGTAACTGTGCAGTACAGAATACTCACGGCTCTGCCCTTGTAAATAGTCTTGTGCGTAAGCGGTTCAAAACCACGCTTGACATTTCCAATGGTTTTTATGCCCATACTTTGGACAGTCTAAGTTCCCAATGGACTTCCTTCACATGCGGCGGTGTCCAAAAAATGTTTCGGCGTCTCCCAATGGGCTCTAAGAATAGTCCTGGAGTTTTTTCCGCCCGCATTGTCTCTCTGTTGGAGAGAATCGACCCAGATGCTTGTACGTATGTGGATGTAATATATCTCACAGACGACGAACTTTGGGAGCATCTGTGTCGAGTGAACAGTATTATTTGTAACTTTGCAGACATGGGTTACAAGTTCAATTTTGCAAAATCGCACATTGCAGAGTACACAGTGTTGTTTCTAGGCTATGAACTAAACAATGAAGGAAAAGGATTGGCTCCTCACTTCCTGGAGAAATGCGCACAGTTGCGCGCTCCGACCACACTGTAAAAATTACAGTCTTTACTGGGCTTCTTAAATTTCGGGGGGACATACATTCCGGAATATGCCCAGCGTATCAAGTCTTTGTATGCTTTGATACAACCATCTTTTTCCAAATCATGCTGGCTGCCTGAGCATTCAGCTATTCTGCAGTCTTTGCAAGCTGATTTGCTCGCTTCTGAATATTTACAAACTCGTGATAACCAGACCAACCTTGTGATAAGAATTGTCCCTGGGACGGTAGGTGTCACGTACCTAACTTTTAATGAAGGGAATACAGTACCTATTGCTTACAAGTCACACTTGTACACTTCGGCTGAAATGCGTTTTTCCACTGTGGAGAAAGTTTTAACGGCTGTGCAGATGGCAATTTTCAAGGAACGTGCCCTGTCACAGGGAAAACGCATGTTGGTTGTTACCCCGTGTCCTGCCTTGGAGGCAGTTACGAAAGCCAGTGAACCTAATTCCAAAGCTTTGCACCCTCGGTGGATACAATGGGCCGCTTCCTTGACATCCCAGGATGTCACGTTTATTTTTGACCCCACTTTACGGTCGCAGGAGTACTTACAGTATGAATTCGTTCATCCGGCTTCTTTAGCTATACGGCCGTTGGAGGATTTTCATTGCATCATTTACACTGATGGTTCGGCGCAGGTTGCGCATGGCTCTAAACATGCCTACGTTTCCGCATGCGCCATTGTGGTTGGTGCCATGGTGAATGATGAGGTCAAGTCCAGTGTCGTGCACACGCAGACACTTGGAGACTGCACTGCACAATTGGCAGAGCTTCGTGCTCTGATGCTTGCATTGGAGTACGCAGATCCTTGTGTGACGACTTTGATCGTAAGTGACTCTTACTAGTGTGTCCAGTCTTACAATGAAAACTTGTTCTTTTGGATTCAGAATGAATTTCGTGATTCCAAAGGTAGCACAATAAAACTTAAAATGATCTGGGTCCGAGTGGCGGAACTTAAAGAAAAGTTACCACTCATGTTTGTGATTCATACTCTTGGCCACCAGCGTGTGGGAGTCCACGCTGTCGGAAATTCGCTTGCTGATGAAGCGGCGAAGTCAGCAGTATCAAAATACTTAGTTGCAGCAGTTACACGGTCCAAAAGTAAAATAGATGATGACATCTTGGCGGCTGTTGCTGCCACTGAGAAGGGAGGTAAATATCCTGCGGGGTTCCCTTCGAAGTACACATACCACTTAAGTCCCGATAAGGTTCCTTATGTGAAAATTCCTGAGGTTGGCGAACGTTTAATTCCCAACTCGGATCGCAAAGCTACTTTGATTCCAGCGGCGCATGAAGGTGTGGCGTCTGCGCATGCGGGCGTCTCAGCCACTGTAACTCAGCTACAACAGAGGTTCTGGTGGCGGGGACTGTACAAACAGACACGCGAATATGTCCTTAAATGTGACATTTGCCAGCAGATTAAACCTTCAACTGCTGCGCGTCCGCCTCAGACACAGTTGTACATATCTAATAAACCGCTAGGTTGTGTTTATTTAGATCACTGCGGTCCTTTTTGTTCTGATACTGCGTATAAGTACATCTTAGTAGCAGTTGATACATGCACACGCTTTATGTGGGTATGGCCCCATCACATTGCTGATTCACGAACTGTCATTAAGGATTTGGGTGTCTTTGTAGGGATTTTTGCCTGTGGTACCTTCCATTCGGATCAGGGTCCGGCTTTCGCCTCTAAGGCGTATAAGGATGCTATGGTTTCATTGGGGGTCCAAGTCAAGTTTTCGTCTCTGTACAGACCTGAGGGTAACAGTGTAGTGGAACGAATGAACCGTGACTTAAAGCAATCTTTGACAGCTCGAGTTATAGGCACTGGCAGAAACTGATTGGCCATCTCAATGGCATGCAGCGTGCGCTTAATAATCTCCCTAGAAGGTGTCTGGGTGGGCGGACCCCATACGAAATGCTATTTGGTATCAAGATGTATGTCCCTGACCTCGATGGGCTAGACTGCAAGGCCTAGGCCGCGGCCTTTGACGTAGAGGAACATTGCAGTGTTTTACAGGAACTACAAAAGACCAGAGACAGTCTAGCTAAGGAACTTTTGCCCTCCACCTCGGATGATGCGTTGCAGATCCCGGTAGTTGGCTGGCTACCCCAAGTTGGAGAACTGGTTCGAGAGAAGATCGATAACAAGAAAGAGTTTGGTCCTTCATATCGTGCACCGGTTCGAGTTCTTGGAGTGAAGGGCACGAGAACAGTCATATTACCACCACTTCCAGGTCGTAAGGAAAACAGATTTATCTCAATTGACAATGTCAAGACACACAGGGTGGCCGATTCTTCATAGCATGACACCGGTGGTATCCTGTCCTTCCATGGTGAGGCATTCTGTGTTGGCCATTACTTCTGGTGCTGAGCCAGAGGTGTCCCTTGAGATGCCTGTTATTTCCAGTCCTTTAATAAATACTTTTCCTGTTAATGACACTGAGGAGCTGAACTATACCTATCCAACTGATTTATCAATGCTGGATTTGCAGACCCGTTTGGCCACACAATCCAGATTCTCTTTTGACTCTGTTTCAGTACATTCGAAGAAACCCTCAATGATTGCAATTTATGCCACTTTATTTAAAAAACATTTTTTGATTCCCCCTTGGACTTACATTTGGATGATTCTATTTTCAGTTTATCTTTTTATGTCAATTGGTTTTGTGTTTTATTTTTTCCGTCTAATCGATGGCCACTATGTCAAAGAAAGAACAGGAATTCGGTACCTTAATGGAACATTGGCCCCTCTTTCCTCTTCACATTCAGCACACAGACTGAAAAGAGACTTGAATACAGTTAACATCACTGCTTTGCCTGTCCTTGATGGGATTGTGTGGGATGCGGTTAGGTTTCAAATACGTGGTCCCACTGCAGTGATTAATGTTCCGAATGTGCTTAGAGTAAACATGGGGGATGTGGTAAAACAAAATATACGTTCTGATGATTGGGATATTCAGGCCGTGGAAGCATTATTCTCTGATTTAAAATATTATGCTGCCTTTGATGCTGAGGATTTATACTTAGATTCTATTAATTATGGTGATTTGTTTTGCTTTCAACATTATGGTAATCATTTTTTGCATAAAACAAGTTCCAGAAGGGGTACTGTAAATTACACACAGTGGGAACACTGCCCTGCTCCATTAAGAGGCAGCTCCAGTACATTTCTGAAAAAATACACTTATTTTACAGACTTTAATCAATCAAATCCTGAGTCATTTTATTTCAAAATGACACAAAAGTCCATGTCCAAAGTTAGACTTACCGATACAAAATTGCTGTATTCGAAGTCCTTTCTAGACAAGTTAGCTGTGGATGGCTACGAGCTATGGAAGGAAACAATTGACCTTAAATCGGTTTGGGGTACCAAAGATTGGCAGGTACAAGGCACTGAGGCTTTGCGCTGTGCATGTCTCATCCCGAATCACATGTTGTTTCTAAATTCAACTATTTCCCAAACAACATGCTTTGGATTGGCTACTTCTAAAAAATTAAATACACCAACTATCCCCGAATTGGAAGAATATTCAGGTTGGGGTAATTATACTGAATTGTCCATTCATGAGTTACAAACTCTATTCCATAATTCATCCTTTAATGTGTCCAGTTTGGATCCGAAGGGTTGGCTGATGTGGCATAGAAGCTCTAATTCTTGCCAACGTCGTTTTCTTGGTTTGACTGAGGGGTTTACACAAGTCAGGCCTGATCCCCGTTTGAAACTGATCATACTGTCACAACTTACTCTGTGGGCAAACTGTGTCAGAATTGGTTACAACATTCCACGTTAGCTGCAGTTAAACTATATCTATCTCAGTTAAATGATAATGTGGATTTAAATGATTTTATAAAAGGCCCGGCTAATGGTAGATCTAAACGGTGGATTTATGCGGTTTACAATGAAATTTGGAAATGTTCGCAAATAGAGGCTGCTATGCGCCTAAGGGCTATTGACCAAGCAAATTTAGAAAAAGTGCTTGCAGTTGTCGATAACAGTATTAACATGCTTTCTTCCCGAATTTACACGTTGAATAATATTGTTTCTTCTGTAGTTGACATTGTGAATGATGAGGTGTCTGTATTATACCATGGTCAAAATCAATTGCGTTCTGTAATGCAGTTTGCATGGACACTACAGACTCTTAAGGCGGGCCGCGTGCCCTGGAGTTACATGAACGTGTCCTCCCTCTTTGCTCCATTTAATTTGACTGACAAGCAGCGCATGCTTTCAATGCGGGATGCATCATTTTCTATGTTACATATTGAAAGGTTAGAATCTTTACCCTTTTCTGTAGCTGAAGCCGCTGCTGCAACATGGCTTATCCATGGATTAATTACATTACCATTTGCCTTGTACAAATTCACTAATTGTATGCAGTATATTGCAATAGGGCGATATGAACCACTAGGCAGCGCATTCCTCCATGAGGCATGGTCTCTACCATACACTTACAGATGTCTAAAAGATGGAAAGGAGGTGAAACTTAATGGTGAAGAATGCACGCAGTCGCCTGACCGCTCATTAATATGCAGACACATCCAGTTACACGGTTCTTGTAATCAGGACCGGCCAAATTTAGCCTGTGTTTTGAAAGGCACACCAGTACCAGCGATTGTTCCCACATTTACATTATTGACAAATGGTAGTTATTTGCTTTTGAATAACGAAGAGTGTTGTGGGTTAATGGTCGGTATCGCTTATGTGGTTACTGTATCAGAACGTGTGGTGTGTTGCAAAAATGTACTATATCCTCCCACACATGGGAATTCAGATGTTTCCATCTGGCCGCGCATCCCAACCTTGAAAGCGGAGTTCAATGGTATGAATAGAATAAGAGCCCTTTTGTCTCAAAAGGAAGTGGCCCTGAGCTCAGCCCGTGAAACTTATGTCCTTCACATAGCTAACACATGCACAGAGGTGCAGGCACTTTTAAATACTGACTTGCCGTTTCATTTCTGCGAATTAGTTCATCAAATTTTTAATGCCTCCTCCACATCTGGCTTGGCTCATTTTTTTAAATTAGTTAGCAGTGGTCTTGTGACTACCTTTGAAAAAGTTTTTGGTGTCATCCCTGCGGTCTTCCATTCTATATTTTCAAGTTTGTTTGTCGGATTCCCTGTTTTGCTGGCTTTAGCTGCAGGCGTTTTGATATTATTTTGCTTCCTAAAACATGGATGCCCGTCCTGCGCAAGAAGCCGATCAGCTCCTTCTGTCACTGTTTCGCAACCGGATGCTTGATTACTATGGCACCCTGCCTCTTGTGACTTTAAGCACGGCTTTTGGATTATCGTTTCGATTTTCCTATTTCACATGTGTCCAGCCTGTGTTTCGTTGCCTGAGCTGCGATTTTGACTGGGCCATTGATTTGTGTCTCTGCTTGCCGATATCTCCTGACGTCGATTTTAATCACCTGATGGGCCCCGTAGTTGCTCACGAGTTGGTTTGTTCTGGCGAAAGGATTATGGCCTTGGCAGCGATGCATGGTCTAATGGGTCAGTGGGACATACCCGCAGCGGCGCATGAGTTTCTGGCACACAGCGTTCTTGAGAACCCACCGAGTTGCCCTCTGATGTTGCTAGAGGATCCGGTGCTGGAGGAGCACGTATGTTCTTTCCCATTACTTAATTGGATGGCTGAACTGTTTTCGGATGATAACAGTGATTTCATGTTGGAGGCTGTTGCTGCCTATTTTGCATATTCGGTCCAATCATGAGATGCCTTGGAGACTTTCATTATTATGGCACATGACTTTTTGGTATTTTTGAAAAGTGCCCTTTTTCGTACGAATGTTTGACTTTATATGATCTAGGCCTATAATTTTATACTTGGCCTCGAGTTGAAGACTTTTAATTGCATTTTGTTTGGCCACTATAGGCATTCATACATATTTTTATATAGTTTTTTTATATACATTTACATACATTTAGCTTGGCTCAATATTGTTGAACTCTGCTTTCATGTTATGCCTTTATTCTAGTATTGGCTTGTTTTTTGACCGTCCTCGGATCATTGGGGGGGTGTCATATAGTTACTGCTTTTCTATATACTGTGTTAAGTTAGCATGAGTTTATTAAATGTTCAAACAACATGTTTTCCTTCAGCTTCAGTTTGCAC
This sequence comes from Lissotriton vulgaris, assembly GCF_964263255.1. NCBI lineage: Eukaryota > Metazoa > Chordata > Amphibia > Caudata > Salamandridae > Lissotriton > Lissotriton vulgaris. The sequence goes on from NC_141696.1 coordinate 231,517,759, forward strand.
ATGACACATAATTGTTATTGTAGCTTTCAACCTAGACGAAAGGTGTGAGTTATTTGAGAATAATATGTTATTGCTCTGATATCAGTCGTGCTTGGTACACTTGGTACACTGTCTGCACACTGAAAGCTGAACCCTCTAAGAATAATCTAACACAAGGTTGCTGGGAGGCCTGATCCTCGCACCACATTAGACATAACACAAATACAGTTGCTGCCAACATTGGGCTTTAAGCGGGTTTAAGATAGAGTTACTGAGAATGCAAAAACACACTTGATGATGCTTCGCATGCAGAGAGCAGGCAGCAGATGATGTGATCCTCTCCTCCTGGCATTTAGAGGTATGGGCCCGCCCTGCTAAAACCCAAATGAGACCTTCTTAGATATAATATAGTATGCTAATTAGGGAGTGTGAGAAATAGGTGTTATTAATTTCTATTGATTTTAGCATTATAATATGCTATCACCGTTTGCTTATTATGGATTAGTAACTAAGCTGATAACTCTAATTCTTATAATCTGTCTATTTGTATTATATAAGATACTGCGTTTGAGAACCTTGCAATGAATAATAAATATTTCAAAAGTGCACGTGTCCTCTGTTACTCCACATTCTGGTTTGAAATGATTATATAGCGAAAGAGTGTTCATGTGTTCCACGATACCTGAGGTAACCTAAGTTCATGTTCTGGTTTGTCTAAGTCATTGGGAGTTTGTTATGACCAATGAGACACTGTAGCTAGCTCGGTAAGGGGATTTTGGATACTGAGGTGAGTTTTGGGTCACCCTAATTCACTGAGGCTCCTGATCTCTATGCACAGTTCTGTAAGAGAACGGAATCCTTGCTGCAATGGCCCCTGCATGGTTTCTGTTTCTTTTCCAACACTAAAGTCCATCTTTGTGAAGTCCAATATATGAAGCTGATTCAGAGTCACCAAGTCAGAATTTGCTCCCAAAATCATGGTGATGGCAGGAAACATTGAAACCGATCAATAGTTCGACTTTAAGTTAATATCCACAATAAGCTTTATAAATAATCCCTTCTATTCAACGTTGTCAATCTGTGAAGCAGCGGATTTTTTTTTAGTAAGTTCCAGCATCAGAGTATCAGACACTTTTTCTATCAATTTGGGCATGAAGCATCTGTTTGCCACCAGTCTATAATTAGCAAAGGTTTTTTTCACATTAACACCTGGTTTAATTAGATCCGGATTGACAAATTAACATTTAAATTAATTTGGTTACGAAATTATAGTAAATGAAGAACTGGTCATAGTCTGTCCTGCATCTTCATTTGGATTAACACGTGTATATAAGTATATATTTGGTTTTTCTTTATTGCAAACCAAGCCAAATGGCAGCAGAGCACTGTTAATGGTCAAAGGCAAGCGTAAAGTTGGTGAGTAAATGATACAAAGCTGGGTTGTGGACGGTTAATGCACTGTGATACAGTGTTCTTTAAAGAGGTGAGTTTTCAACTCTATCCTAAATTGGAGCAGAGTTGTGGCAGTCCTGATTGATACGGAAGTGTTGTTCCAGATCCTGGCTGCGTTGATAGAAAAGGTATTTTGTCTTGTTTTTCTCTTTTTTACGCTTCACAATCTTTAGTCTGATGGTGTCCTGGCTGCGGGCTTGCCGGGAACCACTAGAGATGGAGAGCTTACCTGCAAGACAAGCAGCGGTGCTGGTTATGATGGGTTTCTAAATGATGAAGCTAGCTTTGAAAATTGTGTGGGCTGACAAGAAGAGCAAATGAAGTTCCATCTGGGTGGGGTTGATGTGATCATATTTCTTAGGACTGGGATTAGACATGCTGCTGCATGTAGGATAACCTTAGGAGTGCCAGTGAGGAGTCTCAAAATCCATAGTATAGGGCTTTACCATCATCCAGATAAGAGAGTACAAGGGTTTGAACTGCAGTTCTGAAGGTGCTTTCTGGAAGAAATGGTTTAGTTTTCTTTAGCAGAGAAGAGCGTCTTTGAATTTTGGCAATGTGTGCCATGGGGGAGAGGTTGGTGTCCAGGGTCATGTGTTTTGGCATTCCGTGAAAGCTTGGGTTCAAAATCATCAAAACTCATGTCATTGAGCCAGGTTTGTACTGATTCCTGTTTTCTGTTTTTGGCAAGTAAAAGAAATTCAGTCTTGATTGGGTTGAGCTTCATATAGGTGCTGAACATCCTGGTCTGGATGATGTGAGAGCAGTGTTTGAGGCACTAGATATCTGAAACAGAGGAGACTTTCAAGTACAGTTGTGTATCTTCAGCATATTGGTGAATGGATTGGTGTCGTTACAACGCAGGCTATTACAACGCCTGCTGTTACAACGCGGTTTTTACATCGCATACCACTACAACGCATAGTGCTTTTAAGCGCTGGATAGTGATTTATTTAATTTACTATTCCAACTCCAGTCCCCATGGATAGTAGGGAAGGTGTTGGATAGTAAATTAAATATATTCCCTATCCTAGAGCGCCCCCCAGCGCAATGCGTTGTAATGGTTTGCGTTGTAATAGTTGTGTTGTAATGGTAGTACGTTGTAATAAATGCGTTGTAAGTGATGTTTCCCTGGTGAATCCTGATGCTGTTATCTGTGAGTAGAACACCAACTGGCTTAATATAAAAGCTGAAGATGACAGGCTAAAGCAAGGATCCATTGAGATACTCCACATATGATAAGGATCGTTTGTGACCTGGAAATGCCTATGTGAACTCACTGGTTTGGCAGAGAATTCCATTTGTGACTCTATGGTGTGTATGAGGGTGGAAAGGTCGACTGTGCCAAAGACAGCTAAGAGGTCTGGAAATAACAGAAGACATGAGTCATATTCATTCGTGGCCAAGAAGGCATCACCTACAATGTGTAAGGTATATGTCACCATGCTGTAGTCTAATCTGAAGCCAGACTGGTAGTCATGCATGTGATGGTTAGCATTGATGTGATCTTGGAATTGAATATTGACTAATTTGTCAATGATCTTGCCAATGAATAGTACATGAATGGTATGTGAGTGATGGTGCGGTAATTATAGGTGTCTTTAGGAGTGAGAGGATCTGGCCAGCCAGAGCTCCAGGGGAGATACCTAGAGTGAGGGAGCTATGTATAATGATAAGTAGGGATATTAGAGCATCCCTACAGAACGCTTCAAGGACAGATGATGTTAAGATATCAGCTTCATAGGATGTGGCTTTGAGTTACTTGCATATGTTAGCCAGATCTGAGAGAGAAAGGGCCTTGAAGGCTGATAATTGCAAGATTCTCCAGGAAGCGGTGGATGTGGGAGGTGGAGCAGCCTTGGTATCATAGATATTATGTTGAATCTTCAATATACTTTCACTAATGAAGAGGTTGTTAGAATTGTGCTTTACTATGGAATGAGGAATAGGTGGATCTGGTGGGAGTGAAACAGTGCTTGGTTGTCTTGAACAGTTTCTACTGTTGGTGGCTTTATTCTTGGTGATGGTGTAGAACTTTGCTTTGGCTGATGCCGTGAGCTGTCTGTGTGTTGCACGGAGGGCCTTCAGTATCAGGGGGTCCTCAGGAGTTCTGTTTTTCTACCATTTTCTTTTCGTGCTGAGAATGGATCATTTATTGACTTCCTTGAAGATTAATAGAGGACAGCGGTGAGCTCCGAAAACCTATGTACTGCTTGGTAATATTTAGCACTTGAAAAGATTGTTCTGAGATGCTAGAAAAAAATTGCGCAACTAGTTAAATGTGTTGGATATTTGTTGGAATATTTGAACTTAGAAAGTATGACATTTTGTTTGCTTTTCCACTGGAGATGGGGAACCAAGTCATCACTAAATATTTGCCTATGTGTCATAAGTAAGTTATTTGGTTCTTCGATTCTGTCTTGGTAATTTGTTGAGTTTGTGAATCCTGAAATTATTTTGAAGACCCCTATTGCTGGACATATTGTAAAAGAGATGTGATATGAATGTTATTTATTTTCTGCTTTTGGTGCTTTTTTGTGGTTACTCTGTAGATGTGTAGCTCAGGGGTATATAGTTTTAAGCTTTTTATGTATGTTTTTTCTTCAGATGCATTCAGGTACCCTGTTGATGCTTTTGAGGGATGGTAGTTCCCTGTAGAAGATGTTGGTTGATCAAGTATACCATGTTTTGATGTGATTGTCTTTCTTAGAATGATTGTGTAGAATTTAATCAGTTGTGGATCTGTTTTGTAGAGCCACATGTTGAAATAACACAAAATGATGAGGGTGGGGTAACAGGGTGAGAGTGGTCTAAAAATAATGCAGAAGAACATTGAGAAATAAATGAAGTAACCTAAAGTAACATGGAATAGATTGTGCTAATAAAGGAAGGATTGTGTTTGACTACACATTCAGTTGATGAGCCATGATACATGTAAAAAGTGTTGTGAGATTCTTTATGCAAAATTATGATTCCCAGGTCGATTTTAATCAAGTAGTTCCTCATGAGGAATTTATATCTTAGTGTTCCTTGTGCAGAATAGGGGCTGCTATATGAACTAGATTCAGTGATGAGCTGCAGTCTGTGATTAGGTTGCAAATGTGGTGTCTGTTTTTGAATACATCTTGCATTAATGAAGATCCACTTTTAATCCTTGAATTCTACACTCATGCTATGCCATGTTGATTGCTTGTAGTGTTAGTGTAAATCCAATTTTCCTATCTCTATCTGTGTGTGCATTATATTCTTTCCCACTGTGTCGGAAATGAGACTTGTCAAGGCCCAGGAGGGATGGATACTCGATTGCATGATGACTTTATTTCAAAAACGTGGATTTTAGCATGACTTGCATGCAGGTAGCCGACAGTACATTTTTCAGTATTAATATAAATGTTGATGTTACTACTGGGACAAGTAGACTGTGGGCATGATCATTTTATTTCAGGGGAAGTATTATGCATATTTGTCATGGCAGAAACTAGATGTCAGCTGAAAAGCTTGCAATGGCATCATGAAAGGCTGTGCATGAGGGAAGGGGAAGTTGGATACAATTATGGCTGTGATATGGAGGATATGTGGAATTGGTAAGATGAGATAATGGGTTCATGGGGCACTATTGTTTTATAGACGATGTGTCAAAGTGCCAATGGTTCAAAATCTTATAACATTCTAATGAGAATCATGCCCTTAATAAAGAGTAAGGGAGGGTATGAATAGGTTGGGTAAAAGTAGGACACTGGAAAAGGCAAGAGCGATTTGACAGAGTTGGATGAAGGCTAGAGAGTGGGAAAAAAGGAGGAGAAAAGATTTAAGATCGTGTTCATGTGCACATAAATTGTCTTCAGAATAGAAAATTGTCATGATTTAAGGGATGCCTAATAAATAGGGTGAAGGTGGGACATACCAGGTGAGTATACTGATACATCACAGGAAATTAGATCTGCTTTGTGAAAAGATGAGGGTAGTAGAATTGTTCTTGGATTTGGGAAGAGAAAGGAGCAGTAATCAATAAGAGATTTGGTAGTGAATTGCCATAAATTGTGCTATTGGTGTGAAAACACCTGGGTATGTGATGCTTGTTTGGATAAGAGGGATTCACAATTGTAGTGACTTAAGGTTGTATTTTGCCATGATTGCATCAGAAACATCATGTCCATCTACATCATGTTCTCCTGTAATGGTCACCTAAGGACATGCTCAGACTACGTAATGGGTGAGGTTATTGTTAAGGAGGGAAAGTGAGTTATCCAACTGGGTTTAATCAGAAAGTTGGGTCCTGTTATACCTGACACCTTTGGCGTGGTATTCTCCCAGACTTTTTGCCTTAAGCCCTCTGTTTTTCTGACCTTTTTTTTGATGGTATTAGGACTCTGTGCATTTTACCCCTGCAAAACAGTAGCAAAGTGCTTGTACCCTTTTCCTTAAACACAGTAAAATTGGGTCTCGTCTCATTGGCACATTTACGAAATCCCTAGTAATTGGCATTGCATATAGCCAGGGCCTGTAAATTAAATGCTACCAGTGGGCTGCAACACTCATTGTGCCACCCACTAAAGTAGCACTGTAAAACATGTCTCTGGCAATGCAGCCTTTAGTGTAGTGTTAAACTGCCATGTAAGAACTGACAAAGTAAACCTTTTGCCAGGTCTAAATCTTTCTTTTTAACGAATATAAGTCATGTTTAAGTTAGGCTCTAATTAGTCCTAAGGCAGGGTGCATGGAATTTTAAAATTGGGGCATGTGTATTTAGGGTTTACATGTTCTAACAGTGAACAACTCCAAAAGTCATTTGTTACTGTTGTTAATACTATCTTTTTCATAGACAAATATTGGGTAACCTTATTACACTTAATAAGTGATAACTTCAGTTTGGGAACAGATAGAGAAACACTTCTTCAATTCACTTGTATTGTAATTTAGCATCCTCTTTAATGGTAAAGTTGGATTTTACAATACAATTACAAAAATTGCATTTTTAGGAAGTTGACAATATTCTGACTAAACCAAATGTGCCTTTCTGCCCCTGTCCAGGATCACATGACTGTGAATTGTTCTACTGTGGTGTATATTGCTTCCAGACATTGGGCCTTGGGTGCAGGCATGGTGATCCTCCCCTGAGCAGGATGGGGTTGTACTCAACCCTTCCTTTATTTCAAATGATAGCCTGAGGGCTATTCACAACCCGTTCTTGACTTCTATGGGCTGCCTTCCCTTCCACTGACAAATACTGCACACACCTAGGGCTGTCTGCCTTTGTCCTCCCATATAGGTTGGAGCCTAATCTTGTAAAGGAAGCAGGTTAGCCGAAGGAGGTATCCCCTACCCACAGGTTGGGTACGGGGTAGAAAACATCACCTTCAGAAAAGCCCATCAGAACACTCCTGCACCAGTGGAAGATTCAGAAGAAGGACTGACCCTCTGTCTGAAGAAGGAAGGGTGTACTTGCTGGCCTTAAACCCACTTTCCTAGACATATGGCAGAGCAGGTTGTATTTGCTCCCTCTCCACATATGAATAGAGAAACTTTTTGGATCCTTGAAGCTAAAGGGCAATGCTTGATTCCAGTTCATGGCCAAGGTGCTCGCGGAATGAATCAGCTTCTTTTTACTTAACGATGCACACAAGTTACTTCACATAAGGTCCACATTGAGGACCCCGCATTTTGCGTAATCTTGGATATGTTTTGACCCACTTCTATCAGCACCAAGTTAGATGCAGAACCCAGTGGATCCAGACTGTTTTGAATTTCGTAAGTCCTGTAGAACACCCATTATCATGTGTTGTACTCACGCACTTTCATTTAGAGTGTCAAAACGTTGACGATAAGAATAGGTGTTCCGTCTCAATGTCTTACATACCTACACCATAGAAATAAGGATATGTTTGAACAATTTTTCTAGTAATAATTGGATGCCCAACTGAGTCATTTGTTCTCTTTACTGTATCATGTCATGTGTTCTAGTTTTGGATTATGTCTTATGTAATGCACCTTTTGTAAGGTACTGGGACACCCCAGTATTATTAATGCCTTAAACCCAGGCTCCTCAGAAGTAACTCCAAGGGACAGCTGTCTGTCTGTTTTTAATGACAAGTGAGGGGCACTACAAGCTTCTAGAGGGCTCCCTGCGCTGCCCAGCTGAACAGCATCACTTGGACCTGACTGAACCTTGCTGCTGGCCTCTGTTGAAGTGAGTTCTGATGGGCAAGAGCTGCTCTTGACCCTTGGCTGGCATCAGAGTCTAGTCCTCCCGAAATCCAGGTAAAAATGTTTATGATTTTAATGATTGCCAGCAGACTCTTCGTGCCAAGAAGCAACTGTCAGCGACCCCCAGCAACGCGAATCTCCAGTGACAAACTGCCCTTCGCGTAAGCAACAACCGTCCAAGTCAGCAATGACTGCCACATTCCTACTGTAATGACCTGCTATTCACACCGTACAGGGAGCACCCACGTCAACTGGCAATGCAAATCTCCAGCGGTGACCTGCTCCTGTTGCCAAGGATGTACTCCTCGCACCCCGTGCAAACGCAAAGTGTCAGCTGAGGCTCCCCGTGTGTAATTGGACTGTGAGAAGTGGAAACCTTTCACTGAGATGGTCAGCCTGAACTTGTGACTTTCGCCAAGTCCAGTGCGAACAGATATCCGCTAGTGGCGCTTCCTGCTTTTTAGTGCTATTTTCACTAAAAACTAAAAATTCATAACTCTGTGTTAGACCTGTTAGCGTTGGAGTGATCTTCCTCCAAACATTTTGTCTTTGTCTCCATTTTTACTGTGATCGTTTTCGCTGGCTTTACTACTCTGAGCACTTTACTACTGCGAACGAATGCTAAAGTGCATGCGCTCCCATCCCTAAATATGGTGATATTGGCTTATCCTCAATTGGCATATTTCATTTACTCATATGATGATATTGGCTTATCCTCAATTGGCATACTTCATTTACTTATATGGTGATATTGGCTTATCCTCAATTGGCATATTTCATGTACTTATAAGTCCCTAGTAAAGTGGTACTATAACTACCCAGTACTTCTAAATTAAATGATATTAGTGGTCCCACAGCACTGATTTTTCCACCTACTTAAGTTGCCCTCTAAACTTGTCTCAGGCCTGCCATTGCAGAGTCTGTGCCTGCAGTTTAAAATGCCATGCCGACTTGGCAAAATAACAGTTTTTCAAGGCCCAAACCTTCCTTTTAAATACATATACGTTACCACTAGCGTATGCCCTAGACAGTCCTGATGTATTTACATGTCCTGATAGTGAACCACTCCTATATTAGTTTTTCACTACTTGCAAGGCCTATCTCTCCCACAGGATAACATTGGAGTTACTTTGTTATATTTTATGAGCCCTATTTTATGGCACAGTTGCGTTTTTGATCGCAAGTATAAAAATGCCACTTATAGAAAGTTGTATAAACAAAACAAAATCAGGTGGTTTTGAGATGTAAACACATCTTTACTTATGCATGAGGTACATTTTACTCAATAATCATGACCTCAAATTTGTTTTAGTAATGATGAACACAAAAGTTTTTTAAACTTTCACATTTAGTGGGATAAAAGAAAGGACAATCCACATTCAACTCAATGGATATACAGTGAAAAATATTTGAAAAACATGTGTGAAATATGGAAAGATAAATAAAATATACATTGTGATAACACAAACTTTTTACATGAACTAGGCTAAAATTGCATCTTCAACAATCCAAGATTTTACAAACCAGAGCATTACATTCACAGAAAGTGCTCTTAGTACTGGAACGTTTAAAGGGTCCAGAGGTATTTAATTTGGGCTTCCAATAGCTTCTTTAGACAAATGAATTTATACAAACATAGTGATACTGGTTGAACTAGGATCCCCTATTGACCCTGGTCTACGCATTCCTAACTCACACTTTCTTTGTCAAAGACCCAAGGTGGTTGTAGGTAAGGGCAAACCCCCCAATTCACAAAAAACTTATAGAAAGTTGGCATTTTCTGCTCCTAGCCCTTTTTATGCCTGTATCCTGGCCTGGGTCACATGCCTAGGTATAACTGACAGTTAGGCTTTGTGAATTCCTCCCAGAAATCACACAATAAAGGGTTAGAGGTGCCTGGATGGTCCATGTGTTGGCAGGATGGGAAATGGAGCTGGGACAGCCCTGCTCACACCTGAATAGGCAGTGTCCTGCCTCCAATCATTGGGGCCTATTGGCCCTGCACTGTCACTCCAGCCAGCTTGGAGCCAGGGCAGGAGAGGCAGGTAATCACATGCACTTCATGGGATTACCTGCCTCTCTAAAAGCTTCTCTCACCTTCCAGAACCGGGGCACCAGGGTATTAAAGATGGACCTCAGACACCACCACTTCAGTACACTTAAGGACCTGTGGGTACACTGCCAGGAAGAAGGACTGCTGTGCTACTGAAGGATTGCTACTCTGCGGACTGCACTTTGCTGGACCCCTGTTTTGCTGTGCTGACCTGCTGCCTGCTGGTCTCCAACCTGGGTGAAATGGACTGGACCTGCATCTCGTGTGGCCAGAACCCAGAGTGCCTCCAAGGGCCTCATGATCTGAAGCCTCAGGGGCATAACAGGCTTCCAAAAACCTTGCTTCTGTACCAGGACTCTCTCATCTGTGAATCTACCCTGTCAAGTGTTGCCACCCACATCCAGGACCCTTTGAACTGGGCCTAAAGTGCTCTGCCACCTGTGGATTCAGCGTAACCAGTGTATCTACAATGCTGGTTAGTGCAAACCCGAGCAGAACCAACATATTGCTGCTGGTGGGTGTATTGGATCCATTACAAAGACTCGCATCAGTATTGCAGTCCACATCATCTTCAGAATCACCGTTGCATGACGGTAAAATACCGTCACTCCGCATTTTTTACTCCGCATTCCTTTACTCCTCATTCCATGATAACGCAGGTACCTTTACTCCGCATTTTTTTACAATGCATGCCTTTATATATTATATGCTTTTATCACGCATGCTTTTACAACGAAAATCATTGTAAAAGCATGATTGGTAAAGGTATATGTTTTAAGGTAAGTTGTAAGGTAAGTATATGGGTTTTTTTGGGGTTCAGGGGTATTTTAAGGGTGGGTTTGGGTTATGGGGTGCAGGGGTATTTAAGGGTTAAGGGGTACAGGGGTATTTTTAGGGTTCAGGGGTAGGTTTGCGTTTTGGGGTACAGGGGTATTTTTAGGGTTCAGGGGTTGTTTTGGGTTTTGGGGTACAGGGATATTTTTAGGGTTCAGGGCTGGGTTTGGGTTATGGGGTACAGGGGTATTTTTAGGGTTCAGGGGTTGTTTTGGGTTTTGGGGTACAGGGGTATTTTTAGGGTTCAGGGGTTGTTTTGGGTTTTGGGGTACAGGGGTATTTTTAGGGTTCAGGGTTGGGTTTGGGTTATGGGGTACAGGGGTATTTTTAGGGTTCAGAGGTTGTTTTGTGTTTTGGGGTACAGGTGTATTTTTAGGGTTCAGGCGTTGTTTAGGGTTTTGGGATACAGGGGTATTTTTAGGGTTCAGGGGTTGTTTTGGGTTTTGGGGTACAGGGGTATTTTTAAGGTTCAGGGATTGTTTTGGGTTTTGGGGTACAGGGGTATTTTTAGGGTTCAGGGGTTGTCTTGGGATTTGGGGTACAGGGGTATTTTTTAGGGTTCAGGGGTTGTTTTGGGTTTTGGGGTACAGGGGTATTTTTAGGGTTCAGGGGTATGTTTGGTTTTTGGGGTACAGGGGTATTTTTAGGGTTCAGGGGTTGTTTTGGGTTTTGGGGTACAGGGGTATTTTTAGGGTTCAGGGGTTGTTTTGGGTTTTGGGGTACAGGGGTATTTTTAGGGTTCAGGGCTGGGTTTGGGTTTTGGGGTACAGGGGTATTTTTAGGGATCAGGGGTAGGTTTGGGTTTTGGGGTACAGGGGTATTTTTAGGGTTCAGGGGTATGTTTGGGTTTTGGGGTACAGGGGTATTTTTAGGGTTATGGGGTATGTTTGGGTTTTGGGGTACAGGGGTATTTTAAGGGTTCAGTTGTAGGTTTGGGTTTTGGAGTACAGGGGTATTTTTTGGTTCAGGATGGGTTAGTGTTTAAGGGTGCTGGGGAATTTCAAGGGACTAGGGTGGGATTATTTTTTAGGGTGTATAGGGTAATTATTAATTATTAAAAATTAAATATATCTATATATTTTACATATATATATATATATATATATATATATATATATATATATATATATATATATATGTAACTCCACCGGCGGTTCCCTTCGGGCAGGCATGGCGCTCTTTGCTGGAGGTGCGTCGCTTTACGGCAGAACCACGCCGTTACATATTCCCCAACATCTTCCACAAAGAAAGAAAGTAAGCCACACACCAACAGCGGAGCCTTTGTGTTTTTATTAAAAGTACTTTCTCTCACCCGGCAGTCCTGACATGTTTCGCTCGACCTTCGAGCTTTTTCAAAGGTGCGCCGTGAGTCCTTGTCCTTTCAGCTGATGGAAACCATGCTCTCATACTTTTTCCGTTTTGACACACCCCCAATGGCTGCTGAGACTCCTGGTCTTTGTAGTCTGTAATGGTTCCCAGGCTGAAAGGAAATGTTTACAGTTTCAATTTTTGCACAAAGAGTCCGTTGTGCCACTGAGAGCCCATTTTCAAAGCTCCCTGTGGTCCATTACCAAAGTCGGTCTTTGGCGTTCACCGCACTGCCCTTGACATTTCTGTAACTCCACCTGCGGTTCCCTTCGGGCAGGCATGGCGCTCTTTGCTGGAGGTGCGTCGCTTTACGGCAGAACCACGCCGTTACATATTCCCCAACATCTTCCACAAAGAAAGAAAGTAAGCCGCACACCAACAGCGGAGCCTTTGTGTTTTTATTAAAAGTACTTTCTCTCACCCGGCAGTCCTGACATGTTTCGCTCGACCTTCGAGCTTTTTCAAAGGTGCGCAGTGAGTCCTTGTCCTTTCAGCTGATGGAAACCATGCTCTCATACTTTTTCCGTTTTGACACGCCCCCAATGGCTGCTGAGACTCCTGGTCTTTGTAGTCTGTAATGGTTCCCAGGCTGAAAGGAAATGTTTACAGTTTCAATTTTTGCACAAAGAGTCCGTTGTGCCACTGAGAGCCCATTTTCAAAGCTCCCTGTGGTCCATTTCCAAAGTCGGTCTTTGGCGTTCACCGCACTGCCCTTGACATTTCTGTAACTCCACCTGCGGTTCCCTTCGGGCAGGCATGGCGCTCTTTGCTGGAGGTGCGTCGCTTTACGGCAGAACCACGCCGTTACATATTCCCCAACATCTTCCACAAAGAAAGAAAGTAAGCCGCACACCAACAGCGGAGCCTTTGTGTTTTTATTAAAAGTACTTTCTCTCACCCGGCAGTCCTGACATGTTTCGCTCGACTTTCGAGCTTTTTCAATGGTGCGCCGTGAGTCCTTGTCCTTTCAGCTGATGGAAACCATGCTCTCATACTTTTTCCGTTTTGACACGCCCCCAATGGCTGCTGAGACTCCTGGTCTTTGTAGTCTGTAATGGTTCCCAGGCTGAAAGGAAATGTTTACAGTTTCAATTTTTGCACAAAGAGTCCGTTGTGCCACTGAGAGCCCATTTTCAAAGCTCCTTGTGGTCCATTACCAAAGTTGGTCTTTGACGTTCACCGCACTGCCCTTGACATTTCTGTAACTCCACCTGCCGTTCCCTTCGGGCAGGCATGGCGCTCTTTGCTGGAGGTGCGTCGCTTTACGGCAGAACCACGCCGTTACATATTCCCCAACATCTTCCACAAAGAAAGAAAGTAAGCCACACACCAACAGCGGAGCCTTTGTGTTTTTATTAAAAGTACTTTCTCTCACCCGGCAGTCCTGACATGTTTCGCTCGACCTTCGAGCTTTTTCAAAGGTGCGCCGTGAGTCCTTGTCCTTTCAGCTGATGGAAACCATGCTCTCATACTTTTTCCGTTTTGACACGCCCCCAATGGCTGCTGAGACTCCTGGTCTTTGTAGTCTGTAATGGTTCCCAGGCTGAAAGGAAATGTTTACAGTTTCAATTTTTGCACAAAGAGTCCGTTGTGCCACTGAGAGCCCATTTTCAAAGCTCCCTGTGGTCCATTACCAAAGTCGGTCTTTGGCGTTCACCGCACTGCCCTTGACATTTCTGTAACTCCACCTGCGGTTCCCTTCGGGCAGGCATGGCGCTCTTTGCTGGAGGTGCGTCGCTTTACGGCAGAACCACGCCGTTACATATTCCCCAACATCTTCCACAAAGAAAGAAAGTAAGCCGCACACCAACAGCGGAGCCTTTGTGTTTTTATTAAAAGTACTTTCTCTCACCCGGCAGTCCTGACATGTTTCGCTCGACCTTCGAGCTTTTTCAAAGGTGCGCCGTGAGTCCTTGTCCTTTCAGCTGATGGAAACCATGCTCTCATACTTTTTCCGTTTTGACACGCCCCCAATGGCTGCTGAGACTCCTGGTCTTTGTAGTCTGTAATGGTTCCCAGGCTGAAAGCAAATGTTTACAGTTTCAATTTTTGCACAAAGAATCCGTTGTGCCACTGAGAGCCCATTTTCAAAGCTCCCTGTGGTCCATTACCAAAGTCGGTCTTTGGCGTTCACCGCACTGCCCTTGACATTTCTGTAACTCCACCTGCGGTTCCCTTCGGGCAGGCATGGCGCTCTTTGCTGGAGGTGCGTCGCTTTACGGCAGAACCACGCCGTTACATATTCCCCAACATCTTCCACAAAGAAAGAAAGTAAGCCGCACACCAACAGCGGAGCCTTTGTGTTTTTATTAAAAGTACTTTCTCTCACCTGGCAGTCCTGACATGTTTCGCTCGACCTTCGAGCTTTTTCAAAGGTGCGCCGTGAGTCCTTGTCCTTTCAGCTGATGGAAACCATGCTCTCATACTTTTTCCGTTTTGACACGCCCCCAATGGCTGCTGAGACTCCTGGTCTTTGTAGTCTGTAATGGTTCCCAGGCTGAAAGGAAATGTTTACAGTTTCAATTTTTGCACAAAGAGTCCGTTGTGCCACTGAGAGCCCATTTTCAAAGCTCCCTGTGGTCCATTACCAAAGTCGGTCTTTGGCGTTCACCGCACTGCCCTTGACATTTCTGTAACTCCACCTGCGGTTCCCTTCGGGCAGGCATGGCGCTCTTTGCTGGAGGTGCGTCGCTTTACGGCAGAACCACGCCGTTACATATTCCCCAACATCTTCCACAAAGAAAGAAAGTAAGCCGCACACCAACAGCGGAGCCTTTGTGTTTTTATTAAAAGTACTTTCTCTCACCCGGCAGTCCTGACATGTTTCGCTCGACCTTCGAGCTTTTTCAAAGGTGCGCCGTGAGTCCTTGTCCTTTCCTCTGATGGAAACCATGCTCTCATACTTTTTCCGTTTTGACACGCCCCCAATGGCTGCTGAGACTCCTGGTCTTTGTAGTCTGTAATGGTTCCCAGGCTGAAAGCAAATGTTTACAGTTTCAATTTTTGCACAAAGAGTCCGTTGTGCCACTGAGAGCCCATTTTCAAAGCTCCCTGTGGTCCATTACCAAAGTCGGTCTTTGGCGTTCACCGCACTGCCCTTGACATTTCTGTAACTCCACCTGCGGTTCCCTTCGGGCAGGCATGGCGCTCTTTGCTGGAGGTGCGTCGCTTTACGGCAGAACCACGCCGTTACATATTCCCCAACATCTTCCACAAAGAAAGAAAGTAAGCCGCACACCAACAGCGGAGCCTTTGTGTTTTTATTAAAAGTACTTTCTCTCACCCGGCAGTCCTGACATGTTTCGCTCGACCTTCGAGCTTTTTCAAAGGTGCGCCGTGAGTCCTTGTCCTTTCAGCTGATGGAAACCATGCTCTCATACTTTTTCCGTTTTGACACGCCCCCAATGGCTGCTGAGACTCCTGGTCTTTGTAGTCTGTAATGGTTCCCAGGCTGAAAGGAAATGTTTACAGTTTCAATTTTTGCACAAAGAGTCCGTTGTGCCACTGAGAGCCCATTTTCAAAGCTCCCTGTGGTCCATTACCAAAGTCGGTCTTTGGCGTTCACCGCACTGCCCTTGACATTTCTGTAACTCCACCTGCGGTTCCCTTCGGGCAGGCATGGCGCTCTTTGCTGGAGGTGCGTCGCTTTACGGCAGAACCACGCCGTTACATATTCCCCAACATCTTCCACAAAGAAAGAAAGTAAGCCGCACACCAACAGCGGAGCCTTTGTGTTTTTAATTAAAGTAGAGAAGTGGAGAAGTGTGGCTCAGGGGTTAGAGGCGGCAGACCTGGAGCTTGAGTTCGGTCCGGGACCAGGGTTCAATTCCCCGCCTCGGCGGGTCTTGGGCTCAAAATTCCGCGGACTCGTTAATTCTCGCTCCGGTGCCTTCTCAGCTCACGGGTTCACACTCTGCGACTCTGGGCAATAGCTTGCTTAATCTCCACAACGGCCCCTCGCGGTGGGATGCCTGGCTTTCACCTTGTGGATACCCTGCCAGGGCTATCTCACAGGGGAATACCAGGACGGGTTCCCTAAGCAAGCGCCGAGATGCCCCAGGGTAAGTCGTGCGCTATATAAGACTTCATACTTTACTTTACTTTACTTACTTTCTCTCACCCGGCAGTCCTGACATGTTTCGCTCGACCTTCGAGCTTTTTCAAAGGTGCGCCGTGAGTCCTTGTCCTTTCAGCTGATGGAAACCATGCTCTCATACTTTTTCCGTTTTGACACGCCCCCAATGGCTGCTGAGACTCCTGGTCTTTGTAGTCTGTAATGGTTCCCAGGCTGAAAGCAAATGTTTACAGTTTCAATTTTTGCACAAAGAGTCCGTTGTGCCACTGAGAGCCCATTTTCAAAGCTCCCTGTGGTCCATTACCAAAGTCGGTCTTTGGCGTTCACCGCACTGCCCTTGACATTTCTGTAACTCCACCTGCGGTTCCCTTCGGGCAGGCATGGCGCTCTTTGCTGGAGGTGCGTCGCTTTACGGCAGAACCACGCCGTTACATATTCCCCAACATCTTCCACAAAGAAAGAAAGTAAGCCGCACACCAACAGCGGAGCCTTTGTGTTTTTATTAAAAGTACTTTCTCTCACCCGGCAGTCCTGACATGTTTCGCTCGACCTTCGAGCTTTTTCAAAGGTGCGCCGTGAGTCCTTGTCCTTTCAGCTGATGGAAACCATGCTCTCATACTTTTTCCATTTTGACACGCCCCCAATGGCTGCTGAGACTCCTGGTCTTTGTAGTCTGTAATGGTGCCCAGGCTGAAAGGAAATGTTTACAGTTTCAATTTTTGCACAAAGAGTCTGTTGTGCCACTGAGAGCCTATTTTCAAAGCTCCCTGTGGTCCATTACCAAAGTTGGTCTTTGGCGTTCACCGCACTGCCCTTGACATTTCTGTAACTCCACCTGCGGTTCCCTTCGGGCAGGCATGGCGCTCTTTGCTGGAGGTGCGTCGCTTAACGGCAGAACCACGCCGTTACATATTCCCCAACATCTTCCACAAAGAAAGAAAGTAAGCCGCACACCAACAGCGGAGCCTTTGTGTTTTTATTAAAAAGGGCAGTGCGGTGAACGCCAAAGACCGACTTTGGTAATGGACCACAGGGAGCTTTGAAAATGGGCTCTCAGTGGCACAACGGACTCTTTGTGCAAAAATTGAAACTGTAAACATTTCCTTTCAGCCTGGGAACCATTACAGACTACAAAGACCAGGAGTCTCAGCAGCCATTGGGGGCGTGTCAAAACGGAAAAAGTATGAGAGCATGGTTTCCATCAGCTGAAAGGACAAGGACTCACGGCGCACCTTTGAAAAAGCTCGAAGGTCGAGCGAAACATGTCAGGACTGCCGGGTGAGAGAAAGTACTTTTAATAAAAACACAAAGGCTCCGCTGTTGGTGTGCGGCTTACTTTCTTTCTTTGTGGAAGATGTTGGGGAATATGTAACGGCGTGGTTCTGCCGTAAAGCGACGCACCTCCAGCAAAGAGCGCCATGCCTGCCCGAAGGGAACCGCAGGTGGAGTTACAGAAATGTCAAGGGCAGTGCGGTGAACGCCAAAGACCAACTTTGGTAATGGACCACAGGGAGCTTTGAAAATGGGCTCTCAGTGGCACAACGGACCCTTTGTGCAAAAATTGAAACTGTAAACATTTCCTTTCAGCCTGGGAACCATTACAGACTACAAAGACCAGGAGTCTCAGCAGCCATTGGGGGCGTGTCAAAACGGAAAAAGTATGAGAGCATGGTTTCCATCAGATGAAAGGACAAGGACTCACGGCGCACCTTTGAAAAAGCTCGAAGGTCGAGCGAAACATGTCAGGACTGCCGGGTGAGAGAAAGTACTTTTAATAAAAACACAAAGGCTCCGCTGTTGGTGTGCGGCTTACTTTCTTTCTTTGTGGAAGATGTTGGGGAATATGTAACGGCGTGGTTCTGCCGTAAAGCGACGCACCTCCAGCAAAGAGCGCCATGCCTGCCCGAAGGGAACCGCAGGTGGAGTTACAGAAATGTCAAGGGCAGTGCGGTGAACGCCAAAGACCGACTTTGGTAATGGACCACAGGGAGCTTTGAAAATGGGCTCTCAGTGGCACAACGGACTCTTTGTGCAAAAATTGAAACTGTAAACATTTCCTTTCAGCCTGGCAACCATTACAGACTACAAAGACCAGGAGTCTCAGCAGCCATTGGGGGCGTGTCAAAACGGAAAAAGTATGAGAGCATGGTTTCCATCAGCTGAAAGGACAAGGACTCACGGCGCACCTTTGAAAAAGCTCGAAGGTCGAGCGAAACATGTCAGGACTGCCGGGTGAGAGAAAGTACTTTTAATAAAAACACAAAGGCTCCGCTGTTGGTGTGCGGCTTACTTTCTTTCTTTGTGGAAGATGTTGGGGAATATATATATATATATATATATATGTGTAATATTAATATAGTTCTAAATATAATGTAATTTTAAAGAAATAATGTTTCGTTTTATTTAAAAATATATATATGTGTATATATATATGTGTATATATATATATATATATATATATATATATTTATATATAAATATTTATATATATATATTTTTAAAAATAAAGTACTTTTACAAAGTATATGACTTCCCCACACATGCATTTGCGTTGTAATTGCATGCGTAGTGAAGTCATATGCGTTGTAAAAATTTGCGGAATTATGGCTTGAGGAGTAATGGTTTTTGCGGACTTAAAAATGCGGAGTGATGGTATGCGGGATTTTTGTTTGCGGAATGGAATCATATATTCTTGCATGACTCATCCTCGGCAGAGGCCCTTGCATCTCCCATCAACGGCAGCCATGACGACAATATCATAGTCCACAGCACAGCCTTGCAGGTCTTCAGAACTAAGCCATAGCCCCAAATGCACAACGCACCCCGACTCCGAACTTCACATTGCAAGCCCCAATCAACAGGATCCTCAAGGTTGACCCAAAAGGACCTCACACTGCAGCCTTGCCGTATTTCTGAACCAAAACATCGCTTCAGCTGCGCAACTCATCTTTGACAGATTGAAGGTACTCTGTTCAGCGGTTAACTAAGTCTCCCTAGCCGGCCCGTGCTCCATCATGACTGGCCTGAACTTGTGACTTTGTCCCGGTCAGGAACGACCAAATACCCACAGTTGGTGCTTTACTCCCTTTATCACTATTATCTCTAAAAACACTTTAACATTCAATATTTTTTGTTCTATTAATTGGATGTTTGTCGTTTTGGTCTTGTTTTATTTATTAAACTAAGTTCAATTTTTCTAATTTGGTGTGGGATTCTTTTTTTGCAGTGTTTTCACTGTTTTACTGTTTGAAGTGTTGCACAAATACTATCCACATTGTTTCAAATGTCCACGGGGTTGATCACAGGTTACCCTGGGGTTTGCCTGTGCCTTACTCTGACAGGGATTGTGGTATCTGCTTGACCAGGGCTCACACGCCAGTCAACCAACAACCCAATTCCTTACACTCCAGTTCTACTTGTTGAATTTTCGTCATTTTTGTGTCATTGTATTTATTACATTTGACTCTTTTTGTAAATTGGTTCGGGATTTTTATTGTGTCTTGTTTTTACTTCATTACTTTTTGAGTGCTGTATAAATACTTTACACATTGCTCTCACTGACTGCTTTTGTGCTAAGTTATCAGAGGGTCGAGCACAGGTCTATTTAGTGACTTGTGTGGTTCATCCTGACAAAGATTGCGTTTAATACTTAGGTGGAGTTCTCACCACCCTCAACTAATAACCCACTTTCCTGCAAATCCTTAGTAACTATAAAATTATATAAACATTTTGGAATCCACCAAAACGTGGTGAGTTGAGATATTATTGAAAGTGTTGTGAAACGCACATATTTGACACGATATTCAATATGCAAGTGTGGTGCTTGTTTTATAAGCTTCCTAGACTTGCATGCATCGTATTCCACCATTGAGTTAAGCGTTGGCTGCCCACCCTTGACCACCCACAGTATCGATGCGGCTTAGGTGAGACCCTCTTTCTGTTGCAGACCAGAGGAAGTTTTACTAACATTTAGCACTGGGTCATAAAAATGAAGCAAAGTGGCATAAAATGCTTATTTGGGATTTATGTTCTAGCGCAAAACTTGTTTTGCACTTCAAAGATACCTGAAAGTAACACAAAGCAGTGCTTTGAGTTGCTTTGCATTATTTTGTATCAAAGGGTCATTCCATATCTGGTGTGTGCATTCCCATGCAACCTCCTATGGTTTGGTTTTTGACATGAAGCCCTATCTACTAACAGTGGTGGACAAGACTTTGCACACAAAATATTGCCTCTGGTGCAGGCATTAAAAAGGAGAAATGTTTATATTTTCCCACTCTTTTCTAACTTTCCATGTTCGTTGCACTGTACAGCACACATCTAAAGTGGGAAAAGTTTTAATATTGTGCAGGCATAGTATTGAATACTGGAAGAGTATGCTTCCAGTAAAAAAAACTACGTGAAACATGACACAGACACCTTTGATCTATGGTGCAAAGCTGTGTGCATGGCGCTAGGTGCCGGTTGTGGGCCAGCACTAGGGAGAGAGCAAGACAGTGCTGTTTGTTAGTAGATAAAGTGTTGTTCTGCTCTCTCTGTCACACAATGTAGTAAAGCAACTCTTGTTGCTGGACTATGTTGCCATAAATTTGTTGTAAGTCCACCCCTTGGTGTTTTAAGCTTTTTCCCTTTAACAGATCTAAGTCACTCCTGAGACTGCATGTTAGAACCCAGCTTATTCACTTCAGTTAAGGAATACTTGCAAACTCAGCCATTTAACAAACATTCTCCATGCTTAATATATGCCATGAACAACAAATACACTCGTGTAAGTGAGTAAGCTCAACAATGGGAGAGTGAATGAATTTCACATGAGACTTCCTCTTAGATACATGACTAGAAAAGACCTGCCCCATACCAAAGATCCAGTCACCATTCACTCAATACTCTGAACCCTGGTGAGGGTTCAGTAACTAACCTCTTTTATGGGTTGGCACATCCTTTGATTTGTAGATCCTTGCACCTAGCTGTTTGAGGCACAGAAACATGAAGCACTCTGCTTTCATTTGCGAGTTGAATAGTCTAAAGGAAAAGTAACGGGGGTAGAAAAGTGAATAGATCAGGATGACACAACTGTCTGCCCAGTATAAAGACTTTTGACCTTTTACTGATGTAGAGATGGACATACAGGCCACTTGCAACATAATGACAGCATGTGAAAACATTTACTCAAAAAGTCCTTACCACAACTTTCCACAATATCCTATACTAAAGGAAAAACAAACACATGTAAATGCATTAACATGCTGTACAAGTAAGTCTAGGACTGCAGAGATTCCATATCCATGATATTGGAATGGGAATGTTCCCCTGCCTTGAGTGGCTGGCTGGCTGGGTCTATCTGGTAACCTTGTTTTTGATTTTGGCGCTAGCTTCACACTAATCTGCTGTATGTGCAAATCCTTCATATAAAAGAGATCCTGATCTTGTTCTGTGATTTGAAGGGTGCACCAAGCATGCCCTCATTGTACAGATAGTGGATCACTAGCCGTGTCATGTGATCAGTATAGGGAGCGGTGGTGGCAGCATATTGTGTTTTGTGAATTCATAGTTCTGACGAGACCTTTTTATCTGTCACTTGAGTGGATGCATATGGCCAGCTCAGTGAAACCTATGTTTTATGTGATAATCAATATCCTATCACTAACATCCCAAGTGTATTTTGTGCATGTTTGTGTATGTGGCCTGTGTGGAACATGCATGATGTGTATGAGTGAACCATATTAATGGATACCTGTGGGATCTAATTTATATAACCCAGCCTGGCATTGTGCTCAAGATAAGAGGGAGGTTGTTATTAGGCGTGGGCAGAACTAGCAGAGTTTCACTCCTTGAAATTCCATGGAGTTACAGAAAAGCTCAGCCAAATTCGGCGGGGTCCCCCCAGCGGGCGGATATTGCTCAGCCACCCCTAATCCAGTTGCTCTGCTTGTGTTAATTAATTAAATAGGCTCTGTGTTTTCATTTGTTATCTGATCAAATAACAAGCAGTAGGCTATTTTGATGATAACAGAGCTATGCTATACCCTCCCTCTTTCTCAACAGCCTTAAAAGCGCCCCACTCTATACAATGACAATTACCCTCAAATTTCATAACCTGCTTAAAAAAACTGCCCAACATGCTACATTCATGCCAAATTTTCTCCTGACAGACAACTGCCAGCTGAGGAACGAGGCACAGTCACCTCACTTATTTCACTTAGTCTAGGCAGGAGCAGTAAACCAAGTGCCCATGGGTAAAAAAGTAAGTGTGCTAATCTGCTTTATCATGTAGCTTACAGGGGTAAAAAATGCATATTTGAAATCCAGACCGTTGGTCGGGCTCCAGCCTCCCTAATTACTCGTCCATAGTCTTTGTTGCACAGAATGCACTGTGCACAGTGAGCAACAACTGGCTGCGAGCCCTCAGATGGTTAACATGATGCAGCGCCTCCTTTGCCTGCCCCAGACAGAAATGAACCAAGTGATAACCTTACAGAAATAATCCACACCTGTTCTACCCTCTCACATACCAGGTTGACTTCCTCTACCTCCCAAGTGGCTCAAACTAGCTTCTCTTTTTATCACTTGCAAGGCGCATTAATGACTTGCAATGATGCTTGGAACATTCTACGTTTACTTGCAGAACATAGTATTGAAAGGAGCGGTAACTAAGGTTTTCAGGCCTGACACTAGAGCAACTTGGTAACCTTACCATCGGTCACCACTTACTCGTTACCTCTGATTCCTTCATCAGTGTCTAGGACCCTGTTAACAGCCCCACTCCACGTGCCTATCTTCTTGTCGTTGCACACACTTTTCAGGCTCACCCTGCCAAGCCTCCTGTGGATGCACACGGACAACTGCATGGCTCTTCAGTGTATTCAGTGTGTAGTAAGGAGGCTACACAAGAAGTAGGTTCAGTAGGTTTATTCATGAGGAGGACAGCTTAACAACCACAGGTAGGAAGGGATCACCACAACATCAGATAAGCAGTAACAGACACTGGTCAAGGGAAAACATTCCAAGAACCTAACACTCTACTGAGTGACATAAGAAGGTTCTAGATGACATAGGAATACCACACACCTCCCCCCCTTTAAAAAAAAAATTTAAAAAAACAAGATAACCCTTAAAGAGAAAAAAAAAAAAAAAAAACACTTAGGATCTAACGTAATCTTTAAACTTTGAAGGAGCACATTTCACACGCTCACTGCGTCTTAATAAGGTATCTTCACATTCTGCATTAGATTGATTGTCAACAGAAATGCATGGAGCAGGTGGAGAATCAGAATTAATAACAACATCAGAATTATTTACAATCTCCCTTTCTAAATTGTCATAAACTTCATGCATACCAGAAAAACCATCTGGATTATGGTCTGAGCCAAAGTCTGAAACCAGCTTGTCTGAGACAAATTTCTCTGGGAAAGAAGTTTTTTGTGAAGAAGAAACACAAGGTTTGCATAAGGAGACCCTTCTGAGATTCCAAATTTTCCCACCTTCGACTCTGACAGCTTTGCTGAAAATTTCAATGACCTTGATAGGATCAGACCATCTAGACACATTCTTATGGAACAACCCACCCATTTTTACACGAACAAGATCGCCAATTTTGACATTGCAGGTATTGTACTTCTTTTTAGAAGAATGTTGAATCATACTACCCTGGTATTTCCCAATTTTATCTCTTAATGCCTTAAAGTCTACTTCATAGGGAGCATCGCCTTTTAACCACCAAGGTAAAAGACGAGAACCTGGTTTCCTCCCTCGCAATAGTTCAAAAGGGGATAGACCAGTGACTGAATTGGGAGATAATCGGTAGGTTAGCAAGGTTGCTTGAAGAGCTTTCTTCCACTTCAGACCGCTTTTGATAGCCAATTGGCAAGATTCCTTAATGACTCTGTTGAACCTTTCAACCTGGCCGTTGGCCTGGGGAAAATAATTAGAGGTCCTTTTGTGGGTAATACCACAATTCCTAAGAAAACACTCAAATTCATTGCTAATGAACTGTGGACCATTGTCCGAAATAAGTTCCTCCGGTAAGCCTTCCCTAGAAAATATCTCGTCAAGAAACTCAATTACATGCTCAGAAGAAACTTTCTCGACAATCTTTAATTCAGGCCACTTAGAGAAGTAGTCAATCAGAACTAATGCAAACATAACCTTACCAGACTGATAGCTAAACGGTCCAATGATGTCAATTGCTAACCTTCGCCAAGGACCATTAGCATACTCAATGGGAGTAGTATCAACGGAAATGCCCTTTGCAGACTTGTCGCTCAAGGAGCACGGAGAACAATTCCTGACCCAACTATCTACCATGGCGTCAATACCAGGCCACCAGTAGTGTTCCCTGATCCTTCTTTTAGTGGTGGACATGCCCATGTGTCCCTCATGTGCCAATTTGCAAATTCTTTCTCTCAAACTAAAAGGAGGTATGATTTTATCTGATCTGACAATAATGTCTCGACATAACATAAGATCATCCTTAACTTTATAAAACGACCCCAACTCTCCAGAAAGTTTCCTTTCTTCAGGCCAACCTCTAATCAAGAATTGCCTAACTTGAGTCAAAACAGAGTCATTCTCCATAGCTTCTGCCCAGTCCTTCTCTGAAAGGATTAAAGAACTTTCCTGATCTGAAATAATGTTGACATCTGCAAGTGAATAAGCAACATCACAATCAACACTGTCACCAACTTCTACGCTAGCTGGAAAACGCGACATGCAATCCGCATGAACGTTCATACGTCCTGGAATGTACACAACCTCGCAACGGTATTCCTGTAATTTGGCTGCTAGTCTCGCTAACCTAGCAGTAAGAACTCTACCACCACCAGCAGCTAACATAGTGATCAGAGGCTTATGATCAGTTTTCAAAAGGAATTTTGTGCCCCACAAAAATTGTCTGAAGTGCTGGGCAGCCCACGTACAGGCAAGTAACTCTCGCTCAATGGTTGAATAGTTTTTCTCGGCGTCACGTAGAGCTCGAGAGGCATACGAGACAACAAACTCACCAGATTTATCCTTTTGCATTAAAACAGCCCCCAACCCAATGTTGCTTGCATCAACATAAACAATACATTCTTTGCCCACTGAGTAAGGTTTCAAAAATGGGGCCTCAACAATTTTTTGTTTCAAAATAGCAAAAGAATTTTCTTGTTCTTTACCCCAAATAAATTTTGCATTTTTTTTTAAAAGAACCCTCAAAGGATGCACAATATCAGAATAATTTTTAACAAATTTGCCATAAAATTCGGTCAATCCTAAAAAAGAAAGTAACTGTTCTTTTGAGTTGGGAGAGGGTGCATTGACAATGTTTTGAACATGATTAACTTTGGATTTGATTCCGTAACTAGATATTTCGTGGCCCAGGTACTCCACTTTGTCTTGCCTGAATTTACATTTGTTAAATTTCAAGGTAAGACCCTTGGACCGAACTCTTCCCAAAACCAAAGCTAGATTCTCATCATGTTCAGAATAGTCTTTTCCAAAAATCAAGATGTCGTCTTGGAAAGCTATGGCCCCCTTGCAATCCGTTAATAGTTCTTTCATAAGGCGCTGGAAGACGGAGGCCGCACTTGCCAATCCGAAAGGCATGCGTAAGTACTGAAACATACCCTCTGGGGTGACAAAAGCAGTAAGTTTCCTTGAGTCTTCATCTAACTCCACCTGGTGGTAGGCACTAGCCAAATCAATTGAGGAGAACACAGTAGCACCTGACAAAGCGGAAATCAACTCG
Source organism: Lissotriton vulgaris (assembly GCF_964263255.1). Lineage (NCBI taxonomy): Eukaryota > Metazoa > Chordata > Amphibia > Caudata > Salamandridae > Lissotriton > Lissotriton vulgaris. The sequence continues at coordinate 231,543,448 of NC_141696.1, forward strand.
TGTATATTAGGCAAAGGATGTTTGTCTATCCATATTTCCTTATTGAGACTGCGTAAATCTGCACATAAGCGAAGTTCGCCTGAACTTTTAACTGAAATTACAATGGGCGAAACCCAAGGGGAAGATTCAATAGGCTCTATTATACTCCTTTTTACTAAATCGTCTAGAATATCTTTTAACTTGGGTCTGTAAGCCAAAGGAACATTTCTCACTTTATGCCTGACAGGAACAGCATTGTCATTTAAAACTATTTTGTGCTTGAAATCAATGTATTTTCCCAACTTATCATTAAAAATTTCGGGAAAATTCTTGAGTATGCTTTTAGTGAAATCAGAATCACTAGATGTATTCAAAGTTAAGTTAACTAGAGAGTCAGTGATGTGCTTTTCAAACCGGGGCTCCTCAACATAAACTGGTGGAACAGCATTTGGATCTAATTTGATACCTAGCAAGCGTTGATGAGGCCAACCCAGGATGGAGACACCCTTGGTAGCAACATAAACCTTTGCTAAGACATCCCAGTTCTTAAAAAACAATTTGGTCCAAAAGAAACCCTCTAATGCAATTTTCCGTCCTGTGTACCCACCAGGATATATGTCAGGACTTAAGAGTTCCCTCTTGTGCCAAAGTCGTTCGAAAATATCCTTACCAATAATACTATACCATGCACAAGAGTCAACAAAAATTTCAATAGGTTTGTTGTCCATAAAAATAGTGCAAGAAGGAAAATTATTTTGAATACATTCATCAATGGACAGTATGCAATTTAAACTATTTAAAACCTCTTCTTCTTCAGGAGAGATGTAATTAATTCTTTGACCAGATCTGCACACATTGCCAAAATGCCCTTTCTTTTTGCACTTGATGCAAATCTTATCCCATGCAGGACAACCTTTGTAGTTACCCACATGGTTAGTACTACCACATCTGTAACAAACTATGGTACTTCTTTTGGTAAAATTCTTATTATCACTAGCGTTTCTTACGTATTCTTTCTTAAAAACAGGTTTGGGAATAAAGGTGTTTGAAGTGGGATTACTGGAATGAGATTTAACAATAGCTACTTCAACTTCAGGAACATTAGTTTTAAGATTTTTCCCTCTTATCTCAGATACAAATATTTCAGAATGTTCTATACCCTTAGCTATATTCACAACTGCAGCAAGGGTGGTCTCAGTACCCAACCAAAGTCTTTCTTGGATCTTTTTGCTTTTTGTTTTCATCATGATTTGGTCTCTGAGAACCTGCTCATAAGATATGGTTTCAAAAGAACAAGTGCAGGCAAGTGAACGTAAAGCTGCAATGTAATCCTCGATGGTTTCATCAGATTTCTGTTCACGAGAATAGAATTTAAATCTTTCCATAACAGTATTTATTCGTCTGCCAAAATGAATTTTCATTTGCTTGGAAGCTTTGTTAAATACATCCATATCACCTGCGTCTTCTAAAGGTGGTAAATTATCGAATTCTTTTATTCCTGCACCACCAAGACAATGTCTTAGAAGAGCAAGTTTTCTTTTTGCTGAACAATCCTCTTTTTCTAGGACATCCACATAAGCAATAAACATAGGAAACCAAAGATCCCATTCTATAGGAGGATCGCCAGCAACTTGAAGAAAGTGAGGTGGCGCTGCAATATTGGACATAAGTAAATGAGGAGAAAATATTGTAAGCAATTAAATGAGTAAAGAACCTGAAAAGTAAAAATATTAATGTAGTTGGTGTGCAAATCACCGTAGAAAAGGATTTGCTGAAATGAAATTACAAGTTTCAAGTTTCGTTTTTTTTTTTTTTTTAAATTGCTGTTGTTCTCTTTTTTTTATAAGTCAGAGTTTAAAATATTTGTCTCTCATTAAATCGCTTTAAAACGCTGTGAAACTGTGGAGGTAGCGCACAGGACTGAAATCGTCAAAAGCTTTGCTTAAAAACGAAGATTCCGCTTCTACCTTTAGCAAGATGGCCGCCAAGAGCGTCGAAAATGCGCGATGACGTGCGCAATGACGCGTGTGACCCAGCATGCAATTCCGTGTAGCCGATGACAATGAAGCAAGATGAGGGAGACTCGATCAATGCCTCGTGAGCAGTTCGGAAAGTGAAGGAACTGCCAGGCGCTCGAGAAGGGCTCGAGGTGAGTCTTTTTAAATGTCAACAAGCAGGGAAACGGAGTTAAACTTGCGAAAGCGCAAAATCAGCGATTTTGGGTTAAAGTACGTGATGCCCATACACCGCTCGATAATGCGGTCGGAAGGTAAAGGCAAAGAGTATGAATAGTTAAATTCAGAAAGATAACTCACGTTTTGCCTGAAATGCAGGAAATGCAGTTCTGCTGGATGACGATAATAAATCAGTTCTGTCAGTTGAAGATGATTACACGAGTTCCTCACCAGTAAGAAGTAGAAAGAAACACCTTCTTTTAAGTTGGCAAAATCGAGTTTTGCATAAAACAGGAACTGTAGAAAACGAGTGAACGCTGTCCTCATAAAATTCACTGCTCCCAACGTCGCCAATAATTGTGTAGTAAGGAGGCTACACAAGAAGTAGGTTCAGTAGGTTTATTCATGAGGAGGACAGCTTAACAACCACAGGTAGGAAGGGATCACCACAACATCAGATAAGCAGTAACAGACACTGGTCAAGGGAAAACATTCCAAGAACCTAACACTCTACTGAGTGACATAAGAAGGTTCTAGATGACATAGGAATACCACACAGTGCTGTACCGAATCTCAGAAGTGCTGTCAAGCCTTTGCACAGTACTGTACTGTCAACACAAACCTTTCACAACCAGCCAGTGTAGAAAAGGGATCTCTGCGGGTGAGCCGCACCCTGCTGTCTGAATTGAGCATTTGTGCGCCTGCGAACTGTAGCATGGCACGACTGGAGATGTAGTCGTTCGATCGGATTGCAACATGCATACCGTTAGTACATTTACTTGGAGAGTGCTCTGGTAAACTCCACTCTGCTGACAGCTGGCAGAGGTTTTACCGAGCTCCACAGTCCAGGTGGAGCGTGGAGTGGCAAAACTACACAAACTCTGCCAAACGGAGCAGAGTTTACTGCCCACTCCTAGTTGTAATCCCAGTAAAAGTAAGTGTATTGCAGACTAACCCTGGTGGTTGCGCATGCTCGCGACCGCTTGCAATGAGAAACTACCAGTTCGCGTTGAGAAAGCTGCCGCTCGAGTAAAAATCTACTCGAGCAGCAGAAAACTACAGCTCGGACTGTGCAAGATGCCGTTTTCAATGATTGCACAGTGCCGGATGCTTGTCCGCACTGTGCAATCATTGAAAATGCATCTTGCACAGTGCGAACATGCTACTATGCAGCTCGCGTAGTGCTACGTGAAGTTCGCGTAGTACAAAGTGCTCTTCGCGTAGTTTCCCGTAGCGCTACTTAGCGAGCTACGCCATTCCCGAAGCCTGAGTGAGTAGATCTAGAAAAGGAAGCAGAAAAAGATGAGCCAGGGGTCTTTTAAAAATTCAATTAGGTCTTTTGCTGAGAAAAACTGCTGAATATTCTTCCTGAAGCATTGCATGTTGTAGATGGTTGGGGTGAAGGTTGGGACTGTAGTCTCTGTTGTTCAAGTTGAAAAGGACCCTCTAGGTGAGGCCAGCCTTTTTTGTTTCCCCTGATGACAGCCAGCTACAGAAAGCTCACTTCTCTGGGTGCCCCTATTGTGGGTGCTGCAGGCTGGAAACTATTGGACACTCGAAAGGAGAACTTCCTCAACATGGTACTGATTGGAATTTGTCTGGATGTATTAAACACCTTATGGAAAACAACTATTTAAAATAATGACTTTGACTGACAAATAAAATGACCAACAAGTAAGAGATGAGGTGTACAAAGATTATATGCGATAGACTTAAAATAATTTTTAGTTGCTTACTAATGGATATTTACTGAGACAACAGAGATTACCCTGATTTTACTATTGTAAGTGATCTGAATGTTTTTTTTTATGTTCGGAAATGCCAAGAGATTATGCTTTAGCTCTAGATTATGAGATAGTGGGTTCAATATAATTGGAATACAAATTTGTGAAGGGCATGCCAGGTCAGCTGTACCCCACCACCAGATGGCAAGTGGAATCATCTAATAAAAAGAGCAGAAAGCACTGACCTACTTTTCAGGTCATCGACACGTGGAATTACAGTAAATACTGGACATCTGCATGTTGGGTAGAGTCCAAACTCGAAGGCAGTACTGGAACCACGTGCATTACTTAATACATTTTCTTGTTGCCATCTAATCATAACCTGCAATTAGGCAGTTACTCCCAGATTCACAATTGGTTTTCTGACTCCTGGAAATCTGCTTAGTAGGAGCAGCTTTGGCGATCTGAAGCTACTGTTCAAGATTAAAGCTCATATTCGAAAAGAGATTTATTCATGATTAGTGAACCCTGAATTTGACTTTCTAATTCCCTGTGTATTAGAAAATCTTGCAAGACGACTTCACAACTGGGGGAGTGAACAAACTTGCACGAGAAAAGTGCATTGCTTCTTGTTACAGAGCAGCAGATACTGTTTCCAAGATTTTATGTACCTATATGGTTAAATTATTTCACTGCCAGTGAAAGTTCGTCAATTACACCGTGGTAGGCAGATGGCAGGATTTCAAAAAGAAGGAACATTCACAGGCCTAGAGTTTCAGAAAACCTTCGTAAATGCATCAAAATATATAGAGCATGAAAGTACCAATGGTGTATTGAAGGTTTTATCAAAAGTGGAATGACATTCAAGTTCTACGAATCCCTGCAGGGCTGAGAATGCCACAAGTCAAGCACTGAATGAACCATAGTGAGGCAGGCAATTGACGCCAGTTTTGCACAAATTAAAGAATTTTTCTTGTACATTAACTCTGTTAGTCTGGTCATTCACTCTGACCTAACGTACTATGGGCCAGATGTATCACAGGGTTTTACCGATGCTGTCTGTGGTAAAACGTGTTCTTACATATGGCCCTAAGTGTGTCCTCTTATCCTGTTTATATACCTAGAACAGAGATCTCGCACATTGAGATTTGGATGCAGCTGTTATGTTCAATATTCCTCTCTATTTCAAGGTAGTCAAAAGAAGGCCTGCCAACTTCAAATATACGTAAACCAATGTACTAGAAATTATCTATAAGAATTAGCACTACCACAGGTATAAAGCAGCCTTCGTTTCCTATACTACTTCATAGTTCTTTCATGCCACCTATATGATCCATTAATGACGCGGATGCAATGCAGCTGTAGTCTAGGCAAGCAACTCCTGACATTTAAAAACAATGATGTGTTTTGTGCTACTACTCTTTGATCAATCTCAGTGTGCTGCACACACTCAGGGATTTGTACTGTGAGATACAGAAAGTAATGAGACATGCGCAACACAGTTATCAACACTTTCATTCTCATTGATTTGCAAATATTGGGTAACTTTACAGCGAATGATGTTGGTAACACAATAGAACAAGAATTGGCAAAGCCAATAGGTCTGGTCTTTGCATAATGCACACTCACTAATATACTAAATCAGGCATCCAGGTATCAAAAAAGTGACTGCTTGGTGAAAACGTTTTCTGCGAAGTGACAGATGCACATCCTAATAATTTACATGCATGTGCCGAGAACCTTGCTTTCAGTGTACCATAACACCTCTCCTTAGGACCACTCAAATAGCTCTAGTGCTGGTAAGTGGTTTTACATCCATACGGAACATAAGCTGCCTTTCTTCATACCAGGCATATGTGTAAGAACTGGGTGAATGCCATCAAACCACACTTACAGTAACCATGTACACGACTTTCCCATATCTGTCTGTATGTAAGGACAGTAAAGAGAAACATATTGAATCAGTGGGAGTGGAAATTATGTGTGACCTGTGTTGCATTGAAGGGAATGGTATGCAATGAGGATATCATGGTACAACATATCTGTTAAATATTACACTGAACATGATGCACAATTGAATGTTGGCATTGAATCTTGCTTCCATACCCTGAAGCTGCTGAGGAAAATCTTCAAATTTCTCACAATCAACACCAGAAACACTGTCACGTAAGCCCTTGTCAGCAGTAAGTTAGACTATGGGAATGTCCTTTACACCGGGAACACCAAGCAACTCACTAGAAGTCTACAAACTATCAAGAACTCAGGAGCCAGATTCATCCTCAATCTCCCACACAGAACTTGAGGGAGTTCCACTGGCCCCTGATACACAAACATGTTCATTTCAAGCTTCTCACATACACATTCAAAGCACTGCACAACTAAGGCTGCAGCTAGAAGTCTCATATCTTTCTACCTAACACCCACACGCCTCCGCTTCACATGACTCCTACTCACACATATCCCAGGAATAACAGAAGGAGGTCAGGAGGACATACATTCTTTTACATTGCTCCTAAAGCATGGAAAGAATTCCTGATCCACATCAGAGCTTCTTCCTCTATTCTTGAACTCTGCAAGAAGCTGAACACCTGGCTTTTTAATTAATCAACGTACTCTAGGCATGTCTAGGCAGGCACACCTGTTTCGCGCCAGGTGATAGTGCACTTTACAAATGCACATAACATAACACTGCCAAACCATTCAGGATTCTCCACACTTATCAGAGGGTGTTACTGTATAGACATGTGTTGATGCTTTAATTATGAAATTCCATGCTAATTAGGCAGGTATGGGCTATCTGAACCTCTCATAGACAGTCCAAGGCTATTACTAAAGCCAGTACGACTACTATATTCTAAAGTTGACAATGTATTGAGTTAATTTAAAAATAGTCTCATTACAGAAAGAAAATGTATTCAATTAATAGGTCAAATGAATTATCAAGCATTCTGATAAAAAAATTGTCTCCAGATGAAAGCCCAAAAAGATGGATGCGCACTGCTCTGTAGCTAAACGTAAAATGAGCAAAAAGTTTGTTGCTCCCAAAAAAAGCAATTGTTGTATCATGTTTCGGAAATAGAAGGCATGCTGATATCATGGCATAGCATTACATTGGAGGGTTGGATTAGAAATGTTTCATTCATGTTTATCAACAAATCTATTAGTTTGTAAGCACCATCTGAAACTCCTAATTCCTACTGTATCTAATTAGTTAAAGCAGAATATGCATACTAATTGGGGAAATACAATCATGTGTTATGATTCACAGGAATACAATTGTTTGTTTAACTAACACAGAGCTCGGCTAAGCTGGCCTGACATAGTAACAATAAGAAAATCCTACCCTAGGTTCCCTAGGATAACAGAACAGATTATACATGTTATACACTGAGATCATGTACGAGGCAGTATTTGGGTTGAATTTCAGAAGAGGAAGACAGTTGCACAAGGAAAGCTCACACACCTGAAATAAACATGCACTTTTTCTATATCATTTCAAGTATGATCGTCAGTGGAGTCTGGTGTGGCCTACATATTCTAGCTGACTAGATAAATGAATCATTATTTTCTTGCAAATTTATACTCACCCTACAATTTTCCTCTATGATAATTATTTACTCATTATAAGGTTACTGTGCTACAACATTTCTTTTGTTTTGTAGATTTCTTCTACTGAAAGGTCTTTCTCATTATACATTCTGGCCTTCATCTTGTGATGGTCAATCTCCTCTTTGTTGATGCGTCTCATGATTTTGTGCAAAGCTCTTTCAGAAACTTAAATACTAGGACAGCACTCACAATAACCAGAAACATTACTTCTGGTAAAATTAGATTTTTCATTAGTATCCTCTTACCAGTCTTGGCTCACCAAACCACAAAAAAATAGGTGCAAACATAACAATCAGACAGATTCATGATGTCTCTTTAGTAAATCTATAGAAGTTATTCCAAATGCTTTACTATAACTATCTTCATGATCTAACCTTTAGTGTGTAGTATTGATATAATTAAAGGAAATGGAGTCATTATGAAGGATTGAGAGATCATCAGCAAGATGGTTTAGATACACTAACACACTAATTATTGCAGTCAAAATAAAAATTATAAAAATCATTTTGAAAGTTTCTCTTTTCTTAAAGACAGTTCTCTTATATAGTTTTCTAAAAATAAATTGGAATTTGAAGGTAAAAATAGCAGAGCATGAAAAGCATTCCAAAAGTAATAAAAAGTAGCAAAAAGTAACCCAAAAGTAATCAAAGTAGTTTAGAAGTAACCCAAACCAAACAAAAGCAAACATTCCAAGAAAAATCAGTCTTTCAAAATCCAGAGTAACAATTCACTTAATCAGGACTCTTATTCGTCATTAATCATTTCATATTTTTTTGTCATTTCATGGTGGCTTTTCTAGCAAAGCTAAAATCTTATCTGTGTTTCATTTTAGTAAGAAATTCTCATTCAGAAGCTGTGTATCTATTGTTTGGCACTCTCACTCTTATTGATCTTGAAACGTGAGCTTTTCTTTGTGAGTTAACTGTTTCGTCATTGGTAGCACATACTCTTTTCTTCTGAGATGAGTGTGGCTCTAATACAGTAAACCTCCACATTTCACAGCTGTGTTTAGCACCAGTGTGATCCACCCCTGTGTGGCTCCAAACAACACCTTCTTACTTGCTTCTTCCCAAGAACCCAGTTTCCGGGGTCTAGACAGCAGATGTCAGTACTTGCAGAAAGTGTGGCAAGGTTGGCCTAGTGAGAAATAGATCATACTGTACCAGCTATGTTTTGCAGCTATCCAAGACCAAATGATCAGTAATATTTACAAGAGTACCTAATGGAATACCAGAAATTCTCATAGTTCTTCTCATGGGCACTTAACCCACTCTTCTTACTTGGAGTACATCTCATGCTAAGTAAAACCAAAAGGAACAGCATATGGCCATTTAGGAGATGTTGAGGCACAGACCTTGGCTAATTTTCCCTTCATACTGCCATTAACAAGTTCCACACCCCGATGCTTCTGAATGGTAAGTACAATGGCACTTCTGTTTAATGTTTAAACCAATCTGCAAGATCTTCATGATAAAGAGCACGATTGTCTGCCTCAAGTGAAGATGGAAATCAACATTTTGGGATCAACTCCCTCAATAGCAATTTGACAACTGTCAATGCATCACATATTGATATGTCTCATTTCATTTCATTTTGAAAATAAGCAATCACTAGAATGCACCTTAACCCATTGCAGGGTGGCTTTTCCACAAAATCTACCTGCAGACTTGCGAAAGGGCCTGTTTCATTCCCTACATGCCTCATCTTCACACTGTTTTATAGACATGCTATCCATCTTAGGTGCATGTTTTCTGCCATATTTAAAAAAATGAGGATTAAACCAATACTTTTTAAAAAGGGCCTCCACCCTATCATGCACTAAGGGCCTCATTATGATGTCGGTCGTAAAGCATTCCGACAGACTCCGTGTTGAAATCGGTTCAAACCGTCTCGGGTTCGATGAGTCTGAACGACCGATTACAATGTTTCTGAACACTGTTCGGTTGCACTCCCCTTGAATTCAATGGGAGCCTGTGTTCCGATCGACAACACAGGCTCCCATTCAAACATGGTATGTTTGCGGAAAACCTTGCACCCTGTTGCAGGCACCCCATTGTGCCTGCCACACTGTGCATGGTTGGAAAGAGGAGTCCCATGGGTACCCCCACGGGCCCCAAACAGAAGTCTCCAGGTGAAGGGGGCCTGCTATTGGCCCTCAAAGTTAATTTCTGACAGCTGTTTTGTGTCAGACAGACCAAATCGAAAAGGCTGCCCGAATTTGACATCGCAGGACGTCAGTCAGAAATGCAGTCCATAGATCTGTACAATTCTGCTCCGACTGACACGGAGCATCTGAATGCTGGTTGGAACCTAGTCGGGAAGAACAAACAGTTACGTTCTAATGTAATCGGTCGATCGGAAATGTTTCTGAGTCATTCGAAAACATGGGTGCCGACACGGCTTAGGAAAATCCAAATGCCATTTGGAGCTTTTCGGACCGACATCCTAATGAGGCCCTACATGTGTAGGTCCATGCATCTGTTTTTCCTACCACAGTAGCAATGAATCAGGCATGACAAACCTCCCATCAGTGAACCTCCATAGTTCTTTTTCATCTTTACTGAATCCTTCATTTTTCCACTTTTTCTTTTCCTCAACTGACATTTCAGTCCTGATGCCTTTTAGTTTATCTAAAGTTTCAATTGATATTGAGAGAAAATTATTTACATTTTCAAAATTTGTTTCTAAATTCTCATTTGTTTTTTCTGGCAATGTTGCAAACATAAGTGCACAATTTTTGGCAACCAGATCTGAGACACTACTTCCCACCACCTTTTCGATCCGACGGTGTAATCCCTTCCTCTGTTTCACAAGAAGGTGTGTATTGAGCAATAATGAAAACACTGCAGGAAACATTGGTTACATCGCTGTGTTTACACCGCAATACCTTTACAACACCGGTATTACAATGAAAGTTCTTACAATGACTTGCAGTAGATGGCGCTCTTACCTATGGAATAGTATGATTTACTATTCCAACACCTTTCCTACTGTACCTAGACTGGAGTTGGAATAGTAAATCATACTATTCCTAAATCCAGCGCCTTCCAACGCAAGTCATTGTAAAGACTTGCCTCGGTATGCCTGCGTTGAAAAGGTATCATTTAACATCATATATTCAAACACTGCATCTGGTTTAACTGTAATTTGAACTGGTTTAGCACTTTGAATCATCTAATTTGCTTTTCTGTGAAGTGCCAAACTTCTTTTTTCACTGTGTCTTAAAGCCAGGGGTAGGGCCTAAACTGTTATAACGAGAAACATACTTTGAAACATTGGTTTTGTTGATTTAAGTCAACATCAGGATCACTTGTTTGTATACAACCACCATCTGGTATGCAATAAATTACACAGTTCAACTAACATGACAGATCACGACCTAATAGATTAACTTGACTTAGTTCACTAATTATAAAAACATGCTTATTTATAGCTGAGACAATTTTACAGGAACATTTGCAGACAACTTACTGGTCACATATTTATTTGAAATGCCTACACTTGAACTGCCATTCCAGAGAGGGGTAGGTTTGGAACTTCCACTGGTCAAAGTGTCAAGAAGGTAGCATCTGTGTTAACCAAAAAAGATACAGGGTGGCTATTCACTCCTTCTCCTATTAATGAGCCATTCTGATCAACTTCTAGCACTGCAACAAGCATACAATCCTTCTTCCTCCACATGCACTGTCATTGTGCCTGACTTGGTCCATTAGAAACTGCAAGTGTGGCTACAAATTGTGGAAACGTGTTGCTTAGTGTTTCATTTTGAGGTTGAGCTAGATTTTGCTGACATTTTCAGTTCTGTGGCTAACGATTTATATTATGCTGCATTTGAGGTTGAATAACTGTATTCAATATGTTCTGCACAGGTAGGGCTTGGAGCATTGACCACTGACCATACTGTACCTTTGTAGGCAGATTTTGTTGCATGGGATTAATTTGAGTCATCATTTGTGTTCCATTTGCAAATTGTTTTACATTATATCTACTAGTTCATTTCAGATGACAATCTTTACCACAAATGTGAGAAAAGATTGCATCTGAATATTATTAACAATATTATTAAAAACCTTTATTACTGCTACCACGGAAACCATTTCGACTACCTCCTGAAGAACTCTGAAATTGCAGGCCAGAAGCTTGAAAAACAAACTGACCACCTTTCTGAAAAACAGAAAGTCTGCTCCAGAATCAACTTCTCTTTAGTCAATTTCTTTTGCAATTCACAATATTCACTATAATGTTTTGCGTAGCCAAGAATCTCATCCAACAATACATCACATTATGCTGAATCTGTGCACTCAACTCCAGACTCAAAACTAACACAAAAGCAGAAACAAATCCCAGCTCACCTTCCTCTATTGGGTTATCCATTCCATTGTGTTGACTGTAAATCCACATTATTCTCTCACAATATGCATGAATTGATTCTGCATTTTGTGTTGATCTCATAATTAATTTTTGACCAATTAACCTGTTTTGATGGAACCTCTCCCTTTCAATGCTTAATTAGTTGAGCATATTTTTGCATGACTATTGCTGGAGGTTGTAACTAGGACAACCTCTCCTTGTTTCTTACTCTGGCCACTTTACATTGTTCTTACATTCATTCTATAAATCCTTATGCACAATAATTGAAAATGTTGCATCAAAATATTCCCATAGCACTTTGAAATAGTCACAGTTCTATCCTCCTCCGTGTGCCACTTTCTGGCTCCTTCCTAAGTTTTGGTAAATCTTTTGTAAAGGTCGAAAGATCTCACACACCCCTGGGGATGTCATGCTTCATCACTGGGCGTTTGCTCCTCGTCGGGCCATTGGTGCAATGCCTTAAAAGTCCTCTGAAGTGTCACTTTAGTGGATATCTTTTTGTGGTTTAACGCCATGTGGTGAAGGGTGCAGGTAGAAAGGAGTCTCAAAAGTGTAGGTTGACCGTGAATGTGAAACTGAGTGAGTTAAAACTGTCAGGAAGTCGTTCTTCACATCTCTCTTAGGTTCCCCGACGAAAACCATTTTCTTTAGCTGTCTTTTCTGTGTCTCTAGGAAAACGACCCCCTCTTGTTGAAATTGACTTATACTTTCAGAGCATAATCTGCTCCTAGTTTCTTTCTCTCCTTTTTGATTTTATACTGACACTCTAATAAAGCCAGCTGGCCTGCCTTACATTTATTGACACCACCTATATTGTGATGCTGCATCTGGTATAGGTGGGGGAGTTGTGAGCAAGGGGTTCAGGATCCAGTGGGAGTATAATGTGATATGGGGGTGTCACCAAACGATTTCTACCTACCTGATGTGCATATTTGTCATTTAATGCATAGTATTTAGTAGTGTATATGTAATAAAAACTTATTTTCCTTAAATAGAAAAATCATGCCAGTGAATTGGGATTACTGGCACAGACCACCTCCTTAAAGCAGGCCCTGGTGTGCTTTTCTACCCTGAGAAAGTCAGATGCTACAATGGAGTACTTTGTTCCCAGTAAAAGGAAAATTGTGGACTTATTACTGATGAAGGACTCACATATTTTGCAGCCAATAACCTAATTTCTCATAGTATGTTATTGTGTTATGTCCTATTATTTAATTTCTACTCTGTATATGTCAACAGATGACAATGCAAATCTAGGCAAAATCAGCACGTGGTTTAAAGTTACTATGAAATGCAGCCACTTTACCACTATCCAATGTAAAAAGGTGCTGCTTCAGCTTTTGAAATTTTTAAGACACCAAGCAAACTAAAACTGAGGCAGAGAGTACATCTCATATTAGCACTTGCAATACTCACTTTATATGATATGGTTCTGTATCTTCTTATTTTTGTTAGATGGAAAAGACCAAGTATTGTGTTAATACAATATTACATTTTTACATTTGAGAGATAATATACAGGATTTCGAATGGGAAATATGAGATGTGCCAGTGTAGACTTGGAATTGTAAATTAGAAAAGGTCAAAGAAAAGATAAAGCCTTCTGGCTGAATGCTGATCAAAATACTAATGACATATGCAGAAGGACGTAGAGCTATCGAAGGAAGATTAAATGCTTGCCTGGCTCAAGAATAAATATGAAATTTATTCCATTCAGGAATATTAAGGGATTCTAATGTGTAATGCTATTAGATTATATTGGAATGTATTCCATGTCCAGAGTGCCTCATAGGTGTCCTAACATACAAGAGATAGAGAGGTTATAATGGCAGTGTGCAACTAGGAAAGAAAGAACTGCACAAGGCAATACTAGATGAAGCAATTCGGATTCGAGGGGTATTGCAGGACTTGTAATGTCTTAAGAAGCAAACTTTCAAGAGTTATTGAAGCGCATCCCTTGCTCTTCGTGGCCCAGACTTATTAACATTTTGTACTGGGTTTGTGTCGGGATTGTGATGCAAATCCAGTGCAATGTTTTTGTGGTGGGATGACATTTCAATGCAAATCATGATTTCCATTGGAAAGTACCTTAAAGTCAAACTAAGTAGCCTTATGGGTTTTGATGCAACTCCCTTTCTGCTAACAGTTGTAGACAGGGATTTGGGTAAACAATGACACCTTCTTGAGGTAGTAGTAACAACCAGGTAAGTGTTAAAAACACAACGTAGCCCCTGCACTATATATGGTCGATATCTTCTTGGTAAATTTGGTCTTGGTTAAGCTAGTTGGGCCTGTACAGAGGAACATTAAACTGGTGGACAACACCAAGAACTTTACGTCTTTTGAACTTTTATATATGCACTAATGTTCTCCTACCATGAAAGTCTTGATGTGCGCAGTTAACTAGCTTAACCAAGACCAAATTTACCAAGAAGATATCGACCATATATAGTGCAGGGGCTACGTTGTGTTTTTGCAATTTGTGTGGATCTCCTTGGTCCAACTTTGAGCGGTTGTGAGGGATTACCGCCCGCCCTTTTGCCTATACTGTTTACTTGATGTTACTTGACACTTTGCGGTTACTCAGGTGTGCGCCTAGTCCTTCTGGAACACCCCAAAAACCCTCCTAGCTGTATAACAGGTAAGTGTTAAAAGCCTTCATATTTTTCAAGCTTTGCATGTGTACTGCACTTTACAGTAATATACAGAATGGTAAAGACTATTAAAGCATAGTTTTTGTACTGGAAAGAACCCATTCCAGAACAAAGCATATGTTTGACAAAACTCAAAAACCCTTACCCTATGGTATCCTGGATAAATCCCCCAGACCACAAGTATATATGAGGATTTTATTGATGGCCACTTTTCCGGTAAACAAATTGAAAGTGGATATGGTAGGCATCATACAGATCCTGAGATGCTATTTGATGAAACTTACCAAGCTTTCTTTCCACCATCCATTAGACACGTGCTTCTGAACACTGACACACCTACAGTACGCTTGCCTGATGGATCTCAGGTAATAGAGGCCGGACCTAAATCTCGAGCATGGGACCTTACCAGCCCTGGGCTAAATGCTGTAGCTGTGGTTGCTGGGAAGTAAAGGGGACACATCTTTATGCCCTGTCGACCAACCTACTCTCTCCTACAGACGCCAATGTCCATGTGCCATCAGAGGTTTTGTGGAACCCTGTGATTCCAGATGATGTCGCAAAGTGTCCCAAATTACACTTTTTGAATGAAAACTAGCACTTGTCCTTTGCCACTATGCATAGAGTTGAATAATCTCTGCATAGATTAGAATAGCATCCTGAAAAGCGGGGACATCATTAACCTCCTTAAAGAAAGAACTGGTGGCTGATGCCAGGCCGAAAGGGATATGCAAATACATATATGCTCCTAAATTAGTAATACATTTTGTTAGCTCCTGTGATTCCTTGGCTAATGCAACTTGGTGGTTAGATGTCTTTAAGCCAATTTTTGAATATTGCATTGCCAAATATAGAAAGAATTTCATGTATGCGTGGTAATGGATAACATTCAATAGCAACATTCAGGTTCAATGAGAGCAGTTTTGTAAATAATTTCACTTGGCCCCCCCTTTTTCTCCTAATTACAATAGCAGAAACCCATTCAGCAGAATCGACATGCTTGATGATGCACTGCATGCAAAACTCATCTAATACTGCTTTGAAATCACCTCTTACACTTAATGCAACATTACGAACCTTATCAGCCACTGGAACTACATTTCTTAACATAATGCTGTGCTCAACTCTTTCTACTTGACCAATTTTGTCAGAGAGGACAACTCCAACTTTTTCTTAAATATTAATTAAACAAGCATCTATCTGTTCAGTTAACAAGTCATGTGTTTGAGTTACCAGGCCTACGGGTCATACCAGGTCTTCCTTGATCTACTCCCTCAAGTATTTCTTTATATTTTTCAGTCGCGTTGATTTCTTTCAAAAGAGATCTGTCCTTGAATTTCAATGTATCCTCAAATAAACCACGAGTATTAATGCAACGCCCACTATATGCCACAGAATTAAGATCAGACTTCTTTAAAGCAATATTTGACCATTTTTTAAAAATGTTTACGTGTCCAAATGGTGACAGGGGATCCCAAATCAACCATAGCTTCCACTTCACGATCCTTTATTACTATTTGCCAATAATATCCAAGTTTCTCAGGAATGGCACGTTAAGCAATTTCGACATCCACCATCAAACGAAGACTCACAACAACATCATGCACATATTGTATATTATTATTCACACAGTTCATTTTTGCACTTTGTTGAACTGCTTTACAAACATGCCAAACCTTTTTTGCATTTCATACTTTTTTCGATAACAGCGCACTCGAAGCTATTACCAATATGTAAGCATGAACCATAGCTATGACACTGTGCATTATTTTTATTTTTATATTTCCTTACATCGTTTCTTATCACGTGGAGGTAAATGAAGTAGACCCCAAACCTTCACATTGTCAGCTAAAATTCTTGAAGATGCCTGCAATCTTTCATTACCACACTAGGTTCTTCGTCTAATTGATGTCCCAATGCTTCTATAGCCAGGCTTAGGTTCTACTTCTAGAAGATGATCAAACAGAGTTTGTTCCTCTTCCTCCAATACGTTAAGCAGAAGGGCAAACTTCCTTTAACTATCGATCTGGCTGATGGATGGCTCTTGATAGTTTTCAAAAGCTCTTAACCACTCCTTACATTTGATAAGTGGTTTAACTGGCCTTTGAAGAAAAGGGAAAGGATGCATAATGCTGGGTGACGCCACCATGGCTAAAATCATCATTTACAGACACTCTCTACAGAGTTTACCCTCCAGTAACTGAATTGACCAGATTGTAGTGGCCGAGTGTACTTAATTATTTGTCGCTCCCTAACTGGCCTGAGTAGTGAACAAAACCAGCAGTCTTTACTGCTTAAAGATATAGAAGGTGTTTCCTTACGAGTTTTTATTTGTGTTTTTTTCAAAACCCTTAAATGTAAACAGGGTCCAGGACTGGCATATAACATCTTTCCCACATACCTTAGAGATCCAAAGGAGCAGTCACGCAGCATGATGAGGGGTATATGGTCTAAATATCTAGTCCAAAATATCGAGAAACACAAATATCGAGTCCAAAATATAGAATGGACAAAATATCGAATGGACAGAATATAGACATCAAAAATATTGTTTTGAAGGTAAGTAATGTAATATCGATTTAAAAAATATAGACAGTCAAAATATCGAAGTGCATAATATAGGTTATTAAAAATATCGAATTTTTAATAATATCGATTTTTTAAAGTGTTTTGTATGTTAGTATATGTCTGAAAAGTGTATCTTTTATTGTAATTTATTTTAAGTAATTAATTTTATGTTATTTAATTTTTGCGTAATTTAATTCTGTAGCGGGATGTGGGTTTATAGGAGAATAGGGTGGGAAGTAATTTAATTATAATTAATTAAATATGTTAATTAATTTATTGGTATTTATTTTGAATAAATTGTTAATTAATTTTTAATTGGTAATTAATTAATTATTAATTGATCATTACTGTTTATTAATGTATTAATTGATAATTATGTGAATAATATTAAATTATTTTCTGTAGTGGGTTGTGGGTTTATAGGGGAATAGGGTGGGAAGTAATTTATTTATAATTCATTAAATATGTTAATTAATTTATTGGTATTTATTTTTAATACATTGTTAAATAATTTTTAATAGGTAATTAATTAATTCTTAATTGCTAATTAATTTTTATTAATTGATTAATTGATAATCATGTGAATAATATTAATTTATTTTCTGTAGCGGGTTGTGGGTTTATAGGGGAATAGGGTGGGAAGTAATTTAATTATAATTAATTAAATATGTTAATTTATTTATTGGTATTTATTTTGAATAAATTGTTAATTAATTTTTAATTGGTAAATAATTAATTCCTAATTGGTAATTAATTTGTATTTATTGATGAATTGATAATTATGTGAATGATATTAATTTATTTTCACTAGAGTGGGAATAGTAAAATTTACCCCTATGCTATCCAACGCTTTCCCTACTGTTGCACTCTCTGGAGTGGGAATAGTAATTTTTACCCCTACGCTATCCAACGCTTTCCCTACTGTTGCACTCTCTGGAGTGGGAATAGTAATTTTTACCCCTACGCTATCCAACGCCTTCCCTACTGTTGCATTTCCTGGAGTGGGAATAGTAATTTTTACCCCTACGCTATCCAACGCTTTCCCTACTGTTGCACTCTCTGGAGTGGGAATAGTAATTTTTACCCCTACGCTATCCAACGCCTTCCCTACTGTTGCACTCTCTGGAGTGGGAATAGTAATGTTTACCCCTACGCTATCCAACGTTTTCCCTACTGTTGCACTCTCTGGAGTGGGAATAGTAATTTTTACCCCTACGCTATCCAACGCTTTCCCTACTGTTACACTCTTTGGAGTGGGAATAGTAATTTTTATCCCTACGCTATCCAACGCTTTCCCTACTGTTGCACTTCCTGTGGTGGGAATAGTAATTTTTACACTCTCGCTATCCTACGGTAATAATATTGTGTATTTTTTATGAATATGAATATTATATATATATATATATGTTTTAACAGATATGATTGTATATTTTTATTTTTATGAGTTACATTATTTATTTAATAATTTTAAGGTAATTTAAGTATTTGTAAGTATATTTTAGCTATTTATTTTTAATATTTTTGTAATTTTACATTATTTTTAAGAAATTGGATATTTTTACAAAGTATATATTTTTAAACGATATTTTGGATTCGATATTTTGTTACCCGTTTGTAGATAGGAATTCGATATTTTGTCTGTCGATATTTTGGGATCGATATTTTGGGTAGTCTATATTTTGTCTGTCGATATTTAGTTAGTGATCCATGATGAGGACAGACGCCACACATGCATACAATTGTATGTTTGAGCAGTTAGGCTTCTCCGTTGCTGCATGACCCACCTGACCGTAACATCCTCGCAACTCCTTGGAAGCATCCCTCCCATCCAGGCTGAAAACTTCAAATTTACTTACCATGTGCCTGTTAAAAGTGTAACATTTTCTAGCTATCACGTCAAAGAACTTTGAGTTCTATTAAGGAAGTCGAGGCCAGGATTATGCTTTCTCTTGCTTTACTGCAAAACACAGCAGCCAATGAAAACAACCATCCTCCAAAGAAAAAACTTTATTTCCTATGAACACTTCTTATGACATCACAATACCATTCGCCAATCAGGCCTCAGAGAGCCCTATAAGATGCGTTAACCTCATAGTCTTTCCTCTTGTTTTTCCAGAGTCCAACATTAATAATTTAGAACTTTGCATATAGCCAGGTTCTGAGCTGGGATGGTGCAGTGAGCTAAAAAACGGTGTTGGATTAAGACCTGATCTCTTGACTGGGTTAGAGTATTCTGCTTAATTCAGAAACTCTGTCCTTCACCACCCCCTGTTGTTTAATTATTTTTTCCACCATAAGCGTGGAAGGGTATACTCAGACGTGAGTCCCTTGCTCATTGCACCATCAGGATTCAAGCAAGCCGGGCCGAAGACGGCTGAAATGCCAGAAACCGGTCCCCGGTAGCTTGTTTCCTTCCCAGTGAAAGAATTGGCTTGGTAGTTTGGTTTGCCCTGTTCCCATGATGCACTGGGCCAGGGACAGACTAATTTGCATATAGCCAGGTTCTGAGCTGGGATGGTGCAGTGAGCTAAAAAACGGTGTTGGATTAAGACCTGATCTCTTGACTGGGTTAGAGTATTCTGCTTAATTCAGAAACTCTGTCCTTCACCACCCCCTGTTGTTTAATTATTTTGTCCACCATAAGCGTGGAAGGGTATACTCAGACGTGAGTCCCTTGCTCATTGCACCATCAGAATTCAAGCAAGCCGGGCCGGAGACGGCTGAAATGCCAGAAACCGGTCCCCGGTAGCTTGTTTCCTTCCCAGTGAAAGAATTGGCTTGGTAGTTTGGTTTGCCCTGTTCCCATGATGCACTGGGCCAGGGACAGACTAATTTGCATATAGCCAGGTTCTGAGCTGGGATGGTGCAGTGAGCTAAAAAACGGTGTTGGATTAAGCCCTGATCTCTTGACTGGGTTAGAGTATTCTGCTTAATTCAGAAACTCTGTCCTTCACCACCCCCTGTTGTTTAATTACTGCAAAAAACAGCAGCCAATGAAAACAACCATCCTCCAAACAAAAAACTTTATTTCCTATGAACACTTCTTATGACATCACAATACCATTCGCCAATCAGGCCTCAGAGAGCCCTATAAGATGCGTTAACCTCATAGTCTTTCCTCTTGCTTTTCCAGAGTCCAACATTAATAATTTAGAACTTTTCAGAGCAAACTCGAACTGAGCTGTGGACATCCCCATCCGTAAACATCATCTGCGACATGCTGTCCCTTCCAGAGCCACGCTCTATATATGCGTAAAATGGAATATTAAAAATGGGTGCAAATCGCACATGAATCCACCCACATCGGTTCAAACGTTATCTAAATATAAGTACATTGCTATTCACTGGTGACCAACAACCCCGACATGCCTCCAGTTAACTCTCAAGTGAGAGAACATGCTGATGAGTATACACCAATGGCCTACCTCCCAATTTTCACAGTCTTCACATACAGTTTCTTTGTCCAGATTAGCGAGAGTATGATACAACCCCGCCCACATTCCAACCGATCTCTAACACAGGAAGTGCTTTTATAGCCCTTTGCTCATCAAGGGGAGAAACAATATTACATTCAGAACACTTTCCAGTGTGCTGGAAAATGAAGCACATATGCTTCGCAAGGCATGTGAATTATATGCGCAACATGGTTATCGCATTTGCGAGCAGCAATAAATTACAGACCCAACCACATTTAAAGCAATCAAAATGAATAGGTGCCTCCCGCAACCCCACCCTCGACCACAGTTCTCGGCGCAGCACCACCAGGCTTCCCCGCCTGCCTCCACACTCAAGCAACAGGGGCAACTGCTTCATTTACATGTACTGGCAGTTAACCACACCACGGGCGCCCCTTCACAACGGAACCCAAAGTAACAGTCATCAACAAAACATGTACAATACGATAATACCACAAAATATAATACAAACCAAATCAACACTAGGCCACTGCCCCCCTGACCCAGCCCACCACATTTTACCCGTCACCGACCGGACACTGCTCTCCACGTTAACGACGCTCATGTGACCCTGCTGTGGTCCGAAGAGACAAGGAGAACGAAACTCTCAGAGCCCACCCTTAAATAACCTGCTAAGTTTAATTTCTTCCTGATGACATCAATTGGGCCAGCTCTTCTTTATCCAGCCTCTCTTCTCAGGGCCAGCCCCTGAAGGAACCTCAGCCCCGTGGTGCTACTAAGGGCGCTCCTCCGCTACCATACGCCAATCAGGCCTCAGAGAGCCCTATAAGATGTGTTAACCTCATAGTCTTTCCTCTTTCTTTGCGAGAGTCCAACATTAACAATTTAGAACTTTTCAGAGCAAACTCCACCAGAGCTGGGGACATCCCCATTAGTAAACATCATCTGCGACATATTGAAGGAACTCCAATCGCCATCTGTAACAAAGCCAGATCCAAGCGATCTCAAATTTTAACCAGAACTTCTAGATGCAGAACAATGTTCAACCCTGCTTTCCTTCAGTTCCTGAAAAAAGATCACACCATGTAAGAAACCAGAAAAGGATTGTGCGAGTAAATCTAAGGGTGGGCCATAATACATAAACCAACATATACTGGCAGAATAACTTTTCACAAATGATATATGGCAGATTATTATGTTTAAATACTTACAGAATACCAATGGGTGGTATAATCCTCACCTCCGTGACCTTAATAGAATTGAAAATTATTTGAAGTGATAGCTAGAAAATGTGATATTCTATGTCAGGACTTGAGGCTTTGAATTATGCTTTGGATTATGCTTTGTCAAGCTGACCAACGACCACAGATACAACATCAACAGATACAACATCAAACACTTTAAATGCTGAATCAGAAGACCAATAAGCCACTGCCATGATATCCTCCAAATGAGATCTCAGGGAAAAAGTCTTAGAGGCCATAGCTCCCCTAACTGAATGTGCACCAAACTGAGATGTATACATTCCTACTTCAGAAAGCAACCACCTTACTGTAGTGAACGAGGCGCTCTTGTGATTTGGCACCCTGTGATGACCTTCAACTATCACCATTTTAACTGACTTTAGTGTGTTATTTTACCCTAGCCTTAATGTAGGATGGTCCTGCATATGCCTGCTTCTCTTCTGTCTTGTAATCTTGTTGTCTTTAAGTGAGAGCTGTCATGGAGTAGAACTGCACATTTATAGTATAAGTTCTTACTATTGGCTTTGACATGGCCTCATGTCATCTTGCTTCCTGACTTTGCCTTAAATCTGCGTGCACAGCAATGCTTGTCATTCATATTCATATTTTCCTCACTTGTTTTTCGCACCTCACCGACCAGAGTGAACTGGATATTATCTCTAGAATGTGCAACTCTCCCTCGAAGTCAAAATACGGGAGCTAGGCCAGCCCCCGTCTTGGCTGGCTGGGTTTTTTCTAATGAGAAGGGGGCGGGGTTTTCTAGAAGTTTTGTCCTACGTTTAGTAATGATATTTAAGCTGGGTACCTGCGGGGGCCAGGTGGGAAGTTCCCCACAGAATAGACGTATTGCTGTGGAGATGACGAGTCCTGATGGAAACTCCTTCCTGGGCTATTGACGGACTTCCTACAGCTTGAGCTGGCAAAAATGATGCAAATTCAATCGGTGAGGTGGTCCTAATCACTCTTTCTCTTGTATATATTTTCTACTCTTTGCTATCTGTACCTACTGCATGTTATTTCAATTGTCATTTAATCATTCATTTGACATTTGGGAATCTGCATTTACTGATATATTTGGCCTACCTTTTTAAATATTGCATTAATAAACTTGTGTTTGTTATCTTAAAAAGCACCTGAATTTGTCTTTTTGCCTCCAGAGGGGGAGTGCTGCACAAACATGTATTATTTAGAGGTGCAGTAATAAATTTGCCTCCCAGAGTGGGAGTGCAAGGGTGAGAAGTCACATTCATTACACTTACCCACCAAGCCAAGGTGACAGATTTTCATAGGAGAGAATACTCTGGTCCTTAAATCCAGGACTTTGACATCAGAAACACTCCTAAAAGAAATCAGGTATTGTAACAACATGAGTGTTTTTCTTTTTTCATTCAGCCCCCATTCACCAATAAGTAATCTCATAAATGATGACTGAATTATTTTGTTCTTTTTTCCCCTGCTGCCTAACAAAACTATCCAATCAACTGATCGCAAAGCACCCCAGGAAACCCCCCTCAGAAAAAAAGTATTGTTGTTTAGCTACCCTTTAGAACTCCCTACTACCTCTGGCATGAGGCCATTTATTCTTTATGCTTCTGCAGAGCCTTTATTTGCTCATAAAAATTACTAGTCTCTTTTGGGTCCCTAAAGCTCTGCATCTTATTGTCCCACATTATTTTTAGCAGGGCTGTGAATCTCAGCTAGGCTGTGGTGCCAAGCAATCGAAATTCAAGTATGAATTTTCCCAGCTCCCACTGTCGGTCAAGTGTTGTCTTAGAGATGTCTGATTCGACACAAAATGACCATTCCCCTTTGGTGAAACTGGCAGCTTTCAAAGAATTCAGTCTTTAAGAGTGTAAGTATTGAAGTTGACCAGGATTTTCCTCACATTTTTCCTATTGGGGTTTTTCGAGAAAGCGTCTCGGTGGATCCTCTGGATGTCCGCCTCCAACTCCAGAGCATCTATAAAAGGGATAAATCCCTTTAGTAGGCTAATGACGAAGTCTTTAATATTGTCACCCTCGAGGCCCTCTGGAATATTAAGAATTCTAATGTTGCTGCGCCTGACGTTATTTTCAAAAGATTCTAGTTTATCCAATAGCCCCCTCCCCCTCTTTTTTAGAGTTTGAATTTCAGCTTGATTAAACTCTAATTCCCTATTAAGGGTCTTCAAGGAGGCCTCCATAGAGCAAATTCTCTCTGTGATGGCCGACATTCTAGCCTCCAAAGTCTTGCAAGTCTCTTGAATATTGCTTTGGTTTCTCTCTGATATGGCACACTTGCTTTTACTCTCTGTGGTTAGAGCATCTTACATTCCGACCGCACCCTATTTCATCTTGGTGTCATCCGTTGGTCTGGGCATAGTAACTCCTCTTGTAGAGCTCGAATATTGTTCCCCCCTCCTCCGAGGGTTAGTCCCAATACCACCTAGTTTTTTAAATCTATAAACTGTAGTAACACAGATACAGAATCCCTCTGTGCTTTGTAGTTCTGACTCCATATTAGCTAAACTCTCTGCCTTGTCTTCCACAGAGCTAATCAATTTATTTGTGAGGGCAATCAAAAGAAGAGTTTTACGAGGCCCTTTAATCTGCGACTTGGCCTGTCCCTTAAAAAAAGATCTCAAAGAGGGGGTTATTTTTGCGCGCTCCAAATTCTTTTCATGCAAGCCTGGGGTGGAAGAGGGTTGTGCTGCAGCTATGAGTGAGGCTTGGGTATGATCTAAGCTAAGCTTTCTGATTTCTGGGTTTTAGTTTTCCTACTCCCTTGCTTACACTCAATTGTTTTATATAAAGGGCCTTGGGAGAGCTAGGAGATGTCTATTGTACAGGTATTATGGTTCTTTAAGGAGTATCTGTTTGGCTTCCTCATACAGCTATCAGCAGCATGTACAACCAGAAGTGCAGCTGAACCCCCCAGACTTACATGACCAGATCACTCAAGCTCCTCCTTCATATGTTTCTTCTTTCCTTCCTGCTCTTATTTCTCTTCTTTACTGGCCTCCAGGCAAATGAGGCTCCAGAAACCATGCTCCAGCGTCTTGCCCATCTTGGGCTCATGTGCAGAGAATAAGTCAAACGATCACTGCTGTGGCCCGGGGAGCCTGTTTTCTGCAATTACGTTCAGAGAGCTTCTGATCCCCAGGCAGAGTTAGGGACACCCGGTGGGAGTTGATCCTCCCAGGCACACCCCAGAAGGAGACACAAGAGACAGTGTGCCTCTCCCTAAGCACTTTGGCTGCTACCTGGAGCAGCTACCCCCTGCCCATGGGAGAAAACGCTTAGCGGTGCAGCCGGCCGGCATCTACCGGAAAGCCGGGTGCACCGAAATGGAGGCGAGACGAAGAGACGAAGAGACCAATGCACCGGTCTACAGAAGGTGAGTCGGAAGTTGAAGTGAGAACGGAATGCCAAATCCGGTAAGTGAGGTCATGAGGCTGATGCAGGCTAATTCATTCCTGGACAAATCTTCATTAGCGGGCCAGGCCTTAAAAACCTGAGAACAACATCCACATCCAATAAAGTAGAATACTGTGGCTTAGGAGGTTGAATCAAATTAACACCTCTTAACAGTTTACAGACCAAAGGATGTTGACCCACGGGGCAACCATTCAAAGGTTGATGGCCTGCTCAAATAGCTGATTGATAGTTGTTAACTAGTCTGCGGGCACCTAGGGTAACCTAGCAAACCTATACATTTGTGAAAACTAGATACCCAGGAGACTCCAGCATGGGGTGACTTGTCTCGCTCTAACCAGGTTCTGTTGCCCAAAATCCCTTGCAAACCTCAAACTTTGTCAAACAAAACGCATTTTCCTCACATTTCTGTGGTGGAAAGTTCTGAAATCTGCATGGATACACCTAATTCAACCCGCCCCGCATTCCCCAAAGTCTTGCAAGAAAAATGGTACCTCACTTGTGTGAGTAGGCATAGTGCCCGTGACATCAAACGGCCCACAACACAACATGGAAACCTCACATTTTTACAATAAAAATTTACCCTTTTTTTTGCAAAGTGCCTAGCTGTAGATTTTGAACCCTAGGTCTGCTGGCACCTAGGGAACCCGAGCAAACCAATACGTTTTTCAAAACTAGAATCCAAGGGGAATCCAGGATGGGATGACTTGTCTGGCTCTCACCAGTTTCTGTTACCCAGAATCCCTTGCAAACCTCAAACTTTGTCCAAAAAAAAAACCACATTTTCCTCACATTTCTGTGGTGGATAGTTCTGGAATCTTCGTGGATCCACAAAATTCCACCCACCCCGCATTTCCCAAAGTCTTTCAAGAATAATGGTACCTCACTTGTGTAGGTAGGCCTATTGCCTGCGACAGGAAACGGCCCACATTGCAACTTGGAAACACCACATCTTCACAGTGAAAACCAACCAAGTTTTTGAAAAGAGCCTATTTGGAGATTTTGAACCCTATCTCTGCCGGTACCTAGGGAAACCTAGTAAACCTATACATTTGTGAAAACGTGACACCCAGGAGACTCCAGCATGGGGTGACTTGTCTGGCTCTCACCAGGTTCTGTTGCCCAGAATCCCTTGCAAACCTCAAACTTTGTCAAACAAAACACATTTTCCTCACATTTCTGTGGTGGAAGGTTCTGGAATCTACGTGGATACACAAAATCCACCCACCCCGCATTCCGTAAAGTCTTGCAAGAAAAATGGTACCTCACTTGTGTGGGTAGGCCTAGTGCCCCTGACAACAAACGACCCAAAACACAACATGGAAACACCACATTTTGTACTGTAAAAATTGACCCTTTTTTTGCAAAGTGCCTAGCTGTAGATTTTGAACCCTAGCTCTGTCAGCACCTAGGGAACCCTAGCAAACCTATACATTTTTCAAACCTAGAAGCCCAGGGAAATCCAGGATGGGGTGACTTGTCTGGCTCTCACCAGGTTCTGTTACCCAGAATCCCTTGCAAACCTTAAACTTTGTCAAAAAAAGACATTTTCCTCACATTTTTGTGGCTAAAAGTCTGGAATCTGCGCGGATCAACAAAAATCCACCCACCCGCATTCCTCAACGTCTTCCGAGAAAAGTGATACCTCACTGGTTTGGGTGGGCCTAGTGACTGCGACAGAAAACGTCCCAAATCGCAACATGGACACACCACATTTTTACAGTGAAAAAGGACCTTTATTTTGCAAAGTGCCTAGCTGTAGATTTTGAACCCTAGCTCTGCCAGCACCCAGGGAACCCTAGCAAACCTATACATTTTTAAAAACTAGAAACCCAGGGAAATCCAGGATGGGGTGACTTGTCTGGCTCTCAGCAGGTTCTGTTACCAAGAATCTCTTGCAAACCTCAAACTTTATAAAAAAATCACATTTTCCTCACATTTCCGTGGCTGAAAGTTCTGCAATATGCGTGGATCCACACAATTCCACCCACCCACCTTCACTAAAGTCTTCTGAGAAAAATGGTACCTCACTGGTGTGGTTAGGCTTAGTGACTGCAACAGGAAACGTACCAAAACGCAACATGGACACACCACATTTTTACAGTGAAAACTGACCTTTATTTTGCAAAGTGCCTAGCTGTAGATTTTGTACCCTAGCTCTGCCGGCACCTAGGGAAACCTAGTAAACCTATACATTTTTGAAAACTAGACACACAGGGGAATGCAGAATGGGGTGACTTGTCTAGCTCTCACAAGGTTGTGTTACCCAGAATCCCTTGCATTCCCCAAACTTTGTCCAAAAAACAAATTTTCATCATATTTCTGTGGTGGAAAGTTCTGGAATCTGATTGGATCCACAAAATTCCATGCACCCCGCATTCTGCAAAGTCTTCCGAGGAAAAAGGGTACCTCACTTGTGTGAGTATCCCTAGTGCCCACGACAGGAAACAGCCCAAAAAGCAACAAGGACACACCACATTTTTACAGTGAATAAGGACCCTATTTTGCAACGTGCCTAGCTGTAAAGTTTGAATCCTAGCTCTGCCGGCACCTAAGGAAATCTAGCAAACCTATACATTTTTGAAAACTAGACACCCAGGGGAATCCAGTAGGTGGTGACTTATCTGGCTTTTACCGGGTTCTGTTACCCAGAATCCCTTGCAAACCTCAAACTTTGTAAAATAAACACATTTCCTTACATTTCTGTGGTGGAAAGTTCTGCAATCTGCGTGGAGCCACAAAATTCCAGTAACCCTGCATTCCCCAGAGTCTTGTGAGAAAAATGGTACCTCACTTGTTTGGGTAGGCCTGGTGTCCACGACAGGAAACGACCCTAAACACAATGTGGACATGCCACATTTTTACAGTGAAAACAGACCCTTTTTTTGTAAAGTGCCTAGATGTAGATTTTGAACCCTAGCTCTTCCGGCACCTACGAAAACCTAGGAAACCTATAGGTTTTTGAAAACTAGCCACCCAGGGGAATCCACAATGGCATGAGTTGTCTGGCTTTCACCAGGTTCTGTTACCCAGAATCCTTAGCAAACCTCAAACTTTGTAAAAGAAAACACATTTTACTCACAATTCTGTGATGGAAAGTTCTGAAATCTGCGTGGATCCACAATATTCCACCCATACCGTATTTCCCAAAGTCTTCCCAAAACAAATGGTACCTCACCTGTGCGGGTAGGCCTCATGCCCGCGACAGGAAACGGCCCAAAATGAAACTTGGAAACACCGCATTTTTACAGTGAAAACGAACCCATTTTTTGCAAAGTGCCTAGTTGTAGGTTTTGAACCCTAGCTCTGCCAGCATCTAGAGAAACCTAGCAAACCTATACATTTGTGAAAACACCCAGGAGACTCCAGAATGAGGTGACTTGTCTGGCTCTCACCAGGTTCTGTTGCCCAGAATCCCTTGCAAACCTCAAACTTTTGCAGTGGTAGAACAATCGCACACCTGATTCAATATGGGTTGAGATATTCAATACAGTTCGGTTGGTGACAGTTGGTAATCCTTTCGGGGCTGAAGGACCAAATTACTGTGAAATATTGCACTGTCCCAAATGTGGGTAGCGTCACCAAATGCACTCGGAGAAAGAAAATTTCATAGTTTCCGCCAACACACATGGAAGGTTACTTTGTTTCCAGCGTTTCGCTATGAGATTGAAACTTTTTCTATCGTGGAATTAAGAAAATACCACGTTAAAAAGTACTGTTAATCCCCTGATGTAGGGCATCTGGCCCGAAATGCATTGGGAAACTATGGGGAAACTATGAATGAACAATAAGAAACGAACATAGATGTTTTTCATGAACTTTATGGTGTGAATGCAACATCAAGATACAAACAAACTTTATTTGGAATAAACCAACTTCAAATGCACAACAAAGTTTTTTGAAATTTTCTTTCTCCGAGTGCATTTGGTGACGCTACCCACGTTTGGGATAGCGCAAACCTCAAACTTTGTCACACAAAACACATTTTCCTCACATTTCTGTGGTGAAAAGTCCTGGAATCTGCAAGAATCCACAAAATTCCACCCACTCCGTATTCCCCAGAGTCTTCCAAGAACAATTGTACCTCACTTGTGTGGGTAGGCCTAGTGCCCGCGACAGGAAAACCAGAATGGTACCCAGATCCCTTGCAAACATCAAAATGCGCTGGAAAAAAAACTAATTTTTCTCAAATTTTAGTGTGGGAAAGTTGTAGGATCACCAGGCTGACACAAATTCCCTACCACCCAGCATTCCCCTAGGATATATGTTTCTATGTAGCTACCTACATTTCAAAATGTGCCTCCAGTAGGAAATCGATCATTATATGATTTAGAATAATACGATCCTTCTGTAATTTTAACAAATTTGTACATTGTTGTTTGTATTGGTTTTTATTACTGTATTTTTTAAATCCCTAATTGAATATTTATTTAAGATGAAATCACTATATATTATTATTTTAATAGTAATTTAAAATTAGAAACTATATATCCAAATGAAATATGAGTCATTTTTAATTTTACACTCTAAAATTGGGATTGTGTATTTTGACATTATATTTAAACGCTCTAAGGAAATAATGTAATTAATTGCTTGCAAGATGTTATGAGTGAAATTCTGCAATTTTTGCACTTTTTAGAAAAAATGTTTTCATTCATCTGATTTGTGGAGACATAGTTCATGCCCCTGTTTAGTATGGTAATTGTTTTTTTTAAACTCTATAATGTATAACTTATATGTTTTTGTCTGCTATATGGTTATATTTTATATACCGAATAAAGCATTTGAAATTTGAAATTTGAATTCCCCTAGG
Source organism: Lissotriton vulgaris (assembly GCF_964263255.1). Taxonomy (NCBI): domain Eukaryota; kingdom Metazoa; phylum Chordata; class Amphibia; order Caudata; family Salamandridae; genus Lissotriton; species Lissotriton vulgaris. The sequence goes on from NC_141696.1 coordinate 231,573,409, forward strand.
TATCTCTATAAAAATGGTACCTCACTTGTGTGGGTGGGTCAAGGATCCTAAATGTATTGAGGAGACTTCAAAATTACCTATCACAAAACAACCTTGTTTTGCAAGGTTGGTCGCCTGGGGTTTTGCCTGCGGGATCAGCACCCATATTGGGGAACCTACCAAACCTACACATTTCTGAAAACTAGATACCCTGGGGAGTCCAGTGAAGTATGACTTGTGTGGCTTCCAAAACGTTTCCCTACCCAGAATCCCCTGCAAACGTCACATTTTGCTGAAAAAATCAATTTTTTCTCAAATTTTTGCGTGGGAAAGTTGTATTATCACTGGGCTGGCACGCACTTCCTACCACCCAGCATTCCCCCAGGTCTCCCGATAAAAATGGTACCTCATTTGTGTGGGTCGGTCAAGTATCCGCAGCAGGCAAGGTCCTTAAACGTATTGAAGAGACTTCAAAATTACCTATCACAAAACGATCTAGTTTTGCAAGGGGGCGTAACCTGGGTTTTTGGCCGCGGGCTCAGCGTTCATCTAGGGAAACCTATCAAACCCACACATTTCGAAAAATTAGACACCCTGGGGAGTCCAGTGAGGTATGGCTTGCGTGGCTCCCCCCAATGTTTCCCTTCCCAGAATCCCCTGCAAACCTCAAATTTTGCTGAAATAAACCAAATTCTCCTCACTTTTCTGTCTGAGGTATCATTTTACTTGGAAGATCAAGGGGAATGCTAGGTGGTAGGATATTTGTGCCGGCACAGTGGTGTCTAGTTTTCAGAAATGTGTGGGTTTGGTAGGTTTTCCTAGATGGCCGCGAGCCTGGGGCCAAGAAACCTTGTGCCCCCCCCTGCAACACCAGGTAGTTTTGTGTTAGGTCATTTTGAAGTCTCCACAGTACGATTTGGGCCATTTCCGGTTGCAGCCACTTGCCTACCCCCACAAGTGAGGCACCATTTTTATCGGGAGACCTGGGGGAATGCTAGGTGGTAGGAAATTGGCCTCAGCCCGGGGATCCCACAACCTTCCCACACAGAAATTTGAGGAATATGTGATTTTGTTCAGCAAAATTTCAGGTATGCAGGGGATTCTGGGTAGGGAAACGTTGGGGATCCGCGCAAGCAATACCTTTCTAGACTCCCCAGGGTGTCTAGTTTTCAGAAATGTGTTGGTTTGGTAGGATTCCCTAGATGGCCGCTGAGCCTGGTGCCAAAAGCCCAGGTGCCCCTCCCCCCTGGAAAAGCAGGTCATTTTGTGATAGGTAATTTTGATGTTTCCACAATATGTTTTGGACCCTTGCCTGTCGCAGGTATTTGACCCACCCACACGAGTGAGGTATAATTTTTATCTGAAGACTGCGAATGCCGGATGTGTGGAAGTTTGTGGAGCTGCGCAGATTCCAGAACTTTCCATTACAGGAATGTGAGGAAAATGTGTTTTTTTTTACAGTTTGAGGTTTGCAAGGGATTCTGGATAACAGAACCAAATGAGAGCCACACAATTCACCACATCCTGGATTCCCCTGGGTGTCTAGTTTTCAAAAATGAATAGCTTTGCTAGGTTTCCTTGGGTGCCAGCTGCGCTAGGACATAAAATCCACAGGTAGGCACATTCCGAAAAAACAGTCAGTTCCTAGTGGGCTTTCTGCCACCCTGGGAGGGGTAATCGGGGGCTAGTGCCCCGATATGACCCCCAAGAGGAGGCAGAAAGACGGAGGCTATTCTTTGGGGGTGGGGACATTGGGATGCCTAGTCTGGGCAGCCCCCACCCTTAAGTATAAAAAAGCAAGCATAATCGCTGGCGCCTAGTGGGCTCTCTGTCTCCCCTGGGGAAGAACAGGGGCTACTGCCCCCATTTGCCTCCTGTGGGGGCAGAAAGACTGTGGCATCTTTTTTGGGGGGGGGCATTGGCACACACATTCTGGGCAGCCCCCACCCCTGAATTTTGGTACAAATGTATCCCTGGTGCCTAGTGGGCTCTCTGCCCCCCCCCCCTCGGGGGGGGGCAGATAAGGGGCTATTGCCTCATCTGCCTCCCGGGGGGCAGAAAGACTGTGGCAATTTTATTGGGGGTGGTGGTGGGCGTATTGGCATGCCCATTCTGGGCAGCCCCTACCCATAAAAAAAAGCCTGGTGCCTAGTGAGCTTCGCCCACCGGGGACCAGATCAGGGGCTATGGCCCCTATCTGCCTCCTGGGGAGAGCAGAAAGACTGTGGAATTTGTTTGGGGGGTAGGGGCATCGGCATGTCCATTCTGGGCAGCCACCCTTTGGGGGGGAAAATCCCTGGTGCCTAGTGGGCTTTCTGCCCCCGAGAGGGCAGATAAGGTGCTATTGCCCCATCTGCCTCCCAGAGGGGGGCAGAAAGACTGTAGCATTTTATTGGGGGTGGGGCATTGGCATGCCCATTCTGGGCAGTCCCCACCCCTACGTATGTATAAAAAATATCACTGGTGTCTTTTGGGCTTTCTGCCTCAACTGCCTCCTGGGGGACAGAAAGACTGTTGCATTTTTGTTGGGGGTGAGCCGCCCCCACCCCTATGTACAAAAAAAATCCCTAGTGCCTAGTGGGCTTTCTGCCCCTCCAAGGGCAGATCAGGGACTATTGCCCCCACCTGCCTCATGAAAGTCTTGTTCCTTCTTTGGAGGGGTAGAGTAGGGGCATTGGAATGCCCACTCTGGTGCCTTGTGGGCTTTCTGCCCCCCAGTGGGCAAATTAGGGGAAAATGCCCCCATTTGCCTCCTGAGGGGGGGGGGGGGCAGAAAGACTGTTGCATGTTTTCTTTTGGGGGGGGGGCATTGGTATGCCCATTCTGGGCAGCCCCATCTCGAGCATTTTTTAGAAAAAAATATCCATGGCTTCTAGGGTGCTCTCTGCCCCCCTCCCCCCAGGGTTCAGATTAGGGGCTACTGCCCCATATGCTGCCCCCAGGGGGGGCAGAAGGACTGTCTGTGGCAATATTTTATGGGAAGAGCAAAGGCCCTTGCTCAAGGGGCCGCTCCCCCCTCCCTGGAGGCTAGTAGGTGGATTCCTGCTTGGGGATCGCCCTCCAGGGATCCACAAGGGAAGGGTACCATTGGAAAGGGGAGTTTCTCCCATTTCCAAAGATACCTCTCCCATGTGTTTCGGTGCTCTGGAGGCCCCACAAGCACCAAAACTGTTTCAGTTTTATTTTCATTGTAATGACAACAGTGCGCCATGCGCGCGATCGGCATTGCAATGAAAACACAAACCATGCTTTGGGAAGTTGGGGAAGCTCTTCCCCATCTCCCAAAGCAACAAATAAAATTGGAAATCCCTCTGCTGATTACAGGAGAGGGATTTTTTGCAAGTGCGCTCACAACGGAATGGTTCTGTCATGAGCACATTTGCACTAATGCTCATGACGGAACCATTCCATCATGAGCATGGAAATGGTTAAGAGCCAACCAATAAGGAAGATAAGTTATTGCCAAAAGATACGGGTTCTTTCGGTATAGTAGCACTCTGTAGAGACTTACTCGATAGTACCACAGTACTCTGTATTTTTATAAAAAAACATGTAGGCATTTGAACTTATTATTCCCTTAATATCAGAACTGTACTAAACTAAAACTAATTGGAAGTACATCACAGACCTTATTTTTAAACTCATTCTTAAGGTGTATCATAAAACACAGGCAAATTGCTCTGGCTGCCTTCATGTTTTGGAAAAGAACATATTAGCCAATCAGATATTCCCTTGTCATTGCTATGTTCCACTGTAGTACTATGGTACTTCCACAGCCACAGATATCCCAAAACAAAATACCTTACAACTTAACATTTACTTACTCTGCTTACATGCACTATCCCAAAGAATCAACGGGGCACCCTACTATGTAATACTGCCAAATTTAAGAAAAATCCAGTTGACGGTTTACATGTGAAACACAAAAGTCTACGGAACATGCAATGGATTTCAAGCCTGTGCGGGGAACCCCCTTTTTTTTGCACCCCCCTTGGCAATTCGCAGTGAAACTTTAATCTTTCAAAATGAAACGGGGGCAGCAGGTCTGCAAACTTTCATGCCCATCGTCCAATGGGTGCAAAGTTATTAATGGACAAAAATACCAAAAATACCTATCTCTGGTCACCCTAACTGTTTCAACAGAGTGGCTACTGCCTCTCTGTTATATATATATTTAAGTATAGTACACCTACTTACCTATACACACTGACCATGTCGATAGTTTGGTCATCAATATGTTTGCTATGCTATTATAGTAACACAATATTGAAGACTCTGTATTCTGGTACCACTCCATACAAACATAGGGGCATATTTACAAGGGGATAGTGCCACCAGAACATCACTTTTGGCGACAATCTGGTGGCGATATCTCATACTCCTTATTTACAAAGTGGCATTAAGTCACTTAACGTGGCTTAACAAATTGTAAATAAGGTTGCAATGGGTGTTGCAGTGGGCGTTCCGCTGCAACACCCATTGCTTTTTGACACTGCCCCGTATTTACAATGCTGGGGCAGCATCAAAAACTAAGACCAGGGAGTACCTAGTCTTAGACTGACGATACAAGGAGAAATTATTATTTTCTCTTCGTTTTTAGGTCGAGCCCAACAGCGTGCATGCGCTGTCTGCAAGACCTTTTGTAATCTATAAATGACTTATCTTCTGCCTGCTACTTACCATTAGTTAAGTTTAGTCTCTTTTATGTGATATTTCTTAAATGGGTCAGGCAGCAATTCATCACTTCAGTTTTTCCAGGTATGTGGAATTCCTACAGCCCGACACCGAGGACATATTGTTTGGAGTCAAGGGCAACAAGTTTTCATGTGTATTTTGTCCTTGGGACAGGTAGGCCCAATCCCCTGCAGCACAAACCCCTTGGCTGCCAGTTTGCAGTACCACAATATGGAAACGTGTATTTATGGTACATTCATTGAAAGCCTTTATTATTAGGGTGAGCACTCTAAGTAAATGTTGTAAGCTAATACTGCACTATTGACAGTGATTTCAGTATAAAAATGTGTGTTCACGTTTTCAAAGTTTAGCAATATGGGGCTATGTATAATGCTCTCAGAATGCTCTCTGATTTGATGCAAATATTTGCAGAAGCTTGAAAGCAAGACTGATGATTCTTTGCTTTCAAAATAAAATGTTCATAAAAAAAAGAAAGCAGGAAAAAAATATTTTGCTAAACTACTGTAAAAGTTCAGGTACCATTTCTTTGCAGCATCATTTATTGACATGTGTGATGCATGCTAGTATTTGCCAAAAATATTCTTAATGGAAAATCAGTGTAACCAGTTTCAATGAGAATATGGAAAACGCAAATAAACAAGCATTGGCTAAGCAAGTAGGTCTGAAATTGGTGGTCAGCTTTTTAGTTTTGTCAATGTGTGAATTGTTTTGGCATGGTTTTTGTAAGACCTTATTGGTGTGGGAGCTGCCAGGCCCTCACCATTGTACCAAACATTTTCAAAAGCAAAAATTGTTTTTGGTCTCAAAAAGCACACCCTGCCACAGTAGTTACTGGCACTGAACAAAACTACTTTGTGTGCTGATATGTTCCTTGTGAAAGAACAGAATGCTGTCACTCACAGTGAAGCCAGTCGATACAGAGAGAAATAATTTTAATAAATGTAAAAGGTCATGGTCAACCCCAGACTAAATTAGGGGCCCAATTATTAAAGAAAGTCTCAAAACTTCACTCATGGTATATGTCCTTGGGGAAACAACCTTTACAACGCAACTTTTACAATGCACTACCATTACAACAAAACTTTTACAATGCAAAATCCATTACAACGCATGCATTTACAACGCAACCATTACAACGCATGACACTACAACGCACACCACTACAACGCATCCCATTACAACGCAGTCATTACAACTCATACCATTACAACGCATAGCATTACAACACATAGTACCCTTACACTATCCAACACTTACCCTACTTTTGCACCCCCTGGAGTTAGAATAGTAATTTTTACCCCTACACTATCCAAAACTTACCCTACTGTTGCACCCCCTGGAGTTAGAATAGTAATTTTAACTGCTACACTATCCAACACTTACCCTACTGTTGCACCCCCTGGAGTTAGAATAGTAATTTTTACCCCTATACTATCCAATACTTACCTTACATGCAATGTAATGTTATGCGTTGTAATGGTATGCGTCGTAAATGTTGTAGGCGTTGTAGTGGAATGCGTTGTAAAGCTAGTTTCAAAGAATTTGTTGTAATGGCATGCGTTGTAATGGTATGCGTTGTAATGGATGTTGCTGTGTAAAAAATGGGTTGTAAAGGTAGACGTTGTAAAAGTATGCGTTGTAACGTCATACATCCATGTCCTTGCATTAAGTGCAGCTGTATGGCTTTTGTGAATTCCCAAGAATTTACAGAAGTAGGACAAGAATTACTACTCCTAGAAAATATTTGTGAACTGCATTTTAGCATGAGTAGATTTGCTAATCATGAGTGTTTTCACAGTCACTTTCCCTCAAATCACTTTTTTCCGAACTCTGGAAGAAGGTTTACGTCTGCCATGTCAGGAATACATTTCCAACATTTCTCAGTATGTGAAAGGATTATAGAAGAGTTGTTGAAAACCCTTAAAACATGCTAATGAATAGGTTTGCACAGACTCAAAAGGGCATTCTAATCCTGGAACTATTGCTTACCACTACCTTCAGCCCCAATGTGTAGATCTGCGGAAACGTGGCAACATAAGGGGTATGCAAGTATTCAAACACTACTATGATATGAGCCCTGGCATAATCCTAGAGGCTATATCAGGGGCGGCTCTAGGCTCATGGCGGCCCTGGGCAGGGATCGTAGGTAGGCGGCCTCGGAAGAGGGGATCCGGGCAGGGCAGAGCGTGGAGGCCAGTGAAGAGGGGGGGGGTCAGGGTGTTTAGAAGTGGAACAGAGCCAGAGGCCGCCAAATCCCTGCCAGGGGCCACAACGCAAATATGTATCCATCCTCAGAGGATTATTATATTAAGGATATATATTGGCGTGGTGGCCCCTGGGGTTTGGTGGCCCTGTGCAGGTGCACAGCGTGCACATGCCTAAGGCCGGCCCTGGCTATATCAGAGCTCTTTTGTAATGAGATTGCTGCCATAATTTGTTGCCCCTCTAAATGGCACCAAAGGGACAAGTGTATTTTGTTACAGGACAAGTAGATTTATGAAGCAACCTGCCCATGGACAAGTAGATATTTTATTACATTCCACCCCCCTGTTTTCACAGAAGAGTTTCGCTCAAGTACAGTTTACTTATGCTTGCCTTGCTTTTCTGTTTTGGGAGAACTCTATTTTTTAAATGTTGCTTTCCGCCCAATAGGAGGTGTGCGGCACTCACGGGGTGCTTATAACCATGCTGTGCGAGGAGGTGGGCGCTGTGTCGCTGTCCAGTGAGCTGGTAGTGCACATCTTCTTCTTCCTGTCTGCTCCCGACTGGCTTTGGCCGCCAGTTCACACTGGCAGGCTGTCTCTCTTCTACCTGGGGCATTGGCGCCAACTGCAGCTCAGGGTGATGCATGGTAAGCATTTGTCCTCCTCACACAGAAACCAAACCGGCTTCTCAATCTGATCACCGAAGCCATCATAAGCATCCTAAAGTGCCCTCCACTGCAGGGGAAACATGCAGTACTTGCTGGTCTTACCCACCAGGACAGGCTGTTTATTACAAATTGTAGGCTCATAGGTTTGCAGCACAACACTGGACGAGTTAGAGTCAGGCAAAGCGTTGCTTTAGTTTCTTCTTGTCACTTATGATCGGCACCTGCTGTAGTTTTGGTTGCCGAATTTCTGGCTTCAGTTTTGGGCATGCGATTGTTATGTTGTTTTCTCATATGCTTGTTTAGATTTCTGTAGGTGCACCAAACTTAGAAAATCTTGTTGTGTGCTGTTTTGCACACGTCTTGTGTCTGCCTTTGAAACATTTCCTCTTATTCTCATTATCGAGTGCAGGAGAAGGATCTATAAACTCTGTGAAAACAACTCAATTTGAATAAGTTCTTTCAATATGTTTCTTTGACAAGTAGCGTGGGTGTAATTTTCTGCTTTATCCTTATCTCAGCATCTATGGAATTTCATCTTGATTTTAGTCCCAGGGTTTTGATTAATTTGGGGTTATCAGTAAGTGTGTTTTGCCTGTTGCCATGGACAGGATGGCAAACCTACCTAAGAAAAATGTCTTCCATACCAGCTTTCAGGATAGCATGAGAGAATTTCTCATTTGCAAAAGAATATAGGGGTTTATGTATCAGACTGTTTAACAAAGTGCGTTGATCCATCAGGTTCACAGGACATAAAAAGACCGCTGGTGCAAACCCCACTGCCCCTGTTTTGTGACTGGGAGCGTGTGGCCTTTCGCATGTGATGTGGCTGTTACTCGGATCATTTGTAGTCTGCACACAGAATACATGCGCCGCAGGGCATGGTTTGAGCTATTAAAAACGTTAAAATACATATGCACACCCGCTAATCCTTGCCCAGCCACACTGCTGGCCAGCTCATCTGTAGTAATTAATCTGATGATGAACTTGTTGTTTAATGCATCCTTAGCATCAGCCACAGTCACTCCCTTTTGGAAGCAAGTTATGATCGTCCCTTTACTAAAACAAAAGTCACTAGATCCCAGTCTTCCTGCCAGCTATCGCCCCATTTCTCTTCTTTCTGCCCGGCCAAGGTTTGTGAGAAATTGGTCAACAAACAGATGTCTGCTTTTGTGGAACAGCATGACCTTCTTCACCTGGCACTATCAGTTTTCACAACCTCTTACAGCACTGAATCTGTGTTGGTGGAAATCTCTGACTCCATACGCGAAACATTAGATGCAGAGGGCAGGGCGACCTTGGTCCTTTTGGACCTGTTGGCAGGATTTGACACCGTGCCACATGCCCACACACCCTGCTCCTGTCTCGTCTTGAGGACATTGGCATAACAGGTTCTGCATGGAAATGGGTTAAATCGTTCCTTGAGGGTAGAACTCAGCAAGTATGGATCTCTCCCTTTATGTCCAATCCCCAGAATCTGTTGACTGGGGTTCCGCAAGGGTCGGTCCTGAGCCCTCTATTGTTCAACATCTATAGGTCTCCCCTCATTTGGATGGCAGAAGACTTGGGTGCCAAAGTCATTGCATAACCTGATGACACTCAGCTTCTTTTTACTTGGAAGAAAAATGAGACGTCCTCTTCCCATGTCAAAACCTGTCTGACGGAAGAAGACTGGAGGGAGGCCATAGCTGACCCCCGGGGAGCGGCCATAGCGAACCGTCTCTGCCTCATCCAATTCAAGTACCTCCACTGGGTTTACTTTACTCAAGTTCGACTGTGGCGGGCGGGACTGGTTGCCTCCCCGGAATGCCTTCGGTGTGGTGGGGTGGAGGGCACATTCCTGCACAAGGTCTGGCAATGTTTGTCGTTGGACTCCTTCTGGAGGGGGGTATTCTCTTGCCTATCTGAGGTCCTTGGGTGCTAACCCTGCTGCATGTGATGGATGGGATTGGGGGCAATATTTATACGCGGCATCTAATGCAGCTGGGCCTCACGTTGGCAAAGCGGGATATTGCCAGGATGTGCAAAGGATACGGGGGCCACCTCGGTGGCCGCCTGGAAAAATGGCCTGGACTTCTGCATAGGGCTGGAGCAGCCCATCTTTGTGGCCCGGGGATGTCCGCGTAAGCATTATAATATATGGAAGTGGTGGGCGGACTAAAGGGGCCTGTGGCTGGAGCCTCCGGCTGCAACAGAGGTTATTCCAGTGGAATAAGGTAGAGATGGGGTGGTCAGGACTGGCAACGGGGGTGGGGGGCTGCCTGGGGTTTGTGTGTGCTAAGCTTGGTATTGTCTTTCTTCAGTTCTGGTATTTTGTCTATTTTATTTTTCCCTTTTGGTCCTCTGTTATCAGCGGGTGGGTGGTCCTCAGTGGGAGTAGCGCAACTCGGGGGGAGTTGGAGTGAGTGGGGTTGTCATCCGGAAGGACACTCAATGTTAAAGATTTTCGCTGTTCTGTTTATGGAAACGTCAATTGCGTTCATGCAAATGTATAACTGGATGCTGCAGTGGCCTCTGGGGTACAGAGCCCTGCGTTTATTGTGCAAATTGACAATAAACTTTGTTTTTAAAACCTGCCTGACAGCAGGGTTCGATTGGGTCACTGCTGCCCAGATAAAATGTAATGAGGATAAAAACCAGATTCTTTTCTTCTGTAACTTTCCTCCTGAGTACTGGCACTCTTTCTGGCCTATACCACAGAGTCCACCTGTTAAGAACTTAGAGATCTGGTTTGATGGAAAGCTGAGCTTCAGCCCTCATATCTACAAGCTGACTGGAATGTACTTTGGCAATTTGAAAGTACTAAAAAAGTTCCTGCTTTTACTCCATCTTTCCTCAAGGGAAACGGTCACTCGAACACTCATTACCTCACGCATTGACTTTGCCAATGCATTGTATATTGGTCTTCCCGGCTATCTACTGGACAAACTTCAGGTAGTTAAAAATGCTGCGGCCAGAACGCTTCTTAACCTCCCTAAGAGGATCAGCGTCAGTCAGCACCTTCGTAAACTGCACTGGCTACGGGTGAAAGTACGGGTGAAATTTAAGTCCCTGGTAATGGCACATGCTGCCCTTCATTTGCTCTGCCCTGTGTACCTAAGGAAGCAATTTCAGTTCTATGCTCCTACTGATGACCTGCACTCCCAGGTTGCGCCTAAAAAAGGTAGGTGGCAGCTCCCTTGCATACACGGCGTTGGTGGCCTGGAACCAACTCCCTCTTGACTTACGCCGGCTTCAGCATCCAAACAATGTTAGGAAGAGACTTAAAACTTTCCTCTTTAATCAAGCTGTCTTCCCTTTTTTCTCTCCCTCCAAACTGGGCTCACAATGGGACACTTTTGAGTAGCTGTGCACGTTACAAAATGCTATAAAATAACATATGTGCTAAGAAACCAGAGGAGTGACCTAATTCCATAATAGCTGCTAAGAGCTGGAATTAGACTTGGTCATGTTCTGCGGCTGAATGATGCTGCACAGTTAAATCCCTGAGAGTAGAAGCAATGTTTTGCCGGATGTACCCAGCTCCTGAGACCCTCAAGGCACTCAACTGTGGTCTCAAATGGACTGAGGATTTGGGATTCACAGAGCAGGATTTCACTGCACAGCCGTCCTCTCATGATTACTTTATAGAATAGAGCATTTAGCTGTGCAGGTCTACCCATTTCTTTAAGGTCAGGGCCAATAAAATGATGCGACTGGGGAAGACCAAATTATGCGGCAGGGTAAATTAAAATATGCAGCAAAAAAAACGCAAACTATGGGACATGTTTTATGGTGTTACTACATTATTTGGTCATCTGTACGCATGTTAACACTGTCAAGCAGAGGTTTCACGTCCGTTGTTCCAATTATCCCCTAAACATAGCAATACGCAATTTAAAAGTGACCAGTCAATATTTGCAAAACGCTTTCCATTGTGTGTTGCTGTCTTTTAGTAACTTTTGATCCGTTTGAGATAGAAACTATTTTTTCCTTAAAATCATCTGAATATGCAGCGGGTGATGGATTATGTGACAAAAGCGGCTAATCCATAATTATGAGGAAAGTGCAGCAGCCACAGAATTGCATTTTTCTAGTGGCCCTGCTTAAGGTCTGTAGGTTATGTGGTCAAACATAACACAACATGCTTAGATACATTAACTATAACTGTTAAAATACATCAAGATGTAAGCACACACACTCTCCTCATATACCTTCAATGGGAGCGCTTCAATGCCTCATCAGGGATAGGAAGCACTATACAAATGCAGCTACAGTAAATTACTGGGCACACTGCTGACCAGACCTCTTCAGCACGTAGTATATCTACCTTGTTACATCAAACGGACCAACATGGTATAACCGATTACTGCACATGTGTTGGATAATGAATTAGAACTAACAATCACAGTTTTATGGTATTTATTTTGTAAATTTAAATCTTTTTATTTGGTTAAATACCATAACAGAGTAAACTGTAATGATAATAGTTGATCCCCTGCCACAGTAGGCGTTAGGAAAGGTTTCCCACCCTACAATGACTTATCACCTTCTGGGTGGGCAGCAACAAACAGACATCATTTAGACCAGTTGAAATCAAAGTACGGCTCGGGCCGCATGAGGCCCTCCTGACCTTTACATGGGGTCCCTGGTTGAACAGCAGCACTAGACTGCTGTTTACTTTACAAAGCATCAACCTGCAGAAGCGTTTCACCTTAGTACATCAGATTACAAAAGTAGAATGCATTTTTTTTAGATTGAGCCTAGCAACACACAAGAGTTTTGAAATATTTAACTGTTGTGACCGATGTTGTCCTTTTCTGGTCCTTCCTGTGCTAATGTTGTTTATTTTTGGTACTCTTGTAACTACCCTTCTGTAAAATGCTTCAATACCCCCTGTGGTCTTATCCGTGCTATATAAATCTCTTTAAATAAAATAAAAAGCGCTGTTCTGCGAGGCATGGAGTATTCAGCACATGAGCTTCAAGCCGACCCATCACTTGCCATTGGTTGTTCCGGGTGCCTTTCTAAAGTCCTTACTTTTGAATGATAAATCGTGCCCATTTGCCCCTCCTTTTGGTCTGTCAGTCCCTCCCGTAACGACTGGCCTTGTTTTAGGGCTCATTTCACTTTGGTCCATTTTAGTTTATTTTGCAGACTTTTTTTCCCTGATTGCCTGCCTCATGTACTGGAAATGTTGTAAACGCGAGCAGCTGACTAGTGATGCTACTTTCACTTCCCACCCACGGTTTCTCTGTGTGTTTTCCCCATTGCACCTTAGCTTTCACCTATGATCTACCCAGTCTGGGTCACTGAAGATCGAGTTGAGCAGTCACAAAGTTAGAATGTTGGTTCTGTCAGTAATTCCTCTATTCTAAGTCCTCTAGACAGTGCTGCAGCTGTATCTCTGATACCAGTGGTAATTCCCCATTCATATTCATCTAGGCAGTGCTACAGCTGTGCCTTTGGCCTCAGTGGTACTTCCTCATTCTTAGAACTTTAGCCAGTGCTGCTGCCTACATCTCTGGTCCCATCGGTAATTCCTCATTCTAAATCCTGTAGGCAGTGCTGCAGTTGTGTCTCTGTTCGTACATCAACTACACTCCAAACCAAAACACATAGTTAAAAAGACATTGTCATCTACAGTGGAAATAGCTCTAACTCTGATAATTGCAAGACCTATTGCATTGCAAATGCTTGTTTGCGCTTTCCATGTGTGCTGCATTCTGCAGCACACATGAAAAGAGCAAATTGCCTTTCAAAATTGTTTATTTGAAGGAAGGTGCCTCTTCCTGCACATAAAAATCGCCCCAGTATCGCAGGCACCCTTTCAACATGGCACATGGGTGCCTGTGCTGGTGCTAGGCAGCTCTATTAGCTCGAGGGCTAGGGAAAACACAGGGATGTGCCCTATTTTTGTAAATACGGCGCATCCCTGAATTATAAAAATGTTGGAGCGCAGTGTTACCAATTTTTTAAACACTGCACTCCGACATTTTGTTGTAAATATCCCCCATAGTGTCTCAATGGGTTTTAGCTCCTTGAGACTGAGTTAGATTGCAATAAGATGGTTAAAGCTACTTACTGTAAGCTTAAAACATGCAAAGCTCTTTCAATGTTTCTGGTTACTTATACTATTATGGCGAGGGAAAGATTTTTCTACTTTACAAAACTTTAACAATTGCCTAACCCCAGTGATAAGTGATCAACCAAACTTTTAACTGGCATGTAAGTAATTCATTCAACCGGTATCATCACTGGTAATTTCTTGAGAATGTATCACCAACATAATACCTTACGAGCTCATTCATGACAAATAGAACAGTTCTTATACTTTCTTTCAGACATTACCTATACACTATTTTGCACTCACTCCGAATTATAGGGAACAATGACTTTCCATTTTTTTATTAGTTCGTTTACTCATAATGTAAATTGTATATTTTATTGAACTTATTGTGCTTCTAACAGTCTATGCAATCAAGCAAATTTTAAATCCTGTATTATACTTTTTGCAATGATTTTTATTAAGCTCCAAATAAAGATTTAGGGCCAGATGTATGACCATAGCATTTTGCGACTCGCAAATTGCGTCAAATTGCGAGTCACAATTTGCGAGCTGTAAAATGCTATGTACAACAGTGTCTGAGACACTGCTTACGATTCCCAATTGGGTCGCAAATTGCATGCCTCATGAATACTAATGAGGCTGTCGCAATTTGCGACCCCATTGGGAATGGCTAGCACTCCCAGGAATGATGGCCTGCTGGGGTCAGTAGACAGCCATGTCTGGGACAGCTTTGCCAATAAAGCATTTTTTTTTTAATTCAGCCCGTTTTCCTTAAAGGAAAATGGGATGCATTTAAAAAAATAAAAATACAAATTTTCAGTTTCATTTTTTAAGTGTAGGCTGTGGTCCCTGGGACCACTGCCTGCCCTTAAAAAATATTTGTGCATGCATTCCCAAAGGTGAAGGGGTCCCCTGGAGACCCCTTCCCATTTGGGAGTGCCTTACCACCCTTCTGAGAAGGGTAGTAAACTGCAAGTGTTTTGCGACCACAATTGCGGTTGCAAAACATTCATACATAGGTTTTGGAGTCGCTATTAGGAAGAGACACGCTTGAAACGCCCCTTCCTAATAGCGAGTCGGTAACCCTATTTTGCGAGTCGCTAATTGAATAGCGACTCGCTAAATAGGGTTGGTACATTGGCCACACGTTCTTATGGTCGCAAACGGGCCTAAAACCCCTTTACGACCGCAAAAAATAGTCGTATATCTGGTCCATACTTACTTTCTTTCAGACCTGGTTGTATCTCTATATTTGACACAAAAGTATTTTGCAGCTATTTCAAATACAACGCGTAAAACGAGCTGAGTGAAATTTGCATTTGCTCAGGCATTTACCGCCAGCCATTCGCTGGTAGTAACTCCCCAATGTAGGATAATAAATGCGGTTTTCGACACACTCAATACAGTAGGCCCAATTACGTTTCCAAATATTACTCCACGTGCATTTTACAATGAATTTATTAATCGGGTGTAGAAATGCACTTAATATCTGGTAGAAATTGTATTTCAATCAAATCAACATTTGTATAGTGCCAAAAGTGCGGAGGTGTCTAGCTGCTGGTATATTGTGCAGAGCAATACATTTTTAAACATCAGGCCTGCAATGACACATTGGTGTAAATTACACCATTAGTATTCGTCATCCAATTTAAGCAGAATAAATGTCGTTCTTTAGTTTTAAACAAGATAGGAAGTGGTATAACAGAAAATGAAGAATAGACTGGTAAAATGAAGCCGGAACTAGCCACTCTGCAAGTTTTTTTTTTTCATAACCAAACCACTCTGCAAGTTTAATTCTTTTATGCATAAACCATAAAATGGAACATTCAGATTGTGAGAGGGTAACCAAGAGGCAAAAGACTGTGATGGCTCCAGGGACAAGAGAAGATGGAAATTATATAAAATGATGGGAAAGATAAGCTTCAGAGTGTTCCAGAGTTGGAAATGAGACCGCACTGGAATGATAGGAGATGTTCACATTCTAATAGTACTAGAGAATCACAGTCCATTTTTTGGAGCTGTCCCCTTGACAAAGATGCCATGTGGGTGAGCGGCGCTTTGCTAATAAGAATGATCTCACAAAAAAGAAAACAAAGAACTAGGGGCCAGATGTAGGTATTTACAAATGATTTACAAATGATGATGTAGGGGCCTTAAAATGTACAGAATCGGTATGTTTACCGAATCGGTAAAGTTACCGATTCGGTAAAATACCGATTCTGTAAATTTACCGAATCGGTAAATCAATATGTAGGTGGCACAGAAAACAGTGCCACAGGCCCTTACCGATTCGTTATTTACCATGTAATTCTATTGCATGGTAAATAACAAATACCTGTGTACATGCACATCTGTGCATGTACACCTGTGCCATGTGGCACACAGACATGCCCTAAGGGCATGTATGTGTGTCACATGGCACACAAGTCAAAATCAGGGGTGCAACAGGGTGTCAAAGTGACACCCTGTCACCCTTGCAAAATCGGTGATTTTACCGAATCGGTGTTTACCGATTCAGTAATTGACATTGATTCCTATGGGCCTATAGGCCCATAGGAATCAATGGCAATTACCGAATCGGTAAATACCGATTCGGTAATTACCGAATCATACAGATTCGGTAAAAATTACCGAATTTTTACCTACATTTGCTTTACCGAATCTAAATACCGAATCCGTAAAATTCGGTATTCTAGAGTCGGTAAATTAGATTTACCTACATCTGGGCCTAGGAGGTCCAGTTGCTATTTGCTGAATCCTATTTTTTTTTCTGCAGATGTGTTTTAAATCCTGTGTGTTTGCTGGAATTCAGCTCCTGTTCAGAATACTCTGGGGTAGCGTTACTAAGTTTTCAAGCAGCGCAGTACAAACAATCGAGGTTGCTGTGCTGTGTTGCATGAAAGGGAGAGAGTGGAACAGCACTATATCTACTAAGAAATGGGTTCTTGCTCTCTTCCCTTGTGCTGATGCTGTTAAGGATGCTTCCAATCAGTACTACCCTTGCACTAATGGGCAACAGTGTGTGTTTGAGTTCAAGCATAGGTTTTGGGATCTTTCCAGAACACATTAAATACTTTGACAAAGTTTAACCCGTTTATAACTTCTTAAGTGTGCTGTGCAGTAAAGCCCACAAGCAAAAGTAGAAAGGTTTTGAAAAATTAAAACTCTTCTCAAACTTTACACCTGTCTCGAGTAGTCATACATTTGTTTTCCTCAAATCATGTCTACCAATGCAGGTAAATAGGGATTTGCATCAATCCTCTGGGGTAGTTGAATGGGAATGGCACGTGCCACATATGGCACGCCTTTGTCACCATGAAAGCAAAAGAATCCAGTTTTGCAATTGATGTTCAAAACACTCTGCATCGTTTACAAAGCAACCACATGGAACGGCTCACTGTACCTACAAATGAGGGTCAAGCTCAAAACAGGACATAATGCTAAAGATTTACTCCAGGTATCCAGGAACATCCTACAAAAAGAAAGCCATTAGCAGATGTGCCTTCTAACGCCTGACGACTGGACTCTGGAGCACGCGGTATTCCTGAATACAGAATATGTAGGAACACCCTAAATTTGAAAATAAAGAAAGTCGCTTTTCCAGAGATAACCTCGCAGATATCTGGAATAGTGATAACGAAAGCTGACACACTCTCAGGCCTGGCTGGCACCATAATTAAGGGCTAGAAGTAGGTGGCTAAATACCGGTCGGTAACAGTGAAATTCGTTAAATTTCACTGTTACCGACCGGTATTTAGGCATTTGAGATGTAGGGAGGATTCGGTATTAAGAAATCGGTAAGTACCGATTCCTTAATACCGATTCCTTATGGCCTTCAATTAAAGGAATCAGTAATACCGATTCCTTAAATACAACATTACCACCAACTCCAAGTTGGTGGTAAATAGCGATTTCCTTTCATAAAGCACTTTTTGCTTTTTGAAGTGTGCCATGTGGCACACATCTATGCCCTTAGGGCATGCATGTGTGCCACATGTGCACACATGCACATTTCAGGGGTGGCACCCTTGAAACACCTCCCGGTAACAGAATGTCTTCACATTCATTCCTATGGGCTTCCAAGCCCATAGGAATGAATGGGTAGGTATTCGTTATTACTTAATCTCAATTACTGATTCAGTAATAACGAATTTTAAGAATTCAGTATTTTTTACCGCATTCTTACCTACATCTGAAATACCGATTCCTAAATACCGAATCTGTAAAATTCGGTATTTAGGAATCAGTATTTCCCAGTTACCTACATCTAGCCCTAAATGTCTATATAATCTAAAAATCATCTCAACAAGAAAATAACACAGCCATCGCCACTTGAGCTGGAGATCTGTACATACTCCAAAACAGTACTTCATTTGTAAAAAAAATAAGTGCCAGGGCTCTCGCCCGGAGGGCAAGGAAGCTTGCACTGCCCACTGCTCCTGCTTTGCTGCCAATTATACTAACAACACAACTACTATCCATAACATATATTTTAAAGAACACGTTCACCCATAGATATCTTGGCACTGAATAACAGATGTTTATTGTTACCCAACAGTACTCATTTTATCTACCTCAGAAGAATGAAAGGTTGAATGGACCCACCAGGATTTGAACCTGTGACCACGAGGTCCAACACAGGCCTCTATAGTGGACACATTAGTCCACTGAGCCACCAAACTCAGCTACCATCTCACTCCTACAAGTGTGACAATTCTATTTGAGGCCCCCAAAGCTGTAAGGATGGCGTGGGCGGTAGGTAATAGTCATTTTAATGGAAACTGAATGAATAATTTCCTTTTGTTGTGGTCATCTCCAGAGAGTGCCACTTTGTGACAATTAAGTCACAGTATTGAACACCGGAAACCATCAACTCAAATTAAGCACTGCTTCGAAATGTATTCCCATAGCCAGTATTCCTAACTCAATGATTCCCCCATAACAGTCACAACCAATCCTCTCCCTTTAGGGCATGTAATCCACCTCGATGTGATTCAATCAAATCAATTCCAATCAATGATCACTGTGTTAGGCATGCAGGTTGCTTCCATTAGTTGAATGCATTTTGTGTTGACTCTAATTACGCAGTCAACACCAGATAGGGAGGTAGCATTTGATGAAGAGATTTCATACATTTAGTTAGTATAGAGGACTTTATCATAGTCCATATCTGCATGTCCCTTACCAATCTAGTCATGGATCGCCTGTTACTCTAATCGCAACAAGGATGACTTGAACATAAACAAGCATTGGCATAGCCAATAGGTCTCGCTTTTTGGACGTTATAAGTATTTAGTTATGCAGCACAATATCCTTGGTGCAACAACATTAACTGTAGCATGGTTAAACATGTATAAGGTCCCAAAGGCGAGACCCATTGGCTTTGCCAATGCTTGTTGCTTTTTCTCTCCGTCATGGCTGGACTGGCCTGTAGGGCAATCAGGCAGTGCCCAATGGACGAATCCAACAGAAGAGTGTGTAACTCCTAATTTAATCTACTGCAAGGAAAGTGGATTAAATGCATGGAAAGGTTTCCTTGAGAACAAAGGACAAATAGCAATAGCCAAATAACCACTGGAATAACCATTAGCCTTGGGTGCTGGATATCAGATAGCATGCTACTTGAAGTGAAGCGCTTCAATGTCTCTTCAGGGGTAGTAAACACTATAT
Source organism: Lissotriton vulgaris (assembly GCF_964263255.1). Lineage (NCBI taxonomy): Eukaryota > Metazoa > Chordata > Amphibia > Caudata > Salamandridae > Lissotriton > Lissotriton vulgaris. The sequence continues at coordinate 231,592,671 of NC_141696.1, forward strand.
AAGTGTAATTAGAATTCCATTGTTCTGTTTCTAAATAGAGCATTTTGTACAAAATGCTTATTAAAAAAATATATGTATGTGGTCCTTATAATGTTTATACAGGAATCGCTGGCCATATCAGTGCACCTCATTGCAATCACTATATAACTTAACTAAATGAATGTCGATGCCTCATGGCTGCCTGTGTATGCTAGTGGTTTTTGGTGGGACCCACTGGCACTCATTTTTAGGGACCAGCACTTATCTTACCTCAAACTTTTACCGAGATCCAGAGCAGTGCCTGAAATGGAAAAACAGAAGTGCTGTTACTCTGTACCAGAGTACCTGCTTCTTTCTGAGAAGTGCCAGTACTCTCCAATTAAAAGTAGTACGTCACTCTTGAGAAGTGCCAGTACTCTCCCTCTCAAAATAAAAAAGTGCCGGGACTTCGTACCGGACAGCACCGGCCCACCACTGAGCCAGGGTGAGAAACGCACACAAAGTGGAAAGACGGAGGTAGCGAAAGACGTCAAAAGCATCACAACAGTAGAATTTAGGAACCTAAAAGAGTGGGATAAATGGGCAAGGAGTGTCTGGCAGTGGTTGTATAATACTTGAGGTGAACGCCCTCCTGCGCGCCGACATTAAATAGCACTGCCACTTATTTTCTTACAAATTAAGCACTGAACACTTCTAAAAATGCTTGACTCTGCACTGGCTATCACCCACCTCACGAGACCCAGTGAGGACTAACCCACCTCTTAACTTTTTAAGCGTGCTCTCTAGGGTCTCTGGACGGCTGAGGTCAAAGCAGATGAGCACAGCGTCCGAGTCGGGATAGGCCAGCGGGCGCACGTTGTCGTGGTATGCAGAGCCTGCAATTGAACAGGAAGAGGAGAAAGACTCGTTAATGGACTGGTGATAACAGCTGTTTCCCGCCACACTGCAAATTTATTGATTGCTTCATATCAGAGGGAAATGATGTCTGGGTCGTCAATTATTCATGGATCACATTTGGAAGCTGTCAGGTCAGAAAGACAAACCTTGTTGACTCAAACAGGATGGCTGACGTCAAAGCAGATGAGCACGCCGTCCGAGTTGGGATAGGCCAGCGGGCGCTCGTTGTCCTAGTACGCAGAGCCTGCAATTGAACAGGAGAGGAGAAAGACTCGTTAATGGACTGGTGGTAATAGCTGTTTCCCGCCACACTGCAAATTTATTGATTGCTTCATATCAGAGGGAAATGATGTCTGGGTCGTCAATTATTCATGGATCACATTTGAAAGCTGTCAGGTCGGGAAGAAAAACCTTGTTGACTCAAACAGTTAGCAGCTGTTTAATGAAGGGTGAATGTCAAACTTGGTGGCAGAGTTCGATGAAATGGTTTCATATGTTCGTCTGGAAGCCCGCATACAGAGTATGAAGTGAGGTTGTCAAAATACTCATCTGCAGGCGCAGAAAAGGATATTGCGGCCTGTACTGCAGGGTCGGTTCTCCTAACATTTTTAGCAAGTGGCCTACAGCGTACAAATTCTGATATATAGAAGGATTCTATTTTGTAGATGGCTTTTTAAAACAAGCATTGGCCACTAAAGTAACCACGATCACGATCGCTGTGAAAGTGAAAGTGATCGCGAAGACGAGCTAAAACATGCAAGGAATGCACACGCAAGTTCGCGTGCTTGTGCGTGTTCTAGCAAGCTGGTCGCCGCATTGCGAGCACTTCCCAAAGCTGCTACTAAATGTCTCTCCGAGTAGCGCATGCACGCTGACTCAGCGAGACCTAACCATCCAGGCAAACATCTGTCTCTGCTGCTCGCCACCCAAGCCGATGCCCATTTCCAGTGACAAAAGAGTTCAACGCGAGCACCTTTCCACTGTGACTATTGCAGAAAGGTGCTGAAAGAAAGAAATCACAGACCATGAGAGATCTAATGCTCTGTTATAGTCACCAGCCAACTGCAGAAATAATTATGCATGTTATCTCACTGCCAGGGCATAGTTTGGTGAGTAAGATTAGTGGAGGGGTGTAAGCTTCAGATTTCCCAACAATTAAGCCGGCATATCTTGTTAAAATACGGAAAACGAGGGGAGCTTAAGAGGCAGTAGAAATGAGGAGTGCAGATTGTTAGGGATACTTAAAACATATACATGTTCAAACTAACCAAGTTTTAAGGCAGCGACGAGAGAGCGTGTGTGCGTTGTGCCAGTGTGGGCATGTAAAAAAAATCCAGGGTGAAATCCAACAGCCACCTCACCATACCCGACTAAAAGCACCAGTACCCAGCTATTTGCTACAGAATGCAATTATTTAGGAGGGTGTAACACCTCAAACACGTCCCTTGAAGCTACGCCCCTCCTCACTGCTTTAATTCGTCACATCACTATGTGCAATATCTCAAGATAAGTGTACCTCTGTGGTCACTCATGCATGAAACCAAAAGGCTTCAAACATACAGTAGCATGAAGCACAATATAGATGTTGTGCAATGTGCAGTCGAGTCACATCTTCCAACCAAGCTGACGCTTGCTCAAAATATATATACTACCAAGATAAGAAGGCATAGCTTTTGCATCACATTGCAACAACAAAGGAGTGCACTGGGTAGCACATTTACTAAAAAACGGTGCAAAGTAACACAGCGACTTTTTGTTGTGCTGCATTGTGCTAGAAGGCTACAGCACAGCGGTGCCATATCTACTAAGAAAAAGATACATGCTGCTCTCTTCTGCAGCACTTCCTTTGGCCATGCACTCACCTTTGCACCAGTGTGTAAAGGTCTATGTGTGAAGCCTAGCATAGGTTTTGTACTGGGAGAGTAACCTTCCAGTACAGAAAACAATGCTTAGTTCAACTTTAACGCTTTTACACGTTGCATGTGTGCAGAATAATGCAGCACACACACAATGCGAGGAAAGTTATGAAAAAATAGAGCATTTCCACTTTTAACCACCTGCCTCAAGGAGACGTTATTTTTGGGTGCAAAGCCATTTCCACCAATTTTAGTAGATATGGCTTTGTGCTAAGTAGGGTGACCAGGCATCTCGGATTTGTCAAGACAGTCCTGGTTTTTGCCAGCTGTCCTGGCAGATTTCGAAAAATGTAGCTCATGTCCAAGTTTTTAGAGGCTGTCGACTGAAAACTGTGTTTTTATAGTTTTCAAAGAAGGGATAGTTAGCAGCTGTTATAAGAAAGCAATGTAGAACATGCATGATAATGGTTATAAAATTGTAGTTTATTTAGTTTTTTGGTGTCTCTGCTGTAATTCGCTGCTATGAGCATCCTCATTCTGTGTGCTCAGTTGATGTAAAATTGTAGTCCTTTTCCTATTTTTGCTAAATGTCCCGATTTTTTGTTTCACGCATCTGGTTACCCTAGTGTTAGGTTATGCTAGAACGCCCGTGCACCACTCATGGAAGTCCCTTTGAGGCAAAGAAGTGCAAAGCCAATCTGACTTTTAGTGCAGCACAAAAAAAGATTTATGCTTGAAGTTCAAAACTTTAATCTGCTCAGCTTTGCGTCACTTCGCTGCGACACAACGTTTTGCCAAGTCTTCCCCCGAGTATTCTCAGTCGTGCTCTAATAAAAATGTTTTTGTTAAAAACACCTCTGGCTGGATCACTATCTGCGAATATTCCGCGAGGATGTATTGCCTCTGCGTAGAAACATGTACCTGTTTCTGCCATGAATGTTTCCAATGCAGACGAGACGCCTCTGCGGGGGAGCATTGTTCGTTCAGCTTCCTGTGAGAAATTAAGCATCACTGAGGCCATGATGCAGCGCTGCGTGAGGGGGGGCGCTTCCATACGTGCCTTGTAATTTAACGTGCTTACAAACAGCCCGGCTTTAGAGCTGAGCTAAGCTTTCCCGGGGCTTCTACCGCAGCAAGCAATTTCCTCTGTGAATGCGCAGCGCAACCTACAGTTCATTATGCAACCAGATTGTCGAGATTATCTTCAAAGACGGCCCTAAGAGGATCCTGCGGCCAAGGATCGCTGATATTGCAAAACAATCTGATTCAGGGGATAGTGCAAATCGCTTTTGCACGGATCGCTCTTTCGGGAAGCGTTTGTGGGCTCGAGAGATAAAATATTTATCTCATATGAGCATCTAGAAAAACAGATTGGCCTTTACCAGCTTCAGCTCCTTAAAGCATAACATTTAATATTTGGTGATATTTGGATTCTGTGTGGGAAAAGATTTATGTTTGGTGCGTCTGCGGGACAGGCTAGGATGAATGTAGAGCCGCTGTCTTGCTCAGCTCAGGTGGGTTCAGTTGTGACGTACACTATATTGCTGGCTACTGACCAGAATAACTCTACCGCGTCCATTTTGTTATGACGCATTTACATCCAATGCTCTTGCGGGTCAGAATGTGGGCAGAATGCACTTCTGCCGAAGCACATCGGGGTCACATTGCTCCCGGACGCATGTGTGCCCTAGCAGAAGAGGGGTGAAATTGTGCGCAGAGCGCGCCTCTATCCCAGCAGATGCGGGGCCAGCTACAACACGCTCGTGTCACCGGAGAAGGTGTTCGATTTAAGCGAACCTGCCTGGATTTAGAGAAACAAACAGACCAAGGGGACAGGAGGAGGTGGAAAGAAAGACAGAGAGCGAGGGAGGCACGAAGGAACAGAGGAACGGCAGATACAGACCAGTCTCTCCCTCTGTCTTCTCTTCCTTTCTCGCTCTCTTTCCATGTCTTCCTGGCCTCTTTCTCTGTCCTCGTCTCTCTCTCTGCCTCTGTTTATCTCTGGCTTTCTCTCTATCCCTGCCTCAGTTCATCCATTATTGGCTTTTCACGGTCGTAGCTGGTCCTGTCTCGCATAGCTCACTGGTATAGCAATTTTAGGGTGTTTCATGATAGTTAATCACAATTACACACTGACAGGTTTGATCTCCTGCCGGTGAAGAAGGATTTTGAAGCAGGAGGTAGATGTTCTGGCCTTTAAAATCTAGGTATGTGGACAAGCGCACAATGCTGATTCTTGGCCCTTGTCTCTGAATACACTCTCATGAAAAGTTTGGGCAGGAAAGAGCAACCTTGGAGTCTATTTACCAAAGCCTCATGCAGCGCAGAAGCCAAAAGATGCTGCCCTCTGTTAGCAGGTTAACGCCATATCTACTGAGAAATGTTACTCTCCGCCTCTGTCCCTAGAGTAGGTGCACAATCAGGCAGCCGAGCGCCATGCACACAACTTTGCACCATAATATATAGTATCAGTTTTGACTGGAGAGGGACACTTTTGTCCAATACAAAATACATAATGAGGAGAAATAAAGATATTTATCCTGGTACATCAGCCTTGGGTAGGAACGCCATTTTGACACAAAACAATGTTTACAGTAACTTTAAAACTTTTTCTACTTTGCATTTGTGCTGTACAGTGCAGCACACATTCAAATTCAGAAAAGAAAGAAGAAATAAAAGCATTTCTCCTTTATAGTGCCTATTTCAAAAGGGCGCTATTTTTAGATGTAAAACCCTTTGATTTCAGTAATTTTTTATTGAAAATTATATTTACATGGTGCAGAGGATATACATGGGAGATAACTGAAAACATAGATAAGAGAAAAGACCGGGAAAAGGCGCCCCGGGGGGTGGGGGGGGGGGGGGGGGGTGAGTTGTTAAGCATTGGCTCATGGCTATTTGTCCATCTTTCATTCTTGCTTCTTCTTCTAGTTGTTTCTTTCGGCATTCCCCATTCCCCCTTACAGACTGCCCGATTGTTTTTTCGCACCCCTGGTGGCGTGGAGAGAGAGGTGTAGAGATATACAGAGTAAAGAGGCACAGTGTGTTACAGAGTAGGAGATCTATGTAGTGCTGCCTTGTCTGGGCTCTGGGCTTTCTTCCCGGTTGTCCCCCTAACGTTCAGGGTGGCTTGTGTGAAGACAGGTAGTTGTCCAGCGAGAGCCACATTTCACTTTTCTTCCGTGAGTTCGGTAGGCTGTTAGTTCTACTTTTTTAGTACTTTTTTTCAACGCCTCAGTGACTCCTTCAGCCCTACCTACTTACCACCTGACATCCCCCATGCTAATAAGTCTCTCTCTCCTATCCTCCTCCTCCCTCCCTCTGACTGCCACTCCAACACCACCTCACCCTCTGATGCTCTACTTCCTCTCCCCCTCGCTTGACCATCTCACACACACACCCATTAGCTCCTCCACTGATACTCCCCTCTCACTCTCCCTTGTTCCCTCTAACAAACCACAATACACTAGGTCCGCAGCCCACAACCCACAATACATCAGCTCCCCCTTATCCTCCACTGATACCCCCCTTTCACTCTCCCTCGTTCCCTTCAACAATCCACAACACACCAGGTACACCAACCCTCACTGGCTTTCCACTTCATTCACCTAACTGGCCTCCTAAATTGAATGCCTCTCCTTCGTCTCCCTCCTGTATACCCCCTATGAAAAATGTTCCTCCCCTCATTATATACCCACCCGCCTCCAGGCTTTCTCCCCCTCCAACTCCCGGCTACACCCCCCCTTGTTAACACTAACCCTACCAATCTCCTTAAAATAACCGATGCACTTCTCTCCTCTTTTCCTACTCAAACACTCCTTAAAGTTGAACTTCTCCTTTCAGCCCTCATTTTAGAACTCTCCTCACTCAGAAGTGACATCTCACTCCTAATAGCCCACCCCCCTGATCCTGACCACACATTAATTGACCCACAATGCACCTTACCGTCGCGCATCGACACTCATCTCAATCCACCTACAGACTGCCTATTATTGTTACCAACACTGAAACTCCTCCCCTCCCCGGTAACTACACTTCCCGATCCAAACACACAGATCCCTCCCTAAGCGTACCTCCCTGCAATACTAACACGACCTGCCACCCTCAACAGGATACCTGCCCTACAATCTCAGGAGCTAACTTTTCTAGGAACTCCCCTGTCCCTCCCTCCTCAACCTTGCACACTACCCCCCCTACTTGTCAATCTTTTATCCCAGTTCTCTTAGGAGCGAACCAACTCCCCCCTCTCCCGACATCTCCTAGACCTCCCCAACTACTCAGACCCATCCCACCATGCCCCCCATACCATTACCTGTTCCCCCCCCTCTGCTGCATGTTGATAAAATGCAGATCCGCCTCCTGCCACACAACTGAGATTGCGGAAACCATTCTCAGTGAAAACATAGACATTGCATTCCTAACTGAAACTTGGCTCACCACCCACTCCACTCCTATCCTTGACTTGCTCATCCCACCAGGCTATTCTATCATTAAGAAAGATAGAATCGAGCAAACTGGAGGAGTCCTTGCTCTTATCTTTAAGGATGAACTCGACATCTCACTTATCCAGCTCCAAGACCCCTCGTCCTTTGAATACCTTTGCGCCGACCTCTCCTTTCCGGGCTTTCCCACCACTCGACTGCACACCATTTACCAACCTCCTGGAAATGGTCTCTCCTTCACTGAGGAGATGACCGATCTTATTATTCAAGCATCGCTCTCCCTCTCCAAGAATCTCTTCCTTGGTGACTTCAACATCCACTGGAACAAAACTGATGACCCTACTGTCATCCTATTTAAAGAAACCTTAGACATCACTGATCTGACCCAACTCTGCCATGCACCGACTCACACCAAAGGTGCCACCCTCGATGCTATTGTGACGAGCAAGGATCTGCCCTCTCTCTCTAATATTCTTCCTGTAGACTGGTCTGATCACCACCTCATCCTTTTCACCCTTAGTCTCCCCATCTCTCGCCTCGCCCCAGTTAGTACTTTACCTATGAAACCCACTCGCAATCTTCACCTTATCCCACCTGGCAAATTAGAATCCGCAATTAAAACTCGCTTACTTCTCCCCCTCCCTCTCGTAGCACTAACGACCTTACTGACCATTACAACAATTCTATTCTTAGTGCCCTTGACCTAATAGCCCCAATTAAACTAAAAAAACTAAAAAACATCTCTCCCAAGTCCTGGTTCAACACCGAACTCAATAATGAAAGACGGGCCCTCAGACAATCAGAACGTGCTTGGAGGAGTCATCCCTCCGCTGACAACCTAGCTCTCCTAAGAACCACCAGAGCCCATTACAAAAAACATATCTTCAACGAAAAGGCCTCCTTTCTCCGCTCACAACTTGACCAGGCTAGAAACCGCCCCAGAGAATTGTTTAATATCGTTAAAAAACAAACTTCCTCTGGCCCTCCGAAATTAGCAGCCTCTGTGGAAAGGTGCGAAGAAATTGCCACCTTCTTTTCGAATAAAGTCAACAACATCGAACTATCCTTCTCTCCCCCCCCTCTCCTTCTCCAACCTCCCCTCAACCAAAACCCCCTCCCGAACATTCATAATCCACTTTTGGCCTCCTCTCCCACCCATCTTGACTCATCTCAACCCCTCCCCGCTATACCCCATCCTGACTCATCTCGGACTGATCTCCTTCCCAAAAACAAGGCCTCATGGAACGAATTTAGTCCAATATCAGAAACCACCATCATTAACATCATCTACAAACTCAAACCATCCTCTCACTCCAAAGACCCCCTCCCCACCCATTTAGTTCAAGAACTCAAATACATCATTGCCCCATTATGGACCGATATCATCAACTCCTCACTGTCCACTGGCTGTGTTCCTGCCTCCCTTCAGCTAGGTCAAATCTCCCCCATTCTTAAAAACCCTTCCGCTGACCCTAACGACCTGAACAATCAACGCCCTATCTCAAACCTTCCTCTCCTCTCTAAAGCCCTTGAAAAATGTGTTCTATCTCAATTAGATGACCACATCATCTTCTTCAATCTCCTTGATGTTTTCCAATCTGGTTTTAGAAAGGGGTGCAGCACCAAAACAGCTATGCTCAATATTACTGACGACATTCATCGCTCTTTAGACAAAGGCGAATCCTCCTCGATCTCTCTGCTGCTTTCGATACTGTCCACCATCTCACCCTTCTTAGCACCCTCAAAGATCGCTTTGGCTTTAAAGGCACTGTACTCAAATGGTTCTCCTTGTTCCTTCAAAACAGATCACAACAAATTAAGCTCAGTCATTGCCTCTCCAAACCTCAACAGGTTTCACTCGGTGTCCCGCAAGGGTCTATCCTTTCACCAACCCTATTCAATCTTTTTATGGAACCACTCACCCTCATTCTCAAAGAAGCCAAAATCAGTTATCACCTCTACGCCGAAGATACTCAACTATACTATAGGATCAAATCCCACAATGACATCCTACACATTAATGACACGCTTATCAAAGTCCAATTATGGTTCCATCATAATCATCTCAAACTTAATCCCAAAAAACCCAAAATCATCCTTTTCACTCCCAAAAACAATTCCCTTCCCATCCATCTATGGATTAACGATATCAAAGCACTTAATTGCTCCCTCTCCACCTCTAACTCTGTCAAATCCCTAGGCATCAGCATCGATCATAATCTTACTCTCATCCCCCACATTAAAAATGCAGCAAAAAGTGCTCTTTTCTCTCTTCACCACCTCAAAAAAATCAAACCCTTCATTCCAGCAGATGATTTCAAAATCGTGGTCCAATCTCTTGTCCTTTCCAGGATTGACTATGGTAACGCCACTGTTGCGGGCACCCCTAAAGTCCATCTAGCACCGATTAAATCTGTTCTCAACCTAGCGGCTAGACTTATCTCTGACTGTAAAAAATTTGACCATATCTCTCCTGTCCTTAAAAACCTAAAATGGCTTCCAATTGAAGGTCGATCCACCTACAAGATTGCCTGCATCACGCACAAAGCTCTTCACCAAAACACCCCTTCCTACCTTTCAATCAAACTATAAAAGGCAGGGTACTCCAGGTCCCTGAGGTGCACAAACTCCCTTGTCCTTATCCCACCCAGATTAAAATGCAATAAGACCCAATCTCGTGCATTCTCTGGTAACGCTCCTATGATCTGGAATTCACTTCCCTAAGATCTACGCTGCAACCCCTCTTACCCTCTCTTCAAAAAAAGACTCAAAGTTCTCCTCAATAAATATTGGGGTTCTTAATGTTACTGACTTTTGTCCCCGCTCTCTACCTCTTTGCTCTGATTAGCTATTTTTACTTAACCCCTCCCCCCCTTTTCCACTCACTCTCCCTCACTTCTCCCCCCGCTCTCTCCCTAATTTTTAACTCCCCTTGTCCCTTCCACTATCCCTCTGTTCCTTTGCCCCCCTCTCCCATTTAACGCATTGTTTTTGTCTTGTTTTAATTTTTCTGCGCGTTGACTATTTTATTCTGTATTTTTATTTACTATGTAAAGCGCTCTGATACTCTTGGGTCCAGCAGCGCTATATAAAACTTTTTAAATAAAAATAAATAAATAAAATAAAATAAATAAATAAATAGATAGGGTTGTGCATCAAAAACCTTAGATGATTGCATGGGAATGCCCATGCACCACACGTGGAAATCCTATTGGTGCTAAGTAATGGAAAGCAGTGCTATGTGCTGCTTTGCGCTATTTTCAAGTGAATTTCTAGAAAGTACGTTGAAAACATTTTTTTGAGTCGATTTGCGTCCCTTTTGTAATGTAAACACAGCACAAAATCTTAGTAAATATACCCATAACTGCCCTGCAGTCAGATTTGTCAATGCATTGATGTAGCGGAACCCACATTTAGTTGTAGGGGTGCATTATATTCACACATGTAGAGTGCACCGGCATAGAATTCTTTGTTGTATTAACATGAAGTGTTAGAATTGTGAAGTGTATTCATCTGAAACCTGATGTGTTTAGGCCATTGAAAAGTACCATGGAGGTTTAACATAGAAAGTGAATGTAACGAGCTGGAAATATTAACGTGAAGAACTTGTGTTGTAAAACTGACAATTTTCCATGTACTAAATGTGTTTATTGTGTCGTTTTATATGTAGGTAAATACATTAATTTAATGTGTCTAATTTTCCATGCAAATTCCTAGCCTTCGGAGAGAGAGCATCTTGGCAACTAGCTCTGTCTTGGTAGCTTCATGCTACATGAACATTGATGGTGGAGAGACTTCGTAGAAAGACTCCACATGCTGACACCTTTTATCCTTCTTCCTGAAAATGCTTAAGTAGGGATGCCACCGTAGGTTTAGAGTAGGGATAGATTAATGCTTTTTACTCATCGACCCTCCATGCAGGGAGATTTGGACTCATGCTTTCTGATCCTCTGCATTCTGTTTCTTGAACTAATTGTATTGTTTATGCTACATCGTCGCACGTGGATAGACAGATTTGGCTAAATGTTGATTCCAAAGTATTTCTATACCCTCCTATTGAGGTGTCTTTATGTTCAGTTATTTTTAGCTTTATAATAAATCAACTAACCTTAATTAGTTGTCTGTGGTTAATATGTGTCAAGGAGACTTATTGATTAATTGATTGGCTGCCTAATGACTTTTCTCCCCTTTATGCCTTCATGTTGCGAAAAAGAACCATTGAATTGTGACTCTAGAACAGGTCCAGAATGTATGGGCCTGGCCTTTTCAGCATTAATGTGCAAGGGTTCAGAAGCTATACGTGTCCCAAGTCAGCAGTCTTCAAATCTTACAAACAGACTAAGGGACAGATTTACTGAACTTTGACACAAGAAGCAAGGTAAGGTGCTGTGCTGCATTGCATCGAATGCATAGGGAAGAAATGCACCATATCTACTGCTATACTGCTCAGTTCTGCTCTCTCCCACTTATAGCATTGGTGCACTTCTGGCTCCCTAATGCCAGCTCAGGCACCCTTGCCCCACAAGGCAAAAGTGCTTGCGTAGTGGTTGCAGTAGTTTTTGTGCATGAAGGATTCCTTACTGCACGCAAACTAATCTTAGAGGCTTAGACCTATTTCTATGTGTGCTGCAAAAAATATACAAAGAACACATAATGAGGAGAAATAAAGATATTTATCCTGGTACATCAGCGTTTGGTAGAAACACCATTTTGGCACCAAACAATGTTTACTGACTTTAGTAGTTTGCGTCAAAATAAATGGGTGGATGCATGGGAATGCCCCTTCTGCACCTATGTGACGCCTTCCAAACTCAAAAGAATGCTAGGCAGCATTATGTGTTTCCTTGGTTTACCTTTGGGTTAAAATTACACACAATGTCATGCAATTCTTGATTTGTGAGGCTTTGCAAATCCCAGCATGGATTTTGCATTGGGACTATGTTACAAAAAAGGGCTACCCCAAAATAAAAACGTAGTAAATCTGGCCCTAATCTTCTTGCGTACTGTACCGTGACCCAACATTTTTCCAGGTCCTGTCACAGAGCCCACATTATACCACATTATCCTACACAATTCACGGTATCACTGTGGAATCTACAGAAGCCCCACATACCCTGTAGATCCTTTAGGGTGTTCTGCACAAGTCATAGTAGAACTCATCACACTGACTAAAGTGAAACATCCCCCAACCCTCAGTGAAAACTAATAGCAGATTCCTGCTCTGTAAGTTCCACATATACATCTAACACACAAAGACATATAATAAGTAGCCTGGGTATTGAACTATGTCCAATCCAAATGAGTCAGCGTGTAAGTAAGTGGCTAAGCAACTGATTTACTGGCAGCGACTTAATAAACACATCATTGTCTAAGTGAGTTTGAATCAGTGAGTATCAAGGGATGTCATTATTGAGTAATTGAATGGGGAACAGGAGGGAAAATTTAACTCTGAAGTATGCTACTCTCCGCGTAGCCACCAGGTAGTGGTGGCTAGTGATCTTTGATAGTGGTGGAACGTAATACTTAAACCAACAACCAGGGTAGGAGTGAGAAGTAAAGCATTTGGGTTTGCTCTACGTAAAACTGCATCAATACATAAAACCAAAAGAGATAGAACGCATATAGCTAATTAATCTAGCTTTCATGAAAAATAGTGGGAGCAATTCAATTTGTATTAAAAGGACCCCCTCCCACCAGTTACACTAGTGACATACTTCATTCTTGGGTCATCACCCATGATAACTAATATATCTGTATGGGCTCAATGCTGTGTTTGCAGTCGAATTAGTGTGGGATCTAAGTTAAAATTGCCTACAGCATCCCCTATCTTGAAAAAGTATTAATTTAGGGTACCTTTGACAAGGTTAAAAACACAAGTTGATGTCAATGGAGTTTTTGTTCACTTCTGCATCAAGGGATCTACATGCTTCAGACATGATAAAACACCCAAAAAGGTTGAATGGCTTTCTTCAGGAACAAAATTATAAATCCCTAATCCTATGTCTTACCGACCATGCACCAATTGTTGGGTCAATTCATCCATTAGTGAACAATATTCATGCTGTGGGTTATACATGCCATGCAACCCATTAATCGGGAATACTTGCCAGGAGTTCACCCCATTTTTTTCAGAATTTGCTTGGGGCATTTCCCATATTGTAAGAAGTATTTTGTTATAGGTATCCCTTTATCCCACAAAATATATACCATATTTCGGTACCAGAATTTTGCCATTGATAGTCCCCATATACCATGGGAGGCACGTATGTCAAAAATTGCCTTCAATATTTCAGAGCCAACATTTTATCATGGTTTGCTTCCCCATGCAACTCCCTCAGCCCCAATAGACCATGGTTGCCTTCTCCAAGGCCAAGAATTACCTCCGGTATGCCAGCTCCAGCATTTTGCAGCAGGTGTTCTCTTATGTTAAGTATTACTTCCACAATTTCAGGGTCTATATTTTTCCTTGGGTGCTCTCTCTTAAGCCAAGAATTCCCTTAAAAGTTTCAGTGCCAGCATTTTGCCACTATTGCTCCCATGGCAATAATTTTCTCCAGTATGCAAGTTCCAGCATTTTTCCATTGAGACCTCATTTCACAAATTACTTCTAGTATGTCAGGCCTGTATTTTGCCATTCTGCCCTTCCTTATCCAAGAGTTATCTGTAAAATGTCAACAGCAGCATTTTATCATGGGTACCAAACAGGGCCAACTTTAGTGCTTGTTACGCCCGGTGCAACAATCTATTTTCACACCTATCCCACCCCCCACATGACCTCCTCCTCAGATTCCCTCACCATCACCGGGCAAAAGTGCCCCTCATCTCTCCATAGTCCCTCTCTCAAATACATTCCACATTTTTTAAAGCGCTGCTAAAGGCTGGCTTTACTAATCCACCCAGATAGCCATATAGCCATATAGAATAAAGATCTGTGCTTTGCAGCAGGCATATTAACCCACTGTTCTATTTTATGGCAAGTCAAAACTTCCACTAGACAAAACTCTGATCACTCTCTCTAACAGGAACGTTAATCACATAGGTTATCTTGACATTTTTAATGCAGCTTGAAAGCTGGATGCACCAGGAACTCTGCAGCAGGTGCTTTTTTATAATACGTTATTGCTAAACACAGCCCTCCACCTCCCCAAGATCAGTGCCCCCTTCCAGGTCAGCGCCCAGAGCAGCAGCACTGTTCAAACCACCTTAAAGCCGGCCTTGGTGCCAAAGTTAGCCAATAATTACATTGCATATGCCGTTGCCAGCGGCAGACTCACAATCATAAAGCACTGAAACAAACACACTCTTGCACTCTCACTTTCTCTCATACTCGGCCCTCTCACATTCACAGACTTTCCCCTAAGTCACTAACTCACGTTTTCTCATTTACTCCTTCTCCCCCATACTCACTTCTACTCACCTTTGCCGTTACCGACCGGTAAATGGGTTTTTGGGATGTAGGGGGCCAATTTTACAGAATCGGTAAATTTACCGAATCAGTAAAATACCGATTCGGTATTTTTACCGATTTGGTCACTTCTAGATGTAGGTGGGACTCTTCTGAGTCCCAAAAGCCTTTCAGATTTGGTATTTTACCACCCAATCCAATTGTGTGGTAAAATACCGAATCCAGGTGTGCATGCACATGTGTGCATGCACACCTATGCCATGTGACAGACAGACATGCCCTTAGGGCATGTCTGTGTGCCACATGGCACACATGCCTGTATTTGGGGTGCTAGAGGGGGTCAGAGTGACACCCCCTGCACCCTTGCTGGAATCGGTATTTACCGAATCGGTAAATACCGATTCGGTAATGCCCATTGATTCCTATGGGCTTCAATGCCCATAGGAATCAATGGGCATTACCGAATCAGTATTTCCAGAATTGGTAAATACCGAATCTTAACGATTCGGTATTTATCGATTCTTTAATACCTACATCCCCCCCCCCTCTATTTTACAACTTCTTAAATACCGAATCGGTAAAATTCAGTATTTAAGAAGTGGTAAAATAAAATTACCTACATCTAGGCCATAGTCTCTAGGGTGACCGACTGGCCTGGGTACAAATTCAGGATGGTGAGTGTAAAAATTCAGAACAAAAGGTCCAAATTCAGGAGAAAAATTCAGGACAGAAGGTCAAAATTCAGGACAAAAATTCGATACAAAAGGTAAGTTTTACAGACACATCAGAGAAGGTTGCTCAAAAGTATATAGGTACATTAATAGACAACCAACATAAGTACAAGTCAAAATAAGTTCATATTTAATTGTGATGATCATGAACTGCACATTTCTTTCTGTATTCATGCAGCTTTGCGCATCTGTGCATGTATTTTTATGGTATTTCATATGATCATAATTTATTTATATAGTTACTGCACTGGGTTGTCCATTTTTATATTTTGTTTGCAGCTCATGGTCCTGAGCAGGCATGTTTGGTGAGAGAAGTGGTCAGGAAGATCTGCACGGATGGACTTTGTTACTAGCATTTTGTATTTGAGTGCTATTGTGAGATGTAAAGCAGCACACATCAAATGTAGCTAATTGGGACCTGCAGTGCTAGACAAGAGTACAGTTCTCCAAGTGGCCTGCTTTATGTGTCAGACAGCTTCAGGTATTCCATGTCTGTTTAGCTGGTGATGACTGGTTGTGGGGTAACGGCCTGAGCTGCTAACTTCGGAGCCGGTGAGACCCAGGTTTGAGTCTCTGCGGTTATTGAATATTTTGTGATTTTGGGAAATCACTTAATCTCCCCATGCTTATATTGCAGCGTCTTGAGACCCTCACAGGTGATCTGCTGCGTTTTACAAATCATGGATTTAGAGGCTGGTACAGTACTGAGTGATGGATAAGATCAATATCAGACACATCTTGTGTCTTTGACAATTAAGTTTTGCTTCAGCGCAGTGGAATTATCACCTCTCACCTAATGTTACTGGCTAGTTAGGTGCATCCTTCCACCTCCACTTGCGTGCTTGCACTGAAATTCATGAGAGATCTCGCTCTAATATGCTGATGCTACAATCAAAAAATGCATTGAACCTGGACCTTTTGTCTTTGCCAATACTTGTTTGAAAATCGATAGCTACCTTCTACTTTGTGCTCCTCAGCTGCTTTCTTACTGTTCAAGTCATGTCTAACCTGTCTCTGCTTTTTTCTAGAAATAAGCAAGGGGAAAATCTGCGTATATTCATTAGAGAGAGGTGTTTGGTGTCTCCAAATGTCCTTCTAGGATTGCCAACTAGCTAAAGATGAGAATGCAGATGGGAAAACGCGGGCATAAAGGAACTGTGGATAGCTGCCTTTGAGAAAAGGGGATCCACTTTGGTGCTTGTAGAAATGAATTTTCAGAATGAAAGGAGTCTGAGGAGTGACTGGTTGTAAATGTTTTCACTTGCAGGATGACTAGTCACCTGTTCCAGTCAGATCACACAGTGAGGTTCCAACCGGGAAGTTGGCTGCTGCTGGCTGGCAGGAAGGACTTTTACCTTCCTAGTCTGAGGATAAAATAATACAACATTTGTTGAAACTCAAACCGGTGTGTGCCACTACTTCAATTTGGCAATGAGTGCCACCAGCAACATCTGGACCAACACTAAGGTGAAGAGATAGAGGAAACCACTCCGCACCTTGCGAATGAGGAAAGGAATCAACCAATTGTTGTGTCTGAACTAAGTAAGGCACTTCTCATTTTTGGCATAGTGATTCTGAAAGAAACACCTATACGGATTTTTTATAATTGACTGAGCACCTGTTTATGTTTATTTTTGATCAGATCATCTCGTGCAGCTAACACACTGCACATAACTAACTATATAAAACTGTAACATTGCTAAGCAACCAGTGTGTCGGTTTGTCCCTGTGCCTTGCTCAGTGCAGACCCGCAACCTTTCATCACTGCCATCAATGTGCACATGTCTCACTCATGTGCACAAGTGTGACTCGCATCAGTTCCATACTAAATGATGCTCTTCCTGCTTGGCAAATCCGGAAGCAACGTGTTCCCTGCTTAGTGCCAATGCTTGACTTCATACTAGCATCCCTAGTGTGTATAATGACCCCCATGTAATTCCTCTTGTTTATCAAATCTGGAAGTAAACATTTGACTGAAAAAACGCATTGCAATGCCAATGTGTGTTTCGTTTATAAACTGCTAGAAAAATATACTTGACATTCTGCAGAAGAGACTATGGGCGTAAAACAATTATAATTGAAAGAAGCGATAGCAATTGTGAATACTGTTGAAGAATCAAGTGCCTGCATGAAGGAATTGGAAATAAAAGAAGTTTATGGAATTGAGGCAGACTGACTTTTATGTAGGATGGGGAGGGGAGAGTTGTAGGCCTTGAGTACTCGATCATGTCCGATTACTCACCTAAATCTTCAATGTAAATAAGCAAATACTGAGGGATAGGCTTGAGATTAGACTTGGCTTGTCACCATTTGAATTTCAAGTCTAAGGCCCGATTACGATTGTGGCGGACAGGGTTACTAGGTCACAAATGTGATGGATATCCCGTCTGCCAAATTACAATTCCATCATATCCTTTGGAACTTGTTATATAGCAGACGAAGTATCGCATCTTCCAAGTTCGTAATCAGCCCTAAGTCCTTTTCCTAGCACTCCATAGACAAATAATAACTCACCACCTACTTTTTTTCTAGTAAACTCCCTTGCATGTTTGTCATGAAGCATATAACACACTTGTGCAACCTCGCGCACTGATGCAACAGAGTTTCTTATGGTTTTCAATATAATCTGCTTACAGGAAACATGGGACTGTGACATAATTGAACTTCTTGAGCTCCAAGCTCTATCAAAAATTGCAGAAAGGGTTAGGAAATGTGCCTACAGAGGCTCAATGCTTGCTGCTTCAACCAGCTTACACAGTTCTGTTAATTTGCATGCTTTCAAATCCATAAAGCAAATCTGTCCATATATTTTAAAGAAAGAACTTTTCAGAAAAATTTAAACTTTCCTATATAGTCTTTCATTCCTGCCAAGTGATACTGGCCCAGTATGCTTGAAAACATTTACCACTAATTGCCCAAACACCCTTGGGGAAGAATCCCCAACCTCTTGAGCTCTTCACAAGGAGAGGGTGATTGGAATTATTTGACCATAGACCCACTCATTTCGGGGCCCCACTCTCCTGTTACAACCTGTTTTAAAATAATAAATAATCAAATAAATAAAACAAGGCCTCACCTGTTCCTTCTTACTGCAGATACCATAACAGCTCTAAGTGATACGACATTTTTTGTTTTCACTTTCCCTAGAGTACTTGTCATCCAAATTACGAGCTGCTTCTTGGATCACAAATGGAAAGGCTCTCCCAAATGTACCATACAAACCGTGGTGGGTTTTGGCCCCAGTCCAACCAAAGCTTCTGACATGTTTGTCAACTCCTTGTAAATTACTCCATCCAAGCTTCCAGTAAGATTGTCTATTATTGCTTGTATCCAGTTAAGAGGATGTTCTACATTCAACTAATTTTACAGCAAATATTTTGTATTCAAATCAAAATGGGACTCAGCATGGTGCTTGTAATACAGGTATCGCAGGACCTTCTGACAGGACTGGTAACCCGATGAAAAACTCTGAAGCCTGAGCGGATAAGACCTTTCCAACCTGAGGGGTTACTCTCGGAGCCTATTAAATGTGTACCCAGAAGGATGGATTCCTTCTGCGAAACTTCCACCAGAAATAAGATCTGAGTAACCTTGCAGTCTAGTGCTTAAACTTCTGTGATTTGTCTATGCCTGGTTAGTCACTTGCCTGGTTTATGATTATCTATCTTAAATTGTGTATTTAATCCTGAAGGGTGCTGTCCATCTTCAAAGTCTAGTATGCCAAGGAAGTAGGGTTTCGTACTTTCTTTGTTAGGTTCGTATAGGGATTGCGTTCCTGGTTCTAGCACCTTCTTTTTGGACTTAGACACAGTACTTAAATAGTGGTGCAAACGCTTTGCCTTAATCCCTATAAAATTTGTTTTTCTTGGTTTATGATTAGGCCTGGTTATTTACTGTCCTGGTTTATGACTGATGGAAGCAGCTTGAATCCCACCTCAGCCTCTCCACTCTGCTAACTCCACTGACTGAGATACAATCACATGTTGGCAGGAGAGTGTGGGAGGTGGAAGGGGGTATTTTATGGTTCACAAATGCAATTGATGGTTCACACTAAACAGGCACTTCAAGAAGGAACACACACACATTACTAGTGTCCTGTACAATACGCTTAGTTGGACCTGTTTTATAAGCAGATAAGCATTTGTAAGCTTATACATGACAGGTAAACTCCTGTTAAATCACTTATTGGACGGGATGTTTCAAAGCTGCAGTTTTTGTAGTCACTGTTGTTTTGTGTTAGGGAACTGCTGAAATTTCTAAGTTGTTGCATTGATGTTGCTAAAACACTGTAACATTTTACAGTGTAACTGTGCACTTGCTTTAGTATATGTTGCCGGGTGGTAATTTTTGGCATTGCTGATGTTATTAAGTGCCACGGCGCCCGTGCATTGTCAGATCTGCTGACATGCCCAAGTTGTACCAATGAGGGAGGCTAGTTCAGAAATCTTGTTAGTGCTCATTTGTACTGCTATTGTGTGGTCAGAGTGTAAATGGAAAATAGATACTAAGCATCTGTTTTTGCGCCTCATTAGCATTTCTGTGTCTTCCAGGTATCACCACAGTTGTTGCTGATGTTGAGGAGCATATTATAGTACTAAGAGTCTGACACTGGAGTGGGGAGGGGGAGTATGAGTAGAGAGGGTGCTCATGTACATTTGCCTATTGTGGTGCCCTTTGACGTTATCCTATCACTGCACAGAGAGTTTTGCTGTTCACCCTATGTGGGAAGGGTATGCCCAGACGTGGGTCCCTTGCTCACTGCGCCACTGTAGTCAAGCTATCCTGGCTGAAGACGGCTGATAGCCAGAAACCGGTCATAGAATGCTTGATTCTGGTCCAGGGAAGACATGGCTTGGCAGTTCGGCTGGACTGTTCCCATGAGGACAGGGTCAAGGCTGATTTGCATATGGCCATGTCTGAACTGGGGTGGCTTGGTGAGCACAACAATGATGGATTAAACCCAGATCTGTGACTGGGGGTGCATGTTTTGCTAATGTGCAACATTCCGTCCATCATCTTGTGTGTTCTGCTGTTCACCCTATGTGGGAAGTGAATGCCCAGATGTGGGTACCGTGCTCACTACACCACTGGAGTCAAGCTATCCTGGCTGAAGACGGCTGATAGCCAGAAACTGGTCCTAGGATGCTTGATTCCAGGCCAGGGAAGCCATGGCTTGGCAGTTCGGGCAGGTCTGTTCCATTGAGGCACAGGGTCAAGGCAGATTTGCATATGGCCATGTCTGAACTAGAGTGGCTTGGTGAGCAAAATAACGATGGATTAAACCCAGATCTGTGACTGGGGTGAATGTTTTGCTATTGTGCAACATTCCGTCCATCATCTTGTGTGTTTTGCTGCTCACCCTATGTGGGAAGGGTACGCCCAGACGTGGATCCCGTGCTCACTACGCCACTGGAGTCAAGCTATCCTGGCTGAAGACGGCTGATAGCCAGAAACCGGTCATAGGATGCTTGATTCCGGTCCAGGGAAGACATGGCTTGGCAGTTCGGGCTGGACTGTTCCCATGAGGCACAGGGTCAAGCTGATTTGCATATGGCCATGTCTGAACTGGGGTGGCTTGGTGAGCACAATAACGATGGATTAAACCCAGATCTGTGACTGGGGGTGCATGTTTTGCTATTGTGCAACATTCCGTCCATCATCTTGTGTGTTCTGCTGTTCACCCTATGTGGGAAGTGTATGCCCAGACGTGGGTCCCGTGCTCACTACGCCACTGGAGTCAAGCTATTCTGGCTGAAGACGGCTGATAGTCAGATACCAGTCCTAGGATGCTTGATTCCGGTCCAGGGAAGACATTGCTTGGCAGTTTGGGCTGGACTGTTCCCATGAGGCACAGGGTCAAAGCTGATTTGCATATGGCCATGTCTGAACTGGGGTGACTTGGTGACCAAATTACAATGGATTAACCCAGATCTGTGACTGGGGGTGAATGTTTTGCCATTGTGAAACATTCCGTACATCATCTTGTGTGTTTTGCTGTTCACCCTATGTGGGAAGGGTATGCCCAGATGTAGATCCCGTGCTTACTACGCCACTGGAGTCAAGCTATTGTGGCTGAAGACGGCTGATAGCCAGAAACCGGTCCTTGTATGCTGGATTCCGTTCCAGGGAAGACATGGCTTGGAAGTCCGGGCTGGACTGTTCCCGTGAGGCATAGGGTCAAGGCTGATTTGCATATGGCCATGTCTGAACTGGGGTGGCTTGGTGAACACAATACCGATGAATTAAACCCCTATCTGTGAGTGGGGGTGCATGTTTTGCCATTGTGCAACATTCAGTTCATCGTCTTGTGTGTTTTGCTGTTAACCCTATGTGGGAAGAGTATGCCCAGACATGGGTCCCATGCTCACTACGCCACTGGAGTCAAGCTATTCTGGCTGAAGACGGCTGATAGCCAGAAACCGGTCCTAGGATGCTTGATTCCAGTCCAGGAATACATGGCATGGCAGTTCAGGCTGGACTGTTCCCATGAGGCACAGGGTCAAGGCTGATTTGCATATGGCCATGTCTGAACTGGGGTGGCTTGGTGAGCAAATTAACGATGAATTAAACCCAGATCTGTGACTGGGATGAATGTTTTGCCACTATGCAACATTCCGTCCATCATCTTGTGTGTTCTGCTGTTCACCCTATGTGGGAAGGGTATGCCCAGACATGGGTCCCGTGCTCACTACACCGCTGGAGTCAAGCTATTCTGGCTGAAGATGGCTGATAGCCAGAAACCAGTCCTAGGATGCTTGATTCCGGTCCAGGGAAGACATGGCTTGGCAGTTCGGGCTGGACTGTTCCCATGAGGCACAGGCTCAAGGCTTATTTGCATATGGCCATGTCAGAACTGGGGTGGCTTGGTGAGCAAAATAACAATGGATTAAACCCAGATCTGTGACTGGGGGTGAATGTTTTGCCATTGTGCAACATTCCGTCCATCACCTTGTGTGTTTTACTGCACAGAGAGACCCATTATCCTTCTGTATGTGATAATTAGGCTGACATACAGAATGATAATAGGCTAATAGCAGTCTGTGTTGGGTTGGGGAGGGGCTTCTGCGGGCCATTGAATTCACAGCAGGCGCATGAGCTAGCCCCTGCAGTGAGAGATACAGAACTCTCACTGCAGGGGCTAGCTCGCTCCAATGTCTGATATTACAGACAAAAGGCGTCCATGAAAGAATATCTCACAGACAACAAACAAGAGGCCCAAATTACGAGCGGTCCATGAAATTTACGGATGTGTGTTCACCCTAATAGTCATACTCACTGGTTCACATTCTCACAAACACACTTATACACACTCAGGCTTTGACACTTGCCGACTCTGGGCCCTCGCGAAACTACACCTGCTGTATCATTGATAGCTACACTGCTGACTCACATTAACACCCTCTCACAATCTCCAATCACCAGGACCACTGGAATTATGCAGCAGGGCAGGACCAAATTATGCTGCAGAGTTGAGTAAATTATGCAACAAGAAAAGGCACATTATGAGGTGTAATGCAACACATTTTGTGACAGTATTTCTTCAATGTTGTGTCATTTTACAACTTGTTAACACTGGTTGCACCTCATTAGTACCAGTTTAGCACCCAGATATAGCAATAATAAACTGAAAGGTGACCAGTCAGATTTTGCAAAGGGCCTTCCACCTTGCAGCAACACATGTTGTTGTGTTTTAGTAACCTTTGAACCATTTGAGCTAGAATTCTTTGTTTTGTTAAGACAAGCATATTATGCAGAAGATGATGGATTATGTGGAAAATTTGTAAAATCTATAATTATGCAAAAAACGCCTAATTCCAGTGGCCCTGACAATCACTCACTCTTTTTGCTACACTCACACTCCCCCACTCACTCCCTCACACTCACATTCACTGATTGATACACTCTAACTCATTGACACTCTCAAACATATCCACACACACTGATACCCACTCTCATTCACTTGCAGGCACACTTAAACACACTCAAAACACATTCACTATGCACAGCGAAATAACATCTTTTTTAGTTACCTTGCTTCCTTTGCAGGCAACTTGGAGGCTTCATCCCTGCAATAGAGCAGGAATCTGGTGCTTACATTGGAACCAGCAAACCAATATATCCAACGAAGAGCCAGACTCAGCAGCAAGGCCAGGCTTGAAAATGAGAAGACCCACATCAATCTCTTTCC
This sequence comes from Lissotriton vulgaris, assembly GCF_964263255.1. Classification (NCBI taxonomy): domain Eukaryota; kingdom Metazoa; phylum Chordata; class Amphibia; order Caudata; family Salamandridae; genus Lissotriton; species Lissotriton vulgaris. Next base: position 231,616,169 of record NC_141696.1, read on the forward strand.
CAGCACTAGAAGCACAGCTTTATAAGATGCTTAGACAGTACTGGGGATCCTGGTCCACCTTTCTGTGTGGCTCCTCATTGGCCTCAGGGATGCTTTGATGTGTTCCATGACAGCCACATTTTAGCATATATATTGTGCTGCCTCAGGCATTTGAAGTATGTCTGCTAAATATAATGGATTGTACCTGTGTGAGGGGATTACATTTGACCTAAGCCCCTAACATGCACAATCCAGATATCCACGAACAGCGTGCTGTGCTTTTTAACACAGGGATGTGGAATTCCTATAGCCCAATGCCCGGGTCAAGGGCAACAAGTTTTCATAAGTATGTTTTCCTTGGTACAAGTAGGCCCAGCCTCCAGTAGCACAAACCCTTTGCCTGCCTGTTTGCAGTACCATATTATGGATCTGGGAAGGGCACGGTCTACAGTTAGTGTACTATTTGTGTCCATATGTTAATTCTGTTCAAACTTGTATTCATGGTTCATGAATTGAAAGCCTTTATTATTATGGTGAGCGCTCTAAGTAAATGTTGTAAACACTGACTGCACTATTGACAGTGATTCCTGTCCAAAAATGTGTACTCGCGTTTTCAAAGTTTAGCAATATGAGGCTATGTATAATACTCCCAGAATGCACTCTGATTTGATGCAAATATTTCCAAAAGCTTGAAAGCAAGATTGATGATTCTTTGCTTTCAAAATAAAATGTTCATAAAAAAATGAAAGTAGGAAAAAAAACATTTCGCTAAACTACTGTAAAATTTCGGGTACTATTTCTTTGCATCATTATTCAGTAAAATGTGTCGATGCATGCTAATATTTTCCAAAAATATTCCTAATGGAAAATCAGTGTAACCAGTTTCAATAAGATTATGGGAAACATAAAAATAAAAAAGCATTTACAAAGCCTGTAGGTCTTAAATTGGTCAGCTTTTTGGTTTTGTCAATGTGTGACTGCATGGTTTTTGTAAAATCTTATTGGTGTGGGAGCTGCTGGCCCCTCACCATTAAAACAAACATTGGCAAAAGCAAAAATGGTTTTTAGTCTCAAAAAGCACACACTGCCACAGTAGTGACTGGCACTGAACAAAGCTGCTTTGTGTGCAGATATGCTCATGCGATATGCGATATGCTTGTGAAAGAGCAGAATGCTGCCACTCACAGTGAAGCCAGTCGATACAGAGAGAGAGAGACACGCAGAATTTTAATAAACACAAAGGTCATGGTTAACGCCAGACCAAATTAGGGGCCCAAATATTAAAGAAAGTCTCAAAAGTGCACCTTTGCATTAAGTGCAGCAATATGGCTTTCGTAAATTCACAAGAATTTACAAAAGTACAGCAAGAAATAATGGGCCATATTATCAAGCAAGGGAGATATATTATCGCCGCTTTTATCGGCAGGAAACTGCCGCTAAAGCGGGGATAATGGGCTTGATAATATGCCCTTGTGAATTCTCATAGAAGCCCAGGTTCTGGTCTTAACCTGGGTTTCTATGGGAATTCACAAGGGCATATTATCAAGCCCATTATCGCCGCTTTAGTGGCAGTTTCCTGCCAATAAAAGCGGCAATAATGTATCGCCCTTGCTTGATAATATGGCCCAGTATTCCTAGAAAATATATGTGAACTACATTTTAGCATGAGCAAATGTGCAGATTTGCTCATGCGAAAATCTGAGCGTTTTTCAAGTTCACTTTCCCTCCAACCACTTTTTTCACAACTCTGGAAAAAGGTTTACGTCTGCATTGTCAGGAGTAACTGTCCAACATTTCTCAGTATGGGACAAGATTAGAGAAGAGTTGTTAAAAACCCTTAAAACAAGCAAGTTAGTAGGTTTGCACAGACTCAAAAGGGCATTCCAACCCTAGTGCAACTGCTTACCACTACCTTCAGCCCCAGTATGTAGATCTTTAGAAACATGGCAACATAAGGGGGTTGTTGGTATTCAAACACTACTTTGGTATGAGCCCTGGCATAATCATAGAGGCTATATTGGCGCTCTTATATAATGAGATTGCTGCCATAATTTGTCGCCGCACTACATGGCACCAAAGGGACAAATGTATTTTGTTACAGGACAAGTAGATTTATGAAGCAACCTGCCCCATGGACAAGTAGATATTTTATAAAATTCCACACCCCAGTAAATATGTGAAGCTGGATTGTGCCTCAGCCCCTCTCCTCTCATCAGGAGCCTGCAAACAAGGCTGAAAGAAAAACACAAAAGTTGTGTTTCCATGAACGCTGCTCAGTTATATCATAGCAGCAGAGGCTAATGGCATTAGGCGGAGTTTTACGGAAGGCAGCCCTGCCCAACTGGTCCTCTATGGAAAGTAGAAACAAAACCTTTCATGCTAAAGTCAGAAAATTGGTTAACACCAGTAGTAGTACGTCTAAGAACTGCATATGTACTATTTTTAAGAATTTAGAAACTTTTATAGCAGTATGCCAGGAAAACTTTGGCAAGTGTAGTTTTCCAGGCATACTGCTGGAAATGTCATTTAACATTGTTATTTCTTGTATGAGGAGTTACGCACAGGGTACCTTTGCTTTGGAGTAATTCAGCCGGATGGGAAAATGCACAAATTATCCATCTTTCGTTTTTTTTCTCCATGCATAAAACATTGTTTCTCCCTAGACCCTCCTGAAGTCTGGGGATGTTCTGTTTTTCTTTCAATCCAGGATGAGCAGTGACTCCAGCCAGTTGCTCGGGGATATTTCCAACTATTTACAGAGTGGGAAGGGTTTTGAGAGGTTTAAGAATGCCAACAATCTCAAAGGTTTGGAGCCATTTACACATTTTCAAGGCAAAGTAAGCCTTGATTCTTCCACTCTCGACTCCTGGTGTAGGGTTTATTATAACTGTAAATAATATATATGGATAAAGTGTCCTCTTTGTTGGATTATATACACATAGCAAGGCATCAAGGAGTTACAAGATCATACAAAGAAATTAGACTGAAGGCCCAATTCCTTTAAAGGTCACAGAACTACAAGTGTGGTCATTGGATTAAGCAGCCAGGTTGGGCCCTCGACTTAATTAAATCCAGTTTTACAGTTATTCAATATGTACAGCAATATATTTGTTCTATTTGCAACCTAAAAGATACCATGTTCTTGGAGCCACATTGATGCGAGCAGCTGAAGAGCTTTAAAATAAGATTTTGACTTACAATCTATTGACTAGTGAGATACGCCACTCTTCCACTTCTTAGATAAAGGAAACTAAATATTATGGACAGCTGGGATTTTCATTACCTCTCGAGAGAGGTAGTCAAGGGAGAAAGATGTAAGACTTCTCTATATACCATGTCAATGCACCTTCCTCTCTGATCAGATCTGCCTCTTGAGGATTCTATGGCATTTCTCTTCTATGACAGGAAGGGATATAGAAGATCTGGAGGAGCAAGTGCAGATGTGGCCAAAGGGAAAGGAATGTTTCATTAGTCCTTCTGGTGGTGGCATGGGCTCCTTTGGAAGGTATTCGGAGAAATGGAGCAACAATTATAAGCATGTTGTAGTGCTGCTATTTTGGAAAACTGGAGCCCAAGGCAAGGTGGGTTGGTGTTAGACCCGGCTTCCTGGGCACCAGGGCACTTAGGGGAAACTGCGCTCCAATCGCATCAACTGGAGTGTTCCCTCACTGGTGTCCTGGGACCTCAGTACTAAGGACCCAAAACTGGATAACCAAGTACTCCTCTCCAGCACTTGACTCTCTCAGGGTAGCGAGACAGAGCATTCCAAGGCTTACTCAAGGAGGTGAGGTGGGGTTAGACATTCAGAATACAGTGTAAACCGTACCACCAGCTGATAAACTCAATGTCCAGTCAGTGCTTTACTTTTTATAAAAGAAAATTACTTTAATACACATAAGATAATTATACTACACATAAAACTAGGATAAACAGTAAAAAACAGAAGTCTGTACAACCCTCTGGGACAGAGTTCTGACCCCAAACAGTATTATAGCCCCTAGACGCCAAGCACTATAAAAACACAGTTAACATGAAAACACACAGTAAGCATTGCATATTACAGATCGTGTTCCACAGGGTTGATCTCATTCACTAGAGCCTTGATACCAATTTTTGGATTGAAAGGATATAGTTTCAGCATATGATGTGAAGTCAAATGTTCTTGATCAGCCCCATAACCCCCCACCCAAAGCAACAAAAGTGCCCTCCCATTGTGAGTGAGGGCACCGCTCTAGTGGTGTCAGGGATCTGATCATAGGTGCCTTATATCTTGGCACAGTTTACTGGAGTCCCACTAGTCCAGTAGCCACTGGCTAGCTGTAGGAGGGTAGTGGCTGGGCAGAGTGTCAGTTCACCCTGATACCCTCAGAGATCACAAAAAAAGGTGGGGGCCTGCTTCACTGGCCTCTATTCCCAGTTACTGCTTGTACAGGCTCCCACAGCACAAGGGAGGAGCCTAGAGGGGATTTGATCTCACCTTCAAAGACTAGAATCAAGCTTCCTCCTCTCTGGCTCTCGTCATGTGTTGCAAGCTTCTTTCCACCAGCTTTTCTTGATGTGCCGCAAGCTTCTTTCCACACCTTGGGTGATGTGCCGCGAGCTCCCTTTCCACACCTTGGGCAGCTGTCTGTAATTTCCTTGGTCCAAAGCGCAGACTCCCCCAAGCCTCACAAAACAGCTGGTCCTTAATGTTGCTGATGCCTTCCTTCCAGACCGCAGTGAACAGAGTCTTATCTCCTGCCTTCACACCGTTGGGTCGTGGCTGGCTACCGTCAGAGGGCTCTGGTGTGGCTGCCTCATCAATCATAGACCATTCTTGAACAACAGCTGACCACTCAGGCCAGACTTTTATCACCTCTGATTGATAGGCTCATCCAATCAGAGGGTCTGCTTCTTTTGCATCCTGAATACACCTCCAATCACAAACCATTCACCGCGTGTTCAATGCATGGGTAAAGCATGTACCAGGTCCCTTCCTGGTGTCAGGCTGTGCAACTCCCTAGAGCGGAATTTTAATTAACTCCAACCCAGGAGGCCCTGACCAGTGGGGGAGGGTCCTCTCCAAAAAGTTAGTGCAGCTAAACCCAGATAAGAGCAGAGTGTCTACCCCAGCCCGCCAGGCTTTTCCAAAGAAATAGGGAGGGGCACAGGGGAGCTGGGATGTCCAGCAGAGCAGCTCACATTCCTCACACTGACTCAAATCACCATTCTTTCCCTGTACACCCACGGGCTCTCAAACATACATCAGGCAGCAGACAAAGGCAACAGGCCCCCAGGCATGGCAAACTGCACAGACTTGGTCAGGAGGGTGCCTAGGGACTCACCCCTCCTGACTATAGATTTATTGCTATTATTTTGGAAAAAGGGGACCCCTATATACTACTATTACACTTGCTATACATAGGGAACAAACTAGGTTAAGGAAGGTCTATAGCCAAGTGACACAATCAATATCTGTTTATGTAAAGTTCATAATTGATATAACCTGAAATATGAAAATGAGAATAAAGAGTCCAACTATATATAGAAAACCTCAGAAGGATGTCTATAAAGATTCAGTAGGAGCAGAAAAGAAAAGACAACAAATTAGTCTTTTAATCCTAGATATATATGAATTGTTGTAGATACAGTCTCAAATTGTAAGTACCTCCACAGTTAAGTTATATAGGAGGTAGGTGAAGAAGATAGACAATAGTAACATCGAAGTATTATTCATCAACCTTATATAACTACTGTTAATAATGGATTAAATTCTGAGATCCCTTGGGATCAAGCGATCATTTAACACAGCAGGAATATATTTATGTAACAATATTGAACATTTATATACTTATATTAAAAAAACTTTGACCATCTATAGAATTACTTTGGTATATATACTCAACTAGAAACTCTCTATGGCTTATACCACAAAAAAATATCTTGTATAGATGCAAGAAACCAAGCATTAGTTATATTAGGTTGATGAATAATACTAAACTTAAAATGTATGGAGGTTTTGGTTGACTTCGGGGACACCACATGATGTATACAATATCCAAATAATAATTTTTTGATCGAAGAGGAGATATTCTAGTCATATTTGGCGACTAGCTTATTAGTTTGCTTTTAAGGAACAGTTTATTATGAGGATTCATATTCCGTAAGTCCTTCATCATTATCATATCGGGTTCATCGCTCTTAACCGTATCTGGAAGCGTAGTATTTGGTATATATAATCTTTTTTAAACTCACTACATGATTATTTATATTTATCCTTTTCAGTCTAGCGGTTCACTATCTATTTGTTCTATTTACAAAATAAGGACATTGTAAGTCTCTGTATTATTACTTTTTATCATTAACTTTCTGAAAAGAAATTCCGCGTTCTTTTCCATTTTTGGTTTTTGCAATGTCAGCACCTTACCCGATACGTTTGTAACACATTTGGAAGTTCTCCTTTTAATTTTAATTTTATCTCTGTTTCGCTAATTGTATCTATAAGATGATATACCATCATCTTACCTGATATGTCCAAAACACATCCACGATGTCTATTTCCATTCCCTTTGTTCGTCACTTTATTTACATCTTTCGAAATTCATTTATCAGTCCAAAACACATCCATTAGTCCTCCGTCTATTTTCATTTCCCATTTTCGTCACTTGATCTATAACATTCGAAACACATTACTAGTCCTCTTTTCATTTCTATTTCCTCCTCCCTCTTTCTAATTGACGACACCTTCAGCATATAAGGCAGCATACTCCCAAGAGGCGGCTGTTTGTATCCAGCGTCCTCAATCGCAGGCAGTCTTTTCATTGAGATACCGGGAGCTAGAAATATTCTGCCATTCTCAGCAGGTAAGATAGAAAGCCACGACATTACCGCGTTTCCGTCTCACCTTTTTCCTTCTATTTTCCCATCTATCTATTTTTGCCTACCACACGATTTAGCAACTCTATATTCATCCACACTGCATTTCTTGCAGTCTAGTGGAATAAGTTAACATTAACATGTTTAAATATACATGGGCATTTCTATACTTACTCAGCCATCACAAAGTTTACATATAAGCTTATCAAAGATTAAAAGAATTTGTGCTTAAATTGGTACAGGCACATCTTCATTTACGTGGCACATACGCTGATGTACAAATATCTGTCTTATGGATCTTTTGAAATGCGTTTTTTTCGTTCTTTTCATTATATCCCACATATACACTCTATCTACAGATATGGTAATGTGAACAAAAGTCATCATACAGATCCCAACTCCCGGGAAGCTATTCACAGGCTATCCCCAGGTAACCTGTACCCTCTTTCTGTAATATATAGATAAATTTCTGAAATATATAAACAATCTCCAGGACTTCATATATCGATTAAGTACAAATTTTTATATATGTTTCATTTTCAGATAATGAACAATGCCTTCGATATTACTATTGTCTATCTTCTTCACCTACCTGCTATATAACTTAACTGTGGAGGTACTTACAATTTGAGACTGTATCTACAACAATTCATATATATCTATGATTAAAAGACTAATTTTCTGTCTTTTCTTTTCTGCTCCTGCTGAATCTTCATAGACATCCTTCTGAGGTTTTCTATATATAGTTGGACTCTTTATTCTCATTTTCATATTTCAGGTTATATCAATTATGAACTTTACATAAACAGATATTGATTGTGTCACTTGGCTATAGACCTTCCTTAACCTATAGATTTATTGCTGCCACCACTGTCAGTCTACCACAGCCTTATTAGAGAGGGCAGTAGCCACTCTCTGCAAAATAGGGGTGCACTAGGCATGCCCCCTCGACCTCAGAGCCAAGCTCTAGGGTCTCAATCCATGTAAACAGGGAGACCCTCAGTGGACATGTATGATTGTCATGCTCACTGAGGTAGGGATCTAGAAACTGTACAGTAGCTTTTGAGTGACTTGCCTGGAGATTAGCATAAGGCAGGGGAAGCACTCTCTCCAGAGACATGCAGGAGATTTCCCGTCCCAACAGGTGGGTTGTAGATTATGGCATGAGGGTGGAACAGAACCTGGGTAAAAGTGTAGTACGTGGTATGCGGAGAACATGCAGTAATATTAACTGTACTTTTGGAACTCTGGATGAGATGGGGAAGTCTGTAGATGAAATGGTTGCTAATTCAATGTCTTTGCTACTAGGTAGGAGAAGGAGCGACCTCCACATCTGTTGTGGGTGGTAATGGTTAGAGATAGGGTCGCAGAGTGGAGGTGTCTGGTGGCCTGATGGGAGTGGAGAGGAATTTAAACTTAATCATCAAGGTTAGCTTGTTTTCCAGAATGATGCCTAGGATCCTAGCATGGTTAGTTAGGGAAGGAGTAGGTCTGAGCTCTGAGGGCCATGAGGATGCGTTCCATGGGGATCTTTTGTTTCTGGAAATCATTACCTCTGTCTTGTCAGTATTGAGCTTCATGCAGTTGTCCTCCTTCCAGTTGGCGACGTCTGTCATGCAGTTGTGGAAGTTGGTCTTGGTGGTGTATTTGAAGAGGGAGAGGATGAATTATGTGTTGTCAGCATAGGATATGTTGCTGAGTGTTTAGGTTTTGGCGATGCTGGCCAGAGGTTTGATACGTGTTGAAGAGGGTGGAGCTGAGCGAGGATCCTTGGCATACTCCACAGCTGATTTCCTTGGATTTGGAGGGGAAAGGGGGAAGACAGACTTTTTCCCTTCTACCAGTGACAGAATAGGTAATCTATCAGAGAGCGGCTCCTTGGATGCCTGTGTTGTGCAGCCATGTGGTGAGTGTGTGGAAGGAAACTATATCAAAGGCTGCGAGAGGTCTAGGAGGATTAGAGATGAAGTGTCTTCTCTGTCGAATAGGGCTTGGATGTCGCCGGTAGACATGATGTGGACTGTCTTGATGCTGTGGTTGCTGCGGAATTCGGATTGGGAGGAGTCAAGTAGGAGATTCTGTTCCAGAAGTGAGGAAAGTTAATGCTGTGCAAAGCAGAGCTATAATTAGTGAAATATGTATTGCTTTCTTTTAAATAGTGCTAACATGCATCACCAATATCAGACCTTGAATTATTGTGACTGTCATGATACAGCAAAATGGTGTGGAGCAGCGGAGGTTTTCCTTCTCACAAACAGAAATCTCCCAACAGGGTTAGACTCTTTTCAACCACACACATTTTCCACGCTGCTTTAGGAATGTAGCTCTGCGATGGAATTATAATAAAATATTACTTGCTATCGCTAAGTCCATCTTAATAATATTCTATGTGAAAAATATGTGACTTGCCTGTCATCTGCACCTCATCTACAAAGAAAATAGATTTTAATTACATAAAATATCTGCATGTGTACCTTTTACGGTGTACATTTTAATGTTCACAACCAGCGAAATACATAATGAAATTGGGGTTAGCAGTAATGTTCATTTGTCTGGATGAGGGGTAGTAGGATTGTGGCATGTCCATCTTTATTATTAAGTGAAAAGAAGCTGTATCACATGGCAATGTGCTGATATTATGTAGTGCTTATAATAAGCTTTACCCAACTTTAGGTGCTTCCGTTTGCTATATTCTGGCAATCAGAACATGGCAGGATTTTCCCAGGATCAAGCGATTAACCAAATGTGGGTGTTGGTGTTACAAGTAAAGTCTCATGGCTCCATGGGTGACACAGGGTGGTACCCAGACATTGCCATCACTAGACAAAAAAATGTCACCCCAGCGGTGCCATGAGGAGAGGGATGCGCAAACTGTGATGTTTTGATTTCTAGAAATCAATGCTGATCCATGGGTGAGGCTTTTGTGTCCTCCAAGCTCACTTCCCTTGCAGCAGTCGTGGAGGACCAAAGCTCTCCTCAAACTCCAGGCCGCAATGCTCTGTGTCTAGCAGTGCCTTGTGAATGTGGGCAAACGTCCATCTTGCTGCAGCGCCAGTGCCCTTTATGGTGGGCAAAATATGTGGACACCCTCGGAAACATACTGTGATTAACCGGCTAGACATTTTTAACACACTGCAAAACCTTTTAGATTTGTCTCTTTTAAAATAAAAAACGTACCTGAAGTAATCATGCTCATTTTACACATTGCGCTTTGCACTCGGTCAGCCCAGCGTCTTCCCTGGTCCACCACGGATTGTTCAGTTTGTGTGGAGGGATTTCTGACGCAGACCGTAAGTGTTGTCCTTTCACCACAAGGTACAGCGGCGTTTAGCAGTCTAGCTGCTTACCCTGTTACATAAATACCGATGCATGCCTCGACGCGCAGAGAACGCGCTAGAGGAAACTAGTGATTGCATCCTGAACGGTTTGGTCAGTAAACGGAGTGCCTTGCAAAGGGCTCCAAGCAACTTTTATTTGTTCTTAGAAATACTGTGATTAACCAGCTAAACATTTTTTAACACACTGCAAAACCTTTTAGATTTGCCTCTTTTAAAAAAAAAAACGTACCTGAAGTAAACATGCTCATTTTACACATTGCGCTTTGTACTCGGTCAGCCCCGCGTCTTCCCTGGTCCACCACAGATTGTTCCGTTTGTGTGGAGGGATTTCTGACGCTGACCTGAATGTTATCCTTTCACTACAAGGTACAGCGGCGGTTAGCAGTCCAGCTGCTCAACTGGCTGCATAAATACCGATGCATGCCTCGACACACAGCGGACGTGCGCCAAAGGCACGCCGCCTGCGGCTGTCTGCGCCTGACCGGGCCCAGGGGCCAGAAATGCTGCTCCCCACACCTCAAAAAGCCTCCCCCACCCCATATACTCACGAGATGAGCCTATGTACCTGGCTGACAAACAAAACTCAGGCATATGCTGCACAAAAGCTGCTCCAACAGAGGTGGAAGGACCTTTTTCCTGCCTCAACTGTAAATGGGGATGCAAAGATGCCCTCACCCCACCCAATCTCCATTATGAAATCACTGCTAATCCAGGTGGAACACCTGGAAAACGATATGGCCATAATGCAATTAACTCAGAGGATATCGGATCCAACACATGTGGCTGGAGACACAATGGACTTAATGTTCTCAAATATAACAACCATTAATATTCACGAAATTAAACCACTTACATGGACAGATCACTCCTTAATCTCCCCTTCCCTAGCTATTCCAAGTCATCTAAGGCTGAAGCTAAACATCAATTAGGGATAAGATCTTGGAACCTAATTACTCAAGAAACCTTTCCTATGCACTTCACTCACCTAGAATAGGACACATTTCACTCTCACTGTGCAAGCACCTCAGCCACTCTACTACAACAAGAAATAGAGAAGTCGCTTGACAAATGCGCCCCCAAACTAAAAAAAAAAACAACTATCAACTCGAGATCCGAAAAATTGTACACTTCTGAAGTAAAATTAAACAAATTAAAATGTCCCACTCTAGAGCATAAATGGAGACTGCCAAAGGACAACGTAGATAGACAGAACTACCTAGCTGAACTGAAAATCTACTACCACGCTCTAAAAAATGCCAAAACAAAGTACTATACAAGAAGGACAGAAGATAACGGCAGCTCGTCCAAGGAACTCTATAAAGTGGTTTGTGAACTGTGTAAACCCACCAACCTATCACAAACCATGGCTCCTACAGTAGAGAACTGAGGATTAATAAAAAGTTCTTTACTGACATAGTGACTAAAATATATGCATCCTTCGATAATCCTCCTGAAGATGATAATGTTAACTGGGAAAATCTGGCTCCTCACCCCTCTGCACAAACTCGCCTAGACACTCTGACTCCCTTTTCAGAGGAGGAAGTGACTAAAGCCATGATTGAGGTCAAGGCGGGATCCTTACTCGACCCTTGCCCGCATTTTATTTTCTCCAAACTAGCACCAATTTTATCCCTCCATGTCACTAAAATATTTAACCAATCTCTGGAACAAGCGTCATTCCCAGACATTTGGAAAAAAAACGTAGTATTTCCACTTTTAAAAAAAGCGGGACTTGGAATATATGACCCAGCTAACTATCACCCCATCTCTCAACTACCTTATTTATCCAAAGTTCTGGAGCGCTTAGTTAGTAAGCAATTCACCACATTCCTTGAATCTAACAACCTATTCGACCCCTCACAGACGGGCTTTAGAACAACAGCACAGAAGCAACTCTACTAGCTGTGCCCGATAACATCAGAACACTAGTAGACCAGGGCAGAGCCATAGCATTGATCTTATTATATCTCTCTGCGGCATTCAATACTGTTTCCCATACTAAACAACTCCAAATCTTGCACAAAAAAGGGATCTATTCCAAAGCACTATCATGGTTCGTCTCTTTTCTGAAAGATCAAACTCAAACAATTCAAATGGGATCTTGCTCCTCCACTGCAAAGAGCATTAAGTAGTCCCACAGGGAGCTACCTTAAGTCCCACTCTTTTTAATGCCTACGTTTCATCTCTGGCGGATATCAGTAGGAAATGGGGTTTTGATATTTGCTCCTACGCCAATGATACACAATTGGTGATTCCCTTGATAGACCGGCTGACCAACACTGAAACAAAAAATAATCAAACTAACTGTCTCACCGAACTCGCAGATTGGATGTCCCAACACTGTCTAAAACTAAACGCTGGAAAGCCGGAAATTCTGCTCTTCGGTGGTGCCCAGGATATCTGGGACAGTAGCTGGTGGCCCCAGGCACTGGCACCTCCCCAGAACCCAAGCAAGAGGCAAAAACTCTAGGCATCATCTTCGACGATACCCTATCGATGTTGACCCGGGTATGCACATTGTGCGGTAAAACCTACGCCACACTGAAACTTTTCAGGCGACTCTTTCCCTGAATTCCACAAAATTGTAGACAAACGGTCACCCAGGCCCTGCTCATGAGCAGACTTGATTATGACAACGCCCTTTATGTAAGCATGGCTTCAATCTCTTCTGTTTTGCGCATAAAACCGTCCATAAAAAGGGGCCACAAATTCTACATGATGAATTACAATTCCACATCCCTTTGTGTTACTTGAGATCACGCCATCTAGCTCTCGCCTCTATCAAGCACACTTCCAAGGCCATAATGGGTGACCGGTCCTTTTCCAAATCAGCTGCGGTCTTCTGGAACAACCTACCCCTTGGTCTTTGCTTGACAGAATATTATCTACTGTTTAGGAGAAAATTGAAAATGTTCTTGTTCCCTAGAGACTTACCCTACCACTGATCAATTACATCTCACCTTAATCCGTCCTAGCGCAGTGATGTCCCCAGGGATGATTGATGCGCTTTACAAATACAGTAAAATACAAAATACACATGGCACACATTTGCGCAAGTTGAGAGTGTACAGTGTAGGCTGACTGGTGGACATCATGTGAGTGGACATCTGGAAGTCCTGAGGATTCACAACAGTCAAATTTCTGTGCTTGTGATTCTTGGATGCGTGTGGCTTTTTATTATCCTCACTTTTACATAAAAATTATCGATGTGGTAGGGCAAGGTTTGGTCGCGTGCAAGATGGCCGTGCTGCAGCGGAGCTCCCGTCTGAGCCCACTCAATCCGTCAAAATCTTGAACCCAACTGCATATATTTCTCTGCACTGGAAGAGGAAAAAGAAGCGGAGACGCTGCTGTGCACCTACAATGGCACATATGGTTCCTGAAAGCCCTAATGGTGGCAAGAGCAGTTGTCGAGTCTGGGGAGGAGAAGTGCGTAGCTGGGACCATGCTGCCGTCCAAACTGAGCCGGTGCATCGGCTGGAAGAAGAGGCCGCCCTGGGAGAACGGCGGAGCAGCGCAAGTTCAGTGACGGGAGGTGCTGGGGGATCGTCCTCATGAAACCGGAGGACAGACGTCACTCAGACCCCCCAACGTGGGCCCAGCGGCAGAATTTAAGCCCCAGCGCTTTGTAGCAGAAGGGTTTCAGGGGCCAGCAGAGCAGAGAGTTGGAGGGAAAGGCCCGGGGAAAGTGGCGCGCATGAGGCAATAACGAGGTGAAAAGACCCGGGCCCACGAGCGGCGTGTTGTGCCGGAAGGATTGGTTGTGGTCAAATTCCCCCGGGAATAGAGACCGGCACAATATATAGTGACAGGCACTAAAGATCAGTGGCTCATGAAGGATCATGTGGAGATAGATGGCAAACGACACGAAGGAGGGAGAGACAGCGTGAACGTGATAACCAAGACATAACGGCGCCGACCCTCCTCACTGGCAGGCAGTACATAGTGAGACTCCACTGGTAATAGTCCCCACCCTAGAGAAAATAAGATTGAAGCTATAGCTACAGGAGCTTGGGTGGGATCAGAGAGTGACGTGGAAACCAACCAGAGGAGTGAAGCCAACCCTCACCAGACAGAATTTGAGGCAACGTGGGACCCTCGTTGACTTATATTAGCCTGGCTCCACTACAAACAAGGCTTTAAAGGGGCACCCCCTGTAAGACAAGAAGGAAGGAAAGTAACAAAGCAAGATAATGGGAAAGTAGTACATCAACCTCTAAAAATCCCCATTGGACATAAGCAAAATATGAAGGACAATGGGGAAGACTAAAGGATTGGGCTCGATCTAATCCAATAAAATGGACAACTATGCGATTACTAAGCCTGCGGAACAATCAACGGATGGCGTGGAGGAAGAGGAGCCATCCCTGGCAGAGATAATGGCAGCAATACATGACATTAAAGGCTCCGTGGAGCCCAAGATTGACTCAATCTCGGTGGAGGTCACCCTAATCAGAGCAGACCTCTCAAAATTGAACGAAAAGGTGGCAGCAGCCAAAACAAACATCACACAACTCCAATCTAAGAAAAGTGGCTGGAAGGGCAAGTATCCACCCTCACGCAGCAAGCAGCGCAAATGGCGGTACGACTCGATGACCAAGAGGGAAGATGCGAGACAAAACAACATATGGGTAGAGGGAGTTCCTGAAAGAGTGGAGGGGCAGAGCGTTGACCTGTTCCTCGAAGACCTCATGCCTAATAAGCTGAAGCCTGCATGCCTATCTAAGTTCTTCTCCATTGAGAGGGCCCATAGAATGCCGAGCTCTCCACCAAAACCTGGACAACCACTACATTCAATAATAGCTAGAGTATTCTATTACAGAGATCGCAACACAATACTTCAAGCAGCCAGGTGATCTCCCCTACGAACTCAATGATCAAGTTATTTCCAGACTTTACGCTACAAGTGCAGAAACAAAGAAGGAGTTTCGATCACATCAAAAGTGAGCTGCGATCAAGAGAACTGAAATACATGATGCTCTTTCCTGCACGGCTGAGAGCCATAGCGGAGGGGAAAACATGGCACTTCACAACCCCGGATGGAGCAGGGGGACGGATGGCGTACCACCCGACAGAGACAAGACAGAAGTGCAGGACGCCAAGAGGGATCGCACAAAGAGAAAGAGGGGCCAACGACTGAACATAATCAACAAGCCAGCGATCCAAACGCGGAACAATCCGAGCCAATTAAGTGGCTGGGAAGATCCGAGAGTAGGTAAGACTGTACCATTTTAGACCCCAAGCGAAAAGAAATTAATGGATCCCGGGAGAAAACATGGACCTGTACAAGTATGGGCATATATGGCGCGACATAAGACATAAACTTAGTGCCAAGACTTTAAGGGACTAACATTGAACTGGACAAAGGCGGGAGGAGTTGGGTTAAATTCAATAGTTTGCTGGTCCAGCTTGATCACCCCCTCAGATTAATAGTTAGAACTGTTATGTATGTATTAGGACTACGGGCACTCTGCAGGTGGGAGAGTTGGGATTCCTTAACTTTATAAGCAGGGTAGCAGGGTGGGGTGGGGGGAGTGTGCAAGGGGGTTTGAAAATGTTAATGTTAGTTTAGAACTGTACACAATGAGGGAGAACGGTAGTGCACCAACCCGGGACTTGCATCCGGAGTGTGAAATCCTCAAAAGGAACATTTATCCAGATGGCCCTCCATAGACAGACCCAGTCCTCGCTCCAGATATTGTCTTGCCATGTAAATGGCTTAAATAGTAAAATTAAAAGAGCGATGGTGCTACAGTTTATCAAACGCAATGCCCCAGATGTCATTCTCCTACAAGAGACACACCTTAGGGGGAACCAATACAAGCCTCTAGACAGATATGGCTACACCCTAAAGGCACACGCCGGCTACACCTCAGGCTCCAGTGGAGTTGGCATCTTGTTTAAACGTGCATGGCCATTTATAGGTGGAAAATTATGGGTAGATGATTTGGGCAAATATACACCCATAAGTGGAAAGTGGAAGGGAGAACAACTCAACCTCTGCTCGGTCTATTCGCCCCCAGGGTTGCAGTTCGTCACCCTTGATGCACTGGGGAACATGCTGCTAAAACTACTGAGGGCAGGATGGTATGGGGGGGACATGAACGATATTATCTCAGAGGAATTAGATGCATTGGGAAGGGGTGCACGCAGCACAGGCACCATGAGGCAGCGGGTCAATTGCGGGATTCCTTGAGGCGCTAGGACTAGGGGATATTTGGAGACACCAACACCCCCGGAGTAAAACAGTATAACCACTTACCAGCAGCAACGGGTAGCCTTTCTAGACTGGATTATATAATAAAACAAACATCCAGGTTGGGAGAATTCAGGGAGGCTACACACTTTGCAAGAGGTATATCTGATCATTCCCTGGTAGAGGTGAGGTTGGCAGGCCAGAGAAAAGATTTTACACTTCCGCTGGGAATCTAACCCTGGTATCTAAAGGACAAAGATTTTTTAGAAGAATTGAGGGAGGAAGCAGAACATTACTTTGAGGAAAATCAAGGGTCGGTGGGTTCGGCTGTAACCTTTTGGAAAGCCTTTAAAATGGTCATTAGAGGCCAGACTCAGGCAAAAATAGGAGCAATAAAAAAGGAAAAACATCTGAGATGCAAAGTCTTGGAGAAGGAAATAGTCTGTCTTGAAGCGCAAATGGCTGGGAAAGACCATGAAGCAGCCAACAGTAGGCAAAGGCTTGCTACCTGATAAAAGGAGCTCAGGGACCTAATGGAGGAAAGCTCTAGGGCGTTCGCGTGAGCAAATCAATATAGACTGTAAGAAAGGGGTAAGTATGGGCAAATTTTGCAAATCAGCGGTTCGCGAATTCGCGAGAAATCGCAAAAAAATCCACGAATTTCCCCGCGAAATTGATGATTTTTTTGCGATTTTGCACCATACTTAACTGGAGTACTTTCTACTCTTACTAATCAGTAAGTGCTACCTCAATGGGTAAATGTATAGTGCTTTTCCTGTACTACAGCTGCGTAGGGCCAGAAGAGTTGCCTCCAGGGACCATGTGTGTGTAACTTTGCCATCGCACCGAAGGGGCGCCGGGTCCCTCGAGTGAGCTGTCTATCATAGTGTGTAAAGGGCGGGAAGACGGTGCACACCGCTAGTGTGTGGGGGGGCAAACGGGGGGGGCTTCTTTGCGAGTTCACATGCCTCTTGTGTGTATAAAAGATCAGGCACCGATCAGAGCAGCAGATGGGGAGAAAGAAGCTCCTGGTCACAGGAACTGCACAGGGATTGCACTCATGAAAGTCAAGGATGCAAAGGCCTCCATCAATCATCATATCTAATTTTCGACTGTAGATATGGGGAGAAAGTACACCTGCCCAGCCTCGACAAAGCGCACGATTTTTTGGGGCTGATTAACTTTGTCATTGCGCCGAAGGGCGCCGGGGTTCCTCGAGTGAGCTGTCCATCATAGTGTGTAAAGGGCGAGAAGACAGTGCACACCGCTGGTGTGTGGGAGAGGGAAAATGAGGGGGGCTTCTTTGCGAGTTCATATGCCTCTTCTTGTGTGTATAAAAGGTCAGGCACAGATCAGAGCAGCAGATGAGGAGAAAGAAGCTACTGGTTACAACCTCTGCACGGGGATTGCACTCATCAAAGTCAAGGATGCAAAGGCCTCCATCAAGCATCATAGCTAATTTTCCACTGTAGATATGGAGAGAAAGCCCACCTGCCCAGCCTCAACAAAGCGCACTATTTTTTGGGGCTGATTAAGGAGTTACTGAATTTGACCTTCAACTCGGGAACCTGCTTTATCTAAATCTGTAAGTGCTTCCTGTTCACGGAGCCTCGTTGTCTACTTGTAACTATTCTCTGACCCTGCTTCGAGGGTCAGAGCAGGGTCAGAGAATAGTTGCAAGTAGGCAACGAGACGCCGCTCAGGAAGCACTTACAGGGTTACAGCAGGTGCCCAAGTTGAAGTTAATTTCTTTGTAACCATTTTGTAAATGGCTACAAAGAAATTAGCTTCAACTTGGGCACCTGCTGTAACCCTGCAAGGGCTTCCTGAGCAAAATTCGTCCTGCTTGCGAATTCGCGGATTTTCCCGCAATTTTGCGCGAATCGCGGATCGCAAAATCGCGGAAAATCCACAAATTCCGTGAGCGGAACGAATTTTCCGCCCATACATAGAAATGGGCGACAAGGCTAACAAATTACTGGCATGTTAGACAGAAGACAGATGGGGTGAGGAATCGGTCCTGGGTTTAATAGATAAGGATGGGAACAATCATGAAACCGGGGCAGAAATTGCAGAGGAATTCGCAAAATACTACGGGGACATATACACCTCTCACATCGAACAAACTGAGAATGACTGTAGAGATTTCCTGAGACATTCTATGCCCCACCTTCGCGAGGAAGACAGAGATCATTTGGAAGAAGACTTAACGAAAGAGGAGGTTAGAGAGCCGTCAAGAGCATTGCAGTCAGGGAAATCAGCAGGCCCCAATGGACTGCCTGTTGAATTACACAAAGCAATGCTAGAAGTGACAGCAAAGCATATGCTAAACATGTTTCACCAGCCCATGAAATATAGGATTTTACAGGTGGACCAACCAACCCCAGTGATAACGGCAATTTTTATTTATCTATTTATAGAGTTTTATATAGCGCGAACGTGACCCAAGGGTATCAGCGCGCTTCCCAATTACATGAGTTACAGTTAGAGTACAACGGGTATAGCAGTGTTAATATACATAAGATTCCGGTACATGTCTTTCTTAGCAGTTTCAACAATAAAAAATGTAGGATCTGTTTAGTGTACAAAGGTGTAACAATATTCCTATCCAAATGGTCCAGATGTGTATTTCCCGTAAGTTCTACATCAAGATTCCAGAGTAGTACTGATGGAAAGTCTTGCCTAAGGAAGGAACTTGTTCATTAGGAAGATCTTCGCTTGGATTTGCTTGTAATACCAAAACTAGGGAAGAACCCCTCTAGCTGTAGCTCCCACAGACGAATTTCCCTTTTAAACTTCAAAATAAAGGTACTAGCCAAACTCTTGGCCACGAGGCGGGTAAGCATCATAGAGACCCTCATCCACCCAGATCAATTGGGGTTTATGCCTCATAGGGGCATGAGACTGAACCTGCGACAGCTCCTTGATATCTTACACATAACCTAGACGCAGCATCATGAGCAGGCAGCTCTTTTATCGTTAGACGCAAGCATGGCGTTTGAAAGCGTGGAGTGTCACCACCTGTATGCTGTCCTCGAGTGCTCTGGCTGCAGGCCAAAATTTATTAGCTGGGTCGTGTTGGCCCTGGATCCATTGGCGGGATGGGTGAGGCCGGACCCACTGATTTGGGGGCTACCGCCTGGAGAGGAGGAGGAAAAACGAATATCACTTTATGTGGACGATATCTTGTTATATGTGAAGAAACCGAGACAGTCAGTTGACCGTATACTGCAGATTTTCCGAAAATTTGGCGAGTGTTCAGGGTATCGGATTAATTGGGATAAATCCCTACTATTCCCCCTTACAGGTTAGTCCCAAATTTAACATCGAGATGCATTGAGCCCATCCAGGAGAATGGCTTCAAATATCTTGGGATATATATTACCCGTGACCCGGATGAATATTATAACCAGAATCTGGGGAGGCAATCGGAAAGGCTTATAAATGACGCAAAACACTGGTGCACGCTTCCACTGACACTGATAGGATGGGTGGCATTGTTCAAGATGATGGCTCTCCCACGCCTCTCCTATATGTTACAAAACTCGCCGTATGAGGTGCCCCCACCCTTTTTCAGAAAACATACTCAGCTATTCGAGCATTAATATGGAGCGGGGCAGCCCCAAGAATCGGATTGAGTAAGCTTTAGAGGGGAGTGTTTGAAGGAGGCCGAGCGGTACCAGATATACAGGGTTACTACTGGGCCTCACAATTAGTAAACTTAAATGACTGGATATTCGAGGACAGGGCTGAACCAGCGTATGGAGTAGATAGACTGACAGCGGGGTCCGTGGCCCATTGGGACTATTATATACAAAGCAGATAGATAAAAAGCTCCCGATACACACCAAAACTGTTGTCAAGGTATGAAAGGCGGCCACGAAATACCTGGGATGGGAGAAAAAATTATCAGTGTTGACACTGCTATGGGTTGGCTACCACTTAGGAGAAGGTAGTAGGTTGGAGGGCTTCGCTAAATGGGAACTAATAGGACTGCAAACGTTGTGAGATATCTGGAGTGGAGGTGCATATATAGAATTCAGTATACTAAAGAGAGACTATGAAATGGGAAAGGGAGAATGGCTAAGATACATTCAGCTGGGACATGGGGTACTGAAATACATGAGGGAAGGGGAAGCGTTGAATGAAGCCTTGCCATTAGAAGACAGCATACTGACTGAACAGATCTGAGACAAAGCCATATCCATTTTTTACAAAAAGATTGTCAACAACGCCCCAGACCCCACTATAGCACTCCGTTCGGCATGGGAGCAAGACGTAGGTACATTAGAAAATGAACAGTGGGTGGAAATGTTGCATGGCCTTCTAAAAGTGGCGATTCGAGCAAGGTTTCACTTGATACAACTTTAAATACTCCACAGAGTGTATTATGCTAGGTCAGCCTTACTCAAAATGGGACGTAGTGAAAACGCGAGATGCCATGGGGATGTGGGGCGGAAGGCTCTTTCTTCCACTTGCTTTGGGAATGCCCAACCCTCCAGGTATACTGGACAAGAATATTTATTTATATTTATTTAGGAAATTTGTAGAGCGCAGCTATCACCTTACAGGTATCCTGGCGCTTAGGCTTCACAAAGTGGCTGACAAGAATGTAGCAGGGGGAAAGGGGTCCAGCAGGTTAAACCTTCGGAAACAGCCAAGTTTTGACTCGTTTCCTGAAGAGAATGGCGGAGGTAGTAGGTATGGAGGTGCTGGTAGACCCCAAATGGCTCCAGTTGATAACGGGAGCAAATGAAGACTGGCCACGACATACAAAACAATGGCTGTCTCTAGCCCCAGTAGTGGCAACGTGGAATATAGCAAAGGCGTGGGGCGCGATCACTCCCCCTACACTGGAAGATTGGGAAAGCAATATGGATTGTTGCTGGCAAGCAGAACTAACAGTCTGCAAAGGTAGAGGGTGCCCCAAGAAAGGGGAGAAAATGTGGGGGCTAGGGAGACACATCGGGGTCTATAAGGAGGAAAATAAAAGCTGAAAATAGGAGGGATCAATCTGTTCAATTCCAAAAACGAATATATTATGTGTAAAAGATGGTGTTTCGAAGTGGTGGTGGGGGGAGAAAAGAGGAAAAGAAAACACAACTGTGATTGCACTATCACGGCTCATTGTTGTACAGATTTTGTATATTTCAATAAAAAGATTTTTTTTAAATTAAGTAATTATTGGTGTCCAGGTGTGTTTTTGGAATTCAACCAGGCAGAATCTAACATATCAAAGTAACACATGCAGAACTGAGGACGGTCAGCTCTGTTGTGGAAAGGCTCACAGAAGTTGTTTTATTTGATGTGCAACAGTCTACATCAAAGGACGCACCAAGTCAGGAGCATAACGCTATTGTGAACTCCACTCATCAAAGACACGGCTGGGATTTCCTTCTGCAAAGTTTACAGCTCAAACCATGGTTATGTTCTGACAAATATCTTGCAGCCTAAAACTGTGGTTTGCTGAAAGCTTGCACTTTCGCCCCTTCGAAATGTGAGCATAAATACAAGCTATTGGGCAGGACATAAATAGAGGGCCTGGTAACAGATGGCTAACTGTGTTTGATGGTGCTGGAAGTAGTAGTAATAGTGATATTTGGGCTCGGGCTGAAAACATTAAGAAAGGAATTTTTTTATTTTCATTTTTTTCAACTCAACTATAGAACGCCTCCTAAATATAGAACACTGCTTATTGAACTTGCACAGAAATGAACTACAGTGATTGCCTCGTGTGTGTGTGTTATGGCATTATCTAAAGTCCATGTTTTATTTTTAGCATTAGGGGCTTCCTGAGAATCTGCAAGGCATAAAAACTGTGTTTACATTGAGCATCAGGAGGGCTGCGAATGGGAGATAATGATTTTATTAAGACATGATATTCTCCTTTAAACGACATTTAGTGAGCCATCACCTCACCTCTATGATGAGTTGATATATGACGTGGTGCAGTTTTGCAGTAACATATGGGGCATTTTGCTAATGTGTTTAAACATTTCAAAACTACACATTCACATTCACAATTGCTCTTTAAACCTTCATGCTTTGAAAGGCACCATTTCCCGGCTCATTTCTTCAAAAATTCCTGTGGGAGCACATTCGTATTGAACCTCCCTAATGACACGAGTCTTGCTTGGTTTCACTCGCTCGTGACATCAGTGGCGTAACGAAACTTGAGGGGGCCCCCCTGCAAAGCACAATAAGTGGGCCCCCCGCCAGCGGTCCGGCCCACCACCTACCGCCGTCCACCAATTAGTTATCACTAATATGCATCTCACATGGGAGTCACGGAGGGCCACGAGAAGGGTGTGCAGGTCTTTTAACGGGGTCTTTATGGCCATACAAATTAGCCGTGTCCCCCACCCAATAGAATGTGCATGGCATGTGAAATGTCACCCTCTTTAAAATAGAGGTATAAAACAATTTAAATAAATCTCACTCCTTAAATACGACGTGCCGATTCACGGAACTAACTTAAGACAAAATCCTAAACTTACTACTTTTGGTATTTACAGAAGGCATTTAGTAGTAGTAAAGTTAGGATTTTGTCCTAAGTTTGACTAAGACAAACTTAAGACAGACTTAAGTCAAACTTAGGACAAAATCCTAATTTTACTACTACTAAATGCCTTCTGTGAATACCAAAAGTATGCAACAGGTGTTCGGCTGACACAAGTACAGTAAATGCAGCGGTGAAAACTGCTCTAAATGCCACAGCTGCAAGTGCAGGTTGCCCCGAGCTTCCGATGAAGTGTGCTGCGAAGTACTGACTGGTAGGGCATCTTGTGCTACAAGTTGTGTAAGTGCCTGGAGCAGTGCCCTTGTGCCCACTCTTGCAAGCAGTCAAGTACTCATGAAGCAGGTTGGTGTGAGCGATCCTCCTGCAAGAACCCTGACACTTAACAAAACAGGGGAGGTTGATGTGAGTGCTGCAGGCATTCTCTGGGGTTTTGGGAGCACACCTCGGTAATTTTAGGGCCACACCCCTCAATGTGCAATACATAGAGGAAGTGCAGCTGCTGAAAGTGACTGAGGTAGGAGACTGTTGCTGCACAATCGCCGATATAGCTCTATATAATTGGGTCTTGAGACAGTTTTGGAACATAGATTAATACCCTTGAGAGACTTACTATTATTACATACCGTCTTAGCAGATCTGACCAGCCAATTGACACTAACAAAGCAAGCAGAAGCCGTGAGCTCTGTAATGTGCAGCATATCCAACCCTGACAAGTACCTCGCATCAGGTGTTAGACTAACGCATTTCAGTGTGGTGGTCTGCATCACCGTACTGAAATGCATTGTCGCGCACGATAGCTCCTACTCAGCTTTCCAGCTGGAGCGCTGCCTAAGTACCAGTGACTAGTAATTTGGTTTAAGCTGAAAACACATTGCTGCAACAGGATTTGGGGTTTGGGGGCTGGTTCAGGCAACTCGCTCTGGCCAGTCAGGGCTGCCTACAATGTGTTTCAGTCACTCTGCGGCTAAAGTCAGTGACGTGAGATTGAGTCTCGTGACCTAATTTGGCAGTCAACAACCAAGGCCTGGTAAGCTCGTAGATTCAGTTTGTACAGCTGGTAGCCCACGCAGCACCCATAAGGTCATTAGGCTGCTGAAGGAGAGTCGCTGTGCAGCCATGAATGCAGTCGGAGTAAGACCACAAGGGCTGCTCACACAGCTAGCATGAGCTTCAACTGGAATTCCATACAGCATATTATCAAGCTCATTATCGCTGCTTTAGCTGCAGTTTTCTGCCGTTACAGCGGCGATAATTTTATCACCTGTCTTGATAATATGCTCCTAAGATTTTAAAACTGATGCAAAGCACCAAAAATGGAAGGGCACTAACAGGAATGTCATAGCTTTCAAGTTTTCATGTACTTATGTGCGACATTTGCATGGTTTTAATGTACTTATGAATGACATTCTGCTGACACAAGTGACACTTCCCTGGCAGTAAAACTAGGCAATGAAGTCCCAATAAAAAGGTAAATATCCCAAATTACCAAATTCTGAGTAATGAGAAGCACCCATTCGAAGTAGCCCGATCCAACCCAGTACATCCTAACACCACTGACATCATCAGGTGTTTCAGCATCAGAAACAGCTACTCCAACCCAGGGTTCAAACCCTACACAATTCCAGAAGGTCCTGTCCCTGCTCAACACACTCTGACCCTTTACATCGTTCAGAGCAAGCCCATCCAATTTAAAGCAATTCTAGACACATTCACCAAAACCAGTGTGGCCCTGCCAGGTTTTTTCTAGCCCCATTAACCCCAAACAGAACCAGCCTGGTCCGGTTCAGCCCCATTCCCAGCTTGAACATTCCAGCCCTGTGCAGTTCTGTTCAAACGCCATAAATATTCACACAACCCAGCTAGATCATGCCATTCTAACTACATGTACATCCATAGGGTTGCTAAGAGGGTGTTCTGTTCTTTTATTGGCCTGACTAGTATATTAATGTCCAGGCATAAAGGTTTTAAATCCTGTAAAGCCCTCATATCAGCGCATATTTAAAACTTAACAAATATGAGTAAAGCACTTTAAAATGTGTTCCATAGCCGTTTTAATGGTCCTTGGCTGATATAGTAAACAAATAAAGCAAAGCAGTGTTAAAAATTAATACGGAGTATCTTGTATGACTTTTAAAACATAATTTACTGGGAAAGCTGGTGAGGCTACAGGCCTATCCCACTCCACTATGATTGATGCACACACAACTCACCAGTGACAAGTGCTGCTGAGTAACTTACTGCCAGGATGGGAGCCAGGGGGTCTTCATTGTGCCGAGCGTGGCTCAGGGTACAGGCGGTGCTCTGTAGTGATGATTGCAGCGTGCATAACCTGTCTTGCTTTGGCCTGTAGGGCAATCCCTCAGTCACTGCTGCAGGTTCTGGCAGCAGTTTTCAACGCCTCTTTTCATGCGGCCAGCATGGTCTTTCAAGGACATTGGGGCAGGAATGATGATGGTCTCTAGACTCTCAGCAAGCGCCGCCCATTGCCTTCCGTCTGAGATTCCTAACATAACAGCTGCTCTTCTGTCCGGGTCTTCAAATGTGCCGCCTCTGCTCATATCACTTCACTTAGAAGGTGACAGTTGTTTTACCACCGTTCCGTTCCGGTGCATCATGCTTTGAGGAAAGCCACACGCCCCACACGCACCTGAAGTGCTGCTGCTTATTGGCCCGGCTGGCTGGCGCATGATGTTTGTGCGTGCCCAGGGGCTGCCCCATTGCTCACTCTGCACCACTCAGCAGCAGCCAGCCCTAGTGCCCACGCCCCCCACGCGCATACGCGGCGGCGGAAGTGCGGAACAGAAAGTGAAAGAATGAAAGGCCTGTCCCGCGGCCCGCATCCATTTCATAAAATCAGGGGGGCTTAAATTAAGATTATCTAAGTCTAAGCCCACCTGATTCTATGAAATGGCGGCGGGCCGCGGGACAGGCCTTTCATTCTTTCACTTTCCGTTCAGTGAGTGACTCCAGTCCAGTCCGACACACACTCACTCACAGGGTGACGGGGGCCAAAGCCGGGCCCCCCCCACCATTTCGGACTTGCTCTTGGGGCCCCGGCCGGGGCCCCTGCCGGCCCCCCAGGCCATCGAAGACCCTGACTCGGGCCCGGCCGGGGCCCCGCACCACCATGGCATGATTTCGAACACTGTTTGTGACTGTCTCGGGGTGGGTCAAGGACCCGGCCGGCGGCCGCACCATTTACTAGACTCCAGTCCCACTCCAGCCAGCCTCCCAGGGGGGGGCCCAGGCCCGGCCGGGGCCCCACCCGCACCATCACAAATATACTCGCAGGGGCCCCGGCCCCCTGCCGCCCGAGGCCGGCAACGCTGCGCACCATTTAAGAGCCTCACTGCCTCCCAGCGTATTGTATTGTACTGACTGCTGAGTGACGTGAGAAGGGGCCCCGGCCGGGGCCCCCAGGAGCATGGGGCCCCCCCGCAATGCGTGTTCTGCAGGGGCTTGTGTTACGCCCCTGCGTGACATAATACTCATCCCCAACTTTTACACCCCACCAGTTTGAAATGTCACCAGCCATCACAGCCCTCTACGGCTCCAGAGATCTTGAATGTCCAAAACCTTTGAAAGTCCACACATTTCATGGTTTCTGGAGCAGCTCCTTTGGGCCACTTTTAACCTTTTCCATGCTCATGACGGCTCCACGCCATGATGGCGTGGAGCCTTCATCAACTGCCGCTCCGCCCATGCTCTGCCTGTGCTGCACTAATTCTCCGCCTGTGTGGGCGAATTAGTGAGTGGGCGTGATCATAACGGCTCCACGCCGTCATGAGCACGCGCCACCCGTGACTCATGACGGCGTGGAGCCGTCATGAGTGAGGGAGCGCCACACCTACGCCCCAGCCCTGCCCGCGCCGTGGCTGAATTCGAGCCGCAGCGAAGGTGGTTAAGGTTCTTTTTATTTCAGAGACAGCACTTAAAGGTCCGGACTCACTCTAGCAAAGGCCACCAGCAAGGTCCAGTCCAGGTCACTTTGGTACTGGTCACTTCAGGAAAAGGTCTCTTGCAGCTTGTTGTCACACAGAAGGTGAGCCAACTGACTCTTGAAGTCCAATTCCTTGCCCTGGTACAAGAGGCAGAGGGTCCATCCCGCCAGGGCTCCT
This sequence comes from Lissotriton vulgaris, assembly GCF_964263255.1. Lineage (NCBI taxonomy): Eukaryota > Metazoa > Chordata > Amphibia > Caudata > Salamandridae > Lissotriton > Lissotriton vulgaris. The sequence goes on from NC_141696.1 coordinate 231,643,175, forward strand.
CAGAGGATATTGTGCAACAATAAAGTGGTTAATTTGAGAAAGAAAAAATAATTTACTAAAGGGGAAAGCGTGGGTAAGCTAAACGTGGTGGGTCAAAGAATGTAACTGTATACAGTTTGAGGTAGAAGCAATTCATAAAGCTAATGAACATTAAATCAAGTATATTGCAGTGCCATCTTCTTGGAGTAGTGGGTCATAATACACATAACAGAGTGCAACGATACATGGATTAAGCGATATGATAATGTGCAAAAAACCAAGGCAAAATTCAGTGCGATAGGCAATAGGCTGTCCAAGGATCATGTCATAGTTTTAAGCATATCATGGTCCAAATATAACTCCAATTGGTATTTGGTATCTGTATTTGAACAGTCCATATTAGAAAAATTTGACATATGTTATGTTATGTTATATGCGGTTTTGTAGCGCGCTCAATTACTACAGGAGTATCCTGGCGCGAGGTAAGAAATGCTAGAGGCCAGAATATAAGAGGAAACAAAACTTAGAATGGAAGTTTAAACAGATGGGTTTTAAGTGCTTTCTTAAAAAGAATATAATTCGGGTTGGACCGGAGGGTCAAAGGCAGAGAGTTCCAGGCCGTAGCAGCTTTGACAGCACTGTACTGGCCACCAAAACGGGAGCGCTGGAACCGTGGAACCGCCAGTAGGAATTGGGTGGCGGAGCGCAAGGGCCGATTGGGAAGATAGAAGGCAAAGCGTTTCCTCAGATATAGAGGGCCCTGACCGTAGATGGCTTTGTGAGCAAAGGTAAGTGTCTTGAAGATAATACGCTGCGAAACTGGAAGCCAGTGCAGGCTGCACAAATGGTGCCGGACACTAGTTCGCTTGGAGATGTTGAACAGGAGCCTGAGCTAATGATGTGAGTGATCTCCTGACTCACCGCCTCCGCCACCCCATCAAGAACCCGCGCTGGACAAGGGTCGATAGGTGAGCCTGATTTCAGGGATTTTAAGACAGCTAATGTATCAACTTCAGATGGCATATCGCCCCTCCACCCATGATTTAATTTACCAAAAAAGTAACCAATGAGATAAAGCTGGGTACAATGCGCCAGGTAGCCACTAAATGCATAAAAAATAAAGGAATGCAAAAGGAACAACTGTGTACCTGAAATAAGCTGACAACCTGCAAGTGGGACAGTGTATTTTACGCCCCATCCTTATGTTCAAAGTGTGATTTAACTTTATTAACGTGTGTGATGCATTTAAAACAATGTATAAAACGCAATCATTACCGTCATTAAGAATCCATACAAAAGTGTATCAGATCGATTAATTGACCAATGTAATCATGTATTCATGTTCACACCTAACATTTATCCCCATAATATATATATATATATATATATATATATATATATATATATATATATATATATATATATATATATATATATATATATATATATATATATATATATATATATATATATATATATATATATATATATATATATATATATATATATATATATATATATATATATTGCCACTAGTCCTCTTTATAAAGAGAGGAGTCTGCACTCGAGGTGAAACTTCACAATTCTTTTAATGCAGAACTGTATCACATTTTTCAGGATGCGTTTCGGCTTTAGATTCAGCCTTTCACAACTGAAAGGAACAAAAGAAGTCATTTAATTTCTAGACTACACATGAGTACAATTAATCCATAATGGTAAAAAGCTACCTCATTACCAGTAAAAATACTTTCACTATTTGTGACTGGTATCATTCATCTTTTACATCCTGGTATGAGTAATTTCAGACTCACTGTGTATGCATGTGTCCTTTTTAAAAGCAGACCAGCATTTCTTTTAATGTGTTGCAGCTCTCACTTTGAAATTGCATGCAGTCTCTGCACATTGCTGACATCTTTGCATTTTCGCCTCTACGCTAGGCAGCTGCCTTTTGTGGCACCCAGCTCCGAAATCCCTCTGTCTTTGGGAAAGGAACCTACACAGGTAAGCCTTCCCACCTCGAGAGTCTTGCCATCTGACTCTCACGCTGTTACCATATACATTCCCTCCGTTCATCGGTACTGGTTTCGGGGGTTCTCCGACTCCATATGCCATATATATAGGCATAATCGTGTAACCAAAGTTCTTTTTGACTTTTGAGTTAACTTAGCCCGACTTTCAGCCCTAACTGAAATGGGTGTTTTAACCTTAACAGCATGCTGTTTTCTTCCTTATGCAGGTGTGTTATCATGCTTCTCGGTAGCTAGAGAAAGACTGATTGTTTGTATTAGATGGTTGATAGTGAGGCCTGCGGGGAGGAATCTGGCAACTAACTCAGAGAAATAATGGTCATTAGAGGCCTTCTATATATCACATACCAGGATAGTGGGAAGCTCAACGTTGACCATTACAGTCCCAGTTTCGATTAGATGGGAACTTAAGGGAGTGTCCTGATTCCCCTCACATTCAGCAATTTAGTTGGTTCCTGATGATGTAAGGAAAGGTAAGAATGTTTTTAAGCTACTGTTGTATCTAATTGGCTTTTCCATAGTCAGTTAGGCAGATTTTCCCTGATTCTGAGATGGACAGGTCTCTCTCTTCCAGGGTCCCACAACTGCATGATACTCATTTTATTTTCCTTTATTTTTTGTTAATCAGAGATGACTATTTCGCCCCAAAGTAAGACACTGTACTGCACCTTTGGCACAGTGTGATAAGCTTGCCATTTTATTATGTAAACAGCATGAGAGGTTCACTTCCTGCCAGAGTCATCATGAAACACTGCTGTGAGCTGTGACTGAGATGCAATTCTTGTGTCCCTGACCTTCAGCCTGAGCAGGAAGATAGCTGTACACTCAGACAGGGTGCATTCGTTAATGAGAGGTGAATTCATCCTAACATACAGTACCAAGGTATGGGGTGGGGTCATGCCATTAGACCTGGAAAATAGGAACTCCCGACATGCTCTCTTTAGCATAGAGATTAGTAATAGATAGGAGTAATGATAGCAACACAATGAACAATTAACATGGTTCAAATGTTTGTGTTTTTCACCATGCTAATAATGCTTATAACAGTGATGTGTCTCATCTTTCTCCTAATCGCAGTTCATGTTTTATTTGGAAAGATTAAAGCTCTTCAATAAATACTTGAAAATGCAATATTGTATCATTTCTTTGTGACATTTTGGGCACACAAAAGTGACATATGAAAAGTTAGATTTGTTTACGGCATTTCGTTGGGAATCTGAGAGTCATGTTGAAAGGCTACTAATAACATCTAGACCTCTGTAGGTTTCGGAGTTTAGATGCAATACTGTGAGTTAGCCAAGCAGACCAACATTTACTGATTATATAATAAGTCTCTGTATTATGAATTTTTACTATTCTATATACATAATTCTACTAGATTCCTAGAAAGCAGATACTATGGTGCCACCAACGTTCTAGATTTGGTACCTATTTAATAGGTGTCCTGAGTAGTTTGCTTGCGTGTTCCAAAGATCTTTTATTCCCTCTATACAGAGGCGTCCTTGGTGATAAGGGTTTTATGCTCCTTCATCTTAATAGAAAGTACCTATTAATATCTGTAGGTTAATCAAGCTTTATTGTTTAAAAGGATTATCCACTATAGTATTTTTCCTTTCTTTGAATCCCTTTCATTGAAAAAATTGCAAGTAGTAATTATTCCTGATAATTGCAGGCAAGCAGTAACTTGTGGTTGAGGCACATGAACTGTAAAGATGTGAAGTTTTTTATTCCTGTGTTGATTTTCTTGCAGTCAATGCCAATTTCACACATATACTGCGGCAGCAGTTCCAGCTGCATATAGGTGTTATGAATATTTAGAAATACCATTAACTTACCAAGAACATCATTATTGGTTCCAAGGTGCCATCCCACACACAGTCCATAATGTCAGACTGGGTCTTCTCAATTGTAATGATGAGGCAACCTGGCCATTCTTAGCTAGCCATACGACTTATCCTTATCCACAGCAATTACCCAGGCATGGCACGCTTACTCTTTTAGACTGTTTAGTTAGACGGTTACACTATTCTGGTAACGTGGAGTTCCAGCAAAATGCTGCCAGTTGCAGCGTGGCAGAATTGTTTCTCGCACGCAGCTTCAAAGTTAAAATTGCAATTTTCGCACACTCCAATGTTGATCGACCCTACTGAACTGTCTTTCACTGCCTGAAAAAGTAGCAAAGCAGTAGCAGGGCAAAGGCAGAGGAGGAGTGAGAATTGCGGATCCATAGCGAAGCAGAGCAAGCAAGCATGTTGCTGCAAGCGACTGGAACTGGTGTTGGGGTGTGCAATGGGATGCAGCAGGCTAGGTAGGTGGGCACCTTGTAAACTGTCGTTCACCTGCGGGGAGTGCCAGATCCAGAGTCCAAAACCTGGTGGTGCCTGGTAATACGCAACACTTCGAGATTTGCTTTGGTGGCCACGCTTGACCTGCCCAGATTCTTCCATGCATGTTCTTCTACTCCGCTCCTGCCCCTGCTCTAACCTGCCCGCCAGCCTGTCCTCTTATAAGGTTGCAAGGCACACCTTTTACTTCCAGTGGGCAAGGGAGAGTGAGAGAGCAGTAGAGTGAAATGCAGGTGGTGGCAAGTGCCTAGTGGTGTTAGCTGCCACAGGCCAGGGTGGGCCCTGGTGCGGATTGTGTTTCTTGGCTTTCCATATTAGCCTGCCCCCAGTCAAATCTGTCCCTAGCACCCACCCACTGCCCCTTGCCCTTCGCTCATCATCCTCATTGACCACACCACTGACCAAGAAGGACCACAACCTACAGCAGACACACAGTGGCAAAACGAACTAAACATAAGGCCCAGGGCCCAAGACCTAGGATAAGGGACAAAGGACCAAAAAAGTCAAGGGCAAGGGACAAAAGGCCAGGGACCAGAACAGTCATCATTTGAGGCTTGGTAGCGAAAGTGCGCACACAGCACGCAGGGGGATTTAAGGGCAGCACATATAGCAGGATGGCACAGAGGACCAAGCAAAGAGGGCTGAGGTGGGGAGAAGTAGTGGCCACGTCAAGGTCACCACCTCCGCCCGCTGCAGGCCTCTCCAAGCTCCTGCCAGCTTCATCCCAACTATACCCATTCAAGTCTGATCATGTCTGGGCTATCTGGGAGGTTTGTCAAGGGCTTTGAGGCCTAAGGGCAACATAAGCGGCACAAGTCAGTGTCCAGACTCCCAGGTATAAGTGGATCTAACTGATACTTTACTCGTTGAGAGATTGGTTAAGCCTGTAGCCTGAGGGCATACACAGGGCTACACAGCCATAACTTCTACTCCTCACATGTCCAAGGGAATTCCAGCTTCACCCTGTAGTAGCTCGGTGGAGTAGTCCACCTCAAAGAGGGAAAGGGCAAGGTGCCTCAGTCTTGTGCAATTTGCAAAAAAAGGAGACTAGGCCAGCAAAAAAGGCCAAAAATGGCAAAAATGTAAAGAAGGAATATCGGTCCCCAGCAAGATGAAGAAGCATAATGCAGGCCCTACCCCTGAGTTTAAAACAAGAGTTCATTGGAATTGAAGAGCAAAACCCCTTTCCCATTTTTAGGCCAAAGACAAACCCACAAGATCTCTATCAGGGAACACATTCAGCAACTACTAACTGACTGCACAAGGTACCTGACTATAACCCTTCTCTCGCACATGCCGCCTCTGGACGCATTGAAACAACAAATTACCTAGCCGACCACCAAAGCCATGCAGCAGCACACCGCACCACGGTAGGGGGTGGTAAATAGTGCAGGAGGATTAGACCAACAGACCTCAGTTCCAACAAATTGCAGAGAGACAGTGCAAGATACCCCTAAAAATTATTCTATAACCAACTCCCTGTAGCACTGCAAGGGCCCCAGCTTGACAGGCAACTAGAAGCACCGCAAAGCAAGCAATCAACCCTATTGGGTACTATCGTCTCAGGAGTTCAGCAAGGCCATCAGCTGACCATCAAAAGTATGTGGTAGCCCGTACCATCATCATCATCATAGAGTCTTTATTACGATTATAAAACCATAAAAGTCATTTGCAACAATAATAAGTAAATTCATTATATATACATCGATATAAATAGGTAAAACGTACACAAGGTATGTTTAAAATAAGTATTAAATCACAATCCAAGACAGATAGTTAAAAAGCAATGAATATGCGGAAGGTAATTAAAATTGAAGACAGAAGACACACAGTATCTAGCACTTTATACAGATGGTAGAGACAATTCATAATAACTCGCGGTTAAAGACACTGTGGTCAAACCAATTCAGTGAGCCCTCAGGTTGTTAGCCCGAATCCTCTATGCCCACCCCAGGAATTTGATGGTAGCAATAACAATGGAATCCTGGGGACTCATCTGTAGGATCCTCAAGGCTTCAATGGCAACCCTTGTGTCAAGGGCAAGACAAATAGGTTTAAGCCATTCCTCCTCGGTGGGCTGTAGGCCGGGCAAACAAATAATATATGGGAGATAGATTCTGAATGTACCAGACACAGAGGGGCATAGGTCTGTCGTAGGCCTATGCCATCTATTGGGAAAGGCTCGGATTGGCAAAGAGCCAACCCTAAACTGGTGATAGAGCTTCCTATCCAGTGGTTTTGAAATAAGGACCCAGTAGTGGTCAAACTCTGGTTTGTACTTTATTGATAAAAAGTCTCCGGTTAGGGGAGGACCGGTTGTGGAGGAAAAGCGTTTCGCCCTCATAAAATCCATATAAGCAGCCTTAAACTCCTTTTTAGAGGAAAAGGGAGACAAGTCTGGGTAATCCCACAAAAAGCCAATTCCCATTGCTGTCAAAGTATCTTTGATATACTGGAGCCATCTAATCTTCGTTATTGACCCAGCCTCCCTGAAATCAAGAAGGGCTCTATCATAACAAACAAGCTCAGGGGTGGTCCATAGCCTTCTCCAGAGGGCTATGGACCTAAATCTAGCTAGGTCCTCAATATGATAACAGTCCGGATCCAAAAATAGGGGCACCAATCGGGAGGATTGTGGAAGTCCTGTAAGGGCCCTCATAAATTTATTTTGGGCTATAACTAGGCTTGATATATCCTCATGGCCCCATAATTCAGCGCCGTATAAAACGGCGCTTACCACATTAGTGTTATATATTGTGAGGGCGGGGGCTATAGGTTTGGTGCGTGACAGCCTATGTTCTTTAAGGAGGACTCCGGCAAGCTGAGCATGCTTCAGAGCAAGCATGTCAATTTGCGGCTTCCAATGCAGCTTCTTATTTAATGTTAACCCCAAATAAGTAAACACATCCTTACATTATCATTACAGATGGGGGAAGCAGAAAGTGTGGGAAAGGTTGGGCAGTCAAGCCCACAGGCCCATAGCTCGGCCAATCAGCAAGGACTCCCCCTACGTTTGCCTCGGGTCCCTCTAAAAAAATGCAGGACCTAGGGGACGCAAAAGCTGATCATAAATATGAAGAACGAATAACGTCCAATTCTTCTTCAGCCCTGAGTCCCTTGTGCACAACTATGCAGCTCCTATTCTACTCAGAATGTCAAACAAAAGGCCTTCAAGACTTCTTGAATCGAGGCAGCATAGTGACACTCCTTCATTCCCTCCTTGATATGGCCCTGATGGGTCCTGGGAGATAATTTCAGTTCAATTTCTTCCAAAAAGAGAAAGCAGGATAAAGAACCCACAATGATAACATGTGCTTCCCCAATAATCATCCAGTTAATTCGGGCAAGAGAGTGGCAGGTTAGAGAATGGGGAATCAAGATAACAGAATACTTGAACAATGCCAACTACAGTTACGAATGAAGAATGCCTCACCACTCAACTACACAAAACAACATGCCCTTATTCCATCTTGAAGAGCACAAAAGGTGAAACCTCCAAATCGAAACCCGCGATTCCAGCATGTCAATTGAAAATCAACATAACCAAAGCAGAAAAGCATTAAAAAAAGTTTTCCTCTACCACTTGGGGAGCACCAGGCTTGCAACTGAGAACAGATGCACCTGCATTAGAGGGAGCATGCATAGGGACACTTGAGCAGGCTAAAGCAACCTTGAGCCCAGCGACTCATATTTGTTGTGGCTTCCAGCAATTTTATCAGGACTTTAGGGATATTGAAGACTAAGGTGCTGGCATATCAGTCTGTTCATGGAATGTTAGCGGCCAGAATCAATTTTAAATTATCTTGAGGTTTTATCACACTTCCAGAAATATGAGATAGTCGCGCTCCAGCATTCTTGGGCACTTGATTCAACACCCTTAATTGACATCATTGAGTTCCACAGCTCAACGAGAAAGTCCAGAGGTAGACCAAAGGGACCCTTTGTGTTAAGGGTGCTCAACCGTGGCTTCAAGGAAGACCAGCCCCCTAGTTCCACACATAGAACTGCAATCCCTAAATCAACAATTGACTACACCCTATTGAATGGGCCACTACCTACCCACATTGAAACATTCTGACAGAAAGCAAATACTTTTCACAACACATTGAAATCAACCTAGGGATGCCATCCCATAAGGCAGCACACTTCCTGGGTCCATCTCCACATTCAATACATTTGAAAAGACTACACTGGAGTGACACCCTGGCAGATTCCATGAAGTCTGCAATAGATGCTTGCCTAGCCAATCCCACAACCACACTGAGAATCCAGTCAACTCGTGGGATAAGTCAGTAAAAACTGGACATGCTCACCAAAAGCCAGCTGCGTTTAAAGCTCACTGGCTAATACATCACCAGCCTATATCCAGTTGCCTCCCCCCTGGGGAAATGCACAAGTTGGTCCATATCGCTTAAATCCGATTCTTACAAATAAGGTCAGGCTTCTACGGAATAAATACAAATGTGAAGTCTGGCAGTTTAAGAAGAACAACGCAAACTCCTTTTGACCCAAAGTGCTTCACTCCTGTACAAATAACAATACCAAAAAATTATTGGGCACAATCAATGAATGGGAACATTTTAATTTAGCAGAACACAGCCCTGATATCCCTTAGATGTTTGGCTTGCTCATCTGTGCAAACGTCAGACCCCTAACGGTGCATCAGCACAGGACGATGCTCTAACAGCCTGGGATCCAACTGCAACCCCTGAACCCTGTATGGAGGCTCAAACGGGTGCATCACCACGGGGCGAGGGACAAACAGCTCAGGACCAAACTGCAAACCCTAGCCTCTATATGGAGGCTTAAATGGAACACATCAATAACAAAAGCAGGGCAGATAGAGCACCCGCCCCAAAGAACACCCACAGGCACAATTCCAGTAAATTCAGCATTATGGGTGAAAATATTAACACCTCTCTACAAGGATGCGATGATTACAGGCCAGATCCCGGAATCTTGGCAAGGCGTTATCATATACCCCATTTCAAAGGAGGAGACCCTCAAATCTGGGAAATTATCTGCAAATATTATGGTAGGCTCCACTTAAAAGATCTAAAGGCTTGGGAGACTGTATTGTCACCAAAAACCAGACTGGAGTCAGGAAAGAACTGGGTACCTGCTTCAACCTAATGACCATCTCCCTTATGATCGACAAAATTAAAATCAACCACACCCTTCTCTACATTTGTTTCAAAGATTTCAAGGCCACTTTCAACTCCATACCCAGATCCTATTATGGGCAAAATAAGTGGCAGTTGGGATCCCCAAAAGACTCCTTAGAGTGATCATTGAGCTGGCACACAAACATGTGGAATTGCATGAAGGCAGGAAGGTGGGGGAGGGACCACTGTTTCCAGATAAATTTACACCAACACCGGTTTGATGCAGAGGTGGGTCCACACCCCGCTCCTCTTCAACTTCTTCTTGGCAGAACTGGTAGCCTCATTAAATGATATGAGGCCCACCCCTCCCAAAATTGGTGAAGAACATTGGGTAGCCTATTCTTTGAAGACGGCACCCTATTACTAAGTCAAACAAGAATAGGCCTCCAGTGACTATTAAACATCCTAAAAGTCTGAATTGCTAAGAACCAATTGTAAGTGAATCTACAAAAGACTAAAATAATGATTATAGGGAACAAAATAAAAAAAAGAGGGCAAGTGGTTCCTTAACAGAAATGACATTTCAAAAGCAAATCAATACAAGTACTTGGGCGTTTTGATTGAAAGCTGTGGCACCTTCAGACCCTATGAACTATACATCAAGAACAGGGCTGGAGATCTTCAGCATGCTTTGGGAAAACTGGCAACTTATTTGTCAGGGCAGTCACTGACTTTGATCCTGGAAGTAATAAAGGCAAAACTAATACTGACCCTCTCTGCAGGGATTCACTTCTTCTTGGCAGCCAGATCACAGCACTTGCAGGAAGGTCTTCAGACTACCATGCAACATTTCCCCAGCTCAAATAGGGCTAGAATTTGAACTTACCAGACAAGCCATATCACACCAAGGTTCATATTTAAAAGTCTGCTACAAACTCCATAGCTCCAAGCCTGACTCATAAAACCACCTCTTATGGTTGGAAAATACAAATCAAGCCCTCCATCCACATCCAGGGTTTCCCTCAACCAGGTGACTGCAGCTTTGCAGCTCAAGGAACTTTGGTCAATATCTGTCCCCTTTACTACCTTCAAAGTTGTAACCTATAAGGTCATGCAAAAGGCCTAGAATGTCTTACCAAAACGGTCCCATGCCCACCTTGCCATCAACAGTTGCAAAGCATTGCTTTTGTAAACATATTTATCAGCAGACCTGTCAAGGCAGGTGAAACAGCAGCTCATCCACGAGCGGCTCCTCTACGTGGGCGGAGGAGCGTCGCCCCACTGCTTTCTCGCTGTGCGAGAAGCAGAAACATAAAATTGTATATTTTAAATACCATTTTATGTTTCTGCTTCTCGCACTGTGAGAAAGCAGAAGGGGATGCCTTGTTGGGGGTGGGTGAGTGGGCGGTCCTGCAGGAGTCCAGGGTAGGAGTGGCTTGCCCAATCTGAGTGCGCTGACTGTTTGGTTGGCCTCAGGGCCGACCAAACCAGTCATACGCGCTCTCCCGTTGTCTCCATGCAGGCTACATGCAGCCTACATAGAGAAAATGGCCTCCACATAGACGCCTGTGGGGTCGGCGTCCTAGCCAATCACAATGCTGCCATTGCAGCATTGTGATTGGCTTAGGGCTGGGGAGCGAGGCTGCCTGCTTACTGTATGGAGAGGACAGAGGACACGTGACGTGGGACCGGAGGAGATGGTAAATGTAATTTTTATTTTCAAATGAAGTGACCCCCCCTCCCGCACACACCCAACACACACACACACACCTCCCCCATCCGAACGACTGAGCTCATCCTGTACCACTTGGCAACTTCCTGACCCTTGACCTGGCACCACTTTGGCGAAATCTAGTTGACAGGAGGGAGTGCAGGTTTGCAACTACCACTGAGAGGTGATCGAGCCTGTCGCGTGCATCTTTATGGGCAGAAGGAATTTGCTTGTGCAGAAGTGCTGTGAATCAGTCCCTGCAAACCACTGACCTCAGATTAACCCCCGCTTCATAAAATACATACTAAAAGTACCACAGACAGAATGCACCAAGCCAGTGTAATGCAAGGAACAATAACCTGGGTGTATGAGGCTGCTTCCCATCCTACCCACAGACTTTCTTGCGCATCGCAGGTTGGAAAAGCTCACCCAGTGTTCTGCAAAAAACAATAGCTCAGCATTAAAAGGACGGCCAATTTTACCTTTATCTCTCATTGAGCTGCTGTCACTGTGATTTTATCATGTCGTTTATCAGCGAAGTGACTGAAAATTCCTGTGAAATATTTTTATGAGATACTTTTCCACCTGCTCATGAATTGCTTGTAATCTGATCTATTATTAAGCGTTTTTTTATTCCACAATAGAGGTTTTATACGAATTTTTTAATGCGTGCGTGTATGCCATGGTTTTTAATAACTGTACATTAATAATAAAGAAGGGCTTTCACTGTTCGTTCAGTACATAATTCACTGTCAAAATATTCTATGTGGTTTGCTGAGGCTCCGCTGCTTTTATCATCCAAAATGTAACTTGACATTCAGGATGCCTGTCCGAAAACATGTCTTATTCCACATGATCGCTGATGGAAGGGCATGCGAGGGGAACTCTTTGATGCAATGGGAGTATGCTTCCGTGCTCAGAAATGATCTGAGGTCTAAGTAACTCCAAATGCCTCTTTTCTGCGTGCAGTTGCATTCTTCTCTCAGAAAAAAGAAATCATGCCAAAAAATAACTGAATCTGCACCTGTAAAATATATGTCCAAACTTAGAAGAAGTCCTCGGCCTATGAAAGGGACATAAACAACACACAGGGGCCGATTCCGATTTCGGACGGAAGGGCTCCGAACGACATTTGGAGCCCTTCAGCCCTCATTGGAATGTTCCGGCCGGATTCCTTTCTATCCGAGCCATTCCGATGGGCTTGGTCGGAAAGGAATCCAACTCGGATTTCTGGATGGTTTACAACAGGCTCATAGAGCCCGTCCGCAGTCCGGAAATCCTTCAGAACTCCCCCGGCCGCCTCTTTACAACCGAGGGAGTACAGTTTTTCACTGCCTCTTCGTGCCGGTGTTTTCGGCACAAAAAGGCAGTCGGAAACTGTCTTTTGGGGCCCCCATGGGTGCTAGGCCACCGAGTGGCGGCCCCTCTGTAGATCCCTGCACCCGGTGGCAGGCACCTTGGGGTGCTGGCCACAAGGCGCAGGGATGAACTACACCCCTCCATTTCACAATGCGGGAATGCATTCCACCCGGAATGCATGCTCCCATTGTGTGGCATACCATTCAGTAGCATTGTACTTGCTGGGCCGTAACCGATGACAGTGGGTACGTCGGTCACGGTTCCTGACCGAAGTCGGACGGACTCAGGCCCATTGACATCGGAATCGGCCCCACAGTGTTTACTAAGTTTCTCCTTGTCTTCCAAACACCAGATCAAATGTGTCATCAGTGGAATTGGAACAGCTCTTCTCCAGGTGAATATTACTCATTATTTGCATGAAAATCTCATCATGGCCGATGCCCTAAATCTGAATGCTTGTGATCTTCATACAACCCAAGGTGTCTGAGACGGAAGTGAGATACTATGCTTGAGGCCAGGGCTTCAACTGGTGACATACTTTGCACAAGTTCAGTTTAGGAAGCACCCAGACACCTTTTAGGAAGCTGATCAGCTTAATAATAAAAATATCAACAGAAACAAAAACAACAAAGCAACAATCAAAATTAAAAATAATAATACGTATGTTTATTATATAGTACTCAACACCAAAGATCTGCCGAAGTAAAGGTTTTCAATTTAATGACATTAGATTAATGATAGATTGAACTGTTCTTGCTGAGATTAGAACTGAAACTGCCCGGGGGGGCGTTGCTTGGCGCCCGGCGTGAATGGCGGTGTCCGAGTGAGGCTCCTCGGATCATCCGGTGTACGGCATCTTTACTGACTCGCTCAGCCCTTGCTCACACCTTATACCGGTATGTGAGGACGTCGGAACAGCTACTCCTCCTACCCGGATATTTGTGGCTTCGCTGGACTGCGGCATTTTGGAATTACGAACTATGTAAGTTCCGCAACTGCTTTGTCGCGCTGCGACAGCCATTTTGTTTTTTCTCCGGCTGAGCTCTGTCACCGTATCAATGATTTTCTTGGAACTCTGTGGTGATTTTTCCTACATCCTCATTTTCCTTTCTTCATTGGAGATGTGATACATTCTGCGCTCATTTTTGAGTAATTTTCTCTACATTTTCTGACTGACGTTCACTTGGCCGCCATTTTGCCTCTCCCGCGACCTCCGACGCTTATCAGCTTCGGCTTCAATCACATTGCAGCTATTTATGGGTAGATCTAAAGGCAGCACGACTACAACACCTACCAAGCATATTTTTATTAAAAACTCGAAGATTTTTACCGAGTTTTCTCGAACTCAATCTCTTTTATCTTCTCTTTCTGAGGACAAAATGGCGGCGTCTGAGGCTCCTACAGTTCCTACTGGGAAATCTCTCACAAAACGCCTCAGGCAAAATCCCCCTTCACCTCCGAAACCATCATCTCCTGTTTCGATGGAATTATTATTGGAGGAAATCCGGGCATTGCGCCCTTTTATGGAAGACACTAATGCGAAACTCCAGGTTCTCACTGACTCCTGGTCGCAGCTCGACAACAGGGTTACGACTGTGGAGCAATCGCTTTCATCTCTGGCAAATGACTGTGCGAAGATTTCTCCTCTCCATTCTCAAGTCTCTACCCTTCAGCGTCAGGTGGAGGAGCTTGAAAACCGTAACAGGCACAACAACCTCCGTATCTACGGCCTTGAGGAAGGACAAGAGGGGTCAGACCCCATTAGTTTCTTCAAATCCTTCATCCCCAAGGTCCTCCGTATGCCAGAAGGCACCTTGTTGAACATTCAAAGAGCACACAGATTAGGTCGCCCTCCGTCCACGACCTCCCCTTCTCAGAAGCCTAGAGGGGTGATCCTATATTTCCTGGAATACACGGACCTTTTGAAAGTTCTCTCAGCTGCAAAATCCTCTCAGCGCATTACCTGGTCCGGATCTACTCTATTCTTTGCTCAGGATTACGCCAAGGCCACTGCTAACAGGAGGAAAGCCTTCTTGGATTTACGACCTGCTCTTCAGGACATGGGTGCTCGCTATGGCGTTTTTCACCCGTGCCTATTTAAAGTTACTTACAATAATAAGACTACAACATTTGAAGACCCTCTTCGCCTTCGAAGTTTCATCAACGCCCATCATGCTGATCCTATGGAATCCTCCTCCTCGACCACTGGCTGAATTTATGTCCCCTACCCCTCACTGTTGTTGACCTTCTCGTCTTGTCGCATTTCCTCGTCTTATTGCTGACACATGTTTTTCCCCTGATGTTGTGTTTGTGACAATTGTTCTCTTATTTTTCACCACAGTTTATCCCTTCCGTCGCTGCGATGCCTCTCGGCCCTCCGTTCTGTTCCACCCCGGTTCTACCGTCACTCCGTCTGGTTCCTCCTTCCCCCTTGTTCCTTTTGAATCCGTCACTTGTAGGTATGTCACGATTTTGTGTTCTTATCTGGTTGTTATGTTCTCTCTCTCTCTCTCTTTGTCTCTCCTTTTCTCTCTGTTCTCTCTCTTGCTCCTCATTTCTTCCTGCTATCTCCTCAGCTGTTATTCCATCCATTTTCTCATTACTTCTTCTTCGTTTTCCTTCTCCCTCCACTTCTTCCTTATCTTCTTTCTCCAACTGTTTTATTCCCTTTCTTACTCTGCTTTACCTTTTTCTTCACTTTTTCTGCCTCATATTTTCCTTTGACTACGATTCCTCCTTTTGCACTTTTTATTACATTGTTTGCATTATTTTCTTTGTTCATGATTTTACTTTATATCATTCAGAGTTACATCTTGGAATGTTAAAGGTTTAAATAGTCCAATTAAGAGACAACGTGTTTTAGCTCATTTAGCTAAGTTAAAAACTGATGTCGCCATGTTGCAAGAGACTCACCTTAGTGATACTGAATCGTCTAAACTAAAAAGACTTTGGGTTGGTCATGTTTTTTCTTCTCCCTCTTTGGGAAAAAAGAATGGCGTAGTTATACTTATTCATAAAAAATTTGCTGTTACTGATTCTCATTTTGAAATTGATACTGATGGTCGTTTTCTCCTTTTAAGAATGAAGATTGATAATGTACCCATTGTTATTTTTAATGTTTATGCTCCTGTCAATGTTGACCATACCTTTTGGCCCCTCATCTCCGATAAATTAATTTCCCTAACTGATAATTATATTATTTTTGGTGGTGACTGCAACCAGATTCATGATCCCTTCCTTGACAGACATTCCCTAGTTACTTTTGTCCGATCCAAAATGCATAATCAATTTACCTCCACTATTCGTCGTAATTCCCTCACGGATATTTGGAGACTCTGTCACCCTGATCTCCAAGAATACAGTTACTATTCCCCTCCTCACAAAACTCAATCTCGTATCGATTACCTTTTCCTTAGTTAATCCCTTACCCAATGTGTCCTTGCTTCTGAAATTGGCTCCATTCTCATATCTGATCATGCCCCTGTCCTTGTAGACTTTGACCTGATACCCTTTTCACCCTCACCTGGCAGATGGCGATTCAATAATTCTCTCTTGGTTGACCCCAAATTCACAGACCAGTTCAGTGCTTTTCTTACTGACTTTTTTCATACTAATTCTACCCCTGATTCCTCCCCTGCCATGATTTGGGACTCCTTCAAGGCAACAGCTAGAGGTTTTATAATCAATTATGTCTCTAAAAAACGGAAAGGTTTTGAACGTCAATCCTCCCTCCTTTTAACAAAAATTAAAAAATTAGAATATTCCTACTATCAATCCCCGTCTGATACTTCCCTTAAGGACCTTATTTCTGCGAAAGTTGCTTTCAATAAAGCCTCCACGGATGCCGCTTCCTCCTATCCTTTAAAATGTAGTGCCCGCTACTATGGCGGTCAAAACAAGATGGGCAAACTTTTAGCCAATTATCTAAAAACTCGTAAAGATAGAACCCGAATTACCTCCATTACTGATTCGGATGGAATCTCTCACTTCAAAGATGACGACATTCTAAACAATTTTGTTTCTTTTTATAAACAACTCTATACCCCTGAATCCCTTCCTCTTCCTGATGTTTTACCTTCTTATTTCCACTCTCTTACCCCCCCCCTCCTCTTCCCATGTTGACTTTTCCCTGCTTGAATCTGATGTCACTCTAACAGAAATTTCTCATGCAGTCTCAGTACTCCGTCGAGGCAAGGCCCCAGGCCCTGACGGATTTACTATTGAATTTTATTCTCATTTCTCCAAGCAACTCTTACCCCATTTGCTTTCTCTTTTTAATTCCTTTATTTCTGATGGTTCTTCTCACGGTACTTTTCAGGAAGCAATGATCTGCCTTATTCCTAAAGATAACAAAGACCCTACCCTGTGTAAAAATTACAGACCCATTTCCCTTGTAAATACCGATTACAACATTTTTGCCAAATTACTTGCCCTCCGCATAGATCCCGTTTTGCCTGAACTCATTGGTCCTGAGCAATCAGGCTTTGTCAAGGGTCGTTTGTCATCTGATAATTCGAGAGTTTTCTTTAATGTCCTTAGTAAAGCCTCCACTATTCAATACCCCTTAGCTGCCATTGCTCTTGACGCCGAGAAGGCCTTTGATCGTATTAGCTGGGATTTTATGTTCCGTGCTCTTTCCTGGATTGGCTTTCCCCCCAAATTAATTTCCCTCATTGCTCTTTTATACTCCGGCCCCAAAGCTTCTATTTTTGCCAATGGTAAGATTTCCGATTATTTTTCCCTCTCCAGAGGAGTTCGCCAAGGCTGCCCCCTTTCCCCCTTATTGTTTATTGTTGCACTCGAGCCCTTTTTAACAAAGATTAGACAAGATAATCTTATTACTGGTTTCAACCCTGGTCCTGCCCAAGTCAAGTTATCAGTTTACGCTGACGATATCCTTTTCTACTGCTCCAATCCTGAATCTACTATTCCCTCCTTTCTTCGTCAGGTTGAAGCTTTCTCCTTGGTTTCTGGCTACCGTCTTAACCGTGATAAATGCGAGATCCTTCCCCTTAACGTCTCTTGCTTACGACATTATTTTGATCAAACCGGATTTTCCTGGCAACCATCAAAAATTAAATATCTAGGCCTTTGGTTTTCCTCTTCCATTTCAGACACTCTAAAATTTAACTTTGACACTATTTCCAAGAAACTTTCAGACTCTATCACTAAATGGAATCCACTATTTCTTTCTTGGTGGGGGAGACTAGACTCGATTAAGATGATGCTAGCCCCTATTATCTTATACTCCCTCTCTATGATTCCTGTTCACATTCCTAATTACTATTTTAAGCGTTTGGATTCTCTTCTATCTAAATTTCTTTGGCAAAACAAACCTCCTCGTATTGCGCTTTCCTCTCTTAAAAAAGACAAATCTCAAGGAGGATTAAAATTCCCGAGTTTTAAAACTTATCATCATTCCTTTTCCTTGAGACAAACTCTTCGTTGGATTTCTACAGATCCCCCTACCTACCCTCCAACTTGGTTATCCTTGGAAAAGTCCTTTATTTCTCCTTTTGACTTTTCCGAACTCCTTGCTTTTTCTGCCCACACTTCTTCCCTACGTTCTCCTATTATTGCACACTCGTGTCACGTTCTTGCCCCTCTCCTCCCTTCTACCTACCCATCCTCTGCTTCTTTATCTCATCAACCCATTTGGCATAATAAGAAGCTCCGCATTAAAAATCGTTCCTTCTGCTGGAAATCCTGGCACTCTAAAGGCATAAAATGGATATCACAGTTGCTTTGTGATGGAGTTCCCTTACCCTTCTCCGAATTGCAATCCCGTTATCTTCTTCCCAATTCCGTTCGCAAGCAGTATACTATACTCCTCCCTGCTCTTCTTTCCTTTCTTCACTCTCTTCCAGCTTCTTCAGAATTTCCCCCACTTTATCCTCTCCTATCCCCTCTCCTAACTTCTTCTCCCTCTGCTTCTCGTATCTATTCCTGCCATCTAACTCCTTCGGAGCGCTCTAAATCTCGCACTGAATTGGCCTGGGAACAGGATCTATCGGCCACGTGGTCTGTTTCTTTGTGGGATAAGTTGTGTCTTAAGATTCACAAAACCTCCTGTGCTGCCAATACCACCCAAACCCTTTATTTTATTTACCAAAGGTTATTGTTTTATCCATCTAAATTGGCTTCCTTCTCCCCTGACCTTTCTCCGACATGTTGGTCTTGCTCCTCCTCTTCGGCTGATTTACCCCATATGTTATTCCACTGTCCTAACGTTACCTCTTTTTGGCATACAATTTGGTCACGTATTTCCACTATTTTCCATTTCCAAATCCCCTTCACTCCATCCGTCGCTTTCCTTGGTTCCCTCTCCCCAGACTTACCTCAATCCCCTTCTCATTATAAGTTGTTTGACCTTTTTCTTGCCGTAGCCTTTCACTTAATTACTTCCAATTGGAAAGACTCCTCAAAACTTACTTATTCTGCCTGGTGGAATGCTATTTGCTTTAATCATCGCTTAGATACCAACTATGTATCCCCTGTCTCCCTTGCCATCAAGCGTGACCTCCTTTGGATACCACTCACCGAATATCTCTCCTCCACTCTTCCCCTTCTCCCCCTCCGGTCATTGCTGTCCCTCTTCCTATTCCAGATGCGATCCGTAAACCCCCCTGAACATTATATTGTTGTCTTTTTACATATCCCTAGACCGTTCTTCAATATATCAACTGTTCTTCATATGATTGTTTGCTTGTTACTATTTTGCATAATCTGTGCATTTGCTGCTATAATTGAATTTGATCTTCTTGTATATTTTTTACTCCCCTTTTTATTTTTTCCCTCTCTCATTCCTTTTTTCAAGAACGTGAGTGTACCGTTTATTGATTCCGCTTTTCAATTACTTTTTACATTCATTATTCCAACATTCCTTGTATTGTACTTTCTCTTAATGCATTTCATTTTGTATTTTCTGTTTGGTTTCAATAAACTTGAACTTAAAAAAAAAGAACTGAAACTGCCCATCACAACAGACACCAGTTGCGAATGCTCAACTACAATGTTATGGAAAGAATGTTTGAAATAATGCTAGCCATTTAGGCCACATTCCAGTCAATAGTTTTTCATCAACCGTGAACTCTTGACAGAGACTATCTGTATGCAAAGCACTCTTGTTCATGGTCTAATAGGAACAGTCAGGACATATCTGCCGAGCCAGGTTCATGCCAGATGAGAAAACAAGCAACCACAGACAAGATCAGCCTAATTTTATAACACAGGTTTGGTGCAGTTTGAACCCTAGTGCACAATGAACACAGAATCCTTGAGTTCAATGGCACAGTGGTACAGTGAGTGCAGAACACAGGTCTTAGCCTAGCAGTCACACTTAGGATGTCTACTGCAACAAGCACAAAGAAATGGAATGGAATGGGCTTGAAATAATCTCAGACGCTGGCTGGCGCTTAGAATGCACGTCAGTCTATTTCATTTTCACTTGTTGTGCCACCTAGGCAGGGACCAGCCATGTGTAAATAACTCTTGGTCCTGCTCCCATAGGAACAGTGCAGACCACGTGACCTCCAGAGGGGAAAACATGTAACTCTAAATCAGTTTTGTTCTATTTACACCTAACAATTGAGGTGCAGATTGAGTCTTATTGCAGAGTGCTCTTGGGACCCATTTCTAGGCCAACCATCACAATCATGGCATCTCCTAAAACAAGGTGATGGAAGGGATGCTTGAAATAATCTCTGCCACTGACTGGTCCACATGGGTCAGAAATGGAGTGTGCTTGTTTGTGTTCCTATTTATAGGGGACCTGGTTTGGCAGTTCACGTTCCACTGTTCCTATCAGAGCAGAACACCTGATGGTTTCCATATGTCTAGTTCCATCTTGAGAATGGTAAGTAGGGCAAACATGATGGACTGGAATGTGGCCTTACTGATTATCAGTGCTGAAATTCATTCAAGCATCCCACTCTTCATTTTTAGGAGTATTTCAGCAAAACTCATGTGGAACTGGTATGCCAAAATGCGTGTTCGGCCACCTCACTGTGCCATATGACTGATGAGACCTAAATAGATTGAAACCAGTCTGGGGTTCCTTGTGTTTGCCTTCACATGGGATTTAGACTGGCAATTCAGGATGGATTGTTCCTGTTGTAGCAGACAAATGCAGATTTGCACTTGGCTGGTTCCTGTCTGAGGTGGCACATTAATAAAAAAGAAGAGGAAGCTTAGAATAATTTCCAGTGGCAGAGATTAATTCTGGCATTCCACCCATCACTTTTTTTCTCACAGTGAGATGTCTCGAAATGCAATGGGTGAGCCGAGAAGTGGGTTGTTAGACCTGGCTTCTTTGGCATGGTTTTCCATCTACATTTTTGCCTTCAACCCTTTTATTTTGCTGACTATGTTTTTGTTGGCTGTAGGACTCCGCACACCTTACCACTACTAGCTAGTGCTAAAGTGCCTATGTAAAGCATGATTGAATTGGCTTATACCCAATCAGCATATTTTGTTTACTTGCAAGTCCGTATTAACGTGGCACTACCTGTGCCGAAGGCCTGAGAATTAAATTCTACTAGTGGGCCTGCAGCACTGATTGTGCCACCCACTTAAGCAGCCCTTTAAACATGTTTCAGGTCTGACATTGCAGCCTGCTTGTGCTGTTTTAACTGCTATGTTGACCTGGTAAAATCAACCTTTCCTGAAAACCTTCCTTTTTACTACATGTAAGTCACCCCTAGTGTAGGCCCTGGATAGCCCAGAGTGCAGTGCATTTAAAAAGTTGGACATGTAGCTTTTAGTTTTACATCTCCTAGGAGTAGAAACCTGATACATTTGTTTCAACTACTGCAAGACCTACTTCTCCCATAGACTAACATTGGAGTTACCTCATTACATTTAGTAAGTGATATTTTCCAAATGGGTGCAGGACAGGTACCCAGTTCATGTGTGGTGTTTTTGGAATTGTAATCAAAAACCCTCTCTCATGGCAAAGTCGGATTTTATATTACAATTTTTAAAATGCTACTCTTAGAAAGTTGGCATTTTTTTGCCTCAGCCATTTACAGCCTGCAGCCTGTCTCTCGGTCGCATGACTGGGTGTAGATGGCAGTTGGCTCTGCATACTCCTCCTAGACAAAAAATTAATGGAGAATGGATCACTTGTGGACTACAGCACCAGGGTTTTTAGGACGCCCTTCTTGCAAAACCCTCATACACGCACGTTCTTTGGTAAGGTGGTATATCTTTGTTCTCCACCAGGTAACGTAGCGTGGGTGCATCATCATAGGGTTCTTTTTTGTGTATATGCAACCTCCACCTGGAGGTACCCACTGGTATTGTAGCAGTGCTCTAGAAATAGTGCTCCCAGAAAGTGATAGAGTTTAAAAATCATAAAATCTAAAAAATAAATGTATGCCCTATTGTTCTAAATTGGTGTGGAATTTTCATAGTATTGTGTTTCAATTTTAATACTGTTTAAAGTGCTGCATAAATATTATACACATTGCCTTTAAGTTAAGCCTGACTGCTCTTTGCCAAGCTATCAGAGGGCTGAGCAGAGGTTAATTTGGGGTTGCCCTGTGCCTCACCCAGACAAGGATCGTGGTGCTGTTTGAGTAGTTCCCTCCCTCCAATAAGCAACACAGTTTCTCACATTGGTCATTAGGACTTGTGTTTGTGTAGGGCTACACAGTGATTTTGTGTTACACTAAAAATCCCAGATGAATAATCTGAGACCAGTTAGAGTTATAAATTCTCTGTGATTGGCCTTTTTGTTTTTCCAAATTCACTCTTACTTTACCTGACTGTTGGTGTCTGTGGTTTCATCTGCCAAAATGAGATTTGAGCTCCTCAATCTGGATATCTACACTGTGGCTGAGCTCAAGGAATTTTGCAAGGAGAGGAGGCTGTCCACCAAAAGAAACACCAAGAAGGCGGAGCTCCAGAAGGCTTTAAGAGCATGAGCAGAGGCCCACCAGTTGCCAGTCACCACAGAAAACCAGGGTGGAGAGGATGATGATGCGGAGGGCCTGGATGCCCACCATGAGATGCAGCAGTCAGCTAGGGGGATAATTGAGCCCCGAGCCGGAACTCCCTCCCAGATCAGAGAGAAGTGCATTTTCTTGAGGCCTGTCCCGAGAGGAAGTGGCAGTCAGGAAGGCAGAAAGCGAGTTTAGGCTGCATATAGCCCAGCTGGTAAGGGTGGAAAAGAAACTGCCCAGGGAGGCATAAAAAAAGGAGGCTGAGGAAGAGAGAGCCCCGGAGGAGCATAAATTATAATTGGCTCATGAACTGAGTTTAAATGAGCTGGACATCAAGGCCGTACAGACAGGGTCCAACAATGATGGGGGCAACATACCTACAGTGCCCTTTGGAGACAAAAGGTTGCATATTCTTAAAGGTCTGGTGCCTTACTTTATGGGGTGATGACATTGACAAGGGATTTGAAGCTTATTTGGTGGCTTTGCAGATGCATAGTGTTAGATATGGGGTCTCTAGTTGATAGTGGTTTGCACCCTGTCCAAGTAGGGACCCTCACTCTAGTCAGAGTAAGTTAGTTACACCCTCAAAATAACCCGTGTTGACCCCCCTTGGCAGCTTGACAAGAGCAGTCAGCCTTAGCTCAGAGACAATGTGCAAAGTATTTGTACATCAAAAGTAACAACAGAGGGTCCCTGAAAACTGATAAAGTGAGGGGGCAGGGAAAAATGAACAACAGCAAGAACAGACCCCTCACTTAAAAATATTTTAGAATAGGTGGTACATCCTAGATACATATGTCAAGAAACATTGTCCCACAAACAGTAGTTATTCAAAAAATATTGTCACTTTTTATTTACACATTTTTCTAGTACTTTGAAACATAATAGCAATATAAACTCATATACGTGACCACAATATACAGCAAATATTCTATATATACATATTTATATTATATACATACACAAGAACTCCCATACACCAAAGGCACATACAAACATACCCAGTCAGTCAAAACCACACATTCACTTCATCTAAACAAGCAATATCGATACAATCACAAACTCACTACACACAATATTCAAAAGGTAAAGGATAAATAACAATCCATTCCAATCAATAATACAAAAACATAAGAAGAAGCAAGGAGAAGCGCAGACGCGCATTTCGGAAAAGGAACTTATTGGTCCTAAACTCCTTCGTCAGGACGCAAATATATCATAGGTTCCATATAAAGGTTTCTTATACTGGATATTAGGATACCAGGTCAAAGATCCAAGTGAATGGTTATGCGGGGGTACACTCCTAATTCAGATGAATAGCCTGAATTCAAATTCTCATAAATGGGAAAGGGCACGGGTCACGAGCACCAGGTCTTGTAATTTCAGACGTTCAATATAAAGAGCAACAGAGAGCTCCCAGATGTAGAAAACGTACTGCCCAAAGGAGGCGTAGGCAGAGCACGTGCCGATTCACAATGAAGGAGCCCACCGGGCCGGCTCTAGCGTCCCACAGAACAAACTCCACAGGGTCAGAGTCATTTAGTACACGTCCGCTCATAAGTCATTAAATTTCAAAGCTGAATAAGGTGAAAACAATCCGTCTACGGTGAAAAACGGGTGCCAAATAGTCAGAGTTGTTCAAAGTATTTGTACACACACATACAGCAACACAGTGAAAATACTACAAAAGGACTCACACCAGTTTAGAAAAATAGCCAATATTTACCTTATTAACACAAGACTAAAACAACAAAAATCCAACATACACAAGTCAAGATATGAATTTTCAAAGATTAAATATAGTTATAGGTCTTAAGTCTTAGAAATCAAAGGTTGCGCTTGACCACGACAAAGTATCTTAGATGCTTTAAAATTCAATGATGGCGCAGGGGAGGTGATGCATTGAAAAAGCAGTTGATGCGTTGGTTCCTTACTGCGATGCAGGTCGTGGGCCCGGTGACCCAGAGGGACAGTGGTTGGAAGAGGACTTGATGGTTGCTTGTAGCAAGGGATTCGTCAGTTCCTCAAGGTGGTGCAGAGTCATCAAGTCATCCACGTCCGGGAATGATGCATGGTGCAGGGACGGTGATGCGTCATTTGCAGGCACAATACCTTGTTTCCCTACTGCGGTGCCTTGTCGATGATGAAAATGGTGCCCAGTGACGATGCATCGATGCTGTGTGAAAAGTGAAGTCATGCTGCATCAATTCCAGAGTGTTGTAGCAGGTCCTGTGTTGCAGTCGGAGCAGTAGGTCATGAACTTTGGTGATGCGGTCCTCAAGACTTCTCGATTCTTCGGAGGTGCTGTAGCGAAAAGTCAGGCCTACGTTGTAATCCGCTGCTTTTGAGTCAAGCGGGGACCACGCTTGACTGCATACAGTGGCGATGCGTCGAGTTCTGGCAGTGATGCGCCGGTTCTGAATGATGCTTGAGTCGAAGCATTCATTTTTCTTCTTGTTGCACCATAACTCACTTCCAAGGGCATAGGAACTGGATTTGGCACTGCTTGGCAGAATATAGATCTCAGTAGAGAAAAAGTCTGTGATGGCCAAGTGGAGGCAAGCTCAACTCAAGCCCTTGGAGAACCTTAGAAAGTACGATGTAGACAGCAAAGTCCAGTCCTTTTACTACCAAAACAGAGGCAGCAAGCAGCAAGCAGCAGGCAGACACAGCAAAGAAAACAGCTTAGTGTCAGTCCCTCCTGACTGCAACACAGCCGTTCTTCCTGGCAGAATGTCTTCAATCCTGAAGTGTTCTGAGTATGTGGTGTCATAGGTCCAGTACTATTATCCATTTCAGCCTTTGAAGTAGACAAACTTCTAAGAAAAGTCTTTGTAGTGCACAAGACTCTGCCCTTCCTTGCCCTGGTTCCAGACACACTACAAGAGGTGGAGACTTATTTGTGCAAGGACAGGCACAGTCCTATTCAGGTGTCAGTGTCAACTCCTCCCACCACTCTATCTCAGGAAGGCCCTTCAGCCTGGTGATGGGCCACCAGGATATGCATGGCACACCTCGCACACTTTGTGTGACTGTCTAGAGGGAATGCACAAAAGTCCAACTGTCACCCTGACACAGACATGTATTCAGAGAGAGGCATAGGTGCAGCACAGTTAAAGTAAGAAAATGCTCACTTTCTAAAAAGTGCCATTTTCAGACATGCAACTTAAAAACCACCTTACTAAAAGATGCATTTTTAAATTGTGAGTCCAGAGTCATAAAACTCCAATTTTCTATCAGCTCCCAATTGGAAGATACATTTGTAAGATGTTACGAGGCAGCTCCAATGCTAACCTATGGGAGAGATAGGCCTTGCTGTAGTGAAAAATGAATTTAGAACTTTTCTCTACAAGGACATGTGAAACACAACTGTAGATGTCCTACCTTTTAAATACACTGCACCATGCCAATGGGGCTGCCTTGAACTTCCCTGAGGGGGGACATATATGTGATAAAAGGGAAGGTTTGGGCCTGGCAAGTCGTGGCAGTTTAAAACTGCACCCAGAGGCCCCCCTGCTGTGCTGATCCTATCAGAGCTAATGCGGCTTTTAATAAGTGGCTAGAGACCTCCCTTGATCTTATCCTTCCTATGACTGAAGTTAGTCATCGTACCGGCTCCAATAAGTTGGCCTGGTATTCCACAGACTTGAAAAATCTTAAGCGTAGTTGCAAAAGGGCCGAAAGGAAGTGGAGAAAAAATTTCTCCTGCGAGAATAAAAATAAATATAGACTGGTACTTAGGGATTACAAGAAACAACTAAAAATCGCACAATCGGTTTACTATCAAGGGAAAATCGCTGATGCCGCTAATTCACCTAGGGAAATTTTTAAAATGTTTAAGTCCCTGGTCACTCCCCCTTGTCCCTCTAATGAAGTAACCGACCCCTAGAAACGTTGCGATGAACTGGCCCTTTTTTTGTCACATAGGCCGCTAACATATACTCAGCCTTTCCGCCTTTAGACACTACCGAGACCACCGTCCCTTTGACTGTGCCTGTCTCCCCCCATTGTACTTGAGTCCTTCCCTGTGTTAGATCTGCCCACGGTGGAAAGACTCCTTAGGAATCTTAAATCGGGCTCCCCTTTAGACATCGTTCCGCCATCTGTACTTAAACAGGCCTCGGCCATTGTTTCTCCTATTATTAGGGATGTCATCAATTCCTCCTTGGTGGCAGGTGTAGTGCCCCCTCCATGGAAGCAGGCCAGAGTGAAGGCTCTTTTAAAAAAAACAGCCTTGACCTGGAAGGCTGGTCTAACTATTGACCCATTTCTCTGCTGCCAGAGCTTATTAAAATTGCAGAGAAACATGTCAACCTCGCATTATCTTCGTTCATGGAGAACGAGGTAGCCCTGCATACCACCCAAACGGGCTGTAGAACTAAGCATGGAACAGAGACGGCTCTGGTTGCTGTGGTGGAGGAGACTAGGAAAATTGTGGATGGAGGAGGCTGCGCGGCGGTGGTCCTGTTGGACCTCAGCGCAGCCTTCGAAACGGTAAACCACACTCTCCTGATTCATCGGTTGTGGGAGGCTGGCATCGCAGGGACTGCCCTTAAATGGCTCCAGTCCATTCTGTCGAAGAGAACCTTTTCAGTCTTTGAAGATGAAGCAGCATCCAAACAACTTCCACTGCACTACGGCGTTCCCCAGGGATCTTCATTGAGCCCGACCATGTTCAACATCTACAAGAGGCCTTAGGCTGATGTGGTTCTTCCCCGGGGAATCCAGTTGGTCACCTACGCCGATGACACGCAGTTGGTTGTTTCCCTTGCTAGGGCGGATGCTGTGGATTCTGGGAATAACAATCTGTCCCCTTGTCTTACCAAGGTTCTTGAATGGATGGATGCCTCCTTTCTAAAGCTCAACGGATCAAAAACCGAGATCATGTTGCTGGGATATAAGGCCCCCATTAATCTTGATTTTTGGTGGCCGAGATGTCTTGGCCCCTCTCCTACTCCGAAGAACCAAATCAAGAGTCTGGGGGTTTGGCTTGACCCCACTCTGGGCTTTTAAGTTCAGGCTTGTAAGGTCGACTCGACCTGCTATGGCCCGTTGAAGATCTTAAGGAAGGTGCTGACCCTTCTTTCGTTCAAGGCGAGACGGATCCTTGTTCAGTCTCTGATTCTCTCCCGACTGGACTACGCGAATGCGGTATATCTGGGTGCACGTTTAGCCACTATTAAGATACTTCAGTCCGTCAAGAACTGTGCAGCCCGTATGCTCTTGGAGGTACCGAGACATGGCTCGGCTAAGGCTGCCCTGCGATCTTTGCACTGGTTAAAGGTGCAGGAAAGGATTCGGTTTGAAGCCATGTGTATGGCTCACAAGTCAATAACTAACAACGGTCCAGCCATCCTGCATCCTCTTTTCTGACATTATCAATCGTCCAGAGCTTTAAGATCTAACCATCGCAATCTGCTCTCTGTTCCAAGGGTCAAGCGCTCTTGTACAGGTGGCCCCCGGTTCGCAGTTCATGCAGCAAAAAGCTGGAATCAACTTCCCCACAACCTACGGCTTGAACCCAATCATTTAGTGTTTAGAAAGCGGCTGAAGACCTTCCTGTTCTGTTGAGTGGGTTGCTCCGTTATGGGTCCAAAATCGCTGGGATGCCTCCGGGTAGACAGCGCTCTACAAATCTGTACTCATTCATTCATTCATTCATTTATTCTGCAGTGGCAGACCTCAGGCATGTTTGCAGGGCTACTCATTTGGGTGGCACAATCAATGCTGCAGACCCACTAGTAGCATTTGATTCAGAGGCCCTGTGGCCGACCGGTGCACTGAACTAGAGACTTACTAGTAAATCAAATAGGCCAATCATGGAGAAATACAACACCATTATATTTTAGACATAGAGCACTTACACTTCAGCACTGGCCAGCAGTGTTAAAGCGCCCAGGGTCCAAAAGCCAGCAAAAGCAAACTGCACATAGTCAAAAACAGGAGATCAGAGGCAAAAAAAACAGAGGAGGCCACGCCAAAAGATGCCAGGCCTAACACATAGGGTCTCTGAGTAGGATTGGGGGCTAGTCTCAGGACGCACTAGAGAAGTCGAACAAGATGAGGTATCCCCCCCATGAAGGAAACTCTTGTAAGAAAATATTGCGTTAGCTTAGGAAGTACAAGCAGACATTTAGGGACAGCCAGAAGCAGGCCCAGCAGTCCTGGGAGGATTGTGTGGATCCCTATTGTAATGCACTGTTTGGTTGAGTGAAAGGCAGTAAAGTAAAGGATTACCAGGGTTTGTACAATTTAATCGCAAGAGAGCACATGTTCCGTCTTTGTATTACAGATCAGTGCCAACACCTTAGTGAAAGTAAGCTCACTGACCCCAAGGAGGTTGCTAAGAAGGTAGACTACTTGCTTTGCACCAGGGTCCTGATGTGGGTTATGGTGGGTGGGGGGGGGGTATTTTGGGGGCTGGGGGGGGTGCAGAGTCCCCCCCAAAAGTAGGGCGGTGAGACTAATATAAAAAAGGAGGTCTCTAAAGGTCCCCAAATTAGTTCTAAGAGTCAGGACTCCCAATCCTAGTTTGAACAGAAAAATACATTTTTGAACATGGCACAGGACAATTTTCCGGTTCTTAAAGCCACACGCTGCTGCGCAGCCCTAGCATCTGCAGCTGAGATGTGTTGATGAGTGGATGTCTGCCAAACGTGGCATAGCGCCTCTTCACAACATCAAGCATTGTTCACTTGTCAATCTATTCTGCAGCTGGCCTCTCATTTCCGCCGAGGTAATGATATGTTACCTCTGTACTGAGATCTGATGTTGCTAATGATGCATTCAGCTCTTTATGAATGTCAAGCTTGTGGGTGCGAAACTTTACCTCATTGTGATCAAATCTCTGCAGTGCTGGTGAATTGATTGCAGGCCTGATGCGCGCGAGGCTTTTCTCTACATGATGTCGTTAGAGATGGATGCATGCACCACTGCCTTACACGGAAATTACACGGACCTCGTAAGGAGGGCCCACGTCATACCTGAATTGTTGTGAGTATAATAAAGCTCTTGGTAAAATCTGAACCATCCCATAGGCTTTTAGCCTTCGCATTTCTGAAGAAGAAAATGTCAAAGTAGGACACTTTGGTAAATGTAAAGCACTTTTCAACATCACTTGTAAGTTGCGCATATATCTACCTAAATCATGACAGAAAGGTGATTCGTAATAATAATTTTGCAAAAATACAAAAAGTGCAATATTGACTGTCATAGGGGCAGGTGGAAACTATGGGGCAAATTTACAAGCTCCTTGCACCTCTTTTTCACCGCCGTTGCGTGACTTTTGTGACGCAGAGGCGGCCCAAAAGATGCGCCATGGTGCGGGGTATTTACAACGTGATGCATCTGGAGATGCGTCACGTTTTAAAGCCCTGCGCCATAAGGAGGCATTCCGGCGCAGGGGGGTGTTCCTGCGCAGGAACACCTCCTAAAAGTGGCTGAGTGAAATCTACAAGAAGCAGGCGTAAGGCTTGACGCAGCATTGGACAGATAGGGCACCCCAAGCCTTGCTGGAGCTGCGTCGCGCTTGCGACGCAACTCCAGCAATGCGCCGCCTTTACGGCACAGATGCGTCACGCATCTGTGCCGTTTTATCCCTATACGAGTGTAATGAAGCTCTGAAATTTGATTACGTCTTACACTTCTTTCCTTATCTTAAACATGGTCATTTCATGTATTGAGGAATTGTAATGTTGTTTATGCACTCATATCTTTTTTACCTATTTTTAGTGTAAGTTAGTTTTTTAATCTATATGTGTGATTATAGCCGTGCAATATTTTTATGTACTTTTAATCGTCTATTTTTATTTAGACCAAATAAAGTTATATTGATTGATACCTGCCCAACACAGTTGCTGCCCTCTTTGCTCCCCGCTGGACATGCTGTCCAGTTGTGTTGTCCATTTCATGTTGTCGTTGGTACGTCCGTTTAGCCAAGGTGAGCCCTGTTTTTTGGGGCCGAGCTGGCCACTTCCTGTCTAGTGTTGCTTGTGCCACTGGGCTGCACTGCCGCTCAGGGCAGGGAAACTGGGAGAACCAGGGGGCATATTACCAAGCAATAGCGATAATTATCGCTATTGCTTGGTTAGAGACAAAAATTTACTGCTGAGCTGCGGCGATTTTTACCGCAAATAAACCTTGGTATTACCAAGTTTTATCGCAAATGCGATAAATATCGCCGCAATGCATGAATATCGCTGAAAAGTCAGCGATATTCATGCATTACCGAGCTAAGGCTCTTAGCCATGTTATCCACCTCCCATTGGATAACATGGCTAAGAACTGGTCAGGGCAGGTGTTAGCTTTTGGAGATATTCACGCTTAGCGCGAATATCTCCAAAAGTTGGTATTAGGAGATAGCGATGTTAGCGACTGTTTTCAGTGACTAACATCTTGGCACGCCCACTTTGCATGTCATTAGTGATAAATATCACTGACATGCAAAGTGGGGCCCAAGATGGTCGCTATCTCCTACTAGCTGTCGCTAACTGGTGTTAGCGACAGCTAGGTAATAGGGAGATAATTTTATCTCCGCTTTCTTGGCTTTTAAAGCCAAAAAAGCGGAGATAAACCCCCTTGATAATAAGCCCCCATGTGCTTTGCTGCAAAACCGAAACCCTCTCCCTTCTCTCCCCTCCTGCTTCCCTGCTGAACTCGGGTGGTGAGGTGACTCTGGCAGCAGAAAGGCATGGTTGCCAGTGGTAAGGTGTAAACCGAAGATCTCGGGTTAGACTCCGTCTGTGCCTCGGTAAGTTACACCAGCAAATAAAAGCGAGTGCGTTTTTGTGTACTGCATTGAGGTATAAATATACCAGTGTTAGGGAGTGCTCCCCCCCCAGAAGGTTCTGAGGATGGGGCTGCCTCAGCTGTGGCTACACGTTTCTGTGTATTTAATGATTTTAGGATGGCGTAATGGCCTATTGTATATTGTGATATTGTATTTGAAATGCCTGCCGTTATTGGATCCTGTGTCTTTTGTTCATGTGGGCACTGTGGAGGAATGTGCAGTCGGGCCTTCACTACATTGAAGGCCAGAGACATATTGTCTGCAAAAACGGTTTTGTTCAGGTCTGACAACATTGCAATGGGGCAGGTCATCAATAGGCAATCTTCCCACTGCCTACTGGTCCTGGGCTTGCTGAGGGAGCTTGTGAGGGCGTGCCTGCACAACAATGTTGAATTCAAGGCACAACACATTGAGAGGGTTAAGAACGGGGCAGCTGATGCTCACTCGCATTTTCAGTGGCCCCTTTTCTGGGAGGTTAGGCCGCAAGCGAGAGCAGAGATGACACCTTTCTCTCAACAACTTTGGCACCTATTACAGTGGAACAACGCTTAATGAAACTGGGTGAGCTATCGCTTGCCCCTGGGACAAGGAGGCGGTACAAGAACTGTGTTTTCACAGTCTGCAGGGAGTCTGAGGCCTGGGGGGCGGGGCAGCAACCATTGAGTGAAGGGTTAGCACTTTTTTAATGGGCTAGCTAGGGTCAAGAACAAGAGCCGTCCGTGGGTCACAGGGCATCTAGCACCGGTGAGCCACCTTTAAAGCTCGGAGGCCAATAGAACCCCACCAGGGCATTCCCCATAAGGGCAGCTCTCAAAGGCTGGGCCAGAGAGGAGGAGAGGTCAGCAGATGACAGGTCACCCATTGAGTTCCACATTCTAAAAGGAATGATAGATTGTGTTCACAGGGTCACATATTCTGATCATTAGGCCACCCTATTCTCAGCAGTATTCAGTTTGCCATTTTTTGGGGCCTTCTGAGTTGGCAGCCAATTCACGGAAAGATTAAACAAATGACGCACCAGGAAGAGGACCATAGTGTGCAAGGGGCTGCCACAATAGTCCCTCATGTGGTTGCAAGCCTGAGCAACCAGGGCTTACCTGTTGATGCTCCAGCCCTAAAAAAGGCGTGAGTAATAATCCTGGACTGGTGGTCCATGGTATTTAAGGGAGAAAATGCCCCAAATACCCAAATAAAAATTGTAGCACTGAATGGGTTGGCTCTCGGGCCCTTTGGCGTATCAGGCCAGTGGGCTGCATAGGTTATAAAACTGTTTTTCCACCAAACCATGTGTTGTGTGATTTATGTAATCCATGGGGGTTATGTAGCCATTTGCCATTGTTTGTGGTGAAGGGTTGCTGATATCGGCACTATGGGGCTGCAAGCAGCGCGTGCAATGTGCCCTCCTAAGAGGGAGGCCAATTAGTGCTGCATTCTAGTACACTCACCATCATGCTAGCCTATGAGACCACCTGGGGGAGTCCCTATCTTCCGGCGCTCACCCAGCGTCATGTCCAGCACCTGGTGGGCAGGGCCCAGGGTACTTATACCTGCCCCGCACTGTTACCTCCCTCTTTGTTCCCCCCTAGACACGCTGTCACCCACACTATCTTGCACCTAGCATGCCAAGGGCTGAATTTGCTTCCGGTTCTGAGCATATTAATTGTGTAATGGTGTTGCAGGTGGAGTTACAGCACAATCCTGAGCAAGTTTGTTACACAAGGACACCATCTCAGGGAGCAGAGCTGGGGTGCTTTATGCCAAACCCCACGAGTCTTTGTGACAGGACCGATAAGCAATGGCACCTCCTTAGTCTCTCAGGCAGTTGCAAGCCTGAGCAACCGGGGGTTGCCTGGTGACGCTTCGCCCTTAAAAAGGCACGAGTAATAATCCTGGACTGGTGTTCCATGGTATTTAAGGGAGAAAATTCCCCTAATAAAGTTGTACCACTCAAAGGGTTGACCCATGGTGCTGTTTGGGATATCAGGCGGGTGTGCAGCTTAGGTTACTCATTGTTGCCTTCCCCTGGATTGCCCAAAAGTGTACCCATCACATTGGCATATTTCATTTATGAAATAACCCTGCAGCAAACTGTTTTTCCACCAAACCATGTGTTGTGTGATTTATTTAATTCCTTGTTGGCTAAGTAGCCATTTACTATTGTTTGCAGGGAGGGTTGCAGATATTAGCACTGTGTTAAGTGTTTTAATAACAAACACAAAGATATCAGGCAATTGGCAACAAACTCAAAGAGGTAAACCAATTTCTCTAAGTTACACCTTTCACTGAGCAGCCATATGGCAGCTCAAGTTGGTGTGTGCAAGATTAAGAAACCATTCTCTTATACCTGACCCATACTTCATGTGCATACTACAATTATTAGCCGTAGCTTGCAAAGTTTTATGCATGGGTTTTTTCATGTTAAAATCAGTACTTTAGTGCCCTTTTTAAATAAAGGTGGATGTAACTCTTGTAATTCCGTGTAGCGTAATCATGTAGAATTACCCAAAAATCTGCATGATTACACAGAATTATGGGAGAAGTTTAATTTTGCGTTTGGTGCTATTTTCATAGAGCAACAATGCCCCCTTGCATTGAAAGTGGGTGTAAGTATTCTTTTTGCACTAACAAATAGGACTAAGTGTAACAGAGCATAAATAGCGACAAAGAGCATCGTCTCAGGCTTGCTAATTGTGCACTTGGGGTAGGATTTCCCCCCAATTTACTCCCAGCATTTAAAGCTAGCTTCTAAGTTTTGAATGGCAATACAAACAATTGAATGTATTTTGTCAAATGTCCTTGCGAGAAGGTGTATGTACATTGGACAAACTATCCAACCTGTAAAGTCCCGCATGTTACATCATTAGTCGAGAATTAAGTGTCAAATACAGGGTGCTCCATTGGTCAAACAGTTCCACACTATGAATCACTCTGAAAGTGTCTGTTATTCAGTGGCACAATGTGTCTTTTGGGGTGGCTCTATCTCTGCCTTATTGGCCAACAAGGAGTCAAGGATGACTGAAAAATTTCACACAGCAATGATAGGGCTGAATGTCTTTCACAAAATGTGGGTTTTGATTTAATATTTTAGGTTCACCACTGAACTTGATGTGGTTATGTGGCGGCACGGATCATGTACCTGGTGTTTCAGCTACTCTAATAAGAACTTTAAGGCCTGGTTGCATTACCAATTGTTCTCAGACACTTTGTTACAGGCATCAAAAATTTGATGACTTAATTGTCTTAATAATATTTTTAAAGGTATGTGTTTTATTACCCACTGTTATCGGATACATTGTTTCTGTATTAGGGAATTGACCAATGTTTGCTTGGTATTCTCCTATGCATCATGAGCTATTTACACATGAACCATCAACAATGCTGTAATTGGTCCTTATAGTTCTATGAAGGTGTTTGCACTATAAATGTTCATGTGTCTGTTGGAGTTTTCCATTCTTCAATGAGTAGGTACTTGATAATAATTGTTTACTTCCTTATGCACTACATAATTGACATAAATGGCTCACAATTAGCACACAATTAATACAATTGTATTAGGCGTAATGGCTCGCTACCATTCAATGATGGCTGCCAGCCATTCAGTGACGCCTCTCGTTAGTTTCAAGCACTCAGTACTTTACCACCTCCACTGCCACGTATCACTTTGAGGTCAGGTGTACACTTTAGTGGTGATATGTGGATTATCGGCATGTACTTACCACCTGACATTACTTTAGGGCCAGCCTTGTAATCCAATCCTGGCTATGCATTGTTTGAGAAATACTACAAAATGGGCACTAGATGCACAGAAGATTGCACCCCACTTTTTTTCTAATCACACTCCATCTCTCAGGCGTGGTAGGTGGCACAGTGATATGTCGGAAGGTACAGATCACTGAGCACCCACGTTGGTTTAGCCGACAGACCACTTCATTGACCGTGCATGCGGAGTCATACCAACGTACGAGACCACGCTGTAGGAATCTTACCTCCGAAGACAGGGAAGCCAATAGGTCATTGAAGATGACAGTGGTTCATGAGTAGCAGCGACAGTTCCCCCTAGAGGGCGGAGGAGCCTCGACCCACCTGCTGCAAGCACAACAGTTACACGTAATGGTCATTATTGCTATTTTATTAGAGGTACGAGCCCTTGTAGGCAGGTGTCAGAGTGGGAGGGGGGGCGGGGCTGATCATGGCAACTGCAGGATGTGAAGCTGGCTACCAGCGTGCATGTCGGAGTGGCCAGCCATCTTGCGATGGCTAGCCTGACACTCCCACTTGAGATCACACAAAACCCAGCCATGTTAACCTGACCGGAACTGCAGGCTCAGGCACTGTGTTAGCCTGCTCAAACCAATCCTGGAGCTTCTCTTAGCATGAGAGCAGCTCCAGGATTGGTTAGGTTTGCGGCTGAACCATCTTCCTTTCCCCCTTAACTTCCTTCCCTTCACACCATCCTCTGCCAGCACTTCCAGCCACTAGGAGAGTTCCCCAGTCAGCCACTGCCTCCGTGACCCCGCCAGACTCGGGGGCTCTTCCCCCTTCTTAAGAAAGTTGGCATCCGCTGCCTTGTCTCTAGGTGGCCAGTGATCTGTGGGCATCAGCTGTCCGGCCGGGCTCAGTGCCATCAGCAGCAACCTACACTCTGGCCCGTCTACAAAAGATTTCGCAGTTGCCCAGTGATGCTTGGTGGCTAACAGCTTCTGCCAGCAATCCGGGTCCATGCTCAGTGAGCGGAGCAATGTCTACCTGCCCCGGTAATGCAGTAAAGCAGGCGACCATTGGTACTCGGGGCCTCAAGGCCTATGTCACCGACAGACCTGGTCCTCAGCACGCCCTCAGATCACAAGCCAAAAGATGTTCCGTCCATCTGACAGATACAGTGCGCCCTATACTAGTATACTAGAACCCCCCTCCCCCCACTCTGCTCCACGAGCAGGCCTCCCCCCGCCCCCGCTCCCCGAGCAGGGAGGAGGCCCGGTGGGCCTGTTTATGGTAATACTCCAATATTCACTCGGAATACAAGAGAGGGAAGCCACAAATTAAATTTTAGTTGCTGCAATCAGCCATAAAGTGATAGTCAATTCTTCAGAAATGTTACGCTCACTGTTTCTAAAAATGTATTTACATTTGTGTTTCCCGTTTACATTGATGGGATTGCTTTTTTACTTAAGAACAATGGTGTGTGTCGGGCATGCCATGGGGAGAAGGGCGAGGCGAGCAGGGGAGCTGGCTGGGGTGAGGGGAAGATGGGTGTAGTGTTCCGGAGCGGGAGGCAGCGGTCTAGCTGACCCACACCGCCGGAGCGCCCCCGCGCTGACGCATGACGTCAGGCGCGGGGGACGGTATAAAATAAAGAGGCGTGGCTACGGCAAACTAGTCGGAGCCACGCGTGAACAGCAACAAAGGCTCCTGTATTTATTTAGCGTTGCGTAGCTGCACTTAGTAGCGCCAGCCAGACGACCAACGCTACACTGGCAACGAGGGTCCAGTAGAGCCCACCTTGCACCCGCAACGGCGCCCTGCTTTTCTGCCTCATTTGCCTCAGGGGGAAAACGAAAGTAACAGTGATCAGTAGGGCCCAGAACCCGCCATGCTGAACAGTGCTCGCAAGGAGGCGCGGAAAGGAGACCACGGCAGAGCCCGAGGAGTTGAGACAGCGCCCCCGCACCATCAGAGCGGGTAAGAATAGCGCACCACGCCGCCACCCCAGGCCAAGAGTCAAGAAGACAGGCAGATTATACGCGGCACCGCCTAGGCCCGAAACTCAGGCCTGGAGAGAGCGCCCAGTATCAAGGGTGACTGGGCAAAGAGCCCACCGAAGGGACAATCGTCAGCCCCCGGGCCAGTACCAATTCATATAAAATACCATTGGAAGTGCAGCGCGACACGCGGTGTACGTGCCAAAATGGCGTCTATTCCCGCCCTCGAACCTTTTGTGGTTGAAGGAGCCCCATCATCCCTCGCCCCACGTCGGAGCGATTGGACCGACCGCCTCCAGATCTATTTCGAGGGTGCTGGGATGTCTAGAGAGAGGCGCAGAGCCCTACTACTGCACCTAGGGGGCAAGGACATACACCACATCTACAAAACGCTGACAGAGGCAACTCCAAAGACGTACCAAACACTACTCACAGCGCTGAGCGCCTATTTCGAACCAATGGCAAGCAAGGACCGTGAGCTGTTCATATTCCGCCAAGCGAAGCAGGAGGCCGACGAATCACTGGACGCTTTCCACGGCAGGCTGAAAGAATTAGCCAGCTCTTGCAGATTCCGAGATGAGCAAGAAGAGATCCGAGGGCAAATCATCCAGGGATGCTTCTCATCCAAACTCCGAGCTGCGATCCTACAGGAAGATGACAAACCCCTTGCAGACATACTCAAACTAGGCCGCTCCAAAGAATTGTCCCAAGCGAGAGCCTCCCACATGGAAACAGCCCTACACCGACCAATCAAGGCTGAGCAAGTCAACGTTGCTGTGAAAGTGAACGTGGTAAGACCCAAAGGGAGACAATCCGGTGGGAGAAAGCCGCCCAACAAAAAGAAGGAGTGTGGCTATTGTGGAGGCCAGCCTCACCGCATGCAGGACTGCCCGGCGAGAGGAAAGAAATGTAGTGCATGCGGGTGGATGAACCACTTTGCGGCAGTATATAGATCCACGAAAGCCAAGAAGGAGGCTGCACACGCGGTGAGAGAAGAAAGGGACAGCGAAGACATGGATGATGACGCCAAAGATTACCCCGTTCACTTCGTGTACACCATTGATCAGCCACAAAGGAAGAAACGCCGCCTTCCAAAGTGCCGCATCAAGATCCACCAGCAAGAGGTGAGGGCCACCATTGACACGGGGGCATCCATTGAGCTGATGGCCGCGAATGTGTACAACCAACTGCGTGCAAGGCCTCCTCTACAAGAAGCAAAAATCAGAGTATTTGCATATGGCCAGAAGACGCCCATTCCCCTGATCGGGTGCTTCAAAACAGAACTGCAACACCAAGAGGCAACGGTACCCACAACAGTCTACGTCACGAAAGAAGGCAGTGGCATGCTGCTGAGCGGACAGTCGGCCGAAGATCTCAAACTCATCTCTTTTACCATGGCAGTACTAGAAGAGGAATTAGACACCGTCATGGAGGAATTCGAGGATGTATTCAAAGGAATAGGGTGTCTGAAGGGGAAAGAAGTATCCCTCCACATTGACCCGTCGGTCCAACCAGTTGTACTGAGGCATCGGCTGATAGCGTTCCACCTGAGGAAGAAGGTAGAGGAGGAACTAGAAACACTGGAAAAGCAGGGGATCATAGAAAAGCTCAGCGGTCCCACCCCATGGGTATCTCCGATCGTGGTAGCCCGGAAGCCCAAGCAACCCGGACAGGTCCGCATCTGTGCGGATATGCGTCCACCGAATGCAGCAGTAAAAAGGGAGCGACACCTGACTCCCACAATCGACGACATCGTAGGAGAACTCAGTGGTGCGAAGTGGTTTTCCAAAGTAGACCTCTGGTCGGGGTATCACCAGCTACCGCTCCACCCTGACTCAAGGTACATAAGCACCTTCTCCACTCATGTAGGACTAAGGCGGTATCGGTGTCTCAACTTCGGGATATCAAGTGCAGCCGAAGTATTCCAGAACACTATTCGAGAGGTCCTCAGTGGACTCCCAGGAGTCCTGAACGTGAGCGATGACCTGCTCATCTACGCGTCATCCATCGAAGAACACCACAAGAGACTACGAGGAGTTCTCAAAAGAATCAAGGAATCTGGCTTAACCCTGCACAAAGAAAAGTGCCAGTTCCTGCAGAACAAAATCAGCTTCTTTGGGTATACGTTCTCGAGCCAAGGAGTGGCACCGGACCCCGATAAAGTAAAGGACGTCCAAGAAACCCCGGCCCCAACGAACGTCTCAGAGGCAAGAAGCTTCCTCGGCATGGTGAACTTCTGTGGGCGCTTTATCCCGGATCTCTCCAACCTCACCAAGCCACTCCGAGAGCTAACCAAGTCCGACACCACATGGCAGTGGGGCCCGGAACAGGAAAAGGCTTTCCGAGACACAAAAGCAGCCCTGTCCGCTGACACCACTCTCTCATACTTTGATCCCTCCAAACCCACCAATGTGGCCGTGGACGCCAGCCCCTTCGGCCTAGGAGCAGTGCTGACACAGCTTCAAAGAAATGGTGAATGGGTGCCCATCGCCTATGCCAGCCGCTCCCTGATGAACACGGAGCAGAGGTATTCACAAATAGAGAGAGAAGCCATAGCCATCCATTGGGCCTTTCACGTTTACGTGTACGGCCACTCCTTCATGGTGACCACGGACCACAAGCCCCTCATACCTTTATTCCAAGGCTCAGTATGCAAACCACCTCCGCGAATCGAAAAGTGGATACTCCAACTACAAGGATACGACTACCGAGTGGTGTACAAACCAGGGTCAACGAACCCCGCGGACTACTTATCAAGGCACCCCCGAGAGGCCACCCAGGAAGAGAGAGAGGAGGCAGAAGACACAGAGGAATATGTTCGGCTGGTAACAGAAAGATCCCGACCATTACCCATGAGCCTCGACTCTATCATCGAAGCGTCACGAAACAATGAATGTCTTCAACTGGTCGCCAATGCGGTCCAGTCAGGAAACTGGCGCCCCATACAAGACTCTCTGGGCAGAAGAACACCACAGGCCAAAGCGGCTCTGGAGTGCATCCAGCGAATCAAAGAAGAACTGTCCCTCGACAGCCAAGGATGCCTACTACGATGCCCCCGCTTAGTCATGCCGGCCAGCCTAACCCGTCAAGCGGCGAAACTTGCGCACAGAGGACACAAGGGCATGGTAAAGACCAAAAGCAGGCTGAGAGCCAAGGTGTGGTTTCCGGGGATGAACCTGATGGTAGAAGAAACTGTCCGAACATGCAACTGGTGTCAAGCAGCGAGGCAACCAGACCGCGGTCACCCAGTTCTGACCGAAGACAACCCTCAGAGGCCATGAGAATGCGTAAGCACAGATTTTTGGCACCTCCCCGACGGGCGATTCACACTAGTGATCATTGCCGATTTCACCAAGTACCCCGAAGTAGAAATCGTGGGGAGCCAAACGGCCACGGAGGTCATCCCCAAATTTGAGAAAACGATTGCTACTCATGGCATCTTTGATGTAGTCAAGACAGACAATGGACCGCCGTTCCATGGTCAAGAGTTTGCAGAATACCTAAAGAGCTGGGGCATCCACCATAGGAAAATTACCCCACGCTGGCCTCAAGCCAGCGGGGAAGTGGAGAGGTTTATGCGCACGCTCAATAAGACCATCCGCAGAGCCCTAGCAGATGGATCACCACTAGAGAAAGCCATTTACAGCTTCCTGAGGGAATATCGCATGACCCCACACGTCACAACGGAAGCGGCGCCAGGTGCGTCAACCATGGGCCGAACAGTGAAGGACACACTCCCGAATCACCCTACGTGGGTTCCCGAGTGAGCCTGCAGAGAGAAGACACTGGAGAATCACACTCGCTCCAACGACCAAGCCAGCAAAAGGCGAGGGGCCCGCGAATCCACCATCCAACCAAGTGACCGAGTCTACGTCAAAGATCGATACCCCCGGAGCAAGTTCCGGCTCCCATTTGAACACCAACCGTGGACTGTCACTCGCCGGACCGGCACCATGGTGACTGCTCAGAGAGGGTCCGAAACGGTCACCAGAGACATCTCATTCTTTAAGAAAGCACACCAGAGCACTTCCCAGAGTCCAGAGCAGCCCAGCCTGTGTTCGCAGCGACGAGAAGAATCAGAGACTGATCAGTGGGTCTCCGATGAGGAAGACCTGAGAGAACAAGACACTTCACAACTCCCCACCACCCCCGAAGGCGAGGCGTCAAGATTGCTTTCTCCGGCTGGGGGAAGCAGCACCCCATCCCCGGGGACACCAGGGGTGGCAATGCCCCGAGGAGGACAGTCCAGATACGAGCTGCGGAGAAATCCAGCACCCTCCTCCCAGCTCGCTGACTACCTGGTGGAGTGAGGCCCTCGACGAACACTGACAAACTGGTAACAGATCCATCGTTTACAATTTATTGTAATTTTGATAATTCACTGTTTTGATAAAGGTTAGAGGGAATGTAGTGTTCCGGAACGTGAGGCAGCGGTCTAGCTGACCCACGCCGCCGGAGCGCCCCCGCACTGACGCGTGACATTAGGCGCGGGGGAAGGTATAAAATAAAGAGGCGTGGCTACGGAGCCACGCGTGAACAGCAACAAAGGCTCCTGTATTTATTTAGTGTTGCGTGGCCGCACTTAGCAGCGCCAGCCAGACGACCAACGCTACAATGGGATGGAGACAGCTCTGACATGGCGGCTGTGGGCAGTGAACAAAGCCAGGAGCAGTGGAGGAGACGGGATGTGCTGCACTCACAGTGCTGCCGGTGTGACTCTGGCCTCTATCGTTGGCATCCTTGGAATCCCAGACTAAGGTGCAAATGCAAGAGAGGTAAGCGCAAATAAAGAAACAGCCATGCACATGTTTATACTTCTTTTGATTTATCTGAGAAAGGGGGAGTTGCAGGTTCTGGAGTTTGTTGAGGTTATGTCTGCCAGTAGCTTTTATTCTCGCTGCGCCATATGTTCAATAGGAAAGGACTCTATGACCCCTCTCCAGTGAAAAAGGCACAGAAGCAATATGTGTGCCGCTGTTGTTAAAAATGTTTTTTTTATATGAATGTAGAAGCATTCAGGTGTCCTCACCCTACCAACAATGCTACTAGTGAGTTTTTGTACACTATATATGTGGCCTACTTTCTCCTGATACCTTAAGCAGCATTATATTCTGTGTAATCAAACATAAGATGTGTTTGTGCAGAGCATACCATGAACGTACGTATTTTTAGGTGCACTTATATGTGGTATTGAAGAAAAGTGAGGCTTGGTAAAATAAAATATTTCCCTAGGATCACGCAGTTTTGTCAAGTGGGGAAGCCAGAATTGGTCAGAGGATTTTTGCTTTCAAGTTATGCACTTCAAACCTTGGGACTGCGTGTCTTCTTTGCTCATGCTGTGAAAGTTGGAAATAACTTTAACACCCACCACTTTCTAAAGTTACCCGCCGCCACTGTCTTTAAGTAATATTGTTGAGTTCATGTATCTGTTGACAGTCTGTTCAGTAACTCAGTACAGACTTCATAGTTCGATGAGTTATTTAGTAAATTGAAACCATCACATATCAAATGAGTCAGACTTAACTATAGATTAATTTTAAAGATTTGAATCATGCAGTGATAATTTGGCATCCCATGGAGGGGGTCAATTGGTTCAGTTCTTAATTCGTTCGGGTCATGTGCTGTCGGATTTGGCACACTGTTGGTATAATAAGTTGTAGAATACCTGTGGCAAGGCACTCTTGATCTCTTAGATCGCCTAAGTGTCTGCTGACCTTCTGTATCGGTTACACCACTAGGTTTTGTTTCTTCATTGATAGTTTGTGGTATGCGTTCGACTGACACTCTAGATCTTACTTTCTTTCTATTTTCCAGACATTCCTCTCTCCTTTTATGTATCCCACTTTTCACACTTCTTCCTTCACTCGTGTTGATCGTTTGTGCCTGTGGTGGCTCTGCAGCGTCCTCCCTTTCACATCTCAGATTGTCCTCCTCAGGATATGCTTCCACACAACTTGTCTAGAATTAAGGAACCTCTCCCTCTCCCGTTCACTCTGCTCGTAACCTGGGATTTCAGTTCGACGATTCCCTCTCATGCAAAACTCAGGTTAATAAAGTTACATCTGCCTGTTTCCTGAAGCTGCGCATGATCAAAAAGATACTTCCCTATCTCCCTCTGGACTCCCGCCGAACGGTTACCCATGCTCTCATTACGTCTCACCTGGACTATGCCAACAGCCTCTATGCTGGTGCCCCTCAATATCTGATCGACCGGCTTCAGATTGTCCAGAACGTGGCGGCCAGACTGATTGGAAACATCCCCTATCGTCAGTCAGTCACCGCCTATTGCAAGGAGCTTCACTGGCTTCCCGTTGCCAGCCGCATCCAGTTCAAGATCCTTACCCTTGCTTACCGAGCTGTCAATGACCTCGGACCCAATTACCTGAAAAAACGAGTTTCAATATCTCACTCCATCAGATCCCTGAGATCCAACGACCTCCGCCTTCTGATCTCTCCCCGTTTTAGACTCACCAGAATGGGCGGCAGAGGGTTCAGTGTTATCGCGGCCAAACTGTGGGACGCTCTGCCAATCGATCTTAGATTCTGCCCTTCTGAATCCATCTTTCGGGCTAGACTCAAAACTTGGCTATTTTCTGGACTTTGATATTCACATTGCTGACTTCCTCCCTGCTTTTTTCCCCCTGAGGTTCAGGTTCTAGCGCCGGGACACCCCCTCGGGGGTAGCTGCGCGC
The DNA here is from genome assembly GCF_964263255.1 of Lissotriton vulgaris. Lineage (NCBI taxonomy): Eukaryota > Metazoa > Chordata > Amphibia > Caudata > Salamandridae > Lissotriton > Lissotriton vulgaris. The sequence goes on from NC_141696.1 coordinate 231,686,824, forward strand.
TCTACAAACTACATAAAAAAAAAATAATAAAAAAAAAAAAAACCTGGATAGATGAAGGACTCTGATGGATGACAGTCCTCCCTGGTCCTTCAGAACATACAGACACAGGAGGTCGCTGACCTGTTTCACACGTCAGCACATCGTCGAGTGGGCATCTTACTCTTTGGTTATAGGAGACATGTATCCAGTTAGGTAGTCCAGCCCATTTAACAGCAGTGTTGGTGATCAGGATCACCTGGTAGAGTCCTTTTCACCTTGGTTCCAAGCAAGATTTTTTAACATGCCTTTTTACTAGGTCTCAGTCACCAATTTGCAATCTGTAAATTCTTTATTGCTTGATTAATAAAAATCTTTGCAATTGTTCATAAAAAGTACTTGGTGAGCACCATTCAAAGTACATAAAAGCTAGATATAAAAATTAGACATTTTATACAATCATTTTATTATAAAAACTAAACATGGGCTGAAAATTTGTTCCGCTCGCGGAATTTGCAAATTTTCCGCGATTTCACGATCCGCGAATCTCGCGAAATCGCGGTAAAATCCGCGAATCAGCTGGGACCAATTTTCAGCCAAGCACTTACAGGGTTACAGCAGTAGGTGCAAAAGTTGAAGCTAATTTTTTGTAACCTTTTACAAAAGGGTTACAAAGAAATTAACTTCAACTTGGGCACCTGCTGCTGTAAGCCTGTAAGTGCTTCCTGCCGCCTCATTGCCTACTTGCAACTATTCTCTGACCCTGCTCTGACCCTTGAAGCAGGGTCAGAGAATAGTTACAAGTAAGCAATGAGGCGCCTGTCACGAAAATTTAAACTCAACAGGAAGCACTGACAGATATAAAAACAAGCATTTGCAATGCAATAGGTCTCGCATTAGGAAAGTTTGAGCTATTGGTCTTGTAAAAGACAATTTTTTTTATTTATGTGTTGGTTTTGAAAATAGCTAAATTAATAGCTTTGTCATTTACAATGCCAATAGTTATAACTTTCGCAAATGTGACACCTATAGCATTTGTAATGCAACATGTTTTGTATTTACGTGACTTAGATGTATTGACATTACAAATTACAATGGCTTTTAATTTTTTTAACCCCTTCCATGCTCATGACGAGCTCAGCTCGTCATGAGGTAGCCTGGAGCTGTGCTCATGACGAGCTGAGCTCGTCATGACACCAGCAAAATGGCAATTTCCAGCACAGGAGGGGAATTGCCTTAGCAGCCATAGTGTTAAACAATTAATACTTAAATGAAAGTGATTTTAATTTATAATGGCAATAGCTTAAACTTTTGTAAATAACTTTTGTGAAGATTATGTTCAGTGTATTTTATTGTGACGAAAATCCAAGAACAGAAGTGAAATATTAACATCTTTTTGTGACATTTGCAATAAAGCTTGAAACATTGAGAATTTGAATTTTAAAATATTTATACAGCGCACAACTACCAAGTGGTTTCTTGGCGCTAAGGATGCACACCCTAGGTCAGTGCTGGAAGTAGGTCGCTAGTGTGAAAAGGCTTGAGAAAACAGGAGAGTCTTGAGAGCTTTTCGAAACTCTAAATAGTGGGAGGAGGACCAAAGGGAGAAAAGAAGAGTGTTCCAGAATGCAGGGGCAAGGATGGAGAATTTAATTCCTCCCAATTTCTTCCTCCTAAAACGAGAAACAGAGAGAAGGAATTGGGAGGAGGAGCTCAGTTCTCTACAGGGGAGATAGGCCTTAATTTCTGAATTGATGAATGCGGGGGCTGTCCCTGCTCGGGCCTGAAATGTGATACAGCCCATCTTAAAGAGGGAACGTTCCCGAATGGGAAGCCAATGTAAGACTTTGAGTAACAGGGTAACGTGGTGAGATTTGGGGAGGTTATTGGCAAGTCGAGCGGCCTGGTTTTGGACCAGCTGAAGTCGCCGTAGGTCATAGGCAGGAACACCAGAGTATAAAGCATTGCCATAGTCGAGGAGGGAGATGACCATGGCTATCAGAATAAGTTTGAGAGCAGAAGGAGAAAAAAAGCGTGAGATTTTTCGGATGGTGCGAAGGATCAAAAAACAGGAGGAGACAACAGAACTAATCTGGGAGTGCAAGGTAAGCTGGTCATTCAATTTTTTTCCTAGGGTTTTTACTGAGGGAGAAGGGGAAGGAGGGGGACCCAGGGAAGAAGGCCAAAATGAGGGATTCCAGGGACTGGAGCAACCACCTGTAAGGGCTAGTTCGGTTTTGTCTGGATTTAGCTTCAGGTGGTTGCAGTTCATCCAGTCCCGGATAAAAATCATAACAGATTGAAAATTGTGAATGGAGTCTGGAGAGGGGGACAAATTAAAAATAAGCTGGAGGTCATCGGCGTAATTGTACACCGGGACCTCCATTTGCTGTAGTGCAAAAACGAGAGGAAAAATGTACAGGTTAAACAAAAGGGGGGACAGGAAGGAGCCCTGTGGTATGCCGCAGAGAACCTTGCGAGAGGGAGCAGAGAAGTCGGCCAAATGGACGGCCTGGGTACGGTCCCTCAGGAAGGAAGAGAGCCAGACCAGGGGTGATCCTCCGATGCCAGCCGCCTTGACACGGGTGAGCAGGATGGAATGGTCAACCGTGTCAAAGGCGGCGGATAAATCAAGAAGGACCCTCTCTGAGATTGTCCATGACGGAAAGGACTACTGACTCCGTGGAATGCCTGGGGCGAAAGCCTGCCTGACAAGGGGCCAGCCTGCCATTTTCCTCAACAAAAGCACTGAGCACTTTGATGACATAGCGCTCCAGTACTTTGCCTAAGAAGGGGAGGAGGGAAATGGGACGATTATTAGCCATGGAGGTGGGGTCTGCACCGGGTTTCTTAAGGATGGGGATTATGGTGGCAGATTTGTGAGGTTGTGGAACGATGCCCTGAGCAAGGGAACCATTAAGAAAAGTGAGAGGGGGCAAAGGGCAGGCCAAATCGATTTGTCTGAGGATTAGAGAGAACATATTTGAACCAGTTGTTGTTGAATGGTTGCGCAGATTGATGCTGGAGTGGCGCTGAGCGGTACTGTGGTGGTGCTGAGTGGTGCTGGGGTGATGCTGAGTGGTGCTGTGGTGGTGCTGAGTGATACTGGGATGGTGCTGAGTGATGCTGGGGTGGTGCTGAGTGGTGCTGTGGTGGTGCTGAGTGATGCTGTGGTGGTGCCGAGTGATGTTGTGGTGGTGCTGAGTGGTGCTGTGGTGGTGCTGAGTGATAATGTGGTGGTGCTGAGTGATGCTATGGTGGTGCTGAGTGGTGCTGTGGTGGTGCTAATTGGTGCTGTGGTGGTGCTGAGTGATGCTGTGGTGGTACTGAGTGATGCTGTGGTGGTGCTGAGTCCTGCTGTGGTGGTGCTGAGTGATAATGTGGTGGCGCTGAGTGATGATGTGGTGGCGCTGAGTGATGCTGTGGTGGCGCTGAGTGGTGCTGTGGTGGTGCTGAGAGGTGCTGTGGTGGTGCTGAGTGATGCTGTAGTGGTGCTGAGTGGTGCTGTGGTTGTGCTGAGTGATGCTGTGGTGGTGCTGAGTGATGGTGTGGTGGCACTGAATGGTGCTGTGGTGGCACTGAGTGGTGCTGTGGTGGCGCTGAGTGATGCTGTGGTGGTGCTGAGTGGTGCTGTGGTAGTGCTGAGTGATAATGTGGTGGTGCTGAGTGATGCTGGGGTAGCGCTGAGTGATGATATGGTGATGCAGAGGGCAGAAAGGCACAACAATCAGTCTAACAAAGGGCAAAAGGGAAGAAAAATAAGGGAAGAACGAGTCTAACAGAGGGCAGAAGGGCACAAAAAAACAGTCTAACAGGGGGCAGAAAGGCACAAAAACGAGTCTAACAGAGGGCAGAAGGGCATAAAAAGCGATTCTAACAGAGGGCTGAAGGGCACAAAAACAAGGGAATAACAGAGGGCAGAAGGGCACAAAAAACGAGTCTAACAGAGGGCAGAAGGGCACAAAAAACGAGTCTAACAGGGGGCAGAAGGGCAGAAAAACAAGGGAAAAACGAGTCTAACAGAGGGCAGAAGGGCAGAAAAACAAGGGAAAAACGAGTCTAACAGAGGGCAGAGGAGCACAAAAAACGAGTCTAACAGGGGGCAGAATGAATCCTGCCCTGCGTGTTTGTCCACGAAGATGCCACCTTTTTGTGCAATACCTCTACTCAACTGGAGTACTTTCTACTGTCTAATCAGTAAGTGCTCCCTCGTTGGCTAAATGTATAGGGGATGCACCAGTTATTGTGCGCTGCAGCTCCGCCACCTATTGTGCGCCGCATTTACAATGCGGCGCACCATGTGGCAAAATCGGCACAGATGTGTCACGCATCTGTGCCATAAAAGCAGCGCATTGCTGGAGCTGCGTGGCAAGCACGACGCAGCTCCAGCAATGCTCTGGGGGCCCCTATCTCCCCAATGCTGCATCAAGCCTTGGGCCTGCTTCAAGCAGGCGCAGGGTTCTGACGCAGCATTGGCATAAAAGTGACTGAGTGAAATCTTTTAGATTTCACTCAGCCACTTTTAGGAGGCGTTCCTGCGCAGGAACGCCCTTCCCTGCACCGGAACGCCTCCTGATGGCGCAGGGCTTCATACGTGACGCATCTCTCAGATGCGTCATGTTGTTAATACCCAGCACCATGGCGCATCTTTTGTGCTGCGGCTGCGTCACAAAAGTGACGCAACTGCGGCGCAAAAGAGGCGCAAGCGGCTTGTAAATCTACCCCATAGTGCTTTTACTACACTGTAGCTACGTAAAGGGCCAGAAGATGTGTCTCCAGTGACCATGTGTGCCTGTGCCTGTGTTACAGGCACACATGGTCACTGGAGACACATCTTCTGGCCCTTTACGCAGCTGCAGTGTAGTAAAAGCACTATACATTTACCCAATGAGGGAGCACCTACTGGATTAGCCATTAGAAAGTACTCCAGGGCAAATCGCAAAAAAATCCGCGATTTCGCAGGAAAATTCGCAAATTCCCGGACTTTTTTGCGATTTCGCAGGGAAATCCGCGAATTTGCGGAACCCAATTTCGCAAATTTCGCCCATGCTTAATAAAAAAATTTCTTAATTTGCAATATTAATAAATATGAAATAGAATCAGTGTGTGCAAAACTGCATCTTGTGCTGTCCTTAAGTGAGGAAAAGTTAAAAACCCAATGAAACCTGTGAGGCACTGTCCGTGAGTAGCTTTTGTAGTTGCAGTAGCTGGAAAGTAAAAAACTCAGACAAGCACTCGCTCGTGAAAAGTTCTTTACTTGTCGGAGTTTTTCCCTGGTCATGGTTTTCCCAATTCATGGAGTAACGCCTGGGTTTAGTGCAATGTTTACTGACTTCATGAAGTGAACCAGTCTGCAGGCTAGTTAAATGTCCTCCCCGTTAAAGCAGGCCAGCGTTGCCTGTCGGCGGGTTCGCAGGCGATTTTGGTTCCACAGCTGTGTTAGATATCTCCTTCGTTCGATATCTAGGGCTTTACAGCTGCATAGCAAATGCAATACGTCCTCCTTAGTATCCTTGCCGAGTCTGCACTTTATGTTTGAATCCGAGCGTTTCCATGGGGGTAGGTGTTCTTTTGATGGTATTACCGACCAGGACGTGCCAGTGGCCAATCATAATGCCGAGCCTATCAGCCTATTTAGGTATGACAAAAGAATCTTACTTAAATTAATGCAATAGCACTGTGGCTTCCTTCATACCATCCCCTCTGACCTTACAACCCGCACCTTCCCGTGCATGCCCTGTAAATCTGACCAGACAGAAAGCACTTCTATGAGTCATTGCCCTCTTCGAAGGAGCACTGAACGGGCCCCTACCTCCTGTAGAAACATCACCATCAAAGCGGGCCTTATTAATTGCCGCTCTCTTGTGAAACACTTGTTGGATATAGCTCAATCCCTCTCAGATAATAATTGGGATATTCTCTTTCTCACGGACACATTAATAGGAGATGAAACTAACCCTGCCTTGGCCCTTGCCATCCCCCCCTGAGTATCACATTCTCTGCGCAAACAGAAAAAGCCCCAACCGCGGCGGAGGGATCGCCATTATCTTTAGATCATTATGGACCATCTCTTCTTTTTCTTATAATCAAATAGAATCCATAGAAGCACTTCCTTTTTGTATCCATCTAGCAGCCAACACCACTTTCACAGGTTTATTAGTATACCGCCCCCCTAAATCAAAGGTTACTCTCCTTCCGGACTTTCTGGACTATGTCCTCCAGGCCAGCGCTCACTATGCCAATTTAACTCTACTCGGAGATCTCGATCTCCATGTGGAGGACACCTCCGACCCCATAAGTTCTAATTTCCTTACTACACTTTCAGATGGCGGACTAACCCCTATGATTTTCTGTCCTACCCATAAAGCGGGTCATACTCTTGACCTCATATGCTTCAACCTTACAGATCTTACAACTGGTGTCCCCTATCCTGTGATCTGGTCCGACCACTTCTTTATCCCATTCTCCATTACTTTCTCCCATCTAGTCAGACCACAAGTAGCAGTGAAAACCTCTGGTCGTTATTGGAGCAAGATCTCTCCAGATAACTTAAGAGTGGAATTGACCGCTACCACCCCCCGGGATGCTATCGACTTAGATTCCAGGTTGGATAACTTCAAAGACTGGATCTTGTCTGCTATGGATTCTTTTGTCCTTTCAGGCCTATCAAAACATTCCGATCTGCCCCTTCTGCACCCTGATATTCTGATGAACTACGAAACTGTAAGTCAACCTGTAAACGCCTGGAGAGATGTTGGAGACACTCTTACTCTCCAGACAGTAAACAGAAATATAAATTAGCTCTCAAACACTATAGGAAAATGATTATTGACCATCTTTTTTGATTTTGAAGAGATATCTCTCGATCATTCTTTGGCAGAACTAGCACAATGTAGATCCGGCTCGCCAATTGACCCCTGGACGGTTAAACAATATAAAGCCTTGGCCCCAATCCTCAATCCAGTTCTGAACAGTTTCTGGAACGAATCATTAAGCACTGGTATTTTTCCAGACTCGTGGAAACAAGCACGTATTGTCCCCATCTTGAAAAAGGCAAACGCTGACCCTAATGAGCCAGCCAACTATAGGCCTATTTCCTTGCTGCCTGCACCAGCCAAGGTACTGGAAAAACTAGCACAACAGCAGCTGGCAAATTTCTTGGAAACTCATGGGTCATTTCACAACTCCCAGCATGGCTTCAGACGAGGATATAGTACGGAATCGGCATTAATTGAGATGGCTGACGCGGTTCGATGGAAACTTGACGCAGGTTCGAGGGCGGTGTTGGTGCTGCTAGATTTATCAGCAGCATTCGACACCGTCTCTCATCCTGTCCTCCACAACCGCCTACACTCTAAAGGCATTCAAGGCCATGCCCTGAAATGGGTATCCTCTTTTTTATCCAACCGTTCACAGACTGTGTACACCTCCCCTTTTACCTCAGATAACCGTCCACTCAAGTGGGGAGTACCCCAAGGCTCCTCCTTGAGCCCCCTTCTTTTTAATGTTTATTTCTCCCCTCTGGCCGAGCTGATTGATCAATCTGGAATCAAAGCCACCTCATATGCGGATGATATCCAACTGTTATTCTCCTATGATACCATCTCTGAGTCCACATTTGATCCTTTAAAAAAACTGCTTACGAAAAGTCGCTCACTGGATGGATAAGAACTGTCTCCGACTCAATCCCGGAAAGACAGAGGTTCTGTTTTTCCACCAATCATCCCCCCTTGACTCCAACCTGTGGTGGCCACATGACTTGAGCACTCCACCCATCCCCAAAGAGTCAGTAAAAAATCTTGGAGTTAGGTGGGACTCCACCCTCTCCTTTCACACCCAAGTCCAATCAATCTCTGCCGCCTGATTCATTTCTTACCCAGTAACACAAGGAAAACAATTGTCCAAGCTCTGATCACATCGCACTTGGACTATGCCAACGGTCTTTATGTCGGACTTGCTGCAGGCCTCTGCCATCGGCTTCAAACAGTACAGAACGCGGCAGTCCGACTAGTATGTGGGATTTCCCTTCGGGAACATATTTCCCCACACCGCCGTTCACTCCACTGGTTACTGATACAAAAAAGAGTGGAATTTAAAGCCCTTACATTTACTCATAGGGCAATCAAGGGCAAGGGCTATGCATATTTCTCCTCCAGCTTACGCCTCTATAAAAACATCAGATCCCTGCGATCCAGCTCAAAAAATCTCGTTAGCACTCTGAGATTCAAAAAGACTCGATCAGGAGGAAAAACGTTCCAAATCTGCGCTGCTTCCCTCTGGAATAAACTCCCGCAGACCATCCGTTCAATCCAGGAAGCACTCCCTTTTCGTAAGGCATTAAAAACACACCTATTCTGCTAAACACTCATGAAGAAAGAACTATCCCACTCGTGGAAGCGCCGGGACACCCCGTTGGGGTAGCTGTGTGCTATAGAAAAGACACAAAATAAATAAATTACCCCCATCCTCAACTGCAAGAAGGATTCCTTCGTCACCCTTGAGAAGCCAGTGCCTAGGTAGGCCTGTGGTTGCAGCCAGGGCTAAAGTTCTACAAATGAACCACTCTGGTCTATCTGTAAGACTGCGCCAAGTATGCGCCGTTCTCTCCCATCATGCACTTTCATTTTGAATTGTCTGAGTAAAAACTTTCATTCTCAAGTATAGGTAATTGTTAAAACAGATTTTGATTTTGGAAAGGATTTAGCACTTGATTTGTTATAAATCTAGGGTTGCCCACATTCTTGGAGACATCAGAGTTGCGGACCTGTATCATTGGGGCTTGTGACTGATTTGGAGTTTGCACTCACTGAATTGGGACCTTGTGCATTTGAGTCGGATTAACATTTTGCATTTGTCCATCACCAACTACCCTATTAGGAATCCGTCGATATTTCCTTTTTCAGTGCCCCAGTTTGTTACAATAATGGAAAGGAGTTGATATGTCCCAATATCTGTTCCCAAATTTGGATCACCCAAAACACCTCAACCCCTACCTTGTGGAATGCCAAATCCACCTAGCATCATTTGACCTCCACTTTGGTAACCAACATCTTGCATTCCTCCAACATTTCCTATGTATGGCTGATTTTGAAACCCTTTCAGTACCAACTTCGTTTGGGCAAGCATAAAGTTCTCCTTAAGTCCTTTCTGCTTCATCTCCTGTTCACTGCTAAAGTAATTAGCATACCTCAAGATCTCATCTAACAGCTTAGGGCCAGATGTAGGTAAGTCTTATTTACCGACTCTAAAATACCGAATTTTACCGATTCGGTATTTTAGATTAGGTAAATAGGATGTAGGTAATTATTCGGTAATTTTTACTGAATCGGAATAATTTGGTAATTACCGAATCGGTATTTTCCGATTCGGTAATTGCCATTGATTCCTATGGGCCTTGAGGCCCATAGGAACCTATGGCAATTACCGAATCGGTAAATACCAATTCGGTAAAATTACCGAATTGACAAGGGGGACAGGGTGTCACCCTGTAGCACCCCTGATTCTGGCTTGTGTGCCATGTGACACACATAAATGCCCTTAGGGCATGTCTGTGTGCCACATGGCACAGGTGTACATGCACAGATGTGCATGTACACAGGAATTCGTTATTTACCATGCAATAGTATTACGTGGTAAATAAGGAATTCTTAGGGGCCTGTGGCACTGTTTGCAGTGCCACCTACATATAGATTTACCGATTCGGTAAATTTACCAAATCAGTATTTTACAGAATCGGTAAATTTACCGAATCAGTAAATTTACAGATTCCGTAAGATTTAGGCCCCCTACATCTCAATCACCAAAGAGCGGTCGGTAACGGCCGAAATCGGCCGTTACTGACCAGTATTTCGAGACCTACATCTGGCCCGTAGTCTGCTGGCATATCAGATTCTGTTGTATTGCATACTGAACTCTGGGCACAACCCAAGAATGAACTATGACACAACGCTTTCCATTTCTCCCCTTTCAGGATTTTCTTAACCACTCAGATGTTTGAACTACAACCTCGACAAACAGACACAGGACACCAAACCCACTCCACCCCGCAGCAATGAAAGTCAGCCTACCATCTCCTCCTGGATCCCAGTCACCACTGAAGACACCGCATCCACCATGAAAGACAGTCACTCAGGAGCCCCCACGGGCCACTGCCCTCAGCATATCTTCCACAGAGCTGCCGCTGCCATCGCACCAGAGCTATGACGCACTATCAACGCCTCCCTCACAGCCGGCACATTGCCGGATGACTGGAAATGTGCAGAAGTCAAGCCCCTCCTCAAGAAGCCCTTGGCTGATCCGCTGGACCTCAAGAAGTCCTGACCCATCTCTCTCCTCCCCTTCGTGGCCAAAGTCACAGAAAGATCGTCAATGTCCTACTAACGAAATTCATAGAAAAGATCTCCCTCTTTGACCCCTCCCAATCTGGATTCTGCAGCAACCCCAGCATGAGATCGCCCTACTTGCCGCCACAGACAAAGTCTGCATGCTTTCTGGCCAAGGACACACCGCAAACCCTGATCCTGTTCGACCTTTCTGCAGCCTTCAACACGGTCTCCCACAGCACTCTCACCGCCGACTCCACAACGCCGGCATACAGGGGACCCCCCTCGACTGGCTCCGCTCCTTCCTCACCGGCAGAACTCAATGAATCAAACTTCCTCTCTTTCTCTCCGAACCTACAGATATCAGCTGCGGAGTACCCCAAGGATCATTGCCCAGCCCCACGCTCTTCAACATATACATGGCCCCCCCTTGCTGCCATCGTCAGACTGCATGGACTCAGCATAGTTTCCTACACTGACAGCACCCAGCTCATCCTCTCCCTCACCAAGGACCCCCTCACCTCCAGACTCAGCTTCCAGGAAAGAATGAACCTCAACCTGGATGAGCAGCAGCTGCCTGAAGCCAGAACAGGTGGAAATGCCTTCTCCTACGTCGCAGCAAAGATCTGGAACAAGCTCCCGAAAAACATCAGACACACACCCACTCTGCACATCTTCAGGAAGACCCTCATGACCTGGTTCTTCGAATGACTGGAGCTATCCCACCCACCAGCGCCTTGAGACCCTCACAGGTGAGTAGCACGCTTCACAATTCCCTGATTGATTGATTGATTTGAACACCTGCAACAATTTTTTGTAATGTGTGCACTGAATTTTTAGCTTCCTGAGTCTTCCCTTTTATCTTCAATCAGTCAATATCCCTAGCCAGAAGCTTTCCTTTCAATATACTAATCACCTCATCATACTTTGTCATCACCGTAGAAGACTGTGCACCAGTATGCGGATTCCTTGGTGGTTCTGCACTTGGCCACTGTATGGCTATCTTGCACTCAGACCATAGATTATTCGCTACCACAATGTCAAAAAAGTATTCAAATCTGTTCACAAAGTGTTCACAAACCTGTCAGCCTGGGTATAACACTGGGCAGGATTTTTATCTCACCTTAGGGACGTTGTTCGTGAATATTGCAAGAGCACCTTGACTCTACAGCATTTGAACGTGCCCTCCTCTTGGTATTTCTCTGATAGGGAATGTCAAGGCCTCATCTTTTTATGGGGGTGCAGGAGGTCATGTTTACTTTTCTTTCCATGCTTCTTTGCTCATTTGCTCTTCAATCTGTAAAAATGGCTCAATTTCCGAATGCATTTAACCAATTCAGCAAAGTGTTACCTTATCCCTAAAGATTGCATGGTGATGTCGCTTCGTCATCTAATTTTGCTCTAAAACTTTTCTGCAAAGACATACAACCCTTTTGTGCTGCCACAAATGGGAGATGGGCCCGTTTACAACGGCAAAAACGGTTCCAGGCATGTTCAAATGCTATTTTACGGACTGCATTTGCAACTCTTGCTATTAGGAAGGGGCATCCCTTCCTAATAGCGAGTCACCATCCTATGTACTGTTGTTTTGGACCGCATTTGCTGTATATTGAAAAAAGCAGTCACAGATATGGTGGTCTGCTGACCCCAGCAGGCCACCAACCCTGTGAGTTCCGGCCATTCCCAATAGGGTCGTAAATTGCACTTGCCTCATGAATATTGACGAGGCATGCAATTTGCGACCCCATTGGGAATCGCAAACAGTGTCTGAGACACTGTTGTGCATTGCATTTATCCTTTCGCAAATTGAGAGTCAATTTGCGACTCGCTAAATGCAAGCATCGTACCTCTGGCCCTTAGAGAGGTCTAACTCAAATTTTCCTGCCAATTACTTATGCGTTGTAGCTGCACAGGTTTTAATCTCTTTACTTAGATATATCTCCTTTTCCTGCCATTGATTCAGATGTGAGATGCCTAAATATGCCTTATGATTTCTTCCAATTCAACCTTTAACTTTGGTACGTCTAAGGGTCCATTTCCCCCCTGACTCTTGGAAGCTGACTCAGTATCTCTTGTCCCTCTACTCTCCGTAGTCTCCTCAAACCATATGGGGAAGTTCCTCTATAGGAGTGTGGGTGTTGACCCCCTACTGGGAGCCCCCATACGCCTGATGGTCCAAGGAATCAAGAAAACGAAACTTGCTCAGAGAAATCCCTCATTAACAGTACTAATTAGTAGAAATTAGTAAAGAAAGTGAAATTAATTTACAGGCACTATTTACAGGGGGAAAGAGAGCTTTGCTTAACTAATGAAAATAAAACGCAGCACGACTAAAACCTGTTTAAAACTGGAAAATGCATTTGCACATGTGCGAACTAAGGTGATGTACAGTAACGTGACCAACTCATTTTGAGAGGGAAAAACTCTCAAGCATGCACCAGAAATACTAACATTATGTCTTGAAGCACTGCCTGTCTGGCATGTGTTTAGCTGAATCTAAAGAAAGTTATTGCTGCTAATTCTTTTGCTAAAAGAAAAATAATTAATAACATGGGATAGAGTAGAAGTGGGTGGTGAACAGTGAAAATCACATATTTTTGAAATTAACGTCTGTTTTCTATTCTTTTCCTAATAGTGTACATTTGGTCCTATTGGTGAACGCAAGGGCAAAAGATAGTGGCGAAAATGGAAATAGGCTGAGCATGTGCACTAGGATTAAGAAATGACCCGATGACCGTGTTACTGAAAAGCTGCCTAGAGTCAAGTCCATGGATCGTTTTAAGACATTTTTCTCAACGATGGCACTATACTAAATGTTATTTTGAATTGTCACATTAAATATGTGGGAAACGGAAGTGAGACCAGATGATTTATGAGCTAAAGGGGATGGGGTTATGAGACAAAGGGGTTTATTAAGAAATTAAACTGTCAGCAGAAGGTGAATGACAACTCCCCTGCCCCTGGCCAATCAAGTTTGTACTTCATCAACATTTACAACTTTTGAGGGTGGGACATGCAGAAATAAAGACTATAACTAGAGTGACTTAAGCAAGTTAGAAGTCAGTCGTCATCAGAGAGGAAAGTTTGTCATCGAGTGAAAGAGAGAAAGAGAGAGAGAGAGATAGAGAGAGAGAGAGAGAGAGAGAGAGAGAGAGAGAGAGAGAGGCGAGAGCTGTTGATGCTGATGAGGAAAGGAGAACAGACTTTGAATATTCATACCTGAATGACAATCTGAATAGATTGAAGATTCCGGCAGAAGAATATCGAGGAGGGAGAGAGTGTAAGAGAGGAATGCATCTTAGAACGTCAGGTTTGTAGAGAAGTCTAGTAAGTATTATCTTGTCCTGATCCTGTCCTATAGCGTTTGTCACCGGATTCTTTATCAGGCGACCTCCACCGGCCCTTTTTGGCCAGAGAATTGGGTTTCCATTACCACTTTTGGGTAATTATCTTTCTGTCTCAAATTTACATATTTTTTTGCAAATGTATGATTTATTATGCCTTCTGTCTGTACATCTATCCACTCTTAATGCATTGATTTGATGAATGTGATTTTGAATGTATTTGTTAAATGAATTCTCTCTCATGAAAGTTGATGGAGTTTGCACTGTCAAAATTGTACTAATGAGCGTTCATTTATGATTGAGTTTTGATACATTTTATTGAATCTTTTCCAGAGTCTGTGGTTATTTCAACTAACGGTCCATCGACCAAAGGAAGAGTGTTGATCTGTGAAGATGAGTTAGACAGTGATCAGGTTAACTAATCGAGATTAAAGTGGAATTAGAAAACTTGACCCCTCCAGCGGAATAGCCAGGAAACTTGACTGAGGAGTGTTTATCCCTGACCTTTCCGCTGGATCAGGCAGAGAAACACATTATTAAACTAAAAGAAAATGTACTCGTTTTTTAACTTGTTTTTCCAAAAGGGGCTTGGGCTATAGTGCTCTTGGACGACCAGGACCAGCTGAGATTATGGGAACTGGACTGCCCTTGACAGATTGGCTGGTGTTTTCATCATGGCCAGCCTAACATGCACAGTTCAGGCTTACAGAACCAATGTTATGATGGGAGCTGGAATATAAGAGACATAGCCCCATCGGTCTACGAAAGAGGGTTGTGCTTGCCTGACCCAGCCAATCCTGGCACTGCTCTTATGCTGTTTAGTATTATAGACAGCACAAGATTAGTTCTTAGATTAAATGGGAAGCTTCAGGCTTATTTTCTCTAGACGTAAACAAAAAGAGAGGAGCCCCTCAACCAAAGGTACCTGGCTCCGTGTTCGACTGTAAGGTCAAATTTTTTTTTCCTTTGGTAACACCCTTCAACACACTTATCTGTTCATAATTCATACATGCATATTTAATAGTGTGACCTCTTTTGTGTCACTCCAAGCAAAATTACATAAAATACAAATGAATTATTTGATGATGATCATCACTATATGAAAGACATTTAGCTTTCCCTTGGATTTTAACGTTAGTCGTGTTTACATGAGAGATATCTGTTGTAATGAAGAAGGTGGTCCAAATCTGTAATCAACCACCGAAACGTGTCAACAACTTTTTTTGGGCTAAATTTGGAAGACACATAAGCACCATAGATGAAGATTGTTAAAAATCGGGTGTCAATAGTATTGTCTTGAACAAATTATCAAACATGTAAAACAGATGTGACTGTCCAGTTCTTTTTATCTCCTTTTTATGTAATCTAACATGTATGAAACCCTACACTTTTTGCCAAATAATGACCTGCCGTCTGTTCCGGTGGAACTTCCACACCCTCGCAGACAAGGCCTCGCACATTGCCTCTCATTAAACCTCTAAGGACTCTGAAAAATTTCCTGATTACAACATTTCAACAAGTAAAAATTAATAAAATTCAGTTCAAATATATTCAATGTTTTGTTCAGATCTCAATTCAAACCTATCACAATGCAACACCAAATGACTCACCAACTGTTAGAAATAGGGTCCCTAGTTGGCAGTGGTTTGCACACTGTCCAAGTAGGGACCCACCTTCCAGTACACACTAAGTTTACTTGTGCTCACCCTCGGGTAGCTTGACAGAGCAGTCAGGTTAAATTAAAAAGAGAATTTATCAAGTATTTTTGAGGAAACACACACACACACTCACACACACGCACGCGCGCTCACACCCACAAACACACACACGCACACCCACACACACACACACACACACACATGCTGTTTTAAAGTTAAACTCTTTGTAGTAAAGCATTGCACTCATACTTGAGCCAGAACATCACTTCACGTAAGTTTCTCCCACTGCCTTTTGAAGCCTGAAAGTTTTCCCAAAGGATATGCACGCAAAAACAATTTGCAATTATTTCAGAAATTTAACATCAGGAATCAATAACAATAATCAAGAGAAAGGGAAATCAAGAGATAACTATGAATGATTTGGCTAAAAGAAAATGAAAGAATAGTTAAGAGAAGAAATTAAAAAGAAGTGTGGGAATTAAAAAAGTAAAAGGGGCAAAGGGATAACCCCCAGATCAAAAGAAGGGGGATATTTACAATAAAATGTTGGTGTGAAGTGTTACTCCAAAATTAGTAACGCCATGCTGTGTTATTTTTTAAATGCATGAATATGGCGTATTTACAAAAATACGGCGCACCCTGGCATTTCTCCTAGTGCTGGCACTAAAAAGGCTGCCCAGCACCAACGCAGACATCTTGCGCCATGTTGCAAGTGTGCCTGCGCTGCAGGGGCGATTGTTTATGTGCAGGGACACCTTTCTGAACATAAACAATCTTTAAAGGTGATTTGCTGTTTCTATGTGTGCTGCAGAATGCAGCACACATAGAAAGAACAAAATATGAGGAGAAATGAATAATTTCTCCTTGTAGCGCCATCCTAAAACAAGGTTTTACCTGGTCTTTGTTTTTGGCGTTCTTCATCCATGTAATTATTGGGCATCATAAAGAATCCATTGGGTGTTGCTGTGGAACGCCCACTGCAACACCCATTGCAACACCCATTGCAACACCCATTGCACGCCCCTTTCACGCTAAGTGAAGCCTGAAAAGGGCCTTCATTTACAAGGAAGCGTTAAACCACTTTAAGTGGCTTAAAACCGCGTTGTAAGTAAGACAAAGGGGATATTGCCACCAGAACATCACTAAAAGTGACATTCTTGTGTCAATATCCCCTTGTGATTATGCCCCAAAAAGTTAAAGAGGCAACAGAGTAAAGTGCTTGTGAGGAGTTCCCCCAGTAAATTGATATCGAAGAAAAAAATGATTACTTTGTGAATAAGCCTAAATTCCCAATCCAATATTATTATAAAAAAGAAATAGAATAGGACTGCACATGTATTTGCTCCGAGTTTAATCTTCCCAGATTAATCATAAAGATATTCCTACAAGGAGACTCTTGTCCAGTGCACCTGTGTGTAGCCCCAACCAACATGGCAGCTCTCACAGTATAAAAGCTGGACTTCAAGGCTGTCTTTGCTCCAAGCTCAAAGAACAACATGACACAATTTTATCCCAGGTAAAAACTAGAAGGTTGATTCTAAATAATAAAATATACTGCACATGACATAGACATTTTTATAATTCCACTGAATGCGCATCTTGCCTTTTATTTTCCTGGTCCACCTGGGCGTATGCGGCTGGAGACCCTTACCAAAGTGAAGTATTTGCGCCAGTCGCTGTTTTTGAGATCCGCATCCATTTCAAATGCACTGCTAGTAAGGTATTTCTTTGTTTTCGTGGCACACACCTCAAGAACTGCAGCAGTGTAACACAATTTCAACCTATGCAGAGTGGAGGGGTTGGCGTCTCATTATAAACTCCCCAACCTAGCATCCACATTCGTATTTTAAATCTGGACAGGGTACCTAATATTAACATTGCAAATAGGACTCCTTGATACCTGTTGTATATCACTGTTCCTGCACCATTATCTCACCTGTGACCTTACACTTTACACTTAGTGTTGTATTGTTTTCCCCTCCCTATTGCTCCACCTCCAGCGTTGGGCTGACGCGGAGGTGTGTTAGCAGCCCTATGATAAAGCATGACACAGTTTGCTGTGTGTGAGGGCAGTTTTATAAATTTGGTGCATTCCCACACACTCACCTACCTTCACGCAATTTTATTATCCCTCTTTTTTTTGTGAGATATAATTAGTGAGTGGGAGGTCGGAGAGGGATCGTTGTCCTCTCACCCCTCTGTATCATGTGTGTTTTTTGGACACAATTTCAAAGCCCACCAGATACCTTCCACTAAAGAGAGACATGTCTCCAGTTGGGGAAAAGAACAGGCAGAAGATGTCTAGCATCACCATCTCTTCTTCAACCAACCATAGGAAGAGTCGGGCCATTAATCAAACACTTTCTCCTCATTATTAAGAACTATGGGGCATATTATCAAGGACCGGTGTTAAAATAATTGCCGTTTAATAGGCAGGAAACTGCCGATAATGGGCTTGATAATACGCCCTTGTTAATTCCCATAGAAGCCCAATTTCTTGTGTAAACATGGGCTTCTATGGGAATTAACAAGGGGGTATTATCAAGCCCATTGTCGCAGTTTTATCGGCAGTTTCCTGCTGATAAAACGGCGATAATTTTAACACCGGTCCTTGATAATATGCCCCCAAGATCAAGAAGAGATGTGTGAGTTTAATGGGGTTCTCAGAAACCAAATAGGTGTAGAGCTAAGGATGCCCGGCCTCCACCTTGGGGGTGCCCAGGAGTGGACGCCCTACAGGGAAAGCCAGGATGGGTTCCACAGTGGTATTCGTAGAAGCGCCTTGAGACCCTTGCGGGTGAGTAGTGCGCTATACAAGTATCAATTTACATTTTACAGTCAAGAAAGGCGATGATTCTTGAAGGAATTAACCTGTGGAGAAAAGTGGTCTACTTTCTTTCTTGTCTTTTTCAGAAGTAACTATCTTGCAGTAAGATACGCTCTTTGCATTCGCTAGCTTTTGTTACCAGAAGCCTTTGCAGTTTGTCGACAACCCTGGCAGCCAGGGACAGAAACCTGCATCTTCTTTAAAAGCATCACTAGCTCGTTAGCTGCCTGAAAATAAAGACATCGTTATTCAAGAAGCTGTTTGCCTGCTGTAATGTTAAGCCTGGGATGACAAGGAGCGTTGCTAGAAATTGTCTTTATTCCTGTTCATTTAAAGTACCTAGTTGCAATGCAAAAATGGCTTTATATTATGCAAATTACCTAATTCCGAATTCTTTTTAGGAAAAAATATGCGCTTCTAATTTGTTGCTCACTCGTATATCATTGTTAAATAGACGCAAGTAATTTGGGTGTCCAATGTGCTTCTTCAGCAAAGCTTATATGCAATTGCAATGTAGTGGGAGAATGTTATTAAGAGCAACAAGCGTGTCTTCATTCCTATATATTTAAAGTACCTATAGCAATGCAGTTGATTTCTACTACACGATTCGAAACACCAGTGTCCACTACATTACCTATTTGTTTTAGAAACTGAATTGTATTGTTTTAAATCAAATGACATGACATTACATAGCCCTTTACATATAGTGATAAATGCATACACGTACATCACAAGATAATTATCAACGTGGCATTATTCTGTTACAATCCTCGTTATTGCAACCATTTCCCCCATATTTTGCCGTGTTTACTGGGGCAGCATCGTGATCTATAGAGAGCCTGTTAGAAACTGGGTTTCTGGTTGGCAGACGTATGCACCCTATCCAAACAGGAACTCTCAATTTCAGTCTGGCTAAGTAAGACGCACACCCTAAATTAACCTGTGCTCACCCTTTGGTAGCTTGGCACAGGTCAGGCAAGCTCAACTAAAGAAGTATTGTTTAAATTATTTGTGCAACAAGAGTAAAAAGGTGAAAACCCCACATACAATATAATCTACACCAGTTTAGAAACACAGCTCTTCATTTAATGAGAAATACAAGGGCAAAACAACAAAAATCCAATAGGTAAAACCAGAGATATACATTTTGTAAAGATTCTCTGCAAATTTAGGGCCATATGTATCAAGCAAATTCGCAATCGCAAAGGCCAAAATTCTCAGAATTTCGGGCTTAGCGAATGCGAATGTGCTTAACGGCATGTATGAATGCAAAAGCCATTGAATTTAAGGAATCGCAAAAAATGCGAATGTGGATTATGCGAAATGTGCCATTCTCTGAAAAATTAGCGATATTGAACATTTGCGAGTTTCCAGTTTGCCAAAATCGCAAATGGAAAACCGCAAATGTAGGAAATTGCTTAAAAATCGCAGATTGGCAAATATCGCAAAATAAAGAATCGCAATTACCACCAAGTAGGAGCAGGTGGTAACCAGGTGCAAACTATTTAAACAGCAGCAGAATTCAAACAACTGTTTACCACAATGGCGGAGCTTTACTTCACAGCTAGGAGGATGCGATTGAGACCTGCTGCACAGAGGAGGCTACGCCAGGAGAGGATATTCCGTTTGCGCAGCAGCATCTCCCAGCGCCTTGAGGAGGACCTCTACACCCATTACAGGCTTGATGAAGACAGCATAAATGATTTAATTGCAGAACTCAGACCCTACCTTGAACACCCCACACGCAGGACAAATGCCATCTCCACTGAAATACAGGTCCTCCTGTGTTCATTACATCTGTTGGCCTCTGGAAGTTTTCAGGGGTTGATTTGCGTCAGCAGGAGGGGTGTCACAAAGTGCCCTTTTGCGATTCTTCCATGCCTTCCTAGATGCCATGGTTCAGAGGATGCAACATCACATTTACTTCCCCAGCACACCTCAAGCAATAGCGCAGACAAAGCAGGACTTTTATCAAATATCGCATTTCCCACATGTGATAGGATGTATTGATGGCACACATGTTGCTATATCCCCCCTCAAGCAATGAATACATCTTTAGAAATCGTTAATGCTACCACTCACTGAACATTCAGGTGGTGTGTGATGCCAAACACATCATTACTGACATTGTTGCAAAGTACCCTGGCAGCACACATGATGCTTTCATCTTCCAACTCAGTGGGATATATCGTAGACTCCCAAGAGGGGAGTTTGGCGAGGGATACCTACTCGGTAAATACCTTCAGACATAGGGGTCATTAGTACCAACTACCATGTGCATGTCACAGGCTAACATATTTTTATCTAACCCACAGGTGACAGTGCTTATGCAGTACGGGATTTCATCTTGACTCCCTACCTCAATCCCAACAATGCAAGTGAACGCAGGTACAACAGGGCACACATTGCTACCAGAGGCATCATCGAACGGACATTTGGTATCCTGAAAAGCAGATTCCGGTGCCTCCATAAAAGTGGAGGTGCACTCCAATACAGCCCCAATACGTGTTATAAAATAGTGGTGGCTTGTGTCATGCTCCATAATATTGCCATAAGAAAAGGGACACCAGTGGAGCTGAGTGACTCAGGATCCTCTGACGTAGAGGGACCTCAACCTGGACGTATGGTAGCTGGTAGAGCTGTTGCAGCGGCTGGACGCCAGAGGCGTGATGAGATTACGCGCAACTATTTTTAGGTAAGGAAAAACGACACAATGCCAAGTAATGTAAGTGTGAATTTTGTTTTTAATCCTTAATAGCAGGATATGTATCAACTGAAAATGTACAGTAGTCATACAAGACATATTTAGCACATGTTTCATTCACAAGTCAAATGCTGCACAGCCTAATGTTCATTTGAAGGTGTAGCCCTATTGGTCCTGCCACTACGGCGTCTCTCTAAGGTTGGCGGTGGGGTGGTGCTGCTCCGAACTGACTGATTATCTTCTTCACTTGGAGTCAGTACTCCCGGCCCTGTTGTGCGTACTTGGCGCAACTCATCCCCAGCAGTGGTCACTTGCAAAAGCGCATTTGCTATGTCTTGTGCAGCATGTGTATATTGCCGCTGCATCTCAATGCTGCGCCTGGCCTGGATGCTAGATGTAGCCGCCAAGCGGTTGATGGCCCGGTTGTACCTATCTTGGCATTGCCAACCTCTGCGCCTAGCACTACCCTCTGTACGCAATTCCTCACATACCGCCTGTAGGCCATCCTTCACGTCCTTCCTGAGTCCACGGAAGCCCTCCCTCATCTCCCTTTGTAAAAGTTTAATGTTTTTTGCCTGCAGGCGCTGCACCTGCAACATGTTGAGTTCCAGTCCTGCATAAACTGATTGCTCGCCTCGCCCTTCAACATTGTTGGCCATGTGTTGTCTGCGCCTGGCTGCCCTTCGTGGGACATTCTGGTCTGTTGCAGGTCCCTCTTGCTGTGGCTGTGTGTCCACATTGGTTAAATTTTCACCACTTGCATCTGCCTCATCCTGAATTGGCGCCAGTGGTCTGACAATGTGTCTCCTTCTTTGTCTGTGAGTGGGCACAGGGCTGTCCTCCCCATCCGTGTTCACATCTTGGCCGACCTCTCCTGACTCAATACTCTCAACGACTGTCCCACTGCCTGAGGGCTGTGTTGAAGATGGTGCTGTGGACAGAACAGCACACATTAATTTACTTTACTAATTTGCACTGTATGAATAACATTTTCACACCTATTTCATTTACATTGGTCTCTTGTTTCACTGTCAAGACCAGCAGAATATATGTTTGACTATTTTAGCTGCAATTTGAACACTTTCATTTACATGTGACTACATCTCCCATGATGCATTGCTATGTCTGCCTGTGTGCCTGCTCTGGACTACCTATCTTGTTTCCTGCCCCTGGCTCACTGCTGGGGAGTGTTAGGGGGTGTGAGGGGTGTGAGGGCATCGTTCCTACCTTTTCCTGATGCTGGCTGGTCAGAGCGGTAAAAATCAGCTACTCCTCCCACACTCTCTAGTTGCAGGGTTCTCTCAGACAGTTCCTCCAGGGGTGTTGAATCAGAAACAGATGAGGTTCCATCACCTGTTGTCCTGGACTGTTCCAGCCTGGCAGCTAGTTTTTCTTTGGAGCGCAGGCGCAGGACGTACCAGCGCTTTCTGAGGTCCTCCACACTCCGGGGTGTCGCACCCACAGCATTCACCTTGTGCTGGATTTCTTCCCAGATCCTCCTTTTGCGACTCTCTGGCACCTCCCTGGATTTCCTTCCAAAAAATAATTCATGGTTTGACACCAATTCATGAATCAGAGCCTCCAATTCTGCCTCAGAACACTTTTGTTTTCTTTTCCTTGAGCTTTCACTCGCCTGCTGCTGGGATTCCTGCCTCGGCGTGGCTCCACTCTCAGCCATGTTTCTCCAGGTGCACACTGCACTGTTCCAAACACACCTTCACTCTGCCTCTGATGCAGGAGCTCAGGTGCAGCATGGGAAGTCAATCACTTCCTGGTTGTGATGTCATCATGCTGTACCAGAGTTCCTGATTGGCTCATTTGCGAAAATCTCTAAATAGCGATTTTTCGCGCAAATTGCGATTTTTCGCACAAATTGGGATTTTTCATAGCAAATTGGCATATTGTGCGATTCCTACAGGTTACGTAATCGCATTTGGGGGAATCGCAAATAAATAGCGATTTTTAAGGAATCGCTATTTATTTGCGATTTCTTTCATACATACCGATTTGCGATTCTGAATGTGCGATTCGGTAAAAATCGCATTTTCAGATTCGCAAATCGGTACTTTCATACATATGGCCCATAGTGCTTAAAAGCATAAAGCGCCAACTGGGACTATCTGATTACGCTTGACCGTGTTAAATCCAAAAGTTTAGGCCCACTGAGATGGAGCATGGGTCGGATTCAAGGACCAACATTGTCTACTGAAAAAGTCCCTTTTCGTTATTTCTTATAATGGTGGTTGTTTTGTCTTGTTTTATTATGCTGTGTCATAACCATTTGTTTTGGCATTTCCTGCTGATATTTTACGTAAGAACTTCATTCTTACCTGTGACTGCCCTACCACTGACTAATACAAGTACCACACTCTGAAGGCCCCATGAGGAGGGTCCTTTCGTTCAGCCAGTAGCAGGCCACTGAAGCTACAGAAAAGAAGTGTGTATATTCTCTATGGCCTTCAGCTTAGCTGAAAAAATAACACATATTTCAGGTCCCTTTGACGTAAGTGATCTTTTAGTGTCAGAAAGTACTAGTGCTGTTTCTGCACTCTGACTGTATAATCTGGGAAGATGAAGACCTTGAAAACCCTGGGCAATGTGCCACTTGCAAGATTCAGGCCTGTCTATGAAATTAAGACTCTGGTCTTGAAAAAAATAAGTAGACTCTCTGCACAGCCAAACCCCCACCACGGCCTATTCCCAGTTTCTGCCACGCACCCTAGCAGATTATATATGCCAGTCAGCCCTTAAATCCTCATGCTTCATCTTTACACCAAGCATGGCTTTGTCTTTCTTCCATCTGCTGTCCACTGAGGCCCACTCCGACTCAGTGCTCCTGACCACTCCGGTCTGGGCTGCGCCTTTCCACTCTAATTTTCCCACTGGTGGAGCTCACTGTTGAGTCCCATTGAGCCCCAAAGTTAATCTGATCAGCTGCATATGTAATGCCATCTTGCCTTTCACACTCACAGCTTGTGTTCGGACCTTTTCTGTGCATTGTCTGCTATCTCTATTGTAGCTCTGCCATCTACGTTTTCAGCTGTGGTAGCAACATTTGGGGGTTCAGTATTTGGCTGTATTTTGGTACTTATTTCTGTGCAGTCCTTTTGTGGACCAGTAGTCAAGAAGCTAAATTTACATGCATCTGGTTCCATATTCAACTCGGCCATGCCCCAATAGCTAAGGAAAGGATTGCGGATTAGGAAGTCCATCTGCTCTTCATCGCCAAATACCCATAATCCGTTCTGCCAACATCACTTCTGAGAAAAACTGGCTCCTTCTGCTGGCACTTTTCAGGAATGTCCACAAAGTGGAGGAGAAAGGCATTCTGGAGGAGATCACTTCTTTAACCCCTCCCATGCACAAGAAAGCTCATTATGAGCCACGGTTGCCTTGTGCTCATGATGAGCTGAGCTCGTCATAACGGCTCCAACGCTCGCACGTGGGGCTGATTCCGCAGCTGTGCTGAACGTTCCAAAGAAATGGGTGTGGCCGTGATGAGCTCAGCTCGTCATGAGCACGAGGCCACGAGCACCGGGGCACTGTGCGCGCCCTCCCGCCCCCAACACAGTGGGGGAATTACCCCCTCGGCCAAGGGGTTAAAAGATGGCAGTGCTGTGCACTGGTTCATGCTAGAAAAATGCAGGTAATTCCCTCCCCATCTGCTTTATATTATTCTGGCCCATAGAAATGAATGGGAAATTATTCCTTAATTACGATTAGCAATTTGCTAATCGCAAATAAGGAGTTTTAAGAAATCGCTAAAAAATAGCGAATTTCTACATACATACCATTTTGCAATTCTCAAATAGCGATTCCTTAAAAATCGCTATTTGAGAATCGCAAAAGTGTATCTTGATACATCTGGCCCATTATTCATTAGGAACAAATGCAAAAAAACAAATTTCCTTTCACCATCTACAACTGGTTATTGATGACTATTTCCAAGTACAAAAATATTTCAGAGTGTGCAAAAGTTATATTTAAACTCAATAGTATTTCACAAGAACAAAACTGCTGAATTTCTTCAGCTTTTTATTTTCACAGAGCATTATAAAGCTGCAAAAACATCAGATTAAACTATACTTTGTAAAGAGGGAGAAACCCAGAGTTGATCTCCCGTCCGACCCCTTCCTTTAAAGGATGCAGTCACTGTCTGGCAAGGGAAGGCCACGTATAAGTGATTAACTCGACCTATAAAGCAGCCATGATGTCTTTGAAAAAACGAATTCCATTCATCCTACATTTATACATATTGCACTTCAAAAGAAATATATAGCTAAAACGCAAAATATTTTTTGTAGCAGGAGAGGGTATAAAAAATAATATGCCCATAAGCAGAGCAAACAGATGCAAGGTAGCTCTGTTCTCAAAGGCTTTATTAAAATCTGTGCCGATGGCACAAAGCTTTCAGCTGCGGCTCGTGGAATTAGATCACAAAGAAAATCCGACAGTGCGCAAAAAAGTGTTTTTTTTTAACTCATGCAAATGAGTAAACAACCCTCTTCTGAAGTTTTTTTTCAAAGTGAAATATGATTGATTTGGTTTCAGGGACAGTTATGCTACTCTGATTATAAGAACTGTTTATTGTGAATATTGCAAGGAAGATAGGCCGTAGAAGCACATAAAACCATTGTCAGCAATTTCTTAAATGCAGAAACAAGTAAACATATATTTTGGGGAAACTGTTATCTCCACAGTAGAGTTGCAAGTTTCCTCTTTTACTTTCGGGACCGTCCATGCAGGGCTACTGCAGATGTTCTTGTTACCCAGAGGGTAACATGTCAGAGTATGGTGGACAAAAATGTTGACATGCCAAAATATTGTAGCCAAAATAACGACTGCTAGAATGTCGTGAAGGAACCATATATAAGCACATATATAGGAAAGTATAGAAGAATTACATTACATAACACCATGCTTAAATCCCTCAACCAGGGATCACACTCGGCAACTCTGGGCATTAGCTTGCCTCATCTCTACAACGGCCCCCCACATTTCCCGGGGATGCCTGGTTTCACCTTGGAGATACCCAGTAGGGACCATCTCACAGGGATAGCCAGGACTGGTTCCCCAGCGGTCTACAGCGCCACGACGCCTCAGGGCAGCAGTGCGCTTTACAAGACACATTACATTACATTACATGAATACCTTTAGGATATATATATATATATATATATATACACACACATATATATATATATATACATAAATAAGTTGGCTGCCCAATCCTGGTGCCTGCGCAAGCAGTTTTGTTTTTTCGTCAAGTTATTGGCAAGTGGCAGCTCACCTACAGCAAAGCAGGAATGCACGGGACGCTGCGCCATAGCAGTCTGTGACTCCACGGATGGTGTGATGCACTGTCATCAACCCACGACCTGGCGGACCTGTACCCTGTGGGGTGAAGCGGAATAGCGGGGACTTGAGAGGCTCTCATGCGTGTACAAACTGAATGAAGGTCGCCGAGCGCTGCAGACGCCAGCAAACACAAGAATTTACATTTTGGTTTCCCCACGCATTGCCAGCCCAGGTATGGTGAATCCTGGGAGTTGTAGTGTTCGCTACCTTACACTGCAATCAGCAATGCGATCACATGGCTGGGGGAGGCGTGCTCCTATCAATTAGGGACAGCTGCAGAGACTTAATAGGGCTGGGTGCTTGGACTTTCAGTTAAGCAGGGCGTCTGAGGAAGGCTCACGCCGAAATGCATTACGCCTTACCTGCCAGCAAATAAAGAACCTCTCCTTCAAATCCTCGCTTGTGGCTCCTTCTTTCAGTTCTTACTGGAGGTGGTGTGCGATATATATATATATATATATATATTTATTGCTTGTATTCTTCAATAAATATGCAGAAATACTCACCCATGTGGGCTTCATCATTGGAGGCAACTTTGTGTGTGGATATATTTTAATATATATATATATATATATATATATATATATATATATATATATATATATATATATATATATATATATAATTTGAGTAAACAGGATATTTGTTTTCATGATCACAATACAATGTTAATTGAGATGATTAAAATCTGTCTCACCTCAAATTTCTTCAGGTTTCAGGGCAATGTCTACCAACAACTACGCGGTGTGGCGATGGGCTCGTGCTTCTCCCCTAGCCACTCGTGTTTACATGTGGGCTGGTGGGAGGAGCACATGCTCAGGACCACACACCAACACTGGTTGCCTAATATCGTCAATTATTGGCGTTTTATTGATGACTTTTGTATAATCTGGAGGGGGACGACAGAGGAGGCATTAACATTTGTAGCAGATTTAAACATCAACACACTCAATTTAAAATTCACTGCTGCTATAACCACAGAAGTATCCGAACTTCTAGATGTACAATAATTCATAAAAAATGATAAACTAGAGACCCGGCTCCATCGTAAACCTACAGCGGGCAACTCAATTTTACATGCCCGGAGTGCCCACCGATTCAAAAAGGGGGTGGTGATGAACAGATGAAAAGCTTGTCTCCTTTCACCGGAAAGGAGACAAGCTTCCGGGGACCGGTTTCTGGCATTTCAGCCGTCGTCGGCCCGGCTTGCTTGAATCCTGGTGGTGCAGTGAGCAAGGGACTCATGTCTGAGTATACCCTGCCACACTTGTGGTGGCCAAAAACGATTCAAAAAAGGGGGGTGGTGATGAACAGAGTGTCTGAATTAAGCAGACCACTCTTACCCAGTCAAGAGATCAGGGCTTGATCCATCACCGTTATTTAGCTCACTGCATCACCCCAGTTCAGAACCTGGCTATATGCAAATTAGTCTGACCCAGTGCCTCATGGGAACAGGGCAGACCAAACTACCAAGCCAATTCTTCATCGGAAAGGAGACAAGCTTCTGGGGACCGGTTTCTGGCATTTCAGCCGTCGTCGGCCCGGCTTGCTTGAATCCTGGTGGTGCAGTGAGCAAGGGACTCATGTCTGAGTATACCCTGCCACACTTGTGGTGGCCAAAAACGATTCAAAAAGGGGGTGGTGATGAACAGAGTGTCTGAATTAAGCAGACCACTCTTACCCAGTCAAGAGATCAGGGCTTGATCCATCACCATTATTTAGCTCACTGCATCACCCCAGTTCAGAACCTGGCTATATGAAAATTAGTCTGACCCAGGGCCTCAGGGGAACAGGGCAGACCAAACTACCAAGCCAATTCTTCACCGGAAAGGAGACAAGCTTCCGGGGACCGGTTCCTGGCATTTCAGCCGTCGTCGGCCCGGCTTGCTTGAATCCTGGTGGTGCAGTGAGCAAGGGACTCATGTCTGAGTATACCCTGCCACACTTGTGGTGGCCAAAAACGATTCAAAAAGGGGGTGGTGATGAACAGAGTGTCTGAATTAAGCAGACCACTCTTACCCAGTCAAGAGATCAGGGCTTGATCCATCACCGTTATTTAGCTCACTGCATCACCCCAGTTCAGAACCTGGCTATATGCAAATTAGTCTGACCCAGTGCCTCATGGGAACAGGGCAGACCAAACAACCAAGCCAATTCTTCAC
Source organism: Lissotriton vulgaris (assembly GCF_964263255.1). Taxonomy (NCBI): domain Eukaryota; kingdom Metazoa; phylum Chordata; class Amphibia; order Caudata; family Salamandridae; genus Lissotriton; species Lissotriton vulgaris. Next base: position 231,715,175 of record NC_141696.1, read on the forward strand.
CGGAAAGGAGACAAGCTTCCGGGGACCGGTTTCCGGCATTTTAGCCGTCGTCGGCCCGGCTTGCTTGAATCCTGGTGGTGCAGTGAGCAAGGGACTCATGTCTGAGTATACTCTGCCACACTTGTGGTGGCCAAAAACGATTCAAAAAGGGGGTGGTGATGAACAGAGTGTCTGAATTAAGCAGACCACTCTTACCCAGTCAAGAGATCAGGGCTTGATGCATCACCGTTATTTAGCTCACTGCATCACCCCAGTTCAGAACCTGGCTATATGCAAATTAGTCTGACCCAGTGCCTCATGGGAACAGGGCAGACCAAACTACCAAGCCAATTCTTCACCGGAAAGGAGACAAGCTTCCGGGGACTGGTTTCTGGCATTTCAGCCGTCGTCGGCCCGGCTTGCTTGAATCCTGGTGGTGCAGTGAGCAAGGGACTCATGTCTGAGTATACCCTGCCACACTTGTGGTGGCCAAAAACGATTCAAAAAGGGGGTGGTGATGAACAGAGTGTCTGAATTAAGCAGACCACTCTTACCCAGTCAAGAGATCAGGGCTTGATCCATCACCGTTATTTAGCTCACTGCATCACCCCAGTTCAGAACCTGGCTATATGCAAATTAGTCTGACCCAGTGCCCACCCTGCACATACTATTAAGAGCATCCCCTATGGGAAGTTTATACGTATCTGTAGGATCTGTAGTGATCAAGTCTCACTGGACCTTTGTTTAGATCAATCAGTACATCGGTTCTTAAAGAGGGGATATTCGAAGCTTACATTAGAACAAGCTTTAACTAAAGCTAGATCTATAGACCGTAAATCCCTTCTTGCACCCAAAAGTAGTGATACTATCAGTTCAGAATGCTCAGTGAGACTGATCACAACTTTCTGTGCACGAACGAAAAATTTGGCGTATTATCTGTAATGAGTGGCCAATTGTGTTGACGGATGTTATTTTGGGCCCAATTTTACCCAGCACACCAAACATAACTTTCAGGAGGGCGCCTTCAATCCGTGAAGTATTAGACAGACCTACACCTGAGGTTATTCCTAAAAAAACTTGGCTGAGCAAAACAGGATGTTTTAAGTGTACTTCCTGTCGTGCATGCACATTTGCAAGAAATAGTACTCACTATATGACAGCCTTTAGTGATGTTCCTGTCCCTATTCGAGAGTATTTAACCCGCAGGTCTGAATTCGTAGTTTATAAATTGAAATGTACCTGCAATCTCGAATACATAGGAAGTACGAAATTGCCTGTGCATAAGCGCATTTTACAGCATATAAGAGCAATCGCCAACAGTGATAATGTTTTGTGCTCAGTACCCCAGCCCGGACGGGGTGGGGACCGTGAAAAATTACTCAGGCAAAAAGAGTCACACTTTATACTATCGTTAGATACTAAGGCGCCAAACGGTCTGAATTTAACTGAGGATTGAACAACTTTTTATAACAAGTATATAACAACTTTTACTGATTTCGAGTTTTACCGCTGAACTATGATTGAACAGACGTGTTATCGGATGATAACTAGTTTGTCACTTTTGTACATACAATGATTTATGATTAAAGCAATTAACATATTACACTTGAATTGTGAGGGGCTGTCAAATTTGCTTAATCGGCTGTAACTTGTATATACTTTCTTTAGTGGGTTGAAACCATTAATTTATTTCATTTTATTTTCTTTATATTGCACTGCACTTTTTTATGCACTGTTTTGAGAGCAAAAACCTAAACAAATTAAATGTACCACCTATGTTTATACTTACTTGATAAATTTTGTTTACCGATACATGGGAAATATAGCATAGCGTAAAAGAACTGGATGGGTTTATTTTATATTCTCAGGTTACTTGTCATTTATTTAAGAAATAAGATTTAATTATGGCACTATGCCTAAAGTTTCTATCTGAATTTTTTGGCTTAAAATTATAAGTTAAACAACACTGTTTACGCTTTCTTGCCATTTTGAATATTCTCCACTTGGTTTAAAAACTAAAAACATTAACAACATTTATAATGAAAAATATAGGTACACTGAATCTGACATTTATTAAGACTGAAAAATAGCTTATTATCATTGTATGTAACGATCAGTACAATGTATATATATATTTTTTTGTCTGTCATTTGTTTTTACTGTTTGCAAGTCGAGGGCATGCACTGCACTAATTTGTCACACCACTATGTTTACTATATATTGGCACACCATTCTGAGCATTTCATGTGATCAAGCTCCCTAGAGGAGTAAAACGCGCCGTGGATGGACACAGGTCCTAGAATTTTGATTTAATAAAATCTTGAACTTTTGAACTCTGCTATCCATTTGAGGATTTGTATTTGCGAGCTGCACAAATGGAGTTGTTTTGGAGGTCTGCACCTGGTTGTGTTTCTGCCGAATAGTGGCGGAACAGGAACATTGTTTTTTATATATATATATATATATATATATATATATATATATATATATATATATATATATATATATATATATATATATATATATATATATATATATATATATATACATATATATATATATATATATATATATATATTCACTTAAAAAACCATAGGTTTCAGGCCTTATATAGTTAGGAATTAGCATTTAAAAAAACATTGAAATTGCTTCTATATAGTTAGTTGTACTAATTGGAATCTCGTACAGGGAGATCAAACAATTGGTGACCTAGTAAAAAATCAACCTGAGATCACATTTAGAAAATCCCCTTCCTTAGGCAGTGCTATTGTCAATAACACCTTAGACGTTCCGAAAAAGTGGTGGGAACGCATTACAGGCTTCAAAAAGTGTCAGATCTGTAAAGCCTGCAAGCACGCCATAAATAAGACCCACTACACGAGCCCTTTCCATGAGAAGCCTATTAAGATCAGACAGAAGTTAGGATGTAAACCTGAGTTTGTGGTCTATATCTTGGTGTGCCCATGTGGCCTCCAATATGTGGGCAGTACTCGCCTCCCAGCACACAAACGCATCCTTCAACATCTGCGGGCTATATCTGGAAAAGACCAGGCTTATCCAGTAGCTCGACATTTCGAGAAATGTCACAACAGCAACCCAGAAAAGCTACAGTATTATTTGGTGGACTCAGTCCTACCTTTGAGGAGAGGGGGTGACAGAGACAGCAAATTGCGTCTTCTGGAAACCCGCTATATACTTGAGCTAAACAGTAAACACCCGGGGGGGCTGAACAGCACGGAGGACCTCTATACTTGTTTATAGTAGGTTCCCAGTTTCCCATTTCAGAGTGGATAGTGTATTGATGAAACGATCTAATTACACAAGTTGTGTTTCAGCAGCCTGCAGATTTTAAATAGATGAAATAACATTAATAGTTTTCATTATAATTTTTCGCACGAGCACTTTATATTTCCTTTTTGACTTAGCAACCCGCTGGGAGGTACAGAGCAAATAGACTTTTCTTTGTGATAATTGACTGATAATATGTGCATTCCTTACCCACTGGGGTATGATTTTCGATATTATGCCAGTAACTGAAATTTGTGGTTTATTATAACCTTTATCAGTTAGTAGTTCTTTTAAACATTGATGAAATAGCTATATATCTTATGAGGCAATGCTAAAAATGAGCGTTTACAAGTTGGATTGGTGTAAATATTTATGCGCAGTTTGCACATGTTGTATATATATGAAATTAGTAATATTATATACTTTTTCTATTTTTATACACATAGCTCTGTATATGTATATATATATTTTTGAATAATCTACATTATTTTAGCAATCCTTGCTTGTAAATAATGAAATATGTCATATATTTGCCTCAAGGTATAGAAATGTGATTTTTATCATGTTAACTGACTGGTTGTTTGTATAGTACTGATGTACATTCAATATACTGGCATATTTGGTTATTGGGAGGTCAACAAGGGCACTGCGCCCAGTATTACTTTATGATGTATACCCCTTTAATGTTGACAGGAAGTACTATCAGTCATGTGACCAAAATGCTATTCAAATAGTACCTTCTTCCTCCTTCTCATGACATGTGATCAAGCCTCGGCTGAGGCGAAACGCGTCATGGCGACTGGTGGGCTGTTTATTCTTCACGAATAAATGCACTAACAACTGAGCACGGAGTCTGTGGCTTCACTCGATCTTTCTGTGTGGCGTGGCGTGGCTGCGCTTTCTGCTGCGCTCGCATTGGACTTCACGAAATATATATATATATATATATATTCACTTAAAAAACCATAGGTTTCAGGCCTTATATAGTTAGGAATTAGCATTTAAAAAAACATTGAAATTGCTTCTATATAGTTAGTTGTACTAAATATATTTCGCGCACCCGCAATCCACTGCTGATGATGTCACATATTACATCATTCATGACATGGTCAGTGACATCACTGATGACATCACTGATGACATCTCAAATGACATCACTGATGACATCACTGATGATGTGTAGCAGTGATGTACTGGTCGGACCTCACTATGCAAAGCACAGACCTCTCCATGTGTACATGTACTGCTGGTGCTTTTAGTGTTGTGGACAGTGAATTTAACCATGTTACCTCAGGCAGTGGGGAAGATCTCAGTTATGTAGCTGTGTCATCCCCCCCCCCTGTAAGCAGAAGAGGAAACTGAGAGGGCTGGTCCAACGTACACACTCCAGCGTAGGAATGTGAATAAATAGGTTGGGGCTCTGGGTGTGGTTCACTTCTGGGAAGGCCAACACGTCTGCCAGAGCGGCGGCCCTCACCCTGCCTTGCAGCTGCCGCCATGACTGCCGGCCTCCACGACACAGGCCCCCTGCGAACCCAGCGGCACAGCACCCCAGATTTATGTCTATGCTGACTACTGCCTTCGATGTACATTGAGGTCAGCAGGGCTCACAATTCAGATCAAGTCGCGATTGCATATCATGCAGTCAGGTAGGCAAGAGACATTGCTCCCAGTGCGGCCCACCCAGACCACGCATCATCGCAGGCTGCACACACTCTGGTTGCTTCAGGTGCCACTAACTCAGTGCACCACAAGTCATCACCACGTAGGCTTATTAAGGCAGAATTCATTAGAAAAAAGACATTGCTACCAGCGCGGCCCGCCCGGACCACGCATCATCGCAGGCTGAGTACATGCTGATTACTTTAGGTGCCTCTAACTCAGTGCACCACAAGTCATCACCACGTAGCCTTATTATTCTTTTAAATTGCCATGCATCCTCAGAGAGGTGGTAATCATCCTATGATTAGTACCCTCTGTCTCTTTAGATTTCTTCAGGTTGGGAGTATCTTTTAGCAGGTCTTACCGCACTAGAGAATTTGCTCTATTAAGAGCTCTATTAAGGACTGGGCTACTATATCCTCTGGCTCTGAACCTAGACATGCCGTCTTTGGCTGCATGCTGGAACTCTACTGCACTCAGAGGCGGCTGGTCCATGGGGGCGTTTGGGCGCCGCCCCCCCTGTTTTCTCGCCGTGCGAGAAGGCAAACAAAGATAGTTATTATTACTACCATTTGTTTCTGCCTTGCCTTCTCGCACGGCGAGAAAGCAATATTTTCTGTGTGGGCGGTGTTACTCGAGGGCAGAGGGGAGCGGCTTGCCCACTGTTGGTAATACTGTCTGTTTGGACAGCCTGAGAGGCTACCCAAACAGACAGTATTAACACAGTAGGCAAGCCGCTCCCCCCTGCCCTCGAGTAACCCCTCCCACTCTCCCCGTCTCTCTGTATGCTGCTGTGCTGCAGCATACAGAGAGAAATGACGTCAGAAGGGCAGCCGGCCGAACCAATCACAGCGCTGGCTGCTGTGGAGGGGAGGGAGGCTGCCTGCCGCCTTCTGATGACGAGCTCAGCCCTAGGAATTCGAATGCAGCGACGGCGGGAGTCGCAAGTCTCGAGTCTAAGTCTGGACTTAACAGGTAAGTTATTTCACTAAGAGCCATGTTTGTGCTCATTGTGTATGTTGCCTTTACAAGTTTTGCTACACTTCCGTTTCAGTTGGAGTGACAGATGTTAGGGGCCGAGACCTCTCCAAACGCCATGTGGCTCTTTTGGTCTTTGCTGATGTGTGTGCTTGGATACTGTGTGTTATTTGGCCGCACGTCTTTGGATAGGATTGGGCTGGGCAGTGACTGCATCTGTTAGCGGCAGCCGCAGGGCAGTGTGTCACAAAACCTTTGACTAGACGCGGCGGTTCGTCTTTACAATACACGGTGTGCCTGCTACATGGCCTGGAGGAGGGTGCTGCAGAGCGCGGGAAAACAACCCCAGAAAGGGCTCTGATCTGTCTGTGGTTGAGGAATGCTCCTTTTCTGTATTTTTGTGTATATTAAAATAATCGGAATTGGTTAGACTCAGTCCCCGGATTGTATAGCGCACATTCTGCCATATGTATGACCTCATAGCGCTTTTGGCAGTTCATGGAGCTTCCCACACGTTTCGGTGTAACTATGACAGGCAAAGGTCGGGTTCAGTTTGTATAATGCTGTGTACTGGTCGGTCATGTCCCTGGTTAGGTGGCGCCGTGCGTCTTGTTCATTGTTGAGCTGTGGGTGTCGGATTACGGTGTTTGAGGGTAAAGGTCGGCTCCCACATTGTTCTGGTGTTTCCACGCAATAAAGTAACATTTCTAGTAAATTAATGCAGAAAGGTGCTTTCCGCCCTACTACTTTTACCATCTACCAGCCGCCACTGACTGCACTGCTGCTGTTTCTTTTGAGTCTGAGTAACTCCCCATATGGTATGTTCTCAATGAGTTTACTAGGGTGACCACTCTTTGCATGGAGAGTTGAATTCCATGTGGTGAATTTCCTATGGAGCGTACCACATAATTCTCCTGCTGAGAAGTAAACAGTTAAATCAAGGTAATTAACAGACAAAGGATTAACCTCCCCTGTGAATTTCAAATTGACTTAATTGGAAGTTAAAAAGGCCATCAATATATCGATGCCAGGTGACATTTTTTTTTGTCCAAGGTTCATTGGTGGCCACCCAGGCCACCCGCTCCTCCCACCAGCCAATGAATAAATTTGCATAGCTCGGGGCGAAGCAGGTGCCCATCACGGTTCCGAAAGTCTGCCTGAAATATATGTCCTGATAAAGAAACATGTTATTTTCAAGACAAAACTCAATTAATTCCATCAACATTGCTTTATGTTGTACAAACTTCAGAGGTCGGTTTTCCAAAAAGAATTTTACTGCTTTGAGTCCATCTGCATGGACTATAGATGTATAAAGACTGTTTATATTCAACACCATTAATTGATAATCACTCTCCCACTTGATTTTGCTGAGGTGTCCCAAAAAATCTTTAGTGTCACGAATGTACGATGTAAGTTTTGTTACATGTTCTGAAAGGAAAAAGTCAATGTATATCGACATATATTCGGTTTGACCAGCCCCACAGCCGAACCCGCGCTGAAAGTCCTCAGGGGAAAATGTATTCCAGCCATTAACTACGGCTACCTGGCATTTCCAGGAGCTTTAGACAAACTTATAGCAGCAGCGCAGGTCAAAGCCCACAAGATCATGCGGCAAGTACCCAGGAACGCTAGGAACACGAGATTACGGCTGGAACAAGGGCTAGCCAGACCGGAACTGAGCCTCCAGGGAGACCTAATAAAGTATTATATTGGAGTCCTTAAAGCACTGCACAACACTCTAAAACATCATTTGGCAACAATCTTCAATAAAGAGGCCTCCCCCTTGCACACCAAGCTTGGCAAAGCAATAGAGACCCTAAACATTGGTTGAAACAGTCTGCCCCTAACAGAAATCCCACACAAAGCCTGGTTGAACACCATGAGACGGCAGGTCCACTCGATTTCCTATGAAAAGAATCTAACTGCACTCTGACATAACACCCATGCGAAGTAACTGGACGAATCCTACATCCTGGGGAAGGTCCAATCATACCTAATGGAAGCACTAGGGGCCAAGGCCTGTAAGAAAATCCTTTTTATGAGGCTAACAGCCCTCAGAATTTGTGACTTTAACCCAGCATGGGCACGAACAGACGGAGCTGTTTCATGTCGCCTATGCCACTACCAACAGGAATCTTGACTTCATTTACTGTGCTGTTGTCCAAAATTCATCAACGAACGGCAGAGGCTTCTTTGCTCCATTTTAAGACTCCTTGGCATCTGAACTTGCAAGGAGGCATCAGATTGCTGCTTCTCAGAAACAAAAACACACCACCTTGCAAGAGCGGCAACATTTATTTACCTGATTGAACAAGGACTAGACGCTAGAGTATAAAGGACCCTCCTTAAGCTCTCAAAATCAAAGCTGTCAAATGCACCAACAAACGGTTTTCACAAACAATATTGGGCAAAGAAGAACTCACCGCTACTTCAAGTGCTCTGCCTGGAACCCTGCAGCTTCAAAATTAAGTCACGCATAGAAAGCTGAAAGGTCCCCGCAACACAAGATTGTCTGTTGGAATGGGGTTTTTAATCTCACAGGGGGCACTGGGAGGGGGGTTGTAAGGGCGGGTGGGTAAGGGGGTGGGGTTCTACTTTGAGCTTTTAACTGTAATGATTTTAACAAATCAAACGGTTAATAATAAATCAATCAATCAATCAGTTAGACTACCCTGTGAGGCAACAATTCGTCTTCCCAGTGGGTTTAATCTATCCTTATAGACCTTTGGGAGATGATAAAATTTCGGGCACCTCAAATACAAATATTCCTCAGTTTCTAGCATCTTCCTTTCATACCACTTCTGTGTCATTAGGTGGTAGTTGGTTATACAATTTTTACTCAATCCTCATGTAGCAAAGTGTCCGAGAGTTATCGAATGGCCTCCTTATTATATTGCTCCAGTGTCTGTAGAACCTCCTTTGTCCGATGGCTTACAGACTATGGAAATGTCCTGGCCAGAATATTTAATGCTGTCATGTATTCCTTCTGGAAATTTCTCTCCTTTCCCCGATTTTGATTCTTTCCATGTCTAAGTTTCAAGATAATCTCTATTCACTGATCCCGCTCAGACATCAATGGCATCAGTCGACATTTGTGGCAGAAATACTGAGGTGGGTTGAAAGGGATTCAATCATCCACTCAATACCAGTGATGTCTACTTGTTGTGTCATGTTAGTTGGTACGATATACCCCAGATCTTCATTTGAGCCCAAATTTTCTAGGGTAACCAAAGTCGTTAAGTCCTTCCCAGTCAGGATATCAGTCTCCTTCTGGATAGATCCTGGTCTTCTGGGTTTAGCGGTCACTGGTTTAGTTTAAAAGTATTATGGAGCTTCAACTTAAGTGTGAATTTAAAGAGATCTACCGAGTCTGGGCGTATTCCATTTTTCTTTGTGGGCACAATGAAAGACCAAGTTTTAGCACTTGTTCCTCTCTTTCTGACAAGGTCTTTTCAGTCAGGTTTATGATCGTCAAATTTTCTTTACTGCCATTCACTTCTTCTTGTTGAATTTTTTGCTCCGAGTCACAGGGGGCTAACAATTGCCTTGAGCATCCCCATCCAAGCCATCCAACAACGCTTGTATTATATCTAATGCCTAAGGTGCACAAAAACATTGAGAACCCCCCAGGCCGCCCTATAATTTCGGCCATTGCCAGTGCTTTTGAAAACACATCTAAATATGTGGATTTTTTTCTTTGTCCCGTGGTTAAAAGTCCTTTATCCAAGATACAGGTGACTTTTTGCGTAAAATATATGACATACCATGGGAATCAGATTTTTCGCGGATGACTTTTAATGCTACAACTTTAGACACCAGCATTAGACATGTGGATGAGCTCAATGCCATCAAGCACTATTTAGGGAGCTGGCCACTAAAACTACGACCACACTCAAATGCTGCTAAGTATGGTATCTACCTGTCTTGATAATAATTATTTCTTGTTCAATGGAGAATTGTTCCATCAATTTTGCGGGACTGCGATAAGCACCTGTTTCGCCCCCAGCTATGCGAATCTGCATATGGGCTGGTGGAAGGAGCAGGTGGTCCAATCGCATTGGCACAAGGAGTGGCATGAAAATGTGATGTATTGGTGGTAATACATCAACGATCTCTTTGTTGTGTAGAAAGGGTCACAGACAAGTGCAAAAGAATTTGCAAAAAAGCTTTAAAACAACAACTTGAATTTAAAACTAACATGCGATATAAGTAACACTAATGTGAACTTTCTAGATGTGACTGTTTATATCCAGAATGGAAAACTAGAAACAAAACGTTATCGTAAATTGACAGATGGAAATACCTTACTCCATGCCACCAGTTCCATCCCAATAATCTAGTGAGAAGCATCCCTTATGGGGAATGCCTTAGGTCTATGAGAAATTGCAGTAACAATCAGGATTTAGAGTCGGAATTGCTATGTCTGAAGGGGCGTTTAGCAGCCAGAGGCTATCCTCTGGCATGGATTAACGCAGCAATCTGGAAAGCACACAAGTAATCAAGGAAGGAAATCCTATTTAATACTGGAAAGCAAGTAGAAAGTCTGGCAGATGACACACACATTCTCTTTACACACTATAAGGAGCAGCTACTCTGCGCTCACTTTAGTGATAGGATAGGGACAGCCCATCCTTTGAGTTCCCTCATATATGACGGTCATTCTTGCCCTGAAGAAAATCCTGGACCTTTACGGCCACCACAGACTGAAACATGTCGGCACTAGGGTCTTAGGACCATAACACTCTAATAAAGACCCAAATTTAGATATTTTTAATTACCTAGACAGACCCAAGAATAAAGGGAAACCGGGGATCTGTTTGAGGTATTTTATCTTTAAACCCCCTTGCCTCGTGTCTATCAAAAGAGCTCCCAACACTGTGGTTGAGCCCACCCTGGCTTTTAGGGGTCGGGGTGACCCGATGAGGAAGCATGACACCACTAGGGTGTGTGAGGGTAATTAAAACAAAAATAATTTTTTCCCCACATTCATGGTTGGGTTAGGTATAACCTTTCACTAGAGAGTTTTTTTCTTCCCCTCCCATTTCTTTGGACCCCAACTTCGGGCACAGCTAGTTTACTAGCAGCACTGACCACTGCATGGTCAATTGGAGTATTTTTTGTGATTAGTACACAAGCTGTAATACCCATCAGATCAAGCTGAGAAGCATCTTGCAGAAACACTGGCACATTATTTATAACAACCTCATCCTTAGAAGATTTGTCCAGCTCAGGCCTCAGATAACTTTCAGGAAAGCCAAATCATTTAAACAAACTTTGGTAAGCAATATGCTGCTGACAATACATAACAAACTGGCTACCAAGAACTGGCTACACAGGAAAGATGGTTTTATTAAGTGTTTCAAGTGTAAAGCTTGCACACATAGCAAAAACACCTCCACTTACATATTGGGGCTCTCCTCAAATGAAAGAAAAATCAAAGGCCAGTTCTCTGGCAAAACTGATTTTGCTGTCTACGTGCTTCGGCGCCCTTGTGGCCTGAGGTACGTGGGCAGCACTATCCTTCCTGACATAAGCGAATTCTTCAGCACTTGAGAGCTATTAAAAATAAGGATAAAACGTACCCTGTGGCAAGACATTGTGATCAACACCATGACAAAGACACAAAAGGGCTGGAGTATTATTTAATTGATGCAGTTCCAGTGAGTGAACGGGGAGGTGATCGTGCAAAGAAACTGAGAAGACTTGAGTCACATTACAGTATTATGCTTAACACTAATATCGCCAAAGGCCTCAATATAGAGGAAGATTTTCACACACATTTATAATCCTATTTGGATACCGCTGCTTTCTCCATTTCCATTTTGACTGGTTTTATTTGGGTTTTATAATTAGCACGAACACTTTAAGACAGACTGTGTTACTATGACGGATGCAGTACAGGCAAGTTTTAAAACAGTCTCCAACTCTGTTGACCATGCCCACCTGGGCAGGACACATGCCTTGGTTCTGTTATCTGGTGATGAATTATGATCCTAAAAATATGGAGTCTTGATATTATTAAACGATCCATGTACCATGCACAATACACTGTACACTGTACACAATGCACTTTAGAATGGGCCTGGTGGTTTATTGACTGTTGTTTTATTGTACATATAATTACATGTTTTAGAATTAAAAAAATTCCTCCATGCACCACTGGGAAACTAGAGACTACTGAGGTTCATACACACTTGACCGATGTTTAGTTTGATGTGCAAAGTCATTAAGTTGGTAAACAGAAAAGGAACTTAGTTCATGGCATTTAGTTTTGTTACAGCATCCCATGTATAAGTATGAGTTAGCCCACTGGGGCAGGACACGAAGGATGTGAATTTTATGGTAAGGAACAGGCCACGGTTCAAGTCCGACGGACCCATTTTTATCAATTTGATATTAAGAATGAAAATTCATGTAATACTCGTTAAATAAAGCATTTTATTTTTTTTATGCTTCATACTGTTTTATGCCGTGAATGCATGTAGTATATGTATATTTATTGGCACAATTTACACTGTCATCTATATTGAACTACGAGTATGTCTACACTTTCTATCAAGTGGTAGTTCACATGTGACACAGAATTTCAGGCGAAATGTGTCTAACATTTTTAGTTGAAAATAAAAGAACTTTTGCGCAAAGACACAGTGTCGGCATTCCGGTGTTAAAGGGGAGTTTTACGAATATAGAGTTGTTATTGCGACAACTCGAAACACGGTTCATCTTAGAGTTCGACAGTAAATGGCCGAACGGCCTGAATAACACTGAAGACTTTTACAACTTTTTGTAATAGGCTCTGCAAATTCTTGCAGTGTCTCATAAGATCCAGTTGCCCCTCTTTCAGAAGCAACCCCTTATTTAGGCACCGTTGTGGTTCCGTGGTTCCGAATTGGGTTCGATAGTTCCGAAACCCGATTTATAAAGATCGTCGGAAATGGACGATCTTGGTCTCTACGGACCGCAAATGGCGAGTATAACGTGTCTGAGTGTTTTCGTATGAATCGATATAGGAGAACACTCTGCATTTGAGGATTTAGTCTGAACCCTCGGGTTCCATTTTGTATGTGGCAGCCATCTTGTGTGGTTACCCTAACATAGGCCCGACGATTGTGGCCGAACGAGTCCTTGACACGTACGCCTTAGTTGACTTCTGGTTGACCTGGCCGAACTGACTCCTCGCCTGGGGCGAAACCCGCTGAGCCAGTTCCTTGTTCAGCAGCTGGCCTGATAAAGATCAAAGAGCAGGACGTGCCCTGACTTTATGGCACACCGTTCCCACTCCTCTATCTCCTTTCCATCTGTTTCTGCCTTCCTTTACGACATGTTCATCGATCTGGGTTGAAGGTTTTATGATGGGTTTGTCCGGCCTGATCGAACAGGAAACCAAGCATGTGTGCGATCGTTTGGGCTGGACAACGGAAATTGGGATTATCTTTGACTGTCGTCATTCGTTACTTTTTGAAATGCTACTTGATCATTGGTCAGTTTGTATGTACCGAATGTAAATTGTGATGTTGCCAGAGGCGTAATTTTCGGCATAAAAGACAGAGTTTCGTTCATTGAGTTGGTGCAGTCTCTGTCGAACTACCCGTGTGTACTTCGTAGATCTCTGTCCCTGGTTGCAACCAATAAAACTTTGGTCTTTGACGTCATCAAGAAGTATCCTGTGTCTCTGTTTGCCAAGACAGGGGAATCCGGGGTCTTTGGGTGTTGCCCTGACACCGCTGGGTTATTGTAATAGTATCGGTTCCGAAAAACCCAGTACCTCACCGTGTGTTATGTTTTTCTGTCAGGATCTGACATACATACCTCTCTGTCTCAATGGGTAGTCAGGATCCCTGTTGCTCATTCCTGCACCAAATGATGGAAATATATTGATTACCACTATTTATGACAATTAATAGATAGTCAGATGCCTTGTTATCTACTAGGGTTTGATATCTATGACGTTTTGCACTTAACATATGTATAATAATATGAATTTTCTTTTATGCATGTGTTACACTATTCTGTGCATCTTTGTCTATTCTCGCCCCTCCCACCATTTTTAGATCTATGGTATGCTATTTTCTCCCTCTCTTCAATCAAATTTAATCACTATTTAAACAAAAAATGTTTTATACACTTACTGATATATTCTTTTAGGAAAAATAACATTATGATGAGATTATTGTTTTTAGAATTGCATTTTTAATTGAATAATAGTTCCTGATTTTATGAGAGGTAACTTATTTTTTCTAAGTGCATTCTTTGATAGTAACAATATAATGAATGTTATCACTTTTTAGAATATACAGTATGCACTTTATTACTAGCCTCTTTGCACACTAGGCAGGGTTGTTCTAGCTTTTTTGGTTGTTCGTATTATAGCACTGTTTGGCCCTCTCTTTGATATAATTTGACTCCCTTATTTTTTGATGTTTATACAGACAGGAAGTAGATTTATAGTATCATCAACTTAAAAGTGTACAATATTGTCAGTTGATTGATGTTTTTACTATCTACTGGATTTAACCAGTTACTACATCGTTGCAGGGAATTTATTCCGAGATATGTTTTCATGTATAAAAACTCAACTGTATTGTTGCATACAAAATGCATTTACGCATTACATAGTTTGTTTAGATATAATGATAAGCATTCACTGTGATAGTCTGTTTTCTACAACACTGTGGTCACATGACCATTCAGGGAGGAGGGCATCAGGCGTGGCACTTAAGCACTTTATATAGCACAAAAATCCAGCTATACCCTGCATGTGAACAAGGGCTGCAAAGCTCGAAAAGCGTCATGGTTGGTTGGTTCACGAAAAAACTGAAGAAGAAAAACTTACCTGGAAAGAAGCTGTGGTCTGTCTCCTGCTTCGCCGGTCCTGTGGGATTGGAGGTGGTATTGCAGAGTTCTTGCTGATATATATATATATATGCACACACATGTATGAGCGTGAAATCCCCAAGTGGTGGGAGGCCACCTCAATACAGAGCTATATTGAGGTGAACAGAGTCCCTAGGGGATTAAGAATATACACAGTACCCACATACGAGAACCTGGACCCCCTGTTACTTGATGAATGGGCGGAACACATAGCCCAATCTTGTAAAGGTATGCTCACAATTCTTGTGAAATTCGCATGGAGCGACATAGAGAAGGCATTAAAGGATATCAATGATTTAGAAGAGATACTTTCTGCGGAGGAAGATAAACCAAAACTGGATGAACTTGGAGAACAAATGAAAAAAGACACAGCGTCGACATTCCTGGTGTTGAAGGGGAGTGTTACGAGTATTATCGGACCGTGCTTGAGAGGTCCGCAACGCCGATGTGCCCTCTGATTTGGAGGTGGTGGGTGAACCTAAGCAAACCGAGGATTAATATATATATATGTATTTATATATATATCTCCACACACTGTCAGCAATGTAACACTCCTTAGATCCAAGGCGAGTCAAAACACTGGAGCCGCGGCCACATGTATTTAGTGCAAATTTATTTAGACACAATGTCCTACGCGTTTCGGAGTTCCAGTCACTCCTTCACGGGCAAAAGACTGTGTTGGGATACAAACTAATAAAGTGTATAATCACGTGCTCAAAGACATAGACAACATACTTCCACACACGGAATTGTCTATTGTTCTGTCTCAATAAAGTTATATAAAACGAACATAAACATCAAGAGCATGAATATTCCTGACATTATGTAACAAAACAAATGCTTGCAATGTGGAATAAGCGCCATATAATATCATCTGGTGCAGATTAAACGCATTTGTATATTTTAGAATTATCGGGCGTTGGAAACATTGTAGATATCAAAAACACAAAGTAAATGCAAGCACAAATGAATTTCTTTACATATGTCATGTAGCATATTAGTAAACTATAAATTAATAATGCAATCAAACTTATTTGCATGTCTCGTTGTGTTGGGGGCGCGAACCATAAAAAAACTGGAAAATAATGCGCGTGTGGGCTGCTTAGCCTCTAGAGCCATTAGCTCTAATGCACATACTCAATACAAACGATAGTCCAATTCAGTGCTTGAACAATAAATATAGATTACACAATGTCTTATATCCAACATAAAATCCTCTGATAAATTTGTACAGCCCCAGCGGGCATATAACTGACTGTGTTATTATATAAACCAAATATATATATATATATATATATATATATATATATATATATATATATATACACTCGAGATGCTCCATTTTACCGGGGGCATCCAACGCTGCAGGGCGGGCTCTCAGGCAGGAATGGAGAATCCTGCTATCAGTACCAACAAGAACAAAACAGAGCCCACAGCTTCGGTATCCTTGCAAACTGACGCTTTATTAGGTCTGGTCGTGTGGCAGCTTGAAACAACTCTTTTTATCCTTACGCGTTTCGGCGCCAAGCGCCTTGATCACAGGTGAGTTGATTTGATAATTTACAATGTCCGAGTGGTCACGTGGTCCTGGTTTGAGACCACAATACCCAGAATGCAGCATTATTCAAATTAGACAACTTGGCTGACATCGCTTTGTATTATGCTGAATGGCTCTCCTCTTTTGCCAATGTCTATGTTACCTTCGTGATGCAACATGGGAAATGATGAAAGCACAGTGCACTTTGCTGCCACTACAAACTTAAATAATTGTTTGAAAGTGAAAACAGAAGTCTGCCAGAAAGAGGGCTGCCCCTATTTCATCTCCCTTTCTCGTGGCACACACCAAATAATCTTGGAAGTCCAGTGACTGGTGTGGTAGCGAGCGCGTCATGCCCCCTCCATTAGAATGCACTCGAGATGCTCCATTTTACCGGGGGCATCCAACGCTGCAGGGCGGGCTCTCAGGCAGGAATGGAGAATCCTGCTATCAGTACCAACAAGAACAAAACAGAGCCCACAGCTTCGGTATCCTTGCAAACTGACGCTTTATTAGGTCTGGTTGTGTGGCAGCTTGAAACAACTCTTTTTATCCTTACGCGTTTCGGCGCCAAGCGCCTTGATCACAGGTGAGTTGATTTGTACAGCCCCAGTGGGCATATAACTGACTGTGTTATTATATAAACCAAACATATATATATATATATATATATATATATATATATATATATATATATATATATATATATATATATATATATATATATATATATATATATATATATATATATATGTTGGACTTGGCCCTTTTTTGCACAGTCATCCCTGAACTTTTTGCCTTCCTCCTCTATTTTTTTCTGACCTGTTGTTGGCTGCTTTATGACTCTGGGCTAAAGTGCATATGCTCTCCCTGTGGTGAATTGATGTATGGATTAGTGATTCCATGATTGGCTGGTTTGGTTTACTTGCCAGATCCTAGTACAGTGCACTGAGTGCACCCAGGGCTTGTAAACGAAATGGTGCTTGTAGGCTTGCAGCACTGGTTGTGCCACCCACAGAAGCAGCCTGTAAAAGTGTATCTCAGGTCTGTCATTGCAAAGCCTGTGTGCAGTCTGGTACTGCCATGTTGACTGGGCAAATGCACCCACTTGCCAGTCCCTAAACCTTCCTTCTGCATATTAGTCACCACTATGGTAGGCCCAAGGGCAGGGTGCATTGTTGTTAAAAGGTAGGACATGCCCTGCTGTGTGTGGCATGTCCTAATAGTGAATTACAGCCATTTTTGATTTTCACTATTGCAAGGCTACCTGTTCCCCTTTAGGCCAGAATGGGCAGTTTGATTATTACATCTTATAATCCTAACTGACTCAGAGAACTAGGTAGAAATTCGAGTTTAGTATGCCTGAACCCAGAATGATAAAATACATCTTTTAGTGAAGGTGGTTTTAACATTCTGTGTTTGAAAATGCAACTTTTAGAAAGTAGGTATTTTCTTGCCTAACTGTCCAAGCCTGCCTCTGCTAGGTTGTGTATTCCTTGTCGGGAGTTAAAGTGACAGGGGCTGGGGTATTCCAGGAGACAGGGTAAGTCAGCACAGGGCTGAATAGAGCTATCTGCATGTAGATGGATGGGAGGGGTGCACCTGGGACCTCAATAGGGCTGTATCTGCCCTCCACAATGCCGGCTCCACCTCCTGTGGTACGTCTGATGTCCCTGGCCCACACTGTCAAAGGAAAGAAGGAGTCTTGTCAACAAAGTACTCCAGGACTGCACAGAACTGGTTTGGAATGGGTACAGGGTCCTCTGCCTTCATAGGACAAAGGATTTGCTAGTATAAATATGGGGACCCAGACCCCAGAATTTCAGTTCACGTTTTGGAAACAAGAAGAAACCTTTGCTGAGGAAAGGAACCAGAGGAACTGAGGAAGAGACTATCCCTAAGCTGTGTGCTGTCTGGTGTATTGGCCTGCAGTGTTTGTCTGACTGCCAAAGAAAGGAAAAAAGACTTTGTGCTACTGTTATTCAACTTGTGAAGGATCTCCAACGGCTTGAGATAGAGCTTGCCTCCTGCTGAAGTCTCAGGGACAACAGACTTCACCCACTATCTCCCCAGGAGTTTTTTGGAAGTGCCTGCAGTTGTGTTGGGATTTCTGAGGGACTGCGTGTCGCAAGGAGCTGGAAGCTTGACTCACTAAGAAGAAGCGTGTCGCCGCCGCAGCCACTGTCATCGCATCACTGAAGAAGGGTGTCACCGCTGCTGCTTCGCCTTGCAGAAGTGCCTCTCATTGCCGGAGAAGAGTGCCATGTCGCATCAGACGCCATCGCATCATTGGGAAGCGTGTCGCCGCTGCAGCCGCTGTTGTCACATCACTGGGGAAGGGTGTCACCGCTGCAGCTGTCGCATCGCAGAAGCGTCTCGCATTACCGGAGAAGAGGGTCGCCATCGCGTCAGGCGCCGTCGCTTCACAGGAGAAGCGTGTTGCAGGGCTTGTCACAGCTCAGAAGTATCATTGAGTCGCCGCACGGCCGTCGAGCGTGCACGCACCGTGTTGTATCAAGGAGAAGACGCCATTTTTGTTTCATTGCACCGGATCTTCATCGCATCACGGCGCTGCGGGTTGCATCGCCACGGAAGTGCAGTAAGAAGCGACGTATCACCACCCCAAGCCGAGAAGAACTCATGCATCCCCTACGCACCAGTAGGGACCCGACGCATCACCTTTCTTGTGTGTAAGGAACCGACGCATCATCTTCCCTGCAACACTTTAGTTGTACAGTGTTACGCATCCAGAGGTACATTGAACTTAAAGTGTTGCATTTACCATCTAATGAGAACTAGGCTACCATTTTTAAAGTACAGTATTGTGGATTTTTTTTCCGTTTGTGGTCTTGTGTTAAGTCTATATAAAAATACTTATATTTATACTACAACTTGTGTGGTGTCCATCTGTAGTGTTGTCACTGGGTTACAGTTTGTTTACTTTACACACTACCTCTGAGATAAGCCGGTCTACTCGTGCCAGGCTACCAAGGGGGTGAGCAGGGGTTATTTTAGGATTGTACCACCATACCCTGACTAGACGCATGGGTCCCTGTTTGGTCAAAGGTACCTACCTCTGTCAACTAGAGACCCCCAAATCTAACATTGGTGGTCAGTGGTGAGGATTCTGGACTTGCATTTGTGGCTCATATACAGTGATTGGTGAACACTACTAGTGATTGCAGACCAAACGCAACCACACTCTTGGTAGATTGTTTTTCCTGGGATTTTCTATTTTTGCAAAGAACTACCAAGTTTAACCACCATGGCGAACGCAGCATCCATAGCATCTGTTGATTTTGATTGGAAAGAGGAGAAACTGGAATGCTACAATGTTAGACAGCTAAAGCACTTCTGCAGGAAATTTAAAGTTGCAATGACCAGTCTCTCCAAGAAGGATGAGTTCCAAAAGGCACTGAGGGCCTGGGTCCCCTGAGAATGAGGACGAGGTTGAGAATGCAGATGAGCAGCTGGATGGTCCATTGGGTCCAGGGGGAAGTAGAGCAACTTCCTCAGTAGATAGCAGTGTTTCTGCCAAAGGCCTGTCCCCAGAGGAGTTGGAGGACAGGAAGGAGTGTTGGATGCATGAAATGGAGATGACCAAGCTCAAGTTAAGTGGGCAGTTAGAATTTGAATTGCAAACTAGGAAATTAGCCCTAGAGGAAAAGAGGATGCAGTTTGAACATGAGTTGAGAACAAGGGAGCTTGATTTGGAGCTCAAGTGGCTTGAGGCCATGAGTGTCTCAGCCCAGAAAAAAGAGATGTATGTAGCTCAGGAAGTGAGCTTTGCTGATTTGGAGGTAGAATCCAGCTCAGATCCTGGCAGCAAAATTGGGTTATCTAGTGCTGAAGGAGCAGTACATATACCCAGAGAGGTGGCACCTGACTTGAAGGAGGGGGTTAACATACACCAGGAGGTTCAAGGACATGAGGTACCTCCAGTAGTGCGCAGTGTCCCTGAGGAGAATGGGGAAACTGACACAGGGGTTCATGGTCCTAGTGGCAGGAAGGACACTATTGACTCTAGAGGAGAGGTACAGGGAGAGGGGTTCCCCCAAGGATGAAGTCCTGGTATGTGAGTGTTTAGACCACCCAGAAGAGTGTGGGTTGAGTGACAGACAGTTAGATACTGTCTTGCCAATCTCAGGAGAGTGGTGTGGGGTACGTGTGCAAGGCAGTGGATGTTGAGGTGAAGGATAGTATGGTTAACCCTTCTAGGGGGCTGTGTGATTCAATTGTGGGAGAGCATTTCGTAAGTCCCTGTTTACCAGAGCTATGCCAACACCTGTTGGAGAGTGAGTTCTCTGACCCCAGGGAACTCACATTGGAGGCAGACCTTTTGGTGGATGCCAGAGGGTCTGGAAAGGCATTCTGGAGTGATCCTAGGAGGAGTGGTTCAGGTATCTTCCAACCCAGAGTGGTGGAAGAGGTGCAGAGTAGCCCAGCTAGGCTCTGTTGTAGCGGGAGGGATGTAGGGGCTCACGTCCTATCTCAGGGGAGACGGAGTGAGTGTAGGACTGCGTGTCCCAAAGGGCCCAAAACCCAGTCTCAGGGCCTGGATGGGTCTTTAAGGGAACGCCAGGTAGGAAGCCTAGTCTGTCCTGATGGACCGTCCGTTGTGGGGCATCTCCCTGTGTCAGGTGAGCTGGGAGTGTCTGTAAGTGGACCTCCATCAGTGCTGGTGTCTGGCAGTACCACTCCTAAGTGGAGGGTACATAAGTCCAGAGTGGGGGGTGAGAGGGGGAAAAGGTCCTCAGTGGAAGAACCAGTGGGTCAGGGGCCAGCCAGAAGGGCGGAGTCATCAATGAATGACCATGGTGACACAACGTCTGTCCTTGGGGATCTTCACGCGCTGTCAGATGGACAGGGGTCAGGAGGTCTGCGCCAGGTAGACTGTCACATGACACATACGTTGTGTGCCACCCTCAGGGGGCATATGTGATCCCAATGAAGTCCTGGTGCAATGGGAAAGTGTTCAACCGCAGGGTTTGGTCCCTGGGTTGGGAAGCCTGTTTCAGGTGTGGCCTGACCTAGAGGAAGGGGCAACTGTAATCAGTGTCCTGACAAATGTACTTCAAATGAACTTCTAGGGGTACCACTCCAGTTGGGAGGGTGCAGTGCTCTTGAAGGGGGGTGCAGAGGGAGGGAGTCCTTACCTCTTTCCCCAGTATAGCCCGAGGGTTTAGACCCTAGTTTGGAGGGCCAGGTTCAGGGTGTCTCCCCTGACCTGGAAGCCAAGTTGCTGGATAGAACCCCTGAACTGGTGGGCAAATTATGCAGGACACCTGCTACAGGCACCCTGACAATTCTGGTAGGGGGTACCGCCCCAGGTGGGAGGGTACAGAGCCCCAAGGAGGAGGACAGGGTGTGGGAGAGTCCACCCAAGTCTCTGGTCCAGTCATTGGGTACAGACCTGGGACTGGTGGGTCAGTGTTAGGATGTCTTGCCTGACCTGACAGGAGGGAGAGTGGACAAAGGGTGCAAAGCACCTGGGTCTACTGCCTCCACTCTCTGATGCAAAAAGAGGTTTGAAAGCCCTGAGAGGCATAAGGCCTGGGTATCATCACTGACTACTGTCAGTGGCCACTGTTGCTTGCTGGCTGTCTGTTGGGACACACCTTTGAGCAGACTAAGGTTATGTGCTTCACAGATGGTGTCCACAGGTGAGGAGAAGGGTTCCCCATGGGTTAGCTTGGTGTGCCCTGGGAGTATGGACAGAGAGATCCAAATGGGTTCAGATTGGCATAGAACTGGAATACGCCCCTGCTGTTGCAGGCCAGGGTCCATGTTCTTTCACCCAAAGCAGAAAAGCCCATCAGGGTAGTGATTGGTCTACCCTGCGTTTTGGCTGGAAGGGGGTTGTGTTGGACTTGGCCCTTTTTGCAGGGTCATCCTTGAACTTTTTGCCTTCCTCCTGCATTTTCTTCTGACCTGTTGGCTGTTTTATGACTCTGGGCACTTTACCACAGCTGATTAGTGCTAGAGTACATATGCCCTCCCTATGGTAAATTGATGTATGGATTAGTGATTCAATGATTGGCTGGTTTGGTTTACTTGTCAGACCCTAGCACAGTGCACTGCGTGTGCCCAGGGCTTGTAAACCAAATGCTGCTGGTGGGCTTGCAGCACTGGTTGTGCAACCCCCAGAAGCAGCCTGTAAAAGTGTGTCTCAGGTCTGCCATCGCAGGGCCTGTGTGCAGTCTGGTACTGCCATCTTAACTGGGCAAGTGCACCCACTTGCCAGTCCCTAAGCCTTCCCTTTTCTGCATAGTAGTCACCCCTATTGTAGGTCCAAGGGCAGGCTGTATTGTAGTGAAAAGGTAGGACATGCCCTGGTGTGTGTGACATGTCCTAATAGTGAATTACAGCCATTTTCTTTTTTCATTATTGCAAGCCTACCTGTTCCCCGTAGACCAGAATGGGAAGTTTCATTATTACATCTCATAATCCTAACTGACTCAGGGAACTAGGTAGAAATTCGAGTTTAGTATGCCTGAACTCAGAATGATAAAATACATCTTTTAGTGAAGGTGGTTTTAACATTCTGTGTTTGAAAATACAACTTTTAGAAAGTAGGTATTTTCTTGCCTAACTGTCCAAGCCTGCCTCTGCTAGGTTGTGTATTCCTTGTCTGGAGTTTGAGTGACAGGGGCTGGGGGATTCCAGGAGACAGGGTGAGTCAGCACAGGGCTGAATAGAGCTATCTGCATGTAGATGGGTGGGAGGAGTGCACTTGGACCTGAATAGGGCTGTGCCTGCCTTCGACAATGCCGACTCCACCTCCTGTGGTGCGTCTGATGTCCCTGGCCCACACTGTCAAAGGAAAGAAGGAATCTTAGTCAACAAAGTGCTCCAGGACTGCACAGAACTGGTTTGGACTGGGTACAGTACCCTCTGCCTTCAGGTGACAAAGGATTTGCTAGTACAAATATGAGGGCCCAGTCCCCAGAATTTTAGATCACTTTTGGGAAACAAGAAGAAACCTTTGCTGAGGAGAGGAACCAGAGGAACTGAGGAAGGGACTATCCCTAAGCTGCGTGCTGTCTGGGGATTGGCCTGCAGTGGCTGTCTGACTGCCAAAGAAAGGAGAAAAGAATTTGTGCTACTGTTATTCAACTTGTGAAGGGTCTCCAAGGGCTTGAGATAGAGCTGGCCTCCTGCTGAAGTCTCAGGGACAACAGACTTCACCCACCAGCTCCCCAACAGTTCTTTGGAAGTGCCTGCAGTTGTGCAGTGCTTTCTTAGGGAGCGTGTGTCGCAAGGATCTGGAAGCATGACTCACGAAGAAGAAGCGTGTCACTGCCACTGTCATGGCATCACTGAAGAAGGGTGTTGCTGCTGCCACTTCACCTACCAGAAGCGCCGCGCATTGCCAGAGAAGAGTGCCGCCATTGCGTCAGATGCCATGGCATCATCGGGAAGCGTGTTGCTGCCGCAGCAGCTTTCATCACATCACTGAAGAAGGGTGTTGCTGCTGTAGCTGTCACATCGCATATCCTAAGCGTCTCGCATCATGTTAATGTTAAGGTACTTCTAATGCGCAACATTCATCCTGGATAAGATATCACGGCGCTGGGATTTCTGGAGTAAACGGTGGGCTAATACATGAGTCATAAAGAACTAGTCGGGTTTAGGAAAAAGTATGGTTTTTAATTTTTTCCTGAAGGTCAGGTGGCAGTCCATGAGTCTAAGATCCGTGGGCAGATCATTCCAGCTGGTTGAAGCTAGATGGGAGAAGGCCCGCCCTCCCCTCCTGGTTCTCTCAACTCGAGTAGTGGCTGATCTTGCTGTTGATTGAGATCGAAGGTTCCGGGTGGGTACATAAAATGTAATCCTGTTTTTTAGGATGTAGGGGGCCGGTGTTATGCAGTGCCCTGTGTGTTATGCATCACTGCAGAATAGGGTTGCCAACGCATCAGATGCCATTGTATCACCGAATAAGTGTGTCGCAGGGCCTTTCGCGGCTCAGACGAATCTTTGCTTTGCCGCACGGCGGTTGGGCATGCAGGCATCTTGTCGCATTAAGGAGAAGACGCCATTTTTGTTTCATTGCACCGGATCTTCATCGCACCGTGGCGCTGCTGGTCGCACCGCCAGGGAAGCGCAGTAAGAAACTGATGCATCAGCTCCCCATACCAGATGAACCGATGCATCCCGTATGCATCAGTAGGGACCCTAAGCATTACCGTTCTTGCGTGTAAGGAACCGACGCATCACCTTCCCTGCAACACTTTTGTTGTATAGCGTTACGCATTCAAAAGTACATTGAACTTAAAGTGTCGCATTTACCATGTAAAGAGAACTAAGCTAATTCTACTATTTTTAAAGTACAGTATTGTGAATTTTTTCGTTTGTGGTCTTGTGTTAAGTCTATATAAAAATACTAATTTTTATACTACAACTTGTCTGGTGTCCATCTGTAGTGTTGTCACTGGGTTACTGTATGTGTTCACAAATGCTTTACACACTGCCTCTGAGATAAGCCTGTCTGCTTGTGCCAAGCTACCAAGGGTGTAAGCAGGGGTTATTTTAGGAGTGTACCCTCTTACCCTGACTAGATGCAAGGGTCCCTATTTGGTCAAAGGTACTGTCAACTAGAGACCCCCAAACCTAACAATATGTATATACACAAATATCCAGTGAATGCAATCCATTTTACAAGAAAAACACCAGTGACGTGGTCTCTATAAACAAGCGTGTATATTGCAACACAAAGTCCCGAGGCGTTTCAGAGTTATGTCACTCCTTTCTCCTGGGCAAGGTTTTGTGCCTCCTTACTTTCTTTTAAAGAAACAAGTGCTAATTCATGTGCATAATAACATACATAAAAAACATACTTCGACTAGCCGCCATTAGGTGTGTCAATAAAGTTATTCTATATCAACAATTGCGGGAAATGCATCTTTTTTGTTTAAATCTTTTTATTAGGGTTTTGCATTTCAGAGTCCTATGTGGGGGCATTGTACCAATCATATGTCAGTTGTTACACACATAGAGGGGTTACATAAAATCCACAAATATAACTCATCTTCAACATATGGGTTCCACTCCGCCCGGTAGGATTATACATTCTCGCTTATGGATTTGCAGGTAAGTAAACTGATTGTACAATAGTGTGTTTCGCTGTGTCTTATCACTTGGTTGCGGGAAATGCATCTTATCAAACATCATGAGCATTCTTTAATGATGATTTGTGCCAAATAAAATAGCAGCATAATCTAGCATGTGTTGTTATCGTTCAAGTGAGCCAACTTCTTACACAAAAGGCGCACTGTTGCACGGTTTTAATATAAAGTGACAAAGTGGGCAAACTTATAGCTTCCTGCGCTATACGAGCATGATGAGAGCCCATTGCTCCATGAATGCAACATAGTTGTAGTAAATCACTTAAATAAGGGCAGTCCTGCTCCAGTGAGCAAAAGTTATCCAGCACCAAATTCATCAGCTGATGTGTAGAACGATATTAGAGCTCATCTGCATCCCTCATTGGTGTTTGTAACAGACCAGACAGAAACAGTCAAATTCAAAACATTGATCAAAGTGCACAAAATAATAAGTTAAAACAGAAAATCAAAACCTTTTTAAAACATCTGGATTATGTGCGAGGACAGCTGTGATCACACTCCTTATCCTAAATGGACGGACATTTCTTCATCCAGATTCAGACCCGATGGAAACCAGGTATTGTATTTGATAATCATTATTGACTCAAGTTTTCTTCATTCTAAGGTCCTGTTGCTTCCTTTTTCCTTAAGTGGTATACAGTCAAGGACATAGTATTTGAGCAGATTGGCATTCTGGTTGTGGCATGTGCTAAAATGACTTGCAACAGGATAGTGCTTGTCATTTCTCTTTATGGCATGAAGATGTTCCAGCACCCTCTTTTTAGCCTTGTGGATCGTGCTCCCTATGTAAAATCTAGACCTGTGATAGATAATATATCTATAATGTATCTATGTCATATATATCCCTGTGATGTAAAATCTATCATCTAACCTGTGGGAGAGAACAAAACAACAACAGAAAACTCCACAGAGTCTAGTCGGCTGCTTTATGGACAGGATGAGTGTACAATTGCAGCTGTGATCACCAGTTCTAATTGGCACTGCTCAGCGGTGCACAGTGGATCCTGCCCTACGTAGACTCAATGCGTGGAAGTTTATAGCCACTGTCTATATACTTGACGGTGCACGTGGAGCGATAGAGAAGTCAGTGGATGTTATACTTTCAAAAAGAAAGTAAACTTGTGCTTCCTTCTCTCACCAGGATCCACTATCTTACCAGGATTCCCCTCTCAAGGGAGTCCCCGGAGGTCCTCTTCACCAGACTTTCATGTGGATTGCGCCGTGTCGCTCCAATGCCCTACTATAGGCTCATGGAGGAATCGTTATGAGTCCCACCTTCAAGTCACTCACTCCGCCTTGAGGGTAGTTGTTTCCAGGTTGGTATACTCCAGCCCTCCTGACTCTGGGTGATGTAACCAGCTTCCGACAAGAGATCTTTGTACTTCCTGGGACCTGCAGGGGTCAGGAGCAGATGCATCTCTTGTGTCAGGATTCAGCTCTCACCGGTGATCCCTGAGGCCCTTGCACATGGATCGCCACGGTCTGGTGTGGATTGGTCGAATCCTCTTCTAGATCCCATGAACAAGGTCCCCCAGAACATCTGAGCAGGACCACAATCCAGTCCAGCTTGCTCTCTTCTAAGGGCATCAGGTTTTCTTGGGGTAACAGAAGTCTTCTGGACAGCCAGCCTCATATGGTGTCACAGATTCTTCACTGACCTCTGGGTGTACATAGGTACAGTGCTTCGCTCACGATGTCCAAAGTTCCTGAGATGTTCTTGCACTCACAGTCATGCCCTGTCCTGTACTTTGTTGTGTGCCAGATGTCTATTACACACCCTTCTCTTGAGCTTTCTTCAACTCTTTCTCTGATTTAAATTTGTGGCCTCATGCCACTTCTACACTTTCATATTCTTCCTCTTGATTTAATCTTGTGGCATCATGCCATTTCTTCACTTTCATCTTCATCCTCTTCACAACATGGTCTGGTCTAATCTTGCCTTATTCTCTTCTGATGGTCACTTCACATGGGTCTCGCTGGCCATGTCTTACCCCTAGGAGTATGCTTTCTCCTCATCCTTTGACCAGACCTCTTGTCATAACCTCACCTCGGTCTTCTTCCTTTGACTTCAGGTTATCATTTCTCCGACCTCTCACAGGTCATCTTCTCTAACCTCTCACAGGTCATCTTCACCGGTCTCTCACAGGTCATCTTCTTAGACCTCTCGCAGGTCATCTTCTCGGACCTCTCGCAGGTCATCTTCTCTGACCTCTCACAGGTCATCTTTTCCGATTTCTCGCAGGTCATCTTCTCCGACCTCTCGTAGGTCATCTTTACCAACCTCTCGCACATCTCTTCTCCGACCTCTCACAGGTCTCTTCTCCGACGTCTCGCTGTTCTCTTCTCCGACTTCTCACTGGTCATCTTCTCTTGAGGATGTACTCCTCTTGCTTCACGGCTATGATTGATTGATTTCTTGTGGCACTCTCTTCAGCCTCCACTCAGGTAGGCTTCGCAGGGCCTCTACTTTCAGCTTCAAAAAGCAATCTTCGGCGCACTGCAGACTTTGGCGCCCTCCCCTTCTCCTGGGGTCTTGCTCATCTTGTTCCTCCTCTTGCGGTGTGGTATGCAACTGCAGGGGGTGCTTATTCCCCACCTTCTTCCTCCTGAAGTCTTTCGCTTGTTAGGGGCCTCTCTGCTCGGGCCCACATTCTTCCAGCCTTCTACCGTGGCAGCCAGTCATGATGGGGCATGCTGGGATTTACCTTATTTCCCTTTAAAAAAATGCTTGGCAGTACTAGGGTGCACTGTAGTGGGGGCCCTTCCTCTCTTACCCCTCAACAGTTTATGTCCCTTGGGGCTGCCGCTAGCTTCCCTGGGGTCCAGGCAGCTTGCTTCACACTGTAAATAATTCCTCTATGATGCGCTAAGCAATGGGGTGCAGTAACCACCTGTGGCCACTAGGGAGTTCTGTCCCATCAGTTCTGGAAGTCCCAACAACATGTGTCCACAGTGGGCTGCCACTCCTCCCCGGTTTGCAATCTAAAACTACTGAGCTGCTCTCAGACTTTTAGCGGCAGTTCCACCCACCTCACCGGCTCTGTGGGATGAGGCTAGAAGTGCTACTGCAGAGAAGGCACACACTTTCTCAGTCCTGCAATTGTCAACAGGCTGCCCCAAGGAGGCCTTGCGTGCAGTTCAGACCCATTTCCTCTGTGGTATGCTAACTGCTGCAGCACTGGGCATGAAGAGATGGTTTACCCTACTGCTGGGGTCCTCCGTAGATGACAGGGCAAGCCTGCAATGTAGCTTTCAGCAGCCACCACAGACAAGCTGCACAAACCTGTGCTGCCTGTCATTCATCTCGGGCCGTCACTACCCGATCCTCTCCTACGACAATGCCACGAGCAACCAATAGATGGCACTAGGTACTTCATACACACGCACGCCATCGCAGCTTTACTTTCTCCGCTATGGATGCTAGTTGACCGGCACTTCCCCAGTCATGCTTCCTTCATTGACTCTGGCCGCTGTGGCATTCCTTATGCTGCAGGCCTTATCATGTTTTGTTGGCACAGTCTTTACTTGGACCGCCTGCTGCTTTCCACGTAAGTGCGGAGGGGGTGATACTCTCCTCGGGTGCTCTGCATTTGCGTTGTGGCAACGGTAGGGTGACCAACTGGCATAGGTGCAAATTCAGGACGGTGAGTGTAAAAATTCAGGACAAAGGGTCAAAATTCAGGACAAAAATTAAGGACAAAAGGTGAAAATTCAGGACAAACCTTCGGGACAAAAGGTAAGTTTTACAGATACGTCAGAGGTGGTCGCGCAATAGTATATATGTAAGTAAATAGACAACCATCTAAGTACAAGTCAAAATAGGTTTACATTAGGTTGAGACAATCGTGTACTTCATGTTTTTTCGGTATGGCTGCAGCTTGCTGCCTTAGACAATTCAAAATTTGCATCTCGCTCCAGCAGGTACATTAATCACCAGACAATGGTGAACCACACCTGAATATAAGTGAAGCCGCTTTTATTCTTGATTGAAAACTACTGGACATATAAGGAACTTTGCAGTGCCAGCCCCCAGTAACAAAACCGCCACCCCCCTTTCCAGCCTCCCAGGGAAACACCCGATGCCCGGTACGGCCAGTCCTGCCTTGCTATCACCCTTCAATGGTGCCCCTCATCTTCACTTAGACCGTCTCTCATGTTTATTAAATTTCTCTTATAGTTTTACTCATCCCAATTATGTAGGGCAGGGTGTTGGAGTGCGTTACATCACACACATCATATAGAGACAATGACTCATATTAACGTGAAAGTCAATGTTTAGGAAATGCTACTTAAGATAATGGGTGCTACAAGGTGTAATCATTCTTTTATCTATTATTCAGTCTTTCACGATTCATTCTGTCCTTTCATCTATGTGCCCATTTATATCCAAACATATTCAACCATTTGCAAACATATCCACCATGTATCCTTCCATCCATCATTTCACTCATCCATCCCTCCATCCACCCTTCCAGTCATCCATCCATTATTCATCTATCCACCCTTTCACCCCATCCATCTGTACAGTCATCCATCCACTCTTTCGCCCATCCATCTATTCACTCATCCATCCAGCCATTTACCCTTTCACCCATCCAGCCATTCATTCACTTACTATTCCATCCACCCAGTCACTTATCCTTCCACCCATTCACCCTTTCAGTCATTCATCCTCCCTTTTTCTCTCCATCCCCCTTTCACTTATCCATCCATCCATTTACTCATCCATTCATTTATTCCATCCATTGATCCTCTTACTCATCCATCCTTTCACTCATCCATCCATCCGTTCTCTCATCCATCCACCCTTTCACTTCTTCACTCATCTACTCATCCTTTTGTCCATCTACCCCTTTCATCCATCCATACATTCACCATTTCACTTATCAATTCAGTCCATCCATCCTTTCACTCATCTATCCACCCATTCACTCGCCCTTCATCTAAGCTTTCACTCATCCATCCATCCTTTCATACACCCATCCACACTTTTACCCATCCATCTACCCTTCCACCCATGCATCCATCTATTTACCTTTTCCCTCATTCATACTTCCACTCATCCATCCATCCTTTCTTTTATCTATCCATTCACCCTTTCATTCATCCTCCCTTTCTCTCTCCATCCCCCTTTCACTTATCCATCCATTCATCCATCCATCCATTTACTCATCCATTCATTTATTCCATCCATTGATCCTATTACTCATCCATCCTTTCACTCATCTATCCATCCGTTCTCTCATCCATCCACCCTTTCACTTCTTCACTCGTCTACTCATCCTTTTGTCCATCTACCCCTTTCATCCTTCCATACATTCACCATATCACTTATCAATTCAATCCATCCATCCTTTCACTCATCTATCCACCCATTCACTCGCCCTTCATCTAAGCTTTCACTCATCCATCCTTTCGTACACCCATCCACCCTTTTACCCATCCATCTACCCTTCCACCCATGCATCCATCTATTTACCTTTTCCCTCATCCATACTTCCACTCATCCAGCCATCCTTTCTTTTATCTATCCATTCACCCTTTCATTCATCCATTCATCCTTTCATTCATCCATCCAGCCATTCACACATTCCTTCACTTATTTACTCACCCACCTTTTCACATTATGAGCTGAGCCTTTGTCTACAGAGTTGCAGACAGAAGAGGCCCATGAAGAACTTCGCCCTCGCTGTAGTTCCTAAAGCAAGGGGTAGGGTGGGGTGGGGGAAAGTTCACTATGCCCCTGCACATAGGCAGTCTGAAAACGTAGAAGTCATGAGTTACACATGATGCACAGTGCAGGAATGTGAGGTGACTATGACATGGTGTTGTTTCCAGAGCTTGAAGTGGTGTAAAAAATCTGGGGGGTCTCTTCAAAGGGGGTGTTCGATGTAATTAAGGGCGTAGTTTAAAACACCTAGGCCTAAAAATCAGCGTTAGCGTAGTGTTCCGCCAGACTGGTATTATGTTGTTTCTGTCATTGCATCCAGATATATAATACAGCAAGTATCATTACACCAACAAAAACCAGGACTATTGGCTTTGTCAATGGTTGTTAGTTGCTTAAAATAAAAAAGCAGCAACCATGGCTTTGTTGGATATAATATTGAAAATACTTCAGTTAAAAAATGATGAGACAGTGAAAGAACGATAACCCGTTCTTTTTAACTTATTTTACAGGCTTCTTTATATAAACTGTTTTCTTACATTGCTAAAGTTGCAGCATTAGCGTTTTGCCTTTTATTTTACAGAACGCCCTGCTGTACACCGAGGCATGAGGAGGCCGCCACATGATTTACCAGTCCAGACTGCCCCATTGGTATTCTGAATGTGGCAATCATCAGCCCCACACAGAATGACAATGGGTGGGGAGGGGCTGCTCTTGTGCTCCAGGAAGAGAATGAGGCCCCCATCAGGAAGGTGAGGCCTCTCACAGGCAGCAGTGCTGCTCCCTGTGATGGCCAAAAGTACGGAAAAAAGGCATCCGTAAAAGTTTCCTCACAGACAATGGATGTGAGCTCCAAATTACGGACTGTCCGTGAAATTTACGGACCGTTGGTCACCCTAGGCAACGGTCCTCACTGTCAACGCTGGCAGCCCATCTGGCTGCAGGCACAAGTCTCTGTTTTTACCCGTTGCAGCGTGGGGGTTGGGGCTGTGCACAGGTTTTCTCCGCTGTGTAACGTGCAGGCCGGCACACCATCTCTCAGTTTCTCTCAGTTTCTCACCCATGTCTGGCCATCACCCTTGTGGAATTTCTGTTGTGGTTTGGCAATCCTCCTCATGCAGAGGCGGCTGGTCCATGGGGGCGTTTGGGCGCCGCCCCCCCTGTTTTCTCGCCGTGCGAGAAGGCAAACAAAGATAGTTATTATTACTACCATTTGTTTCTGCCTTGCCTTCTCGCACGGCGAGAAAGCAATATTTTCTGTGTGGGCGGTGTTACTCGAGGGCAGAGGGGAGCGGCTTGCCCACTGTTGGTAATACTGTCTGTTTGGACAGCCTGAGAGGCTACCCAAACAGACAGTATTAACACAGTAGGCAAGCCGCTCCCCCCTGCCCTCGAGTAACCCCTCCCACTCTCCCCGTCTCTCTGTATGCTGCTGTGCTGCAGCATACAGAGAGAAATGACGTCAGAAGGGCAGCCGGCCGAACCAATCACAGCGCTGGCTGCTGTGGAGGGGAGGGAGGCTGCCTGCCGCCTTCTGATGACGAGCTCAGCCCTAGGAATTCGAATGCAGCGACGGCGGGAGTCGCAAGTCTCGAGTCTAAGTCTGGACTTAACAGGTAAGTTATTTCACTAAGAGCCATGTTTGTGCTCATTGTGTATGTTGCCTTTACAAGTTTTGCTACACTTCCGTTTCAGTTGGAGTGACAGATGTTAGGGGCCGAGACCTCTCCAAACGCCATGTGGCTCTTTTGGTCTTTGCTGATGTGTGTGCTTGGATACTGTGTGTTATTTGGCCGCACGTCTTTGGATAGGATTGGGCTGGGCAGTGACTGCATCTGTTAGCGGCAGCCGCAGGGCAGTGTGTCACAAAACCTTTGACTAGACGCGGCGGTTCGTCTTTACAATACACGGTGTGCCTGCTACATGGCCTGGAGGAGGGTGCTGCAGAGCGCGGGAAAACAACCCCAGAAAGGGCTCTGATCTGTCTGTGGTTGAGGAATGCTCCTTTTCTGTATTTTTGTGTATATTAAAATAATCGGAATTGGTTAGACTCAGTCCCCGGATTGTATAGCGCACATTCTGCCATATGTATGACCTCATAGCGCTTTTGGCAGTTCATGGAGCTTCCCACACGTTTCGGTGTAACTATGACAGGCAAAGGTCGGGTTCAGTTTGTATAATGCTGTGTACTGGTCGGTCATGTCCCTGGTTAGGTGGCGCCGTGCGTCTTGTTCATTGTTGAGCTGTGGGTGTCGGATTACGGTGTTTGAGGGTAAAGGTCGGCTCCCACATTGTTCTGGTGTTTCCACGCAATAAAGTAACATTTCTAGTAAATTAATGCAGAAAGGTGCTTTCCGCCCTACTACTTTTACCATCTACCAGCCGCCACTGTCCTCATGAGTTATGGTCACTCCTCCTAAGCTGGTGCTCGTACTTCTCAGGTACGTGGGCATTCACTGTACACTACTGTAGCCTCAGTAGCTTCACTCATGCAGTGGGATCCATGGGTGCAGCGGGGCCTGGGTGCCCGGAACGACTACTGCTCTTACTCTATTCCATGGCCAGGAGCTGACCTCATGCCTGGTTGCCGAATGGGCACTCCTCTTCCTCAGGTAACAGGATGCAGCAGCAGGCAGCCACCTCAGCATTACGCCACCACTTTGGCTCAGGTTGAGGCCTCAGCAGTTGTACCTCTTGCCCAGCTATTTCTCTCCCATTGCAGGCACTCAGGTTGCCAGAAGATGGGCGACATTGCCTGGCCCTTCGCACGCACTTTTCACCACAGCAGGGACTTACTCAGTCCTTACTGTGCCTGGTGCGGCAATGCACCTCTAACGTTGTGCTTATTGCAGCGCTTTTCCTCCATTTACATCTCTCATACACTGTCAGCAAGACAGGGGGTGTTCCCGACGTGGGCTACCCTTTGCCCCCATAAACAGCGAGGCAGCTGCCACACACTAGGGGAAGGTCCTGCTCGTTGCCAATGCAAAGAGTCGGGCCCTAGCCCCCCATGCACTAAGAGTAAGGACACAGACACAGTGGCTTACATGGTAGAACTGGCCCAGGGCATGTGCACCAGCCCCTTTTATTAGCAGAGTCACATGTCCTGTGATGGATGAGTGTGTGGTGGTAAGGTAAGCCAGCCCTCGGGGAGTGGCTGATACAAGAAACACTAGAAAAGTGACCAGCCGGTTACTACAATTCAGAGCATCGGTGCTATTTATTTCACCCGATAAAGAAAGATACCATGGGGTAAGGTATTTATTAGGTGTGATAAATAGCAACTATTATGAGTTGTTGGGGTATAATATGAGGATTTGGGTGTTTTTTAAGGCACCAAAATCTGCATGACCTGGTAAATGTTGTATGCTTTTCTCCTATTAAATTTTGGCAGGTTTGGTTTTTGCACAGTACCCTGAAGCCAGCACAAATAGTGTCTAGAAAAAGGGCAACAATTTGGGGTGTGCACTGAGAACAGGCGGGTTTGCTACATTGGTTCTACATAGTCTTTAGAATGCAAAAACCCTTCTTTCTTCCACAAGTCCCTTGTAAATGTATCCCAAAATGATCAGTTTAAAATTCCAAATAGTGACCACCAGTATGGCGGGTGACCTAAAATTGCAACATTTGAATGGGTGTACAGTAAAAATATCGTTTTTTAAAATCGATTTACATTAATATTGATTCAAAAATATATAGAATGGACACAATATCGACTGGACAGAATATAGACTACAAAAATATCGACTAGAATAGCAATAATATCGATTCCAAAATATAGAATGGACAAAATATCGAATGGACAGAATATAGACAACAAAAATATCGAATTATAGGTAGGTAAGTTAATATCAATTTTTTAAAGTGTTTTTTATGTTACTATAAGTGTGAAAAGTGTATATTTAATTTATAATTTATCTTAAATAATTAATTTTATGGTATTTTTTTTAAATATAAATCAGTAGCAGGTTGTGGGTTCATAGGGGAATAGGGTGGGAAGTAATTTAATTATAATTATTTAAATATGTTAATTTATTTATTGGTATTTATTTTGAATTAATTGTTAATTATTTATTAATTGGTAATTCATTAAAATTTTATTGGTTATTCATTTTAATTAATTGAATAATTTATAATTATGTTAATTATATAAATTTATTTTCTGTAGCGGGTTGTGGGTTTATAGGGGAATAGGGTGGGAAGTAATTTAATTATAATTATTTAAATATGTTTATTTATTGGTGTATATTTGTAATTAATTGTTGATTATTTATTAATTGGTAAATAATTAAAACACAATTGGTAATTATTTTAATAATTGGTTAATTGATAATTATGTTAATTATAATAATTTATTTTCTGTAGCGGGTTGTGAGTTTATAGGGGAATAGGGTGTGAAGTAATTTAAATAAAAATATTTAAATATGTTAATTTATTTACTGGTATTTATTTTGATTTAATTTTTAAATAATTTCTAATTGGTAATTAATTAAAATGTAATTGGTAATTAATTTTAATTAATTGATTAATTGGTAATTAATTCAAATATAATTGGTAAATCATTGTTAAATAATGTGTAATTGGTAAGTAATTAAAATATAAATGGTAATTAATTGTAATTAATTGATTAAATGTTAATTATGTTAATTATTTTCATTTCTTTTCAGTAGTGGGTTGTGGGTTTATAGGGGAATAGGTTGGGAAGTAATTTAATTATAAATAATAACATTGTTTAATTTGAGTATTGTTTTTTGTTGTATTAATTTATTATTATTTTGTAATTGTTAATTAATATATTGTTAATTGTTAAACACTTTGTATAAGTAGGTAATTTTTTTTAAAGTTATTTTTTATTTGTATTTTTAATTGATTAATTCATTTATTATAAAAAAATATTAATTATTAAAAAAATATATTTATTGGTAATAATATTTGACACATTTTCATTCATATATGAAGTATTAACTTTCCCTACTGTTGCACTCTCTGGAGTGGGAATAGTAATTTTTAACCCTACGCTATCCAACGCTTTCCCTACTGTTGCACTCTCTGGAGTGGAAATAGTAATTTTCACCTCTACGCTATCCAATGCTTTCCCTACTGTTGCACTTTCTGGAGTGGGAATAGTAATTTTTACCCCTACGCTATCCAACGCTTTCCCTACTGTTGCACTCTCTGGAGCGGGAATAGTAAGTTTTACCTTTACGCTATCCAACGCTTTCCCTACTGTTGCACTCCCTGGAGTGGGAATAGTAATTTTTACCCCTACGCTATCCAACGCTTTCCCTACTGTTGCACTCACTGGAGTGGGAATAGTAATTGTTACCGCTACGCTATCCAACACTTTCCCTACTGTTGCACTCTTTGGAGTGAGAATAGTAGTTTTTACCGTTACGCTATCCAGCGCTTTCCCTACTGTTGCACTCACTGGAGTGGGAATAGTAATTTTAGCCCCTACGCTATCCAGCGCTTTCCCTACTGTTGCACTCACTGGAGTGGGAATAGTAATTTTAACCCCTACGCTATCCAACGCTTTCCCTACTGTTGCACTTACTGGAGTGGGAATAGTAATTTTTATCCCTACGCTATCCAATGCTTTCCCTACTGTTGCACTCAGTGGAGTGGGAATAGTAATTTTTACTCCTACGCTATCCAACGCTTTCCCTACTGTTGCACTCACTGGAGTGGGAATAGTAATTTTTACCCCTACGTTATCCAATGCTTTCGCTACTGTTGCACTCTCTGGAGTGGGAATAGTAAATTTTACCACTACGCCTTCAACGTTTTCCCTACTGTTGCACTCATCGGAGTGGGAATAGTAAATTTTACTCTCCCGCTATCCAACGCTTTCCCTACTGTTGCACTCATTGGAGTGGGAATAGTAATTTTTACCCCTACGCTATCCAATGCTTTGCCAACTGTTGCACTCACTGGAGTGGGAATAGTAACTTTTAATCTCCCGCTATCCAACGCTTTCCCTACTGTTGCACTCACTGGAGTGGGAATAGTAATTTTTACCCCTACGCTATCCAATGCTTTCCCTACTGTTGCACTCTCTGGAGCTGGAATAGTAATTTTTACCCCTACGCTATCCAATGTTTTCTCTACTGTTGCGCTCACTGGAGTGGTAATAGTAAATTTAACCCTCTCGCTATCCTACGTTGAAAATATTGTATATGTTTTGTTAATAATATTTGTGTATATATATATATATATATATATATATATATATATATATTACCTACTGGCGGTTGCCAGTAGGTAATTATAGTTAGGATTGTTTTTCATAGGGAATCCGCAACATTCTATTGGGAATAACTTTGGCGGCGGTTGAGGAATCTGCCTGAAATTTTCCTGAAATTTGCCTTGCTGTGCTCCGCTTCTTCCCTGAAAGTTTGGGGGGGATTTGCCAAGCGGGGGCTGAGATAAAAGGGGGGTCCCAAAACGTGTTTTCCCCATGTTAATTTCCATAAGGCGGTTGGACTCACTTTTAGCCAAGACGGCAGAATGGATTTCCACCAAACCTGGCAAAATTGTAGGGACTGGTAGCCCGATGTGCCTTTGCTATGTCTCAAGATATGTGCTCCAGTGGATTTTGAGTAATTTAGATAAAAAAATATATATATCTATAAGCGCGCCCCGGTACGCGCACCGGGGCGCGCACCAGCGCGCTATGCGAGTTCGCGAGCGGAAAGCTGATTGGCTCTCGGGTGTCTGTCAACATTCCAAACAGTCCGGAGTGGCCGCCATCTTGTGTCTTGGTAGGATCGAGACACAAGAGGTGGCAAAAACAAAGGGGGAAATGACCAAAAGGGGGCAGGGTAGACCCCCCTGACCCCCTAGGTTTGATGTAGGGGCCATAAAAAGGGCCCCGTGGGGCAAAAAAAAAAAAGGGGGTTTTCTCGATTTGCTCCCCGCGCACCGGGGAGCGTACCGGGGAGCGTACCATGGGGAAAAAAGAATGACAGAGTTTTTTAAAAATGTAGCATTTTTTTATAAATTGGAGGTAGTTCTAAAAAGAACTGTTGTTTTTATTCTTTTTTTATTGTTTTTTTGAACATTTTTTACTTTTTTTGGCTTTTATGAACAATTTTATATATTTTTTTTATTTTTATGGGGACAAACAAAAAACAGGGAATTGTAAACGGCTCAACTGGAGCAAAAAAAATCTGGAAAAAATTAAGGTTTTTCTGGGCACTTGTGGTTGTCACCAGCACGGTTGATGAGTTTAATGCTTTGCTCACCATATGTAATTGTTTTTCCACAAAATATACAAACGATTTTGAATTCGCCAAACTAGGGTTGAATGTTTGGGACCATCTCCCTTGTCTCTGGATACGATGGAGTGGGTTGTTTACTTTGGGAGGTGCTGGGAGAAGATTGGGTAGGGTTTCTGGTCAGTTCTCTGACCTCTGCCGCAGCATAGTTGTTAGGGTGCCGGCGTTACATGTGGCGAATCATGGTGTTATTGCCAAAAGAGTACTTTTTGTTAGGGTTCCCCCTGGAAAGTACAGTG
Organism: Lissotriton vulgaris; assembly: GCF_964263255.1. Lineage (NCBI taxonomy): Eukaryota > Metazoa > Chordata > Amphibia > Caudata > Salamandridae > Lissotriton > Lissotriton vulgaris. The sequence goes on from NC_141696.1 coordinate 231,753,802, forward strand.
CCACAGATTAGACAAATAACCTTTGGCGCATTTACTTTCTTGAGGTCCTTTGGGATTGAAAAAAACTCCCAGATAATGTGCTCCTTTGGCTTATATGGAGTAGTAAATTCAGGCAGGAACCTCCTCCTCTCCTTCTCCTCCTCCTCCTCCTCTTCTTCATCTCCACCACTGTGGTGTTGTGGTGGTCCTTGTGGTGGTGGTGGTGGTGGTGGTGGTTGAGATGCTCCTGCTGCTGCTGCTACTGTAGCCATTTTTCAGTACACATAGGTACAAACAGGTCTTCCTCACTCAAAGTACAAAGTGAGAATGAGGAAAATGGGTGGGGGCTTTCATCATTTGGAAAACAAAACTGTCCTGAACCAAAGAAAAGTGTTATTTTCAGGTCACATGACTCGGGCTTTAATCATTTCATGTCATGTCATGTCATGAGTGATGTAATATGTGACGTCATCAGCAGTGCATTGCAGGCGCGCAAGTTATAGTGTGTCCAACTAACTATAACGTGGGAATTTCAATGGTTTTATGTCAGTAAAATTTCCAGCTAACTATAACTGGTGTGAAACCTATGGTTTTTTCAGTGAATTTAATACGTTTTTTAAATGCTAATTCCTAACTATAACTGTTGTGAAACCTATGGTTTTTTCAGTGAATATATATATATATATTTTTTTATAATTTTAACACACACACATATATATATATATATATATATAAAACAGCAATCTCCTTTCAAATAAAAAGAAGCAGAAACCTCAGCGGGGTTGAAAGGCAGCTCCATTTTAATGGCAATTCAAGGCGAATGCATTTCGGCCGGTGTGGCCTTCGTCAGCGCCTGCAATGAATGTTTGAAGAGCCCCGCGTTGCTGCAGTTTAAATGAGTCCAACCGCACTACGATAGGTGCAAGTGTCAGCTCCGCCCCTAAGCTTCAATTATCTCAGTTCTGCTGGTCAGTGAAAGTCAAAGACTCAGAGTCCCAGAAAGCAGCAGTGGCTCCCAGGTGAGTAACAATTATCTCAGTTCAGCTGGTCAGTGAAAGTCAAAGACTCAGAGTCCCAGAAAGCAGCAGTGGCTCCCAGGTGAGTGGTGCTCAGGATCGTTCTCGGTGGAATTCGAGAGAATAGCAGGGGGTTGGGCACTATGCAGGAACGTTCAGGGACCCCACAAATGATGGTGCTGCCTCGGGTCCCCGTCACCTCTTCAGTCGGCAATCCGGATTTGGAAGTAAGCAGGGGCGGGAGGGCAATGCAACCCGTCCTGGTTGAGGCGATGCCTCGGTGAACCGCTCCAAATAAGTCCGGACCGCTGGCGAGCCCGGAGAATTTCCTTGTCAAGAAAAAAACACAAAACTGCAGTAGCAGGGTCCAGAGTCTCCAAGCCACTTGCGAAGAGGGGGTTTCTGAAACGCGCTTCTGGGCAACGCGTGAAATTGATAAAACAGCAATCTCCTTTCAAATAAAAAGAAGCAGAAACCTCAGCGGGGTTGAAAGGCAGCTCCATTTTAATGGCAATTCAAGGCGTATGCATTTCGGCCGGTGTGGCCTTCGTCAGCGCCTGCAATGAATGTTTGAAGAGCCCCGCATTGCTGCAGTTTAAATTAGTCCAACCGCACTATGATAGGTGCAAGTGTCAGCTCCGCCCCTAAGCTTCAATTATCTCAGTTCTGCTGGTCAGTGAAAGTCAAAGACTCAGAGTCCCAGAAAGCAGCAGTGGCTCCCAGGTGAGTAACAATTATCTCAGTTCAGCTGGTCAGTGAAAGTCAAAGACTCAGAGTCCCAGAAAGCAGCAGTGGCTCCCAGGTAAGTGGTGCTCAGGGTCGTTCTCGGTGGAATTCGAGAGAATAGCAGGGGGTTGGGCACTATGCAGGAACGTTCAGGGACCCCACAAATGATGGTGCTGCCTCGGGTCCCCGTCACCTCTTCAGTCGGCAATCCGGATTTGGAAGTAAGCAGGGGCGGGAGGGCAATGCAACCCGTCATGGTTGAGGCGATGCCTCGGTGAACCGCTCCAAATAAGTCCGGACCGCTGGCGAGCCCGGAGAATTTCCTTGTCAAGAAAAAAAAAAAAAAACTGCCGTAGCAGGGTCCAGAGTCTCCAAGCCACTTGCGAAGAGGGGGTTTCTGAAACGCGCTTCTGGGCAACGCGTGAAATTGATAAAACAGCAATCTCCTTTCAAATAAAAAGAAGCAGAACCTCAGCGGGGTTGAAAGGCAGCTCCATTTTAATGGCAATTCAAGGCGAATGCATTTCGGCCGGTGTGGCCTTCGTCAGCGCCTGCAATGAATGTTTGAAGAGCCCCGCGTTGCTGCAGTTTAAATGAGTCCAACCGCACTACGATAGGTGCAAGTGTCAGCTCCGCCCCTAAGCTTCAATTATCTCAGTTCTGCTGGTCAGTGAAAGTCAAAGACTCAGAGTCCCAGAAAGCAGCAGTGGCTCCCAGGTGAGTAACAATTATCTCAGTTCAGCTGGTCAGTGAAAGTCAAAGACTCAGAGTCCCAGAAAGCAGCAGTAGCTCCCAGGTGAGTGGTGCTCAGGGTCGTTCTCGGTGGAATTCGAGAGAATAGCAGGGGGTTGGGCACTATGCAGGAACGTTCAGGGACCCCACAAATGATGGTGCTGCCTCGGGTCCCCGTCACCTCTTCAGTCGGCAATCCGGATTTGGAAGTAAGCAGGGGCGGGAGGGCAATGCAACCCGTCCTGGTTGAGGCGATGCCTCGGTGAACCGCTCCAAATAAGTCCGAACCGCTGGCGAGCCCGGAGAATTTCCTTGTCAAGAAAAAACACAAAACTGCCGTAGCAGGGTCCAGAGTCTCCAAGCCACTTGCGAAGAGGGGGTTTCTGAAACGCGCTTCTGGGCAACGCGTGAAATTGATAAAACAGCAACCTCCTTTCAAATAAAAAGAAGCAGAAACCTCAGCGGGGTTGAAAGGCAGCTCCATTTTAATGGCAATTCAAGGCGAATGCATTTCGGCCGGTGTGGCCTTCGTCAGCGCCTGCAATGAATGTTTGAAGAGCCCCGCATTGCTGCAGTTTAAATGAGTCCAACCGCACTACGATAGGTGCAAGTGTCAGCTCCGCCCCTAAGCTTCAATTATCTCAGTTCTGCTGGTCAGTGAAAGTCAAAGACTCAGAGTCCCAAAAAGCAGCAGTGGCTCCCAGGTGAGTAACAATTATCTCAGTTCAGCTGGTCAGTGAAAGTCAAAGACTCAGAGTCCCAGAAAGCAGCAGTGGCTCCCAGGTGAGTGGTGCTCAGGGTCGTTCTCGGTGGAATTCGAGAGAATAGCAGGGGGTTGGGCACTATGCAGGAACGTTCAGGGACCCCACAAATGATGGTGCTGCCTCGGGTCCCCGTCACCTCTTCAGTCGGCAATCCGGATTTGGAAGTAAGCAGGGGCGGGAGGGCAATGCAACCCGTCCTGGTTGAGGCGATGCCTCGGTGAAGCGCTCCAAATAAGTCCGGACCGCTGGCGAGCCCGGAGAATTTCCTTGTCAAGAAAAAAACACAAAACTGCAGTAGTAGGGTCCAGAGTCTCCAAGCCACTTGCGAAGAGGGGGTTTCTGAAACGCGCTTCTGGGCAACGCGTGAAATTGATAAAACAGCAACCTCCTTTCAGATAAAAAGAAGCAGAAACCTCAGCGGGGTTGAAAGGCAGCTCCATTTTAATGGCAATTCAAGGCGAATGCATTTCGGCCGGTGTGGCCTCCGTCAGCGCCTGCAATGAATGTTTGAAGAGCCCCGCGTTGCTGCAGTTTAAATGAGTCCAACCGCACTACGATAGGTGCAAGTGTCATATATATATGTGTGTGTGTGTGTGTTAAAATTATAGAAAAATATTTTAAGTTACATTAATTATTTATTAATTTTAAGTTTATTTACGTATTTTAAGTCTGCTTAAATTAATTATATATATTAATATATTACTTTTAAATTACTTTTAAAACATTTAAAAAATTCGATATTTTGACTGTCTATACTTTTTTACAACGATATTTTGGAGTCGATATATTTGTACTTACCTGTTTGAAGATAGGAAGTCAATATTCTGGCATTCTATAGTTTTTCCACGATATTTTGGCAGGTCGATATTTTGTTCCTCGATATTCTGTCAGTGATCCATTGAAGTGGAAATGACTGGAAGAGAAACCTGTCGTCTGCATATAAAAATCCGAAGCTAAGCATCCCCTACCTGGAGGTACCAATTTCCCTTCTCTACATCTCACGGTCCGGTATTCCTCATGCTTTTTTAACAACCCCACACACAAAGGCAGTGCATTCAAAGAATACTAATGCCAAACCAGCGGTACACCACAAATTCAGTTAGACTCTGGGAGATATGTACAAGGAAGTGGAGGAGAGAGGCTTTGGCCTTCCCGGCCTAACCCCTCTCTCCTCCACTTCTGAAACTTAAGGCTGCACCATATTTACAAGAATGGGGTGCAGCCTTACGTTTCCCTCTTCGGTGGCGCTAAGGTTAGCAACATAGTGCCAACACAGGCACTCTTGCACCTGAGTGCAAGGGTGTCTGTGCGCAGGGGAGGATTGTTTATATGTAGGAAGGTGTCCGTTCCTGCACATAAACAATCCTAGAAATGCCATTCTGTCACTTTCATGTGTGCTGCTTCATGAAGCACACATGAAAGTGACAAAACTGCATTTTTTAAAGGTTTGTTTATGTACAGGAAGGGACACCTTCCTGTACATAAACAAACCATGGCACTTTGCTTTTTCCATGTGTGCTGCACAAGGCAGCACAGGTGGACGAAGGAAAAACAAGGAGAAATAAATAATGCATTTCTCCTCGTTTCGCCAACTTAAGACCAGTTTTTACCTGGTCTTAATTTTGACGCTGCCTCCGATGTACGCCACCCTTGTACATAGGGGGCAGAGTCAAATAGAATGGGTGTTGCGGTGGAACGCCCACCGGAACACCCGCTGCCCACCCCTTTCCCGCTAATCATAGTGTGAAAGGGGGGGCTTATGTACAAGGCAGCGTTAAGCCACGCTAAGTGTCTACATTGTATTTGCTCCCCTAAGATGCTAGTTCAGCTGCTTGTTCAGCGCTCTGCAGTTGCTGTAAAGAGACAATGTGATGCTTTGCACTATTCCATAAGAAATAAAGATATTATGAATTAATAAAATAATACCTGAAAGCAAAAAGTCTGAAACACATGCAGAACAGACTCCAGAGTTAATATGAAAAGAGAGCATTGGCCATTCCTTTCTTAACACGCGCCCATTTTGTGCTCGTTTGTCTCACAGTGCACTGATTGAAAGATTTAATGTAATGCAATCATTCTGGTCATGTAAGCACCGCCATTATGAGTTTCCTGTTGGTTTGCTAATAAGACAACTTTAGTTAACAACTAGGTGAGTTATGCCTGGGTAGGCATTGGGATTGATTTTTCCAAATATGATTCTCATTTCTTCCTAATTTAAAGCGAGGCAAACATTTGCTGCGACCATGAGGATTCCATGGAACCGTTCATTAGGAAGGCAGGCCCCCCGCGGAGTACTGAACTGAGTGTTATTGTTCTCTCCACAGGAAAACATGCTTCATTTACTGTCTGCAGCTTGGCTACAGCAAATCTTGCAAATGAGCTAAAAAGTGCATTATTTATTTTGCTTTTCAGTTTTACGTTTAACAAACTGGACCCAAGGGGCGTCAAAGCTCTGCATAAGGCGGATGAGTTATATATCTTTTCAGCTACTTATCTATTTTTCTTGGTTTTCATGATATTTTTCTTGATAATATCCTCGTTGTTTCACCCTGGTTTGGGCCTTACAAGTTCCTATTTCTTGTCCTGAATTGTTGTTTAGGGGGTTAGTCGCATACTCCCACAGGTGAGGTGCTCTTTGGCCTTGGCACTGTGCCAAGATACCAAATGAACAAAATTACTTGACTTACAGTGGCTGCCATAGGTACTAGGAAAGTTGTTAGGGCCAGATGTATCAAGGCTTTTGCGACTCGCAAAGGCCGAAATTCGCAGAATTTCGGCCTTTACGACTCGCAAACGGCCGATTTGCGATTTTTGATATGTATCAAAAAATCGCAATTTAAGGAATCGCAATTATTTGTGATTCCTTATTTTGCCATAGCATTTAAGGAATCGCAAATCTTGCGATTCCTTAAATGATATGTATGACACATTTTTGGTTTGCGCATTTGTGTTAAGAAATCGCAATTTACCACCAACTTGTAGTTGGTGGTAATTTGCGATTCCTTTTAAAAATGCCCTAATTGGCATTTGTAAGGGTGGCATGTGACACTCATACATGCCCATAGGGCATGTATGTGTGGCACATGCACACACATGTAGATTTGAGGGGTGCAGCAGGGTGTCTTTGAGACACCCCTGCACCCTTGAAATAATTCTCAAATTGCGAATAGCAAATTGCGAATTCGCAATTTGAGAATTATTGCACTATCATTCCTATGGGCCTCCTGGCCCATAGGCCTGCATTGGAAATTATTCTTTATTTGCGAATTCGCAAATAAAGAATAATAAGGAATCGCAAAAAAATTGCGATTTTGTACATACATAAAGTTTTGCGAATTCTAAATAGCGATTTGCAAAGAAATCGCTATTTAGGATTCGCAAAACTGTATCTTGATACATCTGGCCCTAGATGTTTTATTGGGCCATGATCAATACCAATGATTCCCTCTTCCTTTTGCCACTTACTACTTGCACGATGAATCGCACCTTCTAGTCAGGAACCATGAGCTCGAAACTACACTTTTTCTGATGTTAGGGCCACTTCCACCTAAAGCATGTGACATGAATAAAGGCTGAGGTCCCAGAAACCCCTTGGATATTACTATCTCTTTCCAGAAATGGGAGCTTGGCTAGGTGGTCTCTTCTAGTGCATCACTTTGAAAAGCCCCCTCCTTAGCTGAGGTGTTATTTGGGAAATACAAAGTTGGAGATCTGGCATGGTCACAAACACAGAACAAGTGGCCAACACGGATTGATGGAGCAACCAAGTTATTGGATGGTCATGAAGATTATATCTTTCAATCCCGCAGCACTTGCAGATTTTTGGATTGGTGGTCGGAATCAAGAGGTGAAACAATTCAATATGGTCTGCAGATCTTGCTCTTGTTAACAGAAGAGGGCTTTGAGGAGGTCCTAGTACAAACACACGAGTGCCTCTAAATTCCAAACCTATCTCACCCAACCATCAGGGTCTAATTGCTTTGTGTTGATGATCTCCAATTCAAAGTTGTGGCACTGCTGTTTGGTTTAATAAATGTTTCATGTGTATCCACCGCGAGGCATTATGGTGCTTTCACCTTTTTAATCACAATTTACAGAGTAAGGTTTGGAGCATAAGGCACAGGGTCAAGACTGATTTGCATATGGCCAGGTCCAAACTGGGGTGGTATGGTGAGCAAAAGAATGATGGGTTTAACCCAGATCTCTTGACTGGGGGTGAATATTTTGATTTGTTCTGCATTCAACCCATCAATTGTGTGTCTTTTGCTTTCTCGCCCTAAGTGTGCCAGGTATGCCCAGACATGGGTCCTTGGCTTACTGTGCCACTGGAATCAAGCTATCCAGGCTGAAGAGGGTTGAAACCCTAAAACCGGTCCTAGGATGCTTGTTTCCGGTCCAGAGAGGACCTGGCTTGGCAGTTCGGGCTGGACTGTTCCCATAAGGCACAGGGTCAAGACTGATTTGCATATGGCCAGGTCCAAACTGGGGTGGTATGGTGAGCAAAAGAATGATGGGTTTAACCCAGATCTCTTGACTGGGGGTGAATATTTTGATTTGTTCTGCATTCAATCCATCAATTGTGTGTCTTTTGCTTTCTCGCCCTAAGTGTGCCAGGTATGCCCAGATGTGGGTCCTGGGCTCACTATGCCACTGGAATCAAGCTATCCTGGCTGAAGAGGGTTGAAACCCCGAAACCGGTCCTAGGATGCTTGTTTCCGGTCCAGGGAGGACCTGGCTTGGTAGTTCAGGCTGGACTGTTCCCATGAGGCACAGGGGCAAGTCTGAATTGCATATGGCCAGGTCTAAACTGGGGTGGCATGGTGAGCAAAACAATGATGGATTTAACCCAGATCTCTTGACTGGGGGTGAATGTTTTGATTTGCTCTGCATTCCGTCCATCAATTTGGTGTCTTTTTCTGTTTTAGTGAAGGCATACCCCAACAAGATAGAGTAGTAGATATGTTTGGGAGAGGGGTTAAGAACCAAGCATTGTGAGTTATAAGTACGAATATAGCAATATAGCAAGCATACATAGATAAAAGTGTAACATTGTGAGTCACAGGTAACCAGTACTTGCCTTGTCTATTGCAGTACTATAGTCAAGGACCTTTCCGAGGGATGACACCCAGCAGATGTACAACATCTAGGTTTAATGTTCTTTATCTTTCTACAATACCTTCTTCCCATTGGGAGGCAGCCCATGGCCTGATGTACCAGTGTCAATTGGTGACAGTCTGCTTTGGAGAGAACGGGTTAGCATTCGTCATTTCCGGTGGAGTTAAGGGCGGGTTATTGCACGCTACACTTCTATCCGTCCAAGTTTAATAGAATGAGTGGTATTAAAATCAGGTAACAGTAGCATCTGTAAATTTAAGTTTATGGTGTTTCAGGATTGCCCTGTAAATCCCTATACTTATGTGTGTGCCACATCTAGGCACTTCAAAACATGGTTCAGAAAATATAAAACATACTGTAATCACAACACTAGTGTTTTCAGTGTGTTTACCCATTCAGTTATCACAATCACTAAGGCCCACTTTGTGTTGTTGAGGTTAGAAATGATGTCTTGCCTTTTCAACTCAATTAGAATCGTAATTTATTAAAGTATCTTCCTTTTCATAAAAATCACCTGTTCAGAAAAAACTGCTTTTGTTACTTTTCTTTCCTGCCCCAGTGTGGCAATTGCAGTAAATTACACTTCCAGCTATGATGGTGTGTATATTGTTGTCTTCTACCCAGATTAAAAGCACAATGGTGGGCTGAAATCCTATGCTTCACCTTAATGTCATGTATACTAGGGGTGGGCGGCCAGCTACGCTCCGTGCCGCCTACTCCGCATTTTGCAGAGCGGGCGTAGCCAGGCGGCACTACGCATGCTCCGCAGACGGAGCGTAGCTGGCCGCCACCCGCCTCCCTCCCGCCCTCCCTAAATACTTTCAATGAAACAAGTAAAATAATTAAAATGCACTTACCTTGCCCGCCGCTGCCCGCCGCGTCCCCGGGGCTCGCTATCTGCATTCTTCCGTCTTGTTTACTAATGCGCATGCGCGGGCGGCCGCGCATGCGCATTTTCTCGTGAGAAATGCGCATGCGCGGCCGCCCGCGCATGCGCATTAGTAAACAAGACGGAAGACTGCAGATAGCGAGCCCCGGGGATGCGGCGGGCAAGGTAAGTGCGTTTTAATTATTTCACTCGTTTCATTGAAAGTATTTAGGGAGGGCGGGAGGGAGGCGGGTGGCGGGGCTGGCGGCCAGTGGTGTTTGCGTAGTGGGGCTACGCGGAGTGCGGAGGTGGGCGTAGTTTCTCACCCACTTCGCGTAGCTCCGCGAAGCCCCACTATGCCCACTCCGTCCAGGGCTAATGTATACCATAGGGCACTACATTTATTTGACTGTTATAATGGGTAGTTTTACATGATGGGCCTTAGGTGGTGGTGGACTTGGCCATTTTTGCAGGGTCATCCCTAAACTTTTTGCCTTTCTCCTAACCTTTTTCTGACATGGTGTTGGTGGTTTTAGGACTCTGGGCACTTTAGCACTGCTGTTCAGTGTAAAGAGTGTGTGCTCTCTGTGATAAATATGATGATATCCCATTTCTAACAAGTGGCATAGTAGTATAATGCCATGTTTTACTAAACTAGGCCACTGGGGCATTCAGAGTAGCGGCCGAGCGAGACATTACACTGTCCTTGGTCATCCGTGGTACTAAGAATTACCACTCTTAAACCGAGGTACTCAGCATTACCACTCTTACATTATTTTAGCAAACTTTTTTTGTTTTATTTATGTTGCAGTTGATGGAGCAAGGATTCGCACGTAAAGCGACTTGCCCTGACTCAAGAACCTCGCCTAACTTGTAATCATATTAATTCAACCTGTTCGTCATTTATTTAGCATTTTCCCCAACACGCGGGTGTCCCTAGGAGGCTTGCCTACGTGTTATTTCCATATTAAACAAAGCTTGCACTACTGAATGGCCGCTTCGCAGAAAATCCAGTTTGCGCATGCGTCGGTCATACCCATGTGATGTGACGCACTCGCATTTTTTAGGGATTTGTTGCTCATGCGCACTGTTGCAAACATGGCCGCTTGTCTCTAACCATGCTCTCTGCTTGCCCCGCTGCTTATGCCTATCTGTCTTTTTCGCACTAAACCTTAATGCTCTAGATATTATAAAATAAGGGGTGCAGTGAAGTTTAACGGTGTACAGTGTAATCATTTTTACGTGTGATTCTAATTTGTTTTCGCTTACTTTTCATGTACCACGTATCTATGGGCCTGGGGACGGGGAGCCGCTCCATATTGAAGCTCTTCTAAACCCTGTCACGTGACATGGGAGAAACCCCACTGCGCAGAAGCTGAAGCAAGCCAGCTGGCTCCCGAAGCTCGATGCGCCTGGGAACCCACCTAGAAGATGCTGCAGTCCACCTTGACTGTGAAACATTGTATCTATGTGCTGTACACTCTCATTGTTTTCTATATTCCTATGCCTGGGAACGTGAACCCAAGGGGCGGGTATGAAAAATTACATATTCATGATGGGAACACTGAATTATAGGTGGTGACAATGACAAAGTCACCTCTCCTGATCAATCATAATGTGGGAATTTGTCACTTGCAACTTTTGTGGGTGGTCTAGGGGTCCCAAAACAGTATAACTAGCCTAGTATAGCTTAGAGAAATGGTCCGACTTGTCCGAGTAGCAGACCTGTCACTGACCCTACGAACTCTATGGGGGATTGATACAGAGGGCTGCGGAGCACTCTGTCCATACTTTCCACAAGCTCCCAGGGGTGGAAATAGTCTTAAGTGCTGGCGAAGCACTTTGCTGGGGAAATTCGAAAACCCAATCGGGGTTATTGGCGGATTCTGTGCAGAAGAGGGGGTAACGCAGGCGTTGCATCCGAAGCTGCAGGGGTTGGTCGTGCCCTTTGGTGAGCCCAGTCCTGACCCAAATCCTGAGGGGTATCCTGTCCTGATTGTCCGTGAGCTGTACCTGCTCACCTTCTGGTATTCCTGAATCCTTGAGGGTCCTGTCCCCGATCTTGTCCCAACTGACCCGTGGCCAGGGTTAGTCTTCATTCTCGTACTAGGTAAATATCTTCTGTGGGTGTCTGTTTGACTATACTCTTACCTTTTCTTTTCTTAATAAAGCACTCTTGCCTGTGATATTGCTCTATCACCTTTTAAGTGATTTATATGCAACTGTTTATTAGTGATGTTCCACTTCTTTCCCTACCTTTAGGATATTATTAAAACTGTCATATTGTTTAGTGTGTTCCATTTTTTCCCTTCCCTTTAGCATGGTTGCAGTGAACTTAGTAAGAATAGCATAAGAAGCCTAGTTTAAGTGCACATGTTAGGTCCTTCCCACGTCCTTTGCCCTAGTTTAAAACTTGTTTGAATAGTTTGTTCTTCAATACTCATACCCCGTAGTGTTCCCAGTTACTCTAATGGTACTTGCCCTAATCCATAGTTACATTGTGGCATTAATTTTAATTATTGATGTGCTGATTTGTATTTGCCTCATTATCCTGGCATATTCATTCTGAAATTTCTTTTATAAACTTTAAAAACCCATCAGGTGTCTGTGGTCATTTTACAGTATAAAGTGTGGATAAATGTACTAAATGCATAAGAGTTCTAATCCTTTAGGAATCTTGTCGCCTGTCCACTGCTAGCTCCTGAATCCATCAGGAGTAATGTGCCTGTGGTAAGTCAGGTACATGAATAGTAAGTGGTGTAAGAGTCACCCCCCCGAATTACTCATAGTAGCGTGCTAAGGATTTCACCCGGTTCATGTAAAACACTGTCGTCATATGCACGCCAGGGCCCAGTGCGTGGAGATTTGGTAATCTAGTGATCCGGGTGACCTGCGCGCTCTATCAGTAATTTTCTGGTAGCAGTAGTATGGTTAGGACTAGTTAAGATAGGTAGACAGGAAAGTTGATAAACAAACCGTGAAAATAAATGTGCTGCTGAAAATTCTATGCTGCTATATTGATTGCATTGCTTCAAAATATTGTGCAAATGTTTAAAGGATTTTATGTATAAATGATTGTTTCATTGCTGCTATAAGTATTATATGTGATATTAACAAAATTGTTTGTGAGCGTTCAGTGTAGTCCGAATCCCCGGGGAAGTATATAGCTAACGGTGAGCAGAATCCGGTTAGCTGGTGAGGTCAATTGTCGTGAGTTATTAGTGCATGGTTAGGAGAAAACCGGAAGCATTAATTAGGATCTTTTTGTATCTGAATAAGTGATAGCTAATGAGTCCTTTTGTATAAAACTTCCATTGTGATATCACCTAGTAAGGGTCACATGCGGAAGGAGTAATAGGGTCTCCGAGGCTTGATTGGTAAGCAAAGTAGTCCGCTGGTGAAAGCCTGACTTAGTATATATCCCAGAAAGAAGTGGATGAGTCAGAGGAGTAGCAGGTTCTATATTGCTCGTGTGGGAGGTTAGGCAGAGAAGTCTATCCGGAGTGAATGAAAAGTAGGCAGAAGTGGTTTACTTGTAGTGAGGGAAAATTTTTCTATCTATTTAGAACACTCAGACACAGTGGCGAACGTTGCGTGTTATTAACTAAAATTTGCACTCGCACTCTAGGAAAGATTCAAAGTTTCCGTTACCTTGTGAAGGAGGGAGTCGGTCGGAAGACTGCTCTGACGTCACTCCGTGCCGCGCTGGTATTGGTCGAGACAGCGGGTGTGTAGTAAAGCTGAAGTTGTAAGGGAGGGGTGAGTGCCGGAGCGTGAGACCTCGTCTCGCGAAAGGCCGCGCACCCATTGGCTGAAGATTTTACAAGCTTGGTTTCGATTGGTTGCTGCGAGATAGAAGCCGCGCTAGCATTGGGAGCACAAAAGTAGACAAAATTAATCAACAAGAGCTTGAAGATAGTTTGGAGGTGTGTATGTGGTATCCCGAATTTATACCTAATCCACAGCATTTAGGCTTCCATAAAGAACAGATTCTACGAGGTAGACCAAACAAAATGTACGGAGTTAAGAGAAAATTGTCCCTTGCTGACAAAATTAAGAACTACTTTAAGAAAGACCAGCCCATTAGAACAAGGGAGGGTGTGATCATTCCTCCGCCAGATACTCCTGCCTCATTCATGATGTTTGATAAAGGGTATCATACGTGCGTGTGGTTAGAGAACTGGGCAAAGTATACTGCAGATGACGGAGTCTTAGCCTTTCCTATTAATGGTTCCTTTAATGGCAGAATTCTGTTCAACTTAAGAACCAGAATGAATGAATTACATCCCCGACCCAGATTAACTCAATACAAAGCGTTAGAAGAATGGGAAATTGAAGCCTTAGAACGAGACAGGCCCAGAATGGATAAGGGTTTGAGTAGGTGGTATCCCAAAATGCATAAAGAGTCTAAAGAGCAGAAAATGAAACAGTGGAGGCAGAATATGATGGTTGAAGGGTTATTTCCCATGATGGGAGTACCTGAACAAAAGAAAGGAAAATGTACAGAGAAAACCCGCCACTTAATGGCTATGGGAGACTCGGAAGATGAACATCTAGAAGACTTGTTGATGAAAAACCCACCTCCCTATGTAGCAGAGTCAGAGCCTTTGAGTTCACCAAACCCGTTTTCTAAATATCCTAGATGTAGGAGGGATAATGAGACAGATGGAACGGGTACGGATAGTAAAACCAGCGATGGGGATGGGTTTTGCAGACCTCGTTCTACCGTCCCGAATTACCGTCCATTTGGAGAAGACCCACCTCGGTTGGTTACTCCGACAGCCCCGAATATTTACCCTACCTTGGTACCCCAAGTATTGCATGACAATTCCGCAGAAAAGGCTTTGCGTGAGCGAGAGAAGGAAGCCCTGGCTAAACAACGAGATGATTTAATTCGGACCATAGCCCAGATACATCCCCATCCAGATTCACTGACTATCCCAGTAACTATTGGTCCAGCTATTCCTCTTTACGGGGATAGACTGGCCAGTCCACAAACTCCTGTTTTAACCCCAATTATACCAACCCCAAGTATCCCACCCCCGAGAAGAGAGCCACTCGTAGATGATGATCAAGAAAGTGAATGTGAGTCGGTGGTCTTGATGGATCTGCCCTGGGAACCTGGAACCAGTGTGCCAAGGACAAGAATTCAGAGTAGAGCAAAAGAGGTTATGATTGAAAGCACATCTGGGGTCAGAAGTGCCACGGTAGTATCTCCAGAAGAATTGGACAGATGGACAAAGGAGTTAGAGAAAGAGACCACACCCCAACCAAAACCCTTAGAAATTTATAGGCTGAGGATAGAAATTGAAGAACTATTGGCCGGAAATGTAGGATTAGACAGGTTAAACTCCTTTAATGAAGAAGAGTTACTGTTCATCAGCAAGAACCTTACCCGAAACACTAGATTACTACATGAGAGATTAATGGACACAGCTGCTGACATGGGAATCGATGTTAGTAGATCCAAAATCCTTCAGAAACCCTACAGAGCGGATTTTTCAGACAAAGATTTAGAGAGCTTGAATGTAGTAGGGAAACAAATCCAGATAAAAGAATTACTGAAACTCCTACAGAAATGGGGGGATGTAGAGAAATGGAAAACCCGGTGGGCAAAGAAAAAGGAAGACAGTAGGGCCAAATCCCAAACTTCAGAATTCGTGCTCAAAGAAGTAGGTCCCGCAGAAAAATTGTGTCCCATGAGAGAGGTCCCTGGGGGAAAATACGTCCATGTTCCTTGGTCCCGACAAGATATTGTGTCATTTACAAATGACTTTCCAAAATTGCGGGAGAAGCCAGTTGACTGGTACAGACAGGTCGAACGCTTCATAAAGGTTCAGAAATGTCTCCTGAAAGACCTGGATGGGTTTTTCGACATTGCAGTACCTGTAGATTTGTGGACCGAATGCAAAATTGAAATTGATTGGCCCAATGACGAATATGCGAGAGACCCCAGAACCGGGGCTCCCTCACCTGAAGTAATGAGGAAGTATGATCAAGTCATACAATACCTCAAGAAAAAGGTGCCCGCAAAGGAAACTGATTGGACCCGGATAGATAGAACTACCCAAGAGCGCGATGAAACCGTCCACTCCTTTTATGAAAGGTTGCTGCAAGTGTTCAAAACTTACAGTGGAATCGATAATGTGGACATGAAAGACATGACCCATTTCAGTTACAGATTCGTGCTAGGATTAAGGCCCGAAATATCCCAATGGATTCGAGATAATAAAATCAGTTGGCAGGGTAAGCCCATAGATGATGTTCTCAAGTACGCCAAGTACTGCGAAGATGAGATAGAAAACAAGAAGAAAGCCCTCAAGGAGAAGGTTATGTGGGCACAAGTGAAATTGGCTGAACAGCAAGAAAAACAGTTAAGTAAATTGAATTCTAATAATAATGCCCAAAATACCAATGCTGGGGGAGGGGGGAAGCCCCGAGTAAAAATGAGTCGGGAAGAGGCTATGAAGAAGTTCCCCTGCCATGGGTGCGGTCAGATAGGGCATTGGAGAGACGAGTGTCCACATCTACAGGCCGGTAATGCCCCTGTAAATGGTTTAAATCCACAGGTGCAGAAAGAGGGGACACGAAAGAACCAGCAACAGGTAAAGCTACCTCCAATACCTCGCGCTCCTAGACAGAGTTATAAGAACCAGGGTCAGCAGAATGAAAGGGCTGAGATATGGGAAGGAGAGAATGAAAGAAATGCAACAATTCCACAGTATTTGTTAAATGATTCTTTTCTCTGTGATGATCAAGATTGACGGGGCCTGAGGGGGGAGGACAAGGAGTGCGTACTTGGCGCCTCCTTACCGGTAGACCAGACTGGACCATACATTGAAGGAAAGGTTGAGGGAAAAGATGTCACCTTTCTATTGGACACTGGTGCTACCCGTTCCACTGTGAGAACAGTGGATGTTCCTAACCTACCCCTCTCGGGAGAAGCAATCCAAGTAGTGGGTGTCTCCAATCAGATAATCAGTACTCCAGTAACTGAACCTATGGAAGTTTCCATAGGAAATTTCAAAGAAATGCACAGATTTGTGGTCTGTGACTCCAGTCCCGTGAACCTATTAGGACGTGATTTGTTGTGCAAAATGAACTGTACTATCTTTTGCACACCAAAGGGTGTCGAAATTCAGACCCCAGATGAAGATGGCCTGTACAAATTGATGTTAGTTAGACCAGACACCGAAATTCGAACCCTGTCCATTGAAGACTTACCTGAAGAACTGCAGTTAAGAGTGGTACCCGAAGTATGGGATTTCACGGGAAGAGATGTGGGCTTACTGGCAAATGTGGACCCAGTTAAAATAGCAATAAAAACAAATGCTGTATACCCCAGAACAAGACAGTACAAAATGAGTGCAGAAGTAAAGGCGGGAGTCGCAATTGAAATAAACAGGTTGCTTGAAGCAGACATCATACAGGAAGTAATGAGCAGTCCCTGCAATTCGCCCATCCTTGGAATCAAAAAGCCTAGCGGAAAGTACCGGGTAGTGCAGGACCTGCGCAAGGTAAACCAAATTGCTGTACCTTGCTGTGCCATTGTGCCTAACCCGCAGTGATACTGTATCAGATTCCTTGGAATGCGGAATGGTTCACTGTCATTGACCTGTGCCATGCATTCTTTTCCATCCCACTGCATCCAGAAAGCAAGTTCCTTTTTAGTTTTGAATTTGACAGTCACGTCTATGTCTGGAATCGTGTCCCCCAAGGGTACACTGAAAGTCCATCGATTTTCAACCAGATCCTGAAGAAATGCCTTGAATCTTTAGTACTGCCAAGAGAGTCCGTTTTGGTACAGTACATAGACGACCTTTTAGTGGCGTCTAAAACTCAAACTGACTGTGTCACGGACACCATTGCCTTGCTGAATCACTAGGAAAGGGAGGACATAAAGTATCACCAGACAAATTACAGTTCTGTAGGAACTCAGTCAAATATCTGGGGCACCAGATAGAAAAAGGGATCTGAAAAGTCACTACAGAAAGGATCATGATAATTCAAACAATGGACCTACCCCGAACTCAGAAAGAAGTAAGAATGTTCCTAGGAGTTGTGGGGTACTGCAGGCAATGGATTGTAGGATTCGCAGCTCTAGCCAAACCCTTGATAAAAATGACCAAGAAAGGAGTGGAAGACCCAGTCAGTTGGGACAGTGAAAGCATGTCCGCTTGGGTAAAATTGCAAAATTGTCTATGTACAGCTCCTGCATTAGGAATGCCTGATTATTCCAAGAACTTCGAACTTTTCTGTGACACAAGAGACAATTGTGCGCTCTCGGTCCTGACACAGGAGCATGGGCTGGTCAGGCATCCCGTGGCCTATTTTTCGGCCACTTTAGATCCAGTGGCTGCTGGATTACCCGGATGCCTGAAGGCAGTAGCTGCTACTTGCACTAGTCTGGAACAGAGTGAGAATATTGTCATGGGACATCCTGTCACTGTATATGTTCCACATTCTGTTGTAATCCTACTGACAAGAACCAAGACCCAGTATCTCACACCTAGTCGGCTGACTAAATATGAGAGAATTTTAATTGGTGCTGAGAATGTAATTATTTCCCGGGGCAATGTCTTAAACCCTGCAACCCTGTTACCTGTTCCTCTGGATGTAGAAGCAGAGGATGAAATGGAACATAACTGCATCGATTTAACAGAATTCAGCACTAAGCCACGTCCTGATATCAGAGAAATAGCCTTACTTGATGGGGATCGTACAATCTTTGTGGATGGCTCATGTTTAAGACATGAGGATGGAGGTCTGAGTGCTGCCTATGCTGTAGTCACCTTGACGACCACCCTGGAAGCATCTTATATATGCGAAGTGAAATCTGCACAAGTAGCAGAACTCATTGCGTTGACAAGAGCTTGTAAGAGGGGTAAAAACAAAAGAATAACTGTTTATACCGACAGCCAGTACTGTTATGGGGTTGTTCATGACTTCGGCCAACTATGGTTACAAAGAGAATTCATGACTTCCTCAGGTACCCCTATCAGAAATGGAAAGGTGGTACAGAACTTACTGGAAGCAATTCAATTGCCCAAAGAATTGGCTGTGGTCAAGTGTGCGGCTCACAGATCTGGAAATGATGATGTGACAGCCGGAAATCGATACGCTGACCAAATTGCCCAGTTTTGTGCCCGACACAAAATGTCCCTCCAAATTGGGTTATGGGGTGGTGGAAGCAGCTGCCAACTGATGTTGTTTGAAAATGTATCCACATGGGAGGAATTGAGAGACTTACAACAGGCAACAGACAGGGAAGAAAAGGGCAGATGGAGGACGAACGAATGCAGAATCAGGAATGATGGTGTGGTGGTTGACCCCTCTGGTGTGCCTGTACTGCCAGACAGCCTGGTAGACCCAATGGTCAGAATGATACATGAACCAACACATATGGGAAGGGATGCGATGAGTCGTGTGTTTGAAAAGGTATTCTATAATTCAAAATTCAGGAACCAGGCGGAAAGATTTTGCCAGAGGTGCCTAGTATTCCAGCAATTCAACGCAGGGAAGAGGACTGTAGTAGAACAAAGTACAATTGGAAAAGCAGTAGGTCCCTTTGTCAGGATGCAGGCAGACTTTATCCAGTTGCCCATGTGCAAAGGATACAGATACGTCCTAGTAATAGTTTGCCTATTTTCTAGATGGGTGGAAGCCTACCCAGCAAAGAAAAATGATGCCATGACTGTAGCCAAACTATTACTCAGGGAATTGATACCTAGATATGGAATTCCAGAGACTATTGAAACAGACCAAGGTGGGCACTTTGCCAACGAAGTCCTAAAGGAACTCTGTAGAGCCTTTAAAATGGAGCAAAGGCTGCACTGTGCCTATCATCCAGAGGCTTCTGGAATAGTTGAACAGATAAATGGTACGATCAAGTCCAGACTGGCGAAGATGTGTGATTCCACCAAAATGAACTGGATAGAAGCTTTGCCCCTTGTGCTGATGAGTTTGAGAAGTATTACAAACCGAAAAACAGGCCTGAGCCCCCATGAGGTACTAATGGGGAGAGTGATGCGACAGGCATGGGTACCTGGACACAAACTGCTAAGTATTTCTGATGATTTGATACTAGAATACTGCAAGCAGCTGGGTGACCAAGTGCGTTCTATCTCTCACCAGATTGGAGAGACAGCTGACGATTGGCCCAAGACTCCAGCACATAAACTGAAACCAGGTGATTGGGTGGTGTTAAAGAAACACACCCGGACGAGTTGCCTTGGACCAAAGTGGGGAAAGCCAAGACAAGTGATCCTTGTCACTACAACTGCTGTAAAGTGTGCTGGTGTACCGAAGTGGATCCATGCCAGCCACACGAAGCGGGTAACCGGAGAAAACGCAACTGAAGCTGAAGGTAGTACAGCTGAGGAGACTCCCGAAGAGGGTCCGGATCTCGCTGACATCGAACTGCCGAGCACAAGTCAAGACGTTGATTGGTTCCCTGCCGACGACCAGGTTCTTGATCCAATACGAACCAGAAAATATTCCTACCTAGATAGTGAGTGGGATAGTGCAGGTGAGACAGAACTAGAGGATGAAGTTCAGGTCATCGAGACTCACATCAAACCTGATCAGGAAGTAGGCCAAGTAGGGACAGATCAAGCCATTGACACTCCTCCTGAAACTCCAGAATCTGGAAAGGGTCAGATAGTGGTTAAAGTTGAAGTTCATGCGGAAGGAAATCAAGGGATCGAAGTGCATGAACAGGAACAGATAGATATAGACGAACGTGTTCAGGAAGCAGAAACCAGATCACCTGAAAGTAAAGAACAAATACAAATTCAACCTGAACAAGGCCAGCTTAGGAACCAGGCAGAAGAAATAGATGAAAGACCTGGAACTAGTCAGACAGGAAGGGAAATAGACACTGTCAAGATAAAAGTGCCACAACGAAGTGAAATCAAGAGAGTTCACGAGGAAGGTCAAGTTTCCTCGACCACTGAAAGCCACAAGAGTAAGGGTGAACCCCGATACATCAAAAGACTGAGACTCCGAATAAAGACAGTTGAAGAAAAGCTAAAAGACCGAAAAAGGGCTGATAGTGAAAGAAAAGCAGCCCGAGGCAAGTCTCTCAGAAAAAGCGACAGAGTAAAGAAACAGAACAGGCTGTATCGGAGCCCTGAATGGACATACTTGGTGTTGGAAGAAATTGATGAGCCCAACCACAGTGGCAAAAGTGACTAAGAATCCATTGCTGATCAGAGTTCTGACGAAGACCCTCCTTGAAATAAACCCGAGTGAGCCTCTGGTGTAAAGAAACAAAGAGGGGTTGAAAAGCCACCTGTAAGCTATAATGTCTGATTCAAGTGTCAATGGAAGATCCAGATTTAGGTGTTGCAAAACATGCTGTAAAATATGCTTATGTAGTGTAGCTATGTTGATAGTGATATGGATAGGACTAACAGTCTTTATACCTTTTATGATAAGTAAAGATCCTAACTTGTCACCTACTGAACCAGAGACAGTAGACACAGAAATTGTACAGACTGAAGAAACACCACGAAGTTTAGAAAAACGTGACAATACTGTTAGCCTGAGACACACACGACCTAAATTAGAAGCATCAGATGAGGGTGGACTACATTTTCACAGAATGAGAAACAGGACACATTTAAATGTTTTTGCTAACCTTTTAGTGCACTATGTAGAAGCTATGGAAATAGAAGATTGTTATGTCTGCATGAAGCTACCCACTTCTGTAGCTGAAGGTGTGACATATCACCATTTACCCCTAACCTATGGAATTTCCTGTAGTATATTAGCAAGCTTGTTCTATAGAAGCACTTTACAGTACTATTATTCAAATGCTGACGTAATCTTTTCTAAACTTCCTATTAGAGGACACCTGAACCTTGTACATGTCAGAAGCGAGGTAACCCGTTATATGGGAGAATATTTCCTGACTATAGGTGACATAGACTTAAATGAAGCAAGACAAGCTAATCTGACCTGTTCCTTGCAAGAGCAGGAAAAGATGTTTATAAAAATGGCAGACAGAAGGAGGGAAAAGTTTCAGAAAAAGGCAAATGACGAAAAGGATAGAGTCCCTAGGTGGGCAGAACATATGGACAACACCTCACAAGGCGAAGCTACTCCTGCTTTGTTGGTGGATTTTGAACGGAAAGGGAAACTTTGTCTCCATAGAGAAAGGACGGAGTATTATAACAATGTATTCATCGGTTCCAGCGAGTGTGAACATAATTACAAGGTAATTGGAGGTTGGGGTTTCAAAAATGGGTCAGAACCTGTGTTTCCCGAAATTTATTATATATGTGGGAACAAGGCTTACTTCAAATTGCCGGATCACTGGTATGGAAGCTGCTACTTTGGCATTGTCTTCCCAAAAATATACCATGTGAATAATGCTGCTGGAAGCAATGAAGAGACTAATGGCTTAGCGCGTAGAAAACGTGAAAGTGTAGGAGAAATTATAGGTGATATTTTTAGTGCACTGATACCTGGAATGGGGGTAGTTCTGAATACTCACAGAATCTGCAAATTGTCTACAGTAGTGGATCGGTTATCAACTGACACTGCTGCTGGATTCCTGCTGGTCAATACTGAAATGGTTGCGATCAGATCAATGGTTTTACAGAATCGCCTTGCTCTTGACACCTTATTGGCAAAAGAGGGCGGAGTCTGCAGGATGCTGAAGGCGCAACATTGTTGCACCTACATACCTGATAAAAGTATCGAACTTAAGAGATATGTAAGGAACATAACTAATTTGGAAAAAGAACTCAAACCATTAGAGGTTGACAGTGCCTGGACGAGACTGACTGGAGGTCTCTCCTCTATAGGTAGTTGGTTTTCTAACTTAGGTAAAAATCTTCTATGGAAAGTACTGATGCCAATAGCTGGAATAGGTGTGGTTGTACTGATCATATTCATCTGCTGTAAATGTCAAAAATGCAAAAAGTACACTGTGAATAAAAGAGGAGTGAAGAGAAATGTCGACGAGCTAGAATTAGAAGAATTAAGAAACCAGATTTATAAGAAAGCTAAGAATCACCACTCTCATAGAGAAGCTGAAAGAAAACTCAACAATAAATTCGTGGAAATAGAGATGAACAAATTGGAAGAATGAAGTTGGCATCTGTTTACTTTATAGTGATGATAGTAAATATCATCAAAGAGGGGATTGATGGAGCAAGGATTCGCACGTAAAGCGACTTGCCCTGACTCAAGAACCTTGCCTAACTTGTAATCATATTAATTCAACCTGTTCGTCATTTATTTAGCATTTTCCCCAACACGCGGGTGTCCCTAGGAGGCTTGCCTACGTGTTATTTCCATATTAAACAAAGCTTGCACTACTGAATGGCCGCTTCGCAGAAAATCCAGTTTGCGCATGCGTCGGTCATACCCATGTGATGTGACGCACTCGCATTTTGGAGGGATTTGTTGCTCATGCGCACTGTTGCAAACATGGCCGCTTGTCTCTAACCATGCTCTCTGCTTGCCCCGCTGCTTATGCCTATCTGTCTTTTTCGCACTAAACCTTAATGCTCTAGATATTATAAAATAAGGGGTGCAGTGAAGTTTAACGGTGTACAGTGTAATCATTTTTACGTGTGATTCTAATTTTTTTTCGCTTACTTTTCATGTACCACGTATCTATGGGCCTGGGGACGGGGAGCCGCTCCATATTGAAGCTCTTCTAAACCCTGTCACGTGACATGGGAGAAACCCCACTGCGCAGAAGCTGAAGCAAGCCAGCTGGCTCCCGAAGCTCGATGCGCCTGGGAACCCACCTAGAAGATGCTGCAGTCCACCTTGACTGTGAAACATTGTATCTATGTGCTGTACACTCTCATTGTTTTCTATATTCCTATGCCTGGGAACGTGAACCCAAGGGGCGGGTATGAAAAATTACATATTCATGATGGGAACACTGAATTATAGGTGGTGACAATGACAAAGTCACCTCTCCTGACCAATCATAATGTGGGAATTTGTCACTTGCAACTTTTGTGGGTGGTCTAGGGGTCCCAAAACAGTATAACTAGCCTAGTATAGCTAAGAGAAATGGTCCGACTTGTCCGAGTAGCAGACCTGTCACTGACCCTACGAACTCTATAGGGGATTGATACAGAGGGCTGCGGAGCACTCTGTCCATACTTTCCACAAGCTCCCTGGGGTGGAAATAGTCTTAAGTGCTGGCGAAGCACTTTGCTGGGGAAATTCGAAAACCCAATCGGGGTTATTGGCGGATTCTGTGCAGAAGAGGGGGTAACGCAGGCGTTGCATCCGAAGCTGCAGGGGTTGGTCGTGCCCTTTGGTGAGCCCAGTCCTGACCCAAATCCTGAGGGGTATCCTGTCCTGATTGTCCGTGGGCTGTACCTGCTCACCTTCTGGTATTCCTGAATCCTTGAGGGTCCTGTCCCCGATCTTGTCCCAACTGACCCGTGGCCAGGGTTAGTCTTCATTCTCGTACTAGGTAAATATCTTCTGTGGGTGTCTGTTTGACTATACTCTTACCTTTTCTTTTCTTAATAAAGCACTCTTGCCTGTGATATTGCTCTATCACCTTTTAAGTGATTTATATGCAACTGTTTATTAGTGATGTTCCACTTCTTTCCCTACCTTTAGGATATTATTAAAACTGTCATATTGTTTAGTGTGTTCCATTTTTCCCTTCCCTTTAGCATGGTTGCAGTGAACTTAGTAAGAATAGCATAAGAAGCCTAGTTTAAGTGCACATGTTAGGTCCTTCCCACGTCCTTTGCCCTAGGTTAAACGTGTTTGAATAGTTTGTTCTTCAATACTCATACCCCGTAGTGTTCCCAGTTACTCTAATGGTACTTGCCCTAATCCATAGTTACATTGTGGCATTAATTTTAATTATTGATGTGCTGATTTGTATTTGCCTCATTATCCTGGCATATTCATTCTGAAATTTCTTTTATAAACTTTAAAAACCCATCAGGTGTCTGTGGTCATTTTACAGTATAAAGTGTGGATAAATGTACTAAATGCATAAGAGTTCTAATCCTTTAGGAATCTTGTCGCCTGTCCACTGCTAGCTCCTGAATCCATCAGGAGTAATGTGCCTGTGGTAAGTCAGGTACATGAATAGTAAGTGGTGTAAGAGTCACCCCCCCCCGAATTACTCATAGTAGCGTGCAAAGGATTTCACCCGGTTCATGTAAAACACTGTCGTCATATGCACGCCAGGGCCCAGTGTGTGGAGATTTGGTGATCTAGTGATCCGGGTGACCAGCGCGCTCTATCACAGTAATTGCACACTCTTGTTAACGTCAGTGATTTGATGTCCCCAGGAAGACCACATGACATCACCTTCTACTGTGCAGAGGTTAAATGTCATTAGACAAAACTACCTGTGATGCCATCAAGGGATGAAAGGGCCAGTCACTTCTGCCACCCCTGGCATACTGGTAACACCCCACTAAGAATCAGGAAGACTCAGTAAAAGGCTGTCATCATGGGTATGTCCGTCACATGGTCAAGGTTTTTAACATCCAAACTGAGTTAAATTCTCGTAGATAATTCTGAATCTTAGTGGTGATGCAGACTAGAATAAGACCTCTCTTTCTAGTTGAATGGTGCTTCGTGAATAGTAATATGTACTTATCATGTCATTATTCCAGTCAGCTTTGCATATGACGTGAATCAGGTAACATCGACCTACATTCAGGAAAGCAACTGTGAGCACGTGGGACGAAGTATGTACTGTTTTAATAAGACAGCTGTCTCGAATTTAAACGTTTAAGCAGGTGTGTCAAAAGCTTTCCATCTCAAGGTAATACGATTTACTGAGGAAGGAGAATTTGCCCCCTGCAATATTAAATATCTTTTTCAGCTCTGTTGCATTGTGCAAGATTGGTTTTAACAACTTGAGCATGACATTTAAAGACATAATTGAACACCCTCTGGCCACAGCTTTATTTGTCTGAAATACTTCATTTTATCAAATATTCAAAAAGTACAATACATATAGGGAGAGGTCAGGCTTAGGGTCAGCACCCTTCAGCCACTTGCATATATTTTTCATCGTTTGTCATTGGTTGGGTGGGCTGTCTGTCAACGCCATGCAATTTTGTGGATGGTTAGGTGTCCCATGTGTGTTCCCTTATGTTTTGGTGATGGGGCATCAAGAAGTTAGTTTATTGGACCCAAATGCGGCATGATGTGTTACCCTTAATCTATACAACGAGAAAGGACTCTTTGATTAATTTAGTTCGATGAAAGAATAACATTTCAGTTGATGAATTATGGCTTTTTTTAAGGACGTGAATGCTGTGAACCTGCCCAAGAGGCACATTGCTACTCATTAACCACCACGGAGCGTTTATTTGCTTTACATTGATGTCACAATAATATGTTTTGGAAGCAGGTCCTTTTTTCGTTCACAAAGCAAAAACATGCATGTATGTAGGCTATATTAAAGATGCAATGAAAATAACTAGTCCTTTGTCAAAAATACCAAGTTGTGTATGCATTGAAGAAATGTACCTGAAAGTCATGTCTTTCCTACACAATTAAGAAAAAGACATTGAGAAATACTGTTTTCTTGACTTCACATGTAACAATTTGGAGAAAATAAACTGTGCATGCACAATTGGTGAAAATGATGACATTGTCACTGCTTAGACAATGGTCTTGTGTTGCTACAAAGGCAGGTAAGGAAGGATCTTATACAGCAGGCGTAAATAATATAAACAGGTTGCATTCACTTTTTTGATTTGAAAGTGCGGGGAATGAGATTTTGGTATCAATTTATGATCGAATTAATAATTTATCTCATTCGTGATTTTGGACCGCTAATATCTGTCATTGAGTAAAAGACAACTCCCACATAGGTTAGTTAAACCCCATTAAATGACGCCACTCTGAAGAACCACTTACAACTGATAAAGTTTTAAGGCTTTTATATAAAAGTCAAATTTGAATGCGAATACAATCTTCTCAAGATAAACCTCGAGTATACAAAATACAAAATCAGTTCTTTAATCATCAATGTAAAGCTTCGATGTGAAGTGGTTCCTTTGCGTCATCTATCGAAAGAGAAAATAATCAAGTTAAATCTGTCCCTACTCTATACTAGGTGACATCCCTATTTCGCAAGTTCCTTGGTACCCTAAAAAGGTGTCAGCAGTTTGACTTCAAAGAAGTTCAAACTCTCTTAGCCTCTAAAGGTAACTTAAGTTTAAGAAGCAGTACCCTCTCTGCCTACCCATCCGCTCTTCTAAGGGTCCTCGGCCTACTGCTCCCTTGCGCTCTGATCTCTCTCAGCGCATCTGCTCAAGGCATCTACCCTTCTAACTTGCCTCTCGCTGTTCTCTCTCTCTGAGCTCCTCGCTATCTTCTCCCCGGGGTGCTGTCCCTAAAATACACAATCACAGTGTGGGTGGAACGCCCCTTGACGCCCACCTCGGACTTTCCCCGATGATGTCAGTTTCTGGCTCTTACCATTGCTTCATCTCTTTGCGTCGTCCGTTAGATTGACCCTTCTCTTTAGATGTCATCTTCATCTTCTTGTTGTCGACTTTTAGTTGACATTTCCATCCAAAGTCAAATAACCTTAAACAAGACCTTAACATTATAACGGTGGTTTTGACCCTTCTAGGTCCTGTGAATGGTCATTCAAAACAAACTCAAATTCCAATCGCCTCCTCTCATGTTTAGGCAATAAACTTCGTTCGACATTTGTCACCTTAAATCTAACAAATGCTAGACTCTTCGGCTCGCACCTTCAAGTGAAGACTATTCACGACTCCTGTGAGCCCACTAAATTACATACATGGACTACACTCTTGCGAACCCTTGGTCATTCAGGTTATATTCACAAATGACCTAAACTTCTCCTAGCATTCCTACAACTTCTTCTCCACTGTATAACCTTTAACATACATTTAAATGTGAACGCTTTTAGCAAAATACTTCGTTCATGTGTGAATACATCTTAGCTAAAATACAATTTCGTAGAGTATAAACCTTAATACATAGAATATAAAGTTCACACCAAATTTAATCCCATACATAGAATATAAACCCTATACATGAAACATAACTTTATATTCTCATTGATTACATCGTTATGTGTGCTCTCTGCACGTTCCTCCATGTTACATTTCTCTTACCATTTCTGCATTTAAAGTTACACACGTACATGAATTCTACTCTGCACGTTCTACTGTTCGTAAGCACTTCTACATTAGCCCACTACGTATACGGCCTTCTAAATCTAATACATTCTAAAGTGAATATAGTTATACATTTCCTATACCATGTCGTCACTTTAGTTGACTTTACGCTATAGTCATCACTTCACATTACGATATGCATTTCATTCCCACGTTACGCAATATTCCTACGTTTATAATAGATGCGTCTAAATATGACTACGATATACATTCCATTCAAATTGCGCTCTCTCAGTTCCCCCCTTTGATGACTTTTAGGAGTCATCACTAAAAGCAATTTGAATACAATCCTTTTAAACCGAACTAGTTACATCATTTCCTCTTTTCATCATTTCAAGTGCTCTCAAACTTTTATACTGTTGATCTTGTAAAACAGCTAATCTCCTTTCTTGTTCTCTCATAGATCTTTGTAACCGGTTCGTCTTATACCATTTATATAGTTTTACAAATCCTAACAATGAGATTATACAAATTAATACTATTAATACAGGTTTTAATATATACCATATAATACTTTTGCCAAGGTTGGCAAACCAACTTCCAACCTTTCCTACTCCATTACCTACTTTTTCCCAAACATTTATTTTTGTCAAATCTTCGATTTCTTGATGAATCTGTGTAATATTTCTTATGACCTTTTCTAGTGGTTTTGAATTATCAGGAATATAAGTACAACATTCCTGAACCTTCAAAGATTTACAAACTCCGCCTTCTTTTGCTAATATTACATCAAGAGCAAGTCGATTCTGAAGAACCATTGCTCTGATCGATTGCATCTCACCTTCTATTAGCATTAATGACCTTGCAGTACTCGCAGATAATCTATCTACGACTGTAGCTAGTCTCCTGATCTTAACATCGTTAAGTATTAAACCTAACATAGGAAACATCGCTCCAAATACGTCTCCTACTATTTCTGCATCTCCTACTTCCCTTTTCGTTCTTGTCGAAGCCTTTCTTTCTATGACCGCTAAATCCTTTGCATGATATATTTTTGGGAAGACAATTGCCAAGTAACACGAACCATACCAATTGTCAGGCAGTTTTACATAGGCATTTCTCCCACATACAAAATATACATTAGGAATCACTTGCATTTCCTTCATGAAATCTTTCGTATAATACTCTAGTCTAAAAGCATGTTCGCAATTTACTTCACCTACAAATACACTCTCATAATATGTCTTGCTTCGAGTTAAACATAACTTTCCTTTCTGCGTTCTATCCAATGCTATTGGACCATTGCTCCCTTTCTTTTTATGTGCCTTCTCTTCTTTGGTCCAATCAGTTTTCCACTGTCCTGACATTTTTAGAATCTTTTGCCTTCTGTATCGGTCATCTACTTGTCCTATAAACTTTTTCTCAATCTCTGACACTTTGCAAGTCAGATTATTTCTACGTGCGTATGATGTATCTAACGTATCCCAAGGAAGGAAGAACTTTGCTAGTCTATCCTCCTTTTTGTAATAGTCCCACTTATTCATTTGCTTATAATTCGGAACTTCAGGCAGTACCGAATCATAATTTGAAAAGTAGTACTCAAATCCTTCTCTACCATAAAATATACTAAGCAGTAAGCTACATGTTATCCCATAAGTCAATGGGAGATGATGATATCTAATGCCTTCGTCTACAGAAGCCGGTAATTGCATACAAACGTAGCAATCTTTGGCCTCCATGGCATCGATATATTCATACAATAATTTGGCATATGCATTTGACCTAAAATTTCCCTGTGACTCGTCTACATGCAATCTACGAGTTTCATCTGCTAGTAACGCTTTTTCACGTAAGACATTGCCCTCCTCTTTCTTTCCATCAAGAACAGGTTTCAAAGTCGTTACGAATTTTGCATCTGCTATTTCTTTATCGTTTTCATGTCCTATTATATATGATATGGTCACTACTGTAATTATGAGAAATATCACTATCGCTATAAGTGTACCTACTATACATCTAGCTTTTCTGTTTGGGTTGCCGTTCTCCATGTTGTCAAAACAGCGCAACTCTTTCTCTTGCGAAAAGGTTTTCAGTTCAGTCCTTTGCTTGCCTTGTTTTCTTTTCAGTTTGTAAAGTGCTCTTTTATCAACAAAGTCTCTTTTTCGCAACAATGTCTCTTTATTTTTAACAACAGACAACCCTAACCCTTCTCCGTCCTCTAAATGTAATCCCTAATTTTATTCTTCTTTCCACTCGGCGCTAGGTTATCTTCTTCTTTATGGCTTATATACAAAAGTCTCTATGTATCAACAATTATTCTCGTACCTGCAGCTCTTGCAACTAGTTCCAACAATTCAAAACGAATGATTTTGTCTTCTTCCTCTGAGATCTGATGACCAAATGTTGGAAATTGTAATCTGTTCAACACTAAATCTTTAATCCGACTCAAGTATGGGGGTATGGGAAGTGTGAAAGTCAGTAACCCCTCAGTCTCGAGTCCAGGCGTCAACATCCATATCTCCACTGCCACAAATGGATCGAGATCGATTACTTTCACGCTCTTCACTCTCCCAGATTTCTGTCCCCAAGACATCTGCTAGATAAGTCCACTCTGGGGTGGCGTACCTTCTGCAGGGCACACGTACCCTCCTCGACCTTCGTGGACTCTCAGTTCCTGAGTCAGTCGTTTCTTCCTCCTGATCCGATTCTTCAGCGATCGGGACAAGAGTTCTTTCTTGCTTTTCTTCCGAGCTTGGCCTTTTCTTTCTCTCCGGCCAAGTGGCTTCGTCACTCCTTGTTTTTCTGCTCCTTGTTCTTGGACCAGTCTCTTGGTCACTCTCAGCTTGTTCAGTTTCCGATTCAGTCTCCCAGTTACTGTCTTCTCCTGATGCGACTTCGGTCTCGCTAGTGTCTTGACCTTCGTCGACTTGTTCTAATTCTGTTTCAGTTTCTTTGATCACCTCCACAGCTTGGCTTTCCCCCTCTATGGCTTCTCCGCTTTCCGCCGGATTCTCACCCGAGAGAGGAGCTGTTTCTTCTAGAGGTGTTGGCACTCTTCGGGTGTGTGAGGCATGTATCCAGTTTGGCAGGCCTCCACACTTCACCGCTGTGTTCGTGACAAGTATGACTTGAAACGGTCCTCTCCAGCGCACGTCTAAGCAGTTCTTCCTGACATGCTTTTTCACCAGGACCCAGTCTCCAGGACTCAGGTCATGGCACAAGTCTTGTGCTGATGGAACCTCTGCAGCCTGGACCTGGAGGGACACAGAATTAATGGCATCAGATAGTCCCTTGCAGTAGTCCAAGATCAAGTCGTCTGTGATGTTCACTAGCGCTGCAGTCGGAACCGATGGCAATCTCATAGCTCTCCCCATTAGCACTTCATGTGGAGAGAGACCTGTTTTCCTATCGGGTGTGCTACGTATGCTCATAAGAACCGCTGGAAGTGCGTCTGGCCAACTCAGGGATGTCGATGAACAAACTTTAGCCAATCTGGACTTGATTGTACTGTTGATCTGCTCTACAATCCCTGAAGCTTCTGGTCGATAGCTGCAGTGTAACTTCTGATCAATATTCAAAGCTGAGCACAACATCTTCACTATTTCGCTATTGAAATGAGTTCCTCTGTCCGATTCCAAAGAGGATGGCACCCCAAATCTCGGTATCAACTCTCTAAGTAACAGTTTTGCTACTGTAAGTGTATCGCACCTACGTGTAGGGTAAGCCTCAACCCATCTAGAAAATATGCAGACAATCACTAAAACGTATCTGAGTCTGTTACATGGAGGCATTTCTATAAAATCAAGCTGCATTCGATTGAAAGGCCCCCCAGACCTTCCTATATGACTCAATGTAACTGGTGTTCTCTTTCCCACGTTTAGTTGCTGACAGATCGCACATCGCTGACATACTGCTTCTGCCGCTACTCTAAACTTAGGATTGAACCACGTTTGTCTGAATACTCTCACCATGGCATCTCTTCCTATGTGTGCTGATCCATGCAATTTCCTTGCCATTGGACTAACAAGTTCATTTGGTAAAACTGCTCTCCCATCGGCAGAAACCCAAAAATTCATCTCGCTTTTCTCACAACCCGCTGTTTCCCAGCCCTTTTTCTCATCATCTGGTGCATTCTCTTGGACACTCCTTAACTCATCCCATGTATCTACAGTGTCTAATAACATCGTCAATTCAGTTCTTTCTCGAATTCCCCCCACTTTCACATCAGTGTGAGAATATCCCTGTTCAGCACAATAACGTGCTACTTCATCAGCATAGCGGTTGCCTTGCGACACAAAGTCTACATTTTTAGTGTGCGCGGCACACTTGACAACGGCTATGGCTGACGGACCTTGCAATGCATCTAACAAAAGTCTCACGAATTCTCCATTCCTAATGGGAGAACCCGAGGAGGTCATGTAACCTCTTTGAGACCATAACTGCCCATAATCGTGAACTACCCCGAAACCATACTGGCTATCGGTGTATATAGTGACTCGAAGTTTGTCGCCTGCTAAGCAAGCACGAGTCAAAGCAACAATTTCAGCTACCTGTGCGGAGTGTACTCCTTCCAGGCAAGCGGCTTCTACAACTCTGGTGATTGTGCAAACTGCATAAGCTGCTCTCAGCTGACCGATATCGCCTCTTACGCATGAACCATCAACAAAGAAAATTTCATCAGGGTCAGTCAATGGCTCATCTACGATATCGGGTCTCGGTTTGGTGCATAGTTCAGTCACATCGAGGCAGTCATGATCTGTACAATTTTCATCTTCCACTTCATTTGGAAGTGGCATCAAAGTAGCAGGATTCAAGACGGAGCATCTTTTCAGGGTCACATTCTCGGCAGCCAGTATGACTTGCTCGTAGCGTGTGAGCCTGCTATTCGTCAGATGCTGAGTCTTAGTCCTGGTCATTAACAATTCCACAGAATGCGGTACATACACCACTAACTGATGTCCCATCACCACGCTTTCTGATCTCTCAATGCTGACACCCGTTGCAGCTACGGATTTGAGACATCCGGGCAACGCTGCGGCTACTGGATCTAATGTAGCCGAAAAATACGCCACTGGCCTACGCGCATCTCCGTGGATCTGAGCTAAAACCGCTAAAGCGCATCCCTCTCTTTCGCAGCAGTAAAGCAAAAATGGTTTGGTGTAATCAGGCATTCCCAAAGCCGGGGCGCGACATAAGTCCTCCCTCAGCTGCAAAAATTCCATCAAACAGTCTTTGTCCCATGGTACCGGATCACTCACTCCTTTGTGCGTCAGTTGTAATAACGGCTTTGCCTTCAGTGAGAAGTTGGCTATCCACTGTCGACAATAACCGACCATGCCTAGAAACATCCTGACCTCTCTTTGTGTGGTAGGCGCGTTCATTTTCATAATCGCCTCTATTCTGTCAGGAGACACCTTCCGTTTCCCCTTTTCAATCCTGTGGCCCAAGTATTGCACTTCAGTCTGACAATATTGTAATTTACTTGGAGACACCTTGTGCCCGTTCTCGGCCAAGTGATTTAACAAGGTTATGGTGTCTACTCTGCAAGCTTCTTCTGTTTCTGACGCAACTAGGAGGTCGTCTATGTACTGGACTAGAACTGAGTTCTTGGGCAGCACTAGACTTTCAAGATTTCTCTTTAAAAGCTGGTTAAAGATCGATGGGCTTTCTGTATACCCCTGAGGGATACGACACCATGTTAAAACGCGATCTTCCAGCTTAAAAGCGAAAAGATACTGGCTCTCTTCATCTAAAGGAATCGAAAAGAAAGCCTGACACAAATCTATCACGGTGAACCATTCAGCTTGGAACGGTATCTGAAATAATATCACTGATGGATTCGGTACCACTGGACAACATGAGACAACAATATTATTAATCTTTCGAAGATCCTGCACTATTCTGTATTTTCCACTAGGTTTCTGCAAACCCATGATCGGTGAGTTACATGGACTACCCACGATCTCCTTCAGTATTCCTTGTTTAATCATGGATTCGATCACAGGCTTTATTCCTGAAATCGTCTCTGGTGTCAACTTGTATTGTGGTGTTCTTGGATATTCAGCATTGAGTCTTACCAAGATCTTTACTGGTTCTACTCCTTTGATCAAGCCTATTTCTTCTCCAGTAAAATCCCACACCTCAGCTGACACTTTCTCTCTCAAATCCTGTGGAAGCTCCTCCACTGTTAAGGTAGGATATAGTTCCACGCATTCCTGCGACTTCATGACTTTAAAATCAGCATCTTCATCGTTGGTCTGTACTTCTACTCCTTCAGGTGTGCAATGTATTGTGCAATTCAGTTTACACAACAGATCTCTTCCTAACAAGCACACCGGACTAGAATCACAGATCACAAACTGATGTTCGTCACTGTATTTCCCTATCTTCACTGACACTGGTTCTGTCAGAGGATTCGTCATCCTCTTGTTTGCGACTCCTACCACCTGAATCATTTCTCCTGATATCGGCAGACCTGGGACTACCGCTGATCTCAACGTGGATCTAGTGGCTCCCGTATCCACCAAAAAGGTCGTAGGACATCCAGCTACTTCAGCTTCTACGTATGGTCCTCTCTGGTCTACTTCCAGGGCTGCTCCTAAGGTACAATCTTCTTCCCTATTCACTCGTTGCCCTGTAAGAGGATCAACGTAGTAGCATTCTTCTCCTCCTACGAATAATGGCATTTGTCTATAGGTTTTCCCTCCATTTGCAATTCGAGGTGGTTGAGGAAACGGGGCTCGAGGAGTCTGAGTCCCCCCTTTGATAAACTTTCCCTTCGGGACTGTTGCTCCCTTAACCACGTTATTCGGTACCTCTTCCTCCTCCTGTTCTAATTCCCCTGTCTCAATATTGTAAGGACACTCGCGTCTCCAATGTCCTACCTCGTTACACTGATGACACCTGGTTGTCCTTTTCAGTGTTGCGATATCCATTCTCTGTCTCGGTCTTTCTTCCTCTTCTCTGCTCTGATTGTTTTGTTTCTTCGCCTGCGCTCCTGTTCCCTGCTGTCGCTGTCCACCCTTTCCAGCTACTTGCATCTGCACTAACATTAACTTTTCCTTGAGCTTCTTCGCCTTCGAGTCTATTTCATCGCTACAGTACCTTGCGTACCTCAGAATCTCATCTAAAGGTTTGTTCTGCCAACAGATCAAGTGCTGTTGAATCATTAGGCTTATGTCTGGTCTTAGTCCGAGAACAAACTTTGACACAAACTGTCCTATGTCTTTAGGATCCATTACGTCTAACCCGCTATACTGCTTGAATGCTTTCAATAATCTCTCGTAGAACTCGTGAACTGTCTCTTTAGGCTCCTGAGTTGTTCGATCTATCTTAACCCAGTCTATGTCTTGCACTGGCACTTTCTCTTTCAGCCATGTTATTACTCTCTCGTATTTTTCCATGACTCTGTCTGATGGACCACCTGTCTGGGTATCTCTCTGAGGCTCACAAGTGGGCCATTCAATACTAAGTTTGCATGCCGTCCACAAGTCTCCGGGTACTACGATATCGAACAATGTGTTCAAATCGATCCAGAGAACCTTAGAGATCTTCACGAATCTCTCTACCTGCTTGTACCACTCAACGGGATTTTCTCTAAGTTTCGGGAAGGAATTAGTGAATGCCGCTAAATCCCCCCTACTCCATGGTACATGCACGTAGTTTCCGTTCGCGATCTCTCGCAAAGGGAAAGCTTCCATTCGCATTAAGTCTGTATCCTGAGACTTCACAAGTGTACTCCGTCTGACAGATCCTTTCTTGGACCATCTTTCCTCCCATCTATCCAGATCTCTCCAAATTCTAATACACATGACCAATTCCCTTATGTGTACTCTTAGTCCAATCGTTCTGCGCTCATCTAAATCTAGATCCGTGCAGTTCAGCCTATGATTGGCCTGCAAAGCTTTAGTTCGCGATATGTCTATCATGTACTTGTCAGCTAATTCAGATAACTTTTCGTGAGCTGCCCTTGCTTTCCGAGTAACATCCTTGGATAAAAACAATATTTCATCTGGCGCGTACAGCTCTAACCTCTCGATCGCCACTGTGCCGTCAATTATTTCGTCTAAGTCTGATTTTAAGCTCATTACATCTATGCGTCTTGCTTTTATTTCAGCTTTCAGTACGTCAGTCCTAGGTTGTTCTCTTACATCCCTCTCACCTCCACTATGCGCCCTACGCCTGAGCACAGGTGAGTTATGAGGAATTTTCCTTCCATCTCTTTGTTCCCACCTCTCTAAATCCCAAGCCTTTCCATCTTCCCTTGGGGTGTGGTGGAACAATGCTCCATCCTTCAACCCTACATTCTGTCTTTTCGACTCGGTTTCTCCAGATACAAGATAAGATCCTCCGTGCTGTTCTAAACCACTGTAACTCGCTTGCTGTCTGGTATCACTTAACAGACGATAAGGACCTTCATGGCTCTCCATGCTCCCGCGATCTCTTTCGTGATCACCGGATGTATGGCGAGACGTTTCGCGACTCCCTAAATTCTCCTGACTTCGTCCACTATCACCGGATGCATGTCGAGACGCTTCGCGACTCTCCATGTTTCCGTGATTCCAATGTTGCACATTTTCATCTGGAGTATGGTGTGTGCATCTGAAAGTGTTCCGGTATTCCTGCGTCCTTCGTTCTCCCTCACTGAAAGTGACGCGAGGCACTTCGCCACACCCTGCACTCCTGTCATCGCACATTCGTCTATTGCCACTAGTGATAGGGCACGTATCTCTTCTGCTTTCTTGACTCCCTCTCTCCCACTCCGGGCTGCTTTCCCCAGCTCCACAATGAGAGAGGACCTTGTTATCTTGGTCTCTCCACTCCGCTCCTGTTTCTAAGCTTTTATTCCGAGCCTCTTCGGCAGTATCCCACTCTTTCAGATATTCCCTTAATTCCTTATAGGATTTCGGTTTTGGTCCCCTCAAATCCATCGATCCTCTTTGGCCCCCTTGTTCTATCCAGGGACCCGTTGCGGAATCTAATGGGGTACTCCGACTCACTGGTGCCAATCTCTGTCTTTGAGGATTCATCGTGTCGTTCCTATTCTCCATCTCTGCCCTTTCCCTGTCCCATCGTGCCTGTTCCTCCTGCTGGACCCCTTCTGGGTTGTAGATTGACACAATAGGGCCTATGGTAACAGGTACTTGTAAAGCGTCCGGCATTTGGTACGACCTTGCACATTGCGTCTCTGGTGCCTTCTGGACCACAAATCTTCCCACTACTCTCCGTTCAGAACTAGCTTGGGGTATTTCCTCACTCTTGTTGGAGTCCCACTCTGTTACTGGGATCGATTTATATTCTCCCCATCTAGCTCCGTCCCCTTGCTGTAATATGGGACTTGCGGATTCACCGCTATATGGAGGTGGTCTCTCTGTTAACAGCCTCTCTATCAGTTCTTCTTCCGTTTCGCTATCCTCGTCTTCCTCTTCTAGGGGTTTCTTTTCTCCCGTAGCTTCTATCATGGTGAACAGTTTGTCTGCTTCTATCTTTTGCACTCTCCACTTCTTAGCTTCCTCATCCCATTTAGCATCCTGTAATGCCTTTACTGATCGTCTCACTCTTTCCTGACGTCTCTTTACGCCTTTTGCGTGTGCTGCTTTAAACCATGCACTAAGAGCTTCGAATTGTGTTGGCCTCGGTAGAGGTCTTGTTGCAAGCATTACCGCTTTCAATTGGTTCAACACGTCTAGCTTAAACGTTCCGAATCTTGGAAACGTCAATTCCTTTTCTCCTTCTGTTAGCCTATTCCACTCGGAAATCCATAATATCGAGTGTAAGCCTACATTTACTGCCATATGATAAGCTGGGGTGCCTTCTGGTGGAGCTTCTTCTCCGGTATATAAGTTTCTTCTATTCTTCCTAAAGATCTTTCTTAAACCCTTAAAGCACTTCATTTTTGATGATCTACGATTTTCCTCTTATTAATTCTCTTCCTTATTTATGTCCTGATGACAACCACCAATCCCGGTGCGACTCTCGCTAGTCAGCCTATCCCAACGCTGTTCTGTGCCGACCGACCAATCTCAGCGCGACTCTACGCTGACGTCACTTGTTCTCTCTGCTGCAATTTCCTTCGTTTCTCAACTCGTCTCGCGATCTCACATGCGTTTCATTCATACGCCGAAAAATGACTACTTCCGTCCAAGCGATCACTTTTCTCTGACTGTACGGCCACAGTCTAACTGTAATTGTCACCTCAACTGGCGAGACGTCTTTCCTCGTACGGTCAGACGTTTACCTCAACTGATAGGTTACTTACACACAGTAAACGTACGACCAGCATGCGTTTACTCATACACTCTCTCAAACGCTCCCCCTATCATCGGTCTGTGGGCGATCAATGGTACCTCATGACCCCCTTTAAATGGTAGACAAATTACTCTGGGTGTTCGATACACCCGAACCACTTAAGTCCTCTGGACATAAGATTTTATCCGGTTGCGCGCGCTCACAACCTTCCCTCAATCATACTACAGGCATTCAACTCCGCTTGACATTACAACACAGGAACAACATAAAACACCGCAATCTTACAACGCATGACCCTTATACTCACTCTCGACCGATTCTGCTGCTTTTCTCTCGACGCACCGTCAGCACCTTCTTCGACAGGGATTCTTCTTCTGGTCGTCGATGACTAGGGACCTTGGGGTAAACTAAACCTGGCCTAGGTCGTCTTCCTCAAGAAGATAACCATCATACTCTGCTACCAACTGCGGGGAATGAGATTTTGGTATCAATTTATGATCGAATTAATAATTTATCTCATTCGTGATTTTGGACCGCTAATATCTGTCATTGAGTAAAAGACAACTCCCACATAGGTTAGTTAAACCCCATTAAATGACGCCACTCTGAAGAACCACTTACAACTGATAAAGTTTTAAGGCTTTTATATAAAAGTCAAATTTGAATGCGAATACAATCTTCTCAAGATAAACCTCGAGTATACAAAATACAAAATCAGTTCTTTAATCATCAATGTAAAGCTTCGATGTGAAGTGGTTCCTTTGCGTCATCTGTCGAAAGAGAAAATAATCAAGTTAAATCTGTCCCTACTCTATACTAGGTGACATCCCTATTTCGCAAGTTCCTTGGTACCCTAAAAAGGTGTCAGCAGTT
Organism: Lissotriton vulgaris; assembly: GCF_964263255.1. Lineage (NCBI taxonomy): Eukaryota > Metazoa > Chordata > Amphibia > Caudata > Salamandridae > Lissotriton > Lissotriton vulgaris. The sequence goes on from NC_141696.1 coordinate 231,792,242, forward strand.
TGACTTCAAAGAAGTTCAAACTCTCTTAGCCTCTAAAGGTAACTTAAGTTTAAGAAGCAGTACCCTCTCTGCCTACCCATCCGCTCTTCTAAGGGTCCTCGGCCTACTGCTCCCTTGCGCTCTGATCTCTCTCAGCGCATCTGCTCAAGGCATCTACCCTTCTAACTTGCCTCTCGCTGTTCTCTCTCTCTGAGCTCCTCGCTATCTTCTCCCCGGGGTGCTGTCCCTAAAATACACAATCACAGTGTGGGTGGAACGCCCCTTGACGCCCACCTCGGACTTTCCCCGATGATGTCAGTTTCTGGCTCTTTCCATTGCTTCATCTCTTTGCGTCGTCCGTTAGATTGACCCTTCTCTTTAGATGTCATCTTCATCTTCTTGTTGTCGACTTTTAGTTGACATTTCCATCCAAAGTCAAATAACCTTAAACAAGACCTTAACATTATAACGGTGGTTTTGACCCTTCTAGGTCCTGTGAATGGTCATTCAAAACAAACTCAAATTCCAATCGCCTCCTCTCATGTTTAGGCAATAAACTTCGTTCGACATTTGTCACCTTAAATCTAACAAATGCTAGACTCTTCGGCTCGCACCTTCAAGTGAAGACTATTCACGACTCCTGTGAGCCCACTAAATTACATACATGGACTACACTCTTGCGAACCCTTGGTCATTCAGGTTATATTCACAAATGACCTAAACTTCTCCTAGCATTCCTACAACTTCTTCTCCACTGTATAACCTTTAACATACATTTAAATGTGAACGCTTTTAGCAAAATACTTCGTTCATGTGTGAATACATCTTAGCTAAAATACAATTTCGTAGAGTATAAACCTTAATACATAGAATATAAAGTTCACACCAAATTTAATCCCATACATAGAATATAAACCCTATACATGAAACATAACTTTATATTCTCATTGATTACATCGTTATGTGTGCTCTCTGCACGTTCCTCCATATTACATTTCTCTTACCATTTCTGCATTTAAAGTTACACACGTACATGAATTCTACTCTGCACGTTCTACTGTTCGTAAGCACTTCTACATTAGCCCACTACGTATACGGCCTTCTAAATCTAATACATTCTAAAGTGAATATAGTTATACATTTCCTATACCATGTCGTCACTTTAGTTGACTTTACGCTATAGTCATCACTTCACATTACGATATGCATTTCATTCCCACGTTACGCAATATTCCTACGTTTATAATAGATGCGTCTAAATATGACTACGATATACATTCCATTCAAATTGCGCTCTCTCAAAAGGGATTGTCTAAGGGGGCGAATGGCTCTAATATGGGAAATGGACAATGGCGGCTGAGTGGATCCAATCCCCCTGTTGTCTTAGCAGTCCTGCAATTTTTATAAGCTATGGGTGGAACTCTGAGCAATCATGCTTTGCAGCCCAGCACATCTCCATTGCTCCCTGGTGGCTTCTGTCAAGTCTTCATTTCAGCAATATCTTACTTTCATGATGTTCTACTAGCTGTTTGAGTATTGGTTTGATTCATGCGCCATTAATATTGAAGTCCTGCCCAAAATGGGTTTGGGGGATTTAACACGCATGCTCTCACAAAAGGCCGTATGTAACCCAACCGGCCCATAATGTTGTCAAGCTTTCTCCACCCTCGGGCGACCTATACTGACCTGTATACTGTACCTTGTATATAAAACTCTTTCTCAATAAAATTCACTTGAAATAAAAAGAAAAAAAAAGAAGACACATGTGTAAAAGTGGAAACAAAGTACTTGCAATTAGCCCGGGACCTGGTTCATCTCCAGATTTACTTTTATTTTTAATTTCAATTTGAATAAAGTTAATAGAGTACAATTACCTTATAGAGTATTCAGATGCTAACTGAAAGGACTGAATACATTTTTGTGTTGTACAACCAAGTGTGGATTTTCTTCCTGAAAGCCCCATAGTTAGGTTCTGTTATTTCATAAAGAGGGGGCTGAGTTTGGTGGAACCTAAGTAAAAAGATATTTCTTTACTCCAACCTTTCGTAAATTTAGTAACAGATAGTAGTGAACTAAAAGTTGAACAATGAGTCTGTGATGGGTAATAAGGTAGAATAAGAGCTGTAACATCCATTGCGTCATTTCTAGAGCAGGCCTTGTTACAAATGCAAAGTGCCTTGAAAGCAATTCTACTTTCAACAGGAAGCCAATGTAGACTGTGATGATGGAATGACATAGAATTTCACAGCAATAACCCTAGAAGGAGTCTCAGTTGCAGTCTATTCATAAGAGTAAGAGTAACAAAAAAGGATCCCGGTATCCCCTGGCTGGTGTGAGGAGCTCTCCTCTTTTTTCATTAATAAGATCAAGCTCATTGAGGAGGGATTAGCCTTGAGCAATGTCGCCTCAAGCCCTCTGTCTGAGACGCCCGGTACTCTTTCTAGCAGTTGCCTTGCCCAATTTGCTAAAGTTGATCAATCGGACATTCTTGCTCTGCTGAAATCTCTCAAATCGGGCTCCCCTTCGGACCCCTGCCCGGCAAGAGTTTTGGCAGAAGTAGCAGATTGTATCGGGTCTGAAGTTACAGCTATGGTCAATTGGTCACTGTAATCTGCAGTGGTGCCTAGGCAGTCGAAGCAAGCTAAACTTCTGCCTCTCCTGAAGAAGCCATCATCGGACCCCCTTTTTGCAGCCAACTACCGCCCCATCTCCCTGCTTCCGGCACTGGCTAAAGTCTGTGAAAAGGTTGTTTTTCGGCAGTTGAACGCCTTTGTGGAAGCGTCCGGGGTGCTTCACCCAGCCCAGTCTGGTTTTAGGGCCTCCTTTAGCACGGAGACAGCCTTGGTGGAGGTGGTGGAAGCCATTAGGGAGTGTATGGACAAGGGTGGCAGAGCGGTGCTAATTTTATTGGACCTCTCTGCCGCCTTTGATACGATCCCTCATCAACTCCTCCTGGCCCGCCTCACCTCTATCGGCCTCACTGGGGCTGTGTGGCCATAGCTGGAGTCTTTTCTGGACTCCCGTTCCCAGCAAGTCTGGATGCCCCCGTATTCCTCCTCGGCCAGGTCAGTTCAGACACGGGTCCCACAGGGCTTAACATTGAGCCCACTTCTTTTCAACATTTATATGACCCCACTGATCTGCCTTGCCGAGGAGCTGGGTGCAAAAATTATGGCCTACACCGACGACACCCAGCTCCTGTTTACCTGGGGTAACTCGAAAGTAGAAACGGTTGCGGCACAAAAGTGCCTGGCGGCCGTATTTACCTGGCTGGCCCATGCCAAACTTAAATGTAATGAGGGAAAATCGGAGATCATACTATATGGCCAATTTCCAAACCAATTTACTTAATTAGTGGGGCATCCTGATTTCCCCCATCCCCTCTCTGAAGGTTGCCCAGCCAAGAATCTGGGCATATGGTTCAATGAGGACTTAAGGTTCTCAGAGCACATTAAAAGACTGACGGGTGTTTGTTTTGGGACCCTTAAATCTCTGGGCAGATTCTTCCCTTTATTGCCCCAGCCGGCCAAAGAGACGGTCGCCAGAGACCTCATATTGTCTCGCCTGGACTATGCTAACGCTCTTTATTTGGGCTCCCCCTCCTTTCTGTTAAACAAGTTGCAACTCATCCAGAATGTGGCCGCGAGACTTCTGCTGGGCATTCCCAGATGCATCAGCATAAGATCGCGAATGGCCACACTCCACTGGCTGCCGGTGGCCCAAAGAGTTTAATTTAAGGCTCTGGTTCTCACTCATAGAGCCTTACATGATATTGGCCCGCTTATCTCAAGAGGAGAGTGGCTTTTCATGTCCCCAGTCGATACCTCAGGTCGGCTTCCCAACGTCGGCTGGTAATTCCCCGCTTCCGGCGAACTAGGTTGGGCGGTCAATCGTTCTCGGTTAAAGCGGCTACCCTTTGGAATTCCCTTCCATTCACACTCAGGGATACCAGAGACCATAGCTGCTTCAAAAAGCTCCTTAAAACCCACTTATTCAATCAAGCTTACTAAAATGCTGCTTCTCTCGATTTCTATGTGGTTTTGCTCCGCGCCAGGATACTCAAGAGTAGTTGCGCGCGTAATAAATACCCATATAACATAACATAACATGACATGGAGTCCTACATAGCGAGAGTTACAATAGGGCAACCTGGACATTAACACTACCTAGAGAATGGTCTTGTGTTGTTACAAAGGCAGGTAAGGAAGGATCTTATACAGCAGGCGTAAATAATAGGAACAGGTTGCATTAACTTTATTAAAAAACAGAAAAATAGCTAGCTGTCAAAGATCACCTTAAGATTTTTTGCCTCATCCACAACAGCAGGAAGGCATTCTAGTTCAGCTGACACCACCTAGAAGATCAAAGTGGAACCGAGCAACTAAAACCCAATAGCTATATTTTGTCTCTCTTCAGCTTTGGTAAGAGAGCAAACATCTATAAGGTCACCTCAGAAAATCTATCAGTTTCAATTTCCTCATTAAAAGGAAAAATAATATGGGTATCATCCATGTATGACACCTGTTGAAACCCAAAGGACTGAAAGACCTTGACCGAAGGGGCAAGTAAACATTAAATAATGTTGGCCTCAAAGAAGAGAGGTCAAGTGGATCAGTTCTCGCATGAAAGCCGTATAGTTCAGGTCCTGCCCGTCAACAATGCATTCCCTGGAATGTTGTTGAGTGCAGGCTATTTTAACCCCTTCGCTGCTGGCCCGTTTCCGCCGCTGTGCGGTAAACAAACGAACAGGGCGGGCCGTGACGAACCCCAGCCGTCATCAGCACACGAGCACCGCGGAGCGTGACGGCTGGGGTTCGTCACCAGCATACAAGGGGTTAACTGCAAGTGGTGAGCTACCATGTCCAAAACGGTACTCAGGCCAAGTATAATCATAGCTTCTCTGTTCTCTTTCTTAAGCATTTCATGTAAAGACTCAATAGTTGATAGTAAGGCTGACTTCGTGCTATGCAAACCTTGGAACCCACCTTTAGAGGGGTCAAGAATATTCTTTTAATCAATGGATTGGGACAATTTTTGGTTCACCTCTTTCTCGATAATTTTAGTGTGTAATGTACACAGAGAGATGGGTGTAAAATTTCTCATTACCTTAGGATCAGCCGAGGGCTTCTTCAAGAGTGAAATTAGAAGTGCCTACTTCCAGCTGGAACGAAAGAAGCATTACATACGTTGGGAAGGGCAGGAGGTACTTGCAACCTTCAACTACTTCAGATGCAATCCACTTGACCTTCATATGCAACCCACATAAGCTTTTTCAATCCATGGTTCAGTCACTGATACCATCTCATTTACATGGAACAAGACTCTTCTGGATGTTTACACAAATGTATACTCTGTCCCATAAGCCAGGGAGGTCCAACATGAACCCAAGAGGTCATGCTCCATGCCAGATATTCCAAATAGCCAAAGCCTTTGTAGAAGAATCCCAATAAAAGTGATTGTGTTCCAATGATTCTTAAATGGGTATACTTAACAACTGGCATGCACCTGACCCTCCTGGATGTATAATGGACACTCTGTTCTAAGACATTGTTTCATGCGGTTGCATATTCTGTTACAGGTGCAAATAAGTATGTTTATAATGTATCCTCCCATGCTTTCTTCAAAGCATTTCATTTGCAAACGTCTAGGGACCTTGCTGACATGTTGCCTGCGGATGTATGTCGTTACAACGCATACTTTTACAACGCATACCTTTACAACGCATTTTTTACACCGCAACATCCATTACAACGCATTACATTACAACGCATGCCATTACAACAAATTCTTTGAAACTACCTTTACAACGCATTCCACTACAACGCATACTACATTTACAACGCATACCATTACAACGCATACCATTACATTACATGTATGGTAAGTATTGGATAGTGTAGGGGTAAAAATTACTATTCTAACTCCAGGGGGTGCAACAGTAGGGTAAATGTTGGATAGTGTAGGGGTAAAAATTACTATTCTAACTCCAGGGGGTGCAACAGTAGGGTAAGTATTGGATAGTGTAGGGGTAAAAAATACTATTCTAACTCCAGGGGGTGCAACAGTAGGGTAAGTGTTGGATAGTGTAGGTATGTGTTGTAATGGCATGTGCTGTAATGACTGCGTTGTAATGAAATGGGTTGTAGTGGTATGCGTTGTAGTGACATGCGTTGTAATGGTTGCGTTGTAATGGCATGCGTTGTAATGGATGTTGCGTTGTAAAAGTTTCGTTTTAAAGGTAGTGTGTTGTAAAAGTTGCGTTGTAAGTGTTGTTTCCTGTTGCCTGCTGAGGGAATCTGTGGTACTAGTAACATATCCATACATGTGCTGGAGATTCCACAAATAACGGCTGAGACACTGAATCATGCCATCAGTTAAAAAAGGGGTGAATGTTCCAGGGGTTTCCCATCCATAGATAATGGGGATAGTCAATATATTCAGATGTCCTTAGCAAATGGTAAACCCCTAACTGGTTAGGCCAAAGCTGAGTTGCTGTAGTGGTATGCTGTGAATTCCAATAAAACAGATCGGGGGTATTTTGGATTATATTTCCAGTGTCTTTATTTTCTGTGGTAAGGCCTGTGATTTGATGTAATTCTTCAAGTAGAATCATAGGTTTTGTGAACACAGGCTGATTCAATAGGATTTTTATAGTCGGAATCACAAGTTTTGTGAAGAGAGCCAACACGTGTTTCGCCCCTTCTTGGTGCGCAGGCCAGGGGTTTTCTCAAGGCTGATAACTGAGATATAGTGCAAAACAGGAAGTACCAATCATAGGCTTTACCTCAGAAAATAAAGACACTTTATAATCCAAAAGACCACCAATCTGTTTTATTGGAATGCACAGCATTTCTCTGCAACAACTCAGCTATGTCCTTGTCTTGACGTGTTCACAGAATCATGCCATGTCTTGTGCTGTGAGTCACTCTCATTGCATCTACCGCAAAAGTTCACAGAATTGTTTTAAGTTTCCTGGGATAAAACACAATTAATTCAATAAACACAGTGTGCTAGAGCAATTGGGCTACATCACTGAGCACACATGGCCCCACAGCAGCAGGGTTGGACAAAGTACTGTTGGATCTCTGCCCCCTCCTGCAATAACAGTTACCAGGACAGGGATGGCATTAGCATTTGTTGGCATCACCCCAATGGCCTCCTTCTCCGCAGATTCCCTCACTATCAACTTCCAACAATGCTCCACATCTCTCCATAGCTTTCTATCATAGATATTTCATTTGTTTTATATTACTACTCATAGCACTGCAAGGTGTTGGGGTACTTTACACCACACATACAATATACAGACACAATTAATCATAGTTGAGTAAATTGGTGTATAGGAAATGTTATCTTGGACCTGTTTTTTTATGCAGGGTCTCCCCCATATTTTTTGTGTTCTGTTACTGAACCAGTTTTTGATGGCATTAGGACTGTGTGCAATTTTTCTCTGCTAAACAGCAGTAAAGTGCTAGTTCTTGCTCCCTAAAGCGTGTTACAATTGGCATATATCAGATTGGCAATTAGTTTTCACACTTGCACTCAGTATACAATCAATATCAAAAGTTGTTGCGTGCTCTAGGGCGCACTCTCCGTTGTTAAGTGCAGGAAAATATAGACCAAATCGCGTGCCCCTTAATTGGGTGACGTCCCCTAGTCACAGCGTAACCCCTCAATTGGGTTAATTAAATCTTTAACAAAAGATTTCCAAGAAAGCGATATCTTTTCTGTGTTTCAAATTTCTTTAATGTTTCATCCCATTAGGTATAGAACTGTATTTATAGTTCGTAACTCTTCAAAAAAAGTAAGCGATGAATCCATCATTATCCCCAGAGTGTTAACCAATGTATTTCGGCTACTCAATAGCCTTCATCAGCGACTGGGTTCTGCAAATTAAACAAGTACATCGTACATGAGGATACATGAAAATCATTCAAGTATCTTTCCAAAATCAACAGTTAATAGATAAACTCATATATGCTTATCGTTCTTTAAATGTCTGTGCCAGTGAAAAATTCATGCAAGCCTACTAAAAAAGTCTAACATGTGTCTTAGTTAAAAAAAAAAACATAGGTACGTCAAAAAGTAGTCCCACCAACTCTGCATCTTATTGACATTCTGCTCATAAAGTATTACATATGATTAATCGTGATGACATAAAAACGGTTGAATTGGTGTATGCTCTAAAACAATGTGAATAAGTGTCAACTATGCGTTTCGTAAAAATGAATCATTGGAAAGCAGGTAATACGCAGTTTCTAGAGAACACGTGTTCAGAAACTCCCAAAGCTTAACAAGCCGATCAAAATGAAACAGCCTTTTCTGATTCCTAAAAATCACTTACTTGAAGATGTTGTATGCTCACCTCAAAACGAATATCATTGTGCTTTCCTCACCAAGCGTGTGTTCTCCGAACGCCATAGCGCTACGTTTATAAAAAACATCGAAATAAGACTAATATGCCTGCAATCTAATGGCGGCCATCTTAAAGTGTGTCATTGCGGTGAAAAATGTGGTTCTAAGAACAAAGGTGGAATTACATTTAAACGGAAAGAATAAGATTAATTGTGTACAATAATTGCATGGTTCACTGCCCATATGTTCTGTTGAAATAAAAATATAAACATGGAAACTCGATCAGAGATAGCTAGCAAGTGATTGTCCATGACAAGACTAATAAAGGTATAAATCTAATTGAAAAAAAATGGGAAAATTGGAAAAAATTGGAAAAACAAAGTCTTTACAGGTAACAACTGTATTCGACCCGGTCATTCATTCCGGTCGGTTTCAGAGTTTCTAATTTGTAAATCCAGTGGTTTTCACATTGCAGTAGACTTTTATTATTGTCCAAGCCTTCCTTTTTACCACAATTTCCAAAATTGTAAATCTCAATTGACTGATGTTATGCGAGGCTTCCCAAAAATGAGTGGCAACTGTAGATTTCAAAGATTTTGTTTGAATGTTTGATTTGTGCTCATTGAGTCTTATCTTGATTTTTCTTTCAGTGTTACCTACATACCCTTGACCCCAAGGACATTTTAATAAATAAATGACATTTGCTGTATCACACGTGGCTGTTACTCATAATTTAATCTTGTATCCCATGCTGGGATGTGTAACAAAATTTCATTTGATGTTGTTATTGCAGTGACTGCAATTATAACAGGGTAATGTCCCCTGAAATGTTTCAATGGATTGTAGTTCCTTTGGTTTCAGTAAACTCCCTAAGTTCCTTGCCCTTTGATAGGCAAACAGAGGCATCTCATGAAATATGTCGTTGAATTCTGGTTCTTGTGACAGTATCCCAATGTTTCCTGATGATGTTTTTAAACACTTTACTCTTTGTGGAATATTTAGACACAACCACTACTCTTGAAGTTTCCTTCTTAGTGGTCTTTTTAAAAGTTTTTTCCTATTCATTCGTAGACACCGTGTTTTGGCTTCATCCAAGGTTTGTTGTGAATAACCCCTTTCTTTAAATCTGTCCGCCATGTTGTTAATTCTAATCTCAGCTTTTTCTGGTGTTGACACTATCCTCTTCACTCTAATCCTTTGAGAATACGGAAGATGCTTCTTTAGAGAGTCTTGGTGAAAACTATTGTGATGTAATAGGTTATTGCGATCCGTTGGTTTGCGGTAGATGTCAGTTTGAAAAGTGGATCCAGATCTATGAATCTCCACATCCAGGAAAGTGATTTTTCTGTCATTTATTTCTGATGTGAACTAAATTCGTTCATCTCTTGTGTTCAATTCAGTAATAGCAGCCAGTAACATATCTTCTGAACCGGTCCATATGATGAAACCATCGTCTATGTACCTCAATATCAATTTCGTCTGTGATTTCCATGGTTCACGATTCAGAATATATTCCTCTTCAAATCGTTCCATAAAGATATTAGCATATACTGGTGCTGCTGAGTTTCCCATCGCTGTACCGGTCTGCTGTAAGTAATATTGTTTTTTCCATCTGAAATAGCTGTGGTAAAGGTTGAAATATAAGAGCTCCATAAGAAAAACTTTGAAATCTTCATCCAAATCTGTGTGGAGTAATGCCTTAGCCTCTATACCCTCCTGAAGGGGAATGGGCGTGTATAGGGATTTAACATCCATGCTACAAAAAATTATCTGTTTTTCAGGTGTTATTTTCACTTGATCCAATTTTTCCAAAAAGTGAGTCGTATCCTTAACAAAAATCTTCATTCTCATTACATGAGGTTGCAAATGTTTATCAAGTAATTGCCCAATAGGTTGATGTATACTGCCAACTGTCGAAACAATCGGTCGGAATGGTGGTTTTTTAAGGTCTTTGTGTATCTTTGGCAACATATGAATTACCGGACTCCTCGGGTGACATGTAACCAAAAATTACCTTGTTCTTTCATTTATAGTTCCGTTGAAGTGTGCTTTGTTGATTATTATATCAAGAACTTTGGAGAATTGTTCTGTAGGGTATATATCCAAAGGAATATATATGGTTTCATCTGCTAAATGAAGCTCTACTTTCTGTTCGTAGTGTGACGTGTTCATAACCACGATTGCACCTCCTTTATCCGCCTATAGGCAAATTATTTTGGGATTCATGGCTATTTTTCGAAGAATTGTTATTTGTTTCTGTGTCAAATTATGTTGTCTTGATTTCTTTTAAAAACTCAATTTGGATATTTCCATCCTAACCAAATTTTCAAAAGTATCTAAGGTTTTGTGGGATATGGTGCTACGTAAGTGCTATGGGGTGATAAGCCCAACAGTTGATCATCTTTTCTCTCTCCTTTGTCAGTCATGACATTATTAAAAAAAGTGCCGTAGGCGTAATTTCCTCATTAGTTTGTAAACCTCCATTTCCAATTTGTCAGTTTCTGTGGTTGGGACGAATGTCATTCCCATCTGCAAGGTGGCAATTGATATTTTATCCAAACTCTCATCTGAGATGTTAATGACTAGACTTTTTAGTTCAAGTTCTTCTTGGTTTTGTCCTTCTTCTTTTCTGCTTTCATACTCAGAGTGCTCGGTGCCTCCTTTTCCTTTCCTTTTGCTCCTCCTGGGTCTTCCTTTTCTGAGTGGCCCACCTCTAAAAAAGGCTCCCCACTTCTTTGTTGTGATTCCACACTCTGACGACGTTCTGTGGTTTCGGGTTGTTGTTCAGTGACCTGGAGTTGTTATTGCCTCATTCTTCCTGTTGTTTTAAGTCTTGATGACTGATCGCTATCCGTTGAGGTGGTATCTGCGTTTTTTGTGTAAGGTTTGTATTGTCTACGACGGGCATATACCTCTGCCCAGGTATATACCTCCCCAAGTTTGTAGTCCATGGTATCTCTCCGTAGTTTCCTAATCTTTCTATCATTGATTTCCTGTGTGTGTTTTGTATATCAGATTGGTACATATAATGTATTTGTAAGTCCATAGTAAATAGTGCTACATGTACCCAGGGCCTGAGCAATTACGTGCTTCTAGTGGGCCTTCAGCACTTAGTGTGCCACCCACCAAAGTAGCATTTTAAAACATGTACCAGGCCTGCCACTGCAACCTGTAGTGCAGTTTTAAACTGCCATTTCGACCTGGCAGAATAACACTTTTGCCATGTCTAAACCTTCCTTTTAATAATTAAAAGACACCCCTAAGTTAGACCCTAAAGGCTCATAGAGTGAGGTGTTTTTTATTTAAAAAGTATGTAATGGGTGCTTAAGTTTTACATATTCTAGTAGTAGAAAGTTATTCAAGTTATTTTTCACTGCTTTAATGCCTATCGCTCTAATTGACTAATAATGGGGTTACACTATTACACTTAAAAAGTGAAAACTTTTGATTGGGAGCAGATAGAGAAATGGTGTTTACACTGAAATCAATTTTAATCTAAGTCACAATTCTGAAAAGGCCACTTTTATAAAGTTGACACATTCTTGTCTTAACCATGTGTGCCTTCTGTCTGTATCCTGGGTCACATGAATGTGAATAGCTCACTATTCCTCCCAGACAGTCACACAAAAGGGGACTAGGTATGGATAGGATGGGCTACCCTGCCAGGATGACTGGGGTGTATCTTTGCCTTCCTCGCTTGCACCTCAAATTGCTTGCCTCCAGCACACACAAAGGAACCTGCCATTGGTCTTCTGTCACCTCAGACACTCCAATGTGAGCTACAGGGGCCCAAGCTCCAGAGACTCACTGCAATTGCCCAGCTTTATTACTGTTTGTTTGCTTTATAAATATATTAAACATTGCCTCTGAGGTAAGGCTAACTGCTTTGTGCCAAACTACCAGAGGGTAAAGCACAAGTTAATTTAGTGACTTTTGTTCTGCACACTGACAAGGACTATGGTTGTTGTCTGAGTGAGGCTTCCACCCCCCTAAACCAATAACCCAAATTGCTTACATTATACATTAGACAGAGAGGACTATAAGGTGTAGAAGTCACATGCCACCCATACAAGTAGCCATTATATTTTTTAAATGCTTTGTCTAGAGAAGCACAAGCTCACAATTTAAAATGTGGCACAGAGGTTAGGGTTGGCTTTATTAATAATAATTTATTTCTACCCAAACAAACTTTTTTAAGCAACATTAGGATAATTAAATACTGGGGAAAACATTACATTCTAACCTGTCCCTTGCAGTTTCTATGCAGTTCTTTGATGACAGTTCATCTACTATATTAGGATTGTAACTTATGAACTGCAAGTAACAAAATGATCTCTCTGACAAAACCAGTAACCCAATGCGCTACCTACAAAAAATACAATCCTTTGATTTACAGGATACACCTTCTTTGCAGTAGGCACATTGACCCTCAGTGCTACTTTATCATGAGTCACAACTGCCAATAGACAAAACTCTTATTTCTCTCCAGCAGGTACATTAATCATCAGAGTTATCTTGACATTTTTATTGTTGCTTGAATATTGCTGGACACACAAGGAACTCTGGAGCAGGTCTTCCTAAGCCAATATGATATTTCAAAATACAGTGCCTGGTGTGATGGTAACGCTCACAGCACCCTAAAGCCAGCCTTGACCATGACAGTCAGGTCTTCTGTGCTGAAATGGCTGAAAGGTTTGCTGTTCTAGCTGACACTGTCCAAGCGACCACAAACCACCTTGGGCAAATTGCACCAATACTTGTTTCTCCCACAATCTGTTCCGCTTCATAGAAACAGATTTGCTGCCCTCTTTGTTTGCCTATGGTAAGAATATCAAAATAGCAGAGGAAACCTTTTCAGTGTCACTGATGAGAAGACAATGCAGTTGTATCAATTGAGAAATTGGCACCAAAGGTTGCGGACCAACTTTGCCTTTTTGAGTCGGATTCCATCCTCTGTGAGTCCAAACCACCATATGAGCCCTGCAGCTCAGCCTCATGAATTAAAGTTTTGCACGGACTCCTCACACCCTCGTGTCTCTGAATTAGTGTGGGGACAGACACGCTCTCTTTTGAACTACTCTCAGACACCTCTCCATAGAAGAATACATCACAACAATGTAAGAATCAACTTCTAATCTAAACAAAATCCTTCTTTAAATGTTATGTTGCTTTTGCCCTGTTATCTGCTGCCTTTCAGCTTTGTTTGTGCTGTACAAATATCCTCTGCATATCTACATAAATACTCACACCACCTTATATTGTCCTTCAAACATTAGCCTGTCCAGTAGGTCATTTTGTTGTTAGAAATTGAGTTGCTAGTTGAGGGGGTGTGAGCCCTTCTCCCGCAACCAACACAATCTTTGTCAAGGGGAACCACACAAAGTCACTAAATTAGCCTGTCCTTAACCCTCTGATAGCATGGCACAGCAGTCAGGCTTAACTTAGGGACAATGTCTAAATTATCTATGCTAGGCTGCTTCTCTTATCAGTTTCCCGTAGCTGGAATATTGTCAATATCCGCTTTGGTGGAACTATTTTTTCATAAAGTTTTGCCTCTTTCTGCTTTTTCGTCTTGCAGCAGATTTATATAGCGCAACCTGGTGTCTACATGATACATAGCCTGCCGCTCATGAGTCCTACCTGCATAAACTGCACTTCACCCAGAAGTGAATGGAAGTGACAAAGTGTGAGCTGATGGAGTGCGAGACGAAGAGCGAGCAGGGCGGCGAGCGGCAAGCCGGGGGAGCTGTTGCCCATCGTCAGCCCTGTGTTCACCGAGGTCACCGTTAGCCGCTGTGACGGGGAGTGCAGGGATCCCGCCCCAGTATCCGGTATCACCTCTCACCCGTTCTGACCCGTTCTGGCCCCCTCTGTCTGTCTTCAATCCAGCGAGTCATTGAAGTGCGGCACGCGCGTCGGAGCTCAGAGCCGCGGTACCAAAAACTCAAAAAGTAAAGGAAACCAGATAATTAATAAAGATGAGCTCGGGAAGAACCCGTAAACAAGTGACTCAAAACACGGGAAAAAAGATATCAATATAATCAAGGAAGTATTGGAATCATTGGGAAAAAGTAGACAGGTATCTACAAGTACACTAATTTGACCAATATATTTGGTTTTTGGTAAAGGTCCACCTAGTAAAAAATGTATGTTGCTAAAGGATCCCACTACAGCAATTTACTCAGAAACAGGTGAAACTGAGGGATTACCAAATCCATTGACACCCCAAAAGATAGTAACATCCAAACTTCAGGATTCTAACATCAAAACTATGCACGATATGGACAAGGATCAGACAACTAGTAAGTGAACAACAATTCAAACACAAATACATATCCCGGATCTTTCCCACTCCACCCCAAAATTGTTAGTGAAAGAGGGATCTTTCAGTGCCTTGCAAAAACATGAGGAGCACCAATGTGATGTCTCAAACATTACTCATGGCCTAAAGGAAGATCACAACAAATCATGGCTTCATTCATTATCGTTTACAGATAATACTGATCTCCTTCAAGCATTAGAAGCAAAAACTATAAAACTATCAGACAGGCGGATAGAAAACTCAAAGAGCATTATAATACATGAACACAGTTAGCCGATAATAGAAATATCTAGTACGCTGAAACATTTTGCCCAAGTGGGTACAGGGAAAGAGAGTAAGCAAGAGTAAAATGACTATAAAGAAATTAAAGGCGTCAATGGATTTGTGTTCTAGTGCAAAAAAAAACAAGCAAAATAGTGACAGAAACAACGGAAAAAATAAAGGGGAACGAAATACCAATGCAGGAATCCATGGAGGATGGCCCCAAAACAAAGAGAGAAGCCAAAATAGAGGAATACACAGCTGTGTCTGCCTCGTTATTAAAAATGCTAGAAACAGCAATAACCACTTTTAACATGCAGTCAGACAAATTAGATATTCAGATCGATTTAATGAATATTATAGCCACTTACATTGCAGGAATAAATTCAAAATTGGAAAATGTTACAGATTTCATAACTGCTGAAAGAGGTCTGAATGCAGTGGTGTCAAGTGAGTGTGCATGTGGCCCAATAATTGACAAATTGAGCACAGTAACAGCAATTTTACAAAGTATCTTAATAGTAAGACAAAATAATGACCTGGAGCAGTCAAAAAATGTAATCCATAGAGACGAAGCGATTAAAGATTCCCAGCGAGTTTCAATCTATGAGCAATCAAAACGACGGGAATCAAATGAAGCACTTAAGCCCCTGATGGGGATCTAGTAGTTGAGAACAATAAAACAAAACAAATAAAGCAACAACAGGCTATGATAATTGTTTAAGATGATTCGAAGTTATGCAAACAAACAAAGAGACAAAAAATGGGCAAGGAAAGTGAGAAAGAGCAATAACAGTGAAAAAAGATTGTTCCATATTTTTGATAAAAAGCAACTAGTTCAAATAAACAAATCTATAAACCATGGAAGAGAAGATGGAAATTACATAATCAATGATCCACCCCACTTGTGGAATTCAACAAGACGTAGTAAAAGTACAGAGGAGTCAATGATCTCAAGTCAAATCAATTAGGAGTAATTAAGTAAAGAAATTACAACAACCAAAAGAAAGAAGCTAACAAAACAAATAAAGAATACAGATATCCTATGCAAAAGTGAGAAGGCATTAGTAAAAAAAAGGGAAAAAATCAAAGTGTAAGACAAGTAGAGTCACAAGACAGTATAGTGACGGGACTGGCATTACAACAAGAACTGAGCCCAGAATCAAACATCTCTAAATGCCAAACTCAATCAAATAATAAGGCTGGGCCAGAACATACTCGTGGCTCACGTACCTCCCTAGAGCTAAGACCTACACAGACTGTAGTAAAAAAAGCATCCTCAGGACCTAAAAGAATCTGATGAAGTTCCCCAAAGGAATACACAAATGGAAGATTTGTTAAAAGAGCAAGTTCTAATTAAAGTTAATGTACGAAACTCAAATGAAATAGGGGCAAACTCTAGAAACGTGAGGACAGCACCACAACACAAGTTAAATCATATGTCATCATATATTGAGACAAATCAAGAGGATAGTTGGGGCAAGCAGATTATCGTAACGCCCAAATACACTCCTTAATAGAGGAAATATAATGCGACTACTGGCTGAAATTCCTGCTCTAAAAAACTTGTCTCAATTTGACTTACTGTCTATCAAATGTATTCCTCATGAAGAAAAGAAACAGATGGAAAGAACGTATAATGAAAAGCAACAGATGGAAAGAACACTTGCGACATGGAGAAATGAGGAAATACAGGAAGCTTATATGAAATCCAGACAACAATTTGAAGCATGTTATGTTATGTTATGTTAAAGATTCTTATAAAGCGCACATACAACAATTGGTTTCTTGGTGCTGACTTGAAGTGTTGCTGGAGCTCCATATATTTAGTAGTCTGCAGAATCTAAGCTAGAGGCTTGGGTACATGGCCAAGTCTTAAGAAGCCTACGGAATCTAGGGAAGTCGGTGCAGGTTCTGATGTCCAAAGGAAGAGTGTTCCAAAAGATAGGTGCCAGTACTGCAAACTTGCAACCACCTATTCGTTTCTGTTTATAGCATGGGATGGTTAAAAAGTTCTTATGAGCAGAGCTTAGGCTCTGTGCAGGTAAGTATTTCTGAACAATTCTGGATATGAACTTTGGGCTAGCACCATGCAAGACCTTAAATATGAGGCAATCAACTTTGAATGCACATTTTTGTGGGATAGGAAGCCAATGTAACTCTTTCATAGTGGGAAAGATGTGTTCCCATCTCGGTTGCTGGGATATCAACCTGGATGCCTGGTTCTGAACCATCTGCAGTCTTTAGTGAGATAGAGTGGAATGCCAAAGTATAGAGAATTGGTATAATGCAGGTGTGAAATCACCATGGCTAAAACCACCTGGATTGAGGTTTCTGGGATAAGTATTCTCCTAAACTTCCTAATCTTCCTGAGTTGAAAGAAGCAGGTAGAAGTAACTGCTCCTATCTGAGATTTCATAGTGAGATCACTGTTGATGGTCACTCCCAGACTTTTGGCTGAGGAAGAGGAAGAGGGATTCGGGGGGGGGGGGGAGCCTAGTTCACTTGGCCAAAAGTGTGCGTTCCAAGGGTTGAGTGAACCACCTGTCAGGATCACCTCTGTTTTATCTGGATTTGACTTTAACTGGTTGTGATTCATCCAGTCACGGATGTGTAACATCGTTGCCTGGAAGTCAGATATCGAATCAGGTAAATTATTGATGGAAAACACCAGTTGCAGATCATCTGCATAATTGTATGTGCACACCTTCCTATTTTTCAGAGAGCTAAGTAAAGGAAGAAGGTAGAGATTAAATAGGTGAGTGGACAAAGAGGACCCCTGGGGTACTACATATTTCATTGCCATTTTAGGTGCAGAAAACTGGGAGAGGCGCACTGACTGAGTACGCTCCTCAAGAAATTACTCAATCCAACTGGACGCCGCACCCTTGAGACCGGCAGCCTTGACACGGTCGATCAGAATACCATGTAAAATGCCGAAGACAAGTCCAGCAGCACTAAGGCCTGGTGGGAGCCCTTATCGCGTCCTTTCGAGGAGTATCCAGGACAGTAAGTATTACTGCTTCGGTCGAGTGGGCTGGGCGGAACCCCACTTGGTTAGAATGAAGGGGTATCTTATTGGAAAAATCCTTCAGGTTTTGTTACCCATCACTGCCAATGAAGCTCTTGAAGGATTCTTCAAGAGCTTCATTGGCAGTGATGGGAAACAAGACCTTAAGGATTTTTCCAATAAGATACCCCTCCATTCTAACCATGCTGGGTTCCGCCCAGCCCACTCGACCGAAGCAGTAATACTTACTGTCCTGGATACTCTTCATCAGACACTGAAAAAAGCCAGGTGTTCTCGGTACTACAAAATGCTAGAGGTAAAAAGGGTAACATTAGTAATGGTAACAACACACAAACAGGGGTCCGCGTCCAATGCACTGGGGATGGTTAGCTGCAACTCTCAACGTTCCAACAAGGGAATGACTTGTCAAACAAGCTACCAGTCCTCATTATGATTGTTTAAAGCATCTTTCTTGGAACATAGCAGGGGCTAAAAGTGAAATTTAGGGGGATGTTCCACCAATACACTGGAATAAATATAAAATCATTGCATTACAAGAGACCTGGTTGTTAGATCTGCAGGAAGTAGCTAATTATAAACTTCATCGTGTCAACGCTGTAAGAACACATCAGCATGGGAGAGCAAAGGGAGGGCTAGCAGAATCCATTCATTTCAATGGCAGTAGCCATAGGTTCAGAGCAACTTAGTACAACAACATCAGACATATAGGTTATCAAATTAGACAATTTGTTAAAATATGTCTTAACAACAATAATATTAATAAATGTCTATTTGCATCCAAATGTAGGGAAAAAACGACTGCAGTTGGATAAATTACTCTCGATAATTACAGAATACAGACTGACGCACCCAGAGTGGGAAGTTATATTAACAGGTGATTTTAATACCAACCTCATTTACACCCCCCGAGGAGGCTTAGTTAATAGCTGCGCAAAACGTCTTTTTGTCTGTACCGGTACAAACACCCTCCACAGCAAAACAAAGGGACTCAATTGGATAAAAAACAGCCATAGCCTTGGAGCATCTAAGACAAAGAATATTAAATGGAAGAACTCAAGACGGTATGCCTCCATGTTGGACATATCAAGGTATACATTCTCAGTCAATAATACACTTTACAATCTTGTCTATACCTTTATTGAATCAAGTGAGGAAATTCATGATTAAATATACAACACCAATTGATCATTCATATCAGCATTTGGAAATAAGGCTAATTTTTATAAATACCAGGGAGCCCCCACAATGATAGGCAACCTATCTACAACTAATTTGAAGCGCATAAGATGCTCAGCTGGTAATCTACCAGAGCTAACAAAGTTAGCAAAGGAGGCACTAGAAACCAATATAGGTACAGAAAGCAATCAAATAGAAAACTGAACAACGTTTACTACAAAGGTCATGAGGCTGGCACCCGAACAGGAGCATGTAAGAGAAAAAAGAAGCAAAAAGACCATGAAACTTTCAAACAAAGTGTTCACATTAAGGAAAGAAATTAGAAGGCGGTCAGATGGAAAAGGTTAAATAATGATATGAGCACCTGGAATGATTTAAAAAATCTCAAAAGAATATATAAAAAAGAAATTTGGAAGGATCAAAAAGCGAACCAGGAGCATTTCTGAACAAAGCTTCTTTTCTGCGCTGAACTATCGAACAATCAAGCGTTTTGGAAAATAATAAATGGAATATCTGGACCCTCGCAAACTATAAACAAAGCATGTGTGACGGAGTCAGACTGGGTAAATTACTTGAGTAGCGCTTTTAAAAAAGATACAGGTTGTGATAATAAAAGCAGTTATATTGGATCAGAATCTGAGTCTCCAGATACACCGAATGAACAGTCTAAAATCACGGATTGCCAAATAACGCTGGACTGCCAACTACAGGTAGCTGGTAGGATAATGAAAAAAATAAAATCAGGTTGAAGGGATGGGGCCCCGGGGCCTAATGAAATACCTCAGGCCATTTTTTCAAGTGACCATGAATACTGGGCGATCCTGTTTTCAGGGCTCTTTATGGAGGCAAAATTATCCCATGAGTTGGAAAGGTGCAATCATTTACCCAATATTCAAGAGCGGAGACAGATCGGATCCTGCATGTTATAGGCTCATAGCACTAATGGATGTGGAAGCGAAATATTACGCTTCATTAATCTTGGATAACCTAGTAGAATAGTATACTAAAAATAAGTTGATTCCTATGAGCCAAACAGGATTTCGTAAGGGGTTCAGAACAACAAATAACATACCTGCTTTGACCATGATTGCAGAAAGGTATAAACATCTGAATCAAAAATTAAAGCTGTTTTATTGATTTTAGAGCAGCGTTTGACAGCATAGAGCGAGGTCTACTGTGGTGTAAATTGAAGACGATGGGTCTCCCAGAATTAATGTTGCGTGCCATAATTTTATTGTATATTGGAATTTGGATACGAATAAAAATCACAGATGGTACGACAATTTCAAGGGCAATCCATACGGCAATAGGGCTAAAGCAAGGCTGCATACTAGCCCCCCACGTATTTAATCTCTTTATGGCGGACCTCTCAATAAGACTAAATGACACAAATTCTCATCCACTACGTCTGGGCCTATTGCCGATAACACATCTTTGTTACGCCGATGATACAGTTTTGCTCACACAGCTGACACAGGTTGGCTTACAAAGATCATTAAATGAGCTAGCAACATTTGGACAACACCTTGGAAATCAACTCAAAGAAAACAAAAATGATGACTATTGCAAAGCGGTCAGGACCCAATTTCCCTGTCAGACTGGGAGTAATAACATTAGGGGTAGTTAATAAATACAAATATCTAGGGCTGTACATTGATGATCGTTTACATTTCCAAAAACATAAACACTATCTGGAACCAAAAGGTAATGGCCTAATCTACGCATTTTGTGCCCTCTCAAAAAAGCAAAAGGGTCCATCTTTAAAGCCACTATTACCCGTAATGGCTGCCAAATTGATGCCAACAGTGGAGTACACAAGCATCATTCTACACGGTACAGATGCGGTACTGTTAGACAAGATACAACTGAAAGCACACAAAAGGGTTTTAAGTTACCACAGAATGCGTCGCCAGCGCAGGTGAGACTGGAATTTACCCTTATTCATCAAGGGATTGGGAGAACCTATGCTTATGACAAAATCTGGTTAAGTCGAGCTAATGACCTACACAATGCCTTGTGCTGGGCCCAGGAAGAAGATTAGCACTCTAGTTATGGCAAGTTTTTTAAATTGGCCTATAAAGAAACAAAGTCCAAAGATCTCTGGGCACAGTCCCCCTTTTTTCCTGTTTTTCGTAAGGTGGCAAATAAAATGGCGAAACTACATTCATTAGTAGAGGACAAAAACAAATTTGCAAAGAGGTCTCATGCCTGGATGGTACTGCAGTCCTATACAAAATTGCGACTGGCTGAATACCTGATCACAACATATTCATACTACCTAAAACGGAAAACTCATGGCCACCAGGTTTGGGCTCCTACCAAGCTTAGCAGATCAGCCCAAATGCAGATACAATGGACTTATATTATGCACACTCTGTGGCGCTGAGAATCAAGACCTCATTCATCTTATTTGTATATGTCCTTGTTTAAAGTTGACTCTGGCGTGGTTTTTGAAAAAGGCATTTAATGAGAGAGTGATTAGGTCTTGTAGATCTGCAATAATCAAGTGTTTGAATGCATTTAAACTATAAGGTGATGAAATTTCTTATACAGTATGAACAGATAATAACAAAAATGGACATAAAACTCACCATGCCATTGATTGTGTAGTGTTTGCAAGTACCAACATTTTTTTAAGTCCATCAGTTAAGAACAAATAGGAAGTGGTAATAGGAATTGCACTATTGACTCTAATAGTGGGACTGAAATAAGTAGCAATGGAAGCTCAGTTTCTTGGCAAATATAAATTGGATCATGTATTTTGGTTTTATTATGTTAGGTAAGGTTCTTAGGTTTTAAAAGGATTCTATTTTAAAAGGATTCTATGTCTTGTTTTTAGTTAGAAAGTCATCAACACTGTATATTTTCTTATGAAATCACTTTTTAAATAATTTTCTTATGAAATCTTTTTCAAAACAATTTTAAGATACAGAGGGTATAAGTATTTTCGATATTGTATGGTTTTTATTACCTGAAACAATAAAGAATTTTTCATTTTTTTTCAATTATTTATGCAGCACAAAAAACAGAAATAAAGTGAAAGCACGACACAAGAAATATTCCACACCAATTTAGAAACATGGAGTGAAATGTAATAAATTATTTGACATCAAAACAACAAATATCGAATCTGTAAAACCAGAGATATGCAATGTCAAAGATTTAAGGTAAGTATAGTGCCTAAAAGTCCAAGGCACTACTTCTCACAGTAATCTGGTCAGGCTGGTCAGGCTGACCGCACTCAATGGGCATGGAGCAGGTTAGTCTAACTGAAAAAGTTACCAATCAAAGTCCAGTGTGAAGAGTTCCATTTGCAGTAAAGGATGATGTGATGAGCACAGAGAGTGTTGAGGATGGTAGTTACTGTATCATGAAGAGCAGGCCGGGTATAATGGGCAGTGGTCACTGTTGTGTAAAGATCTTGTCCGGCTTTGCAGATAGTCATTGCCGGAGATTTGAATTGGCAGTCACCGCAGGCTGTCAATGCTGTAGCGTGAATTGCAGATCTTGAGGTGCTGATCATCACTAGTGGTCCCTTTAGCGTAAACAGTCGGGTTCACTGATGCTTTGTGTTGGTGGTCAGCAGAGGTGGCAAGATGTTGAGGTGAACAGACCCATTCCCAGTCGCAAAGAGCCCGAAACAACAGGATTTCTCCTTTTCTCTTAGGAGGAGCTCAAATGATGCCATTCCAAGGTTCCAGGGCATTAGAGGCACCTCTTGGTGATCAGGAACTCATTCCAGCAGAGGCAATTAGGGCTTATGCAGGTCCATTTGCAAGCCCAGGCAGGTCCAATGCAGCTGGGCAGTTGCAAGGAGGCCTAGGGTGTTTGTTGTATCATTGTAACTAAGAACAGTAGGTCCGTCAGCTGACCCATGTAGTCACTTCCAGCTGGGATGAAGTGTGCAGGTCCTTCTAAGACAGCTGTGCATGCCTCAGGCAGATCAAGTTTCAGGCATCAGGGAAGCTGGGCAGCACTTTTGTCGTATCCACACATCCAGGAGCATACTGAAGAGTGGATCTGGGGGTCCCCTTTTTATATATGGTGCTCCCTTTGAAGTGGAAGAAACTAATGGAGTCTTCCTCCTACAGAGGAGTCTGGGATTCCCTGCCACCTGTCCTGGTCCCAGTCTGTCTGGCGGCACAATCAGCAAGTGTTAAGTTCTTTGTGAGTTCAATAGGGCAGTGCCTGTCAATATTAAGTGGGGTAGGTGACAGCTCTACCCCATCAAGCCAAGATGACCCATTCTGCCAGCACTCAGGCCCTCTATGGTAATACTGTCAGGGAGGAATACACAAAGGCTGTCTGTTATTAACACCTAGTCTTGTGGCCTAGGAGCAGGTTGCAGGCACCAAATGGTTAACACTAGAAAATGCCAACTTTATAAAAGTGATTCAGAAAAGGGGGTGGTGATGAACAGAGTGTCTGAATTAAGCAGACCACTCTTACCCAGTCCAAAGATCAGGACTTGATCCATCACCGTTATTTAGCTCACTGCACCATCCCAGCTCAGAACCTGGCTATATGCAAATTAGTCTGTCCCTGGCCCAGTGCATCATGGGAACAGGGCAGACCAAACTACCAAGCCAATTCTTCACCAGAAAGGAGACAAGCTACCGGGGACCGGTTTCCGGCATTTCAGCCGTCGTCGGCCCGGCTTGCTTGAATCCTGATGGTGCAGTGAGCAAGGGACTCATGTCTGAGTATACCCTGCCACACCTATAGTGGCCAAAAACGATTCAGAAAAGGGGGTGGTGATGAACAGAGTGTCTGAATTAAGCAGACCCCTCTTACCCAGTCCAAAGATCAGGGCTTGATCCATCACCGTTATTTATCTCACTGCACCATCCCAGCTCAGAACCTGGCTATATGCAAATTAGTCTGTCCCTGTTCCCATCATGCACTGGGACAGGAACAGACTAATTTGCATATAGCCAGGTTCGGAGCTGGGATGGTGCAGTGAGCTAAAAAACGGTGTTGGATCTAGCCCTGATCTCTTGACTGGGTGAGAGTATTCCGCTTAATTCAGAAACTCTGTCCATCACCACCCCTTGTTGTTAAATATTGTGTCCACCCTAAGCATGGAAGGGTATACTCAGATGTGAGTCCCTTGCTCATTGCACCATCAGGATTCAAGCAAGCCGGGCCGACGACGCCTGAAATGCCAGAAACCGGTCCCCGGTAGCTTGTTTCCTTCCCAGTGTAAGAATTGGCTTGATAGTTTGGTTTGCCCTGTTCCCATCATGCACTGGGATAGGAACAGACTAATTTGCATATAGCCAGGTTCTGAGCTGGGATGGTGCAGTGAGCTAAAAAACAGTGTTGGATCTAGCCCTGATCTCTTGACTGGGTGAGAGTATTCTGCTTAATTCAGAAACTCTGTCCATCACCACCCCTTGTTGTTAAAAAAACTTTATAAAAGTGCCATTTTCAGAATTTTGACTTAAAACCTGACTTTACCATCAAAGAGGATTTTAAATTACCAGTTCTCAAACACCACACATCACATTTCTACCTACTCCCAAATGAAGGTTATCACCTATTAAATGTAATAAGGTAACCCAGGGCCCGATGTAGGTAGGCCGTTACCGATCGGTAACGGCCGAAAATACAGATTTTGGGCCCTTACCGATCGGTATACTGCCATCGAGATGTAGGGCAAAAAAAACGTCCAAATCGGTACAAATACCGAAACGGAATGACTACCGAATCGAAAATAATCCGATACGTACATACCGAAAATCGGAAATGTAATGAATCGGTAACACACCGAATCGGATTAAAATACCGATTCGGTCCATGTACCGAATCGGTAGTGACACCGAATCGGAAAATATCCGAATCGGTCCTCGTACCGAATCAGTAGTGACACCGAATCGGAAAATATCCAATTCGGTCCTTGTACCGAATCGGTAGTGTCACCGATTCGGAAAATATCCGATTCGGACCATGTACCGATTCAGTAGTGACACCGAATCGGACATAAGCCGAATCGGATAACCTACCGAATCGGTAGAATCACCGATCGGGAAAGTCCCCGATTCGGACAGATGGGGAGATGCAGGGAAGCACAGAAATTCCGATTTTGCCTCAAAATCGGAATTATTCACTCGGTATTTACCATGGATTACAATCAGGTGGTAACCAACTCCAACCCATAAAAACAGACCCAAAATGCATTGCAACTTGCAGGATGGCAGCTTTTTATGTCATTGCGAGGCGGCTACGGCTACAGCAGGAAGGACAGAGGCAATGGCAAAGAGAGGAACAGGTCTACAGACAGAGGATCACCCTGTTCATGCTCACAGAGGCAGAGATCCTACAGAGGTACAGGCTGGACTCAGACACCATTCTGGAGCTCATCAGGGACCTCAAACCACTGTTGGACCACCCCACCCCAAGGGCACACACCATCCCAGCGCACGTCCAGGTGCTATGCAGCTTACACCTGCTTGCGTCTGGCAGCTATCAAAGTGGAGTTGCAGGGGTAGGAGGGGTGACCCAGAGCAGCCTGTCAAGGTTCTTCCACACATTCCTTGACGCCATGATACACAGGATGGACCAATACATCTCTTTCCCTGCAACCCACGCAGAACTGCTACAAACTAAAGCTGACTTCTACCAGATGGCACAATTTCCCCAAATCATTGGCTGCATAGATGGCACGCACATTCCGATTTGCCCCCCAGCTGACACAGAATACATATACCGCAATCGGAAGTCTACGCACACCATCAACGTGCAGGTGATCTGCAATGCGAAGTGCACCATCACAGACCTGGTAGCAAAATTCCCAGGGAGTACCCACGACTCCTACATTTTTCAACAGAGCGGCATCTATGCACGGCTGATGGCTGGCGAATTTGGTGAAGGATACCTCCTAGGTGAGACACATCATCAGACCCCCATAACACAAAGTAGCTAGGTGTAATACATGTATGCATGTGAGTAATGTTACCCCTTTTCCTTCCAGGCGACAGTGCATATGCCCTCCACTCTTTCATACTCACCCCCTACCTCAACCCCTCCACACCCAGCCAAAGGAGGTATAACCGGGCCCACAAAAGCACAAGGAATGTAGTTGAACGGACCTTTGGCATCTGGAAAAGTAGATTCAGATGCCTGCACAAGAGTGGAGGTGCAAGGCAGTATACCCCATCACCTGCTGCAAGATCATAGCTGTCTGTGCAATGTTGCACAACCTTGCGGTGAAGAAGGGCACTGAGGTCGAGTTGTCTGACTACGAGGACCATGACGACGACGATGCTGTGCCACTAACACAACCTGCTGGGGTGTCTACGCCAAGGGATGGCAGATACAGACGTGAGGAGATTACAGAAAACTATTTCTGAGTGAGTACAGATGCACAGACAGGTAAATGGTTGTGGTGAAAAGCAAATTTTAATAATGTTGCAACACCGTTACTGCACTGATGTGCAACAAAATAAAATGTCTAAGTAAAGAAAACAAATGTCAAAGGTCCGGGTTGCCTCACCCGCGTTGGCAAGCCTACTTTTTGGGGCGTTTGGAAGCCCCACTGGGGTGTGCCTCACCCCCTTCCGCATGTCCTGCGGCTTCTGCGGAGCGCCTGGTGCTCCGGCGCGGCTCCGACACAGCGCTGGCCGGGCTGCTGCGGCTGCAGCTGTCCCCAGCATCCTCCAGGTCCAGGGCTGGATTGGCCGCAGTGTTGGAGATTATCATTGCCTCCATGGCTGTTGTAATGCGGGCCATTCCCCTGGTGACCTCAGCGGTGTTTTGTGTCAAACTTGCCTCCATATTAGCCCCACGTTGGCACAGCTGCGCGGTTGCAGCAGCAAGGCGGCTAATAGAACGGTTGTGCACGCGGGCATCCCGCCTGGGCGATAGCTCGTGCTCGTCTAGTCTTCCGCATAGCTGTGTTATGGCTGTGGTCAGCCTGCCAAGACCTGCAGCAACCTCCTTGTTTGTGTCCACAAAAGCTTTGAACCCTTGCACCATCTCGCCCATCTGCAGGTTGTGCTGGCGGAGCTGGCGCTGGCAGGCCATGATGGACTTTGCCTGCAAGCGTTGGATTTTGACCATGCTGCCTTCAAGCCCCTGGAAGACGCTGGCCTCCCGTGCCGGCGGTGCACTGCTGGAAATGGCACGCCTCCGGGTACTGCTGCTGCCGCCCTGCTGTGCGGGCTGGGGTGCCACTGGTGTCGTTGTGGTGGTGGCCGGGGCCTGACCCGCTGCTCCCTGGATAGGGTTGAGTGGAGCCACAGCCATACTCCTGGCAGGAGGTGTTGTAGGTGCAGGGTGGGCCGTTGTCGGAGAGTTCTCAGGGGAGAACAGCAAGGGGGGTGTGCCTGACATCTGTGGGGAGTGAAGGAATGTGTAGTCGATTACCAGGTCTCCCTCATTTCCCTGGCCAATGGTGTTGTCCTCCTCCTCCTCCTCCTCCTCCTCCTCCTCCTCCGGGGCAGCCTGACTTGTGGTAGGCCCTGCCACCGCACTGGTAGTTGGTGCTGGTGCTGGTGCCTCTGTAGCTTGTGGTTCTCCGCCTGATGATGCCCCTAGGTATAAAGAAGCATTTGTGAATTGAGTGCTGATGTATTACAGTCACTACAATTAAAGCATTGCACATGTCCTTGCATCTCCTTTGAATGTGTTCCACTGTTTTCTATCTTGTGGTTCTGCACTGCCATATTTTGCTAACTTCTGCTGAATACATGTACCATGATGCTTTTCTCTTGTATGTTGGTTGCAGTACTGGGCTGGGGTTTGGCTGTGCATTGTGTCTAAAGGGGAGGTGTCTGGTAGGGTGTGTCATGATGCGCATGCTTCTTACCTGTAGCTGTAGCTCTGGCTGAGCTGTCCAGGGTCCCGATTCCTGTCACACACTCCCTCTCGATGGTGCTGGACACCAGTTCCTCCAGCTCAGTGAGGGGTGGCGCCGGGTTCCTGCCTCCACCTGTCAGTCCAGCTTGCCTCTGCAGCTCAGCCATCTTGCGTTTGGTCAGGCTGCGGATGTCGTAAAATCGTTTTTTTAGGTCATCAAGGGACCTGGGGGTGACACCTACTGCGTTGACCTTTTCACCTATCTCGCTCCAGAGCCTCCTCTTCATGCTGTCCGGCACAGTGAGGGACAGCCTCCCAAAGAGCTGCCTGTGCACCCTCACCACCTCCTCCACCAACACCTGCAGCTCCATGCTACTAAACTTGGGCTTTCTCTTCTGGCCAGCCTTCTTGCTCTCACTGGTGCTTGCCATCTTGCTATCCACAGTTCTCTGGCTCCTGCTCCCACTGCTGCTCACTGTGAGTGTTCAGCTCAGGCTGGCTCTCCAGAAAGTTCTTAATGAGCTGCACCTGCCTGGGTAGCCACTCCCTGCTTGGGTGGGGGAGGGTGGATCCACCTCATTGGCTGTAGCGGATTTTACCGAATCGGTTTATACCGATTCGGATTTTACCGAATCGGTTTTTACCGATTCGGATCGATCAATGCATTCCTATGGGCATTTTGGCCATGGGGGTGTATTCCGACCTCCGAATCGGTAATTGCCGATTCGGTATTTGCCGAATCGGCTTTTTCCGATTCGGTGGTAGCCGATTCGGTACATCCCGATTCGGTCCGTGCCGATTCGGTACGTATCGAATCACAATACCGATGCCGACCGAATCGTTTTTTTTTCTGTGTTTTTTTCCTACATCTCGTTTTCCGATTTCAGAATACCGATTCGGCCCGCCTCGGTATTTTGAAATCGGAAAAACCCATTTACCTACATCGGGCCCCCAGTGTATATCTACAAGCCAAATTATCTCCTTTTACAAATTTTCTTTAACTTCTTCCAATTAATGTACCTTGTTCTCATACTCAGACACCATTTACTCCATTTCATCAATTCTGGTAGAGGGGTTCCCCAGCTGCACACTGTCACGACAACCTCATGCGCCCTCTATGTAGTAGGCTGAGTGCGCATGGCTCATGTTGCTTTACCCCTGTAGCGCTTTATGGCACGCAATGATACCATGACTGATTCTCCCCAAAAACCCATTGCGCTTGAGTATTTGCAAGCATCCCCCAGAACCTGAATTACATTGTGCTTGATCTCTGCCAGCATCCTTTAGAACCCGTGAACCAATAGACTATGTGCACCCGCTGTTACTAGGGTCTTGATGTAGTTTTCCATTGAATCTCTGCTGGCTTCCCCCAGTATCCCGTCAGCCAATGGAAAGCCATGTTCCCGCTGTTACAGGGCCTTGGTGTTGTTTTCTATTATGCACGTTCAAGCAAAAATGATACATTTGTTTCCTGTTATTTTATTTTGATCAACAAGTTTCACCTGCCTATTCTGTAAGGTCAAAGCTAGTGTACTAAAACATGTTTTCTCCAAGGCTTGAGAACCTTTTACACATGATCTATCTACATTTGTTGAGGCTTCAAGAGTCTATATAGACCCCGCTTAACCCTGAATCGCGGCTTCGCCTCGCTCCCTGAGGAACATGCTTAACCCTTCCCACTCACCTGAGGAATCCTGCCAGAAACAAGAAGCAATCCAGTCTAGTTCAAATCTATCTGAACTGGTGGTTCCTGTGGCTCCATCTCCCTTGGCGTCTTCCTCCTCACTCCCTCACGCACAGCTAACTGGACCCCCCATGACTCCCTGAGTCGAAGCCTCAAGATCTTCTTCAAACTTCTGTCAAGTGGAAGAAGTAGGCTGAGTACTGATATCAGGTTTGTGCACACTAATCCTCTTATAGTAGTAAGCAGGAGAGGGAGATATAGAAGTGGGTGAGGCTTCAGAAGAAAACGGCAACAAAGGGAAGTTACAGGATTTAAAGAAGAAGGGAAAAAACAAAAGAAAATTGCTGAGACGGATAGAAAAAAATAGGCGGAGGAAAATCCTCTTTAGAAAACACCTTAATTTATCCTTAAATAATGGGGTTCCCTACATTCAGGCGGTAGCTGAAAAGGAGAATAATACTGAACCCAAGAGCAACATGGGAAACTTCGCACCCCTACCTGTGATTATGCCCGCAATATCCCTGAGTCCCGCTCCTCCCCTCTTATTAAAAGTAGACTCAAATATTACCTCCCAACAAGCTTTCGTTGCTAGGGACGTAACAGGGTCCAATACTCCCACATCTTTGGGTCAAGATCATAAACCCCCGAGCAAAGCGGGCGCAACACTCAATCCCTTGGCGCCATCTTTCTCGGGAATAGTAGCAAAAGGAATTACACCGGCTGAGCCCAAAGAAAAAGGTATAGATACTCTATGGGTGGAATTCTCTCCCCTGTACGCTACCGAATGTATTTTGAACAGATCCCTCTTACTCAAATACTTTCAAGAATCGGCCAACTTGAAATTGATACAATCGGCTGACTTAGATAGAGTACAAATATTACAATCAGAAGTGGGGATGACAACTAGGGTGAGGTTCTACTCTAAGTTAGTAGCCAACCTTATTCTACAACGTTCAGAAGATTTGCAGAGCAGAGGGATAGACGTCATTCCGGTTTTGGGTCATTCAGGTCAAAATAAGGTTTCTTCCAAACCCTCCCAGAAACCCCCATTCTCCCTGTTGCATGCAGCCACAGGGCGTATAAATAAGCCTGGGGAACTAACAGAGTTAAAAATATGTAAGTCTAAGGACTCCCGTATGGTGTCCTACCTTGTCCCTCCTCCGTTATCTTACCAACCAGTCTCAGGAATCGAAAGTGCCCAATGGAATTGGCTTCCCCGAGTCTTGGCAGAAAAAACCTCAAACAATCACTTAAATAATCAGGATCTTTAGCACAAAACTTTCCATAATCTCTTGGAATGCAGCGGGCATAAAAAATAGTCCAGAGAAACTGGCTTTTCTCTTATCTCTGGAGCAAAACATAATATGTCTCCAAGAGACATGGTGCCCTGATAAAATCCAACTAGGGAAGGACTACTATGTCTTAGAAGGCAGTGCTATCTTGAACAAAAAAGGTCATGCGAGTGGGGGGATAGCCTGCCTTTTATCAAATAAAATAAATTGGAACTATGAACATTATCTGGACCCCAGTAATCTGTTCCAAGCAGTAACTATACTTGGGTTTGATAATTCTAAAACTACCAACCGTCTGGTCCTGATTAATGCTTATATTCCTCCAGAAACAGGCTTTAATGCAATACTTAAAAAGGTTTTCTTGCATGTCCAGGGTATTAGGGAGAAAGATCCGATGTCAGACATAATTCTAGTTGGGGATCTAAATAGTAAGATTTCCAATCTAAGCTTAAACTTATTCAGTGATAAATCAAGAGAGGAAACACTTTGTATTCCCCGGGCAATATTCCCTGAAAGCATAAAAACAAATAAACGGGGTAAAATAATTCTAAAGGAGTTGGTAGAAATAGACGGGCTCATAGTTAATGGGAGACTCCCATCAGATTCCCCGGCTAATTTCACACACAAATCATATAGAGGGAAATCGATTTTAGACTACGTAATAACGGGGTTCCACTCATTCGTGCTGCTGAAGGATCTTAAGGTAATTAATGCCCCACTAAGTGATCATAAAATTCTTTCCGTTTGGTTAAATATAAAGCCCCCAAGTTGTGATCAATGGTCACTGAACAATGACCAAACAAATTTCCATTCCAAAACAGGAAGGTGTTTTTGGAACGCGAAGGCGCATCGAAATTTGGAGGTAATGCTGGATGCAGCAATCTCCGAGCTTCCGTCCTGGAATGGCTTTGAAATCGAAAACTTCTGTGTTTTTATGAATTCAGTAGTAGCAGGGACAAAAACACTCAATAGGAAAAAATCTATTAGGATTTCCCCCAGCCCTTTGAGATCTCTAAATATAGAAATAAACAAACTAGTTAGGGCCCAATATCTGAACAGATTACCGGATACAGCACAAAAAATAACTAAGCTAAAAAGGAAAAGGAGAAGGTTATTGACTAGGTTACGCAAAGAAAAGGAGGATTCTATATGGGTAAAACTAAGAGAAGCAGCTATCCACGGGGAAATGAGGCAATTCTGGTCCCTCGTAGGTGAAGGGTGCGGAATGAGAACAAGTCCCCCATTGCCATTGAGGAACAAATATGGAGGGAGTTTGTCATCAACCTCTACGCTAGTAACAACGAAGCGAATTCTCAAACATGGCAAATAGATACGAGGGTACCATTAGAACCATTCACAGAAAAGGACATAGATTTGGCAATTAGTGAAATGCGTTTTTCCGGGGCAATGGGCCCGGATGAGGTGCCCATCAATGTATTGAAACAGAACAGGGCTAAATGGTGCAAGCTACTCTGTCCAGTTTTTAACATTTGCCTATCAAGAGGTAAGGTGTTACCCTCCTGGAAGGGAAGCATCCTGGTGCCGTTGTTTAAAAAAGGTGATCGCCTATCCCCCCAGAATTACCGCCAGATTGCATTACTGGATGCAGTCGGCAAAGTCTTCACAAGGTGTCTGCTCAAGCGGATAAATATCTGGGTGGAGCACTCGGCTGTCCTTCCACTTGAGCAGACAGGCTTTAGGAAAAATCACGGTACCTTGGATAACTTGGCAGCCCTCCAGGTGATAACAGATAAATATATCGGAGCCAGAAAGGGGAGAGTCTATGTGGCATTCATAGATTTCTCTACGGCTTTCGATAAGGTCGACCGACAGCTACTGTGGAGAAAGCTACACGATCTTGGCATGCCGCATGGTCTTTTAGGATTGGTTCAAGACCTACACGACAACACATGGTGCAGAGTATTATTGGGGGGGGAAAGAGGCCTATCCCAGCTCATACCATCTGCAAATGGCCTCAAACAGGGTTGTCTCCTAGCCCCTCTGTTATTCTCCCTATATGTAAGTGATCTTCCCCGTATAATATCTGCAGGTGACGGCATTGCCCCTCGCTTAGGAGACTCATACATCGCTTGCCTAATGTATGCGGATGACATATTGATCTTAGACCTCACCCCAAAGGGACTTAACAATCGTCTCCAATTATTACATGCATTTTCCGAAGAGCATTACCTGAAAATAAACATCTCTAAAAGTAAGGTAATGTGTATGGAGGGGAGGAAAAAACTAAGATTAGAAAACATCAGCTGGGAATTGGGAGGAAAGAAATTAGAAAGAGTATTATCCTACGTATTCTTGGGCAAGGTTGTGAATAGTAATCTAAGCAATTAATTCCCATATTGAAAATAGCACTCACAAGGCAAAAACACAGGGAAATGGCTTAAGAGCACTATATAAGTCGACTGGTAAAAGGCACTTTGATTACCTATTGGAGGCATTCCGGGCAAAAATCCCCCCAACTTTGCTTTATGGTATAGAGTTTATTGAATTAGCTGAATGGGGTTTCTTAGATACAGTTGAGGGATCCCTCTTGAGAAGCTTAATATCAGCTAATAATAGCTGTAGCACTGCAGCTCTTCGTCTGGAACTCGGGCTAAGAAGCAGCTGGGCACAGGCTCTGGCAGGAGTCATTCGCTGGGTAATATGTCTGATCAAGGGAAAGCCGGCAACATTAAGATCCCTAATTAAAAAAGAGTTGATGGGCCCATTAAAAGAGTACTCTTTGCTTATAAGGAATTATAGGAAGGCCCTCAAACTCTTGAATCTGGAGGAAGTTTCCCTCCTAGCCCTTTCTACTCAACAACTAAAGCTCACATTAAAGCATGCCACCTGGAAGTTGAGCTATGAAAGGGATCGTACCCTGACCTTACAAAAAAGGGGGACAAACCAAGCTGTTGATTCTTGTATGGTAAAACAAATACAACCTTACGTCACTTGGAATATGCCCCATGGCTTGCGCCGCTTCTGGCTACTTCTTAGGCATGATATACTTCCATTGAATAAGCTGCTAGCTAAATGGTACGGCACTACCAATATATGTAATTTTTGTAACAGTTCAGTCCAAGACTCCCTACACGTCTTGTTAGTTTGCCCAGCTCTAATGGCGCATCGTAGACAGTGGGTAAAGCCCGTATGTATCCAATTTGGTATTTTAACTGCTAAATCTTTGATTAATGCAATCATCTGTCCCCCGAATGAAATTTTCTGTAACAGAATTTTTAACTTTTTTAAATGTTTCCTAGAATTGTATTAGTTGAATGGCATATCACTGTTAAATAGGTTTACAACATGTGGCGTTATTTTATTATGTTTAATTTGTATCATTGTAATATGTGGATCTCCATGGAGTTCCAAAACCATATTCATAAATAAATTACTTGGTAGTAAGCAGGACTGAGTATCCACGTCTTCAAAGACTATACACTTTTCCTCAATGCCCTTTCTTTGATTTGCTCCAGTGCTTCTTGTGTGTTTATTCTCCGGACCTTTCGTACAACCTAAGTGCTAGAACTGTCACCAAGCAAGAATCAAAGATTTTACCTCTGTGTTTCTCTGATGAACAGTAATGCCAACAGAAAGCCCCTGAGTCTTTGATTTATGCATCAACCTTGTACCCCACCCTATGTTCTAAGTCTATCCTTGGGAGAGCAAGTAACTCCAACCTTTGTCTCGAGTTTATCCCTGGGATTGATACACTCTAATCTGAGATTTTGCTTATTCTGCTCTCATGCCATGCTGCTGATTAAACCTGTAAGCGTATGTCACTGAAGTTAAGGCATGTTCATTGTATGAAGAGCCCTTATAGTGTACTGATGGTAACTGCCTCCTCTTGTTATTTCCAGTACATTTGCGCCATTGCAAAACCAGAGGTCCTGTTTCTGTGCACATGTACCTCTCAAACATAGAATGTCCCAGAAGTGACAGATCCTGTTATGCAGTGTCCCAAAGCTCCTAAGCAGAACCAATACCGCAAGTCTCTCTTTAATTATTTTGGCCCGGACCCCTTCCACCCGGGGGCCATGCGTGATCATAGCTCTGCTCTGAGAGAGATAGGAGGTCCAGCATCCGCTCCAGTGTCATCCCCATGGTTGGAACCAAGTGAGTGCAAGACAAAAGGCCCAGCCTTGAATGCTTCCACCACTCGGACGACATGGATGACCAGATACATGTTCCGGGCCTGGCCCAGGCCCTGCTGAAGGACACCCGAGTGTTTTAGATTTGTCAAGGTCTTTATGGGGTGTACCTCACAAAGGTCAGTCCTTGTAACATGAAAATCAGTTGCTTAGGGATGAACTGGTCTGATGTCACTCTCATCCCTCACCACGGTATATTAAGGTGGGGACATGTCCCGTTCTACAACCCCTGCACCTTCGCTACCAGAAATGCTAATCCTGTCCATGTCACAGTTACTACTCCAGTCCCAGTGCCCTTGGCCGCGCCTGAATGATTTTTTGGGGGAATAGTCACAATTTCGATGCACTCTGGGGTCAGGGGCTATTGCAATTTTTTTGTAAACCAGGAGGCTTTCCCTCAGATACTGCTAGTTGGGCTATTCCACTCATTGAAGATAATGATCAGGCTTTACATCATTTTGGAACGTTTAAAAAGCAATGTGTCATCTGTTTGCCATGTACACCTTTGTCCAAGTCAATGATAATGAGCTGCTTAAACTCCGTCAGGGCAGTATAGAGCTCCGTACCTACATTACTGACTTCTGTGACCTAGTTACAGAAAACCAGGGGCGAGAGAAAAATAGGACTTCCCTATTTTACAGAGGGTCACAGGATCACTTGAAGCATTCCTTAGTGCACGTTGTAGAATTACCCTCAGATTGTTTGAAGTTCATTGACTTAGTTGTCAGGCTTGACCATAGTTTAATGGAACGTCCTGGAGGGCAACCCAGACTTCTAGTTCTGCAGTCTGAATGTAAAGAGATAGAATCTAAAAATCAGGACAATACAGAACCCATGCTGATTGGGGATTTACACGGTCCTTTAACTGCAGAGAATAAAAAGAACATATAAAGAAATTAAACCTCTGTTTGTATTGTGGTAAAGCAGGGTATTTTGCGTGGGAATGCTCTGCCAAACCAAAGGGAATTCAGTAGGCCAGCACCTTGACCTCTGATACGTTGCGGAAAAGGTTAGAGTGCCCAGTTGACATAGGGGTCACTCAGTCGGGTGTGGTTCTTGATCCGACTGTCATTTACCAGGTTAATATTTTTACTTAAGGTTCCACAACATTTGCCTATACCAGTTACCCTTGTCATTGCACCCCAACAGAAACAGTTTGTACCCGTGCTTCTAGTTTCCGGGCCTACAGGAAACTTCTTCAATCTAGCCATAGCCAGTTCCTTACTTAACCCATGGGTTAGAAAGACTGAACCAGAGCCTGCTAGAGCCGTAGATGACTCAAAGCTCTCTTCTGGAATGATTGAATACCAAACTACTCCGCTCCATGAAAAAGGGCCTACTGAGACCTTGACCTTTGATCCCATTGACAACCTACCTTTGGTGCTGTTTCAGGGCTCACTTGACTGCAGCTGCACAATCCTGCTGTTGACTGGTCCCTCCATCTTGTCACCCTGGAGTCCGTTACTGTCAAACTCATTGTTATATGGACACTCAGAAAGTTCTGTTTTCTTGACTTGTGCAGCCCCTAAAACAAACCCCATTGATCCCGCTTCCACCAGAATACCAGAACTTTCAAGCCACCTTTGATGAATTAAAAGCTACACGACTACCTCCTCATAGTGAAAGTGGTTGCCTCATAGACTCAAATCCGGGTGCAACATTTCCCTGCTCTCATGAGTACTCTCCCTCAGAGCCTGAGACAGAACATTCTCTTTTTGCCCAATTGGATAGAACAAAGGTACCCTTTGAGTGGTCCCAGGAAGCCAGTGATGCCTTTCCCTAAGTCGAGAGATTACAAGTTCAAAACTGCCCCGATTTACAAGTGCAAGCCAATGTTTTTGCTATTGGATTTGCTAATTTGGTCGCTCATATTTTGGTATTCAGTGCAAATTTCTGCCCCACTCCAACTCTGGCAACTGTATTGCCTAGCGGATAACACCTCCAGACCTCGTTCAGGTTCCAGAGCTTGGTAAGTTTAAAGAAGTACTTGCTAACCATCTAAACACAATCCGACCAGGATCCTGAGTCAGATAGACCTGAGGTAGCATACATATCAGGTAGTACAGGGAGCCCTCAGTGGACTAAAAAGGAAATCCACCTCACTTCACTCCACCACTCGCCATAGTGTTACGACTTATTGCATAGTTTTTGCCTTCTTTGTCATAGTGAGTTATGAAATACCTAACAGTATTGCCTAACAGTGACACTGGAGCAATCCTCCAGCATACTGAGGCCTGCTTCTAGATTCCATCCATACAGCTTGACTCAGGAGTAGCCCATTGTTGGAGTGAGTTCAGGTAGTATAGTGTTTGCAATATGCAGATATGGTTTCCCAAGCTCTCTGCTTCCTCAAATTCTCCCGACTAAGGGGCCGATTAGGATTGCGGTGATTCCGCATCCTCCGGGATGGCGGAAGCCACCGCCGGCCAGGAGGATCGGAATCACCGCAGCAGGGCCTTTAAAGACCCCCCGCCAGATTAGGATGGCTGGGGGGTCATCGGCGGACGTGAAAACCGTCCGCCGCTTTTCCGCCGCGGTCGCCTTCCGACCGTGGCGGAAAAGCTCTAATATGGTGGCGGTGTCTATCAGATACCGCCAGCCATATTAGGATGGGGCAGGAAACATGCTTTTCCACGACAGCTTTTCCGCCGTGGAAAAGCATGTGGTTTCTTGACTTTGGGGGCCCGTTGCGGGCCCCCAGGGTGTCAGGGGGTGGGGGTGCACATGGGGGGTACCTATGGTACCCCCCTGCATTTACATGCACAATGCGGCAGGCACTGCGCGGTGCCTGCCGCTTTGTGCACGTAAATGCAACACATGCATTTTTAACCTTGCGGCGGGTGCTGCTTCAAGCATCACCCGCCGCAAAGTTAAAGATACGGGATGTGACCGCCAGGGTGGCGGTCACATCCTAATTGGCATGGAGGGACCGCCGCTGCCCCTGCGGACGGTCCCTCTACCTCGGGGTGGGGGACGGACGCAGGTCCTTCCGCCATCCTAATGACCCCCATAGTCCTCCTGTTTCCAGGTGGCTGTCCCAGAAATTGCATGCACATAGAACTCCTGATTAATTCATCAATTGATTAATGATTTTGGAAAGCACACCATTATCTAGAAAGGGTGTCAACATGCTGAGCAATCTGAACACGACTGACTAGGGTAAAAGACATTAGATAAATGTTGGAGGTGGTTAGGAAGACGATAATAGGGAGGGATGAGTTTCCTTGTTTAGCTGCAAAAAAAGGAAAAGCATGTTTGGCAGGTGAAGATTTGAGAAAAATTGGCAAGTGAAGGAGAAAGATTAATGTAAAACAAGGAAAGGGTTGTAGGGGAAAGAATCTTGCTGCAGATAAGTAGGTACTTGGGTGTAGACTGTTCCAAGTGCATTTGGCAACTGCTAAATTGTGAAAGTTTACTAAATGTGCCAAATGGGGATGCAATGATGGAGACTCAGAGGCAGCATTCTGGATGACCTAACGCATTGAGATCAGATAGGGTGGCAGCAGAAGGCAAAGAGAGTTATCATTGTCGAGGCAGGAGTAGAAGATCAATGGGATAAGTATTACGAAGATGCTCAGAAGAAGGACAAAGATAATTTTACATGGCATCTCACTATAAAAGAAGCAGTTGGCAATGATTCTCTTGACTTGGGGATTGATTGAAAGTTATTGATTGAAAATAAACCCAAGATCCTAGCAGATTTGGCGGGAGAGAGTAAGGGTATCTAAATCAGAACAACAGAATGCCGGTGGGCCACCCAGCACCAGTACCTAAGTCTTATCACTCGGGTAAAGAGAGTTTGCTCTCATTCAGAACAGTCTATAAGACAGGTACAGAAACTGAATGTGTTCTCTCTGGTTGTCACCCAACCTATTGCTGATTGTATATTGTAGGCCAGAAGGGAAAGACTGAACAATTGAAAAATTGAACTAAATATACAGCTTCAATTTTAGAGTTCCAATTGAGAGTACCCTGGTCACGAATCCCATATGGGAGCCGCTCAAACAAAAAGCGGCAAGGAGGAAGACAGACTGCGTGATTGCGTTGAGAAAAACAAATAGGCCGGAGAATTGGAGCGGATACAACATTGATACAGACAGTTAAATAGGGTGAAAAGCTGCAAAGAGGAGGGAGGGTTTACAAAAGCATAAGCTAAAGCATAAGCTAAGCTAAGCAGAAGCATAAGCGGTGTGTATCAATGGTCATCTCAGTGGTGCATCCTTCACCATGATCCATAGTCTTTTCAGACTGCAGACTTCCAGTCAGCTGCTTCCTGTTTAAATGAATGAGTTGCACAGGGCAGCTACTCCAGCTGTTAATAGCACCTCTCTACAGCAGTGTTTTCGGATGCCTTAAAATATTTTATGAAGGTTTGGGAGGGAGCCAATCTCTGCTTTTGCTTGCTCTTATACTTTTGGGGTTATTGCTTGAAATCTGCATGCATTGCAATGAAAAACAGAGAGCTGCATTCCATTAAGACGTTTTCGGAAGCAAAGTAAATCCTTTAAAACAGAAAAATCAAGTTCTTCCATGTTTGGCTAAATGAATCTAATACCCGAGTTTATCATTAGGAAACATGCATAAACCTTTTTGAAACAAGCTAAATTAAGCCTGGTGGTTTATGCCCACTCATTACATAATCCTGTAATCCCCAGTAAAACTCTTTAGTGCCATATGGAGCTTAATCATTTGTTCTCTTAGACCTTAACACGCGCGTGCTGGGTTTTTACTAATGTCCACCAGCACACAGCTCAAGCCTGGTACTTGGGATTGTTGATGTGCACGTTGACATTTCACTGCTATTCCTCAGCATCCTGCTGCCTGTGCACAGAGCTATGCATTGTTGTTACATTAGGAACTCAGGGGCATATTATCAACAAATAGCGATATTTATCACTATCTAGGATTAGCGGCTATTTTTTTATCGCCGCGCATCACTGGATTTTATCGCTGAGATAACGTGCTATTAGCAACGTTTATCTCAAAAGCGATAAAATTCATGGCGATAGCGGCAAAATCCGTGAATATCGATTAGAATACAGCGATATTCACGCATTATCGCTAACAGGGTCTTAGCCATTATATCCACCTCCCATTGGATATAATGGCTAAGAACTGGTCTAAGCAGGTGTTAGTTTTTGGAGATATTCACGTTTAGCGCGAATATTTCCAACGCTACGCCTGTGTTGGTAATAGGCGATAGCGAGGTTAGCGACTGCTTTCAGTCGCTAACAGGTTGGGAACGCCCACTTTGCATGTCATTAGCGATAAATATCGCTGACATGCAAAGCAGGCCCCAAACCGCTCTCTATCGCCTACAAGCTGTCGCTAACAGCAGTTAGCGACAACTTGCTAATAGGGTGATAGAATTATCGCCACCCTTGATATTATGCCCCTCAGATCTATCATGGAGAAACGCAATGAAAGATGGATAATGCACAATACAAACTTTTACGGAAGCAGTAATAGACTGGAATTGATTTGGTGAAATGGGCCAAAAAATACTGCTCGCCAACTATCCAACTAGTGGGACGGTACAAGCTGCACCAGTTTGACCGTCCTCTAACGTTAAATATGCCAATTTCTGAAAAACAATACATTTGTTTCTAAACGCTCACATTCTTGAAAATCTAGCTTCCTTTTAAAACCTTTAGGAACAGGAATCTTGGGAGTGGGCCTCCATCCACATCACATTTCGCCTAGGTCTACTGTTTGTAAAATGTTAATTTCACTAAAAGTTGAAGAAGTTGTTGAAGCTTGACCCTGTTTTGATTTCACTTTAATGCTCTCACATTTTTATTTCGTGTCTGGTTTGCACACTGTGCCCATGAATTGATGGTGCTTACGTCTGATCGTTTCACTCTTTTTAGGTTGAGTTTTGCTGAGGTGTACAACTCATGCCATTGACGTGATGCTAAGTTATTTTGTTTAGCGTTTTAACTTCAGTATCAAAAATTTTAAAAATAAAGTTGTATAAAAACACTTGTGCCAAGGCCCTATTTCCATAATTAACCAAGTTGTTCTAAACATCAGTTTGACAGGGTATGGAACTACATCCCTAACCATCAAAACAATCCAACTATGATTTAGTTTAAAAAGCAGCTGAAGTTCCTCTTGTTTTAACATGTCTTCATAACCCATGCATACGGTCTTTGCTGATATCTTTGCTCCCAAATATGAACCTAAATCTTAGTAGTTGTGACCAATCCACATGAACTTCCACTTTTGAGTTTGATGCTCTTTGTACGCTAAACATTTGTCGTAACAGTTTACATGAGACCTATGCAGTCTTTGTGCTGTGAATAATTAAATACATACCTATAAATCCGTGCATTTTACCTAATGTAAAGCACTTTGCTTCCCAATCCAGCTCTGGTTCGTGCTGCATACATCCGCCAAGAAATATATTAAGAAAGAAAAAATTCAAATCTTGTTTCCAAAAGACCATGTTTGATTTTCATTTTGATAATATTATTCACAGAAAGCAGCTCGCCATTTTCCATATAGTGAGATCCGACCTATGTATGTTTAGGCTATATGCTAATGTCCCAACATCATATGCAAGGAACGGCTTCATATGCTCAGTGTCAGCCACATGCACTTTGATTAAATCATATGCCAATATAATTGTTAGACCTATCAGCATTAAGGGGATCTTACCCCAAACATTTTACCTTTCTCCTCCTGTTTTGTTAAATTTGTTTTGGTTCACTTTAGGATGCAGCATGCTTTACCACTGCTAAGCAGTGCTACAGACAAACGCTTGTGCTCTCTCCTTGAAACAAGGTGAAATTGGCTTACACCTAAATGGCATATTGCCTTCCACTTAAGTAGCCCTTTAAACATACCCCAGGCCTGCCATTGCAGTCTATGTGTTGCAGTTTTAAACTGCCATTTCCACCTGGCAAAATAAACCATTTTCCAAGCCTAAACCTGCCGTTTAATGGATACAAGTCACCCTTAAGGTATGCCTGTTCTACCATGTTTCGTCATAAATGGAGCGCACACCGCTAGCCCCTCCTCCGGATCGCCCCTCGGGACTCTGGTACTTGCAGTTCTTCAGTGGATCACCCAGGTGGGTGCAAGTCGGTACTTGTAGGACTCAATCAATCAATCAATCAAGGCATTTATAGAGCGCCCTACTCACCCGGAGGGTCTCAAGGCGCTTGGGGGGGGGGGGGGGGGGGGCGCTACTGCCCGAACAGCCAGGTCTTGAGCTTCTTCCTGAAGGAGAGGTGGTCTTGGGTCAGGCGAAGGTCGGTCGGGAGGGTGTTCCAGGTCTTGGCGGCCAGGTAGGAGAAGGACCTTCCTCCTGTCGTCGCTCTTCGGATGCGGGGGACGGCGGCGAGGGCGTGGTTGGCTGATCGGAGGTGGCGTTTGGGAGCGTAGAAGTTGAGGCGGTTGTTGAGGTAGCTCGGGCCTTGGCCGTGTAGGGCTTTGTGTGCGTGGGTGAGGAGACGGAAGGTGATTCTCTTGTTGACGGGGAGCCAGTGCAGGTCTCTCAGATGTCCGGAGATGTGGCTGCGTCGGGGGATGTCTGGCTGAGGCGTTCTGGATCCGCTGGAGTCTCTTCTGGAGCTTAGCGGTGGTTCCGGCGTAGAGGGCGTTGCCGTTGTCCAGTCGGCTGGTGACGAGGGCCTGGGTGACCGTCTTCCTGGTCTCGGTGGGGATCCACCAGAAGATCTTCCGTAGCATGCGCAGGATGTTGAAACAGGATGCGGAGACGGCGTTGACTTGTCTGGTCATGGAGAGGGAGGAATCCAGGATGAAGCCCAGGTTGCGTGCGTGGTCTGTCGGTTTGGGTGCGGTGCCCAGGGCGGGGGGCCACCAGGAGTCGTCCCAGGCGGAGGGCGAGGAGCCCAGGATGAGGACTTCCGTCTTGTCAGCTTCAGGCGGCTGGTCGTCATCCACTCGGCTACGTCTTTCATCCCTTCGTGGAGGTTGGTTCTGGCGGCGGCGGGGTCGTTGGTCAGGGAGAGGATCTGAATCTCTAGACCCAATACATGTCCCGGGTTTTAGGATATCGCCCGAGACATGTCTCGGGTTTCGGGATGACTTCCCTCATCAGTAGAGAAAGATTGTTTAGGGGTGGAAGAGAAGGCCGCCACACAACAGTCAAAGGCCTCGATGCCAGAACCGGCATGCAGGTGTGTCTTCCAAGAGTCCGTCGGCCCAAAGCTCAAGGGAGCCGTATTGTGTTTCGTCATAAATGGAGCGCACACACTAGCCCCTCCTCCGGATCGCCCCTCGGGACTCTGGTACTTGCAGTTCTTCAGTGGATCACCCAGGTGGGTGCAAGTCGGTACTTGTAGGACTGATGAATCTCTAGACCCGATACATGTCCCGGGTTTTAGGATATTGCCTGAGACATGTCTCGGGTTTCGGGATGACTTCCCTCATCAGTAGAGAAAGATTGTTTAGGGGTGGAAGAGAAGGCCGCCACACAACAGTCAAAGGCCTCGATGCCAGAACCGGCACACAGGTGCGTCTTCCAAGAGGCGAATTTGGCTTACACCTAAATGGCATATTACCTTTCACTTAAGTAGCCCTTTAAACATACCCCAGGCCTGCCATTGCAGTCTATGTGTGCAGTTTTAAACTGCCATTTCCACCTGGCAAAATAAACCATTTTCCAAGCCTAAACCTCCCTTTTAATGCATACAAGTCACCCTTAAGGTATGCCTGTTCTACCATGTTCAGAGGAGAGAGCACAAGCACTTTAGCAATGGTTGGCAGTGGTAAACTGCTAAACAAGTCCTAAAATTCAACAAATACGGGTCTTGAAAACCGGTAAGTGAATGCAAAAAGTTTGGGGGATTACACTGAAGGGACAAGTCCAGTATTTTTCAAGAATCAGCAATGAACAACTACTTCTTTGTTGCCCCTTTAACTATGTCTTTGACATTCTACAAGATGCTATTGTTCCTTATGAACAATTGTTTTCTTGGTCTCCCTAGGAACGACAAGCTCGGAGGGAGGATCTTGATACTAACTTGGCTACTGGCATGATAGCCCCATCCAAAAGAGATTCCTTAGTTTTTCTACCCAAGAATTAAGCATATGAACTCAGGCTTGGATTGATTTAAAGGCCTAAATCTGGTGACTATCAAGGATTGACTACCCTTGCCTCTCATATGAGACATTTTGGAAGCTGTTCACCAAATTAGACCTAATAGGAGGTTATCATCAGATCTGAAGTTGATCTGGTGATAAATGGAAAACAGGTTTTGTAACATCATTGCCCCATCAGGATTCAAGCAAGCCGGGCCGAAGACGGCTGAAATGCCAGAAACCAGTCCCCGGTAGCTTGTTTCCTTCCCAGTATAAGAATTGGCTTGGTAGTTTGTCTGCCCTGTTCCCATGATGCACTGGGCCAGGGTTAGACTAATTT
The DNA here is from genome assembly GCF_964263255.1 of Lissotriton vulgaris. Taxonomy (NCBI): domain Eukaryota; kingdom Metazoa; phylum Chordata; class Amphibia; order Caudata; family Salamandridae; genus Lissotriton; species Lissotriton vulgaris. Next base: position 231,836,683 of record NC_141696.1, read on the forward strand.
GCATATAGCCAAGTTCTGAGCTGGGATGGTGCAGTGAGCTAAAAAACGGTGATGGATCAAGCCCTGATCTTTGGACTGGGTAAGAGTGGTCTGCTTAATTCAGACACTCTGTTCATCACCACCCCCTTTTCTGAATCATTTTTGTCCACCATAAGCGTGGAAGGGTATACTCAGATGTGAGTCCCTAGCTCATTGCACCATCAGGATTCAAGCAAGCCGGGCCGAAGACGGCTGAAATGCCAGAAACTGGTCCCCGGTAGCTTGTCTCCTTTCCAGTATAAGAATTGGCTTGGTAGTTTGGTCTGCCCTGTTCCCATGATGCACTGGGCCAGGGTCAGACTAATTTGCATATAGCCAAGTTCTGAGCTGGGATGGTGCAGTGAGCTAAAAAACGGTGATGGATCAAGCCTTGATCTTTGGACTGGGTAAGAGTGGTCTGCTTAATTCAGACACTCTGTTCATCACCACCCCCTTTTCTGAATCATTTTTGTCCACCATAAGCGTGGAAGGGTATACTCAGATGTGAGTCCCTAGCTCATTGCACCATCAGGATTCAAGCACGCCGGGCCGAAGACGGCTGAAATGCCAGAAACCGGTCCCCGGTAGCTTGTTTCCTTCCCAGTATAAGAATTGGCTTGGTAGTTTGGTCTGCCCTGTTTCCATGATGCACTGGGCCAGGGTCAGACTAATTTGCATATAGCCAAGTTCTGAGCTGGGATGGTGCAGTGAGCTAAAAAACGGTGATGGATCAAGCCCTGATCTTTGGACTGGGTAAGAGTGGTCTGCTTAATTCAGACACTCCGTTCATCACCACCCCCTTTTCTGAATCATTTTTGTCCACCATAAGCGTGGAAGGGTATACTCAGATGTGAGTCCCTAGCTCATTGCACCATCAGGATTCAAGCAAGCCGGGCCGAAGACGGCTGAAATGCCAGAAACCGGTCCCCGGTAGCTTGTTTCCTTCCCAGTATAAGAATTGGCTTGGTAGTTTGGTCTGCCCTGTTCCCATGATGCACTGGGCCAGGGTCAGACTAATTTGCATATAGCCAAGTTCTGAGCTGGGATGGTGCAGTGAGCTAAAAAACGGTGATGGATCAAGCCCTGATCTTTGGACTGGGTAAGAGTGGTCTGCTTAATTCAGACACTCTGTTCATCACCACCCCCTTTTCTGAATCATTTTTGTCCACCATAAGCGTGGAAGGGTATACTCAGATGTGAGTCCCTAGCTCATTGCACCATCAGGATTCAAGCAAGCCGGGCCGAAGACGGCTGAAATGCCAGAAACCGGTCCCCGGTAGCTTGTTTCCTTCCCAGTATAAGAATTGGCTTGGTAGTTTGGTCTGCCCTGTTCCCATGATGCACTGGGCCAGGGTCAGACTAATTTGCATATAGCCAAGTTCTGAGCTGGGATGGTGCAGTGAGCTAAAAAACGGTGATGGATCAAGCCCTGATCTTTGGACTGGGTAAGAGTGGTCTGCTTAATTCAGACACTCTGTTCATCACCACCCCCTTTTCTGAATCATTTTTGTCCACCATAAGCGTGGAAGGGTATACTCAGATGTGAGTCCCTAGCTCATTGCACCATCAGGATTCAAGCAAGCCAGGCCGAAGACGGCTGAAATGCCAGAAACCGGTCCCCGGTAGCTTGTTTCCTTCCCAGTATAAGAATTGGCTTGGTAGTTTGGTCTGCCCTGTTCCCATGATGCACTGGGCCAGGGTCAGACTAATTTGCATATAGCCAAGTTCTGAGCTGGGATGGTGCAGTGAGCTAAAAAACGGTGATGGATCAAGCCCTGATCTTTGGACTGGGTAAGAGTGGTCTGCTTAATTCAGACACTCTGTTCATCACCACCCCCTTTTCTGAATCATTTTTGTCCACCATAAGCGTGGAAGGGTATACTCAGATGTGAGTCCCTAGCTCATTGCACCATCAGGATTCAAGCAAGCCGGGCCGAAGACGGCTGAAATGCCAGAAACCGGTCCCCGGTAGCTTGTTTCCTTCCCAGTATAAGAATTGGCTTGGTAGTTTGGTCTGCCCTGTTCCCATGATGCACCGGGCCAGGGTCAGACTAATTTGCATATAGCCAAGTTCTGAGCTGGGATGGTGCAGTGAGCTAAAAAACGGTGATGGATCAAGCCCTGATCTTTGGACTGGGTAAGAGTGGTCTGCTTAATTCAGACACTCTGTTCATCACCACCCCCTTTTCTGGATTGATTTAAAGGCCTAAATCTGGTGACTATCAAGGATTGACTACCCTTGCCTCTCATATGAGACATTTTGGAAGCTGTTCACCAAATTAGACCTAATAGGAGGTTATCATCAGATCTGAAGTTGATCTGGTGATAAATGGAAAACAGGTTTTGTAACATCTTTTTGGGCATTTGAATACCGGATAATGACATGTGGTCCATGTAATGCCCCTGCTGTTTTCGAACGGTTCATGAATGCTATCTTCTCTGATCTGACCCTACAAACCATGGTCATCTATCTAGAAGGTATCCTGATTATCTCTAAGGATCCTACAAAACAATGTCACTGTGTCAAACAAGTTCTGCAGTAGTTATGAAAAAAGAAAAACTGCCAATGCTGAAAAGTGTTTGTTTGAAAAGTATTCTGTAGAACATCGAGAAACGTCCTTTCAACAGAGGTAATTGGCATGGACACATGAAAGGTATGAGCCATTCTTGCCTGTCCCATTCATTCCTCTGTAAAGGAAATTCAAAGCTTTCCTGGGCTGACTAACTGTCCTCAAAAATTTATCAAGAACTCTTTTAAGCTTGTTTTACCAATTACAGTCTACCAAAGAAGAACAAGGCCTTTCTCTGGACTAAAGATGCCAAACTAGCCTTTGAAAGATTAAAAGCTGAGTTTGTACAGCCTTCCATCTTGTAACAGGCAGATGTTTCTAGACTGTTTATTGTAGAGACAGATGCCTTAGACTTAGCTATGGGAGCCGTTTTAATTCAACCAGGCCATGCAGAGGAAGAACTATTGCCTTCTTTTCAAATAAATGTTCTCCAGTAGAAAATTATTATTTCATACTGGACAAAGAACTTCTGACTATTAAGGCAGCATTATTTGACGGGAGACATTTCTTATTAGGGGCCGAACACCAAGTAACTGTCTGAACCAATCATAGAAACTGGGCCTTCTTCTTTCAATAATTAGATTTTTTTCTTGCTTATATTCCTTGTTCTGAAATGTCATAGCTGATTCCTTGTCCAGACATTACCCTGCATTTGAGAGCTTCAAAATTGTGGAAAGGAAAAAACAATTCTTCCTCAAGACTTCGTTTCTGCCATAATCACCACGTTTCTTGTGTCAATCCATCAAGAATCCAAACGGTTCTACGCAAACTAAAACAACTGACCTGCCTCTGCCTTCTTGGATTTTGTGAGGACACCTTGTGCAACTTTCTCAACGCCTCGCGGAACCCGCTGCGCGGGTCCCGCTTCGCAGAGGGGCACTTATCTTCCTGGGGTGAAGCTGCTGCTGGGGTACATCAGGGGCCGAGGGCTGCGAGCAAGAGGGCTGGGACTCCATTTCCCAGGAGCCCCAGCAACCCGCCCCGCTCCACCTGGGCTGCTCTCCCTCCCCGCCCCGCCCCCAACGACCAGGTGAATTAAATACCGGCTTGCCCTGCAGTTCCTGGGACCTTCCAACAGACCTGCCTCTGCCTTCTTGGATTTTGTGAGGACACCTTGTGCAACTTTCTCCACGCCTCGCGGAACCCGCTGCGCGGGTCCCGCTTCGCAGAGGGGCGCTTATCTTCCTGGGGTGAAGCTGCTGCTGGGGTACATCAGGGGCCGAGGGCTGCGAGCAAGAGGGCTGGGACTCCATTTCCCAGGAGCCCCAGCAACCCGCCCCCGCTCCACCTGGGCTGCTCTCCCTCCCCGCCCCGCCCCCAACGACCAGGTGAATTAAATACCGGCTTGCCCTGCAGTTCCTGGGACCTTCCAACAGACCTGCCTCTGCCTTCTTGGATTTTGTGAGGACACCTTGTGCAACTTTCTCCACGCCTCGCGGAACCCGCTGCGCGGGTCCCGCTTCGCAGAGGGGCGCTTATCTTCCTGGGGTGAAGCTGCTGCTGGGGTACATCAGGGGCCGAGGGCTGCGAGCAAGAGAGCTGGGACTCCATTTCCCAGGAGCCCCAGCAACCCGCCCCCGCTCCACCTGGGCTGCTCTCCCTCCCCGCCCCGCCCCCAACGACCAGCCCACCTCCACCACAGCCATAAACTAACACGTGAGTACCGCTGCGCGGGAGCGTCCCGGGAGAAGCCCGGGACAAGGGCGGGACCGTCTGCGGCCGTCAGAGGCCGGGCTGGGCCTGACCTCTTTCGTTTGCAGTCCGGAGGACATTGTTCATTACATATTGGATATGGCAACAGAAGAAGAAACCCCGGGGAAAAAATCTAGATTACGTAATGGATCCCTGGAGAATTATTTTCCCAAGAGGAGCGAGGGAGAAAAAGATTCCATCCTAGCGGAGCGGAGGGCAGAGCGGCGTCGCTCTGTTGAGAATATGAAACATAGACCCCTCACTGATAGCCTACTTGAATTAAATCGGGAAGGTGATTCGATTGGCCTAAGTGAGGATAACGTAAGTCAAGATGGAGTCCCCCTATTGTTTCGTGACTTTGTAGCCACTCCTAGTTTGCCCGGGGATAATATTATAACTGTTTCACCCACCCCTAGTGGTAGTCGTGTGGCCGACAAATCCAAATCTAGGAAGCAGAAAGTTAATATTTATCCTGTAGCCCAGATCCACCGCCCGCCCCCTAGTAAAAAAAGAAGGAAACAAAGGGTGGTATCAGGTAAAGCAAAAACATCGCATACTGATTTTGGTAAAGGGACAAAAACCCCGATTATAACTGAGACCCCCACAGTAGTAGAGCAGGAACACACTCCACAGGTAGTTGTTTCACCGGGTCTTTGTCCATCTTCAGTAACTATACAAGATGAGGTTCCTGATAATAACACTAGAGTCACCCCACCTATCACTTCACCAGTACTTCCTTCTTCATTATCAGGGAATCTGGAATTTTTGTTAAGATCTCTCCTTTTACCCATTAATGAGTCAATTAAAAAGGTGGAAATTAGATTAACCATATTGGAAGCCGCCATAACTAGTATGTCTACCCATACCAAAAATAAAGGAAGTGTGGCGGTACATCCCAAACCACCTTCGACCACACCTCAAAGTAAATCTAGAATTCCTCCCGCTCCTGCTCCGGCTAAGCAAACTCGCCAGCTGCCGGGGGGAGCTGTGCCCCCAACTCATAATACACCGCAGCCTAAACAACCAAAAGCACCAGCTACTGGGTTGGGAGTGGGCCCCTCCAACCCATCTCTAAAGGCCCCGACGAGTAACAACCAGAGTGCACACGGGGATGATGGAAAAAGCAGAATGCCTCAGAAAAGGGTTCCACAAGTAGAGATTCCCCCAGAAGCTGTGCCCTACGTGGTGATCTTAACGGGGGTCCCGCAGCTAACTGAAAATAAGAAGGAGGGATTTGTTGACCTCAAAAATAAAATTATCCATTGGTTGCGGTTGCACAGGCCAATAGCACCTAACATAGATGGGGACATAGTTCATGTTAGACGGATCAATTGGCTGGGGAGTAGAATTAAAGATATTGAGGGGGACCTAGTGGTGGTCAATTTTAGAGACCCTCGGGCAGTTGATTACATCCTAAACTGGCCACCTGGGAGTGGGGAAACCTGTGTTATCCCACGGGCTTTAACATACTTTTATCCCAGGTCAAAAGTCACCAACTCTAAATATTTAAACAGACCACAATTTTATAGGCCGCCCATTATTCCGCCCTACATTAATAATCAACCTCAGTATGGTCATCAGCTGACTAGGGTGCCTGATCTACACTCCGCCTGGTCCATGGTCCCTCATGGACATAGGCAGAACCAGGGTCCCAGTATGAACCATCTGATGCCCTTTACCCCATTGGACACCTATAATCAGTTTTCTCAGCTGTCTGGGCTGGAAGACTGTGATTGAAGTTGGGGGCAAGGGGGGGGGGAAACTGATAATGAACCTCCAAGGGTGGAGGATCCTCGTCCACTCTGGGGTAGCATTGGTACTGAAGAAGTTAGTCTATCTACAGACCACATGGTGACCACCATTGACATTACTGAGGATTCTAGGCCAGCTGGGCCCGTGATGAGTACGGTTGATTGTTTAGCAACCCTAACTTCAATGGCCCAGGAGAGGGGGTGCCCCTTGACTAGGGTGGCTAATGAGAGGTTGCCAAAAGTGGGTTACACTTCCACGCCTAGAGGAAGGAGGGTAATAAACCTCCTCTCTTGGAATATTGCTGGGCTAAAGAGGAAGTTAGATATTCCAGAGTGGCACATACAAATTGAGCAGTTTGATGTCTGCCTGTTTCAGGAGACATGGAGTTTTGTTCCATTACATAAATCGGGGTATACCACCCACTGTGTGCCCGCAGTAAGTAAGGGAAAGGGCAGACCATCGGGCGGGCTCATAGTCTGGATAAAAATAGATCTGAATTGGGTGGTTACAAGACATATTGTGGAGTGTAATGATATACTCCACCTCTCGGCAAAAGGAGGGGAGGATGTTGTCAGGCTTGACCTTTTTAATGTTTATGCAAGAGGGACACAGGGTGACTCCCCCTCTTTGACCCTAACATCCCTGGATTTGGCTTTAGCCAATTGCCCCTGCTCAGCTAAAATTCTGGTGGGGGGAGATTTTAACTGTACATTTGAACCCCTTCTCGGAGACGACCCTTTAGGAATCGAAGAGGAGGATTCAAAATGGTCTATTCCAACTCTTTCCCTGTCCCCTGTTAGGAAGTGGTCGTCTAGGGCCATACAAATTAATGCATTGACAAGGGACCATAAACTAAGAGCCCTCAATGGTAGGACTATGTCTGACCAGTCAGGGGCATGGACCTTTAATAGACTTTCGGGTCCGTCCCGAATCGATTACATCCTAATGGATGTTGGATTCTGGCCGGACCTGATCGACATGGAGGTCGTCCCAAGCCAGGATAGTGACCACAATCCCCTGTGTTGAAAGTTCCATTGGGGTGTTCTGAATGACAGGTGTGCGATGGCATCCTAAAAACAACTAAAGAAGTTATCCCATTTAATAACAACCGTAGATTGAAATGGGATAAGGCTAAGCTTAATGAGGGCGATATAGGAAGCATCAAAGCAATGGTTGAGGGTCTATCTTCCACCTTAGAAATATGGGCTGGTGAAAATTGGACCGTTAGTCCCCAATACCCCTCCCTTGACTCTGCCTATAAATCCACAATAGACCAAGTTGGCAAATTTTTTATCTCGAAGGGGAAAAGTAATAGGGCTCCTGCTATACCCTCTACCCTTAGCAAAGTATGGTATAATGAACTTTGTAAAAGTAAAAGGAAAAAATTGACAGAAGCTCTACTTTCAGGGGACCCTCCACTGGTTAGAGCGGCCAGGAAGGATTACCTGAAAGTATTATCATTGGCCAAACGGGAGTGGGAGGAACAGCACTGGCAGGACCTTTCCAATGCAGTGAGTGGCAGGAACCCAAACCTCTTTTGGGAACTGGTTAATAGATCTAGGCAGAGAAAATCGCAACCATTGTCTGATCATATAACTTGCCAGCAATGGTTTACACACTTCTCATCCCTATATGGAGACTCGGAAGAAACAACTTGTCCTGGGGTGAATAGCCTGGGTGAAGGGGTCCCCGTGGATGATACCGAGCTTTTGTTTTCAACGGGAGAAGTAGTATTGGCGATTAGACACCTAACCCCAAAAAAAGCCGCTGGGCAGGATGGGATCCCTGGGGATCTATTGTTGGCGGAGCCGGAGGCCTGGGCCAAACTAATAGCGATTATAATGAGCCTGATCACGAGGGGACACCAGGTTCCAGACTCCTGGAAAGGGGCTGAGGTAGTTACTGTGTACAAGAAGGGGGCTAGGGATGACCCTGCAAACTACAGACCCATCAGTCTGATAGACATAATCCAGAAAGTGGTCGGCAGGGTCATCATTTCAAGAGTAGGCGACTGGATAGAGGAGGCTAGTATCCTCTCCCATTTACAAGCGGGGTTCAGAAGGAAGGTAGGTACGATGGACCAGGTCTTTCGTCTCTTTGCCATCTACTGGAAGGCGGTTACTATCATGAAGGGCAGTTTGTATATGGCCTTCATTGATCTTAAAACCGCATTCGACCTGGTCCCTCGTACAAAACTTTGGGGAATTCTAGAAGAGATGGGTATTCCCAGTGGTCTTCTGAGCCTAATCGTAAAGCTGCACGAGGGGAACTATGCGAGGGTGAGATGGGGATCCCAGGGTCAACTTACAGATAGGATCCCTGTGCGAAGAGGAGTGCGTCAGGGTTGTGTTATGGCTCCGACTCTCTTCTCCCTATTCGTAAACGGAGTGGTTGACCATCTGATGGGGGAGGAGTCGGATGCCCCATCCCTGGCGGGGGAGAGAATCCCCACACTTCTCTTCGCTGACGACACCCTATTAATTTCTAAATCCCCGGTGGGCTTGCAAAAACTCTTGAATCGATTTAGCTCCTTCTGCACCAACCGAGGCTTAACTATCAACACATCAAAAACCAAATTGATGGCATTTGCACCCTCAAGAAGATTTAGAAATAATTTTGTGCTTAATAACGCCCCCCTTGAGCTGGTTGAGTCTTTTGACTATCTTGGTGTCCGAATTAACAGTCACATGACCTGGAAGGATCATTTGTCTAAAATGCTATTAAACCATCATAGAGTATCCGGGGTGACGCTGAAGGAGATCCGGGAGTCAACCAGCAAACCGGTCTCCCCAGCTATGACCATCTATGAGGGCCAGATCCTTCCCGCAGCACTCTATGGCTCTGAACTGTGGGGGTTTGAAGGGGTTTCTGACTTGATGAGAGCGGAAAACAACTTTTTTAGGAAAGTGGTAGCTCTCCCCACTTCTACCCCAATGATCCCTCTAAGATTAGATCTGGGCAGAAAAACAGTAAAGGATTTGGTGAGGCTTCGCCCGTTGTTATTCTGGTCCCGACTAAGAAGAACTGAGGAGCTCGCAAAGTATGCAGAAGGGCTGGATGAACTGCTACTATTGGACACCTGTAAAAAAATAAGATGGTTAAATAAATTGAAAGAATTGGTTTTCAGCTTGGGTCTTAGAGAGGCATGGGAGTCGCAGTCACCACCACCGAAAGATGTTATAAAAAAACTGTACTGGGACTGGGTACAGAATAACACTATGAGGTCTACGAATTTGGGCTCACTCACTGACCAGTTTTTGTCTATTAAGTGTGTGCGTAAATTGGAACCCTTTCTAGACTTAATAACCAAACCATTGGACCGAGCGCTGTACCTCAAGTTGCGATATGGGACGCTCCCGGTGAATGAGTTTACGGTAAGATGGCGGGATGCAGATGCCTGCTCGCGTGTTTGCCCGGGCTGTGCAGCCCCTAAGGAATCGGTGGCTCACATGTTCTTTGCCTGCCCAGCTTACAAAGGGGCACGGAAATTTTGGTTGAAACCCGTCTGCAGGGAATTGGGGCTGAGGTGCCATAGTCTGGCACTACGCGTCCTTTCTACAGAGTCCTCATCTGCCAGTATGATCTGTGGGGTGGCTAAGTTTTTAGGAAGTGCGTGGATGACACGTTCCCGGTTACTGAAACTACAAATTGGAGGTCCCACTAACTGAGGACGATTATACTGTCAGTAAATTGATGAATGATGTGTCCATGCTTTTACTGTATTTTATAATCTTTTATTGGGATTGAAATGTTTATGTATTTGTATTCTTTTATGGTGAAAAATTGCCGAATAAAGATATTAAAAAAAAAAAAAAAAAAAAAACAACTGTATCCTTATCTTCAAATAAAAAACATTAATAGTCTGATTTTTGTCCAAAAAAGACTCTCTATTCCAACAAAAAATTCACTAATAAAAATACTGCAACTTTGACACAATGTGATAGTCTCTAAACAAGGAGGTCGATGGGTTGCTGAAGACATCATCAGGAGGCAAATTTGATAGCCTTCTCTTCACCATGATGTCGCAACATTTGTCAAGTCTTGTAGAGTCTGTGCACGAAATGAAGCTGAAGCACAAAAAATTAGGATTACTTCTATCTCCTGAAATTCCTTTCAGTCTTTGGGAAATTATATGTACTGACTTTATCGTAGATCTACCCCTCCCCGTCTGAAAATTGCATCACAAAATGGTTACCATAGATTCATTTACCAATTCTTTATGCTCTGATATATTTCATCTCTATGGATTACCCTTAAAAACTATTTTTGATCGTGACCCTCCAAATGTCTCAAAATTCTGGAGATCTCTATGTATTAAGAGGGACAACTGGATTGTCCCTCTTTTTGATTTAACAGAGGTATATCTTTGGATCTTTTAGAAACTGAAGATCTCGTACCTGCAATCCAAATATCAATAAAGAAATTATAGAAGGTTTGAGACAAATTACTTCAAAATTTACAGATTGATCAAACAGGCAAATGTTTCAAGACAATCAACACAGGCTACTTGCTCCTACCTAAAAGATCGATGACAGAGTCTAGCAAGCTTCCATCAATCTACCTACCTTAACCTTTTGGTCCATTTTTTCCATAGATACTAAATGCCTTATGAAATTAAAAAAAATATGAATCCACTCACAGTACAGCTTGAACTTCCTTCTTACTTGAGAGTTAATCCTTCCTTTTATGTTTCCGATTTGAAAACTTATAACCATCATAAGGGACATTAAGCTAAAGTAACGTACTTGTTAGTGGACAACCTTAATATGAAGTCCAAGAAATATGTGATTCCCAATACTTTAGAGGGGAAACTTCAGTACCTTATTGATTGGAACAGATATAACTGCTGTGACAATTCTTGGGAATCAGCAGACCAAGTTCATGATTCCTTTTTGATTAAATGGTCTGATTTTAAGAATCCCCATAAACCAGGAGTTCCTAAGAGGAGGATAATGTAAGGCAGGGGTCTCCAAACCGGTCCTGGAGGGTCGGATCCATTCCAGATTTTTTGGATATCCCCATTGAGATACATGTAGTAATTTTAAAAATCTGGCATGGATCCGGCCCTCCAGGACCGGTTTGGAGACCCCTGATGTAAGGAGAAACTCCTTACTTTCCGCCCGTGCATCCTACCTCAGCTGCCATGTGCCTCTTTTACCAGAATTGTTTTCCTTCAGCGAGGACACAAAGCCATTCCAGTAGGCAGTTATGTTGGGGCCAGGCATGTTCGGTTGTCCAACCACTTTCTGCTTAGATTCGGGGGGATGGAAAAACTATGACTATGTCTACTACTTAATGACAGCCATGATGATCTCTAATGACAAGTAACAAAAGTTCATTGTTATGTATATACAAATATTACATTTTTTATTTGACCTTTTCCTTCCCAATCAAAGATGACAGATCTCTTTTTGGAATTATGTCATTCTCTGCTTTAAAAGGGTTCAAGTTGCATCGCAACTCTTCCTGCACCATTGCTCGCTTGCTGGATGTCATGGAGCCTGCGCTCTTTGCAGTTCCTGTGTTTCTACACTGCTAGTTGCCCTATGGCTTGGCCTGGTCAGTTAGAAGGGGTTTTCTGGTTTTCAGCTTATACCCTTCTTGCTGAATTATTTTCTGGAGCACTGCTACACCTCCTGTTCCAATCTGGCATATGACGCTGCTTCTGGAGGAAAGAGGCTTTTTCTTTTAATCAAGAAGGCTCTCCAAGCATCACTCAGAAGACCGGAGCTTGACACCAGCTAATAACACTAAGAGGCACATTGCCATGGTACATACTGACCTGAACTCTCAAATAGGAAATCCATCCTAAAAACCTTGTTAAAAAAAAAAGAAAACCACATAGAGCTCAAGATTCCAACCAATCAAGGACAGGACATAACAAGGCATTAACACAGAATGAAGTAACCTCATTGTTGGAGATGACCATCTTTTGTCTGCTGTTCACCCAGATGTTTTCCTTGACTGTTCATTCTGGCTGCGGAACACGTGCACTTTTCCCCAACTAACCACTGGAGCCTGTGCTCTCCCTTTCAACATGATGAAACTACCCTACCCCTGATAGGTATGTTTGACTTACACAAGTCCTGTACACAGCGTCACTAGTGAGATGCATTCATAATCATGGCTCTCTAGTTGCCATCATTTAGAGGGTGCGTCCAGTATTTATAATCATTTCTAACAAAAAACTATTACTTTCCTTCGGTGGTGACCCTCCAAATACTTCTTAGATCCAATGCATTTGAATGCACCTGTGTTTCGTTGATTGTAGCAAGTTGCCAAAAACATAGACTTTGCATACTACACTAACATGCCCTAAGCAGTTATACCATGATTCATATGTGCTTTCACATCAGTTCCACAACATTCTGGCTAATACCCCACACACTAAATACCCCAAATCTCTTACTTTGCAAAGAGATGTGTGCACCTAATATGGGTCCAGATATGCTCCCTGCAGATGTGGCCATGCCCTGTTCCCACCCACACCAGGCAGGTCTACGAGCAGCTAACTCACAGATGATGGACGATCGTAAGAACTGTGGGCCATATTATCAAGAAGGGGCGATAAAATTATCGCCGCCTTATCGGCGGAAACTGCCGCTAAAGTGGCGATAAAGGGCTTGATAATATGCCCTTAAGAATTTCCATAGAAACCCAGGTTAGACATGTAACCTGAGCTTCTATGGGAATTCTCTAGGCCATATTATCAAGCCCTTTATCGCCACTTTAGCGGCAGTTTCCAGCTGATAAAGCGGCGATAATTTTATTGCCCCGTCTTGATAATATGGCCCTGTGTTCCTCTACTGATATATTGATGGTCTACCTACTGATATATTGATGGTCTAGCACTCAATAAAAATAAGCTTCCCAAAAATCATATGCGGGACTTTAGAAAGCATGTTGTTTGTGAGTGTTGTTTTATAGCATGCAAAATGCATGCCCACTTCAGTTCTAAGGGCGTGGGAAGTAGGAGACACATTTCATGAAGGGTTACCTAAACTATTATTTTCAATGTCATTCTGAAAAGGATTCGGCGAAAATGAAACTTAAAGGAACATTCTGCCTACTGTGTATCTAGGCACTCTGGCCAATAGATAGGACAGTGACAGCGAGTACAACTGCTGGGTTGCTAACATTTTCATTAGTTGTAGATGGAGCATTCACAGTAAGCTTAATTAAGCTGCATGGTGTTTAATTCTTCACTAGCTGCACAGCGGAACGCTTGCAGCCAGCTCACATTACAACAGCAGTGTTACAAACAATATTATGTGCGTGGGAAGGTTTTTGCCAGAGGGGTTAATTTAAACAAAACAGGCTTAACTTTTTTCCTGAATGGTAAGTAGTTTTGGGCATAGCGTTAAAAAACTGGTATGATGCGGCCAGTGTAGGCCACATCATAGCGCTATTTTGTGTTGGGGGCAGGACAAAAAACTCAAGAGTGGAGGCAAAGAGATTCAATGGCGGCTCAACATCCTGTGATTCTGGGCCTTCCCTAACTTTCAACCATGCTGAACAGCAGATGTGCTGCCAGACAATATGGCTAAAAGACATTCATATTGACAAGGCCAATAGGTCGGGCAGTGCCGAGCGCTATTTGCTTTGCCAATGCTTGTTAGAAATTACTGGCCCGTTCTGGCCAGCTGATACAGAACAGGTTTTCTCTCAGAAAGTGAATGAGCTATAAAGATACTTTTAAATCTTGCTTTTATCTTATCACATTTGCTCTACCTTCAGAGACAGAGGTCAATGTCAGGTTATGTCTTGCAGTTTGCAGTCAGAGAAAGAAAACTAAACACAACCTCCAGGATAAAATAAGCAGCATAGTTAGAGGATTTTGTAAAGTGAACTATCTAAAAATTGTGCTGTGCAAAAAGTGTGAAATAATAGGCTGTAGGATATCATTTTCTTTTCCTCTAACACACAACATGTAAATATCTTGTAAGTGAACTGTTCAAACAATAACAAATATATTTTAGGAGTTATGAAAGCAAGTTTTTTGTAATTCTGTGTGATGAAAAAATGTTTTTAATAGGGTGAAAACATATCAGAAAACTTTACTTGGTGATGCGCAAATGATAAACATTTTCGCTGACACCCAATTTCCAAAGATTGTTGTTTTATACGCGATATAGTTTTATCAGTAAAACTTCATGTTAATGGAGCATTTGTGGCCATTTCGATTGGAAAATATGCTGATTGTAAATGATAGTGTGGTACCAAATGATGCTTTACTAATAAAAGTATATTTTTAAAGATGAACTGAGTATCGTTCCTGCACCTTACCTGATGATAATGCTATTAGTGAACTAAGAGCCAGGTCAGGGGTTATTTGTACCCTATATGTGGGTTAGATTGTTATTATACATGGAGCAAAAAATAAGTTTATCAAATCAAAAAAATAGTTTTGTGTACGGCAAAAATGCTGAACTTGCATATTTGAAGGTGCTCTCATATGCGATAGTGACGAAACAGGACACTCTGTAAAATAAAATAATTGCTAGGATCAAACAATTTGAGACCAGATTACAGGTCAAGTACATTAGTTAAATTGAGTAGATTATTCAAGTCACTAGAACTGCAGGTCTAGTAAAAATGTTGATGATTATACGAGGCCTGACTTAACCCTCTGGTAGCTTGGGACAAAAGCAGTCAGGCTTAAATTAGAGGCAAAGTGTAAAGTATTCATGCAGCACACAAACAGTATTAAAGTGAAAATACAACACAGGAAAAATTCCAAACTGATTTAGAAAAATAGAGGAAATGTTAATACATTATTTGACATTAAAACAACAAACATCCATTAAGGAGATCCAGACTTATAAATTCATAAAGTTTAAAGTGAAAAATAGCGCCTAAAAGATCAGAGTGCCAAACACTGAAACCTAGTCGCGACTGGAGCAAAGTCAAAAGTTATGGCTGACCACGATTGGAGCACAGTTCAGATATACAAGATGGATTGGGCCCGGTCTCCGCTTACCTTTGGATTTAGAAGAAATTTCAAGGACAAATGTCTGAGAAGGTAAAGTTCAGTGGGGCAAAGCAGCCAGCAGCATCCGAGGATGTGGCGTCGTTGTTGAGGAGCGGCTAGATAAAGTTGTGGTGAAGATTCCTATGTAAACTTACAAAGATAAGATGTAATTTCTTGGAGAATGTATTGTTTTGTATGTTAACAAGTATATAGTGCTTACTACCTCTATGAGGGATGCAGAAGTGCTTGAATACATGTGTTGCATACAATGCTGTGTACAGTGTGCGGTTCGAAGTGTGTTTTGATCCTATGTATACATTTTCATCAACTCAAGAAATGGCATCTGAAACCGTGGGTTATGAGTGCCCATTCCATTGCAAGATTTTGTAATATACTGTAGTCTTCTTTTAAAGCCTTCTTCTGACATATTTGTGAACAGGGACCCCTTCAATAAAGATATATTTCAATGGGGCAAAGCGGCTGACAGCTTCAGAGAGAGGCGGTGTTGGGGAGCCTCTGGATAAAGCTGCGGTATAGATTCCTAAAATTGAACTTAATCTCTTTTTTGGAAGTCAAAAATCTCCAGTGGGATGAAGCCGCAGGCTGTCGCCAATGAGGGCTCCATGAGGCCGATACCCCTTCTGCAGGGTGCCACTGAACTGGATTTTTTGCTAAATATAGCAGGGCTGCAGCAAAATTAGATTCAGAAAAGGGGGGGGTGAGGAACAGAGTGTCTGAATTAAGCAGACCACTCTTACCCAGTCCAAAGATCAGGGCTTGATCCATCACCGTTTTTTAGCTCACTGCACCATCCCAGCTCAGAACCTGGCTACATGCAAATTAGTCTGTTCCTGTCCCAGTGCATGATGGGAACAGGGCAAACCAAACTACCAAGCCAATTCTTATACTGGGAAGGAAACAAGCTTCCGGGGACCGGTTTCTGGCATTTCAGCCATCGTCGGCCCGGCTTGCTTGAATCCTGATGGTGCAGTGAACAAGGGACTCATGTCTGAGTATACCCTGCCACACCTATAGTGGCCAAAAACGATTCAGAAAAGAGGGTGGTGATGAACAGAGTGTCTGAATTAGGCAGACCACTCTTACCCAGTCCAAAGATCTAGGCTTGATCCATCACCGTTTTTTAGCTCACTGCACCATCCCAGCTCAGAACCTGGCTACATGCAAATTAGTCTGTTCTTGTCTCAGTGCATGATGGGAACAGGGCAGACCAAACTACCAAGCCAATTTTTCACCAGAAAGGAGACAAGCTACCGGGGACTGGTTTCTGGCATTTCAGCCGTCATTGGCCCGGCTTGCTTGAATCCTGATGGTGCAATGAGCTAGGGACTCACATCTGAGTATACCCTCCCACACTTAGTGTGGATAAAATCAATTTTGGAAAAGGTGATGGACAGAGTTTCTGAATGATGCAGAATACTCCTACCCAGTCCAAAGATCAGGGCTTGATCCATCACCGTTTTTTAGCTCACTGCACCATCCCAGCTCAGAACCTGGCTACAAGCAAATTAGTCTGTTCCTGTCCCAGTGCATGATGGGAACAGGGCAAACCAAACTACCAAGCCAATTCTTATACTGGGAAGGAAACAAGCTTCCGGGGACCGGTTTCTGGCCTTTCAGCCATCGTCGGCCCGGCTTGCTTGAATCCTGATGGTGCAGTGAGCAAGGGACTCATGTCTGAGTATACCCTGCCACACCTATAGTGGCCAAAAACAATTCAGAAAAGAGGGTGGTGATGAACAGAGTGTCTGAATTAAGCAGACCACTCTTACCCAGTCCAAAGATCTAGGCTTGATCCATCACCGTTTTTTAGCTCACTGCACCATCCCAGCTCAGAACCTGGCTACATGCAAATTAGTCTGTTCCTGTCCCAGTGCATGATGGGAAAAGGGCAAACCAAACTACCAAGTCAATTCTTATACTGGGAAGGAAACAAGCTTCCGGGGACCGGTTTCTGGCATTTCAGCCGTCGTCGGCCCGGCATGCGTGAATCCTGATGGTGCAGTGAGCAAGGGACTCATGTCTGAGTATACCCTGCCACACCTATAGTGGCCAAAAACGATTCAGAAAAGGGGGTGGTGATGAACAGAGTGTCTGAATTAAGCAGACCACTCTTACCCAGTCCAAAGATCAGGGCTTGATCCATCACCGTTTTTTAGCTTGCTGCACCATCCCAGCTCAGAACCTGGCTACATGCAAATTAGTCTGTTCCTGTCCCAGTGCATGATGGGAACAGGGCAAACCAAACGACCAAGCCAATTCTTATACTGGGAAGGAAACAAGCTTCCGGGGACCGGTTTCTGGCATTTCAGCCGTCGTCAGCCCGGCTTGCTTGAATCCTGATGGTGCAGTGAGCAAGGGACTCATGTCTGAGTATACCCTGCCACACCTATAGTGGCCAAAAACGATTCAGAAAAGGGGGTGGTGATGAACAGAGTGTCTGAATTAAGCAGGCCACTCTTACCCAGTCCAAAGATCAGGGCTTGATCCATCACCGTTTTTTAGCTCGCTGCACCATCCCAGCTCAGAACCTGGCTACATGCAAATTAGTCTGTTCCTGTCCCAGTGCATGATGGGAACAGGGCAAACCAAACTACCAAGCCAATTCTTATACTGGGAAGGAAACAAGCTCCTGGGGACCGGTTTCTGGCATTTCAGCCGTCGTTGGCCCGGCTTGCTTGAATCCTGATGGTGCAGTGAGGAAGGGACTCATGTCTGAGTATACCCTGCCACACCTATAGTGGCCAAAAACGATTCAGAAAAGGGGGTGGTGATGTTATGTTATGTTATGTTATGTTATTTATTCTTTTGTATAGCGCACGGCTACTCAAAAAGAGTGTCCCTGCGCTTTTTGGAAAAGGAGGGCTGCAACACAATAACATAACACCGTTAAAAAGAAAAGGGCAGAAGGCCAAACAAATACATACAGGAAAAACAGGCTACTGGGTAAACAGCCAGGTTTTAAGGCCTTTTCTAAAAGCTAGTAGGCTGGTAGCTCCCCGCAGAGTGAGCGGCAGAGAGTCCCACAACTGTGGCGCCAGTAGTCCAAAAGAGCGGCCTCCCAGGCGAGCTCTCTTCACACGCGGAACAACCGCCAAAAACAGGGATTCCGACCTCAAAGACCGGGTCGGTTGATAGAAGACCAGTCTCTTTTGAAGATACTTTGCTCCCACGCGTGGAGAGCTTTATAGGCCAAAGTCAGAGCCTTAAAGGCGATCCGTTTCCGGATAGGAAGCCAATGCAAGGTTTTCAACAGGCCCGATGCACTGGCCCGTCTATTTAATCCAAAGATTGCTCTCGTGGCAGCGTTCTGCACCACTTGGAGCCGCTGCAGCAAATACTCTGGCAGGCCCAGGTAAAGAATGTTAGAATAGTCCAACCTGGACCCGATCAGAGCCTGCACTGTCAGTTTCCTATGCTCCTCAGACAGCACGGGAAGGAACCTCCGCAGCATCCTAAGGATGCCGAAGCAGGTGCCCGACACCCCGAGGATCTGGGATTTCAATGTTAGCCCCTTATCCATCTTGACCCCCAGATTCTTGGCGACTTGGGAAGAACAAGACGGAGGAAACATATTAATCGGCCACCAGGCCTGCCAGTCTGGCTCTGTGTCGCACCCAAAGAAGAGTACCTCGGACTTATCGGAATTGCACTTGAGGCTGTTCAGTTGGAACCATTGGAAAACAGCCCCAAGGCAATCCCGGATACTCTCCCCGTCAAAGTCTCCTCCTCTCTTACACGAGAAGAGGAGCTGGGTGTCGTCGGCGTAGGATACGATCTGGGCCCCATACGACTCCGCCAACGCCGCCAACAGGGTCATGAAGATGTTGAATAGGGTCGGGCTCAAGATAGAGCCCTGTGGGACCCCGACTCCCAGAGGCGGCATCACGGCGGAATCTGGCGAGGCCCAGACCGATTGCCGGCGGCCGGCTAGAAAGGAGGAAAACCAGCCGAGCACCATCCCCCGCAGACCTATCTCATAGAGTCTTGCGAGAAGGCCATCATGGGGGACGGTGTCGAACGCCGCCGACAAGTCCAACATCACCAGCATGGCTTTGCCCCCAGAGTCCAAAACCCCTTTAATGGTTTCTGAGACCTCAAGGAGCGCAGTCTCTGTGCTGAGATGGGGACGAAAACCCGACTGGGTGGCGTGCAAGATCTCATTGGTCTCAAGAAAATTGGAGAGCACAACCTGGACGTGCTTTTCCACAATCTTCGTGAGAGCCGGCAGCAGAGAGATAGGCCTATAATTGACCGGGGCCTTCGGATCTAGGCCTGGCTTCTTGAGCAGTGGAATCACCATCGCCTGCTTCCAGGCGTGCGGGACCACTCCCTGACTCAACGAGAGATTCAGCAGCGGGTTTGCCAGCGGATTGATCACCTCCGCAACTTTCGCCAAAAATTTAGCAGGGCATGGGTCGAGGGGCGAACCCGATTTAAGATTGCCCATTAGCGCTAAAGAGTCAGGGGCAGAGATCGAAGGAAACACACTCAGCGTCACACCTGGCCAAGCCCGCGGGGATAGGATGGCCTCAGGATTAGTCTGGCCCGTAGGCCCAGGCGATGGAAAGTAATCCTGTATGCGTTGGATCTTGCTCGTAAAGAAATCAGCAAGGTCCGAAGCCCAGGTACCAGATGGTTTTTCGTCCGAGGTGTTAGACCATGGGGAAATAAATTCTCTCACAATGGAGAAAATCTCCTTGCAAGAGTTAGAAGCAGCTTCTATTCTCCTAGCTAGATATGCTTTTTTTTCCAGGCGAATGTCCCGGTGATAGACCTTGACCACCGTCTTATAGGTCAGCTTGGCTACAGTATCATATTGTGCCCGCCAAGCTCTTTCGGCCACCTTACACTGCTGCCGCGTAGCCGACAGTGCTGCGGTAAACCAAGGCGCAGAGACCCGTTTCGGTGTCAGGCGGGGTGTCAGTTCCGGGGCAAGATCATTTAGCCTGTCTAAAAGCCAAGCTTGCAGGGTCTCCAGATCCCTATCCAGATCGCCAGAGAGGGAACATGGGTGATCCGCAGCAGCCTGGGCCAGCATCTCTGGGGTCACTCGATGATATGCCCTATGGACTCGACCCTGCTGCTGTGCCAAGGCAGCCAACGGTTTAATTGTGCCTTTGATCGTAAATTTGGCAAGCAAGTGGTCTGACCATAGTACTGGTATAATCTCAATCACCTCGAGAGGGGAAGACGAGAATACCTGGTCAAGAGTATGCCCCTTCTCGTGCGTAGGCTCCTGCAGATGAGGGATCAGTCCCAGCGGGGCCATAGCCTCGGAAAGTTTAATGGTAGCAGGGTCAGACGGATCATCCATCCGAAAGTTAAAATCCCCTGCCACGATGCAATGTTCCGCTTTCAGGGCGAGCCCCAACAACACGGAGTCCAGATCTTCAAAGAACGTACCGGGTGGACCAGGTGGTCTATACACGAGTAATCCCTTAACAGATTGATGTGGAGACAAAGTGATAAAAAAAGCGAGGGTCTCCGAGCCTCGGATGTCCTTCACTGGCAGGATCACACAAGGCGTGCCTTTCTTGACCACCAATGCCACTACACCACCCCTTCCCTTAGCTCTATCCTTCCTGAAGATGTTATAATCAGGCGGGATTGCCGTAGCGACATCTGGGTTGGAAAATTCACCCCACCACGTCTCAGTGAGCATAAGACATAGTGGCTTCGCTGTATCTAGAAGCTCAAATATGTCTTGCGCATGTTTACACGCCGATCTGGTGTTTAATAGCATGCAGCGATAACCCACACTGAGGGTGTTATTGTTGGGACGTGATAACTGAGAGCGGTTAGGGCGCCAGCCACAACCAGGGCAGCAGAATTTCCCGCGATGGCGTCCGGGAAAGACAGTGCGACAACCTGTGACCAGGGTGTCTGAATTAAGCAGACCACTCTTACCTAGTCTAAAGATCAGGGCTTCATCCATCACCATTTTTTAGCTCACTGCACCATCCCAGCTCAGAACCTGGCTACATGCAAATTAGTCTGTTCCTGTCCCAGTGCATGATGGGAACAGGGCAAACCAAACTACCAAGCCAATTCTCATACTGGGAAGGAAACAAGCTTCCGGGGACTGGTTTCTGGCATTTCAGCCATCGTCGGCCCGGCTTGCTTGAATCCGGATGGTGCAGTGAGCAAGGGACTCATGTCTGAGTATACCCTGCCACACCTTTAGTGGCCAAAAACGATTCAGAAAAGGGGGTGGTGATGTACAGAGTGTCTGAATTAAGCAGACCACTCTTACCCAGTCCAAAGATCAGGGCTTGATCAATCACCTGTAAAATGCTGAGTGGTCTGCTTAATTCAGGCACTCTGTTCATCACCACCCCCTTTTCTGAATCGTTTTTGTCCACCATAAGCGTGGAAGGGTATACTCAAATGTGAGTCCCTTGCTCATTGCACCATCACGATTCAAGCAAGCCGGGCCGAAGATGGCTGAAATGCCAGAAACCGGTCCCCGGAAGCTTGTTTCCTTCCCAGTATAAGAATTGGCTTGGTAGTTTGGTCTGCCCTTTTCCCATGATGCACTGGGCCAGGGTCAGACTAATTTGGATGTAGCCAGGTTCTGAGCTGTGATGGTGCAGTGAGCTAAATAACGGTGATGGATCAAGCCCTGATCTTTGGACTGGGTAAGAGTGGTCTGCTTAATTCAGGCACTCTGTTCATCACCACCCCCTTTTCTGAATCGTTTTTGTCCACCATAAGCGTGGAAGGGTATACTCAAATGTGAGTCCCTTGCTCATTGCACCATCACGATTCAAGCAAGCCGGGCCGAAGATGGCTGAAATGCCAGAAACCGGTCCCCGGAAGCTTGTTTCCTTCCCAGTATAAGAATTGGCTTGGTAGTTTGGTCTGCCCTTTTCCCATGATGCACTGGGCCAGGGTCAGACTAATTTGGATGTAGCCAGGTTCTGAGCTGTGATGGTGCAGTGAGCTAAATAACGGTGATGGATCAAGCCCTGATCTTTGGACTGGGTAAGAGTGGTCTGCTTAATTCAGGCACTCTGTTCATCACCACCCCCTTTTCTGAATCGTTTTTGTCCACCATAAGCGTGGAAGGGTATACTCAGATGTGAGTTCCTTGCTCATTGCACCATCAGGATTCAAGCAAGCCGGGCCGAAGACGGCTGAAATGCCAGAAACCGGTCCCCGGAAGCTTGTTTCCTTCCCAGTATAAGAATTGGCTTGGTAGTTTGGTCTGCCCTGTTCCCATGATGCACTGGGCCAGGGTCAGACTAATTTGCATGTTGCCAGGTTCTGAGCTGGGATGGTGCAGTGAGCTAAAAAAGCGGTGATGGATCAAGCCCTGATCTTTGGACTGGGTAAGAGTGGTCTACTTAATACAGGCACTCTGTTCATCACCACCCCCTTTTCTGAATCGTGCAGCAAAATTAGGACAATTGGAGATGCAACTTGTGCGGAGTAACAAGCATGTATATCCTAGTCTCCTCTCGGTTCCCAGAGCACTTTTTCGTAGCAAAATTTGTTTTGGACTTACACTATGTGGGCACCTTTAGGATCACTGCCAATGGTCCAGGGCTGGAGAAGTACCACTTGAAGAGTCCAGACTCTCTCAGGATATTAGGCAGGGTCAAGGAGCGGAGTCAAGATAGTTGGAGACTTTTCTGTCCCTAGGGCTCTGATTAGGAGGCCAGTTAACCTGCCCTTGGAGTCACTCTGGAAGTCCTAGTTTCAAGGTGGAGAGCAATTCTCAAGCAGCAGGGCAGACATGTGAGGGCACAGGCAGGCCTCGGGCAACAAAGCAGTCCTTCTTGATGCAGCAAGGCAGTCTTTTGATGTACACACCAGTCCTCTGAGAGTACTTCTCCAGGAGTGAACTGAAGAGTGGGTCTGAGGGCCCCTTTTTTTTTTATACCTGGTGCCCACATTAAGTTGAAGAAACTTCTGAAGATTTCCCTCCACTGGAGTGTCTGGAATTTCCTGCATTTCTGCCCTGGATCCAGCCTGGCTACAAAAAAAATAGAGTAGAACAAAGTTATTTGTATCAGAGCTGGGCACAGCTAATTGAAGTTCAAGTGGAGCTCTGCACAGCTCTGCCCCCCATCATGCATTATATGGCCCATCTAGCCACACCGAATCCCTATATTGTGTGGCTGTCTGAAAGACATATACAAAGGCCAATTGCCTCTCATACCTAGTCACGTGTAACCCAGGACCAGGCTGCAGGGATCAAATGGTTAGGGTACAAAAATGGCAACTTTCTAAAAGTGGACTTTTCAAATTGTGACATAAAATTCGACTTTACCTTTAAAGAGGATTTTAAATTACAATTCCTCAGACACCAACTCTGATTTTCCTACTTGCTCTCAATCAAATGTTATCTTTCACTAAATATAAAAAGATAATCCAATGTTATTGTATGTGAGCAGTAGACCTCACAGTAGTGAGAAACGAATTTGTGAGTTTTCCACTACCAAGATAACTAAAATTTAAAAGTGCATGTCCAGCTTTCTTTTTTACAATGCACCCAGGCATTAGGGCTATTAGGTTCTACCTTGGGTGACTGATATCTATTAAAAAGGAAGTTTTTGGATTGACAAAGGGGTTAGTTTACCAATTTGAGTTGGCAGTTAAAAATTGCTGGCAGGCTGCAATGACAAGCCTCGGCCATTTTTTAAAGGGCTAATTAAGTGGGTGGCACAATAATTGCTACAGGCACACTAGAAACATGTAATTTGCAGGTCATGGGTATATGGTATAACATTTTACTGGGGACGTATAAGTAAATTAAATATTCCAATCAGGTGTAGATAATTTCACAACATTGTAGGGAGTGAGCACATTCACTTTAGCACTGATTAGCAGTGGTAAAGGGCACCAACCCCCAGATGCATCAAGCATCCATTTTGCGATTCCTTATTAGCCAAAAATAAGGATTCACTAATAAGGAATAGCAAAATGCTATGCAAGGAGAAATCTCAAAAAAAATTGTGATTTCTTAATATTCCTTAATTGCGACTCGCAAATTGTGAGTCGCAATTAAGGAATACCACCCCATTCATTCCTATGGGCCTACAGGCCCATAGGAATGAATGGGAAGACATTCTCAATTTGCGATTAGCAATTAGCGAATCGCAAATTGCTCATGCAATTTCAAGGTTGCAGGGGTGTCCAAAGGACACCCAGTTACACCCCTGAAATTAATCTGTGCACATATGTTGCGCACACACTTAAGTGCATTTTTCAAAGTTTTTGCAAATTACCATGAAGTTCAACTTCATGGTAATTTGCTCCCCCTATTAGCGAAATTGCTAATTGTTTCACTTTGTTGCATTGCATTTAAGGAATCTCAATTTGGGATTCCTTAAATGCCATTGCAATTTAAGGAATCTCAATTTAGAGATTCCTTAAATTGCGATTTTTGCATTTGGGATGATGCATCCCAAATGCAAAAATACCGGTCGCAAAGGGGCAGATTCTGAGAATCTGCCCCTTTGCGACCAGATTTTCCTTTCATGCATCTGGGCCCAATTCCTAAGCCCAACAAAAACAAAGTCAGAAAAATAGGATGGTGAAAGCAAAATGTTTTTGGGAAAACCACCCTGAGGCTGACTAGTCTAACAGGGATTATTCTAAACAAAAAACACTAAAACCATTAATTCATAGGTATTAGAAAGTACCCTGACAGCAAACTGTGTTGCCTTTAAATTTTACCCTTACACGTTCAAACTGAAGGACTACTATACTGGCAGCAAACACTTTAAACCGTTTTTTTTTTAATTTAAAAGTGTACATACGTGTGTGGGAGGGATATTCATACAAAGGCGCATGCTCATTCTTCTTTAGAAATTGTTATGGCTGAGTTTTTGGAACAATTTTTTTCCAAAGATATTTTGAGCTATAACTAAAGATTAACATGTGAGGGTTTTGATTGTGCAAGAAGGTATAGATTTCTTCTCACTATATGTATAAACGACTACAAATGTCCTCTATGTAAAGTTTTGTGTTACAACTAGTGATTCAGGCACAAATACAGTCCGTAAAGATATTTAAAACAATATCTGTGAGGATTCCCTATTTTCTTCTTTTCTTCGTTATAAGTCACACTTTTCAGTTTTCACATCATCCATCCAATTGATCACGTCATTTAGGGCATTCCATCATGAGGTCTTTTCTTGTGTAATATAAAGAATGTGAGCAAGCAGGACCTTACAACGATAGGCCTTCGTCTATCAATCTGCAAATTGATCCTGACCAACACTACTGTTCCCTGTCTTTCTACCCAGTCCGATGCTCACATGCAGATTATGCTTTAGCATATGTCAAACCTTGCATATTGAGAATAATCATTCTTTTCCCCCTTTCAGTAAAAAATGAGGGCTAAAGAAATCTATTTTCAGCAGGATCTAGGTGTAAAATCCTGAGTTGTGTATAATGGGAGTGTGGTATTCATTTGAATAAGTGAAGTGAACAAAGTTACATCCTGTAGAGAGTCTATATTGTCTAAATCATGTTCTCAACAAAACAGGAGCAATTGTTTAACCAGCTCCAGAGAGTGCCTTTAAAAGCTAACCTCTAACACACAAAGGCCTATGGCTCCCGCTCCCTGGTGCTAACTGTGAAAAATTAGACTGATCAGAGGTATCAGGATCAGGGGGAATAGTAGGCACGAGATCAACTAGAATAGGAGACAGGTACCTCTGGGAAAGAGTAGGAAAATTCAATATTGGAGTATTTAGCTGGCTTGTCAGTGGTGGCTGGGGCTATCAGATAAGCCTTCTAGGTTGAGATCACTAAGAGACCAATCAGAGTGAAGCCTCAAGGGAGGGTGGGAGCTTTTAGGAGAATTTAAGAACAATCAGAAACAGTGGCCAGTTGCCTCACAACCCCTTATTTGTATGGCTTTCTCACACGTACACTTGTAGCCTCACTAACCGTTTGCCCTCTGTCTGTACTGTTTTTTTCCTCCTCCCACATGCAGTTGTCTACTTGTTTGGCCTATTCATTTCTGCATTGCCTGTTTGACCAAATCAGTTACTCTCTGAACATACCTGGCTGGGGTGTTCCTCAGGTGTCACTCCCATAACATTCCACTGACTTCATAGCCACTGCACCTCAATTCATCTTCTTCCCAGCCCTCAGGCACTTCTGATTGCCAGGAGTTTATGTGTACAGTTGCCCCTTTACCAGCAATTCCTTACTAAAAACCTATTAAGTCATGAACTGAAGTGGGGATTGTTGTCTGAGGTGGTTAAGCCTTGTAGTAACTATCTCTTATATTTTTACTTAACCAGTGATGCGGAAAATGTGTTCATATAGATGCATATATAAAGAGCTACCAATACTTGCGAAGATGATAACAAACCTCCAAAGATGCCTCCTGTATTTCTCAGACATGTAACCCAATTTTCCACCAATTAAGGGCTGATAGTCTGAGCCTTTGTCTCCCCTAGCCACATCACTCTCATAGGGTGAAGTCTTGGGTATTAGCATCCATCAAATGTATCCTTTTAACTCTGAAATCTCAAAAGAGGCAGCTAGTAGCTATGATTAAAGGTGTTGAGAATGCTCAGTTAGAGACAGGCTTGAGGTGCTAGCAACAGACAGGTTTCTTCATTGTATGTGTTAACAAAATTAATTGAGAAGAAAGCAGAAGAGATGAGAGATAGGCCGACTAAAAGAAAGTCAACGTGTTATGAATAGCCTCCGTAATAGAGTTAATGGAAAAATTATGGGCGCTGTAACTACAGCAGATGCCTGTTTGGAATGAAGAACACATGAAGGATGGACTTCCTAACCTTCTGTGAGATGGAGGGGCTTATTCAAAGTAAGATTTGTTCAGTGATCCTTTTCTTTGTTTCTTTAAATATTATATGGCACCTATGACTATTAGATAAGCAGCACAATCCCAAATTAGAGATGGGTCACATCCCAAGAATTCATTCAGCTTACAGTTTTTAGCAAAGTTGTAGCTTAGATCAATCTTCAACCTTGAAGACATTTAGGATATTAAGGGGGATTCTAGTCTATTAACTCTTGAATGCCATTGAGAAGCTCACTTGATGTTTCCAGGTATTCCAGGAACTTCAGGACTAGACATCTGATCACCCACTATTCTTCTGAAAATTCAGTAAGTTTAATAACTCAGGTCCAGAAGTAAAACTCTCATATATGAACCTTAAAACATCAATGTCACCTTATCTCAAGCTCAAATGTCTTGCAATCAGTCCACCCATTACTTTACTAATGGCACATCACAAGGCTTCCATTTTTTCAATGTTAAAATACCAACACAATAGTGACTATACTTACAATGGACTGTACCAGAACTTCTTAAAAAGCTTTCCTACTTCTAGTGTGTCAGTGCCAGCACTTTTGAGAATGACATCTAGCCTAGCAATTAACAGTATCATTGATTCTAAGGAGGCCCATCTGATTTGAACAGTACCTGCAATTTTCAGTAAAGCTGCAGCGTTAGTAGGCATTCTAGCTTTTTTTGTACAGCCAAATCACTTCGGCTGTTAGTCTTGAAACCAAGATGGCAGCTAGGATATTCGTCAGGGCAGTGGAATGAAGGTGCAGTTTTGAAGATGACAATGCATGTTTGGTGATGATAAAGAAACCATTTATCTTCATAAACATCTGCAAAGGGTTTCAACCTTAATAGATAATGCTAGACAGAGTAACTATTTTGTCATTCATTGTATAGACGTTAAGTATACAGTGTTTAGCAATCACTTGATGTAAGATTGAACACAATTTATAAAATTCGCACTTGGATCAGAACGTTTGTCTTTGGATGATGGAAGGGAACAAATGCCTGATTACTTACCGGTAATGCAAAAACAACAATTTATGGACAGAATGCAGAACAATGTCATACATTCACCCCAGTACAGATATCTGGGCCTAAATCCATCCTTTTTTTGCTCACCATGCCATTCCAGTTTGTACCCAGCCATATGAAAATCAATCTTGACCCTATGCCCAATGGGAACAGTCCAGCCCGAACTGCCAGGCCAGGTCCTTCCTGGACTGGAAACAAGCATCCTAGATTCGGTTTCCGGTCCAGGGTGGACCTGGCTTGGCAGTTCGGTCTAGACTGTTCCAATGAGGCACAGGGTCAAGACTGATTTTCATATGGCTGGGTACAAACTGGAATTGCATGGTGAGCAAAACAACGATGGATTTAGGCCCAGATATCTGTACTGGGGTGAATGTATGGCGGATTTGCATATGGCTGGGTCTAAACTTGGGTGGCATGGTGAGTGAAAGAATGATGGATTTAACCCAGATCTTTTGACTGGGGGTAAATGTATGATTTATTCAGCATTCCATCCATCATTTGTGTGCGTAGAACTTTTCTCCCTAAGTGGGATGGGTATGCCCAGATGTGGGTCCCTTGCTCACTGTGCCACTGGATTCAAACTAGTTTGGCTGATGAAGGGTAATACCCAGAAACCGGTCCCTGGATGCTTGTTTACGGTCCAGGGTGGACCGGCTTGGCAGTTCGGTCTGGACTGTTCCCATGAGGAACAGGGTCAACACTGATTTGCATATGGCTGGGTCTAAACTGGGGTGGCACGGTGAGCAAAAAAACGATGGCTTTAACCCAGATCTTTTGACTGGGTGAATGTATGATTTTTTTTTTTTTTTTTTTTGGTGTCCAAACCAGCTTTATTGAGAAAGATGTAGTAGGATACACAGCTTGGGTCGCCTACAACCCGGAGGCCGGCAGCAATAGAGTATTCATCAATACACAGCCTGGTATCCGGCATCCCGGGGGCCCGGCGGCACATTACACAGGTAAGTAGCGTCACAGTGGTGGTCGGTGAGGCAGTGCAAGTAAGGATGAGCAGCAGTCGAACAGGTTTTTTTTGAGCGAGAGAAGAGTCTCACTGCTGTTTTGTAGTACGTAAAACAAGAAACAAATAACATCCCAACGAGGTTACAACAAAGAGGTAGTGCATGACTGTGTGGTGATAATGTATGGCAACGGTGTAGCGTGTTGGCCCTAACAGGTGGCATCATTTGGGGAGGTGACTATCTCTGGCTCAATCTCTAGTACAATTGCAGTTCTTGGGGGTGTCTGTGCCAGAATCTGCGGAATATGAGGGATACAACTCCCGACAAGGGGGGGACCCCTCGTCTATATAGCAGGGAGGGAGCATAGGCACACAAAAAAAAGGGTGTGAGGGGGTAGCGCTGCTTAGGCAGGGGGCATCTGCTCTTTGAGGAAACAGCTGAGGCAGGGAGGCCAGTCAAGTGGAGGAGGGCAAGGTAACGGATCAAAATGTAGACAACATGTCATTGTGGTTGGGAGGTGGGAGGCTCATCGCCTGACTGCGCATCGTCATTTGAGCGTTTAAGCAAGTAGTGTACCAGCGGATCCCAAATGTTCCTAGGTCTACATGAGAGGGGTAACAGTTCAGAAAAGGTAGTGTGTTGGTCTTGGCAATATGTCAAGTCAGTTAACCAATCTTTGAACTTGGGCGCTCTGCCCCTACTCCAACGGCAAGCCACCCGTCGCTTGGCCAAGAGTAATGCTATGTCGGCGAATTTCCTGCAGCCCTTAGGTAAGTGCTTGGTATATCCAAGGATGGCAACCAGAGGGTCCGCAGGAATCTCTTCATCCAGCATTTCTGCAACTGCCTCGAGGACCTGTCGCCAGTAGTCAGCGATCTGGGGGCAGGACCATGCCAAGTGGAGGAAGTCAGCATGTTCGGCTCGACAGCGTTCACAGCAGTCATTATCGGCCAGCCCGAATCTGTATTTTCGGACCGGGGTGTAGTAGATCCGCTGCAGAAATTTATAATGTATAATTTTCAGTCTGCAACTGGCAGAGATGCAGGAAGTCAACGTGCAGCAGTGCTTCCACTGGTCGTCCGAAATATCAGTACCGAGTTCCGCTGACCATTGTGATCGAGCAGCAGAGGTTGGTAAGGGGGCAGCTCCACGATACTGTCGGTAGAGCCCAGAGACCAAATGTGTCCCATCCTTTGACTCCAAAAGGTAGTGTAGCGGGGGCAGGATGGCAGGCTCTTCAGGGTAGTCGGGAAGGATATCCCGCATCCCGGCGCGCAGTCGAAGATAGTAAAAGAGTTCAAGGGGCGTGTATGCATATGTTTTAAAAAATAGATCAGCCGACTTGAAAAGTCTGTCGTGAAACAGATCCCCCCAGCAGGTGATATGGAGCTTGTCACAGAGTTGTCGGAACCCCTGTTCCGAAAATAAGGCAAGCTGCGGGTGATAGGTGAGAGGCAGCCTGGGGGAGTATGGCAGTGTGCAGAGCAGTCGCTGTGCGATGCGCCGCCACGCGTCCAGTGTGCAGGAGACCGAGGTATCCGCAGTAGTGATGGAAGCCTCGGGACAGTGTATCAGGCCGTTCAACGGGAGCGGGTGTACTATCCAGTCCTCCACCGCTATATGTGGCATAAAGGGAGTAGGAGCCATCCAGTGGTAGGCAAAATGCGCCTGTGCGCACAGATAGTATGTCTCAAAATCAGGGATGTCGAACCCGCCTTGGTCATAGGGAAGGGTCAGTGTGGTCCATTTTAAGCGGGGAGATTTGCCACCCCAAAAGAGTCTGCGCAGCTCCGTGCAGAGTGTCTTGAAAAAGAAAGCACCAGGGTAGTAGGGAATATTAAGGAAAAGGTACAGGAAACGGGGCAATATTACCATTTTTATGAGGGAGGCCCTGCCAGCCATGGAGAGAGGCAACGTGACCCATCTATCAACGGAGGCAGTCAACTTGGTCATGGCTACTCCATAATTGGAGCGGAGTGTCTCGTTCTTATCTCGAGCTATCCGGATACCCAGGTATCGAAGATCATCTCGACACCATTCCAATGGGTAATCTAGTGGGAAGTCACTTACCGCATCCGTAAGGGGAAAAAATTGCGATTTAGACCAGTTAATGTGAACACCTGACAGTCCTCCAAAAAGGACGAACTCACGCAGCAGGGGATTCAGGTGCAGGTCCGGGAATTTTACGTACAGTGTGATGTCATCCGCATAGAGGGACACATCGATTTGCCGCTGCAGGCATTGTACCGCTCCCGCACGGTGCAATTGGCGCAGGCGGCATGCTAGTGGCTCGACCGCAATAGCGAACAATAGAGGTGATAACGGGCATCCCTGGCGGGTACCCCTCGTCAGGTTGATGGGTGGTGACAGTTTACCATTTATCAGTACTCTTGCCGTGGGATCTGTGTATAGGAGGCGTACCCAGGCCAAGAACAGTTTAGGGAAGCCCATGCTGGCTAGGACCGAGAAAAGGTAGGGCCATTCGACTGAGTCGAACGCCTTGGTAGCGTCCAGGAATACCGCCGCCACCGGGATATCAGGATGAACCGTGCGAAGCAGGGAGAAAAGGGTGCGGAGATTGTGGGAAGTAGACCTACCCGCCACGAAGCCAGACTGGTCGGGTAGGACAATTCTGGTCATGAGCAGCGAGAGTCGCGTGGCTAGTATCTTGGCAAGGATCTTTACATCACAGTTCAGAAGGGAGAGTGGGCGGTAAGAGTCACAAGAGGTGGGTCCCTTACCTGGCTTCAGGAGAGAGGTGATAACCACCTCACGCATGGAGCGGGGCAGTATCCCATCAGCTAATGATTCGGTGAAGACTTCGCTAAGCACGGGCGCCATGATATCTATATAGGTTTTGTAGAACTCGGCTGGGATGCCATCGAGGCCCGGGGCCTTCCCGTTTTTGAGGGACATAATGGCCTCGCGAACTTCGTCAAGTTCGAAAGGCGCCGCAAGGAACTCCCTATCGCCATCGCTAAGCCAGCAGAGCGCCACTTTGTTCAAATAGTCAGTGTATGAAGCGTCCGTCTCCGCCTTGGATGTGTATAGTGCCGAGTAGTGGGTCGTGAAGGTAGTGAGTATCGTATCTGAATCTCTAGTGATAGCACCAGTCTTGTCAGTGAGCTCCAATATGATGTTATGTTCTCGTGGTGTACGCGTGAGTGTTGCCAGTACTTTCCCAGGCCTATCCCCTTCGCAATATCTCCTAGCCACCCAGTGTTTGCCTCGGTATTTCGCCTCTCTGGCAGCTTCCTCTTCATATTTGGATAGTGTGTCTCTGAAGGCTACCTGTAGGTGTGGGTCATTACTCGCCGCCATTTGGATCTCTAGCGTCCGCAGCTCCCCCTCTAGTGTGGTGATGGTGCGCAGAATATCTCGTAGGACCCCATGGCTTTTGGAAATGCAGAACCCCCTTATAGTGACCTTGAAAGCTTCCCATATGTGTTCCACTGATTCTACTGAGCCTTTGTTCCTAGGGAAGAACTCTCTGATCTCGTCACCTAGCTCTGTACGAAAGAGCTCGTCAAGGAGCATATCGGGGCCTAGCTTCCACTGTGGTCGCGGACTGTCCCACCCGGGAGTCCGGAACTGCAGTCTAACAGGGCTGTGATCTGAAAAGGTTCTGGGCAAGTGGTCAACTCCTATTAACTCCTTAGTGATGTCTCGGGTTACCAAGAAGTAATCCAGGCGCGCCCATGTCCCGGTGTGAGGCGTGAAGTGTGTGCCCTCCAGTCCGAGGGTATGTATTTGTCTCCAGGCGTCGAACAAACCACCCTCCTCCATCACTCCCTCCAAAACCTCTCTGGCTCGGGGTTTGTAGGAGCCAACACCATCCGCCCTGTCAAGGGGGGGCGCCAGCGCCAGATTAAAGTCCCCACCCCAAATGACATGTCGTGCTCCAATGGAAACAATTCTACCCCACAGTGTGGAAAAAAAAACAGGTGAGTCAACATTCGGTGCATACATTGATACAAATAGATAGGTGTCATGTCCCACCCTGCCCCACAGCAATACATACCGCCCCTCCCTGTCGACCTCCTCTCCGAGGCGGTGGAACGGCACGCCACGGGCAACAAGAATCGCTACACCCCTAGCATATGATGAATAGGAGGAGAATGCGCGGGTGCCTGCCCACTTCAGTCCAAATGGGGTGTCACTACGTATGGGTATGTGTGTCTCTTGCAGCAAGGCAACTTGTATATGATGTCTATTTAAATATGCAATAACATTCCTGCATTTCCTAGCATCGTTCAGCCCCCGAATATTCCATGAAAGGCACGTCAGTCGCGCAGCCGTGCTAACAGCAGCCATAGATACAGCAATAGTAAAACGAAGGTGCCCAAGAGGGCCAAATCATGACTCCACATTCGCCTCCGAGGAACCAGTTCACACACCAGGCTAGTAAGCACATATACAGTCTATGCAATGGAAACCTCTTGAAATCAACCCTCCCCCCACCCACCCCAGCATCCCAAACATGCCAGCAGCCATGAGTCCCCCTAAAACGAAACCCCCCCTTATCCCTCCCCCCCAACCTCAGAGAGGCAAACATCCAAACAAACATGAAGTCAGTGGGGAACACCCGACAGGGGTACATTCGAGAGTGCGCGCTGCCACTAACCGGCCAGTAGCTCCAATCTGTACCGCCCTTGGTGGAGTCTAGGGCCGAGAGAGTGGTCCTTGGTATACGTTACCACTGGGGTGCAATGTCCAGAAAGGTCGTCACTCAGGCATTTCTCCAGATCGCAAATGATGAGTCAAGCCAGCCAGTGAGTAGGGACGGTGCAGTCCGAGCTCAAAGCATGTGAGGGCCATTAGTCTCCGTGGCGCTCCGGAGGTAGGTCATCGTTCTCTAGGTCGTCTGCAGGTGCATGGTCGTCCCTGCGCGCCCTTCGGATCGACTTAAGGAAGTCCTCGGCCTTCTGTGGGTTTGTAAAAAAGCGTTGTTTGCCCTGGTGGGTAACTCTAAGCTTCGCAGGGTACAATAGGGCATAGTCTATTTGAGCCTCTCGCAGTTTTTTCTTCACTGGGAGGAATTTGCGCCGCTCGTCCTGAACCATCGGTGTGAAGTCAGGATAGATGGAGAATGTGATGCCTTCAAACCTCAGTGATCTCTGCGCCCGGGCAGCCTGGAGGGCCGTGTCGCGATCACGATAATTCAGGAGGCGAGCAATAATAGGTCTCGGTGGTAGGCCAGGTTGGGGCACAGGCGCCAGGGAGCGATGGGCCCTCTCCACGATGAATTGGGACGAAAAAGCCTCCTCTCCGATTGAGCCCTTGAGCAATTTCTCCACATAGAGTTCCATCCGGCCCGTGGCAGTGGACTCCGGCACGTTCGTAATGCGAATGTTGTTTCGGCGGCTTCGTGCTTCCAAGTCCTCATTCTTTGCCGCAATAATGCGGAGCAGGTTATCCATCCTCGCCAGCTGCGTGGCATGGAACGCGGTGGCGTCGGTATTGTCGGAGATTCTTTGTTCCGCCGTTGTGAGGCGTTCTTCATGGCGATCCACTTTATGGACTAGGGCGTCCAGCCGGGCTGTGACACCGTCCACCTTCTCCACCACGGTGGCGAAGCCCTGTCGCATCTCCTGCAGCAGGTTGGTGATGTCCGCAGCAGGAGCGATAGGCGGGTCAGGCTGTGGAGGCGGCACGCTGGGTCCCGGGTTCATCTGTGCCGATGTAGTGCCCTTGCGAGAGTTGTCGAAGCTTAGCTTAGGCTGGCGAGTATCAGGTCGTCCCATGGTGATGACCAGTGGTAAGGGAGAGTCCAAAAACAGAGTAAGGAAGGATGGAAGAGCAACGCGGGAGAGAAACAGCCAGCAGCAGGGCAGAGGGGCCTCAAGCTCAGGAGCACTGCAATGCCTCACAATATGGCCGGCGTCACCAGTAGCGCTACGCGATTACCAACTGCTTAATGGTAGTCTAGGGCGCCCAGGTCGCAGCATCGGGCATCTTCCATGCGGTAGTTAGGGAATGCGAAAAAATCAAGTCTCCGGCCGCTTCAACAGGCCGCAGGGTCAAATCCAGGGAAGCAGGCCCCCTCAGACACCACCGGGCGGGACGTGACTCACCGGACGGTGTTTCCAAGCATGGCAGCCAATCTCCCAGAGGGTAGCCCCCAGTGCATCTAGCGCCCAGGATCGTGCAGTGCGCTGCGGGCGAGCAGAGCGGGAAACGGCAGGGGGATCATGCAAAGTGGGGCAGTCCCGTTCCCCTGCCGATGCGCCCGGTGGATAGCGCCACTCAAGTCCGGGCCTGCCGCACTAGTAAGGAGAGGTACGGCGATCTGGCAGGGCTGTGGTAGCAGGCGTTCCGTCAGGCGCAGCCCTCCCTCCGTGTCAGCGGTGCGCCGGGTGGGGAGAGACCTGTGGCGAGTTTGCAGCCGTCTCCTACCTGCGCCGTCCCCGCCGTCCGCCGTCACAGTAGGGTTAGGGAGGCGAGGTCACAGTGCGGCCCTGGCTCCTCGAGGCAGTCCCCAGGGTCGCATAGGCGCAGCAGCCGATCGCCTACCTCCTGTGGGTCCAGAGCAGGCGCCGGGCAGATTGCAGGATCCCGTGTCTCCGGCTCCGATGGTCGCAGCCACCTCAAACTGGGGTCGAGTGTAGGGAGCACCCCCCGGATCTGGCAGGGCTGTGGTAGCAGGTGTTCCGTCAGGCGCAGCCCTCCCTCCGTGTCAGCAGTGCGCCGGGTGGGGAGAGACCTTAGGCGAGTTTGCAGCCGTCTCCTACCTGCACCGTCCTCGCCGTCCGCCGTCTCAGTAGGGTTAGGGAGGCGAGGTCACAGTGCGGCCCTGGCTCCTCGTGGCAGTCCCCGGGGTCGCGTAGGCGCAGCAGCCGATCGCCTACCTCCTGTAGGTCCAGAGCAGGCGCCGGGCAGATTTCAGGAGCCCGTATCTCCGGCTCCGATGGTCGCAGCCGCCTCAAACATGGGCCGAGTGTAGGGAGCACCCCCCGGATGCGGGATCCGGTCTCCTGGGGGCAATGCAGCACCCCGTGGCAAGGGATTAAGGCAGGATTAATGTCCAAGGAGCGGGAGCTGCAGGTCTAGGCAGCCATTCCGCAAGCGCGCCCTCTAGCGCCCCCTGGGTGAATGTATGATTTATTCAGCATTCCATCCATCATTTGTTTGCGTAGCACTTTTCACCCTAAGTGGGATGGGTATGCCCAGACGTGGGTCCCTTGCTCACTCTGCCACTGGATTCAAGCTAGTCTGGCTGATGAAGGGTAATACCCAGAAACCGGTCCCAGGATGCTTCTATCCAGTCCAGGGTGGACCTGGCTTGGCAGTTCGGTCTGGACTGTTTCCATGAGGCACAGGGTTAAGACTGATTTGCATATGGCTGGGTCTAAACTGGGGTGGCATGGTGAGCAAAAGAACAATGGATATAACCCAGATCTTTTGACAGGGGGTGGATGTATGATTTATTCAGCATTCCCTCCATCATTTATTTGCGTAGTACTTACCGGTAATGTCCATTATGCTCAGACCTGCATGTCCTCAACCCAGTCAGTACTCTTGATGCAATACCCAATCAGAGATAGGAAACAAAACAGGAAATGCTTACTAACCCGCCCACCCTCCAGCTAAGAGCTATAATACTCTAGCCTTACCTTACTACTTCCTGAAATACCAAGCACCCCAAAGGCCTGATGTCGGGAGGGTGGGTGGGAAATATGACTGGGTTGAGGACGAGTACGACTAAGAGTAAGGAACATTACAGGTAAGTAATTTGGTATTAATTCCATATCCCTTGTCCTCGACCCTGTCATTCCTAATGAGGCTTACCATAGTATACCCCAGGGAAGAATATTAACCTTTGTAAATGCCAAGAAAGAATATGATGCACACCCAGGTGATTTAATGCAATATCCAAACAAGGAAACAATTATACAGGAACGGAACCTTCCAGAGCCTGTTACACACCATTCCCATAATTCAAATGACTGGATTGACCAAGGTTTAACCAACAATGTCTAATAAACATGTGCTCAGAAGCCCAAGTGCCAGCGCTGCAGATCTCTTCCAAGGATACACTTTTAAGGGCAGCCCATGATGCTGAAACACCTCTAGTAGATCTCTCCTGGATATTAGTCGGACAAGGAACATCAGATCCCCGATGTGCCAAGGAGGTGGTGTCCTAAATGCATTGACTAAGAGTCACCTTAGGGGCAGCTTTTCAGCGTCCTTCAAGACCAAAAGCCACAAATAGGTCCGAAACGCAGCAGATCTTTCAACAAAGATGGCCAAAGCACGTTTAACATCCGAAGTGTGCAAAAGATGTTCTTCTGCAGAAGACGGAGAAAGACAGAGACAGGTTAATATCAGTTCTTGTGAAGAATGATATTTAGAGTGAATTTTATGAAGAAAACCAGGATCCAATTTCAAAACTACTGCATCTTCCATGGCAGATAGTTCTCCCAAACGTATAGCAGATGTGATGGTCACCAGAAAGCCACTTTACAGGAAATAAACTTTAGATCTATCTATTCTAAAGGTACAAAAAGAGGAGATTGGAGCAAGTGTAGAACCAGAGAAAGATCCCACGAAGGATACGAAGATTTCACAGACTAGAGGCTCAGAATTTGAAGAAAAAGACATTGAGTATCTGAAAGCTCGAATGGCCGCTCATTGACCCTTTAAAGTGGACAATGCATAACCCTTCTCAAACCGATCCAGAAAGAATTGGAGAATAGAGAATATTGTGCAGGAGTAGAATAAAGATTATGAGGAGAGAACACCATGTGTCAAAAGTAGCCAGTGTTTTGAATAAGATAGCAGTGTAGAGTCTCGAAATGAACCTTGGACCACAGAAATAATATGAGCAGGCAAACCTTACCGCTCTAAAGTCATCCGTTCAATCTCCAAACAACTAGTGTGAGAGGCACCGGCTGTTGAGGACTGGTTGTCTTCAGAGGAGAGATCAGAGGAAGGATCCAAGGTGGGGAAACGCCAAGCCCTTCCAGAACGGGAACCATGGTATCCGTTGCAAAAATGGAATTGCTGATGCTACCAATTGTGCTCGGTCCCACTGTATTGCAATCAGCAAGGGCTGAATGAGGGGAAAGGGAGGAAATGCATACAGCAGTTTTGGAGGCCACTAAACTGGCCGTACATTCACTACCCAAGCCCCGCCTCTGGTGTCCTGGAACAGAAATTCTGAAGGAGCGCATTTGCCCAAGAGGCAAATAAATTAATCTTTGGACAGCCGAACTGCCTGCAGATTTGCTGAATTTGTTGAAGAGCCTCAGGTCTTGAGATGGAAACATGCAGCTTCAGACATCTGCTACCCCATTGTCCATGCCCCTGATGTGCTGAGCTGAGACACATTGGATATGGAGTTCCACCCATCGACCTATTGAACATGCCACCTGATTGAATGACTGACTGTGTGTGCTGCCCTGATGATTGATGTAGGCAACTGTCACAGTGTTGTCCAAGCATATCAGGACATTGCAATTGATCAGGTGAGACTAAAAATACCAAAGGGCACTCTCCACGGTCGACAGCTCTTTCTAACTGAAAGACTGCCTGGCCTACGATCGATTCCCAATGAGCCAGAATTGACAATTTTCTCATTGTGACACCCCAACCCACAGAACTGGCTTCTGCCATCACCATTGTTGGAAGGGAAGGATGCATTACCATCCCTTTGGAGAGGATGGACATCTCAAACCACCACTGGAGACTTTAAACAATGTCCCAAGACACAGGAATCTCTATGTCCATGTCCTGAATCAAAAATGTCACAAATCTGTGAAGATATCACAACAAAGGTCATAGATGCAGTATTGGCCATTGGACTGTGAATACAATGGCTGTCATATGGCCCTGTACTTCCATCCATTGGAACAACGTGCCCATCTTCTGGGACAAAAGAAGCATCAGAAGCAATTAGAGACATAAAATCCTGGTCTGGGGAAGAAATACCTTGCTCAGAAGAGTCGATTTCTGCTCCTATGAATGTTCTCCATGCAGGAGGTCATAGATTGCACTTGAGGATGTAGATTGCACCCTAAACCTAAACTCCCTACCTCCCCCTACCCCAGCACAACTGCCCACTTGACCTGAAAACTGCCCCTATCCTGTCCCCTACCCTGAGTCCGACAACTCAGCCCCCTTAAAACTACTCCGAACCCAACCCCTCCCTGAGCCCTAAAATAAGCCTGTCTCCTAAAACATAACCC
Organism: Lissotriton vulgaris; assembly: GCF_964263255.1. Classification (NCBI taxonomy): domain Eukaryota; kingdom Metazoa; phylum Chordata; class Amphibia; order Caudata; family Salamandridae; genus Lissotriton; species Lissotriton vulgaris. Next base: position 231,875,670 of record NC_141696.1, read on the forward strand.
ACCTACCCCCGCCCCAGCCCAACTGACCCCTAAGCCTCAAAATTGCCCCTTTGCTGCCCCCTGCCCTGAACCCTAAAACTCCCGACCCCCCAGCCCTGAAAACTACCCAACCCCACCCCAAAACTACCCCAACCCAAATATTCCACCACCACCAAAAACTACCCAACCCCCACCCCAAAACTACCTCAACCCAAATATTCTACCCCCACTAAAAACTCCCAACTGCCCCCCTCCACCTGAAAACTGCTGCTATCCTGTCCCCTGCCCTGACACATAAGCCCCCTAAAATCTACTCTGACCCCAGCCCCCCAAGCCCTAAAACAAGCGCCCACACCCTAAAACCTAATGCTACCTACCTCTGCCCCAGCCCAACTTCCCCCTTAGCCTTAAAACTGCCCCTTTCCTCTCCCAAGCCCTGAACCCTAAAACTTCTGACCCCTCCACCAGCCCTGAAAACTACACCAACCTGACCCCCAAAACAACCCAAACCCAAATATTCTACCAGCACCCACACCCCAACTCTGTCCCCTGCCCTGAGCCCTAAAACTACCACCCCATTGTCTCTGTAAACTCCCTGACACCCTGCCAGCCCTGAAAACTACCCCAAAACACCTACAAACTACTCCCCCTCAAAACCCGACTTACCTCTCTGCCTCGTTCCATTCCTTCCACTTCCCGCTTCCTGCTCTTCTGCTCGGCAGCAGCAGCAACTAGACCACGCATATGCCTTTGTGGTTAAGGCATATTCGTGATTTAGACGTGCGTGGTACTGACTGCGTGGTTCAGACGCATAGTTCACGCTGCTTGGTTGCTGTTTCCCCTCCATGTTCCGCTATCCAGGGATACTCTGCTTAACCTGTTTGGTGAGTCGGACGGCCCCCGGCCATCCGACGTCACAGTGAGCGTGTACGGGGCACATCCGAGGGCCGTCCAAAACACGCCCACTCCAAAAATCACCCGCACCACAGCGGAATACGCGCCTCGGTCAGCAGGTTAAAGCATAACTGACGCACTTAATTGGAAGGAATATACTATGATACAATTACACAAATGTGACTGTCTTCCCCTTTTTATCAATAATTCACAAGTTCATACTGTTCTGTTCAATCAAGAATTTGTAGAGCGCACTACTTACCCGTGAGGGTCTCAAGGTGCTGGCGGAAAAAAAGGGGGGGGGCGCTACTGTTTGAACAGCCAGGTCTTGATTAGCCTCCTGAAGGTCAGCAGGTCTTGGGTCTGTCGTAGGCTCAGTGGGAGGGTGTTCCAGGTCTTGGTGGCGAGGTGGTAGAAGGATCTGCCACCTGTGGTTGTTCTTCAGATGCGAGGGACGGCGGCTAGGGCGAGGTTAGGGATGTAGAAGAGTCGTCTGTTGAGGTAAGCTGGGCTGGTCTTGTGGAGTGCCTTGTGTTCATGGATGAGGAGCTTGAAGAAAATCCTCTTGTTGACGGAGAGCCAGTGCAGGTTACTCAGGTGGGGAGGTGATGTGGCTGTGCCGTGGTACATCGAGGATCAGGCGTGCAGAGGAGTTTTGAATGCGTTGCAGTCGTTTGGTGAGCTCGGCCGGCGCTCCCCTATAGAGGGCGTTTCCATAGTCGAGTCTGCTACTGCTGAGGGCCTGGGTGACTGTTCTTCTTGGATCTGTGGGGATCCACCTGTAGATCTTGCAGAGCAAGCGGAGGGTGTTGAAGCAGGAGGAGGAGACTGCCTTGACTTGCTTGGTCATGGAGAGTGTTGAGTCGAGGATGACTCCCAGGTTGCGTGCGTGGTCAGTGCATTTTGGGGCTGCTCCCAGTGCTATAGGCCACCAGGAGTCATCCCAGGCTGAAGGGTTGGAGCTTCAATCAGCTGATCTTCATCCAGTCGGCGACGGCCTTCATTCCTTCGTGGCGGTTGGATTTGGCGGTGAGGGGGTCCTTAGTGAGAGAGAGGATCAGCTGAGTGTCGTCGGCGTAGGAGATTGTGTTGAGGTCATGCTGTCGGGCGACTTGTGCGAGCGGTGCCATGTAGATGTTGAACAGTGTCGGGCTGAGGGATGATCCCTGGGGCACACGGCAGATAATCTTGGAGGCTGTCGGATAGGAATGGGGGAGGCGGATGCTCTGTGTTCTGGCGAAGAGGAAGGAGGTGGTCCATTCCAGGGCCTTGTCTCGGATCCCAGCGTCGTGGAGGCATGCGCTTAGTGTGCGGTGGCAGACAGTGTTGAAGGCGTTGGAGAGGTCCAGGAGGATGAGGGCCGTGGACTCACCATTGTCCAGCAGGGTCCTGATGTCATCGGTGGCGGCGATGAGGGCAGTCTCGGTGCTGTGGTTGCTGCGGAACCCTGACTGGGATGAATCCAAGATGCTGTTTTCTTTGAGGTATCGGGTTAGCTGTCTGTTGACGATCTTCTCGATGACCTTGGCTGGGACCGGAAGCAGGGAGATGGGCCGGAAGTTCTTGAGGTCTCCCGGGTCCGCCTTGGGTTTTTTGAGTAGGGCGTTGATCTCGGCGTGTTTCCAGTTCTCTGGGAAGGTTGCGGTCTCAAAGGAGAGATTGATGACATTGCGCAGGTGGGGTGCGATGGAGCTGCTGGCTTTGTTGAAGATGTGGTGCGGGAGTGGGTCTGACGGGGAGCCAAAGTGGATTGTGCTCATGGTCTTGATGGTGTCATCTATGTTCACATTGGCCCAGGCTGGCAGGGGGTTGTGGTCGATGGTGTGCGGGGTGTCTGGAGTGCCGATGTCTGTTGGGGCTGTCTGGGCGTTGAAGCTGTTGTGGATGTCAGCGATCTTGCGGTGGAGGAAGGTGGCGAGGAAGTTGCACAGGGCTTGCGACTGCAGGATGTCGTTGGTGTTGGAGCTGGGGTTGGAGAGTTCATTTACGATGTTGAAGAGCTCCTTGCTGTTGTGTGCATTGTTGTCGAGGCGGTCTTTGAAGGAGGTCCTTTTGGCAGACCTGATGAGGTGATGGTGTTTGCGGATGGCGTCTTTGTGGGCTGCGAGGCTGTCCGGTGTCTTTTCATTGTGCTGTTTCTTCTCTAGTTTTCGGCAGGTTCGCTTGGAGGATAGGAGTTCTGGGTGAACCAGCTAGCTCTCTTGCTAGTGTCCCTGTGGGTGGGTTTCTTCAGCAGGGCAAGGGTGTGGGTGCAGTCGTTGATCCAGCGTCTGAGGTTGCAGGCGGCGTCATCAGTGTTGGAGGTGTCGGTGTGTGGGCTGAGAGCCAGGTTTGCGTGTAGTTGGTCTTCCGTGATTTTGCTCCAAGGGAATCTGTTGGGTGCGGTGGTGTGTGGTGGGTTTCTGGAAGGTGAAGTGGATGCAGCGGTGGTCGGTCCAGAGGAGTTTGTGGTGTGGCTGAAGGAGACGTGGGAGCTAGAGGAGAAGACGGGGTCGAGCGTGTGACCAGTGGAATGGGTAGGCTTTATGACGAGCTGCCTTAGTCCGAGGTTGACGAGGTTGTCGATCAGGGTGGTGGAGTTCAGGTCTCCGAGGAGGATGTAGTCGGTGGAGGTCAGGGCATGCATGCTGATGAAGTCGGCGGTGGAGTTGCTTAATTGGGGTCGTGGTCAAGGGGGTCTGTAGATGAGGGTACCTCTGAGGGTGGTTTTGGGGTCTGTGTGGATCTGGAAGTGCATGTGTTCGGCGGTGCTGAGAGTGTCGTCGGTGTTGGTCGAGACCCTGACTCTGTTCTTGTGGACGACTGTGATTCCTCCTCCGACTCCGATGATGCGGTCTCTGCGGGTAATCTTGAAGCCATCTGGGATGGCTATGGCGATGTTGGGTGCGGAGGAGTCGTTCATCCAGGTGTCTCTCAGGAAAGTGACGTCCGGGGAAGATGTGTTCAGCAGGTCCCAGAGCTCAACGGCGTGCTTGCGTGTGGAGTGGGTGTTCAGTAGGATGCATCGGAGGTGGTTGAGGTTTTTTTTGTGGGTGGTTCGGCGGCTCTGAGGCTTGTGTAGCTGCAGTTCCGGCAGGTGAAGGGACCATGTGTGATTTTTGGTGCGGCCTTGATGCAGGTGTGGGTCCATCCAGGGTTGAGGGCGTGCAGTGTGCTGGCAACGTAGCGGCAGCGGTCATCGTGGCGGGTGCTGGGGCCAGGGGTTCTGGCGCTGGGTGCGGTCCAGGCACGGACGGGTGCAGACTGGCTTGCCTTAGGCACGCCAATGGGCAGTCTGGGGGGGTGGGGCCACGGAGGACACAGCGGCGGGACAGAAGCAAGGGCACAGAATCCCAGAAAGCCACTTTAAAGGAAATAAACTTTAGATCTACCTATTCTAAAGGTTCAAAAAGAGGAGATTGGAGCAAGTGTAGAACCAGAGAAAGATCCCACGGAGGAAACGAAGATTTCACAGACTAGAGGCTCAGAATTTGAAGAAAAAGACATTGAGTATCTGAAAGCTCGGATGGCCGCTCATTGACCCTTTAACTTGGACAATGCATAACCCTTCTCATACCGATCCAGAAAGAATTGGAGAATAGAGAATATTGTGCAGGAGTAGAATAAAGATTATGAGGAGAGAACACCATGTGTCAAAAGTAGCCAGTGTTTTGAATAAGATAGCAGTGTAGAGTCTCGAAATGAACCTTGGACCACAGAAATAATATGAGCAGGCAAACCTTACCGCTCTAAAGTCATCCGTTCAATCTCCAAACAACTAGTGTGAGAGGCACCGGCAGCTGAGGACTGTTGTCTTCAGAGGAGACGAGATCAGAGGAAGGATCCAAGGTGGGGAAAACGCCAAGCCCTTCCACAACGGGAACCATGGTACCCGTTGCAAAAATGGAATTGCTGATGCTACCAATTGTGCTCGGTCCCACTGTATTGTAATCAGCAAGGGCTGAATGAGGGGAAAGGGAGGAAATGCATACAGCAGTTTTGGAGGCCACTAAACTGGCAGTACATTCACTACCCAAACCCCGCCTCTGGTGTCCTGGAACAGAAATTCTGAAGGAGCGCATTTGCCCTAGAGGCAAATAAAATCATCTTTGGACAGCCGAACTTCCTGCAGATTTGCTGAATTTGTTGAAGAGCCTCAGGTCTTGAGATGGAAACATGCAGCTTCAGACATCTGCTACCCCATTGTCCATGCCCTGATTGGCTGAGCTGAGACACATTGAATATGGAGTTCCACCCATCGACCTATTGAACATGCCACCTGATTGAATGACTGACTGTGTGTGCTTCCCTGATGATTGATGTAGGCAACTGTCACAGTGTTGTCCAAGCATATCAGGACATTGCAATTGATCAGGTGAGACTAAAAATACCAAAGGGCTCTCTCCACGGCCGACAGCTCTTTCTAACTAAAAGACTGCCTGGCCTACGATCGATTCCCAATGAGCCAGAATTGACAATTTTCTCATTGTGACACCACAACCCACAGAACTGGCATCTGTCATCACCATTGTTGGAAGGGAAGGATGCATTACCATCCCTTTGGAAAGGATGGACATCTCAAACCACCACTGGAGACTTTAAACAATGTCCCAAGACACAGGAATCTCTATGTCCATGTCCTGAATCACAAATGTCACAAATCTGTGAAGATATCACAACAAAGGTCATAGATGCAGTATTGGCCATTGGACTGTGAATACAATGGCTGTCATATGGCCCTGTACTTCCATCCATTGCAACAACGTGGCCATCTTCGGGGACAAAAGAAGCATCAGAAGCAATTAGAGACATAAAATCCTGGTCTGGGGAAGAAATACCTTGCTCAGAAGAGTCGATTTCTGCTCCTATGAATGTTCTCCATGCAGGAGGTCATAGATTGCACTTCAGGATGTAGATTGCACCCTAAACCTAAACTCCCTACCTCCCCCTACCCCAGCACAACTGCCCACTTGACCTGAAAACTGCCCCTATCCCGTCCCCTACCCTGAGTCCGACAACTCAGCCCCCTTAAAACTACTCCGAACCCAATCCCTCCCTGAGCCCTAAAATAAGCCCGCCTCCTAAAACATAACCCACCTACACTCGCCCCAGCCCAACTGACCCCTAAGCCTTAAAACTGCCCCTTTGCTGCCCCCTGCCCTGAACCCTAAAACTCCCGACTCCCCAGCCCTGAAAACTACCCAACCCCACCCCAAAACTACCCCAACCCAAATATTCCACCACCACCAAAAACTACCCAACCCCACCCCAAAACTACCTCAACCCAAATATTCTACCCCCACCAAAAACTCCAAACTGCCCCCCTCCACCTGAAAACGGCTGCTATCCTGTCCCCTGCCCTGACACTTAAGCCCCCTAAAATCTACTCTGACCCCAGCCCCCCGAGCCCTAAAACAAGCGCCCACACCCTAAAACCTATTGCTACCTACCTCTGCCCCAGCCCAACTTCCCCCTTAGCCTTAAAACTGCCCCTTTCCTCTCCCAAGCCCTGAACCCTAAAACTTCTGACCCCTTCACCAGCCCTGAAAACTACACCAACCTGACCCCCAAAACTACCCCAACCCAAATATTCTATCGGCACCCACACCCCAACTCTGTCCCCTGCCCTGAGCCCTAAAACTACCATCCCGTTGTCTCTGTAAACTCCCTGACACCCTGCCAGCCCTGAAAACTACCCCAAAACCCCTACAAACTACCCCCCTCAAAACCCGACTTACCTCTCTGCCTCGTCCCATTCCTTCCACTTCCCGCATCCTGCTCTTCTGCTCGGCAGCAGCAGCAACTAGATCACGCATATGCCTTCGTGGACCACGCATATGCCTTTGTGGTTAAGGCATATTCGTGATTTAGACGTGCGTGGTACTGACTGCGTGGTTCAGACGCATAGTTCACGCTGCTTGGTTGCTGTTTCCCCTCCATATTCCGCTATCCAGGGATACTCTGCTTAACCCGTTTGGTGCGTCGGACGGCCCCCGGCCATCCGACGTCACAGTGGGCGTGTACTGGGCACATCCGAGGGCCGTCCAAAACACGCCCACTCCAAAAATCACCCGCACCACAGCTGAATTTGCGCCGCGGTCAACGGGTTAAAGCATAACTGACGCACTTAATGGGAAGGAATATACTATGATACAATTACACAAATGTGACTGTCTTCCCCTTTTTGTCAATAATTCACAAGTTCATGCTGTTCTGTTCAATCAAGAATTTGTAGAGCGCACTACTTACCCATGAGGGTCTCAAGGCGCTGGTGGAAAAAAAGGGGGGGGGCACTACTGGTTGAACAGCCAGGTCTTGATTAGCCTCCTGAAGGTCAGCAGGTCTTGGGTCTGTCGTAGGCTCAGTGGGAGGGTGTTCAAGGTCTTGGTGGCGAGGTGGTAGAAGGATCTGCCGCCTGTGGTTGTTCTTCAGATGCGAGGGACGGCGGCTAGGGCAAGGTTGGGGATGTAGAAGAGTCATCTGTTGAGGTAGGCTGGGCTGGTCTTGTGGAGTGCCTTGTGTTCATGAATGAGGAGCTTGAAGAAAATCCTCTTGTTGACGGGGAGCCAGTGCAGGTTACTCAGGTGGGGAGGTGATGTGGCTGTGCCTTGGTACATCGTGGATCAGGCGTGCAGAGGCGTTTTGAATGCGTTGCAGTTGTTTGGTGAGCTCGGCCGGGGCTCCCGCATAGAGGGCGTTTCCATAGTCGAGTCTGCTACTGCTGAGGGCCTGGGTGACTGTTCTTCTTGTATCAGTCGGGATCCACCTGTAGATCTTGCAGAGCAAGCGGAGGGTGTTGAAGCAGGAGGAGGAGACTGCCTTGACTTGCTTGGTCATGGAGAGTGTTGAGTCGAGGATGACTCCCAGGTTGCGTGCGTGGTCAGTGCATTTCGGGGCTGCTCCCAGTGCTATAGGCCACCAGGAGTCATCCCAGGCTGAAGGGTTGGAGCCAAGGATGAGGACCTCCGTCTTGTCCGTGTTCAGCTTCAGTCAGCTGATCTTCATCCAGTCGGCGACGGCCTTCATTCCTTCGTGGCGGTTGGATTTGGCAGTGAGGGGGTCCTTAGTGAGAGAGAGGATCAGTTGAGTGTCGTCGGCGTAGGAGATTATGTTGAGGTCATGCTGTCGGGTGACTTGTGCGAGCGGGGCCATGTAGATGTTGAACAGTGTCAGGCTGAGGGATGATCCCTGGGGCACACGGCAGATGATCTTGGAGGCTGTCGGATAGGAATGGGGGAGGCGGATGCTCTGTGTTCTGCCGAAGAGGAAGGAGGTGGTCCATTCCAGGGCCTTGTCTCCGATCCCAGCGTCGTGGAGGCATGTGCTTAGTGTGCGGTGGCAGACAGTGTTGAAGGCGTGGGAGAGATCCAGGAGGATGAGGGCCGCGGTCTCACCATTGTCCAGCAGGGTCCTGATGTCATCGGTGGTGGCGATGAGTGCAGTCTCGGTGCTGTGGTTGCTGCGGAACCCTGACTGGGATGAATCCAAGATGCTGTTTTCTTTGAGGTATCGGGTTAGCTGTCTGTTGACGATCTTCTCGATGACCTTGGCTGGGACCGGAAGCAGGGAGATGGGCCGGAAGTTCTTGAGGTCTCTCGGGTCCACCTTTGGTTTTTTGAGTAGGGCGTTGATCTCGGCGTGTTTCCAGTTCTCTGGGAAGGTTGCGGTCTCAAAGGAGAGATTGATGACATTGCGCAGGTGGGGTGCGATGGAGCTGCTGGCTTTGTTGAAGATGTGGTGCGGGAGTGGGTCTGACGGGGAGCCAAAGTGGATTGTGCTCATGGTCTTGATGGTGTCATCTATGTTCACATTGGCCCAGGCTGGCAGGGGGTTGTGGTCGATGGTGTGCGGGGTGTCTGGAGTGCCGATGTCTGTTGGGGCTGTCTGGGCGTTGAAGCTGTTGTGGATGTCAGCGATCTTGCGGTGGAGGAAGGTGGCGAGGAAGTTGCACAGGGCTTGCGACTGCAGGATGTCGTTGGTGTTGGAGCTGGGGTTGGAGAGTTCATTTACGATGTTGAAGAGCTCCTTGCTGTTGTGTGCATTGTTGTCGAGGCGGTCTTTGAAGGAGGTCCTTTTGGCAGACCTGATGAGGTGATGGTGTTTGCGGATGGCGTCTTTGTGGGCTGCGAGGCTGTCCGGTGTCTTTTCATTGTGCTGTTTCTTCTCTAGTTTTCGGCAGGTTCGCTTGGAGGATAGGAGTTCTGGGTGAACCAGCTAGCTCTCTTGCTAGTGTCCCTGTGGGTGGGTTTCTTCAGCAGGGCAAGGGTGTTGGTGCAGTCGTTGATCCAGCGTCTGAGGTTGCAGGCGGCGTCATCAGTGTTGGAGGTGTCGGTGTGTGGGCTGAGAGCCAGGTTTGCGTGTAGTTGGTCTTCCGTGATTTTGCTCCAAGGGAATCTGTTGGGTGCGGTGGTGTGTGGTGGGTTTCTGGAAGGTGAAGTGGATGCAGCGGTGGTCGGTCCAGAGGAGTTTGTGGTGTGGCTGAAGGAGACGTGGGAGCTAGAGGAGAAGACGGGGTCGAGCGTGTGACCAGTGGAATGGGTAGGCTTTATGACGAGCTGCCTTAGTCCGAGGTTGACGAGGTTGTCGATCAGGGTGGTGGAGTTCAGGTCTCCGAGGAGGATGTAGTCGGTGGAGGTCAGGGCATGCATGCTGATGAAGTCGGCGGTGGAGTTGCTTAATTGGGGTCGTGGTCAAGGGGGTCTGTAGATGAGGGTACCTCTGGGGGTGGTTTTGGGGTCTGTGTGGATCTGGAAGTGCATGTGTTCGGCGGTGCTGAGAGTGTCGTCGGTGTTGGTCGAGACCCTGACTCTGTTCTTGTGGACGACTGTGATTCCTCCTCCGACTCCGATGATGCGGTCTCTGCGGGTTATCTTGAAGCCATCTGGGATGGCTATGGCGATGTTGGGCGCGGAGGAGTCGTTCATCCAGGTGTCTCTCAGGAAAGTGACGTCCGGGGAAGATGTGTTCAGCAGGTCCCAGAGCTCAACGGCGTGCTTGCGTGTGGAGTGGGTGTTCAGTAGGATGCATCGGAGGTGGTTGAGGTTTTTTTTGTGGGTGGTTCGGCGGCTCTGAGGCTTGTGTAGCTGCAGTTCCGGCAGGTGAAGGGACCATGTGTGATTTTTGGTGCGGCCTTGATGCAGGTGTGGGTCCATCCAGGGTTGAGGGCGTGCAGTGTGCTGGCAACGTAGCGGCAGCGGTCATCGTGGCGGGTGCTGGGGCCAGGGGTTCTGGCGCTGGGTGCGGTCCAGGCACGGACGGGTGCAGACTGGCTTGCCTTAGGCACGCCAATGGGCAGTCTGGGGGGGTGGGGCCACGGAGGACACAGCGGCGGGACAGAAGCAAGGGCACAGAATCCCAGAAAGCCACTTTAAAGGAAATAAACTTTAGATCTACCTATTCTAAAGGTTCAAAAAGAGGAGATTGGAGCAAGTGTAGAACCAGAGAAAGATCCCACGGAGGAAACGAAGATTTCACAGACTAGAGGCTCAGAATTTGAAGAAAAAGACATTGAGTATCTGAAAGCTCGGATGGCCGCTCATTGACCCTTTAACTTGGACAATGCATAACCCTTCTCATACCGATCCAGAAAGAATTGGAGAATAGAGAATATTGTGCAGGAGTAGAATAAAGATTATGAGGAGAGAACACCATGTGTCAAAAGTAGCCAGTGTTTTGAATAAGATAGCAGTGTAGAGTCTCGAAATGAACCTTGGACCACAGAAATAATATGAGCAGGCAAACCTTACCGCTCTAAAGTCATCCGTTCAATCTCCAAACAACTAGTGTGAGAGGCACCGGCAGCTGAGGACTGTTGTCTTCAGAGGAGACGAGATCAGAGGAAGGATCCAAGGTGGGGAAAACGCCAAGCCCTTCCACAACGGGAACCATGGTACCCGTTGCAAAAATGGAATTGCTGATGCTACCAATTGTGCTCGGTCCCACTGTATTGTAATCAGCAAGGGCTGAATGAGGGGAAAGGGAGGAAATGCATACAGCAGTTTTGGAGGCCACTAAACTGGCAGTACATTCACTACCCAAACCCCGCCTCTGGTGTCCTGGAACAGAAATTCTGAAGGAGCGCATTTGCCCTAGAGGCAAATAAAATCATCTTTGGACAGCCGAACTTCCTGCAGATTTGCTGAATTTGTTGAAGAGCCTCAGGTCTTGAGATGGAAACATGCAGCTTCAGACATCTGCTACCCCATTGTCCATGCCCTGATTGGCTGAGCTGAGACACATTGAATATGGAGTTCCACCCATCGACCTATTGAACATGCCACCCGATTGAATGACTGACTGTGTGTGCTTCCCTGATGATTGATGTAGGCAACTGTCACAGTGTTGTCCAAGCATATCAGGACATTGCAATTGATCAGGTGAGACTAAAAATACCAAAGGGCTCTCTCCACGGCCGACAGCTCTTTCTAACTAAAAGACTGCCTGGCCTACGATCGATTCCCAATGAGCCAGAATTGACAATTTTCTCATTGTGACACCACAACCCACAGAACTGGCATCTGTCATCACCATTGTTGGAAGGGAAGGATGCATTACCATCCCTTTGGAAAGGATGGACATCTCAAACCACCACTGGAGACTTTAAACAATGTCCCAAGACACAGGAATCTCTATGTCCATGTCCTGAATCACAAATGTCACAAATCTGTGAAGATATCACAACAAAGGTCATAGATGCAGTATTGGCCATTGGACTGTGAATACAATGGCTGTCATATGGCCCTGTACTTCCATCCATTGCAACAACGTGGCCATCTTCGGGGACAAAAGAAGCATCAGAAGCAATTAGAGACATAAAATCCTGGTCTGGGGAAGAAATACCTTGCTCAGAAGAGTCGATTTCTGCTCCTATGAATGTTCTCCATGCAGGAGGTCATAGATTGCACTTCAGGATGTAGATTGCACCCTAAACCTAAACTCCCTACCTCCCCCTACCCCAGCACAACTGCCCACTTGACCTGAAAACTGCCCCTATCCCGTCCCCTACCCTGAGTCCGACAACTCAGCCCCCTTAAAACTACTCCGAACCCAATCCCTCCCTGAGCCCTAAAATAAGCCCGCCTCCTAAAACATAACCCACCTACACTCGCCCCAGCCCAACTGACCCCTAAGCCTTAAAACTGCCCCTTTGCTGCCCCCTGCCCTGAACCCTAAAACTCCCGACTCCCCAGCCCTGAAAACTACCCAACCCCACCCCAAAACTACCCCAACCCAAATATTCCACCACCACCAAAAACTACCCAACCCCACCCCAAAACTACCTCAACCCAAATATTCTACCCCCACCAAAAACTCCAAACTGCCCCCCTCCACCTGAAAACGGCTGCTATCCTGTCCCCTGCCCTGACACTTAAGCCCCCTAAAATCTACTCTGACCCCAGCCCCCCGAGCCCTAAAACAAGCGCCCACACCCTAAAACCTATTGCTACCTACCTCTGCCCCAGCCCAACTTCCCCCTTAGCCTTAAAACTGCCCCTTTCCTCTCCCAAGCCCTGAACCCTAAAACTTCTGACCCCTCCACCAGCCCTGAAAACTACACCAACCTGACCCCCAAAACTACCCCAACCCAAATATTCTATCGGCACCCACACCCCAACTCTGTCCCCTGCCCTGAGCCCTAAAACTACCATCCCGTTGTCTCTGTAAACTCCCTGACACCCTGCCAGCCCTGAAAACTACCCCAAAACCCCTACAAACTACCCCCCTCAAAACCCGACTTACCTCTCTGCCTCGTCCCATTCCTTCCACTTCCCGCATCCTGCTCTTCTGCTCGGCAGCAGCAGCAACTAGATCACGCATATGCCTTCGTGGACCACGCATATGCCTTTGTGGTTAAGGCATATTCGTGATTTAGACGTGCGTGGTACTGACTGCGTGGTTCAGACGCATAGTTCACGCTGCTTGGTTGCTGTTTCCCCTCCATATTCCGCTATCCAGGGATACTCTGCTTAACCCGTTTGGTGTGTCGGACGGCCCCCGGCCATCCGACGTCACAGTGGGCGTGTACTGGGCACATCCGAGGGCCGTCCAAAACACGCCCACTCCAAAAATCACCCGCACCACAGCTGAATTTGCGCCGCGGTCAACGGGTTAAAGCATAACTGACGCACTTAATGGGAAGGAATATACTATGATACAATTACACAAATGTGACTGTCTTCCCCTTTTTGTCAATAATTCACAAGTTCATGCTGTTCTGTTCAATCAAGAATTTGTAGAGCGCACTACTTACCCATGAGGGTCTCAAGGCGCTGGTGGAAAAAAAGGGGGGGGCGCTACTGGTTGAACAGCCAGGTCTTGATTAGCCTCCTGAAGGTCAGCAGGTCTTGGGTCTGTCGTAGGCTCAGTGGGAGGGTGTTCAAGGTCTTGGTGGCGAGGTGGTAGAAGGATCTGCCGCCTGTGGTTGTTCTTCAGATGCGAGGGACGGCGGCTAGGGCAAGGTTGGGGATGTAGAAGAGTCATCTGTTGAGGTAGGCTGGGCTGGTCTTGTGGAGTGCCTTGTGTTCATGGATGAGGAGCTTGAAGAAAATCCTCTTGTTGACGGGGAGCCAGTGCAGGTTACTCAGGTGGGGAGGTGATGTGGCTGTGCCTTGGTACATCGTGGATCAGGCGTGCAGAGGCGTTTTGAATGCGTTGCAGTTGTTTGGTGAGCTCGGCCGGGGCTCCCGCATAGAGGGCGTTTCCATAGTCGAGTCTGCTACTGCTGAGGGCCTGGGTGACTGTTCTTCTTGTATCAGTCGGGATCCACCTGTAGATCTTGCAGAGCAAGCGGAGGGTGTTGAAGCAGGAGGAGGAGACTGCCTTGACTTGCTTGGTCATGGAGAGTGTTGAGTCGAGGATGACTCCCAGGTTGCGTGCGTGGTCAGTGCATTTCGGGGCTGCTCCCAGTGCTATAGGCCACCAGGAGTCATCCCAGGCTGAAGGGTTGGAGCCAAGGATGAGGACCTCCGTCTTGTCCGTGTTCAGCTTCAGTCAGCTGATCTTCATCCAGTCGGCGACGGCCTTCATTCCTTCGTGGCGGTTGGATTTGGCAGTGAGGGGGTCCTTAGTGAGAGAGAGGATCAGTTGAGTGTCGTCGGCGTAGGAGATTATGTTGAGGTCATGCTGTCGGGTGACTTGTGCGAGCGGGGCCATGTAGATGTTGAACAGTGTCAGGCTGAGGGATGATCCCTGGGGCACACGGCAGATGATCTTGGAGGCTGTCGGATAGGAATGGGGGAGGCGGATGCTCTGTGTTCTGCCGAAGAGGAAGGAGGTGGTCCATTCCAGGGCCTTGTCTCCGATCCCAGCGTCGTGGAGGCATGTGCTTAGTGTGCGGTGGCAGACAGTGTTGAAGGCGTGGGAGAGATCCAGGAGGATGAGGGCCGCGGTCTCACCATTGTCCAGCAGGGTCCTGATGTCATCGGTGGTGGCGATGAGTGCAGTCTCGGTGCTGTGGTTGCTGCGGAACCCTGACTGGGATGAATCCAAGATGCTGTTTTCTTTGAGGTATCGGGTTAGCTGTCTGTTGACGATCTTCTCGATGACCTTGGCTGGGACCGGAAGCAGGGAGATGGGCCGGAAGTTCTTGAGGTCTCTCGGGTCCACCTTTGGTTTTTTGAGTAGGGCGTTGATCTCGGCGTGTTTCCAGTTCTCTGGGAAGGTTGCGGTCTCAAAGGAGAGATTGATGACATTGCGCAGGTGGGGTGCGATGGAGCTGCTGGCTTTGTTGAAGATGTGGTGTGGGAGTGGGTCTGACGGGGAGCCAAAATGGATTGTGCTCATGGTTTTGATGGTGTCATCTATGTTCACGTTGGCCCAGGCTGGCAGGGGGTTGTGGTCGATGGTGTGCGGAGTGTCTGGAGTGTCGATGTCTGTTGGGGCTGTCTGGGCGTTGAAGCTGTTGTGGATGTCAGCGATCTTGCGGTGGAGGAAGGTGGCGAGGAAGTTGCACAGGGCTTGCGACTGCGGGATGTCGTTGGTGTTGGAGCTGGGGTTGGAGAGTTCATTTACGATGTTGAAGAGCTCCTTGCTGTTGTGTGCATTGTTGTCGAGGCGGTCTTTGAAGGAGGTCCTCTTGGCAGACCTGATGAGGTGATGGTGTTTGCGGATGGCGTCTTTGTGGGCTGCGAGGCTGTCCGGTGTCTTTTCATTGTGCTGTTTCTTCTCTAGTTTTCGGCAGGTTCGCTTGGAGGCTAGGAGTTCTGGGGTGAACCAGCTAGCTCTCTTGCTGGTGTCCCTGTGGGTGGGTTTCTTCAGCGGGGCAAGGGTGTTGGTGCAGTCGTTGATCCAGCGTCTGAGGTTGCAGGCGGCGTCGTCAGTGTTGGAGGTGTCGATGTGTGGGCTGAGAGACAGGTTTGCGTGTAGTTGGTCTTCCGTGATTTTGCTCCAGGGGGATATGTTGGGTGCGGTGGTGTGTGGTGGGTTTCTGGAAGGTGAAGTGGATGCAGCGGTGGTCGGTCCAGAGGAGTTTGTGGTGTGGCTGAAGGAAACGTGGGAGCTAGAGGAGAAGACGGGGTCGAGCGTGTGGCCAGTGGAATGGGCAGGCTTTGTGACGAGCTGCCTCTGTCCGAGGTTGACGAGGTTGTCGATCAGGGTGGTGGAGTTTGGGTCTCCGAGGAGGATGTAGTCGGTGGAGGTCAGGGTATGCATGCTGATGAAGTTGGCGATGGAGTTGCTTAATTGGGGTCGGGGTCCAGGAGGTCTGTAGATGAGGGTACCTCTGAGGGTGGTGTTGGGGTCTGTGTGGATCTGGAAGGGCATGTGTTCGGCGGTGCTGAGAGTGTCGTCGGTGTTGGTCGAGACCCTGACGCTGTTCTTGTGGACGACTGTGATTCCTCCTCCGACTCCGATGATGCGGTCTCTGCGGGTAATCTTGCAGCCATCTGGGATGGCTATGGCAATGTTGGGTGCGGAGGAGTCGTTCATCTAGGTGTCTCTCAGGAAAGCGACGTCCGGGGAAGATGTGTCGAGCAGGTCCCAGAGCTCAACGGCCTGCTTGCGTGTGGAGTGGGTGCTCAGTAGGATGCATCGGAGGTGGTTGAGGTTTTTTTTGGTGGGTAGTTCGGCAGCTCTGAGGCTTGTGTAGCTGCAGTTCCGGCAGGTGAAGGGACCATGTGTGATTTTTGGTGCGGCCTTGATGCAGGTGTGGGTCCATCCAGGGTTGAGGGCGTGCAGTGTGCTGGCAATGTAGCGGCAGCGGTCGTCGTGGCGGGCGCTGGGGCCAGGGGTTCTGGCGCTGGGTGCGGTCCAGGCACGGACGGGCGCAGACGGGCTTGCCTTAGGCACACCAGCGGCTCGGATGCGCAGCAGCGGCCATTTATGGGTAGGTGGGAGGGAGGAGCACCTGGGAGGCGGGAGGCGGAGGCAGCAAATGGGCAGTCTGGGGGGGGTGGGGCCACGGGGGACACAGCGGCAGGACAGAAGCAAGGGCACAGAATCCCAGAAAGCCACTTCAAAGGAAATAAACTTTAGATCTACCTATCCTAAAGGTTCAAAAAGAGGAGATTGGAGCAAGTGTAGAACCAGAGAAAGATCCCACGGAGGAAACGAAGATTTCACAGACTAGAGGCTCAGAATTTGAAGAAAAAGACATTGAGTATCTGAAAGCTCGGATGGCCGCTCATTGACCCTTTAAAGTGGACAATGCATAACCCTTCTCATACCGATCCAGAAAGAATTGGAGAATAGAGAATATTGTGCAGGAGTAGAATAAAGATTATGAGGAGAGAACACCATGTGTCAAAAGTAGCAAGTGTTTTGAATAAGATAGCAGTGTAGAGTCTCAAAATGAACCTTGGACCACAGAAATAATATGAGCAGGCAAACCTTACCGCTCTAAAGTCATCCGTTCAATCTCCAAACAACTAGTGTGAGAGGCACTGGCAGCTGAGGACTGATTGTCTTCAGAGGAGACGAGATCAGAGGAAGGATCCAAGGTGGGGAAAACCCCAAGCCCTTCCACAACGGGAACCATGGTATCCGTTGCAAAAATGGAATTGCTGATGCTACCAATTGTGCTCGGTCCCACTGTATTGTAATCAGCAAGGGCTGAATGAGGGGAAAGGGAGGAAATGCATACAGCAGTTTTGGAGGCCACTAAACTGGCCGTACATTCACTACCCAAGCCCCGCCTCTGGTGTCCTGGAACAGAAATTCTGTAGGAGAACATTTGCCCTAGAGGCAAATAAATTCATCTTTGGACAGCCGAACTTCCTGCAGATTTGCTGAATTTGTTGAAGAGCCTCAGGTCTTGACATGGAAACATGCAGCTTCAGACATCTGCTACCCCATTGTCCATGCCCCTGATGTGCTGAGCGACACATTGAATATGGAGTTCCACCCATCGACCTACTGAACATGCCACCCGATTGAATGACTGACTGTGTGTGCTGCCCTGATGATTGATGTAGGCAACTGTCACAGTGTTGTCCAAGCATATCAGGACATTGCAATTGATCAGGTGAGACTAAAAATACCAAAGGGCTCTCTCCACGGTGGACAGCTCTTTCTAACTAAAAGACTGCCTGGCCTACGATCGATTCCCAATGAGCCAGAATTGACAATTTTCTCATTGTGACACCCCAACCCACAGAACTGGCATCTGTCATCACCATTGTTGGAAGGGAAGGATGCATTACCATCCCTTTGGAGAGGATGGACATCTCAAACCACCACTGGAGACTTTAAACAATGTGCCAAGACACAGGAATCTCTATGTCCATGTCCTGAATCAAAAATGTCACAAATCTGTGAAGATATCACAACAAAGGTCATAGATGCAGTATTGGCCATTGGACTGTGAATACAATGGCTGTCATATGGCCCTGTACTTCCATCCATTGGAACAACGTGGCCATCTTCTGGGACAAAAGAAGCATCAGAAGCAATTAGAGACATAAAATCCTGGTCTGGGGAAGAAATACCTTGCTCAGAAGAGTCGATTTCTGCTCCTATGAATGTTCTCCATGCAGGAGGTCATAGATTGCACTTCAGGATGTAGATTGCACCCTAAACCTAAACTCCCTACCTCCCCCTACCCCAGCAAAACTGCCCACTTGACCTGAAAACTGCCCCTATCCTGTCCCCTACCCTGAGTCCGACAACTCAGCCCCCTTAAAACTAAGGGTGGGCGGCCAGCTACGCTCCGTGCACGGAGTGTGCGTAGTGCCGCCTACTCCGCATTTTGCGTAGCGGGCGTAGCCAGGCGGCACTACGCACGCTCCGCAGACGGAGCGTAGCTGCCCGCCACCTGCCTCCCTCCCGCCCTCCCTAAATACTTTAAATTAAACGTTTAAATTAATTAAAAGGCACTTACCTTGCCCCCTGCTGCCCGCCGCGTCCCCGGGGCTCGCTACCTTCTCTGCTGCCGTCTTGTTTACTAATGCGCATGCGCGGGCGGCCGCGCATGCGCATTTCTCACGAGAAAATGCACATGCGCGGCCGCCCGCTCATGCGCATTAGTAAACAAGACGGCAGCAAAGAAAATAGCGAGCCCCGGGGACGCGGCGGGCAGCGGCGGGCAGCGGCGGGCAAGGTAAGTGCCTTTTTAATTATTTTATACTTTTAATTTAACGTATTTAGGGAGGGCGGGAGGGAGGCCTGTGGTGCGTAGTGGGGCTACGCGGAGTGCGGAGGTGGGCGTAGTTTCTCGCCCACTTCGCGTAGCTCCGCGAAGCCCCACTACGCACACTAGGCCCAGGGTTACTTAAAACTACTCCGAACCCAACCCATCCCTGAGCCCTAAAATAAGCCCGCCTCCTAAAACATAACCCACCTACCCCCGCCCCAGTCCAACTGACCCCTCAGCCTTAAAACTGCGCCTTTGCTGCCCCCTGCCCTGAACCCTAAAACTCCCGACCCCCCAGCCCTGAAAACTACCCAACCCCACCCCAAAACTACCCCAACCCAAATATTCCACCACCGCCAAAAACTACCCAACCCCCACCCCAAAACTACCTCAACCCAAATATTCTACCCCCACCAAAAACTCCCACCTGCCCCCCTCCACCTGAAAGCTGCTGCTATCCTGTCCCCTGCCCTGACACTTAAGCCACCTAAAATCTGCTCTGACCCCAGCCCCTGAGCCCTAAAACAAGCGCCCACACCCTAAAACCTAATGCTACCTACCTCTGCCCCAGCCCAACTTCCCCCTTACCCTTAAAACTGCCCCTTTCCTATCCCCAGCCCTGAACCCTAAAACTTCTGACCCCTCCACCAGCTCTGAAAACTACACCAACCCCACCCCCAAAACTACCCGAACCCAAATAATCTACCCGCACCCACACCCCAACTCTGTCCCCTGCCCTGAGCCCTAAAACTCCCACCCCTGTTGTCTCTGTAAACTCCCTGACACCCTGCCAGCCCTGAAAACTACCCCAAAACCCCTACAAAGTACCCCCCTCAAAACCCGACTTACCTCTCTGCCTCGTCCCGTTCCTTCCACTTCCTGCTTCCTGCTCTTCTGCTCGGCAGCAGCAGCAACTAGACCACGCATGTGCCTTCGTGGACCACGCATACACCTGCGTGGTTAAGGCATATTCATGATTAAGACGTGCGTGGAACTGACTGCTTGGTTCAGACGCATAGTTCACGCTGCTTGGTTGCTGTTTCCCCTCGGCGGAGAGGTCCAGGAGGATGAGGGCCGCGGTCTCACCATTGTCCAGCAGGGTCCTGATGTTGTTGGTGGTGGCGATGAGGGCAGTCTCGGTGCTGTGGTTGCTGCGGAACCCTGACTGGGATGGGTCCAAGATGCTGTTTTCTTCGAGGTATCAGGTTAGCTGTCTGTTGACGATCTTCTCGATGACCTTGGCTGGGAACGGAAGCAGGGAGATGGGCCGGAAGTTCTTGAGATCTCTTGGGTCCGCCTTGGGTTTTTGGAGTAGGGCGTTGATCTCGGAGTGTTTCCAGTTCTCTGGGAAGGTTGCGGTCTCGAAGGAGAGATTGATGACATTGCGCAGGTGGGGTGCGATGGAGCTGCTGGCTTTGTTGAAGATGTGGTACGGGAGTGGGTCTGACGGGGAGCTAGAGTGGATTGTGCTCATGGTATTGGTGGTGTCATCTATGTTCACGTTGGCCCAGGCTGGCAGGGGGTTGTGGTCGATGGTGTGCGGGGTGTCTGGAGTGTCGATGTCTGTTGGGGCTGTCTGGGCGTTGAAGCTGTCGTGGATGTCAGCGATCTTGCGGTGGAGGAAGGTGGCGAGGGAGTTGCACAGGGCTTGCATTGGCGGGATGTCGTTGGTATTGGAGCTGGGGTTGGAGAATTCCTTTACGATGTTGAAGAGCTCCTTGCTGTTGTGTGCGTTGTTGTTGAGGCGGTCTTTGAAGGAGGTCCTCTTGGCAGACCTGATGAGGTGATGGTGTTTGCGAGGCTGTCCAGTGTCTTTTCATTGTGCTGTTTCTTCTCTAGTTTCCGGCAGGTTCGCTTGGAGGCTAGGAGTTCTGGGGTGACCCAGCTAGATCTCTTGCTGGTGTCCCTGTGGGTGGGTTTCTTCAGCGGGGCGAGGGTGTTGGCGCACTCGTTGATCCAGCGTCTGAGGTTGCAGGCGGCGTCGTCAATGTTGGAGGTGTCTGTGTGTGGGCTGAGAGCCAGGTTTGCGTGTAGTTGGTCTTCCGTGATTTTGCTCCAGGGGGATTTGTTGGGTGAGGTGGTGTGTGGTGGGTTTCTGGAAGGTGAAGTGGATGCAGCGGTGGTCGGTCCAGCGGAGTTCGGTGGTGTGGCTGAAGGAGACGTGGGAGCTTGAGGAGAAATCGGGGTCGAGCGTGTGGCCAGTGGAATGAGTTGGCTTTGTGACGAGCTGCCCTAGTCCGAGGTTGGCGATGTTGTCGATCAGGGTGGTGGAGTTCAGGTCTCCGAGGAGGATGTAGTCGGTGGAGGTCAGGCCGTGCATGCTGATGAAGTCGGCGATGGAGTTGCTTAATTGGGGTCGGGTTCTGGGGGTCTGTAGATGAGGGTACCTCTGAGGGTGGTGTTGGGGTCTGTGTGGATCTGGAAGTGCATGTGTTCGGCGGTGCTGAGAGTGTCGTCGGTGTTGGTCGAGACCTTGACGCTGTTCTTGTGGACGATGGCGATTCCTCCTCCTACTCCGTTGATGCGGTCTCTGCAGGTAATCTTGTAGCCATCTGGGATGGCTATGGCGATGTTGGGTGCGGAGGAGTCATTCATCCAGTTGTCTCTCAGGAAAGCGACGTCTGGGGATGATGTGTCGAGCAGGTCCCAGAGCTCAACGGCGTGCTTGCGCGTGGAGTGGGTGTTCAGTAGGATGCATCCCAGGTGGTTGAAGTTTTTTTTGGCGGGTGGTTCGGCGGCTCTGAGCCTTGTGTAGCTGCAGTTCCGGCAGGTGAAGGGACCATGTGTGATTTTTGGTGCGGCCTTGATGCAGGTGTGGGTCCATCCGGCGTTGAGGGCGTGCAGTGTGCTGGCATCGTAGCGGCAGCGGTCGTCGTGGTGGGAGCTGGGGCCAGGAGTTCTGGCGCTGGGTTCCGTCCAGGCATGGACAGGCGCAGACGGGCTTGCCTTAGGCACGCCATGGGCTCGGGCGCGCAGCAGCCGCCATACATGGGTAGGTGGGAGGGAGGAGCAGCTGGGAGGCGAGGACAGGGGGACGGGGGACGCAGGGGACGCAGGAGGCAGGGGGACGGGGGACGCAGTGGCGGGACAGAAGCAAGGGCACAGAATCCCGGGGGCAACGGTGGGGACAGAAGGTGACAAAGGCACAGAATCACGGGGGCAGCGAAGGGGACAGAAGGAGAAAAAGGCACAGAATCATGGGTGCAGCAAAGGGGAAAAAAGGCACAGAATCACGGGGGAGGAAGGAGAAAAAAGGCACAGAATCACGGGGGCAGTGAAGGGGACAGAAGGAGAAAAAGGCACAGAATCACGGAGGCAGCGAAGGGGACAGAAGGAGAAAAAAGGCACAGAATCACGGGGGCAGCGAAGGGGACAGAAGGGGAAAAAAGGCACAGAATCACGGGGGCAGCGAAGGGGACAGAAGGAGAAAAAAGGCACAGAATCACGGGGGCAGCGAAGGGGACAGAAGGAGAAAAAGGCACAGAATCAAGTGAGCAGAAGGAGGAAAGTAAAGCTTGCTCTACTCCTTTGTGTTGATGCCCGTCTTTATTAAACATGGACAATCACATTTTGGGTAGACTTCATTTACGTCACACGCAGGCCTGGCAGTGCATTGTGAAGGTTGTAATGACGCACAACAGACGCTGAGGTAATTGCAAGATTATGAAACAATAAGCTTTATTCCTCTGAATCCAGTCTCTATTGACATCCGAGAAAATAAGTAGCTAGAAAGTTTCATGGGAAAAATGGCACAAACAAATCTCTACTTACCAAATGTTTTTACAGTTTATCCTGTGCTCTCTAAAGAGCTAATATAGCAAAAATGTACTTCTTTTGCAAATTCACTCAACCTACACTGCAATAATGCGATAACGTATGGATGTTTTATGTATAGGTTATACGCCTAAAGTGGTTTTCGCAATTTTGTGCTTACTGCTAGCAAAAATAACCAATAAACAGAAATCTATACTGCATTTATTACATTGAACCCGCATGCATCAAGTGCAGATTATACAATATAAAATAATGATTTATTTTGCGCTTGTAAGCAAGAAAAGCTTTACGTAAGAGTGTCTCAAATGTCAGAAATAGATCCGAGGAATGACCTTTGAAGTGAAGTGTTTATTTACGGTCCAAGAACCCACGTTCATTAGATTAGTCTCGATAGACACAAAAAGGAGAAAAGGAAATGTTTGAGCATTAAACCACGTGAAGAACATGTATCGATCTGCTGCCTGTGGGTAGAGAGTGAAGCTTGACGGGGCTGAAGCACCGCGCCAGCCTCTACGCCGACCACTCCAGGGGAATCAGCAGAGTTATATGATCAAAAAGATCATCAAATGCTAGGTCTCGATTTGATCACTTTGTGTAAGATGCCCTTAGCTCATCGACGTCATACTGGGCGATGAACTTACACCACGTATGCATGTCTGAAAAAATACATTGTTGAAGTAAAGTTATGGTTAAGATTGGCTACAATGGGCCATATGTATCATCAAACTATTTTGCATTTCCTAAATAGCGAATTTTAAGGAATCGCTTTTTAGGAAATGCAAAATGGTATGTATGAACAAAATCGCTTTTTATTTGCGTTTCCTTAAGCTTCCTTATTTGCAAATTCGGATTTTGCGAATTCGCAATTAAGGAATAGTTGCCAATGCATTCCTATGGGCCAGGAGGCCCATAGGAAGCCCATAGGAATGAATGCAAAATAATTCTCAAATTGCGAATTCGCAATTTGCTAATCGCAATTTGAGAATTATTGCAAGGGTGCAGGGGTGTCTCAAAGACACCCTGCTGCACCCCTGAAAAGAATATGTGTGTGCATATGGCGCACATACATGCCCTATGGGCATGTGTGTGCATCATATGCCACCTTTAAAAATGCCAATTTGTGCATTTCTGGAAGAATTCGCAAGTTACCATCAACTGAAAGTTGGTGGTAATTTGCGAATTCTTAAACAAAATTTGCAAACTAAAATTGCTACATACATAGCATTTAAGGAATCGCAAATTTGCGATTCCCTAAATGCTATGGAAAAATAAGGAATCGCACAAGTTTGCAATTCCTTATTTTGGGAATGTTTCATACATTCTAAAATGTGCAAAACGGCCGTTTGCGAGTCGCAAAGGCCGAAATTCGACGAATTTTGGCCTTTGCAATTCAAAAACGGCTTATTACATATGGCCGAATATTTTAGAAAAGACCTTTGAAATTCAACCCCAAAAACACATTTAGAGTGGAGTTATGCAACCACTAAAATGTATGTTATGGTTAGCTCTTCAATCCATAACTCACACAGCAATGCAAACCATAACTCACATACTAAGTACAATGCTTATCACCTCAGAATGTTTACATTAATAAGTAACAACACCAAAAAGCACACCATTTAAGAGCAACTAATACTGAAACCAATAAATATTAGAATATAATACTACATAATAGCTGTCTCAGTAATAGTGAAAATGTGATATATAAAATGGCTCGCAATTTCATTTTAGACATTTGTATTTGCATCTGTTGCATGAAGGGTGAAGTTATAAACATTGCATTTGGAAGGCCAGTTATGGTTTGCTTGTGACAGATCCTTTCTTCAGAGTTTCATCCACTCCTTGCACCTCTGATCCACAACGTTCTATTAGAATTTATACTTGCGTACATTTCATAACTATTATTATCTTGTAGTATATATAGATCACACTTGGGTACAGTAATGAAATTTAGACACTTTCTGTAGGTCAGTCCTTAGCTAATAGTGCTAATTTGTTGCTGGGAGTATGTTTTTCAGCTAATTAGCACAGCTTACACATTTCTGGCCTATGTTTCTGCTAATTTGCAGGCTCAAGCAATTCCCCGTATTTCTCTGCATCCTACAGTCAAGACAATCTGCTTCGAATTTGGACTCAATTTGCTTTCTTAGACTTTGAGAATACCATCCTTGACTGGTATGCATTGCAGCCCTTCTTTTGTGTTTATGAGAAGGTACGTTCTAGAAAGGTGGCATAGGTGGACTGCTTACAGGAGGTTTTTTTCACTTGCTGACATCTGTAGCACACATTAGATGTTAAAATGTAATATTTGTGCAGTGCTTGGCATATGCAGCCAGTACAACAGTGATCTCTGGATTATTTGACATTTCAGAGGGGTGGATTATGTATGAAATAGTCAGCGGTTGTCTGACCCTGTATGTAAAGCACACTGCTAAGTAACTCTCCAGACATTGCAGCATAGTCACAAAATCATGTCTAATACTGTACTGTGATCCAGGAAACGCATGGAATATTGAAATAGCCTTTGGGCGATGAAGCCTGAGTTCTTCTTGAGTTGTGAATAATGCACTTGGGTGCTCAGGGGTGTGCAAAGGCAAAGAATGGGGCATGCCTCCATGTGAACATGTCTAGTATGCATAGAGGTAATCCAAAATGAAGACTGTGTCTCATGTGGCCTGCCATCGTGGATTCACTGATGAGTCCACAACCGAATGAAACCCACACAGTCTTGCGACTATATTTCTCTTTCTGTCTGCCTTCCCCTTTGCTAGATTTCTCAGGTCTTCCCTCAGACAATGCTGTTGCAGCATTAAGCCATATAATCCCATATAATGTGTCTGATGATGGTGGAAGCTATAAGAAGATACAAGGGGAGTATATGTTAAAAAAAATGTGTCCTCACCTGAGTATAACAATGAATCCTCTCTTCATATTCTTTCTTCTGGCCCCCATTATCAATAACCACGTTTTTATGGCTTAGTTATTCTGATTTTGGATCTCAAGTACATTTGCCTCAGAAACAGTATTCGAACCACAAGATTCCTTATTACTGCTGAGCATTATTCTTGGAGCTCCTCACTAAGCAACAGTAATTGTTTTCACAGTCCTTTATTTGCACTTTTTAACCCCTTCGACGCTGATGACGGAACGGTTCCGTCATGCGCGTCGGTTGAGCTGTGCGGATGACGGAATCGTTCCTTCATGACTCCGCCCGCGCAAGGCAATGTCAGCATGGGCGGAGAATTCGCGCCGCACGGAAGCGGTTAATAGTAGACAATTTCAACTTCTTTTCTTAAGATATGCATAGAGCATTGTGCTATGTCTACCTGTGACACTGGCCTTTATTACGAGTTGTAAAAACAATTGATAGACAGAATGCAGAACAACGTCATACATTCACCC
Source organism: Lissotriton vulgaris (assembly GCF_964263255.1). NCBI lineage: Eukaryota > Metazoa > Chordata > Amphibia > Caudata > Salamandridae > Lissotriton > Lissotriton vulgaris. Next base: position 231,901,264 of record NC_141696.1, read on the forward strand.
CAGTACAGAGATCTGGGCCTAAATCCATCGTTTTTTGCTCACCATGCCATTCCTGTTTGATTCCAGCCATTTGCAAATCAGTCTGACCCTGTGCCCTATGGGAACAATCCAGACCGAACTGCCAGGCCAAGTCCTCCCTGGACAAGCATCCTAGGACCGGTTTCGGGGTTTCACCCCTCATCACGTCTGGGCAAACCAATCCTATTCGGGGTGACAAATGCAAAAACATTTGGGGGTGAGTGTCTGAAAAATTTCAGCTCTCCGTTCATCATCTCCTTGTGTTTGCTTTGTTCGCCGTAAGTGTGGCAGGATATGCCCAGTCGTGGATCCCCTGCTCACTTTGCCGCTGGATTCAAGCTAGCTTGACTTATGAGGGCTGTTATCCCAAAACCAGTCCCAGGAAGCTTATTTCCGGTTGAGGGAAGACATGGCTTGACAGTTCGGGCTGGACTGTTCCCATGATGCACCAGGTCAAGACTGATTTGCATGTAGCTGTGTCTGAACTGGGTTGGCAAACTGAGTTAAAAAACGATGATGGGTTCAACCCAGATCTGTGACTGGGGGTGAGTGTCCGAAAAGTTTCAGCACTCCGTCCATCATCTCCTTGTGTTTGCCTTATTACGTGTTTGACATTAAAGTCCAATATATGGATTAACACCTGTCTCTGCACATATTTGAATTACGAGTATTGAGATAAAAATATTATCCCCTTGATTCATTTCAGCATGTAAAACCTGCCATTTTATATTGGGGTGGGGGGTGAGAATGTCCAGTAAACACCATGACATTTGGGTTTTGGTATATGAACACCAAAGTCTGCATGTTTTTTCCCCATTCTCAGTGGTAAGCTCATAATTGGGAGTGATTTATTGCACATGATAAATCCAACTCAGCGGAGTCTGGTTATGTTGGATGAAGTAAATATCTCACCAATTACGGGCCCACTTGTAGTAAAGGCCTTGGGATTTCTGAGTTCTATACATGTATGTATGTATGTATGTATGTATGTATGTATGTATGTATGTATAGGGTATTCATATGCCGCAAACCTAGCCAAAAGGTAGTGTAGAGCTGTACAGTGTCTAAACGGCTGTGTATCTGCCTCAGTAGATGAGTGTTCAGATCTTTCTAAACACTTGAGAGTGTAGGCTGGGTTTTTACAGGGTTATTGCGATCTGGTACCCAATACACTTTAGGGATGCAGCAATGTGCACCTCCATTTCCCTTTATAGATAATTTGCAAATTCATGATACGCCTACCTTGCTTCCCAATTGAGCCTAGACTGAGGATCAAAAAGGCAAACAGATTGCCAAACAACATCCTCATCAAAGGCTGGAAGTATCCAGGCATTTTGTAAAACAGCACATGAAAAATGTAGTAATACACATCATGTAACATTTCACAATAAAGCTAAACTGTAATTAGACTTAGACCATCCCTGTAAAAACCAGGGCATGAACAACACATTTACACATTCTGAACTTTTCATAGTAAAGAGCACTCATTTCCTCACAAGAATTATTTGTCATTAGATGCACAATCCCAGTCTTCCACCATCCTAACACAGGTGCTGAGAAGTGGTCTGATAACACAATCCCACCCAGGTTCTAGAGTAGAAGCTCAAGCATGCATCCATTATATCCCCACACCATCGCTTTACACAGGCCTATAGATTAGTCTCTAACTCTCCTCAACCCCATTCTTGGCCCATTCTGTAGGGCAGCAGGTACCCGACACACAGGGGTGCTGGTGGACTCACAGAAGATACTGTCAATAAACTATACATTAAATATCTAGAGCACTATCAACAATATATATATATATATATATATATATATATATATATATATATATATATATATATATATATATATATATATATATATATATATATATATTCAAACAAAGAGTTTAGCCCTCAGTGGAAGAAGCCACAAGAATGGTAAAATTTGGATCCATTTCTTGAAGGAGCAGCTGCAACAGGAGACGCAGAGAGAACAGTCACCATCTGTTCGTGTACAGCCAGACAGGTTTCGGGAGTCTATCCCTTCTTCAATGGCTTCTGCTTGGCAATGATGATGCAGTATGCACTCGTGATATTAAAGCCTGCCTTCAAGGGCGTGGTCGGATGAAATGGCCTTCTGGGTCTTGTAGTGCATACACCATTTACCTCGTGTGAGTTCATCATTGTGGCAGTTAATAAAAGTACGATTACAACCCATGTGGGCTGGTGAGCATGTGGCTCTGGGTGTCCTCTTGTCTGTGGTCAGCTGCTTCTGGACACCGCTCCCCCGTGTACTGATCGCACCGTTGGGGGCAAATCACGGGTCCGCAGCAAGCGGTAGGCTTTGCTTTCGCGACTGGGCTCAGCCGCAAAATATTCAAACAAAGAGTTTAGCCCTCAGTGGAAGAAGACACAAGAATGGTAAAATTTGGATCCATTTCTTTAAAGAGCAGCTGCAACAGGAGACGCAGGGAGAACAGTCACCATCTGTTCGTGTACAGCCAGACCGGTTTCGGGAGTCTATCCTTCTTCAATGGCTCCTGCTTGGCAATGATGATGCAGTATGCACTCGTGATATTAAAGCCTGCCTTCAACGGCGTGGTCAGATGAAATATCAATAACAGAATGTCAGTAACAGGTCTAAAGAGATGAATTGAAGATATGTGATTGAGTAGAGTGTGTGATAGGGAGCAAAAAAGAGCCCAGCGGTTAAAATTTAGGGAAACTCTCTGCAGGATTTTAGAATGAGGGATGGTTAGAAGGAAAGTAAGAGGGATAACCAAACAGCACAATAATCTGTTAGTAGGTACGAGGATACGTCAGAGAGCCATCAGCTATCAGAGGCATCATAATATATTTGAATATTGTTCATGGTTTTCAGATCAATGAGGAAATAGGCCCACACATGTCTGAGTATTTCTGTGGTGGAAATACTAACAATGAAGCCATGAGTGGTTGGAGGTCGCAACCCATTTGGTGGTGGAAGGAGTTCAGGCTTTGCCACAGATTCATAGGCAATGCCATAGATATCCAGAGTAGACACAGATATGTTTAGATGCCTTTTCACACAGTTTCGGGCTAGGGGATAGCTAACATCTAGGTTTTCCTGGCAAATTAAATACGAGTAAGAGCATTATTTAGGCCCTTATTATCAGTTTGGCGGTCTAATGACCCGCCGAACCAGTGGTGGCAGTCCACAGACCACCAGACTGGCGGTCCTCCCGCCACATTAGTTCTGTGATGTAATGAATCTTACATCATTATTCGTCTTTTTCCCCTTTTTGGGTGTTAACAGGCTACTCTGCTCAACCCTGGATACTTTTTCACATGCTGTATTGATCACTTTCAAAGGGTATCCCCTGGCTTTGAATCTCACAATCATCTTCTCTTTTTCAGACTCAAAAAGATCAGGAGTACTGAAATTGTGTTTTGCCTGGAGCAACTCTCCGTATGTTATACTGTAAAAGCTAGAGTCTAAGGTACCATCTCGGACTGTGTCCAAAACGTCTAAAAACTCCATGGCTGGCTTGTGTATTTTACTGGTGAATCTGAAATTTAACTCCTTTTCATTCAATCAAAGTAGAAAAGTCTCCAATGCTTTCTGTGAGCGATCCCAGATGACAAAGGGTCATGGGCCTCATTTATGAGGCCTTGCGTCACTTTTGCGCCGCTGATGCGCCACTTTTTGTGATGCATCGGCGGCGTAAAACATGCCTCCTGCTGCGCACTAAGCAGATGCATCAATTTATAAACCCCTGCGCCACATTATCCCTGCGTCAGATATAATGTATGCGGGGGGCGTTCCCCCGCAAAAAGCCTCATAGAAGTGACGCAGTGAAATCTATGAGATTTCACTGCGTCACTTCTAGGATGCCGCTGCGTCAAAATCTTGCGCCTGCCTCACAGCAGGTGTAAGACTGACGCAGGCCCTTTCACATGGGGCCAGTGTGAAAGGATGCATTGCTGGAGTTGCGTCACTTTTGTGACACGCTCCAGCAATGCGTCACTTTTGCGCGTTCGGATACGCCAGAAATACTGACGTATCTGTAACTCCTTGCAACATGATGTGTCATACTGTAAATATGACGCATCCGGTATGTCGCAAGGAGTGCGCACTGAGAAATGACGCAGTGCTGCTTTTACGCAGTGATGCGCCATTTCTCATAAATGAGGCCCCATGTATGTAACTCGTCCAGAACGCCAGATGGTGGGTCCACCTGGTGTTCTCCTCTGTCCAAATGTGCTGCGCTTTCCACTACCTGATGAAATTATGGCATTACGATTCATTACCACTTACAGCCATGAATCAAGGGCTATAAGTAGGATACTAGGAAACATTGGGGTATTGTAAGATCAGATGCAATAATTGGCAAATGAGTCAGTCTGCTTCCCGCATTACATACAGGAAGAGTAAATCCCTCGGGACATATTGGTGCACAGCTACCCCACTAAGAACCCAGCTGCTACGGGATCTTGGCTCAGTGAGCAGCTTGTTTTTTTTAAAAATACAGTAGATGCAAAGCTTGTGCACACAGCACCAATGTGAAATCGTACCCATTACCTACAAGTGGGACAGACAACATTAGGAGATCCATCACGTGCAGCACTGATTGTTTCATTTATGTCCTCATCAGTCCTTGAGGACTTCGATATGTTGGGAGTAGTATCTTCCCAGTGAAGAAAAGGCTTCTGGAGAACATGCATGCCATAAAGAACAATGATCCTAGTTATTCTGTGGCAAGACATTGGCATCAGGTCCAGGCAACCGATACAGAAAAGATCTCTTTTTATGATATTGACAGAGCCTTGCAGGTGCGAGAGGCGGTGACTGCCCTACTTGCAAGTAGCACCCACAGGAAAAACAACGGATAACATACCATTAAACGGATACAAGGACACACGTGAGATGCATATCCAAGGAGTAGAAGTAATTTGCGAATGGACATTTGGCTTCAACTAGTTCATGGACAAGATTTCATTTTTTGATCAAAAAATGTTTTGATACATCTTTTACTTGCATCAACATTTTAATATCATACATGTTGAATTATATGCTGCATTAATACTATGAAGTGAATTTTTACATTTAAGTTACGGCGTAATACAGAACATCGTGAGGGAGGGCGGGGTAAACAATTGTTTTGACCTGGAGAATGGTATAATCATATAAGTGACACATAATAGGATTACACACGTAGGTTGAGAGAATCACGAAGAGAGGAATTATGCGAAATGTAGGCAGGAGTGGAAATAACATATGGTTGTGATAGGTTACGCTTAATAGGTGGGGCAGTTTCCCAGGTGTTAAAGCAGCAGACAAACATGGCGTGTCGTTAAACGCCGCCAGAGCGAGGGAAATACCGGTGAAAGTAAGAACGTGAATTGAAGGTACGAAGGTACGTGTTGACGTGGATGTGATATGGGGAATGGATAGGAGGTACTGTGAAGGAGGGGGAGTTGTAAATGGGGGTTGAAGACTCGGGGTGTTACACTATGATATCGAAGGTTTTAAATCAAGGGAGAATGAGGTTGGTTAAAGGATTCTTCAGGTTTAAGTACGGGAGCATTTAGCTCCGGGTTTAGAGGGAAAGCGCTGTCTCAGGGTAATTTAGAGCACAGCATGGTGTTGTTGTAATGCGAATGTATATTGTCAATAACAGTGTTTTTGAAGTCAAATTTTAATAGCATCGGTCTTTTACATTGTAGTGAACCCCTGAGGAAGGACTTTTAAAAGTCTGGGTAACTTCAAGAACTTGCAACCGAGGATATTCTGTGTTTTCTGTGTGCACGGAAAAAGGCCTGGATGGGCATATCCGCGTCATGAGAAGTTGTTAAAGCATAAGCACAACACGTGTGTAAAGAACTATGCAAATAAAATGCAATCAAGTAAAATTCTGGATTACATGGAGTAATTATTCTTAAAAGTGAAAAAAAAAGTTATTAAGAAGAAACGCAAGATAAGCGCGAACGCTGTGCGCCTGGATTGTAGTGTAGACCCACCCCATTTCTTGATGTTGATACAGCAGTAGTACCATGGCATCACAGTATTGCAGCAAAAAAAAAAATCATAACAGACCAAGACCATCTTTTGGAATTATAATCCTCCGAAGGTGGGCCTGGGTTTCAGTACATTAACATTTTTTTCAATATGTTGAGGGTGACATGCATGGGTGCCCCTGAGCCATCTAATTGGCACACATATCCCATGCTTCATGGCCCAATGTTTTGAATTTATTTGGGGAGGAGTTTGTGGGATACCCCATCCCTGATCCTCCTAATAGTCCCAGGGACCCCATCCCCCAGGGCCCTAATGCCATCGCCGCGGGAGTGAGACCGGCTGACAAGTAGTCAGTGGTCCCACTGTGTAGGCTGTCCGAAAAGGCATTTTTATACTGCTGCTTGTGTTGCGGCCCAGAAAAGGGCTGCAGCACAACCCCCATTAGAACAAGGCAATTTACAAACATCCATGCACCATGGCCCACCAATAATATTTAAAGATGTGATTGTGCCAGGTGGGACTGGGGCACTCACCAAAAAGAAACACATCAGCTCCTGTCAGCACCTAGGATGAGTGATGGCCACAGTTTTTTTTATCTCACACAAGCATCTATACCTCTAGTGAAGGGCATACATAGCAGCCTACATGGGGACCTTATAAATGCAAGATCAATGTGCAAACACGCACTTCATATATATGACCTAATAGTTGATGATGGCCTGGATTGCCTTTTTGTGACTGAGACATGGCTGAAGGCGTGGTGCAATCCAGACATCGATAATACCCTCCCCCCTGGTTATCTTATTCAAAGGGCAGAAAGACCAGAGCAACTCGAGGGTGGTCTCGCAATTATCTTTCGCGACACTTTTAGGTGCACAATAGATCAGCTACCAGACCTGAAAGGAACAGAAGGCATTAGTTTCTGCATTCAGTTACATGACTTCTTCACTTTTGCAGGTGCACTAGTGTATCGCCCTCCAGGACAGCATAATGATTTTTTAGAAAGCATTGGAGAGGTGGTTAGCCCCCTCGCTCTTAGGTTTTCTAATTTTACTCTGCTAGATGACATCAATCTACATCTTGACTCCTACAAGGACCTTGGACAACTTGCTTCAAGGAGATAATGGACGTATTTGGCCTACAACAACACTCCCTATTTGCTACACACAGTGCAAGCCATACTCTGGACTGTATCTTTTCTAACTTGGATACTCTCAAAGTGAAGCCCCCTGCTGTTCAAACATGGACCGACCATAAACGAATTCCCTTTGAGATCCTGATAAAGGCCAGGCCCCCTGTTAAGGAGAAAATCAAAATCCTACAACAGGATAAAGCCAGTAGGAAGGCACTAATAGGGCTTCCAGACCTTCTTCCAAAAGCCCTTATGTGTAGTCCCAACATGGTTGGAGACCCTATAATTGACAACCAGCATTTTGGGCAATGGATGCACGAACTAAGAGACCGGTTGGCACCCACAATTTCACCTTACAGACCATTTAAAAAGAAACCCTTTGCACCATGGTTTTCACAATCACTAAAACAACTGTAAGGCCACGTTAGGACGTTAGGGCGTTAGAACGCAGATGGCGCCGGATTTCCGATAAAAATTAGCTTAACATCTGTAAAACTGCACTCAGAAAATATCATGCCTTGATCAAAACCTCAAAAAAACATAGTACACGGAGGCCATTAAAACCACCAATAGCAAACAGAAATATATCTTTAAAATAGTTAATCTGTTTACAAATTCAAATAGTTTACTCCAAGAGATTCTTCTCAGAGCCTCTGTAATAATATAGCAGATTATTTTGAAGAAAGGTTTTGACACTCTTAAAAGACTTTCCCTCTCTTACTCCCTCCACCAGAAATAAGGGACCTTCTGCAGGCACAGACACAGCTTGTATGATAACTTTCCAGCCCTTCACAATGGAGGAATCACTACTGGCGATCATTTCCTTCAAATCAGGCTCTCCTTTCGATCCCTGCCCCCTTACTCTACTACACGCCCCCATTGATATTTTAAACCCCATTATTAATAATATAATAAATTCCTCCCTTCTTACAGCTAAGATCTTAACGGAATGGAAACTCTGTGCAGTAAAAACTCTCCAAAAAAAACAACTGGCTGATCCTACAACTCTCTCTAACCTACTTCCCATCTCGCTCTTACCTAGTCTGTGTAAGGTGACTGAAACATTTGTTAATAGTCAACTCACTACATTCCTAGAGGAAACAAATGTATGGCACTCTAATCAATCAGGTTTTAGAGCCCAACACCAGACAGAATTCGCCCTACTGTATAGAACGGAAACTTTAAGAGCAGCCCTGGATCAGGGAATGAAAGCAGTCCTGGTGCAATTAGACCTGTCGGCAGCCTTTGACACAGTCTCACATGTCATTCTTTTAGGCCGTCTCTCATCATCTGGCATATCTGGCAGTGTCCTAGAGTGGATTAAGAAATTTCTGCAAGATCGCCGCCAAGTGATCATGCTAGGACAATACAAGTCACAAGAAAAAGCACTCATATCAGGGGTACCTCAGGGATCGTGCCTTAGCCCGACCCTTTTCAATGCATATATGTCCCTTTTGATCAAGCTAATATTGTCCTTTAATATTAACACCATCTCATATGCGGACGATACACAGCTTATCTTGGTCCTGGACAATGATACGATCGAGGTGGAAGAAAATCTCCAAAAATGCCTCACATTAACCTTTAAATGGATGAATAACAACCATCTGAGGTGCAATTCAGAAAAAAATTAAATCCTGACATTTGGCCAACAGAACCTTTTCACGCCTAAACTTTGGTGGCCAGAAAATGCCAACCCCCCCAATACAAAAAACGCAGCTAGGAATTTAGGAATAAAATTTGACACAACCCTATCCTTCAAACAGCAATCCCTGGAAGTTGTGGGTACCTGCTTCCAAATTATAAAAAGTCTAAAGAAACTCTTCAACTTGCTTCCCTACTCAGCCAGGCAAACTATTGCTGTTGCCCTTATCACATCTAGGCTGGACTATTGTAACAGCCTATATGCAGGAACCAACAAAGCAGTCATGCACAAGGTCCAGATGGTCTAGCATGCCGCTGCATGACTGGTACTGAAGTGGCCCAGGAGATCATCTGCCTCTGCAGCATTAGATATCTTGCACTGGCTGCCAATTCACAAACGTGTTCTGTTTAAGGTCCTAATCATGTCTTTCAGGGGTTTTCACTCACTAGGCCCCCATTACCGTCAAACTAGCTTTAAGCACTACGTTTTCTCCCGTAACCTAAGATCATTTAACGCCAATCTGCTGATCATTTCAACTTTCAGATTAGTGTTGAAGGCAGGTAAATCACTCGCTGTCATAGGCTCAAAGGCATGGAATAAACTTCCACCACAACTTTTCCAGATTGCATTCTGAGTCTGTGTTTAGGAAGGCACCTTAAAACCTGTACTTTTAGCGCACCAGACATACTTTCCAAAGCTCTGATCTGAACGCCCATTTTTCTGTCAGAAGCAGCAAGCCAGCTCCGTTTCTACCCCTGGTTTTCCGTATCAGCACCAAGATGCTCCTTGGAGTGATAGTTGCTCTATATAAAAATACTTTTACATTAAATTACATTATACATTAGTTTCATTTTCTCCTGCTTTTCCTTCAACCTCAAAGCCACTTGGCTCTTATCAAGGGTCAGAACATTATTGAACATTTTGTTCTTTATCCACTACAGGCACAATTTAGAAACAAAATCCCTACCTTGGAGCAAATGAAAAGCTTTACTTCTGTAACAGAGCGGGAGCTATACAATAGAATCATAACCTTTCCCTCAATACAATCTTCAGCTCACTTCCAAATGTATGCCTGCAACTGTTCTCCCGGCTACTCCATTTAATTAAACAAATTGTGCCTGTTTTGCAAAACGCCTATTGTCTCTTGCTTTTTCAAGGTATTTCTTGTTCAAGCAACATAATTTACTTGTAAGTCCCTCGTAAAGTGGCACTACATGTGCCCAGGGTATATACATTAAATGTTGCTAATTGGCCTGCAGCACTTATTGTGCTACCCACCCAGTTAAGTAGCACTGTAAAAATGTCTCAGGTCTGCCATTGCAGAGCCTGTGTGTGCAGTTTTGAACTGCCATTTCGAACAGGCAAAATAAACCTTTTTGCCAGGCCCAAACCTTTCTTTTTAATACATTAATATCTCCCCTAAGGGAGGCCCTGGGCAGTCCACAGGGGAGGTTGAAGTGTATTTAAAACGTTGGACATGTGGTTTTAAGATTACATGTGCTGGTAGTGAAAATTCTTTTTTCACTACTGCAAGGCCAACCTCTCCTATAGGATAACTTTGGAGTTACCTTATTACATTTTATAAGTGATATTTCCAAATTGGACTATGTAAACCCTTCATGTGTGGTATGGTTTCAATTGTGAAGAGAAATCCTAACTAATGGTGAGTCAGATTTGTAATTACAATTTTGAAACTGCCTCTTTTAGAAAGTTGGCATTTTTCTGCCTTAGTCATTTAGTGCCTGTAGCCAGTTCCTGGACAATCTGACTGGGTGTATCTAACAGTGGGCTTTGTGGATTCCCTTTTAGACATCCACTCACAATAGGAAGCAGAAGTGTGCCTAGATGGGACATCACTGACATGATGGGAGGGAGGAGCTGAGCACAGCCCTACTTACACTTGAATAGTCTATGTCCTGCCTTTAAACAAAGTAATGCACAAACGCGGTAGTTAGTCTGGAGCCAATGAGGGAAGGCAAGATGTCTGGGGACTTCAAAGGGAAACCTATAGAAGCTTCTCCCCAGTTCAAAGGCAAAACTGTGTATGAATATTGGACCTTAGACACCGACTCTTCAGTAGATGTCTGGACCTGTGGATATTCTGCCAGGAAGAAGGACTGCTGTGCTGCTGAAGGACTGCTACTTTGCTGGATTCCACTCAGCTAGACTGCTGCCTTCCTGTGCTGCTGCCTTGAAGTGCTGACCTGCTGCCTGCTGCTCTCCTGCCCAGGTGAGAAGATCTACACCTGCATCTCTTGAACCCAGAACCCCAGAGTGACTCCAAGGGCCAGTTGGCTTGCTTCCTGACCTGAACCTCAGGGACAGAAAGCACCAATAACGTTGCTCCTGCACCTGGGCTTTGCCATCTGCGAGTCTACCCTTCCAAGTGGTGCCACCCCAGTCCTGAACCCTTGGAAGTGGGCCTAAGGTGCTCTACCATCCACTGTGGATCCCATGGAACTGACGCATCGCCTCTACTGCGAGGCGCAGCCATGAGCAGAACTGGCGCATCTCCGCTGCTGCATGGATCGGAACTGCTGCAAAGACCTGTATCTCATCACATCCCAGTGCCTCTTCAGAACCGAGGCTGTGCAATGCACCCTCAGCTGAGGTGCTTGCATTCCTTATCAACGGCAGCCTTGACTATGACGACGGACTCTGCACCTCAGCTTCCCAGCTTTCTGTAACCAATGCATCTTCCCGACTGCACTATGTATCCCCAACTCTGGACATCGCATCACAGGCTTTTGTCGCTAGAATGTTTTATGCCGATTTAGAAGCATCTCACACCCCAACCTTGCCACACCTAGGGACCGATACATCGCTTCGACTGCATGACACTTCTTCAACGTGGATTCTCACAGCACTCCGCAAATCAAGACTGAAGGTACTGAAGTGAGCCTAACTGGGACCCTGATGCTTGCCCGATTGCCATCGCGGTCGACCTGAACTTGTGACTTTGTCCCAGTCCAGTGGGACAAGATAGCCACACTTAGCGTTTTTTGCTTTTAAGAGCTATAATTTAATGAAACGTCTAAAATTGAGTATCTTTGGTTCTATTGATTGGATGTTTGTCATTCTGGTCTTGATAAAAAGTACTCTATTGGTCTAAATCTGCTTGGGGCTCCTTTTGTGGTGTATTTTCAGTATTTCCAGTGTGTTACTGTTAGAAGTGTTGCACAAATACTTTACACATTGCCTCTGAGCTAAGCCTGACTACTCTGTGGCTATCTACCCGAGAGTTGAGCATAGGTTAATTGAAGATTTGCTTGTGACTTCACTCTGAGAAGAATTGTGTTTGCTGCTTGAGAAAAGTTTCACTCTGCTCAACCAGAAACCCTATTTCTTACACCTTCTTCATGAGCAGTGATATAAAACTTAAATCTGTTGAGAGCAACAGTGGATGAGGGTTGGAACTGATTTTCTGTCCTCCATATGGCTTCTTCAATACAATAGTGTCACCCTGCTCTTGTTGAGGTGAAATACATGGTAGTGTTCTAAAAACCACTTGCCCCTCAAATCCTAAACAATATAGTAAGATGATTTATTTCCCTCCACTGATATCCTTACTCCATCAAAGGCTTTCAGATGTTATTAATTTCTCCTTCCATTGTACGCACGGAGTTGGAGGCTCACCTTTTTTTTTTGAGAATCTTTACAGGGTGGTTGAATTGCATGGTATAATTGGTTTAGTAACATTTGGTAAACCTAACAAATTTAGCAGAATGTCCATGGCAAAAAGTGAAATTACAATGACAACCACAAGACTCCAAAACATTCATGGTATTGATCAAAATCCAAACAAATCCACACAAGCATACGTAAACATGAACCCACACATGTGTCTATGGAAGCCTGTGTGTACTGTTTCCTGTTTTGTTCAATTCAATGACCACATTACGCAGGTCGTGGTGGGTGCATGCTACACGCCTCACGCTGCATGTCATGTGTGCTCAAAACCCAGTGGAGATCTGTCAGCACTGAAATGCATGTGAATGCAGGAATCCTCATCTGCGAAAGATGGCATGTGAATCCTCCAGTGATGTTGTCTCACCCAAAATAAATAGAAGAGCTCCTAACAGGGTACACAATACAAATATATGTGTAGGAGCTCCAAACAAAATTTCACCTAGTCAATTACAATATCCAAAGAGAGGTTGTGAGGGGAAGACAATATCATGTCAGCTGCAGTAGTCATAGCAGATATGTCCTCTTCTCCCTGTCGCCACTTGTTAAATTGAAGATCCACATTATAAAGAATAAAGGTCTTTAATTGAGGCAGCACAGTACATCCAGTGTTCCTTTTAGCTAGTCCAATGCATACTGACCATAACAGCAAGATTTCAGAATAGTCGAAGTAACAGCAACAAATAACTGCACGTAAACATAAAGAGAGTACCACACAAATTAAAGCTATACCTACACCTTTCAATATAACAAAAACCAATAGACTGGTCTTGTATAATGATGTGGTTACCCCTTGGCAAAGCCAAAAGTCTTGTCTTGTATGATATTGTAGTGACCTATTGACACTTGATGTGGTTAAAGCTGAGCTGAGTTAACTATAACTTACGCCCCCACAATGCACTGCCTAGGACCTCAAATATTGCATCACTCATGACATGGTCTGTGATGTCACTCATGACATCACTGATGGCATCTGAAATGACATCACTGATTAAATCATCCAGTGATTCTGAGTGTTTTCTAAGAGTGTTAAACATATATACTAAGGTAAGTGGCTGTGGGAGTGCCTATATGGGTGAGTGAGTGGATGTGTTAGAGGTGTATAGAAGTGTGAGTGGGTATATAGGAGCCTGTATACATGAGTGAGTGGCTCTGTGAGTTTTTGTATGAGTGAGCTAGTGGGTGTATCAGTAGCAGTAAATGGTGAAAAAGAGGATGCATGAGTGGCTGAATGGGTGACTGAGCAGGTACATAAGTGTCTGTATGGGTCAATATTGGGGTATATTAGTGACTATGAGTGCATGGATATGTGTGTAACTGGCTCAATGGTGAGTGAGTGGATTTGTTAGTAGCTGTCTTGGTGTGGGAATGGGTGTGTGACATACTATATGGGTGAGTAAGTGAGTGTGAGAAATGTTGTTTAGGAGAGTATTTGCTTCTCTCAGTAACTGTATAGGGGAGTGCGTACATGTGTTAGTATATCCATGAGTATGTTAGTGGATTTGTGAGTAGCTGTAGGGGTGAGTGAGTGGATGTGTGACTGACTGTATGGTTGAATGAGTAGGTATGTGAGTATCTGTATAGGTGACTGATCCAGTATGAGAATGGGTGTATGGGTGTCTCTATGTCTGTATGAGTGTATGAGTAGATGTATGTGAGGCAATATTGGTTACTGAGTAGCTGCATGAATGGCTGTATGTGTGAGTTAGTGGTTGCATTAGTGGCTGTATGGGTAGGTTGATGTTTCATTGGCTCTATGGATCCGTGATTAGGAGTTTCTCTGTTTTATGGGTCTGCTTTTGGGTATGTCAGTGGTTATGTGGGAGAAGGTGTATGGGATGTTGTATGGGAGTGTAACTGGATGTGTGACTGGTTCTGTGGATGATCATCAGTGGTGTCATTTGAGATATCATTAGTGATGTCATTGTTAATGTTATCAGTATTGTCATGAGTGAATCCACTGACCATGTCATGAGTGATGTAGTATGTGAGGTCATAAGCAGTGCATTCTGTGGGAGTAAGTTACTGTTAGCTCAGATAACAATAACTGCTGAATGTCTCTTGTTTTGTACCAGTGAAATGTGAGCCTAATCTAGGGTAACTATAAGGTCCCTGTAACTTTGCTAAGTTTTTTTTATTTGATAACTAGCTAGTGGAGAAAGGGAGCAGGAGCCCCCCCAAACTCCCAGCAATCCCACTGGGTGGGGCCTACTGAAGGTAAAAGGAGGGGTTCTTGGACCCTAAAGAACCTCAGCATCCAAGGGGACTTCATCCCCTAATTAGTAGTACATCAGGAGGCACATTTGCTGAGTGGTCTAGAAATGGGGCAATCCCACTGTGTGGGACATACTGGACGTAACAGGTGAGATTTTTGGCCCCCAAACACCATTTGCATCCAAGAGACATCATCCTCAACCAGTAGTGCACCAAGAGGAGCATTTGCAGAGTAGTGGAGAAAGGGTCATGGCCTCTTAAGACCTCACAGCAATCCTATTGTGTGGGAGTAACAGAAAGTAACAGGACGTGTTTTTCACCCCCAATCACTCCTAGCATCCAAGGTGACTTTATCCTCCAACCAGTAGTGTGCCAGGAGGCGAGTTTGCAGAGGGGTGGAAAAAGGAAGCAGGCCTTCAATGAACTCTCAGCAATCATGCTGTGCGGTGCTTACTGGCGGTGACAGGAGGGGTAGTTGGCTCCCAATGACCCTCAGGAGTCAGGGGGACTTCATCCCCTAACCAGTAAGGCACCAGGAGGTGCATTTGCAGAGGGGTGGTAAAAGGGGGTGGGTCCACCAGTGTTTGCCTATTGCCCCCTCCTGCCCTGATTGCAGCCGGGGGACCCCATTCCCCAGGGTGGGGCCTCCATTCTGCGCGCTCTGTTCTCACCTAGGGTACTTAGTGACTTTAGATAGGGACTGCGGGGAGAGCCTAAAGGACCCAGCAGTCCCTGCTGGCTCCCTGCCTCCTGCCAGAGCCGGCATTTGTTTCACACACAGAGAGCTGCTGGAAAGGCAGCTCCCTGTGTGTGAAAGCAATTCTGCTCATCTTGCAGCAATCAAGAGCATTTGTAATGCTCTCACTTGCTGGAAGCTGAGTGTTTGCTGTGGCTTTGTGGGAGCAGTAAAGCTTCTGCCAAGTCACAGCAACCAGCTATGTCCCTGGGTTGGGCACCTCGGGACAATGGGGACATAGGGGGAGCTGGGCCTGGGGGGGTGGCAGTCCCCAGAGCCATCCAAAGGTCTACGATGGGGCCACGCAGCCCCTCCAATATACCAGTTAGCCTTGGGCAGGTGGTGGTCCCCAGGGCTAGAGGTCTGCAACAGAACCCATACATGAATTTGTTTCAGCCCCAGGAACATGGCGATACCCAGGGCTACAGACGGGCTGTGTAGCCCCCTTATTTTTGATAAATTGCCCCAGGTAGTTGGTGGTCCCCAGAGCTGCGGTAGGGGCCAAATGGGCCGGCATTCATTTTATAATTAGCCCCAGAGAGGTGGGGGTACCTGGGGCTGCGGGGGAGGCCGTATGGCCCCTCCATGTCAATTTTAAGTTCAGCCCCAAGGTGGTTGCGGCCCCTAAGTTAGCGACGGGGGTTCATTTCTTGATAAACAGTTGCCCCTGTGAGATGGCAGTCCCGGGGGCTGTGGGGGGGGAGGTCACACAGGCCCCCCTGCATTATTTATAAACATTTGCCCTGGGGAGGTGGTGGTCCCCGGGTGCAGAGGTGCTATGTGGGCACCCCCACATACATAATAACCAATGCCCTGGGGAGGTGGCAGTCCTGGGGCCCATACATAATAGCCAATGCCCTGGGGAGGTGGCAGTCCCAGGACCTTGATAAGCCCTAGGTGGGTGGAACCTGTGTACCCCCTCCAATTTTTAAGGTATCCCTGGGCATAACTATATATATTTTACCTGCTGGCGGTCACCAGTAGGTAACCATATTTAGGCTAATGTTTCTATAGGAGAAGCATTTTCTGACTTGCATATAACGTTGGCACTGTTTGATGAATCTTCATGAGATTTTCCAAAAAAAGGTGCGCTGGTAATTCTAGTTGTGTATGGAAAGTTTTGGGCCGATCTGTTTAGGAGGGTCCGAGAAAAGGGAGGTCAAGAAGAGTGTGTTTCCCATGTTAATTCCCATAGAGTCTGGACCGCTGGACAGAATTACACTCATTTTGGCAGAAAGGTAGCTTTTGGTTCCCAGATCATGCTTTTTGTTATTTGGTGTAAATATGTTCAGTAGTTTGTAAGAAATTAAAGGAAGTCCAAGTTTGTATATCTAGTAACCCTGGGCGCTGTGCTTCGCTCCATCCACGGAGTGCACGTAGTGTTGCCTACATCGCGGTTCGCAAAGTTGGCATAGTAGGCAACACTGCGCACACTCCGGGGATGGAGCGAAGTTGCCCGCCACCCGCCTCCCTCCCGCCCTCTTCTACATGCCTAATTTGATTTAAAAAATAGTGTAAAAGCAAATTAAAAGCACTTGCCGGATATATGGCGTCCCGGGGCTCCCTCTTCTGTTTCGCTCCGACTTCTTCCATCCAAATGCGCATGCGCAGGCGTCTGCGCATGCGCATTGCTTGCAAGAAATGCGCATGTGCGGGCACCCGCGCATGGGAATTTGGATGGAAGAAGTCGGCGCGAAACAGAAGAGGGAGCCCGGGACGCCGCATATCAGGTAAGTGCTTTTAATTTACTTTTACACTATTTTTTAAATCAAATTAGGCATGTAGAAGAGGGCGGGAGGGAGGCGGGCGGCGCGTAGTGGGGCTACACGAAGTGTGTGGGTGGGCGTTGCTTCCTGTCCACTTCACGAAGCTTTGCATAGCCAAACTACGCACACTATGCCCTTCCCTAATATCTAGGGTCACAAAGCCTTTACGAATGATGACGAGCTCATGCTGAGATATTCAGAGCTCTGATCGGCTGCCGACACTTCAACCAGGAAGTGTTGACAGCCATCTTGAGGCTCAAAATAAACTAAAAGAAAAAGAAAACGGGGAAGGGTACGAATGCTCTGAACCCCTAGCCTTGGTCCTGGGGTTCCAGAGGGACAGTGGCAAGACAAAAAAACATTTTTTTTTATTCATGGTGAAATTTGCAAATATTACCATGAATTTTTTTAAAAAGGGCATCCTTCTGCGCTTGTTTTTACTGTTGCCCCCACATGGACCAGGTCCTGGGGGCATGCACAGAATATAAAAATTGGAGAAGGTGCACAAGGCCCCCTTCCAAGGGCTTATTTATGCTTTGGGCCACCACCTCCCCGCTGCTCAAGTACATTATAATCAGGGGGGGTGGATCCCCCGGAATGCCAGGACCAACATCTGGGGCTACAGTAAATATTAAAGAGGGGGACCCCCGGGGACTACCACCTCCCCAGGGCCAATTGTATCTTTGAAAAAGAGGGAGGGACCTATGCAACCCCCTTACTGGGACATATATGGCCCTGGGGACCACCACATCCCCGGGGCAGTCCCTAGAATAACAGAGGAGGGGGGTTGTGCGGCCTCCCTCCTGGAGCCATATGTGGCCCTGGGGACCGTCATCCCCTGGGCCAGCTCCTGGTATCTCCCGAGGTGCCCACCCTCTGGAGATGGCTGCCTGCTTTTGCTTGGCAAGAACTTACAGCTCCCACCAAGCAAAAGCAGACACTCCACATTCAGCAAGCAGGAGCTGTTAAAGAGCTCCGGCATGTTGGAAGCTGAGGGGCATATGTACAAGCCCCTATCGCCACCACAACATCACTTTTACCGACGTTGTGGTGGCGAAAGGGGCTGCGCCTTATGTACAAGGCAACGTTAAGCCACTTAACATGGCTTAACCTGCTTTGTACATAAGGCCCCCTTTCACGCTATGGCTAGCGTGAAAGGGGTGGGCAGTGGGTCTTGCGGTGGCAGTTCCACCGCAACGCCCATTCATTTTGACGCTGCCCCCTATGTACAAGGGTGGCGTACATAAGAGGCTGCACCAAAATTAAGACCAATTAAATCCCGGTCTTAAATTGGCGAAACGAGGACAAATGCCATGGTTTCGGAAACAAGGAGAAATGCCATGGTTTGTTTATGTACAGGAAGGTGTTCCTTCCTGTACATAAACAAACCTTTAAAAAAATGCCATTTTGTCACTTTTATGTGTGCTGCATGAAGTGGCATACATGAAAGTGATAGAATGGCATTTTAGGATTGCTTATGTGAAGGAAGGGGCACCTTCCTACACATAAAAAATCCTCCCCTGCACGCAGACACCCTTGCACTATGGTGCAAGGGTGCCTGCGTTAGTGCTAAGTTGCTAAACTTAGCACCATTACAGGGGGAAATGCAAGGCTGCACCACATTCTTGTAAATATTGTGCAGCCTTGCGTTTTAGAAGTGGCGGAGTGCGGCATTCAGCCAAGGAGTGTAATGCAGCACTCCGCCACTTCCTTATACATATCCCCCTGAGTTTTTATCTCTTTCCCTGCTTGCAGACATGCAGGTCCGGGAAAGAGATGAAAGTAGTGCTCTCGAACAAAGAGAGCTGCATTTCCAGCAATTTCCTGGTCTCTGATGTGAAGAGTGGCAGTCTGACCCTTTCTGTTCTTCCCGTGAGGAAGGAATAGATCAATTTGAGTGTGGATCCTTGTATGCCAATCTCGTGGAATCTTCTGTTGAGGATGTTATGGGAGACAGTGTTGAAGGCGGTGTACAGACAAAATATCGACTCCAAAATATCGACTGGACATAATATCGAGTTTTAAATATAGACTGGACAAAATATCGACTGGACATAATATCGACTACAAAAATATCGTTTTTTAGGTAAGTGAAGTAATATCGACTGTATAAAATATAGATAGCAAAAATATCGAATTTTTAATAATATATAATATTTTATAGTGTATTTTTATGTAATAATATGTGTGAATAGTGTGTATTAATGTTATAAAATATTTTATTAAATGAATGTTGGTTTTATAATAATTGCGTAATGTAATTCTGTAGCGGGTTGTGGGTTTATAGGGGAATAGGGTGGGAAGTAATTTAATAATAATTAATTAATTAATATATGTTTGTTAATATTTTTAATTAATAATTAATTGATAATTAATTAATATTAATTAGTTAATTAATTAATATAATTCTGAACATATTTTGTATTACTAATTAATTGTTAATTAATTAATTGTAATTAGTTAATTACATTAATTAGAGTAAATTTTTAATATATATAATTTTGTGTTATTTTTAAGTAATTAATTTGGAAAAAATAATATTAATTATTAAAATAATTACAGCTAATGTTCTAATATATTTACTTTATTGTTATTGTTAATTAATAATTAATTGGTAATTAAATAATATTGATAAATTTTGGGTAAAGGAGCATTTTTAGGGTTCAGAGTCAGTTTTCAGTTTTAGGGTAAAGGGGTATTTTTGGGGTTCAGGGTCAGTTTTCAGTTTTTGGGTAAAGGGGCATTTTTAGGGTTCAGGGTCAGTTTTCAGTTTTAGGGTAAAGGGGTATTTTTAGGGTTCAGGGTCAGTTTTCAGTTCATGGGTAAAGGGGTATTTTTAGGGTTCAGGGTCAGTTTTTAGTTCATGGGTAAAGGGCTATTTTTAGGGTTCAGGGTCAGTTTTCAGTTCTTGGGTAAAGGGGTATTTTTAGGGTTCAGGGTCAGTTTTCAGTTTTTGGGTAAAGGGGCATTTTTAGGGTTCAGGGTCAGTTTTCAGTTTTTGGGTAAAGGGGTATTTTTAGGGTTCAGGGTCAGTTTTGGGTTTTTGGGTAAAGGGGTATTTTTAGGGTTCAGGGTCAGTTTTGGGTTTTTGGGTAAAGGGGTATTTTTAGGGTTCAGGGTCAACAAATAAGATTGTAAAAAATTATTTTTATTATTTTCATTTATTATTTAATTATTATAATTTAATTTAAGTAGTTTTAAGTATATTTTAGTAATTAAAATTTAATATTAATTTAATTTAACACTGTTTTTAATAAAGTCGATATTTTTTACATCTATATTATTGTTAACGATATTTTGTACTCGATATTTTTGTACTTACCTGTTTGTAGATACAAACTCGATATTTTGACTGTCGATATTTTGTCCACGATATTTTGGCAAGTCGATATTTTGTCCCTCGATATTATTTCAGTGATCCGTTGAAGGCAGCAGAAAGGTCAAGTAGGATGAAGGCTGCAGTTTTTCTAAGTCCAAGATGATTCAAATTTCATTGGTGGGCACAATGAGTGCTGTTTCAGTGCTGTGATTCTTTCTGAATCCTGACCGAGTGCTGTCTAGAAGATGGTGAAGTTTGAAGTTGGTTGTGAGTTGCTTGTTGATGGCCTTTTCAATCACTTTGGCTGATAGGGCAGCAGGAAGATGGTTTAGATTTTGCTCAGTTGATTCGGGTCGGCTGTGGGCCTCTTGAGAAGGTTGTTGATTTCTGAAAGTTTCCATCAAATGTGGAGGACATGATGGAGGTGTTGATGGTGTGCATCAGGGTGGTGTTAATTGGTGACATTCAATTGCAGTAGATTTAGTGGGGGCATGGGTCCGTTGGGGCTCCTGAGTGGATGTGTTGCAGGGATTCTGCTGGTTAGCAGAAATGCATATTAGGATGACAGGACATTAGAATGTACGGACTGAGCCTTTCTACGGTGTCAGTACCTGTCGGCCCAATCCTGGCTAGCTCACAATGCCTCACGTGAACTCCTAACCATTCCAGAGTAACAGGTGATTTTGGCAACCTCGAACAAGACCCTCTGGTACCCAAGGGAACCATGGAACAAGATATCTTGATCTTCGTTATCCGCAGATGCTGAGGAAGTAGTTTCTTGTGCTACATCTGTGTTAGGAAAATAAGAGTTCAAAAGTCTAGAAGCCAAAGCATCCCTCTCCCAAGAAGAGATTGGCTCATGGCAAGCATCTTAAATCAATTGCAAATTTATGGGACAGCTTAAAAAATTGGTATTTATCAGACTCATCAATCAGTTCACGTCCATAGTAAGAGACAACTGCATAATCAAGAATGTAAGTTCTGCCAAAATTTAGGAAACCTAAAGAGGATTGCAATTTCTTGAGTGTATTAAGTAGTTGTAGCAGAGCACACTTCTCTAGGAAGTGTGATGCAAAAATCTTTCCCTCATGGGTAAGTTTGTATTCAAGACACTTAGGCATGCAATATAAGATTTTGTAAAGTTTAATTTGTAGCCATATCCAGCAAATCCCAATATAATGCGATCCACTCTGGCTAATGTGTGTTTAATTAATCATCTGTGAACTAGATATCATCCATGTAGGACAATGCGTTTGAGTTAATATCATGTAGAATTGGCACAATGCGTGCGGAAAACAGTCCTGGGCAGTTTTATAGCCGATCTTGAGTTGGCCGAAGAGATATTGAGAACCTAGCACCGAGAAAACATCCCAATCTCTTCTTTCAGGTGCTCTATTTTCGCAGAAAAAAACCACTGGAAAGATCCAAGGTCGTCTTATATTTTTTACGGACTATATTATTAATAAGTGTCATACTGTGCGTATTTTTTTTTTGCAAATGTCCATGTATGACAGTCTAAATATCTGTAGTCTAAGACAATTCAGTATGAGTTGTCAGGTTTTACCACTTTAAAAAGAGGGTTGCTCATTTGAGAGATATAGGGTTCAATGACACCTTGGTACTCTAACATGTGCCTTAGCATCCCATTTAGTTGGGTATTGTGGTTGCACTTGTGGGCTGGACTTTATGGTATTATATGATTAGAAGAGTCCTTATCCGAGCCAACATGATTGTGGTATACACATAGGGCATGTATGTGTGCCACATGCACACACATGTAGATTTGAGGGGTGCAGCAGGGTGTCTTTGAGACACCCCTGCACCCTTGAAATAATTCTCAAATTGCAATTAGCAATTTGCGAATTCGCAATTTGACAATTATTGCACTATCATTCCTATGGGCCTCCTGGCCCATAGGAATGCATTGAAAATTATTCTTTATTTGCGAATTCGCAAAATGCGAATTCGCAAATAAAGAATAATAAGGAATCGCAAAATAATTGCGATTTTGTACATACATACTGTTTTGCGACTTCTAAATAGCGATTCGTAAAAAATCGCTATTTAGGATTCGCAAAACGGTATCTTGATACATCTGGCCCGTGGTTTAATTTGTTCGACTCTCAAATTATCATGTCCCAGGGAGGTATAAACCTCAGCAATAATTATAGCTAGGTCACGTTCCTGGTCGACTTGAGCGACCAGCAGGAGCCGTTGGTATATAGCAAAGATGCTGCTTCACCATAAATATTTGTGAGAATCATTGAGTATATCACAGGAACATTTCTCATTAACTTCTGCTCCATGTCCATAGCAGAAACTGCTCCATGTTCGTTTTGTATCTGTTTCAACACATCTGGCAAGACTGCCATAGATGGAGGACCATGTGTAAAGTTATAGACAACAGCAAAGGCTGTGTTCCAAGTGGCATAGTTAACTGTTCCAGGAACTATCCCAAAGGCTAAACACGTAGTGAATATTCTATGTTTATCTTGTGGTCCAGTAAGAGGCAACACAGCTTCAATCTGATTTATTCATTGAGCTACCCAAAATGAATTTGATTTCATTCAGCAGGACTTTATACTATAACTGCATTAATAATGACAGGGCTAATTTGTTGTCCTGCCAGAGCCACCAGTGCCGGGACAGTGTCACGGTGCTCAAACCTTACTGAGTTAAGCATTTATATAGCTTCACTAGACCATTGTATAGGCTCACTAGCTCATTAGTATTGAGATTTTGTACATTAGGATGTAGTCTATAGTCAGCTACCACTGCCCATGTGACCACTTCATTACTAAAGGCTCGCATGTGGCCATGGGCCAGCACATGTACTAGGGTGCCTCTGAAGCAATTTTGATGCTCCCAAACAAAAGTTGGTATTTCTAACTGCTGATATGCTCCGTATTGATTCGGGGTGCAACGTTAGTGTACGTATGAAAGGTTTGTGTGGTACCATCCACTGCTGGAAAATTGACCCAAGAATAAAAGACTTCTAAGTGATAGACATTGTGGGCTTCATCCACAAAGGTTACATCCCCATCAATATTTCCAAGTACATATAAAGCCAAATGTGCATGTACTGCAGGTCGGCAATCATCAGCTATACTTATATACTGTGACTCTGCCATTAGTCTGAAAGTAAAGGAAACAGAGCAGAAACACTAAGATGTATATTGTTTTAGAGGTCCAAGGTTGAACAACCAACAAACAAAATTTAGGTACATCCTTACTGTGGAGGACAAATTCCTAACATTGCGGATGTTTCCGATAGAGGTGTGTAGGGTACTAAAGCAACACACAAATACTACTCAGGAGATCTGTAAAATAAGTACCTGACCAAAGTTGGTAGCACCATGTTGCACCATTTCTGCTGGTAATCAGAACTGTGTGTTAAGGCGACAGGACGTCAGAGTGTAGGAACTGAGTCTCTCTACAGTATCAATGACTTTTAGTCTGATCCTGGCTAGCTTACAGTACCTTACTCAAACTCTTAACCTTCTCAGAGTAACAGGTGATTTTCACAACCTCAAACATGACCCTCTAGTCCCCAAGAGATTTTTCCCTTTTGTAACTCACTCACACACTCATGCATTCCCATAGTGAACAGAAGAAAGACACAAAGAAAGTTTACAGTGCAATCTATTGAAACTATTGTAGTCTATTATGAAGCAGATGTGCTGAGATCATTGGGCAGATGCAAGTGAATAAAGTAATTAGCATTACTTACAGACTGTGTAACCATGGCAAATTATGTAAGTGTCTATGTCTACTCTTAAGATGAAATCACAGGGATATGTTTTCGATCTCTGGGATTGGCTTTGCACCTCATACCTGGTGTATGCAGTTAGGTGGTCATCATCATGAGTGTTAACGTATTTTATGCAGGGCTGCATGGTGGGAACTGCTGTTACTAAAGAACATCTGTATCTGCTGGCATTCTCCCCTCTAGCCCCCAAAAGAACAGGACACAGTTTATATGATAAACTATTGTGTTATGCTGGAGATGCAGGTGTGCTATGCCTAGATGTTAGGAGCTATTGCTGAAAAAACAAAGAAAACAGTGCACTATGTTGCTATATATTCCCAGCAACATTGTACCAAATGTGTAAATGAAATCCCAAGAAAAGTCCTGAATAATAAACAACATGTACAGTGTGACTTCAGAAATACCGACCCAAAAACAAGTGTGCTATATGTGGCTGTGCAGAGTGAGCAGAGAAAGCCTATGATGCAAAACTAAGAGAGAACCAAAAAGGGTCCAGAAGGGTAATCACTAGAGATGATCCACAGGACTGCCTCTGTATTGTTTCTGATGAGCATTGTCCATTCGGCCAGGTGGCTGTCTTGGTTTGTGGTTCGTAGGTTAGCAACAGGTTCTCTGGGGTTGGGTTGGTGTGTGAAGTTGCTGTAAATGTTTGTGATTTTGATGTGGAAGAAGTGGGATAGGTTGTCACAGAGTTGTTGGGAGGCAGCAATGTTATTGACAGTGGCCGTTTTGATTTTCCAGGTGAAAGTTGAGGTCACCTAGGAGAATGTAGGCTCTGGAGTTGATGATGAGCAGAGCGACTAAGTCGATGATGAAGTTGGTAAAGTTGTACGCATGGTTGATAGCAAGGGTTCTGTTAAGGGCAAAGTTTTGGAGGTTTGCAGCTTGACATGCAAATGTTCCATGAATGCGGTGGCACCTCCTGTGGATGTTGTACATTCGATGGATGGTGATATCAAGAGCTGGTGAGGGGTTAAGCCAGGTCGCTGTGCTGAAGAAGATGTCAGGTGTGGCACTACTCAGGAGGTCCCATCTTTTGGTTGTGCATTTACTGAGTGATCGTGTGTTGAAAAGCATGGATTTAAGTGGGTGTTGACATACAGGTTTGCTGTGGCATGTGGTGTAGGGTGGTGGTGTAACCATTGTCGGAGCTTGTTGGGCACGTGTGATGGGAGGGGGTGTTGAGGGCACGGTTAGTGTTTGAGTGGGGGGCGGCTGTTGGAGAACCCACAGTGGATGCAGGTGAAAGCTCCTACAGTGGTGTGAGGCGTCACTTGGGAGCAGCTAGGAGAACGGTCTCTGGGGTCTAGCAACCTAAGGAGTCCTGCAAAGTAATCCTGGACAGTGGTTGAAGCAGGGTTCCTGATACTAGGGTGGGTGGTGGTCCACACACGGACAGATGCTGACAGGCTTGACTTTGGCACACATGCTGTGTATTTGTGTTGCAGCTGCCATTAAGTAAGTCCTGGGAGGGGGTAAGTGTATGGTGCTGTGATGCTATTTCCTGCGCTGATGGATTATAGGAAACTAGGTCTTCTTGCTTGGATTCGTCTTTTAAAGATGATTTTGGAGGGAAAACCAGTAATGTCACCTCCTGTCCGTATAGATGATGGGAAAATCAGTGATGTCACTTCGTGTGCTGGTGGGTCATAGGAGATACAGGAATGTCACTTCCTGTGCAGTTGGGTGATGGGAAATGAAGTCCGCTTGCTTGGCTTCTTCTTTTAAAGACAATCCTTTAAATACCTTCTTCTTTTAAAGATCTTTCTTGAGGACGCTAACTTTAGCTTTTCCACATTGATAACAAAACTCAATGACTGAATCAATTTTATGGCCCATGAACATGTCACCAACCCCTCTCTCACCAGTCCCTGAAATAATATATCATCCAGGTCCACCATCATGCTTAGTCCCTGTGCTCTGAGGGTCGCTGGCAGAGGCCTCACCAACTTGGTAAAGTACTAAGGAGCGAGGTTAGAATGAGTGGATTTGACTTGAATCTGGACAAACAAACTGCATGCACTTCCTGTGATTTTGACACATTGGCACCACCAAGTAGGTTTCTTTTAAATCTAGACACAACATCCAGTCGCCCGGAAGAAGGATGTCTCTCAGGCATATGATGATCAACCTTATGAAATGGCAGTACAGAACAAATAGGTTGAGCTCCTTCAAATTTATTACTGGCTGATAACTTTTGTTTTGAGCTAGGAAGATGTTATTGACAGAATGCTTAAGGTGTAAGGTACATGCTTATATAATCCCTTCTGCTGCAGCTCTTGTCCCTCTGTCATGATCAAATCCCAACCTTGCTAAGAAAAATGTATTGCTAAAGGCCACCTGTCCTCTATTAGTGTTGCATAGATTTCTATTTGAAACCCTCTCATAATCTGTAATACCCATGGGTCCTTTAATATTAAATGCACTGTTGGAAAAAGAGTACAAACTTGCCTCCCACTGTCATATGGGTAGAGGATACTACACTTATCTTGCCCTCCTTCTTCTCTTGCTTGACCTCTGCTGTCGATAAAGTGCCCTCCACTTCTTCTTTGTTTAAAGAATGTTGGCCTTGATTATCCATACCACTCATGGTAAAAGGGTTTGCAGAAGATCCCCCAGCTAGTGAAACAACCCCCATATAAACAGATCCTGGGAGAAACCTGTTCAAAAACATGAGCCAGACATATTTGTGACTTGTCAGAAAAGGTCTGAACGTACCACCTAATTTCTTTTATAAATGTATCCCCAAGCTAAGACCCTTTAGAACTCTTCCCTATATCGGGGCCTGCCATCATTGGAAGTTTGGGATTAATGTGCACAATTGGAAGAGGATGCTGCGTAATAGCCAAAACTACCTACTTTGGAACTGGGCAACCAGGTAAAAGTCTCAGTTTAAGCTCAACATTCTGTGATTCTGGGCAAATCACTTCCTGTGCTGTGGCTGGTGCTCATGTAAATTGCTTCAATATCTTTGGATGAGTTTGCGCTATATAAAGCGCCAAAAACAAACAAAAAAAACTAGTCCCTTTTGTCTCTCAAAGGAAATTCCCCCATTTGCATTCCAAAGAAATCAGATCACACTTTGATCCCAACCTGAAATTGTTTCTGGATGCAGCTAACCCCCTGACATCAGTGCCTCTTCAGCAGCACAAACAATATGGGAACAGGACCCAGGGTATCCATTAATTTATCGTGGCATACCCACTTTGCCACATTTGGATGCTGAATAAACCAAGGGTCGAACATGGGAGCACATCCCTTGTCCAAAATAATGACGTGAAGCTTCTCCCCAGTTTTCATCTTTTTTCATCGTATTTGTACCATCATCAACATCATTATAATACTTGTCATCGTCATGGTTGTCATCAAAAGTCTGTGCACATAAATCATCACAGGACCTCTTACTTGGGCCTCTGATAATACCCAGCATGGGGTCTTGCCACATTGACACCAAAACAAGTTTCTGTGGAATTGAACGGCCAAAATCTCCCTCATACTCATCAGGGAAACATACTTTTTCTTCATTCTTTTGCCAACATTGTTACATAAATCTCGTAGCTGAGAATGTAACTTGCCATGTGCAAGAATTGACAAAGAGCTCATGACAGTATTCACCACTGAATTTCCTGTTTTTGTGGTCACACTTTTAAATGATGAACACATCCCTTTATAATTGGAATAACCAACTGGTTGTCTGAAAACTCACAAAAAAATGTTCTTAAAAAATATTACCCTCATCATTATGAAGACTGCTTGTCAACCATTATAATCAACAAAATACAGGATATCGAACCCTTTTAAAATTGTATTCAAACACATTTTATCAGATATATTGCAAAACAGAAAAAAGGGTTTGCCTTTAAATGGCATTCACATACACTCAAAGAAGACAGACTAGGTGTACCTGGGTAATAGAGCGTTACTTATGACAGTCTGCCACAAGGTGGCACTGTTTTTCTAATTTAGAGATGAGCACAACAACAGTTAATTAAATGCACATTAAAATTGACTAATACCTGCCTCCCAAACCATTCTTATAGCTGTGGGGGCCTAGAATAGTCTGAATTGTCACACTTGTAGGAGTTTGATGGTTAGTTGTTGTTTTGGTATTGTCATTGGCAGCGCTGGCAGAGGCAATGGGTGGTGCAAGCTGCTGTGGCCTCCTGGCAAGGACCCTGACACTTTTCTTTCTTTACAAATTACACACTGGAACTGTTTTTACAAGAAGAGAACCCTATGTAGATAGATCCTTGTTAACTTACACAATAGTGGAATTAGTCTCTACTGAAAGCCATTATGGTCATCCAATAACTAACCTGAATCTTCACATGCATTGCCATTGGACCCTTGCCACAAACAAGTGCCATGAAGAATGCTTATTGTAATAATTTATTCACCAAATAATGCACAAAAACAAATTTAAGCAAGTGTGCAATCTTTAACAGATGTGATGCCCCACTCTATTAAGTGCCCATAATACATCCAAGGCGTGTTCCAAACAGTCCATTTTAAAGAGCTTATATGTTTTGTGGTCTCTGTTTAGCTCTGCCGATTCTATAAATTTGGGCTTCTTTGCTGAATAGAACCTCTATTCCAAAGACTTTCACTAATTCGACAGAGCGAAGTAGGGGGAAGGATCTATCCCTTCAGGGTACTCTTTTTGTATATAGAATTTAGCCAGATGTCTCCGAGTGGCTTGTGAACTACTGGAAGCTCTCCAGGCTACATGTAAGTAGCTCTCCTATGTGTAGCACACCCTACTAAATAAGAGGCTATTGCTTGGAAGAATTATCATAGGTATAACAACATTGAAAAGTTTGTATTCAAGATGAAAATATGTGTGTTTTCAGAACTCACTATGACTCTGGTCAATAGCTCACTCAATCTCCCCGACGGCCCCCAGCGTCTAGGGACCCCTAGAGGTGATTAGTTTGCGCTTTACAAATACAGGATACAATGCAATACAACTCAGAAGATGTTTGGAGAAAAAGGGTTGAATTTCCAAAATATAAATACATTCAAAATTGATAAAAACCTTTCTTGCATTACGTCTGAGAACTCTGCTTGATGCACTGAGGTAATCACCTCTTGCAGTCTTGCCTGGGGTGTTCACTAATGTAATGTTGTCTGATGTGGCCACTATACAACACTGATAACACTAGTAGCTCTTCATGCTTCTCATTGAACAGAAATGGTTGGAACCCCCTGATTTAGCTACACTTGTCAGCTGCTTGCCTAAACATGTTTCCAGCCAAACCTCTGCCTTGCAACAAATAAAATAAAACAATGTATCTAATCATGAAATAAATAACTCACCAGAAGCATTGTAGTGCCACAATGTAATTATTCACATGAGTCCAGCAGGTACCCATGTGAATTTGACCTTTAACAAACTAGTGACAGAGCACTGTGGAAGCATTGGCCTGTGTAAAAATGAACCTAAGCAAAGAAATCAAACACTCCTGTTTAAACACCAAACAATAGTACATCAATAATAAATGACAATCCAACGCACTCTTGTGTAGCAATAGGACAAGAAAAATTGGTGTGTAGACTGCTGCTATTTATGGGGATGTCCTTTATTTGTGTTAATACTTTCCTGCCCAGAGAAGAAGAATTATGAGACTAGTAGTGTTTTTTAAGTGCTGTTTAAAATAAAGCAAGAAGAGAGACTGCATAACAATAATAATTCCACAATTGTAAAGCGCAAACCTATCACCCCTTAAGGGTATTCAGGCGCTGGAGGGGTGGGGGGCATTGGGGAGATTAAGTGAGCTATTGCCTAGAGTCACATGATGCTGAGCTAAGCTTCTGTCAGCGATCGAGCTGTGAGCCCCGCACGCTGGAGTCAGCCGCTCTGGCCGCTGTACTGTCTTGTAATAAAATTTGGTGGTATTCATATGTTATTTGCACAGAATTTCACATTCTGGAGAAACTGTAATGTATTCAGGTAAAGGGCAGCAATGCATACATTCACAAGTTGGGAACTGGGAGGAAATACTCCAACAATCCCACAAACAAAAAAGCGTTACAAATACATCCACACATCATCTGAGTTCTTTTCTCCGGCACTTTAATGTGAATATATACACATGCATGTACGTCCGGGAAACTGCAAAGTCTTACCTTTCAAGGAGTACTGGGAAAGTGGAAACTGTATTCAAAACCTATGTGCAAACTTACATGATTAAAGGATGCATTGGTAAATCTGGCTCTGTATAATTGAGTTTGCATGTGGTATTATTTATAGTGTTACAGAATTTTCAACACTGAGGGGTATATTCAAAAGAAAGTGTGCTAAACACCACCAAAAAATGCTAACGCACCTTTACACATTGCAGCTGATCATAGGAGAATAAACCTGTGTTAACGTGGAATTCACAACAAGGCGGTAGCATACGATAGTCTGCCGGAACCGCGGCCAATGTCCGCGATACAACCACCTCAACGGCAATAAAAATACAAACCTCAACGTGAAAACACTTGTGATGGGCCAAAGCGCGATGAGGAAATCAGTGATAAGCAGCGCCAAGCCTACAACACACACATGGCAGGCAGGAAAAATCACTATAAAAGTAGAAAAAACACCCAAACACAAACTGACCAAACACCCAAGCACGATGGAGGCAGCCGAAGCAGGCGCAACCCCACAAGCATCCCAGACGACCAGCCTGGGTCTTCAGGGATAGGGAAGGGGAAGGACAAGAAGAAGGGGAAGACGAAGTTCAGTCTGCAGGAAAACAGGATCCTGATTACGGAGGTGATGGAACACCATCAACAACTGTTCGTCACCTCCGTGTCTTTGGGAACCAAAAATGGGATATGGCGGAACATCTTGGACAAGGGGAATGCCATCAGAGAGCACAGAAGGTCAATGGATGAGGCCAAGAGGCGATGGATTGACATGAAAGACCAAGAAGAAACTCGCAGCCAACCAGAAGGCAGCAATGCAGCAATGCAGACTAGAGGTGGGAGCCAAGTGCCACAGCTCGTGCTGGATGACATGGAGGAGCTGGTGTCGACAGTCATCAGTGTAGAGATTGTGGCCGGAGTCATAGGACCGGACACTGCTCGACAGGATACAACACAACCACAACAAGGTGAGTGACCACCAGGTACTGGGGGAACGGGTTGAGAGGGCCACAATGGCACACATGCACAATCAAGCAGTGCACACCCACAATGACTCTGTGTCATGCCCCTGATCTACACACTGTCACAATGTACAATGCAATGCTGTCTGAATGTAAACATGTTCCATGCGGCTGCATACATGCGGATACATTATAATACACCATCTCCCCTTCACATTGCAGGGGCACCATCAACACCCCGTGCAGAGGAGTCCCAGCCACTCTTCACTGATGGCGAGGAGGACACTGCCAGCATCGACACTCAAGACCTCCCAACACATCATGGACATCATCCGCAACTCACCTCCAGGATCAGGGCAGCACAGCTGCATAGTGGAGACCCCACCCACTACCCAAAGCACCCAGCAGGAGGCATCCACAGCCCCAGCAATCTCCTAAGACCCCCAGGAACAAACCATGCCTTCCAACGCCGTGTCCTGGAGGGCCAGAGGGAGACGGCTGAGCAGGTGTTGGTGGGGTTCAACCTCATGGCTACCAAACTGGACGCTATCCGTGGGTGTCTAGGTCCCATCAGAGACCAGTGCCAGTCCCTAACGGACATCCACGACCCGCTCCATGGTCTCCAATGAGCTCTGACTGACATCACTGGAGTCATGACGTGGAGAGAAGAACACCTGTCCGCTCGGACTGGCTCTAGCGATTCCAGCCGTGAGCTGGCACACATGTGGAGGCTCATGAAGGACATGGTGCAGATGGAGGCAGAAAGGATGGCAGCCACCGCTGCACATCAGCTAAATGTAGCTGGGATCTACCATGCCCTGCAGATCCTCATCATTGCATTGCTGCAACAAGGCGTGGAGCTCATGACTGCTGTACCCACACCGTCCACATCTCCACCCCTTGGTGTGTCAGTGCCTCACAGTGCGGCAGGCATATCCACTCTGGCACCTGATGTGCCACTGCCACACAATGCGGTCGACAATCCTTCTCCAGCCCCTGATGTGTCAGTGGCACACAGTCCCTCAGCCGGTACTGCAAAAAACACAGTTGATGGACAGAATGCAGAACAATGTCTTACATTCACCCCAGTACAAAGATCTGGGCCTAAATCCATCGTTTTTTTGCACTCCACACCACCCTAGGTCAGACAATGGCTATATGCAAATCAGCCTTGACCCTGTGCCTCATGGGAACAGTCCAGCCCGAACTACCAAGCCATGTCTTTCCTAGACCGGAATCATGCATCCAAGGACCGGTTTCTGGCTATCAGCCTTCTTCAGCCTGGATAGCTTGACTCCAGTGATGTGGAGAGCCTGGGACTCACGTCTGAGCATACCCAGCCCACTAGGGGTGAAAATTGCAAAAAACACAGTTGATGGACAGAATGCAGAACAATGTCTTACATTCACCCCAGTACAAAGATCTGGGCCTAAATCCATCGTTTTTTTGCACTCCACACCACCCTAGGTCAGACAATGGCTATGTGCAAATCAGCCTTGACCCTGTGCCTCATGGGAACAGTCCAGCCCGAACTACCAAGCCATGTCTTTCCTAGACCGGAATCAAGCATCCATGGACCGGTTTCTGGCTATCAGCCTTCTTCAGCCTGGATAGCTTGACTCCAGTGATGTGGAGAGCCTGGGACTCACGTCTGAGCATACCCAGCCCACTCGGGGTGAAAATTGCAAAAAACACAGTTGATGGACAGAATGCAGAGCAATGTCTTGCATTCACCCCAGTACAAAGATCTGGGCCTAAATCCATCGGTTTTTTGCACTCCACACCACCCTAGGTCAGACAATGGCTATATGCAAATCAGCCTTGACCCTGTGCCTCATGGGAACAGTCCAGCCCGAACTACCAAGCCATGTCTTTCCTAGACCGGAATCAAGCATCCAAGGACCGGTTTCTGGCTATCAGCCAGTACTGCAACACCCACAGATGGGGCAGAGCACAATTACGAGTACGTGGATGGGATTGATGACAGAAGGAGGCAGTAGCATTCATGTCAGCCACCTGGCCTGTTTCTGCTTGGTGTTGCACATGGCCTCATGACCTCCCAAAGACCCCCATACACTCCGCTGCACTCACCTTGGACCGTGACATGGACTCCCATATCCTGTTTGATGACCACTGACACTGCAACCAGACTGCAGACTGTAGCCTTCCTCTTCTGCAGTACCTGTCATCCCCGGATCTAGTGGGATGCCAGTCACTGTGTGCTACATTGCCTATTGTGTCCTGGGTGCCGTGGACACTACAACAGGACACACGCATTAGTCACTTCCTTGTCAGGACATAGACTGAACCACGCCCAGAGCCCCTGAGTCATTGTTGCAAGCCCTGTGCTGGTCCTGCGTACGCCGGAACAGACCACTCCGCTGACGCTCCGAGGAGGGGCCCACATAGCCAACTGTCATAGGCGTACTCGCTGGTGGTGTGCAGGTCACTGGTCTAGTTGTCAGCATGTCACTGCCACTCCCTGAGGACAGGTCTGCAGACACACCACACCCATCCGGCACAGGCGTCACAGGCCATGTGACCCCCCAAATATAAGGGGCAGACAACATCATATTCCCCTTTGCCGGTGGTGACTGGACGACGGATGCTTCACAGTGCTCAATCATAAAGGGCCCATGATTTGCTGTGCACATTGTTTGTGGCACCCGAGGCCTTGCAGCTGACACAGGCCTACCACCACGTGGCGCTGTCTGGTGTAGCAGAGGGTTAGTGGCACCCGAGGCCTTGCGGCCGAAGTCCGCCTACCACCACGTGGTGCTGACTGGCATAGCACAGGTTTAGTGGCACCCAAGGCCTTGCGCCAAAACAAGCCTACCACTACATGGCGCTGACTGGCGTTGCACAGGGTTGGTGGCACACGTAATTGCTGAGCGGGTGTGCGGCCTGCGATGATGATGTGTGCACTGATGTGGTCTCCGCCATTGATGACTCAGGACTCAGCATCATGTGTGGGACCTGCTGGGCCGTGGGGCGGGCCCGCATGATGAGGACCATGCCATGGTGGCATGACCAGGGCCTGGAGCTCGCAGGAGAACACGGTGTGCCTACTGATGGACACACCGGTCGCAACAGGTGAGCAGTGGGGCCTGTGTGCACTGGGGCAGCGGTGTCTCTCTCTATCCCTTCATTTCTTTCTCTCTCACTCTCTCTCCCTTCCCTCTCTCTCTCACTCACTCTCTCTCCCTTCCCTCTCTCTCTCTCACTCTCTCGCCCTTCGTTTCCTTTCCTCTCTTTCTCTCTTGGGCTCACTTTCCTTCTCTGTTTCTCTGTGTCTCGCTCCTTTGATGTGCGCATGACACACGTCCTGACTTTGTGCTTTCTTTTCCAGGCTGTGTCATCGAGATTGTCCCTGGCGGACCCAACAGGAGTCTTCTGCATTGCTGTTTTGTGTTGTGTTTCAATAAAGTTTTTGGTTGTAACCTCAGTGCTGTGTGACTGTTTCTCGTTCTTCTGCCACACATGTGTGTATTTATTTTGGCACTATGCGTCATCGTGCGTTTGTTGTGGCTCTTGTTTCGTGCACAGTATTTTATGTCCGGGTGGGGAGGGCCGGGGGGGCCTGGGGTGGTTGCGGGGGGTGTTGTGGGCCTCATGGGTATCCGCATTGCATGATCATTGTCTCCATGGCATCTGTGGGTCTTCAGGTGTGGCTCTTGGCTGGGCTCCCTTTCATTTTGCAGGTAGCCATCCTGCTTTTTTATTTTTTATTTATTTATTTAATGTGACTTTATATAGCGCAAACATTACCCAAAGGTGTCAGAGCACTTTACAAAAGAACCAGTTGCAATACATAAGGACTTTGGATTACATGAGTTACATAAGAGATACAGACAGAAAAAAGTGCAAATTTACAAGGTTTAAAGTCACTCAAAGAAGAGATATAAACAGGAAAAAATGTCACATGTACAAGTTGTAAAGTCATTCAAGGAAAGATACACACAGATAAACTCTAAAATCACATAGGAATGGTAGTAAGTACAAAGGTCTACTACATATACTAGTGGTTAGAGTTCTATATATACAAATAGTAAATTCACACTGGATTACATTTTAACAGCGATTATGCTTGGACAATTATATAATACATATATACATATATATATTTAAGGCAGTCCAGCAAAAAGAGAAAAACTATTGAGGGTCATCAAAAGGAGTGGGGAGGGAAGAAGGAACGGTACAAAGGTCAAACAAAATGGCGGGTCCGGGTCATGGGTATAGATGGCAGGTGTTAATTCCCTGCTGCTACCACAGCTTATCGCCTGTTTTTGCTTCGCTTCGCAGATCTGGCAGTTCGTTGTGAATGTGGTGTTGTGTTTTTTTCATGTGTTTTTGCACCGGAACGCCCACTCTGCATCTCATTAGGGTTAGTTGGTGGTGTCCACCGTGGAGATAAATTTTGGGGCAGTTATCGCGGGAATCTAGGCAATGTCTGCAGTTTGCACCAGCTTGTGAATGGGGTGTTAAATGTAGCTCCACATTTGTTGCGTTAAGGTCGGGATAAATCGGAGTTGAGTCCTTGTGAATATCCATTGAGTCATTTAGGATGCACTTGTTTTCTTGTAGTAGTTTTACATCAGATTTGATAATGTCCTTTTCATGTAATTAAACTGTCAATATTTCTTGGAATTAGCGTCTGAGCAATGGTTTGTAAAGTGTGTGCAAGGCAGTCTCAAGTAATCTCACAGAGATCCAAAAGATCATGAAAATGAAATAAAATAGGATATTACACCAGATGGATTTTATTTTACTCAACAATTACAATTATGAAATAACAATTAAACAAAATGGTCCTTTAAAAATGTTGAAGCTTAATTCTGATAGGATTTAATTAAAACAAAATGTAATTGCTTGTAGGTGTACAAAGTACTGCTGCCTTGAGCTCAGTTTAATGACCCACCTTGCATGTTTTGCTGAATTATAAAGTACTGACTTTCAGCATGTTTGAAGTAGTTTTTTTTATATAATATTGGGAAGATTAAAACAGTAGCAAGACATTTGGGTCTGCACTCTGATGTCCCTACACTTTAAAAAAATGCCCATTGGTGAAAAAGAATACCGTTTGTATTTCTTTTGGGTTTGAGTCCTTATTGTCACTACACCACTGTATCGAAAATTAGCAAATAGCAGTGCTTTGGGTCCTAGGCAAAGTAATATTTTGCTGTCCCCTTCTATACTAAAGGAGGTGTGTGCGATGCATTCAGGGCGGTCTGTTGCCCCTACGGGGAATACCCTAGGTCCTTGCCTTGTACCGCTTTGCTATAGCACAGCCAGCATTTTTACAAGAAATAACTCCAGCTGTCTGTCTCTGGACCTGCTGCTACTTCTAAATTCAGTGCACTTGCACCAGTCAACATGCTATGGCAGGGCCATCTGTACCTGTCGGATTCACTTGTCTGCAGGCGTCGTTTACTGAGCAGCATGACAATTTTTTATTATTTGCTGAATATATTTTTGAGCCTTCCCTGAAAGACTGCAGTCGCTTTCTGAGTGTATTCGTGTGTGGTGATATTTTTATTATCGATCAGAGCCATGTTTAGCTTCACACTTCTTTTGCCGGGCAACCAATTAACATTCATTTCTGTTTGATAAACGTTTCAGCCGTGGGCGAGAATGTCCCTGTCACAACACTGCTGTAGGTGGAATGTTATGGTAAAAATATCCATAATTCCTCACACGTGTTAAATTAGGAAATATTGTGGCCTTGACATTCTGCTAATATAAGTGAAAATGATTGCTCCTGAAAGAAACATTAATATGCATATGCCGTCGTAGCACATACTTGATTAGCATTTTTCCAACAGAAGTGCACATATGTTTCAATTACTTGCATGACACAATATTTTCCTTGGTGTACGCCACGTGTTATCATATATTTGACTGCTATGACTCGATGGCTCAACCTTTGTCACAGTGCTCATCATTAGTGATATGTATCTGTCGAATAGGGTTTTGACATATAGAAATATAGTTGGGGATTTGCCAATAGCAGGGTTGCTGTCCACCAAAAGGTTCCCAATGGCATCAAATTGACGAAGAGAGCAATGCGCAAGCTAAGCTGGTGTCACTCGGAGCTCTGAGGTGGAAAATATGTTATTGTTGTGTCTACATCCCTCCTGCCTCTGCCAAATCAACTTTTCCTGCAGAACATGGTCTCACCTTCCTTAGGTTCCCTCTTCTCTGCTGTACAGTAGAAATTACATATATATCTTCTGTCCTACCACCAGCCCGCACCTGCCTCTTGTCACCTTTTATCTCTACCATCAAAAGATACCTAGGGCCTTATTAGAAAAGGCCCCCAGAGTCACACCCGATTTGAGCATCTCATTACATTATTACAACAAGCATTTGCAATTCAATGGTCTCTGCATTATTAAAGGTAGAGCAATTGGCATTGCTCATGACATTTGTTTTTTTTTAATCATAAATAAATGGCATTGTCATTTACATTGCCAATAGCTTAATCGTTAAATAAATGGCATTGTCATTTACATTGCCAATAGCTCGCAAATGCATGACCTATTGCATTTACACCCACACAGAGCCACACACACAAAGCTAACCACACACACATACAGAGCCACCCACTCAGAGCCACCCACACAGTCATTCACATAGAGCCACCTACACAGAGCCACACTCACACAGACAGAGCCACCCACACATAGAGCCACCTACAAAAAAAGCTATCCACACAGAGCCACACACACACACACACACAGCCACATACACACACAGAGCTACACACACACAGAGCGCCACACACACACAGAGCGCCACACACACACACACAGAGCGCCACAGACACAGAGCGCCACACACACACACACACAGAGTGCCACAAACACACAGACAGAGCCACTCACACACAGACAGAGCCACACACACAGACAGAGCCACACACACAGACAGAGCTACACACACACAGAGCCACACACACACAGACAGAGCCACACACACAGACAGAGCCACACACACAGACAGAGCCACACACACACAGATAGAGCCACACACCCACAGACAGAGCCACACACACACAGACAGAGCAACACACAGACAGAGCCACACACAGACAGAGCCCCCCCCCACACACACACACCGACAGAGCCACACACACAGGTGCTTTACGCACGCTATGACGTCAAAAAATCTAGCACATGGGGACCCTGAGAATTTGCAGGTGTCCCTCAATTATACTATGATGTCACACAATCCATCATTCTACCTGTATGTAGAGGAGCACAGGTGATTTACAGGCACTATGACGTCAAGCAATCGCGCACTCTGGAGGGGACCTTGAAACAATGCAGGTGCCCCAGACTTGCACTATGACGTCACACAGTCCATCATTTTACCTGTAGTTAAGGGGCACAGGTGATTTAATTCAGTTTGTAGACAGGTGCTTTACGCACGCTATGATGTCAAAAAATGTAGCACAAGGGGACCCTGAGACATTGCAGGTGTCCCTCAGTTATACTATGACGTCACACAATCCATCATTCTACCTGTATGTAGAGGAGCACAGGTGATTTACAGGCACTATGATGTCAAACAATCGCACACTCTGGAAGGGACCTTGAAACAATGCAGGTGCCCCTGACTTGCACTATGACGTCACACAGTACATCATTTTACCTGTAGTAAAGGGGCACAGGTGATTTACGTGCGCTGTGACCTCAAACAATCGCACACACACAAGGCGACATTGAGGCATTACAGAGCGCCTCCTGGTGGCGCAGAACTGGTCCTGCAGCGTGGCTCCAGCCGACTCCTCCTCCTCGCTCGTGGTATTCTCGCGCCAGATGCGCAGCTCTCGCCTTCCTTCGAGCCACGACCCCATCTCCTGCCGCTCATTTCTTCCATTTGAAACGTTTAGCGCTAGAATGAAACACAAGTTCTGCTTTTTCCTAAAGCGGCGCCTCTTTTGCTTCTCTAATCTGCCTTCTTGAAGGTATTCGGCAGTGGGGTTATTCCCGTGGGTTTCCAGTAAATGATTCCTTTAATCTCCCTCGCTCGTGCCGCAGTAGCTCCACTTTAGAGCGCGTGTATAGTCAGGAATGAAACACAATAATTTTCTGCTTTAGTTGGTGCCGAGTAAACAGATCGGCTGCACTCCACCTCCCTCGCCGCTGACTACGGGCCTGCTCCTGGAGCAGGGGTGCAGGAAGGAACAAGGGAGGTTCGGATAAGAATGGTGACTGAGGGGAGGTCGGGGCTCAAGGGGGCGGGAGGAGAAGAAAGAAAGCAGGCCTCAAGAGCAGGGGTGCAAGAAAGTACAAGGGGGGTCGGAGAAGAAGGGTGACTGCGAGTGGAGCACGGGTCACAAGGGGTACAAGAAGAAAAGAATGAAAAGGGGCCTCAAGGAGCAGGGGTGCAAGAAAGTACAAAGGAGGCGAGGCGCAGCAACGGTAGGAGAGGGGAGGCGGCCATGTGTGTGGTGGGGGCAGGAGAGGAAGAAAGTAATCAGGGGTAGACGCGAGGAGGAGGGTGCACTCCATATAGCATGGGTACAAGAGAAGTAGAGAAAACACAGGGATACAAGCAGGGCTTAATTTGAAGACAAGAGAGGAGCGCTCGACACGACCACGTTTCTCCGAGGCGAGGCAGAAATGCCTCGGAGAAACACACGGTCATTTTGCGATTCGGGGGCGTGTTTTTTAGGTTTGAGTGACGGATGATGTCACAGATAGAAAGAACCTAAAAAACACGCCCCGAATCCGAAAAAGACGGGGCTTAAAGGGAGTGACGCCCCTCTCCTCCAATGGCTGGCCAGCATTTACGAGGCCAGCCAATGGAGAAGAGGGGCGGGTTCAAGCCCCCTACACTAAGTAACATAAAATTTTCGGTGCTCCGCCCACTGCTTACCCAGTGCGACAGAGTTCTCGACCTAAAAAGGACTGAAGATGCTTGCAATATCTGTTCTGTAATATGGGTATTGCTGATGCAAATGTGCGGTTAATCAAACAGAAGGGGGTGCGAGACGTACGTAGTGGACCCTGCCTCCTGTATCATATAAACAGAAGTCCACTAGGAAAATGTATTCTAAACTGTATCCTTTCAGATATATTAGAGATCCCTAAGGGATAAAATGCATTTTCTTAAAATAATCCCTCACCCACCAAAAGGCCCCTTGGTGGCATGCTTCATCATCGGGTTCTTCCCGCCCCGCTGCAGGGCAGGGTGTGCTAGGATCGACGGAGACGTGGGAGCACTTTTATGGAAAGATGGGCTATATTGCTAGAGTAGAAGTGGAAGGGTTAGAGAATAGTGGAAAAAATTCTAAAAAATACCTGCCCACTAGGAACATAAACTTTATTAAATCCTGTGGCTGAGATTTTTTAGAAATGGGGTTGGGAGTTGCACAATGTAATGTGTGTGTTACTCCTGGTCTACATGTTTTAAGCCTATCCTTACGATTTCCGTCAGGACCAAGTCCAGTTGATCCCTAATACCACTCCTGAGTAGTGCCTGGTGTATTCCTCAGTGCCTAGTCAAGGTATGATAAGTGTGTGTTATACAATACCTAACTCATATGATGCTTCAATGCGATCTATTTGGTATGATGCCTCCAAACAATTTTTTTTCTCTCTAAACTCGCCCCATGAGCTCTACACAGGATGGGAGGAGAGCTTGTAGTCACACTTTCTTCAAAGCTGCTCCCTTCCCCAGCGCATTGTGCCTGCCCGTGGCTCTGTAGGTACCAGATTCAAATGTGCACCAATGTGATCCCGATGAGGAGTTTCCTCATTTGAGAGTACACTTCTGTTGCTGCACCCGTGCCATATTTATTTAGAAAGTTTTATATAGCGTGATCATGACCACCAAGGGTATCGAAGCGCTTTACAGTGTATGCAGCAAGGACGATACAATCAAACAGAACAGAATCAATAAAGCAAAGAGTTCGCAATCGTATAGTGTCCGACAGTCTCGTGCGTCACACAGCTGGGGCACAGATCACCATCTATAGTCCCAGACTCGGGTGGAGAAGCCCAATTGAGGCAGAAATGTCTTCATCAGGAGCCCTTTGACTTTTTTTTTTGAGGACAGTAAAAGGGTTCACCATGACTTCGGGGGGGAAGGGAGCTCTATACCTGGGAAGGCTCGATTATAGGTCTTTTTTATTTTTGAGGCAGTTCAGGCTGCACTGCTCCCAGAAGGAACAGGGTCAAAACTGCTTTGCATGTGGCTGGGTCTGAACTACGGGTGTGAAGTGAGCTAAACAAGGATGATGGATTCAACCCTGACCTGTGCCTGGGTGTGAGTGTCTGCAAAGTTTCAGCTCTCCGTCCATCATCTTCTTGTGTTTGCATTACAGGAATGAGCACAGGGGGTAAAGAGGACTTTTGGATGCCCACAAACGTTAGACCACCTAGTGGGGGTGCACAGTGAATGTGCCTCCCAAGGACAACCATTGGATGCAGTACACACGAGTCCCAGGGTCTCCCCAGGTATCCTTATGGAGAAGAAAGTTGCAAGGTGGTTTGAAATGACAGTGTCATGCTACACTGATGCACATGTAGTGCACAGGCATAGCTGTCAGAGTTCATGTATGCCCTGCGAGAGTGTATTTCTTTTCTGTAATTAAGTGCACTGTCCCATTCCCCGGTGTGCAGAACTATTTACTTCCCTTGCCCCAATACTAACAAGCATTGGTAAATGCAATAGGTTTCACCTATGTAATTAATAATAAGCTGTTTTTTGTTGTAAGTTGTAGCTTGGTGAGCAGTTGTGCAATATAAGTTGATGAAACTCTGTTAAAGTGTTATGACTTGTTTTTTGAGAAAGGCAATATATTGTGCTGTTACTGGTGGTACTATAAAGCATGGAGATAAGGTAAAGGATGGAGGTCAAAGAAAAAAACATGCTCCTGAAAAATATCCTTGAAATGGGTGCAGCTAAGAGGAGATTAGGTTAAGGGTGGTGGAAAAACGAAAGGAACTCATCCCAAAATCCAAAAAAGGCTGGGGTGAGTGAATGCCCAAGCAGTCAAGAGGATAAAATGTTCATAGCACAGGACTGAAGCTGCGTACACTTTCAGTGACTTGGAGCCCTGGCAGGTACTCAGCCTTGCAGTCTGGCTAAAGAGCAGTCCCTATTGCATATACTTTAAAACCACTGCTTGAACGTCATAAATACTCATTTAGGTTCCAGGAGAGCGCTGGACATTTGTTTAGCGTGTTTAAAGCACATGCTCCATCAAAACACGCTCAACCAGGGTAGAGACAGAGCCTTCAGTGGTTTGACTGAAAGCATCCAAAGGATTAAACTTCGCCATCTCTGTCTTGAACGTGAAGTGTTCAAGCGTTCCCACCTTATCAGGGGCCATTTTGAAAATGAAAATTTCGTCCCCAGGAGTACAAATGAGACATCTTACATGAATTTGCCAAGAAAATTATACCGACTTTATTCTTAATCACCAGAATACGTACGAGAAATAGCAGTGGTATCTGTTATGTGTAAATAAGTTAAGAAAAATAGTTGTAAAGAAGACAAAACTATGTATTCACACACTACTTCAAAATGGCTGCAACCCTTTATTTTTTGCATTATTAATAAAACAAGCATCCTGACGAAAGGCTGAAATTAAAGAAGATTGTGAAATCATTTTGAGAAATAATTTAAGATGTCCACCTCATTCTACTTGCACGTTTTTCTCATTGGCCAGGATAGGGCATAGACCCTTCAATTTGTCATTGGCAGTTCGAAGTTTTCTACTGTCTGTCGCTAAGGAAACGCCAGGGCTTGTTTTGTTGTGGGCAGAAGGCTTGTTTTAGTGCACAGTGAGCGGACAGTCACAGTGCTGCCCAAAGATTTCAGGGAAAGACCCCACAGCAATGGGACATCTCTGCAGCACCTGAGTCCAACCGAGTCACTGAATTATCTTGAGACACCCTCTGCAGCACATACATCTGAAGCACCCCAGTAGCTCGCAGAGACCAGAGGCACCAGCAACAGTCCGAACAAGTAAAAATAAAAACAAGCATGATACAATAAAAAGATGGACGGCGGTACTTTGGAATGCATAACGGAAATGCATTTTAATTGTGCGTTCCAAAGGAG
Source organism: Lissotriton vulgaris (assembly GCF_964263255.1). Classification (NCBI taxonomy): domain Eukaryota; kingdom Metazoa; phylum Chordata; class Amphibia; order Caudata; family Salamandridae; genus Lissotriton; species Lissotriton vulgaris. The sequence continues at coordinate 231,944,707 of NC_141696.1, forward strand.
TGCCAGCCATCTTATATGCTGATCTTCCCGATTTGAGCAGAGAATGTAGCATAAGGGCTAAAGTGCCGACCTTGAAGCTGGAGAACTGGTTCAAGCCATGGTAGCTGGCGGAACATCCTGTTGTTTTGGGCAAATCACTTACATGAGTTGGTGTTCAATGTAAAGCTTTCTGATACCTTCGTGCTATTTTAAACTGATAAAAGAGCGAACAGCAAAAGGGGTTGGAAAACGTGCTTGTTCATGAAATGTGTGCAGCCACGGAGAGATTAGTTAAAGGATGGTGACAAACAGAGCACTACTGTGCAGGCAAACACTTTAAAAAAGACCCACAAAGCAGAGGAAAACAGTACTTAGGCCATGGGAGAATGATGCGAGAAACACATTGAGGAACAACAGGAAGTAGTATGCTACAGCCAATAGAAATGGAGGGAAATTAAGTGGCAAGCACAGGAACCAATGAAAAGCAAGGGTGGGATATAAGTCCATTTCAAGACATATTAAATGCAATACATTTCACAAGCACAGTGCAAGCGCTGTGCAGGTGAAACCTAAAAATGGCTTGCGAGCTGCCTCTGTTGTACCTTTCCAAAAACCCTATGGCCATGCTCTCTCCATCTCCACCTGAAGCAATGCTCTCAACTCAATGTGAGAGCGGAAAGCTGGCTCCATGCTGATTTTTGCATGTTAGGAGCAACTGCTGGCACAGCCACACTACCCTGTCAGCGGAGACAGTCATTAGAGATGCCACAGTACTACTTATATTGAACTGCCTCTCTTGGGTCTGCATTGACTCAAGGGAGACAGGAGAAGTCAGGTAAAATGGTGGATCATTAACTGTTGTCCCACCTCATCTGTCAAGCTACTGGAAACAGGTGGGAAGCAGCAGATCAGCGGTCACATTTCAGAGCCTACTTTTTCAGTACTCCAATGTCAGCGCAATTTAAAATAGAACGTTATTTACCTTCTCCTATGCCAGAGCTGCGAAAGAGCAGTGAAAACTTTGTTTCATGTCTTGTGTGGGCTTGTAAAGGAGAACCCTAACTCCTTTAAGTATAAGTTTGGATTGGAATAGAATGAGCAATAGCTTTAGGAAAGTAATATCCAATATATATCACCACCCTTCACTCCTTCTCTGATGTCTCTCATATAGAGATTGCTCGTCCAGCTTCTGTTTTCCAAATAGGCAACAAATAAACAAAGGCCATCATTACATTTTTAACTATATCTGATTTAATATTTAAGGTATCAATTTGAAATTACTGGCCTGTCACTGTCCTTAAACTTGAAATGTTATGTTTGGTGTAGTAAATACCGAACCACATTTCTGCTGCTATCACTGTAATCCATGGCGGTCTTTTGAAATTATTTATTTTCAGGGAGTGACCTGCAGCCAATGTAAATCCAATAACAGGTATGCGAGAGAGGATTTGGTTTCTCAAGGGTCTGGTTATCAGCTAAAGAGAGTTTAATTGCCTCTGCTCCAAGTTAGAGCATTCCATGACCTTAGACTGACCAAAATTGGCACCATTAATGAAAGCAGCAAGTACTTGAAGGTAAAATGCCGCCCCTGTGGTAGACTGACCACCTCTCCCCGCTATGTAAATATGTGGTAATGCATCAGAGTGGGAGGATTTAGGTGTGTTGAAGAAGTATGACACATGTATTTTGGAGATATACCATCATATTTGTTATACAGAGGATACACCTTAAGACAGGAAAAGGTAAGTAATAAGTACTGTTGAAATATGGTAATGCCATACCTTTGTTCTAAATAAATATTTAGGGCATAATTTACGTGTTTTGATGCATGGCAGTGCAGCAAGTCACTTTGCTGTGCTGAGCTGCCCTGCGTCAAAAGGAAGAAACAGGAATGCGCAATATTTATGATATATGCGCATTCCTGTCCTTTCTCACTGTGCTGGCGCCATTTTAGCTGCATTGCGCCAATGCAGGCACCCTTGCACCATGGTGCAAGGGCATCTGCGTTGTTGGCAGGATTGTTTTTCGTGCAGGAAGGGATACCTTCCTGCCCAAAACCAATCAATAGAGGGAAAAAAAGAGGAGGGATAAAGATATTTCCCCTCGTTACACCTCCCCTGGGAAGGCATGCGGTTTTGACGCATTCCCAGATTTACACATCCTTGTAAACTGAGAATGAGTAAAAATCCAAGGGTGTTGCATGCAAGCACCCACCGCAACGCCCATGGAACGCCTGCCTGATGCAGTGTAAGGCAACACATTGACTTGCGCTGCGCTCCCTAACAGCATATCTAGAAGGCCATTAAAAGCTGGAGAACCGCAGCATTAAGGCCCGGTGGCACAGAGTACGCCTAAATCCCCTGGATTCACCTGCCTTGTCAAAACAGAGACACTGACTCTTCGTCTGGCGTAGAAGATGGTATTTATTAGCTGCAGCTAGTACAGTGGTCTTAGAAGTTGTCAGTACAACGAGGTTCAAAAGAGACTGCCACTTAACTCCGTGGCGCACAGGTTTATGGGGCATATTACCAAGCAATAGCGATAATTATCGCTATTGCTTGGTTAGAGACAAAAATTTATCGCTGCGCTGCGGCGATTTTTACCGCAAATAAACCTTGGTATTACCAAGGTTTATCGCAAATGCGATAAAAATTGCCGCAAATGAATGAATATTGCTGAAAAGTCAGCGATATTCATGCATTACCGAGCTAATGCTCTTAGCCATGTTATCCACCTCCCATTGGATAACATGGCTAAGAACTGCTCAGGGCAGGTGTTAGCTTTTGGAGATATTCCCGCTTAGCGCGAATATCTCCAAAAGTTGGTAATAGGAGATAGCGATGTTAGCGACTGTTTTCAGTCGCTAACATCTTGGCACGCCCACTTTGCATATCATTAGTGATAAATATCACTGACATGCAAAGTGGGGCCCAAGATGGTCGCTATCTCCTACTAGCTGTCGCTAACTGGTGTTAGCGACAGCTAGGTAATAGGGAGATAATTTTATCTCCGCTTTCTTGGCTTTTAAAGCCAAAAAAGCGGAGATAAACCTCCTTGATAATATGCCCCTATATACGATACAACACAATGCAAAAATGCAAACACACACGAGCATGAGCTATAGGCAAATGTTATAGACAATGTTTTAAAGCCAAAGCAACTCAAGTTCCCGGTTCTGTTTGTCATTCGACCCCTTAAGTAAATCACAAATGAATCCACACAATTCGGTTTACTAGCAGAGAAAACATGAGATGTGTAGCGAAGGACAACAGATAAGATAACTTAAAGGAAACAATGGTTGACAGCTGAGACAGGAATTAGTGTACTCAGCCAGACCCTGACACAGCTAAACATAGGCGAGGAAGCCACCTCACACGCTAAGCAGAAACGACAAAAACATCGCGTTCGCCGAGCTGCCTGAGTGAGGGCAACACAAAATGGCGATGATCTCAAGACGGAGGCTGAGCATGAACGAATTCGTAATTTACAGAACCTCAGACCCTCCTTTTGCCATTACTCAGGCAAGAACAAACCAACTCATGCTAATGTGAGTCAGAGTCAACACCGATATTCATGAGATCTTCAAGTTGTTGCTGCACCATCATTCTAATATTCTCTGTCTTCTGAGCGGCAGATCGTAAAACGCATAAAGTAGCCAACAGGCCACAAACTGCAGGACCACACTGAACACATAAGCAACAAGAGAATATGACAGCTAAAATTACTCCAAGGAACGTCAAGATCTTCCATCCCCAAGTTGACAATATTCCCCAAAACCATCCCATAAAAGGATAATCTCCTTCATCCTGATGTATCGACTCGGAGACTGTGTGTAATTTGGAAATGGCTTGGTATACTGCTGGAGCGTCATCTGGAATATAAATGCAGCAACTAGATCCGATCAATCTACAGACACCTCCTCGATCTGCTAGGATCAAGTCTAGCGCAATTCGGTTCTGAAGCATCATAAGACGGTCCGCTTGAAGCTATGCTGTAATGTTACCTACCGCACCTGCGGTAACATTAATAGTGGTCTCAACCACTGAACCAATTGCCTAATGTGTCTGCTGTTGACCATTGGACCCCAAAAGGGAAGGAATCCTTTAAGGAAATCTCCTCCCTCTTGTTCTGCCGTGTCTTTGGCATCGCATACGACTCTGCTATGTCTAACTCTATGATGGTCTGACGAAGCCGTATATGTAGGGGGAAGGAGAAAAGCTATGTAGCAGGTTCCAGAAAAGTTAGAAGGCAACCAAGTGTATCGTTACAAGCAAAATATGTTCCTTGAGACGGAACTAGCGGAGGAAAATCAAGAGATGAAAGAACATATGTATATGTACATTTCTAGATATCGTCAACGTTCTTGCTGTTAGTCTGGAGACAAAGATTTCCTTTATGGGGCACAGTCCACACTAGGGAAGACTCGCCTTTTCTAGTTTTGTCGCTGAGAATGGAGACATAGTGGGTAACATTCCATCCATCATAAGCTTTCTTTTCATCTAATGGAATATAACTCTTCTCTACAATCTTGGCCATTACCACTATGCTTTTTATCAAGAAGCTGTGACTAAAATCTAATCCATTCCCAGGAGTTCTCACAGGGCTTCTAAGTCTGTTGTGGTATGCGGCCGAAAACATTGTCAAATAGGCCCAAGCTGAACCTTTGTATGAAAAAGGAAGAACCAGATATGGCATTCCCTTTTGTGTATTGTGTGGCATGAGTCCGCACACCCAACAATCAGTCATATTACTGGCCAACTGATGTTGGTGCAACAACTGGATAAACGTATTGTTCATATTCTCGGCTCTCCTTATCTGTTCATGAGGGGGTAAAGTATGCATTTTGTGTGAAAAGACAGAGTCGAGAAGGCAAAGAAGTCGTAGTATTAGCAACATTTCTTGATTGTAAAATATGAACGATCCATTCTGTGCAGGCTAATAAAATTCACAAAAACATAAGAACACACAAAGCTACGCCAAATCGACTACGTAATAATTTACAATATTGTGATCTCATTTCTTGCTTCCTATTTTCCCTACCTACAATTATTGTACCATCCATCTTTATCTAAAAAAAAATGTCGCTCACTGCACTCTTCTTCGATCACTCAGCTAATCACTCCTGTATATCCTGAGGCACTAGCCGCTTACTAAAAGAACAGAATCAGGTTACAGTCTGAGTCTCCTACCGTGACCCTGCGACGGAGACAGATGGCACATCTAATACTAATATTACACAAAAAGGCAAAAAGAAAAAAAGGAATGTCTTTCGTTAATAAAAAGTGTTCAGGAGTTCAGTTCATTGGGTCTTGGTCTTAAATTGTAGCGTGTTTTGCTCGGCACGGTCTGATCTTTGAACAGTATTTCTGGGTTGGTGGTGTCTATTCGACGATGCACAGGCACAGCAGCTTGAAGAATATCGTAAACCGCTATTTCAGACTGAGTCCCATAAATCTGAGCATCACTGAACGGGACAAAACAAGGAACTGCTGCAGTGTCCGATTCTCTTACACCACTGCGAGTCCACTGATCATAGGGTAATGAAAGTGGCACCTTTTTACAGTGCACTCCATGTATCCAATTGCGTTTTCCCACCGCCTTGACGGCCGTACGAGTAACGAGCAACACTTGCGTAGGCGTGGACCACCGAGGCTCCAAATTCTTAGTCCGTTGAAAATTCTTCACACAGACCCAGTCGCCGGGCATGATGGTGTGACCTGGGTCTGTGGAGGCCTCCGGCAGAACACTCTGTACCTGTTGACGAATAACACTTAATTTAGTAGTCAGATCGTGCAAATAGTCAATTAACAGAGGATATGGTATGTCTGAGTATCTTTTGGGATGGGGGACACCCCAAACATTAGCTGGGCTTACAAATATCACTTCATATGGGCTAAGTCCCATACAAGAGTGTGCAGTAGTTCTTGTTGACAAAAGAGCTAGGGGCAAGGCATCAGGCCAAGCAAGACCTGTACTGGCTTGGATCTTCGCCAGCTTAAGCTTGAGCGTACCATTGTAACACTCAACCAAACCCGCTGACTGTGGATGGTTTGCCGCATGGAATTTTTGTTTGATTCCAAGACCAGAACATAGGGCCCGATTCACAGAATGAACTTAAGACTCAATCCTAAACTTACTACTATTTTGGTATTCACAGAATGCACTTACAACTTTTGGCATTCACAGAATGAACTTACTACTTTTGGTATTCACAGAAGTTAGAATTTTGTCTTAAGTTTGTCTTAAGACAAACTTAAGACAGACTTAAGACTAATTTAAGACAGACTTAAGACAGACTTAAGACAAAATCCTAACTTCTGTGAATACCAAAAGTAATAAGTTCATTCTGTGAATGCCAAAAGTAGTAAGTGCATTCTGTGAATACCAAAATAGTAGTAAGTTTAGGATTGAGTCTTAAGTTCATTCTGTGAATCGGGCCCACACTTTCTGCATTATCTGGCCTACAAATTCACTTCCATTGTCACTCCAGACAATGCGCGGCAAACCAAACCTAGGGAAGAATTCCTTAATTAGTACTTTAGCAGTTGACAGAGCAGTGTTATCTTTCAAGGGGTAGGCCTCTATCCAGCGGGAAAAGGCACATACCACCACCAGAACATACTTGAGGTTGTTGCAGTGATCCATATGAATGTAATCGTTCTGCAACACCTCAAAGGGATATGACGGGGGAGCAAAATGACCTGCTGGAGTTGGGGTTCCTTTTCCTGGGTTATGCATTAAACAAACAATGCAATGTTAACCACATTTTCTGCACATTTTGGAATTCCCTCATTCTGCCATACCGGAGCCAAAAGCTTACATATGCCTTTTGCACTAATGTGAGCTGGGCCATGAGCCATAGTCACAACCGGCAACACATAAGCATCTGGTAACAACCATCGTTGATGTTCCGACAAATCCGTCCAACAACTCGTCAAATCTAACATTCCTGTCCTTACTTTCCACATACTCAATTCTTTCTCAGTGGCTTCTCCCTGAATCGTTTTCACACTCTCAATCGTATCTTCACACATTCCAATTTCCCTCACCCAATTTGCAGGGCCTGCCACATACATTCGACTAGTGGTGTTTCTAGCTGTAGTTTTCGCTACCTCGTCAGCAAACGCATTTCCACGACCCACATCATCTGTGATTTTCTTATGTGCGCTGCACTTTATGATCGCTATCTGTACTGGTAAAGTAAGTGACTCAAGAAGATCAGTCACCAACTAACCATGCTGAATCTTTGTCCCGTGAGAGGTAAAGAATCCTCTCTCCCTCCACAACTTTCCAAAACTATGCGCAACACCGAACGCGTACTGGCTATCTTTGTACACATTCACTCTCTTTCCCTTCGACAGCAAACACGCTCTAGTCAAAGCTATTAATTCAGCTGCTTGGGCTGAATTATGTCCAATACGTGCCGTCTCAACAATACTTCATAAGGTGGTGACAGCATAGGCAGAAGTGGTTTCTCCATTTGGGAGCTTAAAACAAGAACCGTCCACCCATAGGATCCCGTCCGAGTCCTTGAGCGGAGTGTCCTTTAAATCAATCCTCCCCTTCGTCTCTTCTTCTGTTCGAAGAAAACAATCATGCTTTTCCTGATCGTCTTTCTCATCTGGGAGTGGCAACAGTGTAGCTGGATTTAGCGTGTTACATCTTTTGATATGTATATGACTGGCTAGAAGTGTCAGCTCGTAACCAGACAAACGAGCACTCGTGAGATGTTGCGTCTTAGTTCTATTTAACAAAGTATCCACTGCATGTGGAACCATAACAATGAGTGTGTTATCCAATACTAATCCGGCAGACTATCTGATAGAAATTGCGGCAGCTGCTGTAGCTCTAAGACAACTGGGCAAAGCTTTAGCTACTGGGTCTAATGTAGCGGAGAAATAGGCACTTGGCCTTTGCTTATCTCCGAATTGCTGTGTCAAGACTGACAACGCGCAACCTTCTCTCTCATGAACGTACAATGTAAAGGCCTTACTATAATCTGGGGTACACAACACTAGAGCAGAACACAGGGCAGTACGTAAATCAACAAAACTTTTCTGACATTCATCCGTCCAAGGGAGCGGATGGGGGGTATCTTTCAACGTTAATGCCACCAATGGTTTGGCAAAAAAGTGAAAAATTGGGAATCCATTGTCTACAGTAGGAAGTAATACCCAAAAAGGCACGTACTTCTCTCTGTGTGGTGGGTACAGACATCTGTGAAATAGCATGAATACGTTCTGGGGTCAATCGCCTTCCCTACTTCGACAAGAGATCACCTAAATAGGTCACTTCTTGTCGGACATACTGCAACTTGGAGGGCGTACTTTATGATTCAGAACGGCTAGATGGTGCAACAACGCAACAGTCACATTCCTACACACATCTTCGGTATCAGCAGCCATCAGCAAATCATCCACATACTGAACAAGCGTAGCACCTGGAGGCAAAGGAAAAGTATCAAGTTGACATTTAAGAGCTTTGCTGTAAATAGAGGGACTTTCACAATAGCCATGAGGAGCTCTCTTAAATCAGAAGCTTCGGCCACCCAAAGAGAAACCAAAAATATCCCTACTTTCCTCAGCAATGGGAATGCTAAAGAAAGCATTCTTAAGATCGATCACCGAGAAACAAGCCGCTGAAGCAGGAATCATCGTCAATAAGCTGTAATTCTGAGGTTCCGTGATTCTGAACCCGTTTCATAAAGGTCATGATATCGTTACGATTTTGGAAGTAGCAGACCGCAAATGACGAGTGCGGCAAGTACGAGTATTTTCGTCATGTTCGATTGATGGATTCACTATGAAATTAGAGATTTCGTTCGGAACATTCGGGTTCCATTTTGTGTACGGCAGCCATTTTGTGGTTGCCCTCACATAGGCCGATGACTACGGCCGAACGAGTCTTTGGGACACGTACACCTTTAGTTGACTTTTGGATGACCTGAGCGAACTGACTCTGTTCCCTGAAGCTAACCTTGCTGAGCCAGTTCCTTGTCCGGCAGCTGGTCAAGATAGAGATCAAATAGCAGGACATTGCTGAGTTTATGGTACACGCACACACACTTCTATCTTGCTTCACATCTGTTTCTGTTCTTTCTTTTATGGCCTGTTTATGATTTGGGTTGTGGTCTCTTATTATGGGTTTGTCCGGCCTGTCAGAGCAAGAATGTTGGGTCTTCCCGTGTAATTGATGTGTGGGGTGGACAACTGAAAAGTGGGCTTGTTGTTGTGCGATACCTATTGCAATGTCATCTGTGATTGGATAGTTTGTAAATAATTGGTGTTTGTCAGGAATGTGATTTTTAGCATAAAAGACGATGTCTCGCAATACGAAAATTGAGCAGTCTCTAGCGAACTACCCGTGTCGTACTTCGTAGACTTCTGTTCCTAGTTGCAGCCAATAAATTTGATCTTTGACGCCACCAAGAAGTATCCCGTGTCTCTGTATTCTAAGACAGGTGAACTCGAAGACTTCGGGCGTTTCCCCTGGCGTCGCTGAGTTCTAAAACCCGGTTCTTCAGTTGGCGCTCAACGTGGGGCGACTTCAGTGGTACCGGTCCAAGCCTGAAGATCGTGAGGAGCTTCGTGAGAAAATTCTGGAGGAAGGCCAACCACTTCATCGACCCCTGTAAGTCGTCGTGGTCCGAAAGTCTTTGCTGCGAGGTTCCCCGCTTTCCGACGGCTACGAAGGACTGCTGCCCTGACTGTCGCCCTGTCTTGGACCCTTAGATGATTTGTAAAGCGAGACGATAGACGGGTCTTCTGGTGACATGATCGATACCTCAGTTAAGTATGAGTGGAGCGTCTCCCACTCCTTAGTTTTTGGGTATCCTTCGGGATCTTTGATTTGTAACTTGCAAGTGCCAAAGCCGAGGGACTCGTGTATTTGCGAGACTATCGAGTTTGATAATCCCTTGAAGTTTGAAGCTAGACTAGTGAGCAAAGATGCCTGGTCTTAGCAGATTTGGAAAGATATTTTGTTGTGGTTGTAATAGGGATTCCCGACTGGAGGATTCGTGTCCGATACCTCCGGTTGGAACTCCGACCTATGATCTCTATTCGAAACATGGTGTGGGCCCCATTACGTATAATGAAGTGTGGATTCGCTACACTAGAAAATATGGTGTTTTAAATTGGCCCCAACATGGTAGCTATGACACGGAGATTTTAGATAATCTGGAAGTTAAACTATTTAAGAAGAAAGCCCGTCCGGCGATGTTTGACTCTTTCCGCCTCTGGCGAAAGGAAGCCAAACAGAAAGAAATTAAATTAGCGAAGAGAAATAAAAGAGAGAAGGGTATGTCGATAATGCAGGCTGCTATACAGTTTAAAGATAATGAAGAATAACAAGAGAGTGAGCAGTTGCACAGGCAACGTAAAATGGCTATTGATAAGTGCTATCCAGCTTTGTCACCTCTTCAACAAGGTGCAACAAAGGACATTGAGAAAGATCCTTTGATGTCAAATTTGTTGAGTTCTCCACCCCCTTATGTCCAGAGTGTTACAGCACCTCTGCAACCTCCGGTTGCTTTGCCTCCTGTTATTGCACAGCCGCCAGCTCCTCTTCAGTTGGCTCCTATTCCTTTGGCGCAGCCTTCTCAAGGGCCACCGACTTTGCTATCTGTTCCGCCGCCAATTCCTACGACTTTGTCTCCTGTATTTTCTGCTTCCTCTGATACTCCTTCTGATACTACTTCTACATATACTTTGTCTCAACCTGCTTTGCCTCCTGTTCTTATGGCAGCTTCTCCTTCTGTTCGACAAAGAATGACTGATACTGTTACTGGTCTTTTGTCTCCTTTGTTTGGGTCATTGAGTATGACCCCTGTTTCAGCGCATAAACAGTTATGTAGCCACTTGCCTGGTCCCGAAGAGCGGGCAGTATTGGATCATTTGGCTCATAAATGGGTTACTAATTCTTCGAGATATGGTTTAGAGTCGGTAATGGATGTCTTCCGTCAATGGGAAGCACCAAAGCAGAGGTATGTCTTCGACATGATGTGTACTTTCCTTCGTGAAGAATGGTAAGATGGTGAGTTGGGGCATACTCCGTCTGAGTTGTTCCGTGTACAGTCCGAGTTCGCGAAAGGTACTATAGTGGGTCTCGAAGTTGAAAAAGCAGTTGCGACATTGCTGTCATTTAGAAATGCATCTCCTTCCCAGCCGTTGTTTGAGCCTGATTCTTCTGTTAGGAGAAAAGTGCGACAATATCCAATGAGAGAGGTTCCTCCGGTGTGGAAAGATGCAGTTCAGGCCGATGCCGAACGGTATTGCAGCGGTAGATGCTCATTTTCAGCGTGTTTGGGTACATGTTCCGTGGAAGCGAGCTGAAGTTTTGGCTCTTAAGCAGACTTTACCTGACCCCCGTAAAAATCCTGCAGGGTACTATAAAGAGTTGTCACAGACAGCTGACGCGTGCATTATGAATCTGGCCGATATAGATATGTTGTTTGGGAATGTGGTTCCTCAGCCCTTATGGGAAGAGATTCTTCATGTGGATCATGCGCAGGAGTTAGGTGATACGTGGAATAATATTACAGCCACAGATGGTCTCCAAGGTGGAGGAGCTAAACCTGAAGCTTTAGTTGTAGAACTCCCCGCTAGGATCCTTACTTATATGAAGACTTTGATGCCTGCTATGTGAGTGAATTGGGATAAGTTGTCTGCATGGAAGCAGGAGAAAGATGAAAGTGTGTCTGATTTCTTCACTAAGTTTGAAGAGACGTTTATAGGTCACAGTGGTCAAGACATGAGTACGGAAGGTGGCCAACGGTTGTTCGTAGATAAGTTTGTGCATAACTTGCTTCCCGAGTTGTGTACTAAGTTGAAGGATTCAGAGAGTTCATGGGCTGTTTCTTCATCAGCGCAGATATTGACTACTGCACAGTATTACGAGAATAGGGCTAAGGATAAGAAAGAGAAAGCGGATAGAAAGACTAAAGATCTGAAGACGAAGGTTCTTTTGCAGCAAGCGTATCCGCCTCGTAATATTCAGCGCGACTATCAGCAACTGAAGCAGTTTCAGAGAAATTCGCAAAGGTTTGAGCCTTTTCAACAGTGTTTTCCTGTAGGCCCTAATCAATGTGCATATTGCAAAGAAGAAGGTCACTTCAAGAGTAGTTGTCCGGTTCTGTTAAAGCGCACAAATGGTGCTTCTGGTGTGAGAGGTCGAGGTGTTCAGCAAGCTCCTAAAGGTAGGGGACGTGGTGTGTTCCCCCAGAATGCACAATCCTTTCCCCCTCAGAATTAGATGAACTTTTTTGATCAACAGAATGGTGCGTCTGGTAGGACGACTCAGTACTATGCTGACGACTACTATGTCGAGGGTGAGAATATTGACGGTAATGATTGCTAGGACAGCCATAGACAAAGAGAGGGAGTTGTGTCAGTTCCAGTAGATCAGAGTGGACCTTATGTTGAAGTGATTACATCAGGTGTGTCGGAGCCTTTTCTGTTGGACACTGGTGCTGCGAAGAGTTCTATTATGCACTTTAAACTCCCTGGCGCACCTTTGTCTGGCTTGACGAATGTCTCAGTAGGTTTTTCTGGCGCCCCAGTTTGTAATCCGGTTTCTAGTCCTTTGTCTCTTTCTGTTGGACCTTGTGAATTTGAAACACCGCTCATTTTAACGGCAGGTTGAGGTGAGAACTTATTGTGATTGGGTTTGTTGAAAAGATTGTATGCAACACTACATTGTTCTCCTTCAGGAGTACAGCTTACATTGGGTAAGAGAGTGATCTCTCCGATGTATTTGTCCAAGGATCGACTTCCATTGGAATTGCATTCTCTCCCTAATACTCTTTGGGCTACTGGTCCTAATGATGTGGGTCTTTTGGAGATTCCACCATATGTTGTGACGTTGAAAGTGAATGTTCGACTGCCACGTATTCCTCAATATCAGACCTCTAGTGATGGTGAAAGAGTGCTTCTAGCGATCATCTATGATCTGATCGATAAGGGTGTGATTGAAGAAACGAGAGGTAAAGTGTGCAATAGTCTGATTTTGCCTGTTCTGAAGCATACTGATTCTTCGCAACCGCCTGTATATAGGTTTGTGATTGATCTCCGCGAGGTGAACAAGATTGTAGTACCGCAATTTCCTGTTGTTCCAGATATTACTGCTTTGCTAACTATGATTCCTGCTTTTGCTACCTTGTTTTCGGTGATTGATCTGAAGAACGCTTTCTTCAGCATCCCGATTGCTGAGGAGAGTAGAGATATTTTTGGCTTCTCTTTAGGAGGCCGACGTTTCCGGTTCAAGCGCTCTCCTCAGGGCTATTGTGAGAGTCCATCCATTTATAGTCAGGCTTTGAAAACACAACTTGATACGATTGTCTTACCTGATGGTGCTTCAGTATGTTGATGATTTGTTAGTTGCTGCTGATAATGAGGAGATTTGTAAAGTAGTTACATTGTCGTTGATGTGACATTTGTCTGACCTCCATCATAAAGTGTCTCTTTCGAAGTTGCAGTATTATCGATAAGAAGTGACCTACTTAGGTCATCTCTTATCGAAGGAGGGAAGAAGATTGACCCCAGAACGAATTCCAGCGATTGCGAGAATGAATATGCCAACCACACAGAGAAGTGCGTGCTTTCTTGGGTATTACTTCATACTGTAGGCAATGGATTCCGAATTTTTCGCTCCTTGCGAAACCTTTGTTAGCACTCACTGTTGAGGATACTCCGAATCCTATTCCTTGGACTGACGAATGCCAGAAAAGTTTTTCTGAATTGCGTGATGCGTTGTGTTCGGCTCCTGTGTTGGGGGCTCCCGACTACAGTAAGCCATTTACACTCTGTGTTCACGAGAGAGAGGGATGTGCGTTGTCAGTCCTGACACAGCAGTTTGGTGATAAACAACGTCCATGTGCGTATTTCTCGCCGACTTTGGATCCGGTAGCTAGAGCATTGCCGAGTTGTTTGAGAGCTACAGTGGCAGCAGGTGTTTCTATCCGACAGTCTGCTGGATTGGTGATGGATAATACGTTGATTGTGATGGTTCCACATGCAGTGGATACCTTGTTAAACAGGACTAAGACACAGCACTTAACTAGTGCTCGATTGTCAGGTTATGAGCTGACACTTTTAGCGAGTCATGTGCATATAAAAAGATGCAACACGTTGAATCCAGCTACGTTGTTGCCGATTTCTGTAGAGTCGGATGTTTCTGAACAGCATGATTGCTTTCTTAGGACAGAGAAGGAAACGAAGGGTAGAATAGACCTTAGGGACACTCCTCTTGTGAAGTGTGATGGTACCCTATGGGTAGATGGTTCATGCTTCAAGCTTCCGAATGGTGATACTACTACGGCATATGCTGTTACGACTTAGCATACGATTGTTGAAGCGGCACGTATCCCACACAATTCAGCTCAAGCAGCAGAGTTGATTGCATTGACAAGAGCGTGTGTGTTGTCGAAAGGGAAACGAGTGACTGTGTATACCGATAGTCAGCATGCGTTTGGTGTGGCTCACAGTTTTGGTCGCTTGTGGAAGGAACGTGGGTTCCTCACGTCTCATGGAACGAAAATCCAGCATGGTCAGTTGGTGAATGAACTTCTTGAGTCGCTTACGTTACCGATGCAAGTTGCGATCGTGAAATGCAGTGCACACAAGAAGGTTACCGATGACGTTGGTCGTGGTAATGCGTTTGCAGATGAAGTTGCGAAAGAGACGGCGCAAGATGTGATGAGTCGAATGTATGTTGCAGGTCCAGCAAGATGGGTTCCGTATAGAAGAATGTGTGAAGATACGATAGAGAGCGTGAAGTCGATTCAGGCTGAAGCTACAGAGAAAGAATTGAGTGTATGGAGAGAGAGTATGGGTAAATTGGATTCGAACGGTTGTTGGATTGAGTTTTCAGAGCATCAGCGATGGTTGTTACCTGATGCGTATGTGCTTGCAGTGGGTACAATGGCTCATGGAATGGCTCACATTAGTGCGAAAGGGATTTGTAAGTTGTTGGCTCCAGTATGGCAGAATGCTGGAATTCCTAAGTGTGCAGAGAACTTGGTCAAGAATTGTATGGTTTGTCTGATGTATAATCCTGGCAAGGGAACTCCAACTCCAGCTGGTCATTTTGCGCCTCCGACATATCCGTTCGAGGTGTTGCAATTAGATTTCATCCACATGGAAAGATGTAACAACCTGAAGTACGTCCTTGTGGTTGTTTGTGCCTTTTCGAGATGGGTAGAAGCATATCCCCTGAAAGATAATACTGCTTTGTCCACAGCTAAAGCCCTAGTCAAGGAATTTTTCCCTAGATATGGTTTGCCGAGAATGTTCTGGAGTGATAATGGGAGTGAATTTGTGGGTCAAGTGATGAAGAGAGTATGTGATGGTTTAGGAATCAGCCAAAAGTTTCACGCTGCAAATCATCCCCAATCAGCTGGTCTAGTTGAATGCTATAATGGCACTTTGAAGCTGAAGTTAGCCAAGATTCAGGCGAGCTCTGGTCTCCAATGGCCCGATGCTTTGCCATTGGCACTTTTGTCAACTAGGACTATGGTACTTTCTCAAGTGGGCCTTAGTCCTGAGTGCCGAGGGAGATAAAGTTTAGTGAGATCGAACATCCTGTATTGCTTGACTATCTGTATGAATTGACGGCTAAATTGCGTGTTTTACACCAACAGGTTCACAAAACATTGCCCCAAGCATCTGAAGATCCGGGACGCTCCATTGATCCTGGATCCTGGGTCCTTATTCGAAACTTTCAACGGACAAAGAACAATCAGCCCCGCTGGACCGGCCCGTTTCAAGTTCTGTTGGCAACGCGTACTGCAGTGAAAGTGCACGGTACAAAGAACTGGATCCACGTCGCACATTGTAAGAGGGCCCCTTTGCCTCTGCCGAACGACCAGTGGGTCCAGGAGGGTGTAGGCGATTCAGAAATTGAGACCGTGCGTCGTTTTGTGCCGTTCAGTGATGCATGTTGTATTGGGACAAGTTCTGAGCGTGAGAACGACGATATTCTGCAAGAAGCTGTGCCTCCATCAGTTCGACTGGACACCACTGAACCTGAACTATTGTTTCGTGAACAGACATTGCCTGGTAAAGGCCGTTATAATTTACGACCGAGAGTCGATGGACAAATAAACAAATAATTCTTTTCTTGCTTTTTCGAAACTAAGCTCTCTCCTCCGAGAAACTGTTTTGATCGATTTTTGTTTTTCGAACCGCCATCCGGGTTCAGCTGTAGGGTCGCGGTATAAAGACTCAGAGCGTACGGCAGTGTAGACACAAGGTCGATGGTTCTGGTTTGTTCTAGGGCGTTCCCTGGAACATTTAGAGGTACACTGAGCGAATCGAGCCAACTGCCGTGAACAGCACGGTTAGAGGATGGAGTTTTTCGAGATGGAGAGAACTGTTGATGAAATGAGCTTTAAGACAAAATTGTGTAAAATAATGAGTAAGAAATGTTTTCTGATAATGTGCCTTTTTATGTTACTTAGCATAATGATGTGTTTTGGTGGGATATATTATTTTCTCTTTTCAAGTGACGTTTGCACCCACTACACAACCCATATCTTCTTCTACTATGTCTTCGCATTCTTTTCACCCTTTTCCTGAACATGAGTCTACTAGAAGATTGGAATTTATTAAGAACTCCTTTGTTCAGCTTTTGCACCAACACCAGCTAGTAGTAAACACAACTAATTGTTGGGTGTGTGGCCTTATGCCTCATGCTACTGATAAAGGTATTTCTTACCTGGTCCTGCCTTTCAGCTTCAATGGTTCTGTGTGGGCATACAGAACAATGTTCATTTATGCTCGTGAAGTTTACCCCCTGCATTCTGTGAAAGAAAATCCAAAGAATAGTGCTCTAGTTAAGGGTATAGTAGACATGATTAGAGGAATTGATTCCTATGAGACTATCCCGAAAGATGAGACACTAGCGTATATTGGATGGAACGTGACTGGATATGGTGTTAGTCTGAGTGGAAACCAGCGAGCGAAAAGATCTTCTCCGATTTGGATCGTACCCCATCGTGGTCATTTTTGTCTGCAAGGTAATGGCAAGAATCCGAGAGCTCAGTTAGGGAAGAGTGTTTGCACTGAGACGTATGTTTTTGCATCCCAGACTTCCTCATCGTTTTTAGCAGCTAAGGGTACCTATTTTGTCTGTTACGATAGAGCATATACATGGTTGCCCCCTGATTATTCGGGCATATGTTATGTCTCGTTCCTCTTTCCTCCTACGTATACTGCTGCGGCAGATTACCATAGAACGAGAGTTGTTAGAGGTGTCTTCAGTAAGGAAGATACTTCAGGACAAGAATTGGGAGATTTTCTGAAGGGTTTTCTGCTGTTTTGGGGACCTATGGTTAACAGCAGGAACATACGGCAATTGACGAGAGTGGTTGAGTCCACCGTAGTTGAGACTGCCGGTGCCCTAAGTAACTTGACTGCTGAGCTCCAGTCGGATCGCCTTATGACTCTTCAGAATCTTGTTGCGTTAGATGTCATACTTGCAGATGGTACACAGACAAAATATCAAGTTTTAAATTTCGATATACAATTATATCAAAGATTAAATATCGAAGGGACATAATATAGAAGGTAAGTAATACTGACACTTTTAATATCGATATTAGTAATATCGAAGTTTTAAATATCGATGTCAGTAATATCGAAGTAAATAATTTCGATGTTACTAATATCGATATTTAAATAAATTTAGTGTATATTATATAGTATTTATTATGCTTCATCATGTATTTTTAATGTAATTTAATTAAAAGTTGTGTTTTAGTACAGTAGCGGGTTGTGGGTTTATAGGGGAATAGGGTGGGAAGTAATTTAATTATGGTAAATTAATTATTAATTAGTAGGAATTATTAATTAATTAATTGAGAATAATTTTTATTTAATTTTAATTAATTGATTAATTGATAAATATGTTCTGTAGCGGGTTATGGGTTTATAGGGGAATAGGGTGGGAAGTAATTTAATTATGTTAAATTAATTATTAATTAGTAGGAATTATTAATTAATTAATTGAGAATAATATTTAATTAATTTTAATTAATTGATTAATTGATAAATATGTTCTGTAGCGGGTTATGGGTTTATAGGGGAATAGGGTGGGAAGTAATTTAATTATGTTAAATTAATTATTAATTAGTAGGAATTATTAATTAATTAATTGAGAATAATTTGTGATTAATTTAAATAATTGATTAATTGATAAATATGTTCTGTAGCGGGTTATGGGTTTATAGGGGAATAGGGTGGGAAGTAATTTAATCATGTTACATTAATTATTAATTAGTAGGAATTATTAATTAATTGAGAATAATTTTTAATTAATTGATTAATTGATAAACATGTTCTGTTGTGGGTTATGGTTTTATAGGGGAATAGTGTGGGAAGTAATTTAATTATGTTAAAATAATTAATAATTAGTAGGATTTATTAATTAATTAATTTAGATTTTTTAATTTAATTTAAATTAATTGATTAATTGATAAATATGTTCTGTAGCGGGTTATGGGTGTACTGTTGCATTCTCTGGAGTTGGAATAGTAATTGTTACCCCTACGCTATCCGACACTTTCCCTACTGTTGCACTCTCTGGATTTGGAATAGTAATTGTTACCCCTACGCTATCCGACACTTTCCCTACTGTTGCACTCTCTGGAGTGGGAATAGAAATTTTTACCCCTACGCTATTCAACACTTTCCCTACTGTTGCACTCTCTGGAGTTGGAATAGTAATTGTTACCCCTACGCTATCCAACACTTTCCCTACTGTTGCACTCTCTGGAGTGGGAATAGTAATTGTTACCCTTACGCTATCCAACACTTTCCCTACTGTTGCACTCTCTGGAGTTGGAATAGTAATTTTTAACCCTACGCTATCCAACACTTTCCCTACCGTTGCATTCTCTGGAGTGGGAATAGTAATTGTTACCCCTACGCTATCCAACACTTTCCCTACTGTTGCACTCTCTGGAGTGGGAATAGTAATTTTTGCCCCTACGCTATCCAACACTTTCCCTACTGTTGCACTCTCTGGAGTTGGAATAGTAATTTTTAACCCTACGCTATCCATCTCTTTCCCTACTGTTGCACTCTCTGGAGAGGGAATAGTAATTGTTACCTCTACGCTATCCAACACTTTCCCTACTGTTGCACTCTCTGGAGTGGGAATAGTAATTGTTACCCCTACGCTATCTAACACTTTCCCTACTGTTGCACTCTCTGGAGTTGGAATAGTAATTTTTACCCCTACGCTATCCAACACTTTCCCTACTGTCGCACTCTCTGGAGTGGGAATAGTAATTTTTACTCCTACGCTATCTAAAATGTATTTTGGTTTTGTATTACTTTTATGTTGATATTAATTGTTATTTATATGATTATTTAATGTATATAAATGTATTAGTAATTTATTATATTATTATTTCTTTATAAGTTATGAAAATAATTAATTTAGAGTTATTATTAATGAAAAAAATACTATGTATTATATATTTATTAATATTAATTTGTATTAAATTATGTATTAATTGTAACTAATATAGTACATTTTTAAATATGTTTATTACATTTATAAGTATATTTTTGTTAATATTACATATTTATTTTATATTAAAAAAACGATATTTTACAAAAAACGATATTTTTGTCATTCTATATATTTTTTTCGATATATTTGTACTTACCTTGTTAGGGATAGGATTACGATATTTTTGGCATCGATATTTGGGTTCCGATATTTTTGTATATCGATAATTGTGACTTCGATATTTTGTCAGACATTCCTTGCAGATAGAGGAGGGGTATGTAAATTGATTCAATCGAGCTGCTGAGTTTTCATTCCAGACAACGCTCCAACAGTGTACCAAGCCATTTCCAAGCTACATAAAATCTCCGAGTCTATACATGTGGACGGAGGAGATTGGTCGTTAACGGGATGGTTTTGGTGATTGTTATCCACTTGGGGATGGAAGATTCTGATGATCATTGGGATGGTTTTAGCCCTTCTTTTCCTGTTCTGTCTTTGTGTAGTGTGCTCCTGCTATGTGTGGCCTTTGTGCTACTTCGTGTGCGAGGAGACCTGTCCAGAGAGAGTTACTAAGTAAAAGGATGATGCTACGGCAACATCTTGATGATCTGATGAATGTAGACCTGGATTCAGACAGACATGAGTTTAGGGTATTGCCTATGTAAGGGCAAAAGGAGGGTCAAAGGTTCCGTGATTATGAACCCGTTTCATAAAGGTCATGATATTGTTACGATTTTGGTAGTAGCGGACCGCAAATGACGAGTGTGGATTCACTATGAAATTAGAGTTTTCGTTCTGAACATTCGGGTTCCATTTTGTGTACGGCAGCCATTTTGTGGTTGCCCTCACATAGGCCGATGACTACGGCCGAACGAGTCTTTGGGACACGTACACCTTTAGTTGACTTTTGGACGACCTGAGCGAACTGACTCTGTTCCCTGAAGCTAACCTTGCTGAGCCAGTTCCTTGTCCGGCAGCTGGTCAAGATAGAGATCAAAGAGCAGGACATTGCTGAGTTTATGGTACACGCACACACCCTTCTATCTTGCTTCACATCTGTTTCTGTTCTTTCTTTTATGGCCTGTCTATGATTTGGGTTGTGGTCTCTTATTATGGGTTTGTCCGGCCTGTCCGAGCAAGAATGTTGGCTTTTCCCGTGTAATTGATGGTGGGCTGGACAACTGAAAAATGGGCTTGTCGTTATGCAATACCTATTGCAATGTCATCTGTGATTGGATAGTTTGTAAATAATGTGTGTTTGTCAGGAATGTGATTTTTAGCATAAAAGACGATGTCTCGCAATACGAAAATTGAGCAGTCTCTAGCGAACTACCCGTGTCGTACTTCGTAGACTTCTGTTCCTGGTTGCAGCCAATAAATTTGATCTTTGACGCCACCAAGAAGTATCCTGTGTCTCTGTATTCTAAGACAGGTGAACTCGAAGACTTCGGGCATTTCCCCTGGCGCCGCTGGGTTCTAAAACCCGGTTCTTCAATGTCCGGAACAACAGGAAACTGTGGTACCACTATTTTATTGACTTCCCTTAGGTCAATAACAAATCTATAGACAGGAGGCAGTGAGGGATCCTTCCTCTTAAGGATCGGAAGAACAGGGCTTTTACAGACATTGCCTCTGGTCTCTTCGACCACACCTTTCTGAATAAAGTCATCAACAATAGCCAACAATGCTCTCTCTCTATCACTAGAAATACGATATTGAGGAATGCGTGGCATTCGAACATTATCTTTAACTGTGACAACGTACGGTGGGATTGCAAGACGACCCACGTCATTCGGGCCCGTGGCCCAAAGACTTTCTGGGAGAGAACGCAACTCAGGTGGAAACTTGTCCCAAGATAAATACATAGGGGATATCAATCTTTTTCCCAACGTGAGGTGCACACCAGAAGGGGAACAATACAATGTCGCATGCAGTCGTTTTAACAAATCTAAGCCCAGTAAATTCTCACCACAAACAGTTGTCAAGATAAGTGGAGCTTCCAAATCATAAGGACCAATCGAAACAGGCAAGGGCCAAGAAACCGGATTACGGACTGGAGCGCCAGAAAATCCCACAGAAGTATTTATTAAGCCAGACAAAGGGGCCCCAGGGAGTTTCGAATAAATGATTGAACTTCCCATCGCACCAGTATCCAAAAGAAATGGTTCTGAAACGCCCATTGCATTGACAGTAACATACGGCCCATTTTGATCTACTGGAATCGACACAACTCCCTCACTTCGTCCTTGGCTGTCCTACTCAGTCTGAAAATTGTCAGCCCTCTCTTCAACGTAGTAATCATCATTGTAATACTGCGTAGACGGGACCGTCTGCTGGTCAAAGTAATTCGAGGTAGATGGGACACGAGAACGCTGCTCTTAAGAGGACGCACCTCGTCCTCTTCCCCTAGATCCTGTCTGAAAATTCCCACGACCTCGAGAAGCAGACATCCCATTATTACGCTGTAATAAGACCGGACAACTATTTTTGAAATGTCTTTCCTCCCTACAATATGCACATTGATTAGGACCTAATGAAGGTCTCGGCGTAAAATACTCAGGCTTTTGCAACAGTCTCTGAAACTGTGGAGGCTGCTGAAACTGAGTGTTTTGCTGATGCTGATTCGAGCGAGGCGGATACGCCTGCTGTAAAAGAACTTTAGTTTTAAAATCCTTATTTTTCTTCTCTTGCTTCTCCTTCTCCTCCTTATCCCTATTCTCATAATACTGTGCAGTAGCCAATATTTTATCAGGAGAAGAGACAGCCCATGCACTTTCAGAACTCTTCAATTTATTCGATAATTCGGGGAGCAAATTATATACAAACTTGTCCACAAACAATTGCTGACCACCCTCTACGCTCAAGTCCTGACCGCTGTGGTTTATAAACGTTTCTTCGAAACGAGTGAAAAAGTCCAAGACACTTTCATCTTTCTTTTGCTTACACGCGGCCAACTTATCCGAATTTACTCATACCGCAGGCATCATTGTCTTCATTAACTCAATTATTCTACCTGGAAGAGCCGTAATAAAATCCTCGGGTTTTGCACCACCCGCATCCGCAGCTCGAATAGCAGCCCAATCACCACCCAATTCCGCCAAATGATCCTCCCTGCGAATCCGTGCCCATATACCTTGCGGAACAACATTTCCAAATAACATATCAATGTCGGCCAAATTCATAATCCAAGCATCAACTGTTTGGGACAATTCTTTGTAATATCCAGCAGGATTTTTACGAGGGTCGGGAAGAGTTTGTTTAAGCGCCAATACTTCAGACCTCTTCCAGGGTTCATGAACCCATATACGCTGGAAATGAGCAGGGAATAGAGGTGAACCAAGGACCTCTTCTCTCCATACGGGAGGGACTTCACGCATCCGATAATTCTTGCTACCCTTTTTATTGACGGGATCAGCCTCAGAAAAAGACAGGTATAGAAACATTGTTCGAAACGCAATGAGTCTAGTTACCGCCTCCTCAACTCGATGTCCTACAATAAAACCTTTGTTAAAATCCCCTTGTAATTTCAGGAGGTCCGAAGGGACTGTATCTAACTCCATATCTTCCCAACTTCTAATAAGAGTTTGACACATGAGGTTGAAAACATATCTCTGCGTGGGCTCCCCCCATTGATGAAAGCAACTCATGATATCATCGGTACTATCTTCTGGTCCATGCTCAATCCATTTGCGAGCGAGAGAACCCAAAGCTACTTTCTCGTCTGCAAAAGGAAGATGACAATGAGATTGTCATCTAGAGAAAGCTGGAGACATTTTTATAGATCTAACAAAAGGAGAAAAGAAACTTGTAACAGCATCTGCTATCCTCCTCTGTGAAATAGGAGAATCCCTCGAAAGAATAGGAGGTATTACAGATGTAGAAGGCAACGGAGACTGAAACGTAGCAGGCTGAAGAATAGGAGCGGGAGAAGGAGGGGGCTGAAGTACAAGCTGCGAGGGCGGAGCAGAAGCAGACAAGGAAGCATTAATGGGCTGAGCTGGTTGCTGGACAATTGGTAATTGAGCAACCACTTGTTGAGCAACAGGAGGGGGTAATGGAGGTGCATTCACATTCTGAACAAAGGGCGGAGGTGAATTTAATAAACAAGACATTAGGGAATCTTCTTCTAATTCCTTACTTTTATCTAAAGAGGAAGTAGGCAACATCGGATAGCATTTATCTATCGCCATACGATGTTGTCTCTCTGATATCTCCTTCGCATCATCTACTTCGTTATCCTTAAACTGCTGGGCAGCCTGAAAGACGGACATGTCTTGTGCTTTCTTATCCTTTTTCGCTTGATTGATTTATTTCTGTTTGGCTCCTTTGCGCCAGAGGCGAAAGGAGTCAAACATAGCCGGCCGGGCTTTTCTTCTAAACAGAATTGTTTCCAAATTATCTAATGTAGCGGGATCAAAGCTACCATTCTGGGGCCATCTCAAAACTCCACTATCTCGTTAAAGGTAATCGGGCCAATACCATGTTTCGAATAGAGCTCATAAGTCGGAGTTCCAACCGGAGGGATCGGACATGACTCCTCCAACTGGGAATCCCTTGTACAACCCAAACAACAAAATCTTTTGAACTTACTCAGCCCAGGCATCGTCACCTCTCGAGACTGATCACAAACAACAAGGGGTATAGATCAGTGAAACAGTACAATCGTACTTACCCCTTGGCTTCAGCTATTGCAATATATGAACAGAGACTAAGAAAAAACAAAACAAAGGTCTGTGGGAGCAACCCACCAAATACTTAACTAAGAATCATTCTGCGCCAGCGAAGGTCCGTCTATCGTCTCGCTCTACCAAAATTTCAGAAGGGTCCAAGGCAGGGCGACAGTCAGGGCAGCAGTCGTCAGCAGCCGTCGGAGAGGAGTAGCCGCGCCGTCAAAGACCTTCGGTCCACTTCCGACATACAGGGGTCGATCACGTGGTGCCCTTCCTCCGGAGTTTTCTTGCGGGGCTCCTCACGACCCTCGGGCTCAACCGCTACCGCTGAGGTCGCCCCAGGTTGGGCGCCAGTTGGAGAACCGCAGCCTTAAGGCCCGGGAGCACAGGGTATGCCTAAATCCCCTGGATTCACCTGCCTTGTCAAAACAGACACAGACTCTTTGTCTGGCGTAGAAGATGGTATTTATTAGCTGCAGCTAGTACAGTGGTCTTAGAAGTCGTCAGTACAACGAGGTTAAAAAGAGACTGCCACTTGACTCCGTGGCGCACAGGTTTATATACGATACAACACAAAGCAGAAACGACAAAAACATCGCGTCCGCCGAGCTGCCTGAGTGAGGGCAACACAAAATGGCGGAGATCTCAAAATGGAGGCTGAGCACGAACGAATTTGTAATTTACAGAACCTCAAAGCCACACAAAGTGGAAATGCATGTCCTCATAGACCTGGATCTGCACTCTGAGCTGCCGGAGCGTCATAAAATGTGACTTACCGGCAGCAAAAGGGGATTGTAAATATGCCCCCTAGAGGTTAATAAGAATCCATAATGAATCAATCTGGATTTGTAAAATGTGGCTAATCACCTGTGAGGGTATCCAGGCACTGAGAACACAGCTGGAGGAATCTGTTAATCATCCAGGTCTTGAGTCCTTTCCTGAATTCCAGCAGAGAGGATGAGGTCCGGAGGTGAAGTGACAGGTTGTTGCAAGACTTTGTAGTGAGGTAGGGGAAGGAGCATCCTCCACTTTTGCTGCAGAGGATGCAGGGGGTGTGAGCAGGGAAGATGGAGGTGGAGTGCATGTGTCTGAAGGGAAGGTGGAAGTTCATGCAGTGGTTGATGTAAGCTGGTCTTTGATTGCATAGGGCTTCGAAGGTGTGAATCCCCATCTTGAACTGACATCTCTTCTGAATGGGGAGCCAGTGGAGATTCTTGAGGTTGGAGGTGATGTGGGACTGCTTTGGGAAGTCTAGGATGAGTCTGCTGCTGAATTATGTTTGGTTTGCAGTCTCTTGAGAAGGTGCAAGGTGATCCCTACGTAGAGTGCTTTGCCGTAGTTCAGCAGACTGGTGACAAGACCTTGGGTAGAGGTCCATCTGGTGTCACTGGGGAGCCACTTGAAGGTCTTACGGAGCATGCGAAAGGTGAGGAAGCAGGCAGATAAAACTGTGTTGATCTATTTTTTCATTTTGAGCTTACTGTCCATGATGATGCCAAGGTTGTGGGTGTGACTGGTTGGAGTGGGTGAGGGTCCTGGTTCAGGAGGCCACCAGGAGTCATTCCATGGGGGAATGTTGTTCCCAAAGATCCGCACTTCTGTCTTGTCTGTGTTGAGTTTTAGGCAGTTGTATTTCATCCTGTCTTCAATGTTTGTCATACACCTGCAGAAGCTGGCCAGCATGGCAGAGGGGTCTTCTGATAGCAAGAGGATGAGGTGGGTGTTGGTGGTGTAGGATATGATGTTTAGTTCATTTGTTCTACAACATTGGCAAAGCGAGTCATCTAGGTGTTGGACAGAGTAGGGCTGAGGGACGAACCTTGTGGGGTGCCAGAAAAGGTGTTCCTGTGTTTTGCGTTGAAGGGAGGTAAGCAGATTATCTGGGTTATTCCCGTGACGAAGGAGGCAATCCATTTGAGGATAGGAGGGTGGGTATTGAAGTTTGACAGTCCCTAGAAGCAATTTGTTCGTTTTTTCCCCATAACTACTTTGAAATGACACACACAATAAAAGCTATCACCATCAATACCAAACTTCAACCTCAGGCTATTTTACGATGCACATGGATCTCTGGCCCAAAGTACTGATCACAAACAATTTGTCAAGCATGAATAATTAGTTCAAGGTAACATTGTAGTTAGTGCATTTACATATTTGTTAGAAATTAAGCTGAATGTGATGTATGTATTATTTCAATCTCCCACAGACTTGACTGGTTAGCAACAGAGTGCTGGAATCAATAAGAGACTTACATATGCCACAAAGACATTACATTTTCTGTACTTACAGTTACATCACATTTCATGGATATGGAAAACTGTAGGTAAAGGGAGGTTAAGTTATTTGCCCAGGGTCACTCTACTTGCAATGAAGTGCTGGGACAAAGATTAGAACAAAGAGGGCCGCCTCGTGATGATGATTTTATGCCTGTGAGGTGTCCAATGTTAAAACATTTAACTCAGAATTTCTGTAAGTTAATGCATTAACTTTAGACAGAACAAGAAACAGACTGAGGCTATCCCCAGTTCTAACTTGTTCTATTTAGAGATTATGCATTAACTGAGAATTTCTGAGTTATATGTTTGAACTTTAGACACCTCGCATGCAGAAAAAAAGGTGCTCATCCCCTCAAGACACATTCAAAGTTAACAGTGTAGCTGTTAGACCACATCTGTCTTTTCTAGGTATGCCAATCAGTTGTCATAAACACTGAGACTGCTAGGCTACATCTTCACCTTAAAGACATGCCAGTAACTTGACATAAGCACAGACATACACTAGCTGATGTCAATAGCCACTTTGGACAATTTGCTTTGTTATCTGAAACTTGTAATTGAGAGCAAACTTACTGTTTCACCTAAAGACCCTTTGTTGGCTCGAATATTTAAGGAGTTATTACAGTCAGAGTTTACCTCTTTCTAAATCTTTCTTAACATCTAGAGTGGTCCCTAGTGGCTTTACATTTTCTTCTGTAACTTCCCTGCTGAAGAAGCCATCATTAAATCCTGATGACCTGTAAAATTGTAGCCCAATCCCACGGTTGCTTTATCTGACTAAACTGTTGAAACCAGCACTTTTTCATCAGACGTCAGTCAGCCTTTGTCCAAGTTATTAACTTATTGCACCCTCTCCAAGTAGGGTTTTGCCCGGGGGACAGCAATGAATTAGTGATATCTCTGGCCTGGGTGATTTATATTGGACCATTGGTGATACACTGATTTTGTAAGATTTGGCTGTGGTCTTAGAAATAACAAATCATTTGATATTCTTAGATTGCTTGGAGAATCTCTGTATCAAAGGCCATAAAGGGCAGTGATTTGCAGTTTTCTATCAGCTCGTTTCAAGTAACAGTGTGTACACATTCCTCATCATTGAATCAATGCACTGAAGGGCTCCCAGGGGTCAAAATTGTCCCTGTCACAATTTAATTTCTATATGACCTTGCTTGCTGGACATTGGATGTTTAATGGCCATTTAAAGTTGAATGGCAGTAAGATGGTGACTCTCTACCCTATCAAACCTGCTCTCTTCTGAAGTTGTATGATTTGACCTGCCACATTGGGCACTGAGCAAACTTGGGTTCCCTGTGTGAAGAATTTAGAAGTGAAAATGGATTCAACTTTATCTGTGTGAGAACAAGGCAAATCAAGGAGTCGTTGAAATTCTCTAAATTTGCTTTTGCATAATTACAAAACTTTATGGCAAAATTACAAAAATTGACATGTAGTTATTCAAATTGTAAATCTGTCATTTCATGCTACATTTTATCGCGAAATGCATCCTTACATCAATTTTTGGCAAGAGATCCCATTCAAGCAAAAGCATGGAAAAACAACAGAGGTTCTTGTTGCCATGCTTTGTGGTAATTTTTTACACAAATATGGAGTTGCATAATTGTATAGTTTCAGTCCCATAATTTCAACAACCGCCGCTCAGAAATTGAGCTTTCTCTATTGTTGCAGGACTAAGATGGAACCAGCCACCACCTGTGCATCATAGGAAAGACTCCAATGCCTACAAAACTAGGAATGCCTTAAAAATGTTGCTATTTCTTCAAATATCTTCAGATTGATCTGACAGCTGTTTCCCATTATTCTTGGAGGTTATATACTGCTTTTGTCTTTCTTTGTCAGTACCAGAATAATCCAAAAGGTGTGACAGATTACCCCTTATAAATGTCTTAACATGAACACAGTGACACCAAACATAGGTGGTATAGTGAAACGTCTAATAAAAATCAATGTCAACGGTAAGGGTTCAAGCCAAGTATGCACCAAGGGAATTTCCACAACAAGTTCTGCTTCAACGTAATGATTCCGGCGCTCTTCTTTCAATGGTCTACCGTTAAGACCACACAGTTTTCTGTAAAAATGCAAATAGCAGATTGTACATTGGATTTAGAAGAAAGCCGAATTCTGAAGGAATTAACACCAATTAGAACAAGGAACCTGTTCAAATTGGTTAGCTTATAGTGTTATTATTTGTGGGATCACGTTTTTTAAGTGTTGGGGGTAATGGAGGAACTACCTTGGATAGTGAGGGACTGATTTAAATTAGCACACCTCCATGAAGGTTGAGTACTTTTGGTGGCATGTAACCAGCTAGACCTAGCATTTTTATCGACTTGGGTCTTTATACTCTTTGAACAGGCCACTCCCACTTAATCTCAGAGGATACATATATGTTTATTACCCTTTTTCTTTTTTTAATATCATGCTAACACGTATTTGAATGCTAAATCCCGGGACGTGGGGAGTGCGTTGATGATCAAACCTCGATTTAACTGTGATATAATTCAGCCAATATAAGATTTGAATTGCATATTTTGTTAAGGTATGTCTTCATATATATATACCTTTTATTAGTCAGGCACAGGCATGTGAACAGTGGGTTCTGGAGACAATAATGGGTTTCTTGGGAGTGGATGGTTGATTCCAATTGAATTGTTATCATTTATTAGGATATGTTGCTTTTCTAATGCTCATGGTAGAATGAAATATAGGCAGGAGGATTGGGGATATGTATACATTTGTGGAATACTATCTGATGTGTATGAGGAATTGCACTGTAATATAACAGTGAATTATTTGTTTTGTATTAGTGCTGATGAGATTATGCTCAATCAAAAATGTATTTTGATTTTATGTTGTTTTATTATTTCACAGCCCTGATGATGTCCAAA
This sequence comes from Lissotriton vulgaris, assembly GCF_964263255.1. NCBI lineage: Eukaryota > Metazoa > Chordata > Amphibia > Caudata > Salamandridae > Lissotriton > Lissotriton vulgaris. Next base: position 231,974,053 of record NC_141696.1, read on the forward strand.
AAGGACGAAACGCATATGCTGTGTTGAGTTGTGATTTTTTCATGGACATTGAAACAGTGAACTGGATGGAATAACATTTTTTTTTGATTTTCTGTAACACACATTGGATTGGACATTTCTCTCTGTTTGTGAATTTTTTGGATTGCAAGAAACATTAGAATAAAAATCTTGAACTACAGTATTGGACTGAAAAAAATGAAACATCTAATAGTTCCTCTTCCTCCCTCTGGAATTACGTATACCCTTTCCTACACCACTGACTAGCATATTTTCCTTCATCAGTTTCTATTTTTATTCATTGACTAGATGAGGCAACAGTTTTTATCATATTAATCAAAGTAGAGAAGCGGAGTAGCACAATTACTCACCTATTGAAGAGAACAGATGGTGCAGTTTAGGGCTAAACTGGGTTTAAGCCCTCCTTCTTGTGCTCATGGCTAGGTTTATGACCCTGGTGAACCTTCTCTCTGCATGAGCTGGAGTGTCATTTGCTCAATGATAGCTGGTTTGGCCATGCCTTCCACCTGTACTCTTAGCTGGAATTTGGGTTTGTGGGATGCTGTGTCTTGTCTAAGTGTGACACTGCCCTTTTACTCGTCTTCTCTTTTATATATATTATTTATGCTGATGTGCAGAGTGTTCTATGCAATTTTTTGCCCGAGACTGCTCTCCTTGCTATGTCGGAACACCTGCGTTCTGTGCTCGACTCCGGTCAAACGGCGGCACTGGTGTTACTCGATCTCAGTGCCTCGTTCGACACGGTTTCGCACGCGATACTGCTGCAGCGCCTGGGAGAAGCAGGTGTTTCTGACCTAGCCCTGGAATGGTTTCGGTCTTTTCTCGCAGATTGATCATTTAGGGTCGCTACACCTCCATTTGAGTCCAAACCCTATACCATTGAGCAGGGAGTGCCTCAAGGGTCGGCACTCAGCCCGACGTTGTTCAACCTGTATGTACAGCCGCTGGCTGCGGTCGCCAAGCAGTGGGGCCTGACCATGGTCTCGTATGCTGACGACACGCAGCTGGCGGTCACACTTAGTGGGGACTCCGACTTCGAGGCCTCCAGGTTCAGGGATGGCTTGACAGCAGTGGCTGGCTGGATGACAGCCAACTGCCTTCAGTTCAATGCTAAGAAAACGGACGTTCTTATCGTTGGTAAGCATAGCAACCTCTGGGGCGACCAGTGGTGGCCTCCGGAGTTGGGTATAACTCCCATCCCGGTAACTGAGGTAAAAAATCTAGGTGTCTGGTTAGACCCCGCCCTCAGTTTCTGGGGACACACCAAAAAAACTGCTGCCACATGCTTTGGTATCCTACGTGGAATCAGGCAAATCTTGTAATTTTTTGATGCCCCCACCAGACAGCAGTTAATCTAGGCCACCCTACTTTCGCAGATCGATTATGCTAGCTCGCTCCTGTTGGGAGCCAATCAGGCAGAAGTCACCCGGATGCAGCGAGTGCAGAATACTGCGGTTAGAGCCCTTGTGGGCCTACCAAGGTTCTGTTCAGCGAAGGAATCCATCCGGAAACTCCATTGGCTGCCCATGGCTCAAAGGATTGAGTTTAAGACTCTATGTCTATCTTTTAAGATTCTTAAACTGTCCTCCCCTCAGATCCTTGAGCACCTTTTAACCCACTATGTTCCTTCCCGTTCCTTGAGGTCAATGGGCCAAAATCTGGCGTTAGTTCCAGGCTTCAAACGCTGCGAAGCGGGAGGACGCTCCTTCCGCTACTTAGCGGCAAAGCTCTGGAACTCGTTACCAGCCCACATCCGCACCATCGATCATCTGCTTCTGTTTAGGAGGGCAATTAAAACACATCTATTCCCTCCTAGACCCTAACGGGTTGCCATTGTTGTTATCTTTGCTATTCATTGTTCTGCCTTATTTCTCACAATGGTGGTTCTGTTCTTTCTGCCAGTCTAAAGCTCCGGGACGCCCCTTTGCTGGGGCAGCTGTGCGCTATAGAAGTTGAAATAACATAACATAACATAACATTGTTGAGTGTGTGGAGTGGCAATAATTTATGAGAAGTGAAGCGTTGATTGAGTCATTACGCCCCTCCAATCCCACAATAATGGTAATAAATAGCATATGATAGTCTGCATATCTGCACACATGGTTTATGCCAGTGCATTTTTTTTATGCATTTGAAAAAGTATTTAACAAAATACAGGGTGCAATGGGTTAAATGCAAGCAGTAATCAAAAATCACACTGAAGAGTTCTCATCACTACTAGTAGAGTAATTCCATGTGTAAGGAAATTGATACATGCAATTTGTAAGGGGCTGAAAATAGTTTTTCTCATGTCAGTTTCTCTGTTCTGTTTTTAAAAAAATAGAATTTTACCTTTACACTGTAGAAGCGGGGATCAAGAAAAATTGGGGGGGGTGGGGTCAACATACAGTTTTTCCATGTATTTTCCTTCAGGAGGTTTGGGAAGCAATACAGAAAAAATGGCTGAAAAGAATTACACCAACTTTGGCAGAATATCATTCCTCAGAAAGCTTGTTTTTTGTGACTTGGTGTAAATTGCTTCTGCGGTTTGGAGAAATTAACCTTCAAAATATAGACCTATCTGGATGGTTGGACTTGTGGGAGTCCGCTTTACTGTTGCTCTACCACAAAAATAAAAAATTAAAGCATTATTATTGACCCAAAGGGCTTTTTTCCCCATCTGCCCCTACCGTGCTGTGGGACCAGTAGTCAAGGCGTCGTTCAAACAGAGGAAAATATATTTTCTTGCTGATAGTGGGATCATTATAAAGAAGGGTTTACCCAAACTCACTGAGACCTGGGTGTAGAACAGTATAGAACGTGGTGGTCCCAGTACTATTACATCAAACTAGTGTAAAGTTATATCAAAGAAAAAGAATCAAATGGAAGAGTTAAATGATGCTAAAATGTTATTTAATCACACTAAGAATCTGACGCAATTTTTTTAAGCAAACAATTTACAGAAAACATTAAAATTTATCGTTGGTGTGCCCAATTGGGTGGAAGGGGAGGGAGGAAAAGTGATTTAAGTGAGGTAGTGAGGCAAGTGACATACAATATTCATGCGTATCACAATCAAATTGTTGGGCATTTTATTCAATGCCACACATTCATAGTATAGTCCATATCAGAAAGAATTTAATCATTTACATAGCCATGTACAGTACAGGATCACAGTGCAACATGCGCTGTTGGTGATACTGGCATTGATGATGTGTCGATGTTTCGACTCCTGAAACCATGTAGGTTGGTTCTAATCCATACTGACGAGGTCTTCCTCAGGACAAAAGTGAAAAAGAAGAGCAGAAGGGCACCTAAGGATAAAATGAGGTGTTTTTCAGGTCCAACAATTAATTTAAGACGAGAATAAAAGCACGGGTAAGTCACTATATTTACCATATTTGATAAGGGAAAGCCTAGTAGGTGAAAAGTTTCGTCAAGGACGATGGGGCTTCAAAAGGCACCGAAAGTAGTGGGAGAGAGTGATGAACACCTGTAGGGTGCCTGTCAAAAATGCCATTAAATGAATCAAAAGTTACTGCATTGATAAAACAAAGAATAACTTACTCAGAAAGAGGGAAAGAAATCCGTACTACTCCTTCATACGCCGTGTAAATTCGGCTAGACAAGCCGTGGTCAAACCGTCGGTGCAAAGGTGAAACAAGTCACGAGTAACTTCCAATAAATGGATTCAATTAATCTAAAGGAAAAAGGGGGGGGTGGGGAGGGACAATCAGTGCTAGGGCTCAGGTTTATCGTCTGGATTCAATGTTGTGGTACAGTGCATAGTGAAGCTGACACCTTACATGGTAACAACGCCTATTTAAAAAACCAACTCATTCTCTGATCATCTGAATTCAATGTTGTGGTACAGTACATTGTGAAGCTGACCAATTGCACGGAACACGCGCCTATTTAAAACCAACTCATACTCTTAGAAAATAGGGTGACCAGACGTCCCCGTTTTCCCAGGACGGTCCCCGTTTTTGGAGAATTGTCCCCGTGTCCCGACACTTTTCTCCAAGTGACACAAATGTCCCTGTTTTCAAACAGTGTCCCTGTTAAACACAGAAATGTCCCTGTTTTTCGTTGTTCCCGTTGAGCATGTGCACCCTTGCTCTCTTTTTTTGCAACTATATGCTATAGTCCTTAAAAGTGTAACTGTAATAAAAAGTACTAATGCTGCTGCATAAAGGAGAGGGGTGCCAATAATAGACCTTGGAGTTTTTATCTGTAATGCTTCATCTCGGTCTGTGGAGGGAGCTGTCGTAGTCCTTTTTCTATGTCTTGACAGCTAATCAATTATGTTGATGGTTACTGCAAAACATGGTCCTACTTCTATGTCTATGACCTGTCCCCGTTTTTTGTTTTGAGAATCTGGTCACCCTATTAGAAAAACCGTATTAAATATTCAAAATACTGACAAGAGGTGGCCGCATCGAGTGGTGACTACTGGAGGTGCTCATGCTGCGAGTGAACGGCATACGGGATTATTCACTTCACCTATGCTAAATGGGGGAACAGAGCACAGTGTGATCTGTGCAGAATATGAGATTAAAGAGAGCGACAGTGATTTATGGCCTGCTCGCTAGGGGCTATAAAGTAAAAAAGGCCCGCGGCTAAATCTCCTGACAAGCTATAATTGAATTAATGTGACTAACAACAGTTAAACCGAGATGAATCGTAAAAGTAAGCAAATGCGGTATGATTCCAAGATTACTGGTGGCTACAAAGTGAAAATTTGTGCCCGCAGTGGACTTTCGAGGTACCGCCTCGTAGTGAACACGGAGCCTGAAAAACCAGTGTGTCAATGGTTTGCTGGAAAGAAACAGAGGAATAAACAGCACTGACCCTCCTCAATTCAACGTCCCTCATGGAATGAAGAGAGACTACAAAGCTGGTGTGTGTACCCTATTTATATATTTTGCGGAAGACGCCGGCAGCCGCGTGACGTCCTGCCTGTAGCAGCTGCTGAATGTTGTGTAATATGTGGTATCCCCTCGGGATCGTGTATCCCCTGGCGTTCGGCAGCCTCCGGAGGACTTGCCGATTGGACAGCTCGGACGGGCCCCCAGCAGCCCCGCCCACCTCAGGAGAAGCGAGCCTCGGCTCTAACAGGCAGGAGCAGCAGCGCACCGAGCCGAGCAGCTGACGGAATGCACACAACCCTCGCTCTGCAAACAGGCTCTCAGAAAGGGTTTCAGTTAGGGTGACCAACCGTCCGTAAATTTCACGGACAGTCCGTAATTTCGGCCGTCTGTCCGTTGTCCGTGGAGGTTTCTTTAACGGACGCCATTTGTCCGTAATTTTAACTGCTGTTGGGTGACAGCCAATGATGTGCATTTGACGTTTTCTGTGGAGACCCAACAAAGCGATATAGGATTGGCTTTAAAGCCATCAGCCAATCCTATAGCTCGCTGGTACCCTGCAGGAGTGCTGTTCTCATTGGCCCTGATTCAAGGCCAATGAGAACAGCTTTTGGGTACCCAGTCACGGCACTTCTGCATGTGCAGGGCACGTTTTCAGCCTTTTCCCTTTTACATTTTCTGGGACCCTCATTCGACCCCTAACCTGTAGACTCAGTAAAACGCGTTTTAAACGGATCAGGCCTCAAGGTGACATTGGCTGGATTGGAGGCTGGGGAACTATTAATGTTAGAATCGAGCCTTTTGCATTTTTGGAGGTTTTCTGCATTTCTGGCTTTTCTTCAGGAGATCCTTATCGCAGGACACATTAAGCAGATTAAATGACAGATAAAATATGGTCTCTGTGCAGTGGTGTAACACAAGAGCACTGGGCCGCAGTGCAAGCAGCAATAATGTCACACTGCTGTCTGTTTGCACAGTAAAAGTCAACAGTAATTGATGTGCAATGGACCCTGTATATTGTCGTCCTAATGATAGCCGGGGCCTGTGCATGACATGTTTAGGCGCCCCCTGTTCGGAACATTTGTGAATTTTACTAACCATTTTCTGAAAACTGAAGCTTACATAACCCACAAAAATATTAAACTATGTTAAAGTTTTAGAAACTGAATCATGCCGAAACAGCTGATATGTCTTCCCTTGTGGCCCAACAAGCATTAAAACTACATAGGAGAGGGGGTACGTTTAAACGAATAGACATACACAATATAGAAATAGATCATCTTCCTAGGGGAGGGAGGGGGCCTTATAGCTTGGAGTCCTTGGAAGTTGCATATTTAGCCCTTGCATTAAAACGTCTCTGCTCTGTTTATGTTTGAAAATGGCAAACTTATTTTAAACAATGAGGCGTAGCTTTCGTGTAACTGTGTACCACTAAAACAGGACAAAAACGTTATAGGTGGTTGCTGCAAAGGCTCTGGAAGAACTACCAGACTCTAAACTATGAGCATTAGTGACGCCCAGGGCGACAATCTTTGTTGGTGCCCCTTCCATGACCATCTTCATGTATTCCCTGACTACCACCCACCATGGTGTCCCTCATCTCTCCTTAGCCCCTCTCTTACATATTTTTAATTTATAGCTCATATAGCTAGTCATGTGTATACACTGTACAAGGAATGGCCAAGAGAAGGTCGAGCCGCGCTTAGGCGCCAGGGCTTGGGATCACTTTTTAGTATATTTCACTGCTTTGGCAGATCTTCGGAAGCACTACTATGGCGGTTGCATTGCACCTACCCCACCGCATACATAGAGAAGTCTGCTGTGCAACTGGCACCCATACTTTTGCCTCAGGACTCCTTATGGCTCTCCACCTCGTCTTTCACCGGTCAAGAACGAGGCAAGCATCTGAGGCGGACCTCGACGTGTACTGAAGGCGGCCAGCAGCCTGTGCCTGGTTGCAACTTTAGGAGTCCCTCAGTACATTGTGACCGATTAAGGGGTCGTGTTTTTTGCCCGCAAGTTACTGAACTCAACCTGCCTGCTCAATTTCTGCATTAATCGACATCCGGAGAAGAAGCTCGCTATTTTAGATTGAGGGTGAAGGGTGTGTCCGTCCCATGGCCTATCCTAGAACTTAACTTAGGAACTATAACAAGGGTGAAATTCTTGATGGGTCTCTTCTGTATGCAACTCTGCAGATAAAGACTCAGCTCATAATTAATATGAAAAGGTGGGTGAGTGAGTGAAAGGGTGGGTGGATGGATGGATTAGTGAAAGGGTGATTGGATGAATGAAAGGGTGAATGGATAATGAGCAAAAGGATGGATGATGGGCGAGTGAATGGGTGGATAGATTGGCGAGTGAATGGGTGGATAGATGAGTGAAAGGATGGATGAGTGATAGGGTCAATGGATGGATTCATGAGTGGATGAGTAGAAGGATGGGTGGCTGTATGGAAGGAAGGATGGCTAAGTTAAAGGGCCAATGGAGAGAGAAAGGAAGGATGGATGGATGACTGAAAAGGTGAACGGGTGGAAAGATGAATAAGTGAAAGGATGGCTGGATGGGTGAAAGGGTAAATGTCTGGATGGATGAGTGGATGGATCGGTGGAAGAGTGGATGGATGGGTGGAAGACTGGATGGATGAGTGTACGGATGGATAGGGTGAAAGGGTGGATGGATGGATGAGTGAAAGTGTGGCTGGAGGGATGTATGGACGGAAGGATACATGATGAATAGGTTTTCAAATGGATGAATATGTTTGGATGTAGATGGGATTACTTATATACTATAGTGCGACCTCCTCTGATGTGTCTGTAAAACGCACCTTTTGTCCCAAAGTTTTGTCCTGAATTTCGACCTCCTGTCCTGAATTTTTGTCCTGAATTTTGACCCTTTGTCCTGAATTTTTACACTCACTGTCCTGAATTTGCACCATGCCAGTTGGTCACCCTAGTTTCAGTAAAGAAACAAACTGTTTCTTTTGTTTATTCCGCCGTGACCTCTGACTAATTGGGTAGAGTGATAATAATGACACCCATTCAAAATGTAACATGTATTCTAGGTGTAGAATAATTTGACTGTACCACTGGGTAATAACGAAGTTAATTACCCTACCCCGTGATATCTGGTCCGATTTGCAAATAATAACGAGGGTATTATTAGCACGTATTATTTGTAAAGAGCAGCTGACAGCCCGAGGTCTTGGCATTAAGGCGCTATAAAGAAAGCCTGGTGACAAACACGAATGGAAGTTTAGCGAAACATTAAAGTTTTCAAAGAATGCAGACCCAAATGCGCCCGAACAGCAGGAAAAGTTAAACAAGCATTGGTATAGCCAAAAGGTCTCGACTTTGGGATCTTATAAGTGTTTAGCCTGAGATTTTTGTAATGTTTTAGAGGTATGTTATAGAGCAATGTAGCTGTTGTCTTTAATACTGTAAAGTTTGTGTGCAAGTTGTGATTAGTTTAGTGACGTAAGGGTAGTGGAATATAGTGGTGAGTTGTGATATGATGTGTGTCGGTGGGATGTGTGTGTCTATTGTGTTTTGCTGGTGTGTATGTTGGTGGTATATGCAAGTTTACACCCCCTCAAAAAAACCCAATTGTAATGATATTAGTTATGTGCGTAGTTTGATGGTATTAAAGAGAAGAGGGGAGCAAAAGACAGAGAAAAGGGACAAAATCTGGGTATGAGAGAAAGTAGCAGGGAAACAGTAAGGCCAAGAAACAGGGGGACTGAAAAGAGAGGAGAGAGGCAGAGGAACGAGAAGAAAGACGGTCCTAGGCACTGTTCCTAGGCACGGGGTGGTTACGTGATTTGCTCTGAATCACAAGCTGTTGAGTCTACGCAGACCGCCAGCTCCATAGTCAGCCTCTCTGGCCGTTACGCCACACCTTCAACTCTCAGCCCTTGTTACCTACTCTGGTTGTTTGTCTCTTTCAGAAAAGGGCCATGGTTATGAGTCAGGCAGAGAGGAATTACTGTAGGATCAGGAGTGGATCAGCATTAAAGCACCTGGTATTCCTAGTTGCTGGAACACCGGACCACATTTTACAGGAAGTAATTCTACTTAGTAAAATTGTAGGGGACTTTAGCTGCAGAAGTCAAGCCTTGTCACCCGATTTGTTTTTTTTTATTTCTGATGGGGACGTATTCAGTTCTACCCCCTGCCCCACCTTCAATGGCCCTTTCCTTCCTAATCCCCACAGCCTTTCCATCCATCCACTCCCCACACAGACGCTCCCACATACATTGATCAGGTGGTAAATGTATGCATGAAATCCCATGGAATTTAGAATTCTGCATCGTTTTGTGACGGTAAATCCAGTTCCACATGGTAATTCCCCATTCCAACTCTTATTGTAAGACAGGTGGAACAGGTTTACCTATGGAATTCTAATCCAACTGATAATGATTGGTGGGGCGTTCCAGCGTCTGAGCTGATTTTACCAGGCGCTAATTTTTCTCAGAGCAAGTGTGAATGTATGCCTTAAAATCCATAAAACTGGGAATTCTGTGTGGCTTTACAACCAGGAAGTCCAGCTCCACAGACCAATTCCCCATTCTAATACATAATGTCATAGTACTGGTGCAATGTTACTGCACGGTAATTCAAATTTCACCTGCAGATTTACCTCCACGCCTTAAACAAGTACCGTGCAATTCCTAATTAGCCCCAAAGAGTCAGAAATGCATCTCTTCCCATTTGCATCTGCTGATTAAGTTTGTTTTAATGTTTCCCTTAGCTTGAAGATGGTAGCTGCCTTGCACACAACAGAAGCTCTCTGGTGCTTTTAACATACAAAGATGCCCACATGGAAGAAGAAATGCAGATGGATCTTCCAAATATTTTTACCTTATGAGGTGTTCAGTTTTGCACAAACCTATTGTCTTTCTCCCCTCACTTTCACACCCAAGGCTCATCTGTATACGATTTAGGGCATCACGTTTCATCTCCAGCGTACCCGCTGCCTTCCTGACCTCCAGATTAATATTTGGACGAAGCCAATTAAAAGTTACCCTCAATGTAAATATACATGCAGCTGGCAACAGGTGCTGTAATAAATTCTCAAAGATTTTCCTGACATTACCACAATTCTCACTTATTTAGGTGAAAACATATGTTTATTTCCCGTCCATATGCTTCATTATCACCTCCAAGACACGTCATATACGAGCTTCATGAAGAAGAAAAGCAAATAAATGTGCATTCATAATAAGACAGAGCGGCCTAAGAATGCGCCTTGTGTTTTGCTGGTAAAGTGTCATGATTGCTCTTTTAGTGAAATGCTCGCTGCTGATGTTGACAGTGATCGGGTTATAACGTGTGACCCTCTTAGTGATTAAATTGGCCAAATAATACAGCCTGATATTTGTATCCTTTAAAAGCCGCAAAAGGGTAGTATAAAGTGTGGTAAACAAACAGGCTTTTGTTTTCAGTGGGCAGCTACTGTTGTCTAATTCATGCTTGTTTGTGCTTTATTATCACCTCCAAGACACGTCATATACGAGCTTCATGAATAAAAAAAGCAAATAAATGTGCATTCCGAATAAGACAGAGCCGCCTAAGAATGCGCCTTGTGTTTTGCTGGTAAAGTGTCATGATTGCTCTTTTAGTGAAACGCTCGCTGCTGATGTCGACGGTGATCTGGTTATCACGCATGACCCTCTTAGGGATTAAATTGGGCAAATTATACAGCCCGATATTTGTATCCTTTGAAAGCCGCAAAAGGGTGGTATAAAGTGTGATAAACAGGCTTTTGTTTTCAGAGGGCAGCTATTGTCTTGTAACATGTAACATTAAGAAAACAAAGATGTTGAAAGTAAAACTGTGAATCGCCTGCCAGACAGGGCGGTGTCCAGGGGAAGTCAGCATCAAGTGTGTACAGAATTCACCTTCTTTCAGACACTTGGAGTGTTTAATATCCTGATTTCGTTGCTATTTCTCACAGCTGCAAGAGGAGATGTTAGTCGGCAGCGATGAGGAGAAACAGATTTAATGTATAATAATCTGTCCTACGGCCAGCATCTGCCCACAGAAAGCCAGGCATCTGACTGTCAGAGGGATAGAAACCAACAGCTGCCGAGAATACTGAAGCGTGAGGCAAGCACACCACAATCGCCACAAGAATTGAGACATATACCTATAAATCGTCAGCTGTACGAAACATATTATGGAAATACAATATTAGATTTTTAGCAGTTTTAGCATTTTCTCAAAACAAAAAGCGTAGTTATCCAAAGATGGGGTGAAAATCTGAGTACATTCTATTATGCTCTCCTTGGCAGTCACAACTAAGCGTCTAAAAAGAGTAAAACGTCAAGCCTCTTGTCCTGTGCTCTACGGCGAACGAGGAACCTAGAGGAAAAGCCACTGCGACAGGTGAGGGTGGACTCACCGGATGCGTACTGTTACCGGCGAAGGACTGGGACGGAGGCCTACGGATGAACAGATGGATGATGGCATTGACAACCCGGGCGTCATCGGCTAATGCAGGCCTTCTGTAGTCCCGTAGTTTGAGTGTCTGAGGTTCGATGGTTCCGAACCCGTTCAATAAAGATCGTCGGAAATAGACGATCTTGGTGTCAGCGGACCGCAAATCATGAGTGCGGTATGTACGAGTGTTTTCGCATTAATCGATCAATGAGAACACTTCATATTTAGGGATTTCGTTTGAACCCTCGGGTTCCATTTTGTGAACGGCAGCCATTTTGTGTGGTTGCCCTCACATAGGCCGATGACTACGGCCAAGCGAGTCCTTGGGACACGTACACCTTAGCTGACTTCTGAATGACCTGGCCGAACTGACTCCCTTGCCCGAGGCTAACCTCGCTGAGCCAGTTCCTTGTTAAGCAGCTGGTCAGATAAAGATCAAAGAACAGGACGTGCCGAAGTTTACAGCACACTGCACCCACCTTTCTATCTTGCTTCCAATCTGTTTCTGCTCCTTCCTTTACGACATAATTACTGATTTGGGTTGAGGTTTTATGATGGGTTTGTCCGGCCTGATCGAACAAGAAATTGGAATGTGCTTGGTCATTTCTGGTGGGCTGGACAACGGAAAGTGGGATTGTCGTCATACGATATGTTTGAAATGTCACCATGTGATTGGTCAGTTTGTATGTAACTGATGCCACCTTTGGAATGTGATTTTTGACATAAAAGACCATGCTCCGCTCCTTGAATTTGTGCAGTCTCTAGCGAATCACCCGTGTTGTGCTTCGTAGATCTCTGTTCCTGGTTGCAGCCAATAAACTTTGGTCTTTGACGTCATCGAGAAGTGTCCCGTGTCTCTGTTTGCCAAGGCAGGGGAACTCGAAGGCATCGGGCGTTTTCCCTGGCGCCTCTAGGTTCTATAAACCTGGTCCTTCACTTCATACACAAATGGCCGAACATCGGTGGGAGTCGCAGCACTGGGAGGGGAGTCACACTACCGGAAGTAGCAGGGGCTAGTGAAGGAGAAGATGACGTTCTGACATACAAGTAAGGGCCGTGTGGCTCTTGCATAGTAGCTCTGGCATCAGCGATGCAGTCTAAGCAGCTCTCTGAACCTGTCTTAGTGGATTTACTTACCACCAGAAAGCTTGTTGACACGAGTCATGCGTATCCTTTAATTGGCCACAGTCCTTCTTCCAGGCTTAGTAAGCAAACAAGCTGTATTAGCCTGCGCCGCTAGCTTCTTCAAGCTGAGTTAGTCACTCTGTATAAGGCGTCACGTCACTTTACTTTTGTCGCTAGAACCCCCCCACAGCAGCAGCTAAACACCGAGCTATGGGCACATGCAACTCTTAGAGGCACGCAACCAATGAAACAGGGGGTGGAGGGGGGCCTGCGCGATTCATTTGCGGGAGCGCGTGGCTGGCGCCGTGAGAATTGCTACCATATGGTGCCAGCCGTGCACACCCGCAAGTGGATCGCCACACGTGCACGCGTTGCCATTGATGGTAATGGAACGCTGCATGTTCTTGGCTGAAAAGACAAAGCGATCGGAAAAGGTCTTTATGTGCACTGCGTAGGCGAGACCTAAAAAACGGGCCTGTTTGTTTATTTTCGCTCAGGTTCTTCAGCACTCTTAAATACAATTTACAATTACAATTTGTACTTACACTTTCCTCAGGGCATAGGACGGGGTGGGCTAGTATGGACTGACAGCAGGAGCCGCTTCTGCTCAGAGAGCTGCTAATGTGGCCATAGCGGCGTATAGCACCAGGTCGCCTCCGGCTGGGGCTAGCTTCCAAGATGTGGCGAGAACTATAGAGTACCTGGGAGCTGCCAGCCACAGCATGCTACCTTTGCGGACCTATTACCACAGCCACTGCAAGCCCAAGGCATTGGGTGGCCCAATTATGCGGCATGGATGACAACATGTGCGGCAATAAGAGCGAATTATGCAGCATAACATGGTGCAACCTTCAGCAATTCTATGTCATTATTTTGTCACTTTAACAACTATTATTGATCAGTCACGGCTCTCATACTCGGGGGAGGGTCGCACGGGGGAGCGTAAAATAAAATGACGGATTAAAATAAATCAAACTTACCTGACTGGGTGACCTGGGCCGGGGTCCCACTTTGGGGGCTGCTTGGCGCCTTCTGTGCTGCTCTGTCCTGGGCCGGTCCTGGTCCTGCGCCTTTTGAACAACAGCCCTCAGGCTGCCCGGTGTCTCAGGCAGCCAATCCAGACGCTGCATTAGCAGCGCCAGGATTGGCCAGGGCACGAAGATGACCCGGCCCATTAGAGACCAGGGGTTGCTGCATGAAGCAACCCTCAGCCTCTCGGATCCCAACTCTCCCCTTGCTCTCCTGGTCCTTAGGAGGTGGCTTTAGTGCGCATGTTCGGGCTGGTCATAATAATGACCAGCCCAAAATCGAGCATGCGCACTATTGCAGCTGCGCTTTAGTAAGCGCTGCTGTCAGTCACCCTCCTTGCTGCCGCAGCCAGCCCTGCCCCCACCCCACCCCCCCTTCAACGCCGACTGAATGCCTGCCTGAGCAGAGCAGCAAGTACTTGTCTTTAAAGTTTGCTATTTTGCTTGCACGCAGTGCAACCTGAGGCCATGTGGCCAGGTGGGGCAACGCCCCAGCACCCCAATGGACGCACCCCCTGCTAGTTGATCAGGCAGCCTCTCTAGATGTTAACTAAATGTGAAACAAAGGACAAAATACACGGAGATCTTGAATGCTTGAAGATCATTACTTAACATAAATTGTTACTTGTCAGATGATCATTTACTTAACATATTTAAGTGTTCATATTTGGCCGAACAATAGTTCACTATTTTTTTATTTTCAATAGTGTTTATGGACTCAGCTGTTTCAGAAGTCTATAAAATGTGGTTTGCAAATCATTTTGCATTTATTATTTATAACCTTGTGAACAAAGGGGATCAGGTTAGGGGGACAGGCTTTCTCCGTATTGTGGACATTTTCTCCCTTCCAATTACTATACTAATCTTCCACTCAAGAGGAGTGAGAAGTAACACCTAAAAGCAAGCTCGGATGAAATGTCCAACCCCTGTGGGTTAGCTTCATGTGCAGGCCATGTTAAGTTTCAGTTTGTGTGGTCTTGTGCTTCGGAAGGCAGATGTTTAAAACAAACATTTGCAATGCAATAGGTCTCACTTTTTTTTCCGTTAGAGCTAGTGGCACTGAAATGGAAATGTTTTTAACAGTTATGACTTTTGTATTAGCAATGTAGAGGCAATAGAAATTGATACAATCCTTTTTTACATTACTGATGCCAACCTTCTTTGTGGCACTGAGGTGGTTCACTGTTGGGGATAAAAAGGCCACAATGTAAACTTGTCTGATAGGCTGACTATTACAACAGTAATAACAGCAGCTTGTGATGCGAGCAGCAACTGCCACTGTAATTGTCCAGTTCCATATTGTGCAGTGTAACACAGGTATAGAGATTAATCTAAGCACTCGCGGGGTTCAATGTTTGTCAGAGAATGGGGACAAAGAGATGATAGGCGATTTGGCCAGGGTCACACAGTGTGAACATGTGATCAATAAAAGCGGTATGTGACAGAAGTCTAAGGTGAGGTGGGAAGGGAAGGGAGCACTTATGACTACGTATTGGGGGTAGAGAAGAGGTAAAAACCTAAATGAAGGTTTTCCACATGTAATACAACATGGGTGGTTTAATTAAAAACTCTTCCTTGTTTTTAGGTAGTAGGAAACAATGGATAAACAGTGTCAAAGTGCAGTAAGCCGGAACTTTGATTTCCTCATCCCACATGTGAGAATTTTTCCATAGAACAAATTCTAAATGGGGTACTGGGAGAGGTTGTGAAGGAGCAGCAACAAAGGTCAATATATGGGATCAGTCCTGGATGGGGAAAAATGTGGTTTATCTGTGGCTGCATTATGCCAGGCACTTGCATCATATGTGCCCTGGCACTGACTGGCCGCTGGACACAGGGCTAGTAGTATTTAAAAAACAACCCCTAAAACTCCTGCCTGGGCTCTGCTGTGTTACCAGATGTCCTTACAAGGGCACCATGGGTGCAGAGCACCTCACTAGTGTCCAATGTCCATCCTCATCATGGCAGCAGTGCCACCCGCAATGCGGCTCCCAAAGGGATACCGTGGACACTGTTTGATCTACTGCATATTTGTGTCTGCATGTGTGTCTGCGTGCATGTGTGTGTGTGAGAGGCTGTCTGTGTGTGTGTGTCTGTCTGTCTATGTTTCTGTGTGGATGTAGATTTTAAGCAAACCAGGTAAAGCATCAGAGACTACAAAACGGATGGAAGCAGCAGCTGCAGGCTGGTCTGGGCAGTTTGGGGGCTAACATGCAGGCATGTCCGAGCTATGCAACAGCATTCCAGCGTGAGGGAGAGAGCAGCAGGGAGGGAGAAGGAGAAATAGAGAAGGAGAGGTGGATAGAAAAAGCAGCACAGCCCAGACAGCATGCTGCACTGCCTACGAAAAGCATAATAAAAAAAAAACAGTTGGGCGAGCCGCTCCTTTATTTTATTTAGCGAAGTTCAAAAATCTCTGTTGGGCATTCTTCAAGCCCCGCCTCGCCCCACTCTAAAAAGCGCATCTCGCCAAAATCTTTTTTTTCAATATTTTATGCTTTTAGTCAGCAGCATAGCATGTGGCCTGTGCTGCCCTGCTCATTAAAAGCATAAAATATGATAAGAATAGAGTTTCGTTGGGAGTGGGCTGCTGCTTACGGAGATGAAGGCGAAAGGCTCGCTCGCCAATGTTGCATGTGTCCCAGGAGAAGAAGCTGTATGCAGCACTCGCACACCCTTACAATTCCTTGTTTTGCCCCTTTGCTGAAAAGGGAGGAGGGGCCATCACATGCAGATGGGAGGAGGGAATATAGGCCACCACATGCTGTACTGTGTGATGGCCAACCAAAATGCTCTCTGAGTGAACTCGCCGGAAGGGGAGATGAACACACAAAGGAGGGACTTTTACAGAAATACGCCAATAAGAAGCCAGCATTTTTGATTACCACAGATAGTAATCCATGGCAATCACTGGGTTTGCCAGACCCCACAAATGAGACATAACAGGTCGATCGAAGCTCGACCTAAAAACAGTTTTGTGAGTCCTCTGAATTTAGATGAGCTACTGTCAGTGAATGACTTAAACTATCTGTGGAAATGTTTGGTATAGGAGTGGTACAAAGTGAAAACATGTTTTACGTGTTTTTATTTTTATAAAAAGTGTTTGTATTAGTACATTTTGGGGGCAAGAATGTGTATTGAGTGTACTTTTATTGTCTGTGAGTGTTTAATCTATATGTAATGCTACTTGTTATTGAGTACCCATGTATGTTGGAAGAACATACGTTGGGGGATAAGAATTCAACACCCATGCCCTTAACCAACCATACTAGTATTTTACAAACAATTATGGCATATAATCCCTCAGTCTGGGCAGGAGTAATGATTTCATGTATTGCACTCTGCACCAGGTCTGCTTGCCTGTCAGAGATGATCTTGACTTGTTTCTGCAGTGCTGCAAAGTTGGCTTATGTTATGTGTGACACTTTCAGTTAATTCATGCTTTTGAGTCCATGCTTTTGAGCCAGCAGCACATTGCCTTCTGGGTATTGTAGTTTTCCCTCTCTCCTTAATAAACATGGGCTTTCATGGCTAAGCATGCAAAACGCTGTTTACTGATAAGCCAGAAATTGCTGCAGGTTTAGCACTTGGCACAAGCATTGATCTGATATATAAATGATTGCACCACAGCTCTACCAAACTTTCAGAGGTAGCTTATGGAAAGGCAGTCACTTACTTGATGGAATACAAATTATTTGTAAGATATATATAGTCTCTTTAAACACAAGTATTGTAATTGCATTTATCTAGCGCTCATTTTTCCATTTCCATTTCCAAACTTTATTTCATTTTTATAGACCATAAAAGCAAAAATATAAAATACATACATCACTAAATTTGGGCAATAAAAACATCAATGGACATTACAGGATATAGCCATGTACAGTGAGTTGAACACATTTCATAACAGTTAAAAAGATATTGAAATTTAAAAAGCAAATTAAACAGTGATTTCATATATTAGTAAGATCAAGACAGTAGGAAATGGCAAAGGAACATATCATGTGCTGGGAGAGATTTAAAACTTGCAGCGCCTATGCCACATAGAGTTAAGGAAACGGAACACAGCAAAAACAATCTGAGGATGAGAGTCGGTTCTCCAAACTCTAAAGGCCTCCCATCACTGTCTGTACCCCAGGATCCTGCACATTGGTAAAAGCCAGTACCTCCTAGGTACATCATTTCCTGGACAAAAGAAGAAAACATGAATAGGAGTCTCTTCTTGGCTATTCCAGGCAGGACATCCAACAGGGGAAGCTTTTGCCAAATTCTTTGTAAGTGCATGGACCGGCAAGCAACCCAGTCTGAATTAAACATAGAGTTTCCTTGCCATGAACGGATGTACATCATCAAGGAACCATTCAAATAAATACTGGTCTTTAAAATTAAGGAAGTCAGAGGTTAAATGGCCTGTTTTTTTGTGCTCCTTTGGATTTCAGCCAATCTAAACTGTCTGTAAGTTTCGACTAGTTCGAGCCGTGTTATTGTCGGGGACACTTCCTCAGGGTGGGTGCATAGGTTCGGCTGGCCTAGTCTACGGCACAGATCTTTTATGTGGGTGACCCAGGATAGTTTTCCCATCCCTGGGAGCCCAATGATCGCCTTTAGTTCCGACTGGTAGGCTATTAGCTCTGGAGTCGCCCTTAGCCTTTGCCAAAAAGTCAGGGGTCACAGTCCGATCTCTTCATCTATGGGTTTTATCCCGAGGTCCATACGTAGGGGGATGAGAGGGGTGCTTTGTGGTAGGCCCAAGAGCTGCCTCATGAACTTATTCTCGGTTTTGACCAATCCACCTATAGGGAGGTGTCCCCAAAGTCCTGCCCAGTACATTACAGCACTCCTGATTTGGACTTTGTATATCTCAGTCAATGGGCTCGGTTGTCTAGATGTGGAGTGTCTGTATAGTTTTGCTATTCCCCCTGCCATCTGTGCTAACCTTAGGCCTGCCTTTTCTTGCTGTGGGCCCCAACCAAAGGTTTCCATCAGCGTAACACCCAGGTAATCGAAGACAGCTACCCTCTCTAGCTGGATACCATTTAGGGTAGGGTTAGGGCTATATCAACTTGCTATTCAGAGGCTTGTCATCCGTGTGCTGTTGGAAACTGCTGTGGCGGTCCTACCGTGTTTTTAAACTTTCACTCACTCACTTTAGGGTTGCTTAGGGGGTAACTTTGCTCATTTCCCTCTCTCACACCAGGATCATCCCGCTCTCCTTGATTCAGGGGGTCCGTCTGTGCGAGCGGACCCGCCATCTTGGAGATAGCGGTCTAGTCTTTGTTGCCTGGGCTGGATGAAAATCGATGCTGACGCGAGCGCACAGCGTTCGATTGGCTATTCAGAGGCTTGCCATCTGTGTGCTGTTGGGAACTGCTGTGGTGCTCCTACCGTGTTTTTAATGTTGTTTTTAAACTTTCACTCACTCACTTTAGGGTTGCTTAGGGGGTAACTTTGCTTATTTCCCTCTCTCACTCCAGGATCATTCCACTCTCCTTGATTCGCGGGGTCCGTCCGTGCGTGCGGACCTGCCATCTTGGAGTTAGCGGTCTAGTCTTTCTTGCCTGGGGTGGATAAAAATCGATGCTGACGCGAGCACGCAGCGGCGTCCCAAAGGCAAGCCTGTCTGCGCCCGTCCGCGATAAGGACACGCTCAGCACCATCCACGCCGCTCCTTTCTCTGCCTGCATGGGATCTGATAGAGGGTGTTGCCCGTTAAGCTACTCCAGTGAAGAGCTCCACCATATTGATGAGGTGGGTAATGGTAGGGGGGCTCTTTGCTTTGCTGAGTCTGCCTCTCCTCTGTCTGACTTCCTTGTCAATTTTTTTTATCCTGTTGGACTTAAACGTCAGATCGCTGCCTAAGCACAATGTGGAAATTCAGTTGTTGCTTGAAGTTATTGAACTTGAAGTTCTGCTCATGACAGCAACCTGGACCCACCTAGATTGTGAGGTTGACTCCGGTTGGGCCTGTCCACCCGGCTACAAAATTTGCCATAAACCGAGAATGAGGGGGGGATTGTGACGGGGTTGGGGTGATCTATAAGGATACCCTGACTCTAGTGAGCAAAGATATTGATGTGGTCATAGGTTTCGAACTACTTGGCTTTATCATCAAGAATGATCATGGTCAGGCTTTAACTGGGATTATCTGCTACAGACCCCCGTGGTCTTCGGTGTGCAGCAGCAGCAACTGCTGCTGGAGACTTTTACTAATATGGTGGCCACTCACCACAGATTGGTGAATTTGGGTGACTTTATCCTCTGGTTAAATGGCTCCCTTGATTCAGGCTATGCCAATATTCACCAGTCTTGCGAAGACCTTAGCCTATTCCAGCTGGTGTCCAAGGTCACTCACAAGGGAGGTCACCTACTTGATTTAATTTTCTCAGAGGCTACTCATCTGATTATTGGGGAAATTATGCCTCTGGACTGGACAGACCATTTCCTGATTAAATTCTAAATGAACTTTGCTACTCAAAATACTCAGGTAGCCAACTCTACGTGTGAATATGTGAGTAGAGACTGGAAGGTTCTCCTGCGTAAGAGGGGCCATGCCCCGTTGTTTCAGGTAGAGGATTGTTTCTCCCTGGATTTGCATGTAGAGGAGAACTATGCATCTCTATGTACGAAAATTACCTTGGTTTTGGATTCATTAGTCCCTCTAAAAAACCACTGTAGTAGGGGCAGACCTTCGGCCCTGTGGTTTAATGATAGTCTAAAAAACATGAAACTTAAATGTAAGCTTGCAGAGAGGAGGTGGAGACAAGGCTATCTGGAGGAGGATAAGCTCACATGGAAATCGAAGATTGTGGGCTATAAGAAGGCGACTAACAGGGCCAAGGCGGAATATTTCTCCACTTTGATCCTTAATGCCCCTAATAGCTCCAGAAGTATTTTTAACATCCTGAATAGCTTGACCAGCCCAGGTTGTTCTAAGAACGTGATACCCCCCCTCTCAAAAACTATGTGAGAACCTGGCTAGGTTCTTGCATGATACAATTAAAATAATTACTGATGATTTGGGAGGGGCTCATCAACAATCTGAGGCTGTAAACACTATGACTTTGGGCATTGATGATATGGTGGTAAATGGCTCTGAGGCTTCGGGTGCCCTCTTAGAATGCGGGGCCGTTAATTACCTTTCTGAGTTTGTGCCTCTGGAAGTGGAGGACTTTAATAGGTTAGCTTGTGGTATTCCTCTGGGTCTCCTCTAGACCTGGTGCCACACAAAATTTGGAAAGAGTTTAAGGCAGAGTTGTTTCCTACCCTCCGTCTGATCTGTAATCAGTCTCTTTCTTACGGAGTGGTCCCTTCTCAGTGGAAACAAGCACTGGTGACACCCCTGCTTAAGAAGCCCTCTTTTGACCCGGAGTGCCCCAAAAACTATAGGCCCATCTCTCTCTTGCCTTTTCCGGCTAAAATTGTGGAACGAGTAGTGAGTAGCACTCTGTCCAAGCATTTGGAACACCATAATTTACTGGAGGAGGTACAGTTTGGCTTTCGGCCGACCCATGGTACCGAGACGGCCTTGGTGACTGTGTTGGACGAGCTTCGGATGCAGGCAGACAGGGGTCTGGCAGCTGTGCTTATTCTGCTCGACCTGTCTGCTGCCTTCGATGTGGTCAACCATGGGATCCTGCTGAGAAGAATGAGAGAGGTGGGGCTGACGGGCTGTGCTTTGAGGTGGTTCCAGTCTTTTTTATTGGACAGACAGCAAGCAGTGTACCTCTCCGCTGCCTGCGTGATGCAGCGCTTTGGCTGAAGGAAAACTCGCTGCAATTCAATGCAGGTAAGACAGAAGTGCTCTACTGCTCTATGGAAAGGGTCCCCTCCGTGATGCCCACTAACTTCTGGCCCACCGACACCTCGATTGTTGTTCAGCCAGTAAAGACGGTTCGTAATCTGGGCGTTATGTTTGACAACAAACTTACTATGGAGGCTCAGGTGATGACAACAGATAGCTGTGCTTAGCCATTATTAGATCATTGCGGAAGATCTTCTCTCTGCTACCCCCTCATGCGCGTGCGTTAGCACGTAGTACTATTCTTAGTAGACTAGATTATTGCAACGCCTTGCTACTTGAGTCTCTGAAATTTCTTCTTGATAGACTGCAGTGGATTCAGTCAATGGCAGCCAAGTTAGCGCTAGGCTGGTCAGAAGGTCCTCTTCTTCCTCGGCCTTGGCGGAGTTGCACTGGCTCCCATTGAGATAGAGAGTTCAGTTCAAGTCTCTTTGTTTAGTGTTTAAAGCCTTGCATGGGCTGGAGCCTGTCTCTATGCAAAGAAAGTTTGAGTGGTATGTTCCTGTGAGAACTCTTTGTTCTTCATTCTCGAGCCTGGTGAAGGTACCTAGATTCAGGAAAGTTAGGTCAGGTCAGGTGGTAAGTCCTTCGGGGTAACAGCTGCCAAACTTTGGAATGCACTCCCACTGGAGCTCAGACAAGTCAGTGACCTCCTTCTTTTTAAGAAGGAGATTAAAAACATGGTTGTTTCCTAAGACCTAGTTGGTTGTCTGCAGTGGGGGGCACACCATTTTTCTATTTGTACTCTGAGTTGCTAGCGCCAGGTGACAGGGGGCTTTATAAATAAAATAAATAGATAAATAAGGGTGATATGTTTGACTAGGATTAAATACCATGTACTTGTTTTTTAGTGTATTAATATCTAGGCCCCTATTCTTGCAAAATATAGAGAAGCCGTCAAGGGTCCTTTGGATGCCCATGGGCGATTTAGATAGTAACAAGGTGTTGTCCGCAAATATCATTGCTGGCACCTTCCCACAGGCGAGCCTGGGGCATCGGTGTTGGCTACCTCATTTAGTGGGTCCACCAGGGCATTAATAAAAAGATAGAACAGAGTGGGGGTCAGAACACACCCCTACCTTACACCCCTATTCACTGGGAAACGCAGAGTCAATTCTCCATATTTCCCATATCTCACCTGGGAAAAAAATTTCAGTGTGCAGTCGCTTGATCAAAGAGAGCAAGTAGGGCGGAATGCCCAGTTGCTCTAGAACTGCCCAAAGTCTGTCATGGGGCACCAAATCAAAGGCTGATTTAAAACCAACAAAGATCAAATAGAGGCTCCCACCCTCTAAAGTCAATGTCTTCCAATATAAAATTGGAGCCTAAAGATTTGGTCGATGGTAGAAATATTTTTACGGAAACCTGCCTGGTACGCACTCAGAATCTTACGCTCATCCACCCAGGGATGGAGGCGCTCCAAGGCAATCCTGGCTAACAACTTCTGGGTTATATCAATCAGGCTTTTTGGCCTGTAGATGGTGGCAGGAGGGGTTATCCCTTCTTATATACTGGGAAAATTTCTGCCCCTAACCAAGTATCCGGGATTTTCTTGCCATTCAAAATGGCATTAAATATTACACATAAATATGGGCCCCAGATATTGGGCTGCTCCCGAAATAGGAACCCGGGAATCTTATGTAATCCAGGGGCCTTTCCAAGAGGAAGCTTCCCAATTGCACTAAGCACTTCAGTCAGGGTAAACCCTATATCATCTTCGAGAGGGTTCCCCACAACGGTTGGCGAGATTCCCCCTGTGGGCTCTATAATGTCCTGGGTTGAATACAACAATTTGAAACAAAGTTTCCAAGCGTCTGCTGCAATGTTCGGCTCAATGGGTGAGCTCTCTGAGGAACTAGCTGTTCGAACCAGGGTCCAGAACGCCCTCATATCTCTGTTAGTGAGAGCCTGTTTAATTGCATCCCATCTTTAAGACTCCCACTCCGTTTTGGCTAACTTTAATGTATCACTGTATAAGGCCCTCTTGGTTTTCATCAGAGATCTGTCTTTTGTTTTTATGGCGTCAATGAGGGCACCCATTGCCATTTGGCAGGAATTATTAAACCAAGTGGATTTAGGGGTCCTCTTGCCTTTGAAGTGTATCAAGGGATTAAAGATGTTGGTCAGGCTAGTGGTCAGATCTGTGTAGAGAGCTGTAAGTTGAGCGATAGCACCACGAGAGTTAGGGGTCTGTGCAGCCTTCTCCATTACCAGTAAAGGTGGAATAATTAGGGAATACAGGGCAGCAGTCTTGCCTGGTGACTGCTTCAGGGTTTCCCACCTAATTCTCCTCCTGGTATTGTCTAAAGATGGGTTGGTACCAGAGAAGTGGCTAGTGGTTGGGGGACTATGAAGTTCCGGAACCTTAATATCGAGTACCAGAGTGTTATGGTCGCTGTCATGTCTTGGCCAGGCAGCGAAGTCGACACCCAATGCCATATGCTTGCTTCCACCAGAATATAGTCCAATAAAGATGCTTGCCCGGGTCTATTAAAAGTTGGTTTTCCAGGCTGGTCTGACTAAGTACGACCGTTGCATGCCCTCAGTGCATGAGTTAGTGTGACTGCATTGACCTGTAATACCAGGGGGTCAAAGCTCTCACCGGAGAAATCACCGGTTCAGGAATTAGCCAAAGGGAATCCTCGGCAGTGAGCGAAGGGTCGGTAGGGAGTGCTAGAGGCTCAAACTGACAATTAAATTCACCTCCTATCACCATCCTGTTGTTCGGGGGAACTAGCTCAACCAATGTGGTAAGCATATCTATGGTCTGGGATTCCTGGGCAAAGGGCACCGGATGAGGATTGATGTTAATAAATGCAATTTTAAAACCTAAGTATTAAAAGTAAGGAGGGTACACTGGATATCATCCGTAAAGGTGTTCAGCTGTTCAACAGTACAGTCCAAGTGTGTGGCAACCCATGTGCCTAACCCTCCCGATGGTCTATCTCTGTCCCCCATAGTTGCTAGCACATTAAAAGTTGCAAAGCCCCTCATGAGAGAGTCGTCTCTAGCCCAGGTCTCTTGGAACATACATACATCATGATTTTGTACAAACTGTATCCAATCAGGATTTTGAAGTTTGTTTTTGATACCAGCAATGTTCCACATCAACACCCTCAGCTGGAGACCCAAGTTCGAAGTGGCATCGCACACAATAGTACCAGAAGGGTTCGTAGTTTGTGTGATGTTTAGCTCAATCTCGGGGTCAGGTACTCCCACTTTCGCTAAGGATCTATTCCCGTCCTTAGTTGCTATTGTCAGTTTGGAGATAAGAGGGGCTTGGTTATTTAATACCTCTAGGGTAGCACCTATCGAGCCTTGGAATCCCGGGTGAGATTTATGATGGGGTTTGCCTAAAGCAACTTGTGTCTCACAAGCCATGTTTAGGGACTGCAACCCAGTGATTTTCAGATTAGGCTCTCTATTGGTCCTCCCTAGCCCCTGGGTAGAAGAGGAATCAGATGGGGTCGAAAGTCAATCTACCTCTTCAAGGGCCCCAAACCTGTTTGCTACTGCAACGTTATACTGTATTCTGGAGGACTGGCCAAATGTAGGATGGGGTTGTAACCAGTGTGTTGGAGCTCTAGTGCAAGGAGTCCAAGGTGTGTAGTTGGATCCCTGTGGGCGGTGCACGAAAGCTGTGGGACTGGTCAGCCAAAATTCGGACTGTCCGGGGATGACTAAAGTTAATAACTATATAGCCTCCTTTGAATGACTTAGGGTTCTTGCCAACCCAACCCAATCTCCGAACTAGTAATATCTCACCCGCCCTCTCATAGGGAAAATATCCGTGCCTGGTGAGCCAGAAAAGGCACTTGTTTCTCAATTCCAGCTGTGTTTCTTCCTGTCCAATTTTTATTTCAGGTGCACCAGTAACATAAGGGAGTCAGGCTGGGGTAAATCGATTATTGGGAGGGCCGGGGGGACTGGGCTTGCGTGCACGTTGTCTGCTGTGTTGGGCACTTCCCTGTCCATCATCTGATGAGAATGGAAACTTGCACTCTGCGTGCTGGGACCCCTGGTGCTAGGAACGTCCCTCCTTATTTGAGCCCGGTGTGTACCGGGTTCCTCACCAGGAGAGTGAATGTTGCCCTCTTGGGCAGCGCCGAAAGTCCCTATCTTGACAGCAATCATAGTGGCAGGGCATGATGGAATGGTGGAAGTACCACCTCTGGCTAGTGGAAGTTGCCATACTTTGTCCTTCTGTGTACTGCAATCTTTCTTCTCCACTGCAGCCGGCAAAATATTGACCAGGGGGTTACCAGGTTTGCACGGGGCGCGCATCTGACTGCTAGCTCTGTTCCCAAGGTGGAGCGATAACTCTTCTTTAACAATACCTCTCATCTGTGCCTCTAGTTCCACAATCTAGTACCTCACCCATGAAGAGCAGTCGGGGTTTTTGTGAGAGTTGGAGGGGGGTTCTACCACTCTTCCCAGTCTGACTGATTCACCCTCACTGAGCCTAATTTCTGGACTGGGCTTTTTAATTGATCCTGTCCCATTGCCTGTTTTTCACCTTGTGGCTTTGGGTAATGTAGTGTTTGTTGTACCTTTGCGTGATTTTGTATGTACTGGGGAGGGATGTATGGGTGATGACAAAGTCTCACTTGGTCCAGGTAGGGGTTTTAATGGGCTAAGGATAGAGCCCGGACTAGATTGCACAGAGATAGTTGGCCCTAGGGATTGAGAAAGATATCTGGGGTTAAGGATAGTTGCCTCTCAGTGAGCTCGATTTCAGTGGAGACTACCCCAATAGCTCTCTGAAGCATCCTATCAATTGAGGTTTGGGGGAGTGGGGCTGGTAATAACACCAAAGGCTTTTTTTGGGGTACACAACCACGCTTCCCCATATCCAAAGTAAGAGGAGAAACAATCATATAAATAATACAAAAAGGAAAATGGATAAACACAGACCCAAGGGTCGGGTTGACAAATAACCAATCAACTGGATTTCAGAGTTGGTCAGAAACCAAACGAAACCTTGACCCTAGGGACACAAGTGCAATGTGCTAATGGGTTTAGCAGCAAAAGGGCATATAAACACAGACCATAAAGTACAAAGTACTGAGGCTTGCAAGCTCTGGCCCCAAAGGACAAAAGTGCGACGTGCTTAATGTGCTGCCACCAAAAAAGGGCATTTAAGCAGATTACTGTTGATTAAAGTGCCTATAATGTCCCGGTTTTAGGTATATAACAAGTCCAATAGGGTCCAATCAGCCCATGCTGGAATAGAAGGTATGTTATTAATATTATACCCAATCAACTTGGCCGCGAAGCCATCGTGTTCCAATTGTCTACGCAAGGGGAAGTGTCAACTACAAATGCAAGGGCGGTTAAAGAAAAGTCTCACAATACCTGTCTGCTGTCTCTTGTGGAGGATGAAGACCTGGAAGTAGGGGTGGTGGCCCTGCCCTGCCTCTTCCTGGCAATGACGGGCAAGGACGGGCCCGACCTTGGCCCGGGGTTCGCCCGGGTGCTGCCCCGAGCTGCGGGAGTGCAGAGGCGCTTTTCATGGTGCAGCAGGCCACCAATGACGCTCCTTCCTTGCACCAGCCAGGGATTGCTGGGAAATGTACTTCATTGCCTTCATGGCGGTCCAGGTAAGTGCTGAGCCATTCCCCTCACGGCGTTGAGATGATCAGCCCAGCCGTTCCCCTTACGGCGGGTGAAAAGTTTCAGAAAGCGCGTCCTGATGGGGCATTAAAGCACTTTACTGTGAGTCATATCCCACTTTGGAACCCAAGGTTAGTGGTTAATCCAGTGGGTAAATGTGTGTTACGGCGATTGGTCATGTGCGATTGCATCACCGTAAAATGCTAAGACCATTATTTCTGAAATTGTTTTTGCGATCTTCCTCTGAGTTTTTGCAATTAATGTTTAAACCCCCCACCCCTCCAATGGAATGTTCTGCTGTCTATTATTTAGCTTTTTAATACGTTTCTTAATAATATATTGATCTTTTAGCACAAACTAAGTTTCAAGCTGTAAATGTCTCTTATGACTCTTATGACTTCAACAATTTTTGGCTTCCCTACAGATATTGATGTTTTATGTCTTCCACTATAATTGAAATTGTTCTGTGTATTTTGTATTATTTTGTGGATACCAGTTAGGTGTCATCATGAACTTCGGCTATGTAGTTTCAGATGAATGGTTGGTGAGAGAGGCTGGGGGAGATTAGATAATGTTAGGTAGTAAGGATAGGGTTTTAAAGCAGCAGAAATATATCTACTTGGTGATGGGACAGGTTGCTTCATAAATCTACTTGTCCTGTAAAAACGTCTACTTGTCCCTTTAGTGCCATGTAGTGCGGCCACAAATTATGGCAGCAATCTCATTCCATAGGAGTTCTGATAATGGCCTCTCTTATTTAATCAGTGCTAATACCATAGTAGGGCTTGCATGCTAATAATTTCCTAATTTTCCCACGTTTTTGCAAATCAACATACTGAGGCTGGAGGTAGCAGTTAGCAGTTCCAGGGTTGGAATGCCCTTTTGAGTCTGTGCAAAGCTAATAGCTTTCATTTTTTAAGGGTTTTCACCAGTTCTTCACTAGTCTTTTCCCATACCGAGAAAGGTTAAAAATGTACTCTTGATGAGGGTCAGGAGCAAAACATCTTTCAGGGTTGGGAAAAAGTGGTTGGAGAGAAAGTGAACTTGTCAACGCTCAACAGATTTTTGCATGAGCAAACATACACATGGATAATGCTTATGCTAAAATATAGTTTACAAATATTTTCTAGGACTACGATTTTCTGGTCTACTTATATAAATTCTTGTGAATTCATGAAATACGTAAATCTGCACTAATGTAAAGACATACCATGGGTGCACTTTTGTGACTTTCTTTAAGATTTGGGCCCCTAATTAGGTCTCGCGTCAACTGAGATTTTTTGTTTACATTAAAATTCTACCCCTCTCTCTCTCTAGCCATCTAACGACTGGCTTCATTATAAATGATCACAATCTGCTCTTTTACAAGGGGCATATCAGCACAGAAAGTATTTTTGTTCAGTGTCAGGAACTTCAATGGCAATGTGTGCTTTTTGAGACTGATAGAAATGGGGAAATCTTGTTGGCAGTGGTATGCATCCTGTCCAAATAGGGACCCCTCCTTCTAGTCAGGGTAAGAGAGTTACACACCCAAGATAACCCCTGCTCACCCCCTTTGCAGCTTGGCACGAGTAGTCATGCCTATCTCAGAAGCAATGTGTAAAGGATTTGTTCATAACACACAAAGTAACACAGTGAAAACACTACAAATGGACACCACACCACTTTAGAAAAATAAATATTTAAATCAAACAAGATCAAAATGACAAAAACCCAACATACAGAACTCAAAGTTGCTTTTTGGAGCCTGTCCGAAACTGGCCCGGCCTAGGACCAGAAATGGTGGCCAAATTTACATACACCAGCACCCACCTTACCCCATCCACAAACAGGTTGACACACTCAAAGCACATGTACTCTACTCATTTACTACAAAGCAACCCTAGACAAAGTTCAATATCTCAGCACCCACTACAATACCCTAGAAACCACACCAATACACCCTTCTATCCCAGCTACACATTTGCACCATCACTTACAAACAATACACAACTCTATCTTATACCACTAACCAATCCACTCATCAGTAACAGCACCCAGTTCCACCCCAGACCTAACTATATCCCATTCAGACACACACTCCCTGCTTTAATTACTCCTAACAGACCCCTTTTTGTCACTAACAAACCTTTACTCAGCCTTCCATCTTTTCAGCCACCAACACCCTACACTTCTATCTCCTGCAATAACACAACCACACAACACTTACACTCCACTGCACCAAACATATTACCTCTTTCAGTAATCAAATCTAACACAACTCTAGTTCACCCCCTCTTACACACAAGATAGAGTATTCACAAACACATCATCACCACCTTTATCTGATAACTTCCACTCACCAACAATACTTTACATACAAATCCTTCTAAGAAAACAAATACATCAGCACGTTCTTTTTTCAGTACTCCTGAAAATGTAACACACAATAGCACAACAAATTCTCTCACACACAACACCTCTGTCGGACGGCAGGATCCTTCTGCATGGTTACACCCACTTTCTGCCTAGTACTATGCTGTTTCTGACTCGTCTGACTGGGCTCCTGCTAATCAGGACCCCAGTCTCTGTGCTCTCTCCTCTAAATTGGTTATGGTAAGTACCTATTATGTACCTCCCAGATTGGATACTTGTGAACGCTTATAAGTCCCTAGTGTATGGTACTGAGGTACCCAGGGCATAGGTACACCAGGGATCCCCCATGGGCTGAAGCATGTATTATACTACCCTTGGGAGACCAGTCAAAATGTAACTACAAGAATGCAATTCCAGCTTGTGTAAGCTGGTGTTAGCACCACTTACGAAATATATAGGTTTCCCTATATCTAAGGTCACCGCACGTAAATCCTATAAGTCACCCCTAAATGAGGCTTTTCAATCCTGAAGGCATGGTGCTCAGTTCTAAGTGTGAGGGTGCACCTGCATGAGCAGGACACCCCTACAACCTTCAGAGTATATTCTCCCAAGTTGTAAGTGCATCAGCCATTATGATACATAGAGGGGCCATGTGTCATTACACGATGACCATCTCTAAACTGGCTGTAACAAACCCTGTCATGTTTGGTATCAAACATGTTGGAATCATGTGTGGGAGGTATGATTCCACGCACTGTACAGCTCTTCTGGGAGGCCCCAGTACTTCCGATACCAGTCTTCAAGACCTGGACAGCATAACATGGCTGATGCTGACGACAGACACGATTCTGCCCTCCTGCTGCTGAGCCAAGCTTGAGCAGGGGAAGGCAGAATAATAGGTATCCTGTCACAGGGAGGTGTGACAACCTCCCAGACAGGGTTTAGTGTATTGGGGCAGGGTGGGAGCATTTACCAGTGCCACTCAGTCTGCTAGAAGGGCACAGTTGGTGCCCTCCTTGCATAGTCCAGTTCAAACCAGCTCAGGAAGCCATTGGCACCTGCTCTGACATGAAACTGGATAAAGGACATGGGCGTATCTTCCCCACTGACCAACCCCTCTCCTGGGAGGGAACCATGAATCATCCCAATCCTTTCTTTCGAGTACTTAAGGGCTTACCTGAGGGTTTGTCTATGGATTAGTCATGGAACACGATTCATTTCAATACACCACTTCTTCTTGGATCATTTGGGCAATATGGACTTTGCTCTGGACATCAAGGCTGCAACTGGGGGGACACCTGCTGCTCCTCATCATGTCGCCCTGCCTGTCTGCTGCAACGTCCATGACTGTGCTCCATACTGGAACCTTCCAAGGCCTGTGGACATCCAAGACACCTGAAGGAATCTCCTTTGAAGTGAAGGAGTCACTTCCCTGCATCTGCAGGAACTGCAACTAAGCTGACCGGTCAGCTGATCCTGGGCTCCCACAGACTCTGAAAGGTTCAGCAACACAGGTGACATTTCTTCACATCCCTTGAGGCCTGCCCTGTTCTGTCACCAAGTTTGAGGCCAGTATCCCTCGTCGTAGCAGCAGGAACTGAATTCCTGTGCACTGCATCGACTTGCTGTTGCAAACGCTTGGTGGTTTCCTTCCATCAAGATCTTCAGGCTCAAAGTAGCCCTCCACTTCAAGAATCTCCTGTGACCAAGATCTTTACCCTCATCATCTGGCTTCCACTGTGGGCCAGCACACAGAAAAGCTATACCATAGCTATCCTCATATATCTAATACCAACACTAAGGACTCACCAGATACAAGCCCACAAAATACTGCTCACTCTTCCACAAAACAAAGTCACACTATCACCAAAGCACATTCTCTAAACTCTGAGTGAGGGGTCCCGACAGTGCTCGGGGATTCCGTCTAGGAAGAGTGTAAGAAGCTGGCTCTGTATATACTATACCAAAGTAAGATATAGTATGCACAGAGTCTAGGGAGTCCACAGAGGTATAGCAGAGGCTATCTTTGAGGTAGTGTGGGTTAGCTGTTAGGCTTATCCAGAGAGTATGTTAAGCATTTATTGTATTCACTTAATCAAAGACTAATACACACACTCAGATACAGATTCCAGACCAATGAGGTAAGTATAAAAAAGATATACTTATGTTTTATTTTAGAAACAAGCAGGACTTGCCACAAGTGAGTAAAATGAACCTTAAAATGCAATAGTGTTCAAGGAAATGCAATTGTACTAGAAATTGCAGTTGTTACAGGTTTGTATCACTTTTAAATGTAGTTTGTATCATACAGTTAGTACTTTCAGATTACTTTTTAGTTACTTCAGGATTACAGTGAGTACACCTTAAGATCCCTACATACAAGGTAAGTATGACTTTTTTTTATACTTTTCAGGAATTCCTTTTCTTCATACAACACAGTTCAACACTTAGATATTTTTAGGCCCAATACCTCTTTATTACATGGGTTCCTATGTGAGAAAAGTGTTAGTGGTTTTGGAGGTAAGTACACAATCTACAAGGGTGAGTTTTTGGGGTTAGGACCAAGGTCTACATGGACACTCAATTTGCACCACTAACGGCACTGGAGCGGCCGGATGTAGAGTGCAGGGACCCAATGTTAGCCAATGGGCCTAAGGGGGCCTTCGGTTAGGGACTGCTGACACGCAGGCCATTCGGTTGTGGGAGACAATCTCTTGGAGTTAAGATCGGCACTGCAGGAGTCAATGTCCAGCACAGCTGCACCACCTGCGTTACTCGGGCGGCCAGGTGCAGGGTGCAAAATGGACATTAGAACCCTGTGCTTTCCAATGGAGAACTTTGGTTTCTGAAATATGCTGCAGGCTCGGGCAGGAAACTGTTGGAAGGGGACCTGGACACAATTGGTTGGGCCACCCAAGGCCATGGGGGTTTGGGTGCAGGGGTGTCTTCTGGCGTCTGCTTTTCTTACCAGCTCTCGCCGCGGCTGGGAGACCCTTCAGGTATCATCTAGAGTCTTGTGGGAGGTTGAGGATTGCCAGATTCCAGGTCAGGATCACTTGGGAGCCCTCCTTGGGGTGTCGGGACACTCAAACCGGTCATGGGCGTCCGGTGGAGAGTGGT
This sequence comes from Lissotriton vulgaris, assembly GCF_964263255.1. Lineage (NCBI taxonomy): Eukaryota > Metazoa > Chordata > Amphibia > Caudata > Salamandridae > Lissotriton > Lissotriton vulgaris. The sequence goes on from NC_141696.1 coordinate 232,006,397, forward strand.
GCAATGGAATCTAGATTCTGGAGGTGAGCCTTTTGTTGAGCAAATCCGGTGTTCATGGGAGACAGAGTCTGTGGGAAGGTTGCAGGGCAGGTCTTCTTGGCTGTGGGGGGTTGCTGGCTGCTGAACTAGCCATGGTTCTTGCTGTTGGCAGGTCATAGACGGGACAGGCTGGTAGGGCTGGGGCCAAGGCAGTTGGTGTCCTCTTCTCCTTCCTGGATCAGCACGGATCTTCGGTCCTTCTTCTTTCTTCTCAAATCTGAGGAGGCAAGGTTCAGAGTTGCCCCTAAATACGAGATTTAAGGGCATTACAGTAATGTGCAGGTCTGGACCAATAGGTCCCTTCCTTGGGTGGGTACATCCCCTATCATGCCACCCTCTACTGGGAGGGGGAATGAGCCTCTTCCTACTTGGCTGAGTCTCAACATATTCAATACGGAGGGGACTGAGATGTGTGGTTGGCATAGGTGGGCGCTTCTCTCTTCCTAGCTTGGATTTACTGCCTCTTTGCCTGCCCAAAGCGAGGCCAGAACTGGTGGGAGACAGTTGCTGTGGGCAGCAAAAGGCAGGGACAGTGTCCAAAGGTGGATGTCTTTGAAGCTTCCCCTTTTGTCGATCCAGCTCATCCTGGGAGAGGAGGCATGACACCACTGCCCAGGATGGCATTTGTTTCAGTACCAGAGAGTTGAGGCTCTCTACCTAGGGGTCAAGAAACGTGTCTGGTGGTGGAAAATGGTGGGTAGCCATTCAGGAACCACATATAGGCAGGTCGATTTTCGGGAGGCATCTCTAAGATGTCCTCTGTGTGCATTTTTTATTAAATCCCACACTGGCATCAGTGAATGTGCTGATAGATTTGCTACCCAACTATCAAGTATCAAAGGAAGTAAGAAACCTCGAATGACCATGGACTTCAAGGTACCAATGAATACCCAAGTGGACAAACTAGCAAGATCATGCTTTGGTAATATAAAAACTCTGAAATTGATCTTTTCCCACCTGGTAATTCCACACAAGGTCCTGGCTACCATCACTTGTTCTTTTCAAATTCGATTATGCCGATAGCCTCTACCATGGATAACCTTTTTTATTACATGTTTTTATTGTGGTTTTTTAAAGCAAAAGAATAATAGCAATAATTCACATAATACTGATTTGCAAATTGACATATAGATGAGCATTGCAGATTACACCGACAAGTATGGAATATAAACAAAAAGAAGCAAAGAAATAATAACAAAGAGAGCAAAATAACCAATAATCACCACAGTGCAGGTTTGTACAACAGTGGATTGTAGAATACATTACATCACAATTGGCCAGCCATCATCGCAATTGTTTGATAGTGGAAGGACACTTCAATCAGTGAGTTCGGAAAGGAAGTAAGAGCGAAGCGGTTACCAGATACTTTTTGGCATGGAGGAAGGAGGAAGCATGGATGAGTAGACATGGCTGGTATTGTCACAGGGGGACAGAATTTGAACTTACCGGCTCCAGGAGGGGTCGCTTGCATCAACTTCAACGCACAGCGCCACTGGGTCCCTGACGTTGTGGCCGCCCCCGCCGCTGTGCAGCGCCATCGCACGGCCGCGGAGCGGAACGGACCACAACTCCCAGCGTGCCTAGCTGAACCCACCGCCCACTTCCTGCACAAGCGCCAGGAGGCGCTACTAAAGGCGTCAGCTCCCGGAGAGGAGCGGGGGACAGAATTTGAACTTACCGGCTCCAGGAGGGGTCGCTTGCATCAACTTCAACGCACAGCGCCACTGGGTCCCTGACGTTGTGGCCGCCCCCGCCGCTGTGCAGCGCCATCGCACGGCCGCGGAGCGGAGCGGACCACAACTCCCAGCGTGCCTAGCTGAACCCACCGCCCACTTCCTGCACAAGCGCCAGGAGGCGCTACTAAAGGCGTCAGCTCCCGGAGAGGAGCGGGGGACAGAATTTGAACTTACCGGCTCCAGGAGGGGTCGCTTGCATCAACTTCAACGCACAGCGCCACTGGGTCCCTGACGTTGTGGCCGCCCCCGCCGCTGTCCAGCGCCATCGCACGGCCGCGGAGCGGAGCGGACCACAACTCCCAGCGTGCCTAGCTGAACCCACCGCCCACTTCCTGCACAAGCGCCAGGAGGCGCTACTAAAGGCGTCAGCTCCCGGAGAGAAGCGGGGGACAGAATTTGAACTTACCGGCTCCAGGAGGGGTCGCTTGCATCAACTTCAACGCACAGCGCCACTGGGTCCCTGACGTTGTGGCCGCCCCCGCCGCTGTGCAGCGCCATCGCACGGCCGCGGAGCGGAGCGGACCACAACTTCCAGCGTGCCTAGCTGAACCCACCGCCCACTTCCTGCACAAGCGCCAGGAGGCGCTACTAAAGGCGTCAGCTCCCGGAGAGGAGCGGGGGACAGAATTTGAACTTACCGGCTCCAGGAGGGGTCGCTTGCATCAACTTCAACGCACAGCGCCACTGGGTCCCTGACGTTGTGGCCGCCCCCGCCGCTGTGCAGCGCCATCGCACGGCGGCGGAGCGGAGCGGACCACGACTCCCAGCGTGCCTAGCTGAACCCACCGCCCACTTCCTGCACAAGCGCCAGGAGGCGCTACTAAAGGCGTCAGCTCCCGGAGAGGAGCGGGGGACAGAATTTGAACTTACCGGCTCCAGGAGGGGTCACTTGCATCAACTTCAACGCACAGCGCCACTGGGTCCCTGACGTTGTGGCCGCCCCCGCCGCTGTGCAGCGCCATCGCACGGCCGCGGAGCGGAGCGGACCACAACTCCCAGCGTGCCTAGCTGAACCCACCGCCCACTTCCTGCACAAGCGCCAGGAGGCGCTACAAAAGGCGACAGCCCCCTCCGCATCGCGGACGCGCGCGGGCGGCGCCGGGCGGAGCCCGGGCAGAGGGCGGGCCATCTGTGGCCATCAGGGGACGACAGAGGACAGGACAGGCCGGTCCACTAACATCTACAGTCCAGAAATGGGTAAGAGAAAACTCCAGACATCGCTTACAGGGGGAACTAGCAAAGTAAAAATTGCACGCAAAACTAGTGCCCCCGAAAGCATCTTGACTTACCTAACATCTGCCGTGGGGAAGCTCAATAAAGAAATCGCCGAGAAAGTACGTGAACTCGGCTTAGAGGGAGTTACGATTGAGCACAATGATCCAAGGGTACCTCTAGAACCCAATATTGTCATTACCAGTGCCTGTGATAATCTACCCAACGATCAACACCCAGTGCATCATGAGCACCCTACAGTGGCACCTGACTCCCCTGTGCATGCCCAAACCCTGGTGGGGGATGCTAAAACATGTAAAAGTAGGAAAAGAGTAAGATCTCATAAAACTCTACCCTTTCAATACAGAGCCAACATTAAAACACGACAATCTTCAGCTAAGCTCGAAGGCTCAATTAAAGACATGATAGAAAGGGTATTAACAGACACCATTGAATCCACACTAATCAAGATCTCGAGTGACATAGTCGAAACCCTTAAAGACTGTGTAGCAGGTATTATGACCCGATGTGAGAGGATGAACTCCCTGTTGCTCCAAAAAGTGACAGAGCATCTAGCTCTAGATCCACCACAAGCCACAGGGCAAACTAGCCAACCTATGGAGGTGACCAACAATGGAAATACTATGCCCAATGCAGCACATTTGCCACTTATCCCGACAGTGATCCCTGCAAACAATCCTAAATCTGTCGGAAATACTCTGCACTCTAGCAGACAGAACAACTCGGATTCCAACACAAATAATAGCGAGGCAAAGGACGAGGCTGCTGATAATACATCTCATATGAGAACGGAGAATGGTTTGTATCCCAAGCCTATGGTAAACTTACCCCCTGAGGCAACTCCTTTTGTGGCAGTTCTGGTTAATGTCCCAAGACTCACCCCGGGAGTATCTGAAACACAACTAACCCTTATGGAAAATGTCAAGAGCTGGTGCGACAAAAACTGCACAGGTCCTAGTGATGTTTCTGCACATATAAGCTTGGCGAGAAGAGTTACTTGGCTGGGTCCGACGGCCAAACGCTTCTCTGATGATTGTGTCATCATCTATTTCAGGATTCCACACGTCTGCACAAGACTTTTTTGGGACGCAACTGACATTATCCAAGGGCAAATACGAGCGGTCCCATTGGGCTTTTTCTATCCACGCCCAACACAACAAGCCAACCGGGACTTAGCATACAGGAAAAATACCCCAAGACATAAAGTGCAACTAGCTAACTGGGCCACTCAACCACTTAGCTCTCAACTGTCCCTAGACTGCAATCACCAAGTGGCTCTGACTCCTGGCCTGGAGCTAAGTAACCGTTTTGATGCCCTTACAAACCTTGATACTAACATCTGACTGGGCACCAAGATGGGGCTGCAGGAACCTCCCGGAACTAAAGGGGCTAACAGAACAGTGAAGCTAATGACATGGAACATTTCCGGCCTTCAAGCCAAAAGAGATGATAAAGAATGGCTGGAAATCATTAAGCAGCAGGATGTGATTGCTCTACAAGAAACTTGGGACACTGAATGTAACTTCTGGGTAGAAGGATATGTATCCTACTTTAAAGCTGCTCAAAAGTCCAATAGGGGCAGAAGTAAGGGAGGCCTAGCACTCTTAATCTCAGTAAGCCACATGGGGGCGATGAAAATTATAAACATCAACTCCCCTAACTGTTTAATTCTAGAGGTCTCGATGAATATAGGGGTAAAACTCTTATATGTAAATTTTTATAACTCAACAGAAGGGTTACAAGGAAGTGAAAATATCGTAATGGTGGCTGATTTTTTAAATAATTATAAGAAGAGTCAATCTACTTTGGTTTACTACATTGTTTTTGGAGATTTTAACACACACCTCTGTCAACTTAACTGTTATAACGGCAGTTCCCATGATGATGACTATTTGACTCATCCGCACTTCGAACACTCTGCAAAAGGGGGCGCTTTAGAAGAACTGTTGATAGATATGGATATGTCTGAACCCGCTTTTGTGAATCCGAAAGACAGAGTGGTAACTTATAGTGCAAGAGGTAGTAATACTATCATTGATTATATCTTTGGGTCACCTAGTGTTCTCACAAATGTCATCTCATACAATGCCATTATAACGGCATTTAGTGACCATAATCCGGTCGTTATGGAACTGACTAATATAAATCCTACCATAATAAATCATGACCAACAGTTAACCTACCCCACTGTTATCCGGGCCCATGACCAAGGTAGACAAGTTAAATGGTCTAGGATCAACGTTGAGGAATTTTTTACTAAATTGTGTGATAAACTAAGTGTTGAACTAAATATATGCAGGGACCCTTTGACCACAGGAGGAAATGTCACAAAAGCCTTTGATACCATATGTAAAAATGTCGCTGAGGCCCTTACAAGTAAATCCGCTGATAAGCCACGAAAGGCACAGGGATGGTTTAATGCCGATTGCTCAAAGGCACATAAAAAACTTCTAGAAGCCCTAAAACGTAAGCCACGTAACATAATTGAAGTGTCCCAACTAAGGAAAGAATATAGGAGTACGACCGAGGCTCGTAAAAGAGAAATAAAACACAAAGCCTGGGAAGCACTCTATGACTATCTTACTTTAAGGGATAGTGCAAAATTTTGGTCTATAGTGAACTCTCCTTTGTTTAGTGGCAAAGAGAATGAGTCATTAGAGGTTAATATCACCGAGAAACAATGGCTAGATCACTTTGAAAACATCTACGGAAGTAAGACCATTACTACCCCTTTCACTCCTATAGATCCTCTACCTACAGACACTCCATTAAGGGTAACGGTAAAAGAAGTATTAAACGCAATTTAAAATACTGCCGGCGGGAAAGCCCCAGGCCCGGATGGGGTTCCCGCTGATTTGTATAAAGCACATCCCCACATATGGTCTATAGTACTCGCGAATGTTTTTAATTTAGCATGTATGAATTTGTCTGACACTCCGACCACTTGGTCACATTCGGTTATCATTCCAATTTTTAAGAAGGGGCAAAGGGGTGACCCCAGGTGTTATAGACCAATATCGCTACTTGATTCCTCATTTAAGATTCTTGGTAAAGTCATTTTAAACAAAATTAACTTGTGGGAAAAGGAAAATGCAATTTTATGCAACACTCAATATGGATTCAGAACAGGGAGGGGTACTGAGGAGCAGTGTCTTAATTTATACATGACTGTTTGTAAATACACCATCGCTTCCAGCGGGGCAATCCACCTAGCTTTTATGGACCTGTCCACAGCGTTCGACCTAGTAAATAGGTCGAAGCTGTGGACGATTCTCTCGGAGCTGGGTCTGGACCTTGCTTTGATAAACTTTTTAGCTTTCTTGCACAGCGACCTGACTGCATCAGTACGGATGACTACAGGAGGCAAGTGCACCACTGGGTTTAGATCAGTAAGAGGGGTTAGACAGGGGTGCATTTTGGCCCCCATGTTATTTTCTTTGTATATTAACTCCCTGTACTCCGTTCTAAAAACAGCTACCCTAGATATACCCAATATGGGAGGGTCACCGTTGCCGGTACTGATGTATGCCGATGACACGGTCCTCATTGCCAGAACCCCCAATGGTTTACAGTTGCTCCTTGACTCGTTTGGGGCTTTTATGCAAAAACTAGACTTGGTTGTAAATATGGAAAAATCGCACGTTATGTCCATTGGGAAAGGAAAGAACACCACAAAAACCCTACGATGCAATGGAGTGATTTTATCCAAAGTCAAAACATTTACATACCTTGGAGTCATCTTCGATGACATGGGCACCTGGACCCCTCAGGTTGTAAATAAAGCAATGGCTATACGGCGGTCATTTGCAGCGATACAGAGTTTCGCTAAGAGACTGGGGGGTAAACCAACTGAAGCCATTCTCAACCTGTATAGAGCCAAAACCCTAGCTCTGGCTAGATACGGAGCTGGGATTTGGGGATTCAGGGACTTGGCCCTGATTCAAAAGGAAGAGAATAGGTCCATGCGCTCATTATTAAGCTTACCACAGTCTACACCCATCTTCTCTGTCTTGACAGAATTAGGGCAAGGATATATTGAGGATACCCTTAACCTGGCCCCACTACTTCTTTGGGTGAAAATGTGGCTGAACCCGAACCTGATGCTAAATCGTCAAATTATTATTGACTGCATGGGGAGAGACAGAGCTAAAGATATTAAATGGCTGAGCAATATTAAGTCTGTTGCTACTCATCTTGGCCGTGCTGACTTGTATAGTAATCCCGAGAGGCTATGTAAAGAGGATGTCACATGGATTAAAACACATTTTATAGAGTCTAGGAACATGCTTCGTGAAGCCCAAGAAATAGAGAAAACAGCTGTTAGGGCTCACTACACTGTTGTATCAACCATGACCACCCAGCCTTATTTGAGGGTAGTGAATAGGCCATATCATCGGTGGCTTCTCACAAAATTCCGTTTCAACCAGATGCACCTCCTTCTGGGTGATTATCCGAAATGGAACAAGCCAAGGGATCATGCCCCATGTAAATGCGATTCTTTCTCCGGCCAAGACCAGACCCATTTTGTATTTTTTAGTCCCTTTTTTGCGGAGGGGAGAAAAAAATATATACTACCACTCATGAGAAACAGGGGATTTATGCAAGTAAAACCCGCATTGTTGTTTTTACAAATCATGGAGACCCCTATTGTAATGTACGGGGTTGCAAGTTTTTTGGTAGCAGCTATGAGAGCTAAAGGACTAAGATCATTGAACACCTCAACAGCTGAATGAATCATGTAAACATTAAGATGTAGCAACCTATTTCCTTATGATTTGCATAATAAATTTGCTCTGTATAGTTTAAAGTATTCTGAATATGGCAACGAACTACCTATAGAACCTAAAAGTGATGTCTTAATCAAGGGGTTTTGATCTATCCTACAAAGTAAAAAGTAACACCTGAACCCGATTTATCCTGCATAAATGTTCTTTTTAACGTCTTTTTTAAACATCTTTTTAAATGTATACTACATGCTGTACTGTATTGGTCGAAAAATGAATGAAATGTATGCCTACCCCATTCTTATATGTGTTTGTAGTATACTTTTATGATTTTAATTAATCGAATAAAGTATTTTTGACTCTGACTCTTGTCACAGTACATCAAATCCATTAGCCAGGCCTTCACTAATGGTGGGCAAATTCCAGCCCAATCCAAAGAGACCTGTCGCTTAGCCAACAGGAGCGCAATTACAGTAAAATGCCATAGGCAAAGCCACAGAGGAAGAGCTTATCCCAGCAGCACCGGTAAAGGCGAGGGAGTTACGTTGGTCTCAACCATTAAACAGAGATGTTCAAAGACTGACTCCCAGAAAGCCAAGACAGCGGGGCAATTCCATGCCAAATCAATAAAATAAGTATGATCCATCGCACACCTCTGGCAATTGTCTGGCTTAGCGCGATTCATCTTGGCAACCAACATGGGAGTAACATACATTCTATGTAAATATTTAAAATGCAGACGTTTATGTTTATATTTATTCGATACATATTGGGTCTGTTCGCAACAATAGGTCCACATTTTGTCTGTCAAAGGGTGTGGCAAATCTCCCTCCCAAGCTGTCTTCACCCACCCGCCCACCAATCGGTCGGAGTGTCTGCGTGAGATGGTACAATCTAGAGACCAGGTGTGCATTGTCATGTGTTGTCATTATTTTGATGAAGGGCATGAATTCAGGGTGTTCTGCTGCCAGGGGACGTAATACTGTAGCCAACGACGTGTTTGTTCTGTGTATAAGGAAGCGGTCCCATACACTCACATCTCGATCCTTCGTCAAATATGCTATGGGGAGAGCATTTGACCGTTATCAAACATATAGCCCGTAGTCTGAAGACAGTTGCGGGCCATCGCCCGCTGAGTCAGTGTTTCGGTAGTAGGAGGCAGCCATGGGTTGTCCAGTAAGGGCAAATGCGGAGAGTAAAAATGTTCAGTCCCTAAATATTTACAAATACGTCCCCAAGCCCAGCTAGAGGTTTGAAAAGTGTGGATTTCAGCAGGAGTCCTAGTGAGCCTAAGCAGGAGTATGGAGGAGAGGGGAGAAGGGTGATCCTGTTTAAACTCCGATTTAAGAAATCGCAAATGCGCATCTGGATAATACCAATAATATGCGTAGTGTGTCTGCGCCACGAAATAGTATAAATATAAATCGGTAACTCCAAACCCACCCCGCTCAAACGGCTGAGTGAGCATCTGCCATTTCACCCGTGCCTGACTCCCTGCCCAAATCAGTCTTGTGAACATGCCACGGAGGTTGTTGAACAAAGTAACTGTGAGTGGGATCGGGATATTCATGAACAAATTCAGAAAACTGGGCAGTACTAACATTTTAATGATCGCTATGCGACCAGCGATAGATAATGGAAGCCCTATCCAGCGGTCTTTTATCCCGCCAGCCGGACTATGGCCATGCCGTAATTAACCTGGTGTGACCGTTGAAGGACTCTGAGCTGTATTTGCAGCAGACACCTAGTAGGTGTATTCATGAAGCCCTCACTCACCAACCTAGTTGGTGGCATGCTTCATCATCGGGCCCACCCAGTGACATCTAACATGTCCCGGGTGTGCTTTGATGCCTGATTACAGCGGAGCAGGTATTTTACTGAGTGTGCAGTGAGGTGAGTGATAAAGTGAAAATTAAAACGGCTGCTTGGCAGTCCCAGTACCGAGGGTAAATTAAAGTTTAATAACTGGGCCTCCAAGGGCGGTTAAAAACAAGGCAGGGGGATGTGTGGAGGCTAAGTTAAGACCACCTACATCCAGTGTAGGTCGACATGTTTCGGCCAGTGCCTTTATTAATGTTGGCTTTCCTCAGGACCAAAGAGTGGTGATTAAAAATATTTTAAAGTGAGTGTTGCGCAGACTATGTGTTGCACACACTAAGGTGCTCCAGGTGTGCGAGGTGGATTCCCTCACCACGCATACCGGAACACATAACATAAAATGACAAAACAGGACATACAAGGTAGAGAGTCATTTAGCAATTGCTTAGTGGGCACAGAAAATAATTGCCGGAAGTAAGTGCTCCGTGGGTGGGGGACTGTAGCACAGCAAAAGTGTAGCAGCAATGATGTTGCTGCTAGTGGTTTATGCGGGATATCTGGCGTGGTGAGGGTAAGAAACGAGCATCACACACACTCTATGAAGTGATGAGGACGTAAGGGTAAGTATCTCACGCTAGTGTTTTAGCTTTGTTGCCTTCCTGGAGAGATGCAGTGGGAGGATTTACCCTGGGGAGGGAGGACAGGGGGTTGAAACAACCTGTGGGAGAGAAGAAGCGCTTACCTGGTAGTCGTGTCGGGTGAATCTCATACTCACGGGATTTCCAGTCAAAGCCTGCCGTGTACCTGAACTGCTGTCATCGACCTCCGGAACCCGGCTGAGGTTTGCGGTGATCTTAAATAGTGTCCCGTAAGTGCCGGCACCTGGAGAGGGGGAAATGGTAAACAGACTCCCTTGCCAGTAGCGAGTCTGGTGTGCGCATGCGCGAATTGGGTGCGCTATGGATTTTCTAGCGCATGCTCAGTGGTGGGATATTGATGTGCATCGAATGTGGCATATGGGTAAATTCCCGGGTATTTGGACAATGCCTATTGCGGATAGGCGTGCCAGCAAGGTGTAACACATGGTGAACCCGGAGTGTACACGGTATCTGGCAAAGCACGTACAAGTGTGGGAGCAAGGAGTGTATGCATCAGGAGATTACATAAGGCATGACACGTGGGAGTTAGGGGGTAGGCAGCGACGTGACGCATTGGTGCACGTGCAGAAGACATGACATCTTGTCGGAACGTAATGTAGAGCACGTGGGGAGCGTGTGTGTTGGGGGTAAGAGTAGGTGGCCCACAGTGCACCTGACCATGAATAGCAGAGCAAAGGTCATGGGTGAGTCAGAAGAGATAGCAAGAGTCATGGGTTGAGGGAGTTCCACGGTATAGAGTCATTTAATCCATGTTTGTGAAGCGAGAGGCGATACATCCACCGTTGCTCCTTATTAAGGAGGAATTTTTCATTGTCAGTACCGCTAGTGTTGAATTGTTCTACCACAGTCCAGGATAGGTCATTGGGGGTGTGGTTGAGATTGAGGAAATGGTCCGTCAATTTGCTGATGTTCTTTTTACATCTGATGGTACTCCTGTGTTCCAACACACAGGTGCGTACTTTCCTGGTGGTCATGCCGATATATCTGAGGCCACATGGGCATGTGAGGAGATAGATGACATTACTGGAGTTACAATTGGTGTGGGTTCGTTGGGTCCATACTTTGCCCGGCTCAAGGACCAGAGTTTTGGTGTGTCGGGTAAGAGGGCATATGCTACAGTCGTAGTGTCCCGTGATCTTGGGCAGTCCCCAGGTGTTGGTGATGATGTTGGTGTCCATTGTGGGCTGGGGTTTGTGGCGGGTGAATACGAGTTGGTCTCTCAGATTGCTGGAACTCTTGGAGGGTGACATCAGCAGGGAAGAAATACAGGCATCCATTGCCAATCTGTCCTATCAAAAAACCCCGGGTGATGACGGCTTCCTGCTGAGTATTACAAGTGGACCGGGGAGGAAGCACTAGACACCCTACATGCGGCCCTACAGGTAGCCAACAGAACTTCTTTGTTGGGTCCTATCTCCAACAGGGCCGTTATCGTGGTCTTGCCTAAACTGGGGAGGGATCCTCTCCTTTGTGGCAGTTACCTCCCTATTTAACTTCTAAATGGAAACATTAAAATAGTGTCCTCGCTGCATGTCTAATGAAAGTCATACCTTCTCTCATCCTTTATGAGCAGGTTGGTTTTGTTCCAGGGCGATTTTCTAGAAACCATCTCTGCACACTTGCTCATACGCTATGGACAGCAAAAGATCTTTCGGAAGATGCAGCAGTCCTCTCCCTTGATGTGGGAAAGGCGTTCGACCGCATAGGTTGGAATTACCTTTTCGCCACTATGAAACGCTTTGAGCACGGTGACAAATTCATCTCCAAGGTCCATTTAATCTACGACTTCCCGAGAACCAGGTCAAATGCGGAGGGTTTCTGTTTGTTACTTTTAGGATGCAAAGAGGCACATGTCAGGGATGCCCACTCTCTCCCCTCCTGTTTCTTCAGGCCATGGAACCCCTGGCCTCTGTCATACGTCACTCGTCAAGAGTAACAGGTATCCCCATAGCGGCTGGCCTCTCTAAAATATATCTGTACGCAGATGACATACTACTCGCCATCAGAGACCTACCACGCTCCCTCCCGGAACTATTGGACCTCATAAAAGAGTTTGTAACACTGTCGGGCTATAAGGTAAACTGGGATAAAACCGTGTCCCTCCCACTCTCCTCAGGAACCATGAAAGCCGCAATACAGGGATACCCTTTTCGGTGGAAGTCCTCTCGGCTTACATGCCCCGGAGTGCTAGTCTACAGAGGCCTGGAGGGAATGGTCGTAGATAACCTAACACCCCTAATTGCACGAATAAAAATAGACTTTGATAAATGGTCCCTACTAGGATTCTCCATGTGGGGCAGGGTACAGGCTGTGTGCATGGTGACATTTCCATGCTTCAATTATATCCGAGTTATGCTGCCCATGGTGATACCCCTGTCAACTTTACACACTATTGATGCAATAGTACGGGCCTTTGTCTGTGGTACTACCTGCCCCTGTCCGGCTGCACTTAAGCTCATGGCCTTCTGCTCTTGTGGTAGCTTGGGCTTTCCATCAGTAGAAGACTACAGTTTGGCCCTACATCTTCCCAAACTTGCCTACCTCCACCCAGCAACACCAGACCCCTCCAGTGGGTGACAACGGAAAGATCACTCCTCAATCATGGCAAATGATTGGGCCTCTTATATGGGGATACCATCATGCACGAACCAGTTCCACACCTAGTGTTACAGGCCACACACAAGGCATGACACCGCACACACCACCTCTTAGGCACCAGCCACCATCTACATGCCAAGGCACCGATCTGGAGTAATGATAGCATTAGAATTGAAAAAAAGACACTCCATTGGCCTGTATGGAAAGCCCTGAACATACATTTCCTCGATCAGGTGATCCTCAACGGTGATATAAAACCCTTCACAATACTGCATTACCCCCAGAGCAGGCCTGGAGATACCTGCAGTTGCAAGACTGTCTACAAAGATGCCTTGGCCACCGACCTTGGGCCCTTCCATCTTCCCCGGTGGTGGAATATCTGTCAATCTGGCGTAGACACAAAGGTGTCATGTCAGGACTCTATGGTATCCTAATCAATCACTTGTTCTCGCATCCCCTCCTATACAGTCTCCACGCCAAATGGCAGGCACAGCTACAACACACAGATGTGGCAGAAGATTGACAGATATTGTTGAAGACCTAGACAAGGGAACTCAAGGAGACAGATTAAAATGTTGTCTCTTTAAAACTCTACACAACAGGTACTGGACCTCAGTGAAACTGAACAGGGCCGGCTGCTACCACATTCCAAATGCTGGCGGTGCCCATTTGTGCAAAGTGATCTCCCCATATACCATGCGAGTGTCCCTCTGGCCAATCCTTTTAGTCCTTTGTAAGGACCACACCGGGAGCGGTGATACCCCTCTGCCTACCTCTCCAACCCCCAGTTATACTCCTGCATGACATCAGCACCACCCCGGACGTCACACAACTGCAACGTTGCAATCTTCATACAGCACTGTCCACCGCTAAACTCTGCATCTTAAGGAAATGGAGATCGCCTGACCCTCCCTCCCAAGAGGAATGGATGGCAGCGATGATCCAAACGGCCTCATACGAATGTGTTATATACGGCCTCAGGACCATACGAAGGTATATACACAGACGTGGGCCCCCATTCTCAGAGAGGCCACAGAAATAAGACTCTGCAGCCCGACCCAGCCCAATTCCATCTGTCAGTTCGATAACCACAGCTAGAAGAAGCGCCCATTCCCTCGCCATAAATGCCACCTTGTCCTATAGTAACTCACTTTCATATGTCCTCTACAATGCCTCTCCCCTCCCCCTACCCTTCTCTTCCTCTCCTCTTGCTATCACTTCTGTTTTCCATACTTCCTTTCTCCATCCACCTTCCACAGCCCATCTACCCCCAGACTTCTTGCTATGCCCTCAGCTACCAGCTGGACACGTAGGCGGGTACCCCTTCACACCATGCCCCGCTCCCATCTAGAGGTGATTACCACTATCCCATCACAGCATGCTGGCATGCAACCATTACATGAGGGACTACTCTGCCCCCTCTTCGTTTTGTACCAACACCCTGCACACCCTGAGACTCAGACACAACCTATCCCCTGCATACCCCCTGCACAACAATACGTGCCCACCCTCTTCTCTTTCCTTCCAATGATACCATCTCATCATTGTTGCTCCCCCTACACCCGAATAAGACCAGGGGCTGCCTGACCTCGTCCACTTATCACCCTCACTCTTACCTGCCTCCAGTACCTGTTCCATAAAGATCATTGACCCCTCCCAACATGAGGATCCCTTTCCGTGAGAATGACTCTGAGTCTGTTGGGCCTCATAACATCCTGCTGGTAAACCATGCAAGGTGGCAAATGCGGGCTGTGCAGTAAGACCTGAAGTTCCAATGGGCACAGCATCGAGGAAATCTGTTGTGATCTCATGCAGGTTTCCACTAACCTGTTCAGCCGGGTACAGCAGGAGCGATGAAGGTAGCTAATTCTCCTTATCCCTTCGCAATGGCACACTCAGCTAGTATATACATATGAACTCCACTAAGTGTATCACCACCAGGGAAGGGAGAAAAAGGGACAAAAGAAACAATAAAGTAGCAGCAGCTCAAATCAGCAGGTAGGTATGTTCGGATATAGATACGCTGTATAACCTCCCTGGTAACTGGTGATGAACCCTGCAGAGGGAGAAACACGGGGTCACACATGCATTCAATTCTTCTATTATTAAGTTAAATGCCATATACGTATATGTCCTTACACTTGAAACTGCTGCCCAGGCTCATAGAAAACAGAGAAAGAGGTAAAAATAAAGCATAAAAGAAAAGAAGCGCCATTTCTGCATGGTGCTTAACATCCTCGAACAAAGGTTAAGTCACCTCCTAGTGCTACCAAATGTTTATAACACGTTCGGGATTCTTAAGAAAACGTGGTCTGAATGTTCAATAGCACCCCGCTATTGAATGGTAGCAAAGTAGTGGAACTGCATAAAATCCTGCTCGGTACTCGATGAAGGACAAAGTTAAATGAGTACTTGATATAGGAAATCTCCACGCGCCTCACCGAGTATTATGGCCATACTGGAGTAAAGCAAGACCATCAAAATCATCAACGATGCGGTCGAGGCAGGGAGAACAAGGGAATTAAGTACATAGGAATTTCTAAACGGAACTGTAGAGCGGCCGCTCTATAACCAAATCCAGCGTAATGCAACACGCGACAAGGCAGCGCTCCTGCGCCTTACCTTACCGCAAATCCTTCACTCCTTCTCGAGTCTCAGACAACAAGATTAATTCGGGCCACACAAACCTCAGATCCCAGCGCGTTCAATGCGCGATCGAGGTAAGGTTCCACCCGATATCCATGGACGCCTCTGACTGTGTGTAGTTCAAAAGTAAAAACGAAAAGAAAACAGAAAGGTCTAATCCGGGTTCAGTACACCAACGTCCAGGGCTTCTCAGTACAGGTACTCCTACGGTCAGGTGACACGCACCGGACTCCATGACAGGAGGAGTTAAGTAAAGAAACGAAAAGAAAGAAAGGAAGGACAGTGCCCCTAAGCATTCCCCACCCAGGCCTTACAGTAGTGATGGATGTGTTCCTTCTGGGATGGTGAGGCCATCTGGGAGAGGTGGAGATCAGAGGACTCTGGTCACCATCAGAAGCAAAGCTCCATATGAATCTGTTGGAGATTCGGGCGATCCTTCTGGAACTGAAAGCCTTTTTACGGTCTATAAAGGGAAGGCTGAAATGACAACACTATCGCCATGTGGTACTTCAGCAAACAGGGCGGCATGAGGTCATGGATGCTTTGTCAAGAGGCCCTGCGTCTTTGGACTTGGCTAGAAAAGCAGGGCATTTCCCTGGTGGTTCAGCACCTGGCTGGTTCTCTGAACATTCGGGCCAACAAGCTCAGCTGAAAGTGCCTTGTAAGTCACGAGTGGCGTCTCCATCCGGATGTGGTACAGGGTCTCTTTCAGCAACTTGGGGGAGCCTTGGTTAGATCTGTTCACCTCTGAAGAGAACGCGCATTGTCAGCAGTTTTGCACGTTGGAATTTCTAAGGTGGTTCTCGCTCGGCGATGCTTTTCGCTGGGAGTGGAGTTCAGGCTTCCTGTACGCCTTCGCGCCCATGCCACTTCTGCCCAGAGTGCTCAAGAAGATTAGGAATGACCAATCACAAGTAATTATTGTGGCTCTGGACTGGGCCCAGGAAGTTTGGTATCCCGAGGTTCTAGACATGAGAATTGATCCTCCGATAAGGCTGTCCCTTCGGGAGGATCTTCTGTCACAGAAGGGGAAGGTCCTTTACCAGAACCTATCTACTCTCCGCCTCCTTGTGTGGAGACTGAGCAGCGAAAGTTGACAGCTTTTGACCTCCCTTCCGAAGTCTGTGAGGTTACGGTGGCAGCCAGACGTCCCTCCATGAAATTGGTATATGTCTGCCAATTGAACACATTTTGTAAATATTGTATAAAAAGGTACATTGTACCCTTGTCTTTCTCTCTGGCAGATATCATTTTTTTGTACTTTCCTTGGTCCAGCAGGGTCCTGCCTTGGGCTCCCTGAAAGGCTATCTTTTGGCCCTCTCAGCTTTTCTTCGGCTACCAGATCAGCCTTCACTTTTCAAGTCCCTTCTGCAGAGGTTTTTGAATGGGTTAACCTTTTATTATGTCACAATGGGACCTTAATTTATTTCTCTCATTCTTGATGTGCACACCGTTGAGCCAATGCACAATTGTCCTCTATGGTTGCTCACCATAATTACAGCTTTCTTGGTGACAATTACCTCTGCCTGGAGGGTGAGCTAACTGCAAGCACTGTCATCACAGCCTCTTTACCTGACAGTTTTTCCTGAAAAAGTGGTACTGAGAACTAGGGCATCCTTTTTGCCCAAGGTTGTAACTCCCTTTCTTTTTGGACAGTCAGTTACCCTGCCTACTTTCTATGCACCTCTGCATCCTTCCAAGGAAGAAGAGCGTCTCCAACTTCTGGCCCCAAAAAGGGCATTTTCATTGTATCTCGATCGCACTAAAAAATTGTGGGAATAAGACCAACTCTTTGTAGGATATGTGGGGCAAAGAAGGGGCATGCAGTTCAAAAGAGGACCATCTCCTGTTGGGTCATCCTCTGTATACAAATCTGTTACACCTTGGCTAAGAAGTAACCTCCTGAGGACCTTAGAGCTCATTACACCACAGCAAAGGCAGCCACCACAGAGCTTCAGAGCGGGGTTCCAATCAATGATATCTGTCAAGCTGCCATGGGGACGTCTCTGCAAACGTTTGCCTGACAGTACTGCCTAGATTCTCAGGTTCACAGAGAAAGCTTGCTTGGGTACTCTGTCTTGTAGGATTTACTTGTATAAAACCTTTCCGCAGTCCCTCCTTTGGGGAAGGTCTTTTTTGTGTATATGTTTAAAGGTAAAGCATCTGCGGCTAGATGTCTCTATCAGATGGAAAAGTTACTTTCGTTTGGTAACACCTTATCTGGTAGAGACATGATCTAGCTGCAGATTCCTTACCGATCCACCCATCTTCCCCCCTCAGCGGAACTGTTTTTACTGTCAGGGCTTATCCCCTTCAGAGCCTTTGCTTCTTTTTAAAAACACCATGATCAGTCACTTCATGGCTTCGTGCTTCTGGCGTGGAAAGTTGTGAAAAGTAGTGACGTCAGCGCATCAGAGTGGCTGTTAGATTTACGACAGATATGTGACGACGAACACAATGCTGACAACATCACACAGAGTTTACCGACGCCACCTACCGACGAGCAGGGGTACTGCTAAGAAAATCTTCCAGATCCAGCCTGATGCCTGGAAGTCCAAGGTTAAGGAATCTGCAGCTAGATCCTATCTCTACCAGATACGGTGTTACCAAAGATAAGTAACTTGTCTGTCAATAGCTAAAAGATAACCCATGAAAAAGCTGGGGATGCGTAATATAACAGCCTTGCGTAAATCATTATATTTGATATCCCCTTAATAAGAGATGTTGGAAAACTCGAGGAAGGGTTCCAGCTGGCAGAAAAATACTGTGCTCATAAAGCCAACTTAAGACCATGTCCAATTGAATACTGGTAAGTTGTAACATTAGAATCCTAGGGTATACCACAAAGTATAGTTCGTAAGGCCACTATATTTGATATCCCCCAGAGGAACTGGATGTGAAAGATTGTGGAATGCAATCCAAACTGAGAAAAGAAACTGCAATCTGGTTTCAAATGGAAGGCAACTCCAGTAAGTCAATGTCTAAACGGTAACCCTTGAAAAGTAGGGGACAAAAGATATTACAGCTATGATTGAGCCATGATATATGGTATTCCCATAGTGAAAAGTGTTGGAAAACTCAAGGAAGGGTGTCAGTTGGCAGAACAATAGTGTGCTCACCCATTCAACATTAGACCATGTCAAATTAAATATACCAAATATTATAGGCGGTAGAGGACATTATATTTGGTATCGCCTAGGGCAACCGGATGTAAAATCTTGTGGAATGATGTAACACATGTGAAAGATACTGTAGTCTGCTATATAATAAATGGCAACTTCAAGTGGCCAATGGGTAAAGGGTAACCCATGTAACATAGGGGATACGAGACATTACAGCAATGCCTGAGCCATAATATTTGGATCCTGGTAGTAAACAATATATTAAAGCAAAGGGAAGGCTGCTATATGGCACAGAAGTACTGTGCTCACCCATCCAACATAAGACTATGTCAAATTGAATCCTGGTAAGTTCTAACCCAAGAAACACAATGGATACAAAGCATTATAGATGGTATAAGCCATTATATATGGTATCCCCTAAGGTAACAGGACTTACAATCTAGTGAAATGATGAAAAAATGTGAAAGGTTACTGTAGTCTGCTATCAAGTAAAATGCAATTTCAAGTGGTCAATGGCTAAAGGGTAACCCTGGAAACGTAGGGGATATGAGATGTTACAGGAATGCGTTAGCCATAATATTTGGTATCCCCATAGTAAACAATGATGGAAAGTAAAAGGAAGGGTTATATTCAGCATAGAAACACTATTCTCACCCATCCAACATGCGATCATGTCAAATTGAATCCCGGTGATTTCTAACCCAAGAAACAAAGGCAATACCAAATATCATAGGCGGTTTAGGCAATTAAATATGGTATCCTCTAAGGGAATCGGACGTACAATCTTGTGGGAGGATATAAAAAATGTGAAAAGATACTGTAGTCTGCTATCAAATAAAAGACAACTTCAAGTGGCCAATGGCTAAAGGGTAACCCATGTAACATAGGGGATACAAGGTATTACAGCAATGCATGAGCCATATTATTTGGTATCCCCATAGTAAACGAAATTGGAAAACAAAAGGAAGACCGCTACTTGGCATACAAGTACTGTGCTCATCCATCCAACATAAGACTATGTCAAATTGAATCCTGGTAAGTTCTAACCCCAGAAACACAAGGGCTACGAGATATTATAGCCGGTATGGGCCATTACATATGGTATCCCCTAAGGGAACCGGACATAGAAGCTTGTGGAATAATCTAAAACATTTGAAAAGTTAATGTAGTCTGCTATCAAGTAAAAGGCAACTTCTAGTGGTCAATGGCTACAGGGTAACCCATAAAAAGTAGAGGATAAAAGATATTATAGCAATGCGTGAACCATAAAATTTAGCATCCCCTAAGGGAACCGGATGTACAATCTTGTGGCATGATGTACAAAATGTGAAAAGACACTGTAGTCTGCTATCAAATAAAAGACAACTTCAAGTGGCCAATGGCTAAAGGGTAACCCATGAAACGTGGGGGATACTCAATATTACAGCATTGCATGAGCCATAATATTTGGTATTCCCATAGTAAACGATGTTGGAAAGTAAAAGGAACACTACTCTTTGGCACAGAAGTACTGTGCTGACCAATCCAACATAAGACTATGTCAAATTGAATCCTGGTAAATTCTAACTCAAGAAACACAGGGGACCCCAAATATTATAGGTGGTATGTGCCATTATATTTTGTATCCCTTAAGGGAACCGGATGGAAAATCTGGTGGAATGATGTAAAAAATGTGAAAGGTTACTGTAGTCTGCTATTAAACAAAAGGCAACTTCAAGTGTTCAATGGCTAAAGGGTAACCCATGAAACATAGGGGATACCAGATATCACAGCATTGGGTGAGCCATAATATTTAGTATTTCCTAAGGGAACTGGATGTAAAATCTTGTTGAATGATGTAAAACATCTGAAAAGATACTGTAGTTTGCTATCAAGTAAAAGACAACTTCAATGGCTGAAGCGCAACTTATGAAACCTAAGGGATAAGAGATATTACAGCAAGAAACACAGGGCATACCAAATATTACAGCCTATATAGTCATTACATATGGGATCCCCTAAGTGAACCCGATGTACAATCTTGTGGGATAATGTACAAAATGTGAAAAGATACTGTTGTCTGCTATCAACTAAAAGTCAACTTCAAATGGTCATTGGCTAAAGGAGAACCCATGAAATGTAGGGGATACCACATATTACAGCAATGCGTGAGTCATAAGATGTGGTATCCCCATTGTAAATGATGTTGGAAAGCAAAAGTAAGGGTGCTATTTGGCATAGTAATACTATGCTCACCCATCTAACATAAGACCATGCCAAATCGAGTCCTGGTAAATTCTAGTCCAAGAAAGACAAGGGATACCAGCTGTTATAGCCGGTATAGGTCATTATATATGGTATCCCCAATGGGAACTAGATGTAAAATCTTGAGGAATGATATAAAAGAAATTAAAAGTTACTGTAGTCTGCTATCAAGTAAAACGCAACTTGAAATGGTCAATAGCTAAAGGGGAACCCATGAAACGAAGGGATTACCACATATTACAGCAATACATGAGTCATAATATTTGGTGTCCCCATTGTAAATGATGTTGGAAAGCCAAGGGAAGCACACTATGTGCCATGGAAATACTGTGCTCATCCATCCAACATAAGACTATGTTAAATTGAATACTGTTATGTTCTAACCCAAGAAACACAGGGGATACCAAATATTATAGCCGGTATAGACCACTTTATATGGTGTCCCCTAAGGGAACTGGACATACAATCTTGTGGAATGATGTAAGAAATGTGAAAAGATATTGTAATCTGCTATCAACTAAAAGTCAACTTCAAATGGTCATTGGCTAAAGGGGAACCCATGAAACGTAGGGGATACCACATATTACAGCAATGCGTGAGTCATAATATTTGGTATTCCCATTGTAAATGATGTTGGAAAGCAAAAGGAAGGGTGGTATTTGTCATAGAAATACTGTGCTCCCCCATCTAACCTAAGACCATGCCAAATCGAGTCCTGGTAAATTCTAATCCAAGAAAGACAAGGGATACCAAATATTATAGCCGGTATAGACCACTATATATGGTGTCCCCTAAGGGAACTGGACATACAATCTTGTGGAACGATGTAAGAAATGTGAAAAGATATTGTAATCTGCTATCAACTAAAAGTCAACTTCAAATGGTCATTGGCTAAAGGGGAACCCATGAAACGTAGGGGATATCATATATTAAAGCAATGCGTGAGCCATAATATTTGGTATCCCCATTGTAAATTATGTTGGAAAGCAAAAGTAAGGCTACTATTTGCCATAGAAATGCTGTGCTCATCCATCCAACATAAGATCATGTCAAATTGAATACTGGTAAGTTCTAACCCAGAAACACAGGGGATACCAAATATTATAGCCGGTATAGGCCATTATGTATGGGATCCCCAATGGGAACTAGATGTAAAATCTTGAGGAATGATGTAAAAAAATTGAAAAGTTACTGTAGTATGCTATCAAGTAAAACGCAACTTCAAGTGGTCAATGGCTACAGGGTAACCCATGAAATGTAGGGTATACAAGATATTACAGCAATGCGTGAGCCATAATATTCGGTATCCTCATTGTAAGCGATGTTGGAAAGCAAAGGGAAGCACACTATTTGCCATGGGAATACTGTGCCCATCCATCCAACATAAGACTATGTTAAATTGAATACTGTTAAGTTCTAACCCAAGAAACACAGGGGATGCCAAATATTATAGCCGGTATAGACCACTATATATGGTGTCCCCTAAGGGAACTGGACATACAATCTTGTGGAATGATGTAAGAATTGTGAAAAGATATTGTAATCTGCTATCAAATGAAAGACAACTTCAAGCGGTCAATGGCTAAAGGCTAACCCATAAAACGAAGGAGATACACGATCTCACAGCAATGTGTGAGCCATAATATTTGGTATTCCCATAGTAAAAGATGTTGCAAAGCGAAAGGAAGGTCGCTATTTGGCATAGAAGTACTATGCTCACCCATCCAACTTAAGACCATGTCTAATTGAATCCTGGTAAGTTCTCACCCAAGAAACACGGGGGATACCACATATTATAGCTGGTATAGGCCATTATATTTGGTATCCCTTAACCCCTTTGGACGCAGGGGTAATTCCCCTGCTGTTCTGGGGGGCGGGGGAGGCGCGCACAGCACCCCGGTGCTCGTGACGAGCTCAGCTCATCATGAGCCACGGTGGCTGTGTGCTCATGACGAGCTCAGCTCGTCACGGCCACACCCATTTTTATGGAACGCTCAGCACAGCGGGGGAATTAGCCCCACGTGCGAGCGTTGGAGCCGTTTTCAAATCTTGGACGTGTCCAGGATGTTTAAGGGGGTTAGGTAACCTCCCTTTCCAACATAGCAGCAATTAACTTAGATACATTAGAATTTTACTCTATAGCCATACTTTTAGCTGTGCGCCCTATTTCCCTGTTACCTAACTAGTTTGTTCACCCATTGCAAACAATGTTGGAAACCAAAAGGAAGGGTACTGTTTGGCATAGAAATACTGTGCTTACCCATCTAACATAAGACCATGCTAAATTGACTCCTGGCAAGTTCTAACCCAAAAAACACAGGGGATACAAGATATTATAGCTGGCATAGGCCGTTATATATGGTATCCCCAAAGGGAACAGGATGTAAAATTTTGTGGAATGATGTTAAAAATGTGAAAAGATACTATAATCAGCTATCAAAGAAAAGACACATTCAAGTGGTAAATGGCTAAAAGGTAACCCAGGTAACGTAGGAGACACATCATATTGCAGCAATGCGTGAGCCATAATATTTGGTATCCCCTTTGAAAAGGACATTGGAAAGCAAAAGGAAGGGCGCTATTTCCCATAGAAATACTGGGCTCAGCCATCCAACATAAGATCATGTCAATTTGAATACTGCTAATCTCTAACCCCAGAAACACAGGGGATACCAGATATAATAACCGGTATAAGCCAATATATTTGGTATCCCCTAAGGTAACCAGTTGCAAAATTGTGTGGAATGATGTAAAAAATCTGAACAGATACTGTAGTCAGCTATCAAATAAAAGGCTACTTCAAGTGGTCAATGGCTAAAGGGTAACCCATTAAACGTAGGGGATACGAGATATTACAGCAATGTGAGAGCCATATTTGGTATCCCCATTGAAAACGAAATTGGAAAGCAAAAGGAAGGGTGCTATTTGGCATACATATACTGTGCTCACCCGTCTAACATAAGACCATACCAAATCTAACATAAGACCATGCTAAATTGAATCCTGGCAAGTTCTAACCCAAAAAACACTGGGGATACAAGATGTTAAAGCTGGTATAGGCCATTATATATGGTATCCCCAAAGGGAACAGGATGTAAAATCTTGTGGAATGATGTTAAAAATGTGAAAAGATACTATAATCAGCTATCAAAGAAAAAAAAACTTCAAGTGGTCAATGGCTAAAAAGTAACCCATGAAACGTAGGAGACATAACATATTGCAGCAATGCGTGAGCCATAATATTTGGTATCCCCATTGAAAAGGACATTGGAAAGCTAAAGGAAGGGTGCTATTTCCCATGGAAATACTGGGCTCAGCCATCCAACATAAGATCATGTCAATTTGAATACTGCTAATCTCTAACCCCAGAAACACAGGGGATACCAGATATAAGAACCGGTATAAGCCAATATATTTGGTATCCCCTAAGGTAACCGGTCGTACAATCTTGTGTAATGATGTAAAAAATGTAAAAAGATACTATCTTCTGCTATCATACAAAAGGCAATTTCAAGTGGTCAATGGCTAATGGCTAACAAAAGAAACGCAGGGGTTGCAAGATATTACAGCAATGTCTGAGCCATTATATTTGGTGTCCCCATTGTAAAAGATGTTGGAAAGCAAAAGGAATGGTGCTATATGGCATAGAAATACTGTGCTCACCCATAGCACATAAGACCATGTCAAATTGAATACTGGCAAGTTCGAACCCCAGAAATACAAGGGATACCAAAAATTA
The DNA here is from genome assembly GCF_964263255.1 of Lissotriton vulgaris. Lineage (NCBI taxonomy): Eukaryota > Metazoa > Chordata > Amphibia > Caudata > Salamandridae > Lissotriton > Lissotriton vulgaris. The sequence goes on from NC_141696.1 coordinate 232,030,955, forward strand.
TAGACATTAAAGGCCATTATATATGGTATCCCCATAGAGAACCTGACGTGCAATCTTGTGGAATAATGTAAAAAATGTGAAAAGATACTTTAGTCTCTTATCAAAGAAAAGACAACTTTAAGTGGTCAATGGCTAAAGGGAACCAATGAAACGTAGGGGATACGAGATATTACAGCAATGCGTGAGCCATAATATTTGGTATCCCGTTTGTGAACAATGTTGGAGAGCAAAAGGAATGGTGCCCTTCGCCATAGAAATACTGGGTTCATTCATCCAACATAGGACCATGTCAAATTGAATACTGGTAAGTTCTAACCCCAGAAACACCAGGGACACTAGATATAATAGCCGGTATAGGCCATTATATTTGATATCCCCTAAGCGAACTGGACGTAAAATCTTGTAGAAAGATTTAAAGAATCTGAAAAGATGCTGTAGTCTGCTTTCAAATAAAAGGCAACTTCAAGTCTCCATTGGTTAATGGGTAACGCATAAAAGTAGGGGATACGAGGTATTGTAGCAATGCGTGAGCCATAATATTTGTTATCCCCATTGTAAACAAAGATGGAAACCCAACAGGAAGGGTACTATTTGGCATAGAAATACTGTGCTCACCCATCTAACATAAGACAATGCTAAATCGAATCCTGGCAAGTTCTAACCCAAGAAACACAGGGGATACCAGCTATTATAGCTGGTATAGGCCGTTATATATGGTATCCCCAAAGGGAACAGGATGTAAAATCTTATGGAATGATGATAAAAATGTGAAAAGATACTATAATCAGCTATCAAATAAAAGAAACATTCAAGTGGTCAATGGCTAAGAGGTAACCCATGAAACATAGGAGACACAACATATTGCAGCAATGCGTGAACCATAATATTTGGTATCCCCTTTCAAAAGGATATTGGAAAGCAAAAGGAAGGGCGCTATTTCCCATAGAAATACTGGGCTCAGCCATCCAACATAAGATCATGTCAATTTGAATACTGCTAATCTCTAACCCCAGAAACACAGGGGATACCAGATATAATAACCGGTATAAGCCAATATATTTGGTATCCCCTAAGGTAACCGGTTGCAAAATTGTGTGGAATGATGTAAAAAATCTGAACAGATACTGTAGTCAGCTATCAAATAAAAGGCTACTTCAAGTAGTCAATGACTAAAGGGTAACCCACTAAACTTAGGGGATACAAGATATTACAGCAATGTGTGAGCCATATTTGGTATCCCCATTGAAAACGACATTGGAAAGCAAAAGGAAGGGTGCTATTTGGCATACATATACTGTGCTCACCCGAATAACATAAGACCATACCAAACCTAACATAAGACCATGCTAAATTGAATCCTGGCAAGTTCTAACCCAAAAAACACAGGGGATACAAGATATTATAGCTGGTATAGGCCGTTAAATATGGTATCCCCTGTAAGCGTTTTCACACTTTGTCCTTAAGCAACTGTATCGCAAGTATCAAAACAGTCATTGACAGTAGCACAATTAGCGTTATATTTACTCGTCAATTTGTTAAACAGTTTCAAGAATACTTGGTGAAAGATAACAAAGGATGCCGGGCATGGTCTTTGGAGTTTCGGAAGAACAGTCTTCGGTCTTTCTCTCGCTCTCTCTCCTGGGTCACTCTTCCTCATAGAACTCTCGTACCGACGTCTCCCAAAAGGCAAACAGAGGAACACTACCGTCACGAACTGTATATATTCTTAAAGCTTTATACGTGCACCCGTCACCAGGAACGTGGGATCACCGAGACTCGTGATATCTTTTATTTTTAGGAGGAAGGGTCAGATAGTGAGGAGTGGGGAAGGGAAAAAGAAAGTGCGTTTCACATGCAGCGTGCAACACTTTACTCATAGCACAAGCCCAGCAGTCCTGTGCCCTCCAACCTCCTCCTCCACCGTTCTCCCCACGTTACTTGCCTGGGGCTACGGTCCCTGGTGACAGTAGCAATGGGTATTGCGGTGTCCCGTTGCTTGGAGGGACAGCCGGATACGAGTGCGGTGTGTGTTGGGGAAACCTCCCGTAGGTCAGCTCCGCCGCTCTGCTTTGCCTCCTCCGTGTCTCCAGCCTCGGAACTCTCCTCCCCTGGTCTCCGCTTCTCGTTGTCCGATGCTCTGTCCTGCGTAGCTTCGCCTTCTTTCCTGCAGCCGTCCGTCGCAGCCTCGCCTCCTCCGGCTCTCCAATAACCAGGCGGCCCACAGCTGAGCCAACGGCTCTCTTTTAGCTTCTCTCCGGACACCTGCTCCTCCTTGGCGTTGCAGTCTAGACCGCTCACCTCTGCTAGTTGGAGTGGACCACTGAACACCATCTTGAAGTTCTCAGCGGATCGGGTGATGGAGTGCTCTCTATCACATCCCCAGAGGGAACAGGATGTAAAATCTAGTGGAATGATGTTAAAAATGTGAAAAGATACTATAATCAGCTATCAAAGAAAAGAAAACTTCAAGTGGTCAATGACTAAAAAGTAACCCATGAAATGTAGGAGACACAACATATTGCAGCAATGCGTGAGCCATAATATTTGGCTTCCCCATTGAAAAGGACATTGGAAAGCAAAAGGAAGGGTGCTATTTCCCATAGAAATACTGGGCTCAGCCATCCAACATAAGATCATGTCAACTTGAATACTGCTAATCTCTAACCCCAGAAACACAGGGGATACCAGATATAAGAACCGGTATAAGCCAATATATTTGGTATCCCCTAAGGTAACCGGTTGCAAAATTGTGTGGAATGATGTAAAAACTCTGAACAGATACTGTAGTCAGCTATCAAATAAAAGGCTACTTCAAGTGGTCAATGGCTAAAGGGTAACCCATTAAACTTAGGGGATACAAGATATTACAGCAATGTGTGAGCCATATTTGGTATCCCCATTGAAAACGACATTGGAAAGCAGGAGGAAGGGTGCTATTTGGCATACATATACTGTGCTCACCCGTCTAACATAAGACCATACCAAACCTAACATAAGACCATGCTAAATTGAATCCTGGCAAGTTCTAACCCAAAAAACACAGGGGATACAAATTATTATAGCTGGTATAGGCCGTTATATATGGTATCACTAAAGGGAACAGGATGTAAAATCTTGTGGAATGATGTTAAAAATGTGAAAGATACTATAATCAGCTATCAAAGAAAAGAAAACTTCAAGTGGTCAATGGCTAAAAAGTAACCCATGAAACGTAGGAGACACAACATATTGCAGCAATGCGTGAGCCATAATATTTGGTTTCCCCATTGAAAAGGACATTGGAAAGCAAAAGGAAGGGTGCTATTTCCCATAGAAATACTGGACTCAGCCACCCAACATAAGATCATGTCAATTTGAATACTGCTAATCTCTAACCCCAGAAAAACAGGGGATACCAGATATAAGAACCGGTATAAGCCAATATATTTGGTATCCCCGAAGGTAACCGGTCGTAAAATCTTGTCTAATGATGTAAAAAATGTGAAAAGATACTATCGTCTGCTATCATATAAAAGGCAATTTCAAGTGGTCAATGGCTAATGGCTAACAAAAGAAACGCAGGGGTTGCAAGATATTACAGCAATATCTGAGCCATTATATTTGGTGTCCCCATTGTAAAAGATGTTGGAAAGCAAAAGGAATGGTGCTATATGGCATAGAAATACTGTGCTCACCCATAGCACATAAGACCATGTCAAATTGAATACTGGCAAGTTCGAACCCCAGAAATACAAGGGATACCAAATATTATAGACATTAAAGGCCATTATGTATGGTATCCCAATAGAAAACCTGACGTGCAATCTTGTGGAATAATGTGAAAAATGGGAAAAGATACTTTAGTCTCTTATCAAAGAAAAGACAACTTTAAGTGGTCAATGGCTAAAGAGAACCAATGAAACGTAGGGGATACGAGATATTACAGCAATGCGTGAGCCATAATATTTGGTATCCCGTTTGTAAACAATGTTGGAGAGCAAAAGGAATGGTGCCCTTTGCCATAGAAATACTGGGTTCATTCATCCAACATAGGACCATGGCAAATTGAATACTGGTAAGTTCTAACCCCAGAAACACCAGAGATACCAGATATAATAGCCGGTATAGGGCATTATATTTGGTATCCCCTAAGCGAACTGGACGTAAAATCTTGTAGAAAGATTTAAAGAATCTGAAAAGATGCTGTGGTCTGCTTTGAAATAAAAGGCAACTTCAAGTCTCCATTGGTTAATGGGTAACGCATGAAAGTAGGGGATACAAGGTATTGTAGCAATGCATGAGCCATAATATTTGGTATCCCCATTGTAAACAAAGTTGGAAACCAAAAGGAAGGGTGCTATTTGGCATAGAAATACTGTGCTCACCCATCTAACATAAGACCATGCTAAATCGAATCCTGGCAAGTTCTAACCCAAGAAACACAGGGAATACCAGATATTATAGCTGGTATAGGCCGTTATATATGGTATCCCCAAAGGGAACAGGATGTAAAATCTTGTGGAGTGATGTTAAATATGTGAAAAGATACTATAATCAGCTATCAAAGAAAAGAAACATTCAAGTGGTCAATGGCTAAAAGGTAACCCTTGAAACGTAGGAGACACATCATATTGCAGCAATGCGTGAGCCATAATATTTGGTATCCCCTTTGAAAAGGACATTGGAAAGCAAAAGGAAGGGCGCTATTTCACTTAGAAATACTGGGCTCAGCCATCCAACATAAGATCATGTCAATTTGAATACTGCTAATCTCTAACCCCAGAAACACAGGGGATACCAGATATAATAACCGGTATAAGCCAATATATTTGGTATCCCCTAAGGTAACCGGTTGCAAAATTGTGTGGAATGATGTAAAAAATCTGAACAGATACTGTAGTCAGCTATCAAATAAAAGGCTACTTCAAGTGGTCAATGGCTAAAGGGTAACCCATTAAACTTAGGGGATACGAGATATTACAGCAACGTGTGAGCCATATTTGGTATCCCCATTGAAAACGACATTGGAAAGCAAAAGGAAGGGTGCTATTTGGCATACATATACTGTGCTCACCCGTCTAACATAAGACCATACTAAACCTAATCCTGGTAAAATCTAACACAAGAAACACATGGGATACCAATATTATAGCAGTTATAGGCCATTATATATGGTATCCCCTAAGAGAACGACGTACACTATTGTGGAATTATGTAAAAAGTTTGAAAATATACTGCAGTCTGCTATCATGTAAATGGCAACTTCAAATGGTCAATGGCTATTGGGTAACAAATGAAATGCAGGGGATGAAGAAATTACAGCAATGCGTGAGCCATAATATTTGGTATCCCCATTGTAAAAGATCTTGGAAAGCAAATGGAATGGTCAAATTGAATACTTTTATGTTCGAACCCTTGACACACAGGGGATACCAAATATTATAGCCGCTATAGGCCATTATATATGGTATCCCCATTGTGATACTGTGCTCACTCACCTAACATAAGACCATGCCAAATCGAATCCTGGCAAGTTATAACCCAAGAAACATAGGGGATTCTAGATGTTATAGCTGGTATAGGCTATTATATATGGTATCCCCAAATGGAACCAGTAGTAAAATCTTGTGGAATGGTGTACAAAATGGGAAAATATACTGTAGTCTCTTATCAAAGAAAAGACAACTTTAAAATGTCAACGGCTAAAGGGTAACCATTGAAACGTAGGGGATACAAGTTACTACAGCAATGCCTGAGTCATAATATTTGGTATCCCCATTTTTAACACCTTGGCTGCTAATGGTTTTCCCCTCCTGTGCTAACATTCCTTGAATCCCTTTATTCATGACGAGCTCAGCTCGTCATAAGCACAGCTCAACCGTGCCTCATGACGAGCTGAGCTCGTCATGAGCAGCGAAGGGGTTAAACGATGTTGGAAAGCAAAAGGAATGGTGCTATTTGGCTTAGAAATAATGTGCTCCCCCATAGCACATAAGACCATGTCAAATTGAATACTGGTAAGTTCTAACACCAGAAACACTGGGGATACCAAATATTATAGCCAGTATAGGCCACTATATATGTTATCCCCATAGAGAACCTGACGTACAATCTTGTGGAATAACGTAAAAAATTTGAAAAGATACTGTAGTCTCTTATCAAGGAAAAGACAACTTTAAGTGGTCAATGATTAAAGGGTAACCAATGAAAGGTAGGGGATACAAGATATTATAGCAATGCGTGAGCCATAATATTTGGCATCCCCTTTGTAACAATGTTGGAAAGCAAAAGGAAGGGTGCTCTTTGCCATAGAAATATTGGGCTCATACATTTAACATAAGACTATGTCAAATTGCAAACTGGTAAGTTCTAACGCCAGAAACACAGGGGATACCAGATATAATAACCGGTATAAGCCATTATATTTGGTATCCCCTAAGCGAACCAGACGTAAAATCTTGAGGAAAGATTTTAAAACCTGAAAAGATGCTGTAGTCTGCTTTCAAATAAAAGGCATCTTCAAGTCTCCAATGGTTAATGGGTAACTCATGAAAGGTAGGGGATACGAGGTATTGCAGAAATGTGTGAGCCATAATGTTTGGTATCCCCATTGTAAACAATTTTGGAAAGCAAAAGGAAGGGTACTATTTGGCATAGAAATACTGTGCAAGAAATACCTGGCAAGTTCTAACCCAAGAAACAAAGGGGATACTAGATATTATAGCTGGTGTAGGCCATTATATATGGTATCTCCAAAGGGAACGGGATGTAAAATCTTGTGGAATGATGTAAAAAATGTGAAAAGATACCACAGTCTGCTATCATATAAAAGGCAAATTCAAGTGTAACCCTGGGCGTAGTTCGCGTAGTAGCACTACGTGTAGCTAAGCGAAGTGCACTTTGCACTATGCAAGCTATGTGAACTGCGTAGTGCACTGTGCAAAATGCTGTTCGCACTGATTGCACAGTGCCGGATGCTTGTCCGCACTGTACAATCATTGCAAACGGCATCTTGCACAGTGCAAGCGGTCGTTTTCTGCCGCTTGAGTAGATTTGTACTAGAGCTGCAGTTTTCTCAACGCGACTGGTAGTTTCTCATCGCGAGCGGTCGCGAGCATACGTGACCACTCGTAATGAGAAACCTGACCTCCCCACATTGAGAATCTCACCGGGAGGTTTATTTTCCACGCTTGCGATCGGCAACTTGATGTTGCTGAACGCATTTTTGCAATGAATGAGCCATAATATTTGGTGTCTCCTTACTAAGAAATGTTAGAAAACTGAAGGAATTGTGCCAGTTTTGCAGAGAAACACTGTGCTCCCCAAGCCAACATAAGACCATGTCCAAATGAAGCCCGGAATTTTTTATCCCCCAAAACCTACGGGATACTAAATATTATAGTCTGTATGGGTGATTATATTTGGTATCCCCAAAATGAATTTGATGTGAAAGCTTGTGAAATGCATTCAAAAGTACTAAAATTCACTCTAATCTGCACTCAAATAAGAGGCCATTACAACTTGTTAATTGCTGAAAGGTAAACCTTGGAAAGTAGGAGATACCACATATTATAGCAAAACGTGAACTGTGATACTTGGTGTCCATATAGAAAGAGACTCTGAAATACACAAAAAATGCTGCGATATGGCTGAAAACACTCTGTTCACCCTGCCAACTTAAGGACGTGTCAAATGTTGTCCTAGTAAGCTTTAACTCTAATAGCATATGAAATAGCAAAGATTACAGCCCTTATTACCCATTATATTTGATATCCCCCAAAGGAACAGAAGGTGGAAGCGTTTGTTATGCAATTACAAGTGCATGTTCCATAATGTTCAGTATCCCTGTTGAAAGAGACAGTGCAAATTATAAACAAGGGTGTGATGTGTCAGAAAAGCACTTCAGGACCATGTCAAATCCTAGTACGTTTTAACCCAAGAAACAGGGGATACCAAATATTATAAGCCATATGAGCCATTATATTTTGTAATCCCTAATGAAACCAGAAGTGAAAAGCTTGTGAAATGGTATCAAAAGTGCTAAAAGATACTGTAAGCTGCAATCAAATAAAAAGCCATTTCAGTTCATTAATAACTAAAAGGTAAGCCTTGAAATGTAGGGGATAGAAGCAAAAGAAATAAATGGGCCACAATATTTGGTGTCCCTGTAGAAGAAGATGTTGGAAAACACAAAAAAGTGTGTGACTTGGCAGAAAAATACAGTAGTCAACAGGCCAATATAAAACTGTTTCAAATCTCATCAAGGTAAGCGTTTACTTGTTCTTTTTTTATTGATAAAGGTTGGCGACCTACAATTATACAACAGTGACACATGTGATTAGCAAATTACATACATCAGCATGCAAGTTACGGAGGTTGAAATAACAGATATTTCAAATAGTTACGCCGCTGTCCACATTTCTACGCATTTCCAGGTCCACCATGGGTGATACACAGATCTCTACCCTGTAAATGTTACATTTCGACCATTTTTATCCCATTTCTTCGGGCACCCCCTGGTTACAAACACCTCCTTATTCGCAATCATACACCTACCCAATTATTTCAGCCATACCGATACAGCAGGCGGTGCCGCGCCACCCCATCCCTTTGCCAGTTCTCTTTTAACAAACGTGTACCCAGCGTCACCAGTTGTTGTTTAATTTCAGTCAGGTCCGAGTCCGCCCATATGTTTAGCAGGCTCAGGCTGGACATCAGGTCTATCGTTTTTACCAGTGCCGACTGCATATGGTTTGTGGCTCTATCCCAGAGACTGCGTATCAGCGGGCACTTCCAAATCATGTTGTAGAAGGTAGCCGGCTGCTTGCAGCCCTTCAAGCATAAATCATCCTGCCTTGCCCCTGTTTTTGCTAGAGTTTTTCCCATCATATACGACCTATGGAGGATCCTGAGTTGTACCAGTCTAAATCTGAGCGTGATGGCTGCCTCCCTAGGTGATATAAGAGCCTCCCGCCAATCTTCTTCGATCAGCCCCAGGTCTCTCTCCCACTGCTCTTTGAGCTTGCCAAAACTATCCGGTATATTATTACTACGTTTTTTGTACATCAAGTATATTGCTTTAGACTGCAGAGGGCCATCAAGTAAGCGATCCTCCAGTGGCGACGAGTCTGGTATGTCCTTGCAGTTCAGGAAGGCCGCCTGTAAGGCATGCCTTATTTGTAGGTACCTAAATACCTTCCCCGGAGCCATCTGGTAACTCTTTCGGAGGGCTCAAAATTTGAGTATTGCCCCCTTCTTAACCAAGTCCTTCACTGCCGAGATGCCGATCATATCCCACATATCAAACCCTGGTTGATAGAATAGCATGCCTAGTTTCTGAGTGTACCACAAAGGTGTTGCCTTGGTGAGAACGCCAGCCCATCCCAGTTGTGAGTTTGCCAAATACCAAATTTGTATTGTGTGTTGTGTTGGACCAACAAATCTCTGTCTCTTGGTGCGGGAATACAGGGCGCCCAGATAGCCCGAGCGATCCATCTGGTATCTGTCCAGGGCGTAGTAGTATAGCCTGAGATCAGGCAATGCTATCCCCCCGTCGTACTGTTGTATTTCTATCTAGGACCCTAATTCGATATTCCCCGATTCATGCCCTTATGTGGTTATAATAAATAGTATCCTTATAAAGGCATAAGAATCATATCCATATTTAGTAATAGCCCATGCAGTCCAAAGCACGGCAAGGCTACTCTCATAGACTCCTAGAAAGCGCAACACGTTCTTTAAACAAACCAAGCCTCCAGCAGCCCGGGAATGCCCCCTGCTTTTGTTTTGATTTGCACAAGAACTCCTGGAGTCCAGAAAGAACTGTTAGTTCTTAGTGACGTCTTATGTCCAACCTTACGTCAAACCCGGCATCTTTCAGGTATAAATATACCAACGTTGCCTTAAGCAAACACACGGTGGTGGGGAGCAGAGCGACGTTCTACTTGTCCGAGAGCCCAGCTGTTGCCAGAGCCGAAGGAAGCCGCCCCTCCCTTTTTGATGCGCTGGAGAAGCTGCCTTTTCTCACGCCGAGAAATCCAGCTCCGGTGTTCCCAAGTCACCCTCGTGTGTTGCTGGGAGACGGAGTCCTGAGAAGCGAGATACAAGACCTCCTTCATTCTATAATCAAGGTACGGAGCTGATTAAAACCTTAGAGAGAATTCTTGATTCCGATACTTGGCAAAATCCTAACTTAACTTAAAACTGAAACTTACTTACTTCTTCCCACGTATTAGGCTTAGGTCAGGTACACCGGGGTAGGCGTATCTTCGAAGCATCAGTTGAGTTTGTTAGTCAATGTTTTTATGTATGTATATATTTTATCCATTTTAAAGTATCATATGGCTAAGAAACCATATCAATGCTTTTACAGTATTATTTCATAATACTACTTTTACTGTACGCACTTTACTTTATGATAAGTATTGCAATTGTGGCAATTCATTTCTCTTGCATGAGAAAGAGGACTGCTCAATAAAATAACACCTTTTATTGAAAACGCCCGTCTCTCTATTTCTCTGCACTCTGGTGAAATTAAGCATGCACGATTGACTGAGTGAAATAGCTGTCTATTGTTTTCACACGACTCTAGAGATACACTCTTTATTCTGAGGGAGCAAAGTTGTCATGTTTATGCGGTTGTCAGAAACTAATCCCTTCTTGTCTAAATCAGGACGGTTAACCCTTTCCTGAACATTCGAGAAAGTTTCTAGTGACCTCTGAGCTAGCTGGCAAAAACGAATTAAGTCTAACATAGTCAGTAGAGACCTACATGACCTCAGTCCTACGTCTACACTGCTGTTTATGTTATTCCAATGCGCAGAGCCTATTGGGAATATAGGAACTACAATACAGTACCATCCTTTTGTTCGTTTTTGAAGCGCTATTCTAGGGGCCTTACCATCCCTTAACAGTGTGTGTACCTCTCCCTCAACCGCTACAAAGTATGCATCTGGAATTCGGTGCAGGCAGTTTTGGAGGATATATAAAAATCATGGGAGTGCCAACATTTTAAAAAGGGCAGCACGGCCCACCAAAGACAGGGCAGCGACCTCCAATGTTTAACGTCTGCTCGCAGTCTGGACAGCGGGGTTGACAAATTATGGCTGTAAAAGAGGGCCGGATCTGATGTAACAAAGATTCCCAGGTATATGAAACCATCTACTGTGACCACTGGCGTGCAGTCCTAGGGGAGACGTGGGGTCTGCCCATGGAACAGGAACAACACAGACTTACCCCAGTTAATGGCATACCCCAAGTATTTCCGAAAATTTGTGAAGATAATAAGAACAGTATGTATGGACTTGTATGGGGGAGCATAAGCGTTTACTTTTTAAAAAAAATATTACAGCAGCGTACAGGTATCCTCCACAAGACCTGAATGTGAGGGTTCATTAAAAATACCAAATGTAGATAGACCTGCTGATAGACCATGCCAAATAAAATAAAAAATAAAAATTCAAATGGTCAATGGCTAAAAGGTAACCATTGAATAGAAGGGGATACAAGATACTATAGCAATGTGTAATCCATAGTATTTGGTATTCCTATAAAGCAGAGTGGAAGTTACTACGAAGGGTGTGACGTGACAGATACATACTCTGCTAAATTTGCCAACAAGTGAATAGCTTGTCATATTCTATGCCGGTAAGTGTTAACACTGGTTAGGTGCTACTAAATACAGCCAGTATGGGCCATTTTTTGGCACACTGCTAACTTAGCTTATATGGCCACGTTGTGTTATCTACTAATTTAGAATTTTTGCAAAATGTCAAATACTCAATGCTATAGTGCAAGGTAAGTGTGTGCTATAACCAGTGGCAACCAGGCTTGCCATTAAGTAACACGGCACGGCACCATCAGCAAACCGAATAGACAATGCATTCAACATCAAAAATCAACAAGAGATCTAGACTAATGATTTTTTTCTCATTGATTTTGTTTTTATTTTGAAATGTTTGCCTCAAATTCGTATGCACTTCTCTTGGCTCCTTAGAAAGTCATCTAGTACACCTGTGCCTGTAACAGTGCACAGGTGTACTATTGTACCTGTAGCTATTTTGTGTTTGACTTAGGTTTGCACTGCAGATGCCTGGAAAGTACTGATTCTCTTCAAGTTGTTGACTAATGCACTGTTGATGCCCGCAAAGCATATTCAATGTCCTTCTCATTTAGCCACATTACCACTTTACTTGCTATCACTTTTCACCTGTACTGTTAAACTTAAAAGAGAAACATTTCCAGTCCCAGAATGCAACATGGTGTAATTAAAAAGTGAAGACTGCAATCTCACATGACATACAGATACTTGATAATCGGGTTAAACTAGAAAAAAATATAATTTGCTTACATTTGCTATTTTGGAACAGCCAAGAGCTAGTAGGTGGAAACAAATTTGTGTAAAATTGTAAGTCCACATTGGTAAAAATCATGCCTCCATTTCCTTTATTAAGTATTAAAAAAATAGACACTTTTAAATGATTTATTCACATACATGCTGTTTTAGGTTTATATGTCAAAAGAAAACATACAGAATTGTATACATTTGCTTTTGGAGCTCTCGCCTAGGCAGAGCAAGCGCTGTGAATTTGAGATCTTTTGTTTTGCTTACCATTCATTGGCTTTATTGTGACTCTCTTTTGTTTGCTTTTTATTGGCAAGTAGGCTTCCTTTGTTTTTGCGTGTTTGTCCTTCCACTCGGGCATGGACACACTACTTGTATCCTTCCACTGATCATGATTTTTTATCCTTACTTTTTCTATGTGTTTAAGCGCTATACTAGAGTGCGACTTGTTCAGCTGGCTCCCTCATGTACTTCTCCCACTTAGGGTTCCTCGCTCATCCATGTTGCGTACCCACACTCCCTCCTTCCAGTGTTGTCCATGTTGTTGCTTACCCTACCCATCCAACTTCCTTTTGTTTTTGCCTGATACACCAAACTTCCCATCTGCCGTTGTTGCCCATGTTGTAGCTTCCTCTACCCACTCTCCTTCTTTCCTTCCTTCCTTCCTTCCTTCCATTGTTGCCAGTGTTGTTGATTGCTTGCTCCCTAAGGGGGTCTCGCTGCTGCACCAGTAGATAATCCCTGAAAGAGCCCCAAATATCCTTGGGCCTGGAGGTGGGGGGAGTGTTGTTGAGTATATGTCACTGTTTGTGGTGCAGGATGCCATGCTCCTCAGCCATGCTTTCACAGAGGGTGTTGTTTAATCCCCCCAATGTATGGCTACTTCCCTCTTGGCCAGGAGTAAGCTAATGGCCACAAACCTACGAGTTTCCTGTGGGAACTGGTTAACATAACCCAGCAGGGCGATCTCAGGTAGGGGGATCATTTGAACCTTGATCATGTCGCTCACCATCTTGTGTATAGCTACCCAGTATGAATGTATGTTCGGACAGGTCCAAGCGAGATGAGCGAAGTCTGCATTTGGAGCGCTGCATGTGGTGCAATGGTGTGACCTAGCAGAGTCTATCCTGTGGACTCTTGAGGGGGTCATATACATATACGGAGAAATGCTGACTCTCATGTTATAGCTGCTCCTGTGTGTGGACTCACACCGTCTGCTTTTTGATACTCACTAGTACAGAGATGCTGCTACCTAGTGTGTTGTCGTGTTCTGCTGCTCAGTGCTGATAGTGACGATGTGGAGTAAGAGTAAGTGGAGACCTTGTGCTCTCTCTCATGGGTGTAGACGGGGAAAAACTCCCTGCGCATTGACAGTCTGCCACACTTGACAGCCGCCCCAGCTTTTTGAATCATTACAGCGTGGCACATGTCCCTGCCATGATTGGACACAAACAGATTGCCATCCTGTGCCTTCCCACATGCGGATGCCTATTGAGAGCAGCATGTATGACATGAGCGATTTGTTGTTTATCCTGTCACTAGGTGGGCCCCATGGGCCCCGTCCACTCGCAGCGATGCCTTCCTGAAGAGCGGCAGGGGGATTTTGAAAAATACATTTTGGTGCCAGTCTTCAGTGTGCTGACACACTAGCACACAAGGTAGTACAAACAAAGCACTGTTAATAAGGCTGGGGGTCTGTATCGATGCGTGGTCTGAGAGGTGCCAACAGCCTCACTCACTCTATGCCTGCCAAGGAGCACACAGCGTGTAGCAAAGTAAAAACATACTTGTGCCCATCAGTTGCCGAGTCACTGGCCAATCATCCAAACACTCACTTTGTGGAATTGAATTAACTGTCGCTGACGGTGGCGTGCCGGAAGCATCACTTTTCAAAATACAACAGGGCAAGTTGCCACCCTCTGGATGCATCATCACTCTCAGCCTCAGTCTGAGCAAGGGGCAGTGCACAGCTGATTAGTCTCAGTGTTATTACTACTCTCCAGGGAGGATGTAATTATCAGTGGCGGCTCCTCATGGAAGTGCTGCAGGGTGGTGGGTGAGGTGTGGCAGGGGAAGGGTGGGGGTAGTAAACTCCAGCTTAAGGCCTAACGGAGTTCTGTTAATAAATAAATAAATAAATCCAACGATTTTCATTGCGAGCGCTGCATTGCATCGCTGCAAAGCACTCCCACGAGGAGCTGCCACTGGTAATTGTCAGTCAGTTTAACAGACTTAGCCATGGCATGTCACGTGGCTGAGTACCAGAGGCTCTGATTCATTGTGCACTGCAGTCTGAACCTGAGACTGCATTATTCCGTGTGATGACAATTTGTGTTCATTATTGTTGGTGAAGAAACTCAACCTTGAATGCGGCACTGTATAATGCCGGTACACTGGCAGCACAGTTTGCACAGCACTGCCAGCAGGCAGCCAGCTGCTTGCGCTTTTTCAATGGTCTGCTCCTATTCGCAGTTTCTTATGCCTAGCAGTCCGCTGTGTTAGGAGGTGCTATAAATGCATGATTAAGCATTTTAGTGTGGTGATGAGGACTTCCACGCTAATCTGCATTGGTCTAACCACTGATGCATGATACTTGGCAGAGCTGTACCTCCAGCCTGAAAAAATAAAAAGGTGCTTTAATTCCCAACCTCTCGACTGTCATGTTGCCCCTGACACCCATTCATCCCTCCCTCCTTGTATCCCCAACTTTCCCTCCTACCCCGCCAGCAATTTAAACAATCATTTACAATGCAATGGTTTCGCCTTTGGAAAAGTTTGAGCTATTGGCATTGTAAATGACAAAATTTGTATTTATTTGTTGGTTTTGAAAATAGATAAATAAATGGCATTGTCATTTACATTGCCATTAGCTTAATCTCTCACAAATGTGAGACCTATTGTACCCTACGGACGAGCTCAGCAGACAGCAATTACTACCACACACACACACACACCCAGAGCCACACAAACACATCCAGAGCCAGCCACACACACACACACCCAGAGCCAGCCACACACACACACCCAGAGCCAGCCACACACCCAGAGCCACAAACACACACACACCCACACACACACACACACCCAGAGCCACACACACCCAGAGCCACACACACCCAGAGCCACATACAGACACCCAGAGCCACACACACACACCAACTGAGGCCTGTTAAAACTTGGCTTGCAATTTTTAGGATTTTCTGAGGTTGTCACCTAACGGATAGAGCAGTCAACATCTAAGCTAGGGAACCGGCGGGACCTAATTACAACTTTGGCAGTCTTGGAGCGGGGCCACCATCACCAAAATCACCACCGACCAGCTCTTCACATCGCTTCACCAAAACCTCCATGCCAATTCATCGGACCCTAACCAAGCAGCCACCAACTTCACACAGTGGATCACCCACAGCGCTGACGAACTAGCACCCCTGAAAAACCTTCTAATCAAGCAAGGCAGCAAAAAGGCCCCCTGGTTCAACGATGACCTTAAAAAATCCAAGAAGTTCTGTCGTACTCTCGAGAAAACCTGGAGAAAAAACCCAACCAATGACAACCTAGGCTCCTTTAAGAACGCCACCCGCAAACACCATCGACTGATCCGATCCATCAAGAAATCTGCATTCAAGGATCGACTTGACAACAATGCCCAAAACAGCAAGGAACTATTCAACATCGTCAAAGAATTCACTAACCCCACTGCCGGCACAAACAACATTTCTCCCTCGCAAGACCTCTGCGACTCTCTATCCTCATTCTTCCACAACAAAATCGCTGAAATACATAACAGCTTCGGCAACCAGTCCTACGACATGCCCACTCCACCCATTTCCGAACCAACACCGCCCTCTAACATCCTTTACGCCTGGAACACAATCACCACCGAAGACACCATCCGCCTGATGAACTCCATCCTCCCAGGATCGCCTACCGACCCATGCCCCCACCACATTTTCAACAAAGCAGACTCCATCATCGCACCCCATCTCCGCGACGTCATCAACAGTTCTTTCAACTCCGCTACCTTCCCGGAAAGCTGGAAACATGCCGAACTCAGCGCCCTTCTGAAGAAACCCACAGCAGACCCCACTGAACTTAAGAACTACCGCCCCATCTCGCTCCTCCCATTCCCTGCCAAAGTCATTGAGAAAGCCGTCAATAATCAGCTCACCGCCTTCCTCGAATCCAACAAATCCCTCGACCCTTCACAATCTGGCTTCCGAGCCAAACACAGCACCGAAACCGCCCTCATCGCAGCAACAGACGACATCCGAACACTACTGGACAACGGAGAAACAGTTGCCCTCATCTTACTTGACCTCTCCGCAGCCTTCGACACAGTCTGTCATAACACCCTAATACAACGCCTCAGCAACATCGGAATACAAGGAATTGCTTTGGACTGGATCATCTCATTCCTCTCCGGAAGAACCCAGAGAGTTCGCCTTCCCCCTTCAAGTCAGAAGCCAAAGAAGTCATCTGTGGAGTACCACAAGGATCATCACTCTACCCACCCTCTTCAACGTCTACATGAGTCCCCTCACATCCATCGCGCGCCAACACAACCTCAACATCATCTCCTACGCAGACGACACCCAGCTGATCCTCTCCCTCACCAAAGACCCGAACAGAGCCAAAACCAACCTACACGATGGAATGAAAGAAGTAGCCGAGTGGATGAAGAACAGCCGTTTAAAACTGAATTCGGACAAAACGGAAGTCCTCATCTTAGGGTCATCCCCCTCGGCCTGGGATGACTCTTGGTGGCCACCAGCCCTGGGAACCGCACCCATTCCAACGGATCATGCACGTAACCTGGGCTTCATCCTGGACTCCTCCCTCTCGATGACCAGACAAGCCAATGCCGTCACATCATCCTGCTTCAACATCCTACGCATGCTCAAAAAAGTCTTCCGCTGGATCCCCACTGAAACAAGAAAGACGGTCACCCACGCACTGGTCACCAGCCGACTGGATTACGGAAACACCCTTTACGCCGGAACCACAGCCAAACTACAGAAAAAACTCCAACGCATCCAAAACGCATCAGCAAGACTCGTATTGGACATCCCTCGGCAAGCTCACATTTCCGGTCACCTGAAAGATCTCCACTGGCTCCCCGTCAACAAGAGAATAATGTTCCGTCTCCTCACCCACGCACACAAAGCCCTCTATAACCTAGGACCCGAATGCCTCAACACGAGACTATCCTTCTACACCCCCACCCACCAACTACGTTCATCCAACCAAGCCCTCGCCGCCATTCCACGCATCCACAGATCCACCATGGGGGGAAGATCCTTCTCCTACCTAACGGCCAAGACCTGGAATTCTCTCAGAACCACCTCTCCTTCAGAAAGCAATTAAAAACGTGGATATTCGATAAGTAAATACTCCGGCCTCCTCAAGCGCCTTGAGACCCTCTGGGTGAGTAGTGCGCTATATACATTTTTGAACTTGAACTGCTGCCCCGCTCCAAGAACACTAAATCCGTACATAGGTGATTAGATTGTTACATTTTTAGTCTCTGGCAAGTGGTTCTTTGGTGGTCCTTTGGTGGTCCCATGGCGGTGCCTATGAAAAAGACACCTCAATGGGAGCGTCAAAGGAAGTTCCTGAACGGCATGTAACGGTGCAGTTGATGCAGTGCATGCACCCTATGGCCCTCAGGTAACAGGGGGCCCTGTTACGCCCTCTTTGTTTCCTCTCCACCACAGTTTTCATAGCAAGCTCACCACCATGAAAACCGTGGCAGAGAGGAAACTCATAATCTGCTTGGTGGTGCCGCAGTGGCACCACCAAGCATATTACGGCCTCAAGACCACCGCAACACCCCCAGGGATCTCTGATCCCTGGCGGTGTTGCTGCAGTCCCATGGCAGTCCGACTGCCCAACTTGTAATAGGGCAGTCTGACCGCCCATGCACTGGTGCCCCCACCGCCACTGTGGCTACGACGGTGTTGGACCGCCAAAGTCACAATTAGACCCTTAATCTCCTTGTGCTTGACAAAATGCCTAGCAAAATGAATGTGGCCTCTCCATGGACATCATGTTTCAATGGTATTTCCTTAAACACATTCGTTCAGATTCACAAAGGTATTTATGAGTATGTGAAGTAAGTCTTAAATGCCTTTGTGAATTGTACTCAAAACATCTACAATGGGAATATTGAAGGAATATTTATATACGAGTAAAACAAATACAAAGGGGTGTATCCTTTTTGAACTTGTATTGGTAGGGAGTTGAGCAATCCTAGGCCAATTCACAAAGGCAGTTTTGAACTGGTAGTACTTGAAGTAGTACATCTGTAGAACTGCTTTAATTGCTCATACATGCATTTGCGAATGAGCCTTGTGGTCTATATGGCAGTTTTCTGTGCATATGACACCTGCAGGATCTCCCTACATACTGAATCTCTCAGTGCGCATGCCACCTTTATGGTCTCTATATACAGTAAATGTTTTTGATTGCTCCTCTAAGGCCAATACCTCTGCATGATCTCTTTATGTACAGTTCTTTCTAACGCCTCTTCCTCACTCAAAGGAAGTATCTAGTCTTATTCTGGAGGCACTATGTAAGATGAGCAAACAGGAGAGTGTTGCAAGCATTTCACATATCTTGTTTCTCCTTTAATTGGAATCACTCAGTGTAGACTACCCTAATCTGCAGGAATGGCCTTCTAGGCTAAGGAAAGGGAGAACTAGGGGGCAGCTGAGTGGGTTGGGGATGCTGCGCCGGAGGAACTAACATAAGAACGTGCACGGCAGCGGTAGGGCGGGTTTGGCCCCCGTGCATATCTGGTCGCGAGAAGCCGTTGTTGATCATTAATCACTAGGCGGCACCCCGGAGCGAGCGGCTAGTTTTCATCTAAATAATAATTTTCATGGTGGGGGGGCTGAGCTAGCTGCTGAGAGAGATGGCCGCGTTTTAAGCGAGCTCCTCTCGAACGCCCTAAAAATCCTCTCATAATCCTGCAATTACACAGATGATGGCAGAAAACTTGCTGCTGGAAAGCTGAGGACGGGTACATGCATCCGAAAACACCGACTGTAAACACATAAGATGACTTGCAAACGTGGAACGAAAGCCGGCGCAGCGGTGGCCTACCTGCTGAAAGTGAAACTGAAGCCGTGGGTTGTGCTTTGGACTGCAGCTGCAACGCCTGGCACACACGGCAGTGCCCTGGATGCAGAGTATCGATGATGGACCATATTTGAAATAAAGGTGAGCCCATATGCCTCGTTGACGGCATGCCTAAATAGCGGTGGCTGGGAGAAATACTGAGTAGCACCCTGCGCTGCGCCGGAGGAACTAACATAAGAACGTGCACGGCGGCGGTAGGGCGGGTTTGGCCCCCGTGCATGTCTGGTCGCGAGAAGCCGTTGTGGATCATTAATCACTAGGCGGCACCCCGGAGCGAGCGGCGAAGCTTGTGGGAGAGTGGGCGCTTTCATCAAAGCAGCCGGGAGGACTGAAGTGTATCACGCGATAAAAGAAGCACTCACCAAGGACGACCAAGGAATGACCAAAAAAAAACCTCCCCCAAATAAAAATAAAATAAAAAACGCTCACAGCCGCATGACGTAGCGAAAAGCCTAAAAATCGCCGGAACGCCCACGAATCTGCTCACAGAATGACGAGCAGATCTCTCTTCCAATGGCTAGCCTCCATTTATGGAGCTAGCCAATGGAAAGAGAGGGTGGGACAAAGCCACACAGTGTATGTCATTAGATTTCGCCTGCGCGAAACGCTGCTTGCGCAGCTTTCGACAGGCGAATCCTAAAAAGGAAGTTGAGTTTTTGAAAAAGCCTTTCCACTGAGCACTCATTCCGGCAAGTGCAGAGCATTAATATCACGATATCTGTAAAAAAAATGTTTTTAAAAAACGGAAAGACATTGTGCATATTAAAAATATCAGTCGATTTAAAGGAGATAGAATTGGTAACCCCCACACACAAAAATAAAACGGTACCTGCAAATTCTGCATTATATGCGCAGTGGCTTTTCCAAACCCTGTAACGACGCTTGCACCGTTTACAATCGGGCACTGAGTCTGGCGCAGCGACCAGAGCTGCCGTCCCGGCTCGAATCTTGCAACGGCCTGAGAGTCTGGGCAAATCATTTAACCCCCTCCTGCTCATGAACCGCGCCTGGATGCCCTCACCGGGGTTAAGCAGCGCTGTATAAATCTTCAAATTAAACCAGCTCCGGTACGCGCATGCATCCGTTACCTAAGCCACTCTATTGTTTAATTGCGGCACAGGACGGTTCACTTGAAATTAAATTCTGTGGTGGTGAATCAAACAAACATTGGGGGGCGCAGCCGATCCCTCACCGAGCGCCCCCCCTTGCAATCCCATCACGGCAGTCCTGCCATCGAAGATGGAAAAAACAAACATTGGAGGGAGGGCGCCCCCTCCCACACTGTCCTTAAACCCAGCCTCGATCAGTGTCACCGAGAAGCATTAATTAAATGCAATGTATTCTCTTTTCGGTGTCTGACACGCTGCGGAGGAATGCCAGCTAATCACGGGGTGTTAATTGGGGCCAGCCATACACTTGGCTTCCCATTAAACCCCGCCAGCAGTTTCTGCAGGAAGCAGGCTGCGGGGTTTTAAAGACAGATAAATAACAATTCAGGCGGGGGTCTTCGGAAGATGCGATGGATGGACCCACCTTGTCAGAAACTGACAAAGAAATACACATTGCACGCTTTTTGCCAGGAAACAGCATGGCTAACGAGGGGTCATGTTGTACGATTAGATTTTGACAACTATGCCACAAAAAGACTAAGCATAACCAGTATTTTCACCGATTGCTCCACATTGTTTTGATTAAGCTTGTTCGTGGAAAAATATAGCGCCTAAAAAAAAAAGCACGACTTTTAAGAGCCATGTCCTGCTTTTTATGCACACTACAATTTAAGATTCAAAGCTATGTTTTTCCAGACCCATACCATTGAATGCAAACAATATAAAACGGGTGGTGGGGGAGTTGAACCATACCTCTATCGCATTATGTTGACGATGGAAGGACTGTAATGGTTTTTGAGCACTTTAACACTCACGCGGCAGATTTGTTTTAGTATTCGCTTTAGGCAAATGTGAACGAGGTAGGTGGGGTGCAGAATGTTCATATAACGCGTATTGCGCTGGCATGATGGGAATCGGACATAAAAGTAAACCGCAAATATTCATGTACTGGCATTCTTCCTAGCGCTTGGACGAGAAAAAGCGCTTTAAAGGCGGACACGTAAATATCGGGCACTGAACGGCCACACAATCGGTTCCAAGCTTTTAGTAGCTCTTTCCACGTATCCACCCCTCCCCTGAACCAGAGTTTCATAAACTAGAAGGGATCAAGAACAAGACAGCGCTATATGCGATCTTTAATTCAGCACCCCGCCAGATACTGCTCCTCCCCCACCCCCCGTTTAAACTTTAGTGAGCGATCCTGACTTCCTACGTAGTAGCACTTGGTACATTCCTCCGCTTTCCCTTCTTCCATTATTTTTTCCCTCGAAGTACTTTTCACTGTACCACCAATTGCCCCCTTCTCATTGTGTCCTCTTTCCTTCGACTTTCTTTTTTCTGTATTTCACCCATGCCTTCCCTTTGCACGCTTTTCCCTGCTTTTCACCCTCGCTGAATTTGTCAACCATTTTACCTAGTCGCTTTAATCTTTAATTCAGCACCCCGCCAGATACTGCTCCTCCCCCACCCCCGTTTAAACTTTAGTGAGCGATCCTGACTTCCTACGTAGTAGCACTTGGTACATTCCTCCGCTTTCCCTTCTTCCATTATTTTTTCCCTCGAAGCACTTTTCACTGTACCACCAATTGCCCCCTTCTCATTGTGTCCTCTTTCCTTCGACTTCCTTTTTTCTGTATTTCACCCATGCCTTCCCTTTGCACGCTTTTCCCTGCTTTTCACCTTTGCTGAATTTGTCAACCATTTTACCTAGTCGCTTTAATCTCCGTCACCTGGTTTGCCTTCTGTGCCCCCATACCCAAGTCAAAGTTAAGGGTCATATTAAAAAAATGTTCCTGCCCCAGTAGAACCTCCCCCAACGAAGTTGATTTAAGGGGTTACAATGCTACCCAACCAGATTTCTTTTGGGTGTGGGGGCAGGTCCCATTTGAGACCCCCGAGTGCAGCCCGGTTTCAGCCGCACCTTCGGTTTCCTGAGAGTGCGGTAGTCTTGGAAAACAAACTGAAACCTCCCCCCAACCCTTATCGGGCTAAAAATGGGCAGGTCCGACGGAAAGTGTGACCTTGGCCTGAAGCCCTGCGTGGGGCTGGACTCGGTCGAAAGTCGTATAATCCCATTTTGTCCCTCCTTGGGACTGGGGAGGGGGGGTTTGCTCCATTTCAAGTCCTCTTGTGAAGCAGAGCTGCAGGGTGAGCATGCTCCTTCCACGGCCGCCTGGTCTGCATCAGTGCTCCGCAGCCCTACATGGCAATGACTCCCCTGGCTGTGGCACGAGGTGCAGCCGAAAGCGCAGGCAGGCAGTAGCCTTCTCCCCTGCTGTGCGCCGCCGGCCGCCATCTTCGGAAAAATGAGCACAACAAACCCCCCCCCCCAAAAAAAACCCCGCCCACCGCCGCATGACGTGAGCAGAAAGCCTAAAATTCTCAGGAACGCCCCCGAATCTGCTCCACAATTGACTGACAGATCTCTGTTCCAATGGCTAGCCTCCATTTATGGAGCTAGCCAATGGAAACAGAGGCGGGGACCAAAGCCACTCTACTCTTCTCATAAGGTTTTCCCTGCAGCTGCGCAGTGCGCAGCTCGCTAGTCGAAACCTAAAAATGGGTTATGGCTGTGGCATATCTCCTTTTTAGGTTAAGCCTAGAGTCAGCATGCATGTGCTGCCCTGCGAAGCATGATGTATCTACAATATGGGCTTTAACCAAGGCCATCGATTGCCATTCATTCTTTTTTGTTCCTATCAAAAATGCTGCCTTTTCATTAATGCATTGCTTGTAATTGTCCCTTCTTTGGGTACTTGGTTCAAGCGCAGGCGATTTAACTAATTGTTCCTTCAAATTGGCTATCACGTTTCCTCCTGGTTGTCCATCGCAACGAGCGACTCATTTGCTCTTTCCCTCCTGATCAGCGCGGCATGCAGTGTTTTATCTATTCATCTGTGTGGTACATCAAGCTTCAACTTTAAGCATGGATGCATTTGAACTTTAAACTGCATGTTTCAAACAGACAGATATCTTGACCGCTACACGTTTCTCTGTGTATTTGGCATGATTCTGCTCAAGCGAGCATTATTGCAGTTTAGGTTTGCTTTCTTTTTCACAGACGGCGATTGTAAGTTACGTGGGGGGGACCTGCCAATGTGGTCTTATGTTTACATCTGGAAGACCAGTGACTGGAAGCACAAAAGACAAATAGAAATGTTACTTGAGAGATTTAGACTGAGTGCCCTCTTTGCCTTGCTTGCTTGTGAGAATATACTGCATGTAGAGAAGTGATCCTGTACGTCGTTTCAGAGCGGTAACTATTAACGCACATGATGCCTTATTTCTCTAAGCTATCGTGCGGAGTTGTTGGAAAATGTAAGAAGCATTGTGTAGTTCATCTTAAAATGCTTTGTAGTCCTCCCTCCCCTTCAAGCATTCTCCAATGGAAACAGTGGGTACCAAACCAAAGAAAGCTAACCAGGGCTGGTCCATGGATTTTTGCTACCTTTGGCAAAGTGACATTTTGCGCCACTTCACCCCCTGTAATCTTTGTTAGTTTTACGATAATGCGGATGGTCTTCTGCTCCTCTAGACTTAAGGCAGCAGCCTGCTCTTGCCTTGTTCTTGAAACTGACTCTGGAAGATGAGACAGTTTTCCCGCTGAGCCCCAACTCCATAGCATGCACTCCACTGCGGCTGGGATCTGACTGCAGAAGAAGTGATGTGGCTTTTGGCTCAGTGTGTTGTCAGATTTCCTGCCTCTTCGTGAATGTGCTTTCTGTTACCATTCAGACTCACCATCTGTTTTCTGCACCGCTGCCCGATAGCAATGGGAGCAAAAAAAACATATCTTCTCTGTTTGATTTTGCAAATAGAAGAGGACAGATGGTATCTAAAGCAGATTACCTTGCTAGGTGTGCATGTTGGTTCTACCATCAAATTAGAACCTGATTATTTTTACAGTGCTTTCAAGTGTTTACCATTTTTAGCACTGTAAAAAACAAGTGTGAAAAGATACAAAGGTTCTGTCGGGAAAGTACAATTGCTTCACAATTATGAGCTTGATCATCAAACATTCATTTGAGTTTGGAACATTAATATATAGCAAATAAAGTTGAAACACAAAAAAACACAAATTTGCGTTGCGAACGGAGAATTTACTTTTTGTTCAATAAAGCAGTATTGATATGTATTTTTGTTATAAGGCTGTCAACAATTCAATGCAAGATTGTGGTGCCATATAATACAGTGAAAGAAACGTGCTCAGAGACAAGTTCTAAATTAACAAGCAACTGTGCAAACTACCAGAGATATTGGTGTCCTCGTTGTTCTGACCATTTTTAAACTACTCTTTCATAAAAATGTGTAAATAAGTTTGATTCACCCATGTATATATGACACTCACTACACCATTGTCACTGAGCTGGACATCGATGGTTACCGGTGTCACGGGGAAGCAGCCAGACGCTTCCTGGGCGGCGCGTCTTCATGCCGCGTCAGGCTGTTCAGCCCCTCTTTGCCTTTATGGCACTGCCCCTCTTTTGCAATCAAGACCGCATATGCAGGGTGGTTTAAAAATTCTAAAGAATAGAAATACTTTGTATGGGTCAAGCGATGGTGTGCAATGTGTGTTCAAACTCGCAGGCGCTCCCCAAATAGACTGTATATGGGTGCCATCGAATCACACATTTAAGCAAATAATTATGAAAGCCCAAGGGTTGGATTTTATGTGCAAGGCGTTGTGAACTTTCGCACATCATGGTAATCTGTGATGTAATAACAGATTCATAGTAATTGCTTAGTGCCGGTGTGGAGGAGTACGGGCAGAATGAGGTAAAAAGGTCAAAGAACCTGTAGTGTTCACGCTCCTTCACGAATATTAACTATTTTCAAAGGTGCTATTAATGGTTTGGGTAAAGGATGGAAAGGCCGTGGCTATTTCTTTAATATAGTAATGCCCACACTGGACACAGACAGGTAGGCTATTTGTCTGTGCGCCCAGGTCTACAACAAAATTATTCTCATTGAGATTGTATTCATTTCCAATCTGGAGCCATGGTATTTCATCATTCAGTCCTGTATCCCATGTACGTAGGCGATAGCACCACTGTTGTTCTCTCGTGTGGAGGATCCTCTGGATATCAGGGCCTGTTTTTTTATGACCTCAAGTACCACACATTTCAGATCTGTGTCCTTGTGATTGTGTTCGAAGCAATGCCTTGTCAACTTTGTATCTGTTTTTTTGCATCTAATGGTGCTCATGTGTGAGTTGATGCGGACCTTGATTTTTCTGGTTGTCATTCCCACATACATAAGATTGCAGGGGCATGTGAGCAAACAACATTCTCGCTGTTACAGTTGCTAAAGTTTTTTAATATCCATGAAATGTTTGTTTTTATATCCACCATTTTGGTTGTGCTGGTAAATGGGCATGCCACACATCCTCTGCATGCGTGGTGTCTAACTGGTCTTTGGTTGCCCCATAGTGTGGTTTGGTTCAGGTCCTTTGGAGGTGGTGCCTTAGTAAGAACAAGTTCATCACAGATTCTCCTATTACGTCGGAAAGCAAATAGTTGGGCGGCGGGCACTGTTTTTGTGCCCCATTAAGGATATGCCATTGTTTATGTGCAATGTTTTGTACTTTATTCGATTATGGGGTGTATGTGGTGACGCATACTACTCTTTCATTTATCTTCTTTTCTTGTTGTTCAAGTAGACCATCTCGGTTATTGTTATTAGCTCTTTTCCTTGCTCTTCCAATCATATTTCTAGGGTAGTGTTGTTCAATCAACTTCTTCTCCAGAGTCTCAGCCTGTTCCTCATAGGTTTCCATACGAGAGCAATTCCTCCGGATCCTGAGTAATTGACCTACTGGCAAATTTTCTCCAGTGATCTGGGGTGGAAGCTCTCAAAAAGTAGTACACTGTTTTTGTTTGTGCTCTTGTTGTGAACTTTAGTCTGGATCCATTCCGCTGTCATGCTTATAGCTAGGTCCAGAAAAACAGCTCCCACCGTGCTGACTGCATGTGTGAATTTCAGATGTTCATCTCTAGTATTGATCCATCTAACAAAGTCCTCAGCTTCATCTTGGTTGCCATGCCAAATGATAATATATCATCTCCATACTTTCAATTGTGCTGCAAACGAGTTGCCTTGATGGAAGATGTGGTTTACTTCGAATTGGTGTACGTAGAGGCATGCCATGCTCGGAGCAAAAGAGCTTCCCATGGAAGTCCCTCTGATCTGATGGTATGTTGCGTCTTCATATTCGAAGAAGTTTTCCATGAGAGCCAATTCTGCCTACTCCATGATGAAATGTCTGAGCGTCATGAACTCCCAGTCTCTTTCCAGGAGAATGTGTTCTACCACCCTCAATGTGCGTCTGTGAGGTATGCTGGTGCATAATGCCTCGATGTCCTTGGTAATGAAAAGATATTCAGCTGGGATGATCTCAAGGTCTCTAAGTAGGCACAGGACATCTTTAGTGTCTTAGGCAAGATGTAGACAACTGTACGATAGGTCTCAAACACCAATCGCAGAATTGTGAAAGAGGTTCAAGAACTGAACCTATTCCCAACACTATAGGTCTCCTTGGTGGGGGCACCCTGTATTTTGTGGATATTGGGGACAGTATAGAATCTGAGGATGCAGGGATTATCACCCACCAGAAACCCAGCCTCATGTTTGGTTTTCAAATCATTCATCAGGCCCTCATCCACCAAGGTTCTGATTTTGTTCACAAGTCTTGGAGTAGGGTAAATCCGGTGGGTTTCATAGCTGTTTTCATCTGATAGCAATCTGATGCATTCTTCGTGATCCATGGTTTTATCCATGATAACGATTGTGCCGCCTTTGTCAGCTGGTTTAATGACAAGTGTAGTATTCTCTTTCAGGTCCATGAATGCCTTCCTCTCACCTTTCTTCAAGTTCTGTTAGCCTTTGATGTTCTGAGAGTCGATTGGTTGAATTTCCTTCAGTACTGCCTGTTTGAATGCCAGGACTGTCACTGTTGTTGTACTTACAGTGTCAGTTATATGTTTTGTGGGTAGGCTCCAGTTGTGCTTTTAGACATGCAGCTCCCCCAGGCAGCACTTATAATACGGCACAAACACGGGGTAGGCACCCGCATTTCTCCTGCACACAGGGGGGGATCTCCCCGCCGGGGGTCCCCTCGGGGGTCACATAGCAGGGGGGTAGGCTCCTGTGGTATTTCTTAAACAAGCAGCTCTCCCTGGCAGCAAATGCTACAGGTCCCCCGCACCTTCTTCCTTAGGATAATGAAATATAGCGATCTGGCGGCGCTAGAGTCCTCCCAGGATCACATAGCACTCTGGAAGCACAGCGCTGCAGGGGGCAGGCGCTCCGCACCTCCTGGGCAGCGAAGACAAAGCGCTTCCCAGGCACAAAGCAGCAGCCAGAGCACAACCCATGCTGGGGTAAAGCTGTGGCGCTCTCCAGGTGCTAGGTCCCATAAAGTAAAGTAGTGCCCACGCTCCTCACCTCCAAGGCACAGTTGTAGCACTCACAAGATGCTAGGGCTGGAGCACAGGCAGGCAATGCTGGGCCAGATCAGCAGTCAGTGGGCACTCATCAGTAGAGGACAGCAGCAGGACTTGATGCGCCCCCCAAATAGACTGTACATGGGTGCCATCGAATCACCCATTGAGTGTGCAAAATTATGTGATCTGTAGAAGATGTTCTCCCACTCCTTGTCCGTCAAGGTACGGCCAATCTCTATCGCCCACCGCTTCTGTCCCACAGAACGGGTCCCCTTTGACCAAGGCGAGAGAAAGGCGTTGAACTCTGAAATAAGCCTGTTATCATCCTTTTTCTGGAAGTGCCACTTCTCTAACGGAAGCATCAGCCTACTGACCAAGGGCTGCGTCAGGGGGCCCGATGTCCAGTGACACATTTGGGCATGGAGGAAATCGTCTGAGTCTGTTAAGTTATAGTCCTCACAGAGTCCTTTAAAAGGGATATGGCCATCCAAAACAAACAACTGCCCCACTCGCTTATATCCTCCCTCCACTCAGCGAGAGCCTGCACCTCTGTCCATGCCAGGAGGGAAATCAGTATTCAAAAAGATGGGAGACATGGGGGAGGGGAAAGTGGTGAGATTGGCTCGTCGAGACACCTTGTCCCTTGCTAGCATGGTAGGGCCAGTGACTGGTGAGGAGTAAAGACCCCATGCATGCGCCAACCTAGGTAACCAACACTCCCTCCAAATATGCCTACCAGCTACTGACTGATCCATAAATACCCAGCGTTTCTCCGTCATGGGACAGTTCCACTCCACCAGGTAACACAAAATTGAGGCTTGGCAATAAAGGGCTCCATATATAAAACATAAAGCAATGGGAAGAGCGGACAGCCCTGTCTGGTGCCTCTCTACACCCTAAAGCTTTTGGAAAGTACGCCGTTGACCCAGACTTGCGCTGAATGGGCATTATAGATACTAGCCACCCACTTACGAAATTTCGGTCCTATGCCATAGCGCTCTAACGTGGCAAATAGGTACGGCCAATGCACTCGGTCGAAGGCTTATCAATTAAGTGGCAGATCCTCTTCATGTTATCCCTGCACTGTCTCCCCAGGATGAAACCCAACTGATCCGGGCCTATTAAGCTGGGCATAAGAGGGTTGAGCCTATGGGCTAAGATGCTTGAGAACAGTTTAGAGTCCAAATTTAGCAGGGAGATGGGGCGGTAGGAACTGCAAAGCACTGGGTCTGTCCCTGATTTGGGAATGACAGAAATCGTGGCCTGCAGCATAGCGGGCGTAAGAGTACCTGTGTCCAAGAATGAGTTGAACAGTCGGGTGAGCACTGGTGCCTGTTCCGTACAAAATGTTTTATAAAACAGGGCACTAAACCCATCCGGGCCAGGTGCTTTCAGAGGTTTCAACCAAGATATGGCGGATATCACCTCTTCGATTCTAATGGGGGCCTCCAGTCCTTCCGCTTCCTACCTTGGGAGAGGGGTTACTGCTGCACCTCATACGTACTCGAGAGAATCCAGAAGGCCTGAGGTCTTGGCGGAATATAGCCCCGCATAAAATGCCCAGAAGGCTGTGGCTATAGCAAGATCATCTGTCGCCTCTGACCCAGGGCTTCTTGGATCACTTTCACTGCCTGGGCCTGAAGTTGGCAATGAAGACAGTGTGTCAGCATGCGGCCGCCCCTATTAGAACAAACATAATACTTATGCTTCAGTCGTAGTACCGCATATTCGGCTCTATCCAGATCCAAGCGCTTCAGCTGTCGCCGCCCCTTCTCCAACTGGCGCCGTGCACTTGTGAATGGCTTCGTGTTCCCTCACCCGGCCTTCAAGTTCTTGACGCTTCTCACGCCTGATTTTATAATCATAGGCCGCCTTAGAGATAAGAGCCCCCCTCGCATCTAGCTTAAGCACCTCCCAAACGGAAGCCTGGGGAGTGGAGCCATTGTCATTGAGCTTCAGGTAATCTGTCAGGGTACTACGGAGGCTCTCCACTACTGACGGGGACCTCAAGAGAGAGTCCCGTAGCCGCCAATGAGGGGAGGGCGATTGTGTGCGCGGAAGGCTTAGTGTGAGGGTGATATGAGGGTGGTCCGACAGAGATCGGGCTTCTATAGAGGAGGCCTGAATGCAGTTCCATGCAGCACGAGAAATGATCCAATCGGGCATATGTCTTATGAGCCGCGAAGTAGAACGTATAGTCCCTTTCATCAGGATGCAAACACCGCAAAGCATCTCTAAGGCAGCAATCATCCAGCCAAGCCCTCCCCACCCCCGAAAGAGCGCCTGCGCCACCTGTGCGTGAGCAAGAGCGATCTACCTGTGCATCCATAACCAAATTCAGGTCCCCTCCTATCACCACCAGAGAGTCAGGTGTGAGCAGTACTTGGGCCAAAGCATTAAGCAGGAATTCCTCTTGGTGAACATTGGGAGAATAGAGGGAGGTTATTGTGATAGTGGCGGACCCTATATAGAGTCGTTCTGCGAGTAATTGCTCCAGGATTTCTGCGACTGTACCCACAACCGAGCCTCTAAAATCCGTGGAAAGCAAAATGGCCACCCCTCCTGTTTTCCGTTTCCCCGAGGACCACAATTGTACCAGGAACGCCCTGTGTTGCATGCGATGTGTGTCACTGCGGAGGAGGTGCGTTTCTTAGAGTAGGCACACATCTCCCCGCGTGTTCTCAAGTAAAGATAGCACAGCATTCCTTTGAGTGGGATTATTAAAGCCCTTGACATTATAACTAACAATCTGAACTGTCATCAGTAGGGAAAGGACCGTTAGACGCTATAGTGAAGGTCCCAGAGACCCAGTAAGGAGTGAAGTACTGCAAGGACAAAGGGTATATGTATAGGCAGGTAAAACTTATCTCAGCGTACATGACTAAAAAGCTCACCATAGGAAGGACCCACCCACCCCCAAAACAAAAAGAACAAACTGCAGACCACCAAAACAGCACATGGTCCAACGTGAAGGTTGGGCAGTATTCAGAGGAGACTGCCAAGGAAGTAAGGGTCATCTGCACCAGGTGAACAAAACCTCCCGTCCGCCCCCACCAGGCCCACAAAAGTGGTAGAAACCCCCAGACACATCACCCTCAGTCATTAGCATCCAACAAATCCTTGCAGAACAGCAGAACGTTCCTTGAAGATGGTGTCTGGGTCAGGGCAAAGTCGGTCAGCGCTCCAGGCGTTCCGAGGACCGCGGTTTCGAGATCTCTGTGAACCCTGAACTGCAGCATCTGGAGGAGAGGGCAACTCATTGGGAGACAACTTCAACACTCTGCAAGCTTCAGAAATGGAAGAGACCTGTATGAGCTTCCCCTCTAGATGGAAAATGAGGCGAAAAGGATGGCCCCAGGCATAAGAAATGTTCTGTAAGCAGAGATGATTTGTTATTGGGTGAAAATCTTTCCTCTTCTGGAGTGTGCTAGCAGTTAAGTCCTGGAAGCGCTGCGGAGTATGATCCCTGAAATGGAGAGGTTGTATGGAATGTGCCGCTCTGAGAATCTCCTCCTTCACTATATAGTTATGGACGCATATCAGGATGTCCGCAGGGGGACGATTCGACTGGCGGAGGGACCAACCCAATGGCATCGATCTATCTTAATGGTGGAATCCGATGAAGAGCCCAAAATCTTGCAGAAGAGATCCTGCACATAACCCATGAGGTCCCCGGCCTCCGCCCCCGTAGGGACAGCCAGGATGCGAACATTGTTCCTCTGAGATCTGTTCTCCAAATCCTCTGTGTGCATTTAGAGGTCTAGATGTTGTTCCCGCAGTCTCAGGACTTCTTGTTGAAGCATTGTGATCTCCTCATCCCTCGCCGCTGTGGAATCTTCCAAGGCGGCAAAGTGCTCTCCCAACCGCACCCACATCGCGCCTGACCTCCCGGAGAGCCGCCTCCAAATCTGTATTGACGGCCAGGATGTCCTCCCTCTGAGAGGCAAAGAGAGACTCCAGAAACTCCCGGGTGACAGCGCTGTCCGGACTGCCCTCCGCCGATGCTGAGCTAGAGCCCGATGTGTCTCCCGCAGCTTTCATTAGGAGATCCCGCACCGACCTGTCCTTTCTACCTTTAGCAGCAGCCACTGCTGGAACCGCAACCAGAGGGCAATATAGGCAACAGCGCCTGATGCCAGTAGTAGCAGCAAGAAGACCCAGCCACCCCCATGTCACCACAGCCGCCATTGACTGCTCACACCTCCTGCGATGATATCAGCCAGCCAGATCCTCTCCAACCCCTAGTGAAACGCTTGTATCAACTGGGCGGCCTGGGCTGAAATTCTATTGTGCTGCGATGCTGCCGAATAATGTCCCTCTACTGTACTCCTCGGGCCCTCCACAGGCCAGTCCCCAAGAAATCAGCAGGGGGTCGGTCAAACACTCGGGGGGCCAGCAGGTGACCCTCACCGCAAAAACCATGGAGACCCCCTGTGATGATCACTGTAGGCCTGTAACTGCCAAGGGCGGAGGCCTCCTCAGTGCGCAGGAGCGCCTTGTCACGCAGCAGACCACAGGTAGGCCTCACGTAGGCTGCAAGCCAACTGCCAGCAGGGGGACAAAGAGGCGGGGCTCCCCGCGGGCACAGGAATACAGAGTGGGGCCTAAACGGGACACTTGCTGGCTTCACGAAGTCCCGGATGGCGCCAACCACCGCCGCAGGCCCGGAGCGGCAATCTCAGCCGGCTGGCGGTATCACGTAGAACAGCGCCGCCTCTTCTGGAGTCAGGATCGGGTGCCTCCGCAGCGCTGCACTAAGCCCTGGTGCCCCGCTAGGTCCGGGACGAGGGCGCAAAATCAGCTCAAAGGTCCCCCAGCAGTACAAGGGGCAGGGTGAATCTTATGCCGTCCGCCGTCAGGGCCGTTCTGGCGTTTTCCCGCTCCGATGCACCCTAGCAGGCGCAGCAGTATGGCTGACTCTTCGCTGGAGCCGTGGGCAGCTCAGGGAACTCTCGGGAAGGCTCGTCGGGGGTGGGGAACGCGACCCTGTGCTCTCCGCCTCGTCCACTGGGCAGGTCCCTGGACCTCCACTGGTAAGTCTGTGTCCAGGTGTTCAATATTCAATGCTGTGTGACCGGCGGGGGCGGAGCACAGAGAGGACACGTCCACTCACTCTGCCATCTTCGCAACACCTCCCCTTTTAGGTTTTTTAATCTCTGCCATTGTTTCCCTCTGCTCTGCCAAGTACTACGCATCAGATGTTGGACTAACACATTTCAGTGTGGTTCTCTGCATCGCCGCACTGAAATTGAAAGACATGCATTTGTAGTTCCTCAGGATCAAGCCAGAGTGCTATTAGTTCTCTGTTAGAAACTGAAATCCAGGATGCAGCGCGCGGTCCGCGCTGTTCGTGCCGGCTTTGGGCGGCTGGCTCAGCTCGTGACTAGGCTTGCTTAGGCAGGCGAGAGCAGAGGCTACAATGTAACAAAGTTTATATACTTCTTCTCGACTCCGGTAATCCATTCAGGTTAACTGTGTGACTCACTGTGAGACCCGTCACGTGATGGCACCTCACAGCCCATGTTAAAATTATGGCCAACAGCTTCTATCAAGAGACATGCTCTCTTTATACATTGGCAGACCAGCTTGGTGCGAGGGGGCTATGCGGCAGTCACTGACTAATGTGACAGGCTTGTGACACATGGCCGGTCCCGTCCCAGTCTAGACAGCCACGGGATTGGTGGTCTCTTACAGGCAGCACTTAGCTGCACCCAGGCAGCCTCATCTCAGAATGCATGCCGTGGCGCAGCAGGCAAGGAGTCGTCAACTCAACTCCTGGAGGCGCACAGCTGTAGCCAACTCTGAAAACAGCAGCACCCAGGAGGGAGAGGGTGAGCCTACACCAGCAGCAGGTAATGTAACCTGTGCTCCCCCCCCTTGACACTTAAACTTGCTCCATGTGGGCCAGTTCTAGCTTCCCGGTCGGTTTGGTCTTGAATTCTCACAGAGCAGGCGAGGAGCGCAAGTACTCACGCACTCAGCAGGTAATGGGAGCCACAGGGATGAAAGGGTCTGCACTTAGCACCAAACCCCGCAAATGGCTTGATGCCCAACCGGCGCTTCATAGCAGATAAACGGCAGTGATCTGCTGCGCCACAGAACGTAAGGGACCCTATGTGAGACACCTGCCTGCAACTGGAATCTTTACCCCACGCCCTCCAAAAACACCAAAGAACCCCGTACACTCACCCCCCCCTTCACCCAGCATTCCTGCTTCCATACTTTCCTTCCACAAAGGACTGCCTGGGTACACCCCGTGCATACTAGGCTGCCGCAGGTGAGTGCGGCCTACACATAAACAAGCTGGAAGGTGAGCCCTAGGAAGCAGTCACCAGGATAGATGCCGCCTCCCTAGGGCCTCAGTCTGTTGGCGCATGTCTAGCGAAGTGACCCTAGCATCGACAACTTGATACTATTGTAATCAGGGGCAGTGGTAATGATGCTGGTCCAACCTTCAGCATGGCCAGCAGCTTTGTCACTTATGAGCCTGTTGTTTTTAGTAGGTCTGTGACAGCTGTAGCCTGCTGGTGTGATCTGGTGCTGCGGGTTGGGGCAGGTAGTGGTGTGCCAGCCGGGGCTGACACCACTCAGCTAAACTCCTCAGTTATCATTTTTATTCGGATTGATTACTGTCTTTGAAATCAACAGCTTTCTGGCTGGCTGTAAAGGCTGCGCCTCACTGTCCTGAGCCTTGCCATTGCCCTGGTCTTTCTGGGGCAGTTTGCGAGTTCTAGGTTAGTGCTCTTCCATAACTGGTGACTTGCAGTCATTTTAGGATCTTCTTAGAGTTTCTCTTTCGTGAAATGGGTGTCATTTTTGATATTTATATTCTTCCATCATCTTTATTACTTGACTTTGCTTTCCAGAAAGTGTAACTCGTTGTTGAAATATCACTCATAATTACACTGAAATGATATGAATGTCACACATAGCAATATAAAACCTTGCAAGCTATATTCCATTCTCTGTCCTTCTCTCTCCCCATGTTTTAATTTACGTCATTCCATCGCTTTGAAAATAAAAATGCCATTATTTCATTCCGACTTCGTGTATATGTTTCATTTTCATTTATTTCACGTTTCCTTCTCTGTGCTTAGCTACTTGCGATTTGCCTAAATAATAAAAAAAAATGCCATTCTTTCACTTCCGGTCCGCGTGCATTAATTTAATTGTCATTGATTTCACCTTTCCTTCTTTGTACTAGTTGGGATTTGCCAAAAAATAAAAAAGAACATTATTTCACTCCGATTCCGTGCGTGTATTTATCTCACCTTTCCTTCTTTGTACTAGTTGCGATTTGGTTGGAAAATAACCATTTCATTGTTTCACTCCGTCTCTGCAGTTATTTTTCATTTATTTAAGCTGTCATTCTTTGAACTACTTTGATTTACTTCCTGTCTCTTGTGCAGCTGAGGCTCCAGCATTAGAGAAACTAAACGCCAAGTAATTTATAGCGTGTGCTCGGTCTGGTGTCCCATGATATCGTGTATCCCTGCTTTCAGCCCGAGCAGAGATCGACTGCTTCTGTCTGATCCTGCCCGGGCTGAGTTCATTCTCCGAAGACGGCCGAAGTGGAGGGGATACACGATACCAGGGGGATACCTGATATTACACAACATCGGTAAACATGCGAGTCTGACCTCGCAATGAAAGAAGAAAGACTCGGTTCCCCTGGTGACGAGATTGTACATGTTATACAAAGTGTTGTCCTCAAAATAAATTTTGTTAATATTACTACATCGTAACAGATGATAAATTCGGTTGGTATTGGAAATATTTTCGGAATTACCACTATCGAATTATGCACATATGTGGGCCATTACATAAATATAGAAAGGTTACTGAAAACAATTCCTCATGTGTATAAGCAATTACTCACAGAGCTTAATATATGCAATGATAATAATGGCATAGTACATGTTGGATTGGCAAAGTCAATCTTACAAATATGAAAGCCATTGTATTAAATGTCATTAGAAAACCTTGGATCAGATACCATATACTATTTCAAACAGAATGATGGTTCAGTGTTGGAGAGTTGATTATCCATGAAACAGTTTTGTAAAGAATGTTAGAAACAATGGCAAAGGTGGCATTGAGCAAGTGAAACAACTACAGTCAATTCATGCTCATTCATGGGTCAGTTTAGCAGGGACAATATCTAGTTAAGCACCCCTAAACTGGTATAGTTCAAGGAAAAACCCATACTCTGAAAAGAAATAAAATGCATCCTAACTCATGGTTATGATGGGCCTAATTATGTATTAAGGCATGCCAGTTGGGCATTACTGGGGTCCAATTTGTTCAAGCCATTGGCAATGGTGTCTAGACGTACCATCCATTTTGATTCTCTGACAGTTAGGATTGAGGCAATATTGCCCCCTCTTGGTCCCAATTCAGCTTTCTCAATCACCGGCCATTATGTCCCATTGATGTTGCAGTATCCTGGCCTTGATCTTCTGTTGTGTCTGACCCACATGGACAGATTATCCTATAGATCACATTAGTGGAATTACAATTGGTGAAAGACTGCGGCGTCATTGTGTGTTGCTTGTGGGTGAATGTCTTGGTTGGTATTGTGGTAAGGCACGCTTTGCAATGTACGCATTTGTAGTGTCCTTTTGCAGGTGGTAAGTTCCAGAGTGATTGGATCGTGGTTTCTATCGGGCTCTCCAAAAACAAATGTACCACATGATCTTTAACACTCATTGCTTTTTTGAAAAAGTGCATGGGTGGGTTGGGTTGGTCAATGTCAACAGATACTAGATTCCAATGTTTGTTTATTATCATTTTTACAGCGTTACTTCTGGTGGAAAATGTTGTGACCCAAATTATTCTTTGTGACAATGTGTCATTCTTATCCTTTTGGGTCAATAAGGTTTCCTGTGGGTTGAGTCAGGCCCTTTTCTGAGCTCTCTTCACCAGTCTTTTCGGGTAACCTCTAGTCATCAGGCGGATACTCAAATCTTCAGATTCGGCCATGTAGTCTGCCCTCTTTGTGCAGATTATCAGATATGGTAAATATAGTGACTTACCCGTGCTTTTGTTCTCGTCTTTAATTTAATTTTTGGACCTGACAAACACCTCATTTAATCCTTAGGTGCCCCTCTGCCCCTCACTTTCACTTTTATCCTGAGGAAGACCCCATCAGTAAGGATTAGAACCAACCTATATGGTTTCAGGGGTTGAAACGTCAACACATCATCAATGCCAGTATCACCAACAGTGCATGTCACACTGTGATCTTGTACTGTACATGGCTATGTAAATGATTGAAGTCTTTCTGGTATGGACTATACTATGAGTGTGTGGCATTGAATTAAATGCCAGACTATTTGATTGTGATACGCATGAATATTGTATGACACTTGCCTCACTACCTCACTTAAGTCACTTTTCCTCCCTCCCCTTCCACCCAGTTGGGCACACCAACGATACATTTGAATGTTTTCTGTAAATTGTTTACTTAAAAAATTTGCGTCAGATGCTTAGTGTGATTGAATAACACTTTAGCACCATTTAACTCTTCCATTTGATTCTTTTTTTTACATAACTTTAGACTATTTTGATGTAATAGTACTGGGACCACCACGTTCTATTCTTATAGTCTGCTGTAATGAATATTCTGATATTCATGACAGTCATTAGTCATGCCAGAAATACATACTAAACCCCAATATAGTACTATATAAATGTGCAGCGGTTTTCAGAAGAAGCAGTGCAATCCACCTGGTGATCATGTAGAGTGATTTATCAGTGTTCTGGTGTAGTCTAAAGCATGTTACTTCCACTATATCATCTAGCACTATTTAGGCTAGGTAAGTGGATGTGGAGCACCTGCAGAAGCTGGTCAGCATGGCAAAGGGGTCTTCTGGTAGCGAGAGGATGAGGTGGGTGTCGGTGGCGTAGGATATGATGTTTAGTTCATTTGTTCTACAACATTGGCAAAGCCAGTCATGTAGGTGTTGAACAGAGTAGGGCTGAGGGACGAACCTTGTGGGGTGCCAGAAAAGGTGTTCCTGTCTGTGTTCTGAGTTGAAGGGAGGTAATAAGATTATCTGGATTATTCCTGCGAGGATAGAGGCGATCCATTTGAGGATAGGAGGGTGGATATTGAAGTTTGACGGTCCCTAGAAGCAATTTGTTCGTTTTTTCCTCCATAACTACTTTGAAATGACACACACAATAAAAGCTATCACCATCAATACAAACTTCAACCTCAGGCTATTTTATGATACACATGGATCTCTGGCCCAAAGTACTGATCACAAACAATTTGTCAAGTATGAATAATTTGTTCAAGGTAACATTGTAGTTAGTGCATTTACATATTTGTTAGAAATTAAGCTGAATATGATGTATGTATTATTTAAATCTCCCACAGACATGACTGGTTAGCAACAGAGTGCTGGAATCAATTAGAGGCTTACTTATGCCACAAAGACATTACATATTCTGTACTTACAGTTACATCACATTCATGGACATGAAAACTGTAGGTACAGGGAGGTTAAGAGATTTGCACAGGGTTACTCTACTTGCAATGAAGTGCTGGGACAAAGATTAGAACAAAGAGGGCCGCCTAATGATGATGATTTTATGCCTTTGAGGTGTCCAATGTTAAAACATGTTACTCAGAATTTCTGTAAGTTTATGCATGAACTTTAGACAGAACAAGAAACAGACTGAGGCTATCCCCACTCACTTTTTCTAACTTGTTCTGTTTAGAGAGTATGCATCAACTGAGAATTTCTGAGTTATATGTTTGAATTTTAGACACCTCTCATGCAGAAAAACAGGTGCTTCTCCCACCAAGACACAAGCCCTGGTCCCCACATTCATAGTTAACAGTGTAGCTGTTAGACCACATCTGTCTTTTCTAGGTATGCCAATCAGTAGTCTTAAACACTGAAACTTTTAGGCCACATCTTCACCTTAAAGACATGCCAGTAACTTGACATAAGCACAGATATACACTAGCTAATGTCAGTAGCCACTTTGGACAATTTGCTTTGTTATCTGAAACTTGTAATTGAGAGCAAACCTACTGGTTCACCTAAAGACCCTTTGTTGGCTAGAATCTTTAAAGAGTTATTACAGTCAGAGTTTACCTCTGCTAAAGCCTTCTTAACGTCTAGAGTGGTCCCTAGTGGCTTTAAATTTTCTTCTGTAACTCCGCTGCTGAA
Source organism: Lissotriton vulgaris (assembly GCF_964263255.1). NCBI lineage: Eukaryota > Metazoa > Chordata > Amphibia > Caudata > Salamandridae > Lissotriton > Lissotriton vulgaris. The sequence continues at coordinate 232,070,154 of NC_141696.1, forward strand.
GAAGCCATCATTAAATCCTGATGGCCTGTGAAATTGTAGTCCAATCCCATAGTTGCTTTATCTGACTAAGCTGTTGGAACCAGCACTTTTTCATCAGACGTCAGTCAGCCTTTGTCCAAGTTAACAACTAATTGCACCTTCTCCAAGTAGGGTTTTGGCCGGGCAAAAGCAGTTAATTAGTGATATCTCTGGCCTGGGTGATTTATATTGGACCACTGGTGATACACTGATTTTGTAAGATTTGACGGTGGTCTTAGAAATAACAAATACATTGATTTTCTTAGATTGCTTGAAGAATCTCTGTATCAAAGGCCATGCAGGGCAGTGTTTTGCAGTTTTTTATCAGTTCGTTTCAAGTAACAGTGGGTACACATTCCTCATCATTGAATCAATGCACTGAAGGGCTCCCAGGGATCAATATTGTCCTTGTCACAATTTAATCTCTATATGACCTTGCTGATGAGTCACACAGGTTTGACCTATTTATTTATGCACCCCAACCACAATCAGATAGTATTAAGGAGCTCTCTCTCTTGTTTGTAACAGGTTGGACATTGGATGTTTAATGACCATTTAAAGTTGAATGGCAGTAAGATGGTGACTCTCTACCCTATCAAACCTGCTCTCTTCTGAAGTTGTATGATTTGACCTGACACATTGGGCACTGAGCAAACTTGGGCTCCTTGTGTGAAGAATTTAGAAGTGTAAATGGATTCAACTTTATCTGTGTGTGAACAAGTCAAATCAAGGAGTCGTTGAAATTCTCTACATTTGCTTTTGTATAATAACAAAACTTTTTGGCAAAATTACAAAAATTGACATGTAGTTATTCAAAATGTAAATCTGTCATTTCATGCTATATTTTATCGTGACATGCATCCTAACATCAATTTTTGGAAAGAGAGCCCATTTAGGCAAAAGCAATTAAAACAATAGTGGTTCTTGTTGCCATGCTTTGTGGTAAATATTTACACAAATATGGAGTTGTCTAATTGAATAGTTTCAGTCCCATAATTTCAACCACGGTTACTCAGAAATTGAGCTTTCTCTATTGTTGCAGAAAAACGATGGAACCAGCCACCACCTGTGCATCATAGGAAAGACTCTAATGCCTACAAATTTAGGAATGCCTTAAAAATGTTGCTATTTCTTCAAATATCTTCAGATTGATCTGACAGCTGTTTCTCATTATCCTTGGAGGTTATATACTGCTTTTGTCTTTCTTTGTCAACACCGGAATAATCCGAAAGGTGTGACAGAATACCGCTTATAAACTTCTTAACACGAACACAGTGAGACCAAACATAGGTGGTATAGTAAAACATCAAATAGTTCCTCTTCCTCCCTCTGGAATTACGTATACCCTTTCCTACACCACTGACTGGCATATTTTCCTTCATCAGTTTCTTTTTTATTAATTGACTAGATGAGGCAGCAGTTTATATCATATTAATCAAAGTAGAGAAGAGCAGTAGCACAATTACTCACCTATTGAAGAGAACAGATGGTGCAGTTTAGGGCTAAACTGGGTGTAAGTCCTCTTTTTTGTGCTCATGGCTAGGTATATGACCCTGGTGAACCTTCTCTCTGTATGAGCTGGAGTGTCATTTGCTTAATGATAGCTGGTTGGCTATGGCTTCCACCTGTACTCTTGGCTGGAATTTGGGTTTGTGAGATGCTGCCTCTTGTCTTAGTGTGACACTCCCCTTTTACTCGTCTTCTCTTTTATATATTATTTATGCTGATGTGCAGGGTGTAATGTGCTATTTTTTGCCCCTTGTTGAGTGCGTGGAGGGGCAATAATTTATGAGAAGTGAAGCGTTGATTGAGTCATTACGCCCCTCCAATCCCACAATAATGGTAATAAATAGCATATGATAGTCTGCATATCTGCACACATGGTTTATGCCAGTGCACTTTTTGTTTATGCTTTGGAAAAAGTATTTCACAAAAATCAGGGTACAATGGGTTAAATGCAAGCAGTAATGAAAAATCACACTGAAGAGTTCTCATCACTACTAGTAGAGTAATTCCATGTGTAAGGAAATTGATACATGCAATCAGTAAGGGACTAAAAATAGTTTTTCTCATGTCAGTTTCTCTGTTCTGTTTAAAAAAAAAATTAGAATTGTACCTTTACACTGTAGAAGTGGGGATCAAGAAAAATTTGGGGGTGGGGTCAAAATACAATTTTCTCGTGTATTTTTCCTCAGGAGGTTTGGACAATAAAGAAAAAATGGCTGAAAAGAATTACACCAACTTTGGCAGAATATAATTCGTCAGAAAGCTTGTTTTTTTTATTTGGTGTAAATTGCTTCTGCGGTTTGGAGAAATTAACCTTCAAAATATAGACATATATGGATGGTTGGTCTTGTGGGAGTCCACTTTACTGTTGGTCTACCACAAAAATAAAAAAATAAAGCATTATGATTGACCCAAAGGGCTTTTTTCCCATCTGCCCCTTCCGTGCTGTGGGACCAGTATTCAAGGTGTCATCCAAACAGAGGAAAATATATATTCTTGCTGATAGTGGGATCATTATAAAGAAGGGTATACCCAAAATCACTGGGACCTGGGTGTAGAACAGTATAGAACATGGTGGTCCCAGTACTATTACATCAAAATAGTGTAAAGTTATATCAAAGAAAAATAATCAAATGGAGGAGTTAAATGGTGCTAAAGTGTTATTTAATCACACTAAGCATCTGACGCAAATTTTTTAGGCAAACAATTTACAGAAAACAATAAAATGTATTGTTGGTGTGCTCAACTGGGTGGAAGGGGAGGGAGGAAAACTGACTTGAGGTAGTGAGGCAAGTGACATACAATATTCATGCGTATAACAATCAAATTGTTGGGCATTTTATTTAATGTCACACATTTATAGTATAGTCCATATCAGAAAGAATTCAATCATTTACATAGCCATGTACAGTACAAGATCACAGTGCGACATGCGCTGTTGGTGATACTGGCTTGATTATGTGTCGACGTTTCGACCCCTGAAACCATGTAGGTTGGTTCTAATCCTTACTGACGGGGTCTTCCACAGGAATAAAGTGAAAGTGAAGGGCAGAGGAGCACCTAAGGATAAAATGAGTGAGGTGTTTGTCAGGTCCAACAATTAAATGATGTAATAGTACTGGGACTACCACGTTCTATAATGATAGTGGGATCAGTCATTTGTCATGCCAGAAATACATACTAAATGATGGGTTGAAGTGCACACCTTTAACTTGCTGTTTTAAACTTGAATCATTGTAAGTTGCGTACATCCTGGAAACGTGGTCCGCCCATCAGACACGTGAAAGTACAAGCCAGTAAGTCAGGAACTAAGTTGCTCCCGATCCGGATGCACTGTAGCGTTGCAAAAAGATTATTGCCACAATTATTTTATTCTTGTTATTCCAATCATTTCCATTTTTCACTTCGTTTTGGCACTTGAAATCCATTTTATGTATAAACATCTGATTCTAAAGGTATGCCCATCCAGGCCTTTTTCCATAAAGCAGGACATATACAAATTTCATCCTCAGTAGTGTGTCTTTCCCATTGCATTTCGGGCATCTTACTCGCCCTTTGTCAGGGGTTCACTATAAATATAAGCAATAACTATAGACGTTTTGTTTGAGTTTATAAACACTTTACATTTTAAACTTGTGGCATACTCATTGTAAATGCATTTATAAAACTGCTTCACTCTGCGTTTTCCCTCTAATACATACCAAACCACAATATAGTAGTTTAAAATTGTGCAGCTGTTTTCAGAGGAAACAGCTATCCACCGGGTGATCATGTAGAGTGATTTATCAGTGTTCTGGTGTAGTCTAATTCATATTACTTCCACTATATCATCTAGCACTATTTAGGCTAGGTAAGTGGATGCGGAGTATGAATTTTAGATATATACTTACATTGATGGTATAGGGTCAGTGGATTTTGTGCATGCAATATTTTTTGTAGGTCGAGATTGCTACTACGGTAATGTGGCATACAACCCCCTTCATCAACAACATCCTTGATCTAATGTTATATTTCAATTAGAACAATGAAAAATGGAAGTTGCTAGCAAGGTTGTTAGTTTTATGAAGTCGCTACTATTGATAAAAATGTTCCACTTAACCCAACAAGTGATTGGGTCCACCACTAATCAGAAGGAAGAAAAAGCAGACAACAATAATACTCTTTTTGCCAAATGAAGATGTGAATCTATGGTGTAGGTACAAGTATCGCTGCAATAGAAAGCAATCCAACAAGTAAAGGGCACAAAAGCAAAATGTAAAGATATTTGTGTTGCAGGGTCTTGTGCAAAGAGAATGTTGCATCACTACTTTGAAAAAGTCATTTTATTGTCTTGACAATCCCACTTCGAGCAATTCTGCATTTCAGTTTTGGAATGCTCGATTCTTAACAAGAACAAGGCCCAAATTGGAATTTGCACATGTTCTAAACAATGTGTATGTTTTGTGAAGCTGAGCACACTACATTTCTAAAGATCATGAAGAGCAAATGCATTGTCACCAAGACAAGCAAAAGTAGGACAACTGTGAGTTCGTCTGAATCTGTGGTGCTTTCAGTGGTGGAAGAAGACTATGTTGCAGTCCACTTATTTTCCCCATTTGCAGAACGCCAATCTCTACCTCTCATGCAACCTGTAGGTGGAACAGGGTAGCCAGTTCTGTTCTTTTATAGTCATCAGCTAGCCTTGTCACTACCACTGACACAAGCCATTTGCAGTCTTCAGCTGTGGAAATGGGTTGAAAAGAAGAAGACACACAAATGTTAGTATATAACAACCTTCTGATTCTACGCATTAGTGGAGGCTATTTGTCTAAAAATGCAGATACCACACCTCAAATACCTGTCCAAGTTCAGGTAGCCTCAGCTTCACAGAGCTGTGCACTCATTTGTTACAACTGAACTAAAGGGTACAACTTTATATGCTATTCACCTGACAATTGATGTGAGGAGCAGGAGAGAGGTTTCAGACTATGTGTGCATCATAAACATTAGGCGTTATGCAAGGAACTGGTGATGGCAACCACTGTCATGTGTTGTATTTATCAGCAGAACACTCTTACGTATGCAGCAACTCCATTATTTTTTAATAACTTAAGTCAAGGGCATTTAATGTTGGCTTTGTACCTGCTAATGACAGTAACATTGTGCTGGCAATGTTAAATTGACAATTTGCAAAATAATGGAAAGGGAAGACCACTCGGTCCCCCCGAACGTATGGATGGGTGCCCCGATCCCCCCGGGAAACCATTTTGGGTGGGGGCGTGTTTCGGCTGGTATGCCCAAAGCGGCGTAGCCGGAGCACGCTCTTCCCGCCCAGAAGGGGTTGTCCTAGACACCCGCCCGGAAGACCGCGCCCAGGTGGGCGTACCCGAGGAGGGCCCCCGCCCTCCCGCAGACGGATAAATAGAGCGGGAATCCAATGAAGGATCCTCTTGTTCCAGTGCTCGGAAGGCTGCACCACTCGTTGATCATGAGCCCTCGACGGAACAAGCAGCAATTTTGAGAACTTGTAATCTTTGTTGTTTCTCTTTCAGTGTCAGGCGTGTGGAGGATCTAGGACCTTGTCGATCAAATCGGACGGAGTAACCGAAGGCATGAATGGCAAAAAAGCGGGAAAGAGCTCCGAGATGGAGAAAATGCTACGCACCTTAGTGAACCGAATAGCGGTTATGGACCGAAAACTGGGTAAAGTGGATTCGATCGGTCGGGGCTTAGCAGAGGTTAAGAAACATATAGCAGCCCAGAACAACCTCGCGGGGCGGCCTAAGAAAGTGAAAGGACCGGCCTTGCCGGGCTTCGCCCCAGAGGGTAGGAGGAAGCGTAGTAAGAAGAGGGCGGGTTCCGGGGAGGCCCCAGTCCCGGAGGTGCCCCCAGCTGGCCCAGTAGCGCCGGTAGACAGCCCGGTACCAGGTCCGGATGTGGGTTTACCAATCTCCGTTGTGATAACCCCGGTTGAGGATGATCAGATGCCCGCAGAACTGGCCCTTCAGTTAGCGGCAGTGTTACCCTGGCTAAAGAAGAAAACAGGGGGGGCAGTGGCTGCGGGGGATCCGGCCGAAGAAGCCAGAATGATAATTGAGCAGTTACGGCAGTCAAGGGAAGCCGGGACGGCGAATGTTCCTTATGTTCCCCCACAGGTGGCACCGGGAGTGACGGCGGATGGCCGAGAAAAGACAGCGGACACGGCAGTTGAACCCGGTAAGAACCCATTGCCAATGGTGGGGGAGAGTTCAGTGCCTTCGAGGCGGGAAAGGTTGGCCCAGCACATCCCGGCGGCCACGAAGGAAATGATATGGGGGGACAAATATATTAATATGTTTTCACTGCTGACCGACCATCGTGAGATAAAGTACGCAAAGACCCAGAAAGATTTATGGCACCCCAGCGTATGGCGGGCCAAGATGGCGGAATTTAGGGTCGACGAGACCATAGCGAATTGGGTGAAGGCCTTTTCTCTATTTACAGCAGTAATGGGGGAACGTAAACCTGAAGTGTTGCCCGATCTATCATGTTACCAGAACAGGATCATGGATTTTTATACAATGTACGGGGGAAATGAATGGAAGGGTTACGATGTTAACTTTCGAAAAGCTAAAGAGTTTGATGTGACTTTAACGTGGGATTGTCTCGACACGGTGTCATGGCACAAACAGCTCTTGCCTGGATCGGCGGGTACGTCCTCGCCAGGCGGGAGCGGGTCTGGGACAGTTCAACAAAGACCGGCACAGCCCTTTCGAGCAAGCGCCGGTGGGGAATCACAGCCCAAGACCAGCGGGAATGGGGGCAAGCGTGGGGTTTGTTGGGGTTTCAACAGAGGTAACTGTAACAGGCCCCAGGGAACATGTAGGTTCCGGCATGCTTGTGCGGGCTGTGGGAACTCCTCACACCCAGAAAGTAGCTGTAGGTCCAAGAACGGTAGTTTGGGAGGAAAGGGGGGATCCAAGCAGGATTGATGTGATGCTTGGGAAGCAATCATCTTCACCCATCGACATGATGGCTTTGACTCCCTGGCTGAACAAATACCCTGATCATGTATCCGCCGGGATTTTGAGGAATGGTTTCCTATATGGCTTCAACATCCCGGCGAGGAATTTTCGGGGGAGCCCCTCTTGTAAGAATCAGCTATCTGTTCAACACAACCCGGCAGTGGCAGCCAAGAAAATTACCAAAGAAGTCAGCTTGGGACGGGTAGCAGGACCTTTTCCATGCCCGCCAGTGGCGGATTTCATGTGTTCACCTCTAGGAGTGGTTCCGAAGAAAGACCTAGGGGAGTATAGACTCATTCACAATCTGTCGGCCCCGAGGGGGGCCTCGGTGAATGAAGCCATTGACCCGGAAGTCTGTTCAGTTCGATACGCCGTCGACCTACTGAATCACCTGGGCCCCGGTGCTCTGATGGCGAAATCAGACATCGAATCAGCGTTCAGGTTGCTCCCGGTACACCCGCGGGACCAGCGCTTGCTAGGATTTACGTTCCAGGGGAAGTATTACATGGATAAATGCATGCCCATGGGCTGCTCGATTTCTTGTGCTTACTTTGAAATGTTCAGCTGTTTTTTGGAATGGGCGTTCACCGAGGCCACTGGGCATAGACAGGTGATGCACTATTTAGACGACCTCCTGTTCTTAGGGCCGGCAGGCACTACGAAATGTGCACAAGCACTGCAGGACTTCTGCATTCTCATGCAGGAGTTGGGGTCCCATTGGCACCAGGTAAGACAGTGGGCCATCTACTTCACTGGAGTTTCTGGGAATTGAGCTCGATTCTGTGGAGGGATGGTTCCGTCTGCCAATGGAGAAGGTGGCCAAGTTCAGGGCTTCCTTAATACAATTCCTGGGTAAAGAGAAGGTGACCCTGCACCAGTTGCAACAAACAGTGGGACAGCTTAACTTTGCCTTGAGAGTAATACCGATGGCTCGCCCCTTCTCACGTTCCATTGCACAGGCTATGGCCGGCCTCAAGGAGGGACACCACCGCACGAGACTGTCGGCAGAGGTTCGCCAGGATATGCGCATTTGGTTGACATTTCTGGCGGACTTCAACAGTCGGGTGGCATGGAACAAACCCCCAGCATCGTCTGATGAACTGGGTTTATGGACCGAGTCAGCCGGGAGCGTGGGATTTGGCGCAATCTTTGGTAACCGATGGTCGGCGCAATTATGGCCGACGTGGTGGCACTCCAGTGGCCTAACAGGTAACATTGGGTTCTTGGAGCTATTTCCCATTTGGGTGGCTCTGTTTGCATGGCCAGAAGATTTTAGGGACCGCTCAGTAGTGTTTTGGTCTGACAACATGACAGTGGTCGAGTGCATTTATCAGCAGGCAGCACGCTGCAAGTGGATCTTGAGACTGTTGAAAGAGATTGTATTACGTTGCATGAGATTGAATGTACAGTTCAGGGCCACCTCCCTGAGCCTGCACCCCCCTGCCAGCTCAGCGAACCCCAGCCAGGCCGCCGACAACCTCACGAAGTGGATAAGCAACTGCGCGGACGAACTCGCCCCACTGAAGACCCCGCCTAGCAGACCCGGCAGCAAGAAGGCCCCATGGTTCACCGACGAACTCAAGAGCTCCAAGAAAAACTGCCGAGCCCTCGAGAAAGTCTGGAAAAGGGAACCGACACCGGACAACAGGACCTCCTTCAAACTGGCCACCCGGAAACACCACCAGCTGATCCGCGCCGCCAAGAAAACAGCTTTCAAGGACCGGTTGGACAACAACGCACACAACTGCAAGGAACTCTTCAACATCGTGAAAGAGCTCTCCAACCCCAGCGCAGGAAACAACGACATCACCCCATCGCAAGACCTCTGCAACTCCCTCGCCTCATACTTCCACAACAAGATCGCGGACATACACAACAGCTTCAACAACCAACCAACGCACACCATGACCGAACAACCACCCCCCACCACCACCCTCCACGCCTGGACCCCGATCAGCACCGAAGACACCATCCGCACGATGAACTCCATCCACTCCGGATCACCGACCGACCCCTGCCCTCACCACGTCTTCAACAAGGCCGACGCTGTCATCGCACCCCACTTGCGAGACATTATCAACACATCCTTCGACACCGCCATCTTCCCCGAGAGCTGGAAACACGCCGAACTCAGCGCTCTACTCAAGAAACCAACAGCAGACCCCACCGACCTCAAGAACTACCGCCCCATCTCGCTCCTCCCGTTTCCAGCCAAAGTCATCGAGAAGACCGTCAACAAGCAGATGGCCGCCTTCCTCGAGACGAACGGATCCCTCGACCCCTCACAGTCCGGCTTCCGAGCCAATCACAGCACCGATACCGCCCTCATCGCCGCCACCGATGACATCCGAGCCCTGATGGACAATGGAGAAACAGTGGCCCTCATCCTCCTAGACCTCTCCGCGGCATTCGACACGGTCTGCCACCGCACCCTAGTACGGCGCCTCAGCAACATCGGAATCCAGGACAAGGCGCTGGAATGGATCATCTCCTTCCTCGACGGAAGAACACAGAGAGTCCGCCTACCACCGTTCAAGTCGGAGGCCTCCGAAGTCACCTGCGGCGTCCCACAAGGATCATCGCTGAGCCCCACCCTCTTCAACGTCTACATGAGCCCCCTCGCGGCCATCGTACGCAAACACAACCTAAGCATAATCTCCTACGCCGACGACACCCAGCTGATCCTCTCCCTGACCAACGAGCCCGCCGCCGCCAGAGCCAACCTGCACGAAGGGATGAAAGAGGTGGCCGAGTGGATGACGACCAGCCGCCTGAAACTGAACTCGGACAAGACGGAGGTCCTCATCCTGGGCTCCTCGCCCTCCGCCTGGGACGACTCCTGGTGGCCTCCCGCCCTGGGCACCGCACCCAAACCGACAGACCACGCACGCAACCTGGGCTTCATCCTGGACTCCTCCCTCTCCATGACCAGGCAAGTCAACAACGTCTCCTCAGCGTGTTTCAACATCCTACGCATGCTACGGAAGATCTTCTGGTGGATCCCCACCGAGACCAGGAAGACCGTCACCCAGGCCCTCGTCACCAGCCGACTGGACTACGGCAACGCCCTCTACGCCGGCACCACCGCCAAGCTCCAGAAGAGACTCCAGCGGATCCAGAACGCCTCAGCCAGACTCATCCTCGACATCCCACGAACCAGCCACATCTCCGGACATCTGAGAGACCTTCACTGGCTCCCCGTCAACAAAAGAATCACCTTCCGCCTCCTCACCCACGCACACAAAGCCCTACACGACCAAGGCCCGAGCTACCTCAACAGACGACTCAACTTCCACGCTCCCAAACGCCACCTCCGATCAGCCAACCACGCCCTCGCCGCCGTCCCCCGCATCCGAAGAGCGACGACAGGAGGAAGGTCCTTCTCCTACCTGGCCGCCAAGACCTGGAACTCCCTCCCTCCCGACCTGCGCCTGACCCAAGACCACCTCTCCTTCAGGAAGAAGCTGAAGACCTGGCTGTTCGAGCAGTAGCGGCACCCCCTCCCCCCCCCAGCGCCTTGAGACCCTACGGGTATGTAGCGCGCTCTACAAGTGCCTTGATTGATTGAACATGTGCCGGGTGTACTGAATAATGCCGCTGATGCACTCTCTCGTTCACACATGCAGGCTTTCAGGGGCTATCTACCTACAGCGGATCTAGTGGCGGCATCGTTCCCCGAAGCACTATGGCTGATCGGTGCCCCGGATTACAGGACCTCGTGGCAGCCAGCTTAGCGCCCAGGACGAGGAAAGCCTATGAGGGAGCGTTTCGTTCATACTGCGCCTTTTTAGGGCCGGCAGGGAGACATAGCTGGGGGCAGGAGGAATCCTTCCTAGGGTTCTTAGTGGCGCTTCATAAAGAAGGCCGATCAGCCGCAACAGACATAGGGCGGCCATATCATTCATGGCACAGCTCCACGGCATACGGGACCCGACGGGTTCCTTCTTAGTCAGGAAGGCGCTCCGCGGTTGGCAACGCCTGGAGGGTCGCAGACAAGATACAAGGCACCCGATTGGTTTAGAGAAATTGTCTCTGCTACTAGCAAAACTGGATGAGACATGCTCCTCCCCTTCCGAGGTAGTTCTGTTCCGAGCGGCTTTCGCATTGGCATTCCATGGGGCCATACGGGTAAGTGAACTCGTGGCGAGGAACAAGAAGGATATGGAGGGAGGCCTATGCAGGGATCACGTTCAAATTCGGGGTGATTCTATGCTAATCTCGATAGCCAGGTCCAAGACAGACCAGGAAGCTTTTGGGAGTAGTGTTGTTGTGCAGCGCGCTCGAGGGAGCCCCAGTTGCCCGATAAGGTATTTAGAGGACTACCTGGCACAGAGGCCGGCGACATGGGGAGGGAGCCTGCTTAGACACAAGGATGGCACCCCGTTGACGAAATTTCAGTTTCAGAGGGTGCTGGCACTTACAATCGCAGCGGCGGGCATGAACCCGTGCGATTTTGGGACCCACTCATTCAGAATAGGGGCCGCTACTGAGGCTACGGCTCGGGGTCTGGGTGCGGAAGAAGTGAAACAGTTAGGCCGTTGGTCCTCGAACTGTTTCAAGAGGTATGTGCGACTGCACATGTTGTAAAAGACTGATGAAATGCACTCACGCTTGTTGTCTTTTGTTTGGATTACAGTTTCGCAAGCCTGTGACGCGGGGCGGAATTGGGGATCAACCTATCACCAGATGACCAGCGGTCAGGGATCACCGACTGGAGAACAAGTGGTATGGGTCGTGGGCCACTCATACGTGAGGCGCGCCGGGAACGTATTCATGGCAGGTGATGCGACTCACGCATCTGGGGAATACGGGTTCAGAGTGACCTTCCATGGAAAGGGAGACCTCTGTTTTGACCAATTTCAATCGTTTGTGGAGGGTCTCTTAGGGCGGCAAAGGTCACCGCCATCTGTAATCATAGTGCACTTGGGGGGCAATGACTTGGTAAGACTGGGAAGACGGGTGTTAGTGGAACACATATTGTCGGCAGTCAGCTGGTTGGCTAGGAGGCTCCCGGGGTGCACAATTGCCTGGTCCCACATGATCCCCAGGAGAGTTTGGCGGGGGGGTTTCTCTGTAACAGCGTTGAACCACTCGGTAAAGAGGGTCAACAATAAAATTGGGAAATTGTTTCGTTCCGCGCATTTGCAAAGCATTCTCAATGGGTGTATTCGGGGTGATCATTATTACTTGAATGATGGGGTTCACCTGTCCAGGGCGGGGAATGATTTACTCATAGGAGACTTCATAGCATGGATAAGGGGATTGAGGAGGCATGACCTTTAGGAGGTGTGGGGGGGCCGGATAGTCGGTCAACTATCCGGCCTGTGGCGGTAAGGTCATGATCGGTGAGCAGTGATTTCAAGGTCCCTAGGGGGGGGCGCCACCCAGTATGGATGGGAGCGCCGGGGGGAAGGCGGCCATTGGCCCCTCCCACAGGGAGGAGGCACCCACTACGGATGGGTCGCCTAGGGGGAGATGGCCATAGGCCCCTCCCAGGGGGGAGACGGCTATATGCCCCTCCTACGAATTTCCCGTGGGCCGGATATCCGCGACGGCGGAAGAGAGTGTGGGGAAGGGGGGGAGTCCACGCTGTCCTTCTTACAGATACCTCACACGGGAACTCGGACGACCTCTAAGATGGCGTCGAGTGAAAAGGGGCCCCCACGACAAGGGAAGTTACAGTTGGCAACGAGGGTAAAGTCCTCTGCGCATGCGCCACTCACACCGTGATGGCGGGAATTTGGTAGTAGGGATCTGACACCGGTTAAGACCTTGCCGTTGGCCCTTAATGCTAGGATGTACAATTTTATTTTAGAATGTGATGCATTTTCAGGATGCTAGACTCGGCTAGGAAACCTTTGTATTAGAGATCTGTTAAGGTTAGCCAAAGAACATGTCTTCATCAAAATGTAATGAAAGTAAAATTGTACATAATTTATGAAACGTTTCAATTTAAAGTTTTAAATTTTGTTTCATATTTTTATAAATACGGCCGGGGGGGTAACTCCCCCCCGCCTTCCAAAAGCTCAAACTTGTGTCTGTCTCCTCCCATGGGGAATCGGTGTTGGGAGGGGGTGGGGGGCATCCCGGCCATATGGAAAGGGAAGACCACTCGGTCCCCCCGAATGTATGGATGGGTGCCCCGATCCCCCCGGGAAACCATTTTGGGCGGGGGGCGTGTTTCGGCTGGTATGCCCAAAGCGGCGTAGCCGGAGCACGCCCTTCCCGCCCAGAAGGGGTTGTCCTAGACACCCGCCCGGAAGACCGCGCCCAGGTGGGCGTACCCGAGGAGGGCCCCCGCCCTCCCGCAGATGGATAAATAGAGCGGGAATCCAATGAAGCGTCCTCTTGTTCCAGTGCTCGGAAGGCTGCACCACTCGTTGCTCGTGAGCCCTCGACGGAACAAGCAGCAATTTTGACCCACCCACCAGCCCCTTTTGCAATGTTTGTTTGAATAAAGTAATTGTTGGTGATATTCGAATGTATTAAAGAGATGCAGTCCCATTTTTTCAGCATTGATATATGCCTTTGATTGAATAGATGTGTGTAGGCCTTTTTTCCCTTGTAGAAATGTGAAGGAGTGTATCAAATAAGAAAATTGTCTTGTGCTTTAGGACTTTTTTCCCTTTGTAGAAAATGGAAAGTTGATGAATTGTCAAGCTGTGGCAGATTAGGCGTATTTTCTTTCCTTAGTAGGTAAACAACTGTCGTATTTATTTTGGTCGGGCGGTAAGGTCATGATCGGTGAGCAGTGATTTCAAGGTCCCTAGGGGGGGCGCCACCCAGTATGGATGGGAGCGCCCGGGGGGAGGCGGCCATTGGCCCTCCCACAGGGAGGCGGCACCCACTACGGATGGGTCGCCTAGGGGGAGACGGCCATAGGCCCCTCCCAGGGGGGAGACGGCTATATGCCCCTCCTACGAATTTCCTGGGGGCCGGATATCCGCGACGGCGGAAGAGAGTGTGGGGAAGGGGGGGAGTCCACGCTGTCCTTCTTACAGATACCTCACACGGGAACTCGGACGACCTCTAAGATGGCGTCGAGCGAAAGGGGGCCCCCACGACAAGGGAAGTTACAGTTGGCAACCAGGGTAAAGTCCTCTGTGCATGCGCCACTCACACCGTGATGGCGGGAATTTGGTAGTAGGGATCTGACACCGGTTAAGACCTTGCCGTTGGCCCTTAATGCTAGGATGTACAATTTTATTTTAGAATGTGATGCATTTTCAGGATGCTAGACTCGGCTAGGAAACCTTTGTATTAGAGATCTGTTAAGGTTAGCCAAAGAACATGTCTTCATCAAAATGTAATGAAAGTAAAATTGTACATAATTTATGAAACGTTTTAATTTAAAGTTTTAAATTTTGTTTCATATTTTAATAAATACGGCCGGGGGGGTAACTCCCCCCCGCCTTCCAAAAGCTCAAACTTGTGTCTGTCTCCTCCCATGGGGAATCGGTGTTGGGAGGGGGTGGCGAGCATCCCGGCCATATGGCCATGTACTGCAATGCTTGTAGACATTTCAGAAATTTTTTGAAACCCGGAAATAATAGGAATCTCTAGATAGTGAATGGTGTATCCCATCCTGGCTTCATACAGAAAATTAAGTAAGAGTTTGCTCTGTCATTTGGTTCAGATTTGGGTAGTGGTTGGATTTACCATTCTGATGGTTCATGTTTTTAGATAACATTTCCTGCTCTGATTTACTACTATAGCTTCTTGTAATAATAACACCTATGTTCCACATCTTATTTTTATAATGCTTGCTTCACTCTGACTGCCAGCACATCTATGCATGGCACCCATGCCCATATTCACTGTGCCTGTGGTTCTTCGAGTGCTGATGTTCCTGCGTTGTACAGTTGAGTCTTGCTTTCTATACAAGGCACCAGTGGTCATGTTTACTGTACCTGAGCTTCTTCGAATACTGATGTTCCTGAATTGTAAAGTTGTGTCTTTCTTTCTATACAAGGCCCCTGTAGCCATGTTTACTGTACCTGTGCTTCTTCGAATACTGATGTTCCTGTGTTTGAAGGTTGTGTCTTACTTAGACCCATTACACTTGCCATGTTCACTGGTATTTACAGTCTCACTCCTGCTTAGAGGTGGGAGTATGAGAAATTTCCCATGTTTGGTCCTTCTATTCGTGGAGGAGGTGGAGTGCTTAATGTGGCGATAGCCTTTTGTTTTAAGAAGACATTGGCTCTTCACTATAGTGCCATAGAAGTAAGCCCATTTTGAATATGGAATCAAGACCAATCTGTCACTCTTGTTCCATTGCATGCCTTTATCTGTACTGACATCAGCATTTAGAAGTTGTACTTGAGTAGTGCCTAATTGCTTTAAAAATCTTCCAGTTTTCTCCTCAGAGCCATAGGGCATTTGGATATTTTTGTACTACTCGAGTCCTGTGAAGTTAAGTCCACCATTCACCAATTGTTTAGTCTACAGTTGAATCAATCGTCTACTCTACATTACTTGTCCAGTATTTGCAAACTCGAAATTTTAACTATAACTACTGGTTCTGTCTTAAGGGCTTACACCCTAAGGTTTTCTGATGTCTGTACAGCTTCCCCATATTGATGCTTTTATTGAATCTACATTTGTGTGGAGATTCCTTGGTGACCTGAGTTTACTATCACAGCAAACAGATTTTTCTGGAAGGGGTCAACCTTACGTGAAAGTGGTAGTGGTAATCGTGAATACATACTCTGTAACTAGCATATAGGCTAGTCCCATGTATTGTATAGATCCAATTTTCAATTAGAATTCAGAATTCCTATTAGAGTCCATAAATCATCAAATTTCTGTATAGTGATTAAATTCATCTTGGTGTTCTTTGATGATCTCAAAAGTCTAATTATAATGTTTGACAAAGTATTACAAATAGTTGCCATTCAACACATGTTTCAAACCATATGGTGTGTATGCCTGGGCGTTTTCAAGGTTGTTGCTTTTCAGTAGAACCCACAAGGCAAGAATTAGGTTACCATACAATTTGATAGAATGAAATAAAATAAAAATATTGGCTACAAGTAACTTAGTAAATAAACATTCTGGACATTTATTGTATCCAACATATAATTCGTTCAAAAAAATATGCAATGACAAATGTTGAATATCTATTGGAAAGTATTATCTGTCTTATCAAATTCTATCCAAATTCATGTCTTGTGGGTTCTACTGAAATGTACAGATAGTCTTGAAAAAGCCCCAGGAGTATGCGCCACATGGAGGAAAATGCGTGTTGACAGGCAACTTTATGTAATATTTTGTCAAACATTATAATTAGAATTATGGGATCATCAAGGAATACAATATTAATAAATCACTGTACAAGAACATGATGACTTATGGACTATATAATAAGTTACAGATCCTGAATGTACTGTGGATTGAAGGGGTATAATCCACTCCCAGGTAAACCCATTTTAAACCTAAATCTGAGCCCTGTCTAAACTGGCACAGTTCCCCAGATAAATACCCCATCTCTCCTAGTGAAGGACCGGGTTTTAGAACCCAGCGGCGTCAGGGAAAACTCCCGATGCCTTCGAGTTCCCTTGTCTTGGCAAACAGAGACACGGGATACTTCTTGATGACGTCAAAGACCAATGTTTATTGGCTGCAACCAGGAACAGAGGTCTACGAAGCACACACAGGTGGTTCGCTAGAGACTGCATAAAATCAATGAGCGGAGCATGGTCTTTTATGCCAAATATCAAGCCTCAGGCAACATTCCAAATTAACATTTGGTTCATACAAACTGATCAATAGAAATGTGACAATTCAAAAGTAGCGTATGACGACAATCCCACTTTCCGTTGTCCAGCCCACCAGAAATGACCAAGCACATTCCAATATTCTTGTTCACTCAGGCCGGACAAACCCATCATAAACCCTCAACCTGCAGGTACCAAATCAAAGCGATCCACTAAAGGGATACCAAAAACAAACTAAGGACTAGGAGACGCTCCACTCATACTTAACTGAAATGTCGATGGCGTCACCAGAAGACCCGTCAATCGTCTCGCTCTAAAAATCGTCTAAGGTTCCAAGACAAGGCGACAGTCATGGCAGCAGTCCTTCGTAGCCGTCGAAAAGCGGGGACCCTCGCAGCAAAGACTTTTGGACCACGCCGACATACAGGGGTCGATAAAGTGGTCGGCCTTCCTCTAGAATTTTCACACGAAGCTCTCCACAATCTTCGGGCTTGGACCGGTACCGCTGAAGTCACCCCAGGTTGGGCGCCAACTGAAGGACCGGGTTTTAGAACCCAGCGGCATCAGGGAAAACTTTCTTTGGATACAGAGTGACGCCTGATACCTCCCGCTACCAGAGAACTTTCGAGATTAATACAGATTGTTCCTTCCTGAGCGTTTCCTTGACCAATTTGCAAGTTGAAATTATCCAAGAGGAAAGTTTGCTTTACTCACTCCCTCCTCGATACTATAACAGATCGTCGATTTGTGACGACGTTGAAATTCTCTAAAATCCTGCGAGGCGGGACGATTCAATAGCAACAAAATTTTCTAATTGCGTGTGCCCTCGAGGCTACAGAGGGAGTTACAATATTAACTTACCTTCGTCCTGATGATGGTCTTAGAGAGTTACCCATAAAGACCGAAACGTCGACTCCCAACCTTATCCAAAGAAAATTGTCTACTTCCTTTTGGATAGGCGTTCGACAGGCGTTACAGTGATTTTTGATTTATTGTCTGATTTTCATCCTGTATCCCTGCTCTACATATTTTTTTGTATTGTATTTTCCCTTTATGATTGAATTTCGATAAAATCCATTATTTGCCTATACACATGCTCATTGGTCTTTGTCTTAAATTGTATTGTTTCAATGTCAAGTTTTGTTTTGTTTAGTTAGTCCTAAGTATATACCTGTTCATTTAATTGTTAAGAATTAAATTCACTAAGGATAATTAAGTTACCTGCCTACCACTTACAAATCATTAATTCACTCTTATCAACAAACTCCTTTGGAGGCTACATTACCCATTCCTATTACATTTTACCCAAGCCCCCAAAGGTTTATTGGGTTGCTCACTTCTATTTCCTATATCTGCTAAAGTCATGACGCACGAACCCACAGTTTGAGTGAGCTCTTTATAATATCCCGCCGGATTTTTGCGCGGATCAGGTAAAGACTGCTTAATAGCTAAAACTTCAACACGCTTCCAAGGAACATGTACCCATACTCGCTGAAATTGCGCAGGCGCAGCTACAATACCCAATCCAGCATCAGCCTGTACTGCTTCCTTCCATACCGGAGGAACCGCACACATCGGATATTGACGCGCTTTTCTCCTAACCGACGAATCAGGCTCAAACAACTGCTCAGAAAGAGCATTATTACGAAATGACAACAACGTCGCAATTGCTCTCTCAATGTCAAGAAGACTCACAATTGTCCCTTTCGCAAACTCGGAACGCAATCGATACAATTCTTCAGGAGCTTTACCCACTTCGTCAATCCATTGTTCATGAAGGAACACACACATCATTTCAAAGATGTACCGTTGCTTTGGTGCTTTCGATTGCCGGAAAACATCCATAATACCCTCAAGATCATACTGGGAGGTATACTTAACCCATCTACGTGCCATATGATCCAAAACTGCACGTTCATCTGTATCAGGCAACTGACTACGTGATTGTCTTTGCTCATTCACAGTAGACATACCCAATTGTCCTAACAAAGGAGAAAAGAAACCAGAAAAAAAGCAGCAGTCATTCGCTGTCTAGTAGAAGGAGAAGATGGAAGAATAAGGGAAGACAGAACAATAGAAGAATCCAAAGTTGGAACAGAAGAAGTATTATGGACAAGCGTAGGAGTAGCATACAAAGGGGGAGGCAAAGTTGGCAGCCCCTGAGGAAGCTGCGCCAAAGGAACAGCAGCCAACGGAAGAGGAGCTGGCTGTGGAGGAATCGCAGGTGGCACAACAACCGGATGTTGCACAGCCACAACTGGTGGCGGTGGTGCCGTAGCACTCTGTGCATAAGGGGGTGGTGAACTCAATAGATGCGACATTAAAGGATCTTTCGTAAGATCTTTCTTGTCTTCCTGTTCTTTAGGCGGCAAAACTGGGTAGCATCTATCTCCTGCTAACTTCTTCACTCTAAGCATCTGCTCGCTCTCTTGCTCTTCCTCATTATCCATATACGCAACAGCAGCTTGTACCATTGACATACCTCGTTCTTGTTTATTCTTCTTCGCTAGTTTAATTTCTTTCTGTTTGGCCTCTTTGCGCCATATGCGGAAAGAGTCAAACATTGTTGGCCGGGCTTTCTTCTTGAACAACTTCACTTCGAGATTGTCTAAAATCTCAGTTTCAAAACTACCCTAACGGGGCCACTGTAGGAAACCGTCTTTCCTCGTATACTTTACCCAGATCTCATTATAACTAATAGGGCCCACACCATGTTTCACGTATAATTCGTATGTAGGAGTTCCAATTGGAGGAACCAGACACGAATCCTCTAACCGGGAATCCTTAGAACAACCACAACCAAATATCTTTCCAAGTCTGCTAAGACCAGGCAATATGCTCACTAGTCTAGCTTCTAACTACAAGGGAAATCTCAAAACGATAATCTCGCGAATACACGAGTCCCTTGGCTTTGGGGCCTGCAGGTACCAAATCAACGCGATCCACTAAAGGGATACAAAAAAACAAACTAAGGACTAGGAGACGCTCCACTCATACATAACTGAAATGTCGATGGCGTCACCAAAAAACCCGTCAATCGCCTCGCTCTACAAATCGTCTAAGGCTCCAAGACAAGGCGACAGTCAGGGCAGCAGTCCTTCGTAGACGTCGAAAAGCGGGGAACCTCGCAGCTAAAACTTTCGGGCCACGCCGACATACAGGGGTCGATAAAGTGGTTGGCCTTCCTCTAGAATTTTCACACGAAGCTCTCCACAATCTTCGGGCTTGGACCGGTACCGCTGAAGTCGCCCTACGTTGGGCTCCAACTGAAGGACCGGGTTTTAGAACCCAGCGGCGTCAGGGAAAATGCCCGATGCCTTCGAGTTCCCTTGTCTTGGCAAACAGAGACACAGGATACTTCTTGATGACGTCAAAGACCAAAGTTTATTGGCTGCAACCAGGAACAGAGATCTACGAAGCACACACGGGTGGTTCGCTAGAGACTGCACAAATTCAATGAGCGGAGCATGGTCTTTTATGCCAAAAATCAAGCCTCAAGCAACATTTCAAATTAGCATTGGGTTCATACAAATTGACCAATCGCAGAGTGACATTTTGAAAGTGGCGTATGACGACAATCCCATTTTCCGTTGTCCAGCCCACCAGAAATGACCAAGCACATTCTATTATCCTGTTCAGTCAGGCCGGACAAACCCATCATAAACCCTCAACCCAAATCAGTGATTATGTTGTAAAGGAAGGAACAGAAACAGATTGGAAGTGAGATAGAAAGGTGGGAGCAGTGTACCATAAACTCGGGCCTGCCCTACTCTTTGATCTTTATCTGACCAGTTGCTTAACAAGGAACTGGCTCAGCGAGGTCGGCCTCGGGCACGGAGTCAGTTCGGCCAGGTCATTCAAAAGTCAGCTAAGACATACGTGTCTCAAGGACTCGTTCGGCTGTACTCTTCGGCCTACGTGAGGGCAAACATACAAAATGGCTGCCGTACACAAAATGGAACCCGAAGGTTCAAACGAAATCCTTGAATACGGAGTGTTCTCATCGATTGATTCATGCGAAAACGCTCATACATGCTACACTTGTGATTTGCGGTCTGCTGACACCAAAATCGTCTATTTCCGACGACTTTATTCGAACGGGTTCGGAACAACCGAACCAGACCCACAAATCACGGAACTACACTAGGAAATCGCAAAACGTGAATAAAGTCTTTGGCAGGCTGTGACACAATTACGTTCATAGTAGCATAGGCATAAAACATTATTTAGAGAACACAAAGCCAAGGTAGGGCATTAGTGTTTTTGGTTACTAAGCAGTTGTAATTAATAGAGTCATTCATCCAGATCCTAATGCCATAACCTGGTGCATGTATTGCATGACCGCATGCAGTATTTCAAAGATCTGAGGCTGATCAACAAATTTCTTAAATACTTTTAAGGCCCGATTATGAGTCTGGCAGTCCAAGGACTGCCAGACTCGCGGAGGCACAACGAAGGTGGTTCAGCCACTGCCACACTAGTGGTCTGACAGCCCCATTATGAGTTGGGTGGTCGGACCGCCCTGGGACGGCAGATGCCAACAGGAAACCACCATTCCACGGAGGTGGTGCGGATGTCAGAAGATGCAGTTTGCTTGGTGGAATCGCAGAGGTCCTGCTAAGAATATTACGTATTTCCTCTCCGCCGGCAGTGTCATGGAAGTTCCTCCACAATGTACAACACGGAGGAGAGGAAGCAAATGGGGTCCTACAGGGCCTCCTGTGTCTCCACTGCATGTGGAAGCACATAGGAGGGCATAACATGTGCTGCGGGACCGTCACACCACCCACATGCCAGACCACTGTAAAGTCGTAATCTGGTGGGCGGGTGTCGGTGAGTCTCAGTGGTGTGGGGGGGGCTGTGGTGGCGTCCCGCCCGCTCCAGCACCACGGAAACTCATAATCGGCCCCTGAGTGTCATGTGCCAGACTCAACAAAGAGCTTTTTCCGAGGTATACATCAGTTCCAGTATTTTGTGCTGACGTACATACCTGAATTGTTTTTTGCTTCCCATTTTAGAGAATGATGAAAAGAGGCTGATCAAAACTGAAAAGAAGGCTCTAGTGAAAAGTAAAGTGTTTGACCTGGTCTGAGGATGAAGATATGCACCTGTTTGTATCTCAGATTTAGCAAAGCTCTTCAGTTAAGCAAGGAAACATTAAGTCACAAATGTTTAGCTTGTCAGGGAGACTTCCTCTGCAAAGATGTTATACTTCAAGAGGCCTATATAAGAGTAAGCTTGTAATGCTGTATGGTGTAAATTTGTCTTCTTGCTACGGTTACATTTATTTAATCCAGTGTCATTTATCTTTTGCAGCAAAGTGTGCTTCACCAACTCTGGTTAGTGCTGACTGGTGGCCACATATTACTTTAGAGTCTTGATCACTTTTTCATATGCTGGTTGGAGCACTTTACAAAAAAAAGCCTGTCTTGCGCTGCCTGAGTCCTTTTCACAAAGACATACTTTCTCTGATTCTGTGGGTGGGAATTATGACGAGGAACACTTGAGCATTCAAACAACAAAAGAGTGATCAGTGGTCTACAGTATAACCCGACTATAGGTTACACTCCCCAAGAAGAAATAATAAGCATCGGAAGACTAACAGGAAAGGGTTAGTGAGGGGACAGATACCTGTTTAGTATAAAGAACCCTCACTCACTGACCTGGTCAGTGACATGCTTCATCACGGGGTTCCCACCGGGTAGACCCAATGTCTGCCCGGTGTGCTTCAATGCCTGATGTTACAGCGGAGCCGGTTTTTGTGTTTGTGAATGGTGAAAAAAGGTTGTTTGAACCATTAGTGTCCTTCGTGTGAAAAAATTTTGGTCGACATGTTTCTGCTCAAAATGACTAGGTCAGCCGAGCTTTCATCAGGACCAGTAAGTACCCCGGGCGGTATACACTCACTTAGTAGGCATTGATCACTCATTCCAAGCAGATTATTTGTCATTCTGTGGCAGTAGAAGGAATGCGGGCACTGGGGGCATTTTCCAGGAAATAATTGCAGCTTTCCAAACGTTCCACATATTTTAATACACTCCTTAATCTGAAAGATGCTCTAAATCTAAACCAACAGTTTAGGAACTCAGAACTCACCTTTAAAAATAGTTTAGAAAACCACAAAAGCAAAAAAATGTTTTTTATTTATTTCATCCGTAATGTTCTTCCATAGACTACACCTAAGACCACAACGAGCATAAAAACATAATTGCAATACAGAAATATTATTTAAAGTATTACACCCACTATCGCAGTGCATCCATAATTGAAACATTCAACACCCATTAGAAAAGAAAAAGATAAACGAGTAGATCGATTTACTGCAAGAAACGATCCAAAAAACCTCATCACACAATAAACAGACATTCACTGTAGGAGGATTTAACATAAATAAAGTGCTTCCTCGCACATAACTGTAAAGTGCTTTGAAACTAAAGGATTTATACATTTTCTCTGGTGATATAAAAGGCCCGGGCAAACTTTTAAAACAATTAAAATCCTGTTTCACAGCTGCGCAGCACTGACAAGCCGGATGGCAGGATAACCCATCTTTTCTAATCCACACATTTTCACCAATCGGTATTTGATGAGACATACATTTATTAAAAAAATCTTCACACAAGAGGACGAAAATAAAATAGCATTTTGCCACATTGTAGAAACTTTCAGCTCGACGACGTCTTTTTATCTGTAAACAATGTTGCAAGCCTTGGTAAAAACTTCCAATGTTAAAAAATGTTTCAAGCAACACTCTAAAGCACCACTAATCAGGCAAGATAGCACATCGTCACTATTCAAGTCCATCTAATGTAAACTATGATTCTACGGTCCCAAGTGTAGAGATCCCTTCACTATCCCAAAAAAGTTCCAGCCCAATTACTTTTTTCAACTTATTTTCTGGACTTCTGAAAGGTTTTAAAAAGTAAAGAGCAACCTGTCAGCAAACTCAGAAATTTATACAAGACCAATCTACCTCCATAAGAACCATTTCAATAGAG
Organism: Lissotriton vulgaris; assembly: GCF_964263255.1. Taxonomy (NCBI): domain Eukaryota; kingdom Metazoa; phylum Chordata; class Amphibia; order Caudata; family Salamandridae; genus Lissotriton; species Lissotriton vulgaris. The sequence goes on from NC_141696.1 coordinate 232,093,878, forward strand.
TTGAAGAAAAGGAATGTATGCTTTCCATAGGATGGATTTGATCGAAATTTTTAACAAGGAAAGTATCCTTGCCTCTATACCATACATTTCAACAGGGGTAAAATTAGCAATTTATACCTCTAAAAGTGGAAGCAAGATGGTGAAGGTGTAGCACCTATGCTATTTGCTCTCTGCCGGGTCCTAGAGTTTTCAGGTCTCTGAAGCAGAGAGGAGGGGCTACCTGGTGTGGAACGCGATTTTGGACTGCTCTGGCTCCAGCTCTGGTTTTAATTTTGGGTCAAAGCACTGGACTCACCTAATGCTGGAGGTCCGAACGGTGTTGCTCATGGCCTTGGAGGTGCCTCGGATGACGGTAGTAGCATTGGCGCCAGAACACCCTAGAACCATCTGTAATCGGGTGGATACATTGGCTCCTGGATTTTGTGCTGCAGCACAGCCCTGTGTAAGACAGGACCTCACCAGCAGGTGTTAACGCCTTCGATGCTCATGACGGAACGGTTCCGTCATGAGGCACGGTTGACCTGTGCTGATGACAGAACCGTTCCGTCATGAGTAATGAGGTATTCAATAAATCAGCACAGGAGAAAAATTTCCATAGCAGCGATGAGGTTAAAGAAAGTTGCTGGCCATGCTGTTTCATCACATGAGCTGCGAGGGGTGAAGGACCGGGTTTTAGAACCCAGCGGCGTCAGGAAAAACGCCCGATGCCTTCGAGTTCCCCTGCCTTGGCAAACAGAGACACAGGACACTTCTTGATGACGTCAAAGACCAAAGTTTATTGGCTGCAACCAGGAACAGAGGTCTACGAAGCACACACGGGTGGTTCGCTAGAGACTGCACAAATTCAATGAGCGGAGCATGGTCTTTTATGCCAAAAATCAAGCCTCAGGCAACATTCCAAATTAACATTGGGTTCATACAAACTGACCAATAGAAATGTGACAATTCAAAAGTAGCGTATGACGACAATCCCACTTTCCGTTGTCCAGCCCACCAGAAATGACCAAGCACATTCCAATATTCTTGTTCACTCAGGCCAAACCCATCATAAAACCCTCAACCCAAATCAGTGATTATGTCGTAAAGGAAGGAACAACAACAGATTGGAAGCAAGATAGAAAGGTGGGTGCAGTATACTGTAAACTCTGGCATGTCCTACTCTTTGATCTTTATCTGACCAGCTGCCTAACAAGGAACTGGCCCAGCGAGGTCAGCCTCGGGCAAGGAGTCAGTTCGGCCAGGTCACTCAAAAGTCAGCTAAGGTGTACGTGTCCCAAAGGCTCCTTAGGCCGCAGTCATCGGCCTATGTGAGGGCAACCACACAAAATGGCTGCCGTACACAAAATGGAACCCGAAGGTTCAAACAAAGTCCATGAATACATAGTGTTCTCATTGATCGATTTATGCGAAAACACTCGTACACACTACACTCGTGATTTGCGGTCTGCTGACACCAAAATCGTCTATTTCCGATGACCTTTATTGAACGGGTTCGGAACCACCAAACCAGACCCGCAATCTCACAGAACTACAGACCCTCCTTTTGCCCTTACATAGGCAACAGACCCAAACCCATGTCAATCTGAATCCGGATCTATATTCATCAGATCATCGATATGTTGCTGTAGCATCATTCTATTACTTAGTACCTCTTTCTGGACAGGTCTCCTTGCACACGAAGTAGCACAGAGGCCACAAATAGCAGGAGCACACTGTACACAGAGACAGAACAGGAAAAGGATAGCTAAGACCATCCCAATGACCATCAAAATCTTCCAACCCCAAGTGGATATCAATCCCCATAACCATCCCATCACCGACCAATCTCCTTTGTCCAAATGGACAGAATCGGAGATCTTGTGTAGCTTGGAAATGGCATGGAAAACTGACGGAGCGTTGTCTGGAATGAAAACGCAGCAGCTCGATTGAATCAGTTTACATACTCCACCTCGGTCTGCTAGTATGACATCAAGGGCAACTCTATTTTGAAGTGTCATAAGTCTATCCGACTGGAGCTCAGCAGTCAGGTTACTAAGGGCACCAGCAGTTTCGACTATGGTGGACTCAACCACTCTCGTCAACTGGCGAATATTCTGCTGTTAGCCATCGGTCCCCAGAACGGCAGAAAACCCTTAAAGAAATCTCCCAACTCTTGCCCTACAGTGTCTTCTTGACTGAAGACACCTCTAGCAACTCTCGTCTTATGGTAATCCGCCGCAGCTGTAAAAGTGGGAGGCAACAGGAAAGAAACAAAACATGTGCCCGAAAAATCAGGGGGCAACCATGTATACGCTTTGCATAGCAGACAAAGTAGGTACCCTTAGCAGCTAAAAATGCTGGGGAAGACTGAGACATGAACACGTAAGTATCAGTACAAACGCTCTTCCCTAGCTGAGCTCTCGGATTCTTGCCATTACCCTGCAGACAATAGCGACCCTGATGGGGCAGTATCCAAATCGGTGGAGAACTTTTCACTCGCTGGTTAACACTCAGACTAACTCCATACCCAGTAATATCCCAACTACTATAGGGTTGCTTCTCATCTATCGGAATAGTTTCAATGGCATTAGTCCCTTTGACCATGTCGGCTATGCCTCTAGCAACAGCACTATTCTTCGGATTGTCCTTCGGTGAACGTTGGGGATAGACACTATGGGCATAAATAAACATCGTTCTGTAAGCCCAAATCGAACCATTTAAACTAAAAGGCAAAACTAAATATGGAATACCCTTATCAGTCGTATGGGGCATTAGACCACAGATCCAACAGTTTGTCGTGTCCATCACTAACTGGTGTTGGTACAAAGTTGAATAAAGGAATTATTGGCAAATTCCAGTCGTCTAACTACCTCATGCTCAGGCAAAGGATGAAAAGAATGAGAAGAAATAGTAGGTGTAGGTGTAGGTTGCACAGTGGGAACAAACGTTACTTTAAAAGAGAATGTCACATAACCAATTATGAATATCATTAAACTCAATGGCAAAAATAAACACGGTATTATAAAACTTTTCTTTGAGATCAATTTGCATATCTTCTTTCTAAAAATCATTGTCCGTGCAGGTCTCTCCAACTCGAAGAAATTCATCCTAAACTAAATATGCTGCTCGCGATGGTAGGGTGTTCTATGCTAAGGAATGCCTCTGTCAACCCAGGGCAAGTCCCTTAGGCCAACCAGAATCTTCGACCTAGTGTCTCAGGCTTGCACTCCAAAGACTTTCAGCAACCGCGACCCTACAGCTGAACCTGGATGGCGGTTCAAAAAACAAAAATAAGTAGATCTTCGGTGGAGAGTTAACCTGCAAACAGAAAAATCATAAAAACTTTATTTATTTTATTTGTCCATGACTCTCGGTCGCAAATTATAGCGGCTTCTTCCAGGCAATTCTTGATCTCTAAACAACAAATCAGGCTAAGTAGTGTTCAATCGATTCAAAGAAGGCACTGCTTCTTGTAAAAGATCGTCACTTTGTCTCTCAGAGTTCGTACCAATCAGACGAGCATCGCTGAATGGCAAAAATCGTGGAACAGTGTCTGTTTCAGAGTCTGGAAGTCCCTCCTGAACCCACTGATCGTACGGAAAGGGCAATGGAGCTCGCTTACAGTGTACACCGTGGATCCAGTTTTTCTTGCCTTGCACTCGAACTGCAGAACGTGTCGACAGTAACACTTGAAAGGGTCCTGTCCAGCGGGGCTGATCGTTCTTGCTCCGCTGAAAATTCTTAACAAACACCCAACTTCCAGGTTCAATAGCGTGGCCTGGATCTTCTGAAGCTTGTGGTAGGCTTTCATGCACCTGTTGGTGTAAAACACGCAATTTAGTCGTCAGTTCGCGCAAGTAGTCAAGCAACACACGGTACTCAATTGCACTAAATCTGGTTGGTCTTGGCACACCCCAAATATTCGCTGGGCGGCCAAAGACCACCTCATATGGACTCAGACCCATTCTTGAATGCACAGTCATTCTTGTGGACAAAAGCGCTAAAGGCAAAGCATCTGGCCATTGCAAACCAGTGCGCGCTTGGATTTTGGCCAACTTTAATTTAAGAGTGCCGTTATAGCACTCGACTAAACCAGCTGATTGGGGATGATTTGCAGCGTGGAACTTCTGCCAGATTCCTAGTCCCTCACACACTCTCTTTATGACTTGACCCACAAATTCACTCCCATTGTCACTCCAGATAATTCTCGGCATTCCAAATCTAGGGAAAAACTCTTTTATCAAAATTTTCGCTGTGGACAAGGCAGTATTGTCCTTAAGGGGATAAGCTTCTACCCATCTAGAAAAAGAGCAAACAACCACTAAAACATATTTGAAGTTGTTGCATCTCTCCATGTGGATAAAATCTAGCTGCAAAGCCTCGAACGGATACGTAGGAGGAGCAAAAGGACCAGCTGGTGTTGGAGTTCCCTTACCAGGATTGTACATCAAACACACCATACAATTCTTAACCAAATTCTCTGCACATTTTGGAATTCCCGCATTCTGCCAACCCGGAGCCAACAACTTACAAATCCCTTTCACGCTAATATGTGCCATGCCATGAGCCATTGTAACAACTGGAAGAACATACGCATCAGGCAACAACCATCTTTGATGCTCGGACAAATCAACCCAACAACCATTCGAATCCAATGTACCCTTACTTTCTCTCCATTCATTCAGCTCTTTCTCAGTAGCTTCAGCTTGAATGGATTTCACACGCTCAATCGTATCTTCACACATGCTCTTCTCTGGAACCCATCTCGCTGGACCTGCAACATACATTCGACTCATCACATTTCTCGCAGTTTCTTTCGCAACTTCATCCGCAAACGCATTTCCGCGGCCGACATCATCCGTAACTTTCTTATGGGCACTACATTTGACAATCGCTACTTGCAATGGCAAAGTAAGAGATTCAAGAAGCTCATTCACCAACTGTCCATGCTGTATCTTCGTTCCATGCGAAGTCAAAAACCCACGTTCACGCCACAAACGTCCAAAGCTATGAGCCACGCCAAAGGCATATTGGCTGTCAGTATACACATTCACTCGTTTTCCTTTCGCCAACACACATGCTCTTGTTAATGCAATCAACTCCGCTGCTTGTGCTGAATTATGTGGAATACGTGCAGCTTCAACAATCGTATGCAAAGTCGTAACTGCATATGCCGCAGTCTCATCACCATTCGGCAACTTAAAGCACGAACAATCAACCCACAAAGTACCATCACACTCTGGAAGAGGAGTATCTCTCAAAGCTACTCTCCCTTTCATTTCTTCTTCAGTTCTTAGACAACAATCATGTTGTTCTTCAATATCTGTCTCAACTAAAATTGGCAACAACGTGGCTGGATTCAACGTGTTGCATCATTTAATGTGCACATGACTCGCTAACAACTCGTAACCCGACAGTCGAGCACTAGTTAAATGCTGTGTCTTCGTACGGTTCAACAAGGTATCCACTGCATGTGGAACCATGACCACTAACGTGTTGTCCATAACTAAACCAGAAGACTGTGGAATTGAAACAGCTGCTGCTGCAGTAGCTCTCAAGCAACTCGGCAACGCTCTAGCTACCGGATCTAAAGTTGACGAAAAGTACGCACATGGGCGTTGTTTATCGCCAAACTGCTGAGTCAACACTGACAATGCACATCCCTCTCTCTCGTGGACATACAATGTGAAAGGCTTACTGTAGTCGGGAGTACCCACCACAGGAGCTGAACACAACGCATTGCGTAATTCAGAAAAGCTCTTTTGACATTCATCAGTCCAAGGAATAGGATTTGGAGTATCCTTAACAGTAAGTGCTATCAAAGGCTTCGCTAACAAAGAAAAATTAGAAATTCACTGTCTACAGTACGAGGTGATACCCAAAAACGCACGTACTTCTCTCTGTGTCTTAGGGACACTCATCTTCGCAATAGCTTGAATTCTTTCTGGGGTCAGTTTCCTTCCCTCCTTCGATAAGAGGTGACCTAAGTAGGTTACTTCTTGTCGACAATATTGCAACTTGGAGAGAGAAACTTTGTGATGAAAATCAGACAAATGGCGTAACAACGACAATGTGGCTTCTCTACAAATCTCCTCAGTATCAGCGGAAACTAGCAAATCATCAACATATTGAATAAGGGCTGCACCATCAGGTAAAACCAACAGATCAAGTTGTGTCTTCAAAGCTTGGCTATAGATCGATGGACTCTCACAATAGCCTTGAGGAGCGCGCTTAAAGCGGAAACTTCGTCCTCCTAAAGAGAATCCAAAGATGTCCCTACTCTCCATGGCAATCGGGATGCTGAAAAAAGCATTCTTCAAGTCAATCACCAAAAACCATGTGGCTTTAGCCGGAATCAGAGTCAACAAAGCGGTTATATCAGGCACGACAGGAAATTGTGGAACAACAATCTTGTTCACTTCACGAAGATCGATGTTAACCTATATACAGGAGGCTGTGAAGAATCAGTTCTCTTCAGAACAGGCAAAACAGGACTATTACACACATTACCTCTCGTTTCCTCAATAACACCATTTTCGATCAGATCGTAAATAATCGCTAAAAGTGCACGCTCACCATCACTCGAGATACAATACTGTGGAATGCGTGGTAACTTAGCATTCGCCTTCAGTGTCACCACATATGGGGGAATTTCCAGTAGGCCCACATCATTCGGACCAGTAGCCCACAATAAATCTGGTAAAGAAGACAATTCAGATGGAAGACTGTCTTTCGACAGGTACATCGGAGAGATCTCTCTCTCACCCAAGGTAAGATGTACTCCTGACGGAGAACAATACAGTGTCGCATACAATCTCTTCAATAAATCCAATCCCAACAAATTCTCATTACAACCTGTAGTCAAAAGAAGGGGTGCTTCGAACTTACGAGGACCAACAGAAAGAGACAAAGGAGCAGAAATCGGATTTGTAACGGGGGCGCCAGAAAAACCTACAGAAACATTATCAAAGCCTGACAAAAGGTGCGCCAGGGAGTTTAGATTGAATAATAGAACTCTTCGTAGCACCAGTGTCTAGCAGAAAAGGTTTTGACACACCTGATGCAATCACTTCAACATAGGGTCCACTCTGATCTACTGGAACTGAAACAACTCCCTCTCTTTGTCCATGGCTGTCATAACAATCATTATCATTCGCTTCATCACCTTCAACATAGTAATCATCCACATAGTACTGTGCTGTCCTACCAGACGAACCCTGCTGTTGATCAAAACTATTCATCGAGTTCTGTGGAGGCAAAGGACGTACGGTCTGTCCGCGACCTCTACCTCTAGGCGCTTGTTGAGCACCTCGACCTCGTACACCAGAAGTACCATTCGTACGCTGTAACAAAACCGGACAACTATTCTTGTAATGACCCTCTTCTTTGCAATACGCACACTGAATAGGCCCATACGGGAAACGCTGTTGAGAAGACTCGTTTCTTTGCGAGTTTCTTGAATATTGCTGAGGTTGCTGATAATCGCGCTGACTATTAGTACGGGGTGGATAAGCATGTTGTAGAAGAACTTTAGTCTTCAATTCCTTAGTCTTCTTATCCGCTTTCTCTAACTCATCTTTGCGCCTATTTTCATAGTAGTGGGCAGTAGCTAAAATCTGTGCTGACGTAGACACAGCCCAAGCACTCTCGGAATCCTTCAAGTTAGTGCACAACTCGGGAAGCAAATTATGCACAAACTTGTCAACGAACAATCTCTGACCACCCTCGGTAGATATATCCTGACCACTATGATCTACAAAGGTTTCTTCAAACCGCGTGAAAAAGTCAGACACAGTCTCGTCTTTCTTCTGCTTACATGCAGACAACTTGGCCCAATTAACACGCACTTCGGGCGTCAAAGTCTTCATGAAATTAATAATTCTACCAGGGAGTTGAGCAATCAGATCTTCAGGCTTAGCACCTCCAACATCTCTATCATTCGCAGCAACAATATTAACCCATGTATCACCCAATTCGTTATCATGATCCATGTGTCGAATCACATTCCAGATAGGCTGTGGAACAACGTTGCCAAACAACATGTCTATGTCCGCTAAATTCATGATGCACGAACCCACAGTTTGAGTGAGCTCTTTATAATATCCCGCCGGATTTTTGCGCGGATCAGGTAAAGTCTGCTTAATCGCTAAAACTTCAACACGCTTCCAAGGAACATGCACCCATACTCGCTGAAAATGCGCAGGCGCAGCTACAATATTCTGCGCAGCATTAGCCTGAACTGATTCCTTCCACACCGGAGGAACCTCGCGCATCGGATACTGACGCGCTTTTCTCCTAACTGACGAATCAGGCTCAAACAATCGCTCAGAAGGAGCATTATTATGAAACGACAACAACGTCGCAACTGCTCTCTCAATGTTGAGAAGACTCACAATGGTCCCTTTCGCAAACTCGGAACGTATACAATACAATTCTTCAGGAGCTTTACCCACTTCGTCAATCCATTGTTCATGGAGGAACACACACATCATTTTAAAGACGTACCGTTGCTTTGGTGCTTTCCATTACCGGAAAATATCCATAATAACCTCAAGATCATACTGAGAAGTATCCGTAACCCATCTTCGTGCCATGTGATCCAAAACTGTACTCTCATCTATATCAGGCAATTGACTACGTGATTGTCTTTGCTCATTCACAGGAGACATACCCAATTGCCCCAACAAAGGAGAAAGAAAACCAGAAACTGCAGCAGCCATTCGCTGTCTAGTAGAAGGAGAAGATGGAAGAATAAGGGAAGACGGAACAATAGTAGAAGAATCCAAAATCGGAACAGAAGGAGTATTATAGACAGGCGTAGGAGTAGCAGACAAAGGGGGAGGCAAAGTTGGCGGCCCCTGAGGAGGCTGCGCCAAAGGAACAGTAGCCAACGGAAGAGGAGCTGGCTGTGGAGGAATTACGGGTGGCACAACAACTGGATGTTGCACAGCCACAACTGGTGGCGGGGTTGCCGTAGCACTCTGTGCATAAGGGGGTGGCAAACTCAATAGATGCGACATTAAAGGATCTTTCGCAAGATCTTTCTTTTCTTCCTGCTCTTTAGGTGGCAAAACTGGGTAGCATCTATCTACCGCTAACTTCTTCACTCGAAGCATCTGTTCGCTCTCTCGCTCTTCCTCATTATCCCTATACGCAAAAGCAGCTTGTACCATTGACATACCTCGTTCTCGTTTATTCTTCTTCGCTAATTTAATTTCTTTCTGTTTGGCTTCTTTGCGCCATATGCGGAAAGAGTCAAACATTGCCGGCCGGGCTTTCTTCTTGAACAATTTCACTTCAAGATTGTCTAAAATCTCAGCTTCAAAACTACCGTAACGGGGCCACTGTAGGACACCGTCTTTTCTCGTATATTTTACCCAGATCTCATTATAACTAATAGGGCCCACACCATGTTTCACGTACAATTCATATGCAGGAGTTCCAATCGGAGGAACCGGACACGAATCCTTTAACCGGGAATCCCTTGAACAACCACAACCAAATATCTTTCCAAGTCTGCTAAGACCAGGCATCTTGCTCACTAGTCTAGCTTCAAACTACAAGGGAAATCTCAAAACAATAGTCTCGCAAATACACGAGTCCCTTGGCTTTGGGGCCTGCATGTACCAAATCAAAGCGATTCACTAAAGGGATACCAAAACAAACTAAGGACTAGGAGACGCTCCACTCATACTTAACTGAAATGTCGATGGCGTCACCAGAAGACCCGTCAATCGTCTCGCTCTACAAAACGTCTAAGGCTCCAAGACAGGGCGACAGTCAGGGCAGCAGTCCTTCGCAGCCGTCGGAAGGCGGGGAACCTCGCAGCAAAGACTTTCGGACCACGACGACATACAGGGGTCGATGAAGTGGTTGGCCTTCCTCCAGAATTTTCACACGAAGCTCTCCACAATCTTCGGGCTTGGACCGGTACCGCTGAAGTCGCCCCACGAGGGCGCCAACTGAAGGACCGGGTTTTAGAACCCAGCGGCATCAGGGAAAACGCCTGATGCCTTTGAGTTCCCCTTCCTTGGCTAACAGAGACACGGGACACTTCTTGATGACGTCAAAGACCAAAGTTTATTGGCTGCAGCCTTCAACCAGGAACAGAGGTCTACGAAGCACACACGGGTGGTTCGCTAGAGACTGCACAAATTCAATGAGCGGAGCATGGTCTTTTATGCCAAAAATCAAGCCTCAGGCAACATTCCAAATTAACATTGGGTTCATACATACTGACCAATAGAAATGTGACATTTTGAAAGTAACGTATGACGACAATCCCACTTTCCGTTGTCCAGCCCACCAGAAATGACCAAGCACATTCCAATTTCTGTTCGATCAGGCCGGACAAACCCATCATAAAACCCTCAACCCAAATCAGTGATTATGTCGTAAAGGAAGGAACAAAAACAGATTGGAAGCAAGATAGAAAGGTGGGTGCAGTATACTGTAAACTCTGGCATGTCCTACTCTTTGATCTTTATCTGACCAGCTGCTTAACAAGGAACTGGCTCAGCGAGGTCAGCCTCGGGCAAGGATTCAGTTCGGCCAGGTCACTCAAAAGTCAGTTAAGGTGTACGTGTCCCAAAGGCTCATTCGGCCGCAGTCATCGGCCTATGTGAGGGCAACCACACAAAATGGCTGCCGTACACAAAATGGAACCCGAAGGTTCAAACGAAATCCATGAATACATAGTGTTCTCATTGATCGATTTATGCGAAAATACTCGTACACACTACACTCGTGATTTGCGGTCTGCTGACACCAAAATCGTCTATTTCCGACGACCTTTATTGAACGGGTTCGGAACCACCAAACCAGACCCACAATCTCAGGGAACTACAGGGGCAGCCTCACATCTTCCCCACAAGCTCCTTATCAGTGAAATCAGATCCCCTGGTTGCAGTCAAGGTAATGGGCAGCATTTGAAAGGGGAAGGTGGTGAAGTTTAAATTTTCTCCAATGGACAACACTGGTCCTGTTTTGTATGGTTATGCCATCACTGAAGTTATGGTGGATTTGTCCCAGCATTTTACTCTAGGCCCCAGAATTCACGTCTGGCTGTAGATTCAGCAGCTCGGAGGAGGAACCAACGCTGCATTTCAATGGCAGTGAGCAGAGTGTTTTTGGGGCCTCTGCTAGCCTGGGGTTCCAAAGCAGAGCTTTCCCGAGCGGAGCTCAATTACTGGGTGCAGTAACTGTTGCCCGGTCCATCCCCAAGGATAATAATATTGAAGAAAGCTTGGGTGCAATTCAACAGAACAACTCTATCATTAAGGACTTAGATAAATGTGAGCACAGGGCTATTGGTACAGGTTTGGATAAAAGCTTTGACAACTCCAGGGATTGGGGGGATAGATTTTACTTCCTCACTGATGGTTCAAAATCTACATGCCTCAGCTCCAGATGGAAAGGCTGACTTTAGCCTTTCCATCTCCAGTGCCAGCAAGAGTAGTCTCTCCTATGAACCAGGCTCCCTGGTTGCACAGCTGTAACATTGAAGGAAATTAAAAGAAAAGTTGAGTACCTCTCTAACTAATGTGGACAGGGGGCTCCAAGTGGCTGCAGCCTTGAAATGGGACTGTTCGTCCGAGCAACAAGTATACCCAGAGGGGGTGGAGTGGAGTTTATGTCTTCTGCAGTTGAAAAGAATCAGCCAACCCCCACTGAGGAAGCAGAAGAACCTTCACTAGGGCTCATCCTCAGCTTTATGAAACAGTATCAGGTGGAGACTTGTGCTGATCATAGATGGGCTTGACTTGTGACCAGGAAGCTGCAAGTAGCAAAAAGAAAGTTACAAAAGCTTGTGCTGAGATTGGTGTAAAGATCGCCTTGGTTGAACAGAGAACAGCTGTGGTGAAAACTGATGTAGGGGCCCTTACAGGTGAGGTGGAATCTCAGGAATCACAGAGCTCTGATATAAGTTGGTAATAGGAGATAGCGATGATAGCGACTGTTTCCAGTCGCTAACATCTTGGCACGCCCACTTTGCGTCTCATTAGTGATAAATTTCACTGACATACAAAGCCGGGCCCAAGATGGTCGCTATCTCCTACTAACTGTCGCTAACTGGTGTTAGCGACAGCTAGGTAATAGGGAGATATTTTTATCTCCGCTTTCTTGGCTTTAAAAGCCAAAACAGTGGAGATAAACCCCCTTGATAATATGCCCGAGATCTCCAGATTTATTGGTGGTATTTTAAAAAGTGATTTTACTCTGACTCCACATTTGATGCTATTGAGGGGGTATAATGAAGGTGTTGCTAGGCCAGACAAGTATTTTGTGTTTGTTACCATGGCTGTGGTTCACATCTGTATCCCCTTTCTTCAACAATAGTTAGGATGATTGCTAGCAATGTTTAATATAGAAATTGTGCTATATTAGCGCAAAGGCTGGAAGGCTAGACAAAATGGCAAAAGGATCTGGACCCCTCCTAGACTGGGCCAATTACCAGTAACCCACCATATTTATGCTATGTAGATGGATTTTCCTTTGATTGCACATCTTGAGACCTGTCAGTGGTAGGTGGACTTGGGAATTCATCTTCATACATCTCTAAGCTTCCTAATTAGATGGCAATGAACTCTGTAGGGATAGAGATGCACAACTGGCACCTTATCTGTTTGTTTTTATTAGAATGCTTACTGCCTTAGGGTTTGGATAAAATTACTGTTGTTTGCCTACTTTGCACATCACCCATCTTTCGGTGTCTTCATATTATGTATTGATTATTGCGGGTATGTTTAAGGAAACCTCTAGCACTTTACATGTAGGATGAAATTCGCAATAGTTTAATTAAATACTTACATTCAAACTAATTAGTAATCCAATCCAAACCTCTACTCCTGGCGGTGCGCGAGCCGAGCGGACTCCGGGGCTGGGGTGTGGTAGCCAATATGGTGACAGAAGGGGCCCTATGCCAAAACAGCTTCTGGTTTCTTCCGCCCACCAGCACGTAGGTGTTCGGTCTCTGTGCCCGAGTCCTGGGGCCCTTCATGCCCATCCAGCCAACTGCCACAGTGTGGAGTTTGTTCTCAATGGTGAGAAGGAAGTAATTTCTCGGCCCCTGATGTATGTAACTGACAACCAACGGCTAAGGCACCGGTCTCTCTAGCCGCATCTGTTGTGTACTCACTGGCCGCACCTCTGAGATTACGTGTTCCTCTCAGCTCCCGGTCACACATGCAAGCATATACTGCAGGCACCTTATCCAGGTACTCGCTGCTGTCTTGACTGCTGTCCTCGCAGGCCGCAACTCCCTCACATGGATCTTAGCAGTCAGGTTCACCTCCATTCACTTAGCTGCACAGGTATGCAGACGGGTGTATTGAGGCCTCGCCACTAGGTCCGACTCGAGCCGCCCACCTACACGCAAGCTGTCAAATAGTCTTTTCTCCACCGTAATCACCACAGAAGTGTGGTAATGAGAGGAACCACGCTATAGGTAGTTTATAGTGAAGTGTCGCCAGGATAATGCTGGATGGGTATCCGAGTCACGGCGGCTTCACTCGGATGCGGCCATCTTGTAGCCAGGCAAGCTCTGCCCCCCAATATCTCGCTTTTACCTTTGATATTTTCTTGTGTGCTTCAAGTTTTATACTTATTGCTATGAATTTCGCAGACATGCCACTGATTTTGTTTGTAAATCTGTACTGATTTTTGAATAATTGATATTTGTTCTGTTATCTGCTGTGTGCTCTCCCTCCCCTGTGTTCCATATATGGATTTAGATTGAGGAATTGATCTGTCCTAGTGTTGCGCCTGAGAAAAAGGAATACTGGGGTGGGTTACGCTGCATGCTTCTTCCGCGTACTGTCTTTTTAAATATTAAAACTTTTTGAGATATGCTGATGCTTTTAACTTTTAACTTGTTTTGATGGTACTTATGTAGAAATTAAAGCCCACTTACTTGCACTGTAAAAAATCCTCTCTTTCACCCGCTGTTCGAGCAGGGGCTCAAAGCTCTTTCCCTTCTTTAACGCCATCTTGGCTGAGGGCTCGTGCCATTTTTGGGCGCCATATTGGTGTGCGCTCTAGTGGTGGGGTTGGCTGGACTTGCCTGCCTACTCAAACTGGGCAATGCAAGCGTGCATCGCTTTAGATTGAGGAATTGACCTGTCCTAGTGTTGCGCCTGAGAAAAAGGAACACTGGAGTGGTTTACGCTGCTAACTTCTTTCGCAAACAGTCTTTTTAAACATTAAAACTTCTTGAGATATGCTGATGCTTTTAACTTGTTTTTATGGTCCTTATGTAGAAATTAAAGTCCACTTACTTGCACTGTAAAAAATTCCCTCTTTCACCCGCTGTTCGAGCGGGGGATCAAAGCTCTTTCCCTTCATTAGCGCCATCTTGGCTGAGGGCTCGTGCCATTTTTGGGCGCCACATTGGTGTGCGCTCTAGTGGTGGGGTTGGCTGGACTTGCCTGCTTACTTAAACCAGGTAATGCAAGCGCGCAGCTTGTGTGCGCGCCAGAGGCATGCCCGTCTGCGCCTGTCCGCGCTCTGGACGCACTCATCGCCAGCTATGCTGCCCGTTTCAACAGCAAACAAGGGCGTGTGACATACTCCAGGGAACAACTGATGGAGTTAGGTAAGAGGGAATGTAAAGATCCTAATCAACCGCTACTCACTATGAGCTATGTGAGTAAATCGCTTACCTGTGGCCTGATCAACAGTCGCTCGCAGGTTAAACACCATATGGACATGTCAGTTATGATTGAAGATTTGAGCTTGGACGCATTGTTTCTAACAGAAACATGGATTAGCGCGGAGTCCGTGGTAGAAGTAGGACTTGCCTGTCCTGCTGGATATAGAATCTTGCATAACCCAAGAGTAGTGGGTAGAGGATGAGGGGTGGGAATGATTTTTAGGGAAGAATTGAATTTTGTCCCCCTGAAGATTGACGAGGTGATGGGGATAGAACTCCTGGGGTTCACGTTGCAGGAACCCAGAGGTAGCCTTCTTACTGGAATGGTATGCAATAGACCCCCTGGGTGTGCTACTCAATACAAAACTTTCTTAGATACCATCACTAATCTAACTTTAGCACACTCTAGAACGATCATATTGGGTGATTTTAATTTGAGGGAGAATGGGAATTTGAATAGCCATTTGAGGGATCTAAGGCATGCATGTGCGAATCTTAGCCTTCAACAACTGGTAAAACACCCTTCCCATCAGGGGGAACATATTCTTGACCTCTTGTTCGCCAGTCAATCTGAAAATGAAGCGCTATATGTAATACCACAAAATTGGACGGATCATTATTATTTTTTTTTTTTTTAATTTTTGAAAACCTTTATTTTCAAGTCAGTGCACACATCTATTTAGCCATACATCCCGGAGGCTAGGCAGCATACCATCAACCAGAAGGTTAGTGTACAAGAAGCATGTTACCAAAGCGTATTAAGGTTTCAAATTTCTTAACGAAGACTAGAAAGAGAAAGCACCTAAACTAGTGCTAAGAAGCAAGGCAATTCAAAACATTTGTGCAACAGAGCCCGATCATGGGAAGGGCTAGGCCAAATAACCTAAAAAACAGTCAGAACAGTAACCATTTGTAAGACCATAGAGGGGGGGGACACAGGATAGATCTGCAAATAGAACGTGTGTTGGGGTCATAGACTAAGGGGTCAGTCGTTCTTCCAGGGGGCGGTGTCAGGCGGAATGCAGATGTCACCCCTATACTCGTTCCAGGCCCCCCATATCTTTTGCCACTTTTTGGGTTTACCCCTGGCCACATAGACTGTCTTTTCTCGGAACATACACCAATCCATGTTGGCCTTCCACTGTACTACCTTTGGAACTGTAGCAGCACCCCACATCTGTGCAATATCTCGTTTAGCGACCATGTTTCCCAAGGTGAACCATTGGGTTTGTGCAGTGTTATAGTCAGTAGGGCCCCAAACATTCAGGAGGCAGCGCCGGGCTTCCGCCTGAACATCTAACCCGGTCACTTCACTCATAATCATATGTATCCGCCTCCAGTAGGAGGCTACTGCACTACACTCCCAGCTAATGTGCATAAAAGTGGCTAAAGCACCAAAGCCACGCCTACAGAGGCCGTCCACTGAATGACCCATGTGTATCCATCTGGGACCCGTCACATAAACCCTAGGAAGAATTTTTAATTGAACCAGCGGCAGCCTGGCCGGGATAGCCACTTCCTTGGGGGAGGAGACTGCACATTGCCAGTCTTCATCGTCTAGCTCTATCCCATCTCGCACCCACTGGTCTTTCACCCCAAGGAGAAGGTCAGTACGGACATTAATAAGTTTTTTATAAATCAGGGAAATGGCGCTGTCCGGCATATGGCCGTCCAGCACCCTATCCTCCAAAGGGGAATGCTCAGGGATTCTCTCGCCCTCTGGCATAACTGCCAGAAGGGCATAACGCAGCTGGGCGTTCCGGAAATATTCCGTTCCACCCAGCTGGAACTCTGTAGAAGAGTAAAGGATTTTATCTCCCCTCTCACAATCATGTCCTCCACCTTGGATATGCCTATCATGTCCCACTTGTCGAATCCCTTAGTGTGCCATAGTTTGCCCAGTATTTCAGAATCAAAGAGGGGGGTTGCCATCGTGAGCCTATCCTTCCATCCCTGCGACTTTGTGATCGCCCGCCATATGTGTACAGCTGTCTTCGTTGGCCCCGACATTCGACCATCCAGAGATCTCGAGTATAGCGCCCTATGATACTTCCCGTCTTCCAGGAGCCACCGATCCATGGCATTGCCTGGGCTTACCACTGGACCATAGAGGCCGTGGTTAAGAGCTGCCAACTGGGAAGCCCAATAGTATCTCCGGATGTCAGGCAATGCAATACCCCCGTCATACCACGGTAGCGTCTGCTTCGTAATAGCGATGCGTGGTCTGCCATCCCAGAGAAGGGCCCGTTGCAAACCCTCAACCTCCCTAAAGTAACTGGCTGGGACCGGATCTTGGGTATTTTGTAGAGCATCCAGGAACCTAGGCAGGGACATCATTTTAAACAGTGCTGCACGCCCAGGCAGGGAAAGCGGGAGTTTGCGCCAGCCCTCTACGTCACGCCGGAGATGGACGAGGGGGGGAAGCAGGTTATTCATGTAGCGTACTTTGGGGTCCGTTGAAATATAGATCCCCAAGTATTTAAAACCCTGCCGCGAGACCTGTATGCCGCAGTCCCTCGGAAGTCGAGGCGTCCCCTCTCTCAGCACATAAAGGTGCGACTTCGACCAGTTGATAACCAGGCCAGAGTGCCGGCCAAAGAGACGGAGCAAATTGCACACCACAATGAGCGACTTACATGGAGAGGTGAGATATAGAAAGATGTCATCAGCGTATAGCGACACCCGGTCCTCGAATCCAGGGGACCAGCGTATTCCGTTTATATCTGGGTGGTGTCGCAGCCATGCAGCCAACGGTTCAAGTGCCAATGCAAACAACAGGGGCGACAGGGGGCAACCCTGCCTAGTACCCCTGCGGAGAGCAAAGGACGCAGACACACGACCATTAACCGTTACATTGGCCAGCGGGCTAGCGTACAGAAGCTTGACCCACCTTATGAATTCCGAACCAAATCCAAACTTCGCCAACACTGCCCACAGGTAGTTTCATTCGAGGGAGTCGAACGCCATCGTAGCATCCAATGACGCCAGGACGGCTGGCTCACTGAGCATGTGGGCCCTGGCGAGGGCCCCATGCAGTCTCCGAAGGTTTAGGGCAGTGTTGCGGTGTGGAATAAAGCCCGATTGGTCCGGGTGCATCAAGTCGCCAATCGCGCCAATCAGACGATTGGCCAGCAATTTAGCAAGAATCTTGGGTTCAGCATTCAACAGAGAAATGGGACGATACGATCGACACAGGTCTCGTGGTTTCCCTTCCTTATGAATGACCACAATGGTGGCCAGTCTCTGGTCAAGGGGAAGCATGCCCGTCTCCCGCGCCTCTAGGAACATGTTCCGCGGGGGCGGGGAGATAACATCAGGCTTAATCATATAAAGCTCCACGGGTATGCCATTGGGGCCGGGCACCTTGCCGTACCTAAGGGAGCAAATGGCGAGGGCTATTTCATCAGCGGTAATATCCCTATCCAAATAGTCCCGGTCCGTTTCTGACAGACACGGGAGTTCCACCTCTGCCAAAAGCTCCCCGAAATCGGTCTCGGACTGGTCAGAGACCGAGGTGTAAACGGCCTCAAAATAGTCCGCAAACGTCGCGATAATGGCACTCGGATCGGTGACCGTCAAGCCGTCCTCCCTCAACACTTCCGGGACCACACGACTGGCCCTTTCTTTTTTATCCAGCCAAGCGATGAGCTTACCCCCGACATCGTAGATCCTACCCTGTTGCTCTCTACCCATGACTTTAGCAGCGTCAGTGACAGTAGCCCGATATTCCGACTGTTTAAGTGAGAGAACATGGAGTAGGTCCGGTGTCGGGTCGACTTCCAATTGGGAGTCCAGATCTTTAATCTCAGATTCGATACGCGCCACTTCCGTATCTCTGCGTCTCTGAACATCAGCAATAAGAGAGAACGCTTCACCCCTCAAGACCGTCTTAAATGCCTCCCATAGGGTGACAGCCGATACAACCGACCCTGAGTTTTCGGAAAAATAGAGCTCAATAGCCTTGGCCATGAGTCCACGAGCCTTGGGGTTGCGGAAGTACCATGGATTAACCAATACCACCCTCTCGGTCACCACAATGTCGAAGTCAAAGGACACCCAGACCGGGGAATGGTCTGAGATGCCCCTAGCCAGCAATCGGGCCTCAGAAACTGCCGACGCGTGGGCCGCTAGAGCCAGAACATAATCGATTCTGGAGAGGCTTCCATGTGCCCCTGAGTGGAAAGAGTATTGACTCTGGGTGGGATGCATGAGTCGCCAGCAGTCAATAAGTCCCATAGTGTCCAGGAAGTCGGGTAGCCAGGATTGCGAACTTCGGAGATCTCTGGGTGGATGCCTGTCTAGGGTTCCCGAACAAACTGAATTGAAATCGCCCCCTATAATAAGCATACCCTCGGGGAGACCCAAAATGGCACTCCAAGATCCTGAAAAGTATTGTTTTGCAACCCAGGGTGAACGTAAACCGAAACCAGAACCAGAGACTCCCATCTCCCCGAGACGCCCCTCCCATCTCCCCGAGACAGCAACGTACCGCCCCCTCTCATCAACAACACTAGAATTAATCTCAAGAGGGAGAGACGCGCGCACCATGATCCCCACCCCCCGGGATCATGAAGAGAACCCTAAGTGTGCCACCATCTTGAATCCCTTCCTGTTAAGCGCTTGGCACGTATTTCCCACCAAGTGTGTCTCTTGTAGCAGAATGACGTCAGGCATACATCTCTTAAACAGTTGTAGAACCACACCTCTCTTAATACGATCCCCCAGTCCGTTGACATTCCAACACAATACTTTTAGTTTCCTACCCCCCATCGTCAAATCGTGGGCCCTTGCCGATCCCGGCAGGCCTCATAGTTACACAAGTAGAAGTGCTACAGTAGTTATGCTGCCTTGAAGAAGAGAAAGAAAGAAGAGGAAAAAACACACAACCAACAATCGGACCTCCCCCCACCCTGCACCCCTGCATCAGACTAAGAAGCCCCCCCAACCAGCAGTGTGCCTGTCGTCCCAAAAACTACGCTACAAAAAGACCCTAGAGGAGAAAGGAGATCACATAGGCCCCCCTGCCACCCTCCATAACGAAGCGAAGGATATGCATTATAAAGTGCAGTAGTGTGGCATCGGTTGTCGCCAACAGTTCCACCATCCGATAAAGTTATGAAAGTGAACTCTACTCTTGTTGCTCAGGGCCCCCCCGAGGCGCCCTCCGAATGTTCCTCTCGTTCTTCATGTCTTTGCGGCAAAGTGTCCAACCACTCGCTCACCACTTCAGGTAGATCAAAAAATATAGCATGGCCATCATATTCGATGTGCAGTTTCGCAGGGAACATCATCGAATATTTCATCCCAAGGTCTCTGAGGCGCCTCTTCACCCCCGCGAAACTTTGTCGCTGCCGCTGTACCGACCGAGTGAAGTCCGGATAAAAGTTTATGTCCGCATTCTGAAACTTGAGGGGCCCATTCCGTCTCGAGGCTTGCAGGATAGCGTCCCGATCCCTAAAATTGAACAGCCGTGCTATATTGGGTCTCGGCGGGGCACCCAGTTTCGGGCGTCCCCCCGGCAGTCTATGAGCTCGCTCCACTGAGAAGAAACGGCTGAGGCCCACAGGAGCCAGATGAGTTTGCACCAAGTCTTCCACAAAGAGATCAGTGGCCGATTCCTCTGCCCCTTCCGGTACACCGATGATTCAAACGTTCTGTCGCCTGGCACGTCCCTCGAAATCTTCCAGGCGCCTCGAGAAAAGATCGTTGGCCAACCTCAAATCCCGGACCTCAGTTTGTAGGTCCGATACATCAGTTGTGAGGCTTGTGGTTTTAATGTCCAACGATTTGACCCTGTCATTGGTCTTGCCGAGATCGGCTCTAATCAAATTGATTTCAATCGCCAAAGAGTCGACTTTATGTGTCAGGACCTCGTGTTGTTTGTGCATCTCCATTTTGATGCCGGCAATGGCGCCCATAACATCTTGAAGTGTCAGGTCCGACGCGCCTGGCGACTCTTCTCGATGAGAGTCTTTCGGACGGGTAGCCGCACCTGGTGAATTCTTCTGTTGGGCGTAGCGATCAATTTTGTTCGACTGGGAATGAGTAGTTTTCCTACTTACTCGATTCGTCGTCTTGTCTGGCTCGCCCTTGCCCGCCATGATGGAGCCGGGGACCAGAACAATGAGTCGTACACCAGGGCCACCCCGGTTATGCAAAGCAATCTCAAAGTGTCGTGGCCACCAATCGTTCCTCAGCGATAGACCACTCCTTAACTTCGCGTGCTTCGCAGGGCCAGCGGAGTAGTCACTCTCACAGCATCTTATTCATGCGTTACAGGGTCGCCGTCATCCGCCACCACAGAGACAATAGCACGTCACTGGCACGACTCTTCAACACGATGTAACTCCGTCTAGGAGTGTCGGATTTTGAATCGGACAGCGGGTCCTGTCTCAACAACCATTCACCAACAGTATTCCACTGCCGTGGATCAGGATTTCCATCAGGATTTATGCGGAGGGTCGGAGGGTCTCCGGAGCTCCGAGCTTACGCAGCCATCTTGCTTGCCCGCGAAGCTCCTCCCTGGACGGATCATTATTGAATTCATTTTAATATTATGCTACCTTGCCCAGTGGATAATTCTAAATACTCAGAGACTTACCGGAGAGGAAGGGAGTGGGTGAAACTAGGAAAAGATAATATCCATCTAACCCTCCCAAACGCAAATCTCTTTGCCCCTACCATGGAGGAGAATTACAAAACCTACTATAATTATATAACTGATGCTTTGGATCAGTTAATCCCGGTAAAGAAGCTAAAAAATTGAAATAAAATTACAGCACCCTGGTATAATAATGAACTCAAACAACTACGCCTGATTTGCAAGAAGGCAGAGAGGAAATGGAGAAGGAAGTACCTAGAGCTAGACAAGCAAGAACTGAGACTAGCGCAGCTTAAATACAAGAAGCTCATCTTAAAGTCCAAGGATAACTTCTATGCTAACTCCATTTCACAAGCACCCAATGGTACAAAAGCACTGTTTAAGATCGTTAAGGATCTTTCTGCCCCTACTTGCTTGAGTAATAAAGTGGTGGCATCGCAGACATTGTGCGATAAGATTGCCTTCTATTTTACAGACAAAGTTGCTAAAATTGTTGGTGCTTTCCATACTAATGATAATGGTGACCAGGATAATTCTGTACAGATGGCGGTTGAGGACCTGTGGCAGATAACTACTCTGGATAATTTTCAGATTTTTACTGACATTTCTTTTAACAACCTGGTGCCTAGCGTGACCTCGGGTTCCCCCTTGATCTTCTCCCCCACAAAGTCTGGAAGACTTTTGGCCAAGCCACTTTTCCTGACAGCGCCAGATATGCAACCAGTCCTTAGAAGAAGGTATAGTTCCGGAGGGATAGAAGCTGTGGAGCATCTGCAAAAGTTAGATTTGGGAAAAATGGGGAATGCTCCAAATCTTTTGGAATCCAGAGAGGGGTACGCCAAGGCTGCGTCCTTGCTCCATTCCTCTTTACACTCTACATTAATGATGTGGAGCGCACACTACTGACTTAGTGTAGGGACCTCCCAATGGCAGGTGATAGGCCAATACCAACCCTGCTTTATGCAGATGACGCCGTTCTCATGGCCAGAACACCGCATGCTATGCAGAGGTTGGTTACCTCATTCTGTGATTTCATGACAAGGTTAGATTTGCGTATTAATTGTTCCAAGACCTTCACTATGTCCTGTGGATCGGGATCTAAAAATAGGAGAAGGGCACTTTATATTGACTCTACCCCTGTCGATGTTACCCCAACATTTTGTTACCTCGGAGTTTTAATTGACTGCAAGGGCCTATGGAATACCACTATCAGCACTAGGAGACTGCTGTTCTGTAAATCAATTATGGCTTTAAAGAATTTTAGCCGTAAAATTGGAAAGAGACCAATCAAGGAAATGTTAACCATATATAAAGCTACCCGTGTAGCGACCTTAACATATGGCGCAGGGTTATGGGGACATGCCAACGTGAGCTCACTACAGGTCATTGAAAATCTCTTTTTGAAATACCTTTTAGCAGTCCCAAAGAGTGTTTCAACATATGTTTGTCATGTAGAAATAGGGGAGCCCTACTTGGAAGATACTATAAAAACGGCTCCAATTCTACTATGGCACAGAATATGGACAGCTGATGAACGTAAATTAAATCGCACAATAATGGCCAATGCGGTTGGCCTAGAGAAAAGTGACAGACTTAGATGGCTGTGTTATGTGAGGAAATTCCTCACTGCATTGGGTATGGGGCATTATTTCACAGAACCATCTTCCTTATGTAACATTTCCAGAAAATGTTTAAAAGAAAAGTGTATGACGTATCTGCACGAGAATAGAACTATGATTGAAATGAAGAAAACAACTGTAGCAGCCCACGAATAAATTGTGCTCTCTAGGAATGTGCAACCTTATTTAAGCCTACCAATGAGTGACCATGAAAGGTTTTTATTAATTCGTTTTAGATTGAATCTGTTTCGGCTACTTAGTTTCCCAGTAATTAATGATTGGTCCAAAACAATGATAAAATGTCCCTGTGATGAATTGTCAGTACAAACGGATATACATATACTATTCTTTTGTAAATTTTATTCTGTACCTAGACGAACGTGGGTTATCCCACTTTTAAAGATTATGGGAATTAATCGTTGTCGCCCTGCTTTTTTAGCCATACAGAAGCTTGATAGTATTTTAAGTGTTGTATTTATTTCCTCGTTCCTTAAAAATGTTTTTAAATCACGAAAATCAATTGTAATCTGAATTGTGTGGAAACAACTTTTGTGTACTGTAATCAATTGTATTGTAAGCATTTCCTCTTTCCTTTTATTGTACTTTTATGGTTATTTTGTCTTAATAACCGAATAAAGTTTTGAATTGAATTGAGTAATAAAGTGGTGGCATCGCAGACATTGTGCGATAAGATTGCCTTCTATTTTACAGACAAAGTTGCTAAAATTGTTGGTGCTTTCCATACTAATGATAATGGTGACCATGATAATTCTGTACAGATGGCGGTTGAGGACCTGTGGCAGATAACTACTCTGGATAATTTTCAGATTTTTACTGACATTTCTTTTAACAACCTGGTGCATAGCGTGTCCTCGGGTTCCCCCTTGATCCTCTCCCCCACAAAGTCTGGAAGACTTTTGGCCAAGCCACTTTTTCCTGACTGCGCCACATATGCAAACAGTCCTTAGAAGAAGGTATAGTTCCGGAGGGATGGAAGCAGGCTGTGGTGACACCTTTGATTGAGAAGCCCTCACTGGACCCGATAACCCCAGCAAGTTTTAGACCAATCTCTCTTTTGCCATTTCAAAATCATGGAAAAGGCTGTAAGCAAGATCTTATCTTGTTTCCTGGAGGATAATAAACTGCTGGATAAGGACCAATTTGGGTTCCGGCCGGGTCATGGGACTGAGACTGCTTTGGCCACGATGTTGGATAATTTACGCATGCCGGCCGACAATGGGAATGTCACTGTTCTAGTGCTTCTCGATATTTCGGTCGCATTCGACACAGTGAGCCACGCAATCTTAGTGGAAAGATTGGAGATGATTGGGGTGAAGGGACTGGCTCTGCAATGGTTGCGGTCTTATCTGGCAGGGAGACAGCAGGTGGGAAACTTGGCGCCATTTACCTCCCGTAAATCCCCGGTAGTCTATGGGGTACCACAGGGCTCTGCGATCAGCCCTATTCTTTTCAATATCTATTTGCAGCCTCTGTTTCCCATCATTAAATCGTTCAGGGTCGACCTGGTCAACTATGAGGATGATGCGCAACATTCGTTTTCCCTGGAAGGAAATATGCAGTTTCCATAGAGACGTTTCAAGAGTGTATGCGTCAGACTGCAGGTTGGCTTCAGAGAAACTCATTGCAGTTTAATGGGGGGAAAATGGAGGTGCTGTATTGCTCTTCTGCTAAGATGCCTAAACACATACCACTGGAGTTTAGGCTTACCCCTTAAGGAGGAACCTCTGGTCCCTGTCAGCATGGTGCGCAATTTGGGGGTTCACTTTAAATCACTCTGTATGGCGCACAGAGTGGTACACGACTTGGGCCCAGTCCCACTACAGGAAACATTCACCTGGTACCTCCCCAAGAGGCAGCTTCGCTCTTGCAGTGCAAGTTTGCTGGCAATTCCTAGATTCAAGCGTTTTAGGATGGGAGGGAGGACTGTCAGTGTGGCTGCTGCCCATCTTTGGAATGAGCTACCGCAGAATATTAGACTAATCAACTCCTTAATCGAGTTCAGAAAGAGCCTGAAAACCTGGCTCTTCCCCAAGGCGTGATCACTCTTTTTTCAACTTTTCTTTGGTTCACTCACATGACGGCCATTTCTCTAGTTTGAGCGCCAGGATACCTGTAGGGTGGCAGTATGCGCTATATAAGAACCACTTACATTACATTGCATAAATGCAAAAAGCTAATAAAAATCTTTTTTTTAAAGTGAATATGCATGTCTCCTTCCATCTGCATTAAATAAATTGCAAGGGGCCAATATTAGAAGTGTCATTTCCAAATGGGAATAGGTAACCAATTCTTGTTTGGTGTCTCTGGAATTGTAATGAAAAATCCTAACATGGTGACGTTGGATTTTAAATACCAATTTTGAAAATGCTGCTTTTAGATAGTTAATAACGAATCAATTGTTTATATCGCATGCATGTAATTGGTGATTATTTAATAGGTATAATTTCTGCAGATAATATCTCAGTTTCATCTTCATAATATTGACACGAGTGAATGGGAGAGGGGAGTGTATTGTGGGACTTAGAGTTTGGTCACTTTGAATCAGCAAATCACGATTAAAGCACAGGAGACACGAAGGAGAACACTTCTTGTGATAACGGGTTAGAATGCAGGGATAGTGCTAGTAGTTTAATAAAGATGGGGTGAAGTGCACTCAGTGTGAAAAACCGCTGATTGAGGCTCTAAAGAGGCAATGTGCTGAAGAGTTGATATCGGGGGAGTATGTGGTGTTTAGTTAATAGGTAGAGAGGTTGCAAATTAACAGAGGGTTGTTATGAGTTTCTTTCGATTAGTAGTTATATTATCTCACATATTTTTGTATTTCTGATTTGGAGGGATTGAACATGCAGAGCGAAATATTTTTCATTGGTTTGAGCACATAAATATTGGTTTGAGAACATGAGTGTTGCTTAGAGTACAAACAGGGGAGGGAGAAAGGGAGCATTAGGGAGGAGAAAGGGTGCAATGAAGTAATTCACTTTACATAACAAAGTTTGTACTGAACATTAAGTTGAGCTGTTTTTTCATCTGTTTCAGTAACCCCTGACGAAGAGCCGTCAGGCTCGAAATGCATTGGATAAAATTTCAATGAGCTTACTCTGTAGTAGGGTTAACCTCATGTGCTAATGTTGAAAGCCCGGATGGGCTACAGAAGGCATTTGAAAATCGTGAAAAAAATATTCAGGTATAACCATCCTGTCTTCATGGTGTTTAAACAAGTGAGACGATCAACAAAGTGTTGGAAAAACTTTTGGCATACAGCGTCAAATGTGATCAATTCAGGAGGAAATGGTTTACTTTGAGGGGTAATTCCCCATTCTGCATTGCGACAGAACGGTGCGTGAGTGAAGGGCCCATTTCGTGAGGCATTTAGATAGTTGCCATTTTCTTGTCATGTCCATTTGGTACTTCAGCCTGTTTCCTGGGTCGCATGACTAGGTGTAGTTGGCAGGTGGCCTTTATGTATTCCTCCCAGACAGCCACACAATAGAAGGTCTGGGTGTTGGCAGGATGAACTTGGTGAAAGGGGTGGAGCTGCCACCTGTCACACTGCAAAGACACTGCCTTAGCTCACATTCAATGGACTTCACATTAACGTGTTGTGCCTGCAGACAGACTGGGTCTAGGGCAGGAAAGAAGGAAATTCCAGGTAGTTCTGTTAGGCGGAAGACACCATGTATGTAAAGGGAAACCTCAAAACAACTCTTCAGTACAGACTTCAAAGGTCAGCTGACTTTCCTGTCTGAGCTGCAGAGACATAACAAGCTCCAGTGGCCTCACTGCAATTGTCCATCTGATCCGCTGCACTGGACCTGCAACTGAATCTGCCTGAGCCCTTCTGGCTTCCCCCTGGAATGAGTTCCTCATCCCCAAGAGGTGCCTCCCAGGTCCTTGACCCTTGGTGTGGCATCAGTTGAATTTCACCGAGGAAAAGAGCTGAAGTTTTGGGGTTTTCGCAACCATGAATATTCATGTTCCTGCCAAGATCTTGCCGCCAGGCTGAATGGCAAAGTGAAGCTTCGATGAACCCTATTCTTCATGCTACAGCTAGTATCAACCAGCAACACAAGATCTACACTTTGCTCTACAGCTTCGACAACTGCAGTGACCGCCAGCGTGAAGTTCCAGCAACAACCGTCCTTGGAACCCTACAAGATCTTCAGGATTCAGCGACAATTGTCCGCAATGGACATTTATTGCTTTTTGGCGCTATACTTACCTTAAATCTTTGAATTTGCATGTGTCCGGTTCTACTGGTTGAATTTTAGTTGTTTTGGTGTAAAAAAAAAAATTACATTTAGCTCTTGTTTTTTCTTTTGTTGTGTGTTCACTTTATTGCTGTTTTCAGTGCCACATAAATACTATACACATTGCCTCTAAGTTAAGCCTGACTGCTTTTGTGCCAGGCTACCAGTGGGTTAAGCACGGGTTATTTTAGTGACTTTTTGAGGTTCACCTCGACAGGAGTTGTTGCTCCTGTTTGAAAAGGGCTCACACACCCTTCAACCAGCAACCCAATTTCTCACACAATTTAATTTTACTTTTATAAATTATTCTTCCATCTACCATCTTGCTCCATTGTGATTCTTGCACACTTATTAAACATTTTGTTTTTAAATGTACTATCGGAAGAACAATTGATCTCCGCAGCTCATGTTTGTATCCCTGTGAAGAAAAAATCTTTATTTCTCAACCATGAATACATTTCAGAGGTTATGCTGGAAGAAGGGGTTAAATGAAATATTGGCCATTACAGCCATTTAAAGATCGAAGCATATAGCTAAGATTTAGGCGATGGAACATACTACCACTAGTAGAATCACTGGGAAAAAGTGTTTCACGTTTTAAGTTTTTGACTTCCCCTCTAAATTGTCTACCTGCAAGTTTGTACGTCTAAGCATACTCTACCACACATAACTATCATTGACAAGCAGTCTTTCAATAGAATATTAATGTCCAAAATGTTTATTTACTTCTGTGCTTTCTGCAGTGGTACATGAAGCCCGAATAGCTTCAGTGTGCTGGCTAGGCAGAGAACAAGCAGAGGTTTCAGTCGAGCTGCTGAGTGTTCTCTCACTGCTGGGGTCTTTTCCCTCTGCCAGAAGTGCATGCTCACTGCACCGTTCCTGGCCTCTGTAGCCCACCAATGTTTTTAAATATCCTTGTTCTGCAAGGGCGTTGGCTAGATGGAGTTAAGGCACTGTCAGGTGAGGCTGAACCCGGTCAGAGAGGCCTCTGAATGCCAAGCCCTTGCTTGCCTTTTTTGGAGTCCTGCTCATGGAGATTACTGTAGTACTCTGATACCAAGGCCCCTTATTGGGTGTTTTAGAGTCCCATGGGGACTATTTTCCTACAACAGCCATATTCCCCACCCCTTTAAAACACTGCATTGCCTTCCTTTGGCTGTAAGTTGACCACAGCATGACGCAAAGGCCACAAAGGGTCCCCTCCCTGCATTCACATCCTGTTGGCCCCTGTTTGTGTGATAATACTATCCCACAAAGCACTGTGCACTTTCTTTTGGCTTTGCCAGTTGTACAAATATCTACGGATTGCCTATTTGAAGCCATTGTTTGTAAAGTTTGGTGTTAGGACAATACGAGACTCCATGAGCCTGCTTTTTAATTTACATCACCCGGATGTTTGTTTTTATACCGCTACTTTTATTCTTAAATCAATCAATGCCAGGAAAAGTATGCTCTTTTAACCTTTTAAACTGTTGTATTCTTTTGCTTTCTATGGCTGCTGTTTTATACTGTAATCCTTTTTATGCCGTGCTTTTATGGACTTGCTTTCTTGTTCCGAATAAAGCCTTATGAAATTAAATGGGTCATTGAGTCATTTAACTGATAGACTTAGGCTAGTATTAAAGCTTAGTTGATCACAGAGGCAGAAGGTAGTGCCTGCGTTGCAAATAATGCAGCACAGAAAAACAAAGAATGCCATTAGAAGTGGTTCAGTACCCCCAACCAGTGTTAATAAAACTAGGAGCATCTTTAACACTGGGGGGTGGTATTATCAGGTGTTGCGAGGTATTCTCCTGACAATCCTTTACAAATGAGGAATTATTGGAGAATCAAGAATACTGCCCCTGATACCCCTAATTCTCAATTTCTCCCCAGAATTCCAACCAAACATTTTTGCTGCTTTCAGAATCAAAATATCCGGGAGAAACACCCTGGCTCCGCAGCGTTACAGTAGTTGTCGTTGTTTCAGGGGAGACACTAAGAGGCATATTATCTGGAACAGAGTTCAAATTATCGCAGCTTTAGCGGCAAAAAACTGCCGCTAAAGCGGCGATAATGGGCTTGATAATAGGCCCTTGTGAATTCCCATAGAAGCCCAGGTTCACACCAGAACCTGGGCTTCTATTGGAATTCACAAGGGCATATTATCAAGCCCATTATCGCCGCTTTAGCTGCAGTTTTCTGCCGCTAAAGCTGCGATAATTGGAACTCTGTTCTTGATAATATGCCCCTAAGAGCCATTCCGGGCCCCATCAGAATTACAGTGGTGCTTGCACTCTGTTGACCACTGTGTTGCCTGCAGAGCATGCTCAAACTCTCAGAATGGTCCGAAGTGCAATTTGCTGCTGCAATGGGCTGACAGTCCTCTCTGCTCCAGTGCGTACGTGCAAATGTGAGCATGCTGCAGTCTGTGGGTGCGATCCACAAATGTAAACTGAGGTGAAAGTGTAACTTTACGACTTTCGGTATTCACGAAGGGTAAAGTTAGACTTTTGTCTCAATTTAACTCAAGTTTTGCAGCCTGATTCATCATTCTCCCGTTTTGCGAGCCCCTAATAGCGATTCATAACGAATCGCTATTAAGGACTTGCAAAACGGGATTCATGTAGGAATTGCAATAATTATTGCGATTCCTACATGTTCCTTATTTGCGATTAGCTAATATGCTAATCGCTAATAAGGAATAACTCCCCATGCATTCCTATGGGCCTACAGGCCCATAGGAATGCATGGGGAGTTATTCCTTATTTGCGATTAGCAATTAGCTGATCGCAAATAAGGATGCGATTTCAAGGGTGCAGGGGTGTCCAAAGGACACCCTGTAGCTCGCCTGAAATGTAATCTACATTGGTGTTGCGCACAGACATGTCCAAAGGACATGTGTGTGTGTAACATGCAACTTAGAAAAATGCATTTAAATGCATTTTTCTAAGTTTTTGCTATTTACCGAGAGGTCTGACCTCTCGGTAAATAGCGGCCCAAAATTGCCATTTCGCAATTTTAAAATGCTTCATGAATTGCATTTAAGGAATCTCAAATAGAGATTCCTTAAATTCAATTCTTCGCAAATGTGCGAATTCTTAAATAGCGAAATTTGCATTTGGGATGATGAATCCCAAATGCAAAAATTGCACTCGCAAAAGGCAAGATTCTGAGAATCTTGCCCTTTGCGAGTGCAATTTAGCTTGATGAATCAGGCGGTTGGTCTTTAACTGAGACTAGACTTTTGGTCTCAATTAAACTTAAGACCAAAACTTAAGTTAAACTGAGACAAAAGTTTAACTTTACCCTTTGTGAATACCGAAAGTCGTAAAGTTATGCTTTCATCTCAGTTTACCTTTGTGAATCGGGCCCTGTGTTCTTACTATTGGCCCCTGCTGAATGTACCACACCTGTGGCTAATATTTGTGAGTTAGTGTGCAGTTTATCTGTGGTGGACATATGTGTGAGAAGCAGCTTGGCTGTGGAGCCTACTTCGGGAAGTAGCACATTGAAAATGTGAATGTCCAGCCAACCCCTGTCACACGTCACAATCTCACCTTTTGGAGATCTAAAAAAGTTGAGGTAGGACAAACAGACAGTGTAAACATTTTTAAAATGTAGAGACGTGTAGATACAGATGAAGAACAAGGTACTGTGAGGGTCTTGGGCCCAGTTCTCTATAGCAAGACTGATGACATAGTAACACAGGACAGAAGCCGTGCACCTTCCACCCCCACCCTCTCCCTCCACCATTAACCTCTGATTAAATCAAGCGAACTGGCAGGAGGATTCAGAAGCAAAATGATGCTGTGGTTCAGAAGTAATCCGACATCTTGGAGATTTGTTCTGCATGCGAGGATCCCAGCAAACAAGCATTCAACCGCTTGGAAATTAGAGAAGCGGAAAATGGTGGAAACGTTAATGAGAATTCCAAAGACGTCAATTAGTGACCACATGCCCACGCTTTTTACTGAACCGAAGGTTTTTAGTTGCCGTGTCGTGCAGCACGATATTACCTAGTTTCAGTCTTAGGCTATTAACAGGATAAAAAATGCCTTTCAAAAGTACGAAACTATCACATTTATATTCTCAAGAATCAAATATTCTCCTCAACAGAAGTAAGCATTGAAACATTAGGGGGCAGATTTACAAGCTCCTTGCCCCACTTTTGCGTCACTTTTCCAATGTAAAAAGTGACGCAAAAGTGGCGCAAGGGGCTTGTAAATCTGCCCCTAGATATGTAGTTGAATGGAATAAAGTGCATGGGAAGTATTTACTCTACACTAGTTAGCGCACAAGAGAATCTCCCCTACTTACAAGTGATCTAGTAATCCATATTTCCGTCCTTGAACTACTTATACATGCCCTCAAAAGTAGTTTGAGCGCAGAAGAATTTGATAAAGGTATATGTATATATATATATCACAATCACTATCTCTATGAGCCTTAATTCAAAGTATGAAGACAATTGTTATACTCTATAGTTCACTGATCAAATATTGTATACTTTGACAGTTCTAAAAAAATACTTTACACATGGTTTATAATATAATACTGTCATATAAGCACATATGAGACAAATTTACAATTTAATGATGACCCCTTGATTTACATCAAACTCACGAAATGTCAGTCAACTGTCTCTGGGATGATTTTATGCTAAAATAAACCTTCTAAAATAACCACCTACGTTTTCTAGTTCTCTAAATATATCATTTTACGGTAGTCACGTATTAGCTGGGGTACATACTGGTGTCAAATGAGAAGTACTTTGGCCATGATTTAGAATTCAATGGAGGGGGTACTAAACTTTCACTCCACTCAGCTCATTTGGTGGTGGGCAGACGGAAAGTATGTTGACTACGGAGCCTTCTCTGGCTCCATCCTCCACATACTCTTCCGACACCCTGACAGAGTACAGACCATGAGAGGTTAGCCATCAGACTGCTTGCCCTGTTTAGAATGGATGGTCAGATGTCTCCCTTTTACTATCCGTCACCACCAGGTGATTAAACCATACCCCAAGAAGAAAACAGCAAGGCAAAAAGCTGCTCTGTTAAAGAAAACACAACAAGGTACTGGGTGGAGTGCTGAAACTTTTCACGCACCCCCAGTCAAGAGATCCGGGTTGGTACTTATGCTCACCATGCCACCCCAGCCATATCCAAATCAGTCTTGAACCAGCTACCCATTGGAACAGCATTCTTTTGCCAAAAAAGTATAAAGAACAATTTCACACAAGTGCAGGAGTAATGTCTTTCTTGAAAGAAAACGTATCCATTGAAGGAAGTGATCCACAAATCCAAATTCATGGTATTCCAATGTCTTTAATGGTATTGTCTTCAAATGAATCCTTTAATAACCACACAGCCACAGCCAACACGTGTTTCGTCTGATGCTAATTTCTGCATCAATTGACTTCATCAGGGCTTAAACATTATCTAGTCCTTCCAGAGCCAGGAAGTGTACGAGGGAGCACAGTTGTGAGAAGACAGGTACATCTACTTGTGTATCCTGTTTATTGGATTTACTATCAGCGAAGCGGAATTGTCCGAAGATATATTCAGTGAAGTCTGAGATGTGTAAGAAGGGAGGTACTTCTAACTTGTCTCAGATTTGGAATCACATGACTTATTGTCCATGGAAGGACTAGATAATGTTTAAGCCCTGATGAAGTCAATTGGTGCAAAAATTAGCATCAGACGAAACACGTGTTGGCTGTGGATGTGTGGTTTTTAAAGGATTTATTTGAAGAAAATACCATTAAAGACATTGGAATACCATAAATTTGGATTTGTGGATCACTTCCTTCAACGGATACGTTTTCTTTCAAGAAAGACATTACTCCTGCACTTGTGTGAAATTGTTCTTTATACTTTTTCGGCAAAAAAATGCTGTGTTATTTATTATTGTGGAGCTCAGGGAGATAACAATGTTAAATATCGATCAACTATGGATTGTTATTCAGAGTTTTCTGGGGATTGCATGGTAACCTGTCCCTTTTCTCTCTTGGAGTTCACTATATATACGAATCCATCTGTACAGTTTTTTACCACTTGCTGTGCGCCTGACCGTTGGCCTGGTTGCCAATATTTCAAGTGTACTCATGGGAACAGTCCAGTCTGAACTGCCTGGCCAGTTCTTCCCTCGCCTGGAAACAAGCATCCTAAGACCAGTTTCGGGGTCTCACCCGTCACCAGCCCGGCTAGCTAGAATCTAGTGACACAGTGAGCAAGGGAGCCACCTCTGGGAATACCCTTCGCCCCTTAGGGAGATCATAGCAAACACACAAGATCATGGACAGAGTGCTGAAACCTTTCAAACACTCACCCCCAGTTAATAGACCTGGGATACATGAATTGTTCTTTTGCTCACATTCTTACCCCAGGTTGGACCGAGCCATATTCAAATCAGCCTTGACCCTGCCCCCATGGGTACAGTCCAGCCCTAACTGCCAGGTCCTGCCTGGGCCAGAATCAAGCATCCCAGGATTGATTTCGGGTTATCACCCATCATCATCCAGGCTAGTTTGAACCCAGCGGCACAGCAAGCAAGGGACCCACGTCTGGGCATATCCTAGGCCACTTAGGGCGAACATAGCAAACACAACAAGATTTTTATAGAAGTCAGGCTCTCTGTATGAGGGAACTGAATCATTCCAGAGTACACTTAAATATATCTTTCCAACTTTTATATCCAGATCCTAGTGCACTTCTCAAATATATTGGAAACTCTAAGCTTGAGGGGCAAACATAATGCCCCTTATGCTATGGAATAAAACTGTCATGAGTGTGGGAGTCATTAGTCTTACATTTTCAGTAAACATCTCCTGCTTAAAGAGTTTGCTCTTCAAAAATAAAAAAAACTTTGTAAAAGTTTGACTGGGCCTTTATATTTGATGGAGCCATCCATCAAACTTTTGCCAAATTGACAAGCACCACTGCGACGGCAGTTTCTGCCACTATGAGGAGATATGCAAATGTTCAGACTAAAATCTAACTAGGTTCTGGTGATGAAAAATGCCCATGAGCCCTTAAAGCGGGAAAAAGACACTTGAAACCCCAAAGAAACCTGAAAACAGTCTATGACGCCTATAACTTTGGACATTTTGTGGAAACAAATGATCATGAAATGAAGTATTTGCAACAGTCTATGTCCAATGTGACAGTTCTCTTCATCTGACACCCCATGTGTATGTTGTGCCTCACTGATGTTGGGGTCATCCCATTCCTAGATTACTTTTTTACTTGGCGTTTTTCTGACAGCTCTGGACTTGTTCAATTTTTCTATTGTCTCTCATTTTTAGAAGCACTTTGATGCTGCTGGACAAAAATATAATTTAATCAAGGCTGAAAGCTAATAAAAATGTTGTTGCTTTTACTGTGATATTTTTCCACTACTGAAACACACCGAGCTTGTTGGATAGTTTCAAAACCAGCTCTGTCATATGCATGGAATCAACCTTTAAGGAATTTGTCTTCTCTGACAGAATAAAAAATCTGACATAAAGACGAGCTTGGCTTTCCATCTGGGGAGGCGAGTCTCGAAACATCACAACAATGTTCCACTTTGACTATTCCTCTGGCTCTTATAAAGTGTGTTTTTCTCACCGGATGTCTGTTATCCTCCATTTTCAGACATTTCTAAGTTTTACAGATTCTTACTTCGTGCAAGTAAAAAAAAAGACTCTGTGTACTGCAGGAAATGTGCGGTTCAAGAGTCTCTCCGCCTGCCCCGGGAGGGATGTATATTGCACATCAAAGCTACCCCCTCTCAAGCGGAAAACAAACAAACAGAACAAGTGGTAGCTGTGCTGTCGATGGGATAATGAGCATTGCTGGGACTAACCCAGATGATTAGTTTGAGAAAATGGAATCAGCTGCAAAGCATTGATCTTCGAGGATTAAACAGCGCCGCAGCAGATGGCGCTTAGTCAATCAGAAGTTAGGATTGCTAACAGTGCACATGCATTTCCAGGAGTTTGTGAATGCCTCACTCTTGCTGGAGGATAATTTGCTGCTTCCCCAATGCCTTTCATTTGGAAGTTATCTGTGCGAGCAAATGTGGCTCGTTACATCCAGATGTATTTCCAACTGGAGTCAAATGAGGAGAAGAACAAATAAGTAAGCGGCATATGTATCAAGGGTTTTGCACTATCCTTGCGCCACGCAAGGGAGCTCAGGATGGCACAAAACCTATAATGAGGTATATATACGAAATAACGCAAGGAAACCTTGCGTGGCCCTCCATGGCTTGGTAAATCTGGAGTAGCGCAAGACAGCACAAGTGGCTCCTTGGTTACTCTGTCCTAGGTAGACTTTTCGTGGATAGATCGTGGTTGCTCTCACGCATCCATCCCATGGAAGCATTCCTTGATTTGCCAATACTGGTAGTCCTGGGAATACTTAGAATGCTTGACCTTGCCAGGGGAGGCATAACAAGGAGAAATATCTTTATTTCTCCTATTTTTCCCTTCAGAGGATTGTTGTTCTGTAGAAACGTGTCCTTTCCTGCACAAAAACAATCCTGCCTGTAACACAGGCACTCTTGCACCATGTGCATGCTTTGACGATAGGAAGAAAGTTGGTCCACCACCAAAGACAGAGAGCAGGAATGTGCCAAATCTTAAGAGACTGGGTGTATTCCGGCCCTCTCCCTTTCATGCTGCGCAACAATGTGTCTTGCTGCAGTGCGGGCTGTGAAATAATGATGAATATGGTCTTTGCTACTTATAAAGGATCGAAACGTATGTTTTTATAATTTGATTCCTAAGGACACAGGCTGGAAACACAGTGGGTCCACCCGACCTTTCATCTTCCCTACTTTGATAAAAAATAAACACCCGTTATCAGAGAAAAGCTACCCCTTCCATGTGAAATGCACTCTACAGATATACACTATATTATATTGATAGTGCTTAGGAGCCTTGCACAGGATTTGTAATGCTTTAGAAATGCAAAAATATATGCAGAAAAATTAAAAATTTTGAGGAATGGAGAAAAAGTTCCTAAAGTCTCCAATGAAAATTGCATTTTAACATGTATCTAAGCATTTTCCTTTTTTTGTGAGATGGTGCTCTATGTGCATGGTTGGAGGTCCTAGGCAAATATAAATGGATCAGCTATAGATCTCTGAACAGTAGATGAAAAACATATAGATAAAAAAAAAACAGAGAACATCGTAGAAAAAACAAGTGGCTGGGTATGCAAGAGAAATAAAGTAAGGGATAGGAGTGGAATATAGAGGATTTGGAGACAGGGGTGTAACAATACCCCGTTGCTCCATGGGCCCCCCTCCGGCACTGTGCAGGGACAGAGGGGCCCCTGGCCTTAAAGATCCTGACTGGGTCTGGAGCGTGGGGGTTCCCTCTGTGAACTTTGCAGGGGGGGCGCTAGGTGGCGCACAACCCAGATGGCCGCGCACCTGTGAGACTCCAGCCCAGCCGGGCAGGAAAATATTTATTAATGCCATCCTGTTAATTGTAGTGGGCTAACATCGCGATAGCCAGCATCCCTGTGCCCTGCTGATCACGGCGGTATCTCCCATGAATGTGTGGCCGCCCGGACAGCTGAGAAAACACTACTGCTTTCGGCGGCGGGAGCTGCCACTCTTCGGCGGCTGAACGAGCGCGGCTGCACTGTAAGGGACGGCCCGGTGGTGGAGACCAGAAGAGCTCAGAATTACCCCTCGGGGAGCAGACACTGCGAACTGCAACAGTTAAACAGGTCAGCGGGCCCTCGGCATGGTATGCTGATTTTGCGAGCACCAAGGGTGAAGCGCGACCGCGAGGGAGCAATGGCGGCCGAAGAGGAGTGAGTGCGGCCTGCAGCAGAATCACGGCGAGATAACTCCCCAATAACAGACTGCTGGGACTCACCATCCGAGGAGTGAGAGCGCCTTTTTCCACACTGACAACGTGCCACCCCCTTTTTTTTGGGGAGGTGCTTGGTGCTGCACAATTCCTTTCTGGACCCGGCCACCGGGAGACAGAGACCTCCAACACGATGGGCCGCACAGACACGAAACAGACCAAAATACCCTTCGAGGCCCGCAGGGCGGAAAAGTCGCAGTCAACAGACCCTGCTGAATCGGAGCCTGCGGACGGAGGCGAGGAGGACTGGAAGGCACTCCTTATAAGTATGAAACAGAGCCTCGGTTCCCTCGACTCGAAAATAGACACTATGAACTCCAGAATGGAAGCGATGGCCCATAAAATAGATCAACATGAGACTCGCATCAAAGAGGCCGAAACCAGAGTGTCAGACTTAGAGGATGGTGCTACAGCCCACAGCAGCCAACTACAGCGCATGGATAAAATACTGCGAATCATCCCGGAAAAGAACGAGGACTTAGAAGCGCGCTCCAGACGAAACAACGTGAGAATTTTGGGCCTGGCAGAATCCACCAATGTGGGCCGGATGGAGGACTTCGTCGAGAAGCTAGTCACGGACTTATTCGGCAGAGAATCCTTCTCGTCTCACCTGGTGATTGAGCGTGCCCACAGGTCCCTGGCAGCCAGGCCGCCCCCCCGGAGCGGTGCTGCGCCCCATAATAGCTCGATTCCTGAACTATCGAGACAGAGACATGGTTCTACGGCTTGCTCGGGAGCGCAAACAAGTACAATATGAAAATACGACGTTGGCGTTTTTTTCCCGACTTCACTTAATCAGTGCAGGATGCCAGGCGAAAATTCTCTACAGTAAAGAAGAAACTCAGGCTACAGGAGATCCCCTATGCAATGTTGTATCCGGTAAATTTGAAGATAACGCATCTGGGGAAGCAGCACTTCTTTCAAAACCCGCAACAGGTGGAAGACTATCTCAAGCGCCAAAGGAGGGCTGCTTCGTCAGGACCAGAGGCACAGGATCGGTCCAGGCCTTCTTCCCCTCTCATGGCGCAGGACTGACAATGCCACTTCCTTCGGCCTGTCTTCGGGCCGCGGGGCTGCTCCGCTTCTACTCTCCTGATATGCAGGGGTGATATATGAACTTGATTACTACAAAGTACTCTATGCATCTGCCAGGTAATTTGCCCCCTTCCTGCCGAATCTCACTGTTTGCACTGTGAGTGTGGCGGGTGTGAGTATGGGGGGCAAAGGGTGGGTGGTGAGCCCCTAGTGTTTCACTCCATGGGCATTCCCAAAGGGGATCTGATGTTACCGCAATGTAAGGTTTTTGTAGGGTTGGTTTGCATAAGGGGAAGGGACTTTAATACCTGGTGAGTTGGGGTTGCCGGAGTGGGAGGGGGAGGGTACCTTTACAGCGGAAAATGATTACCTGTTCTTATGTAGGTTACACAACGGCACACATAACTACAGATCAGATGCACAGAGGAAATGGCTGATACTTATTGTGATAAGCAGCCTATCACGCTACTAACATGGAATGTCCGCGGGCTAAACAACCCGAGGAAAAAAAGACAAGTCCTGGGATACCTAGATCGACATCATGTCTCAATAGCCATGTTACAAGAAACACATATAGGCTCTGAAACCCCGCCCCAGTTCGCATCACGCTGGGCATCCTACTGCTCTTTTGCTTCTTACTCCACTTATGCCCGGGGAGTGGCGATACTTATTAAAAGAGGGGTGCCTTTTGTGTTGGGAGTTACAGAAACGGATGTGGGCGGCTGCTATTGCCTTATGTGGGGAGACTAAATTCATATGATGTGACCTTTGCAAACTATTATGGTCCAAATTTTGACGACCCCCATACACTCCTACAACTCTGGAGTAGGATCCAAGAATTAGACACCACGTTTCTGGTTTGGGGGGGGGGGACTTCAATATGGTGATACATCCACACCAAGACAGGTCTACAGCCTTCCCTGCCCATGACACTAACACTTGTAGTGCAATCCGGGATCTCACGAGAGACCATTGCCTTATAGATTCCTGGAGGCATATGCACTCCAATGGGAGGGAAGGTACCCACTATTCGGCAACGCACTCTTCCTGGGCCAGACTAGATTACGTGTTTCTACCTGCTCGGATGGCGCCCTCGATTGTTCGAGCATCACACCTAGCTCGCACGTACTCCAACCACTCCCCTGTTCTTGTGGATTTGCGACCCCCGGCACCCCCCTACAGGAACTGGCGCCTCACCCCCTACATTTACAAGATACCACCTTTAAGGCAGAGCTAGAGCAGGACATCCGGGAATTTTTTGAGCGCAACCTAAACTCCGTGCCCAGTGTCACTACTGTGTGGGAGGCCTTCAATGTTACTGTCAGAGGGTGGTGTATTGCTAAAGGAGGGGGTACTAAAAGCACTGCGAACTGATCATAACTGACTGGAACAAACACTCAAGCAGGTGAAGCAAGACATTGCCACACACCCTGCAGAACATGCATTTAAAGCTAAGATGCGTGACACCATGTCGGAATATGAGGAACTCGCACATAAAGAATGCAAGCTCCGCGGCAGACCACACGTGGCCAGAGTATATGGGGAAGGTGCTAGACCAGGGAAAGCCCTGGCAACTGCGATCAGACCCCCTAAGTTCTCCAACTATGTCACCACCATACAGGACGTGCAGGGCTTCCTCCGCAGAAACCTCCCCGACCTGCTAGAGGCATTCAGAGACTTTTATAGCACCCTTTATTCCACCCAGAGAGGGGACCCTCTAGATCTGTCGGCCTACATGGATGACACGGCCCTAGCCTGGTTAGGAGATACTCAAAGGAAATTTCTCAACCACGACCTCAAATTAGATGAGATAAAGGAGGCCATAATGCAGATGCAATCAGGACGCGCCCCCAGATCGGACGGTTTACCAATCGAATTTTATAAGATGTATATACACATACTGGCCCCAATCCTTAGGGAAGTCTATACAGCTCGAGAGGAAGGTTGCTTGCCGGAATCAATGTGAGAGGCGGTACTCACTTCCTTATTAAAACCAGGGAAACCCCCAACAAGCTGCGACTCATACCGAACCCTATCATTACTAAACTGTGATATGAAAATTCTTGCAAAGGTTCTGGCGACTAGGCTAAACCTACTTATGCAAAAGCTAGTACTGCCTGACCAGGTGGGGTTCATACCCAACCGAGCCACAGCTCACAACCTCCGAACTCTAGCCTCGGTACTGCAGGACAGGGACCCCAATAGCGCTGCAGTGGCGGTTTTCCTGGATGCCACTAAGGCATTTGATTCCCTAGAATCAGACTACCTGATGGGTGTACTGGGCCGTATGGGTTTGCCAATCTCCTTTCTTCAATGGATACAGCTCTTATACCACAGGCCGGTGGCATCGGTATTGCTAAAAGGTGCGAGATCCCCACCTTTCCCCATAAGAAGGGGAACGCGTCAGGGCTGCCCCTTGTCCTCAGTCCTATTTGCTTTAGCCATCGAGCCTCTCACAGCAAAACTACGCCAACACCATAATGATAAAGCTCTGATTTAGCCGGCAAGACAGTTACTCATCTTGCTATATGCGGATGACATGACCCTCTATATTCGTAAACCCCATGAAAATTTGAACCCTGTTCTCAGGGAAATCACCAAATTTGGCGTCATATCAGGCATCCAGATCAACTGGTCCAAATCAGCTGTCTTTCCCCTAACGGACGCTACCCCGCAACATCAGTTAGATTATCCTCTAGTATGGGAGATGGAGGAAATCAAATACCTCGGCATCTATATTACTAGAGACAGAGATGCCTTAATGAGAGCCAACTATGGCACTGCCATGGTCAAAATTACTGATAACATTACCAAATGGCTCTGTTTACCACTGTCTATGGCAGGGAGGATTATACTGATAAAAATGGTCCTCTTTCCCAAGCTCTTATACCTATTTATTAACATCCCATATTACCCTGGCAACTTCTTTTTTAAAACTCTCAGAACGCAACTTACGCTACTCATTTGGGGAGGAAAACAACCACGTATCAGTCTCAACTCTATGATGCTGCCACACCAGCAGGGTGGGTATGACGTGCCCAACTTTGAATATTATTATTACTGCACCCAGGCCCACTTCGCGGCGTACTGGTTTCACCCGCCGCCTTACATACCCCATCTTGTTAACTGAAGCTTATAAAGCGCCAACTCACTGTCAGGTCTCTAGGCGCTTATGACAGAAAGAGATAGCAACAGCAAACTAATGAGGAAAAAAAGATGCCTAAAGGCCCTAGCACTAAACAGAGGTTAAGGCTTCCCTAAACAGGAGCGTTTTTAGAGACTTCCTGAAGTGCAGCAAATTCGATTCTTTACGGAGAGACTCTGGAAGTTTGTTCCAGATCTGTGGAACCATCACAGAAAAGGATCTCCCTACCTTGGTTGCCAGTTTGTAACGGGGACAGGACAGAAGCTGAGTGTTTGAGGACCTTAATGATCGTGTGGGGTTGTAGACCCCAAGACGTTCTTTGATATAGGCAGGTGCTTGGCCGTAAATTGCCTTATGCGCAATGCATAGACTTTTGAACTCCACCCTTTGTTTTATGGGGAGCCAATGTAAGCTACATAACAGTGGAGAGGCATGAGACCGTCTAGGTAGCCTGAAAATTAGCCTAGCAGCATCGTTTAGAACCACTTGCAGCCTACTGATCAATGTTTTAGGTAGTCCCAAATAAAGGGCATTCCCATAATCCAGTCTTGAGATTATTGTTGCAGAGACAATAGTACGAAGCGTGGAAGACGAAAGGAGAGGGACAAGCTTGCGTAGCTGTCTAATTAAATTTGTGCAAGTCCCAACAACACAGGAAATCTGGCTAGCCATTGACAACTCATGGTCGATCTTTATGCCAAGACTTTTTACATTAGGACATGGTTTCGGGGTGGGGCCAAGGTCTTGTGGCCAAAACAAATCACCCCAAGGTGAAACAGCGGTTGAAACCACCAGGACCTCCGTTTTGTCCGGTTAATCTTCAACGAGTTCGCTGTCATCCAGCTCACCGTATGTCTAAGAATTTTTTGGGCTTGAGACTGTGCCGCTGCCGTATTGTCAATGCTAAGCAACAACTGAGTGTCGTCAGCATAATTGAACGTTCTGCAGCCCATGTTTACCAGGGAATCAATTAGAGGCTGCAGATAAAGGTTGAATAAAAGTAGGGACAAGGCAGATCCCTGGGGAACTCCACACTCAAGAGTACCCTTGTCTGATATACAATCCCCCAGTTGAATCCTTTGAGTTCTCCCAGAAAGGAAAGATTTTAGCCATTGATAGGCTAGGTCTTGTATCCCAGACGCAGCCAGTCTGTCCAGAAGTAGGGTGTGGCTGACAGTATTGAATGCCTCTGACAGATCTAATAATATCAGGGCACTCGGCTTCTTACTGTCAGCCA
This sequence comes from Lissotriton vulgaris, assembly GCF_964263255.1. Lineage (NCBI taxonomy): Eukaryota > Metazoa > Chordata > Amphibia > Caudata > Salamandridae > Lissotriton > Lissotriton vulgaris. The sequence continues at coordinate 232,136,265 of NC_141696.1, forward strand.
CACTTCTGAGCTCATCCAACACTGAAAGCATCACCAATTCAGTGCTGTGATGCGCCCGGAAACCCGCTTGACGCTCCTGGAGTAGATGGTGTGACTCCAGGAATGTTGAAAGAGACATCAAGACGTGTTGTTCCAAAATCTTGGACAAAAAAGGCAGCTGGGATATTGGCCTATAGTTTTTTTAATTGGCAGGGTCTGCCCTAGGCTTTTTTATTAAGGGCCTAACTCGCGCTTCTTTGAGGCTGGGAGGTAAATAGCCCGTGTCTAGTGATTTATTCAATAGAGAGACAATATGACTCTCAAGAATAGGGAGTGCCAGTCGAAAAATATTGGGGGAACATGGGTCTGCTGGTGAGCCTGACTTAGTTCGACCCATAAGTTGCCGTTGAAGATGGCTACATGGCAAAAGCACCCTCGGCGACTTACCTCTTCACACAGGTGAATGATCGCGGGCAGGATCCGTCCACGGTGGACTGCACAGTGACAGCTTGGCAGAAAATAGCCCGTAAGCTGGAAGCCCTGATGCTGTACTCCCCCAATATGACTCTGAAACGTCACCCATGACTGACTATTACGGAGGTGGGGATTTGCCGTAGGATGCTCGAGAACCTGAACTATTCCACTTGGGGGGACTTATATGTCGAGGGCCGATTCCGCACCCTGACTCAGTTCTTTGACCAGCACACACCCACGGTCATGGACACATTTCTTTACACCAGAGTACGACTTAGTGTTAAGGCGCCAACCCCGGCCTTCCCAGAGGAACCACCTGTATTAGAGCCGTTGCAGATGTTTTTGCAGAAAGAGCCCCTCAAACACGCAGTGTCTTTATTATATAAGCATACCCAGGCAGCGCAACCACCCAAAACGAGCAAGGCCAGACAGGACTGGTACAGGGACCTAGTAATTACACTATCTGATGACCAGTGGGAACGAAGCTGCACACACATGGAAGCGGTTACTGGGAACAGCAGGCTACGGCTAATACACTTCAAGTTCCTTCATAGGCTGTACCATACCCCGGTAGGGCTCCACAGATTTCACCTCAGGGATCGATGCGTTAGATGTGGTGAGGAGGGAGCAGGCTTTCTCCACCTGGCTTGGACTTGCCCACAGGTTGCACTTTTTTGGACACCAACATTTGTAGGCCTCTCCAACATACTGGACACCAGGCTGACACCGTGCCCTTTGGTGGGCCTGTTGGGCCTCTCGCAGGATGTCAATACCCCACACAAGAAATTCCTAGCCCTGAGCCTGCTCCTGGTGAAGAGACAGGTCGAAAGCCGCTGGGGGAGAAGGAGGGCTCCTAAATTTAAAGATTGGATCCAAACCATGACTACATGTCAAGAAAATCTAGGCCATTATGCTGACCAGTTACCTCTGAAGTCCCGACCGAAGGACATTTGGAGCCCACTGATTAGTTATCTACTGGCCCGGGACGCTGAGGGGAGAGATAGTACGGATGCGGAAGGGGTGGCTGGGGGAGATTTGTCTACAGAATCCACCTAATGTTGCTATTATGTCACTGGTACTGAACATGCAGCGGAAGGGAGTGGGAAGGGCTGTGGAGCTACTGAATATACTAGTCCAGGGCCTCGCGGACATTAAACTGAGAGACACCGATGGACAACTGCTAATTGATAAATGAACTGCATTACGAGACTGTGGATCATATGGTGCCAACTGATGTAGAGATCTACCACTATTTCTTTTATCTGTTATTGGGATTGCGAGTATGTCATTCAGACTGTGTACCCTGAGAGCAGGGAGCCGTTGACGGTAATCAAGAGGGGGGGATGTTCTTACCGAAGTTGTAGATGCAATAATGTGTACAATATTAATATGTAATGGCTTCTTGTTGATCCGCTGAAATGTCAATTACACTGATGTACTGCATCGTTCTCCATAAAGGTTTGTGAAAAATCCCCCCCCCCCCAAAAAAAAATGCTGTAATGTGGTGCAGCAGTAAAAATGTCCAGCAACCAATTATAGAATATTTTGATCTCCATCAGATCTAAATGACCCCATTATCTTCTCCCGAGGCCATATGTAATCGTACAATTTAAAAGCATGTCACATATGCCATAGGGTAAAAGAGTCCTGTCATTCATTTCCAGTTTCTTGTTGTGAACAGATCGAGTATGGATGAATCTATGTCAAATTAAATCCTCTGCTGAAACTTTAAAAAAACAAAAAAAATTTGCAGGGGGGGCCCACTCAAGTTTCGTTACGCCACTGTTTGAAGAAGAATAAAATATGATGGATTATGTGGAGTGGCCCACTAAATTCTGATTAGTGCTGCATTGCACAGTTTTTAAACAGCAGCCATTTCATTTCTTGCACCAGGGCCTATAACACACTGGCTATACCACTGCGACCAAAGTTAGAGATATCAGCCAGCCCCCCCGAACATCTCTTAACATCGGCAGGAACTGCCTTCATGGCGCGTCCCGCCAATGTGGCAAAAGTGTGACAGATGGCCCATCAAACATAAAGGCCCTGTGTCAAACATTTGCAAAGTTTTACATTATTCAAAAACAAACTCGCAAAGCAGGAGTTTGCTAATGATTTTTCAAATTTTCATTGTGTACTCACCAAACAGCAATCGAGTGGTAAAATATAATGAATGAATAATCAATATGAAGAAATTGGGCTACTGGTTGAGGGTTGTGAAGCCCTACTTAAGACGGGGCAGCTGGCACTGGTTGGTGCGGGCTAATTCAAAAATAAAATTAGCACTTACCTTGCAGCCACCGGGTCCCCCATCTTCTCTGTTGATCATCTGTGTCCGACTCCAGGTCAGAAAAAGAAGTAGGCATCCTGGCTCCCACCTCTAAGCCAATCCTTGGTACGCGCTCAGCCAGGGGCTGGTGGGGTGGGCATGTTCTCCATGCAGGCTGTAATGCAGCCTGCATGGAGAACAGGGATGTGCGCATGACTGTTTTTGACTGTTTTTGGTGGCAAGAGAGGGCCGACAAAACAGCCATCGCGCTCAGGAGTGTTCTACCACTCCTCCCATGCAGCTCTGCCCTGCCCCCTCATGCACCGCTGCAGCAGGAGAACAAAATAAAATGATAATAACATTCCATTATTATCATTTTATTTATTACCTTCTTTTACTGCTTTCTGGCAGTGGGCCGACGCTCCTCTGCCTTAGTGGAGGAGCCGCCACTGTTCAAGCAGCAACCACAGTTTCTGTCAGAGTGTAACACGAGCAAACCTCAAATTTACCTGTGCTTCACCCTTTTGTAGCTTGGCACAAAACCAGTTAGGTTTAACATAGAGGCAATGTTTAAAGTGTTTATGCAAACTTAAAACAGTAGTAAAGTGAAAACATAACACAAGAAAAAAAAAACACTCATCTAGAATAATAGAGTAAAATTTTATAAGAGAAATGCAATTTCAATCGATTAGTTAAAAATTGTGGTTAAAAGCAAAAAGACCCAACTGTGTTTATCTGGTCATGCCGAACCAAGACAAAGAAAAAAGTTCAGGCCAACTGCAACGGAGTGCAGGACGGATACGGGGAACTAATTAGGTCACTGAACAACGTACCTTAAATCCTGGAAGCGGAGTGTTACAAGGTCCCTAGTAGCATTTTTAAGGTGCTGCGATGCGAGTTACTAGCACATAAAGTAAACATCACAAAGCAGTGGTTCTGAGGAGCTGCAGTGTAAGGACCTGCATTGAGTATGAATCTTGCAGCAGTTGTTCTAAAGAGCAGCGAGGTACTGAGTTAGGGATGCATTGCACAGAGCTAGTTCTGATGCGGAGCTGCGAGGAGATGCATTGGGCTAGATTGGTTCTGCCCAAAAGACCACAGCTGGGCTGGCAGAGAACCTTCAGGGCCCCTTCCAAAGGTCCAGGACTGGGGTGGCACCACTTGGGGGCGAAACACAACAGTGTGCAGAGACCAGGTGCAGTGGCAAAGGTGCTGGAACCTTTTCTGTCCCTTAGGCTCTGAACAGGAAGCCAGCCAACTATCCGTAGGAGTTACTCTGGTGGTCCTGGATTAAAGATGCAGGTGCAGTCCTTCTCACTTAGGCACCAGTGTAGCAGAGTAGCAGGGCAGCAGAGTAGCAGTCTGTCTTCCAGCAGAGCAGAAAAGCAGTTCTTCTTCTGAGTCTTCCCCAGGTCCAGGAGTGCTGAGGCAGAGTCTTTGTGATGTGCAAGTATGGTGGGTGACAGCTCCACCCCCTCATCCCGTCAGAGATGGCCCATCCTGCCATCACCTATCCCCATTTTCTGACTGTCTGAGAGCAATGCACAAAGACCGACTACCAGCGACACATAATCCTGAGACCCAGGATTCAGGCTGCAGGCACCACATGGTTGGGACAAGAACATTCCAACTTTCTTAAAGTGGTGTTTTCAGTACTGTGACTTAAAATTGAGCTTTACCATTGAAGAGTGTTTTAAATTACAATTCTTGAGAGACCAAACTTGACATCCATACCTGTACCCTATTGAAACTTATCACTTATTAAATATAATAAGGTAACCCAATGTTATCTTATGGGTGAGGCAGGCCTTGCAGCATTTAAAACGAATTTAAGAGTTTCTCACTGCCAGGACATATAAAGTTAAAGGTACTTGTCCCACCTTTTAAATTTGCATTCAACTTGTCCCATGGGCTGGTTAGGGCTTAACCTAGGGACGATTTAAATGTACTAAAAAGGAAGATTTGGGCCTGGCAAAGGCTTATTTTGCCAGCTTGAAATGGCCGTTTAAACTACAAACATAGGCTGCAATGGCAGGCCTGAAGCATGTTTAAAGGGCTACATAAGTGGGTGGCAAAATCAGTGGTGTAGGCCTACTAGTAGCATTTAATTTACAGCCCCTGCATACTTGCAGTACCGCTTTACTAGGGAGTTACAAGTAAACTAAAAGGTGCTAATTGGATGTAGGCCTATTTCACCATATTGTAAGGAGATAGCACTGACACTTTAGAACTGGGTAGCAGTGGTAATGTGCACAGAGTCCTAAACACCATCAGAATCAGGTTAAAAAAACTGGAGGGTGAATGCAGAAAGTTAGGAGATGACCTTGCAAAGAAGGCAAAGTCGAACATGGCACCCCTCCAGCCAAAAGCCAGGGTAGACTAATCAATACCTTGATGGGCTTCTCTGTTTAGGCTATAGATCATAGATGAAGGCCCACATATGCAGTGGCTCTTGTCAGATCTATGCTCTTCTAAACTCTCCATAGTCAGTGGACTGATCCATGGAGACTCCTTTTCCTCATCTGTGGACCCCTTTTGTGAAGCACATAACTTAAACTTGCTCACAGATGCATCCCAGTAGGCAGACAGTACCACCATAGCCAACAAGGTGATGTAGTCCATTCTATCAGACTTCTGTCTCCAACCCAAGGAAAATTCTGCCCATGGTGACAGCAACCAACTGAGGCCACTGGCAGCTGTCAGTGTCAAGAGCCAGGTCCCGGACCTTCCACTGCCAGGTGGAAGTTCCAAGTGGGGACATTGGGTAAGCCTCTCTTCTAGCCTTGGGGCTGGCAAGAAGTTTCAAATGGGCTCCTGAGGGTCTCTGACCTCTGAGGTTTTTCAGAGTGGGGGGCAACAGGCCCAGGTGTTAGGCACTCTACTCTCACTGTACCCCACACCTGTCATGTGGTGGTATCTCGAAACTGGCTTTTCAGCCAAGGGTCAGTACCCTGAGGTTGAAAAGGTGACAGGGGTGAGTCCTCACTACCCCTGCCCTTCCATCCGGGCTCCCATATTCTCCAGTTGAGAGTGGTACTCCCAGAAGACCAAACATTCAGTGCACCCTGGGTGGGAGCCCCTCCAAGCTCTCCTTACACCATGAGCAAATCATTCCACAGAATGCAGTCTATGGGCATCTTGGGACTAACTATGACTCTCCTCTGGGTAACCTCCCTACCCTACTCCAGAGATGCCAGGGACATGGGCCAGAAAAAGTCCTACTCCTCGACCTGACTTACCCTACACACCTGGCGGGTGTACTGCTCTGGAGAAACCAGCTTTTCCACTGAATAAATCCAGTGTCTCTCAAAGCAGTGAAAAGGATCATATTCACCTTCACCTGGTTGAAGTAGGGCTTCCACCCTCATGGATCACAAGCTCGCCCTCTGAGTTAATCCCCCAGCTAAGGGAGATAATGGCATGGCCTCTGACCTGCCTCTGGGGGCTACTTTCCCCTTAAGGCATATTAGTTGCTTCCATAGAATTTCCATCATTGGGGAGTTTCTTAGGACAGAGTCCCTCTGCTTGTGCCCTCCCTGGAAACACTCAAAGCAGCAGAGTTGGAAATGGGGTTCCCTAGACCACTGTCCATGAGAACATCCCCCCTGTTTCTCAATACGGGCTTGGGAACCCTTTCTCCCACCTTACTCTGGGACTTGTCTGGGTCACTGTTGATCTCCCCTTCGCTCTGTCAGAAGGAACTGAACTACCCTTCTTTAGGTCGCTCCCAGGTACCTTCTTGTGCACCCTGGTGCTGAACCAAAGGTCTACCTCCTTAGCAAGCTCCCTGGAGTAAGAGAACTTACTATCAATCAGGTGTTGGCACAGATCTGTTAAACAAAGAATGAGCATGTGCTCTCTTGCAAACAGATTGTACAGTCACTATGCATTTCCAAGGCAACCTAGCAGGCTTCATACTATTTATCAATGTCATCCCCCACAGTAAAGATAGGCACCAGATCCTTGGAAATGTGGGCCCTTTTGTCTCCAGCATTGCTGCTGGACTCTGCCTGTCTGACTCTGATATTCAGCCCTTGAGACTACTTTCATGAGCCAGTCGCGATAAGGGCAGCTTAATGTCCATGGCCAGTTTCTTTTCCTCCATTTTTAGCTATGCCATCTGCAGCTAAAATTCCCTCTCAACTTTCCTGTCAGCCAGCTGTTCTGGAGACAGGCCTTGTGAGGACACTCTGCTTTCTGGAAGGCAGTTCCAATTCAGGAGACCAGTTATTTCCCTCCCCTGTGTGCTGAACTCCAGGACCTGCACCACGATCCTCCTCTTGCTCCTCCACATCACCCTCCCCATCTTGGTCCACTGCTGCTGCCAGTTGATGTTGTTTTGTCCAGGTCCTCAGAGCCTTCTGGACCTTCTGCTTTTGAATTTTCCTTCTCGACTGGAAGTCCCTTCTCCTCACAGAACTCTTTGAGCTTAACCACAATGTAGTTATTCGGGCCACAAGCATAGACAGTCAGGTCGAAAGCAAAAGAGCCAATCAAGGTTAATTTGAAAGAAACTTTAAATGGTATAACATTATTTATCTTCGATTTTAGTATTACACAAAATCCTTGTTTGGCACTGCATGAAGCCAGGTACTGATTCCCACTGCTACCTCCAATGTAGGACATTGGGTTACTGGTTGGGGGTTAGCCTCTACTCAAGCAGCAGCCACAATTTCTGTCAGGTTGAACCACAAGCAAACCTCGAATTAACCCTTGCTTAACCCTCTGGTAGCTTGACACAAAACCAGCCAGGCTTAACTTAAATGCAATGTGTAAAATATGTATTCAGCACTTCAACCAGCAATAAAGTGAACACACAACACAAGAAAAAAGCCACAACATTTTAGAAAAATAGAGTAAAATGTAATACAATATTTGACACAAAAACAATATAAATGCAATCATTGTGGGGATCCACAAAATTCTTACAACTCAACATTCCCACATGTCTCCCGATAAAAACTGTGCCATACTTGTGAGGTTGGGGCTAGTGCTAGAGACAGAAAGCACATGGTGGTACCCCATTTCGCCAACCCCAACTGGTGTTTTTTGCGATGTGGGTAGTTGCGGAATGTGAGCCTTGGCTAGCTGCCACCCAGAAAAATCTACCAAATGCAGGCAGCTCTGAAAACAAGACACCCTGAGGAGTTCAGGGTGGTGTGACTTGGAATGGATTTCACAACAGCTTTGCACGCAGAAACCCTTGAAACCATAATCTGTTGCAAAAACACACATTTTCTCACATTTCTGTGAGGTACAATTCAAGAATCCATGATTATCCACAAATTTTCTACCATTCTGCATTCCTAAACTTGTTCTGATAAAAAACAGTACCCCGCTTGTGTGGGTTAGGCTAGTGCCCCAATAGCATATGCCCCTGAGCACAACATGAACAGATCTTATTTTCCACTCAAAAACAACTTTATTTACAATGCGAGTAGTTCTGGGTTTTAGGCCTGGGCTCGGTCGCAACTCGGGAAAACCAACCAAACCCAGACATTTTGAAAAACTAGACAATGAGGGGAGGCCAAGGTTGTGTGACTTGCATTGATCTCCCTTCCAACATCAAAAGTTGGCAAAACACACTTTTTCCTTAAAATTCTCTGACAGAAAATTCCGGGGTCTACAAAGATCCTCACATTTCCTACCAAGTAAAGTACAATTTTTTGCTGTTTTTAAAATAATACCCCACTAGTGTGGTTTCAGGCAAAGCATGAGCTGTGTAGGGCATTGCAGCTAAGAAACCATAGTGGAATCTATTTAAGGCACACTACTCTGAATCCCCCTGGCTGTCTCGTTAAAACAAATGTCTGGATTTGGCCGATTTCCCGCATAGTCAGCTGACCAATGCTGGAAAAGTGAAGCTATTTAGAATGGCAAGTGAGAGGAGGGATTTACCCCCTCTCTGCTGGCTCACATGTAAAAACTATGCCCAAAAAATTTTCTCACTTGCCATGAGGATGTTAATACTTTAGTCCCCTGGAGGGCAGAAAGACTGCTCCCCCCTGTTTGTGGGTGGGGGATACTACCCTTTCTTTTTTGTTCACCATTCATTTTTCCCTGGTGTCCAGGGGGGCTTTATGTCTCCTGTAGAGGGGGGAGGGATACATTTTGGGAGTATACTCTCTTCTAATACACACAAACAGTGGGGGTCAGAAAGTCTATTGTTTCCGATCTGGGGAGGTGGTACATCCCCATTTCTGCTTGAGCGTGCCCTACCCCTATTTTATTTTGGGGGGGGGTATATTTGGCTGACTGCCAAATCAAGAACTATTGACATTGGGGGTGGGCGTCTGTGGGAACAAAGGCGCTTCACCAATTGCAATAGTCTAAATGTCATCTACCTGATAGTCTGCCCCTGTGAGTACAAATACGTGGGGATGACGACCAGAAAAGTCAAGACACGAATTTCCGAACATAAAAGCACCATCAGGTGTCGGAAACAGTCCACCAAAATGACCAATCATTTCCTGGAGGTGGGACAAGGCCCAAATGATTTTCGTTGGACTGTGCTAGAACAACCACTGATACCAAACCACGTGACAGACATAAACAAGTTTTTGTTCAAGAAAGAGCAAAAATGGGTATATACCCTTAATTCAGACAAGGACGGGTTGAACGATGACATCCCGTAGATGTCACTCTGATAATCAATCCCCTGTAACAGTATGAGGGTAGACTTAAGATACACAAAACCAATCAGGGTTTTGGCATTAGTTCTGACCAGATAAAAGGCTATGTTTGCCCTCTCCTGGTGATGATATCTACACATATTAACATCACCCTCAGACCATCCACCAATTGATTATGAACCTTTACAGATGGATCCCATCTAGTAGTGTGGATCCTATTAGGAACAGATTGCCATTTACACGCTATTCAGTATGGCACTACATATCCCACAACACCCCAGTTGTGTATATCAACCTGCCAACGAGGCCTGCTAGCATTCTTAAATCCAATGATTTATTAGACGTCTAATCAGACCGGAGTGCCGCCTTGTACATATGCTTGCGCATCTGACTATGAAAATATAATGTAAGCGTTACAGATTACGCAAACAAAACGTGTAGAATCAGGTATTTTGTTTTCTGAACTACATGTCCCACAATCCTCTAGAGTCAGGGGATGTAATGGGACACGCCCACTCATGGAAGTAAAACTGTTGCTCCTAGCTACGCGCGTCACCTCCCCTTACAGCCAGAGGGACGCTGGAAGTACCGACGGACAGGTAAGAGTCAACCTCTCTATGCCTGTCTGCCAGCGATCGCTGAAGTATGCTGCCACTGAATGCGCGCATTCTCCTCAGATCTGCACAGAGCAGGGAGAGCTCGACAGCGCTGAGCGCGAGAGCTTGTATCTGGTTATGCTGCCTTCCGCTCGAAGTGTATCTCGCTGACGCTCACAAGGTGGGAGTATATTTGTTTTTCCATTAACCCACTGCGGCGGAATACACATTGTCATAACCACTGTTTTGCGCTGAAGGCCTGGGGCATTGATTAATCGCGTGTTAGTCCAAACGCGAACGAACATTGATTGAGACACACTAATAGACGCTGGGACTTTCTCCGTGGCTCATTCAGAACACTCAAGGGGACTGTTGGTTACACAGAGTCATGGCCGCTTGATTACATGATCTTTAACAATGTAAGTTAACAGCGACATCTATTAACCATGAGTTACTGCAAGGCGGTGATCTGGGCTAACACAGATGCCGTTTAAGCTCCTATTTATGAGTGAATATTATTGTTCTTCTTTTAAGAACAGCCGACAAAAGACATCCTTTCCTGTAAACGGAGGTCTTGCCTTTGCCATGGTATTAAATTCTGCTGAGGCCCTAAGCAGGGCATATTGGCCTATTGACCCGCAAACACGCCAGAATAAGTTGTGATTAAGTGTGAAGTCAGCGGCTGCTGACGTGTCTTTGTATGTCTTTCTTTTTACTTTAGAGCGGTGCTTCAATTACCTGCGCTGTGAGCCAGGTGAGGTGAGGCAGTACTCTCCTGCACAATATGGTAAGTGAGAGTCCTACTACATATCATCTCGAAGTATTGTGGTTATATGTAGGAATAAAAGTACTACGAAGAGGATTGCATTATAGGTTCTTTTTACAGATATGATATACCATGAAAGTGTTTTGGATATCGTAGATATACTAATTGTATGTTTTTCTCTGTTTTCGACTATGTTTGTTTTACACCGGACTTCTCAGCTGGGAGAATGATTCTTCACTAGTACCCAGGTGAAATATTTCCTTTTTATATATATTTTTTCTTAACACATCACTAGCAGTAGCGATACAGGTCCTGAGGAATGCAGTGGATACCTCTGTGATCCGAAAATCTGCTGAAACATGTCGACCAACCTGTTGGTAGCTATTAGGTGAAACTACCAATTTCGCTCTTTTTAATTCTTAGAAACACTGAGGTCTTTAATAAATAATTTTTCCTCATAGTTATCTAATTTTATATATCACTATCCTGCACTTTTTGCACTTTAACACACCCCCTCGCACTGCTTTTCAGGAGCTCCCTGTGACCCAGTTATACCATCACTGGTCCTTATGCTGTCGATATTGACCATACTAAAATACCATCCTTCATGGTTAGAAGGAACCCACATGATGAAAAGGGCGCCAAGGAAGAGCTACTGATGGGTATTTTTTAACAACCACGAATGATGTACCCTGATTAGTGGACTATTGCCACTGGTTCTCACACATAGTCGTTTTTTTAGAAATTCGTTCTTTTGACCCTCCACTATTATTTGTATTTTGTGGGGGTATATTTTTGCCATTGGCTCCTAGTGGAAATTTTTATTCCATGCCTTCTGTTGCCACAGACAAACTGTTGTGCCATTTCTGGCACGGGGCCCACCCAAAGCCTACCTGGGCCAACCTCACCATTCTTCATTTTTTCAGTCTAGTTTTTCCCTGATGTCTTGTAGGCTTTTTTTTATCTCTGTGGAGCAGATTGAAGATCTACTCCCCCAAAAGAATGCAAGGGGAAGGACAGAATGCCTGGTGCACTCACTCTGATATGGAGGCCTAACCTCATAACCCACAATTTTTTTTTGCCCTATTGTCTCGATGGTGTCTAGTTAGCAATCTGCTCCTGTGAGAAAATTAGGGCAAATGCTCTATCTGTACCCTAGGAGGCAGAAATACTTTATTGACCCCATTTGTGTTGGCAAAAGAAAGTAATTGACCTGAAGGACTTAATTTGCCTCGGAATCACTATTCCCAATGAAATCCGTCAATCATATGCTATCCAAGCAATGGTAAATTTCATATAATGAATGAATTCAACTCCAGCCTCATCTCTGTAGTTGAAATTGCTGTAATTGATCCAATACATATCTGGTGCAATGTATACAGTGAATTTAGTGCAGATAACTCATTGTTTCTATGAAGTGAACATAGATATATACAAACAATGGGCAAACACACTGAAAAACACCCAGATTGTTTATACACAGATCATGTTTGAGTAGAGTATCATACCACCCTATACAGAAAGCTCTAGATATGAATACGTCAAATGAACAACCATGGGGAAGGGGTGTTGATGTTATGACTCACAATAACTCCACGGGTCTCATCATGGCCTAGTCATCTGTCTAATGCACCACAGTTCTACTCTTTCTTGTACAGGACATTCACCATACTGTCAATAGCGTTTTCTTACCTCATCCATGCTGGTGACAAGCTCAGCTCGTCATGGAGTACAGTTGAGCTGGACTCATGACGAGCTGAACTCGTCACGGCCGTTGGAACGTTCGCACGCGGGGCTAATTTACCCGCTGTGCTGAACGTTCTAAAAACGGGTGCGGCCGTGACGAATCAGCTCGTCATGAGGGCAGCTCTGCTGTGTCTCATGAAAAGCTCAGCTCGTCACCAGCATGCGCGCCCCCCCCACCGCATAGCAGGGGGGAAACACCCTGCAGCGAAGGGGTTAAAGCGTCATGCGTTTGGAGCAATCCCAATCACAGACCCTATCAGCATGTAACCATCAAGGCGCTGCGTATAGTGACCTTGTGAGTAAACAATTCTTCTCATTGAGATCAAACCAGCTCCTGAGCTATCAATTATCCACACTTTACCTGCAGGAACCAGGGTGGGGCGAAAGGGTGAGGGGAACTCCACAGACAGCGACGACGAGGGAAAATTAAATAAACAATTAATTTTCCCTCGTCGAACGTATGTCAAGTCCCTCCCAACCCCTCCTCACCGCTCTTACCTGCACGGGCCGCTCCTGGTGCTACCCAAACTCTTCTGAAGCTTCAGAAGTGCCTAAAATGAAACACCCTAAGGAACTGAGGACAATGAAAGAGTATAGTAGGTTCCCAAGTTTGTTCCTCCATCCCTTTCTCTTTTCCTGAAATCCTCCTGGGACTGTTGATTACTCTGGACAGAATTGAAGTGGTCACATATTTCCTCTTCATAATTTTTGGGACCTGAATTCCAGTCAGGTTGAACACTGTCCAAATATTTTTTAATAAATGCTGGACTGTTCTCAGCAGCACAGATTAAAATTCTTGAATAATGCTTAAATGTCATGTTTAGACAGGTTCATCGCTACTGGATGAATGATATTTCATAGCTGATTAGGAACATTTAACAACTCCATTCCCCTTTTCTGTGACTTATTTTCCACTCTAGCTCTAAATCATGGGTTAATCAAGAGACCACATCTCGAACGTCATGCACAAGGCATATTGCTTTCATTCCTCTAAATAAGCAGAGAACACGGTGCAAAAAAGGTTCCGTCAATTAATTAAAACGGTGTCCAATGTTATATCTGTTTATTTATATCTATTTGTGAGTCCAAAGAACTTACGAAAGAAAACCAGGCTGACCCACAGGAGGTAGAAAATGCGAAAATGGAGGTTTCAGGCTTCCAGTCACCAGCAAGGAAAAGTGTGTACGATTTACAAGAGACTTAGAATTTGTCAGAGTAAGAAAGGAAAATTAAAGGTATGCTATGATTAATTGATGAAATTGTGAAAAACAGAGTTAATAATTCAATTACACTCGTCCTAGATTTTCTCTCGGTCTTCACTGATAAAGATGATATGGCAATGGGATACGCAATGTATTATTCAAGTATGGCTAATGCCTGGATATGGTTTGCAACAGAAAGCTAATTGGCAATTTCACAAATGGCCAATTAAATACGTTTCTGTCTTACTTTTTAATAACAACATTTTTCGTTTTTTTGGTGCTGAGGGAAAACAATCCACACTATCATTATGTATTAAATATGATAGCAATGCAAATGCATGTGCATGCAAGAGTAAAGGAATAAGTCTCAACATCTATAGGCAACAAATGATCGAATGAAACAATACAGGTATTTCTCTCAAATAACTTCTGTGGAAGAACCACAAGATGTGAAAGTTTGGTATATACCTGGACTACACAGCATTTTTCACCTGTAGCTTGGGCTTCTATGCCAGCGATCCACATACTTAACACAGGTTCGGATACAGAATTTTTAATACCTCTCCGTCCAGGGGGCATTTTTACAATATTTTGTCATAGGGCAGTGCCATAGGCCTTCTAGCTGTACTCCCCTATGTCAAAAGAAAAGGGCAGGAATGCGCCGTATCCAGAAGATACAGTGCATTCCTGTCCTTTCTGCAGTGCTTAATTTTAGCCTGTGGTTTCCAGTGCTCAGCACCAGCACTTAATTGTCAACCCCGGCACTTGTGACGGTGTGCCAAGAGGTGGCGCTGTGTGGCTAATTTAGAGGTGACCAAAACAACAGTTAATTATTAATACAAGATACATAAAAAATTACTATTACCTGCCGCCCTAGCCATTCATGTAGCTTTGGGGGCCTGAAATAGTCCGAATTATCACACTTGTAGGAGTGGGATGGTTATTATTTGTGCTGTTACTATCATTGGCAGCATGGCAAGGGGCATGTGTGGTGCAAGTTTCAGTGGCCTCCTGACAAGAGTGGTGGCACTTATTTTTTTTACAAATTAAGCATTGCCTTTCTGCCAGCACCGGCACCCGGGTGCCAACACAAGCACCTTTGCACCACGGTGCAAGGGTGACTGTGTTACTGGCATGGTTATTTTTGTGCAGGAAAGGACACCTTCCTGCACAAAAAAAATCAAAGGTGTTTTCCTCGTTCCATGTGTGCAGCAGAATTCAACACACATGGAAAGAGGAACAAATGTGGAGAATTGTAAATATTTCTCCTTGTTATGCCTGCTTTGGCAAGGTGTTAGTTTTGTCGCTGACCCAGATTTACGATATGTTGTAAACCTGGGGTAGTGACAAAATCATGGGTGTTGCATAGAAACACCCACAGCAACAGCCACGGAACGACCCTTCCAAGCAGAGTAAGGCATTACCTTACTCCATATGTAAAAGGCCATGAAAAGCCTCCAAGGTGGCTTTGCGTGGCCTTGCCAATATGGGCAGGCGTACTGCACCTCTGGCGGTGTAAAAGTGCTGCTGGTGCATTGTAAATAAGCGCCCAGGTGGGACCATAGTGGCCAGTTGTTCCACTGCCTGTAGTCATCAAAACTTGAACCACTGCATTGACATTGGCGGAGATGTTGCTTATTTTCATGTGTGAGCCTCGCAGCCAATTACTGGTGAGTCAAGACTTTGCCAGACATTGTGTGAGGGGGTTATTCAATGCTCTTACCTGTGTCTCCAAAAATCGCGCTAGGGTCCATAGTCAGCTCAATTTCTGCAATACCTACAACGTGGCACAAGATTTCCTGCCAAAAGATTTCAATACACTTTTAAGACCACCACATGTGTGTCATTGGGCTTTGCATGCTACACCAGCTCACTCTCTAGCTTTGCATTTGAAACTTGTCTTTAGACCTGCTTGCAGCAGCTCCACATAATAATAATAATAATAATAATAATAATAGGGACATTTGTAGAGCGCTGAGTTACGCACACCGGCGTGTACACGCGCTGAAAGTGGGAGAGGCAGCAAACAGGGGGCACAGTAGCTGAGTAGTCAGTTATTTCGCATAGAGGTGGGTTTTTAATTTCGCTCGGAACCTCACTTCTTCAGGTTCCAGGCGCAAGTCCACTGGGAGTTTATTCCAGTAGTCCAAAACATTCCAGTCTGCTCCTGTCTTTTAATAAAAAAAATATTTTTTAATCAGGTTTAATGATTTGCTAGAGACCTATGCACCTCTTGCAAAGCCAAAAAACTTTGACGTTCTGACCCGTGTTTTGCCCAACTCGTCATGTGCTGCTGAATAAAACAACACAACCTAGTACCAATCACAACACAAACGACACTAGCGAAATACGTGTGACTTAAGTTATGTTAGTAAGTATCATTGCTTCGCGTAGTACTGTGTGTACGCCCCAGTGAAAGCATTACTCACATACGAATAGATGAACGGTGTATTTTGATTTTAATTTTAATTTGTCACCTTGGGCAGAGGAGATGGGCAGGCTGAAAGGGAATGCCATCTGTCCTAATGGAGCAGTCAAGTGACATACACAGTCTCTCTGCCCCCAACAATGATACTTTACAGCTGAACAAATATGTTATTTCAGCATCCTGTGCACCTGAAACTGCCCTCACAACAAGTATAGTGTGTTTGTTCTTTCGGTGCCCTCTAGTCAAAACTACCTTATGCATCTCTAGCTCTTCTTCCCAGCCATCAGGCCAGTCATAGTGGTCTGTGGCTCATTCTAATGGACACTCTGGGCTCCTCTCTATTTCTTGGCAAATGAAGGGCCTGGCACGTACCAGGTAACTCTTGTCCGAGTACACATTGTCCAAATGACGATGTGCGAATAAAGTAAAGTTAATCAGAACTGAGGGTTCAGGGGGCATCAAAAAACTATAACATAAAGCAGATGACAGGGATACAAGAGTGAACAGATCACTGTTGCCTTGAGGAGCAGTGGACACCATACATTACAAATGCTGGGTAAGACATATATCAGTACAGTAAAAACAGATAATTCTTAGGGGCATCAGGACCAACCTGTCATTAGAAAAAGACACAGGGACGTTGGTAGAACTTATATTTCCTGAGAGTAACAGTCTACTTGTTCCTAAAACATAGATCGAAAATATTTCAACCAACTAAACACACTATCACTGCCAGAACAAAACCATCAAGGTAGCAAGGGAATTGCATACCGCCCACTTAATGACTGTTATATGGAGAAAATATCCAGTTTTAATATCGGGAAACAGAAATATCAGAAAAAAAATATTGTGATGCAAAAATAAAAAAGGTAGATATATCGTTGTCAAGAACGTTTTTTTTTGGGTAAGCAGTTTCATTTGCAATAACATGGTTTTATAAACCATGCTTTTTTAAATGTGTTTTAGTGCATAGTTTAATTTTATGTCCTATTATTGTTTGTATAATTGTTATTCATTTTAATTAAAAAAGTAGTTTGCAATTTTAGGTGACCTAGATTTTTTTATTTAATTGCTAATTGTAACTGGCACTTTCCGGTTGGCTGAGTCAATGCCCTAGCCAGGTAGAACCTACCACTCACTGTATAACCTGCACTCAACCTTGAGTAGCTCAGTTCAAGCAGTCAGGCTTATCACAGAGGCAATGTATAAAGCATTGGCACAGCACTTACTCCTGATAAATACCATGAGCATCACAAAAGAGGCTTCACATGTGATGTTAATAACGTTTGTATTCAACACTCATAATAATCAACACAACATGAACATCTTGTATTTCTGGGCATAATTCATATTCAGAATTTTTACTAGCAGTACTAGGCCCAGCCGTGTTCAAATGACATAAGTAATATGCACACTTTTGAAAGATACCAATCTACACCCCTCAGCACCTTTATGCGGTGCAACACATTGTCCACCCCAGGCCCACCATAACAATTCTTGTAATTCAATGCAGCACAGTTATAGGGTGCACCCTGGGACACGACAATATCAGAAATATGTGTATACAACAAATTATAAAACTTTATAGCAGCACCGTGAGCTGAGGCTGCACGGGTAAAACCAATGTCAAACGTGATGCTATTCTGGCAAGAAATCAATGTATCAGGCAAACCGCCGTTCAGTGTCTCGAATCATGGGCAGTTTCCCGCTGTCACTCCCACACACACACTCACTCTGCACCTCTAAGCGGTGCAACGGATATCATACAAGTATGTACAGAAGAGCTTGCACACAGATGCACTCAGCACCCTAATGTGGTGCAACTGATACCCAGCAGGTCAATTGGTTACACACTATCACCGTGACTATCCTACACCCACAGATCGGAGACCACCCATACCCCCCTGGGCACTAGGTTGCACACAGCTGAAGTCCCTCTTAGTCAATGTCTCAGGAAGCAGGTGGGAGTATTAGGAGGCAGTCATCAAAAGGGGTTTGGCAGTTACTCGAGAAGTACACCCACCGTATGCGGAGCAGATACGGGCTGAGGGAAATAGACAGTACCACCAAAGTGATCCCCAAGGGCGTTTCGGCACCAGCCCAGTTCTGTAAAGTAACAGTAGATGAATTGAGAATAAAGCAGTAGGGGACTCGCAGAATGATGAGGCACCCTGTCAGGTACACATTGATCAAAGCTGAAACCAGGCAATCCGGGCACACCATTGGGTGTGCAATGATACCGGTCACACCAGACTGGTCCGGTGACACCTCCTTGGAAATTAAGCATAATGTCCAGCGCACATTGATTTGGCTGCCCCAGATAGTTCCTGTCACACTCACACAATGAAGAGTTGAAAATTCCGTACCTCCCTGAAAATGAGGCATAATGTCCAGTGCACGTCGATATTGAGCGTACGTTCAGCAAAGCCTCATAAGGTAGAATGAGCCACTACTATTGTTGCACCCCCACCTCTGAGGGTCGCAACCTGTGAATGGGACACCACACACAATGAGCATTCAGACAGCATGTCACACAAGAGAGATGTGCACGAAGTGGGCCACGCTGGATCCCGCACCCAGTGAATCTGCTCACCACCAACGAGATGCTGATCTGTGTCAAGGTCCCCATGATGCTGAGGCCACATGCCTTAGACACGGGCCAGACTTTGAGCCCCACACAAGGCAATCCATTCTCCAGGAACAGTTCTTAGTTCCACGCCCACGCCGCACTACTAGTTGGATTCAGAAGACGATGTGGGTATTTGGGAGGGCACCATGCTTCATGTGTCACAGGTAGACGTGTGGGTCCCTGTTATGAGATCTTTGATGTCCCTGAGACCTCTGAAAGAACAGGGGGGAAGCTCAAAGGGCCCTTGGAGAGCACATTTTAGGGTGCCACACAGCAGCAATTTGTTGTCCCAGGTCAGCCCCTATTCAAGAAGAGCATACAGTCTCTTGTATGTATTGCGACTTATATAGCGCATGTATCACCCGAAGGCATCAAGGCGCTTGCCTTGGGAACCCGTCCTGGCTTTTCCCTGTGAGATAACCCCTACTGGGCATCCCCAAGGTGAAAGCCCGGCATCCCGCAGCGGGTGGGCCGCCATAGTGGAGATTAAGCAAGCTATTGCCCAGAGTTGCAGCGTGGGACCCCATGATTAGAGTAGGCACCGAGGTGAGAATTATCGAGTCCGTGGACATTTTTGGGCTCAGGACCCTGCCGCGTCGGGAATTGAACCCTGGTCCCGGGCCAGACCTCTGCATCATGGTCTGCCGCTCTAATCAGTGAGCCACACTCCTCCAACGTTAGTAATCCTCCTTGAGCACAAAAGAGTTCTCTGGCAATGTGCACCATATAGTTCCAGGTTCTCCTGTTTCCATAACCCTGTGCTGAAGTATGGCACCAGTAGTTATACTGCAGTGTGCCTTTGAAGTTGGGATTGGTTTAATGGATCTGCACTTAAACCACAGATTTCAACCCTAAATTTCAGTCCTGTCTGCCATGAGTCTGTGGAATGCAGATATTTATCTTTAGTGGGGCCATGATCTGACTCTAGAGGCCAAGTGTCAAAACCCCTCCCTACAAGCTCTTCAGCCAGCCAGCAAATGGCAGAGGTCTGACGTTCCAGATACATTCCCGGTGCTCAATAGCTGTCACTGGGGAATGTCCAGATGTGCTCCCCAACCTCCAGTGTGGACTGGAGCCAAGTACCAAGGCACCCAAATAGTTTAGAGCACAGAAGTGCCCAATTTCTAGTAGTTGCATTTCTGCGTGAATTACAAAAAAAGTCACCTTTGCCACTGGCAAGGGGTTGTCGCTGTGAATCTAATAACAGGAAACATCAGGAGGCTGCTCCACTCCAATCCACTATTGCAGTCTGAAGTGATTTCAATCATTTCCCCATGTTAGCCTATGGCAATAGCAAACGTTATAGACAGTGAAAAACACATGGGTATTCCTCCCCACCTGGGCTGGGAGTACACGTGTCTACCTGCCCTGCTGTTCAACTTCCACTCTTTTCACCCCTTAAGCCATACCCTCAGGGTACTCGATGGAAGTAAAAGGTCCTCTCAGGATGGCTAGTGACTTAAATAGGCCAGTCTAAATAAACACGCAATTGCGCACATCAATAAGCAATTATTTAGGAGCACCTTTGGTGCGAATACGCACACACACCAGCATGCAATGGCAGGCCAGACATGTCTTTAAGAGCACCACTGGTGCGAGTGCACACACCAGCCCACAATGCCAGGCTAGACACTCATTTAGGATCACCATCGATGATACGGCTGACCTTCTTGAAAGCATGGCCAACCTCTAACTCAAGCAGATAGTCACTGACCCCACCCACACTGCAGGACACATGCACAACCCTATCTTCTCAGCCAGCAGCAGGGTAAAATACACCCACACAGAGGAGCTCACCTGGACCGATCACATTCCACTTCATCATCTAGAAACTCCCCAAAACCTCCACCACCAGTGAAACAAGGCGCAGCTGGAAAAATGTAGTGCAGACAGAAGGAAAGAAGATGGCGTGCCAGTAAGAACCTGAAGGACCAACAACGATTCAAAGACACCCTCAACCAATACCACCACCTCCTGAAAAAAACTAAGAAGACTGCCATAGCCACCTGCATCAGTGGCAGCTCCAACAACAGCAAGGAACTGTTTAGAATAGTCAAGGAGTTCACCAAACCCATGGCTACTGAAAACATACCCACACCCTCACAAGCCCTCTACAACACCCTTGCAGACTTTTTTTCACAACAAAATCACCACCATCTACTTAGACTTCGCACCCAAACCCCCCGCCATGGACAACATTAACCTTTTCACACCAACCAAGGCCCACCCACACCAGCTAACCTAGTGAAACACGCCCACAGAGAAGGAAACGGCATCCATCACATGAAATCCATCCACTCCAGTGCCCCAGCAGACCCCTGCTTCCACCACACTTTCAACTACGGCAATCAACTCATCAGAAAAGTACTCAACAAGGTCCTCAACTCCTCGATCACCACAGTCCAATTCCCCCTGAAATGGAAACATGCTGACCTGAAGCCACTGCTGAAGAAATAATCTGCGGACCCAGGAGAACCCAAGAGCTACTGACCGATCTTCCTGCACCCCTTCCCAGCCAAGGTCATAGAGAAAGCTATCAACATCCAGCACAGAGACAACTCTAGTTGCAGCCATTGACAACATCAGAATTCTGCCATAATGCAGAGAAACTGTCACCCTCGTCCTCTTCGACCTCTCATCATCCTTCAACACCGTATTCTACCACACATTGATCAACAGACTCCACCAAATTGGAATACAAAGAGCATCCCTCGACTGGATCTCATCCTACCTCAAAGGAAGAAGCCAGAAGATCTTCCTTCCTCCCTACTTCTCACTCCTGAATAACATCCCCTGTGGTTTACCTCAATGCTCATCGCTCAGCCTGACCCTCTTCAACATGTACATAACACCCATGCACAACATCGGCAGGAGCCACAGACTTAACATCATTTCCTATGCCGACAGCATCAAATTCATCCTCCAACAACTGTCCAACACTCATCAGAGACAAGACAGAAGTTTTCATCTTTGGAAAAGGCAAGGATGCCCTCTGGAACAACCAATTGTGGCCATCTGAGTTGGGCCAAACCCCCAAACCCACCAAACATGCCCACAACCTCGACATCATCCTCAACAGGCAGTTTTCCACGAAGAGGCAGGTCAGCCATCTCTTCTGCTTGCTTCCTCACCCTCCGTATGCTCAGGAAGGTTTTCAGATGGCTCCCACCCAACACCAGGTGTACCATCACACAAGCTATCATCATCAGCAGACTCGACTATGGCAACTCAGAGCCTCACCTTCGCTCGAGTAGTTCAGGAAGAACCTATAGACCTAGTTGTTTAACCAATAGTAACAGGCAGCGCAATACCGTAGCATGATCCCACAGCACTTCAAGACCCTCATGGGTGAAGCAGCCATGCTTTACAAATCCGGATTGATTGATCGTTGTGAGTGAGGACACCAGCCTGCAGTGGCAGGTTGATCACGGATTTAAGAGCGCCATCGGTGCAAAGCGTACACCAGCCTACAATGGCAGGCCAGACATGGACTTTTTCTTTCTTTTTTTACTGAGTTTTATATGCCGCAAACTTGACTCGAAGGTATCAAGTGCTTTACATAGCACCAGTTGCGTTATATGAGAACACATTCATTTTCGTTAGGAACGGGGAGATTAAGTGATTTGCCCAGAATCACAGGATGTTCAGCGTCATTGCCGAGACTCGAACCCAGTTCCCTAGTTTCGAGTTCGACTGGCCTAGCCGTTAGGCCAACTGCTCTCCCATTTAGAAGCACCATTGATGTGAGTTCGCAAACCAGCCTGAATTGGCAGACCTGGCACGTATTTAAGAGCCCATATGTGCCAGTGAACACACCAGCCTGCACTGGTATGCTGGACCCAGGTCTTAAAATATAATAGGTGCTAGTGTGCACCCACCGGCCGGCCATGGCAGACCTGACTGATGTTTTGGAAACCTCAGGTGAGAAACACTTCCTAACATGTGTAGGAAGGGCACACATACATTCACACTGTAGTTAAAGTGGAAAAGTGCCCCAGGCCCTAAGGTCTCAACAAGAGAATCGGCCACACCCAGGTAGTGTCCCATAGGGAGAGCCGCCCACCTAGGTAGGGAAAACCCACACGGAGGTTCATCCCTACCCAGGCAGTGCACACACAGATAAACCTACCCAGCCACTCACCTTCCCCTGTTTGATGGTAGTGAACGCCCCCCTCAGGGATGGCTATGGAGTATGACTGGCCACCCTGGGTATGAGACTTTTTGGATAGGCTATTCAGGTGGGTGGCACAATCAGTGCGGTGTCCCCCTATTAGCCAGTGTCGAACCCGCCCTGGGTACATGGTGTACCTTGTTATATGGAACTCACATGTACGACACCTAACCCAATCAAGTCAGCACCCTTTCATGCCATGTGCAGGAGGTTCGCACACACTTTTCCGCTGCAGTAAGTGCCTCGAGTTATAATGTCAGGAAAAGAGAGTTGGCAAAAACTAGGAGGACAAAAAGCAAAATGTTTTAGGGAAATCCCCCTAAGGAAGGCCATGTCCAACTCTAATAGTAACTTATAGGGGTCGATTCCGATCCGGTAAAATCCCCCACGATTCGCTGTACGGAGCGTTTTTCCTGTACGATTCGTACACCCACAATGTCCCCATATGTACAATGAAGTACGATCCTAACCCAAAGCATATCTACTTACGAATCGTACCAAACACCATACAAACAAAAAATACATACGATACATATCCGGGTCACGCTGTACGTGCCGTCCGTACGTAAACAGGCAGCAGTTTCCGGCCCGGCAAATATGATTCATCTCGGCGACACTCCGTACGACCCTATTCCTACGGGAGCTGAAACCTACCGTAAAAGCAGAGCCAGGCCCGACCCGCACCGGGGTACGCGACAGACACGCAATGAACCCCATCAACCGTGTCATCCCAGTCCTGTATGCCTATAACCTTGTACACAGAAACCGACGACGGCGCATACAGTGAGATCAACGTACCACAACAACGGAAGTGGACCTGTACGGCGCGTCACACGCTCGCGTATATCACATTGCAATAGTGATACGAGCCGCACACACGCCATTAATGTTGGGGTACAGTGCGTCACACGCTCGCATATTTCACCATTGCAATAGTGATATGAGCAGCACACACACCATTAATGTTGGGGTACAGTGCATCACACACTCGCATATATCACCATTGCAATAGTGATACGAGCTGCACAAGCGCCATTAATGTTGGGGTACAGTGCGTCACAAGCTCACGTATATCACCATTGCAATAGTGATATGAGCCGCACACACGCCATTAATGTTGGGGTACAGTGCATCACACGCTCGCATATATCACCATTGCAATAGTGATACGAGCTGCACAAACGCCATTACTGTTGGGGTACAGTGCATCACAAGCTCGTGTATATCACCATTGCAATAGTGATTTGAGCCGCACACACGCCATTAATGTTGGGGTTCGGTGCGTCACATCTGAGGGGTGTGTGGATATGACTCCCAGCAGTGCCCAATACAATGTGGGTGGGTGGATATGACTCCCAGCACTGCCCAGACATAGGAGGGGTGGGTGCCCAGGACTCTCAGCAGTGCCCAGACATAGGAGGGGTGTGTGGATATGACTCCCAGCAGTGCCCAGATATAGGAGGGGTGCGTGGATATGACTCCAAGCAGTGCCCAGACGTAGGGGGGGTGTGGATATGTCTCCCAGCATAGGCCTTCAGTATGTGGGTGGGTGCACAGGACTCCCAGCAGTGCCCAGACATAGGAGGGGTGGGGGATATGACTCCCAGCAGTGCCCAATACAATGTGGGTGGGTGGATATGACTCCCAGCACTGCCCAGACATAGGAGGGGTGTGTGGATATTACTCCCAGCACTGCCCAGACATAGAAGGGTTAGGAGGGGTGGGTGCCCAGGACTCCCAGCAGTGCCCAGACATAGGAGGGGTGTGTGGATATGACTCCCAGCATAGGCCTACAGTATGTCGGTGGGTGCACAGGACTCCCAGCAGTGCCCCGACATAGGAGGGGTTTGTGGATATGACTCCCAGCAGTGCCCAGACATAGGAGGGGTGGGTGCCCAGGACTCCCAGCAGTGCCCAGACATAGGAGGGGTGGGTGCCCAGGACTCCCAGCAGTGCCCAGACATAGGAGGGGTGTGTGAAAAGGACTCCAAGCACTGCCCAGACATAGGAGGGTGGGTGGATATGACTACCAGCATAGGCCTACAGTATGTGGGTGGGTGTACAGGACTCCCAGCAGTGCCCAGACATAGGAAGGGTGTGTGGATATGACTCCCAGCATAGGCCTACAGTATGTGAGTGGGTGCACAGGACTCACAGCAGTACCCAGACATAGGAGGGTGTGTGGATATGACTCCCAGCAGTGTCCAGACATAGAAGGGGTGGGTGCCCAGGACCCCCAGCAGTGCCCAGACATAGGAGGGGTGTGTGGATATGACTCCCAGCAGTGCCCAGACATAGGAGGGGTGTATGGCTATGACTCCCAGCAGTGCCCAGACATAGGAGGATTCGGTGCCCAGGACTCCCAGCAGTGCCTAGACATAGGAGAGGTGGGTGCCCAGGACTGCCAGCAGTGCCCAGACATAGGAGGGGTGTGTGGACATGACTCCCAGCACTACCCAGACATAGTAGGGGTGGGTGGATATGACTCCCAGCATAAGCCTACAGTATGTAGGTTGGTGCACATGGCTCCCAGCAGTGCCCAGACATAGGAGGGGTGTGTGGATATGACTCCCAGCAGTGCCCAGAGATAGGAGGGGTGGGTGCACAGAACTCCCAGCAGTGCCCAGACATAGGAGGGGTGTGTGGATATGACTTCCAGCATAGGCCTAGAGTATGTGGGTAGGTGCACAGGACTCCCAGCAGTGCCCAAACATAGGAGGGATGTGTGTATATGACTCCCAGCATAGGCCTACAGTATGTTGGTGAGTGCACAGGACTCCCAGCAGTGCCCAGACATAGGAGGGGTGTGTGTATCTGACTCCCAGCAGTGCCCAGACATAGGAGGGGTGGGTGCCCAGGACTCTCAGCAGTGCCCAGACATAGGAGGGGTGGGTGGATATGACTCCCAGCAGTGTCCAGACATAGGAGGGGTGTGTGGATATGACTCCCAGCAGTGCCCAGACATAGCAGGGGTGGGTGCCCAGGACTCCCAGCAGTGCCCAGACATAGGAGGGGTGTGTGGATATGATTTCCAGCATAGGCCTACAGTATGTGGGTGGGTGCACAGGACTCCCAGCAGTTTCCAGACATAGGAGGGGTGTGTGGATATGACTCCCAGCAGTGCCCAGACATAGGAGGGGTGGGCGCCCAGGACTCCCAGCAGTGCCCAAACATAGGAGGGGTGTGTGGATATGACTCCCAGCACTGGCCAGACATAGGAGGGGTGGGTGCACAGGACTCCTAGCAGTGCCCAGACATAGGAGGGGTGTGTGGATATGACTCCCAGCATAGGCCTACAGTATGTGGGTGGGTGCACAGAACTCCCAGCAGTGCCCAGACATAGGAGGGGTGTATGGCTATGACTCCCAGCAGTGCCCAGACATAGGAGGATTCGGTGCCCAGGACTCCCAGCAGTGCCTAGACATAGGAGAGGTGGGTGCCCAGGACTGCCAGCAGTGCCCAGACATAGGAGGGGTGTGTGGACATGACTCCCAGCACTACCCAGACATAGTAGGGGTGGGTGGATATGACTCCCAGCATAAGCCTACAGTATGTAGGTTGGTGCACATGGCTCCCAGCAGTGCCCAGACATAGGAGGGGTGTGTGGATATGACTCCCAGCAGTGCCCAGAGATAGGAGGGGTGGGTGCACAGAACTCCCAGCAGTGCCCAGACATAGGAGGGGTGTGTGGATATGACTTCCAGCATAGGCCTAGAGTATGTGGGTGGGTGCACAGGACTCCCAGCAGTGCCCAAACATAGGAGGGATGTGTGTATATGACTCCCAGCATAGGCCTACAGTATGTTGGTGAGTGCACAGGACTCCCAGCAGTGCCCAGACATAGGAGGGGTGTGTGTATCTGACTCCCAGCAGTGCCCAGACATAGGAGGGGTGGGTGCCCAGGACTCTCAGCAGTGCCCAGACATAGGAGGGGTGGGTGGATATGACTCCCAGCAGTGTCCAGACATAGGAGGGGTGTGTGGATATGACTCCCAGCAGTGCCCAGACATAGCAGGGGTGGGTGCCCAGGACTCCCAGCAGTGCCCAGACATAGGAGGGGTGTGTGGATATGATTTCCAGCATAGGCCTACAGTATGTGGGTGGGTGCACAGGACTCCCAGCAGTTTCCAGACATAGGAGGGGTGTGTGGATATGACTCCCAGCAGTGCCCAGACATAGGAGGGGTGGGCGCCCAGGACTCCCAGCAGTGCCCAAACATAGGAGGGGTGTGTGGATATGACTCCCAGCACTGGCCAGACATAGGAGGGGTGGGTGCACAGGACTCCTAGCAGTGCCCAGACATAGGAGGGGTGTGTGGATATGACTCCCAGCATAGGCCTACAGTATGTGGGTGGGTGCACAGAACTCCCAGCAGTGCCCAGACATAGGAGGGGTGTGTGGATATGACTCCCAACATTGCCCTGACATAGGAGGGGTGTGTGGATATGACTCCCAGAAGTTCCCAGACATAGGACGGGTGGCTGGATGTGACTCCCAGCACTGCCCAGACATAGGAGGGGTGGGTGCACAAGACTCCCAGCAGTGCTCAGTTATAGGGGTGGGCATTATCATGGGTGTATGTTTTCATCGCTAACCTGTGACAGTCCTGATAGTTGCATAGCAACACATCACTTACAGCAGTGTCCCACTACAAGGAGGATGGATTTCTGTCACACACTGCGAGACACACCACATGTGGGTGTGATGTCAGATCCCACATGCATTTACACCCATGGAGGTTGCAGGCACCCTACACACCCTCCCATCATGACTCAATAGTATATAGTCACGAAACAGCCCACCAAACAAATAGAGTAAAAAGGAAAAACACACTGTCATGTACATCCTGGGCCTGATATGAATGTCCAGGTGGTGAACATGTACTCTCTCATGGAAGGAACAGGGTTCAAACCCCTTAGATACAAAGCACTAAATTGTGAGTCGTGTGCCCAAATACCCCGCATAACAAATCCAAACATAAGGGTAAGGCTGGGATCATACATCTGCATAGTGTGAAAAAGGCTGATGGTGTCCATGAAGGCATTACTACATACTACAAACACAAGTACAGTGAGTAGCATGGATGGCACAGACTAATGAGCAGAACTCATTTGTGAGCAGGCATGGCCATTGCTGAAGGGAATGTCCCAAAAAATAGGAAATCAACACAAAGTCACCACAACAGTTGTGCAACTGCCTGTAGTGAAGATCTCATGTGTCACTGAGGAAGGGACACTCTTTCGGACAATTTCTGTAGGCAAACTGAACACACAGAAATCAAGATAATTTGATGGTACATTGTGATGGCATATAGATACCATCGTCCACCTCATCACCATCATAAAATAGACATCTTTCACAATACCAAAACATTACCATGACACCAACTCCTAGGCACACAGCACCTAAAGCAAGTTCCTGAAATGCAATAGTTTAGAATGAAAAATAAAATGCTTTATTCAGCTCCAAAAGGAAAATGATGTCTGAAATGAGTCCCGGCTCAAAGAAGGCCAATGGCCAGTCCATAATAATGTCTTTTTTGGTGGTACGTTGGGGAGGATGTCAACCTCAAACTTGCCTGCACATGATGGAGTTAAAGGGTACTGGACCCATAGGGGGCATCATCTGGGTCAGTGATCGGCACCGCAGGGACAGTAGAGGGAAGGGTATGTGTTGTGGGTGCAGGGGGGGAGGAATCCTCCTCAGTGGTTTGTGCAGCGTAAAAGGTGGAAACACATTCAGCGCTGCACAAGGCTGCCAGTTCAGCCAGACCACCACCTGCACCCGGGGACACAATGGGAGTGGAGGTAGAGGGCTCTGAGTCTTGCGGACTTTGTCTGTGGCTGCGTGCCTGCCGTCTGACCCCAGTCCCTGTGGGTGTGCCTGCATCCCCCTGAGATTGTATGCCTGGAGATCTGCGCCTAGACTTCCGTGGTGGTGTGCTGAATGGCTCTGTTGGTGTGCGTGATCTTGTGTGTCTGCGTGTTCTGTGGACGGGTATGGGAGAGGGGGATGTGGATGGGTCTGAAGGAGTGGGGGGGACAGTCCACTGCAGAAGGGCAACTGCTGCCATCAGTGAGGAATCTATGGACAAAAGAGTCCGACTGTGAGCAGACATGTTAGCTGACATGCCCTCCATGAATGACAACAACTGTGTCAGTATTGTAAAGTGGACATGGAGGACAGTCAGCATTGATGTCTGACCAACATGAATCTGCCGGAATAGGTCCACAGACTCGGCACTGAGGGTAGCAGGGGAGACAGTGGCAGGGGCTGTGGTGCCGGGGACGAAGGAGACATGGGGGCAGCACGGACAGAAAGGACACTAGCAACTGGGAGGGTGGAGATGTGATTGGAGTAGGTGGGGACAGACACAGTGGTGGAAGATGGTGTCGCTTCGTATTCCCCCTCCTCCTGGCAGTCAGAAGCCGAGCCGTCGCATGATAAGAAGTGTCGCCTTCCAACGGTCCGGCCGCCTGATTCTCCTCACCTTCCGTGCCACTGGCTCTCTCCGACTCCTCTGCGCTGGTGGCACTGCGGCTGGGCCCCTCTTCCTGGTCTTTGCTCATGTCTCCTCCTGTGTCGGTTGATGATGCTGTTGGCAAGGAGAATAAACAAAAATGCATCAGTCACCTGTACACATCTGACACATGACCACAAAATTATTTGGGCGTATTGCAAATCATGGCATGCATCATGAGTAACAGCCACATAACTCAGCACATATTTAAGACTAGTACTGCACAGTTGGTATAGACACAACGCTACTTGGACACAAGGATCCAAATAACAGACCAGGCCACAACTCGAGTGAGAGTCACACTGAGAAGGTTCTGTTTGTTTACATGAGAGCTGATCTATACAATGAAGTTATTCCACCTCAAGTTCTGAAATAAATAAACAGTTGTGTTGCCCCTCAGGAAAAACTTACACACCTCACTCCCCAAGGTTACACCACACCCAGAGCCCAGGAAGTACTGTTTGGTGAAAAGTAATGTCATAAAATCTTGGCATCTTGGGACTCTGCATACTTCAAATATTCAATTTGTATTGCATGTGCAAATTATCCATCTTGTGAATATAACACGTATGTGCCTGCATGAAAGATCTCCCACAAAGAAATGCACACAAACAACACAGACACATTTATTGAGACAGCTTGCACACTTCAAGATGAAACACTGTTAGAAACAAATGGCGTGGACCATATATCATACACATGGTCCAACAGAGGTCGTGATGGATTGACACTAAGCATGGGCGAATTTTGCGAATCTCGCGTTTGCGAATTTTGCGGATTTGCAAACTCGCAATCCGCAAAATCCGCGAATTCCCGCAAATTTGCGGATTTTTTTTTTTGTGTTCGCAAGTGTTTCTGCCAGTTCGCGAGGATTTGGTACTAGTTCGCAATTGCGAACTTACTTGTCGGCTCGCAACGGTCGCGACTATGTTGTTTCTACGTCTGGTTCATCATCACAGCCTCCCAGCACCCTCTTTTTCACCACTGCCACCCTCTCTTTGACCCATGCCACCCTCTGTTACATCAATGCCACCCTCTGGTTCATCATCACTGTAGAAGATGGGGGGGGAAAGCAAGCCCACCTGCCCTGCTTGAACTGACATGAATTAATTTGGGGTTAGTTTATTAACAACACCTGCCCTGCCCCAACTGACAATAATGAATTAGGGGCTAATTAATGTGTCACTGAATTTGAAGTTCCAGCCTGGCACCTGCTTGTCTGCTCCCTTAGCTGTAAATCAGGACCTTTGTGGCATACAGTTAAGGTCAGAGCAGGGTCACACAATAGTTGCAAGCAGGCAACCGAATTCTGGAGGGCCCCCTCAGGAAGCACTACAGGGAATTGTTACAAATCATGAGGTTGACCTTTTGCACCTGCTCATTGCTTTTGCTTTTGCAAAAATCGTTTTTCGTTTTTTTCGCGCTATTCGCGAGGCGCGGCGTCATGCGAAACCGACCGCGGAAGCCGCCAATTTGTGCGAATGAGCTTTATATTTTTTTGCGGCTTGTTGTTTCGCGAGTTTTTTTGCAGTATTCGCGAGCCGCTTGCAGCGCAACACGCGAATTTACCCCAAGGTCGAGTACGGGCGCGGCCATTTTGTTTGCATGACGTATTTCCGTTTCCGCCCGCTATGTATAATCTCGCGCAGTAAGCGCATTGCGAGTACAAGTTCGCACGAGATCGCGAGGAAAATCTTGTGCGAACTTACTTTCGCGCTCGTGAACGGGCGGCCATCTTGTTTTTCATTCATTTCCTGTGTCTGGGCATGGTGTTTAATCCTCTTGCTATCTTTGCCATTCTTTGCTTGTTTTCAGTTTTTTTTTTACGATTTTGCTTCTTATCTATCCCTCTCTTTTCCTAGCTGTATATTTTTGTCTTTTCTGCTATTTTTCTTTACTTTTAAACTACTTTTTTAAACTCTTTTATTTTCTTCTTCCCTATCCTATTCCTTCTTAATTTTCTACTTCCTACCTTACCTGCCCAGACCATGGTGAAGCCAGGCGCCGTGAAGCTGCCCAGGCACTTGAGGGCCGCAGCGGCGGCGGGGAGGAGGAGTCCTGGACCCCGTGCCAGGACAGCATGTGGTCGATTGAGGGGGGAGCAGGTGACGCGACGGGAGATCTTCAGCCCGGAGGAAGTGGGCGCGCTGGTCTACTTCGTCCAGCGCCGCCTGCCCAGGACCATCGCGGGAGGCGGCAGGATCGCGGCCGGCGGCTACAACATCCGGGGGCGCCGGAAGCGGTGGGAGAAGGTGTGCTGGGCCATATCCCACCTCTACGGGGTCCAGCGCACCTACAGCCAGGTCACCCACCGCTGGACGGACCTCCTGGACCGGGAGCGCGACCTGCTGGACCAGCTCGGCTTGGAGATCCCCGGGCTTGGTGAGTAGTAGTAGCTATTTCATCACTCACTACTATGATGTTTTCTCCTGCTCTGTGTTGTTGTATTGCAAATATTTGTTTTTTACATGGAGCAAGCCAATAATGCCGCTGATGACGATTACATTGTAGTTAAATTATATTTCAAAATCTTCTGTGCATTTCAGGTGCACTGCTCTCCTTCTCAGTGGCGTTGCTACTATGCTTATTTGTTTTCTATTTTGTGGTCTCATTGGCCTGAGTAACTATTATGTATGAGTGTACTTTACAGAACTGCGTAATGCTAGACACTAGGGGGCAGATTACATTTACAAGCCCCTTGCGCCACGTTTACGTTGCCTTGCGTGACGCAACAGCGGCGTAAATGTGGCGCATCCCTGCGAGTCATTTACAGCATGACGCATCTAGGGAGATGCGTCACGTTATAAAGCTATGGGCCTGCACCACAATGGGTGCGTTCCTAGTACGCAGGGTGGGCGGTCCGGCGGCTGTGCACCTCGCAAAAGTGCCTGCATGAAATCTACAAGATTTAACACAGGCACTTCGGCGACGCTGCTACGTCAATTCAATTCCTTATGCCTGCTTGAAGTAGGCGTAAGGACTGACACAGCATGTTAAGTATTGGGTGGCCCTGAGCATTACTGGAGTTGCATTGCGTTGGCGACGTGACTCCAGCGATGCGCCGCTCTTACGTGACGAGATGCGTCACGCAAGTGCCTACCCTTGCGCCAGGGCCCGCTGCATTGTAAATGAGGCGCATCTGCTGTGTCGCTAGGGTAGTTTTGCGTGACGCATTTGATCTGGCGCATCTCTGGAGATGCGCCAGAACGCGTAAGTAAGTATGCCCCTAAGGGGCAGAATTGCAATTACCGTCGCATCCCTGCAAAGTAGCAGGGATGCGCCATTAATTGTGCGGCCCGCTACCACCACCAAACATGGTGCGCCGTATTTGCAATGCGGCGCACCATGGGCCCAAAACGTCACCGAAGCTTTACTGCTGGAGTTGCGTCGCAACGATGGCGCAGCTCCAGCAATGCTCTGGGGTACCCTATCTCCCCAATGCTGGGTCAAGCCGTACGTCTGCTTCAAGCAGGTGCAGGGTTTGTGTGACGCATCATTGTCCTAAAGGTGACTGATTGAAATTTTGTAGATTTCCCTCAGCCACTTTTAGGATGTGTTCCTGCGCAGGAATGCCCTCCCTTGCGCCGGAACGCCCCCTGATGGCGCAGGGCTTTATAACGGGATGCATCTCCCAAATGCGTCACGTTGTTATAATATTATATGCCGCACCATGGCGCCTCTTTTGTTTAGCTGCTGCGTCACAAAAGTCACGCAAGAACGGAGCAAAAGAGCCGCAAGGGGCTTAAATCTGCCCCTTCCTTTGTACCCCTGACAATAAGAAAAATAGTGGCGGTGGATTGATAGTTTGACTATTTAAATGACTGGTTATGTAGCAGGCAACTGTAAGTGTTGTCAATGATCTGCCTGAAATCACAATGGAGTTTGCTGGCCCCAGTAAGTTTTCATTTTAGACTAGTACCTATTTTTCCTAGCGTTCCTCATTTGATTTTTTCAAAATCGTCTTTGATCTTCTTGTAGACTGTATCTAAATTCTTATCCTGCCTCTACTATGACTCCCTGTGGTATTACTAGATTATTCTTATTAGTCTGTCTGTGTAGCTAACTAACTAAGATTGCACGGTTGGCGAAACTCCCATTCTAGTCAGCAATAGCTCTATCAACTTAGTGCAGTCCTCTGGGATTGTCCATAATGTCTTTTGAAGTGTTCTATCTGGACTCATGCTTGCAAAAATTGCAAAACCTTTCGCTCAGTCACTCTAGTCTGGACAAAAAAACACAGAGTCTATTTAAGTTTAAAAGCTTTATTAAAAGTAAACACATTTATTAAAATGAAGTCATAATAAAACTAAACGTTTAACTGATAATGGAAAAGTGGTTAGTGCTGACGATTAATTGAAGACATTTCTTGTGGTCGAGCCGAGCTCTCACCTGGTTTCAACTTGATCTTGTTGTTAGAAGTCCATCTTCTGTCTGTGTGGAGAAAAATGGTGCGTGTTAAAAAACCAGCCTTCATCAGTTGTGCCAAAAAGTGCAGCAAGACAACCTTCCCTGGAAAAAGGGACATTTTTTTTAACTTTAAAGTAGACAGTCACAAATTACATTGTTTTCACATGTCTTCATTCCTAGACCAAATACTAGTGAGTGCTTTATTCTAACATTCTTAAATGTACTTTGTAGGTGGAACATCTGGTGGCGGGGCCAGCGTGGAGGTGGTGGTGCTCGACACGGAGGCGGAGGGCAATTCTTCAGGGGAGGAGGCGGCGGCTGTGAGAGTCGAGACGGTGGTGGTGGCGGCCAGAGGTAAGCTCTTATATATTCCTTACTTATTGAGATTGAAGACGTGGCTGGGAAGGCAAGAATATGAGATGCATGGCTGGGTGAATGATGAAGCAATGATGGGTGGAAGGACAACAGCCTGGGTGGGTGACACAGAAACTGTATGTGTCCATATACCTGGATCATGCTACTATCTGACTCTTAGATAGCATATGTGTATCTAGAGCAGGGGTACTCATAGTACGGCCCGCGGGCCGGTGGTGGCCCGGCAAGTCTTCCTTGGCGGTGCGCAGACCTTGCAGACAATCACTGCTCCCCGGGCCCCCACAGAGCAGAGGCTTTGTTGTATTTCACCTGTTAGCGCCCCTGCATCTCCACTCTGACAATCACTGCTCCCCCGGCCCCCACAGAGCAGAGTGGAGATGCAGGGCCACAAAGAGGTGAAATAGAACAAAGCCTCTGCTCTGTGGGGCCGGGCAAGCAGTGATTGTCAGGGTGGAGATGCAGGGGCGCTACAACAAACAAAGCCTCAATAATATGTTAATGGTCTTTTAAAGACCTGTTAATTACTTTGGTGTGGCTGTCTGTGTGTGCGCGTTGAGGAAGCTGTCTCAGCCCGGGCTGAAGGCTGACACAGACAGACACACACACAGTGAGATGACAGAGGGGGAGGGAGAGGGAGGGCAGGAGGGAGAGAGAGATGAAGAGGGAGGGCAGCAGGGAGAGCATGAGGGAGAGAGATGTATGTAAATGCTGGGTCTGGTGGCTCAGTGGATGAAGGCATCTGCTGCAGGGACCTGTGTGCAACCTCATGGTCACAAGTTTTCGTTTTGCTTTAGCCCCGCCCCCTCTGACTCCGCCCCCACCAGTGCGGCCCTCGGCCACAAACTACACTGTAAATTTAGCCCCTGAGAGAAAGTTTGTGAGTACCCATGATCTAGAGAGAGTAGACGGTCAGTGGATGAACTAAGTGTAACTTTGAAGAGCATGTAACACTGCACCCGCACGTCCGTTCCAGTGTAGGAAAGGCAAGGAAAAGAAGTTTTAATTTTGTCCAAATACTACCATCAATAGTAGCAGTAGTTTGTATTGCAAGCACAGCATAGATCCGGTTATTACGGTGGCCACTCCCTACCTCTCTTAATAAGTTTAGTAGTACTCAGTCATTCATGTGTGGATGTATCACTGGTCACTCAATAAAAAGCAAAGCACCTAAAGTCATCCCATATATAAGCAAAAACATCCCATGTGAAGTGATAGATAATCAGATTATTTATCTTCTTCAATTTTCCATTTCTAGTACTCATTTGCACTGTAGGGTGAAAGTTAAATTAATTAAGCAGTAGCCCTTGTAACAGAGTATTCTCAGTGCCACCCGTAATAGAAAAGTAAGAGCTTCACCACCTGCATGTACTGGACGGGTACAGTAACGCAACGCAAGTCTAGGTCACTCATCATTGCGTGCGTCTCTTTTTCTCGGGTGCAAGTTCACTGCGCTGGCATTATGCCGGCTTGCAGAAGATAACGTACCAATTTTCCTAAACAAGAGACAAGAAGAAGAATAAGACTGGTGTACTTTCATAGTCGACTCCAATGGAAGTCCATAGTGCTCGTAGAATTTGTTCCTTAAACTCCCACTAATGTTAGAGCAAGGATGAAGAAGTGGGAGGTTAGATAGATACTGGCCTCAATAGTTATGTAATGCGCTTGCAAGTTGCTAGTTGTACTGTCTGCAACACAAATTTCTGCTGAATGATTGAGTTAATCTTAAAGAGCATTGCTTACAGACTATGTCTTTCTTTCTTCATATAGATGCTCCTTCCAAACGAACAAGGAGAAAGGAGCTGGCTAGAGCGGCCCGGCAACGGAGGATCGATGCCACTGTTGCGGAATACCGGCGGCTGGTGGCCCTGGAGGACGAAGAAAGTGTGCAGTCGACCACAACAACAACGTCGTCTGCATCGGCCTCCGTGCCCCCACGGGCTGCCACTCAGCACAGTGCTCCACCCAGACTGAGCCGGGCTGCCAAAGCCAAACGCCACCGCCGAGCAGCAAGGACAACAGCTGCCTCTCACAGCCGTTGCACCTGCAAGGCAGTGAAGGCACGCCTGTTCCGCAGTACCCTGATGGTGTCCCGCCTTCAGCAGGAGCTCCACCACGTGACAAACGTGTTGGAGGGGCTCCGCGTAGAGCACGCCTTGCTCCGCCAGGAGCATGATGCCCTGGCCCAAAAAGTAAACAGCATCCACCCATAGTGTCCCTTGCCCCTTTTTTAGAGACTTTTGGGGGGTGGGAATTGGGAGTTGGGTTTTTGGGGACTTTTGAAGGACAATCGTTGGGGTTAGGGAGGGTCTTGCGGGAGATTATTTTGTTAGGGATATAAATATACTTTTTCAAACTTTATCTGAGCATACCTGTTTTTTACTGCTTGCCTGGTGGGTGGGGGTTTAACAGTGACTTTGTTTTCCTGAAAGTTTAGTTCCATTTTCTTCCTTTAAGTGTAAATGCCCAAATGTTTTCAACACTAAGTGCCTCTCACAGAGTAAGTGAAGTGCATTCAAGAGTCCTAGGACTTTAGTAGTACTACCGTCAGTCTCTCGTCTCTCCTAATACTCCATTATACCCCCAAACCACCAAATGCTTATCTTACCTGTAATTTGTGTTTGAAAGTAGGGCTAGACCCAGGGCTGGCTCCACGGGAAACAGTGAATAAGGTTGGCAATCCTGGGCAGATAAAATTTCCTCATAGCGGTGGTACTAGTGGTGTGACACAGTGGCAGTTGCATGCCTATGAAAAAAAAGAAAATTATATCTGGTTTGTCCTCCTGAGCAATTCAACGCTACAATAGAGAATATAGCAGGTGACAGAAGTACACTAGAACAGTGCCACATTGTAGCCTAACAAATGGTAAAGTATAACTACTAATTCGGTTAAAGTTCTTTGACATTAGCCATGGGTCTTTGTCAAGCAGAGTAAGAATATATCCTCGGATTTCTTCACCAGCCTGTTGCTATCACCTTATCCTCCCCAGCAAGTGTGTGGATTTATTGCTGTAATATAGTCACACATCAATCAAAACCACACAGCCCGGGGGAAGAGGGTTAGGGTTTGAAAAATGGATGGGTACGGGGGTTTTTGGGAAAGGTTTTGGGAGACAAGAAAAAATAGTACAGCATGGACAAACAATTGTGAACAATGCATAAACAAATCTTTGGGTACAAACCTATCCATCAATCTTTGAAAGTGCATGCACTACTGCATGCATGTCAGTGAAAAGTAAGTAGTACTTTCGACAACTGTGGAAAAAAGAATGCGACAGTACAGGGTGTGTGGAAATATTGATAACTATATTCAACATAAGGTCTCTGTTGCCAGATACCTGAGAGCCTTGCTGGTCACTATAAATCCATTCACAACACTCAATGGGGTTGGTCTGGAAGGTATAGTAGATAGAAAAGGAGAAATTGCTCTTTTTCTAGGTGTCCCCTCACTCACCAGGGTTGCCCCTTGGTGACATGCTTCATCATTGGGGCCATCCCAGTCCTCTACGGGCTGGGGCGTGCTGCGACTTGCGAATTACGTAGGAGCACTTACAAATGACTATGTGTGGTGCAGATGTGATTGTGGAGTGGACTAAGTGATGTGTTAAGGTATCAATTTAGAAGCAGAGAGAGATCCAAGAAATGCAGTCACAGTCAGAGAAAAACACAATGGATACTGTATCTGTATGTTGTTGTAGTTGTCCTGTTGAAAGTGGTAAGTAAGTTGCCTGCAGAAAAAAAATCCTATTATTAGCGGCACTCCTCCATTGCAGCCGACGCTTTGTCCATCGATGTTGGTCACCAGAAGACACCCTGTAAAAAAAGCACAGCATGGACAAACAATTGAACATAAACAAATCTTTGGGTACAAACCTATCCATCAATCTTTGAAAGTACATGCACTACTGCATGCATGTCAGTGAAAAGTAAGTAGTACTTTCGACAACTGTGGAAGAAAGAATGCGACAGTACATGGTGTGTGGAAATATTGATAACTATATTCAACATAAGGTCTCTGTTGCCAGATACCTGAGAGCCTTGCTGGTCACTATAAATCCATTCACAACACTCAATGGGGTTGGTCTGGAAGGTATAGTAGATAGAAAAGGAGAAATTGCTCTTTTTCTAGGTATCCCCTCACTCACCAGGGTTGCCCCTTGGTGACATGCTTCATCATTGGGGCCATCCCAGTCCTCTACGGGCTGGGGTGTGCTGCGACTTGCGAATTACGTAGGAGCACTTACAAATGACTATGTGTGGTGCAGATGTGATTGTGGAGTGGACTAAGTGATGTGTTAAGGGATCAATTTAGAAGCAGAGAGAGATCCAAGAAATGCAGTCACAGTCAGAGAAAAACACAAAGGATACTGTATCTGTATGTTGTTGTAGTTGTCCTGTTGAATTTGGTAAGTAAGTTGCATGCAGAAAAAAATTCCTCTCATTAGCGGCACTCCTCCATTGCAGCTGACGCTTCGTCCATCAATGTTGGTGACCAGAAGACACCCTGTCCACTGCCTGCCTGATGCTGAATTGTGGCTCGCTAATGTGAAGCCTGACTCCATCCTTTTTTCCCCATTGCACAGACTGAAACCCGGCCTGTAATTATTCAACGAAAAACAGGAAGTGATATAATATTACAACACCACTGATAAATTAATATAAGGTATGTAGGCTGTGGAGTGCAAAAAGTCACACTTTGATTTTCCTAGTAGACAGTACAATATTTTTGAAAGTGCGTACTCTGTCTGAGTCACCTTTTGAAGGATAAATAAGTATGGGCAAATTAATGTAGCGGATCTTTCCCCTCAAGCTAGGTGTACTGTAAACTGTGTTTTAGAACAAAATTAGATCTTCCCAGCAGTGCTCCCACCCAGACCCTTACTAAAGCCAGTCGCAAAAATGTAGAAGACCCCCAATCAAATCTCAAAAACGAGGCCTAGCAGAAAACTGGTGACAAAACGTACTTTGAAAGTAAAAGTAGGCCCAAGTACCCCCTTACCCACCGTGGATTGCATTCAAACCACTTGCAAGCAGCCAAGCAAAAGTATCCATAGCCAGCATCGCTCCAAGACTCGAAAACCCCCCCACCCAAACACATGCAATAGAAATACTGCTAACCCTAACGAACCCTAAGTTAAGAATAGTGGCAAAGGCTTTCTTTCACTATGCCAAATCCCCCCTTTCCCACCATGGATTTTCTTCAAATGACTTGCAACCAAAATTACACATTCTCACGAGTGCTCTAAGACCCCAGAACTCAGTTGCAAAAATCTAGAACACCCCGAAACACATGCAATCCTGCTGCTAGGGCTAACCCTAACGAACCCTAAGTTACAAAAAGTGCCAAAAGGCTTTTCCGCGAGGATTTTGTCCCAACCACTTCTACCCGGTATTAGACCTTCCCAGGAATGCCCCAAGACCCGCCAACCCACCCGCCAAAAGCATAACACCCCCAAACAGGCCAAAAGCCAAATCTCATACTTGCAATATTTCTCGGCCTTCGGTCCAAACGCGCTGCGTAGCTAGGCCATAGGTCCCGTTTGCCACCACGGATTTCCTGAAAAGCAAATGCAATCAAGATTAGAGTGTCCCAGCAGTGCTCCCAGACCCAGAAACTCACCCACAAACACCAGGAAGCCCCCCAAACAGGCCCCCGAAAACGCTACATTGAGCAAAATGTCAGAAATAGCAACAACAAAAAATCGGCGTGGATTTTGTCCAAACCACTTTTATCCGGTATTAGAGCTTCCCAGCAATGGCCCCAGAGCTGTCAACCCAGGAGAAAACGAGTAGAAGACCCCCAAACAGCCAAAGAGCAAAAGTACAAAAATGGGGACTTTGTCATTTTTTTCCAAATTTCCCAAATCACTCCGCGCGCGCTCTGCAGCTAGGCCCTAACTCCCCTCTGCCACCATGGATTTGCTTCAAACCTCTTGCAAAGTAAAGTATATATAGCCAGCAGTGCGCCCAGACCCCGAAACCCACCCACAAACACCAGGAAGCCCCCCAAACAGGCCCCCAAAAACGCTACATTGAGCAAAATGTCAGAAATAGCACAAACAAAATCGGCCTGGATTTTGTCCCAACCACTTCTACCCGGTATTAGACCTTCCCAGGAATGCCCCAAGACCCGCCAACCCACCCGCCAAAAAGCATAACACCCCCAAACAGGCCAAAAGCCAAATCTGATACTTGCAATATTTCTCGGCCTTCGGTCCAAACGCGCTGCGTAGCTAGGCCATAGGTCCGGTTTGCCACCACGGATTTCCTGAAAAGCAAATGCAATCAAGATTAGAGTGTCCCAGCAGTGCTCCCAGACCCCGAAACTCACCCACAAACACCAGGAAGCCCCCCAAACAGGCCCCCGAAAACGCTACATTGAGCAAAATGTCAGAAATAGCAAAAAAAAAATCTGCGTGGATTTTATCCAAACCACTTTTATCCGGTATTAGAGCTTCCCAGCAATGGCCCCAGAGCCGTCAACCCAGGAGAAAACG
Source organism: Lissotriton vulgaris (assembly GCF_964263255.1). NCBI lineage: Eukaryota > Metazoa > Chordata > Amphibia > Caudata > Salamandridae > Lissotriton > Lissotriton vulgaris. The sequence continues at coordinate 232,176,953 of NC_141696.1, forward strand.
AGTAGAAGACCCCCAAACAGCCAAAGAGCAAAAGTACAAAAATGGGGACTTTGTCATTTTTTTCCAAATTTCCCAAATCACTCCGCGCGCGCTCTGCAGCTAGGCCCTAACTCCCCTCTGCCACCATGGATTTGCTTCAAACCTCTTGCAAAGTAAAGTATATATAGCCAGCAGTGCGTCCAGACCCCGAAACCCACCCACAAACACCAGGAAGCCCCCCAAACAGGCCCCCGAAAATGCTACATTGAGCAAAATGTCAGAAATAGCACAAAAAAAAATCGGCCTGGATTTTGTCCCAACCACTTCTACCTGGTATTAGACCTTCCCAGGAATGCCCCAAGACCCGCCAACCCACCCGCCAAAAAGCATAACACCCCCAAACAGGCCAAAAGCCAAATCTCATACTTGCAATATTTCTCGGCCTTCGGTCCAAACGCGCTGCGTAGCTAGGCCATAGGTCCGGTTTGCCACCACGGATTTCCTGAAAAGCAAATACAATCAAGATTAGAGTGTCCCAGCAGTGCTCCCAGGCCCAGAAACTCACCCACAAACACCAGGAAGCCCCCCAAACAGGCCCCCGAAAACGCTACATTGAGCAAAATGTCAGAAATAGCAACAAAAAAAATCTGCGTGGATTTTGTTTAAACCACTTTTATCCGGTATTAGAGCTTCCCAGCAATGGCCCCAGAGCCGTCAACCCAGGAGAAAACGAGTAGAAGACCCCCAAACAGCCAAAGAGCAAAAGTACAAAAATGGGGACTTTGTCATTTTTTTCCAAATTTCCCAAATCACTCCGCGCGCGCTCTGCAGCTAGGCCCTAACTCCCCTCTGCCGCCATGGATTTGCTTCAAACCTCTTGCAAAGTAAAGTATATATAGCCAGCAGTGCGCCCAGACCCCGAAACCCACCCACAAACACCAGGAAGCCCCCCAAACAGGCCCCCGAAAACGCTACATTGAGCAAAATGTCAGGAATAGCACAAAAAAAAATCGGCCTGGATTTTGTCCCAACCACTTCTACCCGGTATTAGACCTTCCCAGGAATGCCCCAAGACCCGCCAACCCACCCGCCAAAAAGCATAACACCCCAAACAGGCCAAAAGCAACATCTACTTACAATATTTCTCGGCCTTCGGTCCAAACGCGCTGCGTAGCTAGGCCATAAGTCGGGGTTGCCACCATGGATTTCTTGAAAAGCAAATGCAATCAAGATTAGAGTGTCCGAGCAGTGCTGACAGACCCCGAAACTCACCCACAAACAGACGGAACCCCCCTAAGAGCACCTCAAAGGCAAGCAAGTCAGCAAAAACACTAAAAAATGTGCGCCTCGGATTTGGTCCAAACCACTTTTATCCGGTATTAGAGCTTCCCAACAATGGCCCCAGAGCCGTCAACTCACCTGCAAAGAGGTAGAACAACACCCCCACAAGTGCTGAGTCTTTCTTCATTGGGCGTAAACCAGCCCTCTGCTTTGATGGAAATAGGAGTCTGGAGGAGGAGGATAGAGGAGCATGTTCTTCTGAACTTGTGAACCTGAGGAATGCAGACTGCGGCACCTTCAAATCAATTAGCAAACAAGTGAAGACAGTTCTGCTGATGGGCTTGTTTTTGTGATTATCTGATTAAAGTTTGAATTATATTAACTGTGCACAACAAAGAAAGACAGACACACAGGAATAAAAGTGAATAAGGACGAAAAAGAAAGTTATTGATTCGTTGTCTCATTTTCAGGGCTCGGTATCACGGTCCTGGAATAAGAATAAGGCTTCGTCATCATACTCTGCGAATTCAGGCAGGGTGAGCTCAGTGTCACCTGACAGAGTAGAAATTCCCTCATCTATGTTGCTGGCCACCTCGTCTTCATCCGGCTCGCTTTCTCGTACTCTGAAATCTGGTGGTAGGAGGTGCTGATTCATCTTGATCATTGTTAACCTCTCCACATTTTTGGGCGAGAGGCGGCTCCGTTTGGAAGTTACAATGCCACCAGCAGCACTGAAAATACGTTCAGAAGACACGCTTGCGAGTGGGCAAGACAAGTAGTGTAAAGCCAGGTTGGTGAGCTGTGGCCAGAATTCTTTTTTCCCATGCCAATACGCCAATGGGTCAGCATTAACATAGACCTCTGTTGAGTCATTCAGATAGTCCTTCACCATCGACTCAAGGTCCTCATCCAAGGCTCCTCCACTTTTCTTAGCTGTTGCTGTGCCTCTGACCTTTTGAGAACCAAACCCAAGCCGAGCTAGCCAATCCTCTTCAGCCTCCAATGTTTCTGTTGTGTCTGGTGCAGATGATCCGGTTGCCGGTGTCTTTAACGGCTGAGAGGTCACTTGTGCCACAGCCACAGGTGCAGAAGTGGATTGTTTTGACTGGGGATGGCCTGCTGATGCTGATGTACTGCCATTTCCTTCAATTTTCTGCCGTTCTCTTTCAAACCTCTTGGCTGACAAGGCTAGCCAACGTTTGTACTTTGGAACATGTTCATCATCAAAAGGAAAGAATGCTTGGCCTGCCAGCGCCTTTTTGTAGCGTGGATCCAGAATAGTAGCACAAATGTAATGCTGTTCTGAGTGGATCATTTTAAGACGTTCATCACCTTGTAGGAGCTCTAATAATTTCTCAGCCAGAACAAAAGTCTTGGTTTTTTACATCTTTTTCAAACACAGAACACACCTCCTTCAGTTGGTGCTCCAGCATGTACAACAATGGGATAGCTTTTCCCAAATTACAGTCCTCCTTGCTGACTGCACGCGTGAAGAACTCAAAAGGACGAAGCATGCGTGTCAGGCTTTGAACTATATTCCATTGCGCCGCACCCATCCTCAGGTCCTCCTGAGCTGTACCCTCTGTTAAGAAATATTGATCGAGTACCGTATACTGCTCATACAGACGCTCAAGCATGTGGAAGGTTGAGTTCCAACGTGTTACCACCTCCTGGATGAGTGCTTTCACTGGCATTTGACGTTGATATAGCAGGCTCCTCAGCTGCTTCCGGGCCTTAAAAGAATGGCTGAAATGGTTGCACATTTTTCGGCAGGTGTCCAATACTCTGTACGCTGCACTGTCTTTATTACCCAAGAATTTTTGGACAACCAGGTTTATACAGTGCGCCAAACACGGCACTCTGAAATAGTCACCCAGCCTCATGGCCTTAACTATATTGGCGCCATTGTCCGTGGAAACATAACTAACCTGGTGTTTTTTTGGGGACAGCCACTTAAGGACCTTTGTGTTAAAGACATCCAAAATGTTTTCTGCTGTGTGACGTTTCTCCAAACCAAACATGGCTAGTGTTGCATGTTTCCGAGCAGCTTTAAAAACAATGTCCGCGTCAACACCTGCGTTTAGCTTTGCTTTAGCCCCTGAAAAAGAGACCCAGTGTGCAGTGATGCACATGTAATCAGCGCCTGCGCCACTGGTCCACATGTCTGTTGTCAGATGTATAGTGTGAACAGCACTCTTCTGCAAAACTGCCCCAATCACCTTCAGAACATCTTCATGTAGTGCTGGAACCGCAACTCGGGCAAAATAGAACCGGCTAGGAACCTTCCATTTAGGGCAGAGCGCTGCCACTAATTCTAGAAAACCAACCCCTTCTACAAAAGAAAAAGGGAGAAGGTCCAGAGCTAGCATTTTAGCCAGCTTAGTGTTATACAGACGCGTCAGTGGGTGGTTGCGTTCATATTGCGCTTCTGTAAACAACATCTTTTTAATGTTGCCCTGGACCAAGGATTTACGGGATGATGATGATATCTTCGACCCAGTTACGCTCGCTGATGAACTTTTTCGCATTGATGTCTCACTCTCTCCCACACTCTTAGTGTGGCTCACATGGGGTGTGCTGCTGACAGGGGTACTGGGTGTAAGTGAAGTGTTTGAATCGTCTTCTTCCTCCTCGTCATCATCAGATGAAAAATCAACGTTTTCATTACGTGCAATTCGGGCTTCCTTGACCGCGTCTAGGTGCGCAAACCATTGGACAGGGTGCGCTCTCCTAAGATGACCTCTCTGGCCTCCGGTACCATAGTTGGTACCAAACTTACCACGACTAACTCGAAACTTACACATGCTACAAATGGCTATGTTTTCCTTTTTGGGGCAAACACTAAAGAAGTCCCAAACTGGAGACTTGAAATGTCTTTGGGGGCCGGAGGAGGCGGCGATACTGGTGGTGGTGGTCCTGCTGCTAATGCCAGATGAAGTGGAGGATGTGGATTGCCGAACTTCAGTACGTTTTGCACTTTCACCACCACTAATTGAGGTCGAGGTGGATGGAGGTCCCACTCCCTTCTTGCGAAGAAGAAATATGGAAGCGGTAGGTGTTGGTGTACTAGTTAACTCCAAATCCAATGATTGTTGTGTTTCCATTGACTCCTCGTCGACATCATCATCACGCTCAGCAGCTTCTCGGGATAGGGTCAAAATGTCTCTTTGCTGCATGCCCGCTGGGGCTGCAGTCACCATTATGATGACTGGATCGTCGTTGTGAAGGGCTTCATCAGCAGCAGTATGCATCACTTCTTGTTGAGCCTCATCACACTCCATAGGTATGAGTTTTTCGACGACCTTCCTTTTACGCTTAGGTATCTTTGTCAGATCATGGTGTGCCTCACTCTTAGACGGCAGTGGTGGTTCCCAACTTTGATCCGTATCATCAGAAGGAGGTGGGCTTGAAGAAGATGTAGACACCATCCTTGATCTTTTCCTTGCTAGGGATGTGGAAGACAATGAATGATCAGGAGTGGCTTCCTCAAATGATACCTCGGCTTGAATGTCGATTACCTGATTTGCCCCAACTTCGGGAGGAACAACTATTGTGGGCACTTGTGCCCCTCCATGCACCTCTGCTTGCGCATCTCCTTGCGCTGCCTCTCGTACCACATGTACTTGGGCTTGTACTTGCACATGGTGTTGTTGTTGCGGCTGTGGTTGTTCAACACTTGTTAGATGACTTACAACAAGCTGTGTTGATTCAGGGACATTGCTGCTACTTTCTTGCGATGAGCCAACATCACTGGTCGATGGTGATTGGAGAAGTACACTGACTGCCTCTGAAGCACTCAAGGGCTTTGACTTAAGTTGGCGTGGTGGTGGAGGCACTGAACCCAATGGAGCGGGGGTGCTGCTCCCAGCTTGGTCCCCAGCAGATCCTGCTGCTGCAGGCGTACTTTTTTTTTTGCTCCCAAAAAACGTGGCGGTTGGCACACCAGCCTCCTTGGTAACTTGCTTCTTCTGCTCCTTACTAGCAACTTTCTTGCTAGAGGAGCTACGGAGACCTTTTTTTGGGGCCATCTTCTTCAGAGCAGGTCAGACAGCAGGCCGCAGTTGCACGAATTGTAGAGTTGTCTGAGGCCAGACGGGACGTCGCGTGACGTTATGCTGCACACACACACCGCTGCAGGACTTCTTCCTGGCACTGGTGGTTCTCTTGAGTCTTGTGCACCTAAAAACAATGGAAGACAGAGGAACATCAGTTCAGTTATACACCCCAAAAAAATCGGAAAAAAACCCAGAAAAATCAGCACAATCCCATTCCATCCATGCCCTCCATGATGTTTAAGTTCAAGACACCCCACAGAAAGACTAGGCCCATGCAAGACTCAATACCCCTGGTGAAAAGGCCACAAGTACAGCCCCAAAACACGAAAATCACTGAAAAATCAGCACAATCCCATTCCATCCATGCCCTCCATGATGTTTAGATTCAAGACACCCCACAGAAAGACTAGGCCCATGCAAGACTCACTACCCCTGGGCATAAAGGTTGAAAAGTAGGCAAAATGGTTGCAGGCCTAACAACAATGCCTGCATTCAAAATGGCCACTTGCCTCCCAGCACATGGCCAGGGCCTGTAGCAGCACTCAAAATGGCCCCCAGCCACATGGCCTGTCCCTCCCCATGAACATCCCCAAAAAGCGAAAAACACTGAAAAATCAGCACAATCCCATTCCATCCATGCCCTCCATGATGTTTAAGTTCAAGACACCCCACAAAAAGACTAGGCCCATGCTAGACTCAATACCCCTGGTGAAAAGGCCACAAGTACAGCCCCAAAAAATGAAAATAACTGAAAAATCAGCACAATCCCATTCCATCCATGCCCTCCATGATGTTTAAGTTCAAGACACCCCACAAAAAGAATAGGCCCATGCTAGACTCAATACCCCTGGTGAAAAGGCCAAAAGTACAGCCCCAAAAATCGAAAAACACTGAAAAATCAGCACAATCCCATTCCATCCATGCCCTCCATGATGTTTAAATTCAAGACAACCCACAGAAAGACTAGGCCCATGCAAGACTCACTACCCCTGGGCATAAAGGTTGAAAAGTAGACAAAATGGTTGCAGGCCTAACAACAATGCCTGCATTCAAAATGGCCACTTGCCTCCCAGCACATGGCCAGGGCCTGTAGCAGCACTCAAAATGGCCCCCAGCCACATGGCCTGTCCCTCCCCATGAACATCCCCAAAAATCGAAAAACACTGAAAAATCTGCACAATCCCATTCCATCCATGCCATCCATGATGTTTAAGTTCAAGACACCCCACAAAAAGACTAGGCCCATGCTAGACTCAATACCCCTGGTGAAAAGGCCACAAGTACAGCCCCCAAAAACGAAAATCACAGAAAAATCAGCACAATCCCATTCCATCCATGCCCTCCATGATGTTTGAATTCAAGACAACCCACAGAAAGACTAGGCCCATGCAAGACTCACTACCCCTGGGCATAAAGGTTAAAAAGTAGGCAAAATGGTTGCAGGCCTAACAACAATGCCTGCATTCAAAATGGCCACTTGCCTCCCAGCACATGGCCAGGGCCTGTAGCAGCACTCAAAATGGCCCCCAGCCACATGGCCTGTCCCTCCCCATGAACACCCCCAAAAATCGAAAAACACTGAAAAATCAGCACAATCCCATTCCATCCATGCCATCCATGATGTTTAAGTTCAAGACACCCCACAAAAAGACTAGGCCCATGCTAGACTCAATACCCCTGGTGAAAAGGCCACAAGTACAGCCCCAAAAACGAAAATCACTGAAAAATCAGCACAATCCCATTCCATCCATGCCCTCCATGATGTTTAAATTCAAGACAACCCACAGAAAGACTAGGCCCATGCAAGACTCACTACCCCTGGGCATAAAGGTTGAAAAGTAGGCAAAATGGTTGCAGGCCTAACAACAATGCCTACATTCAAAATGGCCACTTGCCTCCCTGCACATGGCCAGGGCCTGTAGCAGCACTCAAAATGGCCCCCAGCCACATGGCCTGTCCCTCCCCATGAACACCCCCAAAAATCGAAAATCACTGAAAAATCAGCACAATCCCATTCCATCCATGCCCTCCATGATGTTTAAGTTCAAGACACCCCACAAAAAGACTAGGCCCATGCTAGACTCAATACCCCTGGTGAAAAGGCCACAAGTGCAGCCCCAAAAACGAAAATAACTGAAAAATCAGCACAATCCCATTCCATCCATGCCCTCCATGATGTTTAAGTTCAAGACACCCCACAGAAAGACTAGGCCCATGCTAGACTCAAATACCCCTGGTGAAAAGGCCACAAGTACAGCCCCAAAAAACGAAAATCACTGAAAAATCAGCACAATCCCAATCCATCCATGCCCTCCATGATGTTTAAGTTCAAGACACCCCACAGAAAGACTCAGTCCACCCACCACTGAGTACCCCTGGGCAAAAGGCCCCAAAACAGCCCAAAAATCGAAAATTCCAAAATTGTAGTTGCAGCAACTGTAATGCCCCAAACAAACTTACTTGTAAAATTTCTAATCCAAAAGTGATCCAAAGAAAGTCAAAAAGGCCTCAAATCCAAATATCCAGCAGCATCCACAAAAAGTAATCCTTCCAGCTCCAGATCCAAATGAAAAGTGACCAGGAGATGGACAAAGCACTGGGAGGAGCCTGCTGGACAGGAACAGGAAGTTGAAGACTGTGGGGCACTTCCTTCCTCCCACCCCCCTACCCCCCTCCCCAAAATGGACTCCTCGCAAAAAAAGTGCAGGCAAATGTCAACCTAAGGAGTTATTCAGATAAAAATCATAATTTCAAGAAGGTTTATGCTGCTTGCTGGTGGATTTCTTGTGCAGAATTGCAAATTTTATATTTTCGCGTGTGCGAGATTATTGCTGCTCGCCGCATCTCAAAGCTCGCAATTGCGAAGTACTGCGAGACGTGATCTCGGCATACTCGCGTTGACAAACGCTCGCTGCAAAAGTTGGCAAGCCGCGATTACGTAATCGCGCTTGCCAAATTCCCGCGGGATCCCGCAGCAAGATCCAAAATGGCGCAGCACTCGCAAAATATCGAGAAAAACAACTCGGCAAACGATGATAAACGCCGCGCGCCGCAAAATTGTATCACCAAGGAAAAAAAAATCCGCTGCATGCGAATTTGCGGATTTTGCGGGAAATTCGCAAATCTAGCGGATTGCGAATTTACCGAAAATCCGCAAAATCCGCGAGCGTAACGGATTTTCCGCCCATACTTAATTGACACACATTAGTCTGTACAATTGACAGCAATGGAGTCTCAAGCACTCAAGACCACTGTGGGGACATGTCTATGTAGATCAAGGCACACCATTAACCACCAACACTGGCCTCATTCAAAACCTGCCTGCTTATTCAAAAACATTGCACATGTTGTGTGGTGTGCACTACCTTGTGAGACAACTATAATGCAGCCACATAAGTGTAACCTACACAATTTGTCATATGACAAATTCCAAACATTAACAACTCTCAACAAGTGTTGGGAGTGCCTAGGTACATTCATCAATGTGATATCACTTCAAATGTGTCACTCCTCACAGGAGCATCTATCACCAGATCATACAGTTGCTAGCACATAACACACACTGGCTGTCATGTGAAGTGGCCCACTTGTCCCAAATCAGGACGATGCTTAAGCTAATGTGCCTGCAATTGTGAAGATTAAAATCATTGCTGCATTGTAGGCACACACTTAACCACATGGGAAATGTGAGCACTGTAGTGTACGCACTAAGACAAAACAGTGTAGCACCACAACTACATCCATGTTGCAAAAATCTTTGAGGCACAATCATCTCTGTAAGCAAACAACATAGCCTGTAAAGCCCCCAATGACAGCACTGTCCAGCATCACAGGGGAAGTGCATGGTGATAACTCTACCTCACAAAGTACATACACAGCTCACAACTGACAAGGCCAAACAGGCAGGCACATCACACCTCTCCTGCACAACACCCCCATCACTCCGTTAATGTGATTAATACAGCTCAAGAAGTTAAAACTCTGAATCAGGGTATCAAAAGCTGTCCAGCAACCTTTGAAAAAGTAAACCAAGGTCACCTCGTTTGACTGCCAATCCATATCAGTCACAAACAACCAGCAACAGATTCTTGTGAATAGGCACACAGGCACTGCCCAGTGTGAGTATGCACAAGTCAAATCTTGTATCCACGGACAGTAGGCACATGTAGCTAACACATGATAAATATAAAGTATGGCAGGGACCAATGCCACTGAGGCACACCCATGCTGAATCCACATTGAATGGGCACAGTGTTGGATGACACACATGATTAAGAGGCCAGGGTGTTGCAGGGGACTGTAGTGGGCACACAGATCCGTGGGTCTAGAAATTGCTGACTGTCTCATGATTAAGCCGTCTTGTCACTATGCATTACTTGCAAATTATGTACATCATGTATGAGTTCGCAACATGGGTCATGCATGCTGCTAGGGTGTGCATTTTTAAAATTACACTCCTATGTTGAGACTCATGATCAGTGCAAACAAATATGAAGGCCAAACACAGTGCACAGGTCGTGGCGCAGGCAAGGTACCAACACATGTCACAGACCTCCCTCCCTCATGATGTCTCAATCAATGTGCAGTCTAATTACCTTGCACCCTAAAAGTACATGTGCAAAATTTTAAAAACACAAACCAGGGTACACATGTGGGGGAGGGGAAGGGATGGAAAATAGCATCAGCTGAATACGTGGAATTAAAACTACAATGCTCAAATTGCCTGTCAGACCAGACCCCCCAACTGTGGGAGTGTTTCCAGGCTTCAGAGCACCTCAAGTAGCATGTGACACACAACACTACAAACAGACAAGTACCTACCTACTCCTTGCTGCTGTCCGTCCTGCAACTGCCTATGGAGGTCTGGAAGCACCACTTCCAGGACCTGAAGCATGTGGGGGGTGAGGTGACGGCTGCCGCCATGCTGGCGTGGAATTTCCAGCTTCAGCTGGACCCGGGCGATACGCCCGGTCCAGCACCAGATGTCCTGCCACCTATTCCTGATGTTGCTCAGCCGCCAGTGATGGCCCCCCACAGATCTGACAGCCCTGACAACGTCCAACCAGATCTCCCCCTTCTCATAGGCAGTTACCTGTCAGGAAGACAAAGTAAAACAACATCACTACACCTGCTCCATGTCCCAGAAACACACACTTGTACTACATTACTGATGTGAACAGGGCATAGGATGCTGACAGGACTTGCATCATTTTCCATGTGCATTTGGCCTGTGAAAAAACACAAATGCACTACATGCCTTTGAAAGGCAACAGATGGCATAAGGTGTGCAACACACTCACTGATCATGTCACACACTATACAACACATGCAACTGCAGGGTGTTGTACAGCACGTGACATGCTGTCACATATCCCACTACACCTAAGAAACCTCAGAAGACCACACATACACACCCTGGCACAGATCGCTCGCCTGTCAGTCTCAACAGTGTATACAACCCTCACTTTGCACATGTCACACTTGACAAGGCCGTGCCACAGGTGTTGGGCTAACTGTGTAAGTCATGCACACAACACTGCATACTTGTCACATCAGATGGCTACAGCTGCTGCATACGCCATGCAGCTGTGGTGCAAAACATCACATACACACTCACCCAGGTGACAAGGAACATTCACACTCTTCAATGTTCATCAGTTCAAACACAGCATTCGTACAACATCACCACAGGTCCCCAAAAACCATAAACATCAGTGAGTACATTCAGCTGTCACTCTGCGGGGAACAGTATTACACCTCAGTAAATCATGGCAATAAAACCTGCAAGGTGTGGCACAGCAGAATGTGTAATTCAGTATGCATTGAATGTCACAGTTAGCATAATGCAAGTAAGGAGGGAACACACTTAAACTACATCAAGCTCTGCATGGGAGACACCACAATGTACACACCCAGCACTCACTGCCAAACCACATTGCATGTCTGTTCCACAAATACACAATGGCTGTAGTGACACTCACACAACAGGTGCACAGTCAAAGGTAGTGCAGTCATCACTCACCTGCTCCCCTGGTCTCCCATACAGCTTGCTGTAGTTTGGTAGGAGGGCATCCAGCAGGGCCTGGTTCTCCTCCTCACTGAATGCAGGTGCCCTCTCCATGGTCAGCAAAATCAGAGTCCAGGGAATGCAAAGACAGCAGCAGTGTGGTCCACTCCAATGTTGTGCAGGCAAGTGCCCTATTCCACCCACATGCAGCCTTAAATCAGTGCTGCTGAGGGGCTTTCAGTCTCAGGAGTACAGTGTGATAGGACAGATTACTTTGCATCCTACATTTCATCCAATCCCTTTCAACATAAGGCCCTGACACACATTTGCATGGTTCAAAATTTGAGCTTCAGCTCCACAACAATTTTGCAACATTGTATAGTTTGCCCAACTGATTTTTGCAGGACACCTGTAGCACACACTCAAATCTCAGTATCCATGACAACCAGCCTGCATTCTGGGCCTACTACTCGTCCCCTAGGTGTCTTCTAGGTATTTTTTGGGATCCTCACACATGTACGGTGCGTATCACGTCGCCTATGCCACATTTTTAATTGTGAAACGAGGCACACATACGCAATGTCGGGGTACGTTTCACTCGCGTATGACACCATTACAATTGTGAAACGATGCGCACACATGCACGCAATGTCGGGTTACAATGTGTTTTACACAGTGCGTTTCACACGCTGATGTGAATGCAGGGGTACAGTGAGTTTTACACAGTGCGTTTCACACGATTATGTCAATGTCGGGGTACAATGCGTTTTACACAGTGCGTTTCACACCCTGATGTGAATGCAGGGGTACGGTGAGTTTTACACAGTGCGTTTCACACGTTCATGTCAATGTCGGGGTACAATGCATTTTACACAGTGCGTTTCACACCCTGATGTGAATGCAGGGGTACGGTGAGTTTTACACAGTGTGTTTCACATGCTGATGTCAATGTCGGGGTACGATGCATTTTACACAGTGCGTTTCACACGCTGATGTGAATGCAGGGGTATGGTGAGGTTTACACAGTGCAATTCACACGCTGATGTCAAAGCAGGGGGATGGTACGTTGCACACGCTCAAATATGGAAGCATTACAATAGTGATACGAGGCGCACACATGGCAGGGATGTAGCTGTACGGTTAACAGAAGGATGTCTATCTAGTTCTTGTCATTGCATACTTACATGAGCATGCCCTAGGTGTGCCAGGCACTGATATAGTACAGGATATCAGATCTTGTTGGATAATCGATGTGTGATGACCTGCTGACACATGTGATGTGTGATGGGTCAGTATGTGGTACACATCACCTTTCCACTTGTCCCATTGGTATCATCATGCATATGTTGTCATGCACATCAACACTGGGATGGCACAGTCATCACTACGGACACCTGTCTCATGATGCCAGGGACAGTGGCACTTCCTCACTTGACAATTTGATGCTCTTCATGTCCCTATGTGACAATGTAATGTGTGTGTCATGTTAAAGATTGAATTTGCTGTTTGTGTTCCGTAAAATGCATCTGCTGTTGGTGCATCTATAATGGGTCTGTGTTGTGACTGAAATGGTTTAGGATGTACGCACACCATGTCACGTGCTTTTCCTTTGGCTTTTGGGGGCTGATGGCATCATACATCATTGATCCCTATGCATACATGTCTGCATCATCACAATAGCTGTGGTGTTGCGTTGTCACATACACAACTTATTAGCATGTTGTCTGATATGTCCAATAAATATTCCATGTGACCTGGGTGTGTGACTTGCAGTCAGCTGTCTGTATGGGATGACAAACTTCTAATGCAGGTCTGGGGACGTGCGTCACTCCAGTGATATCTTGCTCTGCTCACTCAGAGCAGCCCAGCAGATCTTTTGTGTGCATGTAATGTTTAGTTCACGAACAACAGATGTATCTGGGTTTTTTTTTGGAGTCCCAGGAAGCTGGTATATGTGTCCGGGAAGGATTGCTTACGCCAGACCCCATAGTAACTTGATGTGTAGTAGCAGTGTTGCATGTGCTATGTACATTGGCAACGTTGTTGGCTGACAGTTGTTCTCCATTCTTCACAAATATGTCTGGCAGGGCACCACCTCTACCAAGGCCTTTTCCAGACTTGGAGACCATGAGGGAACGTGATTGCATCCAACGTTACAGATTCACTTGTGATTGGATTCAGAACTTGACGGACAGGCTGGAACCACATCTCCAACCGCGACACAGGTATCCAACTGCGCTGAAACCAAAGCTAAAGGTGATGGCAGCCCTACATTTTTTTTCCACAGGTACGTTTCAATTTACCATTGCTGATGTTGGGGGTATGTCCGAAACCATGTTCAGCCGTGTCCTACGTGATGTGTTAGCTGCCATGTTAGAGCACATTGATGAATTCATCAAATTTCCAAAACCTGAAGAGTTAACTGTTGTAAAGGGTAAATTCTATGGCCTGGGAGGGATGCCACATGTCATTGAGTCCATTGATGGTACACATGTGGCTTTGGTGCCATCACAGGCTCAGGAGCAGGCCTACCGCAATAGGAAACATTACTACTCAATAAATGCCCTGGTGGTGTGTCTTGCTAACATGCTTATTTCCCATGTTTGTGCACGCTTTCCTGGATCGTGCCATGATGCATTCATCATGAGGCTTAGCAGGGTACCACAGATGATGCTGCAGCTGCGCAACGAACAGGCATGTCTTGTTGGTGGGTATACTCTGTTTGTCCTGTATGTCTCATTTTTTGTTTGCTCTGATGGCATGTCATTACCCAAATTTTTACAAGATTTATTTTTGTAGGAGACGCGGGATATCCCAACATGCCATGGCTCATGACACCGCTCCGCAACCCCAGAACAGCTGTAGACTAGTGGTACAACAATGCACACGGGCAGACCAGGCTAGTGATTGAGCGAACGTTTGGACTCCTGAAGAGCCGATTCCGGTGCCTTGATAAGACCGGCTGATCCCTCCCATACGCCCCGGTCAAGGTGTGTAACATCTTCATCATGTGCTGCATGCTGCACAACATGGCAGTTGAGAAGGCCGTGCCACTCATCCTGGATCCTGAGGAGCTGGAACATCCACCCTTTGAGGAAGTAGGGCTTGGCAACGATGAAAGTGATGAGGGGGATGAGGATGATATCCGGAGTCAGCTCAAACGCAACTTCTTCTCTTAATGGTGAGTCACTGGGAATTTGTGTGCAAGCTTGTGGCATAGAGTGGCATGTGTTGCATACTGTGTGTCCAGTTGACTGTATGCGAAGTCACTTTAATGTTTGTTGTGATGTGTCACACAAGTGATGATGTGTTGACACACGCATATGTGCAATGAGTGATTTCGGAATGTACATGTGTACTACATTGTGATGTATTTTCACATGACCATGTCTTTATGGAAATCTTTTTAATGTGTCCCCTTGTGTGCCTGCCATTCACAGGTTGCTCTGCCTGTTGTCTGTTTGTGTCACCTTGGTACTCCTGCTGTTCATCCTGATGATTGCAACGTGTGCCGTATCAGCGTTCCATGCGCAGACATGTGGAAATGTCCGTTTGGGTAAGATATCTAAACAGGCTTTTTTGGGTTGGTATGCTTTCGGAATGTGTGGGAACTGTTTCTGTGCATGTTGTAGAACCATACAAACATGTGTCATTAACATGGATCAAGATGCATGTTGCAACACTCCCATGACTGGACAGTCACCCTTCTTGTCAGTCATCTGTTGTTGAGTGTTGACTCTGGTGAATGCATCAATGTGTGGAATCCTTGTGCCAGACACATTGCGGATGTCACCGGTTGACATTGTGTGTGACATCACAACCACAGGCTCGGTGTGGAATAATTGCAGCCTCACTTTGTACAGCAGGATGTGTCTGGCTCATCACATTAATCTTGTGGCCCAGTACAGTTTGGTTTACACAATGACATGTTGTGAAGGTGTGGGCCAGTGTATGTCCCACATGTTCTGACAACTGTCCAGTGAGACTGTTCGTATGGATGCATTGCACCTTGTGGCAGTATGTAAAGTCACTGTAACGTCGCTACATCAGTGCCGGTGGAGAACACTGCTTTGCAAGCCGTTTTGGTAAGTTTATGTTAACTTTATATTACCATGATTCCAGGAATGTTGCACTGATGACGTACCAAGGTAGTGCTGTGGCAAATGTAAACACTTCTGTTACACCAGTCGGTTGATGTTAATCCCAGCAATCTCTTGTGCTGTGCTGCATATCCTGGTCACAGTAGGGGTGGTTTATTATCTTTGTTCCTCATTATTCTCTGTAGATTTTGGTCACACCTGCTTGTCATGTTTGGCATTGTAGGCTTCCTTGTGTTCCAATAATTCACTTGCTCCTTGGATGAGCTAAGTACAGCTTTTGCGGGTGATGTGTATCTTACATTCATGACCCTCACTGATTCCCAGGGCTGACTACAGATTTTTGGCTTTGTGTGAGTAGCACTACTACAAATTAAATTCACTGTATTTTTTAGCCTAAAGCATACACTGTGACTAACTTGATGAGCCCATGGTTCTAATTGCATTGAAGTACCCTGGTGAGCGTTAGACCCTCTTCATTTAGGTGAGAAACTCTGCTACCTTTTATGTGTCCCTGTTCAAACCTCAGATGTAGTATCATTTCAAAACCTGTGCTCACAAATTGGTTTTAGTGGCTGTGGATAAACTACACAGGTGTAACTGTTACAGTATACGTCGTGAGGTATTATGCGATTCAGTGCCAAGAAGTGTTGAATTGTTATGCTTGTTTACCTTTGTTTCAGATCTCCCTCCCTGCAGTTCCCTTCCTCTCCTTCTCTCGCCTGATCACCCTTTTGAGTCTGTTATTCATACTCAGACCAAGGGGCTATCTGGAGATGGACCTTTTCAGCATCGCACAAATCTGAGGATCAAAGGTACTGACAGTCCCTGGAAGTTGTGTGGAGATTGTTTCCCCTGCATAACAGGTACCCTCATTGCATGGCAGTTATTTTCTTCTGACCAATGCCACTGGCCATGTACATTGGCTAAAGCAGCATGGCCTCAGAAAAACTCGAACCATTTCTGTAGTAAACGTTTGCCCAAGTGTACATTTTGCCCCATTACTGTCACCGCAGATCTCTTGCCAGTATGCATGGTCATCTATGGCATACTTTAGAATGATTGTGCATATGTGGTTATGTGTACTGGGTCAACATGGATGGTGTTTGTAATAGGTCATGGTCCATAAGGGTATTGACATACAAGGTTGTTTATGTATTGTTTTAGCTTAATACCCACAACGGTCATGCAACACCTGCTGACGCTGTTTGTCCTGTGACCCACTTGGCCTTTTGGTGCCTTATCCTGTGGCCGTCAGATTTTGTGACTGTTCACCCATTTTCTAGCAGTGACCCATGAGTAATCAGACACTCCTTCCTTTCCATACACATGTAACATGGTGCCTTGCAAAAATCCTTGTCTTTGTGTGCTAGTTTCCATGGTGTCTAACACCTTCTGCCATCATGTGTTCACACATTCCTGATGCTGCCTCCCCAGTGACATGGCAACACACAGTGCCCAGATTCTGCTACACACACGCCTCCAATATGCTCCTCCATCCATCCATCTATTCTTAAGGCAGGCGGCAGCTTCTCAGTGCCACAGTTGCACCACCTCCATGACAAAGGCAGGACGTCAGCGCCTGCAACGTGCACAGTGCAAGGCCCTGTGATCATTCAATTACACAGGTTACACAACATACTCATGCTCCTGCCACCCTCCACACAGTAAACAGCAGACAATCATCCACCTGCTATCAGGCAACCCCTAAGCGCACACATGACAGCTTTGCAGGCGGTGTGTGCAACTCATACTGCCAACACCGCACTGCCACACATAACAGTACATGTCCGTACAAGCAGGTCATCTGCCTTGTACTGCATACACGCTACTTACAGCAGCCCAACATTGGACTCAGTTACCTCATCAACACAACAGCACAACACATCACCTTCATTACTGTGTCCTGGTTGTACGTAAGCCCCGCACACTACTTCTACATTGCCATCAAAGACGGATACTAGATCACCCGCAAGGACGACACCAACATTCCAGGAGTATGATTGTCAATACTTTATGAGGTACACCCCTAGAGTGACATACAACACCAAGGACCAATTTTGGTGATGGTCAAAAATTGCAGCTCTGACTGGATTTTAGGTGATTAGAAGCAGAAGATCCTCAGCAAATGATATCATTTAGACTTCAGACATGGCAATCAATT
The DNA here is from genome assembly GCF_964263255.1 of Lissotriton vulgaris. Lineage (NCBI taxonomy): Eukaryota > Metazoa > Chordata > Amphibia > Caudata > Salamandridae > Lissotriton > Lissotriton vulgaris. The sequence goes on from NC_141696.1 coordinate 232,194,536, forward strand.
CAGCCCGTGGGGTTAAGTAAATATTACAAAAGTATGTGGGCTCTGAGCAGAGCCCTGCCGCATACCCCACTTCTGTGGTTTGACTTTGGAGTAGAATGTGTAGGTGCGGACCTGATGTGTGCAGTCAGATAGTTATGACAATATCCAGTTCAGCACTGAGGACCACACGCCTATGGTCTTCATGCGGTTCTGAAGAATGGGATGGTCTACAGTGTCAAATGCTGTAGACATGCTGTAGACATGTCAACAGCACCAACGCCGCCGTGGAACCTCCGTCTAGCTCCCAGCATATAGAGTCTGCCATTTGTAAGAGGGCCAACTGTGTACTATGGGTGGGATGGAAGCTGGATTCCGAGTCATGTAGGAGGCTATTATCTATAACAAAGTCCATCAGTTGCTGTCAGGAAAATTTCAATGAAATCTTCGCCAGGACTGATAGATAGATTTTGGTGTATGATTGGAAGGTTATACAGGATCTGTGTTGCCTTTACTGATGATGTGCAGGAGGAACGTGTGTCTCCACACATCTGGGTTAGAGACCAATCTGAGGTAAGGGTTCCACATAACGTTTAAGTATTGATAGTGAATCTTTGCAAGAATGTTGTATTGCTTTGTGGGCAGGGGGTCAGTAGGATTAACATATGCTAATTGAGCAGAGAGGCTTCCACATAAATTGTGTCAAAATCTGAGACCACAGAGCTGTTACACCACTTTACTGATGGGTCAGGTGTAGAGCAACTCCTGGCTGGAGGACAAACACACCACCATCCTGCATTGGTACATCAATGTTTGCATCTAGTTCTCCAAATCCACACCATCGCTACCTCATGCTGCAAGTCCATCCACATGCTGGAAATGACCTTCAGATAGATCCACTCCTAGTCAAGACAGACAGCCACCCAGGTCCACAACAGCAGCCGGCTCAACTACGGCAACAACCTCTACACAGGAAGAAGAGCCAGACTCCAGGAGGACATGTGCACACCCAGGGCGCATGCGCAAACCTCATTATCAACATCCCCTGCCACAGACACATGACCGTTCACCTGAGATATGTACTAGAGTCCCACTGTCAACTGCAGAATCACCTTCATACTCCTCAGCCACACTCAGTAGGCACTCCACAACCACAGCCCAAAAAACAAATATGGACGTCTTCCATCCAACACCCTGTTGCCTGTAGTCCGTCCAGCCACCCTTGCCCTGGGCAACATTCATCACTTCCACAGTACAAATGCATGCGGGTGATAGTTCTCCCACATCAAAAAACAGACCTGGTAGTCCCTCCCTGGACAACAACACATTACCCATGACCTGTACACCTTCATGAGACTCGTACGTAACTGTCTGTCAGAGCAGTATGGCAAGCCACCACCCCCCACCTCAGCAGATAGTAACCATCATGTGTGAGTATTTCCCTCCATGGATGTAGTTGATCATACATTGTGACCTATGTGTGGCCACAATCATACTCAGATCCCAGTGTATGGATGGTTTAAGTTTGTTCAACACTCTGGCATACTTTGACATATCCTGACACGTATGTTGTTGACTCATGGAAAATAATACTTCAACATCAATACGTATTGTGTTTGTTATTTTTATTTCTCCATCTTGTGAGTGAAATGTGAGTAGGTGTTAGGTGCTGTACAAAAATGTGGGAAATCCAAAGGTTACAGAGGGAGATGTGAAGCCTTGCAGTTTTAGTCAACAGAGTCAAGACCAGTGTTTGGCATCATTGGTGACACTGCGACCAGCAAGTCCATGTAGGAGAGTCAGACAGTCAATAAGGTGATGCTGTTGCACACAAAGGCAAGATGCCAGACCAGGTGACCTGGGAGATGCACATGGGCCTCTGCCTCTCAACGTCTTCTCTGTGGATGACCCACCTTCCTTGGGGGACCCTCATATGCAGGCCTTGACAATGCCTGGAACTCTCCGTCGGATGATTCCACCTCCTCCTCCCTCCCTGTGCCTGTTGGCAGTCTTTACCTCGATGTTTCTGGCCTGGTGACACAGGGAGGGTGCTGCATGTTGTCAGCATTCCGACAGAGTGAATGGCTTATGTCCCTGTGCACCACCAAGAGCTCAGCCAGTCTTGCCTCCATCCATCCTTCGTATCGTCGTTGACTGGCGTGTTGCTCGGCCTGCTGGTTTTTTGAAATCGATGAGGGCCCCCACTCCCTGGCTTAACTCCCTGGTGTCCTGCCGGTATTCCTCCATGATGTTTCTGAGTTCAGATATACCGGGCCCGGCAGCTTGCTGGTCAGATTCTCGCCTCCGCCTTGTGCCACTCCCACCACCCCTGCCAACACGAGCCTGGCCTGCTGTTGTGGGCACATCGGTTCGACGGGACCCCTGAGGGTTGACAGTGGTGGTGTTGTCTGCCACCTCCTGGATGCCCGGCGAACCTTGTCTCTCATAGTCAGACTGGCTCAGTTGTGGATTGTGGGCAGGGCTCCGAGCTGTCTGCTGGGATGTGGCAGGAATGGGTGTGGTGGCTGGCGCAGATGCCCCTGATCCAGCTGCGATACAAAAGGGGATGATGGACGGAGAGTTTGATCAAATCAAACACTCACCCCCAGTCAACTGATCTGGGTTCAATCCATCACTATTTTTTAGCTCACTCAGCCACCCCAGTTCAGACATGGCCATATGCAACTCAGTCTGACCCTGTGCCTCATGGAAACAGTCCAGCCCAAACTGCCAAGCCATGTCTTCCCTGGACTGGAAACAAGCATCCTGGGACTGGTTTCGGATTCATAATCCTCATCAGCCAGGCTATCTTGAATTCAGTGGCCAAGTGAGCAAGGTACTCACGTCTGAGCATACCCTGCCAACTTAGGGCGAACAAAGCGATACAAAAGGGGATGATGGATGGAGCGTTTGAGCAAATCAAACACTCACCCCCAGTCAACTGATCTGGGTTTAATCCATCACTATTCTTTAGCTCACTCAGCCACCCCAGTTCAGACATGGCCATATGCAAATCAGTCTGACCCTGTGCCTCATGGGAACAGTCCAGCCCAAACTGCCAAAGCCATGTCTTCCCTGGACCGGAAACCAGCATCCTGGGACCGGTTTCGGATTCATAATTCTCATCAGCCAGGCTATCTTGAATCCAGTGGCCAAGTGAGCAAGGGACTCACGTCTGAGCATACCCTGCCAATTTAGGGCGAACAAAGTGATACAAAAGGGGATGATGGACGGAGCGTTTGAGCAAATCAAACACTCACCCCCAGTCAACTGATCTGGGTTTAATCCATCACTATTCTTTAGCTCACTCAGCCACCCCAGTTCAGACATGGTCATATGCAAATCAGTCTGACCCTGTGCCTCATGGGAACAGACCAGCCCGAACTGCCAAGCCATGTCTTCCCCGGACCTGAAACAATCATCCTGGGACCAGTTTCAGATTCACAGAATCCAGTGGCCAAGTGAGCAAGGGGAGCAAATCAAACGCTCCGTCCATCATCCCCTTTTGTATCGCTTTGTTTGCCCTAAGTTGGCAGGGTATGCTCAGACGTGAGTCCCTTGCTCACTTAGCCACTGGATTCAAGATAGCCTGGCTGATGAGGATTATGAATCCGAAACCGGTCCCAGGATGCTTGTTTCCGGTCCAGGGAAGGCATGGCTTGGCAGTTCGGGCTGGACTGTTCTCATGAGGCACAGGGTCAGACTGATTTGCATATGGCCATGTCTGAACTGGGGTGACTGAGTGAGCTAAAGAATAGTGATGGATTAAACCCAGATCAGTTGACTGGGGGTGAGTGTTTGATTTGCTCAAACGCTCCGTCCATCATCCCCTTTTGTATCGCTTTGTTCGCCCTAAGTTGGCAGGGTATGCTCAGACGTGAGTCCCTTGCTCACTTGGCCACTGGATTCAAGTTAGCCTGGCTGATGAGGATTATGAATCCGAAACCGGTCCCAGGATGCTTGTTTCCGGTCCAGGGAAGACATGGCTTGGCATTTTGGGCTGGACTGTTCCCATGAGGCACAGGGTCAGACTGATTTGCATATGGCCATGTCTGAACTGGGGTGGCTGAGTGAGCTAAAGAATGGTGATGGATTAAACCCAGATCAGTTGACTGGGGCTAAGTGTTTGATTTGCTCAAACGCTCCGTCCATCATCCCCTTTTGTAGCGCTTTGTTCGCCCTAAGTTGGCAGGGTATGCTCAGACGTGAGTCCCTTGTTTACTTGGCCACTGGATTCAAGATAGCTTGGCTGATGAGGATTATGAATGCGAAACCGGTCCCAGGATGCTTGTTTCCGGTCCAGGGAAGACATGGCTTGGCAGTTCGGGCTGGACTGTTCCCATGAGGCACAGGGTCAGACTGATTTGCATATGGCCATGCCTGAACTGGGGTGGCTGAGTGAGCTAAAGAACGGTGATGGATTAAACCCAGATCAGTTGACTGGGCGTGAGTGTTTAATTTGCTCAAACTCTCCGTCCATCATCCCCTTTTGTATCGCCTGATCCAGCTGCTGCACGGGTTTGGGATCCAGATGTGCCAGGTTGGTCGGGGTCATCCATGGAGTGGTGAGAGGCGTCGCTGTTGGTGGGTTCAGGGTCCTGTGGAGCCTGGGACTGTGATCCATCTCCCCCCTGGTTGGGAGTAGATTGTGCACGTTGCCCCGTGGGTGTGAGAGACAGACGATGTTAATGCCATTTAATGCAAAATCAAATTTTCATATACATTGTCGTTATCACTGTTACACCTGCTTTGGATTTTTCACAATGTTCACTTGAGGTGTCAGATTGATATGTGTTCTGGACTCATTTTAATGTGAGGATCTATTTACGATGAATGGCACAGCCAGGCATATCAGCAGGGATTTGGCAGTCATTGTGCACCACAGCTATGCCATCATGGATGCAACACATTAACACTGTGGATCACCATAGTGTGATAACAGTACAGCTGCGTTGTGTCGCTGGTGTAACGTAGATCCAGCAATGCTCTGTGTGGCCCTATCTGCACAATGCTGTGTCAATTCTTACGTCTGCTTCAGGCATGCACAGAGTTTTGAGGCAGCATGCCCATAAAGAGACTGAGTGAAATGTTTAAGATTTCACTCAGCCACTTTTGGGAGGTGTTGCTGCGCCGTGACGGGCAGCCACGGCACACCACACCACGACCACACCATGACCAGTACACCTACTTCTGGCTCAGGGCTTTGGAACGTGGCACATCTCCCAGGTGCACCACCTTGTCGATACCCAGCACCATTGCACTAATATTTGTGCGTCCGATGCGTCAGTAAGGTGTAGCTACGGCATCGTGGTATGAGTGCAAGTGACTTGTGAATCAGCCCTCTGCATTTTTTGATTGAATGCTTCATCAGATCGGTATTTGTTGTGTTGCATGACGATTGTGACAGTGGGGCACTACATTGCCTGTCCCAGATGGCTATGTTCATGTAAGGGGTGTGGGTGACAGGCCATGCTGGTAGTTGGAGTGTGAGTTGGAACTGCGTCTCAGTCATGGTGTGGCTGTCCCCCCATGGAGCATGCTGCCATGACCGTGGTTGTGAGTTCCTGTGCAAGATAACTCACCTTGATGTCCTGATGTTTGTGTTTGCACTGGTCACAGGAGGGCCTTGTGCTGCATACACCAGGGCCCAGTGTCAGCTATGTTGTCAGTACTTTCTCACTCCCTGTACATTGAACATGGTCCATGGGTGTGTACCTGGGCCATATGGGATGAGTGCAATTGGGCTTGTGCGTACACAGTATTGGTGATAGGGGTGGCCAAAGTTTAACCTTCTTCACCATCCCCCTTGCACCCTCCTACCATTCCCCTGGCAGCCTTCTGGCCCTAAGTCTTGCACCCACCCCATACTGTTGCCCACTGCTAGGAGTCATATCCAGCCACCCGTCCTATGTCTGGGCAGTGCTGGAAGGAATATCCACCCAACAACATTGTATTGGGCAGTGCTGGGAGTCATATTCACACACCCTTCCTATGTCTGGGCAGTGCTGGGAGTCATTTCATTTTCATTTCAAATTATCTTTATTCGGTACTTAAAAAGATACCATTAAAGAACATGAAAAATATATACATACAATATTTAAAAGCATTTAAAAGTAATAGTGTTAAAAAATGTACAGATAAAAATGCATATATAAAGACGATAAATCATTCGTTAGGGGTCTCATACTAGAATTGGTTCAGTCTATGCAGTTGTTTCCCTAGTGTTCCTCAGTCTTATGGCAACCTTAAAAAAGCTTATGACACATAACAGGGTATATGGGTCTGGGGCTTTTTGCAAAAAAAGGATGGCTGCTTTGGCATGTTTCAGTCTTTGGTTTTTCAGAATCCTTACTAAAAACTTCCTTCTTGGCTCTGAATAGAAGGGACATAATAAAACAAAGTGAAGGGTATCCTGCGGGGACCTAGTGTCGCAGCCGCAGGTACCCTTCAACTCTACCGTGCGTGTGAATCCTGCAGGAACTGCCAATAGGTGGTGAAGTAGATTCAAACGGAACCTGGTCATATAAAATCTTTCCTGCGCATTGTACATTACCGCTAGGTATGGTTCCATTTTAAATGTTGTAGATATCACTAATCCATGGGCCACCACAGAGGTTTTTCTGTTTTCAACGTGGGCCCTCCTGGCTGATGCCCATGCACTAAATACGTTTTTGGCCAGTGTTTTGTTCTGTGCAGTCATCAGCTCTGGGTCAGAGAACAGATTTTTACAGCCGATACATTCCAGGGTATCCTTTACGTATTTAAGCCATGGAATCTGCCCCCCTTTATCCCGTCTCAGGCAATCCATGATAATCTGCCTGCTGAGGCAAGCCTCCGGATTTGTCCATATCTTGATCCAGGCCAAGATGGGTCGGATCTTAATTTTATCCTCAATATAGGGCTCGCCCAATTCCAAGTGTGTTATGTGTGAGGGGGTGCACTGAGGAACCTTTAGTAGTTTTTTGAAGAATTTATTTTCCTCAGCTTGTATCTGATGTACTTGGTTAGTTTTGCAGCCCCACACTTCTGCTCCATATGACACCTTGGCGCAGGAGACCGCTCTGTATAAATTCAATATCTGTTCCTGGGACCACCTACCTAGCCTCCTTCCGTATGCCATTATAGCACCCGTTGAGGCCACCAATTTGGATGCGTGTTTTTCTGCCAAATTCTTGAATTCCAATTTCTCATCAAAGAGAACGCCTAGGTAGGAGAAAGACTTAACTCTTCCTAGCCTATGTGAGCCTATGCTATACAAGAAAGTATTTTTTGGATTCAAGCCTGTGGACATAACAAAAGACTTATCCAAGTTTGCTGAGAGGTCCAACGAGTTCATAAAGTTTACAAAACCATCAATTAATTTTTGTAGCCCCAGTGGGGTGCGGGCTAACAGCACTGCGTCGTCTGCATACAAGAGGACGGGTACTGGACGCTGGCCAATCTTAGGGGAATCCACTCCCAGTTTCATAAGTTCTTTATCCAAGTTGTTGATATACAAAGAGAATAGGAAGGGGGCTAAGATGCAGCCCTGCCGCACACCACTTGTACAGGGAAATGGTTCAGTCTTCATTCCTTCCTAATTGTAACGAACTGCAGCTGTGGTCTCCCAGTGTAATGCCTTCAGGGTGTCTACTAGCCCATGATCCACCCCTAGAGAGGTCATCAGGGCCCATAGCTTCTGTCTGTTGACGCGGTCAAAGGCCGCTGAGAGATCCATAAACCCCATATGGATGGTCCCCTTGGCTGCAATAGTGTATTTGGCGGTGAGGAGATACAGGTTTAAACATTGATCTGTTGTGGATCTCCCTTCTCTGAACCCATACTGTACATCTGTTAAAATAGGATTGTCCTCTGCCCAGATTTGTAGACGGTTTAAAATCACACGTCCTAGAACTTTAGCCGTCACATCTATCAAAGAGATAGGACGGTAGCATTGAGGGTCGTCCCGGCTGCCTTTTTTATGAATTGGGGCAATAGTTGCAGAGGACCAGGAGCGGGGCAGTCCTGCCACTACTGCCTCGTTCAAGACCCTGGTAAGAACAGGTGCCCATAAGTCAGTATTGCTCAAATAGAGGTCAGGAGGGATACCATCGGGCCTGGAGCTTTATTTTTTGAGAGCTCTTGGATAGCTGATTTTATTTCTCCCAACGAGAATTCTAAACCTACGGGTGCTGCTGGTTTTGCCCCTTCTCCTTGCAGTGCAGTCCCAGTGTGGTTGTAAAGACCACAATAGTGATTGCGCCATTGCTCAGGGAGAATGGTATTCACTATGTCCGGCCCCCTTGGGTCTTTAAAACATGGGTCATTTATGACTTTCCAGAAAGCCGACATATCGCCCCTCTCTGCTGCTTCCCTTAGATCCTCCCATGCTCGATTTTGTAGGGATTTTTTGCCCGTTTTCAGGGCTTTTTTGTAATTGGATCTGCACCCTGCTATTTTAGCTTTATCCTTCGGTTGGTCAGAGAGGCTTTTTTTGAGATCTTTCAGTGCCTTGGTGCAGTCGTGATCAAACCAACGTGGGGTCGGGGGCTGTTTGGATCCTGTTCGGGGAGAGGATTTCAGTAAGGTGTCTACAAGTTGGGCAATTTCCTCAAAAGCTAACCACGGTTAGACCACCCATATTTTCGTCCAGGCATATTTGTAATTGTTTTTGACCCTTCGTGACGAGGTTAAGATAAAACGCTTCTCCATTTATCTTGGCCCATTTCAGCCTTCTCCCTTGTGCTGTCACCTGTTCTATGGCCACGGGTACATCCTCTGCTGTTCTGAGGTTCATACATTTAAGATCCAGTGTCAGTGGGTTGTGATCACTGAAGGGGCTAAATATAATGTCAAAGTTTGTAATCCATTTTCTGAGTGTTGGAGACACCATGATAAAATCTATGTAAGAGTGGCAACCCCTTCCTTTATATGTTGGATTAGGTTCCCTCGTGTTATCTATCTTTATTAGATCCATTACAGACAATAGGTTGTGCCTCTTTGTAAGATTCTCCATCTCCTTGCCTTCGATGGTATGGGCAAAATGGGGCCCCTTTTCCTCCGTGCACCGTGACCAGTCCTTGTTTATTGGTCTTAGTTTTTCACAAAGATGGCAGTTAAAGTCCCCAACTAAAATGGTGTATGATGATCCCTTGGCGTGATTAATTGAGGGCATATTTTTAAAATAGTCGTTCAATTCTTTCACAGTGTTGGTTCTACCGCGTGTACCCACTGAGTTGTACCAATTTATCAGTATAATTTTTAGACCCTTATGAGAGAAGCCAATCGCTTGCATGTTTATAGAGTCTCGGCTTGGGTTTGACCAGTGCCCCTGGATGCGAAGGTCTACATATGTGATTAGTCCACCAATAGCTCTTCCGGATGGCGCCCTTAATGCGGGGACCCCAAAACTTTTAAACCCTTCCAGTGAGAATTGACTGGGTTCGACAGCCCAGGTCTCCTGAAGACAAATAATGTGGAAACTGGTTATAAACTCTCTCCACTCCTTCACGTTATATTTGGCTGCTACCCCTGCTATGTTCCATGATAAAACTCTTATGCCAGACTCAGACTCCACCTTGTTAGCGCCAGCAGCCATAAGGCAGTTGACTGATACCTCCATCGATGCCACTGGGGTATCCATTTTATCTAGTAAAGATCCTCACCTTGACGCGATTTCCTGCCCAGGCCTTGGGATGTCATTCGTGTCCACTGCTAGAGGTTCATGGGTGGGTACCATCGAGGCACTGCCTGACTCTACTGGGGCAGTAGATGGCAAGTATTCTGTTTGTCGCGTTCTTTTCGTCGAGCTGCCCTCAGATGGATGAAGTTTGCACTCCCTATTCTGTTGGAGTCAGTCGACAATGTCCAAGGCGCAAAACCTGTTCCAATGTGCGTGCATTGCAACTATTGGGTCATAGAGGGGGAATGACTGCCAGGGGGTCTGCCAATTGTCTGCTCTATGGAACTGCAGGGGATGTGGGGCCCTATTCACTCGGACCCTGTTTAATTGTGTTAGTCCATGTTTCGGAGGCAAGGGGTAGAAATAGGATAGGGGTAAGGGATATATATTTGTTTGTGGACCCGACGAGGGAGAGTTGCATATGTGGGTTACTACAGAGGTGTCCCTGAAATTGATTGCGATGACATCCCCCGCAACAGTTTTAGCGCTGTTTCCTATCCATTGCCCCCATCTAACAGACAATATTTCCCCAGACATGTGTAAGGGTAGTGGCTTGTTGGATCTTAGCCATTGTACGCATTTATTCCTCAGCTCCCCTTCATGTTCTCTTTTGCCTTCCTTTAGGGGTGGTACTCCTGTTAGCACAACTACATAGGGTAGTGCTTCCGGTGGTAGGTTAATGGAGTGGAACCGCACTCCTGTTTTCACTCTTGCTGCGGCTGTTGGGGAGGTAGTTTTTGCTTGGGTGGGGTTCCCTATTTTGGCGTTGCTTTCACTGTCCTTGTCTAATGGTGGGGAGCTTTTTTCTTGATTGTTATTTGCCTGCGGGGCTGTGCCCTTTATGCTAGATGGTGGGTGGGTATAAGTTTTCGCCGGCGTTTTATTTTGTGGGGCTGCGCTATTTTTTAGTTTGCCGGGGTTCGTATCAGGTGCTGTCTTTCCCTTATTTATGGACTTTTCAACCCCTGATCCAGCATTATTCTGATTGCCTGAAGCTAGTGATGATGCTTGTGACGCCTGTCTGGTTGGTCCTATCACTCTGTTGTTTATTACAGATGTTAATCTGTCCAATTTGGCCATTAGGGGCTTAAGCTGCGCACTGATGGTCTCTTCCAGTTCTGCCTTAAGGTCTGACACCATGTTGGCTACCCAACAGGGTATGCCAGACACGGTGTTAGCCATTGGGGTTGTCAGATTGTGATTGGGCTTTGAATTTTCTTTCACCCCCTTTTTGCTATTCTGCTTGCCAACACTGTTCTTCCTAGACTTTTGGGCAGGTTTGCCTGGATTTCTAGTTTGTAGAGTAGCCCGGGGTGTCTGCTCTAGGTTTACAGGATCTGTGTCTCTAGCTGTGTTTTTGGGCGTGTTTGTAGTTGGCTGTGCACAAGGGAGCTCTACGTAAGAGGATGTTAACGAAAAGCTTATGTCTGGGTCATCTATTAAAGTTATCACCGGGCCCTCCTCTGTGTCATGAATAGCTACTGTGGGTACTATCGAGAGTCGCCTTTCGGTGTTTTCAATGGCTGTTGCCACGACCCCAATGGTCTGTTGCAGCATTTTATCTATCGCTGTTAAAGTTGGTAAGGGCTGCGACAGTGATGAATCGACTTTCTGTCTAGTATTGGATCTTGGCGTGGGCATTCTGTTTGTTTTGGACCCCCTCTTCATGATTTAGAGGTCAATCAATCGCCAGAAAGCACGGGGCACCCCCCTTTACAATATAAGCCTGGTGATGACTGATAGGTTTGTAGCAATAGTAGTGGAATGCTGTGGACAAAACCAGTTCCGTCTCAGGCTGCACTTTGTATTGGCCCAGACAGTACCTTAGATGTGACAGATCGGAGCAGGCCTTGTCTGGCCTTGGAGGGCCTTAGAGGGCCCGCCCTTTGCCCGGGCTTCGCCAGGCGTCCCGCTCGCGTCCCGCGAGACGGTGGTAGCATCGTTTATATGCGCCTCCTGGCACTCAGAGTTGACGATGACGACGCGGACCCCAGTAGGGCTGCTGGGATTTGTGGTCCTGCCCCTCGCCGGTCTCCTCTCTGCGGCTCCCGCTCCAGTTGGAAAAAGAGCGGAGGAGCAGCGGGAGACTGGCAGGCGGGTCCGCGGGATCTGCTGTTGCTCTGGGAAAGTTTATCGCTACGGCTGGTTACAGGTTCGTGACCCTCGGCATACACACGGGCATAGAAGGAGTTCCCACTCCCAATGGTGGTAGCGTCGTTTATATGCGCCTCCTGGCGCTCAGAGATGACGATGACGATGCGGACCCCAGTAGGGCTGCTGGGATTTGTGGTCCTGCCCCTCGCCGGTCTCCTCTCGGCGGCTCCCGCTCCAGTTGGAAAAAGAGCGGAGGAGCAGCGGGAGACTGGCGGGCGGGTCCACGGGATGTGCTGTTGTTCTGGGAAAGTTTATCGCTACGGCTGGTTACAGGTTCGTGACCCTCGGCATACACACGGGCATAGAAGGAGTTCCCCGGCATAGAAGGAGTCACTTTACACGAGCAAGGCTGGTCACATAGACATTAACACATCCTATATCCATGACCAGACACTGGGTATTTCACCTTTGCATGACACGTGGCAATCTGCTATCATCTAAGATTGTTTCTTGACTTTGCAATTGAACCTGCTAATCATACGTTTGCTAGTAACTGTGTGCTATTCAAACCTATGTTTCAAGTAGTGGCTGCATGGCGCATACAGATTTTATATTCATATCTATATAAAATATACATGATGCAATGAATTGCATTTATAATTTAGGCTTTACATTTAATTGTTTATAATGTGTGCCGTTTTCATGACGATTGAATTTTTAGTCATATTTATTATTTGTGGACGTAGCATGCTCCTTGTGATCTGCATATTGGTAGACTGTTACAAGATGGCCGACACTCTTTTACTTGCTTTCTGCATTTGCGACCTGAGTCCTTTGTTTATGTTTTTTGAAAAGTATTTACTCTGTTCACACGCTATGCACAAACTTACGTGATCAAGGCTTCGTGGAAGCCGAAACATGTAGTAAGGTGTCAATAAACACCCTTGGACTCTGCTGACTCGTTTGGTGTTTTTGCTAATCTGAGAGCGTGATACAGAACTTTGGAAAGAGTTGGAGATATATATATATATATATATATATATATATATATATATATATATATATATATATATATATATATATATATATATATATATATATATATGTATGTATATATATATATATATATATATATAGCAAAGTCTTTCATCTATAGTGAAATGTTGGACTCATAAACATTATTTAATGAAGTGATGAATTATGAAACAACTCTTAGATGAGTAATTGTTACATATTGTTTATATATTACACGATGTTACAAAATGGCACCCACGTTAGAAGTGGTACGCAAGTCCTTCCTTTATTTTGACAAAGTGAATGCTGATATAACATGGTGTTTTGTATGAGTGCCGGTAACATCGAAAAAGGCACTTCCGCCGAAACGCGCCTGTTGCTGTAATAAACTAGATACTTGCAATCACAGCTGCCCGGTGTGCGGTTTCCTTTGTGCACGTCAAGTGCGATATTGGATTTGAGCTTCATATTTAAAGCGGAGTCTGCAACCGCTTTTCCGCACCCGCCCGCGAGTGCCTCCCGTTTTGACATTGCAGAGTTTGGAGCTGGTTCGTTTAAGGAGGCACCGCCGAGAACTGCAAATCCGCTGCGCTATCACATCATGCCGTGTGCGGAACTTCATGCCGAGTGAGGGAGAAGAATCCTCAGCGTTCGAGCCATCTGCTGAAAACGCCGTCTTGGTGAGTCACGCACATTAGAAGATTAGCGCATTGCTTTTACTCGGACTACACGAGTATTTGAACAGTACTGTCGGCAGAGCTTGGGGGCAGCTTCACGGATTGCAAGCACAGTGGTTTTGACGGCCGTCAAAGTCACTTACAGCTAAAATACTTTTACCATGGCACAAGCCATGTTTAGTGAACAAGAGCGTCGAGAAGCAGCTAAGGGCATGTTTAAAAGACAAAACACGAGACAAGCCCAGAGTGCTGCCAGCGGCCAGGAACAACCTAGGAGCAAAGTAACCGAAATTATGACTACATTGGAACGTCTCTACGAACAAGAAATACGTAAAAGGTGGGAGGCCACCAGCTTGCAAAACTATATTGACGAACAACGTGTCCCCAGAGGGTTGAGGGTATACACTGTGCCTTCCTATGAGAATCCAGACCCACAACTACTAACTGATTGGGCGGAACATACTGCTCAATATTGCAGAGGAACACTCGACATACTGGTGAAGTATGCGTGGAGTGATAGGGACAAAGCCCTCCAGGAAATTAAGGAGCTGGAAGCAGACTTGTCTAAGGAAGATCTAGACAAGAAAACCCTAGATGATATGATGGGCCAAATGAAATTGCGACTAACTAAATACGAACAAAAGATCAAGTCACGAAAACAAGAAAAATTTGCACGTGACGAAAATGATTATTTACAGGGAAGAGTTCTTACCTTCGCCCGCAAGTTTGATGGACCCAGAAAGGAAGTATATCAACGCTCCAAACAAACTACCACCAGAGTAGAAACCTCTGAATCAGAAGTCACCGAAAATGAGTCGGGAGATGAAGGGTCAAGTACGAGAACTGAAGGAAATACAACAACTACTCCTTTTCACGACGAATTCAAGGTTATACGACAGTCGTGGCTCCGGGGAGGCAAAAACAAACCTCCGGAAGGAAGCGCAGAAAAACCCGCAGAGGCGGGGGAGGCAGGCAGAGGAAGAGGCCGAACCCGAAGCTGGACGAATCGCAAGAAGAACATGAACAGGCAATAATGACGTCGAATTTGACAGTAGTCAATCTCACGGAAAGGACCCTTACTGAAGTAGAGCATAAGATACTCACAATGGGACTTACATTCTGCCCAAGCAACCAATTGGAGTACACACAAGCACGCATTGACCTATTTAGTTTCGTGCGGAAGCTTAAGCTCCATAAATACTTCAAAACCAGATCACATTTAAAAGAACGTAAGGGAAATACCACGCGGATGACTGCTACCGATGCCCTTAGCGGGAAAGATCTGCCTGCAATAGAATGCCTGGAAGACTTAAGATCTGAAACTGGTGGTGAACCAGAGCATGAAATTCAAGATTTTCCAACAAGAGCGGAAAATACAGGTGTGGAACAGGACATAGAAGAGAGTCCATTTAAACCTAAGTCTCTGTTTAATCCACAGATGCCACCAGACGCTATTGACATTTTTTCAGATGCGATGACCAATGACCTCCTTAAGTTCAGAAGGAGACCCAAACACCATCTACGCTCGGATAATCTAACAAAAATGGAGAAACAAGCATTACAGCAATTATTACAAGACCATAAAATTATCATCAAACCCTCAGATAAGGGGGGTAATGTAGTATTACAAACAAGGGAAGCATATTGTGAGGAAGCACTTCGTCAATTGAATACAGATTGTTACTTGAAGGTTACAGCTAAGGAGTATCAGACCAGCATCTTGGAATATAACAATTTAATTGCCAAGTGGTATAATAAAAACATGCTAGGTCGGGAAGAACATTTGTTTTTACGAAGTTCAAATCCTGTAACACCAACTTTTTATCATATACCCAAGCTACACAAGGATGATAAACATCCGCCTGGCAGGCCCATTGTTTCTTCCATGAATGGATTAACCGAACATTTGTCTATGTTTATCGATCACTTTTTATCTGTATGGGTACTTCAACTTGACTCTTATATTAGGGACACCCAAGACTTTCTGAACAAAATAGAAAATATTGAATGGGACCCTAGTTATCAACTCATGGTTTTAGACATTGCCAGTCTGTATACGTGCATAAGGCACGAAGATGGTATAACAGCAGTAATGTCTTTTTTGGAAAGACGCCAATTGAGGTACTCAGCACACACCATCATGCTCATTGAGTATATCGAGTTCTGCCTCACTCGTAATATTTTTCTATTTGAAGATCAACATTACAGGCAACTCACTGGGCCGGCGATGGGCACCTGCTTTGCCCCCAGCTATGCAAACTTGTTCGTTGGCTGGTGGGAGGAGCGGGTGCCCAGAACCTACCATGATGATTTGAATTCAGGACGGGTCATCAAGTGGTATCGATATATCGACGATTTATTCATTATCTGGCTGGGAAACACAGAGTCAGCCAATCGATATATCGATCTCCTCAACAATAATCAAGTCAATCTTAGATTCTCGGGCACAGTTAGTCCAGTGGCAGTGGACTACCTGGACCTGAGGGTCTATGTTGAGGAGAAGACTTTACAAACCACCTTGTTCCGCAAAGCAACAGCGGGCAACTCGATACTCTTTGCCAGCAGCAGCCATCCACCTAAACTCATCCAAAGCATTCCCTATGGGGAATTGCTTAGGCTGAGAAGAAACTGTTCAACGGACCATGAATTTAATAAAGCTGCTGCTACAAGCATTGCCAGATTTAGAGTCAGGGGATATGATTCAGCTACCCTTGACACCACATTAAACAAAGTGAGAGGTATAGACAGAAAGCAGGTGCTCACTGGCAGTAAGAGGGCCACAGATGAGATGGGTAAGTTCCGGCTGGTAACTCCCTAGTCAGCTGAGGCAAGTTATCTCAAGAAAATGCTACGAAAAAACTGGCCCATCCACCTAACAGACACAATGATTGGTATGGATGTTCCACCTCAACCATTGGTTACCTTTAAAAGAGCGAGATCCCTGCGTGACATCTTGGTCAAAAGTCACCTTGACAAACTGCCTGGAAAACCTAGTGGGCTCAAACAGATGATGGGCTTTTTTCCATGCAGTAAATGCAAGGCCTGCGCAAACAGTAGGAGGGTGTTAACATATGAAATACCGGATGCAAGAATCAACAACAAAAAAGATAATGAGGTTTATCACCTGCACAACACCCTTCGTTGTATATTGTTTGTTGTGCCCGTGCGGTCTACATTACATCGGGAGTACCGTTAATCCAGTAAAAATGCGGGTGCTAAAACATATGCGGGCCATTGATAAAAACGACCAGGCATACTCTGTTGCGCGCCATTTTGCAGAAAACCATAATAGAGATCGCAATCAACTACAATATTTTGGTTTGGACCATGTAGCTCAGAGTCCCAGGGGTGGTGATAGACTTAAGAAGCTGCGCAGATTAGAATCGTGTTACATAATCGATTTACACACCAAACATCCTTATGGTTTAAATTGTGGGGAGGAACTGACAGTCCACATAGGCTGAAAATTGTGGTAAAAGTACAGTACAGGAGATTTGGGTTACTTAACTAGTATATAGTAGCAATGAATTGAGAAACTCATGAATGAAAATTGATACCGTAATTCATGTTTTGTTTTTTGTTTTTTGACATGCACACTGATGAATTCATGTATTATTACATAGCAATATGTTCACGTATTCTTGATATCTATGACTAGTCATAGTTTATTCTAATCTATGGTACGATTGGGATGATATATGGAAGGATACTAGCCGATCCACGGCTCTGTTAGCAAAGTCTTTCATCTATAGTGAAATGTTGGACTCATAAACATTATTTAATGAAGTGATGAATTATGAAACAACTCTTAGATGAGTAATTGTTACATATTGTTTATATATTACAAGATGTTACAAAATGACGCCCACGTTAGAAGTGGTACGCAAGTCCTTCCTTTATTTTGACAAAGTGAATGCTGATATAACATGGTGTTTTGTATGAGTGCCGGTAACATCGAAAAAGGCACTTCCGCCGAAACGCGTCTGTTCATGTAATAAACTAGATACTTGCAATCACAGCTGCCCGGAGTGAGGTTTCCTTTGTGCACGTCAAGTGCGATATTGGATTTGAGCTTTATATATATATATATATATATATATATATATATATATATATATATATATATATCACGCTCACACTGCTGCTCGAACGACCCTCGACCAGCCAACGCTGATGCCGTCGGTAGCAGCAGCCGCTACCTTAATGTCTGCAGGTACTGGATCCCACCAAATAGAAGGAGACAGAGATGGCACACCAGGAAATCTTGCACAAACCCTTTATTGTGCACTCGTTAACCCACGATAATATATATAATATATATAAATAAATTTGTTTGAACAGTGTAAGGCGAGCATGGCTTTCTCTTACCTCAGTCCATGAATAAGGGGCGTGTTCAGGCCCCGAAACTCGTCGGACTTATCTTTTTAATCAGGAGGGGATCGCAACTCTGCAGCGGGTGCCGCTAAGAAGCCGGAGGCTCGGGCCGCTGTGGTTGAGCCCTCATCAAAGCGCTTGCGCTCCTTGCTCTCACATGTTCTAACGGCCCGACATGGCCGTGGTGAGGAGCTCCAGTCCGGAGACGGATCAATGATCTTCTGCCACTGGAGGCTGAGGCGAGGGAACTGTAATCGCCTGACAGCACAACGACCCCTGAACATGAAGCGAAGTTGAAGACCTCCCTCCCTTCCTACTCAAGGATTGAACGGACAACTAAACATTAAGAAATGCCAACCTACTCAAGGGCATAACACATCGCTCACCTTACAGGACTACAACTCCCATAGGTCCTGGCGCCGTAAACTCCTCCCACTCAGGGCGGATGACGCCCATTGATCAAATAAAATGTGTTTGAACAGTGTAAGGCGAGCATGGCATTCTCTTACCTCAGTCCATGAATAAGGGGCGTGTTCAGGCCCCGAAACGCGTCGGACTTATCTTTTTAATCAGGAGGGGATCGCAACTCTGCAGCGGGTGCCGCTAAGAAGCCGGAGGCTCGGGCCGCTGTGGTTGAGCCCTCATCAAAGCGCTTGCGCTCCTTGCTCTCACATGTTCTAACGGCCCGACATGGCCGTGGTGAGGAGCTCCAGTCCGGAGACGGATCAATGATCTTCTGCCACTGGAGGCTGAGGCGAGGGAACTGTAATCGCCTGACAGCACAACGACCCCTGAACATGAAGCGAAGTTGAAGACCTCCCTCCCTTCCTACTCAAGGATTGAACGGACAACTAAACATTAAGAAATGCCAACCTACTCAAGGGCATAACACATCGCTCACCTTACAGGACTACAACTCCCATAGGTCCTGGCGCCGTAAACTCCTCCCACTCAGGGCGGATGACGCCAATTGATCAAATAAAATGTGTTTGAACAGTGTAAGGCGAGCATGGCATTCTCTTACCTCAGTCCATGAATAAGGGGCGTGTTCAGGCCCCGAAACGCGTCGGACTTATCTTTTTAATCAGGAGGGGATCGCAACTCTGCAGCGGGTGCCGCTAAGAAGCCGGAGGCTCGGGCCGCTGTGGTTGAGCCCTCATCAAAGCGCTTGCGCTCCTTGCTCTCATATATATATATATATATATATATATATATATATATATATATATATATATATATATATATATATATATATATATATATATATATATATATATATATATATATATCCATTTGAAACTGCCCTGAAATTGAGGCGCCACACACAAGCGTTATTTTCTCCTTTTAATTGTGCAGATAGTCGGGGCATCAGTTAAAACACAGCAGCACAATGTTCACCAAACGCGTTTCAGGCCCCATGTGGCCCTTGTTCACTGGTAATTGCTGCAGGCATACTGGCAAAATTTCGTGCCGCACTCGCTGCGCTCACATTTGTCTTCCTCCCAAGTGGATGTGGCAAAATTGCATTATGGTATCAGTGGTCTGTATAGTTTAAAGTTCTTAGTGAACTGCAAATGTGCCTCTAGCAAAAGTCTTAAATTCCTTTAGTAGGTTAGCTGGCAGTATTGAAACCTCATTTCCCCACTTCTTGATACAGCAAAAATCGGTAACGCTGTTCTTTTCAACGCCGTCATTTTTCGTAGCATCAGGAGCTGCTCTTCCATAGCGGGGCACCTCACGACCCGAGCCGGGTCGCTATATATCCATTTGAAACTGCCCTACGCTATGAAAAATGACGGCGTTGAAAAGAACAGCGTTACCGATTTTATATATATATATATATATATATATATATATATATATATATATATATATATATATATATATATATATATATATATATATATATATATATATATATATATATATATATATATATATATATATATATATATATATATATATATATATATATATATACTAGCTTACCCGTCGGGCATTGCTGCGATCTCAGAAGAAAGGAAATTTAAGGAAACTTGTTATGATAACATTTAATTTACATTGTGTAATTTTTATTGAAACATATTCATTTTAATATGGAAAGCATTTTAAAGTGTTGTTTTAATTCTGTTTATTTATTCGAGTGCTTGTGGATACACAGTATTTTTTGTTTTTCCGTCTGGTGTGTACACGAATAAATCAGAAAGTTTTCCGACGCGTGAGCTGGCCACATACAGTTATCAGTCAGTCAGTCAAATACTTTATTTGATAAATAAATATCATAAAAAGACATAGTACAGTACCACAAATGATTACACAGGAAAACAACATAGTCAAGAAATTCATTATGTCAGTGTAAATATTATACAATATAAATATATCTAAAAATATGATAAAAAGTTACAGGGGCTTCTATCCTATAATAAAATCATGGAATAAAAAACAGACAATCTAATTCATAGAATATCGACAGGAATAGGTGTGACCTTGGCAATCCTATTCCTTATCCGAGTAGCAGCAACTACAAAACTTGCAACATAAAATATTATTCGAGGGGAGTTTAATTGTTGTAAATACAGAAGGCCTGGCCTAACCTGTATAAAGCCCTCTCGAAAGCGTTTACAGAACATAATAAAATGTAGGGTGTCCTGGTTCGAGAAATCATCACATTGATAAGGATCAGCCCGCTCTGGGGGTCACCAATTTTTAAAGCAGCCAAGAGAAAAACGAATCAGATTAAAACGAAATCTTGTTAAAAGGGGCCGATGAAAGGGGTGATTAACTATGGTGAGGTAAGGTTCAGGGCCTGGTGAGCTAATTAGGGCATAGTTAGTTCTGACGGTTGGTTTCATCAACTCTACCTCCTCCCGCTCTAGAGAGAGTAAGTCCATCATAGCGTTTTTGGGCAATTCGATGTCCTTCCTCACAATAGATCCATACAGTTGTCAATGTGAGAAGCACAGATTCTCCAAATCTAGTCGACACACTTGCAGCGATTGTCCTTGTGCTTTGTTGATGGTCATTGCAAAAGCGAGTCGCACCGGAAACTGTAAACGTTCAGTATTGGAAAGATTATGAGGGCCTTGGGGGTCCGGGGAGATGAAATTTAACACATTTTTCTTTTTTTTTCTTTTTTTGCCAGAAACCTTCGCGGGAGTGTACTCAACAAATTTTAAGAAATGTTTTATTTTTTATTTATTTATTTTTGGACAGAAACCTTCACGGGAGTGTACTCAACAACTTCCCAAAGTTTCATGCCGACCGGATGAATGGTGTAGTAATGCATAAAGGAAAAACAGACATAATTTCGTTTATATATATGTATATATATATATATATATACATATATATACATATATATATATATATATATATATATATATATATATATAGTTAGGACCTAGTTACCATAGGAAATTCCGAACATTCTATTGGGAATAATTTTGGCGCCGATTGAGGGATCTGCCTATAATTTTCCTTAAATTTGCCTCGCTGAGCTCCGCTCCTTCCCTGAAAGTTTTGGGGGGATTCGTCAAGCGGGGGCCGAGAAAAAAGGGAGGTCCCAAAATGTGTTTTCCCCATGTTAATTTCCATAGGGACATTCTGACAAGGCTACAGCTCGAACGGCTGAACGGAATTACACCAGATTTGGCAAAATGGTAGGGACTGGTATGCAGCAGTGCCTTTTGTATGCTTGGTGTAAATCCCTCCAGTAGTTTTTGAGAAAATTGAATGTGAAATTGAGTCCAATGCAATTTCCCATAGGACCTTTAGACACGGCTACAGCCTGAACGACTGAATGGAATTATACCAAACTTGGCAAAATGGTAGAGCCTGGTATGCAGAAGTGCCTTTCATATATTTGGTGAAAATCCCTCCAGTAGTTGTTGAGAAAATTCAATTTTCCCAAATGATATATCTATGATTGGGACACCGTGAGTGCACGTAAGCTTACTGTACTCTACCTTCCCGAGTATGAGCTGTATGCTGATAGGCTGCTACTGTCTGTGAACATTCTAAAACAGAAATTGTTGGCAGCCATCTTGTGCCTCGGTAGACTGAGGCACAGGAAAGCAGAAAAACAAACATGTTGAACTCAAAAAGGGGGCAGGGTAGAAGCGGGGGTACACACACTTGCGCGTACGGTGCGCGTACTCCCGCGATTATTCAGAAGAATTAATTTTTGGGGGGGCCTGGGGGGCCTTGTGGGACCCCCTGAGCAGGCCTAGGGGATCAGGGTGCTTCTACCCTGTCCCCTTTGCCTGTTTTGCACCTTTGTTTCACTGCTTTCTTGTGCCTTGGTTCTACTGAGGCACAAGATGGCTGCCAACACTTTCTGGTTTGGAGTGTTGACAGACATTGGCAGCCAATCAGCATGCCTTTCACAGGAAAGCGATTCAGAAAAGGGGGTGGTGATGGACAGAGTATCTGAATTAAGCAGACCACTCCTACCCAGTCCAAAGATCAGGGCTTGATCCATCACCGTTTTTTAGCTCACTCCACCATCCCAGCTCAGAACCTGGCTACATGCAAATTAGTCTGACCCTGGCCCAGGGCATCATGGGAACAGGGCAGACCAAACTACCAAGCCAATTCTTTTACTGGAAAGGAAACAAGCTTCCGGGGACCAGTTTCTGGCATTACAGCCGTCTTCGGCCCGGCTTGCTTGAATCCTGATGATGCAGTGAGCAAGGGACTCACATCTGAGCATACCCTTCCACGCTTATGGTGGACAAAACGATTCAGAAAAGGGGGTGGTGATGGACAGAGTATCTGAATTAAGCAGACCACTCCTACCCAGTCCAAAGATCAGGGCTTGATCCATCACCGTTTTTTAGCTAACTGCACCATCCCAGCTCAGAACCTGGCTACATGCAAATTAGTCTGACCCTGGCCCAGTGCATCATGGGAACAGGGCAGACCAAACTACCAAGCCAATTCTTTTACTGGAAAGGAAACAAGCTTCCGGGGATCGGTTTCTGTTGCTTGAATCCTGATGGTGCAGTGAGCAAGGGACTCACATCTGAGCATACCCTTCCACGCTTATGGTGGACAAAACGATTCAGAAAAGGGGGTGGTGATGGACAGAGTATCTGAATTAAGCAGACCACTCCTACCTATCGTTTTGTCCACCATAAGCGTGGAAGGGTATGCTAAGACATGAGTCCCTTGCTCACTGCACCATCAGGATTCAAGCAAGCCGGGCCGAAGACGGCTGTAATGCCAGAAACCGGTCCCCGAAGCTTGTTTCCTTTGCAGTATAAGAATTGGCTTGGTAGTTTGGTCTGCCCTGTTCCCATGATGCACTGGGCCAGGGACAGACTAATTTGCATATAGCCAGGTTTTGAGCTGGGATGGTGCAGTGAGCTAAAAAACGGCGATGGATCAAGCCTTGATCTTTGGACTAGGTAGGAGTGGTCTGCTTAATTCAGACACTCTGTCCATCACCACCCCCTTTTCTGAATCGTTTTGTCCACCATAAGCGTGGAAGGGTATGCTCAGACATGAGTCCCTTGCTCACTGCACCATCAGGATTCAAGCAAGCCGGGCCGAAGACGGCTGTAATGCCAGAAACCGGTCCTCGGAAGCTTGTTTCCTTTCCAGTATAAGAATTGGCTTGGTAGTTTGGTCTGCCCTGTTCCCATAATGCACTGGGCCAGGGACAGACTAATTTGCATGTAGCCAGGTTCTGAGCTGGGATGGTGCAGTGAGCTAAAAAACGGTGATGGATCAAGCCTTGATCTTTGGACTGGGTAGGAGTGGTCTGCTTAATTCAGACACTCTGTCCATCACCACCCCCTTTTCTGAATCGTTTTGTCCACCATAAGCGTGGAAGGGTATGCTCAGACATGAGTCTCTTGCTCACTGCACCATCAGGATTCAAGCAAGCCGGGCCGAAGACGGCTGTAATGCCAGAAACTGGTTCCCGGAAGCTTGTTTCCTTTCCAGTATAAGAATTGGCTTGGTAGTTTGGTCTGCCCTGTTCCCATGATGCACTGGGCAAGGGACAGACTAATTTTCATGTAGCCAGGTTCTGAGCTGGGATGGTGCAGTGAGCTAAAAAACGGTGATGGATCAAGCCTTTATCTTTGGACTGGGTAGGAGTGGTCTGCTTAATTCAGACACTCTGTCCATCACCACCCCCTTTTCTGAATCGTTTTGTCCACCATTTTCGTGGAAGGGTATGCTCAGACATGAGTCCCTTGCTCACCGCACCATCAGGATTCAAGCAAGCCGGGCCGAAGATGGCTGTAATGCCAGAAACCGGTCCCCGGAAGCTTGTTTCCTTTCCAGTATAAATATTGGCTTGGTAGTTTGGTCTGCCCTGTTCCCATGATGCACTGGGCCAGGGACAGACTAATTTGCATGCAGCCAGGTTCTGAGCTGGGATGGTGCAGTGAGCTAAAAAACGGTGATGGATCAAGCCTTGATCTTTGGACTGGGTAGGAGTGGTCTGCTTAATTCAGACACTCTGTCCATCACCACCCCCTTTTCTGAATCGTTTCACAGGAAAGCAGCATGCTCATTGGCTGTCAACACTTCTAACCAGGAAGTGTTGGCATTCATCTTGTGCTAGGTAGACTGAGACACAAAAGAAGCAGAGCTCTCAGCCCACACAGCTCTCACAGCCCACACAGCTCTCACAGCCCACACAGCTCTCTCAGCCCACACAGCTATCACAGCTCTCACAGCCCACACAGCTCTCACAGCTCACACAACCCACACAGCTCTCACAGCCCACACAGCTCTCACAGCTCTCACAGCCCACACAGCTCTCACAGCCCACACAGCCCTCACAGCCCACACAGCTCTCACAGCTCACACAGCTCTCACAGCCCACACAGCTCTCACAGTCCCCAAAG
Organism: Lissotriton vulgaris; assembly: GCF_964263255.1. Lineage (NCBI taxonomy): Eukaryota > Metazoa > Chordata > Amphibia > Caudata > Salamandridae > Lissotriton > Lissotriton vulgaris. The sequence goes on from NC_141696.1 coordinate 232,219,195, forward strand.
CCCTCACAGCTCACACAGCCCACACAGCTCACATCCCACACAGCTCTAACAGCTCTCATAGCCCACACAGCTGTCACAGCCCACACAGCTCTCACAGCCCACAATGCCCTCACAGCTCACACAGCCCTCACAGCCCACACAGCTCACATCCCACACAGCTCTTACAGCTCTCACAGCCCACACAGCCCTCACAGCCCACACAGCTCACATCCCACACAGCCCTCAAAGCCCACACAGCTCTCACAGCCCACACAGCTCTCACAGCTCTCACAGCTCACACAGCCCACACAGCTCTCAAAGCCCACACAGCTCTCACAGCTCTCACAGCCCACACAGCCCACCCTCTCACAGCCCACACACCTCTCACAGCCCACACAGCTCTCACAGCCCACACAGCCCTCACAGCCCACACAGCTCTCACAGCCCACGCAGCTCTCACAGCCCACACAGCTCTCACAGCCCACACAGCCCTCACAGCCCACACAGCTCACATCCCACACAGCTCTCACAGCTCTCACAGCCCATACAGCTCTCACAGCCCACACAGCTCTCACAGCCCACACAGCCCTCACAGCCCACACAGCTCACATCCCACACAGCTCTCACAGCTCATACAGCTCTCACAGCCCACACAGCTCTCACAGCCCACACAGCTCTCACAGCCCACACAGCCCTCACAGCCCTCACAGCACACACAGCTCTCACAGCCCACACAGCTCTCACAGCTCACACAGCCCACACAGCTCTCACAGCCCACACAGCTCTCACTGCCCACACAGCTCTCACAGATCTCACAGCCCACACAGCCCACACTCTCAGAGCCCACACAGCTCTCACAGCCCACACAGCTCTCACAGCCCACACAGCTCTGGCAAAGATAATACCAGCAGCGAACAAGCACTGGCAAAGACAATAATGGCAGCAAACAAACACTGGCAAAGACAATAACGGCAGCAAAGAAACACTGTCAAAGACAATAACGGCAGCAAAGAAACACAGGCAAAGGCAATACCAGCAGCAAAGAAACACTGTCAAAGATAATACAATCAGGGGGGCAAGGACACGAAAAACAGCACAATCCGGGGACAGAAGGCCCGACAAACGGCACAATCAGGGGGCAGAAGGCAAGAAATACGGCACAATCAGGGGGGCAGAAGCCAAGAAATATGGCACAATCAGGGGGGCAGAAGCAAGAAATATGGCACAATCAGGGGGCAGAAGGCAAGAAATACGGCACAATCAGAGAGCATCTTGCTCCGGTCGTAAAATCGGATCCCTAGGGCTGCTCAGGTGGTCCCACAAGGATATTAACATATTTAAACGTTATCTGCTAATAGAATTAGCATTTAAAAAACCTTGTAAATTCACTGAAAAAACCATAGGTTTCAGGCCTTATTTAGTTAAGAATTAGCATTTAAAAAACCTTGCAAATTCACTGAAAAAACCATAGGTTTCAGGCCTTATATAGTTAGGAATTAGCATTTAAAAAACCTTTGAAATTCACTGGAAAAACCATAGGTTTAAGGCCTTATATAGTTAGGTATTAGCATTTAAAAAACCTTGCAAATTCACTGAAAAAAACATAGGTTTCAGGCCTTATATAGTTAGAAATTAGCATTTAAAAAACCTTGCAAATTCACCGAAAAAAACATAGGTTTCAGGCCTTATATAGTTAGGAATTAGCATTTAAAAAACCTTTGAAATTCACTGAAAAAACCATAGGTTTCAGTCCTTATATAGTTAGGAATTAGCATTTAAAAAACCATTGAAATTGCTCCTATATAGTTAGTTGTACTAACTATATTTCGCGCACCCGCAATCCACTGCTGATGATGTCACATATTACATCATTCATGACATGGTCAGTGACATCACTGATGACATCACTGATGACATCTCAAATGACATCACTGATGACATCACTGATGACATCTCATTTGACATCACTGATCACATCACTGATGACATCATTCATGTGATAATACGATGCACCTCCTCACACTCTAATATAACCTTTGATACAACCAGTGTTAAATACTGACTACCATTCTTGAAACCATTGACACACCAATACCAGTTACTACATAGGCACTCACTGATTCCTAGGTCTACACACACATCCACTCATTCACCCATACAATCACTCATACATACAGTCACTCATCAATACAACACTATCATATGCACTGTATGTATTGTATTGATGAGTGACTGTATGTATGCAGACTCTCACACACTGCCACTCATCCATGGAGTTACTCACACACCTAGTCAGTCATGTAAAGAATCAATCACACTTCCATTTCCTCATCTATACAGTTATACACACAACACCTTACTTATTGAAATAAATACTAACACATACTTACTCTCTTATACAATCACTGATACAATCACTGATACAAGTACACATTGATCTGCACAGTCACACACCTCCCAGACAGCCACACACACACTCAGTCTCCCATACAAATACTTGGGCAACCAATCAATTACCCATATAGCCACTGATATAGCTACTGATCAACACATGCAGCAGCTTACACAACAACAGACATACTGATGCACACATTCAGACAGTTTAGTCACTAACCCATGCATTCAGTAAGGCACATTTAATCACTCACTCATACAGTTAGTCACGCACCTACTAAATCCTTCATCCAGCCACTTATACATCCACTCATTCTTCAATATGTAAAACATATTCAAACTTTACAGAAACACACAGTCACTGAAAAAACCATAGGTTTCAGGCCTTATATAGGAATTAGCATATAAAAAAACATTCATGGCTGAATGAACCATTGAAATTGCTCCTATATAGTTAGTTGTACATATTTAAACTTTACAGAAACACACAGTCACTGGATGATGTCATCAGTGATGTCATTTGAGATGTCATCAGTGATGTCATTGACCATGTCATGAATGATGTAATATGTGACATCATCAGCAGTGGATTGCGGGTGCGCGAAATATAGTTAGTACAACTACCTATATAGGAGCAATTTCAATGGTTTTTTAAATGCTACTTCCTAACTATATAAGGACTGAAACCTATGGTTTTTTCAGTGAATATATATATATATATATATATATATATATATTATATATATATATATATATATATATATATATATATATATATATATATATATATATATATATATATATATATATATATATATATATATATATATATATATATATATATATATATATATATATATATATATATATATATATATATATATGCAAAACACTTCCTAGTGTTCACCGCCACACGGATACCGACCAGGATACGGACCACACGGCAAGATTTCAATTTTCAAAGTGCTTTATTTTCTCATACCAACAGACATGACACGTTTCGTCCGGTTCGCCCGGACTTGATATATATATATATATATATATACTAGCAGCCCGTCCCGACGTTGTCAGGGTATGAATTGCTGCCGGCCAGTAGTATATTGTTTTGTAGGATTTCGTTTTGATAGCATTTCTTATCTGTGACAGGGCTGTGAAACGCTCCAATTCACAGTGCACTGCTGATGCACTTAAGAGTGCGCGTTCAGTAGTGTGTGAACTTGAGTTTCCCTACTTTATTTTCCTTGCAATATTACATAGCGCAAACTCGACAACATGGCATGAGCACAATTTACATTACAGAAGAACACATTCATTTGTAGTAGGCATGGGGAGACAAAGCGATTTGCCTGGAATCACAGGATGTTGAGCTGATGCCGAGATTCGAACGTAGCTCCCCAGCTCAAAAGTTCGCAATTCTAGAACTTGTGGCGGGAGGTGTGTCTAAAAGTGTATGTCGGTGCTGGCCATCAATGAGAGAGACCTGTGCATTTTTCAAATGGGTGGTGAAAAAATTTGAGTATATTGCTGGAGATGCGGTCCGCCATGCCACCAATGTACTTACCGGGGGAGGGTAAACACCCATTATTCCGCAACTTTCTTTACGCATACCATCACTCCGCATACTTTCATTACGAAAGTACCATGACTCCGCAATGCCATTATAACGCATGGCATTACATTTTATATGCTTTTACCACACATACATTTACAACGAAATTCGTTGTAAATGCATGAATGGTAAACACATGTTTTTTTTAATGTTTGGATAAGGTAAGTAGGGGTATATGTTTTGGGGTACTGAGGTATATGTTTTGGGGCGTTTGGGTATTTTAAGGGTTTAGATATAGTTTTGGGTTGTTGGGTACAGGGGTAGTTTTAGGGTTTAGGGATAGTTATGGGTTTTGGGGTACAGGGGTATTTTTAGGGTTCAGGGCTAGGTTTGGGTTTTGGGGTATAGGGGTATTTTTAGGGTTCAGAGGTAGGTTAAGGTTTTGGGGTACAGGGGTATTTTAAGGGTTCAAGGCTAGGTTTGGGTTTTGGGGTATAGGGGTATTTTTAGGTTTCAGGGCTAGGTTTGGGTTTTGGGGTACAGGGGTATTTTAGGGTTCAGAGGTAGGTTTGGATTTTGGGGTAAAGGGTTATTTTTAGGGTTCAGGGCTAGGTTTGGGTTTTAGGGTACAGGGGTATTTTTAGGGTTCAGGGGTAGGTTTGGGTTTTGGGGTAAAGGGTAATTTAAAGGTTCAGGGCTAGGTTTGGGTTTTGGGGTACAGGGGTATTTTCGGGCTTAGGGGTAGGTTTGGGTTTTGGGGCATAGGGTATATTTATAGGGTTAAGATGGGTTAGTGTTTAAGGGTGTTGGGGTATTTTAATGAGTAAGTGTGGGTTATGATTATGGGGTGCAGGGCTATTTAAAGGGAGCAGGGTGGAATTAGTTTTTAGGGTGTAAAAGGAAGCGCGGGGCAAGCACACCCGGATCTGGAATGTACAGAACCTGGGAAGAAAAAACTATGAAATATTGGGCACAAAGCTTGCTTTTTTTTCTGTAATCCTGCTCCCCGCACACGCCCACGCCCCCAGCAAATGCCCACAGCACACAATATGAGACATGGCATGAAGGGCGGAACGTACCACACGCCCCCTGCATTTGTCACGCCCCCAGCACACGCCCACAGCACAACGCAGACACGCCCACAAGGGACTACTTTGCTGGCACGGTTCTTTTACCTTTTAAATGTATATGGTGGGCGTCTGCATAGCCTATGTCCTTCTGCTGCAACTGCCCTTTCCAATGCTGTATTGGGTGTTGTGATTGGTGCTGTGGTTCCTATGATTACCCGCCTCAAAGGTTTGGGCTCTCTCTTTATTATATTAGTATAGATATATATATGTGATCAAGTCCGGGAGCACCGGACGAAACACGTCATGTCTGTATTGAGATAATAAAGAAGCACTTTATTCCAACCTACCGTGTGGTCCGTATCCTGATTCCTGGTCGTCCTGGTGGCGGTTGAGTCAAGAGTTCGGGAGTTTGTGTGTTAATATATATATATATATATATATATATATATATATATATATATATATATATATATATATATATATATATATATATATATATATATATATATATATATATATATATATGGATTTTTTTCAATGCAAAATCTCAAAATTCTATTTGGAATAACTTTGGGGCCGGTTGAAGAATCTGCCTGAAAATTTCCTCAAATTTGCCTCGTGGAGCTCCGGTCCTTCCTTGAAAGCTTAGGGGGGATTCGTCAAACGGGGGCAGAGATAAAAGAGGGGTCCCAAAACGTGTTTTCCCCATGTTAATTTCCATAGGGCGGTCGACCTCGCTTTTAGCCCGAACGGCTGAATGGATTTCCACCAAACTTGGCAAAATTGTAGGGACTGGTACCCCGATGTGCCTTTGCTATGTCTCAAGATATATGCTCCAGTGGCTTTTACGAACATTAACTTTGAAAAAATATATTTTGGGCTACATTGGGCTATATATATGTTAGAGCCCAAATGTAGCCCAATGTAGCTTAATGTAGCCCAATGTAGCCAAAAGATGACCACCAGAGACAAAAAAAAACAAATGTAGCCCAAATATCAGCCAGACGTAGCCCAACTATAGCCCAATGACAGAATGTCCCAGAGTGTTCTAAAGAACAACTAGAGCGCTAACAGTCTTACTTATGACAAAAGTATGGCACACCTGAAGTCATCTTGATTGGAATAAAGTGTTAACACTTAAAACATTTAATTTGCAAAGGAACAAAATGAGGGCGTTCATTTTGCCATAGAAATTATGATTAGTGCTGAAGAAAGAAAAATTAGGGCACATTTTGAGTGACTTCTCAAATCCTCTTATATTTCATTAAAAAAATTCTGATATGCCGTCTCCCAAGATGGCCACCAGGGACAAAAGAGCCCAAATGTAGCCCAAATATCAGCCAGATGTAGCCCAACTATAGCGCAATGACAAAATGCCCCAGAGTGTTCTAAAGAACAACTAGAATGCTAACAGTCTTACTTATGACAAAAGTATGGCACACCTGAAGTCATCTTGATTGGAATAAAGTGGTAACACTTAATACATTTAATTTGAAAAGGAACAATATGAGGGGTTTCATTTTGTTATATATATATATATCCTGATTCCACTCTCAACACCAGTATCCGTGAGGCGTTTCACAAAAGACGAGAGAGACGGACTCTTTTTCAAATTCAGCAGCCGCTGATGATCTTTATTTTAACAGTTTCTTAAAGTGCATTACCGTGCCTAACCAAACGCGTTTCAGCGTACCTGACGCCTTGCTCGCTGGTGGTGATCGTGAGGTTCCCTCCCTTATTTACATTATAAAGTGCTTCATGATTGGTTAATGCATTAACATAGAAATAGTGAACATACTATACATTGCAACATTGAACCCTTTTTCGTCATCTAAAATAGCAGCATTCATTTTATCTTTATAGAAACTAATATTATCATTATTGCATAAATTGACAGTGCGAGTTTAAAAATAACTTTACATTCATTTTCAAACCGTATAATTTAAAGTGTCACAATTAATGTATGCATGGAGTTTCTAATCAATAAGATTGATCCATTTACTTTCATGAATGATCATAAATATTTGAAAATACTGCATGATGAAAGGATTCTTGTTTGTACTAATCTCGATTTTCACTGATGCATTTTAGACCAGTAATGGTATCATGTTTATCTACCCGCAGAAAGTATACAACTACCATAATATAAAATTCATATTTTGCGTTTAAAAAGAGGGATTTATGAGAGATCAGGAGGCGGATCTAAATAATCTTGTGGGTTTATCTTAATATCTGTACAAATACAATGTCGCAATACTATACCATGTTACCATATTTCCAATTCAGACTATATATATATATATATATATATATATATATATATATATATATATATATATATATATATATATATATATATATATATTCACTGAAAAAACCATAGGTTTCACACCAGTTATAGTTAGGTGGAAATTTTAATCGCATAAAACCATTGAAATTCCCACGTTATAATTAGTTGGACTCACTATAACTTGCGCGTGCAATGCACTGCTGATGACGTCACATATTACATCACTCATGACATGGTCAGTGACATCACTCATGACATCACTGATGACATCTCAAATGACATCACTGATGACATCATCCAGTGAATGTGTATCTTTCTGAAAAATAAATATTTTTTATATATGTATATCTAAAGGTTGATGGAAGAATACATGGGTAAATAAATGTCTAAATGGATGTTTTTTTGTGTAAAATTGATTGGTTAACTGACTTATTAAATGTATCTTAGTGAATACATATATTAGCGAGTAATGTTTAAATATTTAAATATCTGTATCTGTGTCTCACTTTGTGTATAAGTGGCTGCATGGGTTGGTGAGTAGCTACATGAGTGTGTATATGGGTTATTAGTTGTTTTTTTGAGTATCAATATCAGTGTCTGTTTGGTTCGGTGGGGGATATTACTTAGAGCACAGATGCATGAATGAGTGACTCACTATTTGTATGTATTTTTAAGACAGCATGTGTGCAAGACTGTATGGGTGGATGATTGTGTGTATGGGTGGGTTAGTGAGTATGTGTTTTTATAATTGATTGTTTAGGAGAGTAAATATGTTTCCGTTTCTGTAGAAGTATGTGTAGTGGTGTGTATATAGCAGTATAATCAAGTAAATGGTTTTTTGATAGTCTCTTTGCATGTGTGAATTTGTGTGTGAGTAACTATATGGATGAGTATTAGTGTGTAACAGGATGTATAGGTGTATTAGTACATATGATGAGTAAGTACATGCATGAGTGACTATATAGAACTGTTGGTGAATGAGTGGATGTGTATGTAGATGTTGGAATTACCTAATAAGTTGTTGTAATTGGTATTGGTTTCTCCTTTTTTAAGAAAATGTTAGTTTCTATTTTTGAATGTGTTTGTCAAAGGTTATTTTATGCTGATAGGAGGTCTGCCACTTTGTCACAAGGATGTTGTCATCAGTGATGTCATTTGAGATGTCATGAGTGATGTCATGAGTGATGTCACTGACCATGTCATGAGTGATGTAATATGTGACGTCATCAGCAGTGCATTGCACGCGCAAGTTATAGTGAGTCCAACTAACTATAACGTGGGAATTTCAATGGTTTTATGCAAGTAAAATTTCCACCTACCTATAACTGGTGTGAAACCTATGGTTTTTTCAGTGAATATATATATATATATATATATATATATATATATATATATATATATATATATATATATATATATATATATCGTGCAATCCGCCGTTCGAAGTAACACACGGCCAGGATAAGCACCACTCGGACACGGACCAGTAAAGTTCCTTTTCTTATTTATTTAGTGCAGAAAAAAGTCCATGGCGTTTCGGCTCCCACGAGCCTTGTTCACATGATATATATATATATATATATATATATATATATATATATATATATATATATATATATATATATATATATATATATATATATATATATATATATATATAGATAAAGAGAGAGAGATATGTGTGTGTGTTTTATTTTAACAGTAATATATTTTTCTATATTAAAACTATTAATGTAATGTAAAATAATAATTGTATTTATTATATTACACTGTATATATATATATATATATATATATATATATATATATATATATATATATATATATATATATATATATACATCTAGTTGTATAAACACAAACAAACATATGTATTTATTCATTTATATATAGTATTGCATATTAGTGGAATTTATTTTATTTACATTATATTACATTTATTACATTACATTTATATATTTAAATATTCTACATTTACCACTTTACATTCTATTTATTTAAAAAAAATCGATATTTATGGTTATTTTCTGACAATGTTAGTGTCAACGATATTTTGTTAAGATTTGTTTGCACTTACCATTTTCACTATATGGGTATAATATTTTGGTAAATAATATTTTTGATACACTATTTGTGTCAAACAATATTGTTTACCTCGATATTGTGTCAGTGATCCCAATGACTAACTGATTTTCTTCTAGCATGTGATCTTTGACTGAGTTTGGATAAACTATTCTCCTTCTTGTATAGCAGACTCAACAAGGTGAACCACCTCTGCATGCCCCTTTAAAATAAAGGAACTTTTGTTCAGGGAGACAAGATGATTTGCACCATATCAATGAATTGAAGAATTGTAGAAGCTATTTAAACCAAATCACCTGACGGTGAGGTAGCATGGTAGCCACTAAGCTAAATATCATGCTCACTCCATCACCTTACATTCCTTTTCCCTGTAATGTCAAAAGAAACAAGACACATTTCAAGTGTGACAATATAGTGGGGTTGTTGAAATTTTAATTTCTATCTTCTATTCTGAGAAGCACTACATTATCTATCAACATATTTACGTTAATTTTCAATATGTATTTCATCTGTTTTTTAAATTTTAATTACAGTGTAATGGCTCCAAAAATGACCCTCTTATACCAGAAAATGTCTTTGTTGGCGCACATAAAAATGTTGTAACTCAGGTCCTATTTATAAATTGGGGCTCATATTTATCAAGGTTCAAACCTAAGTGAAATTTTCATGCCACTCAAGGCCACCTTGCATGGCTTGATAAATCTAAAGTGACCAGGCAGAGCAAATCGTTCACTTGTGTTACTCTGCAGCAGGGAAAAGTTCCATGGGTGGAGTGTGGGTGTTCCCATGCATCTACCCATGGATTTTGGCGCATTCCCAGATTTACAATGCCTCCACATGTAGCGTAACAAGGAGAAATATCTTTATTCCTCCTCGTTTTTTCCTCTTTCTGTGTGTGTTGCATTTTTTAGCATACATAGAAAAAGGTAAATGCCTCTCAGGATTGTTTTTGTGCAAGAAAGTGTCCCTTTCTACATAAAAACAATCTTTCCTACAATGCAGGCATTGCAACATGCCTGTGTTGGTGCCAGGCAAAAAAAAGTGCACCAGTGCTGCAAAAGACAGGAAATGTGCTGTACAATGGTAAATTCAGCACATTCCGCCCCTTTCCCTTTCACACAGTGCAGTGCCACTAAGTGGCTTGCTATGTTGTGCTGCGTGAAAGAATGATAAATCTGCCCCTTGGAGTTAAAATCTAATCCTTATGCAAATAGAACTTTGCACACGGATCAGAAATGTATGTCTTGTGATAATTATTACCAGCCTATTGTTTGCTCCACACAGAGTTCAGAGGGTCAAAACATCTGATAGCTATCAGGAAAAAGACACTGAAAAGAAAAAAATGTGGATTTGGTGTGTTGAAAACTGATTCTCATTTGCAAGTTGAAAACTCGGGACACAAGTTATTTACTATACTGTAAGTAAAAAAACCTAGTTAAATAAAATTACCAGATGCGATTAATATCCCACTGTATATTTATGTATTGATAGTTGGAAACTGTAGTTTCAAATGTACAAGAGACAAAGCTTTCATTGGAGGCTAGCATTAAAAAACATATGGTGTGGTCTGGTGGCGCACAACTCACCATAAGGAGTGGGAGCACGACTGCCGGGAATAGGATCCTGGTAGTCCATGAGCAGGAAAGGGAAGAACTTCCCTTCTTGCTCAGTAGCACATGATCCAAGCAATCATGTACCTACTCTCATCAGCATGAGGGTAGCTCCAGGATTAGTAGGAGCAGGCGAACTCAGCACTCATTTTGAAGCTGGGGCCCTGTGCCAACAATCTCCAGCCTGTTTCACAGCCTTTGGATTGCTGGCACTACACTGCGCATGTCGAGCTGGACCTCGCAAGACAGTGGCAAATGCTACACGCACACTGTAGACCAGTGCTGTCATCCTGCATTTGCAGGATTCAGCCCCGCCCCCATCCTCATGCTGTACACAGTGTGAACTGGTGCAGAGTCAAATAAATAAAATGGCATTGACATGCCATTTTATTTATTTGTGTTTGCCTGCTGTGCTGGCAGCAGGCGGGTGCCACGCTTCTCAGCTCTTGAGGAGGAGTCACCCTTGGAAGGTTACCTAGCTTTGCAAGTAGAGGTATGTTGTTCTTCAGCAGCTTATGAGGATCTTAATTTACATAAACCAACCCTAGTGTGGTAAAGGACAGACAATTAGATGGGTGGGGTGGGATATATTACTTGCATATTACTATCCAGAACACCTTATGGTGCTGGCCAGGACATACCAAGCCTGTTCATACACATTTACAGTTTCAAGCCTATGAAGATTAAATTAGTTAATGAAAATCACACATTTCTCGTCACATGCATAAACCATAATTAGATCTAACGTCTAAAGATTCCAAATTCAGCTCTTTATCTATGAATAGTTGCAAATATCCTCTCTTTGAAGAATACTAAATGACACCTATCAGATGATTGGCAGTATGATGTTTTTGGTGGGGTTGAGCCCCTGTCCGGATCATAGTGCTCACCTACAGTGGATGATGGATTGAATAGTGGATAGTTTTAAGACCATGCAGACTCTTAAGTCCATGCCAAATAAATGTGCATCTTTTGCTTCACTGCCTGATGAGAAAAGTGCATTCATGTTCTTTCAGCATCAGTGCTCCTTGAAAGATTACTAATTTGCTCTTTTCGCCTGTTCACGCCGCAGAAGTAGAAATCTGCTTGAAGAGTGGGTTCCTGAGGGACATACCTCTAAAATAATAGTTTTCCAAGTACTGCTTCAAGGGCTGGCACTGGGTATGCAGCTCCCTAATCACTGTGCTTATATATTAAGAAAATTGTCTTTTGCTGTTATCTTTGCCTCTGAGCATTCATAATGGACCCTCACATTTAAAACTCGGTCAGGTTTCTGCTGAGTGTTCAGCACACAAGGTACTCTTTTAATCTTACACCTGGCTGGTCTGCACATAGAACACTCTGGGAAACCACAAGCAGGGTTAGAAGGAGAGCTGATATCAGATCCTGAGTGGAGCCTCAATTTGCTGGAGCAGAGAAATAGTGATACTGTACATTGTGTGAGCATAAAACTACGGGCCACATGTAAGACCATCAGGGTTTGCGACTCCCAAATTGCAATTTTTAGCAGCTTGCAATTTGCGAGTCACAAAATCTGATGTACAACAGTGTCTCATTCAATAGAAACAGGACAACCCAATAGTCCCCAAGGAACTGGGTAACATAAGTTTAAATAGAAAGAAGCTCCTTCAGCCGGAGACTTGAGTAACACGGTCGCGTCTGTGGATGTAAGCTTTCCAATTTGTATGGTTGGCAGGCTATTGAAGAGCCGATTTCCGCCTTAGTGCACATGATTTCAAGAGAACCCTATATATATCAAGTGGAGTTACTATGGAGGAGTGGGGCCAATAACCCTGACAAGTAGTGGTGGATTGTGGCTTTGGAAGACATCTTGTCTAATTCCTTGTGCAACACTTAGTCCTGAGGATGGTCTCGGTGAAAAGTAGATATTAGAGACCGAAACGTCGACGCATATACACCGTTTGGTTCACAATTATCCAAACAAGGATTTGTATATATTGTATTTTTGGATTAATTGATTACATGTACAGGAGCACCCTATGTATATATTTGTATATTACATATTGTACCAACGGTGTACTACACTACAGGAAATGTACAAGAAATTGTAGTGTTGTTTTTGTTGCCTATTATTTGAGCCTTTAGAATCTTGTGAAAAATTAAAACAGTATTTTCTAAATAATATAAAAAAATTTCATGAAGATGCCATGTTGCTTATGTTTTCTTTCGAAGTAAAGTACTTATATAAGACTTAATATAAATTGTTGAGACATTGGAAATAATTCCTCAAGGAGCTTCTTTCTATTTAAACAACAGTGTCTCAGACATTGTTTGTCACAAGGAGACCTTCTTAATTAATATTTATCAGGTGTGGCTCTAGGCTCATGGCGGCCCTGGGCAGGGAGCGGAGGTAGGGGGCCCGGGAAGAGGGGGTCCGGGCGGGGCGGAGCGCGGAGGCCAGTGAAGGGGGGGGGGGGGTCAGGGTGTTTGGAAGTGGAACAGAGCCGGGGGCCGCCAAATCCCTGCCAGGGGCCGCCACGCAAATATGTATCAATCCTCAGAGGATTATTATATTAAGGATATATGTTGACATGGTGGCCCTTGGGCTTTGGTGGCCCTGTACAGGTGCACAGCTTGCACATGCCTAAGGCCGCCCCTGTATTCATGATGCAGGTCGCAATTTGCGACCCATTGGGATTAGCCAACACTCGCATGGATGGTGGCCTGCTAGGGTGAGCAGACCACTATGTTTGTGACTGCTGTTTAAATAAGGCAGTTTTTTTTTTAATTCAGCCCATTTTCATGAAAGAAAAATTAGACACATTTTAGAAATGAAAATGAAAAGTTTTCTTTTCATTTTTTCAGCGTGGGCACTGGTCAATGCACCACTGCCTGGTCTGAAAACAATTTTGGCACCCCCATTCACTAAGGGGAAGGGGTCCTGTGGGACTCCTTTCCATTTGTGAATTTCTTACCACTAATTTGAAATTGGTGGTAATCTGCAAATGTTTTGCTTCTGCATTCCCAGCCACAAAACAGTCATACATACCAGTGTAACAAGCCCTTTACACGCATTTGGCCCTACATGAATATTCCATGAGTTTCTCTTCAGAGTTTGTTGTAGAAAATAGACCGAAGGGTCTGATTCACAATGATTTTGCTATGTCTTAGTTTAGCAGTATTCCTTTAGGTGTAAGCCAGGAATACCCTGGCTTGCTCCTGTAATGCATGAGTTAGTCGGGAGTACCACAAGTGTAAGAGATACCCACTAAAGCGACTGAGTAAGCCACAAATACCCCGGCTTACTCGTGAAATGCATGAATTAGTCGGGAGTACCACACAATCAAAGAGACGCCCACTGATGCAACAATTTCTGACTCAGACTCAATATTTGGACTATTGAGTACTAAAGTGAGTGTTTTTGTCTAGCATTCAATAATCCCTCCATTTTCCTGCTACTATGTGAAATACGGGGCTGGTCTACTACACCATAGTCAACATTCAGCTCGCACAGTGGCATAGTTGTAATTTGCACTCAATAGAGAACTATCAGAAGATGATATGAGGAAATCTATCCTGCATTCAATTCTTTGGATTTTTCTTATGCTTCTGTACATAGAAGTTGTTGAGGAGCTTTATGTGTTTTTTTTAAATAATATTAATATAGAATTTTCCTTGAGATTCTACTTTTATTGAATGAGAACTATTTGTGAATAAACTGTTGAGTGACTTCAAGGCAGTTATGATTAAAGGTGATTGTTTTGTTTAAACAATACTTTAATTTAGATGCCAAACTTACGGATCAGGTAACATAGCTATTCAAGTTGAGAACTCGCTGCTGAGAGCTGCACGTGATTCGATGGTCATAGGTTTCATTTACTACAAGGGTACTTCAGTCTTTCATCCTTGTGAGGTTGATAAAATGAGTAACAATTTTGAATCTTTAATAAAGTGTTCTATGTAAGACCCATGGCTAAAATCATCTTAGAAATAACAAGTTAATATTCTATTTTATCTTGGATAAAAAGCTTCACAAATAGCAAGTTAATATTCTAGTTGTCCTATTTATCATAGATCTGCATTTGAACCCATCAGGAAGGCACTTTCAATTTAAGAACTTGGTTTAACCAGCATCTGATAATAATGTCTATTGACCTTTGGGATGTGGCCTCTCTCAGGGCATTTCTGGTTGAGCCCTGACCCCAAGGATGGAGATAACTAAAAAGGGAAATTCATTTCATGGGCACTAAAATAGAAAAGAGGTAGGATAGTAGGGGTATCACTATATAAGTTCAAAATAGTTTTTATTAAAGAGATAAGAGATGTTTGTATACAGTACAGAATATTAAGCTCATATCAATACGTTATAAACCTGTTACAATGAAAGAAAATGAATGGAACTTATCAATGAAAGTGGGAAAATCAAACAAACAGTAGAATATAAATGTCATTAGAGTACAAACATATTAGGAACATGTTAGGGGAGTGGTTTCGGAACTTCTTGCTGGGATGACAGAGGTTTAGACATTTTTTTGAAACTTGCATCAATATGGCCTGGATACCCGTCACCCCCTCCCAACACAATCCCCAAGAATGGGAAGACGGATACAGTTCTTGAGCTTTTGGAAGGCGGGAGGGAGTTTCCCTCCCGGCCGTATTTATTAAAATATGAAACAAAATCAAAACATTAAAATAACAGTTTCATATCATGTACAATTTCATTTATACATTTCGATGTTTATTGGCTAACCTTAACATGTCTCTAATACAAAGGTTCTCCTAGCCGATTCTAAAACATCCTGTAAATGCATTTCTCAAAATTCAAATTGTACATCCTAACATTACGGGCCAACGGCAAGGTCGTAACCGGTGTCAGATCCCTAATACCAGACTCTCCCCTTACTTGTAAGGGGCGGGCGCACAGAGGACTGTACCTCTGTGCCAACTTCCAATTTCCCTTGTCTTAACGGGGGCCCATACTTACTCGACGCCATCTTGGTGGTCGTCCGAGGACTCGTGTGAGGTGTCTAGAAGGTAGCGTAGACCCCCCTCCCACCCCACACTGCTTACCACATCCGCCGTCGCGGATATCCTGGCCCCGGGAAATTCCAAGGAGGGGACCCGTAGCCCCTCCTCCCCAGGGAGGGGTCGTGACCGCCTTCCCTTTCGGCGGTCCCATCCTTAGAAGAGTACCGCCTCCCCGTGTGAGGGGCCAATGGCCGCCTCCCCCCGGGCGCTCCCATCCATAATGGGTGGCGCCCCCACCTCTAGGGATCTTCCAATTACTGCTCACCGATCATGACCTTACCGCCCGACCAAAAATAAATACGACATTGTTTAATCTAATGAGAACGACATATAAAGTTATACCAGCATTTCAAGTATAAACTTTTATCACTACAATACACTACATTTATCACAACTGCGATACTCGCCTGAGTTCATGCTAAAAAGCAACCATTTATTGCATATCAAAACATCAAACTTTATTAAAACAACCTGAAAAAGAGACATCACACTTTGTTAGAAACCACCTGAAAAGAGATCATATCATCATAACTCGACTTTATTGCAATACCCAACGCTGTCATCAGGGGCTGGTGGGTGGGTCAAAAATGGCTCTTGTTCCGTCAAGGGCTCACGTGCAACGAGGAGGTGCAGCTTCCAAGCACGGGAACAAGAGGATGCTTCCTTGGATTGCTGCTCTATTTATTCTTCTCCGGGAGGGCGTGGACCCTCCTCCGACCGCCTACAGGGCGTGGCCAACGGTGTAGGTGTCTAGGACAACCCCTCTTGGGCGGGAAAAGGCCCGCCCCGGCTACGCCGCTTCGGGCATACCAGCCGTGACACGCCTCCCGCCCAAAATGGCTTCCCGGGGGGATCGGGGCACCCGACCATACGTTCGGGGGGACCGAGTGGTCGCCCCTTTCCATATGGCCTGGATACCCGTCACCCCCTCCCAACACAATCCCCAAGAATGGGAAGACGGATACAGTTCTTGAGCTTTTGGAAGGCGGGAGGGAGTTACCCTCCCGGCCGTATTTATTAAAATATGAAACAAAATCAAAACATTAAAATAACAGTTTCATATCATGTACAATTTCATTTATACATTTCGATGTTTATTGGCTAACCTTAACATGTCTCTAATACAAAGGTTCTCCTAGCCGATTCTAAAACATCCTGTAAATGCATTTCTCAAAATTCAAATTGTACATCCTAACATTACGGGCCAACGGCAAGGTCGTAACCGGTGTCAGATCCCTAATACCAGACTCCCCCCTTACTTGTAAGGGGCGGGCGCACAGAGGACTGTACCTCTGTGCCAACTTCCAATTTCCCTTGTCTTAACGGGGGCCCATACTTACTCGACGCCATCTTGGTGGTCGTCCGAGGACTCGTGTGAGGTGTCTAGAAGGTAGCGTAGACCCCCCTCCCACCCTACACTGCTTACCACATCCGCCGTCGCGGATATCCTGGCCCCGGGAAATTCCAAGGAGGGGACCCGTAGCCCCTCCTCCCCAGGGAGGGGTCTTGACCGCCTTCCCTTTCGGCGGTCCCATCCTTAGAAGAGTACCGCCTCCCCGTGTGAGGGGCCAATGGCCACCTCCCCCCGGGCGCTCCCATCCATAATGGGTGGAGCCCCCACCTCTAGGGATCTTCCAATTACTGCTCACCGATCATGACCTTACCGCCACAGGCCGGATAGTTGACCGGCTATCCGGACCCCCCACAAAGCTCCTACTTAAAGGTCATGGTTACGTAAACCCTTTAACCAGGCTAAGAAGTCTCCTATGAGTAAGACATTTCCCTCCCGGGACAAATGGACCCCATCCGCCAAATACATATGGTCCCCCCGGATACACCCGTGTGAAATACACTGCAAATTACCTGTACGAAACAACCTACTCAACTTGTTATTCACCTTCTTTACCGACTGGTTCAAGGCTGGCACAGAGAGGGCCCCCCGCCACACTTTCCGAGGAATCATGTGTGACCATGCAATTGTACAGCCCGGGACCTCTCTTGCCAACCAACTTACTGAGGACAAAATTAACTCAAGAAGCACTCGTCGACCAATGGTCACCAAATCTTTGCCCCCAAGATGTACTATGATTACAGATGGCGGTGACCTCGTCCGCCCTAACAGTCCCTCAATAAAACTTTGAAACTGGTCAATACAGAGTCCGCCCCTTCCGTGGAAGGTCACCCTGTACCCGTATTCCCCAGCCACGTGAATCATGTCACCTGCTTTGAATACGTCCGCGGCGCGCCTCACGTATGAGTGGCCAACGACCCACACCACTCTTTCTTCAGCCGGTGATCTTTGACCGCTGGTCCCCAGGTGTCGGGTCAACTGCACAGTCCGCCCCGCAAAGCCTGCTCGCGAAACTGTAAACCAACAGAAACAAGAAGCGTGAGTGCATGACATTAGCTTCACAACATGTGCAAACGCACATACCTTTTATAACAATTCGAGAACCAACGCCCCAACTGTTTCACCTTTTCAACACTCAGACCCCCGGCTGTAGCCTCTGTAGCAGCCCCTATCCGGAAGGAATGGGTCCCAAAATCGCTCGGGTTCAAGCCCGCTGCCGCGATTGCCATTGTTAACACCCGCTGAAACTGAAACCTAGTCAGTGGGGTGGCGTCGGTGTGCCTCAGCAAGCTTCCCCCCCATGATGCCGCCCTCTGCGCTAAATACTCCTCAACGCATTTTACCGGGCACATGGGAGATCCCGGAATCCGCTGGACTAACACACTGTCCCCGATCGCTCCCTGATCGGTCTTGGACCTGGCTATTGCGATCACCATCGTCTTGCCCTTAATTTGAATGTGTTCTCAACACAAACCTCCCCCCGTATCCTGCTTGTTCTTTGCTACCAGTTCGCTTACCCGCATAGCCCATGAAATGCTAATGCAAAAGCGGCCCGGAACAGCACCGTCTCTGAATGAGATGAACATGTCGCAGGAAGTACGGACATTAACAGGGACAACCTTTCTAAACCTATCGGGTGTCTCTCGTCCACTCTACGACCCTCAAGGCGTTGCCACCCCCGTAGTGCCTTCTGTACAATAAAGGACGATGTGGGGTCCGGGATGCCATGAGCCCGCGCCATAAAAGAAATGGCGGCTCGGTGCCTATTGGCCGTAGCCACTGACCTGCCTGCCTGATGTAAAGATACCAGAAATTTCAGGACATACTCCTCCTGCCCCCAGTACTCCCCCCTAGCTGAACCCAAAAAGGACCAATAGGAACGGAACGCCCCTTCATACGCCTTCCTTGTCCTGGGTGCTAGACTCTCTCCCACGAGGTTTTGTAATCCGGGGCACCGAGAGACCAGAGAGCTTCGGGAAATGGTGCCGCCACCGAGTCCGCTGAGGGCAGAAAACCCCGGAAGGCCTGCATATGGGAACGAGAGAGTGCATCAGCTGCCTGGTTTAATACCCCTGGCACGTGTCTTGCCCTAAAGTGGACGTTCAGTCTCATACATAGCAGGACTATTTCCTTCAGCAATCTCAAAATCCATTTGCAGCGTGCTGCCTGATTATTGATGCACTCAACCACGGTCATATTATCAGACCAGAACACCACAGATCGATCACGAAACCCCTCTGGCCAAGTTTTCAAGACCACCAGAATGGGGAACAACTCCAGGAACCCAATGTTGCCAGTGAGTCCATTATCATGCCACCACCTAGGCCAGGTTCGTGCCGGCCATCGATTGCCCAATATGGCGCCAAAACCTACACTCCCAGCCGAGTCGGTCCACAACCCCAGTTCTTCTGAGGAAACTGGTGAATCAGTCCATACGACACGACCGTTGAAATCCGCCAGAAATGCCAACCATATGCGCATATCCTGGCGAACTTCTGCTGACAGTCTTGTGCGGTGATGCCCTTCTTTGAGGCCCACCATGGCTTGCGAGATAGAACGGGAAAAGGGGCGAGCCATCGGGATTACTCTCAGGCAAAATTCAGCTGCCCCACAGCCTGTTGCAACTGATGAAGAGTTACCTCGCCGAGACATACTTCGAGCGAGGCCCTGAATTTGCTCACCTTCTCTCTGGGCAAGCGGAAGCACCCCTCTACAGAATCGAGCTCAATTCCCAGAAACTCGAGTGTAGTAGATGGCCCTACCGTCTTACCTGGTGCCAGTGGCACGCCAAATTCTTGCATAAGATTACAGAATTCCCTCAAGGCCTGTGCACATTCCGTGTCCCCGGCTGCCCCCAGAAACAGAAAATCATCAAGATAATGCATAATTTTTGTGAAGCCCGTGGCTCTTGTGAACGCCCATTGCAAAAAACTACTGAATTTCTCAAAATACGCACAAGAGATGGAGCAACCCATTGGCATACATTTATCCATGTAATAACCTCCTTGAAACATAAAACCGAGGAGACGGTGATCATCTGGGTGTACCGGGAGCAACCAGAACGCTGACTCGATATCTGATTTAGCCATCAGCGCCCCGGGCCCCAAGCGATTCAAAATGGCGACGGCCCCATCAAAGGACGCGTACCGCACCGAACAAACTCCCGGGTCAATCGCACCGTTCACCGAAAGACCCCTGGGAGCTGACAAGTTGTGTATTAACCTGAACTCCCCCGGGTCCTTTTTTGGGACCACTCCCAAAGGTGAGCAAACAAAATCGGCAACTGGTGGCTTGTCGTACGGTCCAGCAACCCGACCTCGGGCCACCTCCTTCCCAATCTTTGCCTGCACCACCGCCGAATTCTGTTGAACCGATAGTTGGTTCTTACATTGGGCCACCCCCGAAAATCCCCCGCCGGGATGCGGAAACCATATGAGAATCCGTCTCGCAACACCCCGGCGGAGACATAATCAGGGTATTCGTTCAGCCAAGGGATCAGTGCCATAATATCAACAGGGGTAGGTAATGGCGCCCCTCGGTCTATTTCAGACCTGTTTGGCACCTCCTCTACCTCCCGTATCACCAGTCTTGGCTCTGCACGAACTCTCGGGGTGCGAGGACTGCCCGCACCCTGTACACTCATGCTTGAACTTGCATGACCCCTGTGGCCTAGAACACTTGCCTCTGTTAAAGCTCCAACAGACCCCTTTCCTACCCGAGTTACCATTATTCTTCGTGTTCTGATCACTGCTTATACCCGCCCGAAAGGGCGCCCCCAAAGAATGGCGGGAAGGCTCGACCCCGTTCCCGCCTAAAGATGGCGACTTCGCCGTGTTTGACCTCTCTATTTTCTGCCAGGAAATGGAGTCGAAACAATCCCACGTCAGGGATGAGTCGTGCTCTTTGGACTTACGAAATATGTTGTCATAGCAGTACCATTGATTACCCCCGTACAGTTCATAGTATTCCATAATACGTGTCTGATAAACGGCTAATTCCACCACCAACTCGGGCCTACGTTCCCCCATAATTGCAGTGAACATTCCAAATGCTCTGGCCCAATTGGCGATCGTTTCAACTACTCTGAAACCTGCCATCTTTGAGCGCCATACACTAGGATGCAACAACTCTTTCTGGTTTCTCACATGCTCAATCTCATAGTGATCGGTCAGTAAGGAAAACATGTTCACATATTTATCCGCCCAAATCCTTTCTTTTACATCAATCGGGATATGTTGTACGATTTTTTCCCTCCTTGAGGGTAACGATCCCTCCCCCGCCATTGGCAATGGCTGTTTACCTGAAGCGGTAGCTGTGACCGTTGTCGCTGCCGAACCAACACCCGATACCGGTTGTTCCACGGGAACCTGCGGGGAAACAAGAGGACACGGTGCCTTTGCGGCATCTTTCGATTGCCGCAACTGCTTCATTATCGACCTGGCTTCTTCAGCCGTGGCCCCCTCGTTCTCTCTGCCCAACCATGCCGCCAACTGAGCGGCCAGCTCCGGAGGCATATCCTCCTCGTTCACGGGAGTGACCACCACAGGGATCGGTTGCCCCGCGTCCGGGACAGGAACCGGGGCCTCGATCGGAGTGACCGGGTTCACTGGAGGTACTTCGGGGACCGGAGCCTCCCCACCCGATGCCCCCCTCTTGGCCCTTCTACCTCTCCCGTTAGGGACCACTCCCGGCAATGCTGGTCCGACGATTCTCTTCGGTCCACGATTCATTGTCGCCATCTGCTTCTTCATGTCCGCCATGTCCTTCACCAGCATACGAAGCATCTGCTCGGTTCCGACCCTTTTTCCGACCTTCTTGCCAGGCATCGTCCACGGATATTCCGAAATCCTAGGTCAACCAGCTTCGACGGCGCTGAAAGAAGAAACACAAAATTACAAGTTCTCAAAAATGGCTCTTGTTCCGTCAAGGGCTCACGTGCAACGAGGAGGTGCAGCTTCCAAGCACGGGAACAAGAGGATGCTTCCTTGGATTGCTGCTCCATTTATTCTTCTCCGGGAGGGCGTGGACCCTCCTCCGACCGCCTACAGGGCGTGGCCAACGGTGTAGGTGTCTAGGACAACCCCTCTTGGGCGGGAAAAGGCGCGCCCCGGCTATGCCGCTTCGGGCATACCAGCTGTGACACGCCTCCCGCCCAAAATGGCTTCCCGGGGGGATCAGGGCACCCGACCATACGTTCGGGGGGACCGAGTGGTCGCCCCTTTCCATATACATTGTAACTGGTCTCCACAAGTCCAAGTGTTTCATCGCCAAAGGAAGGGGATAAACAAAGGTGGTATCCAATCTATGATTATGGCAGACAGCATGCCACCAGGTTTTATAGGAGATTTTTTTGAAATCTTTCCAATTAATAGTAATTTGCCGGAAAGCAATTGCTAACAATAAATCAATAACTTTGACATTGAATGCAACATTCTCCCAAACAGAAGAAAGACTACCCAAGAAAATATGAGTAAAGGAGAAAAGAAACTTAGTATCAAAATCAAATTAATTTGAGACCATACTTGTTGCCAAAAAGTGTAGACAAATGGACACGAGAATAGCATGTGAAATAGATCAGCTTTTGATGTCGTACACATCCAACATGTATCTGGTATGGTCGGAAATCTTTTGTTCAAAGTAGCCAGTGTTAATAGGAGTCTATTATAAACAAAGAACAAAGTTTGCATTGCGTTGACTGCCCTGGATGACCTGCATAACTTAATGCAGATGTTTTTCCAAAGGGATATTAGCCAATCGGTTGTATAATCCCGTTCCCATGCCTCTTCTATTTTGGATTTTTGTCTAACAACAGCGGCATCTTGCAAATATCTATAAATAGTAGATGCTTTGGGTGTGGTTTTTACTAAAATATGAAGTTGTGAAGAAGAGTTCAAAATAGCGGGAGTTTCATGTGCAGTAGGAAGTTGGGTGTATACATCCATAACCGTTTTCTTGAACAGATCATATTTATGGATAAAGGAGGAAGGTAAACTAAAAGAGTGACTAGGGGCCCGATGTAGGTAAATCCCAATTACCGATTTTGAAATACCGAATTTTACCGATTCGGTATTTCAAATTCGGTAAATGGGATGTAGGTCCCAACATCTGGATTCGTTACCGAATCCTTAACAATTCATTAATTACCGATACGGTAAATACCGAATCGGTAATGCCCATTCATTCCTATGGGCTTTGAAGCCCATAGGAATGATTAGGCATTACCGATTCGGTATTTACCGATTCGGTAATTAATGAATTCACAAGGGTGCAGGGGGTGTCACTTTGACACCCTCTAGCACCCCCAAAACGGGCATGTGTGCAATGTGGCACACAGACATGCCCTAAGGGCACGTCTGTCTGTCACATGGCACATGTGTACATGCACAGATGTGCATGTACACAGGAATCGGTATTTTACCATGGATTTGTATTCCATGGTAAAATACCGATTCTGTAAGCCATGTGCCAATGTAAAATTGGCTACCCAAATATCATTTTCGGTAATTTTACAGAATCGGTACATATTACCGAATCGGTAAATATTACCGATTTGGTAATTATTACTGAATCGGTACTTATTACCGATTCAGTAATAATAACGATTCGGTAAAATTACCTAATATGTGCACCTACATCTCCCTAGCCCTTTACCGATCGGAAACAGACAAAAATCGGTATTTTCGGCCGATTCCGATCGGTAAAGGCCTACCTACATCTGGCCCTAAGTGTATTGAAAGGTATAAAATTTGAATGTGGAAATAGTGGATGAACCCATATTAATCCATTTTTTCTCCATGTTTTCCAATAAAATGGTTTACCTCAAATAGTTAGATTTTTGTTATGATTCAAGGAAAGAATTAATAGTAAGGTGAGTTGAAGGGGGAACTAGGTCGAGGAGTTTGGAGGTATGTTTTATTATAGGGGTAGAGAGAGATTGTGGCTTACGTGAGAAGGAGAGGTATTCATGAAAGGAAAAGGGAGATAAAAAGAGGTGCTCAATAGAAGTCCAAAGAGGACAATCATACGTGGAGTCAAGCAGTCAAAGAGAAGCTTAACGCAAAAGGAAAGCTTTCTGGTAAGCCTGAAAATCAGGATAATTGACACCTCCCTCTAACTTGGGGCGCGATAATTTGAAAGTAGACATTCAAGGTTTATTATCACTCCACAAAAAGGAGGAAAGGATTGAGTTAACTTTCTTTAGAAGCTTAGCGGTGATAAGGATTGGGATATTGGAAATCATATAGGTGATAGCATCATCTTTATGCTGTCTAAGCGCCCCCACCAGGATAAATAAAGGGGGTGCCACTTAGCAGTTAACTCTGAGAGTTTTTGAATACATTTCTTCATACATAATGTTATTGTATCCGAAATAGACGAGGTGAAGTATAGGCCTAGATACTTAATGTGATTGGAACTCCATGTGAATTTAGAAGCACTGAATTCCGTTTTAAAAGTATATTTGGTTAAGGGCAAAATTTCACATTTATCATTATTCAATTTATAACCAGATATGAGGGAATATGACTGCACTTCTGCTAAAAAAGCAGGAATTGAGTCATCCGGCCTTGACTGAAGAGTAAAATATCATCAGCATAGGCTGCAAGTTTAATATAGGCGTTCGAAGTTTGAAAACCATATATGTTTGCATTTTGACGTAATTTAGACAAAAAAGGTGCTAAAGCCAAATCGAATAAGAAAGGAGAGCACAACTCTACCCAGATTGAAAAAGGGAGAGACCAAGCCATTCGCACATACTGCAGCACGAGGATTGAAGTAAAGGAGAGACAATAAAGTTATAAAATTCAGGCCAAACCCAACCCATCTAAGAGTATAAAATAAATATTTCCACCCAACTCTATCAAAAGCTTTTTCTGCGTCCAATGTTATTGCTGCTAAGGAATGTTTTAGATGATAAGATTTTGATAAGACATCAAAAAACCGTTGCATATTGTCTGTTATAACCCTTCCTTTAACAAAGCCGGACTGTTCTCTTCTAAGCATGGGCGGAAAATCCGTTCCGCTCGCGAATTTTGCGGATTTTCGGTAAATTCGCGATCCGCGAACGCTCGCGAATTTACCGAAAATCCGCAAATTGGCACGCAGCGGATTTTTTTTCCTAGTGATACAATTTTGCGGCGTGCGGCGTAAGTTCACAATTGCGAACATGTAGGTGCGGCGGGCAGCAACAATCTCGCACTCGCGAAAATACAAAATTTGCAATTCTGCACAAGCAGCATAGACCTTCTGAAAATTATGATTTTGATCAGAATAACTCCTCAGGTTGACATTTGCCTGCCCTTTTTTGGATTTGAGGCCTTTTGACTTTCTTTGGATCACTTTTGGATTAGAAATCAACTTTCACAAGTAAGTTTGTTTGGGGCATTACATTTGCTGTTCTGCAGAAAAACGAGTTTTGCTAAACTGAAAGCACTCAGCAGGTGCAAAAGTTCAAATTCATCATTAGTAACCATTCCCTGTAGTGCTTCCTGACTGGGGCCCCTCCAGATTTTAGTTGCTATTTGCAACAATTGTATGACCCTGCTCTGACCCTCACAGCCGGATCATAAAATAGCTACAAGGAGGCCACAAAGGTCCTGGAAAAAAAATTGCACTGCAACAGAAAGCAAATGACAGATAAGGAAGCAGGTGCCAGAATGGAATTTTAAAACAGTGACACATTAATAAATCAACCCCAAATTAATTCATGTCAGTTGAAGCAGGGCAGGTGTGCTTGCTTTTCCCCCCCATAATCTACAGTGATGATGATGAACCAGAGGGTGGCATTTTTGTAATTTGCAATTTTGTAGGGGTATTTATAGAGCGCAACGTTCGCTCCGGAAGGAGCATCTTGGCGCTGATTTCCAGGTAGGATATCAACTTACTTCATGAAGAATTAGATGGCTGTCATGATGTAATCATCGGGGAGGTTAAAGATCCAGGTTTTTATTAATTTCCTGAAGTATTTTTCTTGGGTTTGGGATCTCAGGTTTTTGGGCATGAGGTTCCAAGCTTTAGTGGCGAGGTAGTTTAGGGTTTTGCCACCTTTTGTTTTCAGATTGAACCTTGCTGGAAGGAGTAAATTGTCATTAGAGGAGCATAAGGACCTGCTGGGGATGTAGTGAGGGAAACGCTTGATGAGATATTTTGGGCCGGAATTATTAAATGCCCTGAAGGCCACTATAAGAATCTTGAAGAAAATTCTTTTGTGAAGTGGGAGCCAGTGTAAGGATTTTAGAGCCGCCGATATTGAAGATTTTCTGGGAAGCTTCAAAACTAATCTGGCTGCAGAGTGGAGTACACTTTGGAGTTTTTTAAGTGTGGCTTTCTTGGCGCCAGCTAGAAGACCGTTGCAGTAGTCCAGACGTGCGAGAACTAGGGCCACTGTTACGGTTTTTCTGGAGTCTATCGGTAAGAAATCAAATTTTTTTTAAAGGATTTTATGATTCCGAAACAACGGCCAGCCACAGTCCTCGCATGTTGGTCGAAAGACAGGTCGGTGTCGAACAGGACTCCAAGATTCCTTGCAGTTGTTACGGTCTGGGGTGGAGCAGCTGAATCTTCAGGCCACCATAGGCCTGGACAGAAGTTGGTATTTTTTCCCATTGGGAGGATCTCTGTCTTGCTGGAATTGCATTTTAGATGGTTTATGTCCATCCAATGAAAGACAGCCTTCAGACAGCTTTTGAGGTTTTGCTCCGCCTCCGTCGAGTGTTCCTCTAGGGGCACAATAAGTTGCGTATCATCGGCGTATGATGTTACGAGTATGCCAAACGACTCGATCAGAGATATGAGTGGGATTAGGTAAAGGTTAAAGAGGAGAGGGCTCAAGATGGAGCCCTGAGGGACTCCCGATGAGACCCTCTTCTCTTTGGAGATGAAAGGACCTAGGGCGATCGTTTGCGATCTGTCAGTTAAAAAGGACATAATCCATGCCAGAACTACCTCTGAGGTACCGATATCTTTCAGTCTGCTGAGATTAGGGGTCTGAGATTGGGTAATAGGGTTTAACTTGAGGTTTTCCTGTATCTCTTTCCAGTTGACGAGGTTATCCAGGTGTGAACTGGGTTTACTGGTAGTATGCGAACGTAAGGTTTTAATATGGAACGGGATCAGACTATGATCAGTCCATATTTGAGGAACAGGAGGTAGGGTTGTTAAAAGGGGAAGGTTAGTGCAAACCCCATCTAGTGTATGCCCTAGTAAGTGAGTGGGCTGAGTAACTCTTTGATGAAGGTTGAAAATTTCTAGGGTCTGTAGAAAGTTGTTGGCCTGTGCGTCGGTTTTGGACTCAAGGTGTAAATTAAAATCCCCAATAAGAGTGAAGTGTGGGCACCTAAGGAGAAGGTGACCCAAGGAGTCATTCAGCGTGTCCAGGATGCTGGTGGCATTACCTGGGGGGCGATAGATCAATCCTCCTGAGAAGGACGAGGATTCGTTAAGTTTAATGGAGAAGCCTAGACCTTCCATGTCTTTAAGGGGGTCTAAGTTGACTGTGTGGCAACTGAAGCTGTTTCTGAGTACTATAGCAACTCCACCGCCTCTCCCTTTCAGTCTGTCTTGCCTGAAAATGGAAAAACCCTGGGGGAGGGCTATAGCTAGATCAGGGTTGCTATCGTCCGTTAGCCAGGTTTCAGTGATCAGGAGGCAGTCGAGGTTTAAGTTTAGGATGAGATCCCTTATGTCTTGGCTGTGCCGACACATGGAGCGAGCGTTGATCAGCCCTTCTTTGAAGTGCGGTATGCTATCCATAGAGTTGGTTGAAGGGGTAGGTAACTTAGCTGGGTCTCTGTCGGACGACCAATGGCAGAGTTTACAGCTGAAAGGACCGAGAAGGTTCTTCATGTCGAGTTTGCAGTTGCAGTAGTTTGACCCGCGTAGACGGTGTAGGTCGGTGGGCTGGTACCTTACTAAGGGGGCGTTAGGCCAGAGTTTCCTGTGCCTGTCGCGGACTTGGCGTGGACGGGCGCAGACGGGCTTGCCTTAGGCGCTCCCGCTGCGCTCATCCGCTGCGCTTCCTGTGCATGCACATATCTAAATAAGGGGGGTGTGGCCTCAAGGGGGCATGGTCAGCGAGCACGCCTGTGATGATGGCGGCCGCTCAAATGAACACAAATCGCAACAGCGTTCAAATCGGCTGTGCGAAAATAGGAGCGTTGGGCTGCTGCCCCAGAATAGTAATGAGGGCGGTAAGCTTTCTGTGTCTAGATCGCAATTAAAATACAAGAATATAAGTGACACCACAACAATTTTTAAAAACAGTAGAAGGCAAGAATTCGTACCGCCACCTCCCGGCTACCGCCTCAGGAGTGGGTGATGTACCAGAGGGTGGCATGGGTGAAACAGAGGGTGGCAGTGTTGAAACAGAGGGTGCTGTGAACCTGTGATGATGAACCAGACGTAGAAACAACATAGTCGCGACCGTTGCGTGCCGACAAGTAAGTTCTCAATTGCGAACTGGTACAAAATCCTCGCGAACTGGCAGAAACCCTTGCGAACACTATAAAAACAAAAAAATCTGCAAATTCGCGAGAATTCGAGGATTTTGCGGATTGCGAGTTGGCAAATACGCAAATTCGCGAATGCCAGATTCGCAAAATTTGCCCATGCTTATTCTCTTCCCAACATGTCGGTAAATGGAAATCCAAACATATGGCTAGTGCTTTAAAGAAAATGTTGTAATCAATGTTAACCAGGGAGACGGGTCTGTCATTTTTACAATATTGAGAATCTTTACTGTCTTTGGGAATAAGACAAATGTGTGCTTCTGAGAAGGAGCCTAAGGACCTATTCGCAGTGCGAAAAAAGTTCCACAAGGTATGCAATTTGGGTAGTAGAAGTTTGGAAAAATTAAGATAGAACTCGACAGTAAAGCTGTCTGGGCCAGGTACTTTTCCTCAGGTGTTGGAGAGCCTTTAGGAGTTCTTGTATTAATTCTGCTTCTAAGGAAGATAAATCCAATTGGTCGCATTGGGACCTAATTATTCTCAAAAACAGGAGAAATAAAAGGGCTGCAAACTCCTTTGTAGCCAGAAAACAAGGATCAACCCT
Organism: Lissotriton vulgaris; assembly: GCF_964263255.1. Classification (NCBI taxonomy): domain Eukaryota; kingdom Metazoa; phylum Chordata; class Amphibia; order Caudata; family Salamandridae; genus Lissotriton; species Lissotriton vulgaris. The sequence continues at coordinate 232,248,557 of NC_141696.1, forward strand.
CGCAACCATCAACAAACAGCCAAACAAGGGGACCAAATGAAACTGTTGTGGTAATTCATTCAGAATACTCTCCCCAAACCAACGGAAGAGGAAACACCAGCAGGAGTATAAAACAATTGCAACAAAATCCAGGAAAATCAGGAAAAATACAAGAAAACGAAATGCCGAAATCAACTATGGGGCATACAAACAAAAAAGACAATCGAAATATCAGTCATGAAGAACAAATAAGGGCAGTTGGAATTGACCAACGGCAGATGAAACAGGAAGACGTGGCGAGCTAACTGTACAACTCAGAGAACTACGAAGAGCCCCCACAGCCCATAAAGGCAGTCACACAGGGGAGTGAGGTTGAAACTCCAGAAACGGAACAGCTGGGTAGGTCGCAAATCAGAACAGACACTAAATTTAATCAAACACTCCACCAGGCAGAGGAGACACAAGGTGCCTCAAAAACATGCAAAGCATTGCAACAACTTAGTCCGATAAGCACAATCTGAAAGAGCAGGTGGTGAGGTATTACCAGCGCATAGCCCATGCAGCAATAAATCTAGGAAGCGTTATTCTGAAGTGGCATCAAGGGAACCAAAGACAGCTACCACCCACACCTGTCAAAAGACAGCAATTACAAAGTAATTGTTATCACAGTAGAACAGACATATAGGATTCCCTGAGCACAAAAGTACACGTATCTGTGAGTTTTACAGATAATATCCATTCAAAAAATCATTGTCCATATCTGTGCATCCAAATTATGAAAAAGTCCTTATTTTTATTTTCTCAGTCCAGATGATCACGAAGACTTGTAGATACAGCAGTACAGTCTTGGTACAGTACACAACAGCCAAACGCCAACACGTGTTTCATCAAGGGACATCACCCAATGACTTCCTCAGAGCTGTAACAATAAATTTGTACCCCATTATAATCCCCATACAATGGGGAACCAAGTCATGACACAAAGTACCTCCACCGAACGCTCACAGGATGTGTCAAGTAAAGGTAAAAGTCACCTCAACCGAAGAATAAAAAGATAAATGGGAAAAGAAAAACCCCAATTGCCAAAAAGTATATATGTCTGATTCCAAAGCGTGTCAATATATAGAACACCCTGTGACAAAGGGAAAGAGAAACACACAAGAAAACCCGAGGGAGGGTGAAGAACCATCACAAAATCACCGATTCCAATCCAAAATCAATTATCCAAATTATTTTTTTAAAAAAAGAATACCTGGTGAACACACTAAATAAATGGTGTATAGAAAACCCAAGTAATAGATACCTATACTTATCACAAACTGATAAACTAAAACTCACCCTAAAACTGTTATCACTTTCAGTTACAAATAGTCAGGTTGGTATCAAGGACCTTTGTTATATAATTCACTATAAAAAAGGAGGGGGGGGGTGGATTTTAGAAACAGTCTAAGTATTCATACTTATAGGTCATTACATATAAAAACATTCTAAAACAACCACCACACACGATTCAATAGAAAACTCTCTTACCCTTCAAATGATCTTGCAACTATTTCAATAATTACTGTCTTCCATAGTATAGTATTCTTGGTATAAAAGAACAGGCAATATCAGCCTTCGTTCTCTGGAACCATCAAGCGTATCTGAAAATGAAAAACCGAGCAAGGAGGTTTTTAACTGTACCCGGACCGAATCACGTCCACACTATTAACATTACGTATTCAACAACCAGACCTTACAACTAAAACGTACTCGCCGCCACAACTAATGTAAACAGAGACCCCCAATTATGCTAATATCCAGGAGGTCTGTTGGCTCTGCCCGATATCAAGTTACAGCTCAGAATACCGAAAGTTAAGCCTTTTAGACGCAAACAATATAACGTAGGCAGTAACTCCAGTTATGCGGGCATAAACTATATCATTAGTGCTTGACAACCCTCAGATTACACTCACCTCGGGTTCCCGCAGCAAAACGTGTGACAGATCCTAATATCAATATGGCGTGTAGCGCCAGCGCCATCTTAGGTAGGTTATATATGTTGAAGCTCCAAGGATAGCGAAAACTGACTTCACACACGATTATAATAGATACACCAGCGCTTCATATCAAACCAGCCGGTATAAATTCAAAAAGACTGTGGCAATAATAGTAAATATATCATTCTTAAGAACTACTGTAATTAAATAGCAATACAGTAAATATTTTGTAACGTGGAACGGGAGTCAGATCAAAGTCGAAGCCTATCAATAACACAACCGGATTACACCGGCCAACTGCTCGCCACCACCGGCACCATTTTGAAGTGGTCTGGTTACCATTAAATCGCTATGTAGTAATATATATTGTTTTATTAATAAAGCTGTTATATTAAACTGGAGTTCACTGAATATAAATTAACTTGCTCGGTTTAATTCCAACTAAAATCCGGAGAATATAAAAACCAAGATTAAATTAAGACGATCGTAATCGGAGGTGAGGAGAAAGAAAGAAAAGGGAACAAGATAAAGGCAGCACCATAGACAGAGTGAAAACAACAGTAATAATATGTATCAGTGAAGAAACCAAAATTATACAACCGCAAATTAAAACTTCACATATCATGTACATTTTGTAATTATACCATATGTAAGGTGATTCTGGCCACACATATCAACATTTTGCATTTTTTATGGATTTTGACAAAAACATATGCACACATTGAATCCTTATTTTTGACAATACAGGGAAGATATTGATATACTAGAACTCTTCATTGAATCCTTATTTTTGACAATACAGGGAAGATATTGATATACTAGAAATCTTCATATAAGTTTGTTATGGCAGTTAGAGCTGAAGAGAAATATATTAGATCTAATCATCTTCCCAAAAAGTATTGCAATTCCGAATCGATGTTAATTCTCTGCTCAACTGCACTTAATTTGAGTATCCAACGTGCTTCGCATTGTCGCAAACGTAATTCTCTGTTTCTTCCTCTGACATCACTCGGTATACTTTCTATGCCATGAAAGGAAAATGATTTACTACTTCCCTGGCTAGGGCATTCACATGCATGAATTGCTAAAGGGTAACGCCCATCCACATTTTTTAAGGCTCTAAAATGCTCAGCTATATGTTCCCTGAGACATCTTATCGTACTGCCTACGTAAATTTTGGAGCACTTACATTTGATAATATACACAACATACTTTGTACCACAGTCAATATGTTGATAAATTTTAAAGACTGGTGAGTTATTATGTTGAAATTCCTTGATTCCCTGTTCCGCTAATCTACACATACTACATCTGCCACATTTAAATGAACCACAGTTCAAGTTACTCAACCAGTGTTTTTTTAGGATTTTGTATATTCTGTAAGACCATGGGTGATAATTGGTCACCATACGTATGTACACTGTCTGTAGTTCTTATTTTAGGTTTCAAAGTGTCTTTCCTATTTAGTTTAGATGATCTATCCCTAGCTTTTTTAATGATGTCATAATCATAGCCCCTAGCCAAAAATCTGGATTCCATATCTCGTGTGCAAAGCAAAAAATCGTCATCCTTACTACAATTTCTTCGTGCTCTGTGAATTACAAGCAGTGCTTTTCCTATGTAACACACTGTTAATTTTTCCTTCCTCAACAAACAGTTCAATGTCAAGAAATACAATTCTCTCTTTGCTTGAAGACATAGTGAACGACATATTATACTTGCTGTTGTTCATATAATCAAAGAAATTCTTTAGTTCCACATCCGAACCTGTCCAAATTATAAAACAATCATCTATGTATCTGCCAAAATAAACAATAAATTCCTGCCACCTTGACCCAGAGGGTCCCCCAATGTGATGTGAAAAATTAACAGTGTGTTACATAGGAAAAGCACTGCGTGTAATTCCACACTCTTTGCCACAAGTGCTCACCCCAAGGCTCAGAAACAGGCAATACCCTATGGGGAATTATACACAGCACGAAGAAAGTGAAGTAAGGATGAAGATTTTTTGCTTTGCACACGAGATATGGAATCCAGATTCTTGGCTAGGGGCTATGATTATGACATCATTAAAAAGCTAGGGATAGATCATCTAAACTAAATAGGAAAGACACTTTGAAACCTAAAATAAGAACTACAGACAGTGTACAACCAATACGTATGGTGACCAATTATCACCCATGGTCTTACAGAATATACAACATCCTAAAAAAACATTGGCATCTGTTAACATCAGATCAGACGATCAGCCAATATATTTCTAAATGTCCCTGTGTCACATACCGTAAGGGCATTACACTAAGGGGACTAATCAGCCCTAGTTATCCCACAACCAAGAGTAGGGATCGAAACTGGTTGAGTAACTTGAACTGTGGTTCATTTAAATGTGGCAGATGTAGTATGTGTAGATTAGCGGAACAGGGAATCAAGGAATTTCAACATAATAACTCACCAGTCTTTAAAATTTATCAACATATTGACTGTGGTACTAAGTATGTTGTGTATATTATCAAATGTAAGTGCTCCAAAATGTACGTAGGCAGTACGATAAGATGTCTCAGAGAACGTATAGCTGAGCATTTTAGAGCCTTAAAAAATGTGGATGGGCGTTACCCTTTAGCAATTCATGCATGTGAATGCCCTAGCCAGGGAAGTAGTAAATAATTTTCCTTTCATGGCATAGAAAGTATACCGAGTGATGTCAGAGGAGGAAACAGAGAATTACGTTTGCGACAATGCGAAGCACGTTGGATACTCAAATTACGTGCAGATGAGCAGGGAATTAACATCGATTCGGAATTGCAATACTTTTTGGGAAGATGATTAGATCTAATATATTTCTCTTCAGCTCTAACTGTCATAACAAACTTATATGAAGATTTCTAGTATATCAATATCTTCCCAGTATTGTCAAAAATAAGGATTCAATGAAGAGTTCTAGTATATCAATATCTTCCCTGTATTGTCAAAAATAAGGATTCAATATGTGCATATGTTTTTGTCAAAATCCATAAAAAAGGCAAAATGTTGATATGTGTGGCCAGAATCACCTTACATATGGTATAATTACAAAATGTACATGATATGTGAAGTTTTAATTTGCGGTTGTATAATTTTGGTTACTTCACTGATACATATTATTACTGTTATTTTCACTCTGTCTATGGTGCTGCCTTTATCTTGTTCCCTTACTTTTCTTTCTTTCTCCTCACCTCCGATTACGATTGTCTTAATTTAATCTTGGTTATTATATTTTCCGGATTTTAGTTGGAATTAAACCGAGCAAGTTAATTTATATTCAGTGAACTCCAGTTTAATATAACAGCTTTATTAATAAAACAATATATATTACTACATAGCGATTTAATGGTAACCAGACCACTTCAAAATGGTGCTGGTGGTGGCGAGCAGTTGGCCGGTGTAATCCGGTTGTGTTATTGATAGGCTTCGACTTTGATCTGACTCCCGTTCCACGTTACAAAATAATTACTGTATTGCTATTTAATTACAGTAGTTCTTAAGAATGATATATTTACTATTATTGCCACAGTCTTTTTGAATTTATACCGGCTGGTTTGATATGAAGCGCTGGTGTATCTATTATAATCGTGTGTGAAGTCCGTTTTCGCTATCCTTGGAGCTTCAACATATATAACCTACCTAAGATGGCGCCGGCGCTACACGCCGTATTGATATTAGGATCTGTCACACGTTTTGCTGCGGGAACCCGAGGTGAGTGTAATCTGAGGGTTGTCGAGCACTAATGATATAGTTTATGCCCGCATAACTGGAGTTACTGCCTACATTATATTGTTTGCGTCTAATAAAGGCTTAACTTTCGGTATTCTGTGCTGTAACTTGATATCGGGCACAGCCAACAGACCTCCTGGATATTAGCATAATTGGGGGTCTCTGTTTACATTAGTTGTGGCGGCGAGTACGTTTTAGTTGTAAGGTCTGGTTGTTGAATACCTAATGTTAATAGTGTGGACGCGATTCGGTCCGGGTACAGTTAAAAACCTCCTTGCTCGGTTTTTCATTTTCAGATACGCTTGATGGTTCCAGAGAACGAAGGCTGATATTGCCTGTTCTTTTATACCAAGAATACTATACTATGAAAGACAGTAATTATTGAAATAGTTGCAAGACCATTTGAAGGGTAAGAGAGTTTTCTATTGAATCGTGTGTGGTGGTTGTTTTAGAATTTTTTTATATGTAACGACCTATAAGTATGAATACTTAGACTGTTTCTAAAATCCACTCCCCCCCCTCCTTTTTTATAGTGAATAATATAACAAATGTAACTGAAAGTGATAACAGTTTTAGGGTGAGTTTTAGTTTATCAGTTTGTGATAAGTATAGGTATCTATTACTTGGGTTTTCTATGCACCATTTATTTAGTGTGTTCACCAGGTATTCTTTAAAAAAAAAAAATTTGGATAATTGATTTTGGATTGGAATGGGTGATTTTGTGATGGTTTTTCACCCTCCCTCGGGTTTTCTTGTGTGTTTCTCCTTCCCTTTGTCACGGGGTGTTCTATATATTGACACGCTTTGGAATCAGACATATACACTTTTTGGCAATTGTGGTTTTTCTTTTCCCATTTATCTTTTTATTCTTCGGTTGAGGTGACATTTACCTTTACTTGACACATCCTGTGAGCGTTCGGTGGAGGTACTTTGTGTCATGACTTGGCTCCTCATTGTATGGGGATTATAATGGGGTACACATTTATTGTTACAGCCCTGAGGAAGTCATTGGGTGATGTCCCTTGACGAAACACGTGTTGGCGTTTGGCTGTTGTGTACTGTACCAAGACTGTACTGCTGTATCTACAAGTCTTCGTGATCATCTGGACTGAGAAAATAAAAATAAGGACTTTTTCATAATTTGGATGCACAGATATGGACAATGATTTTTTGAATAGATATTATCTGTAAAACTCACAGATACGTGTACTTTTGTGTTCAGAGAATCCTATATGTCCAACTTAGTCCGATAAAACCACACAACTCTAGATTACACAAAACCACCTCTAGCAAAACAGTCAACCACGCAGAAAATAATACAAAGGAGCAATAAACGCTAAAAAAAACCTCCATTATCTCACATCAGTCAACTAACCAATTACAAACCTCAATACCGCAAACGTCTCAAGGTAAATCTCAAAACATTAGAACACTAGAATGGAGTGAGTCGCTCCTTCAAGAAAGTAACTATCACCCTAATGGTGATATGTCTTTCTTAGCACCAAAAGAATGAGAGGAATTAGTTACGTCGTACGGTCATGACCAAAAACACTAACAACTGTGCAAATCCAGAAACAAAGGAAAAAAAACAATAAGACTCAGGACTCGATTTGGGCGGCGCTATTGAGCACAATGCAATACTCAACAGCAGCATTGCAATACCAATCTAATAAAATGTATCTTCAGTTAACAGTACTCCAAACATTAGCGAACTTCACATCAGGGATTGATCGGAAATTAGCCGACTTGAATGGGCTAATAAAACGAGGGCAAGAGGAAGCACTCGAGGATAGGTTATAACAACAAGAATGGACTTGCGCTCCAATAGTGGACAAACTACACACGCTTCCATTAATAGTGGGTGACTTACTATCCACTATGAAACCCAAAAAATTAAACCCAGACCATAGTGAGTAACGAATCACCCACCTTCAGGGGAAAAAAAATTGACCTGAAGCCTTGGAGACAATTAAAACATCTAGAGATCCTTCCCCGGAAGGGAGAGAGTTTGAAAATGAATCATTCAACAAAGATTCCTTGACAACGAACATCCGGCGGAAGAAAAAAAGGAAAGGAAGGAACAAGAAAACAATTAACCAGATCAGGTTCCATGGGAAACAGCTTCCTCAGCTCACAGGTTCTCCAGAACATCCAGTGGAAGAAGGATCTAGGGTCCCATCGACATCACGGCTAGGAGATTCCTCCCCTTCACATAAAACCCAAATAAGGGAGAGTGGCACTAATGAGGCAACGATTATAACTCCTGGAGGAGAACATACAATAAACAATAACCTCCCGAGCAATCAGGAGACTGATTGCAAGAAAAGTGTGTCCAGCAATGACTTACTAACTTGTAAAGCATCAAATAAAGTTGCACAACACACAATAATGAAGCAGGGTAGCCACACACAGGACGAATTAAAAGAGCCCCACCACTCACCAAACACATTCTCCCATCATGGCACAATGGCGCAGAATAACGCCGGGAAACCCAAGGATATAACGCTTACGCTGCAACACAGTACCGACTGTAGGACAAGCAGCACCAACAACAAAAGTCCAGAAGTGCACATTACAACTAATGGGGAGCTCCCTCAGCATTCATACTACTAATTCAATAGAGAAGAAGAAATAGACACCATCATCTTTTCCCCTCACTATAAATCAAGGGGCCGAGGAGACATTTTAAACAGAGGAAATGTACTAAGACTTCTGCAATCAATCCCCAATCTTGCCAATATTAACACCTTGGACCTACTGTCAATTTAATTCCAGTTAAACAGCATGCAGGCCAGTCTAGAGGTTACAAGAACCAGATGGAAAACGCCAGAGATAGCACAGAGAATATTACAGGAACTAAACACCTTCCAAAAGTGGGGGATAGTTCTGAAACCAGTGCCAAAACCACCTTACCCAGTCCCCTTTTTAAGATCAGCAACTGCCAACGAAAACAATAAGTCTTCCTCAATTCTAAAAGGAGCAAGGAGCAGCTCTCCAACCTCAAGTCAATCGGCATTAACCTGCTTTTCGCCTACAAGCAACTGGCAGAGCATGCAACAAACAATAACCCCGGCTCACCCAAATTGACATGGGAAGTCTAACTTTCAAAATCCACAATTAGCTAAAAATGAGATAACAATGTGTATTTGGAACATAAATGGATTAACATCCACACTAAATGACGAAGAAGTTCTAAATTACTTAACACGTTTCGATCTCATTTTTATTCAGGAAACCTGGGAAGAAAAACCACCTGAGTTACAAGGTTACACTTCTAGCTCTGTTCCGGCAACAAAGAGGAAGGGCTTTGGACGTCGATCCGGGGGCCTGCAGTCTCTATTTGCAATAACCCGAATAAACAAAACCTTTCCTATAAAGATCAGTATGACTCCTCCAAGTTGCATTCAGGCATCAATAGTAAAACTGTTTCTGGATCAAAAGGCACAAAAGGTAATAATGATAAACATTTATGTACACTCAAAACACAAACTAAAAACAGCTAAAGAACTGAATAAAGAACTAAAAAGAGTAATAGAGGAAGAGGACACCGAACACATCATCCTGGCCGGTGACTTTAACACGCATCTCCTGGGGGGAGATAATGACGACGACACGACCCAGGAACTTACAGACGCATGGGGAATTCCAGCCCAAGGCCCCGTAAAAAAAGTGAAGCAAACATGTTGCTCCAAATTTCTTATTCAGGAACTGGAACACTTAAATTTAAGAGCAGTAAACGGTCGCTTCAAGGAGGATAATCCACCAGCTCCTACATACCACTCTGCAAAAACATCGTCCCATCTGGACTTTACATTTATGTCCTTATCACTGTTCAAAATAATAGCCACTTTAATGTAAAGAGTGACCATATGCCACAGGAGTTAACGCTGAAAACAAGGACAGAACTTCTACTGGAGGCTGACAAAAATATAGTTTCAGTTGAAGCAATAAATCTCAAGCGACTAAGATGCAACTCAACCAACATGGAGTTAGTATCAAGTACAGCAAAAAATATACTAATCCGTGCAAAGGAAAACTCAGAACATCCGATGGACAGTTGGGAAAAATTCACCACGTCACTGGGAGATAAAACTCCAACTGGGATCAATCAGAAACAGAGCAGCAAGGCTTCGTAAATCACCGACAGACCAAAAACTGCAGCAAATTCTCCGTGAATCTAAGGCTCTCCTAAAGCGAAGGAGATGGGACAGGAAAAGATCACTGAACAACGGTCTATGTTTGAAACTACTCTACAAATCGAACATGAAAAATAGCGCCACGTTTTGGCAATCAATTAATAGATTACAACGCCAACCCATCCTGGGATAAACTCTAACATCTCTGAAGCGGCCTGGGTTGAATTTCTTTATAATCATTTTAATGGAACCAATTCTGTACTTGTTCAAAGCGCCACTCCTAGCACCGAGAGAGTAATCAGCTCGATTGAGGAGAAGCTATACCAAAATCACGTCCATTCAGATGAAAAATTCCTCCAAGCATCCGCCCAACTACCAAGGAAAACGGACTTGACACTGATACTGACAAAAGAGAAGACTAGTAGCCTGGAAACAACCTTAATTCAGAAACAAATAGCAAAGGGAAGACAGGCAGGCACCCCAGGCCCTAATGGCATTCCGCCAAAGCTTTACAAACATGATCCTGAATTTTGGAGTAATACATAACCTGTCTTTAAATATGCATTTGAAACATCTATTATTCCACAGTCTTGGAGAGGCTCAATCATAAGCCCGATATACAAACAAGGGAAGATTTCAGAGCCAAAAAACTATTGATTGATAGCCCTCATTGACACCGAAGCCAAATATTTTGCGGGGTTTATTTTAAACGACCTAACAACTCGGGCTTCAGACAACCACATTATTTCACCAACACAAACCGGGTTCCGTCAAGGTCAAGGAACAATAACAAATATTATGGCGCTAACTTTACTAATGGATGCAGAAAAACAGGGGAAATATCCCCTGTTTCTCTGCTTCATAGACTTTACAGCCGCCTTTGACCATGTGGACAGGACAAAGCTCTGGCAAAAACTACAAGGGATGGGAATACCACCTCTGCTTCTGGTCCAGTTAAGGAACCTGCATACAAACACCTGGGTAAGGATAAAGCTCGGTGCAGGGACTCACGTATCAAAAGAAATCCCTACATCAAAAGGGTTAAAACAAGGGTGTGTCTTAGCCCCATCGCTTTTTAACCTTTACCTAGCAGACTTACCGGGGGAATTGGACAAGTGTAAAAAAATGCTCCAAAATTAGGAAATATAAGCTTATCAAACCTGTTATATGCCGACGATTTGGTTCTGATAAGTCGAACTCCTATTGGATTACAGCATCTACTGAACGGGACCCATAGCTTCCCAGAACGGAACGCCCTGAAAATAAATTATAGTAAGACAAGAACAATTGCAGTAAATCATCACAGGAAGAAAGGTTTCAATTGGTTCCTGGATGGGCACTGCTTAGATCAAGCACCCAGTTACAAATACCTAGGAATAATTCTAGACCAAAACAACTCATTTAAATCACAGATAGAATCCATACGGAGGAAAGGGTTAATGATATATTTGGCAATAAAACCTCTAAAGAAGCTACTGCCGGACTTAACACTTGACCCATTAATAAAAGTCCTGCAAGCAAAACTTCATCCTACAATAACATACGGTAGCTCAGCAATGAAGGGCAAAGACGCAAAAGCTGTAGAAAACGCAATAACTAACGCATATTGATCCATCTTTCACCTCCCTAGGTATGCTTCCCAAATACAGTTGGAGTTTGGGCTACAAAAACAATCAATTGAAAGAAGGGGAGCATACGTAAAATGCTGGCATAAAATCAAAGAAGCAGCAGAAGGATCCCTGAACAGCCATATATGGACAGAGTTACACCGTCCTACAAAATCACCAGCCAGAGAGTACCTGCAGGACTCAACCAAACTGTTAGGACTGACAGACCTCTGGAGTATTAGAGTGGCACACTCTGTATTTAAAAAAAATGTAACAAAGGTATCCCGACAACTGTCAGTTGCAGAAGATACAAACTCGCAATCCAAACGATCTCACGGTTGGGTAGTACTGAACACGTATAAAGCTCGAAAACCGCAATCTTACTTGAAAATCAGAATAAAAACAACTAAAAAGGAAAAATTCTTAAAACTCTGCTTGGGGATTGGTGCAATTATTCAGTTTCTTCCCCCTTGGGAGAGAAAAGGCGGTGATCAGCCTTGTCGCCTCTGCGGCTGCGGAGTGGAGGACCAATTACATGTCATGTGAACTTGCAATAACCTAATCTAAAACCTGTGTAAAACCAATATGGAGTTAGGACTCGTAGACAAGCGGCTCTGCTGTGCTTCAACCCAGAGAGAGTGCAGCTAAATTGTCGACTAACAAAGTTTTTCGACATAACAGCTAAGCGACTGGAAAATTTACGTACATTGCCCTTGGAACACTCAACAACAGAAGCTTTGCCAAACGGATAAACCCAGTAAATAGAACAACAGGGAGAAGAGTCACTAACGGAGCCAACGTCCTAAAAATCTCTACCTACTTTCGTTACACTTAAAATAGTAAAAAGTGGTAAAAAAGGCTTTCCACAGTGAATTAAAGTATAAACTCTTCGTAGAGGTTCCTCTTAATGAAATGCCACAAGCTGTCAACAGAAAACAAGAGTAAAAAAAAAAAAGAGTCAAGGCAATGACATTGAGGATTCTCCCTACACCGGCCATGACCCTTTTTACAACAATACTGCGTCCCACTGGTAAAAGGCCAAAAATGGCACTTTGGAGAAGTCAAATAGCAGTAACATCCGCCCTCCTCCATCTCTACTTTGCCTTTTTTAACGAGTAACTGAAATTAAATATGTGGACCATATAACAGTATTTTTAAGTATATATGATCAGAAGTTTTATAATAGGTTTTAATGTATGCAACAGTTTTAATTAATCATGCATAATAAAGAAATTCTACATTGGTCGTAATGGGGCTTTTGAATATTTGAGAAGAACTGTAACAGTAAATGATCAGAGGGTTGTGTTTCAGAAGTATATAGTGCCTGGTAAAAGAGAAAAAATGCATTTAAAATGTCAGCGTCTTTAAATTTTAAAACAGATTGATTATCATATACAGATTCAATATTTAATTTGTTCTGCCGAACTTTTAAGTAATTAGCTAATATTTTCCCTGCCTTGTTTTTGCCAACATCGAATCTTGCACTAGATTTTAAAAGATATGAAGAGGCATTGTCTGTTGATCTTTTGTTAAATTGTAATTTGGCTTTTATAAGAGCTGTTAAACTTTCTTGCGAGTGAGAAACATAATAGGGGTGCTCCAGTTTCTTAATGTCGTTAAGGACATCGTTGGTAAATTTACGTGCGTTTTTCATTTCTTTGCAACAAATCTGATGATGAAGTCCCTAGCTGAAGCTTTGAAAGTGTCCCATATAGTGGAAAAAGGCAATGACTCATTTTGTTTTATCGTGAAGTAATCATTAAAAAAGGCGGTGAAGGAGGCAGTAAACTTTGGGTCTAAGAGAAGAGCATTATTAAATCGCCACGTCTTAGGGGCATTAACCTTGGGTAATATATCTAGGCCAATTGAAACAGGGGCATGGTCTGATAAAAGAATAGGACCAATATCGGGGAAATGAGAGGGATTGCGAGATATTGTGAGAGACAAATATGTAATCAATCCTTGATTGAGTTCGATGCATTGGGGAATAAAAGGTGTATTCTCTAGTGGTCGGATTACATAGATGCCAAGCATCCAGAAGTTTATATTGGGTGATAGTGTGAACAAAGGATTTGTGGGTTTGTTGGGGACAAAGGACACTTTGGAGTTCCTATCTATGAATGGGTCCAGCACTTGATTACAATCACCTGCCAGTATAAAATTATACTCAATGCATTGAGAAATTTGTTTTGCTAATGTGGGCTAAAAAGAGGCATCACCTACAATATGGGCATAGACATTGAGGAAAGAAACTGGAACACTCCTCAGTAACATTTTAACAATTACCTATCTGCCATCCGCATCTGAATCTTGCGATATAAATGTAACTGGGAGAGATTTACGGCATAGTATCATAACTCCGTTTCGTTTACCAACTCCTTGAGAGAAAAAGATTTTCCCTACCCAACCTTTTTTTAATTTCAATGATTCAGCCTCCTTAAGATGTCTTTCTTGCAGAAAAACAATGTCAGCACTTAGTTTTGCAAGATGAGTTGAGACTCTTTGTCTCTTAATGGGAGAGTTTAATCCCCTCACGTTTCAAGATAGTCATTTTAGTGACATGAAGTATCAACAATGGAATGACAAAAAAAGCCAAAATAAAAGTCCAATTCAATGAAATCATTTAAAAGAATGCATAAATAGAAAAGAAAGAGGTAAATGAATGAATATAACCCAAGCCAAAGAAAATTAGGAAAAACAGAAGACTGAAGTCAAAGAAGAGACTCAGGTAGAACAACACAGAGAAAGAAATAATCTGTAAGTCCATTTTGAGAAAAGAGTGATACAGGAGAGTTCAGAAATACGTTGATAAATAAAATGTCAAGTATAGGAAAGAAGAGAGGAGTAAAGAGAAAGCAGACATCTGAAGAGAACAAAATGAGGGAATGAAGAATACAACAAAAAACAAAAGAGAAAACAAATAACATACCTATATAAAGAGAACATGGATGTGGGGGAGGGTGAAACCACATGGAGCAGACAACCCATCTGGGGAAGACTGGACAGAACCGGGGGAGCATCACGCCATACCGTAGACAAGACTGTGAGATGAAAAAGAGTACCATATTTTATGCTATAATAAATAAAGAACAAAGAACATGTAATAATAGAACCATAACAACATGAATTCAGGATGATGAATACAGTCCTGGACTATAAAACTGTTCAACGGTAAGCTATCAATACGTATGTAAAAAGTAGATAACAATGTAGAACCTGTATTATAAGGAATGATGACATATCAAGAGCACATCTCAGGAAAGTTGTAATGCTTTAAGAAGGAAAACCTGAAGAACTCATATGGACCGTCTTATGTGAGTTAATGAAGCTTTGCAGACAAAATGGATCCTCATAAGAAGTTGTTTTAATGATGTAGGTGACTTTGAATAGACAAGGATGATAAAGACCATATCTGGCACCCATAGAATGAAGGTCAGGCCTCATATTCAGGAAAGCTTTGTGGCTGTGGCTTTAGAGTAATCTTGTGCAAAAAGCAACGTGGAGCCAGACCATGTAATAAGTTGGATAGCTTTAGCAGTGGACAGAACTTTCAATAAATCTGTGTACTCAAGAAAATACAAGATGACTCCTCTTGGTCGATGAGATGAGGAATTGATAATGGAGGCTCGACCCAATCTATGGGCACCGTTGTATATTTAGCATGATATCCTCTAATAGGTGAAGGATCTTCAGGAGGAAGGATTTAAAGAAACCAATAGGGTCTGCCCCCTCAGCTCCTTCCGCCAGACCATATATGCGTATGTTGTTTCTCTTGTTGCGATTTTCAAGGTCCTCAAACTGCTTTTGTAGGGAAGATACTTGGGTCTGCATAAAAGTAACACACTTGAAAGTTTCAGTGAGGAGGAGATATGTTGTTCCACTGTTGTGAGTCTTGTGTCGAGTAGAGACCAATTATCAGAAATAATTTGTAGTTTCGAATTAGTCCCTTCAACAAAGGGTCTAAGAGCTCTAATTTCTTGTAATAACAGTTCCATTGAAAGTGGAGAAGATGGTTTAGGTGGTGAGGGTGGATCTTTCTTCAAACATTTTACATTTGATTTTCCTGACACTGCTGGTATGAGTCCATTGTTGTAATAGTATCTTCTACCTCGAGCAAACCTGAATCCTCAAGCCTGGAAAGTTCTGAGAATATTTTTTGAATTTATAATGAGAGCGTTTAGGCTTAAAGGGGATGCCAATAGTTCCTTTTGTCCTACCCATCAACGTATGGAATAGGAGAGAAACGAAATCTGATTATCCAGAACAAAGCTGGTAAATAGTAAGAAAAATGTCAGCTAAGAAAGATTCACACTACAGGAATAAGAATATCAATACGTTTCTCAGGATTATAAAAATGTATATCTGCGAGGATCCTTTTAGTTATCTTCTGCAACACGTGCCCAAATAGAACATAGTGCTCCTTTTCCTTGGGAGTGGTAAAAAAGTCAAAGTAGATACATTGGGTCTCAATTACAGGAAGGCTGCATGAAAGTCGCGCTTAGGCAGAGAACCTTCGCCTGCGCGCAGATATATTCTGTATCATGTGTGAAGGAGTCCGCAATCCAGTTATGAAAAAAGTTTTTTCCACAAAATAGCAGCTACACCCATATTACCTCAGAGTATTCAGCAAGGTGAAGCAAAGTGAGGGTGGATCACCATTACCCAGTTTTGCTAATAAGAGGTAGAGGAGCTTGCAGATATCTAGTAATGAGGCACGTATACAAAAAAGTAACTTTCTTTTTGCCTCATTAGTAAGGAAAGTGATAACTGCAGCGCGCTATGCATAGACAAAATGGCGTCCGCGGTAAAAACGGCCTCACGGCTGGGCAGATATTGCTGAATTAAGCCTCCTTACTGTTCTTAAATGCAGCGGACGAGGTCTTCTGGAATCGGGCAATGCATCACAAACTAATTTCTCCATTTATTTTTTCTATAGCAGCACTCGTAGTGTGTGCCTCCTCTGCCAGTCTCCGGAGCTTCACGCCGACACCGCCATACTCGTTGGGTGTTAGCCACTCCTCCGGTATGACTATATAAGAGAGAGTTTCAGCAGAAATTTTCTTTTTTACTAGAGACCCTCTACTTCCTTCTCATGACTGTGGAAGCGATACAAAGTACATCTAGCACATCTAGGTAGGTATTAGGAGCTTTTTCAAGGCCCATCTTGGACATTCGTCCAGGATGATGAAAAACACATTGTTGAAACATGGTGTGTGGTTAAGGGCTTTGCATCAATTTAAAAAGGTGCACTTTGAGAAAGAAGTATCCTCCATTAATGATATCGGTAATCATTATTATCACTATTATTTCTCTAGAGCTGCAATTGATAACCCCAACTTCTCAAGGTATATCAATCTAATTATTAAAGGTGAGCCTGACTCACTGTAACATTCACTCATCAACCCCTCCAGCCTTTTTTTGGCTCTTCTTTAGTGTCATAAATGTCACACTATGAGGACAGTTGGCTGTGGGAGCATTGCATATGGACAAAATGGTAAGGAAAGTTATCTTGCATCACATCAAAAAGCAAAACTAGTGTGTTTAAACTATATTTTATTCTGTCAAATGTGCTGTAAAATGATTCAGTTCCAGAGAAATATGTGTATCCTTTAAATAGTAAATATAAGCAGAACACTGCACTGCAAAACTAGTAGTTGTTCCCAAAATTAGGAAAGCAAGATGTAGAGGGCGAAGCTTCATTTTTCTGGCCTGCAAGCTGTGGAACTCCTTGCCCCTTGTGCTAAGATCTCAATCTAATTTATCCTCCTTTAGAAAACTGTTGAAGACATGGCTTCATTCCATTCATCTTCAGTAGATTGTTTTTTTGGCTCTTTTCTCTATGGCCGGAATGCAAGCTTTAAGACGCATCAGCAAATGCGGGCTTTATAAAAATCTTACTAACTTAACAAAATGTGTTCAGTAAATTAGTCTCACAGGGTTACTTAGGTTAGATCAAAGTTATTATTTGCACTTTTAGTAGTTGTTTGACTTATAATAATACCTGCCTGGATGCCAAAACAATGCATTCAGTTGAGTTGCCTGCTTGGGTTAGAGCCCCCCACATTGCATACGGCCTGATCACTCCAGCTTAGTGACTAAAAGGATCCACACAAAAAGTTTGAAGTATAGGAAGCCCTGCCTTGGATTTGTCAGCAATATCTGATTCTGAGCAAGAAATAGGATGGCCTTCACCTTTCAGGGACAGCTGCAAAATAGACTCTCGGGCAACTGTGTGTGTCTTTCCTTTATAGTTCAGGGGGGTTGAGTTGAAAAGGATATGGGTGTAGCAGCGAGATAGAGGAGAGTGTCATATAGGAGTGGTGTGGCTCACTGGTTAGAGGCGGCAGACCCGGAAACAGAGGACGGCCCGGGACCAGGGTTCAATCCCCGACGCGGCAGGGTCGTGAACAAGGGTCAGCGGACTTGATAATTCTCGCCTTGGTGCCTACTCTAACCAGGGATCACACTCGGCAACTCTGGTCATTAGCTTTCCTCATCTCCACAACGGCCCCCCACAAACGCTGGGGATGCCTGGTTTCACCTTGGAGATACCCAGGAGGGAACATCTCACAGGGAAAGCCAGGACGGGTTCCCCAGCGGTCTATAGCGCAAGGACGCCTCCGGGTAGCAGTGCGCTTTACAAGACACACACATTTACATATGCATGGAGCATTAACCCACTATCATAAATTTTTAGTGCCAGGGGCTTTACCAAATATCTTGGGACATAGTGCCTGTTGTCACAGCAGGAAGTGCATCAGACTGTTACAATTATATGAGTGGGATGCATCAGAGGTGTTTTAGGTTTCAGGTAAGGAAATTAGCTTTCTCTCCTTATCTGAGCAAGAAGTTCTGTTTATCTATCAGAGAACTGTGAGACGAATCGTCCCCTTTTCTTTCTTCAACCTCGCAACCTCGTAACTTCTCATTCTTCAACCTGGTTCTCCAGAATACCTGCCAGAATCTGCAACAGCCAGGCCCCTGCCTCTGAGAACTATAAGACCGTTGGGCAATCTTTCCTGAGGAAGTTGCTCTACAATGCCGAGGTGATGTGCAGCTGAAAAGATCCTGCCTGTTGCAGGTAGCTTCCTGCTGAAAGAACGTGTCCTGAGATGCTCGAATGATGTTAAGTTAATAAGTGCATCCGACTGTTTTCAAATAAACTAATCAACTCTCAGAAAGTAATCATTGACTGTTTGAGCCATAGCTTCAAAGCCTGCAGCCTGTTGATTGTTTGTATTGGACGCTGCTTCACTCGTGAAACAGCATGGTTTAAGCGGGGAACAGCCATTACAACGCGGGTTTTACCACGGGTTGCTTTTACATCGCATGCGTTACAAAGCATACGATGTTACAACGCATGGTAAAACCACGCATACCATTACATCACATGCGCTTTTACAACGCATACACATGTAATGTGTAATTATGGCGGCGGCGGCTATTGACGTCGTTGTGAGGAAACTTAGGCTGTTTCCTCACAACGAGGTGATTCAAGCAGGAAGGAGGAAGCAGGATCCGACTGAGACGCTGGATAGGAGAGAGGTAAGGGGGTTTGTGCATGGGGTGGGGGTTACTTTTGTAGGGTTTAGGGTAGTTTAAAAGTAGTGTGGTAATGTTTGTGTGTTTTTTAAAAACGTTTTAGTGTGTGTTGTGGTGTTGTCGTGTTTGTTTAGTGTAGTGTATTGGGGAGGGTAGTGTAGTGTTTATGTAGTGTAGTGATTTAGGTTTCAGGGTAGTGTAGTGTTGTAGTGTTTTTTTATTGTAGCGTATTTGGGTTTATGGTAGTGTAAGGGTGGGAGTAGTGTGGGTAGTGTAGTAGTGTTATAGGGTTTAGGGTAGTGTAGTGTTGGCAGTAGTGTGGGTAGCGTAGTAGTGTTTTAGGGTTTAGGGTAGTGTAGGGGTGGGAGTAGTGTCGGTAGCGTAGTAGTGTTTTAGGATTTAGGGTAGTGTAAGGGTGGGAGTAGTGTGGGTAGCGTAGTAGTGTTTTAGGGTTTTGGGTAGTGTAGGGGTGGGAGTAGTGTGGGTAGCGTAGTAGTGATTTGGGGTTGAGGGTAGTGTAGGGGCGGGAGTAGTGTGGGTAGCGTAGGAGTGTTTTAGGGTTTAGGGAAGTGTAGGGGTGGGAGTAGTGTGTGTAGTGTAGTAGTGTTTTAGGGTTTACGGTAGTGTAGGGGTGGGAGTAGTGTGGGTAGTGTTGTAGTGTAGTAGTGTTTTAGGGCTTAGGGTAGTGTAAGGGTAGGAGTAGTGTGGGTAGCGTAGTACTGTTTTAGGGTTTAGGGTAGTGTAAGGGTGGGAGTAGTGTGGGTAGCGTAGTAGTGTTTTAGGGTTTAGGGTAGTGTAGGGGTGGGAGTAGTGTGGGTAGCGTAGTAGTGTTTTAGGGTTTAGGGTAGTGTAGGGGTGGGAGTAGTGTGGGTAGCGTAGTAGTGTTTTAGGGTTTAGGGTAGTGTAGGGGTGGGAGTAGTGTAGGTAGCGTAGTAGTGTTAGGGTTTTGGGTAGTGTAAGGGTGGGAGTAGTGTGGGTAGTGTAGTAGTGGTTTAGGGTGGTGTAAGGGTGAGAGTAGTGTTGGTAGTGTAGTAGTGTGGCAGTGTAGGGGTGGGAGTAGTCTGTTGTGTAGGTTTAGGGATAGGGATGTTACTTACCTTGCATACTTTTACCACAAGTATAGCTTTATCACGCATGCCTTTGCGTTGTAATGGCATGCGTGGTAAAAGCATACTCGTGGTAAAAGTATGCGATGTTATGGCATGCGATGTCATTGCCATTGCGTACTAATACCCGCGTTGTAATGGCATGTGTGGTATTAGTATGCGATGTAATGACATACATTCGGTTTAAGCAGCTGAATTAGTTCATTCAAACTGTCCAGCTGCACCCATTAATTGTATAATTTCTGACTTTTTCTAAACCATTAGATTCTTTGGTTACATTCAGCAGTGTTATCCCATTCATATTTAACATTGGTTCAGTTTTTCCTAGTGATTTTATTTGTTGGTACTTGGTATAGCGCAAAGCTCACTCCCAGGAGGAATAGTAAATCACACATCCCTACCCTAATCCCCCTTAACATATGCACTTTCCCAAATGTTTTTGGAACTGGAATCAAAATAGTACAACCATCCACCCATCCCAAATACATGCCCTCTCCTCAACATTTGAAGTTAAAACAGTAAATGTGACCTCCTCTCAAATATATGAACACACAGAAAATTAGCTTTTTCCATTGTCACCCCATCCCCATCCCACACTCTTTCACTAGATTGTATTGTTGGTGTATGGACTCTGTTCACTGGGACGCTATTGTCCAATGCCCAGTGTATGTTCTCTGACCCCCTCAAACATGTAGAATTGACTTGCATATTTATCGTATCTAGAAATCCTTAATATATGGTACTCATTATACCCAGGGTCTGTAAGTTAAATGTCACAATTGGGCTGAAGCACCTATTGTGTCACCACTAAAGTGAAAAAGCGAAGCATGTCTTCAGGCCTAACCCTACAACCTGAGTGTGCAGTTTCAAGACTGCATAATCGACCTGACAAAATAAGCCCTTTGCCAGTCCTAAATCATTAATACATATGAGTCACCCTGAAGGCAGGCCTTAAATTCCGATAGAGTAGGATGCATGATATTTAGAAAGTAGGACATGGGTACTTATATTTTACAAGTCTGGCAGTGACAAATCTCGAACGTTGTTTTTCACTGTGGAAAGGATAGCTCTCTAATAGAAAAGCAGTGGGTTACATTATAACACCTTGTCATGTATAACTTTGGCTTGGGAACATCTAGACCCATGATTCAAGGAGTCACATTAATAGGAATTTGAAATCCAACCTGATGGTTGTCAGATTTTAAATTAATATTTTGAAATTGACACTTTTAAAAAGTTACTGTAACATACAAAAAAGTATGCAAGAATGCTTGAATTAGGGTAGGCCCCTTTTAATCACTTGGGCCTGATCCCAACCCATCAGTATTTGTTACACCATGCCATCTCAGTTTGGACCCAGCCATATGCAAATCAGCCTTGATTCTGCTCCATTAGGACATAACTGATGAGCCCTAACTAGGACCAAACCGGCCATGGATTGCTTGTTTTCCCGTTTAGGGAGGCCTGGCTTGGCAGGTCCAGCTGGACTGTTGCCATTGGAGCAGGGTCAAGACTGATTTGCATACGGCTGGGTCCAAACTTGTCCTCCTAACACTAACAGCTGGGACTTAGAATATTTTCTCAGGATTTTTTACCAAAAGAACCAGAGGATACCGCTGCCAACCACCACCTCTGATCTTGCATCACCGGTCGGATAAGCATGAGTTGTTTGCCTGATAAAATAACTTTGACTTCTAAAAATGATTTTAAGTCCAAAGGTAGAAATATTCACTGGGAAAGGAGCCAGCCGGCGAGGGACCTAGCCTGTTCATGCAGTTTGAATTTCTTCCACTTTGATCTTTTGTCAACTGCTTCACTCTTCAACTTCCAATTAAGTTTCCATGTCAGAATGGTAAACTTTTCATGGGCCTATACCTGGTCCCTGTCTTTGACCCACCCTCCATCATGGTCGGCCTTCACTTTTGACTTTAACCAATCTAGCACGACCAGCTACCCCCAGTTGGCACCTTGCATGTTTTGGTGCTAGAAAAATAAAAAAATGTGAAAAAGTATTTGTCCAGTTCCCCACATCTGATATTTGTCATTTTCATGTCTGTTAGCACTATAGAATATTCTCTATTTTTTTATAAAATGGGGGGATATTTATATTGTTTTGTGTATTCTAATTTTGATCTGTTTTGGTACTTATAAATGCTTTACCTACTTCTCCTAGGTTAAGCCTATCTGCTCTGTGCTACAGCTTCCAAGAATTGAGCTCAGGTTTTAATTGAGACAGAACATGACCTGGTGAGGAATAGTCTCATTATTACTTGAAGAGGACTAACATCTACTTCAACTAATAATCCACTTTCTCACAATGCACTTTCCAAAAGGAGTGTTGGATAGGGTTACAACAGTAATTATAATTTCTCAAAATATATTAACTTTTTTTAATGTATGTTTTGTGGCACTGGAGTTACAATAGTAAATCTCCTTCCATCCCCACTTCAAATATATATGTACTTTTACTAATGTTTGGAGGGCTGGAGTTAGAAGAGTTAATCTGAACCACTAAATATATGCTATTTTCTTATGATTTTAGGACTAAAGCTTGAATAATAAATCTGACCCTTGCCTGCCAATTATATGCAACGTCAACAAATCTTACTCTCTCAACTAGATACACATTCCGCAAAGCTTTTTGGACTGGAGTTAGAATAATAAATCAGACAATCCTTGAAATATACCCACTTTCTCCAATGTTTGTGTGACTGGATTTAGAATAGTAAATCCGATCCTCCTAAATATGTGCACTTTGCCCAATGTTTATGCTCCGGAGTTAGAATATTAAATCCAACTACCTCAATGCTGCCCCCAATGTTTGTAGGGCTGGAGCTAGAACAATACATATGGCCTAATTTATTTATGTTGTTTAATCAATATTTGAGGTAAATTAGTATAATAAATATTTTTAATGTAAATAATATTTCTGTTATATGACTCAATCTGACTCTTCCATATTTTTAATTTAATTTGAAATAATATATTAAATAAATAAATTTTCCTTCATGCATGTTTTGTCATTCATATACAATCTGATATGTCTTTTTGTTATGCCTGGGATACATTTCAGATATGTCTGTTTTACTTTTTTTTAAGAAATAATCTACCTAATTTTGAGTTTTTATTAGAAACAGTATGTGGCTATGTGTTCCTTATTCTTTTTAAATCTAGTTATAAAGATTAACTTAGTTATTGCAAAGATAAATTCAAAACATACTGAGATTAAAGTAAATAAGGTTTTAAAAATATAACTATTGGTTATTCATAATGTGTTTGAAACATTTTAATGTGTAATATAAATATGTCATTTATGATATATTTGTTATAGTAAACACTATTTTTCCAAGATTGTTGCAAACTATATTTTTGAAAGCAATATCATGATTAAAACTGCTTACATTTATTAAAAAATTATACATTTGTAGTATGGATTTTGATTCACTTCTCAGCCCATCTCTAGCTATGATTCATGGCAATCAATCTCTCTTCAGGGTCTCTTCAATGTTTGGCTTGTAACCAAGAAATGCATCAACGAAGTAACATTTTCTAAGATGGTGACTAGAACTGGGCTAGAACAGGCGATTGTTCAAGATGTGGAATCGTTTTACTCAGACAATTCAAATTTGAGGAAGTAGAAAATGGAGTATCATTTTTAACAATTCAAAGATACATTAAGGCTCTTTGGGGCTAAAGCTAGTGTTGAACTTTGTTGCTAGTGTAAATATCCTGAAAATAATGTAATTTTACACTTTTCAGGAGACAACACAAGGGGTCTACTATGGGTAACTTTGATACAATCAGGAATTACTAGTGGAAATTGGTAAACATTAACTACATGATAATAAGAGTAATTTCAAATAGTACCAATTCTAATATAATTCTGGTTGCAATAGAAACACATAGCAGGATAGTACCACTAAGATCTTTGGTGCGCTTTGCGGGTCACGTGGTAAAAGGAACAAATAAAGCTCCCAATACACAGTAAGCTCAAAAGGTTCAGCCACTGAATTGTAAACACATGCCAATTGCAAAGCAGAGTTAAACGCTGCACACCTAATGGGATGTGATGGAATTCGTAACTATGCACTTGCCACCATCCTGCCCTAGAAAGATGTAGGTAGTAAATCCGACTTTTAGGAATTAAAACAGGAGACGATGCAAGTGAGTAATCATTAGATACAAAGGAGATATTGACAAACACACACACCCTTCTCTGTTATGTGCACCAAGTCTTTTGCTTACTGTCATATTGCTTAGTAGCTTGGCATCAAATCAAAGTAAGTTTTGTCAGTTTCTCTTTTCAGTAAGTGAACATGCTAACCTTACTAACATTTAAATATTGTTCCTTCTACAGATTATTAATAAAGAAACACATTACTGATTGTTATCTAAACATTCCAAATGCAAAATGTAGAGATGGGATTCATGGCATAAATACACTATACAGTGAAATATCTTATGCTTTGTTACATGAATAATTATGTAACAGAGTCTCATTTTATCTTCACTTCATTCATCAGTCACTTTGCAAAGGATTTTCCTGGTCAGAGATGGAACTGCATCAGTGAAAAATTGTAACTCGCTTACATACAAATTGCAAGTGAGCCACAGATTCTCACGCATGTATAATCTGGGAATGGGTTGAAATAAGTCAATGGAGAAAGTATGAAATCACTAAATATGTATATGAAGAATGTGATATGAGTGCCAATGATTAGCAATGAACAGGCTTGGAAATTACGCTTATGAACTCAGTGGAGTAATTCTTACAAACATTGATAATACACAAAATACAGAATACAAGAAAATTATATTCACATGTTTTCCTTGAGCTTACCTGATGTATGTCAAAAAAATTGCCTTTGGGAAATTGAAACAGATTAATTCAATATTTTGTTTATCAGCTAATAGAGAGATGCTTTTTATTGTATTGGTGTCTTTTGTGGTGTAGAAATAACCCAACTTGTTTCTGATAGCACATTGCCACTTCTTGAATTGCAAACTGTTCTCTTGGCAAAATACACTTATTCAAATACATTTCCATTCATACTGTGTGCCTTAAGACCAATATATATGGTGAAAATGCCAATGTATATGATTCTCTGCTGCATGTGCATTTTGGGATCATTGCATTTGTCCTCTGCTACTGGTGAATCTAACATGTTAAAAAAGAAAAAGATGCACTCACCATTCAAGAAAATTC
Organism: Lissotriton vulgaris; assembly: GCF_964263255.1. Lineage (NCBI taxonomy): Eukaryota > Metazoa > Chordata > Amphibia > Caudata > Salamandridae > Lissotriton > Lissotriton vulgaris. The sequence goes on from NC_141696.1 coordinate 232,273,862, forward strand.
CTTACTTTCTAGATCTATGAAAAAGCTTGTTTTAGATACAGAGTTTAATACAGCAAAATGTAACATTTCTATTAACAGTAAACTAAGGTGCTAATATTACTATTTTGATGGTACTTGATTCTTAACAGAGTGAGTGGGCTTTGACAGTATTTGATCATTGATCTACTGATTACAGATATATTGTCACAAGCTCTGGACTCTTTCCGCCACCTTGCCGTGTTAAGCAGGTGTTACTGCGGTTGCTTTTGCAGGTGTTACTATTAATGTCTACGGAGATTAGCATTTTAATATCTGTCATAGAATTCAACAATGAGTTCTTGATTTGCTGAACCATTTTGCTGGATTATGCAATTGTTGCTTTAGCCAATATTGCAGGTGTTACTATTAATGGCTCGAATTGTCCAATTATAACATCTATGTCACATAAATGCCAAGTTGAGCTCTTGACTCGCTGAGCCCTCATGCTGGCTACAGCAGGTGTTACTATAGCTGATACTACATGCGCTATAATTAATGTCTTTAATAATTTCAATTAAAATCTCTAGGTCAGTTGTGTGCCAGAATCCTGCTTTTCTAGGACATAATCATTAATTTCACCGACCAACAAAAGCCACAGGCACAGTGTGTGGGATAAATTGCATGAGTAGTTCTCCAGCTGAGTTTCTGCGGTCTCTTAATTTGCATCATTAATAATTGTAGCCTGAAAACCTTGACTATGGATGCCTTGTTGATAAACAACTCCGTATTATGTTAATGACGCGATCATGCTAGAAACTCATCACTCCCAGGCAGTGATCAGTCATTTAAAATAAAAACATTATCCTCTAGTGTTTCTGGTTAAAAACAAAATATGATCCATACCATAGGATTGCTCTCAGTCTTTGTAGTATTGATTCAGTTTCAGGTTTAGAGATTTTCACACGGTACGTAATACAAAATGATGCCCCACCACCCCCACCAGAATGTGATTAGGGGCCCAGAGCCTCCCATATCTCACAGGTATACATAAGCCTGGGGTTGAATGGTGGTCCCTAAAGGGCTAGGGAGCAACTTGAAGGGTTGTCCCTTCATGCCACAAGGGCTGCAGGGCAGTGCTGCCTTAACGCATGGGCACACTGGGCAGTTACACAGGGACCCCATGAGCATACGGGCTCCATGATATCTAAACACTGAGTCAGAACCAGCAGCTGAAAAATAAAACAATAGTTGAATATCATTTTATTTTCCACCTGCTGGCTGTGAATCAGACTGTTTTGGGAGGGGCAGGCTCGGGCCATGGGAGATGGTTGTGTAGGCAGGGCTCAGTGCACTGCTTTCCCGCTGCATGGATCGGTGTTACTTCCCTGTTGTCATGTATGTTTGATATTCTATAGTAACAATTTCACATCAGTAAGGACAGCAATGCTTTAGCTTTGATAATGCCACTGGATTACTGCGGCTGCAGCATTAGTGCAGATTCCTACCGATTTGATGGCGCATAAGGTCTCCAAGCCAATCAGGGCTAAGACTGATGCATCCACAACCAGAAATAAACCCTTAGAACACCCCCATGGTTCCACCGCAAAGAGATTACAGAACTTATATTAGCTTTCACTGAACTTTAAAAAGGACTGGGAGGTCCAAAGATCTTTTTTCCAAACCCACCCACATCTATAATGCTGCAGCAGCAGCTGCGTTGCTGATCTGACTCTGGATAAGGGGAAGGCCTTTTGGCTGCCCTATCAATGTATGTGCTGTGGTCACTGTCATGGCATCAACTGTTGAGGAGCGCCTGAAAGTGGAGAAAGAACCAGCAGAGTAGACATTATCCACATCTATGTCAGGTGCTGGGTGAGATGCACATAATGGAGCCAATAATAGATCTCATCATAATTCCTTTGAAACAGTAACAACCTCACCTCTGCTGCAGGTCGTTACCAGCAGACCAAATGGCAGAATCCAGACGCACTTATGGCCAGCAGAGACATTCCTGGACAAAGCACTGACTTGCATGCTGTGAGTACTGACACATTGGATTCCACTATTGACTTTTATCTCTGGTTTAGGGAGCTAGTTAAAGATATGAGGGAACAATATATGATTAATAAGACCCATTCTGCATGACCAAATGGGCCTAAATGATATTGATCTTATCTAACCAAGTACACAAATTTACATCTGGCTTCACAAAATCTGGACCCAAATCTTTCTTCATGCATTCTTTTTTTCTTTTAACAAGTCTTTATTGAGGTTTTTATCTTTTTTTAACATCACAGTTGACCCCCCCCCCCGGGACCCCTCCTCCTGGTACAGGTAACAATTTGGAGAATAGCGATTAAAAAAATTAAAAATTACAAAGAAAAATAGAGAAATACAGGCTTTGAAGAATAAGAAGAGTAAAAAAAAAAAAAAAACATCATTACATTCCTTACGAACTCGATACATCTCGGTTACATTATTGATCTATACTGGGCTCCCTAGCCATAGTCTAACTGGGTCCCAAATTTTTAATCCCTTTATTTTCTTCTTGATACCTTTCCGGCTATAAATGGCAATTTCAAGATTATATGTAGCTAAGAAGCGCGTCCACCACTGTTGAAATGTGGGTGGGTATTGATCCAGCCATGCGGAAGTCAAACAGATTCTTAAGACTGCCATAGCAATATAGATGAGTCCCAGCATGGCAATAGGTCTGGTAACTCTTTCCACCCCTAACATAATTTCTGCTGTGCTGATCTCTATATTGACTTCTAATATTTCAGATAGGAAGTTGGAAATTTCTCGTTTAATATTATCTAATGTATGACATGTAGCCAGCATATGTATCAGATCGGCTTTAGGCCTAGTACATCTGGGGCAGAGACTCCCCTTCCCCTCCCCCCATTTTGAAATTTTTTCGGGTGTATAATAAAGGTCGAAAAAAGTTTTGTAGAACTGAGCTTGTAACTTGGTGGACATTAGGATAGAGCTGGATAGTTCAAGTGCTTTATGAGCTAGATCCTCTGTGATATCGATCCTATTTTGCCAATTATTTGCATGTTTATCCACATCGTCTGGTAGTACAGCAATTAGGTCTTTATAAATATCTCCAATTTTTACCCTTGCCGAGCTGATCACAGTGTTAATTGTGGGGATTTTCTTAAAGCAACCATTGAGTCCCCCCTTTTTGAGAATAAAATCTCTTGATTGCAAAAACTTTAAAAAATCGTGCGAATTCAGCCCGTATTTATTTTTTAGCGATTCAAATGAACAAAAGCCCATGGAATCGTAAAAAGAGCTGAGTTGCGAGATTCCTCATTATGGAAAATAGAATGAAAAAGATTTAGACAATTATTAAATCTATAGGTCATCCTGAAGACAGTAATTCAGGAGAAGCCTATAGTTTTTTATTATCCAGGCAACTCACACTTGGAGGAGGAAGAAGGAAACCACAAGTAGAGTACCAGGGAAGCACATAATCCTGAACAGCTGTTGTCATTGTTTGGTTTGTCCATTGACAACCTAACAGAAAGCAGAGTCAGTGGAATAGTGAATTCTGATGCAAGTTTAGTTTCTAGGGGCAACCCTGAAAATATTAATAAAGTCAGGACTTTGTGGCCTATGCACACACTGCATTTTAGAGTGCATTTAGTGTACTACAACAGTACTACTAAAGTAATAAAAAATGCTATCAACACCTACACAAGGGGGTCTACACTAGGCTGATGTGAAATGTAAATTCTGCTGCTGTGATTCACATTATGCTTATTTCAAAATGTCACAAATTATGCCATTATACCACTTTGTATAATTACATGTCATTTGTGGTAAAGATTTACAGCGAATGCGCATTTTGTACAGAAAGGAACAACAGTTCATAAATGGCTGTTGTCCATGGTGTTTGTCTAAATGCATCCTTGTACCAAAGATTGACAATTGTTTACATTTCTCACTACAATATAACGTGAAATTATGACATTTCATTTTATGTAATTATTCATAATTTTCCAACATTTTACACATCACTAGTCTTTACCTTCGCCTTTCCTATTTTGTATGTGTGGAGACCTCTGCCCTAACAGGGAAGATCTCAATACATTTATCCTTACATATTAGGGCCCGATTATGATGCAGTTTGGAAATCTTTTCGACCAAATGGGTTTGGGAATGGTTTCCGACCAACTCGGATCGGGAGAGTCTGCCCGACCAAGTAGAATCCATCTGGATGCTTCCAGATACGATTCGGTCGGGCTCCCATCGACTTCAATGGAAGCCTATGTTCCAACCGAATGCATAGGCTCCTGTTGAAGAAAGGGGTGGTGAGGAATATCGGGCATCTTGTGGCGGCACCCCCAGGTACCCCCATGGACCCGATTGGGAAGGCTCCAGGTGCAGGGGGCCTGCTACGGGTCTCCAAAGTCTGATTCCGACTGCTGATTTGAGTCGGATGGCATGATTTGGAAAGGCTGTCCGAATTCAGCATTGCACTCAGTCATTAGGAAACGAGGCCCGTAGAGACTTACTATTCTGCTCTGTACGGCTCATCATTCCAAATGCCGTCTGGTTCGGATTGGGATATTCCTAATGCCTAACTCGCATCTTACTCTGTTGATCTGCAACCTTTCCGAGTTGGTCGGGAAGATACATTCCTGATCCGATTACTACTAAAGGGGAGGAGTTTTGTTGGGACTAAGGAGGGATTAGGATACGGAAATGGAGTGGTTGTGGGACAGACATGCACACACCCACAAAAGAGTAAGCCATATTCTATTTACGAAATGCACTTCTATAGTTACTAAAGTAAAAAACAAAACGACCCAAAGCAGTGGGATAATGTACTCCATGTCAAATATGGAGTAACCCAGCATCACCCATCACCACTCACAGGCACGGAAAGACTCTAATATAGAAAATAATGACAGTAAGGATTTAAAATAATACCCCATTGGATACTACTGTTAAAATGAACTAAATGATGTAAACTGTTTAAAATATGAATGCATGTCATTTATTGTTTAATAATAGTCTAGAAATAAAACAATAAACATTATTTGAACTTCAAATCTTTTAATAACATTTTCAAAATTAAAAATATAATGCAATATTCATATTATTTAATATTAATATGGACATTGTGGAAATATGTATTAAAACAATTACATTATTTTGAATTAATTCTATACATTGCATTCAATATTTTTAGTACATAATAAAAAGCATTTATTACCATAGGTGGTTTTTTATCAAATGTAAACTTAAGGAAAATAATGTTATTTCAAATTAATATACAAAAAATAATTACATTTTTAATTTAAATTTAAGTTATTAATGCTGTAACATTGTTCTACATTCAAGGAAAATATATAAAATATATTAACATTAATATGTGCAATAAAAATGTCATTTTCTATTTTTTTAAAGTATAGTGAACTTTTAAACATTTCCCTATACTTTACCATAGGGAAATCTCCGCCCTGATTGCAGCGGTCACCGCCAAGTATGCCAAGTCTTCGGAATGTCAAATACCGTTGTAAAGTCACTAATGGTAGTGATTTTCAGGTGTTTTTTAGGTTTTAACACACTCCAACCCCTATTTCATTTCAGGGCTGGGGACATGAAAGTCTACACTGTGGAGTAAATTCACAACCATAAATGGTGAGCACCCAAAAGTGGTAAAGTTACTCAAAGTATAAGAGTAAATTTACCAGTAGTAAGTCTACACATGTAGATTTACCTTTGTGAATAGGCTCCAAAGTGCTTAACCATTTGGCTTCAGTTAAGTGTCCAGAGAAAGAGTCTTACTAACATAGAACTATATAGGCTAGCACTTTACTTCCCTTGGTGATCCTAACAAACATGAACAGACTTCTCATGGTTTAAAGAAAAAGGGGTAACCCTGTGTCCCTCAGAACCTGGGTAATTGTGGTTAAATACAAAAGTGGTTCTGTTGGGTGTGTCAAATCTCTTTGGAGTTGCTAATTAATGCAAAATAAAACAAAAGTCTGAAAAACTCTCTGAAACACATATGAAATGAGGCAAAAAATACTCAAGCAATCTAATAATCAACTTCATATAACCACTGAATGATTTGGAACAAATTTATATTAAACTTCAATCATGTTACATTTGAATTAATTCATTCAGTAATGACTCTCAAAAAAGGGTGAAAATTGTGTGACAATTAGTGACAAGTGCTTGGTGTATGATGTATGTACGGTGGAGTAAAAAAGACATATATACAATTATGTACAGGGGTGTTGTTGGCCAGAATCTATTTTACATCCAAGCAATCCTAGCATTAATTTCAAGGATCCTGGAGTTTCTGGACCATAGGTGAGCGTCGACGTTTCGACCCTGTTGCGCCCAGTCATTATTGAATGAATTCATTCAAATGTAACATGATTGAAGTTTAATATAAATTCGTTACAAATCATTCAGTGGTTATATGAAGTTGATTATTAGATTGCTTGAGTATTTTTTGCCTCATTTCATATGTGTTTCAGAGAGTTTTTCAAACTTTTGTTTTGTTTTGCATTAATTAGCAACTCCAAAGCGATTTGACACACCCAACAGACTCACTTTTGTATTTAACCAGACTTCTCATGGTACACAGGCTATATGTTCACATTATGATGAGGCACCTTCTAAGCTTAATTCATCAGCTTATCCTGGCACCTGGTGAAGAAACCCGAATGGATAGCCAGTCAGCTCTTTAAATAAAGATTCATAGCTTGCCTGCGTTTCACTTGGACATTGCCACAACTTCTGGCGATCTCGTAGCAGTAACCACTTGAATTATAAGACAAAACAGGCCTATAAAAATGTATTGTTTATTAATTTCTATTCATTCATCTTTTTTGATTTTTTTGTTATATGTACTTTTTTCATTATGCAAACTGTATTCATATTTCTATCGAAATTGAGCTTAAAAACACACATACAATGATAACATATATAACACTAATTAGCAACAATTAATAATTGTAAAGCAGACAGACAGAAAATTAATGGATACAAGACGTCAGATTTGGACAATATAAACCAGACAGACGGAAAATTGATGAATGCAAAGCGGCAGATGTAGACTACGCACGTTTCGGCATTTCATGCCTTCCTCAGGTGGCCGTCTAATGCTCTGAAACAAAACATAATAAATAATATAACATTGTAAGGTGGTTACTGGAACATATTGGATATAGGAAGAACACTTAAAAGAGATTTTTATATATATATTACATATAGTACATGTTGTCTCTTTTAAGTAACAATTACTGTGATGCCAGATTCCCAATACAAAGAACACATCATAGACGTTATAGCCCCAACATACTAACAGATATATTACTAATCAACAACATTTAAACAAAAAAAGGAACATGGTGGAGTTCAGTGCAAAATAAAAAATCTTAACAATAATGTACAACCACATATATAAACGCATGATGCAGTTCATCTCATCATAACCAGCTCTGTAACATCTAATATACACCTGCATGCTCATGAACAGGTGAGCCATTGATGCTTATATTCATCTTAGTCATAGGTTTAACCATTACCCACACCACTCTGCCCGTAAATAGTATAGCAGAACAGAAAGGGGGATGAGAAAAGAGAGGGGACACTTATGCCTATGCCCGATAAAAAGAATTGTAAAGTTACTTACTCTGACACCTCATACTCAATTACTATTGTCCTCGTGGATTGCATAAACATTCCATACGATAAATACTCTAAGGTATTAAAGGCAAGATGTATGAGGTCAGGCATATGAGTACCACATAGTATACAATTAAAGGACACTAGTACCTATCAGTCATGCAGGTCAACTAATTATACATGCTAACCATCTCCATCTCATTCCCGAGTCACAGCATCCTTCAGTACTACCCACATATTCAATTGAAAACCCCAATTCCGCACTTAGATGGGGGTATGATACCAAAATACACTCACTTTATGTAAGGCACTCCATAATGAGTTACCTTTGTAACTGTTATGCTGTATACGAATCGGCATGAGTGGATACAAAATCTGATACTGCCCACATGTGTGAAACCCATGAGTTATCGCCAAAATGCTACTGCAGAGATAATATAGCATGTTCTATATAGCTATAATATTATATCAACAGAGGCAAGGTTTGAAAATAATCCTACCAACTTACTCACAAATGCGTCTAGAATATGTAAAGGTCCCTTAATATCGCAAACAGGATGATGCGGGACAATCTGGCACACTCTAATTGGCTGTAAAACAGAGACGCGGAATAAAATTTCACTAGGTGTCCGAATAATGAAGGGTAGATATCATGCAGACAGAGAAACTATATACCCCCAATAGCTTACTCGTTAGGTCCGTTATTCAGCCAGACCGGATAATTTTCAAATCGAGAATAGCTCTTGTTTAGTCAAATCCGCAAAAAGGGCAATCAGTGATCTACAAATATAAAAACACAAAAATGAAGAAAGATAAAAAGTGTTGAAAAGACAAGGCTCAATGAAGCCATATAAGTCTAAATGTATGGTAGAGTCCACGCATCCCACCCGTATGCGTGCTTTAGATGTTGCCCGATCGACTAAGGACTCGAGATATAATACTTACTCTATACATCGAAGATGGGTAATCTGCGAGTCTCTATCCAAACAACGTGTAATCAGTGATCCTATCTGTTTCGTACCCCCGAGCAGAAATGTATTCCTGAAATGTCACCCATGTAGGGTAAAAATGAAAGATAGAAGTTACCCTCACGCTATGTAGCTTTATAATTATTGCTAACTGTAGGGAATCGTAAATACCTGTAGGCAGAATGCCCATCAAGGAACAGCAGCCTCCTTGGTGATCATAAAAAACATGAACAGACTTCTCATGGTACACAGGCTATATGTTCACATTATGATGAGGCACCTTCTAAGCTTAATTTATCAGCTTATCCTGGCACCTGGTGAACAAACCCGAATGGATAGCCAGTCAGCTCTAGCAGTGACAACGAAAATACAGGACTCAGTCAGGAAAATTACTAAACTCATTGAAATTCATGAACAGAGCCAATCTCCAAGACTTAAAGATCGTGGAAGATCAAAAGAGTTCATTGGTACAAATGTAACTCTTGAACTATTCAAAAAAGTGTTTTAAGACATATAGTAGTGGGACTAGGAACAACAGATTCAGAGAGCATTATTGAGTTCCATTCAACAACAATGTTCACAATCGGCATAGGAATTGAGATGAGATAATCATCTTAGAGCAATCATGATGTTTATCGGGAACTTTTAAATTAGCCTGCAACTAAATGGAAGATCATGTCCAAATTCAAAATCTCTGCTGAAGGGCATTCTTTTTTTTATGACACAACTTCTGTTATATCACTATTGAGAGAAGGTCATGTTTACACCATGGGCCATTTCAATGTCTCAATGCCCAAGTATTTCTTCCTTAGGATTAACCTTGGTTAGAGAGTTCTAAATCAGGGACCCATATAAATGCAACAACCCGTACAACAATGAATACCATACAACAAAGAATTACAACAAAAACAAAAAACAATGTTTTGTGTGCACTATAAAGATTTAAAAGTACAAGTATTTTGACCATCATCTGTGTCTATTGTAGTCTCCTTAGCCCTTGATACTACGCCTGATTTTTGAGTACCTGTAAAATTGGTACATTCATTGTTTCAAGTGCTTTATTTCACCCTTTTTAAGTAATGGGTTTTATTATTTTTATTCAAACATTCTTCGATAATTTGTTTGTTCAATACAGCATGCTTGCTACGCATGGCTAGCCAGGTGGTTAATTATCGTCTCCAAACCTGCGCACACTCAGCTCTTCAGAATTTTGCGGCTTGGTTCGGGAAATAACAATGCACATCAACTGGGTGGCATCAAAATGCTGCATATCATTTTGAGACCACGTTTTGGCTCGGCCTGGGCAAAATTTAAATGAAGTCAGAGTAATGTACATAATTTTGGGATTTCCACATTACGCTTGTTTTTTGCCAAGTTTTTTTTATTGTTAAATGCTTTTTTGCATAAAAAATTGAGACGGATGCATTTTATGTTAAGATACAGTGCTAAATGGTTGATTTGCATTTCATGTAATTTTGCTTAATTTTGCCAAAATTGTGCATAAAAGCAAAACCTAATTTTGCACACTCCTTTTTTTCTATATCTCTTGCTCTTTTCATTTCAGAGCTGCTCATAAAACTAAAACAGTTTGAGTTAAAAACAGCTCAAGTTAGTGGATATGCACTCATTAGCTTATATGCATTGGGTCTTTAATGCCTTCAGACCCATTGAAAGAGTTGCTCCTTTTGTTATAGAACCAATACATGTGCATCGTGGATATTGTTTACGGAAGAGCATGTCAAGGAGATTTCCCCCCATTGTAAGTAATCAACTACAATATTGTATGGAAATATTTTGGTTAATAGAGATGCCATCTTTGATTGTCCCTCATGCATTTACCTTTTTTTGACAGATAGCTTTTAGCTTCTTGCTTAAATTTGTAACTTTATCAGTGTATCAAAGAGGCATGCTGCCAATGTTTTTGGCTGGGTAAATTGGTTCCCATTTTGATTATTTTTAGTCTGATGGGCTTTCTACATCCTACTGTTCTTATCCTGTCGAACACCTTGTGGTATATCAATGGTTGAGGTTGAAGCAAGCTGATCTTACTGTATTGATACCCCAGGAATTATGCATTGTCTAGGCCTGAACCCTTTTTTATTTAGTCTTTGCCTGCACAAAGATCTATAAGAGATCGACTGCTGTGGTTCTCATCTGTTTCACTTGTTTTAGTTTTTATTTCTGCTTTTTATTCATTATAATTTCCTTGATGCATTATATTTTCCAGACTTTTTTATTGTGATACATTACCAGATAAGTAAAGAAGGTTAGTTGCCTAAGAATTAAAAATTGCTGCACTAGATTAAGTTTGCTTTCAGAAAACACATATGAGGTGTAAAGAGTGAATGCTATTAGAACAAACAGGCTACCAAACATTTGACTGTACCATCCAACAAATGGCTATTTGTGATGTTGCTATCCTGGCCTGTTTTGGTATGCGGCAAATCATAAGGAAGGCCGGTCATTTTAAAAGAAGGTAGGTGATTGATCAAACCCAGCGGGCTCTGCAATACTTACACTCTGCTCAATTTATGGCTTTAATATTTGTGATCCAGCACTATTCAATTCTTTTGTAATTGAAAACCTGACTTGAGAAAGTCCTTTGATTTCCTTTTGGGATCTAAACTGCTTATTCAATATATGTGCCAAGCCAAAGCACCAATCCTGGAGTTCATAGGGATATAAGGTTTACATGATTATTGGCAGTGGTTAAAACGTAATGACCCAGGTCCCACATTTGATTCCTAACCTTAAAGCATTTTTAGTGAAAAGAGCTACAATTATACAGACTAAAATAAAGAAATACTTAAAGTATTCATCCCACCACCATTTACGTTTATTACCTTTTAAGATCAACAATTTGAAGTGCTAGTCCCCAGATGGATATGAAATTGGGCTCTGATGACCAACCCTGATATCATTAGAGGATGAACGGATGGGTAGATGACTTTAAGCATCACCAACCCATCCGCAAAGAGCTCTTGAGCATCATGAAGAAACTCTCCAACCCCATTTCCAACACCAATGACATCCCACTGTCACAAGACCTGTGTGACTCACTGGCCACCTTCTACTATCGCAAGAGCACAGACATCCACAACAGCATTGACACCGCCATCCCCCCGGCAACCACCGGCACCCCCGCCCCCATAGCCACCACCTGCACCAACCGCTTGCTCGCCTGGACCAACGTCACAGATGACGACACCATAAAGATCATGAACACCGTCCACTCTGGATCTCCAGAAGACCCCTGCCCACACCACATCTTCAACAAAGCCAGCAGCACCATCGCACCCCATCTCCAGAAAATCATCAACATCTCCTTTGAGACAGCAACCTTCCCGGAGAGCTGGAAACACGCAGAGATCAACGCCTTACTCAAGAAACCCAAGGCGGATCCCAAGGACCTAAAGAACTTCCGACCCATCTCCCTGCTCCTGTTCCCGGCCAAGGTCATCGAAAAGGCCGTCAACAAACAACTGACCAGCTTCCTTGAAGAGAACAACATCCTGGACCCGTCCCAATCCGGATTCTGTAGCAACCACAGCACCGAAACTGCCCTCTTCACCGCCACCGATGACATCAGGACCATGCTCGACAACGGAGAAACAGCGGCCCTCATCCTCCAGGACTTGTCAGCTGTTTTCGACACCGTCTGCCACCACACACTAAAAGCACGCCTCCACGATGCAGGAATCCAAGAGAAGGCCCTGGACTGGACCCCCTCCTTCCTCATCAGGAGAACCCAGAGCGTCCGCCTCCCCCCTTCTGCTCCAAAGATCATCTGCGGCGTACCCCAAGGATCATCCCTCAGCCCAACGTTATTCAACGTATACATGACACTGCTCACCCACGTCGCCCGATGACATGACCTAAACATCATCTCCTATGCTGATGACACCCAGCTGATCTTCTCGCTCACCAAGGACCCCCACACCGCCAAAACCAATCTCCACGAAAGAATGAAGGCCGTCGCCGACTGGATGAGGAACAGCCGTCTGAAACTGAACTCTGACAAAACAGAGGTCCTCATCCTCGGGCCCACCCCCTCAGCCTGGGACGAATCCTGGTGGCCGATGGCACTTGGAGCACCCCCTACACCCACCGACCACGTGCGAAACCTGGGGGTCATCCTCGACTCCACAATCTCCATGACAAAGCAGGTCAACGCCGTCTCCTCCTCCTGCTTCAACACTCTCCGCATGCTTCGCAGGATCTTCAAGTGGATCCCCACCACAACTAGAAGGACGGTCACCCGGGCCTTCGTCAGCAGTAGACTGGACTACGGCAACGCACTCTACGCAGGAGCCCCGGCCAAACTCCTGAAACTGCTCCAACGCATCCAGAACGCCTCCGCATGCCTGATCCTCGACATCCCGCACGACAGCCACATCACACCCCACCTAAGAGACCTGCACTGGCTCCCCATCCACAAGAGGATAACCTTCAAGCTTCTCACCCACGCACACAAGGCACTCCACGACACCGGACCAACGTACCTCAACAGCCGACTCAGCCTCAACACCCCATCCCACCAGCTCCGCTCAGCAGACTGAGCCCTAGCCACCGTCCCCCGCATCCGAAGAGTGAGTGCCGGCAGCAGATCATTCTCCCACCTCACCACCAAGACATGGAACACCCTCCCCATCCGCCTACGGCAGACCAAAGACCTCCTAACCTTCAGGAGAATCCTCAAGACCTGGCTCTTCGAACAGTAGCAGCGTTCCCTCCCCCGGCGCCTTGAGACCCTCACAGGTATGTAGCGTGCTTTACAAATGCTATGATTGATAGTATTAGCTCTGCTGGTCGGTAGAATGCCTTTAAAGTGGAGGCAGAGGTTTCATGTCACAAACGATCTTCATACGACTAATCAATTACAAGTATATGAATATTGCGGGAAAGGTTCCAGCTGTTACAATGAGAGAAGTTGCTAGATGGAATAAATCAATGTCATAAAGAATGCACAAGGAATTGTGATCAGTGGAATAGATGTTATTACTTATGTTTTTCAAGAGCATTATCAAATGTTATAAGAAGAAAAAAGGCAAGCCAAATTTTTGGAAGAGTTGATTCTCTTATACATTAATGTTATCGACGATCAAATGCTCACTTAAAGTGATTCTGATTTTCTTGAGGTTCCTATCTCCTGTCAGGAGGTAGAATAAGCTCTAGCAGAATGTTCAGCTAATATAGCCATCAGGGAAGATTTTATACTTTTAGAATTTTTTAAACACTTTTGCTCCATCCTCATGCCGTTTCTAGCTATCTCTTTTGTAGCAGATTCAGTAGGCTAGTATCATACCCTAATCTTGGACCCGTACCAATATTGTTTAAAGAAATGAAAACTTTGCAGGAGATGGGGCCCTACATTCTAATTTCACTAAAAACTAGCTGTGGTTAAATGTGGTACCCCCTGGCACCCTCCTCATCTGGATCCTGTAGAAGAAAAGGACTGCACCTGCTATTTGAGACCTTTGAGGAGACCTGTTACCACATGTACCCAGGAAAAGGAAGGGACTCCAAGGGTCAGTTGGCTGACCTCCTGTGTAAGCTACAGGACCAAAGAAATCTGCAGAGGCCTTTTACCTGAAGAGCACAGTTCACCAGTGCCAACTAAACCTGATTCTAGACCCTGCAGGTGGCCTCATTTGGAGTGAGTAATGACACCTAAGTGCTGTCCTGAGGTCCTGGAACCCTTTGCTGTATTAAAGTGTATTCCTCCTAACATCCCAGGAAAACCTGGGACGTAAAACATTTTTTGCACTAAAATACTCTGAAGAACCATTACAAATATGCCAAGCGATCGGCTCAAAGCATGTTGTCACTGGCTTGGAGATTCAGGTTTCTCCCGATAAGAGCTCCTTCACAGCAGTAAATCCAATTCAGCAGGACCTCTCTGAGAAAGTATCTAGCCTTGTAGTGCTCTCTATGGCTACAGCCTACAGCCTTGTTACTCTGGAGAAATATGAGCGCCCAAAAAAGAATGGTTCCAAAGATTGAAATCTTGACCAGGTGTAGGCATCAAAAGTATCTGGCTAGTGAGAGGACTTTCCTGGGTGCAAAATATGATTTTCCCTGGCTTGAGCTTTTCCAGCCAACTGCTTCAATAGGAACTTCTCTCTGGCCTATCCTGTGCTGTGGATCCCTTTTCAGATACAGCCTCCTGCCTTGCCCTGCTAAACGAATTTGACTTCCAAAAAGGGAACAAAATCCCAAAGTAACCTCTGAACAGTTTGAACCTGGTTGTTGTATCCAACCCATGCTCCTTCGCAGTCAGCCTGAAATTACACCTAGGTGCTGGTCTACTGTGACAATTGACTACCATTGGCACTTTGCCCTTTTTGGGGCTATTATTTCTTAAAACTGTAAAAACTCATATCTCAAGTTTGCCTCATTGGAATTTTATCATTTTTGTGTAATATTGTACATTCGATTATTCTCTGCTTTTCTACATTGGAGCTGGATATTTATAATAATGTGTGTTTGACTTTGTAGCTCTTTTGGCACTTCTAAATGCTGTACACATTTTAAGTTAAGCCTGTCTGCTGTGTGTCATAGCTAGCAGGAGTTGTGCTTGTGTTTAAATTGCTGACACCTTTAACCGCACTGAACAGGGCAGTAAACGTATTACTTGTGGTGGACAACGATCCACCCCAATTAATAATTCACTTTCTAACACTAACCCCTACCCCTCAGTGTAATATTATCCCCAAACTCTAATTTCACCGACACCCTCAACTCCAATTTCTAATCCTTATCCTAAACATTAGATGAAAATGTAACTGATGACAATACAAACGCTAATTATGTAAGTGTTGGTAGTGCAAAAGTAGTTGACAACTTAAATATGAAAATGTTAATGATGAAAATGTAGTCATGATAATGGAAAGAGAAGCACCCCTAGAACTCAACCCCTTTAATTACAAAATTCATTCTACCCACTTCACAAAGGTAAACTGAGATGAAAGTCTAACTTTGCGACTTCCAGTATTCACAAAAGGCATTTACGAGTAGTAAAGTTAGACTTTTTTCTCAGTTTTGGTCCCAGTTAAACTTAAGACCAAACTTAAGTTTAACTGTGACAAAAGTCTAGCTTTACTACTCGTAAATGCCTTTTGTGAATACCAAGAGTTGTAAAGTTAGACTTTTATCTCGGTTTACCTTTGTAAATCGGGCCTATTATGTTTTTCTCAATAAAGGGACTCTGGTCTAGACAAAAACAGCTCGTGCTTCTACTCACATGATTGACTCAATATCACCCACATATGGCAATTAGCCTGGAACCACCAACTGCACCTTCACACCAAAAAATAACTAAAACCTTGTTCCAGTGTTGTAATTATAGTATAATGGAAGACAAAGAGATAGATCACATGTCACTGAAACTTCAAATACGTTCACCCACTTCCTTTCTAATCATTTTAATTGACAGACTCATTTTTCGCCAGATTCAGGCATGACTGTCTCATCATCTATCAAATTAAATGAAATTTTGGTTACCTCAATTTAGTGATTTTTTTTAATAACAAATAAATGGGAGGTTATGCTACACAGGCAATTAGTCTGCAATATGATGCTGAGGAAGGGATATCCAGAAACGCATTGGGTGCACATAATAAATGTGATGCATTGTATGATCTGAAATAAAATAGGAAACAATGGAATAAACAAATGTTATTGTAAAAAAAAAAAATCTCAACTACCGGGAAAAAAATCCTCCAGAGAGTATTCATGAATCTAAAGATAAACACGAGTGCTTATTGTCCCATGGTGCGCGGACCATTAATGAGATCTTGATTTTAATTGTCTTTCAAAATAAATAGCTCTGATGGTTTTTCAAAATATTTTCAATCACACACCCGGTATATCTTTGGTGCATCAGGGCTGAAAAACTACGTGCAGATATATCATTTACATTCCTTAATGTTTTCATTTTTACATCATTACTTTTCGATATTCATGCAAAATGGCTTATTTTTCATGACAACCTTACTTTCCTGTGCAAATATCCATTCACCTTGCTAGTTTAATTATTATAATTATATTTTTATATCAACAATTCGATTTGTACCTACTTCAAAATCAATTTCAGAAAAACACAGGGGCATATTACCAAGCAATAGCGATAATTATCGCTATTACTTGGTTAGCGGGAAAAATTTACCGCTGAGCTGCGGCGATTTTTACCGCAAATAAACCTTGGTATTACCAAGGTTTAACACAAATGCGATAAAAATCGCCGCAAAGCATGAATATCGCTGAAAAGTCAGCGATATTCATGCATTACGAGCTAATGCTCTTAGCCATGTTATCCACCTCCCATTGGATAACATGGCTAAGAACTGCTCAGGGCAGGTGTTAGCTTTTGGAGATAATCTCCAAAAGTTGGTAATAGGAGATAGCGATGTTAGCAACTGTTTTCAGTCGCTAACATCTTGGCACGCCCACTTTGCATCTCATTATTGATAAATATCACTGACATGCAAAGCGGGGCCCAAGATGGTCGCTATCTCCTACTAGCTGTCGCTAACTGGTGTTAGCGACAGCTAGGTAATAGGGAGATAATTTTATCTCCGCTTTCTTGGCTTTTAAAGCCAAAAAAGCGGAGATAAACCCCCTTGATAATATGCCCCACAATGCTTCTTTAGCCTAGGTGATACAGGTGAAATATATCCTAGTGGAGCAAAAATGGAGCTATAAATCGTATCACTCTAATAACTGTTTAATATTCCAAAATGTTTCAGTACCTTTGCATAGCGTCTTTGTAAATCTGCTTGACGTGTTCATAACTTTAAGTAGGAGCGCATCCAATTAGTTGCATATAATTATCCTTCACATTGTAATATATTTACTTATACACCTTTTGAAAATGTCTCTTCAAACATGACTTCTGTGTCAGAATAAATGTTTTCGAAGAATACCTCTTATTCGCCAAAAACAAGCCTCTTGTTTAGGTTAAGGCCACACAATTTCATAATGGCCAGCTTCAAGATTCGTCGTACTCAAATTGCTACAGATTCAGAATGCTTTTTGGGTCTCGACCTACAGCATTGCTTTAGCAAATATTGTTTGTCGAGATTCTAGTAAGGGCTTTCAAAAGTCTACCCAAACTGATCGGGTACAGTTCATGTGAGCCAGGCGCGTGCACATTGCACACCCACTCCATTGCCAGCCACATCCCACACCATTTGTCGGAGCCTCCCCCGCCCACCACGCAATGCCGAGAGCACTTTCAGTTTCCCTCCTCCCCTCCCCCTTCGACTCTACGGAGCCTTGTAGCCGTGTCCACTCAGCATTTGTTCACAACCATCCTGGGCTCAAGCTCTCCTTTCCTCCCTTTGTTAATTTGACCTCGGCAAGCTCAAGTTACTTTGCCCTGCCCACCAATTCTGCCCACCGCAACTCCAAACATGGATATACTGCTTTAGACCTATTTCGCACTTCAACGCCCCGGGCCTAATTAAGCCTACACAGCTCACCTCGCCTCCATTGCGGACCAGGCACACACACTATTTGGCATGTCTCTCTCTTACTTAGTTTACTGCGGTACGCCTTCTGTGGAGTTTTCCGCCCTGGGCTCGAGTTTCACTACGCTGCCATCTAACTCCGCCCACCGATTCTCCGAGTGCGGACACACCGTTGTAGGCCTCTTGTTTCAAAATCTCTCCATGACATTTGCACGTGTTGATGTGAACATGATTATTCTCATCCCATACTTATAAGCAGTTCGCATGCATTGGTGTTAGATGCAAGCCTACACGTAATAAATAGGATTTAGAACCTCACACGTATTTGGATAGAATTAGATCTTAATATTCTTCCCATTCTTTAGTGGCAGGGTATTCTACACTTTTACAGCTTTTAAAAGCACCTCTGATAGTATTTTTACTGTTGAGTTTGTTTTACTATTGACTCTGCATTTTTGCAGGTCAATCGGGCACCATCCAGCGACTGTCCCGACGCGCCCCCCACGTGCATATCATGACGGCTGGGTACTTAGTCACTTTTCCGCCCAGTGCTCCGTTTACAATGCGGTGAACGGATGCACTTTGAAGTCAAAGTAATTTATTGCTGTTTCTCTTCGAGCCTGGTTGCTGCGCGACATTGCGTTACTTGAAGGTCATATTCTTCCACATAATTCTGTCATTTTTTTTAGGAACCATCAATCCCAAGGGTGTTTGTGCCTCCATGACTGCGTCTGTTTCTTAAAAGGTACACAGTCTTACGTTTTCATTTTTTTGTAACTTTCTAAACTGAGTACCTCGTAGTTGGGAGTGGTGGTACATAATTGGTCCTTTTTGTTTTGTCTTTATGATATACCGTCATTTGGAACCTCGTAAATAATTTTGGCCCATATAATTCTACGAAGTGATTTAAAGATTCACACATCTAAATAGAGAATTTTTGAGTATTAATACATTGCCTCCACTTGACTTAGCTCTACATTGTTCATGGCATCATGTTTAATCATTTTTTTTGTTCTGCCTTGGTTTTTCCTCCGCCCTGTCTGCTGGCTCAGTATGAAAGGGGCGCTGCATGAAAGACAGAGCCTCCTCCATACAGGCTCAAGCACAAAGCCGGCTGGGCACTCCAAAGGCTACATTAGGGAGGTTCTGGAGGCATGGGCTTGCAAGCATGCCACCGAGTCTGCCAGGCTCAGACTCTGTCTATAACCTGTCAGCTCTGTGGGAGGGGGACAGGCCAGTGGGTAATTTCGGAGGCCAATTCCTACTCCCAGAGCCAACTGGGCACTGCCAAACACCGTGCCTTGCAGATTTTAGCATCTAAGGCACTGTCAAAAGGGCATTGCCAGAGGTCTCTCAAATCTTGGGTCAGAAGGGTGGGTGCATTTCAGGCTCAAAGGCCACATCCAAGTAATTTTAAACTATATAATCACAGACCTCAAAAATGCACTGGCGTATATTTTGAGTTAACATTACTACAATCATAAAAAATCGTTTAAAAAACTCCAATTACCTCGCCGGCCTTGTGGTGTAGGCAAGTAGTTGTGTTAAATGTTATTATTTTTTTTTAGAAAAGTAATAAAACCGATTTAATAAAAAAAACTCTAATTAATGGTATGGTTATAATCCCAAAATAAACAAACATTGGCAATTCCGATAGATATACTATATAAATGAAAGGGTCTATTCAGTCCTTGATGGGTTTAGGCACGCAGAGTGCATTTATGATGTTTTACTATCACTCATCCTTGTTTTTTATTTCTTTTCAGTGTGATTCCACTGACAACAATTGTGCACTAGTCCTACCAGAGCACAATTGCCTTTTTATCTTGTCTTTCTTTTCAGTGTGATTCTACTGACAACAGTTGAACACTAGTCCTACCAAACAACAATTGCTGTTTTATTTTTTCTTTCTTTTCAGTGTGATTCCACTGACAGCACATCTACCATTCTGCGCTTCCTGGCAATGGGTCAATGTGCTAGTTATACAGTACTTGTGTGTTCATACCCACACCCACACACCCCACAAACCCCCCACACACACCCCACACATACAACTCCCCCACAAACACCCACACACACAACCCCCCCACACACACACACACCCACCCCCACAACCCCCCACACACAACCCCACACACACACCCCCCACACACACAACCCCACAC
Organism: Lissotriton vulgaris; assembly: GCF_964263255.1. NCBI lineage: Eukaryota > Metazoa > Chordata > Amphibia > Caudata > Salamandridae > Lissotriton > Lissotriton vulgaris. Next base: position 232,294,079 of record NC_141696.1, read on the forward strand.
ACACACAACCCCACACACACACAACCCACCACACACAACAACACACACAACCCCACACACTGCCCCACACCCCCCACACATAACCCACACAACCCCACACACACAACCCCCACACACAACCCCACACACACAACCCCCACACACAACCCCACACACACAACCCCCACACACAACCCCCCACACACAACCCCTACACACAACCCCCACACACAACCCCACACACAACCCCACACACACAACCCCACACGCACATCCCCTCCCACACACACCCACACACACACCCCACACACACACACCCTACACACACCCCCCACACACACCCCACACACACAAACCCCCACACACACAACCCCCCACACACACACCCACACACACCCCACACACCCCCTACACACACCCCCACACACATCCCTACACACAAACCCCCACACATACAACCCCCCCACACACACAACCCCACACACACACAACCCCACACAGACAACCCTCCCACACACAACCCCCCCCACACAGACACAAACATCTATCTATCTATCTATCTATGGCCCTCACTCGGGAAACATCACTTACAACGCAACTTTTACAACGCACTACCATTACGACGCAACTTTTACAACGCAAACCATTACAATGCATTGCGCTGGGGGGCGCTCTAGGATAGGGAATAGGTTTAATTTACTGTCCAACACCTTCCCTACTATCCACGGGGACTGGAGTTGGAATAGTAAATTAAACTATTCACTATCCAGCGCCCCAAAGCACTATGCGTTGTAATGGTAAGCGTTGTAAAACCCGCGTTGTAAAAGCATGCAATGTAAAAGCATGCCTTGTAATGTCGTACATCCCCCTCACTCTATCTATCTATCGCCTTCACTCTATCTATCTATTGCCCTCACTCTATCTGTCTATCTATCTATCGCCATCACTCTATCTATCACCCTCACTCTATCCATCTATCTCCCTCACGCTATCCATCTATCGTCCTCACTCTATCTATCTATTGCCCTCACTCTATCTATCTATCTATCGCCCTCACTCTATCTATCTATCGCCCTCACTCTATCTATATATCGCCCTCACTCTATCTATCGCCCTCACTCTATCAATCTATCGCTCTCTATCTATCTATCGCCCTTACTCTATCTATCGCCCTCACTCTATCTATCTATTCGCCTCACTCTATCTATCTATCGGCCTCACTCTATCTATCTATCGCCCTCACTCTATCTATCTATCGGCCTCACTCTATCTATCGGCCTCACTCTATCTATCGCCCTCATTCTATCTATCGCCCTCACTCTATCTTTCTCCCTCACTCTATCTATCGCCCCACTCAATCTATCTATCACCCTCACGCTATCTATCGATCTCCCTCACCCTATCTATCTTTCGCCCTCACTCTATCTATCACCCTCACTCTATCTGTTCATCTATCTACCACCCTCACTCTATCTATCTATCACCTTAACTCTATCTATCTATCGCCCTCACTCTATCTATCTATCGCCCTCATTCTATCCATCTACCTCACTCTATCTATCTATCACCCTCACTCTATGTAACACCCTCACTCTATCTATCGCCCCCACTCTATCTATCGCCCTCACTCTATCTATCGCCCTCACTCCATCTATCTATTGCATTCACTCTATCTATTTATCGACCTCACTCTATCTATCGCCCTCACTCTATTTGTCCATCTATCTGTCGCCCTCACTCTATCTGTCTACCTATCGCACTCAATCTATTGCCATCACTCTATCTATCTATCTATCTATCTATCTATCTATCTATCTATCTATCTATCTATCTATCTATCTATCTATCTATCTATCTATCTATCGCCCTCACTATATCTATCTGTCTATCTAACTATCGCCCTCACTCTATCTATCTATCACCCTCACTCTATCTATCACCCTCCCTCAGAGTCATGGGCACTTCCAGGGTAACTTGCCACTATGTCTGTGATTATAGTTTTACAATTACATAGGGCTTGAATGTTGAGAGAATGGAAGCATTTCCTGTTGCGAAAAATATACTCATTTTCAGAGGGTGGGCAAATAGGAACATGTGGGCCATCTACACAGCCAATTACATGTGGGAAATGAGCCATGTTATAGAAATCTAACTTGGTTTTCACCAAATCCCGCTGTGAAGTAGGACATTTTATGTGATGCCTTATTCTTTGCAACATGGTATTTAGGAAGGCATTAAAAAATCTGGTAAGTGAACTCTGAGAAACACCACCAGCAATGGCTATTACACCCTGAAATGACCCAGAGGCAAGGAGATGAAGTGAACACAATACCTGAACATGGGTTGGTATAGCTTGTGTCCTGCGTGTTTGCCTCTGTAAGATTGGGTCCAATTCTTGAATTAAATCTAAAATTAAATGAGCATTGAGCCTATACCTATCATAGATCTCTGCTTCAGTCTGCCCTAGTAAGGTAATGCGCACTCTGAAGATTCTTTCTTGTATCAGCCTTGTCCTCCATCCTGCAGCTGCTCTCAACCTCTGCCTGCGCGCCAAAAAGAAAAGTGCTGCCATTCTGAAAAGCACTGCAATGGTCTCTGAGGTCCTTATATGCAGTCCTGATGAAGTTTGAAAAATTACCAGCAGGTTTGACTTCTTCTAATTTTAAGAATTCCAATTTGCGATTTCTTAACAAATCGCAAATTGCGAATTTTCATGCATAGCATTTTTTCGCTAAAAAATGCGATTCGCACCTTTTGCTATTTATTTTAGAAATCGCAAAACATTTGCGATTCCTAAAATTGCGAAAAAACACTTTCAACTTGATGCATCCCAAACACATGAATTGAATTCGCAAACGGCCGAATTATACGATTTGCACCGATTGCGAATGCAATTTAGTTTGATGCATGTGGGCACTGGTCCCTTATCTTTAGCTTGACAATCATTCTACTGATATATAGTGGATCAAGTGTATTTTTTGCCATGCACCAACATGAAGGTCTGCAAGCATGTGAAAACTTAAATCTGGTAGCTGTCTGTGTTAAGTATGCTGCATGTTGTTTTTTGTTTGTTTTTATGCAAACTTGTTTTTAACCAAATATGTTTGCATTAGATTTACGGATTGGCATGGAAACATTACAGTTTTCTACAATGCCATGATTCTTTCTGCATTTGGAGGTTTGTGTAAAAGCTCACGACTACTATATCTAAGTCTATATCATTTAATTTGTCGTCACAATATGTGCACCTACAGTTTCTCAAGAAAATCCTCCTCTCATGTGAGGAAGAGGGGTTTTCTATATCTCAATTCTTGGGCCTAGTTGTTACCATCATTGGCTTCTTGTGATCCAGACAGTTCTTATGAATCATTCTTATGGTTTCCTCCTCTACTCCTGGTGAGAACTCACTATCATGCCTATTCATTAACTAAAAGAAGGCTTGTGGAAAAATACCACACCTGTAACAAAGAGGCCTTTCAGTGTTTGTGCATTTTTTTCAGTTAACATGCCATCGACAGTTATGCTAACTTAAATCAGCACGTTAATTTATTTGCAAGCCTATTACATTTAAGTATGATTGTCTACTACAAATTTTGCAGATTGGATGTTTTTACAGAAATGTAAGCTTTGCACATTATTAATAAAAGCATTTTTTAGCAAATGAAATTAGCTTCAACAGATATTTTCTATTTTCTCTTTAGAAAGCGGATTAAAATATTTGTAGGCCCTCCCAATAAATCACTCTTGCAAGAGTTGTTCATTTACATACATTAAATTCCCATATGCAATGGGTCACTTAAGCTAATAGGGGTCGATACTACTGCTATACAAAGTGATTTTTCCAGTAATTGTTATTGTTTTACATATTGATCTCACAAGCACCATTATTCTGGGACATATCCAACAATATCAATGCCGACAGAACATATGGATGAGAAAGGGTCATCAGTAAAAATGCTCAGTACCATAGATGATAATCCAATCTGTTCAAGTAAATGAACATTGTAAAAATACAACAAAAAAACGAGTGTCTGCCTCATGTAATTGCTACAAGAGATCTATGGGTGGATCTGTCCCTTACCTGTGGTGTGTTGTTCATGAACCTAACTCTTCGGGTGTATGTCTAGTCAAATGATAGTCAGGGATCAGGATTATTTCCAGTTTGTCTGAAATCTCCCAGGATGTCCTCCGTTGGTTGCACAACCATTCAATCTTAGCGGTAAGTTTTGGCTCTGAGCTCTGAACTCTGAACTTCACAATATTCTACCATTTAAGTGCATAAACTTAGCAATTAATTCCCACCCCTCCCTCTAGTGTTTTCATCTAGATTCAGATCCCAACACTGGGCCCCATTAAGATGGTGATCAGACCGCAAGGCAGCAGGCGGAATGACCATCTGATGCTTTCCGACAGGCTCAAGGAGGCCGTTGGTACATTGTAACGACTCCATAACCACTTAATGATGGCAGTTCCTCCATCAGGATTATGATGTCGGTTACTGACAGCCATTCCATGTTGGCCTCTCTGCCATGGAAAGGCTGTTGGAAAGCGACATTAGGGGCCCCTAGCAGGGCTCTCTTCTCCCCTGGCGCTCTGCAATGTGGCCTGGGGGCATCTATTGTGCCCCCCTAATCATCCTTGCACCATGTGGCAGGCACTGTATGGTGCCTGCCACACGGTGCAGGGATGTTTTTAAAGTGTACATTTTCTATTGCGGCTTGTGCTGCAGCTCGTAGCACAAGCCGCAATGGAAAATATACACTTTGAGACTTCCGGGAAGGAGGTTGTATTGTAATAAAGGCAGTGGGACCGACGACTACTTGTTGGGCGGTCCCGCTTCCACTACGGTGCCGGACAAGAGTCCGACCTGCACCGTTATGATGCCCACTATATCATCACACAGTGATTACATTGGGTGTTTGCCCAGTCCCAAATTTTCCGCACTATATAATGCGAAGTGTTCACTCTTTTCCCATTGCTGTGTTGTAATGGGCCATCAGGCCACAGCAAGGGCCTTTGAGGATTTCCAACACAAAGCTATGCTCTCTTCTCTAGCAACTGTGCCAGGTCCCTACATCTATTACCCACCCCTTACATTTTAGTCTTAGGAATAAACCCAGTAGGCATTTCTCGGATGTGCATAGATCAAGTCTCCCAAATGTTTCTGCTGTTCTCACACTATGGGGCTTATGTACAAGCTCCTATCGCTACCACAATGTCACTTTTTATGACGTTGTGGTGGCAATAGGGGCATTGCCTTAATTACAAGGCAGCATTAAGCCACTTAACGTGGCTTAACGCTGTCTTGTAAATAAGGCCCTGGTTCATGCTATGCTTAGCGTGAAAGGGGTGGGCAGTGGGTGTTGCAGTGGGCATTCCACCACAACACCCATTGATTTTGACGCTGCCCACTATTTACAAGGACAGCGTAAAATCGGAGGCAGCGCCAGAATTAAGAGCAGGGAGAACCTTTTCTTAAGTTAGCGAAAAGGCAAAATACTTTGGATTGTTTATGTACAGGAAGGTCTCACTTCCTGTACATATACAATCTTAAAAAAATAAAATGTTGTGACTTCCATGTGTGCTGCATTGAGCAGAGCACATAGAAGTGACAAAATGGCATTTGAAGATTTTTTATGTTAGGAAGGAGGACCTTCCTGTACCCAAACAATCTTTCTCCTACATGAAGACACCCTTGCACTATGGTCCAAGGGTGCCTGTGTTGGCACTACACTGCTAAGTGGAGCATCAGCACAGGGGTAAAACGCAAGGCTGCACCACCATATTGTTTTCAATATGGTGCAGCCTTGCTTTTCTGAAGTGGTGGAGTGAGGCGTTAAGCCATGGTGGCTAACGCCTCCCTCCGCCACTTCCTTGACCATATGCCCCTATGTGTAGAAACCCTGCTTCTATGATGGCACTTGGGGAAGCACATTGTGCTATCACTGTGCATCTGATTGATTCTCCTGGTAGTCCGTAAGATCTGTGTAAATAGTTGAATTACATATATTGAAAGAAGGTTTTCTTAAAGACTCAGCATTTCCTATAGCTCACTCCCAGTCTCCGTAATTTAGTTCCCTCCCTCCTTTAGAACCAAGTTACCAGTTTTAAAACCTCTCCCACAGTAAATAATAATTGTGTTATTGCATGTATCATTGGTCCTGTATTTATTTAATTTTTATTTGAGGAGTTTTTTATAGTGCTAGCCTGACCCGAGGGCATCGGAATACTTCACATCTGTTTTTGAGCAAGATTCATACAATAAAGTCGTATTCTACATATAGGTTCGGAAAGTCTGCGTGTGCTGAGCAGCATTGAGATAGTACGTGAGTCCTGAGATAACCTCATAGAGAGCACGCTGTCTTGGGATGGAGACAGTCAAGCAGTATTCTACATATAGGTCCGGTATTCCAAGTATCTTCAGCTTCCAATCTAATGTGTGCAGTATGTATTAGTGCCCTGTGGGTGAGAAGTTGCACCATGGTAACCGGTCATCAGGAATCAAATTGGTCAATGTTTTCAGTTCTCTAACTAAGTAGCAGTTACTCACTGCCTCTATTCCTGCTGCACTCCATGTTTTCATTTGTTTAGCCGTATAATAACCCATTGTCTTTGGTAAAGCTTGAGATTGTGGGTGAGCTGAGTTGGTCCTGAATTTGCTGTTCTCCAAGCAACTTAAGATCTCTCATAGTACACTGAATCTGCATGCAACTTTCACCACTCAAGAGATTTGTCAGGGCTCTATTCTGTATGTTTGTCTCAATCAGTCCAGTTCCATCTAGTGCACTCTAACAGTCTATTAGACATTATAGGAATTCCTTCATGTTTCTGTCCATGTGATCAGCTGCTAAATGGTAATGGTATAGTCAGACCCCTAGATATCACCCAGGAAATGCCCAGGAAAGACACCTGCGAGTTTTCCCTTTATACCTCTGGTCCAACTTGGTACGCTCACAATTTACTCTCAGGCCCAATACATTGCCAAAACCCTTAAGAGAGCCTGTTGCTTGGTGTAACCCTTAGTTGCCATGCCATAGGAATAGACGAATATCGTCTGCATTTTATGATCTCAGATGTGGGCCTTCTAATAACTACATACCACATTTACTCCCTTCCTCTTGTGCTATGTTAGTGTACGGCTGGATTGCCAATGCAATCCCCGGTCGGAAAATGATTAACTGCTGCTTTTACTTTTATAGAGGGCACTAGTGGGTTTAAGGTTTCCAGATGGTCATCAGTAACTCAATGAAGACTTGCCCTGTCCAGGTAGGTATCTACTTTACAGGTGTGTGGGTTACATCCCCAGTATAGTCCTTTTCAATATGCAGAGAAAGCTGCATTTATAATTGACTATTTGTACATCGTGTGCATTCATCTTCATAGGGTCTAGACAATATTCAATATTTAGGTTTTTCAAATTACAGATGGAAAGGTATGTACTGTATTGTAAAATACACGTGGTAAAACTAGAAATAGACATTGGCTAAAAGAGGTGCAAGATGTGAGTTTTTAAGTTTTTGGGACATTGTTAATTATTTTTTTTTTTACATTTCTAGTTCAGTGCTTGACGTTACATTTTCCAACAGTTCAAGAACTAGGACTTTTTAAAATTCTGGTATTATAGTGACAATAAAATTAGCTCGGTCCTGCTCCGCCCCGGCTTTCTTCCACCACGGACTCCGTCTACCACCCGCTACCTACACAACAAGCCCCACTGCAAACCTGTACTGGGCTCGCCACTGCACCTCCTTTATACAGTCACAGGGTGCTGAAAGCAGGGGACGAACCCCCAGTCCCAGACTTTGGGAAGACAGTGCCAGAAGAGGGGTCTGTGGTGAGATAGCATCTGGTTTAGATCCCACAGCATGTGTGAGTACCGGGTAGAACCTTGGCCCACCGAGGTGGCCCAGCCAGAAGTGGGTACGGCTTGTGCCATGGGTGAGCTCCCAGCCTCTGCTGTCCGCAACTCTTTCAGCACTGAAGCACTGTAGCAATTGGTTATTGGGCCAAATTTTCCAGCAAACATTTGATAAAGCAGTGGGCCCAGCAAGAATCCAGTAAAAGGACTCAGATTGCCATCCCCCCACTTTACAATTATATAGGAGAGGCGGATTGGAGCGGAAATAGTAATGTAAATACTAAAGGTCAGCCCTTTAGTGTCCAACATCTTTCCCAATCTGGTTTAAAGTGGAGTGGGAATAATAAATGTCACCCTTTTAGTGTCCGATACCTTCCCCATACTGGTTAAGATTGGAGTCGGCAGAGTAAATGTTATGACTTTAGAATCCAACACTTTCCCGAAATTGGTTTAAATTAGTGTGGGAATAGAAAATATCCCCCTTTAGTGTCTACCACCTTCCCCAATATGGTTAAATTGCAGAGGGAATAGAAAAAATGTCACATCTTTAGTGTCCAGCACCTTCCAGGAATTTGTTTAGATTTGAGTGGGATTACTAAATGTCGCCCCTTTTGTGTCCCACAGCTTCCTTGTCTTGTTTTAGATTGGAGTGAGAATAGTAAAGGTAACATCATTAGTATCCAACACCTTTACCAAATTGAGTTATATGAGAGCGGGAATAGTAAATGTTACCCCTTTAGTGTCCAACACCTTCCCCAGTATGGTTACATTTGAGTTAGAATAGTAAATGTTACCTCTTTAGTGTCCAACACTTTTCATACATGTTTTTGTGTCAAAAAAACATGTCACACATTTTTCAATTTTTATTTGTTTACAATATTTTATTACTGTATAGTTTTACACTTTGTATCATATATAAAGAATAAATAGTTCCTGAGCACAAATAGATTTCTTATAGTCTTTAGAGAAAAGATGTCCACTATTGAATCAATATTCTTTCAAGAGTCCAATAAGTTAATTCTTTTTATTTTCTTTATCTTTTCTCGTCATACATCTGAGAATTCTTCATCAGTCTTCTAATATTCATCAAATTCACATAAAACGTAGCCAATGGAAAAACCAATGCCAACACGTGTTTCGTCATGGGGCACAGTCACCCAAATGACTTCTTCAGGGCATCCCATATTCGTTATGCTAACGAATATGGGATGTATCTGATGTGGCAGGGAGTACTCTCCTAGAATATCATCTATATATCTATCCACATGAAGGACTCTACAAAAGGAATGGATAGAGTTCAAATTCTCTACTTGGAAAATTATTGATTTCTGGAACTGGCGTATATATACTGTTGAGACGTTTGACCTATATGCCCTGAAGAAGTCATTTGGGTGACTGTGCCCCATGACGAAACACGTGTTGGCATTGGTTTTTCAATTGGCTACGTTCTCAGATGTATGACGAGAAAAGATAAAGAAAATAAAAAGAATTAACTTATTGGACTCTTGAAAGACTATTGATTCAATAGTGGACATCTTTTCTCTAAAGACTGTAAGAAATCTATGTGTACTCGGGAACTATTTATTCTTTGTCTTTGAATCCTCTGGTTCCACAGAAGATTCCCCTTATGGACACAGGTGGCCGCTTTCCCCTGTTCCCTTGAGCCACCATACTTGAAGAACACTATACTGGTTGCTATTGCGCAAACATTACCCAGCCACCCTTTGTTTTGTGTTGTATCATATATACTTCAGGTAAAAATATATATATATATTAATTAAGCAAATAAAAACAAATCAGCATTTTTAATAACATAAAAGCAGGTAAATTATATTTATAAAAATGTGTATGTTATACATTTTCAACTGTTTAAACAAGAGAAGTGGCAGGGGTATTAATTGCGCAAAATGTGTGTCCCCATTTATCTATTCTATTAGTAGCTAAAGTGCCCCAACGATGATAAGCGGCTTCAAAAACTTCAAATAATGAAGACATAGTCTTCCAAATCAAAATAATTCAAAAGTCTCTTGAGCACCAATTAGTGTGCAACATTCAGAAATCCAGCATTGGCAGGTATTTCTATTTTCACTTTATTTGACTTTCTTCACAAGCGTTCAAACAGCTTCACAAAGTCTTGTAACCAACACCTGTTTCCTCTGGTGATCAAAGATAGGTTGCTAATATATGAAAGAAACCAAATCATATCCTCTACAACGGGCCCCCAAAGTAAACCCCCGCCATTCATTGCATGGCGGCATCGCCGCCATGGAAAGGCCTTGATTGCCACATCCTAATAAGGATGGCGGTGCCGCCACCACCATATTGTGGCCCACGTCCGCCCGGCCGGCAATCAGAACAATTGCTGACCGGCAGAAAAGCGGTGGACGCACTTCACGTCCTCCGCGATACCCCTGCCATTATAAAATGGCAGGGGTAAATCAGGTTGCGATGGCGATTCGCCCGCCATCCTAATAAACCCCTTAGTGTTTAAGCTTTGAGAACCCTGATGAAGTCAAAGGTTTGTTATTTTTAGTCTATTTTCCCAGAACCAGGTTGAGGAAAGGTGCTGGGAGCAGTCATGAGTACCCCAGCGCCACACCCACCCCCTACCCAACCCCCCAGGCCACGGCGGAAATCGTGCAGCGGCGAAGGGGTTAAAAGTTACCTATTTGTGTTGTTTGTTGGTTTTTGGTATATTTCGAACTATTGTTGTTACTATTTTACACTAGTTTGCTGTTTGTGTTTTTACACTGTTTTATTAGTGTATTGCTATGTCATGTTGTGCAGGGTTAGTTACAGATGATGGATACTTGTTATGTATATGTACTTTTGGGAATGAAATGTGTTTTGCGGATGGGTTTTGTCAATTTCTATTACAGGATTTTATCAATGAACTCATTCTATGGGCATTTGGAGTTGTTATTTTTTTCTTTTCTTTAAGGTAATCGGTTTGGTTTATTATACACCAATTTTTTTTACCTTGTTTCTTTTTTGGGGGGTTCAAGATGCGGTTCTTTTTTAAAAACTGTTTTTGGGGACACTCTGATTTACTTTGATGGATTTTGATTGTTACATTTTTGTATTTCTGGGGGGATTTGTGAAGAAATTTATTTCATTTTTGGTGGATTTCTTATTTCTGTCACGAGAAAGATGAGTGACTACATAACAGTGTGTTGTAATTCTTTCATTTATTTTGCGTGGGAAATGTGATATTGCATTATTTATATGAAATATATGTGATTGTTATATGGAATTTTTTTAATTATGTGTTGTCATTATTTTATGTGTTGGATCGAAATTTATCTTATCTATTTTGGTTGGTAATACTTAAATCATATCAGTCTTTTTTAATATTGTTATTTGAAATAGTTGTTTGATCTAATACGATATAGGTATTTTTTTTAAACAATTTGGTATGTTGGTTTAAAGTTTGTTGTACTTTTTGAGGATTCTGGTACGTTAAGATTTATTTTATAGTATGCTTTGGCTATCATTTCTAAGTAATGTAGTTCTTTGTTATTTATGAAGAGTTTAACTTTAAATGTTAACATGTTGTACATTCTTTTGCTTTGTTTACTACGTTTAGGGCCAATTTGACTAACAGATTGATCCATTCTTAGTTCTGTGTAGCTTTGCTCTTTTTGTAATGCTTCTATAAATTTGTATAGTGTAGTTGGCGTTCTGCCTGGTGTGGATTTGAATTAATTGTGCCATCCTTCCACTGTGGTGTTTGTTTTGGCTTTCTGTGCCAAGGTGCTGCCACAGCCATTTCACCAAGGTATTTGGAATGTATGTTGGCATCTGTGTCCAGAGTAATGCAGTCGGCCAACCCAAGTGTCTTTGAAATAGCCCACTAGGGTACTACGTTTGTCTTCATGTTATTGGTTGAAAGGGCTTCCTACTAGCAGATTCTGGTGGATGGCTACCTCTCTGACAGAGACATAGGTTAGTACTATCATTGTTTTGAATTGAAGGAAAACTGGCAGTTTGTGAAACATTACACAATTAGTGCCTGATTATGAGTTTTGGCAGTCCTGGAACAGGCGGCACGCCATAGCTCCGCTCCAAGACTGCTAAAACTCACTACCACCCACCAGACTACAAGTTATTTTGTGGTCTGGCAAGTGGGCGGTGTGGTGGTCCCATGGCAGGCTCAATTTGAGGCCTAAACAGGACTGCTGCAGGACAGCCAATGGAAGTTCCTGCACAGGAAAGAAATCACCTTGTTGTGCATTCCTTCCCCTGCAGGAACTGGGAGGGCATATCTACAGAGGGGTACAACATGTGCCCCCCTGCATGCACCCCTCTGTACAGGGGCAATAACTTTCCTCACTGCCAGCAGTTACATGGAGGACAAAGCTCCATGAGGCCGCTGGCAATGAGGAAAATCATAATATGCTTGGTGGTGCCTCAGGGCACCTCCAAACATATTGCAGCCCTCAGACCGCAACGGGACCGCCAGGGAGTGCTGTTTCCTGGCAGTTGGGTAGGTGCAATGGCGGTCCCACTGCCAAAGTCCTAATAGGGCAGTCGGACATCCGGTGTGGTGGTGGCTGGGCTGCCACCGCCATGCCCCTGCGAATCTGGTAGTCCTCGGACCACAAGACGCATAGTCAGGGTCTTAGTACAGACCTTTGGAGATGTCTCCAAATACTTTGATTGAAATGATAGTAACAGCCTTGTATAGCTATGTGGGGGTATATTTTTAGAATTGTTTAAATCATGTATTGTTGAAAGTCGATTATTATTTATTGAGGGTAGTAGTTATTTGTTGGATTTTGTTATGTTTTATATGGTTTAAAAGCTCATAATAAGTGTTGCTTTGTTTATTTAGTAGTAGGGCATATATAAAAGGTCCATTTGTGTTTTGATATTCGTCATGTATGGTGTATATCACATTTTAAAAGTCCCATCCATCATCCAGGTTTGACATTGGCTAAGTGTCATTAAGTTGTTTGCTGTAGAGAATATTTCATTTTGTTGTTCATTATTTAGGTTGTCATGTAAAAGGAAAGGTTCCTCAATATGTGTAATTGTTAATTGTGCAGATATGTCTGTGTTTTGGTATCTTCTAAAGGCAGGTAGGGTATCACTGGTGGATTTTTTAGTTCATGGAATTAATGTTTTTATAGTGGAGATAGGTGGTTGTTTCCCTGTTGTGTGTTTGGGGACTCTAAGTGAAATATCCTTTAAGATTTTGCTTGTGGGTTAATGGGAGCTAGTGCATGCCTCTCATATATCTTGTACTTCTATTTCTGTCACGTTAGGCTCTCTGACATGAATTATTACATCGCCTTTTGTAGTTTATCTCCCATGACATGCATTAGAAAAATATTTAGTACATTTCCAGTTTATAGTTTCTGATGATGCACTTTCTTGGCTGTAAGTGTAGCACATGTATTTTAAATAACTGCTTTCCTTTCTGTGAAGTGATAAATTTGGCAGGCTTTGTCATTGTATCTGTAAGTATTGAAATAATATGAATATATAGGGGGAGATTACGATGTACGGCGGACTGTCTCGTAAATGGGACCAATCGGCCTCTGGTCGGCGGACGCAACCACCTCATTAGGATGCGACCGAACACTGTTTGGTCACATTCTGCCATTCCCCGATGGGAGAATGCATTGCGGCCATAAACTGGCCACTGTACTGCATGCTCCCATAGGGAAATGGAAGGTGTTGTTCCTCCCTGCACCCCGTAGCAGTGGGGTGTAGGGATCAGCAGTGGAGCACCATAAGTGCCCTGTCGGCCCCCAACCAGAGGCTGCCCACACAAGGGGTCCTGCTGGGTGCCACCAAACATGTTTCCGACATGGTTTCCATGTTGGAAAGGCCGGCATGGAAACCATGCAGTGAACCGTGCATCCTAATCCCAAGGGTGGAAAGGGCCGTGCATTGGGATTACGAGCCTGTTCCGACAAGAAGCCAGCCTGAATGACCGTCCGGTTCCAAATCCAATCGGCTGATACATAATCAGCCGGTTAGAACTGAAACAGACGATGGGGGTCGGAAAGCCTCCATCGTAAAGACCCCATAGTATCTTTAAACGTTTGCATGTTTGTTATTAAATGTTCAAAAATACATGTGCTTTTGTTTTGTATGCTAACATGTAAGTTCTATACAAAACAATGGGCAACCCAATAAACCCTTGGAGGCTTGGGTAATCTAAACGATCAGGTGATGATGCCTTCAAGGGATTCTTTTAAGAATCAGGATCAAATCAAAATTTAACAAAATTAATTGACCTTAAGCCCCAATTGGTAACTTCATACAAACAAATGTTGGAAATTAATTGATTCTTTAAAACGCGACTCAATCATTAAACTAAAATATATTCGGACAAACAAATAATGATACATATGCGTATACTTCAATTGATGAGTTTTATATAAATAGCTGTATTGAGTGAATAGGGTACATATTGCAATTCACAAAAAGACAAAATAAACTGAAACAAATATTTTTCTATCATAAATGCTTTTGCCATAACCCATTTCACATATTTGATAGGAACAACATCATTGACTATACAATGAACTTTTTCTAAATCACAATACAAAGACATCTGTAAGACCATCTTCAGGACATTGGTTCTTTTGTGTACTGTTGAACCTGGAAAGTAGGGAACCTAAGCTTCAGTTCCAGACTTGTGTTGGATGGCAGCTAACACTGTTAGCGAAGCACATCAAGAATTCAAGGTTGCTTGCACATAGGTACTGGTGGAGTTAGTGCTCGCCACAGGATCTTTTATTTCCTAAACACACTGAGACATCCGGTAACTAGTCAAAATATCGAGTTTTTAATTTCGACTAGACATAATATTGAGTCAAAAATATAGAATAGACATAATATCGACTAGACATAATATCGACTACAAAAATATTGACTAGAAAAAATTAATATCGACTACAATAGCAAAAATATTGATTCAAAAATATAGAATGGACATAATATCGACTACACAGAATAAAGACAACAAAAATATCGAATTTAAGGTAAGTTAATATTATTATTTAATTTTTGTGTAATATAATTCTGTAGTGGGTTGTGGGTTTATAGGGGAATAGGGTGGGAAGTAATTTAATTATAATTAATTAAACATGTTATTTTATTTATTGATATTTATTCAGAATTAATTGTTGAATTATTATTAATTGGTAATTATTTAAAATATAATTGCTAATTAATTTTAATTGATTAATTGATAAATATTTTGTTTTTAGTGATTTATTTTTTGTAGCGGGTTGTGGGTTTATAGGGGAATAGGGTGGGAAGTAATTTAAATATAATACATTAAATATGTTATTTTAGTTATTGGTATTTATTTAGAATTATATATTAATTATTAAAAAATTGCAATTAATTAAAATATAATTGGTAATTAATTTTAATTGATTAATTGATAAATATGTTAATGTTGTTAATTTTTTTTCTGTAGCGGGTTGTGGGTTTATAGGGGAATAGGGTGGGAAGTCATTTTATTATAAATAATTAAATATGTTATTTAAATGGTGGGTATTTATTTAGACTTAATTGATAATTAATAATTGATTGGTAATTAAATAAAAAATAATTGGTAATTAAATTTAATTGAATAATTGATAAATATGTTAATTTTAGTAATTTATCTTCTGTAGCAGGTTGTGGGTTGATAAGGGAATAGGGTGGGAAGTCATTTTATTATAATTATTTAAATATGTTATTTTAATTATTGGTATTTATTTAGAATTAATTGTAAATTAATTATTAATTTGTAATTAATTAACCTATATTTTGTACTTTATTGTAATTGATTAATTGATAATTATGTTACTTTTATTAAATTAATTTCTATAGTGGGTTGTGTGTTTTTAGGGGAATAGCTTGTGAAGTAATTTAATTGGAAGTAATTACATTTTTGAATAAAAAACTTATTGAGTTAATTTTTCAAAATACTTTTAAATTGTTAAATATTTTATTATTAATAGGTAAATAATTAGTATTAGTAGGTAATTTTTATTATTAAATAATTTGTATTTGTATTTTAAATTGATTATTTAATATATTTAACACAATTGTAAAATATTTCATTTAATTTGTAATTGGTGTTACTATTTATATTATTTATATTTAAATAAGAAGTGTTTACTTGCTCTACTATTGCACTCACTGTAGTTGGAATAGTAATTTTACCCCTACGCTATCCAAAGCTTTTCCTACTGTTGCACTCACTGGAGTTGGAATAGTAATTTTTACCCCTACACTATCCAACCCTTTCCCTACTGTTGCACTCACTGGAGTGGGAATAGTAATTTTTACCCCTACGCTATCCAACGCTTTCCCTACTGTTGCACTCACTGGAGTTGGAATAGTAATTTAATCCCCTACACTATCCAACACTTTCCCTACTGTTGCACTCACTGGAGTGGGAATAGTAATTTTTACCCCTACACTATCCAACGCTTTCCCTAATGTTGCACTCACTGGAGTGGGAATAGTAATTTTTACCCCTACGCTATCCAGCGGTTACCCTACTGTTACACTCACTGGAGTTGGAATAGTAATTTAAACCCCTACGCTATCCAACGCTTTCCCTACTGTTGCACTCGCTGGAGTGGGAATAGTAATTTTTACCCCTACGCTATCCAACGCTTTCCCTACTGTTGCACTCTCTGGAGAGGTAATAGTAATTTTTACCCCTACGCTATCCAATGTTTTCCCTACTGTTGCACTCGCTAGAGTGGGAATAGTAATTTTTACCCCTACGCTATCCAACGCTTTCCCTACTGTTGCACTCACTGGAGTGGGTATAGTAATTTTTACCCCTACGCTATCCAACGCTTTCCCTACTGTTGCACTCTCTGGAGTGGTAATAGTCATTTTTACCCCTACGCTATCCAATGTTTTCCCTACTGTTGCACTCTCTGGAGTTTGGAATAGTAATTTTTATCCCTACGCTATCCAACGCTTTCCCTACTGATGCACTCACTGGAGTCGGAATAGTAATTTTTACCCCTATGCTATCCAACGTTTTCCCTACTGTTGCACTCTACAGAGTAGGAATAGTAATGTTTACCCCTACGCTATCCAATGCTTTCCCTACTGTTGCACTCTCTGGAGTGGAAATAGTAATTTTTACACCTACGCTATCCAACACTTTCCCTACTGTTGCACTCTTTGTAGTGGGAATAGTAATTTTTACCTCTACGCTATCCAACGCTTTCCCTACAGTTGCAGTCTCTAGAGTGGGAATAGTAATTTTTACTACTACGCTATCCAACACTTTCCCTACTGTTGCACTCGCTGGAGTGGGAATAGTACATTTTTACCCCTACGCTATCCAATGCTTTCCCTACTGTTGCACTCACATGAGTCGTTACAGTACATTTAACCCTTTCGCTATCCTACGGTAAAAATATTGTATATGTTTTGTAAATAATATATATATATATTATTGGCCTACACTGTTAAGTGACCCAGTATTAGGACCCCTGCTTCCGCAGAGGGCGTCCATTACATATAGTAGAGGTCCCTCAATGAGAGATTGTTTAGTTGTATCAGATCCAGAAATCATTGGCAAACCAGTCTGGTACCAGAACTTGAAAGGATTCAAAAAATGTCCCACATGCAAAGCTTGTACACATGGTACTAACACAAAAACATATCTCAGTCCCTTCAAGACCAAACCATATATGATAAATAAAATGTTAAATTGTAAGACAGAATTTTCTGTATATGTGCTAACTTGCCCATGTGGGTTAAACTACGTGGGGTCAACTAAACTACAAGCACATGTTCGAATACTTCAGCACCTTCGAGCCATAACAAACACAGACAATACCTACCCGGTGGCCCGACATTTTAAGACATTCCACGGATCAAACAACAAAGGTTTGACTTATTACCTTATAGATGCAATCCCTCCCAACAGATGAGTAGGTCATCGTGAGAATAAATTAAGGAAGCTGGAGACCAGATACATTTTATTGTTAGATTCAAAACATCCGAACGGATTGAACCTAACGGAAGACTTATATACGTGTCTGGCTTAGATATACATGAAAAGAATAGGTTCTGAGATAATGAGAAGACGACCAGTCAGAATTTTCATAAGAAGATATTATTTGATATCCCGTATGAAACACATAATTTAAGTCACCAGATATGAATGAGAAATAACAAGGTGTTTTATGTTGTAAATAATGTATATATGTATTTCGTGAACAATTCGGGTACAAATGATTTTAATATTTGTAAATATCTTAAAATGCTGTTTTTTAAACATTATTTATAGATTTGATCAAATATAATTATCTGGTATTTAAGGGATACAATCAAATTCTAGTACTGTCAGTCACAACTGACATGTGGGACAAGATCCATAAAAAAGTATCGGTACATACTAAAGAAAAATGTTCAAGAGATAGTAATTGCAATGGTTATCCGATATTGAGAAAATGAGAGAAAAAATACATAGAGAGAGAAAATAGAAAAAAAGAAAAAAAGAACGATTAAGAAAAAGCGACAATCGGTAACAAAAATGTGGATCGTATTGACAGAATTTAACGTAATTGAATGTATTTGGTTTTGTAAAATATGCAGACAGTAAATGAAATGATTTTAATGTCACCATCACTTTAAAGCACTTTAGTTACGGTTTTTTTCACCAATGTAAATGGATAAAATGTTAATCTAGTCAATGCAATGGTTTAAGGGCTAATGTATTTTACATGAATTTACAACAAAAAAAGCAGATATGGATTGTATACTGTTTTTAAATGTGTTGAATGTAATTTAAAAATGTATTTTACAAATATTTTTATACATCAACTGACAGCCTAACCAATGCGCAAACCAGTAATATACGATGATTGTAGTATTTTTGCTATATCCATGGCGAGTTGATAGCACATGATTCACTTTTGGAAGCACTGTCACTTTAAAAAAAGCCTTCTGGGTAAAATCAAATTGTCGAGTGAACAAGCGGCGTTCGCGCCGCGTAACGCGTCTCAGACATCTTGGCAGAATAAATGAATAATCAGCACGAAGTTTGGGTCTGTGTCCTGTTTGACTCCTGAGCGTGACTAAAGACGTGGTGTCTACTACAGGATTTGGGATATATATATATATATATATATATGTATTTAAAATATTTTTTTTTGTTACGTTAATTATTTCTCAATTTTATGATTATTTAAGTATTTTAAATATGTTTAAATTAATTTAATTTAATATTATATTACTTTTAATTTACTTTTAAGACATTTAAAAAAAATCAATATTTTGACAGTCTATATTTTTTACACTCGATATTTTGGAGTCGATATTTTTGCACTTACCTGTTTGAAGATAGGAAGTCGATATTTTTGCAGTCGATATTTTTACTTCGATATTTTGTCCTCTCGATATTTTGACTGTCGATGTTGTTGTCAGTGATCCGATGTTAAAGATGGGCAGATAAAATAGAAGAGTTGGTTATAGTTTTGAATCAATGTGCTCGTAATGAAAGTCTAAAGTGATCAGTACAGCTTGCCAGTTGAAGTTCCATTGAAGCCTTAGATGAATCTGGATCTTTACATTATGGTACCTTTTGAAATTGGTAGTAGCAAACTGTGTAAATGTGGGTATCACTACCAATAGGAGTCATTTAGAATTTCTAAGGGAAATATTTGCTTATGAGGGCTTTCCTAAATTCTTAATTATGAACACTGGATTTCATTTAGTGTCACAAGATATGAAAGAATTCTTAAGTAATTTGTCCATTAGGTTTTACAGAATGGCTCTATATACACCCCAAGTGAATGGTTTGGTTGAGTGCATGATCAGATTGGTGAAGGCATATATGCAGTCTGTTGTGGAGTGTGAAATCACTTGCAAGGAGGTTCTCTGAGAAACATTTCAGGCCCATCGCTGTAGCCCAAAACTGTGACTGCTGTATCCCCTTTTGCATGTCCTAAAGTTCGCAATGCTATCTTTAAGCTCAATACTTTGTGTATATATAGTTGCTCTGGCAATATTGGTATTAAAGATCTGTATGGGTTTGTTAAGAACAGTGGACCTACTTATTTTGGCACAGTTCAAATTGCTAAAGCCTTGCAATTGTTGTGATTCTAGAGCCTGGTGACACTTGGAGCATGTTGAGGCTAACACATGAATATGATTTTGGTGTTGTCCTAGATGAACTCTCAGTTAGGAAGCTTGGTCTGGTGGAAAGTTCCCAATGGTTGGCTGTGACTGTGTATTTGGTCATGTTGGAGGCCATCCTACTGGGACCAAAGTTCGGGAAGTTTACATTCTTGTATGAGTAAGGACAAAGGAAATGTCCTGGGTACACATTCGCATGGGAAGTTTTGTGGAAATTCTTTAGCCCAGATGAATTCAGACTACTTGAAAGACTTTGGGCCCATTTATTTGTTGGGAGTTGGGCCATACTCTGCCAGGGCGATAGAGTCTTTAACTTAATTGCCCTGGCGGAGGTCCCGACTGCCAAATGTATAAATGTTTGTTGGGCTGGTGGACATTTAGTACATTGACGGGAACCACCGGCAAGGTGGTTCCTATCAATGCATTGTAACTTTGCCGTCCTCTTCCATCAAACATGATGGAGCAGTTCGGCAAAGTTACATTTATTTTAATTTCAAAAACAAAAAGCCAAAGCAAGGGTTTGTTTTAGAAAATAAAAAAAAACAATGCCCCTCTTGCCATGGGAATGATCTCCCATGCTGAGGGAGAGTATTTTGCAGTTTTAATTGCCTCTAACCACCAGGGTTTTCCTGGCGGTGATAGGAAATGAAAACTGACTTGTATGTATGTGCATCTAAATTAGGTTGGCGGACATACAGGTCATCTTCTGATAGCCATTACTCCATGGGGCCACTGGAGGGGTCTGACCAAGGCAGAGCCAGATTAGTCACTGCCTTTTTTACAACAAAGATCTTCAGCTTTTAATTCTGGTGGGTGGGTAGTCCGCCGCCATTGCAACAGAGTACCCTTTCTGCCACCATATAAATCAGACCCTCTGTTCTTTATCACTACAGGCTGCACACAAGACTTCTTTTTACCAGTCTAGTAGAGGTGCATTCTTGTTTCCATTTTTCCTAGGATTTTCCTGTGATGTAATGATTTTGTCATGATTTCTTAATCCTATTTTTTTCTATTTCTATATGACTTTCCTCTCTTCTTTCATCTAGTTTATCCTTAGGTATGTACCTTTGTGAAGGAGAATGTGTGTTGTGGTCATGCACATTTTTTATAGAATGCTGCAGTAGAACATTCTAATTTGTGTGTGATTGTTGATATCTAGCGATTCCAGATCAGTTGGCCTGGACTCTCTTGATGTTGGGATCTTGATGGCTGCACCTCTTTTACCAATAAACCTTGGAAGTCAACTGGTGCTGGATTCCTTTCTTGGATGTTTGACACCAGAAGGGCCCTGCAGGTAGGGGCTGCACACAGAATTTCCTACTCGGCTAGGGAAGTTGCTTTGAAGTGCACTGTGAGAGGTTGGAAAATGTATTTACGACCTAGTATTAAGGTAACTGCATTTCCCAGCCCCTTAGAGTGTTTAAAAAAGCACCTGTGATTTTTTCCCACCCTTGGAGCAGCGGATCAGGTCCAATCGCAATCCTCGTGTGAAAAGAAACAAATCAGCAAAATTTCCACATTTGACCTGTTCTATAGGAATTTCATCCACCACTATTCCAACCATGGCGTGCAGCAACTTCACATTTCCAATAATTCATGAAACCCTCGAAAGGGGATTCTGCATCAACCTTCCTTTAAGGGCTGATTGCGATGTCAGTTGAAAAGGCTCTGAATGGCATTCGGTTGTCCGAATCCGATTCAGAACCCATCTTTCCGACTTATTTGGAAAGCCTTCTGACTGACCAATTACGATAGTCAGAAACCATTTGGATTTTCCAACTCGGTTCTGACTCGGTTCTGAACGGCATTCAGAGTAACCGAGTTGTTTGGAGCCGACTCGTTTGGGTCTACAGAGCACATTTCTGACAGACATATTACGATGTCGGATTCAGACAGCCTTTCCAAATAGGTTGTTCCTAAACGGATCAGCTGTCACAATTCGACTTTGGGGGCCAGTAGCAGGCACCCCTTCACCCGGGGCCTGTGGGGTACCAGTGGGACCCCTTTTCAATACCATGCACAGTGTGGCAGGCACCATGGGGGTGCCTGCCACAATGTGCACAATTTTCCCCATCACCCCTTTATTCAATGGGAGCCAGGGTAGTCGGTCGGAACACAGACTCCGGTTGAAGTCCATGACGGTCCAACCGAACACTGCTTGGAACCATCATAATCGGTTAGTCGGACTCCCCGAATCCGATTCGGTCGGAAACCATTCCGAGACCAAGTCGGTCTGAATGCTTTCCAATCAACATCGTAATGAGGCCCTTAGTGTTTACTAGTTGGAAATACTAGGTAGATGAACATTTTACTTTAATTCTTATAACAACCAATCTGAAGGAAACCTCCACCAGCCTTTTGCCTGTTCCTAATTGTAGCCCTCCAGTATTTTTACCTGCAAATGTTTGCCTCATGCGAAATAAAGATGATACTTCAGTGCCAAGGATAACGTTCAAGGTGAGTTGTGAGCTATACAACTACACATAAAATAACATTTTCACCCTATTGCACAGTAAGGCAAATTCCAACCACCCTGAGGTTTTGCTAGCAGTGACATTTTTTGATATAGATTACTGTTTAATTTTGTTGACAATAGTGTTCTGCATCTTTTGCACAGTAATGTATGATCTGACGACCACTTCCACCCATCAACCATTTCAATGTGAAAAATAAAAGTTAAAAATGTCAAAATGATTTCTCAGTTCAAGTGTTCATCGGCAAACTGCAGAGAAACAGATACATGGGGCGCAATCTCATTTCATCAGTCATTCTGTATTGTGGTAGAATGTATAATGGCTTCGGATGAGATGGAGTATCTAATTATAAAATGAATAAACCTATTTTTTGCAGGTGAGTCTCGAATCATCCACTTTGCATCATAATTGCATACCACAGAAGTGTAATTCCTTCTCATGAATAAAGCGGAAACTAGATGGTAAAAGCAGAAGCAAGAGGATTTAAGTGATAGCCAAGCAGATGGCATAACAATAAATGTGCAATTTGAAGTAGCAGCAACCTTTAATCATGTGGCACTTTAAAACTCAATTTAGAATGTATACATCCCAAGCAACTGCTCAATCCACTTGCATAATCTAAGGTTCATTATAAAGGTTTGCGTTTTTTTTTTATATTATGAGAAGCAGAGCAGGTTCCCACCGGTACACAAAGTCAAAAGAGAGCTCAGCACAAACTTGGCAATGGTTTATCCCAATTCATTTGGATTTTCACATTCACTTCTGTGGCAAGTTGTGTAGGGGTTTCATTTGCATGAATCAAAGCAATGGCATCATTTATTTTTGTTATGCCTGAACTTGGCTCTTTGGCCACACCGCTGTGGTTCAGTTTGGTAGCACCAAGGCAACAAAGACATCAGGTCAATTCCAGTGGAAGCCACTAATCTGGCCAGAGGATATTAACGTTCACAGGCCAGTTTAGAAGTCGAGATCAAGTGTTGGACAGAGCAAATTAAGTAGGTTTTAAGGCTCCACTGAACTTCATGAAATCTTATTCCAGGAACCGAGAGGCCAAATGCTAACATGCTTATATCATGGTTTATGGGAAAGAGTAGGGCAAGAGGTGTCAGTGTTTGGGAAGCCTGTTGTACTACTAACACTCGAAATTCAGGAGTAAGTCAGGAATAGTACAACATTAAATCACACACACTCACAGCACAATCCTTGGATATCAGGCCCACAGTGTTTTATTGGTGTGGCAGAAATGTTTGAATTGTGCTTAATTCATGATTGCTAGACAGTTCAGCAAATCCCAGACTGCAGTCCAGGGTCAGACTGAGACAAAACAAAAGCACTGCCACCAAAACAGGAGGCCCCAATAGGGAATTATATAGCTTAAAAAGTGGCCCACGTTGGTAAATTGAGACAGCTTTGAACTGGTAAATGCATGCACTATGTGTTTTGCAAGGTATGGAACACAGAATGAATGTGAACTCGCTGCAGGGGAACATTTTTATTTTAATATCATGGAAATCAACAGTAAAAAACGGCCTAGCAGATCAGAAAACAGGCCCACAAACAACCAAAAAGCTGCCCATACACTTACCTTTCAGTCCAGTTTTTCAGCCATTGCATGATTGCCCTATAGGCCCGACCTCTCATGTTTTACATGTACTGGTAGTGAAAAACTGGTTCTGGTTGGTGATGGCCCAGAGTGCCCCATTTCAAACCCAGCTACTTTGATTGTTCTCAGCTAGGACACAAGCAGGGTGACTCTTGTCTGTCGAAAGAAACCACCAATTGGCGGGGCCTCTACAGCAGTGGCCAATATGGCCTTAGATGTAGGGAGTCCCTAAGGGTAGGACATAGATCATGCCCTAGTCTCCCTTAGCTGGGGAATGGACTCAGAGGGTGGATTGGTGATATCTGAGGGTGGGAGTCGTCACTTCCACCAGGTTAAGGTGAATAGGGTATCTATCACTGCTCTGAAGGACACTGAGGCCAGTCAGACCATGATAGTGGATTGGCTGGATTTCCGAGAACAGTATACCGGTCAGATGGGTAGAGTAACTCAGGCCCAGGGGCAGGTCTTTGTCGAACCCATGGCCCTGGTATCCCTGGAGTAGGGTGGGGGTTGACCTAGAGGAGGATCATAGTTAATCCCCAGATGCCCCTAAACTGTATTTTAGGGAAAGAGTTGCCCCCGGTGTTAGAAGAGCTAGGAGTGGCGCCCGCAAAGAGTGCCCTGAAATCTCAAACATCTGGGCATACTATTTCCAAACAGAGGGTATAGAGGCCCAGATGGAGGGGCGGGGAAAGGAAAGACTCACCCCTGGCTCCTGTTCAGCTGCAGAACACAGATCCTGGGTTGAGTAACCAGTTTCAGACTACCAAACCTAAACTGGTGGGAGGTAGAGGGGAAAAGGATGCCTAACATCTGGGACTGTTGCACCCCAACTCTTAAAAACCTCAAAAGTCAGAGATCCGGGGGGGGGGGGGGTGGGACCTGGCTCTTGACACAGACAGCTGGCCTCTCATGCTTGCTGTCTTTATGGGCAGGGTATTTCTTGTGTTGAGGACAGAATCTGATCCAAGGGGTGGTATGGGCCACATCACTTTGTTGTCCATGGTGGTGCTGTCTGGCTATTGGGATCCATCTGTGAGCAAGTTAAGTCTTAGGCCATAACTCAGATTCAGAGCCTTTAACAGACGGTATAGCCCTCTGCAGTGGGACATAAGACTATGTGGCAATGCCCTATGTGAATATAAGTGAGATAACTACAGATTATCAAATTCCCACAAGATGATTATGCTACTAAAAATCAAACCCCAGAATATCATTGTGCAAGAATATCGAGAACAGAATATGAAGGTACAAAATATTGAAAGTTACGTCCATATAGGAAAGTATACATTTACCATTACTAACAACACATCAATGTACCTTAATGATTTATGGACTGCGTTGGTACATACATGTATAGACAATCTAGACTTACTTGTCAATATATTTTTTCCAATATTCTGTCCTCAATCTGAGTTCGATATTCAGGGTGCACACACACAAGATCGCCACCCATTTCTGATGCTCCGTAAACACAAATTTGTTGCATGAATTGTTGCAGACATTGCCATTGGCGGCCAATGGATTCTAAAAAAGTGTGGTGGGGGGCACTGAACGAGTTAGCAGGCACATCTGAAATGAAGGAGGATGTTGCAGGGATTTCTTTTTGCAAGCTGTCCATTAAATTACATGTCTCCTTTGAAAAATAGTGAAGTAAATCAAATGAGTATGCCCAAAGCATTGTATCAATGCTCTCTTGATGTTACTAAAAGTCAGCTTTTGGAGACATGAAAATCAACAGAGCAGCAATTTAAACTTACATTTCAGGAAATGGATAGCCTGTGACACCAGTAAGTAAAGTTCTAATCACCAAGCACCTGGTAACTGCTGAAAGCTTTTAAATCATGCAGTGGAGGGAGGCCTGAGCTTAGCTGATGTGCTGTGTGTGGCCCCCACCCCAGCCTCCTGGAACTACCAGAGGAAATCAGAGGGAGGGGAATGAGGGGGCTACAAAGTTTCTGCTGCATTTCAACTCTATTGTCCATCAAGAGCAGCTCATAGTTTAGGATTCCAAGCATTTAGAGCAAAATAGAGGAGCACTCCCTCAGCAACACGAGTGAGAAGAGCAGCTCTTGTTTAGCTTCCTGCTGTAGGGTGCATGTGTTCTCCACCCCTTGCGGTCAGCCTTCCAGAACCAGTTTCCAACTTGCCCCCGGCACAATCCCTCAACACACTCACTCCCTCATTCACAAATGTAAGCCCCCTGTCATTTACTTGCATGAAGTTCTTCTGACTCCACCCTAGGCCACAGAAATTGCACCCAGTGGCAGACTTATGCAGAGTTGCTAAAATAGACCATGCCCACCTGTTCTGACTTCACTAAACTGTCTTGGATCTTGAGGGTGAATTAAACCTTAATTGGCACATGTGCAGAATTACCCACTATATCACCCCTCCTTTCCTCTAAACAAACACAGTCTCAGCTAATTTACTGTGAGAAACCTGCTTCCCGTAGCCTTAAACTGCTTAGATTGCTCCTTCTCCTCCATAAATGGGAGGGCAATGCCCCCCGTGCTTCTTAACACCAGCCACCAGTGGATACCGCCTCCTGAGAGCCTAGACCAGGAAAATCTATGGTTTACATATTGAGTCTCTTTTCTCAACAGGGAACCACACTTGCATTTTGACTACCCCATGATGCAGTTGATGAAGGTATATGTGCCAAGTCAAAGAGCTATTCAAAAATACCATGTCACTGTAAATTGAGGTGCTGTACTTATCAGAGGAAAGAATACAACATCACTATCTAAAGAGAAAACCTGCAGGCCACTGATGTAGCAGAAGTTTTTATCTTACTTATTTTTTAATGCGATTTTCTATAGTGCGAACATTACCCGAATGTGTCAGAGCGCTTTACAAAAGAGCTAGTTGCAATACATAAGGACTTAGAATTATATTTTTTAATTATTTTTTATTTAATGTGATTTTCTATAGAGCAAACATTACCCGAAGGTGTCAGAGCACTTTACAAAAGAACCAGTTGTGATACATAATGACTTAGGATTACATGAGTTACATAAAAGATCCAAACAGGAAAAAAAATTGTAAATGTACAAGTTGTAAAGTCACACAGGGAAGAGATACAAATAGAAAAAATTGCAAATGTACAATTTGTAAAGTCACTCAAGGAAGAGATACAAATGGATAAACTCTAAGAATCACATAGGAATGGCAGTGAGTACAAAAGGTCTACTTTTTATTTATTTATCCATTCAATGCGATTCTATATAGCGCGAACACCACCCGAAGTTGTCAAAGCGCTCCACATAGGAACCAGTTGCGATACATAAGGATTTAGGATTACATGAATTACATGAAAGATACAAACAGAAAAAATTGCAAATGTGACATGTGCTATGCTCATTTGATGGAAATCATCCTACTTTCCCCCACTCAAAATGCTATTGAGGCTCCTTCTGGCCTCTTTCTTTGATGTTCTCTAAAAAGGGACACTGTATAAATCCATGCCTGATAAGGTGGAATATCAATAGGTGCCATGTATTATTAGGGGAACAGATGGAGGCGGTAGAGAGGTTAAATAGCTATGAGAATGCCATAACTGATGAAACCTTCCTCATCCAGGTTTATGCTTTAGCAGATTTGACATATCAAACAGACCAAGAGATGATGAAAGTATTGCCAGCATTAGGTATCTTGAGTAAACATTAATAAACATATCTATTAGCATCAACAAAGAACATCCCTGTGATTTGTAGCTAGTGGGCGATACATGCAGTGCATGTATTTGCTGGGCACAAACAGGGGCATAACAAAGACTGGTGCAGAGCTCCCCAACTTCAGGGGTATTCCATTTAGCCCAAGGCCAATGAATAGCTATGAGTTATCCGAGACTCAGGGACCCCTGATCACATTGTGCAGGGTCGGCACCTCTATAATGAAGTGTAACATCAAAAAAGGTGGCAATGTGACATTCTTTTATTCAAGATTGGTAGTACATACAAAATGTCCCAGCCACCACCAGAGTCAGCTCCCAACTGTCCAACTCTGTACGTACTAACATTCTGCATTCTAAATATCTACATTCTTAATTCTAGGCTCTACATATTTAATCCTAGGTGGTATGCCTAAGTATGAGATACCACACATCTTCCCTCTTTAAAAACAGAAAATAAATATATTGTTCACAGAGATAAATCAATGCTTAAACGTGTGATACAAAACATGAAGTACAAACTAACTACATATACACATAGTGGTACATGAAATTATTCTATACAATGTCTATCATGAACTACACGTAGTCGTTCATGAAACTAGGCGGAATAACTACCCTCATACTTCTCCTGAGCACCGGTGCATTATGCAAGTTTATTTGTCTAGACCTTTCTCCAGCACCCACGTAACGACACACTACCACAAGTCTATTCAAATTCCATATGCGGTTGTCATCTAAGTTCACAGCATTCTGAAGTAATTTGATTACTTTGAGTGGTGAGGAAAATTTTGAGATCTTCCCATATTTTTGGGGAAGCTTTACTTTCACCAAATCACCAGCATTTACCCTTGTACACCTTGCGGAATGTTGCTTGTCAAAATGTTGTTTTCTTTTCAATATCTTTTCCCATTGTTTGTTCCTCAACTCATCCTCCCTCAGAGGAATATTACAACAGTGCGCATCTCAATATTTTGTGTAATGTGTAACACAGGCCATCCTGAGAGCATGTCAATTAACACAAACACATAAAATTGACTTATTTTACTAGCAACAGGTCCCAAAATGTCCACAGCTACCTTCTGCTTTCACTGGAGTATTCCTTATAACCATGGGCTATACTCTCGTCTCACACACTTTGTCACTTGATCTGCACTCAAGACAGTCTCTGGTTGCCCTTTCAACTTGAGTATCCATACCGAGCCACCAGAAATGTAGTCTAATTCTTTCTTTTGTTTTTCAGATTCCAAGGTGTCCCTGATGACCTAGCCAAATCAACTTGTCCCTGACGCCATTGGTAGGAATTAATTTTGTACCCCTCCACACCCTATCCTCATTCCCTGACAATTCATCTCTGACACTCCAGTACTTCAATTCATGCACACTGACACCTGTTTCTGACCTTCAGCCTTTGCCAATCAATCCAGTCACATCATGCAACACCATATCATGAGACATCAACTCCTTCCATTAATTTTCATCAATGATACTCTCAGTGACTTCATAGACCTTAAAATCCAATAAGTCCCAAGGGTTATACTCTCCATCTACTTCACTTACACCTTCATCTGATACCAGCCGCGATAAACAATCTGCCACCCTATTTTCCACACCCAGGATGTATTTGATACTAAAATCATAGGGGCATATTATCAAGGAGGTATTGCAGAGTTAGCGGCATTTTATCGCAGCCAAAGTTGTGATCAATTTATTGCTCCATTCACAATCTGGTGCTAACAGCCCATATCACCAGTTTACCTGCGATAGCAGCCACAAAAAATATCACCACAGATGAACCCCACAACTATCGCTTATGAGATGCAGAGTAGGTGTTCCTGTGCAAAAAGGTTTAACAACTCTACTCCGCAACATTCTCAATGACCAGCCATATCAGCGATGAGAACCCAAAACAGGCGATAAGGCGCATTAGCAGCAGGAAATTAACACCTGGTGTAATGTCGGACAACAGCCTGCACCAGAAAAGGGAGCCCAGCCCAGAGACACACCTGAAGATCAACGGATGCCATGGAGCCACTGATCATGCAGCTCGGAGCCCCAACAGGTTCACTCCACCCACTGCCACCACCCCCAGAACCCCCCCATCCCCCTGGACCCCCATCGACTCCCCACGGACCACCACAGAGGCAGTGCAGACAAAGACAGTGACCCTCAGAAAAAGCACCAACCTCACAGACCCAACACCAGAGAATGTCATTGCCCACTACAGGCTAAAAAGGACAACCATCCTCTGTATCCTGAACATCATTGCCCACAGGCTGATGTACCAACACAGAGGACAACCAAAATCTCACCTCACACAAAGCTGCTAGCCGTGCTGCACTTGTTGGCCTCTAGTACCTTCCAATTAACAACTGCCAGAGTCAGATGAGTCTCACAGCCAGCCCAATCCAAGTTCCTCACAACGGTCTTGGATGACATCATCAGCTTGGTACCCCACTACCTATACTTCCCCCACACTGTGTAGGAACAGCAGGAGACCAAGCAAGGCGTCTACACCATAGCTGGCTTCCCGCACGTGTTGGGGACAATAGACTTCACACATGTCCTACTTGTGCCCCCTGGCAACACTGCACACAATAAGTGCAACAGCAAGCACAAGCATTCCATCAATGTGCAGGCAAAAGTGGACCACCGGGGATTCTCCACAAACGTCGTCGCCCACTACCTAGGCAGTGTGCATGATTCCCACATCTATCGACAGTACATCATCAACCAGCGCTGCCAGATGGCACCCATGGAAATACACTGCTCGTTGGCAAGTACCAAATGAACACACCACACACCTCATCTCCAAAATCATGCAACTCACAACTCTGGGAATTGCACATGTTACAAACTCACATACAACATGCCAAACAACATGCTCACCCACCAGACACAACAGCACAACTTACTGTGGGAACCTGGTCGAGCCAATTGCATATGCCATCAATGGCACAGCACCTCAGCCGCACGATTGTAGATTGTGGGGAGAGGTGGCGACCAGGCATGTGTGAAGGAGGCAAGTGGCCCGTGAATGAGAATGTACCCATTGCCAAATGTGGGGTGGATGTGGTGGCCAGACTTGAGTATGCAGACCACAGACATATCCATGTTGACATACACTGCTGGTGTTTGGAGTGTAGTGGACAGTGGATGCAACCATGTCACACCAGCCAGTGGGGAAGATCGAGAAAATGTAGCTTGTTACGTCCCCCCTGTAAGCGTAAGCGGAGTGGGCTGGCCCAATCTTGTACAGCCACCACCCACTTACATAGTCTGCTTTTTCTTTACAAAACAACTCTTTGAGGGGCTTATGATCAGTTCTTATTACAAAGGTTGTTCCCCATAGAAAACGTCTTCAAATCTTGATCGCCCAAAACAATACATAGTGCCTCTCTTTAAATAACAGAGTACCTATTTTCTGAGTCAATCTTTAATTTCAAATCTGTTTTATTGACTTCAAAAGCGAAAAAGGGCATTTCAATACAGCAATCAAGAAGCAGGCATATATGGCGAGTGAGACAGACAGGCACGTCTTCTCTAAACATCATCAAGGAAGTGAAAGCAATATGCCAACGTAGACAAGTATAGCCAGTGCTGTAACTGAGGTGCCGTGCAAAGTGGTCAACCGACCAGAACAAGAAGAACCAAACCCCCCTCCCTCTTCCCAACGCCCTTTCCCTCCCTCCACCCCGACCAGTATGCCGTTCACTAGGGATCTGCGGTATGTCACTGTTAGAGCTGTGTGTTGCAGGGTATTTGGACTCATGAAATTCTTTGGACAGTAGGGATAAAAGCGGCTGCCAAGTTTTCTGGAAGGAGTTTGTGGTGTGCGTCAATGTGGCTTGGATGCGCTCCATGCCTAGCGTGAACCACAATTTATGCAACCATCCAGTGTGAGTGGGGGCGGTGGGTGAACCCCAGAGTGACAGGATATGTTGTGATGCTGCTTGCATGGCGATGCCCATTTGTTTGCCGCGCGTGGATCGCAAGGGAAATGTAAGCGCATTAGGCAGTCCTAAAATGGCATACGCGGGGAAGGGTGGGATTTCGGTCTGGAAGGTGGAGTCAATATCATCCAGGACCACTTTCCAATAGTCCCGGACAGTGCGGCAATCCCACAGCAGGTGGGTCAAGGTGCCCCGCTCGCCGCAGCCTCTCCAACACAGCGTGCTCCGAAGAGGGTTGCCACGGTTGAGTCTGACCGGGGTGAGGTGCCAGTAGATGGCCAGTTTCACCGCTGCTTCCCTGGCACTAGTATTACGGGTGGTGTGCGCCGCTCTGTAATATATGAACCCCCATTCCTTGGGTGATAATGTCCTGCCAAGCTCCGATTCCCAGCGCT
Organism: Lissotriton vulgaris; assembly: GCF_964263255.1. NCBI lineage: Eukaryota > Metazoa > Chordata > Amphibia > Caudata > Salamandridae > Lissotriton > Lissotriton vulgaris. The sequence continues at coordinate 232,326,140 of NC_141696.1, forward strand.
TCTGTCCCGCCGTCTTGCCCGGGCCGATCGTAGGAGAAAGCATCATGTAAAGATCCGGGGTAAGATGGCGGTCAGAGTCTTTTGTGATCAGCCACTTTTCGAACGACGTCAGTTGCCGACTCACTAAGGGAGCGCAGTCTGGGCCCGACAGCCAGTGGCGGAGTTGGAAGTACTGGAACAGGTGAGGTTTGGTTACCACATAGTCCTGCACAATGGTGTCAAGGGGAAGAAAGCTCTCTGATTCAAAGAAATAGCCAGGGGAACGGCATTCCGTACCGCGCCATTGCGGGAAGGCACGAGGGTCGTTGCCTGGTGGGAATTCCGGATTATCTAGAATTGGGGTGAGCGGGGAGGGGAAAGTTGTTAAGCCTCTCTTGACCGCCACTGTGTCCCAAACTTTCATGACGGTGCGTGTGATGGGGGATCTGAGTAGATATCGTGGTCTGTGCTGGCGGGCGAGAAATGGTATCTTCCATAGTGAGGTTTGGGCCATCGCCCTGTCCTGGAACAACCACCTCTTCTCGGATTCTGGCAGATACCATTCCACCAAATAGCGGATTTGTGAAGCCTGGAAATATTGCAGGAGGTTGGGAATTCCACGACCGCCATCGTCTACAGCTCTGTGCGCAACTTGTTTGTGCAGGCGCGCGCGTTTCTTACCCCAGATAAACTGGTGGAGGGCGGTTTGTAAGTCCGGCAATACACCAGGCGGCGGTGGGATCGGGAGCGTTTGAAAGATATACAAGATCTTAGGCAAGGCTGACATTTTCACTGCCGCTATGCGGCCTAACAGGGAAAAGGTTGTTTCGACCAGCGCGCAAGGTCAGCTCGGATCTGGGAAGTGAGTGTTTTGTAGTTAAGGGATGCCGTCGCATCAGTGGTGGAGGTGAGAGTGATCCCCAAATACGGGAGCTGCGAGGATGCGTGAAGGTCGCACCCAAAGTCGGGTGCAGGAGTGGGAGGGTGAGCATTACTGCCCAGAGGCAGGATCAGGGAGTTCCCTCGATTGATCTTGTAGCCAGATACGGCCCCAAAATTCTCCAGTTCCTCTAAGAAGGCAGGTATAGAGTGGGATGGTCTGTTCAGGGTGGCAATGATGTCATCGGCATATAATCACACCACGTGAGGTTCATGGCCGAAAGTAATACCATGGATATTAGGATTATACCTGAGTTTCTGCGCAAGCGGCTCTACATAAAGGGCGAACAAGATGGGTGAGAGAGGGCACCCTTGACGCGTGCCACATTGTATCTCGAAGGGGTCTGATTTAAGACTACCCAAGCGGACCCTAGCGTGAGTGTGGTAGTAGCAGCTCGCTATCCAGGTTTGAAATCTGTCGCCTAGTTGGTATCGTTGTAGGACTTTCTGCAGGTAAGTCCAGTTGGCACGATTAAACGCTTTTTCTGCGTCTATAGCCAACAGCGCTGAGTCTGAGTCCTGGAAGTGGGCTTTGTCCACTAGGTGTAGGAGTCTTTTAGTATTATCGCTGCACTGGCGATTCGGGACAAAGCCCGATTGATTTGGTTCGAGGATCCCTGGAAGACAGGGGCCTAGGCGGGCTGCTAGCACCCCAGTAAACAATTTTAAGTCTAAATTAAGTAGCGAGATGGGACGGAACGCCGAGCAGTGTGTTGGGCTTTTGCCCGGTTTGGGCAGCACCACTATGTCTGCTGCAAGCATATCTGGGGGTATGGAGCTCGGGCCTTCAAATGAATTGAATAATCTTGTGAGTACCAGTGCCAAAAGTTGGCCGAAGAGTTTATAGAAGCCTGAGGAGAAGCCATCAAGACCCGGAGACTTGAGCGGGCGCAGTCGGGAGATGGCGGCCAGGACTTCGTCCAAGCGGATAGGTGCATCCAGGGCCTCCGAGTTCATCTTGGACAGCGGCGTGATATCCGCCGATTGCAAGTACGCATCTATGTCGGCGGGCGACACTTTGTCTTCCTTGTATAAGGAAGCATAAAACGAGCGGAAGGCGTCCGCAACCTGCATCTCTTCAGTGAGGGCTTCCCCGGAGTCATTCAGGAGGGTGGTGATTTTGGTGCGTTGGGTCTTGGCTTTTAGGGCACTAGCTAGAAGGCGCCCGGTGCGATTGCCCCCTACGTAGTAGGAATGGCGGAGTCAGAGGGCGGCGAACTCAGCTCTGTCGGTATCAAGGCTGGCCAGTTGGGCCCTGGCAGCCTTTAGCTGTCTCCAAATTCTCTGAGCTCCAGTGCTGTGAGATCCTCTCTTTTCCCTTTGCGAATGTTGGCGTCTGCAGCTGATATAGCGATCAGTTCCCCCCGCAGTACAGCTTTCAAGGCTCCCCAGAGAGCCGATTTGGAAGTGACAGAGCCATCATTGGTGGCGAGGAAGTCAGAAATGCATTTATGGATTTGTGTGGTGACGGACGGTCTTTGCAACATGGTTTCGTTAAGCCGCCATGAGCCTGGGGTGCGTGTGGTTGTGGGTATGGTAAGCGTCAATTCCACTGCGTCGTGGTCAGAGAGGGCCGCTGGGACAATGGAGATGTCGGTAATACGGGCCGTTAGTTCTGAGGAGACTAGGAAATGATCCAAGTGTGCATATGTGTGGTGTAAATGTGAGTAGAATGTGAAATGTGTCGTGTTGGGGTGTATCGCCCTCCATAGGTCCACTAGGCCTGTGCCAGTCCTTAGGTCGGAGGTGAGTCTCCTGCAATAGGCAAATGTCTGCCTCCGAATGTTCCAGATATGAAAGTACAGCTCGTCTTTTAATTGGATTATTGAGGCATTTTACATTGAGAGATAATATTTTAAGTGTATCAGACATTTGGGGGTGGTGTGGGTTCGGTATAGCGCTGTGACATGCCCCTTGACTTGTGCGGCGAGCAGTGTTCAGTATATGAAGTTTGTCGACGTCCCTTGGCATACTGGTCCCCTCCCTCTCCGATACCTCCTTCCCAACCCACCCCTGACCCCAGCTTCCCCAACCTTTGTCCTTTCTCTCGCCCGGAATCCCCCTTGTCCCCTCTCTTCACTTTTTGCCAGTCTCCGCCAGATGAATGGGTCCGGGCCGGCTGCGAAGATCCCGGGGTGGAATCCCCATCTGAGATGTCGTCGGGCAGCTCAATGCCCAGCAGGGCGCAGGTGTCTTGAAGTGAGCGGAGTAGATGCAGGGTTCCCTCCCATTTGAGGATCAGGCGGAACGGGTTACCCCAGGAGTATGGCACTCCTTTGTCCCTCAGGATTGTAGTGACGACCCTGAAGTCTTTGCGTTTCTGAAGAGTAATAGCTGAGAGATCCTGATAGAGTTCAATGGGGCTGTCTCGGAAACGGATAGGCTGTGCCCTGCGCGCTTCTCTCAGTATCCTCTCTTTTAGGGGAAAGTCCGGGAGGAACACTAGGATGTCCGGAGGGGGGGCCAGAGCCCGGCGCGGCATCCCACTCGATGCGCTCGGTCGATACGAAAGGGGAAGTCGGCAGGTTCTTTGAGAACCTCTCGGAAGAGGTCCTGGAGGTATTCCATAACACTGTTCCCCTCTGCTTTCAATGGCACTCCCCGAACCCGTATATTGTTTCGCCGAGAGCGGTTTTCAAGGTCCTCCGCATGGGCTTGGAGGCCTACCTGCTGCTCTTGGAGACGGATAACTTCTTGTTGGAGGTGCACCAAGTCTTCACAGCCTGCATGATTAGATTCTTCCACCACCACCACTCTTTCCCCCAGACCATCCAGGTCCCGGCGCAGTTCCTTCTGTTCACTCACCAGTTCCTGCTTTAGAGTCTGAAAGTCTTCACGCAACGTGTTGAAGAGGGATTCTAGAAATGATTTTGTGATAGGGGCATCCGTAGGTTCTGTGGATGGGGGTGACTGTCTGAGTTGACTGCGACGTGGGTGCCTCGGTTTTCTCTGATTTAGAGGAGGTTTTCATTAGTAGTTCAGTGATCGGCCGGCCCCCTCTGCGGTTAGCATTCAACATTGTGGGGTGAGATGAAGAGCAGTCTACGCCCCAATGGAGTGAAAGTGCGGTGTCAGACGGATGCTCTTAGATCCAGTCCCTTGCGAGCTCCGGCGATGGGCCTGAAGTGCAGACGAGTATTGCGTGCTTCCTACCTTCGCCGGAGGCTCGGCTCGCGCCCCCCGAGTAGCAGGCTGCGGTGCAGACAGGGGCCTCACACCGCCGGACAGGTGGTCTACAGGGTGCTCAGCACGCGCTCAGGATGCAGCCCAGGCGCCTCTCCCTCTTTCCCGGGCACTACATGCAGTCGTTAGTGAGCCCGGCGCGGGATCCGGTTTTGGGCCTACATCATCTCTTCTTCCGCCGGGGCGGGAACACCAGGCCCCCCGAATTTCCCCAGCTCCTCACCTCGATATGTGTTGTGCTTCGAATCGTCCTCGTTGCAGGTGGGGCGCAGGTGCTGTTCCAGGGTCCCCAACAGCTGTGTGGGAGGCACGATGTCCCCGGTCGGGGCAGATCCAAGCGGCCACTCCGATGCGCGACCGGTGCTCCTGGCCGTCGACAGGCCCTCTGCTGAAGTACAGGAGCTCAGGCTGGGCCGGGGCCCGAGCGAGGTGCCGTTGTGAGGGCCCGATGCAGGGCACTGTGCGGTGCGGGGGGCTGCACTGGGGATCCTGGGCACAATCCCGCCGGATCAGGCGGGCCCCCGGCGTGTGCGCGCCCTGTGTCTCTCTTTGCCCTATAGGCCTGAGCCGGGGCCCGGCGTTCAGAGACCTCCGGCCGAGGCCTGCCTCGGGGGGCGGTCGCGTCCTCTCCCGCTGCACCGCGTAGACCCAGTAGCCACAGGTGTTGCGTGCCGGTGTCCCGCCCTGTTCACCGGCGGCAGCCCGGCCGGTGCAGCGCGGGGCTTGTGTCTTCCCACGCCAGCAGTTCCGGTGTCTACGCAGGCCCAATCCGGGTGCTAGATTAGGGGACCACCCGGGCTGCAGCGCTTTTCAGCCGCGAGGCATCCCGTCCCCGCCAGCGGCTGTAGTGCGGCTCTCCTGTGCTCCGGGGGACACCCCCACCGGGGATCGGGCTCCGACTCACCAGCTCCGCCCCGCAGAAGCTTCGGGCGTCCGCAGGGTCGCGGCAGGTCCGGACAGTGCGGAGACCAGTCCTCGGCCCTTTCCCGCATCGATTTGCGGCGGCGGCAAGATGTCCAGCAGCAGCCCCGTAGGCTTACACTCCGGGGCTCCGGGTCCACCCCGCCTTGTGCAGCGCTCTTTGCAGCGCATGGGGGGCCAAATCTGCTATGTTTTAGGGGCTTTTGTGGGGGTTATGAGGGATCAGGGCGAGGAGCTCCGCGGCTACACGTCCGTCCTGGCCGCCATCTTGGCCACGCCCCCCGAGTCAATCTTTAATTGAGATATAAACTTAATAGTTCTCTCCTCTCCATACAACTCTTGTTTAATTACTGTGCCCACCCTTTTGGAACTGGCATCCTGTAAATAGGATTGGCTTTGGTGTGGTGTTGAAGATCTGTAGAGAAGGAGCGTTAGTCAAAGCATTTTTTTACAATTTTCTGACAATATATGTATGATTGGCAAAACAGTGGACACATTTATTAAGCTATTCGGCTATCCTCAAAAACATAATTAATTCATTCTCATTGACTGGTACAGGTAACTTCTCAATAGTCCTTGTAAGACTTTGAGTTTGACACCTTCATAAGTCAGTTTGTGCCCCGAATATACAATCTCCTTCCTGTTTAGTTTGCACTTAGATTCTCCTAATATGAGTCATTTCATCCTGAATCTTTCCTAGACTGACCTTAACCTCTTATCATGTTCTTCTTGCGTTGAACCATAAGTCAACACTTCATCTTGGTAGATTTTTCTTCCAGCTATTTTTCCCAACACATCCTCCATAACCCTTTGAAACACTGAGGGTGAAAATACCAGCCCGAAGGGCATTCTAGTAAACTTGAACATTCCAAACGGTGTAATGAAGAGTGTCAGATCATGGACTATCTATCTAATTTAATCTGTTGATATGCAGCCTTAGGGTCTAAGGTGAAAAATACTACTGCATCTTCTAGATGTGCATACATTTCTGAATGATTTGGGAGAGGATACCTGTCTACAACAGACCTATTCAATCTACTCAAGTCCATGCATGGTCTTACCTCACCAGTAGGTTTGTAGGCAAAAACAACCTGAGCAACCCAGTCAGTTACCTCAGCTTCCACAATAATGCCCACACCCTTTAGTTTTTCAAGTTGGCAGTCATGGATTGCCTCAATGCCAATGGACTCCCACGTTCTTTGCACATCACTTGGGATACATCATCTTTCAATACAATTTTGTGGGTAATCGGATAGGCAACCCGATTTCTCACTGAATACATCAGTGAATTCTTGACACAGCTCTTCAACCAAAAAATAATTTTCTTTACTATCTTCCACTAATGTCTTGCATATATTAAGTACACTCTTATCAATTTTTCTTGAATTTTTGTTATTTACCGACTCTACAGTTGATGTACATTTTTAAATACAATGCAAGGTTCACTGTTTGGATCCAACATCACATTTAAGTCTTTCTGATGGAACCAGCTGATAATACTATTGCCTTTGCATAATACATACATTTTTCCTCTTCTGAACCGCCCCATTTATTCAATTTCATCTATGAAATACCTAGTAACTTAATAGGTTGACCTCCCTAAGCTAGTGGTTAGATGTCAGGCTTGAATATCTCAGCTTTGTTCAACACATTTTGTGTATAAAATTCTCTGGGAACCAGCAAGATCTTGGCACCAGAATCAAGCAGCATTTGTACCTAAAAATAATTCACAATGACTCAATCAATGGGTCCTTTATTACATTATTTCCCCACCTGGAGTACAACTTCCCTACAGTGTAGTTTGTCAAATTCACATGTATCATCCAACGTAACTTCTTTTGCTTTCTTCGTTTTGTTGTAAGCATTGGAGTACATGGTAAAATGTCTACCTTTACTACAGAACCTAACATTGACTAACAAATCTGGAAATAGTTTGTAGTTAGCTAAATGGCCTAAATGGCCGAGAGCACCACACCTAAAACAATATGCTGTGTACCTTCTCCAATGGTACATACTCATTTTATTTTTTAATTACATTAGCATAGGCTAGAGAATGTTTTTGATAATCAACAATACTTAATCAAACATTGGATCATCTTTCTACCACAATTGATCCATATCTTTTCTATATAACACTCTTACAATAAATTGGTCACATATGTGTTCCTCTAGATTGCCTTCAAATTTACTCGAGGTCCTCAGCTTACCTGAGTCAGTGACATAATTCTCCACTGATTACTGTGGTCTTTTTACCCTTCTTCCAAAGTGATACCATTCTAAGACTGCACTTACTGTTTGTCTAGATTTTTTATACACACATCAAATTCATTAATTTCCTCTGCGTCACTTCTTTCAATGTTGGGTAGAAGGTTGAAGGTCTCCTGGTCTTCTGGACTCAAACAATATTGAATACAGAAGCTTTAATTTCTGCACTGATAGATGACCCATACACTGCATAATGAGAAAATATTTGTTTCCATTTTGCCCACTTAACGCTAAGCTCCCTTGGACATGATTAAAAAATACTGGTGGTGAAGTGATATTCTGCATCATTATTGCCTTATTCAAGCATCTCCATCAATTGCCCCGTATCTATTATACGTGACCAACAATTATGATAGAAATTTGTTGACAAGATTTAGGCGGGGTTCTTTCAGTTGGATGCTATTTTTTTCTTTAGGTCAGTATTCTTCTAACACTGCTGCCACTTGTCCATGTGATGAGCAATTGAGCCAAACTATTTTACATTGTGTCTTTTTCTGTAAATGTTATCTTTCGTTTACTAGGAAGTTTTTCTTGCCGTTACTGTGCCGACTTAAATTTTCTATGTCCAAAGCGTCTCTCTTTTACCAACAGCAACTTAGGGATTGTAACGTTTTCTTTTCAGTTGTTAGCTTTCTGATGTCCACTTTAGTTAAGAGAAGGATCTGGACGATAGAAGATTTGAATCCCTATTGTGATGCCCTGAAGGATCTCTTAAGACCCCCCAGGCAGAATCAATAAGGTGGTATTCTTGCCTGCGTGATCTATTGGGGAGATTAGGGATGGATAGCTTCTGGTCTAGCCCAGAAACTATGTGTAGCATCTCGAGGGAGAAGTTGAAAAAAATGTACTCAGAAAAAATTCTCCAAATGGATTTTGCAGAACATTTTTCAGGTCTAACAAAAGATTTGCTATCCTTTAAAAGTGTTCCACGGTTTGAAACATAATTAGAGGAAATTGCACCTCCGCTGGCACACAAGCTTTTTCTACAGTTTAGACACAAGACCCTACCCACTAATCTTTTCTGTTGTAGGTGGTGCATGTGTCCCCCAGTAGCTGATCTATGCCCAGCGTGTAAAGCTTGCACAGAATTTATTGTTCATTTACTCTTTTTCTGTCCCTATTATGTCCTACTGAGAAAGAAATGGATACTACCCTTATGCAGAGCTGTTGCTCCAGGTCATTACCTTGAAAATGTTAAGGCTATTGTCTACAGATACCCGCAGATTATTAGTCTTTGGTATTTCTTGCTTTTTCTATGCTCTGTGGATCAGGCTGGGAAAGTCAATGCAATTAACTTTTTTAGATATTTCTTTTTATGTATGACTCTGTATTAATAGGAAAATGAATTGCTGTATCTTGTACAGTGTAAAATCTTTATGAAATTGACTTTTTTAAGGATTTATGTATTTCTTATGGAACCTGTGCTGCAATGTACTTTTTTGGATCTCTGAGATTGTAATAAAGTCAATAATGATAATGGTTAAGAGAAGGAGTATGCTGTTTTGATGTAAAAAGCCCTTTAGTGATTTTAGTAATCATTTGTTCTGATATGTTCTTTAAATGTTTATTGATGACGTCAATTTGTTATCATTTTATAAGTTTTTAATCAATTGCCACCCTGTAGTAGTTCCCTGGAATCAAAAATGGAACTTTTGCACTGTCACTTTATTTGATGCCAAATTAGTTTGTTTTGCACTGTCACATTACATCATCATATATTATCACGAGGAGTTCATACGTTTAAAAAGATGGTAGTCTCTAACTCACAAGACATGGACTTTCACAGGACTTATCCTATTTTTCAATATGTGGTTGTCATTTTTCTAACTTGCATGCCTATAATGAATTTAGTTTTTTTACTGTGTGTACCTTTTATGATCTGTCCATGGAAGATCGAATAAAGACAACTTGACTTGAAAAAACAAATCACCCAAAAATGGTGCCTAATTTTTTATACGTACATAGAGGGGATCAGACACCAAAAACACTGTTTTACAATTGTACCAACAGCACCCTGGATCGTTTCAGATCTAGACTTTGGTAAACATGTTAGGAAATCTAAATTGGGAACAACAATGGAATCTGGCTTAATTTTCCATGACTGGCCCTGGTCTTACCAGGATATAGGCTCTGAGACATACAGGTAGATTCATCAAGCCGAAATCCGCTCGCAAAGGGCCAGATTCTGAGAATCTGGCCCTTTGCGAGCGCTATTTTTGCATTTGGGATTCACCATCCCAAATGCAAAAATCGCAAATAAGGAATGACTCCCCATTCATTCTTATGGGCCTTTAGGCCCATAAGAATGAATGGGAAAGCCATTCCTTATTTGCGATTCGCAATTAGCGAATCGCAAATAAGGAAGCAGTAGAAATTGCATAAAATATTGCGATTTCTACATGCATCCCGTTTTGCGAGTCTTTAATAGCGAATCCTTGCAATTAGCTATTAAGGACTCGCAAAACATGACCATGATGAATCTGGGGGTTAATCATCGAGGAAATTAGCGACATACAACCAAGATGGAAAAAGGTTGCATTGAGCCAGTAGTTCATGAAGAGAGTAATGGACGCAGGAAAGGCTAAAAATAGAATTAAAATCTGTGAGAGGAGGACTAAAGAGACAATATATGAGCATGGGAACTTGGGCACAGTAAACTGAGAAGAGGAGAAAACAACAGTATTTGTAAAGTGCAAACTAATCACCTCTAAGGGTCTTAAGGTGCTGGGGGCCACCGGGGAGATTAAATGAGCTATTGCCCAGAGGAATATGGTGCTGGGCTGAGCTGCTGCCTGCAATCGAACCATGAACCTTGTGCTTTGGAGTCAGCCACCCTGGCCACTGCGCCACACCTCTCCCCTTGGCTTGACACAAAGTGTAAAAAAGCAAAAACAGGTGACAAACTCAAGGTAAGTGGAAAAAAAGCTGAAACAACTGTGAGATATGTCTAGCCATCTTGCCATTCCCTATGTGGGTCTTATATAATAGCTATATCACTCTTTCCCTGGAACTACCAGCTCCAACACTGAAGAGAGGATTCTGAGCTCTCGTACTAACTTCAACCTCCCTGTCTTACATATTGTGTATGGCTGCCATTGTCAGGAATAGGGGGGTCATATGGAGAGAGGAATCTGTTTCAAAGAAACAAAACAATAAATCAGCATTAGAATTCATGTGAGGTTGTGGAAGAGTGGTCTACGGCAGTAGAGGCATCAGGATTGGTGAAGGCCAAGGGAGAGGGACTTTCATGTCATGAGAGGCAGAAGGGCTTTACGAACAGTCCACTACCATTCGGAAGGTGCCTGGCAACTTTCTGTGGTGAGTTCCTTTGCCCCTCCTTCCATACACGAGGCTGATGGCGGCAGCTCCGGCTCGACGTTCTGGCAGTGCCGATGAATTTTTCTGAGCCGCTCCGGGAAAAGAGATACGGTGTTTAAAAAGCGCTGACTGAAGTGGGTGCAGCGTGGGTATCGACTACAATCTGCTGAGACGCGGATCTCGATTATTGGCCATTCCACATATTATTCACTTTTCGGCCTGTGAGGAAAAGTTCTGTGGTGTCCAACATCAGACGGCGTTTCAAAACTACTCTGCGCCTGTGGCCTCGGAAAAGCTTCTGACTGTTTGGTATTCACCTTGTACACGCTTTGCTGCATTCCCCTGAAACTCGGCTAACTTAGATTTTCCTCCTCGCCGCCGCTGCCTTCTGGACATCCGGCCATCTAGTAGCAGTCGCAGTTGAGGTAGGACTACAAGTTCCAGCATTCCGCTGTGATCTTGGTTCTATTTTCCTGACTGTGCGGCATACATAACAGTAAATGCTTGCAACTGGCTTGTGATGGGGAAGCAGCTAACGGCTAGGGCAAAGGCTAGAAAATGAAAGACGGGGTGCCGCTCGAAGTCGCTGCATAGGAATCTCCTGCACCGGGCAGTTAAAAGTTATTCCTGTCTTCTGTGGGATTGCTGGTGAGCTGAAACCCGGACCCTGCATTGAAGCTGCTAATTGGTTTTTGGACATTGGGGTTGGGGACTGTGAGGCCCAGGCTTCCTTGCGCTTGTGTCATCACGCGCAGCTGGTGCCTCTTCCCGCCCCTCCTCCTCTTCCTCCATATAAGGAACGCCCATAACGCCACCACGGGACACGCGCGGGCGCGCGCAGGGCGAAGCCCGGGCCAAGGGCGGCCCTGTTTGTGCCCGTTCGTGATCGATCTTGACCGGACCGGGCCCCCTCCTCTTGCATTTGTCCCAAACCCCTGCCAGCTTCATCGGCTTCACATGGCTGGACGTGAAACGAGGAGCAAGACCTCGCTAGCCGGAGGTTCTACAGTCGGAGGTATGGAAAAATTTCTCATTAGAGCCAATACAATTATAGACACTGAAATTAATGTCCTTGAAAAACGCCTGTCCAACGAACTGTCGGCTATCAAGAGATCCTCTCTGGGAACAATAGCTCATGCCAAAACCCCTGAAAGCCCATCGATACCGTTACCAGTGACGTGGCTGGCCAAGCCTCCATATCTGAAGTTGACAAACAGGCTTCACTGGACTTAGACATCTTGGTTAATGAAATACTTCCTGAAATTGATTTAGTCCTTGATAATAATGTATCCGTTTCTTCTGAACTTGATGATACTATTAATAACACTCTGTCACAGGGGATTAAAGAAGGGGCTACCTCAAAACGCAAGAGGACCTACAATAAGAAAGCCGGTAGAAAGTCTAAATCAGCGAAGTTACAACATGACACCATCCCCCCTCCAACTAGTTCAACCCAACCCCTACTTAGCAACGAGGTATCAATTGAAAGTTAGGGTGCCCTATTCAAATCGATCCTATTCCCCCTAGAGGCCAAAATGGAGCGAATAGAACTCAGACTGTCAAATATAGAGAAAGTCACAGCTGCCATACTGGCTAATTCCAACAAGCCCAGTAACCAGAGTACCTTGTCAACTACCCTTACTATCCCTGGTCCCTCACTAGTTAAAGAGGCCTTAAATCTAACCTGCCCTCCCGTAGGCCCCCAGGACCCCAACCAGGTTAATAATGTACCCCCGCAACAAATATCTGGGCCGCAACCAATTAATGCTAATGCAAATGGGTTAACGGTCGATGGTCAAATAGGTTCCCCAGCAAAAGAACCTAGAGCCCCTAGACCACGTTTGCCAGACCTTCCACCTGAAGCAAATTGTTTTATGGTAGTCTTAGCAGGAGCTCCCACCCTGGAAGCCGGAGAAGCCGAAACCTTTAATTCCCTAAAAAGCAAAGTTGTTAGGTGGCTCAACTGGAATAGACCATTCCCGGCCCACCTCCACAACGAAATTATCATGGTAAGAAGGGTGCCTTGGCTGGGTAAAACTGTTAAGACCATAAATGGAGATTGCATAACGGTCAGTTTCAGAGACCCCAGAACCGTCTCACATATCTGTGTGGGCTTTAATAGATCCTTTGACTCCACCATCCAGACCCTTCCAGTGTCCTTTTTCTTTCCACCTAATTATATGAATCATGTTAGAGGTAGAGATGACTGGACCAGGGTTGAGCGGAGGGGTAGACAAAGAAGATACGATGTAAGACCGGTTATGCCGCCCCAGTATGCTCCCTTCTGTGATTTTAATCGGTTCAGTTGTCTAGATGGTCTAGATGGAGTTGACTGACTATCCCCAGCCCTTGACTCAAGATTCGCCCTCCCTGACACTGGTAATGGTTTATTGGCCGGAGAGGTTGAGATAAATGAAATGTCCCCCGTAGAGTGCTTGCCAATGGCTGTAGCCCCTCTGAAGTTACCTTCTCCTACCACTATTAAACTCATGGAGCTACCCTTGGAAGCAGACCCAGCGGATACCCACCTCCCATTAGTCTCTTTGGATATATCAGAGGAGCCGCTACTAACCACAGTGCTCCCAAGTGTTATGTTATGTTATGTTAAATGACTCTTGTAACGCGCACTGTCACCAAAGGTTTCCTGGCGCTCTTTATAACAGGATGGAAAATGAAGAGTTGACACTGACCAGATTAGCCTAGGGAGGGGAAGAGAAATGTCTTAAGCAGTTTTCTGAAAATAGAAAGGGAAGTGCTTGACTTGATGGAAAAAGGGAGGGAATTCCAAAGGCTAGGGGCCAGATGAGAGAAGCGGCGGCCGCCGTACTTCTTGGTTTTGACTTTGTGACCGTGGATTCACAGAGCCTGTCTCTTGTCCACCTGGTTTCAAAATTGTGAGCTGGAATATTGCCGGTTGGCGACAGAAGGTGTTGTCTCTGGGCTGGAGGGAATCCATCTCCAAGTTTGACATCCTCTGTTTACAGGAGACCTGGTCTGCGACATATATCCATTTTGACAGCTTTGTGTCCTACAACTGTCTAGCGCAAGAGTCCACTATGGGTAGGGCAAAAGGTGGGCTCGTAATTTTACTGTCTGTGAACTTCCCAGTACATGTGAAATCTCATTCTACTGAAGGATTCCATTCACAAATTCTAAGGTTGGAACAAAGAGGGGGCCGTGATACTTTGTTAATCAATCACTACAACAATATGTTTGATTCCACGAGTACTCGTGTTGTAGATGAACTTGAGACAGCTGTTAAGAAAATTTGTAGAGATACCCATAAGCCTTGTGATATCATCTGGGGAGGTGATTTCAATATCCCGATTTGTTCCTACTCTTTTACAAATGTATGTGGGTTTGACGGGGAGAACCGGGAGAACCGGGCCCATTTTATCCACACTCCTTATGGCGACTCCCTTAATACCCTTTTGTTAAATATTGATTTGCTAATCCACCAACCTGCCGCGGATAAAGAGGGTAATATTGCACCGACTTTTGTCTGGAGGAATTCAGCCTCCGTCATTGATCACTTGCTGATATCAGTACATATTGCCCCACTCTGTACGGTCCCTATCATTGTTGATTTTGGTATTAGTGATCACAATGCCATTACTATGTCGACTTCCATCTGGGGGACTATGTCTAGGTTTAAGCGCAGGATTGTTGATGAGATCACCCCTTGCAGGCAAAGTGGTATTCGGATTAAATGGTGTGGGGACAATTCTGATAAACTGCTGCGGAAAATAGTGGGAGCAGGTCCCGAAGAGCTACTCCGCTGTCTTGACGATGATGCTGCCCCCTGGTGCATTATCACCGATTTTGAGAAACTCAGCGATATAATTAAAAAGGTCCCTCACTATTACAAAGGGTATATCCAAGAGGGCAGCATTAGGTTGGTTCGACAGAGCCTGCACAAATTCGTTACAAGAACTAAAGAGGGCATTGTCAAGCCACCCTAGAGACAGGGATGCCGTTATACTTCTTAGGGCGACCTATAAACACCAGCTGACCCGTAGTAAAAAGGAGCTTAGGGAGCAAACCTGGGACAACCTGACCAAAGCGGCGGAGCTGCGTGACAGTAAGTTATTCCGGAGTACTGTCAACAGTCCATTCCACCAAAAGGAGGAATTCCCAGTTTTAACTGCCCATGTTAGTGAAGATAGCTGGGTCCAATATTTTACAGGAATCTTTGATCCGGCCAGGGAGGATCAGGCTTGTCTTAGTGCTGATATTATAGGATTTAAACAACCCCTGGGGATTACACTACAAGAAGTAGATAATGCCATCCGTAACAGCAAGGGGGAAGGCCCCAGAACCGGACGGAGTTCCGGTCGACCTGTATAAAACGGATCTGGCACTATGGAGCCCCCTCCTGACCCAGGTGTTTAATGCCTCTGTCAACGATAGTACTCCCTCTACCTGGAGTGAATCCATAATTTTGCCGATTTATAAGAAGGGAGATAGAGGAGAGGCCAAGAACTACCGCCCTATCTCCCTTCTGGATTTCTCGTTGAAAATTATGAGCAGGGTCCTACTGTTACGACTGGAGGATAGGGTTGAAGCCAATAATATCCTTGCGGACTCCAAATATGGTTTCCGGAAGGGTCTCGGCACAATCGAGCAGTGTATTGATTTAGATCTTATCATAGGGAGATACACCAAAGCTAAACAGGGCTCTTTATTTCTTTGCTTTGCAGACCTCTCCAGTGCCTTTGATCTGGTGGATCATACTCTCTTGTGGTCCACCTTACTCGAAATGGGAGCCCCGGCAGCTATAATTTATTTCCTGGCTAGACTTTACAACAAGTTGTCAGTACAGATCCGCTATGGGCAAACTGGGGAATGCACGAAGAAGATCAAGGTTAAATCCAGCATTAGGCAAGGTTGCGTCTTGGCCCCGCTACTTTTCGCCCTTTTTATAAATTCTATGGAGTCCGACTTGAAGAGGGTCCAAGCCGACGCTCCTCAAGTCGAGGGCCAACCAATACTGGTACTGCTTTATGCAGACGATACTGTCCTACTTTCGAGAACTCCAATGCGTCTTCAAAAACTTATGAATCACTTTTATGATTTTATTCAGGGGAGGAAATTAAAAATCAATAATTCTAAAACTTTTATCATGGCTTGTGGGAAAAAGGTGAATCAACTTAAATCATTCCAGTTCAAGGAACATCGAATTGAGATTGTGGACAAATTTTGTTATCTGGGTATAACTTTTAGTAACAGTGGGTCTTGGGCCCCGGAGCTACTCAATGCCAAGGCCAAGATGGGAAAGGGGTCCTCAGGAGAATTTCGTTTTGCTTCTAAACTAGGCAGTCGCAGCATCCCTGATATGTTGAATGACTACCGGCACAGATGTACTTCAATTGCCCTTTACGGCTCAGGAGTGTGGGGACATTGGAACCAAGGGGAACTGCAAGTAGCTGAAAACTAATTCCTTAAGAGACTCCTCTATCTCCCTCCCTCGGTATCCACAGAACTAATCCATAAAGAGGTGGGGCTGGAATACTTGACTGACCTAACAGGATTGAGACCCCTTATGGCATGGAGGTCAATCTGGGTTAAGACGAAACTGGATTTACCAGGCGAATAATTCAAGACTGTCTTCGCTTGGACAAAGTCCGCCAGATCCCCTGGTTAAAATATGTTTTAAAATCCTATAAGGAAATGTTTGATTTGGATGTTCACAGTGACGCCTTATGTGCCATCAATATACCTAAACAGGAGGTCAAAAGTGTTTTTGGGGAACAAATCTAATAGGCGGAAAGATCAATGTAGCCATTTTACAACTCATGTTTTTTATTTATCCAACAAGAAGGAAGGTTATGGCATGCCTAAGTATTTAAAAGTAATTACCAAACAGTCACACCAGTTTGTTCTTTTAAGGCTGAGATTAGGCATTGTTCATAACCTGGTGGCATTCCCAAGGATGAAAACCCATACTTCAACTCCATGCCTGTGTGATGGTACCACCAAGCAGAGCACGTTGCACTTTATGCTAATTGTCCACTGTATATGCACCTTCGTATTTGTTACCTCAAACCTCTTTTTAAAAAATACTCTGTGTTTACAACTGCTACTGCCATGAGATTACTTTTTTCACTTGCTACCTCGGATATCTGTTTTTTTACCGCAACCTTTATTTTAAAATCAGTGTCCATTAGAAAAAGCCTGGAATTTTAACATTGCGTTTTGTATAATTAGTTGCTGCTAGGTCCATGGTATTGCCTCCATTCGAGTTGTCCTAATTCGTGTAATAATACATTGTAATTCTTTTACCTTGTAACAATTTTAATGTGACACTTTTAATTCTGTGTGCTTTTATGATTGTGTATTGAATAATCGAATAAAGCTTATGAACTGAACTGAACTGTGTTGTATTGGCTCCTTTGCTGTTACTGAGGTTATTCATTGTATTTGCGTTCCTCACCTTTGTTGTTTTGCTTCCTTTTTAATTGTTTGCTGACTTGTTGCTAGAACTCTGATTTGGTTTTGTTTGCTATGTATATTCTCCCTGTTCCTCCATGAACTCCATGTTCAACCCAGAGTGTTAACATTAATGTACCAGCTTCCTCTGACTTTGGCTTAGGTTCACTATTGCCTACGTTTTTGAAGGTGGTAGGCATTATAACCAATACCATCTTTTCTATGAAAATATTAGTGTTTGTGAATAATTGTGAAACTTTATTTGCTCTCATATTAGCCTTTGAAAATGCTAGTGTCAGTCTCCTGAAGACCGAGAGATGTGTGCTTAATGAAATTATAGCACTCTAGTTGTCTCCTCTCTCTCTTGCTCCCATTCCACTTCCCCTCCAGGGTTCAGTTCTGTTCTGCTGTTTGTGCTTGCTCATGTATGTGCTGAGCTACTTTCTGGGGAGTGCAGAGGATTTCCTTCAGACTTTGTCGATGGAGACCCCCAGACCCTGACAACCTTCTACTGATCTTAAATGAAGGAAAGAAAAGGAACATGTACCTCTATCAGATTGTCTTCCTTCCTATTCCTACATAGGTTCAGCCAAAATAGAGTAAAATGAAGACTTCTGCAAAGCCAACCTGACAGCCATTAAATAAAGAGGAAAATCCAGGACCATTAAGTGTGTGTACCTACATTTTCCAATAAGTATTTCCTATACCCTGCACAGGCTTAATCCAAATGAAGGAAAAGGGGGGATTGAATAAGCCAATTATATGGATGTGATCAAGGAGTAGCCATAATCCAATCACTGGATCTGCTCATGGGAACCCCCCAAAGGTTTAGCAAAGTACCTAGCTCATGTAGGAAAGAGTATGTAATGACTAGAGTATAGCACTGCACATATTATCTATCAGCCTCACAATTTACTAATGTTTTGCACGGTTTTTGCTGTGCATAATTTAGGGGTGTAGGATAAGCAGAAACCAGATTAGGGTGGTGGAGAAAGCAATATTGGTTGAGTAACTCAGGTAGGAATGGAACACACGACTTCCTGCAATGTATGGAATTAATTAATACCACAGTAAACACTGTAGCAGTATTCGAGATAACTCAAAAGCAGATACGCCTGTCACTATCAGTTCTGAAGGTAACTTTGACCAGGTAGAAGCTGGGGACTAGCTCCTACTGGTAAGGCTTCAAGAAAAACTTTTGAGAGTTAAGTAGCAAGCAGTTACACAACAACCTGAATGAAAAGCGGACACACAAAGGAAGATGACCAGCTGAGAGAACTAGTCTGCAGCAGAACAACCCACAAACTGGAGATATTGCAGGAATATACTAAAAGGATGCACTGGCTTATAGATTGTCCTATACTGCTGCATATATTTTAAAATGTCATCAGAATATCTTTTAACCTGGAAGTCAATGATACCTATCTTGGCTTGGCAAATCAGCCATTAAGAAGCAGAGATAAAACAGGCAGTGGCCATTTTTAATCCAGCATAATTCTAATAATACACAAGTCAGAGAACACGATGGGCAAACAATCTCCATCCCCACCACTGTCCAGGTTAGCATTGCTAGCATCCCCCCAAAAGGCAAATGCCCCCCCCAAGCAACCTGTAGTGAAAATGAACAAGCGGGCTGCAACTTTGTGCCAATCCAGGAGTGGCCAGGAACACCCAGTATGCCCTGAAAGTGTAACTCTGCAACCTTTGTATGGCGAACAAGTGTTTTGGTTAGCACCATGCATGCACCTAACAATCTGTTGTCGGCTACCTTGCAGGTCACCATTGTTCATATAGCAACTCCCATTAATCAAAGACAACAAAACTGTTTAACAATGTGCCTGCTCTGGATATACAATTGTATTTAACCTCTCCCAACCAATGATAAAAGTGTGATATTTTATGTCACACCAGGCTTAATTTGGACTGATGGATGCACCACAAAGTCTAACACCATCATGAAGACAACAATATATCTCTTTTTTAATAATACTTTTTATCATAGAAAACGAGTCCACCATTGTGTTAGAATACAAATACACAAAGAACAAGACACATCAGCTGTGTAGGTCTTATATAAACTAATTGATAAAAGTCAATTTATTTACATAGTGTAGCTAGAACAACTTCCCAAAATTGCTTTTCTTTTGTACAAAATTCAATATGATGTAATTTAAAAACCATTTAAATAGAATTATTATCTTTTTCGCTGTCTTCAACTGTTGCCATTTCTTTGCACAGGTTTAGTCATAGTTTGCCATTGACAAAATAGGTGGAAACTTGTCTTCACTTCTCATCACATTTTAGGACCAATTATGTTAGCTGACACATTTCCTATTATGAAGCACTAATTCTTAGCAACCAGTAGTGTACTCCATTCCCACGTGGGCAATTTAAAAAAAGGGGTGCTTATCTCTCACTAGGATTTTGCAGAGAACATTATCCAGAGTAGGCTGTATATGTCATGTTACTGTAATTTTTATAATACAAATCAATTCCATGTGTATTCATGGACATTCTCTAGAAAGCCCCAGGTCATTCCTCCAGCCTCTTATAACCAATCACCATGGAAGTGGTAAACCTGAACCACAACAATCTTTCCCTAGTAACATAGGAATATTGGTCTGAACATGCTGCAGTAAATGACTGTAAATATACATTAGTCAGAAACAATTTTTATTCATCATTGGACAACCTTCCCTGTCAGTTGTCCTGCATTACAGAGAGCTTATTTTCTGAATAGAGGAAATGTTACCATCATTTACAAACAAATGCATGCCCATATTATGCTAGACATCTATTACGCAACACTGGATATACACATTTGCATTTTTGTAGGTGCAGCATCTCTCCAGCAGACTCCCTTCCATCTTCAGGTTCAGACATGGGAGTTCGTGAAGTCCGTGTATGACTGGAGTGTAGTGTTGGAGGTACCATGGAGTGCAAACCAGTACTCACAGTAAGAACTCTTCCAGGGTGGTAAGGGTCTTTACCAGGTCATAGGAAACAGCACTGATGCAAAGTATCCTGTTGCCACTTCTTGTATGCCTCTCAATGCTTTGTAATTGTAGCTTCTTCGGCTCACACCAGGCTCAGCTTACCATTACTTTGTTAGTTTTTTCCTATTTTGTTCCCGCTTGTTGTTGAGTTATTGCCCTGATGTGCTAAATTAGCTTTCTGGTATTCACTATATTTAACATGTGTTTGCTGTCTCCAATGAAAGCCTGAACGATTATCTTCTGAAACCTTCAGAGCAGTACTTAATTTGTAAAAGAAAGTAAGAGCCAGGGCCATTTTCAGTAGATCACGGCAGTGCGTACACTTCCAACAGAGCCACTAGCCATCACACTCCTACAAGTGTGCCAATTTGAATTATTCCAGGCAAATCAAAGTTTTAAGAATAACCTATGTGGCAAGTATTTGTTATTTGAATGTATACTGCATTATTGTGCTCACCTGAAAAATAGACAAACAGCGCCATGTGGTTGGTAGCCTGTCATAAGTGCCAGTGTTCAGAATTAATTACTGGTGTCAAACACTGGCAAACACCAGCTCAAATTAAGCACTACTCAAGTGATGCCTTTTTCAGGAGCTGTACTGGTTGCTTACTAAAACTCCTGTTTTTTTCCTTTGCCCGTTTTCCACGTGTTTCCCTTTATTGCTTTGTCAGACTCTGTAGACATACTATTGTCTCAGGAGGGACTTGGGGAGGATTAGGATTGTGTGTTGGTTTTCCTGTAACCTTCTCCACCACTTGAAGTGTTTAAAAATCGATGTCAATTTTGAGGAACAGATATATCTCCATGCTGAAGTCACTCTAATGGGTTAACCCAAGCACTCTGCCTTCCTTGTCTATTAGGCAAACCACTGACCAGAAAAAAAATAGTGATTCAAAGAAACTCCTTTTTAAGATGCAACACGACATGGAATCAATACCTTGATTGTATTTTCATCCTTTGGACCAGCTCAGAGATAGACCTAAAGAATTTCTATCAGTGGCTTAATGAACCGGATCCAAATCTAAAGTTCAATGAGACTCATTATAATAAACAATTTCCATTCATTGAGCTCCTAATTTCAGCAAAACAAGGTAAATGGAATATCAAAGTATATTATAAAAGTCAGACAGAATTGTACTTTAGAGAATTAAATACTACTATTCTGAATACCAGAGAGAGAATTTACAATAATCTAAATGAACTATTGTGAGAATTACGATTTTGCCAATCAATCATAACATTTTGCAGACAGTCCAGAAAAACATGGCTATCCAAGCAACATAGAAATGCTTACGAAAGGGAAAAATAGTACAGTAGTGCGCATTACCACACCTAGAGCAAGGGTGTTACACCTGTGATCCTTAGGGTGGGATTCCCCCAACTTTTTGCCTGCTTACCTCCACTTTATGCAGTATTTTCATTGTTGGACTTAGGACTCGGAGCACTTTACCACCGCTAACCAGTGCTTAAGTGCATGTGCTTCTCCCCTAAACATGGTGACATTGATGTATACCTGATTGGCATATTTAGTTTACCCGCAAGTCCCTTGTAAAGTGGTATACCATATACCCTGGGCCTGTAATCTAAATGCTATTAATGGTGAGCATGCAGCACTAATTGTGCCACCCAACCAAGTAGCCTTTTAAACCGACAAGGCCTGTGTGTGCAGTTTACTGCCACTTCAACTTGGCATTTAAAACCGCTTGCCAAGCCTTAAATCCCCCTTTTATTACACATAGATCACCCCTAAGGAAGGCTCTAGGGAGCCCTATAGACAGGGTGCAGTGTAACTAAAAGGTAAGACATGTTTTTTTAAGTTTTACATGTCCTAGTAGTGATACACAGCCAAATTCATTTTTTACTAGTGTGAGACCTACTGCTCTCATAGGCTAACATTGAGAATTCCTTAACTAAGCTGTAATTCTTGACGAGAAAGGAGTACCTAAATCACATTTCATATTTTTTGGAATGGCCATAAAAATCTTCTTTAGTGGTAAGTTGGATTTAACATTACTATTTTAGAAATGTGGCACTCCACTTCACTAACTGTTCTAAGGAGCTGATTCATTGCTGTGTTGAGCTGCCTATGTTGCCTGCTGGACTGGACCTATTTCACTTCAACCAAAACTGATTCCATGGGCTTACTGGCTTGCCTCCTTTTTCTGAAGTTTCAGAGTCATAAAAGACTTCTTGCAATTCTTCTGTTGATGCTGTACTCTGCCATCTGTGAGTTCTACTTTTGCCTGAGGTGCTCCCTCTAGTCCTGGGCCTCAGAAGTGGGCGTTAGTTGCTTTTTCCTACTTCGATGTCTACACAACAGCAGCTTTGCGCCAATTGGAACTGACGCATCGCCTCCAACACCGACACAGAGACTGCTCGACAACAGCGACTCTACGGCAGGTTCAGCTCGACGACAAAGGACAGCGCAGTTCAATGACAACACAGTGCCTGTATTGTGCAGGGATTTATTGACGAAGCTTCCATCGATGGCCCAGATCTACACCAATACCCACCTCCATCCATCTGATCAATGCGGCGCCTCCTCAAGTCCTCACCTCAAGTCCTGGACTTCGCTGCCTTGCTTTATCCAAGGTACTTTGTGTGCGGGACCTGTCTGAGTCCTGTAGCCGCCGCCCTCCATCGTGGTTAGCCTGAACTTTATATTTACCACAGCTTAGCACAACCTCAAATAACCTTTTCGAGCTAAGCACAAGCAAATGAATTGGTGGTAGTGTTCCCCTAGAAGAGGGAAAGCGTCCGCACATACAGTACTGTTCTTCTCAGAGTAATTATTTAGGACGTATAAGTAGAACAAGAAAATTAATTGAATTGTCTGAAGAAGGGTGCTCTTGTAGCCTGATATACACCCACCACCAGGGATGTCAACAAGGCATGAATGCCTCAATCACAAAAAAAGAAGATAACAAGCCACTTCAGCACTCCTGCTTATGTTAAATTAGTATATGCCACAAAGATTCATCTGGCTGTATTTAAAGTCCAAACCCGTTGTTTTCTCTAAATTTAGTCCATAGTCATAGTTTGTACATTGTCCGTATTTGTATTCATACAACTCCAAATTCAGAAATCCAAGTCAAATTGTTTTCCTCCAAAGATTCTTTTATTAAACACCAATAGTTTATAACAACTTCACAGCTCACACCGCCGACACATGTTTCGTCTCACAGAGACTTTTTCAAGGCAAAGAAAAGTGGATGCGCGGACAACTGCAGAAAAGCGACCACGGTAATGCGGCGGGAATGTGTCACCCGATAATGTCTCCTCACAGAAGATAGCCTTCCTTCCTATCAGTGAGAGTATGGCTGTTGTATCAGTTATCTAATATTCGATGATGATGCAGTTAGCGCACAAAATATCAGAGTTCCAAAGTTAGGAGTCCCAACTTTAGGAGTCCTAAATGACTTCTTTGAATACCGAAAGTCTTATAGTTAGGATTTTTCTCAGTTTAGGAGTAGTAAAATTAGGACTCCTAACTTTAGGTCTCCAAAACTGAGAAAAATATTAACTTTAAGACTTTCGGTATTCACAGAACGCAAAGATACCTTTAGGTGGGTTTGGCGCTATATAAAACTACACAAAAAAAGTAACTGGTGCTAATGTAAAGCAATCCAATGCCTTTGCGTGGTGTTGGCACTATATGAAACTGCACAAAACAATGTGAAAAGCAGAGTCGATGAAGGAGAGGATCTGTGCAACGGAGTTTAGTGGGAAAGTAGCAACGGTTAGGAGGTGGGTAGGCAACCAATAGCAGATGCAGGCTGCCATGGGGAGATTAAGTGATTTGGCCTTAATCACAAAATGTGGAACAGTAGCTGAGACTGGGCGCCCTCTTAGGAGAGTAGGTGATGTAAGGGCCATAGCTGCCGACTATAGAGCTGGGAATCCGGGTTTGAGTTTCAGTATCGGCTTAACATCCTCAATTCTGGGCAAATCACTTAATCTTCCTGTGCCTACAAAAATGAATGTGTCTTGTGTAAAGGAACTAGTGCTAATGTAAATTGTTCCAATACATTTGTGTGGTGTTGACGCTACATAAACTTCACAAAAAAGTACCTGGCGGTGATGTAAAGTGCTCCACTACCTGTGGGTGGTGTGGGCGGTATATAAAACTGCACAAAAAAACAGAAAGAATCAAAGTGTTAACCTGGTTTACCGTAGTGAACATGAAGAAATACATTGCATCAGCAACCACATTAAAAAGGACTACTTTTGCCATAGACACTGAGGGACAGGCAGACTTTGAGGACATCAAGACTCAACCTGACTCTTTTGAAGAGTATTCAAGTTAAGCAACAATGGCGCACTGAAGCACTTCACCGGTGAATGCCGAAAAAGTAAGAAAGTGTCCTGACGGGAGAAATTTGTGGAAATAAAGTCCCATCCTGTGAAATGAGAAGCAACAAGGTGAGACACAAACAGTTCAATCATTGCGTACATGGCTATGCAGAAGACACAGGTACTTTAGAAGCTCTGACATGCACCATGATAATGCATACCTGATTTACTTGAGGTCTGTCTTTCCAGCTATAAGCACCGTTGCCGAACGACCACATATGGTATAAACATGCACACACACCTAGTACCCACACGTGCGAAAATATACTACACATGTGCCAAGAAATAACAGCCATGCACATATGCTCCAATCAGCATTTCAGCTGTACACTTACTACACATTAAAAGGCACTCACTAGAACAAAACAGACCCCAATGGGGTTAAGAGCAGTGAAGGGTTCAGGGAATGGGATGATTTATGGACGGGATGAGAACGAGCAAGCACAGATGGGATGGAGGAGGTGGGAAAACGGATAGCAGCAATGAAGGGAAAAGCAGTGATGGCGAGGGGGTGGTCAGTAGGCGGGGCAAGCACCCGGAGGTGCGAGGGTGCAAGCAGCGACAGAAGGGAGGAGGTGGGGGAAATGAAAAAGCTACAACAAAGGGAAAAGCAGTGACAGGGTCAGGGGAGGGGGTGATTTGTGGAGGGAGCAATACCCAGGTAGTGCGAAGAAACAAGCTGCGATGGAAGAGTGGAGGTGGGGTAAATAAAAAACAGCAATGATGAGAAACATTGTGATGGGGAGGGGGTGATCTGTGGGCAAGGCATGAGGGTGGGTGGGATGAGATGGGGCTGGCAAAATCCCAAGCACTGTGTAGAGTTATGAAAAATAAAGAGAAAGGTTATCCTAAAATAGTTGTAAAAACAGGAGCAGTGAATGTTTATAAGTACATTGTCCAAGCTCTTGGGGAGGGCTAAACACAATGAGAAGCATGACCATGCATGCTAGGAACAAATGGTGACAAAGAATATGAGGCAGATGATGGAGGAAGCAAATGGGAAGCATGTGGGTGGGCTGGAGCCCACAAATTAAACACATCTTGTCTCTTTGAGACATCGCATGCGTTGACTAGCCAAGATCTAAATATGAACTCAAGGCTTTGAGGGACTCTGAATGTGTTTGTGAGCTACTGACAGCTTGCAATTATCAAGTTGGAGATACCTGACCTTGAGTAATAGAAACAGTCCACAAGATAGCCAAGATAAATAACTCTATGACCAACAGGTTGAAGAAACACATCGGACAAACTTTGAGGGCCTTCCATCTAAGACATGTAGAGCAACCTCCCCAATAAATCCCATTTGTGTGAGGAATGACACTCAAGAATAAAGTAGGGCAGTTAAAATTTTATAGAGACACCACACCACCTTCACTTCAGATCACATTTTGCGATTGTTCCCAATTACAGTATTATCCGTGCAGCCAATGTGGTGCTTATAAAAATAATACACACATAAATAACTCGATTTGGCTTTGCAAACCCTAGGGCTCACAAACATCACACCAATGAAACAGCATAAATGTGATTTATTTGATTACTGTGTATGTTCAATAAATATGTTAGCAAGCCCACACATAGGATTAAAACAAGAACCTTGGAGCAGAGAAATACTGCTAGTTACTATAATTTAACAATACGGTTGTTACACATCTTCCCTTCTGTATATTAACTATATATAACAAGTATCCTGTACATTTCTTTGGGGTCTAACTTTCTTACTCCTACACCTCCTATACTTCTTTCTTCCTGTTCCTGGTTTCTCCATACTTTATTCTATCACACCAGATCTTCTTTATACCTTTCACCACTTGCCTCATCATTTTGCTCCACTATCTCCTGTTTTCACTTATTTATCTCTGCTGCTGCTCTACTCCAAATCCCTTTGACCTACTCTGCTCTCACTACTTGCTTTCATAACTTGCTCTGCATTCTCTAAATCTTTGTCTCAGCTTATTCATTCTTTTAGCACCTCAATGTCTTTCCTTCCTCCTAATTTTCAGGTCCTCCTCATTTTTGTATTTTATTCCATCACTCCACGCAATGATAATAAGCTTAATATAGTTCTCAGTCTCCAGCGTTTACCTATTCTGTATAAGGAGATTTCTTGATCTCCCTTGTTGTTTACCCGTATAGCTTATTGACATCTAAATTGGTAGACTTGTGCTACACACAAACATGAAATATTGTAAATAACTAAATGTCGAAAACTAGAAAACTGCAGGATGATATGGACCATAATGAAAAACTACAAGCAACATGATAAAGAGACAGAATCCATCTTATTACATCTGGGGGAAACATGGATTTAGAAGCTTCAAACTGAACACCTTGGTTAAACAGTCATGTAGAATGGTTGCTTTTGGGAAGATTGAATGATAGTGGGCTTAGCTGCCTTCTCTGACCACCATGAGTGTATTTCTTACTCCCTTTCCCACTCCCTTTTGTGTGTCATGTTGGAGTGTTAGTGGATCTGGGTGTTAGCTCACTTTTAATTTGGAAAGAAATACTTATTTTTTCCTCTGTCCCATTATTGTGGGGCATGCTGAATTTGAGTGATCTCAGGATCCACTATAACTCACTACTCAATTGGAAACTCAAATTTCCTAACTAATTATCATTTTTTCTTGTGATTTAGGAATTACCCTATAATTGTTGTCCTTTGTTTCATGGATTCACTATCTTTAATATGAATTTCCTCCTTAAATACAATGCCACATTTTAATGTATCTAGATGGTTCAGACTCTTGTACTTTGAAGGAATGACTGATCCCCTTAACATGCCAGTTGATGTAACCTATAACTAAGTGAATCCTATGGCACTTCTATGTTATCAAAGTTTCTGGCTCCCAAGTAAAGGTGGTAATGGATTTCGAAATGAGAAGTTGTCTCCAGGCAACAATGTACCCTTTGGGGGGAAAAATCCAAGTGTCCCTCAGGAGAACAGGGACCGCTGCCTGCTTCCTCCAATGTCTCACCAAATTAAAAACTCTTGTTTTTCAATAAACACTAGGGGCCATATGTAGGTAATACGTGTTTTGCGATTCTCAAATTGTGATTTTTAGGGAATCGCAATTAGAGTATCGCAAAACGCAATGGAGTTAAGATTAGCAAAATATTGTGCGAATCCCACCTATTCCTTATTTGCGAATCGCAAATTGAGATTAGCAAATAAGGAATACCTTCCCATTCATTCCTATTGGCTAGAAGGCCCGTAAGAATGAATGGGAAGGCATTCATAATTTGTGATTCTCAATTAGATAATCACAAATTGAGAATGCAATTTCAAGGTTGCAAGGATGTCAATAGGACACCCTTTTGTACTCCTGAAATAAACATATGTGCACATGTGGCGCACATACATGTGCTAAGGGCATGTATGTGTGCCACATGGCACTTTGAAAAATGCAAAAAAGTGAATTTTTCAAAGAAATCGCAAATTACCACCAACCTGAAGTTGGTGGCAATTTGCGATTCCTTAAGCCAAAATTGCACAACTTGGGTGCTGTCTACATTGCATTTAAGGAATCGGAATTTGAGATTCCTTAACTGCATTCGCAAAATAAGGAATCACAAATTTTGTGATTCCTTATTTTGCGTGTGGGTTTTTGTGTGCTACATAGCACACTGCTCAAATTGTGATCGCAAATGCTGAAATTCAGCTAATTTCTGTATTTGCAATCACAATTGGCCTACCTACATATGGCCCTAGGTTCTTTAATGGACAGGGGATGCTTTAAATATGTCTCCTATTTGGGATTACAAATGCAGCAATGGAGGTGTGCTGACCTTTTCAGACCACCGACCTTGCATTTGCAGTTAAAAGCAGGGAAGATCACAAAATGTGACCCTCCCAGTTAATATCCATAAGGCAGGTTGATAATGTCCTCCTGTGAATGGGTAATTTTTGAATATGCGCAAACTGCTTATATCGGCTACCTACAAACATAGACTGATACATTTCAAGGTTTCAGCTCCTTAACAGGATAAATATATCTCCAAAGAGGTTACAAAGGATACACTCCCAGCAACAACAAAGCATGCAAGAGGTGTGAGGCACCTGACGCTGAATTTATGCATTTGGCATAGCATTGCCTTGAAATTTTAGATTTTTGGTGCTCTCTGGAAGAGGAACTGGGCAAGATGATGGCATATTCAATCCCTGTCACCTCCTGATCATGTTGCTCGGATATGTGGCTGATGTCCCTAAACATTCTTGTTAGAAATTGGGTTTATGCTTGACTGGGGTGTGAGCCCCTGTCGACCAATAACCACAATTCTACTCAGAGTAAGTCACTAACACACTCTAAATTAACGAATGCTCGCCCTCTGGTAGCTTGGCACAAAGCTGTCAGTTTTAACTATAGAGGCAATGTGTGAAGTATTTGTACAACACATCTGTAAAACAGTGAAAACACCACACAAACAGATTCCACACCATGTTACAAAACTAGAGCTTACTGTAATAAATAAAATAAAGACCACAATGACAACAAATCCAATAAGTAGAAACCAAAGTTATGAATTTTTAAAGAATACACTGAAATACAGTGCCTAAAAGCATAAAGAGCCAACCGGGGATATCTGGTGCTAGACCAGGTCAAATCCAAATGTTCAAGCTGACTGCGATGGAGCATGGGTCGGACACACTCCCACTGAAGCTTTACCTTCTCAAGTTTTGTACCAAGAGTCTCATTTGCGGGGAACAAGTTTCCCAGGAGCAAGGAAAACATTGTTGGCGATGGTTGGCGCGGTGTGAAGAGCTGCTAGACATCGCAGACGGACAGGCTGGAGCCTTGCAGTCGTGAGCAGCAGTACTTGCTGTGCGAAGAAATGAACTTGTAGCCACTCATGAGGAATTTCCAGGCAAGCGGCGAGGTTCTAGTGCTAATAGGCCCGTTCTTGAAAAGCTCAATAGTTTTCCATTAAGAGCTACAGATACAGTCGGAGTCAGAACTTGAGCTCGAGCTAGTGACTGACATATCACAACCCCCAATCTTAAGGGATTCGAGAAGGGGTAAGGGACATCAGTTACGGTATACCGCCCCGAAAGAGTTACCACATAAGGCAAGCCTGAGTAAGGGGGACTCTAAAATAAAAGCTAGTAAATTCTCCCGAATCACACCCTCATTGAAATCCTATTTCAAGGTCCTGCCCCAGATATTAAATATAAATCAAGAGCCCCAAATATCTGTTAACATACAAATTGCACCTACGTCAGTTGGAGATATTGAACCTATAACTACTTCTACATCTATATTTGGCAATTTGGGGGAAGAAGAAGTGGAAGCAACAAGGGCAGGAGAATCACCCAGCGGAGTAAAGATGGGGGATCCAGTAGAGCGAGTTACTAATGCAGCTTCCCCTCCGGATCAGCAAGCCTCCACCCCAGTGGTGGGAAGTGGGACAAAAGAGCTGGATCAATGTAGTGGGGGCTGCGAAGAAAATGGTAGCGACAATACCCTTCAAGCTATACTTCTCAGCATTAGAGAAGAGATTAGAAATGGGTTTGAGGAGTCGAAAAGAAGCTTCGAGGAGTCTAGACAAACTCAATCAGAAATTCGCACAATGTGCGAAAACTTAGAGTCTAAGGTAGATGGTCTCTCACTAAGAACCGGAGGTTTAGAGGTCTGTGTGGAAGATCTCAAGGCAAAATTGAAGTCTGCTGAGGCGAAGATTCAGACACTACGACAGGAAGGCAATACAGTCAAAGAGAGGGTTGAGTCTCTTGAAAATGTCTCTAGAAGGAACAACTTGAGACTTCTGAAAATTCCGGAGGGGAAAGAAGGAGGAGACTTAAGGAATTTTGTAGCAACTATACTAAAAGACTCACTAAATCTGGATGAACCCCTCTCTGAGATAGAAACAGATATTCAGAGGGTACACCGGGATCCATTCCGTCTCAAACCAGGTAGGGAAAAACTAAGAAAGATCCTGGTGAATTTTCTAACATACTCACTTAAAAAGAAGATTTTGACTTCAGCCCTGAAAGCCAAGACCTTGAAAGCCTTAGATTTTTCTTTTGAAGTGAGGTCCGACCTGTCTAAAACCACACTAGATAGGCAGTGGGAACTAGGCCAACGGATGGAGAAGTTCAGAAGTCTAGGTGCTACCGTGCAAATGAGATTCCCTGCCTTCCTAAGGATAATGTACAATAACAAAATGTACAATGTCAAGTCTCCCTTCGAAGCTGATGAGCTACTTGTAATTATTAGTGAACACGCAAACCCCCCAGACCGCGTCTAAAATATTGGTAAAATACTAGAGGAATCTGTAAGAAAAGTAAAAAAATAAATAAATTTAAAAAAAAAAAAAGGGGATAAGGGAAAAGAGGGGGGAAGAAAACACGAACACTTGGGTGAGGAAAGAAAAAGGAAAGGAAGAAAAAGGGGAAAGAAAGGAAAAGAGAGGGAAAAAAAGAGAATAGAAAAAAGGAAAAAAATGGGGGAAAAAAAAGGAGAAAAAAAAATACAAAAAATACAAAAAAGGAGAGGGGAAAAAAAAAGATATAAAGGGGGAAGATAAATATATACATTGTTTTCACAAAACATAGGTCACCAAAATAGTATTGGGTGAGACATGTATAGATAAACGGGTATCAATGCAGGAATTTCAATATAAACCTCAACCCCCAGTATACTTACTGTCAAAAGTTAAGGGTTTCATTAGGTTGTAATGGCACCTATTTCCAATTTTCAATTCTCAACTCCTACATCACCGTCCAAATCCGTTCTTGGTTACTCGAGGATCATCAATAGCAACAATATGATATAAAATAGCTATTAGATAAGGGATTAAAACCACTGTTTCACCAATTGTTAATCACCACTGCTTATATTTCAACCATAATGACCGATAAGAGTGATATTAGGGCATGGAACAGGAACACGTCAGAGACGACAAGCTGGCAATACATCATGCCAGAGTAAGTTGGGGGGGGTTTTCCAGGGGTGGGAGGGGTGGGAAGGGAAAGGCAAAATATAAAAGTCCTCATAAACCGAATTCTATAATCACAAAGAATATGGATCCAATGTTGTCTCAAAGCTGCTGTTTGGCTAAAATAGAAAGAGATGTAGCAATTGACAGGCTGTCTTGCAAAAAAAGTATCAGAGTTGAGGCTTGGGAAATTATGTGGAAGAGCATAAAAATCAATGTCAGATATTAAATTCCTATCCTGGAACGTAAATGGTCTGCGCATCAGGGCAAGGAGGAATAGAATTCTACAATACCTACGAGATTCACCCGCGCAGATCATCGCGATCCAGGAAACAGATCACAGATATATTTAAAAAGCTTAAATGGGTTGATAAATGTGTTAGTACGGACCATAACGCTAGTATTCGAGGTAATGTCATCATTTTTAAAAAAGCAGCAAGGGCCCAGATCACGGACTGGAAAACAGATGCGAGCAGTAGATGGTGGATAGTCAATGTCCAATTATTCTCGAAGGCTTTCACCATCATTAGCTACTACGGACCTAATCAAGACGATCCTTCTTATCTGAATATCCTGCAGAACCATCTGATTACCTGCTCTGATCCCATAATATGGATGGGAGATTTTAATCTTGTCCTAGACCCAAAACTAGACAAATCTCCCACTTCTAGGGCCGTAGTGCACAGTAATATGAGGGATACACTGCTTAGATGTATGTCGAACCTTGGTCTACATGACATATGGAGACAAAGAGCTGGTAAAGCCATGGGAGTCTCTTATCACAATTACAAATATAGACATAAATCACGAATTGATTATGCCCTATTTAGCCTCTCCATTAAAGATCAGGTTAAAAACATAACATATTTGCCTCTACATTTGTCAGATCACTCTGCTATTCTTTTTTCAGTAAAATTAGAGCAGAAATCCACTCATCCATCTTGGTCCTTTGACCGAACAATCCTATTGGAAGAAGAGGAGAAAGATTATCTGATGCAGGAAACTTTATCTTTTTTAGATCTAAATTTAGGCTCTGCCTGTTTGGTCACTGTATGGGAGGCCTGGAAAGCCTTTATAAGGGGCTGCATTACTGGCAGGGCCTCATACAGGAGGAAGAAATACGGGGAGGCAATTCTACATATAGAGCAAGAATTGACGCGTTTGGAATCATCACATGAAGTCCCCTCAGATAATCAAGAGGAGAAAATAGAATTAAAAACTAAGTTAGATACACTACTGCAAGAGAGGCTAAATAAAAGATGGCAGGCAAGCAAACTTGCGCACTTCGAATATGGCGAATCTGCCGGAAAATTGCTGGCCTGGAAAATAAAAGCTGATCAGTCCAGAAACTTTATTAAAGAAGTCAGGGTCGCTGGGGAAATCAATAGTAGGTCAACAGATACGGACATTGGTGATGCCTTCAGTGAGTTCTTCCGGAATATCTACACAGAGGAACTTAATGCTAATTTGGATGATAGGAACGAATGGTTGGATAATATAATTCTCCCTGAATTGAAAAGCTCTCAAACTGAGAATATAGATAAAGAAATAACGGAGTTAGAAGTTTCTAACACTATTAAACAACTAACACAGGGTAAGGCCGCGGGACCGGACGGTCTCCCAGGAGAATTATATAGGGTACTCAATCCTAATCTCACTCCAGTCCTTACGAATCTTTTTAATGATATACGGATTAGAGGGGAGTCACCACCAAGCTCCTGGGGGGGAAGCGAATATAGCCTTAATATTGAAACCAGGTAAGGACCCAGCCGAGTGTGGATCATATCGCCCAATCTCGCTTCTCAATAATGATTACAAAATGTTTACGTCAATTTTGGCAGCGAGATTGGATCGATTATCCACCCTGACCAAAAGGGGTTTATCAGAGGCAGGCAATTGGCCGATTTAACTTATGATTTGGTGGGAGCCGCGGATATCGCCTCAACTTTCGGTCTACCTCTGGCTATTATGACCCTCGACGCCACCAAAGCGTTTGATAGGGTAAACTGGGCATATTTAATTCTAATAATGAAAAAATTCCATCTTGGTCCCAAATTTTGTAGGGCCATAGGCTTACTATATAAAAACCCCAGCGCATCCCTACTAATAAATGGTACGCAAACAACTCCTTTTAAAATTAGCCGAGGAACAAGGCAGGGCTGTCCTCTATCCCCCCTTCTTTTTAATTTGTATGTAGAACCGTTTGCTCAGTCTATCAGGGAGGATATTAATATTCCACATTTTAGTTTTTCGGGCTGGGAAAAGAAGGTCGGCCTCTATGCCGATGATATTCTCATCTATACAACTGATCCCGCGTCGGCACTCCCTATAATTATAAAGAAAGCGGAGGACTTTGGAAAATTCTCGGGATATGAAATAAATGCAGGGAAAACGGAAATCATGGTCTGGAACATTCACAATCTTCAACTCCCGGTAAAATCCTCAATGAGGTACCTGGG
The DNA here is from genome assembly GCF_964263255.1 of Lissotriton vulgaris. Taxonomy (NCBI): domain Eukaryota; kingdom Metazoa; phylum Chordata; class Amphibia; order Caudata; family Salamandridae; genus Lissotriton; species Lissotriton vulgaris. The sequence goes on from NC_141696.1 coordinate 232,359,918, forward strand.
AGTTACAATAACCAAAGATCTAGAACATCTGGCTCAAAACAACTTAGCCCGGATCTCCCGAGAATCCTAAACCCTGATGAAAGCTTGGTCTTTTCTCCCGCTTACCATCTACGGGAGAACCAGCCTGATAAAAATGAGTATTCTCCCGAAGTTTACTTTCATTTTTAACACCATCCCGCTAACCTTTGATACCAAACAGCTTGCAAAATGTCAGCAAAATATCAATTCATTTATTTGGGGATATAAATCAAGCAGACTGGCCTGGAAAAAACTGAGAAGGAGAAGAGAAAAAGGGGGGCTTGCACTACCAGACTTGGAATATTATGCCTGGGCATTTCATTTGTCCCATTCCAGGATGCTACTCAAGATCCCCTGGGACAATGCAAACAGGCTTATGTATAAGGCAATGTTATTGGGCTCGGACCTTCCAGTGAACGGTTTTCTCTTTAAGTTTGGCCACCAGAAGTTCTTTAAAACAGACACTATGGGGCACCTTAAAAGAATGGTCTCAAATAAAATCCAAGGCCGGGATAGGATATTTATCCGAACATGCTCCGATCTGGGACTTACCTGGGCTATCACCACAAGAAGCCAACACAGTTAAAAGAGTCCTACTAGCTGCAGGTATAACACAGTGGGGCGATTTGCTGGTGGAAGGATTACTTATGGGTTGGGATATTTTCAAGATTAGGGTAACATCACCACTTGCTTGGATAGTATACTTACAACTAGGCAGCTGGCTTCGGATTCAAACCAAGAAGAAAGCAATGATGTGAGAACATAGCCCTCTAGAAAACATCTTAGTTGAGAGACCTGCGGGAAGAAAAGAGGTCGCACTCTTCTACTGGTGCATTATAGAAGATGGAGAGCGTGACTTCAACCTCCCGGAAAAACTTTGGGGTGCAGAGGGTGAACTAGACATGGAGGACATATGGGAGGATTCTTTTACCCTCCTCTACAAAATCATTAAGCAAGCATGGCTGAGGCGTAATCACTTCTTCACTCTGCACAGAGCGTATTACTCTCCCAAACGGCTTTCGAAATTCCAATCAGGGAAGTGTTGCTGCAAATGCCTCTTTCCAGCAGCCTCAGATCTCCATATGTTCTGTGAGTGCCCGAACATTGCCACTTTTTGGCAAGAAGTCAGGATAACACTTGAATCTATCCTCAGATTATCTATCCCCTGGTCATGGCCTTTAATCATCTTCGGCCTGAATAATAACATCAAAGGTTTAGAGAGAGAGTTTACTAGCAAGAAGAGAAATCTGCAAAAACTGGGTCAACACTAATCCTCCAACGCATGCAGAGTGGCTGTCTTCACTATATGCAGCATCGAAGGTTGACCTATCTAGAACATGTAGCCCTCGATCTCTGAGATTTTGGGACCTTTTGATCAATTGGAGAAGGGATAGTTAGCCAACCCGGGGTTTTTTTTTGTTTTTTTTTTCCCCGGGTCCGATGATTAGGCCTAAAATATCCCTGTCCAAATGGAGGTACCGTACAGTTAATGGACAACTGGCCGAACCGGCCCGAAGGGAGAATCTCCATCCAAGCTCTGCTGGTGACATCGGGGCTGACTCTCTGGGTACCGGGAGCTTAGTACTAGGCTCCTTGGTGCTACAGGGGGGGTCGGGCCTCGTATTATTGCGTCTAGGAGCACAGTTGGATCGGCTATATGGCTAATGAGGACAAAAAAAAAAAAGAGCTACAGATACAGCTATAGGCCCAGCAACTTGGGGGGGAACATCCTGGGGTCAGGTGCTCATTGAAGACAGGCTTAGGACCTGTTGGAAGCCTGATATGTCCCCGAGGCTCAGATAAGGAGGCCAGCAGACTAGCCATTTATGTCACTCTAGGATTCTTAGCCACTGGATTCAAGCTAGCCTGGCTGATGAGGGCTGTTAGCCCGAAACCGGTCCCAGGATGCTTGTTTCTTGTCCTGGTAAGACATGGCTTTCCAGTTCAGGTGGGACTGTTCCCATGAGGCACAGGGTCAATACTGATTTGCAAATAGCTGTGTCTGAACTGGGGTGGCAAAGCGAACAATGATTGATTCAACCCAGCTCTGTGACTGGGGGTGAGTGTCTGAAAAGTTTCAGTGCTCCGTCCATCATCTCCTTGTGTTTACTCCAGAATTCTGGGCAGAAGTGGCTTCACCAGGGTCAGTCTTGGGGTGCTCTGTTCCCAGAGCTGGCACTGGTCCTCTCACTGACCCACTGGTCCTCTCACTGTGGTCTTATTTCACTTCCTGATTCTCCATCTGGACCTCTGTATCCTCCGCTGTGGAGTGCTATCCCTGAAGAAAACAGAAAACACAACTGGTAAGGTGCCTGTGGCAGCCACCCCACCCAGCTCCCCTAACACTGTGGAGAGTCCGGGTCCCATTGCTCGTGCCCCAACTGAGGGCAATCCAAGTACTGGGGCTGGAATAGGGCACCCGGGGTCTCTGCCCACCATATCCTCCCCTCCTATTTTTAGAGAAGAACTGGGACCCCTTTCACCCCACACTAAACTGGGACCTGTCTAAGTTACTGTGTACCTCCCCCTCACTGGTTTGTGGGGAACCTCTGCCACCTTCCTTAGGATCACTCTCCAATGCCTTCCCAGACAGTCTGGTACTCACCCATTGGTCTATATCTGTTGCAAGCTCCCTGGGGTCAGTGAACCAGCAATCAACCAGGTGTTGGCCTCGCTCTGGAAAACAGCATCTGAACTCACTCTCTAGCAATTAAATTGTACTGCACCTCAAATGTGTTTACCTCACTACCCTTCACTTAAGCATCCAGTGCCTTGCAAAAAGAATCCACACAATCCACTGAGGGCTGCTGGGGTTACTTCTGGCTGGCCTTAAACTTGGGACTATACTGTTCTAGGGTCAGACCATGCACAGTTTACTGCCACTTTGACTTGCCATTTAAACCTAGTTGCCAAACCTTAAATTCTCCTTTTATTATATATACATCACACCTAAGGTAGGGTCCTGAGGCAGGGTGTTACTTAAGTAAAAGGTAGGACATGTCCCTTTATGTTTTGATTGTCCTGGTAGTGACAAACAGCCTTTTTCATTTTACACTACTGTGAGGCCTACCCCTCTCATAGGCCATCATTGGGAATTCCTTAATATAATTGTAAGCTGAAATTCCTGCTCAGAGAGGAGTAGCTTTTCCATTTTTCATATATATAGAATGGTATTGATAAATCCTCCTTACTGGTGAAGTTGGATTTAGAATTAATGTTTTAGAAATTCAGCTTTTACAAAGTGGATATTTCTCTTCTTACTGATCTTTGTGCCTGACACCCTGTCTCCAATACATGTCTCGGTTGAGTGACAGCTAAACTTGTGCATTCCCTCTACACAGCCACAAACACGGGAAGGTGAGGCTCATCTGCATCTGAGCACTCATCTGCATTTGGATGAGTCTTCCTGGGCGGGGAGGGATGGTGGGGCAGACACTTACACTTCAATAGATAGTGTCCTGTCCACACACAAAGCACTGATTTACCCCTCACAGGTATCCTGCCAGACAGGATTGGATCTACAGTTTCTTTGAAGTCACCCCCTACATTAAAGGCACTTTTGGGTATAATTACTGGGACTCTGACCCCCTGAAATCAAATATTACTGGATCCTGAACTGAAACTCCGTCAGTAGGACAGCTTAAAGGCCTCAACTGAACTGCTTTTGTGCGAGGACTGCTTTTCTGCTTGTTGGCCTGCTGCCTGCTATTCCCTGACTCTGCGGTAGGAGAGCTGGACTCTGCCTTCCCTCCAAGTGATCTCCAAGGCTTTGCTGGCTCGACTCCTGTTTTTTTGAAGTCTCGGGCACACAATAGACTTCCTACAATTCTGCTAGTGCTGCTGAACTCCTTCTTCTGCGAGTCCTACACTTGTCTGAGGTGCCCCCTCCAAGATCTGGGCCTCAGAGGAGGGTTCTTGCAACTTCTTCACATCGACACAGTGGAGACTTTGTGCCAATCGGCAAAAAATATATAATGAAAGCCTTCACCAAAAAAGAAAAGATACCAGTACACTGGACCCCAATTTATTATTATTTCTTACCCTTGGTTTGGGGGCAGAAAGATAGTCACCCACGTTCATAACATCAGTAATACCACGGATTACTCTTGTAAAGATAAGAGTCAAATTAAAAAATATTCACCCATGGCTCTCTATTATGGTGGTGTAGCTCAAAGTTGCCCACTCTGTACACATCACAAATATATCACAAAAATGTTAACAGATATGTGACCTGAAGGTGCACTTAGAACTTGTTTCTTATGTGACCAAATGATGAATGTAAATGTTGCATTCAACATTACAATTAAAGAGTGCAGTTACTGTAGAATTTGAGAATACACTTTTGTGTATGTTTTAATCATCCTAATATACCTATTAATTGAAGTCCTAATTAATCCTAAAACCATTTTTTCTTAGCAGATAATGTACTTTCTGTGAAGATGAAACTCTACTTTCCTAAACCTGTACTTTATTATATGGCTAACACTCAATGACTTGAAACATTGATTAAAACCATCCTCATATATGTAGAATGAGGATTTACATAAACAATATGGTTTATGTAATATGTGCACAAATGTTACACATATATGCATTAAAATGTAGTTTTTAGACATACTTACACTTGACTAAAATAAATATTTTCTGTATGCCACATTTAAAACAAACGTAACGTTTCTTGCAGTCATTCACATGCTTTGTTACTTTACAATAGATACATTACTGTATTAGAGATAGAGAAGAGAGGAGAGAGCCTGAGAAGAAGACTTTGGTGAAAGTTCATGGGGAACAGGAGCACTAACCGAAAAGTCTATGCAGCAATGTGTTAAACCTGTTACCAGCATGGGAAGGGGATGTCGTACTCATGTTCAACTTGTGAAGTTCTTTGGATGTTACAGTCTGCAATGCGAAAACTGCTGATGAGGTGTATATGGGTTGTTATCAAAACATTTTGAGAGATATAATGTAGTGTCCACCCCATTAGACTTCAGAGACTATCCCCTGCAAAGATCCCTTTAGATCCCACCAGACTTCAAGAACTGCTTTATTGAACCCTTCTGAAAGTTCTGGAAGGATCTGTTTTGTAGGTTCCTTGGAGACGCCTTCCCTGATTCCCTACTACCTGAAGGGACTATGAGAGGTTTAGATCTCCATGCTTTCCCTTTATTCTATCCTAAGTGTGGCTTAGACTAACAAGCATTCCTATCGCTTTGAATACTCTTGACCAAGCTTCTAAAATGCTAACACTTTCCTCCTTGATTTGTTTTGTTTGTCCTAAATTTATGGAACTTGCTTGATGGAGAGATTTTAGGTTTCTGAACCACCCTCTTAACTTGGACTGGATTTGGGAGATTTAGATGACTAATGTATAAGTGAGAGAGTCTTAGATTATTTTCTGAGCACCAAATATTAATGCTTGTCCTTTTGTATCACTATTACAGAATTGTTTGCTTGTTTGTTTAATACTAGTCAACCTCAATTTCTTTAGTAGGTTGGGACTTCCTGTTTTTATTCTGTATTTTTAAAGCATGGTCTTAAGAGTTGTGTATTTGAATTTGATTATTAATTTGTAATAAACCTTCTTAAATGTGGTTACTGATTCCTGATTGAATGTAAAGGCTAACTTCCAATCCCATCTCAGCCCAGTTAAAAAGGTCGATTGGAGGAAGCAAGTGGTCCCTGAAAATGCTGTATCAAATCTGGTAGCATGTCAGATGGTTTATCCACTGACGTGAGGAAGTTAGGGTGTCCCATCTAGAAAGTGCTCAAGCCCAATCGAAACCCTAGAAGCCCATGGTTCAGTCGAAGGACTAATGGAGTTCGAAAACGACTTGTAGCTGCAGAGTGTGAATATTAATAGAGCTCTATGTTTGCAACTGCTTATACTTAGATTGTGGTATTTTGAAGTGACTGTGTGGTGATGTTTTAAGTTGAGGTGAGAAGGGGCACTTAAGGCAGAACATTTGAAGTGGTTATCAGGTCCATCGTGGTCTAAGAATCTGGGATTAGAGACATAAAGTCAAGTTACAGTATAGAAGATACTGGGTCTAGGTGTCTGCTGTGTAGTGGTGCTTGTCGTGAGATGTTGTCAACAGCATTATTAAGATTGGGACTTTATCTTTGTGTAATATAGAGATGTGGTTGGTATAAGTGATCTCAGTGTACAGAGAATAACTGTATCAATCTGAGTAAGATCCCGCTGGCCGAGGTTTCACTTAAAGTGAATGATAGAATAGGTCGGAAAGTGTTGTTCTGAATTGCCTTTTGTGTGCATGCATAATCTTTCTTTTCTTTACAGGAGCAATTGCCTGCATTTGTCTTGTATAAAGTGCTTAGAGAACACGCTTCTGAGAATTTTAAACGAGGGTGAGCTACTGTAAGGAGTGACATTGACGTCACAATGTACTGCACTGGCTTGGGTAGGTTGGTGTAGAGCTGCACTGGGAATGGTTGAAAACATCAGAGAACTGCATTGGTATGTGATCATTGCACTGAGAATTCTGGGAGTAAAATCATGTACTGGTTCTAACGAAACGTCCTTTGTGAATATTGCATATTTTGAGTGAAAATACATTTTTTGAAAGCATTGCAAAACCTAGTGAAGGGAGATGTGACTGTGCCTGTTTGAATGGGAGAAGAGGCACCACCTGAAAGGTACGCAAGGTCATATTATGGCAGTAGATGTGGGTCTTCACACATGGGTTTGGCTTGCAGAATGGCATAGGCTCACTGAGAAAGATGGAGCATTAAACATTTTTTGTTATGGCACATTTAATGTATGAATTATTGAGCATATAAGGAGGATGCCGTATAAAATGAAACTGCCTTCGACACCTATACAATACGAAGCCCTTAATGCCTGGGAACATACTGCCCATCTTAGGCAGAGAGAGAGAGATTTCAAGGGAGAGTCAAGAAAGCCATGCACACTTGTGCGGGTGCTAGATAGCAGAAAGAACAGAAATCCTGGAGTACTGACATGATTGAGGGAGATAGATTATATCCAGCACTAACAAGGGAAGAAGAAGGGAGAAGTAAACACAAGTATTATTGCAAAGCGCTCTGATATCCTTCGGGATCAAGTTTGCGCTATATAAAACTTTATAAATAAAATAAATAAATAAACAAATAAATAAGAAAAAGATTAAAGAGACGGATGAACCAGAGAATGCAGCTGTAGATAATAACAGCAACTCAAATGAGGATTTTATAACTGAATCATCCATCTTCATACAATAATACCCAGACTGGTGAAGCGAGTAGTGTACCCATGAGTGAGACCTTTGACGTGCCAATAGCACAGTTAAATATGAATCTAAATTTGATAGGAGAGAAATCAGGAATGACAGCCTTTTCAACTTCACATGCTCTAAAAGTCCCAGATGAATTGACCGTTCTTTTCACAATTGTTGTTGTAATTTCTTTGTATAAGCCTGGAGTAGCAGGAAATACTACACATACTAGGACTGTTCCTACTGGAATGAATGCTGCAGCCAGCAATTAGTGAGCTCAACAATAAGGCTAATTCCTCAGACTTCTATGGTTCCAACACAAGGGAACACCTCATGTGCCACGAGTGCGGATCCTAGACCAAATCAAACCCTGTTTGATTTGAACAGGAGATTTCCTCTGCAATTATCACCCTTGTTCATGCCCTGCACAAATGGCCCACTTATGATGGATTGCAGTATCCATAAGGTGGAAGTGCAAATGGGAACGCCAACTCCTGTCTTCTTTGAATTTGCCGCCTGGTTTAAGTAGCGGTACCTATACTTATAGTGGAGAGATAATCCTCAATTCGCCAGCAAAACAACAAGGTCTTACTGCCCGAGAATTTGATGATTGGCTCAGAGGTATATATACCCCGACAAGTAGTGGAAATCCTGGAATGAGTGGGAAGACTGATCAAGCCCCAGCGAGAAAAAGGGTTATGGATGTGGCTAAACTGAAAATAAATTTAGAAGAAATGGAAATTGAGACTCTTGATCTATCAGAGTGAAATGCTTACCAGAATGATAAACTATTGTTCCTCAAAGACATAGAATTGATATACAGAAGCCCAAAGCCCTTCAAAGGAGTTACAGGTTAAGCTTTATTGATAAAGATCTCACAAACATGCATCTGCCGGGATGTAATGTCAGATTAAGGAATTAATTTCATATGTTCGAAAGTGAACTGAATTAGATAAATGGAAAGGTAAATGGTCAAAGAAAAAGGAACCAAAGAAAGTCAGGGTACAAATACGTCCATCTGTAATAGAGGAGGAGAAAGAAGATGTACACATGCTTCCCATGAGAGAAGTTCCTGGTGCAGGGCATATTCATATATCCTGGTTGCAGGACTGATCTTGCATCATTCACAAAGGATTTTCCAAAATTGAGAGAGAACTCGGTGGAATGGTACGGACAGGTTTATTGATTTGTTGAACGATTTGGATACTCTATTTCAAATGAGTAGTTCCTGGTGAACTGTTTGTCGAATGCAAAGTTTATGTGTATTGGCCACAAGTGGAGCCGATGAGGCATCCTGAATCACGTGCTCTGTCCCCGCTGGTAATGAAAAAGTACAATTAGGTGATTACATTTCTGAAGTTGAAAAACTCTCCTAAAGAGATCGATTTGGTTTAGATTGACAGAACAACCCAAGAGACCAAACAGCCAGTAAATGCTTACTATGAGAGATGGTTGTAGGCATTCAAATGGTTCAGTGGGACAGAGACAATTAAGACAAAGTTTAGGGGATGTTTTGTTTACAGATTTGTATATGGATTGAAGTCTGAGTTGAGTGCCATGATCCAGCAGCATTTGATTTGTTGGCAGAGTAAGCCCATTGTTGAAATCTTGAGATATGCAAAGTACTGCAGTGACATATTGGAGATGAAACACAGGAAATTGAAGGAAAAATTAATGATAGCACAAATGAAGACTTCTCAGTGAGGTCAGAATCAACTGTTTATTGAGAATGTTAGTCCTTTGCAGGGAGTGTATCAACAGGGAGTTCTGGTGATGCAAGGTGTTAACCGAAAGGTAGAGGATGAAGTGTTCATATTGATCCCAGAACTGGGGTTAATATGCTCACCTTCAAAAAAACAAACCCCTGCCATGCGAGTGGCAGGGTGGGACATTGGAAGCGTAAATGGAGGTTTAATGCAGGTAACATGGTTAATGGATTTCAATATGGTTCAAACACAGCATGTACAGAAACAAAGAATTCAGAACCCCAGTTTCAATGTGCACCAATCTCAGGTGATGTAACGAAATGCAATTGTCCAGAGATACTATGCGAATCAAGTCCCCAATGCAATGTAAACACGAATCCCTTTGTGGTTTAGGGTATGTCCTAACAGAACTTAATGATACAAACGATGAGGATTTAATGTCGCAATTACAGGCCTGAAAGGAAAGGAGGATTGCGTACTTGATGCAACCTTAGAGGTAGACCAGAGTGGTCCATATGTGGATGGGGAGGTAAATGGGAACCCTGTCTTATTCCTCGTTGACACTGGGGCTACCTGTTCCACTTTAAGAACAGCAGATGTTACTAACTTACCCCTCTCTGGACAAAGAATCAAAGTTGTAGGAGTTACAAATAAACAAATGACTAGCCCAGTATCAGAATCAGTACTTATCAAAATAGGGCACTTCGAGGACAATCACTGATTTATGTTGTGTGATTCTAGTCCTGTAAATCTGCTTGGACAAGATCTCTAGTGCAAGTTGAATTGTTCCCCAAATGGAACCGCATTCCAGAGTCATGATGAGGATGTTGTCTTTAAACTTGCTATACAGAGATCAGATATGGGAATGCACCCAATGTTGTCAAAATATCATTTGCCCCCAGAATTGAGAGACACAGTGTTACCTGGAGTCTGGGACTTTTCAGGTATTGGACTTATCAAAGGTGTTGAACCAGTCCATGTTACAGTGAAGCCAAATGTTGAACATCCAAGAATCCCACAATATAATCTGACCCCTGAGACCATTGCTGGGATTACTCCTGTGATTGACCCAATGACTGAAGAAGGCATTCTAAAGGAGATTATGGAGAGTTCATGTAACTCACCCATTATGAGTTTGCATAAACCCAATGAGAAGGACCGCATCATTCAGGATTTGAGAAAGGTAAACACGATTGTTCCGTGTTTTGTTGTGGTACAGAATTCAGCTGTGTTTTTATTTCAGATTCCATGTGAGGCCAAGTGGTTCTCTGTCATCGACTTGTGTCAAGCCTTCTTTGCAATACCTTTGCATTTGGATAGTCAGTTTCTCTTCACTTTCCGTTTTGGCAGTCATCTCCCACAAAGGAGAGCTCCATGATCTTTAATCAGATACTCAAAAAGAATCTAGTGTCCTTAGTGATACCCTATCACTCAGTCCTAGTTCAGTACATTGACGAACTGCTAGTGGCATCAAATACTCAGGAGGCTTGCAAATGTGACAAAGTAGCATTGCTGAATCACTTAGTTGAGTGCAGATATAAAGTGTCCCCTACCAAGTTGCAGTTCTGTAGGAAAGAAGTCCTGTACTTAGGACAACACATTGACAAAATTGCAAGGAAGGTGTCACAGGAGAGAATCCCTGTGATTTTGAAAAGGAATCTTACAACAACCCAGACAGAAGTCACAAGTTTTTGGGCAATGACGAGCTACTGTTGACAGTGGATTCCCAGTTTTTTCCTGATGGTCAAGCCTTTACGGAGGCTGACAAACAGAAGACGTGTCAGATCCAATACCATAGTATGACAGCTGCATGTGTGCCTTCACTGAGCTGAGGGAATGTCTCTGCCGTGGCCCAGGCCTGAGAATGCCTCATTATAATATGTGTTTTGCTTTGTTTTGCAGGAAAAGAGAGGGCTGCGCTCTTTCAGTGCTGACCCAGATGCACGGCAATGTCCGCAAAACTGTGGCTTATGTTTCTGCCACAATGGACCCCACAGCTCCTGCTTTGCCTGGAGGTCTTATAACTGTTGCTTCCAGGAGTGTTAGCATTGAACAGTGAGAGAGCACTGTTATAGGTCACCCGTTGACTTTGTTTGTACCCCTTTCCATAGAGGTGTTGTTAACCCGTACTGAAACATAGCACTTCACCAATAGTTGACTTATCAAGTATGAAGCTGACAATATTAACACTTAGAAGATGTACTGTGTTAATCCCTGCCACCCTGTTGCCCCTTCAAGGAAATGAAATTGGTGAGGGCAAAGTTGAACATGACTGTCTTGATGTTACTGAACTATGCACTAAGCTGAGACCTGACAAACAAAATGTGTCACTAACCGAATTAGATTATGTGCTATTTGTGGATGGGTCTTGCTTACGAGACCTTGATGGAAACCTGAGAGCTGCATATGCACTCTGACCGGTCTCAGGTGTTGTTGAAGCCTCCTGACTTCAAGGAACATTTTCAGCACAACTGGCCGAGTTGATTGCTCTTACTAGAGCATGCTGTGTTTCAGACCAGCTGAAGGTGACAATTTTCACCGTTAGTCAGTACAGCTTTGGTGTCATTCGTGGCTTTGGACAGATTATGGTCCCAACACAGATTTAGGACCTCTTCAGGGTCACTCATTCACAATGGTGAAAGGGTGAGAAATTTGATACAAGCCATGCAACTACCTACCCAAATTGAGGTGGTGAAGTTTGCCACCCATCGACAAAGCACTGATTATGTGACAACGCATAATACGTATGCCGATGAGGCTGCGAGGAACTGTGCTTTGAATTTATGCTTCTTTAATGGGGAGTATGTCACTGAAAATTCAGATGCTACTAGCTGAAATCTGTTGCTAACTGCAGTTTATACTTGGGAGGAAATCAGGAGGTTACAGGAAGAAGTTCCAAAAGCAGAACAGCAAGGTTGGTTCAGAGTAAGTTGTGTCAAAAGAGCTGAGGATGACATTTGGGCTTCATGAGATGGAAGACCTGTGTTGCCAGATAGCTTGTTACCCCAATGGTTAGACATTATTGTGGCCCTGAACATCTAAGAAGCGATGCAATGGTATGCTTGTCAGGAAGACATGGTTTAACCCCAGATTCAGGTTAATGGCTGAACGTTTGTGTCAAAGATGTATTGTGTGCCAACAGCAGAATGTAGGCAGATGAACAGTAGTAACACTAAGTTGCATAGGGAGATCAGGAGGTCCCTTCAACAGGATGCAATTAGACTTCATTAAGGATGCCCATTTGCAATGAATTGAGATAAGTCCTAGAGATTGTGTGCATCTTTTCTCGGTGGGTTGAAGCTTACCCTACTAGGAGGGATGATAGTCTAACAGTGGCCAATTTGTTGTTGAGGGAGTAAATATTGCGTTTCGATTTCCCAAATTCTTGGAGTTTAACAATGAGGTCCTGAAGATGTTATGTGCAGCATAGACAACATTGCAGTTAGAGACTTACGGAATTGTGAAACAAGTCAATGGCAGATTGAAATCCAGTTTGACTAAAGTGTTTGCATCAACATCTTTGAAGTGGGTTGATGCTTTGCCTCTTGTGTTGATGACTCTACGCAGTACTCTGGTTAAGAGGACAAGATTGTCGCCCCATGACATCATCATAGAAAGGGCCATTGCCAGTGAATGCGCTTGTGAACATAACAGATAACATGATTCTTTATTACTGGAATAGTCTGGCTGATGTGGCACACTTCAGTCTCACCAGCTTGAAGAGGCTACAGTCCCACCTTAACAGGAGCAGTGACATGACCTCAGTCCCGGTGCCTGGTTTATGGTGAAGAAGCATGTGCACAAGTCGTGCTTGAAGCCTAGGTGGTATGGCCCCTGCCAGGTGATTCTGACACCATAACAGCTGTGAAGTGCAGAGGTCTCCTTAACTGGGCACATGTTGCTCAAACTCACAGTGCCACGTGTCTCCTTGATGATATAACAGCACCTGTTCCTGATGTGCCGGTTATTACAGTGAGACAGAAGGAGCAGGTTAGTCAAGCTGTTGTGGATCAACAAGCAGCTGGGACAGCCCGTGTTTGGCCTGAGGAGGGTCTCAGAGAGTCAACAGTTGAAGTCCGTACAGGAGGGTCTCTGTCAGTAGTATTGACTGCAACACATTCATACCCTGACGAAGGGCCTAGTGCAGGAGTAACGTAAGTTGTACTCCGGGACCAGTGGCAAAGAAGACAGGAGAGAGTGAGACACTGTCTGTCTGAAATGCATGTAAGGAAATCAAGAGCGAGAGTACCCAGAAAAAGGTACTAATCGCCTGAATGGACTTACTTAGCTGTCAGTGACTGGGAGAGAGCATTTTTCACCTTTTCCTATAACAATTTCCATCAAATTGAGCCTCTTTGAATTGAACTTTGTGGATGAACTGAGTTTTAAAATAGCATTGCCACTAAACAGACTGTGTCAGTTTATTCTGGAAATGATCATTAGTGGGTTCAAACTGTGCTTTTGTTAGACATATAAGTTTATAGCTTTGCCCAAACTACAAAGAAAAGTACCCAGGCCTGAGTTGGTGAAGGAGGTAAGGTTGTCTCATGAGTGCCATTGTACTTATTTTAGTGAGAAGATATCTGAACTTTGCTTTACGGTTTTCACAATTGGAAACTAACTGCAAGAAGTGTGCTGCAATCTTCTAGTTAAACGGTCTGTCATGGAGCATAACATAAACATTAATATATGTAAACACATCTGTGTGGGCGTATTTGTTTTTCTGACACTTGTATTAATTGCTTTATTAGTAATTTTGAGTTTACTTCATGCTTCACAGGTAGAGGAGTCTGAGTTTACACGTGCCTCTCAAACTTTATTTCCTACAGACAATTTTTTACTCGTAATAGATGAGAAATAATTACATGTAGATGCTTCTAGAGGAGATTACTCCTTGAATGATAATTCTAAGCTGCTTTATGAATATGTTGACACTATGGATGTTAGGCATTACTATGTTTGTATGCAACTACCTGCATCAGTTGCTGAGAGGATTACCTATCACCAACTCCCCTTGACATATTGAGTTACCTGTAGCTTGCTGCTGAGCTTATTTTATGGGAAAGATACATTTCAATACTATTACTTGAATCATGACTTGGCTCCTGATTTAGATCTTGGCAGACAGGTTACTCCATCACAACTGTGACGGATATCCTGTACGCCGAAATATAAATCCCATGATTTCCTATTGGAATTATATTTTGGCGGACGGGATATCTGTCACTGCTGTGATGGAGTCACCTGCCCGCTGAGATCTAAATCAGGACCATGGTCTTTTCAGAAGTTCCTGTGCTGAAGCTCTTGAATAGACAGCCTCATGCAAAAAACACTGAGATAGTGGTGCATTACTTTAGACCCACATTAATACTGCTTTTGCACATAGATACAACTTAACTTGTTTCTTGGCAGATGTAGGAAAGAAATTAATGGATTCAGTAGAATACAGAAGGGGAGACATCTTAGCTAAAGAAACAAATCATTCAAAAGTGTCATATTGGGCTAAAGGCGAGAGTGAACATAGATTAGTGGGAAACATGGCAGCATTAACTCTAGATTGGTAACAATAAAAGAGATTATGCATTTTCATGAGAAATCCACAACTGACACACATGTGACCATTCATTCAAAGTTAGAGGAAACTGGGAATTATATTTAGATGGAGCAGATCCTGTTTTTCCTGGAGTTCACAGGTTACCCAAGAGATGGTATGGAACATTTTACATGGGAATAGTTTTTCCAAAGATTTGTCTTTTGGGACAATTTGATGATTCAGCAAGGGAACAACATGTGAGAACAAAGATAGGTGCAAGTGCTAGTGAAATTGTTGGAAACAACTTTGGTACTCTGATACCCTTTGTAGGAGTGATACTCAACTCACACAAGATTAGAAAGTGTTCCACTGTAGTCGACAAGTTGTCTACTAATACAGCTGGAGGATTTTTAGTTATAGGTATAGCAATGGTTCCCATTAGATCAATGGTTTTGCAGAATCAACTTGCTTTAGACCTCCTTCTTGCAAAAGAGGGCAGAGTCTACCGGATGTTGAAAATTCAACAATGTTGTACTTACATTCCAGGTCTGTATTTCACCATGCTGCATTTCATAAAATACTGTTTCCCATTTTCTGCTAACGTGACAATTTTTGCAGGTATTCCCATGCTTTCTTACTTTAGAATAGATAAGTTTCTGTGCTAGAGATAGAGGAGAGAGCCTGAGAAGAAGACCTTGGCAAAAGTAGAGTGCTAACTGAATGGACTTTTCAGCAATGTGTCTAGCCTATTACCAGCTTGAGAAGGAGATGTCATGCCCATCTTCAACGTGTGACTTCCTTTGAATGTTTACTGTCTACAGCGAAAGAACTGATGAAATCAATGAGCCCCTGGTGATGAGGCGTATAAGGTGTGTTACCCAAAGACTTTGTGAGATAAAATATAGTGTTCACCTCATTAGACTTTAGCGACTACCGCCTTCAGAGATACCTTCAGATCCCATCTGACTTTGAGAACCCCTTCAGAACTGCTTTACTGAACCATTCTGCAGGCTCTGTGCAGATCTCTCTTGCAGATCCCTCGCAGAAACCTTCCCAGATTCCCTACTACCTGAGTAGACTTTGAGAGGTTTAGACCTCCATGATTTCACATGATTCTGTCCGAAGTGTGGCTTAGGCTAACTCTTATTCCTGAGCCATTGAATACTATTAATCGAGTTTATGAAATGCTAACACTTCCCTCATTGATTTGCTTTGTTTTGTCCTAATTTCCTTTATGAAACTTCCTTGAAGGAGAGATTTTAGGTTACCAAACCATCCTCTTAACATGGACTGGATTTGAGAGATTTAGGTTCCTAATGTAAAGTGAAGAGAATTGTAAACTTTTTTCTGAGCACCATATATTGATGCTGCACTTTTGTATCGCTATTGCAGTATTGCTTGTTTCTTTAATACTAGTAAGCCTCAATTTATTTAGGAGGTTGGGACTTACCATTATTATTCTGTATACCTTTACAGCATGCTTTTAAGAGTTGTGTATTCCTACTTGATTATTAAATTGTAATACACCTTCTTAAATTAGGTTAACATTTCCTGGTCCTCATTGTATAGCCAAGTGGGTTGCACTGAGAACTGAAATTAGATTTAATGTAAATGCTAACTCCATCACCTTTCAATAGAGTTAAAAAGGTCCATCAGAGGTCCAATGGTATGCTATATCAATGGTAAATGTTGTCTTACTAACCACCATTTTACCTTTCAAATGATGTGATGACAAATTTATCACAGTTGCTTCAGTGTTAGATCTTCACCTGTAGGTAATATTTATTCCATAGCCAGGTGTGCATACAAATACATGTATAAACCACTTGTGTTTGTGAGTTTGTGTAGATGAGTGTATTTCTCCAACACCAAAGATTTTTTTAAAGTGTCTGCTTTGGGCCGAAAGTATTGATGAAAACATTTTCTTAAACGTGTCGCTATTCGGATGGCTCGTAAGACATTCAGCAGTGTTTTCACTGTATGTCACTATTCAGATAGCTAGTAGGGCACTCAGCAGTATTTCGAAAGTCTGTCCTTAGCAGGTTAATTAACACCCCATCGGCAACCAACCACATCCCAGTTCATGAGCACAGGAGGTCAAATACTGCTTTGGAGGCATTGTCTTGGCTGTATTTGTAGAGTGGTGTGCCCATCATAGTATGGGCACTAAGTGTCTCGGGATGTCATGGTCAAGGAGGATAGAGAGGCGTTACCAAGACAATCCATACACCTGGTAATACACTGGCAATACAAATCCAATTTTGCATTTGTTGCTGGTAGATCACACCTGTAGAAGACCCACCTGCCACTGAACTGGAAGTACTACTTCTTACTAAAGCAGCCCTATAATTTCAGGTTCAGCCTGAGCACACCCAGGAATTACCTGGACCTTACGATTCTGTGACCTATTACAACCATTATGGGCCCATGGACTACTATTATCTGCCATATTACAGCTTGGTTAACTAGGTAATATGATTGCGCACTATTAAAAAACACCTCCATACTTCTATCATACATTTAGAAACACAATTCAAGTACCACTTGGAATGTTAAATATGAGCACTTAAGGTTGAAAAGCCTAATCTTTGCTTGATGGGGGTAATTTGTATGAGATTGTCGAAATAAATATGTGTATTTCTGTTGTAGTTATGTTTCAGAATGTTCTGAAGAACAGTGGCTGCACACAATGTTTTGGAAAATGTATGAGATAATGAATGTGTTATTAAGAAACAAAAGTAGAAACAAAGGTTTTTTTGTTTTAAGAAAGGAACAATATGCATTCATTTCAATAAATAAGAAGTTGGAGAAAGGTTTGAAGTGGCGGGCGGATCACTGAATGTAGTGCAATTTTAAGAGCCCAAACGGTTGCTTGAGTAAAAACTGGCAGACGAGAGGGAGGTGTATTTGTAGCAACAAAAAGTACTGAGACATTTAGTTGACATTTTGAGTGATGGTGAATAAACAGACAAGAGAAATAATATCCTCTAGTGCTGTCATTTGTATGCCAAGGACCGTCAGTTATTTCCTTTTTGCGGCAAGTGTCATCACCATATAAACTGGTGCAGTCATCAAATGCCCTTATATTGTATTTATATAGACAGAGTTCGCCTTATATGCCCTGATACCTCTACTATCTAGCGAGCTATTTTCTTCACCTGTTCCAGTATTGCCATCACCTTGCCGGGCACTGAACAAGTATTACCATTGCCAGCTTTTGCTTTCATGGACCCAATGCAACTACCTTTTGGAGGAACAGTAATCAAATGCCCAAGCATTGCCATCATATGTCCTGACTCAGACTTCATTTGTCCAGGCACCCACCACGGTCATACTGTATGGCTTGGAACTGTTACTACATGCAGGGATATTGCCTTCATATAACTCAGTTGAGCTATCTTTGAACAAGATATAGCCAATCTATGCCCGCAGCTTGCAAAACTAAACCCATAATTAGCATGCTGTGAGGTACAGCCATAATAGGTCTAGCTGGCCCAACACATAGAAAGGTATTTTCCTTGCATCGCAATGTAAAGATATCTTGTGCCCAGGGGACAATCTTTGAATGCCAGAATGTATTTGCCATTATATTCTGAGGTACTGCAACCATGGGCAAAGGTATTGCTATTATGTACTTATTGTGGAGTCCTAAAGCATGAACAGTTTATGAGTGGTGACCACATTAGGAGTATTCAATGAGCACACACAAGTGAGTTGCACATTGCACCTGTGGAATTAGATATCCTGATTTTATATGTCAGTTTTTCTGCTGTTGCACAGTAGTGCAGGACCACTTGTGCCAGGCCTTCTCAACTGCTGGCACCTGGTTTTTAAGGAGTCAGGACACTCTTGTAAAGCAGGACAATACATGCCTCAATAGTATTAACAGTAGGATTTAGATGATCATGAGAGCCGAAGTCAGAATCCAAATCTCAGCAGTGAAATGTAAACACAAGATGGGGGAGAATAAATAGACTTTCTGGGGTGCATTGTCATCTGAATACCTGTCTCTTATGTTTGCACCGTCTGCAGTGTATTTCAGAGTTTTGTTGCTCAGTGCAGGAGTATGCAAGAAGGATATAGGTGATGGCTCATGATTTCCTGGGCTTCTTACAAAAAGGTGCACTGTGGGACAGAGATTGCTCTTCCATCCTGGACATTACTATTGAGCACAGAAGTTAAATGTCTTCTGTAGGCTACAGCTTATATTTACATCTCCCACATATATGACAAAAATGTGTAGCTCCAGGTGGTACCACCTTACTCTGGCTGGACTGTAGTGTAAAAGCACTGCAATGACACTTAGTTAGAAAAAGTGCCTTTTGCCGTATAGAAAACAAAGGCTATTTTATATACTAGAGGAGGCACTCCTAAAGTATGTATTGTAAGCTCATATGGTTCGATGCATAATATGAAAATAAAACATGCTGCACATTGGAAATAGTATGCCCCCACAGTGAATATCTGCTCCAAAGCTGTTTTCACTGGGCAGGTAAAACAGAATTATCCACGAAAAGGTAGAGTTATAAATTAAAGCATCATTTCATAACTACACCAGAGAAAATCCTAGAGCAATGGTTAAAAGATTTTTTTGATATAGTCTCAGAAATCAAACTCAATGGTGAAAGCATATTTTTGATGACTATACTGGAAAAATAACTTTAAGAAAGTTCACTTGGAGGGGGAGGAGCTTCGCGGGCAACCAAGATGGCCGCGTGAGCTCAGAGCTCCGAAGACCCTCCGATCCTCCGAATTAATCCTGCTATTTATCCTGTCCCACATTAGTGGGAATCTGTCGCTGAACTGTTGCTGATGCGGGACCCGTTCTCTGATCGAAGATCCGAGCTTCCTACGCGGAGTTAAACCGTGTTGAAGGTTGGGGACGACGACGCCATAATAGCCTGGCATTACGTGGGTGACGGCGGTGCTTCAACGCGGTGGCAGTCTGATGAGGTGGAAACTGCCCCATCAGTATAATCCGCTGGGTAATCTGGGCCGGCCGCTAGTGCAGACACTAGCGGCCATCCCAGATTACCCAGCTGATTGAAGTGCTGGAGAGGCGGTGGAGGCGAGTACTGATTTCTACCGACTTGGGGCTGCAGGGACGACTGGGTCCTTCTCCGGACTGAGCGACCCCCGTCACCCAACATGGCGGGCAGAGGTGATCCGGACAAAAGGAAGCCTAGTGTCAGCAGGAAACCTTCCCTTTCGCGGCCCACTATTTCTGAGCGCTTCACCCTCCCGAAGGGATCGCCTGGAGCCTCAGGCCGCACTAAAGACATGCAGCGAGATGTGTCACCGGACGACTCGGAACCCACCCTCCGGGATGTCATGGGAGCCATTGGGGGCATCAAGGCCGAAATGCATAAACAGCATGAAGTGTTAACGCATAAGGTCGACAAGTTGGCGATTGAAGTCAACCTCATCAGGGCCGATCTCGGCAAAACTAATGACAGGGTCAAGTCGCTGGACATGAAGGCGTTGAGTTTAACTTCTGACGTGACCGACCTGCAGTCGGAGATTCGGGACCTGAAGGCCACGAACACGTTGTTTGCCCGCAGGCTCGACGACTTCGAAGGACGGGCAAGGCGCCAGAACGTCCGTATCATAGGTGTGCCGGAGGGCGCCGAGGAAGATGCTACCGACCTTTTTGTTGAGAACCTTGTACTGAATCACTTAGCTCCCGGTGGACTGAGCAAGTTCTTTTCGGTGGAGCGGGCGCACAGACTACCTGGAGGCCAGCCGAAACTGGGAGCCTCTCCGCGCCCCATCATTGCCAGAGTCTTCAATTTTAGGGACCGGGACGCTATCCTGCAGGCCTCGAGGAGAGGTGGACCATTAAAGTTTCAAAACGCCGATATAAACTTTTTCCCCGACTTCACTCAAGCGGTACAGAAACGCCGGCAAAGTTTCATGGGAGTCAAGCGTAGGTTGAGGGAGTTGGGGATGAAGTACTCTATGTTATTCCCGGCAAAACCTCGGATAGAACACGACGGCCGGGCGATGTTCTTTGACATGCCGGAGGCGGCTGGGGACTGGCTGGACACTTTGCCTCAACGACGGAGTGCCCCCGAGGATCAGTCGGAGGGGGCGTCGGGCGGACCTGATCTTCAGGAGTGAGCGATTTTTCTCGGACTGCCTTCGGTGGATGGGCCTGCACATGCAATCAGTCACGGACTATTGTCTTTTTAATATCGTTCTTTTTCATGATCGGGGGATACGGGGGGGATAGGCTGTCTCCTTTCTCCTCTGGGGGCTTTCCGTAGATTAGTTTTTTGGGGCGACAGGCACACTGCTAGTTGGGGGGGCTTTTTAGTCTAATGCAGGGGTGCAGGGTGGGGGGGTGGTTGGTTTGATTGTTTTCTTTGTGTTTTTCTTTCTTCCTTTTTCTCAAGGCAGGTGACCATTCTTCTGAATACTATGTAGCGGTGACTGTTCTCTGGGGGGGGAGTGGGGGCCCGTGCTTTGATGATGGGGGTAAGACGTTAAATGTATTGAGTTGGAATGTGAATGGGCTGGGGGATCGCATAAAACGTGGGGTGGTGTTGCAAATGTTTAAAAGGTGTGTGCCCGATGTCATATTGTTACAGGAAACGCATCTCATTGGTAATACGTGCTGCGCACTCAATAGGAAAGGGTTTAAGATGGTGGAGCACTTGGGGTTCTCTTCGGGGTCCCGAGGGGTGGGGATTATGGTGCGCATGTCGCTCCCGTTGGAGGTGGAGACTAGCGTAATTGATGATAGAGGCCGTTACGTTGCCGTCACGGGTAGGTGGGAGGGGCGTACCCTGATTTTGGTTTCTGTTTATGTCCCCCCTGGCTTACAATCGACGACCTTTCAGGATCTCGGGGCGCCATTTTGGGCCTTCCGGAGGGACTGCTCATAGTTGGTGGAGATTTCAATGCAGTTGTGTTGGGGACCCTTGACCGTTTTCCATCCAGAGATCTTCGCGGTGCGCAATCTTGGCTCCCTGAGTACTATGGGACTTATTGATTGTTGGAGACTTCTTCATCCCGCCCAGCGGCAATATTCCTTTCATTCGGGTGCGCACGGTAGCCTCTCCAGGATTGACTACATTTTGGCTCCGGCTGCCCAGGCTTCGGCCGTCTCGGGGGCCCGCCTGATGGCCAGAGGCATATCGGACCATTCCCCGGTCAGGGTGTCATTTGATTTTGGTATCGTGGCAGCCTCTAGGATGGCGCCGGTCAATCCATGGTACTTTCGTAACCCTAAAACTCGTGACCTCCTGGCTAAAGCCATTGACCTGTATTTCTCCGAGAATACGGGCTCGGTGACGTCGGCCTTGTCCCTAATGGAGGCCTTCAAAACTGTCCTGAGAGGAGAAGCTTTCTCCTTAATAGCCAAGGTGCGCAGACGCAGGGATGAGGATGTGGTGCGGTTGGAGTCAGAGATTGAGGATCTTGATTCTCAACTGGAAACTGATCCGACGCCTGCCCTGTTACATGCTCTCTCTCTAAAGCAGGCGGAGTACCGGGCCACTGCTACTGACGCAGCCAAGGTGATGGGCAGAGAACAACAAGGGAGGATCTTCGACGCAGGGGATAAGGTAGGCAAGCTTATTGCTTGGCTGGATAAGAAGGAGATGGCTTCCCGTGTGGTGCCCGAGGTGTTGGGTGACGACGGGGTGGGTGTTACTGACCCCAACGCTATAGTCACGGCCTTTACCGACTACTTCCAGTCCGTCTACACGTCGGTTTCTACCTCGACTGAGTCGGAATCGGCTTCTTTCCTAGATGGGATTGAGCTTCCTTGCCTGTCGGACGCTGAGCGTGGTGACATGGACAGGGGCATTACGGCGGACGAAGTGGCTCTTGCGATACGCTCCTTACGTTCTGGCAAAGCTCCCGGCCCCAACGGTCTTCCGATAGAGCTTTTTAAGATTAAGGCTGATACCATTGCTGTACCCTTGCGACGTATGTTCCTGGAGGCTCGCGAGGTTGGCGAGCTCCCGCTGGATCAGCGATTGGCTACTATTGTGGTTATTCACAAGGAGGGGAAGCCCAGGGACCTTTGTAGGTCATACCGCCCGATTTCCCTGCTAAACGCCGAGCCTAAAATTCTGGCTAAGTTATTAGCCAACTGGCTGGTGGGTGTGATCGCTTATCTGGTTCACCCGGACCAATCGGGATTTATACCTCATCGCAACACCGCCCTCAACCTTAGGAGGCTCCACGCGGCCATGGCACGGGTTAACAAACTTAGTGAGCCGACCGTCTTGGCATCACTGGATGCAACGATGGCGTTTGATTCCCTCGAATGGAATTACCTGTGGGCAGTGTTGACTAAGTTTGGGTTTGGCCCAGACTTTCTCAGCTGGGTTAGGCTTTTATACGCCTCCCCGCTGGCCAATGTAACGGTCAATGGCCGTGTATCAGCTTCCTTTGCCTTGCGCAGGAGCACCAGACAGGGCTGTCCACTGTCGGCGCTACTTTTTGCTCTAGCGCTTGAGCCGCTCGCTGCTTGGATACGCACCCACCCAGAAATCCGTGGGATTAAGTGGTCGCCGGGCTTCGAGGACCGCGTGTCGCTGTACGAGGACGATATCCTGCTCTATCTTACCTCCCCTTGTAAGTCCTTGATTGTGGCCTTTGACGTGCTGGGTACTTTTGGAGGATATTCGGGCCTAGTTATTAACTGGTCGAAATCCTACCTTTACGTGCTTAGTGGAGAGACCCCACGTCTTCCTAGGGGCTGTGCCATACAGATTGCGCTGCAGGGATTCAAGTACCTGGGTATTATATATCAACTGATGCCCGGGCACGATACTCTAATAATTTGCTTCCCCCTCTTGCGCGCCTTCGGCGCGACGCGGAGGGTTGGAGACGGCTGCCGCTGTCCTTGCTAGGACGTGCGGCATTGTTTAAGATGATGTCCCTGCCGAGATTCTTGTATGCGCTCCAGAACACACAGGACCCCGTCCCTTCCAAATATTTTAAGGAGGTTGAAGGTTTGCAGCGGACCCTCTTATGGGAGGGCAGGCCGCGTATTGCTGTTGCCAAGCTGACGATCACATGGTACGACGGCGGTATCGCTTTGCCTGATATCCGGAGGTACTACTGGGCCTCTCAATTGGCCGCTCTCAACCATGGCTTTTATGGACCGGCTGATAGCCTGGGGTATGCCATGGATCGGTGGCTCCTGGACGATGGGAAGTACTACAGAGCACTATATTCAAGATCTCTGGATGGAAGACTGACTGGCCCCACCAAGACTGCTGTGCACATTTGGAGGGCCATCACGAAAGCACTGGGGTGGCAGGGTAGGCTTACTATGGCCACTCCACTCTATGACTTGTTGGGCAAGATGTGGCATACGAAGGGGTTTGACCGGTGGGACCTCATTGGAATCTCCAAAGTCGATGATATGATGGCCAGGGGTGAGATAAAGTCTTTTGACACTCTGCAAACTGAATTTTAATTGGGAGCCACAGAGTATTTTAGATACGCTCAATTGCGACCCGCCCTTGCGGCAGCACTGCCGGTTGGAGAGAAGGTCCCCGAATCGTCCCCGCTGGAGGATAGGGTGCTGGACGGCCATATGCCAGACAGTGCCATTTCCCTGATTTATAAAAAGTTGATCAATGTACGCACGGATCTTTTGCTGGGTGTGAGAGACCAGTGGGTGCGTGATGGAATTGAGCTGGATGATGAGGACTGGCAGTGTGCGGTGTCTTCCCCCAAAGAAGTGGCAATTTCGGCTAGATTGCGTCTGGTTCAGTTGAAGATCCTCCACAGAGTCTATGTGACTGGCCCCAGGTTAATTCATATGGGACTCTCAGTGGACGGTCTTTGTAGGCGTGGCTGTGGAGAACTGGCCACATTCTTACACACCATCTGGGAGTGCCATGTTATAGCTTCTTACTGGGAACGTGTGCATGCAGTGATGCGTGAGGTAACGGGGGTAGACCTGCCAGCGGAGGCCCGACGCTGCTTGTTAAATGTGTGGGGTCCTACGAACTACAATAATGCCCAAACTCAATGGGTCACGCTGGGGAACATGGTGGCTAAGCGGGATATCGCCCAGAAGTGGGGGGCCCCATCTCCCCCCTCCGTGGAACTGTGGAAGACCAATATGGATTGGCGCATGCTCCGTGAGAAGACAGTATACGTGGACCAGGAGGTGGAGAGTTGTTTGAGGGGCCTGGAACGAATATAGGGGCGACATTTGTTTACCTCCCGATACTGATCCGATAGAGGTTCGTCTTTCTCCCTAGCCCTCCCTTCCAACCATCTCCTTATTTAGCTGACATCCTGCCTTTCTTCCCCCCATGTTCGTTTGCTTTTTACAGTATAGTTACTCTAAGAAGCCGTTTGGCCCTACCCACCTCCCGGGACTATGTGTTTTGTATTATTCCTTGCCAATTCCTTTCTCTTAGTGTTTCTTTTTCGTTAGTATTTTTATAGGTTTATTGTTCTCATACTATAAAATTAAACCTGATATTTTTCT
This sequence comes from Lissotriton vulgaris, assembly GCF_964263255.1. Lineage (NCBI taxonomy): Eukaryota > Metazoa > Chordata > Amphibia > Caudata > Salamandridae > Lissotriton > Lissotriton vulgaris. Next base: position 232,384,875 of record NC_141696.1, read on the forward strand.
TTGATCTGATTTGTGCGCACCTTTCATCCGTTCTCTACAATGCTGCCTAACCTCAGGGATGTAAGGCTGAATAGCTGTGTGCTTTGGACTTTAAATAAAGGTTTTCCCAAAAAAAAAAAAAAAAAAAGAAATAAAGTTCTCTTGATGGCGCCTGAGAGAAAGTTGGTTTTAAATCAGATTGCCTCTCAGCCCTACTCCTGAGGTCCAAATTATATCCTCGGCTGAATAATACCAACCCTGCTCATGGAAGACAATGGGTTGGCCTCTTGGCCCAGAAAGGTGGGATTGATGTTGAGAGCACGTAAATATCACCTATAGATTTAAGCATTACTAATGATTAAAGCTGCCTTGAGCTTCAGGCATAAAACTACATTTAAAAGCGGCACGCAGACATTTGGTGCCGGAAAAAATGAAAACATGAGGCCTTAGCTTACGCGCGGATATTTGGTGTTGGAAAAGTGAACACTTGAGGCCTGATCGGAGGCTTACCATTTTATGAATCATGTAAAGCCATGCACAATTAATTCATGGTTGATTTAAATGTGTTTAGCTTAGATTTGACCTCACTAAAGAATATAGATTTTATGTGCAAAATGTGTTCAGAGCTTGCAAAATAGCATGTGTTTGTACTGAATTAATACACATTTTAAAGTGTAGAAAAGCTGAAATACAGCTCCTGATTTAGTTTCTGCTTCAGAAAGCCTCAGCACTGTCCTTGAAATAAGAATGGATTGTTTGCCCTTTCCTGTTCTCCATGAAAGAAAGAAGCTTCTTATAACTTACAGCCTGTAGCTTTCTTTATCAGTATTCAGTTGCTTTAAATACAGCCTCATTCATTTCATAGCTAGAGTAACTAAAAAGCAAACATTTTCTCCGGTATTAATATAAAATGTGTTTACTGTGTGCACCTACATAATACTTTCTTGTTGGAATAGATATTTCTGTTTAATTGAAATAAAAGTTTATTTTGCAGGAAGTTATGAGATTAACTCATTTAGAGTAAAATTCAAATGTGTCATAAGAACTAACCTGATTGATGACGTGAGTAGTCAACCTAGGGGTGTCAATGTCTTTCTGCACTTCAATTGGATGGGGTGTTGATGCCTCATTTTTGCTTAACTATATACGCGTTCCTAGCTCAGAGGTGGGGGCTTTCTTTTGTTCTCTTTTTGGAAGGATTTTTTTGAGTTCTGCAGCGTGAGGAAAACTTTGGGCAGCCTCTGGGGGAGAGAGCTCGCATGCTCAGACAGAGATGGAGCTGAACAGGAAGAGAGAGAGAATCAGCTGTAAGGGAACAAGGGCAGATCTAAATATAAGCGTTTTGCTATAAAAACAAGCTTTATGCTGTGACTAACTGGCTTTGCCAAGACGTATTTGCCCTATGCTTTATTTCTCTTAATGGGGGAGTTTGCAATTATTAGTTATTGATTTAGCTTCATGCTAAGCTCACTCTTTTGCTTTTTATTTCTTGAACAGTTCTGACTGACTTCATTAATGCCTCATGTTCTTAGAATAGGATTCCTTGCTTTATGGAACACATTGTATGCAACTTTTTTATATGCTCTGTATTAATTCTATTTTTTTTTTATCCTGTAACCTGCTTGATATCTAACTAATAAATGATGAGTCAGAGAAACTTAGATCTTGATTGGAAAATAAATCTCTTTAAAGCTACTCACCACTCTCATTATTGACTAAAATATTTATTTGCATTTGATATGCTCATGTTTATGTAAGTGTCCTCTTGGTCATAACACAGTGGAAAAAAATCCTTTGCCTTGAGCGGAAAACAAGGGTAGTTATACTTTTGTAGAGGGGGGATTACCGTGAGATTTTCCGCTCCACCAATGTCAATAACTGGTCACTTAGCAGGGATTTGCCACCTGAGAAGGGGACATGTACAGTTGGTAGAACAAATGAAAGCCTTGTCAGCAATTGCTTTGAGTTGATTATTCTAAGGCAGGAACATCTACCATTCTTTTTAGGGCTCTCCCAGACCTTCTGCTCCAACTCCAGAAGAATGTAAAACCAGTTCTGACCCTAGCAGAGCAAATTCACCTAATCTACATAGGGAAGCGGCTATGAGAAGGACCTGAGCTATTCCTAGTAGATGGCAGCAATGAATGTATTGTTTTTTATCTCACAGAAAGGTCTGAAGGTAACTAAGAAAGGAAGTGCTGCAAAAGGAGGGCAGAGGGTATTCTTTAAACACTTGCTAGTGCACAGGATAAAACAGGCATCTAATCACTGGTTCCTCTGAACATCCCTAGATCTGAGAAGAAACATGCTGGAAGAAAAACTAAGGACTCCTGACTCCTTCTGGCACCCTGGTGCTTAAACCCCTCTCCAAAGGTCGAGAGGTTGATCTCCTGTTTGCCTGCTCCAAGGGCCCAAGGCATCCCAGCTGACTACTGCACTGAGGTGAGAGATGCCTAGACGCCCTGATGACTGCAAGAGTGACAAGACTTAATCCTTTCTCCCAGCTCTGGAAGACTAGGCCCTGGGGCTGGTATGTGGTCACACCCTCAGAGGTCATGAAAACCATATTTATCTCACTCAGAACATTTTGCAGTGTTGAAAACGGGTTCAGCGGGAGAGCATTGTAAAGACATCTGTCTAGTGGAGCCTTGTTTGGCTCCAGCCTCAAGCCTTATCTCGCTGATGGATAATGAAAACAAAAATGTGATTCAGTTCAACGGTTAAACATTGTGCCAGGGCCAGGTTGTAAACATATCTTAGTGGTGAAACAAACTCAGTGGGCACAAAATGCATCTTTGTCCCACTCTGAGCTTTTAGCACCAAAGCCAATGGCTTAAGGAGGAGCTCAATGACATTGTATGTGACTTTGAGAGACTCTTGCTGGCCTCAACTTTGCACCTTGCCATGCTGGAAGACTTTTTGCTCCCAAAAGTAGACCATGTGCCATGTTAGAAATTTTGACCAGTAAAGCATGCTTAGTTTACCTGACCTCAGCTCCATCTTGGTTGGCCTGATATCATGCCAAGGTTTCTGTCAGGATTCTGCCATCCTGCCTCTAGGCGGCGCTTATGTAGGCCCTCTGAACTCCTGCTTTTATCACTAAATATGACTTTATACAATTCTGCACTTTGTCATGCCAGATACACTTTGTATTCCAGTCCAGGATTCCACTCTTATCTTGATGCATTATGGTCCTTGCGGTTCCCTCTGTCTTCAGACCCTTCCCAGATCATTTGCTGGTGGTAGGTTCTTGTTCACTAGATTTGTTCCTGGGTACTATGGTTATTTTTAAACCCTCTCGCTCCGATCCACTTTCCGTTCCCGGTTTTTTATTCTCTTTCTTGTGTCTCCTGGTTTCCTTGATCTTCATTTCTACAAGCCTTAGATCAGCCTTCCCTTCATTGGTGGTACCCTGATTCGCTGCACCTGGCTCTCTCCCTGCAACCTGATCCTCCAGCTATGTCAGTCCTGTGAGAGCAGAGTGCGTTGGCTTTGCAAATGACTTCTGCTGAGTCTCCTTGTGCTCTGTGTTCCTGCTGCTGTTACTACCGGCTTGTCCTTTGATTCTGTTTCCTTTTTCCCTGTACCTATTTTCCTGTGTTTTGATTGACTATATGTAGTATCTGTTTCTGTCTCTAGTTTTCCTGCATGTCTGCTCCTGTGTTGGCTATAGTTCATAGTCTCCTGTCTGCACTCTTCTTGATCTTCTCTGTTATATGCAGACTCCTTGCCTTGTATGTTCCAGTTTGTCTGCATATTTCTGTCTTGCCTTGTTTGTGTGTAGAACTTTCTTAGCCTTGAATTCCAGTCCTATTTCTGACCTTGATTTCCTGTCCTGCTTTGCCTGAGCCAAGTTTCCTCTTTGGTGTTTCTTGTTCTGTTCCCTGTTGTTCTGTCTTGTATTGTTATCTGGATTGCCATTGCTTCAAGGATGCCAGTTAGATTCCAAGGCGTGTGCCTTTGTCACAGAAAACCACACAGTGCGCCTTCTCCATAGGAGCTGATGAGTGTCTCCTAGAACTCTGTAAGATTAATCTACTCCCTGCTTCGGAATAAGATCTTTTCACCTTGCAGAGAGACCATTTCAGAGGAACAGAAAAACTAACATTAATGATGGTTGTCTATCGTTTCCCTGTTTATATTCATGTTGTGTGTTCTTGTGTCTACCCTGCAGACTGTCAGTGCCACAATCAAAACCTGTTTCCAACTTGCTTCAGTCTTCTGCTTCCGACTTGCTTCCCTTCCAGTCTTCTAGTACTCTCTTGCTTTTATTCCCTCCAGAGACCATATACAAACCTAGTATCCTGTCTTTGCCGGGTCTGGTGGCACAGTGGGCAAATGCATCCACTGCAGGGACCTGTGTTCGAACTCATGGTCACAGGTTCTAATCCCGGCGGGTCCACTGAGCCTTTCAACCATCTGAGGTTGATAAAATGAGTACCATTGAGTTGGGTAACAATATACATCTGTTATTCAGCGCCTTGAGACTTTCGGGTGATACATGCGCTATACAAAAGTACATGTTTATGTTATCCCAGTCTCATCCAGCAAGTCCTCTGACCGATCACCCTGTTACTTCCCTGCAAGTCCCCCGACAGATTGCAAATCCCATCCAACAGTGTCTGGTTCTGGTTCTTGGAATTGCTGATAACCCTTTCATCCTGTGTCCCTAAATTGAAGGAAGGGGTACACTGCACATGCTAATTAGGAACCTTGGGACAACATGGGAAAGCAGGGCCGGTTCTAGGGTTGCTGGCACAAGGGGGCATAAAAATCAAGGGGGTTTATCTCCGCTTTTTTGGCTTTAAAGCCAAGAAAGCTGAGATAAAATTATCTCCCTATTACCTAGCTGTTGCTAACACCAGTTAGTGACAGCTAGTAGGAGATAACAACCATCTTTTGGCCCCGCTTTGCATGTCAGTGATATTTATCACTAATGACATGCAAAGTGGGCGTGCCAAGATGTTAGTGACTGGAAACAGTCGCTAACATCGCTATCTCCTATTACCAACTTTTGGAGATATTCGCGCTAAGCGCGAATATCTCCAAAAGCTAACACCTGCCCCATAGCAGTTCTTAGCCATGTTATCCAATGGTAGGTGGATAACATGGCTAAGAGCATTAGCTCGGTAATGCATGAATATCGCTGACTTTGCAGCGATAATCATACATTTCGGCTGAATTTTATCTCTTAGGAGATATACCTTGATAATAGCAAGGTTCCTAAGCGATAAAAATCGTCGCAGCTCGGCGATAAAAATATCGCCGCTAAACCAATATAGCGATAAATATCGCTAGTTGTTGGTAATATGCCCCCTGGTGTGAAAATCTCTTAGGCGCACCCAAACCCTGTGCTTAATTTAACAAAAATAAATAAATGCAGGTGTGCAATTCTTTCTCAGGAGGCTTCGCCCTGTCCGCCACTGCTATAGTTAACTTCAACCAAAGGTGGCACTACTGCCTATATGGACTCGGGAAAATTCGGGATGTACACCTGATCGGATTTGCAGAGTAAGGGAACAACTGTTCCCCCCATCAAGGTTCGGAAGTGGGGTGGATGCTTCTCAGATAATTTTGAAAACATATTATTAAATAGTTAATTTTATAGCACACATTTCACTTGCATTTGCAGTAAAGATATAGACTCTGAAATGGCACACATGAAATATTCCAATACTTTAATTGTAAGAAATTTAAATGCAAACAATTTATCAAGTTAAACAAGATCAGATAGAACCAAGCCTTATGCACAGTGGCTACAGATTGTACAGAACTGAGAGAGTTCCCTTAAAGAATTATATACCGCTAGCAAATTGGCCCAAAAAGAGTCAATATGTGGGACTCACGTCAGACCTGACAAGCAGCACAAAAACTATTATATTAGCATCAATATTCTGAACATTCTGCCAATAAACTAGAAAACCTGAACTGCAGCACTCCTGTTATTCTGATAGGAAGGCCGAACAACATATAGCCGCATCCTCCCCTGGAAGGGGCCTATTGCCGTCTCCCCTTAGGCGACCCATCCTTAGTGGGTTCCGCCTCTCAGTGGGAGGGGCCAATGGCCGCCTCCCCCCGGGCGCTCCCATCCATAGTGGGTGGCGCCCCCCTCTAGGGACCTTGAAATTACTGCTCACCGATCATGACCTTACCGCCACAGGCCGGATAGTTGACCGGCTATCCGCCCCCCCCCAGACTCCTCCTAAAGGTCATGCTTCCTCAAACCCCTTAGCCATGCTATGAAGTCTCCTATGAGTAAAACATTCCCCTCCCGGGACAGGTGAACCCCATCATTCAGATACATGTGATCACCCCGAATACACCCATGAGGAATACTATGCAACTGCGCAGAGCGAAACAATCTACCAATTTTATTGTTAACCTTCTTCACCGAATGGTTGAGAGCTGACACCGAAATACCCCCCCGCCATACTTTCCAGGGAATCATGTGGGACCAGGCAATCGTGCACCCCGGGATTCTTTTTGCCAACCAACTAACGGCAGACAAAACTTGCTCGAACAATACTCGTCTACCCAGAGTCACCAAGTCATTGCCCCCCAGGTGTACTATGACTACAGATGGCGGTGACCTCTGCCGTCCTAAGAGACCCTCAACAAATGATTCGAATTGGTCAATACAGAGCCCGCCCCTTCCGTGGAAGGCCACTCTGTACCCGTATTCCCCAGCTGCGCGAGTCGCGTCACCTGCTTTGAATACGTCCACGGCCTGCCTCACGTATGAGTGGCCCACGACCCACACCACTCTCTCCTCAGACGGTGATCCATGACCACTGGTCTCCTGGTACTGGGTCGACTGCAAATTCCGCCCCGCATAACATGCTCGCGAAACTGTAATACAAACAAAAGACAAGAAGCGTGAGTACATGTCAATTGACTTACAACATGTACAATCGCACATACCTTTTGAAGCAATTCGAGGACCATCGTCCCAACTGTTTTACTTCATCCGCACTCTGACCCCTGGCTGTAGCCTCAGTAGCCGCCCCTATCCTAAAGGAGTGGGTCCCAAAATCGCTCGGGTCCATGCCTGCAGCAGCGATTGTGAGCGCCAGCACCCTCTGAAACTGAAATCTCGTCAGTGGGGTGCCATCCCTGTGCCTCAGCAAAATTCCCCCCCACGTAGCAGCCCTCAGCGCCAAGTATTCCTCTATACACAGTATTGGGCACGTGGGGGACCCTCGCATGCGCTGCACAATAACACTGTTCCCCGCAGCCCCCTGGTCGGTCTTGGACCTGGCTATCGTCACAACCATCGAATCACCCCTAATTAGGACGTGATTCCTGCACAGGCCTCCCTCAAGGTCTTTTTTATTCCTAGCGACCAGTTCGCTCACCCGCATCGCCCCATGGAACGCCAATGCGAAAGCTGCCCGGAACAAAACCTCCTCGAATTGGGAGGAGCATGTCTCGACTAGTTTCGCCATAAGTAGAGACAACCTTTCTAAGCCAACCGGGTGCCTCTCATCCTGCTTGCGACCCTCAAGGCACTGCCAGCCGCGAAGGGTTTTTCTCGCCAAAAAGGAACTTGTTGGGTCTTTTATGCCATGCACCTGCGCCATAAATGAAATGGCCGCCCTGTGCCTACTGGCCGTTGCCGCTGATCGGCCTTCTCGGTGTAGAGCTACCAAGAACCCCAGGAAGGACTCCTCCTGACCCCAGTTCTGACTCCCTGTCGGACCCAAAAATGTGCAATAGGAACGAAACGCTCCTTTGTATGCTTTCCTTGTCCTGGGGGCTAAGCTTGCTGCCACGAGGTCTTGTAATCCAGGGCACCGATTAGCCAAAGCGCTTCGGGGAATGGTGCCGCCACTGGGTCCGCTGTAGGTAGGTAACCCCTGAACGCCTGCATATGTGAACGAGAGAGTGCATCAGCTGCATGATTCAGTACGCCCGGCACATGTTTCGCCCTGAACTGTACATTCAGTCTCATGCAAAGCAGCACAACTTCCTTCAACAATCTCAAGATCCATTTGCAGCGTGCTGCCTGATTGTTAATGCATTCGACAACAGTCATATTATCAGACCAGAATACAACAGAGCGGTCTCTGAAATCGTCCGGCCATGCCAACAGAGCCACAAAAATAGGGAATAGCTCCGGGAACCCAATGTTACTTGTGAGACCGCATGAGTGCCACCACGCCGGCCATGTTTGCGCCGACCATCGGTTACCAAAGATGGCGCCAAATCCCACGCTCCCTGCCGAGTCAGTCCACAAACCCAGCTCGTCCGAAGACGCTGGCGGCTTGTTCCACACTACTCGACCGTTGAAGTCTGCCAGAAATGCCAACCAAATGCGCATATCCTGGCGAACCTCTGCAGACAGTCTCGTGCGGTGGTGTCCTTCTTTGAGACCAACCATAGCTTGTGCAATAGAGCGGGAGAAGGGGCGGGCCATTGGTATAACTCTCAAGGCAAAGTTAAGCTGACCCACTGTTTGCTGTAACTGGTGCAGGGTTACTATCTCTTTACTAAGGCAAAGTTCAAGGGAAGCCCTAAATTTAGCTACCTTTCCCACCGGCAAATGGAAACATCCCTCCACAGAATCGAGCTCAATTCCGAGAAACTCCAGTGAAGTAGATGGTCCAACCGTCTTACCTGGTGCCAATGGGACTCCAAACTCCCTCATGAGGATGCAAAAGTCCTGTAGCGCCTGCGCACATTTCGTGTCGCCGGCTGCTCCCAAGAACAGAAAGTCATCTAGATAATGCATAACATGCCTATGCCCTGTGGCCTCGGTGAATGCCCACTCTAAAAAACAGCTGAATTTTTCAAAATAAGCACAAGAAATGGAGCAACCCATCGGCATGCATTTTTCCATGTAATAACTCCCTTGGAATGCAAAACTTAGCAAACGCTGATCTTGTGGGTGTACCGGGAGCAACCGGAACGCTGATTCGATATCTGATTTTGCCATCAGCACCCCGGGGCCCAGGCGATTTAACATGGTGACGGCATCATCGAATGATGCGTACCGCACCGAACAAACTTCTGGGTCAATAGCATCGTTAACCGAGAAGCCTCTTGGAGCAGACAGGTTATGGATCAGCCTAAACTCCCCCGGGTCATTCTTTGGGACCACCCCTAATGGGGAGCAGATGAAATCCGCCACTGGCGGGCGCTGAGAAGGCCCTGCCACTCGCCCTAGACTCGCTTCTTTTGCAATTTTTCTCTCTACCACACTTGGATTATGCTGCGCTGATAGCTGGTTTTTACAAAAGGGTTCCCCTCGAAAATCCCCCGCCGGGATGTGGAAGCCGTATAAGAATCCCTTCCTCAACACCCCAGCGGAGACATGATCAGGGTATTTGTTCAACCAAGGAGTCATAGCCATGATATCAACGGGTGTAGGCAATCGGTCACAGCGTTCTACCTCACTCCTGCTTGGACCCTCCTTTACCTCCCGTCCCGCTATTTTTTGATCTACATGAACTCTCCGGGTGTGAGGAATTCCCACAGCCCGCACACGCATGCTTGAACCTACATGTTCCTTGCGGTCTGTTACAGTTGCCTCGATTGAAGCCCCAACAGACCCCCCGCTTTCCACCATTCCCGCCGGTTTTCGGCTGGTGATCACCACCGGCGCCTGCTCGAAAGGGCACCGCGGGCCTTTGGCGGGAAACCCCCGACCCACTCCCGCCTGGCGAGGATGTCCCTGCCGCCCCAGGCAAGAGCTGCTTATGCCAAGAAATTGAGTCGAGGCAGTCCCATGTCAGAGAGGAATCATACTCTTTCGCTTTACGGAATTTCATGTCGTAACCTTTCCACTCGTCCCCCTCATACATTTCATAAAAATCCATTATACGAGTTTGATAACAAGACAGTTCAGTCAATTCCTCGGGCTTACGTTCACCAATAATCGCAGTAAACATTGCAAAGGCCTTCGCCCAATTCGTTATCGACTCCTCCACCCTAAACTCCGCCATCTTGGCACGCCAAACGCTCGGGTGCCACAAGTCTTTCTGAGTTTTAGCATATTCCATCTCGCGATGGTCAGTTAATAATGAAAACATATTGACATACTTGTCTGCCCATATCAATTCTTTCGTGGCAATCGGGATATGTTGTACCACCCTTTCCCGCCTTGAGGTTAATGAGCCCTCCCCCGCCAATGGCAAAGCGAGCTTACCCGGTTCGGTCGTTGTTCCCGCTGTTTTCTCGCGACCAGCTGCCGGTCCTTCCGGTATCACCTGTGGGGAAACAAGAGGAAGATTCGCCTTCGCGGCATCTCGCGTCTGCCGCAACTGCTGGATTAGTAACTGGGCCTCTTCGGCCGTGTCTCCGGTGTCGTAGCACCCCCTGCCTTTTTGTTGAGCCATGCGGCCAACTGGGTGGCCAATTCCGGAGGCATATCCTCATCGTTAGCGGGCGTAATCACAACCGGGATCGGTTGACCCGCGTCTGGGGTTGGTACCGGGTCATTAGCTGGTGTGACAGGGGTGACCAGGGGCACCTCAGGGACCAGAACCTCCCCTGCAACCGCCCTCCTCTTGACCCGTTTCCCATTTCCCTCGGGGACGATTCCCGGCAAGGCCGGGCTTATTACCTTCTTAGGGTTACCAGGATTGTTCATTGCAGCCAGTTGTTTTTTGACGACTGCCAAATCTCGACCAAGCGCTGGGACTTGTCCGACTTTTCGTTCCATGCCCGCTATTCGGTTCACCAACATGCGTAGCACCTTGTCCGTCTCGGAACCCTTTCCTGCCTTCTTGCCAGACATGGTTTCGAATTATCCGCTCCGAGTCGATCAACAAGGTCCTGGATTCTTCACCTTAAAGTCACTGAAAGAGAAACACAAGAATTACAAGTTCTCAAAATTGCTCCTTGTTCCGTCGAGGGCTCACGAGCAACGAGTGGGTGCAGCCTTCAGAGCACAGGAACAAGAGGACGCTTCTTCGGATTCCCACTCTATACTTCTACGCTCCCAAACGCCACCTCCGATCAGCCAACCACGCCCTCGCCGCCGTCCCCCGCATCCGAAGAGCGACTACAGGAGGAAGGTCCTTCTCCCACCTGGCCGCCAAGACCTGGAACTCCCTCCCGACCGACCTGCGCCTGACCCAAGACCACCTCTCCTTCAGGAAGAAGCTGAAGACCTGGCTGTTCGAGCAGTAGCGGCTCCCCCCCCCCCAGCGCCTTGAGACCCCACGGGTATGTAGCGCGCTTTATAAGTGTCACTGATTGATATTTATTCTTCTTCGGGAGGGCGTGTACCCTCCTCCGGTATGCCTGCTGGGCGTGGTCATCGGTGTAGGTGTCTAGGACAACCCCTCTTGGGCGGGAAAAGGCGCGCCCCGGCTACGCCGCTTCGGGCATACCAGCCGAGACACGCCCCTGCCCAAAATGGTTTCCCGGGAGGATCGGGGCACCCAACCATACGTTCGGGGGGACCGAGTGGTCGCCCCTTTCCATATCAACTGCATGACCTCATGTGAAACAGAAAGTGAACACACTCACCCACAGTCATCCACCAAACTCCAAAAATGTTGGTGTTTGACGTTTCTCAAAACTTCTTCACCACTACCATTTACTACATGTTGTTTAAGCCTGGAATTGAGGTTGAATGAGCCCACTTCTCATTGTCTCTGTCAGGTACCATATCAGGGGAATTTCACCAGACCCACACTGTTGCACTGTTTCTCATCCTGACCATGGGTTTGGAAGGAGAGCCAGTCTGTCCTGTTGAGACCACAGCAGGCCCACCTGCCAGGTTGATTAGTGCCAAGGGCAGGACATATGCTGAGAATCATCAAGGGAGAAAACAGTTAATGAGTAAGAAAAGCCCTTACAGTGGGAAATCCAGAAGGGTAAACAAAAGAAAGATGAGGAAGTAAAAAGCTGGGTGCAAACTACTGCATTGCAGAAAACTAAAGCATCTCACAACCTGTTGTGAGATGTCTGCTACATGTCCTATTGCTCCTTAAATACTGTTGTGTTTACATTACCTCAGAAGTGATCCACCTACCCAGAAAATATTATCTAGGCACGTCATGTTGCCGGTCCAGTCATTGTGGATCTCCAGTCATACTAAAGGTTTGCTCGACTCTAAATAAGGCGGGGAGGGTACCTTGTCTTCATTGTGATGGAGTGTCCTCTTCACCAAACTCTAAATTAGGCCTGAATTTTCTTGGTTAGATGCAACCAAATCATCCATAAGTCTCACGCTGGGTTTCACAAGAGATTTTTCTTTCTGACAATTCAATGGTGCTGTCACTTCGGGCCCTAAGTCTACTATGAATTGGTGCTTTCTCACAACAATGCACATTTGCGGGCTTCGATTATACCTTCAATTGTGTAAACAAATCTTTTTTGTGGCATGCATCTTTATCTTTACTGTTGCGTGCCTCTCATAGTTTTGCTCATGGGCTAACCAAACAGTATGCTGATGCCTAGGCTGTTGTTTCCCTGAGCAGTCAGGGTCAGACGTGCAAAGCATTTTAGCAGTTGTAAACTCTGCAATTCACTAACAGCCTAATTCATGAAGCTGAATTCGGCTCGCAAAGGGCCAGATTCTGAGAATCTGGCCCTTTGCGAGTGAGATTTTTGCATTTGGGATTCATCATTCCAAATGCAAAAATCGGTAATTGCGTTTTCGCAAATTTGCGATGGATTACTTTTAAGGAATCTCTATTTGAGATTCCTTAAATGCAATTCATCATCCATTTAAAAATTGCGAAATCGCAATTTCGGGCCGGTATTTACCGCGAGGTCAAACCTCGTGCTAAATAGCGATAACTCAGAAAAATGCTTTTAAAAGCATTTTTCTGAGTTGCATGTTGCACACACACATGTCCTTTGGACATGTGTGTGCGCAACCCCTGTACATATTAGCATTTAAGGGGTGCTACAGGGTGTCCTTTGGACGCCCCTGGCACCCTTTCAATCGCTATCTTATTTGCGATTAGCTAATTGCTAATCGCAAATAAGGTATACTCCCCATTCATTCCTATGGGCCTTTTGGCCCGTAGGAATGAATGGGGAGTTATTCCTTATTTGCGATTAGCAATTTGCTAATCGCAAATAAGGAATTAGTAGGAATCGCATTTTTTTTGCATATTCCTACATGAATCCCGTTTTGCGAGTACTTAATAGCGATTCGCTAGGAATCGCTATTAGGGGCGCGCAAAACGGGAGTATGATGAATCAGGCTGTTGATGACATGTACTAAACCTATTTAGCAATTCGGAATTGCTAAATGGGTTTAGACTTTCATTATGTTTGTTGTTTGTTTCAAAATGTATTTCGGTCAGTTACAACCATAAAAGTGCAATGCATACAGAAGAACATTAGGAGACTGAAATCGTATAAAAAGCATGAAATATACCACAATCAACCCCAAAAAAGTGCAAGTGCATAGAAGACAAAACTTCGAGTTCGAATATGAGATAAAAAGGGGAAAACCCTCTAAAAACATTTCTGATGACATTATTAAAAATAGATTTCCAGATAAAAAGACAACAAACAATCAAATTGGCGGCTAAAATGAATAATAACAGAATGGCCAACTTAAGATACCCTTTTTGATGCGTTTAGTATCCCACCTGGAGATCTTGCACATATATAAACATTAATACTAATGCGACCGCTCATGTTGTAAAAGCTAATAAGGAAAAAAATACCGTTAGTGGTGGATAAAACAGTATAAAATGGATCCATCATTCTATACGTACTACAACAAGTGCATGCACCTGACCATGCTAAAACCAAACTTATGCCAACATCTAGTATGCTGCCCGCCCAACACGGTCAGACTATCATTTGTGCAGATAAAAGATGATATATACATGGTTGACATTTTTAAAATGAAAATAGAACATAACAACATGACGTGGAGAAGTGTGGCTCAATGGTTAGAGCGGCAGACCATGATGCAGAGGTCTGGCCCGGGACCAGGGTTCAATTCCCGACGCAGCAGGCTCTTGGGCTCATTGCCTGCTTTCTAGCCTCGGTGTATACTCTAATCATGGGGCCCCACGCTGCAACTCTGGGCAATAGCTTGCTTAATCTCCACAACGGCCCCTACAACACTGGGATGCCTGGCTTCACCTTGGAGGTGCCCAGGAGGGGCATCTCACAGGGAGAGCCAGGAAGGGTTCCACATTGTTATACAGCGCCGGGACGCCTCGGTGATGGGCAGCTGTGCGCTTTACAAGTATCTCACACATACATTTACATCCATTTTGTGATCCAAATTCCACTAGACCTATCCTACGAGCTCCCAGGCGGAAGGCAGTAAAATTGGAACAAAATAGGACATGTATAAATAAAAAAAACGCCATTGTCTGTTATTTTGGGAGCCCAGAGTCAACTACTTGTAGTCCTCATACAGCTGTAGGTTGCTGTTTCAAGGCCTTCCCTCTAATAGCCCATGTGTGGCCTAACAATTTGGCCACGCTACAGACAAAAAGTGGTCTTTGGTCCGATTTAAGGCCATGCAAGGCAACATGATGTTCCCGTGAACCCAATTGTTGACATACCGGTTTTATCCACTTAGCCCTAGGTGTAAAATATGCTTGGCAAGCAAACATGACATGGGCAACACTTTCTTTGGGGGCCTTGCAGCACGGACATTCCTTCAGGCTAAATTACGTGAGTGATATTTAGCTGTGGTTTCGTTAACGGGGAGTGTGCCATGCCTAAAATGAATATATGAGAGCCTATCCTGTGGGACATGGATTATATCTAAAAAGGACACCAGGTATCTTTCCTGCTTATGAAGAAAGAATTTGGTGGTTAATCTCTCTAAATTAGGGTTTTTGAACTCTTGCTGGTACACCCAATTCCAATATGAGCCCTTGAGCACCTCTTTCCCCGGTGGGTCCTGGTTATCCCAATGTGCTCTAAGCCCTATGGCTGTCATCAGGTTTTTGGCATTGGCAATCCAACCTAATTTGCTGCATGTGTCCAGCCTAATGATCTCTGATAGAGCTTCTGCGTAAGGCAACATTTCTTCAGTCCTCCTGATGCGGGTCCAAAAAAGCAAGGGGCGCAACTTTGCTATGTCTCCAATAGAACGCCTGCCCATGTCAAACATAAGGGGAGGGAAGGAATGTACTTTGGCAGCATCACTAAATCCCTGAGAAATTTGTGTTCTGATTTGCAAGGTTTTTGGTTTTCTCAAATCCCCACAGCTCAGCCCCGTACAATGCTGCACTCACAGCCTTAGCTTTTTAGACCTGGAGGGCCGGGACAACCGGTCTACTATGCAAAAGGCAATGTTCCTTCCCAAGTGATCCTGTTACCCTTTTGTGGATCATTAGCATTTTCGCAAGATGGTTTTTGCAAGACATGTTATCTGCAAGGGAATGCCAAGATAATCAAAGGGACAAACTCTTTCAAGAGGGTGCCTGTGAAGCAGAAGACTGTCTTGAAAAGACTTTGGGGTGTTAAAGACCATAAATTTAGTTCTGGCTGTATCAATCACCAGCCCTCTTGCTTCGCAGAAAAGTTGAAACCTTTTCAATAGGCGTTTTAACCTCATTGGGGGCTTAGACACCAACAGGGTATCGTCTGCGAACAAGAGGGTCGGTACCTTAACCCTCCCCAGGCTTGGTGAGTCTGCAGGTTCTTCTTGCCAAAAATGTACCACTCCATTCACATAAAGTGAGAATAGGGTGGGGCCAATATGCAACCTTGTCGTACTCCCCTGTTTACTGGGATATAATCTGTCAACTGGCCCTGCGTCCCCCACCTAACCTGCGCATAAGTGTCTTCATGCAACCTAATGATAAGGTCAAGGATGTTCAAGGGAATCCCCTGGTCCTTGAGCACTGACCATAGTTTTGACCTTGGAACTAGGTCAAAGGAAGTCTTTAGATTAATAAATGCTAAATAAAGACTGCCTTTGCCAATCATGACCTCTTTTCAACAGATGGCCTGCAGCCAAAAAACCTGGTCAATTGTCCTGTCCTGTCCTGGCCCCGAAGCCTGTCTGAAACTGTGATAAGATGAGATTGTCATCTACCTACAGCAGGATCCTCTGCAGCAAGACTCTACTAAACCCTTTCTGAAGAGCATCAATCAAGCTTATGGGCCTATAATTCGAGGGGTCATCCTCTGCTCTCTTTTTATAAATTGGGACCGCCTCAGCCCCTTTCCATGACCCAAGGACTGGGGAGCCTTTTGCTATTGCATTTGCCAAAAGTAGGATGTAACGTGCTCAATTGGGGGTATCATATAAAAATAAATCGCTGTGCAAGTGGAGCCGGGACCAGCTTCACCCTAAGCCATCCTGGCAGGATGGCTCATCCTGCCCAAACCCAGTCCCATTGTGTGTCACTGTCTGGGAGGAAGATACAAAGGCCAAAAGCAAATCCATTCACAGTCAAGTGACCCATGGCACTGGTAGAGGGACAAATGGTTGGGAAAAGAAAATGACAACTTTCTAAAAGTGGCATTGTCAGAATTGTCAATTAAAATCTGACATCACCTTTAAAGAAGATTTCTAATTACAATTCATTTGAGTCTAAACATGATATCTCAATCTGCTCACAATCCAAAGATTGCACTTATTAAATATTATAAGGTGACTCAGTGTTAATAAATCATAGTGGCAGGCTTTACAGTAGTGAAAAATGACTTTAGGAGCCTTTTACTACCAGGGCATGTGAAAATTAAATCCACTTTTCCTATTTTTAAATACAAGGCATCCTACCATATGAACCTTTAAGGCCTACCCTAGTCATGATATATATGTATTCAAAAAAGAAGGTTTAGGCCTGGCAGCAGCTTTATTTCGCCAGGTCGCAATGGCAGTATAAAATGGAACTACAGGCTGCAATGTTTTAAAGTGCTAACTTACTAGGTGGCACTATGAGTGCAACAGGTCCATCAGTAGCGTCTAATATACAGGCTCTGGATACATGTAGATCTAGAGACTTTTAAGTATATTAAATGTGGCAATCAGGTAGATGCCAATTTTATCATGTTTTATGGAGAGAGTGCAAGCACATTAGCCTTGATTAGCAGTGGTTTAGTATGCAGAGCCCTACTGCCAACAAAAACGAATTCACAAAAACAGGAGAGGGGAATGGATAAAGGTTTGGGGGAAGAGATGAAGGCACAAGGTTTTGTAGAATACCACACAAGTAATGCCAGTTCTAACAGCTTGGTCATGAAATGTGGGTGGCTAAAGTCTTGGTTATGCCCACACTGGGCATTTGACTTTTGGTTCACTTGCAACGTTTGTGCTGACTTTTCTTCGGACATGTACAAATGTCAGCAATTCAAATTATTGTTTTCAAAGTGCTTTTCATGTTTTAGGTGAAAAGCGCACACAGTGATGGTTATTCAGAAGCCTACCACGTCCTGGAAGTCCAAAGTGCTAGCAAGCCTTAAAAAACAAACAACAAATTTAGAGCAAACACATGAAAAGACAGATTTCTAAAGACACGATGTGCAGAAATTTGGCTAATGATGTTACACTGGAAATGATCAACTGAGTGATGCTGAAAGGCAGGCCTAGCCGGTTGGCTAGTCCAGAATCCCGTTTGGGCCATCTAGAAGACTGTCTTCAAGATAGTTTGACCTTAGATGATCTTTGAAGAAAGAAAAGAAGAAAAAGAGAAAGGTGCAATACTTCAAAATGCATTAGTATCCAGATAAGGAATCACGTTATCTCCTCATATTGAGACTGAGCTTCTGATTATCTCAAGTCGCTCATGTTGCACCTGAACATTTCAATCATAATCCCACCAGAAGGTTAAGAAGACAGCACGCGGTGATAAACCATTGTCAATAAGGGTTGCATGCACAAGAGGGCTATTGCTTATCACCAACATGCACATGGTTGAAGAAGTAACTTTGGCAATGCCTAGAGTCAGTCCACTCTGAAGAATGAACTCTTCAAACATATTGAATCACTCAAGTAATTCCAAAAATACACCAAAGAAGCATCTGTACCTCAGACACACATGATCACATACAATTCAATTTTTAGAAAATGCATATCGCATTACTAAGTAATTATTTGGTATCTGCCAGATATCATGTCATTTATCTGGTAATCTTATCAGTTGCTGGTGTTAATTGGGGGAGGTTTCCAGTCACCCAAAAACTGTTTCTAGACACCTCTTCATCACCTGCCTTTTTAAGTGTCCCACCTCAGTGTACAACAGCCAGTGCAGTGTATAAGTTTACTTCTATATTTTTCTGTCATTCCTCTATTTTTCACTCCTGCCACTTGACCCGTTTCAATTTCTATTTTTTTATTAGCTCTGCTACATATTACATTGTTATTCCTTGTAAATATCTCAGCTAACTTCTTCCTTCTTTTCATAGCAATTTGTTGTATCATTAAACTGAACAAAAGGGAATTGGTTCCTTTCTGTGGTTCCTAAATTAAAGCGCGAAATGCTTTAAGGAATAAGTCACCAAAAACTTTTCTGATCTCAATGGTATATATCCTAACATGTTCCACAATTACCTCAAACAAGCATAATTTTCATTAAAATCAGATTTATTAAAAACTTAATCAAAAGCAGCTTGATATATAATCAACAATTTTGCATATAAAAACACAATCACAATACATGATTGTGTTTTTATATGCAAAATTGTTGATTATATATCAAGCTGCTTTTGATTAAGTTTTTAATAAATCTGATTTTAATGAAAATTATGCTTGTTTGAGGTAATTGTGGAACATGTTAGGATATATACCATTGAGATCAGAAAAGTTTTTGGTGTCTTATTCCTTAAAGCATTTCGCGCTTTAATTTAGGAACCACAGAAAGGAACCAATTCCCTTTTGTTTGCTATATTTCCCAGTCCTTTCTGGGTTTGTTTGGGAAAACTCTCTCTTTTGTTCAATGTATCATTAAACTGAGCCAAAGAGAGGTTCTGCCCATTTATTGTTCACAAACGACTCATTCACCTATTCTCACAAGCCAGTCATTATTCTTCTTCTCGCCACTTTTTTGGGGGTTTTCCTTGGCAGTCTTAGCCATAACATGGCGGTGGTGCATGAGAAAACAACAGACTGTATGATGGGCGGAGCATAACATTGGAATATACCATTTAATTGCATGTGTGCTCACTCCTCTGAGAAGGTAAAGTGCAGGTTCGATGCAAAGGCACATTCTGCAGTGAAAGACACTCAGCATTAAGTTGTCTGAGCAGCAGCTAGAGTGCGAATATTAGTTCTGGAAGTGATGCTGGCTTGGCAGCCGACCTCAGTCACTTACTGCAAATGAAGACATTTATGGAGCATACTGGCGTCCAGTCGCACCGATAATGGACTGTGGCAGAATAGGTTTCCATGGGAATATGAGGAACACAACAAATCATGGAGAGCAGGCTGCACACTCAGTAAAATAAAACTGGTTTCTAGTCAGTTCAGAACTTGTAGGAGCAAAGAAGAGGCTGTCACCTTGCTGCTGAGCAAACGGCAGCTATTTCTGTCCCCTGGCAAGTCGAGGTAGCTTTCGATTCCTACCAGGAAAGGATTCTATCAATAGAATAGGTCAAAACTGCATGTAGAATACGGAACTAGGTGTAACTGGTGGAAATCTGTACAAAGAATGCTTTGTATTATGCTTTGTACATTAGCCTGTTTACAAGGGCACAATCAATTTAAGGAGAAGTCAGTGCCTCTTTTAATGTGCAGGACTTTTATTTGTAATTGTTAGAAGTGAAAAAGAAGAAATACGTTTTAAAGTGTTTACAGGCCAACCCAGTCAATATACCTTTCTTATCCTGATTGGAGTTTTCCTATCACGTGTTACGGGGTGGCATAGCCATCATTGCTTAAAGTAATCAATTCTCAGCAACGTTAAGTGTTAAGTGCTGAGCCTGAAATCCTTAATAAATAATAATAAAAACATTTTTTTAATGATTGTTCATTTGTTTGGTGCCAGAGCTCGAACGGAGTTTCTATGCAGAATTGAGAGGTGACTGTTACCTTCATATCCTGACAAAGTTAGGTTTAATAGCAAGATCAAATGTATTATTAAATAAGGTGTTGGATAAACAGTCAGTTAGCTGATTAATGTTAACCTTTTCATTCTCCAATAAGCATGCCCTGATACAATAGCAGTACAATAAAGGTGAAGGCCCCCATTACAAGTGGATGATAATTTCGGATATCTATATCTCCTGTTATATAGCACTTCCAGGAATTGAGATTTACAGTTTTTATTGCAGCTAGAATGCAGCCCCTTTTAAATTGTGTCAGGTAAAAAAAATGAGAAAAATGCCTGGTAATTATCGCGTAATGTGGATTAATGGTGCAGGCCAGGCCGCATGTTATGCTCCATTTCATAAAAACAAAAACTCGTAATAGGTGAGAATTATCCCGCCCAAAATGTTTCGAACAGGAGGCCCGATTCACAGAACTAACTTTTGGTACTCACCGAAGGCACTCACTCATTTTGGTATTCACAGAAGACACTCACTCATTTTGGTATTCACAGGAGGCACTTACTCATTTTGGTATACACAGAAGGCACTTACTCATTTCGGTATTCACGGAAGTCATTTAGGAGTCCTAAAGTTAGTAGTCCTAACTATTCTACTCCTAAACTAAGAAAAATCCTAACTTTAAGAATTTTGGTATTTACAGAAGGATATTTAGGAGTCCTAAAGTTAGGACTCCTAACTTTAGGACTCCTGAACTATGAATGCTCACAAGCACATATGTGAAATGTAAGCTATCTAAATGGAATGATTACATTCCTTATTACTAAAACTCGTCAATTTGAGATGAAATAGCATTTTCGTAATTATAAATTGTAATTGCATAAGAGATTATGAAATGATTGAGAAAAGTCCCAATAGTCCAGCACCAGCATAGATTCATGCCAGAAAACCACAAACAGATGGACAGTGATGTTCCCAAATGCATAAATTAGTTTCAGTCAAAGACAATTACTCAGGGAGCTTTTGAGTCCTGTTTTCTGCTCACTATACAACTCCAGGGGCCTTATCATACATACGGCCATTTTCCTTATTTGCGTCAATTTAACTTTCCTTCGGTGCGCCCGGCAGAAACAAGGAAAATGGGTCGTATTAGGATGAATGTACGGTCCCCAGGGCAGCCGCAAACTCGTGTTGACCTAGCGGCAGTGCAGTCATGTAAAAAACGCAGCAACTGCTTTGATGCTGCTGATTGTTTCATAGTGCAGGCGGCAAACAGCTTGCAATTTTAAGGGGGGTAGAGATCCACTTGCATGCAGGTTCAGTGACTGACTGCCCCCGCCTGCAAGGGGATGTCTGGGGGACTCATGGGAACACCTTTTCCACCTCCAGAGGACTGACATCATGTGGACATTGAAAGTGTTAGATACCGGAGGGGATAAAATTACTATTCCCACTCCAGCAAGTGCAACAGTAGGGAAAGTGTTGGATAGCGAAGGGGAATAATTTACTATTCCCACTCCAGCAAGTACAACAGTAGGGAAAGTGTTGGATAGCGGAGGGAAATAATTTACTATTCCCACTCCAGTAACATAATATTAATTAACAAACAATGAATTAATTAAAATGATGTACCTCCCTCCATATTCCCCTATAAATGGCCTCATCAATGATGTAAAGCTTAACACAATTAACATAATTAATTAATAATTAATTAATTAATAATAATTAACAAACAATTTAAAAACAATCAATAATATAGTCAATCACACAATTAACATTATAATACAACTTAAAATAAATGTTTTAATAACAATTTTTACAACATATATTTTAAATTTTAGATTAATTTAATTTCCAGCCTACTCCCTTATCAAGCCACAACCCACTCTTAAAATAATGACACAAGTAACATAATTAATAATTAATTCATAATTATTAAAACCCCATTAATAAATAATTACCAATGAATTATTTATCATAATTAACAATATAAAATGTAAAATACATAAATAGAAAATATGCATAATAACTAATTATTATTAAATTTCTTAACACCCTACTCCCCTATAAACCCACAACCCACTCATAAACAAATGACACAATTGACATAGTTATGTATTAATTATTAACAATTAATAACTAATTAATATTCAATTAATTACCACAAATAACAATATAAAATCCTAAATACTTAAATATGAATTAATAAATAATATGAATTAATTAATCATAATTAAATTACTTCACACCCTATTCCCTTAAAAACTCACAGCCCGCTCCTAAAACAATTACACAATTAATTTATTTACCAAATAATTATTATTACTTAACAACCAATTAATCTTCATGGCAGGAACCAGCATTCAATTCAGCCACACAACGAAGCCGCCTTGGACCGACCACCACTGCGTACACTTCTCCATCAACAAACCCAAGGCATCCAAACCAGCCCCCCCTCAACCACGAAGGAACTGGAGCAAGGTTACCGACGAGCAACTTAACTCCACCCTCACCCGAGACTACTACACCTGGGCACCCGACGCAAATGATGCAAACAATGCAGCCAGAGAACTCCACACCTGGATCTTCAACTGCACAGACAAGCTCTCTTCGCCAAGCAACCCCGACAGACAACTCCCCAAGAAAGCCACCTGGTTCACCAACACTCTCCATGAAGCCAGACGCACCTGCAGATGCCTGGAGAAGAACTGGAGAAACACCAAGACATGGGAAATCCACACCACCTACACGGACGCCATGATGGACTACCACAACCACATCAGAGCCACCAAGAGTATCTTCATCCACAACAAAATCCTGGCCAACTCCACCAACCCCAAGGTGTCATTCAAGAATTTACCAACCCACTCAGCAAAGCCACAGACATCACCCCATCCCAAGACCTCTGCAACAAGCTTGGAACCTATTTCCACTTCAAGATCAAAAACCTCTACGACAACTTCATCAACCATCCACCAGGGGCCACAGACGGCCCCCACCCCCCAGAAACCCCAGCCAGCCCACCATCTCCAACTGGACACCGATCACAGCCGAAGACACCACGTCAACCATGAAAAGCATCCACTCGGGGGCCCCAAACTGACCCCTGCCCCCCTTACATCTACCACAGAGCTGCGGCCGCCATCACACCCAAACTATAATGCACCATCAACACCACCTTCAAAACAGGCACCTTCCCAGACGACTGGAAGCACGCAGAAGTCAGACCCCTGCTCAAGAAGCCCACAGCTGACCCCACCGACCTCAGGAACTATCGGTCCATCTCGTTCCTCCCCTTCGCACCCAAAGTTGCAGAGAAAACAGTCAACAGGAAACTGACACGATTCATTGAAGATAACTCCATCCACAACCCTTCCCAATCCGGATTCCGAAGCAACCACAGCACAGAGACTGCCCTACTTGCTGCCACAGATGACATCCCCACCCTCCTGGGCCAAGGCCACTCTGCAGCCCTCATCCTACTTGACCTATCAGCGGCCTTCGACACCATCTCCCACTGCACACTGGTCGCAAGACAACATGATGCAGGCATAAAAGGAACAGCCCTGGACTGGATCCGATCATTACTCACTAGAAGAAGCCAAAGGATCAGACTCCCACCCTTCCACTCCGACCCCATGAAAATCAGCTGCGGAGTCCCACAGAGTTCATCATTGAGCCCCACCCTCTTCAAAATCTACATGGCCCTCCTCGCAGCCATCGTCCGACAACACGGCCTCACCATCATATCCTATGCTGACGACACCCAGCTCATCCTCTCCCTCACTAAAGACCCTACCACTGCCAAACTCAACTTCCAGAAAGGAATGCAAGACGTCGCAGTCTGGATGACCAACAGCTGCCTGAAGCTCAATGCTGAGGAGACAGAATTCCTCATCTGGGTACCACCACTTCTGCATGTGACAGCACCTGGTGGCTGACCACCCTTGAAAGCCCACCTACCCCTCAGACCACGCCAAGAACCTCGGGATTGTACTCGACTCATCACTCACCATGAATTGACAGGTCAACATCGTCACCTCCAGCTGCTTCAACACCCTCCGCAAGACCTTCAAGTGGATCCCCCCCTGAGTCAAGGAAGACAGTCACCCACGCAATCATTACCAGCAGACTGGACTATGGAAACACATTCTACGCCGGCATCAACAAGTCCCTACTCAGTAAACTCCAGAAAATACAGAACACTGCCACCAGACTCTTCCTCGGCATCCCCCGACACAAACACATCAGCCAGCACCTACGAAGTCTCCATTGGCTCCCCTTGGAGAAAAGAGTCACTTTCAAAATTCTCACTCACGCCTGTAAATGCCTACACAACAACAGACCCATATACCTCAAGGACAGAATCAACTTCCACGTACCCAAAAGAAACCTCCGATCTTTGACCTAGCTGAAACCCCGCACATCCACAGAGCCAGAACAGGCAGAAGATCCTTCTCTCATATTGAAGCCTAAACCTGGAACGAGCTACTGACAGACACCAGAAGCGCCCCCTCCCTGAACACCTTCAGGAAGATCCTCAAGACCTGGCTCTTCGGCTAAACAGATCTATGGCCCCCTCAGTGCCTTGAGACCCTCACGGGTAAGTAGCATGCTTGCAATTCCCTGATTGATTGATTGATTGAAAAATGACTTAACAAAAAAAAAATATCTTCTAAAATATCAAAAAACAAATGCAATAGTTACACAAAAAAAATAGAACACATACATTTAAAATACACACTAAAATACATAACACTAAAAAAACAACGATATTTTAGCAAACGATGTTAATTACTTCGATATTTTGAAAAACGATATTACTTACCTTCAACTCGATATTTTTGACAACGATATTCTGACAGTCGATATTTTTGTACTACCATATTTTGCCCTCGATATTAGTGCCAGTCGACATTTGCAACTCAATATTATGTCCGTTCACCACTCCAAGGGTCAGTTGGCTGACTTACTGTTTGAGCTGTAGGAATATAATAAACTCCAAAGTCGTCCTTGCTACTGTCCAGCTGACCTGCTTTAACTTGGCCTAACTGGACATGCAATTGGATCTGCCTGGGCCCTATTGGCCTCTGCTGGAGGTGCCCCCAGGTCCTAGATTATTGGCATTCCTTAAATTCTGAGTATCTCCCAAGAAGAAAAGGTGAAATGCTGAAGTTTGGGCTGTTCGTGACCCCGAACAGACCTCTTTGTGCCGAGACTCTGCCACCCATGATGACCTCCAGCGCAATCTAGTGAACACCTGCGATATTAGCACTTTGCGCTACTGAGATGACAGCCCGCATTCACCAACAATATGAGGCTCCAACAATGAGGCCCGACTGGCTCTTTGCATTACAGCGCTATGGCGATGACAGCCCACGCCGCTCAGCCTGCTCTTCATGCTACAATGACTACCATCCGTGACCCTTTCTCTGCTCCTCACAGACTCTTTCATTGTAAATGAACCTCTTTTGACAGACTTTGAGACGGTAACTCTATCTGGGGGACTAACCTAGTCCCTGTATGCGACCCACAAATCATTGTGTCCGGCCTGAACTTGTGACTTTTCCTCTGTCTGGCATAACTAGATGACAGCAAATGGTGGGTTTTGCTTTTAGTTGCTATTTACACCTAAAGCTTTAAAATGTAATATCTCTGGTTCTACTGATTGGATTGGATTTTTATTATTCTGGAATCATTTTAATTATTACATTTTACTCTAAATATCTGTACAGATTTGGGATTTGTTTCGTGTTGTGATTTTATCAGTGCTTAATTTGTAAAATATTAAGTGCAGGTGCTCAAAAAAATGTAGGAGTCCCCACCCACTACGCCCGCTTCCTCCAGAGGCTCCACCGACTTCCTTTATTGGTTCCACCCACATCCACAAGCCTCAATACATCATAGCCACTTCCTCACATCTTGAGTTCCGCAAGAAGCTGAAGACCTGGCTCTTCACATAAGCACCTCCGGGACCTCACACCTACACAGCTGCCCAAGTGCTTGGATACCCTCTTGGGTGATTGGTGTGATACACAAATCAATATATCATAATATATTGTAACATATGGAAAGCCTCTGACAACAACTTAAAAGTGAACTCAAATTAGAGAATGTGTGTAATTCTCAAAGTGCAGCTTAAGAAAGGTCATTAGAAGACTTGAGGCAGCTTTGCAAACTAAAGAGAATGTGCTTGTACTGTGCTGTTTAAAAGAAAGGAAGAGGTGAAGGAAGAATTACATTAAATGCAGGCAGGAAGGGGAGTACTGGAGTGAGGACATATACGAGTAACGGATGAAAGAAGGAGGAAATAAGAAAAGAATGGGAAAGGAAGGCATACAGGGAGAAAGAAAGTGAATGTTGTGTGATGGATACATAGAAAGGAAAGGAGCAAGATAAGCATAAGGAAGAGTTGATGATAAGAAAGGAGGAAATTAAAGAAGAGGTGAAAGGAGGAGGAAAAAAGTAAGGAAAGAAGGAATAAATGCACCAAGGGAGGAAGGATGGGGAATGAATGAGGGTGTAAGGAAGCAAGAATGGAATGAGGGTGTAAGGGAGTAAGAATGGAATGAGGGTGTAAGGAAGCAAGAGGGAAAAGGAGGCATGGCTGGAGGTGCAGAGGAAGAGAAAAATTGAAAAGAAAAAGATGGGACGAAGGAAAGAAAGGAGGTCAGGGGAATGGATATGAGTAAGAAAGGTATTGGGCCAAGGAGGGACAGAGAGAATAATGACAGTGTGATATTGCAAAGAAACTGAAAAACAAAAGATTGAAATACATTTGTGTCCTTAACATATTATGTATGTTTGTAAAGCACATATTTTCCAAAGGGGGCCTTGACACTGAATTTAAAATGTTGTTATCCAGCTCATAGGCACAAATTTAATTAAGCTCAGAAATAAGAAAGACTGAGTTGCCACACCAAGATTTAAATTTATGACCCCAAGGACAAACACTGAATCCTGGAGTGGATATAAAGAAATGTGCAAGAAGGAAAAACATAAAAGGGAGAGTGAGGAAGGAGGAGAAGTCTGAAGGCAAAGATAGAAACAGGAGTAGACAAAGAATGTTAAGAGAAGCGAGGAAAGCAGGGATAGGAAGTGCAAGACTGGAGTGGAACATGATGAGAATGAAAAAAGGAAAGAGGAAAAAAGGAAGAAGAACAGACAGCGTGAGTGCATGAAAAGAGAGTGCAAGGGAACGATAAGAAGGTGAAAAATGATAAGCAGTTATTGAGGGGGGGTGGTGATTAAGAGGAAACAAAAACGTAGGGCAGAAAGTCAAAGAAGAATGGAGAGAACGGAAGGAGGGTAGGAAGAAAAGCAGATACTGGGGAACAGCAAGAAAAGAGTACACCTCTGCTTTATTAAAAATAGAGTAATTAATTACGTAAAGTTGAGGAGTGACAGGGCTGTATCATTCTTGGCCTGCCTCATGAATGCATAGCTGTACTACCAAAGTACACTATAGCGATTTAGGACACCATAACACTGAGTGGCAAGCTTGGGGGAGTTGCCATTTTGGGCATGCG
Source organism: Lissotriton vulgaris (assembly GCF_964263255.1). Taxonomy (NCBI): domain Eukaryota; kingdom Metazoa; phylum Chordata; class Amphibia; order Caudata; family Salamandridae; genus Lissotriton; species Lissotriton vulgaris. The sequence goes on from NC_141696.1 coordinate 232,412,258, forward strand.
TTGTGAGAGCATGTGCCATGTGTTAGTTCTAAGGCCTAGTTCTTTCAGAGTGTATGTGACCATGAAGCACCCCGCCACCTCCTTAAACTTTGTGCATGCGCCGCCAAAATAGATTGATGCATCGGGCGCCAGGAGTTCTAAAGCCAGTACTGCCAACATGTTCGCTTACAAAACTCTTTAATTTAACCACTCACATTGACTTGAGTATTGAAAAATACATCACAAATTAGCTAACTTCATGTGAAGATAGAAAGAATGCCATATTTTTAAATGACAGCTTCCTTCTATAATTTGTCCACTTCAGGTTTGTTTGCACATGTGTGCCTGTGTAGTGTATTCTAAACATTCTACATTTTAACAAGAGTGCACAGAATCCTTTGCACAACATGAATGACTCTTTAGTCCTCAAGAGGCAATAGTGGTGGTAGAACTAAAGGATTTTATGACTCTTTCAATTCAGCTCATAAATTGTAATTCTTTTTTCAAATCAGGTAAGCCTTTCCATCTTATAATAAGACAATTACATACAGTGTAGTGGGTCAGGGGTGGTATTTTACCATATGTGGTTTTAATTATGGAGAAGGACAATGATTTCCACAGCTTACTATTGCTCGTTTTGCTTTTGGACACTTTAATCAACAGGCATTTATGTTTAGATCAATCAGTTTCAGCTGTTGTGTTCATTCATCTAGTAACTGAATTTAGGGAAAATTAAACGGAAGGACACACTTGCAGAGACAATGGTCACTACCATATGCAAGTGTTAGCCCAATAGCGATCTAAACAGCTATGCTAATGTGCACTGCTCTTTTATAGCGTAGCTATCTTCTTTCACAGCAAAAAGTATTCAACATTCTTCTGGCATTGCAGATCCCTGGTCGCATCCTTAATGTATTAAAAAAATTAAAAAGGTAAAAAGTGAGGCCATTGCAATACGCGTATGTGCCAAACATAGAATAAAAAGGCCTAGAAATACGCTTTCAACCTTTGTAAGCCATCAAAAGAAACATTTTAAGCACCGAGAAACACAAACTGACCTACACTGAGTGCCGAGCAGCATGTGCACACCATAGTTAGTGGTGGGCCATGAGCACTTCGAATGCACCATTAGAGACAGCTCCAGGTCAGTGCTGAAAAAAATGCATGCTTACCACTCTTTTAATTTCAGAATGGCAGGGCAGAAAAATAATACTTCCACAGATTTCATTTTCATAGCATCCTGATATCAACCCAAAATATGAGACTCGTGTGCAGCCTCTGGCAACCATCATCCGTATTTTACAAGGCAATAAATTAGGGTGACCAGATTTTCAGAAGGAAAAACTGGGACAGGCACAAACCTAGAAATAGGCCTAATGTCCTATTATGTCTCAGGGCATCAAAGGTTATGCCGACAACTATAACCATCTCACTCCAAATCCCTTCTCCAAATACAGAGAATGATTGTAATAAAAACCTCATCAATCAATCAGCAAACCCCTCTGCTCTCTTTCTTTATTTCCCTCCAGCAAGGGCACGAAGTCCTTTGGGTGACCTGAGAAATCTCAGAAGAGGCAACTCCCTGCTGCAGAGTTATCATCCTGTCCTGGACTGATTGTCAGATACATCCAGAGCCAATCGATCCATCTTTGAGACTCAAGACTGTTTGACCACCATTATCCTCTAATACTACATATTGGAAAAATCTAACACTTTAAAAATTGCATTTAAATCATTAATGACGTCTGTTGAACAATGTTTTTTTCGTTCTTCTCCAGCATAATCATACCGTCAGAATAAATGCCAAATACATCACAATTCAATAATCTTGTTCAAAACGATATAAATGTTAATTATTCATTTTTAAAAAACGGATGGAAAGGGAGGAAGACGAAATACATCACAATTCTCTGCAACCATATCCGGGACGTCTGGTCACCCAGCTGAGAACCCAGTAACAGTTCTTTTTCAGTGTTCCAGAGCATGCTGTTGTGCAATAACCTCCAGGGGTGTTCTGAATTATAGAGTGCTCATTGGTGCTCTCTCGGTGTAGAAACAAAATGATGGGGTCCCAGCAGAATGTGATGAGGGGCCCCAGAGACTCACATATGTCACAAATATTCAGTAAATGGCTGAGGTGACTTCAAGTGCGAAAATTGAGAGTGAGAAACCCCTCTTCTGCCTCCACCATGCAGTATTATATGGTGCGCATATTGGATGTTTAAGTGAAAAGGAAAACTGGGCATATTTAAAAACAACACCCAACGTTGAGGCGATGTCATTACATTTTAACCGTGACGCTGAATGAGGACCAGGTGCAGGGCAAGAGATATGAAGTGGCAGGACAGCGGTGGCCCCTACGATGAACCTAAAGCGCAGGCCATCAGCATGAGAGACAGGAGATTAGAAGAACGTGCCTAAATGCCAGATAGTTAAGTTATCTACAGTTTGTGCGTAAGGCTCTGGTTGCTTTTGTGGATCAAGTAAATACAAAATATCAAAATTATACCTGTCTTGACGGCACCAGTGCACGTATATTTTCACTCATGCTGAACGTTGTATTTGTAAAATGTTTATGAGCAGTCCTGCACACTTCCCGCGGCCGTGCCCGAGCTCAGCCAAAAGCCCGCCCTCAGCAATTCTTTACCGGAAATGAAATAATGTTCTGTGAAAGGCAGGCGCAGTCAGCTCACGACGTGACATCACTAACGTGATGACCATGCTCTTTCACTTTCATTACGCCTCGACCAGGGTAGGACTTCGTATGCAACATACCAGGCGGCAGCCACAGAACAGAACAGGAGAGAAGGACATTATTTTAATAATTACCGGGCCATCAATCTGCCGAAGGAGAAAACAGCATAGACCCGGCCCGGTGAAATAAGTGCCGGTGCTGAGCACAAGAAAGCTCCGGCACAAATTAAGCCCTGGTTTTTATTTATTTCTGTTTGTGGTCTGCATAAATATTTTGCATATTGCCTCTAAGTTAGGGCTAACTGCTTTGTGCCAAGCTACCAGAGGGCTAAGCATAGGTTAATGTTGGGACTTTTGTGTTTCAGTCTGACAAGGATTGAGGCTGCTGCTTGAGCTTCCTACCCCCTCAACTAATAACCCAGTTTATTATAGCCTTTCTCCACTATCTTGCAGCAAAGCAGATAAGGCCTAGTAGGTCCAGATCCTAACACAGCTCAATAACCTTCTACTTTCAGAATGGAGCATGCAATGGCATATTCACTCACTCGAAGTGTGACTAGAATTTGGAAATCTCTCTCCCTTGATCTATGAATCACTGCCTTTCTAGACACCTCCAATCTGAGCCAGAACTTCTCCTCTTTCAAAGACACTATATTGAACGCCTTTGTATAACCCTCCTCTGATAACTTCCTCCCTTGTTGTATATGTGTTTAGTTTCTTATTACTTATGCAGATGTCATTTTTAATTCATGTTTTTGTCTTCTTTTGTAAAATGGTCTACCGTCTGTGGACCATGTTCTCCTTATAAATTCAGCTTATATAAATAAGTAAATAAATGAACCAAAGACTATATGCAATTTTAGAGAACTGGGCACAAGATGTAGTCAAGTTTCATGAACTGCACCCACAACTCACTGAATAAGTTTAAAGACCATGCAAAGCATTTTTTGTGGGATACTAATTGTGCACAGTGTGGGCCAGAAGGCCACTCCCTTTGTCCCAAGAGCATTGCATTTGACAACAACCACTACACAGCAGGTTCTGTTGGTGGAGGATTGGGCAGAAAGGTATATGCATTGTATTGTGGAAGCAAAGCGATTTGGTGCAGACTGTGGCAGAATCATGTTGTAGAATATGATTGTTTTTGTTTCCTATATATAGAGTTTGCTCATGCATTGTGCCAGGACCCAGTAGTGCATTGTGTATTGGACTTTAGGGCACAGTGTGGAATTCAGCAAGACCCTGCACTCAGTTGTCTTGAACCAGTGGCCTACTTGTAGTGCCTGCTTGGCATGCCCTTCAAACATTCCTTGCAGGTACAGGGCACAGTTGATAACTGGTATTCACACCCCGAGCCCACTTCCTTTGGCCAAGTACCAACTAGACATGACATATGCCCATGCCCAGTAGTTGCTGCACTAGATCTGGTTTTCATAAATTTCAGGTATCCAGCAGGCACTGCATTCAGGCTAAGTCTACAACCACTTCCTTTCAAAAGTACCTCTGCACTAGTCTGACCGTGTATGGTCTTCGCAAAGTGGATTTTGCGTTTGTACCTACCAAGAATTTACTATAGAAATTTCAAAAATGTCCTATTGAATTTCAATCACAACCAACATTTTTAGAAACACTACTGTGTCCCACCCCCGGAGCAATTTGCATGCAGAAATTGAGGATTAAACAGAGTTGGGCATACTAAGCTTTTAGCAAGTTTTGTACAGTTATCAGGCAAGGCTACAATTATAAGCAACCCAAAAATCCTTTGTCTATGGCTACAAGTAGTACCAGTATGTACTGGTACTAATTGACACTGGGGACCGGATATGGCCGAGAACATGGGACATACTGGTATACGTGCACAACTTAAGTCAGTGGTATTATTTGGGTTTGAGTTAGGGATGAGTTCAAGGTTTTAGACTAGACTTTCCTAAGTTTGCTTTCAAAGAAAAAATGTGTATGTTTTCTTATATAGGTATATCTAGACCATTTAACTAATTAAAAGGGAATTTGTTACCATCTGGAGTATTGCCCGAGGCCTCTCTATAGTTGGGGCAGGGGGTGTTAGTTCTTTCAGCCATAGGGTGGTCTTCTTCCAAACATTTTAACTTGTGCCTTCCATGTTGCTGACATTCTTCTTTGTTGGCTTTAGGACTTTGTACACTTTACCACTGTAACCAGTGATGAAGTTATTGTGCTCTCTCGCCTAAATATGGTAAAAATTACACCTGATTGTCATATTTAATTCACTTATAAATCCCTTGTAGAGTGGTATACCATATACCTTGGGCCTATAAATTAAATGCAACTAGTGGGCCTGCAGCACTTATTGTGCCACCCACTTAAGTAGCCCTTTAAAATATGTCCCAGGCCTGCCATTGCAGCCTGAATGCATTTTTAAACTGCCAATTCGACACACACTTGCCAAGCCTTGAGTTCCCCTCAGTGCATAGAAGTCACCCCTAAGTTAGTCAAAGGCAGCGTGCATTGTAATTAAAAGGTTGGACATGTACTTTTAAGTTTTACATGTCCTGGTAGTGAAAAATGCATAAGTTCATTTTTTACTACTGTAAGGCCTACCCATCCCATAGAATAACATTGGACTGCCTTATTACACATTTAATAAGTGATAACGTTTGGTTGGGAACAGGTAGGCATTTCATGTTTGGTATCTATTAACTTGTAATTAAAAATGCTCTTTGATGGTAAAGTTGGACTTTAAATTACAATTCTTGAAAGGCCAGTTTTAGAAACTTTGCATTTTCCTGCCTTTGCTATTTGGAGCCCTGCAGTCTGTCCTAGGTCACATGGCTGGGTGTAGTGGGCAGTTGGACTTTGTGAATTTCTCCCAGACAGTCACACCATAGAGGGATTAAGTGTGCCTAAGTGGGCCATCAACTGGTAGGATTGAAGCGTGGACCTTGGCACAGTCCCACTTGCAACTAAATAGGCTATGCTCGACCTTCACACAAAGGACTTGTCCCCACTTCATTGTCACTGTAACCAGCTTGGAGTCAGGGCATTGGAGTCACGAAATTCCAAGCACTTCAAAGAGAAACCTCTAGAAACTTCTCCCAACTTCAAAGTAGGTACCAGGTGTAAAAATATGACCATATTACCCACTCTTCAGGTCACTTTCTGGGCCTGCGAAAGGACTCTCAGTGGACTGCCTGCTGTTGTGGCTTGCTGTCTACTCCACAAGGGGAAGCATCCTAAGCAACAAAGTTTTAATTTCGACTTACCTGAAGAACGATGCCCGAACAACGACAAATCCTGAACAACTAAGTCCTAAACCACAACTTTTCTTAACATCGAGTCCCGAATTGCAATGGCCCTGGTACCAGATTTAAAAAATCTGGTAAATTTGGTAAATCGATTCTTCTCCAGCCATGGCACACGGCATCTGCGCACATACACACAAAGGGAATTTCCACCAGGCCATCCTCCCAGTTGTGCACATGGCAAGGAACTGGTAGGGTTTACATGTCCACCAGAAACACCACCTGCAAAAAATACTGCCATTGTATTGTATTCACAAAACCAATACTTAAGGTTACGGCATTGCCAGCAACTCAACTCCTCTGCTAAGGACAGCAACACATCCACATCCGAGTACCTTCACGAGGCACGAAGCCATTGGACTGTGCGGACAGATCATCCCAGTGAGCAGTAACACAATAGTATCTTCAGTTAAATTTCATTTAAGTCGGCTCTATCTTGCTGAGAACACAATGTGGGTGTTGCAGCTGCGCGCTTTCCGTTATAAATCACCAGAAAAAGACAGGCTCGTATTGTGGACATATCTTCAACAGCTTCTCCGCCAGTGCTTAATTGAGCAGGTTACTGGGGGCTTTAAGTATGTCATTTGGAGGGGAGTACAAAAGGGCATGGAAGTCCCTAGAATTAGGGGGGGAAGTGAAAAAGAAAATAAATCTAAGTGCTAATTCACTCTCAGTGTTCACGGCTGTCAGTGTCTCATTGGAGCGGGAATGACAGGTGTTAAAATATACGTTGATTAAAGTATCATCAAATGACAATTGATTATTAATCAAATTAACTAATATTACATTTATTTAATTTAAAATGAAAATAATATGCGAATTAAAAAGAACACAGTGGTGAAAAGGGGCAATGAGCAATATAAAAATATTTTGTGGAAGTATTGTTATTACAATAGTGCCATCTATTGGTCAGTCACGAGGTGTCTTTTTTCGTGGTAAAGGAACTCGTTGTTAAAAATGTTGATCGTTGTTTAGCCTACGTGGTTTAGGAATTCGTGATTTAGGCAGTAGTTGTTCAATCATGCATTCCTCCACAAGACTGCTTTGCTGCACCCTGAAGGAATGCTTTGCTGCCTGAAGCCAGCCTTAAATCCTCAGAGGCCTGCCCTGCTGTTGAGGCCTACTTCACATGAACTTGTGACTTCCAGAGTGACTCCATGGGATAGTTTGATGTTTTCCGGTTCAGAGCTACAGGGACATAACAGGCTCCCACCATCTTGGACACAAACTGTACCCAGCCTGAGTGAGCCCTGAACCCCCAAGTGATGTCCCTCCAGTCCTGGACCTTTTGTCGTGGTGCTAAATGTGCCCAGATAGCCAAAATCCAAAACCTTGGACTTGCAAAAATTTGGCTAAAAATTGCTTTGGGAACCGAGGGAAGACTGTGATGGACCTGTTCGTTTACATGCCCAAGGTGCATCATTGGTCAGCTTACCTTCGCAGTAGCTCCCACTATATTCTTCTCCACAGCAACATATTCTGTTCAGCAGTGCCTCGTTGAAGGGGTATCCGGCCTCCTGGAACTCTCGTTGGCTACAGCCTCCAGCTTCGTCCTGCTGAAGACTTTTGACTTCCAAAAAAGAGACTAAGTCCAAACGTAGAAATCTTCACTGCAACTTCGTCCTGTGGCTTCCCGATGATGACACCTCCTCTTTGGACACTGCCTGCAGCCTTGCTCCACTGAACTTTTCCTTCTCTGAACATTTTCTTTAAAATGTCTTCTATGCCAGAAGCCAGCCCTGATCTGGCCCAATCCACTTCTTGTGTTCAAACTGTGCTCCATTGTGGTCGGCCCTGTTTTTTCAATTGATCCCGGTCTTGCGCAACTAGATGTCTATGATTGGTGAATTGATCTTTCAGGTGCTAGATTTCATTTTAGACCTTAAAAATTCATAACTCCGGTTCTATGGATTGGATTTTTGTCATTTTGGTATCAAATAATTAATTAACATTCACTCCATGTTTCTAAATTGGTGTGGGATTTTTCTTGTGTTGTAAATACTTTGCACATTGCCTCTAAGCCTGACTGCTTGTGGTCCAAGTTACCACGGGTTAAGCACAGGTTAATTTAGTGACTTTTTTGGTTCACCCTGATAGGAATTGTGGCGGTTGCTTGAACAGCAACCCAATTTCTCACAAGTGGCATCCTGTATTTTCTGAGTCCCAGGAAATACATTTTCCATAAAGATTTTCCATCCTCATGATACTCCTTAGCTATTACAAGATATTGCAAAATAGCAATGACTGCAAAATGTTTAGCTTCAAACACTCAACCATACTCCATGGTCGTTCATAAAATTGCGAAGTCCATAGAGATCTTTGAACTTCTTGTGGTGATTTCTCATCTTCAAATATATATTTTGAAACCATAGAAAAAAGGTTTCTTTTATTTGGTTAAAGGAATTTTCGAAAAAGTTGCACAGAGGAACAATTAGTTCCAGTAGAGCAGTTGTGTCCTTTATCTGGGGGTAACATTCACTTTAGGAGTTAAATTAGATCAATGACTTTTGTGAACACCTCACCCCTAGTAAATGTACCTGCCACCACAAATCTACACAACACTTTCATGCAATGAATGCAAGCAAAAATAAGTTTGCTGTGCAAGGTTTTGTGAGGATTTATGGCAGTGTTAGTAGCAAAGCAAATTTACTTTTATTGTGGGTTTTCTGATCTGACCAGAACTACAAAAGCAATGAGCCACTTATTTACTGCATACACGCAAAGACGCCTATGTGCAAGATACACACCTGTCCCCCAACTGCAGTGGTGGCCGGCATGGGTGGCGGGCTATTGTATCGTGCAGGGGAGTAATTAAAAAAAAAGCTTACCTTGAAGCCGAGTACCATGGCTTCTCTGTTCCTGCTTTCCTGCCTCCGACAGGAACAGGAAGCAGGCAGCCAGGCTCCCTCTCCTAAGCCAATCACAGTGCTGCAATGCAACATTGTGATTGGTCTGAGTGCAGGGGCTGGAGGGGTGTGCATGTTCTCCATGCAGGCTGTAATGCACCCTGCACGAAGATCAGGGAAAGTGCACATGACTGGTTTGGGCAGCCCAAGAGGGCCGACCATACAGACATGGCGCACTTAGGAGTGGGAAAAAAACTCCTCCCCTGCTCAAAGAGCAGAGCAGCCCCGCCCACAAGCCCGCCCACCACAATGCAGCAGGACACAAAGCATAAACTGATAATAATTGTAAGTTATTATCATTTTATGTTTCTCGCTGCTTAAAATCAGTGAAGCGATGCTCCTCCGTGGAGCAGCCGCTCCTGTCCAATTATTCTTTGTTTCTACCTTGCTTTTCATTTTCAAAAATTAAAATAGCAATAGCTGGATCCGTACTACCGCTGTCTTCATCAACATGCAAGCAGTCACAGAGATAGGCACACTCAGTCTGTGCGTGTTCCTCGGCTTTATGGCAGCTCATAACACCTCGAGATTTAATCGTTTCTGACAAGAAGACTATTAAATTTCAGTTCTGCAGCAGACACTGTTGGTGTGAGGAGGCTTTAAAACTATCTGATAACAAGCTCATAGATTCCCCCTTGACAACCCTTTATCAGTAATATGCTCTCTGCAATGTGGTGATGCTAATGGCTTACAACGAAAGCACCTGTATTTACAACCTCACACCTTAGTGCTGTTCTTTGGTTTCTGCCAAAGAAATGTTTCAAAATATTTCACTTACTCTTTTTTATTCTATACATACTACAACAATACATACACATAACACATAATGTAAAATTAAATTCGGATAAGTATTTGATTAGTAAAACATTGGGGCTTGCATCACTACTTCCCTGAAAATCTTGTGACTTTGACGAACTTATTAATGTTCATAAAGTGTAAGAACATGAAATTTAATTCAATTATCCATATTTAAAATGTAATGTAATTTTGTTTTTCAAACATGGGTATTCCCACTGGATGGGGACAATATTAAGTAAACGACTGAGCTGCTTTCTAGCCAGCATTGTACTCTGTAAATAGCAGTGCATTCAACATGGTTAATGTACTTGTTTCACAACCTAAATTGGGATTCTGGTTCATGGAGGAGGGAACTTAGTCAGGTATTTAACATCGCGCGTTCACTGGTGGCAGCTTGGCACCTCTGTTCCATTCCTTCTTCCCTCGGGACTCCTTCTGATCGTTTTTCTATTTTTGAGGACGGCCTTAAATATATAAGTATATGTAAATATGTATTATATAATTTTCCTCGCCCAATTGCTGTTAAAATGTAATCCTGTGTGAATTTACTATTTGTATATTTAGAACTCTAACCACTAGTCTATGTAGTAGACCTTTGTACTTTCTACCATTCCTATGGGATTTTAGAGTTTTGTCTGTTTATATTTCTTCCTTGAGTGACTTTCAACTTGTACATGTGCAATTTTGTCCTGTATTATCTCTTCCTTGAGTGACTTTACACCTTGTACATTTGCAATTTTTTCTGTTTGTATCTCTTATGCAACTTATGTAATCCAAAGTCCTTATGCAACGCAACTGGTTCTTTTGTAAAGTGCTCTGACACCTTCGGGTAATGTTCGCGGTTTATAAAATCGCATTAAATAAAATAAAAAATAAAATAACATGCTTATTGGTACCCAATTCAATGGTAATAATGTTATCGACCTCAGGAGAATGAAAGACTGAGTGATCTTACCTGGATTTGAACCTATGACCATCAAACACAAGCCCCTATAGCGGACGGATCGATCCACTAAGCCACCAGTCTTGGCTCATTTACACCGACAGATGGAACTAAGTAGTACAGTAACATTGGACTTATAGTTTATTTTTGGCAGCAGAAATTTAGGCCAAGTAGTAGAAACATGTATCTTCACAGGTGAGGATCAGAGGTGACATTTGGGAACATAAATGTCATAACCTTGTGAGTTTCCTATATATTCAAAACTCTTTTTCCACTGAATTCGTGTGAGTCTTTTTCTTCACAATAAACTTGGAATAAGTGTGCAAATGTGATGGCAAACTTTGACAAACGCTCCTGTATTTCATGAAGGCATGAGGGGCGGGATTTCTTGCCAGAAAACAACTTCCTTGCCAAGACAAGTTTAGTATACTATTGCATATTTCCGTCAAAAAACGAAATGTATAAACATTTTAGCCTGATGCATCCTTTACCATTTGAATATTTAGAGCTTTCTAAAAGTTTTTTTGAAAAGCTTTGCACTTCAGGAAGTGGTGAATTTGACCTATGTGCAGTAGCGTTGGTGCCACCATGCTCTATGACCTCTGTCAAGGACACCATCTTGGTATGGGTGACTGCAGTCTAACACTGTAGTCAATAGAACGTTCCTCCAAAGAAGAACCAAATTGAACGTGACCAGACGACCCTGTTAATTATGGTAATGCATTCGTCCAAAAAAGGGGTGGTTTAAATGTGGTGTTCCTTTGCCCACATTCAGGTAAAAAACTAGGGGCTTTTTCAAGAGCCACAAAAGGTATTCTGGCCACATCTTCACAAGGGGACTGTGCACCTTAATGATGTCAAATACTGCCCCTTGCGAGTAGTGGAAGAAATTCAATTGAACTCATCACCACAGAGTTATTCATGTTTCTGGTGATGATTGAATCGGACTATTTAAGTCCTTTACTGGAAACAATTTTTAGTTCTGGAAAAAGTCCTGCACAAATGAATATGCACCATAGGTGCATCCCCCCAACACACAGCTGCCACAAAAAACATAAAAACACCAGAGTATTTAATGACAATCAATATTTAATGATTGCTCGTTCAAAGCCTATGTCTTTTGAGAATATTTAAATGAAGTGAAAATTGTGCTTCAAAATGCACTATTTGACTGAATTGTTTTAAACGCCTCTGACCCCGCCCCCCCCCCCCAACCCTAAAAGAAGAAGCCCGACTTGATCACTTTGTTCACTGGAAACAAGCTAAGTATTACGCCCCACCACATTCAAAGTTCACAAGTTGCCATCACCACCCTTTTCTTTATATCAAGATGTTGACTGCAAGTGAGTTGTTATTGCTGTATGTGGTCTCTACAAATTTTAGCAATAGTTATTGTTATGTGCCTGTGTTTACATCGAAAATACTAAAATTAATTGAAAGAAATAGATAAAATATTGTTCCTAACACAGCAAAAATGTTTCTCCTTCTCCCTGCTTATCTCAAGGTGTTGTTTTTGTTATTCCCTGTCTCCACTTATGTAGGCAATCAATCAATCAGGGGGTTTATAGAGCGTGCTACTCACCCGCGAGGGTCTCAAGATGCTAGGGGGGGCAGCTCCAACTCAGTCGAAAAGCAAGGGCCTAGAGGTCCTTCCTGAAGACGGTCAGGTTTGGGGAGCGTCTGATGCTGATTGGGAGATTGTTCCAGGTCTTGGCTGCGATGTAGGAGAATGCCCTTCCTCCTGCTCTGCTTTTGCGGATGCGGGGGATCTCTGCTAGGGCGAGGTTGGCTGATTGGAGATTCCTTTTGGGTGCGTGGAAGCAGACTCGTTCGTTGAAGGTTATTCTCTTCTCGACTGGGAGCCAGTGTAGGTCTCGGAAGTGTTGCGTCATGTGTTCGTGCAGAGGAGTCCTGAGCACGAGTCTAGCCGCGGTGTTCTGGATGGTTTGGAGCTTGTGTAGGAGGCTGTTTTTGGCTTCCGGCGTAGAGGGCGTTTCCGTAGTCCGGTCTGCTGGTTATGAGTGCATGGTTGATGGTTTTTCTGTGCTCTGGGGGATCCATTTGAAGGTCTTTCAGAGGATGCAGAGGCAGTTGTAGCTGGTGGAGGTGACGACGTTGATCTGGCAGGTCATGGTGATGGAGGAGTCAAGGATGATGCCGACATCTGCGGCCCGTGGAGGGAGTTGCGGTGGGGCAGACAATGGGGGCGGGGGAGGGGCAGGGTGGGTGGTGATAAACACCGGAATATGGATGATTGCAGGTAAGTAAACGATTAAATTAATAAAACGAATTTCGTAGCGCGCCCTGCATTGCGTTTTGCAATGGCAGGGGGAGGTGCCACGGGTCAGCAGCGGCGGGCACAGGGAGAAGGGAGCGGCAAGGGGGCGCAATAGAGGCAGTGAGACACAGCACAACCAGGGCAGCAAAAAAAATACAGGTACAAGCACAACAATGGGGAATGAAATGAAATACAAAATGAGGAGGGCAAATGAGAACAGAGACATAATACTAATAGACAGCATAACCAGGGCAGGAAACCAAATACAGGTACAAGCACAAAAATGGGTGTGAGAAGTTGGCCTGATATGTGGTGTTTCCAATTCTGGAACCACCTTATATCAGTCCAAACTATCCCTTATGGTGTCTGGTTGTAAGTCAACCTTGTAGACAAGCTATCCTAGGGGTAGCATGGACTAAGCAGCCTTAAAGGCTTAACTTAAGAGGTCGTGTTAAGCGAGCTGTTTTACCACATACAATCCTGTAATACCAAATGAAAGGACACCACACAAGTATATATTATAAAAATATATGTGTTTATTTCTAAATTTATCCACAGTACTCTTTATGAGGAAAGGGGCACAAGCGTTAAATCAAAAGCACAGTATAACATACAAAGTTGCACAATTGTGGATGAGGGCGGGTGGCCACTCAAACCATATACTAAAAAAATGGTATAAGAGATACCAATCGAACAGTGGTTAGGCCTAGGGCCTAGAGAATCGCTGGGAGCAGTCAGGACTAGCAATACAGAAGTCGGGAGAAGCCCGCGGGATTCGGGTGCAGCACGTAAAGTGCGGCTTGCACCAATGCAAAGTCAATGGTGCGTAAAAGTTACACAAAGTTAGTTTAAAGATACTTCCACTGAACCTAGAGGAACAAAACTTAAGACACAGACCCTAGAGGTGTGTACCAGTGTAGGGACACCGGCGTTGCAATGTTACCTCACCCACAGGAAGTGGGTGCACAGGGTCGAAGTGGCGTTGGGTTTTGACACGCAGGTTCTTGGTGCTTGGAGCTGGAGAAGCTGCAGGCGATGGGAAGCAGAAGTGTCCGGTGTGATCCAAGGGTGGATTTAAGTCGAGATGAATCTGAAAGCAGAGGGGACAGGGTCTGGGTCACTCAGCAGTGACCAGGGTGGAACCAGGACGGAACCAGGCAATGTCGGGCGCAATCAGATGGCTGTCGAGAGGCTTCTCTCCGCTGTCACATGGGCTCTGGGGCATCTGCGACGTCCAGGAGCAGGTCACAATCTGTCCCACGCAGGCTCTCGCCGTCAGCACCATCGGCTTCAAGATTGCAGCAAACAGCACTTGGCAAAAGCAATCCACGCGGAACCGGGAGATTGCTTCTCACTCAGACCAGGAGGGTCAGAGTGGGGGCTCCTTTTCACAGCAGCTGGTGCAGATCTGGAGCAACCAGAAAAGCAAGTCGTATTCAAGTTTTCGTCGGCACAAGGGCCACAAGCCAGCTGGCAAGTGACTGGGTCAACTCGTCAAGCCAACACAAGCAGAAGGACCCCACGCAGCACTCGTCAAGTGTGGAGGGGGTAGCTTTGGTGCAAGTGTAGCTCAGGGTTGGGGATTCTCAAACCCCGGTGTACAGCTTCGAGGGTCACTTGTGGGCTGCACGGTCAGCGTCTCGTGGCCCTTCAAGATGGCATGCCCCACGCTTCCGGTCGCCTCCACGGGTCTCAGCTCTGCAGGGACTGTGGATCAGGCTGGGAGAAAGCAGGCAAGCTTTATCTCGTCGATCTCTGTTGCTCGAGTTCCGGCGGGAACTGCAACAAAGCAAGGGTCGAGGTGCTGGTTGGTACCTGTTTGCACAGGGTGGTCACTCCTTGACCACAAGGGAGATTCTTCAGTCTTCTACGTCGAGTAGGAAGTCGAAGGGTCCAGAATTTGTTTCTTATGTTTCTTCAGGATGATCTGAGTTGCATTGGCACTGCTCCCACTCTTATTCGAATCTGGTGGGCTGGACATCCTGCTAGGTCCCCTCCTATGGGTGGGACCCAGGAAGGGGGTGGTTACACCCCTTTCCTTTGATCCAGGCTGCGCTGGGACTGGGGCTGGTGTGCCCCAGAACCGGTTTGGCCGGATTATGCAAGGGGCAGCCTTGTGCTCCCCAGGCAGTGTCTTGTTAATTTGAAACCTCCCTGCTACAATCCACTATCTCCTGTCTGGGGTGGTTTGACACCGCCCTGCGACAGGAAACCCTTTGTCCGGGCCACCATTTGCTGAGTTTCGGTCAGCAGCAGGAGGCCAGACCCGTGTCTGTGGCAGAGGCATCCATTTTGTGGATCTGACGCTCATTTTAAATCAACCGCGTTTCAGTAAAGTAACATGTCTTCTCCCTCTAGAAGGGTGGAATGCTACCCCCGTCGCCAGAACTGGCGAGGGGGTAGTATTCCAATTCGTATGACACCTTACACGACATGTTTTGATAAAGCCAAACCAAAGTTGCTATATAACCGCGAGGATTATAAGGCACTTAAGAGTATATGGTATGGCATTATCCCGGATCAGCTTAGGGAGTTGTTCCCGACAGCTGCAGACAGGCTCAGCTCATGCCAGAGCTCCATCTCACATAGAACCACGCACTCTGCCTCCAGGATTGATAAGGCCTTCCATAGGAGTGACTCACAGGTTTATATGTGTCCAGATATAGGTTTAGATATAGGTATACTATATCTAAGCAAGGGGTGGTTACACCCACTTGCCCCAGCTGAGTGATCAGCCAGTTGGAGTTGTGTCAATTTAAGAACCAGCCACGGGTGGCAAAAGCTATGCTTCAGCCCCTGGTAGGCCTTGGTGGCATCTATGCCCTGGGCACCTATAGTGCATGGTACAGGGGCTGACAAGGAGTCCATTTTCCAATTGTGGTATGTACCTATAGCACATGTATTACGAATTTAGAGAGAGAACAGCAGGCTGGGGGTCTGATTAGCAGGCCCACAGCCTCAGTAAGTCGAAAACCAGTGAAGCAAAAAGCAAAAATTGGGGTGACCATAGGATAGCAGACCCTACTCTCCTACACACACACACCCACCCCCCCCCCCCCCCAAACGCAGGGACATTAAACTTAACCTTGACCAGGTAAGTCTTCATGTTCTAAGTGGAAGTACCTGGAGAGACCATCTGCATTACCATGGTCAGTCCCTGGGCGGTGCTCCACTTTAAAGTCCATCTCCTGTAGGGAAATGGACCACCTGAGCAGTTTGGGATTTTCACCCTTCATCTGATTTAGCTACAAGAGGGGCTTATGGTCTGTCTGAATTAGGAAGTGAGTACCAAACAAGTATGGCTTCAACTTCTTCAGGGCCCAAACCACAGCAAAGGCCTCCCTCTCAATAGCTGACCAACGTTTCTCCCTGGGGGTCAGCCTTCTGCTAATAAAAGCAATGGGCTGGTCTTGACCATCTTGATTAAGTTGTGAAAGCACAGCTCCCACCCCCAACTCAGAAGCATCTGTCTGTACAATGAACTGTTTTGAGTAGTCAGGACTCTTCAGGATAGGTGCAGAGCACATGGCCTTCTTCAGGTCATCAAATGCCTTTTTACAGCTAACTGTCCACTGAACCTTTTTGGGCATCTTCTTGGATGTCAAGTCATTCAATGGTGTCACAATGGACCCATAGTTCTTTACAAATTTTCTGTAATACCCAGTCAGGCCCAAGAAGGCTCTGACTTGTGTCTGGGTAGTTGGACGAGCCCAGTCCTGTATGGTCTGGATCTTGCTCTCCAATGGTTGAACCTGACCCCCACCTACTAGGTGGCCCAGGTACACAACCTTGCTCTGCCCTATCTGGCACTTGGTAGCCTTGATAGTCAGGCCTGCCTTTTGCAGGGCCTCCAGAACCTTCTTCAGGTGGATCAGGTGATCCTCCCAGGTGGAGCTAAAGACAGCAATATCATCTAGATATGCTGCGCAAAAGTCATCCAACCCAGCAAGGACTTGATTCACCAACATTTGGAAGGTGGCAGGTGCATTCTTCAAACCAAAGGGCATTACCCCAAACTGATAATGACCACTAGGGGTAGAGAATGCTGTTTTAGCCTTTGACTCTTCAGCTAGTCTGATTTGCCAGTAGCCAGCTGTCAAATCAAATGTGCTCAGAAACTTGGCAGAAGCCAATTTATCAATGAGCTCATCTGCTCTTGGAATGGGATGTGCATCTGTCCTAGTGACAGCATTGAGACCTCTGTAGTCCACACAAAACCTCATTTCTCTCTTTCCATCTTTGGTATGAGGTTTTGGCACAAGGACCACTGGGCTAGCCCATGGGCTCTCTGATGGCTCAATCACTCCAAGCTCCAACATCTTTTGCACCTCAGCCTTTATACAATCCCTGACATGGTCAGGTTGCCTGTAGGTCTTATTCTTCACAGGCAGACTGTCACCAGTGTCCACCTCATGGTGCACCAATTAGTCTGGCTGGGTGTGAGTGAAAACATATGCCTGTGGGCCTGCAACACCTGTCTGCAGTCCACCTGTTGCTGCTCAGTGAGGCTGCCTGCCAAGGCTACTCCATCAACTGAACCATCATCAGGGTTCCGGGAAAGCAGGTCTGGGAGAGGGTCACTCTCTTCCTCCTGATCCCCATCTGTGGCCATGAGGAGACTCATGTCCTCCCTGTCAACAAATGCTTTCAAACGGTTTACATGGAGCACCCTGTGGGGGCTCCTAGGGGTGCCAAAGTCAACCACATAGGTGACTTCTCCCTTTTTCTCAATGATAGGGTAGGGTCCAGTCCATTTGTCCTGGAGAGCTGCTGGCCCCACTGGGTCCAACACCCACACCTTCTGCCCTGGCTGGAACTCAACCAGAACAGCCTTTTGGTCATGCCAAGCTTTCTGTAATTCTTGACTGGCCTCAAGGTTTTTGGATGCTCTCTCCATATACTCAGCCATCCTGGAGCGGAGACCAAGTACATAGTCCACAATATCTAGCTTAGGCTTTTTGAGAGGTAACTCCCATCCTTCCTTCACCAAACACAATGGACCCCTCACAGGGTGGCCAAACAAAAGTTCAAAAGGGCTGTAGCCAACCCCCTTCTGTGGGACCTCTCTGTAAGCAAAGAGCAAGCAGGGTAAAAGGATGTCCCATTTCCGCCTAAGCTTCTCTGGTAAACCTTTTATCATTCCCTTTAGGGTCTTGTTGAACCTTTCAACAAGCCCATTGCACTGTGGATGATAGGGTGTGGTAAACTTATAGCTTACTCCACACTCTTTCCACATTGCTTTTAAGTATCCAGACATAAAGTTGGTACCTCTGTCTGAAAGAACCTACTTTGGAAAGCCCACTCTTGAGAAAACTGCAATGAGGGCTTTTGCCACCACAGGAGTTGTGGTGGTCCTCAGGGGAATTGCCTCTGGGTACCTGGTGGCATGATCCACTACCACCAGTATAAATCTGTGCCCAGATGCTGTTTGAGGATCCATGGGACCCACAATATCTATTCCAACTCTTTCAAAGGGTACCCCCACCACAGGTAGTGGTATCGGGGGGCCTTTGTTGTGCCACCTGACTTACCACTGGCATGGCAAGTGACACAGGATCGACAAAACTCCTTGACATTTTCTGACATGTGAGGCCAGTGAAAGTGTGGAACAAGCCTGTCCCAAGTCTTATTCTGGCCTAAGTGTCCTGCAAGGGGAATATCATGGGCCAAGGTGAGAAGGAAACCCCTAAACTTCAAAGGTATAAACAACCTCCTGGTGGCACCAGGCTTGGGTCTCTAGCCTCTGAATAAAGGAGTCCTTCATCCCAATAAACTTTATGGGCACCTTGAGCATTCCCTGCAGCCTCAGCAGCAGCTTGCTGTCTGAGGGGTTCAAGTGAAGGGCAATCTAATTGGGCCTGCCCCAGGTCTGCCCTTGAGGGTCCCCCTGTCCCCAGAAACTCAACCTGGTCAGGTTCAAGCTCCTCAGAGACAGTCTCCTCTTGGACTGCAGAATCAGTTTCCTGTGAAACCTGATCCTCAACCTGGGGCAAGTGGGAAGGCACAGCCTTAACCCTTTTGCTCCTTCTCTTGGGTTGTGGTTGGTCTAATGTTTCAAGATCCACCACTGGTTCAGGAAGGCACTTCTTAGCCTGAGACCTTGTCACTGCAAGGACATGAGCTGAAATCCCTAGCATTTCTGCATGAGTCCTGTACTCCACTTCTGACCAAACTGAGCTTTCAAGATCATTGCCTAACAGAAAGTCTACTGGGAGGTCTGCACTCACAACAACTTTCTTTAGGCCATTTACCCCTCCCCAGGAGAAGTTCACAACAGCCACACTATGTGAAGTAGTGGAGTTGCTTGCATTGGTCACTAGGTAACTTTCACCTAGTACAATCTGACCAGGGTCCACAAAGTCTGGTGTCACCATAGTGACACTGGCACAAGTGTCCCTGTAGGCCTGAGCCAGTTTCTCATTGATTAAGGGAGTCTGCCTATATTTGCCCAGGTTACTGGGGCTTACTGCAGTGGTCAAAGATAAGTCCACATCATATAGGAGAACTGCCTGTGTGGGGATTCTGACTAGGCCAGATTCCACCTCAGTACCCAGGGTTACCCTACTATCCCCTTAGGTTGTGCACTACCACTGCTGACTGTACTAGGGGGTGCAGTTTCTTTAGGAGCTGCAGTGGCAGGAACTGGATTTTTCTTAGTGCATTCACTGCCCCAGTGTGAAACTGATTTGCAGGTATTACACCAAGGTTTCTTTGGGCCATCATTCTTCTTTTTCTTTTTGTCATTTTGGGAACCACCCTCCTTCTTACTAGTTTGGGGGCCTGAAGACTTCTGGTCCTTTTCTTTTTCTTTATCTTTCTGATTCCCACCCTTCTGGTCTGTTTTCTTCTGGTCACCATGGTTCTGGGGTTTATGCTTAATCCTTGTTCTGACCCATTTGTCTGCCTTCTTTCCCAATTCTTGGGGAGAGGTCAAATCAGAGTCAATAAGGTATTGATGCAACAGCTGGTTCTGACAGTTATTAAGGATCTGCTCTCTCATGATAAGATTGTACAATCCGGTATAGTCTGAGACTTTACTTCCCTGCAGCCAACCCTCCAGAGCCTTAGTGGCACAATCTACAAAATCAGTCCAGTCCTGAGTCTGTGCTTTTTGGGTGTCTCTGAACAACAACCTGTATTGCTCAGTGGTTAGGCCAAACCCTTCAATAAGAGCACTCTTCAGGACAGAGTAGTTTTTGGCATCCCCAGGTCTAACTGTGAGGAGCCTATCCCTCCCTTTCTCAGAAAAGGAGTACCATAAAATTGCTGCCCACTGATCCTCAGGGACCTGCTGTACCATGCAGGCCCTCTCAAGAGCAGTCATCCATTTGTGGATGTCATCCCCTTCCTTGTAGGGGGGCACACTTTTTGTCAGGTTTCTATTATCATAGGCCCTGTCTTTCTCTTTAGGAACTTTGCTGCCACCAGTGGCATCTAAGCCACACAATTTTCTTTTCCTTGCTAAAGCAAGTTTAGCTTGAGCCAAGGCTATCTCTTCCCTCTCTATCTGGAGTTGGACAGCCCTCATCCTGGCCCTATGCTCTTTCCTCTGGGGGGAAGTCATTCCCCTTTGAGATTCTCTTGAGACACTAGAAACATGAGAGTCCCCTGATGGAGATCTCACCCTCCTGTTGCCTGGGAGAATTAAGTTATGAGATCTGGGGAGGTGCTGGCATGTAGGTCTAGATTGGTCTGGTTAAGCCAGCCAATCTGTACCTGGGTCACCCTCTGATCCTGATCTTCAGGCTCCTCTATGTCGGAGCCTTCCTCTTCCTCTTCCTCTTCCTCCTCCTCTTCTTCTTCTGGAAGATCCTCATTCTCAGGGGAGTTCACCCCCTCACCTGAATCTAAGGGAGCCTGACTCACCTTATCTAAGTCATCCTTTTCCAGGATAGCTATCAGGGAAGGGATGGTAGGGCCTCTGCCCTTTTTAGCCCCCTTGCTGTGCACAAGGCACCCAAGTCTTTGTGGGTAAGGTTGTCATATCTGGAAGTTGCCTTGGTAGGGTCAACTGCTACAGTAGCAGAGCCTGAGGCTCCACCTGTATCAGACATGACTGCTAGTGAGGTGTAAGTGGTGCACTTACCTACATTAAGTGTTTTTCTACTGTACCTTGCTAGTGAGTTGTAGTCAGGGTGTGCTAATCCCTTTAATCTACAACTACTAAGTTCAGTAGAACTTAATATGCTAAGCTTTTAATTTTATATGTACCTAAGGTACTTAATGTGATCTTTCAATTTGATATAAAGATTGCAATGGTAAAACAAACAGCAAGCTCAAATCCGCACCGCTGCGCACCAATGTGAGAAGTTGGCCTGATATGTGGTGTTTCCAATTCTGGAACCACCTTGTATCAGTCCAAACTATCCCTTATGGTGTCTGGTTGTAAGTCAACCTTGTAGACAAGCTATCCTAGGGGTAGCATGGACTAAGCAGCCTTAAAGGCTTAACTTAAGAGGTCGTGTTAAGCGAGCTGTTTTACCACATACAATCCTGTAATACCAAATGAAAGGACACCACACAAGTATATATTATAAAAATATATGTGTTTATTTCTAAATTAATCCACAGTACTCTTTATGAGGAAAGGGGCACAAGCGTTAAATCAAAAGCACAGTATAACATACAAAGTTGCACAATTGTGGATGAGGGCGGGTGGCCACTCAAACCATATACTAAAAAAATGGTATAAGAGATACCAATCGAACAGTGGTTAGGCCTAGGGCCTAGAGAATCGCTGGGAGCAGTCAGGACTAGCAATGCTGAAGTCGGGAGAAGCCCGCGGGATTCGGGTGCAGCACGTAAAGTGCGGCTTGCACCAATGCAAAGTCAATGGTGCGTAAAAGTTACACAAAGTTAGTTTAAAGATACTTCTGCTGAACCTAGAGGAACAAAACTTAAGACACAGACCCTAGAGGTGTGTACCAGTGTAGGGACACCGGCGTTGCAATGTTACCTCACCCACAGGAAGTGGGTGCACAGGGTCGAAGTGGCGTTGGGTTTTGACACGCAGGTTCTTGGTGCTTGGAGCTGGAGAAGCTGCAGGCGATGGGAAGCAGAAGTGTCCGGTGTGATCCAAGGGTGGATTTAAGTCGAGATGAATCTGAAAGCAGAGGGGACAGAGTCTGGGTCACTCAGCAGTGACCAGGGTGGAACCAGGACGGAACCAGGCAATGTCGGGCGCAATCAGATGGCTGTCGAGAGGCTTCTCTCCGCTGTCACGTGGGCTCTGGGGCATCTGCGACGTCCAGGAGCAGGTCACAATCTGTCCCACGCAGGCTCTCGCCGTCAGCACCATCGGCTTCAAGATTGCAGCAAACAGCACTTGGCAAGAGCAATCCACGCGGAACCGGGAGATTGCTTCTCACTCAAACCAGGAGGGTCAGAGTGGGGGCTACTTTTCACAGGAGCTGGTGCAAATCTGGAGCAACCAGAAAAACAAGTCGTATTCAAGTTTTCGTCGGCACAAGGGCCACAAGCCAGCTGGCAAGTGACTGGGCCAACTCGTCAAGCCAACACAAGCAGAAGGACCCCACGCAGCACTCGTCGAGTGTGGAGGGGGTAGCTTTGGTGCAAGTGTAGCTCAGGGTTCGGGATTCTCAAACCTCGGTGTACAGCTTCGAGGGTCACTTGTGGGCTGCACGGTCAGCGTCTCGTGGCCTTTTCAAGATGGCATGCCCCACGCTTCCGGTTGCCTCCACGGGTCTCAGCTCTGCAGGGACTGTGGATCAGGCTGGGAGAAGGCAGGCAAGCTTCATCTCGTCGATCTCTGTTGCTCGAGTTCCGGCGGGAACTGCAACAAAGCAAGGGTCGAGGTGCTGGTTGGTACCTGTTTGCACAGGGTGGTCACTCTTTGACCACAAGGGAGATTCTTCAGTCTTCTACGTCGAGTAGGAAGTCGAAGGGTCCAGAATTCGTTTCTTATGTTTCTTCAGGATGATCTGAGTTGCATTGGCACTGCTCCCACTCTTATTCGAATCTGGTGGGCTGGACATCCTGCTAGGTCCCCTCCTATGAGTGGGACCCAGGAAGGGGGTGGTTACACCCCTTTCCTTTGATCCAGGCCGCGCTGGGACTGGGGCTGGTGTGCCTCAGAACCGGTTTGGCCGGATTATGCAAGGGGCAGCCTTGTGCTCCCAGGCAGTGTCTGGTTAATTTGAAACCTCCCTGCTACAATCCACTATCTCCTGTCTGGGGTGGTTTGACACCGCCCTGCGACAGGAAACCCTTTGTCCAGGCCACCATTTGCTGAGTTTCGGTCAGCAGCAGGAGGCCAGACCCGTGTCTGTGGCAGAGGCATCCATTTTGTGGATCTGAGGCTCATTTTAAATCAACCGCGTTTCAGTAAAGTAACATGTCTTCTCCCTCTAGAAGGGTGGAATGATACCCCCGTCACCAGAACTGGCGAGGGGGTAGTATTCCAATTCGTATGACACCTTACACGACATGTTTTGATAAAGCCAAACCAAAGTTGCTATATAACCGCGAAGATTATAAGGCACTTAAGAGTATATGGTATGGCATTATCCCGGATCAGCTTAGGGAGTTGTTCCCGACAGCTGCAGACAGGCTCAGCTCATGCCAGAGCTCCATCTCACATAGAACCACGCACTCTGCCTCCAGGATTGATAAGGCCTTCCATAGGAGTGACTCACAGGTTTATATGTGTCCAGATATAGGTTTAGATATAGGTATACTATATCTAAGCAAGGGGTGGTTAAACCCACTTGCCCCAGCTGAGTGATCAGCCAGTTGTGTCAATTTAAGAACCAGCCACGGGTGGCAAAAGCTATGCTTCAGCCCCTGGTAGGCCTTGGTGGCATCTATGCCCTGGGCACCTATAGTGCATGGTACAGGGGCTGACAAGGAGTCCATTTTCCAATTGTGGTATGTACCTATAGCACATGTATTACGAATTTAGAGAGAGAACAGCAGGCTGGGGGTCTGATTAGCAGGCCCACAGCCTCAGTAAGTCGAAAACCAGTGAAGCAAAAAGCAAAAATTGGGGTGACCATAGGATAGCAGACCCTACTCTCCTACACCCCCCCCCCCCCCCAAACGCAGGGACATTAAACTTAACCTTGACCAGATAAGTCTTCATGTTCTAAGTGGAAGTACCTGGAGAGACCATCTGCATTACCATGGTCAGTCCCTGGGCGGTGCTCCACTTTAAAGTCCATCCCCTGTAGGGAAATGGACCACCTGAGCAGTTTGGGATTTTCACCCTTCATCTGATTTAGCCACAAGAGGGGCTTATGGTCTGTCTGAATTAGGAAGTGAGTACCAAACAAGTATGGCCTCAACTTCTTCAGGGCCCAAACCACAGCAAAGGCCTCCCTCTCAATAGCTGACCAACGTTTCTCCCTGGGGGTCAGCCTTCTGCTAATAAAAGCAATGGGCTGGTCTTGACCATCTTGATTAAGTTGTGAAAGCACAGCTCCCACCCCCAACTCAGAAGCATCTGTCTGTACAATGAACTGTTTTGAGTAGTCAGGACTCTTCAGGATAGGTGCAGAGCACATGGCCTTCTTCAGGTCATCAAATGCCTTTTTACAGCTAACTGTCCACTGAACCTTTTTGGGCATCTTCTTGGATGTCAAGTCATTCAATGGTGTCACAATGGACCCATAGTTCTTTACAAATTTTCTGTAATACCCAGTCAGGCCCAAGAAGGCTCTGACTTGTGTCTGGGTAGTTGGACGAGCCCAGTCCTGTATGGTCTGGATCTTGCTCTCCAATGGTTGAACCTGACCCCCACCTACTAGGTGGCCCAGGTACACAACCTTGCTCTGCCCTATCTGGCACTTGGTAGCCTTGATAGTCAGGCCTGCCTTTTGCAGGGCCTCCAGAACCTTCTTCAGGTGGATCAGGTGATCCTCCCAGGTGGAGCTAAAGACAGCAATATCATCTAGATATGCTGCGCAAAAGTCATCCAACCCAGCAAGGACTTGATTCACCAACATTTGGAAGGTGGCAGGTGCATTCTTCAAACCAAAGGGCATTACCCCAAACTGATAATGACCACTAGGGGTAGAGAATGCTGTTTTAGCCTTTGACTCTTCAGCTAGTCTGATTTGCCAGTAGCCAGCTGTCAAATCAAATGTGCTCAGAAACTTGGCAGAAGCCAATTTATCAATGAGCTCATCTGCTCTTGGAATGGGATGTGCATCTGTCCTAGTGACAGCATTGAGACCTCTGTAGTCCACACAAAACCTCATTTCTCTCTTTCCATCTTTGGTATGATGTTTTGGCACAAGGACCACTGGGCTAGCCCATGGGCTCTCTGATGGCTCAATCACTCCAAGCTCCAACATCTTTTGCACCTCAGCCTTTATACAATCCCTGACATGGTCAGGTTGCCTGTAGGTCTTATTCTTCACAGGCAGACTGTCACCAGTGTCCACCTCATGGTGCACCAATTAGTCTGGCTGGGTGTGAGTGAAAACATATGCCTGTGGGCCTGCAACACCTGTCTGCAGTCCACCTGTTGCTGCTCAGTGAGGCTGCCTGCCAAGGCTACTCCATCAACTGAACCATCATCAGGGTTCCGGGAAAGCAGGTCTGGGAGAGGGTCACTCTCTTCCTCCTGATCCCCATCTGTGGCCATGAGGAGACTCATGTCCTCCCTGTCAACAAATGCTTTCAAACGGTTTACATGGAGCACCCTGTGGGGGCTCCTAGGGGTGCCAAAGTCAACCACATAGGTGACTTCTCCCTTTTTCTCAATGATAGGGTAGGGTCCAGTCCATTTGTCCTGGAGAGCTGCTGGCCCCACTGGGTCCAACACCCACACCTTCTGCCCTGGCTGGAACTCAACCAGAACAGCCTTTTGGGCATGCCAAGCTTTCTGTAATTCTTGACTGGCCTCAAGGTTTTTGGATGCTCTCTCCATATACTCAGCCATCCTGGAGCGGAGACCAAGTACATAGTCCACAATATCTAGCTTAGGCTTTTTGAGAGGTAACTCCCATCCTTCCTTCACCAAACACAATGGACCCCTCACAGGGTGGCCAAACAAAAGTTCAAAAGGGCTGTAGCCAACCCCCTTCTGTGGGACCTCTCTGTAAGCAAAGAGCAAGCAGGGTAAAAGGATGTCCCATTTCCGCCTAAGCTTCTCTGGTAAACCTTTTATCATTCCCTTTAGGGTCTTGTTGAACCTTTCAACAAGCCCATTGCACTGTGGATGATAGGGTGTGGTAAACTTATAGCTTACTCCACACTCTTTCCACATTGCTTTTAAGTATCCAGACATAAAGTTGGTACCTCTGTCTGAAAGAACCTACTTTGGAAAGCCCACTCTTGAGAAAACTGCAATGAGGGCTTTTGCCACCACAGGAGTTGTGGTGGTCCTCAGGGGAATTGCCTCTGGGTACCTGGTGGCATGATCCACTACCACCAGTATAAATCTGTGCCCAGATGCTGTTTGAGGATCCATGGGACCCACAATATCTATTCCAACTCTTTCAAAGGGTACCCCCACCACAGGTAGTGGTATCGGGGGGCCTTTGTTGTGCCACCTGACTTACCACTGGCTTGGCAAGTGACACAGGAGCGACAAAACTCCTTGACATTTTCTGACATGTGAGGCCAGTGAAAGTGTGGAACAAGCCTGTCCCAAGTCTTATTCTGGCCTAAGTGTCCTGCAAGGGGAATATCATGGGCCACGGTGAGAAGGAAACCCCTAAACTTCAAAGGTATAAACAACCTCCTGGTGGCACCAGGCTTGGGTCTCTAGCCTCTGAATAAAGGAGTCCTTCATCCCAATAAACTTTATGGGCACCTCGAGCATTCCCTGCAGCCTCAGCAGCAGCTTGCTGTCTGAGGGGTTCAAGTGAAGGGCAATCTAATTGGGCCTGCCCCAGGTCTGCCCTTGAGGGTCCCCCTGTCCCCAGAAACTCAACCTGGTCAGGTTCAAGCTCCTCAGAGACAGTCTCCTCTTGGACTGCAGAATCAGTTTCCTGTGAAACCTGATCCTCAACCTGGGGCAAGTGGGAAGGCACAGCCTTAACCCTTTTGCTCCTTCTCTTGGGTTGTGGTTGGTCTAATGTTTCAAGATCCACCACTGATTCAGGAAGGCACTTCTTAGCCTGAGACCTTGTCACTGCAAGGACATGAGCTGAAATCCCTAGCATTTCTGCATGAGTCCTGTACTCCACTTCTGACCAAACTGAGCTTTCAAGATCATTGCCTAACAGACAGTCTACTGGGAGGTCTGCACTCACAACAACTTTCTTTAGGCCATTTACCCCTCCCCGGGAGAAGTTCACAACAGCCACACGATGTGAAGTAGTGGAGTTGCTTGCATTGGTCACTAGGTAACTTTCACCTAGTACAATCTGACATGGGTCCACAAAGTCTGGTGTCACCATAGTGACACTGGCACAAGTGTCCCTGTAGGCCTGAGCCAGTTTCTCATTGATTAAGGGAGTCTGCCTATATTTGCCCAGGTTTCTGGGGCTTACTGCAGTGGTCAAAGATAAGTCCACATCATATAGGAGAACTGCCTGTGTGGGGATTCTGACTAGGCCAGATTCCACCTCAGTACCCAGGGTTAACCCTACTATCCCCTTAGGTTGTGCACTACCACTGCTGACTGTACTAGGGGGTGCAGTTTCTTTAGGAGCTGCAGTGGCAGGAACTGGATTTTTCTTAGTGCATTCACTGCCCCAGTGTGAAACTGATTTGCAGGTATTACACCAAGGTTTCTTTGGGCCATCATTCTTCTTTTTCTTTTTGTCATTTTGGGAACCACCCTCCTTCTTACTAGTTTGGGGGCCTGAAGACTTCTGGTCCTTTTCTTTTTCTTTATCTTTCTGATTCCCACCCTTCTGGTCTGTTTTCTTAATCCTTGTTCTGACCCATTTGTCTGCCTTCTTTCCCAATTCTTGGGGAGAGGTCAAATCAGAGTCAATAAGGTATTGATGCAACAGCTGGTTCTGACAGTTATTAAGGATCCGCTCTCTCATGATAAGATTGTACAATCCTGTATAGTCTGAGACTTTACTTCCCTGCAGCCAACCCTCCAGAGCCTTAGTGGCACAATCTACAAAATCAGTCCAGTCCTGAGTCTGTGCTTTTTGGGTGTCTCTGAACAACAACCTGTATTGCTCAGTGGTTAGGCCAAACCCTTCAATAAGAGCACTCTTCAGGACAGAGTAGTTTTTGGCATCCCCAGGTCTAACTGTGAGGAGCCTATCCCTCCCTTTCTCAGAAAAGGAGTACCATAAAATTGCTGCCCACTGATCCTCAGTGACCTGCTGTACCATGCAGGCCCTCTCAAGAGCAGTCATCCATTTGTGGATGTCATCCCCTTCCTTGTAGGGGGGCACACTTTTTTGTCAGGTTTCTATTATCATAGGCCCTGTCTTTCTCTTTAGGAACTTTGCTGCCACCAGTGGCATCTAAGCCACACAATTTTCTTTTCCTTGCTAAAGCAAGTTTAGCTTGAGCCAAGGCTATCTCTTCCCTCTCTATCTGGAGTTGGACAGCCCTCATCCTGGCCCTATGCTCTTTCCTCTGGGGGGAAGTCATTCCCCTTTGAGATTCTCTTGAGACACTAGAAACACGAGAGTCCCCTGATGGAGATCTCACCCTCCTGTTGCCTGGGAGAATTAAGTTATGAGATCTGGGGAGGTGCTGGCCCCCTCCATTCCCATGTAGGTATAGATTGGTCTGGTTAAGCCAGCCAATCTGTACCTGGGTCACCCTCTGATCCTGATCTTCAGGCTCCTCTATGTCTGAGCCTTCCTCTTCCTCTTCCTCCTCCTCTTCTTCTTCTGGAAGATCCTCATTCTCAGGGGAGTTCACCCCTCACCTGAATCTAAGGGAGCCTGACTCACCTTATCTAAGTCATCCTTTTCCAGGATAGCTATCAGGGAAGGGATGGTAGGGCCTCTGCCCTTTTTAGCCCCCTTGCTGTGCACAAGGCACCCAAGTCTTTGTGGCTAAGGTTGTCATATCTGGAAGTTGCCTTGGTAGGGTCAACTGCTACAGTAGCAGAGCCTGAGGCTCCACCTGTATCAGACATGACTGCTAGTGAGGTGTAAGTGGTGCACTTACCTACATTAAGTGTTTTCCTACTGTACCTTGCTAGTGAGTTGTAGTCAGGGTGTGCTAATCCCTTTAATCTACAACTACTAAGTTCAGTAGAACTTAATATGCTAAGCTTTTAATTTTATATGTACCTAAGGTACTTAATGTGATCTTTCAATTTGATATAAAGATTGCAATGGTAAAACAAACAGCAAGCTCAAATCCGCACCGCTGCGCACCAATGTGAGAAGTTGGCCTGATATGTGGTGTTTCCAATTCTGGAACCACCTTGTATCAGTCCAAACTATCCCTTATGGTGTCTGGTTGTAAGTCAACCTTGTAGACAAGCTATCCTAGGGGTAGCATGGACTAAGCAGCCTTAAAGGCTTAACTTAAGAGGTCGTGTTAAGCGAGCTGTTTTACCACATACAATCCTGTAATACCAAATGAAAGGACACCACACAAGTATATATTATAAAAATATATGTGTTTATTTCTAAATTAATCCCCAGTACTCTTTATGAGGAAAGGGGCACAAGCGTTAAATCAAAAGCACAGTATAACATACAAAGTTGCACAATTATGGATGAGGGCGGGTGGCCACTCAAACCATATACTAAAAAAATGGTATAAGAGATACCAATCGAACAGTGGTTAGGCCTAGGGCCTAGAGAATCGCTGGGAGCAGTCAGGACTAGCAATGCTGAAGTCGGGAGAAGCCCGCGGGATTCGGGTGCAGCACGTAAAGTGCGGCTTGCACCAATGCAAAGTCAATGGTGCGTAAAAGTTACACAAAGTTAGTTTAAAGATACTTCTGCTGAACCTAGAGGAACAAAACTTGAAACACAGACCCTAGAGGTGTGTACCAGTGTAGGGACACTGGCGTTGCAATGTTACCTCACCCACAGGAAGTGGGTGCACAGGGTCGAAGTGGCGTCGGGTTTTGACACGCAGGTTCTTGGTGCTTGGAGCTGGAGAAGCTGCAGGCGATGGGAAGCAGAAGTGTCCGGTGTGATCCAAGGGTGGATCGAAGTCGAGATGAATCTGAAAGCAGAGGGGACAGAGTCTGGGTCACTCAGCAGTGACCAGGGTGGAACCAGGACGGAACCAGGCAATGTTGGGCGCAATCAGATGGCTGTCGAGAGTCTTCTCTTCGCTGTCACGTGGGCTCTGGGGCATCTGCGACGTCCAGGAGCAGGTCACAATCTGTACCACGCAGACTCTCGCCGTCAGCACCATCGGCTTCAAGATTGCAGCAAACAGCACTTGGCAAAAGCAATCCACGCGGAACCGGGAGATTGCTTCTCACTCAGACCAGGAAGGTCAGAGTGGGGGCTCCTTTTCACAGGAGCTGGTGCAGATCTGGAGCAACCAGAAAAGCAAGTCGTATTCAAGTTTTCGTCGGCACAAGGGCCACAAGCCAGCTGGCAAGTGACCGGGCCAACTCGTCGAGCCAACACAAGCAGAAGGGCCCCACGCAGCATTTGTCAAGTGTGGAGGGGGTAGCTTTGGTGCAAGTGTAGCTCAGGGTTGGGGCTTCTCAAACCCGGGTGTACAGCTTCGAGGGTCACTCGTGGGCTGCACGGTCAGCGTCTTGTGGCCTTTTCAAGATGGCGTGCCCCACGCTTCCGGTCACCTCCACGGGTCTCAGCTCTGCAGGGACTGTGGATCGGGCTGGGAGAAGGCAGGCAAGCTTAAGCTCGTCGATCTCTGTTGCTCGAGTTCCGGTGGGAACTGCAGCAAAGCAAGGGTCGAGGTGCTGGTTGGTACCTGTTTGCACAAGGTGGTCACTCCTTGACCACAAGGGAGATTCTTCAGTCTTCTACGTCGAGTAGGAAGTCGAAGGGTCCAGAATTTGTTTCTTATGTTTCTTCAGGATGGTCTGAGTTGCATTGGCACTGCTCCCACTCTTATTCGGATCTGGTGGGCTGGACATCCTGCTAGGTCCCCTCCTATGGGTGGGACCCAGGAAGGGGGTGGTTACACCCCTTTCCTTTGAACCAGGCTGCGCTGGGACTGGGGCTGGTGTGCCCCAGAACCGGTTTGGCCGGATTATGCAAGGGGCAGCCTTGTGCTCCCCAGGCAGTGTCTGATTTCTTTGAAACCTCCCTGCTACAATCCACTATCTCCTGTCTGGGGGGGTTTGACACCGCCCTGCGACAGGAAACCCTTTGTCCAGGCCACCATTTGCTGAGTTTTGGTCAGCAGCAGGAGGCCAGACCCGTGTCTGTGGCAGAGGCATCCATTTTGTGGATCTGAGGCTCATTTTAAATCAACTGCGTTTCAGTAAAGTAACATGTCTTCTCCCTCTAGAAGGGTGGAATGCTACCCCCGTCGCCAGAACTGGCGAGGGGGTAGTATTCCAATTCGTATGACACCTTACACGACATGTTTTGATAAAGCCAAACCAAAGTTGCTATATAACCGCGAGGATTATAAGGCACTTAAGAGTATATGGTATGGCATTATCCCGGATCAGCTTAGGGAGTTGTTCCCGACAGCTGCAGACAGGCTCAGCTCATGCCAGAGCTCCATCTCACATAGAACCACGCACTTTGCCTCCAGGATTGATAAGGCCTTCCATAGGAGTGACTCACAGGTTTATATGTGTCCAGATATAGGTTTAGATATAGGTATACTATATCTAAGCAAGGGGTGGTTACACCCACTTGCCCCAGCTGAGTGATCAGCCAGTTGTGTCAATTTAAGAACCAGCCAGGAGTGGCAAAAGCTATGCTTCAGCCCCTGGTAGCCTTGGTGCACCTGTGCCCTGGGCACCTATAGTGCATGGTACAGGGGCTGACAAGGAGTCCATTTTCCAATTGTGGTATGTACCTATAGCACATGTATTACGAATTTAGAGAGAGAACATCAGGCTGGGGGTCTGATTAGCAGGCCCACAGCCTCAGTAAGTCGAAAACCAGTGAAGCAAAAAGCAAAAATTGGGGTGACCATAGGATAGCAGACCCTACTCTCCTACAATGGGGAATGAAATTAAAATACAAAATGAGGAGGGCAAAAGAGGACAAGAGGCTCAATACTAATAACTATTTACCCAAAGCGGCAGGCGGGGAGCAGCAACCTCGAACACCCAGGCTGGCGGCTCAGCGGCAGAGACAGAGCACTGGAGCTGCCGGGAGATTGTAGGCCTAAGACAGAGGTCCTGGTCCCCTTGCCCATCCCACATTTACAACAAAAACGTATATCCCACTCCTGGAAGAGAATGTTTGTGAATAGCATTTGTGAGTTTAGATAAAGTGGTATTACTTTACATAACCTGTACTATTTAGGTGACCAAGCCAAAATATGTGTCTCGTGCAACACTTGTACAGAACTATAATTAATGCAGTATGTTAAGAGACAACATAAATAATGTTCTCATCAAGAGAGGAATGAAATAATGTATTTTTTTGCCTTTGATCTTTGTACTTTATATTAAGGGCCCGATTTAGACTTTGGTGGATGGCACTACATCCGTCTGACCCCCTGACAGACTACCACTTGCCAAATTTAGAGACAACCGCTTTCTTGCCTGGTGGCTCATTTGTTCGGTCTCACCTGGCGTTAGCAGCGCACATGCACTGCTCTTGCCATGCAAGAGCCTTTTGGAATTGATACAGTTTTCGAAGTGACTTCCAGACCCGCCCCTGTTTCCCATTGGCTCGCGTCATTGTTTATGGTAAACTGTGGTGCATGATTGGAAATCTTGCTTCTTGGTTACCTCCTTGTCCACTTTTTGGACTGCCCATGTGGACAAGTCACCATCTTTGTTCCTGTGACGCAGGAGGGTAATTTACTTAATTGCACAAGCGCGGTCCGCTTCAGCGGCGCTTGTTTATTTATTTATTTCATTAGTTTCACAAGCGCAGTCTGCTTCGGCCGCACTTATTAATACCTTCCTTTCTCCCCTCCGTTCCGTCCACCCACTTTCACCCCCTACTTTCTTTTTCATCCCGGTTCATCTATTCTTGTCTCCTTCAAACGTGCCAGTTAAGGTTTGCAACTCTGCTCAAACGCCATTTATGATTTTACTTTATTTGCTTGTCATACTGTCATCTCTCTTTTTGGTCACAGGATGTTAGTATGTGACTGTCTTCTCCTTCGCAGGGGCCAGCTACGATTAGTGCAGCAGGTGCAGTGGCACCAGGGCCCTAAGTCCTGATGAACCCATTGAGCCCTGATAACTGTTGTATTTTACTACCCCAAAAGCAGGTTGCTTGCACCAGGGCCCAAGCTATCTCTCTCGCGACACAAGATGCTTTGAGTTTGAAGGCAAAGACGTGAGATGAGCTAAAATCAAAACATGGGGTTCTGTCAAGTGCATCATTGAAAGCACAGCTAGCGTGCTACTGCCAGGCCTGATATCGGCACTCAACAAATCCACTCACTAAAAAGTGCCAAAATACCCAGAAGGCAAATGTA
Source organism: Lissotriton vulgaris (assembly GCF_964263255.1). Taxonomy (NCBI): domain Eukaryota; kingdom Metazoa; phylum Chordata; class Amphibia; order Caudata; family Salamandridae; genus Lissotriton; species Lissotriton vulgaris. The sequence goes on from NC_141696.1 coordinate 232,445,588, forward strand.
TCCCTCCAACGGACCGTGCTACGTCACGTGCAGCAGGTGCTAACCAAAAGCACGAGAGAGAGATCGATTGAAGGCGGGAAAGAGGTGAGAGAGACAGGCAAAAGAGTGGGGAGCAAAAAAGCGAGGAAAAGATAATGAGTGGCGAAAAGAGAGTGAACGGGGGAAAAGAGAGACAACAAAAAAGGGGAGAACGCAAAGTAAAAAAAGGGATAATATGGCGAAAGAGGATGGATGGAGAGAGAGCGGGCGGTAAAGGGGGGGAGAAGTAAGCGCTCAAGAAAGTAAAAAAGAGAGACACGTTTTCATATACAGGGAGGGAGGTTGTGAGGGGAATAGGGAGAGGGAGAAATGAAGAGAGATAACTGAATACCTAATCCGAGAAGAAAAAGAACGAGAGAGCAAGATAGGACTTTTCTCTGTCGACCCGTGTCTAATGAACCTTTCTTTTCTCTTTTGTGTTGTTTGAGATGCATCTTCTGCGCCTTTTTGTCTTCTCCAGGCCCCCTGCAGACCCTCAATGGCGTTTGATATTAAGCAACTTTGTGTGCTTTTGAAGCCCCTCGCCAAAAGGCATGCAATACACAGTACACAGACAGGAAGTGCTGAGGTGAAATATATATATATATATATAGATAGATATATAGTGCTGAGGTGTGGGCCTGGGGCCTGCTCCATCATGTCACACTGTCACCCTTGAGTGACCACCAGGGGAGAGAATTGCCGTAGAGGAGGGGAGAGTGGTTCAGAGTCTTGGGGTGGGGGGTGGGCTGGACTGACTCCAAGAAGCGTGCTTGTATATGTTATAATTGTTTTTAATAAGAGACAGCATTTCAATAGATGGCGGACAATATTTATCCCAGTTGGTACATGAGAAGTGGTAACACGTACCAGTGGGAGGGATAAACGAGTGGCAGGGGGCACACTTTGTGGGGTAATCTGAAAGCGCTGGACTATTAATTGCCCTCTGGGTTCATAACAAGCATTGAAAATGCAATAGGTCTTGCCTTTGATTAAGTTAAAGCCATTTGCTTTGCTAATGAATTGTGTAGCAAAGCAAATGGCTTTAACTTAATCAAAGGCGAGACCTTTTGCATTTTCAATGCTTATTGCATTTAGGGATAGTTTATTCCCCTCTATGGTCTTATAATCCTCAGACAATCACATCATGTGCTTCTACGAATAATCTGAGGATAAGTAGGTCCTATATTTGAAGCAAGGAAAAATTCTTCCTCTCCTGATCAGATTGGTGTGTTTTTCAAGTTTATTAGCATTGCACGATTTGAGAGTCTGGATTCTTTAAGGATCAATTAATTAACAGTCAAGATCTACGAAAGTCTATTTTTCATTATCCGTGTGAAGACCATTCAGTGTCATTTTATAGCACATATTTGTCAAAAATTATACAGCAGATTAACAGCAAACCAAGCAAAGGTTCTCCTCCAAAGTCTAGTTGCATGTTGCATGTGGTGTTATTTCATTCCGTATTTTTGCTACATAAAATATTGCATTTATCCTACATGATTTGACTTTGAAAGCTCAACTATTTTCACCTCCTCCTCTTCATTTTCCACCTTGGATGACCTGAGAAAACATTTAATATGCTGAAACGAAGTCCTGATTTAGAGATTGGTGAGTGGGTTACACCATCACAAATGTGATTGATATCCCTCCACCTTGTTAGAAGTGCCCTGTATCCTAAAGCACTTGCAGCAAGGCAGATGGGGTATTTATCCTGTATGTGACATACTAACCCATCCATCAAACTGTTAATCAGGCCCTCAGTCATTTATGGTATTTAATCAGAAAGTTTTGTGCAGATTCCTTAAGTGACACCAAAGTTAGAAGCCAACCCTAAGTGTACCTACACTCTTGCTACTGCCAACTGTATTTGTAATAAATCAGTTAAATGATAAAAGTTTCATATGCGTGTTATGGGCACGGGAGAAACAGAAAGACAAAGATTGAAATCTTGGAGCAGAAAGCTTATACCAGCCATTATAAGCCTGGTGCTACTTCATTGTCTTCAATAGAGCTCTCAACGGTCTAATGTTTTAAATGCTGTTAAAATATATATACAGGGACTGTGTTGTATAGCTCAATTGGATCACTGACAGAATATCGACGATCAAAATATCGAGCTGCCTGAATATCGCTGACAAAATATCGACTACCCGGTTATTGAATTCCTATCTACAAACAGGTAAGTACAGAAATATCGAATCCTAAATATCGTTGTAAATAATATAGGGGCATATTATCAAGGGGGTTTATCTCCGCTTTGGCTTTAAAAGCCAAGAAAGCGGAGATAAAACTATCTCCCTATTACCTAGCTGTTGCTAACACCAGTTAGCGACAGCTAGTAGGAGATAGCGACCATCTTGGGCCCCACTTTGGATGTCAGTGATATTTATCACTAATGACATGCAAAGTGGGCGTGCCAAGATGTTAGCGACTGGAAACAGTCGCTAACATCGCTATCTCCTATTACCAACTTTTGGAGATATTCGCGCTAAGCGCGAATATCTCCAAAAGCTAACACCAGCCCTGAGCAGTTCTTAGCCATGTTATCCAATCGGAGGTGGATAACATGGCTAAGAGCATTAGCTCTGTAATGCATGAATATCGCTGACTTTTCAGCGATATTCATGCATTGCGGCCGATTTTTATCGCATTTGCGATAAACCTTGGTAATACCAAGGTTTATTTGCGATAAAAATCGCCGCAGCTCAGCGGTAAATTTTTGTCTCTAACCAAGCAATAGCGATAATTATCGCTATTGCTTGGTAATATGCCCCATAGTTTGCTAAAATATCGACTTAATTTAAATCTCTTAAAAGTAATGTAAAATTAATCAAATAATAACTATAATTAAGTAAAATCTACTTAAAAATACTTAAATAACCTTAACATTTATAAATAATAAATGTAAATAAAAAAACATGCATTTTTATTTTTATTACACATATGTTAACTTAATAATATTAAAAAGTTATTAATATTTTTAATAATTAAATGTTAAAAACATAATGTTAAATATAATTACATATATATATAAATAAACCTAAAATATGAATACAAAAACAAATGATATATAAGTTAAAACATACACATTAGAATAAAAACCCAATATTTTACATTACATTAAATATAACAATATTTAAAAAATTGTATAGCGTAAAAGATAAAATGTCTATTTCCACTCCAACAAGTGGTACAGTAGGGAAAATGTTGGATAGCGGGTAAATAAAAATTACTATTCGCACTCCAGCGAGTGGAACAGTAGGGAAAGCGTTGGATAGCGGGAGGGTAAAATTTACTATTCCCACTCCAGTGAGTGCAACAGTAGGGAAAGATTTGGATAGCGGGACGGTAAAAATTACTATTCCCACTCCAGTGAGTGCAACAGTAGGGAAAGCATTGGATAGCGGGAGGGTAAAAATTACTATTCGCACTCCAGTGAATGCAACAGTAGGGAAAGCGTTAGATAGCGGGAGGGTAGAAATGACTATTCCCACTCCAGTGAGTGCAACAGTAGGGAAAGTGTTCAATAGCGGGAGGGTAAAAATTACTATTCCCACTCCAGTGAATGCAACAGTAGGGAAAGCGTTGGATAGTGGGAGAGTAAAATTTACTATTCCCACTCCAGTGAGTGCAACAGTAGGGAAGGAGTTGGATAGCGGGAGGGTAAAATTTACTATTCCTACTCCAGGGAGTGCAACAGTAGGGAAGGCGTTGGAAAGCAGGAGGGTAAAAATTACTATTCCCACTCCAGGGAGTGCAACAGTAGGGAAAGCGTTGGATAGCAGGACGGTAAAAATTACTATTCCCACTTCAGTGAGTGCAACAGTAGGAAAAGCGTTGGATAGCAGGAGGGTAAAAATTACTATTCCCACTCCAGTGAGTGCAGCAGTAGGGAAAGCGTTGGATAGCGGTAGGGTAAAAATTACTATTCCCACTAGAGTGAGTGCAACAGTAAGAAAAGTTTTGGATAGCGTAGGGGAATAATTTTATTGTACCCACTCCTGAAATATAATTAATATTAAATACCAACTAATTATTTAGTAAAAATTAATTTACGTCCCACCATTTTCCCCTATAAACATCATCTACAATATTGTAACATATTCATAATTTAAAATAATTAATTAACAATAATTAATTTGCGAATTACAATCAACAATATAATTAATTAACATATTTACACATGAATTGCTAATAATTCATATCTAATAATTATTCATTAAAAAACATATTACTCAAATAACATAATTACCAATTCATTATTATTAATCAATTTATAATTAATAATAATATGTTAATTAACTTAATGAACAATATAAATTATTAAATAATAACTTATTAAGTAATAAAATAATACATTGATTTATTTCAATTAAATTACTTCCCACCCTATTCCTCTATAAACCCACAACCCGCTAAAGAACTAAATTACATAAAAAAATAGTTAACATAAAATTCATTACTTTTACAAAATTCAAACATACATTACAACAATAATACATACTTTTAACACATACTAACACTTAAAACACTAAAAAAATCGATATTACAAACTTCAATATGGTGGAACTCGATATTTCATACCTGCATTTCGATATTCTGCACCACTATATTTTTGCAATTAGATATTCTGTCCATTCAATATAAAAAACTCGATATTCTGTCCAGTCAATATTTTTTTTCCGATATTATGACTAGTTACCAGCTCAGTCACTAATTGAGAACAATTGCTAGAAAAAAGCCAAAGAGTGTTTATGAATCTGGGATTATAGAAAACAGGGCAAAATAACCAGTGAAAGCACTTCTATAAATGTTCAGGTATAAAAAAAACAGACCAACTGAGAATGTAGTTAGAGACAACTTTACATACTTAATTTATATTGGATCATGACAAAACCCTAATAATTATTCAACCATGCTCAAAACGTTATTAAAAATGTATACTACTTATCATTTATATTGTGAGGAGGCTGCACATCTAAAAGGATCCCCAAATGACCAAGGTTAAAGTATTGTTTGTGATGTTGATACTAATAAACAAGTATTAATTATCATCTCAATATAAGTGTTCTCAGTGTTAAATTTTCAAGTGAAGGATAGTGTCCACATATGCATATTTATTATAACATTCATAAATATAAATTAGCCAATAAAAATTAATTGTATCAATCAAACAGTACAGATTCTAAGTGATAACCATAAAAAGATGTAAATGACCAAACCATTTATGTATGTTTCCTCTTTTCTACTTTTGTAATGCAAATTAAAAATCCTAAAAAAGAAAGATCTCCAATTTCGCAAAGAGTTGCTTTTGGTAGACTCTCAGTTACCTTTTTTAGAATGCCAGATGTGTTTGCAAAACATTGGGTTTTTGGTTGAGAAGGGTGTGAACCCTTCTCAAGCTACAACCACAATCTCTGTCCGGGTGAATCCCAAATGTTCACTAAATTTTTATTTTTTGAAAATCTGTTTATTAGCATAGTAATTGGAGCAGTTACATACATATTCAGGCATAGCAAGAATCAGAATTGTGCAATCATATGTCTGCTCAGTATTTACAGATGCTTAGTACCACTGATTTTACAATTTCGTGCAGAACCATTGCAACTGAACAATTCCTTAACCTACCCACCCCCTCCCCCACCCGCAGATATCCCTCCCGGCACTCCACAAACATGCGTATAATTGCGATATTTACATCCCGGTCACTAGTTGCTCCGTATATTACAGTTCCTTGGTGTTCGCTTTTTCCCACACACTTGGGCAGGCTGGGGTAGAATCGTCAATGGTACGGGGTTCGCCGTACCTCAGCTCAGTGCACCTTACATCATGAATGTCCTGAGGGGTTGGGCCCAATCAGCCCGTGTGTATTGAGTTATCCGTATCTCCTCCGCCCTCCTCCTCCCCAGCCTCAAAGGTCCCCAGCACAGTGAACCAGTCTAGGGAGATCAGTGTTTTCCTGAGACCTCTATGTTCCTCTCGCTGCAGCGCCTCGCCTTCTGCCTTGCCCCACCTTATTACCTCTGCTTTCCACAAGTCCGGGTCAGGGGGTCTGGGGGATTTCCACCTCATTGTGATTGCTCGCTTCGCTAGCAATAGGGCTAAGTCTGTGAAACGTGTCGCCACGGTCCTAGTGCGTGTCGACGGTCCCAGGCCTAATAGTGTATGTTCTATGGTGAGCGGTTGGGACCGGGCGCCAGCACACTCAAGCGTGTCAGCGATGGTGGCCCAGTAATGGCCCAACTTGGGGCATTGCCGTAGCATATGTAGTAGTGATGCGTCGTCAGCGTCGCATCGGGGGCAGTTGCTACTCGCATCGGGGAACATCACGTGCAGGCGATGTGGAGTCAGGTACGCCCTATGTAGTACCATCAGCTGTATAAACTTGTACTTGGGGTTTCTGGCTACCCTCTTGGGAAACTGGAGGATGCGTTCCCATTCTTTGTCTCGCAGTGGCCTACCAATGTCTCCTTCCCATGCTGCCCTGAGTGGTGCTAGCGGGACCGCCCTTCTGGTTTTTATGCTAGCTGTGAGCCATTTGGTTAAGTGGCCGCCCGTGCCCATAAGGTAGTGCATCGTTATCAGGGGGTTAGTAGTTGGCTCTTGTCCTTCAGGCGCCCAGGTGTGTGTTATATAGTGACAAAGGCCTGCGTGTCAAAAGGAATGAGCTTCTGGGAACGCTATGCATAGTCCTGAAATCCGTAAAGGACAGCAGGTGCCCCTCCGCGAACAGGTCTCCCACATGCGTCACACCTGCGTCCTGCCACGGCGTTAGCCTGGTTGTCGTGAGCGTGCCCGAGCCCAGCGGGATGCCCAGAAGCGGGATCGTGGGAGCATACGATGTCACGGGGGAAGTGTATCTCACTGCCTTCCGCCAATATGTCACCGCCAGCCGGAGGAGTGGCGGGGCATCTCTCGGTATGTCCGAACGGGGTAGGAGCAACCTGTGCACGTCCCCTCTTTCGTGTTCCCTCTCTGTTATATTGATCTCGTGAAGGTTACGGCCCGCCACCCAGTAGGCTAGCCATTGTAGCTGGCACGCATAGTTGTATGCCCTAAAGTCTGGAAGGCCCATACCACCGGAGCTTGAGGGGAGCTGCAGTTTAGCTAGGCCAATACGTCTGCGCCCGTGACCCCACACAAGTTCCGTAAGTAGTGAGTCGAGGTGTTTAAATGTCGCGGCTGGGATCAGGAACGGCAGGTTGGTGAAGTGGTAAACAAGGCGAGGGAGCATTACCATTTTGGAAATGGCCACTCTGCCAGCAACTGAGAGGGGTAGTGTCAGCCAGAATTGGATCTGTGACTTCAGTGCTCTCAGGGTCCTGCCAAGGTTGCCGTCAATCATCATGCCAGCCTCTCTGTATATGTGCATCCCTAGATACCGGAAGGTGGTTCCCGCTATCTGAAACTCATGTGGGGCGAAGGGTAGGGGAGCGGAAGAGTCTGTAGTCCCGAAGGTGAATCCATAAGACTTGGGCTCGCTTATGGTAAGGCCTGAGATCTCCCGGAAGTCCTCAAATATTTGGGGTATGGGGCCCATGTCGCCCCGCAGGTCCCGAAGGTACAATATAATGTCGTCGGCATAGGCGGACACAATATGTGCCGTCCCATGTCTCAGGATACCATAACGGGGGGCCAGTGCCCTGAGTCTGCAAAGCAACGGTTCGAGGGCGAGGATAAACAGAAGAGGGGAGAGCGGGCAACCCTGTCGGGTGCCCCTGGCTATAGCTATAGGTCCCGAAATGTGCCTGGAAGTGCGCACTCTCGCTGTAGGGAGAGTGTATAAAAGCCTGACCCAGGCAACGAATTCGGGCGGTATCCCGAATTTCAAGAGCGTGGCAAACATGTAGTCCCATCTAAGGGAGTCAAATGCCTGCCTCAAATCCAGTGATATGCAGCCCTCCGGATCCATGTCCGCCCCGCCTCCCAGCATCAGCTGGGCCAAGCGTCTTAGATTCATGGCCGTGCTCCGGCCCGGCACAAAACCACATTGGTCGGGATGGATCAACTGCGGCACATATTGTATTAGTCGCGTCGCCAGTACTTTGCTCAAGATCTTCGAATCAGTATTTAGGAGGGACAGGGGTCTGTAGTCGGCCAGCTGTAGCCCGCTTTTGCCTGGTTTTAAGAGGGATGTGATCAATGCTTGCATAGATGATTGTGGCAGGGAGGCCGACCGTAAGGCTTCCAAATAGAGAGCATGCAAACGCGGGGCAAGGAGATCTATGAATGTTGTGTAGAATTCGGCCGGTAGGCCATCAGTTCCAGGGACCTTATTTCTAGGGAGTGCCTGTATCGCCTGTCTAATTTCCGCTAGTGAGATGTCGCGCTGTAGATCTTTACTTTGCATGTCGGTGAGTCGGGGCAGGATCAGTTCCCCCATGAAGGTCTCATAAGTGAACTCTGGCTGTGGCGGTGGGGGGCTATACAGCGTGGTATAATAGTCTTTGAACGCCGTATTAATCCCAACTTGGGTGGTGGCCAGTTTACCAGTTTGGTCCAGTATTTCTAAGATTGGGTGGCAAGGTGGAGAGTCTTGTAGGAGTCGGGCCAGGAGGGTGCCAGCTCGGTCTGCCTGTGTATGCTGCCTATTCGTGTGTTCTCTGTAGTCTATGAGCCTCAGGTCTTCAAGTAGCTCTGCATGTCTTATGTGAGCCTCCTGTAACGGTGTGAAGTGTGCATTGGTGCCCGCCGCCTCACTCTCCAGGGATGCTAGGGAACCCTCCACTTCGCTTAGTTGACTGATGACCTCTCTCTTTCTACCCACTCGGGCTGCCATCGCCTCCCCCCTTAGGCAAACTTTAAATGCGTCCCATTCGATCTGCCGGGTGCTGGCTGTGTTCGCATTTGTGGTAAAGTAGGTGTCTATAGTGTCGGATAGGGATGAACGGAAGACTGTGTCTTCAAGCAAGTCGGGGGGTAGTCTCCAAGCCGGGATAGGAGGCAGCAGCTTGCCCCACTGCCAGGTGAGCTCAACGGGGTTGTGGTCGGACAGGGTTTTCCCCATGTGTTGGGTTTGGACAATGGAGGTCGCCAGGGAGCGGGAACAGAAGATATGGTCAATTCTGGTGTGGAGCTGGTGGGGCGGGGAGAAAAAGGTATATTCCCTCTCCTGTGGGTGTGTGCTGCGCCATGCGTCTGCCAAATCCCAGCCCTCAGCCCAGCGTGTCAGGGCGCCCGCCTGTTTCCTGCTCTCAGTGGCCAATAGGGGGGGTGGGACCTATCTAATGTAATATCGAGTACAGCATTGAAATCCCCGCCAATGGTCCACCGATGGTCAGCCCAAGCAGCAAGTATCCCATTTAAAGTTAGCAGAAATTCCGACTGGCCTATGTTCGGTGAGTACACACAACCTAGTACAATGGCATCCCCATCTAGTAAACCCCTCACAAATACATAACGCCCCTCTTTATCAATCTTTTGTTCTATCGCCTTGAAGGGGACAGAATTGCGAAGCCAGATCGCCGCCCCCCTGGAGAACGCAGAATAGGAGGTAGCAAAGAGCTGGCCGCGCCATTTTTTGCGCATTTTTACGTTTTCAGCATTATTCAAATGTGTCTCTTGCAAACAAGCTATCTGCGTCCCTCTACGGTTAAGTTGTGCTAAAATCCTGTGGCGTTTGTGTACCGAGCCCAGTCCCCTTACATTCCAGGTGCACAAATTATAGTCATTAAGAGGTCCCATAACCTTCTGTGCGTGGTGGTAGAGCGGAGCTCATGAGTGACCATGGCAGGTTCGTCGTGGTATTATGTGAGAGTGCCCCGTGAACGTATATCCCCTTAACTAAAGGGTCCCCAGGCCAACGGGCTCGGGAGCCAAACAAGGGTGCCCAACGTGGGCACAAGTCAATGTGTTCCATATTCAGAACGGGGGAAGTAGGCCTCCGTTGACTGTCACTTGATAGCCCGCTCTGGCATGGTATCCCTTGACAGGGTGTGCCCTTCTGCAACCCACCAGTCATGAGAAAAGGGGAGGGGTCGGTCATACGTTACCACCCGGAGAGGACCAATCGTGTCGCCAATCAGAACTCCGCTGCCATCTGGGCTGTGATCTTTGGGAACAGTTGCAGACTGTCCACCGACCCGGAAACCTCAGTGTGGGTGTCGGTGGTGACGGTGATCCTGTCCCCGGTTGCTCCCGCGTCGTGAGCGGCCAGCGCTTCCTCAGTTAGTCGCATCCGTGGTGCTTGAGACCGACCTGCTGCCTGGTCCCCCGGCGGTTGGGTATTCACAGGTGCGCTTCGTGGGGGAGGTTGTTTGGAGGAGGAAGGATCGTCTCGATGGCCCTGCGAGGACCTGCGACCCTCGCTGTGGTCATCCGCGAGTGGGTCTTGTGAAGCCGGAGGGGTGAGCGTGACTTCCATCCATTCCTCCGCCTCTTCCGGCGAGTCGAAGAAGTGGGATTTGTTGCCATGCAGTATCTTGAGTCTTGCTGGGAATAAAAGCGCATATTTCATATCTCTGTCTCTGAGTTTGCGCTTTACCCCCATGAAAGTGGATCTGGCTCTTTACTGTGTAAAATCGGGGTACACCGATATGTTTTTATTTTCGAAGCGTATAGGTGCCTTCTCCCTTGCCGTTCTCAGAACAGTGTCCCGATCCTTGTAGTGGAGCAGGCGCGCTATCAGTGGTCGAGGGGGCGCCCCCGGTTGCGGGGGACGCGACGGCATCCTGTGCGCTCGTTCCACACTGTACAGGGCCGTAAGGTCTTCCTGGCCCACCAGGTTCCTGAGCCAGTCCTCTACAAATTGGGTGGGATCCCTCCCCTCGCTTCTCTCCGGAATACTCAGGATGCGGACGTTGTTGCGGCGGGCACGTCCTTCCGCGTCGTCCACCCTGCCCCATAGCTGTTTAAGCTGTTTCTCCACTGCCTCCAGTTTCGTGGAGTGCTCCGTCTGCTGGGGTATGAGGTCACTCAGCGCTATCTTCTGTTCCGAGACCCGTTCCGCCAACTTGTTATGGTCAGCCCGTAGTAGGGATAGGCCAGTCGCCATGCTGTCTATGCGTGATTCTAACGCCTCGCGTGTGGCGCGTATCTCCTTAAGGATGAGGTCCAACTTGGCGTCCTGGGATCCCCTTCCAGTGGGTGGGATGATGTCCGCGTTCGAGGAGGCCAGTGGGTCTTCGGAGCCTGTGGACTGCATGTCTGCTGTAGCGCCCTGCTCCTGGTTCCTGCCCCTGTGCCTACCCATTGACCTGGTATGCAGGGCGACGCCGGGGCAGCTGCAGCCGTCGATCTCTCCCTCCACACGTATCCACGCAAAGGTGTCGGGCTGCGATGCCAGTGTGGTCAGGTTCCGCTGGCTGCAGGCTATCGCGGCGTAGCCCACAGGTTTAGCCAGGAAGTATGCTGGTCAGCGCATGCAAGGATGGCGCTTCTCCGACTGGCCGCGGCGTTGTCATAGGGCGGAGTGGCGGTCCACCCGTGGTCCTGTTAGTCTTTAGTGGCTCGGCCGTGTTAAATGTAGAGGAGAGTCCATGAGCCGCAGATGACGACGAGGAGGGATCTCTTTAGTGGCTGGGATCGTGGTTAGCGCCGGGCTCTCAGCATGGCATCAGGGCTCTGCAGTGTCCTTCCTCACACGTGGGCCCAGTCACCCCAGCGCTGGTGTGTAAGGTCGCCGGCCCCACTGCAATATGGGCGTGCACTAACCGTAGGTGTGTGCTGCCTTGGGTCTCCCGCTGCGAGATGTCCGCCGCCGCTGGAGTCTGGGGTGAGCAGGCTGCCGAGATCAGAGTCCCAGGGGCCCGGACTCGTGCAGACAAAATGGCGCCGGCAGGATCACCCAGATGTCGGTTGGTCTGCGCCCCACAGCGCGTTGTGCAGGGAGCGGACGTGAGTCCGATGCGCCGGCGGGGGGTCCCGTTCCCTTCCAGACCCGTCCTCCTCACCGGTGGGGTCGAGGGCGCAGGCGCTGTAGCCGGGCTCAGGCAGGTGGCGGCAGGTCCGGCATTCCGGGCCGTCCAGTGGGTCCCACAGCGGGGGAGGTCAGTGGGTGTTCAGCAGCCTGGTGGAGGATGCTGCGAGGCTGCAGGCGGGGTGGGGGGACCCCTCCGTGTGTCCAGACACCGCGGTGAGAATTCCGCCGCACCTCCGGACTGGGGGTCCGCCTGGAGCAAGCCGGCAACGCGGGGCAGGGCAGGCAGGTCGTAAATCGAGGCCGAGGCCTCACTCCGGGCCTCAGGCCGCAACAGGCTCCACAGCACGGCGCTTCGCCGGCGAGGTCCGGGGGGGGATCAGCACCCCTCCGCTGTACGCCGTTCGCTCCCAGGGCTTCAGCGCACCGTGTGCAGGTGGGTTGTCTGTCGGGTTTACAGGATAATCGGCTGGTATTGCGGGCTAAGGACGGAGCTCCGGGGCTACACGTCCACCATGATCGGCTCTTAAATGTTCACTAAATTAACCTGCACTTAACCCTCTGGAAGCTTAACAAAAGCAGTCAGGCTTAACTTAGAGTCTGAAAGTATTGATACGGTACTCAAACGACACTACATGAAAAGCAAAACACAAGAAAAATCCCACACCAGTTTAGAAAGTAGAGAACATTTCAACAAATAATTCTACATCAGAGCAATAAAAATCCAATCAGTTGACCCAGAGTTATGAATCTTTTAATTTTAAGGTGAAAACTGGTGCTTAAAAGATCAAGGCAACAATCGTGGGCTTCTAGTTGCACGAGACCGGGGCAAAGTCAAAGGTTATGGCCAACTGTGATGGAGTGCAGTTTGGATACATGAGGTGGATTGTTCCCGGTCTTGGCTTACCTTCAGACTTAAAAGAAATTTTCAAGAAAAATGCCGGAGATGGTAAAGTTTAGCAAGGAAAGTCAGCCAACAGTATTCGAGGAGGAGGCATTAGTGTCGGGGGGACGCTGGACAAAGTCACTGTGAAGATTTCTATGTTCTGACTTTGTCACTTTTAGGAAGTTTAACATCTCGAGCGGGATGAAGCTACAGGCTGTAGCCAACGGGTGCTCCATGAGTCTGGATACCCTTTCTGTGAGGAGCTGCTGAGCAGGATTTGCTGCTGTGGAGAATAATGAAGCTGGAGCTACCACGACGTCAAGCAGACCAGCAATGCACCTTTGCAGATCGGCAAACAGGTTCTCCTGTCTGCTCTGAAAGATCTTTTTGGCTGAAAATTTCACTTCAAAAAGACCAGACTGAGTGGGTAGCACTTGAAAAGTAGGACTCATTTTAGGTGGGATCCAGGTGCAGGGTTCAAGTTGTTGGAGCTTTTTGTGTTTCTGTAGCTCAGAACAGGTGGCCAGCTAACTAGCCATTGAAATCACTCTGGTAGTCCTGGGTTCAAGCAGCAAGCCAGTCCTTGAGAAGCAAGGCAATCTTCTGAGGGTTCAAGGTAGGCTTCAAGCACCAGGGCAGTCATTTGGGAGCAGCAAATCAGTCCTCTGGGGCCAGGAGTTAACTGATGAGTTGGTCTGAGGGCCCTATTTGCATACCTGGTACCAGCTTTGAAGTGAAAGAAACTTTTATAGTCCCCTCCATGCTCTGTTGATTTGGGAATTTTCTTCCTCTCTGCCCAGGACCAAGAGGTCTAGAATGGCAAAAGACTGGTGGTAGTTTTGGAATCTTAAACACTATCAAACAAGGACAGAGCCATGGTCTACTAATCTCTGGGATGCCATGGGATAAAGGTCCTACCGACGACACAAAACGCTATAAAAGACATGTGGGCGCTCAAAGAATATTTAAACACCTCTTTATAGCAGTCAAGAGCGACCACATGCTGGCCCTGCTCCCCATATTCAGGAGACACAAAGATCCCACTGTACAGAGCTGCTTCAGGAAAATCGATGCAACATCCTTGAGCAAGCCAAACTCCACATAGAAAAAACAACAAAAATAAACCAAGCCCACGAAATAATGGGCTAAGAATACACAATTCACTTTAGAAAACAAACATGTAGCTCATGTCAGACTCATCACCAACATGCAGAATAAGGAATGGGTGGGTCAGAAACATGCCATAAAAGAAGTTTGGAAGATATGATTGATAGATGGTCATGCATCTACAATGTTTTGCCAGCTCAAGTCGTGGAATTCTTTTCTTCTTGTTCCTGCTGTAATTGGGGTCTTTGGAAGGAGGGGGTAGGAATAGTTGGGTTGTCCTGGAACCTTCCATGGAATCCTGTAAGTCCGAAGGTTCAAGGTTTGCCCTATGCACATGTATTCCGTGCTACACTAAAACAAACTATGTGTGTACCTTACACAGAGTTAAGAGTATCATTTGAAACCCACAAACACAACTCTACAAATGAACTCACACCCTGGTACTCCAACACTTGCCCTAAATTCCCACCTCTGCCAGATCAGCTCATTTCAGGCCCTCTGCTCTTGTCGTTCCTCTTACACTACAAGTCTGATGATGCTCAGGAGGCATGTTTGATATATAAATAAAAGCACTCGCAGGAAACCTGTGAACACTCCCACGATGCGCCATGGTTTTCCGTCTGCACCTTGGTGGAGGAACTTGTATTAAAACAAAACCAAACAACAGTCCGTACAAACACAAGAGTGCCAGCCAACAAATAACTCCAACCTCGGAGCAGAGACGGTACTCATGTAGTACTACTGTCGCGGTGAAGAAGCCAGATAAATGAATGGCCCAAAGGTGAACAAGGCCCCTCCCTTTCTTTGCCACCCCAGTGAACAACAGACCCGTGGGCATACCTGCACTGTGCACACCTCTGCAGCCCTGGGGAGTCGGTGACCTTGCTAAACTTGCTAGAATGCAGGACATCAATAGTTACAGCCAGACTGGACTAATGTCACTGCGTGTGCCACACCCCAATGGCTCAGTTTGCGTGTCACTCTTTTTCCTTTGTGCCACACACTGTGCCACATGTGAGGGAGAGCTCTTATGATCCCCTCTGTTGCATCTGCACAACAAAAGCAAATATATAATGGGTCACTCACCCCACAACACATGGTTGATCGGAGCGCTATGGTTTAAGCTGATTAAGTCTTCCAGCTGGGCGATGGAATGTATTAGTAAATCTGCGTTGCAAAAGAAACGTGGAATTACTAACTTCTTCCAATTCTGCCGGCAGAATTAAAAATGATGCCAAAAAGATTTCTCCAGGTCGAATTGGAAGTTTGAATCTGCCCACAGCCTGAAATGGCAGGACTGAAACATGTTTAACCCCTTTGATGCTCATGACGAGCTCAGCTCGTCATGCAGTACACTGCTCGTGTTGCTCATGATGAGCTGAGCTCGTCATAAACAATGGGAGTAAAGGATCTGCAGCACAGAGGGGGAACTGCTGCAGCACTGATGGTGTTAAAAGGCTACTGGAGCGTCATCAACAGCGCCCGGAGGCGCGATTTAACAGCGGAGCGCCGAGCGCTCACTGGTGGCTCGTTTCTTGGCAGAGACACACGCCGTAAGGGGAACGGTAGCCCGTGGCGACATCTTCACCCTTCTCCACCCTTCATGCACCGTGAGGGCAACGGCTGGGCTAGCGAGGCTCAGTAAATCGCGGCAAGGGACTACACATCCCAGGTGCCCCGGAGGCAAGCGGCGCACCTGGAGCGTCATCGACAGCGCCTGGAGGCGAGATTTAACAGTGGAGTGCCTCTCGCCCCGTGAGTCGCGCGCGGGAGCGCCCAGGTCGGGCCCTCTGTGGCCCTCTGAGGCCACCCCCCTTGGCTGTCCCTTTCATCCTTCCTGGGACCTACACCAGGTTAGTGATAAAGTATATTCTATCGACTATATAACAGCTTAGAAACATGGGGAAAAGGACACCCGCAGTTCCCAGGCCAAAAGACGTGCACAAACTGACCCAGCCAACTACTACCACCCCGCGGCCAACATTGACCGCCATTGACAAAATGCTCCAGAAGACAATTGATGTTGTTGCTACTGCCATTCAGAACACTGAAAGGCGTTTTTCGCTCCCATCAAGCCTGCCCCCTCTTCTTTTGAATCAAGATATCTCAGCGGACTCTTTACTTGCTGCTTCCTACGCAGGACTCCCAGGCATAGAGTCTAATGAGAACTGCATAATTGTAGACACGGTCCCATTGGCACAATTCACTCCAGGTAGCAGGTTATCATCAACACCCACCTTGCTCAGGCCTGACATGAATATCAGTCAAGATTCCTGCGCACTATTGGTAAATGATCACTTACATTTAGATGGTAACGATTCATATGTGGATCCTAACATATCAAACACTGAGGGAGACAAAAGTGATAGAATTCCTGCGCGAACCCGGGGCCAAAAAGCTAAAAGAAAATTGAAGCACCTAGGCACTGAGTCACCACCAAAAACACATAGAATTAAGGGTGGGCGCAAGCGAAATCGGAGGATTCCTGCCCCCACAGAGCGGAAAAGGGACAAGGGAGAAGACGAAGTTATGGCAACTAAAACTCCTCCCGTAGAAGCTAGCCCAGCATCGGGTAATGAAGTATTCTGGGGGAGGATGGAGACATTATTGTCCACTCTTTTAGGACCAATTACCCAACAAATCCTAAATTTGGACAAGAGGGTGAGAGCGCTGGATGATCATGTATCTAAATTGGGTATAGGGCTGACTTTAATAAACAAACCTAATGTTGGGATACTAGGTGGCACTAAGGCTAAAAACAGTGGTGCTAATACTAATCCAAAAATAGTTGGCCATGATAAACCTACCCCAACTACGCCCGCACCTAGCACAAGTAAAATCCAACCCCCAGTTAGACATGCCCCTAATTTAAATACGACTATGACTAAGACAGCCAGTGTGGCAAGAACGGATCCTAACGCTGATAAAAGCAAAAGGGTCCTAACCCATCAACCTAAGAATGATCCCCAAAACCGCCCCACAGTTCAATCTGAACCTAACATGAGGAAGATCCCCACCCGCATCAATCTGCCGCCTGAATGCGGGGCATATGTGCTGATCTTGGTCAATGTACCTAAATTAAAGAATGACCAAGAAGAAAATCATATAACTCTCAAAAATAGAATTCTACATTGGTTATCCACAAATTGTAACTTCCCAATGGAAGGAGCAAGGGAGATTATTCAAACACAAAGGGTTGGGTGGATGGGCCCACTGAGAAAAAAGTTTGAGGGAGACTGTGTAGTCATAAACTTCAGGTCCCCTCAATGGGCTCAAAAAACCCTTGCTAATGCGCCATTACCCTCACCATGGGAATTTAATACGACTTTGCTTCCCCTGGGCTACTTTTATAGACACCTAGCCCCAATCCCTAACTCCATGACTAGCCCGGCCGCACGGCTTCAGGAGCAAAATCTTGGAATCAGGGACTTATACCCATCTCACCAACTGAACCAAGATTTTGACCTCATGAATGGCCCAGCCCAGCGCCATCAGGCTAAATTCATGGGACACCCTATGCTATACCCACACTTCCCCATCATGCCTCCGCACAATCATAGTGAGAGGCCACATTTCAGTTCTAATTCAAACTTAAATTTTGGTCATAATGAGTTGAGGCCCCTATATAACATCCCAACCTACAATCGGTTTGAATATGCCTTCTCATACCTAGAAGATCAGGACTGACTGGGGAAAAGGGGAAGTAGCAGTAGCAGTGGATGCCAAGATGAAAGCGTTGATAATGAGGAACATTTATCCTCAATATCAATCATTTCAACCCAGGAAACATTAGCACAACACCATATTATCACACCTGCAATCACACAAGAGGTTGTATTTCCTACACCAATTAACCCTACGCAGAGCACAGTCAAGAATGCCAGAAGTAAATCAATTAGACATAGTAATCACTGTGACCTGTCCATTCTTAGCTGGAATGTGGCAGGGTTAGAGTCAAGATTGTCAAACCCAGAATGGGCTCAGTTACTGGATGGCAAATACATTATTATGTTCCAGGAGACATGGGCTGTGGAGAATTTATATATTGAGGGCTACCATTGCTTCAGCGTGACAGCACCCAAGCCCGACTCAGGACGTGCAGTGGGAGGCTTGCTTATTGGTATTAAGACACTGGCCGGTGGCACAATTACAGACCTTTCAAGAAGAAACCCGAGTATACAGATTTTAGAGTTCAAGCGAAAGACCCGGATTTATTTAATTAATTTTTACAACAATGACTTTTATTCTGTACCTAACAAAAACTTTGAAGCACACTCTAAGACTTTACAGAACCTTGAAACCAGTTCTGAAACTGGGGAGGATACAGGGATTCTAATTGGGGGGGATTTTAATGCAAAAATTCCTAAGAACCACAGAACTGAGGCTAGAAACCACCCAGATCAAGCTGAACGAAAGGGTATTGAACTTGCTAACATACTAACTGAGTATACTCTCAGTAACGCTATGGACAAAAGTCACACTCCCAGTGTACCCCATGCTCCTACGTTCAGAGGGCGGGATTGTTCGTCCACAATTGATTTCATTTTTATGTCTCCCCATTTATTAGACTGTGTGATAAAATCTACAGTGGTAGAAACCTCGTTTGGTGATCATAACCCCCTCACTGTGACTTTAAAATTAGGCCCTAACAAGATATACGCCAACTTAAACGGGGCAAGAGATATTACACCCACAGGTGATGGCTTGCGCCTAAAATGGAGGGGAGCCGACAGCGGGGCAGTACTAGAAAGTGTAAATAGGGAACATCCTAAGCTATTTAATTCCTGCCTAACCACGGATGGGAATTGCCATAGGATAATTGATGATTTTGGCAAACTGTGTTCAGCAATAAAAACCTCTTTATCAGTTCCAATTCCAAAGAGCGGAAAGAACCCAGGTGGTTTGACTCTGCCTGCTCACTAGCAAATAGGGAATTGCGCAGGGCATTAACCACTAAACCAAGGTGCTTACTAGAGGTACAGGCAGCCAGGAAATCCTATAAACTTAAATTAGCTGAAAGGAAGGCTGCATTACTAACAGAACAATGGGAGTCGCTGGTTGGGAGCGCTAACCTGAAAAACAGCGGCGCTTTTTGGTCAGCTGTTAGAAAAATGCGCGAAATGGGCAAAAAACTAACCCCAATCAGTTGCAACATAACTAGCAACTCTTGGGAGGCCCATTTCTCCAAAATATACGCTGCCCCACCTGAAGAATCATCTAGCTTTCCCCGTGGTCAGCTCCACGGTTTAGAGATAGATCTCTATGAGGTGGAGATAGCCATCAAAGAGAGCCTCGGAAACAAGGCTCCAGGTCCTGATGGCCTGCCCATAGATATAATTAAGCACATTCCGGACCTATGGGCACCAATTCTCCTCAATGTCTTTAACAGCCTCCCCACAGTACCCATGCCCACTACTTGGGCTACCAGCACCATAGTCCCAATTTTTAAAAAGGGCGAGAGATCGGACCCAGTGAATTATCGTTCGATCTCTCTTTTGGACAATACCTTAAAAATTCTGGGGCGAATAATTTATAACAGGGTGGTAGAGTGGACTGAAGATACGGGTCTATTGGACCTGTGCCAGATGGGATTCAGAAGCAGGGTGGGGACGGTCGAGCAATGCTTGAATATGAAACTGATCATTGACAAGTATAGCATTGCCTGATTGTCCCCTATCTACCTTGCATTCATGGATCTTTCATCCGCTTTTGATCTAGTGAACAGATCCAAATTGTGGGCAATTCTTTTGAATTACGGGCTGGACGAGTCTCTTGTTAATTTCCTGGCATACCTCCACACTGACCTCAAAGCACAAGTTAGGATTGGGGCGGGTGGAGAAGTATCTGGACCCATTAATATCGGCAGAGGGGTAAGACAGGGGTGCGTTTTAGCACCCCTGCTGTTCATTATCTACATTAATGGCCTGGCCAAACCTCTAAAACAAGTGACTAGTGACGTACCAACTATCCAGGGGCAACCATTGCCAGTTTTATTATACGCAGACGATGCGGTCTTGATGGGACGAACACCAAATGCCCTTCGCCTACTCGTTAAAGGTTTTGTCTAACACATGGAGGGCCTAGACCTGCGCGTCAATTTTAAAAAATCTTTTATTATGCCATGTGGTCTGGAAAACGCAAGCTCAATACTATACACATAGGGACAGATAAATTATAATCTGTAACCACATTCCCGTATCTTGGTTTGGTTTTCGCTGCGAACGGCTCATGGAGTGGGCATACGGCCCACGCCATGGGCAAGTTCTCGAAAGCCAACAATTCTATTTTGAGTT
Source organism: Lissotriton vulgaris (assembly GCF_964263255.1). Classification (NCBI taxonomy): domain Eukaryota; kingdom Metazoa; phylum Chordata; class Amphibia; order Caudata; family Salamandridae; genus Lissotriton; species Lissotriton vulgaris. Next base: position 232,465,752 of record NC_141696.1, read on the forward strand.
TGCCCCGACCAAAGAAAATAGGTGCCACCAGAGCTATTTAAAAAAAATTTAAGCTACAGTGCCTACCAGTAGCCACATATGGGGCTGAGGTTTGGGGATTGAAAAAAAGCCCCAGTATCCAGCGAGAAGAAGGTCGATTTTGTAGGAAAATACTGGATGCCCCAATTTCATCCTCTGAATCGATCTGCCATGAGGAACTTAACCTCCCCTACGTATGCGATTTCATTAGATCCAGACCAGCTCTTTTCTGGATTAGGATCTGGAGGAACAATTCAGCCATTTTAACGCAAAACATCATAAAGACTGTCTTAAATGTGATCATGTCACAACAGCTTATTTATTCAGCTGGTGTGTGCCTTCTATAATTTACTTCAAGAAGGTATTATGTGTACATTTGTCATTTTTTGAAATTTTCAAAACATATTTACATTTTATGCAAGCCCCGTAAACTATTGAAACATTCAACCACACGGGCATGGCACACCCCACGTGAAGAACTATTGAGAAAAAAAGACACTAAACCCCTTGATCGGCCGGTATGTGTCACCACATTCGGGCCATACACCAACAAATTCAAGTCCATCATCCTAAAAAATTGGCACCTGATAGCGAACTCGGAAGTTCCAATGGAGAAGCCGTTGTTCGCTCTAAAGAAAAATAGAAGCATCTCACAATACGTCGTGAGAGCTGACCTGGGAGTCAGCCAAGCCAAAACGGACTTACGCACGCTGTGGAAACTACCACCCATAACAGGTCATCATAAATGTGGCACGTGTGCGTCCTGCCCCAACACAATCGCAGGGGAGGAATTCCTATTTAACGCAATAAAATGGACACACAAAGAATTCTCAAACTGTAAAACAAATAACGTAATATACGCAATTATGTGCCCTTGTCCTAAGTTGTACATTGGGAAAACCACCCAAAAAGTAAATCAACGAATGGCTCAACACAGGTCCAGGATCAGACACAAAGTAATGTCTGTGCCCATGGTACAGCACTTTGTGGAACATCAACACACTGAGACAGAGTTTAAATGGACAGTGTTACAAGCTATGAAAGCCCCTCCCAGGGGAGGAAATGTCGATACCATGCTGCTTAAAAAAGAAGCCTACCTAATCCTCAAGTTTAATTGTGTGATGGACGGGTTGAACGAAATATCAGAACTGCAAAGATCTAATTATTGAGTCCTCTGCTGACCCCCCTCTCATCAATAAACACATATAATGCGACATACCAGTCATTGCGCTAACTACCACATCATTCACCCTTTCTTTAAGATAAATGGAATAGAAAAGCGAGTGTATAAAACGGCATAATGTGGAACACTACAAGTCCCATAATGCCTAGCAGCATATAATAACAGGAAACCGAGCCCCACCGAGTGTTGGAAACCTGACTTTTCAGCAGCGTTAGAAGTGAGAGTCACGCGGCCCCTTGGAGCCTTGAGCACTGCTCTAATAGACAGAGGTAAGAAATCTGTAACAAACGGACCGAAGCGCGGTCTCAACTCAAATAAGATTGTCGAGTAATGGTCGGCATTTTTGTGTTTAATTTCACAGAATAGGCAACCGTTCAAACCTACTACGCTTCAAACGACAGAATGTGCAGCAGTGCCTGAGTCCCCCCTCGGCGCCCAAACACAAGTAAGCACGTCAGCGCTACGGCGCGTGTATAAGATTGAAGCATTCTCCACCACGATCAGGTTTAAAATTCTATTTATAATTTACCTTTAAACAGAACGCCAACACCGCGGGACCACAACTAGATTTCCACAAACGGTCACTTCAACCCCAAGAGTGAATAGGAACATACACAACAAGTAAGTGATAGCGCACCGTTAACCTCGATTCAAAATGTGTAAACAAGTGCCAGAAATTCACAAACTCATGAACCCACCATACTTTAATTCCATTTAGGCAATGGTGAAAAACCATGGATAATTTGATGCCCAGCCTTTGAAAATCACAGCCCACAACAAACGTGACAAAAGGTAATAATCCCTCGTAGGTTTCACCTATGTTAGAAGACAGTTAAACAGTTCAGAGAACAGGAGATACTAAATGTCCCTCAATTCTACACCACAGGTACACAGCTCAGCCCTGAGGAAGAACCCTATTGACAGAAAGAAGGGTTTGGAAACGCGTCGGCTATACGGCTGTTCCAAAGATGATGCAACCCAAATATTAGGGGTTGACACACAAGCATAGGGCGATGCAATCCAAGTCATATTGCCCAACGTGTCTGATCCATGTAACAGTTATGACTAGCGCATAAGGATCAGTACCTGAATTAGTCTAGGTGTATATGATTTATTGTTTGTTTTGTATTCAAACAGTGAAAGTGTAACCACACGTGAATGTTTTCTGATTTGTTTTGTTTGTAAATATTGTAATGCATGAAACATTGTATGTACTGTTTCCACAGTAAAAGGAATGCTTAATCCTCTGAAGCTTGCATAAAATGTAAATATGTTTTGAAAATTTCAAAAAATGACAAATGTACACATAATACCTTCTTGAAGTAAATTATAGAAGGCACACACCAGCTGAATAAATAAGCTGTTGTGACTTGAATTCGAGCCCTGGCATTCTCTTTTTTGATATAGCATATGTTGTCCAGCCAGGACCCGTAGGACAAAACCCCTCTAGTGATAAACGTTAAATGTGATCATGGCATGTCGATCCCTTGGCTCGTGGGAGTTCTAAAAACACTGAGCAACGTGAACAGGGAAGATCTTTTCTCCGATCCAAGTAAGATTGAACTTAAAGATAAAACTGAGGTCAAACAAGCACTGTATGCACTTTATAACTCAGAACGAATGGAAAGGGAAATTCTCAAATCAACTGTTGTGACTTACCTGAGGAATGATCTAAGTAGGAGAAATCTCGCACAATACCTCACCCTACCCATGACTAACTGGGAGAGATCATTGCTGTTCCGGCTAAGGGCGGGCTCAATAAAATTCTTGTTGGGCTTTCCCCTGGGCTATCAGCACACAACAGATCATAATCCATGCCCGTGTGATGGTATCAGTAAACAGAATAATTTGCATTTTCTATTTTTCTGTAAATTTTATTTAAAATATATTAACTGGTTTTTAACTCCGTATTTTAGGAAACATAGACCCCTTTCGTTAGGGGAGTCCTATTCAATGTTACTTTCCCTGGACACAGCTGAATTAATTTATCGCACTAGCACTTTTCGAGACTTATAACACGTGTACGTAAAACAATGGAAAATCCTTGAAAATAGTCTTATGAGAAATGTATTAGATTTTAACAATTCATGAATTTTGTAAACTTGTATTTGTTGTGTAAATGTATTGTTTTTATTGTGGTACTTTTATGAATTTTATGAAATTCGAATAAAGGTCTTTTGAACTTGAACTAAAAGGCTACTTAAGAGGGATGTATAAGTAAATTACATTTGCCAATCAGGTGTACACCAATGTTACCATGTTTTAAGGACTGAGCACAACACTTTAACACTGGTTAGCAGTTGTAAAGAGCACAGAGCCCTAAAGCCAACAAAAAAGGGTTAAGAAAATAGGACCTGTGAAGGAAAAAAGTTTGGGCATGACCCTGCAGAGAAGGCCAAGCCCAACAGAGTTCAGTCTCTTTTTTGTCATGGAGAAGTAAAACAGAATTTCGAATCAATTATTCTGGGAAAGGTATCCGATAAATGGGTAAAACATAAATGGAGAACGTCATATAGCAATGTTATGTTTAGATCATTTTTATACAAGTCCTAGGTACCAGGTATACTAAGGGACAGGTTACTAAAGTGATCACATATTGTGAGCAGTACCTAAATATGTGAACCAACCTATGTAGTAATAGGATAGATTGAAAAATAAATTATTGGAGGGGGTCACAGAAAGGTTTACCTAATTATTACTGATAAGGCAGGCCACAATGTGCGACCCTCTATGAGGTGCTACAATCACTGGGATGGTGGCCTTCAAGGGACAGCAGACCACCATCCTTGTGATTTCATTTCCAAAATGGATTTTTTAAAGCAGTCCCATTTCCTTAAAGAAAACAGGGATGCTTTTAAAACAACTTTTCAGTTTTTTGGAACATCTTAGTAAGAATTGGCAGCGGTCACCTGGACCACTGCCTGTCCCACCAAAGCTTCTACCCTGGTTCCCAAAGGTGAATGAATCCAAAGGGGACTCCCAGCTTGCGAGTCAGTAACTGTTCAGTAGTGTGTGATCGAAATTAAGGCTGCAAAGTATTGATTTATATGGCACGGAAGCCAAATTAGGAAAAAACACCCAAAACACACACCTTCCAAATTGCGAATCAGTATCCATCTAAATCAAATTACAAGCCAGGAAAACTTTGCCAACTCGTAAAATAGGCTTAGTAAATAATGAATGGGGAATTTTGTACCTTAGTTCCTCATTCTAAGTATTTTGACTAACTTGAGTACCGTAACTGGTGGCACAGGAGTTACTTGGAAAAGACAAATGGGACCATGAGGGTCCCCTTAAAAATGAGTAATGACCAGGTGTATTAAATCCGCTTTTTCTGCATTTTTTGCCTTTGCTAGATTCTATTTTTGATGCTGGCTTTAGAACTCTGTGCAGTGTACGATGCAAACCAACAGTAAAGCAGAAGCAATAATAAATACTAACATTATTAATATTGATCATCTAGAAAAACGAATTAATAGTTATTAAAATCCATTTTGATGGTGAACTTGGATTTTTAATAAATATTTTTTTTAAATCACTTTTGAAAAGTTACCTTTTCCCTACATAAAGTACCTGGAGGCTAATTTGCATTGGCTTTCCAGCTTCTCCTGACCAATAATTGTTCTTGAATAGATGTGAAACACTTGTGAAATGCCTCCCAGATGCAAACAAAAGGCTTACCTTAATGGGCAGAGTTGGCTCCCATGAACACCACAGAATATGCAGGGTACTGGCCGTGGGCATCCTTTTTGACATTACCATGTCAAATCCTGCTTGAGGGTCAAATCCTGCTTGCCAGGTGTACTGGGTTCACATAAAACACTTGGAGAACATTTAAAAGTGAGAGAAGAGGACGCTGAGACAATTCTTCTGTCTCCATTGTCAGGTTGTTGAAGGTCCCTGCTTTTGTCCTACCAGACGTCTACCAGTCTCTGGGTTTACATATAACACTTGGGGCACCGTTGAAAGGGAGAAAATATGATGTCAAGACAAATCTTGTGTATCCACTGTCTGGTTGCTGGAGAACTCTGATTTTATCCTATCAGATTTCTGTTTCTGGGTTTGTTATGGGTACAGTACCTGCTTCAAAGTTGTTTTAGAGTTAGATGTAGGAAGACACTACGAGTACAATAGTAAAGTCCCAACTCACACCCAGCCCTCAGAGCTCAATTTGAGTGTGGCCGAAGTCTTTCGCTGCTTAAAAATGCCTTGGCATATGGCATTGTGGACCAGTTTGGAGTAAGACAAACCGGAACTAGTGAAAAAGTGAGAAGGGTTGACCCTGGGAACTTTTACCCATTGGTTGAGCCAGGAGTCAACCCACTTACTCTTAGCAGGCATGTATGTGGCATGGTCAGGCATCCACTTCAGAACACTTTCTGGATATTCGGAAAGTCAGAAGGTGACTGGACCTGCTGTCTGTGATCTCAGAGGAGCCATTAATGACTGGATATGCTCTTTCTGTACCCAGGACAAAGATGTGGACTCCAAGGGTCAAGTCAAGTCAAGTCAAATAATTTATATAGCGCGCTACATACCCAGAGGGTCTCAAGGCGCTTGAGGAAGGGTGGGGAATTACTTGTCGAATATCCAAGTTTTAAGTTGCTTTCTGAATGCTAGGTGGTTTTGAGTGAGGCGAAGGTGAGTGGGAAGTGAGTTCCAGGTTTTAGCTGCCAGGTAGGAGAAGGATCTTCCTCCCATGGTGGTTTTGTTGATGTGAGGTACAGCAGCAAGGGCTTGGTCGGAGGAGCGTAGCTGGCAGGAGGGGGTGTAGAAGGAAAGTCGTGTGTTGAGGCATTCGGGTCCGAGTTCGTAGAGAGCTTTGTGTGCGTGGGTTAGGAGGCGGAATGTTATTCTCTTATTGACGGGGAGCCAGTGGAGGTTTTTCAGGTGACTAGAGATGTGGTCTTTACGCGGGATGTCTAGTATGAGTCTGGCTGATGCGTTCTGGATGCGTTGGCGTTTTTTCTGAAGTTTTGCGGTGGTACCGGCGTATAGGGTGTTGCCGTAGTCCAGGTGGCTTGTGACCAGCGCGTGGGTGACCGTTTTTCTAGTTTCGGTGGGGATCCAGCGAAATGTTTTTTTGAGCATGCAGAGAATGTTGAAGCAAGATGATGAAACTGCGTTGACTTGTCTGTTCATCGAGAGTGTGGAGTCCAGGATGACGCCCAGGTTCCGTGCGTGGTCCGTTGGGATGGGTGCTTTTCCAAGGGCCTCTGGCCACCAAGAGTCATCCCAGGCGGAGGGGGAGGTACCTAAAATAAGGACTTCTGTTTTGTCAGAGTTCAGTTTCAGACGGCTGTGCTTCATCCATTCGGCTACTTCTTTCATCCCTTCATGTAGGTTGGTTTTGGCGGTGTTCGGGTCTTTGGTGAGTGAGAGGATCAGTTGAGTGTCATCAGCGTAGGAGATGATGTTGAGGTTGTGTTGGCGTGCGATGGTTGCGAGGGGGCTCATGTATACGTTGAAGAGGGTGGGGCTGAGTGAGGATCCTTGTGGCACGCCGCAGATGACTTCAGTGGCCTCTGACTTGAATGGTGGAAGGCGGACTCTCTGAGTTCTTCCGGTAAGGAACGAGGTGATCCATTCCAGTGCTTTACCTTGTATTCCTATGTTTCTGAGGCGTTGTAGGAGGGTGTTATGACAGACTGTGTCGAAGGCTGCGGAGAGGTCAAGGAGGATGAGGGCGACTGTGTCTCCATTGTCCAGTAGAGTTGAATGTCGTCTGTAGCTGCGATGAGTGCGGTTTCAGTGCTGTGTTTGGCTCGGAAGCCGGACTGTGAGGAGTCGAGGGATTTGTTTGTTTCGAGGAAGGCGGCGAGCTGGTTGTTGACAGCTTTCTCAATGACTTTGGCCGGGAATGGTAGGAGCGATATGGGGCGGTAGTTTTTGAGTTCGGTGGGGTCAGCTGAGGGTTTTTTCAGAAGGGCGCTGAGTTCGGCGTGTTTCCAGCTTTCCGGGAAGGTGGCGGAGTTGAGGGAGCAGTTGATGACGTCTCGGAGGTGTGGTGCTATGATGGAGTCTGCTTTGTTGAAGATATGGTGAGGGCATGGGTCTGTGGGGGATCCCGAGTGAATGGAATTCATCAGCCGGATGGTGTCCTCAGTGGAGATAGGGTTCCAGTCATTGAGGATGTTCAAGGGGGGTGAGGGTATGGCAGAAGGTTGGGAGGGTTGGTCTCCGGGTTGGTTGTCGAAGCTGTTGTGGATGTCTGCGATTTTGTTGTGGAAAAACGAAGCTAGGGAGTCGCAAAGGGTTTGAGAGGGAGTGATGTCGTTGGAGTTGGCAGAGGGGTTGGTAAACTCTTTGACGATGTTGAATAATTCCTTGCTGTTGTGGGCGTTGTTGTCTAGTCGTTCTTTAAGTGCTGCTTTCTTGGCAGTCCGGATCAGTTGATGGTGTGTGCGGGTGGCGTTTTTGAAGGCGTCCTTGGTGCTGGTGTTTGGGTCTCTTTTCCAGGCCTTCTCGAGGGAGCGACAGAGTTTCTTGGATTTCTTAAGATCATCGTTGAACCAGGAAGCGTTTTTGTAGTCTCGCTTAATTTGACGTTTTTTCAAAGGTGCTAGGTTGTCGGCGCTGTTGGTTATCTATTGGGTGAGGTTAATGGCTGCTTGGTTGGGGTTCGAAGAGAGGTCAGGGGGGTTTTGAAGAAGCGATGAGGAGATCTGGTCGATGGTGATTTTGTTCCAGTTTCTTCGCAGAGTAGGTTGAGGATGGTTGTGGGATGTGATCTTTTTGTAGACAAAGTGAACGCAGCTGTGGTCCGTCCAATGGAGAGCTGTGGTGTGACTGAAGGAGATATGTTTGCTTGAGGTGAAGATGGGGTCGAGTGTGTGACCTGCGTAGTGAGTGGGGGTGTTAACAAGTTGTTTGAGTCCAAGGTTGGCGAGATTGTCCAGAAGGGTGGTGGCGTTGCTGTCGTTGCTCTTTTCCAGGTGAAAGTTGAGGTCTCCCAGTAGAATGCAGTCCTCGGAGGGGAGAGCGTGTGGTGTGATGAAGTCAGTGATGTCATCACTGAATTGTGCACGGGGTCCTGGTGGCCTGTAGAGGAGGGTGCCTCTGAGTGTTGTCTTGGGGTCGGTGTGGACCTGGAAGTGGAGGTGTTCGGCGCTAGCGAGGTTGACGTCTGAGCTGGTTGAGATTCGGATGGAATTCTTATGGACAATGGCGATGCCTCCTCCTGTTTGCTTGGTGCGGTCCTTACGAATGATCTTGTAGCCTTCCGGGATGGCAATGGTGATGTCTGGGGCTGAGGAGGCGTTCATCCATGTTTCTGTTAGGAAGGCGACGTCCGGAGAGATGGTGTCTAGTAGATTCCAAAGTTCGATGGCGTGTCTGTGGACTGAGCGGGTGTTGAGTAGGATGTATTTTAGGTTGTTGGTGTCAGATCTCTGTTTGGTGTTCGTGGATGTGGAGTTGGTCTTGGTGCTGTCGTACTTGCAGGAGTTGCATGTGAAGGGTCCATGGGTGTGTCCGGGGGCGGCTTGGGCGCAGTTAGGGAGGCGGCAGGGATTTAGGGCTAAGAGGGTGGAGGCGTCGTATATAATGCGGGGGGATGGGAGGAGCAGGGGCCAGGGGGACTGGCGCTAGGCGCGGGCCAGACGCGGACGGGCTTACCTTTGGCGCACCTTTGGCGCGCATGGGGCGCGAACACTGCGCGTGAACGCTGCGCGCTGATGCATTTGTCATATATGGATAGTGGAGGGGGCGGAGCGTGGGAGGGGCAGCAGGGAGGCGGGAGCGAGGTTCAGGGAGGGTCAGGGACGGTCAGCAAATCAACAAAATGGCAGTCTGGTAAACAAAACGTTGCGAGCGTCTCAACCAACAAAAGCCACACTGAAAATGGAGCGCTATGTAAGCATGGGCGAATTTTACGAATTTGCGATCCGCGAATTTGTGGATTTGCGAATTCGCGATCCGCAAAATTTGCGAATTTGTGCGAATTTGCGGATTTTTGGTTTTTTGCGTGTTCACTGGGTTTTTTGCGTGTTCGCGAGGCTTTTTGCGTGTTCGCGGGGCTTTTTGCGTCTTCGCGAGCCACTTGCATAGCGAAGTTACCCATGCAGTCGTTTATGGGAGAGGGAGAGAGAGATAGATAGATAGATAGATAGATAGATAGATAGATAGATAGATAGATAGATAGATAGATAGATAGATAGATAGATAGATAGATAGATAGATAGATAGATAGATTGATAGATAGATAGATAGATAGATAGATAGATAGATAGATAGATAGATAGATAGATAGATAGAAAGAGAGAGAAAGAGAGGGAAAGAGACAGGGAGAGAGAGAACGAGAGAAAGAAAGAGAGGCCGGATCTCTGAAGGGCCAGATTCCTGAGTTGCCCCTACAGAACATACAGCTTTTTATTTTTATTAAAATGCATATGAAAATTGTGCTGTAAAGGTCTCTTTTAGTTTAACCCCTCCTGACAACTCAAAATGGGTGTATTTGCCATCCTCTCCCTTCTTCCGTTTTTTTTATATCTGTAAGTGCTTCCTGATGAGGTTTAATTCCTTGGACAGGTGCCTCGTTGCCTACTTGTAACTATTCTCTGACCCTGCTTCAAGGGTCAGAGCAGGGTCAGAGAATAGTTGCAAGTAGGCAATGAGGCGCCAGGAAGCAATTAGCAGCAGGTGTCCAAGTTGAAGTTAATTTGTTTGTAACCCTTTTGTAAAAGGTGACAAAAAAATTAGGTTCAACTTTTGCACCTGCTGCTGTAACCCTTGCTTGGCTGAAAATTCGTCCCCGCTGATTCGCGGATTTTACCGCGATTTCGCGAGATTCGCGGATCGCGAAATCGCGGAAAATCCGCAAATTCGCCCGCGAAACGGATTTTACGCCCACCCTTAGCGCTATGCAGAGCAAGACTATCTCAGGCCAGCAGAGGAAAGCGCTATATCAGGTGAAGCCAGAAAGCGCTGTGCAGGGCTAATCACTAATCACCACACTCGAGATGTTATTCTATTAGGCAGCAGGCAGCAAGGCACAGCAGTGTCACAAAGCGCGGCGCAGCTTTAAATTCCAAAATAAAATGAAAAGCGAGTCAGAATTCAGCAGCAATAAATACGATACCAGCCAGGAGAGGACAGGAGGAGGGGGAGCGACCGTTTCTGGTGTTAGCAGGGCGGTCACAGTTCACTACGAGGATGTGGGCAGCCTGTAACTCTGTGGGTGGGAGGGGCAGCAGGGAGGCGGGAGCGAGGTTCAGGGAGGGTCAGGGACGGTCAGCAAATCAACAAAATGGCAGTCTGGTAAACAAACGTTGCGAGCGTCTCAACCAACAAAAGCCACACTGAAAATGGAGCGCTATGCAGGGCAAGACTATCTCAGGCCAGCAGAGGAAAGCGCTATATCAGCCTCAAAATGCAGCCTCAACGCACTCAGCCTCAAAATGCAACTAGGCCCCAGTCTAACAAGACTATTGACTATCATTGGTGCTTTGTGCATTACTGTGCTATTTCCACTTAAAACATTAAAAATGTATATTCTGGTCGCCTTATTTGATTTTTATAATTTTGGTGTCATTTTGTTGAAATGTTACTCTATTTTTCTAATTCTGATTGGGATTTTTTACATTATCACTTTATTACTGTTTAGGTAATGCATAAATATTTTACATATTGCCCTAAGTTAAACTTCTCTACTCTGCTATCAGTGGGTTGAACTCAGGTGAATTTAACGACTTTGTGACTTTGAGGTTTAATCCTGACAAGGGTTGTGATTAGTCCTTGAGGAGGAAGTCACCCACCCCTAATAATCCAATTTCTTACACTAAGGGAGTCGGTAATTCTGGGTTTGATTTGACCTGCAAATCCTAATTTCTAGACAGGGTTTTACCATAAAGTTAGTTGCTGTTAGCGTCTGACATCGCTGGGTGAAAGTAAGCAAGTCTCATGATTTCAATGGGGGAGGCAACTGTTGTTACCATCCCTGTCTGAATCAGTTGCAGCGCTTTAAGTGGAATGAAAACTATTCAGGTGCTCTAAAGACGATGTGGCCCAAGAAGAGTAAATACAAGCAGAGTGCCCTGTGTAACTAATGATGTGGCCTAACATTAGTACTAGAAACCTTTTCTTGATATATGGTAATTTTTGAAGCTATAGTGCATTCTTACAATGGAAAAGTGAAACTTCAAGTTCTAGAACGAAAGTGTTATTGGCTAACAATGGTGTGGGTAACAGTGTGTCGCAAGTAAGAAACACACATGCAAAATGATACATTGTGGACATTGTGCTACTTAAGGTTACAAATAAAAATAAGCCCCTTCTCCCTTCCTCTGATGTTCAAGTTTTAATATGACATATGCTTCTTGTTGTATCTTGGTAACAGTCTCAATGTTCTATGTTGAGTATGTCATGTTCACAGGATTCTGGAGTGTAGAATCCAGAGAACATATGAGAGGAGAACTGTTGCTGGATGAAGAAGGACCCTGTATGCCTCTGGGGTTGTATCACTGAATAAACATATTTTCTACAATCAACCTCTGCCTCTTCGAGTCTTAACAGTGGCCACGAGAATGGGATACATTTGATGAAGATTTTGATACTACAACCCCTAAGGCAATCAACTCTTTCTTCCTGATTTGAAAGCGCTTGGACTTGTAAGGTACTTGACGAAAATTGAAACCGTATATAGTTTAAACCCTGTGAATTTTTTTTTACATTGCTCTGACGACTTTTGTCAGTTTGAGGGGTATTAAAATTAATGAGAAGTTTCTAGTCGCTAGTTTTCAACTTTAATGAGGAAAATTACATCCGTTTGAACAGTGAACTATAATTTTGGTGGACATTCATTGTGAAATACACTGATTAACTGCTTGATCGACTGTTCTAAGTAATTTTTTGCCAGGATTTTTTTTTTTGTGAATGTTTTTGGATGATCGTCACCTTGTTGATCTTTAAATTTCCAGCTTCAAGTTCAAGCGCTGCAACACTCGTTGTGACTTGCGTCTAATTCCTTGCAAGGAGTGTCCTAGCGACTTCGCGGCAGAAATAAACAAGTGCGCATCGTGTAACACATCATCACGTTGCGTAAGATGTCTTTGCGTTTTAGACGTACGGCGGCCATTTTGATTTCCATGGAAACCTCAAACATTGTCTATATACACGAAGGAGTATTTCAGATTGAGTTATAGAGCGAATGTATGTTTCGCCGATGTGCACGGCAGCGCATATTAACATTTTTCAATTTGATCTGACATTTTAATGATATCTAACTTCAGGAATTACATAGACAACGGTGACAACCTTTATTATTTAAATTTTTTTTATCAACATATCCAGACAACGGTGACTACTTTATTTATATTAATTCATTCTTTTTTTTCTCCCACATATTATAGAGTGAATGTACTTATCTTGTTGATATTAATTAACAAAGTCAATATGGATGTTTCATCTTCTGTTGTAGCTCCTCCCAAGTTTTTGCAAAGCCCTGGTCCTCCTTCTATGAATTGGGAGGATTGGTCTGAATCATTCGAAACCTACTTAGAAGCTATTGGTGGTGATGTATTTTTACCTTCTAGGAAATTGGCTTTGTTGAAGCATAATTTAGGCGTTGAAGGTAGGAAAGTTTTGAAAACTTTACCTAGGATTACTCGTGTTGTTTCCACAGTTCTTGACACTGTTGATGAAAGTAGTTAAACAAGTGAAACTAGTTTGAATGGGACATCAGTAGATGTTTATTCTGAAGCTTTAAAAGCTTTAGAGGAAAATTATGGGAAGAAAACTAGCATAGTCGTAGAGAGACACAAATTCTTTTCTAGAGCACAATTACCGGGGGAAAATGTACAACAGTGTGTAGCTTGTCTAAGAACATTGGCCATTACTTGTAAATTCAGGGAATTACATGAGGAAATAATTAGAGATCAATTTATCAATCGAATTAAAAATATCAAGATTCAAGAACGTTTACTTGAACTTAAAAATCCTTCTCTACAGAAAACGGTTGACACAGCTAGAAAAATGGAAAACACTTCTCATTACGTTAAAGAGTTGGGTTCTGTGCAACAGAAAGAAAAAGATGAGTCTAGTAGTGTTGATGTGGTAAATAGTAGTAATAAAAAAACAGAATATAAAAGTGAAAACAAAGATGCGAGATTTAATGCCAACAAGGGTCAAGCCAATATAAATAAACGAATATGTTTTAGATGCGGAAGTCAAAAACATACTGCAGATTTCAAAAAGTGTCCTGCTACTAAAGTTACATGCATGAAATGCAAAAAGATAGGTCATTTTGCTAAGTGGTGCAGGACTGGTGATAAAGGGAATTGGAAGCATTCCGTCAATATTGTTGAACCTCAATTTGATATTGAGGATGATGAAAATTAAAATGATGAGAATGATATTGAAGTAATGGTTGTATATGATGATACTGTGAATGATATTTCTGAAGAATATCACCCTCCTAAATGTAATGTGTTAGTAAATCGTGACGTTATGGCACTTTGGGCAGACTCATGCTCGCCGTATACTATCATTGATAAAAGTATGTGGGAAAACGGGAGCAAAACAACTTTGATATCTCCAGATGTATGACCTAAAGGGTATTGTGGTATAAAATTACCCATGTTAGGTTATTTTGATGCTCAGTTAACTTTTAAAGGTAGATCATGTCTGAGCAAAGTTTATGTAGTCGAACATGGGAGAGCCTTGCTAGGGTGGAAGGACCAAAAGAAAATGGGGATAATATTAAATCCTAATCATCCCGATCAGGTGTTGTTAACCAACGATTATCCCGATCAGGTGTTGTTAACCAACGATATTCCTTCATCTAAATGGGAATCCGTGTTTCCCAAGTTATTTAGTAAAGATCTAAGATGTTTATTTAAATTTGAACATAAGATTATTCTTAAAGCAGGCAGTATACCAACTGTTCATAAAGTAAGAAATGTGAAATTTGCATTGCGGAGTTTACTAAAAGAGGAGTTGAACAGGTTGTGCGAAGCCAAAGTAATAGAACCTATAGAAGCCTCTGAATGGCTTAGTCCCATCGTTCTAGCATTGAAACCTAACGGCAAAATTAGAATGTGTGTGGATCTGAGAGATCTAAATCGGAATATATGGATTGACCGTTCTCCACTACCACACATTAATGAAATGATATCTAGTATCAAGGAAGCCATGTATTTTTCATCAATTGACTTATCCAATGTACATCATCAGGTCAAATTACATGCAGAATCTAGGCATTTAACATTGTTCATAACACTTGAGGGGGCCTTCCAATATCTCAGGATGCCATTTGGATTAGCATCCACCTCTTCTGTTTTTCAGAGACTCATGTGTAGTATTTTGAAAGATGTAGTTAACGTGAGAGTATTTCAAGATGATGTTCTGACTTGGGGTAAAGATTTAACAACTCATGATAAGGTATTACATCAAGTTCTGTTTAAACTACAAGAAGCTGGATTAACTGTATGTGCTGAGAAATGTAAATTCGGCGTAAAACAAATTGATTATCTTGGGCATACGATTTCTAATGAGGGTGTTAAACCAAAAATGAAATTATTGGATGCAATTGAAAAGGCACCTCATCCAACCAACAAAGATCAACTACGATCTTTTTTAGGACTCGCAGAATATTATTCTAAATTTGTTCCACACTTTGCTGACAAGGTACATGAATTGAGGTTATTGATGAAAAAGGGTACTTCCTTTGTTTGGTCCACTTTGTGTCAACAAGCATTTGAAAATGCCAAATTGGATATTGTAAAAGCAGTTGCCCTAAAACCTTATGATCCTAGTCATACCTCTGTAATTGTGGTTGACGCCAGTGCATATGGGTTAGGCGCTGTTCTTATGCAAAGAAACAAAGGAACTGAGCAAATCATAGCCTTTGCTTCTCGCACGCTCAAAGGTGCTGAACCTTCTTATTCAGTAATTGAAAAGGAGGCCTTAGCGTGTTGGTGGGGTGTGGACCACTTTAAAACATTTATTTGGGGAACAGCATTTGAATTAAGGGCAGATCATAGGCCACTCATCGACATTTTCACTACAAAGGGTGCATCTAGAGCCACACCTAGAATAGCAAAATGGTTGTACAGATTAGATTACAAGAATATAACTTTCAGATAAACTTCATTCCAGGTCACAAGAACATCAGTGCAGACTGTTTGTCTCGTCTTCCTTTGCCTTGCAATAAGGATGATATACAAGAAGATTGTGATGAATGGCTAGTTGCTAGTATTGAAGAATTATGCAATAAGGCAGTAAGTGAGCAGGAGTGGATTCAAGCTGTAGCTAATGATGGTGTTTTACAACAAGTAATCAACAATTTACATGTAGGTGTGAATTCATCATCTTTGAATAAGAGTGTTCTTGCTGATTACAAAATGGTTTGGTCAGAGTTCTCCTTTTCTGATGATATTCTTAGAAGAGGTGACAGATTAGTTGTACCCTTAGCATTACGTGACAAGATGTTGAGTTTATTACATGAAGGTCATAGCGGTATGACCAGTATGAAAAGGAGAGCTAGGAATGCATTTTGGTGGGTTGGTATGGACAAAGACATCAATAGGTGTGTTCGGAGTTGTTTAGCATGTATGTGTAGTGATAAATCACATAAGTCTCAGGAAACTACCATATCGGCAACCTCTTTCCCTGATAAACCTTGGGATAAAGTCGCTATTGATATTCGTGGTCCATTCCATGCAAGGGGGATTGAGAACAAATATGCTATAGTTTTAATGGTTTTTCACACCAAATGGCCAGAGGTTGCATTTGTAAGGGATATCAAAGCCTCCAACATGATTGAGTTTTGTGAAGAAATTTTTCGTAGGGAAGGGTATCCGAGTGTCATCTTATCGGACAACGGTCCACAGTTTGTGGTGGAAGAATTTACTGCATACCTTAATATGGTGGGTGTGAAACACATCTCCACTTCTGTTTACAATCCAAGAGAAAACAGATTAGTGGAAAGGTTTAACAGCGTATTAAAAGAATGCATACAACTAGCTAGTAATAATGATGATAACTGTAAAATTGCAGTCAAGGAAATGTTATGGTGTTATAGAAATACTCCTCATACAGCTATGGGGGAGTCTCCTTTTTCTTTGTTAAAGGTGCGCGTGGCTGGGTCTAAAGTAAAACCTACTTGGATGTCTCAGAAAGCCACAAAAGCATTTGATGTTAGGGATATGTTGAGTAAGGTACAGGTGTATCAGAATAAATATGTTCATAATCATAATGTTAAAGTCAAGGGTTCTCCAAGGTTATTTAGAGTGGGAGAGTGGGTACGTACATATCAAACGGGGAATCAAAAACCTGGGTTTTCCAAATAAATCATTTACACTGGAGGCAATATTGTGAAATCGGATGATGGCAAACGGTGGAATCTAAGAAGTATAATGAGATGGAATGATTTAGAATGCAAACACATTTTGAGTCAGAAATTGATGAGTACTGATCCAAAGACATCAATTGAGAATATGGAAGAAGAATCTATTCGTCCCAAATCTAACGTCAAAGCATCAATTGAGAATATGAAAGAGAAATCTATTCGCCCTAAATCAAAACCCAATCTGGATGAAAGATTATAAATGCACGTAAACAATGGTGTATTTAAATTGGAATATTATCCAGTTGCAACATCTTATTTCTTTACATATGTTTACTTGTTCATATTATTTCTACTTTTATTTTTGTTATTTTTATTATAGAAAAGAAGATATGTTGTATCTTGGTAACAGTCTCAATGTCCTATGTTGAGTATGTCATGTTCACTGGATTCTGGAGTGTAGAGATGAGAGGAGAACTGTTGCTGGATGAAGAAGGACCATGTATGCCTCTGGGGTTGTATCACTGAGTAAACATATTTTCTTCAATCAACCTCTGCCTCTTCGACTCTTAACACTTCTATCCCACAAGCTTCTAATAAAGTGCCTTAGTGTGACGAGTTGTGCCTTCCTGGCTGATGGCTGGAAGGTTGTGCCTGTTTTACCCTTGTTAATGGTCTGGTGACCTACCAGAAAGTTTACACAGGGTGGAGTGATGGGTGCAAGATAATAAAACCCCTAAATCTCATGGGGGCATATTAACATGTGGCAGCGATAATCATCACTGGTCGCGCCTAGCACGAGTTTCCCTATAGCCGGCTATCGCTGGAATTTATCGCCAAGCTAGCTCTGTATTTACAACGCATAGCGCATTGGCAATGAAAATTCCAGTGATAGCAGGGAAATGTCCCAACATCGCTGGAAACCAGCGATGTTCCCTGCTAAACAGCGATGACCTTGCTGATACGACCCTGTGGTCGTAACCCCACATTCCACCTCCCATGAAAAAGTATGCCTAGCACTAGATTTTAGCAGATGTTAAAATCCAGCGTTAATGGCCGGTTAGTGCGATTTTGTTTATCGCTACGCCGGCCGGGGTATTGTTGTAAATATTGCAAAGCTGCCTTTGCAATATTTCCCCATGGCATTTTTTGTGGCACGCCTACTTTGCATCTCATTAACGATGCGATGCAAAGCGGGTGCTAAATCACAGAAACACGCGCTAACGTGTCCTTGCTAATATTGTGATAAAATTATCACCGCTTTTCGGCCGAAAACAAATGCTAAAGCGGCGTTAATTTTATTGTGGCCCCTTGATAATATGCCCCTTGGTCCTGTGTCATTTCGTGCTAATGGGGAGGCATAATGACATAACAATGGGCGATGAGGGTTGTGAGAGAGCCCTGAGCACCGGCATAGTGAAGAAACTCAGACCTACACACTGCATTGCTAAGTGGAATGGCCAGTGCGTGGGAGAATTGTGGGTGAAGAGTACAGCATGACTGCTGCGAACTGGAGAGGAGGCTGTTGAACATCACAAGGAGAGCATATGCATTCCACAATGAACCAGCTCACCAATGGTCGAGGTACCACCAGAGGATGCCGAAGATCCCAGGTATGCGGTTGTACCTCACCACCATGTAGAGGCCCCATCCTTTGGGGAATCTCTGACAGCAATCAGATAACTCTCATCCACGACAAGACCTGCAGGCAGGGTGAGGGCTCATGGACTGTAGCTATAAAAAACAAGTAAGAGTAACAAAGGACAGATAAAATAACACAAACTCAATTGAAGTGATAAAACCAGACAAGGCACTGTCTGGCAGGAGATAAACTACCCATTTACAGGCAAGCCAAGAGGAAATAATGTGAGAGGGCATACTCTGGTCAGAGACAATACTAGTAGGGCTAGCAGAACTGAGGCCCCAGACAACTGGAGCAACTACCCGGCACTGGTGGTGACCACCTGTAAAGGGGTAGGTAAGGAGAAGTTGGAAACAGTCAGAGAGACAGTAAAGCCAGTAGCCAGGAGCGGGTGTATAAAATCCCAGGTTAAGGACTATCAACTTTGCTACCGTACAGGCTATCGAACCATTTGTCATTGCAGGTAAATCCTTATCACAGGCCTGAAGTGGAAACTGCAAGTGGAATGCCTTGGCCTACTTTTTTGTAACAGCAGTAAACGACAACTGGAAATGCTCTCTCCTCCTCCATCTGGCAGGGGCAGACATCTATAAATCTATAATCTGTAATTGTGCCTACCGAGGGCAGACACTCCACACAATTACACTATCACTGTAAAGGCAGCGAATGTACACTTCGCACCCATGGCAAATCCTGTTTATGGAAGGTTCTTGCTGCGTCAGGCTCAGCAAGACCCAGAAGAATCCTTTGACTCCTACCACACCCAGCTCAAGAGCGCCTACGCCCTCCATGGCAAGAACGAAGAAATTAGCTTATGAATAATGCAAGGGTGCACTTCAGTGAAACTAGGAGAGCAGATACTACAGGGGTCAGGCACCCGTTGCTGGACACCCTTACATTTCACTTTTAGTCCCAACAATTCCCTTTTGGCATTATGTTTTCGTTCATTTTTTTACAAGCTCCACGTGGTTTTTTCTGGCGACTTTACGCTTTTCCTTCTCTTGTTCTTTTCATTTCTTCTACAGATTCACTGTGCCACACTTTTACTTATGCTCTTCTTAGCTTATGGTTGTATTTGTTACTTTCACTCACACTTCTTAACTCATGGCTTTTTGTCTCTTGTGTCATTTAACTGATAAGTTTTGTGATTCCCCACCCGGCTATGAGACCCTAATTGTTTAGCTGCCATTATAAATAAATCCTACAACTGTATTATATTGTTTCTATAGATTTCCCTGAAGAAGGGTCATCTTCGATGCCCGAAATGCATTGGGATTTTTAATTCAAGACACCCCTGGAACATATGTGAACATTCATTGTATGGATTTTGTGAACTTGCAACAACATCCCTGAACTTTATCATTTAATAATAAGAGACTCAAGTTAAAACCAGAAGCCTCTACGCTGTTGATTACTTTTTGGTGTTTTCCTGAATAATGCTATGTATTGATATACATGTACGAAATTAGTAACAGTTTAACCATTGTTGATTTGTGTACACTCATTTTGAGTGACTTGAGCAGTGCATCAGGATTTCCAGATAATCATCTGGTGATCTTCTAATCACCCTTACATTGGGGCATTCCAAACAACTATCCTGAGCTCAGCCGCGTAGCTAGGGGGGGGCGGTCCGCCCCAGGCGGCACTATTTTGGAGGCGGCGGCCTTTATAATGTTTTGGGGGACACTCGCTGTCAGTGACTGCAGTCCGTATCCTCATATAAATTATAAAGGCCTGCCCCCTGTGTAAAGAAGCGCGCCTGCTTGTAAATGCTGCCTGCGGTGTAGCATGCGCTACGAACCCCGTTTGATGTTGCTTGTGAGTCCCGTCCCAGGGCCGTCAATCAGTTGTAGCGCACGAAAGCGCTACCAATGACGGCCCTGGGCACAACGTGTTTGGCCAGCCCTCGCTGAAAGGAAGCACAGTCATGACGAGTCACGCACTCCATCACCACGCAGCGCGCTCACCTCTCGTGAGCGGCCGCCACTGCTGAGCACGACTATCACCGGAGGCGGGCCGGACCCAGGCGGCAAACTCAAATTGCCGCAGCTGTAGCTCACGGCCTGAATCTGCCTTGCTTGCACCTCTGCAGACCGAAGTCGATGGCTTCAATTATAGAAGGCTGAAAGTCCAAGGCCATAATTAGTTGACTGGAGTGGGTTAACGGCCGTTATGGGGTCCCGGCGTCCAACCTGCTGCAGGGCTCCGCAAATGTGGTGCTTGCAGAGTCACGCCTGCTGCATGCCACTCGCACCGGCCCCGCCGAATGCTATAACCAGCCGTTTTGTTTTTCTTAACGCCCCCCTAATTTAATAATGCCAGACCAGAGAGAAATCAAGTGAGTGACGGGGGCAGCGGCTGCCAGGACATAGCCTGCGTGTCACTAGACGGCCCCGCCCGCCCAGGGACTCGCGGCCTGCCAGCCCGAGGCTGACTGTTAAATGAGGTGGTCTGCAAACCCGAATCCCTACAGCCAGCAGCCACTGCCTTCAAAGACAGAGCGTCAAGAAATTCTCGGAGCGCCACCGTCACACTCCTCAGGACTCTGCAATCATTCACTGCCCAAGTAAGTGCCACCAGCCTCTGTGAATGGCAACGTGGGGTCAGTCAGGCAGCGAGATCATTGTGAGGTGACACATCTAACTCTTTCTCAGCCAGTGTGTGATATCTGGCGCGCTTTTGTCACGTTCAAAATTTCCAATAGAAAGGCTTTATGAAGTTTTAATAATGGTCATTAGGATACTGATGACATCATTTGAATTGACCTTTGTACCCCCAGTTGCTATTTTCAAATGTGTGCTATATTTCTTGCAGTACACCAGGCCAAATGCTTGTGAACACTGCAAATCACTTCCATTTCATAATTAACTACCTATGAAATCACGTCAGCTGTTGTCAGGGGACATGTGCTACGAATACCATTTTGCTAGACTGGAATACCTACGAAAGAGTCATTGTGTTGGTGTAATGTGTGTCTGATGTAAACTGCTCTGGCACCCTACATTGGTATGATTAGCACTAGAAAACAAATAAACAATGTGTGAGAGGGGCTGAAAGATAATACAATGCTTTACAAATAATGATATAAGGCATATAAATGATACCACACAATGGCGTTGGACCATATATGATAGACAAAGAGCATACAAATATAAATTACAGCAATCACAAATATTGAGTAACAGCAAAGCCACAGGTCCGTCATTTGCAGCAGTTTTCAGAACTTCTTATGAGTTTCTTCATGCTCAAATGGGTGCAATTTCCTAAATTTATATGCTTCACTCATCTTCATTGCTTGATTATGCTCGCCCGGAAGTGTCGCTCATTGTCATTGAAATGTCACTCATATTTATATTGAAATTATGAAAATGTCACACATAAGCAATCTGAAACCTTGGCAGCTATGGACCGTGTTTAGAGTCTCGTCAGCAGGCACTTGACTTGTATACTTCATGATAGTAAGACACTTTTTTCATAAATTGATACTGTTACTTACATACTGAGAGGTGCTAACCTCTAGCTATGGGAGGGAAAGGTTTGTGTTTTTCCTGAGTAGATGTCCCATATAGTGACTGCTTCCTAAATTTATTTAAAGCACGATCTGTATTATGTTTTATTAGCTCTTCTGCTTTTGCGTTCACCGTCCTGTAGCACTGAAAATCGCAACATACATTAGTGTCGTTGAGCAACATAATTCAGAAAGTTATTCTTGCCAACTACATGCTCAGAAAGCGATTTAAAACAGAGCACATTATATTTTATCACCTAAGGCAACTCATGCAGCCCAGCATCAGTCCACTGACATTGGGTACCTGAACTCACTGTGTCTCCAATGCAGCTCTCTTGTATTCTCTCTCTGTTTTGGCTGAAAGCGCTTACCTGTTTATGTGCTACAGTACATTTATATATAGCTTTCTTTGTGCTCATGACGTGACGTCTCTTCAACATTACAAATAGGGAATGTCATTTTCTGAATGGCCATTAGTCTACACACTTTCCACATAATTACCATTAGTCTTTCTGACTTTAATAGTTGTTCCAGGCTTGTTAAGAGTCAGCTGACTTACGGACTCCGGCCACCACAGTGAGCATGGGCGTGATAGCATGATTGCTTGGCAAGCCTCGAAAGAGCCTGTGAGTAAGCATGGGCGGAAAATCCGTTTCGCTCGCGGATTTTGCGGATTTTCGGTAAATTCGCAATCCGCGAGATTCGCGAATCTCCCGCAAAATCCGCAAATCCGCGAGCAGCGGATTTTGCTCGCACTGTTCGCGTGAGTTCGCACCCCGCGAATAAGTGCAAAATTGCAGAAATACGATCTTAGCAAAACTGAAAGTAACTACTTACCAGGTTCAAAAGTTCAGGCTCATCATTAGTAGCCATTTCCTGTAGTGCTTCCTGAGGGGCCCCTCCAGAGTTCAGTTGCCAGTTGAAACTATTATGTGACCCTGCTCTGAACCTCAGAATAATTACACATATGCCACAAAGGTCCTGAATTACAGCTAAGGGAGACAAGCAGGAGCCAGGCTGGAAGTTCAAATCCATTAATCAGCCCCTAATGCATTATTGTCAGTTGGGGCAGGGCAGGTGTTGTAACTAATTTTGCAACAATGAAAGCACTTAGCAAGTGCAAAAGATCACTAATCAGGAAGCACTAAGGAAGCAGGTGCCAGCTAAAAAAATATTCTGTGACACATTAATCAGCCCCAAATTAATTCAGGTCACTTGAGGCAGGGAAGGTGTGCTTGCGTTGCCACAATAATGTACACTGACTGGACAACCAGAGGGTGCTGTGATGAAACAGAGGGTGGCATGGGTGGGCCAGAGGGTGGCATGAGTAGTCAGAGAGTGGCAGTGGTGACAGAGAGTGGCAGTGATGAAGAAGAGTGTCCCAAACAGGCTGGACACGTAGAAACAACAAGTTCGCGAAACTTGCGACCCGACAGGTAAGTTCGCAATTTGCGACATTGTAAAAAACCCTCGCGAACTGGCAGAAACCCGCGCAAACACAAAAAAAAATCCGCAAATTCGCGAGAATTCGCGGATTTTGCGGATTGCGAGTTCGCAAATCCGCAAAATTCGCGAACGCGAGATTCGCAAAATTCGCCCATGCGCACCTGTGAGACACACATAGCGGTCTCAGTCAGAAGGATGACAAATATGTTTTAAAAGTATTTTTAAAAATCACTCCAGTATAATTAAGCGGGGTGCTGTGCGCAGCCATCAACAACTGCGAGTTCAGATAGTTAACACTTACTTGCACTCGTAAATAGACCAATGTAAAACTAGCATTCCAATGATACATGTGAGAAATATTTGTGCCCAAAATTTGACAGTGAGGTGAGATTCAAAATTTGAGTCCGAGACTTAAGCTCCCACAATCACAGGGCTGCAGATGCCATGGGCGGCAATCTGAGGGGTAGCCCCGGGCGCCACAAGCTCTAGCTACGCCCCTGCCTGAGCTAGAGTCACACATGAAAGCCAGTTCTGAGAAAAACCTATTAAGAGCAAGTTAGTCCATCAAATCACCAAAGGAGCTGACTCCAGCAATAAGAGTGATGGGCAGAAAATCCTGCGGGCGCTGTGGGCGCTACAGGGGAACTTTTTTCACACCAGGGAGAATTCAGAGCCACCTGCAAGCAATGTTCAGTGTGTGAGAAGCCCAATCAGTTTGCAGATCCTCCTCACCCCCCACAAAGCCCTGCTAAACAAACGGCGAGAGCTCTTGCCCCTTCAGAAATGGAGGACGAAAGTCCAGGCATGGATGACAAGAAGAGCGAGTTATTGTTGCACGTAGTGCATGCAGTGGACTTGAGCTGCCAGAAGGGACACTACACCCGAGGTTTCAAGTGCTGATTGACAACAGGCCAGTAATACCAATAATCAGCACCAGCACGTCCATTATCATGATAGACCAGCAGCTGAAAGATACATTGGAGAAACAGCCGCAACTGCAGCCCATGCAAAAAAAGTGTATGCCTTTGGGCATTCAAAACCATTGCAGTTGGCAGGCATTTTCCTCATCGACATTAAGCACATGGGTACTGTTACGAGAGCCAAGGTATATTTCACAAAAAGAGGTCTAGGAATTCTGCTGTGTTGCCGAACGACAGAGTACCTTCAATATGTCAAGATCCCATTTCCAGTGCATACCAGAGGTGGAAGAGTTACTGGACGAATACCAATACTTATTTAAGGCAACGGATGCCTGAGTAGGAAGCAAGTACAGCTACATGTTGGTAACAAAGTCCCACCAACAGCAGTGAGGCACAAGTGAAAGACTTTCTACATCCACTCTAAAGTGAAAGAATTAGAGCAGCTCGAGAAGGTGGACATAATTGAGACCCCCTGAGTCTCACAAATAGTAGTGACTCAAAAGCCAAAACAGGCTGAGGTCAGGCTGTGCAAATATTTGTTGTTCCTGAAAGTAGCCCAAAATAAAGAAAGCCACCTCACCCACTGTTGATGACATTGTAGGAGTACTGTGTGGATTCTGCTGGTTGTCAAAAATTGACTTACAGTTAGGGTACCATCAAATCTTGTTAGCTCCAGATTCCCACTATTTCACCACTTTCTCAACACACTTGGGGCTGCACAGGTACAAATGGTTACATTTTGGAGTATCAAGAATCTAGGAGGAGTTTCAGGCTAAAGTCAGAGAAGTGCTAATCTAGGGAAGTATTAAATGTGAGGGATGATATACTGGTCCATGCATTCTCTCAGAAGGAGCACACTTTGGTTCTACAGAAAGTGTAGACTAGACCCCAAGAACACAGCCTCATCCTTCACAGAGACAAGTACAAATTCCTCCAGACCTTCATCACCTTCTCTGGGAACCAGTCTTCTGCCAAAGGGGTCACCCTGCACCCCGACAAGGCAAGGGACATCAAAACCACCAGTTCACCCACCTTAGTCACAGAGATGAGACGTTTTTTGATTGTGTTGAATTATTGTGGCCATTTCATACACAACATAACTGCTCTCACTGCCCTTTTCATGAGCTGACCAAATAAACAACATTATGGATCTTGGAGACTGTCCAGGAAGAGTTGTTCCAGAGACTAAAAGAGGCCCTGCCGGTGGATGCTACGATAATTTACGTCGACCTCACTAAAGAAACTGAGTTCTTCATATTTGCCAGCCAAACAGGGCTAGGAGCCATGTTGTCACAATGACAATATTGTTGGAATTGGGTGCAATTGGTGCATGCCAGCCGGGCACTCCACCCAACAGAACAACAATACTCTCAAATAGAATAGGAAACCATTGAGATTCATGGGCCAACACTTTCATATGTATTTCCACGACTACCACTTCACTGTCCATACTGATCACAAGCCCCTTATTCCATTCTTCAAGGGCTCTGCATCCAAACTTCATCCCAGAATTGATAAGTGGGTGTTGCAGTCGCAAGATTATTCATGTGAGAAGATACACAAGCCTGGGGCCTAGAACCCTGCAGACTATTGGTCCCCACCCCCTCGGGCTACCGCAGCCGAAAAAGAAAGTCTAGTTTGAAAAATCAAAAAGCATGTGGGGCTAGTGGGCAAATGGTCTAGGCCCCTGCATATTGCTCTCCCTTACATTGTTAGTGCTACTGCTCAAGATAAGTGTCTACAGGCAGCACTGGGCATGGTGCAAACCAGTAAATGGGTCTCACTAAAACAGAAGCTGGCCCTGAAGACTGTCAAAGTCTAGCAGATGCTCCTGTCTTTGTACAAGGTGAGTCAAGATCAAAAGACCTCAGAAGAAGAGTTCCTGCTAGGGGGTTATCACCTGGAGATCCAGCGAGATCTAGTCCTATGAGTAAATTCAATTGGCAGTGGGTGGCCGTAAAAGAACAGTAAAGATTAAGAGTTGTCTTCGCAATAAAGTGTGGTTTCCTTTGGTGGTCGAGGGAGTAGAACGAGTGATCTGAAGCTGTGCAATGTGCCAAGCTATCAGGGATCAAGACCCTCCAGCCCCAGTGGTTACAGATCCTGTTCCCCAGAGACCCTTGGTGAGGTGACGGGCAGCGCAGGCTTGGGTAGTCTCCAGATGGAAGGTATATGTTGGTGGTCAAAGATAACTACTCAAAACAATGTGCCCCTTTCCAAGGCCATGAAATAGCTATTTGCCGTCCCTGGGTGTCAAGCACTTGGGGATCATCTCTCAACGGTTGCAGAATCATGGAGAATGGAAATATTTATGAGGATTATAACTATGGCCATTAGAATTGCCTACTCTCAGCTCCTTCATCTGAAGTGGCAGCTCTTTTTGTTCAAAAGTGAATGCAGGCAGACTCCCCCTTCCACCAGAAACCAGCATCCCAGCCGAATGTGCATGGATTGCCCATCAGAGATGCTGTGCATCATCACCCCGGCTGGATTACGGGGGTTCCCAGTGTGAAACCCATCCTGGACAAACAACAACAATGTAATGATTTTAAAAGCTGCCACCAAAGAGCTAGAGCAAGCAATGTAAGGGTAGGGAATTTGGTTTTAGTTAGAGAGCAAAATGTTGGGAGAAAGTTTCGTCTTCCATTTGAGTCCGAGCTGAGGCAGGTGGATGGAGTGAATAGCATCATGAGGATGGCTTGGCGAGAACATGAAGTAGTCACCCACAATGTATCCCTACTCAAGAGTGTAACATTCTAGGTTTGCTTTGTAATGTTTATCTACACCATGTCTCTTTAAATATGACTCCTGTGTATTCTTAGAACCTTGTTAGGCTCTTGAGGTGCATTCCACTAGGGATGTCATCTTTATCTTAGACTTCAACTGAACTGGTTGGCTGTTCCTGTATGCCATCAAATAAATCTATCTCAACCTACTCAGCTGGCTCCCTGGGGTTTTGAAGTCGAACAAGCTGGGTCCATGGTGCAGAAACAGGACTGCAGAATGATGGTGGGCCTGAGGGGTGGGGCTGGAGCAGTAACTCCTGTGATAGGGTCCAGGGCTGAACAGATGTTGCCCCTCTCCAGATATAACCTGCAAAGGGATCCTATCTAACAAAAGCTGACTCCCCTTGCATGATACCAGTGGTCTCGCCAGGTAGCTATGGTCTCATCCTTTGCCTTCTATGAAGTTTATGTTTTATAATAGACATTGTAACCAACTGGCAGTCACTGTTACAAAAACATCCAATGTGGGTGTTTTGTTTAGTTTTGTTCCATGTCGGTAAGAAGTGTAGAGCTATGCCATCCTGGGTGATGGCTGGAGGAGTGTGCCTGTTTTAGCCTGATATTGGTGTGTAGCACGGTTTGGTCTGGTGATGTGCCATAAATTTTAAATAGTGCAGGGTGCTGGGAGTCACAGTTCAGGCTGAACTGGCAGTTTCAAGCTGTATATGAGATCTCAAAATAATTCATGGAAATTCACATGCTAGTATACAAATAAATCCCCATACTAATTGACTTTTAAGTTATCTGCTCACACCTCACATCAATAGTAGGACAATCCACAAGGAGACTCTCGCAACGTGTTACACATGAACTCCCTTGTGCATTCACTGGTCCTTTTTGAACCCACTCTTGATGTGCTGGACCCTGCGTGTACTAGCATTCTGAATACTATACACATTCCTCGGTGTGCAAGGTTGTTGCAACAACTGAACTACAACAACTGAACTGCAACTACTGAAAGCATAGTTAAATCAGATGAAAATTATTTTAGCAACTAGGGTGCTGCCATTTTATGCTTTTGGTTCAGCCGTGATTTGCAATGAGTGCAACCATGAGTTCCCCAGAAACAGCGGTCACATGCAGGACATTGCGCATGTGCTCAGTACAACCTCATATATATGTAAGGACCCAGATGTGTGGGCAAAATCCAAATTATTCAGTAACAGCTTTATATATCCAGGCATAACCATCCATATGCTCCAGTATGGTCCTAAATCATTAATGGAGCTGCGTAATGGACAGATTTGAAAACGAACCTCCTGGTGCATTGGGAGAGAGGGGTGGGGGGAGAGTGAGCAGACTCAAAAACCCTTCAAGTGTGAAAAAGGCCGCTTTATTGGAACAGGTGCACATTTACAAAATACACAAACTCGGCAACCGCCTCACAATCTAAACCACAACCCAAGTTTTTGTTCGTTTTATTTCAAACCCCAAACCCCGCCCCCACCCCACACCCTCCATCACACCCACCCCCACCCGTACATACCCAACACAAAACCATACAAACCCCAATAACATTATAACATTATAACATCACCTAATAAATATAAAATCTTACATCTCTGACTATAAACCAACTGAACATATCCCCCGAGCCATATTCTCCGAACCCCACCTCAATCAGTCTGAACAATCCCCAAACAAGAACCGCTACAACTAACGGGTCCAACTTGGCCCAAAACTGACGATCACATAGCAAAACCGCCACGCACCTGTCCAAAGCGACAAAAGAACAACGTAAAACCCCATGAACACATGTTTCAAACCGCAGCCAAACAAATAAATAAATAATAGAAAAAACCCCTAAAAAGGGGGAGGGGGGGAGGGACAAAAAATTTCTAAGCTCAACCGGCCACCAGGTCACCAAGCCTAAAATGGTGCCCGGAGCGAGGAGCCCCGCCCATTTATAGGGGAGCGCACAATACAACTAAAACCAGCCCAAAAACGCCCAAAAAGAACCTGCTAGAAAAATATCCCCACCCAGATCTCCCAAACCGCCCGGGGGAGGAGACCTCCCGGGGGTCGGCTGCCCTCCCCCAAGCCCCCCTTGGGAGAGAGGGGTGGGGGGAGAGTGAGCAGACTCAAAAACCCTTCAAGTGTGAAAAAGGCCGCTTTATTGGAACAGGTGCACATTTACAAAATACACAAACTCGGCAACCGCCTCACAATCTAAACCACAACCCAAGTTTTTGTTCGTTTTATTTCAAACCCCAAACCCCGCCCCCACCCCACACCCTCCATCACACCCACCCCCACCCGTACATACCCAACACAAAACCATACAAACCCCAATAACATTATAACATTATAACATCACCTAATAAATATAAAATCTTACATCTCTGACTATAAACCAACTGAACATATCCCCCGAGCCATATTCTCCGAACCCCACCTCAATCAGTCTGAACAATCCCCAAACAAGAACCGCTACAACTAACGGGTCCAACTTGGCCCAAAACTGACGATCACATAGCAAAACCGCCATCCAGAAAGCCGTGGGGTGAAAGACTGATACGGAGAGAGCCCCACCTTTCTGCCCCCCCACCGACCTAAAACAGGGGGGGGGTGGGGGGGGTTGGGTGGGGGGTACAAGGGGGACCAATTAAGAAAAAGGAGGGAAAAACCAAACTACAACACCAACTACCACTTACTCACCAACCAACTGTTGCACCGTCAAACAGCGAGATAGAACCTCCCGCAACTCCAGAAGATATAGGTCCATACCCATACGGGACAGATGTACGCCGTCCCCCCGAAAAAATTCCACCGCATCGTATCTAATGTCACTATGGACGATGCGACCGACACCCAGGTCCCTACAAAAACGAGAAACCTCCAGATTCACCTTCCTCCGGGATTTGTCCACCGCCTTCGGTTTCACCGCATACCTCCAAACCCTCCGCGGCACCATTTCCGTCCAAATAACATGACAACCCGACCATTGGCCGTGTAATAAGGCCAAGTCCTTTTTAATCGCCCGAAGCAGGACAACCCCTTTAACAGAACCCATGTCATTCTCACCCAAATGAAGAACAAGAACATCCGGGCAAACGCCCCCCACCAACCAAGAATTCAAGGCAGGGATAAGTTCTTTCCATAACATACCCCCCTTTCCCTTCCAAACCACATTAAACAAGTGATCATTGAACCCCAATGATGAACCAAAATAACTCTGGCGAGCCTGAACTTGAGCTCTCTTAATGAAGGAATGGCCCACGATCCAAATTGTAACGTAAGCCGCCCGAGGACCAGCCACAGAACCTGTAAAAGAAAACAGAATCAGACAGGCGAAACAGATGAAGACGCCAGCGCACCAGCAGCCTCATTACGAACATAGCGCCGAAAACAATTCGAAGTCCAGCGCCCCAGACCCATGATGTCCTCCCTCGACCAGCCCCTGTTGAAGGCTTCCGTGGCCGCCCCAATTCGAAAAGAGTGAGTACCGTATGAAGACCCATCCAAACCAATATGTCGCAGCGCTTTACGCAGCACCATGCGCAGTTGATAATTTGTCACACCAGAACCATTAGCATGGCGAAAAACTTGAAACTCCAAAGGCCCACCTGACAGTTTCCTCCAACAAACAGCCCATTTCAAAGGGCACGTTTCCGGAGTTGAAACCGACTCCAACCAGACACCCTTACCCAAACTCCTCTGATCCGTCTTGGAGTGTGAGAGCCAGATGTGGACCCCCCGCTCCGTGATTCGAACATCCCCCCACAGAAGACCAGGAGAGTACCTATTGCCAAGCAATTCAGACACACGAAAAGCTCCAAAAAACATCCACACCATCAACGTGGCAAACAAACACGCTTCCACTCGGTCAGTGCACACAACCGGGAGGACAGAAATAACCTGAAACAGCCTTTGCCAAGACAAAGGGGATCTCAAAGTGCGAATAGCACCACTCTCTCTAGACCACCCCTCCAACATTCTCCTACCCAACTCCCCAGCCGACGGAGAGTAACCCCACAAAAGCTTACCCATAAAAGAAACTCCAGCCAGTTTACCGGAAATAGTAATTCTAGACAACCTCTTATCCATCAAAACCAAAATGAACTGTACCACATCCTCCGACCGTTGCCAATCCAGTTCCCTCCAACAAGCACCTGACTCCAAAAATTCCTTCCAGGCTAACTCCTACGCCGTCCTCGTGGAAGGGGCCACGGAACCTAAAACCAGGTGAAGGACCCGGTGTTGCCTACCGTCCACAGGTATTCCGGCATGGGAGTCGGCTCCTCGTCTGCCTCCAAAGCAAGCCCACGGAATCTCTCCCACTGTGAACGAGACAAAGCATCCGCAATGTCATTGTCCACGCCAGGAACGTGTAGGGCCCGAAAACCAATATCATGCTTCAGACAACCCAACACAAACACTCTCAGAAGTTTCAAAATCTGGGGATCTCTGGCCGACTGTTTGTTAATCACCTGAACCACAGCCATATTATCGATCCGAAAAAGGACCTTTTTGTGTGCCAACTCCGCCCCCCACAGCGTGACCGCAACCACCACAGGAAAAAATTCCAGAAAGGCAATACTCCTACCACCATTCTTCCATCGCAAGGGCCACTGTTGAGCACACCACCGTCCTTGCCAGTAGAGACCAAAACCCTCACTACCAGCGGCATCAGAGAAGATCTGTACCTCCCAACACCAATCCACCTCCCAACACAAAGGCACACCATTGAAGGAATGTAAGAAGAAGACCCACATTCGTAAGTCCTCTTTCACACCCGCTGACAGTCTCACCCTATGATGTGGAAGGGAATGACCCGACAAGGCCCTGCCTAACCGCCTACAGAAAGTCCTACCCGCCCGAACCACTCTGCAGGCAAAATTCAGGTGTCCCAGCAAAACCTGTATCTCTCTCACAAACACCTTCTCTTTCCCCAACATAGTTCCAACCAGCTCAAGCATTTTTTGTTTCTTGTCCAATGGAAGACGAGCCTGCATCAAATGAGAGTCAAGCTCGATCCCCAAAAAAGACATGGTCGCGCAAGGACCCATGGTCTTCTCCGGAGCCAATGGCACACCCAAGTAACTCATCAATGATTGAAACAATGTGAGAGCCGCTTGGCAAGCAAGTGAATTGGCAGCACCTACAAAAAAGAAGTCGTCCAAATAGTGAGTGACAAGGACATGGCCACTCTGTGTAGTAAACCAACACTGAAGAAATGTGCTGAAAGTTTCAAACAACGCACAAGACATGGAACAGCCCATTGGCAACGCCTTGTCCACGTACCATTTTCCAAGGAAATGGATGCCCAGAAGACACCAGTCTTCAGGATGGACTGGAAGGAGCCGAAATGCGGATTTGATGTCGCATTTTGCCATCAGAGCATCAGGGCCCGCGGAAACAACCAGCTGCATGGCTACATCCACCGATGAATAGGATACCGATGCAGCTTCAGCGTCAATGAAATCATTCACCGACCCACCTTCAGGCCACGATAGGTGTTGAATGAGCCGGAACTGACCAGGCTCCTTCTTGGGGACTACACCAATAGGGGATACGATTAGGTTCACCAGAGGCCAATCATCAAACGGGCCCGCCATTCGACCCTCACTTACTTCCTTGTCCAATTTGGACTGTACAATATCAGGGTGTTCACTCGCTGACTTCAAATTCTTGGACCAACGTCGTAAACGCGGTCCGTCATACCCCAAACGAAACCCCATCTGAAAACCCAGCAACAGGACCGACCGCAGCTCGGCAGGCTCGTAGTCCCGTAAAGCAGCAGCCAGTCGAGTAACATTAACCGGCGTACGAGCCTTTGGGCCCAGCACCGGATGAAGACTTCCCTCCCCTGGGAGCTGAGGGTTGCTGAGGTGGCACGAAAGTTCCTGAACTCTGTTGAGAACCCTGGGGCGGGGGAGTCCTAGGACCCCAGCAACGGGATAACGGATGACTCTTCCTCCCACATTGTGAACATTCGTGACGGAATTTACAGAACTGTCTAGTACAGGTTCCGGTATTAAAATCCCAACACGTGCCGATAAGCGACTGGGAAGGTGAGATGGCCCCCACCCCTCCCCGGGTGGGACGGGACTGAAAGGGACGATATAATATAGGAAGACCGCTGGCTGTAAAAATGGTTTTACCAGAGGCAGACGCCCCCATCGTCTGCTGCCAAAGGTCAGAGTCCAACTCTCCCCATTTCGCCTCAGGATCCCAGGCCATACGTGCCCTAAACTCCTCATCATATTGGGCCCAAGCAAAATCATTCCTAGTTAGCTGAGCCTTACGGATAACATCCATGTACTTAAATAAGGACATGCAGCGCTCGGGGAATTTCTCACAATAGACGCTGGCAAAAATTAAAAAGGCCGCCGTCCAATTTTCTATAGTCAGGGGCACTTTAGGGCGTTTAGCCAACTCAAACTCCTCCTCCTTGGAACCCTCTTTAGCCCGAACCTCCCTATGGAGTAATTTCAACAGTTCCACATACTCACCGTTCCATATCCTCTCTTTCGTACTGAGCATCAAATGAGCCCCCAAAGGCTTCGTAACACCCATGTACGGTAACTTTTTGATTTTAAGTTCTTTACTGTGAAGTACATTTTTCGTAGCGCCCAAACCAACCGTGGACGTGCCACTATCCACTTTCTCACCTGTATTGATATCATCCCCGTTAGTACCTACACCTTGATCTCGTACAACACGACCTTTATGTAATTTGCCATCCTTTTCAGTGGATAGCAAATCAACACCAACACCAATAGACACCATATTGGGCCGCACGGCCTGAACTACATTCTCACCTGGACGTAAAAGAGGCGGTTGACTGGTTTCCGTCCTCCACGCCGTCTGTGCACCGTCGTCCGCCCTCCGAGGAGCCCTCACCGAGGGGCCGAGCACTCGTGGCCTTGACGATTCCACACGACTCCGAACCACTTGGTCCTGTAACATGTCACGAGAAACATTAACATGCCCCCCCCCAGACACCAAATCACGAACTTCGCCCTCTTCAGGGCTATCCTCATCATAATCTAAAATGAGTGATTCCTCCAACTGAGGGGGGGGAACAACCACTGAAGTCTGCCTTGACTCCACCGTTTTCGAACGACCATGGGCCTTACCAGCCCTCACTCTGTACCTAGGTGGGGAGGACGACTGAACTCGTCTATACGTCCCCCCACCAGAACTACTGACAACCTGTTGACTGCCAGAAAAAGATAAACCAGTAGTATAACCACCACGTGGCACGAGAGAGGTCGCACTTAACCCGCTCCCATGTACAACGTTGGAATCCACCGCTGAGGCCGGGAAGGTCGTGCCGGACCCGGATGTACCGCCCATGTCGAAATCCCTCGTTGGGCCCATCGAGGTCGTAGTAAACCTGCGTGTGATGGCCATGGCGGGATCCCTCGAAGGTATGGGACGTGCCGCGCTAGGCTCCACCCGCACTTCTCCTCGGCGTACCCGGGCTGCCTGCCGCCCTGCCAAGTCTGCTGCCGTAGGTTGAGCTTCTTCCTGCAAAGAAAAAGGCCGGACTGGTGTGCCGGGTCCCTCACAAAAACCAACTCTATGTGCAGAAGACGGGCCGCCAACAGTAAAACCGCCACCCCTGCCAGCCACCATAAAACTTCCAGAACTAACAGTACTTTTCCTTTTTAAAGCATCGCAAAGCCGAGGAGACGGCGGACAAACCTCCTCATCCGAGCTACCATCTAACACCGCCTGAATAATCCGCGAAGCCGTTCCCTGAGGATCCCAATCCTGAACCCCTCCAACCGCAACAGCACCCCGAGATGCATGCCCCGAAACCGCCGTCCTACCAGGACACTGAAACTCCCCCGCCAGCCTATAAAAAGACCCCTCTCCCTTCTCACGTTGCTGAACAACCTCCTCTCCACTCGCTACCCCCCCGATAGGAAGGTCTACCCCCACCTCCAACCGGCGGTAACCCCCCACCGACCCGACCACAGCACCCAAATCCCCACCAGGTATCAACAAGTCAGATCGCCCAACGCCCTCTCCCAAACCCATCTGGGCCCATTCCCCCTCCCCCAAGGAACTGCAACCCCCGGACACAGCTTCCCCCCCAACCGATCCCGAGGGAGAGAACAACAACGGACTCTGCACATCCCTCCCCACAGAACGAACAAGCACGCCACGGCCCTCAGGCCCCCCAACACCAGCCTCCGAAAACAAAGGACCCGCTATGGGCACACCTACCGCATCACCGCCAACCGTTACAGGGCCCTGAACCACATGGTGGCGTATAACGCTCAAAGGAGCGACCACCTCCTGCACAGCCCGACCCGAAACACCCCGTAACGGTTGCTGCGCCACAGAAACCACATCCAAAATGGCCTCCGCTCGCCCCGTCTGCGTGACGTCAGTCCTCACCCCCGCGGAGGCAGAAGCCGAACGCCGCGTGCAACCACGTTGCCTGGAAGCACGACGGCCCCGCAAAACGGGAGCAGAGGCTGCTCTCTCCCGCAAACCCACCTCGGAAACCTCCCCCTCCCCATGAGAAAAACCCCCTTCCCCTGCCACCTCCAACAACGAGGAATCCAAAGAAACAGCCGGATAAGAAGAACTAGCATCACTCCCCCGACGGGCCCTGGAACCCGCCCGCCGAGTCCTGGAACGACCCCGCTCACTTACCCCATCCTGCCTCCGACGCTTCGGAGAGTAACATGCTGCCACCACAGCCGACACCCTCGCAGAGGCCTCCCGCTGGGGGCGCGGGGTCTCAGCCTGACCCCGGTCGCCAATGACCAGGTCCAAACGCCCCGCCTCGCTAAGTAGGCGAATAGCCTCCAACACCCGATAATCCTCACCAGACATGACTACGAATAAGAAAGCACAAGTTAAACAAGACACAAAAAATTTCTAAGCTCAACCGGCCACCAGGTCACCAAGCCTAAAATGGTGCCCGGAGCGAGGAGCCCCGCCCATTTATAGGGGAGCGCACAATACAACTAAAACCAGCCCAAAAACGCCCAAAAAGAACCTGCTAGAAAAATATCCCCACCCAGATCTCCCAAACCGCCCGGGGGAGGAGACCTCCCGGGGGTCGGCTGCCCTCCCCCAAGCCCCCCGTCTCCTCGTGTGAAGGCTTAGCCTCAAATAAGAGGTGCTCCTAGGTTCAAGTATGGCTCAAATGCCCAGGTGAGACGTGCAAGTTACATAAACAGTCTGGAAAAACCTAGTTCTGTATCAAATACAGCCTCAATTGCTCACAAGCAGCCTCACAACATGCAGAAAGTGGCTCAAATAATCCCACATCTTTGAAAGTGCTTACAAGAAAAATTAAATACATAGGATTTTAAATCTTCTATTCAAACCTGTCACTTTAGCCGTTCACCAATATTCATCCATACACCAAGGGTCCAAGCCAGCAACTGCCATTAAAGCAAGGTCACTGCAATCACACATGCCCCTGCTTTGTCTCAATTAATTAACAAATGTGGCCCTAAAATTAGACACCGGCTCTCTCCCAACATAATATTTAAAGGAATTAAAAAACATTCTGTTACTGGGAGTAATTGGGAACAAATGAAGTTGGTTATGAAAAATTACAGCATTTTCACTTACTAGACATCTACTTGCAATGGTGAATGATCTGCTGCTTTGGAATCTCTGGCTTTCTTTTCCTTTTTATTTAAAAACAAGGATTAAAATCCCTGGAATGTGTCCCAGGCCATCGAAATGTAAGCCAGAGGCTCTATAGAGACATAGACTAAACTGGTTGTCTGTCCTGCTTGGCCCCTGCCCACATAGACCACGCGAGACAGGTAGGGACTCCAACTATTCTTTATTCTTTCGTAGGGTCACAGTGCATGCCAACACTACCATCCTCCTAATAGGTATACTGAATACTGCCCGTCCCCCTTCCCTGACCGGAAGTGGTATCCGGTGGCTAGTTCCCTCCTCTTGTGTCCTGTGCAGGGTCCTAGAGTCCCCATGCACATTGCTCTGACATCTCCCCTTTTGTGGCAAAACAAATGCTGAGAAGAAACTATTGAAAAGAGCAAGCGGAATATGACAGTGAAAGAAAATCAAGATGAAAAGATGGAGATCGAGAAAGAGAGAGAGTGAGAAAAGAAAAGAAAATCCTAACCACGAAATAAACACACAAACAAAGCACTGAGAAACAAAACAACAATGATCATTGTTCTCCTTGTCTCTGGTGATGGCGACTTTCTGTCCAATTGTTATAGTTCCTGAATTAGTTTTCTGCTCACTCTCTTTGGGTGGGGCATTTCTGTTCCCTCAATTGGTATCTCCCCTGTTGCTCAGGCATTGTCAAGTCCTTCACTGCTGTGAGATACTCCTTTCATGCCTTCCTCAATTTCATCTTTTATGGTCTTTGCTTTGTTTCTTGGTGCTGTCTCTCCTTCTTCGTCTTTTGATATTCTGAATTCTTTGAAGTGTGAGCTATTCCTGGTGATGCGTCCTAATGTTGCTGTTATCATGGGCCCTTTCACATTTGTTATCATTAGTGGTTCACTCGAGAAAGGACTGTCCGACTTCCTTGTTTGTCGTTGGCGCACTAGTACTAGATCACCTTGCTTCAAGTCAGATGCTGCCGCATGACACACTGTGTCGACGTATTTCATCTTCTTGATCTCTTGATCTCTTTCAGCAATGTCGCTGTGTTCAAGTGGCACTGTTGCTTCCAGTTGATGCAACCTTGTTCTGCTTGTTCTCCCCAGCACTAGTTCAGCATGCCTGATGCCTGCAAATGCCCGGTTGCACTCCGTGGGACAGAGGAACGACTGGCCCTGTTATGTTAGTTCATGAAGTGGAGTGCTCACTGTGGCAAAATCCTTCATCGTTCGAGCACAGTAGCTCACCAGCCCAAGGAATGATCTCACTTCTGCTGTATCTGGTGGATGCCTTGTCTTGCGCAGCATTTCTACTTTGTGGATCGGGTCAAGTAGGACATGACATCTGGTGATGAGAGGTGCGATCACACAACAATGCGTGTGCACAGGGTGTGTCCTGCGTGCAAGCCGCAACAAAAACGGATCCAGGAGCCCACACTGGTCCATCTGCCTAGAGAGAGGAGGAAGCGATTTTGAGAGTGCACCCCAATCACACTCCAGGGAATGAAACGCCACTGTGCAGCCTTCAAACAGGGTCATCTGCCCAGCTCCCATGTAACTCAACACGCTCCCGTAACCTCCCGCAGGGACTTTAAAGCATCCTGTGACCTCCCTTTAGCAAGCGGTGTGCACCACAGCTGTCCGCCGACCGTCTACAGGAACATCCAGGTCCCCTGAATGATTTCCATTGTACATTGAAATCTCGTGAGACCTCGGCGGCCATATTAAGGTCAGGTTTGGCAGCCAATAAAAATTCAGGAAGTCCCGGTGGCCATTTTAAGGTCAGGCAAGAAGGAGAAAAGGCCCAGTTGACCGCGGAAGACCTCAGGAGCCATCTTAAAGTCAGGCAGATAGGCCAATCAGCACAGCCCGGACAGCAATTTTAAAGTGAGGCACAGTAATTTTTAAGGGGGAGAAAATACCACCAGCAAATTGATAACTACAAAAGCAACGTACCAACAACAAAAGACATAATGGTACCACCTACAAAATAATAACGAGATCCTTGCAACCAACCAGTAGCGGCCCGTGGTGGGAGTGCTGTGGGGCGGTGAGACGGGCGGGAGAGGAGTAGGGTGGGAGTAATAAACTGCGGAATATGGACCAACGTAGGTAAGTAAACAAATAAATAAATAAAACAAATTTTGTGCGCGCTGCATCGTACTTGGCAATGCAGGGCGCGCAATGAAATTTGTTGTATTTATTTATTTGCTTACTTACCTCTGTTCGGCCGTAAGCCGTAGTTTACTACCCACCACCCTGCTCCTTCCCCACCCTCCCCACCGTCAGCAAGCACTCCCACCACGAGCCGCTACTGCAACCAACGAAATGATGGAGGAACGAAACAAAAAGGCAACCACTGGCGCAATTTTCAGCCGACCATTGCCCTTCAACCTCACTGACTCTCAAGAGAAAAAGGTGCTCAGTGGGAAAGGTGGATCAGACAGTTTGAGTGCTACATGCACACCACAAGCAAAAACAACACAGATTAACAAAATAGGGATCTATTTTTGAACTTCGTAGGTGATGAGGTTGAGGATGTGCTTGCTTGTACCATCAGATGCAATCACTACTTACAAATGGCTAATAAAGTGTCTCACCAACAGTTTCGACCCCCAGAGGAATGTAGACTTTGAGCTCTACACATTTAACACAGCATGCCAACGAACAGAGGAATCCCTTGATGAGTTCGCGACCAGGTTATGCATACTGGTCACATACCGCAAATTTGATAAATTTGACAATGAGGCGGCATTAAGGCTGCACATCATCGAGGGTTGTTAGTCTGTCGGATTTTGCACAAGAAAACTAAAGGAATGATACACATTAGACAAAATACTAACAATGGCATGCACAGAGGCCAAAGCCATGTCACATGCCATGCGGATGGAAAATGGGAGAGTGCAGACGATGGAGCAAGCTAATCACATGATTGGGAACAGCAGCAGACATGACAAAACACCATCACAGAAGTATAAACAAGACAAGACATGCCAATGCTGCAGACTACAATTCCCGCATGTTGGGGCCTGCCCTGCCATGCCATGGGACATAAGTGTCAGAAATTCAACAGAGAAAACCACTTCGCGAGTGTCTACATGGGCATACAATTCATAACTGAGCGAGGGCGACCTGCTAAACAGCGAACAATGCCAAGTAGATATGCATGGCACATGGAAGCACAAAACCGCAGCCGTCAGCTGACTCTGATAGTGCAAATGCACGTGAGATCACAGAACACAGAACAACTCTACTTAATGTGCCAGCACAAGATCACACGCCCAAACAGATCCAGCTCATGGACAAACAACAGATAAAGATGACAGCAACAGTAAACATTGAGGTTGGAAGTCACACACAAAATTTGTACTAGACAGTGGAGCCTCATGCAACATCGTGTGACAATCTGAGTACGAGAAGATAAAACACAAGCCTACGATATCACCGTCCACTGTTGATATCTTCACATGGGGTGCGATGAAACCAGTGGTGAACATATAAACATTTATAGAGACTATAACATACAAGGAAATGTCTGTAAAAGAAGTGCATGTCCTACGCGGAGACATACCAGCACAATTTTTACTAAGCAACGCCACTGCTCAGGTGATGGGCCTCCTAGTCATAACATATGACATGAGCATCCCAGCATTCTGAGATAACACCCTGCAAATACTAAAAGGACTTGGGAAGCTGAAAGACACACAAATAACACTGCAAATCAACAAAGCTGTCAAGCCTGTGGTTCAACATCACAGAAGAGTGCCTGTGCACTTACAACTGCTGGTGGGAGAAGAATTAAAGAGCCTACTGACACAAAATATCATAAAGCCGGCAGATGGACCAACTCCATGGGGATCTCCGATTGTGGTGGTGCCAAAGAAAAACACAACAAAAATAAGTATCTGCATCGACATGCGCATACCAAACATGGCAATTGAAAGAGAAAGGCACCTAGGCTCTCATTTGAAAGACATGATCAGCTGCCTCACCGGAGCCTGCATATTCTCAAAACTAGATCTCTTCAAAGGTTACCATCAACTGAAGCTTGATCCCAATCACGCTACATCACAATGTTCTCCACTCACCTGGGTCTCTTTCGCCACAAGTGACTACGTTTTGAAATATCATCAGCTGAAAAATCTTTCAAGACATGGTGGGGGGATGATCAGGCCCGTGAAAAACTACACTGACGACATCTTGGTATTCGGTCGCTCAGACGAAGAGCACGACAAGGCACTACGAGAAGTCTGCAGCCAGCTAGAACTCGCTGGCCTGACTCTGAATGAAGACAAATGCAAGCTTGGGAAGGGAGAACTAGTGTTCTTTGGCCACATCTTCTCACCTAAAGGAATGATACGGGATTCCACCTTCATCGCCAGATGTCGTGTCCCATTCGGCCACGGCCCACAAATACCACATGAGACAAGTAGGTGCTCCAACTGTTCTTTATTCTTTCACAGGGTCGCAGTGCATGTACGTACTACTCATAGATATACTGAATATTGCCCCATCCCCCTTCCCTGACTGGAACTGGTGTCCCTTGGATCGTGCCTGCCCCTTGTGTCCTGTGCAGGGTCCTAGTGCCCCCCTGCACTTCACTCTGACCCCGGCAACATGGGTTACAGAGCCTGCGTGCCATTTGGGAGATGGGGAAAAGGAAAGTTGGAAGGGGAAACTTAACAATCACTGCTGCCAACTAAAAACAGTGTCTCAATGTCTCTACCCTATATCAATGCACCCATCTTTATTTATTTTTCGCAGCACTTTGCAAATTGTATAATGCATTTTTTTGATGTGGAGTTTGAAACCATATGTGCTTTTATTTAAAATTTCACTGCACATCTGATTACACTGAACATGTGTTAGGGAAGATTATCTGTTTCAAAAATCTTCAGCTAAAAATATAACCAATATGAAGACACTGCAATTTGTTACAGTGGTGCAGACAGAGTAACCTAGGTCCACTGCAAGAAAGAGAAATTGCCCCTTCTTGCCACCGGTTAGATTGGGAAATACAGATATAATTGAGATATGGACCCCCTTCCCCACCCCCACCGCCCCCATGTGCTACAGCACTTCCTCAACCATTGTTAGCTATGCGCCTATTTTGTTACTGAAAAAAATCAATGCTGCACTAATATAGAGCTACATAGAAAAGTTGTCCAGGCTGGTGTCAGCCATATTATTGTAGACCTGTAATGCTACTGTGCACATCAGTCTACAGGGTGATCTGCAGCATGGAAGATATTTCAAACCTGGAAGGCCAATATAGGTTAGTGGCAGACAACAAACAAGAAACTGTAATCTAATAAATAATATTAATAATAGTCACACTTATAAAGTGCAATGGTTACACTATGTCCAGGGTATCCCCGCGCTGCGGTAACGTTGCCCATGATTCTTCTACCCTCCTTTGCCACCCTACTTATCTCGAGGGAAGAGATATGTTTTTAAGTGTTTCCTGAAGCAGCTCCCCTGAGCCTCCATCCGGAGGCCCACAGGGAGAGCGTTCCAGTGTTTAGCGGCCAGAAGGCGAAAAGACCGTCCACCCATCCTGGCTCTCTTAACAGCGGGCACACACACCAGACCCACTCCACCTGACCTCTGCTGGCGTGTAGGCACATAGGGGGTGAGAAGATTGGACAGGTACGCTGGAGCAGTCCCCTGCAGGATCCGGTGACACACAGAGTGCCTTGAATAAGACTCTTTCTTTTATTGGGAGCCAGTGTAACGCAGCCCATGCTGCCCTCGCAGACGACCTTCTAGGGCGCTTAACAATCAGTCGGGCCACTGCGTTCTGTACTCCCTGAAGTCGGAGCATGCATTTAGTTGTCGCACCCTGATAAAGAATGTTGCCATAATCCAGGCGCGACGTCACCAAGGCATGAACCATAGTCTTCCTGGCCATCGCAGGCAGCAGGACCATGCATGCAGTGAAGTTGGAGGCAGCCGTCTCTGGTGCCTGAGTTAGGGAAACCACCAACTGCGTGTCATCAGCATAGGATACGACCCTGATCCCAAACCCATCAGCAATCCTCGCTACAGGAGACACATAGAGATTAAACAAGGTTGGGCTCAGGTTCGATCCCTGCAGTACCCCCTGACTCAGCTTCACAACTCTCGAGTAGTGATCACCCTGTCTCACCTGGAAGCAACGCCCAGACAGGAAAGATTTTAACCACCTCAGGGCACTACCCGACACCCCTCCCTTCTTCAAACATTGCACCAGCGTATGGTGGACCACAGTGTCAAAGGCGGCACTTAGGTCCAGCAGGATCAAGGCCACCTTTTGACCTGCATCCACAAATTGCCTGATGGATTCAGTGGCAAAAAGCAGGGCAGATTCTGTAGAGTACCATGCCCGGAATCCAGACTGGGTGGGATGGAGGAGATCAAATTCCCCAATATGTGACGTCAGTTGTTCATTCACCACTTTTTCCGCCACCTTAGCAAAGTACGGTAAAAGTGAGATGGGTCGCAAATTGTCTAGTTGGTCTGGACCAATATGCGGTTTCTTTGGAAGTGGAACGACCACAGCTTCCTTCCAGCAGCTAGGTACTACACAGGTCCTAAAAGCTGTTTCCACAGTTGTCTTTTTTAAGGCTCCAGGCACTCCAAACTCCCTATCAGTCTTTTAGGTGGTGCCGGGTCCCTGGGGGATCCTGACTTAATGCTGATGCAGATTTTAATTAGCTGTTCCAGAGGGGGTATCAGAAAAATTATTCAGCCCCTCTCCGTCCGCAACATACACTATCTCCTCCATCCCTTCCTCTCCTACTCTGGCTGAGTCCGGGAAGGTGGAGTAAATTTTCTCCACTTTATCAGAGAAGAACTCTGCTGTCCGGTTACATAGCTCCTCTGAGCCCAAGCCGGTGCAGATAGAGTGGTTAAGGAGGATATTTCCTTGTAGCCTTAAATAGTTCCCGAGTC
The DNA here is from genome assembly GCF_964263255.1 of Lissotriton vulgaris. Lineage (NCBI taxonomy): Eukaryota > Metazoa > Chordata > Amphibia > Caudata > Salamandridae > Lissotriton > Lissotriton vulgaris. Next base: position 232,509,034 of record NC_141696.1, read on the forward strand.
GAGTTACTGGAGGAATCAATTCTCTCCAGATAGTGAGCTGCTTTGGTCCCTCTAATGAGCCTTAGTTCCTCTTTATAGTGCCCTCTCCCCTGTTCTTATAAATCTGTCCTCCAGCGCCTTTCCAGTCGTTTGCACCCAGCTTTCGCTACTCTCAAGGCGTCTGAAAACCACGGGGCCGATTTCAGAGCTCTGCCTGGTTTCCTCGGTGCCCAGGGAGCAGTACAGTCTAGAGCCTCTGTGATCCGCCTCTCCAAGTTCCTACATGCCTCTTCGGCATCTCTACCGCCAGGAGGACACTCCTGTACCAAGGCATTGCTGAATTGTCCCTGCGAGAATCTCCCCCAACTCCGACAGACTATGGTCTTCTGAACAGTCTCTCGACGCTTTAATCCAGGGCGTATTACAGCAAAGGGGACCAGACAGTGGTCTGTCCAAGTGACAGGAAGAGGGGGGTGGACTACAATGTCTTCCCAATTCGTAAACAGGGAGTCCAGTAAGTGTCCCTTTATATGGGTAGGGGAGTTTGATCTAATGGTGACACTACTTGCAATTCTTAAACATCGCTAGTATATATTTGAGAAGAAAAGCAGGTAGGGAAATGCTAAGCATTTTTGGTGTGTTGCTTCATTTTTAAAACACTTCTTGCACACCACAAATTAAACATTTTGCAGCCCTGCATGTAAAATGCTTGTTTTCCTTGTGGAGCGCCTCCTCGCCCCGAAGCAGAAGGCACGAAGCCATACAGCCTACCTTCCGCCTTGGTCAGGTCGACAAGTTGGACACTGAGGCAAGCTCACAGCTATACCCCTTACCTCCAGACATAAGCATAACCATGTGCATGGACGTAGGCTTCCTCTATCATCTCATGCTGTGTAGCATTGCCATCCTACTTAGCTCCTAATGTGGGCCTGCAGCAGGCACAGTGCAAAATGCCAGTGTACCCTCATGTTCTTCCCAACTTGTCAAAGCCCTGGCTGCCGGTCTGAGGTGATGGCTGTAACATACAACTAGCCCCACTCATTTTAGTCCTCCTGCTCGTCAAGCACATGACACTAGCACTCTAGTGTCCCTATGATGACCACTAGTGTAACGAAACTTGAGGGGGAGCTGAAAATTAGATAAAGGCCCCCCTCCGGCCTCAGTCAGGAGCTCTCAGCCCAGAATACTGTCCTGAGGGGCCCCCTGGAGCTCCGGGCCCCCTGCACCGTGGGGGCTGCTGGAACCTATGTTACACCACTGACAGTGACGTAGCCTGTGTGCTGGGCTTTTTCTTTTCCTCTTTGTGGAATGAACCAGTGGGAGGAAAAGCTCTCACCCATTGTCAACCCCTTGCCTTTCAGCCGCAAACCACAGGCTGTTGAGAGGCTAGCAAAGGGACAAAGTGTTGTAAAAACTGCAGAATGTATTCTAAATTAGGCTCAAAAACCCTACTACCCTTAAGACTCTGGCACTTATCTATGGCTTCTAAAACAGGGGCTACAAGGAAGTGCCCAAGGGGCACAAAAGGAACACCAGGGGTCACAGCTGTATCCTCTCCCAACAGGTAAATGGCGTCCGTAATTGGAAATAAAAACAATATTCAAACAGCCCGGCAAGATGCTGGACATTTTATTCAAAGTTATTTTTCACTTTTCAACTGAAATCTATTGAATTATAGATTGGAAAAGTGAATTTAAAAACTGTCTGTGCTCCCTAAGAGCTAACTGTATTAAAACCAGCTCACAGGGAAGCCCCACTCCAGACTGAATTACACATCACAGAAGAGGTGTGAACTACTGGCCACAAGGAGCACAATGCCCGTTGCCTTTGGGAGCAGAAAGGCTTAAGTTGTGTACACCATGACCTCCTAGCAGGTTTGAGTCATGTGGGAGGGAACAGGAACAGACAGTAACACAAAGGATTAGATTAGATTAGATTAAAATATTTATAGAGCGCATGGCTGCCTCTGCAAAGAGGCGTCCCAGCACTGGAGCAGGACTAAGCAGGGAGAAAAACCAAGGGTTAGAGCTGAGAAAAGAGCCAGGTCTTCACAAGTCGTCTGAGGGCCTGGTGATCAGGATTGCAGCGAATGTGTAGGGGGAGGAAGTTCCATAGGGCGGGGGCTAGACGTCTCAAGGAGCCGCAACCAGATCCAGGCCCTGCGTATGCGTGGAATTCGTGCAAGAAGCAAGTTGGGCGAGCGCACTGCTCACGGTGGGTAATATAGGGTGCACAGATCGACAAAAATGTCTGGGTCAATCCCTATCAATATCTTGTGCGTGATACAAAGCGCCTTGAAGTGAACACATTGTTCGAGGGGCAGCCAATGCAAGCGGTGGAGGAGATTTGATGCATGACTGTATTTGGGAAGGGCAAAGATGGCGCGTGCAGCAGGAGTCGGTTCAGCACAGATGTGTTAGAGTCCAGATCTGTTAGAGCCCAGAAGGAGCACATTACAGTAGTCCAGTAGGGCCACTATGGAGGCTTGGATAATCACCTGGCGTGTTTGGGTGTCAAATAGACCAAGAATCGGTTTGAGGCCACGTAGTAGTCCAAAAAATTTCCCGGCCACTGACTTGGCATGTGTCTCAAAATTAAGATCTTTATCAAACATGAAACCCAAATTTTTCACAGCTGGTTTAGGGGCAGGAGGGGCGCCAAGGGCCAGGGGCCACCATTCATTATTCCAGAGGTGGGAATCTTTGCCAATCAGAAGAATCTCGGATTTGGGGAAGTTCAGTTGCAAGAAGTTGACTGTCATCCACTCTGTGATAGATGAGATATCTTCTTTAAATTTCACTCTATCTTGGCTAGAATTGTTGGATAGGGTAATCACCAATTGGGTGTCGTCAGCCTATGACACCAGGGAGATTCCTTGTACTTTGGCCATCCGTGCCAGAGGGCTCATGTATATATTAAAGAGCGTAGGGCTCAGTGCTGAGCCCTGAGAGACCCCGCAGCGGAGTGGGTGGACATGAGAGGCAAAAGGTGGAGCTGTCACTTGAAAAGTCCGGTCAGTCAAAAAGGAGAAAACCACAATAAGGCTTTATTACCAATCCCTAACTCCTCCAGACGGTAGAGACAGATTTCATGGGAAACCGTATTGAATGCCGCGCTCAGATCCAACAGCACCAAGGCTGAGGTTCTGCTGGCATCCAAAGCGAATTTGAGTTGTTCAGCAACAGCCAACAATGCCGACTCGGTGCTATAACATGGTCGGAAACTGTTCTGGGAGCTATCAAATATGATTGACTTTCAGAAAGTGGGTTAGCGTTCACGTGTGCTTCCAGAATTTTGGAAAGGAATGGAAGCAGTGACTATCACAAACATTCTTTTTATGAAGAAGAGAACCCAAATGGGGGTACTAACAATGATGAGTGAGGTCGCTCCCTCCAATCCAGGCACTTTTCTCAGCTGTGAGAGCAGCATCAGGATTGAGTAGGGCAGTTTCCTGGGTCCATAGCTTCAAGAAGACACCAAGGGAGGAGGATGTCTCACTGCAAGCCAGGAAGGTAAGTCTTTTTTATTTATTAGAGAAAAATAATTGTGCCCACTGCCGCACCACCTTTGGCACATGCCAGCCGCCACTGAGGGAGCAGGATGTTCCCTTAATTCTATATGTGTATGTCGTAAAGGCAATAATAGGCACCTGCAGGTGGAAGAAGACCAAGACCATCTTCAGCGAGGCGAGGGATTGTAGTTAGTTGGAATAGGAAGCACTGTAACAGCAGGTTACATTTTGGTGACAAAGTTGCAAGAATTCACTGTATGGGATGATCCAATCACTGGCTACTAAAGAGGATTAGAATTACACATCGCCGTCACCCCATCAGATCATTCTTGGGCCGGAAAGAACATCTGAAGAAAAAATACAATTCTCTCCGACTGCTGTGGAAAGACTGGGTGATTCTGCTGGTGCCCAAAAACTAGAAATTTTCTGCAAGGGTCTGCTGGTTAGTTTCCAGTTGCAGACACCAGAAAACAAATAAAAAGCTCAGCATGGGTCCCTCCTTTAAAGATCCGTGACCAGTTTTATGTGAACCTGTAGAGAGCCCTGACTAGGGAGAGCCCTGGTAACTAAAAGCTGATTGAGGTCCTGTGGGCTACAGAAGAAAGCAGAAGTGACTTTTAGTATCAATACATTTTAGGATTCTTAGCTGTAGCAGGAAGCAGTGAAAGAGAAGACTGTCTCACTCTTGGAGCTGGGATTGTAATCCCTAGAAGAGCACCCGGAAGAGTTACATGAATGGAGTGTACCAGCATTCATAGACACTGTCCCTGACTTCCTGGCCCTTGCTGTTAACTTTTCTTTCTTTTCATATACCACACAAGAGCAGCTTCTGGTGGCCATTTATAGACAATCCCACAGAAGTAGAGAGAATTACATCTCCCTTGTAACTGTGGGCCTTCCCATTTTGCCATAAACCTTGAAACTCCATCAGTTGTCTTGCTTGGTTTCTAAATTAGTTTTGGAATGCTATTGTCTTGTGCTCTTGAATGTTGGTTAACTCTGCTTGAACTAAGCAAATATACTTCTGGGGATTTCCCTGTGCGTGTGTCAGAGCTAGCAGGGGTTAAACAGAGGTTCACTGAGACCTGTGTCGTAACTAAACCAGGGTTTTTTTTAATATGGGTTGGGGGGTGAATAATGCTAACTTGTTTTGTTTGATTTTACAGCATTTAAGGTAATGTTGACAATCCTGCATTTCTTTTTTGCCACTTTGCGATCTTAAGTACGTTTGTTGTGTAAGCGGAGTGCTATTTCGGTCCAGGTTTCCACCTCCAAGATAGATTATCTGTGGGTTTATACTATTGAAACTCAAAGATGTACATTTCCTCTTCTAAATAAGTTATCATAATGTGATTTATGTCGGTGAGCTTCAGAAAACAGTATTCTTATTGTACTGATTTTTTTCTTTCCTGGACCACAGATTTGATTTCAAGTTTTCAGTTACAACTTTTTTCATTTCTTAGAGAAAATCTTTTATTTTGATGCAATATTTCAATTCATAGCACCTGCTCCCTCAACGAATTATTCTTAGACTGCAACATTTATTGTGTGGGAGGGATTTGTTTCCACTGTTTTTCAGGCACCTTTAATATGGATATTTCTTGGAAATTGGGATTGTATCTCAATCGTTTTCCATGAATTTGTGTAATATGTTTTCTTTAGCTGTTTCCCTAATACGTCTGACTTCTTTACCCGTCAAAGAGCTCTATTTTGATTGCACTGTGAAAGTTAAAACTTTGAATTGTGCGATATTCTCTTGTGAAAAGTGGTCTTCTGTGGATCTTATCTGTGATGAATTTAGCGCCTAAACATTTTGTTGTTTTGCATCTAATTTTCAACCTTTTTTTCTCTGATTATTTGTGTTACTAAAAAGGGCGCAGCCTTTCACAAATGTGCAAACAACACTGGTAAAATGGGTGTGACCTGATGCTAGTCATCACAAGTGGTCTTTAAATAGGGATTTTAGTTTTAGTGTCCTTTGAAAATGTGTTTTTCCCATGTGGCCCATTAGCCCCGCCCATAGAGTTACTTGTTAATTGCTCATTGAGGACACTACACTGTGTGCTGTGTTTTGTCTCTCTCACACATACTGTGTTGTATTAAGGATTTTTGTGGCCCCACGCCAAAAATATTTTAGGACCCCGTGTATGTAATTTTACTACCAATGTTCTAGAAAATGAAGCCCGCATGATGATAAAAAAAACTTTCAGAAATGGTGTTCACACAAAACAGCTGAAATGTGTATTTCCGGGGCCCCAACAATCTTTAAGATGCCACTGTGCAAAGAGAGAGAGACTCAGGGGTAGGGGTAGGCAGAGAGGACAGAGAGGACAGAGAGGACAGAGGCCGAGATATGGAAATAGACATAGGCCCGCTAGATTAACAGAATATTTATTCAATTTCTCAAGGTTGGCCCTTAGAAGGTGGGGTCCTGGCCAATAACCCACTTTGCCAATGCTGCACACACTAGAAACGTGATAAACATGTCTTCTGTTAGATAAACCTCTAAACAAGTTAAAATAAATATTTTTCAGAATATTCTGTTGTGACATATATAGAATCCTAATGTTATCCTCAATTTTTGAGGAAACATCCATTTCTGAAATTAATTTGAGATGAGCCTCTCTTCAAATAATATTTTTAATAGAACATAATAATATGGTACAGTATGTAGCCTACTACACGAAGCTCTGTCTCACTTTGAATTGAAGTGTGGTGTTGAATGTTAACAGGAATGCCTGAGATAAGACTGACTTGGATTTCTCACATGGCCAAACCCAGGATGAGCCATTACTGTAGTTGTTAATAACAAGTGTTAAGTTTATTGTTTTCTCGGTGACTAGGCCAGCCTGTAGGCTCCATACCCATCATATAGTGTTCATCCTCTCTTCTGATTCCCCAGCAGGGATGGGCTGGCCAGTCGGTCATTTCCCAAATGGGCTGCTGCAGTCCAGGGTCCCACTTTCAGCGCAGGATTAGCTTCTATAACACAAGCATGCCCACATTCTAGGCGCAGACTCCTGCAGTGTGGAAGATGGTTTGAACATTTTTTGGCAGGGCTGATTTTGCTTTGTAATCTGTACCTGTCTTTCTTTTTGCAGAAGAAGGAAAAAAACAAAAGCATGGAAAGTTTTTGCTCTCAAGCAGAGGTCTATTCCATCATAGAAATTAAGTAACCTTGACTGAGAGATTTGACACGCGTGAAAGCTAATGTTTCCGAAATTGGTGATGACACTTTACAGGACATATGGATTCAAATCACCATATTGTGAATTTGTGATGGGGAAATTGAAGACGTACAGCTCTCACTAACACTATCTGAAATTTTCTTTATACCTTTTTCAATAAAATATTGTAGGCATAGTGAACACCATATAAAACATATATATGATTGATACATTTTCTGTGAAATAAAGTTAAAGAATTTTTATCAATAAACGTGGAAAATTTAATTAAAATCTGATGCTCTACGTATAACAGAAAACCAATAGACGCCTACCGTTGGCCTTGGCCCATACTGCAGGATCTTGTCCAGACTTTTTGCCTTTATCCTCCACTTTTTGCTAAATTCGTTTTTGATGGCCTTAGTGCTCTGCAGCAGCACCTGCTCCATTAGAGCGAGGAGCGCCCCCCCCCCCACCAACCTTCACCAGCAAATAAAACAGGTTTAAAACCAGTTTTTTATCGTTTTATTTTAATCCCCAGAACTCTGACGAGTCTTGGGGGCAGGTCCAGGGGTGACACTGCTTGTGGGGGAGTGGTTGGCATTCCCTTCACTACGCATGAGGTGTTTGGCCGACCAAACCCCTCATACGCAGTGAATCGCTCTCCAGCCCCAGCTGCATTGCTGGGGCTGGAGAGAGCAGGCACAGGCTCCCAGTCTGCCTGAGAGTGCAAGATGCCTGCGCTCAGGCCAATCCAGACACTAATTTCAGGCAGTGCATTCTGGGAGCCTGTGCCCAGAATCAGGAAGAGCACAATGGGGTAGGAGACCGCAGCGGCGTTACAGTTAGTTGTTTTGTTGTTTTTTTTGTCGCCGACCCCCGCTCCCTCTCCCCACCTTCCTCCTCCTTCCTCTGGCATGGCTCACACAGCCACTTTGGCAGGGGATGGGCTGTTACTGGTACTCTATACACTTTACCACTGCTACCAGTGTTAAAGGGCTTGTGTACTCTCTCCCTAAAACATGGTAGAACTGGAGATTGGTATGAGAAAGTGGAATGCAGAAACTGGATTCGGAATGACAGTGTGCATCTTAGAGCAAGACAAGGCATTATTCAGGCTTGGAATGAAAACTTCAACCCTGTATGGCACTACGGTTCATCCCAAACTTGTGTATAATGGTAATTAGTGCTTCTTCTGCTCTGTGTTGCGAAGGGGTAGTTGCAATACTTCCTAAAACGTATCTAACATTTAGGATTAACCTTACCATTTAGTTTAAAATGGTCCCAGCTTGTAGGTAATTGACAATGATTGTTGGGACAGAGGGCACACAGGGCTTCTGTCATTTGGATTTCAAATGGTAGGCAGTCAAGGAACAGGAACGTACCAAGGCACTATATTGTCAGTCAAATAGGTGCAGAATATAAGAAAGCCTAGCTCTTCTCATTTCCTTAGCAAGCAATGGTGAAGATCTCCAAATCCTTTACATGCTTTAGTAGGCTCACTTTTGGAGTAAAAACAATATCTTTAAACGTATGTACCTACACAGTGTAGCTATTACACATGATGGCAACTGTATGGTTTAGTCTTATATGGGAAGACCTGTTAATACAAGGCATTCTGGTTCTAATTCTTCCATGCGTGTATGTATATGATTACTTAGGCCCTTAATGCAGTGATTACAAATCTGCTTAAAGAGCATGCCCTGTGGGATTTATCTCAGAAAGTGCTGAATTGGGGAAATCCAGTCACTCAAACCATCATAAAGAGGCCACAATATTCTGTTTAGAGCGGGCAGGAGACATTTTTTGGGGAAGAGATTTAAGACCTCACATTGGCAAATGCTCCTCTTTATTTTCAACTGGCTGCACATTATGAACATTCAGGGAATGAAAAGTAATTGGTTAAATAATAATTCACATCTTTCATTGGAGCTGGGTCATAGATTTGTCATTTATTTTATACCTGGAAAGTGATCCCGACCTCTTTTTGCCTCTCACAGATAATTCTATAAGGGCCCCTATGCTTATGAATTATATATCGGATTCTCGTCTGAAAGTTGGATCCATATATAGTAGCGTATGATGGGCCAACATTTTGAACATCCTCGGCTATTGATACCTTGCTTTCACAGATTGAACTCACTCCATTGTCATAATCCAATTGAACCTGAGTAGTATAGGCAGATGCGAAAATGGCCAAACACATCAAGTTAATCTAAGATATTGTGTGAAGGAAGCACTGGAAACTACATTAAAATGGTTAGCTTACCGAAACATTGATTTGAGTAAATATGCTAAGACCCTCTTCTGTAACTTTGACAACACCTTAGACCAATATTTGCTGTCAACAAGCTAGCTATAACAATGAATCACATTAAATAAGAAAGAAGGTAGTGGCATTATCTGAATATCTTTATTGAGAATAGAGATTATCAAGTGATTAGTCAATTTGTATCCTTGGGCAGGTGTAGTCTTAACTCTTTCCTTCGTAGTAACAATTGGTTTGCTCAACTATTTAGGCTATATGCTGCTCTTAGAAAACTTTAATGACAACAGAGATGTCATAACGTCTACATAAGAGGGGTGCATACTAATGGGATACCTCCTTTCCTTTCAGATGAGGTTACAGCTGCTGTAATTGTTCTAAAATCCCAGGCTTAGTAAAGTGCCTGGTCTTTAAATCAATCTAAACATATCCCCAAGTTTGGGGACCTTTAATTATTTATTGCAACAATGTTTTCAGTCCAGACACAATCTTCATTAAAGGGAGCTCCTTTCAATTGTCACTCACGTTGGCCCTTTGACACCAGAGCCAAAGTGTTTGTTTTGGTGAAGAATTGATACATCTTATTCACCTGTGACTAGACACTAACAAAATTGTCTTGTCTGTGCAGCCCAGTTTCAAGACTGCAATAGGCATAGTGGACAATCATTTCAAATCCATGGGAGTAGTAAATAGGGATACCATTGCTCATCAAACTTGTGTCCTTAAAAGTGACAGGTGCCAAGCACTCTTGCACTAAAAGTGACAAGTGCCACGCCCCTGGAAGTGAACTAAAAGTGACAGGTGCCACGTCCTACGAAGTGAACTAAAAGTGACAGGTGCCAAACCCTCCTGATGGCTGTAGGTGAACATTTGCCCTAAAGGGGCGGCCTGCCACAGGGATGGGGCTGTTTTTGGAGACAGCAGCCAACCAGAGACCTATGATGGAGGTTGGCCATGTTGTGGTATAGAGGTGCACGCCCCTTTTAAGGGTTGCTTATGATACGTATAAAACCTCCTTCAGAGCCTTCTATGGCAAGCAGGCGGCTGAATACAGAAAGAGGACCTTATCAAAATGAAGAGATACAGCCCGCTCGTGAAAAAGCCTGTGTTGGGGGGCGTCCAACCCACCATCGAAAGACATTACCACAGCTCAACACACCTGGTAATGGACGAGAAAGCTCAAAAAGAAACACATGAGGATATGGGCTGCGATGTGACTGGTTTTGGCGATGACCTTTGTCGGCGTATGGAAGCACTCAATCTCAAGGATTGCGTACGCCGGATGTCCCCGATTAAGGGCGACAGCAGCGAGAGTGAGGGCTTGTGTAGTGGCAGCATGTATGCAGGACTCAATTTGTGGACATGGAGGGAGATGAAGAATCAATAGTTCCAATTAACATGCCCGTCTGTCAAGATATGGGCTTTCAGGAGAATACGGATCCTGAGAAGGTTGTTGTGCAACAGCTGGGTACAAGCTTCGAAGATGATGGGGCATTGTAGGACATTAGCGACGTAGTTGGGTTTGTTGAATTGAATAATGACCATAGAATTATTTTCACCCTGCACATGGACCCATCTTAACAGCTGCTAGTAACTATCGCCGATCCTCTAGGCCTCTACAATATCTCTATACACATAGAGCGTGTAGAACCCCCCGTTAATATCGGGGCAAGTGTGATCCTGTTTGACCTGGCTTTTCGCATGCTGTACTGTGCCTAAAACTCTTCTTAATTTACCAAAGCAGTTGAACAGCATGTTGCATTTCAGGGCTTTAAGAAACACCTTCCTTCTGAGGTTATCTAGCGACAGATGAATATTTGTATATGTTTTAATGCTGCCTATGGATTTGTTGATGGCGTCAACAACAGTTGAAACAGTTGGGAAGAAGCAGTATGGGATGCTCACGTGTATGCTCACGGGGTCCTGCTCACGCTTTACGTAAAACTTGGCATCGCTTTGTGTCAATCTATTCCCTGTTCTAGGGTATTGGATTTTGGTTAGAGCTACCTCCCAATCCCCTTTCAGATCGACAGGCTTAGCCAATTTCATGGTGTAACTAGTAATCTGGTTGTTGGGGAACATGTCCTTAGAAGCGTTCAACTGCAGGGTGATATAAAAGGGTGTTGTCTCCATCGTATCAACAGCTTGTAGACGCTCCCTAGCTCACACACCCTTCAGGGAGCTGGCCACACCCAAATGTTCAATTTCTCCAGCCATCCCCGCCATTTGACATACGCCTGACTGTTAGCCCCTCTACCTTTCCTTTTCAGAATCTTTTCAAACCTATACACCCTGTGCAGATCGTCGGGTACCATTTGTAACTCTTCCTTGTAAAAGTCCCCCGACACCACTTCCCTATCGTAGTCCTATAACCTGTAGATATACATTCCTTCTTTAACTCCACACTGTCCACTAGAATTATTTAGTCGCTAAAAGTCTGGTGGTAGCCCTTCATAAAGATGCCTTTCAATTTTAAAATCCTTACGTGATCACCTTTTTAAAAAATAGGCTTCTTCAACTTTGTAGTGAAATTACTCCCGTACACAGTTCTCCAAACAGTTAGCGAATTACTAGGAGTTACCTCTATGGGAGCTGTTTTGATGGTACTGTGATAACTGGCATTATATATGGCTAAAAAAGCCTATAGAACATCAAGGTATCTGTAGGTGTTGTGGGCCGCAAAATACCTCCACAACTTAGACCTTAAAGTACTGTTAAACCGGTCTACAACCGCTGCTTTTACCTCCGTGCGTGTTACAAAATGTTGAACACCGTGATGCTTTAATAATTTCTGAAATGCTTTGTTTAAGAATTCTTTAACGGCATCTGTTTGTAGTTTTTGAGGCATGCGCCCCTTCTCGAAGATGGCTTTAAAAGTGGTTGTGACACTATCCCCACTTTTATCACGTAGAGCTTCTGCGAAGGCGCACTAGGACAATACATCTATGACTGTTAATATATAACGAGCGCCTCTGTCATGTTTTACTATATCTTGAAGGCTGACGATGTCCGCCTTCCATTGATGATCTGTTTGTGCATTAACCATTGTAGGTCACCTCTTAAAGCGTCTTCTGGCGTGTTTATGAAGTGAATACGCCTCCTCTCCTGATAACCATGTAGTAGTAGACATTTCTTAAGAGCATATTTCACCCTGAGGTCTCATAGCGCTTTGCCAACACAAAGGAACTTGAGGGGGGAGACAGAGTTTAGAAAAGCCATGTTTTGAGATCTTTTCGAAATTTTTGGTGGTTCGTTTCCTGGCCAAGTTCCATCTGCAATGAGTTCCATGGCTCAGGGGCAATTTTTAAAAAAGACCTATCCCCATTTTTTACAGTGCGGACCTTGGGGATATTCAAGAGGTGCTTGTTAGATGAGCAGAGGGAGCGCCTTGTCTGATATTTAACCAGTGTCTTTGCTAGATAGACAGGCCCCTGGTTGTTCAAGGTTTTATGAGTCAGTCAATATAGTTTAAAAGAGACCCTCTGTTTTATCGGTAGCCAAGAGGAGGGTCTTAAGGCTGGGGGCTGATGGAGATCGGGAAGGTAGATTCAGGACCAGTCTGGCCGCAGTGTTTTGCAGCACTTGGAATTTTGATAGAAGTCTTTCATTTAGGGCTGCAAACAGTGCATTGCCATAATCCAATCAGTTGATGATTAGGCCCTGTACTAGAGGCAGCCTAGCGCAGAGGGGAATCCATTTAAAGATTTTTTTCAAAGAGCGCATCAGTCCTTAACTAGTTTGGACCAGGGAGTTGATATGGTCCTTCATGGACAGTTTATTGTCCATGATAACTCCTAGGTTATGAACTGTTGTTTTGGGTGATGGGCAAGGTCCAAGTGAGGGAGGCCACTGTGGTTCTGTGGTTCCGTGGTTCCGAATTGGGTTCGATAGTTTCGAAACCCGATTTATAAAGATTTTCGGAAATGGATGATTTGGTGTCAGCAGACCGCAAATGATGAGTTTAACGTGTCTGAGTGTTTTCGTATGAATCGATATAGGAGAACACTCTGCATTTGAGGATTTAGTTCGAACCCTCGGGTTCCATTTTGTAAAATGGCAGCCATCTTGTTTGGTTGCCCTAACATAGGCTCTATGATTGTGGCCGAACGACTCCTTGACACGTACGCCTTAGCTGACACTTGGTTGACCTGGCCGAACTGACTTTTTCCCTGGGGCGAATCCTGCTGAGTTAGTTCCTTGGTTAGCAGCTGCACTGATAAAGATCAAAGAGCAGGACGTGGTCCGACTTTACGTTCCCACTCCTCTATCTCCTTTCCATCTGTTCCTGCCTTTCCTTTACAACATGTTCATCGATCTGGGTTGAAGGTTTTATGATGGGTTTGTCCGGCCTGATCGAACAGGAAAATAGCATATGTGCGAACGTTTGTGGTGGGCTGGACAACGGAAAGTGGGATTAACTTTTACTGTTGTGATTCGCTACTTTTTGAAATGCTACTTGCTCATTGGTTAGTTTTGTATGCACTGAATGTAAATTGTGATGTTGCCAGAAACGTAATTTTCGGCATAAAAGACCGAGTTTCGTTCACTGAGATGGTGCAGTCTCTTTCGAACTACCCGTGTGTACTTCGTAGACCTCTGTCCCTGGTTGCAACCAATAAACTTTGGTCTTTGACGTCATTGAGAAGTATCCCGTGTCTCTGTTTGCCAAGACAGGGGAATCTGGGGTCGTTGGGTGTTGCCCTGACACCGCTTGGTTTTTGTATTAGTATTTGTTCTGAAAAAACCCAGTACCTCATTTGGCGCCCAACGTGGGGCGACTTCAGCGGTACCGGTCCAAGCCAGAGTTTCGTGAGGAGCATCGTGTGAAAATTCCGGAGGTTGGCCAGCCACTTCAGCGACCCCTGCATGTCGACGTGGTTCCGAAGGTCTTTGCTGCGAGGCTTCCCGCGTCCCGACGGCTACGAAGGACTGCTGCCCTGACTGTCGCCCTGTTTTGGAGCCTTAGACGTTTTAAAGAGCGAGACGATAGACGGGTCTTCTGGTGACGCCATCGACAATTCAGTTAAGTATAAAGGGAGCGTCTCCTAGTTCTTAGTTTGGTTTGTATCCTTTAGTGGATAGCTTTGATTTGGTACCTGCAGGCCCCAAAGCCAAGGGATTCGTGTATTCCCGAGCTTATCGATTTTAAGTTACCCTTGTTGTTTGAAGCTAGACTAGTGAGCAAGATGCCTGGTTTTAGCAGTCTTAGGAATTTGTTTAGTTGTGGTACTATGAGGGATTCCCGGTTAGAGGATTCGTGTCTGGTTCCTCCGATCGGAACTCCTACATACGAGTTATACGTGAAGCATGGAGTAGGTCCAATTAGCTATAATGAGGTTTGGATAAAATACACGAAGAACGACGGTGTCCTACAGTGGCCCCGTTATGGTAGTTTTGAGACAGAAGTCTTAGACAATCTTGAAGTGAAGTTGTTCAAGAAGAAAGCCCGGCCGGCGATGTTTGACTCTTTCCGCATTTGGCACAAGGAAGCCAAACAGAAAGACATTAAATTAGCGAAGAAGAATAGAAAGGGTATGTCAATGGTGCAAGCCGCCGTTGCATACAAAAACGATGAAGAAGAAAAAGATAGTGAGCAGATGCTTAGAGTGAGGAAGTTAGCGGTAGACAGATGCTACCCAGTTTTGCCGGCTAAAGAGCAGAAAGACGAAAAGGATCTGGTGAAAGACCCTTTGATGTCGCATTTGCTCAATTCTCCACCACCCTATGTGCAGAATGCTACAGCTCCACCACAGCCTGTTGTGGCCGTGCAAGCTCCTATTGCTTTGCCTCCTGTTATTCCTTTACAGCCAGCTCCTCCGTTGGCTGTTCCTTCTAATGTGCAGCCTTCTCAAGGATTGCCTGCTTTGCCTTCTGCTACTACTGCTGTTTCTATGCCTGTTCCAACTATGGATCCGACTACTATTGCTTCGTCTCCTCTTGTCCTTCCGACTGTTCCTTCTCCTAGACAGCGGCTGACCGCTGCCTTTTCTAATTTCTTAACTCCTATTTTGGGACAAATGGGTATGTCTCCTGTGAATGAGCGTAGTCAATTGCCCGCTACAGATGAGCGAGTGATTCTAGACCATATGACATGTGGATGGGTGACGTATAAGTCCCAGTATGATCTGGAAGGTATTATGGATGTTTTCCGACAATGGGAAGCACCGAAACAGCGATATGTTTTCGAACTTATGTGTGCGTTCCTCCATGAACAATGGATGGATGAAGTGGGTAGAGTCCCTGTAGAATTATCCCGATCGCGTTTGGAGTTTGCCAAAGGAACTATTGTGAGTCTACCCGATGTTGAGAAAGCGGTATCAGTGTTACTGTTGCTGCTAAGCGACGTTCCTATTGAACGGTTGTTTGAGCCAGATTCGTCAGTTAGGAGACAAGCGCGTCAATATCCGATGCGAGAGGTTCCTCCAGTATGGAGACCTGCTGATGCTGCTGCTAATCCACCGATTTTAGCACATTTCCAACGTGTGTGGGTACATGTGCCCTGGAAGCGTGCAGAAGTTTTAGCGCTTAAGCAGACTTTACAAGATCCACGAAAGAACCCTGCGGGATATTATAAAGAACTTACACAGACTGTGAGTTCGTGTGTCATGAATTTTGCGGATATAGATATGCTTTTTGGGAATGTTGTTCCACAGCCCAATTGGAATGTCATTCGCTACACAGATCACAATGCTGAGTTGGGTGATACGTGGTTGAATCTCGCTGCAGCAAATGATAGACAAGTGGGAGGTGCTAAACCTGAAGATGCTATTACTGAACTTCCTGGTAGGATTATTACTTTCATGAAGACTTTAATGCCTGAAGTCCGTGTTAATTGGGATACATTGTCAGCCTGTAAGCAGAAGAAAGAAGAGTTTCAGACTTTTTCTCGCGTTTCGAAGAAACGTTTGTAGATCATAGTGGTCAGGATATGGCTACCGAAGGTGGCCAGAGATTGTTTGTTGATAAGTTTGTGCACAATCTTCTTGCCGAGCTGTGTACTAAGTTGAAAGATTCCGAGAGTTCTTGGCCCGTTTCTACTTTGGCACAGATTCTTGCTACGGCTCAGTACTATGAGAATAGGCGTAAGGATGAGTTAGAGAAAGTGGATAAGAAGACTAAGGAATTGAAGACTAAAGTTCTTCTACAACAAGCTTATCCACCCCGTGTTAATAATCAGCGTGACTATCAGCAGCCTCAACAGTATTCGAGGAACTCGCAAAGAAACGAGGCTCCTCAACAAACAGTGTATTCAGTATGGTCCTAATCAGTGTGCATATTGCAGAGAAGAGGGTCATTACAAGAATAGTTGTCCCGTTCTGCTGCAACGTGCAAATAATGCTCCTGGCGTTAGAGGTCGAGGTGCTCAACAAGTACCTCGTGGTAGAGGTCGCGGACAAAATGCGCGCCCTTTGCCTCCACAGAATTCAATGAATAGTTTTGATTAGCAACAGAGTTCTTCCGGTAGATCTACACAGTACTATGTGGACGATTACTATGTTGAAGGCGATGGAGAGCAAGGTAATGATTATTAGGACAGCCATGGACAAAGAGAGGGAGTTGTTTCAGTTCCGGTAGATTAGAATGGACCTTACGTGGAAGTGATTGCATCAGGTGTGTCAGAGCCTTTTCTGCTAGACACTGGTGCTACGAAGAGTTCTATTATGCATTCGAAACTCCCTGGCGTACCTTTGTCTGGCTTAAATAATGTTTCTATAGGTTTTTCTGGCGCCCCCGTTATGAATCCGATTTCCGTTCCATTAAGCATGGGTGAATTTCGCGAATTTTGCGGATTTGCGAATTCGCAATCCGCAAAATCCGCGAATTCTCGCGAATTTGCGGATTTTTTTTTTTGTGTTCGCAAGTGTTTCTGCCAGTTCGCGAGGATTTGGTACTAGTTTGCAATTGCGAACTTACTTGTCGGCTCGCAACGGTCGCGACTATGTTGTTTCTACGTCTGGTTCATCATCACAGCCTCCCAGCACCCTCTGTTTCACCACTGGCACCCTCTCTTTGACCCATGCCACCCTCTGTTACATCAATGCCACCCTCTGGTTCATCATCACTGTAGAAGATGGGGGGGAAAAGCAAGCCCACCTGCCCTGCTTGAACTGACATGAATTAATTTGGGGTTAGTTTATTAACAACACCTGCCCTGCCCCAACTGACAATAATGAATTTGGGGCTAATTAATGTGTCACTGAAAGAATTTGAAGTTCCAGCCTGGCACCTGCTTGTCTGCTCCTTTAGCTGTAAATCAGGACCTTTGTGGCATACAGTTAAGGTCAGAGCAGGGTCACACAATAGTTGCAAGCAGGCAACCGAATTCTGGAGGGCCCCCTCAGGAAGCACTACAGGGAATCGTTACAAATCATGAGGTTGACCTTTTGCACCTGCTCATTGCTTTTGCTTTTGGAAAATCGTTTTTCGGTTTTTTCGCGCTATTCGCGGGGCGCGGCGCCGTGCGAAACCGACCGCGGAAGCCGCCAATTCGTGCGAATTAGCTTTTTATTTTTTTGCGGCTTGTTGTTTCGCGAGTTTTTTTGCAGTATTCGCGAGCCGCTTGCAGCACAACACGCGAATTTACCCCAAGGTCGAGTACGGGCGCGGCCATTTTGTTTGCGTGACGTATTTCCGTTACCGCCCGCTATGTATAATCTCGCGCAGTACGCGCTTTGCGAGTAGAGGTTCGCACGAGATCGCGAGGGAAATCTCGCGCGAACTTACTTTTGCGCTCGTGAACGGGCGCTGGCCATCTTGTTTTTCATTCATTTCCTGTGTCTGGGCATGGTGTTTAATCCTCTTGGTATCTTTGCCATCCTTTGCTTGTTTTCAGTTTTTTTTTTACGATTTTGCTTCTTATCTATCCCTCTCTTTTCCTAGCTGTATATTTTTGTCTTTTCTGCTATTTTTCTTTACTTTTAAACTACTTTTTTTAACTCTTTTCTTTTCTTCTTCCCTATCCTATTCTTTCTTAATTTTCTACTTCTTCCTACCTTACCTGCCCAGACCATGGTCAAGCTAGGCGCCGTGAAGCTGCCCAGGCACTTGAGGGCCGCAGCGGCGGCGGGGAGTAGTGCTGGATCCAGTGCCAGGACAGCATGCGGGAGATTGAGGGGGGAGCAGGTGACGCGATGGGAGATATTCAGCCCGGAGGAAGTGGGCGCGCTGGTCTACTTCGTCCAGCGCCGCCTGCCCAGGACCATCGCGGGAGGCGGCAGGATCGCGGCCGGCGGCTACAACATGCGGGAGCGCCGGAAGCGGTGGGAGAAGGTGTGCTGGGCCATATCCCACCTCTACGGGGTCCAGCGCACCTACAGCCAGGTCACCCATCGCTGGACGGACCTCCTGGACCGCGAGCGGGACCTGCTGGACCAGCTCGGCTTGGAGATCCCCGGGCTTGGTGAGTAGTAGTAGCCATTTAATCATTCACTACTATGATGTTTTCTCCTGCTCTGTGTTGTTGTATTGCAAATATTTGTTTTTTACATGGAGCAAGCCAATAATGCCGCTGATGACGATTACATTGTAGTTAAATTATATTTCAAAATCTTCTGTGCATTTCAGGTGCACTGCTCTCCTTCTCAGTGGCGTTGCTACTATGCTTATTTGTTTTCTATTTCGTGGTCTCATTGGCCTGAGTAACTATTATGTATGAGTGTACTTTACAGAACTGCGTAATGCTAGACACTAGGGGGCAGATTACATTTACAAGCCCCTTGCGCCACGTTTACATTGCCTTGCGTGACGCAACAACGGCGTAAACGTGCCGCATCCCTGCGAGTCATTTACAGCATGACGCATCTAGGGAGATGCGTCACGTTATAAAGCCATGGGCCTGCACCACAATGGGTGCGTTCCTAGTACGCAGGGTGGGCGGTCCGGCGGCTGTGCGCCTCGCAAAATTGCCTGCGTGAAATCTACAAGATTTAACGCAGGCACTTCTGCGACGCTGCTACGGCAATTCAATTCCTTATGCCTGCTTGAAGCAGGCGAAAGGACTGACACAGCATGTTAAGTATTGGGTGGCCCTGAGCATTACTGGAGTTGCATTGCGTTGGCGACGTGACTCCAGCGATGCGCCGCTCTTACGTGACGAGATGCGTCACGCAAGTGCCTACCCTTGCGCCAGGGCGCGCCGCATTGTAAATGAGGCGCATCTGCCGTGTCGCAAGGGTAGTTTTGCGTGATGCATTTGATCTGGCGCATCTCTGGAGATGTGCCAGAACGCGTAAGTAAGTATGCCCCTAAGGGGCAGAATTGCAATTACCGTCGCATCCCTGCAAAGTAGCAGGGATGCGCCATTAATTGTGCGGCCCGCTACCACCACCAAACATGGTGCGCCGTATTTGCAATGCGGCGCACCATGGGCCCAAAACGTCACCGAAGCTTTACTGCTGGAGTTGCGTCGCAACGATGGCGCAGCTCCAGCAATGCTCTGGGGTACCCTATCTCCCCAATGCTGGGTCAAGCCGTACGTCTGCTTCAAGCAGGTGCAGGGTTTGTGTGACGCATCATTGTCCTAAAGGTGACTGATTGAAATTTTGTAGATTTCCCTCAGCCACTTTTAGGATGTGTTCCAGCGCAGGAATGCCCTCCCTTGCGCCGGAACGCCCCCTGATGGCGCAGGGCTTTATAACGGGATGCATCTCCCAAATGCGTCACATTGTTATAATATTATACGCCGCACCATGGCGCCCTTTTTTGTTTAGCTGCTGCGTCACAAAAGTCACGCAAGAACGGAGCAAAAGAGCCGCAAGGGGCTTAAATCTGCCCCTTCCTTTGTACCCCTGACAATAAGAAAAATAGTGGCGGTGGATTGATAGTTTGACTATTTAAATGACTGGTAATGTAGCAGGCAACTGTTAGTGTTGTCACTGATCTGACTGAAATCACAATGGAGTTTGTCTGTCACTTTGCGTCTTGCCTGCGGACTGCTGCATGCCAGTCCTAGGTGAACCTTTCAGTACTTTGTTTAGTGAGTTACGTGACTTTCGAAGTCACAGGTCCGCAAATAAATGAAAACTAACCCTAATCAATATAATTTCGCGGAAATATTTTGTTATTGTTCTTTTGAAATGTTTGATTTGGTTGACATTGACAAGCAACAATCATCCATGTTTTCTGTTCTTTCTTTCATGTTGTACGTCAGCTCCCCCCAGGGGCGAGAGGAGGACACAGGAGCAGCAGGCGGCGGATGCTGTTCAACAGGGCCAGGATCGGGCAGGCGAGGGCTCCTTTGCTGGCCCCAGTAAGTTTTCATTTTAGACTAGTACCTATTTTTCCTAGCGTTCCTCATTTGACTTTTTTCAAAATTGTCTTTGATCTTCTTGTAGACTGTATCTAAATTCTTATCCTGCCTCTACTATGACTCCCTGTGGTATTACTAGATTGTTCTTATTAGTCTGTCTGTGTAGCTAACTAAGATTGCACTGTTGGCGAAACTACCATGATTCTAGTCAGCAATATCTCTATCAACTTAGTGCAGTCCTCTGGGATTGTCCATAATGTCTTTTGAAGTGTTCTATCTGGACTCATGCTTGCAAAAATTGCAAAACCTTTCGCTCAGTCACTCTAGTCTGGACCAAAAAACACAGATTGTATTTAAGTTTAAAAGCTTTATTAAAAGTAAACACATTTATTAAAATGAAGTCATAATAAAACTAAACGTTTAACTGATAATGGAAAAGTGGTTAGTGCTGACGATTAATTGAAGACATTTCTTGTGGTCGAGCCGAGCTCTCACCTGGTTTCAACTTGATCTTGTTGTTAGAAGTCCATCTTCTGTCTGTGTGGAGAAAAATGGTGCGTGTTAAAAAACCAGCCTTCATCAGTTGTGCCAAAAAGTGCAGCAAGACAACCTTCCCTGGAAAAAGGGACATTTTTTTTAACTTTAAAGTAGACAGTCACAAATTACATTGTTTTCACATGTCTTCATTCCTAGACCAAAGACTAGTGAGTGCTTTATTCTAACATTCTTAAATGTACTTTGTAGGTGGAACATTTGGTGGCGGGGCCAGCGTGGAGGTGGTGGTGCTCGACACAGAGGCGGAGGGCAATTCTTCAGGGGAGGAGGCGGCGGCTGTGAGAGTTGAGACGGTGGTGGTGGCGGCCAGAGGTAAGCTCTTATATATTCCTTACTTATTGAGATTGAAGACTAGCTGGGAAGGCAAGAATATGAGATGCATGACTGGGTGAATGATGAAGCAATGATGGGTGGAAGGACAACAGCCTGGGTGGGTGACACAGAAACTGTATGTGTCCATATACCTGGATCATGCTACTATCTGACTCTTAGATAGCATATGTGTATCTAGAGCAGGGGTACTCATAGTATGGCCCGCGGGCCGGTGGTGGCCCGGCAAGCCTTCCTTGGCGGTGCGCAGACCTTGCAGACAATCACTGCTCCCCCGGCCCTCACAGAGCAGAGGCTTTTTTGTATTTCACCTCTTAGCGCCCCTGCATCTCCACTCTGACAATCACTGCTCCCCCGGCCCCCACAGAGCAGAGTGGAGATGCAAGGCCACAAAGAGGTGAAATAGAACAAAGCCTCTGCTCTGTGGGGCCGGGCAAGCAGTGATTGTCAGGGTGGAGATGCAGGGGCGCTACAACAAACAAAGCCTCAATAATATGTTAATGGTCTTTTAAAGACCTGTTAAGTACTTTGGTGTTGTTGTCTGTGTGTGCGCGTTGAGGAAGCGGTCTCAACCCGGGCTGAAGGCTGACACAGATAGACACACACACAGTGAGATGACAGAGGGGGAGGGAGAGGGAGGGCAGGAGGGAGAGAGAGATGGAGAGGGAGGGCAGGAGGGAGAGCAGGAGGGAGAGAGATGTATGTAAATGCTGGGTCTGGTGGCTCAGTGGATGAAGGCATCTGCTGCAGGGACCTGTGTGCAACCTCATGGTCACAAGTTTTCGTTTTGCTTTAGCCCCGCCCCCTCTGACTCCGCCCCCACCAGTGCGGCCCTCGGCCACAAACTACACTGTAAATTTAGCCCCTGAGAGAAAGTTTGTGAGTACCCATGATCTAGAGAGAGTAGACGGTGAGTGGATGAACTAAGTGTAACTTTGAAGAGCATGTAACACTGCACCCGCACGTCCGTTCCAGTGTAGGAAAGGCAAGGAAAAGAAGTTTTAATTTTGTCCAAATACTACCATCAATAGTAGCAGTAGTTTGTATTGCAAGCACAGCATAGATCCTGTTATTACGGTGGCCACTCCCTACCTCTCTTAATAGGTTTAGTAGTACTCAGTCATTCATGTGTGGATGTATCACTGGTCACTCAATAAAAAGCAAAGCACCTAAAGTCATCCCATATATAAGCAAAAACATCCCATGTGAAGTGATAGATAATCAGATTATTTATCTTCTTCAATTTTCCATTTCTAGTACTCATTTCCACTGTAGGGTGAAAGTTAAATTAATTAAGCAGTAGCCCTTGAGTTGTAACAGAGTATTCTCAGTGCCACCCGTAATAGAAAAGTAAGAGCTTCACCACCTGCATGTACTAGACGGGTACAGTAACGCAACGCAAGTCTAGGTCACTCCTCATGGCGTGCGTCTCTTTTTCTCGGGTGCAAGTTTACTGCGCTGGCATTATGCCGGCTTGCAGAAGATAACGTACCAATTTTCCTAAACAAGAGACAAGAAGAAGAATAAGACTGGTGTACTTTCATAGTCGACTCCACTGGAAGTCCATAGTGCTCGTAGAATTTGTTCCTTAAACTCCCACTAATGTTAGAGCAAGGATGAAGAAGTGTGAGGTTAGATAGATACTGGCCTCAATAGTTATGTAATGCGCTTGCAAGTTGCTAGTTGTAGTGCAACACAAATTTCTGCTGAATGATTGAGTTAATCTTAAAGAGCATTGGTTACAGACTATGTCTTTCTTTCTTCATATAGGTTCTCCTTCCAAACGAACAAGGAGGAAGGAGCTGGCTAGAGCGGCCCGGCAACGGAGGATCGATGCCACTGTGGCCGAATATCGGCGGCTGGTGGCCCTGGAGGACGAAGAAAGTGTGCAGTCGACCACAACAACTACGTCGTCTGCATCGGCCTCCGTGCCCCCACGGGCTGCCAGTGCCACCCAGCACAGTGGTCCACCCAGACTGAGCCGGGCTGCCAAAGCCAAACACCACCGCCGAGTAGCAAGGACAACAGCTTCCTCTCACAGCCGTTGCACCTGCAAGGCATTGAAGGCACGCCTGCGCCGCAGTACCCTGATGGTGTCCCGCCTCCAGCAGGAGCTCCACCACTTTTCAAAGGAGTTGGAGGGGCTCCACGTAGAGCACGCCTTGCTCCGCCAGGAGCATGATGCCCTGGCCCAAAAAGTTGACAGCATCCACCCATAGTGTCCCTTGCCCCTTTTTTAGAGACTTTTGGGGGGTGGGAATTGGGAGTTGGGTTTTTGGGGACTTTTGAAGGACAATCGTTGGGGTTAGGGAGGGTCTTGCGGGAGATTATTTTGTTAGGGATATAAATATACTTTTCAAACTTTATCTGAGCATACCCGTTTCTTACTGCTTGCCTGGTGGGTGGGGGTTTAACAGTGACTTTGTTTTCCTGAAAGTTTAGTTCCATTTTCTTCCTTTAAGTGTAAATGCCCAAATGTTTTCAACACTAAGTGCCTCTCACAGAGTAAGTGAAGTGAATCCAAGAGTCCTAGGACTTTAGTAGTACTACCGTCAGTCTCTTGTCTCTCCTACTAATACTCCATTATACCCCCAAACCACCAAACGCTTATCTTACCTGTAATTTGTGTTTGAAAGTAGGGCTAGACCCAGGGCTGGCTCCACGGGAAACAGCGAATAAGGTTGGCAATCTTGGTCGGATAAAATTTCCTCATAGCGGTGGTACTAGTGGTGTGACACAGTGGCAGTTGCATGCCTATGAAAAAAAAGAAAATTACATCTGGTTTGTCCTCCTGAGCAATTCAACGGTACAACTTAAAATATAGCAGGTGACAGAAGTACACTAGAACAGTGCCACATTGTAGCCTAACAAATGGTAAAGTATAACTACTAATTCGGTTGAAGTTCTTTGACATTAGCCATGGTTCTTTGTCAAGCAGAGTAAGAATATATCCTCGGATTTCATCACCAGCCTGTTGCTATCACCTTATCCTCCCCAGCAAGTGTGTGGATTTATTGCTGTAATTTAGTCACACATCAATCAAAACCACACAGCCCGGGGGAAGAGGGTTAGGGTTTGAAAAATGGATGGGTACGGGGGTTTTTGGGAAAGGTTTTGGGAGACAAGAAAAAATAGCACAGCATAGACAAACAATTGAACATAAACAATTCTTTGGGTACAAACCTATCCATCAATCTTTGAAAGTGCTTGCACTACTGCATGCATGTCAGTGAAAAGTAAGTAGTACTTTCGACAACTGTGGAAGAAAAATGCGGCAGTACAGGGCCTGTGTGGAATTATTGATAACGATCTTCAACATAAGGTCTCTGTAGCCAGATACCCGAAAGCCTTACTGGTCACTATAAATCCATTCACAACAACACTCAGTGGGGTTGGTCTGGAAGGTATAGTAGATAGAAAAGGAGAAATTGCTTTTTTTCTAGGTGTCCCCTCACTCACCAGGGTTGCCCCTTGGTGACATGCTTCATCATTGGGGCCATCCCAGTCCTCTACGGCCTGGGGCGTGCTGCGACTTGCGAATTACGTAGGAGCACTTACAAATGACTATGTGTGGTGCAGATGTGATAGTGGAGTGGACTAAGTGATGTGTTAAGGGATCAATTTAGAAGCAGAGAGAGATCCAAGAAATGCAGCCACAGTCAGAGAAAAAGGCAAGGGATACTTTATCTATGTGGTTGTAGTGGTCCTGTTGGAAGTGGTAAGTAAGTTGCCTGCAGAAAAAAAATCCTCTTATTAGCGGCACTCCTCCATTGCAGCCGACGCTTCGTCCATCGATGTTGGTCACCAGAAGACACCCTGTAAAAAAAGCACAGCATAGACAAACAATTGAACATAAACAATTCTTTGGGTAAAAAACCTATCCATCAATCTTTGAAAGTGCATGCACTACTGCATGCATGTCAGTGAAAAGTAAGTAGTACTTTCGACAACTGTGGAAGAAAGAATGCGACAGTACAGGGCCTGTGTGGAATTATTGATAACGATATTCAACATAAGGTCTCTGTAGCCAGATACCCGAGAGCCTTGCTGGTCACTATAAATCCATTCACAACAACACTCAGTGGGGTTGGTCTGGAAGGTATAGTAGATAGAAAAGGAGAAATTGCTTTTTTTCTAGGTGTCCCCTCACTCACCAGGGTTGCCCCTTGGTGACATGCTTCATCATTGGGGCCATCCCAGTCCTCTACGGCCTGGGGCGTGCTGCGACTTGCGAATTACGTAGGAGCACTTACAAATGACTATGTGTGGTGCAGATGTGATAGTGGAGTGGACTAAGTGATGTGTTAAGGGATCAATTTAGAAGCAGAGAGAGATCCAAGAAATGCAGTCACAGTCAGAGAAAAAGGCAAGGGATACTGTATCTATGTGGTTGTAGTTGTCCTGTTGGAAGTGGTAAGTAAGTTGCCTGCAGAAAAAAAATCCTCTTATTAGTGGCACTCCTCCATTGCAGCCGACGCTTCGTCCATCGATGTTGGTCACCAGAAGACACCCTGTCCACTGCCTGCCTGATGCTGAATTGTGGCTCGCTACTGTGAAGCCTGACTCCATCCTTTTTTCCCCATTGCAGAGACTGAAACCCGGCCTGTAATTATTCAACGAAAAACAGGAAGTGATATAATATTACAACACCACTGATAAATAAATATAAGGTATGTAGGCTGTGGAGTGCAAAAAGTCACAATTTGATTTTCCTAGTAGACAGTACAATATTTTTGAAAGTGCGTACTCTGAGTCACCTTTTGAAGGATAAATAAGTATGGGCAAATTAATGTAGCGGATCTTTCCCCTCAAGCTAGGTGTACTGTAAACTGTGTTTTAGAACAAAATTAGATCTTCCTAGCCGTGCTCCCACCCATACCCTTACTAAAGCCAGTCGCAAAAATGTAGAAGACCCCCAATCAAATCTCAAAAAACGAGGCCTAGCAGAAAACTGGTGACAAAACTTACTTTGAAAGTAAAAGTAGGCCGAAGTACCCCCTTCCTAATTACCCCTTACCCACCGTGGATTGCATTCAAACCACTTGCAAGCAA
Organism: Lissotriton vulgaris; assembly: GCF_964263255.1. Lineage (NCBI taxonomy): Eukaryota > Metazoa > Chordata > Amphibia > Caudata > Salamandridae > Lissotriton > Lissotriton vulgaris. Next base: position 232,535,139 of record NC_141696.1, read on the forward strand.
CCAAGCAAAAGTAGCCATAGCCAGCATCGCTCCAAGACTCGAAATCCCCCCCACTCAAACACATGCAATAGAAATACTGCTAACCCTAACGAACCCTAAGTTAAGAATAGTGGCAAAGGCTTTCTTTAACTATGCCAAATCCCCCCTTTCCCACCATGGATTTTCTTCAAATGACTTGCAACCAAAATTACACATTCTCACGAGTGCTCTAAGACCCGAGAACTCAGTTGCAAAAATCTAGAACACCCCGAAACACATGCAATCCTGCTGCTAGGGCTAACCCTAACGAACCCTAAGTTACAAAAATTGCCAAAAGGCTTTTCCGCGAGGATTTTGTCCCAACCACTTCTACCCAGTATTAGACCTTCCCAGGAATGCCCCAAGACCCGCCAACCCACCCGCCAAGAAGCATAACACCCCCAAACAGGCCAAAAGCAAAATCTCATACTTGCAATATTTCTCGGCCTTCGGTACAAACGCGCTGCGTAGCTAGGCCATAAGTCGGGGTTGCCACGACGGATTTCCTGAAAAGCAAATGCAATCAAGATTAGAGTGTCCCAGCAGTGCTCCCAGACCACGAAACTCACCCACAAACACCAGGAAGCCCCCCTAAGAGCACCTCAAAGGCAAGCAAGTCATCAAAAACACAAAAAAATTTCCGCCTGGGATTTGGTCCAAAACACTTTTATCCGGTATTAGAGCTTCCCAGCAATGGCCCCAGAGCCGTCAACCCAGGAGAAAATGAGTAGAAGACCCCCAAACAGCCAAAGAGCAAAAGTACAAAAATGGGGACTTAGTCAATTTTTCACAAATTTCCCAAATCACTCCGCGCGCGCTCTGCAGCTAGGCCCTAACTCCCCTCTGCCACCATGGATTTGCTTCAAACCTCTTGCAAAGTAAAGTATATATAGCCAGCAGTGCGCCCAGACCCCGAAACCGACCCACAAACACCCGGAAGCCCCCCAAACAGGCTCCCGAAAACGCTACATTGAGCAAAATGTCAGAAATAGCCAAAAAAAAATCGGCCTGGATTTTGTCCCAACCACTTCTACCCGGTATTAGAACTTCCCAGGAATGCCCCAAGACCCGCCAACCCACCCGCCAAGAAGCATAACACCCCCAAACAGGCCAAAAGCAAAATCTCATACTTGCAATATTTCTCGGCCTTCGGTCCAAACGCGCTGCGTAGCTAGGCCATAAGTCGGGGTTGCCACGACGGATTTCCTGAAAAGCAAATGCAATCAAGATTAGAGTGTCCCAGCAGTGCTCCCAGACCACGAACCTCACCCACAAACACCAGGAAGCCCCCCAAACAGGCCCCCGAAAACGCTACATTGAGCAAAATGTCAGAAATAGCCAAAACAAAATCGGCCTGGATTTTATCCCAACCACTTCTACCCGGTATTAGACCTTCCCAGGAATGCCCCAAGACCCGCCAACCCACCCGCCAAGAAGCATAACACCCCCAAACAGGCCAAAAGCAAAATCTCATACTTGCAATATTTCTCGGCCTTCGGTCCAAACGCGCTGCGTAGCTAGGCCATAAGTCGGGGTTGCCACGACGGATTTCCTGAAAAGCAAATGCAATCAAGATTAGAGTGTGCCAGCAGTGCTCCCAGACCACGAAACTCACCCACAAACACCAGGAAGCCCCCCAAACAGGCCCCCGAAAACGCTACATTGAGCAAAATGTCAGAAATAGCCAAAAAAAAATCGGCCTGGATTTTGTCCCAACCACTTCTACCCGGTATTAGACCTTCCCAGGAATGCCCCAAGACCCGCCAACCCACCCGCCAAGAAGCATAACACCCCCAAACAGGCCAAAAGCAAAATCTCATACTTGCAATATTTCTCGGCCTTCGGTCCAAACGCGCTGCGTAGCTAGGCCATAAGTCGGGGTTGCCACGACGGATTTCCTGAAAAGCAAATGCAATCAAGATTAGAGTGTCCCAGCAGTGCTCCCAGACCACGAAACTCACCCACAAACACCAGGAAGCCCCCCAAACAGGCCCCCGAAAACGCTACATTGAGCAAAATGTCAGAAATAGCCAAAAAAAAATCGGCCTGGATTTTGTCCCAACCACTTCTACCCGGTATTAGCCCTTCCCAGGAATGCCCCAAGACCCGCCAACCCACCCACCAAGAAGCATAACACCCCCAAACAGGCCAAAAGCAAAATCTCATACTTGCAATATTTCTCGGCCTTCGGTCCAAACGCGCTGCGTAGCTAGGCCATAAGTCGGGGTTGCCACGACGGATTTCCTGAAAAGCAAATGCAATCAAGATTAGAGTGTCCCAGCAATGCTCCCAGACCACGAAACTCACCCACAAACAGAAGGAACCTTCCCTAAGAGCACCTAAAAGGCAAGCAAGTCATCAAAAACACGAAAAAAATTCTTCCTGGGATTTGGTCCAAACCACTTTTATCCGGTATTAGAGCTTCCTAACAATGGTCCCAGAGCCGTCAACTCACCTGCAAAGAGGTACAACAACACCCCCACAAGTGCTGAGTCTTTCTTCATTGGGCGTAAACCAGCCCTCTGGTTTGATGGAAATAGGAGTCTGGAGGAGGAGGATAGAGGCGCATGTTCTTCTGAACTTGTGAACCTGAGGAATGCAGACTGCGGCAACTTCAAATCAATTAGCAAACCAGTGAAGACAGTTCTGCTGATGGGCTTGATTTTGTGATTATCTGATTAAAGTTTGAAATATATTAACTGTGCACAACAAAGAAAGACAGACACACAGGAATAAAAGTGAATAGGGACGAAAAAGAAAGTTATTGATTCGTTGTCTCATTTTCAGGGCTCGGTATCACGGTCCAGGAATAAGAATAAGGCTTCGTCATCATACTCTGCGAATTCAGGCAGGGTGAGCTCAGTGTCACCTGACAGAGTAGAAATTCCCTCATCTATGTTGCTGGCCACCTCCTCTTCATCCGGCACGCTTTCTCGTACTCTGAAATCTGGTGGTATGAGGTGCTGATTCATCTTGATCATTGTTAACCTCTCCACATTTTTGGGCGAGAGGCGGCTCCGTTTGGGAGTTACAATGCCACCAGCAGCACTGAAAACCCGTTCAGAAGACACGCTTGCGAGTGGGCAAGACAAGTAGTTTAAAGCCAGGTTGGTGAGCTGTGGCCACAATTCTTTTTTCCCATGCCAATACGCCAATGGGTCAGAATTAACATAGACCTCTGTTGAGTCATTCAGATAGTCCTTCACCATCGACTCAAGGTCCTCTTCCAAGGTTCCTCCACTTTGCTTAGCTCTTGCTGTGCCTCTGACCTTTTGAGAACCAAACCCACACAGAGCTAGCCAATCCTCTTCAGCCTCCAATGTTTCTGTTGTGTCTCGTGCAGATGATCCGGTTGCCGGTGTCTTTAACGGCTGAGAGGTCACTTGTGCCACAGCCACAGGTGCAGAAGTGGATTGTTTTGACTGGGGATGGCCTGCTGATGTACTGCCATTTCCTTCAATTTCCAGCCGTTCTCTTTCAAACCTCTTGGCTGACAAGGCTAGCCAACGTTTGTACTTTGGAACATGTTGATCATCAAAAGGAAAGAATGCTTGGCCTGCCAGCGCCTTTTTGTAGCGTGGATCCAGAATAGTAGCACAAATGTAATGCTCTTCTGAGTGGATCTTTTTAAGACGTTCATCACCTTGTAGGAGCTCTAATAATTTCTCAGCCAGAAGCAAAGAGTCTTGGTTTTTGTCATCTTTTTCAAACACAGAACACACCTCCTTCAGTTGGTCCTCCAGCATGTACAACAATGGGATAGCTTTTCCCAAATTAGAGTCCTCCTTGCTGACTGCACGCGTGAAGAACTCAAAAGGACGAAGCATGCGTGTCAGGCTTTGAACTATGTTCCATTGCGGCCCACCCATCCTCAGCTCCTCTGTACCCTCTGTAAGGAAATATTGATCGAGTTCCGTATACTGCTCATACAGACGCTCAAGCATGTAGAAGGTTGAGTTCCAACGTGTTACCACCTCCTGGATGAGTGCTTTCACTGGCATTTTACGTTGATATAGCAGGGTCCTCAGCTGCTTCCGGGCCTTAAAAGAATGGCTGAAATGCTTGCACATTTTTCGGCAGGTGTCCAATACACTGTACGCTGCACTGCCTTTATTACCCAAGAATTTTTGGACAACCAGGTTTATACAGTGCGCCAAACACGGCACTCTGAAATAGTAACCGTCCCTCATGGCCTTAACTATATTGGCGCCATTGTCCGTGGAAACATAACCAACCCGGCGTTTTAGTGGAGACAGCCAGTTAAGGACCTTTGTGTTAAAGACATCCAAAATGTTTTCTGCTGTGTGACGTTTCTCCAAACCAAACATGGCTAGTGTTGCATGTTTCCGAGCAGCTTTAAAAACAATGTCCGTGTCAACACCTGCGTTTAGCTTTGCTTTAGCCCCTGAAAAAGAGACCCAGTGTGCAGTGATGCACATGTAATCAGCGCCTGCGCCACTGGTCCACATGTCTGTTGTCAGATGTATAGTGTGAACAGCACTCTTCTGCAAAGCTGCCCCAATCACCTTCAGAACATCTTCATGTAGTGCTGGAACCGCAACTCGGGCAAAATAGAACCGACTAGGAACCTTCCATTTAGGGCAGAGCACTGCCACTAATTCTAGAAAACCAACCCCTTCTACAAAAGAAAAAGGGAGAAGGTCCAGAGCTAGCATTTTAGCCAGCTTAGTGTTATACAGACGCGTCATTGGGTGGTTGCGTTCATATTGCGCTTCTGTAAACAACATCTTTTTAATGTTGCCCTGGACCAAGGATTTACGGGATGATGATGATATCTTCGACCCAGTTACGCTCGCTGATGAACTTTTCCGCATTGATGTCTCACTCTCTCCCACACTCTTAGTGTGCCTCACATGGGGTGTGCTGCTGACAGGGGTACTGGGTGTAAGTGAAGTGTTTGAATCGTCTTCTTCCTCCTCGTCATCATCAGATGAAACAGCATTACGTGCAATTCGGGCTTCCTTGATCGCCTGTAGGTGCGCAAACCATTTGACAGCGTGCTTTCTTTCAAGATGACCTCTCTGGCCTCCGGTACCATAGTTGGAACCCAACTTACCACGACTAACTCGAAGCTTACACATGCTACAAATGGCTACGGTTTCATTTTTTGGGCAAACACTAAAGAAGTCCCAAACTGCAGACTTGAAATGTCTTTGGGGGCCGGAGGAGGCGGCGATACTGGTGGTGGTGGTCCTGCTGCTAATGCCAGATGAAGTGGAGGATGTGGATTGCCGAACTTCAGTACGTTTTGCACTTTCACCACCACGAATTGAGGTCGAGGTGGATGTAGGTCCCTTCTTGCGAGTTAGAAATATGGAAGCGGTAGGTGTTGGAGTACTACTTAACTCCAAATCTAATGATTGTTGTGTTTCCATTTCCATTGCCTCCTCGTCGACATCATCATCACGCTCAGCAGCTTCTCGGGATAGGGTCAAAATGTCTCTTTGCTGCATGCCCGGTGGGGCTGCAGTGACCTTTGTGATGACTGGCTCGTCGTCATCGTGAGAGGCTTCATCACCAGCAGTATCTGTCACTTCTTGTTGAGCCTCATCACACTCCATAGGTATGAGTTTTTCGACGACCTTCCTTTTACGCTTAGGTACCTTTGTCAGATCATGGTGTGCCTCACTCTCAGACCGCAGTGGTGGTTTCCAAGCTGGATCCGTATCATCAGAAGGAGGTGGGCTTGAAGAAGATGTAGACACCCCCCTTGATCTTTTCCTTGCTAGGGATGTGGAAGACAATGAATGATCATCAGGAGGAGTGGCTTCCAATGATACCTCGGCTTCATTGTCGATTTCCTGATGTGCCCCTACTTCGGGAGGAACAACTATTGTGGGCACTTGTGACCCTCCACACACCTCTGCTTGCGCATCTCCTTTTGCTGCCTCTCCTTCCACATGTACTTGGGCGTGTACTTGCACATGGTGTTGTTGTTGTGGCTGTGGTTGTTCAACACTTGTCAGATGAGTTACAACAACCTGTGTTGATTCAGGGACATTGCTGCTACTTTCTTGCGATGAGGCAACATCACTGGTCGATGGTGATTGGAGAAGTACACTGACTGCCTCTGAAGCACTCAAGGGCTTTGACTTAAGTTGGCGTGGTGGTGGAGGCACTGAACCCAATGGAGCAGGGGTGCTGCTCCCAGCTTGGTCCCCAGCAGATCCTGCTGCTGCAGGCGTACTTTTTTTTTTGCTCTCAAAAAACGTGGCGGGTGGCACACCAGCCTCCTTGGTAACTTGCTTCTTCTGCTCCTTACTAGCAACTTTCTTGCTAGAGGAGCTACGGAGACCTTTTTTTGGGGCCATCTTCTTCAGAGCAGGTCAGACAGCAGGCCGCAGTTGCACGAATTGTAGAGTTGTCTGAGGCCAGACGTGACGTCGCGTGACGTTATGCTGCACACACACACCGCTGCAGGACTTCTTCCTGGCACTGGTGGTTCTCTTGAGTCTTGTGCACCTAAAAACAATGGAAGACGGAGGAACATCAGTTCAGTTATACAGCACAAAAAAAATCAAAAAACACTGCAAAATCAGCACAATCCCAATCCATCCATGCCCTCCATGATGTTTAAGTTCAAGACAGCCCAGAGAAAGACTAGGCCCATGCTAGACTCAAATACCCCTGGTGAAAAGGCCACAAGTACAGGCCCAAAAAACGAAAATCACTGAAAAATCAGCACAATCCCAATCCATCCATGCCCTCCATGATGTTTAAATTCAAGACAACCTACAGAAAGACTAGGCCCATGCAAGACTCACTACCCCTGGGCATAAATAAAGGTTGAAAAGTAGGCAAAATGGTTGCAGGCCTAACAACAAAGCCTGCATTCAAAAGGGCCACTTGCCTGCCAGCACATGGCCAGTGCCTGTAGCTGCACTCAAAATGGCCACCAGCCACATGGCCTGTCCCTCCCCATGAACACCCCCAAAAATCGAAAAACACTGCAAAATCAGCACAATCCCAATCCATCCATGCCCTCCATGATGTTTAAATTCAAGACAACCCACAGAAAGACTAGGCCCATGCAAGACTCACTACCCCTGGGCATAAATAAAGGTTGAAAAGTAGGCAAAATGGTTGCAGGCCTAACAACAAAGCCTGCATTCAAAATGGCCACTTGCCTGCCAGCACATGGCCAGTGCCTGTAGCTGCACTCAAAATGGCCACCAGCCACATGGCCTGTCCCTCCCCATGAACACCCCCAAAAATCGAAAAACACTGCAAAATCAGCACAATCCCATTCCATCCATGCCCTCCATGATGTTTAAGTTCAAGACAGCCCACAGAAAGACTAGGCCCATGCTAGACTCAAATACCCCTGGTGAAAAGGCCACAAGTACAGCCCCAAAAAACGAAAATCACTGAAAAATCAGCACAATCCCAATCCATCCATGCCCTCCATGATGTTTAAGTTCAAGACAACCCACAGAAAGACTCAGTCCACCCACCACTGAGTACCCCTGGGCAAAAGGCCCCAAAACAGCCCAAAAATCGAAAATTCCAAAATTTTAGTTGCAGCAACTGTAATGCCCCAAACAAACTTACTTGTAAAATTTCTAATCCAACAGTGATCCAAAGAAAGTCAAAAAGGCCTCAAATCCAAAGATCCAGCAGCATCCACAAAAAGTAATCCTTCCAGCTCCAGATCCAAATGAAAAGTGACCAGGAGATGGACAAAGCACTGGGAGGAGCCTGCTGGACAGGAACAGGAAGTTGAAGACTGTGGGGCACTTCCTTCCTCCCACCCCCCTCCCCCCCTCCCCAAAATGGACTCCTCGCTAAAAAAGTGCAGGCAAATGTCAACCTAAGGAGTTATTCAGATAAAAATCATCATTTCAAGAAGGTTTATGCTGCTTGCTGGTGGATTTCTTGTGCAGAATTGCAAATTTTATATTTTCGCTTGTGCAAGATTCTTGCTGCTCGCCGCATCTCAAATCTCGCAATTGCGAAGTACCGCGAGACGTGATCTCGCCGTACTCGCGTTGACAAACTATCGCTGGCAAGCCGCGATGACGTAATCGCGCTCGCCAATTCCCGCGGGATCACACAGCAAGATCCAAAATGGCGCAGCACTCGCAAACTATCGAGAAAAACAACTCGGCAAACGATGATAAACGCCGCGCGCCGCAAAAATTGTATCACCAACGCCGCGCGCCGCAAAAAAAATCCGCTGGGTGCAAATTTGCGGATTTTGCGGGAAATTCGCAAATCTCGCGGATTGCGAATCTCCCAAAAATCCGCAAAATCCGCGAGCGTAACGGATTTTCCGCCCATGCTTACGTTCCATTGCCTATTTCTGTTGGTCCTCGAAGACTTGAAGCACCCCTTCTTTTGACAACGGGTTGTAATGAGAACTTACTAGGCCTTGATTTGTTGAAAAGATTGTATGCGACATTGTACTGTTCCCCGTCAGGAGTACATCTTACGTTGGGTGAGAATGTGATTTCTCCGATCTATGTTTCGAAAGATTGTCTTCCATCTGAATTGTCTTCTTTACCAGACTCATTGTGGGCTACGGGTCCAAATGTTGTGGGCCTGTTAGACATTCCTCCATACGTTGTGACGTTGAAGGCAAATGCTCAGTTGCCACGCATTCCGCAATATCGTATTTCAAGCGATGGTGAACGTGCGCTTTTAGCGATCATTTATGATCTGATTGACAAAGATGTTATTGAAGAGACTCGAGGTAATGTGTGTAATAGTCCGGTTTTGCCTGTTCTAAAGAGAACTGATTCTTCACAGCCTCCTGTATATAGGTTTGTTATCGACCTTCGTGAAGTGAACAAAATAGTTGTTCCACAATTCCCTGTTGTACCTGACATTACTGCGTTACTGACATTGATTCCAGCTTCAGCTACTTGGTTTTCGGTGATCGACTTGAAGAATGCTTTCTTCAGCATCCCGATTGCCATAGAGAGTAGAGATATCTTTGGATTCTCTTTGGGAGGACGAAGTTTCCGCTTCAAGTGCGCTCCTCAAGGTTATTGCGAGAGTCCATCGATTTATAGTCAAGCTCTGAAGACACAACTTGACTTGTTGGCCTTACCGGACGGTGCGGCCCTTATCCAGTATGTTGACAATTTGTTAGTCGCTGCTGATACTGAAGAGATATGTAAGGATGCCACTGTGTCTTTGTTGTATCATTTTGTCTAAATGCCATCACAAAGTTTCTCTTTCCAAACTACAATTTTGTCGCCAAGAAGTTACCTATCTAGGTCACCTCCTATCGAAGGAGGGAAGGAAACTGACCCCAGAAAGAATTCAGACCATTGCGAAAATGAGTGTCCCTACGACACAGAGAGAAGTACGTGCGTTTTTGGGTATTACATCGTACTGTAGACAGTGGATCCCAAACTTTTCCCTTTTAGCGAAACCTTTGATAGCTCTTACGGTTAAGGACACTCCGAATCCTATTCCTTGGACCGACGAATGTCAAAAGAGCTTTCCTGAATTACGTGATGCATTGTGTTCGGCTCCTGTGTTGGGTACTCCCGACTACAGTAAGCCTTTCACATTGTATGTCCATGAAAGGGAAGGATGTGCATTGTCGGTTTTGACTCAACAATTTGGCGGGAAGCAACGCCCATGTGCGTACTTTTCGTCAACTTTAGATCCTGTGGCTAGAGCATTGCCGAGTTGCTTGAGAGCAACTGCAGCAGCGGCTGTTTCGATTCGACAATCTGCTGGTTTGGTTATGGATAATACGCTAGTGGTTATGATTCCACATGCAGTGGATACCTTGTTGAATCGGACAAAGACACAGCACTTGACTAGTGCTCGGTTGTCAGGGTATAAGCTTACGTTATTGGCGAGCCATGTGCACATCAAGAGGTGCAATACTCTAAATCCGGCTACGTTGTTGCCAATCTCGCTTGAGACAGACGATGATAGCGAAGAGCAACACAATTGTTTCTTGAGAACTGAAGAAGAGACCAAAGTGAGGATTGATCTGAAAGATACTCCTCTCCCCGATTGCACTGATGCTTTGTGGGTTGATGGCTCATGTTTTAAATTACCGAATGGCGATACCACTGCAGCATATGCCGTGACGACTTTACATACAGTTGTCGAAGCTGCTCGAATTCCATACAATTCTGCACAAGTGGCAGAGTTGATCGCACTTACGAGAGCATGTGTGTTAGCGAAAGGGAAAAGAGTGAATGTATATACTGATAGTCAGTATGCGTTTGGAGTGGCACATAGTTTTGGACGTTTGCGGATGAGGTCGCGAAAGAAACTGCTAGAAATGTAACAAGTCGAATGTATGTTGCGGGTCCAGCAAGGTGGGTTCCGGAAGTAGGCATGTGTGAAGACACCATTGAGAGTGTGAAGATTATTCAGAGTGAGGCTTCGGAGAAAGAATTGGATGAATGGAGAGAGAATAAGGGTAGATTGGATGCGAGTGGTTGTTGGACTGATTTGTCCGAACATCGAAGATGGTTGCTACCGAATGCGTACGTGCTTCCAGTTGTTACAATGGCACATGGATTGGCGCACATTAGTGTGAAAGGAATTTGTAAGTTGTTGGCTCCGGTTTGGCAGAATACAGGAATACCCAAATGTGCAGAGAACTTGCTTAAGAATTGCATGGTGTGTTTGATGCATAATCCTGGTAAGGGAACTCCAACACCAGCTGGTCATTTTGCTCCTCCTACGTATCTGTTTGAGGCATTGCAGTTAGATTTTATCCATATGGAAAGATGCAACAACTTGAAGTATGTGTTAGTGGTTGTTTGCTCTTTCTCTAGATGGGTAGAAGCTTGAATGTCTGACAAAATATCGAAATCAAAAATATCGAAATACAAAAATATCGGAACAAAAATATCGAAGTCAAAAATATCGGAATCCTATCCCTAACAAGGTAAGTACAAAAATATCGAAAAATTAATATCGTAGTACAAAAATATCAAAATTAAAAATATTGTTTTTTTAAATGTATTATTAATAATGTAAAAATAATTATAAAATACATATAATGTTACAAATATTAAATAAAAATATTAAAACATAATTAAAAATTAAAACTAATACATATACATTTAAAATAAATTAAAAACTTAATAATTTAATGTAATTTTATATTTTTTAATTTCATTTAATTGATTTAATTTAAATTTATTTTATTTTTACCCTGTACGACTGTACCCCAAAAACCCAAAACTGACCCTGAACCCTAAAAATACCCCTTTACCCAAAAACTGAAAACTGACCCTGAACCCTAAAAATACCCCTTTACCCATGAACTGAAAACTGACCCTGAACCCTAAAAATACCCCTGTACCCATGAACTGAAAACTGACCCTGAACCCTAAAAATACCCCTGTGCCCAAAATTAATTAATATTATTTAATTACCAATTAATTATTAATTAACAATAACAATAAAGTAAATATATTAGCACATTTGCTGTAATTAATTTAATTTAATAATTAATATTATTTTGCCCAATTAATTAATTAAGAATAACAATAAATTATATATAAAAAATTACTATAATTAATGTAATACAATAATTAATAATAATTAATTACCAACTAATTAATAATTATAAATATGTAAAAAATGATAATAAATAATTAACTAATTAATAGAAATTAATTACCAATTAATTATTAATTAAAATATGTACAAACATAGATCAATTAATTAATTATTATTAAATTACTTCCCACCCTATTCCCCTATAAACCCATAACCCGCTACAGAACATTAATCAATTAATTAAAAATAATTAAAAATTAATTCTCAATTAATTAATTAATAATTCCTACTAATTAATAATTAATTTAACATAATTAAATTACTTCCCACCCTATTCCCCTATAAAACCACAACCCGCTACAGTAGTAAAAGACAATATTTAATTAAATTACATTAAAAATAAATAATAAAACATAATAAATACAATATAATATAAATACATTTATTTAAAAATTGATATTAGTAACATCAAAGTTATTAATTTCGATATTGTTAACATCGATATTTACAACTTCGATATTACTGATATCATACCAATATCGATATTTAGACTGTCGATATTACTTACCTTCGATATTTGTGTATATCGATATTTAAACTTCGATATTTTGGTATATCGATATTTAAAACTCGATATTTTGTCTGTGTACCAGAAGCTTACCCCCTTAAGGACAATACTGCCTTGTCCACTGCCAAAGTTTTAATAAAGGAATTCTTCCCTAGGTTTGGATTGCCGAGAATCATTTGGAGTGATAACGGAAGTGAGTTTGTGGGACGAGTGATGAAGAAAGTGTATGAAGGTCTTGGGATTAGGCAGAAATTTCATGCTGCAAATCATCCCCAATCAGCTGGTTTAGTCGAGTGCTATAATGGCACTCTGAAGCTAAAGTTGGCCGAAATTCAAGAGAGCACTGGTTTACAATGGCCAGATGCATTGCCTTTAGCGCTATTGTCGACTCGAATGACTGTACACTCGCGAATGGGTTTGAGTCCGTATGAGGTTGTGTTTGGTCGCCCGGCGAATATTTGGGGCGTACCAAGACCAACGAGATTTAGCGACCTTGAGTACCCTGTTTTGCTTGATTATTTGAGTGAACTGACAACTAAAATGAGTGTTTTACGTCAACAGGTTCACGATTCTCTTCCACAAGCTACAGATGATCCAGGACACGTGATTGAACCTGGTTCCTGGGTGTTCATCAGGAACTTCCAAAGAACGAAGAATACTCAGCCCCGCTGGACTGGACCTTATCAGGTCCTCTTGTCAACGAGATCTGCGGTGCGAGTTCGTGGTAAAAAACATTGGATCCATGGGTGTCATACGAAGAAGGCACCCCTACCTTTACCATACGATAAGTGGGTTCAAGGCGGTCTTGCAGATTCAGAAACTGAAACTGTCCCGAAGTTCGTCACGTTTAGTGATGCTCGTTTGATTGGTACTAATTCAGAACTGGAGAGTGATCAGCTTTTGCAAGAAGCAATACCTCCTGCGAAGCGGTTGGACACTACTGATCCTCAGCTGTTGTTTACCGATCAAGAACTACCTGGAAAAGATAGATACAATTTGAGATTGAGAATTAAGGACAAATAAAGTGCATAAAGTTGATTTTTTTATTGTTTGCAGGTTAACTCTCCACCAAGGATCTACGTATTTTTGTTTTTCTGAACTGCCATCCGGTTCTTGCTGCTAGGGTCGCGGTTGCTACCAGTCTTGGGAGTTCAAGCCTGAGACACTAGGTCTTGGGTTCCGTTAGTCCGAGGCCGTCTTCCTGGGTTTAGCGGAGGCCTCTCAAGCAGAATCAACCAACCACCGCGGGCAGCAACTTTAGTTTAGGATGGATTTCTTTGAGTCGGAGAGACCTGTGCAGACATTGACTTTTAGAAAACGCATTCGTAAAATAATGTTGAAGAAGTGTTTTTTGATTCCGTGCATACTTTTACTACTGAGTATCGTAATTTTTATAATTGGTTATGTAGCATTTGTTTCTAAAGAGACGTCTAATTCCACTGTGCTATCTACACCTTCACCTACTATTTCCTCTCATTCTTTTCACCCTTTGCCTGAATATGAGGTAGTCAGACGTAAGGAGTTCGCTAACAATTCCTTCATACAGCTTTTGCACCAGCATCAGTTAGTGATTAATACAGCGAACTGCTGGATTTGTGGTTTAATGCCTCATACAGCCGACAAGGTAATTCCTTATTTAGTTTTGCCCTTTAGTCTAAATGGTTCGATTCGAGCTTACAGAACCATGTTCATATATGCCCACAGTGTTGACCCCTTACGCTCACCTAGAGATAATCCGAAGAATAGTCCTATAGCTAGAGGCATAGTCGATATGATTCAAGGGACTAATGCAGTAGAGACTATTCCGCAAGACGAGAGACAACCATATAGTGGCTGGAGCGTAAGTGGATATGGAGTAAGTCTGAGTAATAACCAGCGTGCGAAAAGTCCTCTACCGATCTGGATAGTTTCCCATAAGGGTTACTATTGTCTGCAGGGCAACAGTAAGAATCCGAGAGCTCAGTTAGGGAAGAGCATCTGCACTGAGACTTACGTGTTTCCGTCTCAGTCTTCCCCAGTGTTTTTAGGTGCCAAGGGTACTTATTTTGTCTGCTATGACAAAGCATACACATGGTTGCCCCATGATTTTTAGGGCACATGTTTCGTCTCCTTTCTGTTACCCCCCACATTTACAGCTGCGGCAGATTATCACAAGATGAGAATTATGAGAGGTGTCTTTAGTCAAGAAGACACTGCAGGACAAGAATTGGGTGATTTCTTCAAGGGTTTTCTGCCGTTTTGGGGACCTATGGCTAACAGTAGGAATATTCGTCAGCTTACGAGAGTGGTTGAGTCCACCATAGTTGAGACCGCCGGTGCCCTTGGTAATCTGACTGCTGAGCTCCAGTCGGATAGACTTATGACACTTCAGAATAGAGTTGCCCTAGACGTTATTCTAGCAGATCGAGGAGGAGTTTGTAGATTGATTCAGTCGAGCTGCTGCATTTTTATTCCGGATAATGCTCCGTCGGTCTTCCAGGCCATTTCCAAATTGCATAAAATCTCCGATTCTGTCCACCTGGACAAAGGGGATTGGTCTCTGATGGGATGGTTATGGGGATTGATATCCACTTGGGGTTGGAAGATTTTGATGGTCATTGGTATGGTCTTAGCGATTCTGTTCATGTTCTGTCTCTGTGTGCAGTGTGCTCCGGCTCTTTGTGGCCTTTGTGCTACAATGTGCATATGGAAGCCTGTCCGAAGAGAGATCCATAGCAATAAGATGATGCTACAGCAGCATATCGATGACCTGATGAATATAGATCCAGATTCAGATTAAAATGGGTTTGGGTTTATTGCCTATGATAGGGCAAAAGGAGGGTCTGTGGTTCCGTGGTTCCGAATTGGGTTCGATAGTTTCGAAACCCGATTTATAAAGATTGTCGGAAACGGATGATCTTGGTGTCAGCAGACCGCAAATGATGAGTTTAACGTGTCTGAGTGTTTTCGTATGAATGGATATAGGAGAACACTCAGCATTTGAGGATTTAGTTCGAACCCTCGGGTTCCATTTTGTAAAACGGCAGCCATTTTGTATGGTTGCCCTAACATAGGCTCTATGATTGTGGCCAAACGAGTCCTTGACACGTACGCCTTAGCTGACACTTGGTTGACCTGGCCGAAGTTACTTTTTCCCTGGGGCGAATCCTGCTGAGTTAGTTCCTTGGTTAGCAGCTGCACTGATAAAGATCAAAGAGCAGGACGTGGTCCGACTTTATGGCCCACCGTTCCCACTCCTCTATCTCCTTTCCATCTGTTCCTGCCTTTCCTTTACAACATGTTCATCGATCTGGGTTGAAGGTTTTATGATGGGTTTGTCCGGCCTGATCGAACAGGAAAATAGCATATGTGCGAACGTTTGTGGTGGGCTGGACAACGGAAAGTGGGATTAACTTTTACTGTTGTGATTCGCTACTTTTTGAAATGCTACTTGCTCATTGGTTAGTTTTGTATGCACTGAATGTAAATTGTGATGTTGCCAGAAGCGTAATTTTTGGCATAAAAGACCGAGTTTCGTTCACTGAGATGGTGCAGTCTCTTTCGAACTACCCGTGTGTACTTCGTAGACCTCTGTCCCTGGTTGCAACCATTAAACTTTGGTCTTTGACGTCATCAAGAAGTATCCTGTGTCTCTGTTTGCCAAGACAGGGGAATCTGGGGTCTTTGGGTGTTGCCCTGACACCGCTGGGTTTTTGTATTAGTATTGGTTCTGAGAAAACCCAGTACCTCACCACCAGTCCGTGGTCCATACGTGTTGTGCATCTCCAAAGTGCATAATCTCTGTTTTGCTCGTGTTAAGTAGCAAGTGATTTGTTGACATCTATTTGTTTACTGATGACATGCATTGTATAAATCTGCGCTGAGTGACAGTTGGGTCTGGGTCGAGAGTAAACAGCAATTGCGTGTTGTCAGCGTAAAGATTGTGCCGAAGCCATGGTCTCTGATAATTTTGGCCAGAGGCGACACATAAAGGTTGAAGAGTGTGGGACTTAAAATGGATCCCTGGGGAATACCCTTATCAATGATTTGGCTCTTGGAACAGAAATCCTGTAGTTGTACTTTTGTGGTCTGTTCCGATAGGTAGCTTTTTAGCGATTTTAGATCCAGACCCTCGACATCAAACTCTCCTAGACTTTCTAAAAGAATGCCATGAGAGATGGTGTCGAAAGCTGCAAACAGGTCAAGCAAGATGAGAATGGCCGACTGTCTGGCATCTAGGGAAACCTAACATAACACCAACACAACATGTGTATTTGTAAAGTGCACGTTCACCATTACAGGTATCTTGGTGCTGAATAACAGAGGTTTGTTGTTACCCAAATCAATGGTACTCATTTTATCAACCTCAGATGGTTGAAAGGCTGAGTGGACCCTCCGGGATTGGAACCTGTGACCATGGGTTCGAGCACAGGCCCTTGCAATAGACGCATTAATCCACTGAGCCACCAGACCGAACTAATGTTGTCAATAATCTCTACTAGGGCTGTCTCAGTACTATGATAAGACCGTAAGCCTGATTGGGATGAGTCCAGTAGATTCTTTTTTCATGATAAGTTGACAATTGCTGGTTCACAGCTTCTTCCATTACTTTACCAAACAGGAGTAGGAGAGAGATAGGCCTATAGTTGGCGAGTTGTTTGGGGTCAGCCATTTTTTTTTTAAATCGGTCTAATAATAGCTTTTTTCCAGTGTCCAGTGTAAGCCTTCACCAGGTCTCTGCTTACAGGTTTGTTTTCATCTACAGCCCTCCTATTCAGAGCTTCGGCTTCTCAAGCTGCCAACACCACTTGTATCATAATAAAGTTTTATTAACCAGGCCCCCGACATGTTATTATCCGCTACAACACAGGCCATAAATAACGAACTTTTTGCGTAAGGACATTTTATTAAAAATAAAGAATATTAACAAAACATAAACAGAAGGTACTTCACATTTTCATATAAAGCGTCGTAAGGATGGATTAACATTACTGCTTGGTTCTAAATACACGCTATCAAGAGACGTTAAATAAGACGTTATTTAAAATAGTCTTCATGGGGTCAAAGACCCTATTCTTCTATTTTTTGTATACAGATTACACATACCTCTTTCTACAAGTCTTTCTATCATCTTTCTATCAAAAGCCGTGCCACTCTCCTGCATGCAGGGTAGTTTAAAGCTCTGGTCCGGGGCGTATCGAATCTCATTGAGAGCAGTGTACATGATCCTCACAATCTCAGGGTGGACAAATTTATTTTCAGTGTACACCCCGTACACCACCCTTAACAGTTTACACAACTTGTACGGGTCTAAGAAACTACAAATATAGCGTATTGTTCTTGTTCTCTATGATTCGCACAAACATTTGTGGGCTGCCTGCTGAGGATCCTTCATTTGATGTCCGTGACAAAGGTTGTAATAGTCACGTTTGACACAGATTAGTACCACCACCACAGCGAAACCTGTAACACACTGCATGGCTTTGTAAGACACTCCTGGATCATCCTTTTCACATGCGCCGTTCTTAAAGCCGCATACACATTTGTTGCACCCATCACTGTTTTGGCATTTGGAACTTTCCTCTTGTTTTGAACACCACAGACATTTTAAAATTATGTCGCTCGATTTTTCAGGCTGCCGCTCTGCAGCAGGTCTTTTTGGGTTTGCTCTCTAGGGTTCAAAAGAAGAAAGATTGGCAGTCCATTAGTTGAAGAAATAAAATACATCATTATGTAGCTGACAGCTCATAACAATTTTACTAACCTCCGCATTTTCACTGCCCTCTGCGGCGGCTCTGAAATCTTGAGAGTAGCTAATGCCCTGCTATGCCCCATCATCTTCGACGCTTGTACCCAGCTGTTGCACAACAACCTTCTCAAGATCCATATCCTCCTGAAAGCCCATGTCTTTATAGACGGGTGTGTTAGGTAGAACTATCGATTCTTCATCTTCCTCCATGTCCAAAAAATGGAGTCCGACATACATACTGCCTCACTTTCGCTGCTGTCGCCCTTAATCGGGGACATCCGGGGTACGCAGTCCTTGAGACTGAGTGCTCCCATACGCCGACAAAGGTCATCGCTAAACCCAGTAACGTTGCAGCCCATATCCTTAGGTGTTTCTTGTTGAGCATTCTCGTCCATTACCAGGGGTGTTAAGCTGCGGTAATATCTATCGATAGTGGGTTGGACGCCCCCCAACACATGCCTTTTCACAAGCTGGTTATATCTCTTCATTTTGATAATGTCCTCTTTCTGTATTCAGCCGCCTGCTTGCCGTACAAGGCTCTTAAGGAGGTCTTATATATATCCTAATCAACCACTAAAAGGGGTGTGCACCTCTACATCACAACTCGGCCGACCTCCGTCCTGGGTCTCTGGTTTGCTGCTGCCTCGAAAAACAGCCCCGCCCCTGTGGCAGGCTGCCCTTTTGGGGCAAATGGTCACCTACAGCCATCAGGAGGGTTTGGGACCTGTGACTTTTAGTTCACTTCGTAGGGCTTGGCACCTGTCATTTTTAGTTCACTTCGAGGGGCGTGGCACCTGTCACTGTTAGTGCAAGGGGTGTGGCACCTGTCACTTTTAAGGACACAAGTTTGATGAACAATGGTATCCCTATTTACTACTCATGTGTCTATACTGATTTATGCCTTTGTGAAGGAAGACTATTTATTCTTTGAAACAGCTGTCTATGTCTTTTATACCATAGATAGTATTGCTTTATAAGACACCCCTTCATGGAGAAGAGTACTTACAACCATTGTTCACCTTATTCAAATGTGCACTTTTAGAGCATTGTGTAGATTGGGTACAGGCAAAAGGAGAAACAGCTGTACTTTTCTAATTGATCCTTTCTGTTAAATAGAGCTAGATAGATTGTTCTGGCCACATTATAGTAAGTGTATTCATAAATGATCTTCTCAAAGTTTTGGCCAAGCTGGAAAAGGATACTTTTCTTGTACATTACCGGCCAGTGCCAACACATTCTTTTTTCACATGATGTAATTGAAATTGATTGTATGAAATTGGGTTTCTTATGGGGAGGGGATGTGAATCCCTGCTCAAGCAGCAACCACAATCCGTGTCAGGGTGAATTCAAAAGCAAACCCCAAGTTAACCTGTGCTCAACCCTCTGGCAGCTTGGCACAGAGCAGATAGGCTTACGTTGGAGGCAACTTGTAAAGTAGTTATGCAGCACTTGAAACAGTAATATAGTGAAAACTTCACACAAGACAAACCCGATATTAATTTAGTAAAATTGAATAAAATTGAATAAATAATTTGACACCAAAATGACAAATATCAAATTAGTAGAACCAGAGGTAGGCAAGTTCAAAAGATTTAGGTGCAAATAGCTCCAAAAAGCTCAAAGCGCCACTCCTGGCTAACTGGTCGAGCGAGGCTGGGTGAAAGTCACAAGTTAAAGGCAATCACGGTCCAGAGCAACACGTTTCGTTCGCAGTGAAAGGGGCTGTGAGGAACAGGGAGAGCATTGTGAATGGTCGTCAATTTTCTGCGAAGAGCAGGCTGGGCTTTGCGGACGGTCATTGCTGTAGGGCAAAGTTCCTGCCAGAGCCTCGATTGTCCTTGCTTCAGCTTTGCATTGGCGGTCCCTGGTAGCTGTTGATGCTGTAGCGCGAAGTGCAGATCTTGCACGGCTGGCATCATTTGCGGTCACTGTAGCACAAAAAGTCAGGTTCGCAGGAACTTTGTGTTGGTGTGTAGCGTGTTAAGCAAGAACTTGGCACAAATAGGTCATTTTGTGCTTGCAAACAGCACAAAACTTCAGGGGAGCTCAATCGAGGCCACACCAAGGGTCTTGGATCTGAGGGGAACGCATTGGGGGTCAGGGACTGACTCCAGCAGAAGCCAGCAGGACCTGGGCACTTGCAGGGAGCCTCTGGAGCTTGATATGTTCCTGTAGTACAGAACAGGAGGTCAGCTGGCTGATTCTGGCAGTCACTTCAGCCTAGGATGAAGGCTACACATCCAATCTTACTTCTCTGAAAGCAGGCCAGCAGGCAGCAGAGCAGCAGAGTAGCAAGGCAGCACAGTGGCAATCCCATTCTAGCAGCAAAGAAGTGCAGCAGTCCTTCTTCTGTAGGATTCACAGGTCCAGTGTTGTTCTGAAGAGTTGGGGTCTGAGGTCCAATATTGATAACTGGTTCCTCCTTTGAAGTGCTCAGATGTACTGCCTCCCCTGTCCTTGCTCCAAACTAATTAAAGGTGGTATGCAATACTTTGTGTGAAGGAAGGCCTCAGCTAATTTAAGTCTAAGTGGGGCTGTCCCTAACTCCCCCCTCCCATCCTATCAGTGGTAGCCCATTTAGGTACACCTAAGCACGCTATTGGATGTAGCTGTCTAGGAGGAATATACAAAGACCAAATGTCAATCACTCCCAGGCATGTGACCCAGAGACAGGCTGAAATCAATAAATGGCAAGGGCAGGCTTGGGGCTGGCAAAAGATTTATTTGGCAAAATTCAAGAAATGGCAGAATGCACACCTTTTTTTCACCCAAAACTTCAATTACAATTCTAAATGTTCAATGACAATTGTTTGGAGTGCAACCCCAGTGTCACGCTGCTACCGTGCGTGGCTAAATTTGTGTGTAACAAGGAGATGGAACCTCGTTAGATATCCCAGGCCTGGAATGCACAGCCGTGGAATACATTTGAAAGTAGTGAGCAGCCTTAACTCTTTATTTTGCCTGGTCCAAATGGCGGTTTAAAACTGCTCACAGATCCTGCAACAGCAGGCTTCAGACATGTTTGAAAGGCTACTTAAATGGGTGGCACAATCAGTAATGCAGGTCCACTAGTAGCTTTTAATTTACAAGACCTGTGTACATGTAGTACCACTTTATTAGGGAGTTCCAAGTAAATTAAATATGCCAATGGTTGCCCTCTCCTTCTGTAGTGAGGGCAGGGTCCTACTTGTGCACATTGCTATGTTAGAATAGGCTTATTAGAAGTTTAAACGCCATTTTACCTTTCTGCTGCTTTTGCACACAACACTGCATATAACTGTTGTTGTAAGTTACCCTGCGTGAATTACTTCACATGAAAATGGCTTGTTTTCAACGGCCCTAGATTTACATCTCGACCTTAGTCTGCACAGTGAGTGCTGAAGCCTCCAAGGTTATCATATAATAATAACTTAGTACTTATATAGCGCACGACTCACCACCAGGGCATCTAGGTGCTGTACTCATACCACTGTAGGAACCCTTCCTGGTTTTTCCCTGTGAAGTGTCCACTCCTGGGCACCCCCATGGTGAAACCAGGCATCCCAGCGCTGTTGGCACCATTGTGGAGATTAAGCGAGCTATTGCCCAGAGTTGCAGCGTGGGACCCAAATAGGCACTGAGGCGAGAATAGTAGGTCCGAGGAAATATTGAGCCCGAGATCTGCCGAGGCAGGAATCGAACCCTGGTCTTAGGCCAGAGCTCTCCGTCAAGGTCTGCTGCTCTAACCATTGGGCCACACTTCTCCACTCAGAGAACAATGTTCGCTGTTATACGGGCTGATCGGCCCATGCTTAGACACAACATACACGCAGCTGCTGCTAACTGAAATTCTGGCGCCTTTAATATTGCACTGCATGCATGATCTTGGCACTTGGAGAAAAGCCGTTTCCAGAGAAAGAACTTTTGCCGATCCTGATGTGATTCTCCTCTGCTGATCTTGGAGTTATGGGGTTCCCCATTCAAGCCTAAAATACCTTCTTTATTATATAAAACATAGGGGCCGATTACGATGGCGGTAAATCCGCAACTGCCGGGCCGGCGGTGAGGCCCGCCGACCCAGCGGTGAGGCCTGCCGGCCCTGCGGTCATGGATTTACCGCCATCGTCCTTAACATTCAAACCGCCAAATTAGGATGGCGTGGGAAGGGAAAAGGTACCTCGGCGTACGGGAAAACCGTCCACCGTGGTCCCGCAAGGCAGGCTTTTTCCAACCGCCTTGCGGGACCAGGTACAAGGGGTCAATGTTAGCGGTGCCGTGCAGGCACCGCTGTGGTATTTGAATGCCTGTCTTTTGTGGCGGAGTTCCCGCTGAAAAAAAGACAAGCAGAAAATGCATTTGGGGCCCGTTGCGGATACGTGGGGGGTACCTATGGTACCCCCCTACATTTGCATGTACAAGGTGGCAGCTACTGCACGGTGCCTGCCATGTTGTACAAGCAAATGTAAAACATGTGTTTTTACATTGTGGCGGGTGCTGTCACCCGCCACAATGTAAACATACAGGATGTGCCTGCCAGTGTGGCAGGCGCATCCTAATTAGTTTTGCAGGACTGCCGCACCTATGGTGGGTGATCCCTTTTCCACCAGCGATGGCGGGCGGACTTTGTCCACCCGCCATCGTAATCGGCCCCATAGTTCCTAGCTAGGGAGGGTGGTACATAAGGCAATATAGGTCCTATTTCCACTACCATTATAATATGATTTCTCCCTTTGTGTTTTATGGAATTATAACAATGCTTATCGTATTATTTTTAATCCTATGCCTGCTTATGTTAGCAAAAATACTGCATCTTAGAGCACGTCGTTAAAATAAACATTTGAAACTTTTACGTGTCTCTATTTACTCATGTTGTGGACTGGTATGAGAATAACAACCGAACAAGTGTTTTTGATTATCACCATGCCTGAGAGTAACCTAAGTCGCATGTTCTGGGTTGTCTAATCATTGGTACCTTTGCTATAGGATGAAGAGCTAATGCGGCACTTATGCTAGTCGGTTAGGGGTTCTAGGTACTGAGGTGAGTTTTTTGGTCCACCACAATTCACTGAGGTACTGGGTCTCTGTGCACAGTTCTGTGTGTGAGCAGAATCCCTGCAACACTTCCAGCTCAACCAGAAAAACTATCTCTCTGGAATACTTTCTTAATGTTGAATTGGACTTTATCCAAACTGGTGAAAGTTTGTATGCATTTCCCATGGAATTCGCCTTTCCTTCACTTTCCTTCACCAAACAGAAGACCCTTGATGTCCTCACTTGACTACCTTTGGGCCAGATCAGCCAATTTAGGATTAATACGCATCAAAATCGTTGCTCAGCTAACAGGCCTGCGTTAGCATTGCTCAAAATACATATCACACATTGACACCAGTCTCTCAATAATTCAATATTCACATCCTTTCCTTTTAGAAAAGCACCCTTTTACCACATCAGACAAATATCAAGGAGCTTATCTTGTCCTTGTTTTGAGAGAACGTTCTAAACCTTTTTTTGGATCCCGATCCAACTTAAACAAATAAGTTATTATTTCTGTGTTTAAATTTAGAGTCATAGTCACTTTTTTATCTATGACCGGCCGAGAACGTTACCCCTTTATTGTATTACGCTCCTCCCTATCCAATGGTTTTCTAATCCAGTGTCTAATATACTCAGACACATGTTCCAGATACCACCAATCCTTTCCACAGAGATGTCTGATATCACAGGGATCAAACAGATTATCCCCATAGGGTCAATACCCTTATTTATCTTTTTTACCTTTCTTCTAAATTCTCTCCAAATTCATCCTTAAAATTATCATTGTAATCAAGATCTAACACATGTTCATCCCAATTGCATGATCCCCCTTTAACCTCCATCACACCTGATGATACCTCACTTGCTGTGCTGAACTGCCCTTTCTGTATGCCGCAACTGGCACCTTCTCCATCTCAATCACTTTGGACTCCCTTCTTACATAAACCTATCTCTTTATGCTTTCTTTTCTTTGAGTATTTACCTCTTGACCCTCTGCGCACTTCATCCAATTATTTTTCTTATAATTCTCTATTGACTCACCTCATTATCCTGAGACTCCATACCTACTTCTGGGACCCAGAGTTCAAAATATATAAAATTGACCAATTAAACTTTTCAAAATTAATATTTTTTATATCCAATATCGATCCTCCCAAAGATCACCTTATAAAACTCTGCCTCACCTCAGATGTACTTCAAAACGGCCACAACTGCCAATAAAATCAAATTGATGGTCTCAAGTCTACACGTTTCAAGGTAACAGACCTAATTCCTTTATAAAACAGCCCATCAGCTGTCCATGTTTAAGAACATGCCCAATCTCCTATAGAAAGAGATGCTTGGACACAGTGCAGGCGTCTCCTTCATTTAGTCTCACTAATGCTGACAACATTCGTACAGCCTTCCAAATTGAGAAATGAAATCCAGTATTTGTAAATCGCACAATTACCCAAGGGTGTCAAGGCGCTGGGGGCCATTGGGAAGATTAAGCAAGCTACTGCCCAGAGTCACATGGTGCTGGGCTAACCTGCTGCCGACAATCGTACCGTGAACCACATGGTCCGTAATCAGGCACCCTGGTCGCTGCACCACACTTCTTCCACTGAAGTCTCCTTAACAATCTCGAGCTCGAGGATGAAATTAAACGCTGCTTGTGCTCACAACGACAAGGTAACCCTTACTTTATTTAGAAAATGTATTCCCTAAACCTGTTATAAAGGGAAAAATTACTTACCTCAGATAAAACGAAATTTTATTTCTATAATATAACCTCTAATTTGCACACAATCCAGTATGCTCAAAAGAAGTAAGTTTTCAATATTAAAAATAAAATACAAAATTAATTAATCCTACTACAATAATACCCATAATTTGGGTAACATCAAACATTTAACTCATACAAAATAATTTCAACAACATATAATCTCTCACTCTTAAAACAGAAACATTGATATACTTTTTTTTATTTCAGAAATATTATATTATGCATATTTCAAAATATAAACAAACAGGGAAAAAGAAACAGTGGTATCATACATGGGTTACATTCAGAGGAGCTCTTGTCTGATATGCAAAGCTCTGGATGGCTAGTTAGGGCCCGATGGTCTAATACGTAAACAGAGTCCAGGAGCACATAACCCATAAGAGCAGAATAACATATGACATGTGTATGAAAAGATTTGAATAAGAGGATCAAAGAGAAAGTGCATTAACAGGGATATAATAAAGAATAGAAAAGAAGTGCTAATAGGTGTAGATTCAAGAGGCTGTAGGGTACTTAGGTGAAGATGTGTTTCGGGATGTATATTCTCGGCTAGACAGGAGTCAAGCACATTGATATACTTATCTGCTCAGATGCAGAAACAAAAGAGAAGGAAGATGGAGGTCAACCAGCATATATAAACTGAACATTCTGTTATTCATTGTGATGTTTTTGAAGGTTCTATTTGAATGCTTTCGATAGTATTGCTGCTCAGAAGAGTAGATACAAGTGTAATGCATAATTGCTAGCCTCCTGTCTTGACATACAATTACTAATTACCATTATGCACAAGTTTGAGATGAACCTCAGGTGCCATATAGGATGAAAATTTTCATTTCAAAACTGAAGAAGAGCCTTGTCTTGCTCTAAGTTTGCAAAGACATGTCAGAATGTACACTGTCTTTCTGAACCCAGTTTCTTCAGTGCGCTTTCTCATACCAATCCCCAAAGTGGCTGTCCATGATGATGTCAGAAATCCACTTTCTGGTGCACCTGGCCATTAAATCATTTGAGATTGGATGATGAGAGTGGATATAGTAATAAGCGTTTGTAGAATAGAGATCCTATGAGTGTGTGGTATGGTACAGGTATATTGTGGCCTAAATATGTGATAAAAATTGTGCCCAAAATATAATGCACAAAACTATTGGCCCATTGGAAATGATAATCCAAATCTACACTCAGTGGAGGGATATTTTTGTAAGCAACAGCAATTAATTAAGTCATAATATTTATGTCAGACAATATTTTTATTATTGATATTTTACCATACAATCTGAGTGAGAATGCATATGAATTATTGTGCAAGTCAAGCCTGGAAAGCCTCTGAGGGATCCCACTATTCTCTGCAGTCTAATAAATTATATAGGTGAATTTGAACTCATTTACACTGTGTATTAGCATCAAATCATTTGGGCAAGTACAACAATCCTCAATTCACTAGCAGGTCAGGCATGTACATTTTGTGTTGATTGTCTCACTGTCCCTTACCTGGGTAGTTCTGTTGGATAGCACACTGACAATTGTCAATAGTCCTTCAGGATTTGGAGTCATCTGTTGCGAGTCATCCCTTTGGCATGAGGTATTCATGCAGCAGGTTGCCAGCTTCAGTGAGTGCCCTTGGCTCTTGTTGATCACTTGACACATTCTTATGAATCATTATTTTCCTACCCAAACCACTGGACCTCTTAATGATGTATTGTATGCAAATTTATGGAATGTCATGGCTCTTCTTTTCCTTCTTATATAGGCCTTCTCAAGGAAATAACCATGTTTTCAACGGCTATCTGCATTTGTAAGATGGAAGTAGGGAGTCATGGCTTTAGGCATTGTTTAAGTAAATTGTGGTATATGGGACTGTGAATAACCTAGTATATCAAAGGTCATGTACTACTATCTAGATATCCAATTGAGTTTGCCTTAAACTACACTAAGCTCTCTCTATTAGGCTAGTTCGCAAGTAAACTGAGTGCTGGACATTCCCTAAACTGCCAGGATCTCTTGAAAAAAGAAAAAGTAAACAATGATGCAAAAAGGGAGTGTGCTCACCAGGCAGAATTGCACTCTGGTCACCTCCACTTGTAGCAGGAGATTCTTTGGGGCTGCTAAACTTTGATCTCTGGTGAGAGGTAGAGAGTCCATCAAGACACTGAGTTCCCCTTTCTGGACTCCAGCATCTAGCTGTGGTATCCACGCTGAATCACTGACAAAATATCGACTACCACAATATCGAGGTACAAAAATATTGTGACAAATATATCAAAGTCAAGAATATCAACATTCTATCTACATCATGGTAAGTACAGAAATATTGAAAAAAAAATATCGGTCTAAAATATCATTGTTAAAAATATTGTTTTTTTTAAATGTTGAAAAATAATGTAAAATAAAGTAAATACTACATATAATTAAAAGAAATATACTTAAAAATATTTTTAAATGTTTAAAAATCATAACTAATACATATAGGGGCCGATTCCGATTCTGGTCGGAAGGGTCGGAGCCCTTGCGACCGAATCGGAATGTGTCGGCCGGATTCCTTTCCGACCAAGCCATTCCGATGGGCTCAGTCGGAATGGAATCCAACTCGGATTTCCGGATGGCTTATGACGGGCTTGGAGAGCCCATCTGCCATCCGGAAATCCTTCGGTACTCCCCCGCTCGCTTCTTTACAACCGAGGGAGTACGATGGCAGTTTTTCAATGCCTTTTTGTGCCGGTGTTTCTGGCACAAAGAGGCAGTCTGAAACTGTCTCTGGGGATCACAGCAGGGCCCCCATTTGTGTGAGACCGCCGAATGGCGGCCTGGGGGCACCTATGGTGCCACTCCGTTTATCCCTGCATCTGGTGGCTGGCACCTTGGGGTGCCGGCCACAGGGTGCAGGGATGAACTGCACCCCTCCATTTCACAATGGAGGCATGCTCCCAATGTGAAGTGTACGAGTGCGACCGAACAGGGTTTGGTCGCATCGAACTTGCAGGGCCGTAACCGACCACAGCAGGTCGGTCGGTTACGACTCCTGACTGATGTCGGACGGACCATTGTCCGTCCGACATCGGAATCGGCCCCATAATGTTAAAATAAATTAAACAAATACATATGAAATATAATATATATACTTACTTAATAATATTCGTGATTAATTATTTTAATAACTTATACTTTGTTAAAAATGTTTTATAAATTATAAATACTTATATACACATACAAAAATAATAAAAAATATATATAACAAATTAGAAAACTACAATATTTTTAATCTTTTAAAAAGAAATTATACACATTAACTAAAACAATACAGAAAAATATTGGATAGCAAAGGGAATAAAATTACTATGCCAACTCCAGAGAGTGCAACAGTAGGGAAAGTGTTAGATAGCAAAAGAGTTAAAATTACTATTCCCACTCCAGTTAGTGCAACAGTAGGGAAAGTGTTGGATAGTGTAGGGGTAAACATTATTATTTCCACTCCAGTGAATACGACACTAGGGACAGTGTTGGATAGCGTAGAAGTAAAAATTACTATTCCCACTCCAGAGAGTGCAACAGTAGGGAAAGTGTTGGATAGCTTAGGGGTAAAAATTACTATTCCAACTCCAGAGAGTGCAACAGTAGGGAAAGTGTTTGATAGCGTAGGGGTAAAAATTACTATTCCCACTCCAGAGATTGCAACAGTAGGGAAAGTGTTGGATAGCGAAAGAGTTAAAATTACTATTCCCACTCCAGTTAGTGCAACAGTAGGGAAAGTGTTGGATAGCGTAGGGGTAAAAATTACTATTTCCATTCCAGTGAGTACGACAGTAGGGAAAGTGTTGGATAGGGTAGGGGTAAAAATTACTATTCCCACTCCAGAACTAATTCTCAATACCAAGAAATATTAATTAATAAATAACAATTAAATCCAAACCTATTCCCCTTTAAACACACAACCAACTCCTAAACTAAATTAACAGAATTAATATATTTATCAATTACTAAAAATGTATTACCAATTAATAATTAATAAACAATAAATTAATTATCAATACCAAAAAAAATGCTAATTATTAATTAATATATTATGTTAATGTACTTCTCCCTCTATTCCCCTATAAACCCACAACCCACTCCAATAAAAAATTAACACAATTAATATAATTAACAATTAATCAATTAATTTAAAAAAATCACCTATTAATAATTAATGAAAGATAAATTAATTATCAATCCAAATAAATAAAAATAATCATAACTTAAGTACAATTAAATTACTTCCCACCCTATTCCCCTATAAACCCACAACCCGCTACGGAACTAAAATGCTAAATGTTATTAAAAATCATTATTAATTTCTAAACATTATGATTTAATGTACTATGGTTATATTACTTCCCACTCTATTCCCTTATAAACCCACAACCCGCTATGGTACTAAAAAGCAAAATTTACTTTAAAAAAATGACTAACTTCTTAAACATTTAATACATATATTAAAAAAAATACAAAACATAAAACATGTGGAACACACACATCTAAAATACATACCAAAATACATAACACTAACATGAACATCGATATTATTAACATCAATATTTATGCTATCAATATTACTAACTTCGATATTAACAAAAACTATATTTCTTACCTTCAGGTCGATATTCTGATCACTGATATTCTAGATGTTGATATTCTGTCCCTACGATATTTAAAACTCGATATTTATGTAGGTCAAAATAGAAAACTCGATATTATGTCTGTGCACCATCCACGCTATCAAGGTCCACAGCTACACCACTATAGCTGGCCACCGGAACCTTTTTGACTTGAGCCTAACCCGGGAAAAGCAGGCTGCACTCAGTTCTGTACGCACCAGCAGCACCAGGATTCAGTCAGGTCCATGTCCAAGAGGTGCTCACACAATGTAAAGGAAAGTTGAACAGTATATGTCTCAGGTCAGGCTGTTGCATCATGATCTACTGACAATCAGTCATCACTTTTAGCTCATTCAAAAGGTTCACCCAATGAAACTAGGACAGAGTTTTCTTCCTCCGAAAGGTCTCTAGGAGGGCCTTCATACGAGAACACTTTGCAGTCACCTGCTGCCTTTTTGTACCTTTCATGCGCTTTGTCTCCTGCAAAACGTTGTGCATCACCTGCAGGAAACCCTAATAATAAATAAAATAGAAGAGTAAGAAGTGGGGAGGAGTGGGGAGCTTTCCTTGTTCTTCTCAATAGGCAGCATCCATCCTCCATCCTGCAAGTGCCATTCTTACCAATAAATGAATGTTTGTGAATATCTGAGTCCAAACCTTACTGCAGGGTAAATTGAAGCACTTTCTATCACAAGCAACAAAAACAAAGTTATTCTCCTAAATGTTTTCAAATCTTTGAAACATACAAAAAATGAAACACAAATGTACTGCAGTCTGGCCAAGGCTTCTGGACTTAACATAAGCAGGCCAGTAGTCATGTTGTAGCATTTATAGATGTATACTTTTAGTGGATAAATAATTATTTTTTATGATAGGTTTTAATAGAGGTACTACAATAATATAATTGTAGTTGAAACCATTTTAATCAGGTGTGTATAAGTTTGTTTATTATTGAGGTTTACTGATGCCAGATTTTCATAATTGTATCATATTAGTTAATATGAATGCTGTTTTGTTGCTGCCATTCCACTCCTTCTCTTTCCCTTCCCATCCCGTTTCCCTGTGATGCTTTCTCCCCATACAGCCTTCACAGAACAAGAGACAAGCTAATGTCTTAGTGTACTTTTCTGATGTGCAGTTATTGTATATGAACTTTCTAGTGTTTGCTAATAGGTGACAGCAGTCCAAGGTTTTTCCGTTCTTCCGCTATATTGTTGCTGGGCTTAGCACTTTTCGGATGGTATGGAGTCTGGTGGCTTAGTGGACTAATGAATCCACTATAGAAGCCTGTGTTTGACCTCATGGTCACAGGTTAAAATCCGGGTGAGTCCATGCAGCCTTTCATCCTTCTGAGGTTTAATCAAATGAGTACCATTGAGTTGGGTAACAATAAACATCTGTTATTCAGCCCCAAGATACCCTTTGGTAAAAGTGCACTTTACAATGACACATTATGTTATAGGGCCTTTTGTTTGAAAATGTTGCATTTAGTTGAACTTTCTATGATGATGTTTTGCTGAGGCTGCTTGATCTTTTCTCAGAAAATGGGATAGTGTTAACATGCAATGTTACTATGTGGATTTCTCTGATATGTCAAAAGAGATGTCACATGTGATCATATCAAGATGAAACTGTAGTTTTACTACTTTCCTGTGTGACCATCGAAAACCTCTTGATTTTGTGGGTGAGAGAGAGATTTTCCTGAACACCTTTTAGCTAGGGATACTGTCCATTCCCCTTATAATCTTGCTGTTCATTTAGAATAATTCTAATTTAAGGCTATGTAGTCTGTATTTGAGTCTTCATTGCATATTTTACTTTTCTTTGTACCACTTTAATTATTGGATTTTGTATAAAACCCTTTACCTTTTCCTGAGCTAGAATTCAGTTAATGCGTGGTCCCAGTTATTTATTTGCAACACTGCTAACTAATATTGCGGTCTGATGTTGAGGAGGGTAACTTGTAATGCAAGATCAACCCCCAAGAGACTAATCTGAATTTTGGGGTGTCCTAAATTCTGGGGATCTGTGTTTGGCTTCCACAAATAGTTTCCCTACACACCACAACTGCACACTAAAATATAAACAGCGTCTACCAGCAAGGGCTTGGACAGCAGGATCCAACTGACCACCACTTGATGCTCCAGGGTGCGGCGATCGGTGGAGGGTTTCCCGATCTCAGGGCACACCAAATGCATGTCCTTGAGAACCACCATTTTTTTCATTTTGAGGGGTCTCTCAGGATCAAGACCCAAAAGAAATAGGCAAAAAAACGTACAGCCATGAACAGAACGCCGGTGGCACAGATGCAATGTGCCGGGAATCCTTGACCTTATGTAGAATGTTTCTGTGAAAATTAGAGGGGTCACCATTTAATATTAGCCTGGATTTCTTCTAACAACCACCCCTAACTTCAGGATGTCTTTACTGAAGGGGCCCTAATACCTGATCTTAAATACACTGACTCTGGACAGACAATGCTAGGAGGAAAGATTGTTAAAGCAAATTTCTCTCTGTCATGATATTATTTGGCAATAACAGCATCTCATCAAGTATGTCAGAGGTTTTCAATTACTCTAAAATCACTTGAATTATTTGGATTTATATCGAAGAAGATGGTAGACTCAAATCTTGGTGTGAATACAATTGTATGATGAGCAACTGCCTAACTGTTGATTAAGTCCCAAGAACAGAATTTGTCTCATGGGCTCCACAAGCACCATAGAGGTAAATGGTAACTGAAACCTGAAGTTAAGACTTTCACGCCATAGCCCATATGATTTTGATGAGAGAGGAACTTGAAGACTGGAGCTTCTAATTCATAACCTTGCGAGTTTGCAGAACTGTCAGAGTTGCAGAGGGAAATAGGCAAATTTAAGCTGACCAAGAGAATGTTCCATCCTTAAGGTACTACTCAGGCATGTAGCGTTGCAAGCAAGAAAGATGCCACTGAGTTAGTTAACATGTAATGGGAGATTGGCCTGCTCTTCGGTCAGATTAACAATCCTCTACTTTATAAAGTAATAGAAAATCATTGTTAAATTCTTAGTTGTATTTAATATTTTGCATGCTTCTTTGTGGAATGTGTGCGGCATGCTAGCATTCCAGCTTGAGGAGCGCCTAAGTACGGTTGCTATGAGGAGATGGAAAGCCGGTATTGTGGGAAGAGAACATTGGCAGGTACTTTGGTGTTTCCCCTCCACAGTACCCACTTGGGGAAAACAGTTTTAGCACAAATCCCCGTAAAGCACCCACTTTGGAATAGTCACGGACTACCTGTCCCAGAAAGCACTTTTGCACGAAGTCCCTCAAGAGCGGGGCATAATGGTATTAAGTCCACAAAGCTGCCGGGACTTTGATCACACAGCCAGTGATCAAGGGCATGGAGCCCGAAACGGTATGGCGCTTCTGTTGGAGGGGTAAATGCGCTGTACTTGCTGCCCACAATAAATGAAGGAGATTTTCCATCTGTGTTGGCGTTTCCATGCAGGGCAACCTGAGCAGGGCAACCTGGTGTTTTAGACATTTAATTGCAGCGCGCCTCGCCGCGGAAACGCCCCGCTGCATATTGTGCGGACCGCAGCGCCTAAGTACGGTTGCTATGAGGAGATGGCAAGCCGGCAATGTGGGAAGAGAACATTGGCAGGTACTTGGGTGTTTCCCCTCCACAGTACCCACTTGGGGAAAACAGTTTTAGCACAAAGCCCCGTAAAGCACCCACTTTGGAAAAGTCACAGACTACCTGTCTCAGAAAGCACTTTTGCACGAAGTCCCACAAGGGCGGGGAATAATGGTATTTAGTCCACACAGCTGCCGGTACTTTGAGCACACAGCCAGTGATCAAGGGCATGGAGCCCGAAACCGGTATGGCGCTTATATATATATATATATATATATATATATATATATGTATATATATATATATATATATATATATATATATATATATATATATATATATATATATATACACCAATAACATAATATATTTAAAAAACGAACCATTTTAAATAAAAATAAAAAAGCAAACAACATTCATTTACATTGCTTACAATTTTATTAACATATTTTACACATTAAAAACGTTAATAATTATAAATATAATAATTTTAAACAAGCAAACACATAATAATATACATTGTAACAATATAATTGACATTATATAATGTTGTAATTAATACATATACTGTTCCCCCCACAATTTATAAAAAAAATAAGCAAATTCTTCCACTAATGATGTACAAACTTTACTACTCCCACATCACAAAACGCATCAGTAGGAAAACTATTACATCACAAAGAGGTTTAATGTACTATTCCCACTCCAGTTAGTGGAGCAGTAGGGGAACTGTAGGATTACAGAGGGGTACAATGTACTAATCCTACACCAGTCATGGAATAGTAAGGAAAGTTTTGGATTGTGGAGGGGTACTATTTACTATTCCCACTCCAGTCAGTGGAACAGTAGGAATAGTGTTGGATTGCGAAGGGTAAAATTTACTATTCCCACTCCACTCCAGTCAGTTCAACACTAGGGAAAGTGTTAGATTGCTAGGGAGGGGTGGATAAAATGTACTATTCCATCTCTAATGAGTGCAACAGTAGAGAAAGAGATGTATTACGGAAGGGTAAAATGTACTATTCCCACTCCAGTCAGTATTGCATTGCAGAGGGATAAAATGTACTGTTCCCACTCCAATTCGTGCCACAGTAGAGAAAGTGTTGCATTGGGTAGGGGAAAAATTTACTATAGCCACTCCAGTTACTGCAACAGTAGGGAAAGCGTTGGATTGCAGAAGGGCAAAATTGACTATTCCCACTTTAGTCAGTGCAACACTAGGAAATGTGTTAAATTGCGGAGGGGTAAAATGTACTATTTCAACTCCAATGAGTGCAACAGTAGGGAAAATGTTGGATTCCGAAAGGGTAAAATGTACTATTCCCACTCCAGTCAGTGGAACAGTAGGGAAAGTGTTGGATTGTGGAGGGGTCAAATTTACTATTCCCATTCCAATGAGTGCAACAGTAGGGATTGCAGATGGGTAAAATGCACTATTCCCACTCCAGTCAGTGCAGCATTAGAAATATACAAATTATCTTCAACACAATAACATAATAGCGCAAATATAGTAAACAAATAAAAACATAAATATGTAAAAACAATTACAAATATATTTTATAGGAAAAATTAAATTAAATATATACATATGACAATGTTAAATACATATAATACTTAACTACAAATATTATTATAATACAAATGTTCCTTTAAATAATTATTTTGATTTACAAATTATGTATTAACAAAAAAATATTTATTGAATAATTTTATTTTTGCTACTTCCCCATACACCCCTACAAAACTCACAACCCGCACCTAAAACTTTTGAATAAACAAAATATTTACACTATGAACATAAATATTTATCAATAAACTAATTATCATTAATTACAAATTAATTATAAGTATTTTACTTCCCACAATATACCCCCACACCAACACACTCCTAAAATGCAACTTAAAAAATAGTAATTACACATTTAATATAATTAATTATCAATGTAATAATTACTATGAAATAAAAACGTAATTAGAATTAAAATTAAATTAACTTACTTCCCACCCTATACCCCTACAAATCCCACAATCCACACCTAATAATAAAATTAAAAAATCAAATTACACAATTAACACAATTAATGATCAAGTAATGATCAATTAAATAATTATTATTATTAAATGAAAACTAAATATTAATTACTTATAATTCATTTACTTCCTAACCTGTACCCCTATAAACCCCACAACCTGCACCTCAAATTTTAAAAAATGCATTACGTAATTAACATAATTAAACAATTAACATTAATTCCCAACTAATCATAAATTATTTAAAATTAATTTACTTTACACCCTGCACCCCTATAAACCCCACAACAGTACAATTTTTTTTATCATTTACACAATTAACATAATTAATTATCAATTAAATAAATAATAATCATAAACAAAAAATATTAATTCATTTAAATTACTTCCCACCCCATACCCCTTTTAACCTCACAAACTGAACCTAAGATTAAAATGAATTGCACAATTAACATGATTAATTGCCAATTAAATAAATAATATTGAATAAAAACGAATTTATAATTATTATAAATATATAACTTCCCATCCTGTACCCCTATAAACCCCCAACCTGCTACGGTACTAAAAATCACAGAAATTAAATGAATTAAGTTTCATAACTTCTAAAAATGTAACAACTATATTCAAAAACATAAACAATAATTCAACAAAAAATTCTCATCATATGCATTTAAAATATATACTAAAATACATAACAATAATTAAAAAACAATATATTATTAAAAAACTATATTTTTGTAAACTATATTCATGACTTCGATATTCTAAGCATTGGTATTACTTACCTTAAATTCAATATTCTGGACAACAATATACTTGCTGGCAATATTTCCATATCATGATATTTTGGAGTACATTTCCTGGTAGGACAATATTTTTACTTCGATATTTTGTCTGAATACCAGGAATGTAATCTAAACTACCTGAGATGCTAAGAAAGTATTTTCATAGCTGTTTTCATTGCGTTGAGTGAGTATGCATTTTAAAAGTGTGAATGGACAACGTTAGGCCTCAGGGTCCTCTTACAAAGGCCAAGAAACCTTTATTAATTGGTATTTTGGAATAGACATCCCTTTTCCTAGAAGGCATTTTCCTTTGGAGCATTCCTGCCTCGATTTTAGGCAGAACTCTGATTAGTTTTTTTCAGGCAATAGATTATTTAGGGGAAGTGGTTTGGATTAGGTATAATCTTGTACAAGGGGCTCATGCTATGTGGAATGAGTGTCAAGTTATGTATGTTACTTATGCTAAGTTTTCCATAAAAACCCATCCTCCGCCCAATTGATTACTTAAGAGACTAAACAAAACCTTTAGGTACATAATAGGAAGTCTTGAGGAACCTTCCAGTAGAAAAAGTGAAAATCTCCTTCCGTGCCTTTTGTTGAAACTTCTAAAGAAATTAAATGGATTCCGTCCCTTAGAACTGAACTGTGGAAGAACGAGAAGATGGGCAAGCACATGAAAAGTCAAAGAGAATTTTGGAAACCAACCAAAGCTAGGTAAATCATTGGTATGACCAGAAAGTGTGGATTCTTTAGACCTGGAAACACTAGGAACTATGACAAAAAGATAATTAGAGTTTAGGCACAGCACATTAAACATTTAGATCCCCTCCTCCCCACTACAAGCACATTGAGCTCATTACATATATACTGAATGTCTTTGGGAATAAATTGTATATCACTGATGTGAGAAGCATGCCCACTGCTTTGTGGATATGAATGAAAAAGAAATGAATGAATGAAATGAAATGAAATGAATGAAATGAAGTTTGATTTATAAAGCGCATGGCTGCCCGAAAGCGTCCCAGCGCTAACAGAAAATAGAACAAAAAGCAAACCGAGGATGAAACCAATAATTAAGAGTCCTTAGGAAAAAGAATTGTTTTAAGTGCCTTTCGAAAATTAAGATAACAGGGTTCGGCGCAAATCCAATTGGGGAGGGAGTTCCAATTTTTTGCTGCATTTACGGAAAAGCGGCGACCCCCTGTGCGTGCCTTCCTAACTCTGGGGACCCTTGCAAGATTACCAAGGTCCGACCGGAGAGCCCGAGATGATTTATAGGGGCACATCAGGCTCCTGAGGATCAGAGGTCCTTTGCCCTGGAGACCCCTATGGGTGATGCATAGCGCTTTGAAGATGACTCTTTCGCATATTGGCAGCCAGTGAAGTGCTCTCAGGGCCTGGTCCATTGCTACCTGCGGGAAACTGAAAAGTAGATAAACGCTACTGAAATGGTAGAACAAATTGAGTCACTGTGTGTCAATAGAGTGTATCCAAGGCTTAACCATTTCTTCAGTGTGCTTCTGTGCCTTGTGTATACAGTCTGAAGAACTCCACAGCTGGTACTATAAGATACTATAAATCCTTTGATTTACAACATTGTGAAAACGATTTTTTACTGCAGTGAAGTTTGTCACTTTTGGAATTTTTTGTTGTTGTTAATATCTAATACCACTGGGAGAACTTCGCAAAGGCCTATAAAAATGTGAATATACTGATTCCCTATAGACAGGTAATCTCAAATGAGGGATTTAAGAAATTGGATTATTTTTGGAGTGAGCAACTGCCCATTGCCCACTTCAGGAAATAATCACAACCCTTATCAGGATGAACCCTCCAAGTCTCTAAATTAACCTGAGGTCTCGCCTCTGGTAGCTATGGTACAAAGCAGACAGTCTTAATTTAGGGCAATGTGTTCAATATTTCTGCAGAAAATGCAAAACAAATCCTAAATGAATTAGAATTAGAAAAATAGAGTAAAATGTAATAAACAAAATGACACCACAATGACAAAAATTCAAAGAGGGAAACTGCATATATGAATTTTATACGTTTTAAGTAGAAATAGAGGCAGGAAAAAGTCAAGCAGCAACGACGGTCAATGGTCGTTGTAGATCGGAACCGAGGTGAAAATTCAGGGCAAATGTGATGGAGCCTGGGTCGGATACATCCAGTAGATTGGTCCCGGTGGAAGTCTGGAAGTCGGAAAGATCAACAAAATTTCTAAGTCCCATTGTCCTGGAGGAAAAGTTTTCAAAAGTTTCCAATGTTTCTTTTATCGTCCAAACAAGCATAGCAATTCACTTTTAACACCCCAGTACCTCAAGGGAGGCACCTAGAAGCTCACAGTGAACATGGCAGAAGTCAACAGCAGGGCCCAGTCCAGGTTCAGTTGCCACTGGTCAGCTGGATAATTTCAGGAAAAGGTGTGTAAGAAAAGGAGATATCCCCGACTTCCTAAATCGGGATCACTATATTGTTTGGAAAGACAGGGATTTAGGAACATAGATTTCAAATGGACACAAACTGACAACAAGGAATACTGACTATGGATTGACAATACACATTAAAGCATATAGTAAAAAAGATGCTTTATTTAATAATATTATTATTGAGGATCTGACTTTTTAACATTCATTGTAGATCCAACAATG
Organism: Lissotriton vulgaris; assembly: GCF_964263255.1. Taxonomy (NCBI): domain Eukaryota; kingdom Metazoa; phylum Chordata; class Amphibia; order Caudata; family Salamandridae; genus Lissotriton; species Lissotriton vulgaris. Next base: position 232,573,456 of record NC_141696.1, read on the forward strand.
ATTCTCATGTTGTGCACTTTATACTTGTTATGCGTCACAATACATTTCAATATAAATATGCAATTCATAAATAGATCCAAAAGGTACCAGAAATATATACAGGAATACTTAGGGCTCCATTAGGATGACGGGCGGACTTTGTCAGCCAGCCACCCTATCGGTATTCTGGACCGCCCGCCATATGGGCGGGGGTCGCGTTGGGGTAATTAGGATGTGCCCGCCACAATGGCGGGCACATCCTTCAATTTTAGCATTGTGGCGGGCGGTGCACTCTGCACCGCCCACCACAATGCTAAAAATGCATTTTTGCATTCGCATATACATAGCGGCGGGCACCGCGCGGTGCCTGCCGCTTTGTATATGCAAATGATGGGGGGTACCATAGGTACCCCCCCTGTGCACCCCCACCACGGCCTATACCATGGGGGCCCTCAGGGGCCCCCAATAGCAACAACCGCCTGCCTTTCCGTGGCGGGATCGCCGCCGCGAAAGGCACCTATAAACACGCATGCAAATATGGCTGGCGGTGTCTGATAGACACCGCCACCATATGAACCCTTTTCCGCCCCGGCCGCAAGGTGACCGGGCGGAAAAGTGGCGGGCGGTGTTTTTCTCCGCTGCGGTCCCCCCCGCCATTGTAATGTGGCGGGGGGGGGGAAAGGGTGGCGAGCGGGCATTTCTGTCGGGCGGATCGCCACCACCACCATGGCGGTGGCGATCCGCCCAACATCATAATGGAGCCCTTAGTATTAATCAGAAAACATGGCTAGAAATAATTTATAATTGCTAAGCGCGTTTCGGCTATGAGCCTTCATCAGGAAGCAATGATGTATGTTCCAAGTGTACATATACAAAATACATGAAAAATCTATATCAGTGTCAGTGTAAAGTCCTAATACTAAAGTTACATGTGCATGCAGTACATTTGATCTATTATTTACAAAACTATGGTTAAAAACAGGGGGGAACAAGAATCTTAATATATACATATATACAATGTTACATACACTATCTTATACACATCATGTATTTGATGACAATTAAAGAGCTTTACCCTTATCTCTGATTTTGCGTGGAATGATGGGCTGGAAAAGGGTTCTTATATCATGAAACAGTGGTTAGCGGGAGGTTCATAGTAACTGCTGGTAGATGACTATATGCTGTAGCTAATTGATATCTATACTATCTGAAGAGGAGGTACAGAGGGGAAACAAGAACAGAGGGTGGGAATTGGGAGTGAAGGGCGAGAAAGAAGAAGAGAATGAAGACAAGAGTGAGGGAGAAAGAAGAAGAGATGGACAAATGATTGGTTTAACCTGCTTAGAGTCAGTTAGAATAGTAGCAGGGTGTGGGAAAATGAAGGAAAGAAGGAAGGAAGGGGTATTATGTTTGAAAAAAGGGGGTAGAAAGTAGTAAATACTACTAGCGTGCTAGGATCTTGCCTTACCAATATAATATTGCAGCCGCAATATGAGGGGGTAGACTCTAGATGCACATATAGAGTTGCACTAAGACCAAGGTATGACACAGTTTGGGGTGCAGAGGTTGACTCTTCACTGTGGAAAAAACAGAACGTTGACATATGTCAGGTGGCAATGGTGGTAATAAAGGCAGTTGGAGCCATCACACAAGGGGTTGGCTACCTGCTGGTAGAGTATGTGAAATGTGTATACACAATGCTACCCTGTAGTCTTGTATGTTCATGAAGCTGTGAGGGAGACAAAGGGAAACAGGTAGGTATTTAGAGATTGACTGTTGGCAAGGAAGGGGTGGTGTTTCTCATAGTATTAGGGGGAGGGGTAGGTGATAATAATGAAAGCTAGACAGGGCTAATGGTGTTGGCCTAATAGGTAAAGCTGGATACGAATAATGTAAGAAATGCGTGTTACCTTGGCAATGTAGCGACATGGTGTGACGTGGGGAAATCAGGGAGGTGTCACGAGGAGCGGACATCTTGGTTCAAACTACAGGGGGACGAGGGGGAAAGGGGAGAAAAAAGGATAAAAAGCAACAAATAAGGGGTTTGATTCGATGAGCCCTTGGGGATAACGGATTCTAGTTGCCCCTATAGAGCCTTCACCAGGTTAGATTACCTGGTTTCATGTCGGTTCACGATTTTATAGTTCCTCGCTCCGGGTGAAGATGGAAAACAAAGCGTTTCTGCAGGGAATAATCGGAAATACGAAACGCTTATAAAGAGCGGTTCAGGGAAATGTTTATGGTAGTACTCGGTAGGATCTGTATAGTCTGACCAGGTTAGATCTTTACCTTGAGGTGAAGTTGATGCCGTCCGCCAATGGTGGGGTCTGGCTCTCCGGCGTCTTGACCACAGTCGGAAGCTGGAGGCACCAATAGGGGGGATACTATTTATAAATCGGACTCGCGCGCGTTTTTCCGTATCGATGAACGGAAGGTGGATACGCTGAACCCGGAAGTCTCTCTGTATCCACGAAGGCTCACTGAGTAATGCGGGCTTGTGTGGCAGCCATATTTGAATGATGAATGGATATGGAAATGCAAGGGGATCTTACCTTTTCCTTGCGTGAGAAGCACCAGTTACGTGTTTAGATGGGTCCTACCTGAAGTTATGTGATGTGTCTTAAATTATGAATGAACTTGTGGGGATCTAACCTTTGCCTGGTGCACGGGGGCGCCAGTTACCTATTTATAGTGGTCATATTAGAAATGCAATAGTGTGTCTGTAAGGAGGATAAGTGATGTAGATGTCTAAACTGTGGAGGGGGATATAAAAGTTTGTCAATTTTCAGCATAGAATCTCGATGAGATATTAGATTAATCAGTTAATGAAAACGTATATATTGATTAGCTATAGTTATATTTTAGGGCCTGCTCCCAAGGCAATTCATTATTCATTCCTGTGGCATAGGTACTGAGAGTGAAAATCCAGTAGACCTCCCTACATTTACGTATTTGGGTGCTTAGTGTGCCTGATGATTTTCAGATTTTCTCAAGGATGAGCCTGCGAATCTCATTGGCATTATGCTTTGCTTCCAAATAATGTCTGACTAATGGTGCTTGGGTTTTACTCATTCGGATAGCGGACCTATGTTCGGACAGTCGAGTGGACATCATCCGTGCGGTTTCGCCTACATACCCAAGATTGCATGGGCATAGTAGTAGGTATACCACATTGGTGGTTTTGCAATTCGTTAGAGTTTTCGGTTGTATGGGTATATTAACACCTTAGCTGCTTCGCAAATATCCCTCCCCAGTGCTGCGCTGTCCATTGGAACTAGTGCTGAATGGACGTCCAATGGTCGTGCGCAGCACTGGGGAGGTAGCACTCGTGACGACCGTTGGCCGTCAGCAGCGCTTAAGAGGTTATTGAAGGACCAATTTTTTGTCTCAATGGCAAATTCACATGCAGCACAGGAAAGGCATTTGTAATTGCCTGTAACAGGTGCGTTTCCAGTTAAAGATGTTTGTATTAGATCAGTATTTTTAGTTTGCATTCTTGACTGCACTATTAGGTCTTTGAGATTTTTATTCTTCCTGTAGGCAAAGACAGGTTTGGATAGATGTTGTTCTTTAGGTCTCGTGGCATTCAAAATATGCCAATTGGCATTAACTATTTGTTGTAGTTTGGCATTCATAGTGGAGTGTCTTGTTACGAATACCATTTTACAATTTGACTCTTTTACTTGGGGTGTGAGCAGATGTTGTCTGTCAAAGAATCTGGCTCTTTTATAAGAATCACAAACCAGACGTTTTGGATACCCCCGAGTTATGAATTTAGTTTTCATGTCTTCTGCTCTTTTGTCGAAGTCTACTACGGTGGAGCAGTTCCTTCGGACTCGTAAGAACTGGCCAAAAGGAATGCTAGATTTTTGTGTCTTGGGGTGGTAACTCGTATAATGTAGAAGTGTATTACGAGCTGTTGGCTTGACATACAGATCTACATTCAGACTGTGGTCCTTGCTTAATATGCTGATATCTACTTTGGTTTGGCTTGATGTTGCAGTGAAGAAGATGTTTTTGTCACATAAGTTTAACCATGATACAAAGGTGGAAAGGGCTTCTGTTTCTGACGTCCATGTAAAAAATATGTCGTCTATGAAGCGGGACCATGATGAAATGGACTCACTAAAAGGGGCGATGTCATTGTAGATGTACTTGGACTCATATTCAGCCATGTAAATATTAGCCACAGTTGGGGCACAGGAAGCCCCATGCTTACACCTTTGGTCTGCTGATACAGTAAGCCATTGAAATCAAAGGTGTTTTCAGATAACACTATTCTTAGACAGTCCAATATGAATGTTTTTGAGCAGTCTATATCAAAGGTTTCAATGAACCACGATACTGCTGATATAGCTCCTGATTGGGGTATATTAGAGTACAAAGCCTCTATATCCATAGTTACCATCCATTGAGACTCGGGGTTGAAGGTTAAGGTTTCATCTACATTGATGATGTCTCTGGTGTCTTTAATGTGCGAAGGAATTTTGGGTATGTGTGACCTTAAGATCGTGTCAATGTATTCGGACAGGGGATCTGTTATGGACCCAATTGTGGTAACTATGGGTCTGTAGAGAGGATCCTGGCTGTTTTTATGGATCTTGGGGACTCCATATATAGCTGCCATTTCGGGTTGGTGGACATTAAGGTATTGACAGTCTTTCTCACAGATGGTATTGTCGTTAAGTGCCTTTGTAGTAAGAGCTAAAATGGTAGACTGTACTATTTTGGTGGGGTCTTTTTGATTGGAATGTAGTGGGCTTCATCATGTAGCAGTTTTTCCATGTTCTTTACATATTGTTTAGTATCTAAGACCACAATGCCACCACCTTTGTCGCAACACTTGATGGTTATATCATTGTTGCTCTTTAGGGCTTGCAGTGCCTGATGTTCGTCATGAGTGATGTTAAAATTGGGAGATGGAATATATTTTGTTGCGGCTGTTAATTTATTAAATACCACATGCTCAAATATGGCTATCTCCGGAGAGACTTTTTCTAATGAGGGTAGAAAGGTGGACATGGGTTTTAATCCTGATCGATTGGTGGCTTGCTCTGGCTCTTGATCAGTACCTGCAAAGAAATTCTGAAGCCTAATCTTTCTAAAAAAACTCATTAGATCTTTGAAGAGCTCAAATTTATTGATGGTACAATGCGGGACAAAGGAGAGGCCTTTAGTAAGTAGCTTTTTAGTAGCAGGATTCAGCTGATCACTGCTTAAATTGAAGATGGGGATCTCTTTTAATCGCGCCAGTATTGTGCATGTCGAGTTACTAGATATTGATTCGGATTCGGGTACATGATCGTTGCTTCCTGATAGTTTGGAGGTGGAGGGTAGGGATGCATCTGTGGTCCAGCATATTGTTGGTTCGGAGGTGGGGGGTAGTGTTGCTGTGCTGTTGAAAATTTCCTCTGAATCTGGGCTGGCATCTGGGTTTCCAGCGTCCCTGTGCATTCCCTCGCCTGGCTAAAAAAGGCTTGCTGCCTCTATTGTAGGATCCTCTTTGGTTTGAAATGCCTTGATCAGTATCACTGTTAGTACCTTCATTGTCAGACCCCGAGGTATCTGAAAATGTGGTTACTTTCTTGGGCATATGAGTCTGGTTGGATTGATCTGACGCCTCTTCCAAAGGTTCTGGCTGGTAGTAGTTATCTGCCAGATAGGGATAAACCTTTTCTTTACTGAAGTATTGGACATCTTTTTTGAGTTTGTCCATCTTTCTTTTTAGGAGATAGTCACTGTATGAGTGCATTTCTTTCTCCATGTCATCAAGTTTTTTACAGCGTCTTCTACTGCCGAGCTATTTTTGAGTTTTAATTCTAGATCGGCTATTTCTTGAAGGAGAGCTTCAACTAGATGTTTAGCTGTTTCCACAGTTAACATCATGAGGTCCCTCGAGCATCTGTTTGCTATGAGGGACCATCTTTCTAGAAACCTCCGTATCTGTACAAACAGTCCAAGAATGTTCCTGACTCTGAGACCTTGAGGTATAACTCCTGCTCTAAGATACTGGAGCATGAAGTGACCATGTAGTTCTATTATTTTTTCTTTAATGCCAATAGTTGTTGATACTCTGTATTGTTTTGTATGTTTTTGCTTAGTGGGGTGTTGGTTGTTGTTAGGTCTCCTACCATGGTGACAAAGTCTTCATCAGAAAACCCAAAGGTAAGTAATTTATCCATGTTTATATGTATGAATGAGGGGAAGAGGGGGGGGGGGAGGAGGGGTGGTTTGGGTAGGGTAGGGAAACGTGAAAGGTGGGGGTGAGGGAGAGGAGGAGGAGGGAAATAAAGAGAAGGAAAAAGGACACTGGAACAAAAGAGGAGACAGAAAAAACAAAAGAGCACAGGGAGAAAAAAAGAAAGAAAAAAACGAAGGCAAAAGAACCAGAAAGAATATCTAGGTCAACAGCTGAATAGGGCCTCACAGGTTTATAAAATGAATGGATGGGTGATAGTGTTATGCAGAAGTGTATGCGACAAAAAGGGTGGGAAGGGAACCTAAAAAACTAACTAAGTAAACCCCCGCACAGACAGGCTGTGGAGTCAATGTGTGTAAGAAAAGGAGGTTTCCCGACTAAAGTTCCTAAATCGGGATCACTATATTGTTTGGAAAGACAGGTATTTAGGAACATAGATTTCAAATGGACACAAACTGACAACAAGGAATACTTACTATGGATTGACAATACACATTAGAGCATATAGTAAAAAAGATGCTTTATTTAATAATATTATTATTTAGGATCTGACTTTTTAACATTCATTGTAGATCCAACAATGATTCTCATGTTGTGCACTTTATACTTGCTATGCGTCACAATACATTTCAATATAAATATGCAATTCATAAATAGATCCAAAAGGTACAAGAAATATATACAGGGATACTTAGTATTAATCAGAAAACATGGCTAGAAATAATTTATAATTGCACGCCTACCATCACCTGTGCTGCGCCCCCTGTCTGCCCCGCCCCTAGCCGTCATACTGTCTAAAAAAATTGGATCAGTGTCCCGCAGCGCGGGACGAGCGCAGGACGAGCCGGGTGAAGCCCGGGCAAAGGGCGGGCCGTCCACGGCCGCCTGAGGCCGGTTGAAGCTGGGCTGGGCCATTCCCCTTGGTTTTATTACGTATCTGGCGTATTACAATGGTGATCTCTTTGTTTTACTCTCGTATTTGTTCTAAGGCATTCACCGTGTTTACTTGATAACTCTGGACTGAGGTGTAATGTCTGCTCAGCCAACCAAGGGAGGCAAGGATGGTGAGAACTCTAATACTGGAAGCATTTTGGGTACTTTGGACAATTATTTTACACAGGTATCTGTTGCACTGGAACATCAGATAAGTGCTGTTGAGAAAAGATTATCAGCTGAGATCTTTTCGAAACGCTCCTCTCTGGGGGCAATTCAGCATTGCACCACGCCTGAGAATCGCATAAGCCAATGGCTAAGTGACTTGGGTTTGCCTGAGTCCAGCATCGAACTAGATTTCCTTGCAAATATCCTAGAGGAAAACAACTCTTTCACACTGCCAGGTAGTGCAGATCTAGTCGAAATTCCCACTGATATATCTTCTCCCAATGGCTCTCCGGTTTGTTTGGTAGTTGACTCACCGCCCCTAAATAAAAGAGCTACAGGTAAAAGGAAAAGAAGAGGGGGCGGTCCGCAAAGCAAAAGAGCTAAAAGGTCTAAACCCACAAAAAAGGGGAATAAGCCAGTGGGTGAGGGGATCAGTGTAGAGCCTGATAATATAGTATATCCTATTTCTTCTCCAGCACTTCCTCCAGATGTGCATGGTGACGGGTCTCTGGTGGGGCAGGTTGAACACCTGCTTCGTTCTTTTTTACTCCCTATCATCGAGCGGCTGAGACGAGTCACTGCTAGTCTGGACAAACTGGAATTTGCAGTCAAGGATAACTCTCAAATGTTACACTCCCTGATCGACGAAAAAAGCAAGGGCAATACTCCTTCTGCTAATCCAGAACAGGTGGTCGCTAGTAGTGACCAAGCACCCACTATCTGTAAATCCCCCCTGCTGAATGGAAATAAAACAGTGGCACTTAGAGATGTAAGTTCAGCCAAGTTAGGTGATAAAAATACATGTCCTGAGTCATCCTATGCCCTGAAGGGGGCATCGAAATCTTACCAGGAAGCTCGGCACAACCTGTTAGACTTCCTTCTGGGTATTTGGCTCCTAACAATTCTGATTTAGTTACAGGAAACTAATTCACACTAGACTTACACCCCCATAGTACACGCTTAGTGGTAGTCATGACCAATGTTCCCCCTCTTCGAGCTGGCTTAACTGAGGGGTTTTACCAATTGAAGACAAAGGTCACCCACTGGTTCGCAAAGAATCTAGAAGAGGGTCATGAAGCAGGACGTGACATGCTCATGGTCCGTAGAGTAGGATGGGTGGGTCGCTCAAGTAAGACCAGAGAGGGTGACTGCATAGTCATAAACTTCAACAACTCGAATGCAGTTGCCAGAATACTATGGGAGATAGAACAGCGCTCATTAGCGAGGGGGCAGGGCATCGAAGTCGTGCCCCTTGGGTTTTTCTACAGACCGGGTACTCAGGGAAAACCCACCCATAGGATCCCCACACTGAGGAAGTTTACAAATCAAACTTACCCTATGGGAGGACATGGGTTGCGACCTATACCTCATTTGATACCATCTGGTTGTTGGCATGGGGGAGACTTAAGGTACAGAGGCGGAGCAGAAATAACAAATAGATTCAACGTCCTCTCGGGGCTTAACGAATGCGACTGACTTGCCTTCAATCAAGTCGGTAGCAACTCGGAGCACATCGCTAACCCCCCTCATGAACATCATACCAAGGGGGTTGTTCCAACTAAGGGGAATTCTAATCTAGTAGAATGTACTGATAATAATATCGACCCTGATGTATCCCCGCAAGGCACTCCTAGGAAATCGGCAACAAACGATATGGAGGGTGTAGGAAGTTTGGTTTCCTGGAACATAGCTGGCATCCGCCCTAAGCTGGAGTCTCAGGAATGGGTAGATTTTGTAAATTGGTTCGATGTGTGTATGTTCCAGGAGACTTGGATGTTTGAGCCCTGTTTTCTCCAAGGGTATCTGAACTATTCGATCCCGGAAACTAAAGGTCAAAAGGGTCGTCCTAAGGGTGGCCTGATTATATGGCTGCCCTTTTCTATCAAAATGGTTGAAACTGGTAGTGATATCCAACTCATAAAAGTGGGTATGGGCTTATCCGGGTGTCTGGATATATACAATGTATATGCCAGGGGTTCCAACGGGGGGAAATCAGTAGTTCTTGCGGCTCTGGTCTCCCTACATGAGACATACTCCATGAATAATAACACCATTATTGCTGGAGATTTTAACCGTACGTTTGAACCCCTGGACATTTGTGACGATCTAGTTGGGATGGACGAGGATATGATATGGGGTGTTCCCAAATTAAATCTAGACCCAATTAAACGTTGGCCTGAGGATATTATATGTTTGAATGCCATTTGCTTGGAAAGGGGCCTTAGGGCACTAAATGGGCGAACAATGAGTGACAAGGGGGGGGCATGCACTTTCGATAACGGTCGAAATAGGAGTAGGATAGACTACGTTCTGTGCAGCCTCCAACTATGGAAGGGAGTCCACGATATGGAAGTAAAGCACAGGCTAGAAAGTGACAAATGGTGGCTGCCCTCAACAGGGAAGCCCGCTAAAGAGTGGGTTGGTGTTCCCCTGCCCGTACTCACCAACGACATGCGAAGGTTAAAAAGGCCCAATGTTTTGGCTAATCAACAGTCTATGGTTAGTATAGACATGGAGGTGGATAAGGCGATAATTGCCCTAGAGCAAGCAAAAACAGTCGTACCAGGGTCTAATGAAATTACTGCTATACATGATAATCTTTTTGGTGTTATTAGATCCCATTTCCAGAAACCGGGTAGGAAATGCAATAAGCTACCTCCCAGTCCTGTGAGGTGGTATGACGCTTAGTGCAGGAAAGCCAGGCTAGATCTGGGAATAGCTATTAAGAGCAGAGATCAAGTGGCTATCCGTAGTGCAAGAAGGAATTATAAGGACTGTATAGCCTCTGCTAAAAACATGGGATGAGAGGCATTGGAACGAACTAAGGGAGGCAAGTAGAACTAAAGATTCTAGACTCTTCTGGAGCATTGTAAAATGGGGTAGTGGCGGTTTACCCAATTGCCCAGATAATAACGTTGGTGAGGAGGACTGGGTCAATTATTTTAAGCCACAATATGCCGATAGCCACCCTGGCTCTGAGATGGATGGTTTCAAGGCTGTATATCCCAAAGATAACTTTTTTAGTCACAGTGAGGCGTTGTTGGCCCTAAGTGCAGTATCAAGAGGAAGAGCCCCCGGTGTGGATGGGATCCCGGCGGATCTTTTTATTAATGATAGGGAACGCTGGGGCAAATATATCTTGCTTTTGATTAATGCTGTTGTCCAGGGTGCAATTGTTCCGTCATCCTGGAAGGGTGCAATCATTATCCCCGTACATAAGAAAGGTGATCGGGGTTTGCCGGGTAATTATAGACCCATAAGCTTGATGGCTACCATTCAAAAGGTGGTGGGGAGGATCGTGGTGAACAGGCTCATGGCCTGGGTTGATGAGAACAATGCATTATCCCCTTACCAGGCTGGGTTTTGGAAGGCCACTAGTACGGTGGACCAGGTGTTCCGCTTTACTTTGCTACGGTGGCGAACTGTGGTGCTGGGCGGGGGCAGCCTGTATGCCGCTTTTGTGGATTTGCGGGCTGCCTTCGACCTGGTTCCCAGGACTAAGCGGTGGTCAGTTTTGTGGAAACTGGGTCTTCCGTAGGATTTACTGACCCTAGTTATGAGGTTGCATGAGGCAAATTTTGCTAGGATACAGTGGGGCAGTCAAGGGGAGGTTACTGCGGACTTCCCGGTCGAGCGGGGTGTTCAGCAGGGGTGTGCAATGGCCCCCCTGCTTTTTTCCTTGTTTATCAATGGAGTAGTAGCTAGAATGCTGTCTGCTAATTTAGACGCCCCCTCGTTGGTGGACATTAAGGTCCCAATACTAATGTTCGCCGACGATACTCTTATTCTATCAAAGACCCCGAGTGGCCTGCAGTGTGCCCTCAACATCTTTGAGGAATTTAGTGGGGAGCATGGTCTTGAAGTCAACGTGGCCAAAACCAAGTTAATGATTTTTAACCCTCACTGCAGTTTCCGATCCAGGCTGACTATGAACCAGCGCCCCCTAGAGGTAGTCAAAGCTTTTACCTACCTTGGTATTTATATAACCAACGATCTCAAATGGTCCCAGCATATTGATCTAGCGACATTAAGGCATAGACAATTAGCTGGAGCCCTTGGGGCAGAACACAGAAAATCAAAATCTAAACCAATCATGCCAGCCCTACAGGTTTATGAACTATTTGTTCTAGTTGAAATACAAGAGTAATTTCTAAAAATTGGTATAAGTGTGCTTTTTTCTTTGCCAACCCCTTTCTGTTAAACTAATAGTGCTATTTAGCTGTTGTACTGTATATTTTGTATAAATAATTATGCCACAGGAACCATTGTTCTTTGGATAAACATATTGCCCTGGTTCCACCGTGAGTAGGGTTCCCCTTGTTCCCCTTTTTCTACAGGTTTATGAGGCAAAAGCCCTTGGTTCAGCACTATACGGGGCTGAGTTGTGGGGTTTTGGAAAGCTCGATTCATTACAGAGGTCCGAAAACAAGTTCTTTAGGACAATTACTGCTCTCTCCAAAAGTACCCCCCTTCTTCCACTTAGATATGAGCTGGGCAGAAAGGCAGTGGTTGATTTCGCAAAGCTTCGCCCGATATTGTATTGGAGACGACTCTGGACCACTCCAGAACTTAAGCACTATGCTGAAGGCTTTTTAGCATTAATCAAAGGGGATGTTTTCCATAAGATCAAATGGCTAAAAGACCTTAGATCCTTGTTATGTTTGCTGGGTCTCCAAACCCTTTGGGATAACCCGCCAGGCGCACTTTTTCCTAGTAAAATTACTATAAAGGAGCTGTATTGGGACTATGTGGCTGAGCGGGACTGGAGAAATACTGACTCTAGATCTATGACAGGATGCTCTCTGGAATCTAAAATCTCTCCTGACCATGAACTTTATTGGGACAATATAACAAAGCCATGGGATAGGAAGCTTCTATGTCAATTAAGGATAGGTGCTCTTCCGCTCAGGTCCCTAACTGGCAGGTGGCGGGGTTCATCTAATACCTCCCGCCCCACGTGTGGATCTGCAAAGGAGACTATTGGGCACTTTCTATTCGCCTGTAAAGCCTATGCCATCCCTAGGCAAATCTGGTTAAAACCTGCATGTAAAAACGTAGGTACCAACAGTAGCATCGTGGCTTTGAGAATCATTTGCACTAGCTCTTGTTTGCCACTGGCCATAGCAGTGGCGAAATTTATGGGGTGGGCTTGGTCCATTAGGCATAAATTGTTAGCCGAGTAACTGCTTACATTGGGATAGTTTTATTGAATCTACTTGACGTAGTTTGTATTTTATTATATGTATATATATTTATGCTTTTAATGTAAAGTACTTGTTTTTATTTGATCGAGGCAACCATTTAATACGGTTTTAAAAATTTTGTATGTATTGTGCTTTTATGAGAAATACTCGAATAAAGCCTCTTTGATTGATTGTACATTCATTGTAGATCCAACAATGATTCTCATGTTGTGCACTTTATACTTGCTATGCGTCACAATACATTTCAATATAAATATGCAATTCATAAATAGATCCACAAGGTACAAGAAATATATACAGGGATACTTAGTATTAATCAGAAAACATGGCTAGAAATAATTTATTATTGCTACGCGCGTTTCGGCTATGAGCCTTCATCAGGAAACCATGGTGTATGTTCCAAGTGTACCTATACCAAATACATGAAAAATCCACATAGTGTCAGTGTAAAGTCCTAATACTAAAGTTACATGTGCATGTAGTACATTTGATCTATTATTTACAAAACTATGGTTAAAAACAGGGGAAACAAGAATCTTAATATATACATATATACAAAGTTACATACACTATCTTATACACATCATGTATTTGACGACAATTAAAGAGCTTTATCCTTATCTCTGATTTTGCGTAGAATGATGGTCTGGAAAAGGGTTCTTATATAATGAAACAGTGGTTAGTGGGAGGTCCATAGTAACTGCTGGTAGATGACTATATTTATGCTGAGGCTAATTGATATCTATACTATCTGGAGAGGAGGTACAGAGGGGAAACAAGAACAGAGGGTGGGAGCTGGGAGGGAAGGGCGAGAAAGAAGAAGAGAATGAAGACAAGAGAGAGGGAAAAAGAAGAAGAGATGGACAAATGATGGGTTTAAACTGCTTACAGTCAGTTAGAATAGTAGCAGGGTGTGGGAAAAGGAAGGAAAGAGGGAAGGAAGGGGTATTATGTTTGAAAAAGGGGGGTAGAAAGTAGTAAATACTACTAGCGTGCTAGGATCTTGCCTTACCAATATAATATTGCAGCTGCAATATGAGGGGGTGGATTCTAGATGCACATATAGAGTTGCACTAAGACCAAGGTATGACACAGTTTGGTGTGCAGAGGTTGACTCTTCACTGTGGAAAAAACAGAACGTTGGTGTATGTCAGGTGGCAATGGTGGTAATAAAGGCAGTTGGAGCCATCACACAAGGGGTATGTTACCTGCTGGTAGAGTATGTTGAATGTGTATACACAATGCTACCCTGTAGTCTTGTATGTTCATGAAGCTGTGAGGGAGGCAGGTAGGTATTTAGAGATTGATGTTGGCAATGAAGGGGTGGTGTTTCTCTTAGTATTAGGGGGTACGGCGTTAAGGGGTAGGTGATAATAATGAAAGCTAGACAGGGCTAATGGTGTTGGCCTAATAGGTAAAGCTGGATACGAATAATGTAAGAAATGCGTGTTACCTTGGCAATGTAGCGACATGGCGTGACGTGGGGAAATCCGGGAGGTGTCACGAGGAGCGGGACATCTTGGTTCAAACTACAGGGGGGACGAGGGGAAAAGGGGAGAAAAAAGGATAAAAAACAACAAGTAAGGGGTTTGATTCAATGAGCCCTTGGGGATAACGGAGTCTAGTTGCCTCTATAGAGCCTTTACCAGGTTAGATTACCTTGTTTCATGTCGGTTCATGATTTTCTAGTTCCTCGCTCCGGGTGAAGATGAAAAACAAAGCGTTTCTGCAGGGAATAATCGGAAATATAAAACGCTTATAAAAAGTCACTTTTCCTTAAAATTTATTAAAAATCCGACTTCACATTGAATTGAATTCTAAAAACTGTTAAAAATAGTGCTTTAAGTATTTCTCTACAAGTTCAAAACATTGAAGAAATGCCCTCAAGCACACAAAATCAAGAAGTCCACTGCAATTATATCAACAATCCATTATATAAGGTAGGGGTGTGCTGAACTCCGGTCCGCCGGCAGAGTTTTCCCATTCTGCGCTCAACTTGGAATACGGAGTTCTGCAAAAACTCTGCCTACTGCCGGTGGAGCGGAGTTTACCAGAGCACTCACTTATACTGTGTGAATTTCCTGCACTTAGCAGCACCCCGTTGCTTTACACGCTGTCTGACTGCCCCATTACAGGAAACTCAATCTCAACAGACTTAACCAGCATGCACTGAGCTGATGATCGTCCCAGGGCATCGATCTGGGAAAGTGCCACCATCATTGTGAGCATGCATAGGTGAGCAGCACCTTCACAAGCGAGAGAGACTCCGACAGGCCTCATATTGCTCTGTGCATTCAGGCAGTGTTCATGAAAGATTACATGAGGTGTGGCTGTGCTGAGCCAGATCTGGGGTTCGCTATAACTTCTGCCACTAACCCCTGAGCATCATTCAACCACCCGCAGCGACAGGAACATGTCGACGGTTGGGGCTGGAGAAAGCTGGTCGCCCCCCAGAAGAACACTTTCCTGGAGAACATTGTGCAAAAATCTAAAATGGTAAGCAAGCGGCTTGACCTCCTGGTGCAGTGGAGAGTGACCTTTGCTCTGCAGGGAATCTCTTACTGACCACTGCTCTGATAGGTCCCCAGGGAGTGACTTCAGGACTGTAGAGTGATCCCCAAACCCTGCCCCCAGTGCACTGGGTTTGCAGCATCTCCTAGGAATGGTCTTTCTTTAACCTGTAGTGCTAGTCTGGTCCTTAGATGGTCGGGATCCCAGTGCAATGATCCCTTGGTTGTAGAGCTGCCCGAAACACTGCACACGGTCCATCTGGAGTGGCACTTATGGGGTAGGCGCTCACCCTTTATCAGTAGGGTTATGGAATGACTTACCTGGGACTGCCCTATGATTTCGGGAGTTCCTGGATGTGGAGAGCCCTAGTCTAGGGGACAGTGAGGAGCCAAATCCTCCCTGTGCAGTGCCCTCTGCACTGAAGCACTTAGTGTGTTCTCCATGCTCTGCACAGTGCCATCCCTGAGCACATGGGAAGCGGAGACTCCCCTGGTATTCAGCATTCTGCCCAAAGTTCTGTTATGGTAAATAGTAAGCTATGGCTGAGTTCACAATGCATAATCAATTGATCTGTAACTTAATACCAAGGCCCTCATTAAGATGTTGGTTGGAAAGCTTCTGACATGGAAAGTCTTCCGGAAAGCGACTTTGGGGTCCCTAGAAGGGCCGGCTTCTCCCTGTGGCCTCAAGTTGGGGGCCAAGGGGGCACCCCCCTGAAAATCCCTGCACCTTGTGGCAGGAACGGTGAGGTGCCTGACAAACAGTGTGGGGATTTACACAAACTCCAATTTCTCCATGAAAGCTTGTGCTGCGGGCAGAAATGGGAGTTTGTGACCACATCATGTGCGGTCGCTTTGTAATGGTGTGTTTGGAACCACTGATCTACTGTTGGTCGGTTCCCGCACTGAAATGTTTTGTGATATATAAAATGTACCTCAATAAGCAACTGTCAGTGTAGCACTATGCATATCTCTAAACTATTTCCAGTTTGCAAGACTCTCGTAAAAAGTATAGTTCTCCGACTTTTTACTTCAGAACATGTGCACGCTTTATTTGATATTATTTTGCAAAAGCCTAAAATATTGTATTATTCTTTGTCTGAAATTACTTGTATTTTAATTTTTTTTTATTATGACAATAAAGATTCATACAATATCTTCAAGTAGATTGACCACGCGTACAGTGTAAGAGTCATTAATATTCACTTGGATCAAAAGTGACCTCGGGACAATGAAATCTGAACAAAATTGCAGAGACCACTTCATCATGCAGCATAGTCTTTGTTTATCACTCAAGATTTGAGGGCTGTACATGCTAAGTGAATCAATGTTTCAATTTGGATGATACAAAACACTATCTGTGAGTTTAATGGGTCTCTCAATGTATTAATAGAGACAATCCTAAATGGTCATTGTGCCCTTACATTTGGCAGGCCCTCTCATCAGGTGTTGTCATTGTTCCGGGTGGGCTAACAACAATACTCTGCTTGCTCGCGGAACTCTGAGGAATGTGGCAGAGTTTTTCAGGAAATCTATGGAATTCCATGAAGTGAAATTCTGTGCGCTCCGCTCAGGTCTAATTTAATGTAGCCCTCATGCTTCCAGTTTCAAGTTGTTACATTTTGGGCTAAGTCTTAAACTTATTTTAACCAACACGTGTTTACTCGAGTTGGCGTATCACCCACAACTTCATCAAGGCTGAAAGTAAATATAATCACTATTGTACACATTGTAAGCTCCACCAACAAGTGTACGGTGAACAACCTTTACAACGAAACTTTTACAACGCACTACCATTACAACGCGGTCATTACAACGCAAACCATTACAACGCATTGCGCTGGGGGGCGCTCTAGGATAGGGAATAAGTTTAATTTACTATCCAACACCTTCCCTAGTGTCCACGGGGATTGGTGTTGGAATAGTAAATTAAAATTTTCACTATCCAGCACCCCAAAGCGCTATGCGTTTTAATGGATTGCGATGTAAAAACCGCGTTGTAAAGGCAGACGTTGTAATAGCCTGCGTTGTAACGTCATACATCTAAGTGTACAATTCCATTATTACCCATCACCTTGTGATAAAAACATATATAAAGGTAACTATTGCAATCATGTTAAGACACCCTAAGGGGAAATCCCACAAAAAATCATAAAAAGTGGATATACAAATCACAACTGTTTATATTCATACAAGACGATCCATTAGTGCTAAAAAATACATGAGTGACATCAGACAGGGAGGAGGTCCAAGCTCAAGTTAATATCACTGAGAACCCTGAAGTGAAAAATATCCCTTTTACTGTTTACCCTAATCTGTCAAGAATACGCCAAAGTACAGAAGAAAGCAGGTTTCTTTAATTGCGAACCCTTGTGGTCTTTGCGAGCAGAACTATGCCGTTTCCACAGGAAAATTGGCACATCTGTTAAATGCCTGCTTATTGTCTGGCCTACAAAATACAGAGCATCCTTAATGTGTTTGATTTGTTGGTCGAAATTCGGTAAATAGTTGACCGTCCGTATCTCTTTCAACGATATGCATCCTTAGATGTCACTGATACAGATTGCACACTTGACTGGGCGTGCCACGTGCCTGGCAGCGCCGCAGCCGCTGCTGTGAGCGGAGATGCTTTTCTCGTCAGGATGCTGGAGAGATTCAATCAGCCCCGTGTGTAGCAGCGGAAAGTAGCAGTAGGGAAGCGAGTGCCGCTCAGATCGGGGGTTAATCTGCAGGGGATCAGGCGGGAGCTGAAGAAAGGCAGCAATGCCTCTGAGCCCTCTTTCCAGTGTGTCCCCACTGGGCTAGCGGGAGCCGGGACGGGCTGGTGCTGATTCCATTGGGCAACTTTGAAGCCCGGCGCCTTCGGCGTTCACCTGCAGGCGGGACTGGTCCGAGCACCTTTCACGCGTGACGTCCCGGGAGTCAGAGACTGTGCAGTGATGGGCTAAGGAAGAAGACGCCCGGAAGCTCACACAGTTCACCCTGATGTCAACGACAAACCTCGGCACAATCAGCACGCAGCACAGAGGATGAGGTGGAAATACAGCCAGGACCCGGAGCACCAGCAGCTTGCCAATGCAGGGACCTGGCCCAGCAGCAGCGTGCATTGATGGGAAGATGGAGAGCGCGTGCCGCCTCAGCCCCGCAGCGTTCAGCATGGGCACCACTGGCGGACTCCTAGTCTTTCTGTTCTGCTTTGTGTCGGGCATCCCTCAGGCAGCCCAGCAAGTGCTCCGAATTGGTAAGTTGCCCACCTCCTACCCTCTCCCCTGTGCCACATGCATGCTGTGACGGGAGAGGGCCCCCTCACCAGGCGCACACTTTTCTCGATTTCACTGTTCAGCACTTTTAGTCTTTTGATGCAAGTGACACAATTCTTATATGTTGGTGGCGCCAATAATAGTTTGTGTTCGATGACCGCACCAGAGGCAGTGTGTTTCTTGGTGGTATCGACAGGAGTTCGTGTTTGTTGGTGGGACCAGCAGCACATGTTAGTGGCACAAGCAGCACATATTTGTGGCACCAGCAGCACTTTCTAGTTTGTGATTTGCACTGGCAGTAGTTTTTTTGTTTCTTTGTAGCGAAGTCAGCAGTTTGATTTTGTTTGGTGGTGGCAACAGCAATTTGATTATCTTTATGGCGGTAGCAGTAGTTTGTATTTCTTTGTGGCAACAACTCTATTGTGTGTTTGTAGATGGCACAGCAATAGTTCAGTTTTTGCTTGCTGGATGCACTAGCTGCAGTCTATGCTTGTTGAGGGCATGATCAACAGTTTGTGTTTGCTGATTGCACAAGTACTAGTCTGAGTTTGCTGATGACATGACCATCGTTCAGTGTGTGTTTGCTGATGGCGCAAGCACCTGTCTGTGTTTGTTGATGGCAAAGCCATCGTTCAGTTTGTGTTTGCTGATGGCATAAGCACCAGTCTGTGTTAGCTGATGGCATAAACAACAATCAGTTTGTGTTTGCTGATAGCACAAGCACCAGTCTGTGCTTGCTGATGGCATTGCCCTTGTTGCCTTTGTGTTTACTGATGGCACAAGCACCAGTCTGTCTTTGTTGATGGCATTACCATCGTTCAGTTTGTGTTTGTTGGTGGCACCAATGCCAGTCTGGGATTGTTGATGGCAATCCATCTACAGTTTGTGTTTGTTGGTGGCACCAATGCCAGTCTGTGATTGTTGATGGCAATCCATCTACAGTTTGTGTTTGTTGGTGGCACCAATGCCAGTCTGTGATTGTTGATGGCAATCCATCTACAGTTTGTGTTTGTTGGTGGCACCAATTCCAGTCTGTGGTTGTTGATGGCAATCCATCTACAGTTTGTGTTTGTTGGTGGCACCAATGCCAGTCTGTGATTGTTGATTGCAATCCATCTACAGTTTGTGTTTGTTGGTGGCACCAATGCCAGTCTGTGATTGTTGATGGCAATCCATCTACAGTTTGTGTTTGTTGGTGGCACCAATGCCAGTCTGTGATTGTTGATTGCAATCCATCTACAGTTTGTGTTTGTTGGTGGCACCAATTCCAGTCTGTGATTGTTGATTGCAATCCATCTACAGTTTGTGTTTGTTGGTGGCACCAATGCCAGTCTGTGATTGTTGATGGCAATCCATCTACAAATTGTGTTAGTTGGTTGCAACAGCACCAGTCTGTGTTTGTCAATCGCATGACCATCAGTCTGTGCTTGTTGGTGGTAGGGCCACTGTTTAGTTTGTGTTTCTTGATGGCTGAGGAAGCTGCTGTCTGTGCGGTTTCTGGTGGTTGTGTTTCATCAGTTGGTGAACCTGTGGATGACACCGTGTGCCTCTTTTCTACAGAAGCACAATGCATACTTACATTCAAGTAAGAACCGAATTAAATGCATTTAGTTGTATCTGGCACAGTTCGAAATTCACAAGGAACTATAAGAAATCAGAGCCTCTGGTGTGGAGTAAAATACCCATATCTAAATGTCGG
Organism: Lissotriton vulgaris; assembly: GCF_964263255.1. Classification (NCBI taxonomy): domain Eukaryota; kingdom Metazoa; phylum Chordata; class Amphibia; order Caudata; family Salamandridae; genus Lissotriton; species Lissotriton vulgaris. The sequence continues at coordinate 232,593,408 of NC_141696.1, forward strand.
AGATAACTTAATGGAAGATTGCTTCATCTTCTTGAAACAGTCAGGAATGCTCTCTGGACTCCACCTGTGTCACCCCCAGGACACACCACCTGCCCCACCAACCAGGCGGATCTCCCATACAGTGCTGCTGAACGTTCGTATATTTACTGTGAAATCTTCAGCATTTTGCCCCACTGGTCACTGGAGCCCCCTAAGCCTCGGCAGAAGCATAAAAGGAGGTTTACACATCTGCAGGCCTCGCCTCTGTAACCATTAGCACACCTCCATGTACCATCACTCACTCTGCTCTGTGAGGGATTTGGTAAAACACCCCTGCCGGTGCTTTCCTTGCGCTCCCCTATAAGACAGGGACAGTTCTGAATGAATCACCAGGAAGAGGTGAAGCACCACTTTCACCCCTGCTCAGAGCGTCACACCTGACCTCGAGCGGGGGGCGTGGCCAGCTGACCTGGAGCCAGGGGGCGTGGCCAGCTAGTTTATACAGGTAGAATGAAGGCCGGCGCTTCACCGTGTGACACTCCGTGACGTTTCATCAATATCGTTACCCCTGTGAGTCTCAAAGTCTGGTCTGTGAAAAGTGCTTGGAATCGGCTTCAAAAGCGCTTTATGCACCATATTAGCACGCTAAATGTCAGCCGATGTGTTTGAGAGGGCAGAGCTAGGCGCGCTCGGCTTGGACAGAGCCCGGGCTCTACCTTATGAAAAGTTACTGTGTCTTGAGGGAATTTCTTGAACGGAGATTTAAAACCAAAATGCTCATTCTACTGATTTTAGATGCGTTACTCACAAAGTGCCTGATGCTAGGAGTTAGCGTGTTCCAAAGCATTTGCGATGTTCAATGGAAAGAGAACTTTAGCACACAATGAAAATGGGCAGAGTCACCAAACCATGTGGAAGTCTGGGACAGGTCACCGTGTGTCTGCGGTCTGAGAATCTTAACACACATCCGTGGAGTCACAAAGAGACTCCGAAGTATGTGCGAAAATCTGCACAAGTCGCACATACCCTCATACTTACTCCTATGCATCGTATACCTACATGAAAACACGATTATTTCAGCAGGTGCAACTATTCTTCCAGGTTGGGAAATCCGCTTCCAAGCAGCACCAGACCATGTAGAAGGTTGGCGGGACCCTGCCCACCCTATGTTCACCTTTAGTCCAGAAACTTTCATAAACGGGATTAGGGGTGCAGATAGGTTGAAAAACACCGCTAATGTGTCTGGTTAATCACTAAATTACTATTTTGTGTATGTTTTGTCCATTTCCAAAGGTCACGCCGTCACCATCATAGCCTGTAGTGGGAACCACTATATTCAAATCTATCATCTGAATTTGTTACTATGAAAGTGCATCGGCTTGGTGATGTCCCCCAGGTGTGTGTGGAATAAGAAGTCCAAAAAACTTCCAAACTTTCTCTTAGAGCTCTGAAAACAAATTACATCTTTTGCGGTTACTGGTAAAACCGCTAAAACTATTATGACTCAGGGTCTAAGTCACAAAGGGCCCCGCACTAGTGGCGGAGACCCCCAATGAGAATTCCCACAGCGGAGATTCCGCCTGGAGACCCGGGGACTCCACTACGAGTGCGAGGCCCTTTGGAATGGAAATCAGGTCCTCAGATCCACAGTGATTTGTGTCAGATAACACATTTTGGTTAAATCAGTGGGGAAGCTGGGATTAGAACTCAGTATACCTGATTCTACAGATTAAACCGCATCCAATGGGCCCGACTACTTCCCATTTAAAACCTACTCACTCATTTGGAAGCGGATTCACTGTAGGACCGGCCGTCTCTAGGGGCTTTGACCTCACAGGGGTAGAGGGTATCAAGGGATGTTTCCTCGATTTCACCTTGCCCCTCATTCCGAGTGCTCTGGTAAATGGCAGTCCCTGCGCAAACAGGCCCGGCTCCAGGAATTTTTGTTTGGGTGGGCCAAGGGCGCATTTGGGTGGGCCACTGCGGGCTCAATGTGTCGCTTCTGGAGATAGCCTACAAATAAAAAAAACGGTACTCCTGCGTGTGATAGAAGGGGATAACAGGAGATTCAGGGCCCTCCATTATTTTCCAAATCTTTCTAATTGTTAACACTCTCAAAAAGTGTTTTGATCCCATGTAAGGTCCTTTTGATGGGCAGAGGAGGTTTCTGAGGTGGGAGTATCAGGCAAGTAACACTACTCAGCCTGCCTCGTTGCCAGCCTTCAGAGAGAATCTCTCTTCATTATTACCTCCATCTGACCCCAGACTCTGCAGTACACTCCCTTCCAGGCCTGATCATCAATTTTCTACAATCTCTCTACCGTGCACCTTAACTCACAGCTAACCTTGGTCCCCAGCCCCATATCAGGCACCACCTGGTTTCATTCTCCATAATCCCACTAAAAAGATTTGTAAAATCACTTTCAAACTGAAAACCCTGAATATAAGAGTAAATATAATTAGCACACACTTTAAACTATGTTACACAGTGGCCCTAATGACCCAACTGCTAATTAAATAAGCAAAAACATTACAGGGTCTATTATAGCGCCGGTGCAAAAGTATTTATTGGTGTCCCACCACTGACCTCTTACTCGATAGACAACTTTACTACCACCCTCCAACAGTGCACTTCATCTCTCCTTAGCCCCTTTCAGTCATGACCTCCTCATCAGACTTCCTTCCTACCTGCCCCCCACCAGTGTCCCTCATCACTCCAAAGCCCCTCCCCATGACCACCTCCTCAGACTCCCACACAAATACCCTCCACCAGTGCCCCTCATCGCTCCATAACCCCTCCCCCATTGACCTCCTCCTGAGTCCCTCACTGCCACCCTCCACCAGTGTCCCTCATCACTCCAAAGCACCTCCTCCATGACCTCATCGGATTCCCTCATTGCCACCCTCCTCCCAGACTCCCCCACTACCACCCTTCACCAGTGCCCCTCATCACTCCGTAGCTCCTCCCCATGACCTCCCCCTCCTCGGATTCCCTCATTGCCATTCTCCAACACTGGCCTTCATCTCTCCGTATCCTCTTCCCCTCATGACCTCCTCCTCAGACTCCCTGCCTACCACCCTCCACCAGTGCCCCTCAGCGCTCCATAGCCCCTCCCCATTACCTCCTCCTCAGACTCCCTCCCTACCACCCTTCACCAGTGCCCCTCATCACTCCAAAGCTCCTCTGCCTCATGACCTCCTCCTAAGACTCCCTCCCTACCACCCTCCACCAGTGCCCATCACTCCAAAGCAACCCCCCTCATGACCGCCTCCTCAGACTCCCCCACTACCACCCTCCACCAGTGCCCCTCATGACCTCCTCCCAGACTCCCCCACTACCACCCTCCACCAGTGCCCCTCATCGCTCCGTAGCTCCTCCCCATGACCTCCCCCTCCTCGGATTCCCTCATTGCCATCCTCCAACACTGGCCTTCATCTCTCCGTAGCCTCTTCCCCTCATGACCTCCTCCTCAGACTCCCTCCCTACTACCCTCCACCAGTGCCCCTCAGCGCTCCATAGCCCCTCTCCATTACCTCCTCCTCAGACTCCCTCCCTACCACCCTTCACCAGTGCCCCTCATCACTCCAAAGCTCCTCTGCCTCATGACCTCCTCCTCAGACTCCCTACCTACCACCCTCCACCAGTGCCCATCACTCCAAAGCAATCCCCCCATGACCGCCTCCTCAGACTCCCCCACTACCACCCTCCACCAGTGCCCCTCATGCCCTCCTCCTCAGACTCCCTCCCTACCACCCTCCACCAGTGCCCATCCCTCAAAAGCAACCCCCCCTCATGACCGCCTCCTCAGAGTCCCTCCCTACCACCCTCCACCAGTGCCCATCATCACTCCAAGCAACACCCCCTCATGATCTCCTCCTCAGACTCCCTTCCTACCCCTCCACCAGTGCCCCTCATCACTCCAAAGCAACTCCCCCTTATGACCTCCTCCTCAGAATCCCTTCCTACCACCCTCCACCAGTGCCTCTCATCACTCCAAAGCCCCTCCCCCATGACCTCCTCTTCAGACTCCCTCACAAACAACCTCCACCAGTGCCTTCCATCTCTCCGTATCTCCACCCCTCATGATGCCCCCTCGGATTCCCTCATTGCCACCCTCCAACAGAGCCCATCATCACTCCATAGCCCCTCTCTCATATGCATTTTATTTCTTGTATAGCGCTACTCGTAGTGTAGGGTATCACAGTACTGTACATCACACACACATTATGCAGACACAATGATTCATAAAAGTATCCAAATCAGCCTATAGGGAATGTCACATAAGCTAATGAAGATTACCAGGTGTAGGAATCACATCTAATCCATGCTGCTGGTGGCAATATGTATTAAGAGGGTTGGGTCTGGAGAACCACAAACACAGGATTTAAAGCATACCCCAGTGGTTGGCTGTACTGATTAGAAATTATATCTGCCCAAACTCTGTATTGCAACATTAGAATAATGAAATACTGGGAAAATTCGAACTAACTAGCAATACAAAAAAAATCTAATTATACCATTCTGGTTTGTATACACGTCTTTGATCACACTGTCCTATGTATCAAAGGATCTCTGTGACAAAGGCAGTAACCCACTGAGCTATCCACGTTAACTACAGTTCTATTGCATTTAAATACTACAAACCAAAAAAAAGAACGCTCTCCAGCAAGATCAACAATCCCCAAGGTTATTTGGACATTTAGTTGTCGTGCATCCTTGCAGAAACACTCATGAATGATACGATTTAAACACACGATGTAAATGAAAATGAAATAAACACGGCGTTCTAAGTATGTCTTTCTCACAGATTTAAAAAACACAATAGCCACACATTCTCTTACCTGCTCCTTATGAACTCTGTCACAGCCGGATCGGGTAAACAAACAGCTCAAGGGGTCAGGAAGGTCAGGAAAACGAAACGGCAGGACAAACTCCTCTTTACCAGCAGAAAAGAATGAATTATCCACAAATCCAGTTCCAACGAAAGGCTTTGTCCCCTTCGCAGTGCCCCTAATGTACCTGCACGAGTCGGCGGGGACACAGCCCACCTGCCTAATAGGAGATGCGTGATTGGGGGTGCGAGCCCAGGCCCAATTACGCAAAGATAACGTTCGAAGAACGTTTTAACTTGCAGTGGCCATATTCTGCTGGCCTTGCTGACGTCACTGCCAGGGCCAAGGGTTATGTTTGGGTGGGCCAGGCCAAAGTTTGGGTGGGCCCGGCCCACCCGGCCCACCCTCTAGAACCGGGCCTGTGCGCAAACATCTCTCTATGAAGAGGTTGCAGTTATAATTGCTGTGATGGTTATCGTACCCAACAATTACTGTGTGTGAACTAGGGCACCCCTCATTCAGGTAAAACCTGGTCACATTTAAAGAGTAAAAAATGCCCGGTAAAAATGGGACATTCAGATGTTGGTGCGTAAAGTACCATACATACCCCATCTTATGTTTATCTTAAAGTCAAAAATGTGTAATTGGGGGTAATTCTCGTACCGGTAAATTCCGTACACATTGAAGTCTTTCATGGGTGTGATAACGGGATGTTTCTTCTTACCAAACTCAATTTATCAGCCTCGGAAGAATGAAGAGCTGAGTGGTCCTGCAGGAAATGGAACGTGTTACCATGGACAGTCGGAGCTCCGTCTAGTGGATGCCTTGAGCCACTGAGTTACACCAGGTCCGGTGTCTGCATAGATAACATGCAGTGCGTTGATTTATTTTGGGTGGGGGGTATAATTGAGGGGCGCAGCGGAGCGCTTTGCACAGCAGCGCTCACGTAAGGGCAGACAAACATCCAGGGACAGCACATGACAGGTCCAGAGCGTTTGAGTGTTTCCGGTTCAGAGGTCACGATCCGGAGAGCTTTCTCAAAGAGGACGCGGGAGAGATTGAGAGGCGATAAAAGATCTGTTTAAACAAGGTGTATTTATAACCAAGCAGGGCCAAGCCACGCAATAAATCCACGGACGCGGCGTTCATGTGGAGAATGCCTTACCTCCACGTGCTCAGCGAGAAATTCCTGCAATCAGACATGAGCCTGGACTGCGTGGGTTTCCAGGCGGGCAGTCTCGGCTCCGTGCCGGCGCGCTGCCCACACGCCGCGCGCCATGGTAACACGGCGAGTGCAGGAAGCCGCGCTCCCTACAGTGGGGTTCTTGTGCCGGGCGCGCCGTACCGTGAATACAAAGTACAGGGGGGATTAGGGAATGTGAGAAACTAAAGAGGGGCTACAGCTCCGGGCCATGCCGGCCGCGTGGGCGAGCTACCTGGAGGGTGTTTACAGTACGAACAGTGGGGTTAACGCGCATGCTGCGGTTTGTAGCAAAACTACGAACTTATCATTTAATGTGCAAAGCGTGAACTCCCAAGAAAGAATATGGATAAAACCGAGCACAATTAAGAATGTAGCGCTTAGATTTATGTAGTGCCTATTTCACTGCCTTCCAGAGTTAAACTTTTTTAAATAGTATTCGTTAATGTTGCCTGAACTAAATGAACTCACCAAATTGGGTTCTGTGGTTTGACTGTGATTACACACATATCTCAGCAGCTGGGTAAACCCGATGAGCTGTACCACCAGGTTTGCATTGCAGACTAGGTATGCAGTGATGTCGAAACGCTGTATGTTCTCAACGTGTCAACACTGCCCTGCCATTGACAAACTCGGACTCTGTCACAGGTCCCCGAGATGTTTCATTGGTGTCAGATGTCTTAGGAGTGTAGGGCCCGAATCTCTAGGTAAAATTTAAAGAAAAGCAAATATTAAACAATGCATATTTAATTACTCCAACTCTATAAAGAGGTCTCTCAGTGACCGATGTCACAGTACTCTCAAAAACCAACCAGAACAGCAGCTCTTCCTGCTCAGCTTGTTCTTCATTGTAGCTCATGCAGAATAGCGCACCTTTCTTCATTTTTTGCTTCAAGGCACCTTTAACTCAGGGAGCCACACAAAGCCATACAAATTCAGTAGCCTGACTTATTTTACACATTACTGCTGTAGATAAGATGAGCTCTATTCGTGGGTCGCTGTTACATTTAAAACGCGCTAACCTGAATTTTTGCAAGATATGGCCTAATGTTTGTGGCAACATTTGTGCTTGAACAAAACCAAACACTTGTTGTCCATTTAATAACCCGCTCTAGGTGGAAAGATGGATTTTTATAAGGAATGTGCAGTGTTCATCTGCCAGCAAACCATATCTCTCTGCCTTCCAGTGTTCAATCACCAAACACTGGATAATGCCCTCCAAGAAGAACTCTAGTAAATGCACCTCGCTCTCCTGTGCCATTGACCAGCTGAGAAATGGGATGAGCCAATGATTGAAGGGCCCTCTTAATGCTGAAGCATCCCCTTCGAGACATGGAATCCACCCTTCAGGAGAGGCTGCACTCTCAATTCACAAGCATGTTGTAAATATCTGGGCGTGCAGGTGTAGTACTACTAGACACTACAAGGGGATCCCTATGTCACACAACTCACAGGCGTATACATTTAAATGTTTTTGTAAATGTTCGCTATTCACATTCATTTCTAGAGTATATCTCTTCTTCTAACTATGAATGCACAGTGTCTCTGAAGGATGAAAAATTCACAGAGGGATAGAAAATTAGACACGTTTCTAAAAATATATATTTTCGGTAAATAGCCATTCTTTGCACCATATTTGCTGTGAAAACTGGGAATGGAGCATTTTCCTATACCCGCTGGCCCAGTTACACCTGGACAATTCAATTGTGAGTTTGGATGTATAGAAAATTCGTTGAAAATGTTTGTAAATGCTATTAAGTTACTACTGTGAGGGCGCTCACATAATTTATATTTAACAAACCACCCTCAACTCTCCACCGAAATGCCTCCACTACTCCTGTCAGTCCTATTTACTAATATTCAAGATCTTCACGCATAGTGAGATTTGCGCACGCGTTGGTGACCACTCCCTGTGCACAATTGACTCCATGAATCATCTCTCGGTGTTGCATGCTAAGGATCGGGTTTGTTTGCACGTGCAAGTCTGACTTTCACTTTATGAAATCTTTTCATATCAGGTCTGGCATGATCTTTGGCCAATCAATTTATCTAATTCTGCCTGGTTTCTCTTAATGGAACCAGGACAGTAATTGGAATTAGTCCAAACTCTGCATTTAGTAATGGAAAGAAAAGTTCTCAAACCACTGAAGTTTGGGCAGTAAAGTCTAAAGCATACTGAGACCATCACGACAAATGGGGCGCAATTGCTGATTCAGCCACGAACTCCTGAACGCGCCCAATTTAATATTTCAATGAAAACACTAATTGCACAACCTGTAGTTTTGAGTGCCACATTTTTCTCAGTTAAACCTGGTGAAAAGTATGTATAAAAACTGAACGAAATCCAACTTTGTTATCCTTGAAATCTCGAATAATTACTTGGTTATCCCACATTCTAAGGTCCAGTCCTGCGAATGATGAGCAAATACCTTATCCACTTAAACCCACCACCACGGAATCATTATTTAAGGGTGCACAATTAATGTCCCGGATTGTGTGATAATGCGAATCAAGCCATGAGTAGGAAAGAGCCTACATTCAGGGGCACAAGAGCAGATTTTCAATGCTCATTCTCAAATACAACTTCACACAAACTTTACCTCGGTGGCACACAAGAGAAGAGTCTTTTTGTTCACAAACAAGATCAAATAAAACACATATGTGGAGAATATGGGATAATATCTTACTATCATGGAGAAACTCATCGGAGGATGGATTCACATTCTGAACTCACACAAGCGATTCCTCATGAGCAGAGAACAACCTTCTCATGCATCATTGGCCAGCTTTAATTCTTGTGACAAAATTTGTAAATTATTGGGGCAGGGTTTTGTCACTTAAAACTGAACCTGTGTGCATCATCAGAAACCACCCAATCGCATACGTGTTGAAGCAAAAGCACAAGTGCACTTAATTGCACAATTGATGACTGTGAGCATATGTATATATGTGATCAGGGCTCTCTACTTCCGGCGGCGGGACTCAAGGTTTGTGCAAGCGTTCACAAGCAGAAAGTCTTGCACAAACCTCGAGTCCCGCCACCGGAAGTAGAGAGCCCTGTTGAATCATTTTGGACAAGGAGTTATTTTAACCTTTAACTAATCATCTCAATTGGAAGAAGAACCACCTTATTAGAGGGGTTTTGCTCTACCAAACATCTCCACATCAGGAGGATCTCGCTATTTTAAAACTACTAAGTATATCCTTCACTTGAATGAATAAGAGGTTCCGGTCGGCGGGATCAGTTATTAACCCTTTTTTTTCATACAGTGTGATATTTTCTTGTTTGGAATCCGTCCATCTAGGAAATAAAATACTAATGTCCTATCTTGACTAGACGTCGCCATTGAGCTTTACACGCTATATCTACATATCATACTCTTGTTACCAGACAGCTAGAACCCCTCTCTAAAGAAATTAAGAAAGAAAAGTATTTTCCTTACATCATTACAAACAACTTTTTAAACTTTTTGTGGCTACTCC